>NW_023416307.1:119933905-124733905 GCF_014176215.1 Rousettus aegyptiacus | reverse complement strand
AGGTGGAGTTTTGCCAAAGGGAATGTCTCTCCCATTCGTAGTTGTCCAGGGTCCTTAAAGCATCCAGACCTTGTGAGTAGAAGGGAAAACTAAATCTCTTTGTTTTGTCCTGAGCTTGGAGCACTCATGGTATCCCAGCCGTCTCCTCGTAGTCTCATATTATGATAGGATTATGGTAGGAACCAAGAAAGAGGTGCAGCTGCCTCAGGCCACGTGCTCAAGGCAGGCTCGTGCCCTGCCTCTCTGCCAGTCTCTGGATTTGGAGTCTTCTTCATGTCTGTTTCCCTCTTGCCAGGTGGTTCTAAACACCCAAGCCTGGGCCCATGTGTGCTCTGAGGACCATCCTTCAGAAATCTCTGCGTGCATTCATGGTTCAAAGCACCACAGAGGATGAAGTGGTGTTGGAGGCTCTCAGGGTAACGGCAGCAATAATAGCAGTGGAGCCCGTCAGAGATGATCCTGCTGACCCCTCCTTGCTGGGGCGGGGCGGGGGGTGGAAGGCAGTCAGGGACTGTGTCCTAAAGGATCGGCTGCAATTCAGCTGCTAGTTTGTTTTTTTGTTGTTGTTCAGTTGGTTGGTTGCTTGGTTATGTGTTATGTTATGTTATGCTGTTATGTTATGTGACAAATTCCTCCTCTTTGCCTTTCTTTACTGTCTTTATAATTCTTTAGCCCATCTCCTTCTATGTTTTAAGCTGAAAACATTGTCTTCATAACATTTAGTTTCCCCTTTTATTATCGCAAGTCAGATTTTTTATTTATTACCTGCCCCTGCCAGTCTAGACACAAAAGTCACTATTTCGCTGCCCCTTTATGCAAACAAGTCCCCTTTGAAGAAAGGCACTGCACTTTCCTGGCGGCCCTTCACCATGTCCTTCCCAGACATGTTGCTGGCTGGACATCCATTCATACTGGGTGCAAGCTTCACATATCAAGAATCAGCTCTCCAGACTTGACCCCCTGTGGAACCCCATCTCCGTCTGCCCACCTCATCCCTGAGCATGACCCTGTGATGGTCCATTACACCTGGCCCAGCACCAGGTCACCCAATACCACTACCTCCCAGGATTCTCCTAAAGGCCCAACTCCTGTTCCTTTTACCTTCACAGTAAGGTGTCATTTTTAGAATAGAAAGAAAAGGAGAGGACACAGTCATACACTCAAACCATTTCTTCTCTATTCTTCTGGGTTTGACTCATTCTCCAGGTGATTTCAGTGTTTCTACTACTCCACAAACCAGGCCTTCTTTAGGCAGGAGGGGTGGTGTCTTTCGGAGGAGTGCCTCTCAAACCTAACTGTGCACATGAGCACATGGCAGGCTGACTAACACACAGATCTGACTTAATACGTCTGGGGTAGGTCTGGATGTTGCTGGTCCATGGCCTTCACTCTGAGTAAGAAGGTCACACAGAAAATATTTACTGAACACCTAGAGGGTATCTAACACTTTCGTGTTGCAACGATGGCAGCATGAAAGCTGCCGGTAGAGATTAATCTTCCCTCAGTTATTTGCATTGTGAGATAACTGAAGTTGACACACACATTTTTAAACATGAACAATATTTTCAGAATGAATTTATTCACCCTTTAAGGAAAGCCCACTGTGTGCTGAAGGCTGAGGATACAGAGACAGACAGGACGTACCAGGGCTTGTAGTGCAGAAGGAGATGATGGCAATACCAAGGACAAAAGCTCTGGTGGAGGGGGCCATGGGGACACAAAGGAGCGCCGCTTAACCTTGCGAGGGCCCTCAAGGAAATGCACCAGGGCCAAATCATCGAGGGTAATAGTTTTAGCACAGAGAAGGGTGTTTCAGGTGTCAGGAAGGTGGGAAGAGCATGATATGGCCAGGGCACGGGGAAAAGACCGCATGAGCAGATGGAGACCGGATCATGGAGGGGGGGGCTCCTGTGCTTCCCCAAGGGCAGTGGGGGGCTCAGAGGCTTTCATGCCCCAGCATGGTGAGGGGGCTTATGGGGAAGAAGGACTGACTCCTCAGCCAACCACATATATGGAGGCTGGGATTCAGAAATTGAGGCAGGGACCCCAGCTGAAAAGGATGATTATTCCTGAGTGCACTTCTGGAAAAATATCTAAAGTCACGTATTTATTCTAAAACCAATTCAAAGTCATGGGAAACAAAGGAGTTTAGATTTTCAGGCTAATCCCATAAGACTCCATCGACAAGGGAACAGTCGGCAGTCAGGCATGTCTGGGGTAGAAAAGACCCCTGCTAAGCATTGTCAAGTGTATTTCCCAGTCCCCTCTGCAGCTTGCCCACCTCCTTGCCAATGGGAAAAAGCTCAGGCCCCAGGGGTCAACCAGCTTCACCCTGCCCTTTCCAAAAGTCAGATCAATTATTGATCAAGTACACTGAAGACCTGGCTTAGGTTTTACTACATAAAAGGTATTGATTTTGAATTATAGGGTAATAAGCCCAGGATGGTGCCCAAAGTTGCTTAGAGTAACAATCACGCAGGGCTTAGAATGTGGAGCTGTGTCCCTTAGTATTTCATACGATATTGCCCTTACTGCAGACTGATGCACGAGGACATGACCAGAGAGATAGAGAAAAGGAGAGCTCTTTGCCCTTAGTTCTCATCTTCGCTGTCCTGCTAAAGTGTCCAAGATTCTATCATTAGGGTACCAACTTTTTGTTGTAAAGAATAATCTCCATTCATTGCAGGAGTCATTCTTAAGCCAGGGGTCAGCAAAGTATAGCCACAAGTTAAATATAGTTGACCACCTGTTATTGTACAACTGTGAGCTAAAAAAAAAAAAAAAAAAAAAATGGTTTCTACAGTTTAAATGGTTGAAAAAAATCAAAAGAAGAATAATATTTTGTGGCACATTAAAATTGTGTGAAATTCAAATTTTAGGGCCCATGAATAAAGTTTTATTGGTACACAGTCACAATCATTCGTTTACATATTATCTCATGGCTGCTTTTGCACTATAATAGCAGGGCTGAATAGTTGTTAAGAGAGATAAAATGGCTCTCAAAGACTAAATATTTGCTATTTAGCCCTTTACAGAAAAAGTTTGCTGACATTTGCATGAAGCTATTATTGTCCATTAACACCTTAGTGAGAAGTAGTTTATTGGAGTACCTAGCACAGCCTAGAAATAATGGGACATGAAATGGACAAATATAAACAGAGGCAAAAAAAAAAAGTCCAAAGCAAGTTTCACTGCACAGAGGACAGGAATGACCCTATGAGGCAAGCAATTGTAGCTCATTTTACACATGAAGAAAAGTTAAGCTTGAAGCAATTGAGTGACTTATCCAAAATTTCACAGCTGGTAAATGGCAGAGGTGGAATTCAAATTCATGTCAGCCTATTCCAGAAGGTACCGAGATGTCAGAGAAAGGAGTATGGAACAAGGAAGTTAGGGAATTTCCAAAAGGCATGTAACCATCTTCAAACGGGCAACTCAGAAAATTGTCCAGAAGAGATACAACTTCTATGCCCTTAGGCAACATATTTAACCTGTGAGTTACCTTATCTATAAAATGTGATGAGATTTATCTTGAAAAGGTAACATGCACTGAATGAAACAATGTGTATGTACCATCTAAGAGATCCCCCAACATTCATTCTCTCCCCTATCCTTGCCCCTACCAAACTGCATTTCCTTGATTAAGGCTGGTCTAGTTCACTATCCTCTTAAAATTACAACTCATTCAAAATTAAACCTGCACTTGCAGACTTTCCATTTCTCAGGTACTACTACTCTTTGTCTGAACCTAAAGTTGCCTCTGGTGATCTCTTGAGCCGGAGAGCACAACATGAGCCTGAGACTTGAGTTAAGCTTTAAATTCAAAGATGCTGGGCCAAAGCGCGGCTCCTCGCACCCGAACAGGAAGGTTACCATTTCCTGCAGGAGAAATGAGCATGAAAATTACCCACCACCCACCCCGTTCAACAGAATGTAACCTGGCTTTATTTGAGGTTCACCCCAGAAGTTCAACTCCTTCGTCCCCTATGCCCTCTGCCTTCGGTCTCTTCCTGTCCTTTTGACTCACCGCTTCATCCACATTCTCTCCTCATTCTGTGTTCCCATTCTCCACCTTCCTCTCTCCTTCCCTTTCATTCTCTCCCTGTTCTTCCTCTGGTTCCTCCCCTCCTCTCTTATCCCAAGCATAACCCTGCACCGGACACTGGAGAAGGCGATGGGATGCAGGGGTGCGTGAGTCAGGTACAGAGCAGCGAAGACAGAGCTGGGTGGGGAGTGAGAACAGTTCCAGTTCGTCCTTAGCTCCGTCATGATCTGCCACAGGCTTTGCTGAAGCCACTTTCCCGGCTGAGCCTGAGTTTCCTCAACTGTAAAGGAAGAATCATAATCCTTGGCCATATTATTTTGTAGGACTGTTAAGAAGTACACAAGCGGTTCTGTGTGTGGAAGTGCTTTGGAAAATTTAGATTACCGTGAAAATAATGTTATGATTAAAACTGCTAAATAGGTACTGTCATACAAAGGAACACACACACACATTGAAATCCATAAAATTGGATAGGGCCATATGGCTTGAGCATCACATTCTTGATTTTGAAGCTTAAGATTGGGACCAAAAGGAGACAGTTAGGTGGCTGGAAAGAGCACAGTGTGGGGAGCGAAAGCCCAGGCCTCAGTCCCAGCTCAGCTCTACCCCAGTCTGCAGCCTTGGGAAAGTCACCCCTGCCTGGTTCGTCTTCCCCCGGTGTAACGAGGACAGTAAGGCCTTCTTGTGAGGCCAAGATGAAAGGCTGCCAGTGGAGTGCCGTGCACAGAACCTCAGGCCGGGCTCAGGGAACAGCAGCTCTCTTTAGTTCTCTGGATTCTGATGTTTAAAATAATAATAGAGCATTTTTTCCTGCAAATAATTGGAAAAGCCATCTCCGAGGCCCGCATTCCACTAACCCCTGCGGTGTGACTGGGGCAGCTGTTCCAGGGTTTGCTCGGATCTGCCGGGCGATCATCCATGCTCCTGGCAGAGGCCTTGAGGGGCACTCCTCCATGGAGAACGACCCATCCGACATCGGTGCCATCGCTGATCATTCAGGTGCAACAAACGGCTCTATACAGGATGCTGACTTACTTACTCAGTGGCATCTTAATGTGCTTTAAAGACCCACTGGATTAAAGCTCCCATGGTTCTGCTGGCTCGTGTGGCTCTGGCATGAGCTAGGGGAAATGGGCCACAGAGTTTCTGAGCCCCAGTCATCTCAACCCTGAGGGTGCAGGGTCAAAGGTGGACTGCTCATCCCAAACAGTACTTGATTGCAATAGTAGTTACCACCGGCTGAGCATTCACTACTTGCCAAGCCCTGTCCTAAGTAAGGGGGTTGCATGCATGCCCTCAGTTACTCTTCACCACACTCTGAAAGCTGTTATTTTCCCATTTAGCAGATGAGAACAATGAGGTTAAGACTCTTGCCACACAGCTAGTAATATCCAGGACCAGCACCAACCCCAGTCCCATCTGTCTGCAGAGATGGAGCTCCTGCCCATTTGCCCGCAAGGCATCTCAAAGCAAAGGAGAACACTGGCCACCTTTTGAGACCATTGGAAGAAAGCTATTTTGAAGAAAATTCTACGGTTAGAGTCCTTCTCTCATGTTATGAAGAAAATGTGTCCTTGCACAGCAGGGTATCCTTGAGAGAGGGGTCGGGGTGGGGGGAGGTGTCACTCCTGCCACACGAGCCCATATCTGGGACCTGCCTTCCTTCAGGGTAGAAGAACCATCCCTCAGGCTTCTTAGATGACCATTTGGGGACTGCAAAGAGGTTAGGGCTTGTTCCAGGACACACAGGTGCTAAGCGGCGGAACCATAGCTAGTATCAGCTCTCCTGACTAGAACCCCATGTTTCACCCTATCTCTCTGTGGACCTGGATCTGCTCCTGAGCCCATGTGCTCAGCCTACTCTCGCCTCCACAGACAGTTCTTTTAAATATTTGCAGCCAGCTAGAACTTTTCCCTGCAGAGAGTCAGCAGAGGATAGGGCTTCAGCGGGCTGGTTCTAAAGCCAGAAAAATCAGGGTTCGAATCCAGGTTCTACCACACCAGGAACAGCTCAGTGCTACCAATGAGCGGACTGAAGAATGGAAGCCACTAAATTGGATTTAGGAGTCAGGCCAGCCTGTCAGTGTCATTTCCTGCCTGTGTGAACTTGGGCAGGTCATTTGACATCTCAAGCTCTGTTGTCTCATTGGTAAAATCACTCTCCTTCTCCGTTCCTCAGATAGGTGCTGTGCAGATTGGTAACGTGTATAAGAGGTCCAGCAATTAAATGGTGATTTCCTTCCTCCTCTGCATTACTGAGAAGTGCCAGCCTAGATTCCAACATCATCATCTGCACACATACAGATACTTGGTTTCTAGCAATGAATGTGACCCACATCAAGCTGCCTCATCTCTCCTTGCCGCATCTCCAAAGTGGGCAGAAAAGTACCCCCTTCACCCCACATCCACTTCACTTGGCTCTTGGTGGATAGAGGGACAGGCTGGAGGGTTATGAGTCAGCCCTGGTCTGCCAGAGCACCCTGGATTCACACGATTGAGCATACTGTGACCTTTAAAATACCTGTACAGGGGCTTGGAGCATTGACCCTGCTCTAAGCACGTGGACAGCCCGTCTTGGTACAACAGAGAAGTTCTCAAAGCTTCCATTCAACTCAGAACTTCCCACTAGGTCTAATATGTGCCAGGCCAAGGTGCCCTAAGGACCTTGATTTGGAGTGGTGGGTGAAGGCAAGCAGGTAAATGGCTCATTCCAGTACAGAGAAGTCAGAGCAATGACCAGGCAGCCCAGGGGCTGTGAGAGCAGAGAGTAGGGGCACCCAACCCTTTAGAAAGCCTTCCCAGAGGGGATGGCACTGAGGCTGAGATCTGAGGGGCTCAATACAATTCACAAGGTCCACCGAGGAGGTAGGGAAAAGGCCGTAAGAGGAAAGGGCAGGGGGGTCTATCCCCAGGAAAGCTTGGTGCTTCAATACTGCATCTTCCCGG
This sequence comes from Rousettus aegyptiacus, assembly GCF_014176215.1. NCBI lineage: Eukaryota > Metazoa > Chordata > Mammalia > Chiroptera > Pteropodidae > Rousettus > Rousettus aegyptiacus. The sequence continues at coordinate 124,726,914 of NW_023416307.1, read as the reverse complement.
AAGTTGTGTACGTCCCTCTTTTACTCAGCATTTTTTGCTTCACAACGGACAGGAGACAAGAATTAGGGCTGCAGAGGAGGGTTTGGAAAAAATTGAGCAGAGGGAAATGGATTTGGGCTTGTCCTCTTGTTTGTTTGCATAACAGATGTGGCAAGAATTCCAATGCAGACAAAGGATCGCATAGACAGAACTTTCCAGAGAGATTCTGTAAGACTATAGGATAACAATAAGAGTTCACCTGGCCTAAAGGGGCAAAGTGGGCCTTAGGAGAGAGGGCCTTTCTCCCGGGCTCTTCATGGGGCCCGGCCAGCCTCAGCCTCTGTGGCCTGGGTGCCTCCAGAGCATCCACATTTGGTGCCCTTGGCTGGGAGGCCAATGTCCACTGGTCAGACTATGCAGAACAAGGCTTCACCTGGGGAGCAGCAGATATGAGCAAGTGGGCCCAATCAGAAATGAATGGGAGGCCCGTGGGCCTTGCAGCTGCCCAATTGGACTGTGGGCCAATGTAGGAAACCTGTCTGAGGCCTCCGGAAGCTAGTACACTCTGAGAGGACTCATTTCTTTTTTTTATTTTAATTTATTTTCCACTTGAAGTTGACATACTGTATTATACAAGTTTCAAGTATACAATATAATGATTAGTCTCTTATATATCTATGCCTATTATATACCTATTACAATGTGATCACTTTGATTAGTACCCATACGACACCATACATAGTTATTACAATATTATTGACTATATTCCCTATACGGTTGTTACATCCCTGTGACTATTTTTATAACTGGCAGTTTGTATTTCTTAATCTCTTTCACTTTTCTCGGCCATCCCCTCCAACCCCCCTCCCATCTGGCAACCATCAATTTGTTCTCTGTATCAATGAGTTTGTTTCATTTGTTTGTTTGTTTGTTTTGTTTTAGATTCCACATATATAAGTGAAATAATATTGTATTTATCTTTCACTATCTGACTTATTTCACTTTGCATTACACCCTCTAGGTTCATCCAGGCTGTCAAAAATGGCAAGATTTCATTCTTTTTTATGGCTGAGTAGTATTCCATAGTATATATGTACCTCTTTCTTATCCATTCATCTATCTGTGGACACTTCGGTGGACACAGGTTGCTTTTATTTTATGGTGGCTATTGTGAATAGCTCTGTAGTGAACATAAAGGTGCATGTATCTGATTGAATTAATATTTTAGATTTCTTCAAATAAATACTCAGAAATATAATTGCTGGATTATAAGGTAGTTCTATTTTTAATTTTTTGAGGAACCTCCATGCTATTTTCCATAGTGGCTGCACCAATTTACAACCCAACCAATAGTGCACAAGAGTCTACTTTTCTCCACATCCTCGCTAACACTTATATATTTCTTGATGACAGAAATTCTGACAAGTATGAGGCGATATATCATTGTGACTTTATTTGCATTTCTATATTCATTAGTGATATTGAGCATCTTTTCATATGTCTGTTGATCATCTATATGTCCTCTTTGGAGAAATGTCTATTCATGTCCTCTGCCCATTTTTTAATTGGGGTGTTTATTTGTTGGTGTTAAGTTGTATGAGGTCCTATATATTATAGATAGTAACCTCTTTTTGGATATATCATTGGTGAATATCTTCTCCCAATCAATAGGTTGGTTTTTTATTGTGTTGATGGCTTCCTTCACTGTGCAAAAACTTTTTAGTTTAATGTAATCCCATTTGTTTATTTTTTCTTTTATTTCCCTTGCCTGGAGAGACATATCCCAAAAAAACATTTCCAAGAGCTAGGTCAAAGAGTTTACCGCCTATGTTTTTTTCTTCTAGGAATTTTATAGTTTCGGGTCTTACATTTAAGTCTTTAGTCCAGTTTGAGTTTATCTTTGTGTTTAGTGTAAGAAAGAGGTATAGTTTCATTTTCTAAATGTATCTATCCAGTTTTCCCAACACCATTTACTGAAGATACTATCTTTACTCCATTATACATTCTTACCTCCTTTGTCATAGATTAATTAGATGTAGATTTATTTCTAGACTCTTTATTCTGTTCCATTAATCTATGTGTCTGTTTTTATGCCAGTACCATGCTGTTTTGATTACTGTACCCTTGTAGCATAGTTTGATATCAGGTAGCATTATACCACCAGCTGTACTCTTTCTCAAGATTGCTTTGATGATTTGAGATCCTTTGTGGTGCCATGTAAATTTTAAAAGTATTTACCTAGTTCTGTGAAAAATGCCATTGACATTTTAATAGGGATGTCCTTGAATCTGTAGATTGCTTTGGGTAGTATGGACATTTTAACAATGTTAATTCTTCCTATCTATGAGTATAGTATATGCTTCCATTTGTTTTATTTCTTTAATTCCTTTCATCAGTGTTTTATAGTTTTCCAAGTGCTGGCATTTCACCTTTCTGGTTAAATTGACTCCTAGGTATTTCATTGTTTTTGATGCAATTGTAAATGGAATTGTTTTCTTAATTTCTTTCTTTATTATTAGTGTATACAAATGCAACTGATTTCTGAATATTAACTTTATATCCTTCTTTACTGAATTCAGGTTTTAGTTCTAATACTAATCTTTAGGGTTCTGATTATATAGTATCATGTCATCTGCAATCAATGACAGTTTCACTTGTTCTTTTCCAATATGCATGTCATTTATTTCTTTTTCTTTTCCGAACCCTGTAACTAGGATTTCTAATACCATACTGAATTAAAGTAGTGAAAGTAGACATCCTTATCTTGTTCCTAATCTTAAAACAAAAGCTTTCAGCTTTTCGTCATTGAACATGATGTTAGCTGTGAGTGTGTCATATATGGCTTTTATTATGTTGAGGTATTTTTTTTAATCTCTTTTTATTAAGAGTTTTTATTACAAGTCATCTTATTATGGATGTTAGATGTTGTCAAATGCTTTTTCTGGATCTATTGATATGATCATATGATTTTTATTCTTCATTTTATTTACATAGTATATTATGTTAATTGATTTGTGGATATTGAACCAACCTTGCATCCCAGAATAAATCCCACTTGATGATGGTGTAAGATTTTTTTAATGTATTGCTGCATGTGGTTTGCTAGTATTTTGTTTAGGATCTTTATATCTCTGTTCATCAGGGATATTAGCCTATAATTTTCTCTATTTTGGGGGTTTCTTTGTCTGTTTTTGTATAAGGGTAATTCTGGCTTCATAAAATAAGTTTGGGAGCCTTCCCTCAAGAGGACTAATTTTTGATAACATGGTTGGTACCAGCCGGTATTTAGAGTAAGATGTGACCTCATTTTCAGCCATAGGTGAAGACAAATGGGTTATTGGTTTCAGTAATGAGGCATTTAATGGATGCTAGAAGCTCCTTCGTGTCCCCCAATGCCAATGTCTGTCTCTGGCCCAAGACTCTGCAGCCCTGGGTGATGGCAGCAAGCTATACACAGGCAGACCCAGGCAACTGAGGAGCCAGGGCCCATTCACTCGCTGGGAAGTTTGGTTAATGACAGCCTCACATCAGCTGAATCTCCCACCTTTCATGGGCCTCTCACAGGCTCCAGGCCCAGAAACAAATATTGACAGTATCTCAGCCCCTTCCAGCCTCTAAGGCTTTTGCTCATCAGGCTCTCAGGCTTTGTGGGTTTATAACATCCCTCATCACCGAATATAAGACAAAGTATGCCATATCTTGTGCATGGACAGAACTCACACATGCCAACAGGAGCCTCTTGTGGCAAAAGGAGGAGGCACATTTTCTATCTGTCCAAGTGGGCACCACCAAGCAAGAGAGAAAGATGTATCTCAGGCAACATTTTTATGTTCCATGTTCTTTTAGAGAACTCGAGGTACAAGTGGCAATTGGGCCACCATGACTTATCGATGGAAATATTTTTTTAATTATAAAGTGTTGATGCTCATTTGAAAGTGATTTTTTAAATTTATTTTTTATTAAAGTTATTGGGGTGACAATGATTTTTTAAGTATAATAATCACAATAAAAGTTCCTCATAATCCAGTTAATATTGTATCATCAATATTATGGTATGCTTTTCTTCCTTCACACATAGTCATTTGAACTTTTTTTTTTTCTCTTAACTTTGTGCCACATTATAAAATCTCTCTACCCCCTCAGCAGCTGCATAACAGTCCCCTGTGAGAGGTCAAATATGCTTGACCATGTCCTTGCAGTTAGGGCAGTGTGATTGTTAAGCATTAACTTGGTTTCTTATATATGTGTGTATGGAGTGGGGGGTGTGTACACATGTGCATTGGTAAATATCTTTGTGCAAAGGTCTTTGTCCGAATTTTAGATTACTTTCTCATAAGTGTATTACCTGAACCAAAGTATATGGGCTTTTATGGTCCCAAGATACAATTTGCCAATCACCTTTCTAATCATTTGTGACAGCTTATGCAGTCCCCATCAATGTGAAGGACACCTTTGCCAACCTTCACACACATGGACCCTCAGGTTTCCAGGGTAGTTGATGGACTCTGAGGATTTGTACCGTATTTTCTGAAGAGGTGATAAATGTGGTTCTGACTCTAGGATATCATTCAATGAAATGAAAAGTCCTCAGCACTCTAATATCACCTACAGTTTTGGTCCTTATATATATATTTATATATAAGTTGTACACAATTGCAAAACTTACCTTTTTAAAATATATATATGTATGTGTATATATACATACACATACATATATATATGTATGTATATGTATATTTTAAAAAGGTAAGTTTTGCAATTGTGTACAATTGATCTATAGATTAAAGAGGTTTACATTACTGGACTATGAAAAGTATACATAAGCCATCTTTACAAAAAGACTGAAAATGTGTGCACAAAAAGCTATACTCTCGCGTTGTAAATGCTTTCAAAGCCATAAAAGTAAAGATTCTTGGGGAATAGCTACTCCATCTTACACTAATCATACGTTCGTCCCAAGATAGGAAAATTGCCTGGAAAATGCTCATGTTTATTGGACATAAGAGAGAAGAGTTTCTATAAATCCAAGAGAAAATGCCCTGGTTGGTTGAGTTAATGATTTTCCCCTTGGGCAAATTATCTTTCAGAAGGGCTGTTCTTAAATTGCCTGGTTCCACACCTCTCCAGCATCAATTCTGCCAGATATGTTTCTGTTTGGGAGCTGAGAAGCACGTGAGCTGAGGATCTTTGGAGATGAACAGGTTATGGAGAAAGCAGCAGCCAAGCTTTGGGTGGGGATCCTGGATTCTCCATAGGGTTCACTCATAGGGTTCACCATAGGGTTCACTTCAGTACCATCATTGTCTGCTGCTACCCAAGCTGCACACGAGACAGCTAGGAGCTCAAGTGAAAGGGGAGGTCAGAGGTTTTAAAGAAACGATGGCCAACATAGAAGCTTGTTAGGGAGCTAAGGTGCTCATACCTGTATCAGGAAATCATGAAAAAGAGAAATGATCTCCTCATAACATGTAGACAGTCAGGATTGGGTTGCCGTGTCCAGGCACGGGGGCAGAGCAGAACTTGCCCAAGGGCTATGTGGGGATCCAAGGGCCCAAGAGATGCAGTATGCAGAGTGAACCCCAAAACAAACTCAGCATAATGGCAGCAATGTTTGTAATTCAGAGGGCCCAGACTGAACAGGAGAATTTGCAAGAAATCCAACAAGAAGAAAGTCCAACCAGACCAAGAATGACAGGGAAATTCTCTGAGCCTCAGAACTTGGGCTTTCATGAAGCACCCTTGTCATTTTATTCCCTAGACACTTAGTGAGAACCTACTATGTTCCAGGCACTGCACCAGGCACTGGAAATGTCAAACCAAATAAAATACACACAACCTCTGATCTTGTGGAACTTCTGATACAGGCAGGAGGTGTGGTGGATTGAGAGTTGTAGACAAACGGACAAGCACAGAAATAAATGAATTGTTAGAAACCAGCATGATACCATGAATTGGGGGTTAGATGATGCTATGAGAAGGTGGGAGGCAGTAAGTGACCCAGACTGACTCCAAGTCAGCAGCACTTTGTTTTATTTATATGATTAACTGAAAATCATAACTCCGTGGGAAGTACAGAGTGCAGCCAGGTAAGAAAAAAGCTCAAGAGAGGGTCCCAAAGGGAGTTCCCCACCCCTCTTGCTGCTTAGAGCCCCAGAGTTTTAGTGGCCAGATGGGGAAAGGCACAGCTCTTCCTTCCATGGTCCCTGAGGGGGACTTTTCCTCCAGCTCAAGGACTTGCTGCTGCACGAGAGTCTAGGGGTGACTGAACCCACATGGAACGAGACACAGACGCAGACCGCTGTGTCTTAAATAAGCACAAATACTTTGTACAGTCATCTTAAATGCTACTCATATAAACTTCCCAAACTTCCCAAACTACTCATATAAACTTCCCAAACTTCCTCCTTAAGAAAATGGTGAGAATTTGGGGCTATCTTGATTCACATCCAGTCTCTGTTATGATCAGGGCTGGAATCTTGACTGCCCTGCTCAGGAAGGGCAGGGACTGTGCACCCAGGCAGAGGGACAGCCTGGAAGCTTAACCCCTGGGTGTTTGCCCCCTCATCCTTCTCTTTTGTAGTTTATAAGATATCTCTTTTTAGTACAAATTAAAAGCTAATAATGCTCTTGTAAAAATAAAATACAGTAAATGAAAGAGGTCAGTAATAAAAGAAGAGATTCTTTACATTTGTAAATTGAGTTCAGAGAGTTTTATTTTTTATAATTGCCCCTGTAATTGTTCTTAATTAGAGAAGAGAAAGCCACATAATTTAATGCTCGGAAATGTATGTGCCTATTATGTGTTGGACACAGGGCTAAGTGGTTTGCATTTCTTATCTCATATCGACCCAGTCAGGAACTCTGATATAAATGATAATATCACCAGTGTTTGCATAAGTAACCTCAGAGAAGGAAATGACTGGCCTACCGTACATGGTACCAAGTGGTAGAGCCGGATTCACACTTGGGTCTGACTCCCAAGCCTGAGTTCCTCTTGTTGGGGTAATTAATTAATATCCCATTCTACAGATGAAGAAACTGAGACTCAGAAAGACTCTGGGACATGTCCAAGTTCACTCAGCTGGAAAGACAAGACCAGCTATTTGTGAGTCCCACTACAAAATGAAAATGGAAGGCCCCTTACTTTAATAGGTTAAGGATTTCAAGGCAGTGACAGCAGAATATTAGACCAACCATGGGGGCCCTTTCTGAGCATGAAGCTAGTCTTAGAGCTGGGATAGGATGCCCAGTCTCTTTGAATCTTTACCACCTCCTACCTCTTTCCAGCCAAAAGTCCTGCTTCAGTGATAGACCCAAAACAGCTGGCACAAGTCCTGGCTCTTCCTCCTGTATCATCTCACTTAATCGTCACAATATCCCTACAAAATGGACTTGTAATGTTTCCCCATTTTACAGATGAGAAAACTGAGGCACAGAGAGTATTTTTCCCAAAGTGCAGTAGCTGGTAAGCATAGGAGGCAGGGTATGAACCCAGGCGTTTGATGCCTAATCTCTATACTCTGTTGCCTGAGTGTCACTGTGACCCTACCCAGAGTCGGATATTGAGGAATTCATTCCTAGGAGTTATGTAGGAAGGGGAGAGAGAAGGCAAATCTGAGAATTTGGCTTCTGTCACTCCAGTTTACCAAGACCTTGGAAGTCATTATTACTTATACTACTAAAACCCATTCCTTAGTCCAGCACTCCAGGGTCTTGTAATCTGCCCAAAGTTCTTTCCTGGCCCGTCCCTCACCAGTCACCCATGAGGCTTGCACACAGCCTCACATATGTCTACAGTTTCTGAGTCATGCCAGGCTGCTGAGCTGTAGGATCAAAGTGAGAATACTGTTCACATCATTTTCCATCTAAATGGCACCCTTAGCTTTATGCAGTCCCAAGGTCATGGTGCAGACATCCTGATGTTCTCTTCTGCCCTCCAGCATTTTCCTCACTCTACAATGCTATATTAACCATGTCTTTTATTGTCTGTATCTCTGATGCTTTCCCATCTGGGGCCCTGTTGGCCTGGAGGGACTGCCCCTCTCAGGGTTAGCCAATTCCTAGAGATAGTAAACAACTTGCCTTCTTGATTTTCAAAAGCATACAGACCAATCCAGAGTCTACACTCCAACTATCTCCTTTAATATGCTCTCACACTCTGGACTAATCATCCCAGGGCCATGCACCGGACAACTAGAGATAGCCCATTTACCGCAGAGGCTGCTGAAATTATCCAAACTACCCAAATCCCAAACCTGCTCACCCTGCCTTCTCTGTTCCTTCCCATGGAAACCACAAAAAAGTTTCTTTCCCAGTTTCCTTCTCTCCCTCTGCCTCCATACTAACCCCAGTGCAACTCCATGTGGCCCCTTATGGTATGGCATGTCCCTTCTCCTTGGTATCTGTGAATATGACAATCTTTTAAATAGCAATAATCTGTTGACCTTACCATACTTAAATAATAACAAAACCGATATTAAAACAAATGCCCAGGCCACTTCCTCCAGAAAGCCTCTTTTGATTGTCCTAGTCAGTATAACTTACCTCTTCTTCTCTGTTCCCTGAGAACTGCTCTTTGTTCCTCTGTTTGTCTTAAAGCTGGCTATGTGGCTACCACTGCCCAGACAGTGAGTTCTGTCAAAATAGAGATTATGAGTCATACGTCTCTGCCTCCCATGCCTAGGGCTCTCTGGCAATAGTAGGTACTCAGTAAATGGATGGCATCTGGAATAATAATAAGAATGATACAAGAATAGTAGTAGTAGTAACAATAGCTCTGTTCTTGGTGCTTTGTATACTTTTCCTCCAGTTTCTAGAGCAACTATGCAAGGTAGATTTGTATTATTCTCATTCTACAGATGAGAACGTGAGGCTCAGAGAGGTTCACAAGGCCTCACAGCCAAGGAGCAGCAGTCAGGATTCAAACCTAACTCGGTCTAGCTGCAGTTGACACACTTGAATTTAATTAAGATGAAGTGAATTATCCACTGTGTAACCCTGTCTATGGATTGATCAAGAAGTAGCATCAGGAGTGTTCTGATGTTCTAAAAATGAATACCAAGCCTAATGCAGCTGCCAAGTGACATTTCCAAAGCACAGTCTGGATACTTCATGCGTGTGAGGACTAAACACCCATTTATGTCCTTTCACTGGCTCTAACGTGAAATCCAAACCTCTTAGGCCAACATTCATGATATGACCTCTGCTTACCTATCCAGTCCATCTCTACTTCCTAACCTACCCCCCGATTCAGCTGCAGTAGATGGTCAGTGGAGGTAAAAGTGCTCACTGCTGAGCAAAGAGGTGCCTTCCTTGCTTCTCCCAAGTCCCTTGGTGCCCACATCAAAGTCACCCATTTCTTGGAAAAGTCTTGAAAGATGACAGATGATTGACACTGGCAGACATTGGTTAAGTCATCTGCCTAATCGGTCCCTGTTCAGGGAAGCCCCTTCCTATCCCTCCCACTTCCCAGCATCCCCACCTACTCAACTTGTATGAATACAGAAATTTCCTAGAAATTCTGATGCTTCTTCAGGGGCTGAAACCTGAGGCTGGGAAGAGCTGGAGGCCCCTAAACATGCAGTTAAGGAAAAAGAAGTGTTTTGACACACCTGCACCTTTCCCACTCATGCAGAATTGGAACAATGGACCTGAATGTCTTGGATTACAAGAGCCCTCAAAGCCTGTGCTTTCTAGAAGTCTCGAGTTAGCTTTTTTTTTTCCACCTCCAGGCATCTAGTATGAGAATTCCAAGTAGTTAATATTCTCCTGATAAGAAAACATATGTTTCCCAAATTTAGCAGGAGTTATAATAAAATCATCATGTTTCTAAATCCTTAATCCACAGAGAAAGACTTTAACTTGAAGGCATTTCAATATTAGCTTTTTTAGGACTATGTACGATTTAATTGAGCCTGGTTATTAAAACAACAGGGGGTCTGCTTCCTTTTTATCCACCTAAGAAAAAAATTGAACTACAATTTATAAACTAGTCTCTAGGCCCTTTATAAACTAAAAAGATTTCGTTTCCAAGCAGGACAGCTCAGAGAAGTTTGGGGAGCTTGTGAACCAAGGAGTGGGACATTTCTATCATGAGGCTTCAACCAGATTTCTTTGTTGGGCCCATAGGCTTCAGTGCTCACGCCAAGCCCATAAAGATGCATAATTCTCTCAGATCTACAGATGAGGCATTGGAGGCCCAGAGTTGACAACTGCTTTGTAAAGGTCGCATGACCTGCATCTGGGGGAGTTGAGATTCAAGGCCAGACCTCTCCAGTCTTCGGTGTCAAAGCAGCCCCTCAGCCCCCACAAACTGCCCTCGAGGTTAAGCAGTGATGAAACTGACAGCGTCCCTTGATCCTTTGCCAACATCGGAGTTTATCACCTTTTTTTGTTTTTATGTCAGGATAAATAGAATGTTCAAAAATGAATCTCAAAAACTACCATTGTTCTCAGGTCTGGCAAATCCTCAGACTTATAGAAGAGCTATTTTATTTACTTTTAATTAAATTTATTGGAATGACATTGGTTAGTAAAATTATATAGGTTTCAAGTATACAATTCAGTAATACATCATATGTAGATCGCATTGTGTTCACTACCCAAAGTTAAATTTCCTTCCGTCACCATATATTTGACCTCCTTTATCCTTAGCTATTATTCCCCTGCTCCCCATCTTAGGCAAACCACACCAACTTTCAGCCATGGTTTTATTACCTGTGCAATTAAGATAATAACACCTATTCACTGGGTTGCTGAGAAGATTAAATGAAAAAATAGAAGTGAAAGTGCTTATAGGTGCCTAATGATTGCAAGTCCTCTTATCAGTGCAATAAATATTATTGAATAAATGATATTTTAATAATCATACATTGATTGAATATGTCCCTTGCATTTGGTGCTAAAATGATTCTACATTTAATACCCCCACCCCAAAATAAAAATCCTTGGTGGTAGGTATTACTTTTACAGAAGAAGAAACTAAGGCTAAAGGAGAGTAAGTGATTTTCCCCAAATTATACAGGAACTGGGAGAGCTGGGATTTGAACTCAGACATGCTGAATTTAGAGGTTATACTTTTAACCATTATGCTATCCAGCCTTCCAGGAAATGAGGATGAATAGACATTTCATGTGGCAAAGGCTAAACTTGATGACTTGCTTTTGCCCTCCTAATCCCCATCCCATTTCCTTCTAGGAAAATGAAAGATGTTTGTGTGAGCTTCCTACTCTCTTAAGGATACTACACTCAGAAAGCTTCATCGATTTCTTTCACTATATGATTGCAATTTTGCCTGCTTCTCATAAACCCTCAAAGGCAAGCCTCATGAGGTCACCAAAGCAACCGGCAGATATGATGTTCCTAAGAACTCTGTTTGTGCCTGATTTCTCCCCATGGAGGGCCTTGTCCCTCTAGTCACTGGATGGCAAGAGGATTGAAAACTCTGCTAAGACAGTGCCTCCATTTACTTTCCCTTCATTATTTATTTGCTTCTTTATTTGCATTCCTTCTAAAAAATGATTCGAGGTAGAATTTCTCATCAAAAGTAACCACCAAAATATCTAGATAAGAAAAAGGTGCCCACAGACCCCACAGAATAAAGGGAAGTGATGCCAAGAAAGTCTTGGGTTTCTCCAACAGAGGTTATGGGGCATCTCTTATACACTAGCAGAAGTAGGAGAGCTTCCACACACAAAATCACTTTCTCCATTTTTTTTAAATCTGCATCTCTACAGGGGGCACTCGGGGAAAGAGGAGTGAGGGAGGGAAGGAAAAGAGATTGCCTCCTTGAAGCCATCTCATGTTATTGGGAAGCAGATTCCTCCATCATCAATTCTGGACCAGTTACCTTGCTCAGGACAAAGAAAACCAAACAGGGTTATGGCTGCTGTTGGGGCATGGTTCCACAGGACTGAGGGTAGAGGCTGAGCACAGGCTGTGGGTTCTGTCCGCGGCGCAAGAAGAGCTGCCATAGCAACAATCAAGGTGAGGTGTCTAGGGCATCTCAGCTGGCAAATATTTCCTGTGCTCTGAGCTAGATGTGGAAGGATCAAAAATAAATGTCACAATCCCTAACTTTAAATAGAGTTTCCAGTTACTGGTGGAGGTAGGTACACAAATGGGTAATTTCAATATGATATCTTATAGGATTCATTAGCACTTTCTACCACTATCTAGCGAACATCTACTCTATGCCAAGTATTGTGCAACATGATAGGAATTCAGAGTAACCGTGAAGCTTGGAATCTAATACTATAGTTTAGTGTTTAAGGTGCTGTGAGATCACAGTGGAAGGTTTCTACCCTAACTGGAGAAATCCCGAAAGGTTGAATGGAGAAGATGACAAGAGAGAAGGGGATAGAAAGGGAGCTCCATGCGGAAGAAACAGCATGATCAAATGCACAGTGGCATGACACATTCTGTACCTAGGACACTACAAGGCTGTTCGGTTGTAGAGTGCTTCTTACAGTATTGTGACTTTCAGAAACACCCATCGAAAAGCCCTCCTGTCCTCCAGCGGTTTGTCCTCAAGACTGAACTTGACAGGCCTCTAGATCACAGGCTATTTATTAGCTCCATAGGGAGGTGATGGGTGAGTCCAGACACTGCTTCTGAGGAGTATGAGGAAAAACATAAAATTAGGTATATTCTCTTTTACGTATAGTCATTCTCATCCAAATACCCTCCCAGTGCGAGTTTCCTAGAGATGAACCTCAAAACCATGTTGTGCAATCTCTGCTCACGGTGTGGTCTGAGAAAACCCCTTAAAGGGTATCTGATGAACATGGAGGTTCAGAGCTAAACCCATATTACATAATTATCTGGAACTTGGCAAAGTCAGTACTATGGCCCCTATTTTACTGATGAGCTGTGCCTGAGGCTTGAAGACCTTCATTAACTTGTGCATGAACTTCTTGACCTGACAGAGTCAAGCCAAGATCACTGCCGCATCTGCTTCAGGCATGCTTCTCTGAGGCTTCCCCGACACATTCATCCTTGACATTCAGGCCTCCATTCAGATAGCAACTCTCTAGATCTAAAGAGGCCCTCTTTGTCACCACTTTTCCTTTCATGGCATTTAACCTCTCTGATAGGACAGCAAGGGCTTAGTCATTATCTGCCTCTCTCCCCCAGATCTACTAGACAGGGACCTTTCCTGATTCCTTTACTGCTGTATCCTTGATGCACCAAGGAGCTTGGTACATGAAAACCCAAACAAAAGGCTGCTTAGTAAATGAAGTCATCTGCCCCTAAGCCCAGCCCTCTCCACTCTACTGGTATTGCTCAAGATGGCAGCCAGTAACCCCCTGGGAGCTTGTGAGGGGCCCGCTGGTGGCTGTAGACTGACCCACAAATGCAGGACTTTCTGAGTTTCTCACAGGTGAAGGCCGGTAATTCCACAGACTTTCATTTCTACTTCAACAAAAGGGTACCATCCAGCAACAATCTATGTGACAAGCATTTGAGATTCAAACTAATAGTATCCATCACTCACATTTCTTGATAATTCGTATTCACTCTTGTATCCACAAGTCAGCCTTGGGGTTCACAGACCTCTCAGACGTGCGCCCTTGCTGTGCGTGGGATGCTCACTGCTGTCAGCAAGCGCTGTTACTGGTCACTGTGAACGTTGCCTGGAATCAGCTCCGACTTTCAATCACTGCTATTGTTGTTTTGATCAATTCATGAATATACTCACTCCTAGTGTTTATTTTTGTTGATTGCTCTGTTTTGTGTGGCGCCATTTTGATTGTGATTTTATTCCTCTCCAATGCTTTTTCATCTCCAAATTATTTTTCCACTAAAAAGCAGTGATAAGACCATCAGCCCTACTTAAGCGAGTCCCTGTCCTGAATGTTTAAGAAAGAATCTTTGCACCCCGCCTGGCGACCTTGTATAATCCCCGAACTACCATGCCGTCTTTTGTTCCATGACAAGACACATGCATTTCTAAAAATCACCACACTAGTCAAAATGGGGAAAATCGGGCAAGGGGGTATAACAGTCAAAAACATCATCAGTGACGTGTAAGAAAGAGAGATAGAAAAGACCATTAGCACAGTTTTACACAGGTTAAATGGTTAAGAAATATATAAGTGCTACAATAAATATAATATTTTACCTCGAAGATACCTGGTGTCTGCTTATGGAAGTGGACATGGGAGGGGCTGCAGCTTGTGCATTGTGAACAAGAGGAAGGCGGGTGTCTGAATGGACAGAAAGTTGTAACCACAGGTGTGGGTGGCTGCAGCTCCTGGCACAAGGTGAACCAGGTAGCTGGTAGATGTTTGAGGGGGTTATGTGTGCATGTTTTGTACATTTCTAAACGGCTCACTTCAGCGGGTTGCACTTTCGATCTTCGTTCACCTAGTCTTTCTCGAGAAGCGGTCTTGCATAAGCAAATGTGAAACTCCCGTCATCTTCAAATTGTTCCCTAATACATCAGTTGTGTTGGAACAAATCTACATTTTCGAAATGAGTGTCATAGCAGAACTGGCTGTATCTGATTTACTTTAATCCTTCCCTTGTTTATGCAGACTGGACCAAGAGGATTGAGTATCAGCCTGGCTCGGGGAGTGTGCCCCTGTTCCCCAGCATCCACCTGGAGACGTGCGATGGGGCCGTGTCCTCCATCCAGATCACCATAGAGCTGCACACCAATTACATTGGGAAGGGATGTGACCGGGAGACCTACTCTGAGAAATCCCTTCAGAAATTGTGTGGTAGGTTTTTCCCTGTTGGGAATTTTTCTCAATTAATTGCTTTTAAATGATATACACAAGCACATCTTATTATGTTATGAAAGAATCAGCCCCTCCCACCACATTAGTATATGTAACTCCTGGATAACTATTTAGTTTACTTAGTATGGTTAAAGAGTCAGAAGGCACAGTTTTCAGCATCAGGCGCACCTAACAGAACCCACCATTTGCCAATTACGTGGTTGTGGACAAGTGAGGTGACAAAGCTTCCATTCTTCGTCAGTAAAACAAGGATTAATGACACAATGCATTTCAGAATGCCAACCACAGGGCCTGAAGAAACATAAGTTTCCTTCCGCTGTGGTGGTTTATGGAGAGGCACCTAACCAGGTTGGCATCAATATGGCCAATATGAAGGACGGTGTCAGTCACCTGGAGAGAGGTTGGTCTTGTACTCACACGACCAGCTACATAATTTGCTGGGCTTTGTGCAAATGAAAACGTGGGACCCTTGTTCAAAAACTATTAAGAATTTCAATAACAGAATCACAAAGCATTAAACCGAGCTAGGGGCCCACACCAAGCATGAATACGTGGTCGCATGCCAGTAAAGCTCGCCTAGCTGCCCATATCAGAGAAGAAGGGCTAAGGTGGGATGGAGGTGGGCAAGGTGAAGGTGTCCCAAGTGTGGGGGAGAGAGGGCGCCTGCTGTCAGTGAGCTGTGAGATGGTGCCACAAGGAAGGAGCAGGCTGGGAACTAGGAGACAGGGCGGAGGGAGGGGCGTGACACAGGGGAACAGCTTCACTGAGCACCTACTGTGTGCAGCCTACCAGACTCTTGGCATGCATTACTTTATTTAATTCTCTCATCTTCATTGTGAGGAGGGGATTATTCATCTAACTTTAAAAATGGAACGCTTGAGGTCCAGAGAGGAAACTTGACTTGTTCAAGGTCACACAGATAGCAAGTGACAGAATTTAAAGATAGGTCAATCAGAAGGAAAGTCTCTTTAGCTCAGTATCTGTGATGTTAGGCCAAGTCTTGGGAGCTAAAATGTGAACCTCTCAAGTCAGCCTGTGGAATGAGAGGATACTCAGTACGGTGAGAATGGCCCCATGGGCTTGATAAACCAGGCTGTCAATATGTCGATGGGCCTCCATTATCCCCACCACATATATTTTTCTTTCTTTCTTGTTCTCTTAAAGAAATATTCAGGAACTCACATTTGACTCTGCAGCAATGCTGTGGGAAGCTTAGGAAAGAGCTTACTCTAACATTGGGCCTGTATTTGGGGGTAACTGCATCTCCACAAAAAGAAAAGGGGACTCCTGAATACACGGTCTAGCCTGCCATCCCTTCCTGGTGGCCCTTTTACTACTGTCTTTGGGGCATTTTTCCCCCCCTCAACTGATACCTCTTAACTAATGCATGTGCGCGCGCACACACACACACACACCTTTACCCACACTGGTCTTGCCCAAAGAACCGCATGAAAATTTTAGAGCTACATGTGAAATAAACCCTGCTTGGGTATCACTGTGTTCCATTTATCATGTCATCAGTCTGGCTAGGAAGGCCTGTGGGAACACAGGCTTCTCCAGAATGATGAAGCTGATCAGGGAAAACACCGAACGTCAATATTCCGAACAGCTCTTGCAAAAATAGATAAAAGGGGCCCACAATATTCAGAAAACTGCCTCCAGTCCTCTCTCTCACTCTTCGTGCAGAGAAGCTGTCTCAGACGACATCTTACTTTGAATGAATATCTCATTTTGCTCCCCGTGCACCTGAATTATGTGTCAACTCGACCCCACACCACTGTGGGTTACAGTCATTTTCTAAACTCCTCCAGGTTAGAAGCAGATGATGGAATCAGCTTGTTAAAGATCAGATGTGCCCAAGGGCATGCACTTGCAATTTGATTTTGAATGTTGCTGGGGAGAGATGAGGAGATACGGAGAGTGAGAAGGATCTTCTGAGGGAAGAAACTTTAGAGCAAAATTGCATCTGGTGTTAACACAGCTCATTCCTCTGGGCTGCCAGCTCGCCTTGCGGGAAGGCAGGTTAATTCAGTCAGGAAAGTGGTTTCCCCTAAAGTGCGTGCAAGCTTATCTGGTGTTGGGAGAGACCCTTTATTGAGAGACATCTGCAAGTCTTTCTGGTGACCTTCCCTGTATTGCCAGCCTCCATACTGATGGGAGCTCTGTCCCTGTAACCCTGATGGGCAGGGCCACCCCTGCCTCCATATCATGAAGTCCACTGAGGGGAGCTCAGGAAAAAAGGGCAGAAGCAAATATGAATGAGATCCAGATGTGCAGCTGGTGCTAGAGTCGCATCTGAAGGGGGCAGCACATCAGGCCCCAGGCTCTCTGGAAACTGCGAGGGAATGCAGGCTGGATCTCTTCTAAAACAAAGTCTAGTATGGAACTCCTGACTCCTGGAGGACACCTCCGGTTCTGGAGACAAGCTTCTATCTGTTTTCAGTGGATGACAGACAAGTTTCTTGGCAGGGTTTTGCAACCAGGGAACTGCCATGACACTTTAAGCCTCAGCATTCATGCATTTTTCATCCTATAAATCTTTATTGACTTTGGATGGAAACAGGGAGACCAATTAGGATGTTATTGCCATAGTCTAAGCAAGAGATAATGAGTTCTGAACCAGGGGAGTGGCAGTAAGGATGAATTTAAGACAGATTTAGGAGGCAAAATCGGTGAGAGTTAATGATTCATTAGCTGTCAGGAGTGAGGAAGAAGGATTCTAAGATGACTCTAGTAAGAGCATCTAGCTGGACGAGAATGCCTCCAACGAGAATTAGGAATCCAGGGTAACAGCAGAGTTAGGGGACAATGATGAAAGTCACCCGAGGAACCTCCAGGTGTGTGCCCAACTCTAGCCTTATGCTCAACCCTCCCGAGGCCCTACCCATCCATCGTTATAGCCCATTTCCTCCCGATGTCTGCCTTTTCTTGGCCAGGGTACCTCCTTTATCCTCACACCTGATTTGTTCTCATCCCATAAGGCTTTGTTCATGTTTTCCTGCTAGGATGCTCTCTCTTCCCTCCATCATTCTAAACCCTTCCCTTCAGTCAATATTTTCCTACCCTCTGTGCTCACTGGGGAAGCAGTCCCGGGGTGCCTCCTTGGTGCCCTTGAGTTCTGGCATCTCTTCTGCAACGCTGTAGCCGTGCAGTGACCAAGGCAGGGTGTCTCCCCAGAGGTGCATTGTGGATGTCTGGTCATTGCCCACCTGCGTCCTCTTCCTTGCAACGTCAGCTCCATTAGGAGCAGCGGTAGAATCCTGTTCAGGTGGGAGATTGACAATAGCTGGCACAAGGCCTGCTGTCAGGAAGTACTTAACAGGTTCAGCAACACCTGAAATAGCCTCTTTGGTTCCAGTAAAGTACTGGACATCAGACATATTGCTGCCTGAGGCTTATACTCTAAGACAAGTCCATTCTGCCTTGAAACAAAAACAACACAGGGCCCCGAACTTATGTTCCCTTCAGCTTGTGGGGCCAGACATAGCCTGAGATGGCTCCCCACTGGCCTTGCTTTACATAATGCCAGACTTCTTGGAGAAGCTGAGGAAACTGGTTATCACTTCCTGTGGATTCAGAGATTTAGGGTGGACTCTGCCATCTAACTACCAAGCTTTCTAGAGGTGTAATGTCACAGAACTGCCTTGACTATGAAATGCGTGGTGAAAACTTCAGTAAGACCTCTTGGCCAAATTTAATTTGACATTAAAACAGCCCCAGAAAGGGCCTGCTTCATTGCTCCTAAGTCACTACATATTATTGTAAGTAGAAAAGTAGTTTATGATGCACATGCCCTTCAGACCCCAGAGGCCAGGGTTTGTGCCTCCTCAGGATCACAGGATTCCTGGCAGCTGGCCGGCACCTCCCGCATATGATGCCCAGGTCAGCTGTTTTGTATGTCAGGTCTAGAACTGAGAGGACAGGTCTTATTGAGGAAAAGGGCACAGAATAAGAGCATGCTATTATATCAAGTGATTGATCTGTCAGAGCAGTTCAGATCACTAGATATTAAGTTGTCCTCAGAATTTATACTTAGGAGCAAGGAGGTTTTCCTAGAGGATTCATTCATTCATTCATGTATTTAGCAACTCAACAAATATTTGTTGAGTGTCCAAATCCTATAATTCTTGTGGTCGTATAGAAGGTAATGAGACCACAATAATTCAGTCTCCTGGGGAAGACAAACATGTTGAAAAAGTCAGGTCCCTGGTTTTCTACTACAGCTTGCATCTTAACAGAGCTGCCCTCACCGAGATTAACTGTCAGAGGTTTTTACACCCTCAGAATAGCCCAACTACAGGAAGCCATCGTCAGTTTCTCCAAGACACTGCCAAAGAGTCTACGCTTCCTGAGGGACAGTATTGGTCCCCTAGTAATAGACAGTGCTTCCATGCTCAGAGAGTGGAAGTGGACCTCTTACTTTAAGGAAAATTAGTGCATGCCTATTGGGAATCAGATTAAATCATTAATTGTACTCCAGCAAAAAGCCACACACACTGACTTACGGATGATGAAGGTAAGCAGTGGGCTTCTCTCGGGGTACAGTATTTCCTCGAGGTCTTTCATGCAGCTACCATACAGCATGCTCTCCTGTACTGAGGAAAAGGGTTTTGCCTACAGTGGCCTTACTCAGGCTGGTTACAACTGGGTATCCATGGCCCTGCCTCAGGAGCCTGGCTGACCACCCCTCCCCCCCTCCCCATTCACTTCACCTAGAGATCCAGATATCTGATTCTAAAGCCTTGGAGAAGCTCCTCTGGTTTAGGATTCCATAAGTGGACTGATAGCCCGATTATAGGACCAACACATTTGAGCTCCTAATAAAACGTCAGAAAATCTTCCATGTCCGTGCCGAAAGCATGCAGATGGAGAAAGGGGAATTGTACTGCTGATGTCAGTCACTCATGTGGATTATCGGTCAGGATAGCAGTTTATGCTGGAGGAACAAATGATCCCAAAATCTATTCGGCTTAAAATAACAAAGGTTTATTTATTATTCGTACCACATGTCCTTGGGTTGACTATGGCTCTGTTCCATGTTGACTTCCCACTGGGATCCAGGCTAGAGTAATAGTCTTTATCTAGAACACTGTCGATCTCGTGGCATATGGAAAAGACACATGGTGAACCCTGGACTGGCTTTTAAAGCTTCCACCCTGATATGATACATGTCACTTGCACGCACATTTTATTGTTCAGAGCAAGTCACATGGTCAAATGATATCAGTGGGTCAGAGAAACATGTTGAGAATGGAATGCATTCTATCACCACACAGTTTTAGTAGGGCTTTTGTCAAGAGGGCCTGCCTGCTTCCCCTGAGACTCGCTACCACAGAACAGCTCCACCCACCAAAAATAGAGGACTTATTGGATTCCTAAAGGAAGGGCCCATTTCTGTGTGGTTTATTGCTGCATCCTTACCATAGTGCCTGGCATAACTTAGACATTACATAAATGTTTTTAAAATAATAATATGAAGTCAATATTGTCAATCTTGAGACCACTCTGTAGAATGAGGCCACTCTCCTTGACTACAATTGTTCCTCTCCCCTGAGATCCTCTTGCTGTGCTGTGGTGGACCATGAGGAGGCATGTCAATCACCATAGCCACAGGCCCATCTTCAGGTCCTAAAGACACACTATCCAAACCAAGACCATCCAGAGCAGAACGCAAACCCTGCAATTAAGAAGTCCAGACAGTGACCACTGCCCCCAAGCTCATTTGGGTTCTCACACCACAGTGTGCCCTGAAATCTGCCTCATTTGCCTCATCTTTAACTACTTGACAGCTCAGAGAGGCTTCCCCGTCCTGAGAGGGCTCAGGGACCTTGAATCAGACCTCACATCTGAGTCCTAGTCCTCCATGCTCAAGCTGCAGTTGCTGTGTCTGAGACCAGTATGACCACTCAGCAGTCTGACGCCTTCATGGAGGAGTCCCAAAGAGCATCTTAAATACACACTAATCTGCAGACGATGCCATGCCATCTTAACGAGTGACGTACCTGTTTACCCAGTACTCTCTCTGGAGTCCCATAGGGAGAGGAGAGAGAGAAGAACTTTGGGAGAAAGCAAATTTCTCTGTTTGTTTAAGTGCACTTAGAAGTGAAATACAAGCTGTTTGTGGAAATCTGCCCATCTGGTTCAATGCAGCTTGATGCTTTCCAGCAGGCAGCATCTGTGGATTAGGCAGGGTGGCCTGCTGCTCCCCTCACCAGGGAAGGCAAGGGAGTGCTGCATCGATGGCCTCGCCAGAGCATATACTGTCTTCGAAGTGCCTTTCTGTTGACAGCCACCTGTGTAGGGAGGTGGCCGCAGGGGACTGGGCTGTGCTTGGCAGGACACTATACTGTGCAACAGGAAGAACATTAGCTAAGTGTCTGAGAGCTGGGCCTGCCTCTAGCTAGCTGTGTGGCTATGTGATCTTGGTCAAGTCGTTTCCCTGCGCCTCAGTTTCCATGTTTGTAAAATGTACAGGAAGTTACAAGATCCCTCTCCAGGTTTATTATGGTGGTACAGTAAGGAGGATAGAGCTGAAAGTCCTGCTGATGGGTCTCCTCATTAGCTGTCTGTAAACCTGGGAGTCACCAAGCCTCAGGTTTCTTATCTGCAAACTGGAATCATAATAGTATTTGCCACATAGCTGAGTAACTAAGAAAAAGCATTCAAGTACTTAATTCAGTTCTGGTACTCAGTGCCCCCTCCCCCCAGAAAAAGTCTCTAGGAAAATAATAATAAAGATCTGTAACTATGAAAAACAAAGTTCCACACATAGAGGATATATGTATAGAATAATCCTGACCAGGGCTGGCCTTTGACAAATGCAACCAATTTTGCCTTTCAGTCTCCCCCTGCCACCCCCACCTACCCCCACCTCACCCCGCATTCATACTTGCATTACACTTCTCTCCCTCTATCCAAACCTGTTTTGGGAGAAATTACAAACAGCCCTTTGCTAATCTAAGGTGCTAATAGCAGCGTGAATTCTACACAGGGACATTTGCTTTTTAACGATGGCAAGGTCCTTAGCCTAAAAGGAAGCTCAAGTTGTTGAGTTTTGAGCCCTGACAAACCCCACCCTGGTCCCACTGTGTGGAGGCCACACACCTCTGCACTGGGCCCTGCTAGATGGCACTGGCCGCATTGGCTTCAGCTAGCAGTTAGGAGCCCTGAGTGCCCAGCCTGCATCTCTCTGGCCACCTGAAGTTTCAAGAACTGACACACTCTGTGTGTGCCCCAGTCACCAGGCTGTCTCTGCATGCTGGGCAAATCCTGATGTCAGAGCCAACTTCATTATGGATCAGAGAAGTAGTTGCCATGTAGCATTATTCTGGAGGTTCTAAGTGTCACCATTGGGGCTGATCGGAGTTCGATGTCACCCCAACAGCAGGGGAGAGGGAGAGAGGTAACAGCGGCACAGAAACGTAGTTAGCATTTTCCCTCAGTTCTTCCTCAAATAAAGCAGTGAAGAATTACAGGTCATTGAGATTTAATTAAAAGTATATTTCAGGAAGACAAAGTATGCCCCAAGAGACACAAGGTCCTAATGATGAGAGCTGCAACAGAGCGCTGTAATAACAACTACTACAACAGGAGAGCAAAAGGGCCCGGAAGTGGGAATGTCTGCCTTATGTTTGGGCTGTGATGCGTGGTTCCAAAGGCGTTCCTAGGTGATTGGCAGGTGAGGTCATTTTGATCGACACCTGTCTCCTATATAACTCTTTGCCTAGTGCACATGTGCATACCCAGAATTCTACTACCATTGGGGTGTTCTTTGGCTGGCCTCTCTGCTGAGCCCCTATCCCTTTGTTCCCCCTGTCGCTCATGTCTGACTAGCTACCTAACATGAGTAAATGAACTTGTTCCAAAAGACCATGCATCTCCCACTCCCAACCACCCCTAAATTTCTGCCAGCTACCACCTTTGTAGGTTGCTTTCATTCAAATATCTATGGAGGGAGATAATCTTTATGGCTTTGTTATAGTCACTAAAACATTAGTGTGAATTAACTTACCAGATGAGTAAAATAGATACCAAATGAGGCTCAAGGGGCACCAGATGAGAATGAGAAAATATTGATCCGGAGGTGTAGGGTATGGACAAGGGACCAGATAGATGGGCAGGTTCACATGAGCATCGGGTAGATGGCTAGAAGCATCTCATGGAGTCACTGGATGGGACAAAAGGCAGTTATACACATTAACGAAGCGTTTATAGTGTGTCAGACATGGTATCAACTGAAACCTCTCAGAAATACTCATGTAAATATTGCAGTCAACACTGCCTGCACTTGGCCTTGATAAGCATAAGCTGTAAGGTGATCATGAACTGGGAGACGGAATTTTCCCACCCTCTCAGATCCGCTGTTCCTGAAAGCCTCTCCGGGGTGAGCCTCTCACAGTGCTAAACAGAGCATCTGGCTCCAAGGACACATATTTTTCACATGGCATAACTTTCAATTGCCAGCCAATGGATACTCAACCCTAGACCCAATAATCTGTCCTAGGGCTGGAGGGAAAGCTGGCTGAGTTGAACATTTTCAAACAAGTATATTGGTTCACAATATGGCACTTCCCTGAGGGATTTTCAAAGGTCTTTTTAACTATGGGAGATGTTTGTGGAGGCTCACTTTGGAATCCAGTCCGTAAGTGAGATGAGGCTCTGATATACAGAATTCAGAAATCGAATGATCTCAGAAATGGCAGATAATACGCCCAACCACTGTCCTTCAAATCCATCAGTGTTTATAACTGACGGTCAGTGCCATGCCAGGAAACAGCCCCCGTACCTGCGGTCCCCCGCACTGGGCAAATCTTATCCTCCCGGGCTGTTATTCTCTGACAGTATCAGGAAGCCCCTGGCCCTCCTCCTCCCCAAGTGGCTGAGCCTTACTCCCGCATGGAACATAAGGATGCAGAGAACTCTGCTGGCACCATTTGAGCTTCACTGGGAAGTCAGTGGAGACCCAAGCATTCTCCCAGCGGGGACATCCAGTCTCTGCAGGGCCAGGCCCTCCCACTCATCACAGCTTCACCCTCCGCAAAGCTGTCAGTGGGATTCTCCTAGAACATAAATCAGCCCATGACATTCCCACCACTTCAGGTTAAGTCCTCAAGCCTTAGACTGGGATCATAGTGGCAGCAGAAGTCATAATGATTATAATAATAATGATAAAGTTATAGCTAACGGAGTGAGCGTTCACTTTGCAGCAAGCATGCTGCTGTAAGCTCTACCGCAATGTCTCATTTAGTCCTCATGACATCCTGGGAAGGGGGAATATCATAGAAAGAGGTGGAAAGGTTAAGTGACTTGCTCACACAGTCACAAGGCTACGAGTCGTGCTGCCAGGCATCAAATTCGTTTTGCTGACTTTAGAACTCAACCACTGTACCATTTGGCCTAAAATGGTCATTAAAAAAAAAAAAAGTATGTTGAGTACAAAGTGGCTCACACTCCCCGTGGGATCAGGACCTAGAACTTCCCCCAATCATCACCCAGATCACACTGTGTCACAGTTGTTTGCCAACTTGTTGGGTCTGAGC
Organism: Rousettus aegyptiacus; assembly: GCF_014176215.1. NCBI lineage: Eukaryota > Metazoa > Chordata > Mammalia > Chiroptera > Pteropodidae > Rousettus > Rousettus aegyptiacus. The sequence continues at coordinate 124,702,652 of NW_023416307.1, read as the reverse complement.
TCCTCCAGGTCAGGGACTGTGCTGATTCTCCTGTACATCATCAGCACCTAGCAGGGGTCTTGGCACTAACAATAAACCTTGCCTGCTTACAAAAGCCCCCGGGGAGCTTCACTTCCCTGAATTCCTCGAACACTTTTTCCTTGCACTCTGTCTTGCTAAGTGCAACGCTTTTCTCTCTGAGTTACTGATGCCTCCCCACACAGACCATAAGCATTGCAGGAGCAGGGGTGGCATTTGGCCATTCTATTCCCGAGTCACCTAGCTCAGGGCTGGGCACAGACCTCTGAATAAGTACATTAAGTACAGCTGACCCTTGAACAATGTGGGAGTTAGGGGTACTGACCACCCGTCCAGTCAAAAACCAAGTGTAAATTTTGACTCCCCAAAAACTTAACTACTAATTGCCTACTGTTGACAGGAACCCTTACCAATAACATAAACAGTTGATTAATACATACTATGTATTTTATGTATAATATATTGTACTCTTACAATAACATAAGCTAGAGAAAAGAAAATGTCATTAAGAAAATCATAGGGAAGAGAAAATACATTTACAGCATTTGTTGAAAAATTCCATGTGTAAGGGGACCACACAATTCAAATCCGTGTTGTTCAAGGGTTAATTGTAGTTCATTCTGACCCAGGAGCAGAAAACAGAAGGTGAGGACACCCACCTAATGAGAACGACCCTTTGTTCTTTCTGTCCCCCGGCCCCTGCAGGAGCATCCTCTGGCATCATCGACCTCTTGCCGTCCCCCAGCGCTGCCACCAACTGGACTGCAGGACTGCTGGTGGACAGCAGCGAGATGATCTTCAAGTTTGATGGCAGGCAGGGTGCCAAGATTCCTGATGGCATTGTGCCCAAGAACTTGACGGACCAGTTCACCATCACCATGTGGATGAAACACGGCCCCAGCCCCGGCGTGCGGGCCGAGAAGGAGACTATCCTCTGCAACTCTGATAAAACTGGTGAGTCTCGAACTCCGTCCTCCCAGTGGCTGCCTGATGTCCCAGCAGATCATGCAGAGACCCAGCTACCAAAGACATGGGAGAAAAGCAGGAGCGTGAGAGGCGCCCTGGGAAAGGATTCTGGTCTCTGGTTTTCCAGATAATGAGTCCTGGGCTTGAGGTAGACCTGGCCAGGAAAGACACAACAAATACAAAAGCTGGGATTGGTGATTTTAAACTGGGTTCTTCGGGACCCCAGCCTCTCCAGAACTATACATGAGACGGGCGGGGATGCGTGCTTATTTCAAGCAAAGCAGCTCCACCTTCACTACATTATGAATATAGTAAGAGACTTCTAAAAGTTTATTTTCAATGAAAGGGCCGTGCTAGTTTAAAATACTAGCTTTAATATCACTGCCTTACATAATAATGATAGCTAACATGTGTTAGGCATTTTCAGCCTGTGGCTGTGCAAGGTATTTCACAGCCTGGTGGTTAAAACCACCCCACCACTTATTGGCTGTGTGACATCAGCAAGTTATTAACCCCTCTGTGCCTCACTTTCCCTACCTATAAAATGAGCATCACACTACTATCTGCCTGATAGGGTTTTTCTGAGGATTAAATGACTTAATGTGTGTGTCGTGCTTTAGAACAGTACGTGGCACCTAAGAATCTGTCTTGGCTATTGCTGTCCTAAACAGTGTCTCGCACCTCTACAAACAATTTTATAAAAGCATGATTGTGTTTCCCACTTTAAGAATAAGGAAACATCCCAGACAGGATGAGTAACTTGTCTCAAGATATACAGCCAGTCAGTATCAGGAGTGGCATGTGAACTTAGAGCCAGCGAACTCCAATGCTCTTGTCACTACACCCCACACGCAGACACACACACACAAACACACACACACACACACACACACACACACAGAGGCAGGTATGATACGCAAATTTTACAGCTCCATCTTCAATTATAATTCCACAATTTCCCATTTCAAATGCTACCTTTGTGTTAAATTACCCCAAATAAATAACCATAGTGGATATTACATTGAGAAGAATGGCTGACAGCTCAGCCTCTGCTGTTGGAGAGACAAAGTTCATAGTTCAGCTTTTCTACTCCTTAAGGTGTGACCTTTAAGGAGTTACTAATCTCACTGCGCCTCAGTATCCCTATGTGTAAAATGGGGGAAATAAACATGAAATAATGCATAAAATTCACTTACAGAACCAGACACATAACCAGTTCCCCATTCATACGCCTGATGCTTTTGTCATTATCATTATTACCTCTGGTTGTATTCCACATTATGCTGCCACTAAAACCCCACGTTTCCTGTTTAAGTCAATATTTACAATAAATGTTCACGTATTTTTCTACATAGAAACTGAGACTGAGTGAGTTGCCCAGTTTTCCCTACATATGGTGCCCAGGACTGGTTTTTCTGGGATCCTCATGGAAGGACACCCGCCTACCTGCATGAGATGGCCCTGAGGTTTGGGACCGGGCTCAGAGCCTAGCCCACAGTCCCAGGAATCACTCTGTGGCCCCGTCCTTGCAGTGCCTCATGGGATGTTCCCATCCTGATCCAGGAGCCAGCATCAATGAGACAAGAGCTTAGGAGTGTATATACGAATGCAAAGCAACACGAACTGGGGTCGGTGGCCACACACATCTAGTCCTTGCTGAAATGGCTCAAATACCCCTGAGAGATGCGTCAGACAGGTATTAATGCTCCTGCTTAAGGAGAAGGATATTGGAATGCAAAAGCTTGAGCAACTGGCCCAGGATAACACAGCCGATTACCAAGAAAAACAGCCACCTAGGCCAATGGCCTTGCATTCCAGGTCCATCCTATTGGACCAGTGGTTCCAACCCGGCTACACATGAGAATAACTGACACACTTGTAAAATATGTAAATGCCAAGGCCCCACCCCAGCTCAATAAATCTGAGTTTCTGGGGACTTCTTTTGGGTGGTTATGGCTGAAAACTCTGCATTAGGCAGTGAGTGAGGCCTCGCTTTCATCAGAACGGTCCAGGCATTTGGCACTCTTAAACCAGCAAGCCCTAGATCTGCTTGCTCTCTTGGGCTTTAGAATAAAATAGCACTTTACAAGTTTGTTCAAGATTGGCACAAAGAAGATAAGGAAGATTTTTCTCTAATTCTCTGACTTAAAAAAAAAAAAACCTATAAATAACTCACCCTAAATTTTAGAATATCAGGAATAAATTAAGCTTGATTAGAACTTTTGTATATCAGAAAATTTTTTTCAAATAATAAAAACAACATGTGTTTATTATAGCAAAAAAAAAAAAACCATAAAAACAGAGAAGTATAAAAGAAAATACATAAACCACCTAAAATCTTAACATTTAGAGCTATTTTCTGATAACATTTGGTATATTTCATTGCCAAATGAAATCTTATTTTATTTCTATGTATATATCCTTGCAATTTTCAATCTATTTTTATAATACATTTGATGCTATTGTTATCTGTTTCTTTTATAGAACATCATTTCTCTGTGATAAAAATATTCTTTTAAATATGATTTATATGGCAGTCTAAAACTCTGTCATGTAGTTTTATTATACTCTGTTTGACTGATTCCCTTTTGTTAGACATTTAGATTGTTTTTTTAAATGCAAATAAAGCAATGCTGTAATGAGCCTCCTCGTATACACCTTTATGAACATTTCTGGTATTTCCTGATCAGAAGTCGAATTTCTGAGTCAGAGAACATACATGTGAGGAGGGCTATTGATGTAAATTCCCAAATTGCCCTTCATGAAGATTGCTCTAGTTTCTTACTTGTCCGCTAAGTAAAACTGTCTAACGCTGAACCATTATAAGCTAATTCATAAATAGTTGGATAAAAGAATTGATTAGTCATCAAGGGTTAATTGCAGTTTAAAACATAAGAAAGAAAACCACTATCACCACCAACAATACCAAAACATCTCAGTGGCTAACGCTTCTTCATCGATTTCCCTCATGTCCGTGTCTAGCCATCCTAAGTGGGGCTGAGGACAAGGAAGCTCTTCACCTAAACACTCGGGGACCCAGGTTCCTTCCATTGTTTGTGCTGCCATTATCAACCACAGAACAGAAAATTGGAATAGAGTTGAGCATAAAAGTGTTTATTGGCTACACCAGAAAGTGGCATGTCTCACTTCTACTCACATTTCATTGGCCAGAGTTTAGTCACATGGCCCAACCTAACCACAGGGAAAGCTGTGAGTTGAGTTTACCTGAGTGTCTAGGAGCAAAGCAAACAGACTTAGGTGAACAAATAGCAATTTCTCTGCCACAAGGATATTGTGTGGGGCAGTTGCGCCCCTTCAAGTCCACCTTTGTTGGCCCTTATCTCACCATTCCTGGTATGAGCAATGCTCTTTCCTGCCCTCTCTCGGTAACTTCTCTCCCTACATATGTCTGCTCCTCCTGCCAGGATCCCCTCTTCCTGGCAGGCAGCTCTCTTGCAGTCTCTGAGCAAGGAGGAGGTTGGGGATGAAGAAGTGGAGCAAGAAGAATTTAAAAACAGATCTTACCCCCATTCTTTCCCCGCTGTGGATGACCAAGTCATGGGTCAAGACTGAGCGAAGGAGAAGAGAAGTTATTTTCACTAGCTGAGCAATGATGTTTGATTTGGAAAGAACCCTTCAAGACTATTTTAATATATGAAAGTATCCAGAAAGCTTAGGGTCTGCCAGAGATGTGGGCAAAGAGAAGGAACCAGAGCCGCAACAAAGAACACAGGATGGGAAAGGAAATGAAGCTGATTCCTGGGTATATTATGTCACCAGCCCATTGCTACAGCAGGTAACCTGCCATGGGTGGTACCTGCAGGAATGCAGACAAATGGAGAGAGAATTTCTAGGCTAGAGGATGCTCTAGACCTCTTTCATTCCTCTTGTTCCACCTCCTCACCCACAACCTCTCCTGACTCCAGATAAAACTAAAGAGGAAAATAGAAATGAAATATTTAGTAAATATTTAGTAAAATCCTAATAACCAAGCCTGGGTATTTTTCCATCCCAAAGACTGAGTGCTCCCCTTGACACTGACCCACATTTGCCAACTGACTCTTCACCTCCCTTCTATTCTTTGGTTGCATTTTGAAGAAGGAATATGCTTTTGTGAAAACAGCATCCAACACTAATTTGTTATGTTGCTGTGGTCACGAAGCATTATCATAATCCTTATAATATCTTATAGTCATTGAGCATCTGTTCTCATTGTATCCATTAAGATGCTTTCAGTTACAAGGAATGGAAAATACAGATCAAAATGATGTCAGATAATAACAAAAATAAAATAAAACAATAAAAGGAATGTGAGGTTCTTGTAACTAAAAATGTCCAGAGTTATGACAGCTTCGGGCAAAGTGTCATTACAGCCCTGACTCCTTTTCCTTGCAATTTTTTAGCTCGGCCATCATAAGTGTGTCCATTTCATGTTAGCAAATATGGATGCAATAGTTCCAAGCCTCCCAGTTATATATTATAACTTCTAAAGACAAAGAGCATATCTCTGCTCTTTGCTTCCTGCTAAAAAAAGTAGTAGTTCTTTCCTAGAACTTCTCAAAAAACAAAACAAAACAAAACAAAACAGCTGATATGATTGTCAGAGAGCTCCCTTAACTCTGTACCAAAATTTAAAAAAAAAAAAAATTTTTAACCTAAGTAATTTTCTCCAGAGTCTGATGTAATATCTGAGTATAGGTTAAGTTGGTATATAAAGCCAAGATGGCTTCTTGGCAGAAGTTTTGCTGTGGGCTTTCTTGAATTTTCCTCTTGCATTTCAGTGAGCTCCACCATGTACATTCTAGAATATTCATCAGAACCAACTGTAAAACAGAAAATTAGAATGCCATGTCTTTTGAGATGTGCTTAGTGATGTAGCTGGAAGACTTCTCTGGCGGAAACTGACACAGCAATTCCCTCACCCCCCAAATCCTCTTTCTGCTTTCCAGAAATGAACCGGCATCACTATGCCTTATATGTGCACAACTGCCGCCTCGTCTTCCTCTTGCGGAAGGACTTCGACCAGGCTGACACCTTCCGCCCTGCGGAGTTCCACTGGAAGCTGGACCAGGTATGGATGGCATATACCTGGCATCTCACCCCTGCTCACTCCTTTGCAGGGGGTGGATGGTGTGTTCCAGTGATGATGGCAGTGGGTAGGCCTTCATGGTTCTGGTTACTTGCTGATTTGGGGAAGAATAAGCTCAGGGAGACAACCAGAGTCTTAAAGTCAGGATGGAAACTGCTGCCTTAAAGACCATTTGGAGGTGGGGAGGGCCACAGCCCCAGCTGGGACCCCCGACGGTCAGCGGATCTGCTAATGTGCATCTAGTCCATTCGCTCTGTGTTGAGCTCATGGGAAGCTGGTTCTCTTAATCCCTAGGCTCAGTTTATGATCTTTATTAGCACATCTTTATCTCATAAATGCTCTGTATCTCCTCTTTGATCCTCTACTATCTCCTTTGGATGATGGCACAGCCTTGCTTTTGGTGACACAGGTTGAGAACAGGGACTTGAAGACTTTGAAGTAAACAGTGACACGGTGCACTGTGAATAGTACATGTTCTTTTCTGAAGTGGAAAAATCTATGACTCACTCCAGAGCCTCATGACTTGTGATCACAAGGACCACTGTGTCATACTTGTCAATGACAAATGAAGTGTCTCGTTTGAATCAGAAACTTTGAAGTGTCTGTTTCTAAGGGCTTTGCAGCACAGATTGTGGAGGTGGTGCTCACTTCTCTGGGTGACTGTGCCACTGAACAAGTAGTCTATGCAGCAAGCCTAAAGATGGCCTTCGGCTAGATTTGAAGAGGGGATTGTGAATTTTTTAAAACGGTTTTAAATTAACAAGAGGGAGAGTGCCAGCAGGCAGGGAAGGGGATCGGGTCTGCTTAATGAAGCAGATAAAATGATGCTCATTCTTTGGCCTTACTGCCTGGGGCCCCAGCAACTCATTTTGCTTTCTTTCTTTCCCCACCCATATCCTGAGTGCTTCCGGGGGACCTCAGTCTTCTCCTCTCCCTCCAAAACCCACTGTGTGTCCTTGTCTTGGACTGAACTTTCCATGACCCTTTCCCTTCTCTCTCCCTCTTACTGAAACCCTCAGGTTCCCAGTAGGGCCAATCTCAGAGAGCTGTTACTGGGAAGAATTCCAGGAGGGACCCATTTACATTGAGATGAGAATGATTGCTGCTCCCTTTCATCCACACAGAAGTACTGGCATATGCTCTTTAAAAGAGAGTTTCATTAACCTCAGGCAATCTCTCAGTGGTGGAAAAGCAAGCCATGGGACAAGGTCGGGGTTGCCAAGGTAATGGGAAAGATGTTTGAGGGAGCCCAGTGACAACTGCCTAACCCATTCCCAAAAATTCCCATCCTGCCGGACCCTGAGATTTTAGAAATATGGCATCTGAGTTAGTATATGTACCTCTGAATTAGGAATTCCGAGTCTTACAGAAATTATGAAATCCTGACATTGTTTATTGGATTTCCCCACAACCTCTCTTTTACCTTCTAAATTGCCATATGGCTTATATGAGGTGTTTTTAAATACATAATATGAATAGAGGTGAATTAAATTTGACATTGTGAAGGATTTTAATAACAACATTGCTACATTGTCTGAGATAATTATAGAGTCCCTGTAGCATTTTCTAAGGTGGGGCTGAGAAGCACTGATATAGATAAATAATGTCACAGGGTTTGGGATTAAAAATAGGTAAGAAAGGAATTCTGGCTCTGCAGCTAAAGATATGGTGGATCTCGGAATTCTGAAATCTGTTCCCAAAGTGGTGAATTTAAGGAGGGCTGATTCACTGAATACCTCCCAAACCACCACCAGACATGCTGTGTGGGGGGACTCATCCTCATGCCTGCCACAGCCCTGCCCAGAGGATGATGAGTCGGGAGACAAAGGTTCAGGAACTTGCCCAAGGTCACACAGCAAACCATGTCAAGCACCTGCCTTTTCCTTTAATGCTATGCTGCTTCTTTGGTAAACTTTTAATTTAAAATTTTAAATGTTTTCATTGTTAAATTTAAAATATTTTAATTTAGAGATCAGAATTATCACTGAAATGTAAAATGTTTATAGTCTTGATGAAATCATATGAAACTGTCAGATCTTCAGTTTGTTCAAGCTTCGTCTTCCTGGTCTTAGTCAGGAAGGATTTGCCATAACAAAATACCACAGACTGGGTGGCCTGAACAATAGACATTTATTTATCATGGTACTGGAATCCATGATCAAGGTGACAAGCAATTCCATTCCCCAGTGAGGGCCCTTTTCCTGGTTTATAGACAGCTGCCTTCTTGCTGGCATCCCTACGTGATGGAGAGAGCGAGCTCGGGTACTTTTTCCTCTTCTTCCTTATTGGATTAAGGCCCCACCCTAATGACTTCATGCAACCCTCACAACTGCCTAAAGGCCCTAACTCCAAATACAGTCATGTTGGAGATTAGGGCTTTAACATATGAATTTGGGGGAGTATATAATTCAGTCCATAAATTCTTCTACCAAAGAAATTAACATTAAAAAATGTAAAGGCTGCCTAGTGATGATCAAAGCCTCAGCTCACCCAGACAGTTGCCCTCCCTCTGAAAGGAGTCCCAGTGGGTAGAACATAGGAAACCTCAACTGTACTCATGCTAGCCAACCAGTGGTATCTATAGACTGGCCCGAAGATTCCTATCCCCTTGTTCAATTCCCCGTGTAGACAGAATCCTACCAGAAGTTTCTTAGATGTAAATCATTTATAGCCCAAAATGTGCATACCCGATAAACTCTCCTCCCCCAGGAAGCCATCCTGGGTCACCCTCCTGAGTGGTTTGCCTCTTCCCTGTGCTCCCCAGACTCCATGCAGAAAGCTATTCCGATACTCGCTGTACCCTAGTTACCCATTTATCCTGCCTTTCTGCTCACTTTGCTCCGAGCTTCTGGAGGGCAGGACTGTGTCTTGCTCTCTCTCTCTCTTGTTCCTCAGTGAATGTTGTAGCCCTGAGCACATAGTTGGTGCCCAGTAAATGTTTGCCTAACAGTGAATGGATGTCAGGATCCAAAGAAGGGGCAGGTGAAGTGAGGGAGGGGGAGAAGGAAGGAGAGAAGGAAAAGTCTTTTAAAATTTCCTGGCGATTAATTGATCTTTTGATCCTTTTTATGGAGAGTTTTAAAATTCTAAAAGTTTGACACTTTTAACTCTCTGGATCTCAAACACTGTTCAGTTTTGATCCTATTATCTTATTTCAGAGATCTTACTGAATTTAGCACCAGTACAGAACTTTCTGGCCTTGACCAGAAAGGACTAGAGCCAGTCTAATGTGCATGTGTATTCAAATACCTGACCCACCTTGGGGATTCCAGAAGCATAATAAATGTTGTAATGCCTGATTGGCCTCTACATTTCTTTATTCAGCAGTTTATTCTGAGCATAAACTGGGTGCCAGGCTCTGTGCTGGTTACCAGAGATCAGAAGCTAAATTAGAAACTGTTCTCCAGAAGTTTCCATGATAGTGGAGCAAACAAACATATAAACAGTTTATAATCCTATGCAGTGTGTGCTGGGGCAGAGGCAGGGGACTAGATGGGGACAGTCTGTGGGAGCCCACTCTCAGGCACTTGACAAGGAGGGCCTGGTAATGAGGGTGTGAAACAGCTCCTTATCCCAGGCCCTCAGAGTGGATAGCATCTGAAGAGGGTGTGGAGGGCTCAGTAGAGCTGGGCCGCCAAGCTGGCAGAGAGAAGAGCAGGAGGCCCATCTTCACGGAGCTGTAAGCTTCTGGGGTGGCAGGGCTCAGGGGTGGGGCAGAAGGATAAAACTTTGGCAGTTGTTAGGACCCAAGTTTGGAGGAGCAGGTGGAATTAAATCCCAAGAGGCTTTTCATATCATATTATTAAGTTCGTACTTTATCCCCAACTCAAGAATATAAAGCATTTTTCTTTTAATTCAAAGAAGACTGAGAATGTTAGAAATGGGTAAATGTGAAGGATGCTAGTATGAAATTCATAACATTTATCAAATTTAAGCAAATACAGCTCAAGCCAGGTCAGTCAGTGGGGCCAGTGGCAGGGGCTGCATGAGAGCCAGTGTCTCCCCTCCTCTCTCCACAGCCAGGCTGGGAGATCAAGCACTTGACAGATGCTGCCTGTGGGCACTGAAACCAAGGCATGATATGCAGGATGGTTTCCACATAGCTCTTCGGGAGTTGCCCAGGTAGGGAGGCAGTGGCCACCAAGAAGCCGTGTGCTTCTCGCAGACTAGCCCCTGAGCCCCATACCTCAGGTGGCCTTTGCCAGGGTGGACGGTAAATCCATTACCAGGCAGCTCTGGAAAATGCCCCTGACAATCCAGTACACCTCACTAAAGGGATCATAATGTCGAGAATGTCATTTTAATGGGATTTTTACTTATGATCTGCTAATGCAAATCCCTGGAGCCTGAAGTTAATCGTGTGCAAACCCAGACAAGAGCAGAGGAGAAGGCCCAGCTGCCAGCTCGCACAAGAAAGCTCTATTATTGGCGGCCCCTTCTGGCTTTAATATTATTTGGATATGGTTGACTCAGCATCACGAATTCTAATGCTTTTCCCTTTGGACCTGTTGGTGCTTGCAGGGAAACCTGCTGGTGTTTTATAGCATGTTTCCCTTATTGGAAGGCACAGCTTGAGTGACAGCCTCAATTGACCAGTAAACTCATATAAGAAAAAAAAAATGCATCTCTGAAAAATTGTAACAAGCACAAGATGCAGAAGTGGGGTTCATTCTGTTGGCCATTGCCTCTCTGTGCCCGAACTTATAACGGATACCAGAGAGAGAGAAAGGGGACACGACTCTGCCCTGGGAGAGCCCATGGCACTAGCTAGTGTGTGCACAGTTTAAGGACCTCAGGGAACCTTCCCCTGTAGAAATACCAACTCTAATAATTACGGGTGGGGAGACGCAACAAAAATGAGTGAAGGTGCCTTGCTGGGTGAAGGTTGGTCCTCCCTGAAGATTAAGCGACCACATATCTCCAAGCCACACAAGAATCCAGGCCTGGTGCTGCACTTTCAATTGTTCGAAAGGCGGAAATCATATTTTTATGTAAAATCTCCTCAATTTTTAATATGTTTACATTTTAAAACATGTCATCACACCAAGCAAATGTTCTGCAGTATATTTTTATACTCTGGTCACTAATTTGAGACCATAGATAAAAAAAACAAAAAATGAAAAACAAAACACTATTATTTTGACACAGAAAAACGACACAATAGCATTCTATTTGAGTTCGGATCTTCTTAAATGAGGCCCACTTTATAAACATCTCCTGTTCTCCAAGACCCCTGCCCCCTACTCATAAAGAATGCTGGACTTTCAGTGATAAAGCCAGAGGCAGGGCATGTCTAGTCCCCATCGGCCCCTTACCACACCCAGAGGGAAGAGGCGGGTGTGAGTGAGGCAGGGTCCCTTAGAACCAGGCCCCTGGTGTTGATGGTGATCTTCCTTCCTCCTACATAAAGAAGGAGAGTAAGTCACAGGCTTAGGTTCCCTCAGGAATAAGTGACTGAGCTAGCATTTGAGCCAAATGCTCACATTTGACTCTGGCCAAAGCCTTTGCCCATTCTACTTCCATAGGATTCTAAAGCTCCTGGAAGAAGCTGCATGTGAATAAATCCTTTATTCTTGGTGAGGAAAGAGTGTTAGGATGATGCAGAGTCAGTTTACTCACATCTGTTCTTTCAGCCATGCTGGGAGTCAGATGGGTTAGTTCAATCATTATTATAGCCAAGTGCCAAGGAGTTAATTGGAAAATGGTCAGTGCAGTCCAGACCAGTCATCTTAATGAGCAAAATAATTGGGCATTGCCAGCACTCTAATTCTGCCGTTAGAGACTAACTCTTAGATACATTGGCCGTGTTTCCTCCAATGCAGTGACACCACCCTGCTCACGGTCCTGCCCTATACACTGGCCTCCAGTGAGACCCACTTTTCTTTAGGTACTCGTGTCCCAAACAGTGGGGGAAGGATGTCTAGAACCTCCTTTTTCTCTCTTGTAAGCAGAATACCAAATGCTTTTTCTAAGATGCCACCTTGCGAGGTGGTTCTGAATGAATAATGGATGTGGGGAGAGCTACAAATATAGTGAGTGACTGTCACTTCTTGATTTCTCTGTAATACATAAGGGACCCTTACGAGCCCTCGTTTGTCTCAGAGTCCCTCTCCTTGCCTCTTTTCATCTCCAAGAGCTTTTAGACATTTGGGGAGAGGTGGCTTCTATGGCTTTATGGTGTTGGCGGAGGAGGGTCCTTGGACCCACTTAGGGACACTTAGTCCTCTTGAGTCAGGACTATGAATGACTGGATTTCCTGCTTTCTGGAAAAGTCACTGCTGACATCGTTAGCTCATTTTTTCTGTTTTCTTTAGAGACGGTACCAACGTATTGCTTGAGCTATGCCCCCTCCACTTTGAAGACCCTTAGGGTGACAGCTTTTCATCATGCCTTTCTCTGCTGCACTGATGGCCTTGATCACCTCCAGGCCATGACTCCTCTCCCGAGTTCCTCAGGTTCCCCCGTTAGCTACTTGTGATAGACAGAATCATGGCTTCCAAGGATGTCTACATCTTAATCTCTGAATCCTGCAAATATGTTACCTTACATGACAAAAGGGTCTTTAGAGAAGTGATGCAATTAAAGATCCTGAGAGATTATCCTAGACTCTCCAGGTGGGTTCAGTGTAATCATAAGTGTACTTACAAGAGGGAGGCAAAAGGGTTGCAGTCAGAGAAGATGTGACAGTGGACGTGAGGTGAAGTGGAGCCACGAGCCAAGGAATGTGGCAGTCAGTATGAGCCGGAAAAAAAGACAAACAGAGTTGACACTTGATTTTAGCCCAGCGAAACTCATGTCAGATTTATGACCTCCAAAACTGTAAGATAATAAATTTGTGATGTTTTAAGCCACAAAGTTGGAGGTAATTTGTTATAGCAGCAACTGGAAACTCAGTGAGCCTTGGGGAAGCCTGGAGCTGCCTCAGGCTCGTAAATCCAGCCACCTCTCATCTCCACATAGCCTACTGAGGCCACCCTGGGCCAGACTTTCCAGCAGACCAGAGATTCAGAAGCAGCGTGCAGTGCCTCGCGCCCTCTGCCCCAGGTCTCTGCAGAGCCCCTCCCTTGGAGGTGTGGCCTAGGAGGGAGGTAGGAAGAGGCAGTGTCTTCTAAAATCCCGCATTCTCTGCTTGCTCCTTGCTTTTCACCGGGCCTGCTTGCTTGTCACAAGCCTCTGGACAAGAGACAGATTTAGCCTTTCCTTCTCTCTAAGTCAATATTCTTCTTCTATCCCAAGGTGCCCACCTCCTCACCAGCCATGATAAGTAGAAAGGTAACTTCTGGGAAGAAACACTAAGCATGCTGTGATTGTTTCTGGAAACGCTAAAGCAAACTTAGAAAATCCTCCTCCTCCTGACAGAGCCTTATCTGGGAGTGGAAAGTTGACAGAGTCGATACACAAATGAGGCTCTCTAGATAATACCTGCCCTTGCCGTGAAGCACAGAAACCTGCCTTCCTGGAAGGTGCCCTCTCAAGCGCACATCTGGCTTAGCTGTGCCTTTAGGTTTTTTTGCCCTCAGGGTTTGCTCCAGGCAAGAGAAGCCTCTTGGCTCCAGTGAGCATAGTCCAGAAATGAGGCAGCACTGTCGCCCTGGGAGCATCTCTTACCCTAGAGGGGCACAGGAGCAGCCAGGTTTGGAGGTGGGGAGCACTTCTGGGTGGCCCCCTGCACTCAGGAGTCCCAGGGGAAGCAAGCCCCTTGCCCATAGCAACGACCTCCACAGCGCTCCCCTCATTGGCTTGTCCTCCTTTCCCGATTCAGTCTCTCACTTCATCTTTTCTCCTCCCTGGAACTCACCTCCCAAATGAACTCTCTGCTCTGGTTCACCCCTGCAGCACAGGTAAAGTTTCTGGTCGGTCTACAGTAGGCAGTTAACAAATAACGACTGCTATTACTACTGGGAAGAAATAACAAAAGTCTGCAGAGTTCCAGAAGCAGAACCATGACTGAAAGGAGGAAGTTACCAGGAGACCAAAGTGAAGTGAATAAAGGGAAGGAAGGGAAGTGTAGCCAAGTGCAGGTTAGTGTTGCCGCATGTTCGTGGAGCTGATCATAGACCTAACTAGTAGTAAGATCTGATGGCAAGTACGTAATTCCATTGTGTCATGTTGCGCACGTGGTCTCCACAAACCCACCGAGGGTTTCCATGGACTTGTTTATGAAAATGTCCTGAGCCATTTGCTTGAAAAGCTGATTTCTCAGGGCTTTCTTGGATTCCATTATTACTCAAAGGACTTTCTTTCATTCTTCTGAAGAGCCTGTGCTAAAGAAGAATCCAAGCTCTTGGTGAATTTAGAGCTGCAGGAATGTCATTATCTTCCCTGTTCCAATCTCACTAGCTTCTGCCTCCTTCTCATCCTTACTTGAAGCATAAAGCTAAGCAACTGTTGCGTTTAAACAAATCAAAGACACTAATTATTCTACATCTTTCTCCCTTTGCTGGCAGATCTGGCTCCTTTCTGGTCTCTCTTCCCCTGACCAGCACCTGCTCAGCAATTCCTTTGACTCCTGCGAAATCATTATTTGTGTTTTAACTCTTACATCTGCCCAGAGGTGACAAATGCAGTTTTTCAGTAGATATACTATGATACATATTTAAAGTCAGTGTCTCTCACTTTACTATCAAGAACAAGGAAATCATGGCAACACAATTAAAAATATTTAGTAAATCAAATTACCTTTTCACTTATAAGTGAAGATGCTTGAGCGTCGGGGTCGTCCCAATGGGAGCAGCATTAACTCAGCTATGGCGTTGACTGTGCCTTACGCCTGCCTTTCTAAACTGCTTCAAGAATTGGGGTCCAGTAAGAGAAGGGGGAGGCTCCTCTTTGGCATCAAACCCAGATGTCTGCATTCGTTACGTGAAAGATATTTTTCTCTGTAACTTCCACACTATGGAAAGGCAAAGAATTGACAAAATTGAATCTTGATATATAATGACAAATTCTAATGCTCATTGCCTAGGCAAAGGCACAGATCACTGAGAAGTCCCTATGTAGTAAGGATAATTAGAACCAGCATAACTTTATTTCTTACTTTGTGCCAGGCACTTTCTTTTAATTCTAACAGAAATCTTTCAGTTTAGGCATAACACTCAAGTTCAGGATGAAGACTGAGAGACATAGCAGGGTGCTTTCTATCCTTCTTATCTAATAAATGGAAGAATCTTGAATATGACCTCAAAGCAAACATACTCCAAGAGGGTGAAAAGCACCATTATTGACTTGAGAGAATTTGCAACTGTAGGGATGACAAGATGACAAAATGAACCAATATCCATGCTGGTACCTAAGCATTTAGAACAGGCATGGATGTCCATCCAGAAACAGATTTCAAGCTCAAATTATCAAAAATCACATTTTAGCATCTTTTGAAAAATAAATCAGCTTGCTCCTGAGGCAGTGATGAGAGAGTTGTTCATCCCGTAAACCAAGATAAGACAGTGGAGTTGACGTCCCAAGGAAGAGCACTCCTTTGAGGAAGTCTTGCTAGGTAATTACCCTGGAGGCCCTTGGCATGAGATTAATTTGCCCTATCTTCCCAGCTTCCTCCCAATCTCCTATGAGTCATCTGTTTCCATCATTAATGTCTAAACATGCAAATATTGCTGCACTTATTGCTCATTAGTTTAGCTAAAGGAAGTGCCCTTTAATTACGCTTTTAAATAATGAACCTCCTCCATCACCTTGACAATCAATGCATATTTAGAAGGAAACAAGCCCTCATTATAAAACAGCTACTTTCATCCTTTGGTTACCTTAAAAGATGGTAGCTTTCTTGAGGCAATAGAAATGGGAGTCTAAAGGCAAACAAGCCTTGTGATTGCATTAAGTCTTCGTAGCTGTAGGTGTAAGAATGGCAAACAGTTAGCCAGTGATATATTACATGTTAGGGAAAGAAGAGAAACTAACATCTTTGAAGAGGCTATTGTGTACCAATCCCTAAACTCATTGATTTACATGCATTAAGTCTAAGCTGCACAGTTACTTTTGAAGTTATTTCTTACTCCGTTTTATAGATACTGATATTGAGACTCTGAAAGATTAAGTAATTTGCCTAAGGTGTTGGACCAAGTCCACCATTCTCCAAAGCTCCATATTCTGTTTTGTTATGTTTATCTTGTTGAAAAGTGTTTAAATAGCTTGGCAGAATTGGGTGTCCTCCAAGTCTTCACTGTATTTCTCCATCCGTTGGTCTCAGCAGGAACTCAAAGGAATAGTTTACTTTTATACAATTCCTAGACACAAGCACACTGTACAACATTATGTATGCACCTATCTGCATAGCTCTGAAAAATAAAATAGAATGTGCTATGGGCAGGCAAGTATTTTCCACCATCTGACTAGGCCAATCACCTATTCATCTTTTAAGGCCATACTAAAGGGCTACATTCTTGATAAAAACTGTCTTCGAATTCCCTCTACTACAAAGAATTGATCTTACTTCCATAGGATCCCAGAATTTTATCACAGCATTTTTCACACTTTAGTACCCTTAATTGTTTTTCGGTTCATTTCCTGCACTGCACTGGAATATCATGCTTTTTTACCTTTTTAATCTTTAGCACAGTATCTAAACAAATATGTGTTCAATAAATGCTTATTAAATTTTAAAAAATGAGTTCTTATCTGAATGTCATATTCAGCTATCCTACACTGTGATTTCCAAACACTTGTCTATGGACCTACCACTGTCAGTTTGACTATCTAAGTACCATCTGAGGGATATTGAAAAAAACTTCCAGAAAAAACAAGATATCCTTTAACAGGTCAATGGATAACCTGTTGTATATCCATACATGGAATGCTTTTCAGTAATAAAATAGAACAAACTATTGATTCACACAACATGGATGAATTTTAAAAATATGATGCTTAGTCAAAGAAACTAAAAAATAAATACTAAATACTGCATGACTTCATTAACATGAAGCATTTATGAAAAGGCAATTTTGTAGGCAGAAAGTCCATCAGTGGTTTCCTAGGGCTTGGGGTCAGAACAAGAATCAACTGCAAATGGCCACAAATATTTCTGAGTAATAGGAACGTAAGAAACCTGGATTGTGATCATCATTGCACAACCTTATAAATTTGTTGAAAATTGTTGAATTACAATGAGTTAATTTTATGATATATAAATCATACCCCAATAAAGTTAGTAAAATAATTTTTAAAAGAAAAGAAGGAAGGAAGGGAGGAAGGAAAAAAAGAAGGAGAAAGAGACAAAAAAAGTCACCATTTTTAAGTTTTCAATGTTATAAGATGAAGTTCAGCAATGCCGGAGTGGCTAGAAACTTAGGGAGTTAATACCAGAAAGGAGGGTGATACAAGAAGAGATTTCAAAATCTGAATTTAAGTTTTCCTAAAATCCCTTAAATCATTGGATGATGCCTAACCTGCATACACACGAGGGAAACTTCAGGAACCCAGGAAAAGCAATAGCAGGAAAGAAACACACACACACACACACACACACACACACACACACACACACAAACTGAACAGAGATTTTAGCTACTACCCACTGCAAAGGAGACAGATTTTGGAATTCTTCCAAGGTAGAAGGACCATATAAAGCCCTAGAGAGTTCCAGTGAAATACCAGAAAAGACATATGTGAGGAGTAAAGATTACATTCCAGGATTTAAGGGACTGGCCCAGAATTAAGGGTAAACTCAAATAAACATGCCCTGTAGTATAAACCAAACCCTACAGGTACAGGTACAAGGTGATCTAGTACTTTAACAAAAATCAATGACAGAATCCAGAATTTCTACAGTGTAAAATCACAGTTTCTAATAGAAAATGTAAATCATTATATATGTATGAAACACAAAAATGTGAGCTCAAGTCCAGAGCAAAGTCATTCAAGAGAAACAGACCCTGAGATGACACAGATATTGGGATTAGCTGAAAGTGATTTTTAATCAGCTAATTTAAATATGTTTAAAAACTCAAAAGAGTATCATAATGAGTGAACAAATAGGAAACATCAGCAAAGAAATGGAAACTATACAGAAATGTAAATTTTTGAGTGGAAAAATACAAAATCTAAAACAAAAGTTTGGACTAGCAGCATATTGGAGATAGAAGAAGAAAGAGTCAATTAACTAGACAGGAGATCAAAAGAAATTGTCCAATAGAAGAACAAAGGGGGGCAGAAAGATTTCTTAAAATCTAGAGGAGGCGGGTGGAAGAGATAAGAGAGAAGAAAAGTTTCAAAAGGACCAAAAGAGAAGAAGATTAAATGAATGAGACATAAAAAGATTAATTGAAGAAATGATGGCCGAAAAATTCCCCAAATTTGGTATGAAACATCATCTTAAAGATTGAATAAGATAATCAAGCTCCAAACTGGACAAATAAAAAACAAACAAACAAACAAACAAAAATACCTTATCACATTTTCTTCAAATTTTTAAAAACCAAAAATAAAGAAAATCTTGAAAGTGCCCAGAGAAAAATAAAGAAACACATTACATATGTGAGAATACTATGAATTACAACTGCAATTTTACTAGAAATGATGGAGACCAAAAGACAATGGGATAACAAAAGACTTCTTTAAGATAGAAAGGAAATGATAACAGATGGAAAAACAGATCCACAAGAAGAAAAGAAGAGCACTAGAAATGGTAAATATGTGAGTAAACTATAGAAGACTGTCTTTCCTTCCCTCTTAATATCTTTCATTGACCATGACTTTTAATGCAACAATTTTAACAGTGTATTTTGGGCATATAATATATGTTAATTTAAATTACATAATCACAATAGAACAAATGGTAAGGTTGGTAAATGGAGATACGCTGTTGATCATTCTCATGTTTATGTGAAGTGTTACAACGTTAACTCTAAGTATATTATGATAAGCTAAAGATGCATATGAACGAAGGCCTAATTTAGGCTGGAGACCATGAAGTTAAAGGAGTGCTCAGGAAAAAAAAATGCAAGCTCAGGATGTTGTAGGTTTCTTGCAGCAGACCAGAAAAATAGGCAAAAGTGATGACAATGGCAAAGAACAGTTGATGGTACATGAGCCACAACTAGGAAAGTAGAAATTAAACCTGGACTATCTAACTAATGCTTAAGGAGCATACTGTAGAGTTGGCATAAATATGAAGGAGAAACCAATCTCACCTCCCCACACTGAATTGGAATTGGGCACAATATTTAAGAATGTAAGATTACTTGTTTGCCATGAAACAGCGTTCTAGAGGGCCAAGAGAAAAAATTTAGAGGTTCAGATTTCAGAAAGTAAGCAAGAAAATCAACAGGGATAAAATGGAATTAGAAGAGTTACCTAAAATGCGGGGTAGAAAGGAAGGTGGAATTTGCTACTCTCAGGGCTGTAAGCAATGGTATCAACCTTGTCTCTGTGTGTCAATCATGTTTTTTTCTATATTTTTTCTATATTTTCTATATTTTGACATCTTGGGGCATTGTGGACCCAGGGAAGGACTGCTCCTTCCAGGGTTAGCTCATTACTCTAGAGAGTAAATGACTTTGCCTACGAATGTGCCTTTAATATGCAAACCAACCACTCCGGATTCCATACCCCCAACTCCTTCCTTATATTGAGCTCCTGCAGATCAGAACCCTCTTCACTTGCCCTAAATCACCTCAGGGCCAGGTACTGGACAACTAGGGACCAACCACCCATGTAGCCCAGAGCCCACTGAAATTATTCAAGCTAGTTAATCCTAAACCTGTTCTGCTCGTTTATGCTGTTTCATCCATTTCTTCCTTAAAAAAAAAAAAAAGCACATTAAAGCCTCCTACTCGCATTCCATTCACTCTCTCTGCCTCCTGGACAACCCTGGTCCTCCCCATGTGGCCTTGCATGGTGTACCGTACCTCCTGTTTTTAGGGATCTCTAAGTATAAAAACTTCCTCCTTCATGACAGTCAATTCTGTGTCTATGTGTCTTACTCTACCAGCTCAAAACAAATCTTGGGTACATTTTAAAACAGTGTGTACCTAAGGCCCTAGGGAGCTAGAGGTCTGTGCTGTGTGTGTTGTCTGTGTAATAGGCCTACCTCAAAGTGAAATAACCTTTTTTCCCTTTTTGAACAGAAATACCACTCTTTGTTCAAATTGTTTATGCTAGTCATGAAAGTGAACAGAGTGAAGAGTTGTGTATAAGTAATCATTTTAACCATGAATTAGAGACTAAGGGGGAAATTGTAGATAGTCTTCATGAACTGATTTCAGAAATTATTCCTCATCTGTACCAAGAGTTTCCCATATTTATTTGGTATTACTTTGAATCCTCATCTCTCACCTCCAGGCCTTTTGGCCATTTTGCCATCAAGAGCCAAACCAGCTTCTAAAAACAGCTGCCAGTTTCTCTCTAAATTCTAAGCTAATTAAAGGCACAAACATAGTCAGCCTTCCCTCCTCTTTATCAGCGGAGATGAGTTGCTCTTCTTTCTAACACTGTCCTGCATCCAACGTGCAAAATCAAACAGGGGACAGTGCTAGGGCCATCCCCGCACCTGACCCCACAACTCCACATGCCTTCTCTTTGCAGGGGAGGTGGCGACTTCCCGTGTGCTCATGGGAAAGAGAAAACTCCTTTCTCTCTAACAGGAAAATCTAACATCTCCCTTCTTGATATTCCATGAAATGTTAGATACTAAGTAGCCCTTGTCCTTCTGTTTAGGCTTCCCTAGAAACTGAGAGCTTGGTATCAGCTTGCAACGTGGTCTGCTTCTATTAAAAGAGCCAAATATCTTTGCATCAAACATGACTTTGTGCAAAGGTTTCATTATAGTCAGAAATATAAGGGGACAATGAGGCTTTAGCTATGTGAGCACAAAGCAGAGACACTCTTATTCCTGTTATCTAGGCTCAAATAAAAAGTGAGCCTATAATTGAGGTACAGGGAAGTAGTGGTCCTAGGGTCTTTGACAGGTACGGGTGGTTAGTCTGTAGGGAGCGGGCAGCCCAGGCCAGGAGTCTAAGGTGTTGGCAATAGAAAAGTACAAATTATAAGATTTTTAAAAATTATTTTGCCAACTAAAATAGAAAAATTGATTTTACTTAAATGAAAATACCAAGTATGGCAAGGGTACATTACATACATGCTGCTAGGGACAAAAATAAATTGGCACAACTTGCAGGGGGATGTTCTGAGGCCCGAAGTCTCTTTCCCAGGTGACACATGAGACTTATAGTCAAATACCCATGGAGGAGGAAAAACAACTGTACTTGGAGAAAATATAAAGCCTCATGAGGCCAGAAGAGAGTGTGTACAAGTGAAATCATGGGTTTTGAGCAGAAACTCTGGCAGCCCTTTAGTCTGGAAACTTAGGGATATTACCCAGCCCCTTCAAGTCCCCATGTCTTCATCTGTAAAATGGGCTATGTGAGTTATAGATAGGTATGTAAAGTACCTGATTCATGTTAGATGATGATAAATTACATTGCTTTATCTTTGTTATTATTTTTACCTTGCTTTGCCTGTACTGGAGAATAGAGTCTTGGCTTAATCAGTTTAAGTCTCCTGGAGGATTCTGGAATTCTGGACTATATGGAAACAAAAGGCCATGCCCTCTGGTGTACTTGGCTGTAATGGTAGCCTGATTTAGTGGCTAAGTGTATAGGTTTTTCAACCTGATTTCCTAGATTTGAATCCCAGCACTGCCAATGTAGCTGTGTGGACTTGGGAAAGTTAGTAAGTTCACTGTGCCTTAGTTTTTCCGCCTGTAAAATGGGATAGAATAACACTTCATAGGGTTGGGAGGATTAAATGTGATAATACAGCACACTGCACCCCGTGTAGCTTTCTGCATTAAGGGGCTAACGAGAAGCCTTCCTCAAGCAACTAGTAGAGTGGACCCTGCAGGTCTGGCCGGAGCCTTCTCTGGCCATCCCAGGCTGCTCTGAGACTTTTCAGTTCCTGCTTCGAGATCCTGGTTTCCATTGCAGTGTTTCTGACCTTTGCTTAAGCCCTGATTCAGTGCAGTCTAAAGATGTTAAAGGTTTACATCTTTTCTTCCGAGGCTTTGCTTCCTTCTTCCCCTCGGCCCAGTGCATTGTCAGGGCATGGGAGCCTCGGTTGCTGCTCTGTGGACCATATGCGTTCCACACCAATCGCTTCTTCTCTGTGTGTGCCCCACCTCCATGGCGATGGGACTGGGCTTTTAACCTTATCAAGGAAGGATCCCCTCCTATTAAGCTGGGGTTGTACATGAGTACCCCTTGGTGCCTGTATGTTAGACTCATCCCTAAAAGAAACAGCTCATGGGCAGTGCTGTAGAAACGTTTGTCAGCCAGACCAGGGACTTCCCACTGACTTTCGTTCCAGAACCCTGAGGCTGAGCCACAGAGAAGGTCCTCATCCTTATTGGCTGGACCTCCCCAGGACCAGTTCAGAATGTGCTATGTCTTGAGCAGGCTCTTGGCTCTCCAGAATAGGATTCTGTGACTTCCTCCCTTTCGGTTATGGGCAGTCTGTTCACCAAGCAGCGTCGTGGACTGAACATTGACACCATCATCGGCTCAGTCACCATGGAGCAGACTCCATGCCTCACGGGGTCCCACAGCCCAGCCTGTCCAGCCGTGATGCAGGCTTACCTGTGGCTGGGAACATTTGTGTTAATGGCTGGTTAAAGAAGCCAAGGAGGCTTCCTCATTACACTTTATTACTCAGGCTGCCCATTTCTGCATTTCATCTAATAACAACTTATCTAGGGAGAGCAAGAACATTTAAAGTCTGTTCATTTAATAAGATTTTATTACAGTCTTAACCCCTGCAAGTTATGTGTCCCTAATATACTTAAGGCTTTTTATCTGTGGAGTAAAGCATAATTGGTCACTTAAAATCATGGAAAATATACCTTAAGCCATAACCAGGGTAAGTGTTAATTCGTCTTGCCATGACTTCATGTGTCCCACCAGCTTTCTGCTCACTCAAGTACCTTGGTGATCCCTCTAAGGATATCACTGAGGCCACAGTACCACTGTCTGGCCCACACACATATTCCGAATGCCCGTTTCACCCTTGCCCCAGGCCTGCTAGTGTGGTTATACACCACTGGTGTACAGGAAAGCTAATCGTAGCCAACCTGTAATGAGCACTTAAATGTCTCACTGAAATCAATTCATTTAAATTTGGGATAAGGGATGATATTAGAAATACGTGAATGGTTTTTTTTTTTTAATTTCATCATTGTGCATTTATTTTAATGTATAAACGAAAAAGTAACTCATAGTACAACCATGATTTCAGAGCTATGAAATGATATAAAATTATCTATTTAAGTCAGTTTATTTAAGTAAAACTGAGTTTATTTAAAGAAAAAATATTAAGAAGATGATAGTAGAAGAAGCATGTTAATTTGTACATTTATTTAAGAAGTACTTCCTTTAAGTGGCTACTAAATGGCAAGAATTGTTTCAGACCCCAAGGATACATGGTGAACGAAGCAGACAAAAATCTTGAACCTCCAAAAGACCCAAACAATCACTTCACAGAAATTATCCAAATGTCCTGTAAACACATGAAAAGGTATTCAACTTTATTAGACATCAGGGAAATGCAAATTAAATCCACAATGAGCCATATTAAGCATCCAGCGGAATGGCTAAGAAATAAAAAGAGAAAAGGAAAAAGAGAAGATTTGGCAGGAATGTAGAACCACTGGAACTCCTGCGTGTTGCCAGTGGGAATATAAATGTACAACTACCTTGGAAAAATGGCAGCATGCCCAAAGTAGACCCAGAAGTTTCCCTCCTACTTGTCTCCCCAGCAGAAACACAGACATACACTCACTAAAATGCATGCACGACACTTGAGAAACTAGTGGGTCTCAGAAAATGCTAATTGAATGAATTAAAATCTGTTCTAGAGCACTCTGCAGAAGCAGATGAGCTGTTGTCTCTGTCCTTAGTAACCCAGAGTGGATTCTCATCATGCCAGGCACTAGGCACACAGCAGCACTAAATCAGAGATGGCTCTTACACTCTGTGGAAAATATAGTCACCCACCTTAACAACCAGGAGGTCTTTGCCTTTTGCACTCTGCTCAAGGAAATTTGGTTGAATGCATACCAACATGAATGAGCAACTCTTGTTTATATTCTAGAACTTAATTTATGTAGTTATATAGTCTCTCTCCAGGAGAGCAGGAATCTTGTCTGTCTTATTTCTTGCTGAGTCTCCCAGGACTAGAGCAGCATCTGGCTCAGAGTAGGGTCTCAGTGAATATATGCTGAATGGATGGGTGGGTGGATGGGTGGATGGGTGGATGGGTGGAAATGAACGTAAATGAGAAGACCTCAGGACTCAGTAGGTACAGTCTGCTCCCACTGGAGGCAGGGGCTTCCTACCATGTACTGATATTTCACGAAGAATTTGGCAAACTCTACTCATTTCTGCTAAGGACACTCAGCAGCAGTTTGAATTGTTACAGTCAACCATGGAGTTTGTTTTTTGTTTTTTACTTAAGCTGTAGATTAATATTTCAGGAGGACATGATTCTAATTTACAGCCAAGACCTTTGGTTTAATCAGGAAAAAAAAAAAAAAAAGAAGTCCGTGAACATCATTGGCTTGCTCATGTTTTCCCGTTGCACTCCTGGCTGGGCTTACCTCTTTGGCCTTTAATTATTCCATTCTCTCACATGGCTTTATCTCTGACACTTCGGGATGAAAATGTGATTTGCTATTCAGAGGTTTCAGCAAAAATCACACTTCAGTCAGCAAATTGAGAGCCTGATAAAGGAAAAGGATTGGGGAGAGGCTTTGAAAGGATGTTTGTAAAGTGTTTTTAATTAAATCTGTGTTATTATTTAGTATGGTAGAGAATCATTTACATGCATTACAGGGTTTGTTTGGAATCTCAGCCGTGCTGTTCTTAGGACTATAACATTAGTCATGGAACCTCAGGGCAATGTGACAAGTTTGCTTTTTCGGTCAAATACTCTGTGAGCAGCATCAACTGTGGGTACCTGCTTTATCCTAGGCATAAAACTAGGTTCTGTGAGGGGTCACACTGAAATACTTGGCAAAGCTCCTGGCCTATCATATCAGGGGCTAGATGACATTGTCAGGTCATAATAAAACAAAAGAGGGAAGTAGAGGGAGGGGTAAAGGAATCAACACTGTTGAGCCTTTCTCTCTGCTAGGATCTGCTCTAAGTGCTTGGCATTTACCCTTTTTGTCATCACAGCAGTCTGCAAAGAATCATTGTCCCCATTTCACAAACAAGAGACCTGAGGCTCAGAGCATTGAAGTGGCTTGTCCTAAGCCGCACAGCTCCTTAATCAGTCTCTCTAAAAACCTGTATTCATTCTACTACAGCAGTCTTACCTCCTGGAGAGGCCCGGGGGCTTGCCCCATTGTCAGAAGGCTGGCGTTACCCACAGCTGTGACTCGCGTTGGCCATCACACTACCTAAAGGAAGAAGACATGTCCATAGGCTCACTCCCCACCAGGAATCTCTGCCTTTATTAAGCAAACTTTTCTGACCCCTAGACTAGAGAACCTTCTATTAAAATTCTCACTTTCTCTGCTCTTCCTTTAAAGCACCTCAAAATTTAAAATATATAGTTGTTTTTTTTTTTTTTTTTTGGTATGGCTATTTGTTTAATATTTGTCTCCCCTACAGATTGTGGATTTCATGAGGGCAGAAATCTCTTCTGTTGTGGTTACCACTGAATCTCCAGCATTAGCACAGTGATAGAGAGAATTTCCGGAAACAAGATAAAAGGAAGGAAGAGAGGGAGGAAGAAGGAAGGGAGGGAGGGAGGGAAAAAGGAAAAGAAAAGAAACGAGATCCTCTTCTTTTAGGAACCCTCATGATTACTATACCATTCTCAATATTCTTTTCTCTGTAATTCTCTAGCATTCGTTACCAGTAAAAAAAAATAAAGCAGCCTAGAGTTTAGTTATTCTTCAAACTGATGGAAAAATAAAAAGATTAGCAGATCTCAGCCCTCAGGATCCCCAAACCATGGAGCCCTGAGCTACTTTGAGGGGTCTTTGAATTCCTTGCCCTGCCAAGTACCTTGCACACATAGCCTCTGTGTACTTCTGGATTTCAAATGCTATGGTCATTAATAAAATCACATATTCGTGTAAATGTAAATGGTAGCCTTAGGTCATTATTTTATTCTCTCAGACCATGGATATTAAAACAACTAAATGTAAACCCCAAAATGTTTGAAATTAAAAAGAGACCCTCGTTGATGAAAAACATGAGAGCCACAACTCAAAATACATTTACCGAATACCTCATCCTTAAATTAAGACAGACCATCTGAGAACCACATTGTACTTGGACTTCATCCCAGGACTCCTCTCAGAATAGTTCTATCAATAGCAATTTCTACTGAACATTCACTGTGTGGCTGGGTGTCATATTAAGCACTTTACATGCATTATCTTATTTATTCTTACCATGATCTATTTTACAGATGAAGAATACTGAGACTTAGAGAGTTTAATTTGCCCGAGGTCACACAGGTAGTCAGTGACAGAGCTGGCGATCACAGCCAAACCCGTGCCGCTTCAAAGCTCTTGATGTCAGCCGCTGCACTATACTATCTCACTAACTCCATGTTCTTAATGGAATACAGCTTGATGCTAAACTTTCAGACCACATTGACGGGTGTTATAAGAACCAGCCTCCAAAACTCGTTATTAGATTAATAAAGGATGACGATGATGTCTCCGCATCACACAGTATCTTCTACTGAGAGCCCACAAGAGAGATTTCTGTCTGGACACAGTATAAGTAAAAGCTCTGTTACTGTTTAACAAAAGATACCTTTTCATTTTATGAGCATGGTAAGACGATGTGACTCATCAAGTTTCCTCTTTGTATTGACTTCTTCAAAGCTTAGATTGACTGGCCACAGCCTCTGCTAAATAATGTAGACCCTTTCCGCATGCATTTAGGAGACAAACCACATACACCCCCAAAACAAGGTGATGGGCTGGCTATTGGGTTCTACCTTTGGGAAGTCCATCAGTGGACAGCAGCCGCGCCAGCCATGCTGAATTATTTGCCACAGTGGAAGCTGGAGCCAACGAGTGGCCTTGCCCCCTCCCCACTTTCTCCCTCAAAGAGGTGGTGCTGAGATCTCAGGTGGCCCATAGAGGTGTCTGACCAATTTTCCTACTCACGTTTTCCCTTCCATGACTTCTTTTTATTTCCTGAGGTTTTTTTGGTTTTGGGGGGTTTTTTGCTTTTTTTATCGTGTATTGATTTTATCCTCACAAGGCACATTCAGTCTGTCTTGAATGGGCCAGGGTATAAATAAAATCCAACAATTATTTGCTGTGTGCTAATCTGGTCTCTCCATTAAGTCATATCCTGCAGGGACCCCTATCTCTTTTATCCCCAAGAGTGTTAAAGTGGGTACTTGAGGATGAATCGACACAATTGGTAGCCTCTCTTTACACAAGATAGCCTTGAAATCACATTCCATGCCAAGCATAAGGCTTTTGTTTCCTTAAGTATTTTTCTCCATCTTGGTTACATTTGTCATTGGAAACCCCAAGAATTAACAAGGACAGCAGTGTCCTTGAATCCTTAACACTGAAACTGTCTCTGGCATCATGGTCACTGGATGAATGTTTTTGCACTAACCCAAATAATTAACAATTATTATATAATCATCATCATCATCATCATTTATTGAGCATTTATCATATACTCAACACTGCCTTAGCTGGTTTACCTTATTTAATCGTCACATAACTCAGCTCTTGCTATCTGCGGCTCAGTTACATGATCTGATGAGGAAACCTGATTTTTATGATAATGAATTTTGCAAAAAATATTCGCATTCCTTCCAGACTCTGAAAAGGCATGGAGGCCTCGTCAACCCCATATTGAGCCCTTAGAGGATTTGCTGCTTCCAGATGCTTCTCTTTCTCCTGATGCCCTTGGTGTTAAGGTTTGCCTTTTCACTGTGTGATTCACAGCCCCATCTACTGACTGCAGCAAAAACAATATACCTTTCTGGAACTCAGCAGCAAGGCGGTCTTTAATTTCCTAATGTCTTCAAGGACCCTAAAGTGTGATTAGTTTTACTGGACCTTGTAATTAAATGGTCAGCCTAGCACATGGGAAGGAGGATGCCTCAGGCTTGGGCATTCTTTTCTTTCTCTTTCTGGGCCGAGGGCCTGAGAACTGCAACCTAGGAAACAAAGACCCACCTCAGTGCTGAACTGACCCTGTGGCCTGGGAAGCTGCGGCAGCATTTAGAGATAGAGAGCCTGGTCTTTGTGCAGGGCAGCTCTGCTCAATGGCAGAATTGCCTGTGCCGTTGTGGGTAGTAAAATCCCTCCATCTCCAAATGTTTGTAGCTAAATGTCTCTGACTGGCCTGGTTGGTGCCTGAAGTTTCACCCTTGCCATTCATTCATGGGTACAGATAGCCAAAGCCACTTAGAAATGCAAAGGTTCTCTTCGAGGGGAAGGCATGGTGTGGAAATCAGGGCATTTCCAGGGGAGTCAGAAAGGCTCAGTTGAGGGGCCTCCAAGTGGGGGATCAGGAATGCAGTCAGCTTGTGATCCCTAGGGATTCTGGACATAAATGTCACCTTATTCCCCGACTCAGCATAACACATAGGCAGTTTTTCTAACTGAATATCAGAGGCTGGTCCAAAAACAGCCTTGCTGATAATCGCTTAAGGGCCCAGAAAATATAAAAACATCTGGGAATTGAGAAAACGAACCAAGCAAAAAATAACATATATGTAGCATATTTGAAAATTAGGAATACACCAAGAATATCTGCGAGGGAGAGAAACTTCCTAACAGGGATGTGCAATCTCACCATTGAAGTTGGATTAGAGTCTTGCATCTAAAACATGGCTTATGGTAGAGTGTGAGAAATTGGATTAAGAGTGTGGAGTCTGTTCTCATTCGATTAGTGTTGTGTTGTTACTGATAGTTTGGTTTTTGTGTTTCTTTAGTTGGTTAGAAACCACCAGCCAAAGAAGAAATGCCGTGGTCTCAGTCCCCACACTCCATAAACTGCCTCCAATGAAATCACTGTACCTCTGCAGGCCTTACTTTTTTTGCTTGTAGAATTCATACAAGACTCACCCACTTATCCTCCCATGGACCCTGAGGAGAAAGTGGATAATATTGTAGAGTACTTTGAAAACAATAAGGTATCATTTCATCAATGGGAAATGATCAGTACTGCTGTCTTTAACGATGGCTATTAAAAACCTGTTATTCATACAAATTAATCTTAAATCTGGTGAGGAATGAGGTGCGTATAAATAAATAAGGTCTAAATTAATAAGTTTAAAGGAAGTAATGATAGTGATTGAGGACCAGTCTTGCTCCGCTCACTTCAAGTGGAGTATTGGGGTAAAAGAAAGGACCCTCTAACACTGCTTTATGGACTGAATCTGGCCGCTGAGACAGCTAGCCCTTCACTTAACTAGTCTGGTGCAGAAGGTGCCTCCTTCCCAAATCAATCAATCAATCCCCTCGCCCACCTTGCCTTTGCCCTCTCTCTCCCCGCTGAGTACTGACTTGCTAACTTGCCTGAAATTTTATTGCTTCCTCCTTAGGCTAAGAGATTGAAGATCCAATCCAGATAGGGATGTTTCCAAGAGCAGTTCCGATTTCTCTAATGCCCTTTGCAGGACATCATCTCCCAAGGCCACCACACAAGGACAAACACCTAGCATCAGTCCTTCAGCAAACTTGTAGGAGAAGCCCTCCCCTGCCTGGTCTAAGGATGCTTAGAGATTAAATGAAATGCTTCTGGATGCCTCATCTCCTCTACCGAGGCGCTCCAATCTCCCACAGTGCCTACTTCTATTTGACCTGCAGGAGTCCCAACCAGACAAACTATTCAATTTCACATTCAATAGATGATTGTTTTTTCTTTCTTGAGTGATAGTATCACATAGTGGTTTAGAGCAGAGCTTCTCCAACTTTAAGGTGCATGCAAATCACCTAGAGATCTTGTTAGAATGCAGATTCTGATTTGAAAGGTCTGGTGGGTTCTGAGAGTCTAGTTTCTAACTAGCTCCCAGGTGATACCTGTGCTGTTAGCAGATGTTGAGGTTACTGATTTGCGGTTAACGCTTTGAGTAGCAAAGCTTTCCAGCAAGGCTGTAGACACAAGCTCACTATGTGACCTTGGGCAAGTTATTTAACCTCTCTGAGCCTCAGTTTATCTGTAAGAGTTGTTGAGAGAACTAAATAAGGCAATGCATGCAAAGTTCTTAGTCCAATGAGTGGCACAAAACAGATCAGAGAAGGCAGTACTCATAGTAAAGGTGACTACAGATGACGAAAGGGAGCCTTCTCCTAAGTGGGCCTTTCCCTGGCGAGACGTTTCAGAAAATTCAAAAAGTACGTCTTTTAGTCTTAGTGATGCCTGGGCCCAAGGCCAACCAATTCCATGTCTCTGAATAAAAAGACTTGTAGCAAAAGAACGCACCTCGGTCCTGCATTTGCACAAGGGGTAGACAGATGTCAGCTACTGAGCTCTCCACTTCACAGTGCACTGTTCCTGTGGGCATTTCAGGAAAACATGCTCTTATTAAATAGCATTTACTTCATGGGAAAACTTGACTTTGGAGAGATTTGATAGGTCTCTAGCTGTGTTGTATGTTGCCAGCCAAGCCCTTTTAAATGTATTTAGTAGATGAGATTCTTGTTTGTTTCTTTACTTAAAGTGATCAAAAGGTACATATAACGAGAAACACTCTTCAAAGTACTCAGGGGATTCAGAGGCGAGAGCACACTGCGTGTGGCCTTGGAGAAGGATTTGGGGATGGGAGGGCAGTGGAGCAGTGTGGAGAATGGATTGTGGAGCCACGGAAGCTGGCCCGGGTGGGCTGAGTAGGGTAGAAGAAGTAAGGCAAGGAGAGAGGAGCGTATAAGTGGACCTGCGCAGTTCAAACACTTGTTGTTGGAGGGTCAACTGTAGTAGGTCCCCAGGTTACCCACAATTTCTGTCTGACCTGGCTACAGATCGAAGGTTCCCACAACTCACCTCCTTGGATTCTAGAGTGGCTCGCAAAACTCAGGAGAACACTTACTTACATTTACCAGTTTATTAAAGGATAGAGATGGACAGCCCCATGACAAGATACATAGGGCGAGGTCTGGAAGGGTCCCATGTGCAGGAGCTTCTATCCCTGTGGAGTTGGGTGAACCACCCTCCTGTTATGTGGATGTGCTCACCAACCCAGAAGCTCCCCAAACCTCACACTACTGGGATTTTTATGAAGGTCTCGTCATACAGGATTACTGACTGTCCTTCCAACCTTCTCCCTAACTTTCGGGGGGGATGGTGCTGAAAATGCCAAGCTTCCGATTATGGCTTGGCCTTTCTGGTGATGGGTCCCCATCCAGGAGTCATTCAAGAACCCACCAAGTCAACTCATTAGAACCAACACCATTCCTTTCACCCAGGAAATTCCGAGAGATTTAAGAGCTTGATGTCGGATGCCCCTATCACTGAGGAAAGTGCAAAGGTCTTGAGAGTTGAGTCAAAAACTAGGAGTAGAGATATATATAGAGAGAAGGATAGATGGAAGAGTCCCCTGGTGTGAAAATTCCACTTGGCAAATACCCACAACAGCGTAGTCTTAAGATCTTGGGTGTTTTAATGGATTTAAAACTGCAACTGTTCCCTAAAGATTTCTACAAATTCTCCCAAATTTCATGAACTGACTTGTTGTTCAAAGAAAGTACCCAGTTTCTCTGTTGTGTAATTCCAAGCAGAGACACCTGTTCACAGGCCTTCCCTGGAGGCCCCTGTGAAATGCAAATCGGCCTTACCACAGACGCGGCTCTGCAAGGGAAACAGGTGATTCACCGGCAGCTACAAGGGATCTTTCCTGGAGTGGTAATGTGATGCTCACGCCAGCCAGCTGACAGCCTTTAATTACAATCCGGCAATCCAAATTCCACCAGAGCAAGATCAGTGCAGGAAGCCGGTGTGGCGGAGGGTCCCAGCTCCATTTGAAATTCTCACTCGTCTCAGCTGCTCCACTGGGGAGCTGACAGGCACACACCAGGCGGACATGTGGCTGAAGGCAAGGCCACTTGGCTTCATGGCGGCTGTTTTAAGGAGCCAGTGCCTGAGGAAGTCCCATCAAGATTTGAGATGCAGGACACGCTTGCCGGATGTCCCGTGCTTGTGTCTTTGGAGATGGAAACACTTAAGCAATTCCATTCAGGATCAGCCCATTTTTCCAGAGGGGCAGGGTTTATTACTTGAATTATTCAGGGGAAGTTTATTCACCAGCACCGAGATAGGAGATATGTCAACTAAATTATAATTACGTTTCTCTAAAGACATCCACTGAGATTCCTCTTTTTTTAACTTACAAGAAGTCAGACTGTATTTATGGAGAGCCAGCCTCAATATTCTGAGTGGCAGGATGAAAAATTAATTTTCTTCAAATACATTACTGAATAGTTAACTACATCTCAGTGGCCTGTTTGTTTAATATATTAGGGTCCTCTTCAAAGAGCTTATGATTTATTCTCATCTTTGCCAAGAGATAACTTTCAAAATCAGAGGGCTGAGGCCAGTAAACAGGAGTTCTGAGCTTCAGCGCTGCCTCCAACAAGCTGTTTCCCCTTGAGCA
Organism: Rousettus aegyptiacus; assembly: GCF_014176215.1. Taxonomy (NCBI): domain Eukaryota; kingdom Metazoa; phylum Chordata; class Mammalia; order Chiroptera; family Pteropodidae; genus Rousettus; species Rousettus aegyptiacus. The sequence goes on along the minus strand of NW_023416307.1, from coordinate 124,669,990 downwards.
AGTCCCTGCTGCTCTCTGGGCCCAGCAGGCTGGTGGAGGCTCCAGGGGACCCTTCTACCTACTCTTCTGCAGCTGCGCACAGTGGTCAGCCTCCCTGAGTGTGAAGAGGGTGATGTGTGACTGCTCGCTGCTTTTTATGTACCTAATAAGGAACAAGAGGAGGAATTAAGCACAGAAAAAAATATATTTACACCAAAGTATTTCCTCCTGCCAATCCATGCTTCCCTGCCATGTCCCTAGGAAACTGAGAGAGCCCTGTTAGGAGATGCCTTCTTCCTCCTGCTTAGTCCTCCCTCTCTTTGCTTTAGGTATGGAGGCCAAGAGCCCCTAGGACAGGGCATCCTCTTTGACCCAGCATGAATCCCCACCTCTCTTTCTTCACAAATCTCTCCTGCTGCTGCTGTCTGTGTCATTGGGTCCTTTAAGCACTCCCCTTACTTTCTCTTCAAACAGATCATTTTTCACTTGGTACCCAGGATTTGATCTCCTTTGTGACTGGAAGGCTGTATACCCAGTAACAGAGGAAGAGGCCTCAGGGGAGAACAGCGGGGGGCTTTGCAGAGCATGGATGCTGTTCATCTATCCATGCTTTCATTTCATTCATGCAATCAGCATTTGTCAAGAACTTACCACATACCCGAAGATACAAACATGGTCCTTGACTTCATGAATCTCAGAGTCAAGGTTTGGCCTGACCAGTAAAACAGCCACTAGTTCTGTGTGTCCAGCAAGCACCTGAAATGTGATGAGTCAGAATTAAAATGCTCTATGAGTGGAACATACACAGTGGGTTGAAAAGATTTAGCAAGAAAATCAGAATGTAAAATATCTTAATGATTTTTAATATTGATTACAGACATACCTGTTTTATTGTGCTTCTCTTTATTGGACTTCACAGATACTGTGTTTTACAAGCTGAAGTTTTGTGGAAAACTTGCATTGAGCAAGTCTATCTATTTTTACAACAGCATTTGCTCACTTCATGTCTCTGTGTTACATTTTGGTAATTGTCATACTATTCCAAACTTTTTTTTTTATTATTGTTTGTTTTGGTGATCTGTGATCAGTGATCTTTGGTGTTGCCATTGTAATTGTCTGAGGGGCCATGAACCACCCCCACATAAGACATTAAACTTAATAAATGTTGTGTGTGTTCTGACCGCTCCACTGACCAGCCGTTCCCCTACCTCTTTCCCTCTCCTTAGGCCTCCCTTTTTCTGAGACACAACAATATTTAAATTAGGTCAATTAATAACCCTACAATGGCCTCTAAGTGTTCAAGTAAAAGGAACAAACATACTTAAATATAAAGCTAGAAATGGTTAAGCTTAGTGAGGAACACATGTCAAAAGGTGAGATGGGTTAAAAGCTAGCCCTCTTGTACCAAACATTTAGCCAAGTAGTGAATCCACAGGAAAAGTTCTTGAAGCAAATTAAAAGTGCTACTCCTGGAAACATACTAATGATAAGAAAGTGTAACAGCCTTATTGCCGATATGGAGAAAGTTTTAGTGGTCTGGAAAGAAGGTTCAAACCAGCCACACCTAATACAGAGCAAGGCCCTAACTCTCTTTAATGCCATGAAGGCTGAGAGAGATGAAGAAGCTGCAGAAGCAAAGTTTAAAGCTGGCAGAAGTTGATTCATGAGGTTTAAGCAAAGAAGCCATCTCCATGACATAAAAGTGCAAGGTAAAGCACCAACTGTAATGTAGAAGCTGCGACAAGTTATCTAGAAGATCTAGCTAAGATTAATGAAGGTGACTACACCAAAGAACAGATTTTCAATGTAGATGAAACAGCCTTATATTGGAAGATGCCATCTAGGACTTTCATAGCTAGAGAGAAGTCAGTGGCTGACCTCAAAGCTTCAAAGGACAGGCTGACTCTCTTGTTAGGGGCTAATGCAGCGGGCGACTTTAACTGGAAACTAGTGCTCAATTACTACTCTGAAAATTTTAGAGCCCTTAAGAATTATGCTAAATCTACTCTGCCTATGCTCTATAAATGGAACAACAAAGCATGGATGACAGCACATCTGTTTACTGAATATTTAAGCCCACTGTTGAAACCTACCGCTCAGAAAAAAAAAAAAAAAAAAAAAAAAAAAAAAAAAAAAAAAAAAAAAACAATTCCTTTCAGAATATTACTGTTTATTGACAATGTTCCTAGTCACCCCAGAGCTCTGATGGTGATGTATAACAAGATTAATGTTGTTTTCATGCCTGCTAATGCAACATCCATTCTGCAGCCCATGGATAAAGGATACTTTTTATTTTCAGATCTTATTTAAGAACTACATTTCGTAAGGCTATAGCTGCCATAGATAGTGATTCCTCAGATGGATCTGAGAAAAGCAAATTGAAAACCTTCCGGGAAGGATTCACCTTTCTAGATGCCATTAAGAACATTCATGGGAAGAAATCTGAATTCCAAAATTAACAGGAGTTTGGTAGGAATTGATTCCAACCCTCTTGGATAATGTTGAGGGGCTCAAGACTTCAATAGAGGAAGTAACTACAAATGTAATGGAACTAGCAAGTGGAGCCTGAAGATATAGCTGAATTGCTGCAATCTCATAATAAAAATTTAATGGAAGAGGAGTTGCTTCTTATGGATAAGCAAAGGAGGTGGTTTTTTGAGATGGAATCGACTCCTGGTGAAGATACTCTGAACATTGTTGAAATGACAATGAAAGATTTAGAATGTTACAAAAATTTAATAAAGAAGCAGCAGGGTTTGAAAGAATTGACTCCAATTTTGAAAAAAGTCCTACTGTGGTTAACATACTATCAAACAGCATCACATGCCACAGAGAAATCACTTAAGAAAGGAAGAGTCAGTCGATGCAGCAATCTTCATTGTTGTCTTATTTTAAAAAATTGCCACAACCACACCAACCTTCAGGAACCACCACCCTAATGAGTCATCAGCCATTGATATTGAGATAAGACCCTCCACCAGCAAAAAAAAAAAATTGCAACTGACTGAAGGCTCAGGTGATGGTTAGTATTTTCAGCAACAAAGTATGTTTTAATCAAGATATGTACATCTTTTAAACATGATATTATGTGTCCTGGGAAGCCAAAAATTCACGTGACTCCCTTTGTTGCAATATTCACTTTATTGCAGTGGTCTGGAACCGAACCCTCAGTATCTCCAAGGTATGCCTGTACATGTCGAAGTGATAAATGGATATATTGGATGGAATAAAGTATATTATTAAAGTTAATGTCACCTCTTTCTTTTTTAGTTTTCCTATGTGGCTACTAGAAAATGTGAAATTACATTTGGGCCTTGAGTGTTGTGAGAGACTTAGGAGGGTGGGGTGGGCAAAGGATGGTGCACAGCCAAAGCAGCCCCGCGGCACGGCGGGGAGAGACGCACAGCACGAGCTGGTCGCGTGTGTCCCGGACTGAGTAGGGGCATGGAGGGGGCAGAGAGCTAAGCCGGGAACAATGTGAGTGACCATCAATAACACCTTTGCTTGTTGAGCACTCATTATATCAGGCATTACTCTAAGTGTTATGTATCTACTAACTCATTTAATCTTCGCAATCCCATGAGGTAGTTACTGATGTTATCATTGCCATTTTGTAGAGGAAAGAACCGAGGCACAGAGAAGGGGTCTGATTTGCCTGAGATCACACAGCCAGGAAGTGGTCAAATCAGAATTTGAACCCAGAAGCCCTGGCTCTAGAGCCTCCACATTGAATTTCACCATAACCCCCCACCCCGCGTCCAGGGTTGAGCTGCGGGGTGAACACTTCGTCTGTGGGGAAAGGGCATCCCCACAGATTTGGGGCAGCACAGAGCCCCGTCTAAGGAGACAGGAAGACTGATCTGGGGGCAGAGAGTTTGGGGTACACCCAAGAGCATGTGGCAGCAGTGGGGCTGGATAGAGGACAAAGGCTCACGCTTCCCTAGCACCTGCTCTGCCAGGGCTTCGGCCCGTCATACCAGAAGCTGGCCCTTCACCCCGTGCTCCAGCCACAGGGCCTTTGCCTGCACTGTTCCCTCTGCTTTGAGTGTTCTTACCCCTGTCGATCCATTCGCCTGCCTCCTTTCCTTCGCCATCACTTCCTGATCTCTCAGACTAAATCAGATCTCCCAATTATGGGCTCCTATGTACCTCCCCTTCATAGCGTTGCTTTCAAATATAACATTACATTTATTTATGTATTTTATTTTCTGTCTCTTCCCTTAGGGAAGGCACTGCATTTGTTTCTTTGCTCACTCAACACCTACAACAATTCCTGACCTGTAATTGCTACCAGTAAATATCTATTAGATAAATAAATCTTCCTGCAACCAAGGTATTCTAACCATTTTACAGATGAAGAAACTGGCACTCAGCCAGTTTAAGAAACTTGCCCCAGGCCCTAGTCCAGGTAAGAGAATAGAGTTGAAAAATGTCCCCTGAACTGGCTTATATCAAAGCCACTGCCTCTCAGTGGTAGTACAAGGAGGTGCCAATACCCCCAGGATGGGCATTTAAGCCAGAGGCCAGTGAGGAGGCCTGCGCAATATGTATGGGCCCTTCCCTAACCAGGGTCTTATCAGGGCTCAGCCCTATCTGATGACCTTCACCCTCCTTCCTTCGCCTGATGAAGCTCTCATCCTCTATCCAGAATCCTTCATATCTGCTAGACCTTCTCAGCAGTGTCTCTTGGATGGCCAGCCTGGTGAGTTACCAGAACTCCAAGTATTTGACACTGATATGGCTTTATCACCAGGGCCAAGCTCCAGTTCTCCAAGCTGGCCTCTCATGTTCCCCTTTTCTACAAGAACCATTTCTAATAGTGCTGGCTTTATTGTAATTATTCGTTCGTTCATTCACTCATTCAGTCTATAAAAGCTAATTATTGAGTAGCTTTCATATCCTCTCCACTGCACTTTGAGAAACTCATAGTCTTTTGCAAGATGGGGTAGCGCCCACAGGATGGGACTCTAATCATCTCGACCCCAACCCATAGTGACTTGCTTTCAAGACATCTTCTTCGTGGTGAGCGATCAGCTTGGTCTTTGTGCAGCCGATCATTATGATCCAGGAAAGAACACCTGAGGAGAAATAGTCCCTTTCCTAACTGTCAAATTTAAGACATGTACTTCCTGGCCTGTTAAAATATGAAACTTGCTCTGTACATGGGCACTTACAACCTACAACAGGCGGGCCGTGCCCCTGCAGCTCTAGTCTGTGCCCCAGGGCCCTGACAGATGTCAGCTGTTAAGGAAATTCATGAGGAAAATATCCCCGGATGAATTCCATGTCATATCCTGGAAGCAAACACCAGAGAGGAGAAAGAAAGCTTGGCAGGCTCAAGAGAGAATTTTTCTTTTGGGGGTAAGGGAATCTTATGTGCTCAAGAGCAGAAGCTATAAGAAATATATGAGCAGAGGCAGGGACACTTCAGAATGTGGCAGGAGGAATGCGGGCAAGGAGGAGAGACTGGTGAATGCTGGAAAGTGGGGAGGGACTGGCTAATATTTTCCTGTTTTTTGTTGTTTTTTTGTTTGTTTGTTTTCCCACTGTCACATTCCCAGAGCCAGGAAAGTGCCTGGGCCATAGTGGGTTCTCAATCAATATGTGAACAAGAAAATTTCACAGCCGTGTTTTCTGGGGGTTTTGTTTCAGGTAATGTTCATAGGTACCTAACAGAAAAACAAAACAGGTCAAAAAATTCAGCTAACTGCCTATCCTGTGCACAATGCTAACATTCTCTGAGGCAGAGGTGCTCACTTAAGCCTATATCAGAACCACCCGCAGGGCCTGCTGAACTGAAGACTGCCAGCCCTACCCCCAAAGTTTCAGATTCAGAGGGTCTGAGGTGGAAACTGAGAATTTGCATTTCTAACAAGTTCCTAGGTATCTTAGCTCAGGCTGCTATAACAAAATACTGTAAACCAGAGTCTTTAAAACAACAGACGTTTATTTTCTCACAGTTCTAGAGGCCGGGTAGTCCAAGATCAAGGTGCTGGCTGACTCGGTTCCGGTGAGAGCCCTCTTCCTGGCTGACAGGGGGCTGCCTTCTCACTGTTTCCTCACATAGTTGAGAAAGAACACTAGACTCTTCCTCCTCTTGAAGGACACTAATCCCATCACGGGCCCCTATCCTTTTGGCCTTATCTAAACCTAATTATCTCCCAAAGCACTCATCTCCAAATACCATCACACTCAGGGTAAGACTTCAATATATGAATGGGGGCGGGGGACAGGGAGGAGGGGTGTCTGAACAATCTGTAACACTAAGTGATGCTGATGTCCCCTGGTCCAGGAACCACACTTTGAGAACAGCTGCTCCAAGGCGCCTTGCTCACAGAAACCTGTTTAATTGTGGTAAATGAAGCTTGCCAAAACGTTTTGGCCCTAGATGCCTCGGTTCATGGTACATCTTACAGGGAACTGTTTAATAAAACCCTAGCTGGGGAAGAAGGCTGAAAGGTATGAGAGCGCTTTCCCAGGTGAGAGCTAGTGAGGGGCCTGGTGGGTCCCATTTCCCTTCCTCCCTCCTGCGGGAGACCGAGCACTCAGAACGCACGATCCCACTTCACTAGGAGCAGACTTTCTGCCCTAACCTCACTCCCAGGCCAACCCCACCAACCCTACCTCTGTGGGACTTTGCAGAATTTGTAGGTCGGCCCCAGGCTGGGGAAGGGAAGCTTTGACTTGGACGAGAGACTAATTGAAGTGCACTTTTGAATACATAAAAATGAGACCACCAGTAAGAGCAGGAAGTTGAGGAATCTTCCCGGGCTGTCATCCAGGGGTGGGGAAGGGAGAGCCTACTGACATTGTTTAAAGGCAGTGGTGGGAAAGAATAAACCAGCTGGTCCAGTCAGCTGATTACATAGGCAAAAGTCAGAGCATGGTGCCAGGATGCCAGGCATATGGTCAGTGCATATAATACAGATATGTTTTCTTTCCCTATGGATGAGTTTACATCCTGGATGCTAGTAATTCTTGCACAAATGCACAAATTTCAAGGACAGTTTTTCAAGATCGTTTTGAGGATTTGCCCAAATGTTGCTCAAACGAACTGCAAATGGGGATGGTCTCTTTGACACAGACTGCCTTTCATGTTTCCTGTTTTCCTGAGCTCCCCCGTCCAGAGTCAGCAATTGCTTTTTGACAGAAGGCCCAGTGGGTGCTCTCTGAGCTGTCATAATCACCTTCCACTAAAAACACACTGTACTTCTCCCTGCCAGTTCAGAAGTTCAGGTAACCTCCTGGGAAGATCTTAATAGATTTGCAAATAAGAGTGGCATCTTTGCTTTGGCATGAAGTTGATCTTGGCATTCACCAAAACCTCATCTTTCTAATGTTCCAAAACAGTGGCCGGAGGCCAAACGGCCTTGCAAATCAGCTATGAGAACCAATTTGCATGGTTTTAACCCTCCTGGTTCAATAGCTCTCCGTTTCTAGAAACAAAGTTCAGTTTTTGCCTAATCTTCCAATATATCCTGTGGGACAGGGGCTTACATAGGCCTATGTGTCCACTGTCATCTGAATTTAATACATAATGAGACTGTTGAAGAAGGAAGACCCTGGAAGTTTCACTAGAATGCAAGACACTAAAATAAAGTCACACAGTCTTTAGTGTGGCACGCAAGGCCCTTGGGGGCCCAGCTCACCTCTGGCCACGCACATCTGACAGGATGTTCGCTGGAATGTTTCCTTCTAGCATCCACAGAATCCATATCCCTTAACTGCTCTATCAAATTGTTCATTTTGCTATAATCTCATCTATCTTCTAATTGACTAATTCTGTTTTCAGCTTTCTTGTGTCTTTTCGACCTATTGATTTATTTCTGTTTCAACAACTACATCTTTAATTTCCGGAATTTTTATCTGGTTCATTTTCAAACTTGCCTCCCCCTATTCCCGTTCCAATTGCTCCATTTTCTGTGGTTCCTGCAATGTGAGTTTAATCATTTGTTTTGTCTGCTTTTTCTCATACATGTGAAGGATCATTTCTTATTTGTTAAGTAAGTTTTCACTCTGAGCTTATTTCCGGCCAGAATTGTCCTGCTCAGGCCCTGGGTATTTAGGACGTTTCTAGGGAGAAATTTTGAGTGTGTCTTTCCCTCGGCCCTAAAGACCTCATGGCCGAATTTTTAAGTTATTTCTCAGTTCCGGATTTCCACAGCATGTGGGCTGGTACCTTTGGATCCAATGCACGGGCACAGAGCAGGCTTAGGGGCTTAACTTGTCTGAGGTGATTTGTTCCAGAGTGGTTGGCCGGCTTCCTCCCTGCATTCCCAGGGCAATGGCAGTGGTCGTCCCAGGACCCGGGCTTCAGACAGTCCCTCTGCAGCTGCGGGCTTTCTGCAGACACACGTGCCAACTCGGGCTTACTTTGCACAGAGGATTCAAGTCCCCATCCCTCATTCCCTTAGGTGAATAGGGTGGGCCACAGCCCCTCAGTGGCCACTCTGTTTCAACTCTCAGGTGCAGCTTTGGGTTTTATTTTTTGTTTGATTGTTGTACCCAAAGAGTTCTCTTTCTAGCGCTCTTATTTTTTGTTTTATTTTGTTGTTATTGTTATTATATTTTATCCAGCATCTCGATATATTTGGAGAAGAAAAAGGGTCTCCATATGTTCTCAGGCTGAAAGTATGTGTTAAGTATTGCATATGCTTTATTTTAGCTCAATTGACACCATCACTCTATGATGTAGATGTGAGTAATATCCTCACTTTACAGGTGAAGGAACTAAGGAGTAGGAAGGTTCACTTAGTTTCCCAAAGTCTAGAACACAATTCCCCAGAAATTCCTAAAGCAGATACGGCACCCGACCCGTTACTCACAGACTTGACCTACTTGGGCCCACTCCAGCTCCCTGCTTTGCTCCTCTGCCCATCTCATTCTGTGGCTTCCTCCAGGGCCATGGCAGCCAGTCGTTAGCAGGCGGCTCCCTCCCTTTGGCCCACACTCAAACCAAAGCTTTCTTACCATTTCCCTAGTACAAGCGATCCTCTTCCCCTGCTCAAATGCTTTCCACTTTGTGGTAGCCTGTCCCAGACATACTTTCTCAATCTCACCCCTCTCTGTTACATATTTAAGTTCTGAGTATGAGTGGGAGGTAAGAGTTAACGAGAGGAACATCATGAGAACTTGGAGGTAAATTAAGTGGAGAGAGGGAAAGAGTGGAGGAGTCCAAAGCGATGGCCAGAGTTCTGGCTTGGATGACAGACTGGATGAGGGATCGTTTGCCGTTGGGGGAACGCAAGAAAGAGAGCAGATGAGGCTGGAGCTCGGTGGGTGCTCAGCTCAGTTTTGGACATGAGGAGTTTTAAGTGCCTGTAGAACCTCAAGGGGGCCCATTCAGAGACAGACAGCCTGACAAACAAGTTCATCACTTGAGAGATCAGCCTCTGCTCAAGATCCTCACTGGGCAGTGAGTGTGCGAAGCTGAGCCACTGGTTGTGTGTGAAATGGAAAGACATACAGTGTGTGTGTGTAACATACAGTGGGATGTGCGTTAAATCTAACTCCCAATATAAAGTTTCCGAGATTAGAAACCACATCATTTCTTTGCCTTTATTTTCTAGTGGTGCCTAAGACAGAACTGGCCCTCCTACTTTACAAGGTTGCAGCAAGAATTAAATAGAATAGGGAATATGAAAAGCTGCTTCGGAATCGAAAACCTTGTTCCAAGATTAATTGTTATGACTGCTGTTCTCCTCCTCCCACCCAGAAACGCCCACCCAGATCTCCTGTTAACTACAGAAAAAAAAGGAGTCCACGTCCTCAGGCCTCAGTTCCACATCTGTCCTGATAGCCTCATCTCCCACTCCTCCCCTTCCCAAACCAACCCGACACCTCCACACTCTGCGTCTTTTCTCCTTCCCTCCTCCCAGTGCAATCAGACACTCCCACACACAGGGTTACCTTGGCACCTTGCACAAATCTGTTCACGCATGAGTCACAATCTGTTGTAAGCCATTTTGTCAGTTCTGTGACTGGACTGGAAGCTCCATAAAGGTAAGTGCTTTCTTTCATTCATAAAGCAGGATAACCATTCAGTAAATGTCTGCAGGAGTGAATGAGTGACTACATCTCCATATACCCCAAACCGAGTACCTTCTTTGACAACAAAAAAAGAAAGATGAATGATTAGAAGAATAAAAGGTTTCTGCTCCATTAGCCTGGAATGTTTTCCTTGCTATCTATTCCTAACAAACCCTTAAGAATGCTTCAATATCTAAACTAAAGGCCACCTTTTCCCAGCCAGAAGTCATCTCTCTACTTCCTGGGATCGCACAGTGCTTTGCAACTGGTCCACAACACGTATTTCAATTCCCATGACATTTGAGTCTTTTGTGTACTCAAAACTATTAGATTCAATCTCTTCAAGGCAAAGTGTGTATCTAAGAAGCACTGCATCCCGTGTGGCCCCCAGCACACTCCCTAGCACATAGTAGTTTGTAGAGAAATGCATTTAAAAATCCTAATTTATTGGGAAAACCAATTCAGAACTTCTAGTGTAGCCTTTTAAAGCAGCAATCTCCAACTTTTTAGCTCCAGGGACCGGTCCTCCTGTGAGACTCTAATGCCTGATGATCTGAGGTGGAGCTGAGGCGGTGATGCTAGCTGGGGAGCGGATGCAAATGCAGATGAAGCTTGCTTGCTGTCCTTCCGCCCACCTCCTGCTGTGCGGCCTGGTTCAGTACAGGTCTATGTCCCCAGGGGTTGGGGACCCCTGCTCTAAAGGACATTTGGGCCAACTCATCCGACGTCTGTCATTTTCCTACCTCTTCTGGGAGGCTTCCTTCACCCCAGACTCTCCCTGGAGTACGAGCTTACTCCCCATTCAGACCTCCTTCGACATTGTCCCTGCTGTTCTTCCTCAACATCTGTCTCTGGGTCTCTGGTCTCTGACTTCCTGAACAGCAGCTGCAGCCACCCACCTCAGGAACACACTTGCAGGTCCTCAGAGAACACAGTGTCTTTGGTCCAGCTGAGGCCTTGGGCATGAGGGGATGGTGTTGGACATGCTTGGTGCCAGCTCCATTCTCCAGTGATTCATGAACAGTTGGGAATTAAAGCTCTCTCTTCTCAGGAAAGATCACTTTGCCTAACTTCCTCATTTTTTGGTCCAGCTATGCACTGACACATTAATTTTGCTTCCTCCTGGCTTGATCATTTTTGAATTATAGTTTGTTCCTACAGTTCTAATAGAGGGTTAATGCAGGTCTCTTCTTGATCATAGATCCACGTGTATGAAACCCTAATTAGGCATTTTCTTTAGCTCCCTTCAGAGATTACTTGGTGTGACAAGTCTGTAGGCATAAACCTAGTCTGAGCAAAAAGCCTACTTGGAGGCCCAATTAGAAGCTAACTAGAGAAATTCCTAGTCATTCCTACCTCTGAGTCTTACCTCAGGGGGCTTCCCATTCCCAGAAGGCCCTCCCTTTTGACCTAGGAGAATATAAATCTTGCCATCTTTTGTGACCTACATTAAAATGAGGTAAAATATATCCCCTTTCAATTTGCAATGTTTTTATCTATCTATCTATCTATTTATTTATTTATTTATCTAATTTTAATGCTCAATGTGGTAAGGGTACAATGCATCGGCGCTCTTGCACTCTGAGGGCAAGTGTATAAATCAGCACAACCCTTTGCAGAAAAAAATTGACAATACATACTGAGAGTCTTCAGAACACCTCCAACCTTGACCCAGTAATTCCACTTCCAGGAATCTTTCCCATGCCTGTAATCAGAAATGCAGACACATATTTATATACAAAGGAACTCATTATAGCATCATTTATAATTGCAGGCACATAGTGATACCTGATAATCAGAGAATATTTAAGTATATTATAGTATATCCACCTATATAGCCACCTAAAATTAAGTTGGTAAAGGAATTTTAATGCTGGTGTTAAGTGAAACCAGCAAACTTTCAAATTGTATACACAGTGTCATCCAAATAGACCTTTCCCAACTGTTGTTCACAGAATGTTTATAGGAATGCTATAAATAGAAAAAGTTCATTTTCCAGCAGGGTCGAAAAGTTATTACAGGCATATTCCTTGAGGCTGCTGGAAGTCTTGGATATGCTAATGAAATGGGAAATCCAGAAAACACAAGGCTCTGCTGTAACTGTTTTTATACAAGCTATCACAGGGGCCGCTGTTCATGGAACAACCTTTAAAAAAGCTGGCAGAAAATGCCTAGGAAAGATGGTAGTATTGAGAGGGCTCGCTGCTGCTGTTGAAGTATGGAATTATCTTACTTCTTCCTTGGGCTTTTTTGGTATCATCCTGCAAAAATGTTATAAGTGTTATGAAAGAAAGTGAGCCAGAGGATTGTTCCTCATCCAGCTTCGGCAGACGTGGAATGCTATAGAGGCAGCTAGCACATTGATTCAACATGGCTGTTGTGCCCCCGAGGATGGTGCCTGGGAGGTGGGAGGGTGAGTGTGGCAGCCACAATGGGGGAGACCCCAGGGCTGCTTGGCTGACTTTTGTGCTCTGCCTACATTCCCAAGGGCATAGGGGTCATGTGGTCAGGGTCATGCTATCTGTTCCTTCTGTACCCTGAACCTGACCAGAGGTGCCTCAGAGAACATCCCCAGGATGTGAACCATATTCCAGGTTCTGTAATATGCTGCCTGGCTATTCTTGATTGTAAATCACCAAGTTCAGGATGCATCAGGCCTCCTGCATTGGATACTTTCTCATTCAAATACTCTCCCTCATTCTTCACTCTCCCATCACCCCTAGACTCTGTCTCCAGATCTTCCTTTATGCTACACCTACACCCCTGGATTAGCTCCACCCCAGTGATAGACTCAGCCCAAGAGCCTGCACCCAGCCCAGCATCTCATCTCAGACATTGAGCAGAAAGGGAGTGTAAACTAGGTTAGGACCTGTAGTGAGGTGTAACAGGCACTGAGCTGTATACTCAGTGGAAGATAACAGGACTTTGGAGACATCTGCCTGGACCCCTCCTGCTTATCTTCCGTGGGCCCCTGAAATATTCATCAAGCTTTATCAGGCTAATGGGCTTCCAGAGGAGCAATTTTCTAAGACATGAGACAGGACAATATAAAAAGAACATTAAGGAAAAAAATTCTTATTCCAAAATGAAAGAGAAAAGATCATTTAGCATCTATTCATGAGAAACAGCACATTTAAACAGCACATTGTGGGATGCAGGGAGGGCTTTGATACCCTCACCTTGGGGTCCCCTTCATGTAGAACTCATCTGTCTCTGCTGCCACAGATGGCAGGGGTGACAGTGACAAGAGGATATAGATGAGAGACATTTCAGAGGTGGACTCCATAGGGTACAGAGGGATTAAGGGAGAGGGAGTATGGAGGAGAGTCTCATGACTCCCAAGGCACTCACTAAGGAGACTGAGCGAGGGGGGCACCGTTCTCCACCTTTTCCTCTTTTTATGTTTCCTATCTCCCTTCCCAAGATACCCTAGACTTAATTTCTATTTTAGATCATGCTGTAGTTCAGGAATTCTGGCTCTGTCCTAGCCCCTAGTGTCCATACTTATCCATTAAGGTGAGGTTTTGGTTCCCAGCCCTTAAGACTACAAGTCTCAGGTAAAAAATTTTGTGAGGGAACATGTATTTAAGAGCGCTGTGCACCAAGTCCAGGCCAGGAGTACCAAACTGTGGTCCATCTCTGCCTCCCTGGTACTCTAAGGCAGTATGAAGCTGAGTTCTCTTAGGAGGACTGCCTCTCTCAGAATTTATTTTGCTTGAGTTCAAAGGGGAATAAGATTACAATAGCTCCACAAGCAAGCCTAAATATACAGACAAAGGAATTGGCGGGGGCGGGGGGGGCATCCTATTCTTCTGCATCTCATTCTTCTTCCTCTTCCCATGTTCATTGCCTTCTTTCTCACTCCTTTCTAACTCCTGATACTTTTCTCTTCCATTTTCTTCTTTCTTTTTCCCTTTCTCTAGCTTCATCTTCATTTCTACTCTCAATTTAGGATCTTTCTTTTGATAGCTTTAGTTATCCCCAAACTTAGAAAAATAATTTTAATTTCACTTTTTCTCTACTAAAAAACTAAGAAAAATTTCATACAAAGCATAATTTAACCAGACACTCCCACCTGTCCATCAAAAACTTGCCTAGACAGCTGGTAATTATGTGACCAACAGTCAAATGTTTACCTGGTGATTGAATTCTCAGACATTCCTCTATCCCCATGGTTTGCCCCATTTGTTTGATGTGAACTTCTATAACCTCAGTGGATATCAATCATCATGTTCTTTGAGTTCTTTGCAATAAAAATTGTTGGCCAAAAAATGCCTTTTCCCTTTCATAATTAGAATAAAAGACTGTTTGATGTTTCATTGCATATTCAAATTTGTTGCTTCTCTTTCTTTTCATTAGATTTGTGACAAAGAGTGGCATTACTATGTCATCAATGTGGAGTTTCCTGTGGTTACCTTATACATGGATGGAGCAACGTATGAACCATACCTGGTGACCAACGACTGGCCCATTCATCCATCGCACATAGCCATGCAACTTACGGTCGGCGCATGTTGGCAAGGTAACCCTAAGTCAAGTTCTTCTTCCTGACCCATCTGTGTACAGTCCATGAAAGGTACTGATAGAGAAAAGGAAAAGGCAAGTGGTATGGGAATTAGCCAAGAAAATTTATTATCCATTACTAATAAAACAACACTAATGAAAATAAGGACACTAAGCTTGGGTAATAATAAAGCTCTTGGCTTGAAACCAATTTTGATTTTAGATCAGCATGAGCAGTTTCATGGTTGCCTCAGAGTTACTAATGCCTTTTATTGTTCTGGAACCTAATCCAGTTTCAAACTAGGGCTATGAATAAGCTAAGGCTAAATATAGAGTCCTGTATCAAAATGGCCAGTTGGCTCTGTCAAGCACCAGACTGGTCAGGAGCCAAAGGTCTTCCTTTATTCCCATGCAAGTTGTCTAAGCACCCAGCCCTCTGTTCCGGAACTCAGAAACATGCAGGGCTGTGGGAGGCCACTCTCATGTTCAGCTCAGCTCTAAGCCCTAGCCCCACTCACCGAGGACAGAGGCTTCTTGTTGCCATCCCACTCAAAGCTCTCTGGTCCTTCCTCACTTCCTCTACTGCTGCCTCTCCTCCAATACCCAAACCCAGGCTACTCTACTGTTTGGAATCAGGAAAAACAGCTCTCCAAGGATCAGTCACTTAACCTTTCTGTATCTCACTCAGATTCACTGAACTCTGTTTTTGCTCCCTTAGGAGCTATAGTGATTTGATGTGACAATGAGAGAGCAGAGGGGAAGAACAATACCCCCAAAATAAGCATATTAGTACTTTGAGATGGACCAACCTCATGATGATAGATTCTGGGAAAGTTACTAAGATCTGTGACCTTGACCATTCGCCATGGGGGCCTGAAGGGAGAGGACTATGGTATAAGAATGTGCCTTCAGAGGACCAGCCAACCAAAAGGCAGACTAGGGAAGACATAGGCCCCTCTGAGTTGGGAAAAAAAGTGAATTCTAGGTAGCTCCATGTGAGAACAGACAGAAATAAGTGCACATAGTACAGTCCTGGGAGCGGAAGGAATACAAAACCCAGAAGGAAATAAAGCACATGAGACAAGAGAAGAAAATATGTTTTTGAGCTTAGGTCACCTACTTGATGTCTGACATATGTCACATGATAGTAAGAAGTTCATTGAGCATTTCAATAGAACTTGATGAGAGTTTTAGCAGTATGGCAGAATTCCCTAGGATATCAGGAAAGGGAGACTATGTCATCTGGCAAAAGTCCATGAAACTAATTAGTATAGCAAGGCACTGATTTCAGAGGTTCCACAGGAATCATTAGTCATTGAACACAGCTGTGCTAGAGTGATGGCCCTCTGGTGTGGCCCAGCACCCCAGCCAACACTGCAGCCAACCTAAGGATATTTTGGAACATAACCTGGATACTGCCCATGAAATAAGAGGGCTTTACTCATGTCCTCACCATGAATCTTACCATGACTCTTCTTTAGTGGCCCCCAGAGACCACATCTGGATTTCTGTCACCCCAGCCTTCAGTGGAAAGCTGCCCCTAACTCTGCAAGGCCAGCTACATTCCCACTGGGTAGAGAAACAATCCCACCAAAATAAAAAGTGATTTTATAAAGAATTACGATCATCTCTTTGAATCAATTAAAATAAGCTGAGTTGTACTGCAGTACAAGCAAACCCCAATTTTCAGTTACTTAAAATAATTCTCCCTTTATTTCTACTACAAATCAATCGAGGCTCTTCTCTGCTTTTTCTTCAGCCTGGGTCCCAAGCAGACAGAGCAGCCACATCTCTGGATACTAAGAAAGAGGAAAAAGAAACCATGATGAATGGTACACAAGCTCTTAAAGCTTTCACCTACAAGTAACACCAATAATTTTTACTCACATTTTATAGGCCAAAGCACGTCTTATGACCACCCATAGCTCCAACAGGGTAGGGAGGGAAATCTATAATGTGTCTGGAAGATAAAATGAAAATATTTAATGAACAACACTGATGAACACCATAGACTGTCCACCTCGTCAAAAGATATTTTTTGACTATTCTTCCCACATAAAAAAATACAATCACTCTTCCCTAAATGAGAGAACCCAAAAGTTCCACCTGTTACTGACTCCGAGCCCAATGTTCAGCCTCTATGAGTGATTCCTGGTGATCTTTTCATCAGGGCAGGATGTATAGGAGGCTCTATACCAGTCACAGATGTGGCTCCAGTTGATCCAGAGATACACAGATAGGAAGGATGATTTGCCACCACTATAATCATCATCCCCCCCACACACACACACACTATGCAACAGTAGAATGAGACAAAATAACTAAAAAACACTTTCACTAAGAAAGAGGAACAATTTGAGAAATACAGTAGTCTGTGGTCCATAGCAATTCTGAAATTTCTCTGGACATATGCTGTAAGGGCCCCTAGGATAGAGAGTGTTGTTTGTGACCCTTGACTCCATTCTCTTCTCCAATATCCTAGGCCTTATCTGAAGATGGAATTATGACTTCATAAATAGCAGCTCTATGTTATATCCGATTACAATTTATTTAAAAGCTATTCCACAAAAATGCTTTTAAACATTAAACCAAAGTGCATGTTTATTTTATAAGAATGTGGGAGAAAGAATGACTACTAGAGTGTTTGTTCACTGAGCATTTCTGTCCATACAGATGCAAGGGCCACTCTTTTTGGAGTTAGGTGTGGTCATGTGACTTGCTTTGGCCACTTAAATGTGAGTGAAAGTGCCTTATGTCATTTCCTGGTGGATTCTTTAAGAGCCAGTTGTTGCAAGGAGACTCTTTACATGCATGGGATATTTATAGCCATATTGGAAAGGGCAGATAAAGAAACTGAGGCTCTGAGAGGTAAAGTAGCATGTTTCAGTCAAATTAATGTGTAAATCCAACATGGCAGACAGTCTGCAAGACCTAGGTATGCTCTGGATTTTGTGATTCCTGTCTCCCCATGGCTCCTTGTATGCACTGACTTTTCTCTACTTTCCCTAGTTTAACCTCCACACACAAACCTGCCCTCTCAGGTCAGAAAGAAGGTCATTGAGGCTGAAGAATAGTCAGTCAGAAAACAAGTATTGGAAGGCAGGGCCTGTGGTATAGGCAAGAACCTGATCATGCAGTCTTTTGGGCCTTGGAGAAGATTGGGTTATCTTCCCTGAGAGGAATGACAATCCATTAATGAATTTTCAGCATGGGAGAAAATCCTTTAAATTTTTAAAATTGTGCCTTACTAGGGAGCTAAGGAAGACAACAGCACATGACATGGCAGGGAAGCTTGACATAGGCACGCTTAGGATCCCTTATCACCGGACTGTACATGGACCAGAATGACTGGGGAAGAGGCTGGGGAAAGGAGTTAAGACCAAACCATAGGACCTCATATTGCCTTGTTAGGGAGCTTGGATTCCCATGAATACATTCATCCTCCTTGGAGCCACATTTTCTCTTGGAAGAACATCAAAAGCTCTTTCAGTAGGACATGGTGCTGTGAAGTTAATGGCCTACAATGTAGCCCTTATCTCAGCATGTTTCTAAACCTTCCAAAGTCCACTTATATACATACTGTAAGCCCTCTGTGTGGACCTCTAATTGGACCTACAATTGTGGGGAGTTTTTCTTGTGCTTTTGTGGTTGGCAAGGGAACTAGCTCCCATCTGTGAAATGTCCAATTGGGGTTTAACAATGGGGATGGAAAATAATTTGATAGCAGCTGTTTGGTGGGTGCTCCTGGGAACTGGCTCCAGTACCGTTGCTGGGCAGCACTCTGCAGCCCCAATTAGCCTACTCTGTCCTTTTAGTGAATTCGAAAGCCAAATAATCAGTGGAACTTCATTTTCATTGGTATTTTTTTCCAGTAATTAAAAAAAAGGTGAGGCTTCATTTACACTTAAGAAAGATCACTAGTACAGCCTAGAGCATGTAGCATACCTTAATTGTTGAGAAATTTCAGTGAGGATGGACCTCACATCACAAAAGAGTCCCCTTTTCTGCATGTGGCTGACGCACACCACCTCTTCATCGCGCTCAGTGTCACAGGGTCTCAGATGGAATCAGACGGTCTCTTATGGCCAAGCTCAGTCTGTGCTGGCTCAGAAACTGCTGCCTTTAAACCAATATTAGGTCCCTTGTCCCTCTCTGGGTCATGCCATGAGAGAAGATCATTTAAAAGACTAATTAATTTGTTATTTTCCTTAGATTTCCTACTCATCCATTTTTAACAAGAAAAATTCAAGTTCTACTCATAAATAATAAAAATTCTATATTCACCCCTGGACCTGTAAACTGGGCCAGATCACTCAGGTACTGTAGACCAGTGGTTCAGGGGAGTGACTCAGGAAGGCTGCTGGTTGTGCCAGACCAGGGCTATAGGGAGCCCCCAGGGTTTGAGGGAGATGCCCCATCCCAGCAGGTAACACTTCAGGGTGTCTCTCGCAACACCACAGCCAAAGCAGCTCTGTTTTCTCTATTGTAGATGGCATCTGGGCAAGAGTACTTTTAAACAAAGAGACTAACTGTGTTTGAAGAAGCAGTTCTAGGCACACTCAAGAAGCCACTACCCTGCCCCCTGCTTGATCTTCATCTATTCTTGGTGAATCTTATCACGGGTACCCCTCTTCTTGCTCCGTTCTCAGAGGCCTCCTCATCCCTGCTTCTGTCAGGGGCTCTCCTCCATCATTCTGGACCTTGGCCTTCCTAGAATGTCTAACTTTGCCTGCTCCTGACCATGACATCCCCTTGGTCTCAGATAAGGAAGGCCCTCTATCCTAGCTCCTGGTATTACCACGTCCTGCGCCCTACTCACACTTAACAAACAAAGCAGCGGGTAGAAAAGGGGGCAGTTCTATAAGTTGGAATTTGTTAAGGGACAGGTGTGGAACCCCTATTGTAGCTTTTGAGAGGAGCCAAGGCAAGGAACGGGAATGAACAAAAAAGAAATAAAAGGGCAGAAATGACCCTGAGAGTTGCAATAATCAATAGCATATGATCCTCAGCTAGAGGGAAATTGAATTGGAGCCATATGTGTTCCTGAGATCTGGTGTGCATTTTTAGGTCATTTTCTGCCAGACACTAAAATGAGTGCAGAGACATGGAGTACATGCCTTCATTTAATAAGCTCAATC
This sequence comes from Rousettus aegyptiacus, assembly GCF_014176215.1. NCBI lineage: Eukaryota > Metazoa > Chordata > Mammalia > Chiroptera > Pteropodidae > Rousettus > Rousettus aegyptiacus. Next base: position 124,650,341 of record NW_023416307.1, on the reverse strand, counting down.
TAATTTAGTACAAATTCTCTTAATAAAGTCTGTGTTGAAATTATTCCTCATCCCTAGAGTCTGGAAGAAAAAGGCACGTGCTAGCACAGTCTGCCTTACTTTTAGGTGGCATTTCCCAAGGAAGGCTTCATGAAGCTCCAGTCTCACAGGAGGCACCTTCCACAAGGAGGCCAAGGTCAAGTTTGGGAAAGCACACAAAGCATCCCCGCACCACCACGATGGAGAATTATGATACATGTTAGTTTATTAAAAGCTCTCAAAAGCCCACTGATAAAGCAATCTATTTGACATTACTTAATGTAAGTTCCTTAATCTTATTTCACTTTGGAATTCACTCTTTGTGAAACAGTGTTCCCGGAGTACTCTTTGGAAAACACTTCATTGGAGTTATTAATGCAGGTCTCCATCCCATACTAGGTCATGAGTTCGCAGAAGGCAAGGACTGTCTTCTCTCACAGATTCTCTTCTCTTCACCTTTCTTCCTACTCCAGGACCTAGAGAAGATCAATATTTAATGTTTATTGCATTAACATAATTTTCAAGGCTGTTTTGATAAAAGTGTACAGTTCATGGTCTGACACACAGAAATGACTAACGGGATGTCTCTGAGCATTGTCTGTATTTAAAAATCAAGCAAAGGTTGTTCTAGGCCCCAGAGTTCATTTGACTTGAAGGCGTATTGATTTAAAGACAACACAAAGGAAATCAGCTTTAAAATTCAGTGATTCATGCCTGGAAATACAGTATAACTGAGATATAATTCTAACTTTGGATCTTATTCTGAAGATTATATTAGAAAATTCGACAGGGGTCTTAGAGCCAAAACAGTTTCATTTTAGCTTCTCTGAGGGACACACCAGATGGGAGAAAAAAAGAGAAAGAGGCCACTGAAAAGAGAGACAGAAAACTTACATGATGCAATCCCAAGCAGGAGTCCCCTCGTTCTTGCTGCCACGAGAACTACCTGCCATTTTTGAGCTCCTGCTCTGTGCCGCTTTCTTGAAACTTCTCTTTTAACACCCCTATGTCGTGGGGGTGATTATAATCCCCATTTTGCAGATGAGGTAACTGAGACTTAGAGAAGATAAGTACCTTGGTAAGAGTCACACAGAGTCAGGATTTGCATCCAGGTCTGTGCCTCCAAAACCCTCTCCCTTAATTATGCTGCTATACCACCTCTGCTTCTAGAGGTCTGTAAAGCCAGATGGTGTTACGCAGCCAAGTAAGGAAGACCGGAGGATTCAGGAATCTGGGGTCAAATTGTTAGCCCAAATTCCCTGGGAATTTGTCCCACAGACCAGACAAAGTCAAGCTGGGGCTAAAGATGATAGACCCATCAGGTCTCATGGTTTAGTGTGAAGAGGGAAGTTTGGCATCAGAAGAGAATTCCAGATCCTCACTGCTGCTGCTGCTCTGGGTCTTTGCAAACAGTGTCTTGCCTCTGTGCCCCTCAGTTGTTCATGCAGAGGATGGAGGACATATACTGGGTGATATAGGAGGGCCTTTCCACTGGCATGAATTTAGGTTTCCAGCCCCAGTAGCTGACTTTTGAGGATATTCATAAGCTGTACGTTTTTGCTAATTTAGAACATGCCACATAAATGTTTGCTGGAAAGGCTAGAGAGATAAATACATAAAACTGAAGGATTGAAAAAGGCTGCTGAGAATGTGTTATGGCCGGGTCCAATGGCAGATCATGTCTCCACAAGTCACCTGCAACCTACAGCTGCAACCCCCTGGGGTTGTGTGGACAATTTTAAAGCTGCAGCTTATGTGGGTCTATTACACACTTCACTTAGTCTTTGCGTTCTGTGGATGTCTTCATCACTGAAATGAGACAGTGAGAGAAAGCAAAATTTCAGATAGTCTCATCATTTGCATTGCTTAAAATTGATACTCAACCATCCATGAAATTGTGTTCATCGAGAGGCGACCCCATCAACAAGCCATGAGCAGAGCAGCATCTTACTCAAGCAAGAGGGAACGTGGCCCCCAGTCCTTTCTGTATGTTTTTCAGACTAACGAGCTGTGGGAATGACAGCAGGGAAGAAAAGGCCAACAGCATCCTGCACACACTTTACAAAGGAAGAGACCTAGTACATTCACATACATTGATCTTTTACTCATACTTAAAGGAAAATGAACATTACTGATTCAAAAGCTATGTTTATAGTGCATGAGCCCCACCTATCACTTGAAAGAAAGCTGAAAGGGAATCATTCCCAGTGCAAACTCTGGCTCAGAATAACACAGACGATGTTAAATCATGTTTGCCAAATGCCACAACCATGTTTCCCAGCAAAGTTGGCAGAAATCATTGGGAGTTGCTGTGGCATTCATTCAGGGTCCACAGATCCCAGTATAACTGGACATTCTCCCCCCACAGTACGTTAGTCCCAACCTGTCCTCATCTATTATTACACCTCCAAGAAATCTTCCTTGAACCCTCCCAACCACATCTCATTGTGTGGCGTGCAGGTCAGAAGCGTGGGAGCAAGCAAGGTCTGAGTTTGAATCTAGGCGTCACTAGTTTCTGGCTGTGTGGCCTTGGACAAGTAACCTAACTTTTAAAACATCATTTGTCAAAGGAATTGTAAGTGTAACAGGTACGCATCTGGTTTCACATAGAAAAAATAAGTTTTCCGTATCCATCTTAGTTTCATTTCATGCCCCTATTCCATCTGAGCGAGGGGAACTTAACCTTGGTGAATTTGGAATTCTCCTTTTTTCTTAGGGTACCAGCTGATTTCGAGAAGATTTACATGGTGCTAGGGTATCGAGGGGGGCCTCCAATTCATCTTTCCATGTAGGTGTCCCCTGAAATAGTGCTCACCTCTCTGGTCCTAATGGTCCTTCAAGACTGGCAGCTAAATGTTTCTTGTTTTACTTAAGGGCACAGAAATATCTCTACTACTCCTTGTGGTCTCTCTATAAGACCACCTACAGTCTGTCTGTTCATCTGCCCAGATGCCCCAGACCAGCATTCCCTCCCAACACCACACATCCCTGCCAGGGCTCAGCCCAGGTGACAGTGCTCAGGTGCTCTCATTCTATGTCTGTTTTCTTACTTCCTTTCCCTCCTTCCCCCCACCCCCCAAGTCTGGAGAATCAGCTTTTAGTCTAGGGAAAGCCAGAGTTCCTCCCTCCATTTCCCCCCAAATGTTGATCCATACCCAGATCTTCCTCACCCTCCTTAGGGTTTAGGCTTCTGGAAATGAGACTCAGCTTCCAGCCCCATCTGCTCTTCCCCCTGTCACAGCCCTCCCTGTGGCAATGAGCACAAGCCAGAGATGTGTTTAAATGGTGGTAAGAGGGGAGAAATGAAAAGAATAGAGGCTAAGATTTCAAAAGTACTATCTTACCACTTAAGAGTTAAATAAAATATTGTATAAGGAACTTACAAGGTTTTAAGGACCTCATGAAAGATAGCTATTATTTTTCCCCTATGATCTGTTGGATACATTATCTATATCATTTGTTTGCAAATTAATCATGCTCTGCCTTAGAACATCTATTGTATTGGCAATTTACTCTTATATTTTCCCAGTGTCTACACTTTATTCTCCCAACTAAATGTAAGCTCCTGGCAAACATGGTCCACATCTTATAATTAATTGAATCTAACAGAAGGCTAGACATACAGCAAACACTTTAAAAATGTGTGCATATCTAGCCTCAGGAATCCAAAATCACATTCTAAAAGATTTAGAGATGGTTCTTTGTATAGAAATCAGGGGGTTTTTTCCCTTAAAATAATTCATGAGCATGTTTATATCTAAATGTTAACAGAGGAGCCATGTGGTATATGCGGATACCCTACACATCAAAAAGAAAGAGATTTTCTATGTATTCATTATATTTTAAAATCCTGAATCACAACCACCCCTGAGTGCAAATATATTTTAAATTTTATACTGACCTCCTATTGCAAAATGCTAATTGAATTGATTTCCTAGAGCTACATCACTAATAAATAGAGTACAACACAGATTTGGGATTCTTGAGTCAAAAATATAGAATATGAACATTTTGCTGAGAGAAAATAGTATATAGGAAAATGCTTTACCATCCAAAAGGTTGCAAAGTTTAGTCTTTAAGAATGGGGCTGCCGATTGAGCAGTTAAGGGAATCTAGATGATATACCAGAGTGGGCTGTCTCTGAGCCTCACTGGACTGGGCTGGCCAGTACCACCAGGATACCCCATCTAGTCATATACATGGATAGATATACTCACACTGTAGGTTGCACACTGCACCACTTCCTACTTTTGTGGCCTTGGGCCACTTACTTCCCCTCTCTAAGCCTGAATTTGCTCATCTATAACTGTAAATATCCACCTCCCAAGAGTTTGATGAAGATTCAGTAAGATGATGTATGTTGAGGACTTCACACAGTGTTAGGAACATAGTTCATACCCAATAAATGATATTTGGAAGAGATGACCGAATGCCCTGGAAAGTGGCAGCTCTACCATTCATACCCAGGCTCACACCCTTCTTCCTGCAGTTCAAAAGAAATGTCCCTTTGCTATGGCAGGAACATGCTGATGACTTTGAGAAGCATGCTATCCATGGTAGCCTTGAGGGCCTAGAACAGAAGGCCCCAAATTGACTCCTCCATACCCTCAATCAATGGCCTTCTCAGGTCATTCCTCAAAACCAGATCTGTTTAGAGTTACCCGTGGCCTGAGCTCTGCAATAGAGCCTTCTTCTTTCATTTCCAAAGTGAAGATACTTTGGCTGGCAAGTAACAACCATGTGAGTCAAAATGGCTTAAACCATAAAGATAGATGATTGGCTCCCACAGCTAAGGTCATTCCACGGTAAAGCGGTCCCCTCAGAGTTCTGCTGAGTCTGCTGTGACTGTCCTGGCTCCACACTCCTTAATGCATAGCACATTGTCCCTGGTCTGATGATAAGAGGCTGCAGCAGCTCTTGGCCTTCCATCTTCATATAATGGTCTCCAGGGAAAGAGGGCAAGAGTAGATTCTAGAAACTTTCTGAAAAGAAAATGGAAGCTCTTTTCCCAGGAGCTGCCAGTCAGTTTCTCCTCCCATCTCATTGGTCTAAATTTGGTCTCATGATTATTCCTGAATCAATCAATGCCTGTGGCTAATTAGATGCCAGGTACTGATTGGCTTCACCTTGGTACTTAGTCCCAAGTTCACGCCTAATTTAGTCACTAAAGCAATGGGGATAGAAAAATCCGATTAACTTTAACTAAAGAGAATCCACCCCTGGAGCCTGAGTCAACCCCCCAACTGTTGCAAGAGAGCAGGAGTGAGACAGGTGTTGGAGAGACACCAATATCCACTGCTCTACTGGTTTTTAGCTCACCATCTTCTGTAATTCAGCAAACAATTATGAAATGTGTGCTGTGTGCCAGGCATGGTGTAGGACAATGCAAGGGGCCTTGTGTTGTTGAGCGGAATAAATGAGCCACTTATGCAAAGTGCCTGTTGCACCTCTCAGCCCCTAATATTGTCTTCCTTACCTGTTTAGTATTATCTTCAGTGAAATGAATAATGCATGAGTGCTCCTTGCCATCCAAGAGACAGACTTAAACAAATAAATTCTTGTAGTGTGTGAAGAGTGGCAAGAATAAGCCTGCAGGTAGCATAAAGGAAAGAGGTCATGTAAGGACTGTGCAGAAGGCCTGACCACAAGGAGCTTAAAGCCAGGTCGTTCTTAACCTTGACTTCATGTTTTACTCACCTACGGAGGTTTTAAAACTCCCCATACCAATTAGTCACAATCTCTGGGGTTAGGACCCAGCACCAGGATCTTTTTGTCTTTGTAAAGATCCCCAGATGATTAAAGTGGCCAGTCAAGATTGAGAACCATCATTATAGGCGATTAAAGACATAAAACACACACATAAACCATTAATTAACAATGTCGGGTTGTCAGGGGTACATTAAAATGAACTGTTAGTGTTCCAAGGTTCAAGGCAGGGAGACGGCAGAGTGGGCAGGGGGCTGAAGGCAGGAAGAGGGCACAGTGGACAGGGGGCTCAGGGCAAGGAGAGGGCATGGAGGGCAGGGGACTCATGAAAGATTTCTATGAGCAGCAGGGGACAGGAGGCTTAAGGGGCCTTGAAGGACCAGTGGGATTTGCCTCATTGAGCAGTTCAGAGGTGGTATCTCAGTGTGAGGAGGAATGGGTGTGACCAAAGGTCTGTGTGCAAACATAGAGGGTATATCAATCTGGACCCACTCAAGAGAAAGAAACCACACAGTAATTTGAACAGGAAAATAGAATTATAAACCATAACATGAGATAAAAATAATGAAGAATTAGCTACTAAGACGTAGAGAGAACTCTAAAGAATATAGGAATGCAGGTGTCAGGAGTATCTACTCCCCCAGGGCTGAGCTAGCATGCCCAAGGGAGATCCCTCCCCTCCACCTCCCAGCTGGCACCCAGACTTTGCTGACATAGCATGGCACTGAAGGGCAGAAAAGTCACTGTGGTGTCACTCAGGCAGAACTTTTCAAAGATCTGCCCTCTAGGGCGCTGGGATTGCTGTTCACAGGGAGGAGTCTCACTGGAGTGCTCTCTGCTGGAGGAAGGTGCTGGCCATGCATTGCAGGAGCTGGGAAACCGCAGGAGCTGCTCGACTGGCACAGGAGAGCAAGGAGGCCAAACCCAGAAGTGTTCCTCCAAGCAAGCAGAGGCTCAGAGAGGTTACAAAACCTTGCCAGGGATGTAGCAAAGCTGAAGTTTGACCCCGATCCATCTTTCCTATGTCTTCTGCTTCCTCTCTGAACAAGCGGAAGTGCAAGATCAGGGCTAAGTCTGGTAGTGCAGGCTGCCCAGAGACAGAAGGGTCTGTACTCAGCGAAGTCAATGGGGAAGGTTTCTGGTGAAGGTGAGGATTCAAATGGACCTCAGGGGCGGCACAATTCGGAAAACCATGGAAATGACAGGAGGAGGTAACTTCCAGGCTGTCTTTGCATCACAAGCCACATTGGACATTTCACATGCTGAAGAGTGGACCCCAGCTCAGACAGGACTCAGCTCAGCCAGTAGAGAACAGGAAGTAGGCCACAAGAAAGAAGTCAGAGGTAGAACAGAATCAGGGAAGTCCTTATAAGCCAAAGAAATCGAACTTGAGCAGATGTGAAATCAATACATTTTGAGAGAGCCAACACCCATGGATGTGAGGTTTCTGGGATTCTTTGCCTGCCTGCCAGCCTCTCAGTGGAATATGGAGGAGCAAATGCCTACTCTGGAGTCAGACAGGCCAGGACTAGAGTATCAGCTCCAGCATTTATCTATGTGTCCTGGGGCAAGTCCCTCAACCTTTCTGAATCTCAGGGTTCTTCACGTGTCAGCTGGAAACAGCAATACCATCTTTGAAGGCTTGCTCAGGTAAGTCTATAGCAGGCAGCCTGGCACACAGTAGGTCTTCAATCGATGGTAGCTTCCTTCTCTCTCCTGTTTTTACATCATAGTCCTTTCCTATCTTCTAAGAAGGTCCATATCTCTGAAAGTAACTGTTTTAAAATTCAAAATTTCCAAGATTCCTAAATCAGGTGCAGCTGTAGAATGTTGAGATTCTGACCACTCAGCTCACCACTTGGAAGGAATGATCAGATCTAGGGGACACAGTTGCAGTGTCCTCGGTTCCCTGGCCAGATGGTGTCTTGAAGTGGTATTTCATACTTCATCTCCACAGGGCAAATAGCGGTGCTACTTTATCTTTTAGGAGGAGAAGTCACCAAACCACGGTTTGCTCAATTCTTCCATGGCAGCCTGGCCAGTCTCACCATCCGCCCTGGAAAAATGGAGAGTCAGAAGGTGATTTCCTGCCTGCAGGCCTGCAAGGAAGGGTTGGATATTAATTCCCTGGAAAGCCTTGGCCAAGGAATAAAGGTAAGGAAGAACCCCCAATAAGACGTTGATCTATGAGGCAGAGGCTGCCCAGTGCCAGCGCACTCCGGGAAATGGAGTTCTTTTCTGTCTAGTTGCACAGAGATGGCGCCATGGCCAAGATGCTGCCACAGGGGGGAGATTAGTGACAGTGACACCATGATGGACTCCTGCTGCCATCCCCTGACATTCCTAGAAAAAGCCCTTGTAGGTAATCAGTTCACTACCCAAAAGCTGGCCCACGTTCAATGTCTATTATAGAACATGGTTGCTATTTCAATTGTTCGTTGATTTGTTGGGTGCTTTGTTGTTTGTTTGCCTAAAGGAACTAAAGCAGGATGCAAGAGTACATGCCAAAATGTTTTTAAAAATAAAGTTTGGACCATGTAAGATACAATTATAAAAGAAAGTCAGTCCCATGTGGGGCGGAATTAGAAAGCAGATGTGAAGGTCGCTGGGCTCCCTCCCCATTGTTAAGGTGAGGCACAGATTAGCCTCTGAGCCACCTCTGGCCATCAGAGGAAATGTAAGCAGATTCATGATTTTTATCATCCATGAAAATAACATTTACCGAAGGTCTCCTGCATGTCAAGTGCTGTTTGAAAGCTTTATGGGTATTAATTCATTTAAGCCCTGGAACAACCTTATGATAAATTTATCATAAATATTCCTATTTTGCACATGAGGAGTTAAAGATGAAGAAAAAGGAAATGTGCCTAAGATCCCAGAGTTAGTAATGAGCAGAGCCAGAATTTGAACCCAGGCAAGCAGTCCTGCATCAGGGCTCCAGAACTTGGAGGAACAGCAGTTCAGAAGGCTCCTTGAAGAGGCGAAGTCTGAGCAGAATGTTTCAGGATGGCTAGGAACCGACCAGGAGAAAGGCAGGGGGTGGATGTGGGGAAGAGGTGAGGGAAGTCACTCTAGGCATAGCCGAAAGCCTGAGTGATGGCAGAGACTGAGGAACCCCACAGAGTACACTGCACCTCCAAAAAGGCCAGTGTTACAAGTGCCCAAATTACAGAAGGAAAGGTAAAAAGTGTTGTGAGAGAGATAGGCAGAAGCCACATCATGGGGCCTTTTTAACTATGTCTAACTATGTTTAGGTATTTACCTTTTTTTCCCGCTGTGGGCGGCAGGCAGCCATTGAAGGGCTCCAGGTAAAGCATGATCTGGACAGGAGAGGGGCTTAGGATGTTCACCCTGTTGACTGGGTCAGAAGGGGAGGTTGGGAGAACACAGACAGGGTAAAACAAGAATGGCTTTTCAGAACATTGCTTAACGTGCATTAAACACACACACGCACACACACACGTGCTCTCAAAAACTAGTCACCTGTCATTGAAGGAAACTCGCAAGACCACCCCATAATAGAAAGACCGTCTATTTATGGCAGCTGGTCCAGGCAAGCTCCTCATGGCAGATTTCACGTGCGGAGAATCCTTGTGTGCAGAGCCTGGGATTTGATCCTTGACCTGATGTTTGTGTGTGCTCTTAATGTTTTGTCAAGCCAGTGATGCAGAAACCCACCCTCCAACCCTCACCTCTCCGTCTGATTCCGGATTTGCTCCCTGTCCCTGAGTGGGTCATCTCTGCCCTGGGCTATCCCCTAGGGGGCACAGTTTCAGGATTCCAAGCACTACGGAAGAAATAAAGCAAAGATGCTGGACTTAAAAGCCACACATCTTAGAATTATAAATTAGGAATCATAGTAATTTCTCCAGAGCAGTCATAGCCTATGAAAAGAGGAGGTGCTAAACAAAATGGCACACAAAGCTGTGAGCTGATCGGACTCTTCAGGATGCCGCCTGCTCATAACCAGTCGCCGCGAAGGAACCTTTTCCATCCTTAGTGTGCAGCTAACAAGAACTAGAGCACCGTGTGAGAAGTTAATGATAAGACACACGATTTACAATGCACCCACTGGGGACTATTTTAAGTTCATTATCCCTAATCTTCACAACTAATTAAATAGTATGACCCCATTTTAGAAATAAGGATATTGGGGCTCAGGGACTTGTCTAAACTTGGATTAGAAGGCATTCTTAAAATTATTAAAGCTACCTTACTGCCCGCCTTCCCTCCATTTATCTCTCGTTTCATTTCTGAATGGTGACTATTATTTTCTTTACCAGTTCCTGGTCCCCTCCCTCCTCTCTGGCCAGCCAAAAGAAATGAAGTCCTCCTGCGATTAAGGAAACTTCCTGTCTGTTCACAGGACCCAGTTTGGTTCCTCTTTTTACTTGTTTCCCCCTGGATCTACATATTTCTGAGTAGCTCTCCAGCATGTCTGGAGCCTAATGGTTAGGATGGTTGCTGTCTCGTATCCAGACAGGACACTGTAGAATAGCCACACTCTTTAAGATTGCCCTGTCCTAATTTCCATAGCATAATCCTTGCCAATTTGTCATCTCCACAGTGTGGAAGAGTGGGAAAGAGCAGGGACTTGGGAACAAGACAATCCTTGGTTCAAATTGCAGTGCAGATATTTACTAGCTGGGTGACAGTGGGCAAGGTACTTTAATCCTTTAAGCCCCAATTCCCTCATGTAAAATGGGCTTAATGTTATTTGGCAGTGATGTTGTAAGAATTGGATTTCATACATATTTACATTTTTTTATATATTTTTATATATTAGATATGGCAAAGATATACATATAAATAAGATGACAGAGATAGAGACAGAGACAGATACAGACACAGCACACACGTAGACATAGATATAGATGCAGATATAGATCTCCCCTAGCAAACCTAATAAATAGGCTCTCAACAAATCACAATTCCCTTCTCCTGCTGGGCTGGCCCTGCACTTGGTTTTCCTGCTGCCCAAGCTTATTTTGAAAAGAAAGCTTGCGTGACAGTTGTGGCAGAGTTGCTTCTGATATGGCAAACCTTCTGGCCAAGCCTAGGGGTGTTGGCAGGTGTTCAAGGGAATGGCAAGGTGCCTGGCCTGCCATGGCAAACCTGTCCTTGAGAAATAGGCCAGGGCTTTGAGCAGGACTTTCACCAATGTCCTAGCCTGCTAGGTAGCTGGTGACAGAGGCCAATCCTCTAGGAGAGCTGACCACTCTGCAAAGGCCATAGCAGCTTCTTGGCTTAAAGAAAGAAAATACTACAGCTACAGCACAACTTTCCAGGGGAGAGTGAGCATTGTCACTCTCTGCTCAGTCCCCAGGAGCCATCTCCAGCCCCTATGGTAATGCCAATAGAGACCGGCCCTCAATTACACCACAGGGCTGTGAACACTGCAGTTTTTAAAACAGTAAAACAGACAAACAAAACCTACTTAATGGAGGGCTTTATTGATCCTGCAAGAACTAGGTTGATGGCTATGCCCTGTGGCAGTCCTTGGGATGCCCTGACAAACACCTTAGCGTATTAACTGGAGATTCCACACATTCCCTAAGCCTTCCTCTCCTGAGTTGGTTGCGGTGGGAATGCGCCCTCTGCTGGTTGCCAAGGCTTGCTGCTGATCCGTCCCTCTGCAAGAACTGCTTGATTTTCCTCTTCAGCCTTCCTGCAGGGCTCAGAGATTGGCCTCCTCTGCAGGGGTCATCTCCTTGTCTCATGCTCCTCATGTGCTAGACCTTGTGGCGATGCTGAGAAAAGTCAGTAGAGTCTGCCCTCAAGGTGCTCACGGTCTGCTGGGAGTAGCAGGCAGACAGACAGACAGCAACAGCACCACAAAACTGCCATAACGGTGACGGGGCAGAAAAACCTGTGGGAACTTAAGTGGTGTTTTTAGAAGAACGACCTTGAATCTGCTCAAATCTGAATCCGGTGATTTGTGAATACTCATAACTACAATGACTCACCATCACATGGCAGCTAGTGAGTCATCCACGGCAAGATGAAAGGCAACCCAGAGGCTGACGGCAGCATCACTTTTGCGTATGCCAGAGGACTCCTGGATCCAGTACAGGGAGTGGTGCTTGTGGCCTGATGTCACAACTCAGAGACACAGCTTTGAAGACAGAGGGAATTGGATCGCAAGCGAAGAGCAGTGAAGGCAGGAGAACCAGCTCAGGCAGACTCGGTGCAGAAATAATTATAATGTTAAGAATTATGATAAAAACTAGCATAGATTGTCACTTCTATACATTATCTCATTTAAGCCCCAGAGAGGTAGATACTAATATCTCCATTATTTTAAGTGAGGAAATGAAGTCCAAAAAGGAGAAGTATATAGTCCAAAGTTGTACTCCGTAGTTTGTACTGGAACTAGGGTGTGGCAGTTCACACAGCCCATGTTCTTTCAGGGATACCACACAACCTTGGGGAAGTTATATGACAATTCAGCCCAGGCAGGGCCGAATTCTTCCAATAGGGTAAGCGATTTCAGTAGTAAATGACTCCAAAATCTCTATGGCTTAATGCTTAAAGTTTGTTTTTCTCTCACGCTAAGTCAGGAATGTAAAGTAGAGTTTCTGCCTAGACTTCCATAGACCATGAAAGTGAAAAAGAAAAAGGCTAGAGGGTCCTGCAAGGGTTCCTCACTGCCTCACCCCAGAGCTCCCACATCCCACGTCCTCTCCCATCTCATTGGCCAGATGCAGTCACATGGCCCTGCCCATATGTGGCACAAAGCAGCTGGGCAGTACAACCTCCAGGATGCCAGGAAGGAAAGGAGAATAGGGTTTGATGAGCACCGATAATGACTCCCAAGGAGGCTTGACTGAAAAGACAAGGGACTTAAAAAAAAAGAGTACTTTGGGGGAGTAACAGGAGATGGTACCAGTGAAACGTCTGCCGGTTGGAGGGACCATTCACTCATTCATCTAATGGGCTTGCAAGGCACTAGGACCAGGTTCTGGGAGTTAGTGATAAGTCAGAGCTCCCGTCCTCAGTAAGTTCATGGTCACTGAACTATTTCATGAGCACTACAGGAGTGCAGTGAGTACCTAAACGAGGGAAGCTAGGGAGGCCTCAAAGACGAGGGAACAATGAAACATTGACAGAATAGTTGAAGGAGACAGAGATTAAGCTATCAGTTGGCTAGGGGCCACAATACAAGGAACTTATATAGATCAATGTCACCATAGTGCTCATGAGACATCCACCTCCTGTTAGAATCCAGGCACAGAACAAGGAACTCTTATAAAGATATCCAAGTCACATTAGGGAAAAGCTTAAATGTATAGATTTGTCCTTAAGCCCATGAAAATGTATTCGGTCTCCGTCATGGTAGAAGAAATGCAAATTAAAACTACACTAAGATGGTGCATATCGCCTATCAGATGAGCAAAAATCCCAAAGTCTGACAGCATACTCTTGTTGAGGTTTTGAGAACAGAGGCATTCTCACACACTGCAAGAGAGAGCGTATACCAATATAATTCCTGGCAATGGGAAGTTTGGCAACATTTGTCAAAATTTAAAGTGTATATACTCTTTGATCTAGAAATTTCACTTGTAGAGATTTACTCTACAAATATATTCACACTTGTGAAATGTTATGTGTATAAGATTATTCATTGTGACATTCAAAAAAGATTGGAAACAACTCAAATATTTATACTAGGAGACTGGTAAAAAAAATTATAATTTATTTAATATGGTATTATTTAATACTATACAACTATACAAAAGAATACGGAAGCTTATTATGTACTGATACAGAAAGAGCTCCAAGATATGAACTAAGTGAAGAAAGCAAAGCACAGCATAGTATGTTAAAAAAGTAACTTTTAGTGTAAGAAAGGAGGAAAATGAGAATCTATATTCATTGATTGCATATGCATAAGAATGCTTAAGTATAACGGTCAGGAAAAGCTAGGTTATGCTACAGTAAGAAATGACTTAAAAATTTCAGTGGCTTGTACAACATTTTTTTATTGTTCACACTCTATATCCATTATAATTGGGCTACAGCTCTGATTCAAAGCACCCTCACTGTGAGACCCAGGCTGACAGAACAGACTTTATGGGAACGTCGCGGGTTTCAGGGCAGAGGGAAAGCAACATGCAAACTGTGAACTGGCTGTTAAAACTTCCATGTGGTTGTTAACCAACCAATACTTCTGCCCACATTTTGTTGTCCAAGCAAGTCACATGACCACTACTGAGTGCAACAGGGCAAACCATCCTGCAGGGAAGGTTACCATAAGTCACATAACCAAGCCTGTTGACGATAGGACAGGCATGTATAAACCCCTCATTGTGAACAATAATTCAATCTGTCACTAAGAAGTTGATATAACAGTGACCATGTATAAGATAAGATTGGAGAAACTGGGTGGATGAGAGATAGGAGTAAGATGGATACTTTGATTTAGCACATAAATATTTGAACCATGTGGATATATTATCTATTCAAAAAAATAAATAATTGTCACCAAGAAGGTACATGAAAATATATCCTGTGACACGAATATTGGATACATAATCTAAATCCATAGATATGTTCCTAACATCTTACTAGTAGCAGTTCCTAATAATTCTTACTCAGAAGTGTGTCAAGATCACTAACTCAGCCCAGTATAAGAACTGTTCTCCATGTTCCATGCAAAGAAGAGTAGTTGGTAGGGGGTAAAGGGAGAGTCAGAAGTCTAATCTAGTTTATCTAGTTTGAGGACCCAAACGATTCAGCGAGGACCATGATAGTCCCGGGCCTTCACCAAGTATGGGATCCCAGGAACTCATAATGGAGTGAACAGATAACAAACCTAGGGCATCTGGCAGGCATGTAAATAGAAAGTGAGTAAAACTCATGGGAAACCAGAGTTTAGAACCAGGAAAGTAAGACCAAGAATCAGATCTAAGAGAGAAGGAAAGCCATTAACTTAAAAATAAGTTCGAAGGTTGGAAGCTAAGGTGGGGCATGGGTCAGGAAGTGGAATGGAAGGTGAATTGAAGAGCAGTTCAAAGCAAAATACAGGAACAGCAAAAGGAACCAAGCAAAACCCCAAGTTTTCTGGGCTGTTGACTGAGAGGCGGACAGTCCAAGGGCTGAAAGTTTCTGGGCAGGACCCTATAGTAGCACAGAGAACGGGCCACTCCCCTGAGGGCTGGGCTGCCAGCTGTGACTGGGATTTCAGAATTCCATCTTGTGTCTCAGGCCAATATTACTGGGGGTTTATAAACCCTGGGGATCTTATAGAGGAGGGCCCTGAGGCCCAGAGGGTAGCAGGGAGTGCTTGAGGGGTTAAAACAGTTATCTGTGCACACAGCTGCTGCACTGGCAGAGGCTTTGGAGACGACTTGTGCTGGCCTTCATAGGGTTTCCATGGGGCTGGACACATCATTGGTCTTTCTCTCCTGTGATACCATCTTCTGTTTTCCAGTATCACTTCAACCCCTCACAGTCCATCCTGGTGATGGAAGGTGATGACATTGGGAACATCAACCACGCCCTGCAGAAGGTCTCCTACATCAACTCCAGGCAGTTCCCGACGGCAGGCGTGAGGCGTCTGAAGGTCTCCTCCAAAGTCCAGTGAGTCGACGCCCGTCACCCTGGGCCTAGCTGAAGCAGCGGGGATGGTCGCTGGGGACGCTCCCTTGCAAAACGGGATACAACTCTCTTCAGCTGTTCCCAGTTTCTCTGCTATCCCTATAAAGATGCCCCAGTAAATCTTTATTCTCCTTTTGTTTTCTTTTTTTTTTAATTATTATTTTCAAGTATATAGTACATTGGTTAGGCATCTATATAGTTAGTAAAATGATCCCCTCAATTGCTCCCTCCCTCCCCTGACCCTCCACCTAGCCGATGTATTAATGCTAATTACATTCCGTATGCCATGCTCCCCATCCCCGTGACCATCCGTCAGCTAATTTGTACTTCTTTAACCCTTCACCCCATTCTCTCAGCACCCCCCAAATCCCTCTCCCCTCTGTCCATCACCAAATTGTCCACTATATTGTGTGTTTTTGATTAGTTTGTTCTTTTTATTCCTTAAATTCCACATATGAGTGAAATCATATAGTGTTTATCTTTCTCTGTCTGACTTAAACAGCTCTAGGTTTATCACAGCAATATCTTTTTCCACCCCCTTCCTTTTCATATGTAGAGGTCCTGTTTTCTTATCCATTTAGCCACTCTATCCCTTAGTTGGAGCACTGAATTCTTTTCCCTTTAAGGTACTTGTTGATAGGAATATAATTGTTACCATTCTTTATTTTTGTTTTTGATACTTGTTTTTTTCTTCTTACAGAAGTCCCTCTGACATTTCCTGTAATTCTGGTTTGGTGGTGATAAATTCCTTTAGTTTATTTTTGTCTGGGAAGCGCTTTATCTGTCCTTCAACTCTAAATTATAACTTTGCTGGATAAATTATTTTGGTTGTATATCCTAGGTCTTCATTCTTTCAAAAATTTTTTGCCAAGCCCTTCTGTCCTACATAGTCTCTCTTGAGAAATCAGCTGCCAGTCATATGGATGTTCCTTTATATGTAATTATTTGTTGTTTTTCTCTTGCTGCTTTTAATATTCTTTCTTCGTATGTAAACTTTGGCATTTTAATATGATGTGTCTTGGTGTGGGCCTCTTTGTATCCCTGATTTTTGGAAGTCTCTGAGCTTCCTGGAGTTTTATATCCATTTCCTTCACCAGGTTAGGGAAGTTTTCCATCATTATTTCTTCAAACAGCTGTTCAATATCTTGATTTTCTTCACATACACCTATCAGACGAATATTTGGAGCCTTAATAGTGTACCATATCCTCCTTAAATCATCTTTATAGTCTTGGCCTTTTTCTTGCCATTCTGTTTGAGTGTCCTGATTCCTGTCCTCTAGATATGGCACGTGATCCTCTTCTTTATTCACTTTGTTTATTCCTTTGTTTATTCCATTTAATATACTTCTCATCTCAGATAATGTGTTCTCCATTTCAGATTGGTTCCCTTTTATAATTTCCACTTCCATTTTATGTATTTTATCTCGTTGTTGGAATTCTCTACATTTCCGAAACATACATTGAGCATCTTTATAACCAATGTTTTGAACTTTGCACTAGTTAGATCACTTGACTCCATTATATCTGGATCTCTGTTCTGTTCTGTCATATGGTTTCTGCTTCTTTGTCTTCCCATTTTGGCTGCCTTTCTGTGTCTGTTTCTATGTTCTAAACAAAGCTCCTAAGTCTCCCGGTCTTATTAGTGCAGATTTGTGAAGTGGGTGTCCAGTGGCACAGCCCTGAGAGGGGTTCAGCTGCAGGCCAGATTTAGCCCAAGCCTCTACCCCTCCAGGGCCACCTGTTAAGATTCAGCAAGCAATGCACAAATGCTGTGCTTACGGTTGCTTCAAAAGGCCACACCAGAAACCGAGGCCAGCTGCCCCCAGTGTGAGTCTAGGTGCTGCTCAGCTAGGCGCATCTGACTCGCTGAGGTTTCACCTGGATGTGGCTAGGGTGGGGCTCAGATTTGGGGAGGCGGGGTTTCAGGGAATCCTCTGGGTGGAGTGACAGCTATGTCACGCTGTGTCCACACCACCATTCTGCCTCCCAAATATTTTCGTGGCAGCACATCAGGAAAAAAAGAGCGTGATTCCCAGAGCACTCTGCCAGCACACCCGGAACAGGCACACTTGTGTGGCACCCTCATGGAGGCATAATGTATAGGCCGTGGCAGGAGAGTTTAGCCCTGGGGTTTCACTTAGTAAGATGGCTGTAACTAACCAGTTAGACAGCAATTTGCTTACCAAATCCTAATGCACAAAATGAGCAGCCGCTATCTAATTAATGTTGCCATTGATTACTTTGTTAAAGGATAATTAAAGGTTTAATGGTTACTTGTTGCTGGTATAGAAAATTCCCATTTCTCCCAGGAGCCAATCTTTTTCAGTCCCTAGATTGCTAGTTGTTTTGTCTATAAGGTGTCTTTAAACTTAAATGTCTGTCGACATCCTTGGAGACTATTAGGTGATCAGGATGCCTCATCAAGGACTAGAGGAGGCTGTATGTATCTGAGTCCATGGACGCATGATGGATGGTTACATCGTGTCCTGTCCAGGTGCTTTGGAGAAGACGTGTGCATCAGCATCCCTGACATGGACACCTACGTGATGGTGTTGCAGGCCATCGAGCCCCAGATCACCCTCCGTGGCACAGACCGCTTCTGGAGACCTGCTGCACAGTTCGAAAGTGCCAGAGGAGTGATCCTCTTCCCCGACATCAGGATTGTGAGCACTTTAGCCAAAGCCGAGGCCCCAGGTGACTTGAAGACCACAGGTATGGGCAGTGGACCTTGAGTTCTCTCAGCCACATCAAGTCATACTTCAGGATAACAGTATTATTCCCCAAAGCAAGGTATTTACAGTAGCAAAACAAACAAAATCTGGAAACAACACAGATACATAACAGGAGGAAAATGAACGGCTCAGCAAATCATGGTATGCCCCATATAAGTGCTGTTAGAAGAAAGGCATTTATGCTAAATGTGACAAAAAGCAAGATGCAAATTACCGAGTATCTACACATAGACTGATCTCAACCATGTAAAGAAAAAAGTACATAGAAATATGTCAAGAAGACACACCTAATACCAGCAGCGACATTCTCTGAGACGCATAAGAGCCAATTTGTTTCTGTTCCCCTTCACTTTTCTACAACTGCAAAATGTTCGATAGTGAGTGTTACAATTTTTATAATCAGAAGAAAAGCTAAAGAAACACAAAGAAAAAACATAACTGCATCCTAATACATACACAGTAAAAGTCTTGTTCAGCAATATTACTCTAAGCTCTCAGGGAACCTTCCGATTGTTCTTTCCAAAGCTTTCATTATTAGGAGGGCTGTTCAACGAAAGTAGAGGAATTTGAATTATTTGCCAGGGAGAAACACTTAGTTGCACTGAAAGCTACTGCTGGCTTGAGGGGTTTGGGGGAGGCAAGAAAAAGAAGGAAGGGAGTAAGGGATGGAGGGAGGAAAACCTGGGGCCCGGATCTACAGGAGAAATACCCATTTGAGACCTGTCCTTTGCTGTCTTCTCCAAGAGAATGCTTTCAACTCCGGCTCTCTCTCTCTAACAGTAGCTGCTAATGATGTGCTGGCATCAGTGGGCCCAAATCCCTGAAGGCTGCTTCTATAATAATCCTAATTACCCATCGCCTTAAACCACGCTGGTCCCTAGCGGATGGCGGAACCCCTGCAAAGTGGCCCTTCTTAGCTCACAAAATAGACAGGTGTCTTACCATCTATCCAGGCAGGGCGGTTTCCTAGTTACCCTCCAAGGGGCATTAGATTGTGTGATCTTCCCTGTTCCCCTCATTTGTAGCTAAAATTAGACAAAAAAGGAAAGGCCTCTGACCTAAGTGGTTGCAGGCTATAGCTGAGAGCGGCTAGATTTGTCAGGCCTGACACCAGCACACAGACAGTGCAGGGAAAAGCAATTATCTGGGTCCTTTTCTTACCTTCTGTTTATGAGAGATGCATGCAGAGCACATCACCAAGTACCCTAGACCTATCATTAGTACTTTCAAATTTTTACTGTAATTGTTAGAATAACCATTATTATGGGTGCCTTAAACAAGCAGGCTAATGGCATTTGCCACCAGGCCTCGGTGACCTGCTCCAGCATCATCTTGCGTCCCGAGTGACTCACACTTTGTGCTGTTTCAGTACAAAGGACAGGCAAGTCCCCCACGTATAACCCTCTCTCACACACACACCTCCGTGTTAGGTCACGCCTTTGCTCTTGCTGCACTCTATGCCTGGAGAGTTCCTCTCCCTCCCCATCCCCATCGCTGCTGGCAAACATTTCTGCCTTCAACACCTCTTCCAGAAGGCTCTCTCCACCATCATCCTGACCCCTAGACTGGGTTAGGCCCCTGCTCTATACGGCCCCAGCCACTACTGCTACCCTCTAACACATCGCTTTCGCTAGCCCTCGGTGGTAGCTGTCTGTTTACTAATCCAGATCAGAAGCTCCATGAGGGCTCAACCATGGAGACTTAGTCACCTCTAAGTCCTTGAGCCCAACATAGTCCCTTCACCCCAGTGGGAAATAAGGAAACTGCAGATGGAAGATATTTCCCTAATGCGAGCACAAAATATTGAGAAAATGGCAGAGATCCCTACCTAGCACAAACAAATAGCCAGCCACATCGGGAGCGAGGTGGGAGCAAGAATGACCTAATCTGATCTGACAAGAAGCTGGGGGAAAAAAAAAAAAAAAAAAAAACAGAAACCATGAGATTATTTGGAATACAGATACACATGCATTATTATTAATGTGTCTTAGGTGTATATTAATGTGCATTTAGATTTTGCCAATGACACATGAAGCCATTGAGATTGGCAAGACTTTAAAAATTAAGCATAAAAATTATTTATAATAGTGTATATCTAATGAGAGCCAAAATATTTTTGGTATCAATGAAAAATTAAAATGTAAAATAATTATTTAAAATAATTCTCTCTTTAGTGAGTCCTTTTAATTTCTGTTTTTATAAATGTTTTATAATGTACAAAATATATTAGTCTTCCTTATAAATAAGTAAATAAACATACTTATTTAAATGATCTTGGTTCACAAATTTTGCAATAAAAAACTGCAGGATCAAACACATTTGAAGACTACTGGCCCAGAGGTTAAGATTTCATAAACTGTGGAATCAGATTGTCATAGTTTCTGTCCCAGCTCCTCTCCTCTATCTGTGTCACCCTGGGCATTCCAGTCCCCCTGCTGACACCTCCATTTCCCCATCAGTGAAATGGGATTATAATAGTACTCCCTCCAATGCCTGTCTGTTAGGATCTTGTTTGCACGGTGCCTGGTACACAGCATTGACTCCCTAAATACCTGTCGCTTTTATTTTAAGGTAAGATTTTTTGTTAAGACTGCCTACCTGTCCAGCGTTCAAATACTCAGACATTCTTTTGGGAAATTTAGAGCCCCCCAAATCAGGTAAGAACAGCTAGACTGACCAACAGCTGTCAACTAGATGAACCAACTTACTTAATTAGTTTAATTATTTTAATGGTGCAGCTCCATTTGAGCAATGCATAGTAATACTGCTCCATGCCAGTGCCTGCGTTGGATACCGAGGACTCCATCATAAAAAGACAGTGCTTCTGCCCCTGAGAACCTCAGAGTCTACTGGGGGCAACAGATACACTCTGTGACTACATGGAGAAAGCTACAAGAGCGTGTTGCAGGGGCACTTATCTCTGGCCCCAAATGAGAGCTATTGCTTATTGAGCACCTACTATATGCCAGGCACTGTTTTAAATCCTCTCAAGACCCTTGCCCTCTTTACAGATGAAAAAATTGAAGGGTTAAGTAGTTTCTCTAACGATACATCTTCTCGGTAGCAGCGTTGGCATTGAAATTCACATCTTTTGATGACTGTATTCACACTCTTCACACAAATTCATGCTGCCGAAACTTGGGGGCTGCCTAGCCACCCATCCAAGCAGTGGTGGTACTTAGGATTATACAACCTCTTCCCTTGACCCAGCCTTAACCTGGGGTGCAATCGCAGAGGAGGAAGGGGATATGCAAAGGCCGTCGTCTGAACTGTCCTCACGCCTGTTTGCCATGTGTCTGTCTTCCAGCAGCCCCCAAATCAGCCGTCTTAGAAGAAATGCTTCACAACTTAGATTTCTGTGACATTTTGGTGCTGGGAGGGGACTTGGACCCAAGACAGGAGTGTTTGGAGCTTAACCACAGTGAGCTCCACCAGCGACACCTGGATGCCACCAACTCCACTGCAGGATACTCCATCTATGGTGAGGCCACACTCAGCCCCTTCGCCCAATGGTCTCTCCTCTCAGGGTGGCCTCAACAGGGAGTCGTGAGAGTGATGGCACTCTGTCACCTGTGGGAGTGGGGTCAGGTGTGGGCCCTTAGCGTCAGAGTATGGACTTCTAGCCCCTCCTCCTTCAGCTACTCCAGCACCTTGAGGACCTGGACCACATCCTCTCACCCGGGGAAATCCCCTGTAGAAACTAGGTAGATGCCTTCTCTTAGGTTTAATCGCCGCAAATATTACAGCAACATTTGAAAGAATGAGGTCAGACATTCCGGTCAGAGGCCAATCTATGTGGAAATCCTATGGATCGGTTTAATTGTCTCCTTGGAACTTCTGCTGCAGTATATTGTCTGCCCCTAAACATGGCGAGCACTCAGCATGGTAGAACTCAGGACACCCGCAGGCCGCGGCAGCTGCAGTCTGTCTCCCCCATCTCCTCCTCTGCCTTCTTATGACACAGATGGTCTCTTGGCACAGGTGTGGGCTCCATGAGCCGCTATGAGCAGGTGCTGCGTCACATCCGCTACCGCAACTGGCATTCTGCTTCCCTCGAGGCCCGACGGTTCAGGATCAAGTGCTCGGAACTCAACGGGCGCTACACCAGCAATGAGTTCACCTTGGAGGTGAGTGAGTCTTGCGGTTGTAAGGGACACCCAGGCTCACCCATTCCTTCCCTCGTTTATTTGGGAGGACTGCCGCTGCTGGCCCATCTGGCCCTCCTGGTCAACAACACCTCTCCCTGCTCTTCGCAGGTCAGCGTCCTCCATGAGGTCAGAGTTTCAGACAAGGAGCATGTCAACCACCTTATCGTGCAGCCTCCCTTCCTGCAGTCCGTCCACCACCCTGAGTCCCGGAGTAGCATCCAGCGCAGTTCAGGTAGGCAACCTGGCAGGAGAGACAGCGTACACCAGGTGGTTATTGTGACTCAAGACCATCCACTAAACAGTTGGGTGCAGCAGCCAGAGGTGCCCAGAACTGAAGGAGGGACCCAACAATGGAGAAGCTAGGGACCCTGGCTCCAGGATGCTCGCAGACTCAGTAGGGAGCCCGTCAGGTAAACAAGAAGTTACAGACGATAGATAATAACAGAGCTTAGTGCAAGGGGCTGGGGTGAATTATTGCAAACCCTTTTCGGCCCAACTCAAAGTCACGTCCTGTATGATGCTTTCCCTGAACCCCTTACATAACTCCCATTCACACGTGTGTGCACAATATCGTAAAGTCCCCTACCCCCACTTCTGTTCCGGCACTTGCCATATTATATTGCTGTCTGCCGGGCGCTGCATCTGTTCCCGCTGAGCTCCACAGTGCCTGGCTCTCGGTGGGAGCTTTCCCATAATTTGAGGGGAAAAAAGCCAAAGACAGAAAAGAATTTGCATTTATTGAGTGCCCACTATGTGCCTAGGAGGAAGCTCACATATGATTTCATTTTTTCCTCACAACTACCCATGGGGTAGGAATTATTAAGTCCACTGTGCAGGCGACAAACGCGAAGCCCAGACCGAGTCGGTGCTGACCCAGAGTTCTGCAGCTGGGAAGTGGGGCGGGGGGTGGGGGTGGATTTTAACCTCTGCATGGATATTTCATGCATGCTCCATCCCAACAGCGCGCTAGTTCTCCGTGTTATGTGGATTCCTTCTTCATTCCAGTGGTCCCAAGCATCGCTACAGTGGTCATCATCATCTCCGTGTGCATGCTAGTGTTCGTCGTGGCCATGGGCGTGCACCGGGTCCGGATCGCCCACCAGCACTTCACCGAGGAGGCCGAGGCTGCCAAGGAGGCCGAGATGGATTGGGATGACTCTGCGCTCACTATCACAGTCAACCCAATGGAGGTGAACCTCACGCAGGGGCTGGGAGCTTAGGGCAGGATGCCCCCCGTCCACCCAGCTCCACCTGCCCAGGGAGCCCAGCCTCACTGATCCCTCACTTCTCTGAGCTTCTCCAGCCCTCACAACCCATATGGACCCTACTTTCGCACCAAATGGATCACTGATTAAAAATGTGTAAATTTCTCTCACCCTATAAACAGAACCAGACACTTCTTAAGGCAAGCAACCATGTGATGTCTTTCCCCTACCACCCCCATCATACTTAGCTTAGAGCTAACATTTAGGGACTCCGTATTGAATTTTTGATTAATTAACAGTGTAAATTGGTTGGCTTTGCTCCATACTGCCTGCAGAGCTCACTTAAAGACTCAGAATAGGTTAAAACAAAAATACAACAATAATAGCTGCCACTTATTGAGCCCCTCATTATGCCAGACACTGCACAGGGCACTCTACATACACCACCTCATTTAATCTTCCAGCAGCCTGTGAAGTAGGAGTCCTCATCTTCATTTATCAAGGTGGGAACCAACTCAGAGAGGGAAGAAAAGTGCTCAAACTCACATAGCTGGCAATGGCAGCTCCGATATTCAAACTCCAGTTTGCCTGATTCTAAAATTCAAATCTTACCAGTTAGCCATCATCCCCCAGAATCTACCCATGATTGTCCAAGGATCCTGCTCTGGGCACGTGAATATCAAGATAAGCCACTGGCATCATGCCCTTTGGTCAGCCTGTCGGTACTAGGTGGAGATAGAGCCAAGAGTAAAGCAGGGGAAGGTCAGAAAGAGTCATCGATAAATGAAAAGATTATTCCAGCCTTGTTCCCATTTCCCCCTCAGCTGATCTCACGTTCAATTTCAAAGCCAGCGTGGCTTGGCATGTGCAGTGGGTACAGTGCTAAGCACACCACTATAGGGACTCAGCCTCTCTTCCCTTGATGAGCTGAGCCTTGGGTGATGGAATGACCACCTACCCTGGAGCATTCCAAGTTCTAGGGAAGAGTGTGCCTACCCAGGGCTAACCTAGTGATGCCAACTAGGTTAAGCAAGAGCAGGGAGATCTATTGGGGCAGAGTGTTAAGGGAGGACTTCTCGGAGGAGGTTAGTTTAAAGGAAGTCTTGTAGAATGGGTAGTTTTTGAGGGAGGTAAAGGTAGAAGAGAAGATACTCTGGAGAGGTGACATGACCAAGCAAGGACGTACATCTTTGATGGCTGGTTCATCAGCTCAGCACATAAACCCAGAAAGAAATAAGATTTGGCTGGAATCACCAAAAACTGGGGGGAGCAGAGATGAGAGAAGAAAAAAATGAGATAGAATTTGAGGACACAAATCAAAAAGTGAGGGGCAGGCATGAAAAATGAGGACCATGAACTTGGTCCTTCCCAGAGGAGAATTTTTGAGGGACAGGTCACCTGAGCCTTGTTTCAGAAGGCCTTCTGCTCCCAGAGACATTACATTCCCACCTGTAAACAGGGTACAAGCTTACATGCCATTCTCTCACTGAGAAGCAAATACTGAAAACTTAGAAAGTTCATTCTCATAATCTCCAGAAATGCCAGTGTGTGGGATTGGCCAAATGTCCAGTCTCTTACCTTGAGTTCATGTCTTGGAATTTGCTGCTCCTTCTTGCCTTTGTCCTTGGCCGTCTGGTTTGCCTTTCACCGGAGGCCCTTCCTTCCAGGCCCTAGGGTTTAGCATTAAGGGGACGGAAATCCCAGGGGCCCGAAATATTTACTTAGTAGAGGGAGAATTGTAAGCTCCAAAGCGGTTTCCCTTCTATCTCGACACCCAGAAACATGAAGCGCCGGGGCGTGGGGAAGATGACACTGAAGAGGAGGAGGAGGAGGAGGAGGAGGAAGAAGGAGACGAAGACATAAGCTCCAGCAGCAGCGACTCAGACGACAGCGAAGACCAGGAGGAGGAACGGATGGGCAGGGGCAGACGCGGGCAGAGCGGAGCCAGGCAAGCCCAGCTGGAGTGGGACGACTCCGCCCTCCCCTACTAGTGCCTGGCTCTCGGGGCCCTCCCACCTGTCCCTTTTGTAAGGCCCCCCTGATGTATGCTGAGTCTATCACTGTCACCTCTGATTTCTGTGACAGGCTAGGCAGGCCTTCCCCTGCCTCCTGGAACCCACCCCTCACATCTTGGACACTCCTTGTGTCCCAGCCCTGGAGCGGTTCCTAGAAGCCCAGTGTCACCCCCAGTGAGGACTTTAGGTTAGACCTTGTCCTGCAGCCCCCACTGCTCCAGCTCTGGGCTCCCCAGCACCCCGTCTGCCAACCTGCAGAGTTCTGCTTTTGCTCTTCTCTGCAGGGGAAAAGGCTAGCCTTTCTGTCGCTCACTTCCCCCAAGCTCTGTGTCCCCAAGGCCCTTGGTCTGCAGTTCATTGTGTGCGTACCTGACTCAGTCATCTCTCCATGCAGACCAGCACGTTTTCCTGAGCTGACTCTCCAAGTGGCTTCATTCAGGCAGGATAGTTGGACTTCACATACCTGAGGTCTTGGTCCTTAACACTTTAAAGGAAGTCCTTGTTGAGGCAGAATTAAGTTCACTGGGAGAAGTTTACACACTCAACACATGCACACACACACTCTCCCCAGTTTGGAGAGCCTTTCCATTTGAACTTTCTGAGGCCATATAAGCTTATATGAAAAGTCTGAAACCTTTGCCACAACAGGACTTGGTCCCCAGCCAAAGCTATCTGTGTCTGCCCGCCTGGCAGCTGCCAAGATTCGTGTGGCTGCCTTGCTGGGGGCTCCCACCCTGTGAAACCACAGGATCCAGGAAGCATTCCACACAGGCGCTGCCCCAGGCGATAGCCATGACAAGCCTGTAGCCAGGGCTCAGAAGGAAGGGCTGATGAGGTGACACCCCCGGGCTTCATGGTGGGCGCAGATCTGGAAGACGGGGGTAGCTGGGCTCTCCCAGGCCAGAGGGCGGCCTGAGGTTGACAAGGATGTCGCCACCTAGTCTTCTGGTCCTTCATCCTCTTTTTCATACTGGTTTGCTTCTTGAGAAAATACATTCTTCTTGGATGTATTAGAATGAGCGTGAACTGCATCAAGTCTAAAATGAAAGTTTAGAAATTTATCTGCTGGGAATTAGAAGCATATTTATGGTGACAGCTGCTTCTTTCTTATCCTCATAAAAAACGCAGCACTTAGGGTGGAGGGCAAATATATCTAAAAACCTAATTTATTTACTTCTTCTTTTTCTAATGAGGAAATCTTTTCCATCTCCTTCCTAACATGGACACCTCTTGAGGAGAATTGTTGCTATAGTAACTGGTCTGTGATCTTTTGTGGCCAAGAGAATAGCAGGCAAGAATTAGGGCTATTATAGGACTTCCGCGAGGCTTGGGCTTTGTCCTCAGTATGTGTGATCTGTCCCCATCCTCCCAGCCTCCTCTAGTCCATCCTGTATTGACTCGGCACAGGTACAAAGCTGGTCCCTAGTCCCAGTGCGTTCAGGTTCAAAAGAAAGTTCAGAATCTGTTCACTCTACTCCCTGTGTCATTAAATCTACTTAGAAAGGAGGACAGCTGTCAATGTCCTCTAGTCTGACCTTCACCCAGGGAGGACCCGTAATAGGCCTTTGCAACCTTCTGATTCCAGAAAACTAACTTTTGTAGCTTTTCCCATCACCTAAAATGTTGTTTGTTTCTGTTTCCTCTTTTGAGCCTCTCTATAATCCTGTGAGGTAGCTGGGACCTCTGTTGTCAGGCACATTTTCATTATGAGTAAACTGAGGTTGAGCAACTCAAGCGTCTTTCTCAGAGTCATTCAGAGATAAACAAGACTAGATTCCCTGATTTCCACTCCTGGTCCTGTGCCCACTACCCTGATTCTACTTATGTTCATATTTACACAGCTAACAGGTATTGAGGACCTACTATGTGCTGGGGACTCGACCAGAAGTTGTGGGAAAGGAATAAAGCTGAGTAAGATAAGTTCCTTCCCTCAGAGGACCTGCTGGTTGTAGAGAAGAGCCTCTTGCAAAGGGGCTTAGAAATTATACAAGAGATTAGACGTAGAGGAGGGAGAGAAGTCACATTCACAAACTCAACCAGTGCTCTTATTTCTCCTTTCTTAGGGAAAAACGCTGGCAGAAGTTTGGTTTTATATTCATTGAATGGAAATAGACACTTCTGTGAATTCCCCCAACCGAATAGCTTTACCGATCAGGCCGTGTCTGCATATCGACAAGGAGAACATCTGTAGGACTGTGTAGTCCTCGCAGTACCCTTAGTGAAATAAAAAGATTCTTTGGTTATTTAGGAGCTAACAGAATTCTCCCAATTTTATGGCAGTAAAATGAGTACTTTATACATTTAAAACCAATTTTCGTTTGAATTGGATTTTGATTTAAAATATGTGAGTCCAGCGTTCCTGAGAGCACTTCTCTGGGTGGGGCGGGGAAGGTGTTCCTTGCCCTCGGGCTGTTTCCAATGGCTGCATCACTTATTCATGGTTGAGCGAGCTGTTTGCGGCATGGAAAATCTTTCTGTGTTTGAGAGTTTAGGGGAGGGAGGGAGCAGGCGAAAGCGGCACTGGGTAGGGCAGCAGTCTGTGGACTGGACTCATGTAGAGAAACAGCAGGGTCAAGTCAGAGGCCTTTCCATCAACGCCCGCTGTGGGAGGTCGCAGTCCGCAGGCCAGTTCAGGGATGAGGCACTTGAAATGGTGCTGCTGGGTCAAAGGGCATTGTCATGTTCCCAGCACCCTACTCACAGCAGGGTGAGAACAAGAAGGGTCCGTTATGTAGAAGTAGCAGTAGTTCAGGTATTATCCAGGTGAGTGTGGTGAGTAACGCCACTTGCTCTCCCCCAGATAGTCTAACCACAAATGGAAAATAAATCAGTCCAGAGTTTCCAGGCTCCATATGCTGGCATCTGGGAACCAAAACTCCCAGATGACCCAGACACGTTGTGGCCTCTCATCCAGACGTCAGATGCAGACATGCACCCGGGAGGAACGGCTGACCCGTTTGGCCAGAGGCCAGACCATTGCTTAACTTGCCAAGTGCGTCATCAGATTCTGTTCTCTGGAGCTTGAAAATAGATAGACTGACACCTCTCAAGTGACTCAGGTGACAGGGAGGAAGAAGGAGAGGAGGTTGAGATGGAAAATGCCTGCGCAGAACCAGTTATGCTAGTGCAGGAAAGCCATCAATGGGTTGGCCACCTGACTTAAAGAATGCTAAAAGTATATTCTAGTAGGTTTGATCAAATGCTATAAATCTGGCCAAGGCCCAGACTCACCTAGACAACAAAAATGTGGTTTCAGTGGGCTCTCTCTTCACTACCATCTTCTAAACGTCCTCAATCATCCCATCAAGCCAGCTGAGACCACGCCTCTCTGCGCGGAGCAAGGGCTGTTCCTTGTGGGCACAGGCCCTCCAGGAAGAGGGATACCAGTGGGAAGCAGTGTTCTCCGTTCCTGTGCACGTGGCAGGGCTCCACACACTTTGTCTGTAAATAGCCAGATAGTTAATATTTGGGGCTCTGCAAGCCGTACCGTCTCTTTTGCAAACATTCAACTCTGCCCTTGTAGCATGAAACCAACCACAGATAATACTTAAATAATATGGCTATGATCCAAAAAAGAAACCTTTATTTATGAACCCTAAAAAATATCAGTCAAGTAGAATTCATATTATTTTCACATGTCATGAAATTTTATTACTCTTTTGATTTTTATTTTTGACCATTTAAAAATGGAAAAGAAAAAGGGGAAAAAACCATTTCAGAGCTCATGGGCCATACAAAACCTAGCAGTCATCCAGACTCGGCCCTCAGGCTGTAGTGTGCACACCTCTACTCTATGCACATGGAAAGCAGCGCCCTGTTTGCCAAGGGAAAGCAAATTGCTATCTTAGACCCTCCCTCAAACTACCCAGTGGTTTTTGCCTCCAAAATGAACAAGAACACCATAGTCTTTAAATAACCTGTTTTAAAAGTCCTCATTCCAAGGGAAAATGAAAACAAAAAACACTTGTTACTTTTTAAATTGACTCAAATGCAGGCAAGCATCCCTCAAGAGCTGAAAGCCCTGGATCCAGGGACTGACTGAAGGCTGGGTGCTAACCCCACTGAGCTGAGGGCTAATGCCCAGGCACAAGGCCTTCTCTGCAAGACTCAGTCCGTAATGATTTCCAAGCAGGAGTGTTCATTATCTCAGACTGATTTCCATTTCATCCCAGCTCATGCCATCGCTCTAAAAATGATCTTAAAGAATTGTGACTGTTTGAATCAATAGCGACATAATCAGTAGAAAGCTCGACCCAGCACATTTCAAAATTAGCAGTCTTCTTGGCTTTATGATTCAATATTAGCAAGAAGAAGAAAGGAGTACTTTTCTTAACCATCTCCTCATCTAAATTAACTAAATCGGTTTTACAAAAAAAAAGTGAGGGAGTCAGTCTAATTCTTTGAAAGAATTTACTAGTGCAAAGTAGAGCCTTTCCAGGTAAGATAATTCTCAGGCCTTTGGGGGATCCCCAAAGCCTCCTGCAGTGCACCCTGGCAGGCTACTGATGGTACACGATTCTCTATCTGCATCAGACATTTATCAAGGCTGACAAGCCAAAGCCCTTGCCACAATTTAATTTTCATGTAACCACTTTCAGTTGTTCATCTGTAGGCAAATGAAATGAGCAATGAAATTTTTGAAGTCTGCCCCAGCGCCTTCATTTCCCTGTCTTTATGTGCTTTACTTTAAAAACTTATTCTGTACCTGCTTTATAGATCTCGCTCTACTTTTCCTTTTGGCACCAGCTGGGAAGGAGAGGTGGCTTTACAAGGGCCATGGGTTCAAAGTCAGACTTGACTATCCCAGGGAGACAAAAAGAGACTAAGTTACCTCCACCAGCACCCCAGAAATCCCTCAGATATTTCCTGTATGCCATCAGTGAACAGATGGGATTTCGTGTTTGCAACTACGTTCGATGTAATTTAGCGAATCCTTGCTGAGCACCCGCGTTGTGCCAGGCCCTGTGCCAGGAATGGAATGGGAAGAGAAGACGAGTAAGGCGTGGCCCTGCCATAAGCATCGCCGGATCTTGCGAGCTGCCGGGATGTTTCCTTTGCGGGGTTGGAGGCTGTCTCTGAGAAGTCAGATCTGTCAGGGACAGACGTTTGGGGCTGGGAGAGGTGGGATGACTTGCTTTGGCCATTCTCCACCCTAAGGTGGTAGGTGTGACTCTGGGAGCCCTGGCACACTGCTGAGCCAACTGAGGTGCTCTCTAGGGAAGCAGGCAGGGATTGCTTCTCTCCATCTTTCTTTTTCTTTTATTTTTTTTAACTATAATTTAATTTTATTCACATGTAGTTGCCATTCTTTCTGTGTGTCTTAATTCTACCATGATCTGACTCAGTTCACCAGTAGATGAAAGGCAGTTGTCCTGCCCACTGGGCCAGAATAACATGGCTAAGATTCAGGGAAATTCGGCCAAAGGAAGATCTTAAGGATGAACAGCAGGCAGCCAGACCTCAAAAGTTAGAAAGGATGACTCAGGTACAGGTCAAGGCCTGCGCCAAACAAGGCCCAAGGCCGTGTAACAGCCCGACATGAAGGAGCACCTCTGAGCCCCCAAGTCAAAGCCAAAGAGGGAGAAAGGGCTTGACTTCAAGGACGTGCCGAGGGTTCACACTTGACACTGTGGAACAGAGGTTCTCGAGGTGTGTCCTTGGACCAACAGCATCAGTATCCCCTGAGAATGAGTGAGAAATGCAATTTCTCAGGCTCCATCCACGGCCTACTAAGTCAGAAACCCCAAGGTTTGGGCCCAGCCATCTGTGTTTTAATGGGCCCTGATTCTGATGCCCACTAAGGTGTGAGGACCACCCATGTGGAGAATGAGGAGAGTGATTTAAGCTGGCTTTGGGAAGAGATGACTATTAACAAGTTAAAAAAATCAACTGCTAACATAGCGAGGAGAGAGGGCAAAGTAGACGCACCACCCACCCTCCAGGGCCCTCCAGGCTCTAGTCCATACTCCCTGAAGCAGTGGTTTCAGAGAACCCTGGTCCTAGTCCCAACTCCTCTCCTCCCCTCGAGGAGGAGCCACTTCCTGCTGGTCTGCCCCCTTTCATCCTGGAGATACAGGCCAGGAGAGGCTGTAGTGAGTCCACCCATTCCTAGGGAGGCCACCATCCAGCTCCCTCCTCCAGGGCTATACTTTAGGGGGAAATAATTAAACTGCAGCAGTGGCCTTGCCTCACCAGGAGCACTGTCCACACAGCCTCTCTGCTTGGCAGACGGTGGAGTGTGGTCATTTAAGGATGCTGCCAGGTTACTGCAACACTGCTCCGTGGGTACTAGGTCTGGGGCATGCAGCGCCATAATCCAGGCACGAAATTGGACGGGAAATAAATAGTTTTTCTTGGAAGGGCAGTAACTCATTCTGGATGTTACTGAAAGTAGAGAAGAAAAACAAGCCTGCCGCCTTCCCTGCAGACAGTGTCTTGGCCCTTGAATTTCTAAGGCCTGCAGAGGTGCCAGGCTTCACCAACGCTCTTTTCTCCCATGGACCAGATGCCTGGGGTCCACCAATTATTAAGTTTTTTGATTTATGGCTTAAACTATGAAGCTCCATCAACCTTTAGGAGGACTAGTTGGCACTCTATCAGTCATTTATAGCTAACTGTGGTACAGAATCTGTCCTCGGATAAGGATTTCAGAGATCGGAAGTCAGAGGACTGGGGTGTGGGGCCTTGTAGTGTAAGAACTGAAAAGAAACAGGCAAGGAAAGAGCCCAGACACATGGCCTCGGAGAGCCGCCCCTTGCTCTTTAGTTTCTAAGAACCCCAGTTCCCTCCACATCAGAGACACATTCCTGGTCCTCTCAGCAGTCTCCTTGTTGAGTCCTCCCAAACGCCCTAAAGGACACCTTCATTTCTCCAACCCGGCTTGGTAAAGGTCTTCTGATTAAATGCCCAATCTCCTGAGACCACAGAGATCATATCAAAATAACTCATCTCTAACAGGTTTGGATATGCTAACAAGAACAAGTAGGGCTCGCCTGTGGCTTGCTGGTGGAGACCCCCAGAAGTGGAGGTAAAGGGTTTCTTCAGGCCACTTAGATCCCAAAGAGCTTTTTCTTTATAGCTTGGCCTCTCTGCATGAATTCTCTAAAGAAACACTTCTTTCCCAAGACCTTAAGGCAATTTTATATATTTCTCTGAAGTTAGTCATTTATTGCAAAAGCCTAATGTGGACAAAAGGACAGGAATTGGATGTCAGGCAGTTGATGGAGAGGCCTTTGGTAGTTCAGGAAGCAGGACGAGCTCTGCTCTCATTGGCAGGCCTGGAGCCGTGTAAGTCAGGTAAAACAGGAAAACATTAGGACTGAGTGCGAGGAGCGCAGATCCAGCCAGGACACCAGGTGGAGTGAGTGAGCAGTGAGGGGGCTTTCATCAGGAAGGCTGGGCGAAAGCGAGACATACTGGTGTGTCATTGGGCAGACCTATCAGCCATTTACACTAGTCAGAAATGCAGAGAGAACTACATCCTGACACTGGCTAGTTCCTCCCATTCTAAGGAGCAGAGAGGAGCTGGTACCTCTGGGCCACTGAGGTAACGCATTCTAGAGTCGGGGTCCCACTCCATGAGAACTTTCAGTTGAATGAAATGGAACCACAATTGTCCTCACTTCCCAGGCTTCTGATGGGGTACCCTGATGGGGAACTCATGGTTATGTGAGGTTAGTATGGCTCCCCAACTCTTGCCTCCTCTGCTGTCACAGGCCCCTTCCTCAAGTCAAGAAGAATAACTTATCTATCACAGCACCCTGGGTATCTGGCATGGCCCCTGGTCCATAGCATGAGCTCAGTAAAAGCTGAAGTACATGGAAAATCAGAGATCACTGGACATCAATGAATGGACAGGGTTTGAAAAATTAAGATGCTCCAGGGGGAAAAGACTCCTCCATCTTTTCTCTTAGTGTACAGGTTGAGGTCCTTTACAAAATCAGACATAGGAAGATTAGAAGTGCAGTGGAGGGAGGATAACCTTCCTGCTTAAGAAATGGAGAAAGAACAGGAGTGAGGCTGTTGGGAGAGTGACCCCTTCTCAGCTATAACCAGTCAGAGGAGCCCCTAAGCAAGGAGCAGGGAGAATGGGCCTTGATAAGCCCACTTCCTCCAACCATCCCAACCGAGACAAAGCCCTCATCTGTTAAAAGCCGTATGCTGCTCTCCAGCCTCTTTTATCAGATTTGCTGCAGAGGAGATTCATCAAGGTGAAGCTCAATTCTCAATAGACTAATGAAAAGAGGGCAACAGACGTGCAAAGAGCCAAAACTCAGACAGTGTGTATTAATCACGGGCAACAGAAACATGTCAGCTTTAATGTCTGCTAGCTTTTATCTTGAAATGAAAATGCATCTCCGCTGCCCAGACCCTTTATTTATTTTTTTTTTGAGCATTTTAGAACAGAACTGGGACACACACGTGCGCGGACCCGTGCGTGCGTGCACGCACATGCAAATGTTGAGGGTCCTTTTCCCCAACAGAAAGCGCTATCAGAGAAACAAGCCCACAGGTTGTGTCTATTTTCAGAAGCAGAGAACCAAGCACAAGTCTCAGCTCCAGACTCCAGTCCCTGTGTGGAGAAGGGAGGGAAAGGGATGAGGAGACATTTGCTCTTGGGAAGGGTTTGCGAGGAGCTCTGTGATGAGGTGTTCTGCTGGTGCCTGTGGGTCACAGAGGTGAACATATTGCACTTCCACTCTGGAGGCAAAAGTGCATCTATCCTAGTCAACGTGAAAAACCCAGCCCCCAGCTCCCTTTCACGGCTACAAAGGAGCCGATGTGCAGGATTCAGGAGAAGTAAGGCTCATCGTCACTAGTAAATCTCAAGGGGCAGAAATAAGGCAAAAGCCTTTTTAGAGGTTAGGAAATTAGACTTGGTAGCCAGGGCTGAGCACTCAAAAAAAAACAAGAAGAGATGGCGACTCAGAGTAAGGGAACAGGCGAGGCTGGATAGAAAGGAGTGAGAGCAGCCAGAACACCCTGTCTTGAGAGCTGTGTGCAAGTTTCGGCAGACTTTCAGGTACGTCTGGCAGTTACCACAGAGGCAGCCATATCAATCGCTTCCAAAGTCAGGGCTGTTGGAAGGTGATTTCAGTTCTTCATTGAGCCAGTCATGATGGATCAAGCCATCTAACTGCTTCCAACCTGACCTCAGTTGCTTCTAAAAAAAATGTTGTTGGTGACCCGAGTTGAACAGGCTTGGAAGGAGACTGAAGAAAACCAGTTGGTGAGTTTAGAAAAGAAAGTGCATGTAGAAGTTGGTTGTTTTCAACGAAATCTGTAGGTATGAGAGTTGCATGTGATGGTATTGGCATGGACATTATAATGTCAGTAAGGTAAGATTTGGATGATTTGGTGGCATTTTAGTTTGGAAGATTAGTTAATGTATTAAATATAAATTATCAGAGATGAGTAGGAGAAGGACCAGCTAAATATATGTGTCATATGCATATCTATAATAGAGAAATAAGTAAGTTATAGAATAAAGATGTTGATGGTCCCAACACATTTTAAATTCCTTAGAAACATTGGTTTGGCTGTTACTATTTTTCTTCTTCTTGTTTACTTTTAGCTCTCAGAACACTGGGAACAGGGCCTGGCACATGGTGGGAGTTTGGTAAGCATTTGGAAATTGAAGGTCCAGCTTGTCATGACTTGGTAGACACTCAGTAGTATCACTACGCCCCAAATTAAATGAGCCACAGAGAGAAGCCTGTCTACATGCCCCTCCTAGATCATCACAACCCGGCTAAGGAGAAACCATCACTAATTCACAGATTCAGTGCAGTGTCCAGCCAGCTGCAGGCACCGGGTCTGGCTGGCCCTCTCGTAGCGAGTAGTGACAGGGTGTTGCACTTAGTGGGGGTTCATACCATGTGTACCACATCTGCATAACACCCAGCAAGCTATTTCTACAGGGCACAGGGCTGGGGACGTCCCTTCTATCACCTCCGCCATT
The DNA here is from genome assembly GCF_014176215.1 of Rousettus aegyptiacus. Classification (NCBI taxonomy): domain Eukaryota; kingdom Metazoa; phylum Chordata; class Mammalia; order Chiroptera; family Pteropodidae; genus Rousettus; species Rousettus aegyptiacus. The sequence goes on along the minus strand of NW_023416307.1, from coordinate 124,614,956 downwards.
TCCTAAACACGTGGTGAAATGCTGTTTTGACAATTTCAGACACAATTCTGGAACCAAATGTAAAGGTCCTGGGTTCAGCCAGTCAGAAAGGTCCAGTGGTGTCTCCTCTCGGCCCTTCTCTTCTCCTGTGTCTGAAGATGCCACCACCATTTAAAAGTCTTAGATGGCTGCTTACTCCCGGCTGCCAGCCACAGTGTGTGTGAGAAAGGTCTGAGATAAAAGGTGAGCTTTCTCTCTCCAGAGCCTCTGTGGTGTTGACACTGCAGAGAGAGGAAGAACCAGCAGCTGCGTTTTACACAATCGGCTTCAACCACTGTCACTATCTCGTAGTTACTGCCAGTCTGGCCGGCCAGTCTCCTACGATGGCCAGCTGCGCCTCCAGGGGTGGGCCAGTGTGTACCTGACATGTCAGATCTGAGCTCTTCCAACTGCCTCAAAGAATGAATCCTTTTAGTCTAGAAAATGTGTTTATTTGCTAAATATACTATTGTGTGTGTATGAGTTGATGCAATGCCACCTTTGGACTGTCTTGTTGGAGGGACTGAATGCGTTTATAGAATGTTGGATCTAATTTCAGGAGAGCGCATTGTCATCTTGCTCCATGAATGAGGTTGTCCAGTTGCAAAGATCAGAGAAAATGCTCTTTCCTTCCCCCACACCTCTATCAGCAGCCCCTCCCCTGCCTGATGAGCTGTCCTGTCCAATTCAGGCTGACACCGGGTGAGGGGCACTGAGAATCTGTATGTACATAATGATATAGGAAGAAACAAGAACCATCACGGGAATCTGTTGAGCCTGTGATCTTACCTATGTTGGAATCACACACTTCAAATTTCTAACAATTAAGATTCTTGCTGTTTCCGAGTAATTTGTTAAATGCTATTCAGCACAGACAGATATTTATTTTCAGCCTTGGCTTGTAAATGCCTACAAACTGATTCATGTTGGTGGTCATTATGACACTTTCTGTGAATTGGTGAATAAATATGATTTTAGAATTTCACAGTAAATATGACCTCTGAGGGTTTTTATTCTTTAGCCTATTTGATGAGGAGAAATGGTGAGAACTGCTTTGGCGGGTCAACATTATCTGGGGCCCTGTCCTAAATCCATGCGTGGGGAAGACAGGGTATAGGATATGGGGGGTGGTGTGGAAAATTGGCCCATATCAGGCCTTCATTGGGGTGCCCTGTTACATGCAGAGCTGAACTCAGCAGCGTCATTGCTGGAGACCAGTGCGAAGACAACCGTAATGTATTTGTCGAGCACCTACAAAAGGCTGGAGCTCTATGTGTGTGGTCTTAACCCCTGAAGTCAGTAGTTCTTACTATTAAACATGGAGAACACGAGACCCAGGGGAGCTGGGGGCGTGGTGGGGCGCAGGCGTGACTCAGCACAGCTGTCTCCTAGTCCATTCCTTCCTGTTCCTCCATGCTGCCCTTCCCATACACCCAGGTGCCACCCAGGGCCACCTCGCCACTGAAGCCCACAGGAGACAGGCTTCCCTCCCACTGAGAACACTTGCCTTGGATTCTGTGAGCTGTAGTAACTGCTGCCTCTCCCTCCTGTCTCATATGGGCCTGATCCAGGAGTCGAGCCTTACCCTTTGCTTCCGGAGAGAAAGAGGAGAAGTTCAAACAAAGTTTTCATGGACACGTTGGAGTCATGAAGTGGAGTCGCATTGCACATGACACAGCAAACACCACTTACCACAATAGGCATTATCGTGTTTTAAACTCTTTCTGGCTGCCCTCCCCTAGCCTTTTGCCACCTGCCTGCCCTCCAAACCCGTCCTTTCCTCTCCCTGCTCGGAAGCGAAAAACGAATTCCTTTCCTTTCCTCTTGAAAGAGCAGCTTCATCATCTTTTCTTCATTCCTTGGCATCCTGCCAAAATCCATGCCCATCCTTCTATCCCAAGCAGTTCATTCTGATCTTCTCCCAAAGACAGATCGTTCACACCCTAAGAGTTCTGCCTCATGCTAAGACAGCATGTTTATCACATTGAACTATATTTTTTCTATTACATCTCAGAGATTCTCAGCAAGCAGCCTAAGAAAACTTATCTGTTTGCAGGGGAGGGATCCTTCCATCTTCACCTTGGTAACTTACACACACACACACACACACACACACACACACACACACCCCTGACTTCCCTGGAGCCCGGTGTAGTAGCTCACTACCAGATTCCTTACCTCACCACTCTCTCATTCCCAAAACAATCTGGGCCTACGTTCTTCCTGTCTGATAAATAGATTCTTCATTGTCTTTCTGTGCCTAGTCGCTCTCATCTCTCTCAAAAGCATCTCCTCATTCTTCAGCCACCACACAGCCTCCTCCCCTCTTCCTCCTGCACACTCCGCCACGAGGCACCCTCCAGGCTGACAGGCCACAGAGACTTCTAGGAATCTATGCTTTCTGAACAAGCCCCTGGAGCACTTGGGGTTCCCCAGTCCTTGGGGAAATGAGCTACATTCTTTAACCTGAAAAGGTCTTGTTTATTGGGTTAGACTATAGGACTTCGTATTAAGTTAACCTGACAAAAGGTCCATGGCAAAAACTTTGAACAAACACCAACAATAACAAATTCACAAAAACTAAACAATGGATAAAAGTCCAGAGCAGAGGTTTCATCTCAATCCTACATGTTTATGCTCTAGGGAAAAGCCTGCGATAAAGCAAGAGCTCGGAGAGAATTCATCAAACTAAACCGAATGAAACCTCAAATCTAAGGTCCTCATGACCTGGCCGAGCCTACGTTTTTCTCCTTATACCCCTCCAATAGTGCTGCATGAATCCTGGGTCTCGGTATTCTTAAAGCGCCTGCTGAATCTCCATCTCGAGGCTTTTGCTCCTGCTGGTCCTGCTACCTGGAATGCCATCCTTCCTCCCCCTTTTCCCATACCTCAGACCATGGAAATCTTACCCTTAATGGGAGGCTCCACTCTCAAGGTCTAGAGCTATTTCTCAGTGATTTCCCCAGTGGAATGTGATTCTACCTTCCTCTGTACCACCACTCCCCTCTCTCCCCGCTCCCCGCTCCCCGCCCCCCGCCCCAGAGCCTGTCTTGATTTATTATTAAGTGTCCCATGTAGTTGCAGTGGGGAGACAGGGGCCAGGACATGTTGTCCTAAGCCAGATTAAAATGCCCGCAGAAGCAAGGCAGAGGAAGTGAGCACAGCTACATGGATGAGGCATCGGGTGAAAAGAAAACTAAGTGCCAACTGCAGAGAGGAAGCTGCTTGTCAGCTCCAGCTGACTGTTTCAACGCACGGATGGTTGCCCTTTATTGCTAGATCTGATTTTCTCTTCCAGAACATTAGAAACACAGGTTTTCGTGGGAAACCTACCAGATTTTAAATTTTGGCAACTAAAGCACATGTTTTAACAAATGCCATGTGGGCCAAATAAAATGGATTGGCAGGCTGCATTCAGCACACAGGTGACCAGTTAGGAACCTCTATTCTAGACTATATCAGTATGGATCAGGTGAGTATGACTAATAAGAAAAACAAAATTGTCACAATGCCTTCTGCTCATTATTCGGTCATGTGGGTGATGGCTACTCACAAAAGCCTGTGCAAGGGTGGCAGAAGGAATGGAGGCGAGAGAAGCCAAGATCAGCCGTGTGGGTGTTCAAAGCATGACCAGGGTAAGGAGGTTTCTGGGCAGTGGTGTGCTGGTGAATGGCTAACAGGCAGCTTTGGGGAGGGGTCTAATTTGTAGCATTTGCTGATTGCGGTGATTAAACACATCCATCATGGCTGATTTTAAGCTGTGAACATGATGTCGCTGAACTCAGAATTGGGAAGAGATGCTAGCAGTTGGCTAAAAGTGGCTCTAGCGCATCACTGTTTACAAGTCAGACATCAAGAAAGATCCAGGAGTACCTCTACTCGTGACCTAAAGGGATTTACGCCCGGTGCTGGGAACACGTCATGTTCCTTCGCAGGACCAGGCATGGAGTGCTGCCACTTTCATTGGTGGCTGTAATCTCTTAAATGCCAAATGACTTGAGTAGGGGCTGCTCGTCCCATTAAGTTATTCTTAGTCATTAAAGACTGCATACTGGGGTAGAGGAAGCGGAATGAAGAGAGCAGGGGCTTTGTGCTGGCTGTGCTCAGAAGGACAGAGAGTTCGAGTGGCAGAAAGGAGAAGAAAGGGGCGAGATTGCCTGTTCTCCATTGCAAACCATTCGACCTGCACACCCCGATTTTTCAAGCCTGAGAAGTGAGACAGCCAAGGGACATGGAGGCGCCGAGGAGAGATGAAAGGAGACTGCTCAAATGGAAGTAAAGTTAGCAATACCAGGTCCCCACCGAAAAGAGCAGAGAATTTTCAAAAGGGGCCTGACCTCTAGCACTCCTTTTTGTTCCTTCTAGAATCCTAAATGAATTTTAAAATCTTCTCTGAAACAAGCATTGCCTCACCGAAAGTCAAGTTTGAAATGCAGGCAGCTCGGTGGAGGGTCAGATCATGCCGAAAGCTGCTCGTGCTCATCAGGATTCTTTTGATGCCAGTAGGACAAGCCTAAGCAGAGGATAGATAGTTTTTGGTGCTCATAACCTGACAGGGAGAAGAGCTGGAGTGTGGCTGGGCCTCTCTGATGACCAGAAACATATGGCCTGCTAAGGTGATTAGCTATATATAATTATAATGATTATAACTATATTAGCATGTATAATTATATACTTATAGATTATATATTTATTATTAATCTATATATTATAGGGCTTGCTGAAGTTGTTAATATATATATTTATATTTTATATTCTATATTTATATTTTGTATTTATATTTTATATCATATAAAATTACATTTGGTATGTTATTAATGTTATATAAATATATTATTTATGTTATATTATATATTATATTGTATATGTTATTATATTGCATAATTATGTATTTTATAATAAATTATGCCATATATTTTATAATGTAATTATATTTCTGTAATTATATATAATATATGAATAATTAGCAAGACCTAATATATAATAATATAGGAATATATAACATATATATTATACATACTATATATTATATATTTATATATAATAATCATATATGGTATATACTACATAATTACAATGCTATATAATTAGATACTGTAGAATTATGTATATAATTATACATGTTATTTATTATATAACAAATACAATGATTATTTTTTATACTATATACTAGGTACCTGGAACTATGCTGTGCTTGATGTCCAGTACTTTATTTTAACCTCACAAAAATTTTATTAGATTTATATTTCCATTTACAAATGAGAAAATAAAGCACAGAGAGGCTAATAAATAATCTGAGGCAATAGGATGCCGAAGTTCAGGGTCGCTCAGGCTCAAACTGGTGCTTTCAACCTGTACTCACTCAAGACGGGCTAGTGTCTAGTCGGTGGGTCCCAGCATTATCATAACTATAGAGCTACTTGGAAATCTTTACAAGAGAAAGCTCTGGGCGCTGACATACATCAGTCACATCGTAGAGACTTCATATGTGCCTGTGTACCCTCGCTAGACACAGGCCCTGTAGCCTTGACTCCCAGGATCCTTGAGCACAGCCGTCTGACCGTGCTCAAAGCCCTTGTTCAGTTCTCTCTTCCCTAAGTGACAGAAAGGTAGCCCCAGAAGCCCTCTGTGAAGTGACCTCGAGTTCCCTTCCTCGAGGCTACATTGTCAAACTGTTATTCTTTCCTTCACTTTATCTGACTTCTAATTACCACCAACATTATAGTCATTTGATAATTGTACAAACATGTCACAAGTAGCTACTGTTTTCTGGAACAAAGATAAATACTCCCCACACGCATACACACACACAAATACACCTGCAAATGCTCCTATGCACACATACATACCTATGGCCTTCTATTTTGATGATACTTTAGTAAAACCACTAATAAGACATGACACCACTGTTACGTGACAGTATCCCTGAGCTTTCATTTCCTTGTTTATAAAATGGTGGCAATAGTACCATCTTTAAAGGACTCTTGTGATAATTAACTGAGGTAATATCCATAGAACGTCTGTCACAATGTCTAGCCCTTTAGGCACTCACTAAATAACTACTGTCACCACAACTATGACCAATACTCTTCCAACACAGCCTAGCAATGGACAGCAGTGGTCACTTTCATTCATCCAGGCCTTCCTTCATCCACTCACTCATTCGTTCATTCGGTGGCTCTGGGGTCTAGCTTCGGCAACATTCTCCATGGGTGGCCTCCCCTTTATCTCTTCAACCAACACAGGTGTTTTCAGAACAAGGGGAGAGGGAAAGGGCAGGAAGACGTACAAAGATTTGCTGAGGATTTACTTTGGACTTTCAATCCTCCCAGCAACCCATGTGGAAAGCATCTTCATCCCCATTTCATAAATGAAGGGACTGAGTCTCAGAGACATGAGGTTTTCTGTCGGGGTTACACAGAGCCCAGCCCCCTTGAGAGGTGTGGTATTCCCGACACTGCGCTTGCGCTGCTGGCCGGCGCCTGCCCGCCGCACTGCTAGGGAATTACCGGCCCCGAGGAGGGAAACGTTATGTTTGGAAAAGCAGAGGGCATGGATGCTGGAGCCAGTGATGAACGCTGTCTTCCTTTTCCGCGTGTGAGGCTACAACTGGTGCCCGGACACACACCAGAGAGGATCTGAGAAGCCCTGGCTAGACAACTCTAGTTCCAAAAATAAAATGAGTTGTTTTTAAAAAATGTAAACCAGAGATTTTATAAACCAGCAGAGGTACAAATTATGTGGAAATACACACTGAGAAGCAAGGGCAAACGGGTCTCCTCTCCTAGAGCAGTAACACTGAAAGGCTGTCCCTAAGGCCTCTGTGGACCTCCGTGTCCTAGAATCTATGATGATTCTGAAACACGGAGCAGCTCGGAGTCTTCATTCACTCATGTGTCTATTCTTTGCCCAAAGATGTCCCAGGACTCATTACTCAGTGTCTCCTATAAGCCATATCCTGTCCTAGTCACTGGGACATGAGCAGTACCGGCTTCCTGCCCTCACTGAATATACAGTCCAGTAGAGGAGAGAAATAATTTTTAGATAATCCCATGAATTAGTGTCCAATCGTATTTATGATGAGCACAGCCAAGCAGGAATCTCTGGAACCATGAGTATCTGTAACCAGGTGAATTGCCATAATCAAGAAGGCCGAAATTTCCCTAAGAAAGTGACGATTAAGTTGAGAAAAGAGGAAGCAAACAGAAAGTGGCCCTTAGCTAATTGAAGACAGCAGGTGTTTATGAACAGAAGCCCTGGGAAGACTGGAGAATCCGAGGCTCCAGTAACACCTTCCAGTGGCACCTTCTCCAGTAGAAATGAACAGAGGCGTGAGTATAGATACGGGCTGCAGAACTGGAAGGCTCTCCATCCAGCTCTCCTCTCTCCATTTTGTCCCCTGAGGCTTTCACTCCAAAGCTCTTCCCGTGATTCTACCTCCTGGAACACCGCGCCTCAGCTGGGATGAGCCGCCAGGTAGAGAATAGGTGAGTGCGTAGAGTGGGTGTGGGGATATTTCCAAATGGGCTCAGATTTTTGTCAGTCGAGATCATGCTACTCCCCTGCTCAACATTTTCCAGAAGAGCTCCATGACCCCAAGATCGCGTGAACCCCACCGCATGGCTGTGATACAGTTAGCAAGCGGGCCACAACCTGCATGTAACAGACATGTAGCCACCACTCCTTCTTAGGTGGAGTTCTGCATTCCACAGCTTGTCCACATGTCCATCAGACCTCATTAAGCACACGGGAAGGCTGCCAGGGAGTGAAAAGTAATCCTAAGGAGCAGGCTGCTTTCTGAAAAACACAGGCGTTTCTCTTCAATGCCAGTGATGGGCAGCCTCAAGCCTTCTCTGCCAAGATGTTTTAAAAAAAAAAATCAAAAAATCGCATTGTATATTTTCCTTCTGTTAATAAATGATAAAATTTTCCCTTTATCAAACTATGTCAACTTTGTCACTTGGCAGGAGAGCACTTTGGCTTAAAATTCCTTATGGTTCACTCTGTCTCCCAGCTGTGCCTAGATGGTTATCCATAAAGCCTGGTCCTAGGAGATTTAGACCCAAACACAGCCTGAAGCATGCATCTTCTACCATGCGGTGCCTCCGACTCAGTGTGTGTGTGACAGAGCAGCAGTGGACAGACTGCCCACTACCAGCAACTGCGACGAGGGCTGTCAGCCTGTGCACGTGAGTCCAACGTGCCCACCCCAGCTTTGCTGCCTCGTTTCCTACACTCATTCAGGTAAGAAAAGAGGAAATCTGGTGTCTGGACTCAAGGATAAAGGTGGTATCCGTGAGGTACATTGAGCAATAGCCACTTCCAGCTGAGAAAATGAATGTAAGGGAACAGTTTGAGAACTGTGTGCTGGCTGGGGTGAAACCTCCGATTTTCCTGGGAGCAGGGGAGCACGTTCGCCCTGCACTGTCAGCCCATCTTGTCGGCAACCTGGGCTTCTGCCATCAGAGCCTCGGGATCATTTGCTCTGTACACAGTGAAAATCCTTACCCGAGACAGAAGGGTTTTGAATGTATTCTTCCACTGACAAAAACTTCCCTGGGTGAAAGCTGAAGCAGACGAGCCTGTAGGAGTTTCTCTCCCATGTGGGAGGTAAAGTACGAAGTGAGAGTCCAAGGATCTGCCCACCCAGGAGGATGACACAGTTTTGTGCATATCGTATGGCATAAAGGCTTTACATTTTCTGGGATGAAAAACATTTCACTCATATGGGATCTTCTTTTTTAGACAAAATGCTGCATCTTAAAAAAAAAATCCCAAATACAGAACTCAGGGCTTCCAGGACCCTGACTAACACACCAGAACAAAACAGGGAGGGGGGAAAAAGAGGAGAGAGGGAGAGAAAAGTGAGAAAACCAGCCTTTCTATCTTCTTCAGCTCCTTTATAGATTCGATTGACTATAAGATAGGAGATCTATCCTCAAACGAGTAGAAAATATCGCATGTTTTTGAGGATTTAGATGTAAAAAGCTCCATGGTAGGCACAAAGAAACCAGTGAGAGATTTTTAAATATCGGCCACTTCACAGAAATCCTCAGGTAAGACAATGGTTATATAATCACAGTAATAATTTCTTCAAAAAATACTTTATAATAAACAGCACTCTGTGTGTGAGAGAGAGAGAGACAAAAACAGAGACAGAGACAGAGAGATGGAGACAGAGAAGAGAGAGAAGGGAAGAGCGAAGAGAGGAGAAAATGGTGACAATGGTTAGCTGACACTTAAAATATTCTGAATAGAAATCCGCACTACAGAGAGGGCTGCTTAAACTCTCTGTCGTTATTAACATCTACACAGGAGGTTTGTTTATCAGCTGAAAAAAAGGTCAGAAGTATTTTTTTTCATAATCCAGTAGAAACACAGACAAAGAATATGAATAGACAATTCATAAAAGAGGAAACTCGAGAGACTCAATAGCATATAAACATATTCTGAAACCTATTAATGATAATAGAAATACAAATTTAAACCAAAATCAAACTTCACAGACCCATCAGTGAGGCAAAAATTAGAGAGCTGGATAGCGTTGTCCGTGCCCAGAAACCCTCGTGCACCGCCGGCAGGAAGACGGGCAGACGGCCACCCCGGAGAGCAACCAGCATCATTACCCAGGCCCCAGGAATTCTTCTGTGACAATCCCCAGGGTCGCTCTCTTGGACCCACCTGGTGCCTGGGAATATTTGTTACATCATTTGCAGTACCAGGTTGTTGAGGCCATCGAAGACGTGGATAAGTAAACGTGGTGCAATGTGAAGCAGGGGTGAGAAAGAGGAGACAGGACTTGTGCGTAAAGTAGCAGATAGTACGGCGTGTTCCCCTTCCTCTGTCAGAACAGAAGCCTTCATTCCTCCATCCCTGGAACTGTCGGCCACTGACGCTCTTACCTACTTCCCTCTCTGAAAATCGCTCTCAGCCAAAGCCAGCCCCCATCACCTCAGTCACACTTCCAGGGCAGCCCACGGCCCATAAGGGTCGATGCCTTGAGCCTAGATCCCTGGCTGTCAGTCAGGGCAACTCAGCAGAGCCATCCAGCTCCAGACCTCCCCACAAGGTCTGTTTCTCCCTCTGCCCACTCCCGCTCCCACCCACTGTCCCTCCCTCTTTCCCAGGCGTTGATCCTGAACACAGAACACCCGCAGTAAACTTCCTTCATGCTAATCTCTACCTCAGAGTCTATTTCCTGGGAAACCCAACCTCACACACAAAGCAATATAGGTAGATCCTGTAGTGATGAAGAGTAAAAAATTAAATAACAGAATGAGATCTCTAACCCAATAAAATCAATAAAAATGAACAAAAATGCACACAAAACTCCGCGTGTTTTCAAGAACGCATGCAGATAAAATAACATACATCCACACGTTAGAAGGATTGCCTGTGGGAGGGATGGGGGACAGGAAAAGGAACAGAGCCTTGAACAGAGACCGACCGTGACAGCATGACATGAGCTGGCGGGTTTATTAAGGCACCCCCTTTGCACCTGAGGTCCAAATTAGCGCTACTATTACTACCACTACTAACAATAAAGCCATTTGAACTGGTGAAATGAGGGGCGGTTGACCACAGAGATGGCTCGAGCTGCCATAGCTCTTTATCAACAACAGGTAAGAGAGCAAAGGCAGCAGCTGGCTTCTTTCCAAACAGCACTGAGGTCACGGCACCCCAGCCTTGTGAGCCCCGACTTCCCAGAGCACTCCATCCAGCCACCTGATTCTGTGGCTGGCTGGTCCTCCCATCAGAATATTTTGAATGCCTTGAATATCTTTGGATCTGCCTTAGTGACCCTTTCATTCAAGGCACTCGTGGCAGTCACTAAGAAGAGAATGGAGACTTCCTTGTTTATAAGCGTAACTTGTGTCTGTTTTGAAATTTCTTGTATGTTAATCAAAATTAAGTTTAGAGCTTGTTTTTGCTGTGATGTTTCTGCAGCAAAATTGTGGAGGAGAAAGCTACAGCCCCACCAACCAGTAATTACCGGACTCAACAAGTATTTGCCAGAAGAACCCAAGCAGCCAAATCAGCTGGGTGGCAGAGACCAGTGGGCACCTTCCTCTCCTTCCTGGAGAGCAGTTCCTAGTCTCCCCTCCTTAGCACAGGGCTATGGTCAGCGTGGTCCTGTGAAGACTTTCTAGTTGATGGTGTGTGCGTGGACGTGATGCCAGACACTCCAAGCCTGGCCCTCAGAACCTGCTGGGAACAGCCCGCCCTCCAGCCTTTCTCTTCTTCTGTCGGAGGCAGATCAACGCACATCCTGGGAAGCCACAGTCAGCAATGGCAGAACCATGAGATGGACCACTGAGGGATTGCTGCCTACTGATCAGGAACGCTTGCTTCGGACTTTACATGAGCAAATCCAAAAGGAATTAAAAACACATTATAGAACAAAGCTGGGAAATGTGAGATTTCATAGTCTAGTAATCATTCTACACATTTAGGTCTGTGCCTTAAGGCTTCTGGCATATCCTTAATTAGATCTGTTTATATCTGCCTGGTTATCCTACGAACTCACCAAGAATCCTCCAGCATTTTATTATAAAAATAAGCAAAGGTCCTTTTATTTAAAAATAAAAAAGGATACCTAGGTGTCAGATACAGAAAGTTTTAAGAATGGAGCTGAGAAATGCTCTAAGATGGTTCTCTTTATAGGAGTGAAATCATAAAATGAGGCCAATTATAAATAAAATTACATGTTATTCAATCATTGGTTAAATATGTATATTTTAAGTTTTTAATTATACAAATAACTTTATTTTAGTTAAGGTAAGTTCAGCAAACCCTGCTAATTGCCTGTTGAGTATCCACATTCTCCTTGTGAACAGAACTGTTAAAACCTATGCAGTCTCCCAGTGGCTGCTAAGCATGGTCATTTGACTGTTCTGGCCAATAAGATGCAGATGGAAGCCCCTGAGTTAAGGCAAGGCTTGGTTACAGGTGCCCTTTGCCTTCTCCCTTCTTCCTTAGCCCTGACTGGAACAGGGAGTAGAGGATTTGCAGGCCACCTTGTAATCGTAGGACACCATGCCTGAGGCAGAAGGTGGGCATGCTGAGGGCAATAGAGAGGAGAGATGCAAAGGGGCCTGGGCTCCGTGGTGGATTTGCTGAGCCGGAGTAACAGCCTGGGTCCCTGCTGCCCCCTCTTCACACCAATTATCTATTAAGACAACACTGGTTGGGTTTTTGTTATTTGCAGACAAATCTCATACCATACATACCTCTCCTCTCATTTTCAAATCGAAGATTTCTATTAAAAAAAAAAAGCTCTGACTTTAGTGCTCTATAACTTATACAAATGTTCCATAAAGTAATTTTTAGTTTCAAAATGATATTCAAAGATTTTAAGGCTCAGAGAAAGACTGTCTGGTAAGTAGGGGTGTCTCCTAAATATCCCACATAAAATATGTAATTGAACATCTAAAACTCCATTTGTAAAAATGTTTTTAAAACCTTCTTGTAAAAAGTCTTTATGAGAAATCAACATGTTCTGACCAAAAAAAAAAAAAAAAAACAAATATATGCAAATATTTATAAAGAGCTACAAGTTATAAATTTTAGCAACTTGAAGATAAATTCAAAAGTCAAAAAATAAGATGCTATAATTAAATTATATTTTAATTACTAATTTTATTTTTAAGTATAACCTTTCAATAAGAAAGTAACTTATATGCCATGGAAATTGGTGACATTCCAAAATTATATTGCGCTTATTCCAAAATAATATGAGCTTAAGACAAACATAAAATAACATGAAAAATTCTTCCAAGGTGTAAAATAATAGAATATATATATTTTCTATTCAATATATTCTGTGTGTGTGTGTGTGTGTGCGTGTGTGTGTGTGTGTGTGTGTGTGTGCGCGCGTGCGTCTGCCCTGGTTCCTGGCACAGAGCTTCTAAAATCCATGTAATTTCCCAACTGTTAAGAACACTAGAAGCATCTTTTATTCCAGTATTTGGTCTTTGACCCTAATTCCTGACACAGGACTCCTAAATCCCTTGGAATTTCCTGGGTTCTAGGAAAGTCTTTTGTTCTAATGAGGTGATTCTGGGTGAGCTCCTGGTTGGGGCTGGTCACCAAAAAGACCAAGCCATGATTAGAAACTTGGAACTTTCAACCCCACCCTACCCTCATCCACTGGGAAGGAGAGGTGCTGGAGGTTGAGTTAATGACTGATCATGTCTACCTGACAAGGTCTCCATAAAAATCCCAAAAGTATGGGGTTCAGAGAGCTTTTGGGTTGGTGAACACATCCACATACCCGGGGACAGGAGTTCCTGTTACTGGGACCCTTGCAGACCTCATATCTCTTAGGCTAGCTGTTCATTTATATCCTTTATTGTATCCTTTACAACAAACTGTAAACATAGTATTTCCCTGAGTTCTGTGAGCCATTCCAGCAAATTCTCAAGCCCAAGGATGGGATTGTGGGAACCCTAGTCAGAAGTACAGGTGACAACCTGGGACTTGAGACTTTTGTCGGAAGTGGGGCAGTCTCATGGGACTGAGCCTTTAACTTGTGGCATCTGATCCTAACTCCAGGTATATCATGTCAGAATTAAAGTGAATTATGGGACACCTAGCTGGTGTCACAGAGAATTATTTGATTATGTGGAAAACCCACACATTTGGTGAGTGTGGAAGTAAAGGAGAAACGCAGAAGGGGTGTTTTTCTTTACACAAGACCAAAAACTCTTTAAAAAAAAAATGAAAAAGTATCACTTTCAATCTTGGCCTCTGAAATGGTAGGCTCTGAGCCAAGAAAAGGAAATGACACTATCCTTTGACTTTTCTTTTTTAAAAATCTTAAATATGAGCTTTATTTTCTCCAAGTAATTGAGAATTCCAAACTTAGAAACTTTGTGTTGAATGCCTTTAGTTCCAAATAAAACCATGTTATATAATAAGACTGGGAAATTTAACGTTTCATAGTCTAGTAATTTCCTTATAAATTGGAATGAGTAAAAACCATCTATTGGTGAATTAAGTTTGTTGAAATTCAGTTCTTTATAAGTGATTGTGTGTTTTATATCTGCGGTATTTGTGCATTTACTACAGAAAGCAGAGACAGAAACATATCATAACATATTTAAATTATGCCAAGATTGGGATTTCCAGCAATGGCAAAATAGCTAGAAATTTTTATGACTGTAGTTTTCTGTATTTCTTATACATTTTTTTATAAAAACAACAGTAAACATACTATAGTTACTCTTAATTAAATTAATATTGAAAATATATAAATGTAATGTCAATGTGGTATTACCATTAATATTACAAATAATATGTCAAAATCTTAATACCTAGTTTTAAAAATAAATTGCTTCCTATGAAACCAGATATAGGTGTATTTCCATTTATATTTGTTTAGATAATCTTCAAAATATTTTACTAATATTTGTTAATATTAATTATAAGATATTTTGTAATTTGTTTACATTTTCTAACTTAAATTGGTTATGGGGCCTCGATTTATATGACATTGAGTGTGGCACAGACATGTACCACTCAAGACAGCTGGATTGTTATCCTCAGAAATCCCCACTTATCCAAAGTTTTTTCCCCCACTCCTTATTTCTTTCTAATATTTGGACCTTCTCTTCTCACACACAGCTACTCGTACACTATTGCACTGGCCCCAGCCTTACCCCACTCCAATCCAATTCAACACTGCTTCAAGCGAGTTTTCTAAATGCAATTCTCCCTTATGTCTTTCAATTCCCCGCCCCCATCGCCCTGGGTAGAGCCCCCTTAGCATGGCACTCCAGGCTCTTCATGACCTCATCCTTGCTTTTTTATGGAGCTCCTTTTATCTCCACTCTTCTCCTGGCACTGAGTTTCAGCTGTACCAAACTACTTGTGCATCCCTGGGCTCCGCGTACATCACACCTCTGTACTCTTGCTCACACTGAGCCCTCCCCTTGAAACGCCTCTCTCCTCTGGTTTATATGGCTCAGCATTGGTCATCATTTGATTTCGGCTTGGACGCCATCTTCCCAGGGATGCTTTTCCCCACTTCTCTGTGCTTCCCTCTGACGTGGACTGACCATATCACCCTGCTGTGGCCTGTCTACTAGCCTACCTCACCTCCTCCCTCCTTCCAGTATGAGCTCCTTGTGGGCAGACAGAGGCGGAGTCTCCATGAAGCTGAGGGTGCCACAGCTGCTCACTTGCCCAGCTCTTTCCCAAGGCCCTGATGGAGGCTCCAGCAATGAGTTTTCATGGCCACACTATTACTGAACTCAAGGGGTTGGCCACTCAAGGAGATGTGGTTGTTGTTAGGTAGTTTTATTTACTTGTAGCAAGTAAAGGAGACAAGGGATTGACATCTAAAGTACTGTCACCCATAAAAGGGAGACTTAGCCATTGCTTATATATACTGTTTTGTTAATTATATGTTGATTTCTTCCTTGTAATGGGCTGAAATTATCCAGCTTTGTTAGGGTCAAGGTCATCAAATTACAGCTGCCTCTGCAAAATACTGTGCTACATTTTAACATTTACCAAGAATAGCATTTAGCAGGAACCAGCACAGACCTTGAGACTCACCTTTCATCTAACAACAGGCTTTGTCAAAAATAAGAAATTTAAACACTAGGCAAAGCTAGTCTGTAACACTCTTACAATCATAGGACCAATACCAGTATAAGCAAAGCCTTCAGCACTCATCTATATCTAAATAAAAGGCCTCTCTTCTTAGGAATCTATTTAATAATGTTGTATACACACTTAGACATTTTGCACACATTTTAAAATTCTTTTTATGGAATGTAACAAAACAAATTTAATCATAATTCTGTGCTGTAGGACACAAGCCTATAGCAATATTATACACAGAACCCATGTCTATGTGGGAAATAGCATGTTTTAAACATCCAAGTGTACCAGGGCATGTCTTAGTTTATCAGACACAATTTGTCCTCCAAGACATTTGGAAGTTTCAGATAAAACTGCATACAAAATTACCACCAATGTAGAAAAATGACTTGAAAAAAACTTGCCTGTCAAAACTTCTACACAGTCAATGTGTAAAGTAGAGAAACAAATTAATTTCACAATTATGTGGTTAAATATAAATTAACGTCATTTAAAAATGTGTTTTAATTTATTTTGTGTAGTCCTTACTTACAGATCAGTTTTGCATATTTTTTTTCAGAATTTATGATCACTCCGAAACTCAAATACAATGGAGAGGAATTATCCTAGTGGGAGCCAAAAATATCAACTGAAACATAGACTAGGAGAGGCTTTAAAGTATAATAACCTCTTATATCACACTAGACTACATCATTGATGGTCCAGACGAAGATAAGGAAGGAATTGTGATATCTAAAAAGTAGAAATAATGAAATAACAGAGGAGATCAAAAAAGATTATGAGAAACAGAACACTACAAACAAGATGCAAAAGAGCAGAATTGATAAGAGTATACAATCCATATACTGGAGATGGAAGCGTTCTGCAAATTTACAACAACCCTCACATTTATATGAGTATAATGATACATGAGGATGAAAGAAACTTTCCGCGACTACCAATAATATATAGCAATTTTTGATAAATTATGCAAGAGGAAAGAGTGAATCATCTTTCTGTCCTCCTTGGAAAATAACATTACAAAATTGTTGCCAGATGAAGATCAAAGAATATGCTATCAAATATGTTAGTAAAAAATAGTACTGAGCTTTGTTTCTTAATTCCAGCTCGCTATTGTTTTTCTGGTATTGTCAGCTTTTAAAAAATATGAAAATTGATGTAATTTTTTCTTATTCTAAGTAAACATCCACATTTTCCCTACCTTTTTATTCATAATCTTGTATTATTCTCAGTAAAAGGCACGCAAAAGCTGAGTCCACTCCTGGTCAGTAGGAACTCTGAGTTTCCCTGTTTCTATCCACTGTCTCACCCCTGTGCCTGGCACTTAGGACTTGCTCTATAAATGAAAGACCTTAGAGCATGCTGTATTACTATTCCCCTGCCCTTGTGACTTCCCAAGGCACCCCACAGTTATTCCCCTGCAAATTCAGAGTCCTTTCTTATCCCAATGGCTATGATACCTAGAGCTGGGGGATCTACCTCAGCCCTAGCCCAGCCATCAACCCTGCAGAAGCAACCTACCCTCTACAAATAAGCAAATGTCCTGGGAGCTCTGGTTTTGACGTACGCAACCCTGCAAGAAGCCCCACTGTGATTGGGTCATGGCAGTTAAGCCAGCATTGTAGAAATGAATAATCACCTGAAATAGAATGCCCCTGTTACATGTGCCTACTCTGTGGACAGTCTAGAGGCTTGTTCTTGAAGCCGAGGGCTTCTCATTGTGTACTGAAGCAGTAGAAAACTCTATCACTCCCACTTCTGGTTCCTTGGAAAGACTTGCTCAGCAAGGATGCTTAGGTTCACACAAGGCCAGGTCTTCACTGTCTTCTATTTTCCTGTTGGCTGCCTGAGTCCAAGATCAGAGCTGTTATTAATCCTCCTGCTTCAGGACGTTAGTACAATGTTAAAGGTGTTTTTCTCTTGGGCACATTAAAAAAGGACTCGGGGGCATTGTTGTAATAGCCTTCCTCAAACATTACCTTCTGAAGGGAAGCTGGGGGCTTGATAATTTCTTTGAAGCTTCAAGTTCTGCTGCTGTCTCCTACCTATCCAAGTGCTGAGCAGAAGCTGTGCCTGGAGCCAGGCCTCCACTGTGGGCACCAGTCTCCAAGCCTGGTGCAGAAAAGAACATTCACACCAAGAGTGCAACAGTGAGAAGAAGCTACAAGCTATGCATCGAAGATGCCTCAGCCTTTTCTGCTCTAGTAGAAACATAGGGCATTTCTAGTAAAAGTAACTCTAGGCCACAAGTGCGGCCTAAGTGCTTTATTTTTTTATAGCTAATCTCAATAACCTATAAGATTGCATATTATTATTAATCCCATTTTGCAGATGTGGAAATTAAGGCCCAGATGAACTAAGCTATTGGCCCAAGGACAAGCAGCCAGTACTAATATTAAACAGACAATGAGACCCTGTGTTTAACACTGTTTTCTTAACTGAAATAACAGTGATCACATCAACCACGTGATGGCCTAACTACTCGGTACCAGACACTGTGCCAGGCAATGGAAATGAGAGATGAGAGCCGTTTTCTTCTCCCACTGACTCTGAGGAGCTCATGGGACAGGGCCAATGCAGAAGTAGAGAAAAATATGCCAGCAGGAAATTTACAACACAGTGAAATACAAACACAGTGTGTGTTAGAAAGAAGTCTGGGCAAGCAAGGAAATATTTGCTAAGGCAGATCTAAGAGGGACCTACTTTGCTTCCCACAGTAGTTTTCTACAGAAATCTGTCCATATCACCTTAAAATAGAGCTGGTTTTAAAGAAGGATAGGAAAACAGAAAGGTGCAGAACCATCATCAAATCTTCTTTTCTATCTTTCCTTATTATTCTTCATCACAACTCCTAATATATTATCCCCCATTCAATTATAACTACTTTCCAAGTGAAAACAAAACAAAACCAAGAAAAAAAAAAAAAATGAGGTTCAGTGAGATTAAGAGACCAGAGCCAGTCACACAGCAGAACCCAAATCGGAATGTGGGTCTGTAAAATTGCCAAGTTGGGTGTTCTCCAGCACCCAGCACTGCCTTTTCTGGAATGCAGCCATTACATGTATGGAACGCCACACAGGACCAGGGACCTGAGACCTGAGAAAACCTCAAGCGGAGGTGGAGATTTCGAGCCCCGCTTCTCTCTGCTCCTCCCGCTCGCCCACAGCTGCTTCACATCGCAGGCCCGAGATTCATCACCAGCATTCAGGCCCAAAGCTCAGCTCTCTGGGGACTGCGTTTGAGGAGCTCGGTGACTCAGGGCCTCCACTCTAAATTCCTATTAAGTACTCTAGATTTAATAGCTGCTATTAATAAAAATTATGCTTCATTAAGCATGAAGCTAAGGAGAACTGGGCTCGGAGGCTCCAGTTCAATACAGGGCTGAAGGACAAACAGAACGGCTATTTTTAATCCTGGCAATGTCAGTAGTGAGAGAGCAGCCTGACACTGCATGTGCCTGTTACTATTGCTACAAATTGAGTTTTTCACATTTTCAAATAAATATCTCTTGTTTTCAGCTCAAGATGTGTGACAGATGTAAACCTTTCCAATCTTTGAGGGATGGTAAAACCCAGAACATTTTTCCTTTCAGAAAACTTTTTTCTAGAAAACTTGAGAAGGATCAGGGAAGAAGCTCTCAGCAGGTCCCCTAGCAGAGTCTTGCCCCCACATCTTCAAAGAGGCTCTTGTTCTCCCCAGGCTGGGAAGTTAGCAATGCTGCCTCCTCTTGCTGGTTTTATAGACTGTGGTATATCCAGAGGCAGCTCAAGAATACGCAAACACCACACCTGTGGCATTCTTCCAGATCACAGGCCAGCAAATGTTTCCCGTAAAGGTCCAAAAAGTAAATATCTTTGACTTTGTGGGTCCTGCAATCTGATTGCAACTATTCAATACTGTCATTGTAGCACAAAAGCAGCCATAGACTAGACGGAAAGGAATGCACACAATAGTGTTCCAATAAAACTTTATTGACAAAACTGAGGATGGGCCAGATTTAGCCCCCGGGCTATAGAGTCTCTGCCTCTGATTCATATTTTCTAGTCTATCTTCGCTGTTTTTGCAATGGGTGTAACCTTAGTCTTTTATGAGTATGCTTGTCAACTATATCTGTTTACCTGCAAATTTGTGACAACTGGCACTCTTTCTTTTTAAATCTCTGTATGTGATACCAGTGCAGGATTATGGCATTACCATATTTCATTTGATCAAATTCACTTACTATCCTCACTATGTTCAATCAAGTCTACAATACATTTTATGGTGGTGCAATTTACAATCAGCACTTTTGCTAATAAGTCAGTTTGTATACTTTACATTTGATATAGTAACGATTATTTTATTTGTTCTAAAAATCTGACAGTGAGTGCACTGCTATGAATTCTGCTAATGAAATGTCCCCAGTTTATCCACTGTGATAGGTATATTAGAGTTCTCCAGAGAAACAGAGCCAATAGACGATAAATGATAAATCAGATAGATAGATGATAGATAGATAGATAGATACAGATATAGATAGATAAAGGTACTGACTCATAATATTATGGAAGCAGAGACCTCCCACAATCTGCTGTCTGCAAGCAGGAGAAGCCAGGAAGGCCAGTGGATAGTTCTTGCCCTGGACAGATTGGACGATGCCCACCCACACTGAGGAGGGCTATCAACTTCACTCAGTCCACCAATTCAAATGTTAATCTCTTCCAGAAACACTTTCACAGACACACCCAGAAATAATGTTTAACCAGCTATCTAGGCCTCCCATGGCCCAGTCAAACTGACACATGAAATTAGCCATAACTGTAGGTTAGCTACTCATTAAGCAGGTATTCATTCCCTCCTCCTTTTGAGAAGTTCCTTGCCCTTGAGCATGATGTGTTTTGCTCTGGCCAATGGGATGTCAGATTACATTAAAGGAGGAGAGGCTTGAAATTACAGGGTTGGGTGCATCTTTCACCATAATTACAAGCCAGTAAGATAGTAGAGCTGCTTCAAAGAGTATGTCAGGAACAGGGTTTGTATAGTCCATCAACACCGGGCACTTTTTAAAAGAACGTTTGAATAAAATCACTAGAAAAAAAAATGTCTTAAAAAATTGCTAGGTTAGATGCAAAACTAGTTATTGTCCTATAGAGCAATAAAACCATAATTTGTTTTCTTTTCCCCTCTGTCAGATGGAACTACAAGTTAGCATATAATTTTAAAAAGCCGAGACTCTAATAAATAGTAAATAGAAAGGCCAAACCCCAGTATGTTCCTGTACATAATTAAATAATCCGTAGTCAAGCCTGTTAACCATTAAAAGAACATCTGCCTACATTTTTGCCTTATTTTCAAGCTCTAAGTACATTTTTTTTTTTTTTTTTTTTTTTTTTTTTTACCATTGAGTGGTACATCACCGTCATGGAGAACAGCCTTGCACTGTAAAAGGAAAAACTGTCCTGGTTATGCATGCTCAGAACTCGTCCCGTACAGCAGCCCTGGTGATGCTCCCACTGATGTGGTCACCCAGTATAAGCAAGCTGCATGATTCGTGCACCGAGCTGCCTCAGCTGTTCTGCCAAGGGCAGGGGATGAATAGGCAGAAACCCCGAGAAGAGGAAGGCACCTCTCATTCTCCCAGAGTGGTGGCTTTTGTGGATGGTCTTGGACTGGCAACAACTGTGGCAGCCCGTAGCTCTCCTGTGCTCCCGGACCTTTGGGCCACCAAGGAGGTTTGAGCTCATACAAATGGGTTGGGATGAGTGGTCAAAAGATTTTCCTGCCTCGCCATGTCACCAAAGGAAGTAATGTAACATCCCAAAACCTTCACCAAGATGCAAATAATCACAAATATTTTATTGTTCCTAACATTACAATATCTTCTTTAGTTCTGTCTTTTCCTTTTAAGATACCATCCCTTGGAGGGGATCAATGAGGAGCATATAAACTATGACTCTCACTCAGGCTGTCGTACACAGGCAAAGTTAAATGCACATAGATTTATCTCAGTACATGGGTGAGCATCACTCATACCTCACACACCCAGAACAGATACCAGTGGAGGTAAAACTAAATGTGTTATTTTCTTGCTGTCATAACTTATCTATAAAATATGTGCTCCCTTGGGAGAGCTAGAGAAAAGACCCTCCTGTTCCCTCCACCCTCCAACCCTCTCCTTGCCCCATGCCTTATGGCAAATACAGATCCTATTAGGCAGGCAAAAAAGGATTTATGGGTCAAAGTGTTGATATCCTATCCTTATCATTTCCAAATAGTTAATCACATTCCAGTTAATTAATATGAAAATTAACCAAGACTAAATATTGATACTCTCCACAACTGTCATAGCATAGCTAATTCAAGGTTTAAATAACAAAAATGCACGGCTTTGGAGTTTGATTTTGGAGTTCAAGTTAATATGGAAAGTATATCTATGCTCAAACTCTGCCCTCAAGAGTTAATAAGTGGAATATGCAGGTTTAGCCTTTCAGGTTGAATAGTATCTGGAGGGTATTTACTTGTGTCTTGTTTTGAGTTTCACCTATGCCTCATACATCTAGAAGGGTTATAAAAAGTAGCCTTCTCTTTATCATTTTGGCCCACATTCTTCAAGCCAAGTAAACTATATCTCAATTAGTGGTGTGAGTTTGATCATTTACACAATATATGACTCACATCTCATTTTTTTTTTCAAAAAAAAAAAAAGGAGTAAGACTTGGATCAAGATAGTATTATAAGTATATTATTTGAAGTCCCCTTCCTCTCCTCCAATATGAGTACATAGTAATGACATGTGAAATATAAAAATAAACTGTTAAAAGTCATAGCCAAGTCCGAAATCAAGATGACTGTGTCTGAGGATGTGAAATGGAAGAGAAATCCAAAGTGGTTAGTAGAAGCTGAAACTGCTGTCTTGCTAAGCTCTCAATTAGTCTGGGATGTCTGAGAGTTTTGTTCTTGCAGAGTAGGTGGGTAGGGTGCATGTGTGTTGAACCCACAGTGAGGGGCCCACTGCTCAGGGCTTCTAGGAAAGATTTTCCTTCAAATAAAGCATTTATGGGGAAAAAGTGGCTTCTCCCATCAAACAAGCAGCAGCTGACCAAGCTAGGAAACTCCCCTAAACATGCACCTTCGGTAAACAGGTATGCAGTTCTTCACTCAGTGTTGTCAGTGTAGCTCCTTAAAAGCATTTTTAAATTTTCATTAATTTTTCTCTTCTGCCTATTTTAAGCATTTTAAAGATGTGTTAGCCAGTTCCTCTAAGAGCATATCAATTTGACTTGTTAAAGATCTTTGAAATATTAAAGAGGACAAAGATGCCTCAAAGAATATAGAAATTACGTAAAGGACCAAACTGTCCAATGTCATGACATTATGCACGAATATTTAAGCGCATATGTTATTAGATGACATAGATGAGATGTATATGAAAGGAACTTGTTTGACAGTTTCCTGAATGTGACAACAACCCTAAAAATTTGTATGATATTTCCAAAAATAAATTGTTAAAGTGAAAGAAATATTTCTAAAACTATCAATAATAAAAAGCAAATCCGGATCAACCATGCTAGAGGAAAGACTCAATTATCAGTTAATTCTCTCTGTAAACAATGATATTACAGATTTATTGACATAGAAAAGGCAATCAAGGAATATGCAGCCAAAAATGTAGGGAGACAAGCTCATCCAGGAAACTCCTATTTATGAGATGAGGATACCTTGTGTAAGAATGGTTGCTCTGGTTCCCAACACCTAAGAAACTACCCGGAGTTAGAAGCTGGATCTCCAGCCCCTCCACACAGGCCCCTGCCCCTGACCTTGCAGAGCCACCTACACTGTCCATGGAACACGGCACAAATTCTGAGCACCAGTGGCTGAATCTAAACTTGGACCTGTGACTTGCTCTTCCATACCTCTGTGCCTCGCCAAGTAGCTGCGCTTTTTTTTTTCATTTGAAGGGTGAATTAATACATACACTTATAATATGCCTGCAAATCCAAGCATTCTGTCCATCCACCAAGCATCATTACCAATAGACCTATAGCCCTGTCAAACATCATTTACTGACTCAGAAGTGGTAGCCTTGAATTTCTTCAGCTTCCTGGTTTTTAACCCTGAGACCAGTACTAATAATGAGGTTGTTCCAAGCAGCAGCAAAAGCCTGACTTGTCCTTTTCCATAAAGGTTACTGTATTAGGGACACAGTCTAGAAGGTAAGCTGCTACCTTATTTCCCAGTTCCTGAGGCGTTTTGCTGGCTTGTACTTTAGAAATAGTTCCCATGGCAAGAACATAGTCCCCGAATGTAAGAGAGCTGATCACAGCCTAGATAATCACTGCTTCTTATCCAAAAAAAGCCCAGCCCTATCTGTTTAAATTGCCACTCCATATTCCACATTACTTTGTTGGTTAATTTATATATCAACTTGGCTGGGCCACAGTGCTCAGATATTTGGTCATATATTATTCTGGATGTTTCCATGAGAGTGATTTTGGATGAAATTAACATTTAAATCAGCAGACCACAATGTCCCATAATGAGGGTGGGCCTTGTTCAATCAGTTGAAGGCCTAAACAGAACAAAAGACTGACCTCCTCTGAGCAAGAAGGAATTCCGCAGCAGACAGCCTTTGTACTTGAACTGAAATATTGGCTCTTTCCTGGGTCTCTATAATCACGCGAGTGAGCTCTTTAAAATAAACCTCTCTAGACATAGATACATACATACATACATACATACATACATACATACATACATACATACATACATACAATTATATAGGCAGATCGATCTATATACACAGATATAGATGATTTAAAGTAGCATGTCATCTAAAATACCAATACAATATGCCAGACCTTCTACTAAATTCCTTTTTCGGTTCTTAATGTTATATTAAAAGAAAATTATAGAGACCAGTTGTTGCCAAACTTGGGCCAAATCTAACCCACAATGTAGGTAGGTTTGCCCAAAATATTTATTCATTTTAAAACTATTTAACAATTAAAAATCAGGGTATTTCACTTTTAAATTCAGATTTCTGCTTCTCTTGGAGAATCAGGGGGGCTGGGACATGCGCTCGGCAAAACTCGGCTGGAGCTGAGGGGCTGCTGGCTCTTTAGACAGGGTTTGTTCCCACCGCTCACTTCCCCACAGCCCCACCCTTCTAACAGATGACACCCACCATCTCCCTCTTTTACATGACCTACCTGGCTCTTATAGACGTTTTGGTTTGTGATCTTTGATAACAACATAAGGATAAGCAAGCCAGAGTAAGACTAAGAGGAGAAAACAACAACAACAACAACAACAACCCTGCCATTCTATCCATCTTCCACTGGAGTCGATCAATGCTCACTGGCTGGGTAACTTTTGACAAGTCTCTAACTTTTAGGAACTTCACTTTTCTCCTGGGTAAAATGGGGCTAATGGTACAGATCCTGCATGATGTTTATGAATACTAAATTGTATAATGTTTGCACAGCACCTGGTAGCTATTATCATGATTAGTTTATTCAGACACAAGCCATACTCCATTTGGTAAAGATGGGCCTAAAGCCATCCGGGGCATAGCAGAGCTCAGAAACATGCTGTGCATGCTGCTTCATTATGCGACTCATACAATGTATATTTTGATATGTATAGTTTGAAAATGCAGTTTCAGAAATGGCGTTAATTCTTCACAAGGATCTTGGGAGGCTGCTATTGTTATTACCCACATTTAATAGGTGAAAGTGGGGAGGTTCAAGAGTCCCAGCCCCTATACTCTCTTGAGCATATTTGTATATCATAGAGCAGACCAAATGCATTATGATACTTATCAACGTCTATGTCTGCTTTTCCTTCTAGGCCATGAGAACCTTGAAATTAGGAACAAACAGGAGTCCCCACTGTAGTTCTGTTGGATCCCCAATGGCCAGGCCCAGGAACATGCTCAGCCAGCCCTGGCTGAATCGGTCAGCCCATCAAGAGAGGAAAAACCTCACATCAGAAAATCAGCGAGAGGCCCTGAGTCAGACGCCCTGGCCGGACTCCCAGACCACTGTTCTTTCCCTTCGACAGTAAAGATCTTACTTTTTCTTTCACTTCCTTAAACTCCTCTTGAGCCCACTACTCTTTCATAGGATAGAAATTGGGAGTTTTACCTGTGCAGTCAAATGTGGGTGCCAGGGTTCTGATGAAGCTCCAGCAGAAAGAAACGCGACATATTCCCATAGGTACTAGAGGAACGGGGTGGCTTTCATAAAGCTGCCAACACCTTTGCAGCCAAGGCTGCTCCCCTTTCTGCACCGTATTTCCCAGATGCCCTAACCCAGCCCCCCAGTACTCTAATAGCTGATCCACTGGGCAACAACATGGTCACATTGTGACCAACACAACAATGACCGAGATTTACTGAGGGTTAAATTACATAGAAAAAAATCACCCATTTTGACAAAAGTATATAATCTTGTAACTACCACCATAGTCAAGATATAGAATATTTTCATCATTCTAAAAAGTTCCCTTTGCTCCTACTCCAGCTTCCTGGTTTCAGGCAACCAACAATCTGCTCCTCATCACTATAGTTTGGCTCTTTCTGGAATGCCATACAATGGAAGCATAGACTATATGCAGTCTTTGGAGTCTGCCTTCTTTCGATTAAAATAATGCATTTCAGATTCATCTACGTGGTTGCATCTATCATTAGTAGTTGCTGAGTAGTATTCCATTGTCTAAATATATTTATACAATTTTTTTGCTGAGTAGTATTCCATTGATGAGTAGTATTCCATTGTATAAATATACCACTGAGTAATATTTCTGAGTAGTATTCCATTGATGAGTAGTATTCCATTGTATAAATATACCACAATTGATTTATCCATTCACTCATTAATGAATATTGCATAATTTCCACTTTTTGTCTGTTTTGAACAAAGCTATGAACTTCCATGTATAAATGTTTATAGGGAATACGTTTTCATTTCTCTAGGATAAATATCTAGAATTGGAATGTCTCGATCATATGGTAGGTATATGTTTAACTATAAGAAACCTCCAAACTATTTTCCCAAGTGGCTATACCATGTTGGCCTCCCACCAGCAATTTACGAGAGTTCCTTCCAGTTGTTCCATATCCTCTGACACTTGGTATTGTTGGTCTTTTTAATCCAACCATGCAAATGTGTGTATAGTGGCATCTCATCAAGGTTTTAATTTGAATTTTTCTTTATGACAAATGTTAGGCATCTTTTCATAATGCTTATTCGTCACTTTAATATTTTCTTTGGTAAAGAATCTTAGCAAATCTTTGTCCAGTTTTTTTTTTTTAATTAGGTTATTTAAATTCTCAATACTGAGTTTTAAGAGTTCTTTACATATTATGGATACAAGTCCTTTATCTACTACATGGCTGGAAAATATTTTTTCCCAGTCTGAAGTTTGCATTTTAATTTTCTTAACGGAGTCTTCCAAAAGGCAAGAGGTTTTAATTTTCATGAAGTCCGATTTATCAAAATTCTTACTTTATAGTTTCTGCTCTTAGTGTATCATCTGAGAAACCTTTTCCTCAGCCAAAAACACACTTTCTCTTGTTTACTTCTAGAAATTTTATAGTTTTAGCTTTTATATTATAGTTTGATCCATTTTGTATTAATTTTTGTATGATATGAAGTCAAAATCAATGTTTATTTTTCTCTTTGTATGACTATTCAATTGTTCCCACTCCATTTTTGAAAAGATTTGCCTTTCTGCATTGAATTATCATGGCTGCTTTGTTGAAAATCAATTGACCATATATGCACAAGTCCATTTATAGACTCCTCATTCTATTCCATTGAGTTATATGCTTATCCTTATGCCAAATCCACACTACCTTGATTACTGTAGCTTTATGTTGTAAGTCTGGAAATTGGGCACTGTGAGTTCTGCTCTGTAATTCTTCTCTATAAAAATGGCTTTAACTATTCTAGGTCCCTTGCATGTCTAAAAAAAATTGTAGAATCAGCTTCTGAAAGAAGCTATAAAGAGCCTGCTAGGATTTTGATTGAACTATTTTGAATATATAAATCGATTTCAGGAAAACTGACATTTTAACAATATTGAGTTTTCAAATTCATAAACATAGCATATTACTTCATTTCTTAAGGTTTCTTAGCATTTGTAAGCATATATATATATATATATACACATACACATAAGATATATACATAATACATTATTGATACTAGTTTGAACAAACTCTTATTTATTTGACCAATGAAGGATAAGAAATAAGTTTTTATTTAACCTTCATGTATTTCTTTTTCAGTGCTCTTTTTTACCTTATATAGATTCAATTTGCCTATCTATATTATTTTTATTATCTCTAAAGAATGTCTTTTAACATTTCTAGCAAGGTAGGTCTACTGAGAACAAATTGTCTCAATTTTCATTTCAGAAAGTCTTAATTTCTTCACTTTTGAAAGATAACTTTGCAGGTTTCAGAATTCTAGATTAGCATTTCCTTTCTCTCAATACTTTAAATATTTCACTCTCGTCTCTTCTTGTTTTCGTGGTCACGGAGAAGTCAGATATAATTCTTTATCTTTGTACCTGTATAAGTAAGATATTTTGTCCTCTGGCTTCTTTCAGGATTTTTTTTTTATTATCTTTGATTTTTTGTCGTTTGAAAATCATATGCCTATGTGTAGGTTTTTTGGCATATATCCTGCTTGATGTTTTCTGAGCTTCCTCCCTCCATGGTTTGGTGTCTGACCTTAATTGGAAGAAATTCCAGTTATTATTATTTCAACTATTCTGTTTCTTTCTCTCTTCTTTTTCTCATATTCCCATTACATTGATGTTACACCTTTCGTAGTCATCCCACAATCCTTGGATATTCTGTTCTGTTATTTCCAGTCTTTGTTCTCTTTGCTTTTCAGTTTTTAAGGATTTTGTTAAGATACCCGCTAGTTCAGATATTCCCTTCTTAGCCATGTCTCGTCTACTAATAAGTCCATCAAAGACATTCTTCGATTCTGTTGTAATGTTTTGTTTTCTTTTTACTTATGCCTACGGCACCTGGTCTTCCCAGGTGGTCTCCCATCCAAGTACTAACCAGGCCCTACCCTGCTTAGCTTCCAAGATCAGACATCAGGCTTCTTCAGGGCGGCATGGCCATAGAACAGAGACAGTGGCTCCACTGGCATGTGAACCCGGGACCTTCTGCGTGTAAAGCAGACTTGCTAACTGCTACACCATGGAACCACATCCTGTTGTAGTGCTTTTATTGCTAGCATTTCTTTTTCTTTCTTTGATAGGATTTCCATCTCTCTGTTTAGATTGCCTGTTATTTCATATCATCTCCTTTATCCATTAGAGCACCTTTGCATAGTAATCATAGTTGTTTTAAATACTTAGTCAGATAATCCCCAAATTCCTGCCGTACCTTGTTCTGATGCTTTCTCTGTCTCTTTAAATCGTGTTTTTTGCCTTTTGGCATGCTTTGTGACTTTTTCTTAATAGCTGGACATGACTTACTGAGTAAATAGTGCTTTACTAATGAGATGAGGAGGGAGGTTAGGGGCGTTCTCCAGTCCTATGATTAGGGCTTGGTCTTTCAGTGAGCCAGTGTCTCTGGACTGTGAATTTCACAAGGGGTTCTCAGTATTTTTCCTTCCCCCTTGGGTGAAATATAAGGGCTAGAACAGGCTGGACTTGTTCATTTCTGTGCTCCCAGGTCAGCTAGGCTCTGATAATATCCTTGCAGGTTAGGCTCTGTTAAACTGGTTTCCTCTGAGAGCAGGCCTTATTAGGAGGGACAGAATGCTCAGGTTTATTTCAAAATGGTTCGTTTTCCTTTCCTCTTCTGGAAAGCACAAAGGAAGTTTCTCTAATATTTCCTGTGGGAACCTAGACGAGCTCCTGGAGGTAAAACACAATATTTTGCTGCCCACCCCCACCCACACGACTGGATTCTCCTGGAGTTTTCACCCTCAGACTTGAGCCTATAGCATTAGTCAATTACAGTTCAGGTTTTCCCATTCCAGCAGTGGCTCCCTTGACTGTTTCCTCTATGAGTCTCTGCTCCTGGAAGCCATAACTACCTGTATTCACCTGTGTCTTCAGTCTTGCTGGCAGCAGTTTGTCCTGTGTCCTCTCCTTTCATGGATCCAAGAAGAGTTGCTGATTTTTCAGTCTGTTAAGCTTTTACTCATTAGAATGGAGGGGCGACTTCCAAGTTCCTTATACACAGAACCATAACCGAGTCTCTTAATCTTTAAAAATTCTTCCAGCAATGATTTTTCAGTATACTGAAAATATATTCAGTATGTACAGATTAAAAATTTTACCCTGGGTCTACAGCCATGCCACCCTGAACACACCCAATCTCATCTGATCTCAGAGGCTAAGCAAGGTCAGGCCTGGTTAATACTTAGATGGGAGACCACCTAGGAATACCAGGTGCTGTAGGCTTAAAAAAAATTTACACTGGATATTTTATATTCTCCCTACATAATTTTATATTTTAATGCTATTCTAAATGGCATATTTAATTTCGATTCTGATGATTTCATTACTGGTATATATAGAAATACAATTTATTTTTGTACCTTTGACCTTGTATCTTGTAAGCCTTTAAAATCGCTTAGTGGTATAATAGCTTTTTAAATAGATTTAAGATTTTTTTACAGAGATAATTCTGTCCTCTGTGAATGAAGACAGTTTTACTTCTTTTTTCCCAATCTATGTGCCTCTTATTTCTCTTCCTGCTTTATTGCACTGTCTATGACTTCCAGTACAGCATTAAATAAATAATAAATGTCTTGAGAGTGGTCATGCTTCCCTTGTTTCCAAAACTTAGGAGGAAATCATTCAATTTTTCATCACTGAATATGATGTTAACTGTAAGTTTTTCATAAGTGCTCTATTAGGTTCAGGAAATCCCATTTATTCCTTTTTTTCTGAGATTTTTCATCATGTGTTATATTTTGACAAGTATTTTATGTATCTATTGAGATGAATACATTTCTTTGTAGGTTAGTATGTTACTATAGTAAATTATATTGAGAGATTTGCAAATAATAAACCAACTGCTGCTTTATCCCAAACTAGAAATGGCCCATATGTCAAAAGGACAATGACTAAACAAATGGTGTTTTACACATAAACTTCTTTATTTTCTCTAAAGTAGCAGCAATGAAAAACATCAAGAAACCAAAAAAGGTAGACAAATGATATGGGCGAATTACAGGAAGGAAACCCCAATTTGCTGATGAGTATATGATGAAATTCTCAACCTCACTGGTAATCAGAGAACTGCACGTTGAAATAAGAAAGCCTATGTTTTACTCAGTGATCTGACAGCCACAGACTTCGGGTGCTTCCCCCCGAGTGGGACACGAGAACTGATGCCGTGATAAAACACTCAATTACTGACAAAAGTTAAAGAATTACTACCTAGTGTCTGGCTGGGAGGAGTAACTGGTGTCGCTGTGTTTGAAGGCAATCCGGCAGGTATGAGTGACAAGAACCTGCCCCATTCTTTGGTACTTATCTGGAAGAAACTCTTACACTTACACAAGTCCAAGGACAAGGATAAACATACAACTATGTTTATCACTATGTTGCTTGTGATAGCAAAGAGAAGACAGCAATCTAGTTGTCACTCTGGTTAAATAATTGTGGAATTTGCCCATGAAAGAATGTTATGCAGGAGGAGGAAGTAATGGATTTGATTTTAATACAGCAACACAGATAAATCAGAAAAACATATTGAATAGAAAAAGTAAACAACAAAATGAGGTCCATCACACAGAGCCATTTACCTAAATTAAAACACATGCTGCATTATATATTTTAAGACTAGATTTATCTGAATAAAAACATGGAAGGTGGATTGAAGGAATGTGCATAAAAGATTCTAGAATGAGTTTCTGTGGAACGAGGGAACTGGAATAGGTTTATAGGATAAAGCAAAGAAATGGAAATAAAATAAATGAAAGAGGGTCCTTGAACTAAACAAGGGATGATAATGTTCCTTGAGTTGAAGCATACTATCAACTAAGTCTTGGTCCATGTGTCTTACTCACCTCCGCCCCCCAAAAAAATTCAAATTTAAATAAAATTTTAGTCCCTGAGACAGACCATGTGGGACAGATTTGGGATCTGTGCCTCCTTGAAGGCCTTCTATAGTCCCCCCAAAAACAGCCACGTCCTTGACTAGACGCAAAGCTACAAACTGTCAGCTTGCACACAGTCTAGGTGACAAGTTGCACTGTTCCAGCCCCAGCACCTGGCTCATTCCTGTTTCTTCGGATGTGTTATTTTGCTGGTGCTGATGATTATATCCCAACATAGTGAATAATGAACCTCTTGCACATTCCAAAGTGGCTTAAAAATCCAATACTTTTTCAAGCTCCTCTCATTTTGATTACCTCAGACTCATAAAGGAAGCCCCTCTGCACAGCCGTGAGAGGAAGGAACCCTCTGAGATTTTCCATTCCCTGAAGGAGTGAGGGCGTTGTGTGTCATCGCTCGCTTGTGCTGGAGCTATTGCAATGAATTACTCTACCTGGGTCAAGTCGCCATAAAGATGGAAAAAGAGCAAGGGAAGCATGCTGGTTTTCAAATTAATTTTATACAGAGAAATGCTGTGCTCTAGTTTGGGTGGGTGAATAGCTGCATCAATTGTTAAGTGTCGCACCAAGAGGGATGCAAAAAGAAGCCTGTATCTGTGAAAATCTTTGGGGGAAAACGTGGTAAAAAAAAAAGAGAGAGAGAGAGAGAGAATTTGCCTTTATCTATCATCTGTCTACCTATTACCTATCTATCTATCACCTATCTATCTATCTATCTATCTATCTATCTATCTATCTATTATCTATCTGTCTATCATCTATAATCTATCATCTATCTATCTAACTAACCTATCTCCGTGACAAGGCTATGGAAATGTCATACAGCAGATGACTCTGTAATCGTTGCATTTGCTGCAAAAAGGTATATTTGTGTGGGAAGAAAAAAGAAAATTTCATTTATTTAAATTCTTCTTTTTCATAGTAAATTTTTGTTATTCACTTTAAGTATTCAGTTACTTGGCAAACACCATTACATACACAAGTAATAGTTTGCCTTGAGCAAGCTGCACATTTATAAATGCTACATTTGGACCAACTATTTAATATGAATTCTTAGTACTAGATTTGTATGGCAATTCATTAATTTCAATAAAGAATGATGGGTTGTACATTGTATGGCATTCTTATTGCAATACTATACCCATTCCAGCTGTGGCTGTAGATCTGCATTGTTGGCATAAACATGATTTTTTTTTCTTTTCTGCTCACTGACCACAGCATAGAGGCACTTGCACTTTTCCCTAGTGAAAAATTGACAGCCCTGGAGAGGACATTGCTGGCCACACGCACCCCCTCCCAAACATCTATCCTTCACCCATCCCATTATGTAGCATGTACAAGGTCTGAGTGAAATTGACCTACCACCCTCATTCCTGACATCAGCCCCCAAAGTCCTAAACCAGTCAGCTAATCCCTTCCTCTTCACTAGAGTTAATCGGTCCAGTTACAATAAAACTCAGGACTTTGGATGATTTGGAAAAGAGAAGCTCTCTTGTGCTAAGTGGAGAGGTGTGTGGATGGGAAGCTGAGAATTGCTGCAGCCCTTTGAACTCAGAGGCAAGCAGCTGCCCCACAGATGGCAGAGCAGACAGAAAGCCAGAGGAATGGAGCCAGAACCTGTCTGACTGTGCCTGAAGGCGGCACTCTCTCTCTGAACATTTTCGTCATATGAGTCACTATTCGTTTTAGCCAATTCCCCCACCCCCACCCCCGCCCCATTACTTAGAAAACTAATGCATTCTGACCACAGTGGTCCCAAAGTACAAAAGATAAGTGGGGAGACGGGGCCATTTATTTCTTGGCAGTCCTCTTCCCCATTTGTTTATCCAGCATCCTGCCTTACCTCCAGGAGCTTTCTTTGCACATTTGTGATATAGACCAGCTAATTCTTTCTAAAACCACCTTTCTCTACTTCAAGTACCTCTAGCACACTAGTGGCTCAACCTAAATCTATCCATAACTCGATGGTGGGGACTGTGGGACATCCATCAAGTGCCTTTGCACTCTCAACTTTTTCCAGCTGACGGTGCTGAGGGAGGGGCTGGGAGCTGTGCCTCCTCAGTCATGGGCCCACAAGTCCCTGAGAAAGCAGGAAGAGTCAACGGCACAGGCTACTTTGTGGCAGTAATGGAAATTACAGCCCAACAGATGGGCTGGAGTGTAATGGAGTCCAGAGAGACCAGTCGCTGATGACCACAGTGGCTACCAGGCTCTTGTCCCTGGCACTCTGCTGCCATCATGTCCTATGTCTGCTCAACCTCCTACACCACTCCATCTGTTTCCCAAAGACAGAGCCCCTTTCTGTTTGCTATTTCTCCACCATGATTTCTTCATTACCATCACTCCAAGAGCCTTGAGTTCCAGCACCACAGGTCTCCTCAATTGCCCTCCCACCTCTCATCCCTAATATACCCAATGCCTTCTCATCCTTATGTCTTTCCTTGTTTTTCTACCCCTTTCTGAATCTTCTTTCTCTATCTATCTGGTCTACCTTTTAAAGTTTGCCTGTACTTCATGGACTTGCTCCTGAGTAGCGAAAGTTTAAGGAAAAGGGAATAGGCTTAAATTCCACTTAAGTCAGCTATGAATAATGCAAAGATGCTTAATTTCTTTTGGAACAGGGGCACTAAAAACTCATGATCCTCTTCTACATGGCCACCTGTCCAAGCTTCCTCTCCTTTCTGCATGGAAGTCATATATCCTAGGAACGATGTCCTCCAAACACACCTTATGTGTTACCATGAACCTGTGGCTCCAAATTCCACTCTAGCCCCCTAGTAAGCTGAACCATGTGGAGGGCTTCCTTTACCTGAGTGAGAGGCAGCTATAACCAAAGCCATCCAGGATGCTTCCTCTCTGGATCTCACCTGTCCAAAGGAGAGGGAAGGTATTCCCAAAGAAAGGCACCCAAAATATAGGAAGAAAGGAATTTCTAATTCCAAGAGTAGAACTACCCTTCTCAGGCTACTACCCGAGAATTCTCTGTGTGAGGCCATTTCTAGGCAGAAGGTGCCCTGACCTTTACATGAGACATGAGAAAAGAGAAAAAGAGAGATGAAAATTAGCTGTTATATCAGACATCATAGCTCTGGATCAGATGAGGCCACTAGCCTCTTCAGCTTCTAATTTTCTCCTTGACCATCTAAGTCCCTAAGCTTATCCCTTAGAACAGGGGTCCCCAACCCCTGTGGCCTGTAAGAAACAGGGCCGCACAGAAGGAGGTGAGTGACCAGCAAGCAAGTGAAGCTTCATCTATATTTGCAGCTGCTCCCCAGCATTAGCATCATTGTCTCAGATCCACCTCACATCATCAGGCATTAGACTTTCATAGGAGCACTGGTTCCTAATGCCAAAAAGTTTGGGAGCCGCTACTTTAGAAGACCTCAGGACCACGGGAACATTGGCCTTTGGCACAAAATTATTCCAAAAAAGTAATACATCGTGTTAATTTAATTTACAAAAACAAAATGAAAAACAAAACCTCCCAGTCCAATGATTTTACTACCCAAGGACTAAAGACATAAGACCCCTCAGAATTCACAGGTCTATGATTCTCCTGGAGCTTACCATGGTACTGTCTTTAATGAATTTGCCCAAATGCTTCCTCCAGCTGGTAGTGAGACCCTGCATCCACTGGAATAGAACTCATCCATGGAAGTGCTTAGATTGAATGGCTTCTACTCATCTGTATCCATTCCTCCATTGTCCTGCTTTCTGGTATATGCAACATGGTTCTCTCCCCAACACTGTCAGATTATCATCCGGCATAAGTTAACTATTCTGTGTTCACTCTAAAATATGTACAACAATAATGAATATTTCACGATTAATAAATTTGCTTGCTTTTTGGAAATTTGATGAGCCTAGGGGAAATCACTTGGTTAGCCCAAATCTGTTAATAAAAGATGCCCAAAGAAATTTGTACTGCAGTCTCTTTATCACACACACTGTAAGTTTTACTCTGCAAGTAGAGGCATTCCAATGTCTTTGAAGCTATGGGTGTTTCCCTTTGAATTACAATCATGAAGGTGGCATCTCCCCAACTGAAACCATTAGTAAAGAGCTTACTCAGCATTCCATCACTTCAGCCTCTCCCACCTCCTTCCTCAGGTCAGCTGCTCAGATTCAGATGGAATTAAGCTAATGGGAAACAATAAGATCTTTTCCAAAGGTTTCTCTTCCTTTCTCTGTCAATGAGCTGCCTTGACATTTTGTTGGCAGCCTTCAGACACTTTACACTTTCCTGGAAAATGTTAAAAGCAATTTATAGGTTCTCAGCACATATAATAAATAGGTTTTCAAAACAATCTTTCTTAAAATTGCCAATGATATTTAGACTGGGTGAGACACTTTTTCTCTGTTGGTTTCCTCTGAGAGATGTTACCAAATAATTATAAAGGCCATAGGGATCGAGGTAGCAGTTCAGTGACCATAAATCACTAATATTCTGTGACAGACTTGTCATTACACAAAAAACATGTCCTAGAAATGACAATACACTGGCATCATATTCTCTCAATCTAATTTTATGTCTAGAAGTTCAAAAATTCTCGGTGAATATCAATAGTTTTTGTCTCCCACCATCCATTTACCATTGTGCTGGTAACTAACTTATCCCTGTCTCTGTCTGAGGAAGCACTCCCTCCACACTCGGTACCCGTGATCTGGATGGGTTCAGGTCATTCCCACCTGCAGGGGTAAACATATAATTTGAATCTAAGCCAATGAGCAAACTGCATTTCCCTGGCTTAGGAATGGTCACATAATCCAAACAGAGAATCAATAAAATACAATGAGATACTGCTGGGGCTTCTGGGAGACAGGTATTTTCATTGCTAGATATAAACTGTAAGAAGGAAAGAGTTTGAGACTCGTTGCTACCATCATGTTACCACATGGAACCTGAGACTGCAGCCAAGAGAGAAAGAGAAAGAGCTGAGATATGGAGAGAAACTGAGTCCTAATATAATGCTGTTTGAGTCCTTAAATCCAATTGTGCCTAACACCATTTACAATTCTGGGTGGTTCAGGTAAGTGAAACAAAAAAATCCTTTTTTATGCTTAAGCAGGTTTTAACTCGGTCTTCTTTTACTTCAAAACAAAACAAAACAAAGAACCATGAGTGCCTTACCATAAACACTTTAAGGTTTAAAAATACATTTGGTGAGGGCAGAAGTTTAAACTGAGTGATGTGACAAAGAGTCTGCATTTCTACATTTCCTAAAGTAACTAGCACATGCTGGTCATACTCCAATTTGCCAAAATTGTGTGTGTGTGTGTGTGTGTGTGTGTGTGTGTGTGTTGGATTAACTGACTGAATGAACATACAAAGAAAGTCAAGATTAATTCATATCAAGTATTAGGGAATCCCTAGATTTCAAAGCAACAATTATTGGAATTTGGAATCTCTAGAGTAAATACCCAACTGCCTATCAATGTTGAATGAGCAGAGCTCACTAAAGACTGAGCCACAGATTAAAATGCCTGTAAGTAAGACGACTCACGCTGACCGGACTCTTGCAAAGCCACCTATCTCCCTAAAACAGGGAATAGACAAAACCTAAGGGAAGGCCCATCTTCCTACCTCGACATTGCAGATGCACCCCTGGACCAGTGAGCAATCAGATTCAGGGCTTCAAAGTGACTCTCAATTCAAAGGGATATGAGGATGTAGGCTAGAAAGGGCAGCATGAATCTATGCAGAGCCTGAGGTCTAAGGCAAGAAGAACCTGACTTCCTCCTGACACTGTAAAGTTAAGCATCTTCAGCAATTCAAAACTCTTTTCAGACAAAGAAGGCTGAGGACTCCAAGAAAGAGGAGTCCTCACAAGATGTAGAAATGAAGGAAGAACCTAGACATGCGCAGACATGGTTTTAAAAGTTGTAATTTGTAAATTAAGCAAAGTTTTGTTCTCACCCACTGCAGTCTGTGTCCCCTATCGGCATCTTCTTCCCAGAGATCCAGGACTCTTTCCTGGCTTCGGTCACAAAAGCGATGGGTCAGAGACTGCTCTGTATAAAGGAGCTGAGAATTAGCATGAGCAAAGGGACACTAAGAATAGAAAACAAAAGAAAAAGTGAAGCCGACCCGCAATTCAGCTCCAGTAGTGAAACTTCTCAGGCATTGACAAGGCTCCTACATATCCCAAAACATCTTTCTCTAAAAAAGGAATGGAATTCTTCTGCTAGAGTTGTATTCTTTTAGCTTCTGACTTTAGTCTCATTCAAATACAGGTCTCCTTAAAGAGAAAGTAGCTCAAACATTAAAATGTTGTCAATCATCTGTTCCTCTGTGTGAAAGCTTTGTCACTAGAGAAGAAAGTATGATAATCAGGAACATAAATACATGAAGAAGATGAAGAAATGGGATGCCATTTGAGGGGAAAATGGTATTTGGGCGAGAGGCAAGCTGGACTAGGCAAAGCATAGATTTCAGAGTCAGAAAGACCTGGATTCAAATCTTGATTCTATTACCTCCTAACTGTTACCTTGGACTAGTTACTTCACTTTTTTGAAATTTAACTATCTCCTTTTTGAAATAAATGTATAAATACCTATCTCTATGCTACTGATCATTACATCCTGTCTTGAATGCCCACATATTCTTTGACATTTGCCTGGCTAATTCCTACTTGGGCAATATGTCACCCATGTCACCTCCTCAGGAAGACCAGATTAGACAAGTGCCCCTTGTCAGGATCCTATGGCATCCAACTACATAGAACAGCGGCTGCATCAGTTGTAACTCCTGGTATTCTGGACTGCAACCTCCCCCTCTGACTATCTCCTAAAATGAAAGGGTCTTAAGACCCAGGGTCTGTGTCTTATTCACCAGGTGCAACCTCAATGCTTGAAAATATCAGAGAGTGAGAGCTGAAGGGCTCTTACCTAAGAGAGATGGAAACTTTGGACTTTGGTGCATTAGGGGAGAAGTAAGGCTTCTGAGGGAGGCTGTTCCTCTACCACACGGAGAAACAATGCAGCCAGGGCTGAGAGAGAGATGGGCAGCCATACCATTTCTCCTGTCCTCAAACCAGTTTCCTAACTTGGGGCAGAGCCTTAATGAAAATGAAGCAGGAATTGTGACGATATTATTAGAAAAAGATGAGATCAAAAGTATTGCATGGGGGTGGAAGAGGTCACTTCATAGCAATAAAGGCTGCAATCCACAGTGGAGATAATATTGTCATGAACCATTAGGAAACAAATAACAAAGTGCCAACATTTGTATGATAAAACCACACAAAATATGAAGAGAAACTATCAAAAATATAAAAGTAATAAGGTTTTATTTAATACACCTCTTTAGATCCGTAACAGATCGAGTATATAAAAATACATGAGGATATGAAATATATGGACAATATAATTAAAATTATGTCTTTCTAGATTGCTATGGTACATTTACAAAAATTATCATCTTTC
Organism: Rousettus aegyptiacus; assembly: GCF_014176215.1. Taxonomy (NCBI): domain Eukaryota; kingdom Metazoa; phylum Chordata; class Mammalia; order Chiroptera; family Pteropodidae; genus Rousettus; species Rousettus aegyptiacus. Next base: position 124,575,822 of record NW_023416307.1, on the reverse strand, counting down.
TGTTATAAATTCCAAAAAGCTGTTATAATGCAAACTACATTCTAAGATTGCAATACAATAAAACAACAAATAAGTAGCAAACATAGAAACATAGAAAAGTCAAACACCTGGAAATTAAGGGGAAAACATCTCTCCTAATTAACTATTAGGTAAAAGATGATAGACAAATTACAATTGTCAAATATCTAAAAAATAAAATAGTAACAAAAATTAGAACTGGAATACATTCAAAATTGTACCCATAGGGAAAGTAATAACCTCAACACTTACGTTGCTAAACAAACAATAATAAAAATAAATTAAATAAGCATTCAACATAGAAAGTTAAAAGGGAAAGAAAACCAGAAGTTCAAGGAAAATATAAACTCCAAAAACAATAAATTTGTAATCAACAAAGAAATATTTTAAGAGTTGGTTCTTGGGGGGAAAAAATCAATACAACAAATATATCATTAGGCAGCCTAATGAAGAACGAAAGAGAGAAAGTACAAAATTATAAAATTAGGAATGAATAAGGGAGTAAACACAAATGCAGAAAAGAAATTCAGAGATACATAGAAGAACATATCCAATACTGCAGTAGTAAATTTGAAAATATGGATGTAATGTATGATATTCAAAATAAAATATAAATTATCAAAATTGCCAAATTAAGAGGGAAAAACCATGATAGAAACTAAGAAATGTCTCAAATAGCTAGCTTTTCCACACCTCCCATCTGCCCAAAATACCATACCCAGATGGCTTTACGAATTAATTCTAACAAATATTCAAGGCGCAGATACCACTCATATTTTTTAACTGTCCTGAATTAGGCCAAAAGAAAGGGAATAAAGTCTCTACCACTAGATGAAAGAAGCCACAGGTTCACATTTTAAGAGCACGTAGGATGAGAGATATTGCTCTATAATTACAAAATTTGGTCTCACTCTCAAAACCACAATTGTGGTCTCTGTCCCTAGTACTTGTACTGTTATTTAAAGCACTAAAGAATAGACTTTTGACTAAAAAAAAAATCTGATGCTATCTTGCTGTCCTACTGTATTTACTATCTGTTGGAAGTCAGGTGAGCGTAAGAGTCCGGTTGAGCCTAAGACCACTAAAATGGGTTTTGTCCTTCACAAGTGTCTTTAAGTTATTATTCTACTTTTGCAGAAATCCAAATTGGAAATTGTGGACATATACAATTTGAAAAGATATATACTTAAAGATAATGCCATGGTCCTACATCAAAAACTTGGTGAATTGGTGTGCAAGTGTGTATTTAATGGTAAAATTAAAAGTATAAGTTTACCATATGAGAATTTTACATTTTTAAGCACTTCTGTGACAAAAGTAGCATCTATCAAATAAACTCTCCTGCAGATAACAGTTATAAACTTTAGACAAACTTAGGAAAAAATTAACTATTTAAAAGCATTAATAAGAAATCAAAAGCAGGCAGAGACTGGAGGAGCACTGGATATTGGTTTATGCAGATTTTCAACTTTAGGTTTTCCTTAATCCATACAAAATGGGCTGGAAAACAAGCAAACATCTACAGTCCTATAGCCCAATGATTCAAAGAGTTATGTTCAGAACTGCCAGAGTGGGTAGAAAGGAAAGATGCTATAGAGATAAAACCCTACAATCTACACGTAAAGCCTACCCAAATCCTTAGTTGACCCATGAATTACACAAGCATGGGAGAAAACGCTAGGAGGCTCGGCAGAAAGCAACAGCTGGAAGACAGAAAAACTGAATGTATATTTCAGCTGTTGCCCACCATAGGGGAAACAGAATTTGGAGTTTGTGTCCAACCAAGGAAATTGCTTCCTCAATTAAAAAACAACAATCTTCAGAGGGAGATAAGACAATCCAGAGTTTCAGTCATGTGTCATTCTTAATTTCCGGTATATAATCATGTATTACCAGACAATATGAAGAAGCAGGAAAATGTGAGCCATACTCAAAAAAAAAAAAAAATTAGTCAATATCAACTGACTCTGAGACATTGAAATTATCAGATAAGAACTGTAAAGTAGATATTACATTTTTAAGCACTTAAAGGAAAATGTAGTTAAAGTGAATGAATAGAGGAGGACCTTCTGCAGAGAAATGGAAACCTATGTAAAAGGACAAAATAGAAAATAACAATGTATAAAGTATAATATCTAACATGAAAATTTGCTGGATAAGCCTAATAGTAAATTGGGAATGGCAGAAGATTCATTAAATTTGAAAACAGGTCAATGTTAATTTTCCAATGTGAAAAGCAGGGAAAACAAAGAACTTTTTTTTAAAATGAAAGAGCCATAGTGACCTATGGGACAATATCAAGCAGTCTGGCATATATGCTACTGGAGTCCCAGAAGGAGAAGAACTGGACAATGAGAAAGTAAAAGATATTTGAAAAAATGATAGTTGAAATTTCTCCAAATTTGGTTAATACCAACTTATAGATTCAAGAAGCTCAGAGAAACTAAACCAAAATAAATACTAAGAAAATCAGAGCTAGGCAGGTCATTGTCAAACTGCTAAAGACCAAAGATAAAGCAAAAATCTCAAAAGTAGCCAGATAAATGAACACATTTAGGAAAAAAAAAAAAAAGTGGGAAAAATATGAATAATGGCAAGTTTAAAAAAAGAAAAAGATCAAAAGACAAAGAAGTTACATCTGTAAATTACTGAAAGAATGAATCCAGATTTCCATATCCTGCCAAAAACATTCCTCAAATAATAAAAATGAATAAAGACATTTTTAGATAAACTAAGATCGAGAACATCTGTTGTCCTGAAAATAATACTTCAAGAAATGCTAATGGAACTGACATTGGATAGAAATTCAAATCTACAACAAAAACTGAAGAGAACTGGAAATGGTAAAGATGTATATAAATACAAGATATTATAAAAATCTTAATTCCTTTAAGGGACACATAACTATTTAAAATAAAAATTATAGCACTGAATTTCAGACTTTATAGCATAGGCAAATATAACATCATAACAATAGCACGAAAGACTGGGGGTAAAATAGAACTATCCTGTACAAGAATCTTATTAAGAAACTTAAGTATAATATTAAAAAGTATTTGAGTAATCCAAAAAAAAAAAAAAAGGCAAGAAAGGGAGAACAAAGGATTGCAACATCATATTGGGGCAAATAGAAAACAATAAGACTGTATAACTAAATCCAACATCAATGATTAAATTAAATAGAAATGGACTAAACGCTATAATTTAAAATCAGAGATTGTCAGGTTGAATAAGAAAGCAAGGATCAACTATATGCTGTCAACATAGGATGACTTTAAATATAAAGGCAAAAGTAAGTAGAAAACAAAAAGATACTCCATCAAACACTGAACATTGAAAATTGGTGGTTATTTAATATGACAGAATTATATCTCTAAAAAGACCTATTACAGAGATAAACAGCACTATCATTATGATAAAAAAAGCCAATTCATTAGGAACTCATAACAGCCATGTGCCTAAAAACAGAGCTTCCCAATACGCAAAGCAAAATCTGACAGAACTAAAAAAATACATAAATAAAACCACAGTCATAGTCAGAGATTTTTAACACATCTGTCTAAGTAATTTATAGAAGAACTACTCAAAAAATCACTAAATATATAGATGATGACAATACTATCAAGCACCTTGGACTAATTTACATTTATAGGACTGATGAAGAATACACATATTTCCAAATGCACATGCTGTGTTCTTCAATCTAGACCATGTTGGGCCACCTCAGGCTTAAGCCATTTCAAATGACTGAAATCTTAGAGTATATTCTTGTCCACAATAGAATTAAATTAGAATTTATAACAATATATATCTAGAAGAACCTTGACTGTTATAAATTAAACACATTTCTAATAACTCTTAGGTCAAAAAAGAAATCACAATAAAAATTAGAAATAATAAAAACTGAGTAACAATAAAAACATAAGATATCAACACTTATGAGATATAGCTGAAGAAAAGATTATCAAGAAATTTATAGCCTCAAATGCTATTATTAGAAATAAAGAAAGTGTTAAAATGAATAAAGCTTCTACCTTAAGAATCTAAAGAATGATAAGCAAATTAAGCTAAAGCAAGTAGAAGAAAAAATATAATAGTTATATGAATAGAAATCAATAAAATAAAAAACAAATAATGGAGAAAATCAACAAAATCAAGAAGTTACTTTTAGAAAAGTTTAGTAAATTGAAAAATTCCTAGTAAGGCTGACAAGGAAAAGAGACAAATACAAATTACCTATATCAGAAATTGAAGTAAGAATATTATTATAGACTTGGTAAACATTAAAAAATAACAAATTATGAATACTATGTGAATATATTCAATAAGTTAGAAAAAATAGATAAGTTCCTTTAAAAACACAGCCTACCCAAACTGACAATATAAAATATGAATAACCCTATGAATATTAGACATATTGAATTTGTAATCGAAAAAAATGTTGTAAAGAAAACTCAAAGGACAGATGGGCTCGCTGGTAAATTATGAAAATAAAGAAGAAATACCATTTGATTGTCTCAAAATCGAGCAGAAAATTATTTGACAAAATAACATCCATTAATAATTTTAAAACTAGGAATAGATGGATCTTATAAAAGGAATATATGAAAAACTACAGTCAAAATTATCAAAACTAGTTACTATCACACTCAAAGGTAAAAAATTAAATACTTTCCCCCTAAGACTGGTTACAAGGCCAGCATGTCCACTCTCACCACCTCTATTTAATATTGTACTAGAAGTCCTCGTCGGTGTGACAAGAAAGGAAAAAATAAAAAGGAAGAAGTAAAATATTTATTTATGCACAGATGACATGATTGTGTAAAAACTCTAAAGAAATCTACAATGAAATTATTAGGATTAATAAGTAAATTTAACAAGGTCCTAGCATACAAGTTTAATATATAAAAATCAAGTACAGCAGCAAACAATTGAAAAATGAAATTTAAAAATTTCAATTATAATACAGTTAAATGATACTTTAGGGGTAAACACAACATAGGGTGTGCCAATACTACTGCCATTTTTATGGCTCCATTGTTTTAATAAAAATAGTGGGATATGGAAGCAGCAGAGGCCAGGTGGTAGAACTTAATCACTGGAAACAAGATCGGCATAATCATTATACTGGGACACTGAGATGAAGTGGCTCTCAGAATGTTTTGACTCATGGGGCTTTGGGTAACAGCTAACTGATTACAGCATCCTTAGGAATGAAATAGGTTGACAGTCTACTAAAGAATTCATGTATCTACATAGCTGAAATACTCTAGGTCTGGCAGGAAAAAACCTGATAAATCGCCTTATAGAAAGTTAGAGCCTACATCGATTCATAGGCAGTGGCTAATGACTTCTTTATAAGGTCAGTGTTTGGGAAGAAAATGATTGGTGACCAGGAGGTCCAAGGAAAGAGTATGTAGATGGACCTCTCAAAATGTGGATATTTGTGTCCTATGTGATTGATCACTCAGAAAAGGTTGTCATAATCAGATGGACAAAATAGAATCTGGTGATGTCAGTCAACCTCTTTCCACAGTCACTGCACTGTTTACTCAGTGGGCTCCTGAATATAATGACAGGGCTGGAGACTACCATGGGCTCAAAATGTGCCTCCCCCATCAAGCCTAACCTGCCTTCACCACTGCTGAGTGGTGATTTGGCAGGAGCAGAGATCAATGGTGGAAGCTCATTGTGGCACCAATCCCCAGGGAACCATCGAATCACCTGGTGTTAGAGGGATTACAGTGTGGCCCTTCCATCACAGAGGGGTAACAATTTGACCACACTGAAATAGGCCTTCTACTGAATATGGATTAGCTTCCTGTGCCCACAGCCATCTGTGAACTTAAGAAATGTTTATTCACTGTTTTATACAACCTCATAACATTGCTTCTAACCAACCAACTCACTTTCACAGTAAAAGAAATATAATGAGTAGCTCATGCTCATGAAATTCCAACTGGTCTTACCATTTACCCCATCACCTAGAAGTAACTGGATTAACAGAATCAGAGAATGGCCCGATGAAGACTCATGACAAAGCCAGCTGGAAAACAATACCCTACAAGGTAGGGGTGGTATCCTAAAAGATGTTTTTGAACTTACATTTTCCCTATAGCTAGTGAAATTGGGCTGAGGGAAATCTTGCAACTGAGTGACACTACACTGGTTTATTTAAATTGGAAGCTGAGATTGAGACCTGGTCATTTTGGACTCTGCATGCTAGTGATCCAACAGGCAAAGAAGTGAACTGCTCTTCTGCCTAAAATGGTTAATCCTAACTATTGAGGGGAAATTGAGTTGCTACAGCGAGTATCCATGCCTGGAACCCAAGTAGTAAACTCTTTCTCCCCAATGAAGATAGGTTTTGCAGGGCTGGCAAGGACTCAGATTGTTCAAGTAAAGAACACTGGCCAGCTATTGTTAAGCAAACTCAGACTGTCAAAGGATGAGAGTTCTAAATAGTAAAGCCAATGCTCCTTTCATATTAATACAAGAGAAACCTGAGGGTCTGAGTACAGCTCAGAGATAATATAAATAGTTTATTTACTTCTTCAGTCAAGAAACTTATTTTCTCATGGAATTCAGACACCTTTTATTGCGAATAAACATGTGACTATGTCATAGAAAAAAATGTGGTCCTCCATTTGGCAGTATAAATGTTCCCCAAATTGGTTAGTAAATAAAAATCAACCAAAATGACTTCATTAAGAAAAAGCAGCACTTTAAAGAACCTGTTCTCAGCCCTGGGATATAGTTCCTGTTTTAGTCCATTCTATTGCTATAACAAAAATACCACAGACTGAGTGGTTTGAACTACAAATGTTCATCTCTCACAGTTCTGGAGGCTGAGAAGTCCAAGGTGAAGGCTCAGATTTGGCATCTGGTGAGGGCCCACTACTGGATTATCAGTGGCTGTCTCTTTTCCATGTTCTCACATGACAGCAGGGGCAAGGGAGCTCTCTGAGGGGCATTTTTTTTTGATAAGGGCACTAATCCCATTCATGAGAACCCCATCCTCATGTCCTAAGCACCTCCCAAAGGCCCCACTTCCAAATATCGACACACTGGGAATTAAGTTTCAACATATGAATTTGGGTAGCAGTAGGGTGAGGACGCAAACACTCTATAGCAGTTCCTACATAACTATGTTTCCTTGAGCTTTACCACATATTAATTCAACTTAAGAACTTCCAACAGCTGGGTTTCCCAAATTGAAATGAAATGGGGCTCCCTCAGGCAGAAGAAAGAAGCCCCCCAATACCAGAGGAGAACAGAGAGAAGCTGAGGGAGTGTGAGTCCAGGATGTTGGAGGTGTGTTTCTGTATCAGAAGGGACTGGAGCAGATGACCTCTGAAGTCCATCCCAGTCCCGCTGGTTTGAGTCTCTTACTGAGAGGGTTGGGGGTGGGGAAGATCTGCTGAAGTCGACTGTCAGACTTCTCGTCTTCTCGCCTCTTCCCCAACTGCCCCTAAAGTGTCCTAATCACTAATAAGACAATGCTGTGATGAATAGGTGACAGCTTGTGGTCTGGAAACCAAAGATCCATGTCATACTTTGTTTTGAGGCAGGTGCACAAAAATTCTTATCTCAAAATATCACATGAATTTGTTTTATTTGCCACAGGCCTGCTGCTTCTGGATGGCAGTCTCCGAGAAATCAGAAAGATGACTCCTCATGTGCAGGAATCTTATTAATGACTCTCCATGGTGTGACACTGCAAAATCTCACTGATACATAAAAATAACCCATGAAGCACATACTCCTATCACCATCCTTCCGATTTCAGTGAGGAACAAACAGCAACTTTGAGAAATCAAGTGATTCATCCAAAGCTATACATAGCTACTCGGTAACCAAACTGAAACTTGGACTCAACCAGGCTGACTCAAAAGCCACACCAGTGTGCCCACAAACCAAAGGGTGGTGGTCTAAGGATTGACAATGATGATGTTGGTCCTAAAACTCCTCTTGGAGTGCCAGGCACTGCTCTCTGTGGCCTTCCAGTAGAGTGCTTCACTACTACTGAGCACCTACCCAAAACTAGGCATTGCACAAGATGCCCCATAGACTTGCCTTATTGAATTCACGACAACCCTATGAAGTAGATATTCTTCTAATTCCTATTTTACTGAAGAGAAAATTGAGTTAGAGAGCTGAAGTGCTTACCTTGAGTAAGACAGGTTTAAGAGGCAGAAGCAGGATTCAAACCTACATCTATCTAGCCAATCTCCAAACTGTTTTTTTTTTTTACCTTTCACCAGATGCTCTGATCTACTTGTGCCCATTGGAACTGCCAGGTGTATTTACAGTGCAGTAGTTCATGGGCGAAGAAATGAAATATTCCACAAGAAAAACAGGACGCCACAGCCAATAATGACTTCAAAAGAAATATCACTACAAACTGTGGTGCGATCCAGTGCTTTTGATAAATCTCTCGAGAAGATACATTATATGAGTTTATTCTTTTAAATAAATTCTCAACAAGCTATTTACCTGTCATTCTGTATCTATAGAGACTGTTTTTGTAATATCGGATAAATGAGCAATTAGAGACTTTAAAAGGCTCTTAAATGTGGCGGGAGCTTGTAAACCTGAGCTCCCAGGGACTGTAAATGTCACATGTAATGCCTTCAGTACACATTTCCTGGCTCCCCTTTATTTTAATAGCTGTAATGTGGTACTCCTCATCCCAGTCTGAGGACACCTGCCTGCCAGCAGGATGTAAAGGGGACCTGGGACTTAGGTCACTTGGATTCTAGACCCAGCTGTCCTTGGATGATCTTGACCAAGTCAACATTTCTCTCAGTTATTCATTAATAAAATGAGAGGATTGAAATTAGACTGTTATTAGGAGTGCTCCATGCTCAAATATTCTTTGGCTTCAAGAATCTATGATTTTGACTATGCATAGTTTCATTTTTTACAACTTCCTAGATAGGATCCTAAACAAGGACAAGTTTAACCCTCCATAAATATTAGTTATCATTGTCATCATCATTATTATCTGGCGAAGTAAAAAGTAAATATTAGTTATCATTGTCATCATCATTATTACCTGGTATAGCAAAACAAGCAGAACCAGGATCTAATATTCTATCATTAGAGACTCATTTCTTTGGTTTTAGTCAGTTTTAAAATATCTCAGACCAGAGAAATGTTTTAAAACAATTGGATTGTTTTTAAGAAGCAGAAATCTTTTGATAGTAAAACTCTTTAATGAGCCCCTATATATACACAGATATTGAGTTTTCTGGATAAACTAGGGAATGGAGCAGGGGGAATGCACAGGGGGTACCTGGGAATTCCCCCACTTAGCATTTCCTTAACCCTCACATGGGCCCCAAGGCACTGCCACAAAAACCTAGGATTCCTCCGAAGACCATTAGAAACTCATTTCTTTGAACCAAAACCAGCTCACACTCTTAAGGACTGGAAAGCCGGTAGAGATGGATGAGTAATTGGGAATGGAGAATGGTGGGGTGGACATAGAGGAGGCCAGATCGTAGGATGGAAGGGAGAGAAAAGAAACTGATCATTATTTAAGGTCTTATGTCCACCCTGTATCTCCTGGTTCATTCCCTCGCTGCCTCTGCCGCAGCCATGCTGGCTGCCTGCTGTTCCTGGAAAATCCCAAGCACACGGCTTCCCACCTTTCTCTCTCATGCCTTTGTACTGACTATCCTCTCTATCTGGGACACCTCTGCAATATTCACAAGGCCCACTCTCTACGCCCTCCAAGCCTTCTCTGCAACATCCCCTTCTCAACAAGTTTCCCTACTTAACACTGCAGCCCATCCATGCACTTGGGCATTTCAATCTCCCTTCCTGTTACATAAAATCATATGTTGAAGTCCTTAACTTCAGTAGCACCTAATATGGCCTTATTTGGAAATAGAATCATTGTCAGTGTAATCCCATTTTATGGATGAGGAAACTGAGGTTCACAAAAGTTAAGCAACATGATCATAGTATCCTGTGCATAATAGTTAAAATGAAGTCATACTGGAGCAGTATGGGCCCCTAATATAATAAGATTGGTGTCTTTACAAAAAGGAAAACTCTGGGCACCGAGACAGACATCCACAGGAGAATGCCATGAGAAGATTCATGTTGCAAGTCAAGGAACTGACCAGAAGCTAGGAGCGAGGCCTGGAACACATCCTTCCCTAGAGCCTTCAGAGAGACCATGACCTTGCTTGGCACCTTAATCTCAGACCTCTGGCCTCCATAACTGTAAAATAAAGAATGCCTGTTGTTTATGCCACCCGGTTTGTAATACTTTGTTACAACAGCCTTAGTAAACCCTTACATTTTCCATACTCTGCTTTTCTGTTTTTCCACGAAACTTTCTAATGTATCACATAATTTACTTGTTTATTCCTTTTAATGCCTATTGTCTATCTCCCACTTCTGGATTATAACCTCTGAGGGGGCCCAGATCTTGCTCTATTTTGTTCACTAATGTATAACATAGTAAGCATTAAGTGAATGCTTTCAATCGAATGAACCAATCTACCTCCTTTCTTCTGTGTTCTAAAGAAACCATAAAATTCTACCCTATCTTAACTCTCAGATTTATTTTCCCTGACTGATGGCTGACTCTGCCTCATCCACTCTCACCGACTGTTTTCCCACCCCTAGAGACAACAACAGCATGTTGGTTTAGGCTTTACAGTGAAAAGGGTGTGGCCCAAGTGAGTGCAAATACATTCGTGATGCACAATTTAATACTCATAGGAGCCCCGTGAGGCAGACATTGTAATCCCATTTTATGGATGAGGAAACTGAGGTTCACGAAAGTTAAGCAACATGATCATAGCATCCTGTGCATAAACTACTCATGCAGGTTGACCTTTCTCCTTCCCTCCTTGGCATGGCAGCTTCCCAAGGGCAGGCACAGCATCTTCACTTCTACATCGCCAAGGCCAGGCCAGGCACACAGGCGACGTTCCATGAGCACTGCTGGGCTCTCCACTGTGACCACCGATAAGTGGCAAAGCTGTACGAGAACACGGCCTGACACCATGGCCCATGCTCTGTCACACAGCTTCCTTTTGTTTCACCCGGGTTTCTAGCAGCCTCATCTCCCCACCATCCACTCAAAACACCTTCCCACTTCCCTGACCACGAAGAACCCACACTAACCCCAACTCTGGGCCTCTCTCATACACACACATGCACATGGAGAGTTTCTGGTTTTTATTTCAAATGAGGTCTCATACATTCCTGTGTGCATCTTGCTTTTTTCATTCAGCAGTATTCCGGAAAACTCCTCCAGGTGAGGAGTTTTCTAAATTATTCTTTTTATTTTTTTCCCCTTTTTAATCCACCCCCCCCCCACACACACACACACACACACTTCCACCCTTGACCTATGGATGTTGCTGTTTCCCCTTAAGAACTGGATCTCTGAGGATGAAGCATCTCCTCCCACATGTTCATAGCGTGCACCCGGAACCTGGCACATCCGGGGTATGGTGCGTGGCTCCACCTGGGGCACAAACCCAGGACCTTCTGCGTGTAAAGCAGACGTGCTAGCCACTACACTACAGAGCCACCCCTTAAATTATTTTTTTTTAATGACTGCAGAGTATCCGAATTTATTCAATTAACTATATGTCATTCTTGCGTATTCAATTTATTTCCAGGGTTTTTTTTTTTCTTTTTGTTAGTTAGTTTTGCTATGCTAAACATCTTTACATGAATAATATCTACAGATAGATTCTCAGGAGTGAGATCATTACATTAAAAAGTAAATGTATATACACTTCTATTTGTTATAAGGGAAATTTTCAAACATATAAAAGTAAAGGAAATAGTACAATGAACCTCCATAAACAAGCAGTTATCAACACATAATCACCCTGGTTTCATTTAATCCCTTACCTACTTCCCCACAGTCCCGATTATTTGGGGGGCGGGGGGCAGAAAATTAATCTGTAACTATTTCTATCTGTATCTCTAAAAGTTGAGGACTCTTTTAAATAGCATAACCAAAATACTATAACTGACCCTAAAAAAATAATAATCATTTTTTCCTATTATCCAGTCTTCAGGCAGTGTTCAAATTTTAACAAACTAAAATAATTTTTAGTTTGTTAAAATTAAAATCTTAATAAGCTTCATGAATTAAAATTGGTTAATGTCTCTTGTCTCTTGGGTCTCCTTTAACTTATAAATTTCCCTGTGTGTGTTTTGCAATACCCCTTTTGAAGAAACCAGGTAATTTGTCCTGTACAGTTTTTCACATTCTGCATGTTGCAAATTGCCTCACCGCAATATTATCGTCCCCTATAATTGGTACTTAGATCTAGAAGTTTGATCTGATTCAGGTTAGAACTTTTTGCAAGAACACTTATAGGTGGTGTTATATACTTCCATCGGGGGCACACAATGTCTGGTTGTCTCTCTTTTGTGCTATTAGCAGTCACTGGTGATATTGCCTAGATTCATCTCTTCAGTAGGAGTTGCAAATGGATGATATCTTAATTCCATCATTCTTCATTTATGAGCTGGGATAGTTCTATAAAGAGAAAAATTTCCCTTATCATCTCATTCGTTATCCTGAGGCACAGTTCATATAAGTCTAGATAAATTATTCTTTCTCTTTACTTACCAGGTTTCAAATAAACAAGTTAGTTTCTTATTATCCTCTCTAAATGAGAGTTGTTTGGATTTTTGTTTTGTTTCAGTTATCTTTATGAATTCATAGGTATTTAAATGTGAATAAAGGGTAAATAAACTCATTCTCTTTCTCTAGGAAAAAGTGGCCTTGGGTTAATTTTCTAGCTCTGTTCCCCTGGAAACCTAATAAAGGTGGAATGTCATCTTTGTTACCAGGCAACATTGCCTATAATAAAAATACCCTGTTATTAGAAAACTACCCCTGGCCTGGGAGGACTGTGAACTAACTATAAACACCTAGTGGGAACCCATAGTTTGAGCTCCTCTAAATAAATGCAGTGTGTCCTTGTAAGTGGGCATGTCCCTTGCTAGGACCCCAAGAAGCTATTCCCACGAGATGAAATAAAATATATTGGCTCAAAAGGGAAATGAGGTTTATGAGCCAGAATGGTTCCCACACCCATTCTCTTGGGCCGGATTTCCCATGAAACAGACTATGAGATGGAGGTTTATGCACAGGATGTTTAAATAGAAAGGGCTCTTAGAAGGTGAAGGAAACAGGAATGTGCAGTGGGAAAATCTAAACTACGATATAGATGTAACTCAGCCAATCCAATGGGACTTTCTTAGTAGCTGGGATGACCCTTTCAAGACATCCCAATTTAGGCAGGGCTGATTCCTGAAAAGAGGCATAATTTGGGGATGTTCCCTTGCACTGAAAGCAATTCCCTGAGGAATACTCAGGTATGAACTGTGAGCAGCCAACACTCCTGGCAGGTGGAAGAATGGCTACCTCACTCTCAACAAGAACCTGGCTGGTACACTGCAGCATCATTATACCATTCTTAGGGCTACATTCCTTCACAGCTGACCCTGCCTTGCTGGCATGCTGTCCTTTCTGTCCTATATCCTCTAGTAAAACTAAGTAAACTGGTGCCAGAGGGGACCTGTTCAGTCTTGTGAAATGTACATCTAAACCCACATTTATCTTACCCATTTCCTGCCCCAGATCTGAAATCACCCATTTCTTCAAAGAGCCCTGGTTGTTTTTAGTGATATTCAGAGACCATAATCTTGAACACAATACTTTTTTCAGATAAAATGCATCATAAATTGATATTAATATTTCTAATTCAGATTCAGGAGTACAGATTTTAACTTTAGCCATCATCCACCTGTATGTCCTTTCTCCCATTATAAAAACTGTGACTCTCCAACATCAACATAATTCCTCATTTGCTTTATTGTACCACACACACACGACTTTCAGAAAAACAATACTGACACTACCATTAACAATATGTTTACTGAAAGAGTGTAAGATTTGTCTTCGTTTTGTTTGTTTGTCTTTAGGGACAAACCCCACTGGAATGTACCATCAAAAATATTTTAAGCTAACAAAAGAATTCCTCTTTGTACAGTTATGCCACCAACTCAATTTACAGGTTCACCTGTTTCATTTTGCGTTAATTTTTACGATTGTTCTTTTTAGCTTAATTTTGTTTTATAAGTATGTAAAATACCTAAGTGACTTCAAAACCAATTCAGTAAATTAAGATATCTAGTCCCCTTGACCTTATTCCTGCACTGCTTCATAAATCTAAGTTTTGGTTTATCTTAACCAAAATATATGGAAAGATAAAACGATGACTTAAGACCTGTCCTGAGATGAATGGTAGCATATTATACACACATTTCTACACCCGTTTTTTTTGCACTCAATAATATATTTTAGAAATCCTTTTGAAACAGTCAACAGAAGTCTTTCTCATTCTTTCATATAATTGCATTAGATACCATCATATGGATTAGTTTATTTGAACAATTCCCTATTGATGAATATTTAGATTGTAGAATTTTGTGCTATTACAAACAGTGCTATTATAAATAACACTGAGAATGAATATTTTTGTCAGTACATCTTTGGGAGAAATTCTTACAATGGGAATTGTTGCATCAACAGGTAAATGCAATTTTGAGTTACATCAAATTCCCCTCCACAGTGTTTGTGCCCTTTATAACATTCTCACCAATATGTATGAGAACTCCTGTTCCCCTAGAGCTTTGCCAATATATTGTTCCCATTCGAGGGGAATTTTGGTAATCTGATGGGTGAAGCATGGTATCTCAGTGCAGGTTTATTTTGCATATCATTATGAACAAAGGTAAGCAACTTTATACATGGTCAAAGGCTAATAACACTTTTTTTTCTGTAACCTTCATTTTTTTTGCTTGTTTTTCTGTAGAAAATTTGAGCTTTTCTATCTAAAATTTTAAAAAGCTCTTCAGATGTTAAGAGTAGCGTATCTTCACCTATGATATAGATCATACATTTTTCCCCGTTTCTCATTTGTCTTTCTACTTTGTTAATGGTTAGTGGTTTGGTATAATTGTGGAGTTTTTTGTTTCATTTTTTGTTTGTGTTTTGGTTATTTATTCTTTAAAATATGTATATTCATGTAATCAAAATTATCAATTTTTTTCTTTTATTGTTTTTGCATTTTGTCATAATTAGAAAGGCTTCCCCACTCCAAGATTAGAAAGCAATTAACCCATGTTTTCTCTATTACTTGCTATGATTTTATACTTTACCACATTTAAATCTCAGATCCATTTAGAATTTATCTTTGTGTGAGGAATGAATCCAATTTTATTTTTTACATAAGACTATTTAGTTCACCTAACTTTGTTAAATTATTCAATATTACTTTGTCTTTTCCCCCACTGATTTGAGATACTGCCTTTAAATAGTTGTTAATTTTCCATATCTAATTTGTCCTGTTTGGATTTTTCTGTTCTCTTCCAGTGGTCAGTCTATTCTTTCATCAATACCAATACTGTTTTAATTATAGGGGCATTATAACATTTTTAAATATTTAGTACAACCAGACCCTTTTTTTCCTCCATCAGAGTTTTCCTGGCTCTTCTTGCTTGGTAGTTTTTCCAAATAAACCTTAAATCAAGATTTCTAGTTTCAGGGGAAAAATCCAATATTTTTTATTGGTGCTGCATTGAATTTGTTAATTTAGGGAAACTGACATCTTTATGATGTTGGGTTTTCTAATCCCCGAACATGGTACATATTATCATTTACTGAAGTCTTTATTTAAGTTTTTCAAGGGTGTTTAATAACTTTCCTTATAGGTTTTGAATTTTTCTAGTCAAGTTTACACTTATGTATTTTCTTAGTTTTTTGTTTTTGTTTGTGAATAAAAATTGGGTCTTCTTTTCTAACTTCTGTTATTTGCATGTATGGTGATTAGTTTTTATATGTTAATTTTGTTTCTATCCCCAGCTTTACTGAGGTATAAATGACAAGTAAAATTGTGTGTGTGTGTATATGTGTGTGTGTATAACAACATCATGCCTTGATATACATTGTAAAATGATTTCCACACTCAAGTTAATACATCAATACCCTTTGGTGAGAATGCTTAGGATCTACTCTCTTAGAAAATTTCAAGTATACAATATTACTAATAGTCACCATGCTGTGCATTAGGTCTCCAGACATGGTCTCTGACCAACATCTGCTCATATGCCCCTACTCTACCCCCCAGCTCCTGGAACCCACCATTCTGCTCTGTTTCCATGAGTCCCACTTTTTTTCTTATTAGCTTCCACATGTAAGTGAGATCATACAGTAACTGTTTTTCTCTTACTCAATTCATGTGGCATAATGTCCTCCATGTTCATCTATTTTACCACAAATGACAGGATTTCCTTCTTTTTAATGGCTAAATAATATTCCTGTGTGTGTATCAATCACATTTTCTTTATCCATTCATCCATTGATGTACACTTAAATTCTTTCCATATCTTGTCTATTATAAATAATGTTGCAATGAACATGGGAATGCAGACATCACTTCAAAATACTGATTTCATTTCCTTCAGCTATATGTTCAAAAGGAGAATTTCTGGATCATAAGTACTCTATTTTTAATTTTTTGAGGGATCTCCATACTATTTTCCATAATAGCTATATCATTTTACATTACAGCAGTACACAAGGGATCCCTTTTCTCTATATCCTAGAATACAATTGTTACCTCTTATCATTATTGTTGTTGTTGTTGTTTTGGTAATAGCCATTCTAACTGATGTAAGGTGACATTTTATTGTGAATTTTATTTGCATTTCCTTAATGATTAGTGATGTGGAATGCCTTTGTATGTACCTGTTGGCCATTTGTATGTCTTCTTTGGAAAATGTCTATTCAAGTATTTTGCCCATTTTTTAATTGGATTTTTTTTTTTTTTTGGTTTTGAGTTGTATGAGTTCTTCATATATCTTAGAAATTAACTCCTTATCAGATATATGGTCTGTAACTATTTCATTCCACTGGTTGCCTCTTCACTCTCTAGATTGTTTCTTTTGCTGTGCAGAAGATTTTTAGTGTGATGCACTCCCACTTGTCTTATTTATTTTTGCTTTCATTGTCTGTGCTTTTAGTGTCATATCCAAAAAATCATGTACCTCTATTCACAGATGACATGAAGTGTTGTACATATATGTATATAAATCCTTCAAAATAAACAAAAAAGATTAGAGCTAATAATGAGTTGATCAAAGTTGCAGAATATAAGACCAATACAGAAAAATCTGTTATATTTCTAAGCTAACAATGAACCATCCAAGCATAAAATTAAAAAAATTTTTCATTTGCAGTAGTATCAAAAGAAAACATACTTAGGAATAAATTTGACCATAGAAGTATAAGACTTGGACACCGAAAGCAAAAAACAAAACAATCAATCAAAGAACTTTATTAACAGAATATTAAAAAGACCTAAATAAATGAAAGGACAGCTTGTGTTCATAGACTGAAAAACTTAATATTGTTAAGATGATAATATTTCCCAAACTGATCTACATATTAAATGCAATTTCTATCAAGATTCTAATGGATTTTGTGCATAAATAAAGAGTTGACTCTGTAACTTATATTAATATACGAAGGACTCAGAATATCCAAAACAACCTTTAAAAGAAGAACAAAAGTGGAAAGCACACTTCTAATTTCAAAACTTATTACAAAGCTGCAGTAATCAAAACAGTAGGACTGGCACAAGAATAGACATAAAGATCAAAGGAGTGGAGAGCTCAATAACAAACCAGACATCCATGGTCAACTGATTTTCTCACATCAAATATAAAAATTAAATCAAAATGGATCAAAGACCTAAGTTTAAGAGCTCCAACTATACAGCTATTAAGAAGGAACATGGGTATAAATCTCCATGATCTTGAATTAGACAAAATTTTCTTATATGACACCAAAAGAGCAAGCACCAAAAAAATATATATAAATAAATTAGACGTCACAAAAATTAAAACTTTGGGTCTTCAAAGGGCATTATCAAAAAAGTTTAAAAAAAAGTCACAGAATGGAAACAATATTTGCAAATTATATATCTTATAAGGGTATAGTATCTATATTAAATAAAGAACTCTTACAATTCAACAATAACAGAGATGAATAACTCAATTATAAAATGGGCAAATATTTGAATATACATTTTTCCGAAGAAAATATACCAGTGGTCAAAAGCACATGAAAAAGTTCTCAAAATCATTAGTTATCAGGGAAATTCAAATCTAAACCACAATGAAATCCCATTTAATCGATGATGGCTATAATAATAATAATTTTAAAAGAAATTTTGTTTTATAATTATGGGTGAGAATGTGCAGAAATTTTAACTATCATACATTGCTGATGGGAACGTAAAAATGTAAAACGGTGCAGCTGCTTTGGAAATAGTTTGGCATTTCCTCAAAAAGTTAAATGCAAAGTTACCATATGACCTAGCAATTACACTCCTAGGTATATATTAAGAGAATTAAAAAATACGTTCTTACAAAATCTTGTACACAAATGTTCGCAGCAGCATTGTTCATAATAGCCAAAAGTGGAAACAACACAAATATCTATCAACTGATAATTGATAAACAAATGTGGTAAACCCATACATTATCATTCAGCCATAAAAAATTAAGTATTGATGATAGCAGACTGCCGTGTCTTATTCCTTTTTAGTCTTTCATCACAATGTCTCTGATAAGGGCCTAATATGGCATAATATCCACAATATATAAAGAACTCATATGACTCAACAATAAAAAATAATAATAATAATTCAATTCAATTAAAAAATGGGCAGAGGACCTGAACAGACACTTCTCCCAAGAAGACATACAAATGGCCAACAGACATATGAAAAGATGCTCAACATCACTAGCTATTGGGGAAATGCAAATTGAAACCACAATGAGCTACCATCTCACCTGTTAGAATGGCTATAATCAACAGGACAAGTAATAAAAAGTGGTTGAGAAGTCGTGGGGAAAAAGGAACCCTCATACACTGCTGGTGGAAATGTAAATTCATACAAACACTATGGAAAACAGTATGGAGATTCCTCAAAAAACTAAGGATAGAATTACCATATAACCCAGCAATCCCTCTTCTGGGTATTTATCCCCCAAATTTGAAAACATTATTCACAAAGATATATGCACCCCAATGTTCATAGTAGCTTTATTCATGGTGGCCAGGATACGGAAGCAACCGAAGTGTCCTATGATAGATGACTGGATGAAGAAACTATGGTACATATATACAATGGAATATTGCTAAGCCATAGGAAAAGATTAAATACTGCCACGTGTGACAACATGGATGGATCTAGAGATAACCAAGCTAAGTGAAATAAGTGAGACAGAAAAACTTGAAAACCACATTATTTCACTTATTTGTGGGAAATAAAACTGAGAGCAACAAACAAATGTGACAAGCAAACAGAGTCTCATGGACACGGACATTGGATCGGTCATTATCAGAGGGAAGAGGAGGAGGGGGGAGGCAGATAGGGGCAACAGGGATCAAATATTTGGTGACAGAAGGAAATTTAACTTTGGGTGGTAAACACACAATGTGATAGATATATGACATATTGTTGAATTGTACACTTGCAACTTACTTGATTTTATTAATAAATGTCACCCCAATAATTTTAATTAAAAAATGAAGTATTAATACATGCTAAAACATGGATGAACATCGAACCATTCTAAATGAAAAAAAAACAGCTACCAAAAGCCACATGTAACATGATTCCATTTATATGAAATGTATAGAATAGCAAATCCATAGATATAGAAAGCAGGTTAATGGTTGCCAAAGGCTGCAGAGAGCAATGGCTAATAGGTTCGAGGTGTCTTTTTGGGGTAACAAGAATATTCTGGAATTGGATAGTAGTGATAGTTGCATCATCTTGTGAATATACTTAAAATCATTGAATTGTTCCATTTAAAATGTGAGTTTAGTGGTAAATGAATTATATCTCAAGAAACATTTTTTTTTTTTAAGACAAGAGGGAGCCTTGCACAGATCAATGATGAAAGTGTACTATAAATTTAGGAGTGTTTAAAACTCAAACTCTGTGCCTGGAGAACAGAGAGAATAGAGAGGATAAAATTGAGTTTGGGAAAACATGAGGGGAAAAGTGTTTCTCATATTCGTTGGTGTCAGCATAAAGTAGCACATTCATTTAAGTAAGCAATTTAGTGGTATCTATCAAAAAAAATAAAGCAGGTACCCTATGATCCAAGATTTTCATTTGTAGGAATCTAAAATCAATGTGCAGCTGGCACAGTTAGCACTCAGTGAATGTTCTTCCTATTATAAAGGCGATAATCATATGGAGAGATTATAAATTATGCAATAAACTCCTGCAGCCAATTCACCTCTCATTTCTGCTTCTTTTGGAAAAATAATAAGACAGTGTTTATACCACAGGGTGGTATGACCATGAAATTACTACTTTTTTAATTTTTGCAAGCTGCATAAAGTAGAAAGAAAATTCTCCCCTAAACTATAAGGTCAAGTCTAGAGATACTATGTGTATACTAAAAGTTAAAGATTCTCATTAAGAATCTTTAAAGGTGATACTTTTGTAAAAGTGATACGGTGAGATGGGAGTAGAGGAGGGGAAAGGAAACAGCTTGAGCCTCGGCCAAATCCCATGAAGATGCAAAAAAGCCAAGAAATAGTCACAGTGACGTATGCATGAAGCCTCACGAAAATCAGCAGTGACGATGCAACAACTGGCAGACTCGGTGACTACTGATAGAAGTGCCTAAGTGAACTAATACCTTTTTTCTCCATTAATTCTTTCTCCAAATGGCGATTCTCTTTAAATGTGGCATTGCTATTATTTGTAAACACCGTACTTTGTCCATCAAATAAAAGTTCTATCAATACAGAAAAAGCCCAAGGAAAGGAACATCATGCCAGTCTACTTTTCCAATTAATCATAACCCAAGCCTTTCAGCATATAAGGATATATCCTCAAATCGACTTGTCCAATTGCAGGGAAAGCACCAAGCAAAGAGAAATAGCTTCTGAAATCCACCCTATAGCTCGAAAAGTGGCAAGTGACAGCTAACCCTCCAGGATGCTCATTGCCTTAATGCTCCTTGGGGCTGGTCCTGTGAAAGCATGGCATGTCCATCAGTCCACCAGCCACTAACCCCCAGATCTCACCCTCCCACCTACCCAGCCTAGTGAGATGTGATGGGGAGACAGGGATTGTGACATAAGAAAATGGCCTCAGGCTGATAAATGTAAAAGCCAGCCCATGAGCTTCCTAGGAGGGACACGGCCTGTGAAGGCCTCATAACAGCCAACCTCTTGCAACCTCCAAGCTGACAGCCCCATCAAGGAGAAGAGGAAGCCCTCCGAGGGAGAATTAACAGCAAGATTCCAGTAGAATAGAGAAGGTGCAATCATGTAGGAGCCATGGAGACTGCTATGTGTGTTTGCTCTCCATGTTGTACATGGCAGAGATGTTGTCCTCAATTATGTTCCTGTCTGTGCTGCAAGTTCATCTTCACTTCGGAGCGGAACTGCACCTGCTTTCCCTGCCCGTACAAGGACGAGCGGAACTGCCAGTGCTGCCACTGCACCTGCTCCGAGAACCCCAACTGCCACTGGTGCTGCTGTTCATGGGCCAATGACCCCAACTGTAAGTGCTGCTGCACAGCCAGCAGCAACCTCAAGTGCTACTACTACGAGAGCCGCTGCTGCCGCAATGTCACCATCACGTTTCACAAGGGCCGCCTCAGGAGCATCCATACCTCGTAAGTGCTAGGCGCCCAATGTGGGCCACACTGGCTCAGGAAAGCAGTGGGGTCCACAGGGCAGGCCAGTACCCCTGTTCTGAGTTCACTTCTCTATCTGAAAAAGAAAGGAGGCCAAGAATTCTGTAGTAATTAAGTGTGTCCTATACAGCTCTTAACCGCATTTAGATCTGAGTTCTAAATCCAAGCTCCAGCAGCTGTGTGAATGAACACTGTGGTCTCCTGAGCCTCAGCTCTCTCTGTACCAGTCAATACTCAGTGCTTAAGCAACTTGCCAGGCACTGCCTGTGTGACTCCATGTAACCCTCATCCCATGCCTACTCTACTAATAAGAAAACTGAGCCACTAAAAGGTTAAGTTAGTTGCCCAGGATCTTCCAGCCAGTCAGGTGCACTCAGGATTTGAATGCAGAGTCTGTGTTCCTTACTTTAAAATGCTCTACTGAAAAACAGAGAGAACAACACTTGCCTTGATTCAGTGGGCATGAGGATTAATGCATGTGCTTTGTAATCTGTTATGTCAGCGGTCCCTAACCTTTTTGGCACCAGGAACCTGTGCTTCTATGAGAATCTAATGTCTAATGATCTGAGGTGGAGCTGAGTCAGTGCTGCTAGCTGGGAAGCATCTGCAAATACAGATGATGCTTCACTTTCTTGCTCACCACTCACCTCCCGCTGTGCACCCAGTTACCAACAGGCCATGGACAAGTACTGGTCCACGGCCCGGGGTTTGGGGACCCTTGCGTTATGTGATATAAAAATATAAATTGCTCATACTCTTCTTTCTCTGAACTCTTGATATCTGCAGTACTTATTAGAAAAATAATCACTTCCACAAGCCACTTTAGACTCCCATGGCCAACATAAGGACACCAGGCAGCTTTGTACTCCCGCCAGCTTTCTCTTTGTTCCTATCCAGAGGTCTTGGCACTGAGGGTTTCAGTCACTCTTTGGGGCATTAACTCTCTGTGTCAGGCATCGAATATCCTCTTCCTGCCTTGACTAAACCAGTCTTTTTATGCCACCTGTGAGAAGAGTCTGGAGTACTAGAGACAGACTCCTTAGGGGAGGAAAGATTAAATTAGCTCAGTACTATGACAGGATCTGGAGAGTAAGGTTGAAAGCCTTTCAAGTTTGGAAAAGCAATTCTGTGAGAAAAGGTTCAGTGAATTCAGGGGGAAAATATGATCCATCTTGCCATTAAGCACTTAGTAGATGCTTAGTAAACATTACTCTGCTTGTGGACCTCTCATTGTCCTTGCATGAATACAGAACCCAGGGGTTCTGGATGCAGGCCCAGAAGTTCTAAGGTGCAGAAAGTAGTGTCCACATTTATCTCTGCTCAACTTCCCATTTTCTGATCATCAGCCAGGAGAGTCACTGGGACTATTTCAACAGGGGAGAGATGACATCGGTACTTTGGGAAAATGCCTTAAGCCAGTAACTCCCAAATATTGCATTGGAATCACTGGGGGATCTTTAAAAATAAAAATACTGATACCTGGCTCCCGCTCCCAGACATTCTGATTTTATTAGTCTGGGGTATGGTCTGGGCATCAGAATTGTAAAAGCTCCCACCCCACACCCAGTGATTCTAAAATGCAGAATGGTCTGGAAGGGACAGGAGGAAAACGAGAACCTAGGTGCAAGGAGAACAGGCCTGAATTTAGAAGAGGGAGAAAGCCATGCAGAGGAGCACAGGCCGGATATCTCAGCAAGAAGACAAGGCTGCTTGGGCTAGGGGACAGTTTTGGCATGGAACCATGACCACCGAATGACCACATTTAAGCCTGAGGCTTTGAGAAAATGGTCAAATGCTATTGCAAGTGTCAGGAGGTTGGCCCTGGGTGCACTGAGGCTTATGGCTTTTCCTGGTTTCTGAACCACTGCCTCCCCTGTTCCTCACCATTACTTCCTGCTCAGCAACTTGCTTATCCTGTCTCACTCTGGTCTCAATCACCCTTCTCTGCCTTACTCATCATCTCTTTTTCTCACTTCCTTTTCCACCACTACCCCAGCTCCCTGAGCCATTCACACCTGTCTCTTAGCTCTGCCCTCTCTTTCTCTTCCCCCAACACCGCCTACCCTCCCTTCTTCTTTCTGATTTCTCATGCTGTCTCCCTTTATATTACACCCTGATTCTGAGAGGTCCACCTTACCAAACTAGAAAGATCCATTGAGGTACCATGTGTATAATGGACCTGGACCTCCCCGTGATCCCTTCAGGGCCCAGGCAGGTGGCTGGAAATGTGGGAAAGGAACAGGGGTGAGAACCCTGAGGCCTGCCAGCTTGGAGCCCAACATCCAAATGGTAAGGGATGAGCATGTCAGGTGCCTCGGTCTCCACAAGGGGCACTTTCTGTCACCACAGGGGCACTCCATTCCAGTACACTTGGGCTGCACCTTGGACTGTCTGGTCCCTGAGACATGGGTGTCTGACCAAGGGAACTGGGAAAGAGACAAGGGCAAATACAGACCACAAGAAGTCAAAAGCAGAAGAGAACACAGCCACAATGTTCAGATCAACACCGAAAAATATAACTCACGTGAACAGAGGCAAAGAGATAGAGTCAAAAATTGTATATCTGTCGACATCCCACAGCTAATTCATTTATTCATAAACAGCTTTTGTCCTGATTATAGCTTCTTAGAACATGCACTTGAATTTTACAAGTATGCCCTTACTTTATCCATAGTTCTTTAAATACATGAAATCAGCCTCAGATATTAGACAAATAAAGCACACACACGCACCCACAAACAGTAGAAGCACACGCTTTTCATGCTCTTGATTATTGTTTTCCTCTACTGCGGACATTAAACAGCTAATAGTAGAGGGCGGTAATTACAGTGGCCACATTTATAAAATGTTAACTAGGTACTAGCAGTTAAGCACTTCTCATAGATTATCTCGTGCTCATAGATTATCTCATGTAGACTGTAAAATTCTCATAAAAGTAGTATTGTGAGCCTTGATGTATAAATGAGGAAACAGAATGAGAGAGGTTAAGAAATTCATCTCAAAGGTGCAACTCCACAGTGGTGCATTCCATCATGTGCAATCTGCTTAGACCCTTAATTCTTACTTGTCTAGTGGTGAGACACACAAGTTTTAGGCTTGGCTCAGAGACTGGCCTCCTGGTGTCCAGGGAAGGATGCTATCCATCCTCTTCTGGGTTCTATCCTACACTAATAATAATGATGCCAATGCCCTCCAGGAAAAACCCACCAAGAATACACCTTTAACTGGATGAGATTGGATTTGTTGCCAAATCGCGACAAGTGAGAACATACACTATGGTTAAGTGTGAGATGTCTCAGTAAGGCGATATCAAGAGGTTATTATAGGATTTAGGCTCACATTAGGTGAGGATGCGGGGATAAATCTCCTATTTAGTATCTTAATAAATCTTGTCTAGAAGGTGGGAAGACCAGAGGGAGCCTGATGCTATATCTGGTGAAAAAGCAGCAGTCACTCCCATCAACCAGGAGAGGAGATGTTTGGTCATTTGCGTGATTTGGACTACGAACTTGCTTTTGTCTAAGTTCAAACATGAACTTAGCTTTGCTCTATCACAGTCCCAGAATGGCCTTGTCTAGTGCTGATATTCTGTGCTATTATTTGGCCAACAGAATCCCAAGGCCCAGCTGACAGTGTCAGCCCAGTCTGGCTGCTTTTTTTCTTGCTCAAAAATAACAACGAGCAGTTGTACGGCACTTACTGAGATCCAAGGACTACTCTAAGGCCTTGCAGGTATTAAATTCAATTGCAACCCTCTCAAGTTCTCTAATGTGGGTACTAATTTTATAATGAGGAAACGGGCAGAGAGAGAGAGGTTAATTAACTTACCTGAGGTCACCTAATAGATAGTGAAGTCAGGTTCAGAATCCAGGCACCCTGACACTGAGCCCATGCTCCTGGCCATGACAGGGGACTGCCCCTCAGTGGCCCTCCTATTCGGGAGGCTGAGAAATGGAACGAGCTCTGAAGCTCATGTCCTAAAGCTCTCCCTGTGTCCGCTTCTCCTTTCAGCTCCAGGATGGCCCTGCGCATCGGGGGCAGCGATACACAAATGGATGAGGTGAAGACGATGTCAACGAACAGCCACCTAGTGGACCATCTCTCGTGCCCCATGTGCAACCGGCTGCGCCTGCACTCGTTTATGCTGCCCTGCAACCACAGCCTGTGCGAGAAGTGCCTGCGGCAGCTGCAAAAGCACGCCGAGGTCACCGAGAACTTCTTCATCCTCGTCTGCCCGGTGTGTGACCGCTCGCACTGCATGCCTTACAGCAACAAGATGCAGCTGCCCGAAAACTACCTGCGCGGGCGCCTCACCAAGCGCTACATGCAGGAGCATGGCTACCTCAAGTGGCGCTTTGACCGCTCCACAGGACCCATCCTCTGCCAGGTCTGCCGCAGCCGGCGCATCGCCCACAAGCGCTGCATCACCTGCCGCCTCAACCTGTGCAACGACTGCCTCAAGACCTTCCACTCAGACGTGACCATGCAGGACCACGTCTTCGTGGACACCAGCCCCGAGGACCAGGACGAGAGGATCTGCATCCAACACCCATCCAGCCGCATCATCGAGTACTGCCGCACCGACAACCAGTTGCTCTGCACCTTCTGCAAGACCGCATTCCACAACGGCCACGACACCGTCAGCCTCATCGACGCCTGCTCCGAGAGGTCCGCCGCACTCTTCAGCGCCATCGCCAAATTCAAAGCAGGTCCTGGTCCCCTTCTCTCCCTTCCAGCATAACTCGTAGTTCGAGAACTGATGGGGAAGACGGCTTGGGGTAATCTGGTTAGTGAGAGCCTTGCCTCCGCCTGGTGGAGCTTCGCTAGAAGCACTGGGAAGCACTGAGCTAGGCTGTAAGTGGTTGGATTGGTGTCCACACCTCGCAACTACCACTAGCCGCTTAACCATCCTGTGCCTTGGCTTTCTCATCTATAAAATGGGGATAATAGTATAACTCTCTCGTTGGGTGATTGTGAGGATTTAATGAGTTATACTGTGTGAAGCATGCGAAAAAGAAAATCTGGCACATAAGAAGTCCATAAAGATTATATAATTTTAGCTATAATCTTCATGACCTTGAGCCTCATTTTCCCCTTTGGAAAATGAAGGATGAATTTGATCCTGTCATATCCTGGAGTTCTGTGAGCCTTTTCTAAGGTATTTTGTCACTAAAGTTGGATTTCTGTAGTTTTCCCATTTACAGAGGGAAAGATTTAAGTCAATGTTAAGAATTACCTCAATTTTAATTTTTTCCTGATGGATTTTACCCTAAACTTGCAAGCGGTAAAGTAAATGAACTGGTAGTAAACACATAATAACAGGAAAATTCAGAAATAGTCAATAATGTTCTGATCCACAGCTTGTTTTCCCTCTGCATGCCTGCTCACCGTAATTTTATATCGGCTACACATAATACAGTTTTAGTTTCTATAAGGGAAACTGACCTTAGTCCATGATGGAACCCAGTACAATAATATATGGGGTTCAGCAAAGAGCCCCATAATTTCTGGGTGTGCATCCACCTGATGAGACATAAGTATTGTCCCTGGGAATAACTCCTTTGTTAGAGTCCTACTTTGCCTAGACCTTTTAGATAAATTATGCCTACTCTTCTTAATAATCCCTACAGTGGAGGCATTAAAATTCCCTCCATGGAAAAGAAAAGTGGGGTTCCAAGAAATAATTGGCACAAGGCAGCTAATAAAAGACAAGCCCAATCTATCCGCCCCCAACATCCATGTTCATTTCACAATATTCATTTGATAGCCTCTGTGCTGAACAGTGACCAGATCCTAAAGACAGGGATTTAAAAACACCAGCTACAACCACCACCATAACCCGTGGCCTATTTCCTTAAGAAGTGGCCTACAGTCAAGTGACCAAAGTGAACCAGATCAAGCCAACCCTTTCCTTTTTCAGATTGTTCAGCGTCCGTAGTATAAACGTATGAAAAGGAGGCAGTTTTCCTCTGAGCTACACAGGAAGGTCCCATTAGACATAGAGTTGGGTCAGAGATGGACTTTGCTAAGTATGTCACCCAGAACCTCTCACCAGCATGAATATTTTAGGAATACTGTGATATCTCAATTGCCCCATACCTGGAAGCATTGTTTGTCAATTGACATTTGTTCAGTTTCGGAACCACCACCAAGAAAAGCCTCTGTATTAAAGAAACCCTACAGGATTCACATTGCCAAGCAAATGTGTAGCCCCTTTGGTTCCTAGAGCATTTTCTCAAGGTGGGACTCACTGCCTGGGCACAGCTGGTCTCTGGGCCCTCAGCACGGGGAAAGGGCTGCTGCCTGTAACTTGCTGTGACCCCCATGCAACCATAGAAAGCCTGGATATTTAGCACAATAATTTTCTCAGAGTTTATATCACCTAAAAGTCAGACAGTGAAGTTCAATTCAGGGCAAGGGGACACCAGTGCAAATACCAGAGAGCCCAGAAGTTGCAAAGGGGGCAGGGACCACCTTCATGGAACATCCATTTGGATATAAGAATTTAGCCTTTCCATGCTTGCTAAGGAAACAAGCAAAACAAAATTTTTAATAAAAATTTTTTTAACCAGGGTTCAAATTTGCTCTTAAAGATTCAATTCGCTTTCTGGGGAGATGCCATAAATCTGCATTTAAAACAGATCTCCAGGTAATTCAAAAACAGGGATCTGAGAACACAATTTGAAAAACTCAGCCCTGGAGAGACCTTGTTTGTGCTGAGAGTTTAAAGCAATTGGTGTCAACCCCAGCTGCACACTGACACTGCCTGGGAAGCTGTACTAACTAGGACCCAGCAGTGGCGGCCTCACCTGGGAGCTTGTGAGACTGCAGAACCTCAGGCCCCACCCCACCCAGATGGCATGGGAATCTGCATTTTAATAAGATCCCCAGAAGATTCTCTGGATTAGTTCTAAACCTAGCAGCAAACTGAGTCACCTGAATTGCTGAGCCCTAACTCAGGCCAATTCAGAATCTAAGCAGGTGAGGCCAAGAGAAGAGCATTTTTATAAAATTCCCTTAGGTGGTTCCAGTGCTCACAGAAGGCTGAGAACCACAGCGGAGCATTTAAGAACATAGGCTTTGGCATTAGACAAATAAAATTATGGACAGGTCCTGGTTCCTCCTATTTACTTGCTGTGGGACACTGGACAGTCGTTGTTTAACCTCCCTGAGCCTTAGTCTCCTCATCTATAAATGGGAACAATATCTTCTTCACAGAAAGATATGTGTACTATATGATAATATATGGACATAATCTATCATTATGTGTAATATATGGATCTGGTCCATAATAAATGTTTAATAAGTAACATCTATTTTTAAGCATATTGCCTGAGAGAGGCCTTGATTTGACTTTCCTCTAAGACCAGCTCTTGCAAAGCTGCCATATTTGTAAGGGCAGCGAGTAGGAGGCAGCTTCTGGCCTCCTCTGTCCTTTCGTTTCTCCTACTGCTGCCTATTTCCCCCTCATCTATTTTTATCCTGCCTCTCCTGACTCTGTTCTACTTAAGCTTAACTAATCTCTAATAAAGCAAAAAAATTTCCTACCCAAGTATCTTTAACAGTGAGTAACTATTGAATAGTCAAAGAAAATAATGCATAAAGTGAAATTTCAGCTGCCATAAGTCACAAGAGGGTTTGCATGTGGGGAGGGCAGGGGGCACTTCTCAGCACCACTGCAACCACATTTTCGTAGTTTCCTGTTCAGCCCCCATCTACAACACCCCCTCATCCCTTCTGGGCCAGTGTGAGGAAGGAGGTGGGCAAAGGAAATGGAAGCTTCAGAAAGTAGACCAGAGAGTGACACCCTAAAGATGTTAGATAACGGGACAGCATGGCTTTCACACAACAAACACCTTCTGAGCACCACTATCACCCTAGTTATAACAGTAACCAAGATAACCATGGTCCCTGCTCATGGTCTGACAGAGCGCTAGGGTTCTCTTACTCAGGTGTGTATCATTGTTACAATGGCCACCACTCACAGAGGTCCAGCTCACCACGGACCCAGGGCCATGTTAAGAACCACCTACAAAAAGACTTGGTCACCCCCACTCCTGAGTAAAATTTGGTGGATTGTAGCGCATCAATTCACTATAGAATTTGCCTTCCAAGGGGAGAAACTTATCTTAGAATAGGCTACAGAAGGCTGACATGTCTTCAAATTGCTTCCTGATCCCTAAATTTCCGTAAAGCCAACAAAGGTACCCATTTCACAGATGGAGACATGCTACGTACCACCTTATCAGCGTCCTCTGTGCTATCGGATTTATCAGTGTCCCAAGCATCGACGCCCTCTCATATTCATGCCTATATCACTAGTGCATAGAAAGGCATGCCCATGAAACACATATCCAGTCAGTGTTTGTCAAATAAGTGCACTTAAAATCCAAATACCATGTGAGAGGATGCAGGATGAATTGGATTCTCCTTGAAGTATAATAGCAGACCGTTTAATTAGCAGGAAGTGGGAGAAAGGCAAGAGAGGGAGCATAGCTGAACCCAAGAGAGTGGAATCCCCCAGTGGAGAAAAAGGGCATGTGAAACAGCCACAGAGAAGGAAAACTGTGCCGATGTCCCACTAAAACTGTGCCGAGGGCTGGGTTTTTGGTGAATAAGGCATGACAGCATTTAGAAATAGTCATTAGAAATTTAGTTCTTTCTCCTACACCTGCAAAAGCTTAGCTTTCACACAAGGAAAACCACTTTGTGACATTACATCTTCTCAAGTTCAATTTGCTGAAAAGTGAAGTCTGGTGAAAACTAATATCATGGGTAGCCCTGAACTTCCAACTTCAGACCAAAGGCCACGGGGATTACTATTATAATATAGAAGTATACCAGGGAAGGGTGACTGTTATATCTAAGGGATATATTAGAGAAGAAGGAAGAGACAGGTGTACTGAGGGAAGCCAAATGCCTTTCACAAACCATTTTATGAAATGCATTCTAGTGTGTATCAGCCCAGCTACAGGTGTCTCCCCTCCCACCCCCCACCTCACCCCCTACTTCCTTGGAGTCCAAGGTAATTGGCTCCAGTTTACTACTGGCTTTGACATCTGGCGAGATGAAAACTTTAACTGAAGTAACTAACTTCGTTGTTTTGCAGTCCGCTATGAAATTGATAATGACCTGATGGAATTCAACATTTTAAAAAACAGCTTTAAAGCTGACAAGGAAGCAAAGAGAAAAGAGATCAGAAATGGATTTCTCAAGCTGCGCAATATTCTACAGGAAAAAGAGAAATTGATCATGGAGCAGGTAGAGAATCTAGAAGTGTCCAGGCAAAAGGAAATTGAAAAATATGTGCAAGTCACAACCATGAAAGTAAATGAAATGGATGGCCTGATCGCCTACTCCAAGGAAGCCCTGAAGGAGACAGGCCAGGTGGCGTTCCTGCAGTCTGCCAAGATTCTGGTGGAACAGATCGAGGATGGCATCCAGAGCACCTACAGGCCTGACCCACAGCTCCGGCTACACTCCTTGCACTGCATGCCCTTGGACTTTGCTGAGCTCTCCAATGCCATCCATGACCTCTTCCCCACAGGACCCAAGAAAGTATGCTCCTCAGGGGACTCCCTGCCCGCCCCGTATCCCATACACTCAGAAATGATGATGGCCAGGAAGGTCACTTTCAGCACCCACAGCTTTGACAACCACGAGATATACCAGCGAAGCACCTCTTTGTTGTCCTTCAATACCACTGGCAATGAGAAGGCCAAGATGGGTTTGGAGGCCAACGGGCGAGCCCAGTCAGCCGCACCCGCCAAACCCACAGATGGCCTCTACACCTACTGGAGCGCAGGGGCAGAAACCCGGTCTGTGCAGAACAGCGGCAGTTTCCACAACTGGTACTCATTCAACGATGGCTCCGTGAAGACCCCAGGCCCAATTGTTATCTACCAGACTCTGGTGTATCCCAGAGCTGCCAAGGTAAGAATAGGGTCTGGGCCCCGTGGGGAAGATGGGAGGATGTGGGGTACTGAATGGAGGTGGGTAGTCAGGAAGAACTGCACTTATCACTTTGACCTCTAGGGTCCAGTCACTCAAATCTGCTCCTCTGGACTCTTTGTGGTCAGCCCATTCAAAAGGGATAAGTTCCTGAAATTTTAAGTAGCCCAAGACTGGCTTAAAGCTAACAAGGTGTCTAACTCATAGTAGAAATATATCTGAAATTTCCAACCCCACTTCAAAGGCAACTTCTCTACTGAAAGAGAACCCAATTTGGGAACCAAAGTAATTTGAAGAGACTGCTGGGAAAGTCTAATATTTCCCAGAGGAAAGCCTGTTAATAGTAGAAAGAGCACAGAAATTGGTACAAGAAATGCAGGTTGCATTACCTATCGGCTATGATTTTTCTAAATCGCTAACTTTTTTAAAGAAAACACCCAGACTCTCTATGATTCGGAAATATTGGAAAGATAATCCTCAATGGAATTCCAATTCTTTTCTCCTGAGATTCAACTTTTTGGGGGGAGGGTGGGGAGGTGTCTTTCACAGACCTCTATTATTGCCATCACCTGGTTTCAAGGGACACGACTCCTCCATGACCTCTTGTCCTAAATAGACAAATAGCCTTTCCCTTAACATTCCTTTCAAATTCAGCTGAACTTAAATTGAACTGTGTATAGAATACTTTATTAAACTTCAAAGAGGAAAAAAGATTAACATGCAACTAGATATTCTATTAGACAATATCTTGCCTCCCCCTGAGCTCCTTACAGGGAGATCCCCTAGGCCAGCCCATGGCCTGCTTCCATGTGGCAGAGCCCATCTTTTGCTCCCATAATCTGAGAACATTCCCAAAGACTTTTAGCATCCTTGAAGTCTAAACTAGTAGTGCTCAAATATGAATGTGCACCTGGGGATCTTGTTAAAATGCAGGTTCTGTTTTAGTGAGTCTCAGGGGGATACGAGATTCCAGGTGTTGATGCTGTTGCTGGTCTGCAGGTCACACTTTAGTATCAGGGGTCTTTAAACAAGAAAATGAAAGCCAGACGCTGACCAAGCTTTAATTTTCCATTCTCCTGAAACATCACAATCTATATTTTGTCTATAAATGACATCAAGAATAACCTTATGTTGGAACATAGAGCATGCCCTCCTATGGACCATCAGACACAGCAGAATATCTCTGCCCTTCACGTAATAGAGGCCCACAAATGAGCAGCTGGATCTACATTTCCAAATGATACTAATCAGCAAAGCTTGCAGTGTGCGTGACATTAGCCCAGGGATGGCATTAGGTCTCACCAGCATGTAACTCAGACCTCTCAGGAGGCTGGCAGGATCTTGCTCTAGAGGGGAAGGACTAGTGATGTCTGCTCTCTACTTGGGCGTGGAGAGCAATTGCACCATGCCACCTATTAGTAGTCCCCGGATGAGCTCAAGAAAGGAGCCTACACAGGAGCCTTGACTTGATAGCCTAGTCAAGTCATTAGCTATCAAGAGAGGACACTTGAACTTAATTGCATACAGTAGTATTGATGTAAAATACCCTTGATCCCTATTTTAGGATTACGGAATGGAATTCGCACAGAAATCACAGTGCTCAGTAAGGCACTGATGGAAAATAAAATCTGTGTTGATCTCTCTCTCAAATGATGGTTAACTAACAGTCCCCGTTAAGCTTTCAGCATAGAAAATATTCTTAAAGTTGGCATTATAACTTGGTATCTTAATAATCCTAAAGAGGTTTTTTTTAATATATAAAAGCTCAACTTTATTTTTAGAAATTCCTCCCTAGGAAATGACAAAAAATTCAAATGAGGATTCGTGCCCAAAAGTGTTAGTTGCACCATTATTTGTTTAAGTATAAAATTAGAAAACAACCCAAAATCTAACTCTGAGTGGTGAACACACAATGCTATATATATATATGACATACTATTGAATTATACACTTGAAACTTATTGGATTTTATTGATCAATGTAACTCCAATAATGTTTAAATAAATAATAAATAAATAAATAAATAAATAAATAAATAAAATTAGAAACACCCTAAATGTTCGATTATAGAAGGATTAAATCATTTATGGGGCAGTGGTATTTTACTGAATTTTTAATAATATAGGAAAATTTATAATATATCATAAGTTTTAAAAAAGCAGGAATCAAAGCAATTTAATCTAAATTATGTATATTTGTGTGTTCATGCATCTATCAAAATTAGAAAAATAATGAATTATTAACTAAATTGTGGGATTATAAGTGATGTATATTCTCTTCCCTTATGCTTTTTCTGTATTTTCCAAGTATTTTACATCGAGTATGTTTGTTCTGATAATTAGGAAAAATAAGTTAATATTTATGAATAAGTTACATGAACAACAAGTTTTAAATGTGTAAATAAATAAAAATAATTATGAGTGAACTTTGTAATTTCATAAAGTTAAAATATTATACTGGTTAGAATAATTATTAATTAATTTTATAACTATAATAACATTTACATTTATTGAAGTTTAAATGAAGCATGCAATATCTATTAAAATACAATTATTTTAAAATATTTATATACCAGGTACAATCTGCTAATTGTTACTTGTTAATATATCTCTTCCCTAGAGCTGATATTTTGTTTTGGGTATGAATGTATAATCTCCATTACTAAGTCATTTCATCTCTCTGGGATTCTATTTTCTTGTATGTAAAATAGAGAGTTGGAATATATACATTTTTCACCTTCTAGGATTCTGTGATTCCAGTGGTATTTGCTAAATGTAACCTTTCTGAGTGGCAACTATAAAATGGGATAATAAAATCTCCCTCCCAGGGGATTGTGAGGACTGAATGAGCTAGCCATGTCTGACATAGAATATGATGCACAACAAGTGTTTAGTAAATGGTAGCTACCCTGGTTAGTGGTGTCAGGAGGACAGCAGGGAACCCAGAGGAGCATTCCGCTGTTCCTGGAATACATCACAAGCATCATGTCAGGCCTCATTGTGCAGGCTGCCAAGACCTTTGCACAAGGTCTAATTCAAAGTCTTCAGCACCTAGAGGAGATGGGGTCACCACACAGATAGATAGTCAATGACACAGATCTTTACGGGAAAACTGAAAGCCATGCAGTGGGACCACACCCATATGTTCATTTCTTCATAGGTTTACTGGACATGCCCAATGGAAGACGTCGACTCTTTTGAGATGGAATTCTATGAACTCATTACTTCCCCTCCTAACAATGTGCGGACGGAGCTCTGTGGACAAATTCGGGACATAATGCAGCAGAGTCTGGAGCTGCACAACCTGACCCCCAATACTGAGTATCTGTTTAAAGTCAGAGCCATCAACGATAATGGTCCTGGGCAATGGAGTGACATCTGCAAGGTACTATATACATTATTTCTTTAAAAGCTCTGGATGTAGGTCTGTTAGGATGATCCTGTGATCACGAAACCCACCATGTGACTGTGCCCCCCACCCTCGCCATCCCAGAAAATGTGTTAACTCAAGGCCAGAGAGAGGGCTGTTGGCTTCAACTGACTTTGCAAATGAGGCCCGAGAATTGTTAGTTCGGTTTGATTCAAAAACATTTGTGCTAGGCATTGGGTTAGGTTGTAGAGATTCAGAGGAAAATAAGACATAATCCATGCCTTTGAGGAATTCAAGGTCTAGTAAACAAGTAATCAGAGTGTGAGGACAAAAAAAAAGTTACATGTTAGCCCCAGCGGTGACTCAAGGCAAGGATAAGGTGCCAGATTTAACAAACGCAAATACAGGATGCCCAGTTCGATTTGAATTTCAGGCTAATGACATGTAATATTTTTTAGTAGAAGTATGTCCATGCAATATTTGGAGTATAATTATGCTAAAAATATATATATTTATTTATTGTTTATGTGAAAGTCAAGGAAGAGCCACTGGGCAGGTCAGGACAGAGTCCATAAAAGATGGTATAAGATTATTCCTGTCTTCTTTGTGATGCAAGACTAATTCTTCTTTATATCCCTAGGTACAACCTGCTAATTAATATACAGCAGGACACACGTTCATTAGTATAATTTTATTGGTATTCACAGGAGAAAGGGAGGAAAAATATCAAGAGTGCACAGAACTATCTTACTTTATAACCATGATGGTACTCTTTGGAATCAGAGTAGATTATGTCTTAATTGGGGATTCTCTAGAAGAAATGATAGTCCATCCACTTCAGCTTTTGAAAAGAGAAATTTATGATACAGAGAGGGGAGTCTTATGAGACCACTTCCAGCCAGGGCATGCATCTGATACCGGGGGAACTGGAAAGACATTTGAGTCTCTCTCTCTCTCTCTCTCTCTCTCTCTCTCTCTCTCTCTCTCTCTCTCTCTCTCTCTCTCTCTCTCTCTCTCTCTCTCTCTCTCTCTCTGTCTCTCTCTCTGTCTCTCTCTCTTTCTCTTTCTCCTCTTTCTCTCCCCCTCCCTCATTCCTTCCCTTCTTCCCTCCCTCCTTCCCTCTCTCTCATCTGAATCTGCACCATTTTCAGCTCTCCTTTAGTTTTTCCTCCCTAAACTCAGCTTGCATGTGGTTTTGGATTGTCATCGTCCAACCTCTGTAGGACCAACATAATCTGACTAGCAACACTCCCTTTGTCTCCAGTCAAATATTTGCAGAAGAGATTCTGATTGGTTGCTACCTCTAGTGATAAAGGAAAGCAAGAGGTAGTGTGGGGCCAGGATTTTGCTGTTGGTCATCTACCAGTAGCAAGCTTTCTGAGGGTGGGGGCTCTCTACTCCATCCTGCTTGCCAGCTCCAGATGTCATGTTCTCCTTCTGGAGCCCAGAACTCAAATGTACTCCCACTCCCACCCCCAGAGGTTGGACACCTAGGAAGGAAGTAGGATGAGAAGGTCAGCCTGGCTGCTGCTCCTGCTATACCCCAGCCAGTCGCCTGTCATTCATTTGCCCCTGAGCCCTTCTCGTTGATACTCCTCTCCAGAGCCTGGAACACCGACAGCTGCGACCACATTTTTGCAGCATGTCCATTTGACCACGAATTTTTCCCTTCAATCCAATTCCATCTGCCTTCTCATTTTTAAAAAATTCCTCAAAACTGTCTTGCCCAAGAAGAGCACTCAGTTCTGTTACTTTTTTTTTTTTCAATGTATCTTCTGTCACTTTTAGATACTAGGAACAAAGATGGGGGTGGAAAACTGAAGTATGTTGACTTTCTTAAGTAAATGTTTTGTCATCCCTCTTAAACTCTGACTCCTTGAGAACAAAATTCATGTCTAATTCCTCTTTCTCTCACAATGCTTACCACAGCACTGTGCCTATAGCAGGCTCTTAATGGTTATTGAATGAATAAATGAGTGAAAATGTGACCAAACAAATGAATATATGAATGAATGTCTAAATTAAAGAGTGAAGAAATAAATTGATAAACAAAATTAATAATTACAAAGTACCAAAAGATGCCTGAAAGCTGTTAAGGGTTTTATACAATCAGTCAAGAATAACATTCCCCCTGAAATTGTGTTTATGCAATTAATTCATACTCCCTGTAAGGGAAGGAAACTCATTGCAGTCCCTTTGCTTTTTAGCACAATTTTTAAATGAGCAGACCACTAATTAATGAGGTTTTCTGGAAGCTTCATTTTTATCAGAATCACAGAGCTGCAGTATAGATTTTTCCTTCAGAAGTAATTCTTCCTCCCTCTCTGTGATTATATTAGCATTCCAGGGGAAACGCTGGTTTCTTTAACATTTGTCAGGATTTGCATAAGTAAAGGCTTCAATTGCAAATGAAAATAAGATGGTGTGTTTGAATGACATTTATAAAGCTTCATAAAAATAATGACTTCAGCTCTTTACTATAAAATCGAAAAATTTTTCCTCTGGCAACAGTTTTGTGCAGATATTCCTAAAAGATTTCATTTAAAATGATGTAATGAGGCAGCAGAATCATTTCTTATCAAAAATGCAATATTTTTATCATATATACTTTTGTAAAGGAAGTGGAATAACACCTTTTGTATTTGATTTTCATCTGTAGCTTGTTGATTTTTTTAAGCGATTTTATTTGAAGTATAATACATAAAGTATGAAAGTGAAATTTAATACTTTTTAAAGGTCTCATTTATTGAAGATTAACTCTGTGTCTGACACTATAGTCATCATCACTGGTCATCCCAACCACAAGAAAAGTGGCAGGTGGTGGCCTCCATTTTATGGGTGAGAAAACTGAGGCTCAAAGACAAAAGTGTCTGGCCTCATGTAACTTGAAGGAGTTGAGTGGGAAAGTAGGCCTCATCCAAAGCAAGAGCTCATTGTCCCCTTGCACCATAATCGGATGCAGGGTGGGCTCGGCCCTGGGGACCTACCCGGCACCTCACTCTGGGAGAACGTTGTCAAGGTCAACAGCAGAGAAAGCTGGACTTTTGTTTTTGTGAGAGGCAAAATTATGCATTGGAAAGAACACTGGACGTGGGTTGATGTAACTAGGTCCACGCCCCAAAGCCACCAGACTGTAAGCTATCTGAGGACAGGCACCAGGTCAGCCTTACTTACTCTCTTGGTCCACAATCTCCAGCTGAGAACTTCCAACATCTAAGACCCTAATAGATATTTTTGCAGAATTCGAGCAATGCGTTTTTAGGCAAGTCACATACCTATTGGCCTCAGTTTCTCCTTCTGCCCTTCCTCTCAACCTCAGTGTATCTGCTGACCACCATCCCCTTTCTGAAAACAGTTTCCTTACTCTGGTTGTCTCCCTCTGACTTCAAATCTCAGCTGATTTCCAGGAAGTCTTCCCATGATGAGTCTAACTTTCCACCTGTGCACTGGTTTCCTGTCGCTCTTGTTAACAAACTAGTGTCTTAAACAATACAAATGTCCTTATTATCTAACAGTTCTGGAGATCAGAAATCCAAAATGGTTCTCACTGGGCAAAATCAAGATGTTAGCAGGGCTCTTTCCTTCTGCAGGCTCCAGGGGAATTTTTATTTCCTCCCTTTTCCAACTCCTAGCAACAACCCACATTCCTTGGCTCATGGTCCCTTCCTCCATTTTCAAAGCCAGCAACACTAGACTGAGTGTTCTCACACTGCCATCTCTCTGGTTCTCTTCTGTCTCCCTCTTCCACTTTGAAGGACTCTTACAATTGCGGTGGACCCACCTGTCACAGGTTCCAGCAATTGGGAAGTGGGCATCTTTAGGGGGCCATTATTCTGCCTACCGCAGTCTATAAATTCATACTATTCTGGGTCTTTCCGTGTAGCTCTTCAGGAAGTGAACCCCCCCTGCTCCCACCCATTGTCTTAAATTCCTTCTCAGTCTGTACTGGTGTGCCCCCCACCCCATGTGCTCAAAAAGTAGTCTTGCTGGCTACCCTGAGTCTCTGCGGTGCTATTACCTTCCTGCTCAAGCTATGCTCAGAATGGAACTCCAGCCACAGAGCAAGGCTGTCCAGTCTTCCTGGGCATCTTTCCTTGGTTTCGTGAAAATCTCCCTTCTAGTTTATCCTTTGTCCCTACTGCAGACCCTCTGCCTAGGCTGAGATGCACATCTTAGGGGTTGGGGTTGGAAGACAATCTGAGTGACCGACACTATTTTACACTTGGAATAACTGCCCCAAACCTATCTCACACCAAACAGTCCTTGATCCCTCATAAAGACAGAATACTATTGGGGTTGCTCTGCAGATGGGCTTGAGCCCTAGACTTAGCATAATTTAGGCCCAAGCTAGACTTATTATTTTTAACCTCATATGCAGAAGGTTGAATTAATTGTACACCTCAGTTCATGGTCCATTATCAAAACTGGTCTATGCAAGGCCCTTTTCTTGCTTACGTATTTATTCCCTTTTATGAGCATTCCTCCCTAGGCATCCATTTTAATATGTTTTATGTATATCTTGTTGCTTTTATGTATCCTATATGATGTATGCTGTTTTAAATGTGTTATTAACTTACACAAATAGTATTGTCTTGCATATCTTACTTTCTTACCTTTTTTCCTTAAACCCTATATTTTTATGATCAATTTATGTTGCCATGCACATTTAGTCCCTAACTACTAATGCCACTTTACCCTTCACAATGTGCATTTGTTCACCACATTTTACTTGTCTATCCTGCTAGGATGAACACCTGGATGACTTCTAATAATGCTGTAGTGAACAGCCTCTTTTATGACACCTTGTGTATAGGATGGGGATGTAAGTTTGCCAGGGCTACCATATCAAGATACTATAGACCAGGTGGCTTGAACAACGGAAACTTGTTTTCTCACAGTTTTGGAAGCCAGAAGTCCAAAATCAAAGTCTTGGCAGGTTTAGTTTCTGCCAAGACCTCTTCCCTTGGCTTGTAGACATCTGCCTTCTCTCTGTGTCCTCACATGGCCTATTCTCTGTGCGCATTCACCTCATATGTGTCTCTGTGTGTCCAAATTAATTTTCTCTTCTTTTTGGACACCAAAGTAAATTAGGGCCAACCATAATAAGCTCATTTTAACTTAATTACCTCTTTAAAGTCCCTATCTCCAAATACAGTCACATTCTGGGGTACTGGAGGTAGGATTTCGACATATGAATTTTGGGAGGACACAATTCAGCCTTACCACACATATACCATGAGTGAAATTGCTGGGTTTTAGAGTATGTGCCTACTTAATTTGACTGCATGCATGCACACTTCCATAGGGAATGAATGAAGTCCTCTATATTCTGAGCCCCACCTACATTTGGCATGATCCAATTTTCTACTATTTTGCTAGCCCAATAGGTATAAAGCACTATATCCTTAGTGTTTTAAATTTTATTTCATATGCTTGTTAGTTTCAGAATTTCCTCTTCTGTAAATAGATTGCTAATATTCATTGCCTGTTTTTCTATTTCATTTTTCTTTTTCCAGATGATTTGCAGGATGTCCTTATATAGCCTAAATAATGATTTTAGACATTACTAATATCTTCTTCATTCTGACATTTGTCTGTTAACTTTGTTCATAGTGTACCTCATGAAACAGCAAAGATCTTCCATTTTGATATGCTCAAAGTCATGAATTATTTTTTTCCTTATGGTTTGACTTTTTTGAAGTTTTATTTAAAAAGTCCTTCCAAACGCTTAGATCACAAAGATGACCTTCCACATATTCTTTTGTTAACTTTATAGTTTCACCTTTCAAATTTAGGACTTCAATCCAGAGTCTACCTTTGTAATTAGTGCTAGATATGGATACACTTTTTGAGCCAGCTAGTAAGCCAGTTTTCCCATATCATCTACCAAACAATGTCTTCTCCATTAGTACACAATAAAGGTGCCACTCTGATCTTATATTAAGTTCCATAAATTGAGGGATGTGTCTCTGAACTCTCTATTGCATCTCATTGGTCTACTTGTCTGTTCTTATGTGAGTACCACACTAGTTTTATATTATTCTTTAACCTCAGCTTTGCACTAGCTCCTAATGATCTGCTAAGGTAAGTCTATCCATTACCCTTCTTTCTTTTTTAAGGTTTATTTATCCAATCATAGAAGTGTATTCCTTCATATAAATCTTGGAGTAAGTAAATTGAATTCCTAAAAAAAATAAAAATAAAAATAAAAAATCCAAATAAAATTTGATTAGGAAGGCATTGAGTCTCTAAATTAATCTGAAGACAATAGATATTCTTATACTATGTCTGAACATTTATTCAAATCATTTTCTGTGAGCTTTACTAGGGCTTTTAAGTTCTTCCCATAGAAGTACTACATTTTCCTGGTTAAACCAGGTAATTTATAGACTTTGTTGATATTACGAATGTTATTTCATATTTGATATTTTCTAATGTATTGCTGGTTCAGAGTAAAAACTATTGATGTTTGTAGGTTAATCTTGATTCCAGTAATTTCAATAAACTCTCCCATTTTTCTGAGAGTCTATGTTGATTCTGCTTGTTTTTTCAAGGCATATGATCTTATCATTTATAAATAATAATAATTTTATCTCTTTATGTACAATCTTTGAACCTCTATTTCTTTTTTCTTCCCTTATAGCTTTGGCCAGGGCATTGGTCCTACAGAAATGGTAGTTGCGATAGCTGATATCACTGTCTTATTCCTGATCTTAACATTTCTCTATTAAGCTATGATGATTTTTAATTCAGTTTTTGTGCTATATAATCCTTATTAGATTAAGGAAATTTTCTTTTACTTCTAAATTGCTGAGAGCTTGAGCAACCTTATGAATTTTTTTTTGCATTATTGGAGATAATTATGTGATTTTTCCCTTTTAGACATTAAGTGAATTACATTGATTTGGTGATGTTAAACTCTACTGTCATTGATGAAATAAACCTTATGTAATCATGTAGTATTATTTTTAATATATTTTAATAAATATTTTTTCATACTTGGTTTTAGCTCATATTTTGTTTTGTTTTATTGCAGCTATAGTCTTAAGTGAACTGGACCTATAATGTTTTGCTTATATTATTATTATCTAGTTCTTGAATCAATATTTTACCATTTTGAAAAAATGAGCTAGGAAGCTTTTGCTCTATATTTTCTAGAACAAATCTTTCTTAGAGTTTGGTAAAATTCATTTGGAAAACCATCTGTGCATTTTGGGCAGGGAAGGCTATGTCAATTCAGCTTTTTTAATATCTCAAGTTCTGTCCTCTGTTCCTTCTGTCCTGTTTCATCTGATCTCCTCGTTACTAAGCACACGACAGTCCACATTGTCCCATTCACATATCGCACACAGTCTTTATCTCTAGAGATCCTGACTCGTTTTAAGGCAGAACTCAAATCTCCTATTTTTTATGAGTCGGTTCCCAACACCTCACAACACTGTTACCCCTTCCTCACTGTCCCCCGATAGCTCTGTGTGCACACCTTACATTATTTATATTGCCTTTATCAGGGTTATTTCTATGTATTATCTCTATTTTTATCTGG
Organism: Rousettus aegyptiacus; assembly: GCF_014176215.1. NCBI lineage: Eukaryota > Metazoa > Chordata > Mammalia > Chiroptera > Pteropodidae > Rousettus > Rousettus aegyptiacus. The sequence continues at coordinate 124,533,143 of NW_023416307.1, read as the reverse complement.
CAATGGGTAATCTAATATCATGTATATGATATAATCATTACCTTGAGTGAAGCCCTGTTTTCTCTAAAACAAAATAAATTTTGTAAAACTAGAGAACATAATGGTAATAAGTGTCTATTTTTTTTGTCCTTTCCTTTTGAATACAAATATAAAAAGTTGGCAGTTTTGTATATAGAGACTTTGTACTTTGTATGACCATCGATCTTCACCATCCAAACCCTACCCCTACCCCATCTGTTCCATGATTCCTGATTCATCTAGACAGAGCCCACTGACCCAGTGGGCCGTCTCTCATCTCAGAGTCTCAACCCTATTTCCTAAATGCCTCTTCGGTAAATGTATTTTGGGAAGGAACAGGAATACTGCCAGACCAGAGATATGGGGAAACCCACCACCTCTAAGGTAAGGCATGGAGATTCATATCTATGTTGAACTGGTGAGACCTCTAGGAGGGTCCCGATGCCCAGTGCAACCCGCTTTTTCTGGGTAGCACTGACCATTCAACTGCGATCAAAGAGAGTATGAAGCATCAGAGAGAAACAGCTCGCAGATCTATAAAATATGGTTATATTTACCTTTCATCCACTTTTCTAAGAAACTTCTCTTTACCATAACCAAAATTAGAATTACAGAGATAAAGATCTGTTTGTTACTCCCCCACACCCCAATCAAGCTGCTTGCAGTCAGGTAAGAGTCAAATACATTCGCTGAAATTTGCAAATAATAAGAGCTGTGACGGAAGCAGGGGGTTACTTTATGGTGAAGCCCATCTCGGGTCACAGCCCCAACACTGTCATCAGCTCTCAGTCACATGAGGTACCTTACAGGAAGTGGAACATGGTCTATGAAATCCCAATCTCACCACATAGTAGCTGTGGGACTTTAGAAAAGTTATTCAGTCCTTCTGGGCCTTAGTTTCTTCATCTATAAAATGGGATTGGTGTTACTTGCCTCGTGTGGTTGTCGTGAGTTGTTAATGAGATGATGTGTATAGTAGCTGGCATGCAGTAGGGGCCAAGTTTCTGGGAGCTGCTATTTCCCTTGTGGCTGGCGCCATGGCTCTCTGCTTCTGATTGCAGGTGGTAACACCAGATGGACATGGGAAGAACCGAGCTAAGTGGGGCCTGCTGAAGAATATCCAGTCTGCCCTCCAGAAGCGCTTTTGAGCCCCCTCACAGAGCAGGCAGCAACCTCTGAGACGCACCACAAAGTAGACATATATATATATACACACATATGTATATGTATTTTTCTCACCACATTCTTCAGTGAGGTTGCAGACAATGTTCCTGGAATCTCTGAGCTGTTTCAGCAGGAGTCTTCTAAGAGCTAATAAAAGGAAAGGCCTGATGTCATAGCTTACTGTTTGCTCATCATTATGAAACCAAAATACAACAGTCAGCAAGTCTCTACGTCTTCATTAGCTCAGGCCTAGTCCTAGGCTCAGAATTCTGTGATGTTTTGTACATGAGACCATGAGGCTGCTGGGTGGTCAAAAGAGCATTTTTTGTAATTAGACCCCTGGGGGTGCATTCTGACCCTGTGAAATCTGACACAGATTTCAATATTTGGACAAGTCACAATTGACAGGGAACTTGTTACCTCACCATGCAGTCTATTTCAATATTAAGCTGCCCACAAGGTTGGAATGTTCTTCCTAATATTGAGCTTGAAATTGCCTTCCTATAACTGTACCCCCATGGTCTGAAGTCTGCCCTTGGGCCATAAAGACTGAAAAAACTGCCTCTCCTCACTCCTTCTGGTTCCCAGAGGAAAGGAGGAGGAGCAGCAGAATGCCTGGCCTGAGGCTCCCCTGTGGCTCTTTGAAGCCAGGTACGAGAGACTAGCAGAGTCAGGTATCAGCTGCCACCATGCAGACCTTGGCCTGGCCCTTTAGACAATACGAAGCCCCCAGGCTTCTCACCTGACAAGGCCCCCTCTGCCTGGAATGACCGTCTCCTGAATTCCACCCCACTTCTGCCTAGAAAACGCCACCAATCTTTCAAGACCCAGCTCAACCACTTCTTCCAGGAAGCCTTTGCTGATTCTCCAGAAGGGATGGTGCATCTCTCTTCCTCTGGGTTCCCACTGCACATAGACCCCTCCTCCCCAACCCATCCCTATAGAAATATCTATACAGAGCTTCTGTGATACACTAAAGTTCTCTTTTGTCCAAAGTCTCTAAGGCAGAGATGGTGTCTCATTCATTCTATCTTAGCTCCTGGCTCACTGAGGCTTACATTGCACATTAGTACCAGGGAGAAAGGAACTACTGCTGGAAGGCAGGCACACAGACTGACCCTCCTCTGACCCGTCCATGTGTTATTTTACACAACAAGAGTGTACACACAGACGTGGGAGTGGGCATGGAAAGATATAAGCCATCGCTGAGCTCCATCTCCAATCCCGTCCTCTTCATGAACTATCCCACTGGCAGGTGTGGACAACCCATCCAGCATCACCCATAGAACCATTGCTTTGCAACCCTTTATTGTGCCCAGAGGCTCAGCATCAGAGCCAGAAAAGGCCCTTTCCTCAATGGAGGTCCCTAGTGAAGATCTTCTAATAATATGGGATGAAGCAGAGGCCCACCCCTAACAGTATTACAAAAAGGACTGCCCAGGAGCTTCGTTATCATCCTATTACTATAAATGATGGCTTGAATCCACCATCAGCTTTGGTATTACCATATAATCACTTCTGTAAAAAGCTGTGGAACCATCATTAGCACAAGGAGCAAATTAAACGACTTGCCAGTAGGGATTTTACTACTGATAAAATAAAATTAAATTAAACTAAAAAAATAGAACAGTATGAATATTGTATTACAATGATCATACTAACGGAGCCAGCCAACGAGAAGAGCCAGAATCAGATAAACCACAACATCTTGCCTCATTTGCATTCAGTAACCAAGATAGTTAGCTGGATTCTCTTAGAGACCTACTTAACCAATAGCTGACCCATTCTACCAAATGCAAAATGGAATTTCTTTTTTTTAATTGAGCTATAATTAACATTTAACATTGTATTAGTTTTACATGAGCAACATAATGATTTGGTATATGTATATATTTTGAAATGATCACCACAATAAGTTTAGTTAACATCTATCATCACACATAGTTAAATTTTTCTTTCTTCTGATGAGAACTTTGAAGATCTCTTCTCTTAGCAACTTTTGAATACACAATACAGTGTTACTAACTATAATTCCCATGCTGCACATTACATCCCAGGACTTATTGTAACTGGAAATTTGAACCTTTTGATCCACTATGCCAAACACTCCCTCCTCAGAGAGGATTTCTTAAAGGCACAGAAACCCCTGCACGTCATTTGGTCCGTGAGGTTATAACTCACATCGAATCCCCACTCCCAGGACCTTTTCTGAGGTATGAAAAGGGAGATTTTAACACTCCTCTTCAAACTTGCTGTGTGACCTTGAGCAAGTTGCTCTCTCACTCTGGGTGTCAGCTTCTTCATCTATACAATGATCGGGTTTGATTAGATATTTTACAGATGATCTTCAATAAAATGAGAATAATGCTCCTTGCCCTGCTTCTTGGGACCGTTATCAGATTCAAATGAATAATATAAGTGAAAGCATGTTACAAGGAAAATACTGTTTAAAAATATGAAGTTTTATAAAGTGAAAACATGTACGTGTATAGTAATGTGCATATGCCAGATATAACCAAGAAATTCATAAACATATACCACTATATGGAGCCATAATCCCTCTGCATATCTGTGTATTTCAACATCCCTATCATTCCCTCTTTAGAGAAGAGTCTGTGGCTATAGGAATTGATAATTAATGGCAGTGTGTACAGAAACACAACTTACAGCATATCAGTACAGTTGTTAGCTAAGTAAGTTAGCTAAGTAGTTTTCTTGCACCTCTCCTTTTTTTTTTCTTTTTATGTTTCCTGCTTCCCTTCCTTCCTTCCTTCCTTCCTTCCTTCCTTCCTTCCTTCCTTCCTTCCTTTTTAATCCCCTCTACATTCATTTAGCACCTCTGTCATGAGATTTGGGTGCAAGATGTGGGAACACAGTAATGAATTAAACAGACATCATTCTCCTCATGTATTTTCCAGTTTAATGAGAGAGACATAAAGATAAAACATCGATGACTGAAAATGAAAAGAAATGATGAGAAGGGGCATGGAGCTGAGAGGTATCAACTCTAAGGAGGGTGCAGTCGACTGGATGTCATGTCCCACAAAATTCATATTTTGAAATCCTAATGTCAGCGTGATAGTATTTGGAGGTGGAGCCTTTGGGAGGTGATTAGGTCATGAGGGTGGAGTCCCCATACATGGGATTGGTGCCCTTATAAGAAGAGGTCAGAGAGCTAGCTCGCTCTTTCCGCCATGTAAGGATACAAGTCAGCAAATCACAACCCCGAAGAGGGCCCTCACCAGAACCCAACAAGACACCATGATCTTAGACTTCCAGGCTCCACAACTGTGAGAAATAAATTTCTGTTGTTTACAAGCCAAGCAGTCTATGATACTTGTTATAGCAGCCCAAACTTATTAAGAAAGAGGTTGTCAGTGAAGGGCTCCCCAAGAAGTGAATTTAAAGCTTTTTCCTTAAAGATAAGGGGCAGCCAGCCACGTGACAATCAAAGGAGAAAAGTATGGCAGGCAGAGAGGCAGCAGGTGCCAAGACCCTGAGGCAGGAAAGGGCTTAGCACGTTCAAGAAACAAGAACACAGCCAGGGAGGCTGGTGTGCAGGAAACAAGGAAGAGCAAAGAGTGGGTAGATGGCCTTGCCGAGACTCGTGGGGAATCACAGACACAGAAGGTGTATGTGTGTGTGTGTGTATACATATATATACATGTTATATATACATTATATATATTATAAATACATACATTTTATATATATATATTAGATAGATAGATAGAAGGAAGATAGATAGATAGATAGATAGATAGATAGATAGATGATAGATAGATAGATAGATAGATGATAGATAGATAGATAGATAGATAGATAGATAGATAGATAGATAGATAGATTCTCTGTGAGAAATGAGTTGCAGGGAGCCGCAAGAAAAGGCCGGAGGACCGTTAGCACACACATGGGGACAGGTTCAAAGTAAAATCAATGACCTTTTCTGTCCAATGGAGTGTGTGGCGCTGAGCAGGAGAAAGGACACAAGGATGAGGTTCAAGATTCTGGACGAAGCGCCAGGCGGATGATCAATCCAGAAAGCAGGGAATGGACAAGTTTCGGGGAAATATCAGAGTTCTGCTTCGGGTTAGTGAAGACGCTTGAGGGACAAGTGAGTAGAATCAAACAGAGGCAGCTGGGTGTTGTATTAGTCTGGTTTGGTCAGGAAAACAGAAACCACGCCAGTTCTTTTAACAGAGAAAATTGAATGTGGGTGCTGGTCAAACAGACATTGGAGGACTGAAGACAGAAAAGGGTCACTGGGAATAACAGAGGTGGTGGCTTCAGGGAGCTGCTGTCACCTCTAGGACTGGGGTAATGAAGGAAGGGGCGGGGTTAGCACAACTAGAGGCTCAGAGAAGGAGCCCAGCTGCGCTGGGACCCGGATCTCGAAGCAGAGTCGCTGCCAGGCTGGCGCTGGTGGATCCGAGGGAGTTCTAGGAGGCCGGTAGTAGGATCCTGGGGGTCAAAAGATGAAAACTGATGGCAGCAGCTGAACCGCCACTGCCCAGAAAGGACCACTGCTGCAGTGACGCCATCCAGGAGCGTGAGCAAGGCAGGAAGCTGCACTCTTGTTTTCCCCCTCCAGGCTTCCGGGCTCCCTCGAGCATACCCTCGTAGTAGAGCCTAGCAAAGCCAGCTGGCAAAAGAAAAATGCCATCTGCAAAGCCACAGCCCACATGACAGACTGAGTCTAGAAAGGTGGGTTTAGGGCTGATAGACAAAAGCTATATCGGCACAGTTACGTGGGAGTAGAACTCAAAGGATAGGCCTGGGCTGGGGACACAAACTTGAGACTCGTCAGTGGGCACAACTCAGTGTCTTCTAAAATACTAATGGCATCAGTGCCCTGAACTCAGCTAGACTCTGTAGGAAAAACCAGAGAGACACAAAGCTAGTTCCTGTCTTTGGTTGCTTCTTAACCACAAGACAACCACAAGGGCAACTGGAAAGCAATTAAGCAATGGAATTGGTCGCTTTGCCTCTGGAGCAATGGCTCCCAACCCCAGGTGAGCACTGGAATCATCTATGGAGCTTTAAAAAATGCAGACGCCCAAGTCCCACCAACCAGTGCAGGTTGGGGGATGGGTTAGACATTTGTATTCTCTAAAAGCCTCTGAGTGATTCTGAGAAATAGCTCTCTCCCAGGCCAACAGGCATTTGGGCCCCACAAGATGGCGGCTTTTGAAGAATGGGCAGCAATTGGATAAGGTGCGGGCCAGAGGAAAAGCTGCCAAGAGGTCGACTTACAAAAGAGCAGGAAGGCAGGAATGAATGGGATACTGGGTACAATAGGTATTCAAAAAATGCTCATTGATTTGAGTTGGGACCCACAGCTCTCCAAACATGAAGAGGGAGACGTGGTGAATGAGAAACACAGAGTATGTGGGGGAAATGGTGATGTCATTTAAACTGTTACCATTTCACCAGCTGCCCCACTCCAAAATACGTAAGGTATAAATGCAAGGAACAAATGAACCCCAAGGTGGTAGGGGTACTCCTACACGCAAGCATCCCTATCTCTGTCCACCACCACGTCTTTTTGATTAAGCCACCACCAACACCCAGGCCCCACAGTCAGCTATGCAACACACACACACACACACACACACACACACACACACACACATGCACGCACACACACACTGATATAAGCACATATGCATGCATACATCAACATACAGACACACACTTGTGCACACACAAACACATACACATACACTTGTATATACACACATGCCACATTCACCGCCTCTGAATCATGTCATCCATGCTAAGGTCAGTGAAAAGTTCATGAACCAATAGGTACTTGCTTGAGGCTTAAAGGACTAGAAGATCAAAGAGGCGCGGTTCTGAGAGAATACTTAAATATCTGTGACAGGAGATAAGATGGGAGGAAGAGAAGTGTTCACATGACAGAAAGGGGTGAATGAAGGCATTTCCCAGTCACCTCGGTTTCTAAATGATCTGTGAAGCCATTTTGGTTTGAAATCAAAGGGTTTCTCTGCCAGCAAATGACCAGAAGAATCACGCAGTGTAGAAGTTCTCAGAAAAGCTAATACATTCTAAGGCAATAATTGACTAAATCTAAAAAAAAAAAAAAAAAAAAAAAAAAGCAATTCGGGGAGAAGCCCAAGGGACATGTGTTACTGCAAAGCTGAACCGGGCCCAAGTTGTAGAAATTAGCAAAATAGTGTCCAAAACAGTTCTTCATGACTTCATTTCCATTCCTTTAATTCCACTAGGAGCTGCAATTTCCAAATTTTCCTTCAGGAAAAAAAACATCATTTAGTTCAGAAATGATGCTTTCTATATAAAACTGGAGCTGTTTCAGGGTTTATTTCTTTGATTTTTTTTTTCCTTCCAAGAAAATCAGAATAAAGGGAATCTTTTATCTTAATAAAATCTTACACGAAAAATTTTCTCTCAGCACCAAAGCAGACAACGAGTTCACTCAACAAAAATTAACCAAATGCTGCACCTGCCTGGTCCTGGGCACATGGAGCAAATATAGTAGGCTCTGCCTGCCATGAAATGATGGGAGAAAGTGAAGCCCGACCCCTGTGGAGGCTCTGCTATCCAGGCCAGTTTTCATCAAAGACGTGGAACATCTCTGGGATCATGAAAATAGAAGGAAGTTTAAAGGAGCAGAGAAGCAAGAAGTGGGCATACCACATGGGGACAGCATGAATAATGGTGTAGAGGCTGGACTAGGATGTCAGACGTGTGAGTACAAAACTGTACAAAATATATATAATGTCTCTACCCTCAATTCCTGACACCACACTCCTAAAACCCTTGTAAATTCCTAAGTGGTGAGAGCACTAGGAGCATCTTTTGTTCTAATGAGGCAACTCTGGGTCGGCTCCCAAGTAGGGCTTGTCACCAGAAAGCCCAAGCCATGATTAAAGGGTTGGAATTTTCAGCCCCACTCCACTTTCTCCAGAGAGGGGAGAGTGCCTGGGAATGGAGTTAATAACTAATCCTGCTTACATGATGAAGCTTCCATAAAAATCCCAAGAGTGCAGGGTTCGAGATGTTTCCAGGTTGGTACACACATCCACGTATTGGGAGGGTGATGCACCCCAACTCCACAGGGATAAAAGCTCTTACACCTGGGACCTCCTAGACCTCACCCTATGTATCTCTTTATCTGGCTGTTCATCTGTATCCTTTATTATAATATCCGTTAGTCAACTGGTCAACATGTTTTCCTGAGTTCTGCAAGCTATTCTAGCAAATAACCAAGCTCAAGAAAGAGTTTTTAGGAACACTGATTCAGAGCCAGTCGATCAGAAATATAGGTGAAAACCTGTGACTTGTGATTGGGGTCCGAAATGTGGGCAGTCTCATGGGACTGAGACCTTAACTTGTGGGATCTGACGCTAACTCAAGGTAGACAGTGTCAGAATTGAAGTGAATTACAGAACACGCAGCTGGTGTTGTGGAGAATTGCTTGGTGTAGAAACCCTCCCTCCACATTTGGTGACCAGAAATGTCAGGAGTGAAGTGAAGTGTGGCTGTAGTGTGAGAATAAAGGAGAAATGCACAGGTGTGTGTTTTTCCTCTTCAATGAATGGTAAGTCTGGATGGGGATTTGTGGACAGATTGTAGGGGTCAATGCAAAGCAGGTTTCGAGTTTATCCTGTGGCTAATGAGGAGCATATATAGGTTGTTGAGCTGGAAATGAGTAATAATAGTAATTATAATAGTAATAGCTAATGCTTATAACCATACTCCAGGCATTTTACATGTATTGGCTCATTTAATTTTCACAAAAACCCTGTGAGGTAGGCACTATCATTACCTCCATTTTACTGATGAGGAAACTGATGCACAGAGAGGTTACTACCTTGCCCGAGGTCACATAGCTTGTAAGTAGCACAGAGAGGTTGAGATTAAAACACAGCCTGTGCCCTCAGAGGCTGGGATGGGTGAGGGTTCTGTCACGCCTTCACACTGCACCCTGTCTCATGGCAAGCCGGCCTGAGAAAGAAGCCGGATGGCAGGAGGAGCGGAGGTGAGAGGAAGACGGGGCCTGGTGCTATCCCAGGGTCTGGGTCAGGATTCGCCCTTGCTCTCTCACCCTCCTGTGTAGCTTAAGCTAATTGGGGGAGGGGGTGTGCTTTCTCTTCTTCGCCCTTTGTTATTTTCAGATTGGGCCTCTTCCTCCGCTGGAAAACGGTGCCTTCTTCAGTGGCACTTAACTAAGTACTAAGTGCCAGACGCTGTGCTGATGCTGGGGACACAGCGATGAGGGAGACACTGGCCCACCCTCAGAAGCAGACCTGCGTAAAGGGCCACAGCACGCATGGCTGGGCAGGTCGTGGTGGGAGCAGGAAGGCCCGGGATGCTCTGGGGACTCAAGGAAGGCTCTCAGTGGGGGTAACATCCAAGTGACGGTCGGGAGGGTGAGTGGAGAGAGAAGAGAGGCATTGGAAGAGGGACACAGGTCCTCACCTAGGCCTGGGACCTACCAAGATCCTGTGACAAGGTCCAGACAGATACTTTGCCTGCATTGTTGCCTCATGTCAGCGGAGTCTTTGGGTGCTCATTCCCCCAACAAAAATAGTAACAGAAGAGCCACTGATGTTCAAGTGACAGACATTCAGTGTCCCCAAATAGCGTTTGTTTCCTAATTTAAAAGAAGTTGCAGGTCTTGCGTGGGCATAAGAGAATACCAATGGCTTACTGCAATCAGAGTCAACTTCTTTTGGGACCAGCCCAGTGCCTTTGTGGGTTTAAAGGTATGAATCCACCTGTCAGGTTGGAGGGAACTCACCTCAGGACTCACCCATGGAGACTGGATTTCCTCATCGGTTATCCCAAACTATGAAAACCAGATCTTCCCTCCCAGCTCTCCAGAATAGCCAGGGAGGGAGTGTGAAGTCTCTAACACATTTTCAAGGATTCTCAGGAGGATATCTTATTTGAGCAATTGTCACTGTTCCAGGGTGATGCTCGAGAGAGAGCACCAGCTTTGAGGTACCCAGACGTAGGCCAGCATCCTGTCTCTGCCACTGTCTCTGTAGGGCCCTGTCGAAATGTTTACACTCTAGGCACTTTATTCTTCAAAAAAGAAAGAAATACCCATTGGGAAGACTACGGGGGTATAGAATGAAAATATATCCCCACCATGTCAAGCATAGGGCCTGGCCTGTGGCAGATGCTCAGTAATAGAGATTCGTTGCTACAACTACAAGGATAATCCACTCAGTTGCCATCCTTCCATTTAGCCAAGCCCTGATGCAACCTGCTGCTTTTAAGGACCCTCTTTAAGAATCTGGAAAAGTGACAGACCCTGGCAAAATGCACATATACACAAGATTTCACATAGGATATCAATGGAGTCATGAAGCCCCTAATCCCACCCCAGTGCCTCACCCTGCAGGTATTCAGGGGCTCCATGTTCAGAGGCTCCAAATTCAGAGGCTCCAGGTTCAGAGGCTCCAAGTTCAGAGGCCCTGCATTCAGGAGGACTTGACTATCTGAACTCATTTATTTTGCACTGAAACGAGAGTGAGGTGGCCTCTTTGTATCTTTTCCTAGGCCAATCTTGGGAGGCTGGTCACCATACTACCATGAACGACTTACAGAGATGGCCAGGCCCTGAGAGGCCTGGCATTGAACCACAGAGCAACCACGGAACTCCAGGAATTAGCATGCACACCAAGCACTGTGCAGCTTGAGGAATCAGCAGCACCTATCCCATGCACGAGCTTGAAATTTTCAAACACAGGAAACTGCTGTGGCAACAAATACAAAATAGAGTTACTAAAAGCATAAGCACCACCCTATGTAGGTACCAGAAATATTTGACATTTAGGCAGACCCTCAAACTTGACAAGGTCAGAAATCCCTGCTGTGCTCTAGCCGTTCTTCCCAGACCCCCAGTCCAGTGTGGGCATCCATGACAGGGGGTTGCCTAGGCAATGCCTGAACAGTTGGCCTCCTGTGGCAACTAATATAATTAAAGTGGAAACCTTTCAGAGCACAGTTTAAGCAGAATAGAATCATGCCACATCCAAGGGCCCCTTTTTTTTTAGCTCCTGCAAATAAATCCCATTTCCAGGGTCTGTGGGTCACAGACTCTGCTCACAGCCACTTCACTAGTTCTCCAATCTTAGACTCTCATACACAAAAAGAAAGGTTTAGGTTGGGTTGATTCGTATGTCTTTGTTTCTTTTATCTTTGCTCTCTTAAAGTCACAGAAACTAAAATTAGAGGAAAAGATAAAATGGTATAAGCCTATGTTTCAATTTGCTCTCAAACTGCTACTCAATCAAAATAGTAGGTTTAAACTGTCTCTACTAGACATTAGCCAATGAAAACAAGAAGTTTAACGATAGCAGCAGAGATGCCTTACAGCAAGCAAGTCGAATAAATGAAACTTTTTACACAGTCCTCTCCATCACCTATACGCTCCTCTGATTCCAAGCCTGTGCTTCTCCCATCCCTTTCTTTATGCTTACTTAATCTTCCAAGGGCTTTTCTCTTGAAATAAGGTGAACAAATCTATCACTTTCTCCATCTCTCCCCTTGTAAATAATCACCTGCGTTACCTGCAATTCAGAAAGCTTCCACCAGGGGGTGGTACTTCATTACTGCAGATTATGCAGCAACATCTGTATAAATCAGAGTTGAAACATGAACATTTGTTCTATCAGCCTCCAGGTAGTGGAATTGTGGGATAAATCTTTTTCTGCATCTTTATCCTTTTCCTCTACTTTCAATAGAGAATATATTTCTTTGATAATCAGAAAATAAAATGTTTTAAAGTTATTATATTAAAATAGTATTATGCAAATAAAAAAGATAGCAAAATGGATGCTGGGATATTACCTTTCATTACCATTAAATATAAGGCTATATGTTCCGTGATGTACAAGAGGAATTCAAGGACTCTGGATGCAGTCACGATCTGCGGCTTGTCCATCCCATTAAATGGCGGTTTATTGTTTGAATGGTCATCCTTGTCGTCCTTGCACTTGATGTGTTAGTTTGGCTCAGAAGAAAAACACAAAATGCTGCCACTGCAGAGAATCTGAATCCCAGGGATTCCAATGACTGGTCTCTCCTTTAGCCTCAAAACATCCTTTCAATTTGTCACTATTGATCAGTGTGTGCACAAAAAAATTTAGAGAAAGGAAAGAGGGAAACCAAGGTGTTTTTCTTGCCTTATCTTCTCAACTTTCCTCAGATTTACCACTAGAACTTTCCATTTTTACCTCAATTGCCAGTTTAAAAAAAAAAAGTAATAATGCCTCCTGCAATAGTGGTTGTAAAGAATTGTGTGAAAAATATTGTGTTGGGTATAAATTTCTACATGAAAAAAAAAATTTTTTTAAGTGTTTGGAGTTTATTGCTGATCCAGCAATGTCACTTTGGGGAACATATTCTGTGTAAATAAGCAAGTGTACAAAGATGCATGTCAGGGATGCTTATTGCAAAGTTATTCAAAATAACAAAAATATAAAATAATGTAAGTGTCTAGCACTTAAGAGCTTGGTTATTTAAATAATGATACTTCCACATTTTGAAATACTATAAGGTCATTGTAAGGAATAAGAGAAGGGTTTATGTGCTGGCACAGAAAGGTGTCCACTGGTTGGTGTAGGAGGTGAGAGAAAAAAGCAGATAACACAAGAGGAATTACAACCTAACCCTGTGGAGACTAGTCAACTAGACGAGGAGGAGAGGAATTAAGTGTAAATCAGGGTTTTTATTGAGATTTGACTAGACATTTTTCCATGTGAAAACAGGGTTCTTATAATTGAGAAGTGGCCAGAAAGCTATGAACCCTTCTAGAGGCAACATTATGGGGACAGAAAGAGATCTGACAGAACATATTGGAAAACCATGATGCGATTAAGCTATTCAATAAATGGTTACACCATTATATAAACTATAAGTTATATATGATAATTGTTATATATTATATATAGTTCTATATTATAGATGCTATATATAATACATATTTAGCATGTTGAGATATTTATATTTTGATTTCTGAGAAAACAAATGACCAGGCATGGGTCCGAGACTGGGCTGTCTGTTGAGCAGTGCCCCTGCAGTGGTAACAGACTGCAGCCTTCTCCTCTCCCTAGTTCCCTGGGCCCTACCAATATGGCTCACTCAGCAAATTTCCCTTCAAATGTTCAGCCTGTGGCAATGAGATATCTTTATAGCTTTCCATTTAGTATCCCCCTGAGAATTATCATTTGCTTTTACAAGGTATTACTGAGAAACAAAGGCAACAAAAACACTTTAATTTTTCAGGCAATTTGATTCTTCTTCTTTCAGATAATGGAAGAATCAGAACCCTATCAGGCAGAGAACTGGATCTCAGAGCCGGAAGATGGAGATTCTTGTCTGGTCAGTGGCCCAGACACTTCATACAACTTAAACAAGACCCTCGGGCTCTCTGGTTTTCATTTTCCTCTCATGCAGATCCTCTGCAAGATATGCCCCCAAACATCCTACGTGCCAAGATGTCTTTTGTTGTGCAAAACACCTGAGCGAGGTTGATAACCAGAACATGTGTGTTCTAGTCCTCCTCATTCCACCAAGGAGCACAGTGATCCCAAGCAAGGAATTTAGTGTCATCGAGCATTCGTTTCCTTATCTTTAAAATAAGTCATGCTTTACCAACCTCCCAGGTATTACCATCGATTTTTATGTTTTAGTTATCTAGTGCAGCATACCACCACAAAACATAGTAGCTAAAAACAACCATCTATTTTGCTCATGATTACATGGGTCAAGGATTTGGGAAAAGACCTAACTGAGTGTTTCATCTTAACCCTGTGTGGCATCACATGGGACCTCTGAGGCTAGAGGATTCAGTTCCGCAGTACTTCTTCACTCACATGTCTGGCACAATGATACTTCTCAATACCTCGCTCTCTCCCTCCTCCCCCCGCCCCCGCCCTCTCTCTCTCTACACACACACACATGCGCGCGCACGCACGCAAGATATCTCATCCTAGAGCCTAAATATGGCAGTCAGGAAGCTTCCAGTCAATTAAAAACTACTCCCAAAACTGGCACAGCATAACTTTTGCTGGATTTATTTTATTGGTTGAAGTAGTCAAAGTCCAGCCTAGAATCAAAGTTTAAGAAATTATCTTCATTTTTTGATGGAGAAATGGCAAGTGCACATTGCAGAGGAGTAAATGGGTAGTAGATATTGGAAAACAGAATGTGTCGTATATTGTTTTTATTGTTATTCTGGACAAAAATGATGATAGATATAGAAAGTCTTTGAAAAATTAAATCTCCGTGCATCCATCAAGTGTCATTAAGATCCTCATTTCGATTTTTCATTAGTGTGACTTTGAGGTAAGCAATGGCTCCATTCCAAATACAGCTACAGTGGTCTCCAAAGCATTATCTGTCCCTTAGACTGACTTCAGTTAGAGTCCCAGGGTAATTTCTTCAACAGGAGGACATAGAGATCTCTTGATTGAACAGAGACTTGATATATCAGTCATGACATGCCAGATTATGATCTAGTAACTGACAACCACAAAATCAATGGCTTGAGAAAAGTGTAACTCTTTCTCACTGTATGCCTATCACAGGTTGGCTGGGCCTTTGCTGCTCTGAGGCCTGAGCTGACAGGGCATGCACCACCTGCAGTCTTGCTGGGCACCACAGCAAAGGCAGGGAGTATGACTTCCACCCAGAAATGAGACATGTCACTTCCACTCATATTACCTTGGCCAACAGAAGCCACACCTGACCTCAAAGGGGAAGGCGTAGCCATCTTTCTATGCTCCAGATGGACAACCAGAAATACTGAAGAACTGCATTCCTATGATGATACTTGGATTGAACTTTTTCAAGATTCTGCTCAAGGACATTTTCAGAGCCCCTTCTCAATGTGTAAGCACCTGATTGAAAATGCAGAGAGAAAATGCATGCTGTTATCCTATATTCTCCTGCTCTAATATGCTGTATTTTTTTTTTTTTTTTGCAAAGCTTTTCCTTGCTATTTCTTGTAAGACATTTCCCAAGGGAGTGACAGTGATTGAAATCCTGACCTTGCCTGGAGATTCACAAAGAACAAAATGTTCCCTGGGGGAGGTTCACAATAGTATCCATCTGCTACCTCCACAGAACACATGGAGATGCCACATGCAACCCACATTAGTGAGTCTCCACCCAGAGTTTCATGTTATTGGCTTAGATTGTAGTGTGTTAATGAAGTCAGCACAGCAGAGTGGAGAGAACAGTGCAGTAGGAATTACGTTCCATGGGTTCAAAACCACCACTTCCTAACATGTGACTGTGGACAATTTACTCAACTTCTTTGAGCCTCAGTTTTCTCAGCTGTAAAATGACAATAGTAATAACACCTTCTGGAGCTGTTCTGAGAATCAAATAAGATAATATGTTTAGGACACTAGGAACAGTGCCTGGAATTTTTTAAATTGCTATTCTTGCTGTAGTTGGTGTTGTTATTTGGCCTGGCTCTGAAAGCCAATGACCAGTGTTGAACCCTGTGCATTAATTGATGGTCACACTCATCTGGTCAGACCCTTGGTACTCATGTAGGAGAGCACAGCCATTAGGGCTGTGAAGATAAAATGAAAAAAGATGCAAAAAGCAGCAGTCCTTTACATTTAATTATTTTGAGATGAAATAGTTTTATGCATGGAATAAGGAGATAGTTATCCTTCTTATCCCAAAATATCTCCTACCAACCTGCCAAGATGCCTGATATTTTCTCATGAGAAATTCATTCATTTGGCCTAACCATCACCTTGTCTAAGTGCCTCATAAACATTCATTGAACATATCCAGGACAGAAGGAAAGGGCTTAACAGGAATAACCAAGGCATTTCTAATATATACCTTGGTGAAAAGGACTAGAAATTTCTCCTGCCCAGTAATCAATCTCAGAGGAAAATAACTAAAATTCCACCTGTGTGATGACATTAAAAATTCTTTTTTTAATTAAAATTATTGGGGTGACATTGGTTAATAAAATCATTTAGGTTTCAAGTGTATCTAAAATTCTTATTAAAATGTTTTTCGTCCATCTGTATCACTGAAATGGTTTCTGAACCAGCATTCTTGCCTCTAATCAGCCTCCTCTAATCCAGCCTCTAAATTTCTGCTGGTAATAGCTATGATCATGTCGTAAACTTAGTCTAATGCCATTTGCTTCAAAATGGATACTGGTTTTCGATACGGCATGGGAGGTCCCCTATCCTCATACCCTCGGCTCCCTCTTTAGCCTTGTCATTTACGGCTGCCTCCAGCTCCCTCATCACCAACATTCTAACTCAAACATACAAGTTGGCTAGGCAGGAAGTAAGATGCAGCAAAGGCATCTTTTACCTGTCACCTTTACAAGAGTTGTCGCCTTTGCCTCCATCACACTGAATGGAAATCATAGTGTGGGGAAAACTTTCCTCCATCAGCATTATCATGTGATTCCTGAGGGACCAATGATTTTAACACCCATTCCCTCCAGACATAAGAATGGGCATGTGACTCAGGCTCAGCCAACTAGAGAACTACTTTCCATTGGAAATATAATTAGTCCAGGTATGGCTGAGATATCAGAATAGGGCAAATCAGAGCTTTCCCTTGTGGTGTTATTAAATGAAGTCTTATTTCTTCAGTTAGGAAGCTAGAATAATGTACACCTAGAGGGTGCCAGAACCTCTCCTCTCCTCTTGTCTCCAATGCAAAGATATTGTCAGCTGGAGGAACTAAAGAAGAAAAGGAAGCAGGAGAGGGAGAGAGAAGGAGGGAGGGAAAGAGAGAGAGGGAGAGGATATGAATACATAACAGACCTTATTTTCATCCCTGGATCCACCCAAGCCTGGTTTGGTGAATTTAAAATATGTCCATAAATTATTTAATACCCCTCCCTTCAATAGGTTAAGCCCGATTTCCCTCTCCTTGAGTGTGGGCTGGATTTAGTGACTTGCTTCTAATAAATAGAATGTGGTAGAAATTACAGAGCATGACTTTTGAAGGTAGGTCTTAAAGGCATTGTGGCTTCTGCCTTGCTTTCTTTTGTATCACTTGCTCTAGGAGAAGCTAGGTGCCATGTCAGAGGACATTAAAGCAGCCCTAAAGAAAGAGCCATGTGATGAGGAACCAAGGCCTCCTGCCAACAGCCAGAAAGGAGCTGAAGGTCCCAGCCCATGGCCATGTGTGTACGCCATCTTGGAAATGGACCTTTCAGCCCTCGTCGAATCTTCAGATGTCCTGGCAAACATCTTATCTGCAACCCCATGAGACACCTGAGCCAGAACCACCCATTTATGCCACTACCAAAATCCTGACCTTCAGAAACTGTGGGGTATAAATGTTTGTTGTTTTAACTAAGTGTTGGGGTAATGTGTTTCTCAACAAAAGGTAAGTGATACATGAAGCATCTCCAGGTCCATTCTGGGATGTCCCATATTTTTTCTGAAGTTGAATTGGGTTTCTATCTTTCACATATGAAATTTCCCTAATTAGACTATCACCTTTCCCTTGCTTTTCCAACATCTTCAGCTAAGTCTCTCTTACCTTTCAGATTCTGAGTATTACATCCTCTAGGAAACCTCATCTGTCCTGCTTCCCATGCTCCCCCCATCCAAGCTGAGGAAGGGTCCCTTCTCGGAGTCCCCCTTCCTTCCACTAAGTGCCATTGTCATTTTGTGAGTCTCCTGAACTAGACTCTAGGCCCCTGAGAGCAGTGTCATGTCTTTTCAACACTGACTACTACATCCCCAATACCAAGGAGCGTTTTCACACATCAGGACTCAGTCGATGTAATAGACAAGGTCAGGGCCCTACTTGGATCCCCCTTGCTGAATGACTGAATGAATGAATGAACAAAGAGAATCTTAGTCCTTTAACATTTTCAAGCCTGTTTCCTGATCTGTAAACAGGGATAATAATACCCACCTTATGAAGTTGTAAAGTGCCTGGAACTGTGCCTGCCCCCATGAGGGATTGTTCCATAACAACTCTTTACTCCCCTCCTCACAATAAAGGAAGCCCGCCACATGGGCAGTCCCTTTCTTTGACCTTGGGTGAGCCAGGCTCTCCCCTCTGCCCATAGTGACCAATAGCTTTCCTGAGTCTGACTCAGCCTGTTGGTCTGACTGTGGAGAATGAGGTTGTTCCTGAATTTAAGGGAGGCACCATCACTGCAGAAAGCTAGGCAGGTAGACAAGGAGTGACTGGCAAACCATCTGATACCAGGTTTGGGTAGAAAGTTGTTTGGGCTGAAGGACATTCATTTCTTAAAGATAAAGCAGGCATGCAGAGAACTTGTTAGCAGGAAAGTGTAAGCTCCTGTCTTGGGGAGAGATGTCTAGACTCTTCCCCTTTAAACCTCTCCAAGGTGGTTTTCCTTGTTGGTGAAGAGGCCCAGAATGTGCAGGGGATCCTCGTGACAGCAGCAGGTGCACCTAAAGGCAGTGGACAGCACCCCCACAAAGTCAGACGGCAGTACCTGCCCCCACTCGCTGCCCGCAGGCACCTCCCTGCCCTTGGTTTACCCTCCTGGGAAATTCAGGGTTCCAGGAAGAATGATAAATTGTGCTCAGGTTGGAGGTTCAGCTGAGAAAAGCCGCGTGACCTTGACCTTACTCTAGAACCACAGGCCTCTGAAGGAATGGACAGCTAGTCCTGGTGAGAGTCCTTTAGGGAAACTGGCCCTCTTCCACCACCCAAACGTGTGTGGCAGGTCTCTGGTGCCAAATGTCAGCTCTCACTGTGGAAGGGGGGGTGGAGAACTACCTCAGAAAAATGCTCAAAGTCTCAGCTGAAAGAGACCTGACTTCAGGATCAGGCAGACATGCACACAAAACCTGGCTCTGCTCTCATTGATTCTGTGACCTTGAATGAGGTCACATCTCTATATCTTTGAGCCTCCAATTACTCATCTATAAAATGAGTGTAATCACCTTTGCTTTACAGGGCTGTGGGGAAGAAGCACAAATGCCACAGCTGTAGAGCACTGGGCTCACTACAGGAACTCACGATGCAGTTCTGGTCTCCCTGAGCCTGAGAACTGAGTCAGGGTGCTCACACTGCATTCTGGGCTATATGAGTCCAGCTTCAGAATCCCTAAGCTGTCCTCTCTACCCATTCCCTTCCCTCACCCACGTGGTCAAGGCTTCAGGCTACACTGGACCCTAACCCCAACAAAACCCAGAGTTGGATGGGCCTTGCATTTAAAATTGGGATTCCATACAGCTTAATGTCTAACCCAAAGAAATAAATCAGTCATGATGGAATTTCTACACAATAATTAAAGTTAGACTTTGATGGTTCCCATTATCTATTACTACTTAACAAACCAACACAAAATTGTGCTTAAAATAAAACCAAATGTATAATGTATAATATAGCAATATACTATATATTTACATATAATGTAATTATTATCTTGGCTCTCTGTGCTGACTGAATGCCACTCACTTGGGGACTTTCACGCAATGGCTGGGGTTAGAGCCACCTGAAGGCTTGGCTGTCCAAGACGGCTCGCTCACATGGCTGGCAGCTGATAGTGGTAATTTCTGAGGAGCCCGGCTGAAGCTGACCACCAGGAAAACTCCACATGCCTTCTCCATGTGATGACGGCAGCTAGGTTCTGAGAGGCTGCGCCCCAAAAGTAAGCCTTCCAGCAGGCCTAGGAGAAACTGCAGCCTTCAGCTCCAGTAACCTAGCCTTGACAATGACTCCACATCACTTCCACTGCATTCTGCTGGTTAAGAAACAGTCACAGCCAGTCCGAATGCAAGGTGTAGACGTCAGGAGGCCTGGTTCACCATCTTTGGAGACCAGTTACCAAAGAAATAAATGTTAATGAAGAATGAGGAGAGAAAGATTGGCATTTATCAAATGCCTGCTCTGTGCCAAGCTTTTCAGAAACATTACCCTACATAGTCCTCACAACCCCAAAGAGGTGTTCCTGCCCCCATTTTAAAGAAAAGGCAACCGAGGTTCAGAGAGATTACATGTTCACCCGAGGTCATAAAACCACAGACTTGCCAGGCCAAAGTTTGAACTCGGGTCTATGGGCTTCCGAGGCTGTGCATCTCCTCAGATGACCCTAGGCTATGAGAATTTCATAGGCAACCATTTTCCTGGCTGTCCTGCCTCAAGAAACTGAGGACTTCACATGCTGAATCACCTTCTCCTTTTAACTTGGACAAGTTGTCCTTTCACTGGAAAGGGAAATGACTTTCGGCTCCATCCAGTAAATCCCCCAGCCTCCTGCTCTGCCCATGGAGACAGTGAGGCCCATCCATCACTGAAGCCTGGCTTACCTGTCCCCATACTGCTGCATTAGTTCAGACCCTTGGTTCTGCCAGGAGCAAAGGCAGCCTTGCTCCAGGTCCTACCCTCCTCCCACTGCAGCGATAAGCCCCCATTTCTCCATGGATCTCCCAGCTTGCTTTGCTGACTGGCTTTTGCTAAGGTTCCCTGACTTTTATAGACATGAACCAAAACTGGGTCATTAAGCCTGAATCTTTGGAAATCCCAGAGATTCATAGTCCAATCTAATGTCTACAGCGGGTGAGGAGCAAAGCACATGTGATCTGACACCACAGGTAGAGAGCCTGTAAGTGGGAGTTTGAGGCCACCCCGGAAGGACTGGCTTAATGCCAAAGGACCCCAGAAGCTGAAGAACAGGACACCCCACATCTCTTCAGCTCCTGTGAAACCAGCTGTGAGCCAGGGCCTGTGGGAGATGGAACACGAGAGTGAAGAGCCCTGCCTCCAAGATCTTTAAGAGCTCAGTAAAATAGCTGTTGATAAATGCATAAAGAAGGAATGAGTGAATGAGCCTTGTATAGCTAAACATTAGATTTTACAGGAGTGCATGCAATCCCCCAAAAGGCAGTCGGTTAGGAAAAGAACTAATTCTGTTCATCTCAACCGAGCACCTATTTTATGCCTCCACCACTAGAATGATCGGGTCCTAACAAGCGGCCCTAAATCAATTTAACCACCTAACCATCTGGAGTAGAGAAAAGACAATGGTGGCCTGAAAAGGGGGAAGCAGGCTCTGTCCAGATGAGCTTGCATGTAGGCCACAGACAGAGAGAGGGAGCCCACTTGCCCTTGGACACAGAAGGTGACAGCAGAAGCATGCCTGAAGGCCCTCTGAGGCATGGTGATCCTGCCCCTAGCAATATAGCCCCACTGACCTGGCTGCTAATTTAATTACCTTCACAGAGGAAATCAAATCAGAACAAACTGCAGCAGGTTTAAAAAGTGCCCCCTCAGGTCTTCTCTAATAGAGGAAGGCTGAAATGTGAGGTGAGGGCCAGAAACTTTCCCCACCCTACTACACAGAAATGATGGCCAAACTAGAAACTTCAATGCCAAGGTCTGTTTACAAAGGCAGCCCTCCTGGGGTACAGACCATGGACCATGGGCCCAGACTGAATGGTCGACCTGCAGGGGTGAAGTCATCAGCATCCCTAAACAGTGTCCCGCTGCTTTGGTATGAACCCATGGCCCCAGAATCCACAGGAAAGGCCCCATGGAAAAGAAATAAAGTACATCCTCCATGGGCTCATTTGTAATCATGGTTTCAGGAATTACTCTCTTTTCCCCAAATTAGGGCACGGACGCCGTTGCTTCTTGTCCTGGAGAGCAAGGGCCTGGGAAAGTACAATCACCTCTTCCCAGCTTCTTTCTTCCAAGAGCACAGAGCATCTTCCACACTATTGCAGCACCCGTGCTCATGTTATTCTGCTTTTATGCTAAAATTAAGCCATTCAAGTTCACTTTCCTCATCTGTTTGGTGAGGGCTTTGACTAAATACGGGTTCCTCCCAGATCTTAAATCCGTGATTTTTACGTCAGAGTGATGGAGTGATGTTAAAATGGATTCACCCGTAGACAATTACTTATAATTTTTGTTTCATTACCAATATTCCTGCTGCTTTCAATCCCGGGAGTCATTACACTTCCACTGGTACTGGTTTAATCCCTGCTCTGCCACTGTGTCACCTTGGGAAAGTTGCTTCACAGCTCTGAGGCTCTGTCTCCTCATATGAAAATGGGGCTGAAGTTAGCTGACTCACAATGTCATTACAAAGATCAAATGAGATAATGTCTGCAAAGCACCTTGCTCAGAACGGACTCGGGGGATGCTCAGCAAATGTTAATTCTCTTCTAGTTCTTCTAGTAGTCCCTGTTCATAAAGAAACCCCACAGGAACATTGCTGACCCCCACCTCCACCCCCAGCCCAGCCCCTTTGCTGCAGGTGTAAGGTTTCTTCTGTCCCATCCCTGTCCTACCCTGGCAGGTGGTAGTGGCCTGAGCCAGCTCTATCCAGCTTGTGAGAGCTGATAGTGCTCATCCTTCCCCATCTCCACATTCAATAACCTCACACTGATCAACTGATATTGGCCATGGTGGTCTTTATACTACAGTAATTAGCAATGCCACAATTCAAGGCTTCCATCCCTCCAGACCAGTTTACTAGCACAGTCCTGCTGGCAAGCTACCCTTCTCCACCATCCTACCCACCCAGGCCAGCCCACGGCCCACAGAGGAAGGCAGGAGGCTGGATATTGTGGGAAATATTGGACATAAAGCACAGCTTTCCCCGCATTAAACTGAGGTTTTTCAACTGGTTACATGGGGTCAGTCAGAGGCCCACTGATAGCCAGCTGCCATTGATTTTCTAACAAGAGGGAAAACCAGCAAAAAGAACATGTACTCAGAGGCCAGTCGACCTCTATTTGAATCAGATGAACCCAACTGAAAAACAACTTCTGAAAAGTTTCTGGCTAGGACAGAATAATAGGGGATGTTTCTGAAATAAGACCCCTTTGTTATTGAAATGTAGATAGTTGACAGTTTTTTCTAATGAAAATTTTTAAATAAATATATGTTAGGAAATGGCAAAAAAAATTAAAGGCCACAGATCGTTCATAATAAATACGCCTTTATGGCCCTTTAAGGTTCACCAGGGCCTGTTTTAAGCACTTTACAAATTTTAACTAAATACTCATAATAACCCTGTGAGATATACACTAACATTAGCCCCATTTTGTAGATGAGGAAACTGAGGCAAAGAAAGGAACTCTGTGAAGTCAAGATCTGCAACCTTTGACAAGGTAGCCCCTGACAGGCATTTGCAGGGGCAGGTGGAGATGGGCTGAGAAGGGGCCCCTCTGTAAGTTGTTCCTTCTCTCTGATCATCTCTTCTGCCTGGACCACCCATCCTTCTTCGACCTCGCAAACTCCTGCTCATCCTTTATATTCTCATAAACCATAACCTGCGGCAGAAGGAGTTCTGCTCTTCTCTTGGCCTTCTTTCCTCCCCACATATCTGCTTCCAGGAGAAGAGATCGATATCATGATAGTGCATCAGTGCAATGCTAGGACGTGCTGTTGATGGGAGGGAGGAAAGGCTTGCTTGTCCTCCCTAAAACTCCAGAAGCGCTAAGATTCCCGTGGGCTTGCACAAGACTCAAGGTTCTCCAGCGGGATCCCTAGAGGACAGGGCAAAAAGAAAGGAAAGGTGAGGTGGGAGGGAACTCCCAATCACCCGCCATGAGGGACCTGTGAGACTAACTGGTGACTGTGAGAACCATGGGAAAACAACTTGCATCAATGTCCCCAAAATCTGAGTACAACCTTCATCAGCTAAGACAAAGCTTACAGATGTTGTTGGCAAAAATGAAAGGTTACTAACACATTCAAACAGTACAGTGGGATACAAAAGTGAAATATGAAAATTGAGAGTGTATTCAAGTATAATCTATGTAAAAAGCAAAAATAATTATGGGGAACCAAGGAATAAAAAAAGAACATAAAATTTTAATAAGTCACCCAAGCATTGATTTTTATGTGAATAGGAAAATTAATCTAAAAGTATAAGAAAATGGAAAAATCAATATTCAATGATCATGACTAAAAGCTATATTTTAAATACTGAGCCACAAGTCAAGAAAAATAGAAATGAATAACCTTACTTAGGCTTTTACGTGATGACTATGCTATTTTCATGAAACTAGTAGTGTCACTTAAAAATCAAATTTTGGAAGAATCATATATCAAAAGTACATTGGGACTGTTCCTGTAAAGAAAATGTATCTGTCACTCTTTTCACCTATTTTTTACATTAACAAATACAACATTCTTTCATTCGAAAAAAATTAAGTTCTTCTTTAACCCCAAATTCCCAGGGTAACTGGTGAACTTCATTCGTATTGTTTTCTACATAACTGTAATCATACTCTACATATTATTCTGTGACTTAACATCTTAGACGATCTCGCTGTCAATACATACAGATTGACAGAAGTCTTGTTTGCCATAACATTGGATTACATAACATAATGCAATCACTCCCTATTGAAGGACCATTAGATATTTTCCAATTCTCTACTACTATAAGCTATTGCCACGAACCTGGATATGTTTGTATTCATTTAAGTATTTCTGGAGGATAGATTTCTAAAACTGAAATTACTAAGTCAAAAGGCGTAAGGGGATAGATATTATCAAATTTATTTCCAATAATGAAGTAGCAATGGATCTCACGCTAATAATGCATGTGAATTATTGAATTTACAAAATACTTTGAGGAGAATCCTCATCTTTGAAATATTATCTCCTCCCATTTAGAAACCTGGCATGTCTGTCTGTTATCTCAAAACTTCTCTCACACAGACCAAGTACCTCTCTTGTCAGATTTACTCCTAAATGTTCGGAATTCTGAACTTGCTGCTAGTTCTAATCATTTCTCAATTGATTTGATTGTACTTTATATTAAAAATACTCATGTCATTTCATCTTTTCTTATATGACTGTATCAACTTCTTATCCTTACATAGCCTTCTCCAGGAAGCCTTCATGCACTCTGTGCCCTGCTTTCCTCTAATGTGTAGCACTCTGAACAGTGCACAGGAATCATCTGTGTACTGGTAGCTTCCCATGTGAAACTCCGGTTCTCATCACCACCATTTGTTAGCATATATAATGTGCCATGGACTGGGCTAAGCAGTTGACATTCATTGTGTCATTTAATTCTAATATCATACCTCTGGAGAAGTTATCATTATTCCCATTTCTCCGATGAGGAAACCAAGGCTTGGAGAAGTGGGGCGGCACTCCCAGGTCCACACAGCTAATAATTGAGGAGCTGAAATTTCAAACTCTACCAGATTGTCATAAGCCAGCACCCAACTCTGCTATGACACCTTCCTAAGGCCTGGAACTCATGTTATATTCATCTCCTCACCCTTTTTGCTAGCACAGTGTGACACATTGTAGATCCTTGCCAATGTCATTTCTTTGATGTATCAGATAGTTTGGAAAGGTTCCAAATAGCTCCCTAAGCTTGGACAAAGCCCATCAGATCTCTACTTATGTTCTCCAATGCATGGAAGATGCTTTTAATAATAGCATTGGATTGGAGTTTCAATAACAGAAGAGAACATTCTGGTAGGAGGAAGTATCAGACACCTCTTGTGCCTCTTCCCACTTCCTCTTTGCCTGCATTTTTACTTCACCCAATGACAGTAGCCACCAGCTCATGCATAAATATGTCTCTCCTGCCCCTAGACTTCTCCGCACTTGCCCATGAACTGCCCATGGCAACATATCCATTTTGAAGCATGAATCAGGCGAGAAGGACAAAGGTTGTTAACACTGCCAGATAAGGACCCCCTTTCCCACCCTTCAAGTGGACCACTCTAAGGCACATCCTGGACAGCTCCACAGAGAATTCCAGCAGGCTTGAGAGCACTGCCCACAGCAATGACCAGCTTGATGACACAGCCTTGGACTGGCTTTCCCACCCTCTCTGTTTCCCTTCTCTCAGTCTCCCACTCCCGTTCTCTGGAATCACTTAACATAATAATCTACCTGCACACAAATCCTCATCTTGGACTCTGTTTTCTGAAGCTTCCTAGTCCAAGCAAACAGAGGACATGGTACATATGCCAGCTCACACAGGTGCTGCACACATATGCTCATCTGCGCCCCTCGGTCATGTGTGCATATGCACACATTGGTTGGGATTCTTCAGGGCTTGCTTTTTTTATCTGCATAAAGGAATTCAACTGTAGTCAAGGAAAATGAATCGTTTGTCCTTTCAGCCTCATCAGGGTTCTTGTTTTAGATGTCATTATTTCTTATGCTACAGTAGATTACATCACTAAAAATCCAGAGTCTACTCACCTAATGTCAGTAAAGAAATTTAATAAAAGATTTTGATTAAATTTCTCTACCTGTGTCTAATCCTTAGCTCTGTCTCTGCTTGCCTATAGGAAAGAGGAAAGTTCAAGGTCAAAGAATTAGTTGTGGGTTTGGTGATCAACAATGTAGTACACCTTACTAATGGTAAGGATTACTCAACTGGCAGAGCCAGACCTAGAGTCATATTACTCGTAATATGACCCTAGCTAGCCACATAATTCTTCTGAACCTCAGTTTCCCTAACTGTAAAATGAGGATTTTTTTTTTCCAAAACAGTCTAGAATTCAGATATTTTGCTAATTCGCAACCATTTCCTCCATTACTCAGAATATCAATATCTTGTGTATCAGAGAAGGATAAAGGATTTAAGATGGATTAGGCACTAAGTTAGACATGACTTAATTACAGCCCTTATTTCATTTAATGTTCACAGCAGCCTGCATTCTTTCTATTTCATAATGTGGCCACTGGAGTTCAAGAGTTCAAGTAACACTCTCAAAGTCGATCAGATGATAAATGGCGGCACCAGGCCTTGGGCTGATGTCTCTGAGTCTAAATCCATTTGCTTCCCACTGCTCCACTCCACAGCGAGCCAAGGGTATGGGGGACAATATGGTGCACGGTCAGAACTCAAAGATTCCTCTGGGTCTCAACTCACCTGCTAAGCAGAAAGTCTCTTAAAAGCCAGGGTCCCGTGGATGAAAATCCCCATTTTAGCCCGTAAACTAGTTTCCTATGGCTGCTGTAACAAACCGCCACGAATTTGATGACTTAAAACAACACACATTTATTCTCCTAACACTTCTGAGGTCAGAAGTGCAAAATGATTTCACGAGCCCAAACCCAGATCTTGGTAGGGGACAGTCCTTCCAGAGACTCTAGACTTCTTTTCTTGCCTTTTCCAGCCTGTAGAGCTGCATTTCTTGCATTTCTTGCATTCCTTGGCTCATGGCCCCTTCCTTCTCTCTCTGACTGACTCTGCCTCACTCTGCTTCTGGCAGATGGCTTTCTCTTGGAGGCTTCCTACTGCTCAAGCAGGCAGCCAGTGAGGGCCTTTAGCATTTTTCTTCCACCAAGGATGTACTCTGTGTTAAGCCAGAGACTTCATTCCCCCAGAAAAAAAAAAAAATCCATTTCCATTGCAGGAATCTTCAGCAGAGCCTGTAGCCAAGGCTCCTTTCTCTTCTAAGGAAATCTGGGATTACGTTTAGGGACCACCTGGATAATCCAGGATAATCTCCCCATTGTAAGAGCCTTAATCATATCTGCAAAAACTCTACTTCTCAAATAAGGTAACCTTCACAGGTTCCAGGGATTATAGCCTGGGTATTACAGGGAACCATTATTCAGCTTACCACGGCCCAGTTCAGAGAAATTCTTGTGACTTTATGAAGCCCAACAAAGCCAACCAAGCAGGGGGCCACTCTAGAAAAGTAACCCAGGAAACTATTAAATAATCAATGCTACAGCCTAGTCAGTCACACACATGCACACTTTAAAACTGAGTAAAAGAGGCCAACCCTTGGGACACTCATGAAATTAGCAAAGTGCAGACATGTCCCAGACACCTCAGCCAGCCTTGCCACACTGGCCTGCTCTTCCCAGGCGCTCGGTGTTCTCATGTTTCAATGGTCTCTCCTTCTTTACCTCCATAGCAATAGACTCTCAGGAGAAAAGGGCATCAGGAATTTACACTGCCAAGGGTTTGCAGCCTTAGCCTAATTTTTGATATAGGACGAAGGGCCTTATCCTTTGCAGAAGGAATTTCCAGCATCAGAGACCAAAGAAGTGCTTCCTACTGCTCACACAGGCAGACAATGAGGCCCTTTATCATTTTTCTCCCACCAGGGAAATATTCAGTGTCAAGCCAGAGACATTATTCCCCCAGAAAATGCATTCCCATTGCAGGCATCTTCAGCTGAGTGAAGATTCTGCCAAAGACTTGTCTTCCCTCCTCTGTCTCTCATTGCTAGCAATATCTGCTATGATTGCTTAACAAACCACGTTATCTGAGACTCTAGCTGCAGGAGTGGCAGCCTCGCTGAGCCAGAGTAGTGAGAACAGGTGAAAAGCAGAGTTCTGAAGACTTTGGTCCCAATCCAAAAACTGAATCCTCCCTGCCTCCCAGGCACCCTGTCAGTGACCGTCTACCTGCCTATGGACCTCATCTCCAGCCATGAAGGCGGAAGGGAACCAAAGCTGGCCCTGGCGCCCCCTGCCACTTCCAGGCATCCATCTCTCTCTCAAATATGTCTCAACTCATCCCTTACCAGGTTTGATAGATCATAGAGAATGTTTAAAAACTGATAAACATTTTAAACTCAAATAAGATCTAATGGCAACATCTGGGTCACTATAACAGGCAGAGAGGGAGATATTTGGGGGAAGCAAAGTCTCTCATGTGACTCCTAAATCATACCAAATAAGCAATGATACACCTTTGCACATCTTCTACTGGGCAAATGCTGTAGATTGTATTTAGGGCTTTGTCTGGTTCTCATTGACAATTTGAGGGATTCACTTGTCAATGTTTCCACGATGTGCTGCTTCTGCCCATCCACCAGGCAACTCCTCCAGTCAGGTCTGATTATGTGTAGCTATGCACAGCCCCAACATGCGTTCCCATGAGTCTCGAAGGGACTGTGGGACCTGGTGTCTATGTGCAGGAGACTGGGAAGGTGGCTGGGGTTTTCCAGACCCACGGTCAACTCCCAGAACTTGGCCAGCCCTAATTTAGAAACTTGAGCAAGCAACAATCTTCCTGAGTCTTATGGTTCCCCATGTGTAAAATGAAAATAACGCCTCCTCGAGTCACTGGGGAAGCTAAATGAAGTTCACACATAAAATACATATCACAGTGACTACTCTATATCAGACATTCAATAAATGTACCTATTCTTAATGTTATTTATAATAATAGTAATGCAAAATCATGCTGCTAGTTATCTATGGCTATTTGAGGACAAGAGTAATGACCCAAGAACTCTCTCTCTTTTTATGTTTTGCTCTCTCCCAACTCTTTCAACATGAGAGCAATGTTTTACTTTGCCTTGGATGTCCACAAAAATCAAGGAAGTGCTTGCTGTGTTCAAGCAACAACAAGCTCAAGCAAGGTATGAAGTGTACTCTTAAGGGAATTACCACCTCAGTGTGGAGTTAAGAACAACAGGTCCAGAAACAGGTGAATCTAAGTCATATTTCTTGGTGCTCATTTAGTCAGAAGAGCTTCCAGAATTCAGAGAAGGTCTTAGTCCTCGGGCAAGAGACACACGACAGGCTCTTTAGGAATTGGACCTTGAAGAAAAGGTAGGACATGAACATGTGGAGAAGAGCAGAGAGGTATCCTACGCCATGAGTGTGGTGCAAAGGGAAGGAATGATGGGAATTTAGATTGGCGACCTCTCCTCCATTTGTCCCCAGCTGTCTTTGTGACAGCCACCAAGATGGTGCACAGGGGCTGCAGCGCTCAGTGAGCTTTGCTGTTCTGTAAATCCACACCACAGATGTGAGGAACTCAACCTGCAAGCTGATTTGCCAGTTTGTGCAAACACTGTTCCTACCCATTGGCTGGGCCCTTCTTAACTCACTGAGGGATGGGAACTTGCTTTCTGAAACAGATTTTTTCAGTTCAAATTAGCTACAGTGGCGTTGATAATCCCCTTGTGATGGGATTAGAATATATCACTGTATTGAGATTAGAGCTGGACAGATAGGTTTGCAAGAGTTTGGATTCAACTCAAAGTTCCAAGTTAGGCAGGCTTCCCAACAGACTATGTGGTCTGTGGCTGGACCAATGGTGCCACCTAGTGGCCAAAATGATCTCTATTTGGAAAGGTTTTTTGGGGGGCACATTTCAACTCCTGAAGCCTTGTATGTTCTGGGGTCAGAATAGTGACTGATATAGGCTAACCCCTTTCTCCCAAGTGGCTTGCAGGCTGGCGGGCCTCACTAGTCCAGGTCCCCTGACTCCCGTCAATGATGGCCCCCCGGGAGTGCATGGCGGACAGCATGGACCAGCCTTTTGGAACCCCAGAGCTAACATAAATGTGGATGTCTGCAGAGTGGGATTTCAGGAATTATAAAATGGCCTCCTGGACCCATATACTCTCTAATGCCGAAAGTCCTTTCCACAGTCGACAAAACCCGTTCCTGTACTGACACATGCATCAGCGCATATTTACCATTCGCCTCTATGAACCAGACACTATGCTTAGGGCTGAGACATAGAAATGTTCAAGGACCAGCCCCTGCCTTCCACACACGGCCAGCGCAGGCCGTGGAGCCCTCTCCCAGACTGGCAGAGCACTGCACCATCGTCCGTCTCCTTCCCCCGATGCATTGCGCCCTCCGCCCCCTTCCCGCAGTTCCCTGTGCTCCCGAGCTCAGTCCTGCCGCCCCACCTTTTCTTCGCTGCTCCACCTGGAGGAAATGCCTTCCCGCTCTCCTCAAGGACGGCTGCTTTTGGAGGCTCTGGGCCGGGCGGGCCAAGCTAGCGCTGTCAGAGAAAGAGGTAAGACGCCCTCCGGGTGGCAGGTTTGCAGCATGTAAATTTAGGAGCTGGTAGTGGTGACTGTGTCCCGCCATGAGCCCTGGGGAACAGAGAAGGCTGCACAAAGGGAAGAAAGAGGAAAGAGAGAAAGTAACACAGAGTAAAGAGCCCCGCTTGGGACAGCACAACGGACCAGCTGTGTTCCGCTGCCTGGCTTTATCTCTGAGGCTGGATTCAACTGCAGGAGCTGAGACTCTTCCAACCAAGTCCTTTTGTACTTGAAGTAGACGGAGTGAAGCTTCCAGAGCTGACATCCAGAGGTGGCCCAACTAACATGCAGACCGAGGTTTCAGTGGGAGGAGAGGAAGGACAATGATGTTGAATGCGTATCTCCCCAGATGATGAACAAATCGCCTCCAAGCTCAGCAGTTTGGGAAAACCTACTCAGGTATTGTACACCTAACGAGCTGATGCTTCCCTGTGGATGATAATCCCACGCAGGCCCAGAAGTCAAGTTTCTCTATTTAATAGGCTGCTTGTAGAGACTTCCCTCCACAATAAGAACATTTCTTACTAAAAGAGCAAAATGAAAAAGGAGTCATTCATTCTCCTTGAAAAACAGAGCTGTTAAAAAATGGAAATACTGTCCATCAGGCTGAGTCACAAGCTGTGATTAAAGCTTCCAGATTTTTCCCCATTAGTGTGGGCACATCTGAATTTCAGCCCAACACCAAGCCTGTATTACAGAACATCTGATTTGTTCTGCTTTGAACATAATGCCAAACGTGTTGGAAAGTAGAATCCTTATCCCCTAAATTCAAGCAAATTTTGGTCTTTTATTCAAGAAACAGTCACAGCACCTCATTTACAAACTTCACTCAAAACTAGGTCTTCCTAATCAGGGAAATGACAATAAAACTAGAGCCTATTATCTTTGTTTTTCTAGTGTGTGAAATATTGTTTGGGGAAGAGAAGCCAGAATTCTCTGGAAAAGGCGAGTTTCTATCCCCAGCCCTCTACAGCTGTGACCAGAGATGGATTCGTTTACTGTTTGAATCCAAACAATGACTGAGCCTCTGCACTGGGGGCTAGGAATATACGTGAGACATGGCCCCTGCACCCAAGAAATTCACCAGCTCATGAAAGATGACCCTCAAGTAAAAGGACAATTAACTTTAACCAAGAGGCTGTGTACACATAGGGAAGAGGCCTGGGTAAAAGGGGCTGTTAGAAAAGGCTCCAAGGACGAGCGGGATTAGTCCTCAGAACACAGTGAAGGCCTTCAGGCACAGAGAGCAGCATGAGCACGGGCATACTGGGGAAAGACTGTGTCTAATGGGCTGCTCTCCACCTGGCCACACTCCCCCAGGGGCATGTAGTGACCTCTGGCCAGTACCTGAGAGGCCCAAGAACTGGGCATTCCCGGCTTAAGAGATGGGGTGGCCTGAATGTAGGCATGCCTGAAGACAAGAGAAGTAGACAATAGCCCCAGTGATCTGATGTGCTTCCAGAAATGGCTCCGGTCCAACTAAGGAGGAAGTTAAAGGGTATTAGCCCAATGTTCAGATGAATGAAAGGGAGTGTCCAGGAGAGGCCTCAGCTCAAAATCTACTGGCTTTCACCATGCTGTGGCAGGTGACCAGTTGCTGACCAGTCTGGGGCCTCTGATGAGGACAGCAGCATTACCACTTCCTGCAAGATCAGGACATCTTCCTTGAATCTGTTCCTTCTTCTGTACCCCTTCCCCAACACTCAGTTCCTCTCTCTTCTACCTCAAATGTCTCTACCTCCTTTGCCCATTCCTGCCCCTCTTCTCTGCCACCACCCCAGTCCAAGCCACCATCAGCTCTCACCTGGACAACTGGTAACAGATGGTCACTGTATTCTATCATAAATCAGATCGCAA
The DNA here is from genome assembly GCF_014176215.1 of Rousettus aegyptiacus. Classification (NCBI taxonomy): domain Eukaryota; kingdom Metazoa; phylum Chordata; class Mammalia; order Chiroptera; family Pteropodidae; genus Rousettus; species Rousettus aegyptiacus. Next base: position 124,500,369 of record NW_023416307.1, on the reverse strand, counting down.
TATTTCCTTACTCAAGATCCTCCAAAGACTTTTCTTCCCACTTGGATAACTCTCAGCTCTTTTCTATGGCCTATGGTGCCTACCTGTTCGGGGCCCTAGACCAATTCTCTGGTCTCACCACAGACCGCTGTGCTTACCAGGCCAGTCCCCATCAACTCCCTTTCTGTGCTCACCTTTGCCCTAGCTTTTCCCTCTGCCTGCAATGTGCTTGTCACCTAACATTACTGCCTTAAGAAGTCAATATAATGCCTAATCGATTGTCTCCACACAATATCACTATTTCCTTATTGTCTACTCACCCATCCCTACTACATGACAGGCCTCATAAAAGAAGAGACTTCTATATCTGCATCCTTCATGACTACATTCCCAGAACAGTTTATCCCATAAAGGGTGCTCAATGCACATCTGCTGAATGAACAATTCCATCTGCCAATACCCCTCTAAGCTTTGGATCTGTGAAAGCCATGATTCCTGGAATTTGCCAGGGTAGTACTGCCCTTCTGCAGCCTGCTCTGATGCCAGGAAGAAGTTTATGTGCCCCAAGGACTCCCAAGCAGTAGAATCACAGGCCATCTTTCCTATCTGGTAGAGCCTTTGTGACGGAACACTCAGACCTCTGTCACCATGCTGATCACTCTACTTCTTAACTGTGCTGTATTAGTCAGGGTTCTCCAGAGAGACAAAATCAATAGGGGACACACACACACACACAAACACTGTACAGATATATATGAAGATATATAGAAAGATATATATATATGGAGATAATGTTATGTATAATATTAATAATAAATATGTTAATAATAATACATGTATGGAGAGAGAGAAATTTCTTATAAGGAGTTGGCTCCCATGATTATGGAGGCTGATAAATAAGGCCCAGTCAGCAAGCTGGAGACCCAAGAAAACCAATGGTGTAGTTCAGTCTGAGTCTCAAGGCCTGAGAAGCAGGAGAGTTGATGGAGTAAGATCAGACCTAGAAGACAGAAGGTTCAAGAGCTAGGAAGAGCTAATGTTTCAGTTCAAGTCCAAAGATGGAAAAAAAATGATATTTCACTCAAAGTCAGTTAGGCAGGAGGAATTCTCTCATACTCAAGAAAGGTCAGCCTTTTTTCTAGTCGGGCCCTTAACTGATTGGATAAGGCCCACCCACATTGAGAAAAGCAATCTGCTTTACTCAGTCTACTAATTGAAATGGTAATCTCATCCAGAATCGCCCTCACAGAAATGCACCCAGAATAATGATTAGCCAAATGTCTGGGCACCCCATGATCCAGTGAAGTTGACACATAAAATTAGCCATCATATGTGCCTTTTGTGTCTATCTCCCCCACTGAGTGTGAGCAACTTGAGAACTGGGCCTTATTTTCCTGGGAACACTCAGATCTGGTTTAATGCCTGAAATCTGGTAGGTGCTAAGCAAATATTTGTGGAATGAACAAATGAATCTCTGATTCACAGTACCTAGTCAAGGCTCGTAAACTTGGATCGAATCAAAATTTTGGTGCTTCTTGGTAAAGGACCAGAGAAAGATCCAGATGATGTAAAAGGGCAGACCACCGGGCTGGCCAGAGAGTGCAAAATATGTCATTCAGAAAATGAGGACTCACCTGGGATCTCTGCAGAGACCATGGGCAGACAAGAGCAGTTTCAGAGCTCAGGATCAGGACTCTGGGTTTCAGCCCTGATGGCTTTGCCAATTACAACCTGTCACCCTTGTCAGGGACAATCATTCCTGATAGTTTCATTCTCTCCATCTGTAAAATGAAGGTGATGGTAGATTTTCTTCATAGATTTTTGTCAAGATTAAATAAGATAATCCATGTACATAGTAATTGTGAATTTGTTTCATGACACTTGGGAAATAAAAGCATCTCTAGTTTCTTAATTAGATAAATTTGGCTTGGACTGTAAGAAAATCAGATGGATAAAATAAAATCATATATAAAGAACTCCCTACAACCCAACATTGAAAATAAAGCAACCCAATTAAATAACGGGCAAAGGAATTGAACAGACATTTCTCCTAAGAAAATACAATACAAATAGTCAATAAGAATGTGAAAGATGCTCAGTATCACTAGTAACTAGGGAAATGTAAATCAAAACCGCAGTGAGATATAATCTCGGTCGTCATTAGGATGACTACTATCAAAAATCAGAAAACGATGTGTTGGCAAAAATGTGGAGAAACTGGAATGCTTATACACTGTTGGTGGGAATGTAAAATAGTGCGTCCACTATGAAAAACAGTATGGAGATTCCTCAAAAGATTAAAAAGCAGAATTACTAGTAATTCCAATTCTGGGTATATACCCAAAAAGACTGAAAGCAGGGTTTCAATATCTGTACTCTTACATTCATAGCAGCATTACTCACAAAAGCCAAAAGATGGGAGCAACCCAAGCACCCATCGATGAATGAATGGATAAACCAAATGAGGTCTATGCATACAATGGAATAGTAGAAAAGGAAAGACTACATAGATGAACCTAGATGATATTATGCTAAGTAAAATAAACTGGCCGCTAAAAGATAAATATTGTATGATTTTACTTATAAGAGGTAGCTAGAGTAGTCAAATTTATAGAGACAGAAAGTAAAATGGTGAATGCCAGGGGCTGGGAGGAGGGAGGATTCGAAGTTGCTGTTTAATCAGTATAGAGTTTCAGTACTGCAAATGAAAAGAGACCTGGAGATTGACTGCACAACAATGTGAATTTAACACTGCTGAACTGTACTCTTAAAATGGTTCAGACGGTAAATTTTATATTATGTGTATTTTACCACAATTAAACATTTTCTAAATAAAATCAGATTACTATTGCCAACCATAAGAAGAACTAGGGCCTTTATCCTTTCAGGTCATCCAAGTGTCCGCACACACTGCCTGGACAATTTAGGAAAGGCTCTTTGGCTCTCAGCCCTTCAGTTTACAAATATGAAAACAGGAACTTTGAAAGAGTATGTAGCTTGCTCATGGTCACATGGCTGGTTAGCAGGGCAAGTACTCAACCCCAGCTAGTGCCAGTCCAGAGCTAACTCTTTACCACTAAGCTACCCTCTCAAGGTCGGTACATAGCCCTTGGTGGCCTTTGGCAAGTCGACTCACAGAGCTATTGTAAGAATTATACGAGATAATGCAAAGAGCTTCAAATGGTGCTTAGCAGATATCGAACACTCGAAAAATGTTAAAATAGAAAAGCAAGCTCTACTAAAAGCTGTCACGTGGTTCTAAGGGCAGGGGGAAGCTTCTAAGAGGCTCTCAGCTGAGAGGTGATGTTCTCACCATTACTCCTGTAGCGCGTTGTACTCTCCTCTTTATCGAGGTCCTAGAACAGGTCAAGTTTCAGCTGTCCTTCAACTACATTATCAGGTGAATTCATAATTGAGGTACGATGCACTCCACACCTTCCTGCTTTTCAACACGATGTTCTTCCATTTTGGTTTTTTGGTGGGGAGGGGGTGGGTGGTGGTGTTCTTTTCTTCCTGGTAAATCCCTATTCACACTTCAAAGTTCAGTCTGGCCATCACCTCATCTGTAAAGCAATCTGACCTCCCAAGGCCTCAGCTGCTACTTATACTCACCTCCAGACAACAACAGACTCAGAGTACCGGCTGGGACTAGGGATGGTCCCAAACCATTTGCTATCCACCCACAGAGAGTGAGGCAAATATAGGAAGAGAAAGTAAGCATTTAGAAACTTTTAGAGGAATTACACAAAACAATCTATGGCTGTTGAATCTAATAATTTAAAAAATGGTGCTTAGATTTTGTATGTCTTTCATTTCATTTTTTCTAATGATTTATTTTGTTTTTTATAAAAGTATTGATCCATATGGATTGAAATTTATTAAAAATGGGGGGAGAGGGACCTTCACCACAGACAGATTGAGCGGCACTGTCCTCAGTGCCTAATGCTGAAGTCCTTTCTGCTTCCTTCTCCCTCTTCCCCACTCATCTGAGCACTTCAAATTCCCCGCTTCATTTAACCCACACAACAACCTTACAGGAAAAGCACTGCCTGGATTGCCTGCTCTTACTATAAATGAGCGAACTGGAGCAAGAATTGGAAAGCAGCATGCCTCTATTATTTTCCTATTGCTGCTATAATAAAGTACCACAAACTCAGTGGCTTAAAACTACACAAATTTATTATCTTATCGTTTTGGAGGTCAGAGAGTCTAAATAGGTTTTACTACGCTAAAATCAAGGTGTCGGCAGAGCCACACTCCCTCAGAGTCTCTAGAGAAAAGTCTATTTCCTTGCCTTGTGCAACTTCTAGAGGTTTCCTGCACTCCTTGGCTCATGAACCCTTCATCCATCATCAAACCCAGCAGTGTAACATCTCTCAGTAATATCTCTCTCTATACACACACGCACGCACACACACACACACACACACACACACACATCGCATACGTGCACATGCACACACAATCCTGGATCATCACATCTTCTATGACTCTACATCCCTCTTTATAAGGACCCTTGTGATTATACTGTCCCCACCTTGATAATACAAGATAATCTCCCCATTCAAGATTCTCTTTTTTTTCCCCCTAGTTTAGGGGATGGGTAAATTAGTTATGGACTATTACGCACCACTGAAGTGACAGAGTCATAGTCCATTGACTTAGGTTTTCAACAAATTTTTACTGAATTAGAAGAGCCACCCAACTATTTGTTGTCTAAAAGAACATACCTTAATTAAAGGTAGGTAGATTAAAAATATTTGGGGTGGAGAAAGATATACTACCCATGTCAAGATCCTTAGTCATATCTGCAGAGTCCTTCTGCCATGTGAGGTAACATATTTATGTGTTTTAGGGTTTAGGGCATGGACATCTTTGGGGGCAACTATTCTGTCTACTGCAGTGGCCAACATCACACAGCTACTAAGGCAGAATTTCTAGGATTTAAACCCAAGTTTTGGTCTCAGAATCCATGTTTTTTGTTTTGTTTTTGTGCACTACTCCACTCTTCCCTCTAATACATATGACTATGTTGGTAGAAATACTTTGTTTGAAAACATTAGAAAATAGAGAGTGAGCCATGATGTGTGGGTGGAAAACAGACTCAGGCAATTTCATTTCCTTCACTGTGGTGACATCTGAGTCCCCTGCAGACAGTCATGGCAAACATGAGGGAGCTGCCAGTTTAAGCTCTAATCCAGACAGAGCATCAGGAACACAACCAACAGCTGGGGCCCAGAAAGACCTGTGATAAGTCACCTGGAGAGCACATGCATACATCTAGGAAAGATGGGGTTTTCTCCAGAAAGGACGATGTTCTGTGGCAGTGTTGAATTTGTATTCCTGTGCAGATAGATAAATAGAGACGTGATTCTTATTAGCAAGAAGAATAACCTGCACGGAGTTTCTCCAGGAAGATATTGAGATAATTCAGCAGCAGCCATCCTCTGCCAACCCCAATCAATTCTTCGTGGTAAACTTTTATAAATCAAACACAGAGGACTCCAGAATCCCGCAAGAGCTTGTTCTGGGATGTGTTGGTTGATGCAAATGCTGACAAAATCCGCTGTATCAGTTTTGTTAAATCACAGCGTTTTGCTCTCTCCATCGATTCCACCTTGTCTCACCTCAAGCCCCAAGACCATCAGCAACTCCTAGAGGCTGCGATTGCCTCCCAGGGCAGTACACTGGGAGAGGAGAGGAGAGACATCTGCTAGATGCACAGGACCCACTGCTCCCACCTTGTTGTGCTCCTGGGTCCAGGGCTAGGGAGCTGTCACCCCTCTCCAGCTCTGACAAGTGGGGTGAGGATGTCTGGCCTGAGCAGGAGAAGCACACTGGCACTTCCTATCCAGGGACATGGAACAAGAAGCTGAGGAACCATTACAGAGTCCTCAAAAGACTGCCAGGCCAAAGCCAGGGACCCCTCACCCACAACACGCCAGGCAAGACTCAGGACCAGAACACAATGCAGATGGGGCAAAGTCAGGGCCCAGAGGATGCAGAAGAGAGAAGCTGGAGTTCTTCCTGACAGTCTCGGAAGCTCTTTGTAGAACCCAGAAGCCCCGGGCTTGGGCAGTCCAAGAGCATTCAAAGGGACCCTCTGCAGCAATATTAGTACTGCCCTCTATGCTTGCTTTCAGGATGGTAGTCACTTCTGTCTTAACATGCCATGCTGTTTATATGCCATGTCTTTACTTGTCTGCAGAGCTGCTATATATGGATGTTTAAAGTGTGCACTGTATAAGGGCTCCACGCCTAAGGAATGCCATTGAGATTTAGACAAATACTATGCCATTGAGAGTGCACTGGCCAGTGTGTAGACTCCAGACCTCCCAGCCATGCATGCACTGGGACAGCAGCCATGAGGCAACTCTGACATAAACCCGTCGTGGGCACAGTCTGCCTTGCACACACTCAGGTGAGACAAGGCCAATACACTTTCACTGGCTCACCCACGTTTGCAGCTGTGCCCTATTCCAAATACACTTCATGCCTCTTCTCTTGCTTACCTATTGTTCTTGGACATATAATTCCACTCCCAGCACTCTTACTTCAGACTCTAATCTTGACTCAGCCACCTCGTGGAGGTTAGAGGCCAGGCAGGGGTCTCGGCATCCAGGGGCGGTAAGTGAGCATGTGTTCCTACAGCCCCAGGACTGCCTTCCAGGGCTCTGGAAAGCTCTCCCAGGCAAAGACATGGCTGCTGGTCATCATTGTTCAAGTGCAACAGTGCACAAATATATTAATTTTTTTTTTTACATAAAGAAAGAAAAAAACAACTTTTTCTTTAAGAAAAAATGAAACAAAATAAGCATCTCTTTAAATTTTTCAGAGAGGTGTCTTATGCTCTAGCAGTGACCCTGCTTGTCTCTCCCCTCCCTAATTTGACTGTGAGTTCATTGATAGTTTGGATTATGTGCACTACTTTATGTCCCCAGCAACCAGCAGGTAACTGGTTCTTAGACTGATTTATAGACAGATGGAAGAAAAAGAGAAAGATGGAAAGGAAGGAGGAAAGGAAGAAAGGAGGGAGAGAGAAAGAAGAGATAAATATTTGGATGGATGGATGGATGGATGGATGGATGGATGGATGGATGGATGATGGATGGATGGATGGAGGATTTTCTATACCCATTAGACAAAGAGATGCAGCCTGCTGTTCTCTGCTACTTCTGTTTTGACCATTTCTGGTCACCCTCACCACTGTCCCCTTCTTTCTTGCTTCTCCCAAACCCTCTGGGTTATCCCTGAGCCACCCGTATCTCTTGGACTGAGTTATTGCTAGGGTCTGGAGACTGCCCCTCCATAAATGTGACCTGAGCTTCTATCCCTCCTTCCCACCTCCCTACTCTTCTGAAGAAACCCAGCCCTGGAACCGGATCCCTGGCCAGAGGATGCCCTGTGGTGTGGCTGTGTGCAGCTCTGTCCGCAGCACTCACCCCCAAGAAGTAAGTGGATCTTCCTTTGCCACCTTCCTGCACAGCAAGGTACACCAGGAAGATCTTGTTGCCACTACCTTTCTTCTGGAAAACAGAACTCCCTCTTCCATCCAGCTCCATCTCCCCAAACCCTACTTGCAGATTCAGCTTCATGTTTCTTTGTGGAGATATTTTTCCCTGACATTCCTAGTGCCTAGTGCTGTGAGGTTTCTTATGTAGCCTATTCCAAAGAACACTGAGCATTTTCAAGGCTCCAAGATGTTGACTCCAAAATGAATCCCCTCAGGGGATGGGGGGACCTTCCAATAGGCACTCAACAGGCTGAGCTGGGCAAGGTTATGTTCTGAGCACTTAATCTGTGCTGGGCATTGTCCTGTGCCCTGGGGACAGCAGTAAACCAGAGAGATCCCAGTTCTCATGAAACTTTTAGGCTGGGAGAGAGATAAGAACTGAATAAACATCGTTGTGTGCTGCATCATTTTAGATAGACAGTGGTCATACTGGGAACAGGACACTCTTGAACATAGATGTTTTCTCTGCAGAGATGACTTTAGACTTGAGACCTTAGTGATGAGGAGCAATCACTGAATGCATATGCAAGGGACAGGTGAAGAGGGAATGGGCTTGGACACCTGGGGGTACAGACAGAGGCCAGTGCAACTGGAGCCATACTGAGCCATAAGAGAAGAGAACAGGGGGCAGAGGTGACAGGTAGAGACCTGATCACATGCCTACTCACACGGTTACTGATGTTTACGCTAATGACTACCCTGCTGAGTGCCCAACACTGTCTTAAGTCCTTGACCTAAGTTATTTAATTGTCACAACAGCCTTCTTAGATAGCGATTATTAGCCTATTTAATAGACACTAACGATAATGACATACATTGAGTACCTATTATGGGCCATGTACTGGGCAGAATGCTTTTTGTGCATCATCTCATTGATTCCTCCTGACTAGCCTGTATGAGGTTCAAGTATTCTTACTTTTTCCATTGTACAGGTGAGAAAACTGAGACTGGGAGCATCTAAGTGATTTGATCAAGCACGCACCATCACACTGGTTCAATCTGACTGCAGTCTTATAGTTGTCCACATGCTGCATGGGTTCTCCTACACATTGCCACCCTTTTGTCTGCTTGCTCTTCCAGACTGCCTTGATGCTTCACTCTGGGAAAATTAAGGGTACAGTTCCCACCAGAGGAAAACACTGGGGGCATGTAAGGATTTGTCCTTCCATCTGGGCTCTTCCTGGGGCTGTGGGACGGACGCTGTAGAAAGGCTCCAAGAAGTACATGGTGTGAGAGGCATGGTGTCCCCTCCAGCCAACTATGGCTTTAGGCCTCTCCCAAAATGGGCTTGGACCACCCTCCATCTCCAAAGATTCAATCCAATCCACTGCTGCCTTTAAAACCTCTGCCATGCTTGAGGAATATCCTGCCTCCAAAGTAAACCTCCCAAGCAGCACCATTTTCATTCTTCTCTGTCACAGCCCAGACCAAGCCCAATCGACTTTAAAGCGATTTGCCTCCCAGAACCCTCTCAGTCCTCCCCAACAGTTTTCAGGCCAATAGATCATTTGAAATGTTTTTATAACATAAAAATCCAATCTTTTATAGCAGGCAATCAGCAGTCTTAAAATAATTACCCATAACTAAAGAGAAACCAAAGTAAGATCAAATGAAATCTGATTAATGGTAGTAGTAGACCAGTATTCTTTAAATAATTCCTCAGAATAAATTTCAATGGGATAATCTCTCCATGAAGATATTTCTTTAGGGGTTTAAGATAAATAGATTTTTTTTTTTTTCGAAGCACCTCACAACTAAATTACATAGCATTTTAGGGAGGTTTGGTTATTTTTCCTAAGTAGAAAATTTTTCCGTGTGCTTCTGTTTTCCCTCAAGGCCATTACAGAAAGAGAATAAAATTTCATTTTTTCCCCTGCAATTATGTAGCTGTATTATTCTTGTAATAGGCTTACAAAGAACAAGCTTCCTAAATGCAATCCTCCAGCTGAAGTTCACAGGGTTGAAATCAAGAGATAAATCCTCTTTGCTTCTTACTGGACTTTTTTTTAAAGGTCAGTGTTGATGACAATTCTGAAAACTCAATTTCTCCTCAAGTGCCAAGGTTTGTAGGGCACACCTGGTAGAAGAAATTTGGAGCAGAGCCAAGCTGGTGCATGAGTGAAGTGAGGGTCTGGAAAGGCCTAATTTTTACCTCATCCCTGGCCCCCACTGGCCTCGAGCCTTGGGGAACTTAAAGATGGGGAAACTGAGACGGGATCTTGTCCAACTAATGAAGAGATGAGAGAGACAATGGTGATCAAAAGACCCTTCCAAAATGAGAAGACTGAGTGGTGTTGGTCAGGTAAAGGGAAAAGAGTATGCAAAGACCAGGAGAGGAAAATTAAAACCCAGCTGGAGCAAGTGGCCCTACACCAGAAAAGATATCTTTTTCCTTTGAGACCAGAAGGAAAGACAAAGCTGGGTGGGTGCGAAGGTAGTTTTGGAAGGTGGAGCAAGAATCACCTTTGTCAGCTCATTAAGAGGCCAAGTCAATACCCAATGGTGAAGGAAGAAGTATTGGAATAGAAGGTTTGAAAAGAGAAGAGAAAGTGTGAATGAACTTCTAAGAGGAATAGAGAACACCACAAAGGAAACATGATCTTTCCATGCAGAGTTTAGCATCTAACTCAGGTAATGAACTATAAGTTTCTGGTGGCCCAATCAACAGAATTGTGTAATTCTGTCTAGTGGCACTTGGAAGCCCAGCAATGCAATGGAGAGGATAGACAGCCAGACTGATCCAGTGTGGAGAGTGTTTGTGGTGTGGGTGGTACTAAAGGACAAATTAGGTAAAGGGAGTGAAGACATGGGCAAGAGAGAGATTGAAGTGATGGACCCCGAGGTTGAGGGTAGATTGGGAAGGAAGTGACTAAACGAAGGGTGAAAATAGAAAGGAGACGTATCGACGGTTTAGAAATGTCGACATGGACAAAGAGTAGATGCCGTGGGACAAACCCAGAGAGAACGACAGATGAGAGGGCTGGTCAGAGAATACCGCAGTTCAGATGTCAGCGTGAAGGAGATCCAAGTGATCACAAGGGCATGGCCTGTGGTGTGGCCGTGAGAATAGATGGCCAAAGTGCAGAGGAGATGAAGGCTTCCCGAGCTATGGAGATCAAGGCTCTGAGGTGGTAGAAAATAGATCAGACCACCCACGAGGATCCTGAGGTTCCCGAGAATGGCAGTAGGACTGGGCGAGGCAAGAAACTCTGCTCGGTGCATGGAATCTTGGGACAATTACTTTGAGGAGCTGGGACCCATTCTCCTCCCACTCCCAATCCAAACAAGCATTTGTGGAACAGAACTTCCCCCTTTGACCAAAAAACTGTCACAAATTACCTGACGGCTATAGGCTTAAACTAAAAGCAGGAGGACAAAATTAGGTAACAAGGTAGAAACTAAAATTTAAAAGGGCTGTGCTTGAAATGTTACCTCCCAAATATATCTTAAACCCACCAGTTTCTCTCACTCTGCATGTTCCCTGGTCCCAGGTCCAAGCTACCACCATCTCCTGCTCTTCTAATGGCTTCTGACTGATCCTGCTACTCCTGACACCTCCACCCAAAAATCTCTCTCTGCACTTCGGTTCACTCAGTCTTATAATGCAAATCTGGGCATTTCCTACAATGTTGGTTGTTCCCAAACATCCCCACCCCGACTCCAGTGGCATGTTATGGAAAACTTACATGTGAGCACATAAATCTGGAAATTCTTGGTTGAAAAGGGATGGGTAGTTTAGAGACCACTGTCCATTTAGCCTCCTCCTCATTTGGCCATCTGCATCCCCATAAACCTTTATGCCTATTTTTATGTCCACTTACATAAAACAAAAGACCACATAAGAATAATATCAATGACATCTGACACAAAATAGTAGAGCAGGTACCCTCCTATTAAGGGCATAGTATGGTGCAGTAGGTACAAATGGGGTTCAGGATATGGGTGCTGGGTTTGAAATCTGATTTCTTCACTTACTGTTACTTAATCTCTTACTTCCCCACTTTCCACTATAGTTAAATGAGAATAATAACTCTTGAATGAATATCATTAGCCAGCAGTCACAGGTTGGCCCTAGGGGGAGGTTAATTCATAGGCACTTGCAGCCAACTGTGCACAGGGACAAAGGGGGTTCCAGTAGACTAAGGGCAAACTCCAACAAGGATGCAGTTGTTGGCTCCTGGATATCAGGCTGGCACAGGTAGAAATGGTGAAAACATCTGAGGAGACACGAGCAAAGCGCCCACTGCAGGTTTGTCAAACTTTCATGGGCTTCCTCAATGGGATTACACCTCTGAGGCAGTTGTAGTAAGGTGCAAATGTTGTTCTTAACTCTCAGCCCCAACCCTGACCTTCTGCTTCCCTTGAGACCTGTGTGATTGAAATCAGTCGATTTTTTCATGATAGCGCTCACTCTGCCCCAGCTGCATGTACTACTGAGAATGCTCAGTGGGAAGGCTCCAGGGGTTTCCATCAGTAAAGGTAAATGCTTGTGCAAAGAACACTGTACAGCACTGATACACTGACTCTGTGTATTCAATGCCATCTCTTTACAGTGCCGCCTGGGGTGGGAGGAGGGGCTGAGTAGGAAGAGAGGTAACCACATTTGCTGAGCACCTACCATGTGCCAACACTGTGCTGGGTCTTTACACCTCACCAATCTGCAGCCATTCGAACAAGTAGCAGTGAGGGGGTAGCATTTTCTCCCACCCTTGCTAGCCTTGAGAGCCAGCCAACCTGAACGTGACAATTGATTCATTTCAGTGCTATTCTGACTTGTTTGTCTGCTTACAAATGGATCGAACAGCGTTCATATTTATTGTTCCCCAGCCTTTTAGTCTGTACATCATCGCCTTCCTCAACATGCACATACCACTCCTTGCCTGTTTATAACATTGTTCTCCTGGGAAAGTTGACTTCTGATCTGAGATGCAGTTTTGAGGAGCCGGCTGTGTTCCAAGTCTGCTTGTGCTCACAAAAGAAGGAAATTCAAAGGGCAAGAAAAAAAGGAGTCAAGGTGGCAGTTTCTCCAGTGCCTTTGGATCCCCCGCGACCCCTGACTCTGAACCTGAGGAAGATGGAAAACAGAGGCAGGGCTAGCTGTGCTTCTTCTCTTAAAACCACCCTCCGCCCACACTCTGTCCTGTCCTGTGCTGGGGGTTGAACTCTAGGGACCACACAGCCACTCCTTTGCTCTCCTGCTTCCAGGACTGGCCAGTGAGAGGCACCATCATAAAAGAAGGCAAGAGGACAGAGAGGGAAGAATGTTTCCAACTCTGTCTGTTTTGGTTCCCTAGGGCTGCCATAATAAACTACTACAGACTCGTATAGCTTAAAACAACAGAAATGTATTCTGTCACAGTTCTGGAGGATAAAAGTCCAAAGTCAAGGTGTCAGCAGTCTTGGTTCCTACTAGGGGCTCTGAGGGAGAACCCGTTTGGTGGTTCTAGTGGTGTCTGCAATCCTTGGTATGCTCTGGCTTATGAACCCATGACTACAATCTCTGCCTCCACCTTCACATGACATTCCCCACTCTGGGTCTGGGTCTGTGTCTCTGTCTTTTCTTCTGATAAACCTTCTCAGTCATTGGATTAGGGCCCATCTTAATGACCTCATTTTAAATTGAGTTCATCTGCAAAGACCCTATTTCCAAACAAGGTCACATTCACAGGTACCAGGGATTAGGACTTCAACATATCTTTTGGGGGACACAATTCAAACCATAACACATCCACGGCTGGCCACCCCTCTGGCTCTGGCTGGTTCCTCTTCGCCACCACATCTATCCAGGTGCCTGTTTTTCACAAGTGCACCATTTCCTCCCCTAACCCCTTCAGAGCACAGTGCTAGTCCCTGGGAACCTCACCATCTTTTGTCTTTACCCTGCCACCCCTCTGTCCATCATCCCTTCACTAAACCCTCCTCAGTTGCACTCTGAGTGCCAACGGCCAAATTGCAAAGGCAAAAAAAATGAAGTGGGGGGCATCACAAGGACTCCACAGGGAATTTGCAGATTGCCTTGGGTGTGTGACAGGTACAGAGACAGGTGCAGCATCTCAATCTAAAAAAGTGTATGAAACTTGTCTTGAAGTGACCTGTCCTCCTTGAAGAGGCCGTCCTCCACCAACAATGGGGCAGAGACATGTGTTGTATTTTACCCCCATCTCAAGGCTTCATTATTGAAACTGAATGCATCATTTTTTATTTATTTATTTATTTTTTGTTTTATTGGGGTAACATTGGTTAATACAATTATATAATTTTCAGGTGTACATTGTAATTTGACATCTGTATATTCTATTGTGTGATTACCACCCAGAGTTCACTTTCCTTCAGCTACCGTATATTTGATCCCCTTTACCCACTTCACCCTCCCCCAACCCCTCTACCTTTTCCCTCCTCCCCCACCCCCTACCCTCTGATAACCACTAGTCCATTGCCCATGTCCCTGAGTCTCTGTTTGTCCTGTTCATTTGTTGCTTTTAGGTTTATACCCCGCATATAAGTGATATCATGTGACTTTCAACTTTTTCAGTCTGCCTTATTTCGCTTAATGTGATTATCTCAAGGTCCATCCAGGTTGTCACAAATGGCAGTATTTTATCTCTTCTTATGCCTGAGTAATAATCCATTGTATATATGTACCACAGCTTCTTTAGCCAATCATCTATTGTAGGACACTTCGGTTTCTTCCATGTCCTGGCCACTGTGAGTAGTGCTACTATGAACATTGGTGTGAAAACATCTTTTTGGATATGGGTTTTCAAGTCTTTGGGGGTAAATATCCAGTAGAGGGATTGCTGGATCATATGATAGATCAATTGTTAGTTTTTTGAGGAACCTCCATACTGTTTTCCATAGTGGCTGTACCAATTTTCAGTCCCACCAGCAGTGTATGAGGGTTCCTTTTTCTCCAATGCGTCATTTTTAAAGACTGCTGAACAAGACTGCTTTCTACCTCAGGACACAGCAACCTCAGCAAGTGAAACCTTTCAGGTAAGAGTTTTCCTACCCTTCATCTTCCATCCAACTCAGGAAGAGCCAGAGGCAGTCTTGAGAAGAAGGTGAGGATGGTTAGAAGAGCAATTTAGGGAAAGAGCGATGCTGACTGTAGATGCTGCCTCCCCCCACCCCCCAACAAAGTTACTATCCTGAAGTAGTCTCAAAGCTGGAGAAGTTGAACCTGGAAGGAAGTTCGAATTTTGGCTACTGCTCTGGAGATGTAACCATTAAGATGAGACCCTTCTAATGACTGGCAGTGAACAAAAGATGTTTTTCCCTCAGAATGACAAGAAAAGTCATGGGACTTCACAATGATTTCGTCCAAGGTGCGAGAAAGAATGATCCACAGAGCAGGTCTGATGGGACAGTGGTGGAAAAATATTAATACATGTAAATGTCTGTCTCCTGCTAGCACTCACTAGGTTCTACTCATTCTGTATGCTTGATAGAAGGTAGAGCTAAAGACGAGAATATAAATATACATCAATAAAATCAGAAAAGATGAGGTATAAATAAAAAAGAAAGATGAATCAAGGGACTGCATGTATAAATATAGGGTTCATGGGGTCATATATTGATAAAAATTTGGACTGTAAATATGACTCTGAGTTTCCTGGCAGCCAAAGCAAGGCAATCAGTTACGAAAGTGAATCTGTCCATGAAAAATAAAGCATAGTAGTTTTCCTAATAAAACAATGCCCTTCTTGTACTCAAGCCTTAAATTTTTCATGTGGCTCTTCAAACAGGCTCCACTGATTTAGTGGACAATATCCTCACCTACAAGCTACGATAAATATCGTGGAGGGTTTCACCCATCAGTTTCTTACGTTATCTGTCAAAGAAAGCCAACAGCAGGGCAGGAGAAGCACATTAGTCAGAAGTTAACACAATTGGATACAAGTAGGTAGCTCCCCGTGGTCTGGCTTGATAGGTTTTTATGTTTCGGTTAGACCAGCCATTAGAACAATACACACCTGAGGAATTTCACAAAGCGGGAGACAGAGACAGGGGCAGAAGGAAGGGTTCTGTGCAAGCAGTGGGGTCGCCATTTTCCATCATCCTCCTTCCTCCATAACCAGGAAAGAAAATGCATCCATCACTCAGATCAAACACTGGCGCAAACGGCCTAAACTGCTTGACTGATTGAAGCAATCTCAGGCTTTCCAGGGTACCCAGAAGGCACCACATGTAAGAATCCTATTTTCTTTTGGGGGCAAATTTAAATTTTTTTTTCTAGGTTTTGATTTGCAAGACACAATTAAGAGCTCATTCATGTTAATTCTGGCTAAATTGAACGGTGAAGCTGAATGGTGTCAGCAAATGGAATGATATTTCACCAAGATTAAATATCTGTGTCCCGAAAGGCTATGTTTCAAAAGTATAGTTATTCTAACAAGGAATCGATTTGGATATGTAAGTATACTATTATTCAAATAACTTTCAAACATAACAGAGCTTAAAGAAAAATGCCATTTTCTACCTCAGCAGAGCATGTAATGGTTTGTCGCTGCATGTAAAGTTTAATTTGTAGAAAGGCTCAATATGTCTTCCCACAGGCCTCCCTCCCTGAGACCCACACTGGGTTATCTGGCCCTCCTTTCTTCTCTCCATCTGCCTGTGAAGTTTAGGAAAGAATGACAGAAGAGGAGAAAGTGTGTCACCAGCTGAGCTGCTCCACTTAAGCTATAAGATCAAAGGCGGTCTCTTTGAGAGTAAATTCCCAAGCCCCATGGGCAGAGCCGTGCTTTGCCAGACAGAGAGAGGGGTAGCGGGAATCAGGTCAGCAGGAGAATGCATAAGGGCATCTAGACAGAGACAGCAGCATGGCCAAGGCCAAGACACTACAGAGTCCTGAAGGCAGAGTGCTCCATGTGGGTGATGGGTCCTGGAGCACCCAAGGGACAGGAAATAGGGCTGATGATGAGCAAGGGTCAGATCTCAAAGGGCCCTCCTTTCTCCTGAAGGTGATGGGAGAAAGAGGAGTGACCCCGATTGTCAGGAAACCTGGAAGAGCGTGTCCCCTGACAGAAGCCCAACATGTAAAATACCAGCTATATTGCACACTCCAACACATCATCAATGTCCATTTTGTCATTAGTTTGGCTTTCTCCTCAAGTAGACTGTCAGCTCGCAGAGGCAGGAGCCAGGTGTTCTTCAGAGGCCCTCAAGGTCCTGCCTCACAGTTTCACTCCCTTGGCATGGAGTTCTCCTAACTCCTTGCATACATGGCCTTGAGTCACCCTCCAGCCTTGCTCCAGCACCGGAGTGGTTTGTTCCCTTCTTTGGTTCCACTAGTAAGCTGGAACTTTCTCGAGGAACCAATGCCTTTGTTGTAATTAAGAAGAGGCATCCCTCCAGGGCCCATTTTCAGGATGCATTAGAAAATGGACTCGAGCTGGAGCAAAAGGACAAAGCACAGCCTGTGAAGCCACACCCAGCAGCCCCGTTCGCTCCATCATGTCTTACCGCCCTACACTCAGGGACTAGTACTGTGTCACACCAAGCCACAGGCACACACAAATGTTCATAAAGAACCGTTCAAATCTTTCAAGCCAATACAAATTGGATAACCTTGAGGGGAAAAACCTTAGTGCTTTATTTGTGTTTCAGATGTGCTGTATATATACATAATAAAAGATCTGGAAAGATACAGAGCTAACTGTTATGAGAGGTTTTCCTGGGGAAGGGAGGCTGGAGGGAGAGGGTTTTATTTTATTCTGTGGTTTTTTATAAGACACATATATAACTTTTATAATGCAAGTTTTTAAGCTTAAAAGTCCTTCGTGGTTCAAGTTCAGGCCCCAACACCTTCAGGAAACATCCCCAGATTCCCAGATCTGTTGTCCTGTCCTATCCCTGAACACTCCTTGAGCAGACCGAAGTCCTCCAGCCAAGTCCATTACCATATGTGGTCTGCTCCTGCCCATTCATCTGTGCAGGAGACTTTCCTGTTTGGCTCAAAATCACAACCCCATGACTGAATGCCCCTTTAGTATTAAGTGCCCCTAATTATAAAGAAACAAACTAGTGGTCCTGTAACCCAGACCCCACCACCCTATTCTCCCTTATACATAAATTAGAAGGTCAAAGGAGGTCATTGATGGGGGAGGCAATTCTTGGGGGTGATGACTCTGAAAAGGGAGGTGGGTGTTTCTGCCCAACCAAGGCCAAGTGAGCAGGGCCCTTGGGCTATCACTCAGAAAGGTGGACGATGCTGACAAAAAAAGAGCCTGGCCACCCCTCTCCAGCCAGATGCAAAATGTGGGCAGACTGTTCTTGGGAGGCCTGGCCATGGGTTGTCAGAACTTTGAGGGAAAGGGGTCATAGCCTCCTGGATACCTCTGAAAGTGAGAGGCTGAGCAAGGCAGCCCAGGCCAGCCCCATGAGGTGAAAGAGCTACAGAGTTTGGAGGGAAAAGGGTGCACTTCCCACAGGCCAAACCAGTGCCATGGGAAAAAATGGATTAGCCCAACCCTAGGGGACAGCCTTCCAAGACAAGGGGTCCTAGCAGAAAGAGCAGGAGGGTCACAAAAGGTCAGGGACGTGGGCAATGAGAAGCCCCCTTCCAAGGGGCTTCTGAAAGTCCCACACATGTACCCACAAGAGAGCCAGCACATCCCTGCCTGTCCCTGGAGACCCTCTACAGCCAGCCTAGGGAACAGAGTGGAAACCACAGCAGCAGAGTCCATTAAGCGAAAAGGCTTTGGCCCTTTTCTGTTATATTCCCTCCTCCTGCCCACTCCCTCTTCCTGCCCAGAAGAGCTGAAGATGAAGAGAAAAGGAAAGCAGAGTCACAGGCCACAGCTGAGCTAGAAGAGAGAGAAGCTTTGGATGGGAGAGAAGCCAAAGTGGGAATGTGATCATAAAGGACTTGCTGCTGCCTAAATGTGAGTCTTGATTGTCAAGATGGCCATTCCTATAGCTAAAAGGACCACAAATTTATGGGGTCTGCCAGAGCTGTTGTCAAGGGCTGGGGAAGGAAAGCACAACAGAGAATCTTTGAAGGCCATGGTTGGGGAAAATAAATTCTTGTTTGTACCTCCTGAGAATTTGGACCACCTAAGACTCCAGTTATAGATAATTATGTGTAACCCTCAACAAAATATAATCTTTTGATAGGAAAGGGTTGTGTAGCCTATGTGTCTGGCATAGCCTTGTCCACGGGGAGACCATGAAACACCTGAGAAATCTGTGTTGGTTGGGTGGTGCAGGGGCGGGGGCTGTCAGGAATGACTGAATTCAGCCAAACTCACAACCGAGATAGCCTCTCCTGGCCCCGTTTGGAAACCTTGACCTCACTTAAACAATATTTAGCATTTTTAAGTAGAAGATCTGGCAGAGCCTTCGCTATGGTAATACGTATCTCAGCTGTCCTAGAAGGGAATGCAGCATGCCACCTTTTGAAACTTACCCACCCACAAACATTCAGTCTGTTAAAATCTTTGAGAAGTTCTTATAAAACACCTGAGGAAGTTTGGAAAATACTTCCCTATGCATCACTGACCCAGCACCTGCCAGAGGCAGCATCTCCCAAGTCCCAAGCCCTCAGCTGTGGGACACCTTTCTCCTGTTCATCTATTTCAGACACATTTTAGCATGTGTGCTCTGCAGCAATGTACGAGCTTCTGGAGACACAGCAGAGGACTAGACAGACCCTGACGTTTTCCGTCTGGAGTTCACACTCTAGTGAGGGAGAATAAGAGTGCACATGAGCAATGAATTAGAATGGAGACATAAGCAACGGGGAGAGCTGGGGGATTCAGGAGCCAGTGACAGGATAAGCTGATGTAGTGAGGGGTGTCAGAGAAGAGGTCACTGAGGAAGGGACATTCAAACTGAGAACTGGAGGACGAATATAAAGTAGTGGAGAAGAGAGAGAGCCAGGGGGAAGTCCAGGCTGGAGAAGCAGCAAGAGGCTAGAAAAAGCGTGGCTCCTTTCCAAACCTATGTTTCCCAGTGCCACCAGACACTCTGGAGGAAAAAAATGTATCAAAGGAAAACTGCACTTTAGAAGTTTCTTGGAAGTTAAGATATACATCAGCAGTCACTTTGTTTTGCAGGAACCACGATTTCCCCTTCCACGCAGAGTCTACCGATTTTAAAGTGCTTAACAGCACCCTGTCTGCCAGTCGGGGCATCTGCTGTCTCCTTGGGTGAGGAGGCACTGCTGGATGTGCTACAGTTTTCCTTTATTGCATGGCCCAATCCATCATAATGTGTTTTATACATTAGTATTCTTGAATTCCCATTGTGCATTGGTGTCTTTTGATTTCTATATAGTTCTAATTTATGGATCATTGCAGTAATTTATAGCACACATAACTAATTTGTCGACCCAGCACCAAAATGTGTAAGTCACCTAGTGCTTTCCTCAGTGACATCGACTAATCCTAAACGATTTGGGTAATTTACACTGATGAGGCATAAAACCATGAAAAGTCCCAGTTTTTGATCACTCTGAGGACCACTCCTCCAAAGTCTCAGAAGGATAATAGTCCAATATCCTTGAATCCACACATCCACTCCCAGTAATTTACCCTAAAGGAAATAAATAGAAATGGCTATCAGCATACCTCTTGTAGTGCAATTTAGAATGGCAAAATGTTGGAAATAATATAGATGTCCGGTAATAGAAAATAATTTGACGAAGTATGAGTCTTCAACTAAATGTACATATTGTTAGGCAGCAAATAAAAATGATTTCCAAAATTCAGTGGTTCTCATCCAGGGACAATTTTGCCTCCCAGGGAACATTTGGCACTGTCTGGAGGCATTTTTGACTGTCACAGCTGGGAGTTGGGGGGTGTTGAGATCTACTGGAATCTAGTGAGTAGAGGGCACAAGAGCTACCAACTATCCTACAACGCACATGACAGCTTTCCACAACAAATAATGATCTGGTGCGAAATTTCAGTAGAGCCAAGGTTGAGAAGCTTCGCCATAATTATAAACGACATAAACAAGTTGTTTTACTGTGCAGAAGAGAACCACCAGAGCACAAAACTGTATCCATGCTATAACTTCAGCTATAAAAACTACGCATCCATATGCACAAGGACCACCAAAGTGCACAATAAAGAGAAAGCAGATGCATTGTTTAGAGGGGAAAACTATGGGCAAGTCTTTACATTTTTTGCAAATCAGTTTTTCAAGAAATAAAAATAAATAAAGTACTTATGGCAAATGAATAATATTAGAAAGGAAAGAGACAAATGATAGAGAGAAAGGAAGAGAAATAAATAACGCAGAACCGAAACATAAATAGTTAAAGCTGACTGAAACTCAGAATCCTTTGTAGAAATGTTTAAAGCAAAATACAGACCCTCACTATGACCCTTTTGTCTATGGTAATGCTCCTTATGTGATATTAATATAGCCAGTTTGTATTGTGCTTAGATTCGATGACATATCTTTTTCTCCCTTTTATTTAAACCTGCTTGTATTTTTGTATTTCAAGTATATATTTCGTAAACAGCATACATTTGGGTCCTGCTTTCTTATGTAGTCTGAGAATCTCTGCCTTTTAAATAGCATGTTTAATCCATTTACATTTAATATAATTCTTATTTTCTACTTATCTTCTCTGTTCTCTGTTCTCTCTTCCTCTGTTCCTCTTTTCATTTGGGTTAATCAAGCATTTTTTAGTGTTTCCTTCTATCTCTTCCATTAGCTATTTTTTTCCACTAATGATTTTTATTTATTGAAAAGTAAAGCTTATACTTTTATTTCTGCTGCCATACACATTGCCTTCTACCTACCACTCCTGATCACCTAAAATCAAAGAAACCTTATTAGGCCAACTCCTTTAATTTTACAGGTGAGGAAGCAGACAGAAACTTTCCTTATAGTTATGAGTTACTGGTGAAAACTTACAGACACCTAAATCCTGAACCTAAAGTTAACCCCCTTCCTTCCACCTGTAGCTAGAATTTCTTTCTGTTCCATTGTATCCCTATCATGTATGTATCTTCCATTGGCTATTTAGCTATAACTGCTTTTCTTTGTTTTGTGGTTGC
This sequence comes from Rousettus aegyptiacus, assembly GCF_014176215.1. Lineage (NCBI taxonomy): Eukaryota > Metazoa > Chordata > Mammalia > Chiroptera > Pteropodidae > Rousettus > Rousettus aegyptiacus. Next base: position 124,478,862 of record NW_023416307.1, on the reverse strand, counting down.
TCTCATAATTAAAATATCCATCCTTATACAGTTGATCTGGAATATTACACCACTTCCATTATAATGAAGAAACTTACAAAATATAGTCCTCTTTACACCCCTTCCTGCCCTTAAACTATCGTTGTATATTTCACTTCTATATACATTTTAAATGCCACAATACATTGTCATCATTTTTGCTTTAAAGAGCCAATTGGCTTTAAGAAATATAGAAAATAAAGAAAAACAGTATTTATTATTTACCATTTCCAGCAGTCTACTTTCCTTTGTACAGATTCGAATTCCCATCTGATATCATTTCTCTTCCACCTGAAAAACTTTCTTAGCATTTCTTGTAGCATTAGTCTCCTGGCAACAAATTCTCTCAACTTTTACTTGAAAATGTTTTATTTTACCTTAATTTTTTAATCGACTTTTCATTATAAAAGCTGTCAAACACACAAGAAAGTTAAAAAAATGTTATACCATTAATCGCAATCGAGATTCTACATGTCAACACACGGGCAAGGCATGCATCCCAAACTTCACTCCATTTCCTTCCAATGCTGGTGTGCCCAAGTCTGTCACTGGCTGCTGCAACAGGAACTGCTTAGATGTGGAGCCCAGCTCTGCCACCAACTGGCCACACGATCGTGGCTAGCTTCTTAGCCCAGGTATCAGTTTTCATGTCTGCAAACTGAGCGTAAACAGAAAAACATCTACCCTTTAGTGTCGTTCTCAGGATTAAACGAGTTGTTATTTGTGCTAATCATTTCCCACCCATTTTCTCCTTTAAATTTACAACAACCCTTTGAGGTATGGGCTATTATAATCCCTGTTTAGCTGATGAGAAGAATGAGGTTTAGACAACTGAAGTCACTTACCCAATTTCATATGGCTAATAAGTGAAAGCGTTTGCATTCAAACTCAAGTCTGGCCAGCACCACCGATTCCCAGGCCCAACCCCGGACCCACTGAATAGTCTCTGTGGTGGGGCATAGGAATCCGTGTTTTAGCAAGGGCCCCAGGTGACCCTTATTTTAAAATCTGGGAGGTGTTTCATAAGCTCTACCCATATCTACCTGTACAACGACCACTAAGCACAGCCCTCTCGTCTTTGTTAAAACAGTGTGTACTTCATGACAGCTCACAAAAAAACAGACAGGTACACGTATAATTAACTCTGCAAAATGTTTTCATTTCATTTATAGAGCTAAGCATGGGCATTCTTGGAGCACAGAGGAGGGACACCCAGATCACGGGGAGGGATTCCCAGAAGTGGTGCCTGAGCTGAATCTCAAAAAAAGTTACAGAAATTATCCAGCAAAGGAGGCAAAGGCATTCCAGGTCAAACTGGCAGTACAGGCAAAGGTACAGTGGCATAGGTTCAGGGGACCCTATGTTTCGAGAATGTATGTAGATAAGAGCCATAAACCTAGCAAAGATATAGGTAGGACCCAGGCCTACGGGGCCACCAACCTTGGTTTCTCGTGCCTGTGCCTGTCTCTTGCTATTTCACACACTGTGAATACCAGAATTCTCATGGGAACAAAGCCTGCATCTTTTACATCTCTTGCTCTCTTACCAATGGCTTCATATGAAGTTGTTGGAATGTTCCTCACCATCCCTTCCTCCCTATCCCAGACCGGGTCCTGTCTCTCACTCCCTTTCCTGTCTGAGGAAACCACTGTTACAGGAAACCCTCAATCGAATCTCTCTATGGAATCATGTGTTATAACCATAGCATGGTTTTTCCTTCTAACTTGAAAATTGATGGAATTAACAGGCTTTGGTTACTTTTTATAGCTCTTCAGCAAAACTCATCAAAGATCTGTATGCTCATTCCCAAGAGACTAACAAGGCAAATGCAACATAGGAAAGGAGCAGGTAAATGTTGCCCAACACTGCGCAAGCCAACCCCTTTTGTCTAATGTTGAAAGAAATAGGAAAAAGTCAATTGGATATCATCAGTGACCCAAGATTTCTGACCCACGAAAGCAATAAGGAGAATGGCAACCCCTCCACTGTACCTTTGGCCACCCCCACCCCCCCATCCCATTTAAAATGGTTGCCCAGGAGTACTGTCAGAGACTCAAAGCAGATGGCAGGCACATACCCCAATGCCACCCTTAGCAACAACAACAGTAATAGAAAACTCTTACACAGTACTCACTGCGTGCCAGGCACTGTTCTAAGTACTCCACATATTTTAGCTCACCAAGTCCTTCCCATCTCTATGAGGTAGGTACAAGTGTAAGTGTCTCTATTTTACAGATAAAGAAATGGAGACACAGAGATTAAGTGACTTGCCCAATGCCACACATGAACAAGTGGCAGAGCTGGGATTTGAGACCAGAGTCTCTACTCTGAGGCCCTGGACCAACCAGGTAAGTGACAACCTGGCAGCACGAATGAGAGCCAATTGTAACTTGAGTTGGTAGTTGTAGGTGTCTGTCCTTTGGCTTCCTAAATGGTCAGAATGTGTGATGTGGCCAGGACAGGGGAGGTCTGAAGACCCTAACTGAGAGGCGAATGGCTGGCAAACACCAGGGTGGAGCTTTTGCTCTTTATCAAGTGAGAGCAGGAAGCTAAAGGGATGAAAGGAATAGAGGGATTTCAGGCATGATCCAGAAAGTCTAAAAAGATCTGGAGTTGAGTAGGGGAGGGAATAAAGGTCTTAGCAGGCCCACTCCCCACGTGGACAGACCGACAACTGTGTTCCCCAAGGCTGCTTATAAGGGATTCTTTGATGTTCAATTCAACTGAATTCCATTTACATTTACTGAACATCGACCACGTATTAGAGACTGTATTATGTGTCATGAATAGTCCTCATGGAGCTCAGAACCCAGGGGGTAGGCAGACATACCAATCAATGGCCCTAGTTTGCAGTAGAAAAACACTGGAAATAAACTAAATGTCCATGGAAAGGGCACCATGATATATGAAATGAAAAAAACAACGTATAGTTATAGGATGTTACCTTCAACATAAAAATGGATGCAGTAGAGTGTATTCTGATGTTTGCCTATATAAACACAAAGACACTCTGAAAGGACACCAAGAAACCTAATAAAAGTGGTTTCTGTGCTTGAGGTTGGAGGGTGGGGGGCATGGTAGGGGATAAAGGTTGAAAAGGAAAGTTTCACTTGTTTTTTATTTTATTTCATTTTATTTTGGAACCGAATTTTAGAACTATTCAAAAACTTGAATGAAAAAATACATGTGATTACAACCCATGAAAACAGTCTTAGCATAGCCTCCCCATATGAAGAGTACCCCTGTTCTTTCTTCCTTTTCCATCCTGCTCCATTATTGGGTCCCTAAAAGATGAAGATAAACAGGGGTGGGGAGAAGTAGTAGATGACGGTGATCCTGATCTTCTCCATGTATGAAGGATCAGACTCCCATCAATCTGACACCCTCTGAGCGACCTGCAAGCTGAAACGGTGTCGAGCCGGCTCCCTCAAAACCGTGGCTGCAACTTCTCCTCATTAACCTCCTGCCCTTGTCAACAGCATAAGCGGATGATTTAAAAGCAAATCCTCAGAGCCTGCCGGACTCTCAAAGGCAACAGAGGACTCTGAAGGCCATGCTCAGCTAAGTGTTTTTGCGTCTTGCCTCTTTCCTCTTTAATTACAGCATAATTTGCATTTATATGATTTCATTCTGCCATTTTGTGGGCAGCGCTGATGATGATCGACACTCCATAACTTCCCATCATAGTTGGAAAGTCAGGAGGGCGGCCACCGTCTCAGATAAAATCCTTTCCAATTAAACAGTTCATTGGACATGTCATGGTTTGGGGTTCTCGTTATCCACTGATGTGCACGTCTCGTGGATATTTCTTTACACCCATTATCGCAAGAAGGTCTTAGTGCAGAAGATGCTCAGAGAATTATGCTCCCCCACTGGGTGACTGTAATGACATTGACTTCAAAACAAGCCTCCTCAAATACACATGAGAAGCAGAGCTACTCTTATGTGGATCGTTCTGGGCTTTACTTTCCCAGGTCATGTGTCCAAATGGCATTGGATGCTTCACTAAATGAAACGTGCCAAAGATATTGACAAAATAATGTCAGATCACTATCAAGGTACATCTACTGAGGGCAATGTGCCTGAAGGTTTCTCACAATCAACACCCCTGCATGTGACCCCTGCTCTGGATGGTGTGGCTCACCCGGCCAGCATGGCTCACCTGGCCAACTCACCTGGTTGAAAATATAAGGTCAACAATTGTTTATTTATAACCAAAACACCTGGAAGAAATTCACCAAAATATCTATGTTAGTTGCCTCTGGATGGTCTGATTACTGGTGTGATTTTAGTTTCTTCTTGATCCTTTTCAGAGCTTTCCAGGTTGTTGGAGTTTTTTAACCATTCAGTGTATTTTATTTTTGTAATGGGATATTTTTAAATAATATAGCTATAGAGGAAGAAAATAAACAAATTGAAAATGTTGTTTATTTACAATTGATCCTAGAGCCACAACTGAGAGGCCCCTTTGATAGTGTTCGACTAGATTCTGTACCTTAGTGTCATCTAATGTAGAGCCTATTCTACATCAGTTTCCCCCACTCTACCCCATGCCACTCCACCCTAACCATGAAACACAAACTCTGAGTGCACCAGTGCCAACCAGCAACCGCCCAGATCCACAGTGCCTTGTTCCAGAATCACTCCCATTTCCTCCACATCCAGTCTGACTCCTGATCGTCCATTCAGGCCCCCTTTTACATCTCTCCTCCTGTGTCATGGTCTTGCTGTTGATTTTGACTTTGATTCAGACACTGGTCTCTGGTTTTTTCTACCCCAGTACTGGCCCACAAGAAGCCTCCTCCCCCTCCAGGCCCTGGTTGGCATCCTGTCTTTGTAGGGAAGTGACATTTAATCTATAGGTGAGATTGCTCCAAATGGCTTGAGCCACCACTGTCCTGGGACCCCAATTAGTGAGCTGCTTAAGTAGAAAAAAAGACATGAATGCAGCTTTTCTTAACTTCTACTCCAAACATTCATTATGGCTCTTCTTTAAACTTGAGGCCTCAATGAGAAGGATTACCACAAGAAAGCGTTGCCTCAGGAGGGACCCCAGGGGGAGAATAAAAAGTTTTTGAGGGTTAGATACATCTAATGCTTTAGAGTCCACCAACCCTGGGGCAACCCCTCTCTCTGGACTAAATACTACTTCGATTATTTTTAATTAGGATAAAATGAAACTTTTCAAAACCCTAGGCGACCAAGACTGCCCACAGGGTCCCACGTGCCTTTTAATTCTATCAAATGCAAAATCCAAGCAATATCTTGGTATAACCTGCATTCTGCTCAACCATTTCCCTAAATAGAAGAATATTCTCTGCTCTAAAAGTCCTTAACCCCAGCTCTCTCCCTCACTGACTAAAGCCAGTGACAGAGGGATTGCCTGCAAATTCTGGCTGAATCACTACAAGCCCATGCAAACTGTCCATGAAAAGGCAGACTTGAGTATCATAACCCTTTGTATTACTTTTTCTGGGCAAAATCGTGGGTTCAAGGCAAAATCCAATTGCAACTTCCTTTTGCCTTACTTGGGAGTCAAAGGAACACATTTCTCTTTAGCTCATTACTTTCTGTAGAGCAGTAAAGCCAAATACAAATTCCTTTTGATATCAACTACATATACATCAAAAGATTAAATAAGTAGGATTTCTAAGCAAAGAAGCTTTAAACAGGAGAATGAAAATGATGTTCTCCCTCCCCCAGTGTGGATATGCAGCAAACCTCTCAAGCTAGGGTGCAACAGTTTGGGTCTACCTGAATTAAAGAAAGGAATCTAGAATTATTAATGCTATTCATTCTTACAAGAAGGAAAAAATCATATATGGCCATACCATGAGTTTCTGGCATCATTCAGGGACTCACCTAAAAAGCCCATATAACACTAACAACAGCTTTTGGCTACTACAGGTACCCACTGCCATTTACACCTCAGCAGACATAATTCAGGCAAAAAAAATCTCAATATTTCCAAAGTATCTGCCAGCAAATGATATGCATGACATTTTCCAAAAACAGGAATTTGCTTATAAATGATCAAGAAAGTCACCTCTAGCCCTTTTTGTGGAATCATGCCCCTCTATTTTTCTGTGGCACTCTACTCAAGGTCCTACTCACTAGCATGTTCTGTTCACCAGTGAAAAAGTGTGAATAAAGCCATTAAATTCTCAGGCAGCATACACCAATGCTCTAGCTAAAAGCATAGTTGTCTGGAAATTCCAGTGGCAGCTAAAACGAATTAAGTCCACCTCAACCCTCTCTTCCACTGGTTACAAATAAAAATTTAGACAAAATACAAAAAACGACTACTTGCAAACTCTGAAAAGTTAACAAAAGTAAAGAGATGAAGGAAGAGGAGGGCCAACACTTAAAGAGTGATCCATATCAATGAATGAGATTCCTAGTTTTTCCTCTTTTATTTTTAAGTAAAGGGCAGTGCCATCACAGAACTAAACAGCAGACAGGGGTCCTAAAACATGGAGAGGAAACCAGAGCAGAGAATATAGAGGAAATCTTAGAGAGTAGAGAGCTGAAGAAGGGGATCCCTTTATTCTGTCACAAGCCCCAGGATCACCTCTAAGCTGTGTGTGTACAAGATCAACTCAAAGCACTGAAATCTGAATAAAATAACATCCACCGCCATGTTCCAGAGACGCATATGCATGGAATAGACCCAAAGCACCACAACAAAGGCTTTGAAAAACAGATTAACATTGGAACCACTGACCACAGATGGCAAGAGAGAACTTGCGGTTCAAAGCCAGTCGGATTGATTGCCTGGTAAAACAACAGAATCAACATTCTTCAGGGAATTGACAGGACCCAAAGATTCATGATGTATTATTCCAAATGTCCAAAATTATTACTGTAAAAAAAGTACTCAACATACAAAGATCAGGACAATGTGATCCTTCTCAACAGAAAATACAATTAACAAACGCCAATTCTAAGATGACCAGATGTTGGAATCATCAGACCAATACTTTAAAAGAGCTATTTATAAACACATACCACGAGGTACAGGTAAACACTCTTGAAAGGAAAGGTAAACATTCTCAGGAGAAAAAAAAGTATTTTAAGTGAAAATTTTAGAACTAAAAAAGAGAGTATGATATGTGAATTTAAAAGTCACTAAATGAGTTCAAAAGAAGAATGGAAATGACAGAGGAAAGGGTCACAAACTTAAAAATAGATCAGCAGAAATTATCCAATCTAACCAACAAAGAAAATAAAAGATTAAAAAATGAATACAGCTTCAGGAACCTGTGAGACAATAACAGAAGTTCTAACACTGTGACACTGGCGTGCCAGAATTAGAAGAGAAAGAGGTCGGTGCAGAAAAAAAATGTTAGAAGAAATAATGACCAAAGACTTACTAAATTTCGTGAAAGATATGGGAACGAACTTCTCTTATGAATGGGCACAGAATGGAAAGATATTTATGTTCCATGCGGATGCTCACCAAAGGACATCCACTGCAGAGGAGACTCTTCATAACATGGACAAGATCAAATGTTCTGTCTACAGAACGATCACCCCAATGTTTGCTCAACCAATGATGTACGAAGTGGGCATGTTTGCAGGGATGGCAGCGACACACAGGCTTAACGACATGGACTTCCCCTGACCAAAGCTGACTTAGCTACTGCTACTGCCAAGGATCTAACTTGCCAACAGCAGAGCCTACCCCTGAGCTCTGGTATGGCAGATTCCCTAAGTGGGCTACCCACCCACCTAGTGGCAAGTTGATTTCACTGCACTCATTTCATCATGGAGGGGGCAGCAATATGTCCTCACTGGACTAGGTATATATTTTAGTTATGATTTTGTCTCCTCTGAGATGCTTCTGCCAATTTGGCAGTTTCTAACAAAATGAAGCATACTCCTACAATACAATTCGGCAATTGCACTCCTTGATATTTACCCAAAAGAGTTGAAAACTTATGTCCACACAAATACCTGTATGTGGATATTTGTGGAAGCTATATTCATAATTGGCAAAATTTGGAAGCAATCAAGATGTCCTTCAGTAGATGAATGTATAAATAAACTATGGTACATCTAGACAATAGAATATTACTCGGCACTAAAAGAAATGAAGTATCAAGCCATGAAAATATATGAAGGAACCTTACATGAATATTACTAAGTGAAAAAAAGCCAATTTGAAAAGGCTACATATTGTATGATTCCAACTATATGATATTCTGAAAAAGGCAAATCTATGGCAACAGTAAAAATACCAGCAGCTGCCAAGGGTCTGACGGGAAGAAGAGATAGGTAGGCAGAGGACAGAAGAGATTTAAGAGAGCGAAACTGCCCTGTGTGATACTATAATGGTGAACACTTGTCATTACACTTTTGTCCAAACCCAGAGAATGTGCAAGACCAAACGTGAACCCCAACGTAAACTCTGGACTTTGGTGACAAGGATGTGTCAATGCAAGTTCATCAATTGTAACAAATGCACCACTCTGGTGGGGGATGTTGGAAATGCAGGAGGCTATCCACATGTGGGAGCAGGGGTATATGCGAAATCTCTAACCTTCCACTCAATTTTGCAGGGAACTTAAAACTGCTCTAAAAAAGTCTTTTTTTTTTCAGACACTCTCAAAAATATATATATTGTTATATAAATGATTCCATCCACATGACATTCTAGAAATGATGAAATTACAGACATGGACAAAATAATATTAGTTTTTGCCAGGGGTTAAAAGTGGGAGGGATGTGAGGAAAAATGATGTATCTAGCAAAGGACAACATGAAGAATTTCCACCCTTGTGATGACTGACTCTCAATGGCAACATCCTTTTCATGACAGTATACTATACTTTTGCAAGATATTACCACTTGGAAAAACAGGGTTAAAGATATATAGTATTCACTGCATGTGAATCTATAATTATCCCAAAATAAAAATTTAATTTAAAGAAAGGAATAGATTATTAATATATTCAACAACATGGATGAATCTTAAAACATCATGCTAAGTGAAAGAAGCCAAACACAAAATAATATACACTATATGATTCCAGTTTTGTAAAATACAGACTATTCTATAAGTGACCAAAAATAGATCAGTGGTTTTATGGGGCCAGGAATAAGAGAGATGGAATGCAAAGAAGCAAAAGGGTGATAAAAATGTTTTTTGTCTTGATTGCAGTAATGGTTTTATGAATATCAGGAACTGATAAAACTCATCGAATCATACATTTTAAATAAGTGTGGTTTATCTTAAATTATTTTACAATAAAGTTGATAACAAACAGAAATAAGTTAATGGTCCAGAAACAAAGGTCTCCAGCTTATGATATTATAACTGTGAAGGTCTCAGCCCAATCAGGGAGGGCTCACCAAGGTCCTGAGACAGTTTTAAGAGCCAACCTAAAAATTAATCAATAAATATTCTCTTTACACATGAAAAATACACCTGGAGTTCACAGAAAAGGACAGAGAAGATGTGAACACACGAGGTGTTCATCTGGTTGGAGGGATGCAGCACGCCTGAGGAATGGAGACGGCTGCACAGGATACGGCTGTGCACCCACAACAAGTGCGGGAGGAGGGACAGCAGCGGGCGCAGAGGCAGGCCCAGGGAGGGCGGGGGACGTGAGCCAGACACAGAAAAGCACAAAGTGAACGCTCCTCCTTCCATCAACCAGTGGCATCACCACATGTGCCTTCACTCACCTCGACTTGAAATATCAGTCATGTTTGCTTCTTCCTTCACTCCTTTAACCAGACATATATGAGGTCCTGGTAGATCTTCCACCCCGGACCATAGCAGAGCCTCCTACCCCGTCCTCACACTGTGCACAATGACTATCTTATCTGCTTTTCTAAAAGCAGAAGCTAAGATAGGGATTCTTAAAGTGATTTCTTCAAAGAATGCTCTTTCAGGAAAGAGGAAAGTAAAATGAGGCAGAGGAAGAAACTAAGCAAAGATGTGGTCTAAGCGTGGTCCCTCAGGCAAGTTCAAGGGCACCAGTTGTACCATAGCCGGTTCCATCTGAAGGCAAAGTAGATTGCCTCTTGTGACTGTCAGCCATTGACATGGAGGTAGCAGGGCATATTGTGTTTCAGGCAGAATGGTTCAATTTTGCCAAGGACAACTCTTTAGAAAAAGGGACAGCTGCAAGCTGTTAGCAGTAACAGAAGCTGGGAGATGTCACCAAAATGAAAAAAGATTTGGGCAGGGCCCCAACAGTATCTACTACACTACAATGACCACTGCAACTCATTTACCTGATTTCATCATGTCTTTGATTAAAATTGTCAGGTGATTCTAACTGCACTAGGCTGGAGTAGGGGCATATAGCTCAAGCTCTCCATCTTCATCTAAGGTCATCATAATCTAGTCCAAATCAAATAACCTTCCTAATCTCTTTCTGTCTCTGTCTCTCTGTTTCTCTCTCTCTCTCTCTCTCTCTGTTTCTCTCTCTCTCTCTCTCTCTCTCTCTCTCTCTCTCTCTCTCTCTCTCTCTCTCTCTCTCTCTCTCTCTCTCTCTCTCTCATCCACAGAGTGAGTGGAAACAATCATCAAGAAAATTCCATTCACTTTACAGTGATCCCAACTGTTTCTATGGGTCGATCAAACAAAGCTGATGAGAGCATCCCCTCTTCTGTCACTCTGACTCCGAAGATACTGTCGCTGAGGCCCTGTTTTCTTGCCTCCAGCCCTGAAGGGCTCAGAGAAGGTAGCCTGACATGTGAATGGGCCATCAGGCTGTCAGGTGTGACATGCTAGCCCAATGCTCTTTTATCCAACATGTCTAATTGGGCTTTATCATGATCAGTCTTCTCAGGATAGGAGTTAATGCAGTCTGATGGAAATTAGAAGGCACTGTCAGCTCCTATCTCAGGACCATGTCAACATGCTGATCTCAGACTATTGTCACAGCCTTATGCAGGGACATCAGACTGGAAGCGAGACGGTGTCAGCCAAGCAGAGCCTCCATTTTAAGATGACAACATGCCATGCAGAAAGTTCTGATGCCTTGCATTGTGGCAGGGTGGAGAGGGGGAGACCTGTCCCCTAGGGACTGGCAGAGCTGATCACTCAGCCTAACGTCTCTGCATCAGATGCCTACACAGAACTACATAAATTGTAACAATCGCAGTGTCCCTTTCTAAAAGCAAGGTTCCTGAATCCTTATGCCACACTGTGTAGTAGATGGGAACCTGAGCCTTCGAGAGATGAAGCCACCTGCCCAAGGCTACCTTCTAGCTCCACTAGGACCTGAAATTCACATTGAAACCTATTTCTTTCTCTTCACCATTCTACTATAGAGAAAAAAAAAAAAAACATGACAGAAGAGGAAACAGAAAGGCTTAAGTTAGAAAGATTATGTCCATGTGATTCCCTTTGCCCAGGTTAGAAGGAGGCATGGACACAGGGTTTCATGGCCCCTCATGAACTTTTCCATGTTGTTTTCATGAAGCAGAGAGGAGAGGGGGTCTCTTCGTACAGTGTTGAGGTCCAGGGAAGGAAGGCTGGTGGGGGGCCTACTACAGAAGGAGAGCAAAGACACGAAGTACAGAATAAATCTATGGCTGTAACCACAGGTGGAGATGTAGAAGAGCAGAGCAAGTAAGCTGGTAACAGAAGGAATGCAAGGCAGAACCAGACAGGAAGAGGCTTGGAGGGAAAAGCAGAAGTCTTTGGTGGGAGCAGGCAGGGGCTCCAGTAGTGGAAATACTACCATTGCTCCATTCCCATCACCTAGCATGGCACCTAGCTTGAAGAAGACAATAAATGAATAACTGAGTAACTGAAGGGAAGATTCCAGAGATACAGATAAAGGTGCGGCTGCTGAAAGCTATCCTGCTGAGAGCCGACTCCATTTATCACATCATCTACTAGAGAAAATTCTTCTCCGCACAGGCAGAACTGGGGCCGTCCCTCCCCTAAACCAGCAGGCCTGTCCTGCAAGCCTGAGCCTGGGCCAGTTGCTTGCTCCAGAGGCCTGTGGGCTGCCTCCTACCACCCTTAATGAGATGTGATTGCTGAAGGGAAGCAGTTAATTGCATGATGTTTTATTAATCCTTTTTCCATGAAATATTAATTGTGAGCTTTCACAAATGCAAAGATCTGTATGCTTTTTAATGGCTCGAGTTTGTGGTCTCTCCAGACGATTGTTTGAGAGTTTCCTGTTGAGTGACGATGGTGACAAGCATGATGCCAAATCCTGTAGAAGGAGGACAGTTGACAGCCCAAAACACAAGGGAATGTCAAAAATGCCTCCCTCAATGTGCTGCTCTGCCCAGCAGCCCAGGTTCTAACCACAGACAGGGAACGGGGAAGCATTGTTACCCGGTGCTATGCAATGAATTAGACTAAGGAGAGATCTATGTTCAAATATTCAGCCCACTGTGGGCCAAAAGGAGAAAGGACACCTGCAAGAGGACGCCATCAGCACCAACATAGCAAGAATCGCATTGTGAGACTTACCTCTTCCTTGCCCTCTCTCCTTGAGGTTTACCTGGGGAGAAAGCATCAAAGAGAAACATGAGCTTTAAGCCTGATGTGTTGACTCAATTCCAAGGGTGGTGGTTCCTGGAAGCAGGAGGGAAGAGACCGGCTTCCAGGGATGCAATGAGGCAGGTGCAAAGAGCTTTATGAGGACCTCAGCCCACTTCCCACCTAGTCCTGCAAGGCTGCAGTGGGATGCCACTGGCCTGCGGCCAAGATCCAAGCATTGTACCCTCCCCTTAAGGAGCTTCCACATGAGTGGAAGAAGTAAGAATGGCCACTCCCCTATACCAGAGGTCCCCAACATCCGGGCCATGGACGGGTACCTGTCTGTGGCCTGTTAAGAACTGGGCCACACAGCAGGAAATGAGCAACCGGCAAGTAAGCAAAGATTCATCTGTATTTGCAGCTGCTCCCGAGCATGTGCATCACCACCTCAGCTCCACCTCATATCATCAGGCTTTAGATTCTCAAAGGAGGATTTGATTCCAAAAAGGTGGGAAACTGCTGCCCTATATCATCCTCATAGCCAGGACCCAGCACCAGACTCAGAAGCTAGTGCCACAGGAATGGGACAGACAGTTCCAGGGCTACATGAGAGGATGCCCAGCCTGGGAAAGGGTCACTGGGATATACCTCCAGGAGACGAAGGGAGGTAGGGCTGCCCCCTAGCAGGTACCTGAGAGACAGAGGGGCCACAGCAAGCAATGCGCCCAAACCCGTCACAGCACCATCATGGAGAAAAACAGCTAAGGACCCAAGCAATGGCCGGAGCCAGCCAAAAGCAGAGCAGGGTCTGTGACACTTCCCATGGTTGACATGGAGGAGGCTAAAGACGGAGATTTCATCTCCCCATCTCTCTTTCCTGCCCCCGAATCCCTGAAGAGATACACTTGGAGGGAGAGGTGCTAATCTCAAGACCAGACCACATACCTGCTCCTCAATCTAAGAAGGCAGGGCCACAGCCCCAGCCTGCACCGGAGAGAGAGAAGAATTTGTCCAAAAAGTTTGAGACCAAAGTCGATATTATTACATTTCACTGTAGAGAAGGGGCAACTGTGGCACGGAAAGATCAGGCCACTTCCCAAGACCTCACAGCTAGTGCGTGGCAGAGCAGAGATACACACTCTCAATCAGGTCCTCCTGCCTCTGCCTAGCAGCTATTGCTCTGATCAATACAAATGGTAATGATGATCGAGATGATAACAACAAATAAACTCTTCACAAGCAGACGAGACTTAATGAAGACTGTTAAATGTTCGAAGCATTGAAAAGATAATGCCTCTATCCCCATACATGATTAAAATTAACAATTAGAGTACTCCATGCAAATAAATCACAAAATGTTCATGTATACTGAAATTAAAATAGCTTTTCTCTAGATATTATAATTGCGAAATTCGGGAGGAGTTCATTCAAGTTGAACCTTTTGCAAATTTGTTCAAGGGTCCTACTTGGCTGGTGACCTAAATACATGCTCAGCACCTCCCAGCCCGGAGGGCAGGGCCCAGGCCTAATGCTTCTATTTCCCAAGTGTCCAGTGTTCCTTCTCTATAAAGGTTTGTTGAATGAATGCTCACCTATGCTTTCCAATCTAGGTGGATCTCCAGATTAAGTGCCAGCTGCTTAGTTAACCTTGAATTTCAGATAAACAATAACTTTTTAGTATAAGTATGTTTCATGGTTACATGGAACATTCTATATTTTAACATCCTATATTTTTGTTAGCTAAATCTGACAATGCTACCCTCTAGATATAAGAAGAATTCAGAGAAGGGAGAGTGAGTGTGGCATGGAGCCAAGAAGGTGCTGTCACGGAAGGATAGAGGTCGAACCGACTCGAGAAGGAAACATAAAGCACAGTGATAACGGCACCTCCTGGAGTTGTACAACCCAGCGACCCTGAAAGATGGAGGGCATTCCTGGCAGGGAAACCAGCATGATTAAAGGCCTATAGGCTGAAGCGAGCACGGCAGGGTGGAGGACAGTAAGGCAGATGGCTGCCTGGAGCACCTACAATCTAGCATTTCCAATCAACTCCCACGTCCCCGATTTTCCATTTCCCTCCATGCTGCTCTGCCATCAAGCCTTTGACTTTGCAGTCCTTCTGCCTAGAACTCCTCCTTCTCCTCTCTACCTGCCCATCTTCTTGTGCACTAAAAAGCTCTGGTGTGTCAGTGACTCGTTTCTGCCCCAGATCCTATGTGACAATCTTAACAAACCACCCAATGCTTGAGTGACTCGCTTATAATCTTCCAGCATGTCCCCACCAATAGTTAAAGGAATTAGAGGGTGAATCATGCAGTGACCATGTGTGAGCATCCTTTGAGGTCATGCCTGCCCATGCGAAGTCCCCTGAGCCTGCGCCTGGTTTATCGGGCCACGGCCAGAGGTCACCTATTGAGTGTACAGCCTTGCTCTCCTGACTTGAGGCTGACAAGAGAGCTGCAGTACCATCTTGAGAATTCTTATTCAAAAATGTTCCCCATGAGGGTTTAATAAGCTCAAGGTCTCATTTACCTGGTTGAATACTCCCCTAAACCATTCTGACTGGGCTATTCTTTAATTCATGACGACTTTCCTAAAGGGCATCCTTAATGCTACCCGACAGTCATGTTTCACCTCACAGTCCATGTCCTGCCACCGTCCTAGACCTTGCACCTTTTCCTCTTTTCTCACATCTCCAATACCTCCTCCCCATTCTTATGCCCACCTGAGAATCCAGCTTCTCATTTCATTGAGAAAACAGAAACTTAAAAGAGAATCCCTACACTGTCCACCCCTGAACCCCATCCACCTGCCCTCCTTTTGCAGAAATAAGCTTCCCCTGCTCCGGTCCACTTGGTTATTTGATCCCATGCCCTCTCACCTGCTCAGAGACATCATTCCTACAGTAATCGCTCTCTCCTTAATCATCATTTCCCTCTCTGCTGGGTCATTCCCATGTGCACAAAAACATGCTGCTCCTCTCTCACTTCAAAATATCCTCCCTTAACCCCACCACATATAGCCTCATTTCTTTGTCCCCTTTCTCCACATCTTTGCAACAAAATTCCATGGACGAGATGACTCTAGGCACTGGATCCACTTTCCCCCTCTTGTCTTCTCTTGAACCCACTCTATCAGGATTCTGCCCCCACTACTCTATCACTCCTGTTGTGGTGGGTCCCCAGTGACCTCTAGACCTCACCTCCATTGATCTTTCACCAGCATCTGACAGAAGTGGTCATTCTTTCCTTTTTGAAATACTTTGTTTACTTGGCTTCCAGGGCAGCACACATTCCATGTCTTTCTACCTCACTAGCTGTTCCTACTCTTGTCTCCTTTGCTGGATCTTTCTTATCTTCCCAACCTCTAAATAACAGAGGCTTCCCCAAGGCTCAGACCTCACTTCTTCTCTCTCCCGGCTCACCCACCCTGTGATCTCAACCTGTCCTGTGGCTTTAAAGGACAACTTCCAAAACTCTCCCTTAAAATCTATACTTGTATAATGATCTGTCTGCGAATCATGGATGATTGCCAGACATAACAAACTTAACATATCTTTGCTTCCCAGAACTGGTTCTTCCTGCAGTCTTTGTCACCTCAGTCAATGGTAAATCTGATTTACCAAAATCCTTTGAGTCATTATTGATCCCTTTCTTCTCTCACACTCCCATCCAAATCATCAACAAACCTGTCCATTCTAGCTTTCAAGTGTACTCAGAATCCCTCCATCTCTTCCTCTCCTACCCTGGCAAGCTACCATCATCTCCTGCCTGAACTACTGTAATAGTCTCCTAACTGGTCTCCCTGCTTCTGCTCTTGCCTGTCGACCGTCAGATCTCTACGCCACAGCCAAAGGAATTTTCTAAATGTAAATCCTGCATGGGATAAAGCTCTCCTTTATCAGGCCCACAGGTTCCTCTACAACCTCACCCACCTCTTCTCTCTTCCTAGAGCTCTAGGCATCTGGCCTTTCTACAGTTCCCTGAACACTCCTAGCACACATTCTCCAGGGAGACCTTTCTCTAGTTGCTCCCTCTGCCTGAAATGCTGCCATGCCCCCAACCTACTACCCAGAAAGCCACATGACTCACCCTTTAATCATCAGTTTTCACTCAACAAAGTGGTCCATATCACCCTATTTAAAAAGGTACACTCACACATACAGACAAAAACATACACTCTATTGTCTTACTCTGATTCACTTTTTCCAGTATACCTAACACATATTTTTATTTATGTATTTATTGTCTGTACATCCCTCCTAGAATGTAAGCTCTCTGAGATCAGGGACTTTGTCCATTTGGTTTATAGCTGTTTGGTTTACAGAGTCTGAAGAAATAGTTATTGATTGATTAAACTTATTTCCTCTGTATGATGGCAGTAACAACAAAAGACAACCAAGAACCTTAAGTATTCGGCAGCTTTCCAGATCAGAAGGGGAACCCAGAAGGGGTGTGAGAACATCTCCACTCTTACTTTTAGGTTTCAGCTTACATGTCACTTCTTTTCTGATGCCCTCCCCACTCAGTAAGATTAAGTACTCTTGCTATCTGCTCCCATAGGAGCCTATATTTCTCATTTCGAGGTACTTGCCTTATCATATCATAGCTATGTCTTAATTGTCTTCCCTACATATTTTCTGAAGATCTATATGGAATTCCCAATAAATACTTGGTGAATGAAAAGATGAAGTTGAATGAGCACCATGTGCCCCTGAAGTTGTAGCTTAGGGAACTGAGCTCGGCATCAAGGAAGATGATGAGTTAAAAGAAGCAGGGACAGAGTAACAAGCTTGAAATAGTTCATAATAAGAAAGGAAGAAGGGAAGGAGGGATAGGGGAGAGAAGGAGAGAGAGAAGAAAAGAAGGGAGGGAGGAAAGCTTGTTTTATGTCCCTGCCAAATGTCAGCAAACTAAATTTGGCCCTAGCAGTGTCTACACACACAACCGAGCTGGCAACATCTGGTCACATGACCTTCTCCATGGCAGCTAGAGCACCCGCCTATCTAGCTGTACTGCCATTTTGACGAGACATTCCCATGGGAGTTCTCTTTCTCTAGGCAGAGTACCCCAAAGAGGAATGGAATTGACTGATAATGGAGGTGGCCAGCAGAGGAAGAAAGGAAGTGCAGAGCAGGAGACTTTTGCACATTCTGCATGTCTCTTCCTGCACTTATTCACTGCCTATCTAACCTCACATCTCTCCTGAGATCTATACCCACACGCTGGGAAATGCGGCCTCTCTTACCTCACTAAAGCCTTTCCACCAATAAGACTTAACATAGACCTTCCTTCTATAAGGGACCTTGTCGGCATATATTTTGAAATATGTTCTATGAATAAGTTCTTAGTATATTCTATTGGTGTGCACATAGTAAGTGCTAGATAAAGAACAGCAATTAGCATCAGCACCACATCTTTAGAATTAATATGGTTTT
Source organism: Rousettus aegyptiacus (assembly GCF_014176215.1). Classification (NCBI taxonomy): domain Eukaryota; kingdom Metazoa; phylum Chordata; class Mammalia; order Chiroptera; family Pteropodidae; genus Rousettus; species Rousettus aegyptiacus. The sequence continues at coordinate 124,460,947 of NW_023416307.1, read as the reverse complement.
CTCCCCAACTAAACAATAGGCTCATCGAGGGTAGGGAATCATATATTTTCTTTCTTTTGAACTCCTCAGAGAACTTGCCCCAGGGCTGAACAAAACTAAGTACCCAGAAAATACTTCCTCAAACCTGTCTTGTTTAAAGTTATCATAGAATAAAACCAAGGAGCCGTAGAAACGGTTTCCCTATTGTAAGAGATGAAACGCTATCTCAAAGGTGTTTTTAAAATGCTGTCCATTGCCCTGGCCCTAACTGGGGAGCACGTGGTTCATTCCAAGAGAGAAGTCGTAATGGATGGAAAGTATGTTTCTGCTGAGTTAAGGGTTATCATGTTCCCTGCATCCAGGCACCAGATTGATGGGATATGCCTCTATGATTTATAATACACTCATCTCACTGGAGAGTGAGGCACAATTAATCTTGCAATCTTGCAGCCTGCACTTAACAACCTTAGAACCTTCCCTGTGTGCTTGGACTGCAGAGCGAATGTCTGTGCCTCCCCAGATGCTGGATCAACTGGGCACTGAGAACACAAAAACACCCTTCTCTGTAAGGCAACAGAATGCTAGGGCAAATATTTCTTCAGACTTGCCATGATATTTCCAGGGAAAAAAAGATAAGATGATGGCACTTTAATTTAGAGTTACAATGTTCATTACAATAATATCATTAAGTATATATAATCAAAACTACAGAAACACCTGATGTGTCAGCAATGTAACCATTCGACTTCCTCTCTCTTTTGTTTTATGTCCTTGCCAAATGTCAGCAAACTAACTTTGACCCTGGCAGTGCCTACATACACACAACCTAGCTGGCACCATCTGGTCAAGTGACTTTCTCTGTGTAGCCTAGAGCACCTTCCTATCTAGCTGTATTACATTACTCACTTTTGCACCCACCATTTTGATGAGATGTTCCGATAGGAATTCTCTTCCTCTAGGAAGGGTGCTCCAAAGAGGAATAGGGTTGCTGAGAACCTAGAGATGACAGATTCCCAGGCATCTAAAGCAGGTAAGACAAGGTCTGTGAACTAAGTATCACTGTGTTCATGGGACAGTCCTTCCTGTCTTACCCAAAGTATATTTACTTTTACTTTATGTGTAATTCCAGCAATCTTTGTTGTCTAAATCATGAGTCTTCATCAAATTCAAAGAAAACAGGCAAACACAACAATGGCTGCAAAAAAAAAGGGCACTTAAAGAAAATCTACTCACAAGGTAAAAAAGGAAAAAAAATATGTAAGACAAAAACAAACAAACAAACATACATTTTTGAGCCTCTTCTTATGGAAGTCAACATCCTCCACTCCATCAATAAACTCACCATATTTACAATATAGTCATAATAACCCCCAATATCCAATCGTCCACACAGAGCAGGTTCTTTAAGCTCCAAAAAGAAAACATTAAATATCTTAGTGTTTAAAAAGATTTCCTTCCAAAATGGTTTAAGCAGAAAGGTTTTGTGCTTAAAGTTTTAACTCAAATGTAGCTAAAATAACATATTCCTTAACTTTCTGGATAGCCAGTCATGAGGGGTTTTTAAAACTCTGTAATCAACTTTATTATTAAGTCGGGGGCTAGGGTGTAATGGGGGAAGAAGTCTTCCAAGGACTCTCAAACCACAGTTCTTCAGTATTTCACAAGAAAAACCCATGATAGTAGATAACCTTAAAGTCATTTTAGGATCTTTGTGTATGAACATGGCTGCATATTTAAGCTTATTTGTCCATCCTTTCCACAAAAGCCATAGGAAAAGAATAAGGAGAATTGAAAAACTATGCACAAAATCTTTTTCACTGAAACTAGAAGCCAAATATAACCTACACACTCCACAATATGCTTAAGGGTTGACAAAAACTATGGGAATCATACAGAAGCCACATGGGAAGAAAGAGAAAAGAAGAAAAATTGAGTTCTGAGAGACCTTAATAATGGTACATCTTAAAAGTGCCAGCAGAAATAAAACTCCTGAAGGCATGCAACTCACCGTGGAGTGTGTAAGCTACATACTCTATTTGTGGCAAGGTGCAGGAACTGAGGGAAGCAGATCACAGGAGGAGTCCCCCTGGAGTTCAGAGAAACAGAGGAAGTAAGGCCACACAAAGAATAACACAAACCATGTTTCTAGCCATCAGTCTTTTAGGGGAATAACAAAGAAAGAGAAAGCTTTGATTTGTGAAGTGTTCCATCAGAAACCTTATGTAAATAGCTGGAACTAAAAAACTCAACACAGTTAATACTAAGTGATTTTTTTAAAGATGAACTGGCATAACATCTACACATTTACTGTAAGGTAAAAGTTTGAATAGAGTGGCAAAATTTACCAATTCATTCATCAAAAAAAATGTTGCTATGAAGGAAAAAAAGTACATAAATATTTCACGTGTTTTTTTAAAAATTAATAAAGCAGCTATCTCTCTAAAGAATACCATAAAATAGAAATGCCAGAACTCAGGGAAGTTGTAGCAAGAAAATAGGAAGAAATGAACTGTGAGCTAGCAGAACCGTAGAAATTGACAAAAAGTGTTAAAAGCCATCAGAAAAGTAAACACAAAATTGGAAATTTTGTAAGAGAGATTATACACTGTATAAAAGATATTAAAGGATATAAAGGACAGATACAAGAGATGAAACCAAGATTAAAAGAAATAAAGATAGAATTAAAAGGGATTAGAGAGAAAATGATAGCTACAACAGGCAAAGGAGATCCAACACACACAAAATTAGAGTCCACTAGGAAGAAAACAGAAACAATGAAACGGGATAAATAAAAGAAGACTTGACTCTACATAGTAGAAGGGCATGCCATGGGCCAGAGAAAATGGAATCAGAACAGTCAACCATGAGACATGTCCTTCGAAGGCTGAAGAGAAAAATGAAAAGATGAAGAGGGGAGAAGAGAGGCAGGGAGAACAGAAAGGGAAAACTGGGGGAGGGAGAGATGGAAGACGGGAAGTAGGAAAAGAATCTTCTGGGCATCCAGGCAAAGAGATAAGCCTTCGAATAAGCCTTAAACAGGGGGGAAATTCAGACATGTCTCAGATTTCTCCAAAGCAACATTCAAAACAAGAAGATGATGTAATTAATGGCTACAAGATAGCCCAAGAAAGACTTGTGAGCTAAAGATTTTATATTCAGCAAAGAGTGTCCTCCAAAAGCAACAAAGCTAACAGTCTTTAAAATCTCTGAATTTATGTAATCTTGTCCCATGAACCTTTCTTGAGGAATCTACAAGAGATCAAATATCTATCAACCGATGGATAACAAGAGAAAACAAACTACAGCAAAAAGATGAGTGAAGAGAATCATATAACTGCAAATTTAAGATTATACATCGAATGTTAACTAGACTTACTGTGGTGATCATTTTGCAATATATACAAATAATAAATCATTATGTTACACACATGAAAGTAACATAGTGTTATATGTCAATTATGCCTCAAAAAATTAAAATTAAAAATAAAGATTAAACAAAGTTGAAGATTGAGGTGACAGGTAGAATGTAAATGTTATATACCCTGACAATGCATAAATGATACAACTAATGAAAAATGGAAAGGGTAAGGAGTAGAGAAAATGAAAAGTAGAGTAGGTTTACAGATTGTTGCATTTGTAATAATGGGAGCCAAAGAACATGATTCAAAGTTGACAAACCAAGTAAGGAGTATGTGTAAACATCTTTAACAAGACAATAGTAAATACTAAGGTTACTAAAAGTGGGTAGTGGAAGAGAGGGTAGGAAAATGAAGCATATCAATTTTATCATTATTTATACAAAAGAACAATTTAATCCTGTCTAGAGAAATAGAGCACTAATAGTATTATATAAAATTAGAATTATAATTTTATAATTTTATAGCCATGAGAACAAAAATACAAATCCTCCCGAATATCGGAACTACAATTTTAAAAGACTAAGAAAACTATTTTGTAACAACTTCATGATAAACAGTAAAAGAGAACATAAAATATGACATTCTAAGATCAAATATACCTATCATATTAATAAATGTAAATGGGCTTAACTTATCTATTGAAAAATATGTCTCAGATAAATTGCAAAGCAAAACTAAACCTTAATTTATATACAAGAGATACACAAAAGTTGAAAAGTTGAAAATAAAAGGATAGGCAAAGATATAACAGAAAAATACAAGCAAACAAAAAAGCAAATGGTATAATGTAAATATCAGGTTAAGTTCAGAGTAAAAGGAATTAAATGATAAAAAGAAAAGCACTGTTTATAAAGCTAAAGGGTGTGACTTACAATGAATACATAACAATTATGAATATCTATGCAATAAGAGACATTAGAAGCAACAGTCAAAAAACAGAAATAGGTTCTTAAAAATCACACTGGTGGTAGGAAGAGTTTAATTCTTCTCTCCATCTATGACAGGTCAAGTTGATAAGAAATGTGAAATCAGTGTAAAAATTACCTAAATAACATATTCAGAAGATTTGATTGATACATACTGAGCACTATATACTGAAATGCCCTTGGAATACACATGAAAACTAACCAGCATTTAAGTCACAAAGAAAAGAGCACTAGATTCTAACACACAGAAATAAACAGACAATATTCTCTGACCACAAAATGATAAAACCAGAAATTCTAAACAGTATAAGAAAACAAGAGATTTAAAAAAAAAAAATGTAACTCTTAATCCCTAGTTCTGAACTTCCAGAATTTCTAGAAAACAAAATGTATAAAATATTTACACACCAGCACCTATAGGAAAACTAAAATAGTACTCAGAACAATTTTCAAATATATAAATTATTAAAGAAATAGAACATAAAATAAAAATAAATGAATTAAGCATCTCACTTAAATTTAACTTAAAAAAACAAAAAAAAAAAACAAAATAAATTTTAAAAAAGCAAAAAAGTAACATTATCAAAGGTAAAAAGCTGAAATGAATTTAAAAAGAGGAAAACAGACCAAAGAAATATTTCAAGGTTAATCCTTTTGACACTCCCCCACAATATTAAAATGTATCTCAGACCTAAATCAGGGTCCCCAGAGCTGGGCTGCAGAAGGATACCAGTCTGTGGCCTGTTAGGAACTGGGCCACACAGTAGGAGGTGAGCGGTGGGCAAGCAAAACTTCATCTGTATTTGCAGCTGCTCCCCAGCGCTAGCATCACCGCCTCGGCTCCACCTCAGATCATCAGGCATTAAGTTCTCATAGGAGCATTGGTCCATGGTGCCAAAAAGGTCAGGGACCACTGAACTAAATGTGAGAACTAAAACTATTAAAGTTTTAAAAGAAAATGAAGTCATAAATCTTCATGACCCTAGATTAAGCAAGAAAAGCACAAGAAATAAAGAAGAGACAGATAAATTGGACATGACTAAAATGTAAAAATTATTCCCAGGGCATTTTGGGCCCCTTGGACAACAGGCAGGAGGAGAAGATTTTTGAGTCTATGTCTCTTGTCCCACAGATCTCACTCAGAGGCACCATGCCTTACACTCTGTACCCCAGCTGAGCTCAGGCAAGTCACAAATCATGATGCCGTATGCATGGCTCTCACCTGGTCATCTGGAAACTCTGAGGAGAGGGAGCACATTTTTCACTTCTATATTCCTTGTGCTGAGCACACAGTGGGACTTAACAATTGCCTCATGAATGTATGTGTAGGAGACTGAATGTTTGCATCCTCTAAAGTCCATATGTTGAAAACGAATCAATTCGATGGTATTTTGAGGTGAGGCCTTTGGAAGGTAATTAGATTTAAGTGAGTTCATAAAGGTAGAGCCCTCATGAGGGCATTAATGCCTTTATGAGAAGAGGAAGAGAGACCAGAGCTCTCACTCTCTCCACCATACAGCTGTCCGCAAACCAGGAAGAGGGCTCTCACCAGGAACCAAACCTGCCGGCACCTTGATCTTCAACTTACTGGCCTCCAGACTCTGAGAAATAAGTGTTTGTCGTTTAAGTAACCCATTATATGATACTTTGTTATAGCTGCCCACGCTGACTAAGACAGCATGTATTAATTAACGCACGCAGGCTTTGGATCATTTGGGAGTTTTTGTATTTCATGCCCAAGTGACATCTATCTCATCAGATCTCAGTGAAGTGGTAGCCAAAGTACAGGGCTATTCAGACAGTGGGGCCCAGGCTACCCAGCCTGGTAAGGTGGAAAGAAGTCTGGAGCCCAACTCTCCTGATGTCCAGTGCAGAGCCTTTCCCATGTCTCTGTGCTGCTTGCCTAGGGAACAAGGGTCAAATGAAATGAAGGACCAGGACTCACTATAGTAAAGTATTCCTCCATGAGCCAAGTGCCTATGTAAAGAGCCAACAAGCACCCATCTGGGCCCTAGCTCCAGTTCTGTTGCTAGCAGCTCTCCATTATACAAGTCATATCCTCTCCCTGAATCTCAGTTTTCCCATCTGTACAATGTGGATGTAGGACCAAAGTATCTCAGAGAGTTCTGTCTGCTCTAAATTTTTCCAATTCAGAGACTGACTAGAGAAGAGGAATTATAATCAGCATTATTACCTCTCCATTAGCCGTTACAGACAAGCCAAAGTGTTTGGAGTGAGTAAAGAGAGTAGGTAGGAGCCTCCTTAAGAAAGAGAACGGAAGCAAATTTGGAGATAAATTCTGGAAAAGTGGTTTCCTGAATAAACATATCTGTCAAAACTGAGAAGCTGCCCTAGAATCAGAGAAAGGGGAAATAGCTCTGAAGGCTCCCTGAGTAATTTGTAGAGATACCATGCTCCACCAGAATCAGGAATTCCTCCATAGATTTCTAGAAGAAAATTAGCCACCAGATACTAAGCCATGCCATAGCTTCCTTCCCAACACCCCCTTGGATACCAATAAACAACAAAAGGTGCTACTAGCTCAGGAAACTCAAAATCGCCAAACTACCTGGGCCTGTGGGGACAGATAGAGCCACATGAACAGAAATGCCTCAAACTTCATGGGCTCCTACCACTCTCAGCTTATTCATATAGTAATGCTGACCCCCTGCAAAGCTACTCTTGACCAGGTCTGTATCACATGTGCTCCCCAACATCAGAGAAAGTTGACTACTGGCATCTGCCAGTTAACTCAAAAGAAGTAGGCTTACCAGGAATTGCATCTTCCCCAATATGGGTGAGAGAGACCACGATACATAGGAATTGCTCCATTCTTCCAGGGACCAAGCTTCCAGCTTATCATGCCTGGCTCTTCCTTCTCTTAGATGAATGTATTCAAGAATCTCCAAAAATATCATATACATGGGCTTCTGGTGGGCCTGCCCATCGAGTTCCAGGCATGCTTAATTTCTCATTTAGACTCTGGCTATAAAACTCCCCTGACTCCCCTGCTCAAACTCTCCAATGGCTCCCCATGTCTTCAGGCTAAATTTTAACTCCCTAATGTGGCACACAGAGCCACACTACACACCTGGAAGTATTCTTGGCACTAAAGGTTTACAAAAGGTGAGAGGTGTTCTCTAGGATGCAGTGAAGTGCAGCAGTTACAACTCAGCATAGGCATTGAGGGCAGGATCCCAGTTCCTCCTCCTAAGAGCTGGTCAGCCGCAGCAAACCCTTTGCTCATAGGAGGTCCTCCCAAGCTGCATGGCCCTGCTTCCCACTGATTCCTGCAGGCCGTGGGGCCACTCTTGACCAACTCAGCTGCTTACCCACCAGCTTCTCAAACAAGGAGCAACTCCAGAGCCCCAGAAATCAGCCACTGAAGATCTGAAACTTGGGTAAGGGTCAAGGCTTACTTCTTCTGTCACCATGGTGGCCTCCATGTGGAGGCAAACCACATGGTACTCACAATAGCTGGATCTTGTATAGATATTAGATACCAGATACTCCTCTCGAGCTCACTTAACATGTGAATCTGTGTAAATAATCACACAGTCAATCTCCTCCAGCTCCAGGGCTGTCCAGTCAGGGCTTTCATGATTTTATTATACCTCTTCCATATCTTATCCACTGGAGAATGGCAGAAGGAAGACAACATGACAACGGCATGCAGGCATCATGAATGTGATGCTACACAGAACTCTCCTAAGGCTTGTGGGACTTCGGGTGTGTGTTCCTGGTGCTGACCTTCACCTCCATTTATTTAGCCCCTCATACCTCTCTGAACCTCAGATTCATCATCGGTAAAGTTGTTTAATAATATGAACCATGTCAGTCTATCGTGAGGAAAATATATGCTTAATATGTCAATTCGTTAGGACTCAGATTATGGCAAACCCCATACTCTAGACCTGTGTTGACGATAGAAATATAATGCAAGCTATGTATTAATTTTAGATTTTCTTATATCTCTGTTAAAATTTTTAAGTAAAAATCAATTTTAATATTTTATTTAACCTGGCATTCAAAATATTATAATTTCAACATGTAATTAATTAGAAATCTAATGAGGCATTTCATATTCCTTTTTTTTCTTTTGTACTGGGGCCTTGAAATTCTGTATCATACACTTAACCAATCATCTCAATTCAGAATAGATGTATTTTGGGTGCTCAATTGCTACATGTGGTCAGTGGACATCATACTGGATAACATAGCTTTAAAGTTGGACTTCATTTGATGAACAATGTAAAGCCATGATGGGTTTTTGCCAGAGGAGTGAAATGCATGTGCACACGCACGCGCACACACACACACACACACACACACACACACAGTTTAGGGAGCTTTAATCTTGCCTTGGGTTAGAGGCACAGCTGTTCTGCCTCAGTGGTCCAAGCAATAGACCGAGAGACAGCAGCTCTATTTTCTGTCTCCCTGGCACTTACGCAGAACCTGAAAAAGAATCCTTGGTAATTGGGTTGGATGAAACAATCAATCAACAAATCACCAGGATGGGCAGCTGCCCAGATCTATAGAGCAAGTTAAATAGAAAGGTCAAGATGAGTCTGAAGGTCAGAGCCTGGGATTGAGACAGCAGGATGGGATGCTATGAAAAATAAAGGGGCTAGATGAGAAATTGAAGAGGTGGCAGAATGACTCTCACTTCAGACCTGTGTTCGACACGACAGGAAGCTGCTGAGACTAAATGACTGGTTAGGGAGTACGCGGAACTGGGGCTCAGAAGACGTCACTTGGACAACAATCACCATGTAGCTAGGAGGCACCAGGCACTCCTGAGCCCCTTGGAGAGGAGTGGTCATAGTGAAGAAGTAAAGGCTTAAATACAGGTAAAGAGAGAAAAAAATCAAGTTCATGTGGACACTGAGGTCTCAGATGCTTGGAATGACTGGAGACAGGAAAGACCAACTGGAGAAGTGAGAAGCTGAGGTTAGACAGCTTGATTATTGCAGGCAGGGCATCCTCCACCAGCAGAACCTTAGTCAAATCGTTTGCATTTCATTATCCAATTGTATTCTCAGGGGACCTGGGGTGAGCCTGCTTAGCAAAAGCAGCTTCTTTCACTTTAAACAGTTTTAGATCAAAGCCAGCAGCATATAAGCTCTCTGTGTGACACTGGTAATGAAGAAGAAAGTCTCCCAGCAGCTCAAAGAAAAAAATAATGAAAATAAAAGGTTTTGACACTCATCCAGAAGAAGCTTGCTTCTCAATATTCGCAATTTCCATGTATTAAAGGCGGGAAATATCAGAGGTAACGACAGTACATGGTCATTCCAGGACTGGAGTGTGCTCAGGGAGCTGCCCACGACAGGGACTGTGGCCTTTGGCTCAAAATAATCTCCTAAATTACCCAGCCCGGATGCTCATGCCAGCTCCAGATATGATCCTTAGGGAGAGCAGAAATAAACTACACATTCCTGATCACAAAGATGGTTCTCAAAAAACTTCTGTGGACACTCTCCTTTGAGACTCACAAGGACTCCTTAATCAAACTGGTTAAACACCGTTAACAAGATTTGACAGATGAAAAAACTGAGGCTCAGAGATGTTAAGCGACTTGCTTGAGAACATTATATTTAACCGAGCCTTTGCAAGTGAAATAAAACCAAAACCCAAAAAGGGGAATTGGCAATCATGACCAGGAAGGGCAGGGGTACCTGACCTGAAGAGCCCCTGGACCCAAAGACTCTTAACACCAAGAGGACTATCGCATTCTCTGCTTCTCATCTCAACTTGTCTGGCTTCCTTCTCTCAGGCCAGCTGTCTCAGCAGTTCTGAGCTAACACCCATAGTCTCACAATAAATGAGGAAAGAAAGTCTTTCCTGCCAGCCCCAGTTAGCAGAACCTCAGAAAAGCACTCTGGTTGACCAAGCTTGGATCACATACCCATTCCTGGGCCACATCTGTGGCCATGCCCAGAGAATAATCGCTGGCCCAACCAGGTAAACATGCTTCATCCACTCCCACCGGGCGTGTTACTAGACTAAACAAGAGAAATAGGTGCTAGGCAACCAAGAACAGTAGCCTCCACTGTCACTGTTAGGAACACCACAACAAACCAAGGCTTCTGGCTTGGACTTCATCCATTATTATCGATTCGACAAGCATGTGATGCATTAGGCACACTGCAATAACCAAAACAGACATGGTCTCTATTCTCATGGGCATACAATCTAGTGAGAGAAGACAGTAAACAGGTAAACAGGTAAATAACTGCAAATTGTGACAAATGTCATGATGGGAACCAACAGGGAACAGGGACAGAAAATTAGGTAGCTATTCACAGAGGATATTTAGAGAAGGTTCTCAGAGAGGGGCCATTAAGCTGTGATCAAAACTAAAAAGGAGCTAGCCAGGGAGAGTGACAGGAAAATGGTTCCAGACTCGAGGGATCTATATGTACAGAGGCCCTGAACCAGGAAAGGCCCTGTCCTCTTGAGGAGACTAAGAGAAGTCTGATGTGACCTGAGCCCAGTGGGCAAGGTGAGAGTGGAAATATGTGCACCTGGAGAGCAGGCAGGATGCAATCACACAGGGCCTGCCATGCCCTGGAAAGGAATTCAGATTTTACTCTGAGGCTCTGACAGCCCTTTAAAGAATCTTTAAGCCTCAGAGTACTATGAAATGATTTGTATTTTAAAAGAGCTGAAACAGAGAGATTGGGTAAGAGGCTGTGATTGCAGTAATCCAGCAAAAGTTGATGTAGTTGAAACTATGACAGTAGCAGTAGAAATGGAAAAACTAGAAAGATGAGAGAAATACATCTAGGAAGAATGAGACAGGGCTTGTGGGATTGGATGCTTGATTTGAGGAAGAGGGAAGAATCACAGAAGATTCCCCAGTCTGAGCGGGTAGCTGAATGGTGGGGTCATTTACTGTGAGAGGGTGAATTGGGCTTAAAGCAGTTTGAATATGGTGGACATACAAAGCTCAGCTTTGGATAACTAATTTTGAGTTGACAGCGAGATATCGAAGTGTTAAGCGTGCAACTGTATATTTAAGATAAATACGAAGACCTGAGACTGACTCGTAAGCAATTCAAAGATGGTAGAGAGAGAGCCAACAAAAGAGATAGAAGAAGATGATCATAATGACATCAGGGAAACTGGAAGAGAATGATTCCACAGACACCACAGGGGACAGTGTTTCAAGGGAGAGGTCGCAGTTGTGCCGAGGCCTCCGAGAGGTCAAATATGAGGACAGAAGAGTGCCACTGAACTTGGCACCATGGAGAACTTGGAGAACTTTGCCAAGAGCGGTTTTGATGGAGGACAGAGGTGACTTCCAGATAGGAGTAGGTTGGAGAGTGGGAGTGTAGAGAATGGAGGCAGAATGTGTACACTCTTTCAAGTTTTGTGAGAGAAACAGAGTAGGATAATAGCTGAAAAAGATCAGAAGTCAAACACATTTTTAAGGAATTGGAGATAGATACAAAGAGGGGCTTCTTTTATATACTTTATAAATTGGCAGTCTACAGTGAGTTCTCATTTGAAGATAGTTCTCAGCCTGTGTTCTGATTTGAACAAAGTATACTCCATGAAACTAGACATTTCCCCAAAGTCCATTCCATATGTGTCTTTCTAAAATTCTACAAGTATTCCTTTTTAAAAGGTTAGAAAAAAAATATCCAAAACTGATGTCTTTGTCTATTCAGGCTGTCATATTAAACTGGCATAGACTGGGGGCTTAAACAACGAACATTTATTTCTCACAGTTCAGGAGGCTGGGAAGTCCAAGATCAAGGTGCCAGAAGATTTGGTAGCTGGTTAGAGCCCTCTTCCTGCTTCATAGATGGCCACTTTTCATTGTGTCCTCTCATGGCCAGAAGAGGCAAGAGAGCTCTATGGGCATTAATCCCATTCAGGAAGGCTCCACCCATATGACCTAATCTCCTCCTAAAGGCCTCACCTCCTAAATCATCCCATTGAGCATTAGGTTTCAATATAGGAATTTGGGGGGGATACAAACATTCAGTCTATGACAACTGGTATCCACGCAGCTCCTTCTCCTTGTCTTCTCAATTTGTTTGCTTATTAATTTATTCATTCATTTCCCTAGAAGGTGAACACGACAAAGACAAGGATTTTTGTTATTGTTCACAGATAGGTACATAGCAGATGCTCAATAAATACTTGCTGAGTGAATAAGCAAATGGATGGATTTAATAATTAGTCATAGAGTGCCTACACATGCGGATCTCATTCTTTATTCACTCAACAAACATCGAGCATCTGAACTGTACCAGGCTCTACACTACACACGCCTCAGTCAGCTCTTCCTTCAAGTGGGAGAAATAAGACTCTGTTCTGCCTGCCTCACAAGATCATTATGAGAAGCAAATAAAAAATATGTGCTAAAAAAAAAAAAACCTTGCAAAAGCTAGAGTACCTTAGAAAGATAAAACATTATTATTAAACATGGCTTCTGCCCTCAAAGAGCTTGTAGTGAAATTCAGGAAATGAGAAACAAGAGGGGGACGGAATCACTGCTTAGTGGCCACCAAAGTCTTCGTCAGGCACTGGGGTGCTTTACATGCCTTCTCTCACCTGTTACACCACACCCTGAGGTGGGCATCATTTCCCCCATGATGCAGTAACAGAGACAGATGTCTGAGAGATTAATTTCAGGATCTATTCAGATAGTTAAAAGTCAAAAATGGATGAAATGTTAGGTCTGTCTATTCTCAAACAATATGCTTTCAAAAATATTTTCTTTTACATAAAAATAAATCTTAGGAAGCATTCAAAGTCATGTCCCTGAATATTGGGAATGGGATGGGTGAGAGAGGCCTAAATGATTGTTTACTGCATGTTTATTGAACACTAAATTTATATATTACATCAACTCTTATTTGTGATATAGTGTTTACTCTGTTTTTCACACTAACACGAATGTCAGCTGAAGTCCCCAAAACACTAATAATTTAACTAAAGTTGACTCAAGAAGCTCCACTCATTCTGTGGAAAACTCAATGCTGTTTTTGAGATTTTTCAAATTTCCCAGGGAGTTCACATTCTTGAAGAAAATTCCAAACACATTCACCTCACCACATCACCTACAGCTTATCTCCTCATTCTTCTGGGCGCCAAGCCAGACATAAGATGCAGACTCTTTTATTTCTCCCAAATTACTCACACAGAGATTTAAAAAGCATGTGGCAGGTTTTGCAGTATGTTTGGGGAGACAGAGTAACTGGACATCCCGGCAGGGCAAGCAGCTTAAGACTGACTGTCAGATATCTCTGCTCATCGTATTCTTTGTTTAGGTGTTTCTGGGGGCTTCTCACTAACCACCTTTTTCTGGAGGCTCCAGGCTTTTCCTCATGCCATCTAGCACCCCTTGTTCTAAATCCCACCCTCTTACACATCATATGTATCCTGGGGAACTACAGAGTTCTTACATGACCCCAGGTGATTGGTCAAGGTGTGGTCATCTAATCCACGTTCAGCCAGTGAGACTTTTCCCTGAGATTTTTGGAATTTGGACCAGAGGCATTCAGGTGAGCCCTTCTGAGGTCACTAAGGCTGTGACATATAATTCTCTGGAGGTGCTGGCTGCTATGTTTTAGAGGCTGAAGAAAAGAATGAAGCTTATTTACAAAAAGGAGCCAAGAAGAGCAATGATAAGAGAAGGCGAGAGACAGACAGTCATGGAAACGTCCAAGAGGTTGGTCTGGAGTTCCTGGAGCCCAGCCACATTCCTGTTCTTTGGCTCCATCTCCCAGGCTGTCTTCTAGCAGCAAGAACTGTAGGAGGATCTGAAGTGCTGATCTTCCTCCTCTCCTCCACCAGCCTTTGTACCTAATGAGCGAAGTAGAGAAGTTTATCCCCCTCCTCAAATTAAATTATGCCAATCAAGTTAGAAGACAGAATCAACTTATCCTGGGTGAGGAACTCAGCAAAGACAGACCACCCTGCCAAATTATGAGTAAAGCAATGGTACACTTCAATGTTTCCCACCAGGTGTCCCTATTCTGCCCAGGGAGGGTCAAGCATCAGGTTCTCACCGGTGAATCCACCCCTGGGTAGCTGCTATAGTGGCCTTATCTGTTATCCCATGATATACAAAAGGAACAGAATCTCAAGGAATTTAAAGAACCTGCCAGAGTCACAGCCAGCAAGAAGCAGAAGCGGAATTGGTGTGTTTCACTAACACCCTGTTGAGACTGAAATGCAGACCCCGGGAGAGCAAGGCTGGGTGTATGGCTAGAAGAAACAGGTCCATCAGCGGTCTACAGAGCTCTGCCTTTTCCATTATTGCTGTTCATTTCTCTCCTTCCTCCTTTTTTCTCTTCCTACTATCCCTTTCTTTCTCCTTCTTTCTCCGCCAAGATTCCTGGGGCCTCAGTCAGAGGGAAGGGAAACAGGCGTCCCCACTCTGAGTGCTAACCATCCCTCTGAGGTCTGTCAGGAGACCTTGGCCACTGGTTAATCCTGAAGAACAAGACAATCTTTGTGCAGAGGTTACTGTGCTCACTAAGAACAGGTCACCACAGAAAATAAAAATTCTGAGTGAGAAACAAAGAAGTCTTTAGAGAGGGCAGCACTTTGCTCCCCGCAGTCCTTGAAGGGTCTTCCCTGGCCTTTCCTTTCTCTTCTCATTCTTTGAAAAGTGAAAGTTGATAAGTTATACCACAGTCTGCTGTTTCTTAAAACAAAATGGCTGTTCTTATTTCTGTACACCGTAATCCCAGCTTCCAGCCTGATTTCCACAGTGGCAGTCTGTGTGACCTTTAGAAAGTCACTTAAGGAAAAAAACAAAAAATCAAAAGTGTAGTGTATGAATGCGTGCTAGGACAAAGGAAAAAGGCCACAATGAACTGCATCAAAATGTTCAGTAGGGGGGAATTTAAGTAATTTCTTCTTTACATTTTTCTATATTTCCCACTGTTTACACAATGAGCCTGTATTACTTTTATAATTAGAAAATCCCTCACTGAATATCTCTGGGCTTTAGTCTCCAAGGATATCAATTGTGGATTGCACCTGCCTTGTTTCTGTCATAGTGCTATTTTGGGAATTACGAGACAATGCTTAAAACTACTTGATCCATATCACCAGCTGAGGTTACAAACACAAGCACATGTCTTTCATCATTTTTCCAATTAACTACCCGAGCAACTGCAAGCCATTGTTATTAAGCAATACAGTGTCTCCCTCTTAGGCCTCTTTATTCCGGCACTTAAGAATGGGTTCCATCGCATCTTAAAAACAAAACAAACGAACAAGCAAAACAAAACAGAAACAAACTCATAGAAACAGAGAATAAACTGATGGTTACCAGATGGAAGCGGGTGGGAAGATGGGTGGAAAAGGTGAAGAAGAATAAGAAATACAAACTGATAGTTACAGAATAAGTCAAATAAGTCACAGGGATGTAATGTACAGCATAATAACTAATATGGTGATAGTTACCAGACTTATCATGGCGATCACTGTGTAAGATATATAAATGCCTAATCACTATGTTCTAAACCTCAAACTAATATAATATTGTATGTCAACTAGAATTTAAGAATAAATTAAAAGAAAAAACGGGTTCCAAGGCAAGCAATAGGAAACCCAACTAGCTGTGTCTTACACAAATGGGGTATATTTCCCTCCTATAATTAGAAATACAAAGTTAGGTAGTCCTGGGTTGGAACGCTGCTCAGGGATGTCCTCAAGAGTCCAGGCTCCTGGCTCAGCATCCTTAGTTCGTGATTCATTCTTGTGGTCACAGAAAATCTGCTTTGTCTCCAGGCAAAAAGACAGAAGATCAAAGGGCAAAGAAGTTTTGTCTTATCACTTGGAATGGGAAGTCTTCCTACATCCTATTGGCTAAAACTGGATCACATGACCACCTCTAGCGGGGAAGTTGAATAAGTTCACTTTTCACCCTCTATAGTACAGAAAAACAAGGGAGGAGAAAATTGTAAGTGGTTTTCAGTTATCTGAGCCCCTGAGTCTACCACACCACTAGTGTTTATTCAACCTAAGGGCTTCAGTTCCACTTCAAAAGGCCAGGTAGAATGAGAACTGAAAAGTCTGACCTGTCCACAAGGAAGCCTAAGTTTTCATTCGTCACTGAGTATGTTGCTATCTTGAAAGGCTGCTGTTAACAACCGGTCCCACACAATCAGCTGATCTCTTGTCCTCTGCAGAGGTGACGCTGTTACTGTTCCAGTTCCCTACACAGGCCATGGGGACTCTCATGCTTGGTTCTCACATTGCAGTCAGTACTCTTCAATTGTAATTCCAATGAAAGGGAGGCTGTATCATAAAGGGCTTCTCACCTCAGCCATACCCTCCATCAGAAATTGCTCCTCTGTGATCCCTTTGACTCTTCTTTTGAGCCTCGGTCTCCAGTCCAGACTTTCCAGAGAATGTCTCTTTTCCTACTGGAAGACCTCAGATGAGATCATCCCAAAGCATCAGAGAAAGTCTAGTACAGCTGAACCTCTCAATGGTTCAGAATCTCAGCACCTTCCCCAAAAGAAACTCCTCAGCCCCTGTGAAAATTTGTGTACCCTTTCTCCACAAATCAGCTCTGAATACAACAAGCATTGACAGGGCTTATCTCCATCAGGCCACTTCAGACTCTATTCTGTCCTATTCACCAGGTCACTGGGGAATTTACACTTACATAAATAAAAGGGTCCCCATTAGGGGCTTTTCCTGAACACAAATCTGCCCCTGAGTGATTTGTTGTGAACACCTAGATACAGAAACTTTGCTAAAAATGTGATGTATTCCACTGGATGCACCTGCAACATGAAGGCAATAGTGGTTTAAGACAGAAAGGGACATAGGACGTCCAGGTCTGCAGTATGATGGACTCTGTGAGATATCTTCAAAGAAGCAGCAGCAATGCTGGAAAACATATCACAAATATTCTTTTACATTCTCGGCTGAACTCACAAAAAAAAAAAAAAAGAAAGAAAAAGAAAAAGAAAAGGGGAAAATCTCCAGGGCCCAGAAATACAGAGAACTCAAAACCTGAGATGCAAACATGTTAGCTACTTTATGGCTGCATCGGGAGTCTTGGTTTCTGTTTACTTTCGATGAGTTATACTTAGCATGAAGTAAAGCATACCATACTTAAATGTAGAGCTTAACAACTTTTTACATATGTGTACAACCATGTAACCTCTACTCAGATCAGGATATAGACTATTTCCACAAAAGGCTCCCTCATGTCCTCCCTTCAGTCAATATCACCCCCTCAAGGGTAATCACCATTCTGACTCATCACCAAAGATTAATTTTGCCTGTTCTAAAATTATACAGGAATTGGAATCACACACCGGCTATCCTTTTTTGTCTGGCTTCTGCCATTCAATAGTACGTCTATAACATTCATCCCTGTTTTTGCATATATCGGCAATTTGTTCTTTTTCATTACTATGTAGTATTTCATTGCAAAATTATACCACTATTTATCTATCAGTTCTATTGCTGATGGACATTTGGGTTGTTTCCAGTTTAGAGCTGGTATGAATAAAGCTGCTTTGGATACTCTTATATAGGTCTTCTATAGATAAATGCAGGGCTTGGTTTTTAATGGTCACCTCAAGACACTATGAGATGAGACCATTGTTAGCCTAAGCAAAGTAAGAAGATGAAGCTTAGAAGCCCACGTGAAGCCTGGACCATCAAAAGACTATATGGTGATAGTAGAGACTAAGAAAAAATCTATTCATAAGTACAGGGAGAAAAGAGGATACCTGTCTGCCTCTGTCTGAGATCTAGGTGGGGAAAAAAATTCCTCCCCTGAGATTTATAATTACAGACCCATACCTCATATGGCTTTAAAATTAAAATGTATACTGTTAGTATAATCCAGAAAACCCCCAGCTGATAAATTAGCACAGAAATTTGTTATAAGCTGGTAATTCCCTAGGGCCCAAGACAGAAGTGAATGAAAAACCACTGCAGAAAGACACAATTACATCCCACACTGGGGATGATTCCAAGAGATAATATCTACTGAAGATAAGCTCAAAATTAAAAAGCAAATGAGGAACCAACCCACCTTGAGTGAAATTAGCAAACATACACAACAAGATGCTTACACTCTCAAGAGCTTCAGGTAATAGGAAACACAATAAAGGTTATAAACAAATGTGTGGAAAATAACCCAAAATAAAGGAATTAGGATCATAAGATAAGAAGAAGACACTATGGAGAAAAAAAAAAAGGTAGGCAAAATTTTTAAATAAACAAATGGAATTCCTGGGCATTAAAAATGTAGCCATTTTTATTAAAAACTATAAAACTGTACACTTTTAATTGGTAAATTATATGACATATAAAGCATATCTCAATAAAGCTTTTAAAAAATGCAATCATTAAAATAATGGTAAAAAATCTTGATGCAGGTTTAGCACAGTGATACTAGACAAAGCTGAGTAGAGAAGTAATGAACTGGAAAATTACCTTGAGGAAATTCCACAGACTCAGCACAAAGAGACAAAAAATTGTAAAAATATGAAAGAGTATTTAAGAAAGCCAAGGATATAATGATAATGTCCACCTATATCTAATAGGATTTCCAGAAGAAGGAGATAAAATGAATGAGGGAGGTAATATTTTAAGAAATTATAAGAAATAGTGGCTGAGAATTTTCCACAATTGATGAAAACATGGCTCTCAGATTTAAGAACTGAAATGAGTATGAAGAAAATAAATCTAAATAAATCTAAACCTAGACACATCATAGCAAAATTACAGAACACTTAAGACATAGAGAAGATCTTATAGACAATTAGAGATAAAGGACAAATTTCAAAAAAAAAAAAAAAAGTAACAATTAGACTGGTATGGACTTCACAATAACAGATTTCCTATAAAATAATAGTAACTGTTAAGACATCAATGATAGCATCAACGAAAGTCAGAAGACAATGGGAAAATATCAAAATATTGAGAGAATACAATTGTCAACCTATAACACTATGCTCAGTTAGAACAGTATTTCACGGTGAGGTTATTTCAAACAAATAAGGACCAAATTTACCATGTCACACTCAACTTGAAAAAAATTGAAAAAACTATTAAAGATGAAAAGTAATTGTGCTTATTATATTTTGTCATATTTTTAATAATGTTTTATATTTAAGATTAAATGTGTGTGTGTGTGTGTGTGTGTGTGTGTGTGCATGTGTGTGTAGAGGAAGAGACAGCATGAGAGTGCACCATACACAAAATATATGATTATTAACATTGTCCATTTAGAGAACCTGTCCCCTTCCAGGCAAGACACTGATAATTAAATATATCATGGTAAAGGGATGTGGCTTCAGAGACAATACACAGACAGGTGAGTGAGGTAGGAGAATATTAGGATCAAACCAAGTCCTTTTAAGGTACAGAGAAACAAAAAATAGTAAGAATAAGGACTGAGCCGGGCATTGCTAAGAAGCTAGTAGGATGGGGGATGCAGAAAAGAACATGCCACAGGCAACAGACTAAAGCATAGTTCATAACTCCCTCCCCTCTTACGGAATGAAAATGACAAATAAGCCTGCCACCCTGAGCAATATAGGCAGGTGGGCATTGGATATACCCCAGAGGACTGGGACTGGAGGAGGCACTATCCATGTTGTCACTGAGGCATCTAAGACTTCAGCCCTTAGTTGAAAAGCAGCCAGAATCTTTGATAGTCAGACCTGGTGCCCTCTCCCAGATTCCAGAAGAGAGGTCAGGCCTCATGCTGATTGTTGAGAGCTTGCTATGGCCTGCTGAGACGAAATGAGGAAAAGGACAATCCAATAATGAGAACTTACCTCTCCCTCTAATAAGAAAACTGTATCTAACTAAAAAGAAGCTATGGGACCATTTCCTAGCATACAGAAGCACTTTTAAGATTAAGAGGCTGTCTTTAAAAAGATAAGAAAAGTGAATATTCAAGTTTCTGAACTAAACAAAGAGCTTTTGGTTAGATGGCCGATTAACAGAGGTGACAGTCCTCAGTAGGAAGAGACGTAACCACACTCTGTTCTGTATTTTGGTGCCAGGTTCCTTCGTGTTAGTTTCATGTGTTACAGAGCTTATCTTTACTCATCTAAATGACAGCCAGCTATTTGTACAGATGTCTAAGTGTGAAGCTTAAGAAAATTGTGGAATGTCATAAAACTTGAAAAGAGATCCTCATAGTTCATTAACTGCATTTGTGACTTACCATAAATTGAGATGTTGAGAAGTTAACTCAAAATGAACATTTTAAAATTATTCTCCTGCCTCTCTGGGTTTTCCAACCCATAAAATCCCAGCAGTCTTCATTTTTGCAATGGGCAATTATAATTTGTGATTTTCCTTCTGAAGAAGTTTATAATAAATTTAGACAAAATTACAAGTGCTTCCATTATTTTCTAGATCTAAACATAATGAAGAGCTTTTTAAAATATTTCCTTCTTGTTACTATTATACCAACTGAATTGGGCTAGATTTTAATTTTTTAATATAGCTCTAGAGCAGGCATCTTCAAGCATGAGCTCTCTGCCCATCTCGTGTGGTTTGTGTAATTTGGTAGAAGTCTTGGGTGGAGAACAACTCTGTGTGATGGTGGGAGGAGAAGACAGGTTGCCAGGGCAAGGAGCTTCTGATGGTATCCATCACACCTCTCCACACAGCTCCCCTACTGCTGACTGTAATTAGAGAAGGCAGCAATTTAGATTCATACATTAAATTATTCATTGAGAGCAAATTGTGATGAAATTAGAGGAGGAAGAATTGAGCACTTAATATATACAGACTCCAAATAAGGCACATTGCTACTAAATGTTGTGCCCTCCCAAAATTCAAATGTTAAATCCTACCCAACAATGTCATGGTACTAGGAGGCGGAGCCTTTGGGGGCGGGGCATTAGACTTTGAGGGTGGAGCCCTCATGAATGGGGTTAGTGCTTCTATAAAAGGGATCTTAGAGAGCTTCCTCCCCACTTCTACTACATGAGGATACAGTGAGAAGGCAGCCTTACCTCATGAACCAGGAAGCGGCCCTCACCAGACACCAAGTCTGCCAATACCTTGATCTTGGGCTTCTAGCTCCAGAACTGCCAGAAATTTCTGTTGTTTATAAGCCAGCCAGTCTATGGTATTCTGATGGACCAAGACACATTCACTGTCTTTTTTCAGTCCCCACAAGCCTATGAGGTAGGCAGTATTAATATTCTCATTTTACAGACAAGGACCCCAAAGCTTAGAAACGCTGAGCTATTCTCTCTAGGTCCCACAACTAGTAAAGGACAAGCAGGAATTTGAAGCCAGACAATGTGAATCCAGCTGCAGTGCTCTTAGCCACTATGCTTGGATCTTGAGAAATGGCACAGGAAAATAAGACAGGCAAACTGATCCCATCCAGGCTGGGTGTGCAGGTGCTGAGAAGGTACTGGGGCTGATCTGGAAGGCTTTCTCAATCACCTGTACCTTCATTCTGTGCCTGCTTCTATACTCATGACCCCCCCAACTCAGAAATGCTTTCCATACATTTTCATTGGAACGTCATTCAAATTTACAACCATGAAGATCACCTATTATTTTGTTTATCTAGCCTGAGTTTCCTGAGAAGTGGCTCTTCCTCACCCCACCCAGGAGCACTGGAAGGCCTCCTCCCTGCATCACAGAACAGGAAGTAATGAGGTAAGGTGGGATTCTTCCCTTTTTCTTAGTTTCACTGTTGAAGTCCAAAACTGAAGGGGAAGGGCAATAAATTCCCCTACATTCTCAGTTCATTGTCCAGCAGTGGGGACAGCACCTCTCACAGGGCCTTCTCAGGGGTATTTCAGTTCCGATACTCACCTCGCCCTTGCCACTCCCACCCACCCCCAGCCAGTGGAAGAAAAGCAAATGAGACATGTGGGGTCCTCAGCTTTTGAAGGCATACAGTGACCACACAAAGAGGCTAATCCCTCCCCAGCTTGTGAGCTCATCTTCTCTGGGGGAGGAATAATTTTCCTCTACCCAGTTCTTTCAGCTTGTCTAATAATTAAATCTGCAATAGACAAACTAACAAGAGAAAGTAACCAAATTTAATTACATACATACACACATACAGGAATTCCACATATACGAGAGAAAGAGAGACCCTACATATATTGCATACATAAGAGGTTCTGAGACAGAAAGGCAAAATGAAGTATAGAAGACATCCCAAGCTAAGGATGAGGAAAGGCACCTGAGGTTTCAGACAGAGGAAGGTCATTCATGGGATGATAAGAACAGATGTTCATTAATTATAAATTTTCCCTTCCCTGTAGATAGGTCATAAAAAGTTACCTCTGATAATAACTCTTATTATGAGCAATGCCCCCAATTTAAAATCTGGGACCCACAGAGTCTCAACTGCCCTCAGCTCAAAATAATACAAGTCAAATTAACACATCTTGGGGAGGCCTTCTGAATCCCTTCAAGACTAAGCTGAGGAGTGGAGATCAAAGATGCAGACCTCTACAGGGAGGGGCTGTGAGGTGGGCTGCCTGGGCAGAGTCTCAGGGTTGGTGGGGGAAGCCATCAGGTAGAGCCAGGAAATTATGCAGTGAGGAGGTCCCATAGGCCTTCCAAGAACTCAATGCTGCACACCCCCCAAAACAGGCTGTACTAGGGTATTCTTCGTACAGAAGTACTAGTAGCCAGTTGTGTTGACAAGAAAAGCAGCACTGACCAACAGAGAGGCCTGAAAACTTTATGCCAAATGAAGAGACAGGTGCCCTCTCACTCCCACCGGAGTGATGAAGGACAGCGCAAATTCCCTCGAGTGGGCCTACGCTGAGAGGGTTCTTGACTGAGCATAGAAAAGAATTTAAATGCACACTAGAGTTAGAGTTAAAAGGCAAGTTTCTTAGAGAAGGGGTAACACTCCAAAGACAGAGAGTGGTTTCCTCTCAGAGTCAAAGAGTGAGAGAGCCTGACAGAGGCTCAGAGGGTCACAGAGAGAGACAGACAGAGACAGTGGAAAAGAACAGAGAAAAAGACACTGAGAGGGACCCTGAGTATTCAGGGAATTCAATTTATATATCATTCTTAGTTTCTGTGAATTACAGTTAAAGACTTTGTTTACCCATTTTCCTTTGATAGTATGGGCATACAGCGTGAAAGGATAAGGGTGCGTAGGAGAAAAGGTAAAAACATGTAGTGTAAAGGGCCCGCTGGCAAATCCCAGCCTTTGATCCATAGGTCCCCGTTGGACTTAGCCACAGGGAATGAATGATTTTATTTTGTGTAGGGTATGACTTAAAGAGTCTGTTTTCCTGTTTTCCCTTCACAGTATAGGTAAATGGTTTGTTAGCAATCCCAGCAGAAATCTTCCTTTGTTCTGCAAGTTTCCTCCTGGTCTGGCTGTAGGGCTGATCAGCCTATTGCAGTCTCTGAATGTAGCTTGATTTAACTTTCAGTTCTCTTGCCTCTTCCCAACATTAAGAGAAGCCAGAACTTAGAGAAGAGGGGTCTATGATGGCTGATGACACAGCCACTCCACCACTTCCCACCTCCCTTACCCCAAGGTGGAAAACATTTAGAGACGCGGCTCTGGGATGTAGAGAGAGTTTAGAATCGTACTTTTTAAGTGAATAGAAAGGAGACACTTCTAATATCTAGAAGTGGCTGAAACATTGTCTAATCTAGCCTAGATGTTGATGAGGGGAACAGCTACTGCCATCTGGAAAGAAGGGAAGGTCAACACAGTACAGCTGGTAGGTGGCTATTAGAAAAATTATTGTTATACCCCAATAGCTGTGAAGTGCATTTTGCACCCACTAGGATGATTACAATCGAAAAGTCATATAATAACTAGTGTTGACAAGGATGTGGACAAATCAGAAGGCTTGTCTGTTTGCTGGAGAGTACATAGAATAGTACAGCTACGTTGGGGTGTTTGTTTATTTGTTTGTTTTTATTTTCTCTCATCAGTTTATTATTTAAAAAATACAATTCCAGAACAGCCAAATGAAAGAGATGCACAAGGCAAGGTATTGCGGGCTGAGGGGGAAGAGTGGCTAACACGGAGCTTCTGCGCCCTGCCCAGGCACGCCGCCCTCCCCGCACCTCAATGTGCTCACCAGCCTGGAGGCTCTCAGAAGAACCCAATGGCTTAGACATTTTCGTGAAACTTTCATTATGCAGGCGTGCCTGATTAAATCACTGGCCATTGGTGACCGGACCCATCTCTAGGTCCTCTTCCCTTCCCAGAGGTCTGGGGTTGTGGGAAAACAGTGTGGCAGCTTGTAGAAAAGTTAAATATAAAGTGTTCATTTGACCCAGAAATTCCACTCCTAGGTGTATTATGCCCAAGAGAATGAAAACATATGTCCATATAAAAATTTGAATGCAAATATTCACAGCACCATTCACTAATCATAATTGGTAAAAAGTGAAAATAACCCAAATGTCCATTAACTGATGAATGGATAAATACCATATATCTAATGTAGGGAGGAGGCAAGAGAATTAAAATGTTAAATCAAGCTACATTCATTCAGAGACTGCAGTATGCTGATCAGCTCTGTAGCCAGGCCAGGAGGACACCTGCAGAACAAAGGAAGATTCCTGCTGGGATTGCTAACAACTCATTTCCCACACCTGTGTAAGGGGACCCAGGAAAAACAGAGTCATTAGGGGCTGCCCTTCATAAATACTTCATTCCCTGCGGCTAACACCATCAGACCTTTCATGCTACATACTCTTCCCCTTCCCCTTCCTCCCTGTATGTCCATATCAAAGGAAATGGGTAAATGGACTCACAGAAACCAAAGAATCATATGTAAACTGAATTCCCGGAACACTCGGGTCCTTCTCACTCTTTCACAGGTCCTTCTCAGTCTCTTTCTCTCAGTCCCTCTCACTGTCCTTACTCTCACTCTTTCTCTGGATACTCTTTGCTCGTCTCTCTCTCTCACTGTCCTGTCTCTCTTAGACCTTCTCACTCTCTGCACCTGAGAGGAGACCACACTCTGTCTGTGAACTGCTGACCCTTTTCTCATAAACTTTCCTTTTGACCCTAACTTTGGTGTGTGCACTGAATTCTTTCTACACTCTCCGCCAAAGGACCCTCTCCTCTCAGTGCAGAGCCTGGCTTCCCCTGCACTTGGGGAAATCTGCCCTGTCCTGTGTCATATCCATGTAACGGAATGTTATTCAGCCATGAAAAGGCATGAAGTACTCATGCTGCAACATGGGTGAACCTTGAAAACATTATAGTAAAGAAGCCAGTCACAAAAGGTCCCATATTATATGATTCCATTTATATAAAATGTCCAAAATGGGTAAACTGGTGGAGCTAGAAAGTAGAATAGTGTTCTCTAGAGCTAGAGGGGTTGGAGGGTAACAGCTACAGAGTGCAGGGTTTCTTTGTGGGGTGATAAAAATGTTCTAAAATTGACTGAGATTAATGTTTTAACAACTCTGTGAATACATTAAAAACTCTTGACTGTACACTTCAAATGGGTAAATGATACAGTACATGAATTATATCTTAATAAAGAAAACCAGAAAGAAAACCAAAAAAAATGGTGACATAAGAAAAGACGACAACCAGACAAAAAAAAAAACAGAGAAGCAGTTCAGCAGATGGACAGATCCGACCTAGAATTGTGATTCTCACATCGAGAGTGCCCAGGTAGGTGGGCCTGGCCCCCCATGCAGAGTGTGCTGACCATGCAAACAGCACAGCCTTGGAGGTGTACCCTCGGGGTAGGCACCTGGCTCAGAAACTAAGGAGAATGCGAGCACCTTAGACAGCTGGGTGTCCTCAGCAAGTTAGTGCCTCCTCTGAGCCTGAGCTCTCTTATCTACAACCCCCTCTCAGTGAGCAGCCAGCATGACCAACCTCAACAGACAGCAGAATCTCGGGCCATGCCCCAGAGCTACTGAACCAGAATTTGTGTCTTATTAAAGTCTGGCAAGCACTGGCTCTCACTGTGGAAACAACAGTACCTCCTTCAAAAGAATTTTGTTAAGATTAACAGTAATTACTACCATCTACCTGATGCTCTTTTATGTGCAAGATACTGAGATAATATAGAGAGTGCCTAGTTTACTGCCTGCACATAGTAGGTATTCGATGTGTGGTAGCTGTTGTTCAAAAGAGCCTGACTTGGGAAGAGGAAAGAGTCTGAAAGCTGGAATCAGACATGCCTGGTCTTCATACTGACTCTGGCTCCTCTGCACACTGAGACCTTGGGCAAGTTACTTGTCTGCGTCTCAACTTGGTGATCTGTAAACTGGACTTGCCTCACAGAATGGTTGTGAAGGTTAAGAAAGAATACACATCCGGTGGCACGTCCCACACCTAGCAGCACAGGGGAGTCCAGCAGATGTTCAGTCATTTCTTCCTCTCCCTACAACCAGATCCCACAGGATGTCACTGTGGAAGGGAATCCTGCGCAGTCTTGTATCCAGCCCCACCTCTCTCTATTATCCATTCATGTATCCACTGAGCAAATTCTTCCTGAGCAGCTACTATGCACTAGGAGCTGTGCTAGAAGTGCAGACATTGCAGCTGTGAACTCATGAAACCCTACTGCCTTGCAGGGAGAATAAAACAGACCTGTTTACCCACCTGCTTTGAGAGCTGCAGAAACAAAGCCCATCGCCTCTCAGCAGCCATCTGAAACAATTAGTCTCAACTCCCAACCCTAATGTGCTTCCACACTGTGAAAAAGCACTTTTTCAAGGAGGGCAGGAGACATAAATTAGTATAATAATGCAATTAAAATGCATTTTCCTTCCACTTATCAAAATTACTCTTTTTTACATCTTGAGAAAATGCATCTTTCCTTGGAGGTATTTAAGGAGATTCAAAGTGGCTGTTGAGATGACACAGGAAAGGCCCCCCGAACTGAAAACACAAATACCCTACCCTGCAGGCCAGGAAGAGCCACCCTCCTGCGCACATCTATGAAAGGTTCTCACTCTGGGAGTCCACAGACACCCTTGGGCAGAATTTCCCCAGACCAGGCCACTGGCCCTCTGAAATTTGTTCATTCATTCCCTCAACAAGTTTTTTCTGTAGCTCCTCCATGCTTGGCACTAGGTATGACCCAAGATGGATAGGACATAGTGCCTACCCGCAAGGGGACTGTCTAGGACGAAAGCAAAAAAAGAGTACCACTCAGGGCCACCAGATGCGCAGAGAAGGGGCCCCAGGGCATGTTGGGGGAGGGGAGGCAGACAGAGTGGGCCTCCTGTAGGTGACCCTTGAGGTAAGTCTGCTAGGATGAGAAGGCATTAACCAGATAGGGGAGAAGAGAAGGGTTTCTCTAGAGTGGGACAGAGTGACCAGCTAGCACAAAGGAATGAAATGTGGGAGAGCACAGTGTGTGAAGAATATTAAGCCATTTAAGATTAGGAGGCAGGGAGAAAAGGCAAAAAAAAAAAAAAAAAGCAGGGCTGAAGGCTTTGTCCTAAGAACCTTAGGAAACCAGGGTGAGCCCCAGGTAGCAGAGGTGGAGAATCCAGAAGCCCAGAAACCACAGCATGAAGCCAGACACCCACCCTGCCAAGGACACAGCAGAGACCAAGAAAGGGCTGATTAGTATTCTGAGTTACTGGTTTTGGGTCGCCATCTGCTGGCAAGACTTCTTCAATGCAGCTGGTTCAACCGAAGTTCAAAGAGAATATCTTTTAAAAACATAAAAGGCACAGGGAACTTCTTTGAAGTTACAAAAGACCAAATTAGCATAACATTTATAGAAAGAATATTATTAGACTTTTATTCAAAACCAGAGAAAAGAGTATTATAAGAGATTTGTGGGTTCAAATCCCAGCTCATTCACATATTATGTGGAAAAAAAACCTCATTTCACTTCTCTTAGCTTTGTTTTTAACATCCATAAAGTAAAGATAATATCTAACTCACAATTGTTGACAGAAACAAAAGATATCAAGTGTGTAAAAAAGAAATCCAACAGGTACTGGGTTAGGGTGGTGGAAACCCCACATGTAACCTACGGCCACCTCCTCCACCCCAACCGCAACCTGCACCACCACTGCCACCACCTCCACCTCCGCCTCCACCATCTCCTCTTCCACCTCCACTTCTTCCTCATACATAATCATGATTCCATTTATATAAAAATGAAGAACAGAGAAAACCACCCGCGGTCACCTTTGAGGTGGGTAATGGCAAGAAGAGTACCGGAGAGGGGTTTCTGGGAAGCGAAATGGGTGTCTGCACTTGGGAACAATTCATCAAGCTGTTTACTTAATCTCGTGTGCTTTACTGCATGTATGTTAAAATTCAATATAAAAGTTCAGTAAAAGAAAAGGATAAGAATGACAATAAAGATATTGTCAGACAAATAAAAATAGTGATAATTTATTGCCAATAGAGCCTCGAATAAATTTCCAAAGGATGCACTTTAGGAAGAAGAAAAGTCATCCCAGAAGAAGGTCTGATATGTTAGAAAGAATTGTGGGCAAAGAAACTGGAAAATGTATGGGTAAATCGAAACAAGCATCAATCATATAAAAGATTAATGAGTAATGGCTAATATGTGGGATTAACATAAAAGCATAAAATAGATTTAAAATACTGAACAAAAATAGACATAAACTGAATGAAAGTGATTAATGTTAGAGTGAACTAAGATTTAGGAGAGATGAGAAATTGTTTAATTTGTTATACTAAGAAAGTAGGCAAGAAAACCACTAATAACAAGGATCTGTGCTTCACTTTTATAACCAAAACGGACCAAGAGCCAGTGAGCAGAAGGCAAACACTGCTCAAACCCAGGCCTATCTAGAAAAGGGGAGACCAGGTCCCAGAGAAGCCTGCACAAATATAGAAACATTTCTCCCAATTCTTCCCCCAAAGGGACCTCTAGCCACTTACCAAAGTAGGTAAACATGCGAGTAAGGGGAATATCCAGACCTTTTCATACTACATACTCTCCCCCTTCCTCACTGTATGTCCATATAAAAGGAAATGGGTTAACAAAGTCTTTTAAACAATAACTCACAGCAAGTAAAAAATGAAATATAAACTGAATTCCCCTAATACTCAGGGTCCCTCTCAGTGTCTTTACCCGTCTCTCTCATTTTCTGCCTCTGGAGAAAATCACACTCTGTGGAGTGTTACCTTTTTTCTAATAAACTTTCCTTGTGACTCTGGCTTTGGCGTATGTGTTGAGTTCTTTCTACAGTCTCTGCCAAATGATCCACTTCTTCTCTCTGTGCAGGGCTTGGTCTCTCCCCACCAACTCAGGGAAATGTGCCCTGTCCTGCATCACAGTGATGCTAGAGGCACCTGTGGTAATTAAAGACACTATTTAATCTCTGACAAGCCCTGAGAGAAGAGTTATACCTAGACTCCTAAGATTCCAAAGCAGAGACATGCTGTCTAAAACAGAGAACTATCTGCCATTCAAAGCACAGTTTCTGGCACAATACTTGCCCCTGGGAGAAACTGTCTGACCATAGAACAGCATAAGCTGGGGCAACTGTCAGATCAACCAAATCATAAGTTCAGACAAGCAAAATTGCAATCTGTCACACAACGAAAACAGTACACCTGGAATAGTACATTTGCTCAAGCAGGTGTGGAGGAAACAAGTAAACTGTACGAACAGGCAGACCAGGCGCGTGCCTCACCCCCAGCTCATCCCTATGGCCCTTTGAGGATTTCTCTAAAATAATTTGACAGGAGAAAAGAAATAAATGACCTGCTAATGGTTAGGCCAGTACAATATGTTGGTATAAGCTAAAAATGGACTGCTGTTACACAGAATAACCCTGAAAAAGAGTAATGAGGGAAAATCCTTTCAGTGACAGACTTTAATGTACAATTGGTCATTCACTTTATGTGGGGAAAATGGCCTGAGGTAAAGATGTATATAGACTTCTAGATCATGGCAAATGGGTTGGCTTCTTGGTCAAGGCCAAGAGGGGGCAAGATTGGAAGATTAGAAATAAGCACATCTGAAGAAGAAGCATGTGGATGGAGCTATGAGAACAGGCTCATAGTATATGGATCTTGGTGTCCCACACCAATGGCAGAAGCAGCAGCACTAAATAAGCAGGTGGACAGAATGACTCATCCAGTGAATGCCACGTAGTCTCTGTCCTGGGTCCCTTCAGTACTTACGAAGGGACCTATGACTAAATAGATTAGTTGTGGGACCCTAAAGTGATGGGTTCCCTCTCACCGGGGCTGATGTAGCTACCACCACTACTGAATGTTTGACAGTGAGCAGGACAGATCAATTTGGAGCCCTTGATATGGTTCTCAAGGACATAAGCAGCCAGCATGTTCATGATGTTGGATTTCTTTTACTCTGTAGTAGTTAACAATTCATCCTTATTAAGAATGATACATATTCTGATTTTGTTATCTCTACTCATAGTGCATTGGTCAGCATTATCTGCAAGCCATGGATAATCTGCTTCTGGGAGAACCAATCCTAAGGCAGTCAACAAATCAAAATGTTGGTTCTCTGAAAGGTCGGATAAAATACATAAAATTCTGGCAAGATTATACTAGAAATAGAGAAGAAACAGATAAACAATATTGCAAATAAAAAAGACAAAATTATGGATGCTGATGGTGTTTAAAAGGACTAAGACAACTAACTGGAGAAGGGAAAACTCTTCCTTAAAGTAGAGCACCAACTAATAAATACAGGAGGAATGAAAGTGTTAGAAAAAGCACTGTTTTAAGACTGGATTGAACATGGCAGAGTGAGAGACATCCCCAGGTCTCTCCCTTTGAAACAACAATAAGCTGAACATCTAAAACTTAACAAAAAAAATACCCAAACTGCACACCAGCATGTCTGAATGTGAAATCTGCGCATAAGAGCTACCACAAGTGCTGAACATCACTATTATGGAAATGCAATTCAAAACCACAATGAGATACTACCTCACACCTGTTAGAATGGCTATAATTGACAGGACAAGTAATAACAAGTGTCGGAGAGGATGTAGAGAAATAGGAACCCTATACGCTGCTGGTGGGACTGCAAATTGGTACAGTCACTATGGAAAACAGTATGGAGGCTCCTCAAAAAACTTTGAATTGATCTATCATATGATCCAGCAATCCCTCTTCTGAGTATTTACCCCAAAGACTTGAAAACTCATATCCGAAAAGATATTTGCACATCGATGTTCCCAGCAGCATTATTCACAGTAGCCAGGACATGGAAGCAACCAAAGTGTCCTACAATAGATGATTGGCTAAAGAAGCTGTGGTACATATATACGATAAAATACTACTCAGCCATAAGAAGAGATAAAATACTGCCATTTGCAACAACATGGATGGACCTCGAAATAATCATACTAAGCAAAATAAGTGAGACAGAAAAAGTTGAAAGTCACATAACATCACTTATATGTGAGATATAAACCTAAAAGCAATAAATAAACAGGACAAACAAATAGAGACTCATGGTCATGGACAATGGACTAGTGGTTACCAGAGGGGGTGAGGGGAGGAGAAAAGTTTTGGTTGGATTGTTCAAATCTCTTACCTTTACTGTCTTATTTATTGTTGTTCTATCAGTGAGAGAAATGGGTTAAAATTATCCCATTATGCTAGTTGATTTGATAAGTTCTTTTTTCAGTCTTATTAAATTTTGCTTTATATAACTTGAATTTGTACAGTACATATAATTTAATAATTATGTCTTGGTGAAGAAAACTTTTATAATACACAGTGAAAAAAGAAAAGAAAAAACAGTTTTACAACCATCATAGTAATGACTGATATAAGCAAGAATCAATCATGAATGCTAAAACTCACATGCGAAAGTTAGAGAAGGTACAGGATATTTCCTTATTTCAAAGTACCTCCCACAAATACTTATTTAATACAGAAAGTAAAATAGTAACTTTGTAGTGGAGAAAATTGTTAGACATCGCCTTAACTAACTGATCAAACTTAACATCACAAATCAGCATCAGTTGACGAATGATGTTATGCACTAGAAGCAATCAATATTTTGTCATACTTCTACAAAAAATGCATAACTCAAATCTAGCCATGAGAAAACATGAGACAAATTCAACGTGAGAGACATCTACAAAACAATTATCCCGTACTCTCCAAAATTTAAATGTCATGGGAGATAAAGAAATCTCTAAGCAACTATTCCAGATTAAAGGAAATCTAAGAATGACAACAAACAAATACAGCCTTGAATCGGGTCATGGACCAGAAAAAATAATGCTATAGAGCAGGTGTCTCCAACCCCAGGCTGCAGAGCAGTACCAGTCAGTGACCAATTAGGAACTGGGCCTCACAGTAGGAGGTGAGTGGCAAGGAACAAGCAAAACTTCATCTGTATTTGCAGCCACTCCCCAGTGCTAGCATTACTGCCTCAGCTCCATCTCAGATCATCAGGCATTAGATTCTCACAGGAGCACCACCCATCCCTGGTACCGAAAAGGTTGGGGACTGCTGCTGTAGAAGACGTTATTGGGACAAGTAGCGTAGAAGACGTTATTGGGACAAGTAGCAAAAGTGGAATGTGAACTCTGTATTAGATAATGTCAAATTGTCCAACACATAGATTCTCTTCAAGAATGTACTTTTTACTATAAGAACTCTTAGTTTTTCGTTCTTCTTCAGAACACTGGGTATTGCATAGTTTTCTTTCCAGTTCGCAAACTCTAAGACAATTGAATAAATCTTTTTCATTTATTTCTAGCCAAAGCCTCCAGACTCTTTTTGAGTTCATTTGACAGTTTGAAATTATTCCAAAATAAAATTTAAATAAACTTTAAGAAGAAAGAAATAAGAAAATATCATGAACAATATTACACCAGTAAACTTTAAAATATAAATGAAATAAATAAATTCCCAGAGAAATCTAACCTGAGGTAACTGACTCAGCTGGATAATATAAATAGATTTATAATCATTAAAGAAATCAAGTCAGTAGTTTAAAAATTAAATACCAGGCCAGGCCAGATAGATTTACAGATGAGTTCTACCAAACTTCCAAGGAACAGATATTTCAAACTCCCCACCTTTATTCTTTGAAGTTATAAGCTTGATATTAAAAGTATACACAGATAAAATAATCAAGCACCCATCTCACTCATTAACATAGATACAAAAATCATAAACAAAATACAAGCAAACCGAATCCAGCAATTTATGAAAAATATATTCATTACCAGGTTGAGTTTATCCTAGAAATTCAAAGTATGTTTAATGTTAGAAAAGTCATTAATATAATGAATCAAGTTAACATATTAAAGGACAAATATAATACATTGAAGGGAAGCAGAGTTTGCTACTCCAAAATATGCCTTTTCGGATATTGATTATTTTAAGCAGGTTATTTTTAAGAAACAAAAGACTCAGGAAAAACCTTTGACCTTGACCGTCTCTCTGACAAGAATTTAGATAAAGGAACTGCTCCAGGAAGGTAGTTATCATCATAGATAATTATAGTTTAATATGAACTAGTCTGCGATAGAGAGAGGAATCCTAGCAAGTCTCATTTGATCAAAGTCTTCTCAGTGTCCCATTGTTAAAGATGGCCCAGCAAACTTTTGCTTCCATCTCCATATGAATTACCTTCCTCCCCTTTGTAGTCCCAAGCCACTATCCCTCCCCTTTTCCCTCAGCTCAAGGTGGTATGTAAGTCTCAACTGCCCAATTTGTCCTCTGGTCCCATATTTTTATGGAACCCCCCATATATATCTACATAATTGAATTTGATTATTTTCTCCTGATGATCTATCTTATGTTATTCACATTACTTGACCAGCCAGAAGAACTAAGAGGAAAAGAGGAAATCCCCTTGGCCCCCATAACATATTTTCCTATAATTTAAAAAATAAATAACCAATTCCTACATAAACAAGAATCTGGCTGGCCTTGATCCCTGGTTCCTGGGAGGTAGTTTCTAAACCCTTAGAAATTTCCAACTGCTAGGAGTATTTTTGTTATTCATGATGGGCCCCTCAGACCACCCCTGAGTATATGCTAACAGGATGACTCATAGTGGGCCACTACATAGTTTACCTTAAGAGATGAATGGCTTTGGGGCTGGCTACCCAGAAAGACCAACAATGTAATTAGAGAGTTGAGGCTTTGAATCAGGTGATATCAACCCAACATCCGGGGAGGAGGGAACTAGAGATTTTATTGAATCACATGGCCAATGATTTGATCAACCATGCCTACTTAATTAAATCACCCCATAGCTCAATAACTTGGAGTAAGCTTCCAGGTTGGCAAGACTTTGTGCATGTCGTTACACATCAGTGTGCTGGGAGGGTATCTCCACAGAGAGAAAACACTGCAAGCTTCCCATTTGGGACCCTCCCAGACCTCACCCTATGCATCTCTTGACTGGTTCTGATTTGCTTCCTTTCACTAATAATAAAACAGTAATTGTAAGTATAACATTTTCCTGAATTCTACGAGTCAGTCTAGCAAATTATCAAACTTGTGAGGGTAGTGAGAACCCCCAAATGTAAACCAAGTTATTCAGAAGTGAGGGTGGCCCTGGAAACGCCCTAGCTTGTGGCTGGTGTCTGAAGTGAGACTAGTCTGTGGAGCACTATACTCTTAACCCATAAAGTTTGGGCTAACTCTAGATAGTTAATGTAAGAAGTCATTGCAACAATGAACAGATAAACCAAAATGTACCAATAAATGGTCATATAAAAGGGAATAAAGAGAAAAGATGGGCTGGAATAGGGTAGAAGCTAGACTTCTCTGAAGGTATCTTCTTTTAGGGTGTTAAAAACAAGACAACAGGTTGGCAAATGGAGTCACATATGTTAAGCCTCATAACACTGAACCAAGACTCAACTTAATTATAATTCTGGCTCTCCAGATAACAGACCCAAATGGAGTAATTTGTGGTAAGCCCCACCAAGACTTATTACCTAACCTAACTGCAGTTTCAGCTTCTCCCAGAAGTAGAATTTTAAAGCAATCCATCTGGAATTTCCTGGTCAGCACTAATGAGGTAGTTTGCCTGAAAAGACTGACTACCCTCCCCTAAGAGAAGGTGCCCTTACCTGAAATAATTTACCCTTTTCGTTTTCTTGTCCCACCCTGTTTTTTCCTATGAAAGCCTTCCTTTTTGTACTTCTCAAAGCACTCTTCTATTTACTAGACAGTAAATAGATGCTGCTTAATGCATGAATTTTTTCAATAAAACCAATTAGATCTTCAAATTTATTCAGTTGTATTTTTGTTCTTTAACAGCCCGATCAACACTAGAAAGGTAATCTACCTGATGAACCTCTGTCATCCCCTAAAGGAAAATAATCTTGCAATAACCAACTTGTTTTTTGCCTAACATAACTTCCTTGTTCCTGCTCCCTTTTGCCTATAAAAGTCTTTCATTTTGTGCAGCACCTTGAAGCTCCTTTCTATCTGCTAGATTGGATGACGCCCAACTCATGAATCATTGAATAAAGCCAGTAAGATCTTTAAAATTTACTCACTTGAATTTTTATAACAGTGGTTATAAAACATGTTAATTGTTTTACATAATTAAAACATAAAATTGAATCAAAAAATAAAAAGCAATGCCTAAAAATTAAAAACTAAAACAAAAGAACCTAACTCTATACCAAGCTGAAAGCATAACTGCACAGAATTATTTCAAGTGACTTTAAACACAATATTTTGACTGTATGTCCCTAGCAGGATAGATAGATCATAAGGTCAAAAAATATCAAAAGAAATCAAAATTGCATTCAGGGATCTTGTTGTCAGTTGTAACATTGGTACTGTTATTTGAAAAGATATAGAATCAATAAATACACCCCTAACCTCAAGATTATGGTCTCTGAATATGATTACCCTTTAAAAGGAACCAAATGTCTTTGAACAAATGATTTGTCCCACATCTGGGGAAGGAAATATACAAAAATAAGCCTGGTACGTCTTGTCATAACAGAAATCAAGGAACTTATCAAAAGCTTCTGGGGACATGTCAATAGCACACAGGAACAAAGTTGAAGGAGCTCTCACTGGCCAAAGATGAAATAATTGCAGCACCAAAAATGATTTTAATAGACTGAGACACACTAAATATATAAAAATACACTTTAAAAAATGTATTTTTAAAAATTCATTGATTTATAATGATAATTTTATACAGCCATCATTGGATGTCTTTGGAGGTTGCTAGGGCACCAACTCATTTTGAAAATTGACACATAAAAGGAAAGAATCAAGCATTTATCCTGCCTTTTCTATTCAGACTATTTTTTTCAAGGTAACCAAATAATTAGTGAAAGTTCTTCATAGAAGAATCACAGCTAATAAATGTAGGAAGTTAATGCTTAGAAAATCACTATTTTGCAATCTCTAATGAAATCGCAGATATAAATAATGTTCAACAATGGCTGCCAAAAGCATTGGGGGAAAGATGGATTAGGCTGAAACCACCTGAACCAGCTCACTAAAAGTGAGACAAACAGATATTATGCATCTCCTAAGATGATGTCACAGGAAGCATGCAGCACCACCTATAGAGAAATTTTGCCAAATAAGTAAATTTAAAATAAATCACCAATATATATAAATGTTTCAATGTTTAAAAAAGGAAAAGCCTAAATCTAATCAAGTCTCTGGTTATAATTACTAGTTTTCAAAAATATAAGGAATGGAATAACATGTAAAATACCAGTTCAAAAATTAAATCAGATACAGAATTCAAAAAATTCTATACTACAAATGACTTCATTTCTTCATCAAATAACTAATTTTTTTTAAAAAGAGAGAGAAAGTTTTATTACAGACTAAAAGAGATTTAAGAAACATACTAACCAAATGAAATGTATGCACCTCTCTGTATCCTAGTTCAAATAACCCAACAATAAAAATACAATAGTTTGGAAACTCGGGAAAAATTGAACACAGACTGGATACTAAGTGATATTAAGGAATTATTATTATTTGGGGGGTAAGTAATCGTGAATATTCTGGCTATGCTTCTTAAAAATCCTTATCTGTTAGAGGTACCCACTACTGCCCTTACAAATTAAATGATATGATGCCTAGCAATTACTTCAAATACTTAAAAAAGAAAAAAAAAAGGAGGGGAAAGAGATGGTACAAGAATGGCAGGATCATTGTTGAAGCTGGGTAATGGGTCTTGAGGAATCGTTATAACATTCTATTTGGGGGTATGTTTGAAAATCTCTGTAATAAAAAGTTAATGATAAGCATATGATCACCTTAATAAATGCAGAAAAAGCTCATTTGATCACATTCAACATCCGTTTATAACTGCTATTCTAAGCAAACTAGGAATAGGAGGGAATTTATTTAACCTGATAAAGTGTGCTGATCAAAACCTACAGCAAATATAACAATTAATTGTGAAAGAGAAGCATTTTTTAAAATAAGAATTCCCTTATTATTACCACTTCTTGGCAACAGTAATTCAAGAACCTAATCAGTATAAGGAGTCAAGAAAAAGAAATAAGAGAGCTAAGAATTGGAAAGAAAAAATAAGCGATAATTTTCTCAAATTAAATGATTGTATACATAGAAAACTTAAAGTGACAAGCAAATTCTTAGAATAATTCTAAATATGAGTTAATTAACTGTTAATTAAACTACGAGTTTAGCAAAAATTGATTAAGAAAACAGTCAGAATGGTATTTATCCTTAGTAAGTAGAGGATTCCATTGGAAAAGGACACAGGTAGCTTTTGAAAGCACTGGTAGTGTTCCATTTATTAAGATGAATGTTGGAGAGAAGACTTTATTATTCCATATACCTTGTAAATATGTGTGTTTGTGTGATTTTGTTTGTATGATATACTAACATTATAACAAATTAAAAGCAAATAAAAAATAATGGATTCCCTATTTCTGGAATTTCAAAAGCATAAAACATATAGCCACATCTATTGGGGGATATTGTAGAGATAATTCTTTCTTTGACTGGAAACATCATAACTACCTCTTGAATGTCGTTTGGCATTTTCATAAGTCCTCTAACAACTATTGTATCAATAGATTGTTACCATGTGGCAGTGTGAACTTGAAGTTGCCAAATATTCAGATATTTATCAAAAAGCTAGAAATAAAAAAATTTTAACGTATGCATCTATTTTGAGACACTGGATTCATCAACAGTGCAAAGGCCAAACAGACATCTATCTGTAGGCCACAAGGCTATGACCTCTGTTCTAGACTCACAGTCTTGGAAGTAGCCTTTGACACTGAGTGAGTAGGGTCATTCCCCTTTAGATGGGGCCTGAGTTCTCTAGTACACCCATGACTCCTCTTTCTCCTCTTCCTGCCATCTTCATCTTTCTACATTTCCTGCCTGGTCCAGCAGGTGGCTGAGTTTGTGAAATTCTCTTCCAGAATCTGACGTTGATAGAAATCTGCCTGTATTTCTCCCTATTGACCATCAGAGGGCAGGCATGGAAAACAAGAGAAAACCATAGCTTTTGCTACTATTGGTACTTTCAAGGAAAGGAATCCAGGAATTCCAATCATTTTACTTGTTTAGCTAAATTTAGAAGTATTCTGCAAACCTAAAGTATGAGGGTGGAAATGTTCTTGTCTTTCTAGAGCTAATCAAAATCAGTGGCAACAGTTTGAAGTGAGACCTCTATAGAGATATGGATTTAAGAATCAGAGCTTGGCACTGCTCAAGTATATAGTTTAGGACAACCAGGAACTTAGCTTATTTCAGGAATTCTTACAAAGGAGTGAATGATTCAATACGCTCTCTCACGGCACACTTGTCTCCTGAACACGTCTCTTGAAGAGAATCTCTCTGAGTCTGCTGTCCTCAGGTAGGAAATGAGGAGAGACCATATATGTGGCAAGGAAGGGACAAGGAAACCTCTATCATAGGCAGTGGGCAGTTACAGCGTTTGGTGTGATGGTAAATGTTTAGCAACCAGCTCTCAAAACAAACAAACAGAAAAGCTCTGACTTGCAGCATTTGCCATTTCCATGGTGTAAATACCACCTTGGCCAACTTTAAGCTACCAACATGGCATCACTGAACACAGAGTTGAGAATAGATATAAATAATGGACTCTCGCCTGCCAGAATGAGCAAGCTTTATCATACCACTGACTCTCACTCACCCTCTACCTCATTTCAAAGTTAAATCTATAGAAGCAGGTCAACCCTAACATTTGCAGGGGTTAGGGTGAGGATACAAATGGAGACTCACAGTTGATGTACCTAAATATTTAAGTTATAAATCAAACTCACAAACTGTTAATTAAAATATGCTTACCCTGCTCTCATGACAAATACACCTTCATAACTACCTGGAAAGCCAGGTTTAAATTTAGAATTTTATGCCTAACACGGCCAAATAGAAGAAGCCATCCCTGGCCCTCTATCTCTGACCCACCTCCAGCACACACAAACCCTAGCCTAGGCTTCCAAGCTCTATCACGCCCTATGCAAACAGCTGCCCCCCAGCCATCCCTTGGGCCCAGGCATGAGTACATCCACAGTTCGGTCTGTGCACAGGAAAAAGCGCCCAGGGAAGACATCACACCAGCATAAAAGTGAACTGAGGGAATTACAGGATGCCAAGTACCTGAAGCATGGAGGAAGGTTTTAGTCTCCAAGCCAAGCAGACATGTCTCCATTGCCCTGTGGATTTTTTATTCCTTGGGGATGTCTCAGTCACACCAGGGCCAAAGTGAGACCCTTTAAATTACAGGACTCAGGGCAGGGAGCCTTCTCTCAGAGGTCTGAGAGCAATTTACTTAGCAAAATTGCTCCCTCTTGCTGTGAGGGTCTCCTGATAACCTTTGATGTTAAATATTCCTACCGCAACAGGGCTCCTGAAATTTCAGTTAAGCAGAATACCAAATACTTACAAGGTGCTGGGACTGCGCTTTATGGTAGAGGAATGAAAAGAGCCTTCTTCTCCAATATTCCCAGAAGGGTAGTTTATTACACTGTGTCTTCACTTTTACTTTAGAGAAGGATCAGCAAACCAGAACCCATGGGCCAAATCCTGCTGGCCTATTTTGGTATGGCCCATGAGCTTCGTGTGTCTCTTATATTTTGAAAGGTTTGGGGGAAAAAAATTAAAAGAAGAATATTTTATGATATAGAAAATCATATGCAATTCTAATTTCAGTGTGCATAAATAACGTTTTATTGGCACACAGCCTTACCCATTTGTTTACTCATTGTCTCTGACTATTTTTGTACTATAACAGCAGAATTAAGGCAGAGATGATGGCCACAAAGCCTTAATTACTTACTCTCTGACCCTTTTATAGAAACAGCTTGCCAAGTCCTTCTTTAGAGATAAGTTCCTCTCCTATGTTTCTCCAGAGAAGATTGACGATATGTAGAGTAGGAAGAATGTGAGCCCCTGAGAAGAAATGGCAGAGAAAAGACATGGAAAAGGGGAGACCAGAAGTTCTGATTAGGCAAACTGCAGAACTTGGCCTCCTT
Organism: Rousettus aegyptiacus; assembly: GCF_014176215.1. NCBI lineage: Eukaryota > Metazoa > Chordata > Mammalia > Chiroptera > Pteropodidae > Rousettus > Rousettus aegyptiacus. The sequence continues at coordinate 124,420,239 of NW_023416307.1, read as the reverse complement.
TCTCTTAGAAAAGTGAAGCTGTACAAAGGCAGCAAGGATCTAAAGAGAGAGCACTAAAGGACAGAAAGAGAAAGGGGAAGAGGGCATAGTACCCTCTAACACTTCATCAACACCCAGGTCGGTCATTACCTTTGTTGTTCCCATTAATCTCGTTTATAGCCTTCAGTTAATTGGAACGTTAAATCTCAATGGTGTAAGTCACTACAGTTGCTTTGCCCTGTGATTATCTTTGTGGTGGAAATAGCATTGGCAGCTCATCATTAAACATCTAGAGAGCTCTGTCTACTAGAAATAATGCTATTTTATAGTATCCTCATTTTAAAAAGTAAAAAAAAAAACCAAACCCGATGATATTAATAAAGTATCTTGTGTGTGTTATGTGCTATCGAATTTGCTCTGGCTCCTGGCGACCCTATGAATGAGTGATGTCCACAATATCCTGTCCTCAACAGCCCTGCTCAGCATGTAGACTCATGCCAGTGGCTTCTTTTATGGAGTCAATTCATCTCATATTTATCTTCCTCTTTTCCTGTTGCCTTTTATTTTTCAGCGCATTATTGTCTTTCCCAAAGAACCCTGCTTTCTCATGATAATGCCCAAAGTTAACTTCAGTTTTGTCATTTTTACCTCCAGCAACATTCCAAGCTTAATTTGCTCTAGGATCCATTTTTCATCTTTCTGACTACCCAGGTTATCCTTAGGGCTCTCCTCCAATACCACATTTCAAATAAATTATTTGTTTTTACTATTAGCCTTCTTCACTGGCCAACTTTCACATCCATACACAGTAATTGAGAATGTGAGTTTGTGGATAACCTTGGCCTTAGTCTCTAATGACTAGTCTTTACTCTGGTGATCAAAGTATCTTACTTGATCCAATATATACCCAAAATATTATCTATTCAACATGTAATCAATATAAAATTATCAATGAGCTATTCTATATTTTTTTTCACACTGTCTTTGAAATTTGGTGGGTATTTTACACTTACATCACATCTCAACCTAAAAATCTCATGAAAAATATTCATCAGAAATACTTAATCTGTATTTATACTTTATAAAACTCATCTTTGAAAAGTAAACCATATACTTAAATTACTATAAACATACTTAAACATTTTCTAATAACTTAGTCAAGTTTTGGTTTTTAAATGTAAATTAATAGAAATAAAATTAAAATTCAGTTCTTCAGTTATAAAAGCCACATTTTAGGTGCTCAATAGTCACAGGACTCATGATTACTGTACAGAACAGACTGTTCCACAAGAATCCACAACACAACTGCCATGCACTGTTCTCTGTGGTTGGTTCCCATCAACAACATGGCAACAATAATATTTACGGAGCACTTATACTCTCCTTTTAAGTTCTCCAAACAGGGAAACAAGGTGTGTAATTTCTCCATGTTGACTGCCTCCAAAGGTGACTCATCCCAGGATCATATAATTGGAGGATTTAGCTTATGTCCTGTGACCCAGAAAGAGCCACCAGGAAAAAGGTAGAGTCCCATTTAGCAGACACAATTTCCAAAGGGTAAAGATTCCAAAATGTCACAAAGGTTGTGATATTTCCCTATTCCCTCCATCAAATCCACAAACAAGTTTTTTTGGCTTTGTCTTTAAAATATAAGTTTTAGTTGAAAGATGCACACTTCCCAATTTCAAAACCTACTTCGAAACTACAGCAATCAAGACAGTGTGGTAAATGGCTTAAGGATAAATATATCTATCAACTGCATAGGATTGAGAGTCCAGAAATAAACTCATCCATCTAAGGGTTATTCAAAAATGATGTCAAACCTATTGAATGGAGAAAAACCAGTTTTTTCAGTAAATGATGCAAGGATAACTAGATATTCACACAGAGAAGGAATTTAGACCCATACAAAAGTTAACTCAAAATGGACCAAAGACCGAAATGTAAGACCTAAAACTATTAAACTCTTAGGAGGAAACATAAGGGTAAATCTTCATGACCTTGGATTAGGCAATAGTTTCTCCGATTTAACACCAAAAGCACAAGCAACCAAAGTAAAAATTGTACAAATTGGATTTCATCAAATTAAAAACTTGCGTTTATCAAATAATATCATCAAAAAAGTGAAGACAACCCACTGAATGGGAGAAAATATTTGCAAATGATATATCCAATAAAGGTGTGTATATATATATATATGTATATATATATATATTTATAGAGAGAGAGAGAGAACATTTACGACTCAACAATGTAAAAAAAAACAATTTTTAAAAAAGTAAGCAAAGATTTTCAAGATGCTCAATATCATTGGCTATTAGATAAACGTCAATCAAAACCACAATGAGATATCCACTATGATAGTTATAATTTTTTTAATGGATGATAACAAGTGTGAAGAGGATGTGAAGACATTGGAATTCTCATACACTGCTAGTAGGAATGTAAAATGGTGCAGCTTCTGAAGAAAATAGTTTGGTAGTTCCTCAAAAAGTTAAACATAGAGTTAGTTACCATATGATCCAGCAATTCTATTCGTAGGTATAGACCCAAAAGAATTGAAGACATGTTCATATAAAAACATGAACATGAATGTTCATAGCAGTGTTATTCATAATAGTCAAAAAGTAGAACCAACCTTAGTGTGTATCGAATGATAAATGGATAAGTAAAATGTGTTATATCCATACAATGGACTGTTACCGAACCATAAAAAGAAATGAAATATTGATATGTGCTACAACATAAACCTTGAAAGCATTATGTTTAGTGAAAAAGCCAGACACAAAACGCCACATATAGTATGATTCACATGAAATTTCAAAATTGGCAAATCCACAAAGGTAGAAAATAGATTAGTGGTTACAAGGGAATTAGGGGAAAGGGAGAATTGGGAGTAACTACTAAGGGAATGCAGTTTCTTTTGAGGTGATCAAAATGTTCTGGAAATAGATAATGGTGATGGTTGCTCAACTCTGAGAATATACTAAAAATCATTGAATTACACACTTTGACATGGTGAATTTTATGGTATGTGAAATATGTCTCAATTAAAAAAACATAAAACTTTTATCTTCCACTTCTCCCCATCCTCACTCCCACTACTCTTATCTAGGTCAACATCATCTTTCACTCCCAACCTCTTATTCACCTGCAAAAGCCTTGTAACTTGTCTTTCTGTTTCCACGCTTACCCACTATAACTCCTTCACACAGCAGTCAACCCAATATTGTTTCTGAGTTTGTACAAATATAATTTTTAAAATTTATTTATCACATGTCTAATTTTTTACTTTGTAATTTCATACTTATAAAAAAAAGTTGCAAGAGTAGTACTAAGTGCTCCCATGTATCCTTCCCCATCTTACATAACCATAGAATAATCATCAACACCAAGAAATGTAGACTCTATTAATTAACCTATAGACCTTATTTAAATATCTCCATTTGTCCCATTAATGTCCATTTTTTGCAGCAGAATCCAATCTAGGAATTCATGCTGCATTTAGCTGTCCCGTCTGCTTAGCCTTTACCAATCTTAGTTCCTCAGTCTTTCTTTATCTTTGATAACCTTGACATTTTTGAACAGAGGCTAGTTATTTTATAGAATGTCTCTATTTGGATTTGTCTCATGTTACTCATGATTAATTTCAAGTTATGCATTTTTGGCAAGAACACCACAGAAGGGATGCTATGCCCTTCTCAATCATCTTATCAGAAGGCACATGGTGTTGATTTTTCCATTACTAGTGATCACTTGGTTAAGGGGGTGTCTCCAACTTTCTCCTCTATAAATTCATCAATTTTCCCTTTGTAATTAATAAGCATCTTGTGGGAAATACTATGAGACTATGCAAACATTCTCTTTCTCATCATAGTTTTGCCCACTAAATTCGATTGATGATTCTTGCCTGCAACAATTATTAAATTATTACTGTGCTATTTGTCAAATGATGATTTTTCTATGTTCATTTCTTCTAAATTATTCCCCTGTAATGAAGAACTGTTCCTTTATTAATTGGTTTGTTTGTTTATTTATTCAGTCATTCATTCATGGGTATTTATTTTATTCTATGAGTAAGAATTCATTATTATCACTCTATCTGTTGTACAAATCGTCCCAGATTTGGCCACTGAGTGCTCTTTCAATTTGGTTTCTGTGTCTTTTCAAAATGTTCCCATCGCTTTCTTAGTTCTTTGCTTTCTGGCACAGCAAAAATTCGACATTCATCTTGTACTTTCCCTGACCTAGGCCTTCAGACTCATCTTTTTAAAAGATGATTTGGCCAGGTCATCCACTGCTTCACACCCCTCAATGACTCCCAGAGAATAAAGTCCTTACTGTGGTTTCAAGGCCCTTTTTTACCTTTCAAGCCTCAATCCCTGCCAAATCTCCCACCTTGCTCACTTGCACTATAGTTACGCAGGTATTCTGACAGTTCCTAAGACATGCCTAACTATTGTGACCTCAGGGCCTTTGCATGGCGGGCTCTTTGTCATCTTTCACCTCACATCACCTCCACAGAAAAGATTCCTTGATGTCTCTACTGAAAGGAGCTCCTATCCTCAAGCTACGCATTATCCCACTACCAACCCTTCTTTCCTTAACACTTGGTATAATCTCTGTTATATTTGTTTAAAATATATATATATATATATATATATATATATATATATATATATATACTCAAAACTTTTTCTTTATTTTTGGTATTTTAAAATAAGAATTAACTAAACATGAATGCAACAGTTGTCAATACAGACCGATAGAGGAAAGTTGACCTGAGCATTAAAGTTGACAATGTTGTCACTGGTGACATGATTTCCAACCCCTTGAACAACGGTTGGCAAAGTTCCAAACAAAACAAATTACATACACAATAGCTGAACCCCTGGAAAACTCAGCGTTTATTAAAATCGAGCATAAAATACTTTCGTGTTTACATACAAACCAGCATTAGGTTTTAGGCTCAGAGCATTATCAACAAGAGCATTATCATTATCAACAAGGCCCTTGAGGGTCATATGCAATCTACAACATGTTTTCATTGAGCCAGACTGTCCTGGGCTTTGTAGAATGTTTAGCATCCCTGACCTCACCCTGACCTTGCCTGAAGATCCCCATTCACGGTGCTAATCAAATGGGTCCCCATGTGCTTGAGAGTTCTAAAACTCTTAGATTTCTAAAACCCATCCATTTTAAATTTCTAAAACATCTTCTGGGTGATGAAGGGCATTGTTTTTTAAGCAGCCATGACACAGACTGAAACCCACAGACAAGGTAATCAAAGGGATCACCCCACTAACCACCAGCAGCTATCAGGATATCAGAAACAGGCTGTAACTGCCGGGAAGACATTCCCAAGAAGGATGGAAATAGAGCAGGAGGTCCTCCCTGATCCCAACTAAGAGTCATCCCTTCTTCCTCTAATCCCCACAGCTCAGCTCCTCTGTTTGGATGCTTCTGCTTTATATTAGCAAGATCTAGCACACAGCCATCTTCCCTATTAGCCTCCAGGCTCCAGGAGAGCTTCCTCTGATCCACTCCTGCATCTCCAGCATCCAGAATAAAATCCAACATGTACCCACCAATGTTTATGGAAGAAATAAATGTATACATGCTTTAACTAGGGAAGAATAGAAGACAAAGTAGACTTGAGTCAAGTCCTCTCCTAGAGCTGTTCTTAAAGGCACTATTGCTGGCTACCTGGGAGGACTGGCTACCATCTGCCAGGCCCTGGGCTAGGCCGAGGATGCAGTGATAAGCAGGACAAATACCTGCCCATGGGGAGGAAACAGACTCCCATACCTATGGCAACTGCGGCAATTCAGGAATGAATGAGACTGGTGGGCACTGAAGAGGGACAACTAGCTCTGTCTGAGGCAGTTAGAGCCAGGAATGGTATCTGAGCAGAGTAAGAGTTAGCCCAGGTGAAGATGGAGATTGTTCCAAGCAGAAGGAGCCAAGCTTGCAAAGTCACATTAGGAGAACTCCAGTAACACACTCTTCCTCCAGATACCCCTCTGCCACTGCCTTCCTCTGATCATCTCTGATCCTTTGGTGAGGGAGAGCTCAGGAGACAGACTTGGGGCACGTTCCATAGCATAACTTACTTTAAAAGACAAACGAGCTGTATATACAGTGGCCAGCCTTGCCTCTCCCTCACCAAGCCTAAAGAACTGACCAAGTTCTCACAGGGCTTAGAAAAGTCCTCTTGGCTTCCACCTCTTGGAAATGCCTTTTCTTTGGAGATATGAGGCTTCAAAATTAACATCTTTTTTTTAAAATGTGACCTAATTCACTTAGTCAAACAAATTCTCTCCCCCGGCCCACCTTTGCGGGGAAGGCAGAAGCACTTAGGTTTATGGAGATCCTACTCTATGCCAGATGTGGTTCTACATGCTCCACATACACCACCTCATGTAGCCCTCCCCACACACCATACAGCAGGCATTAATACCCCTACTTACAGATGAGAAACCTGAGGCTCAGAGAGGTCATGCGACTTGCCTAATATCACACAGCTCATAAGCGGCCTACCCATCTTCCCACAGCCCCGCACCTTTGTTTCAGGCTACTTATAACTTCACGATGGCTTGAGGGGTGAAGGTGTGATCTGTGTGAGGACTTCAGAAGTAGAATTTTCTGGGAGGCATAAATATATGTCTATATGATATATAGAAATGTATCATAGACTGGCCTAATTCCAGGAAGAAGAATCAGCTCAGTCTCTGACAGAGGCACAGTCTGGGGTCTGGCTCTGTCAACCATCAGTAAAACATAGAAGATATCCACCTCTAGTAGGTTTGTGAGCATTAAATAAGTGGAATGCCTGGCACATGGTAGAGGCTGACTCCGTGCCCTGCTAGCCTGATCTGACCGTGTTACTGTTATCCATGGAAACTTTGCCCACAGTTGGTGCCTCTGTGTATCAATCACACTCCCAGCAGGAGACAGGTAGTACACTAAAATGGTTCAACTGAAGAGACTTTACAAAGGCTTTACAAAGGCACTGGTAGGAAGGGATACAGCAACCAACAAGAGGTTATGACCTACTGAAGTACTAGCTGTGCTGAGAAGCCCTTTCTACTCCCACACCTGATGGGACAAACGAAGGGGAGAGAATTACTGGAGTCTCGTAAAAGCTGGGACTGTAGAGGAAGGTCTGCCCACTAGGAACTGTGGTCATGCATCAGCAGTTCACAAACATTGAAGAGGATCAAAATCACCTAGCAGACTTGTTAAAATACAGATTGCTGGGTCCCCAGGAAGGCTGGAAGTAGAGAACTGTACTTCTGGCAAGCTCCTAGGTGATCCAGATGTTTCTGGTGTGGTGCCCCCTCTTTGAGAACCACTGCCACTAAAGAAGAGAATCACAGTGGGGAGAAGAGGGAGGAGGTATAAATAACCTGCCCTCTCTCTCCTTCTACCTTCCTATCCCCTGCTAGTGCTTTGCATTAGCCGAACCCAACGTGACGCTGGAGGGCAAGGAGCTAGCATGGCAGAGGCTGAAGAGGTCCTGCTGCTGGACCACAGAGCAGTGAAGAGAAGGGATCTGAGAGGTGGGGAACAAAGAATAATCAGAAACTCCTCCAACCCTCCCCAGGCCTCTCTTCTTCCACCAGCCCAGTCAGCAGATGACCCTGTCTTCATTCAAATACTGTTTTCTACCTCATGGCTTCTCCAAATATTACTAATGAGTAGGTGAATGCGCTATATATTGTTCAGAGGCTTAAAAGAAAATTATGATTCTCTCAATTCAATTAAATAAATAAGCTATCGTGTCCTGTTGCTCTGCAGAGCTTTGATGCATTGCTTATGTTGAGAAGTGTTGAGATTCACGTCTGAAATAAAGCTGGCATTCTTTATCCCTTCCATTTCAGGTTTTTCCACAGCTATTTCCAGGAGACTTGTTTTCTGATTAATACATGGCATTTTTTTCCCTTAGAGTTTAAGTTTCTTTTTTTTAACCTATGAAAAGATTTTTTTAAATAGTGTTTCTTAAAATTACAATTTCTGTTTTTATATTCCCTGCTTCCAACTTTGAGGAGTAAAAACATTTTTGCAGCAGTGAGCCTGAATCTCTGAAGATATGGTATGAACAGTTCAAGAGGAAGAAAATCTGTTTAATTAAATTTTACTTTCTGTTTGTGAAAAAAACATTAACTATATTAGCAGTTCTTCAGAAACCCCAAGTCTCTAGAACGATCCCTGAGACTGAAGTCATTTATCCACAGCAGGTCCCAGAACTCAGGCTGGACTGAACTCAGGTTGGTAGGTGCTCCAGGCCAGGAGCCTAGGAAGGCTGACATGTGTGGATGTGTGACTTCAAGGAAATATATCTTTGGCAGCTTCTGAGTCACTGAAGACACCTCTCCTTCACCGAATGTCCCATGCTGGCCCTCGGCCACCCATCAGTGTTCCCGGCTGTTCTGCCTTCCTCACGAGTACCCGTGGTCTCCACCTGCAAAGGTGAATGGGTTTATCTTTTGCACCAACTTTCATCCATAGATAGTGGTGGCCCGTAGCGCTGTGTTAAGAAGGATTTCAGTGCTTATGTTCTAGCGAAACGAGTAAACAAATGAAGGAAGAAGATAATTACAAATTGTGGTAAGGGAAGAAATCATAACAATGAGAGTAGGCAACTTTACATAGAGGGGTGGTCATGGGAGACTCCTCAGTATCTAAATTTAAACTGAAGAACAGTCTTTTAATGCACACTAAAAAATGAAAATGAACCTGGCACACAATTGCCAAAAGAAGCAAAGGCCTAGAAAAAGAAAAGATCTTAAAATATTTCAGGCACAAGACAAGGCCAGTATCGCCGGAGTAGAACGATCAAGGGAGAGGGAGTACGATGTAAGTTTAGAAAAGCTGGTCGCAGACATACAGAGCCTTGTAGATGAAATATAACAGTTATCTACAGCTGTGTAACAAACCAACCCAAAACTCAGTGGCTTAAAACAATAGCCATTTTATCTGCTCACAATTCTGGGAGGCGGCCATTTGGGCTGGGATCAGCAGAAGAAGCGCCAGTTTTCCTGGTCCCACTTATGCAACTGCCACAGTCTGGCGGCTCACCTAGGATTAGAGGATCTATGATGTCTCACCACACATCTGCTAGTTAGTGCTAACTACTGGCTGGTCAGTCTAGGGAGCCTCAGATGGGAGAGCTCATCTCTGGCAACATGATCTCTAATCCACTAGTAAGCTAGACCAGACTTTCTCGTGCGTTGGTCTCAGGGGAGCCTTTCAAGAGGACAAAAGTAGAAGCTGTAAGTCTTTTGAGGCTGAGGCTTCAAAGTCAAATAATGTAATTTGTATTGCATTCTGTTAGTCAACATAAGTCACCACACCAGCTTAGATTCGAGGGGTGGGAAAATGGACTACTCCTCCTTATGGGAGGGGTAGCAAAGTCACACAGCAGTGGGGCATATACACGGGGATGAAAGGAATTTGTAACCAATTTTGCAACATACTCCATCAAGGTAATAAATTTACATTTTAATCTAAGAGCAATGGGAAATCACTGATGTTTCAAACACGGGAATCAGGCAAATCTGGTTTATGCTTCAAAATGATCACTCTGGTAAATGGATGGAGTAAGGATGAGAATGAAGCAGGAATGTAGCAGAGAAACTGGTTAAGTGGCTTTGGTGGTTTTTTAGACCAGAGATAAGGAAGTCTGGACTCGGGTGGAGATAGCTGAGATGGTGAGAAGTGGGCATGCCTGATACTATTTGGAAAGTAAAGAAGATAGGACTTGTTTATCGATGTAGATAGAAGGGAGAGACGGAAGCAAAGGTTTCTAGGTTTTTGGCTTGAGTCACTGTTGGTGCCATTTATAGAGATTGGAAAGACAGGAAAGGAGCAGGTAGGAATGGGGGCAGGAGGGAAGCAAAAGTTTAGTTTGGATAAAGTTTGAGACACTAAGTGTTCAAATCAGGTAGGCAGTTAGATATTCAGATCTAAGGCTCAGAAGGGATGTCGAGGTTGGACATGTCAATGCATGAGTTGTGATGGTCAGTTTATGAGTTAACCTGCCTAGGCAGAAGCCCTCAGTTATACATCAAATGCTAATCTAAGTGTGGCTGTGAAGATATTTTGTAGATGTGACTAAAGTTCATAATCAGTTGACCTTCAGCACAGGAGATTATCCTAGAAAATCTAGATGGGTCTGATTCAACCAACTGAAGTCCCTAAAAGCAGAGCTAAAGCTTCTCTAAAAGAACAAAATCTGCCTGTGAACAGCAGCTTTGCTCCTTGCCCACAAGTTCCAGCCTGCTCTTGCTGACAGCCTGGTCTAGAAATTTGGGGCTCGCTTAGCTTACTACTGGTCCTGGTTCTCTGATTGAATCCTGGCTGATACAGGGGTCATCAACAAATATATGATATAGATCATATCTTATGCCATAGGACCTGTGAGATCTCTCAGGGAAAGAAAAAAGAGGAGAGACAAGGAGAGACCAGCCTGGGGTACACCAACATTTTGAGGTTAGTTCAAAGAGGAAAAGAGAGAAAAAGAGACTGAGAAGGAAGAGCTCACGGAGTACGAACAAGCCCTTGTAAGTGTGTTGTCACAAACCAAGAGAAGAAAGTATTCCAGGAATGAGGGAGCAGCCTGGAATAAGTGCCCTTAGGATGCCTCTTACACCCTGACTACAGCGGGCCACACGAGTCGTTTTAGTGCTCAGTGTCTTGTACACACACCTTGCAAGCAACAGTGCCATGTGTCTGACTTTCAGCATATGAGTTCAATAGATCATAACAGTTACCATTACTGCTAGGACAGCTACAATTGGTTATCTAGTTTACAAAAAAACTTTATGTGTTACCAAAGGGGAATGGGGAGAGGAGAGGGGAGAGGCGGATGGTGTGTGTGTGTGTGTTGGGGAGGGGGGTGTTGAAATTTAAATCATTTCAGAAAGAAAGAAAGAAGAAGAAAAGAAAGAAAGCAAGGAAGGAAGGAAGGAAGGAAGGAAGGAAGGAAGGAAGGAAGGAAGGAAGGAAGGAAGGAAGGAAGGAAGGAAGGAAGGAAGGAAGGAAGGAAGGAAGGAAAATTTTATGTCAAAGATTGCTGCAGCAAATCTACAGTAAACTTTCACATCTAAAAAGACAAGATAGATACTACATGCTTTTGACATGAAGGATTCGGGAGATAAAGCTATGCACGGCTGTTGTTAGAAGTTCAGAAGTCACACAAAACACAACAAAGAGAATGAAGACAACACGGACCTCAGATCATTATGGAAAATGAAACTTCGATGACAGTTTTGATGTTGCAAACCAACTTTGTCGTGATGTTACCTGATTGTTTAGAATGACTACCACTTGTCTAATTCATCTTCCCTGGGCTCTAAATGTGCTTTATTAAAAACCGCAGCTTTCATATTCCTGGCATTTACATCACTTATCGAACTACTGTGGTACACATTTGTTTAAACAAACAAACAAATAAAAAACTAACCTCATGGTCTGTGGGTTAAAGAAATGAGAACATGGTCAACTGAGTTTAATGCTATTGAGAGGTCAGGGAAGATAGAAACAGAAAAGTGTTTACTACATTTGGCAACATGTAGGTCATTGGCAAATTCAGCAAGAGTGACCATTTCTGTAGAATAGCGAGACCAGAATCCATATATATCAGATATGCCATCATCCTGAACCTTCACAATAGCCCTTAAAGCTAAAGCTAAGGATCATTAACCTTCCATATGACTCAACATTGTGTATGGTGTTGAAGACCAAAGCTTCTAGAGCCTGAATACCTGGGTTCAAACACTGGCTCCTCCACTGACTGACTACATATATTATCTGGGCAGTTTAATTTAACCAGTATTTACCTTAAGTTTCCTCATTGGTAAAATTAAAATAATGATAATACCTCTTTCATAGGGCTGTTTGAGAATTGTATGATTTCATATATGCAAAATCCTTTGAAAGCCTGTGAAATATTCACCATCTACGTTACCACCTCCCCCCACCCCTTGTACAGATGAAGGAACAGAGGCTCTCAGAGCTTTTCTGTAGATCCCAAGACTGATAACAAGAAAGGAAGGATGTCATCCCTGTTCTCTTAGACTCTATACCCTGAGTTAGAATTTGAAGAGTGATTCCCACTTAAGCATCTGTACATCAGATTCAGGTTTATTTTCTCAAAATTTTTTATAAAGTTTATTTGAGCCAAACTGACAACAATCGCTGGGAAGCAAGATATCAAATACTCCCAGATCCAGGTTTCTTTAAAAGTAAGAGTCTTCTTTTGGAGGTGAGCCAAAGTGATCAGCAGGACCCAGTAAATAAGTCATACACTTCTGGTAACAACTGGCCCCTCATATGCCCAGAGACTGAGCTGGTCATTTACAGAAAATATACATACTCCTTAGCCATACATTATGAGTATCACATCTAGTAGACAACAACTATGTACTTATAAACAACAACTGAGATTACTCAGTCACATGTTTCCTAACACGATTATCATCTTCCCAACCTAATCACTCCTTTTCAGCCTGCAGATTACTTATCTATATCAAGGTTATTCATTCTTTATCAATGTTCAAATTATTTCTAGGAGACTATAGAATAAATTACAGCACACAAGCATAACTATTATTAATGAACTCTTCAGTAAAACAATAAGATGTTCTGTATCCAGAATCAAAATAATGTTAACACTCTTTGATATCAACGTCTATTTCTGGGAATTTATCCTGAGGAAATAATCTAAGAGAAGGAAAGGAAATAATGGGCATGAAGATGCTATATTATTCAGTGGGATATATACAGTAAGGTCTTCATATCTCCATGGCAATATGAAAATTACTTATGGTCTAATGTAAAATTTTTAAAAATACAAAGTCATGTCTGCAGTCTTATCATAACACAGGAGATGCACAAAAATCATGTATGCAGATTTTAAGGACATTATAAGGAACGCTGTTTGGCCCATCTTCTCTCAATATCAGCTTTATAGCCTTAGGCCATAAGGACTCATAGAGAGTCTCATAAAGACTCTCTAAGACTCAGTTTCCTCATCTGTAAAATGGATGTAACAAGAATCTATTAAGCATTTACTAGTGCCAAGCCCTGTGGTACTAAGTGCTTTATAAGCCTTATCTTATTTAAACAACTTCTACACCTCACCGCCCCCTCCCCATTCTGTGAAATAGGAATGACTTTTATCATCATTTTCCAAATATGGAAACTAAAACCCAAAGATGTGAAGCAACTTGCCCAAGGTCATGGAGTAAGAGATATAGGATTTGAACTCAGAGTCCTGCCCAGCTGATCTCTGAGCCAGAGCTCATGATCACCAGTTGAAGGTAACTGTGAAAATTAAATTTAATATTTGCTTTGTGGATAACTGGGTAATGTGAAACAGTAGCATAGGGAAAGGGGACATCAAAAGGTGCCCAGCTATGGAAGCAGTTCAGCGGGTTCGGACCCAGAGAATAATAATGGTGATAGCTAATTTTTGTTAAGTGTTTGCTTTGTACCAGGCACTCCTCTAATTGTTAACACATTTAGTCCTTGTAACAACCCTATGAAGTAGGCAATATTATTATTCTCATTTTATATGTAAAGAAACTAAGGCACAGAGAGATTAAGAAACTTGCCTGAAGTCAAATAGTTTGAAGGTGGAGGAACAAGGAATCAAACTGCGGGCAATACTGGCTCTTCAGCCCGCAGGCTTTGCCACCTTGCTATAGCTGACTCTGAAGGACTGTGCCAACTGTTCCCCCCACAACGTGGTCGCCTCAGATCTAAGGATTATCAGTGAATATTTTCCCCATTTCATTGGAAGTTCAATTACTGTTGCTATAGTGTTTATATGATTTCTTTTAAAAATAAAAATGTCTAAAAGTGCACAAAGGACCTGATAGACATCTCTCCAAAGAAAATGTACAGATGGCCAGTAAGCACACAAAAAGATGTTCAACATCACTAAGCATCAGGGAAATGCAAATCAAAACAAGATACTACGTCACACCCTTAAGGATGGCTATTATAAACAAACAAACAGAAAATAAAAAGTATTGGCAAGGATATGGAGAAACTGGAACCTTGTGCACTGCTGGTGGGAATGTATAATGATATAGCTGCTGTGACAAACGGGACAGCAGCTCCTCAAAAAATTAAACACAGAGTTATCGTATGCTCTACCAATTCCATTTCCGGGTATATACCCAAAAGCATTGAAAGCAGAGACTGGGATAAATAAATATCTATACATGTTTATAGCGTATTATTCAGAATGGCCAAAAGGTGGAAGCAACCTGTTATGGGCTGAATCGTGTCCGTCCACCCCCTAATTCATATGTGGAAGTCCTAATAACCAGAACCCCATAATCACCATATTTGGAGGTAGGGCCTTTAAACAGATAATTAAGGCTAAATAAGCTCATTGGTGTTGGCCCTAATCTAATATGGCTGGTATCCTTATAAGAAGAGGAAATTAGGACAAACACATGAGGGGAAGACCATGTGCAGATACAGGGAGAAGACAGCCATCCACAAGCCCAAGACAGAGGCCTCAGGAGAAATCGACTCTGTCAACACCTTGATCTTGGATTTCTTAAACTGTAAGAAAATAAATTTCTCTTGTTTAAGCCACCCATCTATAGTACTTTGCTATGGCAGCACTAGCAAGCTAATATACAACAAAGTGTCCATCAGCAGATGAATAATCAAAATGTGGTGTATACATACAATGGAATATTATTTAGCCTTAAAAAGGAAGAAAATGTTGACATATGCTACAACATGGATGAACCTTGAAGACATTCAGCTAATTGAAATAAGACAGTCCCTAAAGGACAAATATTGTATGATTTCACTTACATGAAGTGCCTAGAGTAGTCAAACTCATAGAAAAAGGAAGTAAAATGGTAGTTGCCAGAGGCTGTGTGAAGGGGGAAATGGGGAGTTAGTGTTTAACGGGTATAGAGTTTCAGTTTGGGATAATGGAAAAGTTCTGGAGATGGATGGTGGTGATGGTTGCACGTCAGTGTACTTAATGTCACCAAACTGCATATCTAAAAAATTTTTAATGATAAATTTTGTTCTGTATTGTTAAAGAGAAAAACCACAGAGTGGAAATGGCAACACTTGTACTAAAGCCCATGATACCAAACCGAGATTTACTGCCTGTTCTAAATGCTGTTTCAACCTCTCACAGAAACACGGTCTTAATCAACCAGCCTGGAATTTTCTGGTTATCATCAGTGAATTAAACTGTCAGGTGGGCCCTCCTCCTCCTCACCCCCTCAGCCTTAGAAAAAAGAGGTAATCCAATCTGCATAATAAAAACCATTCCTGCCCCCAAACAATCCTTTCTTTTCTCTACTAATAGCTCCCTTGTTTGAACTTTCTTTCTCTAAAAACCTTCCATTTTGTACAGCCCCTCAGAGTGCCCTTCTAGATGCCCCATTCATGAATCAATTAATAAAGCCGATTAGATCTCTAAATTTACCGGCTAAATTTAGTTTTTTAACAGTATGTTTTGTCACAACTTAAAAATTGTTTTAATTATAAGAATTTCTAATAACAAAGTAAAATGAAAACCATATTAGTACAATTAGGAAAGCAGAAACAACTTTAGATATTTTAAACGAAGAAAGGTTAATACCAGGAATTGGTTACAACATGTTAGAAGGAGCAAAAGTGGGAAATTACCAAAAGATGAGCAACTTCAGGAAGCCACCACTAACCCTAGAGCTGAAGAAGTATAAGAGAAAACAGTGGTATCACCTAGAGTTCAGGAACATCGCACCTATGAGGCCACTATACTCAGAAGCTTATTCTTACTGTCCACAGCTTTTGCCCTACAACTCACAGAGGCACTACCGGAAACTGGTGGTGGTGGGGTGGAAGGGATGGCTTTCTCCCTTTGTTTAACCCTCTAATCTCTAGCTAGTTCCTCCTGTTGGAAGATCCTAAGAGAAGCTAACTGAAAAGAGATTCTGGGTAATGTAGATTGCAGGCTTCTAGCCTTAGGGGAATAGATAGGGGCAAGCTGATTGATAACAGACTCTATCCAACCCAGAGGTCTTTAAACAAAGCATTGGAAAGAAGGTAACAGCAATGTGAACATAAACGAAGTTTTGAAACTCGCAGGATTCCTGTGGACATTTATTACCTTCTATCAATCCTGCCTCCAGTTTTTATGGAACTACCCATTACTAATCCATGGGATTGCATGGGGCTGTCAGTCAGGGGGAACGTCCCCTCCTACTCCTACAGTGGTGGCCAAGGGACCCAAACAAGTCAATCTTACCTCCTATGCCATTGGGTAGTGATTGGTTCAGGGATATGCACCCGATCCAAGCAGGCCTTGTCACAGTCACTTTGGGGAATTGCTGGGCCTAAGAGGGTTCTCTCACTCTAAGAGATCATGAGCTATACGGATCCTAAAAGCCTGAAAGTGCTGGGATCATCTTCCTACTAAAGAAAGAGGGCCTGCCTGGGAATGTAGCATCAGCTTTTTAAGCCACTGTATCAACTAGTGGTTCGTGTTGGACCTGGAATAAATATAAAATCCTTTAAGGCATCTGCTTCTGCTTCTTTAAAAATTTTATCTTCACGGCTTTCTCATATGAAATGCTGTTGATTCAGGTCTCCTCACCTTAAGCTTACGCAGTAGATTTTTTTTTTTTTTTTACCCCTAAACGCAAGTTCAACTAGTTCAGTGCCTTTCTTGTATAACATTCTAGAGTTACACTTGGAAGCTGCCCCCATGGTGCGGGTCTCTGCACCATGGCCCTATAATTATGTGCTTTGGGAACGGTAAATAACTGCCTTGGATAGGACACAAGCAGCTTTCTACCTAGTTCTGGTGTGTATAGAAAGGTGTCTCTCTGACTTACCAGTGGGTTTGTTTGCTTCCTGATGACAAGGGTCACCAAAGCCAAAAACAAAACAAAACAAAACAAAACAAACAAAAAAACTAGAAATCACAGCCTCTACCTGTCTGTCACTAGGTGAAAATCGGAACACCTGTGTATGACCAAATGCTTTTGGAGTTTCCTATGTTTATAGTTATCAATATGACAATTATATAACCGAAATTCTTTCTGTTGACAAAAACCCAAATCAAACTAGGCACAAAAGGGAATGTGTTGGCTTCTGTAAATGAACATTTTAGGAACATCCTTAGGCATGGTTAGATCCGGACACAGGAATCTCCATCTAGAAGCTCTTATTTTCTTTTTTTCTGCGGTGACCACATTGTAATTCTATTCATCTCAGGCAAACACCGGCCCAGCACTTGGTCAGAGCACACCTGGAGAGTGGTATGCCACTCAGGAAGTCATTCTCCAAGAAGGAGTGAACAAGTGAAGGGGAACATAGATGGTGACATACAAAGGATAAGTTGGTGGGAGCTGTCTGTCCCCGTAGAAAATGTTATCACTGATATTGTTTAGAGTCACCTGCATTCATGATAATAAAAAGCTGACTGACTGTTCCTTGTTTGTATTATTGTTTTTAAATTATCTGCAAACAGTGCTTCTCTTAATTCCTGCACCCAAGACAATGGCTGCCACCACCCTGCCTGAGGCACACCACCAGATGTAGGGGTCCTTCCTCTCACTCAGCACACTTCCTCAAAGAGCTGAACAACTCCCACAGCTTCACCTACCATCTCCTGGCTGGTGGCTTCCAGCTCTCTCTCCTGGTAGCATTGGCTGCCTCCAGGACATTTCCATTTAAACATCCTACTGTGTCTGATACTGAACTACACCTTGCTTCTCCCCGTTTGTCTGATCTCAGAAGATGCATCTATACAACAAGCAGTGAAGATGAGATGCATCCTGAATCTTTAAGGCAAATCAGCAAAGGCCTCCCTCAAATTGTTCTGTGCTGCACATCCCATGAGGCTGACCGAACGCCACTGACACACCAAGTTGTTTATTCACAAATTTCTTTCACAAATGTCCAAGACACATAGAGTCTATGCTTTCCCCAGCTACTTCTTGGGCAAGGAAAGAAACAAGTCACCTCCCTCACTTCTTGCCCTTTGTTTCCACATGGACTCCTGCTTGCGTGGTTCCCAGGCCTGGAGAAATCATTTGAGAATGCCTGAGTTTCTTCCAGTGTGTGGTCGGAAGGCCCTCGAGGCCCATTTTGGTCTATGGAAGCAGAGATTGGAGGTAGGGAAGGCCCACAGAGTTCAGTCATTTCTGAAATTTATCTCCAAACCTAACCCCTAGATACCAGAATTTCAATGGGATTATTTGGATTCATTTCCACAATACCCCAACCTTTACTCCTCAATGCTGACAAGACTAGTCTGTACATTATATTCAATAATTATTTGCCGAGTGCCCAACAGTTTCTTTTATATCTACACACTGACCTGTATTTTTCCGACCACCCTGTGAGGGCTAGAAGAATCATTTCCCCATTTCAGAGAAGAGGAAATTAAAGCTTAAGGAAATTAATATGACTTGGCTAAGATCCCACAGCTGGTGTGTCGGGGAGCCAGGACCCAAATCTGGACCTGTGCTCCAAGATCTCATGCAATGCTCATTGGCAGGGAAGGATGTCACCACCCTGGACAGGGATACTCCATGCACAAAAGCCTCTCCCACTGGCCTGTATTAGTAATCAAATTAGCACCCCTAGAAAGTTGTCCCTTTGAGTAACAGAATTGAGTTGTTATATAATGGCTGGTGTGAATTCATTTATCAGATTTCCTCCTGAGATCACAGCACTAAGGATGTAGGCATCTTGCCAGGAAGAAAAGGAAGGTAGAGGCAGTCCGCCAAGTGCTATGTGGAAAGGGGAGACTCACAAGGTGGGTGCTCCATGAGGCACTGAGCACCCAAGGCCATGAGATTCCTAGAGTAGAATGGGGACCAGCCAAAGGACAGTAGGTTTGTCTTTTAGCTGTATCTAGATTTTCTTCCCCCAAACAGGGAACAGGGGTCAAATGTAGGCATGACCCTTCTGCCTGTACTCACCCATCTGCAATCCTAAGGCCAATGTCCTCAGCAAAAGGACAAACATGAGAAAGGACAAAAGAGATTATATATGAAGTTGTCACTTACCCTGATGTTCTTCCCTAAAGCCAGTGCCCTGTCCTACTCTGTCATGATCTTGGAGAAACATCAGCTCTAATTACGTTTTTAGCCATGCATTCATTTATTCATTCAAATGACATTACTTAAGCACTCCATGTTGGCTTCTAGAGAGCCAGTGAGACATAGCCACATACTCCAGGCATCATTGACTTCCTAACCTCTTCCTAAAATTCCAAGCTCCTGGTCAACTTGACCCTAGAGTTTCTTAACCTAGGATCCACTGACAACTGGAAGCAATCGGTGGAACCCTTGCATTTTTTATTTATGATTATGAATTTTTCTGGGGAACAGTCCCTTTCTTAGCTTCATCAGATACCCACAAAATGACCTGCTCCTTAGGGTCATTACCAGAGTAGTCTGCAACATTATTCTTCTGCGGAAACTTCCAACAGTACACAGTGTGCTGGAAATCCTTCCCATTTGCAAATAGCAGGTTCTATGAAAGGAGTGAATGGCACTAATCAACCAACCCTGTAGTTCAACCTTCTCTATTTAAAAAGTTCATTTTTTAAATGACGACTAATTTTATTCACATTTGGTAACAGGAAGCTAGAGCTGTGAACACAGGCATTTATACATGTCATGAAACCCCTAAAATAGCACTTGAAGCCAGCCACTAGATTCCATAAAGCTAATGCCTTAATGGAACCATTCTTCTCTTATTGCAAAATAGTCTCCACACTGATAAACATGTTGTCAACTGTGGCAAGGAAACGTAGGTTGGAGGTTTGTTGGTTTTTGTTTTGTTTTTGTTTTGTTTTTAAATAGCACTGCTGTCTTGCAGGAAGACATGTTTACATTATATTTTCAGATTAATATTACATTGGTATATTTTAAGCAGAGTTGTAAAGAGTGAGAGCCTGTTTTCCTCTGGAGAAGATTTATTCACACTGTTTTAAAGAAATGACTCCAATCTGGTCTGATAGCCTCCCTGCTGGGAGCTAGCTATACTGAGGGCAGTAGCAGTTTTTTGGAAACCCAACAAAATCATAGCAGGTGAAATAACATACAAAACTTTATATGCAGTGATTCCTGATAGTATCTGTACTTAGCTACTTTGCCCCCTTCTCCTTCCCATTTCTTGCCTTCCCAAAAGTTTTCTAAGCTCAGAGTTGGGGCTTCATCTTGCAACCAGCTTCTCAAGGATATTGATATCTTGAACAGCTGTCAGGAAAGTATCAAGTGACTATGGCACTAGAAGCACTTAGGAAAAGGCAGTTACATTTAACTGTGAAGACAAGTCTGACACAAGATAAATAGAAAGGAACATAAGTTGATAGATAATTAAGTATTAAATAATGAAGTGCTGACTTAGAATGCTATTTGAGTTTAGAGAACAGAGATGGTAATGTTGGTTTGATTGTTGTGATAGATTTGAAGTAGAGGTAAAATTGAGTTGGACCTCGAAAGAAGATAGTGGTAATACTACTAATATCAGTACCATTAATAGGGGGAGAAAAAGGAAATCATAAAATACCAATTTTACAACCTATTTCTAGTAAATGCTTTGTATGAATTATCTCATTTACTCTTCAGAGCAACCCATTTCACAGATAAGGAAACTGAGGCTCAGAGAGGTTAAGGAACTTGGCCAAATATGGAATTAGTTTTTTCTATAACCTAAGCCCATGTTCTTTCTACCACACCACATATGCCACTTCCCCAAGATATGGGAAACAGCACCCTTCCTCATCTCTTGATAAAAATTGTCTTTTAATATTTTGGAATTGTAAAACCAGAATAATAAGATTAAGACAATTCACTCCCTGTCTGTACCCAGACTCTCAAAAGGTAGACATATTTTGCTATCTGAGTCAGAGATCTGGTCATTCATCTGACTCAGAGTATGCCCTAAGTCCCTGGAGGAGTAGAGTGAGATTTTCACTAATTAGAAACAAAAGATGGAAGGCCAAAGGAAAGCCCTGACTCCCCAAATAGGAAAAGGAAAGAAAATGTCTAGCTTTCTAAGAGAACTGACCCAATGCTAAGGAACTCCAGGTAAAAATGAGAGGCCCTCTTGAAGCCACACGGATGTCGGGGAAAGCAAATCTATATGCTATTACACCTAGGATGACAGGTGATGCAACCCAGTTTAATCATAGGATATATGGTCTCAGTCTCCAAAATGATCCCAGTGATACCACTTCCTGGATTCCCACTCTTGTGTAGTCCCCTCCCATTTTGCAGCAAGGTTGGTCTGTGTAACCAACAGCATGTGATAGAAATGATGGGATGTCATTTTTGAGATTAGATTATAAAAAAGACTGTGGCTTCTATGGGCTCTCTTCTTCTTCCTTTTCCTCCCTGCCTCTCCCCTTCCCCTCCTATATCTCCCTTCTCCCTCTCCCCCTACCAACACCCCACAGAGAGAGGTTGGTTGCATGTTATAAGCATCCCTATAAAGAGGTCACATGGTGAGAAAACTGAAGCTTGACAATGACCATGTAAGTGAACTAGCAAGCAGATTCTCCAACTTGAGTGAAACCTTAAGATGACTCTGGCCATCTTCACTGCAACCTCATGAGGGACTATTAGTCAGATCCACCTAGCTGAGCTGCTCCTGATTCCTGACCCCAGAAACTGTATGCGATAATAAATGTTTGCTCTGTTAAGCTGCTAAATTTTATTTTGTAATGGCTGAAAAATGACTGTTAGAAATTTATTACTTGCAGGAAAATTACTGCTTGGCTATGTCCATGGGAACATAGGCTATTACGGATAGGAACATAACATTCTAAACAAGCTTTCTGCTTCTGTACCCCCGCTTACTCACCTGACCTGTGAGTTGACAGGTAGTGAATAGAAGAAAGATAGCCCTTTGTGTTTAGACAGAATGAAGAATGGGATTTTGGGCTTAAAAACCCTGTACCTCTACATTTCGGGGCTGCTTAATATGGGGTCTGCATACCCCCAGCAGACTCAGCTGGCTGAATAAAGAGTATTTCCTATAACTCACTGAGTTCCAGTGGTCCATGTGTCTTTTAGGGGCTGGCGGCTACAACAATATTAGATTTTACATAGCTAATATAGCGTAGGATGGGCCTTAACCATCAGATAGAAGAGATGCTCCTTACAAACGTATCCCAACAAAGGAAAATGAGCTATGGAATTTTCCTACCTCCAGGTCCCAAAACTCACTCTCCTGTTTCAGGTTTCCACACAGGCTATTCTTTCTGCCTGAGGCATCTTCTCTTATATTTTTACCTTTCTACCTTTCAGGTCTCACTCAAACATCACCTCCTGCAGGAATTTCTTCTGATCCCCTCCACTGAATGAGTCGCTCTACCTTTTAGGATCCCACTCTTCCAACCCTCCCCATGCTTCCTCTTATCATAGCCATGTTTTATTATGGTCTATGTACTTATCTGTCCATCCCACTAAACTATGAGAAACTTGAGGGCAGGGCTGATCTTGGCACATGGTAGGTACCCAGGAAGGACAAGAAGGACTTCTAGGAACTCAGAGCCATAGAAAGCTCCTAGAAAAGAGAAATAAGCAACTAAGAAGCAAATGATGACTGGCTTGAAAGCAAGGAAAGAATCTTTGAGACACACAGGAAAGGGACTTCTCAGAAAGTCAGGGGCTAGCACAAGGATCAAGGCTACCAAGCAACCTGCTTTAGAGCAGAAACACCATTCAAACTGAGCTGAGGAGGGTGACTTGGGCCCAAAGGCCAGGGCTGAGACCAGGAAGCCAGCTCTGGATAGGATACAGCATTCAACTAGGCCTGGACCATAATACCAACCCAAATGACCTTGGCTAAAAGTCAGGCTGTCTTTATTTAGGGTCCAGACAGAAATGCCATGAGAGAAAGGAGTCTGGGACCAGGTGTGAGGTCAGCAGGATCATCCAGTTTAATCTGGGGACAGACTTCGGTTAATCATAAACCAGGTTGCTAGAAAAGCCTTAGGCAGTAGAAGAGAAGTATGCTGCACAATTTGCCATTTGTTTACATTTTAAGATTTTATTTAGGAAAACTCAGTTCAGACTCACTAGAAATGGATCTTAATCAAGACACAAGGGTAGGGAAGGAGACTATCCAGGGAATAAAAATTCTCTTGAATCCCAGTGCCCCCACATCCAACCTTAATCTGCACAAATACCCTCAACCCAGGCATGCAAGGTCAATTATCATTAGCAGCACACCAGTAGTCTGGGATCAAAGTTGTATGGTGAGTTTATGGTTGCATCTCTCAGTTCAGGTGGGGCCCTGCCCAAATGGGATATGCTCTGTTATTATAAATAACTTCTGGACACCCTTCATGATTAACCCAGCCAAATTCCAATCACCACCTGCAATTCTCAGGAGATATATATATATATAAACTTGTATATTCTTACCAGGCTAAGTTCTGAATCAACATAAGTTTATATTCATACCTTGTTTCAGTTAAGTACTTTAAAAACAAGAAACACCAAGTTTTGTTTTCTCCAGTTTGTCACTTCTTTTCTTACTTTGCACATGGCAGTTCTTTGCCCTATAGAAAATTTTCATTTCTGTAATTAAATTATCAATCTCTTTTTTTTCCATCTAGGTTTTGTTCCATATTTAGACAAGCCTTTCTTATGCCCAATTATATCTCTTTGAAGCATCCCATGTTTGCTTCTAAAATTTTTATGATTTCATTTTTTAAATCGATTTTATTGAGGTATAATTTACATATAATAAAATGCACCTATTTCAAACGCACAGTTCAATCAGTTTTGACAAATATATACAGCCAGTGTAATTAAGAACATTTCAATACCTCACCGATTGAGTTCTATCGACCGAGTTCCCTCCATTGAGTTCCCTTCCCCTTTACAGTCAGTCCCCACTTTCTACTCCTACCCCCAGGCAACCACCAATCCACTTTTTCTGCCTTTAGTTTTTCCTCTTCTAAAATGTCATATTGGAATTGTACAGTATGGCTTCTTTCATTAAGCTTAACGTCTGTGAGATTTATCCATGCTATTGTGTGTGTCTTTTTTTCTTTTTTATTGCTGAGTAATATTTCACCGTATGGATAAAATCACAGTTCATTTATCCTTTCACCTGCTGGGTATTTCCAAGTTTTTGGATATTATGAATAAAGCTACTTGGCTTCACTTTTTTGTTTTGTTGAACTTTTTTTAATATTTATTTTTTTAGAGCAATTTTAGGTTCACAGCAAAATTAAGTAGAAAGTAGAGAATTTCCATATACACCCTGACTCCACACATGCACAGCCTCCCCCACTATCAGCTACCCCACCGGAGTAGCACATTTGTTATTATTGATGAAGCTAAACCAACACATCTTTGTCACCATAAGTCCATAGTTTATCTTAGGTAAACTCATGGCATTGTACATTCTATGGGTTTCCGTCAAATGTATAATAAAATGTATCCACTGTCATAGTATCATACATAATAATTTCACTGCCATAAAAATCCTGTGCTGTTTTATCGCCCCTCACCCCCACTCCAACCCCTGGCAACCACTGATCTTTTACTGTCTCCACAATTTGGCCTCTTCTGGAAAGTCATAGTATTGGAATTATACAGTATACAGCCTTCTCAGATTGGCTTCTTTCTCTTAGTAATATGCTTTAAGGTTCCTCCATGTCTTTTCATGATTTGATAGTTCATTTTTTCTTAGTGCTAAATAATATTCCATTGTCTGGATGTACCACAGTTTATTTATCCATTCACCTCCTAAAGAAGATCTTGGTTGCTTCCAAGTTTTGGCAATTGTAAATAAAACTGCTATAAACATGGTGAGCAGGGGTTTGTATGGACATAAGTTTTCAATTCCTCTGGGTAAATACCAAGGAGTACAATTGCTGAATCATGTGACAAGAGAATTTCTGTTTTTTTAGAAACTGCCCAACTGTCTTCCAGAAAGGCATGGTTTCACACAAAGTTTCTTCCTCCATTAAGAAAAAGGGCCCTTTTGCTCCTATGAAGATGGGAATGCCCTGGAGCAGAAATTGTACCATCTCTGAAAATCACTGGATACCTGCTCCATAAACTGGCTATTCCTTCTCCTTGTTGATTATTTCTTAAAATTGTTCCTGGCTCCAGAGCTTTCTGAAGAGGTGTCAATACGTGCTATGGTCCAGTAAAATAAAGACAACCTCTATTTGGGGTCCATTGCTAACATTCCTCCAGGCCAGAAGAAAACCACTTGCGAGTGGAAGATGACTTTGCCTCACACCACAGCCAGGCAGCTCAGGTCAGGTTGCCTTCGCCCTGCTCAGTGGTCCATGCAGGAAACGGCAGTCTTCAGCTTGACCTCTCCCTATCCCACACCCACCTCCTCCTGGACTGCTTCCTCCCTAGACTTCTCCCTCCCTTTCTTTTCCTTTGAATACTTTGTTTTCCTTCTCATAAAAATAAACTTATGGCTTTCTTCAGGAGGGCCGAAGGACAGAGTTCAGCAGAGAGTACTCTGGGTGGAGTAGTTGTCTCTGGTGAGAGACTAGAGATCATAAGATAAAACCCAGCTGAGAAACCAGAATTAAGCGAGTTTCAGTACTTTCAAGACTGCCATAACTCAAAGTTACTCACTGCTCCCCAGATATTATGTTCGCAAGAGTTTGTGATTAATATTTCACAAAGAACCAATTAATAAAAAATGCAATTAAATGTTCCCTTTTAGCAACTCTATCTTATTAAAGGCCTGCAGCCTCAGGTCTCCACTGCGGGGCTCTCCCTGCTAGCAGATCTGAGATGGGGTCAGCTGCTCAGGTAGATGAAGGAGCCAGCAGCCCTCCTCTGAGCCCCATGGTGAGCAGCCTTGGGAGGGCCCAGGGCAAGACAAAGAGACTTGCGGGCTGGAGAGTACATTCCCGGCTCTGATGCTCACCAGTGGCTTCACTAGAGCCTTCGTTCCTCATCTCTATAATGATGGTGGCAATTCCTTCTCATGGGTTGTCATGAAGATGAAACTGCATATATAGCAAGTTGCTGGTCACATAGTAGAGGGTCAATGAATGGCATTTACTATTCCAGTTGAATCATCCAAGATATTAAAATGATCTTGCTCTGTTCACGGGAAGTGTTCATAAATCAGCACCTTCTGTACATACACCATGATGATGAATCTTGGTTCAATATTACACTTCTATAAAAAGTACCATGTACTTTCTTCTACCTTCCCATCTACTTACTCCTCCCCTCATCCAGCCCACTCATTATTCCTCTAAGAGCACTCAGTCAAAGTCATTACCTGCCATAGCTCCATAAGGGACTTCCTGGTTCCTTTCTTGCCTCCTTTCCACCTAGTTTCCATACATTACCACGGTGATCTTTTGTAACTGAAAACTGAGTTTTTGCACTACTGTGTTTAAAACTTTCTAGTGGCTTTCCGTATCACTTAGAATAAAACCGTTCCATAACTTACGAGTGCCTACAGGAGCTGCCCCCTGGCCACTTGTTCTTCTTCACAGTGAAATGTTTCACAGTATGAAATTATTTTATTTGTTGAGCAGCATATTGTCT
The DNA here is from genome assembly GCF_014176215.1 of Rousettus aegyptiacus. Lineage (NCBI taxonomy): Eukaryota > Metazoa > Chordata > Mammalia > Chiroptera > Pteropodidae > Rousettus > Rousettus aegyptiacus. The sequence goes on along the minus strand of NW_023416307.1, from coordinate 124,393,711 downwards.
GTGGTACACTAGAATATAAACTCAATGAGAGTTTAATTCTTGTTGCTCTTTCCTGTATCATTGCTCTGCTAGGATAGCGCCTGGCACATGCCAGGCACATGGAAAATATTTATAGAATGTCCATGATGCCACGTGTCAAAAAGGCTACAAAAACAAATGTGAAATGGTTCCCAACCTGGGGAAGTATGGTGCCTCTTGTGTGCCAGGAACCCTGGTACTCAGGGAGTGTGCGAGCCTCACGAGTGGACAGGGCATGGTCTGGAAAGGCCAGCGCAGAGCTGTAGAAGCAAAAGGAGGGGAGGGAGGTGTTCTGACATGTCTGAAAGCCCAGAGGGGCGAAGTAAATACGTGAGTGTGGGCAACACCAGCAGTTCAGTTGGCCTGCAGGGACCTGTGCATGTAGGAAGGGGTGGGAGAGTGGGAGGAAGAGATAGACAGGGACTTCCCATGAAGTGCCAGGATATGGAAATTGAACTTTTTTTCCTCTTTCTCCCTGTTTCTTTCTCTTTCTTGTTCTCTTCATCTCTCTCTCTCCCCATCCCCTGCCCCTCATTCTTCCTCTACTTCTTCATCTTCCCTCTCTCCTAAGTAGGAAAAAAAAAAATCCAACCTCATAGGTGTGTTGTGAGAACAGAATGAAATAATATATGTGAAAGCATCCACTAAAGTGTCAGATCTCTAATTGATAAAAATTAGTCGAATAAAACTTAGTTGCATAACAGTAACAAACATTTCATTTCTTAACTCAAATGGATGGTGCACTATTCTCACCCACGATCACCATTTTACCAATTTACCACATCTTCAATCACCTACCTATTACCAACACACATCTAATGACTCACTATATTCTGCCTACACATCCTCTCTTTGCCGATATAAGAGTGTAATCGTGCACATAATTTATGAGAATCAAATAATAAGAGCAGTATATGCACTCAAGTCTAAAATCATATAACTTGGCTAAAAGTATCATTTCTAATTTAATTCCATTGTGATTAGGGAACCAAACTGTATGACTTGAGTCTTCTTAAAATTTTTCAGATATATTCTGTTGGCCCACAATCTAGTCTTATTGGTAAATGTTCCCTGTGCACGTGGAATGTCCATTAATACAAATTGGTTGTTAGTGTTATTCAAAACTAGTATATCCTTGCTGATTGTGTATCTACTTATTCTACCAATTATTTAGAGAGGGGTACTGAAATATCTGACTATAATTGTGGATTTGTCCATTTCTTCTCTGCATTTCTATCTGTTTTGCTACATGTATTTTGTAGCTCTATTATTAGGGAAATAAACATTTAGGACTATTATATCTTCTTGATGAATTGACTCTTTATAATTATGAAATGACTTTCTTTATCCCTGAGCATATTCTTTATGTAGAAATGTACTTTGTCTAATAATAATCTAATAAGAAATCTACTTTGTCTAATAATAGCTACTCCAGCTTTCTTTTGACTAGTGTTACAGGTTATACCTTTCCCCACCTTTTTATTTTAACATATTTGTGTCTTAATATTTAAATTATAGGCAGCATATAGCTGGGTCTTGCTTTTTGTCCAATTTGGCTATCTTATTTTAATTAGAGACATTCACATGTAATATGATTATTGCTAATAGTTAGGTTCAACACTAGCATCTTGATATTTGCTTTCTATTTGTCCCAGGTGCTCTTTGTACCCTTTTCCTATTTTCTATTTTTAATTGTATATTTTTTATGATTCAATTTTATCTCTTTTGTTGGCTAATTACCTATAACTTTGTTATTTTTATGGTGTTTATGGGTTTAGAGTATACATCTTTAACTTACCTCAGTTTACCTTCAAATGATACAATGCCCCCTCTCTAAATATATATATATTATAATAGCATATATATGACATATAATAGCAAATATATAACTTTTAATAGCATATTTGGGGCCATATTTTCCTGCTTCTTTGCACGCCTGGTAATTTTTGATTCCCATTATGAATTTTACCTTGTCGATGCTGGGTATTTTTGTATCCCTATAAATATTTTCGACATTTGTTCTGGGATGCATTTAATTACACATAGTTTAATCCTTTCACATCTCACTTTTATGATGTATTAGGCAGGGCCAGAACAGTGTTTAGTCTAAGACTAATTCTTCCCCATTAGTGAGGCCCTTCTGAGTAGTACTATATTCAGTGCCCCATGATTGGTGAGATTTTTCTATTCTGGCTGATGAGAATATTCCTGGCTCTGAGTGAATGCCACATACTGTTCCCCGAATACTATGAGAAGGTTTTTGTCCTCTCTCAGGTAGTTTCCTCATGTGCATGTGCTGATCAGTACTCAGCTGAAAACTTGAGGATCCTCTACAGATATCTGGGACTCTTGGTACTCTGTCCAACAAACCCTACCTGCCTTGGTGTCCCTGAACTCTCAGCTACCTGTCCTCAACCCAGAGAGTCTGCCAGGCTCTGCCTGGTTTGCAAAGCAGTCCTCCTGTGTTGTAGCCTGGAAACTCTCTCCAGGTGATAAGCTGGGTCATTTTATGGCTTGTTTTGTTTCCCATCTCTCAAAAATCAATATCTTTCACTGCCTAATATCAAGTGTCTTTAAAACCAATATATAAAACCATAGGTTTGTATATTATGCCTCATTTTCAATACTTCTGATCTCTGTTACTCCATCTTATTTGGCAGTAAAAGGCTTACAGAGCCAAAATTGTGAAAACGACTTTAAGTATTTCATAATCAATGAAAAGATAAATAAACAAACTGTTTAACTCTGGCCAAGAAACTGAATGGCAATGGTTTCACTGACCTCCTGGAAGAAGACATTAAAGAATTAACTGAGGAGCTGAGAGAAACATTAAGTAAAAAAAAGTTCTTAGTATTCTGTTTTTCTGGGAGATTTAAGGGCTTTTCCATGAAAATTCTGACTATGCAGTATGGGGCTTTGCCCTCTAGCAATGATCTTTGACCCTAACTCCAAGTACAACGAGACTCGCCAATCCTGTTCTCCATTTCTCTTCCGTTCACTCTTCCAAGCACCTGTGAAGGCATGGCCTGGAGTGGAGACTAGAGAAAGTAAAAAGCTGCTTAACTGATTCACCCCATCTCATATTCAAAGGAATTGGTCACTTGTGAAATGAAGCTGTTACCACTCTCTTCCCTGCTAAATATCTGTCAAGTACTGCTTCTCACAGCATTGCAGCCAAAGCAGCAGTCTACCCTTCTAACCACTGGCTCCTGACCTTGGGTACTAACCCCAGTACTATCATCTTGCCAGGTACTGTGAGGGAGAGAAAATATCAACTACACTTTTTGGCTTCATGAGGGCTGAAAGACCGAAATTAGCACTTAACATCATTAAAGAACACCCCAAGGGTAAATCCTAGATTTTTTTCCCAGACAGAAAAGATCCACATGGGCACACAGCATAGTGAACGAAGAAATCCACACCACAAACAGAGCACTTTGTCATGAAATTTTCCCAAACTGAGAATTAAAGAAAGATCCTAAAAGGTGAAAAGAGCAAAAAACATGTTAAAGATCAGAGGTACAAATGGAGTCAAATTTTTCAATACTAGAACTAAAAGCTCAAAATTAATAGGGCAATGGCTTCAAAAGTCAGAAGGAAAATGATTTTCAATCCAGAATGCTATTTAGTGAAATTATTAAGTGTGAAGATAAAAGAACATGCGTGACCTGACAATGATATCTCCTGTGCACCTTTTCTTTGGCAGCTGCTGAGCGATGTAAATCAGCAAAATGAAGTAGCAAATAAAAAAAAAAAAAAAAAGAAATGAGATCCAGGAAACAGATAGAGGGATGTAAATCCCAGGATGACAATGGTGCAGCCAAGAGAGCAACTAGTTCAGGCTGGAGCAGGAAAATGGAAGAATCCAGGAGGGAGGTAAAAAATGGGATTAATAGTCTAATATGTAAACATTCAGAAAACAGTATTTTTGGGCCATTGATATGACATATTATGTGAAAAAAATTAAGGATAGGTTTAGAAAATTAAGCAAATAGGGGGGAAAGTACAACTGTTAACCAGAAAAAGTAAAAATTTGTACCAAATAAACATGTACACCATGTGGCTTTGCAGCGGGAAAAATTTACATAGTCATAATAAGATAAATAATTGTCCACTAAAAATTTGTGATACAACTATTGGGAAGATGGGACAGGGAAAATAGGGACTAGAGGAATAAAGTTAAAAAGCTAAATCTGCATCTATTATAACCAGAAGTGTAATATATGATATCTGACATTAATGAATCAAGAAAAACAGCATGCTCTGCTATTATTGGGAGATATGGAACTCAAGAAAAAGTATAAAGTTGAAAGTGGTTACCTCTCAGAGCAAAAATGAGGAAACAGGATGGGGTAGGGAGTCTGATGTTTTTCTTTATAACTATATCAATACTATATATTTGCTTTTTGACAACCATAAGCATTGCTTTCATCATAGGTGAAATACCTATAACATAAAATTTACCATTTTAACAATTTCTGAATGTATAATTTAGTGGTATTAAGTGGTCACATTATAGTGCAATCATCACCGCCATCCATCTCCAGAATATGTCCATCATCCCAAACTGAAACTTCATACCCACTAAACACTAACTCTCCAATTCCACGTTCCCCCAGCCCCTGGGAACCATTATTTTCTTTCTCTAAGAATTTGACTATTCTAGGTATCTCATGTGGGTGGAATCATACAATATTTGCCATTTTGTGATGGCTCATTTCACCTCACATAATGTCTTCAAGGTTCATCTATGTTGTAGCATGTGTCAGAATTTCCCTCCTTTTTAATGCTGAATAAATATTCCATTGTATGTGTATACATTTTATTTATGCATTTATCTGATGATGGACACTTGGGTTGTCACCTATCGGCTATTGCAAATAGGGCTACTATGAACTTTGGTGCGAATTATCTGTTTGAGTCTCTGCTTTCGATTCTTTTGGGTATATACCTAGAGGTAAAATTGCTGGATCATACAGTAATTCTATGTTCAAGTTTTTGAGAAACTGTCATCTAGTTTTTTACTGCAGCTACACCATTTTACATTCCCACCAGCAATGCACAGGGTTCCAATTTCTCCAAATCCTGGCAACATTAGGTATTTTCTGCTTTTGTTTTACTTTTATAATAACCACCTTAATGGGTGTGAAATGGTAGTATCTCATTGTGATATTTTTTTATTTTTTAAGCGAGGCAACCCTTGGTTGACCTCACAGATTGTAAGAACCTTGTCAGCTTAAATCCGTTATTTTTTACACTACAGCACCTGGTCTTCCTAGGCGGTCTCCCATCCAAGTACTAACCAGGCCCGACCCTGCTTAGCTTCCAAGATCAGATGGGATCGGACTCATTCAGGGTAGCATGACCATAGACTTCATTGTGATTTTGATATTCATTTCCCTAATGATTAGTGATGTAGGCTATCTTTTCAAGTGCTTATTGGCCATTTGTAAATCTTTGGAAAAATATCTATTTGAGTATTTTGCCCATATTTTGAATTGGGTGGTTTGTCTGCATTAATTACTTTGTAATAACACAATTAGAATTAAGAGCAAGATCCAAATGCCAACATACAAGTTGGGTTTCAAAGCAGGGTTCTTGGGTAAGGCCTTTGGATGGGTTCTTAAATTGGAGGCAGGGTACTACTGTTTACCACAAACTGCTGACGTTTCAGACATTATCCAGATAAAATTCAAAACATATGTTATACCCTTATGTCAACAAGTCTATGCATTTTTTTGCAAGGTCTCCCCACCCTTCTATTATTCCTGTTCTGTAAGGTAATAAAAAAAGTCCTTTATTGTTTTTTTTCCAAGCCTCCTGAGACACACTCCTGAATTGGTCCCTGTGAGATAGTATTTCCTCCAAGATAACTGTTAATTTGTTCTGGGGTAATATCCGTTTCTACAAGCTCCTTATCTATTTTCAGTGCTAGTTCTGCTTATCACCTGTGTATCAGAAGAAACTTTAACCATTATTGACTAGAAATGTTACACAGAGTAGCTGATGGGAGTGGTGGCTCAATAAAACATCAAACCTGCATTTAGGAGCAACTGCCCTCATGACTCCTTCTGGGGCTCACGTGTAAGTACACATTTTGTTCTCTGGGCACATCTTAAATTCTTCCAAAATCTCCACCCCCTTTGAGGGTTGGAACTATGGCTAATATCCTCAGTTAACCAAAAAACAATTGAGATGGTATAGAATAGAGGATGAGAGTACAGACTCTGGAGCCAGACTCCCTAGGTTTTCATTTCAGCTCGGCTATTTGCTAGGTAAGTCACCTTGATAAATCCTCTAATCTCTCTGTATACTTCCTGAAAAATATTCCTCATTAGGTTCTAGAGTGGATGCATTTAAATTCACATAAAGAGCTTGCAACGTCTGTCATGTGGTGAGAGCTGTATAAATCTGAGGCTCTTTGAGATGACTGCAATCATGGCATAAGAGTACACAGAACACTTACCCGACTCTTATTGATGATGACTGCTGAGGAGTGGGATTTGGGAAGGGAGGTTGTTTTAATTCCCACCTTGTGCACCTCTGTATTGTTTGAATTTACTACTTTTTATTAAAAGCAAAGTAAGGGAAAAAGTAAATAAAATGGCACTTGGCTAAGAGACTATAAAATAATCTCTCCCAATCTCCCACTAAAATACCTAAGAAGAAATAAAGATTAAAACTAATGTTGCCAATCCAAGGCTTAAAACCCACATGAATTTTCTATTATCTACAAAACCAACAGAGTCTAGGTGGGGAGAAAAATGACGTCAGTGATCCATCTACGCTCCACTCTCCCACAAATAGCTATTAAGAACTTTCGTTCAGCACATTAGCAATTAAAATTCAAGGCCAGTATTAATCAGGAAATAGAGTAGCAGTCCCCCCTACAAAACAAACAAATGAGCTTATTTGTTTGTTTTGAGGCAAGCATAGAGCTGTGGGCATCCCTTCCCCATGTTTCTTTCTAGAGTCAATAAAAACTACAACTCTCAGAAGACCCCTTGTCAGGAAATGGCGGGGCTGGGGGAAGTGAAGCTGTGCCTGACACCAAAGCTTGGACTTAGATTCACCCACCCTGCCCTGACGTCACTCTGGAAAAACACCTAGAAGCTTGTTTGTGTAAGAGGCAAGGGCTCAAGAAAACTTTGTACCAGTCTTGAAAGAATCACCTGAAGATGTGCTCTAGTCAACAGGAATGAGGAAGGAAGGTTATAAAGGAGGAGCCGGATGACAGTGCAGTGGGAACCTCAGCAAGCACAACTCAACCCTGGAATCGCAGCAAGAATAATGACCTCAGCAACCACATCTAAGTGGGCGGACCCCATGATGTGCCAGTTAGTATGTGCAGGGAGCAAAGTCTACTTCCATGATGGCATCTGAAGGAGGTTCAAAAGGAAACAGTCACGTTATGAACTGTTACTGCTCATTACAGGAATAACCATTACCGTACATGAGAATTCTGGCTCCATCCTTACCAGTTTCAGAAGCTTCATTATATGTAATCACTATGGCATTCACTATGTCAAAAACATGGAGCTACAGCTATTGTCTTAAAAGTAATACAACTAAAATGGTTCAATCACTTCGGAAAACAGTAGGGTGGTTACTCAAGGGTTAAGCATAGAGTTATCATCTGGCCCAATAATTCTACTCCAGGTATACTCCCAAAATAATTGAAAAGCATGTCCATGCTAAAACTTGTACACAAATATTCATGACATCGTTATTCATGGTAGTCCAAAAGTGGAAACAATTCAAACAGCCATCAATTAAGAATGGATAAACAAAATGTGGGATATCTATACAGGGGAAAATTATTCAGTCATAAAAGGGAATGAAGTACTGGTACATGCTACATGAGTGAACTTTGAAAACATTATGGTTAATAAAAGAAGCCAGACACAAAGGCCACATACTACATGATTCTATTTATATGAAAAGTCCAGATTATGCAAATCCAAAAAGACAGAAGGTAGATTAGTGGTTTCCAGGGTATAGGGGAAAGGAAAATGGGAGTACTGCTAAGGAGTGTAGGAGAAAAATGTTCTGGAATTAGGTTATGGGTGATGGTTGCACAACCATGAGAATATACTAAAACCCACTAAATTGTACACTTTAAATAGGTGAATTTTATGCATGTGAATGATACCTCAATAAAGCTGCTGTTAAAAAGAAATAAATACCCACCGAATGTTAATGCAATGGTTTGAGGGAAGTATAGCCAGGCATCAATTTTTAATTCTACTTTTTTGTTTTTTTCAAAATTTCCCCCCCTCTAATAAATTCCTATTATTTCATTGAACTGAAGCTCTGGAATCAGACAGACTCTGCTAGATTCAAATCCAAACTTTTTCTGGAGGAACTGGACAATTTGGGGCAAGTCACTTAATTATTTTACACCTCAGTCTCATGAAAAATTAGGGAGATAATATCACTTATTCATAGGGTAGTTGTGAGAGTTTAATAAGAGAATGCTATGAAGTGCTCAGTTTAGAGCCTGGCACGTTAATAAGTGCTCAAGAAATATGGACTGCCATTTTCGTTATTAAGAATACGAGGCAGTAAAATACTACCACTCATACTACTAATTGTTATAAGTAGGCCTTATATAGCACTGCCCTAGGTGCTTTACATATTTTAATACATTTAGTCCTCACAACTACCTTGTAAAGTAGGTACTCCATCTTACTGATGAGAGCATTTACTGTGGAGTGGGTGAACAATTGCCAGTGACGTGCAGATGTACATTTTATAGGACTTTAGGAGAGGTAAGGAACATAGAAAAGCTGAGGCAGTCAGGAAGGACTTTATGAAGGAAGTAGCCCAGGAAGGAAGGAAAGTTGGGCCCTGGATAATGGCACATGTACGGTAAAGGGTGGTGAGGGCCTTGCAGGTAGAATGGAAGTTATGGTACAAAGAGGTGGAAACTATTAACGTTCGTTTAATATGGGTGATGAGTACAGATTATGTGTTATGTTATTCTCTGTACTTTTTTACACCTTAGAAATAATTACTAATTAACAAATTTTTTTTTAATATTTAATCACCATGTTCTGGAGAAAGAAAACATTTTCTGTCCTTAGTCCTTGACCTTCTTATACATACATATAAGAAACATTCGCTGGTTAGAAAGAGTAAATGCCCGTTTTCTCCATTCTTTCTAAAATAAACCTTAGTGTTTTAATTTTACTTGCCTGTTTTAGTTACTAAGCCTTCGAGATTTTTTCCCCCTACATATCTAATTCACCTCTTGTTATAATTGCTAAACATTTCACATTAGCAATGTTTGATGATTTCTCCATTCCCCTACAGATGCCAATTTCCCACTACTAGAATAGAAACATTGTTTGTAAACACTGCAGTTTGTGATCCAAATACAAGTATCCTTGTCTGAGTCTTTTCATGCATTGTTTGACTATTGCTATGAGGTAGATACCAAGAAGAAATGTGGTCATAAATACAATTTTTAGAAAGTGAATCAAGCAGGGGGTAAATGGGAAATCTCTGTACCTTCCTCTCAATCATGTTGTAAACCTAAAATTTACTCTAAAAGAATTTTTTTCTTAGGTAAATCAGAAATTTAGCACGCTCCCGCCTCCATTCTGTTTGCCTACCGGGAACCCAGACGGTTTCTCCCGTAGCCGGGGCAGGAGCCTGCGACCCCCGCGGGCCCGCAGATTAGATGCGAGGGTACAATGACCTACTACCCTGCCCGCACGCGCTCTCGCCCCGCCTCGCGGCCCCTTTCATTAAGAAACACCTTAGCGATCACGTGAAAGAGGCATGGCGGCCCCGTGACGTCAGGCGGCACGGACCAATGGGCGCTTCTATTTATGTGGTGGGGGTAGGACATCCAAATATTCACGCCCTCGCATCCACCCGCCCACCGCTCCCGCCCTGCTCTCGGGCTTAGGTCGTGTGCGCTGAGCTGGAGCGGGAGGCGGCGCGGCTGTACGCCGCCGGGAGGGCACAGACAGTTATTTTGTGCAGCCGCGTCTTCGCCAGCTCCCCTCGACACCCCTGGCGCGTTGTGGACTTCGGTCCAGGACCGAAGCCACCGGCTGTCACGGGCGGCCGGATCTGCGTCCAGCCTCAGCTCCCGGAGGACATGCGGGAGAGAGAATGAGCCAGAGGGACACGCTGGTGCATCTGTTTGCTGGGGGGTACGGTCCAGGCGGGGCGTGCGGACTGGAGCTGAGGGGGCTGGACCGAGGCCGAAAGCCATGAACTGGGACGCGGGGTAGAGGGGTGAGGGGGCGCGTCCCGGGCGGAGAGGAGTCGCGGGGATCTCGGGCCTGCGGAGTTAGGGGTGAGGTCCAGGCAGGAAGGGGGTTGGGGAGTGGGGTTGGGCCCTCGAGGATGGAGGAGGCGAGGGGGCTGAGGCCCAGGCGGGGAGAAACGTAAAGCTTTGGGCCTGTGGAGACGGAGTGAAGCTGTGGCCAGATTTGCGGGGCTGGAGTTAACGCGGTTCCCTGGGCCCAACGCGGCCTAGCGGGTGCCCTAGATGCGGGCCCGCGGGAAGGAGTATAGCCGCAGGCCTCTCGTAGGTTGCTTGGCCCAGGTTGCTACAGGGCGGTAAGTGCGGAGGCCGAGGACAAAATGGGCGCCAGGGCCTCCTTCTTTCCTTCTCGCCGTGCGGACTACGGGGCTTCCTCAGGTTGCTTGGGCCCCACCGCGGGCTCGGGCAGCTGATTTCCGGGCCTTGCTCTGCCTGGTAGTTTCCTCGGGGGGTTTCTGGCACCAGATAGGCTTAGGTTTTCTCTCTCCTGCAGAAGCTGTAAGTTTCTGGCTCTTGGAAAATTTTTTTCCCAAGCTTTTCCAGGTTGCGAGATGCGATGCAAAGTGGCAATGCCATTGAGATCCGATTCTTTTCATGAAAATGAACCCTCTGCCGCACCCCCTGCTTTTCCTTTGCTTAAAGGAGAAAGTGGGGTAGGGAGCGGTCAAATGCTTTGGCTGTAGTTAATGTAGGTACAAGGATAGGACCAAGCCTAAAGTCTTAGGTTGCCAGGCTAAATGCTATAGACACCTTGTTGATCTAGTTTAGTCTCCTTTTCAGGGTTGTTCCTTAAAAATTATTTGGAGAATCAGCAATTTTTAAGTTTAGGAGTTTTTATCTGTAGGATCACGAAGTGTCTTCTCAAAAATGGCTATGGTGAATTATGCTGAGGCTCTTTGCAGCTTATACGACCATATACAGTTGTATCTCCGTTGGCCATAGTGTTTGTTTTTTAAATCGACATTTTAAAGAGTATTTAGTACTATATATGCAGTTCTAGTCAGTGTCTTGATTTGTGTTGGACAGATGGACTCTGTTGCCAGTGATAGCATTATTTTCGTTGGGTTGGCACATTCATTTAACATTGCACACCAATTATGAGCCAACGACAGTTCTGACAAAAATAATTTTTTTAATCGATGAGACCTAGTTTAAATAAAGTTTGGTTTCCACATTTCTAATACATTTACCATTAATCTTGGCAAATGAAATCATTTAAAACCATTAGCCATGTAGATGTTCTTGTAAAAATGTCTTGTTATGCTAATAATTGGATTCCCTCTTGTAATTAGATCGAAAGGTAATGAATGCCTTAAAGTTGGGAGACTGCATATCTACCACCGGCTACTATTTTAAGTGAAAAATGGACAAACTGTTTGGTTTTAATTGCTTCATCTGTAAAATGAAAAAGTTGTAGTATATGATCTCTAAGGCCCTTCTTTAGGTCCTAACATTTCTATTCTGCCTTCAACATCCATGTATTGTTTTCTTAAAAGTAGGGCACATTTATTTGAAATGTTGATTTGATTGTACTAACTTTCGTGTTTGGATTAGGGTCATCAGTTACTTAGGTATCAGTTACTTTGTTATTATCGATACAATATAAAGGCCCTTGTTAGCTTTTTCTTTAAAAACGGGAATGGAGAGTGTTTGCAGTATTGAAACACAAATAGACTTAGGAGCGCCCCCCCCCAACCCCCAAGAACCTAGCTCATTAGGTTATTTACCTAATTAGGTAGTAAATGAGGTACTGGGTAAAAAGTTCATAATGTAAGGTAGACCAATGGCTTTTAATGCAACAGCGTGGAAAGTTTATTGGTATAGTTCAGGTTCCATATTGCACTAAACTTTAAGTACCGACCACTTGTCAGTTTTAATGTAGTATTGAATAGTCCCACAAAAGGAGTTGAATTATACCATTAATTAGAAGGTATTCAGTGCTATGGAAGAAATGAAAAAGAAATCAGGATAAAGGAGAAAAGTGAGGGTGCAGTGTAGTTCTAAATAGGGGGATGATACGAGTCTTAATTACAAAGGTGACTTGAGCGAAGACCTGGTTGGAGAGTTAACTTTTCAGAACAGGCAGTGAGTGAAAAGATCTTCATCACCCCACTTCCAAACTTCTGATTCATTTCTATTTTGCTATAACATGAGTTGGGGAGAGATCCCCCAGAGGCTTCCTCTTCTGTGTAAGACCTATTTGCACGAATTTGTTTTGTTTTGTTTTTTAACCAACCTTGGTTTCATTGTGCCTAGTTTCAAAAAAAAAAAGAAATCATTCTAAGTAGCTTTTAGTCACTGCTTTACTCAAGGAACCCATAGGCTCTTAAGTAATTAGAACCCTTGGCATGCCAAAATTTTGAGACAGTTTTTAAATATTCTTTAAAATCAGTGCATAGTTGTGTGATTATCTGACCCACCAAACAACCTTGGCCTTATATCTTCAAAATATATAACATTTGCCTTTAAAACTTTTAAATGAGCATCAATCCAAGAAGTTTTACTCAAGAATATATAGTTCAGATGCTCAAACCTGAATATACCAAGGGTTTGATGACATTTAATAATTTTGTTAGATTTTAACCCTAGAAACTGTCCCTTCTAGATTTTTGATATTACAGGATAATGAACTTCTTTATTCTTCTGCTATCAAACTTGGCTGTTCTCTCCTTGGAATTCTTTGCTAATCAAAGCATTTAAAGCAAAGGAGCAAGCAACTTCGAATTATAACATTTTATTTTAATAAAACATCCAACTTAGTTTTTATTAGTACCAAATCACATCAGTGACACCTTGCAACTGATCTTAACTCATTGGCTATATCACTGGATCAGAGGGACCCAGGACCATTTAGGAGGCAAGAAATAAAAATGAGGTCCTGCTTTAAAGCATTTGTAGTAGGGATCATGAGCGGAAGTATGAAAGGAAGTTTAGAATGTGGAAACAATGAGATGATGACAGTTGGATATCAGAAAGCCTCTGTATCCCTTTTTTTGGTCCAACTAATGATTGTTAGCCTTCAATACCTCATACCTAGATAATTGGAGCTTCTTCCTTGGCCTTTAAAATATTGTATATTTTTAAGGTATACATCATGATAATATATATAGTGAAGTGATTATTATATTGCATATCATCTCACATAGTTACCATTTTTTTTGTGATGGGAGAACCCAAAATCTACAATTTCTAGCATTCAGTACGATATTATTAGTTAAAGTCGTTATGCTATACATTAGAACTTTATAGATTTATTCATCTTACATAACCGCAATGTTATACCCTTTGGCCAGCACCTCCCCACTTCTGCCACCTCCTCACTCATGGCAACCACCCTTCTCCTCTGTGCTTCTATGTATTCAGCTTTTAAAGATTTCACGTACAAGTGAGATCATGCAGCTTTTTTCTTTCTGTGTCTTGTTTATTTCACTTTGCATAACATCTTTGTTGCAAATGGCAGGATCTTCCACAAGGCCCTCTGGATTCCAGATTCTTTCCTTCCTTTGATCATGCATTCTTCACAGCCTCAGTACATTCTCTCTCGCTAAATTTTTAAGCCATTATATTGGCTATGCAAATTAACATTTGTGCTGAATTTGCTTATTATAAATAATAAATATTTAAATCAGTATTTATTGCTAAGGAACTTTGTGGGGGGAGTGGAGTAAGATCAAAATTTGAAAAATTAAGATTTTTTATAGAATCTTTTAAAAATAATTTCTAGTCTTTTCTATTGATTGTTTTATGACTTGCTTGGCTTAAGAAAATAATTGGGCTGCCACATCTTATAGATTCATAAATGAGACAGTAGTATATATTTAATATATTTAGTCGGCCTCCCGACTATTAAATAGCACAACTCTTTAATCTTACCTCAAACCACTCTGCCTACTGTTTTGAAGATAGATCGGAGGGGGTGGGGCAAGGGATAGAATCAGGGAGACACACTTATTAGAAAGTTCATGCAGCGATCTCAAGATATAGCGATTTAGAAACAATAGAGTACACAGATTTGAATTATCTTATACACCTGAAAATTGCATAATTTTATTAACCAATGTTACCTCAATAAATTTAATAATAAAAAAGATGTAGTGGCTTAAACCAGGGTGGGAGTGGTGAGAAGTGGTCAAGATTCTGGATTTATTTTAAAGTTCTGAGTCAGACGTATTTGTACACTATACACATTTTTTTTTATAGGGTCCAGTGGGTCCCAGAAACATTAAGCACATTCTCCAGTTAACCCCTGCTGTTTTTAAAAGTTAAAAATATTGCTAAATTTTGAGAAATTAATTAAAAATAACAAATGTATGCAAAAGGTACCAAAAAAAATTGAAAGATAAAAAAAAACACACTATTTCCTGGTTCTCCTACCCTACATCTCCTTAGTAGGAACTCCTCCTGTTAAGTCTCAGCTGTTTCCTTTGGAATTTTCTTCATACTTTTCTGATAGATGAGGATTTAGTAATAATGCTCCCTGTTTCCCATTCTTTTCATCCTCTCAGTATATAGTTCGTTACATGACAATTTTTTGTTAAATCAGTAGTAGTAAATGCTTAACTTACTAAGACGATATAAATGTTGATAAAACAGCTAAGTTATATGTTGACCTTTTCTTGAATAACTTCATTTTCTCCCCCTGGAGTTAATACTTGCCCCACATTCTAAAATACTTGCTTAGTTATGTGAGTACTTATACTTGAAGATTTATTTTCATGTCAAATATATGCATCTTATCAGTCTTCTTTTTCTGGAGTTATCTCTTTGAACTCTGTCATCCTATGGCTGTCTGGACTAGTTATCTTCTGAGCCTGACATGTCACTATCATCTTGGGGCTCCTCCCTTTCCTTGATTATTATTCTGTTTCTGCCTTCAATTCCCTCCTTTTTCCCTATTTTGTTGAGATGTCATTGATATATGACATTATTAATTTTTTGGTGTACAACATAATGATTTGATATAGTCCCTCTTTTTTAGTTTAATCTCTTAACTTGTGGAACACATCCTTTAGTAGCTGTGTAAGAAAGGGTACAAGGTAGAATATTTCTTGAAATTTTTTTATCTTCTTTGGCTAATATTTGTGAGAATTAAGCTCTCGTCTTTCTAGCTATCAAAAGTGTTTGTATACAGTCAAATAAATGAAACATTTAGAAAATTAGTCTTCTGAAATAAAAAATGTTACATTTTAGTACCTTGACAAAGCCCAGTTGCCCACCTGTTTTACAGCTTGCATATGTGTACTAACTGATGAATTAAATAGATAAGTTTTGTTCATTTTTTTTGCAGATGTGGTGGTACAGTGGGAGCTATTCTGACATGTCCGCTGGAAGTTGTAAAAACACGGCTACAGTCATCCTCCCTGACACTTTATATCTCTGAAGTTCAGCTGAACACCATGGCTGGAGCCAGTGTTAACAGAGTAGTGTCTCCTGGACCTCTCCATTGCCTAAAGTGAGAGCACAGTTTATGAATTTTTTTTTAGTCCATTTACCGTAATGATGCCCATATATTTATTTATATTCTGCCATCTTTTTTAAGTTTTTTTTTTTTACAAACTTAATGACAGTTACTGTGAATTATATTCATTAGAAACCATAATTTCTAATGGAGAGGAACTATTAGTTGGATAAAATGTAATATTTCCAAATCATGTATTTGGAATATTTTTTACATTTATCCAATGGATTTATTTTCTAAAGCTATTACAGTTATTTTTTTTAATTATTCATGATTCTTGAAATGTGATAGTGTTAAATGCTAACTATGTGTGTGTTTTTAATTTTCCAAGTACTCACGCAAGTAAGTACATCCAGTTAATAGCCATCTGTGATTTTTAAATAACCTAAACGTAACTGATCTTTAAAGCAGAGTTCTACCGATTTTAAAACTCAATTCAGTGTTTGTTTGACATTTCTTGATGGTTTGAAAAAGATTTGTTTTTACATTTTACCATACTTTTCTATGTTGCAAATTGGATTTGAAATTTAAAAACTATTAAAATTAGGTTTTACATGTTTAAACTAAGGTATGTAAGTGAACGCCTTGTGTGTCTGCCTTATCAGCTCATTTGGAACATAATCTGTTTGAACTCAGTTCACAAGTGTTTATTTTGCAGTAGCAAATAAACTCATACTGTGTGTTTACCTTCTCTACCAAAAGATTTCATCAGCCTTTGCTTTTTGAAACTTTAAGTACATGAATAGGTAGAATAAAATCGTTAACAATTTTGGATTAAAAGATATATAAATCTACCTGATTATTAATAGAATATTTTTAATATCATGATTTGACTTTTATTAGCACTGACTATCTCTCCTTAAAGTTCTTCCTTTGTCTTTTATAGCAATACTATATTTTTTATTCCATTTTTAATAGTTTTGCCTTCTCTGACTTTCCTCAGAGGAACTGTAGGACCTGCTGAGCTCAGCTTTAATTTCTCAGTTGTTCAGGCTCTCTTATATGAATCCGTCTAACATGTTTCACCTCCCGTCAGTACACAGGGGACTTCCCACTCTGCATTCTTTTGCCATAGCATCTTTTCACTCTTATTTCCATTGTTTCCCTACTCAAGAACTCTGTCCTAATCAGCCTACTTCATGGCTACTGCTGCTTCCTTCTTTTTTTTCTTTCCAACTTCCTTATTGAGATATAATTCACATACCATAATATTCACCCTTTTAAAGTATACAATTTAATATATTCACAGAGTTGTAACCATCACCACATTCTAAATTTAGAACCTTTTCAGTATCACCACAATAAGAAACCCTTACCTGTTAGCAATCATTTCTCATTTTCTCCCTTTCTTCTACCCCTAGGCAACTAACTACTAATGTACTTTTTGTCACTGTAGGTTTGCCTAGTCTGGACATTTTATACAAATGCAATTATATAATATGTAGGTTTTGTGACTGGTTTCTTTCACTTTACATATTTTCAATGTTCATCCGTGTTGTAACAGGTAACTTTATTGTCAAGTATTTCATTTTATCTGCTCAGCAGCTGATGGAGATTTGGGTTTCCACTTTTTGGCTATTATGAATAATGCCACTGTAGGGATATATGTTCTCATTTCTCTTGGGGATATACTGGGAATGAAATTGCTGAGTCATATGATAACTTTATGTTTAACATTTTGAGGAACTGCCAAGCTGTTGCCCAAAATGGCTATAAATTTATGCACATCTTCACCAGCCCTTGTTTTACTGTCTTTCTTTTTAATTATAACCATCCTACTGGGTTTGAAGTGTTTCATGGCTTCTTAACCAGGAACTTTAGGAATCTTCCCTGGGCTTGCTCTTAGGTGGCACAGATGATCTTCAGGGAGTCTCTAAGTTGAAATTGTATCCCAAATTGTGAGTGTTTGCAAATGTCTATGTTTTCTTTAAAGGACACTTACCTTCCTTAATTTCCCCAAAGAATTTATAACACAGAAATAGCTAACAAACACTGAATCTTCAAAAATGTGCTTTTGTCATGCTTAACTTTGCTTCTGTCTAATCTAGTTTTATCAAAAGTGATTCTGGTCTACAGCCATGCCCCCTGAACGTACGTGCCCAATCTCATCTGATCGAGAGAAAGTTAAGCAGGGTCGAGCTTGGTTAGTACTTGGATGGGAGACCACCTAGGAATACCAGGTGCTGTAGGCGGGCGGGGGGAAAAAAAGTGGTTCTGTATTATTGCCTGTATCAGTCATTTGGATGCATAGTGAAAATGCAAATCGCTGAGCATTCTCCTATACGTGTTTAATCAGAATACTTTAAGGGTGGGATCTGCTTTTAAACAAATGCTTTGGTAATAATTATCATATTAAGATTTATCAAGTGTTTACTGTGATCCAGGTACTTTTTAAAGCTTTTTATATATGTTTATTCCTTGGAGTAACTGAAAAAGAGAGTACTGTTTTTCTCTATTTACTGCTGATGAGAATACAGACAGGTGAAAAGTTATTACTTTATGTTTTCACAGCTAGTTCATTTCCAGAATTGGACTTCATTATCAAGAAGTTTGACCCCACAACACAGACCCTTGATTAACCATTATGCTCATTTGCCTTTCAAGACATCGTTCTTATAGATGCTTGAGAATCACTGGCCTACTCGGTTAACTCTAAATTAAAACACCTATTCTCAATCTCTGTTTCTCCTCACCTTCAAAACTTAATAACTCACCCTCAGAAAGCCTTCCATGACTTAGACATGCATATGTTCCTTTCTCTGCATATATATCTAACTTGTATAGTATTTGCTTATTAATATGATATGTTATTTGTTTCAATATAATTCTTATTTTCACAACTGGACAGCAAATTTCTTAGTAGCAGAGGCTTCACCCTCTCTTTTTTCTTTTTACTCTGCTTAGTCTTTAGTAAGTATTCAGTATAGTAGATGTTAGCTGAGTAGAGGGAGAAATGATAATAGGCCAAACATTTAAGTACCCTAAAAGTTTTTAGATTTTGTCATAGCATTTCACTAGAATGGTTGGATGAGATAGTGCTGCAGTTCTTAGAGACTCGTCCATTATTGAGGAAAGGACCTCAAATACTAGGAGCAAATTACATTTCTTATTGGGATTTTATGTGTGAGTGTGTGTCCAACATCTTTTTTTTCCCAACATCTTATTTTTTATTTTTATTTTTTTTGATAATGTACATTTTGTGAATTCTTACAGTTCCCAAGAAGTACTAGAATAGAATTCCATGAAACCTATTGATCTGTAGGATTTGGCTCTACTAAAATCTAACTGGAGATTGTATTTGCTAGTAAAGATAGTAAAATGGAGGAAGTTGAAGATAAGAGTAATACGACAATATGAAAATAAATGTACAAATATACATTATTATAGCTTTAAAACTTGTAGGAAATCTAAATGGAATTGTTTTTATTATCACTATAAATCTGTTATCAATCTTCTATCATTTATGCAATGTCAAGAAAATCAACTTTTCAAAAGTAAGGAATACTGACCAGAGCAGCATAATATATTATATTACAAACATATGGGATTTAGACTCTTAAGTTTGCTATGCAAATAAAGTACCAGACCTTGAAGTACATTCTTTTCTAAATAATATTTTTCTCTTGCAGGGTGATCTTGGAAAAAGAAGGGCCTCGTTCCTTGTTTAGAGGATTAGGCCCCAATTTAGTGGGGGTAGCCCCTTCCAGGTAAAAAAAAATTAAGCCAAAATTGTGGCACTCTTTCTTATTTTAGGCTTAATATGGGAGATGCTGAAGATGCTGAAGTCAAGGTGGTAAGGATAAAGCACTATGGTATAAAAGACAGGTATCAGTAACCATCTAAAAGGAAGGTCAGGTTGCACTGTATGACAGTGCAAAGGAACTCTTCGTGAGATCATTGCAAAACAGTTTTTGTACTAGGTTTAAAAGGCAAAGAAGAAACTAAAGGAACTAGCAGTAAGAAAGGGGAAGATCTGGATTTCTAGAAATAACCCTGTTTTTTGGTTTATGGAACAAGGTAAGCAGACAAAATGGTTTCATTCCCTATTAGAAAAGCTGAAAGGGCCTTAATACATTAACTTGTTATTTTCTCTGATATGTTTTTATCTTAGATCGACTTCTTTCATGATAGAATGCTGTGCAGAGTTCACATTCCAAGTGAAAATACATACACAGCTCTCTGTACTCAAACAGTGTGCCTGATCCATGTCTCTTTTTTTTGGATTTCAACTCTTTATGGACCACTTTCTCTCCTTTTTAAAAAATTAACCAAAATTTTATCTTTTATTGTAAAGACTGAAAAAAAATGTACAACATAAAGCTTGACATTGCACCTCAAACACCACACCTCTCTCACAATTCACCACACACTTACTTTTCTCCCTATAGAAACCATCATTAGTAAATAGTTTGATGTATAGTCTTCCATTAATTTTTCTGGACATCAAATGTGTAATATGTATACCTATCGTTTATATAAATTGAATGATATTAAATATTTTACCCAATTGTCTTGAAGCTATTCCATAAAAATGTATAGATTTTAAAAAATTGAATAATACAATTATCCCATCATTAATAAGCATTCCATTACTGATAAACTTTTAGATTTATTTCCAGATTTTTGCTGTTGAAAACAATGGTTTTATGAACTGACCTATACCTTTATCTTTGAGTACTTAAATATATTTCTTTAGGATAGTTACATAAAAGTAGAATTTCTGGATAAAAGGGCATATGCACATTTAAAATTAATGAATATTGCCCAACTGCCTTCTGAAAAGGCATCCAATATTTTTATTAGAAATAGTGAATTAGTTGCGCCAGGTATTACCCATGTTTGCTATTATCCATGTCTTGTAATAATTGTCAAATAGACCAAATATGACTTTTCACTGTTTTAATATACATTTGTTTAATTTCTGGTGCAGTCGCACCCTCCTTGTAATTATTTTTATATCTCTTCTGTGAATTACCTATCTATACATATATATATTATTCCTTGCCAATTTTGTCATTAGAATGCCCTTTAATGTATTGATTTCTAGGAAAGCATTGTTTATTCCTCTTCACAATTTGGCATCATTAAATGTATTCTATTTTTTTTCTTTTTTGTAAAGCAGAATGTTTTATTTTTAATTATATTAACCTCCCCTTTTCTAAACATATTTAAAAAGGCACAATAGTGAGATTCTCCCTATTTATACTTGTTTGTCTACTCTGTCCCTTATTCAACAGATAATCAGGATTGTTGGGAAGTAACAGGATATTCGATATAGCAGGCAACTAATTCAGTGCCTGGAAAGCTAAACAATAAGGAGGTAGTTGGGATGCATAAAGTAATAGTTAATTAACAGAGGAAATATTTACAAATGGAATGTAATGTTTACGGATGTTGGAAAATATCACTTGACCTTATGGAGCTAATTTCTTTTGGAATTGTTTTGTTTGTTTAATGATACTATGGACTATTCTGTGTATAAACTAGAATATACCACGGTCTCTCAGAATTGTTTAACATATACTTTGATCGGTTGGGTCAGTTCTGACTTTCTCTCCCCACCAAAAAAATATATGTAAGTGCCTATACCATATTTCTTTAAGTGTGTTTAATTTAGTCATAGCATTATGTAAGCCTTCCAGCCTTATTAATATGTTTTCAAAATTTTATACAAATATTTTTTGTTATAGTTGTTGTCAAAGTATTTGGATGGGGGAAAGAGGTGTCTGAGGATGCTTTACATTTGAGTTTGTCTTTTTCTTAATGAGTTGATACAAAAAATACTAAAGGTCCTTCATGGAAAAAGTGTAAATTAACCTGATGTTACATAAGAATGTAGCTAAGACGATGTTTTTAGATGTCTCTGCTCTAAAATTATAAAGATCAATTTACATGTCATTTAAATCTTATGAATTAAGCATCATGCTTATTACTAAAGTTTAAATCTTTATTTTAGAGCAATATACTTTGCTGCTTATTCAAACTGCAAGGAAGCATTGAATGGTGTATTTGATCCTGATTCTACCCAGGTACACATGATTTCAGCAGCAATGGCAGGTATGAATATATGATATTAAAAAACAAAATTTTCTGAAACTTAGAGACTTAATTCTGAATTATGATGAATTTACAATGTAAAGTTAAGACAATGTGCTTTTCATTGTTTAGCATCCACAAATATGATTTTTATGTTTTTTAGTATACCATAAATTTAATCGAGGTATATGTAAAATCTGTTTCGGTTGGCATTTTGTAATTAGGAGTTTATGGTAGCGTACAGGTAATATAATATTTACATTGTCTTGTGTAGTTCATTAAATATTTAGTGATCATTTTTGATAGTTTTAAGAATCCAACCATAATTACAGTATAAGTTATGGAGCTGTAATTTACTCTTCTCTCCTCAATTTCTGTTAGTGCCTTTTCCCTTTTTGCTGCATGTTTTGGCTTCTGTCTGAAATGTGCCGGCAGTTCTTGGTAAAGTATTCATTTTGTCCTGTGCTCAAATGCTGACATTTTTGTGAGTGATGTATTACTGATAACTCAGTTACTATAATGTGTATATTTTGAAAAATACATTTGGCATTCCACATAAATCACACTAGATAGCACTCGTAATTTAGGCACTAGCTATCTGTACATGCTTGCTATAAAAAGTTTCCAGGAATAATTCTATCATCATTGAGAGTATATATGATTCTGAATTTAAACTACCAGTCCTGGAGCTCTCTCTGCACTGCCTTAAAGATAAACTGGAAGATTGGTTTGACCATTCTCTTTCTGGAGTCATTTGTTGCTATGCATGTTAGACAAAGCCATGACCTTTGGTTCTCAAAATTGTCTACCGTTTTATGAGATTTATTCCAGATGTAATCATACCTCACATTTCCAAATTATACTATGACTTTGTAAAGCAGATTATGTCTACTTTCATCAACTGTTGACCAATTAATTGTCAATTATATGTTTAATGAGTGCCTTAAACTGTTAACCATTTTCTGTTTAGAAATTAAGTGGATCAATTTGAGCCACATACTTAACGAACTAAGTGTAAGTTTGAAATACTAATTTCTGAAAGGTTAATAGCCATATATAATAAAAGTCTAGCATATTACTTTAGAAAATATTTCAAGGCTTCTTATATTTAGTAATTGTTGACTAACTCATTAAAGTTTTAAAGCTGGAAGGTAAAACATTAAAGATCAAGGTAGTGGAATACTCTTATTTACTCATGTGGAGAGATTCTGAGCAAGTTATATAATTTATGTGAACCTCTATTAATCTTTAGAATGAGTAGGTTGTTCTACACATATTTTATTTTGAGAATGAGTTCTTCAGTACCGTAGAGATCATCTAGTTAACAACTAGAATTATTTTTTAATGTACTTTTTGCAGATGTTGAATACGAATAGATTTTCCCTCTACACATTTCAGTTGGTATAAGGTAAAAGTTAGTAGCTAATTTCAAACTATATAACCATTGGATTAGGATCTTTAAGAATGTACTTCTGGATTAGCAGTATTTATGTTTTGTTTTTTTAACCCCATAAAATTATAAAGAAATGTTAATCTTTCTTTTTTGAAAGAATTAAAATCAAGAAAGTAGATGAGTGATCATTTGAAGATAGTTACATATTCAGTATTGCAAATTTAGAGTTTCAGAATATCTTAATTCCCACTGGAACATTTTTTTCATTAGAATATCTCCTCAGAATATTGCTATATTTTATCAATTGCAAAGAATTTCAGTGGAATTTTTATTTTGCACTTTTTATGTTGTACAAGTGTTAACTTCATTTTTTTTTTTATCTCTATATTGGTACTGTTTCCCAACTTGAATTCCTTGAATTTTGGTTAATTGATAGTTTCATACTTGTTCAGAGATTATTGCACTATACACTTACTGTGTAATTTGAAAATACTTCTTCCAGTTCTTTGCAGTTACATTTTTTCTTCGAATTGTGCTTTTAGAGCTTACTTGAACCGTTTATGAGCATTAACATATAGCATTGTGGTTTTTATACATAACTACATGGTTGGTGAAACCGAATGGTCCCATGCAGACTCATTAAGGTAGACTTTTGCCCCCTTCAGTCTTGAAATAATCTAGACCAGATTGCTCTGGTTTTCTTCAGGATCAATTTTAGAGGTCTTATAAATATGAATTGGGGGTGCAAAGTGCTTAGAGACAGTCATGTGAAAAATCCTTTTTAACTGGCTGTTAAAAAAAAAATGCTAACCTTGTCACCTTAATATCTTGAACTAAAATAGACAGTGATACTGCCTGCAAGATTTGGCCACATCAGGTATTACACACGTTAAGAATTTACTAACATACTTTTTACATAATTTTTATTTCAAGTAATCGCTCAGTTCAGTTGCATTTTGCATTTTATCCATAAGAACTAGAGTGTTTAGATACCAAATCTTTTTAATTAAAAGAATAGTTTATTTAAATTGGGTCTTATTTTCATTTGTTGTAGTGTTTCAAGGGACTACTATAAGAATTTGTAAACCTCTAAGTTTGAAATTAGAATTTTTTTTCCATTGTGAGGCTATTTAATCAAATTAAGTAATGTTGACACTTCATGTTTCTTATGTGTGACGCCTGTCAGACTAAGTAAATCTTAGCAATTGACAGTATTTGTTTTGTTGAGGGTATTGTGTGTGTTTGTTTAAATGAACTTGCATATCCCTCTGTATATACCTAAACACAGATGTATATACGAAAAATAATTTTCTTTCATTACAGTAATTCCCAATTTTAAAAAGTTTTTATCTGGAATGTACATACTTTTATATACAGGATTGCAGATTTAAAGGAAATGAATTCTGATTAGCTTTGAATGAATTTTGGCTTATATATTCAAACAGTTACAGACAGCTCAAGTTTTTTAAATACCCATAGTGTAATCAGTTAACATTTCCTAGATACCTAGTGGATTTTATCTGCTTTTAGCATTGACTATTATTTTTCAAGATATATTTTTCTATTTGACTTAAAGTTTATTAAAGTTTAAATTTTTATTCATTAAATAGAAATTTTATCTTGTGTATATAAAATATTTTTTATTATCATGTTTGTCCATGGCAGCTCATTCAGCCAAATGAATGGTTGAACCAGATGTTTTGTGTTTGTGTGTAAACATTCTTCCTGTTTTTTGTTTTGTAGAACACAAGAAATTAAATACAAAATAACCCAAAATATTTCATAAAAATGGATGTGCAATATTACTGGCCATAGTGCAAAAGGTGAAAGGTACTACTGTAGCAACATATACTTTATTTTTTTTTTAAAAGATTATGAATAATTACAAAATGGAGTTACTTGAATATTCTGGGGTATTTTTTTTTTCAAGTTTACTAAGCAGGCTGATGGTTAAAGAATGGAAAATTGTGATTTCAACTCCAGTCATGATAGATAATAATGGTAGGAAAACGGGATATTTTAATTCCCTCTATAAATATTTTCTTAGATTCCCCTTTGACAAGGTTAGCATTTTTTTAAGGCAAAAGTGGTCTTTTAGGTAAGTATTTGGACTCTGAAACTGCTGCAGATGGCAGAATTTTCAGTACTCGGTGCATTTTTTAAAAAAAATTATGGCCCGTTCTGATATTCCTTTTTCTTTTTTAACTTAAAATTTTCAAAAAAGTTAGATCTCACCGTAAATATTCTCAAATCCTCCCAATGGGATTCATTTTGTACACATGTTTCTGATGAGGTCACTGCTTGTTGTTATGATACAGAAAAGCCTGTGTCTATTTTAGGCATTTACTGTACATTTCTCCCGAGAAAAGAGTGAGATCGTGTCATCTCATGCTCCCCATCCGCAGGTCACTTCCTGTAGAAATATGGACTAACTTAAACCTCGTGAGTACTGATCTGAGCATCTCTTGCAGCCTCTAGTTATAAGAAACACCCCCTGGGAATTTATAATAGCTGTGGAATTAATAGAAGGCGGGAAATGAACTTTTATTTCCTGAATTTGTGTGTGCATTATCTGAATATTTTATAAAACTTTAATTCTAATTCTTTTATAATATTCCTTTTAGAAGGAAAAATGGGTTAACCTTTCAGTCATTATGCAATAACAGCCTGGGGTCTTCAGCTTAGCCATATAACTTTGACCACCAAAGAATTTGATAACAGTATTTAAGATATAGTTTTAACTGGTATCATACCATCCTACAACTTTTAAAAAAAAAATAGCTCTCTTTGCTTAGAGTGCCATTTTAAAAGTCTAATACCATGCTTTCTATTCTCTTGTCTGTTGATACTTGACTTTTTTCTACTATCTACATTGATCTTAATACCTATCATTACTTTTCAAATAAACGGAGGAAAAGAATATATGGGATCTTAGCTGTTTTACTTTTAATTAGATTTTTTTAGTAGTTTTAATACATTTGTCTTAGAAAGTTATATGGGCTTTGTTCTTACTAAAGAAATTAATTAAAATAAAAAGTACTGAAAATGCAATACTACAGGTATCACTCACTTAATGAAATAGACATTTTCAGCCACTTTAAGCAGAATTTCTGTTAATTTATTTTTTAATTAGTTTACATTATCAGATGGAATCTTAGATAAAGCAAAACTTAAAAAAAAGTATTTTAAAAGTTTCTGAAAACTTTCTAATAAAATACTAACCACATTACTAACAGTGTGGCCAATATACTACCACTTTGCTTTAACTGACTATGGAGTAACATTAATTCTTAACCTACAAATAGATCCTATATATACCTCTAAGTCAGTTCTAATGTTTAACAGAGTACTCAGAATATTATTATAAATTAGCATATTATCAAATGTCACAAAATTTAAATACCAACATCAAAAATTACAGGAAATTTCTAAGTTTCAGGGGCACCTTCTCAGCACCTTTCTGTATGTTTGTCTTAGAAGAAATAAGGAAATATGTTTAGCTTTGGCTGTCAGCTTCAAATTGCCTTACCATATATAATTCAAAGTGAATGATAAATTTTTGTTTCTTCCCACTTGTTTCATTTCTTGAATTAATAGATTATATTTCTCTAGATTTTATTAGCCTTATAATGTCTAGTCTTACCAGTGTCTTCAATAAGAGAATGTAGTATAGTGTAAAACTCAAAGATCAGTTTTAACTGGTAAAAGATCAATATCTAAAAACCTGTAGGATGTTGCCTAGATTATTTTAACCTAATGGTTTGCTGACATTTAGGCCAGGGTCTTTATTAAAGGTTAGTTGTAGGGAGAGTTGAGCCAAAATAACTATAGTAAGCAAAAGTAAACAACTATAATAGTTATATAAGGATAAAATGACAACATTATCTCACTTACCTAAATTTTAATGTGTTCTGTTCCATAGGTTAGTGTCTGGAAATGAATTTTAGTTAAGTGAGAAATACCTGTTGTTTGCTTCTTGTCATTGTTTACTATGTACAGTGAATAATTAAAATTATGATTTATGGGTATTTTGAAATTTTGTTTCTAGTAATATTTATAAATATTTATTGTGATATAAGTTGATATATATGGGATTTTCTCAGCCTCAGGTATTTTGTGGCTTAAGATAAAGCTTGAGTTCTAAGTTTATATTTTTATAAGTAGAACATAATTATTTTTTAAATACTTCGATGTTTGTCTTTTCAAATAAAATATAGTCAATTGAGATTTCGTAAGCACAATTTAAGTTTGATATAAGAATTCCCAATTTCAGCATTTCTAAATTTAATAAAACGGATATTTTTTCCTTAAAATTTCCACAGAATAATTAATAAAAACCATTGTGAGTAATGCAGAATATTTTGTTAGTTTCTGATGCTTGGTGACTTTTCACTAATAAATCCCTAATATTGCTGCGCAGACATGTAGCTAACACATATATTTAAGTTTAAAAATAAAGAATCCTTAAATTAAGGATATCACCAGAACACTAGTGTCTTGTTCATATTTGTTTTAAAATAAAATTTAAATATCTTTAGTTGGACTTTTTTACTTAGAAAAATGAGGTTCAAGAGAAGGGGGAAAATGCTGTATAACTTTATTCTCAATTAAACTAGGCCATGCAAGAAAATCTTTTCTAGACTTTTAAATTGATTTTTTAATTGATCTGACAGTTTTGTATTTTTCTCTTTCCTTTTACCAAGAATATATGTATGAAAAAACTTTATTTAAAAATGTTCCTTACAACCTGCCCAACACAATTTTTATTATTTAGAACTGATACTTAGAATATGTAGTTTTAAAAACACTTAAGTGAAAAGGAGACAATATAACCATTACAAAATTACTAAAGGAGTTATGAAATCAAACTTTTATTCCATTTATCTTGCTTGATAGATTTCAATTTAAGCATCCCTTTGTGAAACATCTGGCTATTTCTACAGTGTTAAAGTGATGGATTAAAGGAGGAAAATTTGGTTTAGCTATTTTTCTGATATTACAGAAAGGAAATGAACCTGTGAGACTAAATTCCACTTTGTATACAATTTAGTGAAATTAATTTTGCATTTGTTATATACTCATACTAGCTTTGAAAGCCAAAAAAGGTTTATGATTGGTTCTGTATTATATTTAACTTAAAAAATAAGTTATCCCTAATGTATACCACAGCATTCTTGTTTCTGAAATTACTAATATTAAATGTACTGCTTATAGTCCACCCTTCCAAAAATAAAGTGCTTGACCTGCTAGTATTTGATAGAATGTATTAAAACAGTTAAGATCCTTAGATATTTCTGCATGTAAATTTTCATTGAATTTAAAGGTCAATTCAATAAATGTAACTTGATGTAAGTAGTTCTACGAAGTTTGGGTAGCTGATTTTAAACTTTCATAAGCAATATATTAAAACCTTGCTTCATATAGGTGAAGCAGGCTTCATAAATTTCCATCATCAAAAATGCATTTTATGCTGCTATTTTTTTATAACACTAAGAAGATAGGAATAAAAAATATGCACTAGCCTAGAAACATACGGTTCCAGAGATCTTAATTTACTACCTGGAATGAGCCATCTTAGGTGACCATCCTTCGACATTGATAATAACACAGTACTTTAGTTTTAAAGTAAACAAGAACTACCTCTACCTTAGGTTTCTCTCTTCAGTATCTATAAAAGTGAGAGGGGAGTTCCAATTTGTAACTTTTTGAACTTCTGAGTTTTCGTATGTGTTTTAAGTGGATGGAAAATAGATTTGTCCTATTAACCCTAACAGAAACTTTGCCTCTGTGATACCATTATTTTAACAGTATTAAATGTATGTTTATTCATAAGGCCAAATAACAGTCCTTTCTGTTATACAGTCAGCTTAAGATGAAATATTAATAAATACTGACATATAGGATCCATTTCGAGCATAGCGATTTGTGATGTTAATTGGACCCCAAGTAGTGGTTGTAGTTTGCATGCTAAAAAACCCTAGAATATAGTTTTTTTATATTTGTAGAACTGGGTTTCTGAATTTAGGTTAAAGAATAGAGGGCACCCAAGAGGATTTTCTACATATGTTGGGATAAATATTTTTATATAGTCATTTTGCTCTTAAAGATTATCTTTTAGTCATTATGGTCAGAATTTGAGAATGTAGATTGGAAATAAAATACAAATGTTCATGTTTGTATGGGTTTGTAAAATAAAGTATAAAGCATACATCAGTTAATACTTTAAATATTTATATGCATTTCTTTAATATAGATTTATATAATTTTTAAAATTTTAAAGTTAATAGTGTATTCATGTTTACCAGAGTTCATTTTAAACATGTTTGTTTAGGTTTTACCGCAATCACAGCAACCAATCCCATTTGGCTTATAAAGACTCGGTTACAGCTTGATGCCAGGTATGTTATTTCATTAAAACAAAACTAAGGTTGGTTTCAGCTAATTTTTTTCTGTAATTTATATCAGTGAGATTTCAGTGCCAGATCTCTAACCACGTTTTCCCTTCTTTTGCTGCTGAATTGTTGTTTTGATTTTGAAACATGGAAAGCAAAAGTGATATAATAATTGGTAATATGAGACTTTAAGTAAGAAAGTGTATTATGTGTTGTGTTTTTAAATAAAAGAAGAAGAAAGAAGGATGTATTAACCTTAGCCCAAGCAGTGATTACATGATTATAAACAACCTCCCAACAGCCAAATAACCCATATTATCAACTAGCCTAGGCTGAATCTTTATGGATCATTGCTCAAATTCACTAACCTTATATACAAAAAGTCATGGCATGGGATTTTGCTCTCATATATTCATAGACTTCATTTTTTACCACGGACCACTTTTATGGTAGCAAGATTAATTGATTCAATAAATCTGTGTTGAGCACTGCTAGATTCTAGAGATATACCAGGAAACAGTGGGCATCAACTTTAAATGAGAATAATCAAGGCATGGCTTTTTGAGCCTATTTTAAGCAGAGGCTACAGTCAGTGCAAACCACTAGGTCCTAAGTTTAGGGCCTTTGGCATGTTTTGGGAACTGAGAGAAAGCCAGAAGCAGTGCAGCTAAGGGTTTTGCCATCTCAACTTCTGTTGGCCTTTAGGATAGAGGATGGGAAAGGTAATACTGTTAAGTAGAGAGATGATCATCTCTGGTATATAATAATAATGTTAATAGTTTTGAAACCATTTTAGTCTTTCAGTCTGGAGTAGACTGCATAACAGATTTCCAAAGTTTTTTGTATTTTAGGGTTTGGGAAGTATTATATCTTTTAGACTATAAATAAAACTGATCTAATTAACAGTTATGCCTGATTAAATATCTGCTTTCCATATTCTGTCATATTGAACTGTATATTATTTGGAGACTTGAAATGTATAATTCTTCTTTCACCTGGTTAATTTTTAGTGAAATCTTGTTATAGCACAACTCAAAAGTTTATTTCTTAAAGCCAAATATCTGAAAAGTGATAATGGTAGATAAAAGAACCCAAAGGTTAAGAAAATGTAAGATGCCAGTCTGTATTATACTATAAACTACCAGGGCTATCCTTCAGTATATTCTAGGGTGGATTTGTATGAGATCCAGGAAAAGCATGGCTTTAAACTCTTTAATATTATTTTTTCACTTATTATAATTGTAACCCAAGCCGGCACAATTTCTTAGGCTTGGGAGTGGGGAGTGGGATGGTGTTAGGGTAGTTGTGAAATGTTTATTTAAACATGCCAATTTATAACACAGATCAAGAACAAGGCTTACGTGTTTGCATGTTCCTTTTTGGGACTTGCAGCTCCTTTAATTTTGTAAGGAAGGATCCGATGGCAGAGACTAATTTCAGTTCGTTGCAAGAATTATTCTCAACTAAGAAAGTATTCAGTGTCATTAGTTGAGGACAATCATTAGTTCACAAATTTGGAGGAATCTGTAGGTTATCAGGTAGGTTTCTCAGTTGTGGTTTTATTTTGTCACATTAAAAACAGGTTATGCATAATTGATAAATAGGTAGATTTTCTACTTCTTTTTCTGTGGGTAACATTTAACCCATTTCTTATAGATGGGGTTCTGTTGAGGGAATCATAGTTAAGGTAATACATATTTTTACAAACTCAAAATTGTATACTTAAGTAAGAAGAGATGCTGTGCCTTTAAGTAGCACAAGGGACATTTTCTTGGGCCTAATATTCAATAAATACTTAAGAACTGTAGAGGTCCTCTATATTCTTGTATTCACTAGGATGCTGAAATAAAAGATATAGCCATTGTCTTCAAAAAATATTAGGAAATTTTTCTTAAATTCACCAGGCTACTTTTTGGGAAGAATCCCTCAGGTGCAGAAATTCAGTTAATCCTGTTCCTTGCCTTTGTGATATACTGTCATCATTGATGTCACAATCATTCTTTTTATATGTAATTAAATGCAAAAGAAATCTTCTCAACTTAGAACTGGATTTAATATATTGTTGAGTGTTTTTTGTTTTGTTTTTATCTCGAGCTGCAGTCACCTATATTTGGGCTGTACAGGATCTTGTTATCTTTACAATACAAACTTCAATGAGGATGTGAAACTAAAGACTCAGTGTGGTATATTTCGCATCCAGTAAAATAAACTACCTTCATGTTACCCACCTAATATGACAAAGTTTGGACAAAGAATGGGAAATCTAAAATGAATATTTTTAAATTCCAATTTCACTTCTTCATATGTTAGAGGATCATTCTTTATTAAATAGAGTGGCATATTTCTACTATGTTTTATTTACTTTATTTAAAAACTTGTACTACTTTATTTATATTAAAAAGATTTTTTTGTTTGCTTTTCAGGAATCGTGGAGAAAAGAGAATGGGCGCTTTTGAATGTGTTCGTAAAGTGTATCAGACAGATGGACTTAGAGGATTTTATAGGGGCATGTCCGCTTCATATGCAGGCATATCAGAGACTGTTATCCATTTTGTTATTTATGAAAGTATTAAGCAAAAACTCCTGGAATATAAGATTGCTTCTACAATGGAAAATGATGAAGAGTCTGTAAAAGAAGCATCAGATTTTGTGGGAATGATGCTAGCTGCTGCCACCTCAAAAACTTGTGCCACAAGTATAGCATATCCACATGGTAAGAGGAGTTAAATTTATATATTGTTCTGTTATTTCAGAAATATTCTCCCACCCCAACCAATAGCTGCCTTATTATTTGAGCATTTGTAATTTTACTGAATTTCAGTATAACAAAATACCATTCTTAGGAGTTCCTCATAATGGAATTAATCTGTTTAAGTAATGTAAAGCAGTTTTAATGGGTCACTATATGCTGTTAGTAACATGGTGGTGATTTATCATGAGCTCTGGACAAATTTTACCCTGGAGTCAGATTACAGCTGAGTGACTTTGGGCAAGTTTTTATTTTTTTAAAAAAAAAGTATGGATGTAGGTGGTATACTAGATACTTTATATACATTCTCTCTAATCTACATAAAAATGCTGCAAAATCTAGGTATGCTAGAATATAATCAGAACTGCCTTCATTTTCAAGTGGGAAATAAGAATTATAAGTGTATATGAATGATTTATTTCTGTGTTTAAGTTTTACGATATCAGTTCAATTCACAGATAGCTAAGAAAATCACTTAAAAATTGGTCTGCAATGTGCTGAGGGGATTTGTTTGTTTGTTTGTTTGTTTTTGTAACTTTGTTGACTTTCCAAGTGTAGCTTTTGATTTTGGTGTGCTTGAGGTTTGTTTTGGTTTGAGTTTTTAATCCACGTATCCAAGTGCTTCACTTTCGACACACTCTTTATTAGCATTTATATTCGCCCTTGTAAAGCTAAGGCTCTGTGGTTAAAGCTGTATCAGGAAAAATGAAACTGGTCTAGGAAATACTTGCTTTAAAATATAATTTATGAATAAAACCAACTCTAACCAAGTTGGACTGTATTAGCTTACCCCAGTTTTCCTGAGGGAAGTCCTAACTTTTTTTAAAAGAAGTCATAATGTCAGCAGTATTGTTTTGGTCCTGGCCTCCTAATGGAAGGAAGGATTAGGATGGTGGCCTGCTAAGGTGAAAGAGGTTTGGAGTTTTAAGTATCCTGTCCCTTCAAGTGAGATGATGTATTACAAGAAGAGGTACAGATTATAAACAGTATTTTGGGTTGGAATGCATAAGTAGCATGAATTTTTAAGGTAAGACACGAGATTTCAAGTCTTAGGCCATTTCCCTCAGGCCTATCAAGAATAGTGTATTGAAAAAGTCTGAGAAATAATGAACATGAAAAGAATAGTCTTGTTGGAAGCTCTGAATTCTTGTCTCTTCCTCTCCCCTCAACTGACAAAAACCTCTCAATAGTCCCATTCCCTCACCTTTTAAAATGAAGAAAAATTAGACTAATCTTTAAGATCCCTTTTAGCTTTAAAATTTTATGATTTTTGCTTAGTTCCTTCCTAGGTAAGGCCTTTTAGCTGGCAGCTTATATTTTTAACACTTTCTACCTCTTCTACATGAAATTTCATCTTGGTATGTGGACCATTGTGATTAGATTAATAATTCTTTTTTATCGTTGGAAAGTCCACTTTTTAGAAATCTTTTCTGCTTGTTTTTTACTGTACATTCATTTTATAACAAGTATACATGATTTTAGCCAGCTATCTTAGAAGTTTGGTGTTGTTGTAATGTGACTGGTTTCAGTAAGTTACACATTAAAAATCATTTCTTATTTATCTTAAGCCTACATTTACAGGTAGGTAGGATGTTCTCAGTATTAGGAGCATATAAAGATATCACTAATGTTTAAATAAAATGACTTTATTTTTTTCCTAAACAGAAGTCATAAGAACAAGACTGCGTGAAGAGGGAACAAAATACAGGTCTTTTTTTCAGACACTATCTTTGATTGTTCAAGAAGAAGGTTATGGGTCTCTTTACCGTGGTCTAACAACTCATCTGGTGAGACAGATTCCCAACACAGCCATTATGATGGCTACCTATGAATTGGTGGTCTACCTACTCAATGGATAGCAACATCAGACTGTCATACTATAAAGAGGGAAGACCAAAAGATTACAGTGGACCATGGAGTATCGAAGCCAGCTTGGTGGACAGAAGAAAAATGATTTGGGAACATGTAACTATACCTAAGTGGAAGTCTGGTTTTAGGAATTAAAGTAATTATAATCACATTACTTGGTCTTTCAGTAATGTGAAAAAAAAAACCTCAGCTGCCTCCAAGAAAAAGCCTTTAGAATCACTCCTCCTTCAAAATTGCCATTTTCTCTGTCATCCACAGGTCAGAGTTGCATTTTGTTTATGGCAGTCAGTGTTTATTCCATGAGTATTTTTTCAGTCTTTTCAACAAAGCCATCCCTAGTTATGTGCTATAGTATAATCTATCCAAAGATAGTATTGACAGTCATAAATTTCTAATTTGGGGTTCTGTGTAATTCTTGTAAAATAATATTGAGATACTCAGTAGTATTTTCACATTTCCTTGAGAGGATCTGGCCCAATATTTTAAAGTTAATTATTTAGCATTAGTCACTGTTTTTGACAACCAATGAAATAGTGTCTAAATATCTTGTATGTTTTTAAAAATCTTTTGGTCGCCATTGCTAACAGGTGCTTGATGTTTAGCATCATGTGGACACTTAAAGTGTTAACATATAAAATTCAAATGGTAATCATTTGGGACAAAATAAACCAGTAAAATGTTGATTTTTGGCCATTTCAGTAATTTGAGCATGTCCTCATATCTTTTCTAAATTTATGATACATGAATGAATGCAGTTGTCTTTTCAGTGATTTACTTGTTTTGAACTTGAGTCATCACATGTCACACCTAAGTATCATTTTCTTAAAGTGGAAAACATCAACCACTTCTGTATCTATCTCTTGCCTTCACATTAAGAATTGAACATTGGAATTATTTTCAGAAGATCTGTATAGATTGCATTTATTTTGTGGAGAAAATGGTAATTTTTCAGCTTTGCCCTTAAAAGTTTTTTTTTTTTTTAAGGCGACATAAATATTTGGGGTAGTACAAACATAGAAGAGGGCCCTTTGTTGTCTGATAAGCAGGCAATGATCCTAATTGACTTAGATTTGTAAATGAACAAACTGCTTTTGTAAAGAAATGTATTCTATCCTAATTTCAGAAAGATTCAAGATAATTCAGATTAAGTGTGCTAACAGGATATAGCTTTTACATTTTGCTGTTGAATTCAACTGCACCTTTTAATACTTTAAATGTATTATATGTATAGCCCTTATGAAGATGTTGGCTATAATTCTATTAAGAGACTTTAGCTTATGAATGTTCCTCTACTGGTATAAAAAATTTCTTCAATTAAACTCCAGTGTGGTACTCATTTCAACATACAGAACTGTACATTTTGTGCAATGGCTTTATCTTAAGAATGACTCTTTGTGAATGCACTTTGTGGCCTTTGGGGGTGGTTAGTAAAGAGTAGGGGAGAATTCTATGTTAAGATTATTTTTAAAACATTGGTCATGTATTAGGCAGAAATAGTATTCATAACATTTTTCTGGGCTTTAGGTATGTTGTTTTGGAGATCTTTAATATAAATCTTTTAAGTATTCTGTGTACGCTGTAGTGAACTAACATAGGAAATTGTAACATGTCATTGCAAGCTTTCTCTGCTATCGCCAATGAAACACAGTGCCCTCTTAAATTTCTTCACCTTCTTAACTTTCTTATAATCAACAGTAGCTGGATGCTTTTGAGGTGCTTTGATTGAAATTAAAAACATTTCAATCTATTTGGAGACCAAAGGCAAATTTAGTTTCATCACCTTTGGGATTATTCATAACTTTTATGGTGAATTTCAGCTTTGATGTTTATTGTGAGGAATATGCCAAAAAATAATAACAGGGGTTTCTAACTTAAATCTATAGAGAAATTCTCCATCTGTAGTGCTTGCCTTTTCAGGTGCCACTTGTACTGCCTAATACAGTGCCATTTGCCTTGTGTGAAGATCTGTAAATATTAGTTATATTGAATGTAGGACAGAGACTCTCCCTAACATTATGATCTCAGTACCCCACAAATGATTAAGAATGATGTGAAAACCAGCAGCTAAGTAACATCTTATTATTCAGTTGTAGCAAATTCATACCAAGTGTCCTTCAAGGATGAATATGTTTTCTATTCCTGTTTGTATTTAGCAAGTAAAATTTATGTTTACTTTTAGTGTATTATATTCAGCTTTTATAAGTGAGTTTTATGTATGTACTGGAAGGAAAAGATCCTAGAGTCTTAGACTTTGTTTGTTTATGCAACAATTGGAAAAGAGCAATATCATTTAATTTTTTTTCCCAAAGCATGATCTTCTATAGTTTACTTTTTGACAGAGGTAATTAAACAAAGAAAATTGTATAAAAGTTGCTTATCAAATTTGTCTCTGAAACATTTCTTAGACCTTTTTTTAATTGATGCAAATGTTTAAAAAGAAAAACATACGTAAAATATTGGCATTTTTTTAAAAGCTTGTTTTCATCTATCTTCTATCAGATAATGTTTTATTTCTAATATAGAAGTAGTCAGCAGTCTTCAGGTTGGTATGTAGTTTTATTGTAGAATTTTCTCAGAAAATTAAATTGAACTTATTCAGGATAAAGCAGTAGATACTGAAAGAGCAGTAGATGGAACTCTGGTATCTGTGGCTATAGAAAATAGAAAAATTTCCTAAATTTCAAAGTCCAAATCTGAGAATTGCCAACCCTGTCATTATTGGGTCTCATACAATGATTTTAAATCCAGGTAAATTTATTACCAAAGCGTTGTCTTAATTCTTATGTATGTAACTTCGTAGAACCAACCTTATTGGATAGGGCCCACAAGTAATTGATTTGTAACTTCAAAACCAAGATTATCATTAGATTATTTAATTCGGCCTTTTGTCTCCTAAAACTTAATGCCCACCGTGGAATAGCAGTAGTATATTAGGACCCAGCAGAGTTTGGGTTCAAAATAAGGAGTGTTTACTCTTACTGGAGCAGAAACATGTCAGCATTTTTCGGTTTATTTTAAATCACTGAAAATACTGATTTGAACTTAAAGGATTTAAATGCTAGCAGTCAGTGTGTACTTTTCCAACATTGTTTATGCCTGTCTTCTTGTTTACATGCTCTTCTGCCCAGGTCGTAAGTATTATAGGGACCTTTTATGGGCTGGTAAATATAATAGTTCAGCTTTTCCCTCCTCTAACACTGTTCCTGACTTTAACATTTCTAAGAATAAGATATTTCTGAATGATTTAAATTAAAAAGAATTTTAATTACATAAAAATATTTAATGTACTTTCTGCCCACTCAGATCTCTTCTCTGTCATGCCCTTAAATTTCTCGTTAATCTATATGCTGCTGCTTTTTATGCTACTCCTTTTAGAAACTGAAAATTCTAGGTTTACCCAGTTTTTAGTTTTTATGTTAAACATTTTGAATGTGTACCCTTGTGTATGTGAACAATTAAGTTATGACCTATCAGTCATAGGTACGTAATCAACTTCAAAAGAGTTGATATCTTTGACCATTTATGTGAGGGTTGCTATTCTTGCATTTATGTACATGGCTGTAAATTATGTGCATTTACTCTATTTATGTTAACTAGCTAAATTTTATTTGAATTGTTAAAATTTTTAAAATTATAATATGCTTATGAAAATACAGTGTGTTGGTTTTTTATTAATAATGTATCCTAAGGAAGACCAGATGCTGTAAGTGTTATAAAAATAATAAGGGATTGTAATCTGACAAGGTCCTTGCAATCTGTGAGGTCAACCAAGGGTTGCCTCGCCTAAAAAAAAAAAATAAAGTATCCTAATATTTTGGTATGGTGAGGATATAATAACACTTTCTTAGGATTATGTATAGAACAAAAGTGCATTGCCATTTTCAAATTAAATGTCAGACTCTTACCTACTAGACCTAATCATATCTCTGGGAGTCAAAAGTCAAATAATATAACTGTCTCATAGCTGAGTAAGAAATTTCTCTTCCATATTTTCCATAGGTTTATTGATTTTTAAGTCGTATACTTTTCACTTATAAAAACATGCAGTTTGCAAAGAACATCTGAAATGGGAGCCAAATTAGGTTATTTGGTATCTCCTTAGGTTATAATGTCTTTTTGACATCAGTAGCTTTTTTGTTTTAGTCTCAGCCTTTAGGAAAGCTAAGAATTTTAAAATTAAAAGTAAAGAGCTGGGAATTTGTTACAATAACCAAATGAATCTACATATTTTCACTGAAATACCAGTAACATAGATGTTAAGTGTTAAATAGTACCTACTCACTTTACTTTTTGTCTATTTTGTTTTAGTTAAGTTTTCCTAAATTATAGTTTCCATCAATTATCACCCAGTTTTGTGGATGAGGAAACCAGGACAAATTTGTCATATTCCATTTCTCAAAGTTAACATAAAGCTGAAATCATTCAACCTACTAACAGTATTCTTTCCACTAAAGACTTAAGTGGTAGAGTAAAGACATTGGCAAAGTAGTGGTTGATATTGTTATTAGCTCAAATGTCTACAGTCTAAATTGTGTGTATGTGTGTTCATTACTGAATATCAGGAGCTGTAACAGAATTGATGAGGTTATGATTTCTAAGGTTCAAGTGTGTGCCTTATGTATACATGTATACAACTGGTAAAACTCAGGCAAGTAAATTGTAGTTAAATGGTTTTATTTGCTTAATTTTTGCATTGCACAAACCAGCTGACTACCTTAGTATGCCTAGAATTGATTCAGTAGTTTAAAGTCATAGAGTGCTATGTTTATACAATGATTTCGTGTGACTTCTCAACAATCTATGGAGTGGGTAAATAGAGAAGTGATAGTTACAGGGATATTAGTCACAACTGGGCTTTTTTTCACTTGAGTATTCTGAATATCAGTCTTATGTTTATACTAGGTTTTTTAATCAACACTTGGGATGATGCTGAGATGGTTTTTTAAGCTTCATTTAAAAGAACTGTGGATTGGCTCAATAAAACATGGGGAAGAGATGAGAAATAGAGCAACAGATGTGAATTGAAACAGTACAACTGTCTTCGAAGCTGATCCATATAGAGCTTAGTTTATATCCTGAGGCAACTGGAGAACCACTGGATTTTCTTTTTTCCCCAAAGCATCATTGCGACATCATAGAAAGTTAAGACTTTAATATTAGGTTCAGTTTGTCTTACGTGAACTGCTCTCCACTGTAGTAGCATTGAGCCTCAGGGATGTCCTATGTTCTCTGGAAGTATCATAGTGATTGATTCCTTGAGGGAGATCTGGAAAGGTTGCCTGGAGAAAACAGTATTTTAACCAGGCTTTGAAACAATGATAGAAATTTGATAGGCTGATGGAGGGGCATTCTTGGTTGAAGCAAAAATCAAAGCATTCTAGCAGTCCAGCAGGAGAAATAACCCATTTTCTTTTCTTCTCTCCTGGGAATTGACTCAGATTTCTTAACTAATTGGTAGACCCAGTATGCTAAACCTACTTTAATTCAAAGGAGCTCATCAAATCCAACCCATCAAAATTTAGTGCTAGACTCATTTTCTGTCATTTTAGGTCCCTACTCTTCCAAAGCACCTCATAATTCCTCCTTGAGTCTTTCATTGTCAAGATAGATAAACAGCGCATTTTCAACTGCTACTTAGATTTCAAAACTATCAAATGAGATTGATCTTCATTGTATGAACTGACTGAAGGGTTTTAGTGGCCTTGTTTATTTGATCTATACTTTTCCTAAATTATATACTGATTTTTGGGTTTGTTTTTTGTCTCCCTCACCCCCAATAAGTGTGCTAGAGCAACTGGACATCGGTATAAAGAAAAATGGACTATTACCTCGCCATACACAAGTAAAAATTAAAATTGCAAACCTTCTAGAGGAACTATCTTTGCAACCTTGGAGTAGACCAGGATTAGAGTTCACAAAAACGCATTAAAAATTTTAAAATATTATCAAAAGTAAAAAATGGAGCCACGTACTAGAAGAAAATATCCACAATATATCTGACAGGATATATAATTTAAAAAACAAAATCTGAACAGTTATCACAAATATGAGCATATGAAAAGGATACTTAGCATGATTAGTAATACAAA
Source organism: Rousettus aegyptiacus (assembly GCF_014176215.1). NCBI lineage: Eukaryota > Metazoa > Chordata > Mammalia > Chiroptera > Pteropodidae > Rousettus > Rousettus aegyptiacus. The sequence continues at coordinate 124,353,425 of NW_023416307.1, read as the reverse complement.
TTTGACCCAAAAATGAAAAAAGAAAAAAAAAAAACAGTACAGTTCACTCTACGCAACTACCAAGAATGCGCAAACAACTGGGATTCCCATACATGCTGCTGAGAATGTAAAACGGCACAGCTTTGGAAAGCAGTTTCTAAGAAAGCTTAAAACTGTTTTCACTCTGTAACCCAGAATTATGACTAGGGGAGGGGTGGTGGTGGGAAGGGGGTATTCCCAAGAGAAATGAAAACATCCACAAAAGTTCATAGCTTTATCACTAAACGTCATTTTACATGAGGGTCAAGAACAGGCAAAAATCAGTCAAGATGACATGTTAAATTAGTGTTTACCTGGAGGTAAGGAAGGAGTTGACCAACAAGGGGCCTAGTGGAATATTCTGGAGTCATGGGAATGTCCCACATGTTGATCTGGGTAGTGATTAAACAGGTGTGCACCTAATAAAAAATTCATCCGGTGTACATTTAAGATTTGTTCATTTTAAACATTTTAAGATAAATAGTTGAGTAAATTTTAGTTAAAGCTACAGAATGAAACCCATGAAGCCTTGAGATGCTAGAATTAGCAAAGTACAGTTCATAAAATAGTCATCCTTAATGTGTTTCAAATAAAATGGAGGTCTTAAAGTGACTATCTGGTTTTGGTATGAGTAACTTACCTCCATTCAATTAGATCTCAGAACATTTCTTATGAGGCATTGGCGGGCAAGCAGAAGGGTTCCCCTTCCCTCCCAACCACCAAGCCCAGGGCTAAACAATTAGAACTGGATCTGGATCAGGGTAAGGACTGGTGCTGGGGGTGCTTCTAGAATGGGGGTACTTCTGGATGCCAGGAGAAGCAGGATCAAATCTTTGTAGAGAAACTTTCCCTACAAAGGGAAAGTTCATAGGCCTACGGAACTCCCATAGGATTATCTGATGATCGCCAAACATATAAGACCAGTCACTATGATTGGTAAGAAAAACATGGAAATAGCTTTACACCATCAAGGACTTAATATGTTCCAGTTGTTGGAAATAAAAGCAGAATAGCTGTAATTACAAAGATGGGTATACAATAAGAAGGAATAAGCAGATTATCAAGGTCAACATTAAAAGCGAAAAATAGACACTGAAATTAACTCAATGGATAAGTCAAAAATGATCTAGATATAATTGAAGTGATTTAAACTTGAAGTTATATTCAAATAGCTTACCTAGAACAGCCAAGAGATAGAGGACTGTATGAAACAAAAGGTAGGAGATACGGAGACTGGAATGAGAACGTCTAATATACTTTATTAAGTAAACGAAGAGAATGGAGAAGAGGCAATGTTTTAAACAATTGCAAAATTCCCAAAGTTGATAAACATGAATCCATAGCACCACAAATAATAATGCATCCCTAAGTAGAACTAAAACATGCCTATAAACATAGGACCAAAGAAACAAGCAAAGAAAGACCTTGATTTCTGCTACTTGCATGATAGGCTACATTTTTGGGCCAATGCTTCTTATGAGTACAATGAAAATGCTAGGTAAAATATTTTTAAAATCTTAACAAGAGTTAATGATAATGAAGAATGATCAGGCCAAAATCCAAGATGTGATAAGAACCTAGAAAGTTATTGTTCCAAGCCACTTAGGACCTAGGAGCAATTGCTAATCAAGCTATATAATTTTCGATAGCTTTTCAGGACAAGAAAGAAGTAGATGACTAGGCCCCACCTAAGTTAAGAAGTTCGGTAAACTATTGGGGCCCCAGAAACTAGATCAAGTATCAACTCCAGCAGAATTAAAGCCCAAATTTGTGTTGCTAGAGTGGAGAGGAGGACACTCAGGTCATGATTAAAGGGGTTTCAGATAAAGAATCCCAAGTTTCTGGTAGAAGCAAATCACATTTGTGGAATAAGCAGTCCTTCCCCTAGGTCATGGTGAAACCACATCAATAATTTTTTCAAGAACTATGAGCAACACACAGTCAATAAGCAAACAAGGCAACCACATCACTGGTGATAACTCTCAAAGGCAAAGACAGCCCACTCTCCTACAAAGAAAACAGATTTGGAGTGATCAAATACAGACTGTAAAATGCAAATTAGTACATTTTTGAAAATATAAGACATGCTCGAAAATAGAATGGGATACTAAAAATAATGGTAGAGCGAATTTGAACACCAAATATAATTTCTAGAAATGAAAAATAAAATTTCAAGTGCAATTGAACAAAGCTGAAGGGAATTGTTTAACAAAAAGATGGAACAGGAGAAACGCAGAATGCAGCAAAGAGGAAAAAGAAAACATTGAGGAAAGGGCAAGCTGTAGGGAGGGTACTCAAGAAGTCCAGTATATGTTTGATTGGTGTCCCGGAGAAGCAAAGAGAGAATGGATCAGAGAGATCATCTGAAGCTATAAAGGCTGAGAATTGTCTAAAACTGATGAAGAACACTACTCCACAGATTCAAAATCCCAAGTAATCCAAAACAATAAATAAAAATGAACCCATATCTAAGCAACAGTTTTATGAAATCAAGATTACTAAAGGCAAAGAAATTTTTAGGATTTTCCTTTGCCAGAACCTTCAAAGCAATGACAGCTATCCTGACAATTAAACATCTATATATATTAGAACAATTTTTTTCGATGTACTGCCAAACTAGGATTTTATACCCAGTAAAAATTTTTTAGGAATGAGGCTAGAATAAAGAAATTTCAGAAATATTAAAACTGGGAGTTTGCTATCAGCAGGAGGTCACTAAAGGAAATCCTAAAAGATGTACTTTAGGCAGAAGGAATGTGATACCAGATGTAAGGCAAGGAAAAATGGTAAAAAAAAAAAAAAAAAAAAATTAAAAAAAAGAAAGACGGGCAAATGCAAAAGGTGATTGACCATATAAAAGAGCAATAATAATTAGTCAAAAACAAAACAAGATAGAAAATACAGCACATTACAATTTTATGAAAGTAGAGAAGAGAAATGAAGTTAAAATGTTCTAGGAACCTTATGTTGTCCAGGAGGAGAAAAAAGATTTTGATTCAGTTTAAATTTGTTAAGTCTGCATTGTAAAATGAAAGATAACCAATGAAAGAACAGAAATAATACCACTTCCACACTAGTAGAAGGAAAATATGAAATTATTCATTTAAAATATCAGTTAAAGAGAAGGTCTGATAAGAGAGGCAAAAGCATGAAATAATATAGTTTTAAAAACAAATAGTAGTTAAATGATGTGTTTAAATGTTCCGGTTTAAAGACTGGAGAGCCATGGGTAAATCATAGGACATATTAAGATTGAAAGTAAAGGAATGAAAAAGAATAAGACATGAAAATACTACCCAAAGGAAAATGAGTGTAACCTACTATTACCAGAGAAAACACACTTTAAGACAAGAAAGCACTATTTAAGTTTGGTCACCATGTGATAATGAAAGATTTGTTTCACTGAAGATACAATTTAAAATTTTCACACCTACTAAAATTTTCTCATTGCAAAGAACCAAAATAAGAACAATAAGAAACAGACAAATCCACAATAGTGGGAGTTTTAACAAATTTCTCAGAATTCGACAGAACAAGCAAATAAAAATAGTAAGCATACAGATTTCAACAATGTAGTTAACAACCTTGTTCCGTTGAAAACAATACATTCAACATCTGCAGAATGTGCTCACTTTTCCAGACATACACAGTATTTATAAAAATTGATCCTAGCAATCTCATCAAATTTCAAAGTGTCGAAATCATATAGAGGATGTTCTCTGACCACGATGCAATTAAACTGGAAATCAATATGAAGATAATTGAAGAATTTAAGTTTAGAAATTTAGACATATACTTCTAAATAACCTAATGGTCTGCTCAATCAAATGGACAAAATATTTTGAACTAAATGATAATAAAAAATCTAAATGTCAAAATTAATGAATGCAGCTTAAGCAGTCCTTATAGAAAATTTAGAATTTTAAGTCCATATATTAGGAAAAGAAAAAAAATGAAAATTAATGAGGTAAGTATATAAGTTAGCGTTGGCTAGGGCACAGTAATTTAGAGAGAAATGCATAATGGCTCAACCTACTAGACATTTATTGCTTGCTCATTTAACAATCTGGGACAGAAGAACAGGTTGGTTCTTCTCTAACAGTCCTTCAGGGACTCAGCTGAAGTCTGCTATTCTCAGCTCTTACTTTCCAAGGTCACACTGGGGCCGTGGTTCTCCAACTTCAGCATGTTTCCAAATAATATGGAGGGCTTTTGTGTTTCGTTTTCTTAACGGTGGTGTTTAACGTAAAAAATATCACCTATTTTAGAGAAGCTGTAAATAGGTGGGCAAAGTTCATTATTTGAGAAAATAATTCAGAGTATAGAACCATTAGATATATATTCACCATAGCATTACTGAAATATTTTATATTTCCCCCTGCTCTATTGACATATAACATTGTGTAGATTTAAGGTGTACCACATGATGATTTGATACTTACATATTGCATAATGATTCCCACCATAAGGTTAGCACCTCCGTCCCCTCACATAGTTACCATTTTGGGGGTGTGTGTGGTTAGAACACTTAAGATCTACTCTCTCAGCAACTTTCAAGTGTGTAATACAGTATTATTAAATATAGTCACCATGCGGAGCTTTAGATCGTCAGAATTTATTCATTTTATAACTGGAAGTTTGTACCTTCTGACTTAATATCTCCCCATTTTCCCCAGCCCCAGCAACTACTATTCTACTTGCTATTTCTATTTCGTTGGGTTTTTTTTTTTTTTTTTTTTTTGGATTCCACATGTAAGTGAGGTCATACAATATTTGTCTTTCTCTGACTTATTTCACTTAGCATATTGTCACAAAAGCCGGGACTTCTTTCTTTTCTGTGGCCGAAAAACATTTCATTGAATATATATACCACAACTTCTTCATTCATTCATTTGTCAATAGACACTTAGGTTATTTCCATATTTTGGCTATTATGAATAATGCTTCAATGAACATGGTGTGCAGATATCTCTTTGAGATAGTGAATTCATTTCTTTTGGATATATGAAACAGAACAAGGGAACAGAAGACAGAGCCCAGAAACAGACACACTTACACAGAGACTAGATCGCGTCGGAGATAGCACTGCAAATCAGTGAGAACTGGCTGGACCATTCAACATGGTGCTGGTTCAATATTATCGATACGAAAATTATGAACTTAGATATTCATATCCAATTGGTGGATACCTTATACCAAACTAAAAGAATCCAGTTCCAATGGATTAGATTTAAATGTGAGAGGCCAAACTTTTACAATGTTAAGAAAATATAGGAAAAAATCTGTATAAACTAGTGGGATAAAACATTTTTCTAAAGCAAGACACAAGCAGTGCACTTCATACAGGAAATGACTGATAAATTGGACGACATTAAACTTTATAACTTCTTCAAGACACTTTAAAAATAATGAAAAGGTAACCCCCAAAGCTAGAATATATTTGCAACATATATAACTGACAAGGTATAGTATTAGAATATATAAAGAACTCCTGTGAATCAATCAGTTAAAGACGACCCAATAAAAACCTGGACAAAAGTCATAAATAAGCATTTCACAGGAGAATAAAACTTAATATGCAATAAGCATGTGAAAAAAATGTTTATCTTAGTAGTAACTGGGGGACTGCAAATTAAAATCATGATGCGTTATATAATTATCAAAAAGGCAAAAATGAGTAAACCAGGCAATCTCAAGTAGATGTAGAACAAAGGAATTCTTATGCACTCCAGCTGGAAATGTAAAGTGGTATCATATGACACATTGGAAAACATTTGCATTACATTATAAAGCTGAAAATGCTTATACCATATAAGCTGGCACTTTCGCTCCTGGGTGTATACCCCAGAGAAACCGTGGCTCATATGTTCCAGGAGTCATGCACAAGAATGTTCATAGCAGCCTGGTTGCAATAGCAAAGCACTGAAAACATTCTACGCGTCCAAGGAAAGGGGAATGGTGAAATTCACATCAGTGAAAACGAATGAATCACATGATCAACATGGCTCAATCTCAGGAACTTAATTTCGAATTTAAAAAGGGAAGTCACAGAAGCATACAGATAGTGTGATTCTGTTTATATAAAGCTCAAAAACCTGCAAAGCAACAACATTTGGCAAACATACATATGTTAAAATGATAAAAGCAAGGAAATGACTGGGGCTTCTAACAGCAGAAATGGGTCTGGGGTGCATGGAGAAAAAACACACAAGAGGCTTTAAAGGAACTGATATGCTCTATTTCCTCATCTGGTGAGTCAGACGATTTTTAAAATTTTTCTTAAGAACTTAAAGCAACAAATCACTTATTTAAGTTTCTGTGGATCTGTGTCCTCCACCTCAGGACTCTCCGAGGCTGTAAGGTGTTAGCTGGTGGTGCAGTGAACTCAAGGCTTGACTGGAGAAGGATCTGCTTCCAAGCTCACTCATGTAATGGTTAGCAGGTCGGTTCCTCATGAGTTGTTGGACTGAGGGCCGTAGATCCTTGATAGCTCTCGGCCAAAGGCCATCCTCAGTTCCTTGCCACATGGACCTCTCCATAGGGCAGTTCACAAAATGGTAGCCGGCTTCATCAGAGTGACTGAGTGGAAGCAAAAGAGGTGTGCCAGAAGAGTTTTCATAAACTAATCTCAGAAGTGACAGTCCATTACTTTTGCCATATTCTATGCATTAGAAGCAAGTCACAGGGCCAGCCCACGCTCTGTGGGAGAGAATTACACAGTAGTGTGAACACCGGGAGGCAGGAATCACTAATGGCCATTTTAAAAGCTGCCTGCCACATATATTTTAGTGTGTGTTTTCTCATTAAACATTCCATAATAAAAAATCCCTATGGCGACTCCTCAGGAACTTCAGGATCAAAGTAGTTTCCTTACTGTGGTAATCTCATGCTAAGAAGCCCTCTTCCATGGCCTGGCTTTGTCTGCCCTGTAGCCTCCATTATCCGTTCCATCAGACGGATTAAGCAGATTTTCTCAAACAGGCCATGTGCTCTCAAGCCTCCAAGCATTTCCCCACACTGTTCTCCTATGTAGGGTATCTGCTCCTCAGTGCTGCTCACTCATTTACTAATATGCATCACCTCCCCCAAACACCATCTCTGCTCCCACTCTTTGTCTCCCCATCCTCTGACCTGGGTTAGGTTCTGCTGATCTAATGGTAGAATGGGTAGCTTGGGCATTTGCTCTGTTGGACTCTGGGCTCTCGGAGGGCAGGAACCTGCCTCCCTGTTTTACCTCCTAGGACCTATCCCAGAGCCCGGCACGATAACCACCCCACATGAGACAGTGGAGAGGAAGTAAAGGGACATTGATAAGCATTCACAGCAAGAGAGTACATAGAGGCTATGAAGAGCCTTGTGACAGTTCAGGTGGGGCTTTTAAGCCAAAGGAGTTATGAAAAAAATAGTCAGTTTTCAGTTTTTTGAACTTCACATAAGGGATTGTGGATTTGTGTTGCTTAAAATATCCAGCACTATTGTAAGGAGGGTTTTTTGTTTTGTTTATTTTGTATGTATGTATGTATGTATGTATGTATGTATGTACGTACTTATGTATTTTTTAGTTAAACTTTATTTTGAAGAGTCTACGGCTATGCTACCCTACACAAGCTCAATCCCTTCTGATCTCGGAATCTAAGCAGGGTTGGACCTGGTTAGTATTTGGATGGAAGGCCACCTAGGAAGACCAGGTGCTGTAGGCGTAAAAAATAAAAAATAAAAAAAGCATAAGGGACTGTAACTTGACAAGGTCCTTGCAATCTCTGAGGTCGACCAAGGGTTGCCTCGTCTAAAAAAAAATCTGTATTTTGAAAAAATTTCAAACCCACAGTTACATGAATATTACAATCTATTTCCATATACTCTTAATTTATTGTTAACATCTTAACACATTTGCTTTCTCTCTCATTTTGTGTGTGTGTGTGTGTGTGTGTGTTTGTGTGTGTGTGCGTGTGTGTGTGTGTGTGTGAGGCAGGATAATGGCCCCCAGATATGTCTACATGCTAATCCCTGGCACTTATAAATACAGTATGTTATATGGCAAAGGGGAATTAAGGTTGCAAATCAGATGACTTTATGATAAGAAGACAATCCTGAGTCTGATGTAATTATAAGAGCCTTATATATGGGGAAAAGGGAGGCAGGCAGAAGAGTCAGAACCAAAGAGATGACATCATGACAAAGGCTCTATCAGCCATTGCAGGCTTTGAAGATAAAAGGCACTTCATTCTTTCCTAGGTCCTCCAGAAAGGACTAGTCCTGCAGAAACCTTAATTTTAGCCCAGTAAAACCCATGTTAGGCTTCTGACTTCCAGAACTGTAAGATAATAATTTTTTTAAATTTAAAGCCACTAAGTCTGTCGTAATTTGTTAAAGCAATAATAGGAAATTAATATAATGTGCGTATTATATACATGTTCTCATCAAATTTTTTTCAGTTTAGTTTTTTTTTTCAGTTAAATTTCAGAGATAAAGGACATTCTCATATATCAGCAGTACAGTTATCAAATTCAGGAAAAGTAATGTTTACACAATACTATTATCTAATGTACAGTGCATATTCAGATATTGCTGATCGCTTCAGTAATGTTCTTCATAATGAAAAGACCCAGTTCAAAATCACACATTGCACTTAGTTGCCATGTCTCTTTAGTCTCCTTCACTCTGGAGCAATTCTAGGCTTTTCACTTTCAAGACACTATGTTTCAAAGTACAGACCAATTCTTTTGCAAAATGACCTGTAATTTGTGTTTGTCTTTTTTTAGCCTTATGAGTAGATTGAGGTTATAAACTTCAGGAAGGAAGACCACAGAACTGATAATTGTATTGTTGCAAGGTGTTTAAAGAACTGATCATTCTACTGAAATAACTACAAAATGATTACCAATGCAACTCAATTTTTAATTTACGTGCAAAATAGTTTACAAAAAATCCACCTCAATGTTTCTGTCAATCTTAACATGATCCTAATCAAAAAGGCTGTAGGAGAGATTTAGCTTAAGACATATGTAGAAATAATCCGTCTTACCCTTTTTTTTCCTAGTAATTTTTTTAAATTAAGTTTATTGGGGTAACATTGGTTAATACAATCCTATAATTTTCAGATGTACATTATCATTTGACATCTGTATATTCTATTGTGTGTTCACCACCCAAAGTCTAGTTTCCTTCGGCTACCATATATTTGATCCCCTTTACCCACTCCACCCTCCCCCACTCCTCAATATTTGACCCCCCTTACCCCATCTACCTAAACCTTCCTCCTCAACCCCTCTAGTAACCACTACTCTATAGTTCTCTGGTAACCACTAGTCTATTGTCCATGTTCATGAGTGTCCGTTTGTCCTGTTCATTTGTTGCTTTTAGGTTTATATCCCGCATGTAAGTGATAACATGTGATTTTCAACTTTTTCTGTCTGGCTTATTTCATTTAGCATGATTATCTCAAGTTCCATCCATGTTGTCACAAATGGCAGTATTTCATCTCTTCTTATGGCTGAGTAATATTCCATTGTACATATGTACCACAGCTTCTTTAGCCAATCATCCATCATAGGGCACTCCAGTTGCCTCCATGTCTTGGCCATTGTGAATAATGCTGCTATGAACCTTGGCATGTAAATATAACTTTTCAGATATGAGTTTTCAAGTCTTTTGGATAAATACCCAGTAGAGGGATTACTGGATCATGTGGTAGGTCAATTCTTAGTTTTTTAAGGAAACTCCATATGCTTTTCCATAGTGGCTGTACCAATTTGCAGTCCCAGGGAGAAATGTCTGTTCAGGTCTTCTGCCTATTTATTGAATGGATCATTTGTTTTGTTGTTGTTGTTGTTGTTGTTGTTGTGTCGTATGAGTTCTTTGTATATTTTGGATATTAGGCCCTTATCGGAGGTGTTGCTTGCAAATATATTCTCCCATTCAGATGGTTGTCTCTTTACCTTGTTGGCGATTTCTTTTGCTGAGCAGAAGCTTTTTAGTTTGATGTCATCCCATTCATTTATGTTTGCTTTTACTTCCCTTGCCTTTAAGCTCAAATTTATAAAATCCTCTATAAGGCCAAGGCCCTTGAGTTTAGTTCCTATGTTTTCTTCTATGCACTTTATTGTTTCAGGTCTTATATTCATGTATTTAATCCATTTTGAGTTAATTTTGGTATGTGGTGATAGACAACAGTCTAGTTTCATTCTTTTGCAGACGGCTTTCCAGTTTTCCCAGCACCATTTATTGAAGAGGCTTTCTTTTCTTCACTGCATGTTTTTGGCTTTTTTGTAGAAAATTATTTGCCCATATGAATATGGGTTTACTTATGGACTCTCGATTCTGTTCCATTGGTACGTGTGTCTGTTTTCCTGCCAATACCGTGCTATTTTGATTACTGTCGCTTTGAAGTTGGTCAGAGTGATGCCTCCAGCCTCATTCTTTTTTGTCAGGATGGCTTTGGCAATTCGGGGTCTTTTGTGCTTGCATACAAATCTGATGATTTTTTGTTCTATTTCTTTAAAAAATACCAATGGGATTTTGATGGGAATTGCATTAAATCTGTATAATGCTTTAGGTAATATGATCATTTTAACTATGTTGATTCTTCCAATCCAAGAATACAGAATATCATTCCATTTTTTTTTATCTTCTTCGATTTTTTTAAATAGGGTCTTGTAGTTTTCATTATATAGGTCCTTCACATGTTTTGTTAAATTTATTCCTAGGTATTTTATTCTTTTTGTTGCAATTGCAAAAGGAATTATTTTTCAATTTCTTTTTCTGACACTTCGTTGTTAAAGCGTAGGAATGCTATGGAGTTTTGAACGTTGATTTTGTATCCAGATATTTTACTGTATTTGTTTATAGTTTCTAGTAGTGTTCTTGTGGAGTCTTTAGGGTTTTCTATATAGAGAATCATGTCATCTGCAAATAGTGACAGTTTGACTTCTTCATTTCCTATTTGGATGCCTTTTATGTCTTTCTCTTGTCTGACTGCACTCGCTAGAACCTCCAGTGTTATATTGAATAACAGTGGTGATAGTGGACAGCCTTGCCTTGGTCCTGATCTTAGAGAGAAGGTTTTTAGTTTTTCACCATTAAGTATAATGTTGGCTGAGGGTTTGTCATATAGAGCCTTTATTATGTTAAGGTACTTTCCTTCTATACCAATTTTGTGAAGTGTTTTGATCATAAATGGATGCTGTATCTTGTCAAAGGCTTTTTATGCATATATTGATATGATCGTATGATTCTTATGTTTTAATTTATTTATGTGGTGTATCACATTAATCGATTTGCATATGTTGAACCATCCTTGTGCCCCTGGGATGAAGCCAATTTGATCGTGGTGTATTATCTTTTTAATATGTTGCTGTATGCGTCCTACTTCTTTAGAAGCCCTAGGGGGCGCCCATCAGCTGCTATAGGGCTTGTCTCCTACTCCGGCTCCTGGGTTCTGAGTTCTGCAGTGAGTTCTTACCCTCTGAGTCCAGGAGCTGTCACTCAGAACCATCAAGACTTGGAAGCAGCAGCCACCCAGATAGGAAGACTCCTGAAAGCTTGTCTCATTAATATTTTTTAAAAATCTGAGAGATCCCTAAGGGTCTGATAAATTGCAGACATTAAAACATGGAGAGAAACAAAGAATGGTTTTATAATCTTTTTTGATGACACAGGGCAAATTAAATGTAATTTGAATAAATATATTCACCGTTAGGTACTTGTCCTCTACGATATTATTTGGTACTGTCGTATATGTACAAATGTGGACTGCATATTCATAATTTTGTGATTTAATGGTGTAATTTAGCCAGAATGAGATTATGAAGTTGAAAACAGCAGCTGGGTGCTCCCAGATTCTCTACCCCGACAGAGAAAGAGTTTGTAAAATATTGACATTGTATCTTTAAAACAATTTGATTCTAATTGCAGTTGTGATAAATGACCTCTTTTTATCTCCTCGCTGCTCTCCTTTTGGAGGGTGGTATTTCATGCTGACTTGAGTGGGCATTAGAGTAAATACTTTGCAATGTAGTACAGGAAATCAAGGATTTAAAATAATATCGTGTTTATTGGTGCAATTTCCTTTTTGTTCCTGGGGGGTTTCGTTTTAAAGCAGTTGGGATGAGGAGAACAGCCAATGACTACAGCAGGCCTGTTCCAGCCGCTCCCTCGCTCCCCATCATTGAGAATGTATTCTCAGTCCACGGAAGCACAGAATACATTCATCAGTTTTCTTGTTTATTCATTTATTAATATTCAGCAAATGTTTACTGAGTTACAGAGAAATCCTGGCAGAGCTCGCTGGAATTTAGAACTTCCTTCAATAATTCTTCATTGTTTATAGTGAAAGACCACTATAATTGTACTCAGTTGCATTTGTGAGAGAGACAGAACTAGAAGCTGAGTGAGCCACCTTCCAAAGGACTTTGTAGATAGAATCTGCAATGACAGTTGCACCCCTGGACTTTCAGATTTGGTGACTGAGACAGACTCCAAAGGCAGGAAGTCTAGCTCATCGTGCCATACAAAGAATGATGTCTGTGAATGAGTAGTGAATACTCCGTCCTGTACGTGGCAGCTGAGGAGGGCACATTTGTTCAAACAGGCAGTTATCTAAGGGTGTGATAGAAACACCATGGTTTCCTAGTTTAAACAGATCTGGATGTGGTGTTGTTGCAAGGTGTCTGAGTCTGAATCCGGAGTCTGACACCCGCTCTGGGAACTTGAGCAAGTTATCTTCTCTTATCGTCCCATCTATAAAATGAGAATTATGACACCTACCCCAACAGGGCTGCTTTGGACATTAAATTTAATAAACACTTGTGAGAAGTTCTACTACACAGTGGAAGGCCAATAAGTGCAGTCTCCTTTGGAATTTTCTGTTTGCCCAGAAGAAAGCAATTGACTGCACCTTCATTGAAACCCTTTTTCTGCCTTACTTACATTTTGGGCAACTTTTACTAGCCTCGGTTTTTGCTGTTGCAAGAAAAAAGCAAAAGTTTGTGTTGGAAAGGGGAGAATTGGGTAAAGAAATCATTTTTCTTTATTTTAAAATGAAAAATGTGTAAGAAGACAATGAGAGGGACATATCGATAAGTCGAGTGTTCATCACATGCCTCCAGAGGGAAGGAGAGAAATTGTAATGTAATTCACCGTGCCCGAAGTTCTGCAAAGCCAAGCTGGTGTCAGAAGATGAAAAAGTTGGTCTTTTTTGTGTGTGTGTGTGGAAGAAATATGAATTTTTAGGGATTCTGCATTGAATCCTCTCATGTCGCTGTTCTTGGGAACGCCTATACGTTTCTTCTTTGCAGCTGAATGTCAGCCAAGGGTTGGCTGTAGGACTGTAAATCGAAAGAGAGTTCCTACTCATCCATGTCGCATTCCGGCTGAATGGTCATTGCCACAAATGCAGTTCCTCTCTATTCTTAGGATGCAAGCCAAGAGCATTATTAGATTATAATTTCATATCCAAGAATTAATTAGCCAACCCAAGTTAGTGGGCAAGTGTCTTCTGAGCTTTGCTATGTGTTTGTATATAAAACAAAGAGAGTTGTGTTGATACTTATTCATTCATTGTCAGATATCTTAGAGATAGTAATTAAAGAGTTCAAAGCATGATGCTCTTTTAGCATCAGTAATTTCCCCCTGTCTTCTGCTTGCTCATCTGGCAAACGAGGACAATGATACCCAACCTCCACAGTCGCCCTTGGAATCTAGAAGTTTCATAAAGTAGAAAATACTACTCTCATTTTGGCGACTTTGCTTTCATTCTGGAGCTGTGGAGTTGACATTTGCACCTCAGAGAGCTGAGCCAGCAATTTTCAGCTAAGACAGTACCACACACTAGGGGGCGCTTAGGACGTTTGAGCCTTGCTCTTAGTGCTCAAGTTGACTGACTGGACAGGAGCCCTGCCAGGTGTGGAGTGCATTGTCCCCTGCAACGAGTGGGACAATCTCATACAACAAAGTTTTCCTGCATCCCACACAAATTCTCAGTATCTGACCAGAAATTCATGTAGATGAAAAACTTGTTCATAATAAGCTCATCCTAAACTTTCTGTTTTAAATATAAATACAAAGTATTTTAATGTGGTTTTAATATTGTGTTTTCTAGAAATACGTCTACTGTGTAAATCAAGGTAAGATTATGTTTTGTTTCATTATGATTGAAACTCTACTGAGAGGTTTGTTTACCATTTTAGAAAGTCACAACACCATGCCTGTGTTTGTCACTAATAAAACACCCCTGTTGGCCTACACTGGCAGCTGTTACATGCACAGTGATTTTATATGTAGGTATTGACATCTCACTGCTTTACTGTGACTGCTGGTATAATCGTGCTCAAGAATTTATATATAGAAATACATATTTTTACAAATTACTTTATTTCCATTTCTCCTTTATATTAGAATTATGATATTATATTGATTTGGATATACTACATGTAAGTTTGTTTCAAGATGATAAAAGGGGACTTGCAAAATATTTATCATCCAAAGAAAAATTTTTTTTTTTTTAGAAAATTTTTATAAGAGTTTATTTGAGCCAAAATTGGTGACATATGCTTGGGAGCAATATCTCAAGTGCTCCCACAAAGGGAAAATTTCGTTAGGTAGGCCGATAGCCTCTAAACTAGAGCATCATTGAAGATTCGGAATTCTGCACCACTTCTGATTTCGATGTTGTTTATGTCTATTTGGATTTGACTCATCTGCCCTGAAGAAAATACCCAAATAAATGCTAAACAAGGCAGAGATCTGTTTCTCTCTCCCATGAATTAAATCCAAAAATAGATGTCAGAGAAAAAAATATTTATGATGCTTGTTAAAGATGATACTAACATGGGGTTTTGTAGTAGGAGAGAGATATCAGGCTCCATGCTGAACACAACAATGACAAGTAGGAATTTATAGCCAAGGAACAGGATGAGAGGCAGCAGATGGAAAATAACTAAGAGCAAACATCAGGAGTTAGGGAGGATTCTGGCTAAACTGACTTCATAGGGTTCTTGCTAAAGCTGAGCCAAGGCAATCTGACCATGCCTTGAGGATGGTGGAGGATGAGGAAGCTGATCTGATATCAAGAGTGTTCAGATATTGTGGATGGGGTTTCTGGCTAAAATGACTTTGCAGGTTTCTTGCTAGAACTGGGCAGTGCAGAGATAAACGTGGAAGCTCAAAACAGGGCCTAGTTGAAAAGAGTTCAGGGGAGTCTCACTAGAGTTTGATCAAGGAGAAAACCTTGGTCACAGGTAGTTCAGCCAGGCATGGCAATTCCTCAGTCATCAGGCACCCAAGCCCTTTCTTTCTTTCTGTTCCCTTATTCTTAGTACCAGTCTTCCATTTTCAAAGCTATTTTACAATTCAAGATGTCAGAGGAGCTCCAGTCATTTTGACCACAATGTAAGCAGTAAGCTAGGAATGAAGGGAGGGCGATGGGGTACCCTGCAGCTGTCTTTCCCCTTTTTGGAGCTTACCCAGAAGTCCCATCCAACACCTTCTACTTACACCTCACTGGCTGCCCCTAACTGCAAGGAAAGCTGGGAAATGAAGTCTTTCAACTGCGCACATTGTTCTCTAGAATAAAATCAGAAATCTGATAATAAGAAAAAAAGGGAGAATGAATATTGGGGTGGCATTTAGCAATTTTAGTTGCTGCTGCTGTTAGTGTTTTTGATACTATAGAAGTATCTCCTTCTCCGGCCTTAGGGAGTTTCATTATTGTGAAGTCCAAGAGAGCCGGGTTACACTGTAGCCCATCTCTTACTTATTATGTGGCGACTTTGAGCCTCATTTTCTTCCTCTGTACAATGGTGATATAAATGGCACTTAGTACTTAGGGTGGATGTGAGTTTCGAATTGTAAAGTCCCTGCCAAAACCCCTTAGAAACATTACCTCTCCTCCTCTGTACACACACAACTACACACTTAGCAATAGCGCCGTTGTGGGGAGGAAGCCCGGCACACTTTGTTTCAGATATCAGCTTAGTGAGCAGAGGAAGCAGGTCTCCAGGAAAACACCGCCTCACACCTGTCAGCTCTTGGCCAGTTGCTCTGTGGGAAGGATGCAAAGACAGCTGGGCTTGGTTTTTCTGGGCTTTTCTCCATGGTCCTTTCCGGCAGGGCCAGCCAGAGGCCAAAATCTTGAATATAGTGAGTCTACTTTGCAGCATCTGTCTCCCCTGACTGTACCAGAAAAGATCTGACCAGTGATTGTGGGCGCTGCTTGTCTGCTTCACTTCCACAGGGGAAGGGCTTTTAAAATGATTGTGTTCTTTTCAGCACCATTTACCACCAGAAAGAACCAGGGCTCCTTGGAGAAATGACTGACACCAGGGCTGGGACTGGATATGGATGAGATAAGCTTGGGACAACTTGTGCCAGAAAGCAAGGAAGCTATCAGAACTACTGAGTCCTGTGAAAAGAATATGGAGTCCAACTTGCAAGGGCTCTCAGTGGCCCAGATGCACTTTGAGTAACAAAAAGAATACCATCTATTGAAATATCATATACTTTAAATCCCCTTTAAATGATACTCATTTAAAACTTATTGTAGGAGGTTTTTTCTTTAGGTTTGATAGTATTATCTTGAAAACAGGTGAATAAAATGAAAGAAATACATACATACATTCTGCTAGATGGACTATATTTCAGAGTAATCAAATAGTTGATGGGGGAAAGTTTACAGAAGAATGATGGTCAATAAAAACAAGAAGGATAACTGAATTAGAAAACCACCATTTCTAACCCGTATTGAAATAATGGATCTAAACTACAATCATCAATGCTACTAAAACCCTGAGGTGAAAGGTGAAGGTGTTTATGAAGGATAAATCAAGTTGGTACCTGAGCCCCTGGTCAATTTTAACATCACCAAAAGTACAGCACCCACAGGTGGTGTGTCTCCAAGTGTAATGCCATAAAAAATACAGAGCGCCACATGAAGTATTTTGCCAAAGAAAAATGAAACTGAGTGGAACCATGTCTCTAGATCTTCCTACATTTTATAGAACACACAAGGGATGGTAGAACATATTAAGAAACACTGTGAGGATACTATCCTCAAGGCCAGAATGTTGGAAATTTCATAGGATAAATGACTGTTTCTCCAATAAATAAATAAAGTGGGGTAAGGAATAAAAGAGGTGATTATTATAGATGAAAAAAGACATTAAGCCAGATTAGCCATATGCAAAAGGAATATAATTGGATTCTGATTTGAATAAATCAACTACAAAAAGACATTTTGAGACATTGGGGGAACATGGACATGTATTGGTATTAGATAATTTTTAAAAATTATCATAATTTTGTTGGGTGTGATAATGGTATTGTGGTAATGTTTTTTAAAGTCCTTATCTGAGGGTAAATGGTAAGATGTCTAGAATTTACTTTAGCATAATCCAGAAAAAAAGGGGGGTGGTGGTGGTGAATAGAGAATAGAGAATAGATGGAATAGTTGGGAAAAAAGATGGCTTGAACTCAGTCATATGCCCAAGTAACCACAAGGGAGGCTGGGAAGTATAGTTTTCCTTTGAGCCCATCCTCTAGCCCTGAGGCCTTCCAGTGACTAATGATAATATATCATGACTGAAAAACATGATTAACCCCACCATCCATACAGGAAAGTAACAGAAAATCAGCAGAAAAAGAAAACCAATAAGTTTAATCACAGCTGGGAATTGCTTTGCTCACATACCTGAAAGTCTTCAAGTTCTAATGCAAGGCTGAGAACTGGATCCCAGGATTGGGTCTCACTCGTCTCCTGGTCCTACTTTCTATGGTTCAGTCTCAGGAAGGCTCTTACGCCACAGGGTGTCCCTTGCCCCTCAAGGCCAGCTACCCACCTACCTTATTTGCCATTCCAGTGGAGAGAAGACTCTTCTTTCCCAGGAAGCAAGCAGGAGACCCAGGACTGAATCTCTTTGGCTAACTTAGGTCACCTGCACATCCCTGACCCAGACACTGTGTCTTAGGGATTGAATGTGGTGAGGGGCATGGCTGGGTCCCAGGCCATGTTGTGCTTTAGCGCAGCTGTGAGTGGCCCAAAACTCTTTTTAAGAGCGATTATTTTAAACGTCTGAAAACATGTTTCATTGTGATACGAATATCTCTAGTCAAGCATTTTGGCATCTTGATTCATTTGCCCCCATTGAGAATTCTGATATTTCCTGGTTCTGATAACACCTGTTGAGGAACTTACGGTGTTTTGTCTTTCTGACCTTGGATAGAAGTCATGTGCTCAAGGCCAAGAGCTCACTATTTACCGTATAGAAAGAACCAGCGAAGTAGACCAAGAATACGGGCTTTGGAAACAGGCTGCTTGTTTAAAATCCTGATGCGTGACCTTGGATAAGCATTTCTTAGACCCAGGTTCCTCGTCAGTAAAACAGGAGTAAGAATGTGGCTGTGAAATTAAAATGAAGAAAATTGTCGGGTCCCAGCTCCCGCTGGCAAGCACGCATGGCCGGCCCTTTCCCCGCTGCGCCACGATGGTCTGGTGCGCAGCTTGCGTTTGAGGCTGCGGGTCAGGACCTCGATGGGGACTGCTCTGGTGCCTCTGCCTCCTTTGTGTGCCCCTTTGTTCACCATCTGTCTGGCTGGAGGGTGTCGCCTGCCATCTGAGCCCCACCTACTCCCCTCCCCCAGCCTCAGGGCTGCCCAGGGCCCCCTGCAGAACAATGTAGGGAAGGCTTCTGGGGCCAGGGTCAGGCCTCTGCTTTGTGTCCGCCTAGCCGCCTCTCTCCCTGGCGGCCAAGCCCAGATGGGCCCATGGCGGAGGCCCTGGCAGAGAATGTTGAAGAGGGGTTTTGTGGGGGACAGAGGACAAAGATGCCCACCCCAGCCTAGGTTTCCTCAGCAGAATGGTACTGAGTTTGTGTGGTCTAGAGTTTGTGTGTTTAGGTAGCATTTTTTAGGAAGTTCTCTCTCCTATAATTTTTTTGCAATGACTGTGGAGTTTTCTTTTTTCTTATCCAGCTTTATTAAGATATTGACATATTACATATGTATGTTTAAGGTATACAGTGTGATGATGTGATATACATATATATTCCAAAATGATTCCCACAATAAAATTGGTTAACACCTCTATCCTCTCACTAAGTTATCATCTTGTGTGTGTGTGTATGTGTGTGTGTGGTGATTTGAACAGTAAGATCTATTCACTTAGCAACTATCAATTATACAATACAGTATTGTTAATTATAGTCACCATGCTGAACACTAGACCCCCAGAATTTATTCATCTTATAACTGGGAGTTTGTACCCTTTGACTCACATCTCCTCATTACCCCCACGCCCCAGCCTCTGGTAACCACCAGTCTATTCTTTGTTTCTGTGAGGTCAGCTTTTTTAGATTTCGCATGTAAGTGGGAACATACAGTATTTATCTTTCCCTGTCTGGCTTATTTCGCTTAGCATATATTCTCAAGTTCCATTCATATTGTAAATAATGCTGCAGTGAACATATGGTTGCATATATCGTTTAGAGTTAGTGTTTTGAATTTCTTCAGATAAATACCTAAAAGAGAACATGCTGGGTCATATGGCAATTCTTTTTAAAAAATTTTTGAGGAAACTCCATACCATTTTCCATAGTAGCTGGACTAACTTACATTCCCACCAACAGTGCCCAAGGGTTTCCCTGTCTTCTGTGGATTTTTTCTGAGTTAGACTCAAGCACAAGGAGGTCTCATGGACTGAGAGTATGTGATTATGTGTAAGGTGTTATGTGTAAGGGAGAGGGAATAGAAGAAGAGAATTAGGAAAGTTAGAGAAGGCAAAGAATAGTTTTAAATAAATGAGGGGGAGGGGACATGTTTATGTTTGAATATTACAAAGCAGAATGTGTGAGGAAAAACACTCACATATAAGCGGTTTTGTCTTCACAGAGAAAGAAATCAAATGAGCTCCTTGTAGAAAAATTTTACCTTCATTGTGCATTGGATTACCATTAATAGCTCTGGGAGACAGGTAGTATTATCACAGCTGAGCACAGGGAATGAAAGCTCAGGGAAGGTAAGTGACTTGCCTAAAGTCACACAGCTGTCAAGTGGGAGGCCAACTCAGACCTGAGTTTCTCTGGTTCCAAAGCCTAAGCTCAGCTCAGCACTTACCAGCCTCCTATGAGACACTGAGCATTCTGTGAGCAAGGTGCTGTCCTTGCTTGCTCATTCTGATGGCAGTGGGGGAAGGCCCTTTGGGCCTGAGTCTCCTTCCCTGTGAAGTGAGGCTATTACGCATCCTGTAGCACAAGGGCATCCCAAGGCTTACGTGAGATAATTGGGGGGAATTTTTTAAAGTATAAAGAGCAGCTGTTCTCTGTTGCTGCTGCTTTTTATCCAGGTCCATGAGCCCTCTTATTTCTTTTAATTGGCTACATTCACAGTCCAGGCATGTTCCACAGTGGCTCAGGAATCTCCTCCCACAGAAAAGGGAAGAAATGTGGCAGTTCTGGCCACAGAGCAGAAAGCTGACTGTGGTGGTGCCAAAGACAAGGCATGAAGATGAGGAGGGTGAGGCAGCTGCAGGCAAGGACAGTAATGATATGTGTGTCCTATAGGCTGAGCCAAAGAGGACCAGCAGCAGAGGGGGAAATACATACACAAGTGAAAGAAAGAGAGACAGACAGACAGACAGAGACAGAGAGACAGAGAGAGAGAGAAGGAAGGAAGGAAGGAAGGAAGGAAGGAAGGAAGGAAGGAAGGAAGGAAGGAAGGAAGGAAGGAGAAAGAGAGAAAAAAGAAAGAGAGGAGAGAGAGAGAGAGAGAGAGAGAGAGAGAGAGAGAGAGAAAGAAAGAAAGAAAGAAAGAAAGAAAGAAAGAAAGAAAGAAAGAAAGAAGAAAGAAAGAAAGAAAGAAAGAAAGAAAGCCAGCTGCGGGAAAGAAGCCATCTTATCATCTTGACCTTCCAGTAACTTTGGACGTCCACATCCGCATGTGCACATGGCACCAAGTGTCAGTATCCAGCCTCGGGCTCAGCGCTTTTCCCAGCCTGCACCCCTAAACAATGTCTTCGACAGGGGAAAGAAGTCTTAAAACTGCCGCAACCCCACTTTCTTTTCCCTTAAGTATAAAATAGGGTAATTTATACTTCTGTTGACATTCCGTATTTTCGTACATATACAATTTGGTGGCCCATTTTTTACGCTGACTTATTTGTGTTCTTATTGTGGAGCTGTAGGAGTTCTCCCTGAACTCTAGTTACGAATCCCTCATCAGCTGCGCTTTGCACATATTTCCCCCCACTGTGGTCTGTCTGCTCACCATGTTCACAGTCTTTCAAAATCAGAAACTTTGCATTCTGAAAAAGTCCAGTTTACCAACTTTTCTTAAAAGATTCATGTTTTTCATGTTCTCTCAAAGAAAACTTTGCCTAGATCTAAGGTCAGAAGGTTTTTACACGGACTCTATGATCCATTTTGAATTAATTTTTGTACGTGATACAAGTTTAAGATCAAGTTTTCTTTTTTTGAAAAGACTATGTTTTCTCCATTGAATGTCCTTAGCGCTTTTGTTAAAAAAATAATTGGGAATATAGGAACGGGTCTCTTTCTGGGCTGTATTCAGTTCCATTGATCTCTATGTCTACTTTTATGCCAATACCACACTGTGTTGATTATTATAGCTTTAAAGGTTTTGAAACTAGGTAATGTGAATCCTTTTATTTGTTTTTTCTTTTCAAATGGTTTAATTATTATAGATTTTTGTTTTTCCATATAAATTTTAGAATCAGCTAGTCAATGTTGAAAAGCTCCTGGAATATTGATTGGGATTGTATTGAGTCTATACATCAGTTAGAGGGGACTGACATCTTAATAATAAGTCTTCTTTCTGATTTATGAATATGAAATATCTGTCTATTTAAGCCCCATTTGACTTCTCTCATGCAAATCTTACACATACTTTTGAAAATTTATCCCTATATATTTTGTTTTACGTTTTTTTAAATGACACTTTTATAAATTTCAATTTACAATTGTTCATTGAAAGTATATGAGAACACAACTGATTTTTGTATGTTGGCTTTTGGTCCTCTGATATCACTAGACTCACTTCATGGTCTTAATAGGTTTTTTGTTGATTCTTGGGAACTTTTTACCTTGATGCTCATCATGTTGATGAATAAAGGTAGTTTCATGTCTTTCTTATTCAAATGCTATTTATTTCTTGCCTCATTGCTCTTGCTAGGATTGCCAGTATGATGTCAGATAGGAGTGATGAAGATGAACATTCTTGTTTTTATTCTTAGGGGAAAGCTTTCAGTCTTTCACCAATGAGTATGAGTTTAGCTGTAGGTTTTCAGTAGATACCCTTTATTAGGTTGAGAAATTTTCCTTTATTCCCTTCTAATCTTAGTTTGCTGCAAGTTTTTTTTTTTTTATCATAGATGAGGATTGAATTTTGTCTAATTCTTTTTTTTTGCATCTATTTACTCATTTGCATCTATTTTTTTTCTTTTGCATCTATCTAGTTATCTTTTTAGTCTGTCGATATTGTGAATTACATTGATTGACACTGAGCTTATATTGCATTCCTGAGATAAAGGGTCATGATGTAATATCTTTTCTAATATACTGTTAAATTAAATTCACTAAAATTTTAAAGGAATGTTTGCATCTATTTTCATATTGGTCTGTGGTTTTTTTTCTTGCCATGTCTTCAGTTTTGGTATCAGGGTAATGCTCACCTCAGAATGAGTAGGGAAGTGTTCTGTTCTATTCCATTTTCTGGAAGAGTTTGTGTAGAATTACGGTATAGAATTATAATTACAAGAGCTGCTTTAAAATCTTTATATGCTCTTTTGAACCTCTGAGTTATCTCAAGGTTGGTCTTTTTCTTAATGATAGGTCAAATTTTCATGATCTTCATATGTCCAGCAATTTTGGATTTTTATCCCCAGTGTTGTGACTATTATGTTGTTGAGACTCAAGATTCTGCTTTGTATGTTTGTTTGTTTTTCTTAGCAGGCAATTGCTTTTGTTGGATTCCAACTGCAAATTTTTTCTCTTGGTAGCACCTCAAATCTCAGTTCATTTCTTTGTTAACTAGGCTGCTTGCAACCTGCTCTAGGCATACATGGGTGAATGTTTACACAGAGATTTGAGTAGAGATTTTGCACAGAATTTGAGACTTTCTTTCTCTGGCTCACTCCTTTACAGGATTCCCCTTCACTTCATTTTCAGTGGCTGAACTCTGTTGTCTACTTTTTCAGGCCAAAAGTACAGGTTTCCTAGCAAAGGTTTAGCTGCCTTGTGTGATGCTGTTTCAGGCTTAGCCCAAGGCTAAAAGCCATAAATTGAAGTAATTTGCTCTGAATTTTTGCCAAGGGGTGACTCCTGTCCAGAATCTGCCTTTGTTCATTCTTCAGTGTAATCAGGTCATTTTTTGTTTTTTTTTTTTTTTGGTGGGGGGTTAAATTTATCTAAAGTTTATTATTTTCTCTGGGAGGATCACGTCCATCAACCATATTGGCAGTGGAAATCTTCTTTTACCTTTGTTTTGTCCATATAGTTGCTCTTTTTAGATTTATTTTAAGCCTGTTTGACATATGTGTGGCAAAACATCGTCCAGTATAAAATGGACTTTTATTTTGTCAAGTTCTAACAAAAATCTAGATTACTAAAATGAAGCCTATTGACACCACTTCCACTTCTCCACAAGAAAGTGTTCATTCTTGTGTGTTCTAACAGTACTGAGGGAAGTCCTTTGTGGATTAATTTTCTGTGATGAAAGCAAAGTCATTCGCTCATATTATCAGGCTATTAGGTGGGAAGAACTTGAAAGGGACCACGCTGGATAAAAAATGCCTCGCCTTTCCATGATGGGAGACTGTCCCCTGCTTTTTCCCTAGGTGATTCATTTACTCATTAAATATTTACAGAGCACCTAGTATGTGTTACACCAGATGCTGGACGTCAGGTATATGATTATCAGTAACTTACTAAGGGAGCCAGACACAAAATAACAACCCATAGGTATAACATTTTGACTGTGATTAGCACCATGCGTTGAAAGTATAGGGTACTATGAAAGTGTATAACAGGAGCTTGGCCCAGCCTGAGAGGTCAGAAAAGGTTTCCCACAGGAGCGCGAAATCATTGGAAAGAGAAGTAAAAGTTAAGTAAGTCTGTGTGCCAGTGGGTGTGGTTCCACGCAGAAGGAACAGCATGTGCAAAGAGCCAGAGATGAGAGGGAAGCCTGGAAATTTGCAGAACTGAGAGTAGATGGGTGAGTGAGTGAGTGAGTGAGTAAGTGAGTGAGTGAGTGAGAGAGAATTAACAGTGAGGGCAAGGAGCACAAGATAAAGCCTGAGAGGGTAGGGTCCTGATGGTGCAACTTTGTGGTCTAGTTTAGAAATTTGTTTTTGCTTCTCTTCCCTTTCCTTTTCTCCTCTTCTTACCCCTTTGTAAAATTGTTAGGAAAATAACTCATGAATTGTATTCAAAGAAAACTCAGCGCCCTCCCCTATCTCTCTCCCACTCCTTAGAGATAACCACTGTCAAGTTTTCCCATACATGCTTCCAGAACTATTTCACAAACGCACACACATACGTAGGAATTTACAGCTTCTCCTTAAAAAAAAGAGAAAAATCTAGCATGGGGGAGAAGGAGAATGAGATTCTATACACAGTGGGTTTTTTTTGTTTTTTTTTTTTTTACCTTCGTTTGCTTCACTTGACAATGCATGAAGAGGCTTTTCCACATCAGTGCAATAGGTTCTACGTCAGATTTTTTCAAGGGCTGCGCAGTACTGTAGTGCCTCAATGTGCCATTTTGTATTTACTCAATCCCTACAGATGGGTATTTTAAGTTCCTTTTGTTTTTTGTTGTTACAAACAATGTGGCCAAGAACACACTTCTGAAGACATATTTGGGCACATGAGTAAGTATATGTGGAGGATAAATTCACTTCAGTGGAATTTCTTGGTGAAAAATTGTGTACATTTTTAATTTTGACCGATATTGCCCAGTTGTCCTCCAGAGATGTTTGTCCAAGGTTCTTTTACCATTAAAATGTTCTGTAGGCATAGCTTAGCATTAGGGGCCTAAGAAAGTGGGCACTGAACAGTAAGCATTGGCTTCCTAACACAAGGGGAACCTGTGAATTTGAGATCGATAGATATTTAATTAAATATCTCTGCAATGTAGTTATTACTTGTAATGTTATTATCCATAAGAAGTTGATCATATTTGAAACAATTAGGAAGTTATATATTTTGTTCATTTTGTAAGAATTCACAAGTATGCATAATGACTGTTGAGAAATAGCCTATCATAAATTGAATAGCCTGCCATAAGAATTACTTATAGCTAAGTAATTTCAAAAGCAAAATTATAAAAACCCTTTCAATACTTCAATGTCAGCAAAAATTATACTTAATATAAGATATATTTTTAATATATTTCATATGATATAGGACATGGCTTCTAAAAGTGAGAGTATTTGAGATCTGTAAAGGTCTTTAAATGACCTTGACTGTACAAACCATGTAGGAAATTGCCTGTATCTTTGTATCTTCATTAACACTGGGCATTCTCAAAACTTTTAATCTATGCCAATACGGTAGGCAACCTTTCTGCTTATTTCTTAGTTTTATTTTTATTTAAATATGAGAGCAATTGAGCATTTTTTGTGTGAATTTTATGTCATTTTCTTTTTATTGTGAACTGAATTTTTGTGTTCTAAATCAATTTTGCTATTGGATATTGATCATTTTTTGGAGGGGGCAAATCTTTTTATATAATGAGGAATATAGCTCTTTGTTAATCATGTAATGGTGTGACTATTTCCTCCAATTTGTTTTCAGGCTGCTTTATAGTAATTTATGTGTATTCTTTTTCGCCTCTGGGAGTTTTATACATTTTTCCTGGTTAAATTAAAATTTTTCCTTTATGGCTTCCTGAGGAAGTCTAAGAACAAAAGGAAGCTTTGAATGGTTTTAAGCATGGAAGTGATATGATCTGATTTGTGTTTTAAATGTAGCTGCTTCATGAAGAACTCGAGACTGACTCTCAGGAGGGCAAGGTTAAGCACAAATGAGAGGCAATGGTAGCTTACTTTGAAGGAGACAAATGGGAGAGCTCTCAGGAGGCAAAACCAATATAACTGGTGATGGAGAATAAGAGAGAAAGGCATCAAAGGCGAGTCCCAGATTTCTGGTTCTGCTAATGACATGGAATGGAGCAGCCACTCACTGATATAGCAAACACTAAAGGAGGGTTAGGTTATTTATCACTTGTTTGTTTGTCTGTCTATTTGTTTGTTTGTTTTGGTGGGAGTTGGGGTTCAAGTTAGTGAGAATGTGAGCTAGGTATAGGACATGTTGAATTGAAGTAGCTCTGAGATGTCCACTGGAGAAGAAGTAGTTGGACCCATAGCCATGGAGCACAGAGGCCAGTCATTTGATAGGCGTGTTTCCACTTCACGCGTATTGGTTTCCACATTGAGGATCAAAGTTCGACAAACTCCTTTATAGCTTTGACTCACAATGTTAAAAAGTTCAACCTGGGTCCCAGAGGTTGACATGGATTGAAGGAACTGCTAAGTGACTTTCCTGCTGAGGAAAAGAACTTTTGGTTTAAGCAGAAATATAATTTAAATCATTACTTTATGGCCCCCAATTTTTTCTTTTAATTAAAAAAGAATATTAACCTTACAGGAAAGTTGTAAGAACACTAAGAAGAATGTCCTTTTTATCAATCGTGTACTGCTAGTTGTCTATTTTTGTATATTAAAAAAAACTACCCAAAACTTAATGACTCAAAACTACAACCAATATATTACACATTATGATTTTCGGTGTCAAGAATTTGGGCAGAGCTCAGCTAGGTGATTTCCATTCCACATGGCATTGACAGAAGTCATGGAGTGGTATTCAGCTGGTAGATGGACAGATAGGAAGAATCCGAGATAGCTTTATTTCACATGTCTGGCACCTTGGCGAGTATGGCTGGAAGGCTGAGCTTGGCTGAAAATGACAGGAGAACTTAGATAGGGTCTCTTCAGTGTGGTGGTCTCAGGGAACTGAATGTCTTATAGTAGTTCAAGGTCCCCAGAGAAAGCTTTCCAAGAGACCCAGGTCAAAGGTGCAAAGCTTCTTAAGATATAACCTTGGAAGTCTCAGGGCATCAATTTTCCCACATCCTAGTCATCAAGCACATCCTTGGATATTGATCATTTTTTTGGAGGGGTCAAATCTTTTTATATAATGAAGAATATAGCTCTTTGTTAATCATGTAATGGTGTGACTATTTCCTCCAATTTGTTTTCAGCCTGCTTTATAGTAATTTATGTGTATTCTTTTTCGCCTCTGGAGTTTTATACATTTTTCCTGGTTAAATTAAGTAAGTAAGGCCAGCTCAGATTTAAAGATGAGGATTCATTTTCATTTCCCAATCACAGGAGCAGCAAAATATTTGTGGCCATCTTCCTCATAGATTTCCTAAAAACAAAAAATTCTTTTACGTATCCACAGTACAGCAGTAATTTTAACACTGATAACTACTAAAATCTAATATATAGTCCATATTCTAAATGTCCAAATAATATTATTTACAGAAAAATTTTTTATGGCCCAGGATCCAGCCCAGGGTCATATGTTACATTAGTTATCATGTCTCCTTAGTCTCTTTTAACCTGGAATGTGTCCTCGTCCTTTCTTTTTCTTTCATAACGTTGAGCTTTTAAAGGGTTAAAATCATGATGATTGCTTTGTAAGACGACCCTCAATATGGTCTTGCCTGATATTTCCTCACTATTAGTTTTAAGTTATGTACTTTGGGTCAGAATACCACAGAACAATGTGTTCTTCTCAGTGCAACATATTAGGAAGCACATCGTGTTGATTTGTCTCACTACTGGTGATGTTAACTTCAATCATTTTGTTAAAATGGTGCCTGTTGAGTTTCTATTTTTCTTTTTCTAATTAGTAATTATTTTTGTGGAGAGATTTGTTGAGACCATAAATAGCTTGCTCCTCAGCAGACTTTCACCCACATTATCCCTTGATGATTCTTGCTTGGCTCTATTACTAGGATAGAAGCAAAATGGTGATTTTCTAATATTGTCATTTCTATTGCATTCATTAGCTGGCATTCTCCAATAAGGAAGAGCTGTCCTTTATGTACGTATGTGTTATTTGTATGGACAGATGGGTTCTTATTATATTGAATTCATTATAATCCATCACTGTGTATTTGAAGGCTCCGGTGTCCCCTCGTGTACTTTTGATATATTGCTATTATTTCTTACTTTCCGTACAACATTCAAAACTCATCTTGTACTTTCCCTGCCCCAGTTCTTCTTTTTTTTTAATTTTAGCAAAATCTGGATGGCCATCAACATAATTTTTATTGCAAATTAGTTAATCAAAAAAAGAACACGTTATTTTTATCACCTACAGTTTTGCATATAGTAAACTTTTTTTAAAAAGATTAGTATAAACTACACTCTATTTTTTAAAATAGAGTGTTAAGAATTAACATCTGAACACATATCTGGTCATACTCACAAGGGATTCCCTGCCCCAGTTCTTCAATCAGCCATTTCTTTAAGCATCCTTGGTTCTTTTCAGCAAAGAATGCTTTTTAAAAACCAAGAATTGGTGCTAGAGTGTGCTCATTGCCAGCTGTGTTGGGGCAAAGAAATACTTATATCTCTACTCTAATACAACCCTGTAGGGTTTTGCTTGCTTTGTCCTATTTCTCCTTTCTTCCATAGTGAGAACTCTGATTCCTAACAACATTAGTATATCCACTTATTTGTTCAGAACTAAAAACATGGAAAATGTTTTAGAATTCTTATACTGTTACAGAAAACCGAATTTATTAAGTCAAATACAAGACTTATTTTTTTATTTGTAAGGCATGGCTGAAACGTGTCAGGATTTGTCTTCTGAGGTGGGTACATTGCCACTGGAATCAAGCGATCATTTTGTTAGTGTAAAAGGGATGGGGGAAGCTTTTCAGTGGACACCCAAAGGTAGTTGCTACAGTCACTCCGGATGTTATCTGGAGAGCACTGTAAGAAGGGGGTGCAGTGAGGGAGAAGAGACTGGACAGCCAAGGTCCAGGCAGAGATGGTAAGGCCCAAACCAGGGATGCCTACTGGGGACATGTTGCCCATGAAATCAACCGAGCCCTTCTAGAATCTTGCACACTCTAGTTTGTACCAGCTCCCTGCATACTGTGCATTCTCCGGTGTCAGGAGAATACTAGCTATGTGACTTCGGGCAAGTTATTAACCTCTCTGAGCCTTGCACGAGTCACTTTAGCTCTAGCAGGAAGAGTGTGAGCCTGCTCATAATGTTGCTAGAAAAATTTTTCCAAATTTATTTCTAATCAGTTGTTTTGGCCAATAACATGCTTTTCTTTAATTGGCAATTACACATTCCTTTAACACTACAGGAATCCCAGATCCTTTTAATAGCTGGCATTGTAATGGTAGTTTTATCTTAAACCACTTTATTTTCTGAGGAAATGGGACTATGTCAAGGACATAATGAGATAATTCAATGAAAAGATGAAATGCTTGACTACCACTCAGGTAATAGCTGGCAAAAAAGTCGCAAGTGGCAATAGATCAGGTAATGTGGAGTGGGTAACTTCCTATTGTGTGGATGAAGTATATTCTGAATTATTAATTCCTCATGCACTGGAGTCCTACTATCCTCAGTGATAGTTTGACCTGGCAGCTTCTCAACAGAGGCAGTACTACCCATGTGAGTAGTAGAGTGGAGTGGCAGCAATGGGGGCTTTGGAGTCATCCAGACCTGTACTCAAATTTAGCTCTGTTATTTATTGCTGTATGATGCTGGGCTCTTAAATGGGGGTAAGAAATCCTGACCCTATGAGATATCATGTGCCTTTGATGAGATAATGAATGAGGAAAGTGAAGCATATAGACATACAGTAAGTATAAGTTCCCTTCTCCCTATGCAACTTCCATGGATTTACTTCTGTGCCCTGACAAAGCCCTATTTGTCTATATATACTCTTAGCCCCATGGTGGACTCAGCCTAGTACAACATCAGCCAGCTTTGAGGATTAGACCACTAGAGGAATGAGAGTGAAGAGGAACAATACTTCTTCCAACACCACACCCAGCATTTCTTTCAGAACTTAGGGAACACTAAGTCATCTGCTTCTCTCTTATAAAGAAAAATTTATAAATGTTTTAAAACAACTATCCAGTGCCCAGTCTCCGTATTGGATTTCGTGGATGATAGAAAGAAGTATAAAATGTAGTCTTTGCTTTCCAGGAACATAAAATCCCACTAAGGACCCAAAAAAGCACAACACGAAGCAAACAGACCTGGGTGCAAATCCCAGTTCTACTACTCACTAGCTGTGGGACTTTGAACAGTCACTTAACCTCTCTGCACCTCTGTTGCTTACCTGTAAAACACCAGTATCTACATCATCGGGTGATTATGAGGATTAGAATAGCTACTACATGTAAGGGACCTGGCACAGAGGAGGAACTTCAAAAATCTGAGTTCCTTCATGTCTGAACCACATGGTAGTTAATTAATGTAACAGAAAATCTATTGCAAGATAGCCAAGTCAAATGCCCTGAAGTAAAGGCTCTTGGAGTCCAACAAAAGGCAAAATCATTCAGCCTGAAGCAGGACGGGTAGATTCCTGGATGAAGAAGGGAAGTTAATAACATCCTACAAGGATGGGCTGATTTTCTCAGATGCATCTTCGGAGCCTTGGCCCCAAGCCCTTGTTTCCTGCACAAATGGTAAGAAGTAAAGACTTGGGCACCTAAGATAGAAGTGGCACATTGAAGACATTGCAAAGTCATTCAGTTATCCAATCAACGCCCAGATCAATAATACTATTTGTCCTCCAACTACCAATTCTCACCATCTACCTATCTCAATAGCCTTCCAAAACACTACGAATGATTTGTCCTTCTTCCTGTAGTAATTGGAGTCCACTGGGCAGTAA
Source organism: Rousettus aegyptiacus (assembly GCF_014176215.1). Classification (NCBI taxonomy): domain Eukaryota; kingdom Metazoa; phylum Chordata; class Mammalia; order Chiroptera; family Pteropodidae; genus Rousettus; species Rousettus aegyptiacus. Next base: position 124,322,465 of record NW_023416307.1, on the reverse strand, counting down.
CAAATCAAATGAGGACAGATATATGCTTAGGATAAAAAAAAAAAATGCTAATGACAGAGACGTGTTCATTCCAATACTCCCAAAGCATTGCTTTGGACAAAAATATACAGGGAAATTTACTTGCAGAAGAGAATATTAATAACAATCACAAGCTGGGGTAAACTGTGGTATTGTCCCCAATTATCAGCTCCCACTTTTATAATTAAATCATACATCTCTTCCCTGCCAGGACCCTCCGTGGGCAGGGTACAGCAGTGTCCTACAAATTTTCAGGATGACCATATGATCTGCTTTGGCCAATGAAATATAAGATAATGCAATAAGCAGCGCATCAGAACAGAAATATTGAATCATTTAAATGGGTTATTTGACCTCATGTTTTCATGTTCTCAGATGTTTCAACTGTCAACCTGGGTCCCAGAATGAGAAAGTTTGATGCTCAAGGTGAGCCAAGTACGGCTGAGTCATGACAAACAGAGTTAAGCAGACAAAGAGACAAGCAGACCCATAAGCTAGAAATGTTTGTTATTGTAAGCCACTGAAATGTGGAGGGTTTTTGTTGCCACAGCAAAAGCTGACTAGTAGATCAACATTAAATGAACACTTGCTCTGTGCTGGCACTGTCCTAAGCATCTACATATGTTCTCTCATTGAATCTTCACATTAGTCATGTAAGGTAGTGTTTCAGCCAGGGTTTTCCATTATAAACAACAGAAAGTTACTCTGGCTGTATACAAAAGGAAGTGTAAAAGCAAGGCTTTTGCTTCCAGCCAAGATGGAACAACAAAATCTGGAAGTGCCCTTCCATCTGAAAAAACTAAAACACCATACAAAAAATATAAAACAATAGTCTCAAGATATTAGATAGTAGGCAGTGAAGGACAGTGATCTCTAAGAGATGGGAAACAAATAATTTACCCAGCTTACTACCTAGAGAGTTTCCAGGCCACGACACAAAAAAAGGGTGGAAGCCAGGAAGAGCCTGATGACCTCCTTGTTTTAGGAATATGGAACTGAGAGAAAGGATTCCAAGGTAACGACAATGTGCAGGGCAGAATACTGAAAAGAAAGCTACACAGTAAGCTCCACAGAAAGAAGATCATGGAGATTTGCAAAGGGTCCCCCTGGGGGATTCAGCTGAGTAAAGATCAGGGCATGCATAAGAGGAAACTATCACAAGGCATGAAAAATAATTACCAAAAGGGCTAAAGGGAATAGTCCCTGGAGCTCACCTAGGACAAGAAACAGTGCCTATTCTCACCAGCCAGAGTGGACATCACACAGAATACTCAGAAGGATCTCGCTCTACAGTGGGAAAAAAATTACTAGGCATGCAAAGAAGCAGATACATACAACCTAAAGTGAGGACAAAAATCAATTCATTGAAACTAACCCAGAAATGATATATAATAGAATTGCATATTCTATTATATATCTATATGTCTAAATACAAGGACATTTAAAAAGCATTGGAACAATATTCTGTATGTTCAAGATACTAGAGGAAAGACTGGACACGTTAAATGAAGACATGGGAGAAATAAAAAGGCCCAAGTAGAATTTCTAGAGACAAAAACTATAGTATCCAAAGTGAAAATACACTGTCTGGATTAATTACAGATTAGATACAGCAGAGTAAGAATTGGTGAAGTTGAAGGCATAAAAATAGAAACTGTTAAAAATGAAGCACAGAGAGAAACTGATGAAAAAATGAACAGAATAGCACTGAGCAGCAGAACAACTTCAGTGGCTTATGTAGGTGTAATTGGAGTCCTTAAAGGAAATGGAGGGGGCAGGAAAAAATATTTAAAGAAATAATGGGCAAAATATGTCCCAACATGAGGAAACTGTAAAACCACAGATCTTAAAAGCTCAATGAAACCCAAACACAAGAAAGATAAAGAAAACTACACCAAGGCACATCCTAATCAAATTGATTGAAACCACCGATAAAGAAAAAATATTCAAAGTAGCCTAACGGAGGAGGGAACACATTACATACAGAGGAAGAACGATGGGGATGACTGTGGATTTTTTTGTCAGAAACAATTTAAGCTAAAAGATAAGAAGCAACATCTTTAAAGTGCTGAAATTAAAAAAAAAAATCCATCAATCTGGAATTCTTTACCAGGAGAAAATATCTTTCAAAAAATGAAGGCAAATAAGACTTTTTCAAACATACAAAAGCTGAATAACTCATCATGATCAGACCTGCACTCTAAGAAATGTTACAATGAAATCCCTCAGGCAGAAGGAAAATTATAGCAGATGGAAATATGGATCTATACAAAGGAATGAAAAGTATTGAAATAGTAACTATATGGGTAAATATAATGACTTTAAATTATTATTTAAATATCTTCAAAAGATAATTGACTAGAACAAAATAAAAATGTATTAAGGGCTTATAAAATATGTAAAATATATAATGGCAGTAAAATGTATGAAAGTTTACACAAAGGCCAAGAGGAGAGAAAGGAAAATATACCATTCCTATACTATATGTGAAATGGCATACTACTACTTGAAGGTGGACTGTGACATGTTAACGACATATGCTGTAAACTCTAAAGCAACCACTAAAAGAAGACAACAGTGACTTACAGCCAATAAGTCAATAAAGGAAATGAAATGGACTTATAAAAAAATAATTTTTAAAAGACAAAAAAAAAGGAGGGAAAAAGAATAGAACAAATACAAAACAAGTGCCCAAATGGCAGATTAAAACCCAACCATACCAATAATCACATTAAATGTAAAAGTTTAAATACCCCAATCAAAAGGCAGAGCTTCCTCAATCGGATAATAAAACCAAGTCACAACTATATGCCACCTAGCAGAAACCCTTTATAAATAGAAAGGCACATACATGTGAAAAATAAAATAATGGGGAAAGATATACTATACTAATACATTTGAAAATAAAGCTAGAGTAGATATAACGATATCAAACAAAATAAATTCCAGAGCAGTGAGTATTAGCAGGTACAAAGAAGATCATTACAATAAAGGAACATAACAACTCAAAGGTGTACGTACCTAAAACACGTGAAACAAAAACTGATAGAATAGCAAGAAGTAGACAAATCCACAAGAATAGTCATAGATTTCAACAACCTTCTCTAAGTAATTGACAGAACAGGTATACAGAAAATCAGTAAGACTACAGCAGGCTTGAATTACACATCAACTTGATCTCACTCGATTTCCAGAACACTCCACTCAACAACAGTAGAATACACATTCTTTTCAAGTGCACCGAAAGCATTTACAAAGATCAACTATAGTCTGAGCCATAAAGTAAATTTAAAACTTCGAGTCATACAAAGAATGCTCTCTGACCAAAATAGAATTAAATTAGAAATCAACACTAAAATGATGTCTGGAAAATCCCCAAACATTTGGAAACAATAACACAATTCTAAGTAACCTATGAGTCAAAGAAGAATTTTAAGTTACCAAGGGTTCTGAAGGGAATAAAAATGAAAAGTAGCATAGCAAAATTTGTGAGATGTAGGTAAAACGGTCCTTAGAAAGAAATTTATAGCACTAAATGCCTATATTAGACATGAAAAAAACGCTCTTAAATCAATGATCTCAGTTTCTATCTTAAAAAACTAGGGGGAAAAAAGAGCAAATAGATGCCGAAGTAAGCTGAAGAAAAGAAATAGTAAAGATCAGAGCAAAAATCGATGAAATAGAAACCAAAAAGCTAGAGAAAATAAACGAAACCTAAAGCTGATTCTTTGAGACCAATAAAATTGATAAACTGCTAACCAGATTGAATAGGGACACGAGAGAGAGAGAGAGAGAGAGAGAGAGAGAGAGAGAGAGAGAGAGAGAGAGAGAGAGAGAATCCAAATTAGCAACATGAAAAATAAGAGCGGTGACATCACTATAGAGTGCACATGTATTAAAAGGATAAAAAGGAAATATTATGGACAACCTAATGCTAATATATTCAATAATTAGATGAAATGGATAGATTTCTTAAAAGATTAGCCATTACTTGCTAAGAAACAAACAGATAATCAGAATAGCTCTATATTTATTAAAGAAATTGAATTTCTATTTAAAAACCTCCCCACAAAGAAAATTCCAGGGCCAAATTACTTCACTAGTGAACTCTGTGAAACATTTAAGGAAGAAATAATAGTAGTTGTATGTAAACTCAACCAGAGAATAAAAGAAAAGGGAACACTTCTTAACTCATTGTTAAAACCAGTATTATTTTGAGCTAAACTCAGGCAAAAATATTACAAGAAAAGTAAAACAAATATCACTCATGAGCATAGATGCACATGGAATCCGACAAGGTGTTAAAAGGATAGTGGGACTAATGACCAAGTGGACTTATCTCAGAAATGCAAAGATAGTTCCATATTGAAAACTCAATCAATGTAAGTCACTGTATGAACAAACAGAAAGGAAATCGGGAAATCACAGAATGACCGAGAAGGCTGGAGAACCAGATTCAGAAAACAAAACAAAACAAAACAAACAGGCAGGAACAATGACAAAATCAACAACAAATGCAGGGCACCAAGAACCATAGCTGGACTCATGCCCTAAAACCCAACCTGTTGAGAACACCGATGCCACTCCTAGCACTGGTGGCTGGACACTGGGGTGGTGGCTGCCAATGCTGTCCCTGAGGTCTGGAGGCTGCTGTCGTTAACTCTGCCCCATCAGAATAAATTCACCATCTTTGCTGTTTTGAATGCATGGTTCCAGCTCTGCAGGCCCAAGAGGGAGGTTCTGATTGGTCTAGCTGTCAGGAAGGCTGAAAAGGAAGGGTAAGGAGGGCGTTTAGTTGCCAACAATAGATCCACTCCACCTACTACATGCAGGTGGGGACTTAGTAAAACAGATTAAATAACTCACAGAATCGTTGGGATTGTGGAAAACTAGGCTCTGGACTGAGTTTTCAGGAAAATAGCTGTAACTATACCGCAGAACTGGCCTGGTAGAAAGCTTTTGCCATGAATGAGGTCAGGAAGCTGCCGCTCTTGCCCCTGATTGCAGAAAAATGCTGCCTCTACTTCCCCAGAAGTACCAGCCAGAATGGATGGCCTAGATCGAGGGCATTTCCTCAGGGAGCTCACTTCTGCATCGAACTGGTGTGTCTTTTTGCCAGAATCCAGATCTCATCCTCAACCAGCAGCAGGGGAGATTAGGAAATAAAGGGGGGTTGTTCATTTGATTTTACCAAAAACAAAATGTGAAGAGGGTTTACAAGAGATTTAAGAACGTGACTGAGCGCTGGGCTTTTTGTTCATCAGTGGGAATTGATTGCTTCTCTCCCAACTTCATGCGGTGGGGAGTTCCTCACACTTAGGAAGGTGATTCATCTGCTCAGTGTACAAAAGTGACAAATGCCGCTAGAGAAAGGTACTTTATTAGTTCCATTTCGTAGATTGGAAACTGAGCTTCCCAGACATTTGGTAACTTGTGCAAGATCTCAGTTTAAAGAACGAGCCTATCTAGACATCGTCTCCTTTACTCCTCACAACTCAGTGTGGTAGATATTATTGCTCCTGTTTTATATAAGAGGAAAATGAGTATTATAGAAATCAATTAACAAGGTAAAAATCCTGTGACATGATCATGTGACCCTGCCATGCTCTGCGTCTCCCATCCCATCATCTCATCCCAGTGAACCGAGGCATTTTATGACAACAGAACTCTCTAGAGCTCTGCATGTAGGTATGCATGTTCATGTGCATGTGTGTACATGTATGTGCTCATGCACGTGCAAGTACGTATGTGCATGTCCTTAATATCTTGTCCTGCACTAAGTTCAATGTTCCCTGAATGAATCTGAGTGTCTTTGTCACTGACTTTCACCTGTCTTCTTTTCTTACTACGGACTCACTCAGGTGTATCCTAGAGTCCTCCTGAGGTGCTGAGATCTCTGGGCCCCACTAGCTCTAACAATCTAAGAAGTAAAGGACAATAGGATGGGGAATGGAATGGCCTGGACTCTTCAGTCCAATCAGCACACAAATAATTTATTTGTATGCACATGAGTTTAAGGAAGTAGTGTTGGAGATCCCGGGGTCAAATCATTTAAGTCTGTAAATGATACAAATTACTTTTGGTGGCTGGATTGAAAGTTGTTAAGGTTTTTTTTTTTAATAGGCCTTATTTGTTAGAGAAGTTTTAGGGACATAACGAAATGGAGCAGAAGACACAGGGATTTTCCATATATACCCTTGACCCCACATATACATAGCCTCCCTTGTTATCGCACATCGCCCACTAGAGTGATCCATTTATTACAATTGATGAGCCTACGCTGACACAACATTATCACCCAAAGTCTATAGTTTACCTTAGGGGTCACTCTTGGTACTGTATATTCTATTGGTTTGGACAAATGTATATGACATTTATGCACCATCACAGTATCATGCAGAGTAGTTTCACTACCTGAAAAATCTTCCGTGTTCCTCTTGTTCATCTCTCCCTCCCCCCAGCCACTGGCAACCACTGATCTTTTTACTGTTTCCACAGCTTTGCCTTTTCCAGAATGTCACATAGTTGGAATAATAGTTTGTTATTTCAGATTAGCATCTTTCTCTTAGTAATATGTACTTAGGTTCCTCCATGTCTTCTCGTGACTGGATAGCTCATTTCTTTTTAGTGCTGAATAATATTCCATTGTCCGGATATATCCGTTAATTTATCTATTCACCTACTGAATGACATCTTGTTTGCTTTCAACTTTTAACAATCACGAATAATGATAATGCTGCTATAAACATCCATGGGCAGATTTTTGTGTGAAGGTCAGTTTTTAGTTCAGCTGGAGCATGATTGCTGGATAATATGGAAAGAGTGTTTTATTTTTGTAAGAAACCGCCAAAATGTCTTCTCAAGGGGCTGTCCCATTTTGCAAACCCATCACCAATGAATCCGAGCTCTTATTGCTCCACGCCCTTGCCAGCATTTGGTGCTGTCAATGTTCTGGATTTTGGCCCTTCTAATAGGTGTGTGATGGTGTCTCATTACTGTTTTAATTTGCATTTCCCTGACGACATATAATGTAGAAGAGCGAAACAGTTTTTAATATTTCTTTGTGATGAGCTGACCCCTGGTAGAGAGCGAATCAACAATTCCACTCCTAAGAAAAGACTTTAGAAAACATTAGCACAGATGCACCGGGGGACCTGTTCAGGAATGTTCATAGCAGCACTGCTCACAATAGCCTCAAACTAAAATCAATCTGAACACCCCTTGAAAGGAGCATGGAAAATTAAATTGCTGACAAAGACGCTCTCCTTTGACCAAATTTAATCAGGCTCCTGTTTGAACAGGCCTGACTTGGGGCTTCCCTCTGTCCTTATAGAATGCAGTTTGAGCAAGAGTCTTGCTAAGTCAGGTTAGTGAAATTCTGCCACCCTTTGGCATCTGATCACCTTCGATATGTGATCAAATTCCTCAGTCCTCCCAGGGCCTGCTTTTAGTAAGAACCCTGTGAGGTCAGTTTAGCCAGAATCCTCCCTTACCCCTGATGTCTGCTCTTAGCAATTTTCCAACCACTGACCCCAACCCTGCTACTTGACTATAAATTCCCACTTGTCCTTGTGTTCACCGTGGAGCTTGATCTATATCCTCTACTACAAAGCCCCATTGTAGTAGCCTTCCTTAAATAGAGTCTTCCTTACCGTCTTTAACAAGTGTCATAAATAATTTTTTAACATTGTGTCTGTTCATCTAATGAACTATTATATAAGCTATGACAATGAATGGGCTACACTTACATGTATCAACATGGATGAGTCTTGTTAATTCCAAAAAGCAAGTCTTAGAAAATGGAATATAGTATCTTTTAAGAAAGTTTAAAATACAAGTAAAACTAAATAGAATAACGTTTAGGCACATATAAGCCTAACTTTTCTCAAGTGTGTGTGTATACACACACACACATGCACACACATATATATATATACATATACACATATTTAAAACCCAAGAAAACGATAAACCTTAACAATCAGGACAATGGTTTTATGTGAAGGGGAGGAAAAGAGATGGGCTAGGAAAGAAGCACATAGGGAGATGTAGGTGTTCTGGGTTGGATGGTGGGGTCATGGGTGTTTATTATATTACGAATAAATATATAAATAAATAAGGACCATGCATGGGCTAATGATGACAGTGTTCCATGAACCAAAGACTATAATTAATCCAATTCTAAGCATTCCATACATTAAATGAAAGAAAGAAAGAAAGAAAGAAAGAAAGAAAGAAAGAAAGAAAGAAAGAAGAAAGAGGAAGGAAGGAAAGAAGGAAAAAAGAAAAAAAGAAGGAAAGAAGAAAAGAAAGAAAGAAAGAAAAGAAAAGAAGAAAAGAAAAGAAAAGAAAAGAAAAGAAAAGAAAAGAAAAGAAAAGAAAAGAAAAGAAAAGAAAAAAGATAAAAAGAAAAGAGAAAGGGAGGGTGGGAGGGAGAAAGGCCAGTAGGGCTGACCTTTCTTTCTTCCAACCTTTGGTCTTTCTTTTCTTCCGCTCTGCCTTCAATCATGTATTCCATAAACATTTATTAGATGTCTACTGTGTACCTGCCCCTAGGCAGGATGCTGTGTCAAGAGCACTGGGATGAATCAGACATAGTCCTGCCCTAACAGAGTCACTATCTGCTATTGGAATCTGACAATTCCCAAAGGCTTTGTAAAGTGCTAAGACAGAGGTAAGGAAACAAAGTGCTGTAGAGCTCAGAGAGAGGCCCCTAACCCACCCGGAGCTACTGGGGAAGACTACAGAGCTTTGTACTTTGAGAAATTAGTAAGATGAAAATGTAGGTGGGAGTGTGAAGGCTATAGAAGTGAAAAAGCTCTGCCCTAGAAATGCTCACATATTAGAGGCAAGGGGATGGCAGTGAAAGAGGCGACAGCAACAGTGGGCCTGGGCCCCTGAGAGAGGGAAGCACACAGGTCTGAGGGCACACAAAGGAGGGCATCACACTGGCCTTAGAGCGTCGCTAAGTCTTCCTGGGGCAGGTCACATGCATACAGGCAGAGAGCTGAAGGGTGAATCAGTTACCTGGGGAGTCCGTACCAGGAAGAAAGATCAATGTGTGCAAAGGCCTGTGTCAGGGAAAAAGAGCTTAGTTCACCGGGGTTGCTTGGAGCATCTCAGTGTGGCTTGACTCAGAGCACAGGTGCAGGGAGTGAGACTAGTGCCCAGGAGTCAGATTCAGCTAAGAAATGGGAAAACCATCCTGTGGACCACGGGTTACCTCTGAGGGGAGTGGCAGGGACGACTTTTACTTTATGAAGACAACCCTGACAGAACAGAGGTGAGGAGCCCACTGCAACCGCTGGACAAAGGGATGGTGGTGTCTGAGCCTTAGAAGAAGCAAGATCAGAGAGCTGAACAGGCTGGGCTCCAGTGGAACGAGGGAGGGAGGCCAGAGACAGGCGGACCTCACGCACCACCATGCACATCCTTGGAGCAAGCTGCAAGCTGCAGAATTTCTCAGAACTGAGAATTTTCCCTTGACTTCTGTTAAACATGGTTGATACTTTTAAAGACAGAGAAGGAGATTAAGGTTGCAATATCTAAAATCTGGTAAGTGGATTCTAAACCAAGCCCTATTGGGAGAAAAGGCAAGCAGCAGTGAGGTTTACAGCTCTGTATTATAAATAGCAGTTCTGTACCCCTGACTGCATGGGGCTCTAATGAATCTTCTGCTCCAGGCATGACTTCTTCTCAGCTCAAGATTTCCAAGAGTGCTGCAGATCTTGGTATATTTTTGAGAAGTACAAGGAAAACGTTTATTGAGTACTTACTATGTAACTCCCTACAAGAGATAACCATAATCAGGAAGTTCTATTCCCATGTTACAATGAGAAAGCTAAGATCCAAAGAGTCTGACTTAAAATTTCAGCCCAAGGCTGCCTAGCTATGCTTATGAAATATTGTGCTTTCTTTTGAGTGAGAATGGCTAGTTTTTCAACGGTTTGTTTTTTTTGAAACATCCTTGGACAGTTAAGAACATGTTGTATTAGTTATCTATTGCTCCACAACAAATTAACCCCAAAGTTTAGCAGCTTATGACAACAAACATCTACTCTCGTACAGTGTCTGTGTCAGCCTGGTTGAGTATCTCTGATTCAAGGTCTCTCATGAAATCACAGTCAGGATGTCAGATAGGGTTGCAGTCTCATATGAAGGCTTGGCTATGGGGTGGGAATCCACTTCTAAGTTCACTCACATGGTTTTCGACAGGCCTCAGTCCTCCACCACATGAACCACTCCATAAGGCTGTCTCAGGACCTGGCAGCTAGCTGGCTTCTCGCAATTGAGGTGATCCCAAAAGAGAGTAAGGGAGAGAGAGAGGGAGAAAAAAGGAGGGAGAGGAAGGGAGAGAGAGGGAGAGGAAAAGAGACACACACACACACACACACACACACACAGAGAGAGAGAGAGAGAGAGAGAGAATATGCTTAAAACAGAAGTCACAGTTTTTTAATAACCTAATCTTAGAGGCTGCTCGTCGCAATCTGAAGTTTTTTCATAACCAGAATATCCTGGCTTCTTCCAAAACGGCAAGTTGTTTCCCTTGCTATCTATGGGCTGGAGCACTTTGGGGCCTACCGGAACACCTGAGGTGCTGTTGTGACCACTCCTTTGTGCCCTCAGGCATAGTCTCATTTGGAGAGGCCATGTGGTGAACCTATCTGGAGCCCCCAAGGGAGGGAGGAGGTAGTTTCTCAAATTTTGGCCATTTCTCCCTTCCTACTTTTTCTTTGAAGCTGCTATGATGTTTCCCAGTGGAGGGGAAGCAACAGGCATCCCCTCATACACCCCGTCAGCCAGATTGGGTTGGGTCTAGGTGGAGAAACTGTCAGCTTGAAAGCCTTCTTTAAAGTCACTTTTGCTTCTGATCTTCTTTCCTCAAATTTTCTTTTCTTGTTCCCCAACTATGTCCATTGCCCCCAGAGTAGCTTGCTTAGTAGGTGCTCCAGGAGCTTCTGATAAGGGTGAGGAAGGACTGCTGTGGAGATCCCTGGAAATAGAGTAAGTGTGAAGGGAGGTCAGAACTGCCACTCAGGGTTAGTTCAACCACATTTTCTCAGCATCTGTTCTGTGCTGGGTACAGGGGATCCAGGGATGTATAGAACACAGATACTTGCCTCGGGGCAGGAAGGTTCACAATGTTAGGAGGGAGACAGACGAATCCAATGACAAAACAAACAGCAGAATGAGTGCGATAAATACTTGATCAATACACCCTTTTGCTAGCTCACAGTGGCTGCCCTAGTTGATGAAGCTTCATCTTTTGCTTGGAATGTTTCAGTAGCTTCCAAGCTCGTTTCCTCCATCCATTCATTCTGCTGCTGAGAGATCTTTCTTGAATGCAAATCTGACAGTGTCACTACCCTGGTTAAAGGCTTCTCCAACTGATATTGAGGAAAGGCCAAACTCTTGAGATGGCCCCCAAGACCGTAGACACTGTCTATCCCTCCAGCTTCATTTCACCACCTTTGCTCACACTCCAGTTATACCATAGGCTCTGTGCTGTGGTAGGTACTTACCTGTCCCTCTGCATCCAGAAGCTAATTCGTGTAGCCACCTCCACTAGGGAGCATTCCCAGATTGCCCTTACCAGTCTGGGAAAGGAGGGCTGCTGCCTCCATCAAAGGATTTATTTCCCTCACCGGGTTGGATTGTCTTTATTTGTCGGTGTCCCAGATGGAATGGGAATTCTGCAGCTAGGCTTTTTGGTGCTTGGCACAGAGAGGGCTGAGGTCAGACCATACGACTGTGGAACGGAACTGAAGTCAACTCTGAGAGCACAGACGAGGGGCCCCGTACAGGAACTTTCGATTTTCCCAAGGAAGCACTTATGCTAGAAGCACCCTCTCGGCCTCCGCTCTGGCCACGCCCTCTCCCTTATCTCTCAGCTCAAGCTCGCAGAGCTGCGGGCCACCGTCAGCGCTGGCAGCCCGCTGAGAAGAGACCCAATTCCTTGAGCCTAGGGAGGGCCGGGAAGGCTCCGTGAAGCAAGTGCAGTATGAAATTAGACTTTAAGAGATCAGTTGGAGCTTGATCTTTAAAAATAAAGTGCGGACATGTTTCCGAGGAAGAGGATATTAAACCATCCTTTTTCCCTGCTATTTCCACATGCTTTGGGTAAAGACTCCAAAGCTTCGATTGACTCTGGGTGTCTCCTCCCCCTCAGGGGAACCCACCCCGGTGATCTTGGCGCGCTTGAATGAATGGGGGAGGCCCCGCGCGCATGAATGAGTGCGTGAGTGAGCGAGTGCGCGGGCGAGCGGGAGGGTGAATGGCGACCGCGAGGCCGACTCGGCACAGGGGAGCCGGCGCGGGCTCCACTTCCCTCTCCCGCCAGCTGGTGGCCTCTGGAAGGTGGCGGCGCCGGCAGCGGCCCGAGCTGGGACGGGCCGGGGCGCGGGATGGTGGGGGAAGGGGCGTTCCCGGCGGCCGCGCCTTCCGCGGCTATTGGATTAGTGGCCTTCAGGGATGAGCTCAGCCGGATCGGCTTTCAGCTGCAGCCTCCGGGCCGGCCGGGAAGGCGGGGAGCGGGCGGCGGCAGAGGAGGAGGGGGAGGCGGCGGCGGCTGCAGCATCCAGTGCTGGCCGCCGCGGCCGGCGAGCCCGGCGCACAAAGGCGCCCAGCCCCTGGGGTGGGTGATGAGCGCACCGCAGCCCAGGCGCGGGCACCAGCTCCAGCCACGGCTCCTTGCACCTAGGGCGCTGGAGAAGACGCGGGGCGCGCCAGGGGCTAGCGGCCGAGACGCGGCCCGTGAACCCTGAGCTCGGGACTCGCCGCCCTCCGGGTCGGGCGCGGAGCTTCGGAGCGGCTAAAGCGCGGGCCTCAGCGCGTTCCCGGGATCCGCGTAGGAAGACGCTTCCCCACTTTCACCCGACCTCCAGCGCCCAAACGCCAACTTCCCTAAGAACGCTCCAACTCCAGGCCACCCTGCCGGGCAGAGGGGGCGCTGCTGCTGGGCACCAGCGGTGAGGAAGCGCCCCTGGCCCCGGGGAGCGAGTCGGCATCTTCGGGGTCGCTCGGGCGCCCCTGAGTGGGCGGCGGCGGCAGACGCCTCTTGGGGGAGTCAAGGACCTGCCAGCACCGGAGATTCCTCACAGGCAGGCAGGCGCTCGCCCTCTCTTTTATGGTGAGTATTCTCCAGCTTTTGGTGAGGGGCGCCCTGGGGCGCGCGGGAGCCGGGAGCAGAGATCTGGCGGCACTGGACCGCTAGCGGGCCGACCCTCGCCACAGCCCGCGCTCCTGGCGTGGGTCGCGTCCTGGTCCCGGGGAATTCCTCTCTGCTGGCTATAGCAGTCGGAGTTGGTTGGTTTGCGCGCAGCCTTGGGGCGTTTGGGGATGGCCCCTGGAGCCGCAGGTTCGAAGCCAGCTGCTTTTCTGAGAAGTAGAGACAGCACAAAAAAACGGCAGTCCCTTTCACCCCTCGCCTCATTACCTTGCTTGGATTTGGGTCCAAGATCCGTTATTCACTGGCTGGATGACCTTGGGCAAGTTACCAAACCTCGGTTTCCTCATCCATTGCGTGGGGATGATAATGGTTTTATAAGAGATCTCTGGGGTGGTGCTTGTGGGTACGTAGATCTCTGTCTGGCACATAGGAAGCATTCAATCAAATGTTAGCTAGCATTATCTCAGCTGTATGAGCCCGAGAATGCCATCCAACTTTCCGGAGCTGCAGCAGCTCCCTCGGGGACCGTAAGTTCTAGCATCCTGTTCATCGGGTGTGGGGGGATTCGAGGCCATGGAAGTCGGGCTCCTGGCGCGCAGTAAGCGCTGGTGAAGTGGTGGCTGTTGTTATCGTTTATTCTTGACGTTGGTGTAGTGTGGCTGGTCGCCCGACCCGAGCATGGCTCGGGGGCCAATTCCTGGCCTTGCTTGGAGACAAACTTGGCGATGCGCTGAAGGGGGGGATGGGGTCGCAGGCTCCTCAAGTCACGAGCAAGGAGTTGGGGGTTGTGGTCTGGGATGGAGAGAGGAGGCCAGAGCCTGGAGCGCGGCAAATGTGTCAGTTCTGGTAGCGCGGGACTCGCCATGGCCCCGAGCCAGGAGGGACACTGAGCCCAGAACCTCTCCCTGGCGAGAGAAGCGTGGGGGAGGGGGGGCGCTGCCCCTGCCTCCGGGATGGCAGAAGTGTTGGCTGTTTGCAGACTGGAAGAGAGACGAGGGCACTTCTGTACCGCTGTGACGAGGAGGCGGAGGGCTCTTAGCTCTGGAGTTCAAATTCCGCCTCCACCAACCGCCCGCAGTGTGACCTTGGGCAAGTACTCTGATCTCTCACAGCTCAGTTTCCTCCTCTTCCCCATCTTCTTCCCGGGGGAGGTTGGGTGGTGAAAGGAGGAATTTCTCTCCTTTCTAAGAATCTGAGCCCCATCCTCCCACCCACCTTCTGCCCCGCCTCCCTCCCCCCCCCCCCCCGCAATCTGATGAGCCTAAATTGGGAAGACGTGAGATGTTATGCCTGAGCCTCTGGGAAACTCTGTTAAAAGGAGAATTCAGGATCTGCCCACCCTCTTCCCTGCCAGTCACTGCACCCTGCACCTGGGGAAGAGGAGATCAGTGTGCTCAATTTTCTCATCTTGGCGCCTCTACCCTCCAAACAAATCCTGCAGCTTCTGTCACTCAGACTGATGGGGGAATCCCTCCTTGTCCCCGAAAATCTTCATTTATTTTAAGTGCTGCTGATTAATAGAGTTAGAAATACAAAGTGTCTGTAGCATGATATAAACATGCTTTACATGAGGGCATAGTCCTCTGAGACATACCCTCCGACTGATTTCATTGTGTTTTTTAACTTCCTTAAAAAGTAGTAATAAAAGGAATTTAAGCTAGCTTTGGGAAACATCAAACAAAATTCAGCTTGCCAGCCTTTCCACTCAAATATTTCTCCAGTTTGTATTTCTATTTTATTTCAAAGACTGATGAATTCAATTATATAAAACAAAAATCTGTGGGGAAATGAAATTGCCATAAACAGCCAAAAGACATATGACAAACTGGGGAGAAAATTGCCACTCTTGTCACAAAGGGCTCATCTCTTTAAGGCATAAAAGGTTAATCAAGTCTGCAAGCAAAAAAACCAAAAACGGACAAAGACCGTAAACAGTTCACACACACACAGAATGTAATCAAAATAACACTCAAGCATATGACAAGATGCTCTGCTTCGCTCAGTAAGAAAAACGCAAGTTAAAACTATAATAAGATACAATTTTTCTCATATTGGATCAAATAGTATTAACCATTTATGAGAAACATCTTTTGAAAACATAAATAGATCAAATCTCTCCTGATTTAGAACCTCCTCCAGGGCGTCATGGAGTAAAATCTAGATGTCCCCAGGACCCTCCAGGTCTGGTTACTGCACCCTCCACCCCGTTCTCACCATTTTCCTCTCTCATTACCCCTGGACTTTTGGTTTTGTTCCAACACTCCAGGGACTTTTTCATTTCCTATTCTCCCTGCCTTGACTACTTTCCTCCTCCCCTAGCTTTTAAGACTGTCTCCTCCTCATTTACACAGGCCTGACCTTGGGGGAGCTTCACTCTTATCCTGGGAAGTGACTAAGGCTTGAGCCTCTGCAGATCCTCACCCCGTTGGGAAAACCCAGTATAATTCACCACACAGAAGCTCTTAATTTTCCCTGAGTTGGATGGCCTGTTGTCATATAGCCAGGCTCTTAAAAGGTCCTTTCTCTGTTGGTGTAAGAATGAAGCGTCTTGAGCAGCACCCCACCCCCACACTAGAACAAACTACTCCACGTGGAAAATCAAGGTGCTGAGGAATGGGAGGTGGGACCTGGAGCAAAGTTACCAGAAGTCTCTGCCTCGTAGGTGTTTAAAAAATATAAGTATGTAAATCTGTGCACTTAGCTTATGTGAACATAATCAGTCTTGGTAAAAAAAAAAAAAAAAAAAAAGATCACAGTAAAAATTAAAACAGCGACATTTTTAATAAAACATGCTCCTTAAATAAGTTAACTAGTTTATTGGCTGTTGCTCATCTTAAGCAATAGGGATCTGTTCCAAGGCTGTAGGAAAACTGTTGTCTGTGCTGAACCCTGTGGGAAGAGGGTGGCGAATCCACCTCAGATATCTTGAACCTTGTGGACCTTCGGGAGGACTTTCCAGGCAGTATTGATTACATGTGATTTTTGCTTCACATATTGAGTTTAATACTTAATCCCTGTTTAAAATGTGTACTTTAATTATGAAAAAATGTTAAAAATACAAACTATACAAGAGGTATAGAGTGTATATTTCTTCTTCAATCTGATAAGAGCAGCCAGAGGTAGCAGGTGCCGGCTGGGTGCTGGTAGGAGACAGAGGCTGAGGCTAGTTGGGCGCTGGCTTCGCCAGCAAGAAATGCAACAGGTGGTGCAGGAGACAGTCACGGGAATCGATGAGAATAAGAGAATTGAAAACAAGAATGAAGATGCAGGAGGATGGAGGGTGGCCACAGAGGGTGCCTGGCCTACTTAGGGATGGGGTAGGGGCAAAAGAATGTCAGCTAGACAAGGGAAGTTGGGAAGGCTCCCAGGACACCAGGGAGTCTGGTGTTACTGGCCTGTGGTGGACCATGGTGAGTGACTAGGCACGTGGGAGAAATATGCAAGATTAGGTCTTGAGGACTTTTGTGTGCTAAGCTAAGGGGTGCAACTTGTCCATGGAGAAGCCACCTGGAGAGTTGAAAGAGAAGGTAAGTAGGTGGCTTTGTCAGATTTACCCCTTCGCTGTGTGGAGTGTGCGTTGAGGGACACAGACTAGGAGACCCTTGAAGTAATCTGGGCAAGAGAAGTCGAAGACATTGAGTGACGGAGACAGAGGAGCAGGTATAAGGCAGCATACAGAGAGGGATCTGGTACGTCAGAGGTGGAAGAGGCTATGTTCCGCCCTGGGTGTATGGCTTCTGAGGCGCCAGTGGGCTCCCCAGTGTCTGACATCTGGAGAGGGTGGGCGTTCCCACAAAGGGAGGCTGGTGGTAGAAAGAGGCCAGCTGGCTTTACAAGGTCATTTGAAGGATCCCTGTTCAGGGGTGAGTCTGGTGCTGAGGAGAAAAACAGGTCTGGAGACCCAGTTTGGGAGAATCTGTAAGCGCTGAAAATGTCAATCATAAGAGAAGACACGTGAAGAGAGAGGGGAGCAGAAATGGAAGATGTGACCCAAGAGGCATTCCATTTCATGAGGCAGGCAAGGTGGACCCTGAAGCCAGGAGGTAGCAGAAAGATGCTGTGAGCCCTATACCTTCATGTGCTGGTGTATGCAGAAGAAAAGGCCCAGAGCTGCACCAAAGTCATCCACCTGACTGTGAAAAGTCATTTAGGGTGCACCTGGAGCCCTGCCTTCTCCAGAAAAGTGGGCCTTAATACAGCTAGTTGGGCCACAAAGACATCTCACCTATCAGCCACAAACTGTGAGATATGCAGGTCAGACAGATTCCTGGGGCCAAGTGGCTTCATCTCATCTGGCACTCCTCTCTCTCTGGGTCTTCCTGTCTCCCTGCTCCCTCATCATCACCTCTTCCTCTCTAGTCCCCCCTCCCACAGCCCAGATCTCAAATATGATCCCAGGGACCCTTTGGGTTTAACAGAGGGACCTCTGTTACAATAATCTTCATGTCTAGCTCCTCGTTTATCTCCCAAGCTGAACTCTGCCCAGTTGGTACAACTGGTCGTCTGAAAATTCAGGATGCCTGAAAGAAAAGTGAACCTATTTGTGTCTCATACTTGACCTAGCATATCATAATAGGGACCTGCTGGGATTTCTGCTGGGTTTAATAGGGTCCCATTATGCAGCACCCTCCTCCACCCCGTGTCCTCCAGCTTTGTTCCAGCTTGAGCCATGCTGGACCTCACAGAGGCCAGCTGTGCCTGAGGCAGCCCTCTGGGCACAGGGACAGCTACAGCATTGATCAGGTCTGCCAGAAAGGTGTGTCTCTTTCAGATGACCTCGCAGAGGATGCTGGCTTGGTCACCTCCCAGCAAACCTCCTTCATCTCATCCCCTGCTCTTGCTGGCTGACAGCCTGAGCTTCTGCCTTAGGGGCTCCTGGCTCAGTCACGCGTGGGAGGATTCCCATGGAAACCCCACAGGAGGAGAGGCTCGGGGAAGCCTCATTGATTCACACTCCAGGAAGACAGCCGTGAGACGGTTCCACCTGGAACTGGACAGATGGCTCTCTTTGTGAGCTCTTGGGAAGAAAGGGCTTGCCCAGCCAACTGCAGCATGAGCTCCGTGCATGTGTATAGAGGGGAAAAGCTAATGGACGCCGATAAATAAAACCTAGGGGATTCTTTATTTCACCCATCATCTGCAGGTTCATTCTCAATGAACATCTTTTAATAAAACGGTTCCTCTACTTAATATCTGTACAAAGAAAATCTTAAAAACATCCCAGTTGAACCAGGTCCATGTGAATATCATTGCTCTGCACAATTGTACAAACTATACAGAGTTAAAAACTGAGGAATGAAGACTGAGCTCACGGAGCTTTGTACTCCCAGTTCCTGCCTCAGTGGAGTGCTTTCTAAAGCAGCAGGTTGCTTTAATTCGTTTGCTCATGCTTGTGCATTACGTAGACATTCACCCACCACTTTCTCTGAGCCAGAACCATGCAGAGTCCTGGAGACTCCTGTGAGTAGACCCAGCCCTACCCATATTGTTCCCTGTCTGGTGGGAAGGAGACAGCTAAGAACAGTGGTCCGCAACCTTTTATGCACCAGGAACCAGGGCTCCTATGAGAATCTAGTGCCTGATGATCTGAGGTGTAGCTGAGGCGGCATTGCTAGCGCTGGGGTGCATCTGCAAATACAGATGAAGCTTTGCTTGCTTGCTGGCCACTCACCTCCGGCTGTGCAGCCTGGTTTCTAACAGGCCACAGACTGGTAACTATCCATGGCCCGGAGGTTGAGGACCCCTGGTTAAGAAGATGTCACGGCCCTTGTTATAAGTCTGTGGTGGAGACAGGTACAGGGGCTCTGGGAGCAGGGTGAGGGGGTGGGGAGCCTCCAGAGGTGTTGATACACAAGGGAATGAATTACCCAGATGTGTGCATGTGAGGGGTGTGACGGGAAGGAGCAGGGACTATAACAGCAGCACATTAGTACATGGACATGGAGACCTATGTGTGCCTGCAGAGAAATTCAGATAAGTTGGTGGGGAGGCAAGTGGAGGGGATTCACAGAGGAAAATGGGCCAGGGAAGCATGGTGGAGGATTTGGGGAGGGTTAGGGTGAGGGTCAGGAATCTTCATTGGATCCTGAAAGCTGTGGAGAGACTGAAGGAGCTTAGGCAGGAAGTATGATTAAATCAGCTTTTCATTTTACAAGTGCTGTAGTATATATTTGAAAGCAGTGTGTAGTCTGTTAAAGGAATTCAAATGCTATCAAACTGCACTGCTTTTTACAATCCTCGTCATTATTCAGACCTGTCACTGGGTCCAACCCCATTGGTTAAGCTCTCCCTAGAGAGAAGTGATCCAGTCTTAGACTTTCCTGTAGCTTCAGATCTCAGGGAGCCATCATTACTGCTGCTTAAAAGAAGGAATGAAGTCCTACCCACTACTCCAGCAAGTCTGAAGCCAAAGGCCACACTGAGGGGAGGGCATTTCACCCATCATTACCATTCCTGGGGTAGTCATGTCGCATGGCAAACCTGGGTGAGCCCAACTGGACAAGCCTCAGAGAAGGGGATTTTGTGTCTTGGGCCCCTGGAGACTAAGTGTCACATTTCGCAAACCTCTGAGGATTCTTAAGCAGTGAGACATCAATACTTCATGTCTCCTTATTTCCCTGTAGGATTTCAACACCCGCCAGGGTCCTGGGAAGGGCAATTGGCAAGTTGAGTTTTTGCATCATTGAAATCTCGGGGTGAATCCTTGTGGATAATGTCATTAAGCATCCCCATCCAAGCATGACCTAAGACATTGAGTTTGGTTCAGGAAGGAATGTGATGGAGGCACCCTCAGGCATTGCTCATTGTGCCCTCTGGTAACTGGGCTGAGAACAATGTTATTCCTATCAGGAAATTAAACTATCTCCTGTGTGCCTGGCCCAGTGTCATGTACTGTGTTGGAGACAAAAAGGGAGATGTGACAGGCATTCACTGCCTCCGGCTGGAAAGAAAAGACAGGGATTGAGCCTGACATGGCTACTACTGTGTACCTAGCTCGCAGCAGCACAGAGCCTGACACGTGGCAGGCATCCATTAAGTGTTGTTGAACAAATAAATGAGGACTGGAAGCAGCAAGGGTGCACAGTGACATCTAACAAATGGGCAGACTACCTCTACTTGTACTCCGCCCTGTCCTGAAAGCACTGTGCCCGTATCTATGAGTGGCGCGAGCAAGGAAGCCCAGGTGAAAACTTCCTGTCATCAAAGGAAAGATCCTCAAGGTAGAAAAAAGATCAGGAGGACCAGAAAGTCTTGGCTGACTCAGGGTATACGGAGGTCTGGGCAGGTAGGTACCTAGAAGCCAGGTAGAAGAGGGCAAACTTCCTGGAGGAGGTAGAGCTGTCAGGCAGGATTGGGGAGGTAGGAAGGACGGACCAGGGGGCCCACTCACCTGGACAAAGACATGAAGACCGACCTGTGACCAGTTTAGGACTTGGGACACTGCATTCATAACTTCCTATCTCCCAGCTCCGGCCTTGGCCCTGTCTTCAGCTGGTCATTCTCTTTCTCAATCCTGATCCTGACTACTGCCCTGGAAGTTTCCATGAGACAAAAATCAAGTTACTTAGCCCCGCTTTTGTTTATTTGGTAGTTCTGTCACCAGTTGCAGGAGACCATAGGAGATGGAGCTTCTCTGAGGTGAGTACTGCAGAGGCAGTGAGTCCTAGCTGGGTATAGGGGAGACAACGGCAGACTAACGGCTTCACTGCAGGCCCGGGTCTGGGCTGGAAGTGGGATATCCAGTGACTATTCACACTATCGCTGAGTATCTACATTGATCTCTATCCTTTGCTGCTATGAACCACTCTGTCCTTCACTTCTGCAGCTGAATCTTAGTGCACACCCACGGTTATTTCTTTAGGATGCATACAGGTGGAGAAATGGCAATGTGGGAGTATGTACATAGTTTAAAGGAGCACTTAACCTTCCCTGGGTGCCTCCTGGGTGCCCTGTGCCGCTCCAGACTTTACAGCTGTGTCTATCCTGATCCTTACAAAGGCAGGCAAAGTTGGCACTGAGTTAGCAGCATAATTCTCAGATGAGTCTCAGAGAAGTTAAGTCCTTGCCCAGGGTCCAAGAGACAGAATTCAAACCCTGCCCTTTTGTTACATTGTGCTCTGTCACCTGTTTTCCTCAGTAGATGGCCATTAGTGGACATGAGCACTCCACTCTGGGCCCTGTCTTGGGGAAAGTGGTGAAGGGCCTGTTGCTATATGTCCACCTTGCCACACCCCAACTGTGCACAACCTTCTGGATCCCTGCCTGCCATTGGCAGGGGAGAGGCCTTGAGGCCCTGAGACTGCAGCCGAGAGGGGGAGCACCTTGCCCTCAGTGCCCGGCTCAGGTCTCCTCTGGGGCTGCTGCTTGGCTGTCTCTTTCAGACTTGTTACAGGTGCTCTTCCACAGCAGCAACAAAGTTGGCATGATTGTAGACATTTCTCTTAGAGATATTTTGTGTGGGCCACGCAGAGCTGATTAGAGTCAGTGCTGTGGAAAGGCTCTGTTCTAAAGAGTGTGGATGAAGATAGGAGAACATGGGCTTATCCTACTGTGGCCCTG
Source organism: Rousettus aegyptiacus (assembly GCF_014176215.1). Classification (NCBI taxonomy): domain Eukaryota; kingdom Metazoa; phylum Chordata; class Mammalia; order Chiroptera; family Pteropodidae; genus Rousettus; species Rousettus aegyptiacus. The sequence continues at coordinate 124,300,717 of NW_023416307.1, read as the reverse complement.
GAGTCCATCCCAGCCCTGCCGCTTACTGGGAACCTCTCACTGGGAGCCTGTTTCCTCTTTTGAATAAAGGGGCACATGCCTTGTAGTTCCTATTAAGCAGTCATCATGCTGCCTGGCACAGAGTGAGTGCAGATAAATACTTAAGGCTGGTGATGAGAAAGCACAGGGGAGTGGATGCAGTGGGGACTTTAGGTTCAGGCTGCTCAGGGTGGAACCGGCCCTGCCATCTTTCAGCTATGTGACTTCGATTAGGCTGCTTCCTCTTGGAGCCTCAGTTTCTTGGTCTATTAGAATAGGACATAAGGTGCTTTTCAGTGAATTACGAAATTGGCAAGAGTCCAACCGCCCGGGTCTCTCAGTCAGACACCCTTTTCCAGTCGGTTCGAACTTCCAGAGAGGACATTTGGGTGTGTCGATTCTAGTGATTGAATTCCCACTATGTGCCCTGCACCTCTCGCTTGTTATCTTGCTTATTTCTCATAACCTATTTGAGGCTCAAGGGCTGGATGAAGCCCTTTGGGTTAAATACCTCGCCCCCTCCTCCCTTTCCTCCCTCCTCCCTCTTACTACTCCTCCTGTCTCTCTCCCTCCACAGTAACGGTAGTCTACTAGACATAGTGCCTTGTTTGTCTGGCTTGATCTATCTGTTGGATCTTCCATATCAGGACATTATTTTCTACAATGGCATAGTGTTCCATTATATGAATTCACTGTCATTTACAGTCTTATTATCATTTATAATCTTCAGTGCAATGAAAGCAGAACTTCTTAGAAAAAAATTTTGTCCTGTCTTTCTTTGGTTTGGGTTTCTCCCAATGTTTTGCTATGACAAACAATGCTGCATACCTGTATATGTACAACATATATAACGACATATATACACTTTTTACATATTATGTTATATAATAAATACATGATACATATTACAGATATACATGTATATACACACATATGTAATTTTGCACATTTGAGAGCATATCTGATTAAATACTAGAAGTAGACTTGTTAGGTCTAAGGGTATGTGCATTTGTAACTCCGAGAGAGAGTGCAAATTTGCCATCCACCGAGGTTACACCATTTTACCTTTGGTTCTGCAGTGTATGAGCCTGTGTGCTTCTCCAAGAAGGTGTTATCCAACTCTTTGATCTTCACTAATCTGATACACCGAAATGGCATTTCACGATAAACCGAAATAGCAGTTCTGACTTATTTCTTTTATTATGCATTTAGTAGAAAGAGCATCTTTGCAAAGTTTTTTGTTTTTCTTTTCGTGTGAACTGTTTGTTCTATCCTTTCTCATTTTGTATTTGGGTTGGTCTTACTCATTTGTAGTAGTTTGTCATATTTATTGTTTGTGTTGCATATTAAAACAACAAACAAGTCTAACTTCTTGCATGAGTGTCTTTTGCTATGCCATTTGGTTATTTCTCATTTTTTATTTCTTATTTTACATATTTGTGTCTTCTGCCCCTTTCTTTGAAATGATTAGATTAGATTGCTTTTATTTTTTGTTTGTTTTTTATTTAGTCATTGAAGTCATGGATTTAAAATATATTTAGTAATATGTGAAAATGTTAATTATTAAATTTTAGGTGAGATAACTTGAATAAAGGCCCATGATACCAATATTAAAAAAGAAAATTCACTAATATTTTATAGACAAAAAAACAAATAAAATGAAATACATCCAAATGCTAACAATGTTTAAATCTGGTTAATGAGATACAAGGTGATTTTTAGTTTTTGTCTATTTTTTCTATATTTAAAAAATTTTTAATTGATTTAATGTTTTCTAAGTAATAGATTTTATTTTTTAGAATAGTTTTAGACTTATAGAAAAACTAAGCAGATGGTACAGAGTTCTGTATGCTCACACCCAGTTTCCTGTATTATTAACATCTTACATTAGTATGGTGCATTTATCACATCTAATGAACTAATATTGATTATTGTTATTAACTAAAAGCCATATTTCATTCAGATTTCCTTAGTTTTTGCCTAATGTCCTTTTCTGTTCCAGGATCCCATCCAGGGTACCACATTACATTTAGTAGTTTTGTCTCCTTAGGCTCCTCTCAGCTATGACAGCTTCTCAGACTTGTTTTTAATAGCCTCGATAGTTTGGAGGAGTACTGGTCAGGTATTTTGTTGAAATTTGTTCTATGTTTTTCTCATGATTAGACTGGAGTTACAGGTTTGGGAGAGAAAGACCACAGAAATAATGTATTATTTCATTATATTCTATCAACGGTACATACTATCAACATGACAGAGTAATATTATAGATAATAGTACAATAACAATATAATAGAAAATATAATATATATGATTGAATTATGGTTTATATGTTTTATTGTGTGTTTTTTTATTATTATTGTTGTTTTGGTGGTATTTTTTCCCCAAAGAACCAGCTCTCAGATTTTTTGATTAAGTCTATTATTTTTCTATTTTATTATGCTTAATTTGTGTATTTTCATTCATTTTTATTTACTAGTATAAGTACGACAGTCATGATATCTTCTAAACTCCACTTTAGTGGGACCCCACAGGTTCTAATACATGAAATGTTTTTTTGTTATTCTTATTTTCTAGATAGTCTGCAGTTGTTAAATAGATCTCTCTTTTGATATGAGTTGTTTAAAAGAAGTTTTAAAACATCCAAGTAGTAGGGTTTTGTGATCCATATTTTATGATTAATTTCTAGTTTTGTTTTTTTTTCTATGTTATCATATTCTGTATCATTTCTGCTTTTTTGGGTAAGGTTTTATTTGTGGCCTAATATTGGGGAATATTTTTAATATACATCAGTTAAAACTCTTTATTATGCACTTTTGTTTTTTTCTGTGTATTTACCTAATTTTGTCCATCGATCTGTCATGAGCTAAAAGAAGTGAATTAAGATCACTTGCCTTTACTGTGCATCTGCCTGTCCTGCCTTGTGTTTCCTGCAGCTTTTGCTCTGAATTTTGGTGCTCTGATTTGGTGTGTTAGATCTTCGATGGTGGAACCTGTTCTTTATTATTCTAAAGTGTTCTTGTCTCATTTAAAGTTGTTTGCCCTGAATTTAACTTTACTTGCCTAATATTAAGGTTATAGTGCCTGTTTAGTTTGAAGTAGCACTTACCAGGTATATATTTGCCCTTCTTTCATTTTCAAAATTGTCGAGTTACGTCGCTTTGGAGATATCTCTTAAGGGAAGCATACTGTTGGGGATTTTGTCTGGTTTCCCAGTCCTGGAATCTTTTCTTTTTAGTAATTTTCTGTGGCCATTCATTAACATAGCTAGTACTTTGGTCTTAGTTTTCATGTTATATTTTGTTCTTGTCTTTTGTTTCAATTGCTTCTTAAAATAAAATCTTTCATGGTATGTTTCTGTTTTATCTTGTGCTGTATTTCTTCTGACAATTGGAAGGTTTGTATTTTATTATTAGTTCTTCTGGAGACTTTATAACTGCATAAAATGTATTACTTTTTTTTTTTTAACCTGTACTAGTTGTCTCCCTCTGAAATAAATGATTACAAAATGAGTTTACAAATTTGGTCACTATTTTTATCTGCTTTGTGACAGCTTTTTTTCAGGTGAATTTTCTTGATTTCCATATATATATTTTTTCTTTTCTTCCTTTATTTCTCCTCTAGCATCGTTGACACTATCGTATGCTGGTGCCTCTTTGAAAGAGGTGAACCTTCTCAGATCAGCATTTGCAGGGGATGAATGCAGAGGAGATTCCAGGAAGTATTAGGATGGCTCTCGGGTTCATGGTAACTTTGTTCACAGTGATTTCTTTTAGCTGCTACCCAGACAGCAGAGATCTGCAGCTAAAGGCTTCCCTCGGTCCAGGCCTCAGATGGTTGTCTTGTGTCCATGTGCATATCCCTAGGTGACCTAGGTGTCAGAGGTAGCTCCCACTGCCAGACCATGTACCTTGTTCCCATTGTTCTTTATTAGGAATCATAGGGTTTTCCCTTTAGTGAGTGCCAGCTAAGAGAAATCTTCCAGCTATATCTCAGATCTTCAGCCACAGGTGTCTTCTGTAGGTGCTTTCTCACACCCCATTTGATCGTCACTGCTTTTGGCAGCCCTTTACTGTTTTTGGCAGGCTCTCCTGATTAGTTGTGGTTCGGGTTACAAATGTGTTCTAGTTTTGCTGAAGATAGAATTTGCATTTCTTTTTCTCTTTCTCCTTTATTTTGGGTGATTTGGGATATGAAAAGACATAGCTTTATTCTGCTTATGTGTTCTGGTATTCCTCCAGATTAAACATTAGCCAGAGCTATCGGTAGAGTTAGCATGAGCTGAAGCTGGGGTCTGACATAGGAAGGAAAGACAATGGGAGGTAAGAGTAAAGTAGAAGAGTTAAAAAAGAAATCCACAGTATTCCCGCTGGTGCTGTGTGGCAGCAGGGTTCTTTTCCTCTCTACCTGCACTTTGGTTGGACGTTTGCCACTGTTTGAGTGGGAGGTCATGGCCACACAACATGGAATGAAAATTGCCAGTCTCCTGGTCTGTCTCCGGGGAAGTTGTTCTGAGCCCAGCAGCACTCAGGCCAGGTTGGGGAATGCACCTGCCTCTACTCCGGATGTGCTGCAGGGCTCAGCTCTCCATCACCGCCTGCCCCAAGGCCCATGCAAGCACCCTGGGTTCTGATTGGTCTCCTCCTGTTGAATGATGGCAGAGTTAATGTTGTTATCGGTGTTTCTACACCCAAAGAAAGAGCTTGCCCCTCCAATGGGAAGGGGTTCATTTGTGATACCTAGGGAATAGAGCCAGAGAGGAAAACCTTTCTGCAGTCTCAGGCCAGCCTTTCATTATTATTGTCTCTGATTCCCACTTCTCCTGGAGGGAGACATTTTATCCCCATTTTACAGATAAGGAAACTGGAGTCTTGGAGAGGCTGAGAGACCTTCTTGTGGACACATAGCTAAGAGATGGGGAGAGGAGTTTGGATGCAGTTCTATTTGATTCTAGACCCTGAACACTAGCTCCCTGATCCCCCTGCTTCTTGCTCACCCTCCCGCGGAGACCCCATCGCATCCTCAGACAGTTGCCTCAGATGGTTGTGTTGGTGGTGCCCATGTCCCTGGGTGACTTTGCTGGATCCTCACTCTGTCTTGCTTCTCAACCCTGACTGCTCTTTAGATTCTCTTTAAGCTCCCCAGGGAAGCCAGGGAAGGGAAACAATGGGTCACACCTTATATGTCTTCAGCCCCTTTGTCTTGGAAAACTGTGTCCACCCAGCCTTGACACAGAATTTGTCTCCTGGGATCAAATGTACTTGGGTTCTTCTCCAGGTTCTGTGATCTTGGGCAAGTCACTTAACTTCTCTGGGTTCAGTTCATATTTCTAAAATAAAGTTGCCTAGAATTGCTCTAAGTACAGAACACAGACTTTGAAGCCAGATGGCCTTGGTTTGAATTTCGGCTCAGCCCCTTATTAGCTGTGGGACTTTAATTACTAACCCTCTCTCTGCTTTTTAGTTTTCTCATCTATAAAGTGGGGATAATAATGTACATGTCTTATAGGGAAGACTAAGGGATTAAATGTGCTAATAAAAGTAAATCATTTAGAACAGTTTCTGGTGTATAGCAAGTACTAAGTGCCAGATATTACCATATTAATTAATCATTATTATTAATGCATACAAAGGGCTCAGCCAAAGCATGGGCATAAATGGCTGTCAATGCTACTATTATAACCCATGCCCTTTGCTTCCTTTCAGGAGCTTGGGCCCCTGCCCCAGCCCAGTAGAGGCTGTGGAGGTGCACCATCTGGAAGCCTGGTTCCTAGGCTCCTGGTCCATCCCTGGCTGCGGGAAGTGGCAGCTCCCACAAGGTAGCGGTGGCCTGCGGCGGTGGCCCCCTCCAGGCAGTGAAGCATGGGCCAGAAGCTCTCCGGGAGCCTCAAGTCGGTGGAGGTTCGAGAGCCTGCGCTGCGTCCGGCCAAGCGGGAGCTACGGGGAGCAGAGCTAGGGCGGCCGGCACGGCTGGACCAGCTGCTGGACATGCCAGAGGCCGGGCTGGCTGTGCAGCTACGGCACGCGTGGAACCCCGAGGACCGCTCGCTCAATGTCTTCGTCAAGGATGATGACCGGCTCACCTTCCATCGGCACCCGGTGGCCCAGAGCACTGACGGTATTCGCGGCAAGGTGGGCCATGCCCGCGGCCTGCATGCCTGGCAGATCCACTGGCCAGCTCGGCAGCGGGGTACTCACGCCGTAGTGGGTGTGGCCACAGCTCGGGCACCCCTGCACTCAGTAGGCTACACAGCGCTAGTGGGCAGTGACGCCGAGTCGTGGGGCTGGGACCTGGGCCGCAGTCGCCTCTATCACGACGGCAAGAACCGGCCTGGAGTAGCCTACCCGGCATTCTTGGGGCCCGAGGAGGCCTTCGCGCTCCCGGACTCGCTGCTTGTGGTGCTGGACATGGACGAGGGTACGCTCAGCTTCGTTGTGGACGGCCAGTACCTGGGCGTGGCATTCCGTGGTCTCAAGGGCAAGAAGCTGTACCCAGTAGTGAGTGCTGTATGGGGCCACTGTGAAGTCACCATGCGCTACATCAACGGCCTTGACCGTAAGTGCAGACAGTTGGGAGTGGGTAGCAGGGGCGAAGAGGGTTTCAGAGCCTGCCTGTGTCTAGAAAAGTTGAGCTAGGGAAGGAGGCAGGATGCAGGTGAGGCCCCGCCCTCCATCAGCGCTTGGGACAGTCCTGCTATGTGAGAATGTGATTAGAACGTGGACTCCGAGGCCATGCTCTTGTGTTTTATTCTTAACCCTCCTTAGCTGGCTAAGTGATCTTGGGCTGTGCCTCAGTTCCCCAATCTTCAAAAGTGGTACAGTGTTAGTAGTCTTGGTCGGGGTTATTGTGAGGAATAAATAAAATAATAATGTATGTGACGTGCTTAGAACAGTGCCTGGCACCTAGTAAGGGCTAGGTGTTGATACTAATTGTGAATCTTTCAGTCTGTGTAAGGGTTATGCCATAGGATGTCTCCTGTGTGCTTAACCTCATGCTCACCTCAGAAAGGCAGTGGCAAGTAGAAGGTACATTCCTTGTACTCAAATGCACTGGAGTTACTGATAAATAATAAGTAATAATAATAACCATTGTTCATTGACCACCTACTGTATTCAGGGCTGGAACCCAAATTCTAGCTTTTCCTGGTGAACTGTCAAAGAGGGCAGCTACCTCTCCTCTCTAGCTGATCATTGTCTCATGGGAATAAGAGCTACAAGTTGTAGAATTTTCTCATTTTTCCAAGAGGACCCAGAAATCTAGATTTGGTGAACTATCCCAGTTTTAAAGTTGGCAGCTGCCGTCAATTATGGGCCATGTGGGCCAACAAGACACCCTTGTAGGCGACGGACAAGTCCACAGGCTGCTGGATTCCACCCCTGACAACTCTAAAGCCTCCTCTCATTTAGTATATACATAGTCATCCAGTGAGGCAGCTTGAAAATCATAGTAACAAAAATGGTTAGTGGTTTTAGGAGGGAGTCCCTTGAGGAGGCAGAGTGGTCTCTGGACAGAGGCGCACGTGGCCACCTAAGCCGAGACGATGAGTGGGACCTTGAGGAATCACATACAGATGTCCTGTCGCACCCCTGACGAAGCTCACAGGGGCGGGTACTTAGAGCCAGAATTCCAGTTTCTTCATTTTAAATGAGAGATATAATTGCCCCATTCTAGAGATGAGACAACTGAAGGGCGGAGCTACAGAGAGCCAGAATGGGCTCAGCCCAGGTCTGTCAGCTTCTGAAGCCCACTCCTTTCCCACGCTTCCCCCTTCAGTTGAGGGACCGAGAGTAACACCCCAGAAAAGAAATCCAGAACAAGATTTTACTCAAGTAGGATTTACACTTGCTCTCGAGCACAGGGTGGGTTGACTGTTTTCAAGGGTGGCAGGCCAACAGACAGTGGTGGGTATGCTCACCTTTCTGGTATAATTGGTGACATTCTTGCTCATATTTTATTTTTATGGTTGTCGGACTGAGATTGCCATTGAATGGCATGGTGTCATTCTCTTTTCTGTGATTGACTGGTTCTCAGCGTGTCCTGAGAAGGCTAGTTTAGTGTCCTCCCAGTTCCTTGTGGAAAGTGTCTGCATCCCTCAGAGACATGGTGACCAGGCAAACCCCAGGGCTGAGAAAACCAACACCAACAATTTGGGATTGGAAAGTTTACTGGCCAGAATTGATCACTGTGCTGGAAGGGTAGGCTTGGTGTGCCAAAGCTCTGGTGTCTGATGGGCCTCATGTCCAACTTTATGCCCAACACTCCATGACTCTGTGTCTTCGATGAGTCATTCTAACGCCTTATGACTCATTTTACTCATCTGTAAAATGGGACAGTATTAGGTCTCTTTCATGGCTACCGTGAGATCTTGTGTAGTGGCACCACTAATATGGTAGCTGGGATTAAAGGCTGATGTTGAAACCCAGTAGGGGCTACGTGAGCCAAAAGTTGGGATCCCAAGGTGAGCCTCCTCTTGGATATTGACTCACACTTGGGTGTTATCTGTTGCTTGGTTTTTTTCAGGTACAAAGCTAAGGTGCTGACAAGGTTGCAGCCAGTGGCTCCTCACGCATGATAGGATCAGGAGCAATGAAGCCATGGTGGCCTCCTTGGTGCACTGCTGGAGGTGGGGGTCTGGGTGGGAAAGACAGTTGTGTTTGGGAAAAGACAGTTGTGTTTGGGGCATTGTGAGCTTTTGGATCCTTCAGGTAGCCAGAGAAACTTGAGGAGACTAAGATTTGGAGTGTTCCATCCTCCTTCCCATTGGCAGTGATTTTTCAGGTTGGCTGAAGCTGGAATGCCTGTCTGGGAGTCAAAGGGAGGCCAGAATGTCTAACCTGTGTCATCTCGCATTCTGCAACAGGATTGGTTTTCTGCTATGGCACTGGCCTATTGTCCAGATAGGAGTAATGTTCTCTATCTCAGGCAGAGTATGACTGCAGAAATGGGGAGCTCAACTTTTCTGGGCTTCTAAAGGCCCATGGTCAGTGAGACAAGCCCTGACCACTGGGTGGGCCATAGGATAGGCTGCAGTACAGTCCGACGATGGCTGGTTGGGAAGGGACTGTGTGATGCCTGTACCTGGTAACTTGTGCTGAAGCCCACCAGTGCAGCGGTCCTCAACCTTTTTGGCACCAGGGACTGGTGCTCCTATGAGAATCTAATGCCTGATGATCTAAGGTGGAGCTGAGGCAGTGATGCTAGTGCTGGGGAGTGTCTGCAAATACAGATGAAGCTTCATTTGCTCACCCTGCCACTCACCTCCTGCTGTGTGACCTGGTTCCTAACAAGTGACAGACTGGTACCAGTTAGTAGCCCAGGGGTTGGGGACCCCTTTGTACCAGTGGATTTCTGGGCACTGGGAAGGTTTGACCCTGGGGAGCCTCTGGGCAGGGAAGGTAACCCAAGATGGGTTCTATACCTGAGAAGATGTCTGACAACATTGGTTGTGGAATGATGGCAGGTCCCCAAACTCAGACCCTACTGGGATGCAGGAGACCACAGTTAGAGACAGGCTCAGGAGCAGAAAGGTGGGGCCGCTCTCTGGGGTTGCTTTCACAAATGATCATGGGGCCACAACTCTGCCCATGGCACAGCACAGACCCCGGCACTCGCCAGGAGGCCGTGGACAATGATTACTCCTTTCTCTGAATCTCATTGTTCTCCTTTGTAAAATGGGCGTGATATAGCTTGCCAGCATGGTACAGACATGCAGCAATTAGTGCTCACTGCGTCAATTAACTAGGTGAGCTGCTCCAAGTCCTGAGGTTCACCTATGGGTTAAAACAAAAATTGCTTTCATAGGGGTTTCTCCTCTAATGTGACAGAAATAAGTTAATGGATATCATTTTCTCTATTTTTAAAATTTTATGACTGTAAAAGCAAGACTCAGAAAGGGCTAACCACATTTAACTCCGAAGCATGAGTTTGTTGAGAGCAAGAGCTCCTGGGAGTGCATTTTTCTATTACAGATGTGTTTCTTCAGCTCTGCCATGGAGTGAAACCGCTCAGCATCTCCGGGTTTACTGCAAAGAGCTGTGGGATGCTCAGGGTCTCAACCACCTGAGTGAGCTGAGAAGCATAGAACCGGGGTCAGACAAGTGGGCAAGCTGTCTCCAGATGATGGGGTCCAGGGCCCAAATAATTACAACAGCAATAACGCCACTAAAAACTAGTACTTACATAGTACTTAATCTGTGCTGGGCTTTAGTCCAAGCACTTCACAAATCCTAAGTCACTTAATCTTTGTAACAACTTTGAACGGATGCCTATATTATCATCTTCATTTTACAATGAAGAAATTGGGGCACAGAGAGCTTGAGTAAGTTGCTCAAGGTCACACAGCTTATAACTAGGGAAATCAGGATTCGCACTGAGGCAGACTGGTGCAGTGGGCCTCTTGTGGAGACATTTGCAGCAGGCAAGGAGGGAAGAGAATGGGCAGGAGAGGCTGCTCTACTACCAGGTGCAGGACAGCGTGGGACCCTCTCCTTCAGCTGTGAGTTTGGTGAGGCCCTGAGATGTTTGCTGTCCCCGTCATTTTTCTCCTCCCACAGACTTCTTCTCCAGCCCTCAAAGCTCTTGGCTCAGCACAAAGCTCTGCAGGGTGTTCAAAAAGCTAGTTGCGTAAAGACAGCCCCAGCAGGGGCTGTGAATCAGGCATGCTTTGGTTGCTAACAGGATAATGTCACTGAAAATGTCCCAACCACTGTGAGGTTAGGCCCCTGGGGTGGGCCAGGCCTTTGGAATCTGCTCTGGGCTCGTTTCTGGAATTGCTCCCGGGCTCAGGCTCCTGACTCCTCCTCCATGCTGGCTGCCAGGAAGGCTGACACGCCCACTTTTTCTCCTGTCTTGGAGTTCTTGGGTGGTGAGTGGTGCTTTAAGAGACCCAGGAAATGGAGAGGAGCCACAGACATAGACAAGAAGGCTTGGAGTCCCAAGTAGCTTTCATTTGGGGGTCATAATAATTATACTTTCTAGAGATACCACCCATGTTCTGTGCCCCAGGCCAGGTGTTTTACTCATTTTGCTCTATTTTTTTTTTTGGTCCAAGCAACAAACCTTGAGGCAATGTGACTGTTATTATTCACATTTTATAGATGAGGAAACTGAATCTTGGGAAGGTGAAGAATTTGGCCACACGACTGGCAAGTAGCAGAGCTGTGCTTAAACCCAGATCATAACTGCCCCTGTGCCCTGCCTGCCCCCTGCTGCCTGGGCCAGCTCTGCCTCCACTGCCCACCCAGCAGGGCCTGACTCCACAGAGCAGGTGTCGGCGTCCTGGGCTCACCTTCTTGAGGAGTGGAGAGTGAGAACCACAGGATCTCGATCCTTTCAGAGAGGGCTTGTCTGCCTACATCAAGCTGGAGAAATTGTATTTGCAGACGTAGTTCCTAGATGGTTTAATTGATCTGCCAACATGTATTTATTGGCGCAATGGCTCAGCAGAGGAGACTGGCGGCCAGCCAAGGTTTCTGGTATTGATGAAGGCCAGAGAGAGTTTTCTACCAGGATGACTACAAGGACACCATCCCCTTGCCAGAGCTGTCCTCTCGGCCTGTGCTGAACTCATGACCTTTCTGCTCAACTCCCACGTGTCTCCCAGGTGGCGCGATCCTCACAGCCTTGCTGACATCTGGACTCAGCTCCTCTTCCCTCCTGACCCAGGTCCAGGCCCGGTCCCCGTTCACCTCTGCTCTGTCATTCTGCCCTGACTTCAGCTCACCCCCAGCCTTCATCCCAGGGCTCTGTTCCCCTGGCCCCTGCACCCTCAATTCAGTGCTGAGTTCTCCCACCCACATGCACACCCGGTTCGCCCCAAGCACATGGGTGAGCCTTCTTTCTGCAGGTGATTATGAAGTTCCTCAGTGCACAGAGGGTGATCCAGAAGGCATGCATGGGGAAGTGGACAGAGCAGGGACTTTAAAATATGGATGCATTTACTTTTCAAAGGTTAACTGCACGTGGCAGCAAATGTAAATGCTACCAAAGGGTATCCAGTGAAATACCCCCACCCCAAAGCTCCCCAGCTCCTCTCCCTGCTGGCAGCCACTGTTAGCAGAATTTCATGTGCCCTTCCAGAATTTTATGTCAGAGAAGTTTTACAAAAATGTGATCATACTGCAAACAGTGGTCTGCATCTGATTTTCCCCCTTGATATATCTTTGTGATTATTTAGTATAGAGTTGCCTCATACTTTATTAACAGCTGCACGGGTTTCCATAATATGGCTGTATCATAATTTAATCATTTCATCCCTTATTTTTTGCAATTTAAACAATTTCCAATCTCAGAGAACTTTTGATCCTGATTTGAATCCTGTTTCTGCCCCCATCCTGGCTAATTCGCTTCCTCAGACTTTAGTTTTCCCATCTATGCAGTGGAAATAATTATGTGTACATCGCAGAGTCGCTGTGTTAGAACTGATGCAGAAATGAAGGATGGTCCAGCCTGTGGCTCACAGTAGATGCCTGGTGGAAGGGAACTGTTGACATTACTGTGCTTATCCGGCATTACCAATTGTAGCATGCCTGGTGCCAAGCTTATCTTGGGCACTGAATGAATGCTTGTGAATGATTTAGTTTCTAGTTTAAAATACAGTAAATTGTATTAATTTGCTATTAAAGAGGCTTCGAACACACTATTGGACTAAGATCCTTTCAGACTAAGATCCTTTCAAGCTGTGTAATCCAGTCAGCCCTCACATAGGTTGTATGTTAGCACAGTCACACCCCTGGACCCCTGACTTGCACAGAGCAGGTCTATACTAAGTGTGTTTTGCTGTTCTATTATTGCTGCAGCTACTACTGCTGAAAATGGTAGCTCTTTGAGGTGGTGACTACATCTTTGCTTTCTCTACTATCCCCCATAGCACCCCTTGGAACAGAGTAGATAGTAGTTGCTCAGTAAATGCACATTAATGTTCTGGTCTCCCACGACCTGCATAGCTGTTCTTTTCTGCACTGCAGCAGGACCTGAGTCACAACTGGCTTGAGTAGAGGGGGCCTGGCTATCAGCTGCCACCACCTTGAAAGCCCGACCCCTGAATGACCCATCCTACCTCTCATTGTGTGCCATGTATAGCACATCTGTCCTCACACCCAGGTCAAGTGGAGGCTGCAAGGTGGGCCCATCGATTCAACTCAGGATCTTAAATTTCAGAAACTGGGCTCTATCTTCTGTTTTCCAGAGAAAGGAACAGATTTTTAGCTGAAAAAAGGGGTTCGCTTAGACACCTTGGCCCTGATTTGAAGTTTTTCCCACCCCCCCCCCCCCCACAGTTAACACAATCTTGAGTAGTTTCAATCTAGGAAGTCCTGCCTGCAGGAAGGAGGCTTTGAACCCCAGGCCCGGTCAGAATGAGTATGGAGAGAGGACACTGGAAACAATATGCTACCACCATCCTTCCCTTGAGGGCCACAGCGTGATGTCATGGGAAGAGCTGGGGCTCAGGGGTCTCCTAGCCCTGAACTCAGTCTTGAGTTGGTTGCTAATTAGCTGTGACCCCAAGCGAATTACTTCACCCCTGAGCTTCGGTTCTCTCATTTGTAATAGTAATAGAAATTTACTTTGCCATGAGGCATCAGGTTCCTGGATAATACATAGGAAGTGACTAGGCTAGTGCCTGGCACCTAGTAGGTACTGAAAAAGATAGGTTTAGAAATTTCCAGTAATGACTTTTATAGCTTTCATAGATTGGTAAAATTACTTAAGTGTTATTAAATGTGGAAATAATTATTGTTATCAAATTCGGGTCCATACTGTGAGATTTGAGGGACGGCACATCAGAGAATACACTGGTTTGGGGAAGTTTTTGACTCTTCTCTTTATGATTCATGATGGAAATGCCATCTGAGGTTCAAAGGCCACCGTGAGATTGTAACAAATGAGCTGGGAGTGTTTAACCTTCCCTAAGAGCAGTTTTAAAGGTTCCCAGCTAAATGACCGGTTCGAGTATTTTGTAGCTCCCGGTGGTGACTTGCAAGGATGTCCAAACAGGCGGTGACCCTCCCAGCTATATTCATTTGTCTATTTAGTGGGGATAAACTGCTGAGGCGGTGGGACTGAAGGCCAGCATCTGCCTCCAAACAGATGTTGCTAGGCCTGGCTGTGGGCTAGCCGCTACTGAACCTTTAGAGGAAAGAGAAGTGTGGGGAAAGGTTGCTGGATTCCGCTTTTCAGGGCCTGAAAGGAGGGTAAAGGCAGACCCCAGGCACTGGGGCTGGAACAGATGCTGTCCAGTAGCCAGGGCAAGACCCCCATTTTATAGGTGTGAGCTAAATGGACCAGAGAGCTGGGAGGACTTTCCCAAAGTCACCTGCTAATTTAAACCTAGGCCTCCGATCCCCCTTGAAATGCACCTTGCCACAAACAGAAGAGTGAGAATTCAATGCAGCTGATGAGTCTGTCTTGAGGAAACCCAACACAGATGACGGAGGACATTGGAGTTTAGGAGAAGAATGACGGGTTGGGGTAGAGGGGCCTGCAGGGCTTCCTAGGGAGTGGCCTTGGAGCTTGGACAGAATTTAGATCGGTGTTCCCCCAGCTCCACACACATGTATGCATGAACTTCCTTGACTTCTCAGTGCCTGTCATATGTCCAAGACCACATCCCTACCCCAGCTCAGACCATAGAACGGTGGTGTTCAGCATGTCAGAGACCAGAGATAACTAACTGATCTCTTCCATTTACTACCTGGATGACCCGGGCATAAGTTTCCTAACTTCTCATACCTGTAAAGTGGTTATGATAATGGGGCTCACCTTATAGACTTATTGTCAGCAGTTCTTCTCAAACCTTAATGTGCCTTCAAGTCAGCTGGGGTCTCTTGTTAAATGCAGATTCTGATTTAAGAGGGCTGGCTGGGGCCCCAGATTCCGCATTTCTGACAAGCTCCTGGGTGATGCTCATGGTGCTGCCTGTTGAGGGCAGGGCACAGGGAAAGGCTCCCACCTGCCTGACACGTCCCCTCCTCCCACCATCCACTGCCTAAACACATTCTGATCTTACAGCCAAGCTAATCTGCTTACTCCTCCATGGCTTTGTCTGTGCTAACCTCTTTGGAAATGGCCCACTTTCTCGGCTTCAACAAGGCCCAGTGCTGCCTAGTCTGGCCCTGACCACCGCCCCTCTTGCCTGTCTGATGCGAGAACAATTACCTTCTGCATCCCCTCCCTTTCCTATCCAGCCCCACTTTTTCTCGTTCTCATCTTCCTCAACCACCGCATGACTCAGTTTATGTGTTCTGGAACCCAAATTCTCACAGTTGCCAGCAAGGTCAACACAAGTAAATCCACACTATTATCCATGAATTTCCCATGAGAGCCACTTTGTTTGGGAAGGGATTACCGCAAATAGAAACAGCTCTTTGTTAAACAGTCATTGATTGAGCGCTTACAAAAGGCCAGACATGCTCAGCGCTGCTTGTGCATCATCTTATTGAAACCTCCATGGCTTTGTACAATGCTACTAAGCACCCTCTGCATATTCGCTCATTTAATCCCCATGGATGAGGAGAAGATACTGTCCTCCCACTTCACACTCGAGGAGACTGAGGCTGATGGTGACGAGGAGCCCGCTCATGGCACATGCTTGGGAGGCAGCCACCCACAGATTTGAATCCAGGCCTCAAACTCTAGCGTCCACACCGCTAACCTCCACACTACAAGGGTCACAGTGAGTGCTCCGTGGCTTTGTGGGTGGTCCTGAGCCTTAGCTTTTAGTATGTTTGGCAGAAGGGTTTACTGAAGCTGCCAACTGTAGTTCCCACTGCCACAGCATTTAAACACTCTTAAATACAGTACTGCTAAGCTGCATGCATTCTCACCCCTGATGATTGGAATTGGTGCTGACTCTGAGTGGGTGCTGCTTGGGAAAGCCATGAATAGAATAAGCAAATTTGCAAGAGGATGTTTAAATGATTGGGAGAGCAAATGGCCCACTAGACAGGCGGCAGCATTTGTTTGCCTATGGTCAGAAAGCCAGCTGATCCTCCAGTCTTGTCCCTTGGTTGAGGCAAAGGGGTAGTTAGCGTGAGTTACGGCCCTAGCCCAGACACTAATAAGGCTGCTTGTCTGCAGCTTTCCATAATTCAAGTTAAGCCTGTGCCATTTAATAGCCCTTCTTCATCAGATCTTCCAGGACTCGGTGCCTCCTTAATGATTTATTTGCTTGGGATGAAATTAAGCCGAGACAGCGTGAGCTTGGAAAATACTGCCATCTGGTTCTCCCCACTTCTTTATCCTCCTGGCGGTCGCTTCTATAAATAGAGCTGCAAGCCCCACTTTGTGACCCGACTGCTGGGAGCTCCGATGAGCACAGGCTGTCCCGTCACAGGGAGCACACTTGATGGGGCACCTGCTGCCCCTCATCTTTCCCACTTCCAAGGCTGGTGACCCCATTGGGGAGCCAAGAGGCCAGAGCTGCCAGCAAAGACTTTGTCATCCTGGCTTAGAATCATTTAACTGGAAGCATTTGAGTTGATCCGTTTGGAGCCACAGCCATGTTCCAGATCTTGCCTTATTTTCTGTTTCTTCCTTAAAATGCGGATGTCCCAGGATGAGAGTGGGATGCTTCTGGTGTTTAGTGAGGTAGACGACAGACAGCTCTCTGCTTGATGTCTGAGCTTTGCTAGAAAAGGCACATTCTTCTCCCTAAGAGTGGCCGCTTCTGGCGGGAGGGGCCAGAGTCACAGTCAAGGGCCACTCCCAGAGCTCACCTGGAGGCTTTCAGGGCTCCTTTGGAAATCCAGAACCAGGGAGATCCAAATAGCCTCAGTAAAGGGGTTGAGCCTAAGGCTGCATGAGGACTAGGGTGGGGCTGGTAACAGGAGTGCGCTCAGGCACCTCATTGCTGCCTCAAGTGCTTATCTACCCCATGGAGGCCCCGCCCAACTATTCTCGACCTCTCTTGTATTTTTAAATTCCCTCGCAATTTGGGTGCCCCTTGCCGTTAGTTCACCTTGGCCCCAACCCCACCCTTCCTGCACCCTGACGGCTTCCACCTCACTGTTAGCTGGCACGTTATTGTCTCAGGTCTTGGTTTAAAATCTTGAGAATCGCTGGTGGGCATAATTGCGTCTCAGGTACAGGCCCTCTGATTGGCTGCCTCTGGGTTGGCTCATTCCTGCTGGTTCCCTTAGCTTTCGAGAGCCCTGGAAATGGTCACTTCACACACTTGCCTAGGCATCAGCATCCATCAGGGAGAGTGTGAAGAACATAGATTTCAGCTGTCTCTCACCTATCAAATTAGGGGTTTTGCAGTGTGTGCATGTGTGTGTTTTACAAGCTTCCCAGCTGATCATATCGTCAACCCAACGCTGGCCAGAAGTGAGCTGTTTGGGATGCGTGGCCAGGAGGAGGCTGCTGGAGTGGTCGTGGGTACAGGGTTATGTAAGGAAGGAGGTACAAGTGGGCTAGCAGTGACGTCTCAGAGCCACAGGAATGGGTTGTTAGGAAATACAGTTCCAGGCAGAGCAGGGGTCAGGCTTCAAGTCTTGACTGGGTCAGGCCTGAGGGACCTGAAGATTGTTCTTATCAGCTCCAGCACCAAGGAAACAGATGCTTAGTCCCTGTGGCCTCGGTGCCAGTGTTGGGGGCCCAGTTTGGAAAGGGCTACTTTACTCCACTTGTTTTTCCTGGGCATCCCGCGGGGCCTCAGGATTGACTTGTGAGTTTTGAGGGAGCACTGCCCGAGGTCAGTCCCTCAGCCAGGGTATTGTACTAGGAGCTATGTGTTCTTGCGTGTGCTACTTTTGCACCCTTGAGATGGTGTAGGTACAGCTGGGAGTCCTCCTGGGTTGCTCCATTTCTCCCCACCTGCAGGAGCTAGGCTGTCCCCTTTGTCCTTGTGTCCCAGCACCTGGCACGTGGTGAGTTCTCACTAAGCGTTTACAGAATGAATGGCTGGATAACTCGGAGTCTACACAGCAGGATGAAAAGGCACTGAACATTTGGGTGGAGGGTTAGGCCTCTGGAAAGGGCACGCTCTTCCCACAGCCTCTGCACAAAACAGAAAGAGTTTACAAGCTTCTCATTGAAACTTTGGGGAAGGGAATCCTGAGACATTTCCAATTAGCTAGGAATAGTACATTAAAATTAGCACACCCTGCCCTCAGCCACTGGTTTGATCTTTCTTCAACAACACAGGGTCCTGTGTAGGCCAGTCTGCTGACTAGCATGGGGAGGGACAGTGACACTAGCCATTTATTCTTTCACTTGGCCTTTGTGAAGGGCCTGCCCGGTGTGACCTGGGCCAGGAGCTGGGCTGCAGTGGTGAGCAAGGCGGGCCCAGTTTCCACGTTCTTTGAAGAGTCTGTTTGGGAGCCACAGTCACAGTAAGAGAGAGTTTTTATCAGTCAGCCAGTCATTCAATGGCTATCTCTTATGGGCCAGGCATTGGGGATATGGTGATGACAATTTAGCAGGAGAGAGAGAAACAGAAGAAAAGCTCAGATAAATGCTGCGGTAAATCTAGATAGAATTCAGTGTAATTAAGAGAATAAAACTGGAGGATATCATGGGGAAGGGGTGTCTCTGAGCTGCTGCCTTAGCCCCTTTCCTGGGGAGGCAGCATTTGAGTGAGGCCTATATGATGAGGTGAGGCAGCTATAGCAGATCTGGGGAGAGAGTGAGTCACTGGGGACCAGCCGGGAAGTCCATGGCCAACATGGCGGCCAGCAAGGCCGGGCGTGGCGCAGGGGAGAGCGAGGGCTGTGAGGCTCCGGCTAACATGTGACATTTCCTTCCACCCTCAGACTCAGCTGCTCCACTGCTGTAGAAAAAGTCATAAACAACCTTATTTTAAGAAGCAACACTTGAAGTTTCTTTTCCACTGGGACCTGTCTCCTGGTTTTACAAACTGACACATTGTTGGAACTTTGGTGAGGGTAACCTTTGACTGAGGCAGATATTGCCGTTTCCATTTTGCAGATGAGTTGATTGAGGCCCAGAAAATTTGGGAGCCTTGCCCAGGTTACACTGTGAGTGGGAGAGCTGATGTGAACTCCATCTTTTGTTTTTACACTTTGTCACTCTTCCAGAAGCAAAAGTCTAGGAGTCTAGGAGTGTGTGTGTGCATGTGTGTGTGTGTGTGTGTGTGTGTGTGTGTGTGTGTGTGTATGTTTAAGCATAGAGTTCCACAGGTTTACCAAGAACCATCAGACAGTCCAGCCTAGAGAAAGGGCTTCTGCAGAGCAGGAGCCCTGTGTGGCCTTGGTGAGTCCGCACTCAACACTGTTTTTTGTGTGTGTTTTCAAGCTGCTGAAGAGGTGAGAGCAGCATATGGCTGGGAACTTGTGGTTCACACTCTCCCCTATCTGGGTGGTGGGCAGGTGACCCCCAAAGGCTTGGAGCCCACCCCACACCTAAGCAGAGGTCTGGGCCACCCACTGTCTACTGTGCTGTGGCTTTTCCACATTCGTGGCTGTGCCTTGGGAAGGGGACACCAGAACGGGTTCTGCTCAGGTGGGCTCTGACTTCCCCTCTGTCCCCTGGCATGGCACAGCCCCAAGACTCTGACAGACCTCTGCTGGCCTGGGTGCTTGTCCCTTCTAGGCCGGGCAAGCCACCAAGGAGGGACATGGTAGGTTGAGGGCTTTGTTTCCCTTTTTGCTGGCACAGGCATCCATCCTAAGCTTTTCAAAGTGTTTTGCCGAAATGGATAGTGTAGATGTGTGAAAGTTGAAAAGCATTATCTACCAGAACTAACTTGATTTACCCAGAGCCTGGTGTTGGGTGAAAAAGTGGGAAGAGGAGGGATCGGCCTAGAAAGAGCACTGGACTGAGAGCCAGGAAACGTGGTTCAACCTGGTCCAGCTTGGCCACCAGCTATGTGACCTTGGGCAAGTCACCTCCCCTCTCTGTGCCTCTGTTTCCCCATCACAGGAAGGAGGGGGTTGGACAGGATGACCTCAAAGGGTCTCCATTATTTATTGGCATCCAATATCAAGAAACTGCACACCTGATTTTTTAGGACGACAGACACTTTACACTGCTGTGCCATCCAATACGGTAGCTACTAGCCCCATGTGGCAATTCACGATTAAGTTTAAATTAATTAAAATTAAGTCGGGAATTCATTTCTTCAGTTGCACTAGTCATTCTCAAGCGCTCATAGCCACAGAAGCCCAGCTCGAGGAGAGTGGATGTAGGAAGAAGATTCAGTGCAGAATACCCATCCAAAGAAAGTTGGGCAACACTACCAGGAAGCCATGTAGAATGTCCGAGTTCCTTGGTGGAGAGCCAGAAGTAGCAGGACAGTGACGGGAGGTATGCCAGGAATGTCAAGGAGGAGGACCTGGGGGACACCAGGGGTCAGGGGCCCTGCTGGGGGAGGGGCAGCCTCAGGGGGGGGGGAGGGAGGCAACAGCCCAGAACACCTTGGTTCAGGTCCGGGAGCAGCATCGCCCTTACTAGGTCCATGTCCTTGGGTGAGGGCCTGAGCCCACTGAGCCTCCATGTCCTCAGGTGAAAGAGGAGGAATAAGAAACAGGGTTGTTATGGAGATGGAATAAAATCAGATCCTTGAAAACCCTTTATAAACGGTATGGCCCAGATCACGTGAGACTGCTTCACGTAGCACTGTGGATTATGCATTTTGACTTGTCATCATAGGCAGCCCTCACTTGTGATTCGAAGGTATGGGGGTTCCCATCCTTCTCTCCCCCTGGGCAGTAGGCTCTTTGGAAAAGGGAATGAGTGTGTTCTTCTTGTGTCCCGCGCAGCCCTGAACACACAGGTGGCTTTCTGTCTGCACCGTCGAACTGCAGTGGAACAGACTAGCGCTGGTGGCCAGCGCCTGTGGGGCTGTGATGGCTCTTTCCTTCTGACCTGTGGCCTTTCACCAGCACGTCATCGTGCTCTGCAAGCTGTCGAACACTCTCCTTGTCTCTGACACATGTGTGCGTCTGGCTGGGTCTGGTTGTCATTTTCTGAATCCATGGCCCATCGTGGGCTCTGACCCCACCCCCCGCCATGTGTAAACAAATCAAGGGCAGAGGTCAAAGGTCAGAGCTGGGCTTTGCCAGCATCCCACACTGGTGCGCGCTTGGCAGGGGGTAGCCTGGTGTCTAGTTTCATGATGTGGGTCCCTCCCCAAGCTGAAATCGGCCTTTCATCTGCATTCCTAGGTGACATTTGTGGCTGACTTGTTGATGATGAATTGCCTGCTGCCCACCAGCCCTAGTTGGGTTTATTGCTCAGGTCTGGCTCTAGTTTCTCATGAAGTCCCCACCACAGACCTGCACAACACAGAGGGGAGTTTGAATCCCTCCGGAGCCACCTTTCCCACCACCAAACCGCTGTGCTTCCCAACAAAACTGGTGGTAAAGTCAGAGTAACCATTCGATGAACATCGCCCTGTCCCAAATTAAGTGTTTTACATATATACAATTCCATTAAATCCTTTTGAGTGGGTCATGTTAATATCCCAGTTTCACTGATGAGGAAATTGAGGCTATGACTGGCTAAATGGTTGCAGGGCCAGATCTAGAATTTGGACCCCAGTCTGTTTGATTCCCAGGTTCAAAGGCTCCCTTTCAGGATGTCCCGAAGGCCTCCTTTCTTGCCCCTGATCATCATGAGCTGCAGCTGAAATGCTCTATGGTGTCCCTGCTTTCCTTTGCTTAGTTTCAGCGCGGTGATCCGAACTTCTCAAAATGTGGGTTTAAGGCCAGGTTTTGCCCACCGTGTGACCTGTGCCAGCCACGGAATTTCCCTGAGACCCAGGTGCTCTCAATAGACAGTGAGGGCACCGTGCATATCCACAGAGCCAGAGAGGTGGGGTGCCAGGTACATGGCTTCCGCCAGCTCCTTCGGGGGGCCCATGGGAACCATGCTTTGGGGTTTCTCAGCTGAGACGCTGCTGTCCCTGTGCTCCCCTCTCTCATCAGCCCTAGCAGTACTCTGGCGGTGCCTCTCTCGGTCCCAGGACCTGTCCGGCAGAAGACACGAGAAAGGCATCAGCACCCCCTGGGCCCTTTGTTCTCAGCTTCTTGCCAGGAGGGAGGTCACCGCTGGCTCTGCCCCAGAGAGGGGGTTCTT
Organism: Rousettus aegyptiacus; assembly: GCF_014176215.1. Lineage (NCBI taxonomy): Eukaryota > Metazoa > Chordata > Mammalia > Chiroptera > Pteropodidae > Rousettus > Rousettus aegyptiacus. The sequence goes on along the minus strand of NW_023416307.1, from coordinate 124,278,664 downwards.
CGCTGTGCTCCTTTTTCTGGGCAGACCCAGGGAGATGTGCCCTGTGTGTGGCCTCCCTCACCAGAGCCAGCTGCTCAGAACTTCCGTCACAAGAGCATGGCCCCAAGTCCTCAGGCCAGCAGCCACATCTCAGCAGGCAGATTTCACCTCCACATTTTTGCTTGTGCTGTGCCTCCTGCCTGATGCCGGCCCCACTTCTCCATCTGCCTAGAGCTGTCCTCTCTGAAGGTTTAGAGAGATGCCAACTTCATTTTTAAAGTCTTCTTTAAAAATCTCAGTCCATATTGACAACTCTGCTTTGAGTTGCCGGAGCACATTTGGGTGGATGGAGGGGGTCTGTGGGGCTTTATAACTCAGAAAAGAGGAAGGCACAGCTACCTTCTTAGTGACTAGTCCCCAGACATCTTTCTCTGTGGCTTCTTGTTGGGCTCGGGCCCCCACTTATCTCCCTCCTGGCCTCCAGAACCCTCTGGAGGCCTCAAAGAGGGAAAAGGCTCTGAAGTCAGGCAGAAAGCTGAAGTTTGAGTCCTAGCTCTGGCACTCAAGGCTATGGGACTCTCTGGGCTTTCTCTCTGGGGTCATCATTGTAAAAGCGGCTAGTAGTGGCTGTGCTGGAGGGTAGCAGATGGAGGTCAGGGAGCCCGTCAGTGTGAAAAGCCTAGCACATGCCCGAGGCAGGGCTTCACTGAATGGGGCTCATGTGGGTCTGTGTCCTCTCCCAGATAGCAACAGCCTGTGATACTGCCCTGGGAGGACAGTGGGTGCACGGTGAAGACTTCTTGGCTTTTTCAGTACTTTCTTTTGTGATGCTCCCCTACTAAAAGCAATCTAAGGCTCTCCTGAGGCTAGAGCATTGTTTGCTCCACCTCTGAAGGGACCCCTGCCTGGCTCTTCCTTCCTCCTCCCCCACACCCCTGCCCTGGCCCCTCTGTGCCCTTCCCCCATGCCGCCTGGGTGGCTATACTGGCCTATAAATCAAACCTGTCCCAGGAGACCTCTGACCCAAACCAGATGGCTATACAATGCCAGCACAGAGTAAGCTCAACTTCAACAATGCTTGACCCCCTCCTGCCCGACCCAAGGCCTGGGAGCTCCTTTAGGCAGCTGCCCTGTCAATCACTACCAACTGGCGATCCAGGCACCAGCAGCAGCTGGGGGCTGTGACCTCTCAGAGATGTTTAGCAACTGTCTTGGAGACATTCCATTAAGCCATATAAAGATAGCTCAAGGGTTCGTAATGTCTATTTGCTGTGCCATGGGCAGTAGCCTCACCCAATAGCCCAAGATAATGTGCTCTGTGCCATTATCCACCCACCCTTCCTCCTCCAAGAAGCCTTCCCTGGCTACGGCAGCTGCTGGAACTTCTATAGCCTAGAATATCTGACTCCTCCAGGCACTCATTCATATATTGGTCATTCTTTCTACAGATTTTCATTGCGCTTCCTCTGCCTGGGCCCACAGAGAAGCTCGGGCACTGCTTTTGCTATCAGAAGCTTTCTGAGATAGCTTTGGATATAGATAATTACAGGATAGGGTGATTAGGGCTACAGGTGAGCAGGAGACCCAGAGCACCATGAGAACTAAGAAGGTGGATGCACTATAACCTTAGAATCTGGGACAGCTTTCCAGGGAGGAACACGTGAGCTGAGTCTTAAAGGACGGGTTGGTGTTTGCCAACTAGAGGAGGGGGGAGTGTTTCAGACAGAGGAATAGCGTGTGTGCCAGGTACGGGCTGGGGGTGTGAAGCAGCTTGATACATTCAGGGTCTGCATGTTGAAGAGCATGCTGAAAGTACATACACATGGGGAGTGAATGGGGGTTAGAGGTCTATCAGTATGAATTTGGTCTGATTTTGTGCAGCCAAAACTTTTAAATAATATAGGCTTAAATGAGAATAGAGGTTTATTTCTCTCTCATTTGAAACAAGTCTGGAAGCAGGCAGTCTAAGGATACTGTGGGACTCCATGAGGTGATCAGTGCCCCAGGCTCCTTCTGCCTGCAACCTACCCAGCTTGTGACTTGCATTCCCTAAGGTACCTCATGGTCTAGAAAGTGTAGCTGCCAGAGCTCCAGCTTTTACACCCACATTCCAGGCAATAGGATAGAAGAAGAGCTAAAGGAGGGCACACTGTCTCCCTTTAAAAAGATGTCTCAGAAATACCATACTATACTTCTGCTTATAGTTCAATGGCCAGAATGTTATATACCACTATTAGCTGCAAGGAAGTTAAGAAATGTAGTTTTAATCAATAGACACTGCCTAGAATACTGTTCTGCAAAGGATCATGAGGACTCACCTTGTCTTTCTCTGTGGTAAAGGAAACACTGTGCTCAATTACTGATTGCCTTCCTTCATTATGGGCACGGAGCCAGCAGAATGCATCCCAGTGTTTGCCTTGCTGGTCTACTGCCAGAAGGTCCTCTCCTCAGGGATTCCCAAGGTGTTTGGTGCAGTTCCTGCAAACAACGCAGGGCACATGGCCAGCTACTCTCCAAAGCTCCAGTGCTGAGTAGAATTCTAGGTGAAGGGTTTCTTGGTGCTGTGCAATGATTTTATTTCTGATCTACCACCTCCTTAAGGTGTCTGTTGCCCTGCAAGCCGGAGGTCAGCAGAATGGTCTCTGCAGTTAGAGTGGGGGTCTCTAACTCTCAGGCCTTGGCCCATTAGGAACCAGCCGCACAGCAGGAGGCAAGCGAGTGAAGCTTCATCTGTGTTTGCAGAAGCTCCCCAGTGCTACTCAGCTCCACCTCAGATTATCAGGCATTAGATTCTCATAGAAGCACCGGTCTTTGGTAGCAAAAAGGTTGGGGACCGCTGAGTTAGAGCGTGGACTAGGAGGATGAGAAAGGAATATGTCACTTAGGTAGCTACAGCTTTATCCCCCAGTGAGACATTTTCTAGGATATAATAATGCAGAAGGAATTTGAGAAAAGTTCTCAGCCATTTTATTTTCGCAGTTGAAAACATATTATCTCTTGGTTTAATTTCACATCTGCTGTATGTCAGAGCCCCAGTTTTCTGAGCTATGAATTAAGGCACTGAGGAGTTGTTGAGAGGATCACATGAAATAAGAGAGGGCAAAGCAGGGAAGAAACGCAGAGGGGAGCAGTTAGAAGCACAGGTTCTGGCCTCAGAGTATCTAGGTTTTAGTCATGGCTCTGCTGCTGATTGCTGTGTGACCCTGTGTATGTTACTGAACCTCTCTGTTCCTTTGTTTCCTTATCTGTGAAATAGCAGTATTAATAACAGTATCTACCTTGTAGGGATATTGCAAGGCTCACACATGGGATAATACATATAAAGGGCTTAGGATCCAGCATCTGGTGTGCATATGAGAAGGGTTGGCTCTGAAGAGCACAGTTTTTAGGATCAGGCAGGGCTGGGCTATGATTCTGGGTAAATTAGTCCTCGGGGCCTTAGTTTCCTTATTTATAAAACAAGAATAATATGACATGACTTGTAAAGTGAGGATTCGTGACAGAATAGCTATAAAGTAACACGTAAGACAGTCCATAAGTTAGAACTGAAGATTATAGTAATGATACTGTGTCTCGGGCTCCGTTTTTAGCTCCTTTGTGTAATAAGAACACTATGGAGGTAGGTTGCTATTGACATTGCTCTTGGAAAAACTGAGGCATTAGGGACTTGACCAAGGTCACACAGCTGGTGAAAAACACACCTGAGATTTGATCCAGGAGGTCAAATCTCAAAGCCCATGCTGTCCTGCTTAGGGACATTGGTTCTGAAGAGCAGCAGACCTTGGGTTTAAGATGGGAGGGGCTGGGGTTAGAGGTGGCCCAGAGCTTCAGGGACGGCTGCCCCTCAGGTGACAGAGGACCAAGCTTCTGTAGTCAAATTCACACGTGGGATTGTGGCCCTCACTCAGAGGATGAGCTTTCTGGGCCTGTCTTGAAGGAAGACCGTCCTCTTGGGGCTCAGTTGGCAAGTCGTGTGGACAGCAGTGTGACTGTGGTAGGGTGATGGGTGAGGAGGCTGATGGGGCAGGGACAAAATAAGCATGGAGCTCACAGCCACAGGGTTTAGACTTCAACCTGTAGGCTGTGGGAGGCTATATACTCCAAGCAGGTCATCACAGGTTACCTAGACGGCAGATGAAGAGGTGAGTTTCCAGCTTTCTTGTGCTTAATGCACTTTACAAATCAACCCACACAAAAGGATATAATTGCGGACAAGCTAAGTGCTCTCCAGCCAATCCCCTTTGCTAGCAGATTCTTGGGGTGCCCACACCTCATCCCCTTGGCTCACCTGGTTTCAGAGCCGCCGTGGGGGACAGTCCCAGCCCCACTGTTCTGGCACTGAGGTGGCATGCTGTCACTCTGCTGTCTCCCAAGCTGCAGGTGGCCACTCAGCCAGATGCAGGGACAACCTGGACATACCCTTGGGGGTACTCCTCAGCCTCTGGGGATACAGGGGTTAATGGATAAATGCTCCCAGCTCCCCAGCCTCCAGTGGCACTATTCTGAGGTGCGTTCTGCACAGCAACTCAGACGGTCCCACAAATGTGCCCTGGTCACCCCAGCAGTGTCGGCTCATCAACACACTCTTTCTTGTCTTCCTCTCTTACCTGTTTATTTTAAATTAATTAATTTATTTTTAATTCTTTTATGTCACCACATATTTGACCCTTTTTACCCCGTCCACCTCTCCCTCCCCCATCCCCCCTACTCTCCGATAACCACTAGTCTATTGTCCATGTCCATGAGTCCCTGTTTGTCCTGTTTGTTTGTTGCTTTTAGGTTTATGTCCCATATATAAGTGATATCATGTAGTTTTCAACTTTTTCTGTCTAGCTTATTTCATTTAGTATGATGTTTTTCCCCTGTTGTATTCTCTTTTCTCTCTCATTTTTATTTCCTGAGATCACCTGCCCCCAAAACTACCTGTACCCAAAGTCTTTATGCTTGTCTTCTTCCATCCACACAACAAATTTACTGAGTAAGTAAAAAAAAAAAAAAAAAGCCAAAAATAGGACCACACCGTACTTACCATTCTGTAACATATTCTTCATGACCAAATGAAACATTGCAGGGGCAACTTCTGGTGCCTGTCAGTGCCCCTAGGAGTCCTTCTTGGTGGCCTCCATCCTGCTTATGGGGCACCCATATCCCCAAGGATAGAACCAACCCCAGCTAGAGGTCACTGGTTTTCAAGAGAAGAGGGTCTGTGAGGGATCTTTGTCCTCATCCAGCAAGTCGGCATTTACTATCCGAACACTGGCTGAGTCTTCTCCCCCTCCGCCAGCAGGCCAGTCCTGGGCTGGGCTTTGCCATTACAAAGATGAGCTGACGCGGTCTAGCCCATACATCCTGCAGGAAGAGTATAACCCAGTAAGGGCCCAAGTTCCCATGGGCCTCAGAAAGGTGACAGAGCACACAGGGGCCACAGATATTGGGTAAAGGAAGGCTCTGCAGAGGAAGGAACCTCTGCCAAGTGGGTAGAGCCTGAAGGCAAAGCAGGCACTGTGAACAGCTTGAGCAAAAGCATGGAGGTGTGAAAGCGGGCCTGAGGGAGGGCCTAGGGGAAGGCAGGACCTGAGCAGATGCATGTTTCTACCCATTTCACCTATCATTTCCCTCCACTGCAATGAATTCTTTTATCGCAGACTTTTGCAAGCCTGTGCCTGCCAGCAGCCTCAGGGTCGGGAGCCAGATGAGATAATGGACACCTTTGGACAGAACCTTTACTTTTATTCTTTGGGAAATTTGTCAAAAGCCAGTTATCTTAGAAAAACCAATTTTCAGGGATTTCACGGAAAACTTCCCAGACTTTGTGGACATTGATAGCTCTGTCGCTAATAAGCTGGGTGACCTTGGGAAAGTCACTTTAGAGCCTACATCGGAATTGCTCTTTTTGCTTCTTTAAAGCGGCTGGTCAAATCTAGGTACATCTGCTTGTGGGGGATTGGGGGTGGGAACATTCTTGAACTCTAGCCTTGGATGATGTTGGTCACCTACCCTTGTTTTCTGCTCCTGCCCCCCTTCCAGACTGTTCATAAATTAAGGGAAATAGTAAGCAGAATAGTTCTCATTTGGTCCCCCCACCCCCGCCGCCCCTGCCCCATCTGTCTGTCTGTCTGTCTGTCTGTCTGCCTCTCTCTCTCTCTCTCTCTCTCTCTCTCTCTCTCTCTCTCTCTCTGTGTACTAAGCCTCCAGCTTAGGAAAATACATTAGGGTCAGCCTAGAATTTAAATCCTGTCTCTACCACCATGTTGACACTGACCAAGTAAGTTTTTAAAAATTCATTCATTCTGCACATATTAATTGAGCATTTGCTGTGTGCCAGGCACTATTGCATCCCCTGGGGATATAAAACAGCAGTTCCAAAACAAACGAAAATCCCTGTCCTTATGAAGCTTATATTTTAGTAGGTGGAGACAATCAGCCAATCAATGAGCAGTAAAATGTTAGCTGTGATAAATATGATGGAGAAAAATAAAGTAGGAAAGGAGCTAAAGTGAGGTGGAGGAAACTGGAATTTGCAATCTTAAATAAGGTGGTTGAGGAAGGCCCTGTTGAAAAAGTGGCATTTGAGCAAAGAACTTGAAAAAAGAGAGGGAACGAGCCATGTGAGTTTAAGTGGAAAGAGCTATCCAGGCGGCAATAACAGCAGGTGCAAAGGCCCTGAGGCGCCCATGCTGGGATGGAAGGGTGAAGGGAAGGGCAACAGAAGATGAGGCCACAGAAGAACTGGGGTTTAGGGGCAGGTGGGTCATGTATGACATTTGGCTTTCTCTTCGAGTGAGATGGGGCGTGACTACAGACTTTTGGGAGGAGGAGTGACATAATTTGCCTCGGATTTTGGCAGGATCACTTTAAATGTGGTCTTGGAAGGGTAGCAACAGGGAGGCTAGTGAGGAGGCTACTTCGATACAAGTGAGAGATGCTGGTGGCTTGGCTCAGGATGGTAGCAGTCAAGGTGATGAGAAGTAACTGAATGCTGAATATATCCTGAAAGCAGGGCCAACAGGATTTTCCATAAGGGGTGGGAGAAAGAGAAGAGTAAACGAGTCAAGGGTGATCTCCAGGTTTTCAGTCCCAGCAACCAGAAGGATGGCGGTGCCATTAACCAAGATGGGCAAGACTGCAGGTTGGGGCACGGCTATGGGAACTCGACTTCAGACACATGAGCGCTGAGATGGCCATTCAAGAGGAGGTGCTATGTGGGCATTTGGATATGAAGCGCATGGGAGAGGTCCAGCAGAGAGGGTTTTGATAACCATGACACAGATGGAAGTCCCCTGGGGAATGAATGTAGTTACTAAAAAGAAGTGGCCCTAGGACAGAGCCCTTAAGCATTGTAATGCTTAGAAACTAAGTCTCAATTTCTCCTGTAAAATGGGGATAAAAGCCATAAGTACCTTATAAGGGCTGTGGCAGAGACTGTGTGAGGTAGTTTTTGTAAAGCCTTCCGTAATAAAGGGTAAGATACTAGAGACATGAGTTGTTGGTAATGACAAATCATTGTCTCAACAAGCATAATGTCTCTTACCTACAAGTGCTTTTCGACTTTTAAATTTACTTTCTATTATTTTGACCATCAAAAGTGTCTCTAGTAATAAGATAGGACATACTGATCCCCGTCTGGCAAGTGAGAAAGCTGGGGTTCAGAGAGGTTAAAGGGGATCCCGACTCTCCACCACAAGCTAGTGATAGAGCCGAGACTCGAGTGTAGACCCCAAACTCCTGCTTCACTGATCTTCCTGCCACAGCCTCTTAGTGCTGACAGTTGGTTTAATTCAGTAGAGCAGGAATGTGGATACTAACTTTGCTTGGGACAAGCTCCGATGGCAGTGTTCCCTGAAGGTGGTACTAGGGGCCCAGGTTCATGTTAAATGGCCAGGGTCACAGGCAGAACCCTACAGAGATGGTGACAGGGTAGCGTGACTTCCTTTTATTCAGAAACTTCCCTTTTCAAAAGCGGACGAGGAGGTAGAGCTCTTTCATGTACCAGCTCCATTCAGCAAAATCTGCGTTAAACACAGCCAGCGCGGCCCTAGTGGCCGCTGTTCTTAGCAGTCAGTGTATCGTCCAACACAGCAGCAAAGTCTGGAAGATGCTGTGAACCTAGAGTTAGCAGCATCGGGATGGGAAGCTCTGGGCTGGCTTCGAGTCAGCCTGAGCTGGGTTCACATCTCAGCTTCCTTTACCCACGGCTGGAAGACCTGGTACAAGTTATTTCACCTCTTTGAGCTTCAGCTTTCTCTTCTGCAAGATGAGAGGGGATCCCTTGCTCCTCAGCATTGTTTATGGACTAGAAATAACATATATAGAGTGAGTAGCACAAAACAGGACTTGATAAATAGTGGATGATATCACTATTAGCATGACTAGCAAACTAATGGATGACTTCCAAGGTGAAATCAACTTACGTTCAACCAAAGCCCTTTCTCCTTCACTCACCACATCTACCCTTCTTGACAGATGTTCAGTCATAAAGTATTGATTAGAACTTGCTACATTTAAAGCCTTCTTCATTGATACAACTAGCAGCTCCGTGTGCTTTGTGCCCCAGGAGTGAGGCTTGAGGCTGGGATGCAGCCAGTCTCTGCCTGAGCAACTCAGGGCAGCTGGGCCCTGCTCATGTACTGCCCCACAAGCTGGCCGTCTGGAAGAGGGACTGGAGTGAGGGCTCAATCTCCTGCTGGGTGTTTGCAGCATCTGCAAAGGACTCCCAAGCTTGCTGACTGCCGCTGAGGCCTCCAGCCCTCAGCAGCCTGGAACAGGGAGAGCAGGGAGGGAAACTGAGGCTGGGTGAGCTGCCTGGCACTGTCTCAAGGCAGGGAGAGAGAGGAGGCAAGGCCTCCCTCCACTGGAAGGGAGCCCTCCAATTTGCCAGTGTATATGCTATCTTATCGACTCCTTCGCCCATGCTCCACTGCAGAGAGGGTCTGCTTTCCCCATTTTAAGAGGCTCACAGAAGTAAAGCAACTTGCCAAAGACCACACAGCAGTTTCCAGGCAAGTGTGTTGCTTGGGCTCGTGCTCCTTCTCCTCTGCCTCTTCCCTTGTCGCTGCTCAGAGTGCTGTGGACCATACCACGGCTGCCAGCCTCCAGGGCAGGCTTCACTGATGGAGGCTTCACTCTGGACGGGGTGGGGGTAGGTGTGGGGCTGAGCCTGACTTGCCTGGAAATGAAAGGAGCCAAGATGTCCACTCTGGGAGAGGAAGAGGAGGCAGAACGTGAGGCAGATGTTCCCAGTGGTATGGGAACGTTTGCAGGGAGATGAAGCTCTTCTCTTCCATAATAGAGTCTGTAGGAAGGAATAAAGGTTTCTTGGAACTTAAACCTAAAAATGCTAGCTGGACATGATGACAGCAACAATGATAAAATATGTAGTAATGCTATATATTGTGGTAGGCACCTTTCATATTGTAAGTATTCTTGGCACAACTGCCAAATAGATGTTACTTTCTTTTCAACTTTGTAGGTGAACTAATTGGACCTCGCAGAGGCTACTTAGCCCAGCTTGCCCAAGGTTACCCAGCTAATAAGTGGTAGAGTCAGAATCCAAACCCAGGTCTGTTCCATTCCAAACACATGTTTATTCTGCTATGCCGAGGTATAATTTAATTCATCAGAACACTTGATATTAGGTGACAAAGAGGAGGCCCAGAGAGGTTAAGCTGGGCTCGAGGCCCACAGTGGATTAGTCACAGCTGGGGAAGCTTCCGGGTCTCCAGAGCCACCATACCACCATGCACTGCTGGAGAGGGACTGCGTGCCAGCTGCCGGGGCCTGGCTGTGCTCTCCCCGGCCCCTCCTCCCACACGCATATTTACCCCCCCCCCCCGCCCACCAACACACATACACACACACAAGCATCTCAACCTGAGCAAGAGGCTCAGACTGGAAGCCAAGAGTCCTCCTTACCAACTGAGTATAACGAGCCACGTGCCCGCTCCCTCCACCTCCTGAAGCCTGAGCCACACCTTGCGGAACTCTGGCCAAATGCCTCCATCCTCTAATACCATATTAACCGCCTGTGTTTCCTTGGGCAAGTCTCTGCTATATTCCGGGCCTCAGTTTCCTCTTCTGGAAAGTGGGGACCAGTGGCATCTCCCACCTGGATGGCCAAGAGGCTCTAGTGTGGTGGTGCCTACGTGAAAGCCCACCAGGTGCCCAGCACGCAGCCCATGTTTAACAAATGCCACCTGCCCTGGCCTGGTTCTCTTCAGTGAGGGGTAGCTGGGCATGCTCACTCTATTTCTAGAATAATATTTGCCGCAGCCTTGCTCCCAGGGGTCATTTGGAGCACAGTGGCCACTCTCTGTGGCTGTAGCTTATGTTCATCCTTCTCTTCCTCTTCTGGCTCCCACTGGCAGCACCCCCAGCTCTCACCCCCGTTTGGTCCTGGGCCAGCTCAGAGTAGGTGCTTGGGAACGTGGTGAATCTTGGAAATGGTGCTCTGGCTCTATGCAGATCTGTGCTGGCTCCCATGATGCATCTCTTCCCCGGCAGCTCCTGGTCCCCACACGTACCTGGAAGGGAGCTGAGCTGACAGCCGTTCCTTCCACGCATTTCTGTGCCCTGAGCTCAGAGAAGGGCAAGGGGAGCAGGGCAGGCACCTCGGAGGAGGCAGGTTTTGAATCGTCCTGGAGAGAACACAGGATGGATCTTGTTTTTGCTGCTGGCATTTTTGTTTTAACCAACCCCAGAAGTCCTGTAACAAGTGGCTTTCAAATAGAAACCACTTTATTGCACCTGAGGAGGAAGCTGGTCACCTGCTAGGACTGAGACTCTAGTTGACCCATCACTCTTCGGGCCTTAGCAAACAGGCCCTGGTGCGGAAGGTTTCCCCTCACGCTGGGAGCTGGCTACACCACCCAATTGCCTCTGGGAACGGCCCTCCATTACTGTCTGGAGGTTAGGTATGTACAGCCTGGCTCCCTCAGCCCTCAGGTGTGGTCACCGCCGGTCTGTCTCTGACCCCCAGGGGTTACACCCCACTTACTCACTGCAGTAGCTGGCTGAAGGACATGCCCACCTAGTGTCACTTCAGGTCGTCCTGCCTGAGACTCCCTTGACCCCGATCCTACACATTTTCTCTGTGGCTGCACTTTCCTTTTCAGAGAACCTGGGGGATTTGGAAGTGGCTCACGGGCCATGAGGGAAGGATTTTATGAGAAAAGGTGTTGAATAAAGTTCTTGACTATCTACAGGTATATTCTGCTCCCAAACAGGGTATAACTGGTCTGTCCCCACTTGAAGAATGTGCACGGCTCCTCTCTTAGGCCTTCGAGTCAGTGGCAGGGAAGGGAGGCCCAGGCAGTGTGGTGCAGCGGCCTTGGCACAGAGAGGTGCCCGACGCCAGGTGTAAGGGTGATGTCGCAGCAGCCCCCGCAGCGCCCCAGGAGAGGATTGCTTCTGCAGTCAGCCGAGGGCACGTTCAGGAAGGGATTTCCGGGCTACTCTGAGGCGGAAAATTTGAGACTGTAAGCTCCTCAACAGCTGTGTCCTCTGTATTGTTTGGGCTGCTGCCTGGAGTGCCATGGCTACAGGATGAATACAAATGCATAATGGAAGAGGCTGTCCTGGGGCTCAGAACAGACTTATTCATCCTTCGCTCCCCCACCTGCTCCCTTCCTGCTCCCCTGGGATTTTGCTGGGACTTGATGTTGTCAAAACTATAAATCCTAATGTTATGTGGCTCTTGCAGTCTGCAAGGCCCCAGATATCAGGACGAAGGAGGGAATTTCCACTTTTTCCTTTTCTCTGTAGGGGAATGGATGGGGAGAGCTGTGCCTACCCAAACTTCCTGGGAAGCAGTTGGGACCTGGAACGCAGGGATGGCTCAGGACTCTTTGTGCCCTGTCCCCCAGGAACATTTTAAGTCATTTGCCTTCTGCTCAAGAGGCTGGGCATCTTCTACATCCCCCATGTTCCCTGAGACACAAAATGCAGCCGCAGAGAAATGTATAGGTTTGGGGCCACGAGGCTAATCAGGGTAGAGCTGCCACTGCCACTGCGGGCAGAGGGACTCTCCCAAAACGAGGGAAGACCAGGGCGCAGATGTGGCATTATTAGAGATCTTGGGTCCAAACTGGTGGGTAGCCAGCAGTCCCCTGTGAGTAAGTCAGGGCCGAGTCGGGCCTGGATTTGGGAAGCCAAAAGAAGAGCATAGAGGGGGTAGAAGTAACACTCAAGGCAGAGGAACTAAAGGCACCTCCGCCTCAGCCAGAAGCTTCTTATAAGCTTCCTTCTTGAAGAGGAGCCAACCCTGGGATGTGATGACTGATAGTAAATAGGCTAATAAGAAAGCAAGTGATTTTAGTGACTGAAAGAGGTAGATTGGATGATGGGCAGTCAGGGCTGCTCAAACACAGGTTGTAGTAGGACCTCACCTCCTTTTATCTGGACCTCATACTTTTTTTGATGAAGTCTCTGTTAGTCTTAGCTAACTGAGCAGCCAGCTGACCTCATTCAGTCTCAGGGAATCTGTGACTCTCTTTCACAGAATATACTGCCTGGTCAGCTCTCCCTATCCTGCCAGTTGGATTTATTTCCAACGTCTTAAAGGAGGGCTTTATAGGAACTCCATCTTTTTGCACTATGCCAAATTTCCTAGGTTGTGGAGACTATTTGGGTTTCTAATTACATACTCTGTATGATCTATCTGTTCTAGCTTGTGCTACTCATATATTTGGTAACATTGTAGCAAACATGTTAAAATATATAGTATCCTACATTAAATGCAATGAAGGTGTTAACTGTTAGATGAGTGGTGTTGAGTTGCACTTGACTTCTTGACATGATGCTCTTTTATTTTTGGTAGCTATTTAATTAAACATGTATTAATTTTAATTTTGCAACTTTCAATAGTTTTTGAGTCAATAAATTCACCCCAGGTCTCACACATTTTTTAAGGTCCTTGAAAAATTTATAGTCCAGAGCCTTGTGCCTAGAATGCCCTAGGGTTGTAACAGGCCCATCATCTTCTTCCCTCTTTCTTGGTAAGCTGCATCAGCTTCCCAGCTGAACTTCCTGTCTCTGGGTACCCCATCGTCAACCTGGTACATGGCTTCCAGATTCATTAGCCTGAAACACCATTTAATTTTCTTCCATCCTTTCTTGATAGTCTGTGTTTGTGGTTGGAATCAGGCTAGGCCACTCAGCCTGCATGGGGCGGGGGGGGGGAGTCGGGGAGTCTCTCCATCACCAGCTTCCAACTTCCATGTGGCCTAATGTCCCTCTGCCCTAGTATGGGCCATCCCTGAGGTCAGGCCAGGCCTTTGCTGGCCCTTGGATCCACCATGCTGATTTCACCATCTCCACCATTGTCCCTGCTCTTACCTACACTGGGAATGGGAAGAGCTTCAATAATTCTGCCCTGGGCTTTTGAACAACAGAGACTATGTTCCTGAGGCTGCCCACATTGCTCTCCAAAGACACACATTTCCTTCAGTCTTGATCCATTCTCAGGAATAGCTCTTAAGGCCTCTTCACTTTGACTTTCTGCTTGTTTCACATGGAGAAGACTGATTGCCTCTCTGTTAAATGAGGAGGGGTGGGTTTGAGGATCTGCAGGTAGTTTTAGTTGGAAAGAAGGACCAGATGGAGAGCTGGGATGTAACTAGTGCCACAAGACAGAAGTCCAGTGGGCCTCAGATTGGGTGGCAATGTGGTAATAGTCATTAGTTAAAATCATTTTAAAATAAAAAATAATGACAAATTATTGATAATAACAGTGACCTTCCAATGAGTATCCACTATAGTCAAGACCCTATTCTAAACACTTTATATACATTTTCTTATTTAATTCTGACAAGAATCACATGAAACAAAAACAGGCTCAGAGCAGGTACCACAGATGTCCAAGGCCACACAGGTTGGGGGCACAGCTCAGGTCCGTCTGGTTTTCAAATTTGTGTCTTCTCTTCTCCATCAGACGATTTTCTTATCAAGTAGCAGATATTTGCCAGTTCTTGGAGAAATGCAACATAACTTTCATCCATCTGTCTAGACCATCACCAGTACCAAATGGTTTTAATTACTCTAAAGCTATGATTAAAATCTGTTTTAATAGCCAGTAGGACTGTTGCCACCTCATTACTCTTTATTTTTAGTACTTTTCTATGTCCTCTTGTGTGTTTACTTTTCAAGATAAACTTTAGTTAACCATTTTGGTAAAGTCTCCCAAAATCCTATTGATACTTTATTTAAGATCATACTGTATTCGTAGGTTATTTTAGGGGATAACTGACATTTTTGAGTTATTGAGTACTCCAATCCAAGCATAAAATATGTCTTTCCATTATTTAAGTTTTCTGTTATGTCTTTTAGTATGATTTAAATTTTTCTTCTTTTACAAGTCTTACACAACTCTCATCATGTTTATCCCTAGGTATTTCATCTTTTTTCTTGTTATTATGGGAGGCATTCTATCTTCCATTATATTTCCTAACTTGTTATATGTCTAGAGGGAAGCTGTTGGTTTTTGATTACTAGTAATTTTCTGCCTCACTGCATTTCTATTAGACTGGTAAGTTCTCTTTTGAGTCTCTTGGGTATCCTAGGTATACAGTCGTATGTCTGCAGATAATGACAGTTTTGCCTTCTCTTATCCAATTGTTTGGCCAGTACTTCCAGAATAGTGATAAGTAGCGATGACGTTGGTGGGACAGTTTTTAATGATGAAATAATGTGTCGCCATTTGCTTACATTATAACCTAATTAGCCAACATCTATTTCGTACTTTTGGGTTGTATCTAGTTTTCCCATTTAGAAATCGCAGTGCAGTGAATGTTTTTGCTGATACCTGCTGCCCTTTTTATTTACGTCAGTGTGGTAGATTGTTAGGAGTAAAACGACGCGTCAAGAAGTATAAACTGCAAGTAACATGTATATTTTAAAGCTTCAAGCATTGGTTAATGCTTTGCAGAATCTCGGGATTGGGGGGGGGGCCCTTCCTAAGAGGGGCTTTACGTTGAGTTTGGTCATTAGTCTTGTTGAGAAGGTATTTTATTGGGAACTCAGACCTAATTAAGAACAAGAGACTGTGGCATCAAAATGGACTGGAGCTAAGTCTGCGTCTGGCCTCTAGGATCCCCTGAGCTCAAATCCAGCATAGCCTATACTTACCTTCTTCTGAGAATCCCCTCTGTTAAAGACCATTGTAAACTACACAGCCATCAGACATGTGTCCAATATTGTCTTGACTGGTCTTGCCCTGTCCCAAGAAGCACAAGTCTGTGGCAGTGGTTGTGGTCAGTCACACTGCAGCTATGTGGCCTCCTCCTCTGGCTCCCGTGGCTCTGCCCCTGCGTGCTGCCTTTTGCACATATGTCTCATTCTTTCATGGCTCTCTGGAGGTATCTCTGGAGTCCTGTCACCCCAGCTACCCTGCAGTCATCTGCTGAGCTGTGTCTTGTTCTTCCCTAGTGGCTCTCATATTCTCTTGCATAAAGTAAACAGGGTAGTATGGGTTGAATTGTGTCCCCTTAAAATTCATATGTTGAAGTCCTAACCTCCTGGACCTCAGAATATGACCCTTATCTGGAAATAAGATGCAATAAAATGTAGTTAGTTAAGATGAGGTCATTAGAGTGCTCCCTAATCTTTTATGACTGGTGTCCTTATAAAAAGGGGAATTGGAACTCAGAGACACAGACACCAGGAGAACACCATGTGAAAACAGAGATTAAGGTGATGTGTCTACGAGCTAAGGACCACCAGAGACTGCCAGCAAACCGCCAGAAGTTAGGGGAGAGGCATGGAGCAGATCCTCTCGCATGGCCTCAGAAGGAACTAGCTCTGCTGACATGTTGATCTCAGACTCCCGGCCTCCAGGACTGTGAGACAATAGGCTTCTGTTGCTTGGGCCACCCAGTCTGTGGCACTTTGAAATGTCAGCCCTGCCAGGCTCATAGAGAGGGTGAAAGTTCATCTGACCAACAATGTAGAGCAAAGGCCTCCACGTGCTCAGAATGATGTGTCGAGATGTCTTATACAGGCAAGGCTGAGGGTGCGGTGGGGCATGAGGGGAGCAGGCCCCATAGAATGGACACCCTGGGCCTCAGGACTTGGTGGCCCTGGATGTGGGCCTGGGATCTAGAGGGAGGAGACGAGGGTGCCTTCACTGCCCAGAGAGCTCTGCACGGTAGCTCTCTGGGGAATGCTGGTTGCATAAACCCAACAAGCGATCGGAGGTCCCCTTTCCAGGGCCCCTTTCCAGGTCCCTTTCCAGGTCCCCTTTCCAGGGCCCAAGCCACGTAGCTGCTCCTCCAAAGGTGGGGATCCATGGTGACCACACAGGGAATATGACTTCAAAGAGGCAGAAGACTGGCTTTTCATGAGATGTGCAACTCTGCGAGTAAAGAAGGACAGGTGTGAGTTGTCCCACATGAATGGCACTGGCCCAAAATCATACCATCCCGACCTTCCACAGCAGGCAATGAAGGAGGTCCTTGGGGAGAAGGGTGAGGGACCTTAGAGCCCAGCTGCTCTCCCCTTGGAGACTGCCACATCCCTCAGCAGGCTGATCCTGCATGCTCTAGTGGCCGGGCCTGAGCGGCCCGAGAACCTGCCCTTTCCTTTCTCCCTCACCACTGTAGACGCTCACGCTGGGGGGCTGGGGTAGGCCTGACTGAAGACTCCAGGCCCAGCAGGACCAGAGACTGCAAACCTTGTTTCCATGGCAGCACTTCATCTTGAGCTTGGGGGACCCCTGCCCAGTGTCTCATTCTGCAGCTGGCGTAGAACTTTTGGAGTCCAGCTTCCAGGCATAAAGCCAACTCTGCCACAGCTAGTTCTGTAACCTTGGCCAAGGTACTCAACTTCGCTGAGCCTCCATCTTCTCATCTTTAAAATGAAGTTAACTCCCACCTACCAGAGTTCTCCTGAGGATTAAATAATATAATGGATGTAAACTACCCAGCATGGTACTGGCACATAGACGTGATCGCTGTCAGGCAGCTCTTATTATTACTTACATAGTATTTCCAAAATGATGGACACCTAAGCTTTTTCCATCTGATAAATATTTTTCCCTTTCTTTAAGCTGAACAACAGACAGCACAGTAAATATGAGATGCATCAAGGACACATGCTCATCTTAAATTAATCGCAATAGGGTTCTGCACTTTTCATTTCCACTCGCCAGCCCTCGCTCACCAGAGACGTTTTAGAATTTCCCGAAAACATTTTAGAGGAATGCTTGTAAATTCATCGAGCTTTGTTGCAGGCGGTACTCCCACTCAAGGCCTTTTCTGCTGTGAAGCTTCTCCAGCCACATGCTCGGTGCCTTTTCAGCTATGCAGCCTGGAACCTCCTTATTCTCTCATAAATTATCCGAAATTCTAAGGGTTTATTTGTTTGTTCATGCTTTCATTGATTCATTCCTTCCTTCATCAAAGAGAAGGAAATACTTAGACAAGAAAGGTGTATCCATGCAGAAGGGGCAAGAAAGCAGAGTGATGAGAGGACTTGGAGTCTGAGGGCAGCTCAGTGTGGTTAGAGTTGGAGTAGAAGGTACAGTGGTTGATTAACTGAGTAAATATTTACTGACCATGTGCTATGAGCTAGGCCCAGTGCTATGTGCTAAAGATAAGGCAATGAACAAGGCAGCCGGGGACCCTACCTCATGGAACTTATCACTCAACAGGGAGAAATGTTTACAACAAATTACAGAAGTTATCCTGTGGTTATTATGGTGCTGGGTGGCGCAGCAGGGAGGCAGAGGGTGCTGGGAGAGTACGTGACCGGGAGGTCTGGTCTTCTTGGGAATCAGAGAAGGCAAATCTAGGAAACTTCTAAGCTTAGGGCAAGAATTAACTAGCAAGGGGTCTGTCGTGGGGGCAGGAGTGAAGGAAGAGGTATTCCGGGCAGCAGGAGCAGCATGTGCAAAGGCCCTGAGGTGAGAAGGAGCCTGATACCATTTAGGAACTGAGATAGCAGGTGGCACATATGAAGTACGGCAGGAAAACAAGGCCAGGGAGGCAGACAAGGTCTCACAAAGGTTAAAAGAAGCCAGCAGGAAGTAAAGCTTTGCACACATAAGAATTTTGAGTGAGGATAATTTTGGAGCGTGGGCGAGATTACAAACTTATTAACGGTACCCCTGGCCAGGTACCACGTGGCACCTTTGAGATACCTCGTGGTCAGAGTGTTCACCTGAGGAAAGTTTTGCCAGGGAGGAGAACACTGGTTGGCAGGATGCAGCAAGCCTCAGAGAAGTCAGGCTACCTGGTTAGTGGGTAAGTGGCCGCACCTCTGCCTCCACCTCCCACCTGGGCTCCAGGGGCCTCCCAGGCCCTTTCTTCCCATTGTCCTGGAATCCTAACTGGCTGCATAGTTACCATGTCCAGCCCACTCTTTGTCCAGCCCTTTTATTCCCAGGCCTTAAAAGAGGATTTACTGCAGCCCAAACTAGCTGTGATCAGCATAAAAGACACAAAATGGGCGCTAAGTATTTATGCCTATTGACACGCTGCAAAAAGTCATTTGACATCTTTTCTTTCCTAAGAACCAGAGATCAGACACTTTGCAACAAGGCTTCAGAAATCCCCACCCATCCCCAAGGTACATCCTCTGGAAACAAAAGTTGCTAGTCACCTGGAGCCACAGCCCCTCTGAGCCAGTGATAAGGCTGAGCCAGCTCAGTTTGCAGTCCCAGCAGGCCCTTTCGCTACACAATTAATTCTAAAGCAAGAGCTGATAACAGGGCTCTGGGGTGAGCCACATCCCCAGTCACACATTGCCCAAAGCAAGTCATCTGGATCTTATTACTAAGCCATGCTGGGTCAGACACAGCATGGGCACAGCAGAGCCTACTCATCACCCCAAGGACACATCAACATACGAACAGCACACTGGTTTGGCACCCTAAGCTCCACACAGCCCCAACCCTGAGAATGAATGGAAAGACTCACATAGGGCCTCGAAAGGAACCCAGTTTCTGATCTGAAGTTTAGAAAAGATGTTCTCAGATACTATTTGCTGTTCACCTACACCCTACTTGCATTTACACCAGCTTGGTCATCTGCTTCCCACTCCTTTTGGAGGGGAGGGGCGGGTAGAGAGGCCAGAGGCAAGAGTGTCACGCCAGCCGCAGCCCCGTAGCACAGAGTAGCACAGAACACTCACCCACACAGAGGGCCCCAGAACGGCGACGGCGAGCAAAAGCGCTCAGGGCACAGCCACCTGGGACCATTCGGCAAAGGGCATGCAGCCCCCAGCACAGGAGCCAAGCAGAACAAAGTCACAGTGCCAAAAGGGGCGTTTCCCTTTCTAATTCTGAATCTTCAACAATGGATTCCGTTATATTTAGGGCGATTTGTTTAAGATGAGGGCGTAACAGCATTTTGCAATGTATGCGTATGTCAAATCACCATGGTACACCTGACATTTACATGGTATTATATGTCAATTATATCTCAGTAAAACTGGGACAGATACAATTTTTAAAAAGATAATGCATTTTAGAGAAATTCCCACCTGAAAAAGATCAAACTAAGAGTAGGTTGATACTTAAAAAAATAATATCAGAAAAATTTACGGATGTTGAAAAAGCTCTTTCCCAAAGTTCAAATAAATGAGGTGTCAGTGAATTAAATAATCCCAGCATTAAATAATAAAGGCACCCAAAGAGGGTGTGATTAATATCTAATGAGGAGCAGTGAGTGCTGTCAGCTCATGGAAAGGTGTGGTCCCTGCAGGTGCAGGATTATGGAGCGACTGGGCTGAGGAGAGGACCTTGTAAAGGGCTAGGAAGAGGTAGGAATGAGCCTGATGGAGAGGATGGGGAGCAGTGTTCCAGGCAGAGGGAATGGCAGGAGCAAAGGCAGGGAGACCAGAAAGCACTTGAGTCTGGCAGGAAGGAAGTTTGTGGGTGGATTCCTTGAGGGGAGCCTGCTGGGGCCAGACTGTGACTTGCACATACTACAGACATCTCCTGGGTGGCTATGGCTGACTAGCCCACAGAAACTTCTTTGAGGGCCTCCAGGCATGCCCCCGAGATCCCTCTGCAGGGCCAAATGCTTGGGGTTGTTTTTGGCAGGTTGGGTTCTGGAAATGTGTGGGAGGAGATGGCCTGATGGGGCTAAGAGGCTTTCAGGCCTCGTGGCCTGCACACAGCTGGCTGGTGTCAGGCGGGCAGTGGTGTCTGCCGACCTTGCTGCCCAGATCTGGGCAGGGCCGTCCATCACAAGTAAGCCTTTGTGGCCCCGGTGTACGAAACCAGCCAAATATTTTCCCTGTCACTTTATGAGGTGCTAGCTCTGCCCATTCAAGCTGGGAAAAATAAAGCGTCACATAATTTGTTCCATTAGAGTTGAGGAGGTTTGAAGTTAAGGGAATTCTGTGCCCCTGGGAAGACCTCTGTCAGCCCAAGGGGGAGGGGTGTACCCAGGATCCACCTCTGGAGGGGATGCGGGCACCGTCCGAGGCAGGGGCAGCTTTTACAGATGTGGAGAATGAGGCGCTGGGCCAGGAGAGTCAGCCTGAGAGGCAGTGTGTGATGAGGACACCCACTTCCCTGAGGATCTTCTTCAGCACCATGTTTTCAGGGACCGTTCACAAGCAAGGCCAGGGAGCTCACGGAGAGGTGAAGGGGAATTCTCCTGCAGAACTTAAGACAGAAAGGATTCTGGAAGGGTTTCAGAGCTGGGGTGGATGGCAGGGAAAGGATGATGTACACCAAGGCCGAAAAGCATCAGCTTCACGCAGCCAGCAAGTGGGCAGTCGTGGACGCACTGATTTCTGGCCTCCCTGTGAGTTTCCACATCCTCTACAAAGCCCCTTCTTACCGACCATGGCCTTTCATTTCAGGGGTAGACTTACTTCACTTTTGCCTTTAGTAATAAGTGTCATTTATTGAGTATTTGCTATACTATGCCAAGCATTTCACTGCTTACCACATTCATTCCTTCAACTGAGCTACATTGAGATGCTAGCCCCTGAACTTGTAATAGTGAAATTCTCCTGCACAGCAGCCCTGTATAGAGTAACAGTGAGCCCACTGTTACAGGTGGATAAGCTGAGCTCATAAAGAAGTGATTTGCCAAAGACGTTCAGCTAATACACGGCAGAGCTGCATTTTAAAGCCAGGCCAGTCTGGCTTCACTCCACTCCCTAAGAGGCAGGGTTAGGAAGAGGCAAGTAGTTAGGAAAGAGACAGTGTATGTAACCCCGACTATAATTATTTGCTTTATATTCGAAGTTATATTCAAATTAATCATAGTTTTATATGTTAATTATCTTTTGAGATGGATAAAGATGCATTTTCTTAAGACTGAATCCCGAACGGCCACTTAACCTCAATTCCATCACTGCATGCAATGACTCCATATTGCCACCTGGTGGAAAAGTTTTTCCATAGCAAGTGAGAGAGATTTTTAAAAAGAAAAGCAAAGACAACTAGGGACAGCTGTGGGCTACTCAAAGGGACTCTATGTTGGAAGCGAGAATCCAGGAGCGCTAGTCTGTGTTCTGCCATGGACTGGCCTTGTTGGCACTGAGTCAGCCACGTCAGCTCTCTGAGCGGCAGATCCTTACTTGTACAGAGCCTACGCAGACTGGTATTCCTGGAGATCCCTTCTAACCTGGACATTCCCAGACTCTTCGTGGTACTCTAATGTTGCATTGAACTTCCCACACATGAGGGTGTCTCCATCAGGAATTACCTCTGACCACACTTCAAGAACTCAAGTTCGGTCTAGAGACAGCCAGGCACAGTGGGGTGGTTTATTAATTATATTCTTTTGTAAAGAATAGGAAATCTGACCCAAACTGCCTGATAAAGAGAATGTATGGGCTTTTATTACTGACTAGTCCTGAGGTAAATCTGACTTCAGCCTCACCTATATCTAGAGTTCAAATGCTATTGCCAGGATCCAGTTTCTCTCTCTCCATTTCTCAGCTTTTCTTCCTTGTGTCTAGTGGTGCCTAAGGGGTGTCTTATGAAGCTTTAGGTCCCCATGCTCTCAACTTACATGAAGTAACACAATCTAAAGATTGATTCCACACTGATCCCTAGAGCTCCCATCCCACAGAGCACCACACATAAGCCCCTCCTACTCACACATGCTGGATGGAGACACCTAGGGTATTCTTCCTTCTCAGGTCCCAAAATTACTGTGAAGCACCCTGGGGCTACCCTATCCCTTTTTACTCAGCAGGAGCCCACATGCTTGTATCATGATGCCTCATCTAAAGCAAGTCCTAGAAAGCATTCTGATTAGCCATGCCTAGGTCATGTGCCCACCTCTGGACCAACCACTGTGGCCACTGGATTAGAATGTGCTGATTGGCTTAGCCCCAGTCACAGGCTCCACCCCTGGAGCTGAGGTGGGGCAAAGTCTCAGGAAAGAACACCACTCATCAAGGGAATCTGAAAATGTTTCGACTGAAAAAGGAGGCAAAGGCTGCTGGAAGCAAAACCATTAGAAATCCATTAGTAACCAACATAAGGGTTAATAGAATGAAAGTTTATAAATGATTGATCTTTCAGATAAATCAGGGTGATAACCAAGGCTATCCCTATGATAGCATCGCTTCATTCGCTCTGGAAAGTTCATGCATAGGAGAGTAGATTGGACATAATCTGTATCTTGTCCTCCTCACACTGCCATCCACAAGGGACAACCTGGCAGAAGACACACTTCAACAGTGACTTCTATTCAGGTACCTGGAAGAAAGGAGCTATTTCCTTTGGATTCCGCATTTACCCATGGGAGTGTATCTTGCCTGTGAATATCGTTCTATAACTACTTGGACATCCTTACGTTCCCTCCTCTGGTCTCTGACCTTTACATGAGATTTTATTTGTTTATCTAGAGTGAGCTTCTCTCACTGTTCTGGCCTGCTTGGGCTCGTGTTTGAAATTCCAAATAGATTGTCCCAATGGGAAGGGCCTTAGGGCCCCTGGTCCAGTCTCCTCATGCTGTGGTAGGGGACTCAGTGAGGGTCAGGGTCTTGCTGAGTTCACACAACCAGTTACATTGCACAGCTGAGATCCTCTGCCTTGCAGCCCCTTCCCATGGGTGTGTCATTACTGTGGGGCGGGAAGGCAGCGAAGTCAAAGGCCTAGATGACACCTTTGTGATGAATAATCCACAAAATCAATCATCCGCGTCAGGCGGAGCAGTGGGGCAGACCCCCCACTGTGTGTGCTTCTGGGTGCAGCCCTTCCTAATTATATTTTTCTCAGGCTAAAGTTAAAAATTAACTTTCCCAGCACATTCGATTAAGGTTGAGGGAGCAGGTGGTATGAGAGCTGTGACTTCATTTCAGTGGATAAACCACAAGGATGGATGCTCTGTGTGTGATCCCTCAGGGATGCAGAGCATTGTGCTGAGCAGACCTCTATGCTAAGGCCTGCTAGACACCCTAGAATTACACCTGGGCCCCTCCTCAAATTGCTCCTAGTTTATTGGGGCAGGCACACAAATAATGATCGTTCGGTGAGATAAGTATTCATAAAGGGATGTAGGAGTGCAGTGGAGAGAATAACAGGTGTTTGGGGCAGCTGTAGCATCTGGGAAGTGCTCCCAGAAGGAGAGACATTGGTGTTGAGGTTTAAAAAGATGTTACTAGATGGAAAAGGCTGAGGAAGACATTTCAAGGGTAGGTATAGCATGTGCAAAGGCACAAAGGCTTTAGAACACAAAGCCAAGTTCAAGGAGTTCAAGAAGTTCAAGGAGCACATGAGGCAGAGTCATGAGCAACGAGATCAGTTCATGGAAGGTAACCCCACTGGTTTAGTCATTCATTACAAGCAGGGCCTTTTGAAGTCCAGTATTTTTTTAATTTGGATTTCATTTATATTAAATACTTTCATAACACTTAATTAAAACATGACAGCAATAAATCTCCTCCTGCTCACCCCTGTTCCCAGCCACCTTTCCCAGAGGCAGTGGATGCCGTCAGATTCTTGCATTTTCTTCTAATATATTTTCTGCAAACACACCAACAGCAGCATTCCTCTGATGCTCTGACATGCACCTAGCAAGGTGCTTTCTTCACTCGGTACGTCTTGGTGGTGACTTAGCGCGTGGAGTTTCGTCGTCGAGCGCTAGCTGTGCATTAAGAGCTTAGCAATCTTCTCATTTGGCCTCTCCTTTCACAGTGGAAAAGACCAGCGGCCCAGAGAAGGTGGAAGAGCCCACCAAAGTCTCACAGCTGGTCAGAGACTGAGCCAGGACCCAAACTCAAGTCTTCCACCTCTCATATCTACCCAAGGCCAGCCAGGCCCACTTCCTTCCTTCAGTGGTCCTCATTTGTCAGCCACAGGTGGAAAAGGAGATGCGTGAGGCTGCAGTCGGCTAATACATCCACCAGCCTCTTGATGTGTGATTCCAGACTTCCATGGTAACCTATATCAGTGGTCCCTCTCTTCCTTCTTTCTCTCTTCTCTTCTTTCTTCTCCCTGCCTTTGCCCTGTGTCCCGCTTCAGCCCCATCCCTAGCCCAGCAACTCGTCACTATGACAACGAGGGCCTTCTGTCACGAAGTGGCCTTCCAAGTATTTTATTTTGAGCCCCAATTAAGCAGAACAAGCTACAGGCTGGGAGCAGTGCAGGGAAGTATGTTTTATGGCCTGTGAGAGAACCCAGGTGCTATTTATAGCTCCCTAATCAGTGTTGCTAAATAGGGTCTTCATGCGAGTTCTGTTGGCCACCGAACATTTTCATCTCGGAGAATCTCCTCCCGGCAGCCTCACTCCCTCCCTCGGTTGGCCTGAGCAGGCTCTGCCTACCCGGCAGCCCCTCCAGAGAATTGATGCTTCCTCTGTACTCAGATGCTGTCGGCTCCCCTGACCTTTACTTGATAAGTGGGTCCTTTGCAGTCCTACCTTTGGGGATATTTGGTCCACAATGTCATTTCCATCAGGAGCCTGGAGTCCTCAGGCAGCCTTTTATCTCAGGGGTGGGATTCTGTCCCCAAGCTCCCACCACCTCTCCCTAGCCTCTTCATCAAAGCCTGGGTAGGATGAGGGACTTGAATGGCAGAACACATAAGCAAACATCCACATCTGTTTGGATGTTCAGAAAAACCTTTCCACTAATACTTCATGTGTTAACAAGCAGTTTTACTCATTCAAACAGAACAACTTAGTTATTGCCCCCATTCATTACAGCCAGGGAATTCTGGCTGAGACTAGGAGAAAGAATTAACTAATGTCCATTTCCAGGCACTGTCTTGGAGCTTTACATGTGTCACTTCATTCAGTCTTCATACAACTTGCTTTGTAGAGAAAGAGCCTGTATTAGGATAGGACAGGTCTGGCTGCAGTAGCAGATAAGCCCCAAATTGCACTGACTTCAAACAACCAAGGTTTGTTTTTGCCCTTGCTGTGTGCCTATTGTTGGTCAACTGAAGGCTCTGTTCTGCAAGGTTTGTGTCCTCATCTCAGGTCCAGGGCAGAAGGAGCAGCCCCTCATGGTCACTAATGGAAAAGAGAAGGCAGCAATACACATACTGGCTCTCAAAACTTCTGGTCGAAGTGGCACATGGCACTTCCATTGACATTACATTGGCACTTCCAAGCACGTCTCATGGCCACACCCAATTTCAAGTGAGTGGGGAAGGATCAGCCAACCCTGTGCCAGCAGGGCAAGAGCTGGAATATTTGAAAGGAATCCTGATGATCTCCCCAGAACCTGAGGGTCCCGGGGGTGAAGTGACTTGCCCAGATCCCACAGCTCAAGAGCAGAGGTTCAAACATTCAGCTCTTTCCCCAAGAAATCTGTTCTTTCCCTGTGTAACAAAGTGGTTATAGACATGGGCTCAAAACACAGGCTTCTCACTTTAATCTAATCTCTAATATTTACCAGCTATGTTACCCTAGGTAGGCAAGTCATTTAACCTCCTAGAGCCTCATTTTCTGTTAAATGAAGATTCTAGTGCAGGACTATGTTCTGAAAATCAAAGCTTTATTCCTAAGTTTGGGACAAACTCATTTGGCAGCCAGACTCAACCTGAACTGGTATGAGGCTATTTATAGTTGTTCCTTTTTTCACTCACTATGAATATTCATAGGTTTTGCTATAGAAATATTAATGTTTTTTATCGCAGTTGCTGCCCCAGACCACTGGGATGTTATGCAATGCGTGGCATATGCAACCTACTCACTAAACTCTGAAACTCTCTAAATTCCGAAATGGTCCGGCCCCAGGGTTTTGGATAAGGGACCATTGGGTTATAGTGAGGATTTAGGCAGGTGATGTGTCAAAATTTCTGAGCTCAAGTCCCAGCACATAGGAAGCAAGTGGTTATTCTCAGTCCCTGGGCTGGATTGACGAGGCAGGAAAGAGCCATGGGCTTGTGAGAGACTACCACGAGAGCAGACTCCGAAGGGCAAAAAACGTGGGAATGCTCCACTTTGCACATCATTGGAATCGGCGGATTTACTTGGTTCATGAATATTCTATCCTAGTAAATAGAGGTTCTTTTGGACCTCATAAGTCCTTGAGTGTGCTCTTGGAATGATTCGATTCTCTTACAGCAAATAGGATGCTTGTGAAGATCCTCGGAAAAGCCAACATGCTTAGTAAAAACAAGGTACTGTTCTCACACATAATTTTAAAAGCAAGAGAGTGTGCCCTTGCTGGCCGTTGAGCGAGAGTCAGACACTTACTATTCACTTCTCAGAGGGTTAAATTTGCAAGGGGGTTCCAAACCCTGTTCCTCCGTAGGCCTCCTAGCGTTTCCTTGATGTGGGAGCCTGGGACCCCACACTCTGCTCCAAGTGGCTTCCTCCGTCTGCTGAATAGACTGGGGTTCTGCCTAAAGGTTCTCTTGGCAAAAGGGTCCCGCTGCTTTGGAAAAGAGACCCACCCTCACCCCTTCACAAGCCAAGAACTGCAGCCCAGAGAGGGGCAGCTTGTGGGGGCCAGAATGTACAGTGATGCAGCCGCTGGAGAACAGTGCCTCAAAAAGTGAAACAGAGTCAACACGTGACCCGGCAATTCTTCTCCTAGGGATATGCCACTGAGAAAGGAACACGGGTATTCAAACAAATACCTGTACACAGGTATTCCTAGGAGTTCTAGTCACAATAGCCAAAACATGGAAACAACCCGAAATGTCCATCAATGGATGAAGGAATTTTTAAAAATATGGTATATCAATACAAAGGAAAATAATTTATCCCCATAAGGAATGAAGTTCTGATTCATGGTCCAACATGGGTGAACCTTGAAGATAGTGTTGCTAAGTAAAAGAAGCCAGCTACAAAAGGTCACATATGATTCTATTGAAATGAAATACCCAGGATAGATAAACTTATAGAGATAGAAAGCAGGTTAGTGGTTGCCAAAGACTGGAGGAAAGAAGAATGGGAGGTAACTGCTTAATGGGCATAAGCTTTCTTTGGGAGTGATGAAAATGGTTTGGAACTTGATAAAGGTGATAGTCGCACAACATTTGACTCATATATTTTAAAAGAGTTATTTTATGTTACATAAAATCCAGTACAAGGAAATTGTCACCAGACTTCAGTCAGCAGTGCAATCGTGTTCATGCAGAAACTATTTGAGGGGTGAACTCATTCGCCCTAAGCATGGCACTGGGGGAGCACCTTCCCTCGCCATCACCTCCAGGAGACCGCACTCTTCGAATTGAGGGCGTCTGATGCATTTTGGACTCCCCAGCACCTGGCCTTGCACACAGCAGATTCTCAAGAAGCATGGGACTCCTGGGGGTCATTGACAAAAAAAATGTAGCAAGAACACGCTGGACCTGTTCTCCGTTCACTGGCTCTGTAGCATTGTGCCAGCAGCGGCTTAGCCTTTGTGCTTTTCTTCACCGTGAAATAACATGGGATGATGATGCTGTGTCTGGGCTTGCTGAGATGACGCCCCCGTGGATGGCGCCAGGTCCAGAGGCAGGGCTCAGCGGAGGGCAGCTACCGCTTGCCTTAGGTTACTGTTGTTGGTGGTTTTTTTAACTGGGAAATAAATCTTTTTTTTTCCATCCTTATTGAGGTACAATTGGCATATAACCTTGTGTACATGTAAGGTGTACAACATGTTGATTTTATACACTTATATATTGCAAAATCATTGCCCAGAACCTTAGCTAACATCTCTATCATGCCGCATAATTACTATTTCTTTTTTGTGGTGGAAACATTTCAGATCTACTCTCTTAGCAACTAGCAAGTATATGATACAGTATTATTAGGTTATTTTTATCCAGGGTCAAGGGGATTCTCAATATCTTGCCACGACTTGAACTAAAGTATTTTTTTGCCTTTTCCTAACTCACACGAACAAAAAGTTAATTTTGTCATTTTTCTCTACTAAAATACTTTTTGTCCTTAAACCTCTACTATCTGCTCCCACTTGTCTGAAGTAAAATAAGAAATAAGATATCCGATTTTATGGAAAAATAGATATTATAGACATTTTACACTGATTACATCAACATTCTGAGCATTGAGGAGTGTCTTATGAGGAACACGAACTCTGGGTCTGATGACCTTGGGAATCACATGACCTCTCTGTGCCTGAGTTTCCTCATCTCTAGAATGAGGTAAACATGGTACCTGCTCAGAATAGGACCTGGCATGGGACAAACTCTGCATTACCCGTTATTACTGTTGGTGATGGTGATGCTGTTATTACTACTAGTACTCTATGGCGGTCTCTACAACGCCCCCTGACTCCCAGGCATTCTAACCCCTGTACAGTAGACTGTACATTTTACTAACCTGGAGCCCATATAGGAAAACCGGGTGGGAAGGAAGAGTGGGTAAATTCGGTGACCAGGTGAGTGAGATCTTCCCAATCTGGATGCTCAGAATCCATGCTGAGAGACCTCAGAGAGAGAAAATGGGGTTTTGACAGTTTGGTTTTTTTACACATAGTTATAGATATTATAGCTAGAGTCCTCCACGGCATGAAAGAAGGGTGAGCAAATTCCTGCATCCAATGGAGTCTGTGCCTCTGTGGTTGGATCAGACCTTCTGGCAGTTTAGGAGGATAGGCTGCCCTCAGGTAGGGCGGCAGGTACCGACATCCCATAAAGGTGGTAGGCGAGCTTCACTCCACTATAGAAGTGACAGTGTTAGCCCGGGCCTAGGAAAATTTTGTTGGGCCATACTAAATTAAAATAACACAAATGTCACGTAAAAATCTTGATTCAAGGCTTTTGAAAGATCGGGAAATCTGCAACACTGGGCTCACACTCTTGCTTGGGGCTGAGGCTGGAACTGAGTGGCGGTCCTCTGCAGTCCACAAGCCCACCTCTCTCCCCGTAACCACTGCTCACACCTGTTCCTTGCTAGTCGCTTGGGGCACTTGCCCGGCCCCTGGGCATTGAAGTTTGCAGCCGCTGGTCCAAAATCCAAACATATTTGTGATTACTAGAAGTGCTTTTTATTCATGTACCAATTGTTAACTTTTTAAAAAATTACCTAAAACAAGAATATATTTGCCTTGAAACTAGAAGTTGAAGTAGAACAGTAGTTTCCAAAATTGCTAGCTATTATTCTGTATCATGGCTCTTTACATGCCAAAAATGTGTATTTACAGACCTCATCATTTACCGCTTCTTAGTAGTTTTCCTCCAGAGCTATCCCATAAACACAGGCTTCCTCTTGAGCCCAGCTGGATTTTTTTGACGAAAGCTACTATATTGAGAAAACCCGGCAGACTCCATCCAAGAATTCAGTTTACTCATCAGTTTTGCTTAAGAAAAACAAGCTTCCACCATCTTCCTCTGGGCCTGTTTCTGAGCTCACACTTAGAAAGGTCAAATAAACACCATAAATCCATTAGAAAGCCTTCACATTAAACCCCCGGGGCTTATGCTGTTTAGCAAGAGGCTAAAGTGGTGATGTTTCCCAAGTGGGAGGAAGTGTGCTTGACCTTGGCTATTTGCTAGAAAACAGTCAGCTGTGCCAGTCAGCCTGGTGGGTGCAGAAGCACAGCCCAGGGCTGCTGCAGCGAGGGGCTCGATGGCCTTGGATCTGGTGGCTGGGTCTGGAGGGGAGAAGTCTCCCTCACACAGTCTGCGTTGGCCTTCTCTCCAAATCCTTCAGGCCAATTACCGAACAGGACCAGGTGCATTGGACGACCCACTAGTAACTGTCCGCCACTAGGCAGGGTCCTTTGTCTGGGCCACCTCACAGCTTACCTGCTGGCCCACGTCAGGGCTTTGTGGAGTCCAGGGCCCACCACCAGTCCACTCAGGGACCTCTGGCGCACAGAAATGAGCTGGCACCATCACATGGAGCAGAGCCAATGGGCAGGGGCAGGGGGACAGGGACAGAATCAGTAGGGCTGGAAAGGGTTTCCTTGCAGTGACTGTCACCCCACCTCCCCAGAAGAGTTTAGCAACAGAGAGTGTGTCCTACACCCAAGTTCCCATTTCATTTTCATCACTAACTGTGGCTGTGTGTTACTTAACCTGTCTGTGCCTCAGTTTCCTCAGTGTGTACATGGGCATCCGTATTAGTAGCTACATCATTGGTTCATAGTGAGCAGTAAGTACAGTAGGACGTGAAGTGCCTAGGATGTCTCAGGACATAGGAAGTTCTGTATAAGTGCTTGCTGCGACTATTCACATTACCACTATTGCTGTTATTATTATTGTTGTTGCCAAAAATTCAGCCGAAGAGTCCAGTAAGGACACCAACATGGACCGAAAATATATAAACATTCATGGGTTTCCTCATGCTCCTGCTTCTGATGAAAAGATTGGAACAAACATCCCGAAAAGTAGCAGAAGCAGAGCTGGAATCCCACAGAACTGGATTCAGACCCGGCTCCCGGACGCTCTGACTGCTCTGGCCTGCCCAGGCCTTCGGTCGGAATTACCTGCGGTTATCGACACAGAGACGTACTCCCTGGGGTGTCCAGTCCTCAGCTCTGTACCGGCTGCCCCAGATTTCACTTCGTCCTGAAGGACTGACTGCTCTGAAACAATAGAAGTTGTCATGTGCTGATTGCCCACCTGTGCCAGGGCCCCAGCTGGGTACCTGGCTTCTGCCCCTTGTCTCATCCTCCCGCATTGCCTGTGAGACAGGCATTGTCCCACCCTGCCAAGGACGCAGCTTGCTGGATAAGGCCAGAACTCAGCTCTAAGTCTTCTCACTCCAGGCCCAGCTGCGTTTCCTGTGGCGCCCAGTGATGCCCAGTGATGCCTTCCCCTGAGCAACGCTAAGTTCTCAGGCAAGAGGGACTCCGTTATTATTCCTTAACTAGAATTTAACTCTAACTCTTCTTATGGTCAAGCTCTTGTTCGAGCCAAATTGAGGCCAGCTCATAACTTGTCTCATTCACTTTTGCTGTCTTTTTTTGTTTGTTTTTAACTGCAACTCTGACACACAGAATTGGGCTAAACCCATGCTCTCACCGTGGGTCCCGTGCTTAGCCCCTTTCCTTCTAATTTGCTTATTTATGTGTTTCCTTCTTTATACCTTAATGCCACCGTGGCTCCACCGCCCAATCCAAGAACCAGAACACTGACAATCAGGTACCTCCGTGCGCCTCCCTAGTCTGTCCCTGCCAACCTCCACCCTCTGCCTTGACACAACCACTCCTCTGAATTTTGTGTTCACTCTTCCTTTGTAGATTTTCCACATATAGATGTGTGTCTAAACAATGCTTTTAGTCCTAGTTGTTTTTGAACTTCCTAGTTTATCCATTCTTGTGCCAATACCACGCTGTGGTCATTGCTGCAGCTTTAAGTAAGTCTAGGGGGCAAGTCCTGCTGCCCCACGCTCCTTATTCTACTTTGGAAGTGGACACACCATGAGAAATGGGGGGCTCACCCCTGAGGACCCTGACCCTGACCCTGCTCTGGGTGGGATGAGTACCAGCTGCCTCTGGAGGATCATTCTGCTGCTTTCCTCAGCTCCCCATGTCGGATGCGCTTCCTTCAGTATCTGGACAGGCAGCCAGGTTGTTCCCACGGCTGCAGTGGCAGAGAAAACTTCTAGGACATTGGGAAGATCCGTAGTTCAAAATGCATGCCAGCTGGAGGCCCCCTACCCAGGGTTTTCCCCATGTGACTAGCGGCTTCCCTCGCCCAGGCCAGGGTGCCCACACCCAGGCCGGGGTGCCCAGCCATCGTGCAGCAAACTGGGCTGGGCTCAAAACTGAAAACAGCAAGATTTTCTGGGAAGTCTTTTGGCTGAGTCAGGAGCATCCTTCCACCAGACTGAGGAACTGACACAGTATGTTTCTAATTCTGTCTGGCTGCCGAGACCTTGCTGGAGGGTTCTTTAGCTGCAGTTGCCTCTGTGAAGATGAAGGCTCACTGCAGCTGCCTCCCCTCTCCCGGACCCTGGCCTGCTCGTTCCTACTGACCAAGCATCCATGCTGTCCAAAGCAGAGCCATAAGGGCCGGGCAGCAAGGACAAAACCCAGTCCTTGCCTGTGGTAACTCAAAATCTACAGGAGCAAAGACAACACTAACAACTGGAAAGGATTCTAAGCACCTCAGGGCAGTCAGGGGTTTGTCTCAGGCTGGGAGATGAATCGAAAATTAGACAACGATGTCTGACAGCACAACAGAATATTTTCAACCGGAGTTGTCCCATAGCCTCCATCACCGTAATGATGAGAACCACTCAGGCTTCTGCTGGGAGGGGCGTGCTGAGGATGGGAGGGGGCTCCTGCGGCAGAGGGCGTGAGCTGTGCTGGGTAGGGATGGTAGAGGCAGGGAGACCCTCGGGAGGCTGCTTGTCACGGTGGAGTCAGGAAGTGACTAGAGAGCTGGTCGTGAAGACAAAGTCAGGATGGAACAGAAACGTCTGGAAGGTCAACGTGGAGGGGCTTGAGGGTGGGGCAGATTTAGAGGGCAGAGGACAGGCATGATGAGTGTGTCTGAAGGTCCAGGCTTGGGAGTCTGGGATATGGCCCCCAGGACAGGGATTCCATTGTCAAAGCACAGCGATGAGGAGGAACAGGGGGACTTGGTGTCACTGCATGGTGCCGGGCTGTGGGGAGCATCCCCGTGGAGCGGGCCTGCAGACCTGTGTATTGGAATCACTGGTGCTCTCGTTAAAATGCTGCTTCTGATACAGTCGGTCTGGGTGAAGCCCAAGATCCTACATTTCCAATTGGCTCCCAGGCTGGGCCAAAGCCACTGGTCCATGGACCACACTTCAATACCTAGCTCACTAGGGTCCCCGTCTGGAGCCACGGGGGAGGTTGGTGTGACAACATCCCTAAATTGGACAAAGGTAGATGTTAAAAACACATCGAATTGAGGTATATAAAGTCATTTCAGTTTCCTCTCTAGATAGAAGTGTCTCAGGCTTCAGGAATACCGATAATGATCATTCTCGTCAGAATTCAGGGATATGAAAATAGAATTTGAGATGTAGCTTTTTAGAAATGTTTTCATTTGAAAGGTGGCATACAATGTCAGGTGATGCACAGGACATTGCATGGTGTGGATTCAGCCCCTTACACTCCTGGACACGCACACGGCACTTGGCTAAGATACCTAGGGTATAGTCTTGGTTTCCAGTGAGGTGAGGACACTGATTGTTTTTTTAAATAGACTGGATTGTCTCCAACAATTGATTATTGTTACTTCAAATTGCAATCCAAGAAAATTATAAACTTTTCCCAATGTTACACAAGACAGATTCCTTTGAACACATCTTAGACATATGCCTTTAGGGCCAATAAACATCCTTCTCACCCCGCAGTATAACTCTTGTTCATCCTCTAAAACTGCTCTTAGCTGCAGCTTCCTCCAGGAAGCTGTCCTGGGTTAGATGCCGCTCTTCCTGGCTCTCACAGCTCCCCTTACAACTCCTTCTCTTGGACGTGGTTCCATAGTGTAGCAGTTCTAGCATGTCTGCTTTACACACGGAAGGTCCTGGATTTGTGCTCCGGTGGAACCACAGTCCATGGTCTACGGCCATACCACCCTGAACAAGCCTGATGTCTGATCTCGGAAGCTAAGCAGAGTCAGGTCTGGTTAGTACATGGATAGGAGACCACCTAGGAAAACTAGGTGCTGTAGGCATAAATAATAATAATAATAATAATAATAATAATAATAAAATTCCTTCTCTTAAGCACAGACCCCTCTGAACTCCATTTAGTTGGGTCTCCCTGTCCTATCTGTACGCCCAGGAGGCTCTGTGTGCCCAGCTCCCTGCTCAGGTCCTGCAAAGCAAGTTTGTAGAAGTTTGATGAATACATGCATGTGTGGTGAGCACCAGGTAGATAAGACTTTATCCTCAAAGTTCACAAAATGATATTGGAATTCCAGCATCCCTGCAAACCTTCCTTGAGAAGCTTTTAATGAACAGTGATGCTCTCCCTGCCTTGATTTCCCCATATGCAGAATGGGCCAGCGATGACGTCTCAGGCTTGCTGTTGTACAAGGGTGGAAGCTCAACCGGGGTTCCTCCCCTCCAGTACAACTCTCCACACCCAGCCCAGGCTCTCAGAGGCTGGGCGCTTCATGGAATCATCTTCCCATCCCCCCACTTCTCCCCCGACCCAAGCACACAGAGGTTTCTCCAGGCCGTATCTGCTTAAAGGTGGAGGAGGTTCAACAGGAATTGAGGCCCCAAATCTCCAGGATGGCATGAGTCCCCAGCACTTGCCTGGAACCATTCATTCTTCCTCACAGGTGGAAGAGGGCACTAGCTACTACCCATCTGGCTTTGGCAGCAGTGAGTAAATAGGCAGCTCCAGCCCTGCTGAGATCTTGGCCAGTGGAGCCAAGGGTGCCCCTGGACAGAAGATGCTTAGATGAGATATTCATGTCAACTAGATCCCTTGTTCTTTTACCATGCTAATGTGAGCCATGGCTGAAATGAGCCTCACTTGGTGAAGCTGAGTGTGGCTTCTGAGTAGCCCTGCCCCTGATAATAACAGCAGGATATAGCCAGCTAGCTCCCCTGGACATGGCTCAGTATCACCTCCCCCAGGAAGTCTGCCTAGCCTGTGCTACATAATTGGAAGCCCTGGGTCTCCAAGGCTCACCTAACATTTATCTCACAGGCATCACTGGCCATGCCACTTACTTTTCTATGTGCCTTTTAACCTAATCTGATTGGGTCTGGTCAAAGTCCTTCCCTGCCAGAATTAAATGTGAATTCTGTTCCACCAAGCCTCAGCTGGTGGGAAGGACCCTGAGCCTTCCTGCGAAGCCACTTGCCTCACTGATACACTCTGAAGCCCTGAGAAGGAAGGTGAGGCCACTTTGCCAGCCGGTGACCAAGGCCAGCCGGAGCCCAGGGCTGCCAGCTACTCAGCCACTTTCCACTCAGCTGTGTGGCAGGTTCGGGGGGAGGAGGCCCTGAAATGGAACTGAACAGAGAGAAACTGAACTCAAGATGCTTCTCTTCTACTTCATTTTCTAGTCCAACCCTGCACCCACCCCCAGCCACTCACTGGCTGCCCCAACATGCCTACCTGTTCCCATACCCTCTGTCCCTGAATTGTCCAGCTGAGTGAGGAAGGAGGTGAAGAAGAGGAATGCTGATAGGTTGAGCTAAAAGAGCCAGGGTCCTGAAGCCAAGAAGTAAAATATGGTCGCAGTGGAGGTGGCTGACCGGTCTGAGACTAGGGTACTGGAGTGGGCATTTGGGGGTGTTGTTGACATCCATGGTGTGGCCCAGGAAGTGAGTTGCTGGGTGGAGGAGAGTGTCCCTGAGGATGGAGCAGTCCAGAACCAGGAGCCTTAGTGATGGGAGGGTCGTGCCTGTGGAGGATTCTGTCAGGGGGAAGAGGCAGGTGTGGGTGGATAGGGGACCTGGAAGGCCAGACCACGGCCCTGACAACCAGGGCCCAGGGGTCAGGAGAGAACAGCAGCAAGCAGAGGGAGAAGCCCGAGCCAAGCGGTGTGAGGCATGGAGGAGCCGGGAGTTCTCACAAGCAGATGGAGGTGCCTTGTATTGGCAAGAGGGATTGAGAACTTCTGCCCCACCTCCCTCAGGAAGCCCACCTGGCCTGTGCCACAAACTTGGAAGCTACAGCCCTCAGAGCACAAACAGCCCCAGAGAAGGTCAAAGGGCAGTGGTGTCCTGCAAGAAAATATACGATTCAATTAAGGTAGGAAGTGGAGGAGGCTCTCAGAGAAGCTGGGGTGCAATTTTCTATGTGTGGAGTAACCATTCCAGAGGACAGAATGGGAGATTTGAGTGGTGGAGAAGCTAAGGGCTAGGGTCAGAGGTAAGGAGGCACTGAGCACTGTTGGGGGGATGGCACTACAGAGAAATGAAGGCCACTGCAAGGAGGCTCTTCTACACATCAACATCTAATGGATCTTCCTCTCATTCATTCTACCTTCTTTCACATCCAAATTCCATTTACCTTCCCTTTTTTTGGAAGCTCATGCCATATTATTTCTTGGGTTTCTTTTTCATTTTGCTGGAGTACCTCCTTGCATAATTTTCAGAATGGACGAGTACAGGCTCTTCTTTCAGAGGCACTGATCATATACAAAAATATAGCTGCTGTCTGCTCTGCAGAAACATAGCTCCCCTTTGCCTGGGAGCACCATGGAGTCATTGAATGAAATTATTTTGCTGAACACACTTTCCTGTTGGGCAGGCAGCCAGGCCCTCCAGCACTTCGGTATCTTCTCATTTCCACTCTCTACCGCGGCCACTTCTGTGGTGGTAAAGCGCTTGTTCAGGCTGCATTTGGCTTCTCCATTAGCCCTTTGTACTGACCAGGAGCCTCCCAAGGCTACCCGCCTCATTTAGAGAGCCCAGACTTTAGCTGACGCAAAGAGGGTGGCACAACTGCCCCCGCTACTGGCGCTATAGTTCTTTAAGGGATTACTCCAATGTTTGCTCCATGTCCAGTCTGCCCTTTGCTGCTGGAGTTTGGGGCTTCTCCAAGGCCCCTTCGGTGAGAGCCATGTTCACCCCTGGCATATGGGACTACCAGTTCTTTGCTTGGTTTCTCCACCTTCCTGTCCCATCTGCTTTCAGTCTGCCTGGAATTTACCCCAGTGTCTACCCAGCTGACTGCCTTTCTTGCTTTCCAGCACCATTCTCAGGTCTTTCAGACACGCTCACACACACATACACACACACACACATGCGCACGCACATGCGCATCTCTCCTGTCATTTCGGGGAGACTCCGGGTGGGAGAGTACAAACGTGTGGACCCAGGCTGCCCCCATGAGCACAGCCCCACACAGTTCAGGTGGCATTTTCCACCACTCCCTGTTCTGGGTTCTCCCCTTTGGAGTTTCCCACGTCCTCGCCGAGCAGCGTTGCTAGGGAAGGCCATTCATTATTTAGGACTATCTGGCTAAGCCGCACTCCTCTATGCATGTGAAGTGACGTGATCACTCTCTATCCCAGGGAACCATGAGGGCCCCACCTGGGCTGTGGGAACCATCTGTGCCGATGACGCTTGTTGGCACAGAGTTCATCCGAAGATGCTGCTTGTGTCCTGGCTGTCATCACAACCCTTTTTTTTCTTTCCTGGGGAAATGATAAAGCTTGCTAGAAGAAAACTCTAGATCTCAAATGCTTTCTAGTTGTGAGCCGAGGGCTTTGTTGTCCAGGACGAGGCCACCAGGTACAGATACCTTTGCCCATTTTTGTCATTAACTAAGTGGACTGACACCTGACACGTGCACACTCAGACAGCAGAGGAGCCACGTCACTGGGGAAGAGGCGACGCTTGATTTGGGTCCGGAAAGAGAAGGCAGGCTCCTGGCCGTCAGCACAGGGAAGGGTGTCCCAGCTGAAGGAGCCACATGAGGAGAGGCCCAGGGGCATGGAATTTTCTGTCTGCGGACACCAAAAACATAGGCTGTGGATAAGTGATTAGCACGGTGTCTGACACATAGTGCGTGTGTGCCCTTGCATGTGTGTCTTCTCCTTTCTTTTCCTGAAAATGAACAAAACAGTGTTTGGGTCTACTTAAGTTCAGAATTCAAGGCTGTCCATCAACCCTTCCCCCATTTGCTGACTATTGTCTAAAACTATTGCAGAAGAATTTCACCTCCTGACCTTAAAACGTTGAACTTTTTTCAAAATAAATGCAGGGATGGGGGTAGGGTGGTGACGCATGTCTTAGCATCTCCCCACTGCAGGCAGAGGAGACTTCGAGGGGCCCAGGGAAGCAACTTAAGCCACCAATTCCTGTGCCAAAATCTCCACTCATTTCCTTCACATATAGACCATCATAACCAGATAGCTAACTCCCCCATTTTCATGACAACAAAGCAGAGTCCCGGGAAGTTGTGTGGCTTACTTGGGGTGGTGCAGGGGGTTAGTGATGGAGAATTATGGAAAATTCAGGTCACTGGAGAATTTTAGAAATGATTGCCTTGAGATATTTTTAGCACAGAACAAGACATCCAACCCTGGCTCCAATAAATCTTCATCCAAAGCATAGTATTGTTAATAATTAGGATCATGTACCGAGGCATTTTTAGAACCACAATAAGTAAATTACTACTATTTTTAGAGGTACTTCTTGGGCTGATGGCCTGAAACAAGAGAATGCCTTTAAGGCAAGGAACAAGTTGTGTCATATCATCATCACAAAGCACAGTGGAGATGTTGCCATCCCCTCTTCACAGATGAGAAAAATATGGCTCCAAGAAGGTGAGCCAGCCGTCTAGCCCACTGGCGGTGGAAGCAGGACCCAGGATTCTGAGCCAGCCCCTTTCTCCCACTTTGCCCCCACTAGCTTATGATGTATCCACACCCACCCAGCAGGGAGCCAAGGTGCTCCTGACTCGGTCAGTGACTAATTTTTTTTTTTAATGTAAACTCATTTTTGAAATATATATGCAGGAAGTGTACAAATCTCAGGTGAGCAAACTTAATGATCTTTACAAACTGAACACACTGGTATAGCCAGAACTCAAATCAAGGAGCAGACCAATACCTGCCCTCCAGGAGCTGCCTTAAGCCCCCTCCCAGTCACTGCTCCCCCAACGTCACCGCTGCCCTCCCTTCATCAACCTGTGTTTAAACTCAATAGAGATGGAATCACACAAAAAGTACATTTCTTTCATTCAAAATTATGTTCGAGTAATTCATCTGTGTTCTTGCATTCAACTGCGGTTCCTTCATTTTCATGACAGATTAGTATTCATTCAACTCTATGAAGATACGCGATTTATTGAGACGTTCCAGTGTTGGTGGACAGAATTGTTGTTTGCAGTTTGGCGCCTCCATGAGCATTTATGTGCATGCATTTTGGTGAACGTGTGCACACCCAGGAGTAAAATGCCACTTCCAGTTTTCCCACATGGTTATGCCAATTTACACGCCCATCTACAGCACTGTGAGAGTTCCAGTTGCTCCACATTCTCATCAGCGCTTGTTACCGTCTCATTTTCATTTTAGCCATACTGGTTGGAATATTGCAGAGATACAATATGGTAATAATTTGCATATCCCCAATGATTCAGGAAGTCAATCACATTGTCATATATTTATTGGCCGTTTGGATATTCCCTTTTGCAAACAATGATTCCTTTTTAATTTGTTCTTTAGTCAGAAAATATTTCTGAGAACCCTTCCCATGCTGGAAAATTCTATGTGTCTCTTTCCACCTCGGCGATCATTCCTAAGCCTGGACATTTGGCAGCCCTAAGAAGTTGCAAAGCCAAGAGGGGTGGCAGAAAGGAGTCAGAGGGATGGCCCCAGCCAACGCCGGGCGGGCATCCTTGAAGCCGTGGAAGTTCCACAGCTGTGCAAGGGCTTTCTCTGTGCACTGCAGGATTGCCATATGATCATCAGAAATGAGGAGAAATGGTTGATATTTCACATTGCGTTTTAAAGACGTGCTCTGAACCTCTGCTCACTCTTCTCTCTTCCTTTAGAATTTGGGCTCCAGATTTATTTCAGTGACTGCAGAGGAATAAAGATAAAAGAGTCTCTTTCCTTCTCCTCTTCCTGCTCTTAAGTAGGCAAGGAGCACACAGGGAGCTGTGTTTGCTGACAAGGCTATGCATTTTGGACACTGAGGACCCAGTATGTACCTAGAGCATTAAAATGGTTAAGGAGCTCTTAAGCTTTGACAATGGTTATCAAGCTGTAACAGCTCAAAATTTTCCTGGCATTTACTGAACACCTACTATATGCTGGGCACTTTCTAACTCATTTAACTCTCACCACAAGCCTCTCATCAGCGGGTTTACGGGAGAGTGCAGAGATGGGACAGAAATGCAGCCATGTAAGAGCAATTTATTTCAGTAGCTTAAAACAGTTATAGAAGAGATGCTCAAAGCAGCAAGTCCATTCACTCATTTATTCAATAGATGATTTCTGGCCCATCTCCCAGGTTGGGGGCTGTGGGCCCTAAGATGGTTGAGTCAGGGTCATGTCCTTTAGGAAATTCACAGTTTCCTTGTAACCAATTCATTGGTAAATGTATGAAACTAAAAATCCCTGCCAAGTTTGTCTTGATTGTAGGAAAAGGGCACTTCTGGCAGCAATTTGGGGTGGGGTGCTCGGTGCAGTGTGTCCAGGTGTTCTGCCAACACGCCCTGGTGGAGACCAGCATCTCCTGGGCTCGCACTACACACCATGCCCCAGGCAAGGCACTGTACACCTGTCATTTCCTATAATCCTCGCTGCAAACCTGGAAATTGTTGCTCTGCTTTGTATTATCTACAAAGAAACAAGGGCTCAGAGTAATCTTCACAAAGGCACAAAGGTGGC
Source organism: Rousettus aegyptiacus (assembly GCF_014176215.1). Taxonomy (NCBI): domain Eukaryota; kingdom Metazoa; phylum Chordata; class Mammalia; order Chiroptera; family Pteropodidae; genus Rousettus; species Rousettus aegyptiacus. The sequence goes on along the minus strand of NW_023416307.1, from coordinate 124,238,081 downwards.
AGAGCTGGAGCTCCAAACCAGGGCCTCCAAAGTCCTGGAGATCCCAAAGAAGGTGGAGATGGGATTGTGGCTGGCGGGGGCCCACACTGGAATGGGTGGGTGTGAGAACAGAAAAAGCTTCTTAGTTTCAGGGCAGCTCATTTAGGTGGGTGCATACCTCATGGCAGAACAAGGGGACAGTGCTGAACTGGAAAGTGGTCACAGCCAAAGAGTTAGAGTCCATGTGAGGACTATGAGCTCAGGAGACAGGTGACTATTTCCTTCACTTCTCGCCTTAAAGCAACTTTCTCTGATTTGTGTGATGCTTAAGGGAGGCAACATACAGCTCCAAATACAGGCTTTGGGGGCTGTGTGATTCTGGACAAGCCCGTTCACTTCTCTGAGCTTCAATTTCCTTTTCTTTAAAGTAGGCCCAGTCACATCTAAATGAAATAATCAACCTCGCATAGCAAAAGGGACAAAACAGACGCTCAGTAAATGTGGTTAAGATATAAGACAAATCCTGGCTTTCAGCTGCCTGGGTTCAACTCTGGGCTTTGCCACTTACAACCTGTGTGTCCTTAGGCAAGTGATTTACACTCTTTGTCTCCATTTTCTTCTTCTTAAAATGGAGATCATAATAATAGTTCCTACCCCAAGAGGTCGTTGTGATAAGAATTTGATACATGCATTCCCATGAGTTTAGCACAATGCCTGGCCACATCATAAGCCTTCAGTAAAAAGTAGCTACAATTATATTTCATCCCTCACATTGCCTGGTAGATGAGTAGCAATTGCTCATTAAACAGAACTATTGGTTTTCTTTCTCCCCAACATTCAGTGGTATGGCTCAAGCTCTGTATTAAAGAAACTAAAATGGGGTCATGGAAACTTACAGTGGGGAGGCCAGCTTCCAGCAAGATGTCAAAGATGGGAGGATTTGAGGTAGGGCAAGGGGTTTGCAGAGGAATGAGTGAGTGGGGGTCGGGGGTGCAAAGCTTGGGTCAGAGCCACACATGGAGGACAGGGAGTGGGAAAGTTGGGTTCAGAGGTGTCGCTAGGGGAGAGAGGGGGAGGAGGCCCTGAGGAGACTGTCAAGTGTTGACCTAGGCATGGCGACATGTGACCATGTGACTTGGGGGGGGGAGGGGGTGAGTGATCTGCCTTCTGGGCCTAGAAAGGAGGGACGCCCTGGCCTCCCTGGCCACCTGAGGGTTTGCATGGTATAGAGGATATAGAGGTGAAAGCGTTTAAAGCCACTAATGCTCCACACAGATGCGCCACCACGTCTCCTCAAGTGGAGCAGCGCCGGACACAGCTCACGCATGGCTTCCAGAGCAGCAGCCAAGTCCTGCTTTAATTTTCGTGGCTCTCCTTATTAACTCTGCAGCTCTAGTAAATGAGAATTCCTGTAAAACACATTCGCGACCACCTTCCTATCCCTTGTGATATTATTCCTATCACAACTCTATGTTACCACTTACAGTTTTATTGTATCTTAGTACATTATAGGAAACTTTAAAAATATAACTTGTTCTGTTACCAAAAAAAAAAAATATATATATATATATATATATATAACAGATGCAGTTTTAAGCCTTCAGTATGTTCCTGCAGGCTTAGGAAAACTAGGCCTGTACAAGCCATATGAGACAACACGTGACCACCGTCACCCTCATTCTTGATGCAGCTGAGCTGCACCGTTCCTCGCCCTCATGCTTTATGCCTCTGTGCCTATGCTTGTCCTCTCTGCCTAGGACACATTTCCCAGCTCACATTACATAAAACTCCTAGTCGTCCTTCAAAACCCCATCCAGGCCTCCTCCTTTTGAAGCTTTCAAACATCCCTTCCATAGGGGAACTGCCAGATATCTGTCCCTATGCATTTAGGAAATATTGCATATATTACCCTCTATCCCAATTATGCACTTGTTTAAACTTGCAGACCTCTAGCCTTCCTCCATTTCCAGGGCTGCCAAAGGGTCCGGAAGAGAATTAGAGCTAAATTAATGTGTCTGCAATAAAGCCAGTTAGACTTGGTCCTATGTCCAGAGGTTCCATGGCTTATGGATTTTAAAATATGAATTCTTTCATAACTGAATATTACAAAGAAATGCATCCCTCTGCTGACCATCAAAGAAAGGTATAGGGGAAGTTTGAGGATTCGAACAGCCTCTCCAAACCTAATCTGTCTCTAAAAGGAAGTCCCCTTGAGATCTCCCTAGGTCTGCGGTCCTCATTTTTATCAAGACCTGTAGTGAAGAAGAAATATTTTTTACATTGTGACACATTAAAGGCCTACATCAGAGGTAAAACTTTCATGGGACAATATTTACCTTTGCTGCGGGCATTGCTCTTTATTTTCTCTTTCTTGTTTTGTTTTTGTTTGTTAGCTTGTTTGTTTTTAAATTGCCGGTCACCCACTACATTGATTTCACGGTTCTTTAGTCTAATCGTTTGCATCAGTTGCAATGTTAGAAAAATATTGCTCTAAGTAACCCAAGAAGGCTTCTCAGAGGAAGAGCCCTGGGCCCTGGAGGTCAGCTCAGAGGGTGCGTGGGTGGGTGAGGAGAGAGTGTGAGGAAGGCACTGGCGAGGGTCTCACCTTCTTCTCTCTCCTTGCAGCTGAGCCCCTACCGTTGATGGACCTGTGTCGGAGATCCATCCGCTTGGCCCTGGGCCGCCAGCGCCTACCGGACATCAGCTCCCTACCCCTGCCTCAGTCTCTCAAAAACTATCTGCAGTACCAGTGAGCCCGGCTGGGGGGCGCTGAGGGGCAGCAGCGGGCACCCCAGCTGGCTCCGCCTTTCATTTCACTGTCACACAGTACATTCAAGAAGGGGTCTTCCTCCTGGCCCCGGTTCCCCAGAACTTCCACTTCTTTGAAAGGCCAGGACGTGTTCCCAGCTTTAAAAATGAATGTCTGTTGCCAACGATGTATGCTGCCTTAGAAGCAGCAATCCTGTCAGAAATCTTCTTGGAAGCTACGAAGAACCTGGAGCCTGCGCCCGGAGGAGGTCCTGCCAGCCGACCAGGACCCGGCAGCCACCGGTATTGATTAGAGAGCTCGTTTCCATATTCGAGAGAATGAATAAAACATTGGAGCAGGAGACTTTCCATTGTGTGCCCGGTGCAGACAGGGCCAGGGGAGAATTGGCCAGCTCTGGGAGAAAATTGCCTCTGAATAATGAATGATGAAAGCGGCTTGATGCGCTGCCCCTCTAGACCCCCTCCCCTTGCCAGGGCAGCAGGATTGTCGTGACACTTTAGGACTTTGTGCCCCACCGAAAGACTATTACACCCAGGGATGCCCGTGGACAGTAGAAATGGCAAGTGGACGGAGCAATGTTTAGACACCTTCCAGCTTACCTAGCTTACCTCTTTGAAAGTTTACTTACCCCTGTCACGTGCCCTCCTTCCCCGCGGCTGACCCACGTTCCTCTCTTTGCCCCAGGCACCTCTATTCAGGGAAGCTGAGTCTGACAAATTCATCCCAGGGACAGAGCGTTTCCTTTATTATTATTTTTAAATAGCGTTGCATTTTAAAAGGGAAGGGTTGTGAGTGAGGGCAGTACTTAGTCCAAAGGTGCTAATGGGGAGATTAGGGGCATTGTAACACCGGAATGGATCATGTCCTTGGCCTGGGGAGCCTTTCTGGGATGCCTAGAGTCTCTAGGCAACCGTCCACTCAGGATGCAGTCTGGTTTCCACAAAGATTTGTTTGAGCGAATTATTTTTTCACTTTAGGGGACTCGTATGAGTTTGTTTCTGTTTCAGATGTGTGTGTGATGTGCTGTTTATTTATCAGCTCGGGGCCCACAGGGGCAGTTTGTGACTGGAAGGGTGGATGTGGGAGGCATCTTCTCCGCCCCCTCCTAGCCTGGTCCTCTTCCAGGAACCGTGCTGCTGCTGCCGCCGCCACCGCCTCCATTGAGCATCTGTCATGTGTTTCCGATGCTCTCTGCCCAGACTCATTTTTAACTGGAAATTGTCACAGCAGTGGAATCCCAGAGCCCCAGACGGCACTGCCTACCCCCTACTTTAATGTGAACTTGACTGATGAATGAGGAGTGTTTCTAATAAAGTTTGTCATTCAGGCCTTCAGCTGTTTAGTAAATGCTCTTCGGGGAGGTGCTGGGAAGGCTTCTTCTCTCAACCTGGCTGGTCTGTCCTCCGGTCCTCAGAAGGCAGGGATGTGATTCCCTCTCCAGACACTTCTCTTCTCTTCCATCGTCTTGTCCCCACTTGAACCCAAACTCTAACGTGCCTGGGTCCTGGACCCATGCCAAGCTGGCCATGGTGGTAGAAAAACAGGTCAAACTGCTGATGCCAAGCTCTGATGTCCAAAAGGTGACTGCAGGGGACACAGGGTCAAGCAGGGTAAACCCTACAGGACAACCATTTCAAAGTAGACCCAGAGGTGGGGCTAAATGTGACTTTGGAACTGCATGTCATTGCCAAGGAGCAGTTCAGATTGCAGAAGGGTAAGTGTATGACTTAGCCCAGGACTGGAAGTGGATCAGGAGCCAATTCCTCTGGGGTCTGGGCCAGGCCTGGCACAACATCGCTCAACTGCACAGGCCATCAACACATACTCTGACAACTTCCGAGGACCCAGCGGCGCTCACACAGGTATATCCCATCCCCGGAGGGAATGTGTACAGTGTAGCCTAAAATGAGAGGGAGCTTGTTAAGGGGAAGGGAGGATAGTGCCTGAAGGGAAGGCTTCCTGGAAGAAGAGGTACTCTCCATACCTGCTTTTTTAGGGGAGACCACCTTATTGAGGACAGACCTAAAGAACCAGCCCTGCTGCATGTGCCCCAGAGCAGTGTTCTTCCACAGCTCTGACCTAGGGCTGGAGGCTGGGCTTGGCCTTGGGCAGGTTTCCATCATTCAGGTTGTGCAGAGGCAGTCCTGCAGAGGCGTGGACTCAGGCTTTGGGGTAGGAGGCCTGGGTTTCAGTCCCGGCTTTATCATTGACACCTGTGACCTTGGATAAGTCACTTCCTCCTGTGCCCACTGTGTGGGCTGACTAGGTGGCCAGCGACCCTTCTTCTCCAGCCTCCCGGTGTCCCAGTTTCAGATCCAGATTTCCAGTGTGGATGCATCCCTCCCAGCTCGGCTTATGCTACTTCCTTCAACCCAGCAATGCCTTCCCCGTTCTCACTTTACCCTCTCGGCATTGGCTTCGATCAACCCTCCTCCAAGAAGCCCTCCACAACCACCCACCAACTCCTTGCCTAGGGTGAGAATCAGCTCCTTGCCTCCCAGCTTGAGAATGCTCCTCTTGGCACCCAGGATGCTCACCCAAGCACCTGGGCTGGAGCCCCTCTCTGTCCTGTGGTCTCATGTGCTCAGTGGGCTGCATGCCTTGGGCAAGTAGGGCCTGGGCCTGCTCCTTTCCACACAGCCCTGGACCAGACACATGGGCCCTGCAATGTGGAGAGGTAGGTGGGAGGGCCTCCTTATAGCTTGGATGCCAGGAACTTGCAAACAAAGCCCTAGGGGGGAGAGGAGGCTGTCCCGCTAGAGTCCAGAACCTGGCTTCAGGTCTCTGTGGCTTCATGCCTTGTCTCTGCCTTGGCCACTCTGCAGACATTGGTCAGGCATTTGTGTGTGCCCAGCACTGCCTAGGGACAGGAAGAAGGAGGTCTACCCCTGCCCTGTTGGAGCTCACATTCTAAGGGAAAAACACAACATATAAACTAAGTAACAAGATGATGTCAGAGCGAAGAGATGGGGCTTCAGATGGTGGGGAGCAGAAGGACCTCGTTTCTGAGAGGCATCAAGGAAGGCTTTGGGAAATGCTGAGTTTTGAAAATAAAAGAACCCAACACATGAAAGACTGTGGGTGGAGGAAACTTCCGGTCGTCCCATCCCCAGAGCAGGAGCTTCTGAGCCCCAGCGAGCTGAGCTGAAGTCAGGAGCCACCGTGCTGCCCATCTACCCCAGCTCCAGTCCCGTTTGCCTGTGTATATGCAAGGTATCTCCAAGGTACTTGTGTGTTAGTACACACACACACACACACACATACACACACACACACCTTACCAGAGGTCTTTCCCTGGCCTCACAGCTGTCCCCAGGGCTAGTGTTCATTATAGCCCAGCCCCCAGCCCCTCCCATCCTTGGCATATTCTCGGAGGTTTGGCCTGTCTCATGATCTGTTTCTCACAGAGGTGCTTGCTGAAATAGTCCGCTAATCGCTTTTCAATTGTCTATGAGTAGAGCATATAGTGGGCACAGTGTCCCACAGATCTGATCCCTGCTGAGTTCCCCAGTTGATACTTTACCTACGTTTCCACTTTCTGAATAAAGCCATTCCTCTTTCCCTTGCTTTTCTTCTCCATTCCTTGTGCCAGTGTCTGGCTTCTTCAGGGAACATCTTTCACTAAGAAACAAAGATTTCATCATCTCTGGATGTCACAGCCAAAGTGCCAGCAGATAGCAAGTAACACAGTTACAGGGCGATGGACTTGTGCACACTAGCCAGGACCTCGCTCCCAGCCACGGCCTCTGAACAGGAGGCACATCCGCACCTCAGCAAACGGGCAGACTAGGCGGCATTACTCCTCAGCTCCCTGACAAAGAGTGGAGATCTCCACTGTTAGTCTAAAACACAAGGAGTTAGTCTGCTGTTTCCTCTAGTCCTGGGGCCTGGGTCCCACTCCAGTCTGCAGATGTGTTTGGTTTTTTTTTTTCATTGTTATTGTTCTACAGAACATGTGTGTATTTTAATAAAAATTGAACCCAGGAAAAAAAAATCAAGTAATTTAACAGAAAATCCAGATTTATGAGTTGTCTGGAAAGAGAAAGACATGTGGTAAGACCAAGCCAACTGTCTTCCATGGTGATGTTGGCCAAGCTGAGTATGGATGGCCCTTTGAGTAGAGCTCTTTGTCCTGTGATCTCGTCCGAGGTCCACCCCTCCTAGAGCACAGCAGCAGGGCCTCTCGCAGCCAACTGCCCCGCTGGACATTAATTGCCTGGGTGTGGGTCAAGGCTTCTGAGTTGGCCTCTCTGGACTATAACACACATCAGTGGGTAATAAACACACACACACACACACACACACACACACACACACACACACACACACCAAAGGACGGTGGGGGCCAGGGGAGTCTGCTAGTTCTGGACTTGAATTTGAAGTACCTCATAGCTTCAGCCACTGATGTCCAGGGAGTTCACAGTCATTCAGGATCTCTGCCTAGATAACAGAGATAACATGTGTGTCTCTGATTACACAGTGAAATCCTAGAAGATGAGGACAAGAATTCTTGAGTCCTCTTTTTAATGAGCTGGATGATATAGAGAGATGAGCCTGGCTGCACATTAGAATCCCTTAAGGAAATCTGTAAAAAGTCCCAGTGCCCACGCCTTTTACCAGACCAATTAAATCGGGACCTCTGGGGGTGGGGCCCGGGCCTCGGTAGTTTTTAGATTTCCCTAGATGATTCTAATGTGCAGCCAGGGTTGAGCTTTGCTGGGCTAGGTGCTTAATTAAGTCATCTTAGTAGAGATGCAGTTTTTGGTGGTGAAAATGTACATCCTGGGCCAGAGAAAGCCTCCCCAGCCCACGTTACGAGAAGGGAGGATTCTGAATGGCAAGTGTCACTAATGTGATTAAGTCCAAAGCCAACAAGTCTTCCCATCCCTCTTCCTTCCTTCAGAGATGCTACACTGGTTGCTCTCCAGACTGGGGAGAAAGCACTGGCCAGTTATGCCCTGATGCTGCACAATTCTTGATTGATTGATTCCAGCTCCATCCACAGCCTGACCCCTGAGGCCCATGATATGTGGAGACTTTCCCAGAGTGCATTGCCACACTCAATCAGAGCAACCTAGAATAATAAGTACAGACCAGACTGAAGATGGTTTGGTCTTGAATATACTGTTTTAAATAAGATTTGAAATAATGAGACCTGACTACAAGAATGATTTGGTTCTTAGTATTTCCATAAACAAGATGGCACATTTGGCCAATAAAAATGATGCCCTATCCTCCACCCCCACTTCTCTGATGGGTTTTAGAAGTAGATAAGCCAGTGACAAGCCAACGCTGGCTTGATGACAGTGTCCTCACCTGTTTTGTCCACCCAACTAATAGGACTCTTTTCCTATAAGCAGCCCCGGTGTTGGCTGAGTGCTCAGCCTGGTCAGTATACACAGCAGGAGCAGGGTAAGTTATCTCCCATTCTTCCAACCAGCACAGTGGCCTCAGTAATGCTGTCTCTGTGCCTGGGTATTTTTCCATCTAAGGAAGGAGATACGCTAATGATTTGCTGCACAGGGATGGCATTTGAAGAAAAGAGTTGCCTTGTAGTCATCACTTTAAGTCGACAAATGGCTCTGTGCCAGGATCGTACCAGACCCAAGGGGCATTTTGCTCCTGTTGCCCAAGGGTACCCACACACCCCAGCAGGGAGACCGACATGCAAACACGTGAATGCAGAGTCAAGTGCCTGCTGACAGTATGAACAGTGGGGCCCAGGAGAGAGAAAAAATGCATGGAGGTGGGAAAGGGCTTAGCGAGGGAGGGAACGTTGACAAGTCCCAGGTGATGGAGGACAAGCTGTATGAAGAAAGGGTGCAATGGGGAATAATGAAGATCTTGTAAGCCACACTCAAGAACAAGGGCTTGGTATGGGTCAGAATCTAGGAGGAAACATCCAACATGCTCAAAACGGAAGCTGAGGAGAGTTTAATAAAGGGTCTATGTACAGAGGTGGGGGCAGTGTTCAGGAAACCAACAACTGAGGTTGAAGCACCCTGGGCTAGCTACAGTGCGAGGGAAAATTGTTACCATCGCGAATTTCATAGGGTTAAGAGAAGGTAGCAGTAACTAGAGGAAGGGAAACTGTGCCTATTAAAAGAGCCACTCGACAGGAACTATGGCCTTAGATGGAGGAACACAGCCAGTGCCAAGTGCAGGCTGGCAAGGAGGAACCTGGGGCATAAGCACCCTGACCTTTCTCTTGTCTCTTCTCCCATGTCCCATCAGTGCCTCCGTTGGTTGAAACCCTCAGAACATAGCTGGCCAGGGCCCCTGATTAGTATCATCTATAGAGGTCCTAAAAGCAGAGCAGAAAAGGAAGGAGAGTGGATCTATGGGTACCAAGAGGGGAATGCGCAGTAGACTTTATCCTACAGACCTGCAATGTTCTTTTTTTTTTCAAACAAAATTGCCAAGATCCAAACCTTTAGTGTATAAGTGGGTAAAAGCTAATTTGTTCCAAATGTGTGTGCTGGGGATGCTTTCAACTCCCACCCCTGTACCTCTCCTAGCTGAATATCAGATGCTCAACACCTGAAGCATCTCCAAAGAGCCTTAGAAGGCTCCATCGAAATTACACTCTTCCCAAAGTATAACCCAACTGTGTAAAAAGCAGCAGCAGGATCAGGGCCTGGAACTAGAGTTTTCAAATGCTGTTGCAGGAACCATGCCGGGTTTAAAGCTGGAATGATAAGGTCCACTTTGTGTTTTTGTACAGCCTTCCTGGAAGGTCTATGGAGGGGGTTTAGCAAGCAGGCAAGAGTAGAGGCCAAGAAATGAAAGGTCCCAGGGAGAGAAAGAAGGCCTGGACGAAGGCCTGGGGAGTAGATGATCGGGAAGAGAGAGCTGGTGCACATGGACCAAACCCACGGGCTTGGTGACCCGCTGCATGCAGGAGTCAGGCAAGGGAAGAAGAGGACACTCACCATTCATTCATTTAACAAATATTTATCGAGGACCTGCTGTGTGTCAGGCGTGGCTGGTGGTGCTGAGGATACTACGATGAAGAAAAAACAAACGAAAACCCTCCACCTTCACGGAACATACATCCCGGGGGAAAGGTGCAAGTAAACTAGAGTGTGCCGGATGGTGCTAAACAGGGGAGAGGTGTAGGGAGCAGATGGCGGAGTTGCTGCCATGGTGTGCTTGTCGGTGTTCAACAACCAGCTCTCTGGAGGGAACAAAAAGCCCTGGTCTATAATGTCTGCTGTTTTCTATAATGTAAATACTCCCACCACAGCCAATTTCAAGCTCCAGTGCAATATCCAATAAAAAGCAGAGTTGGGAAAAGATGATCAGTAGCAAATCATCACACAGTATTTTCACCGAATAGATACAATAAATGTAACTTACCCGAAGAGCAAAGATTACACTATACTAATTTAAAAGTGATGAGTTTTGAGTATTACCTTCATTTTTAATATAACTTATTTAATTGCAAGTTTATGTGATTTAATTTTTTAAATAATGCTGTAATCAATAACCAGCTTGCAAAATTCCTGAGATTTTAACCATCGGCTGTTGCAAGCTAGTATGAGCCAGCCCCAGGATACCTCCGGGTTGCTGGAGTTGGAATTACTCCAGTGTGATTCTGATCTTTTCGGCCACTCCACCAGGTGTGAGCACATTCATTTGGCCTAAGATAAAAGTGCTCTCTTTCCTGCAGCGCCCCTTGCAGAGTGATGAGGAGAAGCTGGTTTAGAGTAGTGTGGGAGTAAGGAAACTACACCTGGATGAAACCTTCACAGCGATGACCACAGAGTCTGACCCAGGAATAATCAGGTATTTATCATCTGACCATTTCTGAACACCCAGCATGCTCACATTTCCAGAGATACTACTCAAAAATAGAGATGCAAAAATCCTAAACAAAATGCAAACCAAATCCAGGGATATATAAAAAGATTCACGATATTCCCAGAGTTGGTTTATTCCCTAAGTACAAGATTAGCTTAACAATGAAAAAGTGATGCAATTCATCATATTGACCAAATAAAAAAAAGAAAAAATGATCGTCTCAATAGATGGAGAAAAGCGTTTGCTAAAACTCAAAACTTGTTTATGATTTTTTTGAAAAAAACTTTCAGAAAACTAGGGACATGGGAACTTTTTAAGTCTAGTAAAGCATAACTACTAAATATCTATAGCAATATAGTTAATGATAAATTATTGAATGCTTTTCTCTTTCATTGACAAATGAAAGGTTGCCTACTCTCACCACTTTTATGCAACATTATGTTAGAAATTCTAGGCAGTTCAATAAGACAAGAACAAGGAATTAAAAGGTAGAAAAATTGGAAAGGAAGAAATAAACCCACGATTCTTTGTAGATGACATCATTGTATACATAGAAAAGAATCCATAGAAAACTACGAGAATTAATAGGAGAAAATTTAGAAAGATCATTTGGATACAAGGTCAAAAAAACTGTAGGTCTACATATTAGCAAAAAACAGAAAGTAAAATTTAAAATATTGTCTTTTTATAGTAACAAAAATAGAAAAATCTAATGAAAAATATGCAAGACTTCTACACAGAAAACTAGAAAACACTGTCAAGAGACATTAAAAAAGAACTAAATAAATGGAGAGATAGACCATATCAATGAGAAGACTCAACATTTTAACAATGTCAAATCTCCCTCAAATGATGTATAGAGTCAATACGACAATAATACAAATTTTCTGAGTTTTGTTGTGGAAGTCAATAAATTGATACTAAATTTATTTGGAAATATGAAGGACCTAAAATAGCTGTAATAATCTTATAAAAGAAAAACAAATTAGGACTTATGTTACCAGATCCTGAGACTTACTACAAATCTATAATATTTAAAGTAGTTCGATGTTGGTGTAAGGAACAATGAGTAGACCAATGAATAGAATAGAGTCCAGAGACAGAGCCATGTTGACGTGGTTAATGAATGGTGCTATCAAAATTCTGTGGGGGAAAGTCAACCTTTTCTATAAGTGGTGCTGGCTCCTTTGGATATCCAAATGGAGGAAACATGATCTTCGTGCCTACTTCACATCACAGACAAAAATTAGACTGGAAGTGATTATAGAACTAAACATAAAAGGTAAAACAACAACTTAAAGTCTTCTAGAAAAAAACATAGGGAAAAAAATTGTTATGTTCTTGGGGTAATCGAGCCTTCTTAAACAGAGTGTACGATGCAGTAACCACACGGAGAAGGATAAATAGATTGAACTTCATTAAAATTAATAACTCTTCCTCAGCGAAGGACACATTGAGAGAATGAGAAGGCAAGGCGCAGTCTGAGAGAAGAAAGCTGCACTACACACACCGACCAGGGATAGCATCGCTATTCCTAACAGGCCCCAACTGGAAATAACCTACATGTCCATCCACAGGAGAAGAGAAGAAGAAAGTGTGGCGTAGCCATACAATGGAACACTGTGTAATGTGTGTGTACGTGTATGTGTGTGTGTGTGTGTGTGTGTGTGTGTGTGTTTAAACGGACTATTGCTAAACACAACATGGCTGGAACTCATGACGATGTTGTATGAGAGAAGCTGGACAGGGAAAGATACGTAATTCCATTTAGGTGAGTTCAAGAACAGGCAAAAGTGATCTCTGACTATAGAAGTCAGAATAGTGTTATTTGCAGGGCAAGGGGGCTGTGCTATTGCTTGTGGGAATAAGCATGAGGGAACTTGCCGGGGTCCAAGTAAAGTTCTACATTTTTATTTAGGTGATGGTCACATGAATACCGACATGTAAAAATTCATCAAACTCTATACTTAGGATTTATGTGCTTGTTTATGTATAGTATTCATATAAATTCAAAAAAAAAAAAGAGAGAGAGAGAGAAGGAGCAAGACCCCCAAATTTCTGTTTTCAAAATTCACTTCCTTCTCACTAGAAACGCTTTGGATCCAATGCAGAATTTCCCTTGGCAGCAACTAGTACAGTTACTGCATCTGAGAAGGCAGATGGTTCCACAATAGAAAAAAGAAGAAGAAGAAAAAAGAGGCTGAGAGATTTGAAGGTTTTGAAGAACAAAGAATCCCAGTGTCTCGGGCAAACATCTTCAGAGGGCTCATGTCCTAGAAGCGGTCACAGGCGTGCAACATCTGTGCAGTGATTTCCCATATCAAGTGGCCTCCTTCAGCAAGTGTAGATGCCCTTCCACAAGCCTGACTGCACACGGGGAATAGGTTTTAGAATTTCACATTTCCATCTAAAAACTCACATTCCTTTCCTGGATAATGGTCATGTTACACAATAGCCCCTGGGATTTTCACATAGAGCCTAATAGAACATCACTGACCACTAACCACAAAAAAAATCATTTTTTTTTTTGTAAACAGAGATGATAAGCCCTTTTTCTTTCCTTTTCTTAAGAAAAATCTCTTGGCAGGTTAATCCGTTCTCCTTTATCAATGTGTGGGCGGTCCCACGTTCCTCCCAACCCTTCCAAGATTTGCAGATGAAGTTGCCAGGACTGGTTCTGAATTATTAGAAATTTAAAACAGAGACTGAAAATGATCCTTTTCTTGCAGAAATACAAACAAATATTTCCAGATGGAATGGCAAGATGTCATGGCTGGAGGCACAGGGAGTGGGTGGAGATGTATAGAGACACAAGACAGGCAGCGAGTTGCAAATTGTTAAAGCCGAGTAATGGAAACACGAGAGTTTATTATACTGTCCAATCTACTCTTGTTGTTTTGAATTACCCATGATAACAATTTAAAAAGAACAGATTCCTTGAAGGTGAACTGATTTAGAAGGATGAACATTTATATCTGATCCCATGAGTTAATAATCAAGGAAATTCTGACTGTTGAAATCAACTCGTCATTGTTCATTCACCTTTGAAAATGAAAATAAAATTCCTTGACTTGATCTCCATGTCACTAATAATTTTCCGTATTCAATGTGTCCATCACTGGCTGGAATCTAAGCTTGGAGTTCAATAGCTTGTTATTTTTATTTTTGATCACGAATGAACATTTTTGGTTTTCATGTGCTCTTCTTTTTCCTGTGTTCTTTCTTTCAGCATAATTATTTTAAGAGGCATCCAAATTTTTCATGTGCAGCCATAGTTCTTTCCTTTTTACTGCTGAGTAACAACCCATTGGGATACACCAAAACATGTTTATCCATTCACCATTGATGGACATTTGGGTTGTTTCTGGATTGCGGGTTTTACAAATAAAGCTGCTATGAATATTCATGTGTGGGCATATGCTTCCTTTTCTCTTGGGTAAATACCCAGGAGTGGAATGCTGGATCATGTGGAAGGTGTATGTTCGACTTTTTAAGAAACTGCCAAATTGTTTTCCAAAATTTTTGGTTGTTTTACATTTCTGATTTGTGAGAGTTCCCATTCCTTTACATCCTTGCCAACGTTTGATATGATCAACTTTTATAAATCTAGGTGTGAAGCGCTATTTCATCGAGTTTTTTTATTTGCAGACCCCAAATGACTAATGAAGTTTAGCATCTTTTCATATGCTTGTTTACTATCCATTTATCTTCTTTGCTGAAATATCTATTCAAATCTTTTGCCCATTTTAAGTGGTGTGTCTTTATTATTAAATTTTTAAAGTTCTTTATGTATTCTTGTTGCACATCCTTTATCAAATGTATTCTTTATTTTCTCCCAAGATGTAGCTTATTTTTTCATTATCTTAGTGTCTTTTGGGAACAGAAATTTTTAACTTCGATAAAGTCCGAGTTATTAATTTGTCCTTATATAGACTGTTCTTTTGGTGTCTTATTAAAGAAAACTTTGCTTCGCCCAAGATCACAAAGGTTTTCTTCTATGTTTTCTTCTAGAATTTTTATAGTTTTAGGTTTTATATTTCAGTCTTGGACCCACTCTGAGTTGATTTATGTATATTGTGTAAGGCACTGATCAAAATCATGCTGTTGGCTACAGATATCTAAATGTTCAGCACCATTAGTTGAAAAGACTATTCTTTCTTCACCCAATTGCCTTTTTTCATCCTTGTGAAAACTTAATTGTCCGTATATGTATAGTGTTTCTCTGGATTCTTTCCTGTTCCATTGATCTATTTGTTTATCTTGATGCCAGTACTATTTTGTCTTGACTATTGTAGCTTTATAAGTCCCAAAATAGGTTAGTACTAGTTCTCTAACTTTGCTCTTTGTGAAATTCATTTTGGCTATCCTAGGCCCTTTGTATTTCTCTATAAATTTTAGAACCAGATTGTCAATGTCTTCAAAAAAGAAAATTTGCATGGATTTCAATAAGGATTGCATTAAGTCTGTAGATCAATTTGGGAAGAATTGATACTAGAACTAATTAGTGAGTGTAGCAATGTTGCAGGATATAACATCTATATTAAAAAATTAATTGCATTAAAAATTAATTGTATTTCTATATACTAGCAATGAATGATTCAAAGTAGAAATTTTTAAAAAATTTATAACAGCATTGACAAATATTAAATACTTGGGGGTGAATCTCACAAAAACTTCAAGACTTATACACTAAAACTCTGAAACATTGTTAAGAGAAATTAAAGATAACCAAAATAAATGGAGAGATCTGTTTTTCATGAGTCGGAAGACTCAGCGTTGTTAAGATGTCAATTCTTCCCAAATTGATTAGAATGATTCTGAGTGAAATAAACGAGTTCCAAGGGTTCCATACTATGACTCCATTTATATAACATTCTTGAAATGACAAAATTATAGAAATGGAGAACAGATTAACAGTTACCAGGGGTTAAAGAAACAGTAGGTAGAAGGGAATTAGGTGTAGCTAAAAGTGTCAGCATCAGGAATCCTTGTAGTGGTGGGAGCGTTTTGTATCTTCATTGTATCCATGTTGATGTCTTGTTCCCGATACTGTACTATAGGTTAACAAAACATTGCCTTGGGAAGACACCGAGTGAAGGGGACACAGGAACTCTTTATGTTATTTCTCACAACGGCATGTGAAACTATAATTATCTCAAAATAAAACATTGAATTTAAACAGCGGTCTCCCAATAAACTCATACGAGCACAAACTGATGGTTACCAGATGGAAGGGGCATTGGAGGAGGGAGCGAAAAGGTGAAGGGTGAAGAAGTACAAATTGGCAGATACAAAACAGTCACAGGGATGTGAAGTACAGCGTAGTGAATATAGTCAATACCATTATAATAACTATATATGGCGCCAAGTGGGTGCTAGACGTATCGGGAAGATCACTTTATACGTTTCGTTAATGTCGAACCACTACACTGTACACCTCACCTGTCGCTCATGTCCAGGAGCTGAGGGTCCCAGTGTTTGCTTTCACCGTACATGCTTTCAGCGTTCTTACGGACTCAGCCCGTGAAGTACTTTCCCTAGAACACGAGATAAATTATGCCTTTAAATTTTTTAATTTATAAATTAAATTGCTAAAATGAAAGCTGGAAACTGTTATTGTGGTCTCTTTAAAAGAAAAAAATAATCACCAGTATAATGAAATCGTTCAGGTGTGTATAGGGATCTTTGTACATTCTTAGTTAAAAAGTGATTTTTGCAGACCCCGGATTCCTTGTAAAAATAAAAAACAAACAAACAAACAAACAAATAAATAAAAACTAATATAGTATTGTCAACCGTAATTGAAAAAATTTTTAATTAAAAAAATTTAAGTGTCCCAATTTAAAGAATAATATATGATCTTCATATGTATAGGTCCCACTGTGATCTGACCTTTGCTTATGACTTTATGTCCTGAGACGTCCAACTTGCTCTCCCAGCCACACGGAACTGCTTGTGCTCCCCACCCTCCCCTGCCAGCACTGCTGCTTCTCACCTCCGCTGCTGGCCTGCCTCGGCAGAGGCCTCTTGGGCTCCCGAAGGTCGCCTCTCCGTCCCCGTGCTTCTGGTGGAGGTATAGGTGCCTTTCAGACTCTGCTCTCGTAAAGACACCTCCATCATCCAAGAGTTAGAAGTATTATCTCAAGCCTGGCTCAAGCAGGCTAATAAATGTTGTGCGCCTAAGATTTTTAACAAGATTGTTCCCTGTACAGTAGGCGGATGCACTCTACGAGTATTTTTTAATATTCCCTCCAGTGTGCTATGAATCTCAACAGAAGCAGACCACATAGTATATTTTGTCAAGTGTGAACATTAGAGTTACTGGCACCATGTTTTCAATTTCTTCCACTGATATGTTAGTCATAGATAGAGTGTCCTCTCTACAGATTGGCCCAGACCCACTGGCCTGCCCTTTCGTATGGCTTTGCTGGCTATGGTGCTTTTGCCAAGCTCAGGAGTGTCCTTCAGTTAGGCGCAGTTTCCCCAAACTTTTAATTCCTCAAGTACCACACCCGCCTCATCAATTGTGAATTCCTTCTGGCCTTTCTTGAACCTGTTTTTGCTTCTAGCCTGTACTGTCTCTGGAAGTGACAGCCTGCCTTTGGGGAAGCAGGATGTCCTGCTCTGTTTTAAAATTCCTTTTAGTATTTAGAGTTGTCATAAGATCCAAGTCCTATTCTGCATCTTCCCTCTGCCTTTACACATTTTGTCTTTAAGGATAGAGGCACTTTTTTTTTGGTCACTGTCACTTAAAAAAATCAGTCCCTGCTATGTGTTCTAGCCTCTCGAGGCTACTGTCACTTGTTGCAGAGGAGTCTCATCTTTTTGTGTGCCTGTGCTGGACACACAGGACTTAAATATGACTACTTACCCTTGAGGTTGTGGCCCCACATTTCAGGCTTCTTTCCCATCTGAATTCGGAACTTTATTCACTCTAACCCCTGAAACAGGCTTGCATTTGCTCCACATCACTCAAGAGCAAGAAACACAGCATAACTTTCCTTTTTCCTAATTCAAGTTCAAGCTCTCAGCCCCCACTGACCAGGGCAGAGAGATGCCCAACATTGCTATTTATTGGGGACACCCTTTCTTCCCCAGGGTAACCCAAGAACCGCTGAGGTTTGCACACTCTTGAAAACTTGGAGAAACACCTCAGGCCTTCAGTCCATCACGACCGCCAGTGAGATTCTCATTGTCCAGGTTACCCATTTAAAATGGGCGATGGCACTTCTGGCCTAGCTTGGTCACAGTGTTTGTTCACCGCTATTTCCCAATGTCACACTGCTTAGGACCCAGTCCCTGACATCTGCGTGCCATCTCTCAGAGACCCTCATGTGAAAGCATCAAATGTCAGATGAGGTGTCTTTCTCACTTTACATGAATCACTGCCACTTTCTTCCCTCATTCCCAGAAGTGACCTGAAGCCCAAGCTCCAGCTTCTACTGCTCCACTTTAGGGAAAATCAAACTTAACCTCCTCAAAGTGGAAGGACCATCTTCTGGGTACCAGGGATAGCAGTCACCTACCCCCAGGACTCACCTTTCTAGAGAAACCAATGGCATCTTCCTGCCAGCCCCTGAGACTGCCTGAGGACTTCTCCAGCTGCAGGAGTGTGCTCCACCCAGGGTGCAGGCTGGAGGTGACCAAAAGCTACTGCCCTGGGAGCAACTGCAACCAATGACATGTAATTCTTGGCAGATAAATATGCCAGGTCTGAGCCCCTGGAGTGGGGTTGGGGGGCAACGTAGAGCTGTGTTTCCCAAAGTCTCCCATGCATCCAAGCGATACGGAGCCTGGGTGCCCTAAGTGGTAACCTGCACATTAACACACCTGCATTGGCTCCTTTTCCCTCTCGTTCTCACTTATCTGCTTTGCTATCTGTGACTCCTGGGATCACCTCCCAGAGTGTCCCCAAATCTTTGTCTTGGGGTCTGCTTCTGGGGACCCAACCTAAGACTCTTGGTAGCCTCTGTCCCGGGCTCTGAATTCCTCAAGTTCTCAACATCTCTGGGGCAAAGGAATCCAGACCTGGTCTGCCTTCATCTGCTATGAGAGAAAAATTACCTTTTCCTCCTCCTGAGAGTCTCCTAGTGCAAAGAGGAGACAAGAAATGAAGAACACAACCCGTTTTCCTGCCGTAGAACAATTACTTACTGAATACCTACTGAACATCCAATCTGACCCACAGCCACTGAGGGGATAAAGGAGGGCAAAAAAATGAGAAGGTGCCGAGGACCCAAACCTCAGGAGAAGGAAATCGATATTCAGGAAGTGGAAATGAACAATCACGTATCTTCTGTTCTCAGCCTTAGGTATTTATTGGGGAAATGGGCTCAGAGGAATGCAGTAACTTGTTCAAACTGAAGGTCACCTGTTCCAACCTCAGTGTGACCAAACATTGGCCGGTTGAGTCTACTGTCCCGATGTGGAGGCTCTGGGTAACTAGGAGGGGACTGTGTCTGTAGCAGGCCCCACATGTGACAGGACTGAGTCAGGGCTTCTCTATCTCGGCTGAGGTTTTTTAAAAAAAGTACTCCAGCCCCACCTAGCCCATCTAGGAAAGGTGTGGTTCAGGGAAGGTAAACTGAGCACTTGTGAAATGGATAAACAACAGTGCAGGGAACACCTGACTCATTCCCCACCTGAATGGCCCTGGGGTGTAGGGTCATACATAGCAGAGCGAATTGATGGACACCTCTCTGTGTTCAAGTAGGCAGGGGTCAAAGTCACTGAGACAGGACCCAAAGGCCTCCCAGAGCCGTGACTGGTGGCTGTCAACCTTATTCTAGCCTCTTCGTCTGTAACTTGTATAAAAAGCCCTGGCAGGGTTGGAGACTATTGCTGAGACAAAGTGCAGGCTATGTCTGGTTGCACAACTGTGATGTATGAAGTATTAAGATAATAGCTAGGATTGAGATGGAGAGGATCGGGGTGAGTACACCGAGCACCTTCTCAAAGACAGTCTGTTTGGAGCTTGGTTTCCCTGGCTTTCCTTTTCTAAAGGCCAAGAGCTTGCAAACACTGCAATGTGAACTATGCATTAAAATTTTATATACTAATATATATTTTACTGAACTTTTTAATAACCCAAGGAGAAACAGCTTTAAATAATTCAATATGGTGTTGGCCCTGAGCTGAACTATGCTACAAGTAACCATGTATAAAATATGACACTAATATTGCATACCTTAATATAATAAATGTTTATCTTGATAATAAGCCATTTGAATTCTAGTAATATGGCAGTTACGGTTGCCATGGCATGGTCTTGTTAAGGTTTTAAATGAGACGTCAACAGGAATGGCGACGTAAATGCGCACATTCACCTACTTGCTGTTTATAAATGAACCAACTGGACAGTGAATAGCTTATTCATCAATAAAAGTTTTAAATGCTATTTATGAAGCAATTGAATGACTGGAGGAAGTGTGTTGACAGTAATGTATGTTCTTTCTCAGAGCCAGCTTTGGGATTTTACAGAAAGTCCAGCATGAGGATAGAGGTCACGCTCCCCACACAACAAGAAGGCCATTGTTAGCAGAAGGTGTCACTCACACATAGTATGTGCTCAGTAAATTCCTGTTGGATGGATCTTTAAATGGCTGCCTTAGGAAAAAGAATTTAAGAATCTGAGTGGTTTCCAAACCTGGCTATGTATCAAAACCACTTGGACACTGCATTAAAAATACAGGTTTCTAAGACCTGCACAGACGCAGAGTCAGAATCTCCAGTTTTGGAGGCCAGGAATCCCACCGCCAGTCTATGGTAAATTTACCTTTCATGAAATTTCTATAAAACTTTTAGACAGAGGATCTTAGAGTTGGAGGAACCCCTGGAGATGACCTAATCCGTCCCTTAAAGTCACACAGCAGGTTGGTGGGAAATCTGAGGTCCACATCCAGCCGCTGTTTCCCAGGCCAAAGCTGTGAAACCCTCTCTGACAAGCCTTGGCCTCCCAACGGGGCCATGTGTCCACTTGTGCAATTAGTCAGAACTCTTTTGATTACAAATGAAAGAAATCAAATGCAAATAAGTTTAACCAAAAAATTCCATAGCTTCAGGAATAGCTAGATCCAGGGACTTAGTGGCACGTTGGGACTTTGTCTCTTTCCATGTTTCTGCTCTGTTTTCCTTTGGGTTGGCTCCTTCCAGGGGCAGCTGTTCTGTGCTTCGTGGCGGGGATACTTCTAGGCTGCCTCCCAGCAGTTTAACCACCAGAGCTGAACAGGCCTTGGGGACGCGCAGTCTAATAGAGCAGCAGCATAAGTCCTAGGGCTGATGCTCCTTGGTCTAACTTGGGCTACACAGTCACTCCTGAAGCAGTCACTGTGCGCAGAGGACTGGACCCTGAGTTACCGGTCCACCCCCGGGACAGAGGGCTGAGTCTGACTGTGGACAGAGAAAGGGGAGGGATGGCTCCACAAAGGGAAACTGAGCCACCAGTACCAGAATGGGATGGAAGCAGAGCGGGTAGAATGACAAAACGAATGGCTGTCTCGTCGCCAAGACTCTGCTGGCAGATTGCTAAGTCACAGGGATACTCGGGCATCTGTCTCCCGCATCAGTTTTTTCTCACGGAAAGTAATTTCGCACACATTGTTACATTTAAACAAGTCCGGAACTAGAATGCAAAATTCTCTTGAATTTTTAAGAGGAAACAGGTAATTTCAAAGGGCCCTGGGCTTCCGGCAGGCGGTTCCGGCTCACTCCGGGTTCTCAGCGGGCAGCAGGCGCGCTCCCTGGCGAGGTCTGGGAGGCCGGGCGCTGCGGGGCTGGCCCTGGAATGAGCCCCGGGGTTGACTTGCTCAGTATGTGTTCTTGCGATAAATCCTGGGTCTCCCTCCCTGGTTATAACTCCCCCTGGCAGGGCCGTTCCTTTGTCCGTCCTTCGCTGTGGCAGCAGATCTGCCTTTGGGTAGAAGGACCTGGAAGGTCTCGCTCCCTCCTCCAGCCTCAGGTCCTTTGCCTGGACTGGTCCCATTGGAGGGTAGAAGTGGCGCAGTCGCAGTTGAGGTGCTCTGAGCCGAAGCTGGTGAGGTGTGGGGAGGGGGCGGGGGAGCGGGGGAGCAGCGCAGCCCGCAGATCCCCCTTCCCTTTGGCAGTTGGCGCAAAGGACATGGGTATGACATTCATCCCACTGAATGCCAGGCCCTGTTTCTGGACACTACAGTGTCAGAAATGAGTATGACAGTGTGGAAATTAATAAAGTCGGGAGGCTAAATTAGAACTCTCATACACGTGCCACTCAACGCACACTGACTGCAACAGGAAGAGACTTAAAAGCTGCATCTCAGACCGGAAGTGACACTACCTCAGCGGGAGGAAGAAAAGACTCCTCTTTGCCCAGGGACAGCTCAGCCAGCGGGAGATGGCCATAACTCAGCCAGTGGAAAGTCACTCGGCTTCCACCTTGCCGTTTCCGCCAATGGACTCTTGGTTTACAGCAGCTCTTCCCAAATCCATAAAAGGGCGTTCCTCTCCTTTGCCTCTCTGAACTGGCACAAGGTACAGCAATCGGCATGTCCCTAATGACAGTTCTTCTTTGTTCCCAAATAAACCTATTTTGCTGGAGAATATCTGGCTATCCGTTTAAGGTCAACAGTAGTCTCTTTGGCCCTGTGGTGCTCCCAGTCTAAGCACACAGTGGGGCAGGAGTTTAAGCGTCAGGACCAGTGTGTGTGGTTGTGCAGGTTGAGCACTGCACAAAGGCTCCCAGCTGGGTGGGGAGTGGCCTTGAAATACAATCGGTTTGCTTATCCGTGAACACTAGCACAGGGCTGTGTCTGCCCTGAGGACGAGGCACCGATCCATCATGTGGGCCGCTGGCAGAGGGTACCATGTTCCCAAGATCAGAGTCAGACCCAAGGAGGAAGCTGGGATGCAGAACCTTGGCGGTCTGAGGTATTACCCCCCAAACTGGGTGTCCAAATCCAGCAGCAGAGAGAGGAGAAAGCAATTGCATGTCAGTTAAAGAAACGAGAAGCCTTAGTCAGGAGCCAGAAAGAGCCCAGAAACCAAGAGAGACAATGAAAAGTCAGAGGAAGCAGGCGGTAGGGGTAAAGGCCTAAAGCAGTCTGTCCAGAAGGGGCAGGTGACCCACCGTTTGTTTGCTCTCTGACCCAGGCCCCGGCCTTCCCCGGCCCTGCTCGGCACTGCAGAACCTGCCCTGCCTAGGCCCTTGCCCTCCAGCTACAGGGGAGTGTCCTGTGGAAAGCCCCTTCCTGCGGTTCCAGCCCTGGCTTTTGCTGCTCCCTCCATCCAGATCACCCTTCTCCACAAGCCTGACTTCTTCAGACCCAACCCAGGAGTCGCCCCTTGTAGAGAAGCTCTGCCCCCTGCCCAGAGCTTGTGGCACATCTCTCCTCTGACCCCCACCTTCCCTGTCACAATCAGCTGATAACTCAGCCCCACCCCTACCCCTGGCCCAGGGCTCTGAAGTATCTGAAGACAGGGCGTCATTTCCCATTTCAGCACCTGGTCCTGGGCTCAAAGAGGAAGAAGAACCCAAGGATGTCTGTTGGATGCTCACCATTTTTAAAGGGACTCGTGTATCTTCTCATTGGAAAATCAAACACCCCCCTGTGCCAGGAACTGTCATGCTCATTCTCGCTCCACACATGAGGCTAAGTGACCTGCCCAAAGTCACCCTCTTAAAAAGTGATTATCGAACTCAAGCCCCCTCCACACTGGCCCTTAGCTCCTGGACAGCTTCTCCCGCTTGATGTTTTCCTAATACTATTTTAGAATAACCACAAACCCTCCCAGGATGGAGAAGGTAATTGCTCACCTCAGTTTTGAGATCTGTGAGTGCCCTAGAGTCGGATTGCCCGGCTTCAGATGCCAGTTCTGCTCTTCGCTGTGTGACCTTAGATAAGTTGCTTGATCTCTTCGAACGTCAACTTCTCATCTGTGAAATGGGTTCAGGAGAGCCCCCACCTTGTAAAGTTGTGTGAAAGTTAAATACGACGAGACATGCAGTGTCTTCGCAAAAAAGCCTGGCTCCTAGGAAGGATTTTGAAATGTCGGCTAATAGTAATAACATAAGTGGATTCATCAAATGGTGTATTCTAATTCGCCGCTTCTCAAACTTTAATGAGTGTGTAAACCACCTGGAGCTTTTCTTGCAAAGCGAACGCTGATGCAGGAGGTCCGGAATGGCGCTTAGCTTCTGCACGTCCGTGAAGCTGCCGGTGATGCCTGTGCTGCAGCTCTGACAGCCACCCTTTGAGCAGCAAGGCTCCAGGTCATTTAGCAGCAGGACCTTGAGGGTTGAGGGCTTGGTGGGGAGTGGTGGTGCATTATTTTAGAATCGAGGGCCCTATGCAAAGTGGGAGGAATCTGAGTGTCTGCGCAGGGTCTGGGGTGGGCAGGAAGGGGAGTAGTAGGAGGGCTGGAGGGTGCACTACCGGCTGGTGTCCTCGGCTCTTCACATCGGGTCGGAGGGGGAAGGGGGGAGGCGGAAGGATCGGGCTGCCTTCCTATGGCCTGCTCTTCTACCTGCAGATGGACAGTCCTTGTCCCATGTGTGCGTGTGTCTGGCTGCCAACTGCTGCCTCCCTCTGTCCCCAGGGAGGAATGCTGGGGCTGCAGAAAGTTGCAGTGGCTGGGGAAGCAGGTCCAGTGGCCAAGTCACCCTGGGTCCTTGGTCAGTGGGCAAGAACCACCATCCCCCTGTGCTCCTCCTGCCCTTCATCCCAGCTAGGGGTGCGAGGGAGGAGTGAGGGGTCCTGCTGTGTGGGATGGTCTGATTCCTGCCCTGCCCACCTGTCCTGCACACACCCCCCACCCAGAGAAGGGCTTTCAATCCCTCTGACCTCAGCAGCAGTCTTCCAGCCCTGGGAGCCCTCCCAATCACCTCTCTCAGACCACACTTGATGAGGCCTAGCAGGGGAGCAAGGACAAGGTTTTGGGGGGAAAGTCTGAATTGCAACAGATATCTAAGCAAAACATGTCTATCAATAAATTTTAGATTTCAGGAACTGCCGTTAAATGGAGTGTTGTCAGTAGCTTCTGCCTTATCCACTTTAATCATGAAAAAGCTGTTGCTGGTTTCGAATTTTTAGCACATGCGCACAGATGGTTGAAAAGTCAAGGGCACCGAAGAGCTCGGAAGAGAAAGCCCCGGCCTGCCTCCGCGCCCGTTCCCAGCGGGCCACTCTGAATTCTTCCAAGTGCTTCTGCTGGCATTTCAACCCACATACCCAGATAATATAATTTTAAGATGCTTTCTAGACCTTAATAATTTTAGGTTTTATCTATTCACTACCTGATTAACTTGAGTTTAGAGAATCCTCTTTAGGATGCCTTGGTAGGTGTATATACTATTATATTCCTCCTCCTAGGCCTACCAACCACCCACAGTGCCTTTTCTCTCCTTAGGTGAAGTGAAGATAATTTCTCTCCCTGTTCCTTCCTCCCGTGCCTGATTGACAGTACTTTAGATTTCAAGATGTATGTTCCACTCCACAGCCATGAATATGGTTTCTGTTCTTTGTTAACGGGCTGAGTCTAAATATTGAAAACCCGGAATCAGTGTTTGCTTGATCATAACTAGGCAAATATTGGTGGCGGCTCAGCCAGTTACGGCGACATGCTGTGAGTGCGCCGTCCTTCCTGCAGCCTCTGTGTTCGTCCTGGAGTTTCTACTTGCCTTTGTTTTCTTTGTCTTATTTGCCTAAATCACATTCTCATTTTTGTTTCAAACTTTCCATCATATCAGTGATTCTAACCAGCAGGGAATGATACTAAAAATATTTAATCACCAACCAACCCAATTTAGCTCAACAAGTGGGGGCGACTCATAGTAAAGAGCAAGCAGAACAGGCAAAGCACCAGCCCCTGACGCACAGGACAGAGTGCTGGAAGCCCCCCGCGGTGCCGGGCGGTGACTCCTCGGGGTCTGCATCACGGTGTGGTCCAAGGGACCCCAGGGAGACGCTGGACAGTGGAACAAGGGTGCCTCATGTTAGCAGCTATGGAACAGCCAGTTCAGCAGTACTTCCACTGGCACATCCTGTCTAAACATCAGGCTTGCCAACGAGTCATTTTCCCCTGAGGCCTCCAGCCATCGGCTCCACCCAAACTGGCTGCTTTCTGGACCTGCTCCCCAGGATCCAGCCATTCTGGACCTGCCCTGCCCCGCTGAGCTGTGGAGCACCCCGGTGTCCTAGATCCCATGTCTCCTTTCTTGGTTTACCCCTTTGTTTTGATACATAAAATACCCAGTTTTACCATTTGATGTTCAATTTCAGGGGTGACGTTTAACAAATTTAATCACCAACTAATTCAAAAAGTTTAACCATTTGATATCTTGTTGCAAAGTCACACAAATATCCTGATGTTTGAAAATCTCACTTTTATAAATTAACATTATGACATACTGTAGTTGAAGAAATACTGCATTTGCTATTGCTTGAAAGCCAGCAAACAACTGAGAGGACCTCAGAATCCACTCACTGTTGGGAATTCCCATCCTCTTCTCAGGATGCCTCTGGTACCAAGAGTGATGCAGGACTATCCAATATATCAGCTGCACCATTATCAATATGGATATTAAATATCTGGAGATGATTAATTATGTTCTTGTTACTTGGTTAAAAGTTAAATGTAAATGAAAGTTCTAAAATTGCCTCCTGCATTCTAGTGGATTGTCATACGCAAACCATAAGGTGCCCAGCTCCCACTTTGGGTACCACTGCTTATTCAATAGATTTACTATCTCTTATGTTCCAGTCTCCTGTTCTCTGGTAGGCACTGTTTAGAAAGGAACGTAGGCAAGAGTACAGATCATTATAGCTAGAGTGATAGGTGATGTGATAGAGGAAAGCATAAGTGATTTCACCCAGAGGAAGGAATGCCTAAACAATTGTTTAGTTGGATGTACAGATAAGTGAGTGAATGGATGAATGAATGAATGAATGAATGAGTGAAAAACTAAGTGGTTGGATAGATGTGGATGGATGGATGGATGGATGGATGGATACATTAATGGATGGTTAGATGGATGGCTGAATAGATAGATAGGTGGGTAGATGAATATGTGGGTAGATGGATAGGCTGGTAGATGGGTGGAAGGGTGAGTGGATGGATGGGTGAATTGGTAGATGGGTCAATGAACGGATGTATGGGTAAGATGATATAACAGAAGGCAGTGGGGAATGAGAGCACAGTCCTGACTGGGGCGATCATCTTTTCCCTGGACTGTGAACACTTGACGAGTAGGGACAATATCTGAGTCGTCTCTGTATTCCAGTGCCTAGCACAGGTCTGACACACGGGAGGCATTCAAAAATATCAAGCGTGTGAATCAATGAGAATCAATGAACATTACCAATTCAGAAAGTTCAGCTAAATCTCTTTCCCTTTCTGTGCCTCAGTTTCTCTGTATAAATCGAATACGAAAATACCTGCCACCAGAATTTATAATAATATTGGAGACGGTACCTGTTTTAGAATTCACTATGTGACAGACCTCAGGTAACTCGCATCTTGTACGTCACCCACTTTAGCGCTTGGCATCTGTGCCCCCCCTGAGGCACTTCGTGTACATTATCTCGTTCAGCACTGGGTTAAGTATTAACATGATTATGCCCATTTAACAGATGGAGGCTATTGAGGCTCAGAGACGCTAAAAAACTTTGAAGTAAGATCAAATGGGATTGAAATCCTGGCTCTGCTGTGTAAACTTGGGCAAGTTACTTAACCTCTCGAATCTCTCCAAGTCGCAAAGGTTAAATGAGATAAATCATGGAAGCCCCTGCCACACAGGAGTTAGTTAGCGGTGGTTCTCTTTGTTGCTCAAGCCAGAAGTGACTGCGTGAGATCCTGTTCTTTCTATGAACTTTTGATACCTTTAAGTTAATTCGCAAAAAAAGATTAAAAGTTCTGCTTAGACTGTGGTGCTTCAGTATATGAAAGGAGGATTTCAATAACACATTTTGAAACTTGTTATGTTTAGTATAACTAAAATAATCAATGAGCTGCTGTGTCCTGCCCGGGCCTTCAGGTAACAGGGGTCTCTAACTCATTTATTTGCAGCTGTGCCGCCTCTTGCGGCCCTATAAGCCATTTCTTTCCCCGCGCCTGCCCCCTGGTGGTGAATATGGGCACCACGGGCTCGGCATTCCATCAACATTCCGTCCAGGGGAGCCTGGCTCACGGCTGCCTCGCGACGCCATCTAGTGACTGTTGTTAACATTGCAGAGCAGGAAGGGAGGAGTATTGCTAAAATGATTGACACTGCCTTGCTTGGACCTCACTCTTCTGCTGTGCCACTCACTCACTGGCTGTGCAGCTTTGGGCACATCGCTAAACTTCCTTAAATGTCAGTTTCTGGATTGGTAAAATGGGTAATGCACTTACCTCAGAGAATTTTTGTGATGAATACGACAACTGAGGTCAAACACATAGCAAAAGGCAGATGCTCCAAAAAATTAAACTCCTTTCCTAGTAAAATGAATAATTAATTAGCATGATTAAATCATTACAAACTGACTTATTGGTTTAGTAGCAGAATAAAGGGCCACAGAGCAGGTCAGTTTTGAAGGCAAAGGGAATTGTTAGGACAATCCAGTGCTTGGGACACAGCTGGGGATCGCAGGTACGGAGTCAAGAAGACATTCAAGACCAGGCTGATGCCCTTGAGGAGTGACTTCTGCTTGGATTGTTAGGACACAGATGCGTGAAGGTCACAAGACACAGTACAACAGGAGGAATGAACAACACCAAGAAAGGACTTTGAGCCAGGCCAGTCGAGGAGGGCTCCCTGGAGGAGGGAATATTTAAGCTGGTGTAGGATCTGAAGAGCATGAGGATGGGAGGGGGAGAAATGGGACACAAAAGCAAAGGGTTCAGGGGTTTTGTGAAGGAGACCAGCTAGAGAGAAGGCAGGAGCAGGAGGTGAGGCCAGGCCACCCCGGTGCCAGGGGCTTCACCTCCGGATGGAGAGGAGGTATGAAAACAGGGCCTAACATGGGCAGACGCTGTGCACAGCAGCTTAGCTTCGTATCTCTGTGCAGGGTAGATGGAAAGAATGACTAAATTTAGTCAAATGCACAAAGAAATTGAAGCAACAATCCCTGAAAACAGCATTGGGAAGGAATAGTGAAAGGACACAGCTGTCTGCTGGCACTTTTCAGCAGGCTCTGCTGGGCCTACTGCTGGATATAATTTTTCATACTCATCCAGACCCCTGTGCAGGGTTGTAGCTGCCCCAGCAAGGCCAAGCAGGTGGCCCCTCCTCCCTGCTATACCAGGAGGGGGCAGCTTCTATCACAGAGAGGCAGCAAGGTTGAGGCAGGGCTAATCCTAGACCTGCTGAGCACTTGTGAAAAAATGGACTCCCCAGGTCCAGCCCAAAACAGCCGAGGCAGAATCTTGGGGTTGGCTCTAGAATTAGAATTTTTCATTGTTCCGTAGGTGATGAAGATATTTATCCAGGTTTAGGACTGTTGGTAAGCAGGGAGAGAGCAATGATTTGGAGTCAGACAGACCCAGGGCCAAACCCGGGCCCATTTCTTTTGAACTATGATGCCCTGGGCAAGTCACTTCACTTCTCCGAGTCCCAGTTTCCCACCTAGAAAACAGGCATTAAAAACTCTCCCCAGAGGATGTTGGAGGCTCTCGGCACAGTGCCAGGCACATAGCAGGTGCTTAGTAGATGGAGGATGGATGCCTGGGGTTCCTGGATGGGAAGGAGCCCTCCCCATTGCTCCACACACACAGCCAATAGTTGATAATTATGTCTCCCCCAAGAAGTCACTGGAAGTGACTTTGGGGCAAACAGGAAAGTGCCCAGGAAGGGCCTCCTACAGCTGATATAAAAGCAAATGTGGAGATTTGGCCCAGATCTTCCCTTGCCCATGACACCATCCTGGAAGAAACAGCGGGGCAGACAGAGCTTGTCCCTGGGGACTCATGTCCCTTCTGGGCTCTTCCTCCCCGCATCTAGCCCCCAGATATTGCAGGAAAGGGTGAATCTCCCCCTTAGTGGGGACTCAAGCACCACATCCCCCTAGAGAGGGTCCTTGACTCTGCGGCGCAGAAAGGAATTCATATGCCAGCCAGAGTCAGAGACAAAAGGAAAGTTTATTAGAGAAGAAATAACACTCCACAGAGAGGAGGTCTCTTGTCAAAGCCAGAGGATGAGACCCCGCAGGTATTCGAGGAATTGGATTTATAACTGTTTCCCTTTGGGGATAGGGGTTTGCAGCCTTAAAGGCATGGAGAAGTAGTTATTAGTAATCTCAGCAGGAATTCCCTACAGGTTCCCCGTGGTCTGGCTTATGGTGATCAGCAGGTTCCCGCTCACATAGCAGGCTCTGGATACAACCTGGTTTAATACCTAGTCAACTGTGTAGTTCTCGTGCCTCTTCCATATATTACAGGCACCTTAGGCAAGCCAGGTCTAGATCCCAGCATTGCTGTTGGCATTCAGCAGTTTCTCAGCCCCCTGAAATCCCAAGGTCTGTGGGTAGCTGTGGGGTGATAATTTCTGTTGGCCCAAACCAGGGCTTGGGAGCAGAGCATGGATCCTGAGATGCAATGAAAAGGTAAGAATGACAGCATTTGATCACTCATTGGGTATAAGGAGCTATGAGGAGATTGGTTTCTGGCTCAGACAAGGGGTGAGGCAGGAGAGAGTGTGACCTCACACAGACCTCATTTCTTTAAGAGAGCTTTTCCTCTGATTCAAATAGGCTTTGCCTAGTATAACGACACTGTGACTTACTTGCTTTTTCTGCCCTTATCCTTCCACCTTTGTATGCCTACTTCATTAATCAATAAGCCTTAGAACGTAAGGTTCTGGCCAGTGTCAACTCTTTTAAGAATAAAGCATCAGGTCTGATTATGAGGACAATCAGTTATACAAGAATAACATCTTGGCTTCAGGTGTGTTTCAAGCCCAGGCCCACTGAGGCAGCGCACCCCTCAACCAGAGACCAGACAGGATGGATGACGCCATGATGATCAATAACCCAGGCCCCGTCCAATCAGTAGCATCCACAACCCCAGCTCCCTCAGTTTCCACAACTAAGGATATTTCCCCTGTATAATCGATCCCCTCGAGACATCCAAAGAGCCAGGCTTTTGAGAGGGATAAGCTTGCCTGTGTTTCCAGGACTTGCAATTCTTTAAAATAAACCCTCCCTTTGCTGCAAAACCTGTACCTATCTCACTGACCTAAAGGACCCCTTTGTTCCTGTAACAGGACAACTGGTACCTCTCACTGTGGCAGGATGCAGGAGAAGGAGGAGGAGGTTTGGGGTGGGAGAAGATCATCAACTTCTGAATGGGCAGGAGGAGGACGGATGCCTCAGGATTCTTTTCAGCATCCAGGCTCAATAGATTCAACAGCAGCTTAAACGCTCAGGGCGTTCTGCTTCGTGTGTTTGTTTTTCTTCTCCCATGAAAGAAGCCCCGATGGACGCCCAGGGCAGGTGCTGAGGTCCTACCAAGGGATCCAGAATCCAGACAGATGCCTCTTTTTGTTTCACCACATCTGACTGCCATCCTTGAAATCCCCTCATGATCCAAGATGGCAGTAGAGTCGGATATTACATCTCCTTCCAGTCGGTGAAAAGGAGGAAGGGGGAAAGGTAGACAGGCTGGGACCCTGAGTCAAGTGAACTTTTTTTAAGTAGCCTTCTCAGAAGATATGACACTTTCACATTTATTGGCCAGAAACAGGTCACATGGCCACAAACACTTGCAAGGGAAGCTGGGAAATATCTTTATTGTGGACAATGATGTGTGCAGCTAAATATCAAAAATCTGTTACTCTGTGAACAGAGAATAGGGGCAGAGAGGCAACCCTCAGTACCTGCTGTAATCATCTCCCCAAAGATGCCCAGAACTTTCTAGGGAGGTGAGGTTTGAAAAAAGGATGGTTTTCCACACCAACCTTGCAGGTGAGAGCACACAGAGTGAGAGGACGCCTGAAGACAGGGCCCTGCAGAACCACCGTGTCAGGGACAGGCAGGTGAGGAGCCTGGGGAAGAGCAGCCAGGGACGCAGCAGGAAGTCAGAGCCAGAGGACCCAGGACAGGAGAGGAAGGGCGTGTTCACGGGTTGGAAGTCTAGGGGCGGAGAGAGAGAAAAGCAGAGGCTTCTGAGGAGTGGCCGTAGGCTTCAGATGGAGCGGGAGCAGGTGTCAGCGGAGAGCAGACAGAGGAAGAAGCCAGCTGGAAGAGCTGGGGCCCAGACTGCCTAGACCGTGAGCAGACACCACTCCAGATCCTAGCAGAGAACAAGAGAAGGGAGGGCAGCAGCTGGAGATGGAAGAGGAGATGTAAAGAGGGTTTGGATTTTTTCTCCCTTTCCCAAGGATTGGGAGAGAATAGGGAATATTTAAACTCAGATGGAAAGAAGCCAGTGGAGAAAGTAATTCGAACCCAGAGAACAGGGAGAAAAGTGAAGGAGTGGGCGAGGTCCCCTAAGGCAGGAGGGGTGAGAATTGGATTCTAGAAAGAGAAGGGTGCCTCTTCCGTTGAGAACAGAGGGGTAGGGGTCGGGAGAACAGGGGAGACAGGGGCCACAGGAAAAAAGCGTAGTTTTAAAAATGGACACTGGCCGGGGCTCCTTCCCTACCACATCTCGTATCAGAGGTGGGAGGGAAAGACATTTCTCCACTTCCGCTCCTCCTGGCAGACACCGGTGGAGGAGGGTAACAGGAGCGGGCTCGGGGACTCACCCGCGGGAGGTGCCCATCGTTTAGCCGAATATGTTGAGTTTGGGGCAACGTATCGGGGGCACTGGGGTAAAGGCTGGAAAAGGCTACACCGCTTGGAAAAAGGAGGGGGGCGCATTGTGATTTCTGGGAGAAAACTGGGGGCTTGGGCGGCGAAGGAGAACTACACACCCGAGATAGCCTGTAACTGGCAAATGTAACCGAGGGGCAGTTTACGAGCAGGAAATTCTAACGTTGTACTTTAGATTGTTTACCTTTCTATGATGTGAACTCCACGGGTCTCTTAAATGACCAGTAAAATCTGCCACACCTGGAAGGATAGGAACTGTGTATAGAGGGTGCAAAAGGTGGATTTACGAAGCTATATCAGTGGGGAGGGGCCAAGACTATACTACTGGGAGGTGTGGGGTGCGCTGTGGGACTGAGGGCTGCGCGGCTGAGGCAGAAGACAAGGGAGGGTCCTGGGAAACATGGCCATCTAGGGCCCAAGAGGCCAGGATGTTGGACGGCTCAGCCCTGTAGGCACTGGAGCCCCTGGTCTGATGACAATACCTAGGGTGAGGAGGAAGGCAGGGAGAGGGGGGTGCCCAGGAAGGCAGTGCAAGTCAGCTCTGAGCAGGGGTAGAAGGCGAAATGGCTACAAGGCAGAACCCACAAAGGAGAGATTTCACGCCAGGTGTTTTGGGAGTGTCTTGAGGAGTAGGGAGAACTGGGGTATAAGGCATGGAGGAAGTGGAGTCGCCTGCAATGAGGAGATTTGCAGGGAGCAGAGTCCTGGGGAATGGACAGCGAAGGCAGGTGGTGGAGGAGGCTTTTGATAAGAGGGTTAAGGACAAAGGAAGTTTGCTTTCTGTGAAACAAGGGTTCCCTATGGCTCAGTGGGAGGGACTGGCTAACCAGCTACTCTACTCCTCACTGCCATGTAACCTGACTTCTCTGTCCCTTCTTCAAGACAGACACAACTAATGGATCATTACACTCTTCCCTGGTAAACCCTAAAGGGACCTCGCAGGTCTCAACAAGGTTTTCCTGAAAGTCACCACCAATGGATCAGATTAAGAGTGGGCAAAATACAACTCCAGGCCAAATCTGACCCATTGTTTGTTTTTGTAAATAAAGTTTTATTGGAACACAATCATGCCCACTCATTTACTTACAATCTATGACTGCTTTCATGCTACAAGGGCAGAGTTGCATAATTGTGACAGAGCATATAACCCAGAAAGCCTAAAATACTTACTATCTCGCCCCTTAAGAAAAGTGTAGTTTGGTTAGAGTCTGTATGAGACATTAAACACAGTTGTTCCCCTTGGATTTAAGTAATACCTAATACCCTGCTCAAGACTAAGTGCAGACTTTAAATTTTTTCCTATTTCTGTTATCTTTTTTGATGTGGAAAAAGTGTGACTTACAGTAATTTGCAAACGTGCAGTTTTTTTAATGTACAGCCAGTGACATTTTACTTCATGCAGCCACCACCAGATCATGATAAAGTACATAGCTCGCCCCCAGAAGGTTCCTTTATGCCCTTTCTCAGTCAACACCCCCACCCTGAGGTCACCTCTACTCCAACCTCTGCCAATGTTAGTTGTGTCTGTTCTTGAACTTCATATGAACA
This sequence comes from Rousettus aegyptiacus, assembly GCF_014176215.1. Classification (NCBI taxonomy): domain Eukaryota; kingdom Metazoa; phylum Chordata; class Mammalia; order Chiroptera; family Pteropodidae; genus Rousettus; species Rousettus aegyptiacus. The sequence goes on along the minus strand of NW_023416307.1, from coordinate 124,204,223 downwards.
GAATGATGGAGCATGTTGCCTGTTGTGTCTGACTTCTTTCATTCATCGTACGACTGTGCGATTCATCCATATTGTGCATGTATCAGTACTTTACTCCTCTTTACTGCCGTGTAGTATTCCATTGTTTGACTATCCACAGATTTTTATCCATTGTCCTATTGTTGGACATTTGGGTTGTTTTCACTTGAGGCAATAATGGAAAAGGTTGTGATGAACATTCTTATGTATGTCTTTTGCCAGATATATACACTCATTTCTGTTAAGCATATCTCTAGAAATGAGACTTCTAGATCATGGAGTAGGTATGTATCTTCAGTAAATACTACCAGTCAGTTTTCTAAAATTTAACCAATTTATACCCCATCCACAAACTGCATTTAAACAGTGTGAAAACCTTAGTTACTGGAGCGATGGCTCCTAGAGGTAACTCACAGATGTTGTTGAGTAAATAAGGGTAATGCCAGAACCTGGAAATCACAGCAAGAAGGTGAATGTGCCCACCTGGTACAAAAGTGGATTGACTGGAAGTCATCAATGCCTTATACAACAGACAGTGCCTCCCTGGGCCACCAGAACCTGGGGACTCAAAGCCAGGCCAGCACTGGGCTTCTCAGGCCACTCAGGATGTTTCAGTGTTTGGCTCCCACTAACCACATTCACAGGAGACTGACATGCCCCCTTCCCCAGAAGGGCTTGTAGTCACAGCAGTGGGGTCTCGATGTGGAATCACGAAGGTTCTCAACATGTCAATGTGCTGAGGATGTAAAATCTTCATCATCCAGCTGTTAAGGAAGCTGGGATCCTGGGTCAGAGAGTCCTAAAATAATGTCCCACCCCATTACTGAGGTCCCTCTCCAGTGGCAGGACTGCCCAGAACCCCTCTATCCAGGGTCTCTCCCTTGGACAGTATCAGTGTTTTCTCTGAAACCCAGGTTTTCTCTGCTGCCCATCTTCTCTCTGCTGCATGCTTCTCGAGATGGGTTCATGTCCTTGAATCAGTTGTCGTCTCTCTATGCTAATCTGGTCAGCCCAAGAAACTTCCCTTGTTGATTTCATTCATCAGATACCAGACTTCTGGGGTCTGGCTACGGTACTTGCCGTAAGACTTTAGTTTAGGACAGATTGAGTTTCCATCCCCTTTGGAACATGCAAGTCCAACAGGAAAACAAACACACAGCGTTTAGGCGATCTGGTTGGAGCAGGATTCAGGTTTGGTAAAAGAAGTAGATGAGATCACTGAGGGTACCTGAAGCAGATACATAAGGCTGAGAAGTTAATCCTGGGGAACACTGCAACATTTCAAGGCACTGAGGGTAGAGAAGCAGGACTAGGAGAGAATCATATACTCATAAGAACATACTCATTAATTCTGCCAACATGCAATAATTAGTCAACATATTCTCATGTTTCTTTCAGAAGCCTTTGTGCTACTAGTATTGGTACCTAGAAGAGCTATGAATTAGGTACCAGAGGACTTTGGACCAGATTCTGAGTTCTCCAGGTGTCCACTCTGACCACACCCAGTCAGAGAGTACTTTGAGGGAATTTCTTTGATTCTGCTTCCCCAAGACTGGGGAGTGAAGTTTACTTGGACACCCCCAGCAAGACTGAGATCTGCAATTGCATTAATGAGAGCTCAAGAGTAGTGGAGGAGTTGGTGCTTTAGGGAAGATACTTAGCTTCGTGCAGAGAGCAAAGATTAGACTGTATAAAGACAGAGGCCGTGTCTGCCTTGTCTCCAGTTTTCTATTGCATTGTCTGGCTCTGTTTGGTGCTCAATAGATATTTGTTGAATGGGCGGATGGACGGACGGAGGGAAGGACAGATGGATGGATGGATGGATGAATGGATGGGAGTGGATGGATGGTTGAGTGGATGGATAAATTAAGTGGATAAATGAAATGGATGGATGAGGGGATGGACAGAGAGCAGAGTGAGGTTTTAGTTACTTGTCTTTTGATATGGTTTGGTTTGCTTCCCTCCCCTTCTTCTATGGCCTAACTAGCAAGAACCATTAAGAAAACATAGAGGTCCTTTATTTCATCTCTTGAACTTCAGGGATGGTAATATGGATTTCTCTTTCAAGCCTAAGGCTTATGTTTATTTAACAAAAATATTGTACATGTGGAGCTCAAACCTTACCAAAAAGTAAGGTCGAGGGATTAATAATATATGTGAATATATAAAACTTCTAATACATTTATGTAGCCTCTACAAAAAACATGATAGAGCACCACTCGAGAAAAAAAAAAGGGCCCAGCATCTTAATGTCATTTGAAACATTTTAGGTTAGCAGTAATGGGCCCTACATAATTAATTTACTAGGAAAATTTTCTGTATATTTCTTCTCTGAAATTTCAAAAAGATACCTATAAATTAAAGGAAAAGAAAGATTTCATCCACTTTACACCCACTTGCCTTGCTGCAAATACTGTGCATCTGAGAAGTACTGTTTTTCATCTGCTTCACCCCCCACGCAAATATTCAGAGCCTTTCTGACATTATAATTAGGGTCCCCAAGTCACAACTGAAGTGACTCACCATTTTTCCTACCTGCATTCTAATGGCTCCTGAGTGTGGAAAAAGGACCCAGAAGTCCAGCCGCATAGACAAGCATTTTGAACTAGAGGGATGAAAAGTTGGGAATGGTTACCTGTACCTGCTCCATCTACTCCACAGGGTTTCTGGAATAATCACTGTAGGAAAATAGTCTCTTTGTCCCTTTCCAGGCCCTGTGTAGCTTCTGTGCATTGATGCTGTGGGTATTAGGTGAGAAGCATTCTTCCACAGTGACTCTTACACACAGGTCAGATTGTGCAACTTGCCTGTTTGGAAGCCTCTGGCACCTTCTCTCCCATAGCGAATATAAGCAAAGGCCTCCTCATGGCCTGCAGGAGTGGTCTCCCACCTTTTTGGCACCGGATACCAGTGTTTCTATGAGAAGCTAATGCCTGATGATCTGAGGTGGAGCTGAGGCAATGATGCTAGTTCTGGGGAGCAGCTGTCAATACAGATGAAGCTTTGCTAGCTTCCCCGCTGCTTACCTCCTGCTGTGCAAATCAGTTCCTAACAGGCCACGGACTGGTACCAGTCCACAGCCTGGGGCTTGCGGACCCCTGGTCTGCAGGACTGTCTGTGATCTGACCCCAGTAACTCTCTAAGCTAATGTCTTACAACATATCATCTACTAACTGGGACTCAACTCACCCAGCTTGATTCCACCCAGAACCTTTGGACTTGCTGTCCATCTTGCTGGAATACTCTTTCCTCTGATATACCCACTTCTTCAGTTCTCTGCTCAAATGCTCCATTCTCACAAAGAAACTTCTTCATCAACCCCATCCAAAGTACCATCCACCTCCTGCTCTGTTCCTTCGCTCTCATTTCCTATTTTGCATGGCAATAATTTATTAATTTATTTTCTGTCTGTCTCCTCAACTAGAAGGGATACCCATGAAGGCAGAGAATGGTCTGTCTAGTTCACTGGTGTGTCCCTGGCACTTGGAACATCAGTGGGCGCTTATATCAGTTATGTACTACAATGTAACATCACAAAGATAATGACTTAAAACAACATACAGTTATTACCTCGAGTTTGTGTGGGTCAAGATTCTGGACATGACTCAGCTGAGTCTTCTGCTTCAGAATTTCTCACGAGGCTGCAATCAAGGCGTCGGCCAGGGCTGGAGTCCCATCTAAAGGTCTAACTGGGGAAGAGCGTACTTCCGAGCTCATGAGGTCATTGACAGGATTCATTTCCTTTGGACTGTTGGGCTGCGGGTTTCAGTTTTTTCCTGGCTGTTGGCCGGAGTCCACACTCAGTTGCCAGGGGGGGTCTCCCCATAGTGTAACTCACAATATGGCATCTTGCTCCATCAGAGCCATCGAGGGGGAGAGTTTGCTAGCAAGACAGAAATTACATTTTATGGAATGTCATCTCATCACCTTTGCCACATTCCATTGATTAGGAGCAAGTCTAGGTCCTGCCCACACTCAAGGGAGGGGAGCATACAAGGGTGTGAATATCAGCTGGTAGGGATCATCGGGACCCATTTTAGAGTCTATTCACCACATTATTTGCTCAATAAATGCTGAATATTATTAGATTCAAATGTCAAAACGTGACACTGGGGCAGGAAAATGGTAAGATTCAAGATTTTTGCAATTAATCTCTTGCACAATGTAAGACTTCTGTGAAACTTACTTGTTCCCCTCCCAGCTTCCCTCTGAGGCTTTGTGTCCAGCCTGATCTGCTTGCCTTGGAAGGCAGTCCCAGATTTTGAGGATTCACCCAACAGAAGTGACCCACGCACAACCCGGGCTCTTCATGAATCTACAGCCCAAAGCATCTCTGGAATTGGTGAGTTGCATCCTTATTTATTCTATGTTAGAAGTTGTATTCTTCCTGAATGGGCACTTTGCATTTATGAGGTCTTGCTGCTAGCCAAGTTAATAATGCATGTAATAAAAAGAAAGGAAGAAATACATTGTTTGGTTGGGTAGATCTATTAATATGATTCAATTTTAAAAGGGCCATTACTTCAGAGTCTTGATGTCTGGGACAGAAGAATCTTTTTTTTTTTTTTTAAGAGTCACCATGACAGCAGAGAGACCCCCACACTCTCCGCCTGAGTCCATTACAGATTTGTCCATGTAGTGGACTGTAGCATATCCAGCTTATTGGGAATTCTTTTCTGCCTCCTTGGCAAAAGCCCTGGCTTGTTGTACAGAATGAGAGGAGTCCCACATCCATCAGTATTCGCTGATGAAGCCATCCCTATTCATTAACGGCAACTTGATCAGCAGACATTTATTGATCGCCAGGCATGTGCAAGGCACTCTGGGGGACTCAGAGAGTCATCTGAGGAGCTGACAGGCCCACTGCAGTGACAAGTCTCTGCCACTCGAGGCAGCAGGAGCCATGTGAGGCTGACCTCCAGATGTTGCAGAAACTGCTCTGGGACCTGCACAAAAGACTCCGGTGAAGAATCGTGACGTCACGATGTGCATGCTGGACAGTTCCGATCTTGGAGAGGGTTCTTAATCTTTGGGGCGGAGTGGTGGCACTGAGGAGGGGCCTGAGACAAGGAGCGGGAAAACCTGCCCTGGGCCTTTTATACACACATAATTTTATACTGTGATATATTTTTACAATGGAATAATATTCAGCAAGAAGACAAACAAATTATTGATACACACATCAGCATGGATGAATCTTAAAATAATTATGCTAAGTAAGAGGAAAAGGCCAACCAAAAAAGCATCCATATGATGTGATTTCATTTATATAAAATTCTAGAAAATGTGAACTGCTCTGTAGAATAGCGATGAATAGCAGATCAGTAGTTTGGACTATGGTGGTGATGGAGAGAACCGAAGCGGGCAAATTGGAGAAATACTTAAAGAAGATGTGAATGACAAGACTTGGGAGACTAGGTATGGGGGGATGAGGGAGAGAGGGATATCTCCCATATCTCTAGTTTGCAGACGAGGAAAAGTAGCAGAAGTGGTGTTCCCTGAGATAGAAAACACCAGGTCTGAACGTCGAATAAAGTAATTAATTTTTCTTTTTTTACAAATCATTAGAATGCTTTTATATTTTTAAATTAAAATTATTGGTATGACATTGATTAATGAAATAAAATAAGTTTCAAGTGTACGATTCAACAGTAAGTCATGTATATATTGCATTGTGCATTCACCACCCATCACCAAATATTTTGAAGTATTCAGTTTTAACATGTTGGAGTTTGTGGAGGTTCAGGTGGAATCACTGAGTTAGCAATTGGATGTTCTGGTCTGTTGAGCAACAGAGAGCCCTAGGTTACAGACAAAGGATATCAGAACCCGAGTCAGCTCAGTCAGCCAGGTTCCAAAACATAAGTAATTCGGATGCAGTGGGAGAATGAGTGACCCCAGCTGGCTTCGGAAGACAGTTTCCAAAAACAATTCAAACTGTCTCTAAGATAAATTTGTTCACCTTCTCTCTGGAGAATACTGAGATTATCCTTTCATTCAGTGGTTTAAGATATACATTTGGAGTAAAGAAAGGACCGCGGTTCAGTGAAAAGGTCCCTGCAGTGTTCAGGAAGCCTAGATGCTCATCCTGGCTCTTACTTTATGTCGCTGTGATTGATTCAGAACAAGTAGATTACCTTCTGTTCCTTGTTTTCTCTGGGCATAGAATTCTGCATTGTCAATTGTTGTCTTTCAGCGCTTTAAGAGTGTTTTCAAGCTTCTATTGTTTCTGCTTTGGGTGCTAACTGGAAGTCTGGGGTGTTAAATGGGCCCCGCCTCTCTCCCTCTCTCGTGACCGTGGAACTCCAGGTTTTGTTTCCCAAAAGGCCTTGAAACTGCGGAAAGCTCCCCAGCTCCGACTCTCCTCTTGCCTCCTTTCTGATTGGCTTCTAATCGTAAAATGAGAGGAATGGACTCTTTTCTTTCTTCATTCATGCATTCAACCGATTGTTACAAAGCATATGCCAGGCACTGGTGTAAATGAAATAGCCCGAATCTTTGTTTTCCTTTGTTAATTTCTCAATGAGATTTGTGTGAGTCCATCTAGTGCTTGTTTATCTCTTTTTTTCTTTAGAAACATCTTTCAGTTGCGCTTAGATTTAAATGACAAAAACGAATATTTAGACCTATGATTCAGCAAATTACTTCGGTTCTTTGTGATGTGATTTTTTTTTTTTTTTTTTTTTTTTTTGGCTCAAGGTCAGGTTCGGGAGCCATCTCCTATTTTATTTAATGAAGTTATTTTGTGTTCTGTTCTTCTGAATTTGCCTTTCTAATTAAATTTCACCCAAAATAGATGGTAAAATGAGTTTGCCCTCCTTAGGCGCTCTCAGGAGGGGAAGGGACTAGTATAATAAGCCTGCTGGGGGTGGAGAGAAAGGATTGCAGCTGGTAGCTGGGAAAATGAATCATGCATACATAAATAACAGAGAACAGACCACCCGGGAGCTGGGAGGCTCAGATTACAGTTTTTAAAAATATACACATGTTAGGGAGAGTCCAGCATTTTTGCAAGAACCTAAGAAATGACCGTTAGCCTTTTGCAAGATATTTATCTCCCTGAGGCCCTGGGGTTGCCAGCAATGGTGTGGAAGCATGCACGGGACAGTCTTCTCTCTTTACATCTTAGTTTGATATTCTCTACTATATTTATTGACACAAATTTATTAGGAGTAATTTTTATTTCATCTTTATTTTACGTACTTTGTATTTTTCCAGGTTTCCACAAAAAAGAAAATGGGCACTCCTTTTATAATTAGAGAAAGGAAATCTATGTTGAATAGAATTTAAAAATAATATTTGTAACCTAGATACTGTGGTGGACACAAAAGAATCGTTTTGCGCAGATGTGCAATTCTGTTTTAAGGCAGGACTGCAGGCAGCACCAACTTGGGTGCTTACAGTCCCTCCCCCCAAAGACTCTTGGTGTTGTTACCTCAGTCTGTGTCCTAGACTGTGTCTTTCCCCACATAAAGTCCCTTTAATAGTGAGGACAGAAGCCCATTGTTTCTCTAAGTCTACAGCACAAATCAAAGGAGGCTGTGCAAATATTTGCTCAATATTTGCTCAATGCATTGAAACTGAATTAAAGATGGGCACCTGCTCCCTAGCTGCTCTCTGTTTAGGCAAGGATTGCTTGTGTAAAATGACAGCAAAAGCTGCCTAGCAAAATATGCATAATTTGGGTGAGCCCAGGGCTATTTTTATAAGATGGGTGGGTTCAGCTTTCAATGAATGTTGAGAGTTTCCCTGTGGGCCAAGATGTGTATGTGGAAAGGACAAAGGAGCAGGCGGGGAATAGAAGGGGAGACCACGGTTATGAACCAAAGGCACTGCACGTTTCCCTTTCTGCTCGGTTTTACCGTCATTGATGGGCATGCTTGCTCCTCTATCAGATGCATAATGATAATAGTTACTATTTTGCAGGAACCAAGGTGCCAGACACTGTGCTATGGGCTTGGAGTACTTGACTCTCTTGCTGGCAAGTGACAGAAAAACCAATTCTAATTTGCTTGGGGAAAGCGGGAAATTTATTAGACATGTAATTGAAAAAGCCAGGTCCTGGTTTCAGGCATGACAGAAAGCTGCCTATCTCTTGGCTCTGCTTTTTGTGGGTCAGCTAATCTGGCACAGTCTCCCCAGGTGCTGGCCAGATGGCCACCGGCTGCTTCAGGTCAACATCTTATCTCCTCAACAACCATAAAAGAAAGAGGTTTCATGGGGATAATAGTCTTGAGATGCTTCCCATATATGTTTTCCCTGTAGGAACATTTTCTTTTCTTGTAACCCCTTCCTCTCTTATGGCTAAGTCATGAGGTGTTATTGCCCCAAGGGGCAGGGCAGAGTGGGTCCCACTCAGTACCCAACGTCCACAGGGGAGAGGGAATGAGGCATAGAAGCCCTCAGGAAATAGAGAATGTGAGCAAAGGGATTGGAGAGAATGTGTCTCGGAGAGGATGATGCCTGGTTCCTTGAGGGGCCTGAGGTCACCTCTGTGCCAGTTCTTGACCTAGAGACAGGTGTGGCACAAAGTCAGAAACCCCAGGTTGGTTGAGGAAGCTGAAAGCAGAAAGGGCCTGTGCCCTACTTCCTGTTTGAAACTCTGCCCCACATGACCTGTGCCAACACAGGAGAGCTGCAGCAAAGTGAAGTGGTATTGTGGCATTATTTTGTGGAGAAACAGTTCCAGATGGTGCCCTTGAATCACCTTTAGTCCCCCAGTGACAGAGATGGGATCCTGGAGCAGCCACAAGTTCCCTGTGGGGAATGAGAAGGTAGCTGAGAGAGAGGGAACAACTTACCATGGGGTGACAGTGGCCGGGAAAGCAGGACGGACAGATGACTCAGTCCTGCCAATGTAAATCGGGCCCAAGCCTTGTGGGAATAGTTGGCAAAGGAGCTGTTTTTCTGTTGGACTTGCTGCTTGATCCAGGTTATGAGCCTGGATCTGCTGGGGTCTCACATGGGACCTGAGAGTATAGCTCACACCCAAGTAAGCAAAGCTGAGAGATGAAGAGTCTCTGAAGTCTTTAGTCCCTGGAACTAAATCCAAGCCTGAAGCACATCTACCCTGGGTTTTTCATTTACATCAATCGATCAATTCTTGCTTTATTTAAGCAAGTGTGAATTGGGTTGTTTGTCATTTATAGCAGAAGATGCCCCGAGTAACCCATATTGGGAAGAGGGAGGAATATACCAGCCGAGGGGTAGATCCCACTTGGAATTAGTGAAAGGACAATCAGGAGAAGCCCATTGACGGAAGGAGAAGTGTTGAGTGGAATGGGGTGGACTGTGAGCCAGATGGAAATGTCTGGGAGGGATGCTAAAGGGGACAATGAAAAGATTTTGTGCGAGGAGATACACGGTTCATAGACTGGGAGGGGTTGTATCAGTAGTCAGGGCAGGAAGAAGCTGAGGTCAGTGTGGACTCAGGAAAACGAGGAGAGAAGGGCAGGTTGTGAGGGTTTGGAAGCAAACACTGACTGGACATTGAACCTTCAGGTGAGGAAGGCATCCTAGGTGGCTGCAGGAATGGTGAGACCACAGGGTAGATAGGGTTGGGACCTGAGAAGATAGAATTTGGTGCAAGAAGTGCTGATTTGAGATGGAAAGTTCTAAGCGGAAAACCAAAGAGTAGGTAGAAATATGGGTAAAATATTTGGATGTAATATAGGAATTTTGGAGCCATTAATACAGGAGTGAAATTAGAGGACAAGTGATTCGGTCCTCTAGAAAGTGTGCCTCAAAGGTAAATAGTAAACACTGATGAGTGTCTATTTTGCACAAGGCCAGTTGTACTAGGGCACATAGGAGTCATTTTACTCCTCGAACTGATACCAAAGACCTCTGACAACAGCAGTAGGTCAGATCATCTCCCTCATAGAAATCATGTAGGAATCGCCACCAAGTGGAACCCAACATCTGAAGGAAATGACCCACAAATTCGGTCTTAAATTAACTTCAACTCTCAGATGCCTAACCGAGTTACAGGAATCTGTCAAGTGCTCTGTGGCTCTTCAGTAACTCGCTCGGAGGAAACCGCGGGGCCTGGAGGGGGCGGGGAGAGAGGATTCGCAGACTGCAAACTCCCCAGGGCCATCCCGCAGACCATCCCAAAACGCAGCGACAGCAAGGGCTCCAGTTGCCATACCGAGCCGGATGTGGTCGGTGCCGGAAGAGAAGGGTGAAAGGGGATGAGGGGCACGGTGGCGAAAATCCTGACACTTTGGGTCCACACAGCAGCATGTACTAGTTGGTGGCGAACTCCCAACACGCTTGCCCATCATGGGGATCAGGGTTGCTCCGGGCCAGGCACACGGCCGAAAGGCACCCCTACTAGGGCCCCGGGCCCGGGCTGGGTCTGTGTATGCCCGCCAAGGCGTGCGTCCGCTCAGTCCCTAATCCCAAATCAGGGCGTTATGAGGCTTGCAGCGGCCCAACGTCCATGTGGCCGCGGTCCCTGTGCCCTCAGGGTGCCCTTGACGGTAGCGTTCGCCAGCTGGGTGCTCTGAAGATTGGTCCGTCTCTGGGGGCGACGTTTGGCCTCCAAGACCCAGCGTCCTCCTCAGACCGCAGCGTCTCTCCGCAACCCCTTGGGCGCCCTTCTCCCTGGCGGGACCGCCTCCGGGGCGGAGCTCGAGGGCGCCTGGCGCGGGGCGGGTCGAGCCCCGAGAGCGGCGAGGTCAGCAGAGGGCGCTGTGGGCTGTTGCGCTGTCCCGCTGTCCGTGCGCGCGGTCCTCGCCTCCCCTCGCTCCGGGCGGAGCAGGCGGCTAACGCCGAATCCCGCGCGCAGCAGCTGAGCCGGAGCCGGGCCGGGACCATGGGCGGTGAGAGCGGCGCGGGCCAGGCCCAGGCTGGTAGTCGTTGGGGATGAGCGGCGCGGAGACCACAGGGGGACGGGGGTCCCAGGGCCAGGGGTTAGGAGACCGTGGGGGTCCTCTGGCCGCGCCGAGGCCCGAACAACCGGGCAGCGTCTCCTGTGGGAGAGTGGTGGGGAGGCTGGGGTCAGCTTCCGAACAGGGGTCGGAACCGCGCGACTAAGCTCCCTCCTTCACCCCCGCGTCCTCCTCAGCCCCCAGCCCCTCGACTCCCTCCCTCTCTCCAAGCCACCCCAACCCCCGCGAATCTCTTGTCCCAGCCCCCGCCCGCTCTCCGAGCCCCAGCGCCCTCTAATCTTGCCTGTGATTTCGCCGGCCTCTCCCCAAGCCCTCTCCCTACCTCCTGGCAGGCGACTAGCCCACCCCCACTGTCTCCTGCTTCCCCACCTCCAGCCCCGCGCCTCTCCTGCCTCCACGGCGTCCCCGCCCCTCCAACCCGCTCCCGCTCGGCCCCCGCACTCCTGCAACGAGATTTCAGCCCCAACTCGAGCTCCCGGGATCCCCCGTCCCGGGCAGTTCCTAACCCTCTCGTCTCCAGGTAAGAAGGTGGCTGCAACTTTTTCGCAGCCTTTCTGGGGGTGGGGCTGGCTCCTCCCCGCAGCTACCTGCGCCCAGCGCCTGCAGGAGTCGCGGGGCCCAACGCTGGGGCAGCTTCGTGCGCGGGCTGACGTACCTGGAAGCTCAGGTTAGGACTGCGTGGTCCCGACCCCACGGCGTTGCTTTTGCTTGTGAACTTGCACATGTCGCGATCTTTCAAAGAAGCCGGCTTTGTTACACGTACAACATCGCATCTGCTTAGAACAGGTTGCTTTCTTTGTGGCTGCAGTGGTCTTTCAAGTTGTACCTGTGGATGGTTAAAGGATTAGCGGTGCAGGCGGATGTGGAGCCATATTTTCCCACTGCGGCTAGGCGGTCAGCTTGTAGCAAAGGGGCTCCTTGCGGGGGTGAGGCTATTACCGCCTGGGTGGCCAGATTCTTCGTGCAAAGGCAGGAAGCTTTGTAAGCATTCAAAAAGTAAAATCGGGAGAGATGTAGAATCAGATCACTGCGTAGGGGGAAATGTGAGGTGAATGGCCAAAGGGACCTCGAGAGGGCTTCTTAACACGGGGACATTTGTTGCTCTTTGCAGAAGGCCCTCGGATGAACCCGAGTGTGGAGCATACAATGCCCAGTCCATCCTTACAAATGTGACGTGACTGCAGACGGGGCTTGGCAACAACTTCTCCTCAGAGGTGTCGGTGCCCAGTTTGGACATCTGTGGGAAGTGAGTTTAACGCAGATGGTCTGACAAGCCTCCTGTTCCCTGGAGAGAGGTGGAGATGCATGGTTACAGCCTGAAAGCCAGTGCATGAATCTGCCCTCTCCTTTCTGGCTTTCATTAAGTTGTGGGTTAAATTAATTGCCTTTTGCAGAGAAAGGACACGTAGGCGCTGTCTCTTTTAGGGATTAGCTCTTGGCAAGCCCACCCTCACTGATGAGTGGGGAGGCTACTTTTGGGTACCAAGGACAGGGTAAACCACCTGGCCTCTGGAGCATAGCACTCTGAGTATTTGTAAAACTGCAGTTATCAGTAGCTTTTTTTTCTTTTGATTGGCTTGAATAGTAATTAGGCCAATATTCATTCACTCTTGAATAGTGAATTAATAAGTAATTAGCCCCAGGTTATGGTGGGGCTCAGAAGGCTCCCTCAGAGGGCCCACAAATTCCTGTGGGCATTTCCTCAGCCCTCACCACTTTGCTTTGTGATGAGTTGTTGACCGTCAGATGCCCCACTGAGGAAGGAGGGGTGGAACTATCTCTGTGGCCCCAGTACCCAGCCTGGCACCCTCTTAGTGGCAGGTTCTCAGTGTTTGTCCAGTAAAAAAAGTGGACCTCCCTCTTGAATCCAGTCTGACAGAGTCCACAACCCGTGTTTTTCCATTGTGCTGCACCATTTTCAAATGTTATCCTTAAATTCATCAAATTTAAAAATATTCCTGTACTCTCACTAGAGACAAGCTCATTTCTGTGTGTATTTGGGGCAGAGAGCTCAATTTATGGGTCAGGCTCTGACAGCTGGGTCTCTAACCTCACTGGAGGTTCCAGAATTTTCAGGAAGGAGATCAGTTGTTCTTATCCCAGAATTGGGGTGAGAGGGTGATGGGCTCTCTGGGAGCTGAGGCTGTTTGAAACCTCTACAGCTTAACAGGGCCCTGAGCTATGGCCACAGCTCCCTTCAGCATCCCTCATCCCTTCCCATGACGGAGGAGGCATTCAGGGAGACCAGGTACCACTGGCAGAGCCCACTGGCTGCTTCAGATTGGTTGTCGGATCGGGACCCATGTCCACATTCTGGTGTAGGGGCACTTTGCTCCAGTGGACCCCACCCCAAAGAGCTGCTTCCCATGCAGAGCTGGGAGCTCCCCTTGCACACTTCTGGCAATGTATTTTGCAGCTCTGTTGAGGGAAGGAAGGTGTTTTTGGATGGTGTTTCTGTTGGAGGTAGCTGTGATCCACTGGCAGACGGAGCAAAGTCCTGTTCTTCTGCCTCTGTCAAAGGTCAGCCCTGGAGAATACAGCCAAAGGCTGAGGGGGTGGGAGCATTTGTGCCCCTTTTTTTGTTTTTCAAGAATCTGGGAAAGCTGTAATTCAGAATGTTACTTGGATGTGGGAACCTGCACTGCCCACAGGTTCACGGCTGTAACGGGCTTATCTTTCTTACCCAGACTGTCTCTGTCTCCAGGTCTGGCTCTTACTAAGAATTCCTGCAGCTAGTGAAATCTATTTTCTAGAAGAGGTTTAATTAATGCCTGCTGTTTTTGAGTGAGAGAGAAAGGGTGGGAGGGAGGACGAAAGGAAGGTAGGGACTGAGACTGACTGCTATCTGGAGGCGGGTGGCAAAGATGGGAGAATATCCAAGGTCCTAAAAATTCAGAGGGAAAATCTTTAATCCTGGCACAAAGTTCTTGGTTGTTGGATCGGGATCCATGTCCACATTCTGGTGTAGGGGCACTGAGGAAAAATGGCCCTGGAGGAACCTGAAATAAGGTTTGCTGGGCTCACCATTCTGCTTTCTAGAAGGCTTTGAAGGCCAGCTGAGAGCTGAGTTTAGCAAGGTGGGAGAGCTGAGCCACTTTAAGTTTTTGAATGAAGGTTGAGCTCCTTCGGAAATGGTGTCTTGAGCAATCTTCGTCTGGGGAAGCCACTTCTCACCTGAGACACCGACAGGAGAGTCCAGGGGAGTGGCAAAGGGAGAAGCAGCTAGGAGGGTCTGCACACCTGCACTTGGTGAAGAAAAGGCACCAGCTCCTTTTTGGGAGGGTGGTGGGCGTTTTGACAGAAGCAGCCTCCCAGGGCCCCTTCTCGAACTTGTTGGGCAGCTTTGCAGATGGATTAGGGCCTGCAGAAACCCCTCAAACTGGAGATTCTGCAAAGCAACCATGAGGAGGCATCTGTGAACCAGGAACTTATTGCAGGGTCTGCTCAGAGTCCAAAAGACAGGAAGGCCAAGGGGGCCTAACTGAGCCACAGTCTCTGGCCTGCTAGTCTCAAACCCCAGAACCAGAAGGCTGCTCTGAATGCTTGGCCTTGCTTAGGGAAGCCACTGCCTTTTGGAAAGGAACAGGCCAGTCAGCTTCCTCCAGAGCTTGAAGGAAGTTAATGATTAAAAAGGCACTGAGAAAAGAACTTAGAGGAGTCTTGTGGGGTAGTTCTTGCAAACAGGAGGCCACCTTAACCTGTTTCCTCTTGGCTGGGTCATCCATGCATCCCTCTGTCTCTCTCTCCCTTTCTCTCCTTCCCCAGCCCCATCCATCTGTACTAAACACATTGATGTAGCCACCTCTGTGCTGCTACTCTGGGGTAGGGGAGAGTTTGTGTAACTCAAATATCTTATGGTAGCAACTGTAGGAACCTGAAAATTCTGTTTGTTTGCACATTTTTGCAGCTTATGCATTTCATGTTTCTATAATACTAGGCATCCTTTTATCATGTGCTTACCACTCTCTGTGCCTCTGTGTATAACTGACTTCCTTAGAGAGAGCTATAATCAATAGTATAGAAACCAGAGCTTTAAAAAACAGACTAAGTTGAGAATTACTGCACCTAGTTTTGATACTCCCCTCCTCTCCACTCTTATGTGTGGTTAGAAATAGCAAATTTACAAATAGTGTGAATACTATTTGTCCTCCCCCTCAATTAAACGGAGTCACGTGTCTTTCCAGCCAAAAAAACCACAGCTGACGTTCCTAGACCTACGTCATTCTTGGATCCAAACCCAAAATCAGGCCTTCAAAGCTACAGCAATATCATTTTGAGCTTTTTAATTATAAAATAAAATGAAGTCCTTGCTTGCTGATTTTGTTATCAGCTAATATAGGAGAATCTGAAGTTGGAATAAAACCTTTACTGCCTTGTTAACTTTATCCTTCTAAAGTGAACAAAGCAGTTGGATTAAGGTGTAGAGAAAAGTTACTGAAGTTATAGTAGGAATGTCTGGAAGCTCAGAAATCATAATGGAGGGACACAGTTTTACAGAAATAAATGATTAAGCTTTAAACCTTGTTGCTAAAACGTGGAGAGAGAAATAGAAACTTCCATAGACGTATAGGCAGGTATAGAATTGACGAGTATAGATTGATGATTGTAGAAATTTTGACTCTTTATGCTGAAATATACTAATTGCTGTGATCACACATTATGCTTATACAGTACCTTGTCAGATAAATAGGCAATATATTCTATATTCTTAATCTTGTTCAGTCCTTTCAGCAATTCTGGGATCTTCTTAGAGATGGGGAAACAGGACCACAGGGGGTTTAAAAGGCTTCCTCTAGAATTCAGATATCTTGAGCAGAAAATACCATGTAAACATAGATATTCCTGCCACAGTTGCCTGATAAACAAATGTGGTCACATAATTATTTGAAAACGGTAGGTGGTCTTCTGCTGAGGTATTGATTTTCATTAAAAGCCCAACAAACAGAAATAGTGTATACTTAGCAATGTTTGTGGATGTCAGAGGTTCTCTGTTGATGACGACCTCATACTAGAGTACTGAGTTTGGTTGTGTATTCAGCACAAGGTGCAGTGGTTACGAGTGTAGACTCTGAAGCCAGCCTGGCTTTGAATCCTGGGTCTACCATTACTAGTTTTGTATCCTTGGGCAAGTTACTTAACCTCTCTGTGCCTCACTTTTCTCATTTGTAAAATTAGGATGATGATAATTTTGCCTACCCATGGTTTTCTTGTGAAGCCGAAATGAGATCATACATGACAGGGACTTAGAGTAGTGCCTTGCACGTGGTACCTGCTTTAAAAATGTTAGCTATTATTACTGTTTATTCATTCCTTAAAAAATGCATTTTCGGTGCCAACCAATTGCATCGAGATGATAAATATAGGAGAATGGATAAGACACATATAGTCTCTGTCTTCATGGAACAGAGGACATTATACTTAAGTTTATAGCAAAGGACATGAATGGTAGTGCAGCCATTTCTCAGGTCCTCACCTGGCTCTTGGCCACCTGTCATGGCCATGAGAGGCTAGGGCATGGCCTGTAAAAGCGGAAGGACGATCTTTCGCTGGTACACGCTGGTATGGCATGGCCTTGCCAGCTATTTAAAACAGATACTCATTTAATTGGTCTGTGTCTGTCATGTGCTGGCTGTTAATGTTTTAACCATCACTCTTGGCCTAAGGTTGTTAGAGGGAAGTTTGATAAGAGACCATAAACTCAATATTTACTCACTGCTTTGCCAGCACTGTTCTTGGTCCTGGTCGACAGTTTATTGCCCCAGCCTCTGTTTTGGACTGGCTCTTCAGCCACAGAAGCCCATGAGACCATCAGAGACCCAATGCTCTGAGGGAAGAATGGCATAGCTGCTCCTGAGGGTGGGTAGGGGACCCGAGGCAAAAGCCCAGAATACCATACTTCCTGTATCTGCCAAAGCCGGAACCTCCTGGATTCGAAGGTCTCTTGGAAACTGTGTTGATAGGCTTGAATTTAATAATCGGTCCCAGAAAGGGAGGGCCTTCCTCCTCAGATCTCACCGTTACTTGCTCTGTGTGTCCTACAAGAAACTCCCTCACGGCAGCCTGCCCAACTGTCCCCTGCCATCAGCGAGCTGGTGCAGGGCCTCCAGTGATGGGCTGAGGACAAGAGAGCCCTCTGTGATGGCTGCCTCAGGAACCTGAGCACTTCTCTTCTTTGTGAGTGATTGGTATACCCTCTGCTCTGCTCTGGAGTACTTCATACTAATAAGTCAGCAGTCAGACTGGAAACCTGATAATCTATTCTCCCAATGGGGAGCCTGTTTATTTTCATTCATTTTTAAACTCCTGGAATTTGAAATCAGTGAGGCTTTGTCTTTTTTTTTTTTTTTTAATACTTGCCTCACACTTAGAAAATAAAGAAATGGCAAATAATGCCATTCATTTTTTTTTTTTTTTTTTACCTTTTCTCTGCTTTCCAAATGGTTCCCGCCGGTGCTCTGACTTCTCTGGTCATGGTTGCCTCATGATTTCCCAGATGGGTCATCTCTTGTCGCCAGTTTGTCTCCATCACAGTTCCTAATGAAAATCCAGACCTGCAGCATCAAAGCTTGGGCATTTTGGTCAAAGGTCATGGCATGGACAGTTGTTTTTGTTTTGTTTTGTTTGTTGTGTGTGTGTGTGTGTGTGTGTGTGTGTGTGTTGCTGTCTTCAAGGTGAAAAATTACTGTGTCTTCGAGAAAGAAATTATATTTTAGGCAATGGCTGACGTCAGTAGGCAAGAAGATCTAAGCAAGGCTGCCTCATCCTCAGTTCACATAATTTCCAGCATTTCCAAGTTAACGGCATACGAATTTTAATTTTCTCCTCTTGTGCATCTTGTGCGAATGACTGTTGATTATCTTGAAACAGCTGCATTAATTGATGGTGTTGAACAATTCAACGTACAGTAAGTAATTGCAGTTGGCTTGGCCGAGCACAGCACATTCTTTTTACTTGCTTTTTTAGCTTGAGGAGTATTTGCTCTGTGCGCAGAATGCCAGAAAGGGAGTTGGGAACTCCTTGCCTCTGCCTGCCTACCACCCAATGCTCACACTCCCCTGGGGCATCATGTGTCATCACAGCACCCAGTTCCCACTGCATTAGGTTTGTCCACTCATGGGCCTGTCTCCCCAGCTTGACTGGGAGCTCCTGGGGGGCAGGGGCCACACTCCTTTGATCTCTAAATTTCCAGCCCTGAACACAAGGACAGGCATGAAATAGGCCTTAATGAAAGTTGGGTGAATGAATGAATGAGTAGTTGCGAAGCAGTTAGGATTGTGTTTGGTTTCAAGTAACGATGAGCCCTATCTTAGTGGCTTAAGTAAATAATGGTTTATTTTTCTCATACAGCAAGATGTCTGAAGGTAGGTGGTTGCTGGCATTGGTTTCAACAGCTGATGTCTGTCTGGACTGACACTTCTGTTATTTTCTTGGCCTTTCCTTCAAGATGGCAAAAAGGGCTGCTGCAGGAAGGAGTTGCCAGCCATACTGGTACCTTTTATCAGAAAAACAGACATTTTCCTCAAATCACCAAGCAGACTTCCCCTGACATTTCATGGCTTGAAGTGTGTCACATGATCGCTCCCAGTTAAAAGAGCCATGTGAGTATTTAGCAAGGCACATTTCTGCATAGAATAGTTAGGTGGGCTCACTGCTGAAAAACAAAACAAAACAAATATATTTAATAGCTGAAATATGATAGAACTCATACAAAGTCCAAAATGGTTGTTTCTTATCAGTGGAGGCACTCTCCTCCAGTAGGTGATTCAGGGACCCAGGCTTTTAAGGCTACCATGCTTGTTTGCATCAATCAGCACGAGAGGTAGGAGCATGGAGGACAGTGTGGGGGAAGATTTTATGGATTAGGCTTGGAAGTGGTGAATTATGTCCACTGACATTCTGCTGGCCAGGGCTCAGTCACATGGTCACACCTCCTGCAAGGAAGGCTAGGAAAGGTGGTCAAACCCTATGCCTAAGAGGAAGAGGATATGGGTTTCATGATTACATGACAACCTCTGCCATACTGTCCTCCCCTCCCCAAAATCATGATTCTCTTAGCCAGGAAGAAAGAATGAATATTGAGGGGCAACTGGTGGTATCTGTCTTAGAAGGAAAAACTATGATAAGAAAGCTTCAGCCAAAAATTGTCTTTATTCCAAATCATTTGTCTTCAGTCCCTGCTTCGGTTCCCACCTTTGGGAACTGGGTCAGCGGGACAGTAGAAGGTCTTCATTATGCCTGCTTCTTGATCCAGGGCATGTTCTTAACATCTTTGTGAGAACGAGTCCTAAGTGATCTCCCTCAGCAGTTAGAGGTTACCACAGAAGAAATGGCCTTCAGCTCCGTATGGCCAGAGGAACCTATGAGAGCTCTGAGCCTGTGAGAGCACCTTACCTATGAGCCTTTCAAGTGCCCCCACTTACTCAGCCTTCGAGTTTCTCTTCCTCTTCAGCCCCAACCCAGCCCACATCCAGAGGGGAAGAGAGGAGAAGACACAGCAAAGAGTAACCTCTGCTTCCCGCCTAAATTCACTGAGAAATGTTTTTGCAACCACTTTCTACTATATTTTCTCCGTAAATATTGATGAATGATCCATTCATGGATATATTGGGTTTTAGCACTTCGTTCTTGTTCAGTTTGTTTTAGGTGACAGCATTCTCTTCCTTTCCTTCCTCCTTTCTTTCCCACACGCACCTACTGAGTACCTCTTCCTTATTCAGTTCCGTGTCCACCCAGCCCTGGGGGAGGCAGGCAAGGAAACTGGCACAAGCCTGTGATGTTGATGACTATTGTGGGAGGGCTGTGGTTGCCCAACGTTGCGGGGGGGCCTCACCCAGCCTTGGGTGAGGTGGCATTTGAGTTGAGTTTAAGGATGAACAGACTTAACCAGATCAAGAAGACATCTGGGCTAAGAGAGTGAAGTGGGCGCAGACACCGAGTTAGGTAAAGGGGCACGCAGGGTTTCAGGGGGAGCGGCGAGTGGTTCGGCGTCCTGAGGTCGGCCTGGATTGGTGTGCTCATTCACTCATTTAACACCGTGAGCAAGGCAGATAAGGTTCCAGCCACAAGGGAGCTCAGAGGAGATGAGACTGCACAGGATTTTGAGGAGGGCTTGGCCGCCGTCACAGACTGAGCTCCGCAGGGTTTGCTGTCGGAGGCCACATAGGAAACAGGCCCCACTGCGTGTGCCATCACCACTCTTGCCCCATCCCTCTGTCTCCGATTCTTACCTGGTTCTTCGCCCAGGCATTACTCAGGCTGTGAAAGTCGGGGCTGGCTTCAGGACACCAGCATGTAGTTGGTGAGGAACACCGAAACTGTCATCACGTATCGAGGTATGTGCCAGCAAGATTTTTGTTGGAGCACTTTCTCGGAGCCCCAAATATGAGCTTTAAAGTTGGCTCACAATTTATTTTTCTCTTTTCATACCCATAGTTCTGACCCCAAGGCTCAGAATATGTCCTGGTTATGCCTATTACCCACCCTGTGAGCACATTGAAATCAACACTTAATGCTGAAATCCACCAGGTGAGGGCTTGCCTTGCCGTGGGCTGGCCTGATCGGAGGGGTCTGGTCATCTCTTTGGGGCCCACTGGGTGCTTCAGTGCAGTCCATCAGGGGTTTACCTCAGGCAAGGGACTATTGTCCACACTGCCTGAGGAAGGGACCTGCGCTCAGCAGACCGCAGAGTCTTGCTCTTCCTCTCCCCAAGGAAATGAGGGCTGAGGCTGGGTATTGAAGAGCTGTCAGCTGCCTTTATTGTGATAAATGGCCACAAGGGTGGTTTCCTCCACTCTCCCTTCCCTGCCCTGTTTATTAGGGTGGAATTGGTGGGTGGGGGAGGATGCAGAGAGAGGAGCCTTCATGCTAGGCTAAGCCCAGTGCTGATTGCAGGGCACTTTGTTTCCAAGTAGGGAAGTCTCAACCATAGATGGAAACTCAGGCCAGTCCTGTGTTGCTTGCTGGGTGTCTTCTTCGTGTAAGGGCTATAGGGAATGTGTATAAATAATTAAATGAGGGGGAGGATTGTAACTACCTATGATATCGTGATTTATGATAAGAAAGATATATTTGTTCTTTGTCTCTATTTCTGGCATGGAGCTCCTAAAAAAACCCTTGGAATTTTCTGTGATGAGGACAATAATGCTGTTTTTTGTTTTATTAATGAGGTGACTTTAGGAAAATACCCAAATAACCTAAGGATGGGGCTGGTTGGAACTTTCAGTCCCACCCCCAGATCTCCTGGGAGGGAAGAGGGGCAGGGGGCTTGAGTTTAATCACCAATGGCCAATAATTTAATCAATCATTCCTATATAATGAATCCTCTATAAAAACCCAAAAGGACATGTGGAGGTTTGGACAGAGTGGTGGCCTTGGAGCATGAAAGCTATGCAACCTTTCCCATATACCTTGCCCTATGATCTCTTCCATCTGGCTATTCCTGAGTTATAACCTTTTATAATAAATCAAAAATCTAGTGAGTAAAAGGTTGATGAGTTTTGTGAGCCACTCTAGCAAATTAATCGAACCAAAAGAAGGATTGTTGAAACCTCTAATCTATAGTCAGTTGGTCAGAAGTACAGGGGACAACCTGGGTTTGTGATTAGCATCTGAAGTGGTGAGGTGGTAGGTATAGTCTTGTGGAACTGAGCCCTTCCACCTGTAAGATCTCCAGTTAGATAGTGTCAGAATTAAGTTGAATGGTAGGACACCCAGCGTAATTGCTAGAGTGTCAGAGAATTGCTTGAAGTGTGTGTGTGTTGTGGGGAGGGAGAGAAATAAAAACCACACATGTTGGAATTAGGTGCAAAATCGGTGCTACCCTAAGTAGCCTTTCCAGTCAATATCTCCTCTAATCCCTTCCACAACCCCACGAAGTGGGTAATTTCATACTCCACTACAATATAATTATGCTCCCTGAAGGTTAGAATTTTGAAATGATTTGGTTACTACTGATCTCCAGTTTCTGTGATCGTACTTGGCATATAGCAGGTGTTCAGTAAATTTCTCGTGTGAATAATTGAATCACCATTTATTGGTGGGAAAACTGCAGCTCCTAGAGATTAAGTAACTTATCTGAGGTGCCACAGCTGGTGAGTGGCAGAGTAAAAGGCCTGGATCTCAGTCTCAGGGGGGTACCACGCACTGTGACTTGGGGTCCCCAACCCCGTTGCCCTTGGAATGTGGGTTATTTCTTGGATAGCACTGTGGGAAGGCCCACTGCCTGCCACTCTGACCAAAAATGTAGGACAGCCTTGGCTAAACCTGTCAGTTGTGTAACCATGAACTGCAAGCAAGCCCTCTTGTGTCAAAACCCAGAAGCTTGTCTGTCTGCTTGCTGCCACTGCCTGGCTATAATTCGAGGGGAAGATGAATGTGCACGAGTGTGTCCATCAGTAGCTCGGACAGTGATGTGGTAAGGAACCTTTGGTGTTGTTCTACTCCTTCGGGGAACCTAGTCTGGCCCCATCCATTCTCCATCCTGATCACTGATGAGTTGCTGCATAAAGCCAGCTGTCAACAGTCCATGGAGGGTGGGCTTCTGCCAGGGCTTTGTAACTCTGTCCACCTCCTTGAAGAGCCTTAAAAAAAAATGTCTGAGGCCCTCTCTGAGAGACATTGCACAAAGAGCCCCACCCCCATCCCCTGCATCCTCAATCTGACTAAACAGTGCATTTCCTAATGGGGTTCCTGGAACCTTGGGTTGTCCCAGTAAACTGCTTTTATTTCTTACACAGAAGTTTCCGTGTTGCGTTGTTTTGAAAGGAGGTACCCTTTCGAAACCTTTAATCTCTATAATTTACTATGTACCTTCCTGGTAACTTCTTATTTAACTACATTTCTTCAGACTTATTTAAATAAGTTGTACAGCTTGCTTTTTTTTTTTCTGATTGTAAAAATAACACGTTTGTTTAATAAAATTTGGAAAATGCGGAAAACTATAAACAAGAAGTCTTCTAGGATCTCACTACCAGCTTAAAGAGTTGTAAGCCAGCCTTACATCTTGTAATTTGTATTAAAGAAAATTAAAATTACTTATAATTCCAGCCATAACCACACATAACATTAAGGATATATTTTCTCTTTTCAATGGTTTTCTTTTTTAACTCATCTTAAGAAAAGGCAATAGGTTCAAAATTCTAAAGCGTATACACTCACCCGTCCAATTTCGTTGCGCATCTTCTTTATAACATAATTGAGCTCAAACTGTACATGCTGTATTATCACTTGCTTTTTTGACTTAGCAATATAACATTTTCTTCTGTAATTACGAATCTTTTTTTTGTTGTTGTTATTATTTGTACACAACATGTAAAAACCAAGCATTAAGTATATGAGTAAAATATTGAAAAGTCCACAATAGAGACAACCACCATTGATTTGAGGGGTCCTTCCAGACCTTGTTCTGTAAGTTTCTGTGTTTCCTTAAAATTTTCACTTGCATATCATGATGTACAAATGTATGTTTTTACCTACATGAGCTTATACTATACCTATTCTGCCGCTTGCACACTCTTCCTCACTCTCATGCATTTTTAACTTGGCAGTAGCTCCTGGAGCTTTGCCCTCGCACACACTAGAGTCCACCCCTTTCTTTTTTAAGACAGAATCATGTTCCACTATACGGACAAACTAATTTTCCAACCATTTCCCTATGGATAAACATTTCAGCTGTTTTCACATTTTTATTATTATTCCTATTTCTGCTTTGTACAAATGCATATGCAGTTTTTGAGACTACCCAGAATGTGAATTCTTGTGTTTATCGTTTTAACGAAACCACTGATTCTTTACAAACTCTGTTCCAGTTAACCCTGAGGGCAAGCAGAGTTTGCCAGTCCAAAACTTCCTTTTTTGGGGGATATCAATTATTTTAAGCTGGTTACTTTTAAGAAACTAAGGGGTTCAGAATGAGTGTCCCCAGAATATGCTACCCTAGCATGCAGATTTATTTCCAGCTGAAGACAAAGTCCAACAAACTCAAGAAGAGCTTTATACTTACCCTTTACCTGCCTAAAGAAATTCAGATTGAAAAACCTGCTTAAAGGATAGGAACTATCACCTTAGCATAATGTGAATAAAGTGTGGCCAGCAGAAAGGAACCTAGCAAAGTCTGTTTTATTAGACTCCCCTCTGGGTCCCATTGTTTCTAGATGGCCCAGCAAGAACTCAGTTCACCAGATGTTTGCTCTTTCTCATCTACCTGTGATTTGTACAACTCCCCTGTGAAGTCAAAGCCACTACCTGCCGATTTGTCCTGGGGTCCCACATTCTTACAGAACCCATGCATGTACATATATAATTAAATTTGATTATTTTCTCCTGTTAATCTGTCTCACGTCAATTTGATTATTAGACCAGCCAGAAGGACTATGAGAAAAAAAGAGGGGAGCTTTCTCCTCCCCCGACACCCCTCTCACCAACAGTTCGTGAAAGAATTCATTCTCATTGAGACTAACATTCACTAGAGATGATCTTTTCATTTTTTGCCAGTCTGAAGGGTGAGAAATGCCTTGTCATTTTTAAATTTGTATATATCTTTTCCTCCTAGTTTTCCAGGCACATACATAGATACTTTTTTAAAAATTTGGAATCATGTAGTGCGTGGTTCTGTATCTTTTTTTCCTTTTTTTACATTAAAATTTTCACATTTTCTTTTTCTGGTCATTGCATTGTTCAGGAGCGCCGTCTTACTGCAATCTCTTGGCGTGTTCTTTTAGTTTATGTATGTCCTAATCTCCGAAGACCCTGGGAATGACAAGTAATAGAAAAGAAAGGAAAGCAGAAGGAGCACAGTCCGCAGCGAATTGGCACAAGGTCTGTTCAGGAAACGGGAGTCAAATTAAAACCTGCATTAGATGTTTGCTCAGGGGCTCATCCCTTAGGGATTTAGCGGGGAGGTGCCTAAAATATTCACCATGAGCTCTTGGTTACACACAGACACTGAAGGCTATATGTTAAATAAAGAAGCTTCACTTTTTTCACGTGCTTCATTATGAAAAGTGCATGGCTTCGTTTGTCATTGGTTGGAGGGATTATGATGATTCCAGGGCATTTAACAGCAGTGAAAACATCCAGGAGGCAATGTGGTGTGTTAAAAATAGCCTTGAACTGGCAAGTCAGAAGAGCAGGCTTCGGATTCTTGGTCTTCCTCTTACTGCTATGTAAACCTGAAGAAGACACTCAACCTCTTGGGTTCTCTGGGTCTGTGTGGTGAGGATAATAGCTCAATATTAATGAGAACTCTAAAATTAGCACCTTCTAATAATGGGATTGGCTGTTGTGGTTTCATATAAAATAAATATTTGGTCATTGTCCCCAGTTCCTGGCACACAACTCCAGACACCTTTGGAATCTCCATAGTGCTGAGAGTGTCCTTTATGCACTGTTGGGATGACTGGTGGCTGGGGACCCTTAAACAGCTTTAGGATGAGAGTTGGTTGCATGATTAAATAGTTGGGACTTTCAGCCCCAGTCCCTGATCTCCAGGGAGGGGAGAGGGGCTGGAGGTTGAATTCAGTTACCAGTGGCCAGTGATTTAATCAATCATACCTACATGGTGAAACCTCTATAGAAAATACTAAATGGAAGGGCTTAGAGGGCTTTCAGGTCTGTGAATACAATGAGGTGCCAGGAGGGAGGAAGTAGTATGCTCAGAGAGCATGCAAGCCCTGCCTTCGTGCCATACCTTGCCCTAGCATTTCTTTCAATGGGCTGTTTCTGAGTTGTATCCTTTATAATAATTCTACAGTAATAGTAAATTACATGTTTTCCAGAGTTTTGTAAGTTCTTCTAGCAAATTATCAAACCTGAAGGGGTGAAGGTTGTGGAAACTCCCCCTTCCCATCTTTGTAGCCAAGTCTACACAGAAGTGGGTAACCTGAGGACCTAATACTTGCAACTGGCATCTGAAGTAGAGCCGGTCTTTGAGACTGAGCACATAAACCTGTGTAATCTAATCCTAACTCGGGGTCATCACCGAAGGAACCAGTGAATTGAATTGTAGGACATGCAGCTAGTGTCCAGTTGGAAATTTGCTTGGTATGAGGAAAAGAACCCACACATTTGGTGTCAGAATTGTGAGTGAAAACAGCTGAACTCTTTGTCGCCAGTCTCCAGAAATGTTCTGACATAGCCAGCCAGCTCTGTGCCAGGCTTTGTCCAGCTCTGGAGACAACGTTTGGGAACAGACTGACGACATCCTGCTGTCAGGTGGCTTATGATTAATGGCAGGAGATAGCCAGCCAGCCAGGAATTTCAATGTGATTATTTAATTGTGTAGCAATAGTCCTGGGAAGTGGCATGAAGGAGAAATACTTGAGAGTGTCAGGCAGGATGCCAACCTAGATGGGAGTTCAAGGGCAGCTTCCCTGAGAAAGTGGTCTTTGAGCTGAGATCCAAGGGCCGATCAGGAGTCAGAAAGGAGGGAAAGGTGGAAGGACGGGAGAGGGCAACATGTTGGCTGGAGGCAGGCAGAGAGGATGGGTTGCCAGGGGCTGTAGTGAGCGAGCCTCTCCTCTGTTCATTCATCCACCCATTCGTTCAGTCATCCCCAAAATATTGATTGAGCGCCTGCTCTAGGCCAGGCACTGTTCTTGGCACTGGGGATACAAAAGTAGGGCGCAAGACTGACAAAGTTCCTAGTGCCATGGAGCTCACTATTGCTGCATGACAAATCATCCCCAAACTTGGCGGTACAGGGGCTAAAAAAATAATTACTGCTTTTCCTCCCACCTTCGAAGTTTTTCTAGCTGGGCTAGTAATCAAATTAATGGAGATAGGTTAACAGGAAAAAAATCAAATTTTAATACATGCACATAGGGAATTCACATAAGCATGAAAATTCCAAAGACAGGCAGCATTTTTGGACCAAAGAGAAAGGGGAGGGTATTTGATTTCATAAGTGAGGACAAGGTAGTTGAGGAACAACAGAACACACGTGGCATGAGAGTTTTTGCTCGGCAGCTCAGAAGCGACTGGACACAGAAGGTATCTGGCTAACAGGCCCCTGCCCGAAGCCCCCGTATTAACCATACTTAATTCAAATGAGGCAACATCTGAAGCATGTTTTTCTGTCTGAACCTCTTAGCAGGAAAGGAGGGGGGAGGGACAAAGTTTCTTTCTGCATCTTGTGTCTTAACAAACAGCTTAAACTCAGTATCACGAAAAGGCAGCTTTAGGATGGCAAAACCCCGGTTCCCTTCGGTGGCTTAAAACAGCCACCATTTTACTGTTATCTTCGTGGTCCGAAAGTGGACTGGACCCAGCTGGTGTTTCTCACGCAGGTGTCTCTCACAGGCAGCAGCTGGTCCGGAACTGTCCAAATGTCCCCTTCACTCACATGTCTGGTACCCAGGCTGGGAAGACTCAAACAGTTGGTGCTGCTTGGGCATCCCTGTCTCTCTGTGGCCTCTGATGTGGTCTCTCCAGCAAAGTGGCTTTTGGGCTCCAAAGCAAGTGGCTCAAGAGAAAATGAGCCAGGTAGAATCTGCATGGACCTTTCTGACTGGCCTTGGAGGTCACACAGTATCATTTCAATCCTGTTCTACTCATCAACGTAGTCTCTAAGTCTGCTCAGGGCAGCGAGAACCTCCTCTTAATAGGAGATATAAACAGTTTGTGAACGTGCTTTAAAACCACCACACTCTGCTCTCCTGAGCGTCTCAGCCTTGGCTTCAAACTTACCTACCTCCCTCACCACCAGAGTCCTCCCAACAAGGCTGTATATGGCCTTGTGTCCTGGCTCCTGCCCGCCCCTTGGGGTCTCACCTACCTCCCTGCCCCCAAGCAGCTTCAGAGAGGTTTAGTTCTTCATCAGTTTCTTTCTTTTAGGGGGTTCATGCCTCTTGCGGACTGGCATTCCAGGTACCTACCTACCCATCTGACCCCCTCCTAATTGGGTTGTCAGAGGCATGGACACAGGCCCCAAGTCCCCAGGGAGCAAGGCTCTTTTGTGGGTGTGAGAGGTGGCCAGATGGCGGGACGGGGTGGCTATAGTGTGGGAGCTTGAGGTGAGATTGGACTGACAGTGGGGCCTCGTAGGCCATGGGCAGGGTTTGATCGTCATCCTAAGAACATTGTAGGAAACTAATAAAGGGACAGAGTTCTGATGAGCACTTGTACTGGGAAGATTATTAGACCATAGTCCTATTAGACCATAGTCCTATAAGCTCACTTTTATGTGGACTCTAAATGAACAAAGCTGAATTCATAGGTACAGCGAACAGATTAGTGGTTGCCAGAGGCAGAGGGTGAGGATGGGTGAAATGGGTGAAGGGAGTCAAAACATACAAACTTCCACTTATAAAATAACTAAGTCACGGGGATGTGGTGCACAACATGGTGACTATGATTAATAATACTGTATTATATATTTGAAAGTTGCCGAGATCTTCATTTCTCATCACAAGAGAAACAAATTATATAACTACGTATGGTGACAGATGTTAACTTTAGCTTGTGGTCATTATGTGACATACAAATATCAGATCGTTTATGTCGTGCGTCTGGAACAAATATGTTATATGTCAATTATAACTCTGGGGATAAGACAGTTCTTGGAAGAATAAGATTTTGCATTACACTTTTAAATTAATCTGTTAGAATGGTTTCTTTTTCTTGCAAAAGAAGTCTTTCAGGTATGTTCACCTTGAGAAGTAACGTAGCGCTTCACCCTGATTGAATCAGTTATAACAGGTTCAGTGATACGTCAGTCTGTAGTCATCATAAGTTGGAGGGCAGAGCCAATCTTCAGTAACCGACAGAGTTCACAACACAAAACAAATCTACAACTACTGCTGTGACATTCCTATCACTGACATCCTGTAACACCCAACTAATAATGCAACAGGCCTTGGAAGATGACTATTACAACAAACCTCTAAATATCACAGGATTGCGCTTCTTTGCCATATGTAGTAGACATATTCAGAAATGCAATTTAGAAATTCACATTTTATGATGATAATGCATAATGAGCATTTGCTCATTTAGCTTATGTTTGTGGAAACTGGTGTGTAAACAAGGACCGTGGCTACCCCAATGCTTTACATTCTCAGAAGCACTTGTATCAACAGCTTCTTCTCCATCATTTCTCACTGGATACCATTGACTTTTTTTTTAGAACCCCTGGTAATTTAGAGGTTAGTACGGCCCATTCTGGGAAACTTGAAGGACCTACCATCCAATGAGTGAGGTAGCTGTCTTTGTTTCATGACCTCTAGCTATCTCAGCTTCAAGTTAGGTTTCAAGGTAAGCACCATAGCCCAAATCACAGAGGGATTTCAAGATGTAAATGATCAGAACTCTCCCCAAAATGTTGCCTGCTAGTAAGCTGAAGGTGTTAGCCTCAATCTGTACATTTAAATATTCCTAGAAAACTCTTGCTCCAAAGCAACAAAACCAATTTTTTAGTGTATTTTCAGGTAGATAGCAGACCATCAATGGAAAGGAATTAACCATTAATGGGCTATTATGATTCAGGTGTTTTAGATATATTATTTTGTTTAATCTGTATCAAAAGCCTATATATATGGACATCTATTAGGATTAATGTTAAACTACTGTAACAAATAAATCCTCAAATTTCAGTGGCTTAACACAATAGATTATTTTTCCTTTATAAAAAAAAAAAACAGTCCAATTTGGTTTAAAGACAATGGTATCCAGGATGGGAGTGAGTAAAGGGGTGTGATTATTGTTGTAAATAATGCTACAGTGAACACAGGGTGCAGATATCTCTTGAAAATAGTGATTTCATTTCTTTTGGACATCTACCCAGAAGTGGGATTACTGAACCATATGGGATTTCTATTTTTAATTTTTCGAGGAAGCTCCATACTGTTTTCTGTAGTGGCTGCACCAATTTACATTCCCATCAACAGTGCATGGGGGTTCCCTTTTCTCTACATCCTTGCCCACACTTGTTATCTCATGTCTTTTTTTATAGTAACCATTCTAACAGGTATAAGGTGATATCTCATCGTGGGTTTGATTTGCATTTCCCTGATAATTAGTAATGTCGAACATTTTTTCATGTACCTATTGGCCCTTTGTATGTCTTCTTTGGAAAAATGCCTATTCAGTTCCTCAGCCCATTTTTAAAATCAGAGTGTTTGGTTTTGCTATTGAGTTGTATAAGTTCTTTATATATTTGGGATATTGACCCCTTATTTGATATATGATTCGCAGATCTTTTTCACATTCTGTGGGCTGCCTTTTCATTTTGTTGATTATTTCTTTACTGTGCAGAAGCTTTTTATTTTTTTTATTTTTGATTATTCTAATTTTTAAATAATTTTTTATTTTTCAATTAGAGTCGACATACAATATTATAGTAGTTTCAGGTGTGCAATGTAGTTACTAGACATTTACATAACTTACAAATTGATCATCCTGATAAATCTAGTACCCATCTGACACCATATATAGTTATTACAGTATTATCGACTATATTCCTTATGCCGTACTTTACATCCCCATGACTGTTTTGTAACTACCAATTGCTACTTCTTAATCCCTTTGCCTTTTTCACGTATCCTTCCACCCCCCTCACCCCTTCCATCTGGCAGCCATCAAACTGTTCTCTGTATCTATGAGTCTGTTTCTGTTTTGTTTATTCCTTTATTTTGTTTTTTTAGATTCCACATATAAGTAAAGTCATATGGCATTTGTCTTTCTCTGTCTTACTTAATTACTCCACTCAGCACGGTACCTTCTAGATCCATTCATATTGTTGCAGATGACAAGATTTCATTCTTTCTTATGGCTGAGTAAAATTTCATTGAATAATGTACCACCTCTTCTTTATCTATTCAGCCATTAATGGACATCCAGGTTGCTTCCGTATCTTGGCTACTGTAAATAACGCTGCAATGAACATATGGATGCACATGTCCCTTCAAAGTAGTGTTCTGGGTTTCTTCAGATAAATATCCAGAAGTGTGGGGTTACTGGGTCCTTCTGTGTCTCTTGTTATAGCTTTTGTTTTAAAGTCTATTTGTCTAGTTTACGGCCATGCCACCCTGAATAAGCCTGATCCCGTCTGATCTCGGAAGCTAAGCAGGGTCGGGCCTGGTCAGTACTTGGATAGGAGACCACCTAGGAAGACCAGGTGCTGTAGGCATAAAAAAAAATTTAAAAATAAGGGATTATAAGATGACAAGGTCCTTGCAATCTGTGTGGTCAACCAAGGGATGCTTCACCTAAAAAATAAAAAAATAAAAATAAAATAAAGTCTGTTTGTCTGGTATAAGTATTGCTACTCCAGCTTTTTGTTTGTTTCCATTTTTATGAGGTATCTTTTTCCATCCCTTTACTTTCTGTCTTTGTGTCTTTTAATCTGAAGTGAGCCTCATAGGCAGCCTATGTAAGGGTCTTGCTTTCTTAACCATTCTGTCACCCTGTCTTTTGACTAGAGCATTTAATTCTTTTTCATTTGAAGTTCTTGTTGATAGATATGTAGTTATCACCATTCTTTATTCATATTTTTGATAAATTTTTTTTCCCTTCTTTTTATAGAAGTTCCTCCAAAGTTCCTATAGTACTGGCTTGGTTGTGATGAACTTTAGTTTTTTCTTGTCTGGGAAGTTCTCTGTCCTTCAGTTCTGGATGATAGCTTTGCTGGGTAGAGTAATCTTGGCTATAGGTCTTTGCTTTTCATCACTTTGAATATTTTGTACCAAGCCCCTCTGGCTTGCAAAGTTTCTATTGAGAAATTGGCTGACAATCTTATGGAAGTGCCCTACAGGTAACTAATTGCTTCTCTCTTGCTGCCTTTACGATCCTCTCTTTGTATTTAACCTTTGTCATTTTAATCATGATGTGTCTTGGTGTTCATCTTGTTTGAGACTCTCTGTGCTTCCTGGGTTGGTATGTCTATTTCCTTCAACAGGATTCGGACATTTTTCATCATTATTTCTTCAAATAGGTTTTCAATTTCTTGCTCTCTCTTCTTCTGGTACCCCTCTGAGGCAAATGTTGTTACACTTGATGTTGTCTCAGAGGCTCCTTAAGCTATCTTCATTTTTTTAGATTCTTTTTTCTTGTTGCTGTTCTGATTGCGTGTCCTGCACTACCCCATCGTCTAAATCACTGATTTGATCCTCTGCTTCATCCACTCTGTCGATTCCCTCTAACGTATTCTTCATCTCGGATATTGTATTCTTCATTTCTGACTGGTTTTCTTTTATGTTTTCCATCTCCATTTTAATGTTTTCTATCTCTTATTTACAGTTCTCACTGAGTTCATCTACTCTTCTCCTAAGTTCGTTGAACATCCTTATAACCAGTGTTTTGAACTCTGCATCTGGCAGGTTGCTTGTCTCCATTTTGTTGAGTTCTTTTTCTGGATCTTTGTTCTGTTCTTCCATGTGGGACATGTTTCTTTGTTTCCCCAGTTTGGCTGCCTCTCTGTGTCTGTTGCTATGTATTAGGTAGGTCTTCTAAGTCTCCTGGTTTTAGTAGAGTGGCTTTATGTAGTAGGTGTCCTTTGGGGCCCAGTGGCACAGTCTTCCCTGGTCACCTGAGCAAGGTGCTCAATATGTGTCCCTTGTGTGGTTTGTGTGTGCCCTCCTGTTGTAGTTGAGCCTTGGCTGTTGTTTGTACATCACTGGGAGGGACTGACCCTCAGGCTGATTGATAGTGAGGCTTGGCGAGTAAGGAGCTGACTTTATAAAGCAGGATTCACTTTAGCAGGGCTCTGGTGCCTATCCATCATGCCCTTCAGGTGTATCCTCAGATGCAGCCCTGGGTGATGCTCTGGCTCCAGTGCTGGTCAAAGCAGACCACTGGGTATGCCAACGCAAGGACTCCTGGGAGGAGTCCAGCTACAGGCCAAGTTCAGCCACAGCCTGTGCACTTCCGGGGCCACCTGATAAGAGTCATCAAACAATCCGCAGATGGCTGCCACCTGTGCTATAAGTTCCTTGAGGGGCCAAGCCAGGAAAAGAGGCCAGCTGCCACTAGTGCAGTGCTTAGGGCTGCTCAGCAAGAGATACGAGGCACACTGAGGCCAGATTCTGCTGCTCTGGGTTTTGTGAGCCTTTGAGAGATTTTAGAAAAGTCTGCAGCAAAAGCCAAGACAGGCCATTTGTGTGGTATAAAACCACTGGAAGCAGCTTGGGTGGGCCCACAAGTTGGGAGAGGCAGAATATCAGGGAATCACCTGGGTGGAGCAACCTGTGTTTTCTAGGTTGATGGAGACTCAGATATGGTGGCCTGCATCCACATGCTAGGAATGGAGAGGGCTCAGCAAAGGAGCAATGGATATTGCCAGCACTTCTGTCTGGGAGAAAGTCCCCACTCCAGCCCTCACACTGAAGCTGGACAATTCAGTGCCTCCCCATATGTCCTTGGTGCTTCTCCAACAGTTGCCTCAGTGCTGGAGTTCAGAGCAAGTGAGCCCATCAGTGACTGAGTCTGGGCGTGGCTGTTTAAGAGGAACACCTGCAACTCCTGCAACCCTCTGTCTCACTCAGCCACAATCTCTGCTGGTTTTCACAGCCAGAGATTGTGGGGACTTCTCTCCCTGGCACTGGAACCTTGGAATGGGGAGCCCAGTGTGGGGCTGGGACTCCTTGCTTTGGGTCGGGGAGGGGGCGTTGCAGCCAAGATAACCTTTCTGATTCTCCATTGCCACATGGCGGTTGTGGGACCAGGCCGTTTCACATCTCCGCCCCTCCTACTGGTTAGAGGTGACTTCTTATGTTTGTCCCTAGCTGTAGGGCTTCTGTTCAGCCAGACCTCAGGCGACTCTCCTATTGTTCATATTTTTTATTTTTTTCTTATTAGAAGTTCCTTTAACATTTCTTGTAATACTGGTTTGGTGTTGATGAACTCCTTTAGCTGTTTTGTGTCTGGGAAGCTCTTTATCACTCGATTCTAAGTGATAGCTTTGCTGGATAAAGTAATCTTGGTTGTAGATACTTGCTTTTCATCATTTTGAATATTTTGTACTAATCTCTTGCTGTGCAGAAGCTTTTTAGTTTGATATGGCTCCACTTGTTTATTTTTGCTTTTGGTCTTAAATCCAAAAATTCATTGCCATGACTAATGTCAAGGAACTTAGCCCTTATGGTTTTTTTCTAGGAGCTTTATGGTTGCAGGTCTTACGTTCAAGTCTTTTAATTCATTTGGAATTAATTCTTGTGTATAGTGTAAGAGAGGGGTCCAGTTTCATTCTTTCATATATAGCTATCCAGGTTTCCCAACACCATTTATTGAAGAGACTCTCTTCCCCATTGTATGTCCCTGGCTCCTTTGTTGTAAATTAATTGACTGTATATGCTTGGGTTTTTTTCTGGGCTCTCTATTCTGTTGCATTGGTCTATGTGTCTGTTTTAATGGCAATATCATACTATTTTGATTCTGTAGCTTCATAATATAGTTTGATACCCCCAGCTTTGTTCTTCTCTCTCAAGATTGCTTTGGGTATTCAGGGTCTTTTGTGATTCCATACAAATTTTAGGATAGGTTTTTCTATTTCTGTGAAAAATGCCATTTGAATTTTGATAGAATCTGTAGATTGCTTTAGGTAGTATGGACATTTCATCAGTGTTAATTCTTCCAAGTCATGAACACAGAACATCTTTCCATATATTTGTCTTTGATTTCTTTCTTCAACGTATTATAGTTTTCATTGTACAGATCTTTCACCTCTTTGGTTAAATTTATTCCTAGGTATTTTATTCGTTTTGGTACAATTGTAAATGAGATTGTTTTTGTAATTTCTCTTTCTGATAGTTTATCATTAGTGCATCGAAATGCATTTGATTTTTTTGTGTATTTGTGGTCCTACAATTTTACCGAATTTGTTTATTAAATCAAACTGGATTTTTTTTGGTGTTGTCTTTAGGGTTTTCTGTATATAAGAACATGTTGCCTGCAAATAGAGACCATTTTACTTCCATTCTGATTTGTATGTCTTTTATTTCTTTATCTTACCTAATCGCTCTGTCTGGGACTTCCAGTACTGTACCGAATTACAGTGGTGAGAGTGAGCATCCTTTTCTTGTTCCTGATCTCAGAGGAAACACTTTCAGTTTTTCACCATTGCATATGATAAGTACCACTGACTTTGAGGCTTGTGTTTCATTACAGTTTTAACCTAAACTGAATCAAACTTTTGACACTTATAGCAGTGTTATTCCTTAGTTTATTGGAAGGGAGCTGGAGCTAGATAGCAATTCAGTCTGTGATTCTATGGGCTCTTAGCTCTGTCTTTGTTCTCCCCATCTCTTCATAACTGCAGAGGTAAATAAAAAATGTTTTATGAGCTTGTTTTGGGATATGAATCAGAGAATCCTTGTACATGGAGGCCTCTTAGAGGTCACCCGTGTCAGCCCCTTCACCCCCAGAACCCTCCACCGCTGGCTGCCCACACTTGTCCACCAAGAGGGCAGAAGGGTTCATTCTGTACTGACACTTGATGCTGTCGGCCTCCCACTGAACCATCTGGTAGCTTTCTAAAAGATATTTTAAGGGCATGAAGTTCCTGCCCATTGATGCCAGAAGTGATAACATCTATAGAGGACCTGGTGCCCCATGCTTTGTCATGACTGAGTCATGGAACGGACGGCAGTGAGTACAGAGTTTTGTCAAATCTCTGTAGATGAGTGTGCTCCCAGCCTGAAAAAGGCCTCATTGGGCAAAGTGCCCTGATTTGTGGCACACATGAGTACTTCCATTCGTGTCTCCATCCAGAACAAAATTCCGTTTGTAGAATTGATAACATGGAAGATTCAGCTTTCAGAAAGTATAAGTGGCCCTGGCAACCTGCACTTTCAAGTGTGCCTGGTTCACATTGCTCAGCTGTGATTCTCAGGGCCTTGTGAGCACTTTTTTTTTTTTTTTTTTTTTTTGCCTTTGAAAATGGGACTTTTACCACATGAACCTTCATGGTACACCGCGTGCATTTGTAGTTTTACAGCCCTGCTCATTTAATCCTCTTGTGCTTTCCTTGACATTTTAAGAAACTTTTAATTGACATAGTTTGCTGGCAAAATAAAAAGAATCAGCTATATTTTAAAAGTGGCTTTGTGGTGAGTAAATCATGCCAACTGCATGTTCTCAACTTTTGTTGTTGAGGTACTTATAGTTGCTCTTGACATTCTAAAATAAGAATGCCAGTTACAGATGTAGCTACTTCTAAAACTTAAGAGCAAAGCAGTGATGTTGGATGGAACACAGACTTCTCCCAAAATGTCAGAAAAAAAAATCACTAAAGAGTACATAAAAGTGAAAATCCTGGCTTCGATGAATTAGTCTGGTCGGTCTGGTGCTGAGAAATGCTCAGCCACCTTGAGCTGGGAAAAACCTCAAAGGAGAGAGTGGTAAGAACATGTAGTTCACAAATGAAGAAAAGAAATCCTAATATTTCAGGGATTTAAAAATGCTAAATCTGGAGGCGATCTGTTTTGAATTCTTTTTGGAGAGAAACGATAGGTAAATACTTTGTGCCGAATATTTAAACACATGTAAAATAGGAATCAAAGGTCTCGTTGGTAGAACCTGCACAGTCAGTGGGCCGATGGATGCTGCTCTGCCGTTTGTCACTGCTGAATTATACCTGAGCAAACCAGCACCGACGTTTCTCAAACATATAATTATGACTGTATGCGCTTTGATTGCTAGATCTGAAAAGTGCTGGTACTATCATCAGATGGCTGGGTTTGAGAACAATTTTTTAGAATAATTGTGTGTGTTGTCAAGTCTTCTCCGAGTGTGGGCTGTTGCTGACAACCCCTTGCTCCCTTGTTCCCTTGTTCCTAGCAGAACTCTGATTCTATTCAGGCCTCCAACCTGCGTGGGCCTCTGCTAGGAGGCAAATCCCAGTTGGTTTCACCCGATTGTCGGGGCCCATTCCAGGTGCTGGTGTTTGGTTTGGGTATGGGCCCGTGACACAGCTCTGGCTGTTAGATTTAAGAGGAAGTCCACTGGAGGGTTTCTGGAAAGGCTTCCTTGCTTCCAGTAGAAATGCGTAGCATCATCCCTACTGTTTTTGTAGATTGCCAAATGCAACCATGAGGCCTGCAATTATGGCCACAGTCTTATGATCCTTGAGGGAAGCCATCCCAGGGATGGGACAAACCATCCCAGTGGCTGAGAGCCAGAGATGGAATGATCCTAACTTTCTAATAATGTCTTTGATTTGCTGAGTTAACTGATCCTGGAGCTGCTGTTCCTAATCCTATGACTCATTATGTGAGATTACTGATGAGGCCCTTTGCATTAGCTAGTATTTTCTTACCTGAAGCCAAGCCATTGTCATAGGTGCATAAATTATTTAAGATAAAACGAAAAGTAAAACTCAAAAAGAACAAAGGTTACTACAACTATGTCTCATTTATATCAAATCTAAGAGGGACATAAAGCCTGGTCAGTGTTGAGACCTTCCTGCCTAATGAAATTCATCATGAATGTGTATGAGTTTATTCATCCCTACCTTAGAGGGCCCCCCAAGAAGATGACCAATGTCTTCTACTGCTAGTGGCAGTAGTATGATAGTTCTAGGTATGATATCGGTCTGTCTGCTTTAACAGAGGTGATAATAATGATTTTAAAAGGTTGTGAGATTGATTTTTCCCTCCTGAAACAATTTGAGCTGGTAGGCATTGAGATGAGTGGCCTGCTCCACGGGCTCATCCAGGGTTCTTCTGTCATCCGCTAGGATGTTTCCATGTGCATCCAGAAAGCTGGCTCACCACCACACCTGTGGTTCAGAGCATGGGAAGGGGGGAAGAAGGAAGGTCAGAGGGGGGTTGTGCATGTTACTTCCATTCGCAGCTCACTGGCCAGAACTTGATCATATGACAACAACTACTTGCATGGGAAATATTATCTCCAGTAGGGTGGCCATGTATCCAGCTAAAACCTACAGAATTCTGTTAGGAAGAAGAGTAGACATTGGTAGATAGTTAAAAGTGTCTGCCACATGGTGTGTCCTCTGCAATGAAGAGGAGTAATGTGACAAAGACAGAGTGTCGGATGCCACTCTCTGATTGTGAAACAAGGGACTGAACCACAAGGACTGGGTTTCCTGAGGAGCCACAAGCCTTGTGCTACTTATGACCCATCCTGGCTTCTCTTCTGGTCAACTAAGGAACTTAAACCAAGTGAGGTTTAAAACTTCTTCAGACTCTGACTTTCTCTGGCGTGGTTCTTTGGGCGTTCTGTTTCTAGAGTTGGGGCAGAAACAGAGGCAAGCAGAGTGAGTATTTCACATGTGGGTGGTGGGTATTAAAACCATAAGAGAAGTATTGCTAACTTTTATTGAGCATTTATTAGAAGCCAGGTACTGTGCTGTGTCTCTTACGCATATTAACTCATAACCCTCGGTACAGTCTTAGTGCTGTTTCTTTGGTTCATTCTGTTTTTCCTAAAGTACAATTCTAAATACACCAGCTCCAGTCTGCTCTTCAAGACTGAGCTCTGGCCGAGCTTCCTCAAGGACACCTACCCACTCCATGGGTCTGGGTGGGTCTCTTCCTCTCCATGTTCCACTTCCCCCAGTGGCACTGGTTCCATATAGCCTAATGGCCTATTTATATTTTTACTTATGGCTGCACTGACCAGACCAAGAGCATCTTTTTTACACCTTTTTCTTTAACTTTTAATTTCAAACATACACAAAAGCAGAGAGGGTGGTAAAATGTACCCTCAAGGATCCATTACCCAACTTTAGCAGTTGTCAACGTTTTGCCAGTCTTGTTCCATTCATTCCTTCTCAGCCCATCCCCAGTATTTTAAAGTAATTCCTGGATTTGTTGTCATTTTTTTCCCCACAAATACTTTCATATATTTCAGAGTGATCTTCGAGATGGCAGAAATTGTGTTCTGTATTCTTTAGATACACTTTAGATGGTGCTCAACATATATTGGCTCTTAGAAAATAAGTTGCTTTGAATCAACTGACTGACTCGATGAATGAACGAATTGGTTTCTACCTTTAGAACTGAGCCTGCAAATTAGCTGGAATGTGAATAACTGCAGGGAGTTCATAGCCTCCTTCCTGCCTGCCCCACTGCCTGGGGTTTCTAGGAGGTTCTGGAATCTGTCATTTGTCAGACTTTAAGGTTGGTTTATACTTAGTCAAGCATATTTGATTTTGCAATTAAACTCTACTTTGAGATGACCTTGGACAGGGAGGGCTATTAAGGTATAGCTTTTACCTTTACTTGGTTCATATTTAGTTCACAATTATAGATTCGGGTTTTTTGTTTGTTTTTTTTTTAATTTTAATACTGTATTTACTTAGGCCAAAATGATTGGGACCAAAAAAATATATATATATATATGTATATACAATTCATCCAAAGCATTTTCTTCTCTTTAATACCATCTTTCTATTCCTGGTAATGGTATTTTAACTGCACAAATGAGAGATAATTGAATGCACATTTTTCCTTCAAGCAGTTGTGGCTTTATTTTAAACCCTAAATTCTGTACACATTGAAGGGGACCCTGGCACCAGAGTCACTAAATGTGTGCCCTGGGCATTCCCAGCTCTTACAAGGTGAAAATCAGGCCAGGGCTTGGGCTTTGGAAATCTCTGGTGGTAGAATGGCAGCTTATGACATGCCTTGGATGTGTTCCTTTTTCCTTTTAATCCAAAAATGTATTTACTATTAACTGGTAAATTAACAAGATAACTAGGTATTAACTAGTACTTTTTTCAAAATTATATTCTTAAATATTTTCATTCACTGTTCAAATCTATTATAAAGTTGAATTACAGTTGGCTGTATTTTCTGTTTGTTTTATTGTTTGTTGTTTCATGGAGAATTCAGAGTAATAATTTTATTTCTGGATTTAAGATATTTTTACTGTATGAGTTTAGCACAGGGCACTAAGGCTGTGCCCAGCAGACATCTGGTGACTGGCTGCTGTTATAAGTTCAGCCTGGAACATAAAACAGTTATTTCCACTGAAGTATTTATAGGAATTAGATTTGGTCACGATGCCATATAGCACCTAGAGAGCATCTTTTCCATGGAAAGCGATGGGAAATGAGATATATTTGAGGATTAGGAGATGTGGGAGCCATGCCGAAGCAGGTCATGAATCCACAGCATCTCATCCTGCTGAGGTGGCACTTAATCTTCCCAGGGACTTTATTTTCTGGGCTGCGAGTGAGCGGGCTGCGTGATTTCCGCTGTGGGCCCAGAGACCTACCTGCCACTTTGCACAACCTGGACAAGTCTGAGGGAATGTCTGGAGGAGCTGCAGCAGACCCCAGGGGTGTGGGTGCCGACTCTCCATGGAAGGGATGTGGGGAAGATGGCCGGAAGGGACCCACATCTGTGCGACTTCTTGAGTGGCTTCATAAGCCTCTGCCCGAGAGATAGAAAAAGAGAAAGGGGTCACTGGGGAATGAGGATGGAGCTTGTGCCACAGAGATGGAGAGAGCCTATTAGCTGGTAATCTTGTCTAGTTAGGGCAGGGCCCAGCAGAAGCTGACATGGATGTTCCAGACTGGAAAACCTGTGGCGAGGCCGGGACACCACAGCTGAGTCAGCCCTGAGGAAGGCTCGCCAAGAATGGGCTGCAAACGTGGCTGCCTGCCCTGATGCTTGGGGCTGGGCTGGGCTGGCCTGTAGGGAAGTGGCCAGGATTTGGAAGAGGAACTACGGCATGGGCAGGAGCTCAGGGCAAAGGGCGAATCTCTGTGTTGATGATGCGGGGTCCAAATGATTCTTCCTCTAGAGCCAGAGCGTCCAGCACAGCATGGACCAACTCTGCACCGCTGCTCTGCAAATGACGATGGTTGCTCTTCATCTTCTTTATGTTCTTTCATACTCTTAGCCTCTATCTTATTTAAAGACCGGATCATGGCCTCAGAAGTAAAGTCAGTTCGTTGTCAGGAAGGCACATAGAAAACAAGTGACAAGCAAAACAAGTGCCTGTCTCTTTTCTACTACCTCATGGCTCATCTCGGTCTCTTTCACCAAGGATGTATCCCCAGTGAAGACCCTCCCCAGGGCAAAACCTTGCACCCGATTCCCACACTGGACATGCACACACACTGGAGTCCTAGCTCCAGCTGCAAACACAAACATCTTCAAACCTATGTGAATTCTGGATTATGCTGTCATTATTTAGCCATTTTTAAAAAACTTAAGAACAAAGCATGACCATCCTCTCCAAGTTTTCTAGGAATATGGGCTCCAGAAGAAGGCGTGTGTTTATCCCAGTGCTCAGAGTCGTCATCGTCCCCACCCCATCCCAGGCTGTGTGCGTACTCCCAGGGCTGTGATCACACCAGGCTGGTTCCTAGGACAAGTGGGGGTAATGAGACTCTGACCATTACCTCGCATTTGGTGGCTGCCAAACGAGACTCAGGAGTGAGAGGAGGCAGAGACTCGGTATCAGGGAGAAAGGGTCGAGGCCTGTGTCATCAGATGAAAAGCATCAGATATGCAGAGATGTCAGTAGCCTAAAAACTAAAAGTGGTAAGGCAGTCACATGATCCCAGCCATCTGGTTAACCTAACAGATCCTAAGTATTTTAAATCTAGAACTAAATATAGCTTCCTTTCCAAAAAGTACTCAGCACGTTAAAGAATGTAGACAACGGGGAGCTCTGCCTGTGGTGCCTGCAGATGAGGATATAGAGATTGAGACACTGGCTTAGAAATTCCTAATAAAGATGCAAGATGTTTCCTCTTTGTGGTATCAGTTCTCTTTTGCTTTGTATCAAACTCCCAAAACTTAGTGGCTTAAAACAGCAACTGTTGTATTTGCTTGTGATCTGTGGGTTGGCCATTC
This sequence comes from Rousettus aegyptiacus, assembly GCF_014176215.1. NCBI lineage: Eukaryota > Metazoa > Chordata > Mammalia > Chiroptera > Pteropodidae > Rousettus > Rousettus aegyptiacus. Next base: position 124,162,549 of record NW_023416307.1, on the reverse strand, counting down.
AGTTCTTTTCATCTGGGCTGACTCTCCTGATATCCATCTACTGGTGGTGAGGGTAGGCTGGATGGTCTGTGATGGCCTCGCTCACATGTGTGGTGATGGGCAGGCTGGTTGTTTATAGAGAACCTCAGCCTTGGATCCATGTGGTCTTATCCTCCAGCAACTGGCCGGGCATCTTCACATGGTGTTCCAGAAGCAGCCAAGGAGGACAAGCCTCATTTCATAAGGACTTTATGGCCTCTGCTTGGCTCTCACTTACTGTTGTCCCATTAGCCAAAGCCAATACCTATTCCAAGCTTAGAGTCCGTGTGAGAGAAAACTGTGCAAGGCCATCCATACAGAAAGGCATGGACAAACCGGGGCCATCACTTCAATAGATCTACCATGCTATAAGCCTGAGGTTTAACTCAGCAAGTAGATTGTTTCTACCTAATGCTCACATGAAGATAACTGAAACGTCCTGTGGTTCATCCTCATGAGAAGGCAGTGTCAGGTAAAGCCATAGACTTAGTAGTCCTAATAGCCTCACCTGCCAGTAAGCGTGGTGGAATATCCCCTTAGTAGCTGGAGGCAGGAAGTGGTTGAGAGGCCACACCTGGCCTGGTCCTGGAAAAAAAGGCCCTAACCTCCCACACCCAAGCACGGAGCAACCAAGAGGCAGGTCTGGTCTCTGAGGTGTCGGAGCAGATGACGCCGCTGGGCAGTGAAAGGGGGCGGGGGGCGGGGGGAAGTGATTTCCCAGGGCCAGCAAGGTTCTTTCCCAGGCCCAGGGAGAGAGGCCGAAGGCAGCATTGGAGCCAGAGCTATAGAGGCAGGGGTGTGAACAAGAACACGTGAAAGTTTAGTGTTCACATACCTGAAAGAACCAACGAACAGGTTAAGAAACTATTCCTGTTTCCCAGAAGGAGAGAAGCAGCAGCAAAGTGGACTGACAGAAGACGAGAAGGTGATAAAGCGTGTACAGCCGTTTTCTTTTGAATGTCTCCTGTATGCTGGGGACTGAACTTGGCCTTCTTCAGTTTAGTGCTCACAACATCCTGAGAAGAAGTGAAGTTAGGTCCATTTATAGGTGAGGAAACCGAGTCTCAGAGAGGTTGAGTAACTTGGCCCGTGTCGCTGAGTTCGACGTGCTGACCCAGGTCCGTCTGACTCCACAGTGTGCTGTTGCTTTCTGTGCACCGTGATAACGTGGTCCAAAAAGAAAACAGCTTTCAGCAGCAAGGCCTGCAGAACCCTCTGAACAGTAGGACTCTGAAAGACCCCGAAGTTACACTTGAAAGTGTTCTCGTAAAGCAAAAGAAGGCCTTAGAAAGATGGCACAGCCCCCAAAAGAAGGTGGTAGAATAACAGACAGGTTGAGAAAGACCTGAAGAAAAGCCCCAGCACATTTATTGTTGGGGGTACAGGGATACCCTAAGGGAGACACTTGCTCTGAACCTCATCCCTATTCTATGATCTAATCTCCACCCACACACTGCTGTCATTTTCCCCAAACTGAAAGGGTCACCTTACAAGAAAGTCATTGATAAGGTCAGAAACGACAGATGATGAGAGGGTTCTGAAACCCACAGGCTGTCTAGCCAGGAGCTGCCAGCCATCTTCAAGTATCTGATAAGCTGGCCCAAGCCAAGAGTTAAATTGTTCTGTCTTGATCTACAGGTTGCAACTATAATCAGTGTGCGGACACATCGGGGAGACAGTCTAACTCATAAGAAAAGAACTTTAGAGGCAGAGATCTTGTTCTGTATCTCGTCACCACCACTTAGTAATCCGGTGCCCTTGAGTTTCGGTTTTCCAGCTGTGTGTTAGAAATGCACATGCCTGCCCTGCAGAACAAAAATAAGGTGATGTCAAGGGCCCCAAGTGGTGGTTGACTCACACTGTGCTCAGTGAACGGTGCTTGGGAATGGATGGTTATGAGCAGTTAGAAGTTCCTGGTTCCTGAGGGAGCAGAGCAAAGGCTGGATGGAGGCTGCCTGGCAGGGGGCTGCTGGGGGGCTCCCACCTTGGCTTTGAGGGTGGCTAAGGGAAGGCTGACATTCCACCCAAGTGAGGCCAGTGTTTGCAGGTGAGTGTTGTCACCTTCCACGCCCAATCCCTGGGTTGCCTGACCAGGCAGTAGAGCCTGTGTAGGGTGGAAGGCAGACACTGAGACTTGGATTTGACTTAGGCTGTTTTCCTGTGGAGGGGGTTTACTATTGAACCATCAGATGAATATCACCAAGGACACTCCAAGGTCAACGATATCACCGAGTAGACTATGATGACTCCCAGAGGCCTTAGGCAAGGAACTCACCAGGCTTGATTATGGGCCCAGAGCCACCTGGGCTTAACACTTTATATCTGGGATTGGAGCTCGTCAGCCTCAAGGTCTCCCCTCCTCGTTGCCGCAGGAGGGAACACCTGCAGCACCTCAGTCAGGTGAGCCCATGTTTATCAAGTGATCTCTGCCTCCTCGGGGGTTCAGTGCAGAAGTCCTGGCCATCATCCCTCACCAAGCACAAATCCTGCAGAGCTGCCTTGGGGTCTCTGCATGCCTTTCAAACACCCTCAGGTGGAGATATAGGGAGTTTGAATTTTGGAAAGAGGAAACATTTATTTGATGTCCTAAATGCGTTAAACCCTGACCGGGATCAGCCAGGGTAATGTGTTGTTTTAGCCAGAAGTGCCAGAGAGCTCATGAGGTTGGTGAGTCCCCAGGAGCGGGTAGAGATGTCTTGGGACACTTAGGCATTGGCCCTTGGTGAGGGGTAGTGACTAAAAGGAGAAAAGCAGTGCTCATTGAAAGGTGTAAAATTGGGATCTATTTGTTAACAGAGATGCTGGTTGCTGGATGTGCAGGCTCAGTTGGGAAGGACGTGCATTTCCATTAATCTTTTAGCAAACGTTCTTTTTTGGTAGGAAGTCTGACACATCCCTTAAAGCAGGGGTACCCAACCCCTAGGCCGTGGACCTGTTAGGAACCAGGCCACACAGTAGGAGGTGAGTGGCGGAGAAGTGAGTGAAGCTTCACTTGTACTTGGAGCCGCTCCCTAGTGCTAGCATCACTGCCTCGACTCCACCTCAGATCATCAGGCATTAGATTCTCATAGGAGCACAGGTCCCTGGTGCCAAAAAGGTTGGGGACAGCTTCCTTAAAGGAGTAGTTCTCAGACTCCCCTGCAAGGCCCTGGGGGTGGGGGCGGAGACCAAGGGGCTGCAGGATCCTGGCTCCTGCTTCATGCCCTGCAGATATACTTTTTAAAAAACAGCCTTATTGAGATATAATTCATATACATTACAATTCAGCCAAAGGGTGCAATTCAGTAGCTTTTAGAATATTCACAGTTATACTTCCCTCACCACATCAAGAGACAAGCTTTTATCTAAGTAGCACATTTTCTTCATCGGAGCTCTGAGGAGATTGTATTTGAAGGAAAAAAAGATTCTGCCTCTAAAATTAGGTTGAAAATGACTGTTTTAATCTTACTGTAGTTGAGAACCCTTTTCTGAAGAGAGTATGATTTTCAAGTTCTGTTTCAAATGCCAACAGGAACCAGGAAACAAACTTGATCTCTAACAGTGATGGGGTGAAACCTACAGCAAACGTTCACTTTTTTCACAGACCCTTCTGTGAAATGTCCTTTTGCACCGAGCAAATTAGAATGCGTGGGCGGGGCTGCAGGAAGACCCCGGGATGCAGCTGAAATAGCTCAATGGTCAGGATGGGGGGAGATCTCTAATTAGCAGAGGGGGCTACTTAGCGTAGGAACAAATCCGCTGGCACACCCAGCTGTCCCTTAAGGCATTACTGTGGGACACTGTGGTAGTGACTGACATTGAGGTTAATAATGATAAAACTAAAGAAGACCAGAGTCATCTTAACAAAAGGTTTACCAAAAAAGGTTGAAGATTTAGAAGTCAGGGGTCAGAATGGAGTGGGTGTGAGCTGGTCGGTGTAAAGACTCTTTCGTCTGGCACACTGTAAGTGCTCAATAAACTTCCTTTACATTTTTTTCTTTGGAAAGGTCTTGCTGTAAAGTATCTCATTCCCTGTCGATTTTGTATAAACGAACCATTCGTGAACTGGTTTCCTCTTATTCATTTGAGGGGCACATTTTTGGCAAGCCTCGTTTGGGGGCAAAGACATAACCCACGGCACGCTATTGTCCTCCCACTAGAATTCACGCTTCCCTGCTAGAGGCCTGGGCTGATTGGATTATTTTCAGTTGACAAACTTGGTTTTCCACCTCGGAACACATGTGTATTGCCTCTGCTTTATTCACAGGACATGTTCCCGATTTGAGGTGAAACCATGAAGAGGAGATAGAACGAATAATAATGCTTTTCCGCAACCGCTTCTTGCTGCTGCTGGCCCTGGCTGCGCTGCTGGCCTTCCTGAGCCTCAGCCTGCAGTTCTGTGAGTATCCAGGGTGTTGCCTGGGGGTGGGAAGGAAGGGGGCTTCGCTCTGAACTAGAGGCCCCTCTAGGCAAACAAGTAGGCCCAAAGCCTTTTTCAAATGAACAGTGAAGTTTAAAATGAGTCTTTTCATTATTAGTCTAATGGTGGATGGTTGGGAGTAGGAATCCTAAACCGCTGAGCCTTGTTCTTGGCCGTGAGGAACCAGAGCGCTCACTATGCCTTGTGACATGTTTTTGGCTTCTGCACAGGTTCCCAAACTGCCTAGTTATTCCCAGATTCCTAGATTCCCGAGGCGAGACCCTGAGTGGCCCGGTTTGTTTTCTCATCGTGCCAAGCCACACAGAGCAGAGATGTTTGGCCCACTGGCTGATTCTTTGAAGGCTGGGTGTCTCTTTTCTGTTCAGTGAGCAGTGGGGCTGGAGTTGTTGGGGAGGGTGGGGGATTTGGTTGCCAGTACCAAACTCACCCTCCTGGGCAGCAGGGACTGCATGGTAAGGCAGGAGCACAGCAGATGAAGCCAGGCCACCAACCTCACTGGCCAGCACCTTCCCTTTCACTGGGAACCTGTGTTCGGTCTCGACCCCAAATCTGTGCCCCGCACTGCTCCCCCGAGAGTGGCCATCCTCAAACACAGATCCGGCCCTGGCACGTCCTTGGTTGTAACCCTTTAGCAGTAGCCCACGATCTCAGAGGCCCTTTGCCCTCCTGTGGCCTCTCTCTCACCTTTGACTCAATGACCCAGTGTTGCTGAGTTGCTTGGCATTCTCTCATGTCCAGCTGTTCCCTGTGCCCGGATTCCCCCAGCCTCTCCGCCAGGAGTGCTCTCCTCCTCACCTCCCTCCCTCCCTTCTTCTCCAACAAAATGGTTGGCTCAGCCTTTTTCTGCCCCAGAAACCTTCCGTGACCCCCCAACTGAGGCTGATGCTTCTTTGCTATACATCCGGAATGTCCTGAACCTGTTCCCCTCCTTACACTAACCATGCAGCAGCATCATTTTCCTTTCTTATCTTTTTTATTACAAGACTGTCTGCTCTCTGAGAGCAGGGACCATGTCCTGTTTCCCTTTATAACCAAGAAGCTGCACTTCCAACCACACAGTAGGTGTTTCATGAATGTTTGTTAAATGAACGAATGAATCTACACCTGCTCTGAGAAGCAGGCTGACCCTGATTCCCTTTCCTCCTGGCGCTGTTTTACTTGATGCTGAGAAAATGCCTGTGCGATGCTGAGAGTTGCGTTTGGCTGTTGCCTGCCTTCCCTCCTTTTTTATCTCCTTGCCCTAATGGGGGCTGGGGGCACAGGTGGTTGGCACCCATAGCTGCCTAGGACGGCTCTTTGAGGAGGTGGTGTTTCTGCCGCAGTTTGGATGATGGAAAGACAAGCAGGTGGCTCAGCGAGTGGGATGTTCTGAGTGTGCTGAGGAACGTGGGAAAGACTTGGCATTTGGAATAAGTGGTTTGAAAAGAGGTGGTTTTAAGTAAGTTTCCCTGATTTACCTCCAATTTGTGACAGATTCCATGCACACATCGGGTGCATATGACAGGCTACTTCTAATAGTAAAAAGAATTTAAAATACTCATTTTATCCTTCCAGAATAGGATAGGAGGTCAAGAAAAGGTAGGCTTAGAAAGTTTAAAGATACTTCAGATGGTTAATGAACTATAAAATATGAATCTTTTCCAAAAAATGCGTTAGGACTCTCAGTCGCTTAATTGTTTATAACTTTTTATTAAAAATTTTCCATCCTTTGGCTGGAGAGGTAGGAGGTTACAATCGACCTCGGGGTTTTTTCGGAGAGGCTGACAGGATCTGAGACGTGAATGGGGGTTACTTGTGTTTGCTGCGTTTCTTTTGCATGAGGTGGTTTCCACATCACTGAATTGGCCTGTGTGTTTTGCTTATATAACTCTTGTGAAAGTCCCTTCTGTTTTAGGGGAACCACTTTTCAGCCATACTTTTTTAAAGGAAAATTTTGCACGGTAAATTAGCCTGCCTTGGGTCTGAGCTCTTTCTTCTTGGATACGTTGGAGTTCGGAAAGATATTAAGCTATGGATGCTCTCACTGCTCTTCTACTTCTAGGTAAACTGTAACTTTGGGGTTTACCCATTTCTGTAGAAATAGAGTTTAATTGCTTTGTTTATTTAATTGCTTTATTGGTTGCTAAGTATTACGGTGTTAGAAACTTCACTCATTTATAATACAAAGGTATATGCTTAAATAACACTTATAACTTACCCTGAAATATGTGGACTTTTCCTTTACCATTTCTTTTGACTAATTTTTGAATAGTGAATTAGCATATATTATTTTAGGAAATAATATTTGAGGCAATCAAGTATAACTGGGTTTTCTCATGTTTAAGTAAACTGTATAGTTTTGCTTTCTGCAGTGATTGTACTTTTTTTTTTTTTTGTCTTGTTGGTAATTTTCTTTTTCTGATGTTTTGAACGTGGGAAAGTTATGACCCAGGTTACAATTTTAAAACTCAGGTTGTTTAAGCATTTCCCTTTCTCTTGTTACAGAAAGTACGTCTGTGAACCCACATATATTTAAGTGCTTCTGTGTTGGGGGGGGGGCATTTTTCTATACTGTTGGGTTAGAAGTGGTAAAGGAAGGATACAAAAAAGATTAAGATACAGTTCATAGTTTCTCAAAATATGCTTATTTTAAATGGAAATAATGACTTGCTATATGCTAACACCCTTTAATGAAAATAGTTTATTTTGTATTTTTTGAGTCTTTCGTGTTTTCGCGTTTTAAAATAGGGACGTTCTGAAATTCCTGATACTCATATTGTAGAAGGGAACAAGTAAAGCATAAATGTCTAGTTATTCTAGTTAAAATGAGCACAAGTAGAAAAATAACATCTCAAATTGGGAGACTCCTATGGTGCCACAGGGAAAGACCAGGCTGTGATGATTTGTGAATAATTAGTTGCTTCTCCTTTTTCTGCTCATTTGTAATCATCCATTTCCTGCTTCAGCCCAGTCTCTCCATAGCGCTTATTTTATGCTCATTTCACTGTGTTCCAACTGCATTCCCAAAATGGCAGTGGGACAGGAGCAGGCGGGCTCCGGCCTCACAGCCCTGGATTTGAATGGTGCTTGCCACTTAGCATCCCTGCAAGTTCCATCTCCCAGAGCCTCTATTTCTTCTTCAGTAAAATGGTGTTAATTATTGTCGTGATAATTGCTGCTTTGCCAGTTGCTGTGAGAACAGAGACCTTGTGGGAAAACCCTTGATTGGAGGAAGCGTAGTCAACATAAACCTTTTACGCAACAGTGGAGCGTCCCATCACAATGCTCCACCCTCAGAAACCAGGGCTCTTGGTGTTTCAAAGGCCGTGAGACTTAATGTTACTTCAGCCATGTGTGTGTGTTTGGGGGTGGGGGGTGGTTGGAGGGCTTTTGAAATATATCATACATTTATTTGATTTCGATCAGAGTTCATCAGCCATGGTAGGGGTCAATCTACACTGGGCATATGGCACCTCTATCTGGGGGGTCCCCTTCATGGGCAGGGCCCAGATGACCAGAGCAGGTTCCAAGGGAAATACCGAAGGTGGACTGGAGATTCAGATCCTCAGGCGGAAGAGGGCAGGGTTACCCTGCAGACATGAAAGCCAGGGTCAACTTCAGTATCTGACGAGCCCTTTCTGCAGGAGGGGCTGGGCCTGTTCAGTGTGACCTTGGAGACACACTTCGGTTAAATGTCAGGCGGAGCTTTCTGAAAGTCAGTGTCATGCAGAGGTGGAATGGGCAACGCGCCAGCTCTGGAGCGTCGCTCTCGCTCTGTGGAGAGTAGACTCTTAGGCAGGTCATTGTACCTGATCCCATTTAAAGTCTCTTCAAATTTGGAGGTTTCATGAATTTTATGGTTTTTGTTGATCCAGTGTCATGAGTATGCACAACGTTGTCCTTCAGCAAACGTTCCTTGAGTTTCCACTGTTTGCTAGGCCCTGGGCCGGGAGTTTAACCTCTCCAGGGCCGCGGGACCCCTGCGTCCAGTGGAGGGGAGTCAGGAGCAGACACTCAGAACACAGTGGGCAACGTGCTAGGACAAGTAAGAGGCGGCAGCACGAGGACACGGAAAGGACATTTACTCTGGAGCCGACCGCCTGGATCGAATCCCTGTCCTCTACTTACCAGCCCTGTGACCTCAGGCACATTATTTACCCTCTTTATTCCTCAGTTTCCTCATCTGTAAAATGGGGATAACTAGAGTTCCTATTTCATAGGGTTGGTAAAAGATTAAGTAAGCTGATATTTATAAAACATCTAGAATAGCGCCTGCCACATAGTAATCACTAGTATGCATGTTTATTAAATAAAATGAATTTGAGATGATTTATGGCACTGTGATATGAAAGGATAGAGGACAAGAAGCTAATATAGCCTGAGAGATCAGGGAAGACTTCTAGAAGAGGTGACATCTGAGCTTCACCCATGAGAGGTGATGAGGAGTTGGCCAAGGAGGACGCTGGGAAGGGTGTTCCTGGCTGACTGAGGTAAGACTGCAAAGGCAGAGCGAGAGGGCGAGGGACCAAGGGAGTCACCTATGTGTAGGTATAAAAGTGGACAAAGGCCAGGGCCACCTCCATCATCACATCATATCTTGAAGGTGTAGATAGCCACCGAAGTAGAGAAGACACCATCAGATTTGTGTCTTGGAAAGACCAGTTAAGTACAGTGTTTGCCAAAGTGTGGTCTCCTTAGTGTCTTAATCAAAATGGCCCAGGGAGCTTATTTTCCAACAACAAAAAGAGCACATTTTGTGTCCCTCAGTATAGACTCAGAATCTTGGTGGGGATGGGACCCAGAAAGCTGCATTTTTGACAAGCTCCCTAGGTGAGTCTCATGAATGCAATTTGGGCACCGCCTGTTCAGAGGCTGGGAGAGGGAGTGACGCTGGGGGCAGCTCGGGGGCACGTAGGAGTCTAGCTCAAGTAGTTCAGCCGATGCTTCCTTCCATCCATTCATGCATTGAGTCACATCAATGACTCATCTCCATCTGGGACACGCGTTCCGAAGGCTGGAGGAAATGCCTAGAACATAGACAGGGTTGAGGAGGCCCGGGGAGAGTGCTTAGAGCAAAAGGAAAAGCAGGGGGCAGAGCTGGGAGGAGCGGTCGGGGTACGGGAGTACGGGGGTACGTAGGGGTTATCGGGGGTACCGAAGGACTGCATGGATAGGGTGTGCGTGGGAGCGGTGTCCTGCCTAAGGGTGAGCCTAACAGAGCCCCTGTCCAGAGCCCCTGTTTGGGGACTTGGTGTCCACTGTTCATGAAGCTCTGGCTTGGGGAGACCAGGTCTCCTAAAAGCGTGTGGAGGCCGCTCCAGACCAACAGCCTGTGGATTTGTTTTGTTTGGCCCAACCAGTGTTTTCACATTTTTAAATTTATTTACCAATGTGTTAAAACTAGGTAATTTCACATAAACTTCCAGCCCCCCTTTTAAAAAACCAGACTGCCCGGGAGGCCGAGGTCCAGGGCCCCTGAGCAGCTGGTGGGGCCGCCCCAACAGGGCGCACGCAGCTCGCCCTTTCCCCGCATCTCCGCCTGCGAGCCCCGTCAGCTCTGGAGTTTTCGCCCGCGGTGCGGATAGAGGGAAAAGAGGACAGGGCAGAAATGAAATCTGGGCAGACAGGAAGAGGCCATGAAGGACAGAACGACAGAGAGGCGGGGCCCTGACCCCATGGAGGCAGGTAACTGCCCCAAGTTCCGAGGCCGGCGGGCAGCTGAGGAGCCCCAGCTTAACCGTGTGTGTGTGTGTGTGTCTGTCTGTCTATGTGTGTGTGTGTGTGTGTGTGTGTCTGTGTCTGTGTCTGTGATGGGTCTTGTATGAGTGGTGTATGTGGTGTGAATGTGTGTATGTATATGATATGTGTGTGATGTGCAAGTGGTGTGTGTCTGTATATTGTGTGTGTGTGGTGTGTGAGTGGTCTGTGTATGTGTGTGTATGGTGAGCGAGTGGTGTGTGTGTGTCTGGTATGTGTGAGTGGTGTGTGTATATGGTGGGAATGTGTACGGATGTATATGATGTGTGTGTGTGGCATGTGAGTGTGTGTGTCTATGTGGTGTCAATGCATGTGGTGTGTGTGTGTGTGTGTGTGTGTGTGTGTGTCCAATAGTTCCCCGGCCCCTTTCCTTCCTGCAGAGCCATCACTTTCCTGTAGCCTCCATCCCCCATATCCCCTCCCTTATGCGGCTTTGGACCTGTCATGTGCTAGGAAAGAGAATAACCATATTTGAGAGAACAGCGTATGCATTAGAAGAAACTTGCCGCTGAGTAGGAGAGTGAGGAACCCCTGCAAGGTGCCTGGGCTCCGTGGCACGCGTCTTGCGTTGGCCCTTCAGACCCTGGCTTCTCCAGGCTCAGTCGCTCTTGGAGGTCACGTTTGTTAGCGTTTGCAGCTTGGGCTCCATGTAGCATGTGGTGGTAGGGATTTTGCCCAGGCAGAAATTCGGATAATAATAGCTGTGGTTGAGCTCCTCCTGCCGAGCGGGCCTCGTCCTGTCAGCCAGGGGCTTTGCCCTTCTCTCCTCTTTGTCAGGTGTACATTTTAGAAAGAAAAGCATGTGCCTCGGGGTATGTGTGAACTTGGGGATTCGTGAAGATCTTAACCTGTTTTGGTGGCAAAGGTTTGGGGAAGCAGTCCTTAGAGTGCCAGGGGTCTAAATATACTGTCTACTCTGTTTTAAAAGCTGCAATCAGGTGCCTCCTGGGTTTTTATTTTGGTGAGTTGGAGTCAGAAAGAGTGAGGAATTAAAGACGAGAGCTCGTATTTTTAACCTAAGAGTTCTAATATCCCCATATCCGCATTATTGCTAACATTTTTCACTTAGTATTTTTTAAATTAATTTTGATCCTTTTTTTGGATATTTGTTTTCTGTCTGATTTCTGAGTTTTCTCTGAATGCTTCATGTCCAACGACCACATAGAGTTCAATATCTGTGGGTGAAGAAAATTCTATAGATAAATGACAAAATCAAGTCTGATAAATCAGCTTTCATCGCGTCATATCGTTAGACTGGCAGGAGTGAAAGCATCGCATAGCAGGCCCTTTCACAAGCTAAACTGGACATACTTATCTCTGTGGGTCATTTCTAATTTTCTTCCAGGTTGGGGACATTATTTCTTTCTCCCTGTCTCCTTCTTCCCCACCCTCTCTTCCTTTCCCTCCCTCATTCCCTTCTTCCTTCCTTCCTTCCTTCCTTCCTTCCTTCCTTCCTTCCTTCCTTCCTTCCCTCCTTCCTTCCTTTTTAGTTTCTAATCTTAGAGAAGTTCTCCTAGGAATAGATGAAAGGATAGATATACATGTTCAAAGATGTTTAATTCAGCCTTGCTTATAATAGGAAAAAGGGGAAGGTGACCAAAGTGTCCAACAGAAAATACTCCTGCATCCATTACACCATGATTACATAGACCTGTTTGAATTGACTTGGTAGGTTGTCCATAATATACTAACTAAAAGGACACGTGGTACTTTTTTAAAATAATTTTTTAATTTTTCAATTGCAGTTGGCATACAATATTATGTTAGTTTCAGGTGTACAGCACAGCAATTAAGCATTCATGTAACTCACGAATTAATCACCCCAATAAAACTTGTACCCCATCTGACACTGTACATACTTATTGCAGTATTATTGACTATATTCCTTATGCTATATTTTACATCCCCATATCTATTTCGTAATTTCCAAGTTTTACTTCTTAATACCTTCCCCATTCTCATCTACCCCCCTCAATCCCCTTCCATCTGGCAACCATTAAAATATTCTCTGTATGAGTTTGTTTCTGTTTTATTTGTTTGTTTATTTTGTCCTTTAGATTTCACATGTAAGCGAAATCATATGGCATTTGTCTTTGTCTGTCTGACTTACTCCACTCAGCACAATGCCCTCTAGGTCCATTGATGTTGTTGCAGATGGCGAGATTTCATTCTCTATTTTTTTTCTTCAGTAATTTGAGTAATAGTCCATTGTATATACACACCACTTCTTTTTTATCCATCCATCCACTGATGGACACCCACATTGCCTCTATATCTCGACTTTCATAAATAATGCTGCAGTGAGCATATCCCTTTGAAGTAGTGTTTGGGTTTTTTCAGATAAATACTCAGAAGTGGGATTGCTGGGTCCTTTTTTGTCTCTTGTTTTAGCCTTTGTTTTAAAGTCTGTTTTGTTTGGTATAAGTATTGCTACCCCAGCTTTTTTTGTTGCCTCCATATTCCTGAAATATCTTTTTCCATTCCTTTACTTTTAGTCTGTGTGTGTCTTTCAATCTGAAGCCAGTCTCTGGTAGGCAGCATATGTAGGGGTCTTGTTTTCTTATCCAGTCAGGCACCCTATCTTTTGATTGCAGCATTTAATCCATTTACATTTAAAGAAAGGAATTATTGATAGACATGTAATTATTGCTATTTTATTATTTTTTTTAATCTTTTTTTTCTTCTTAAAGATATCCCTTTAACATTTCTTATAATGTCGGTTTGATGTTGATGAAATCCTTTGGCTTTTTCTTGTTTGGGAAGCTCTTTATCTGTCCTTTGATTCTAAATGATAGCTTTGCTGGGTAGAGTAATCTTTGCCGTAGGTCTTTTCTTTTCATCACTTTGAGTATTTTGTGCCAAGCCCTTCTGGCCTGAAAAGTTTGTGTTGCAAAATTGGCTAACAGTTTTATGGGAGCTCCCTAAAGGTAAGTAATTGCTTTTTTTTCTGGCTGCTTTTAACGTATGGTACTTTTATATGAGAATGTGTGTATGCATTCACACCTGTGTGTTTTTGCGTGTGTGTACACACGTGTAGTCAGCAATTTCGATAAGGAGAAGCTCCCATTTAGAAGAGTGGAAACGAACAGGGCCAGTTAGTAAAACTAGAAAGTGTTAGTAAAAGTAGTCAGTGAGGAGAGCACCCGCAGATCACCAGGACTGTGTGAGGAGGTGGGCGCCATAGGAGAGGAAGCCGCAGGATGTGGTGACACTGCAGGAACCACTGAATGGGCGGGCCAGGGGCGCAACGGGAGTCTGCACCGGCGGAGCTGCACCGGCTGCGCCCACCAGCTCGGGGTCGGGGGGCACTTTCTCTTGTCTTGGCAACAGGGCTTCTGCTCCAAGCTGATGACATTTAAAAAAAAAAAAAAGAAATAGACGGTTAACCTTAGAGTGAAATAAGTGGTAAGTGGTAATCAGAAGCCAAGCCCTGTAATCTTGATAGCAGCCCCACCTTGGGAGAAAGGTTTGGAGGGAGGAGTTTGTGAAGCTGGTCAGGAATGAGGGCCGGAGTGGGGTGGTGAAGTCAGGTAGGCACACACAGAGAGCTCTGAGACCGTCTCGCCATCCTTCCCACCAGCGTGGTCGCAGCACACGATGGCTCACTGGCGCCCAGCAGAGCCACGCTGCCCCTGGGGCCGGAGGGACAGGGAGGTGGCCATGATGCATGGGCTGTCTCTGTGATTTCTGTGGTTCAGGCTCAAGCATCACCTCTTGCCCTCCTTGCCTTTTTCTCTCTTTTTCCTATATCATCTGAGGGGTGGTACCCCACTGACCAGGGCTCTGCCTCTCCGGGAACCTGGAACCCAGCCAGAGCTCTGTCTCTCCCCAGCCCCAGGTATCTACCAGAGGGTGAGATGTCTTGTCTTTACAACACCCAGATACCTAAGGGTGCAGGCCCCTCCCTCAGCTGCATCGTCTTCTTCTCTGAGATGGCCTCCCCAGAGCTCTCCCACGCACCTGGCCGCCTCTTCCTTTTGACCCTTTTCACAGAAGGCAGATGAGTGGCCAGCTTTCCTGGACAGTTGGTTTGGTGGCCTTGGTGGGGTGCAGACCTTTGAGACACAGGAAACTTATTCGTTCCTCTTTGGAGAGCAAGAACAATGTCCCTAAACCATAGTGACTCTGTCAGCATTCCCACCAGAGTAGGGACAGAAGCACAGATTATTTAACTTTGGGTAGGACATCCAGACACACTTTTACACTGAAATGTTCACTGTGGGTTTCTCTCAGGGGTTAGATTAGGGGCCATTTTCACTCCCTCGTATACCTTAGTGTCGAATGGCCATTTTAGAATCAACACATGTTTATGTGAAGTGGAAAGATCCCTTTTCTTTTTGAAAAAAGGAAAATCTCTTCTCAAGAGCGTTGAAATTGAACACAAGTTTCTAGGTACATTGGATTCTTAGCCTGAGTCCACAGACGCCTACATTGTCTCACGTGGTTTCATGGGTCCTATGAACCCCCAGAAATCAAAGCTTGCATGTGAAATCATTTTTCAGGGATGAAGATCAGCAGCTTTTATTAGATTCTCAAAGGTGAGGAGAGGGGATCTAGGCCGAGATGGCTGAAGGAGGCTGAGTTTCTTTTCATAGTTCTTTCTGGGGACCTGCCCTGGACATCTGTGTGGTCTAAGTTTTTGTCATGATTTGGAGTCCTTGGTGCTTGCATCCTCTAACCCAAAGGACCCTTTTGGGTTGAGGCCAGTTATCGGTGGCTCTAGAGGAGCATGAGGTTTCCTGGCCCCCTGGGAGGCCGCAGGTGGGCTCCAGCTCAGCCCACAGTGGGTCCCCTGCCCCTGGGTTCTGGCAGCCCTGTGGACTTAGGTCTCAGTAGCAGATGTCAGAGGGAGAGGTCAGGCAGGGAGGAGATAAGAGCTTAGGAACAGCTTAGGGCAGGAAGCAAGCCCCTAACCCCACAAGCCACCCCTGCCGTGGGTGGCTCCCTGGCTCCCCGAATGGGACCAGGCTTTTCACTGGTACCTACAGCACTTACTAGATTCTTACCTAACAGTGGTTCACCATGAGGCAACAAGAATGAGGAATGAAGAATGATCAAGAATGAGGATAATAAGACAGGATTGGCATTGTATTGTGGCCCGAAGTGGACAGATCAGAAAAGGAACCGTGGATTCAACCATTTGATCAATCTTGGCTGTGTAAAACCAAGTCTCTCAATGTGTACAAATATGGACTTGATTTTTCATTGTACTTATAAACATAATTTCTACCCTTGCTTTTAAAAGCAAATGACTGAAGGCACATAGCAAAACTGTGGGCTCTGATGTTGTGGTTCTGGTTTATATTTGAGAATTACGCACAGCTGTTTTCACATTCAGTGCATGGTAGAGGCAGAATGGGCATTTAAGACAACTTAGTGGATTGAGGAGCATTAAGGGAATTGTGGGAATTGCCTTTTAGAAAAAATCATTATTCTCTGGCAGGCCAGTGGAAAGGAGAGAATTCAAAAGCCTCCTGGATTATTGGGAGGAAGAAATCAGAGAAATCAGGTGACAGCACCCGGGGTCACTTTACTGATGAAGGAAATGAGGCATAGTGAGGCAGAAATACTTGCCCAAGGCCACACAGCTAGGAAGTAATAGGGTCAGGACCTGAACACAGGTATTTGTGACTATGCCCCCAGCCCCATGCCACCTCCTTGCATTCAGAACCATGGACAGCTGTAACAGCAAGAGTGATTAAGGACAGACTTTAGTGGCACTGGAAAAGGGGAGTCCCGAGGAAAAGGTGCCGATAATCCCCTAGGGAGGTGACCAGCCCAGGGCTGAAGTCCCAGCAATGGCGAGGCAGGCCCTGGAGCTAGGAGTGTGAAAAGCCGATGGTAGGGCCACGCCTTGGCTCCATGAGGTTCTTTGCTCCTGCAGTCAATGGTGTGACTTGTGGGGCAGCTGAGCCCAGAGCATAGAGACAGAGTCAAGCCGACTCTTTAGCCCATCATGCTCACCTTCACTGGACACCTGTGGATCCCCGACACTTAACTTTAATCTGCCAGGGTGTCTGTAATCGGAGGAAGAGCTGACAACTAAACGCCACATGTGCAGGTCGGTAGGAGGCAGCCTGGGGTAGGGAATCCAGGGATCGGGTTCAGAGGCCACCTGCCTTTCTATAAAACTGACTGCTCTGTGTGGGAAGCCGCTCTTCCCTGGAAAGGCCCTTTATTGGCACAGCTGGCTAGTGTTAGGTCCTCATCCTTGGGACAGACAGCATGGCAAGGACAGGGTCCTGGAGCACCAGCATGACAACCCCCACCACACCATGGGGTCAACATAGGGGAGGAGCCACTTCACAGAGCGGTTGTGATCTGACCCTGGAGTGGGGGCCCCCACAATACCATCAAAGTTGGTTTTGAGGTACCTGTATAAAGGGCTTACATACAGCGGGTTCTTAAGTCCAGAGCTGGTGAAAGAAAGCCAGGTATGCAGCTAGATTTTTGCCCTCTGCCCTGGGCCAGACTCGGTATGGGGAGATGAGCTAGAGACCATGGGCATCGGCTTGGTACCCTGGGAAAAAAGTGCCGTCCTGTCTTTGTGCAAGTCTAAATGGCTCCCAGCTAATGAGCTTGCTGCAGACACCTGACTGTAACATAACCTACTGATACTGTGGATCACTGAGCTTGGGGAAGTAACTAAGGTGGACTGAGGCCCAAAGCCGGCTAGGGACTTGTGGCCCTGGGGCCTGTGCTGATAAGTTATGATCTGAGCCAGACTCTGGGCCCTTTCACTCTTTTCCTTTATTCAATGGGGACCATTAATAGAATAAACAAAAATTAAAAGAAGCAAATCATCATTAGATGAAACATGTTCCTCCAGACATGGTTATAGTGCTGGCTCCTAAGCCAAAGCTTGTGGAGAGGTCAGGTTTTGCCCGAGACTATTATTGGCTATTATTGACTATTCTCTCATAGCAACTTCCCAGTATCCTTATATCCTAGTCTTCACTGAACCATCCCTGCACCTGTGCCTCTAAACCAGCAACCAGGGTGTACAGAGGCACTGTGATGGAGCAGGCTCTTTCCCTTTCCCTGTAGGGCCATATGCTTCCTGCTCCCTTTTTCTTATCTAATACCTTAACCACACTCCCTACCTGGATTGTAAGCCTCAGGAGGGCAGAGACC
The DNA here is from genome assembly GCF_014176215.1 of Rousettus aegyptiacus. Lineage (NCBI taxonomy): Eukaryota > Metazoa > Chordata > Mammalia > Chiroptera > Pteropodidae > Rousettus > Rousettus aegyptiacus. Next base: position 124,145,241 of record NW_023416307.1, on the reverse strand, counting down.
TGATTCTTTTATTCTCTGAGGAATCTCCAGTAGATGTTCAGTAAGTGTTGGCTGGCTAGGTAGAAGATGCATAAATACCAGGTTAGCAGGCCTGCACTTACAGGCAGCGGGACCTCAAGCCAGTCCTTTGACCTGCCTCTGCCTGACATGCACTGCCTGGCTGATGGTTACTTTTCCCAGGATGAGGTCCAAAGCTATAGAAAGCAATGTGAGCCAGTTCAGCTTGTATCCTAGTCAGAGCTACAGGAATGTTTGCTAATAATGTGCATGGATTCATCCTGTGCACTGGGGAGGGTGGGAATGGGTAGAGAGGGGAGGGGGACCTGTGGGGAACAGCACCCGACTGTTTTACTCATGATTTTAAGAAGTGTACTAGTTGTTTCTATGAGTGAGGAGGCCCAAGGAGCTGCTTCAGAGGTAACATTCTCTCATGTATTTGACACCGAGACCCCCTTTGGCATGTATACAAGAAGGTTGTAGAGGTGCCAACAGGACTAGAGTGATGGTAGCTGAGATGAGCAGATAAAGCAGCTGTAAATGAGAGAGACTCATACGCACATGTGGCTCATGGAAGTCTTCTTGTGGAAATCACACCAAAGAGAAATGGCATACCCACTGGTACCGAGTTAATTACCAATGAAGACGCCTTCTGTTATTCATGTTGGCCTTGGTGGTACAGTGGCCCCAGGGCCTCATCTAGATTCATGTGATGTTTTTATACCTGCACAATGAAACTCATTATTCTTCCATCTGTTTGCCTGCCAAATCAATCTGATGTCCCCACAATCCCTTTTTCCTTGCTCGATGACATCTGAGCTGCTGTCATCTGCTTGGGATCATCACAGTTTCTCATGGTCCCACAGGGGAAGTCGGGGGCTGGGGACCTGAGCAAGGCCTGCCAGGAGAAGCAGTTTTCTGGAGCCCCAGGCCGCAGCCCCTGAGTCTGCCCCCTGAACCCCCTTTGTCCTGGTGAACAAGGCAAGCCCAGGAGAGCAGCAGGCAGGGCCAGAGGCAGCCTCCAGCAGAGGTCTGCTCCTTTGGGCTCCTTCCTGCATGTCAGCCCTGGAGGGGCCAGTGGGACCAAGTCTCCAAGGGTATCTTGAACCAGCTTGCGGCCTCTTGTCTGCTGTGTTTGCTCATGCTACATAGCCCTCTTCTCCTCTTCCCCATGTAGCAAGCTTCATTTTAGCTTTTCAGGCCGCCTTAGGTGTCTTCCCAAGGAAGCTGCTTGGATGATCCCCACCCCCAGGCTGGTCAGGTAACCTCTCTCCCTCAGTGCTCCCGCACGAGAATTCAAGCAAGTATTTTACCAAAAGCACAGAGCACAGTGCCTGGCTCAGAGCACACTTTCAGTTCAACAAGCATTTATGGAGGGACTGCCTTGTGCTGGTTGGCGGAGGAATTATAAACATGGAGCCATATCCCGAGTTCTCTGGATATTTGGGGTGGTGGGTTGGCAAAATCGTGGACACCCCTGCTCACATGTACTGCGATGGGAGACAGGACAGCAGCAAGAACTGGATGGGCTCAAAGAAGAGGAATATCAAAACTCCTTGGGGCTTTGGGGTGGGCTTCCTAGAGGAGGGGTTCCTTGGGATCACTTATGGAATTGGCCAGATATGGGGAACAGAGGTAGGGTGAAGGTAGAGTTGCAAGCAAGGGGAGGAGCATGGGCGAGAAATAGTTCGTGGGAGTAGGGGTGGCTCTGAGCAGCTCAGGGCAACGAGAACCAAGTTAGGTGAGGGGAAGCAGAGAGACGGAGTTGGGGAGACATCTTACCCCGCAGCTTCTATGCATCAGAACCTTCCCTGAATGTCTCGAAGGGCGTCACATGACCAGACACTGTGTCTTGGTGACTCAGGAAGGTGCAAACAGCACAGGGCGGTCTCAGCAGCTAGTAGGTGAGATTGACAGGCCCACATGCCAGAGGAAGCAACAGATGAAATCTTTCTAGATGGAAAGTCTCTGAATATCACCCAGTCTTTACCTGTGGCTTTTAAACCCTGCTTCCTTGGGTTGTGAGTGTGTCATTTGGACCCAACTACCATGGTCCCTGTCTTAGTCTATTGAGCTGCTTAGCAAAATACCATAGACTGGGTGATGTATAAACAACAGAAATTTATTTCTCTCACTTCTGGAGGCTGGGAAGTCTAAGATCAAAGCACCAGTAGATTTTGGTGTCAGGTGAGAACCCACTTCCTGGAAGGCGTCTTTTCACCATAACCTCACATGGCAAAAGAGCTCTCTAAGGCATCTTTTCTAAGGGCACTAATCCCATTCACGAAGGCGCCACCCTCATGACCTAATCACCTCCCAAAGGCCCCACCTCCTAATACCATCACATTGGGAGTTAGGACTTCAACATGTAAATTTGGGGGAGATCTAAACATTCAATCTACAGCAGTCGCCAGTTGGTAGCCCCAATTGGTCTTGCCCTGTGTGCTTAAAGATAAACCAGCAAACTGTGGGGACTCTCTGATGCCCAGGGACTCCTGCCCCTCCGCCCTGGTGTCACTCATATCATCATGTCTCTCTCCTTAGCGTCACACCTCACCTCAAAGGAAGTGCCCACAGGCATGGCCCAGGGTCCAGAATCTGGTGTCATGTCATAAAAGAGCAGAGTCAAGGACTGAGGGGTGCCACACAGCCAGAAGGGCTGCATCACTAAGGCAGTGCTTTAGGACATCACCTTTCCTCATTTCCTTGCTCTGACACAAATCCCCCATGGTAAATTACCTCCGGACACCTGAGCTGTGTGTTAGCAATTCTGGCCCTGTCCAGGTGCTGGGAAGAAAGTGGCTCTAGGACCAACCAAAGGGCTAATTTTCACTTGGTGAAGGGCCAGCTTTGCAGCTCTGTGATTGTTGTCTTAACACAAGTAACGCAAGTAATGAATGGAAATATGCTTACAGGAAAAAAGCGTATCTAGACATCATACTAACGTACATATATTTCTATATATATGGAATATATGTAACATGCTTAGTATAAATAATATCATATGTCTGTGTGGATATAGAAAACAACATAGTTATAGAAAAACAAGTGACAATACTTCACACGCCATTTCACTCATTCCCCAGAGGAAAACACGGCTGCATTGTGATGATTGTCCTTGAGGACATTTTTCTGTGCATTTACATAAACAAATGTCTGTGTTTTCATGCATTTATAGTTTGTTTTTTTCTTTGCACAAAAAGGATTATATAAATATCCTCTGACTTGGTTTATTATACACCTCGTTTATCTTTGATTCTTTACCATTCTTCTTCTCTGCCGGAGAATATTCCACACTGTCCTGTAACCTTCTGTTCTGCCGATGAGAGATGTTTAGGTTATTTCCTCTTTTTTGCCACTATAAACAGCACCACAGTGAATCTTTGTGATGAGAATTCCCATCTTTGTGGAGTAGATTCCAAGATGTAGAACTATGGGGTCAGAAATAAAGCACAAATCAGATTTGTGCCGAATACTCCTTCCAAAGGTTGCTCCGGCCGCCACCCTCACCTGCAGTGCGTGGCAGTGCAGGTTCACACCCTTGCCAGCACTGATGTCATCATTAATATGTGATGTTCTACTGGGGGGGGGGCGTTAAATACCCTATTGTCATTTTATTTTGCATTTCTTTAAGTACGAATAATGTTGAACATCTTTTCATATGTTTATTGTCATTTGTACTTATTTTCCTGTAATTAGCCTGCTAACATCCTTTACTGATTTTTCGGCGTTAGGAGCTTGTATGCGCTCTGAACATTAATAATCTGTTATGTGTGTTGCAAATATTTCCCTTTCAATGATTCCTTCCTTATCTTTTACCTTGTTTATAACATTCATTTGCCAAAGGGAAGTTTTAAATATTCACTTAGAAGAATTTATTTAGAATAACAGCAGATGGTACTAAATGAGATATGTCAGACACCTATGTCTAGCTCTTCGTAGGTACTCAAAAGGTGGTGGCTTTCCTCCTCAGTATTTACTAGAATTCAAAGGGTGTTAGGAAGGAGGTAATCAGCCCGAAGCTAGTGTGCGAGTTCTTCCTTTACCACCATACGGTCCCTTTCTGTGAGGCGCCCCCCCCCCCCGCCAGTGATACACAATTATTAGTGAAGAGAAGATCATGGAATCAAGAGAGAGGCAAGGCACAGGGTGGGGCTCAAGAAACCATTCCCAAATGGGAAGTTGACTTCTTGCTATGTTGAAGTCCGCCCTCGTGCTGAGAGAGAGAACAGTTAGTCACTCGAGGTGAAAATCCAACCACACTCTGGGGCCCTCCAGCTGGCCCTGTGCCCCCTGCGTCTGCGTGTATCATGACCTGCTTGGCTTTCCTTGTAGTCCACCTGATCCCGGTGTCGACAGCTAAGAATGGCGTGAGTAGCAAGAGTCGAAAGAGAATCATGCCTGACCCCGTGACGGAGCCCCCCGGGATGGACCCAGTCTACGAAGCTCTCTTATACTGCAACATTCCCAGCGTGGCAGAGCGCAGCCTGGAAGGTAGGCCTGCCTGCGCTGCACAGCTTGGTAACTGCGTGGCCATCCCTCTTGGGACTGGTTCTTCAAGCCGCCCAGCACGGTGGTAAGGAGCCAGATGGCCTGGGCATAAGTTCTGCAGCCGCCGCTAGGCTGTGCCCTTGAATGGGTCCTCAGGTCTTAGCTTCCTCATCTTTAGGACATCACCCCCAGCTGCCCACTTTTTCAGGTAGTTGCTCTCAATGCTTAGGATGTCCACAGGATGCCTTGCTGCCATCTTACAGAAAACGTGGGGAAATAAGATTTCTACACTGAGTTTTGCTTTTTTGAAAGTGTCTCAAAAAAGATGTTGCATATTTATCTTTTTGTGCCCTGCCTTGTTTCATGAGAGATTTAAAGAAGTCAGTGTGTCTGCTGTTTCTGTGGGCTTCCCCCTAGTCTGTGGGTGTGAGTAAGGCCACAGGAAGAGTCTTGCTCACATTTCACTGGCCTTCAGTCCCCAGCCGCATCCTAGAGCCTCCCTGTGTCTTGTAGGGGTCTGGGTCATAACCAGCCTCTCGTATGCCTCTGCCCTGCCTTGTGAGGCTCTTCAGAGCACCCCACCCCCAAAACACACACACACCCAGCACAGCACCCTTCCACCATGGTTATCCCTCCCCACTTCCTGGGTGATAACCAGACCATGTGCCTCTCTCTCACACAGGTCACGCTCCGCATCATTTTAAGCTGGTCTCAGTGCATGTGTTCATTCGACACGGGGACAGGTACCCACTGTATGTCATTCCCAAAACGAAGCGACCAGAAATTGACTGCACTCTGGTGGCTAACAGGTAAATTGCACTTTTTCTAAAAGTCCTTGTCAAGAATCTGTTATCTCTGTCCGAATCAAGACGCCGACTGGAGGATGACGGGACGGAGTGAGCGCTGTTAGCCAGGAGTCTGATCTTCAGATCAGTCCTACACGTCGATGCTGTTCCACAGGTGAGAAGACAGAGGCCCAGAGAGATGAGGACACCTGTATGAGGCCACACAGCAGATAACGCACTGGCCAGTCTGAGGCTCACTCTCCCACCCTGCTGTTCTTCAGTATGAGAAACAGCTGAGATACGGTGTGAGTGAACACTGGGTTAGGAGTCCTCAGACCCTGGCTCAGTTATTCCACTCAGGGCCGCAATATACTAAGTCCTTTAGTATCTCTGAGCCTCCGCCTTCTATGTCTAAAATGGGATGACGATGCTAACTATGCAGGGTTGGGGTGAAGAATAAGTGAGATGGTAGAGGGAAATGCACACAATCATTTGCAGAGCCATAGAAATGTAAACTGTTACCGCAAATAAATACAGGAGTGGAGACAGACTGCTCTTGGTTGAGGGCCCTTAGGATGAAATAATCATTGAAAAGAGAGGGGAAATGGTGCATATGGAAATGGCATGGCTCTAAAATTAGAGGCACAGTTAGCAATAAAATGATGGGCCAGGCCTCAGCAAATGCATCTAGGGACACATAGCATCCTGAGCAGAATTTGCTGAATGAAGAGAGAAGATGGAAGGAAGTGCTCAGTGGGGAAGACGTTATTTTGATGGAATGCTTCTGGGTGCCAGCCTGCCCTGGGCACGAACCATGGATTGCCTCCCTGCAGCCGGGGCTGTTCTTTCAAAGTGAACTGCGGTGTGAACCTGGGAGTTTCAGGTTAACTCTGCCTCAAGCCTTCTCATTGTCCAGCATTATGGAGACGATTAAGTGAACCATTTTATATTAAACCATCCTGAAATACTGTGTGACCGACCACAGGCTTTCATGCCTTTTTTTCATTGCTGGCTGAAGGTCATGATACTTGCAGTCTGGGTGTTTGTGTCCTCTTTTCTATGTTTAGCGAGCATGGATGCATATCCTAGTGTCCCATGGGCTGGGAAACACACGAGGTGAAGTCTAGTCTAGCAGAGCGCCATACAGGTTTCTTACTCCAGTCTCTAGCCTTCTTGCCGGTATCCTCTGCTCCTGCCATATCCACTTCTTCCCAGCCCCTTCTCCCTTCAGGCCTTTGCACCTGCCATTTGGCTTGCTTCCCCCCACTTGTGGGCGTGCTTAGCCCACTCCCACAGCTCCTTTGAGGCCCCCAGAGATGCTGCCTCCTCTAGGAAGCCTCTCCTGGTCAATGAGGATGGATCCTCTGCTTGTATCGGGCACTGCCACCACCTCACTTCAAACCGAAAGGGGGATAAGGAGGGATGGTCTCAGAACAAAAATATTTAATGACCAGACCTTAACTGGTCTTAGGACTGGGCAAAGGTGGGAGTCATATGCTGTGCTGGGTATTGACCTTTTACATTCTGGATCATGGGGATGGGCTGGAGCATCCAGGGCGGCAGGAGGGCGCATGGTGGGGTGCAGGGAGGGCAACTCGGGGAAGTGGCTTTGCTCCATCAGACACAGCAGAGTTTCTATGTGTTGACAGCCGACATATTCCTGCCATTGCACACTGGCTGAATATCCACCCTTTGAATAGCTCGGGGACAGATAGGACACTAGGCATCTGAGCTGGCCCGGCCCAGGACAACCTCAAGGACAGTGCCGTGCTTCAGCCCTGGCTACTCAGTTTCTGTTCTTCTTTCTCTAGCTGAGCTTCAAATTCTCACAATTGAGAATTTGAGAGGCTCAACTCAGAATAAGGGTTTTCCCTTCAGACCAATCAGCTATTGCTAGAAATTCCCCGGACACTCATGGCTTTTAAGGGTCACCTTGGCTGTTCCCAGAAAAGGGCCCATTGGGCAGAGCACCTAGCAGCATGCAGGGCCTCCCTGTGTATCCTGGTGCATTGCAGCTTGTCTTCCCAGCATGATTGTCTCTGCCCTCCCTGCACCACGGGCTGCTCCCAGGCATCGGGCCTTCCTCCTTCCTGTATCTCCGGTACCCAGCCTGAGCCTGGCATATAGTAGTTGTTGGACTGGGTTGCTTGCAGAATGAATTCAGGACCTCAGTGAGAATCACAAGTCATAACGGCCTATCATGCATTCCTATCAGAGTTAAGTCTTGGCATGGAATCCTCTGAGGCCATTGTAACCTGTTTGATGTAGAGCAAATCGCTTCACCTCTCTGAGCCTCAGTACTCACTGTTCTGGAACTTGGGGACAGTGATACCTCCGTTCTAATGTCCTTGTGAAGTCTGACTAAGCACTGAGCCTGGTCCATACTGAAAGCTTGATACAGGGTGTTGTTTCATTTACCGCAGAAGCCTGGAAGTCTTCTGGGGCCCGGCCTCTCCTCTGCCCTGAGTGGTTTGTCATGAAGCCAGGACGGGTCCCAGGGCCCCTCACTCTGTCACAGCGGTAGCAGGATCCACTGATGGGGCCATTTCTGGAGTTCCAGTTTAAGAGACAGTTCCTAAGGACCAGCCATCCTGGCTGCCTCTGCCCTCATTTTCTTTGGCCTTGATCTTTTGGCCTAGTTTTTATTGAACATTCTGTATTTTTAGGAGCTACTTTAAATCTTTTGTAGAAAGTGGGTGGAATATGCATGTTTAATTAATTAATGTCATTTAATTAATTCGCTCTCTAAAAACAATAAAGGTTGACCTATCATTAGTAAGAGTGGGCAGGATTCCCAGCAATGTGGATCCACTTGAGAGTCACCTGGGACCGTGGGATCTGGGTCATCAGCAGTTCCTGCTGCCTTCCTAGGTGCTAGTTCAGCTTCACAAATTATTAATTTTTTTTTTAGCTCCTAAAAGACAGTGAGTCCTGGAGTGAGCCCATTACTCTAGTGAAAGGAAGTGTTTGGGCCGGCAGGCAGAGGTGCAGCGAGCTGAATACGAGGAACCGGATGTCCGTACACATCGGTCACCCTAACGTTTCTCTTCACAGTGACGCATTCCATGGCTCTCTAAGGCTTTGTAGTGGAAACCGCTTCTGCGCGGATGCCATGTGCCTCATGACAAAAGTGCTGTTTTTAACCCTCATGGGACTATGTTTAGCCAGCATGAGGTTATTAGCCATTGATATACTGTGTTTCGTAAATGCCTTTTTCTTCCATTCGTGAATATGAACTAGATATTCTCCTACGTACAAAGAAGAATAGATATTGACTTCAATCAGAATTTATTCAGTAAATTTTATTTTTAAATGCCCATCGTGTGCTAGGCTTTTGTACAGGAAGTAGCACGTGAACAGGCACCTAAATGAAGTGAAGGAGCTGGCCCTATGAAAAGCTGGGGGAAGGGTCTTCCAGATGGCGGGAACAGCAGGTGCAAAGAGCCTGAGGCTGGAAGAGCCAGGCATGTATGAGTCATTAGATGTGTACATGGCTGGACTGGAGGAGCAAAGGAGAGAGTGGGCTTCTGAGGACTCACAGAAGAAAGGCTGTTCCTGCCCTCGGGGGGCCCACTCACCTCCGGAGAGACAAACCTGGTGCCTGGCGCCTGGTAAGCCGCCGGTGAATGGTAGCCAGCACAGGTGGTAGCAGCGGTATTAGAGAAAGAAGTGGGAAACAAGTAAGTAAAGGAGGAAGTAGTTTTGGTACCATATTTGGTGGCACAAGCCAGAAGAGGGCAGCCTAACTCAGCTAGGGGCTGGGAGGGGAGGTGGGATGGTGGATCAGGGAAGGCCACCAAGAGAAAGGGGCAGTCAGTCCCATCAAGTAAAGCAAAAGCATCCAGAAAGCTAAAAACTGAGAAACCTGTTTTGAGTTTATCTTTTGAGGATTGTATTTTATTAGTAACATAAAATAGCCAATTCTTTAATTAGCATAAACTCTGAAAATCTGAGGTATGAACTCATTCAAGTTTCTAGCCTCATAAGCTTTGAATTGTGCTGATAACAGTGTCCCTGGTCTTATACCTCTTCTCTGTTTATCTCAATGTTCTGTGTAGAACTCAGTAACTACTCCAATTATAGTTAAAGCAATAAAATCAGATTTTATTCAAGAACTAATGCAGTAGGAGAAGAGAGACCTTAGTATAGAACTAGGCTCAATTCCAAATACAGCAAGTGAGGATTTATAGGCAAGGAGCAGGGTGGGGTTTGTGGGTGGAAAATTACTTAGAGACTTTAGGGGCCTTGGGGGGGGGGGGCGGGAGGGGGGTGGATTCTGGCTAAACTGACTTGACAGGATTCTTGCTAAAGGTGGGCCAGGGGGGATCAGATACCACCTGGGAATGAATGTGATCAGATATCAAGAGTTCAAGATTCTGGCTAAACTGACCTAGCAGGATTTTTGCTAAAACCGGGTGTTACAAAGACAGACTTAAGTCAGTGTTTGAGGCCTAGTTGGGAAAAGGGTTCAGAAGGGCCTCAACTCGCTAAAATTTGGTCAAAGCGTCTCTGTCACAGTTAGTAGTCTCACCCACAACAGCCTTTATTTTTAATATTTCCATCAGAATCTGGACATTTTAATAAACACTATGGGAACTTGCTATATTCATTGCTACAGATTATGGCAGTCTTGGACTTTTTGTGAAGCATCCAAGGAGAGGGATAACCCAGGTGAATTCATTCATGTGTCTTTTTGGCATATCTGTCATGCGCTAGGTACTCTCTCGGCTCTGGGGATGGAGCTGAGGACCTGGCCATCCAGATCCAGGACAGGCCCAGGAACTCGGGTCACCTGGTCCTCTGCCTGTTATAAAGATCTAGCCGTTTGGTATCTCTTCTATAAGTGAAGTTTTTGTTTGTTTGTTTGTTTGTTTTTCATGAATCTTCATCTATCTTGTCCCTCCAAAAATAAATCTTCATGAATATAGTTGGAAATGAATGTATCATTAGGTAGTCAGATGTCCTGAAAACCTGGGGTATCTCAGCCAACACTTTCAGTAGGAAGTTTCATTTCTAAAGTTGGCAGCAAAGCTTTCTAAGATCCTCACAAATCACGGACCCGAAATAGTGGCCTGGGGCAGAACATTTGATTCCTGTTGATGGATAGCCTTTGCCTATGTGGCAGCCTCATTATCAGTCTGGAAATTTTATTTCCAAGTTTACAAATATTTATGTGTTTTAGCCTCAGGAAAAATAACATACCCTCTGTTTTTATGCGAAGACAGGAGTCCTGCAGCAGTCCAGGGTGATTTATCAGACTATACCCTATGTCTAATTTCAAAACATATTTCTTTAAAGATGGATTTTTTTATAGCTTTATGTTTGTGAAAGATATTAAACCCATCTGGGCAACCATTTTAAAACCATTGCCAACGTTAATTGGGCTTTCAGACAGCAGGGGTCTGCCATTAGAACAATTTATCTTCTTTTCATGCTGATTTAGTTTAGTTGGGAACTATTCTATTTGTCCACTTTTGTTGATCTGGAAAATGTATATACATTCATAGTCCATTTCATTATTTGAACAAAAGATGTATGTATTCATAAATCATCTCACTCAGAGAAAATGGATATGTTCACAGGTCTTTTCATTTTTTGGAGAAAATATGTATATATTCATAGGTCATTTCATTATTCAGGGAAATTGTTTATTAGGGACTGGAAAGATAAATCTTGATTTGCCATGTACTTCGTGGCAGAAATATATATATATAAAATGTCAGCTCTCATAAACAGATGCTTTTTTAGCTATTTGTTACCACCCCACATGAAATGACATATTGTATGTGCAAAATGCATAGTGAACTATATATAGAGAGCTATGGAGATTTCAGTTATCTTAAACAGTTCATTTTTTTCAAAGGAGATTTTTCAGAGGTCAGATAAGATAAGGATTAAGGGTTACCCAGGCAAAGGTTGGGGTAGGTCTTCTAGGAGGAAGGGGCAATATGTGGAGTCTTGGAAGCATGAAAGAGCAAGATATGTTGGGGGAAGAGAAGTTAGTTGGTTGGCTGCATGTGAATGGAGAAGGCTGAGGGACCCCGAGCCTCAGAATGAGGTGGGGCCAGCACAGACTGACAAGCCTGCGTGGCTCCTTCCAGGCAGAAGGGAGCAATGTAGTAGAGCGGTGAGGAGTTAGGGTTGCCTTTTAAGTCAATCCTTCTGTCTGTGGAGAAAGCAATATTAGAGGGGCAAGAGTAGGCTGCAGGTAGGCAAAGGGGAGCCCACGCCATCTGGACAGAAGCTGCCGGAGTCGGAGCCCAGCTAGTGACTGCAGGGAGGTAGGAGAGAGGAGCAAGAAGGCCCAGGAGAACACATCTGCAGGATTGGAAGGCAGATGGCATCCAAAGGGGCAGGGGAGGGAGAAATCGAGGACTCCCAGCCTGGGCGTGACTGCCTGGTGGGGGTCAGTGGCCCCCTGGAGAGAAAGAAGGGGTGCAGTTTGGGGAACAGGGTGGTGGAAGGTCAAAGCCAACTCCCACAGTGCCAAGGGTGATGGGCGCTTCAGTGGAGGAAAGGGGCTCAGACTGGCCTCACGGAGTGGGGATTTTATGTGTAGCCATCAGTGGTCGAGTGATAACGAAACTGGAATTTAAAAGTGATTGAGCCAGTACCTATTACTGTCAGGGAGAAAGGGTATGACATACTTGGGATTTTGCTTGCTGAAGCTGAAACCGTTGTGGACTGTTTTAGAGCACGCTGACCATTAAATCTCTGTGTTGTCTCTCTAGGAAACCGTATCACCCTAAATTGGAAGCTTTCGTTAGTCACATGTCAAAAGGATCCGGAGCCTCTTTCGAAAGCCCCTTACACTTCCTGCCTCTTTATCCCAATCACCCGCTATGCGAGATGGGAGAGCTCACGCAGACAGGTATGTGTGACGGCCATTCCCTCACATACTCTCCCACCCACTCTTCCGTTTGGCACACATTTGGAGCTGAATACTCCCAGGTGAAGTGCTGTGAGTTCACAGGGTAAATAAGGACTGACACCGCAAGCAACTCTGAGTTCACCAAGGTGTCTAATTTAAACACCTGACTTCTAAAAATTTTAAAAAAAAAAAAATTCTTATTACAAAAGCAATATGTGTTTATGGAACAGAAGTTAGGAAAGACAAGCAAAAGGAAGAAAAATTTAAAGCACCCATAATCCCACCAAAGAAATTAGTTATCTTTCTTTCTGGGTTCATGTGCTCCCACGTGCGTGCGCGCACACGCGCACACACACACACACACACACAGTGGTATCTTACTAAGCACTCTTGTAACTCACTTTTTCTCTGAGATATTTTTATGACATATTGCCATAATCTTTCCCTATCGATAATTATTCGACATCATTTCTCATGGCTACATATTATTCCACTATGGATGGGCCATAATTTTTGTAACCAATCCCATGTTCTTAGATACTTCAAACATCCGATGGGTTTTAATATGCCAGATCTCAGGGAGTAATACATCCAGCAGACTCCCACCGAGCAAAGAGTTTGTTTGGTCGAGTGTGTTCCTCACAGAAGGCCATCTTTTCCTCTGCAGTCTTGCTTGTACCATTGTGCAGCCAGTTCACTGTCAGGGTAGGTAGGTGAGCTAATTGTGGGGGTCACCTTTGTTGGGAAGAGAAGGAACTGGTGGTCCCCAAAGAGGTTCATTTCCTACTTCAGTCCCAGACCTCAAAGCACTTTTGCTTGGTCACCAGCCTTTTTGAAAGTAGCAGGAGGACCTGCTCTGTTTTCTTGCTCTACCAGCATCGTAAGACCTCAGACTCGATGGCAGGCAAGTCTCTGTTCTGTAGTTGGCCCCGTTGGGTTTTGCCATGTTTTGAAAGCCATTATTACTGGGGAGAATGATAGTGAGTGTCAGAGTCAGGGCAAGCTGAAGGCTCTGGAGGACTAGCCTTGAATAAGGAGTTTTGTCGAAAGCTTTTGATTGTTATTTCCACATGCACAAACTCTGCATTAGCTTAAAACAGGAGTTCTCATCCTACCAGATCCAGCACCCCTCTTACTAACCAGGACTTTGTGGTACTCCCTAAACTATCCTGAAGTAAAAGTCAAATATAATACAGCCTTTCTACATACATAATTTAAAATATATGTATCCTAACTGTAATATAAAGGAGAAACAAAAGGGAACTAATTTATTATATAATTCCGTGTGCCTCACCATAAATGCTTGAGCAAACCTACAGTAGAAAAGAAAGTGATGTAATCAGTTGCATACACTTAAATGTAGATTAGTAACTGTGACAACTGAAATACAGACTGATTGAGGGATGTTGTATTGGTGACTCTAATACCACACTGGGACGTGATTTTTTTGACAAGTTCTGATCAAAACAAAATACAGATGTCTCTCAGTTGATATCACATTTCTGTAAAATTCAGTGGATGTTAATATTACGCAAAAAATGGTTTTGTGTCTATAGACACAAAAAAAGCAGGTTCTAGGCTAAAATGTTTAAAAAGGTTTTTCACGTGTGTGAATATCTTGTGCTACATTCAGAAGTTATGTGGGACAAAGAACAGTTCCTTGTGGAGACTGTCCAGAACTCTGGCAGTCACCCACTAGGTGTCAGGAATGTTCCTCCACGTACTGTTGTGACAACCCAACCTCCGAACAGTCCCCGAGGCCTGAGCCATGTTTGCTGAGAGCCACTGCTTAGACTCCTCAGTTGCAAGTAACTAAAACCAACCCGAGCAAAAAGGGACATTTGTTATAAGAATTCAGAGTGACTCACAGACTCAAAGAATATGACCAGGCCTCCAGAGACTAGAACCAGGAATAAAAAAAGCTATCTGTCTCTGCCTCTATGGTTTGGCTGTGTGTCTGTTAACAGAGTGACAGTCATGGCCACACTCAGAGATGAACTAGCAAGACTGAATTCTTGAGAGAGAATCTAACGGGGTCCTTGAAGATCAGTGCCCATCACTTAGCTGTCAGTGGGGGCCGTGGGAGTGTGCACTGAGAGTAGGGGCACAGCCTCTGAGTCGAGGGGCTGTTCCCTGAGAGCAGTGGGGGAGGGGAGGCTCAGACTCTTAGAAACAGTCATTCATTCTGACCTTTCTTCTCAATTGATTTATTATCATCATCATCTTCCAAAGTAGTATCACTCTAGAAATCATTTTTTTGGTATTGTTTGCTCCCATTCCCTTGTTCTTTTTTAATGGCCACTTTTATCTTCTATTTTTAATTTCAATATATTAAATTATAATAATCATTTATAACTGGCACACACACTTTGGCACCTCACAGTAACTGCATGATAGCAGATTGATCATTAGTGCCTACTCTGTTCAGGATGCTTTGGCAGCTGTTGAGTGTCGGGAAGGGGGTGGTGGGATGAATAAGATGCTTCCCGGCCTGTCCTGAAGGAGCCCGCAGCTGCACTGGGACAGTGCACGTGGGGACAGCTAACCGTCCTGCTGTGGACTGCAGGCTCTTGTAGAATAAGCGCAGGCTTTGGAATACACAGACCTGTAAAATGGGACTAATGACGTCTTCCCAGCGGGGCTGGTGGTGACTCACATTAGATAGCATGTGGGAAGTGCCTAGCACAGTGCTAGCATATGCTAGGCTCAGTGAATGCAGCTAATGTCCTAGAGGTCCGGTGGCATATGGGAACAGGAAGGAATTAATTTGACCTGAGGGAGGAAATAGGATGACTCTACCAGATCAGATAGTATTGGAGCCAGGCGCCGGATGAGGGTTTCTCTGGGCAGAGGAAGGCAAAGGATATAAACAGAGTCAGGAAGATGCAGGCTGTGTTTGGAGCTTGTAAGAATCCCTAAGTGGCTAGAACTTAGTATTTCCACAGGAAAACGTAGGGAGAAGGTGCTGTGAGATGGGACCAAGAGCCCAGGTTGGGGCCACGCGGGGGCTTGAGTTCTACTACTTCTCAATTATGAATGGCTCAAGGCCTCAGTTCCCTCATCTGTGAAAAAGGGGAAATATGCCTTCTTTACTGGGTGTATGTGAGGGTTAAAGGAGAAAGGTCTGGCACACAGTGAGCACCCCAACTTTAATATGTGTGGCCTAGGAAAACAAGGTAGGCACGGAGATGAACTGGGCCAGACACAGATTCCTAATGTTCGTCACTCATGGTTTGCCTCATTTTGCAAATCATTGTGAAAATGCTAAGGCTTGTCCTGGCCCAGATCCCTGAGGGAATTCTGCTCTCAATCAATACCCTTCATTCAGAGTAGGACATCCTTCATAGTTTTTTTTTCTGATCTTTTCCCCCGCCTGGGCCAACACAGTTCCCTCTGTCTCATGCATTTCAGCCTTAAGTTGTCTCCTCTTTGCGGTGGAGCTGTGCAAACCACCGGGGCATCTGAATAAATGATATTACTAGTCATAGAGTCTGCATATGGTTTACGCTCTCAGATAATATGTATTTGTTACTGAAATTGCATCCCCTTACATCCTGTTGGCTGGAGGGTGAGCTTGTTTTTAATCTTGAAATATCTTCTTCTACTTAAAGATCAGGCTTTCCCCCCACACCCCAAGACAATTTGTTACTATACTGTGGTAATTCAACACTAAAAAAACTAAAAAGTAAACTCGGAATTCTTGCTCCTACCCATGTTCCATCCTCCTCATTTCTGTGCCCCATCATCTCCAGGTAACCGTCGAGAGTAGTTTCTTGTGCACCCTTGTAGAGTTTCTTCATGCAAAACACAGGCACCTGCAAATACAGTCTTATCCCCAGCTCTTTTTATGTAAAAGCATAATAAACATACTGTTCTGCACTTTGCTTCCCCTCCCCCACCCCCAATATTCCATCTGGGCATCTGGGAGATCATTCCATATTCGTAGAGAGAGAGAGCATCCTTGTTGATGAGGTAGGATTAGGCAGAACGTACCTAGAAGGTTAGCAGAGATCCTTTGGTTGGGAAAGTCGGGAAGATAGGGTGAAGGAGGGAGCTTCGCAGCAGTGAGAGGACTAAGCAGCCAGCAAGCAACTTTATCTCTTTACCTGAGTGAGTTACCTGAGCTCTCCTTGCACACTGAGGAATGCTGTGTGTGTCCCTAGACAGAGAAAAAGCTCTCCTTAGGCCCATGCCAGTCACAGCCTAGGCAGCCACCAGCGGGGTGATTCCTACCTCATGAGGCCCACCAGTCACAAGGCCTCCCCGGGGAAGGGGCCAGTCAAGAGGGCAGGATTGAAGCAGATAAGATGGTCCTTGTGCTCCCCAGAAAGGCCGTGGGTCCAGAGGACAGGGCCCACTCTGCTCATCCCTTCACAGAGAACCCCACGGAGCTCCCTTCGTCAGTTGACGTGAACCCATTTTTGCAGCCTCCGCACAGTGGCTCAGTTACATATCTGACACTAGCCTAAGGCATTCCAGAGTTGGGCACTGACCCTTTGCCATTCCTTTGGCTAAGCTGATAGTCAGGAAAGCTTGTGTCACTCTGTTTCAGGAGTTGTGCAGCATTTACAGAATGGCCAGCTGCTGAGGGACATCTATCTAAAGAAACACAAACTCCTACCAAATGACTGGTCCACAGACCAGCTTTACTTAGAGACCACTGGGAAAAGCCGGACACTGCAAAGTGGGCTGGCCCTGCTTTATGGCTTTCTCCCAGATTTTGACTGGAAGAAGATTTATTTCAGGCACCAGCCCAGTGCTCTGTTCTGCTCTGGAAACTGCTATTGCCCGGTGAGAAACCAGTATCTGGAAAAGGAGCAGCGTCGGCAGTACCTCTTACGTTTGAAAAACAGCCAGCTGGAGAGGGCCTACGGGGAGATGGCCAAGATCGTGGACATCCCCACCAAGCAGCTCCGAGCCGCCAACCCCGTAGACTCCATGCTTTGCCACTTCTGCCACAACGTCAGCTTCCCTTGCACCAGGAACGGCTGTATCGGCATGGAGCACTTCAAGGTGATCAAGACGCATCAGATAGAGGATGAGCGAGAGAGGCGGGAGAAGAAACTGTATCTCGGGTACGCACTCCTGGGTGCCCACCCCATCCTGAACCAGACCATCAGCCGGATGCAGCGTGCCGCCGAGGGCAAGAAAGAAGAGATCTTTGCCCTCTATTCTGCTCACGATGTCACTCTGTCACCACTTCTCAGTGCCTTGGGCCTGACGGAAGCCAGGTTCCCGAGGTTTGCAGCCAGGTTGATCTTTGAGCTCTGGCAAGACAGAGAAAAGCCCAGTGAGCATTCTGTCCGGATCCTTTACAATGGTGTTGATGTCACATTCCACACCTCTTTTTGCCAGGACCACCATAAGCGTTCTCCCAAGCCCATGTGCCCCCTCGAAAACTTAGTCCGCTTTGTCAAAAGGGACATGTTTGTGGCCCTGGGTAGTAGTAGTACTAATTATTACGATGCATGTCACAGGGAAGGGTTCTGAAAGGTACACAGTACAGTACATATAGAATCTATGCCAATAAAGAGATGGGAAAGGTACGCTTCTAGTTCTATCCTTTGCTAATGGTACAAGATAATTTATTTTCAAAAGCTAGAAATTGTGCTTGCGAGCCACACAAACGGTTTGGGTTGAACAGTGAATACGTTGCTATATTCAGGTACATGAGACACTTGATACACAATGGCTGGTTCACAGAGAAAGGAAGGTACTTTATCATAGCCAGACTTTGCTTACAATGCCAGAATATTTTAATACCCAGAGTTGCCAACTCAAATGTGTATTCTTTTGATCTGCCACGGTACTATATGATGGAATTAGCAAATCTCAGCCAAATTTTTTTTTAATCTGGGACCATCTTACCTTATCCTTATTCCACAAAAAATTTCCTGTAGTAGTTTATCTAAAATAGGGCTTGGAAAACTTTTTCTGTAAAGGGCCAGATAGTAAATGTTGTGGACTTTGCAGACCAAAAGGCCACACACAGCCTCTGTCACAGCTATTCAGTTCTGCTCTTGTCACGTGAAAGCGACCACAGACAATACGTAATAGGATGAGTATGGCTGTGCACATAGGCCGCACAAAGCAGTGGGTCACATTTGGCCCCTACACTATAGTGTGCTGACCCCTGATCTAAAACACAGGCTCTACTACAATCGCACTTTTAGCACTTTGAGAACCTGTTGAATACCAAGAATTATTCAGTGGTGCCTCCAGTAACTTCTGCTAGAAACACAGAATTTAGTCTGTCTCTGACATTATAACAAAACAAACGGAAATAAACATTGACTCAGAATGAATCACAGAAAAATTATTAGAATAATACTTGATGTTCATGATGATTGTGGTATAAGATAGTTTTAAGTATGTTTTAAATATTTGTTTGCTGTAGTCTACTTGCTGTATATGCTGAAATTTTTGTATTCCATGTAGTATTTTTATAGTCTAGGAAAATATTTTCTGAGACCGATTTTAGATGTGCTCTTACTCCTATGGAATATTCAATTTACTATACCTGGATGGTGTTTAGACGGGAGCCAGAAGCTGAATTCAGGCACTTTCTTCCAATAAAAGTAATTATGGCTCATTTCCTTTGAAAAGCCATAGAATTGGATCAATTTTTAAACCATTTTTGTCCATTTCAAAAGGTGAATTCTAATTGATTTTTAAATAAGTTTTTGGAAGAACTTTGTTACTAGATAGTTACATAATCTTTATAAGGTATTTTATATATTAGAAGCAATTATAGTTAAATCTGTGGTTCCTGAACTAACGGTGCTAGTTCTGTGCGAAGAAATGTCACGTGGAAGTGAGATTCTCCAGTGTCATTGGTATTCTAATCTTTTCTCTTTGTTTTTGTCCGGTGTTACATTTAAATATGTCTGTTTCTATTAATAAATTTTGAAGAATACTAGTCTAGACCACTAATAGTTTATACTTATGTCACTCTAGTTCTTTTCAAGTGAGTGCCAATATTTTTTAAATTTGTCCTTTTTTTGTATAAATAAAAATGTTTTAAATTAGAAAACTCTACACAATGTGTGGGGAAGGGGGACCAGGCCCCATGGCCTAGCAGGGATGACAGAAAGGGACCGAAGTCCTGCTTCCTTCTCTGACTGCGGCATCAGAGCTTGGTGGGCGCAGAGGACAGGTCACAGCTGGTAGCCTTGGACAAGGTTAAAATTCATCTTAACTGCTTCTGTTGCTGACAGTCATGTGTTATCTCTCAAGGATATGCCTAATTAGTTTTTTTGCTCCCACTCACAATATCTGAATTAGAACTGCTAAACACAGTTTGAAGATTTAAGAACAAAAGTGAATCAGAAGATGCTTTACAAATCAATTTGCAGCACCTGTTGGTAAAGGTAAATATTTTGGGTAAGGGCCAACATTAAAAGTGTAGATACAGGTTTTGCCTCTGTGACGAGAAAAACAACTTTTGAGGAAAACAGCTTTGTTTTTTCTGAATTGCTGCTTAGGCATTCATTTTGCAGTATGACCACCCTGCTCACACCCAGAGCCTGGACATTTAGATAAGAACTTGCATTTAGGATGCCCACCCTAAGTTTCTGCTTTGCTTTTCCCAGGCACCTTTTAAAATAACTGCTTAGAGTTAAGCCTGCAAAAATTTAGTGACCTCTGCCCCAACTACCTTATCAGTAATAGGTATTCTCTGCCCGCCTCTCTGTCCTGCTCGCTCATGACCCCAGGTGGAGGACTGCCCTTCCCTGGGCTCAATTGCGCCCTCCACCCCTAATCTGGGATCTGTAAGTAATAAATCTTTTGACTACTTCCTTTGTGTGGATGTATTGAAACTGTGTCTTCATTGAAAACGACCCATGGGTGGGTTTCACTTCCCCAAGGTGGGGGGCTCAAATGCAGAAAAAGCTCCCTGCCGCCTCTGTGTGGGTGGCTTCTTCATTCAGCAGATCATAATCTGCTATTTTTTCCCAGACTTTTAAAAATTTATTTACTAATAGTTGGTATACAATATTAGTTTCAGGTGTACGACAGTGATTAGATATTTATATACTATTCTTAATTTAATACAGTAGCTCTAGCCTCTCAACACAGCCTCCTAAGACATCGGGAATGCACGGCACTAAAATATCTTCCTCGGTATCAAGTTCAAAGACATGTAATTCCATAAATAAACAAGCTCTAGAAAAGGAATCACCAAGCACTGAGCTGAGGTGAATGGATTTAGTCCTTGGTGTCAGGGCAGTGGTCTTAATGGCTCAATTTATGGCATGTGTGAATGTACACGTGTATATTCAGCTTTCTTGTTTTTATATTTAAAATTAATACAGGCACACTGGAAAACAAACAATACTGAAAACAACTTCAAAAGTGAACCTCTCTAGCCCGTCTCCAGATGGGCTTTTTGACAGATATTCTTACAGAAATTTTCCATGCAGATGCAGAAATATATGTAATTTTTAATAACAAAATAATATATATTGTTCTGTGGCCTGCTTCCCTTAAAAAATATTTTTTATACATTCGTTTCCTTTAACAATGTGGCTAAGACATGTTTCTCATCAACTTACTTTCCTTAATATGTCTGGGAGATAATTCTACATTGCGATAGGTAGGTAGATAGAGATCTTTTTATAGCCACTGCATAATATTTCATGATATAAATGAAACATTTTTAAAATCTCATGAAAAATGAATGAAATTACAACTTAAAACTAAGGCACTAAAACAGGACTGCAAGACTTTTACGTTAACAGAACAAAACAGAGGCCAGCACATGTATGTGCTGGTTTTCTAGCTCAGCTGCGTAGTTAACCGTTTTACAGTGTAGCTACTGGTATTAATATGAGTAGTGTGTTCTTTCTCTAATTTCACTTGTAAACAGAACTGAAGAACTTAATCTACTATTGCTATTAAGCCATTTTGAGGGTCTTCACAGCTATAGCAGAATTTAGACTCGAAAGATCTGAGTGATGATTCCTTTTCTAGAGCTTGTAAATACTGATGCAGGTGAGGCCAGGATGCAGGCTTCTGTTTCTCTGAATCTTCAGGAAGCCTTCAGAACAGATTTAGCAGCCCAGGCTAAATCTGGTGGGTGTTCCCTAGTGTTTAAAACAATCACAAGTAGAAGTGGAAAACAGCTGGGGTGCACACTGCAGTCTGGCTTTGATCGTGTCTGGCACAGAGTTCTGGCCTGGGCATCAGTTAGTTCCCATTGCTTAAGGCCACTGACCTGAGTGTTAGGGTTGTACCCCTGCATGGTACCTTTCCAATGGCCAGCTCAGATGAGTACTAATAGCTTCTGCTGAAGAGAAACTAGCTGAATTCAAAGAGTGGCTGGTCAGGCCTTCCTGGCCTCTGAAGCTCACCTGCCAGCTGAGACTGCCTTGATGAAGAGAAGGTAACCCTGAAGGGCCAGCATAGCTTTTCCCAGAGCTGCAGAGCCCCTAAGCAGAGGGACGGCCTGGGGCCTGGCTTCTGGATAACACTGTCGGCAGTAAAGACACCATTTTGGGGGTCATGCTTCCCTCCAGGCCTAAACAACTTTCTGATACAAAAACAAAACAAAAAACCCTAATACAAATGAGGAAATAGGGTCAGTGGTAGGGGAAGTGGGGGTGAAGTCACTTTTCCAAAGGAAGAGTCAAAGCCCAGAGTGTAACCCAAGTTTACATGACACCAGTGAACTTTACAGCACATATACTGTGTGAAACATCATGAAAAGGCTTTACCTACATTAATCTTCCCAGCAGCCCTACAAAATATCATATTTGCTGGTGAATATCAATGAATACTAAAACATGGTGGGGTTACAACAGTTATAAACTTAAATCTAAATGGTTAGGACAATATTCTAACTCTGCTTCTTACCATCTATGGTTTTTGTTAATAACTCATATAATGTAAAACTAATCTTGGCAGTGATGTTATCTAGCCACTAGAGGGCAGCACCAAACAATTTTTAGCGTTCAGGATCCAAACTTTCATCTGTAAAGGAGTTATAGTAGTTTTGCAATGTGTTTTAATAGGGTGACCATCCTGGTTTGCCTAGGACTGAGGGGTTTCCCAGGACAAGGGACTTATGATGCTAAAACAGGGCAAGTCCCAAGCAAACTGAGACAAGTCGATGACCCTAGTGTTTGTTACATGTTGAGATATGCATTAGATGCTACTGTTATTCCTACTTTATAGAAATGGAGTAGTATGATGAAGTGACTCATCTGAGTTTTCACATAGCTAGCTAGTATGCAGCAGAGCTGGGACTCAAAGCTGTTGTCCATTAAGTTGAAGGACCAGGTTCTTAAACAGAATATGAGGCTTCTCTGAGCCATTTGGTACTGTTCAGTAACATGCAACAGAAACCCGATTACAGTGGTTAAGCAAATAGAGCCTTTCATTTTCTCAAGTGGCTCCACCATGTCATCAGGAACCCAGACTGCTATTTAAATCTCACTGGCCAGCATGGGGTCCCTTGGCCCAACTCTACTGCAAAGGAGTCTGGGGGAATAGGTATTTTTATTGGGCACATTGCTCTCCCTAGTAAATCAAGCACCTCTTAATTGGGAAGAAAGGGAACGTGGATACTGGGCAGAGAAGTAGCAGTGTCTGCCACATTCTCCAAAGCCACGCATTAGAACTGAAGGTGCGGTGGGTGCCGCACCACCCAAATCCCCCGCTTCAGGACTTCTTTCCCGCATGGCTGGGAGTGTGCGGGCTGGCAGTGCCTCCTTTCCAGGGCACCCACATTCAATGACTGAGCAGGGCAGGGATTCAAAGCCCTGAAGACAACTCTGAAGGGCCATCCCAGCTTCCGCACTCCCACAGGGTCAGTTAAGTCCTCGTGACTGCATTGCAGCCCACTTCGGCCTTACGCTGTTTCTTTCCCTTCCCTCACAGTGTTGACCCCAACAACGCTCTCCGATAAACTTCCTGCAGACATATCTGTCTCAGAGCCTGCTTCCTGGGAACCCGCCTGCAGTGGAAGGCAAACAAATCATAGGGGGCTAAGGCCTTTGCTAGTCTGGGAAATAAAGCTGGAATTGATTGGAAGGAATAATGTAACTATTGACGACAAAATTCTTTTATCACTGCCTTTGAGAGGCTTACCATTTTATTGTGGAAGATAACTAAACACATAGGAAGCAAAAGGAGAGATTTGATCCTGGGCAGTCCCGAGCTGATGACAGGGGGCTTTTCCACCAAGACTTACCATTTATTGGTAAGCTGAGCACTCAACCGACATAGTCTCTATGCCTCACAGTTATGAGTAGCCACTTAATATTTCTATTCTATGGATAAGGACAATTAGGCTCAGAGACAGACATCTGCCCAGGATCACATAGTCAGTAGTAAATGGCAGACCGAGGACTGGAATGCGGATCATCCTAGACTACAAGGCTCTCCCAGGTCCCTTAGCATACCACTTCCTCTACACCATTACTCCGTTACTGTCATATAGTGGAATAAGTAAAACATGAAACTTAGGGTACAGACAGCCAAGAATCTGTACCCTACTCCAGGGAATGACCTTGCATTTCTGTTAGGACATTCGTGTTTCTAGCTCCTTTCGTTTTTCTTTTCCTACTTTTTGTCCTATGGAAGCATTTCCAAGAAAGTAGGATCATCTTATAATGGGTCGTTTTACCCTGGATTCCTCTAAAAGCAGAATCTGAGAAAACAGCTTAGGTGTGGGTGTTCATTAGGGAATGTGGTCCCAAGAAGCAGGAGTGAAGGATGACAGGGAAGAATAATGGAAGAGGGAAAGCCAAAATGAGGATGCATGCTGAGCCGACCATGGTGACTGGGTGCTCTAGCCCACGGGATCTCTTGAGAAGCTTTATGAAATACGTCTCCAAACTGTTTGCATTTTGCCTTTGGCTCCCACCCACAGCTGCCTTCCCTGCGCTTCTGGGTTGAACACACATGAGTGCCAGGCAGGTTCACCTGGGTCCTCTGGCAACCAAGAAGCCCTAGGGCAGGAAGCAAGAAAATGATATGCTGTTAGAGAAAAGCCTGCATGGACCTGCTCACCATGACAGTGGCTGGGAAAAGACATGAGGCCGAGAGGACTGGAAGTGGAGCAACAGATGGGAGGATGAGCCAGTATGCACTAAGCACTCTCATGTGCCAAGCACTGTGCTGTGCTTTATAGCCATAACCCTGCTTCATCCTCGCAGCAACCCTGTGGCTCAGAAGTCATCATTATCATCTCTCACTTTTAAGATGGAGGAAGAAACTAAAAGGGGAGGTCATTTCCCCAGGCCTCAGAGCTGGGAAATGGCAGAACTGGGAGTCAAATCAGCCTCAGAGCTGGGAAATGGCAGAACTGGGAGTCAAATCAGCCAGACAGCTGAGCCCTCACTCATAATGACCCATTCCTAGACCCCCAGTAGATGCCCAAAACCATAGATCGTACCAAACCCTATGTAGTCTAAGTGTTTTCCTATGCATACATACCTATGATAAAGTTTAATTTATAAATTAGGCACAGTAAGAGATTAACAATAACTAATAATAAAATAGAACAATTATAAATATACTGTGATAAAAGTTATGTGAATGTGGTCTCTCTCAAAGACGTAATTTTTAAAAAAATTTCCACCCACAAGTTTAATATATTGTCTATCTTAATTGAGCACCTGTAGCCATAACAGTTTGAGATGCGACAGCAAAACTAACACAAATTTCTTTTTCTTTCTTCACAATTTCAAAGAAGATTTGTTTTTATCATAGGTATCAGCAACCTCAGCCAATTTTTTTTCTTTCCTTATTAAGTCAAGAACTTTCACCTTTTCACTTGAAGTGTTTTATGACTTTTCTTTGGCAGGTTCGAATTGCCAGCATCACTACTCTTGTGCTTTGGGGTCGTTATTAAATAAATTGAGGATTACTTGAACATTAGCACTGAGATACCTCAGTAGTCGATCTGATAACCGGGATGGCTACTAAGTGATTAACAGACAGGTAGCATTTCCAACGTGGATTCGCTGGACAAAGGGACGGTTTATGTCCTGGACAGGATGGAACAGGGCAGCACGAGATTTCATCACACTACTAAGAACAGTGCACAATTTAAAACTTTTAAATTCTTTATTTCTGGAATTTTCCATTTAATATTTTTGGACCTTGGTTGACCATGGGTAACTGAAACTGTGGACGGTGAAACTGCAGATAAGAAGGAACCATTATAGCAAACATTTCTCGTGGGGCTCAAATGAAGTATGTATGAGGGCTTACTAGTGCATACTAAATACATACTCAATATTTCTCTCCAGTATATATAGATTATACATTCGTGTCAGTACAAATCAAATCCTGCTGCTCCTTGTTAAAAACACTTAGCACTCCACCACCTTCTAGAGAAAATCCAAGTCCCTAAGGTGACTGACGAGGCCCTTCATAGCCTGGCTCCCATGTACCTGTTCAGCTTTATTCCTTGCAGTAGTACAGGCTGAAGGGTTTGTGCATAAACTGCAGTCGCTGATGCATTTCTCGCATGCCCGAGAGAGAGAAATAGGGGTATCAGAGTCATCATGTGACATGTCTGGTTTGCAGACTCTTAAAAGGGGACAGTAGTGGCCAGACCTCCTGGCAAATCTTCCTCAGGACCGAGTGACCTCCCAGTCCTTCACCCTCCTCCCTTTCCCCATCTGTGTCTGGAGTGTGATATCCCAGAAAAGAAAGAACGTTGGAACCATAAAGACCTAGTTCAAATCCAGTTTTGTACCACTTCCCAGCTTGAGAACTCAAGCATGATATCTAGCTTCTCTGTGCCTCAGATTTCTCATCTGTAAACCAGGAGTGACACCTCCTACAAGAGAGTGTACCTAAAGCGCCAGGCACATGGGGTTCCTCTACAATGGCAGCAGTCATTACTGCCCCCAAGTTATTCTTTTAACTGCTCTAAATCACAAAAACCAACTGGAACCAGAATATGTCCCTGCCCATTTTGTTAAGCCAGGAAGCCCACCTGGAAGCCTAGCATCATGCTCTAGGCATAACTGAGAGATACAACTCTCTGGGCCCACACATTTTCCTTGGGGAGGGTGGGGGGCGGGGAGAACTTGACTGCGCCCAGTGCTGTGTTTGACAGCTTATGGACACACAACTCAATTATTCCCCAAGGTATACTAAGCTCACCGCTTGTCCTTTCCCCATGTTTCCTTTATTATGTATACCTAATCTCCATCCTCCTGCTGTAGTTAGAGTTGCCATCCTTTTTGGAAGAAGCAGCTGACCACAGAGTTAAGCAAAAAAATGAGAGTCTGAAGGCTTAGGCCATTGGTCTGGTTCTTCCTGGGCCCTTAGAAATGCTGAAGGACAAACAGCCTGGGAGGTGACATGCACCTAAACAGAAGACAGATCCTGCCCTCCCTGCCTCAGCTCTAGGGATCTGCTCCCCTCGGTGCTCTTGGGGCAGATTGGTGAGGCGCTCTCCCCTCCATTCTTCCTCCTCCCCAGTGCTGGTGTGCCCTTGGCAGAGATGGCCAGGAAAGTCACATCTTTCTCCTGGTGGGCAACTGGCCAGCTTCCTCCCAGCTCTGAGCCAAACATGTCTTGGTTAGGAACTTCCCAGATGAGAAGTCCTTTCAAGAGCCTTTCTCCAAAAGCTAGCCAGAAACTGGGGCTTCCAAAGCCTGAAGTTGAACCTCCAGTATGCAGGGCTAGGAAATGAAGGGATGCCACACTGCCCTCTAGTGACAACTAGGCCTGGCCCTTTCTCTGCAGCCTTTCCTCTTGTTCCCTGTACCAGATGAGGCCTCTTTCCCATCAAACTGGAGCTCCCTCTGGTGGCCTAGGAGTCAACTCTTCTACCTGTGGACATTGTCTTCAGATGCAGCAAGTAGAAACACACTCAGTATCCAGATGATCTCACCTCAACTGCCCTTTTGTCCCACTGATGAACCTGCTGTTTAGTGTCCTCAACAACTGGCACCTTGATAGACAGATTAACTATTAAATTGACCTTCCAACTGATCGATCTTGATGGATCCTGAGTGACAAGCGGATTAGTCAATTAAGTTTCTAAACCACAAATCATTTGATTGACATACTGGCTTTCTAACTGTCCTACTTCCTAATCCTAAATAACTAAACGTTTGATAAGCTTTAACTGCCTGCCTGGCTGACTCTTCCACTACCCAGCTAAATGGCTGACTGCCCAGCAGCAGACCTGCAAGATTGGCAGCCTGGTTCCATAACTAGGGGTTACGGATGGATAGGAGGACAAGGTGCCCTTTCCTCAAACCCTGATTCCTCTGCCTGCTTGGAGCCCTACTCATCTCCCCTCTAGAGCCACTTGAAGACTGTAGAGAGTGCAACCAGGTAACTGACCTTCTGATCTACTTCTAGTGAGGTTCTTAACCAAAGCCCCCCAGATAGGTTTCAATTTTATTTTCAAAGTAGTGTGAATATTAAGATGTGTGGTTATCTGGGAAGAGAGTTCACAGCTTTCATTGGATTGTTAAAAGACTCTAGCACACACAAATATGTCCAGAACCACTGCTCTGGAAAGACCTTCAGCAAGCACATTCAGATATGCAAAATCCTTACCTGGATTCAAGTCCCATTTCTCCCTTCCATCAGGACAAGGTGGCAGGAAAGTGACTAGGAAGAGTTAGAGTTATAGTGGATGTGGATATAGTAGGAAAGATAAAAGCTGAGCTGTATGTGAAGTTCCCAGAAAGAGACCCAGAGAAATCAACATATGTCCTTTTGGGAGGCCACATTTAGCCCAAGATAGCAGGGCATCCTCAGCTCTGGGCAGAGGCTCTTGGAGCTGAGGTGACGGACACATTTAGCAGGCCCTTGCCTGGGGCAGAGAGCATGTGTGAGTATGTGATCATGAGTAGCTATATGGCTGTATTTATTTATCAGTGTGTTCACAAGGGTGGGTGTAACTGAGAGCCATATGGCTCTGCATGAATGTCCTTTGGGTCAAATTGTGCATCTGAATAGTTTTGTGAATGGATTTGCACATGTGCTCACTCGTTGACCCCCTCAAGTCTTTTGGGAGGTTGAGACAAAAGAATTTCACTAGGTAAAACTATCTGCAGACATAACAGCCGACCACATCAGAAATCTGGACATCCTCAACATCTCCCTCTCCCTGTGCCCTCGTCATCATCACACTGCCACTGCCACTACTGGCTCTCATCACATCTCCCTGGATAAGTGCTTGGTTCCCAATGTCCTCCCCTTGTGACCCTTCTAAATCGCAGCCACAGTGACCTTAATACAATGAGGTTAGGATCACAGCATGCCCCTGCCTGAAACCAACGACAGCTTTTACACTGTCAGGGGACAAGGCTCATCTCTTGGTCTGCCTCAAGGGCCCTTTCAAGGTCATAGTCCTGTTCATTGGAGACTCTGGGGTCTCAAGGTCCCAGAATTTGGACTCATCGCCCCTCGGCCTGGTCCTATGCTACACCCTAAGATTTCGGTTCTGAGGCCTCGCCTACCGGCCTTTAGCGCGCTGTCCTTATGTCCTGGTAATTACCCAATTACAATTAGCAAGTATAACTGAAAGAGCACCCAAGTCCATCTGCCACGTTCCACCCCACTGGACAGGGAGCCTGAAGGGCCGACAGTGGGAGGCTGACTGTGCACAGATGAACATGTCCTTCCTCCCACACCGCGGGGCAACAGAAGCTGTGACGTGAAACGGAAATGCGCGTGCGGAAAGTGAACAGTAGGAACTACGACTCCCAGAATCTTTTCGCCCGAGACTCCATTTCCCAGAAAGCCCCTGCAGTCCCCACCCCGGAACTGCGCTCTCTCTCTCGCTCTCTCTCTCTCTCTCTTTTTTTTTTTTTCTGAAAGCGGAAAGTGGGACAAAACTAGCCATAGAGGCAGTTTCCGAAGGGGTAGAATAGTAGTGAGAGGTGTTGCGGAGTGTTTACCTCCAGGGGTCCTCCTTGAGTCAGAGAAACCCGGACTTCGGAGGGAAAGGACCAGGCCGCAGGCTTTCCGCGCTTCGCTGTGCAGTGTTCCGGCTCCCTCTGCCCGCGCACGGGCCCCCCACCCGCTCACCCCCAGCCTTGCACTCCCTCGGCCTGCAGCCGCTGCAGACGTTCTGCGCACCTCCGGGCGTCTGGAGACAGACCTGTAGCTAGATGGCCTCAGGGCCCCTTGTTCCCATTCCTGCATTGTCTGTCTTCCACTGGGAAGAAGTAAAGGCCTTGGCACTAAGGGCATAACCCACAGGGCTCCACGTTCGTGTCCCACAGCCCTTATACTACTTCTAGCAATGGCTGCAGGAATCAAAGCTGTGGGTAGTGGAGATGGGTGTGGACAGGAGCAGGATCTATGATTCCTGACTTGCCGCCTCTTTTGTGAGAGGATCCTGTGGCACTGGCCCTATGGCTGTGCAGTCCGTTCACCACATGTTAGCCTTCTTCCTCAGACCCCAGCAACACCTGTCGGCCCTATGGCCTTTTTCCACCTTTTCCCTTGAAGCCGCTTTGATCACCTACCTAGAAATGGGAGCAGCTGGTGGGATTGGGATTTGAGACTGGAGCCTTTGAAGGGAAAGAATGACTAAAAGTAAACTGCAGGACATTTGAGGGACTGAAAGTTACTGAGTTAAAATGGAAGGGTTAAGTAAGGTGCAGGGGTGAGAGGGAATAAGACCTATCATCACTGTGTTTCTGGGAAGAAATATATGTATCTCTAAGCAGGCAAATGAACACATTTTTCAGAACTATGATAGAATTCATAGTGATTTAGTTTTTTTCTTAATCTAAGTGAAGTAAACACTTGCCCACCAGCCTGGGAAGCTGTAACTACTTCCCCCACCGACTACTAGTAATTCTATGTTGCTCAATGTTACCACATTCCTCTGTGCTAGCTGTGGAGGTCCTAGAGACCCTTTGGGGGAATTTGCAAGGTCAAAACTGTTTCACAGCAATACTAAGATTTATTTGCATTTTAACTATTGACATTTAAATTTAAAATAGTGTGTAAAACTGCTAGCATCTTGGCATGAATCAAGGCAGTGGCATCAAGCTATATTTAGTTATTGTATTTTGCACCAATGCTCTTCGACAGGAGGGGGAGGCAGTTTCACTTAATATCCTTAACGAAGATGTGAAGAAATATATTAATTTTACGCAATTTTGAACCTTGAGGAGATTATATATATATATATATATATATATATATATATATATATATAATATTGTGTGTGGCAGAATAAGACGCATGTATAAAGCAAGTCTGCTGAATACCAGGGTACGGTGTTTGTGTTGAGGAAAAGTGTTGAGAAAGGCAGACACGTATGCAGTTTTTCAAACTCTATATGCGTTCACGTAAGTATATGCCTTGTGCCAGAACATTTCCTTAACAAAGAGATAAAGACCTCTCACAGCCTGTGCTGGACATCTCACTTTGTTTGGGAATATCTTTCCCTGTTCCGGACTTGATGTGTACTTCTTTGTTCTGCTAAAGTGTGTGTGTCATATGGCACCTGCCCAGCCCTACTGCTATATCTGTTCCTGGCAGGGAGGGCATGAGATCCTTTGCTTGCAGCGCAAGAAGAGGGCATGCAGACTGTGCATGCTGGCCATGAGGGATACTTACTATTGAAACTAATCCTGCTCTTTCTCTTCTCTATGTGAGTAAGGCATTGTTCCATCCAGTGCCTGTGTGAGTCCTATTTTTCTTGGCAACCCCATCACGTGCAAACCATGGAGTGTGTTGACATCCTGGGACTGCTGTTGCTGGTGGCAGGTATTGTTATGCTATTTGCTATCCTCCAGACAGTGGAACTCTTCCCCTGGAAGTAGTAATATCATATGCTCAACCAAAAGCAATTCTGTGCTTGTTTATTCGCTAGCTGAACTAGACTCTTCCAAAAAAACACCTCTTTTTCTTGAATGACTGACAACACCTCTTTTTCTTGAATGAATGGACTTGGGTGTTTGGTAGACATTTTCTACAAAATGAACAAAGTGAGCTTGCCACTTCAAGGGAAACAATTGACATTACCTGTTGCCAATGATAAAATTTAGTCTTTTAAGCAAAAATTAGAATTTTGAAAAACGTATCTGTCATATATCTTGATAGTTTCCCAATGCTTAAAAAATTCTTCTGACAAACTTGGTGGTGATATTAGCAAATGTGATGTTTTTCTTCTATTGAACACTGTGTCAACATTTGGAATATTTGCATAACTCAGTATATTAGATATCTGTTGTTGCAGAACAAATTACTCCAAAACATAGTGATTTAAAACAACAAGCATTTATTATTTCACAATTTCTGTGGGTCACAAATGTGAGAGTGGCTTATGCAGATGGTTCTGACTTAGAGTTTCTCCTGCATTTGCATCAAGATTTCTATTAAGGCTGCAGTCATCTGAAGGCTTGACTAGAGCTAGAGCATCTGCTTTCCAGAGTTACACTCACATGGTTCTTGGCAGGAAGCCTCAGTTCCTTACCACATGGACCTCTCCGCAAGGCTTTGAGTATCCTCACCACATGGCAGCTAGCTTCCCTTAGAGCAAATGATCCAAGACAAGGGGAGCAAGATAGAAGCCCCAATGTATTTTATACCCTTACATACCCTCAGAAGTCCCATCTGTAATTTCCACCACATTCTATTCATTAGAAGCGAGTCCTATGTACAGTCCGCACTCAAGGAGAGAGAAACTAAGCGCCGCCTCTTAAAGGGAGGAAGAGTACCAAAGAATATGTGGACATAGTTTAATAACGCTACACTAGTAAACCAGTATTTTCCAAGTCATCTGCATGAAATTACAACATTCTGATACACGGATAAAAAATCTATTCCAATTGCAAAATAGTGGATTTTTATTGTAACAGAATTTGAAAAGTTCATTGATGTAATTTTAGATTCTACTAACTTCAAGAAGCTAATATTTATTGCATTTGGGGGTAATATCAAAAGAGAGTATACATAATATCTATAAAGGCTATTAAAATATTTCCCTCATTTCCAACTACATCTCCCTGTGAGGCCAATTTCTTTTCATGTGCTTCAACCAAAATAACATTAGAACAGACTGGAATACAGAAGCAGATATGAGAATCCAGCTGTATCCTATTGAGCCAGACAGAGATTTGCAAAAATGTAAAACAGGTTCTTCTCACTACTTTTTTTTTCCCTTGGGAAAATATATTTTTCTTAAAATTTAGTGTGTTAACATGTATTGATTTTATTATCATAATTTTAAAATAAATTAAATATTGTTAACTTTTCTGTTTTAATTTCTAACATGGTAATTATTGCTAGATATAACCCATATAAACAAAAGCTCTGTGGAGTCCTCAATTTTTAAGAGTGTACAGGGGTCCTGAGACCTCTTTATCTCTTATATATTAAATTATTTGGGTGTGAAATATTTTATAACAAAAAATTAAAAGAACATATAAAAGAGAAGATTCTACTTCTATGTAAGCATTATGTCTGTTTTGCAGCACACATATCCAGTAATCGGGCCTGCGCGTGTATTGTTTGGCTCTAAAGAATTTTGTGCACATTCATAGCTCTCTGAGTCTGTCTACAACATATTTATGATATATGACTTGTAACCTGAGAGTCCCCAGACCTCAGGCAATCTCACCACATTCACGAGGCTACCAGTTCAAGTCATACAAAGCGCCTTATAAAAAGACCTTCTGTGTTTCTGGCTTAGTCTCTGTCTCCCCTTGGGTCAGGCGGGATATCAGCATCTATCGTACATCACATCGTCTGCCAGGTTCTCTCACCTAACCCCCTTATAAGAATAGATGTCTACTGGGGTTGTCAGCCCACCAATTCTGCAAAGTGCCACACTCTCAGTCCATTTAGACCCCTTTTAGGAACTCGTAGGAGCACTTTCTATAGGCAACACACGAGAGGTACAAAGGCAGTCTCACTACACCGTTGAGTGAGTGGACTGTGTGGTCACCCTGCATAATTCCAGAGTCTCTCAGGCTCTCTGAAGGGTCTGAGGCTAGGCTTCTGGGTTTCTCCTACCCCTCCTCTTAATGTAACGTTCTCAAAAATTCATAAATGGAGTAGTAAAATTAGAGAATTAAATAATCCAGTTAACAAGTTGGAGAGGCTACCTGAACAAAATCTGGGTTTTTCTCTCATGGATGAAGGGGGAATGACTCAACTGGGTAGCCAGAGAAAACATCAGCTACAATTGTGTGTACGTGTGTATAATTTTAAATCTTTCCACAATAAAATATATTGCTTGTGTGATTAAAAAGAAAAGAAAGATAATGAATACAAGGGGAAAATGGACTATAAAACTAAGAAATACATTCATACTTTGAGCTATTTGAGACCATACAATGCTGGTAAAGGAAGAATACCCATTTGCTCAGACTCAATTCACTGATCAATGTACCATTTTACTTCTTTTACTGATTTATAAAATTTACAGCAATTCATACTGCATAGAATTCTTTTAATAACTTTTTAACATTTCTGCGAAATTTTCTTTAGCCAATATTCCATTATATGTTTAACAACATTTTAAGGAATGTTCAGTCTGTCGGCTCAGTTAGTGAGAAGGCAAGGATCATCGAGTAGAAAATATTTGTGATATATAAAATTTAAGGTCTAATAATATATAAAAGTCCAAATATATAAAAATATAAGAAAAAGGCAACCCAATTGAAAAACGAACAAAGAATATGAACAGGCAATTCGCAGAATCAGAAATACAACTAACCAAAAATCATGTATGACAAGATTTTCAACATTAACTGGTTATCGAGAAAACAAGATAAAATGGCAGTTAACAGGTTTATTTTCACAAAACATAGTATCAGCTAGTTCGAATTGTATTGGCGAAGGTGTTTCTGAGATCAAGCCCTTTCAAAGAATTCTATTTTGATGTGAGTGTAAACTGGTACAGCATTTTTGATAGGCATTTGGGCTGTATTTATCATCATTAAAATGCATGCGTTCCCTCTGAGGTAGTGGAAGGGTTGGGGAAAGGTGGGCGGGGCTGGGGGGAGATTGACATAATGGAAGGGGCTAAAGAATGGGAGTTTGTACTCCAGGGAGGGATCTGCGGGATGGAGGATAATGTCGAACTAGGATTGATAAAGAAAAGGGGAAAGGAACAAAGGCTTGGAGGAACCAAGAGATGCTTGAAAGGATTGGAGGAAGTGAAAACAAGTGGTAGTGGGAGGATTGACAGGGATTAGAAACAATTGAAACTGTTGAGAGGGACAGGAAGGGGAAGGGAAGAGGTGGGACTGGCAGGGACTACATAGCTAAAATGGAAACAACTGCCTTTCAATGAATTGACCCAGAGCCACTGGCAAACAGGACCTGTTAACACTGAGCAAGGCCACTGTGAAGGAATGAGGTTTGTTAGCAAACAGGAAACAGTAACTTTCAGAGTGCTGCTAACTATGCCTTGCAGAATTCTTTTACTTCCTCTAGCCTTGGCTCTGTTGTTACATTGTAGTTTGCTTGTAAAAGCAACCTGAGATCTTTGACAACTCCTTAGTCTGAAGCCTCTGATGGCCAATGATTTTTATCTTTCCCATATTAACCTCAGGCGCAAAATATGCAGACATTTCAGCAGCCTCTAGTAGAAACTTTCTTTCTCACTCTGAAAACTCTGGAAGATGCCCTGGGAGACGCAGGAAGAAATCAAGGAAAAAATCCTGGGAGGCCAGTGAAAAGAGGCTCTCTCTGCAATAGAGTGCAGATATGCATAAGGGGTGCCAGATCCCAAGATTTCCACTTCTCTCTTGGTTCGAGGCAGGCATTCTTTTAAGAAGTAGATGGCCTTATGGTCACTGGCTTTCTCTGTGTGTGGTTTATGCCGCTTTCCACACAGCGAATGACAGGGCAACCAGACAGCAAGAATCTGCAGAAGGAGGCTGTTATGGGCTGAATTGTGTCCCCCCAAATTCATATACTGAAGCCCTAACACCCAGTAGTTTAAAATATGACTGTATTTGGAGATAGGGCTTTTAAAGAAGTGATTAAGTTAAAATGAGGCCCTAATCCAATCTGACTACTCTCTTTGAAAGAAGAGTGAATTTGAATAACAAAAAATCATACACTAAGGATGTGTACACACAAAGAAAAAGCCATGTGAGGACATAGCAAGAGGACAGCCATCTAAAGGCCTCAGAGGACACCGACCTTTGATCTTGGACACAGAGCCTCCAGAACTGTGAGGAAATTAATTTCTGTTGTTTAAACCACCCGGTCTGTGGTATTTTGTTATGGCAGCCCTAGCAAACTTAATAACAGGGCCTTCGGGTCTGAAGGTTTAGGGACCTGGGAAAATAAAAATTAATTCAAGTTCTCCTGGAAACTATTTGGAAGTGCTTCCTTTGAGTGTGGAAGAAGCCCCTGCTGCACTCCCATACACATTTTTACTTTTTATTTAGGAAATTTGGAGCTTGCTCTCACACTGCCCTAAAACTTCCTAGATTGAGCCAGTCATCAGTCATTAGTTGCTAAAGAGAAATAGAGGTGTCTAGCCAATCAGGCCAGGTCTCTCAGTTGCCATGTCTTCTAACTCTGCTCAAAGATTTAGTCCTTGGCTTAGTAGGTCCAAAAACTTTTTCCAGTTCAGGCTCAAATGAGTGATTTTCAAACTAGTTCTAAAATGTAAATGGAGTTTTAGTTTAAAAATGAGAGCTATATTTGCCAAGAAAACTGAACTATTCATGGTAGACTAGTCCTAAACAATCTTTTCCCATTAAGAAGAATTAAGTAGAGACCAAAAAAAAAAAAAAAAATTCTACCATGGAAAGACCCTTGTTCTTTAGAACTCAACAGAAAGGTTACTTCCTCGGAAACGCTTTCCTAAACCCTCCTGAGAAGCATGCATTGCCCCTGCTCTAAGATCCCAAGGAAGCTGACAGAAACCCAACTTGTAATATTTTAATTAGTTGTTCAAAAGCTTGCATTTCCCATTAAAATGTGAGCTCCAAGAGGAAAGAGATTGTGTCTTGTCTATTGTTTTTACCTTCAATGATATCTAGACCACAGTGTGTACTTAAAAAAAAAAACAAGCAAAAAACTAGGAGAATGAAAGAATGAATTACATTCTGGCATCACATGTCTCTTTTATGGGATCTGCCTTCCAAATGGACCAGAAGACCAGTCGGTCATCTCCCCACCTGCACAGCACTGGAGACACAATGATAAAACACTCCTCAGCTTCTCCTTCCCCCATCTCTTCAATGATGCTCACCCTTCCGCAAGTAGTTTTTTGTCCTATACTCTTCTGTTTTGCTCGAATTTACAAGTGGTCTTTTTCCTGATTTTATTTGCAAAGAGACCCCTTGCTCTCACCACTAAACTATCTCCAAATCACAACATAGGATGAATTATTTCTGGGAACATCTTCTAGAAGCAACACGTTCCCTAGAAACTATGATCCCTATGGACTGACAGGACTCCTGACCTGTTTTCCACACATTTAACCCATCTCACATTCGGTTTTGCTCACCTCTGTCCCTTGACTACAGTCCCTAAGCAATCCGTTCAGGCTATTATACTCTACACAACAATTCTTCAGGGCTAGGTTAGGGATTTGAGTGGGATCGTGTAGATTGATAGGTATCTGTTAAACAGAGGACATTGGATAAATATTGTGTCTGGGACATCCAGGAACTTGAACTCAATTTGTAGAGATCAAAAACAGTGAAGAAATTAGAAATTTAAGAAGCTGATTCTTAGCCAAGCACAGAACAGCCAAGGGTCTCATGTTCCCTATTAGGGCAGGAGTGGAGGCCTAAGTATAGATGGACCTGCATCTAAAGATGTAACATGACCTTGCTAAGCTGAGAGAACGAAAAAAGGAGAAGACAACTTCAGACTAGTGAAAGGATGAGGGAGTAGGTGATGGCCTGTTCCACTAGAAGGTCCTTTGGACCCTAATATTAAAAAAAAAAAAAACAACTAGCTAAACTCAGCAGGCTCAGGTTCAAACATTGCCTTTTTCTTTGTGTAATCCCTACCTAAATTCCAATTGATTGTTCAATGTACCCGCTATATATTTCTGAATTTTAAAGCCTATGAGGGCATGCTCA
Source organism: Rousettus aegyptiacus (assembly GCF_014176215.1). Taxonomy (NCBI): domain Eukaryota; kingdom Metazoa; phylum Chordata; class Mammalia; order Chiroptera; family Pteropodidae; genus Rousettus; species Rousettus aegyptiacus. The sequence goes on along the minus strand of NW_023416307.1, from coordinate 124,108,087 downwards.
CTGCTGTATCCTCATCGCCATTATCTAGAACAGTGGAACACAACAAATATTTTCTGAATCGATCAATAGATGGGTATGTACAGATGAATGGATGTCTGGGTCTACAGTGGTCTAGTATACAGTGCCTGCTCCTCCTTCCCACAGGGATTTGCGATTCTCTAGGATGAGTCCACTTCTCCATCCACCTGCCCCCTGATAGCTCTGAAAGCTCTTTGTCATTTGGTTCAAATGCCCTACCTTTGGAGACTAGCTATTTATTAACTAAACCGTTGCACCACTGGTTCTTATAGCCTTAAATGAATTTGGGTTAATTCTTAACTGTTTCCTTTCTGTACATGTGTCATTTAATGGTTTGCCTTTATCTGATTTTCTCCAATTTCCTGTGCATTTGTGGTTTTCTACAGGAGCTCTCTACCAGAGGCTTTAGGCAGCCACAGCAAACAAGTGCGGGTACCTACGTTTTCTAGGAGGACTCTCCTGCTTCTGTGGGTCTCATCCAACTGGTGTCCATCCACACACTCCCACCCAAGGTTATCTACACTGAAGGAGGAAGGATGCCCTCCCCAGAGCCGGTTCTTGGGGAAAAGAAGAATTGTTGATATAGCCAGAGTCCAAAAAGAAGAAAGATTACTTTGCAACAGCTAAAGGTCGGTGACATACTTTTTCTCCAACTCAGTGAAAGCTGTTCATTGTTTGTTTTCTTTCCTATGAATTTAATTAGTGTATTTTCTCCAAATAACCTTTGGAATAAACAGGAAGAAAATATTTTACATCAACAGAATATCTTCATGGGGAACCAAATGTTTATCCATCATTGATTCCCCTCATCTAGCATAGTGTCTGACATGTACATGCTTAATGAATGTTTGATGAAGGAAGGAAAGAAAGGTAGGAGGGAAGGAGTGGGGGGAAGGAGAGAGAGGAAGAGATTGGAGAATGTTTATGAATGGAAAGAATGTGAATATTTTATTCAAGAAGGATGTGACGAAAACATAGTTGTGTTTTCATAGTTAATTAGAAGCATTGTCACTGACACCTACAATCAGTGGCACAAGTTAAATCACTTTGTGAAATGAAGGATGTATTTATAAAGATAAAAGAATAGTAGAAAACCAGAATAGCAACAAATGTACTCTTTGAAACTTAAACGTAAACAACAGTGATTATATTTTAAGATAAATTCAGAACTTTAATATAGTAGCCATTTGTTCTGTCTATGCCCAATTCTCAAAAGCAAATTAAAACAACCAAGAATTTTACTTATGGATAAATGCAGAGTGATCAGGGAAGTGACAATTGATTGCAACTGGTCAGTTTGGTATTTAGAAAAGGCCAGCTAAACGAATTAGTACACTGAGGAAATTTATAAATATCTAGGCTTCCTGCAGTTGAGAGGAATTAACCACACATGATAATGCAGCAAAGGCTCAAAAGTATATAATATGTTAAGGAAAAACATCTCAGTTCAGTATAAAAAAGGTTAAAGAAGTTAACATGTTCTTATTATCAGTCTCTTAGTCATTCAAGATCATACAGGCTACATAATTCTGGTCCAGCAAGCCCACTCTAAATGACACATACATTGCAAAAGCATATACCATAATGGGGGTAGAAAGAAATAAGTGAAACATATCATTTTTATAAAAACAAGATCTCAAAACTAAGGGACGGTTTCTTCAGCAAGTCAGCAACATATATTAAAGTTCTCGATGTTAGGAAAAGTCACTATAATTTTATATTATTTTAATTTGGAAAAAATAAAATGCAACCTAGGAGAAAATGAAAAAACATATCCAGAGCAAATTCAGAAAAACCTCTCTTTTGACACCAGTCTTGCAAAGATTGTGTTAAAGGGGCATGTGATTTGTTTTAAAGGGTTTACCAGAGTAATTTAGACTCTCATGATCCATACGATCGTATTATTAAAGAAAATTGTTAGTAATGTAGGTAGGTGATGACCGATGACTAGCAAAAAAAGTACATGTACCATCTTAGCTACTGTGAGTTGTTCCCAAAGTTATAATAAGATAATTCAGGCTTTATGTGTACAGTAAATTTCACCTGTGAAACTGATTAATGCAAGAGATCAGTGGGTCCCAAACTTTAGCCAGTGATCATTTTTGCCCTACCTTTTACCACTTGTACTATTTAACATGTTTTTCCTTTAAATCAAAAAAAATTTTTTTTACATTAAATATATTTAAAAAGAAACTTAGTAGATATTACCATCTGAAATCATCTGTTAGGCATTCTTTGGAAAACACTTCAATAACAAAATAACGATAACAATAATAATGATAAGACTATTTCCAAACTAATTCTATGAGTTAGAGACATACTGGTAGAGAAAAAATTAGAATCCTTAGAGCTCATGGGAAAGTATTTGGATAAATCATATGCTCAGGCTACGGTTTGTTCTTCATGGCTTTATTTAAGGAGCAAGTTAATGTTTACATGACATTGAACTTCAAAGTCCAGGCAGTAAGGAGGAAAATAGAGTGATAGAGAAAAACAGTTTATGTTTTTCACTTCCTTGCTTTTCCTTACCCTGTGGAGAGGCCCCTGAGGGCAGCAGGACAGACACTGGAGGGAACCAAAGTAGGGAGGTAGTGTCTTATCTTACTAGAGTACAATAATTTTTTATTAAATTATAAAAATTGATTATGCTAAGATATAAGCGCTGTTTCCTAATTCACACGGAAATAATTCTTATTAAAGTTTCGTTATATTTTTAAGTAATCTTCTTTCTTACAATCTTGGTGTGGAATTATTTACCTTACTTTTTGTGTAATGATGCAATCTCTAATCACGTTTTGTGCCTTTGCTGCGATGCTCTTGGTTTATAGACATGAGTGCTATTAGTGTAAAAAAGTAGGACATTGTTTATCTGTACAATACAGTGAAATGTCCTTTATTCTTTTTAAGTACTTCCTTTCTGATCCTCCTCATGTGGGGGTTTTTTACTTATTCCTGACTTTTAAGTTAGGCCAACCTCATGCATGACAGCAGCAGCGTGGACAAGGGGTGAAGGCTTGTCAGATGGGCCCCTGGATAAGACATCTTTCCAGGCTTGTTTCGAACAGAACATCCATGCCTGATGTCTAAACTAGTAAACCAGCGGTAAACCAGTGCCTCCTGGAAGGAAGTCACTACCTGCATTTTAAAATCTTGTCATGTGGTATTTTGAGGTGTATGTGTTTAGATACATTTAGGAATCTTAAGCTTCATAAAAGATCTCTTTAAAGTCAAGTTCCACAGTTGACAAGTCTGTGTGTTATTAGAAGAGTGTCTAAAAGAGAAGAATGGAAGCTAGAGAGAAGCTTCTTTCAAATGAAAATGTAGGATGAGCTGTAGAAAGTTAACTGCTTCCTTCCTAAAGAAGTGGAAAGACAACTCTCCACTATGTGTGCCAAAGAGCACAGTAGGGAAAGAGGTTAGGGAGTAACATTACAGTGGAGGAACCTGACAAACATGGCCTCAGCCGCATGACCAAGGTCAATATTAATAGTGATAACTCATGTTGACAGTATATACCTTGATAAGATGTGATGGAAACGGTACTTTATCTCTATGGTCTTCCTCTCAAAAAACTATAACTCTGGTCTAATAATGAGAAAAAATCAGAAAAAATCAAATAGAAGGAAATTCTGTAAAAGTTGACCAGTACTCCTTAAAACTGGCAAGGTCATCAAAAGCGAGGAAAGTGTGGGAAGCTATTACAGCCAGAGGAACGTAAGAAGACACGACAACTAAGTGTAATGTGGTATCCTGGATGCTCTCCTAGAACGACAACAAAGAAGGACATTACGTATAAACTACGGAAATCCGAATAAAGCATAGCCTTAAGTTAATAATAATGTATCGGAATTGGTTCATTAGTTATGACAAAGGTACCACACTAAAGGCCGGTGTTAACCATCAGGGAAACTTAGGGGTCGGGTAGATGAGAATTTTCTGTACTATCATCTCAACTTTTCTCTAAACCTAAAACTATTCTAAAATAAAAAGTTAATTTTTTTTTTTTTGAAAGCTAACTGACAGAAAACCACTGGTTGAAGAACTCCTGAGACTCTTTGTGACTTCCAATATTTCCTGAAAATCCTAGAGAAACTTTATAATCACATCCAGAACTAGGTCAAGTCTCTGGCAGCTGTTACCCCAACATTAATGGGGACAGAATCTAGTTGTACAGTCTAGTACTTGAAGTTACTTCAGGGGAGGAAAGCTACATTGAAAAGAAAGGATAAATCATTCAATATACTCATTCATTCATTCATGCACACACACCCCTGCACTCAAACAGTGACACCCTTTTTCCCAGTTCAACTCTCCCAGTCTGCTTCACTTCTCATTGTCTGTCCATTCTTAATGGCGGCGTTTCTCATATACTTTAATGTACCTATCACCCTCTGGTTTTTCTGTCCATGGCTTCATCTACCACTTACTTGGCAATATTGCTCTTATCTATAAATAGATCCACCCTTCTGGATGTCTCACATATACAGAACGCAGTGGTCCTGAGAGCTCCTCGAAACTTGCTGAACCCACTGCGGTTCTTTCAGTCCTCTTTGTAAACGATGCCACCACCTCCTCAGCCACTCACATCAGGAGTTCAGCCTGTGGTGAGCCATCCTGCAGATTGTCCAGATTCTACTTCCTACATGTTTCTTAGGGCTGAGCCCTCCTCTCCAACCTCAGGCCTTAGTTCAGCTTCTCGCCATGTCCCATGCCAGAGACAGCCTCAGCCCTCTTGCTGGACTCCCAGCTCCGGCCCCATCACCTCCATCCTGCCCACACCGAGGTGCTTCTAAAACCGACCTGACCATGCTGCTCCCCTGCTGACAGCCCTCCAAGATTTCCTATCACCCCTGGAAAAAGGCCAGGCTTGTCAGCCCCGCACACAAATCCCTCTACGAATTGCTCCATCTTGTCATTCTCATGTCATGTCCTGCCGTGTTCCCAAACTCTGTCCCATCCATGTGCACCTCTTACTTGGTCTTCAGTATTCAACCCAAACTCTCTTTGTGGACCTTCTCTAAGCATTAAAGCCTGAGGCAGGCACCCTCCAGGTCTCCTCCTTAGTGATCTCACAGGTGCCCCCTCCCTTGTTCTATCTCCTTTCCCCATTTCCAATCCCCCTCCAATTTGCATAACTCTGGCATTCATTCATTCATTCATTCACTCATTCATTCAGTAATTGGCTAGTCTAAATACCAAAATTACAGCAGTGGACAAAACTAAAAACAATCCCTGGCTTCTTGGAGCTTTTACTCTTTACACACTGTCTTTGATTTTCCTGTCTCTTCCTTAGGAGCATTTTAAAGGTGGGAAATAGTCTCATATGCATCTTAAGCATTTATCACATAGTTGGTACTCAAAAAATACAGAGGAATACATAAATAAAGGCCCATGATTTTGTTCCTTCCATCCTTCCTGACATGCAATGGTCAGAGTTGAAAAATGCTTTCAATGTGCAGAGGAAAAATAACTTTAATACACCCTCCATCCTCTCCCCAGTTAGTCTTCCTCCTAACTGAGTTGTTTTATTTCCCTTCGGGCAGCACAACTTTAGTGACTCATCTACGTATTCTTCTCTGAGGGTCTCCACTTGCTTCTGGAAAGAACAACTGGATATCATAAATGATATCAGAATATCATAAATGCTGGTTGTTTGTTTTTAATTTTAAGAATCAAGCTCTAGATGAACCACAAACATAAAGTTATGAACCTCGGTGCCATGTAGTGCTGGTAAAGGGGTCAGCAGTTAGGAACAGGGTGGAGAAGAGCAGGAACGGAAGGACGAACAAATCAAGTTAATTTCCTCGTCTACAAAAATGGAAGTCATGTGAAGCTGCTTTACATGAATGCATCAGGAGCTAGAAAATCATACTTAAACTCTATTACTTTGCTTTTCATTACACAGCCTTTGGTACAGTGGGAATTTTTAAAAATCAGGTACACATTATTCATAAAATTTAGAAAATTAGTTGGCACAGAAAACCAGCGAAGGGGAGATGGCATGTTCACTGTGGAAGAGAGGCTCCGTCACCGGGAGCCTGGTGTAAGAGTTCCCTCCTTGAGCGTGGGCATGGGTGCTGGGAGGTGGATGAGTCCCATGACGACAGGAGCTGGTCATCACAGGGAGGTCTTGCCTTCTCATCAGTGCTGAGTCACTGCTGACTTGTAGCTGACGTGCTCTCTTGACTGCAAGGCCACTGCGGTGCTCCCTCCCCTCAGTCCCCAGAGCCTCAGGAACAAGCTCCCACGAATTCAGCGGGAGGTGCTGGGAAGTCCAGAACAACCTTCCGGAAAGCCTTCCTTTGCTGATAACGAATGTACAGGTAGCTGTCCCTCTTTCTCTTTGTCCCCGTTTCTGATGATGTCATTTTCATCTGCCCTGCAGAGCTGTTAGACAGAACACAGCCTCTGAAACTGGGGGACTAGGACGAGAGGGTGGCGATGCACTGTCTTATTGGGGGCCTTGCGCAAGGTACTTAGACTCCTTATGCCTTTTCCTCCCACCCCCTAAAACGTGCCCTCTCTGTGTCTCTGGGGTTTTGATTATGTAGGGGACAGAGAAAGAGAGACAGACAGAAACAGAAAGATGGAGACAGACAGGGCTGATGAGCCTGAGTGTGTCACTATGAAACTGAGTCTGGTAAGGGAACGTCTTATACCATTTTCCCATGGAAGTCTGTAGCATCAGGCCCATCCTTCAGGATAGCAGCAATGCCCACGCCTACTTCAAGGCTGATTGTATGCACGTGCACGTCTGTGTGTCTCACCGTGATGGTTTGGGAGAGGTTCTGATATAAAGCTGTTTTTCTTTGAATTCCTTTGGCTCTAAGTGTGTTATGGTCGGCTGATACTGAGGCCAGGAGAGAGTCTGGTGTTTCCCTTTCCTGAATCTAGGCAGAGGGAGAAAGGTGTGAGAAGCACCGATCTGGTCGCAGACTGCTCTCACTTGCTGCCAAACGTGTCTGAAGCAATCACATGTTATTACTGGAGAGGCTTCTTCTGGGAAGGCCTGTGAGTCAGGACCTCCAGAGTCCTCGGCTGCGTGTCTTCAAATGAGTCACCATGCTCTTTGATACCTGACGAATAAGTGGAAGATAATGCAGCTCGCTTTTACCAGTCCCGAAGGCTTGTGACCCTTTTGGGGACAGGGTCAGCAATGGGGAAGTGTGTCATCAATGTGACCTTTGCTGACCCTTCACCTTTCAAACACCACATTTGAGCAGCTTTCCTGTCTGATTTTTGCTCTTATCTTGTTTTTCTTTTTCCTAATGGTTTTTTCCTCCTAAGTTGAATCATTCAGACTCTTGGTGGTCTCCCAAATGAGTTGAATTTTCCTAGCCTATCATTCAAAATCTGGCCCTTTCCTATTTTCCCACTTGGAACACCCTGTTATCTGACCAGACTCATCAGCGAGCCTTCCCTGACACACCAGGAATATCTATCTCCACCCTTACTTGTGTTTCTCGTCTTGTTTGGATGGACCACCACCCTCATCCCTCAGATTTTATTTTCTCTTCCCAATTAAATCTATTGAAATCCTGCTGAAGCCCACCTGCTCTGTGGAGCTGTCCCCAGGTACCTTGGCCCTGGCCACTTCTCCCATATCTGAGCCCCTAGCCCTAATTGTACTCATGACACCCTTGTACTGGGCACAGTCTGTGGTTGCTGGCTGTTGGCATCTTATCTGCCCCGCCTCTCTGTTGTGTTGGGAACATGTCTTTTACTTTGCCGTATTTCCAGAGCATTTCCAGAGCTTGGGATGATAGGCTACATAGTATGTATAATATGTAACAAGTGCCTCTTGATGTTTGCCCACGATAAGAGTAAAAGAATCTGCTGTCCTGAGCAGTTCACAGAATGCTCATTTCCAGGGCCCTCAGGTTCTAGAGGGGCCTGCCGCTGAGCGAGGGGGAGGGGTACAGAGAGAAGAAACCAGAGGTAGCTCAGCCTATGTCTCTTCCATACTGAGGTTTCAAGTAACATTAATTAAAACGACAAAAGAAAACAAACAAAATATGCTTCTGTGCTCAAAATTTGAAAACTGTTGGACTCACTGTTATTCTTTCCATGCCTAATGTGGTTAACGGGAGGAGAAATTCATGCTCACCATTGGAAGGCGTGCATGTAGCACTGAGAAACCATCAGAAAAAGGATTTGTCCCAAAGTCTGGGCATTTTACATAGTACCAAGAAAAAATATCTGTCCCATAGAAAGGGATTTCTTAGACAAATGAACTTTGCCAGGATATCTAAATTCTAGATGTTTGCATTTTGGGTTGCAAGAGGTTTCCTTCGTACAGGACTTTATGGGCCCTTGAGGCCCTCAGGGGACAGTGTGAAGCCCGGGCCTCACACTCCTTGCTCCAGTGAAAACTTGTTTGTATAGAAGAGACAGAATCTGGCCCAACCAGCTCCATAACAAGGGGATGGAGTAGTGTAAGGACATAAGTCGGGTGCAGCCAGGCGCAGGAATGCTGGGCGGGAAAGCCACTCAGCTGCTTGGCGGCCTACTTCAGGTCACTGCATTCCTGCTTCTCTCTGCCTGTCTCTGCTTGTCATTTGCCTACCTCTGTGTGCTCATGGCAGCCACCAGCCCAGAGTCTGCAGGTCCTTCTGGCTCCAAAGCCTGCTTCCCTCTGACTGCCTCTCAGATCACATTCATACAGTGGTGACCCTGGGTTGATCGGGTCCAGCCCATGCGGAGTGGTCAGCTCCCTGCCTAATCAGTGGAGAGAGAGGGGGTGCCTCTGGCTTAGGAAGCACCGAGGGGGCAGGCTGGCTGCAGGAGGTGAAGGTGGGAGCCCTAACTGTCCAGATCGAGAAAAGTGGGGAAAGAGTGCCTGGCATGGCAGTGATTCTTTGCCTGACATTCTCAGGGAAACAGAGACACCCATTCTGCAATTTGCAAGACTTTTGAGCACATGTCTACTGTGCAAGCACAATGATGTTGAAGCTGATATTTTCACTGCCAGATTCCATCAACGATTGTAAGGCTTTTACTTCCTCTAAGGCTGTAGTCTTATCTTCTCCCATAGTGGAACTTTGAAGCATAGAGAGGGGTCTGCTTGACCAGTTTCTCGGTTTAGGCAATAGAAAAAGTAAAAAATACGAGGCCTTCAGACACAGTGCAGTTGCATCTATGTATAAAAGGTAGTGACTCTGGACCATGATTGGAGAAACAGTTCATCTCCTCATGCAAGAACTGGGGGTGATAATACTCTTCAGCACCCGGTATGTAGGTTTGTTTTGACTACAAAAATGACTTAATATTTGCAAAGTGTTAGAGCAGTGCCTGACACAAAATAAGTGCCATACAAGTGTTTTTAAGTAACAATACGTTTTAAAATCCCATCCCAGTTACCTGCCAGTACACTCTACTGCCACACCTCTGAAACAAATAAAATCATCTTTCTCAGATGAATGTGAAATCCTGGGTGCAGACAGCTGGAGAACAAAAGAAGAAGCAGTATAAATGTTTCTTGTGATAATCTTATGATTATCTGTTCAGGAACACAGACAAGCCACAAGGTGTGAACCACATCTGCTGTCCCAGATGGGCTGGGTATTATTAGCCTTCCACGGCGGCCACTGTGAGCATGATTATCATTCCCCTCCCCAGGCCCCATCCCTCAGCCTCAGCTCCCCTCCCGGAGAGGCCTCTGCTGAACCTGTTGACCCCACCCCAGTCTCTATCACTCATATTACTCATGTTGTTTCATTGTAATAGTTAGCACTATTTAAAATGATCTGATTGATGTATATCTATTTATCATGTCTTTGCCACTAGAATGTAGGTGTGTCTGTCTCATTCTCTGTGTACATGCACCTGGCACTATGCTTGGCATATAGTAGTTGCTCCATAAATATTTATTGGATGCATGTACCACAGTAGTGTCAGAGAGTCTGGAACTGAAGGGGAACATAGAACACATTATTCTGTTTTCCCTATCATCACTGCCATAGCTCTCATTACTGGGAGCTGGGAACTGCTTTCCAAGGCCTGGGGGTATGAAGGGAACCTGTCCTATGTGGGAACCGCTAACCATCAGAGGAGGGCCCTCCCAACTTTCTCTTGAAGTCTCTCAGCCTTGCCGATGAGACATTTGTCTTAAGTCCTAGCTAAGTACAAAGGCATGGGCTTGTGCCTGGGCAACCTTATTCTCAGAAATATTCGCATACCCCAGAAGGGAGGCATAAAACCCAAAAGCCACTTAGGCTTCCTGGCCAGAGTACCTGACATGCTTTTCGACTTACTTCTCTAGACCGTCAGTTATAAAATGTACTATCTTTTATGGCCAGATGGAATGTGGACTGGGCATCTCAGCAGCTCAAATCAAAAACAAAAAATTCTTATTAGGGGTCAAGATGAATTTATAAGTACAACCAACCCGAGCTTTTGTGTTGTGTGTTTTTTACCAGGACTGTTGTTGGTATTTGCCTGGGATACTACATTGTGGGGTGGGATTTTCTCATACACTCATCCCTAGGGAACTAAATGCCAATAGCCTGGGAGTCAAGAAATGTCACCAAGCATTTCTAAACACCCACTGGGCGGGGAGAGGGGCGGTTGAGACTGCCCCATTTGAGAACGGCTAGTAAGGGGAAAGTAAATTGCTTCATTTTGTCTTAAATGTGGTGTTTCAGTATTGTCGTTTGGAATGGTTTTAAGCGTTAATTTTTAATTACAGAATAAATACATTCTCTTAGTAAAAATATATTTCAGATAAATCTAAAGTCTCCTTTGACATCTACTTCTAGTTTCAGTCACCTCCCCACTTCTCTGAGGAAATGAGTGTCATTGATATGGTTTCTATCCTTTTATACCCTTTTCTGTATGTTTACATACATATATAGAAACCACTATACAAGTATAGTAAAGTATCGTTTCATCTGCAACTTGAGATTTTCACTTGGCAATATGTGTTATGACCTTTGCATGTCAGAAAACGTAGAAATGCCTCATCCTTTGTAGCAGCTGCACTATATTTTACTGTGTCTATGGGCCTCTTAGCGAGAGTTGCAAAGGAAATTACTACCCCGGGTGAGGCGTCGCCTGTGGTCTGGTCACAGGACCAGATTAGACAAAAGCTGAGGTCATTTTGAACATTGCCTCCAGCCCGGCTACTGTCCACAGAACAAAGTGATGCCTTGACTTGAATTTGGAAGTACTGTTTCTGAGCCCGGGTAGTCTGGCTCGTGTATAAACCCAACTCTCTGCATCTCTTGTACTGAAATGGATTCACTTACTGCCTTAGTCTGTTGCATGCCATTTTCAGTCAGTTCTGCTTCTGAGAGCCGGTTGGATGATCACCTTTGTCCTTCAACCGAATAATCCATAAAGAATGACGTTTATGGGTAATTATGGGTTTATGAAGTGAGCGCCTAATATCAGGCACTTTCATTCCTTGTCACTAAGCCTCACAACAGTCCTTTGCAGTAGGTACTACTAGCTCATTTTTATAGGTGAGAAAACTAAGATGAAGGGAGATTAGACAATTTGCCCAAGGTCGTTCAGTTAGTAAGTAGAGAGCCAGGGCTTTCTCTGATGATAAATTATGACACCATCAATTTATTTATTTATTCAACAATATTTATTTATTTATTCAACAATATATAATGTGCTGAAAATGGTGCCCAGCACTGGGAATATAGCAGTAAACAAAGCAATAAGCAAAGCTGAGACCTCTGCCCTCACAGAGCTTACATTCTAGTGGGGGAAACAATTAAAACATAAACAAACAAACAAACAAACACATACTATGTTTAAGTACTCTGAATGAACATAAAGTGAAATAAGGGAACAGGTAGTTGCAGAAAGAGCTGCATTAGGAAGAGTGTTGGGTCTACAGCCATGCCACCCTGAACAAGCCTGATCCCATCTGATCTTGGAAGCTAAGCAGCTTTGGGCCTGGTTAGTACTTGGATGGGAGACCACCTAGGAAGACCAGGTGCTGTAGGCGTAAAAAATAAAAAATAAAGGATTATAAACTGACAAGGTCCTTGCAATATGTGAGGTCAACCAAGGGTTGCCTTGCCTAAAAAGAAAGAAAAGGAAGGAAGGAAGGAAGGAAGGAAGGAAGGAAGGAAGGAAGGAAGGAAGGAAGAAGTAAAGAAGAAAGGAAGAAAGGATAAGGCCCCTGTGAAGTGGTGACATTCAAGTGGAGACCTGAATGAACAAGAGGGTAAGCTGTGCTCCAGGCCCAGGTGAAGCAATTTTCTAGACTTGGGCCAGTAGGTACAAAGGCCCTGAAGTGGGAGCAAGCATACTGGGCATGTTCAAGGAACATAAGGAGCTGACAAGGCCAGACTGAAGTCAGGGAGGCAGAGAGAGATGGAGGAAAATCGGAGAGGAAGCCGGGTCCTGAAAGCTTATGCTTTCTAGGCCATGGTAGGACTTTGGATGGATTCTGAGTATAGTAAGAAGTCTTTGGAGAATTTTGAACAGGGGAGTGGTATGATTTGGCTTAAGATTTTAGAAAATCATCCTGCCTCCTTATAAAGAAAAAATTGGAGGCGGAGTAGGGTACATTCAGGGACATAGGTTAGGAGGCCATTCTAGGAATTCAGGGAAGAGAAGATACTGTCTTGGGACCAGAACTGTAAGCTGTGGAGAGGGTTAGGCGTGGTTGGATTTGGGGCATGTTTTGCAGGTGGAACTGATAAGAGTTTTTGACAAATTATAACATTTAAGGAGGAAGAATTGCAGTTAGGAATGACTGCTATGTTTTTGCCTGAGCATCTCATTGGAGGCGATACAATTGACTGAAATCTTATTATCTTACAGTTCTATAGGTCAGAAGTCTAGCATGAATACCACTGGGTGGTAGTCAAGGTGTCCATAAAGCAGTGTACCTTTCTGGAAACTCTAGGGAAGAATACATTTCCCTGCCCTTCTGGAAGCCATCTCCATTCCTTGGCTCATGGCTCTTCATCTTCAAAGCCAGCAATGTTGTGTCCTTTCTCCCATAGTCACGTCGCCTTCTCACTGACTGTAGCTGGGAAAGGTTCTCTGCTTTTAAGGGTTCATGTGATTACATGGTGCTCACCCAGATAATCTGGAATAATCTCCCCATCTCGAGGTTACAACTTTCATTACATCTGCAAAGCCCCCTTTGCCATGTGAGGTAACATAGTCACAGGTTCTTGGGATTAGGATATGGACATCTTGGGGTAGCCATTATTCTGCCAACCACAGCTGCTATGGCAAAAAGCTTTCCTATCAATCCTAGGAAAGAAATAAAGGTAGTTGACATTTTCCCAAGAGGGTGAGCAAGTTTATGCATTTCTAGACACTTCTTGTTATCAAGGTATCTAGACTTTACTGTTTATTGCCTGGATAAGACTCTTTATGTTGGTTGAGAAGATAAGGCACCACTCTGGATAGATGTTTAGCCTTGGGAAAAAGCTCTGGTGGTTTCTGTGGGAAAAGAAGATGTGGTGTTCCTGGGATGGCAGAACATTTGAAAAAAAAATTGAGAGGTTTCAGAAGGGTCAATCAGGGTCAGTCCTGGGGATACAGGTGTGGAGTGACCACAGGGCTGCCCATCTGGATGAATGTGCAGGCCTGGACAGCTGATATTGCACTACCTGTGCTGGGAAAAAGAAGAAGTCTGGCTCACGGGGGATGCAGGGATATGAGCATTAAAGAATGGCGAAGTTCTGCTCAGGCTGCAGCTCATTCTGTCCTACTACATCTAAAGCCGAGCAGGCCGCATGCTGCAGGATAAATTTTCTTTTTCCCAACTCCATCTATCTGCATTTGAGATTTAAAGTGCTTCTGTTAATTCAACTTTGACACTTTTTTGTGTGAACTAATTAGCCTGGCCTTATTACGCAATGAGAGTATTATCCCATCTCTTCCGTGGATTCTGTCTCTGAGCTTCCCTGCAATGGCACATTATTATTTCCCTGAACTCAGAAGAGCCATGTAAGGGTGAGGTACGCAGTGAGTGCATGTGCACCTATCAACATGCCTAACACAATAGTTTTCTAATGTTAGTTTCCTTCCTCTTCCTTCCCTCACCCATTCTAAAAGCTTAGCTTCCCCCTAGCCCTGGCCCACTCACTAATCATGGTAGCAACTAAAAACAACTCCACAGGGAGTTTTCAAAGTCTGCCTGGGGACAAGACCATCCACATCGAGCACTTCTGCTCAGATCATATAAGTGTGGAAGGCAATGCAGGGGCAGAGGTGGCAGTTTCTGGCTTACTGAGGCCACTATGTGGGAAGAAATTTTCTGGAACAACCCCTGACTGCTCTAAATAGCAACTGTGATTTCTCACCAGTTAACACAATTGCCTCCAAAACTCCTGCAGCTCATCTTTGGCCATGTTATGGCGAAGGTGAGTTCACCTCAGAGGTTCTCTTAACAAATACTGACACCTGGATATCACCCCAGAGAATCTGATGGAAATACATGGGTGTCCTATTTTAATAGCTATTTTACTGTTCCAGGTGACCAATTACCAGGAGACTCCTTTGTGAATAGCCTTGAGGCTGGGGTGAGGGCGAGGGCAGCAGCTTTGAAATAAACGCTTTCCATTGAATGGGGAAGTCTTTTCCGTTAGCTCCTCCCCTTTCATTTATTCTACTCTTTCTCCTTTTCTCCCTTCTACTCATTTTTATTGTACTTATTTAGAATTAATTGTACAGTTCCCTTTTGTTCTTCCAAGCTATTATTTCACTGCAACAAAAGGTAAATGAAAAAGGCAGCACAATCTATAGCTTCTTAATGTTTTTGTTTCCTCTTGGCTTAAAGTCTTGCTGAGGGAGCAGGGGGAGAGTTAGTGAGATGCTGAGACTCAGGGTAAATAGGCAGTAAGTCAGTGACCACCCTGGTTTAGCCTGGGCCACTCCACGTAGCCAGCCGGCCAGCTTTCTAGAAAGCACAGGCTGAAGGCATCTCTCAAATCCTCTGGGTTTCCTTTATTACTTAATGCTCACATCTGAAGGAGACCAAGACTCAAGCCTTCTCCATATATGCTGTAGATTTCCAAGTCTCTGAAAGGAGGCACTGTCTACTATGCATGTTTTATTCTGCCATCTGCCAGGAGGAAATGAGTATGGGAAAACAGCCAGCTCAGCACTTCCACTACTAGCGTTTATAAAGGAAGAATCAAAGAAGTACTCTTGGTTATTTGTGAAGCCTAGATTTCAGAATATCATTCTTTCTAGTTTCATGAAATTTACCAAAGTTGGTTTAAAAATCCATACAGCCTGTGAGTTCTGTATGGGTACACGTTGGGGCCATCATGAGAATTGTTGTTTTGCATCCTAGATTATATTCTCCAAGTTTTAGGATTAGAGAAAAAATGAGAGGAGGGAAATGGTTTCTGTGTGCAAAGGTGGCTGGTCAATGTGTTTCTTGATTTAAAAAATAAAAAGTGTTTATCGACAGCTATATTAGCAATATTCTATGACTCATTTGAACTTGATCTTAATCCATTAAGATAGTTCTGGCTTGGCTGGCCAAGACTGTGGCTCCAATTTAATCTGAGCGCATACAGAGCCACAGAGGTATATGAGCACATTTATGTTATACATCGACACTTGTCATACATTTAACCTAAAGACTATTCATACTGTACAGAATACTGTGTATAAGTTGTACAGGTCATGGGCCCATTTACTTTCAGATTCATTCCTCACCTTCACCTACTCTGCTCTGTGTCTCATGGGAACTGACTGTTGCAGACAGGTTTCTCAGGCTGCAAGGTCACCTGACTTCAAGCTGGTCTCAGCCAATGAGAAGCACTAGAGGAAGGGGAAGGCCAGGGTGTTTCTCCATAAGCCTCTTGCCCTTGGATGATTTTTCCAACAGTAGCCGTAGCAAGGCTCCAGCCCCTGCCAGAGAGGCCTGCTGTGGTTCCAGCTGCCATCGGCGACCTCAACCCCTGGGTTCTGGTAATACCTTCTCTTCCTATTGTCCTTCCCACTCTCACTAATCTAAATGTCTCCGAATATCATCAACTGTGTAACCAATCCCCTGCATTTAATTCCCTCTTTTATAAATATATGTAGTGGTTTCTGACTGCTAACACATGTCATGCTTAAAACACATTTTCCTTTAACATAGATTAGCTGTTAGCAAATTGATTAATTAGGGTAGTGGTTACCAATCTATTATTATATGTAATTATTTGTTTGAATAGGTAGTTCATAATCTATTGAAGTTATTACTACTTGCCAGTAAAACTTAAAAATGCTTAAATTTCATAAATGCTTATGAATTCCACTATCTTGGGATACAAAACACTGGCTGAATTTTACACAATATGTTCATATGATAAATGTAATGGAAATAGTGAGTCATAAGCCATTATTACGTTATTCACAATAGAATTATTATTGTATTTTGCAGAAATAGCCCACATTCATTTTTGAACTAATATACATACTGGCTTCCAGCAACGGCATCAGAGAGGAATGATCTGGTAGTAGTTACAGTAAAAGAAATGCTCATACTAACTTGGAACTCAGAAGTAATTTATATCTCCCTCTCTAAGTGATTCACTTTTATTATTATTGCAATATCTTTCCTGAACCTTTGCCTAACACCCTCTCTCCTGCGGACTGCAAATTTGGGTAGACTGTATCATTCCAGGAGAGGAGACTGTCCTAGTAGACTATCTTCTAAGAGCCCTCAACTAAAGCAAGTCATTTTGGCTACCATATCCTATCTTCCCTCCCTTCCTCATATTGCCTAAGCTTAAAGGGTTCTACCAGGGTAAGAAAAGCACATAAAAGAGCCAGGAGTTTGAACGTACAACCTGGCACTGTATCTGTCAGAAGGGTATGTGACTGTCTGATTGAAGATGGCAGATTAAGCATGCTCGATTTTATTATCTTCACCAAGACCCCACTAAAATAATAAAGGTATTTAAAAAGTGACAAATACCCAGGTATGACAGAGGAACTTGCAGCAGATCAGAGATGTCAAAGAATTTCTGGAGGGTAAACAGTGGATGGAGGAGTGATGGCAGAAGAAAGAGAACAGAGGAAGATAAGTTTCTGTAAGTGGGAGGCTGGAGGATAGAATGGAGAAGGAAATCTTTTTTGAAAAGCGGAACTTGGGACACTACGCAGTTCATAAACTTCAGCTGAAATTACG
The DNA here is from genome assembly GCF_014176215.1 of Rousettus aegyptiacus. Lineage (NCBI taxonomy): Eukaryota > Metazoa > Chordata > Mammalia > Chiroptera > Pteropodidae > Rousettus > Rousettus aegyptiacus. The sequence goes on along the minus strand of NW_023416307.1, from coordinate 124,090,959 downwards.
GTGATTGATAAAACAGAGCAAAGGAGCAGTTGGCCTCACACCCTGCTTGGCAGCCAGACTGGCTCTTCCCCTTGAGCACCCTCCCCCAATAAAACACAACAAATAACCTTATTCTCCTCTCTACAAAATGTAACGGCCCCAAAGATAAGCCTCCTGACATACTGGCATTTATAAGTTCCTTAACTAAATAGCTGGGTTTCTGCCAAGTAGCCATAGCGAAAGTAATAGATGCAGCATTTAGTTATATAACGCTGTAATTAATATAATATAGTAATTCATTTAATACTCACAATAACTGTAGGAAGAAACCGAAGCACAAAGTGGTTCCAAAACTTGCCTAAGATCACACAGCAAGGAACCGGCAAAGCTAGATTACCACAAGGTAAAGGCCCAACGAATAACCCCATTCAGGTGCAAAAAAACAAAAAGTACTGATTAGCATTTTACAGCCTCGTTAAGAAGTCAAGACAACTGAGAATGACCAGATATCTGAAGAAAAGTCACAACAAGAAGGGGACTGGGAAAGAACTTAAAGCCACAACGAATTCTAGGTGTGATAACTGAGACAAGGGTGATAGAGAGATAAAAAATGGGGTAGGTCTCTTTATCACAAGCCAGGTATCTAAGCAGATTAGGGGATGTAACCTGTATTTTCCCAGATGGAGGGGTGGCCATGCTGACCTGGGCCACTCTGTGCTGCAGCCATAAAATAATATCTGTAATCATTACAGGCTCACTGGCCAGTGAGCTTAGACATCAAAAATGCACAGACAGAGAAGTCTGAGGAAACATGATTGCAAAACTGAAGGTAACACAAACACCCCAAATAAGATAAAACTGCCTTCAGTCTTAGTACTGATTTGCACTAGAAAAAAGATGCGATACCCCCACACCCTACTCCCACTCAAAAGCCTTGAAAAGTAACATAGTACAGGCCATCATGAGGGGTTTCACAAAATAACACACAGCAAAGCTTCCTCCAAGTAGACACAGTCCCTTTCTCCCAAATCTCTGTGCTCATCAGGGCTGCTCAGACCTTCTATCTCTTTCCTCTCCTCAACAGTCTCTCTATCTCCATTACCTTCACTAATTCTCTTCGTCCCTCCTCCCTCCCCCTCTTTCATTCTCTCCAAGCCAGTCCCCCACTCACTAACCCAACCCTAATTCTCTTTCTCCCCACCCCCAGGAGCTCGGACCCCTTCCCCTAAGAGTGACCTCCCTTCTCCAGCCTGTTCCAGTTTGTATCCCTTACCTCAGCTCAAATAAACCAAGAAACATCCTCCAATTTATACCTCTTGGAAGGAAAAAGTAAGGAATTCTAGAAACTTTTCCGTGAATGTCTTTACTCATGTTACTAAACAAAAAGCAAAACTGGATGTTGGAACTCATGGAGGAAAATCAAGAACCAATACAATAGATATTTCAATTTTTCAGAGGGTGGGAGAAGTGGGGGAGGGAGAGAGGGGTAAGAAGGAAGGAGAGAACAATGGCTCTGAACTGCCATCATTTATGTGCATGTCCGTCTCTCCTGCTGGGTTATAGAGACCTTGTCGCTCATTGTTGAATTCTGCACCTTTCATTGTACCTTCGTGGATATAAATACTTGAATGAATGAATGAATTTGAGTGAATGAGTGAATGAATGAGTGAACATGGCAAAATTGGTCATTGAGTGCAGTGAGGTTGCTCTCAGGTGTCACGTTATTTGCCTTTATCTCGGATGGTTTCTCAGGAGCGATCCTGGGCTCCAGCAGTTGCCTCTAGAGACACTCCAGTTGTTCCTCCTGTAAGCGTGGTCTTGACATGGTTGTCAGCTAGCTTCTACAGTTTCTCATAACCACCTTACGGAGCCAACACTTGGGTACCTGGTCTGATGCTAGCTCACAAATTTCTTCAACTCAGCTCCTCCTGATTGGACTTGTTGATCTCATAAATCAATAATCCCTTCACTCTTTCTTACTAATAGCATGGATTAAGTAGTATCAAGGTATAAACCTCTTTAGAAGTTCTATGTACAATACACAATGCTTGCAGCGCAGAGTCAACTTTTTTTATACACCGCAAGTATTATTACAAAAAAAAAAAAAATCATTACTAACCCAGAGAATCTCTAACAATGGATATCTCCCATTGAGGCAGCCCACTAATCCTCCTTAAACCCTACTCTCATCAGGTAATTCCTATGCTGTGACCTCAACTGTCTCATGTCTGAACAGCTCTGCCCAGAATTGAAAGCCATCCACAGGCTGGTCCCACTCTCTTGATCTAACTCCGTGTATTCCCTATTATTCCCAACATGCATTGTCTACCTCACAGCCAAGTGGTGATCATTCTCACCTCTGTCCCTTTGTCCAAGTCCCTGGAACCTTCTCTTCTCTCCCTTCCACCTCTCTCTTTCAGCCAGCTGAAATCAGGAAATTGGATGGGCAAGGGTTTTCTCCCTCCTCCAGGGAGACTTCCCTGACTCGTCCGATACTTGTGGCTCTCCGTGTTCTACCTACCTGCTCAGGCTTGTGGTGCACTTCATGGCCCCATAGTCTTCTGTCTCCAGTGAGCTGGCACCTTTCTCCTGGAAGGACCCATGTCTTTTACTTTTCTGTATCTTCAGAGTACCTAGCACTTTGCCTTTTCGTGCAGCAGGTATTACATTAAAACATGGAGTCAAAGGAACTAAATCCATTTGTCTAGGGACTTGCACTCAGTTGTTCCCCAGTTGGTTTCTACTGGACACTGGGAGAATTATTAGTGTAACTGAGATCTAGGTCCAGGCTGTAGGGCTCAATTCCAGACTTCATTTCATGATTCTTCTTGAAAATTCTGTTTCTATCTTTTTTAAAATGGGAAGTAGAGCACTTGGGAAGATCCTAAGAACTCATGTTTCCACCAACTTAATATATACATGTTATAAACTGAACTATATATATGCTGTTTAGACAAGAGAAAATTTTGAAGAGGTGAAAATTACCATGGGAAAAAAGAGCTGAGGAAGCTCTACTCAAAATGCAGGAATCCCCCTTTTTCCAAGGAGAAATTCCATAGATTACATCGTAGAGAGAAATGTAGTAACAGGGAAGAATTATTGTACAATACCCAGGTGCAAAGCATGCTACATTTCTATATTTCTCTAATGTCAAATTAAGCTTGGCTTCAAGTTCCTTACTTTCCAAGGTTGCAGAAGAGTCCAATACCAGGATTACTGGGTCTCCCTGTCCCTGTCCCCCAGGCTTCCATGGGCCCAGGAAAGTGGGCGTACCCTGATGTGTAAGCCATGGTGGGGTGCCATGGTTACCACGGCTCCTTTTGCTACCCCATGTGCTAGCCTTTTCTGCCAGTTAGGGAGGGCCCAGGGAGGACCATGGAGAGGCTTTTTGGCCCTGTGCTTCTCTATCTGCTCGTCACAGGTTATCCATGGACACCCCTATCCAAGCTTCAAAGCAGGAGTGTGTAGTGTCCAGCCGCCATAGGCTTTCAAGTAGCCAGCCACTTGAGTTCCTGCAGAGGCGGGGGGATACAGACCCCTGCCACCCTGGAAACGGGCACCCACTACCCCTCTGCACCTGCGTGTGCATACGCGTGACTTCTGCATCTCAGCGAAGCCACCCTGGGGCTGGGCCATATTTCCCTCCTTCAGCCACAGCACCTCTCTCCCCTATCTTGAATAATCCTTAAGAAGTCTGGCTTCCAAACGAAGATCTGATTGGAGGGCTTTGTCCTAGGGCCTAGAAACTTTTCTGCTTAAGATTCTGAAACACCAAGGATTATTTTTTTTTCACTTGAGAAAAGAAAGCCCAGAACTTAAAACTCAAGGCCAAGAAGAAAATTACCTTATCATTTTATTTTTGCTGATAAGGGCTCAGCAGTAAAAGGGATCAGACACCAGTTAACTTCTCCATCACTCTCTATCTTAATGGGTGAACAATGAGCCTATGGGGTGTGTGTTTGTGTGTGTGTGTGTGGTAGAGGTGGGGGTTTGGGGCCTAAAAGCATTAACAAAGGAGATTCGGACCCCAAGTGAACTCTCATAGAGCTGCTTAGAAGGAAAAACTATGGAAAGAAACTTGAGCCACATGTCTGCAGCATTAACTGTAGCAGGGGCCACTCTGTCCTGTGGCCATTTGAAATGAGGAAATGGCCATTCGCAAAGATTTCCTGTGCAGCAGTTGGACTAGGGCTGGTGTGAAGAACAGGATTGCTATGCTAGTACAGAGGCCCGGGGCGCAAGAGGACCTGAAGCCAGCCTGGGCTACCTGCACAGAACTGTGAGGCATGGCTGGGGGACACCTTTTTCTAACTTATGCAAAGGTGTTATAGGGCTGATAAGGCCCTTTTTAGGAAGAATAGTGTGTTAAGGGAATATGCCAAGCTCAGGAAAAGTCTGAGTATTTGGTGGACTGTAAAGACTGTGAAAACTCTATACCAAGACCCAATCTTAAATTGAATCTCAACCAAACAGCAAGGAAACAAAAAGCATTCATATAACTAACTGTTGGCAAAGGGGGAAGCCAGGGAGAGAAAAATCAGGACACAGTAGCTCCTCCCATCCTCTCAACCTCCTCTCCCTCTCCCCCAGCCCCAATCCTGTACCCTATATCCCCCCTCTCCCCACTCCTCTTCTTTCCATATAGTCAATCAGTTGGCTATGCACTGCGTTAAGAAGTAGCCAAGTAACATGGCTAATATCACTCCAGGCAAATATGGAGAATTTTAAAAATAAATTCTCACTTAAAGAGATAGGGTAGGGCTTTTAAAGATGGTTATCATTGCCAGACTTCCTTATTCAGTATTATAAGCAACCTGAAAATTATCTTTCAAAAGATAATTTTGAAACCTCTTAGAATGGGGAAATTGGAAAAGAAAAGATTTGAGATTTCCTTCATTAATCATTAAGACTGGCTTTTTAAATGTTCACTTGGAAATTATGAATGTTCATTGCAAAAAATAATTAATCCTATCAAATTACTCTTGAAAAAATTATATATATTATAATATATATAGAACAGTACTATTTATGTTTGATCTTTTCCCCATACAATTGAAGATTATGGATAGTCTCAATCTTTTGCATATTTACTCTTCTGATAGGCAAATGACCCTCGTTGCATTGTTCTCTGTTTCCCTGAAGCTAATGATGGTGAACATCTTTCAGACTCTATTTTGTCATTTCTGATTTTTCCTACAAAATACTTGCTCCCATTCTTTACCCTTTTTTAAATGTGTTATTTGTTGTTAGTACTGATATCTATCTTTTAACTATGACAGCTCTTGAAAAGATCTCAGAGTCTGTCATTTGTCCTTTGCTCTGTTTATGGCATCTTTTGCCAAACAGAAAGCTTGGGTTTTTATAGAGGGAAAGCTATCGCCTACTTTCTTCATGGCATATGGGATTTTGTGATTCCTTTAGGAAGGTCTCCTCCATCGTAAGATAATAAAAATATCCTCTTTTACTTTTCTGATACTTTCATAGTCTTTAAAAATGTTCATATATCAATCTAGCTTTTATTTATTTAGCATATAACATAGGAGTAAGGCCATTTATTAAAATCACCTAACTACATTCTCCATGTGTCCTAGGGAAAGATAAGCTAAGCTCTTTCATCCAGCCGAGAGACAGTGGTGAGAACTCTACGAGGAAGGAAAGGATGTGTAACACTAGTCTGTGTCCAACAGACACCATCCATTAAAGTAAGAAGACCATCATGGCAATCACGTAATCCAGACTTTCTAAAATGGTCCTGATTTGCAATATTCTTTTTTATGGACATGTAGTTACCACCCAACTTTTGATTTGGAAACTGGATCCAATGAGGTTGTGTGTATATCAGCCTATAAAAGGGACAGGTAAACATCACATAAAGTATATTGAATTCTATGAATTCAGAGGAGCAAGTTGCAATTCTGCCTGGGAAGATTAAAGAGAACATTTGAATGTGACCTTGAAGGCAAGTTGAATTTTGGAAGACCAAAGTGGTGAGAGAGGTCATTTCAGGCCAAGAGAACACAGGAGCAAAGGCAAAGAAGCAGAGAAGCACAAGTCAGGTCTCTGGACCTGTTCAACTGTCTGCCATATAGAGAAGTAGTGAGGGACTGAACTAGATGGTAGAGGGCATGAAGCTGGAGGGCAGAAAGCCTTGAATGCCAAGGTGATAAATTTGTGCTTTATTGTCTATGTAATGGAACACCGCGGAGGCTTTATTTTTTAAATTGTTTTATTGAGGCATAATTCCTATGCCATACAATTCACCCTTTAAAGTATACAATTCAGTGGTTTTTAGTATGTTCAGAGATATGCACAACCATCACCAAAGTTGAAATCAGAACATTTTCATCACTTCAAACAGAAACCTCGTACCTTTTAACTGTCACCCCTTAACTCTCTGTCCCCATCTCGGGCCTAAACTGCCAAAAGCAATGAATAACCTGCAAGTCTTTGGTTATGTGTCAATTACATCATAATAAAACTGGGGCAGTGGGAGTGGGGGAGAAGCTGCAAGTCCTTGGGTAGATCACATCACGCCGTTTCCCTAATTCATCTGAACACTGCTGACATTGTGAGCCAGATAAGTCTTTGTTATGGCTCATTGTCCTGCGTACTGTAGGATGTTTAGCAGCATCCGTGGCCTCTACTTATTGATGACTGTAGCATCCCCCCACCCCTGGCCAAGTGACAGCCAAAAATGTCTGCAGAAGTTGCCAAATGTTCCCTGGGAACAGGTTCACCCCCTGTTGAGAACCTTTGCTCTAGTTTTAAATTTCTCATCAATGACGGGAGACCTTGAACCAAGAGCTCTCTACCCTCCCTTGAAGCACCCTTCTCAGATTGCATCAATGTTGAATCTGTAAATGTGTTTTCCAGAAACTGTTTTCCTCCAGAGCCACTAGAGGGGTCACTCTGCAACACAAAGGACAGAACAGAGCACTCAGGAAATTTTTTTTTCTCTTCATGGACTTTGTTGTCTCTCTTTCCTGGGACCCGGACTTTAATAAATAACCTTTGATGTTAAAAGTGATAACCCTTTACCACAAGGCATGAGGAGCTATTTGTCTTTGTGCTTTGCACATTGAAGTCTATGTTTTCAGATATGGTCGAAAGGAGCAAAATGTTCTTTCTTTTTAAACATTTTTTATAAGGCAGTCAGATAAAGTAGTTCAGGAAAAAGAAGTTATGCATCTCTATGAGGAGAGCCTGAGGGACAGCCAGGCTGGGGTGGGGGAGGGGCAAAAGATTTAGTTCTCTTCCTGGTCCTGTCACTTCCGGGCTGTGTGATGTTGGCAAAGTCTCTTAACCTTTCTGGTTGTATATTATATATTCACATAACAGAGCTAAGGAGATAGGCTGAGAAGTTAAGTCACTTGCTTAAGGTCACACTCTAAGTTAAAATGTTAATCAGAGATTTGGATCTGACCTGTCGACTTCATGGGATAGTGGTGAGAATCTAATGAAATGGAATATGTGAAAGAGTTTTGGAAAATAGATAACCCAACACAAGTTCAGGGTGTGGATCTGCAGATCTTGTGGGAGTGAGAGGAGGTGATAGCTAAGAGGTAGCATGGGGTCCGGGAGCTGGCAGGTCCACTCAGGTAGCAGAGATAGTCTTCCATCAACTGTTACAAATATAGGAAAAGGCCTCAAGGCCCCCAAATCCTTCTCTATTGCTGGAATTTCATCCATGGGACTTAAGCATTTAATCCCTATCAAAATGGACAGACCGCTTGGTGGGGTGTTACTTTATGCTGTTATGAGTTGCTTCAAGAGTATAATGAAAGTGAAAGATCTAAATATTGTTAAGCCCTGAACCAGAGTAAGAAATGTGTTTCAGAGTTTGCGCACATTTACAAGACTGAAACAAAAATCTTACTTATAATGCATTTGGATACTTTTCATTCTGTTTTCTTTTATTCTGTCACTTGAAACAAATGCTGGTTCTATCTCAATGGGTCCTGACCTCCAGTTTTAAAAGCACTTACTAGAGGTTTTGTGGGAGGAGAAGAGGGAGCACAGGGTTCTTGTACAGACGCGGGGAGGAAACAGGAGATAGGCTCCCAAATGTTATTCAGGAAGCCTCAAGATAAACTTTTTATAATTTTCTAGGGGCTGAGTCTCTGAGGAATGATTCAGGAGGAAGGACAACCTCAAATTCATTTGAATGAGTAAGGATGGGTAGTAGCCTCTAGACTAGGTTCTCAGAAGCCATGCTCTCAACCTCACACCATTAACATAAAGTATAGATGGGTATCATGTAACCACCAGAACAACAAAAAATAAAACCCCAACATTTACTGAGCCCTTATGATATATCAGACATTGCACTAAGCACTTTATATGAGAGACAGAACATAAAGTAAGTTTGAGTGCTCCTTATTTTCTTTTCTTCCTGCCTACTAAAAAGAGTTCTGCCTTAGTCCAGTTTCTTCCCTGACTCCATCAGAAGGAGAACTAGACAGAGGAAATGGACCAGAGGGACATTGGTTAGGGCTGGAGAAAAAGCCCATAGGGAGTTTGGGAGAAAGAAGTGGAGGCCGAAGCTGTAGGAGGGAAAAAAGGGTGTTAGGAAGAATTTCAGGGAGCTCTATTATGGTCTGAGAAGTGCAAATATTGAATATGAGTTAATATGAAATTACTCTCTGGTAACTGGACTGGCTTTCTCAGACTGTAGTACCACCCTAAGACTGGCCCACATGGGTCGTGGTCTCAGGGATATGCAAGCATTATCTTATTTCATCTACGTAACAAACCCATGAGGTGATATTATTATTTCCCTTTTTCAGATTAAAAAAAAAAAGAGTGCTACAGGCTAAGTAAACTTAAGGTCATACAGCTAATTAATAGTGGAGCCAGTACTAAAATTTAGGTCTCTCAACCTCCAAAGTACAAGCCTTTAGCAAGTTTATGAGCAGAGATTATAACATCAATTAAGAATAAAATACTTAGGATGAGATTTAACAAAAGGAGTGTAAGACTTACGCACTGAAAATAACAAAACACTGAAAAAAAATTAAAGATCTAAATAAATGGAAAGGCTTTCCAGGTTCATGGATTAGAAAAAATATTGTTAAGATGGAAATACTCCCCAAATTGATCTATAGGTAGAATATGATCTCTGTTAAAATCCCAGTTAGATTTTTTTTTTAATTTAGAAGATAATCCTAAATATCATATATACATGTAAAGGATCCAGAATAGCCAAAATTATCTTGAAAAAGAACAAAGTTGGTGGATTCGCATTTTCCAATTTCTTAATTTATTATGAAGCGACAATAATAAAACCAGTGCAGTACCGGCAGGACAATGGATATATAGAACAATGGAGTAAAATTAAGAGTCCAGAAATAAACACTAATGTTTATGGTCAGTTGATTTTTGACAAAGGGACCAAGACGGTTCAAGGAGGGAGAGAATTGATTATTTTTTTAAATAACTTTGTATTTTAGAACAGTTTTAGATGTATAGAATTACTGAGAGAATAGTCTTTTCAGCATGTGGTTTGGGAACAACGAGATAGCCACATGAAAAGGATTAATTTGGTTCCCTACCATGCACCATAAAAATTAACTTAAAGTTAATTGGGCCTAAATGTAAGAACTGAAACTATAAAACTCTTAGAAGAAACCTCAGGTGCAAATTTCTATGATCTTGGGTTAGACCATGGTTTCTTGGATATGACACCAAAAGCACAAGCGACAGAAGATTGATAAGCTGCACTTCTTCAAAATTAATAGCTTTTCTCCTTCAAAGAATACCATAAAGAAAGAGAAATGATAACCCACAGACAGGGAGATAATATTTGTAAAACATATATCTGATAAGAGATTTATATCCAGAATATAAAAAGAACCCCTACTCAAAAATAAAAAGACAAATAATCCAATTTAAAAGTAGACAAAGGATTTGAAGAGACACTTATACAAAGAAGATATACGAATAGCTGATAAGTTCATGAAAAGATGCTCAATATCATTAGTCATTAAGGCAATGCAAATCAAAGCCAAAATGAGATACCACGTCACACCCACTAGGATAACTAGTATCAAAAAGATAGACAGGAAGGGTATTGGTGGTGGAGGGATAGTTGGAAAAAGTAAAGAGAATAAGCGGTACAAACTTCCAGTTGTAAAATAAATAAGTGATGGGGATGTAAGGTATAGCATAGGGAAAATAGTCAATAATATCATAATAACTTATATGGCATAGATGGTTACCAGACTTATTGTGGTGATTACATCATGAGGTATATAAATGTCAAATTGCTATGTTGTACATCTGAAACATATAATATTGTATGTCAACCATACTTTAATAAAAGATAAAGTTTTTAGAAAAGAGTGATGATGAGAATGTGGAGATATCAGAATTCTCACACATTGCTAATGAGAACGTAAAATGGTACAGCTCTTTGGGAAACAGCTTGACAGTTCCTCAAAACATTAAACATAGAGTTACTTTATGACTCAGCAATTCCACTCCTTCGTATCTACCCAAGAGACCTGAAAACATATATCTGCAGAAAAACCTATACTAACATGATAATGGCAACATTAGTCACATGAGCCAAAAATGAGAACAACTTATGTGTTCATCTACAGACATATGGATAAACAAAATGTGGTAGAGCCACATAATGGAATATTCTGAGAGCATAAAAAGGAATGAAGTACTGATATATTCTACAGTGTGAATGAACCTCGAAAACATGCTAAGTGAAAGAAGCTAGATACAAAAGACCGTATTGTATGATTCCATTTATATGAAATGTCCAGAAGAGGCAAATCTATAGAGGCAGAAAGAAGATTAATATTTGCTTAGGGCTGCAGAGTGGTCAAAAGAGAAGTGACTACTAATGGGTACCAGTTTCTTTTTGGGGGGTGATAAAAATGTTCTAAAATTAGACTATAGGTCACACAATTCTATAAATACGTATATTAAAATCCATTGAGTGAGTTAATTTTATGGTATGTAAATTATATCTTAGTAAAAATTTTTTTTCTAAGTGAATGAGTTGAGAGAAATTGGTGGCAGCAAGTATACACAAATCTTCTAAGGAATCCCTTGAACCTGTAAAAGTATTATTTTTTGTAATTACCAGTATATAACTGCATTTGTTATAACAAAAGAGGAGGGTTCCCCAGATAGGGTAAAGATTAAGGATTTCACTATTTACTTTTCTATGTACCCAAGTAGATGTTTTGTCCAATTCTCTGATTTTTATCCTCACTGTTACGATCAACTCCAGAGCATATAATGCAAGGATCTGCATCTCACTTAAGCTTTTATTCATCATTTCTTACTTCCTTTCTTTTTCTCTTCATGTTATCCTGGTCCCACAAGGTAGGCTGAAAAAACAATCAGCCTCTGTTCATCTTATTAGAGAAATAAATACCTGTGTTTGTGAAGCAAGCAAGGCCACCTAGCCTTTGGGGAAACGGAGCAGGGAGGTGCCCAGAGGCATTTTCTGCAGAGAGAGAAGAAAAGAATAAACAAGCCTTCTGCCAAAAATGCCTGGAACTTAAAGCACTTTCCTCAGCCCAAGGTCAGGCTCTGTGTGGATGTTGACAGTGACCCTGATCAGTTGTTGCTACTCCCCACAAGGTAACTACATTGATTTCCTGAGCCAAGGAGAGGGGTCCCGTGACCAGACATCCCGCCCCATAGTGGGAAAGAAAGCTGTGGAGTGGCATTACTGAAGAGGCCACCTAACCCCCTTCTGTAAAGGGCTGAACCTTCCTGACTTTTGTCTTTCTCTTGGAATGAGGCATTTACCTGAGGTGAATCATGGAAAAGTACAAACCACAGAGGGAGAAGGTCCTCAAGGTCATTTTTATCCTGGGCCCAGACAACCCCGTAAGCAGGTGTTCTCTCACCAACCCTCCTCATCTTGGCTTGAACATAGACACTGACAGCACTCTCGCTCAGTCCTAGAAAGGCAGCTGATTCTTGGTGGGACAGTACTAGGGACAGTGACAACCATTGCCAGATCCAGCTGTGTTCCTTGTCCCTTCCAGCCCCTCCTCGCATTTTCAAACCATGCCATAGGTCTAACTCCTTCTCCAGGTCTTGGAGTCTTTGAGAGTGATACCGCGTCTTTGTTCCCTGTCATCTTTTTGCCTGCCCCAGACTTGTGCCTTTAGCTGCACTAACCCTTCCACCCATGCCCATGAGGCCAGTCGGCAATAAAGACAAGTCTGGGCCTCGGCTTCTCTGAGGTAGGTACTCTGTCCACTGTGCTCTCGAACCTTGCATCCACCACATGCCACCCACCAGGCTTTGTCTTCTGGTTCTAGTTTCTCACCCCCACTTGGACCTGATAATGGACTTGCCCTCCTCGCCACTCTGGGTATCCCACCAAGCCTCAGGCCTGGTGTTGGGCCCTACTACCCTAGACAGATCATCCCTAATTGCTCCATTATTTTTTGTACAATTTGGTTTCAGGACCCATCATTACCCTTATTCCAACCCTCACCTGGACAGGCTGCCCTTGGTCAATATTTATTCACACACTCCAGCCACTCGGCATATGGTTACAAACACAGAATTTGAGATCAGATGATCCAGGCTCTGCCACTAACTAGCTGTGAGACTTTAGAGAAGTGTCTTAATCCCTCTGAGCATCCATTTTCTCATTTATAGAAGTAAGAATAATAATAGGACCTACCTCATAGTTCTGTCATGATAAATGAAATGATCTTTGTAAAGCACCTAGCACAAAAGCGCGAACAGTCCCTGCAAGTATTCAACATACGTACTCTACTATTTTATTCTTACGTTATCGTCTGTTCATTCATCACTATTTACTGAGGTCTTTGCCAGGTCCTGGGGTAGAAATACCCCTTTTAAAGAGCAATGCCCCCTAAAATCCATAAAGTACAAGCTCACACTAGCACCCAGAGAGCAGGGTGCTGAGGCCCAGGACCATGGCACAAAGGCAGATGAAAATAGACACTGACCCCTGGGTACTACCCAGGGAAGGCGACAAAAATGCCTTCCGCCCTTCCACATCCCTTTCAATACGGCTGCTACTCCCTGGGCAAGGGAGCACCACAAGGAAGAAGGAAGCGGGGAAGGCGAGAAATCCCCAGAGAAACACCTTTCTTCTCTCTCTGACAAAGAGCAGCCATGCCTCTGCCATGCAGGAGGGTGACATCCCTTGGGGAGTCCTTGCTGAATCTGCTGGGATCGTTCACTGTTCCGGAAGTAGGAAGGACGGCTGGGGGTGGGGAGGTGGCTGGAATGTTCTCCTGGCCTGCTGCTCAGTACAGGCGAGAGTGCTGAGAGGAGGGCCCTGGACATCAAAGGTTCCTTTTGTCCCCTTCCGAGTGGCAGGGCAATCCGGCCTCTGGTGATGACTCAGGCCTGGCCCTGACGTCACCCACGCCCGGCCACTGGCCTCCCACTGCAGCCAGGAAACTGGCGGGGAGTGGCACTCGCAGCTGCAGCAGATCTCAAAATAAAGATCTCCTCCTCTCCATCTCCTCACAGCACACCTTTCTTTTCTTCTTTTTTATCTTTTTTTCTTTCTTTTTTTTTTAGCTTCGTGGAAGGTTTTACTTGTAGATCAACTTTCAAAATGTAAGAAGTCAGAATGGGTGACATCATCAGAAAAATATGTGGAGCTGATTTCAACAAGAAGTGAAGAACCCAGAGCAAGAGAGCGGTTATAACTCCTGAACCCAGGGAGTTGGCAGCGTCTGGGTTTCAGAGGAGCCCGCACCTCCGAGTAAGTGAAGGCCCACCCTGGCCCCCCTCTCTCAGCGCCCTTCACTATGGGGCGCCATCTTGTTCCCTGACACCTGAGGCTTGGCAGGCCCCAGTCCAGAGGGTGGGAGTGGGGACGGCATTGGGGAGACCCTCCAAAGACAGCTAAAGGGATCTGTCTAATCTCTTTCTTCTCCACAGGACAAGACAAGAATACATTTCCTCTCAAAAATATATATGTATGTACACTAAGGCTGAGACCCTGGGGAAAATGGCCCAAGTCGAGCCTTCCCCCGTCAACCCTCTTGTTTTGCGTCCTCTTTCTTCTTCCGCCCTAGCGCTCTGTTTTGGACTGCTAGAATGTTTGTTCAGAGTTCTGAACCGTTTGCTTCCTGAATCTTATACTGAGTAATCAGATACAAAAATAAACACTGTTCTAGGCAAATATGTGCCCTGTGCCGTCAAATGATATTTTCGCACTTAACCTGTTAAAGATGGCAGCTCTGGTAAGAAAATATTCACAACCTTCCTGCCTTCTTTCCAGAGCACGTTTCTGATTATCTCCAGTTATTCTAGTTCAGGTACCTCTATTGTCTCTTTGCCCTGTTTACAGAGAGCCGATTTTTATTTCTACTTATGCCATCTGGGATGATATGAAACACAAAGACATTACAGTGTATCTCTGGTGTCTGTTTTAACTTCACCCCCAAAATCATGTTAAATCATCGCATAACTTATAATTTTACAGGCTCTGGAAGCTTCTATCCAAGAAAGTTAAGTTTCCAAGAGAAAAGTTCTAATGCGTACGTGAGAACTGCAGAGCACACAGGCATAGAAATCATACCCAGTTTTCCTGGCTTATGAAGTCGTCCCCTGAGTCAGCATCTAGTCTTTGTATGGTTTACTTAGCCACAGTAGAATTGTTCTTTATAAATTTTGTTTTATAATGATTAGAGGGGTATACCAAAAATAAATCTTCTTTTAAAGACAATAGGGAAGCTTGTCATTTGGTGGAAACCTCGTGAATTTCTTTGTAAACTGACGCCACCCTTTTGAAATTAACCGTCACACTCGAATATATCTGTTTTGTACGTCTTACACTTTGTTTTATTTCAATATATCAGGTTGTCTTGAAGTGAGGCTCTGCTAAACTACTGTCCCTCTGGCTGCAAGATCTGAACGCTGTGACCACTAATTCGGTGAGTGCCATTTGTCCCTAACAGCGGCTTAATTTACTAATTCTATTCTTTTGGTTGGCAGTAAGATGTAAGAAAAAGGGAGAATACATGGGGACTTCTGCACACAATGATAACAGGATATGTAATAGGATAGGCTAATTGCTATACTAGATTAAAAAATGTATAATGGCTCAAATAGAAGTTTATTTCTTGCTCATGTAACAGTACAGGTTAGTGAAGAAACCTTTGTGCTTTCAAAGACACAGAGGCTCCATCTTTTGCAGCGTATGATTGTAGGAATCACCTGGGATTGTTTCCACTTCCTAGTAGAAGAGGAAAAGAGCGTGAAAAAAGTGCACATGGGAGGTTTTCATGGGCTATGCCTAGAAGTGGTCCACGTCACTTGTACTCGCATTCAGTGGATTAAAAGTTCATCACGTGACCAAAGCTGGCAGCAAAGGCATTTGGGAAATGCAATCTTTGGGTCGGGGGACTTTGTGGGGGTAGCTGCTTCCCAGGGATGCTCTGGAGAGTTTCTGGAGAAGAGGTAGTCCCTTCTGGTCAGGCATAATAAGGAATTTAGAAATGCTCAAGGATAAGATAACAAAATGAAGCAGTGAGAGAAGTGAAAAATGATCTGATATCTAGAATTCCCTGACACTCTTAGGTAACATCTGGCTATGTGGACAAGGAGCAGTGGGTGAGGTTTTTCAAGATGCCTCTGTTCATTCTGACCCTGAGCCTTCAGCCTGAACCAGGAAGACATTCTTCATATTTTTTCCCACAGGGCTAGGACCATTCTAGCTTTGTCTCCTGGTCCTGAGTCTAGTCATGTTAGTTGGAATTGTTCAACAGAATTCTGTTTTCTCAACTTTGAGCCCCAGTGGTCTGTAGGAAAATTCACGGTTTCTTTAGCTTATGGTTCTGTCTGCTCCTATGGGCTCTGGGAAGCTACCCTGCCTGATCTACTCCAGATATTGGTACCCATTTTAATCTTGGCATGGGGCAGGGGAGAAGGGAACAGGAGGGAATCCCTGCCTAAGATGGGATCTTCTTAGTTGTTAAAAAACTTTTTTCAAGTTATTAAACCAAGTTATTAAAGAAACATTTAAAAGTAAAAAGGCTCAAGCTGGGAAGATTAATGCTACCCTAAGGAATTGTTATATAATTCTAGCTTTTTCTTTTCAGGAAAAGTTTCAAAACATTTACTGAAATAATAAGTGGTAAGGTTATAAGTCCTGTTTGGAGAACCTGGAAATAATTTTATATTTTATGTAGCTGTTTCACCACTGTTGGCTTTAGAGCAGTATTCCCCTAGCTGATAAATATCAGAAACCACATTGCTCTATGATGCCCTAAGGCATTGTAAAGACTTCCCATAAAAATGGACTACTTGTGCTCTCTTTAACAGCACATATACTAAAAATGGCCTGAGCTACTAGTTTTCTAGTTGTGTTGTCAATATCTGGCTAGACACTCTGGTTCCTGACTGAATATTGCCCTGAACTGGACATTTCTGGCACCCACACCCACACCCTGAAGTACACGCATTGTCCATTGTGTGGGAAGGCTAGCTACTGGCTGATTTGAGATAGCTTCTTAGACTCTCACAGAGCCTGATGCCTGGCCTCCTATTACTGCTGCCTCGCCTCGGCCCAGTCCCCTCCCATCCAGAGTGGGATAAGGAGGAGTGGAACAAACAGAATAACAAGTTGATGTGTTGCAAAAATGCTGCAGCCTCTGAAAGTTCATTTTGGAAGCTGATGGATCCTGAAAGTGTCTTCTGAGCTGAGAGTAACTGGACTAGGGGAGTAAGCTAAAGATAAGACCAGGTTGTTGGGAGAATGAGGTGCCTGCTAGACGGGTACAGCCAATGGAGCAAGTTAAGAACAAGTTGAGAACAAGGTTTCAAAAGCTGGAGCCAAATGGAGATGATCGGTTACTGGAAGTCCCAGCCTAATGGAGTCTGCCAGGAAGGACAAGGCCAAAAGCCACGATCAAGGAGGAAAGGTGTCAGGGTCCGTTTAGTTTGTTAATATCAACTGCTACGTGATAATGACTCCTCAAAGTACTAAGGAGGCAGGAATTGACTTATGAATGTGTGTGGAGCGGGTGGAGTGTGACCAACCTCCTGATTTCTAATGTCTAGCTGCATAGCATGGCAGGGGAAGTGTGTGTCCTCGTCAAATTGGATTTTCACTGCTGTCGACACGACCCCTCCACAGAGCCGGTAGAGTATGCTGGGTGACCTTGCAGACACACCAACAAGGCAGGAGTAACAAATATGTGCTTTGTAAATAACTGGATCTTCGACATTTTTTTTTTAAAGCACCAAAGTAGACATCATGAGAAAAATTAGACTTTCTTGAGCTTCTTGAATTTTAATATTATTATTTAAATAACAATTAATATTTGAAATTTAATATTATAATTTAAAAATTTTTAATTCCACATGAGGGATATAATTCAAATCTGGGACACCGTTGTCTTTTCAGAGCCTCGGTCATTATCCAAGGAGCTTAGCCTGGACCTTGTTGATCCACGATGAGCAGATGGGACTGAGCAGAGCAGGCTGACATAGGCAATGTCTAGACCATTTGGTTATTGTTTTAACCCCAGAGGTTTTATAGTTTTTATAGCACAGAAGTACAAGCCCCCTTTTTTACCCTGGGTCAGCATCATAAATGTTCTGTTATTCCTTTTAGAGAATTTTGCAATAAGGCCACATCATATTCACCAAAGCTAAGAATTCATGGTAATAGGGCTTTGTAATGTCCCATGCCGAAATCCCCTGATTTCTTGTCAAAACGAAATTGGAAAACACCATACTGAAGACTTCAGGGCTTTGTTTTTAACTCAAGTAGACTCTGGTTTTCATTAGAACTTCAAGGCTTCCTTCTGCCTCTGAAATGATATTTTTAAAAATTTTAAAACTGAGATTCTCTCAGAATGAGTAAGTTAATATATGTGAAATGATTTGGGCAACTTAGAAAAATACATGACAAGTCAACGTGTTCATGAAAATAATTACCATAATATGGTCAGCATTGGCATTTTGGCTTTTGATATTACTATTAATACTATAAGTATCATTATTTTAATTTTTTTGCTCTTTCTGAATTGACTTTCACCTGAGATCTTTAGCACCATTCCCTAACTAGCCAAAGCATGTGGTATAAAAATTTCGAGGACATTTGGAAAGATGTGACTCTAGGCCAGAGGCCTAATAGTGAGGCTTCTAATATTCAGACAGAGGTTTGACCACAGATTCACTGAAATTTGTGAGGAAGCATGGATTTGAGCCATCTCTTTGCCAAAAAATTTTTTTAAAAAGATGCTTTCTGGTATTCAGTGGGTTTTCCAGCACATTGGTCAGAGACTTTTAACTCTTTCCATGGAAGCACTGACCCTAGATGGTGTCTCCCACATGGGAATGGAGCCCGCCCTCTGTCCAAAGCCCCTAGTCATGAGTGCAGTCTGTCTGCTTGGTGTTATGGGGTGGAGGGAGGTTGGGAGGGGGATCACACACAGGCAACAAGCATGAGTTTAACCCTACAGCAATAAAGAAGATGCCATTTAAAGTATGGACTCCCCTCCAAGTTCCCAGATCCCATAGTCTGTTATCCTTGAAGGTAGCAGGAAAATGACATCTAGCGAAAAGGACTTTCTCCTTGACTCAACTTTCTGGGCATTGACTATGCTAAGGTACTTCGCGAACGAGAATGTAGCTCTGAATTCACCCCAGGCACTGGACTAGGTCTGTCTCGTGAGTCCTCCCACAGCAGCCAGGCCAGGTGTGGGCTGGACTCCTAAGAGACCTCTCTCTGCCTCTGTTTTCATTCTACCTGAGGCAAATTCTTTGTCTTCATTTTAAAGAATTTATCACTGTTTTTCAAATATAGTGAGCCATAACTAGTCATTATACAAAATCTGGAAAATATTGAAAAATATCAAGAAGAAAACAACTATCTCTAATAATCTAACAACCAATCAATAATTTAATATTAACATTTTGATGTATTTCTTTCAAAATTTTCGCATATACATTTTTTCATTTGAAACTTATCGAAATGGTATTTTATATTTTTTAAACCCCACTAAATGTTATATTGTAAACATTTTTCCAAGTGACTAAATGGTCTTTGAAAATTTGATTTTGAATGGCTGTTTCCATTGCACTGATATGTCTTAATTTACTCATTCTTTCCTTGATGGACATTTTGATTGCCGATAGCATTCTGCAATGATAAATATGTAAACATTCTTGTAGTTAAATCTTTGTGGACATCTTAGGGAAAATTCCTAGAACTGAACCTGTAGATCAATTGTTTTTAAGGTTTCTAATGCATATTGGTAAATTAGCCTCTAAAAACTTATCAGTGTCTCGATCGAAGCCTGATCCCCTTCCCTTTCTCGTGTTATAATGCATGCTCCAAGGCTTCGGTGGCACTAGCAGCTCCGAGGAGGAGGCCTAGAAATACGTATTTTAATAAGCCTCCCAATCCTTATGCATATTAAATCCTGAGGACTCTCGATATGCTGTGTACAATTCAACAACGTTCATTTCAGCAAACACTCATTAGACAGAAAAAGGTTAAGGAACCCTGAGCTAGTATATCTAAACCAGAATTTAACTTAAAGGCTCTTTTTGACTTCTGAATTTTAGATTTTTCCCTTATTTGTGATATGGGATAGTTGGAAGATTATCGGCTAAGGAGTCAGGAAACCTTATTATAAATGTGAGATAACTGAGATCCAGAATGGCTCATTTACTTCCTTGTGGTTACCCAGAGATTTAGTGGTAGAAGTAGAACTAAAACTTGAGTCAATAAAGGGCCCATATATACCCAACCTCTGGGGAGCAGAGACAAGGCATCCGTGAGAAGACTAACTCCTGAAGTGAGCCCTTACCTCAGCCAGGGAACTTTTACCTGCCTTCTGAAAGGCAGGGCCATATCTCAGGACATGTGTAGGCAGCTCTCTGGGGTCATCCGCGTAGGCACCTAATGAGGCCAGACCTTAGGCCCCTAATGTGTGCCTTAAGCCTGAGGTGGTGACACTAAAACTATACTGAGGAGGACATAGGGCAGCCATGCAGTTTCATGCCACGAGAGCAGAGTAGGAGGTGAGGTCCAGGGTCAGAAGCCAAGGGTGCAGGGGCGGGGCAAGAACGAGACCTACACTGTGGGCAAAGTTTAGATCGAGGCGGGCACGAGTTGAAAAGAAGACAAAGCCAGAGCTAGAGGGTAGCTGCCATGGATTCAGCCTCAATGATGGAGCCCCATTACATAACTTTGTGGTCAGGGGAAGCACTTGCCCCAGACTGCACCTGCGTCTTTAAATCTGGAAGGTGCTATGTACTATGTTTCCCACTGACAGCAGGTAAGTAGGAGCATCTGACAGAATGTGGGGCAATGGGTCAGGGAAGATGCACCTAAAAATGGAAATTTGGAAAATTCTATTATGGCAGAGAACAAAGTGAGCAAACAACCACCAAATTTGAAAATTCTCACCACCTTCTAAAAGGAAGTATGACTATCCATCCTGTCTGCATAACCCTGCTCAAAGTCATCAGAACACATCTACTGGTCACCTGATAATATCTGGCTGCCCTTCCTCTTATTCTACTACTTCGACTTCTAGGGGCCACATGATCAGGTCATTTGACTTTCACGTGCAGCTTCCACAGACCGCTCAGTTCCTGACAGTCCCATTTATGTTCAGGTTATATAAATCACCATGCCCAAGTCCACATCCATCTCCTGTGACTGCACCAAGTGAACCACAAGAGCCAGACCCAAAGGAACACCTCTGCTGCACTCATTCTGCACGCTTGGGCACCAAGGAATTGGCCTGTGATCACCAAGCTTCACTGCCTCTGTGCATAGCCTCCATTAGCTGTTGGCTGTCCCGTGCAGGATCACTGCTCTCCTGAATCTTGTCCTCCTGGTCCAAACTTGTGGACCCAGGGTCATGATGAATATAGATTCTGGGAAGGTCTACAACCTCCCTTGAACCAGGGGCATAAAAGATGAAGAGTGACTTTCCAGACATAGCTGTGATTGGAGTCATCCCTATGATGTTGGCCCTATGAAAAATCCATTTCCCTGGTGTCCTAAAAAACTGCCTTGGCTGAGGTGCCTCCTGATACTTAGATGGAGTTCTAATTGCTGACAGGACCCGGGTACCTGAGTCAGGAAATTCCATGTGGTGGTGACAGCAGTGCCTCCAGACCTAACTCCCAGGAGACAGAAATCAGAATTTTGTGACATCCGGATAAGGTATCCACATGCTGCTGGAGAGTCTTGGGTGGTCAACAGAGTAGTAAGTCCAAGGACAAAAATATATTCAGTGAGGACTCTGATCTAACAAGTCCCCCTGGTGGTTCCATCCTTACCTGTCTTTGCTGACTCCATCTCCACCTCCCCCTGATACCCGCTAATAAGTAGCTAACTTTAAGAATAAAGAGCATTCACATAGTTTCTGGCCAAAGCTGCAGGAGGGCCCTGACCCAGGCCAAATCTTTCCCTGCCCCATGGCCCTCATATCATGGGTCTCCTATCACCTCATGGGAACTAAGAGTCACTGATATCAAGAGGTACTGCCTCAAAGAACCCAGCATCACCAAATGGCAACATCCCACAACTGTCGTCAGGAGCAACAGGACAAACCTCAAGGCTCGCCCCGTATTAAGAGCCTCATTTTTCATGATCAAAATGCCAGACAGCCCAAGCTGCTGTGTAGACAACTATTAGGAAAGCTGGAACAGTGAGAGATATCTCAAGCCACTGCACCCAAGGTCTGAAGGCCCCAGACTTTCCTGTCATCTTGACTGGGGACATCAAAAAGAGCCCCCTACACATCTATCAGCATGACTGAAATAAAAAATACCAATGTTACCCAGTGCTGGTGAGGATGTGGAGAAACTGGATCTCCCATACATTGCTGGTGGGGATGTAAATGGCAAGGCCACTGTGGAAAACAGGGTAACAATGTTGTATAAAACTAAACATGTGCTTACCATACAATCCTGCTCTTGGGTATTTACACAAGATAAATGAAAATGTAGGTTCACACAAAAACCTGTACATGAATATTCAAGCAGTTTTATTTGTAATAGCATCAAACTGGAAGTTAGCCAGATGTCCTTCAGTGGGTGAATGGATAACAAATTGGTACATCATATCATGGAATACTTTTCAGTAATAAAAAGGCACACACTCTCTACATACAACATGAATGGATCATAGGGCATTATGCTGGGTAAGAGAAAGCCAATCTCAAAGGGTTACATACCGTATGATTCCATTTGTATAACATTTCAAGGTAACAAAATTATAGTGATAGAGAATAGATCAGTGCTGGAGGTTAGGACTGGGAGAAGGTTTGACTAGACAGGGGTAGCACAGGGAGTTTTGTAGTGATGAAATAGTTCTGCATCTCGATTGTGATGATGGGTACTCCAGTCTACACATGTGATAATATTTCATAGAGCTCTAGACACACACATGCACACACACACAATAGTGCATGTAGAAACCGATGAAATTCAAGTGAGGTCTGTACCTGAGTTAATAGTATTGTACTAATGTCGATTTCTTGGTTCAGACAATGGACTATAGTAATAGAAGATATTATCATTGGGGAAAGCTGGGTGAAATTATCCAATTACTGTACTATTTTTTCAAATAGTGAATCTTACTTCTTCCCAAAAATTTATTAAAAGCAACTTTTTAAAGTTTTTTAAGGGTTTTTTTGTTTGTTTATTTGTTTGTTTTCGTTTTTTACAAGGTGTTCCTCAACCCAGGAAAAGGGGATTCAGCTACTGGCTCCTCTTTCATGAGCAACTCCTATTGTTTATTTTGCCACTTTCTGATTTATGGTTAGGCTTCTTCTATTGAGGTGTCCCGGCGGCTTCGGCCTCACCCTCTGCTTCTCAGAATCGCCCATCTCAGATGGAATCAAAGCTCAAGTATTGCAGCACTGAGCGTGACTGTGTCCCCTTTCCCCCTCCCTGAGCCTGTAACTTCAAAGCAAGGTAAAGACTCAGAGATCTAAGAAATGGCCTCACTGTGAAAATCTAGGACAAATCATCCTACTCACCCCGCACAACAGTTTATTTTCTGGAATGGCTCTTTGTCTTCCCTGCAATTCACACAGATTATTCTCTTCACCTTCATCAAATGGCCCCTCCTCTAATGGAAGGAGATTAACCCTTCTTTGCCCCCTTTCAATCTCATTCAGCTGAGGCCTTTCCGCTAACCACGTGGCTCTCTCCGGGCCTTGTGCCCCAGCTGAATGCTACCGTGTGAGATGGCTGCCTTCCCTTTGAAGCACTTAGGCCTCTGTCAAACAACTTTTTGTCGGACTTAGCCCTAGGAAGATAGTTTTGAAATTTTGAAGTTAAACTTATCATAAGCATCCTGGGTTTGCAGGAGGCCATGGGTGTTTAGGGCAAGAGGTACTTGCTGTGTTCGCTACCTAAGAGCTCCATCTTAATGCAATTCTAGCTTTATTTACTCCCCTGCTCTGCGGAGGGGTCCCCAGCATCACCTAAGATTGATGCTGAGCATATGGGGCTAATGTCTTTGAGGCATCCTGTCCGGATATAAGATACTCACGCACGAGCCACTGGCCTCAGCCCCGTTTCATGCCATGCCTTATTTATTAGGGGAACTCATCTCTAGCGATCATGCTGAGACAGACAACAGTGTACATTTCTTGGACCTGGCTGTGAGTTGCACATCCAGATGATGTGCTAGAAAGGTGACAATTTGAATTGTTGATCTTCAGTAAGCGTAGATGAATCTCCTAAGTTTGCACCTTTTGGTTTCAAAACCATACTGAACAACGGAAAATGAAACCTGCAACTTATTTTTAGCTGTTCACGCTAACTCATGAGATTTTTCTTTGCAAACCAAATATGATAAAGGCTATTTCAGCTAGCCAAACAATCTGGTTGACTTAATATAGCAATCAAGCCTACTTCTCTGATACTCTCAGGTGACACTTGGTCTCAGGTGATATTTTGAACAATATTTATTATTTTGCTTAAAATGTTATTTAGTTAAGCTTTTTTATTAAAAAAAAAAATCTAACCAAGTGTACCATAATATTTTCTTCTGAAAAGAATTGGGAAACAAATTATAAACCTCTATACTGGCATCTATTCATTAATTCACTTATTCTATTACCATTTATTAAGTACCTTTTTGAGTGAAAGCTTATGATTTTTTGAAAATTGAGTCAGTGTGTTAAATTACAAAGAGCAGAATGTCAGAAATTAAGAACTATGGCTTTTATCCTGGTTGCTGTGGTCTTGAGTTATAGCACTCTTTGAACCTGATATTCTCCTCCCTCAAAGAAAGGGTTTGATGACATTCTCTAAAGTGCCTTCCTCATCCTATAATTCTGTGAAACATGCTCTGTCACCAAGGGCCTGAGGAAATGTTGAGGTACTTATTGGAGGCAGTGGTGTGCTGTCAGGTCACTCTTATTTCTGTTTTCCGTTTCTCTGTTCTAGGAGGGACAGATTTAAACAAAGCCTGTGATCTGCTTGGCAGACAACCTGTGGCTCCCCTGGGTAAACAAATGGTTAAGTGCTTGAAAGACTTTCATAGGTATTTTCAGCCCTAGGTCCATTCCTTAACTCATGAAGTGAGTTCTCCAATTCTAAGAAGTCACTTAATGACACAAAGCTGAAGATTCCACTGGCAGTGGTGGGAACAGAGAAAGGACTCCCAAGTTTGGTCAGTCAAAAGCACACCCTTATGAGCCTCTCTGATGCACCAGGCAATGCCCTAGGTACCATTTCAGATACATAGACCTTGCAGGAGGCATGAGTAAAGGTAGGTAATTCAATATAACAAACTTCTCGTGCTTTTTTCTTTAGTTCAAAGGAAGTGAAGATTCACTGAGGTTTGTTAAGCTTCTCTTGTGAGAAAAGGTGCATGGTTGTGGCCTTTCTGAAATATAAAGTCATTTATGTGAGAGAAGAGAAAGCAAATGAGTTTGTTGCCAGGTAGAGTCTTGGAATATTTGTGGCCCGGATGATAAAGATACAAGGAGAGGATTATGCGCTCACATGGGCGGGGTCTTACTGATCTGTAAGAATTTTTCTTTCCCCACCTTCAATTACAGCCCACCCTCCTTTTTCAACCTGGTTGCCAATATCTCTAGAAAGAAACTCAACCTTCTTGCTGAATGTGTATTTTGCCAATTCAGGATCTAGAAGACACTGCTGTTCTACTTGCTCTTTACTTGGGGAGTGGCAAGCAGTCATGGCTGCAAATGAACATGTGATTAGGGACGCAGGAAAGCCCAATCTCCATGTGCCCGTGAGGTCTTCATTAGTGACATGTTTCAAGTGCACTAAGAAATGAAAGCAGGAACTGTTCTGTTGCTTAAG
This sequence comes from Rousettus aegyptiacus, assembly GCF_014176215.1. Taxonomy (NCBI): domain Eukaryota; kingdom Metazoa; phylum Chordata; class Mammalia; order Chiroptera; family Pteropodidae; genus Rousettus; species Rousettus aegyptiacus. The sequence goes on along the minus strand of NW_023416307.1, from coordinate 124,065,687 downwards.
CTGAGGTAGTGATTTTGAAAATGGTGATGAGACATACTGCGGATTTTCCCACAGGAGAGTTTGAGCTGAATTAGGGTGGGGTGGACTGGTATCCACCACAGTCTCCCTTGCAGCAATAAGTCACTTATTGCTTTTTCTCCATTGAAAACCACATGGTTCATATTCCCCTTCTCCTTTCAGCTCTTTTCTGGAGGGTGACTTCAGTTTGGTCCCCAAGGCTTACTGCTTGTTGCTTGCCATCAAATATGTACACCTTTTCCACACCTCACACAGATGCTAATGGATGGAAGTGAGAAAGCTCCTGTCTAAGAGTTGAATGAGGCTTCCTGGAGTTCAAAGGCACGTCTACTCACCCAGCCCTTCGTTCTACTGCCTCATGAATGTTGAGCAAGATAATCATCCTCTCGTATTCCCAGGCAGGGTGAAGCTGATAGAATTGCTGAAAAAGCCCCCTTGAGAGCCACCTGGTTGGCATATAAAATTACTGCCAATGAGTGAGATAGTCAGCTGGACATATAGCCAGGCGATAGGAGACTTAGAATCCAGTGCTTGGCCTAACTGACTTAGAAAGCAAGCTGGGCTGGATTTTTCAGAATCACAAACTTTCAGAGTTGCAAAGTATCTTAGGGGCAAAATGTACAGATGTTAACATAGAATCAATCATTAAAATAATGCACTTGAACCACTGAACTTGGTTAAGGAAAATCTGTTACTCAAAAATTAGGCTTTTTGAAAGTTCATTTAAAAAATATATTTGGGAGGGAACTCATAATACCAATTTTGGTTATCTATGAAGGCCAAAAATACTATTTGTGAGTAGAAACCAGGTCAGTCCTGATTGTTACACTATTGTTTCTTTGACAGATCATTTAGATTAAAACGCTCTCACAACTTGGTAAGTTTACTCACAAATGCTGAATATGTTAGGTATCAAAGGAAATGAAATGTACTTTTTAACACAACAAATGGGTAAATTCACTTATGAACTGTGTGATCTTGGGCAAATGACCAGATCGCTCTCAGCCTCATTTTCCTCACTCGTAGCATAAAAAAATCTTGACTTCACTAGGGGAAGTAGTTTGTTCAGATGCAAATGTAAGCTTTCCTATTTATTTTGCCCATAAAACATATCCAAATTATGACATACCTCTGACCAAAATCGTTACTGCCTTCTACCCTTAACTTTCCAACATGGTCTCGTTGATTCTTCCTCCTGTATTCTGTCTTTTCCCCCTGCTGATCCAGCATCCTAGGTACCTACAATTCCTAGGCCCTGGAGAGTTGAGCCTAGTTCTTAAAAACAAGGGTGGCCATGGATCCAGGAGTCTGCACAGTGAGAAGATTCCCACATCTGGGCCGAATGTGGAGGTAGGAGGTCGTATCCTCTTAGCATTGGTAGAAAAACCCAGACTTTGGAATAGGTCAGACTTAGGTTTGAATCCTAACTCTGCTAATCACTGTGTGACTAGTAATCTCAATTTGTTCCTCACCTAAAGTTGATATAACTAATATCCACCTTGCAGGTGGAAGCTGATAGAGTGGATTAGAAAACTCCCCCTTGAGAGCCACCTCGTTTAGAATTAAGTAATAAATACAGATCAATATTGAGTAAATAGTAGGTTCTCAATAAATGGTAACTATTATAGACTTAGGTTTGATCAAGGTAGAAAGCAGATATGGATGACCAAAGTAGCACTGGACTTTCCAGAGCACTTAGGCTGGAATATCCAGAGGCACTTTCAGTTGTTGGTAGATTGTCACTATGTTGTTTCCAGGGCTCAGTACACTGTAGACAGATGTAATAACTGACCTCATAAAATTGTTAAAACTTTTTAAATTCTGAGAATTTAAACAAAAATGTGATATTTAGTAAACATTTTATTTTTTAAAATTTAGATCGAAACAGCCTAACTGATAACAAACTTACCCCCAAATGTTGACTATCTATATTAGGTATGAAGCGAAACCAGCTGTAATTTTAAATGCAGTAAACGGAGTAAAAAAATGTGCAAACCAATCCAAATGTTTATCAACTAAGGATTCCTCTGGGATTCGGTGCCTTGACTTTACGTTTTTTTAAACATAGAGTCAAGCTTTGCTCATACTTGAATTATGTTCTTTGTGTAATCCATGGAATTTAACTTTAAACCACAGCACCGAAAATAAAATGAGCTCAGACTGCAGAACAGTGAGAGCCTTACTTACCCAAACTGAGAGACGCTTGCCTCACGGCTGGCTCTGCCCTTCTCCAGCCTGCTCCTGCCAGATTGTTTTGGGTTCCTGGTGCTTGTCAAAGTGGCAAAAACAGGTTCACATTTTCATCGTGGAAAAGGGACTTGTCTTTTAATTAATGTTTGTACCTACGCCCTGAGGAGGTTGGTGAGGAGCACAGATTTTTTAAAAATCATAAGTGAATGCATGTCCTTGCCACTTGTAATCACGACAAAGCGTAAGTAATTCAGACATGAGCATGGTTTTTTAAAAGTACGAAACAGGATTTACTGGTCAGGGAATGTCTGCCTAAACAAGCTCATCCATCTGAGTGCTTTCAACTACAGTTCAAATTTGTTTAACACAAACAGGTTTGGTAAACGGTTCATGTTAGCTCATTGAGTATTTTCGGAACATCATAAAATAACCAATATGTGACTTTTAGGCTCACTTTGACAGAGGGTGGACAGAGAACCCCGCAAAGAGGTTTGGAAACCCTTTGCCCTAGCATTTGGCTTACAAGTACCGGTAGGGAGCCTGACCACATTCACTACTGTGGTCCTGTAAAGGGGACAAAACACTGTTCGCTCATTGCATGGAGCCTGGTATGGATTACTGTCTTTGCCACTGTCATTTATTATCCCCGGAAGAGGAGGCATCGACTTGGTTCTATGTCGTTGGAGTTGATTCCAAATCGTGTCTATTTAGCCTACACGATAATAATTTGTGAGTATTTTAATGTGAATGTCTAGCTTTCAGATGGGGAATATCTGAATAGACACTAATAGCATCAGATGCTGAGGTGTTGGCTTCTACCTCCTCCAATCCCACTCTGAGGGCTCTGCTTTATAGATGACCTTATATTAAACTGGTACCTTGTAACTCAGAGTGATGTGACACTCTTTCTAATTCCTGACCCCCATGATAAAGGTGGAATTAGCCTAAGGACACTTCATTCTAATTTTGTGTCTCTGGCAATGCTAACCAGAGCTCTGTAGGGCAGTGAAGTGGGGGTGGGGAAGATGGTTCCAACACTGGTGTTAGACCAGGAGCTACTGTTTTCGTTAGAGCCACGTTTATTTCTAGAATAGTTAGGAAGAGAGATGTGCTCCAAAGAGAAGAGGACTCGGTGAGGTTCAGGTACGACTGACCATCTGGATAACCCAACTCAGAGACTTTAAAGTGTATGGGATAGAGCTGGGCTGGGTACTTTCCACGTATTGAGCAAAAAATCACTTGGGATCTGGGGAAGGAGACAGAATGAGAGCTAGAAACAAAAGATCTAGTTGTGAAACCTAGTACCTAAGTTAAGATGTTTGACTACATTTTCTCCTTTAAAAAAGAATCTAGGGAACTTGAATGTTCTGCTAACCTGATTATTTTTAGCCACTCTGTATAGAAAATAGAGCCGCTGGGAAGCTAGCAACCCCAGGAAATATTAATTTATTTTTGCATGTGTTAAAATGAACTAATCTTCACATGTTCAGTGATGCAGTAGGCAATGAAAGACTTTTGAGGAGATGTGAAGAAGAGAAATGTAAATATTATGTATTCAAAATCAGTCTCATAGCATTTTATAAAATGTTGGCTTATATCCAGGATCTAAGGGTGGGGGTGGGTATGGTTTCTTTGTAGCTGAAGGAGTGGAAAAGAATCTGTTTTATTTTCTTAAAAATAAAAGACTTCTGGTTTTATACAGCATGGTAAATGAAATGCTTTTCTGTTTTTTACCTGCCGTCAGGATCTGGAGGAAATTTTTCTAGCAAGCTGTGCTGCTTTTCTCTCTTTGGGGACATGGTAACACTGGTTTTGTAGCAAAACAGTATTTGCTTATTAGGCATTTCTTCAAAATCCTGAATAAGCAGCTCTTTCCACATTTTTTTGTTCCACATGTTAAACATTTCATTGCAATTTGAGCTTCGATTGTGTGTGTGTATGTGTTGATAGGAAGGATTGAAAGGAGATGCATAAAAATTCTTGAAGGTTTTTGGGTTTAAAAAATTAATTCCTACAGTTATGCATTGGAGTCTCTACAGAAGGCGATTCCAATTTATTACATACAGCGAAACTAGACCCCATCAATCTGGAGCAGCGGGGGTAGGGAGGGGTATTGAAGAAGACATGAAATTTGGTGTTTGAGTAGATGCGATTTAATTTTCAGAAAACATTTCACTCATAAAACGGATAGCACCCCCGTGTCAGCCCTGACCTCCATGATGTCAATGTCATCGTGCAAGCGTAGCTAAGATAAGCCTCAATGTAAAACAAAGAAACATTGCACCTCAGCACACCACCATTTCTTCTCTTACAGTACGTACTCTCTCTCTCTCTCTCTCTCTCTCTCTCTCTCTCTCTCTATATATATATATATATATATATATATATAGCCTTTTGGATTCCTGTTAATGGCTCGTTACTTTGCAATTTAGCTTTTGGAGGGGGAGGGAGGAGAAAAATCATTTTGCACGTCCTACGTTTTAAGCAAGTACAGTATGCTGCTGCAAGTCAACATTATTTAGGTCAGTACCTAAGGATAGCTTTTATCGTTCATGAAGGTAGCTATACATCCAAAGGAACTCGGCATCAATTTATTTTTCTGTCCTGGTTTTATTCTGCTTCTAAGTTTAAGCAAATTCATTCACATTTTAATACAATTCTGACTGAGGAGGTATCTGCCTGTTCAGTACTGCAGATACATTTAGCAGGATACATTTACACGCTTGTGGTTAAGAGGTTATAGCACGGATACAGACAGCTGATCATGCATTCTTCTACAAGCCTGCCGGCACCATTTAGGATTTTGAAAAATAATCTAGAAATGCTTTTATAATATTTTTTACTTTGCAATAGCTTAACAGTTTTTTTGTTGTTGTTATTAGCAATTCTATGAAATTAACAGTCTATAAAATGCATCCCAAACCAGATACATACTGTATTGAAAGCTTTCTTCAAGAAGATATGACAGTATTCATTCCGGCTGATTTTCTTCCTTAGCAAAAGGATCGTTTGATTCTCAGAAGCAGAAGGACACATTCATTGTGCAGCAGCTCTGCTTAAGTGTATGAAATGCCTTCTACTGTCTGGTTGCAGAATTTGGACTTTGCTAAACAGTGTTTAGTGATTGGGCTCATCTTGCATCACCAGTTGATGACATTTTTCTTTGTTCCCTCCTACCCAGTTGAACCAAGACTCTGAGGCTGATATGCAATGTCACTTACAACATTAATCAGATACTGCATTTAAGGTGAGCAGTCCCTTGCCTCCTCCTTCCCCAGTGCTTGTGTGCTGCATGCAGTGCGTATCTTGCTCCTGTGAGCCTAAGATGGCAGGCAGGATTAGCCGTGCTTGTGCTGTGTGTGCATGCTGTGTATAGAATTCATTACACGTTGCCTAGTATTTCAGATGTGAGTATGTAAATGCTCTGTATGCCATATCATCTGGTAGTGAAGACTTGTTTTTGCCTCATTACAGCCTTAGATATTTCAACACCACCTTTCAGTTCCGATTCATTTGCTTCTGGATGTTTGCTTCTCATCACATTCAAAATAGGATTTTACCTTTTTTTTTTTTTTCAGCAAAGCCAAAAAAAAAAAATTCTAAAAACAAAAACAACAACAAAACTCTGCTACCAGATGGTGTCTCCCCTTTCTTCTTGCATTTGCTGTCTTTTAAATAATGTATGTTGTATTGTTAATTAATGTGAATATCAAATTAAACACTTGAAACTTACATATTTATTATGCAGGTAGGAGGCAAGGTAGAATCTATTTTTAACTCTTGTGCACTCCATGGTGTGCAAACAACTTGGTTCTCAAATTTGTATTTTCAGTGCTGGTATCAGTGGTTTGATTTTCAGCAAATGTGACAGTGGCCTTTGCAGTGGTCAGCTCCGGGCTTTGAACTCTCAGAGGAGGAAGGGAAAAAAATTCAACACACCACCTCCTTGGTTGCAGCCTCAGAGAAACCTTGGATGAGAAACTTCTTTTTTCAATCCTGTTTTCCTGTTGATAAATTCAGTTCTCGTGATCACAGTACATTCAAGCTGTTCTGCGTATGATTTTTTTGTGTGTGTGACAATTGCATCTAAAACTTGTGAGCAAGAAGACGGAGAAATCAGTTGGTCTCCATCGCTTTACATAAAAATGGCTGAGTGTCTTGTCATGCTAGCACTGCACTAAGTGATACATACAGGTAGGTTGAAATTTGCATGTTTTATAAAATTTGAGCCAGGCAGCAAGAATATTAGATTGATTAAAATATGACTTTTAAAACAAAAATTAAATTAGACAGTTGTAATTGGGGGGAGGGGTATTAAATTGGATAGCCTTTCCTATTCAGATACTATAGAAATATATAGTTTTAATAAACATAAAATGATTCTGCTATAAAGGTGAGATGATTCTTTTTTTAAAAAATCATGTATATGATAGGTGTGGCGCCATTAGACAACAAAAGAATTTTTTGAAAAGTCTGTTGATTCAGCTCCATTTTAGCTTGAAACTAAAAATAAATGGGTTTCTGGAGATAATTTCGAATAGCGCAAACAAGCTTAATATGAAACATTTAAAATATTTAAATTTTAAGAAGCGGTCTGTAAACGTGTTATGTGAAAGATGAAAATGAAAACTTATATGCTTCCAAAATTAATTTTAGATAATATGCAAGAATAAATACATTATGTATATATTATTTGAGGAGATGAGAAGTTACAATTTTTAAAGGGGGAAATATTAAGTGTAGATGGCCCTGTTAGAAGAAAATGAGCTTCACTGAATGAAAGAGTCCCTAGGATGGTTCATTGCAGACCATACAGCTGTGGTTCTGTAAGAACAGATTCTGGCACTTTTCAAAATAATTTCATGGGCTCTTTCCTTTGAGGTTAACGTCTCAAAATATACTTTAGTTTCAAATTAACACTGGGCCAGAACCTGTTTCCTTGGTAACCAAATCTCATTTAAAAATGCAATAACAGATATGCAAAAGATTTGTCTTAAAAAAAGAAACAAATGTTTTATGAAATACAGTTCTTTTTCCTCTCATATAGAGTCTGAATTGATTTTAAATATTTTTAAATGCGGTCTTCAAGCCTTAAAATCTAAGCCATATTTCTACATATATAGAGAAACCTTGCCCAGTGAGAGCTTTTTTTCCCCTCCTTTGTGCTCAGTACTTTCAAAATTAAGGTTTTCTTTGTGACGTGCTCCAGAATGCTGGTCAAGGTTTGTGTACAAAGGTGTAGTTTCATTATCACGAGTTCACCAGCGCCACTGAAACAAAAGATATCTCAGAAATTCTGAGAATCATAAAATGCTCATGCTCTTATTTTCCCCGATGCTTCCATTGGTAACCTCAGAGCCCTTGGTAGAAAAAAGACCCAAACCCAAGCCCACCCCCCCAATGATAAGTGTACATTGAGCCTTTGTGGAAACGTCTTTGTAGGTGTGTGAGGAGAAAAATGCTGTCAAACCCGAAACCTCCCTAAGGTTTTCTCCAATGTAAAGAACCTTGAGATTTAGAACCATTCATGTAAATAGTTGCTGTATTCTAGCAGTTTGTTTTAAGATTCCAAAGCACTGTCTGTAAAATCAAACCTCCTACGGGCTAAGGGTTTGTTGTTGCTGTTGTTGTTGTGTTGTTTTGTGACCAACTTAAATACTTTGCTTAGAGTCTTTCTCTGGCTCAATTATATTAGAACATGATTCATCTCATAGTGATTTCGTTCTTTGGGTTGCCATGAAATATCCTTCCTGCAACACCTTTTTTTTTTTTTTTTCCGGCTGTTCGGAAGCCATTTTCCTTCTTGCCTGTGCCTTAAAATGACTAAGTACCTTTTGAATATAGCATCAATCAGAATATCATAAACCGAGGGGAAATGTCAGAAACCTGATTCAGTATTGCCTATTTATTTTAGTACCAGTACATTAACAGTTGCAGTAGGATCAAGCTAATTGTCATTCGCTCTTGAACAAATAATGAGCCAGGCATGTGTAATTAAAACACTATTGCTATTCAGAAAGATTACAACTACAATGTCTTCTATTTTGATAGGCTGGTACAAATTAATCATTTTGAACCCATTTGAATCTTAATCACAAGATTAGATGGATGCAGTGTCATTGTTTTACCATAAAAATGAATGCCCGATAGATTCAACAGTGTATTTCTTTATAAAATGTCGATCCTTTTGTTTTTAACTCAAGCATGGTTGCGTCATCTTGGAGATTTTCATCCCTAATAATTTTCTTGTGGCATTATGCATTTATGTTGCTCTTGGTCTTGCCTAGAAGAATTTTAAACACAATTCAAGGAGCTTGAAAGCCAAATAAGACTATTGGGAAGTATATTGTACCATTGTCATTCTAATAAATAGACAGTGAATGGAAGAATAATTATTATTTATTACTTTGTTGTGTTTCACCCTAATGCTTGCCTGCATATTTCACAGAAATGTTTACAAGGCGCAAAGTTTTTCTTAACGTACCCATTTACAATTATTATTGGATTTCCTAGTTTAGCCAAAAGCACTTCCTGCCGAATGTAAAAGATGGCACTTACCTCTTACCATTGTTCAGAAGGCTATGCTCAAGCCATTTGCACTTTTTGGCTAAGGTGTTTATACTGGGCAGGCCAGGGCAGGTGCGAAAGGAAGAATGTGCAAACAACTGCTTTGTTCTTACCGAAATGAAATGGGCAAATCTGTGGTTTTCCGCATGAATGACTTACAGTATAAAATTCTCAATTCTTTTTTTTTGGAAAAGAGGAAATGTGTTTCCAAGACTTAACTCAAGCTTTTTTTTAACCTGTTCATATTAATGATCTGTTTAGATAGGTAAATGAATACTATTACATTCAGTTATCCAAAATATCTTCATCCAGGTCGATATCTGTTGTATCAATATCTTCTAATTAAAAGAGATCACATCTCTTGTTACTAGAGTGATATTGCTCTACCTCAACCATTACCAAGGCTCCCCCATGTCTTTGAGCTGGTTAATATGGGAGAAAAGGATCTAGAAAAAGATCTAGCACCTTTCTCTTTAGTATTAAATCATGCTAAGCCTTTGAGTTCCCAATTGACACATTTATTGAATACCTACTATATACCAGGTATATTTCAGAGACTGGAAATATAGTAATGAACAAAATAGACCAGAGCTTGCTTTTTGTGGACCTGCCTCTAGTGTGATTGGTAGTAGCGGTGGGGAAAATTATGTAAACAATTAATTAAAGAAGACAAGTGCAAAGACAAAAAAAAAATTTAAAAAGCAATGTGACGTGTTGGGAGGAGGAGACTCACTTCAGAACTGTTGGCCAGGAAAAGCCTTCCTAAGGAGGTGGTATTTAAATAGAGACCTACGTGGTAAGATGGATCCAGCCACGTGAAGATCTGTTGGGGGCATTGCCAGACAGAGGAGTGCTCATGCTCAAACTGCGAACTTTTCCTTTCTTGGTGGAACTGCCACTATATCAGAGCCCAGTTTGATGACTTTGTGGGTTGAGCCTTATTTAGGTATGATTTCCCTGAAGTAAGAAGGTGTGTCAGGCCGTCATGGCTGGTTTTAGACAAATTCCCACGACGTGGGGCCAGAGGAATCATTGCCTTTGACCCAGTCCCACTCCAAAACTGCCTAAAAAGGTGCAGTGAAACTCTGGACATTGCAGTACCGGGTGGTGATAATATTCTGCAACATATTCAGTTCTAACCCAAGAAATCCACAGAAGAAAGCCTTCTTAGAGCAGAAATATTCTGGGAGGCTTTTTGCTCTATTTTTTATAAGAATTTCAGAGTTTAAACACTGGCCAAACATTGAAATAGGTATTTATTTTTATTTTTTTCAAGGGTCTATTCCATCTTGCCAATAAATTGTCATTGTCCTCTAATGCCTAAAACTCTTCAGTTCTACAGACCTCTTTGACTGTTGGTGGCTTTCTAAAGACCTCACTACTTGCAATAATATTTCTCTATTTGAACAAATAATATTAAGAAAATTCTTCTTAAGAACCAGAACCCTCATGCCTTTTACATTAGTCTGCTGATGAAGGTTTGAAAACAAAGGAGGTAGGTTTGTTATATATACAAGTTAGAAATTATAAGGCCCTTTGAATGTTTCAGAAGCATCTTCTAAAATTGATTCATAATTTAGTGGGCTTTGCTTATCACAAGTCGGAGGTGGCCTGGCTGACTTTTTACACTTTGGTTTTGACTAGCCATGAAACATTTCACTGCATGAAGACTATTCTAGTCCTTTGTAGTAGAGTATCATCCATTAGTAAGGGAGGGAGCTTCAACAATTCATTTCACTTCTTCAAGCATTTGTCGAGCATCTACTGTGTAACAGACACTGCTACAATCCAGACAAAATGGAAAATATGACATGAAACTCCCTATGAAACTCTGGTCCATGTTCCTACACAAGGCTAGAATATTGTATGGACAGGCACAGTTGAGTGTCCTCTGTTCTAGAAAGAAATGAATGGCATGCTGTTATAACGGCATACTGTTCCCTGAAGGCCAGCCTTCAGTTTCGTGGCATCTCAGCCAATGGCAAGAATGGTTCTTCCCTGGGACTCTGTGTGTTCCTACTCGTTACCTTAGCAAGATGTCTTGGCTCTTAATAAGCCACCGTATGTCTGGCTGCCCTGCTCCAAGCTGGTCTGCCTGCATTGCCAGGTGACCTCAATAACAGGCTGCCACTCTTTCACATTCATGAGCAGATGTTAAGTTGAGAAGCAAAAATTTGAATTTGTGATGCAGGCAAGATGCTTCTGCCTTTTTACCTTCCCTGGCTGACGATAAGGGTAGTGGTGGTGGTGGGGTGTCTCTCTCCTGGCTTTTCTGCAGCAGGCTTTGTGAGCAGCAGGTAAATCAAAGACCAGTTGCCAAAGCACTTGTCTTTATCAGGTGATCCCAGCATGGCTCTGCCGTGGCCTAAATATCTCAATGACCAGAAAATTGGTCTTTTGATCTCGTAACTCATTTTGCATCTTTTCCCTTAATGGCTTCCTTGCATCTGCAGCTATTCCTGCTCTGGGTTCAAAACTAGCATTTGCGTCTACGCTCACTGTATTTGGCCTATGGAGGCGAGTTGTTTTCTGCTTCTCTTTTGTTTTACAAATGCCAGTGTAAATGTTCTTTTTGTGTTCATGAAAAGAGTGAGAGCTTTCATGATTTTCTTTATATAATAAAGTAAACCCCTTCCTAACTCCGTGGTCATTGCTGCCAGATGGATATTTTGAAAATCCTTTCTTTTTTCTTTGCTAAAATCTTCTACCCTGTCTGAGGCCTTGCTCTAATTAAGGCCTAACGGTCCTGCCCATCTTCCCCAGCGCAGAGCATGACTGGAGCGCCTGCCCCGAGGGCCTTACAAGCCAGTGAGACGAGAAAACAAAAGCCACCAGCTGAGAACGTGGTTTTAAATCCCAGAAGGGCAGTGCCCTTGTAATTTTTTTCCCTTCCTCTTGTTTCTTGAGCTGCGGAAGGGAAGGGAGGAACCTTTAGCAGGGAAAGAAAGAGGACATGTCATTGAAAGAGGCTCTGGAAAATGCAGGATATGGGGAAAACGATGTGGAAGAGAATAGAATGGCATCTGAGGGGCAAAATGGGGAGACGGAGATGACTGCAGACTGAGAGGGTAGCAAGGGGGAAGGGCAGGGGTGCAGAAAATAAGAGAGAGGGAACAAAGCGGGCAGTCGGGAGGCGGGTGGGTAGGTGGGTGAGTAGAAGGAGATGCCACTGTGCTGCACCCTGAAGCTGGGCGTGCAGGTTACAAGGGGGAAGGAATGAGGAGGAGCTTCGACTAGAAAATACGGGCTTGGGAGAGCCCACAGCAGACATAGCGACTGGGCGCTCTGCTGTTCCGTCTGGCTTCATTCGGAATGTTGGCTTAGCTGCTTATTTGCCCCGTGTTGGCTGTTATGAACAACTACCTGCAGACCAACGTCCTTAGAAGTGACTTATCCCAGTCTTATGAAGTCTGCATCCCAAGACTCCCATTCTACAAGCTGAAGATGCCAGAGAACCCCACCCCATATCATTCTACTAGATCCGGATTAACCTTTAAATGAGCAGAGTTTTCACATGTGCTGTGACTTAGTGCTTTTGGTCTTCTACAAAGCTCAGGCTGGTGATAGACCCAAAATACCTGCTTTAAGCTGCAGATTTTAGAAACTCTTTTTCCCAAAGTTCTGTTGCCCTTGGCAGGCATGCTGCTCTGCTATTGAAGCCCCGGAAGCCTGTCATTTCTTGCTCCTCACCATCCTATCCAGCCCCTGGTCTGAGCGCTTGCAAAGCCATCCCCAGTGGATATTTCGATTGTTTGAATTTTTTGGTTTCCAGGAGAATCGCACCTAGCTGGCACACCTATCCTTAGTGTTGTCATCATCCCTGTACTTCTTGCTTAGCTCTTATAGGAATGTGAACCACAGACTTCAATTGCCGTGTAAACCTTAGGCCCACTTTATTCTATCATCAAGGGTACTGTGGCACAGAGAGGTTATGACCCTCCAGGTCACTTGGAGAGTTAAGGGGACATGCTCAACTCCTAGTCCAGTGCTCTTTCTGCTAAACCAAGCTGCTTTTATGTCACAGGGGAAGTCTTGTTCTAAGACAGGGTCAGTTTAAACTTCATAGAAAAAGTTTGCAAACTTTTTCTATAAAGGATCAGATAGTATTTTAGGCTTTGTAGATCAAGGCAAACCTGAAGATATTATGTAGATCTTTATATAACAATGGAGAAAAATTCACACAAATTTTTTATTGATGAAATTAAAACTATATTAATAATAATAGACATTCTGCCGTAGGTACAGAAATGAATGACTGGCTCTGTCCCAATAAAACTTCACTTATGGACACAGATTTTGAATTTCATGTCAATTTTTCAAGTCACAAAATATTATTCTCCTTTCAATTTTTTTTCAACCATTTAAAAAGTAAGAATCATCCTCAGCCTGTAGGTTATACAAAAACAGGTTGAGGGCCGAATTTGACTCATAAGCCATAGTTAGTAGACCCATTTTCTAAGTCAAAATCTTCAAACTAGAGGCCCATTAGCCAGTCTGGTCCACATGTGTATTTTGTTTGACATTTAACAATAGTTTCAATTGAATCAGTCACCAGTGTTTTTGTTTTCTGTTTTTTAGTTGTATTAACCTTTTTCTTCTAATTATAAAAGTAAAATATACTTACTGTGAAATAATTTGGAATGTATTCTTTTCTGTATGCCCGGAGATTTTTTTTTTTAATAGTTTAATATTTCGTAGACAATTTCATGTCTTCTTTTTATTCACTTAATGTTACAAAATTTTATATCATTTAAAGTCTTTCATTAACATAATCTTTTAAAATTTTGTTATAAAAATCTTAAACATATGTAAACTATGGAAAGACGAGTTTAATGAACCCCTGTGTAGCCACTTTCAATAATTCTCAACTGCTGGCAAATCTTGTTTTATTTAAATCCTCTCCTGTACTTTTTAAAAAATCTCAGATCACACAATTTTATCTCTAAACATTTTAGTATGATAAATAAAGTTGGGTAGAGTATATATAGTCTTTCTGTACTATTCTTGTAACTTTTCTATAACTTTGAAATATCTCTAAATAAGTTTTTAAAATACGGATTACTAGAAAACATTTAAAATATAGATTACTAAAAAAGAAAAATAACCACAGTATTATTATCACACAAACAAAAACAATAATAATTCAATCACATCGAACATCATTGTCAGCATTCAGATTTGTCCAATTAGGTCCTTTTTCTAAAAAAATAATTTGTTCAAAGCACAAGTCCAAATAAGGTCCATACAGTGGAACTTATCCCCTTAAATCTCATTTAATCTATAGATTTCCCTCCTTCTCTTTCTTGCATCCTTGCTGTTGCTATAAAAATTTTGTCGAAAATGTTCGTTTGACCCATAGAGTTTCCCACAATCTGGAGTTCGACGATTGCACACCTTGGAGCTGTTTTACATGTTTCTCTGTCTCAGAGATTTCCTGTAGTTGATAGTTACAGTTAGAGACTTGATGAGATTTAGATTCTTTTTTTTTTTTCTAAGTAGTCAACATTTCACATATTTTATATAAAAATCCTGATTTGGGCTTCATTGGAAAATTCTGTATAACCGGCATTCTCAGCTGGCAACAGTTGTCTGGGGCTGGGTAGTGACCACCCCCATCCCCCATTTAGGTGGGACATGGATTATCCTGTATGCCCCAGTTCATATTATTTCTACCTGGCTCCCATGGACATTGGAAGTCGACACCCCTGTTCTAAACACTGCCTCTTCAGGGGCTTTAGTAGATTTCTCAACACAACATCACAAGAGGCTTTTCGGGGATGTGGCAGAGATTAGAAAACATGATTTGGACAGGGCCTTTCTTAATATGCTCAAAAGGAAAGAGATAAGCAGCCATACAAGGAGAGGCCAAGTGGCAGAATTTGGTGAGTATCTAGGATGAGGGGAAGAGAGAAGAAAAGTAAAACAAAAAATTAAATTCTCAGAGTGCTGCAAATACGGGAGGCGGAATGAGTTATAGATTCCTAACCCATAGTGGGAAACAAAGGAAGCAAGTGGCTTTACTAGAAACACGTAAATCTTTTTATATATTATGATAATATTGAAACCGTAAAAAAGGAAGAGAAGGCAGATAGTAAATGTCAAACTAAACCAGAAAGTGCAAGCGGGCAATTATAGCATAGTAGAAATTGTGGAGATTAAAAGAAATGAAGTAGAAAATGAGAAAAGCCTCCTAAAAGGGCACTGGAAAAAAGATCAGAAGCCATGTTGTAGCGATATTGAAAAATTGGTAGAAATTTAAGAGAGGAAAGAATCTCGAAAGTTTTAGAATTTTTTTTGTGATTAGCAAATGTATTAAAATGAAGAGTATTATAAAGATATAGAAAAATAAACCACATTTAGTTGTTTTGAAAAGAATAAATTTTTCCAGAAAAGAATAAAATTATGACAAGTTGAGACGTTCCTGGAAATTTCCAGATAGTTCCCCATAGTCAGAAGAATGATTAAGAGAGAGAATCTGCGACTGGTTATGAGGAAGAGTGGAAAATTTTGAAGGACAGGCTGATTATGTAAGTTTTAGGCTGTGGTGTTTAAAATTGTTGCCATGATATTTTAGTTATTAATAACAATTTGGGGAAATCTACTCGCTTCTGGAGAAACATTTAACTCTAATGAGAAAGAAATGCCTCTGTTTGTGAATTCCCAAGTGGATGTAAGGAGCCATTCATTTGCTAAGCCTCTTAGGAAAGCCAGAGCCGATTTTACTCTTAACAAGCTGTTGACAGCGTCTGATCGAGGTACCACCTTGGAACATGTTAGCAGCACAGAAAGTGGACTGTGGAGTCAGACCTGTGTTTAAATCCCTTTATGTCACTCACCATGTGACCCTGGCAGCTTACGCATGGAAAATTTCTAAAGTATAAAGGTTACTTTACACAGTAGCTAGCTACGATTCTTAACAGCTTGGACTGTAGGAATTCAAAGCTGTGGATCCTTGACTTCGACACTAATAGCCAAAAATGCTTATTTCACTTACGGAGCATTAACTATGTGCCAGGCATTATTGTAGACACTTTGTATTTATGTGTATCCCATTTAATTATCAAAAAGCCACAAAGTAAATGTAATATTAAAATTAGCCCCATTTTACAGACGAGGAAGCCGAGGCTCAGAGAAGCTGAGTAATTTGCCTAAAGTTACCTAGTGAGTGACCTTCTAAGTCATAAAACCCAGGCAGACAGAATCCAAAGGCCAAATTGCTTTACTCCGCCACTTCCCACCTTCCAATCTCAGGAAAGTACAGAGAGCAATGCCAGTGGTTTCTAATTTGTGTGTCTTCGTTTTGTTAGAGGTCTGAATGATTTTCAGTTTCAAAAGTCTCAGTGGAAGCACGTAAATTTACAATTAGACTACAAGTTTTTTTAGGTTGGAATCCATGATTAACAAAGAGTTAGCTCAGATCTTGTAGAAGCTCTGATTAACAGTTACATATACAAAAACATTGCAGAGGTCACTTTTTTTTTTAAAGTGGGAAGATGAATTATTAGTTAATAAGTGCAATTTAATGGGATAGATCTTTCTAATCATGTGACCTAGGGAGATTGAATAAAGTGTGCTTGACTTTGAGGAGTTTGGGAACTGCTAGTGTACATGTGTATGCACACCGCCCAACCTGCCAGCCTTCAAAATCTTTCCTTTATTTTTTAATTCATGACCCCTTAATTTGACTTTAAATCAATATATTTTCCCTTTTTTAAAAATCAAAAAGTTTTACTGTTTTTAAAATTAATAGTGGAATCTACTTTCTTCATCAAAGTGATAACATTCTTAAAACATGGTCATGAGCTGAGATGCAGAATTGCGAACGTAGCACTCCAAGCTAAAAACAGGATGTTGTCAAGCTAAGACTTTATATCCCTTTAAACTGTAAAGGGAGTGAATCTTTTCTAAAGAAAAATTTTAAATAAGACTCATACTACCAAAACACAAGGCGCATAGGTCGTTTTTTAAAACAAGCAAACAAAAGCTGTACATTAGAGCACTAGGCTGTTAGCTCCGCAACGCGAGTTTGTGGCAGGCCTCAGTACTTTCTGTGAGCAGCCCCTGGATCTTGGAATTAAGAGTAGTAGGCAGTCGGTGCCCTTTATTTAAGAAAGAGGACTGGGTCTTTCGTGTGAAATACCATGTGAGGAAAATCAATCAAAGCCTCTCCCGACAGCCATGGGAAAGCGCAGGTGACGCGCCATTCCTGAGAACTTGATTAAATTAAAACTGCTCTTGACTTTCTCTGAATCCTGCCTCTCTCAAATGTGCAGGGTTTGGATGCTGCCTGGGATCTGGGTCTGGAACCCAGGGACCCTTCTGCTGATCCAGGCCTTGTTCTGATAGTGACTGGAGTCACCTAAGTGGGTTGTCCTTCCGCAGGTTCTTAATTGCGTTTTCCCGGGCGACGGTGGCGGCGGAGGCCGCTGCCCGTTCGGTGGGGTCTGGGGCCTCGCGGGGCCGTCGTGGGTTCCTCCCGGTCCCGCCGCAGCGCCCCCGAGGCCTGGTTCTCGGCGCGGCGGGCCCCCTGGCGCCCCTGCGCGCCGGCGAGGGTCGGGCCGACGTGCTCCGGGGCCAGCCGCGTCCAGCGCCCCGCGCCGGGGGCGGGCCGGCCTGGCAGAGCCCAGCCGCCGGCGTCCATTTTCTGGGCGGTGCTGTGCGGCGCGGCGGCGGGCCTGGCGGGTCCGGAAGCGCCATGGACCCCCGGGGAAAGGCGCTGGCGGCGGAGGAGTCGAGCCTCGTAAGTGCGCGTCGCAGGGTCTGTGTGCGCAGCTGGGTGGGTGAGGCGCGGCCTGCGGGCGCGGGTGCCCCGGCGCGGCCAGCCTGCCTCTTCCTCTCCCCGGAGGGAGCCTCGAAACCTGGCTGGGAAGCCCTGGCGCACGGGGCTGGAGAGACGAGCTGCTGCAAGGACCGGGCGCCCGCAGGTGCCAGGGCTCGGGGCCTGCGCCGGAGTTGGGAGGGGGGCTCAACTGCAGAGTCGGGGCCGGTTGCGCCACATCTAGAGACCCAACTGCGCAGCTGTGCTAGAGGGCGGGGG
Organism: Rousettus aegyptiacus; assembly: GCF_014176215.1. Classification (NCBI taxonomy): domain Eukaryota; kingdom Metazoa; phylum Chordata; class Mammalia; order Chiroptera; family Pteropodidae; genus Rousettus; species Rousettus aegyptiacus. The sequence continues at coordinate 124,047,875 of NW_023416307.1, read as the reverse complement.
GCAGGGGGAGAAATGCGCACCCCAGGGACATTGTGGGCTCGGGTCCAGCAGGCTCGGGCTCTGCCCTGACAGTCGCACCTCCTTTCCCGCCGACCGCGACGCGGACCCTAGTCCTAACCTTAAGGGAACCTGATGATTTCCCTGGTTCAACACTAAACTCCTGGAATTGAATGGAATATGCAAAGGTAGGGCCCTGCCCCCAGGGGCTTGCAATCTCAGCCTCCTACGGCACAACACAACCGCCCGGTGTTAGCCACAACTTTGCAGGTACATCATAAATCACCTAGATTTTAATTCGTCCGCGGTTCCACTTTATAACTCCTGCTCTGCTATAGGTAAGTGACATTCCATTCTGGACTTTGGCCCTAATTAAATATCCCTTTAAGGATCTGTTATAGGTGACGCATTATGGTGCTTTACACATATTTTAACGGTTAAAGACTTTTCTCATTTTGAAGCTCAACTACTTGTTCAAGTTCTCATGGTTAAAAAGCATGGGAGGATTTAGTCCGTGGTTTCAGAGAAACTTCTAGGGAAGTACTATATCTAAATTGTAGTGTTTTTTTCAAGAAGAGTAGGGACCCATTAGAAGATTGTGATATCAGTTTAGTGCATTATTACTGGAATTTTAAAAAAGATATAGAATATATACAATGTAGAAAAGAATTGAGTCAACTAGAAAATATCAGAATTTATAGCACATAGTAAGCATTTTGAGACTTTGGGGTTTGTTTATATACTGTAATTTTTAAAAACGGTAGGTCACAGGTTATTAACCTGTAAAACTCTGACTTACAGTCAATAACCCAGGCTTTGGAATCAGTTGAACCTGATTTTAAGTACCCAGTCTAGTATAGCCTAGCTGTGTGACCTTGAGCAGATTCAGTGACTTCTCAGAGCCTCTCATGGTGTAGCTGTGAAGTGAGGGGATGTCTCCTATATTTGAGGGGTATTATGAAGACTATATGAGGTCACACATGTCAGTCACTTTGCTCAGTGCTTGACTTATAGTAAGTGTTCAATACACATGCTAGTTATAATGACTGTTGTGGCAGAAACATCATACCTTGACAGCTAATCTTGAGACACTGTGCTTTTTCTTTTTTTTTAGATCTTCATGTGGAGGAGATGGAGGACTCAGAATCAAGGATTTCCATGTGATTTCTTCCAAAGCACGAGAAACTAACTTTGTTAAAGCTGGTCCGTTCTACCTGAGGTAACTGAATTTGCATGTCTCCTTAGTCTACATGAAATAGGAAATGGTTTTCTGAGGGACTCCCGAGGGGCATATGATTGATTTGTGCCAGCATACCACTAGGTTGGGAATTACAAAGTGACAATGATATTTAAGTGAACTGTTGTTATTAAAGAGACATGGCTTATGAGGCTTCTGTGATGAAGGGGAAACTAAGTGAACAGGGCTCCAGGACTACCGGTTTCTCATTCTAATTATTCCAACGACTGTTGTGGGAGCTTCAATAAGTCTGTTTATTGAATACTAGCTTCTCCAGGTGGTAAGTACCAACAGCTATCAATGAGGCCCAGAGAGTAATTTAAACTCTCTGGGCCTCATTGATAGCTGAGATAGAGGTGGACCTGGAACCTGGTTCTCAATTGCTCAGTCATGCAGCTAGCCTTAGGGCCTGCTGTGGGGTGAGCAGTGTGTTAAGCACTGAGAATAGAAGCATGAAGAGCCCACCCCCAGGACACTTGCACTTTGTGCAGACAAGTACTGACAGCCCAGCCCACTAAACTCTACCTTTGAGGCATATACAAAGCCCCAGATGATGACAATAACAACTGCCATTTTTCAGGCGCTTGAGCGTGTTTGGTAAGGCAGTGTGTTAAGGGATTAAGTGTTGTATTTTTATTTATTCCTCACAATACCCCTATGAGGCAAGGAAGAGTGGATGTGAAGGACAGAAATGGGAAAATGCACAGGCAGGTCATGAGGTCTTTGCATCTCATACTATGTTTATGGTACACATTCTGTATGCAGAGCACAGTACTAGGACCACAAAGTTTAAGGTAAAGTCCTTGTCCTAGAGGAACTTGCAACCTAAACTCCAAAGAGGTGTGGTCAGATGGGCAGTGCCCCTCCTTCACCTGGTTTTCCAGCAGTGATAGTGGGATCTGTCACACAGAGAGTTGCCATATCAGAGTTCTTGCCGCTCAATGCAATTTTTCACTGTTTTAAAATTTAACATATCCTCCCATCCATCTGTGAAAACTTATACTTTTAATTTATAAACATTAGGAAGGCCTTCTCTAAATTCATTCATTTATTTATTCATTCAACAGATGTTTATCAAGTTCCTACAAGTCACTTGGGAATTTAAGACCAAAGATAGTACTGTGTGTTTACCATCATGGTATTAGTCATATTGAATCTCTCAGCAAGGAATGATTGTTCAACCGTTAAGAGATTTTCTGTTGTTAGCATGCTAGAATATCAGCTCCAAGGATGTTAGAGATGTCTGACCCGTAAATAGGATTCCAACTGGATATGTAGGAAGATCTTTTAAATCTTCAGAAAGGAATTTCTTCTCTTTTAAATATGAATTTTGCCATTACTTTCATCAGCTTATAGAGACTTTTTATTTATACACTTAACTCACAGGCAGAGAAAAAAGATCAGTTTGGCAAGTGGGCTTTCTTTGACTCAAAGTGCTCTCTCCTCTTTGGTGGAGGCCACACAGGATTATGAGTGTTCAAAAGTAAAACAATTTAAGAGATACTTTAAATTACAAAGTACAGCGTTAGAGGTAGAGCCATTAATTGCATTAAGCGACAGAAACCAGATTATAAATCTTGCATGCTCCTAAAGTTAAACTCCAGATAGAACAGTACCTTCTATAAGTGTGCCACTGTGCTACAAAGAACAGAGGAGTTAGCAGCAAAAAGATCTGGTTCCTTTCAGACTCTGTAGGTAAGGAAATAAAATATGCAAAAATAACTGTGGTAAGTGCCAAAAGAAGATATTTTGGTAATTTGAGGAGGAAGAGATCCCTTTTACCTCTAAGGACTCTTGAGAAAAGTCCTTGAAGGATGTGGAATTTCTATCAAAGAAAAGGGGAGGAGGCATTGAGATAGGAAGGGCAGCAGAAGAACAGAAAAACATGGAGCTTATTTCAGGCAAGGTAGTGAGCCCAGTCGACTTGGAACTGATCCATACAGGCATCAGGTAGGAAAGAAAGCTGGGGAACATTTGGTACCAAATGATAACGGTCTTGAATGCCAAGCTGGGAAAATGAATGTATTAACCAGTAGGAGTCATTGAAGACATTTGAATAGGGAAGTGTCGTCACAGCCGTGCGTCAGGAGTGTACTCTCGTGGGTAGCTCTTGGGGAGACTGAGACGAAAGGCAGGGCAGAAACCAGAGACAGACCAGTTAGAAGGCTCCCACAGTCCACCAAAGAAAAGGGTAGAGGGAGAGCCTGAAATAGCTGATAGCAGTGAAATGGGAAAGGAACAGATGCTAAGGAAAGAATTGACACAATCTGACATCTCAGTAGAGAATTAACAGCTAAAGCTGACATAGTTCCAGAGCAGTGGTACCCATGAAGGAAGGAGGTAAGGGGCTGCATTTTAGAGGTGCTGAGTTTGAAGTGTTGAAGTATGACACCCTCCGGACAGATGGGGGCTTTGTGCTTCCAGAGGAAGTCCAGGACTAGTTTGGGAGACATTGATATGTAAATAAGTCAAGAGGTGGGAGAAGAAATTTTCCAGAGAGAGACTATAGGGAATCAGGAGTTGAGGATGAGGTCTTATGAGAAAAGAAAGGACCTAGGGAGGATCTAGAGAGGAGTCTGGCAAGACAGCAAGGAAGAACCGCCGGAGAACATAACTCCAGAAGCCAGCAGAAAGGAGTTACCCAGTGCAGGGAAGTGTCAGATATTAGAGGGGGACAGGGAGGCTCAAGATGGCCACTAGATTGGAAGTGCTAGATCACACACACATTTGTTGGCGTTTTCCTTTGAAAGGTAATATGATTTGCAGAATGAATATTAAAATGTTTCATTTGCAAAACTTTGTAGCTTACACAAATCAAGGATCACTGTTAAAGTTGTTCCTAGCAAGCCTCAAAATACACTTCTGGTTACTAAAATTCAAGCTGTTAAATGTGGTTTTGACAGTAGTCATACACTTTATTCTGTTGTCAGCAGACGGGTCAAAGAATATTTGCTGATATAATAAGTTCTTTAAAAACTACATTTCTGTTGATGCACGAAGTTTCTAAAAGTAATTTCATTTCTTTGCCTTTGTACCATATGGCTGTCTTATGACGTGAGTGCGTGCGTGCGTGCATGCGTGTGTGTGTGTGTGTGTGTGTTTTCATGGGTATATGAGCTTAATACAATGGAATGAGAAGACTGGGGTCAGATAAATCTAGTTTCACAACCGCGCTGGGCCATTTTCCAGGCTTGTGACTTCAGAAAACTAAGCCTAACTTTTTCCATTCACAACTCAAATAGGATTATTTTGAAGATTGAGTAATATATAATTTGGTCAGGATCTATACCATATAGGCAATTAATAAATGCTGGTTTCCTTCTTCCTCCAACCTTGTAAAGATGTAAAATGTTCTACATATTGTACATCTAACACAAAACCTTATCTTTATGGCTCTTTTTAATTTTATCATGGAAAGAGCGTACCTCCCACTATAGCTAATCTATACTGCAGTAGTTCAAATGACCGTCAGTTTAATTTGGATAAGAATCAACCTGGGGAACTTACTAAAATTTAGGTGCCCAGGCACTTGGCACAGATATTCTAACTCAGTAGATTTGAGGTGGGCCCCTGGGAATTGTCATTTTGAAAAACCGCTGGTGTGGTGATGATAAACAAATAACCATTACTAGGAAAGGATGAACTCAAGACTTGATATGCTGATTTCAAATCCAATTTCTGTTAGAGACATATCTGTGCTCAAAAGTTTTATATTTGTATTACTAATGTTTATGGATTATATTTGTAATGAGGTAAAAACAAATGCATCCCAGATAATCCAGGTATAGTGTCATCGCACCCACAGTCCCTGTCTGCAGTATATCCACAGCAGTCCTGGGTGACTCACAGCTGCCAGATCGATTTCTTATCCTGTGGAATAAATGGTAACACCCTCTCCCTGTGCCCAGAGTTTGCAAAACCAGTGTAACTTTAAATGTTGTTACCAGTAATATATTTAATGGCAGCAACATTGTCCAGTCATGCCATTAAAACATTTCAATGCATTCATCTATCTGACTCTGTGTCTTCTGGCTGATAAACATTTGTCATTATGTTATATTTCCCTCATTCTCTGCATCTTGGAATCATGTAGTTTTGAGGCTAATTCATGTTCATCTGTCCCAGCCTCATAGATGAGAAAATAATTTATAGTATTTTTCTTCCAAGGCCTAGCTCTCTGTTTATTCAAAAAAAGGGACAGATATACATACGTGTTTGATGTTCAAGCTGTGTATGGAGGAGGTAAAACTTTTATTTGTGCATATTGAATTGTGTTTTATGTTCCTTTTACATAATTTAAAAATCAGATGACTTAATGGGAATATATTTATTAAAACTATACTGAATCATTTTGTAACATAGTCGTTGACATTCGTTGATGGTTTGCTTCTCTTGGAAGAGGATACCAATGACCTGGAGCTTTGCCTAGAAACAGAATTTCTCTGTCTATACCCATAGCCCCCGAGAGAAGACAGAACGGACTTTCATGGAGTCAATTCTGTATCTTATGTGCATTATCTCAGTTATCTTATTAAAAGCTCAAAATAACCCGATGTGGCAATTGAGGCAAAGAAGCTCAATAATGCAGTCAATTTTGTAGAGGAAAGGCTTTCACGCCCTGGGGTCTTATATGACTTCAAGGTCCCGCCTCTTTTCTCCACACCAGTTTTGTTTCCCCAGCCACATACTGAAAGTATTCAATAGATAGATCATTGTTCTTAATTTTAGCTTAGAGACTTAGAGACCCTTATCCCCAGTATTATTGTAACCTCAGAATTTTTGACAAGAAGCAAGTGGTGTAGAGGCAATGTACAGACTTGAATTTGTTCAATAAATGTGAACTCTTTGCCAGGTACCAGAGCAGGACCCTGCCCTCAAGGGGCCTCCCTACCTCCCTCACCTGTCCTTATCTATCATCTATGTGCTGTTGCAAGCTTTTCTTTTACAGTCAAAACACCAATGGATTTCTGCACTGATACGATCAGTCAGTTTGTGTCTCGCTAGAGCTGTCACTGTTCCTGTGCCTGGTTAAATGTTCTTAGAGTGGCCATGCTACTTGAAAGTTTAAAAGAGTTCCTTGGGGAATTAATTAACCAAAGTCGCACAGTAAGTGCTTGTTGATTACCCTCTGAGGCCCTGAGGAAGCCTAGAGGGGTGAGGGAGACTTCCCAGAGACCTGCAGTGGGAGGTAAAAGACCTCATGTGAGAGAACAGACAGAAGACCTGGGACTTGATCCCTTGCCTGATGCACAGTCTTGAGAAAGAAAGTTAAGTAATTTTGCTAGCCTGGTTTTCTCACCTGTAACCAGAGGGCTGGCTCATTAGGTTTCTTACAGCTTTAAGGTGCAGTAATTCTATTTCGTCTCCAGCAGAAAAGTAGAGATGCTGAGACGAGCAGATAATAAACTTCACATCTGAGGTCTTTTGTGGGCCCTGATTTCAAAGCTCCCTCTAGCTGTCCTTGTGGAGACACTAGTACTAGCCAGACTTGGGGTTCTGCCTTTACCTCCATACACTTTTGAGGAGAGTATGGGAATTTAAGGATGGGAGAGACTGTCCTCTTTGGAGGAAATGAAGATTCTTACAGAAAGATCAAGACTGGCTGGGAGTCAATCAAAAGGTGACAAAATGGGAGGTAAGGAATCGTGTTTTCCACATTTTATGGCTAGAAAGAACTTTAGAAATAAACTTGCCCAACTTCTTCACATTCCAGATAAGGAAACATGAGTCCTAGGAAGTCATAGGACTTGCTCAAGGTCACATGATTAGCAGCAAACTGGAGCAGAACCCATTGTCTTACGCCCAGTCCAGTACACTCTGCAGAAACAGGACAGGTAGCCCTGTCTCGAGGCAGGTTATCAGAGCAGGAGATGGCAGCCTACAAGCAAAGATTAAAGAGGGGCTGGAACTGTTCCATTGGAGAGAGTGAACCACAGTGCCTGCTGGGCTTGAAGCAGACGCACACACAGTAGGACACCATGATGCAAACTTCAGCCCTGTCTAAGCATTTGGATTCTTACCAATTAAGGTGGTCAAGAAGATGTCTTTTTAAACTGGGAGAGGCAGAAAGCTATTTCCTATTTTTTAAGAGCATTTTTCCTTTCTTATTTAAATGAAAATTACTAAGCTATTCAATTATTTAATTTTGAGAGGAATTAAACATTTTCTCAGGGAGTATGAGGGAGACCCAGCTGGTACACCCATTTTACTGCCTTCTACTCTGAGCGTGTTCATCCCAGGGTGCATTTTCAGGAGAAATCCAGTGGTGGTTTAAATCCTAGAAGGGCATTTTAGGGTTATTTTAGCAACTCATAAAGGCAGGCCTTGTGCAAGGTGAGGTGGATATGAGCTGTCACTTCCGGCTTTGTGAGTTGACTGGTGTTTCTAGGCCCTGTTTTGTTTGTGTTCTTCCTGTTCATGTGTTAGAACAACTTCTGGTTGTTTGTGGAGTTGATTACAATTAGATAATAAGATCACCAATTCAGTGAAAACAGCTGAATGTATTATCTTGCCAGGCATGAGAGAATCGTGTTTGAATTGCAGGCTTCCCAAACTTAAATGCATTTTCACGTAAGAATGGAGGTTTCTGATTACCTCTAATAGAACATCAATTCGCTCCTAGACCAAAGTGAGGATTTCCTTTTTTAAAAATCCTACTCAGCATTCTGGTCCGCCCCGGCTTATACCCGTTTATTCTGCTCTTGTAAGCCCTGACACGAACTCACAAAGAGCAGGGTTTCTCAAGGTCTCAGGTCAGTGGAAGTGGTTCACTGTCTTGCAGCAGCTGAAGTCAGACCTGCTGCCTGGGTGTGCCTGCTGCAGAACCATACCGTCCGTGGTGCGCTCTGCCCTCCTCTTGGACTAGTGCAAGTCCCACCTTCTCTTTAAGAGGAGAGAAACGGGAGGACCACTTTGAGGAAGCAAAAGGGACTAGGATAGACGGAAAAAGTGATGACGTGGCAGTGAAATGAAGCTTCAGTGGGGTTTTACTCAGACGTTAGAGAACTGGCCTACCCTAAGTGCTGTGCTAAACAGGATTTAAAAAAAAAAAAAAAAAAAAAACAAAACCTGACCTTTAAAAATCTTCCTGGTAAGGTCTATCAATTCTAGAGTTTCTTTAGCTACTACGTACTGTCGGTTGACTTTTTGCAGAAAAGTATACCGTAAGTTACCCAGGGAACATTTTTTCCTAAACGTTTCATTGTATATTGAATATTCCTAATATTTGTTTTTGATTTTGACATTCTCAGAAAACCAATTAAGAGCTTTATGCCATGTCTGAATGATCTACTTTAAGACTTTCTGTTTAATGATAGGAGTTTCTGATAAGATGATTTGCGCTTCTATTTTAGGATATTTTTGAAGATTTTTTTCCTTTTATGATTAAAGGGGAGTCTTACCCCCAATTCTAGCAGCTACCTTACATTAAAAATGACCTATTTTCCCCCCCATGAGTTTCCCTTAGCAGGAAGGATAATAAAAGTCAGGTGATTAGTCATTGTGGCGTTCAGCAAACAAATACTTCGGAGGCCATGATTTATGTTACTGGTTGGAAAAAAAGGTTATATCTGTCTCTAGATAATTACTCTGGTGAAAGGCAAGTGCCCTGTATTCCCAGAGGGTCCCTTGAGTGCCCTGTTTGTTATGTTCTGGTTTCTAGAACCGGTAGCCATTTTCTGTGAGTTTGAATCCTGTGTAAAACTCCTCCCACTGTGGAGTCTATTTGTTTTCTAAAATGAAAGCACAGGCAGACACTCGAGCTGTTCTACAGTACAGCCTGTTCTTTAGGTTTTTTTAGATCAGTATATTTAAAGCATAATTTTCCTAAACAGCCTGTTGAGGGCTTTTATCTACAGGGGGTTTGGGTTTGTTTTGGGAATTTTACTTTTTTTTTTGACGTGGACAATTTATCGTGTAATTGTTTCCTGTTGCGCCTGCCCCCAGGTAATTTTGCTCTAAAACAGGTGAACAGGGGAACTATTTGGATACCTGAATAGTGCCAGAAACCTTCATTCAGTTTTAATTAAATTTATTCTGGGGGTAAAAGTTAGCAAAAGCTAAAGTGGAACTTATTTACTTTAATATTTTTCCCTCTCTGTGCCCAGCAATTTTCCCCAGTCAATTTCTTTTGTCTTAACCATTGTGCATCCATTTGTGAGACTGGCCAGAGTTTTTGCAGCATTTCTGCAGCAGAAAAATTCTTGTGCTTCTAAATTGTACATCAGACCTACTGATGGGCCGCTTGACAGCTCTGCCGGTCACCTGCATGTCCTGAACCCTAGGGAGAGGTGACCGTTTCACCTTGCAGCGCTGCCTCAGAGAACTGTGCCGCCGCCATGCCTGGCCTCCCTCCAGAGATTGCAGTATTGCCAGCCGTGGCTTCAAGCTGGAAGAATGGGAGGTGGAGGAGAAATGATGGAAAACATGTGGGGAGGAATGGTAGAAAACGGGAGAAGGACGTGCATGGGCGAGGAAAGAATGTGCGTGGACTCAAATATATGAGAGCCCAGGTTTATCAAAGTTATCTGTGTACATTTTGTGTCTGGAACCAAGTGGGAAACCACCAGGCTGTCTGTTGACAGTGGGGAGGAGGCGCGGCAGAACAGGACAAAAGCGTCAGCAGCTTTTCTCCAGGAGGTCCCCACCAGTATGAGAGAGAGGTTTGGACTGCTCTCTAGACCAAAGGGATTAGCTCTGCATCCCCTCGCCCCGACCCCCCATCCAACATTTCTAGAGCAGAATTGACTTCTTTGGGTTGACCACCGTCATTCCATTCTTGAGGATTCCCTGAGGACTCTTGTGATCTTGGTGCGTATGCTTTATTGTGTTGACCCCATTGTTTGAAGCCCTGACTTCCAGGTAGTTCATGCTCCATTTCTGTGATCTAGTTATGGGAATTGTTGTTGTGTGATGCAGTGATGGAGCGTGACATCAGTTCAGAATCCTCTGACCCAGCAAGCAGTTACCGATAAAGATCTATGCATTCTCAGCAATCATTGCTTTTCTCATTACATTGCCTGCTAATCATGAAGATGGGACTTTCTTTAAAAAAAAAGCTGGGTGCCTCTTGAGAGGGAATCTGATTTTTTAGAGTCCTGATTAGGAGTTGAATATCACTTCCTTCTCAAAGCCTGAGCTGACACTATAATTAAAGTAACTTTTGAAGCAAAATGAAGAGTTTCATATTTGCCTCTCTGCCCCCTAGGATTCATATATTAAGAAATGTTCCACATGAAAATGAACAAACCAGAGAGATTCCGAAAAAATATTGTGTGACCCAAATATATTCCATGTTAAGGTGTCTCACTACCTATCCTTCATTAGGACGGAATATTTGGGTAGTTTTAAAACCTTGAAGACTGATATTTCATCATTTAAATTTTAAAAGGACAATGAATCACTGTATAAAACAAATGTTACAGACAGAACAAAACTTATAAGTGATTTATACTTATTTTATTATAGATTAGGGTCTAAAATTCAGATACAGGGACAGGAAGGTAATGCAAATTAATGATAATATTAATTATCATTATACCAGCAGGCTGAATGTAAGGAGATATTGTGGTTAGATTGTAGCAAACTGGAGGGCATGAAAAAAATTAAATATTGTGGCTGAATGAAACGTTTGTAGGTTGAATACAGCATGACAATTACAAAGCTATACCATCAAACTCAAACCACCAGCCTGGATTTCCTGCCATCTTCTCCTGCAGAGTGTTGGGCTTAAAGCTCCCTAAGACCCAGCCTAAAGGAAAAGTCATGGCTATTGAGCCTTCTCCATGTCACAGCAAATAAAGAAGCCACTTTGGATATAAAGTATGTCTATCTCTTACAGGCAAAGTGATGTGTTGGTAGGGACAGCAGCAGAACACAGTGTGTATGTCCAAGAGGCATGAGGCGTAGCTGTGATTAAGCTTCACAGTGTCCATTGTGCCCATCAGGATAGAACCGTACGAATGCACCACAGGAAGCCCTCCTTATCCAGGCATGTCACTCCCAAGGCAGCTGAATGGAGCCAAGCCCACAGAGGCTGTCTGGATGGCATCAGTCAAAGGGATGACATCAAAGGACAGCAGGCATATCTTGATATACCTAGTCTGTGGTATTGACCTGCTCAGCCCAAGGATGCTTTCTGAAATATCAAGCACTTAGCAACTTCCTGACTAGTCCTAGACTGGGACAATGTGAGAATTGTCTTCTCTCTCAGTTGACACTTGATTGACCTTCTGCACATCCTGGAATTTATAATGCCTTCCCTTTTATTCTAAACATATTTTAACCACTCCCATTTTCCTTAGCTCTCTAGGTGCTAAGTGAGTCATCTTGTCTGTAAAGCACTTAACACAAGGCCTAGTGTGTAGAAAGTACTCAGTAAATATTAGCTTCTGTTGTCATTGGCATCATCATCATCACCATTATAACTATTATCATTACACCAGCAGGTAAGGAAACTTGGTTTCCTTAAACCTGAAACTCAGTATTGTACCTTAGCCGTCTCCACCCTGACATAAATGAAGACGGACCACACATACATGACCCACTATGTCAGAAAATGTGCTTAACAATATCCCCAGCTGACTCACGGATGTTAGTGTTTGGGGAGCATGGCTCTGGATGCCGTGGTGAAGCACTGAGACAGGCTTGCATAGAGATTGTTCCTTGCACATTGCTAGCTAGGAGGTGCTTTGGGACAGTCTTAGGGGTGGGGCCTGGACCATGTCTTTTATGTTATACTATAGGGGTGTATGATGAAAATCACTAGGGATCTGATTCTGAAGGCTGTTGTCCCTTGCCTGTGATGTTAACCTCAACATAGCACCTGGTTTCTTCCCATCCTCCCCGCCACCCACTGACTTTCTGGCCATGCCAGGAAGGGAAATGCCTGTTAGGGGGCAGAAAACCTTTGTGCGTCTGGGAACTGACACAGATGATTATGATGTGGGACTTTAATAGTGGTACATGTATCAATGTGAAAATGAAGGTTGATCCATTCCCAGTGAAGATTTGGGGACCCTGGTGAGCAGTGAGAAGGGAGGTGTAACTGGACCTTTAATGTTGGTGACCGAGAACATTGCTTGCTCCTAAGGAAACATCTTGAAAGATAGAAATGTTGTTGTGGTGACTAGCTGTCTGGACTGGAAGTGACTAGGGTGGTGAGGAGAAAAATGGCCACAGTATCTTAGAGATGAAACCCTAACTTCATATCCAGTGACTTTGGTTTAGAAAGCAAATTAACTAAAAGCACTTTCAGCCCTTCAAAGCGCTTGCTTTGGTCTAGCATTTTGCTAATTTATCATTGTAGTGATATTTTTCCATTCCGTATAGGACATTTAGGTGGCCTCGTGCCCTGGACATTTAGTGACCTGCAGTTCCCCAGGCTGCACAAGACTTGGACATGCAGCTGTAGGTCTTAGTTCCTGAAATGGCCCTCTCTTCTTCCTCTTCCTGCCATTGTCAGGGAACTCAGCTTGCAGTTCTGGATCCCAGTTCCCTCTCCCATTCATCCAGAGGAGTTGTTGCCATGGTGCCTGTAGTGGGTTGAATGGTGGCCACCCAAAAGATATGTCCACACCACCAAAGCTGTGATTATGACCTTATTTGAAAAAAGTGTCTTTGCAGATGTGGATTAGTTAAGGACCTTGAGAGGAGTTCATTCTGGATTATGAGGTGGGCCCTAAATCCAAAGACAAGTGTCCTTATAAGAGACACTCAGAGGAGAGACAAAAAGAGGAGAAGGCCATGTGAAAATGAAGACAAAGATCAGAGTTATACAGCCACAAGCCAAGGAATGCCTGTATCCACCAGAAGCTGGAAGAAGCAGGGAAGGATTGTCCCTAACCCCCAGACTATGAGTCAGTATCAGTCCATGGCCTATTAGGAACTGGGCAGCATAGCAGGAGGTGAGCAGCAGGCCAACGAGCAAAGCTTCATCTGTATTTGCAGCTGCTTCCCAGCACCTAGCATCACTGCCTCAGCTCCACCTCAGATCATCAAGCATTAGATTCTCATAGGAGCACCAGTCCCTGGTGTCAAAAAAGTTGAGGACCACTGCTCTAGAGCCTTCACAGGGAGCATAGCCCTTCCAGCACCTTAAGTTTGGACTTCTGGCCTCCAGAACTATAAGAGAATAAATTTCTGTTGTTTTGAGTTACCAAGTTTGTGACAATGTGTTAAGGTAGCCCCAGGAAATTGATACAGTGTCCAAATCTAGCCTTGATTCAGAAGCACCCATAAACTTAGTAAAAATCAGTTTCTGGGGCCTTACCCCTAGCTATTTTGATTCAGTCAGCCTGAGGTTGTACCAAGAAACTAAATTTTTAACATTGGCCTCCATTATTCTGATACATCCATCACCCCTTCAGTATTGGTATTCTGCAAGCTCCTTCTTTGACCCTCTTTTTATTCATTTTAGTTTCCTTGGGTAATATTCATGTTCATGTTTGTAGCCACGCCCCCCCCCCCATGTGTCAATGTACTGCACATCTGAAAATTCAGCTTCCTTTCAGGAACAAAGTCCACTTTGGATGCTTATTGATTGAGAGCACTTCCTGCATTTTCCACACTCAGAGAAAGCACAGACTTCATAATCCTCCTCTCAAACCAAGTCTTTGATCTGGTTCCCTAGCTGTTCATGGCACATATAGGCAATCAAACTGGTATGTCAACCTTCATTCTTTCCTCTTTCTCTTCTCTAATTTCCAATTAGTCGATTCCTCCATCCAGATAACTTCCAAATTTTTCTTTTCCTTTCATCCCCGTCTGTCTCCTTGCCTTCTTTTCAGACCCCCTCCAGACATCCCTCTCACCAGACTGTTTCCAGTATGACCCATCTGCAGATTTGTTAAACACCTCCTGCCTAAAATCTTTTAAATGACTCATCATTTGTCCAGGCTGCATGTTAAAATCACCCAGGGAGCTTTTTAAACAATTCCGATACCTAACATCCACTTAGAACCAAATAAATTAGAATCTCCAGTTGGAACCCGAGTGTCGATATTTTTTTGAAGTGCCTGTAGGTGATTCCAATATCCAGTTAAGGGTTGAGAACTACTGGACTAAAGGGTAAAGTCCAAAGTCATCATGACATTTGAAAATCTTTACACCCAGGTGCCTGCCAATCTTTCCTCTCCATCTCCCATCAGGCCCTGCCCACACCCTGTATAGCAGCCATCCCAACCTCTTTGCCTCCCCGGAATGTGTCATTCTGTTTCGTGCTTCCTTGCTTTGTTTAGACCTTTGCCTAGAATAGAATGCCTTTTCCCGTCTTGGATTCAAAAGAACTGCCTGTCTTTTAAAACTCAGTTCCACCTCTCTTTCCCTGACTCAGTCTAGGTGCCTCCCCGAGAGCCTTGGTCACTCTCACTAGAGCACTTCAGTCACCATGGAGAAGCCGTTAGTCTGCTTGTCCGTCTCCTCCATTGGACTGTGGACTCCAGAGGTTGTTAAACAAAGGAAAAGATAAAGGATTAAACAAGGCCAAAGGGATGAAACAGTTTTTCTGCTTCTCTGAATGATTGGATCCATGCTGCCTTAACACCTTATCAGACTCTTGTTGAGAAAACAAAACTACTTGGTTTTAATGAATGTAATGAAGTTTTAGTAGTAGTAGCAGTAGTGTGTATTTATGGGTATGTGTAAGTAAACTCCTGCTAGGTAAGATCTCTGTGGTCACTGCTTCATTTAATTATCCAGTAATCATCTCAGGTATCATTTCCATTTTACAGAGTGAATTAAAGTGCTGTGCAATCAAATAATGCAGGATAGCAGAGTATACGAAGTGGAATGCATAGATGATAACCTCATTAGCAGTGTGTTCATGGCATATGGGCTGTTCAGGAAACATTGGTTTTATTGATAAAAATAAAACGTCATTTGAATGGCAAATACACGTTTGATATGAAATTTAGCATAAAACAAACAACCATTAAACATCAATCAAAAGATGAGATGGTATATTTACTAACACTTGGAATTACATAAGTATACTCTTCCTTTTAAGTATGCTAGAAAAAGTTTGTGACTCAGAGTCACAAGATCATGGTTGAAAATCCAACCTTGCCAATGATAAGCTATGTCGTGTTGGGATTTCGGCTTCATTTTTCTGAGCCTCAGTGACCTATTGACTGGAAATATTTCACAGCCGATAGGGGTGTTATGAGAAAGAAAACGAGATGGTATGTATGAAAGCAATTTGTAAATGGAAAGGGTTAAGCAGGAATACGGACAGGAGTTCTTATCTTTGTTCTGTGCTTAGTTCCAGAAAGTTGACCTTTGGGAAAAGTCAGGATGGGGAAGTTGGTGTTCTGCTGGGTAAGTGGATATGGGCACTGGACAATTTCAGGCTGTCTGAATTCCCCGACAAGAGCAGGGTACGAGGATGCTGGGACGTAAACCCCCCCCAAAAAATAGCATGAGCTAGTTAGGGGGGATGCAGGAGAGGAAAAGAATGGTTGGAAAATTAGAGTCTTGCTGTACTTGTTGAAACAACAGAGCCGAAGGAATGTAACTGGTCAGGGCTTAGATTCGGTCTTCTGTAACCAAGGACCAGCCCAGGGAGCGCAGATCAGCTCCAAGGAGCTTAACGTCTTGTTCTTTTACGCTTAGGTTATTCCCAGTAATTTCATTCCCAGCAGCCCTGATGTTTTCTGGATCTCAGTACAAGAGCTCACTTACACTGAGGTCTCCGCGTCCTGATTCTAAACATATTAACCTCAAAACAACCCTGAAAAAGCTGCTGCGAGACAGGGCCAGAGCTGCTTTTCACAGAGTCACTTCCTGCTAGTGTGGATTCAGCCTCCTTCCTCTTTAAAGATGAAACCAAGGCTTTATCTGTTATATTCTCATCGATTGAAAAATATTTCCCAAGTTGTCATCAGTATAACAACTTTGATCTCAAAATATTATGAGTGGGTAAGAAGAATGATCACATTCTGCCCCTCTCTGGAGGTGAGCAGAGAAAATGATCATGCCTTTTTGTCACAGACATTACCATCCTAAACTTTCCTGAAAGTTTCTGGAGCAGGAATCAGTATAACATGTTTAAAGAATCAGTAAATATATTTTAAGATAGAATTGACATTCTAAAATATTGCAACAGATAATGGACCTAATGAATACAATTAAATTAACCAGAAAAAATAGGTGAATGTTTTTGAGTAGCAGTTACAAAAATAAGCCTTGGAAGTTTGGAAGCCAAAGAAGAAGAAGAAAACAAAGGAAGAAAGGAAGACTCCATGCCAAAAAAAGAAAAAAGTCTATGCACTATAA
Source organism: Rousettus aegyptiacus (assembly GCF_014176215.1). Taxonomy (NCBI): domain Eukaryota; kingdom Metazoa; phylum Chordata; class Mammalia; order Chiroptera; family Pteropodidae; genus Rousettus; species Rousettus aegyptiacus. The sequence goes on along the minus strand of NW_023416307.1, from coordinate 124,031,371 downwards.
ATAAAATCATTTATCGAGCACTTACTAGTTGCTATGTCCTTGCCGAGTGCTCATACACTCTCATTTAATCCTCCCGACATCCCATGAGGTTTACACTATTCACTCCATTTTATGGGTGAGGAGACTGAGGCTTAGGGGGATAAAGTACTTTCTAAGGTCATACTGTTGGTGGGAGGGTTCCAGCACCTGCAATTCGAGGAGTATGGTATAGTAAGGCATGTGGAACCAGAAATCTAGAGAGATGTTTTGGTTTCACCATGAGATCTTAGGCAAGTCATTTGACTTCTCCATGCTCTAATTTTCTCATATCTGAAACGAAGGGGTTGAAATATAATCTATAAATTTCTTTTTTGTCTATAAAATTCTTTTTACCAGGGAATAGCTGAAGGCATTTGAGATTTTTAGTTCAGAAAAGGGATGTGCAGAATCAGCTTTCAAAGGGCTGTCATGTGGCAGAGGTTACCATTGAGGGCCCCTCGATTGCTGCCAGTGAGGACTGCTCTTCCTATAGGGAGAATTCCCACACTGGGTGGAGCAGTCCCCATCCCTGATCTGAAGAATCTCTAGAATCCATTTGTGGCAAATTAAGAATGAGTTAAGAGTGCATGTGCCACTACGAAAAATGCTCTCTGCTTTTTGTTATCTAAAATACCCAATATCTCTTTATTTTGAGGTGATACTTACTCATCTGCCCATTTTGAGAAAGATTTGGGGGACTGGATTACTGCCTACTTGGGACGCTAGCATTTCTTTGTGTGGACTCAGCACCATCTTGTGGACACAGCACAGTGAACTGGGAATGGACTGTGGTCTTATAACAAAAAGGAACCTGAAAACAACTCTGAGAAAGCTGCTACCAGAAAAAAGGCTCTAAGGGATCACATTTTTAAGAGGGACTCCCTGCTCTCAGAGCTAGGGACTGCCCTGGGGAATTTACTTTTGTGACTCTAACCCTATTATTAAGCCCATGACACCTGGAAGAGCATAGTGGGCAGGTTCAGTAACACAGTAAGCTAGACCTTCCCAGGAGTTGTGGTACAACACCTGGAGTTCCGTTTACTAGGGAGGACATCGGTAAAGAGGCCTCCTTGAGGAAGAGCCCCAAGCTCCTTCCTCCATGGCCTCCTTCCCCCTCTACTGTCTCTGGCCTCACCTCTTCTGGTCCAGGACACCCCTCTGCCTTGTCTCCTCTCCTTCCTGCTGGTATAGAGTCCATTCAGCATAACTTGTCCCTTTGTGCTTAAAGGGCCCCTTCCCAGTCAGGCGAGGATGGAATAGAATTGGAGGTGTGAAAGACACAGAACACTTGGGTTGTAAAATGCTTTGCCTTCTCCAGCTCTGTCTCTTAACACTGATGGAGTTGGCTCCCTTTGTGTTTGTGTTGTTTCTGTGTATGGAGAAACTGAGTAATCAAATCTGGGGCTAAGATGATGGTCTGAGGGCAGCCTTGTTTAGTGTCTTTACCCAGACTGGAAGGAGCAACCCGTGGACCTAGAGAAACCACTCAAGCAGTAGAAGCTGTCTCAGGCTATTCAGAACTCTTTTCTGCTTATTTTTCACAGTAGGTCTGCAGGGGGCAATATCTTTAATGGGCATGCAGGGCTCCCCAAAACAATAGCATCACTGCTTTTATATCTATTAATAGACAGTTATTGGCTTTATTATAATGTTACATTGTGATGCATGTACCTATTCTTTAAAATTAAATATTCTTTCAATTACATTACCGTATCTGTATTAATCCGCACTCCTTTATTTTGCTAAATATCTATTTTTGCACTTACCTTCCACGAGCATATTCCATCTAACTTCCCTTCTTTTGGGGTCGGCCTGGCCTCTCAGGAGCCGGGTAGCTCCTGGCCAACCAGCCTGCAGAGCTAATCTTGCTGGGCTTGCTGGAATTCCTCAAATTCTGAGACTCTCCAGGCCACTCATCTCTCCACTTCAGCTTCAGGGAAATCCCCACTTACAAAATGACCCCTGCTTCCAACACCCTTTCAACCAACAAGCATTAAATAGGTTGCTATTATCATAATTAGGTGGGCTAGAGAAAAGAGTTTTAGGAATTGCTTTGTTTTCTGGAATTTTCATGGAAAATCATCAGAGTGAAAAAGAGCAATAGAATGAGATACTACATTTCATCTGTATTGTCTCATCTAATCCTATTAAGAACTAAGTTGCACTACTATATCCATTTTGTAGATTAGAACAAAAAGACCCAGGTCTTGAGATGTTAATTAACTTGTTCGTGTTTATACAGCTACTTAGTGGAAGAGCTTGAATTTGAACCCAGGGGTGTGTAAGTACAAGCCCTGCTCTCCCCTCTGAGGATGAAGATAACTAACTGTACAGGAAGTGTGGACCAGGAAAGCTTACAAACTATTGACTACTTCTGACAGTTGTCAGAATTTTAATCAAGGACTTCAATGGAAACATGAACCAAAATAAATAAGCACATGAATGTGCTAAGCTGCAAACTGAACCCAAATTTAAAAAAATTTTTTACTGAACAGACCACAACCTAATGGACCTATTAAACTAAACATTAAACTAAAAATATTAAAAATAAAGAAATAAAAATAACACCCCCTAAAAACCATTAACGTATTCATTAAAAAGAATCATAACCAAACTGTTAGGTTCTTAGTTTAAAATAAGAGAGAGGAGGTCCCGAGACTTTGCCCTCCCAAAATCCCCTTGGTGTAAAAGGAAGGGAACAAATGTCATCTGCCAGAAGTCTAAACAGGAGAGGGACCGAAGCACAGGGGAGCCTTTTTTATGAAGGCAAGAATGTTGACATGTAAAACAGGCACATTACCCAATGAATGGACAGTACCCTAGCCTTGTTTTATCTAGCTAAATTTGACCTTTTGGCTTAAGTGGACAAGAACACATGATGGAAGTTTATAAATGATTTAAGTATTTGTCTTAAACAGATTATTTTGGTCTCCTTCCTATCACGCTTTTTATCAGAATTGCTAATGAGTAGCTAAATTGAATGAGTTTTATTTACATTCTTAATGCCTTTTTCCCCATGTTGAGAAAAAAGTGCTAACAGTGAAGCGGTCCCCAACCTTTTTGGCACCAGGGACCAGTGCTCCTATGAGAGTCTAATGCCCGATGATCTGCGGTGGAGCTGAGGCGGTGGATACTACCGCTGGGGAGCGGCTGCAAATATAGTTAGAGCTTTGCTCGCTGGCCTGCCGCTCACCTCCTGCTGTGCGGCCCAGTTCCTAACAGAACATGGACTGGTATCAGTCTGTGGCCCAGGGGTTGGGGACCCCTGATTTAGATGAAACTTGTAACTAAACACCCAAATATGAGCTAAGGCTCAGATGTCACTGCCCTCTGCATTAGGGAAGAATAGTTAGCCCCTCTGGGGTATGAAACATTGTGGGGGGAGGGGGGATGGGGATGCCCTGGGCGCACAGTGAAATAAAGCATTTGTCTTTGCCATTGAAGAATTCCGTATTCCCTAGATTTGGGGCCTGGAGGCAAGGCTTAGTAATACTTGCTGCTACTGACATTTGTGACTAATAAGAATTGGTAATAGTAATACCAATACAACTAATGTTTATTAATCTTGACACTGCACCAAGAACTTTACAGGTATTATTGTTTAATCCTCGTGTTAACCTGGTAGATTCTATTATTAGTTACATTTTGCAGATAAAGAAGCTGAGGGACAGAGTCTAAGAAACTTGCCCAAGGTTACAACCGGAGGTGACAGAGCCAAGTCCACCTGATACCAAAGTTCAGGCCTTAGCCACTATACCAGACTAAATATGGTTTGCCTTATCCCAAATTATCATTAGGTAGAGCCCTATTTCATGAATGGACTAATAGAATGCTTTGGGGTCTATCTCCTCACTGTGCCCCCGTGGTGTTATATACTCAATAACTGATGGGGGATAGGCATTTGATAAATATTACCTTGAGATGGAAGTGGATCCAAATCAAAATGATAATATTTATAAGTGCCATATATTACTGCAAAGTTTACATTAAAAAAATAATAGTAAGTTAAAAGTAGAATGTTATGGAAAATTCCGAATTTCCCTTTAAGTGTTCACTCCAAGGCCATCTGGTAGTCCATGTGGTGTCTTTGTGCATATTAAAGAAATGGCCCCCTTCTGACAGGATGCAGCCCTCATAGGGTACCCTACCTGGCCATGCACAACATAGCCTCCCTTAGGGCCCTCTTACTCCCAGCATATCGTAGGGCATAACCTATCCCCTGTACATGGCAGCCCTGCTCAAGTCCAGGCTACGGTTTGTAAACATACACACACTAGTGAGTAGGCCGGGGTCATGAGCAGATGAGCTTTTGATATTAAAGGCATGGGAAAGCTATCTTGGTGCTTTTGAACTTGAAATGGAGATTGTGGTTTTGAGTTGTACTGCCTAGGTTTGAATCCCGGCTCTGTCACGCACTAGCTAAATGGCCTTGGTTAAGTTAGGTGGGTGGGTGTTTGTTTTTGATAACTCAAAATCATGTTTAATTATGATAAAAACTCTATATTCAGGTAGATGGCTTTAACCTGCTTCTCTTGAACAGTCTTGGGAGAGAATAGAAACAGAAAAACCCTTTAGGGGCTAAGTAGATACAGCTGGCAGTGGACAGGCAGAGGCTCCAGGGTCAGTGCAAAAGCAATATCACATCCTCCTGCAGTGGTCACAAGAGATGACCTGGTAACTACATCAGAGTCTTGTAGGGCTCTAATCTCAAAAGGGAACAAACTGAGATAGGCAGCTGGGAATTCAGGGCAACAGTAGGCAAACATTACAGGAGAAATAAATCCAATCCCAGTCAAAGTATCCTCAGGAGTCAACGCAGGAGCCCTGCTGGTGGAGACCCACGAAGACCCTTCTGGCTCCTATGACGGATGAAAAAGGCCCAGCCCAAGGAAGATCATCCGCAACATGCAGCCCTCGATGCCACTCAGCATCTTGCTCTGGGCAGATTCAGACTGTGTTCGCCACTCCACTTTGATAGGGCTCTGGAGGCTGGGGTGCTCCACATGGCAGGTGTGCACATCTCCACGCCGAGAAATCATTTCCAGCATCACAAGGACCTGGAAGGTCCAATCTCTGTTCCTTATAAGGGGGTAGACACAATGCCGACTGTCTCCTCCTGGTCGTCCCGGAACCACCAGACTTTGATCTGGCTTGGATAGAAATCTCACCAAGCAAGCCAGCAGGTTGTAGTGGTTTGGAGCCTCTGTCCTGGATGGGGAGATGGTCACTGTGGGTTCCACTCGCTGTTGCCAGGTAAAGGGGGTGTCCACCTGGTAGTTGTGTCTGCACACCCTGTCCGCCTCAGCCCACGTCTGCTCCAAGATGTCCTCCTGCAAGTTCCCGTACTCAGCCTCCGGCCACCTGAGCTCGGTCACCACGCGGTACTCCCCCACGTTGCCGTCGAAGCACATCAACTGCTTCCGGTTCCAGATGCATCTGGTCACCAGCCGCACCTACTCCGTCCCATTGGTCAAGTAGCACAGGCTCTTAAACTGGAACACGAAATCCTCTGCGGGGAATCACCACCCTCAGTCAGGCCTCAGCCCATAGCTAACTTGACCAAGGTCATTTAGCCGGTACGTGACAGAGCTGGTGTTAGAGGCACAACACATGGCTGGCATAGTTAGGTTAACTTCCTCCTGTCAGTTAAGTCACGTTGGGGGCTTTCCTGCATGTGTGGAGGATTATCAGTGTCACTCTTAAAGCAACCTACAGGAAGGCTGCCCCGAGGGGCTCCAACACAAGCAAAACCTGTGTCTTCACAGTGTAGTTAGAAGTCATGGGTCATCTCATCTACACAACATAACTCAGTCATTTTTAGCAGGATGCTAAAAATTAGGTTCTGCCCAGACCCTGTCTCCCAAAACTGATTCAGTGTTGGCGGTGTCACCTAGTTCACATTCTTTTTGAGGTTTCGCAGATGAACCTGATGTGCAGTTCTGCTGAGAGCTACCATTCTTCAGCACACATTATGCCTTTTTCATCGGACGGTTAGTGTCACCTGATGGGGAGGGGGGAAAGTTTGTGTCTGCTTTTGGAGTGGGTCACATATCGATGCACTAGGAAGCACAAGTATCCAAGGGCTGTGACCCAGAAGCAGGCCACAGGCCACAGCCCCAGGAGTGCTTCACTCTGCCCAGCACCTTCTCCCGATGAGCTGCTCGTGAAAGGAAGCTGAGTGAGGGAGATAGAGGGAGGAACTGAAAAGTGAGTGCAAGAGGAGGAGACCTACGGGAGTTCTTGAAGGGAGGACATCATGTGGAAACAAAGTCCTTTGCTGTACTACACCCACATATTGCCAACTTTAAATTTTTAGTATTAAAAGTTGATTTTTAAGTTTCTTGACAATTTAGTCCAAGCACTTAGGAGGCAAAGGCCAAATCCCTGGAGTTTAAAGATTCAAGAACAAAATTCAACTGAGTAAATTACGAAGATCTTATTGGGCTTTATCCAGCCATTCATGAATTGGGCTGTATCCAACCTAACAGAAAGGAGCTCCTCAGAGATCTTACAGGCACAAGGGAGCAGAACAAAGAACTTAGGCAAAATGCAGACTGGTTATTGCAAGATTACTTTCCTTACTGGGGATGGCAGGGATTTATCAGAAAAATTACCTAACTGATGCAGATCAGTTGAGTTCTGATTAACTGGTCTAATATTCCTTTCCTGGTAGTGCCAAAAGTAAGTTTCAATTTGGTGGTTTGGGGTTTAGTATAAGCAACTCCATCTTGGGCCTGTGAAGTTGTCTTTAACAGAACAATACATTTTAGTAGTTTGAGGGATTGCTCTTTTCCTTCCTTTGAGCCAAAGCAGCAATAGTAAGCAATTTTTTGGTGTTCCAAAGCTGTTTCAATGTTTTAACTTGTTTCAACAGTAACAATTTTATGGGCAGTGAATGGCCCTGACTTGTCTTATCCAGCTCAGCTTTAGGCCAGCAGTGTTCTTTGTTTTTGTATCTTGTTTTTTTCCCCTTTCACCAAGTCAGAACAGCCTTCCTGACTTTTTCTGTGTTCATCAAATGTATCCTTTATAGCCCTGGTAGTGGACAGGTACTGGTCTGTGGCCTTTTAGGAATTGGGCTGCACAGCAGGAAGTAGCAACATCACCTCAGCTCCACCTCAGATCATCAGGCATTAGATTCTCATAGGAGCACTGGTCTCTGGTGCCAAAAAGTTTGGGGGCTGCTGCTTTATAGTATAAATGACAAATAGCCAGGCAGTTCACATTGACCTAACACTGGATCCAAGAAAGCTTGATAACAGTGCCAGGTAAGGTGAACTCTAGAAAGCTTAGTGTACGGGTGCTTTTTGCTTTTGTATTTATCTAATAAAGCCTTATTAGCACCTATTATGTGCCAAAGTGTAGGCTGGGAACTGGAGACGCTGTAGTAAACAGTCTCAGCCTTCACAGAATTTATACTCTTGTAGTGAAGGCACACATCTTCAGAGGACTTCATAAGCCTTGGTAAAGATACTGGAATTTGGATTTAGGCTTTTAAGGAGCCTCACTGACCAGGTCTCAGCTTCATGTTCACAGGGAGACCTTCCCTCTCATGAGAAGGTTCGCACCCAAAGGTGGTCCCATGCTGGAGTCTCTTCCTTAAGCGCTCCCCTGAGGCACTGTATCCACAGGTCTCATGCTGTAGGTCTCATGCTCAGAATGTAGTGACAGGTCCCCAGCATTAGCCTCTGATTCCTGAGACCGCATCATCCCCAGGCCTATAATGAACAGATAAATCTAAATACTTGTGGTGGGGGAGGGGAGACAGAGGAAAACTCATCTTCCTGATACAGTCACTTCAGATTAGCAAATCCTAGCTGCGCAAATCCTATCTTATGTCTCTTGAATTGGCAACAGACTTATAAAATTTATATTTTTAATACTAAAAATTTTAAGTTGGCAATATGTCAGTATAATGTTAAGGCCTTGATGTTGGGTGTTAAGCAAATTCTGGGCTGTGGGGCAACGCTGTGATTGCATGTTCAGGTGGCACCTTGAAAACGCCCGTTGTACCTGCCAGCAATGAAGGAAGGGTTCCAGGCCCAAGCCTCATCATCTGGCAAAACTCAGGTTGTCCTGGTAACTGCTGCCGATGGTCTGGGATGTGCTTTAACTCCAATCTTCAGCTGCCTTTTTTGGAAACTTCTCTGGTACATTCTGCTTAACAACAGGTAGCATTTCTCAGTGGCTTCCTGACATGTGACCCAACTGACTCCCTCTGACGGCCCTTGCTCTTGAATCTCAGTCTGAGTCTGTCCCTGTTGCAGACTTCTGCAGTAGTGATCCTGTACAACGAGCCTGCAGTTCGGAATCACTGCAGGGCCATTTTGTGTTGGGTAGAGCAAGTCAGCTGTTCTGCTTTACTCTTGGCTGTGTGTGCACATGCACAGGAGGCAGTGGGGTTTAGGGGACTGAGCACTGCACCGCCGTCAGAAAGGACAGCTCCGCTGTGAGCAAGGTACTTCTCCAGGCTCACAGTCCACACCAGCACTGTGGCATGATAATATCTGCTTCCATGTATGGAGCATGGGCTGTGTTCATTCATTTAGCCCTGAGAGTGCATAGTGGTATCTCCATTTGATATACCTGCAGGATTGTGAAGTAGATTAAATGAATTAATATGTGAAGTGCTTCGCAACTTGCTTGAAATAGGTCAGATAAAAGCATTTTATTCAAATTGGTTGGGGAAACTCAGACAAATGAAAATTGTAATTGGCAATATTTATGATGCCTTTCCACATATAATGCTGATTTACAAACACATGTACAGATTGTTCATTTAGTAAATGAATATTGAAGGCCTACTATGTATCATGCTTATTCTAGATGCTTAAGATACACCAGTGAAGAAAATCAAAGATTGCTGCCCTGTAGGGCTTAAATTTTAGCAGGCAGATGGACAAAAAACAATGAGTAAATTGTGTACTATATTAGAATGTTATGAATGCTGAGGAACAGGAAAACACAGAGCAGAATAAAGAGGATCAGGAGTGCAAGGGAGAGGGAGGTCGCTTCTTTGATCAGAATGAACCTCGTTTGTGTTTTATGTACATAGCCACTTCACTTATTCATTTAACAAAGATTTCCTGAGTGCCTACCATGTGCTGCAGCTTGGAGATGTGGTGGTGAACAGACAGATAAGGTCCTTTCCCTCCTAGGGTTTTCTTTCTGATGGGCAGAGTAGTCAGTCAACAAGCTGGCAAGTACATGTGATAAATGCAGGTTAAAGTAAGTAGTCTAGAAGAAATAAACCAGACGACGTGAGAGCAAGTAAGAGATGGGGTGGCCCTCTGAGGTGACGTTTGAGCTGGGCCTGAAGTATGAGAGTGAGCCAGTCATGGGCATTGCTGAACCTGTGTGTTTAAAGGTCCCAGGGCTGGAAGAGATTTGACAAGGAGAGTAAGCACCAGGAGGCCTACGTGGTGAGCACAGAGAGTTGGGCAGAAGGGAGCAAGTGAGTCTGGAGAGAGTGAATGGGATCCGTAAACAGTGTAGTGCCTTGCAGACCACAGTGAAGGGTTTGGACTTTTTCCTGAAATCAGAGAGAAGACAGAAAAGGGCTTGACTAGATAGATCTCTTTTGTGTTTTTAAAAGATCGCCCTGCATATTACGTGGAGTGGACCGCATAAGCAGTTCTCTCCATAGCTGCCAATTAAGCAGGACAGTCAATTCTCAAGCTGATTCCAGCCACGTTCATCCTCTGTTATGTGCCAAGCACTGCACTTTGTGCTTTTTGAGAGTGTTATCTCATTCGCTACATCCTGCCCAGTTTCTGGTTCTTCCAGCAAGAACCGACATAGAGTGGATTCATTATCTTGCAGGAGTCTCCAGAAAGCCGAGGTACAGAGCGGGTTGGGGGTAGAGAACGAAGGGTGCAGTGGGCGATGGATTTAGATAGTTTAACACAAAGCAGCACCTGGTGCTCTGGCCATTTTAGGCTGACCTATCCTTGCAACTAGCTGGAGGTTGTTCATTCTTGAACAGAATCCAGAACGTATAACAGTGTTTCCCTCTGCCTTCCCTGTGAGGCAACTGAGAGGAACAGGGCCATCTAATTGGCCCGTTAGGTTAACAAGAAAATGGTTTTTGGCTTTTGAAACCAACTCTTCATGGTTTTAGGCTCATGCCTAAAATAATGGTTTTAGGCTCATGCCTAAAATAAGAAGTTCCAGGGAACAGGAATCCTATCCTGGTCATTTTGGTAACTCTGTCCCCACAGCATTCAGATTAAAAATGCCTTCTGCATTAGAGACTCAGAGTGTCGGTGGAATTCGATCAAGACAAGAAACGGTCACAGCACCCAGGGCTTCAGAGAAAAACTCTAAGCCTATATGCCAGGTTTCTTGGACAAGCAGGAATATAGGCAGGCTTGATCCTAAGGTGAACTCAAGGTACATGGGCTACCCTAAAATACTGTTGGGTTTCAAAAAGAAAAAAAGGAAACCAAGGATCTTTCCCCTCTTTCATTCTCTCAATAAGCAGCCTGAAATATTTCACCGAGCATATTGCATCATTCATGAATCTGGTAATACTTGTTCTCACAATCTATATGCACGTAACTACAAGTCTGGAGACCAAATATTTACCTTTCAAAATAATATATTCAGGTAACGCGGTTCAGGCCAGTCTCCCTCTTTGTCTAATGCACTCTAGTAGCTTCCTTACGAACAGCCTGATTTCAGTTGAAAAACAAACATCCCTTGTCAAACTATGCCTTCTTGAATCTGATAGCTTAAATGCATTAAAGTCTGATAAATGTACCTCTTCTCTGTCCCTTTGGGGTGCATTTAGAAGGCAAATCAAGAGGATTTGCCTTTTCCTTGACACAGCTGAACTCTATAAAGGGCTTCTGTTTTGTAATCTGTTTTCGAGATCTGATGCGTGTGTTTCTAACACCCTGTCACGTGAGGAGGTCTGACGCAGTCACCCAACATGACTATGAGAAAGTGTACTGCAAAGATGTGTGGGAAGGTGGAGCCGGATCACTTAAGCAGTGTCCTTTGTCAGAAAACTTTCCACAGGGGATAACAGACGCATGCAGTAGATTCCACAGTGACATGGGCCTCGCACTGGCCCAAAATGGACTGTGAGTTTGACTTTTGCAGGATTCCAGGTCAGTATCCTAATACAGTGTTCTTTTTTTAGTTGGATTTTATTTCTAAGTTTCTTTTTATAGAAGACTCCTGGTAGAGAGGGGAGAAAGTCGTTCTGTTGATTCAGTTTTGTTATTACGTGTGTGCATTAGGAATTGAGGGGCCAACATGCTACAGGAGGGCTCTCGCCCTTTGCCTCTGATTCAGAAAAATGGGGTTCAGTCAGGCCCAGGAGAGCAGCTTTGAGTAAGTGACTTCTAGTTCTCACTAAGAATTTACATTGGATAATGTGACTTTACTTTCCATATGTCATATCTTAAAAGATTTGCTAATAAAAGTATACCGTTTTTTAACGAGCCTTATAAAGTTCCACATAATAAATATGTTGGTTAACAACTTAGGTTTTTTGAGGGTTTTTTTTTTTTTTTGCATTGTGAAAGTTAGAATTTATATGGAAACTAACGTTTTAAGTTTTTTGACATCTGTGTATTTCAGTAAAGTTGCCTCGACTAATTAGAGGAGGGAAGATTTAATTAAGCTGGAAATACTGGGAATTAGTTGATCAGATCATTGCCAGAAATTTGTTTTCTTTGTTTTCAAGTTTAGTCCCAAAGTACTAAAAGCAGTATCCAAGATATAGTGGGGAAGAGGCTAATTTAATAGATTAATGGATGGTATCATATGGGTAAACAGTACTGTGATCAAGCTGACCTCTGAGATTTGGAAAGCAAGGATGTAAACAATGATAGATTGTGCAAACAATATAGGCAGCAGCCCTGCAAATCAAGGAACAATTTTCACCCAAGCATAGTATAGAAAAGATTATTGGTCCACCTGGTTTTTCATCCATGCTCAAATTCAGGTACAACAGATCCTCGAATAACTTCATTTATTATGATATCGGTAAGGGAAAAAAAAACTCAATTCCCTGCTGTGGCCTCTGTCTGTATGGAGTTTGCATGTCCTCCACAAGTCTGCATGGTTTTTCCTGGGTACTTTGGTTTTCTCTCACATCCCAAAGCTATGCACACGAGATGAAGTGGTGTGCCTGCATTATCCCTGTCCGACAGTGGGTGGGTGGGCGTGGATGTGGGAGTGCCCTGCCATGGAAGGGTATCCTGTCCAGGATAAGCTCCAGTTGCCCAAGACCCTGAACTGGAATGAGTGGGTAGGAAAATAATAATTTTGGTTTCATTAACCTTTCTTAAATGTACATGTAGCTCACATTTATTTTAATGTTTATTCTTAAAAGTGGTTCAGGGGACTTCTGCCTTGTGTTTTATCACACTTTCATTCACTTCATCTTTAGTTTGGGATGTTTTTGTGACCAGAAATATGCTATAGGAACTTAACTCTTGTTTATGTCGGTTAGTCTATGGTGAGATTAGTTTCCTTATACATTGTTTCTCTTAAAGTTGCAGTTCCAAGAAGCTTAAGGGATGTTAAGCTTAAAACCTGGAAAATTAGACAGCTACAGAGCTTGTGTGTCTTTGTGACTGTGGATGTGTTGGCGTGTCTCTGTCCCTTGGTCTCTCCTGTCTCCTGGGGACTTCTGCCTTGTGTTTTATCACACTTTCATTCACTTCATCTTTAGTTCTTTTAGGCTCATACATGATTTATTATGTTGAGTAAAATTTTAAATAATTTCTTTATAAATGATTTCGAACATTGTCTTGTAAGCTAGAGCAGCAGTTCTCAAACTTTTTGATTCCAAAACCTTACACTCTCCTAAATCATTGAGTAGCCAAAGAGCTTTTGTTTATCTGAGTTATAGCTATCATATATATCATATTCAAAATTTTAAATGAGAATTTAAAAAACTATTATTGACTCATGAAAAATTACTATGATAAATGCAGTTGCGCAATAAAATAACGTTATTTTTTAAAACTTCTAAAGCAAAAAAATGTAGTGAGAAGAGTGGTATTTTACATTTTTACAGATATCTTTAATATTTGGCTTAACAGACAGCTGGATTTTCATATCTGCTTCTGGATTCAGTTGCGATATGTTCTTTTAGTTGAAATATGCAAAGGAAATCAGCCTCACACAAATAGGTAGTTGGAAAAGAAAAAGACTTTCCAGTTATTTGTGGATATTCTTTGATACCACACCAAAATTTGACAAGTGACAGTTTCTTAAAGGTTATTTGCAGCATGGAGTCTGAAACCATATCAATAAACTTTCAGTACCACATTACATTTAAATCCACTGGTGTCTCCCTCACCCAGGCGTCACTTTGGCAACATTAAGCATTGGTCATTTAGAAAATACTGATTCATAAGTGATGCATATCTTCCAAATTATTACCAAATCTTCCAAATCAATATTCAAAAATTGTGTATCGAGACATGTCAAGCTTATATTGGTGGATATAAATTTTGAAAAAAAACTAATTTTCCTTTGAAAGTCTGATTTTATTACAACAAAATGGCTACTTCTTTGAAATGACATGCTCACTTAGTTCATTTTCAAAACAGTTTTTGTCCAGATGCCAATACATTGATAACCATTCATCTATCAGTCATTCTTTAAAGCAAAAATGATGTTCCATGAAAAAAAAATTGGCTAGTTCCACTCACAACTCAAAAGAACCACCCAAGTTCTTTTCCTCAAGGTAGTCATTGTTTTTCAGTGTGCGTCAGAAGTATACCTCCCATTATATCACATAGAATAGTAAAAAGACATGTATTCAAGGGTCAGGATTTAATACGGTTAATAATTTTTCCTCCTGCGTATGAGCATGCCTGGCTCGATGCCTGCTAAGTAGGGTGCCAGCTGTTTCACCCACCACTGCTTTCGCACTGTTCGTGCGTATGTCCACATAGGAAAAGGAAAGTCAAGGGATATCTTAGTGTTATGGAAATAGTTTTTACCTCGCGAACCTACCGGAAGAGTCTTGGGAGATCTAGAGGTCCATGAAGCGCTTTGAGAACCACCAATTAGAAGAAGACTAGAAAAAAAAAAAAAGAACGGTAATTAATTTTTATTTTCCTAGTAATTTTACTCTTTCTAGAGTAGATTTTGGCTTCATCTAGGTGTAACTTTTAAAGCTTTAAATCGAGACCCTTTCTAAGTAGAGTATATAACTTATATGTAAAGCTATTTGCTGCTCAGCATCTGAGGAACCAGCCTTCTCTGCTGTCAACATCCTCTACAATGCATTGTCCTCTACATGTTCGGAGGATACAAAGATGAGATAGATTGTCCCTGCACTCAAGGAGCTAATAGGGAAAGATGTAAATGTGAACAAATGTATCATACTACATGCTGCAGTAAAGGTAGAAACCCAAAATGAGGAATTTCAGAGGAGGAAGGCTATGAGATGGGGTTTCACCTGAGATAAATATAAAGAATTACCAGGCAAAGGAGCAGTGAGCTAGGATAGAAGAAAAACCCAAGAGGAAATGTAGTTTTTCTCCTAAAGCTTTATATAGACGGAATGTAGAAATGTTCCAAAGTTATGAGAAAAGGCTCCCATGGCTGGGTATGTTTGTACTGTGTGTGTTGTGAGAATATTGTTGATATGGAGGTAGGGAGACTAGGCTATAGAAGAGGCCTTCTAATACACTCCTGTACTGTCTATTTTACCGTAATTATAGGTTTATTTCATTTTTTAAAGCTAATTCTTAAAGCAGGTGAAGGAAAGTCATTTTAATCATCAAATTATCTTAAGTGCCCATCTTTTCAATATATGGATGTGTATTTATTATATAAGTTCGGAGTATGGCAAAGACAAAAGCAGTAGCAGACTTCATATATACTAATTACCTAAAATTTCCCAGTGGTATTTATATAAAGTACAATTATAAAGTATGTTTATCATATATTTAAAAAATTATTTAATGTATTTTATCTACTTATAAAGTATAATTTATGAAAACGTGTACATATGTACTTACAACTATAACACGGAATTTCACATTTAATTTACACAGTGGTTTATGTTTTACACACACACACACACACACACACACACACACACAGTGGCTATTCATTCTTATTTCCTGAGATGTTCAATCCCAATGTGTATCTGTTTACCAGACATAGTTATTAGTTGTACCATCTTTCTCTCTCAGGTGTTCTGTTTAGTATGCTGATCTATATATTCACCCTATTTTTATGTACTTATATATTTACATACAGCCTATGTTCACATTTAGATAGTCATTTATTTGTATGTACATATGGATATATACATATGTTTATTAGAAGGTATATGTTAAAATCTATTACAGCTGAAATCCAAACTCAGAAAAATAGTAATGTAAGTCGGATTACCAGTTATCTAATTATAAATTTATTTGTTTAAAATATTGGTTCACCAAAATTTTTGCATTTTTAAAAATTTACTTATTTAATTTAGCTTCAAGTATACAGCACATTGGTTAGACACCTATATAGTTTATAAAACAATTCCCCCAATTACTCTGTCCCTCCCCTGACCCTCCACTTGCCAACATATTAATGCTAACTGCATTCCCTATGCCATGCTCCCCATCCCCATAACCATCTATCAACTACTAATTTGTATTTCTTTAACCTTTCACCCCATTCTCCCAGCCCCCAAATCCCCTCCCCTCTGTCTGTCACCAAATTGTCCACTATATTTATGAGTCTGTTTTTGATTAGTTTGTTCTTTTGGTTCCTTAGATTCCACATATAAGTGAAATCATATGGTATTTATCTTTCTGACTTAAATATCTTCTAAGTCAAGGCAATGTCTTTTTCCATCCCCTTCCTTTTAGTCTGTGTGTGTCTTTTAATCTGAAGTGAGTCTCTTGGAAGCAGCATGTATGTAGGGGTCTCGTTTTCTTTTCCTTTCAGCCACTCTTTCTTTTAGTTGGAGCACTTAATTCTTTTCCATTTGAGATACTTGTTGATAGGAATGTAGTTGTTACCATTCTTTATTCCTGTTTTTGATACATGTTGTCTCTTCTTAAAGAAGTCCCTCCAACATTTCCTGTAATACTTGCTTGGTGGTGATAAATTCCTTTAGCTTATTTTTGTCTGGGAAGCGCTTATCTGTCCTTCAACTCTAAATGATAGCTTTGCTGGATAAAGTATTCTTGGTTGTAGATGCTAGGTCTTCATCATGTCGAATATTTTGTGCCAAGCTCTTCTGTCCTGCATAGTTTCTTTTGAGAAATCAGCTGCCAGTCATATGGGTACTCCCTTGTAGGTAACTATCTGCTTTTCTTGTGCTGCTTTTAAGATTCTCTCTTTGTATTTAACCTTTGACATTTCAATTATGACGTGTCTTGGTGTGGGCCTCTTTGGGTTCCTGGATTTGGGGACCCTCTGAGCACCTTGGGGTTTTATGTTTATTTCCTTCACCAGGTTATGAAAGTTTTCCATCATTATTTCTGTAAATAGCTGTTCAACATCTTGTTTTCCTTCAGGTACCCCAATGACCTGGGTATTTTAACCTTTAATAGTCTCCCATAGGCGCCTTAAATTATTATTGTAGTCTTGGCTTCTTTTTTCCTGCTGTTATAATTAAGTGTCCTTGGCTTTCCCATCCTATATAGGTCATTTGATCCTCTTCTTTATTCACTTTGTTTTTTCCATTTAATATACTTCTCATCTCGGATAATGTGTTCGTCATTTCAAACTGGTTCCCTTTTATAATTTCCATTTTTATGTTTGTTTAGCTCTGTGTTGAAGTTCTCACTGAATTTATCTACATTTCCCCTAAGTTCATTGAGCATCTTTACAACTAGTATTTTGAACTCTGCATCTGTTAGATTGCTTGACTCCATTGTTTCTGGGTCTCTGTTCTCTCATGGTTTCTGCTTCTTTGTCTTCCCATTTTGGCTGCTTTTCTGTGTCTGTTTCTATGTACTAAGCAAAGCTCCTATGTCTCCAAGTCTTATTAGTGTGGCTTTGTGCGGTAGGTGTCCAGTGGCACAGTTCTGAGAGGGGTTCAGCTGCAGGCCAGATTTAGCCCAAGCCTCTACCCCTTCAGGGCCACCTGTTAAGATTCAGTAAGTAATCCACAAATGCTGTGCTTACAGTTGCTTCAAAAGGCCACACCAGAAACTGAGGCTAGCTGCCTCCAGTGTGAGTCTAGGCACTGCTCAGCAAGGAGCACCTAACTCACCAAGGATACGTATATAGCTTGGGTGGGGCTGCGAGTGGGGGGAGGTGGGGTTTCAGGGAATCCTCGGGGCTGAGTGACCTCTGTTATCCAGTTTGATGACATCTCCACTGTGGAGGTGCTCTGTCCATGCACTGGGAAGGGGGAGGGCTCAACAGAGGAACAATGGATACTACCAGTACTTCTTTGGGGCGGGGGGGGTGGGTTGAGGGTGGGGGGAGAAGAGCCTCACCACCGCCCTCACTCCAACAACTCAGTGTATCCCTGTAAGTCCCTGTACAGCCGAACTGGCACTGGTACTCAGAGCAAGCAGGTCCGTCACCCACGAAAGACCACTCGCAGACAGGGTTCCTTTAAGAGGCATCTGCAGCTGCCACAGCCTCCATCCCACTCAGCCGCTCAGAACCAGGCAGCCCCATGTCCTCACCCTGTCCTACCTTCTGCCGGTGTAGGGTGCTTTCTTATTTCTCTCCCTAGTTGTAGGGCTTGTTCATCTAGATCCAGGGCGACTTTCCTTGCTGTTTGCTCCTTGTTTCCTTCACAGCTTTGATTTGGTCGCCAGAGGGAGGAACAGAGAGGCTCTGTCATCTATGCCTTTTTTCCCCGTCCCCAATTTTTGCATTT
This sequence comes from Rousettus aegyptiacus, assembly GCF_014176215.1. Classification (NCBI taxonomy): domain Eukaryota; kingdom Metazoa; phylum Chordata; class Mammalia; order Chiroptera; family Pteropodidae; genus Rousettus; species Rousettus aegyptiacus. The sequence goes on along the minus strand of NW_023416307.1, from coordinate 124,013,535 downwards.
ATAACATTTTTGTTGGCCTTTTTCATGCTTATTTATTCCATCACAGTAGTACTACTGATAATAGTGACTTTATTACATGAAACTTGCCTTTTAGAAAACATTTTAGGAAGTTACATATAAATTAACTCCTCTTCTTTCCAAGTTATATTTCCTTTTCTGAAGTCTGCTGTGAGCTTTCCATTGGCAGGAACTCCTGAGACTTCTGTTTTAAGTTATTCTCTATGAAAAACTGTAGTGGAGGAGGTCGCTCTAACTTTTTTAAGTCAAAGAATACTATTTTTGGTGAGAATGACTGCCTCCCCCACCATGAGTTCTTTCGTAACTTAAGTTTAATTTTGGGAATATCCTTAAAGTAAGTATGTCTGATAAGATCTGTGGGTTATTTTTTTACTTAATGTTCTTATCCGTTGCACAAACCAAACTGGCTATCGGGGCCAGGCTGGTCACGTTACTAAGAGCAGCCACTTGGCGTTAAGTGCTCGGGTGGACAGTGTGTGTGTAAAGGTGACTGTGACGAGGGCACACAGCTCCTAGGCCCAAGTTCTTCTTGCCAGGCAGGCGACAACCCCAGTGTTGGCCAGTTTTCCTATCTTTCAAGAAAAGGTGTATTGATTTTGATGTTAAATTTAAAAAATTTTAAATATCAACTCAGTTTTTTAAAAAACATAGTTCCAGAAACTATGTAGGTCAAACAAAATGAGTGGGTACCAGATTTGCCCATGACCTACAGTTGGCCCCCTCTGGCCTTCAGACTCTTTTTTTTTTTTTTTTTTTTTTTTTTTTGCACTTTGGACAAGTAGAATATGGCTTTTACCTCTAGCACCTTTTGAAATCATCAGGTAACTATGGTGGAGACTCTTTATGACAAAACTAGGCGGTTTAGGTAAAGGGCATTGCTAAGATTGGAAAGGTGGGTGCTAGAGTCTGAAAGATTTTAAATTCTTTTAAATCTTATTTCCCCAGCTATACAACAGGCCTTGAGCAGAATTTTGGTTTCTCTTAAGGCGCCTGGTTTTAGCATCAGCCCCCAGACTTGATTCCAGCTAGTTAATACAAACTACCTGAAGAGCCTCTGAGAAAAGATGCGAAGGAGACTTTTTAGTGTTTACTCACTGTACCTATTGAATTTTGTAGCATATGAATGTATTACTTGTTCACTAAATAAGTTAAAGTATAGAAATACATATGGATTCCAAGATCTCGCCCCAGCCATTCTAAATCAGAATGTCTATGGGAACAGGAAAGGAGGAATTTATAAATCTGTACTATTTAAAAGCTTCCTAGGTGATTTTAATGCATAGCCAGGTTTGGGAACTACTGTCCCAAAGCGTATAGTAGGTATGTAGTAAACATCTGTTCAAAGGAGGAATGAACTCTTGTCTTCCTATGGCATTTAACATGATCCCTTGTACTTAACAGTTGATTAGTACATATTAGCTGAGAGAATTAAATTTTGAGTTCTAATTTTCTTGGCAGAAGGTGACCAACCTCTTCTTCCCTGAGCTTTCACTCTGGGGTAGATGGGCTACTTCTCACCTGGACCACCAGGATGGCCTAACTAGCTGGTCCCCTGCCATCAGATTGCCTCCTTCTGGTCCTTTCATCATGCTGCAGCCTGAGTGGTTTTTTTTTTCTTAATTCAAATCTTTTCAGTGTTGCCTGTAACCTGCAGTATAAAATGTACTATGGTGAGTTTTTAGCAGCAGCACCCATGGACCGATATTGGTCTGTGGCCCGTTAGGAGCCAGGCCGCCCAGCAGGAAGTGAGCGGCTAGTGAGCGAAGCTTTATCTGTATTTGCAGCCGCTCTCCAGCGCTAGCATCACCATCTCAGCTCCACTTTAGATCATCAGGCATTAGATTCTCAGGAGCACTGGTCGCTGGTGCCAAAAGGTTGGGGACCGCTGCTTTAGAGACTCTTATGATTGACCCTTCCTTTCCTAGCCCATCTCATTCTACAGATAGGTGCTGAGGCCAACCGTGTGCCTGCACTGCGGAGGACACTGAGGACAGCAGTGCCCACATCCTCTCCGGACCTCACACAGACCCTCTCGTCAGTTCCTGAGTACAGTGTACTCTTCTATCGTTTTTTGTTTGTTTTGCCCTTCTGCTAGAATTCTCTTCCCACACCCCTCTTTTATTTATTCATTGAGGCCAAGCCTTCCAGGGCCCCTATAAATAATAAATTATTATCTCATTTTCTGACATGTACATATATTTAGTATAAGGCCTACTACCATGGATTCCAGTTATTAGTTGACAATTCTTTCCCTAGACTTAGCTCCTTGAGGACAGAGACTTGCCTTATTCTCCCCAGTACTTCCAACCGTGAGCACTGTGTCTGACCATGTTAGGCATTAAAATAATTACTGGATAAAATTGATACCAGAATGAAGGGTTTTTTTGTGTGTGTGCCAAGAAGGCAAATCAGGGTGCTACTTAGTAAGTATGATTTATAAAGGATTTCTGCCGCACAATGGTAGATGGTCCCCTGAAAGATGTCTTACTTGGATTTTCCACAGTTGTGAGGATGTTTTAATAACATATGTAATGGTACTTTTTGTTATATATCTTACTCTAACTATAAGTGAGACTAAGATATTCGGTGTTAACAGTTGGCCTTTAGCTAACCATTCTAACTAAACAATCTAAGAAAGGAATCAGAAAATCCTACAGAAGTGAATGGGGCTTATAATTTGACACCCTCTAGCATATTTATATTAGCTTGATGTGAAATACCGTCTTCCCCAAATGGAGCCTGGTGGGAGGTTCAAAGTGCTGTGAAATGGAGCCTGATGGGAGGTTCAAAGTACTGTGGGATGTTTTGCAAGAAGCAGTAATTTTGAGGTAGAAGGACAAAATAGATGACGTCAGCATATAACTAAGCCAAGTTGGAAGCCGCCAAGTTGAATCACATAGCATGTGTTTTGTCAGATCTGAGACTATCCATTCAGTCTGGATAAGGAATTGAAATAATGTATGGCCTTTAGAGAGAACAAACAGGATAAGACTGTATGAGTCAGGAGAGAAAGTGAATCCTATAGGGGTCCAGAACAGAGAGACCACAAGGAAGGCAAAAGAAACATCAGCAAAGTATATATGTCATTATACTTTGTCGCCTATAACCCAGTGAAGGACAGACTCCTGTGATCTATTCAGGAGTGACCCTCTTTCCCTTCAGCGTCACAGAGGAACCCATAAAAATTCCATTTTATTTAATTTCATTTTTACTTAGAGATTTAATCCCAAGACTTCTAGAAAATATTCATGGAAGATTATAATTAGAGGCAGGGTAAACAAGAATAGAAAAACTAACATTAAAAGCAGTGAGACAAAAGTTGCATCAGAAACCCAGGCTTACAATATCTGCAACAATTGATGATAAAAGTTAATTTGAAGCTTCCTTGTCTTGAGAATTAAAAGAGAAATATGGTAAGTATATTGTTCTCATTATCTGAATTGAAGAATTTGTTAATAGAAATGTACTCTTTCCTATGGCTAAATGAAATAAAAGAAAGGGACCCTCGTATAAAGGACACTGAATAACATAATGGGCACAGTTTATAATACCTTTACAAAAGGTAAAAAGAGATTCTTTATGTGGTCATCTGGTCTTTCCAACTAAACAAATGCTATTAGCTAAATATTATATTCCAATGCAATGAAGACATTGCCACTGGGAGTTAAAGAAATATCATCAAGCTACATGGCGTTCTGGATGTCAGTTCATGAGGGATTAAGAGACTGGATGATCAGAGGGGTTGGTTGGTTTGTTTTGGTTTTAACTGCCAGAGTGATGTATTAGTGTATAGTGGAATTAGTTTAGTGAGTTACTTTTACCCTTTTTTTTTTAATATGAAAGGTAGTAGAACAGAACAGAATACACCATATGCAGTAAGGGTTAAGTTTTAATTTCACTTGTCTTAAGTCACTAATGTACCACGTACCTATTGTAGGTGAGTATAAAAGGCACTGCTTTTGACTATTCCTCATGAGACTATTTGTTGGTAGGCTCTGGCCATTCCAGGTTCATTATAGAACACATATAGAGAATACTAAGAACCAGCTTTGGGAAAAACAGAGATAGGATCCTCAGACCAGAACAAGAGCAATGGTGCCCTTAAATTGTGCTAATTTAGGAACCTGTGACTAAACTCAGTATTGTAGACTCAGAAACATACTTTCCTAATTTCTTTTTTTGTTTGCCTTCAGTACCTCAGAGTTCTTTTTGAAAACCCTCATCTGCTTTGGCTACAATGAAAGGGAAATCAGAGAAAGGATGAGATGGATCCCCACAAGGTCCAGTGGTACAGAGGTCAGGGTGGCCCTGGTGGTCAGACTCAGTCATGCAGACTGAGGCTTTCCATTGAGAGACCCTTTAGAGCCATAAATTTGGAATGGCTCCTCTAGATGGTGCTTTTTCCCTAAGCAGGCAGTACCTTTCTTTACATACATAGGTACTGCTCATTAGAGAAAACATAAAAATAAAATCATTTTCCTGGTTCATGAATTATGTTTGGATCAGATCACCAGGGCTGTCTTTGAAAATAGATAGGAAGCTTGTGGCAAGACTATGGCATTGCCCAACTCTAGGAGTTGAATGCAACAGCTTTAAGTGACGATGAGACCCTTAACATTTGTGAAGGGAAAAACCCTCCGCCCCCCAAATTTGGACATGTATATATAGCTACAACTTTGAAGAAAGAGTTCTGGGAAGATTTCCAACTATAACAATTCTTAGCAGTGGTATGAGAAACAGGCTGGGGCAAGATAAAGATTTAGCTTCTTGTGTCGACTCCAAGTCTTGGAAACGAGAGAACGAGATAAAAACCTGTATTTTCATACCAAAAAAAAAAAAAATGTTTTCAAAGAGATTGAAAATAATGTAGAAATAAAGAAGTTACTTGTGGAATGGTCTTTGACCATTTCTTTTCTCGTTTCAGATGACAGTCATGTCCCTTTCCAGGGACCTCAAGGACGACTTTCACAGTGACACAGTGCTCTCCATCTTAAATGAGCAGCGCATTCGCGGCATCTTGTGTGATGTCACTATCATTGTGGAAGACACCAAATTTAAAGCCCACAGCAATGTCCTGGCTGCTTCAAGCCTTTATTTCAAAAATATCTTTTGGAGCCATACGATCTGCATTTCCAGCCATGTCCTGGAGCTGGATGATCTCAAAGCCGAAGTGTTTACAGAAATCCTTAATTATATCTACAGCTCCACAGTCGTCGTCAAGAGACAGGAAACAGTCACTGATCTCGCAGCTGCAGGAAAAAAGCTGGGAATATCTTTCTTGGAAGATCTTACCGATCGCAACTTCTCAAATTCCCCAGGCCCCTACGTATTCTGCATTACTGAAAAGGGAGTAGTTAAAGAAGAAAAAAATGACAAAAGGCATGAAGAACCAGCCATCACTAATGGGCCAAGGATCACAAATGCATTTTCCATCATTGAAACAGAAAATAGTAATAACATGTTTTCTCCACTGGACTTGAGGGCAAGTTTCAAAAAGGTCTCTGACTCCATGAGAACCGCTAGCCTTTGCCTAGAGAGGACTGATGTCTGTCACGAGGCAGAGCCTGTCCGTACCCTGGCAGAGCACTCATATGCCGTTTCTTCCGTGACCGAGGCTTACCGAAGTCAGCCTGTATGTGAACGTGCTAGCAGTTCACCTGGTAAAACAGGTAAAGAAAATGGTGAAGTTCTTGCAGCAAAACCGAAAACATGTCGAAAGCCAAAGACACTATCCATTCCCCAGGATTCTGATTCAGCGGCTGAAAAGATACCACCCCCTTCAGTAACCAGCGTAGAGGTTAATCAGGAAAGAAGTCCACAGCCAGCTGCAGTTCTTTCTGGTTCAAAATCTCCCAACAATGAAAGAGATGTCATTCTTTCCAGGGAAGATGAAAATAAGTCCTCTGATGTTCCTGGGCCGCCAGAAGCGGAGGTTCCACCTCTCGTTTACAATTGTAGCTCTTGCTCCAAATCCTTCGACAGTAGCACTTTGCTGAGTGCCCACATGCAGCTTCACAAGCCGACCCAGGAGCCTTTGGTGTGCAAGTACTGCAACAAACAGTTCAGCACCCTGAACAGGTTGGATCGGCATGAACAGATCTGTATGAGGTCAAGCCATGTGCCCATTCCAGGAGGAAATCCACGCTTTTTGGAAAACTATCCTACCATTGGACAAAACGGAGGTTCCTTCGCAGGTCCAGAATCTTTATTATCTGAAAACAGGATCGGTGAGTTTTCCAGTGCCGCAAATACCTTGCCAGAAATGGACCACATGGTTAAATTTGTCAATGGGCAGATGCTCTACAGCTGCGCTGTCTGCAAACGTAGTTATGTGACTTTATCCAGTCTCCGAAGACATGCAAATGTTCATTCGTGGAGAAGAACATATCCTTGCCATTACTGCAACAAAGTATTTGCATTGGCTGAGTACAGGACAAGGCATGAAGTTTGGCATACGGGAGAAAGGCGGTATCAGTGCATTTTCTGCCTTGAAACTTTTATGACCTACTATATACTCAAAAACCATCAGAAGTCTTTCCATGCCATAGATCATAGACTTTCCATCAGTAAAAAAACAGCAAATGGAGGCTTAAAGCCTAGTGTCTATCCATATAAACTTTATAGGCTACTGCCGATGAAATGCAAGAGGGCTCCTTATAAGAGCTACCGAAATACTTCCTATGAAAATGTTCGAGAAAGCTGTCAGATGAGTGAGTCTGCGCCTGGTCCCTATGTTATTCAGAATCCACACAGCTCTGAATTACCTACACTGAATTTCCAAGACGGTATGAACGCCTTGACCAACAGTCCAGCCATCCCGTTGGAAACATCCACATGTCAGGATGGACCCACTTCTGCCCATATACAAAATGCAGAGGGGACCAAATGGGGGGAGGAGACATTGAAAGTTGATCTTGACAATAACTTTTATTCAACTGAGGTGTCAGTTTCTTCCACTGAAAACGCTGTCAATTCTGACCTCCAAGCCGGCGACATTCCTGCTTTGTCTATGAGTAATGGCAGTGAGAACTCAGCCTCCGTCATAAGCTACAGTGGCTCAGCTCCCTCGGTCATTGTGCACAGTAGCCAGTTTTCATCGGTGATTATGCACAGCAACGCTGTCGCTGCCATGGCCAACAACAACCATAAGGCCCCTTCAGACCTGACCGTCAGTCCGTCCATGAAAGATGACAGCAAACCCGAGCCAGACAAAGTGGGAAGAGTTGTCAGCAGACCCAAAAGCATTAAGGAGAAAAAGAAAACCATCCCATGTAACAGGGGGGAAATACCAGAGGAGTCGAAATACGTTGCTGATCCTGGAGGGTCGTTGAGCAAATCTACAAATGTCATTAAAGAAACCAGTAAAATCGAAACCTACATTGCAAAGCCTGCTCTCCCCGGAACTTCCACAAATAGCAGTGTCGCGCCGCTTTGCCAAATAACAGTCAAAATTGGGAACGAAGCCATTGTGAAAAGGCATATCCTAGGATCTAAATTGTTCTATAAAAGAGGGAGAAGACCCAAGTATCAAATGCAGGAGGAGACTTTGCCACAAGAGAGTGACCCGGAAACCAACAGAGACAGCCCACTCGAGCTTTGCCAATCCGAGTGTGTGGAGATGAGCGAAATGTTTGATGATGCAAGTGACCAGGATTCCACCGACAAGCCATGGCGCCCTTACTACAACTACAAACCCAAAAAGAAATCCAGACAGTTGAGAAAAATGAGGAAAGTCAACTGGAGGAAAGAGCATGAAAACAGGAGCCCCAGCAGTAAGTATAAATACCCAGCCGAACTGGACTGTGCTGTGGGGAAGGCTCCTCAGGAGAAGGCCTTTGAGGAAGAAGAAAATAAAGAGATGCCCAAGTTGCAGTGTGAACTCTGCGATGGAGACAAGGCCTCGGGGGCCGGAAACCTAGGAAGGCCCCACCGGCATCTCACTGCCAGGCCTTATGCCTGTGAGCTCTGCGCCAAGCAGTTCCAGAGCCCTTCCACACTCAAGATGCACATGAGGTGTCATACTGGAGAGAAGCCGTATCAGTGCAAGACCTGTGGACGGTGCTTTTCAGTGCAGGGGAACTTACAGAAACACGAACGCATCCACCTGGGTGTAAAGGAGTTCATCTGTCAGTATTGCAACAAGGCATTCACTCTGAATGAGACCCTCAAAATCCACGAAAGAATCCACACTGGTGAAAAGCGTTACCACTGTCAGTTCTGCTTTCAGAGTTTTTTGTATCTTTCCACAAAAAGGAATCATGAGCAGAGGCATATTCGAGAGCATAACGGGAAGGGCTATGCCTGTTTCCAGTGCCCCAAAATTTGCAAAACAGCTGCTGCCCTTGGAATGCACCAGAAGAAACACTTATTCAAAAGCCCAAGTCAGCAGGAGAAAATAGAAGGTGATATGTGCCACGAAAACTCAAATCCGCTGGAGAATCCACATTTCCTGGATTCAGAAAACAACGACCAAAAGGATAATGTACAAACCATTGTTGGAAATGTCCTTTGAATGGCGATACTTAGAAAAAAATCTTCAAACAGATAAGTTGATGGGTTTGTTTTTTTTTTAATTTTTTTTTAGTTAGCCTTTTTTTGTTTTTGTTTTTTTGTTTTTTGTTTTTTAAGTTTAGTTTTGTTCACGTAACAGTCATGAAGGAGTGAAATGTAAAAAAGAAAATCTCATTTGTGAAAATTCCATAAAAAGGATCCTAATATCTACTTTGGGTTTTAGCATTACCTTATTGCAAAGTGCACAAAAACAAAATAACTGACTCCGCCAATACCCCAAGTATCTTGTGAAAGTTTATGAAGTTCTTAGCTGTGGTATTTCTGCCAGTGGAAAAAAAAAATTTAATTTTAGGCTAATTCAAAACTTTGTGATAAGTGCTAATAGGAACTGGCTGCTGAACTGTCTTTAGTCACTGGAGAAAATAAGGGTCAGATATCATGAAAATGTCACCTTCATAAGTAAGTTAAAAGGTAAATGAGCTATGACGGCACTATTAAAAAGTTTAAATTTAACGGATATATATGAAATACTTAATAATATAGCTAAAAATATGTGTGATATGAGTAACCTAAGTAGGACATTCGTACATTAGAACTATTCTGCAACACGAATCTTGTAAAATACCTATATAAATCACTATAACGTCTAACTGTCCATGTCCCCTGTAGAGAATTATAATAATGAGCAATAGATCTGCAAATAATGAGGACTGATATAAAAATCAGTAGAGAGCATTTTGAATATGACTTAAGAGCATGTATATACTTTTAGATGGAATGCTGTTCTCTTAAAGTTATGGCTGAACTGTTACTAGAACTGGTCTTATTCAAGTCACAGAAAACATAGGTCATAGCCTTATCTATGGGGGAAAGCCTTCCCAGAATTTACCTGTGATTACTTGTGCTATGTATTACTTCGCAATGTCCTCACCTCAGAAAATGAAGAAGGGTCAAAATCTGAAACTCCCTGCAGTCTTCCATCCATCACAAGGCCATAAATACGGATGTCTGTTCCAGACAGACTTAACCAATCTCAAGGGTTCAAGTTAAAATCAACACCTCCCATTCCACTGAAGGAGTATCTAGGAAATTTAGTGCAAGGCACACATGCAGTAATGAATTTCCAGGTACTCGAAAGTGACAGCCTAATCTCTACAATGATTAGACTTCTCAGAGATTATGCAGCCCCAAGTATGTACTAGTATAAAACAAAAGGACAACAGAAACATACCCACACGCTCCACCCATTAAGGACCTGAGTGGACAAAAGGAAATGCTGACTTTCCTTGCCTCAAATGGTAGCTTTGTTTGGGGGTAGGGAGAGAGAGAATGTGGAATGATAAGGTTCCATCACTCACTTATATGACTCAGAAATATATTCCCAAAGCCTGATGCCTTGTCTTCATGTTTGCAGACATCGGGGCCCCTTGCTAAAAACCCACTTCGGTTTTTTACTGTTTTTTATGCTGACCCATACCATCAATATTGCTCACAAAGCCTATATGCCCTTTAGGATATTCCATCATCTGGACTAGGTTCCTGGGAAGCTGGAACTCATGATTCTTACTTTTTGAAATGCCAGAATAGGAGGGAGAGAGGAAACATTCCTACCCTTTGATCACCAGTCTGAGCAGAATCTGGAAACCAGTATATGGGTGACCTGCGGCCATTCATGTTCATGGGATCGGATAGCTGAAAACCCAAGGCTGTCCAAGGTCGCAAGGTTACCATTATGAAGAATTAGTCAAAGGACTCCAGCTTCTCTCTCCAAGTGTTGTCATGTCTCCATGAAGAAGACTTAATGTGGATTCGGGTGAGCAAGAAAGCATTTAAACACCCAGAAAAGGACATGATCAAAGCTGACCTTTTTATACTGTAGTACTTTACTGTTAAGTAACCCCAATATTGTATCTGCATTTATCTTTTGTTCATCTACTTTCACACATACAGTATTATGTAATAGAGGAAAATGGAAAAATGCAAGCGAATTCAACTTTATTTTATACATTGTATATATGTATACCTGCACTCTTCATTTGGGTTTTGTTAAAGAGATAGTCACAAAGGGCTTATGAAAATCATTTTTTGAATTGGTAATTAGGATATTGAATAAGCAAACCTGTGATCTACTAATTTGTTTTATCTCAATTAAGATTATGAATCAAGGAGAATTATTGTGTATTTTAGTCATTTTGATTTGAAATAACTCCAAATATAAGATTATTACATGTAGTGATGTCTCCCAGCCCTTACATGTGGATATTTTTTAAGTGGACTTGTATGCTGATAATTCTAGACCAAAGTAAATATGGCAGAATATTTATACATGAAAAAATAATTTTGCAGATATTTTCTATAATTGTATTATTCGTTTAAAATGTTGACAGCTTGTGTTAGTTTCAGGGAGGGGTGTATATTTTGATAAAAAATACTTGACTTTGTAATTCTGTATATTCTATACAATTTATAGCAGAGCCGTTTTAAGACAGCCTTGTCACACTTTTTGTTAATTGTGGAAACTTTATTAAGAGTGATGTTTAAGTATGCATTGAGTACATAACGACCAACTAGAATTAAAGTAAGTGTAAACAGTGAACATACTGAATGCTGTACAAGATATATTGTAATTTGCTGTTTTAGCATCTGTATTTTGGTTAGATGATATTATTAAATGCAGATGTTAAGGGTTGGAAAAGTCTAATTTTATTTTTAAAAATAATGAATATAAATTTGGTTTTGCTTGATTAAAATAGCTTGTTCCTATGTTAAGTCTCTTTTTAAATGTTTTAATGTTAATTCTTTTGTGCAGCCAAGCAGCTCTTCATCTGTGTGAGTCACAGCATTGTTTCACTTATTATTCAACACATTTCTCTTTCCTTATTTGTTTACATTCCATGGTACCTACTTACATGCTTAGTACTCAAGAGAATATGACATTTTAAAAAAAAAAGAATGAGGAACAGGAGAGATTAAAGTCTTCTGGTAATTTAGTGCATTGGACAGACCTAAATTCATTTATCATGATAAATCAGAGTATTGGATGTATTCTGCTGTACTCATCCACAGGAAACAAATTACACTATGGAGTACCAGGTGTTTGACAAGTCTTTACATGGGTTGTTTCAGCTTCCCCAACAACACTGGAAAGTGGATATCATTACCCACACTTTATAGTGACTCTGAGAAGATCCTAGAGCCAGTATTCCAGTCCAGGGCTGCCTGACTCAAAAGCTCATGTTTTGTTCCTTCCCAATACCTTACAGAAAAATGCTTAATGTAAACTGAATAGAGCGAGGACACATGACAAAGTGTTATGTTAGGATGGGGGCTGTTATAATCACGGTGTCAAGGAGGCCGTGTTAGGCTCTGCTTCCCCAGACTGAGTGCTAATTTACTTTCTGAGGCCTCAGTACTTCGGACATTCGGCTTTTCTTATATCTTGGGACATTGGCCTGTAAAGTCAGTTTTTAAGAATCTGTATACTTTTTAAAAGAATGTGAAGAGAAATTATAATTTAATGCTATTATAAGCTAGTAATTTTTTATGAACTAGTAATTTTTCACATAAAAAATCTGTTCCATCATCACAGACTGTACTTAACCTTAGCTAATTATCTTCAAATGCAGTTAGTCACAGTTGGTAATGTGAAAGGGAGTGCCGGTGGCTCTAGAAGCACAATCCATCACCAGATTTTGGAAAATAAATTTCCAGTCCTACTGATGGCTGGCCAGTAGCATCAATGCTGTATTTGAAGGGTAATCTAAAACTAATTCTCCCAAAATTTGATAACTGCTGCTGCTACAACTAACTTCATTTCTAGCAAAACGATAGATTTATTATTGAAAGAATTTATAACAACTTAAAGAGTAATTATGTATTAAACAGATAAAAACATCACACAAAGCAATCCTGTCTACATATCCTTTTAATTACTTTAGGTCTTTTCTATTCCTATTGCTCCTCTTCCTGTTTTCACCTATTGATTGATTTAGTTCCACATCCTCTGTCTCTGTCAGTTCTTCTTTGCAAAGGCAATGATTCTTTCACTTCAGTTTCTTCCATATCTGAGAACTCTTCGCATTTCCCTCCCCGAATTCTGACCATCTAGTAATATCCCTTCTGGAGAGAGTAGCCTCCTTTAGCCCTCCCTCCCCAGTTTGCACCCCTTGATCCCGATTTTTCAAGCAAGATGGTCAGTGAGCAGGCGACTTGGCTTGGTGTGCAATTTTTGAAACAGAACATTCCAACATCAGACAACGGAAGAACTAGTTATACCAAAGGTGGCTACATTTTTATTTTTTCATTTTTGACATCTAAGATGTCAAATCTATTTTTCTAGAATGTTTAGCTGTGAACTCAAAGCACCTTTAGTCAGTAATTTTAAAAATTATGACTTCTATGTAATTCTATATAATCTTTTAATAGGAAAATTTTCAAACATATGCCAAAGTAGAATAATATGATAAACCCAAGTGTACCCATCATCCAGTTTCAACAATAATCCATAGCCAATTTTGTTTTCTCTATTATTTAGAAGCTGATCCCAAACATACCGTTTCCTCTGTAAATATTTTCATATGCACCTCTAAAAAAATAAGCATTTTTAATATAAGCATATTATTATCACACCTCAAAAAGTAATAGTTTAATATTATATAATCCATCAGTTAAAAGTTTTGATTGTTTTACAGTGGTCATGTTGTTTTTACAATTTGAGTCAATCCAAATAAGGTCCCACACAAACTTGATATGGATAGCTATGTGTCTTTTATCTATAGGTTCCCCACTCCCCATTCTTTTTTCCCCTACTGCAATTTATTTTTGAAAAAATTGGTTGTCCTGAATCGTTTCTCATGAGGAAGAAGCGAGACAGCTTCCTAGGTTGGGTTACATTCTTCCATCAGGAGGCACATACTATCTGACTGAGAAATTGGATGGACTTTGAAGATATCCCCTTTAGGTCCCAGGTAGTGAGGAAAACAGAGGTCAAGGATGACTCCAATATTTGGGCCAGAGCAATTGGAAGGACGGAGTTGCCAGCAGATAGCTGGGTATGTGGATCCGAAGCTCAGAAGAATGTCGCATTTCATTTATTCAAAACATTTGAGCTGGGTACTGGGAATGCAGGGGTGGGCAAGACAAATAATCCCTGGAGCTTCTTGTGAGGATCACAAAAGCTAAATAATTACAGCTGCAGTAAGTGAGGTGAAGAGCTTTCTGGTGCTATGAGGACATCTAATGAGACCTGACCTAGTCTGGAAGTTCAAGGAAAGTTATCTCGAGAAAATAACTTCTGAATTGATATCTGAAAGATGAATAACAGTGAAAGGGGAGAGAGTTTCCAGGTTAGAGGGAATAGCGTGTGCGAAAGTGCTTCTAGAAGGAACACAGTGCATTGGAAAGCCAATGGTGGCCAGAGTGCGAGAGAGATGGATCTGAGATGAGAATGAAGGACAGGACCCATACCTTGCAGGGCCTACCAGGTCATGCTAAGGATTCGAACCTTATACTAAGAGCAACAGAAAGCCATTTAATTGTTTAAAGCAGACTGGGACATGGAGAGGTATTTAATCAGTCTTGTGAAAAAGTCAGTGGCTGAAATGTAGAGAATGACTTGAAGGATGGTGGCAGTCAGAGCAGTTAGGAAGCTAGTGCAGTGGTACGGGCTGGAGACAGTGGCTTGGATTACATATTGGCAGTGAAGATAGAGAGGTGTGGGGGGGGGGGGTGGGAGATTTGAGAGCTATTTAGGAGATAAAGTCAAAAGGACTTGATGTTGGATTGATATGGGAAGGGACGGCTAGGGCAGGGTTTCAGAATTGTGGAAACTGAGAAAGTAAGATGTCTCCTATAAAGCTTGTATAAAGAAGACAAAATCCTGGAAAACACCAATGGTTGAAAGATGAGTTAAATACATACAAGAGGCTGAGGCAGAGAGACCCAGAGAAGTAGAAGGAAAACTGGGGGATGGCAGCTAGGAAGCCACAGATGGAGAACCCATCAGAAAGGAGAGAATAATAAATTGTATCAAGTGAAGAAAGCCAAGTAAGGAAAGTCTGGAAAGTGCCCTTTTGCACTCAGCAACTAGAAAGTCTGGCAGTGGTTTGCTGGTAAAAAGTTGACAAGCTCCTCGGGGAGGGGGGAAAGCCTGATTTATACTGTTTGCAAACTTCTGTGGTGTAAAAACTCCCGCCATGTCTAATTTTGAATGACCAAGATGATGTCACTGAATGTGGATCTGGAAAGAGAAGCATCCAATCAGCTCATGGGAGTTGGTATGAGCCTGCTCTAGTGACTCAACTGGTGATCTTGGCAAAAGTACTTCCAGTCTTGGCAAAAGTACTTCCGGTGGTACAGGTGGAAGCTGAGGGGCAGATGCACTGTGGAGGTGGAGGCAGTGAGGATTCTTGTTGCTAGAAGCTCAGTTACTAAGAAGAGGAGAAAGCCAGAGAAAGGTAGCTATAAGTGGAACCTATGTTTTAGAGACCAGGATTCCACTATGGGTGGGGGATGGACAAAGAATGAGGAGGCAAAGGAGATGAGGGTACTGGTGAGAGATTGGTGATAGCCAAGAACTCTGAAGCCTGGTAATTTAAGGAAGTACAGACCTCAGTGTCTGCTAGACTGACGTAAATAGAGGGGTCAGGAATGAGGTGTCTCAATAAAGGAAGGCTAAAGAACCTATGTTCTGAAAAGCTCTTTCACAGCCGTTTCCATATTTCTCCCTCACAACAGTCCTGTTGTGGTGGCAGTGACAATTGTCTTCCTTCAGAAACTGTGGACATGAGACATAAGGAAGTTGGGGGGCTCCCCCGGCTCAGACACAGGACCAGTACCTTCTGTTTTTCAGGACACTGTTTTCACCACCAACTGACTCCACATTCAGGTATTTTTGGAAGACAGGGGGATTGGGACAGTGATGACTACTGTACTTTCCTCAAAATATTTATTAGCTTGAGACTCTTAATACCTTCACAGCACTAGGTCATTCATATTTCTGTTCAATGTGTTCTTACGTGGCATTAGAATTGCCAGGCACTGTTCTAAGCATCTAATGAATATTAGCTCATTTAGCCCTGTGGGGTAGACATTATTATCATCGTTAAAGTGTTTAGTGTAGTTACCTTCCACTGCACAGTCCCACAAAACTTCGTGGCTTAAACACAACCATTTATTATTATTTCACACGGTACTATGATTTGACTGGCACGAGATGAGTAGGCCTCTCATGGAGTTGCTGTCAGATGGTGGTGGGGCCAGAGTCATCTAAAGGAGTAACCACTCTGGGCATCAAAGCAGTCACAGATTCAAGAGGGTGAAAGAATGGACTATACTTCTCAGTGGGGGAGCGGCGGACACATACAGGGAGGGGAGGAACGGATGCTAGGCATCTTGAGACAAGCTGCTGCAAAAAATGATTCCCAATGAGAAAACTAAGGCACAGAGAATTTAAATAGTTTACTCAAGGCCACGCAGCTGGTTATATGGGGAAACACAGTTAATCCCATATAGCTGAATTCCAGAGCCTGCTAGGAGCAGCAAGAGGGACTGGAGCCCAGTGGCATAGCACGACCTCTCATAACAAAGCTGTGGTGGTTAAGGACACAGCATTATTCACAGTAGAACCAGAGAGCTCCTGGGCTTATCTATCGGGGATTTGGGAGAAAGGAAGAAATTCTGAAAACACTATGAATGGAAAGAAATGTTGAGGGTAGAAATTGGGACAAAGTTCAAGGACTGTCTAAACAAGGCTCATTTTATGTTGGAGGTGAAAATATGGTCTTGCTTGGCCTAAGGAAAAATGAAAGATGTCAGACTTTTGCTTATCTATCCAATCAGGAAAGGACAGAAATTGTGTGCGTGTGTGTGTGTGTGTGTGTGTGTGTGTGTGTGTGTGTGGTTTTTCCTTCTAAGTAATTAAAACTTGAACCTTTCAGTCAGCTACTCGAATGGTCAGAGATGGGGAGAGAGTTTATGGCTGACACCAGAAGGTTAGGATCTGAGCTGTGGAGCAGCCTCAGAAGGGATCTTCAAGCTCCTTTAGTGCCCCCTGCTGCATAATGTCATAGCCCTGAAAATCTGAGTCATTGCTTAGTTTATACACATCCTGGCCCCTCTAATGGGAGGACAAGGAAATGACATCTCTACTTCAACAAGGTTACTCACTTCACATGAGCCACGAAATATCGCCAGAAAGAAGCTGATTCACTTCCAAGGGGCCAGTTTCCCTCCCAAACTCTGACAACCGAGATAGTGTGCGGCTTAGGTCCTGTTCATTTCTAGCTTCTCAGTTTTACTGGGCCAGAAGTCCGGATTCCACAGATTGGCTTAGACATGTCCAACTCTGGTGTAAATGTGGTGACGGGAAGAAGGGCAGGCATTTCCCAAGTGATGCCTGATGTTTCTCTTCCTAAAGACCAAAGGAAAAAATTTGGGGCCACTATATTCGTCATCTCTCGTAATAATGGGAACCAGCCCCCTCTGCTGTTACTCATGCTGAATATGACAACGTCGCAGCCACTGGGAACTCCTCAGTTCTCAGTATCATTCTTCAACACAGGCCAGAAGGCCCCCACCCTCATCCGGATGTCCCCCACTTCACAGGGCAAAAAGTCTGCAGGGACCACAGGGAGGTGCTTAGCCAGAGTCTGCGCCACCCTCCAGACCACACTCTAAGAACCCAGGACCTGAGGATTCCCCTGCCCGCTTCCAGGGCCAGCTCAGGCCTCTTCCCCACCAGTGTCACACCTAGACCCCAGAGACAGGCAAGGGGCTGCTGTTTGCAAGGGATGTGGACAGAGTGAGTGATGTAGTTTCAAGGTTTATAACTGTGTGAAGGTGGCCCCCAGCAGCATAGGAAGGGATGAGAGCAAGACCTGGGCCCAGCCCTTCTCGTATGTCTTCTTTCAGCCAGAGCACTAAAGAGACTAGGAATTTCAAACTCAAACCTGGCTCCCCAATTATGAAGGTATGTTTGTGAAGGGAAGAGAATAGAGCATATTTAATTAAGGACTCGTTAGCCTTATTTATAACTTTTATATATTTAGACACATGATATATAGGCCTTTGATCCTGCAAATGTTTTGGGATAGGGGGGTCTGTCACTACTCCTCCCCAAATGCCCAACTTTTCATCACACTATGTTTGTGTATAAGCTCCTGGCCATGTTGAAATGTCCCTTCCCACTCCCACCCCACTCCCACCCTACTCAGTACTAGTTCAAAAGCCCCTTAGAAAGCTTCTTTCTTGCAGTGTTGTATGCGATAGCTCCTCAGACGTTTGCCTCAGTCCCACCACAGCTCTCCGGGATGATCCATTTCACTTCCACCATGGCTGCCAGACAGCCTCTCCAGGTTAAGTCCAGGCCGACTTACT
Organism: Rousettus aegyptiacus; assembly: GCF_014176215.1. NCBI lineage: Eukaryota > Metazoa > Chordata > Mammalia > Chiroptera > Pteropodidae > Rousettus > Rousettus aegyptiacus. Next base: position 123,995,631 of record NW_023416307.1, on the reverse strand, counting down.
TAGCTCTGTTTCCAGCATCAGCACTGTGCTCTCAAACATGAGTCATCTACTAAGAGCGCCAGTTCTCCATTCTAGGGTGACCAACCAACCGGTGTGTGCAGGACAGAGGGGACAAAATGTGGGACTTTCCATGCTAAACAGAGACAATCTTGAGAAAACTGTGATAATTGACCACCTTAACGGGGAAGAGGCTCTTCAGAGACGGACAGCAGCCAGGACAGAAGAAGACTGAAGTAGCCAGTATACATTTGAAACAACTAATTGTTGACTTTCTACTACCCACTCCTGAGCGGTGAGGAAACATTTAGGCCACAGAGATATCTGTCTGGGCCATGCCAGTCAGGGCTGGGAGAATGGAGAGGACAACCAGGGGACCTAATCTTCAGACTCTCGCTAAAACCCTTTAATTATTTCACAAAGACTCCCTCTATTCTCATTTCTCCGAAGACCCTCCTGGGGGACCAAGCGCATCATTCAACTTCCAGCTGCCCACATAAAGTACTTTATAGAGTCCACTCTAAGAATAAGTGATGGCCTGTCTGAATCTCCCCCGCTCCTCCACCACCACCACCTTCACCCCTGCCCTGGTCTAACCTGCTAAGCACGGCGGATAGCTATGGGTTTTCCTGCCGAGGGCTTTTCTATTTTTATGGTGAAAGTACCTGCAGTTTCCTTTAGAAACTACCCCTCGCTCCTATGTTTCTCAGCCCTATCTCAGACCATATGGACCAGGTCGGGATGGTTGGGTGGATGGGAAAAAAGTGGCCTGATTTCTAGTACCCCATATTTCTATATCTCAACACAAGAACAAGGAAACTGAGTCAGGATCTTCTCAATTGCCATAGACAGAAGAGTTCACTTTAAGCAAATTCGGATCCCAGGGCTCAAGCAAAATGATATTCTCTCTCTTTCCCTCTCGCTCTCTCTCCTTCTATGTCTCCCTCTTCTCTCTTTTCTACTGTTTTTTTTGTGTTGGCTTCGGTCTCAGGCTGGTTCTCTCCAATGGATGGCAAAGATGTCTATGCTGAAGGGAATAAAGCTCCCCTCCCCCCCCCCAAAGTCTTCAAAGGGAGCAAGAACACTTCGAGTAATAACCTCATCTAAACATCAGAGTCTGGATTTAAACCCAGGACATGAAACATCATCGGTGAAACTCATAATCTTTATTAATATAGATTGCGCACCTCCTTCTAGGACACGTTGAAGAAAAATCAGTCAAAATGACCACAAAAGACACTGCATTCAGCTGAAATTAACTGAGCCAAGCACTGTGCCAGATGCTTTCATCTTTATTCCACAGAAGAACCTGGAAAGAAGGTTTTGTCATCATTTAATAGATGTAGAAAGGCCCAAGTCCAAGGACTTCACCACTCGGGAGATGCGCATCCGTGTAGGAAACGAGAACCCAGTTACTGGCAGTTGCTCAACCTCAGGTATCAACTTGTGGTGTTCAGACTACACCCTTTTCTGTTTCACTTCTCCCCTCCCTGGGCCTTCACGTCTCACCACCTTCGGCTGATCATTCAGTGAGTTTTATAGGTGAAAGCAAACACATTAAAACAGGGGACCCCAGAGATGTGGACATTTATGAAGCTCCTTCTGCTCCAATTTACAGGAATTCTTATGGTAGGGAATAATAACTGCTCTGTACTTAATAAAAGTGGAAAGCAGGGTAATGCATTTGTATGTGATTAATGTATTATGTATATAGTAAGGAGCTAATGCATGTATGTACATGGTAAAAATAATTATTTTTTCAAATGGTACAAAAGGATACACACAGAAAAATAAATTTCCCTCTCATTCTGTCCACAGATTTCTCCCTAGAGGCCTGAACTCTTGCAGATCTTGGGTATCATTTGCAGGTATCCTAAATGCATATCCAAGCATATGTGTATCTATGAATATATATATTTTTATTTCCTTTTTCTGTTTTTTTTTTTTTTTTTTTTTTTTTTTTTTTTTTTTTTTTTTTTTTTTACACAAAGGAGAGCACACCACACATAGCATTCGACACTTGGTTGAGTTTATTGAACAATATATCATGAAGAACCTTCCAGGGTTGGTCATATGGATCTGTCTTATTTCTTTTAATTCCTACAAAGTACTCCATTATATGAATTTCTAAGCAGTTTCCTACTGATAGACTTTCAAGTTGTTTCCAATTTTTTCTTTATTCATGCATTTTAGACAGACTTTTGTAAAGATGGAAACAAATAAGAAAAGGTTTTGCTTAACTCTCATTTATCCAGGAAATCCAATTAAGGGAAGCCCTACTCTATTCTGAGGGTTCCCGGTAGTTTGGATCAATGTAATTCAAATTCCGAACCCTCAAGGAAAAGTCTTCAGAGTTACTTTGCTCAGCATTAAATGCAAACTAAACAAAGGCACATCTGTCTTAGGGGTCATCTGCTGTTTCCACAAAATGAGATGTGAGAAGGAAACGTGAGTGTACGACAGAACCTAAGGGAGAACAGATGAAAATGCGAAGCCAGAAGCAGAACCCTCTCTCTCCGCATCACCTCCTCTCTGTGTCCCCCTTGTGTCGCCTTTATTTAGCTCTCTTTGTGCTGACCAGCCCTACGGGACCTCACGAGAAAGTGTCCATTGGAAACTGAGGGTCATCCCTGTGTCCTAATTGCCAATTTCTGAAAAAGGATCTTTGCTTCCCATCAGCTCCCAATTCTAATTGAGTGTATTGGGTTCCCCTTGGTAGCTTTCATCTTGGTCCAGTCAGCTCTGGTTAAAGTGACAGAGCCTAGAAGTTTCCCTGTCTGCCTGCTTCCCCGGACCGGAGACCCGCTTGCTGTCAGCCCCCGGCCGGGCCGGGCCCGGCCCCGGCGGTGCGAGGAGGGGTCCCTCAGCCCCTCCAGCTTGGCTCACAAATATTTTGGCCCAGAAATGTAGGTAAGTAAGGAGGTCTCTATACCATGGCTCATACAAAGCAGTCAGCCCGCACGCAAATCGACCGAGCACCGAGGAAGCAGCCGGCTACAAAAGCCGCTCGCAAGCGTGCGCCCTCTGCTGGAGGGGTGAAGAAACCTCATCGTTGCAGGCCTGGTACTGCGGCACTCCGTGAAATTGGACGTTATCAAAAGTCCGCTGAAATTCTGATTCTCAAACTTCCCTTCTAGTGTCTGGCGCGAGAAACTGCGGAGGACTTCAAAACAGATCTGCGGTTCCAGAGTGCAGCTATTGGTGCTTTGCAGAAGGCAAGCGAGGCCTACCTGGTTGGCCTTTTTGAAGACACCAACCTGTGTGCTATTTATGCCAAACGTGTAGCAGTTAGGCCAAAAGGCATCCAGCTAGCATGCCACATACGCGGAGAACGTGCTTAAGAATACACTATGATGGGAAACATTTCATTCTTTAACAAACAAACAAACAAACAAACAAAACCCTCTTCTTCCTGTAATTGGTAGTTCTGAATTTTAGATATTTTTTTCCCCATGCAGTCAAAAGGTACCTAAGCATACGATTGCAAGTGGAAAATAGGGAACAGAAATCAGGCATTGGCAGTTTTTCCATTTTCATTTGTGTGTGAATTTTTAATATAAATGAGGGGGCATAAAGCAGTAATGAAAGTCAAAATGTTTCAGTGAACAAGTTTCAGCAGTTCAACTTTGTAACAATTATAAATAAACCTGTTAAGTGTGTCTGCATGAAAAACAAACAAACGAACAAACAAAGTGGCAGAGCCTATTAGAAGATGGCTGCAGAGGCCCAACCCTGAGGGCAAACCGAGACAAGCAGAGAAGGTGGAGTGGGCTGGAAAAGGCCCTCAAGCGCCCACCACGTGGTCCCCCTAAGACAAGAGCTTCTTAGTCAGTAACTCTGCATCAGCGGGATCCTTGAGACCTGTCATGAGAGTTTCCACTTTGCTGTCCAGCTTTCTGGCCCAGAGTCTCCCATTACAGATGTACTAGACAGTTATAGAAAGGTCTGACTGGCCGAGCGGGGGACCCAGTCCTTGTCCAGCATCAGCATTTCATATGTTTGTGCGTGAGATGACTCGTGGCAATGTGAAGCGTGTGATTTGGGTAGGCATGTGTAAAGGATGCCTCATCCCCTGACCCACACCCATGAAAAAGTAAACTTATTTTGAGAGTGTTTTCACCTCACTTTGTCAAATGACAAACATGTTATTCTTAAGAAATTTCATAAACTTAAATATGTGAAATGTGTTTTGAATATGTTATTTTGAGGAAAACATTTTTTAAAAAAGAAAACATGTTTATGTCTTGAAAATGAGTAATGTAAACAAGTCGTCTGCATTTGAAAGAAAGCTAGTGGAGATCGGGATAGGATCTATGCTGTAACCTCCAATCCCCTAGTAAAAGTTTTAGCATGAAAGCCCGGTCTGCCCTCCCCTCGCTGAACATCAGTCCTGTGGAATCTCTAAGAATGATGGACCAATGAACCACACATACAGACCTGGAGGAGAACGCCAATCTTCATGTGGACTAGAGAGGAAAATCTCGCCAGTAGAGGTCACTGACGCTCCATCTGGGACTCAGTGGCAGCTGAGTATATCCCAGTAAGGTTGTGCCTGCCCCTTTCCAGCTCCTCTCCGTTAACTTGCTTCCAGCCTAGTTCATGGAAAGAAACAAATGTCCATGTTGCACTAACCAAGTGCGTGCATGCTGTCCGCAGTTTTTATCAGTAGTACTTTACCTTTTGATATGTCAAATCTGAGTGTTTTTAGTTTAACATTAAATTAATACTCAGAATAAAACAGGCAATAACTTAAGGTTCTGCTTCAACCTTGGATTATAACTGGTTTAGCCCATTCCATAAACTAGTTACACTTCTTGCTTGAATTACTGGGAGGTGACCCCATGTCTGTCTGTCTCTCTCTCTCTCTCTCTCTCTCTCTCTCTCTCTCTCACACACACACACACACACACACACACACACACGCATACGTGCACAGGAAGTAACATACAAAGACCCCAGTATAATAAGGACAGGTGCCATGGTATGGCATGGAGTGGTACAACCCAAGGAGAGGGGTGAAAAGAGAACGTACCTGTGGACTGCCTGCAAAGAATGATTAAGCATCTATGAGCCACTTGTGGGCCAGGAGCTAGCCATGGACAACAGCTGCATACAATAGATTGACTTGCCAGCATTTTCTGGTGGCCGCCAATAGAGCAAAGAGATGCCACCAAGGGTCATCTATGCATGAAGGGGAAGAAACTGCATTTGTAAGATGGGGGAGGGAGTACTAGGACATCTAAAAACCATTGGATTGCAATGTGACAGCACCCGCCTCTTATAGTGGCCAGAGCTAAGAGGCTGCGATTCTTAGCGGCCAGGTGAGAATACCAACTTCACAAGCATTTATGATATGCAACCTGATCCCCACCCAGGCAGTCAGGTAACTGTACCTCACAGCCACTGGGCAACAGATATATGATGGTCCTATGAAACCAGGAAGACCTACAGAGGCACAGTAGCAACAGGAAGCCTCATGGGAAGTGACGAAAGCTGTCCATTTATCTAGGAAGAGCTCTGAGGAAGAAGCATGTGACCTAGGCCTAAACCAATCAAAGTATTGCATTTCCAGTCACAGTAATTGGCTCAGCAATGTGAATGTGACCCATTTAGAGCCAGTAAGGCTTAATGGTTCCTGGGAATGCTGTAAAAGAGGTGTGTTTCTCTCCTGACCCGACTTGGAGCTGAGAAGATAGAGTTTGGAGATACTGCCTCCTCTTGTCAGCATGAGGGAACACCTGGAGCTGAGTGGGGCCACCTTCGAACTCCCGAGATTATGACAAACACAATGCAAGAAACTCAAAGTAGGGGGAAATTGAATACTGATGGCATTGCTTGAGGCCTGAATCCAGCCATATCTGAAGTTAATTCTACTCCTGGGTTGTTAACTCTGTCTATAATATTTACTCTCTCAATCAAAAGATGGCCAAAGCTAGTCTAAGCATCAGCTCCTCACACAAGTCCAAGAGCAAGAAGAAAGGGCAACATGGCAGAACTTTCTCAAAGACCCTTGAAAATCTACAGTTTAGACCAATCCTTAGCAAAGAGGAAAGAGATGGCCACAGTAAGGGTTATCACCTGTGATTGGGCTTGCAGTTACCAAATAACTTTACAAAATTGGGGGTCTTTGAGCATGAAAGAAGATATGAATTATGAGTGAGCAACCAACATATTCGCCATAGCATTGGCCATCACTGGCAATCATCCCAGCCAATCCCAATTCAACTAAATAAATTATTTTTAACTTTAAATAATCCATTGCCACAGTAAAATTGGGTGACAGCCTTTGACCAGGCAACCAAGGGCTCTGCGCAAATAGCTCTGGTGGCTTTCGGAGGCCCTTTGTGACAATGAGGGCCTTCTTGCTCTGTTTACCACAGATTCTCTCCAGTAAATGCAGAGACTCAATAAGTGTGCTCAGCCTCTTCCTGGGTAAAGGTCACAGATCTAGGAGAAAGCGGCTCATTGTGTGGCCTTCCAGAACAGTCATCATTTGTTCCTTCTCAGTGAAACTCAGCAGTCTGGGAATATAACCGAAAGCCTTTTAACTTCCCTTGCTAGCTCCACCTCAAGAGCACACCCACGTGAGCCTGGATAAATGGCCCTGTGAGGGAGGCATGTAGGGGTTGGCAATGACCCTGGGAGGGCAAGAGGTTGAGGGCAAGGGGTGATTTCCCAGGAAGTACCAAAAATGTCACCTAAGAGGCTCATGTACTAACAATTGGCCTTTTATTTCCACCCTTTCTCCACAGTTTTGGAGACAAAGGCTATCCTAGATGCAGGTAGTGTGTGTGTGTGTGTGTGTGTGTGTGTGTGTGTGTGTGTGTGTGTGTGTTAGAAAGATCAGTATGTATATGAGTGATAGAGAAGTGGGCAGGGCCAGAGAACCAGAGAGTGAATTGTGCCTATTATACTTAACCTACCCTCAGGGATCACCCTGGGTCCACAGGATGCCTCTCTTTTTCCTCCTTCTCAGGGTCGGGAGGAGCCCATGGGACCAACTGGGTGAAAGAACAGGTGTATACTGTATCATTATCATTGTCATGTGGTCTCTTGGCCTCTTTTCTACCTTTATCTATGTTTTGCTTCTACTTTCATCCTTTCTCCATGTCTCTGCGTATGGCTGCAGTAGTTAAGAGACCACTTCCCAGAGAACAAAGTATGTGTACCACCAGAGGTACTCAATAATTTCAGGGGCACATAGACAAGCACATTATAGCTTATTAAATATGAATTTATTTTACTTTTATTACAAAAACAATTGTAATAAGAATTACAATGTGTAAGATGCCCATGAGAATTTCACCGTTTCTTGAACTCTTCCTCCGGAATTATGTTGAACTCCTCCTAGAGGAAAACAAGACCTAGATAGAAGGAATTTGAATGGCATATTAGAGCATAAAAGCAGTGCTTTCAGTATTCAAAAATCACATCTTCGGGCTCCTAATGCAATGCTTATGTCTCCATACCATACTTCGATTAAATATATCTATCTCATCTGGAGCACTTTCTATTTTTATATCAACAAAATTCTTGTAACTTACTCAATGGAAATAGTTACTTCCCAGAGAACAACATAGGGGGCTGGCTAATTTCTGGATTCTACCTTGATTTCTAATTCCACTTTCATCTAAGTCTTTTAACAAATTTCTAAATATTTTTTTTTTTATTCTTTCATCCAAGAAATTACAGGGCATCATTGACATTTCAGAGTTTTAGGTAAGAATTTAAAAGGTAATAAGCTATCTATAGCCTGGTTTCAAAGAAAATTTAATTGAAATTAAATTTCAATACACTGCATAAAAAGCCACATCATAGACAAGATTACATAGCTCACGGTTTGTGCAAATCTTTTTTGTAAATTCATCTTTTCTCATTACAGACTCAATGTAACTGAGACATCTAGTGTCCAGTCCTAAGAAAAACAAATTTCCACTGATTCTGGGTTTAAAGAATTTGCCAAGTTCTGTTGTATAGTACTCCGAGTAAAACCATGAATCCCAGCCCCACACCTCCCCCAACCCCTAACCTTTCACCCCCTGCCAATCTGGGAAAACCTATGGTGCTTCCTGGGCTTACTCCTTTCCCAGGTGAAAAGTATTTTCATATTACAGAAGCTCAGGAAATGTTCCCTGCACTCAGTGATCTCGTTATAACAGTGTTGCCATTTACATGGATAAGATCCCTCCCTTTAGTCCCACCTCATCCTCCTCCAACTTTTTAAAGCAATTGTCCCAGATAGAAAATGTGTTTCTTCTTCAATGGCATTTGAGTCTAGGGTCACACCTTGTTTTCTAGATTTCCAGTCACTAAGAATGTCCTCAAGAAGAATGCACATATAAACTCAAGGTATTTAATCTGTTTTCTAGACACAAGAAATATATATTCCATAATATATATTCTATCCATATACAAAATTAAAACCATTTGTGTTTCAAAGGACATCATTAAGAAAATGAAAAGACAACCCTCAGAATGATAGAAAATATTTGAAAATCATGATCTGATGAAGCACTTCTATCCAGAATACATAAAGAACAATAATAAAAAGACAAATATAGTAACTCAAATTAAAAATGGACAGAGGACCTAAATGAACATTTTTCCAAAAAAAATTTACTGATGGCTACTAAGCATATAAAAAGATGCTCAGTGCCACTAATCATGAGTGAAATGCAAATCGAAAGCACAATAAGATACCACTTCAGACCCAGTAGAGTTGCTATAATCAAAAAGACAGATAATAACAAATGTTGGTGAGGATGTAAATAAAAAGGAACCCCTGAGCACTGTTGGTGGCAATGTAAAATGGTGCAACCTCTTTGGAAATAGTCTGGCAGCTCCACAAAAGATTAAACACAGAGTTGCAATATGACCCAGCAATTCCACTCCAAGCTATACATCCAAGAGAAATGAAAGTATATGTTGACACACAGACTTGTACACAAGTGTTTATAATGGCATTATTCATAATTGACAAAAAGTGTAGACAACCCAAATGCCCATCAGTTGATGAAAGGATAAATAAAATGTGGTATATCCATACTGTGGAATATTATTTATCCACAAGAAAGATGAAGTACTAATATATGCTACAACTTGAATGAACCTGGAAAACATTATGCTAAGTAGAAGAAGCCAGACTCAGAATCTGGCTTCTTCTACTTAGCATAATGTTGCATGATTCCATTTACATAAAATGCCCAAAACAGACAAATCTATAAAAATAGAAAGTAGATTAGTGATGCCTAGGGCTGGTTTAAGGTTTGGAGTGAGGAAAATATTGTAAAATTGATTGTGGTGATAGTTGTAGAACTCTGTAAAAACAATTGAATTATACACTTTAAGTGAATGACTTGTATGGTATATGAATTATATTTCAATCAAGTTGTTACTAAAGAGTAAATCATAAGTAGCAACATTTCAAATAATCAGCAAAATGATTTTTTAAATGCACTGTAATCCATGCCCTAAACATCTTTATAATCTCCATTTCTGCCCATCTTGCAAAAGCTAAGGCAACCTCCTTGGATGTCTCTAAAAAGAAATTTGTAAAGCTCACTGCTGAAGTTAATCCTGAACCAAGGCCCTTCCAGATGAAAATAAATCTCATTTATTCTAAAAGAAGAAACCAAATTCTCAATTGGGGGTGGCAGGGAGGCTCAGAAATAAATCAACTAATCAAATTAAGTAGAAAAGGAACCTGGGGAAGGAGGATAAATATAAATGTATCTGTAGCCTTGGCTACACAATATTAACTTCTCTGAACCCAATACCTGCCTTATTAATAAGAATGATAACCCTGCACATAGATTTCATACCAGGTTGCCGTAGAGCTATTGTAAAGGATTGTCTACCGATAATGATGATATGCTGTCCCAGTTTACCAAGTTTCCCAGGATGTAGAGCTTTCAATTTTAAAACTGAAATAGTCCAGAAAAAAACTGAATGAGTTGGTTATCCTACTACCAACTGAGTTTTTAACATCCAAGGCAGACTTTGGAGCATGGAAAGATATAAACTAATATATATCTTAATCAATATTCAGTTCATTTAAGTTTAAAAATAGAAGCTCAAAGTCAACCTATAAATGTATTTGTGTTATTCGTGTGTGTGTTCAAAGGTATATGTAAAAGTATATTATGTTTAAAAATAATAATAATCGCTTTCTCTCATCCTCGAACTAATGTTCCATTAATCTGTAAATTTAAAAGATTATATTCCCCTAAACAAATAACTCTTCATATCATTTGACTTAACTAAATTCCCTTAAACATTTTAAATAACATTTTACAAATTTAATGTGGGATCCTCTCAAGCATTTCAATTGTCTCACAGAATAGTTATAAATTTAACAAAGCTTATTGAATTCATCAAAAAGTAATAATAAAGATATTAAATAAAAATTGTAGATATACTAAATCAAATTCGCTTAAACATTCAAACTCTGTTTATAATCTTAATTGTATTATTTTAATACGTTCTAATTAAAGTCTTAATTTTTCTAATTGCTTACACAATAAACACTCAACAGATTATAATGATAACAAAACTTATAGTAAACTGCATTTTTTAATAGTATGTCAATTTTCTTTATTGGGCTCAAACTTTTTTTTCTACCTTCCCAAAACTGTAGACATTATCCAACCCAGGTTCCAAGCAGTGATATCGGATCCATGGAACATGAACCCAGGAACCAGGATGCCCTTCGCTGAGATGCCAACCCAGTGCCTGTTAATATGCTGAGACTCATTTTAGAGTATGGGACTCTCTAAGCCCGTGTTTCCCCATTCCCAATTTCTGCCTTAACTTCTTCTATAACTTAATTTTCTGATTTGAGTTAAAAAGATTATGAATCCTGTGTGTATTCAACTGGCCCGTTCCCCTACTGGTTTACATTGAAGAGGTTTTTCCCTTCTTTACACCTGCCTTAAATGTTGTGTTCAATTATTCTGAAACTTCTCATGATACCTTTTAAACATTTAAAACACTTTGCAAATAGGAAGAAATATACACTTATAAATGTTGCTGCCATTATTATTTCATCAATGTTTATTAGCCCTTTTATATCAATTCTCAATGAACACTTATGAGATAGGATGTAAAAGGTAAATCAAAATTCTTATAATTGTATTTTGGGAAATGGCGAGACGATTCTAATAGTTCATCTGGAAGAGAAAGCAAACATGAATGGTAAGGAAAATTCCAAAGGAAATAGTAATGAGGAAGGCTTAGATATTAAGTTAGTAAATAGTTACTCTGGTAAAAAACATATGGTGTTGGCACATCAACTGACAGGATGTTTAAGTGAACAGAAATGAAAGTCATAAAAGTTATATTTGCATATAAGATTATGTCATTTATAAAAACACAAACCAATGAAAAAGCAACTGGTCTCTTAAAGCAAATAGTATTGAGGTTATTGTCTATTTGTTGGAAATATGTGAGGCCTGGTGCAAACGATACATTAAAATAAATTTCACATGAATTAAAGAGTGCAACGGAAAAAATAAAACCAGAAATACAAAATCAAAACTAAGTGCACGTATATCTGATCTCTGGAAAGAAAAGATATTCTGAGTACAAAGTAATGAAGTAAATTATCACAAAGAAAAACTTTAAGTATGGATTTATAAAAACTGACTATTTCAATGTGATGAAAATATAAACAAGCTACACACGCACACAGACTAGGAGAAAAGCTCAGTATGTCATATATACACACAAATGGTTCATATCTGTTGTAGGTAAATATTTCCTAGAAATCAATGAGAAGAAAATATTCTCCCTCCTTTCACCTCCCCAACTAAAAGGATAATAAAAAGCTTCCATTGCTGATATGGAACCAGGAACCAAGGAAAGAAAGAAAAGATAAAATAGCAATTGCCAAAACACAAGTCTTTAAAAAAGAGTTTGGAAATCTGTCCAGAAGCGGAGACAAGCACACCAATAATTCCACTTTATATATTAACATGATAAAAACACTGACAAGAGACAATGAAAACGCGACATCATTTAAGTCGATAATCATTTCTCTTAAAATGGACAAATAGGCCAAGGTATGCATATGTGTTTGGCATACAGTGTTTAAAAATATGCGTGTCCTTTAAAGCATAATTAATAACATCTTTGGCCAGGATTCTATTAACCATTATTTTCGTGCTTTTCCAGCATAATAACAGATGTTTACAATAGTGACTGAGGAGTTGTGTGCTTTCAAAGTTTCTTTTTAATAATCTTTTATCAATGGAAGCCATGCCACACAGTCACTATGGAATGTATTTCCATTACAAATATCTGTGTCTTCAAATGACTCTTGCACCACATGTGAGGTAATTCTATTAATTTTTCCATTGCCTGACTAATTCTGTAATAACAGAAATTTTACCACAATTTAATATAGGAGATTCCTTTATCTGAAATGTAGAGAATGAGATTAAACAAAGCTACTATTTAATAGAGAAAGAGTAAGAAAACGGTCAGTTTAGCTGAGGAAATAAAGCCAAAATTTAAAAATGTAAAAAGTGTCTAAATTGCAGAGGAGATCCTCAATAAGCAAAAGTTAGAAGAGACTGAAACATGTTAATTTGTAAAGAGGTGTGGGGTTGTTCAAAGGGCTGGACTTCCTGTTTTATCCAACAGGTGGCACTGCACTAGCACCCTGCCTCGTGAATGCTAGCCAGGGAAAGAAGGCCACCAGGAACCACCAAGACCACTTCCTGTAGCAACTATCATGGGATCCATTTTTCATCAGTCCATGTTTGATTGTGGCCTTCAAGAACCTCACTCTGTCACAAAACGTAACAACACAGGACCACACACAGAAAGGCACTCCATAAAGTGTACTTTTTGAGGCTGATTCAAATCATTCTTCTTTGAGATAAAATCATTTATTCATTCTCTCATGTACTTCGTCAACAAATATTTATTGAATGCCTATCATACGTTGGGCCCGTGCTTGATGCTGAAGATGTAATAATGAAGAAAATACATGGACTCTGTTTTTAATGGACCTTATGGTTTAGTGGAGGAAAAGAAAATACTGAAATGCTCACATTAATGAAATAACCACAAACTGTGGTGATTTAAAGGAAAAGTATAATCTTTCACAAACAATAGAGACATTAGAACAAGGTGAATCATGGTAGAAATCCTCCATAAATATGCACTAGATTCTGTGCAGAATGAGATAGGAATTGTCTAAAATATTAAAATCTACCCTGTGCATATCTGTTACATTATCAGGAGTATCTGTGATACTCTTTAATATCACCCCCTTTCCCCCATCATGGTAACCAATAGACACATAACCAACAAACACAGAAAAAGTGCCCCATTTATCTCTCTCCAAACTTTACACTTCAGCCAAAGTCTATGATGAGTTCCACACATTCTCTCCTAAATGGCTTTTCTTCCTCTAGCCTCTCACCCTCAAAATGCAGTAATTCCATCAGAGGGTACATATTACCTACAACTAAAATTTCCCAAACATGGTTTTCATCCTGTCAATTTTCTTCTCAGAAAGTAGTCAGAAGTTCTGACTCTCTCAACTGACATTCTAGTTTCTCACTGTTAGTCAAGGATCTGCATGACATGCTCTAACTTCCTTTCAGTCTTGCCTCCCATCGGCCCGGTACAAATCCTGGAGGCAAAGATGTATAGCTACCACTCTTGGAATAGATATTGCCTTCCTCCCTTCCCTGCCTCTGTTCCATGCCTTTTCTCCATGCCATTCCAGGTATTTGAAATGGTTTGCTCTATTATCAATAAATCATGCTTCTTGAAAACAAAATTACTAAACTTTTAGGTGTTAAAAGTCCTTTTTAAAACAAACAAACAAACAAACAAACCTTGATGATATAAATAGTGGTTTGTTTTAAACATACTGGCTTGACAAAATCAAAGGTTGATAACCCAATAATCGTCCTTCCATTAGAAACATTTTATTACACCAACCTTTTGAACTGTAGAGTTGGGGAAGCACAGCGCTATGAAAATGTCTCCCTTGGCAGGCCTGGGCTTGACTCCATTTGGAGAGAAAATTAGCCCACACCTGGGAGGACTGTCCTGGTTCTGAGGTCCGTGAGAGTCCCGGCCAAGAGACCTGGAGGATGGCAGAGAGCCCTTTCTTCTCTTTGCTAAGATTTGCCCTCAGAGTTCTGGTTTCCTGTCTGAGGACCTACATCTTCTTTCTGCCATTCACTGGACAGACGTGGTCTACCCACAGAGCTGTGGTCTTGGCCTTGCAAGCCTCTATGGAACAACCACATTAGAACGTGACATGGAGTAGGATAAATTATCAGTGTATATACTAGTAATAATATAGTTTTGAAACACGCAAATATGCCACTTTCTTTTATATGTCCTTATTCTGACATTCTCTGCATGTTTCCAGAGGTTTCCATTGGCCTTGGGGAAGTTTAGGATTGTTATGAAAGAAATACAAAGAAAATGAGAAAGAGAAAGGAAAAGTTAAGTATCAGCCTCCAAATAAGATTTTAGGATTTTTCAGCCAAATGATCTTTAAAAGCTAGGTTTTGTAAGAGAGAAAAGGTGTTCTAGATTCCTTTATTTATTGATCATATAGGGAAGTCCTGGTGTTGACAGGAAGAGAAAGAGGAATGCCATCCTATCAGTTCAAGGGGACTATATAGGGAAAAAAGGAGGGAGAGGTGGAGGAGGAGTGTCAGAGTTGACTCTAATCTCCCTTCTCCTGATTCCGCCCAAAGCGGGAGGTTTGTTGAGTAGGTGGAGGAAAGGCTGAGGGTTTCTGAAGACTTTGTCTTTGGAACTCTGGGAGCCACTCGCCTTCCAGGTTGGCTGTCATCCCCCTGGGAGTGACTATATCAAAGTTTAACTCAATGGCACAGGATGATTCTGCAGGCAGAGAGGCAGAATATAATTTTCAGGGCTGCCCACAAAACCAGTAGGGAATAAATTGAACCAAGGAGTTCCAACCTGCTCCAGAGAAGAGAACAGGAAAGCAGCTGAGTTGAGAACCAACAGGACTTCATGTGTCGGCCATCGCAAGGGAAAGGTGAGTCAGCGATAAGACTGGAGGTGGATGTTCTAAGGCAAGAGCCAGATGGGGGATGTGAGGTCTGTAGCAGCAGCCAGAACAGAGTGTGAGTCATCAGAGAGCACTAGCAGGCCCTTCCCAGCCCAGGAGGGTCCAGAGGTACTGGAGATACAGTGTCAATAGCAGGTGCTCATAGAAGTCCCAG
This sequence comes from Rousettus aegyptiacus, assembly GCF_014176215.1. NCBI lineage: Eukaryota > Metazoa > Chordata > Mammalia > Chiroptera > Pteropodidae > Rousettus > Rousettus aegyptiacus. The sequence continues at coordinate 123,980,410 of NW_023416307.1, read as the reverse complement.
AGATGGGTTGGGTACAACCCAGGGAGTGTTCAGACCACCCACCCACAGCAGAAAGCAGTGAAGATGTAGAAGATGCTGCATGGACTGGAGGATCCTCTCTCTCTGCCCCTAGAGAGTATATTAACCACACTCTACCACAAACTCAGACACTATCTCAAAAAGGCAGAAAGGGAGGCTGTGGATATCTAAGAGACTAAGCACGTTTTACCTAAAGAGATGGGCTATTTACCTACAATGTTTATTTACCTTGTTGCATCAGAGTATTTTCCCATCTATTCAGTTTTTAGAGGCTCACAAGGAAGATAAGAATAATTTCAGAGAAATGAAGATGCTACATCTTCTCTGCACATTTGTGAGTAGGGTGAAAAAAATCTGCAACCTTTCACACATATGAGTGTTGCCAGCTTCTCTCGTCCTCCTCCCTGCTGCTAAATTCGGTGCTGCATGGGCTGCTCAGTTCCTCCCAACACCCACATCCAACTGTGGAGAAGAGCTTGGAGGGTCCGGGTTGTATTTGGGGGATTTTTGATGCAGAACTGGGGAAATGGAAGAGGGAGAAAAGTGATATAAGCCACATGGATAGATTCTAAGGAGAAAATAAAAAACAAGCTCCTCTTGCAAGAAGCCATGGAGAGAAGGGGGCATGAATATGTGCAGACATATCAAGTGGGAGTGGGAGAGAGAGAGAGAGAGAGAGAGGTAGGAAGAGAAGGGGTAGATGGGAGACCATGCTAGTCTAGGGAAAGAGAGTGAGGAATGAAATGATCGTACATGAGAGAAGAAGAAATGTGTTTTGATAAGAGCTGCCCTAGAGTACATATTTGGATTTTATTTATATTCCTTGAGATTAAGAGTAGATTTCTTTTCAAGATTTTGTTTCTTTGAAACCCCATCCACTCAGGGTCTGAACCACATGGATCTTGGCTTTGGCAGGTTTATAAATACAATGACCCTGCGTTACACAAGAGATGCATCGAGATAGAGCGGGGTTCTTAACTGGGGGTGATTTTTACCTCCCAGAGGACATTTGGCAATGTCTAGAGACATTTTTTGATTGTCACAACTGGGAGATATCTAGTGAGTAGAGGCCAGACATGCTGCTAACCATCCTACAGTGCATGGGACAGCTTCCAACAGCAAAGAATTATCCCAGCCAAAATGTCAATAGTGCCACAGTTGAGAAACTCTGATATAGAATAATGGAAGAAGGAGCTTATATCTTTGCTTCCCAAAGACTAAAGGAAAGAGAGCTTTTTTTTTTTTTTCATTTTAAACATTGTTTTCAAGTTTGTGATATTAATTCTTAAACAGCATTAAATATGTATAGTAATATTACCCAAATCATAAAATTTGGGTTCTTAAAAACCTTTAAGTTGGGAGAATTCCTATTGAAGAATTCCAAATCCTGTGGAAAAAGAATTGAACACAGAAGTTTTGAGAAAATTCATGGAAATCCTTCACAAATATTTTTATTCTCAATATATTATATATAACTATCCCCCCCAAATAAAATAGGTGTTACATTGAAGATGCAATCAGTATCAACAACCATGATTAGTTTCCATCTTTTGCTCATTACTAGAGAATCCTCAGAATCTAGCTCTCCTCCCATTCCAGTCCTGCCAACAATTTCACTGAGGTCATAATAAATTTGTTTTGTGTTGTTGCAGATAAAATATCTATTAAGGATTATTTTGGGTAAAGGTGTTGAGAAACAGTGGTAGGTTTGACCCTCCATCCAAATGCTGTATTAAATGTCTCTGGATTTTGATTTCACTTGTTCTTACACTCTCTCCAACAACTCTTCCTCCCCGGGTCCCTACTCCATCTCTCTGCACAGACAGCACCATCAGTCACTTTTAAGGACCACCTTACATGGCTTACAACAATAACACAACAGACTAGAGCTCTTCCATTTTGATGGCCATTTTGACTCAATTTTTTCGACTAGCCCACTAATTTATCAAAATGTCTCATCTCTTTTGTGGCTGTATAGCCATGTCTTTTCTCTGAAATGTGGTCCTGTAGAAGAAACAGTTTTGTGAAATCAATACAAAGTCTTCAGAAGTAGGTAAAATACAATTTACAACAATAGAAATGCTATACTTACACGTGTTATAAAAGGTAAAGAATTTATTCTCTCATTACATTCCAGATCTCATCCTCTTTTTGACTGAAAGAGAAAGAAGTCACTTAGGAGAAGACTACCAGCAACCTTGGCCTGGGGAGGTCTTTCCATTGGGTCTGCAGCTATGTGAGTGTAGATATAGGACTGGGCTGTCTCTAACCTCTACATTTCACTGTAGGGATATACCAAGAACTCAGAGACAGGACACAGGGTCAAAGGATTGCCACTAGGTTTGGTCTTAGCACCAGTGACACCAAAAGTAACTGCCTTCTCTTGCCTCCTCTACTTTGCTGGAAACCTGTCTCCTTCTTCCAGTAGCAGCAAATGGCAGGCAAGACCATCAAACGATGAATCAAGACCATTGTCCATCAAGTGATTTGTGAATGAAAAGCTTGACCATAAGAGATGGATGGTTGCATAGTATCAGCACATAATGTGTAACATTCAAAGTTTTCTCAGCTAACATCATGCTTTGGGCCTCAGTAACTGATAAATGGTAGCTTAAACAAACAGGCATCTATTTTTCTCTCATAACAAGAAGCCTGGAGGAAGGCAATGCAAAGCTGGTGCAGAGGTGCAAAGATTTTGGGACAGGAAAATCTCTTGACATTTTTGTCATGTTCACAGACAGTGGTTGCATTTGCATGCTCAATGAAAGAAGGCGGGGGCCGCAGGGAGAAGTTGTGATGGAAACCTCATCTCTCCTTTCTACCAGAAAGAACAAAAGCCTTCTGGAAGCCCAATGAGGGTTCTTTCTCATTTCTCATTGGGTCATATAATCAAATCTAGTTATCAGGGAGGCTGCAAAAGCAGTGTTTAGCTTTACTGACCTCTATAGCAGAGGCAGCAAAGGAGAAAGGGGTGAGAAGCATTTGTCGAGTTAACTATAATATAAAAGTCTCCTGCTTCCAGTCTAGCATCTTTGACTAATTGGTGTCTCAATGAGAAAAAAGATGAGAACTCATGTTGAGAATTGATTTTATGAGCAATTCTGAGCCCAAGCAGTGCTGCTTGGAGGCCTAGAATTGGGTAGATGGCCTTTCTTACCAGCTATGCTGACACCCAGAAGCTCTGTGGGCTCTGAAGGACAATCTTCTTGGTTTGACATCCTCACAGCAGGCACCACAAAGTGGTGAGAGTCCCTCAAGCTACTTCCTGAGTAGAAGCAGTGACAAAGGGAAGTCAGAGTAGGAAAGGAAGAACATAACAAACCCAGTACCCCAACTCTGCCAAAGGGAAATATAACTGACCTCTTGGGCACTCCTGGAAATACACACTTGGGGATAGGTTAAATTATTCAGGCAAGTGGAAGGTGGAGGTAAGTTTTTAAAAAACTTGGGTTAATTATGTCAACAGGACTTTGTCTGTAGCCACAGGCTGATGTGGGCACCTAGAAATTTGACCATTATAACAAGTATGTAAACAGCTTGCCACTTCGAAATCAGTTTTTCCAACTTCCACAACAACATACACAAAATGGAAGATGTTTAGATCTAGCCCACTACTAGATAACAGTTCATGACCCCGTGAGCTTCTGCTCTCCTTGATGTCTCTGCCAAAAACGAGCTGCTTGTGACATACACAGCCCCAGCCAAGGGGGAAGATTGCAAACCCCAGGCCCTGCCTCCTTCCTTTTCTCCTTCCTCATCTGACTTCTGAGGCGTTGCCTTTTCTCTGCACCTAAGCTTTCTACAAAGCCCGGCTCAGCCCAGCATGGTTATGTGGTCTGCTCTGGTTTCCCTTGTGGGTTTTAAAGTCAGAATGCTGAGTTCATTTATTAGCAGCTTCTCTGAACAGGACATCCCATTCATTTGCTCATTCATTCATTCATTTATTCATTCATCATTCATCAAACATTAAGTAACTGCCTTCTATGTTCTTCTTTGTTTCCTATGCACTAGAGAGGAAAGACAGAATAGTGTAGTCTTTGAGAATCTTAAATACAGGCAAACAAATAAGAATGGTAAATTTGTTATGAGCATTACAATGAATGTATACATAGGGTACTATAGTGACACAAAGGAAGAAAAGACCAATTCTGTGTCAAACCAGAGGTAAATTTCAAGTATGATATATATAGAAATATTTTCAGTTGAACTTATTATTGAAATACGAGTAGGTATTTCTGCTGTTTAGTGAGCAGAGTTGGCTGCCTACTCTATGGCTATTGGTCGCCTTTCTTTCACAAGAGAGCCTTAGTTTGGGTCATCTCTCAGGTCTCAGGCAGCAATGCACTTTTGGAAGAAGAGTCCATCTCCAGATCCAGGGACTACTAATCAGGCTAAGACAATCATACATTCATCATGATTATGAGTGAGATTCAAGGAGAATATGATCAAGGTGGGAAGAATCATTGTAGGGGAGGGTGACTTTCAGAAAAAAACTATCTGGGAAGGGGTTTCCTTCATAATTAAAAAACAATAGGAGAAAATGGTTTTTCCTGCTACTAGATGTTGAGATGTTTAGAGCTGCAGCAGTCATCTTGTGACCATAAGGCCAAAGTCAAGAGAATTGCATAGAAGCTAACCCAGGACCTTGTCATCATTGAGTTGATGAATTAATCATCCCTGGGGCTGAGTACCTAAGGACATTTTTTCCAAAGTTTTTTTTACTGTGGTAAAATATATATAACATAAATTTGATCATCTTAACCATTTTTAAGTGTATAATTCAGTGGCATTAAGTACATTCATTTTTTTTAAGTACATTCATATTGTTGCACAACTATTAGCACCATCCATTTCCAGAACTACTGTCATCTTACAAAACTCTGTACCCACCAAACAATAACTGTCCATTCTTCTCTTCCCTCAGCCCCTGGCAACCACTATTCTACTTTCTGTCTCTAGGATTTTGACTACTCTAGGGACCGCACATAAATTTGTGGACCCTGAGAAAGAAGATATCTACTAAGAAGGGCTCAATTTATTTTTTTTAAAAGCACAGCCTAGCAGGCACTTATACACAAGGGCCTCTCAACCAAACTACACTTCAGGGAGAACCCTGCACTAAGCTGCCTGTCTCCCACTGTGCCTGCCTGCACTGTGTTCCTGCCAGCTGAGTCAGCCTTTATAAAGGAGTTCCTGTAATAGTATTTCAACCAATAGGACTGAGGCTTTCCAATCAGAGCTATGCAGCTATATTTCCATCAGCATCTTCACCAGCCAGAGAGCCTCCATTCTGACCAATCGGGACAGTGCTTTTGGGACCAATCACACTGCGAAGATTTGGAGTCTTCATTTGCATGAGGATGAATCAATCAGAAATCACTGGTGGGGACTTTCGTCTATGTAAGTCAGCCCTTTTGGCTTAGGAGGAACACTGTCCCTTTCCATTAAAGATTAAAGACTTTGTTTCTCTTGCTGGAGCTGAACCATTAAAGATAAAATGCCAAAGACGTCTTGCCAGATGGAGTGGAGAAGAGACCAGAGTTGTCAACCAGGAGAGGGGCTTGGCCCCCCGGGGCTGACTCACGGCCATGCTGCTTCATACTTGAGCTGTAACACTTTTGAGCTGTAGTATAGCCGTGCTGTTCACACGGACATGCTATATCACACTTGAGCTGTTTGCACTGAATAAAGTTTCCTTCTTTATTGCATCTCAAGTTGAAGGTTCTTGGTGTTGAGCTGATGCCAGCCCACCATTGGTTGTCAAGTGGAATTACATATATTTGTCTTTTGTGACTGGTTTATTTCACATAGCATAATGTTCTCAAGGTTCAGCTGTGTTATATGTGAGAATTACCTTCCTTTTTAAGGATAAATGATCCATCATATGTATATGTCACATTTTGCTCACATTCATTCATCTGTCAATGGACACTTGGATAGCTTCTACTTTTTGACTATTGTGAATAACGCTGTTCTGAGCATGGGTATAAAAAAATCTCTGAGACTATGCTTTCAATTATCGTGGTTGTATACCCAAAATTGGAACTGGTAGATCACACAGTAATTCTAGTTTTATTTTTTTGAGGATTCATAAGGACTTATTTTTTTATGGACAAAATAAACTATAATTACTTAAGACAGTGGTCCCCAACATTTTTGGCACCAGGGACCAGTGCTCCTATGATAATCTAATACCTGATGATCTAAGGTGGTGCTGAGGTGGTGATGCTAGCGCTGGGGAGAGGCTGCAAATATGGATTAAGCTTCACTCCCTTGCTGCTCACCTCTTGCTGTGTGGCCCAGTTCCTAACAGGCAATGGACCAGGGGTTGGGGACCCCTGGCTTAAGACATTTTCTGATAGTCTTTCTGTTTTTTGCAGCCAAAGCCTCCCAAGTGGTCTGATGAAGAATGGGATGAGAGGGAATCTTACACAAAGGAAGTAGTCGAAGTACAGCAGATCTGCATAGAACCATCTGGCACATTTAGGAAACTGCAAAGAGCTAGGCATATCAGCAGATAAAGTATGAGAATGTATCAGTCGTACCTGTTGTTGAAACAATAGAATCTTCCCCTAGCTAGTGTAAGCAGAAAACAAATGAACTAAATGTACTGGGTAATTAAGAATCTATTGGAGGGTCAAAAAGTCAAATTGAAAAGTTTTCCATCCAAGAACAACATTGACCCAAGTCACACATCTGGTTAACACACACAGCACTGTGGTTTGCACAGGATACAGTGGCCAGGGCCTCTACCTCTACTGCCCAAGGCCTTTGTGTTGTGCCTTCTGTACCAGCAATGTCTTCTTCCCCATATTTCTATCCTCTGAATTAAAGTCTCTCATAGTTGTTATTCCCTGAGGGAAACTGAATCACATGTATGCATTGTAGCTTCAAGAAATACTTTGACCTTGAGAAGGCTAGACACAGTGTTCTAAGGCTCATTAAAATTCAGTAGGAAACTGCTGTGATTAACTGGCAGTGTGTGCCATGGGTACTATGGAAGCTTGTTATGAACTAAAAGTATGTCTCTCTCCAAATTCATATGTTGAAGCCCTAGTGCCCAGCATGGTTGTATTTGGAGATGGGGCCTTTAGGGAAGTAACTAGGGTTAAACGAGGTCATAAGAGAGGAGCCCTGGTCCAATAGGATTAGTGTCCTTATAAGGAAAAATACCAGAGAGCTTGTTCCCTCTCTCTATGTGTATGCATCAGAGAAAGGCCATGCGAGGACATGAAGAGAAGGTACCACCTGAAAGCCAGGAAGAGAGCTCTCAACAGAAATTGAATTGGCTAGAACATTGATCTTGGAGTCAACCTTGGCAAGTGCAGAAAGATTCCAGGAAAAAGGCAAGAATTCAGTTTCATCCACCCTCCACCTGTAAACTCTTTGCCTGGTGCAGATCTGAGTCAGGGAAGAGGAGATACTTTAACTTCAAGAAGTTTTTATTATTTTTTGGAACTAGACACTTAGATTACTGACATGAGACTATATCTGTCTGTATCTATCTATCTATCTATCTATCTATCTATCTATCTATCTATCTATCTATCCATCCATCCATAAAAGTGGCTGAAAAAGCAGTGGAACCTGTATGAGACTTCACCTCAAGCAGGGGAGAGGTTTAGTCCTGGAGCAGGAAGAAAAGGTTATGAAGGGGGAAATAAAATAATTTCATACCCACAGAATTCTGCTTATGCAATAAAATGGCTAGTATAGGAATTGCTGGCTTCTCCTCCTCCTCCTTTGAACTGTCCTGCTCCCCCAGTCCCTTTATTCTGGACTTCTTTTTGTCTCCAAGAGCAACTTGTGTCTTTCTTGGCTCAAATAAGATTCTCCTGTGGTTCCAAAGCCAGCTTACTGCATTGGGGCTAAACCCCCAACCAGCTTTTTCACTTCCAAAATGCCATGGGAGGGGTTGCTCCATAGTGTAGTGGTTAGCACATCTGCTTTACACACAGAAGGTTCTGGGCTTTCGCCCCAGGTGGAGCCACGGACCATACCTTTGGTGCACCAGGCCCCCCGAGTGCACTAGCGGTGCTAGGGGCACCAGGCCTCAGGTGCAAGCCTCAAGCATGTGGGAGGAGAGGCCCTGCCTTGAGAGATCCAGTTCTTAAGAGGAAATGGCAACATCCATAGGTCAGGGGTGGAAGTGTGGGAGTGGAAGATTAAAGAGGGGGGGAAATGCCATGGAAGCTGCTCAGAAGTTGCTCTTACCATCAGGAGGGACTGCCTCTAAGATCTGGGCTCTCCCAAACCCTCATCACTGGGAAAACTGCCCAGTGGGAGACAGCTCTTCCTAGGACAGCATTTAAGTGGCATGATTGGGAATGTGCACCATAGTCAGACTGCATGAGTTCCAATCCCAGACGTTCTACTTACTAGCTATCTGACCTATGGAAGTCTTCACACCCCTCTGCACTCAGAGACATCATCTATTAAGTAGAAATAATGACAAGAGCAAAACCAACAATAAACAACAATAATATTAATTTGTATGGGTCCACATGAAGAGCCTGGCATAGAGTAAGCACTCAGTACATGGCACTATTAGTTTCTGTGCTTTGCCAGAGGGTAGAGATACTTTTTAAAGAAGTTCCCCACTGTTGAATCTCTGTTCTTATCGATGTTCCCCCTGTCCTCCTCCCTGAACTTTGTTATAAGAGGGGGCTTTGGACTAGCTCTGTAGCCAGTTCCTTTCTAGTTTCACCCAAGTCTCTTTTCTCCTTCAGAGTTTGGAACACAGAGTTTTGACCTCTAAGGTTCATGGTAAATGAACAAATCTGCCCAGATAGATAAATTCCTTGAGTACAGAGTAGCAGGTGAAACAAGTGCATGACGGCCCAATTGTCCAGTTTTCTTTTCAGACACATTATTTTTTTCAGTCTGAAAAGACAAGAAAAGTGCAATGGAGGTACAGTGGATATGCCATCAAGTTCAAAAGAAGGGAGACTGAGAAACAATTGATGTCAGACTTGCCTAATGGCATAGACTGACTGTCTGTCCCATGTTCCAACATTTAGGCCTTTAGTATCCTCCTCCAGGAGTGGAGAAAATTTGAAAATATTTTAAATGGAGGAGCTGGAGGCTTTAGGATAACAACTTGTCCATATTTTTGGATACATCCTTGTTATGGCCTAGTTTGACTTTAAAGGTAAAATGTTAAGAGTATATTTAGAATATTCTGGAAAAATATTCTGAATATTGAAGTTCTCACCTTCCACCGCTCCAACTTTATATTTAAAAAAACAAACAAACCAACAGACACTGAATGGTTTAGAGGTTGTTTGTACAGTGTAACTGAGTGCATAATGCTTAATATATAAATGGTACTTTGATGAGATGATTGGGGAAATCAAATCATCAATAACCAAAAGATCTTGCCTTCCCACTAGTCCAACAGAGAAATAGTTCTGCCTCAGGAGTGTATAGCCCTATGAAAATGATTTCCATTTAAATATTAAAAAGCAAGCATATTTCTCTTCCCCTGACTCACCAGAAAGAAGGTAATAAATAGCTCAGGACGAGGAGATACCCCTTATATTGCCATGCTATAGGTTGGTGGGTGCTGATTCGAAACAATGCTGCATAATTGACAAGGTGTGGAATCAGTTTCTAGCTGTATGGCATGTTAAGAGGCAAGGCAATTTTCCTACCTCAGCTACCATGGAGCAAGCCAATTTATGAGTGACAATGACTGCATGGGTTAAAAACCTGGTGAAGAAATAGGAAAAGACATAGTAGTGAATGGTTGCTCACCAGAACAGAGGAGATAGAGACGGCCTTTAAACACATTCATTAATAATTTGAGGAAGGAAGTGAAGTGCAAGTTTGTGCATGATGCAATGTTGTTCCAGTTACTAAACATTATGAAGAAATGAGAGGAACTCTAGATGAATTAAAAACACAATGCAAGGGCAATAAAGGGGGGGGGTAGGAGATATAGTCGTCTTCTTGAAGTATTCCTGTGAGTAAATCTTATTAGTCTTCACAAAACTGTATTTCCCAAATATTTTACATTAAGGATACATCGACTGTGCTCAACACCTCTGCAAAGCAAGCCACTATCAGGAAAAGAATATTAATATCCTTAAATGTTTATTCAGAGTAATATTAATTAGGAATGATTCTGGATGAAGAAAAAATGGAGTTTCTGGGTTTTAGTGAAATAGTATGATAATTCTGAAATCTGCAATAGAAAGACTGCCTGGGAGAAATAAAAGTGGAGTGTCACTTCACGTAAAATTGTTTTCATACCTTTAGTAACGATTTAGTAATAGTGTTATGGAATTAGGATTGTTAGTGAAAAAGAAGGGAACTTAGGAGAATCTGGTACAAATATTGATATTTTAAGGATGAGAACACGGTTTTAAAAACCAGCTTTTAATTTTAAATTATAGGATGCTATTAAAGTCTCCCATTCCTATTTTAACCATTTGGACAGATATGATAAATGAATAATTAATACAAATCAGAATTTTCAAAACAGGAAAACTTCAAGTCTGCAAGGTAGAGGAAGTAAGTGAGCTAATATGATTCAATCCATTCATTCAACAGATATTCATTGAGGGAGTTAAAAACATGAATCTAGAAGAGATTTTTAAAAAGTATACAGATACATAATACCATGTAGAAAGTAATTGATGCCACAAAAAGGTACAAATTAGAACCTCTGTCAAAAAAAGAAAAAAAAAAGAAAGGAAGAAGAAAAAAAGAAAGATAAAAGAATCTCTGTCCATGAAAGGAGAAAGAGGTGGATGCATGAGGCAGCATTTGGCCAGGCAGAAAGAAAGTCACTCCTAACAGAATCAGACTGTTGGGAAAAGTGGCTCATCGTGGCCAGAGATAAGAGTTAGGTAAGCTGGGTCCAGTCCCAACACTGAACACTTGCCTGAGGAATTTGAATTGTATTCTTTTGTCATTTCTAGAACTCCTCATGACCTATAGCGTAGCTTGCTCGCTGGCTGAAGGGATGAATGAAGCCATTGATGTTTTTTTGAGCAGCCAAGTGACGAACTACAATTTTTGCTTTAGGAAGATTAATTTAAGTGGTGTGTAGGAGGAATGAGAGGGATGGGAGACCTATTATAAACGTTCCAGTCAAGAGCATGAGGCCACATTTACTGAGTTAATCCTACTACATGCCCAGCATTCCACTAGATACTTCACACACATACTTTCAATAATTATTTAATCCTGATAATAACCTTTTGAAGAAGGAAGAATAAGTATAGCATTCCCATTTTACTGTTAAAACACAGGTTCAGAAAGGTTTAGTAACTTGCCCAAATGTTATACATGTAAAAGTGGTAGACTTTGGTTCATGTCTTTTAAAAAACAAACAAACAAAAACTATGACCTGTTGAAACTATTCAAATGAGGATGATTTTTAACAAGGACAATGACTGGCTGGAAAGGAAGGAAAGGAGAGAAAAAATTTCAGCAGAGTCAGAAGGATGTGGCAACTCAAAACAGTATGGCGATGAGGAATTTTTAAAGTCAAAGTTTTTAGCCCAGATAACAGAATATAGCTGTGAACTCAGATTTGAAAGGAAGATTTAAAAAATCAATTTTGCAGTTATTGTTTGAAATGACAGCAAAACATCCACATAAGAAGAAGTAGGTTCACTTTCTCCAACGTGTGTAAAATTCAGGTAGAGATCACCCGCAATTCACTCAGAACTGGAAGTGTCACTCCTCAGCAACAGACACAAACTACGGTTATTTTCTTTCTCTGGCTGTCCAGCCTTTGCACAAGTGGCTTTCACTCCTTGGCACACTTCTGCCTCTCCTGGTTTGTCTTCAGTTCAGCCTTCAGTGCATTTCTCAGAAAGGCCTTCCCTGACTCCCCAGTTTCCTAATCTTAGTTTTTAATCTCCCAGTCCCTCTGTCCTTTTCTGTGTCTCCCCATAGACTGAGCTGCTGGAGTGCTGGGGCTCTTTTCTCCTTGACCATTGTGTAGTCTCTGACCCTCAAAAAATATTGACAGACTGACTGATTCCTATTGTTGCCCTGGAAAACAACTACCCTGCCCTATTAAGTCACAGTTTCTTCCTTCTTAGGGCAGTGTAGTGAACAACCTCAAGACCAGGAAATCATCTCCCTCATCACATACCAGGGTATTATTCATGCAGTTTACTCACTGTAAAGAGCTTTCTTGAAATACGGCTAACAACTTGTGAAAGATTGACGGATTTCTTAGAATCAATAAACTTTTAAGCTCACTAATGGGGGCGGGGCGGGGAGACCCAATCCATCTTTGCTCTTTGTTTCCCGAATACACAGTGGTGGTAAAGGCTTCAGAATTTCTCTGTGGGAGGGTGTCAGGCACTGCGCTCGTGTTGTAATTGAGGACTATGGTCCTGTTGTGAACCAGCTTTTGCTCTTACCTGAAAGTAAGGATTTGTGTGGGGCGTGTGTCTTGGGAGCTGGGAGTAGGGGGAGGGGAGAGAGATATGTATGTTATTGGGGAATATTAAACCTCTTGGCTCCTTTTGAATGAGGGAGTTTTGAGGTCCACTCAACTGTCAAATTCCATTCGATTCCACAGGGCGTTTTCTTGAGCGTTAGGAGATGTGAAAGTCCGCTCTTGCGGGGAGCCTAATTCCCAGGAGGATTTGGGGATCTCCAGAGGGCCGGCGTTTTCTCGAAGTGGGGTGTCAAGGCTACTCAGAGCCACAACTGGCAGCCATACCTGGCTAGCGCCCGGGCTTTTACCCGGGGAAAGCGAAGAGAGCCCGGAGTCGGGGTCGCGCGTGGGCGGCGGGCGTCCGGGCGGGGCGGGGCGGGGCCGCGGCGGGGCGGGGCGAGCGCGGCCGAGCCGGGGGCGGGGCCAGCCGCGGCTGCCCTCGCCTAGGCGGCCGCGGGGCTCCGCCTCGCCCGGCTACGCAGGCGGCGGGGCTGCGGCACGGGCCGGGCGGCACCATGGCGGCGGCGGCGCCTGCTGCTGGGGCGGCTTCTTCCGAGGCGCCGGTGGCGACTGCGACGGCAGACCTCGAGGCTGCGGACGAGGACAGTCGCGAGGTCCGAGTGCTGCAGAGCCTGCGGGGCAAGATCTGTAAGCGGGGGCCACCGGCGGCGGCGGCGGCCGCGGGGCTGAGGGGACGGCGGGCGCGCGGGGGCGGCGGCGCGGCGCCAGGCTGGGATTGCGGGGCTGAGCCGCAGCCCGGGCGGGGGCCGGGGCCGGCTCGGCTCGCGCGGCGGGCGGTGCGGGCGAGGCTGGCCCGGGGGTGTGTTGGGGGAGGCGGCGCCTGGACGGGACGGCGTGGGCTGGGGCTGCCCCTGACCCGAGGGAGCGCAGAGCCAGGAATTGGCCGGGGCGGAGGGCGCCTGGGCAGCGCCGGCGCGAGGGGCTCGGTTCGGGGGCGCGGCCGGCGCGCGGGGACGCCCCAGCCGGGGGCGCGGGCCGGGGGCGTGAGGCGCTTCCGGCCGCTCTCCGGTGCAGGCCTCCGGGCGGCCGCGGGCGCCGGGGAGCGGCCCCGAGGTGGGAGCAGAGCGGTAATTAGAGGGAGGCGCGGCCGGAGGGGGAGGAGGAGGGCGGGGAAGTGGGGCTGGCCCGAGGGGAGGGGGCCGCGTGTATCTTGGGCTCACGAGCCTTCCCGAGGTTGAAAAAGGCGCCCTGACCTGCAGGAAACAGGCCGGCGTGGGACTCGACTGGCGGTCGCATGGGGCGTTAGGGAGGGACTCGGGCCGGACACCTGTATTCGCCCCAACTCGCTACGGCGGGGACTTGAATCGAGAGAGACAGCGTGACTGACAGTGAATTCAGGCAGGATGTAGTGGCTTCCTGTGAGCAGGTCTCAAAACACAACCATCCATCTAGCACTTAACCCACTTAATTCATTTCCTTCTCAAGCATTTAATTGTTACTTTTGTGAGTGAGCCATACTAGTTGACTTAATACAAATTTTTTTTTGAGAGGCTTTGTTACTGTAGACAGACCGTTTGAGTTCAGTCATTTGGACACTTATTTTGGAAAAAAAGAGACCCTTTGGGGTAAGACTGCCAATTTTTTCACAGTAATTTATTCAGAGGAAACTATTTTTATTTTTTGCTATTTTTGAGTTACATCAAAACTTATTTTTGCCTCAGTCAAAAATTTAGGTTTGTCTATTCGCTATTCTCACACTGGAAACGTGCTTCATGTTTCATGTATAAATAACCTGAAGTTATGAAGAGTACTTTTCATTAAAGAAAATAGAATTGCATTAAAATGGCTAACAGTGCTCTTTTTTTACACAGAATGTAAAATTTTCCTCTTCCTGAATAGTGATATTTTTAATTGATTTTGGATTCTCTCACTTTTCTCTTTTCAAGTCGCTCCCCCTTTCAGGTATTTGAGATTTCATTACACCTCAGAAGCAGGCTTGTTACATTTTTTTCACCTTTTTATTCCCGGAAGTAGTCCTGGGTCTCTTTAAAAAGTACCATTGTAAAAACCTGTAAAAAAGACACCAGAGAAGTAGATCGTCTCTATATCTAAATTCCCAACATTGAAGCTATTTTCTAAGGTATTAAAACCTTTTCAAAATTCAGATTAAGTTTTATACTTAATATTTACATCTAATTTAATATTTGGGAAAACTATAAGTGGCCTAGAGTGTCCTCCTTGATCTAATTTTCTTATTTTTTACCACTTTACATTTTAGTGTCACTTAATGTTATGCACTGTTATTGGAGCCTCACTGATTTACATAGCTACTGGTTATACTATGGAACTACATTTACACGTCTTGGAATTGAGAGTTGGGGTTGGGCAGCTTCCAGAAGGACTTAACTGCCCTGCACTTTCACCTGTTTCATGGCAGAGATACAGTAAGAGATGTCACTGTGAGTGAAACTTGGGCCAACAAAAAAACACAGCTTTGTTTCCATGGCTTAGAGCAACCCCCCAACCCAGACTTGATTGATTCTCCAGTTGCTGGGAATTGTACTGCTTTAACTATAGTAGTAGTACATCTGTTATCTCATTTTCTTGCTCTTTCGAATTGCTCAGCTATAGCTCAGATCATGGAGTGTCTGCTTCATAGAGAAAATGAATTAGGATATGTATATATAAAACTTCTCTGCACCTTCCTCTCCCTTTGCCTTCTCCTTTTAGCTGGTGTAATCCAAAGCTGGTTGACCTTCAGAACCTTGTGAAGAGATGCTGTTTTCTGTTTCCCTGAAA
This sequence comes from Rousettus aegyptiacus, assembly GCF_014176215.1. Lineage (NCBI taxonomy): Eukaryota > Metazoa > Chordata > Mammalia > Chiroptera > Pteropodidae > Rousettus > Rousettus aegyptiacus. The sequence continues at coordinate 123,965,226 of NW_023416307.1, read as the reverse complement.
CTGACATGTGGGTTTTACAGAGTGGGGGCTGGGAGGCTGGAAGAGTCATTAGCAGGTGCTAAAGTCACAGAAATGGGATGATGGTCATTCTGAAGATATTAAGTAGGTGGGGTTTGGGGTAATCATGTCAGCTTTCCTTTTCACCATACTGGGATACCTTGGAGGAAAGCCTGATAGTGCCACTAGCTTGGAGATGTGCTGGCAGATTCCAAACTGCTGATTGAGTCTCAGATCTGGAGAATTAGAGATCCATAGAGCTTAACAGGAGCCTGAAAGGAAACATCTTTTTTCCTAGACTTGGATAGGACCCTTCAACTCTAAATCATACAAGCAAAAAAATGATAACGGGTTGATTTATATATAAAGTTTTAGAAATAATAGTCCACAACCTTATTTAGGGGTTTCATTCCAGTATTTATTTCCATATATTTCACAGGGTGAAAGACCAGGTCGACAGATTAAAAAACCATTTTGTCATCAGTTTCACACAATCAACTGACATTAGCAAAGCCAGTGTTGCTGACAATTATTTTGTATTGCATGCTGATCTCCAATTTCCTGAGGTCATTCAAGTGCCCTTGGGAACCATGGAACTTCCAAATGATCTGCTTCCTTAATATTCAAGAGACAGGTTTAGTTGTTGGATGTCCTACACTTGTCATATGAACCATTGATAAAGAAAATAAGGTTACTTCAGATGCCATTCTTGGTCTGAATGCTAGCACAGCTGAAACAGTTTTGGATGGCACTGCCCCCACAAAAATGCACACAGAAGCAAAAGGAGGGCATTGGGGCTTTCTTCTTTATACTTTCAGGTTTCACGCTGTTATTTTGTGATGTCCTCCTTTTTGTTTACTGCTTTTTGTTAGGTTTGTTCTTGTCCAAGTAAATCAGATTTTGAAATGTTGCTGAAATAGCCCCTACCACCTCATACATGGATTTACCTGTTCAAGGGAGACCAGATTGATAAAGGAGTCAAATCTGAGGATTTGTGTGAATATTGAGATATCTGAAACAGTCAAGGTCTGGGACCATGATGTGTCCCAGAACTTATTTGGCCTTCCTGATATCTTCAGAAGACGAATTTGGCACAGTAAGATCTGTGCGGTATGCTTGAGTTTAGATGCTCCGTCAGGTTAGTCACCTAGGTTTGAATCTTCACTTAATTTTCAACTTTTGTTAACTTTTGTGTACCTCTGTATTCTCATGTGTAAACAGGGATAGTAAAAACATCTGTCCCACTGGAATGATATGAGGATTAAATAAATCCTCTTCTCTGATAATTTCTCCCCCTCCCCCAGGAGCTGGGTCAGACATGGACCATTTCTTAGGAAGGAGTAGAGTAGGAGATAAAAACTAATCTTTATTTGATGTTCTTGTCCAGCGTGTGCTGGCATTTCCTGGTGTGCAAAGCTGATTCAAATCAGAAGACTTGTGTACTGTTTCAGCCATTGTTCATTATTATTCATGGGACAACTTTAGGAAGCTCACTTACCTCTGAGCCTATATTCCTCATCTTTAAAATGGGAATGATGCTTCATCATGTGCGTGTTGTTTCCTCTGCCTGGGAGTATCTTTCTGCTTTCTTCTACTCTCTCTGTCAGTGAACTTGTATTTATCCTTCAAAAGCCTGCCCTATGTGATCTCTTGACCGAAGCCTTGTTTGGGGAACCAGTACCCCCATTCCTGGAGAGATGTTATGCCTTTGTACTGCCAAGAAATCACAATTCCTTGTCCATTTCCTTTTTATATAGTAAATGTCATAACAATCTTTTTTAAAATTTTATTTTCCCTATTAGACTGAGCTCTTCCAAGGTAGAACTCATTCTTGTTCATTTTTTTTTTTTTTTAACTATCTCAGTATCAGCACGGTACCTAGAACAGAATAGGCCTTTAGAAATACTGTACCTCTCACTATGTTATCCTGAGAAGGGTTTCAGATACAATATATGAAAGTTTTATAAAACTACAGCTAAACAAACTAGAAAAAGGTGGTATTATTAAGAGAAGACTATGTGGCAGGAAGTTCATCCCTTTCAAAATCACAGTGCCAACTGAGATTAGGTTTGAACTGTTGCCAAAGTTGCCTCATTAGGAAAAAGATTAAATTTTTCTAAATGCTTTGATTGCTTATTATTAGGGGATTTGAATTTGTTACCTGACTGTCTGTATTCTGTGAATATTGTTACTAATTGGTCTTTATCCTGGAAAAGAAAAATCTCATAATCACACCTTACACTTTAAGTGTTTTTATTTGTTATGGCACGTTTGGATTTTTTGGTAAGAAAGTATGAATCAACACATTTTATTGACCATGCAATAGAATTGAGAGGGAGAGATTAAAGAGTTTATTCATGCTAAGAATTCATTATTGTCAGATATTTGAAATAAGTTATTTGATAAATTATAATAGAGGGGAAGATTTAGAAAGGGTTTGTTCATGCTAAGAATTCATTATTAGAAATTTGAAATGAAATGATGAGTTATTTAGGATGGAGGAAGAATCCATCTTTCAGATTGGGTAGAAATGAGAGAAAAGGGTTCTTTGTAAAAGTTCACGGAGCAGTCTGCTAATCATTTGCTCTGAGGAAGACAGGAGGTAAACCTCAATGAGTTCAAAGTTTTTTTTTTTTTTTAATTTGGAATTCTTTGAGTAGACTCTAATAGACTGTGGAACTAATGTGACTGAAATAAAACTATCGTTTTATCCTTTAATCATAGATGCTAATCCTATTCCTTTGTTAATGTGCTTTATGAAGTTATTTGACAATAAGACGAGATTACATGTCTTATCTATTGAAGTTCTGTGCTTTTGAGAGCTGCCAACAATTTTGTTGTATAGTCATTGGTTAATGTAAATTAAGAATTTTTTTAATCTATACTAATAAATGCCTATTATATATCTTCAGTTTTGTATGTTAGTTTAGTCACCAAAAATCTCTAGCTAAAATAATATACCTTATAAGGTTATACCAATACACATGCAAACATCAGTGAATAATAATTAACAACTTTGTTACTAAGAGCTTGGTTCTAAGAATGTCATTAGTGACAGAATGACTTTGGAAAAATTCTTTAACATTGCTGAGCTCCATTTTCTTACTTGTAAAATGAGAGATGTAGTGTGGTCTTTAACATCCCTTCTGGCACTATCTTTGATTATTGCTTTTAAATTTTATTCAGTTTAATACAGTATTATCAGATGCTTTAATTTTAATGCTTAAATATATTTAGTATACCTATTGTGCATAAGGTGCATTATTTAAAAAATATATATCTAAGATTTATTATATAGAGTGACTCCTAAAAAAAACTTTTCCCGTGCTTATTAATTTATTCAGCAATACATAATACATATTTGAGTGATAGGACACTAATTGCTAATTGGGCCTAAAGTGTGAATGGGCTGAAAAAGTTCCTTACTAGTTTATCCAAAAATGTATGCTAAGCAATAGTTGTTTTTAGATACCTGTACTAGTAGAGAATTATAGACGTTTAGAGCTGGAAGGTAGAGAACATACCTTGTTCTGTCCCCTCATTTTACAAATGAAGTTGACACTCAGAGAGCCAAGTGTCACATAGTTAATGGCCTGTTGGGCAGTAGTCCATGAGTACTATCAAAGTTCTTTCTAAAATGCTCTGTAGGATGAATTCATTAATAATAATGGTGAAAATTTACTTCATTTAATATAGGAAGATTATACTGCCTATCTAGTGACATATCCAGTAGTAATTGATTTTCATTGTATCATCTACACAATTTCATCTATTCCTTTTTAAGAACTTTGTGAAGTTGTTAGACATAGTGATGAGACTATGGCTGTGACCTAAGTGGAGATTGAGCCCAGATGCTTCCCTGTTTGTGTCATTCTCTAACTCAGCTGTTTTCAGTCCTGACTGCCCATCATTTGTCGCCTGTGAACTTAAAAAATCTCCTCTGAACTTAAAAAAGTTCTGATCTAGGCTCTACTTAAGACCTACTGAATCAGAATCTCTCGGGTGGTCCTGGACATCTGTAGGTTTAAAACATCCAATAGAGAGTAATAATGGGCAGTTAGGATGGTGGGCTTCTTCTGACAGTTGAACAGACTGATCACAAACTACCTGAGTGACAACAACTTGCTGTGCCTGACCACTTAAAGGGAACCAATCAAAGTTTGGTGATCACAGGGAGATTTTAATTTATTTGATTTTTTAAAAAAATTTATTTATTTGATTAGGTAGTATCAATACCTGGTATGAAATTCAAAAGATACAGAAGGATATCCATTGAAAAGTAAGTTTTCTTCTGTTGTCTCCTACCCATTCCCTCTTTAGAAGCAAGCATTACCAGTTTTTTGTATATCCTTACAGAGATTATTTATTTACAAACATAAATGTATAAGTATTAATTTCTCTCATCAGCATGTAAATAATAACAAAATATACACATTGCATCTTGATTTTTATACTTAACAGTAGTTCGAAAATTTTAAAATCCATATGCATGGGGAGCTGCCTCATTTTTACCAGCTGCATAATATTTCATCACCTGGATATACCACAGTTTATTTAACTAATTCCCTATCGATGTTCATTTAGATTGTTTCTGTTCTTTGCCATTACACACATTAACTGCAATAAATAACCTTGTAGGTATGTCATTTTTGATATGAGTGCATATGTCTGTCAGTAGGCTGAATTCCTAGATGTTAAGTTGATGAATAGTATGTGCATTCCTATTTTGAAAAGATGATGCCAAATCGTTTTTCATATAAACAGTTGCTCCTACCAGCAATATATGAATGCCTATTTCTTTACACCCACACTGTGTATATTTTAAAACGTCTTGATCTTTACTGGTCTGTCAGATGAAAAGAAACATTTACAGTTTTAATTTATGCTTCTTCTGAAAGAGGTCAAGGGTATCCCCATATTTTAAGAGCTGTTTTTACTTTATTTTTTATTTTGTGAAGTTGTCTATTTCATTTGTCCATTCTACTGGATTATAAGTCTTCTTACTGATTTGTGGTTATGCTTTATGCAATAAGGAAGTTAGCTATATTTTTAGTGAAAAGATTTTTAAAACTTCAGATTCTTTGGCAGATTCCTATGTTTATTCTTGAGAAGTTGATTGTGAGATCCAGTGAGGGCAGTCAGTTGTTGATCTCATCTACTTAGGTAATTTCTGATATTAGCGTAGAGCTAGAGAAATAACTGTTTGAGGAAAAGTAAGCAAGGGTTAAAAGACAAACAATAGTTTGGGAGAAGAAATTTGCAGCAAATCCTAAGACAAAAAGAAAACATTCATATAACACTTATTCTGTGCCAGATACTGTTTTTAAACACTTTAAGCATATTAATTTAATCTTAACAATAACTATAAGTACAGTTATCTACATTTTACAGATGAGGAAACTGAGGCACAAGATAGCTAAACTAAGTAACTTGACTAAAATTAGACAGCTAGAGAGTGGTGGAGCTGTCATTCAAATTGGGCAGACTAGCTCTAGAGTCTATCTTGTTACTCAACCTACTATACTCTACTGCCTCTCTATTTGTTATTGTCCAGAATGTATAAAAAGTACATACAAATATATAAAAATAAAGGATATGAATAAGTATTTCACAGAAAAGGAAATGCAAAAGTCCAGTAAACATAGGAAAATACTGGTAAGATTTAACAAAAACTAATAAGGGAAATACAGATTTTAAAAAATCATCAGTTTGTGAAAACAGAAAAGCTTGTTAATTTCGGTATTTGGTGAGGATTTAGGGAAAAGTTACTTACCTCACTGTTACTGAGTTTAAATTGGTAAAGGAATGTTAGAGAGCATTTTGGCAGTATGTGTTAAATATTTAGATGTATATACCCTATACATTTCTACTTATACATATCCTATAGAAACACTTGTACATTTGCAGAAAAGGCATATACAAAGAGTTTAATGTTGCCTTGTTGGTAAAACAAAACAATTAAATGTCCATCAGTAGTAAAATGGCTAAATAATATATTCATATACATATTCTATAGTAGCTAAGAATGAGATGTATCTATAATTTGAAAGAATAGAACTTCAAGATGTAAAAAAAAAAACATTGTTAGAGGGATATACATGTATTGTTGAGTTAAAAAAATTGTTAGAGGGATATACATACACATATACATACACACACACACATATAGTATCATGTGCTTTATCTTTTCTACATATATATGGGAAAATGGACGGAAAGATTTGAAAAGATGTGCAGCATCAGTTTCCTCAGTGGTGAGCAAAGAGAATTCACCTTACTTGTAATGGTTTAATTTTCTACAGAATATATTTATGTATTAGCTATTTAAAAAGACCATATTTATAAATGGATTAGATACAGTGTTAATCTTAACCTGTGAGAGCCTCTCTTGCTCTGCTGTTGAAGACTATCTTATCTGCAAAAATAAGAGTAACCAAATGTTAGGCTTGGTAACATTTTAAGTGCACATAGAAATAAAGTCAACTTTTCTGTCAAGTGTTTGGGTAACTTTTTATTTTCCATATTTTGCATGGTTTCATTGTTTGTGTTCAAAAAGTTGACTTTAAAAAAATACAAATTTTTGTTTCAGAGGAATGTAGTAAAAAGAATAATTTTGATCCTTTGAAATAACATTTGTATGAGTGATGTAGAACCTCTTAGTTTCAAATTTGGGCAGTTTTATTTTGTAAAAAATATTCTTAGGATGGGAGAAGTGAACTAATAATATGCATTTCTAGTTACTGTGTAGGCTACTTTGCAAAGTGTTTCATTTAATACAGTTTCATGAAGAAGATTGTTATTATTCCTCTTTTAGTGAAGAAGAAGCAGACAGAAAATGCATTAGTTCAGGTTATAAAAGGGGCGAGCCAGGTTTTCAGAAGGTCTTTAAATAACCAAAGTCCATATCCTTTTCTCTACCAATTTGCTATTAGATAGTATATTGGAAAGGACTGATGAGTACATTTCTGTTGTCAAGAAATTAATAATTATCCCTGAATTGGTTATGGTCTAATGTAGTGGATATTCAGTACAATTAGAATGTTGAAATGCCATATCTTTAGTACTGTTTTGAGAATTCACAAAAAATTACTCTTTTTCTCTGCCTATGTTCCTTTGGGTTTGTCTGTGCTTGTGAATGGTTCTCCTAGAAAACACACACACACACACACACACACACACACACACACCTATACATGCATGTGTGTGGGTACAACTTCTTTATATCTAGGTGCCGCTTTTTTTTTTTTTTTTAAAGAACTAGATCATAACGAGTTCCATTTGGGCTCCCTGAATGCCATTACTAGAAATAGCAGCCATATTCCATATATGACTAGTCCATGTAGCCCTTAGTTCTGCCACCACCTGGCTTTCGGCCTTTCATTTGCTTGCCTTACAAGACTCTGGTCACCTTAGGAGCTTTGCTAAGCATTTTGTAGCTGTAGGAACCATTGGCCTATTCTAGGAGAGATTCCTACTATATGTTCTTCAGAATTTGGTTTGCTACTTGAGAAGGGGGCTGAAGGAAGCTTAGGGGTCAGCACACGTTCAAAACTGAAACCAGAAGTAGGCAAGGCAAATCACAGGAAGATCCTGCCTGCATCTTGGTGACGTTTCTCTGTAACCCATGGACACTTCCTGGCAGTACCTTGTGAAACTTGCCTTTTCATGTACAGTAGTTTTCTAACTTCTTCCTCTGTGCTAAGCTTCAGTCAAAGATGATTAATATGATGGCAATATAGATAACTATGGTAATGTTTATGCATATAACTTGTGTAAAACAACTAGCCCTAATTATGTTCTGTAGACTTCCCACCGAGGCTGAGAAGTTGCTGTAGAATTTATTTTAACCTCGACTTTATGCCTTGTCAAGAATCTTACTTATTTGTTCAGGTTTTACAGCCACAAATCAGTTCTTTGCTCACTGAGTCTTGGCTACCTACCTAAACTATGCTGGATTCCTGTAGTCTTTTGTCCACTCAGGTGCTTGCTCAGTGGTATGATCTTGTTTTTAGGTACCTTGATGGTTACACAGTACCTCATTTAGGACATGTAGGAGTGCAGTGTTGGTGAAACTTTATTATTCCCTATTTCTTAAACTTCCAGATTAATAGCATAATGCTTGTTCTTAGGAACAGATTTCTGATAGGAATTATATAACATTTTGATTTTTTAAGATTACCACTTATGTGGGATTATAGAGTCTCAGATTGTAAATTACCATTTCTTGGAAGTGAGAAAAAATGCTCGACAGTTCAGTTATCTGATCCCATTAATTTGTGCATTGGAAAATTCTACTTAGTAGATAGTCCAGCAGTCACCATATGCCTATTAGTACCATTTCTCATTCTCTTCCTGAATATCAGAAATATATAACTTTCCAGTGGTGTTTTCAAGGTAACAAGGAGAGAAATCACAGCTACATAACATACTTCTCTTCAGTAGTTCTTAGACCTCTCTCCATCCCCCCCCCCCTTTTTTTTTTTTTTTTGGTTATATCATATACCTGGGGCAATCTGACATACTCTGAGTATGGTGAGACTCTTTGGAAGGTCATGTATGATTATAGCAGTTTTCTTCCTTACTCCATTGGAAACTGTAAGGATAAATGAACAAGAGAGAGGTCTTATCTTGTGTGAGAATTCTTTATCCTATACAAAGTATTATGTTAGGTATAATATAATAAATTGATTGATGTTAATTGATAATGTAGCATGTCAAGAGCATGGTATTCTGCTGCTTTTCTAGTAACTACCTAACTTCTATGAGCTTCAACTTCCTCTGCTATCTTTTAGGAATAGTAGTTCTTCTAATCTTACAAAGTGGTAATGAAAAGATTAAATGACTTGATACATTGCCTGGCACATTGTGCTCAGTTAAATGTGGGCTGTAACATAAGCATAGTGATATTTGGTAAAGTATATTTTCATAGTTTTTTGATGAACAATTTATTGAATATAAATCTATAGTTCTTGTAGTGTTTATCAGATTAAATTGGAATAGGTAGCAGTATCCAGAAACATTTGAAATTGTCACCATATATTTTTTAAATTTCAAGTGTTGTCTCTCAGAATTTTAAAGCTGTGGGGAACCAAAATTACCTAGTTAAGGGGTTGCAAACTCCACTCTGCAGCGAGTAGGCATAAGGAAGTAAATCCAGGTGGAGATTGTTTTGATTTAGTAAGATGTACCTGTCTGCAGTTTTTATTCAGAATCATGTTGCCAGATCTTCAATTATTAAAGAAACCAGAAATAATGTATTTATGTATTATTAACTCTCCCAGTTTCTACATGTTGGCTACGGTTTCATTTGTTTGTTTGTTTTAATACTGTGCAGACCAAACAAATATCTGGCTGGCTGATCCCCAAATTATGCCCTCTAAAATAGTTCAGACCCCTTATTTTAGTGATGTGGAGCCAGAGCTATATATAAAAGTCAGATGTTTTTCCATCTATTTCCCAGAGTAGACATGGATTACTTCTGTAAAAGGAATCTCATTAAGAAAAACCAAAAAAAAAAAAAAAAAAAAAAAAAAAAAAACCCCAACCCCCCCCCCCCACCCCAAAAACCAAATGAACTCCTCTGGTATATCCAATTGTTAAATTACAGATTATCTTTGGTTAGGGCCTAATGGCTTGGGTAAAGGGAATTGTGTACAGATGCTAATTTTTTGGAATCTTAACCAAGGAAGGGCACTACTAGTTACTATTTACTGAGTGCTTACTCTGTTCTAGGTTTGTGGTAAGTGCTTTACCTCAGTTAATGGTTACAGCAATCCTGAAGCATTATAATTACGTCTTTTTATGCAGGAAGTTGAGACTAAAGACATACAGATTCTTAAGTACCGAGCTTATGTTGAAACTCCGATCTCTGTCTCAAAAATGAATTAATTTAACTTGTTATACTGTACTTACACTGTATGTTTTTAGAATTATATGCCCCTTTTATCTTACTTTAAAAATTAAAATTAAACTTTATAAAAAAATTAGAAAGACATTATGTTGTTAATATTATATAAGATTGTCTTATTTCTGTATAATTGGATGGCATCAAAGCATTTAATTTTACTCTAAACTTGTCAACACCAAGACTGTTCTATTTTAAGTATACATTGTCTTCATTCTTCTTCATTTCATTTTTTTAATGCAAGTGATAAAGTCTGCATGTTTTAATATCTTTTCCCCATCTAAAGTTCTAGTCCTCTTTTTTTTTTTTTTTTTTTTTTTTTTAGGCAAGGCAACCCTTGGTTGATCTCACAGATTGCAAGGACCTTGTTAGCTTACAATCCCTTACTTTATTTTATTTTATTTTATTTTATTTTATTTTTTTAATTTTTTTTATGCCTGCAGCGCCTAGTCTTCCTAGGTGGTCTCCCATCCAAGTACTAACACCCTGCTTAGCTTCCGAATCAGATGGCATTGGGCTTGTTCAGGGTAGCATAGCTGTAGACTGGTATTCATTTTATTAGAACTCCATATCCTGAGTCACTCGGGCCAAATTATTCTGTCTCTGTAACATCTCTTCCATTTTACTTTTCCTACCATTAGCCCTTTCATTACCTTAGTTTAGGCCCTTTAATGTCAGAGTAATTTTCCTGAAGTATAGTTCTGACCTTGTAGAAACTTTTAGTGACCCTTGTTGCCTACCAACTAAAGTTAAAACTCCTTAGGTTGGCATTTTAGGTTCAGTTTGATTCCACCTTTCCTTTACAGTCTTACACCTTTTGTTCTCTTTTGACTCCCTCTTGCGTTAGCCAGTTTGTACTATTCACTGTCTTCTTGAAGATGTTCCTCCTTTTTCCACCTCCTGAATTTGTTCATGTTGTGCCTTACTCCGGCATTGTTATCCTTCTACCTTCAATTTCTGTATCTTTTTGGGAAAAAATCAATTGGAAGAAGTTGCTGTGACGATTAAGTGAAGTAATAATATAAGTGAAGTCCTAAAACATCTGCTGTGTATCAGTAAATGGTAGCTGTTATGATTTAGCTTTCCTCCCACACCAAATAGTCTTTGTCTTAAGATCATCTTGTCCAGGACCCTAGCCTTTTGCAATTTTTCTTGGGATTTAATCTTATCCCACTGGGATCTCTGTTGTCTCTTATCCCTCTACTTAAGTTATCCTTTGAATAGAGTTGGTCCTACAGGATCTCTTAGAACAGTTTCAGAAAGAAATGCCTGTCTATTCCTCTCAGGACTTCTATATTCAGAAAAACTTAAGAGTGGAATGGAAAGACTAAGCTTTGAAGTTGGATTTCTGTCAAATCACCTTACCAGATATGTAACTGAATTTTTAAAAAATTTATAAAAAGGTATGATAATACTTCACAAGGTTGTCATAGAGATCAAATGAGATATTTGAAAATATGTTTAGCACTGTCTTGGAGCATCCTACTACTTGATAAATATTTATCTCCCTTTCTTACTTATCCTGGTAGTGTCTTCTTCTAGGATATATAAACATACATATAAACCTACAGATGTAAATACATGCACACAATCTCCCAAACATGCACATAAGCATACATGTGCATGCTCACATACATGTCCAGAAGCATATATACCAGAATCTGTACCTAATAACCTCATACTTTGAATTCTAGTCCTAGGTAAATTTATATGATAGGATCTAGCTTTATTATATATTATCTAGTGACCTTTACATAGAATCATTGATCTTGTACACAGAGTTAGCCATCTTTCCATTTCTGTTAATCTAAGTTATCTGTCTTTGATTCCCAGTGGTGTTTATCATCTTGTTTTAAACTGTGTTCTTTTGACAATGACTAAAGGCTATTGTTTTCTAGGAAATATTCACTTGTCTCCCCTCTTCCTTCAGGTATTTATGCAGAAGTTACCTTCTCAGTGGAGCCTTCATTGGCTCTCCCGCTCAGTGCCATTTCATGTGGTGCCCATTCCTGCTAAACGCTTACTAGTAACATACAATTTTTACTTACTTATTTTACTCGTTTTCTGTCTATGTTAGCTCAGTACAGATACAGTTTTGTCTATATTTCTCACTATTTTATCCCTAGCATCTCAGTAAGCACTCAATAAGTATTTGAATGTGTGAGTTTCAGAATTGGTTTGTTTATTTTCAGTATATCTATCTCTATTAACACTATAAAGATTATAGTATTTAGTACTTTTGGTAACCGAGTACAGCAGACTTTTTTTTAACCTTTGGAGCAGTTGACATAGATTATCTTACATCAACTGGGAAAAATAAGCTTATATGCAATGTTGTAATTTGTAATGTGATAGTAGAATTCCTTTTGCCCATGCTAAAGTTATAAACACACACACACGCACGCGCACACACTCCTAACTATTTAGTAGATACTTCTTTATCTATTATAAGCTAAGCTTGGTACTAAGAACTAGTCCCTTCCCTTAAGTTTATAGTTCAGTGAAGAGACATAATAGCTGTCTTCTTTGCTGGTTACTTCTCATCTCTACTAACTCAAAATGATGGAGAGCTCTGAGGCTCAATCTTCAAATCTCTTTTCTATCTATATTTTCTCTCTTTGTAATCTTGTATAGTCTCATGGTTTTATAAATATGATGTAGTTCTGATGATTCTCAAATTTTATCATCATCCAGGACTTCATTGTCCTCTTGACATCTGCACTTGGATATCTAATAGACTTCTCATACTTAAATGCTCAGTACAAAGTTTTGATCCCCCTCACCCAACAAGAGGCTCTTCCCTCTGAAAATGGCATCTCTATTTATTCAACAGCTTAAGCTGAAACTATTAAGAAGTTGTCCTTGACTTCTCTTTCTCTTACGTCCACATCCAAAGTATCAAAAATCCCGTTGACTCTACTTTGAATAGGTATGCCTAATTGACCACTTCTCTCCATGCCAGGACTGCCCCACCCCTACCCCTCTCCCATTCCCTCATCTAACTTCTCTCTAATCAAGGTTATTACAGTAGCCTCCTATCTAGTCTCCTGCTTCTACCCTTTCTCTTCTGCAGTGAATCTTCTAAAATAAAAGTTATATCATGCTGTTCTTTTGCTCAAAATCTTTCAGTAGCTTCACCTCTCACTCAGAAAAGTCTAAGGTATTCCATCAGCCTATAAGACCTGTTTAATCTGCTTTCTTCCCTATCCCTACCTCATGTTATACCATTTACTTCCTCTCTCCACTTTGCTTATTGTTTTACATCCATACTGGCCTCCTTGGTATTCGTTCAGTGTGCTAAACCATTCCTGTTTCTTGGCCTTCGCATCTTTTATTCTTTCTGCCTATCCATCCCTTTCCCCAGATAGCCACATGGCTCATTCCCTCATTAACTTGCATCAGGTATATGCTCAAATATCTTAATAGAAAGGCCTTTTCTGATTTCCTGTGTAGAATAACATTGCTCTTTTCCCTCTCTCTACCCTCTGGCTTGGCACTCCCTAACTCTCTTACCCTACTTTGTTTCTTTGGTAAGAGTTTATGATGTTTGTCTCCCCTGTCTAGATTGTACAGTAGTTCCATGTGGGCAGGAACCTATTTTTCTTCATTGTTATATTACCAGCATTTAGAAAAGTGTCTGGGATATCGTAGGCACTTAATAAGTATTTGTTGAATGACATGCAACAAGAGCAATACAATATGATCATTACAGTAGAAGTACGTGCAAGGTGCAGTAGGAAATAGAGGAAAGAGTGACATGACTACCTAGGAATTGAAGGAAAACTTTACAAAGATGCTTTAAACAGAGCTTTTAGGGTGTAGGGGGAATGGGTAAGAGCATTCCATACAGTGAAAGAGGCATGAGAGAACACAATGTATTCAAGGAACCAGAAGTACAGTACTGTTAGAGCATAACTCGTGGGGGTGAAGATTAAGTAGATGAGGCCAAACATGTAGTAGATGATGCCAGATCATGAAGGGTTCTTATGCCAGACTAAGGAATTTTAGATTTCATCCTGCAAGATGAGTAATGTGGAACTATTGAAGATTTTTGAGCAAGAGAAGATAACATATGCTTATGTATTAAAAAGGTATGGCAACAGTGCATAGGATAAGGAGCTAAGCCAAACACAGCATTTTATTTAAGTTATGTATGATGTTGCAAGCTATGTGTGATGCTTAGAAACAGTTCCTGTCATATGAATGGGCAAGAGGCTATTTCATTTTATGGTTGGACGAAAACCACTGATGTATAGTGTGAAGGTGTTCTTGTCATATTTGCAGTACATCTATGAGGGAGGAGAAATGCCCTGTGGAGGATTAGTTAGTTCATCTCTTAATATCTCTTAATAATAGAGATTAAAAAAAAAAAGTTAAATGTGTTGTAATGTAGACTAGAAAAGTTTTTAAAGAGTACCAGTTACGAATTCAACAAGAAAGGGTGTTGTTACAGAGTAAAAGATGTGCTTGAAAGCCAGCCTCCTTTCCTTATAGAGGAACAGTTGTTTTGTTAATAATATGCCTCCTGATCTTGATTCATTATTGAAGGAAGTAGTGACTTGTAACTATAATCAGATGTATACTATTTGCTGTAGAGCTAGTACATCTGCTTCTTTAGGACAAATATCTGCCTTTGCATATTATAGAATTTTAACAGAGTTTCAGATAGTGTAAAGGCTATCATGAAAAGAAATAGAGAAATAGAATGAAATAGAATGTAGTAGCAGGATTATTTCCTTAAGATGGAAAGGGAAGTTTTCTCTGAGGAGGGAGGTGACATTTTAGCTGAAACTTGCCTGAATGGTAAGAGCCAACCATTCATGGGTTAGAGCAGTTTAGGCAGAGGCCCTAAGCTTGAGCAAGCTTGGCATGGTTCATGAATGGAAAGAAGGTGAACACAGCGGGGTGGGAGGAGAAAAGGTCAAAAAGGAGAGGTCAGTTCGGTGGGTCTGTGTAGACAACGAAAGTGGGAATTTAGAAATAGGATTGTATTCTAAGTGAAGTGGAATGGTGTTGGAGCAGGGGAGTGACAGACCTGAATAATATGTTTAAAAGATCACACTGCTTGATGGAGAGTGGATTGTCAGGTGCTACCAGTGAAGGCAGTAGTTGGATTTGGGGTTATTTTGGAGGTATGCTGGATTTATTGAAGAAGGAAGAGCATGATTAAGGGGAAGAAATCTGATGGTTTGTCTGCAACTTGTTAAATTCGAGATGCCTATTGGATATCCGAAGAGGCCATTGAATATTCACAGCTAGTGAGGAGGAGAGAGGAGACCTGGAAATGCAGATTTGAGAGGCATCATCATTAACACCTTGTACTGAAGGAGTTTGCATAGGGAAAGAAGAGAAAGTGGTCCAGAACAGAGCCCTGAAGCATTGTAACATTTAGAAGTGAAGAGAAAGAGAAGTCAGGAGAGGGCCAGTGATGTAGAAGGAAAGCCAGAAATATTGTGTTGTGGAAGCCAAGAAAAGAGGACATTTTAAGGGTGGATGTTAGTGTTCGCTTATATTAGATAGTGCTGCCAGATCCAGTATGATGGAGACAGAGAAATGATCATTGGGTTTGGCAATATGGAAGGCATCGGTGACTCTGGCTAGAGCAGTTTCAGTGCATCATGGGGTTAGAAGCTAATTGGAGAGGGAAGAATGAATGGAAGATGAGAAATTAAGAGACAGTGACTAGAAGTAAATTGCTTTTGAGAGGTTTTGCTGTAAAAGGGGATCTAGAAATGGAATGATACCAGGTGGGAGAAGGTGGAGTCAAGGGAGATTTTTTTTCTGTCTGTTTTCTTTTAAAAATTGAGAAATAGCTCGTTTATGTTCTGATGGGAACGATCCACCAGAGAGGAAAATTAATGATGATATAGGAAAGAGGGGTTAGTTGTAGAGTCAAGTCCTTGAGGTCTTGCTGGTAGGCTGAAGTAGACAGCACAAGTTAGGGGATCGCCCCTTTCTAGGAGCAGGGATGCAGCGATGTAATATGACTTCCCATGCCCTTTATACACAGTTCCTTTCTTAGTCTCACCAGACTCCTTTAGACCAAGTTGATTATCTTTCTCTAATAGCTATTTTTTTTTTCTGTGCTATGCCTTATGTGTTCTGGATGAATTCAGCCTGTATAAGGCTTAGCATGAAGCAGCTGGTGATATTTAACACCAATTTCAATTTTTGTGCCAACAGGTGAAGCAAAAAATTTATTGCCATATCTTGGACCCAACAAAATGAGGGATTGTTTCTGCACCATTAATTTGGATCAGGAAGAAGTTTATCGTACTCAAGTTGTTGAAAAATCTTTAAGGTTTGTAAAAATTGGTAAATATCATACATATGACATATATTGATGAATAAATTTTATACACTTTCCAGATTTCACCAAAAAGATTTTCTTCACATGAAACTTTTATTTTTCTTTTACATTCTGAATTTGTTTTTGGCATTATAGAATCTCTAGAGTCTAAAGGAACCTTCATGTTCATTAAGCTGGACTAACTGCCTTTTTCTTGGTTCTTTCTGACAGTTATGTTTGACAGGTGGTCAACTGGCGTTTGCTTGTTAATGTGCCAGTACCAAGGATTTTACTGCCTCCTAAGCAGCCTGTTTGGTCTTCGAACTATTCTGGCTTCTAGAAAGCTCTTATATTTAGTCAATTAATGGTTATTAAAAAGAAAGCTTATTATATGCCAAGAACTTGCTGGGTGCTATTTATTAATACATCCACAAGAACAGGAGAGACACAGTGCTTGCTTCATGTGGCTTTTCATTGCCTCAAAATGTATCTTCCTCTTAAGTGTTCCTAATTCTATTCTTTGTATTTCTGGAGAACAATTTTAATCCATTCTTCACATGACACTCTCAGGTTTTTGAAAGCAACTGTCATATACCTTAGTTTATTCTCTAGGCTAAATTTTGCCCATTTGTTTGAATTTTTCTCAAAGTATAGCATTGTTTCATTTCTCTTGAAAATAAATAACTTACAGTTTATACAAGTCACTTGAGTAGGGCATTGTAAACAAATGAAGTCTTAGGTATATCTCTCATCTTTGAAAGTGTAATAGCACTTCAAGAGTTTCATCGTAAATTCTAACTCATGTAATTGAAGTGTGCCACCTCTGCCTTATAATAGTGTTTACGGACAATGTAGTGTGGAGCTCTGCTGGCAGGATGTAGTCTTGACCAGAGATAAGAATCAAAACAGCGACCCCGGGAGCTGTTGGAATGAACATGTGGTAGATGCAATATCAAGTGTCATGATATTGCAGGTATTTCAGGTATCTAATTTTTTATGCTTTTTAAAATATCTTTTTCCTTTTTTTCTCTGAAGTTTCCCCCTTTATTTCTGTATTGTCAGTATTTATAATTTTGATTGTCTATTGAGTTCTTTATAGGAAAGTCATTTTATAAAGCTGAAAATACTTTAGTAACCCAAAAAGATTTGAAGTAATGTACTTCACATCTTTAGTCATAAATCACTTGCCCTTGTTGTACTAAAATTCTGTTGTTATTTATGTTATAAATGATGAAACTGAGTCAATAAAAGGCTGAATAACTTGTGCATATAATAAAGAACTTAGAAGTAAAACTAAGATTGGGGCCTGAAACTATTTAAATCTCAATTTCTTAATGTATGTTGACTCCATATCACACACAACTCAGCGATACACAGAACTAGTAACTATCATAAATCGAATATTTATCGTAGTTTCTAATATGTAGCCTTGTAAATGAGTAACTAAAATTAGCTTACTTTTTTTTAACCCTTGTCCTTCCAGATATTTGTGTTGGAGAAAATGAAATGATAACCAATTATTTTTATCCACCTTAAACTATTTTTCTAGATGCATAGCAACTTGGAAGATATTTCAAAGCTAGCAATGGTACCTACGGTCATTTCAACATAAAACTGTGTACTAGTTAGACTAGGTGCTTCTTGGATTCTGGGTGCTCCCTAGTATTTTTTCTTGTAGAGTAAGGTGAAAGAATCTGTAGTATAAACCCTTGCTCACCTTGCTTTCATTTCAATGTTTTCTACCCTTGTGGATCTTGTGATAAACTAGCTTTAAGTCTAAAGTCAATAGATAACATTTAGGACTTTTATGAGTGCTGGATACTATAGTTTTTTAGGTAGTCTTGATATAGAGTTTTTATAACGGATAAATAGGTGTCATATATGGACTCTATAGGTCCTAAATCTCTGCCTCAAATCCTACTAAGAAGTAGGTGGTATATAATAGCAATATTGCTTGTGCCTGGTTCTTCTCTTCCATGCCAGGAATTTCCATAGGAGTCATATGCATGATCATATGTCAGTGATTATGGTAGAGTATTGTTTCAAAAACTATGTAGGTCTAGCCATTGCTTCTTACTGACTTTGTTGAAAAGTTTTCTTTAAATAGATTGATTGATTAATTTATTTATATAGTAAAGATGTGGGCACCTAGATGTGGGGATTAGGTTGTCGAGATTAGGATGATGCAGTGACACCGATCACTGGATGAATAATTCTCATGTTATTCCTACTTGGCTTTAGAATGTGTTTTTAAAATAATATTTGAGTGTGGATATACACTATATAAAGGAAATTCTCCATATTATAATTGTCTATAAAATTATGCAAAGGAGAAAAATATATCTTTGCCTAATAATTTTTATATCGATTTCTATGTCGAAGCTAATTATTTTGACAGACCAACTTTTAAAAGTTTAGTTTGGTTACATTTGAAGTGAAAAATATATTGACAGTGTGATCAGGGATTTAACAACTAAAAAGCTGAGTCGGCTGTTTTCTGGACAAAGTCAGAAATGACTTCTATAAGAGCATTTCACTTTGTATTTCTGCTTTTCTTTAAGTTATGACATCCTAAAAAGATTACATTTTATGATAACATTTTCAAAATATCTTTTTCTTTAAACACTCTTAGGAAAGAAGAACTCGACAAAAATTCACTAGCATTTCAGAGATTGATTTCTTCGTGGAAGAATTTCAGTATCAAAATCGCATTCTTAAAATGAACTTATAAAAATAAGCTATTTCATAGGAGAAAAGTCTTAGCAACTCAAGGGTAGGCAGAGATTTCTTACTTAGGATGCAGAAGGAAGAAATTTTATAAAAGGAAAATTGATAAACTGGATGTCATCAAAATCACTGCCTTTTTGCTCTTCAACAGACTTTGTTAGGAAAATGAATTGCAAACCACAGACGGGAGAAAATATTCTGACAAAGGACTTGTATCCAGAATTTTTTAAAAAATAGACTCAGACTCATTTAAAATATGAGAATACCCAACCATATTTTCCAGAAGATATACAGATGACCAACAAGCACATGAAAGGATATTCAGCATTATTAGTCATCAGAGAAATGCAGTTTAAAACCATTTCTGTCACTATAGATTCTTAAACATAATGTGTCAAGATAAAAAAATTAGATCACTGGTTCATGTGACAGAATAGAGGGGGGATTTTCTGGGGAGATAGAAATGTTCTGTATCTTTATTGGGGTAGAGATTACACAGGTGTATAAATTTATGTCACATTCACTAGAATAGCTAATTTTAAAAAGACTTTTCAGTAGCAAAAGTTGACAATGATAGTAGAGCAACTGGAGCTCTCATACATTGCTGATAGGAATGTAAAATGGTAGGAAATCACATTGGAAAGCAGCTTGACTGTTTCTAAAAAGTTAGAATTTCATCTACCCTTTAACCCAGCAACTCCATTCTAAGGTTACGTACTCAAAAGAATTGAAAATACATGTCCACAAAAAGCCTTTTATAACAATGTTTATAGCCACTTAATTTTTAATAGTCCAAATAGTTCAAATGACATTATTAAAGAACGGATTGTAGAATATCATAAATGGAATATTACATAGCAATGAAATAAATGAACTACTGATACTTAGAAAATGGAAACACTTATAGATGTTGAGTGAAAGAAGCTAGACACAAGAATACATAGTATTTGTGTCTATTTATATAGAATTCTACAACATATAGTCTGTAGTGATAGAAATCAGATCACTGTGTGCCTGTGGCAGGTATGGTAGGGTAAATGCAGAAGAGCATAGGGGAACTTTGCGGGGATGTAGAAATGTTACCACATAAATATTTTTTAATGCCATTTTTTAAATTATTTTTTTTCACACTATAGATACATAATTTTTTTAACATTTTATTTTTTTATTTTCCCCTTTCCCCTCCCCCCTCCCTTCTGGTAACCACTAATCCATTGTCCATGTGTCTCTGTTTGTTTGTCCTGTTCATTTGTTGCTTTTAGGTTTATATCCCACATATGTGATATCATGTGATTTTCAACTTTTTCTGTTTGGCTTATTTTGCTTAGTATGATTATTTCAAGGTCCATCCATGTTATTGCAAATGGCAGTATTTCATCTCTTCTTATGGCTGAGTAATATTCCATTGTACATATGTACCATAGCTTCTTTAGCCAGTCATCTATTGTAGGACACTTCGGTTGCTTCCATGTTCAGGCCACTGTGAATAATGCTGCTGTGAACATCGGTGTGCAAATATCTTTTCAGACATGAGCTTTCAAGTCTTTGGGGTAAATACCCAGTAGAAGGATTACTGGATCATATGGTAGGTCAATTCTTAGTATTTTGAGGAACCTCCATACCGCTTTCCATAGTGGCCATACCAATTTGCAGTCCCACCAGCAGTGTATAAGGGTTCCTATTTCTCCACATCCTCTCCAGGATTTGTTATTACTTGTCCTGTTGATTATAGCCATTCCTACTAACAGGTGTGAGATGTGTTACCATATCTTAATTGAGATGGAGACTACACACTATAAATTTATCCAAAATCATTAACCTTTATACATAAATTGGATTTTATTGTATGTAACTTATACCTCAGGAAAGTTGATTAAAAAATAACCAGTTTTATTTTTTTTTAAATATATTTTAAAGTAATGTTTTACATAACATTACCCATTTTAGGTGTTATGTATTATTGTGATTAGTACAGCTTTACATATTTTTCAGAGATGATGATGATGGTGTGAATGACACTGTCCTCCCCTCTCATTTGTGTCCTCTTTAGTTGAGCATGACCTTGCGCAATTACTGGATCTTCTGTTTATAGGACTCCTTGAAAACTATTTGTTCAGAGCTCAACCAGGTAATTGAGGTCCTTTCAGAGTTGAGCTTGGTTTGTACAGAATGTAGTTGAAACTTAGCATAGAAAATTATTTTGGAGCTTTTGAAGCTTTTCTTATGGTGTTTAAGTCTGTAATTTATTTTATTGAAAATGTTATTTGAGGACACTGTTAAATTTTAAATAATGAACTTTCCCCCTTTTCTCTCTAGCCCATTTTTCAGTGAAGAATTTTACTTTGAGATTCCAAGGACTTTCCAGTATTTGTCTTTCTATGTTTATGATAAGAACGTTTTACAAAGAGACCTTCGTATAGGTATGTACTATTCATAATTATCTTTAATCACAACATTGGTGTTTATGGTCATTCTTTTTCGAAATGTAGTGTTAAAAAAACAACAACAACATATGTTGAACATTTCTAATCACTTTTTCTACTCTTCATATTCATTCATGAATCTGATTTTTAATTTGTATGCTAAGCTTAGGTGCCATTGCCTCAGAAACATCATGACTGATACCTCCTCATCATGGTGTCATATGTTTCTATAGTATTTGATGTGTCCTTTAGTACTCATGTTTGTTCATCAGTTTGTTGTTTAATATTTAGATTTTCTAGCTGAGTATCATATTTATGAAGTCAAGGCTATCAGTCACAGAGTGCCTTACATTTAGTAAACGTTCAGTATGTATTTGTTGAGTAGTTCAAAGAATGTCTTTATACAAAGATCACAGTATTTGATCTCCCAAAGGACATCTGTTTTTGACATTTTTCTAATAGGAATAATTAATTTGCTTTAGTCTAGTCATATGTTTTCTCTCTGGTTGTATTGGTGACTGATATCTGTTTCTTAAATAACTGAGGCTGGATGGACTAGAACAAAGCTAACTGGCCACATATGTGTAACATTTATGATCTTTGCACTACTGTCTTTATATTTTAATATCAGGTCTATAATTTACATATATTATCCTCTCTCTTTTTAGTATTCTGAATTTCATCATCTGCAATAGGTCTCCTATAGTTTAAATGATTAACTTTATTCCACTTAATCTTCTTAACCACTATCTAATTTATTTTTCCTTTGCTGTTAAACTCTTTAACAAATGGTCTATATCTTTTTTCTGATTACTATTTATTTCTTTTTAAGTTTCTGTAATCTGGCTTCTACATTTTTCTGACAAATGTTTTTTGAAGTTTGTAAAAGTCATTTTAGAGAAAATCAAATGACCTCTTAGAAACAACTTTTTTAAATTATAAAACTATTATATATCTTAATGAGTCTGCACAGGAATAGCTACAGTTAATAATTTGTATATTTCTTCCCATTCTTTATTCCATGCATTTATATTACATTGTACTACTTACTCAGTTTTTTCCTTTTTCACTTAATATCATCTAATGATCCTTTTCCTGTGTTTCTAAATATTTTTTAAAAATATTTGTTATATAATATCTTTTGTATAGAAATGTATTATTTTAACTACTCCTTTGTTGGTAAACATTTATGTTTCCAGATTTTTGGTGCTCTAAATGGTGCTACTATAAACGTCTTTCTATATAAATTTTTGCATGTTTATTTTTCTTAGGATAAATTTTTAGGAGTGAAAATAGTGAGTCAAAAGGTACGAATATTTTTAGCGGTTATCCCATATATATTTTTACATTGGCCTCAGAAATATTGTACTAATTTACATTCCCCCAAATATGACATGGGCATAACCATTTTACCATGTCCTGGTCATTCTTGGATATTATCATTGAAAGAAATTTCCAATTTGATAGGTGAAAAATATTTAATTTTGTATTTTGTATTTTTCTGATTATCAGCAAATTTGAGGAATTTTTCATGTGTTTATTAGTCTTTTACATTTTTTCCTATGAATTAGTTCTTTTTTTGCCCTTTTTTGCGTGGAATTGTATCTTTTATTTTTATATATCTTTTTATTTGTTAAATATGTTAACTTTTTAAAGCTATATTCATACTAAATACTTTTTCTTGTCACAAAAGACTTTTTCGCAGTTTTCAATCCTAATCTGCCTCTGTGTCACATTTGATTTGTTGAAAGCCCAGGGAAAAACAGTTTAATGACATTGTATTTTCCTAGTTGTCTTTATTTTTCTGACTTCCTTACTTCTATGCAGACTTCTTTTTCTAGCAGATCCTTAATATAGATCATCACTGAGGCTTCATCCTCAATTCAGTTAAACAGACATTTACAAACACTTTTATGTGGCATACAATGAATGGGAATATAAGGATGAATAAGAGTTTGCTTCCGGCTATCAGAGAGGCAGACTTGTACTCTAATGCTAATATAATAGGTTCTGTGCTGGGGGTATGAACAAAGTACTTGGGAGAATTGAGGGGAGAACAGTTAATTTTGTTTGGTGGAGGATTAACAGAGACTACCTAGGTAGGAAAAGGAAGAAGTTTCAAGGTAATAGGGATTGGCAGAAGCAGGGGAGGAAAAAATTGAATCATATTTGTGGCATATCTGCTGGAGTATATAAATTACTTAGGAGAAGGGTAGTAAATGTAAAGTTGGAAGTATAATCTGGGGTCAAGTTGTGATGGATTCTAAAAGCTGTGCTAAGGAATTTGGACTTTATACAGTAGTATTGAGTCTTTTAAAAATGAGGAACCTTTTTAAAAATACATATAATTGTGTATACATATATACTTTTGTAGTTTAACAAGTTCCTGTGATCTACAACAGTAACTTTCAAGCTATAAACTCAGGGTTTATTGATTACATTTAAAATGTATTATGTGTAACAATATATACACATATATTTTTTTAAAGTATATATATATATATGCTTTAAATGTGTGATCTATCATTTATAATTTAGACTAGAGAGAGATTAGAGGCAGGGAGACCAACCAGGATGCTATTATCAAATGAAATGAATAGGGCAATGGCAGTGGAAATAAAACGAGGGAATGTACTTCATAGGAGCAGCTTCAAATAGGATTTAGGGACTGAGATTACAAAGAGGATGTGAGAAGGGATAGAGTTAAAAATGTCTTGTTAATATGATTGTCATTAAGTGATAACAAGGAACACAGCAGTAGCGTTCAGTTTTGAGCAGGGGATGGGAAGGAAAGGATGAATGACTTTTGGTTTTAAACAAGTTAAGTTTGTAATACCCAGGGAACATCTTTGTGGAACATCTTTGGTTGACTCTTGAGAATACAGATCTGAAGCTTATAGAAAGAAGAGCTGGAGATGTGGGTTTGAGACTCATTAGCATTAAGTGATACTTAAAGCCTCTACAATAATGAATGAAATTTCCCTGGGAGGAGATAAGCAATGTGTTGCAGGGGACATGAGGCTTCAGTAAAGATTGATAAGGTGTATCAGAAAGGTAGAAAGAGAGATAGATTAATACCACCAAAAGTGAAGAGATCTTTTAATGTCCACTATTAGAGAGAGGTAGAATAGAACAAGGATTAGATAGAGACTGTTGGTGATTATTAGCGACCCCTGAGAAAGACTGTTTTAGATTAACTATCATGTCTTTTTAAGAACATATTTTGTAATTTTTATTGTCTGTTTACACATTATAGTAATATAGTATTTCTTGGAAAGGATTGTAGTCGAGGTTTGTAGTTTCCAAAAGTTGCCTTTGTGTGTGTGTGTGTGTGTGTGTTTAAAAGTAAAAATCAATTTTAAGTAAGAATCAGTTCTTTGTGGATTAATATCAGAAAACCATAACTTTGTGCGAGAACTTTTTTCCAAATAAGTTTATTATTAATAGGTAAAATTTCTGTATTTAGTGGGAATTTTTTCCTTTTACACATAGGAATTTTTATTAAATTAAACAGTACATATGTACCCTTTAAAATTGGAAAATAGTCTTGATGTTTTCATTTATAAATATTTACATTTTTGTAGTTCAACATATTTTCTTTTGTCATTAACTCAAAGTTGGGTCGTTGATTTTTAAAAAATTTTCGAACTACTGGAAATTGAGTTTTCTCAATTATTTTATAACTCTGAGTTGCCCAATTGTAGATTAAACAGTACCATAGCATTTTCTGGAAATGAAATTTGAGATGTGAGAATGTGTACTGGTTAAATATAGCTTTAAGCACTTGTTTGCTTTTTATTTGTATTGTATAAGTAATATATGGATATTTTTGTTTTTGTAAAAACATCTGAATTACAGTATTATAGATAATCCTATGACCATTGACCCCCTTCAATTCTCTTCCCAGAAGTAATGACTATTATTGAAATGGGACATAATTTTTTGTATTTATGTGCTAGGAATAGTTCATGCAAATGATGGATTATGGATTAATTGAAAACTTGAAACCTAGGAACCATTTTTCAAAAAGATAGGAAATTGTAAAATTAAGGCTTTGAAGATCTTTTACTGTGTGATATATTGTCTTAAGGTATGCTGTCATCTCTTAAAAACTGAGAAAAAGAGAAAAGAAAAACTTTATATAAGGATATATTTCCAATTCTAATGAAGATTCTCATAACATTAAAATGAAATTAAAACACATGTATTTTACCTCCCATTGTGTATTTTCTAGTTGATTTAGTTTTCAGAGGAATCTAGGGTCAGACAACTAAACTATGATTATCTCGTTGGACTGTGGCAACTCTTTTTCTTTCCTTTTGGCTCAGAATGATATTTGATAAGGAGGATGTTACTAGGATATCAGAGATGTGAATTTTGGTCAAGACTGTCACTAACTAGCTGTATGACCTTAAGTCACTTTGCCTTCTTAGGCCTTGTTCATCCATAAAACGAGGCTGAATTTAAGACAACTGTCTTTTCCAACTCTTCGAATTATAATTTCTGCTGGCATTTAGCTCTTAAGTCAAACCTACTATTTAAATTTTGCCTAAGACTATACTTTGGCATCTGTTTGCATAGGTACTGTATCAGTCATCTATTGCTATGTAACAGAGTATTCTAATACTTAGTGGCCTAATACAGCAACCATATATTTATTCCTGATCCTGTGGCTTGTCAGTTTGGGCCGAGTTGACCTGGGTGGTTCTTCTGCTGGTCTCACGTGAGGTCACTAATGTGCAGTTATCTGGAATATTGATTGAGCTGAATGGTCTGACTCATATGTTTAATGGCTAGTGTGGACTGTTATCTGAGCCTTCCTCTCCACATGGTGTTGGAGTTCCAAAAGGGTAAGCTCCACTTCACAGGTGCTTATTAAACCTCTGCTTGTATCACATTTGCTCATGTCCCTTTGGCAAAAGCAAGTGATGGGGCCAAACCCAGAGTCTGTACTGGAGGTGATCACACGATGGCATAGACCAAAGAGACCATTAATATGCCAGTCTAACACAGAAACCAAAATATATCCACCTAAACCCCATACACTGAGGCATTGAAGGGTTGCTATTGACTGAATTGCTGCTATTCTGACTATCCGCCAGAGTCGTTCAGTCTCCTGGTCCTATATCATCTTGTATAGGCAGTCACACTTGTCACTACTTCTTACTCTTTCAGCCGTCTCTACTAGTATCCAAATAGGAATAGGACTGTCAAGATTTTTGCCATTTGATGATCTATATTAGGATGAAATTTCTAAGAGTAAGCCGTGTCTAAAAATGGGACCCGACCATAACACAATATTTACAGATGGCAAGAAAGTGCTGCATAGAAGTGGTGCTGGAAAGTTAATAGTGTTTTTGTTTTTGTTTTTGTTTGTTTTTTACTTAGAGACCAACAAAGATGGTTACTTTGCTCGCAGTGCCTTCATTTCTTTTTGTATTTTCTCTTATTTTAAGGAACTAATACAGTATCTGGGGTGGGTGGGGGGTGGTGTATGTGTGTGTGCGTGTTTACGTGTGCATGCATGTGTGCACGCATGTGCCTATTTAAGTTCTTTTGGTCTGAGTTTGTCGGGGCAGTGAGGAAATGAAATAACTACCTATAAATAATTTGTTGGGTAGTTTGTACCTGGGTGATTTTCTTTTCCTTTTTTTCTTTTTTTATTTTTTGAGGATGGTGATTTCATGAGTTACCTTTGTTTAAAATAGTAAACACTAGACTAAAACAATCTTTGGAACCATTAGAGGCACAGAATAGATTTTTAAGATTCTTAGAGCTAAAAGTTGTTTCTAATCCAGAGGGAGGTAAATGAGATGTAGAGGTTAAAGAAATCACCCAGGATCATATACCTAACAAGTAACAGCATAGACTCTGTGTTATGAAATTAATGTCTGTATTGGAAGGAACATGGACAGGGGTACCTTGGTTTTGAAGTCTGGCAATATGTAAGAATGTCTTCTATCTGGTAAATGTTCAGTTAATCTGGCTTTTCTTTCAGTTCAGTGCTCTTCCCACTGTATCAGGCTGCCTACCTTTTACAGTCCATACTTGCTATGTCACTAGTTTAACTAAGGGCATCTCAAAACAGATGAGAGGTTTTTTTTGGCCTTATTCATATTTCAGAAACTTGTCCCTCCCATTCCTGTCCCTCTCTTCTCCTTTTTTTGTATTCCTTTGCCCTTTATCCTCCTACCTTTCTCTCAATCATTCATTCAGTCATTCTCTCTCTTTCCCTCCCTCTATACCCTGTTTGATTCCCTAGGACTAGTGACTTTTTCATATGTTATGTTGCCTAATAAAGTGCTGAACATGTTACAGGTATCATAATGCCTAATGACTTCAAATGTTTTTATTTTCCTCTGTCATTCTTATATAACAGTTTCTCTGACTTCTTGGGATCATATGTTCTTCCCTGCTTTTTCTTTAGTCTCATGCAATTAAATCTTCATGTTTCACAAACTGATATCTTAAAAAGAAACTTGATAGAATGAATAAGAGCTGGCAATAAAATTACAGGTTTTTCTCAACTTATTAGTGGCTTATTTATGCAATAGTCAGAGAAGAGTTTCCCTCTTAGGAGACAAGAACCATTCAACTCTTTGATGACCATGAGCACCGTGGATACACGAGATATGAAATGGGAAGTAAAGGGCACTTGCTTCTGGGATATTTTTTTTACCTGTGAACTAAGAGTGTATTCTCTTTTGGGAAGGCACCTGTGGGAGAAGATGTATTTCCAGTGATCTGGAGTTATGAGTCATAACTTCATTTAGAGGAGTCTGGAAATCAAATTACCATTTAAAACACAGTGCCGTTTTGATTATTTGTTAAATGAGTAAGTAGATGAAACCAGTAAATTTCTAAATAAACTTTTTTTAAAGTCCCTGTTTTTAAGTTAAGGTCTTGCTTTAGTGATGTTTGTATATATCGTATGTACACACATGTACATCTGTATACATATTCATAAATTATGTATAAAACTAAAAATCTTGGAAATTATAAAATAGGATTGTTAACCAAAAGAGTACTAGTAAATTTCTGGATGGTGGGTTTACTCTTAAAATTATATGCCAGAAAATATCTGTATTTTTTGGGGGAGAGGACACAAAAGGTATATAAATACTAAAATTCTTAAAGAAGATGAGTGGTTCTCAAAATACAAGAACTTCAGCTATAGGATGTATAGATTTATGTACACACATACATACACACGATGTCAAGCTGTTATCCATTGTCTTAACGTTTATATCTGGTGTGAAATCAATGGTAAATGGAACCACTTGATAGAATTATGATAATCGTAAGTATTTTTTTGTGACAATATTGAATACTTTGTCATAACTGTATCCTAAGCCATTCCTGGTATATTGATTTGCCAGAAATTTGATACAGTCTGTAGGTAAAGCATATCAAGAGATTTGTATGATTTGGCTGTTAACCTAAACTCCTTCAGCAGCTTAAAGAATATTTGGGTGTTCCAGTTAGGCTTTGTATCTTAAATTTAACCCCCAAAAGGCTGAAATACATTATTTTCCTAGTGCCATTTCCTACAAGATTTGAATGACTTATAAATGCTGTATATTCATTTACATGAAGATTTTGGCCTTCACGTTAGATTTCATCCATTATATTTAAAAAGAAGTTGGGAAGATTTATGCTTGTTGTGAGGGTCAGTTTATTGATTTTAAAATTTTACAAGGTTTAAGTCTCGTGTTAATAAATACAGTTGATGTATTTTCAATAGTTTTTTGAATTACATAGTAATACAGTTGCCACTCTAATAAGCTGTAGATTTTAATATTTTCCTTAAAATTACACATATATCTTTTGTAGGTCAAGTTGATAAACTTTCAAAAATTTTAATATGGTTAAAATTTTTTTAGTAACAGCTTTATCAATGTGTAATTCATATACCATAACACCCTTTTACAGTGTACAGTGCAGTGGTTTTTAGTTTATTCAGAGTTGCGCAACCATTACTGCTATCTAACTCCAGAATAAAATTTTAAAAGATAGTTTTTCTGTTTGTTTTCCTGTCATGCCTTTCCTTGCCACTTGATACACAAAAATTGATATATCTTAACAGAAAAATGTTTTACTGTTTTCTAAAAATTTTCATACGTTGAACTGAAACACCTAGATAGATCGATCATAAGTACAAGATACCCTGGAAGTATATATAATTCAGGTACTTGAAATGAAAATTCTTATTTGATAAAAGAAAGTGAACTATTTTGACTTTAGTATATATCCATTGTTAAAGTTTTTATGATCTTTGAATAAGTTGTCAGTCATATACAAAACTATGTCTACTTCTTAAAACTTGAATTGAGGAAGGAAATGCTTTGTACCAACATGGAAAATACTTCATTACAATGAAAATATTTCTGTTGCTTCCTCTCATACTACTTTGTTCATTGTACTGTATCTTTCTCTAAAAGGTAGAAACACTTTAAGGAACTGCTGTGATTTTTTTTGTATGCATTGAAGCAGTATAAACAGCATTTGCAACATTTTGAAAACAAATTTTTAATAAAATTATTGCTTTCATCTCCCATAATTTTCGAGTCAATTTTTAATGTTAGTGATGTATAGTGTTTTTATCTGTCTCTTAATTGGGACTTATAAACTCTTATTAAATGTAGATATGGAACATAGGGTTATTCATAGCATTAAAGCATTGGGAAGATTAGTTTGCACTGTCATTGTATACCGCTTTTTACATCGAATGTACTCTGAGTAAAAATACGAATCTGAATAAGTATTAAAAAATTCAGTTGTATTTACATGCAACTGAAATTTGGCTACTTCTGGATCAAAATGGTCCAGAGAAAGGTCTGTCAAGGGGCAAGGAGAAATGAGCATTTCTCATTCTTTAGAATATAGAAAAATGCTTTATAAAAATGTATTTTTATATCAATAGGTACAAATTCTTTTAAAACATTTTCTACACAGTATTATATATAACAGTGCTGATGATTATACAAAATGTCTCCTCATATTGTTTTACTTACTTCCTATAGGAAAAGTAGCCATCAAAAAAGAAGATTTATGTAACCACAGTGGCAAAGAAACTTGGTTTTCACTACAGCCAGTTGACTCCAATTCAGAGGTTCAGGTAAATATTAAATCTTTAAGTGATCAGAAGATTGTCACACACAGAAACGAGTGAAAAATGAATTATACTAGATCATATACATAAAGCTTATTACATCTAATTTTAAATTCTGATGCCAAATATTATAGACCTTTGGGTAATATAATAAGTTAGCTAGGAGGCAATGCCTTGCCACATGAATTCAAGAATAACACGTGTGTGTGAGTGTATGAGGAGTTTGGGGAGGTTATATTAGGTGGACATTTTTTTCTCCCTTAGTTCTTTTGTTTGAATCAAAGTAGCAAATTATTAAAATTTTTTAGATGAGGAAAAGTTTTAAGGAAAAAACATATGTTTTATTGATTCTGACTTTGAGGAGAATCCCTAGATGTCTATGATTTCATGCTTTACTCTATAATAAACTATACTTGGGAAAATGTTATTCATTCAAACTCTGCCTAAGCCCGCCATACAGAAACTTTATTCCCACATCCACCCTTCCTATTGTTCCCCTCTTCTTTGTTTGAAAGGGTATCATTACTCTTTTTAAAGCTCTTCTTTCCTCTTGCCAAAATAAGAGGTCTTACAGATTCTGTGAGTAAAGGTGGATGTTTAGCCATATACCTTAATGTTTTTGTTTCTGAAAAATATGACTTTCTCTTAGAAATTGTTATTTCTATCTAAAGGGAATCCTTTATGTAATCTTATTTATTTATAAAATATGGTTAGGATTGTGAAACCATTTCCCAAGGGCATAACTGCAAGCAGATTTCTTCCCCTCTAAAAGAAGCTATAATTTGCCACTGTGACTCAAACAGAAGCTTAGGACAAGAAAAAAGTGCTGCACACACACACCCACAGATATTTGCAAATAAAGCGCCTGTGTTTCTGTTTCCTCATAACCTCTCAAGCATTCTCCTTGATTAAATTGTCAAAAAATTAAGTATTGGTATACTAAAACCCTTTAAGTACAAAATGCAATTCAAACTTCTCCTTTTTATCCACTGTGTCCCATTTTAATGTTCTTTTCTCTCCATTTGGCAGTAACTTTTATTCACATCTCAATTGTACAGTATGGTAAATGATCCAGGTGAGAGGGAATGTGATGAAGTGGAAAGAGTTTTAAACTAGAAGTCAGAAAATTTAGATCCTAATTTTCATATGTGGTTACATTGTTGGCCTTGAATTTTATTTCTATAAAATGGAAATAAAAGTTTCCGTGTTGACTCACATGAGAATTAAGTGAAACACCTTTCAGACTATTTTGAAAGCTGTTAAATGCTATCAGATGTAAAATATCAGTTAGCCACTAGTTGATCAAGTGACCATTTCCCTAATATGCCTTTGCAAAAAAGGCAGATGTAAAAATGGTAAAGTACCTGTTTTTCTTTTTAATAGTTTTAACAAAAAGCAATATATGAAAAGGCTTTTGAGTTTGTGTAAAATTAAATTTGAAGATTATTTTAAGATAGTTTATTAAAATTTATTCTTTTTATGATCAGTGTAAATTTGCTAAATGATTTAAGGGCCCTACCTCTCAAAATGTAGAAATTTCTATAGAATATATAGTTCTTGAAGAGGATATGAGAAATTAGTAGTGGGTAACAGGCTTTTATTGGATGGTATACATAAAAATTTATTTCTGAAACATGAAAATTCTGGAAATACTATTTATTAGTTATAACGTTGACATTTTTTATTTGCTCTGACTTTTTTTCATGACCATGAGTTATTAACCTTTACAGCTATTTTCTCTTAAATGATACTTAATTAGTAAGATCTGTTCACTATTTAAAATAATTTTTGGAAGGAAGAGTACTTGAGGAGGTGGGAGGAATGCATAACACTTTATAGGTTAATATGGTACTATTGGGAATATTGTAATTTGACCTTAAAACTGATTTAGAAATACTAAATCAACTTTGTGATTCATACAAATCCTACTTCATTCATAAATTTTTTCACTTGCATAAGTTTTATACAATTCCACAAAAATGTCGTGGAAATGAAAGCTATTGATGAAGCCAAAGGGAAAAACCATGAAACGATTGAATTCAACAGGAATTCCATCTAATAATTATTATTAGTAATTATAACAGTAAATACCAAGCACAGTACTAAGTACTTGATATATATTATCTCATTTAATCTTCAAAATAATGTTATGAGGTATAGGTAGCATTTAGTGGTTAAATGATGTCTCCAAAGTCACAGCAATATTAAGTAATGGAGCCATGATTACAACAGAGATCTTATCTGATTCTAAAACTTCTAACCTCTGTGCTTTACTTCCTTTCACTATTCTGTACTGTTGGTTATAAAAAGGCTTCAACAGAGATCATTAGGAGGGTCTAAGGAACATGTAAGTATAAGAAACAGAAGCCTACTCAAATAAACTCAAAGAAAAAGGAAGGGGTATTAGAAAGTTCCTAGGGAACTTCTTGGAGTATAATTAACAGGAACTTCAATTTGGCCAGAAAGAGCTAGGAAGTTCTCAGGCATTTACAGAGAAGCTGCATCTTAAGTGGAAGTCAGTTTCTTATAATAATAGACTAGATACAGTTCACATAGTCAAAATTATTTTGAAAAGACTTCAGTTTTTTATAAAGTACACTAAAGTATTGGGTACTTGGTTTGTTTTGGGTTGACAAC
Source organism: Rousettus aegyptiacus (assembly GCF_014176215.1). Taxonomy (NCBI): domain Eukaryota; kingdom Metazoa; phylum Chordata; class Mammalia; order Chiroptera; family Pteropodidae; genus Rousettus; species Rousettus aegyptiacus. Next base: position 123,932,137 of record NW_023416307.1, on the reverse strand, counting down.
TATGTAAAACAGCTTGCATTTTGGGCTGTGGTGAAGTTGAAATACATACTGTATCTTTAATCTTCCACTCAATGAGCAGTAAATACTGTGAGAGGTGCATGGGAACTGATTGATTCCTACCTATTCCACACTGCTCATTGACTGTAAATGCTTACTGTTTAGTATTTTTTTCTTTCCTTTTCATTTTGTAAAGCGAATAGTTAATGTTTTCTCTCCATCTTTCCCTCTTGTTTTAATATAATTTCACTTTGCAAAATGAAAGGGAAAGAAAAAAACACTAGTCTATGCCCATGCTACCCTGAACAAGCCCAATCTCATCTGATCTTGGAAGCTAAGGAGGGTCGGGCCTGGTTAGTATTTGGATAGTGTTGTAGGCATAAAAAAGAGAGAGAAGGAGAGGGAGAGGGAGAAACACAATTTAATACTGAGATTCCATGATATTCTTTTTGTTTGTCTGATAAGACTGTCTCTCCTGCTTCTCTGTAAATCCCCTCTAATTTCTTGTTGATATCTAAAAAAAAAAAGGCCACTTTAGCCTTTGAGTCTACCTGGCCATATAGCCCCCTCACTCTCCAAGATCTGACTCAGTTCCCTGCCACAATTTAAAGAGAGAATTTGGCCAAACTTGTGTCATATATCCACCGATTGAGGGTAAAGTCACTGTAAAGAAGTCTATTTTGGGGATTGGGTAAGCATATACTCTAAGAAAGGGATTTGGGTAGAGGAAATAATTGGTGTTATCTACTTCAGAGGGGAAGATGTTTGATTTCCTAGCTCTACCACTAATTGGCATTTATACCCCAAATAGTTGCTAACCTATCTATAGTTGCCTGAAGATCTTGATCTGTGAAACGAGAACTTTAGTATACAGAATTCCCTTCAGTTTTTTTTGTGACATGAGAAAACATTATTTAGCCCTCAAATGAAAAGAACCCGGTATAAGTTAGATGGGTCTTATACCAGAACATTTGAAAATTGCCAAGAGCTCTAACCTCTTGCCTAGACTTGCTTCCCAGATGCTTTATTACTTTCAGTAATGTTAATTATTTTGTTTTCTTTTCAAACATTCAAGATACTATTACTATTTCATGAGTGTATTATTCTACACTTTTTGCAGTTTTTCCCTCTGTATTGAACTGTTCTCTTCTCAACCCACTCTAATCTGCCTTTAGACTTCACAGTGGGTCAGAGGAAGAGCGCAAATCCCTCTCACTAATACTACCCATGGCACTGTGTTACTGCTAAGTCTAATGGACATTTTTTAAGTCCTTCTCCCGCATGGCTTTTCAGCAGCTTTTGATATTGTTGACTACTCCCTCCTTTTCGAAGCATACTCTTCTTTAGTTTCTGATCCTGGTTATCATCCTATGTCACTTGGTATTATTTTTCCATATTTTTTGCTGTGTAAATGAAGTTAATTTGATTTGGTGCCTCTTCATGTAAATCCTCTTTTGGCTTCGGTAATCTGCAGCCATGCTGTTAACTATTTAATCCTGGGACTCACAACAAAGTATTTTTCCTTTCTTTATTTCTTAGGTGCTATGATAAAGAGCATGCCTTTACATAAGACCAATTAAACCAAATTTCTCATATGGAGAAATTGGTGCTCTCATTAATAAAGATATTTGTCTCACACAACTTGTACAAGCAGTAAATCCAGATATACTGTCAATCACATCTTTTTGATGTAATTAATATCTTCACCAACAAGGTTATCTTGAATTTCTGGATCATGCCATAAGTAATTGATTGATTTGTAGTTTTTTTCTTGTAATAAATCCTCTACTCTTGCTAAACAAGCATTAAAAAACATTGATTATAGCTAATAATACATACATAAGGGTATTTTGTGCATGCCCAATTAAGACATTGAATGTGAAGATATAATTCATTGTTGCAGGTTGATTTTAAAAAATTATAAATTTATAAACATGAAATAGCAAAAGAATGAACCTAGAATGAACTAGATCATAATAAGTACTTCTTTAAGGAGAAAAACTAATCTATTCATACCTAAATAAGAGATAGTAAATAAAACCTTTTGTTTTTCATCTGACAGGTAGTTATGTCCAAAATGATTTACAGACTTAATTACTTCCATAATGAATATGAAAACATCTATCTGAAATCTGATTTCTTTCCCCCTTATATGAAGAATTTTTCCCCTCATATGAATCAATCTTCACCAGTTGAAATATACTGGATTCTTTTATTTGGAATAGTTGTTGAAATTTAGTGTTTTGTGATAAAAACTAAAAAAATATTTATACTAAAGAAGTTTTAAATGCATATATTGTGTTTTGCTCAAATACCTATATTCATCAGAGTTTCCCAAACGATATGCAGAAGTTCACACATCTTCTATATAGTAACAAGAATAACAATATAAAATTAAAATAACCACAGATTTTTCTTTGTGAAATTTTTCTAAAAGTAATTGAAATAAAGTTAACATATAAAATATTAAACCTTCAGACAGAACCAGAATAGTACAAGTTCTTAAATATGCTAAGACAAATTAACGTGATATAATGCATGTATCAACATAATCAGTGCTATGAAATACATATAAAATAATGCCTTCCAAGAATTTGGTTTATTTTTAATTAAAAGTAAAGAATATGTTGCTAGATGCATGATCTTCCAATGTTTTGTGACATATATAAAAGGTATACTATTTTGTCATTGACTCTTTCTTAGGATATTGGATAAAAAAGTAGCTGTGGACCAAATCATATTGCATGTTTATGATCAAACATACTTCCTTGTCAGATTCTTAAAATTACTTATTTGTATGTAATGGCTATTTTTTCTAGTTGCTTTTAGGATTTTCTTTTTATCTTCTATTTTCAGCATTTATCTTCTATTTTCAGCATTTTTATGTTACATGTAGTTTTCTTTATATTTATCCTACTTGAGTGTTCCTGGGGACTATTGAATCTTCTTAGCCTTGATGTCCTTCAGTTTTGTTAAATTCTATCTACCATTTCACCAGTCCTTTTTTTTTGCTGTGGCTAATCTGCTGTAAAATACATCCTCATTTTGATTATTTGTTAAATTCTATCTACCATTTCACCAGTCCTTTTTTTTTTTTTTTTTTTTTGCTATGGCTAATCTGCTATAAAATACATCCTCATTTTGGTTATTTCATTGCTAAATTCTGAATTTTTCATTGATACATTTTATAGTTTCCAGTTATTTGCTACGTTTTTCATTTTGCTTTCTATATTAAAATGTTTTTTAAACAACTATTTTAACTTCTGTCAGTTAACTCCAGCATCTACATCTCCTGTAAATCTTCTTTTTGTCCATTTTTTTTTTGTTTTTGGTGTTCCACATGCTTAGCAATTTTTAATAGAATACTGGACATTCAAATATAAAATATTTTAGAGATAATTTGAAGTTCTGGATGATGTATGTGTATTTTCTTCCTTCAGAGATTTGCTTTTGACTTATGAGTAGATTAGAGGCAGTTTACCTTAACCTTAATCCAGTTAGGGATTTGGCTGATTCCAGGTTAGATTTCAGTCTTGGTAGGGGCCGGTCTATGTCATTCATTCTTGTTCTTCAAAGCAGAGGTCCTCAACCCTGCAGGCCACGAACCCCTACTGTCTGTGGCCTGTTAGGAACCAGGCCACAGAACAGGAGGTGAGTGTCAGGGAAGGGAGTGAAGCTTCATCTGTATTTGCTGCTGCTCCCCAGCACTAGCATTGCTGCCTCAGCTCTACCTCAGATCATCAGGCATTAGATTCTTATAGGAGTACCAGTCTCTCTGGTGCCAAAAAAGGTTGGGGACTGCTGCTTTAGAGTTTCCAACGGAAAGCCTGGGTATTTACCAGGGCCACTCTTATCTTGGTGGGCCCTGGACTCCAATTTTCATCCGCCCAGCACCATGAGACATTGGAAAGCTTTGATTAAGCTTAGCATCTTAGGCCACTGCTGAAATTAGGTAATCTCATTTAACAAGCTTCTTTGGATGCCCTTCTGGCAACTTCTATTTTATATCTCATTGGCCAGAACTGTATCATATAGCTATACTTAGACACTATCCCTGGCTTCAAAGGAGAGTAGGAAATGTTTAGCTAAACTTATAACTGCTCTCTCAAAAAACAACAACAAAAAAACTTGTTTTCTTGCAATCCAAATCTGCAAAATGATGACAGATGTAAGTAAAACCGAGCTTTTGTATGACTGTAGTAAGGAGTATTAAATAATTTTTCTAAAATGTTCACAGATACAGGTTTCTGACACTGAAAAGTAGCTTCAAATAATTTTTAGAACTTTTCATTTTTCTTTATTAAAAAGCAGCACACATTGGTGGTAGAAACTTTAAAAATCTAGGTGAGCCAAAAAACCTGAAATCCCACCAACCAAAGGTAATTTCTAGTAATCTTATACAGTAATATTAAATACAGTTTATTTTTACAAATTACCATTATATTATACATCCAATTTTGTAACTTGTTTCTTTTACTAGGTATTATGTACATATCTCCATGTTAAGGTATACAGTGAGGTGGTATTTTTCAGTTTAGAAGTTATAATTTCCTTAATTAAAAAACTCATAATCCTAGTAGTATGTGTCTTATGTCTACCTGTTCTGTCTCCATTCTTTTCTTGACCAGATTAATACACAATTATGTTATTGTTGAGTAATACCAGTATAACAGCCTGTGTGAGTAGTGAATTTATTAGGTAGGCTCTGACTCAGTGATAATGATTCCTGGTAGAATCTCATTAAATATCTTTTTATTTCTAGGCTTGAATTGATACAGTGCTGTAATTTTTAATTGTGGATGACATTATTATACTACTTCTGTACTCTATTTTAACGGTTTTTATTGTCTTAGAAATAGAGTAGATTCTAGACATTTCCTGAGAGACATTTGGGAGTGCCTTGTTAGCATACAATTTCTACTATAAAATGCATACATGTTAAAATAGTAAAACCGCTTTGAGATGCAAATGTTGGTGTGGTTGGCGAAGCTCACTCACTAGCTAAGTGACACTCATGGCATGACAACATTCAAAATTCTAGTTGAGTAATTTTACAGATTACTACAGATCATTGATCTCTTCAAGGTCACTGTTGAATAGCAGGGGTTGTGAATATTAAGTGCAGGACTAACAAGACTTATTTTTATAAATATTTCTGCCTAGATTTTAGTGGAAGATTGGCTTAATTTACTTCTAAATGCACCTTACCCCTAAATTTACTAACAATGATGCCTTTCTTTAGAGCTTAGCTTTCTCATGCAAATTTTTGTGTTGAGACCCATCAATATTTATTACTCATCACTTACTGTCTTACCCTGAGCTTCAGATTCATTCTTGTATAACAAATCTCCATAGAATAGGCTGGTTTAGGTTAGATTTCTGTGAAGAATGTCTGAAAGGGATTGTTCCAAGAAGGAACAGTGACTAGATAATGAACTTTCTTACTCTGATGAAATTACATATGTCATCAACCCCTAGACATCACACCCCTGAAATTTCCACTTGGCACCATGAAAATGGCCTTGTCAGCTGGGTGGAGGTAATCCATCAGTGATTCTTAACCAGTTCAGAATTGCTCATCACCAGTGTCACAGGAGAAATATCAAGCTCTAGATTATATTGTTCCTAAGCCTTTGTTTCTTAAGAAGTTGGTAATTTGCTTTAAATTTATACTACTTAGTTTTTTAAAAACCTATTAATGGCTGTTTTAAAAAGTACTCCTTTGTTTTCAGTATTCCATTTTTTTCATCATTGCCTTGGCCATGTATTGTTATCTTTTGTTTATTGTCTCCCCAACTAGACTGTGAGCTTCTTATACGTGGTGACTGTGTGTTATATATCAGTGGATTCCTACCCACTCCCACAGTGCCTCCTAAAATATAGTAGATATTCTATAAATCTTTATTATTTAAGAAAAGCAAATGTTGACAAATTGTCTTACCAGCTTTAACTTAGCTTTATTGTTTTAAATGGTATGATTTCTGTTTTTTAATGACACTGACTCTGTTCTTATTAATGGTTTATCTTTTCTGGAGAAAAACATTCTGTATTTTATAATTTGCTTAAATTGCCTAGATTTCCTAAAATGTGTTATCTTTCTTTGTAATTCCTGATAATCAAAATACATAAATATTTGTTGAAGTAGGCATAAAATTTTTAGATTTGAATACCATGTTTGATATAGCATTTCACTGCTTCTTTCAGATTTTAATCTACATTGTTGGTTATTAGTCGTTTAACAGGTGCTTGATGTGGGCAAAGCCATGTGCTAGGGATCACTAATAGTGCATAATGAAATATTATGTGTACCATTTGTAAAAGTGTATACTTTTATTTTTTGTCAGCAAAATAGACTCCTCAGTTTATAATACTTTTTGTCATTCTAGGGTAAAGTTCACCTTGAATTAAAACTGAATGAACTGATAACAGAGAATGGAACTGTGTGCCAGCAGCTGCTTGTACAGTAAGCCTGTTTCTTTTACCAAAATCAACTAGAAATAATTTTCCATTTTGTATTCTTTGAATCTTAAGCCAGTTGCTTATTTTAAATACTTAAGAAACTTTTTCAGAAATGAAATTGCTATGACATTCCTTTATTAAGTTGATTTCCAATTTGTTTTCTTATCTAATCTACTCAGGTTATGATTAGTGATTAGTTATAAATTCATTCAACAATATTTACTATTGAATGTGGGTTAAATGTTAGATCTAGGCAATCGAGTATTATAGGATCACAGATAAAGCATGTCTACCTGGGCAGGAGGGAGGTGGAAAGGCTGGCTTCCTAGTAGAAGGCCTATAGGAACTCTGATACTGCAGGAGGAAAACATTAGGGACCTTGGGACTAAATCTAAATGCCTACCTTGAGATTTCCAGTATTGATTCTTACTTACTTTGAATCCTTTTTAGCTCTTTTGCCCTCAAGTCATTTTTTATCACCCAAACTCTACTCTTGTAACAGTTCTGGGAGTCTGTTCTAGCGCAGTCCCCTACCTTTTCCCTCTCACCCAAATCCTTTCTCTGTTATCAACAAACTACCCAGCATCCCTGCCTTCTGAATGTCTTCTCTATCTTTGTCTTAACTGATACCTGAATATCCCAGGAGATACTGGCTTTATTTTATTTTATTTTTTTACTTTTTCAATTAGAGGCTGTGTTTCCTACCATACCCACATACCTTAAAGCCAGGGAATAAGATTAGGATAAATGTTACGCTCTTATTGCTATACCAGGCTATAATTTATTCTTTTAATATGAACACCGCAGTTCCTTTGAAGCACCTCCTCCTTTCTCCCTCCTGCTCGTGTTTTTTTCTCTCTCGTTCCCTCTCCCTCCCCCCATATGTATATATACATTAAATACTATATACAGTTTACCCAGTTAATTTTTTTCTTAACTCTTTTAAAGAAGGCTACATAATCATGACCCTTAATATATCAGTATATATTTCCTAAGAATAAAGATATTCTCTTAAATAACTGTAGTAGAGTTATCAAACTCAGGAAATTTAACATTGTTACAATAAAAGTATAATCTGTAGTTGTTATATTTCAATCTGTAGTTGTTATATTTCACTTTTGTCAACTGTCTCAATGTCCTTTAAGACTTTTCTGTCCAAAAAGGGATCCATTCCAAGATCATATATTACATTTAGTTGTCATACCTCTTTAATCTCTTTAACCTGTAATTGTTTTTAGCTTTTCTTTGTCTTTCATGGTATTAAGATTTTCTAAGAATACAGACCAGTTGTTTTTTCAATTTGGATTCAGTAGGTATACTGAAAACAGCTCAAGTTTTGTTTACAGTTCCCCCCTCCCCCCAAACTAAAGAGCATATAGTGAAAGTATCTGGATTAGTCCCCTTTCCACTACTCCCTCCACTACTTGGTTTGGTTAGGTTGTACTTTTGAAATAGAATTAGTTGGGTTGGTTTGGTTGTTTGCATTCAGTTTAATGTTATTTTCTCCCATTCTTGTTGATTTAGTTTTTGAGTATGTAGAATATTAACATGACTTTCAAAGTCAAAACTGTACCAAAAGGCGCTACTTACTCAGAAATGCATTCAGTCCCAGTTCCAGGCAACCATGATCTGATCTCCGTCCTTATAATTTTGCCTTTTCTAAAATGTCACATGAACAGATTCATGTAGCATATAGTCTTTTGTGTCTTGCTTCTTGCACTTAGCAGAATACTTTTGAAATGTATCAGCATTGTTGCATATATCAAGAGTTTGTCTTTTTCAGGTACTGTTTTATTTTTTTTGTCATAACTTTTGGTAGATAACTATCATTTTTATATTACAGATGACAAATGATGTACAGATGATTAAATAAGCCCAAGTTCATATAGAGAGTGGTAGAATCTGGATTTGAACTCTCGCAGTTTGACTTTTTTAAAAGATGCTTTTCTCTTGATAAAATCATAGATTTACAGGAAATTGTAAAGTATAGAGAGGTCCTATGTACCTTGTCCTCAGTTTCCCTCAATGGTTACATCTTACATAATTAACATACAGTGTAGAAACCAGGAAGTTGACATTGTACAGTATATATTGTATTATATATCATTTCATCACACGTGTAGATTTGTGTAACCACTTCCACAATCAAGGTACAGAACTATTCTATCACCATAAAGATCTCCCTCATGCTACCCCTTTATAGTCACACCCACTCTTCCACCACCATCCCTAACCTTTGGCAACCTCTAATATGTCTTCATAGCTATAATTTTGTCATTTTAAGAATGTTATATAAATAGAATCTCACAGTATGTGACCTTTTGAGATTGGCTTTTTTTCGGTCAGATCCATCCAATTGTTGTGTGAGTTTTCTTGTGGATAGAATGTAGTTGGGTTACTTTTAAAATCTACTCTGCCGATTTCTGTCTTATATCATTTATTTTTAATGTAATTATTGATAGGATTAAATTGCCATTTTATATTTTTGTTTTCTGTTCCTTCTGTGTTCTCTCTATGTTCTTTTTCCTGTGGGTTACTTGAACATATTTTAGGAATTCCATTTTGATTTATCTATAGTGTTTTTCAATCTATAGTGTATCTCTTCATATAGCTTTTTTAGTGGTTGGTTTAGGTATTACATTGCATGTGTATTACATTGTAGTCTCCTAATCTGGACATTTTATCTGTTAGAATAAAGTATAAAAGTCTTAACCTTCTTCTAAATTCCTTTAACATTCACCATTTGTAGTATAATTGTCTTAAACATTTCCTCTACATACACTGAGAACCACATCAAACAGTGTTACAGTTTTGCTTCAGCCCTCTAACACAATTTAGAAAAGTTAGAAAATTATATTTACCTATAATTATGCTCTTTCTGTATTCCTTCCTGTTGTTTCAAGATTCCTTCTTTGATCATTGTCTTTATGTTTAGAGAATTTCCTCTTAATTTTTTAAAGATAGGCCTACTAGTGCTATATTCTTTTAGTTTTCCTTGATCTGAGAATGTCTTGAGTTTTTCCTTCATTCCTGAAGGATATTTTCACTAAATATAGAATTCTCTATTGGCAGTCCTTTTTTAACACATTAAAAATGTACTACTTCCTTCTGGCCTCCATGGTTTTTGATGAGAAATCTACTGCCATTCAAATTGTTTTTCCTTTGCAGGTAAAGTACTGTTTCTCTATGGCTGCTTTCAAGATTTTTTTCTTTGTTTTTAGTTTTCTATGGTTTTATTTTGACTGTGACATATCTTGGCATAGATTTCTTTCAGTTTATCCTGTTCGGTGTTTACTCACCCTCTTGAATATATAAATATGTCATTTGCCAGATATGGGGAATTTTCAGCTATTACTTTTTTCTAATACTTTATCAGCCCTGCCGCCTTTTCCTGTTCTGTTTGAGACTTCAATGGCATAAATGTTAGATTTTTTCTGTTATAGCCCCACAGGTTCCTGATGCTCTGCTCTTTTTTTCCCCTCTGTCTATTTTCTCTCTTTTGTTCATTTTGGATAATTTCTTTTGTTCTGTCTTTAAGCTCACTGATCTTTCCTCTGTCCTCTTCTTTCTGCCGTTGATCCCATTTATTGAGTTTTTAATTTTTATTGTATTTTTAAGTTCTGAGGTTTCCATTTGGTCTTTATATGTTTATTATTTCTTCGGTGGTAATTTCTCTTTTTTGCTGAAACTTTTCTATTTTTTTATTTATTTCAAATATATTCCTGATTGCTCATTGAGTGATTTTTACGGTGGCTGCTTTCATATCCTTGCCAGGTAATTCCAACGTCCATGTTATCTTAGTGTTGGTACCTGATGATTGTCTTTTCTTGTTTGAAGATGAAAATGTCTGTTTTTTGTAATGACGAGTCATTTCCAGTTCTGTCCTGGACATTTTGAGTAGTATTGTGTTATGAGACTATAGATCTCATTTAAATCTCTTTTTGCCGAACTCCTCTGCTAGTGGGGAAAGAGGAGTGCCCATTCATTACTGTCAGGTAGAGAGAGAAGTCCAAGGTCTGATTTAACCTCTGTTGATACCCCTGGGGAAGAATAAGAAGAGTTCATTTTTACTGCTGAATGGAAGTGGTAGTTTTGGCTCCCCTTTGACCACTTTGGCTGAGGTGGGGTGGATTGTCTCATTACTTCTCCATGTGGCCTCTACTGATACCATGGTTGGGAGAAGTTTGTTACTCCTAGAAGATGATGAAAGTCTTGCCTTCCCACTCAGCCTTCTCTGACACCACTGTGGCATGGTGGAGGAGGGCCTTATTGCTAGGCAGGGATAGAAAGGCATCTCCATATGCTCTCTAGTGACATCATAGGGGGAAAGAGCTCATTATAGACTGTCAAAGATGGAAGTCTAGGTTCTCTCAACTTTTGGCCTGTTGATGGGGTAAGGGCGGAGCCACAGCGTTTTCATGGTGTTTGATTGGAGTAGGTGGTTATTGTCTAAAAATAGTTCCTGTCTTGCTAAGCTACCCAGTTCCTGGTCCTTTGGCTACAGAGAGCTGGCTTTTTCTTAAAGCAATTTTTTTGTCTGTGCTCATTGATATTCCCAGTTTGGTGGCTTCTCTGCTACTCATTCTGGGATGTATAAAGTGCAGTAGTCTCCCATTATCAGCAGTTTTGTTTTCTGTGTTTTCATTTACCTATAGCCAACCACAGTCTGAAAATATTAAATAGAAAATTTCAGAAATAAATAATTCATGAATTTTAAGTTGTGTTCTGTACAGAGTAGCATGATAAAATCTCATACAGTCCTACTCCTTCCAGCCTAGGATATGAATTATCCCTTTGTCCAGTGTATCCTGTTGTAGATGCTCCTCACCCATTAATCAGTCGTTAGCTGTCTTGATTATCATATCAACTACTGCAGTATCACAGTGCTTATGTTCAAGTAAGCTTTCTTTTACTTAATAATGGCCCCAAAGCACAAGAGTAGTGATGCTGGCAATTCAGATATGCCAAAGAGAAGCTATAAAGCATTTCCTTTAAGTAAAAAGGTGAAAGTTCTCAATAAGGAAAGAAAAAAAATCGTATGCTAAGGCTGCTAAGATCCTTGGTAATTGTGGAAAAAAGTTTGTGCTAGTTTGTTGAGAGACCACATTCACATAACTTATTACAGTATATTGTTGTAATTGTTTTATTTTTTTTTATTATTGTTTCTAATCTCTTACTGAGCCTAATGTATAAATTAAACTTTATTATAGATATGTATGTATGAAGGAAAACTTCATATATGTAGGAGCTCAGTACTATCCACAGTTCCATGCATCTATTGGGGATCTTGGAATGTATCCCCTGTGGATCAGGGAGATTACTTTATAAAGAAAACCCAAGGAATTTATTATCGTGACTTTCCTTAGATTTCAAGATCTCCAGTTGCTTTACCTTCTTCTCTTCGCTTTTCAGAGTTTCCTCATACTTCTTTTATATGAAATGTCCAGAGTTTTTAGCTATACTTAATGAGGGAGATAGAGAGGCATGCATCTACTCCATCTTGTCCTAGAACCGGAAACCAATTCATTTATTTATGAGTAGTATTATGTCATATGGAATTGGTTTATCCATTAACCAGTTTATGGGTACTTGAATCATTTTCAGTCTTATAAAGAAAACTACTATTAATGTCCACCAACAGGTTTTTATGTGGACATGCTCATCTATATTTTTTATATTCATTTATATTTTATGCTCATCTATATTTTTTCTGTTCTTTCTCACTTATGCCTCCATTGTCCATACTCGCTGACTTGCAGCACTAGAGCTCCAGTACTTTGCTCCTTTCGTTATTCCTTCTATTTCATCCACTTTACCCTCTCTTTTAGATTTTTTTCATCAGCATGTAAACATGTTCTGAGATATCCTATCCTAAAAGACATGCCTCCTCAGACCTCATCTTCCCCCCACACTCCTTTTCCCCAGCTACTCTTTCCATTTCTCTGCTCTCCTTTGAAGACAGACTTCTCAAAGTAAAATTGTCTAATAGGTGTGTATGTGTGTGCGTGTGTGTGCGTGTGTGTGTGTGTGCGCGCGCGCGTGTGTGTTTCACTGAGCAGGCTTAAAACACTGTCATCCCAGTAGCAATGAGTGTACTTAGCATATCTTGGTTTCTAAATATCATTCTTCGATCAGTACTGTCTGATAGATCTTTCTGTGGTGATGAAAATGTTTTATATCTTAACTGTCCAGTACAGTAGCCATTAGCTATGTGTGCTTATTTAAAACGTGAAATATGGCTTGTGTTACTAAAAAAACTGAATGTTTAATTTTATCTAATTTTAATTAATTGAAATAGTAACTAATGGCTACAGTGTTATAGCTGTTCCAATAAGAAGAATGTGGACTGTTTTTCAGCAGTGGCCAATTTCAAGGCTTGGGCAGGAAAAATAAAAGACGAGCTTAGAGCATCTGTGGAGTCAGAAAGTAAGGAAGTGCTTTAAAAATAATCAGGTCATATAGAAAGGACATTGAAGCCAACTTGAAGAAACTCCAGATAACCAAATCTGGGACAATTTGAGCATCAAAATAAATAATGATAATGATGGATTAAAACCTGTAGAATAAAATAAATATACATGAATCTATGCTGATATAAACAAATATGTGCGTGGGGGAGGAAGGACTGTTTTTCCTTATAGCAGAACTCTAATGAATATTGGACAAGTGATGGAAATAGCAAATCATTGGCAAACACTACAATAATAATTAATGCAGGGACATATCATCTATAGATGCTAAATAAGTGGGTGTAGATATGATGACAAACAGCATATTTGCATAGTCTCAAAGAATCTTCCCATAAGATGTCTTAGAGATAAAACCTTAACTGAGGGATCAAAATTAATATTACCTGAAACGTCCAGTATTTCCTTGTATGATAAATTGAGAAAGGCACCAAGATGCATAACCCCAATCGAATTATGAGCAAACATCAGACAAATTAAAATTAAGGAATATTCTACAAAAGAACTGGCTAGTACTGGTGAGGTGATGGGGCAAAGAATGAAAACTAAGAAACTACTGGTTTTTTATGGAGGAGACTAAGAAGACATGACAACTAAATGCAATGTGAGATCCTATGCATCTTGGACCAGAAAAAGGACATTGGTGAAACTTCCATAGAGTAGTGAATTTTATTAACTAGCATATGCAAGTGTTAGTTTTCTGTTTATATAAATCGCCTCTGGTTACACAATGTTAACATTGGATAATGAGTATATATGAACTCCATGTATTATTTTTACAACTTTTTGAAAGTTAGAAATTATTTCAAGATATAAAGTTAACCTCCTAGAGCAGCCCCTGAGAAGTCACCAACTTCTCCCTTCTTTGGGTGCCTACCAAACCACCACCCGCAAGTGCAGACGTTTCAGAGCTTCTTAGTGTCTGTTTTAGAATGACTGTCATTACTCTTTCATTCACCTCACAAACGATTTTTTTGGATGCTTTCCCTTTGGCAGAGAGATGAACAAGGCATAGTCCCTGTTTATATATAGGATTGTAGGATTGGGTGATAAATGCTATACCTCCTGGAAGCTGGAGGCGGAGGACCGAATAGAAGAAAGCTGTCATGGAGGATAATGGCCCTGAGCCGGGCAGTAGCCTGTTGTGTAGGATCTCAGATGTTTGGTAGTTGGAGAGCATTCCAGGTGTTAGCAAGGTGGCTGTCATGAAAACGTCTCTGTGTGCAGGACATGTAGGTGCCTGGAGATAAAGCTGGAGAAGTATATCTCAGTCAAGAACCCACAAATGTAAAGGGAAAGGTATTTTCCCTCCCTTACAGAGCAATAGGCTATACCATAAAGCCTGGATGTGTAACAGGCTATACCATCTAGGTTTGTGAGCTGGAGATGCAAGGATAAAGAAGATAAAGCCCCTGCCTTCATTGAACTTACATTCTTATGCCTGCTGGTGCACTGTGGGTCAAGGTCGTTAAAATAAAATAAAATTTAACTGAGAAAAAAAAGTTAAAAAATATTATCTGTATGTTCTGCATTCAACCTAGTTCCTTTTTCTAAGCTCCAGACTCATGTCCGTCTGCCTTTTTGGCAACTCCACTTTGATGTCTTATAACATCTTAAGTTTAAAATATTTAAAAATGCAGTATTGATTCTCATATCTATCCAGCTTCTCCCCACAACCTTAGCAAGTTGTACCATCATCCACCTGATTGCCCAAACAGAATTCTCGGTGTCATTTAACATCTTTTCTCCTCACTCTCCTCACATACTGGGTCCATTTCTTATTGATTCTATAAAATATTTCTTAAATTTTCTTATTTTTAATATTTGTTGGCATGTTCTTATTTCAAACCACCAACTATTTCTAACCATGACTATTTCAGTAGTCTCTTAGCTGGTCTTCCACTCTGCAAATCTATTTTCAACCCAACGTAATCTTTTAAAACATAAATTAGATCATGTCATTCCCCTGCTCAAATACTTAGTGAGTTCCCATTACATTTAGAATAAAGTCCAAGCCCCTTATCTAGGCCCACAAGATCCAGCGTGTTCTGACCCTGCCTGCCTCTTGATTTCATCTTGTGGCATGCTTCCTCTTATCCACATGCCTGCTGGCCTTCTCTCACTTCCTCTCAGTTCCTCAAATGTGACACACTCTTCCAGTTAAGAGCTCTACATCTCCTGTTCCTTTTGCTTATAATACCCTTATGTCCATTCTTTTTGTAGCTGATTCTTTCTCATTCTTTAAGTTTCAGCTTAAATATCACTTATTCTTTAAAAAGCACCTATTCTTTCTCCTTCGTAGCATTTAATGCTATTTTTAATTATTATTTTTCGTGCTTGCTTGTCATCTGTTTCTTTAAGTGGACTCTAAGCTCCATGAGGGCAGGGACCATTGTTTGTCTTATTCATCTCATCACCCCTGTGCCTGACACTTAATCAGTACTAAATAAATCTTTGAAATAGCTAACTGAAGAAAGAAGGTAACATTTGTTGTCTTAAAGGATGAATAGAAAGTAACTAGCCAGAAAAAGACTTTTTTCACAGAAGGCAAGAACTAATATAGGCAAAAGTATGAAGGCAAGAAACAGCATGGGGGGGCGGGGGGGGAGAGTGTGTATGTGTATAATTAAAAGCAGTTTGATGTTACTTAGTATATGAAGCTTTGAGTCAAAGATTAGTCAGAAATTGGCGAAATTGGCTGGAACTAGATCTTGGAGGCTCTTATGTACCATAGGAACTTATGAAACTTATATGAGCTTATAGAACTATTGGAAGATTTTAGAGAATAGAGTAATATGAACAAATTTGCATTTTAAAAAGATCAGATTTGTGACAGCAATTAAGTATTGAAACTGTGAGGTGAATTGGAAAGCTGTTGGGTGATCCAGGTGAGAGGTGATTCTGTACCAGAACAATAGTTGCAGATATGAGAAAAGGGGACAAACGAAGACATATTTAAAGAGTAGGATCACCAAAGTGAGGAAGCGAGGAAGAAAGACGAATGTGTGATTCCTAGACTTCTAGATTGTGTTACTGAGTAGGTGGTAGTGTTTGCAACAAAGAAAATGCTGAAGGAGTTGCTTTAATTAGATGGTATCGAGTTGAGTCTTAGCTGCTTATGAACATCTAGGTAGGGATTTCCATCAGGCATTTGAATATAAAAATCTAAGACTGATGAGATCTCATATATAAATATAAAGTTAATGGTAGTGGTGGCCATAAGAATAGATACAAAGAAATAGGTTTAGAGAGAGGTTATATAGCACAAAGAGAGCAGTTAAATAACAGTTCCAACAAAAGAGGTAGAATAGTATGTGAGGAAGACATGAAAAAAAAAACAGATGATATGAGGAAAATTAGAGTGGGAGCCAAAGAATCCAAGAGAGAAGAGGATTTCAAGTAGAGAGCAATCAGAAGTATTGTATGCAGCTGAGAATTCCAATAAGAAGAGCCCTGAAAAATATGGATAGCATTTGACACTCAGAGGGACCTTAATGAGGAAGTTTCCATAAGATGACAAATGTAGAAAAATCTAGATTTCAGTGATGCACAGAGTGAATGGGAGGTTAAGAAATTTAGAGACAAACAGAAAATCAGATAGGTACAGGTTGACATGAGGTCCAGGCAATACTTTTTATATTGGGGAAACGGGGAGAGGGAGATGAGGAGGGAGGCACAGAGGGAGGAATAGATTGATTTTAAATATGTGGCTGTTGCTAGTATATAGAAATTAAAAAAAAATTTGTGTGTGTATTCTGTAACCTTGTTACATTCACTTACTAGTTCTACTAGCTTTTTTTTATAGATTCCATAGAATTTTGTACATAGACAATCATATCATCTATAAATCATGTCATCTGTGAATAGACAATCTTGTCATCTGTCATCTTTTCAGTCTGGATACCTTTTATTTTCTTTCTTGCCTTATTGCACTGGCTAGAACCTCCAGTATAACATTGAATAGAAGTTTGAGGGCAAACATACCTTGTCTTACTCTTTATATTAGGGGGAAAACATTCAGTTTTTATTAAGTATGTTAGTAGTCCTTTATTAGACTGAGATAAAGTTTCCTCTGTTCCTAATTATATATATTATATATATATATATTTATATATATATATATATATATATATATTTTTCCCCCCTACTTTTTAATTCCCTCCCCCTACTTTCACCCCTGACCTAAAGACGCTGCCGATTCCCTTTAAGAATTGGATCTCTGAAGGCGGGGCCTCTCTTCCCACATGCTCGCAGTGTGCACCCTCGCAGGCACACCCGGGGCCTGGCACACCTGGGGTATGGTCCATGGCTCCACCTGGGCCATGAACTCAGGATCGTCTGCGTGTAAAGCAGACATGCTAACCATTACACTATGGAGCCACCTTAATATATTTATATAATTTATTTTTGACATGATCAGTGTAAGAATTCACTAGCGAAGTCCTCTAAGCTTGAAGTGTTTTGTTTTGTTTGTTGGTGGGGAGATTTTTAAACCAGGAATTCAGTTTCTTTGATAGATAGAAAGTTATTCTGATTTTTAAAAAGTAATCTTTGGTAGCTTGTATCTTTCATGAATTTGACCTTTTAATCTAAGTTGTCCAGTTCTTTGGCATAAAGTTGTTCAGGGTATTCCTTTTTTCCTTTTAATATCTATAGACTTTATAGTGATGTCATGTTTCTCATTCCCAGTGTTGATAGTTTGTGTCTTCACTCTTTTTTTCCTAGTTAGTCTAGCTAGAGGTTTATCAAATTTAATGATCTTCTTAAAGAAATGACTTTTGATTTTAATTTTGTATTTTTTTTAATTGATTTTCACTCTGTGTTTACTTTGAGTCTAATTTGCTCTTCTTTTCTAATTCTCTTATGATGGAGGCTAGGGTCACTGATTGGAAATATTTATACTTTTCTAATGTGTTTAATGCTATCCATTTTCTTCTAAGTACTGCTTTAGCTACATTCCACAAATTTTGATATGCTGAGTTTTCATTTTCATTCAGTTCAAAATGACCCTGGTAATAATCTTTGTTAAGAATCTTTGTTATGAAATCTACTTTGGTATTAATATGGCTACTCTGGCAAGCTATCTTCCTTCCTTCCTTCTCCCTGCTTTCTCCTCCCACCCTCCCTCCTTCCCTTTCTTCCTTCCTTTTTTATATTTCTAGTTTAAATATTATAAAGATTGTAATATAACTTTGATTTTATACTTTTATCTCTTTCTTCTTGATTGAAAATCTTAATCGTTAACATTAACATAATTATTTATCTTGTTTTCTATATCTTATATGATATGGAAAACAGATTCAAAATAATACCAGTATTACCACTGATAAGTAGGTTACCGAATGAAGAAGAAGAGGTCTTTCTGTTCTATTTGTTCTGAGAGTGTATATCACTAAGGATATAGAGTCAGAATTATGTTCTAGGCCCTTGCAATTCTCATTCTTTTTTAGTGGTTTCTCAAATTTTTATTTTTTATTTTTAAGATTGTTTCTTAAGTTTAATTTTGTTTTTGAATGCAAAAGTTTTCTATGTTTCCAAAGTCAGAACTTACATAGGTATATTTGGAGAAGTATCATATCTATTCCCAGCCCTGTACCCTCCTTACTCCAATGTGTTAAAGTTTTGGGGGTTTTGCCCCCAGTATATTTGAAAATATAAGCAAATACATGTACACACATATATAAATATAAATAAAAATATATTCGTGTTTCCAACCTCATTCTCACACAAAGTGTAGTGTTCTGTAACTTCTTTCTTCACTTAATAATAAATCCTGAAAATCATTCCATATCAGAGTAATTAGAGATTAGAGATTTATCTTATTATTTTTCACAACTACATAGAATTTCAAAATGAAGATTTACTATAGTTTATTCAACCAGTGCTCTACTGATGGACATTTGGGTTGTTATTACCCATATAATCAGCTTTCTTTTGATTAGTATTAGCATAGTAATTCTTTTCCTGTTCTTTCACTATTAACCTAATTTCATCTTTATATTGATAGTGAGTTTCTTACAGGTAGCATATAATTTTCTATTTTGTTCAATCTGAAAATCTCTGCTTTTTAATTGGCATGTTTAGACCATTTACATATCCTTTTACTATATGTCTATTGTTCTATCTTCATGCTTACTAATCTTTTCTTCTGCAATATGTAATCTGTTAATCCCACTCAGTGTTTTTCTTGTCAGACATGTGTTTTTCATCTCTAGACTTCAAATCTTTAATGTCTTCTATGTCTCTACCAAATGTATGTAATATAGTTATAATAACTGTTTTTTAATGTCATCTACTAGTTCTATCATCTGTGTCATTTCTGATCCTGTTACTATTGATTTGTCTTTCTTTTTCATCGTGGGTCATACTTTCTTGATTCTTTGTGTTTCTGCTTATTATCTTTTGGATGCTAGACATTATGAAGTTGCTGGATATTTTTATATTTCCATGAATATACTTAAAGACTCAGTTAAGTTACTTGGAAACAGTTGAATTCTTTTCTGATTTGCCTTTAAGCTTTGTTAGATGGACAAGAGTTGGCCTTTAGTCTAGGGCTTTTATTTTCCCACTACTGAGGCAGCACGCATGAAGTACCTGGGTTTCTGTGGCTGGAGAGAGCTCTGGCTGGCTATTAGTGGACTTCAGAAATTGTTCCCTTTGCTCTTTTCAGATGTTTTTTCCCCAAGCCTCAGGTGGTTTCTTCACATGTATATGCTTATCAGCGCTCAGTTGAAGGCTCCAGGGGGATTCTTGTAGCTCTCTAGAGGTTTCTTTCTCTGTACACAGCTTCCAGTGCTCTGCCCTGGGAACTCTAGTCACTTTGGCCTTCCTCAACTGATAGTTCTCTCTTCTCAGGGAAACTATATAGCAGTAAGCTGGGAATTTGGAGGGTTCACCTTGTTTAGTTTATTCGCCTCTCAGACATGACTATCCTGAGCTGCTGATTTTATCCCTTTTTTTAAAAAGTTTTGGTGGGCAGGTAAATCCATTCCTTGTTACTCTATCTTGGTTGTACATAGAAGTTAACATTACCTTTTAGTTAAAAAGAAAATCCAAGAAGAAGATTTAAATCACTCTGCATTATAAACAAGTTTGGAATAAATTTATTTTCCTTCATAGTTTCTAAAAAATGTATTAATATCAAATGCTTTACATGTGATATTTTACATGTGATTGTTTATATAAGAAGTTATTTCTTATATAAGAAGTTCTTATATAAACAAGATATAAAATAATTTTGTATACTCTGGTTATTTTCAATAATTTCTGCTCATCTGTGGTTTGCGATGTGAAATTACTTGATTTAACAATTAGAAGAGTAGCTATATCCTAGGTAATTAGAAATGTAATATTTCATAATGTGTGTAGCAAATAAAGTAATCTGTATTATAATAAGTTTTTCAGAAAACTCAAATTTTAAACTCACATTAAAAAATTTGAGTATTGCTGATGAATTTTATAGACTCACATTTTTGGCTTATAGGTATTATCGTTTTGGTTTGTGGGCATTCTTATAGAAGTTTTTGTATACTGAACTCTATTTTTTTTTTGTTTTTTTTATACCTCATAAAATTATAGTAAATTTTTATAATTAAGATTTCTCATAATTAGTGTTTACATGAGATAAATATGGTATTACAAGGAGAGTAATACAGTGTATCAGGCACAGTGGAAATGTAGAATAATGCAAGACTTTAGAAACAGTTAAGAAAATAGAAGTCGAATCTTCCATTTGTTATAAGTTTTATATTACCTCGTTAGCCTTATTTTGTTTTCTCACATAACTTTTGAGTTTTACTTTCTTTAAAATGGCATGAAGAAAGATACTTTTATGCTCTTCTGAGAGACAATTGTAAGAATTAGGTGCATTTTGTGAAAATATATAATAAACTGCAAATGCTGTATAAAAATTAGATATTTTGAGGTTTAGCTTGAGAAGTGTAAGTTTCACATAGTATGTACAGTGGGAAAGTTTGACTGTACCTAAGCCTAACATTAATAACCAGAATTATTATTTTGGCCTGTACTTTCTTTGCTTAGTTTCAGAAATTTGATTTTTGATACCTAATTTAATAGAAATGAGTCATATTATCATTTTTTTCTTCACTCGGCAGCATACCATTTGCACTTCACCCACAGATATGATCTGTGGGTTGTGGAGAGAAATAAGGATGTTACTCAGTAGCCCACATCTTTTAACAAAGAATACTTTTTAGCAACACTCATGAGCTTCTCTTAGGCATTAGGAAATTGCAGACCCTAGCTGTAAACTAAATTCATGAATTCAATGATATTTAGTGAGAAATTTTGAAAAGTAGATCATTAAGTCAGATTCTGTGTTCTTTGTAAATAGCAACGACTGTTACCCATGGAGTGGATTAGATGCCTTGGTTTTTATTGTCTGAAACATTTTCTTTAGAATGACGCAGGAGCTGTTACTGAGAACAGAATAAAAGCCTACCAAATTGTATGAGACTTGCCCTCTAGATATGAATCAGATTTTAAGTGGAAACCACAGTGATTTCCTTGTTTCTCATTCATGCTTTAGCAGAGGGTGTGATGCCATAGATCTGGCTTAGTTTTGTAGTTTCTCATTTAAGGTTCACACCGCTTTCTTTTCCTTTTTAGAAGCCACAGCAATTTTAATGTATTGTCAAATCACAAAATGTACCTTGTTGGATATTTAGTTGGGGGATGTGTATTAAATATTATTTGGTAGACTCTACAGATTGTGTCATTCTAGTTTAGTTCTATTTTGGAAATATAGCATAAGTAAAAAATGCATACAGACATATTCAGGGTAACTGGTACATAGGCATACAATTGCAGAGAGAAATGTGGAAAACAATTTTAACCCTTTAATATATTAATTTGTATTAAAGATAATGTTTTATGTTATTTAACTTAAAAATCATGTTAATTTTCTTTTATTCTTCCTTAGCATCAAGGCATGCCATGGGTTGCCTCTTATAAATGGACAAAGCTGTGACCCTTATGCAACAGTTTCTCTAGTGGGCCCATCTAGGTAATGTTTATTAAATTATTACTAGATTTTTAAGTTTTAAAGGTTGGTATAAGAATTACAAAATTAAGGTTCTAATAGCAAATTGCTAAATAGCTATTTGTGACACAAAGTAATGAATGCTTTGAAAGAAAAATCTTTAGAGTTCTGTTACACACTTGCAAACAACAGAGTCTTGTTTTTGTAGAAAGAAAATAGGTGCCATTTCACATCTGCCAGACTCATAGACTATTGGGAGCAACATCAGTATTATAGTAGTTAAATGTACTTTAAAACATAAACTTGATCATATTCATTCTCCATCAACCTTCCTACTTGTAAATGTATTAGATTTTATGCAGACAAAATTCTGATTTAATAAATGCTAGCTCAGAATAAAGCAGGTTCCATATTTTTATGTGGAAAGCAGCTCATGACTAAAAATGCCTTTTCTACTGATGGCATGTGTGCTCTACAGAGAGAATTCTAAGCTGTAGACAAACTGCTGAAATACCAGAACATGGCGAAGTACACCATATTGTGGATTTAACTTACTTAGGATAATTTATGAAAAAACTGAAAGCACTTTGTAACATTTTTAAACTTTATTATTTCTTTCAGAGCTAAACTAGTCTAAAATTTGTCTACAACTTGAAGGTTTAAAATCAGGAAACAAAAAGTACAGTATTCTTTCTACACAAACACAACATACACAAACCCACACTCCTTTCCAACGCAAGGCTCTGTTATTTTTTAGAAAATGACCAGTAAGTCACTTTATAAAAAGAATTTGTACATGTGTATATAAAATACATTGCATATGTTGGATACTTATTGGGTGCTCAAGTAATAGTATGCTATTATTATAAATGGTTTTAAATTTAAAAGGAGATAGCCAGTCCTATAACATTCATGCTATCAGAGGGATTTAGTCATGCATGTTAAAATTGTTTAACCACATGGAGCTGTTTTTGTTTTTTTGTTTTTGTTTATAATCTATATGTGACAGGCAAATTCTTAAATGTAATTATTTATCATGCAGATAGAAGCTATTTGGCATGTGAGTTTGTCTTTTAAAATCACTATTGGTTTGGGTATTGTGATATAGTTTTATAAGATGTTAACATTGGGGAAAGGCTGAGTGGGACTTCCCTGTACATTTCTTTGCAACTTTCTCTGAATCTATTATTATTTCAAAACAAAAGGTTTTTTTAAAAAGCCACACGGTAGCCGAAGTCTAAGAGGTAAACTTAAGTTAAGATTGCTTTCTGTATTCCCTGGTAATTCCGGCATAGATAAAGGTACTCTGGATCTCATTGTCTTCCTTCTGCCATTTATTCCAACTTGCTTATATAAGAGAATGTGTTATTAAAAACCCCTGAAGTAAGCTTGGCAGTCAGTCTAGTATAGCCAAAGAAAGAATAATATAATCTTGGCATATATCAGATATACAAAACTGTGAATTCTTTGAGTTTTTAGAGATACCTTAATTTTTCTCCTCAAGAAAAAGTTAAAACTACAGTCTTCCCTGAGTCATCTGAACAGTTAAACAGAGGTCAGGCTCCCTGGGTGGAAATAGCATGTTTTATAATTGTGTACTGTTAAGTTCTACAAGGTAAAACTGTACCACATTGGAACAGGAATGACCAAAAGAAGACAAAAGTAAAGAAGAAAACAAGCAATCCGCAGTTTAATGAAATCTTTTATTTTGAGGTAACTTTTCATTTTATATAAATATTAACATTGAATATTTAATACTGAATGCTGGTTTACTTCTTTTTTTCAAACTTTGGCCATAGTAATCATTTTTGTCAACTAATGCAATTAAGCATTTCTCTCCTGAAAGCAGTAGAACCGTCGTGTAATGCAGTGGAGGCCCAATATATAAAACAAAGGTAGAGCTCTGATTGACTTGGAGATGGAGAGGTCTAGGGCCACACCCACTCCCCAGTCATCCTCAGTATTACACCCTTCTCCATACACCCCCTCACCTATCCAGCCCCTTACCCACCCACCTGATACACAGTGGCCATAGGACTCTTCTGCAGAGTATTGTTTAAACACCACTAGTGAGGTAAGTGTGAGAATCACTTGATAGATCTGAGTTCTATTGCCAATTGACTTTGAACAATCACTGAATTCGAGACTCGTTTCTTCTCTTATGAAAAGATAATTTTGTAAGACAAAATAATAGCAGCCCTACCTAACCGATAGTGTTTATGAGGCCCAAATGTGAGACTGTAAAGTACACTCTATAGACATATGATTATTTTCATAGAAATCTTCAGCTGCCTTGAAGTTTCCCCAAATACAGTGCTTTGGAGTTCTTTACTGTGGAGCAGTTTTTAAATTTGTTAAAGAAATCCTTTATTCATATTATTTGAAAACTAGGAAAAATTCAAAATAAGTCAAGCTATTCTAAAAGATTGTGTTCTAACTGTAGAACATGTTGCAGTCGAGATTAATATGTAGGAAAGATTTGAAAAAAAAAGATTTACATTTGTGCTTTTTCTTCTTTTGTGTGTGTGTTTCTTGGTATTTTAAAGTGGAGAGAGGGAGGCATTTCTAGCCTTGCCTGGTTCTGTACTTAAATAAAGGAACACAGGTTGAAGAGAATGCTAAAATTGAAGTAGGAAGAATTGTGCGGGTGGAGGCAAGGGAGAAGGAAAAGCAAAAGAAAATGCAGCAATGTGAGACTTTTCCTTCCATTCCCTAGCTAGGGACTTAGTTCATTGTTCTGCATATATTAATGGCTGTATATTTAGCTTGGAGAAAACAAGGAAGGCACAACTCAAGGCCTGACCTGCTTGCTGTATCCAAGCGTACCTATTAGGCCTTGGAATATTCATTCAAAAGATACTTTGTCGAGTTGATTATAAAAGGTTCAGTCTCTGTCCTCTAGTGGAGCAAAAGACACAGCGTGCACATGCATGCATACACACAGCAGTAAAATGCAGTTATATTTGCAGGGGTGGGGGGGGTGGTGGTTAGATGAGCTTGGCTCCAGCTGAGTTAAGTCAGAGAAAAGAGTTTTAGAGAGAAGGAACATTTTGAGCAGAGACTGAGACAGAAGAGCAGAAAATTATCTTCAAAGAATAGCAAGTGTGATTTGACTGGAAGATTTATGTAAAGGAATAATGGAAACTAAGCTTAAAAAGATAGAGTAGGACCAACAAATAAAAGACTTTGAGTGCCTGATGAGGTACTTAAATATTAGCCATTGAATGTTTTTGAGCCCAGAAGAGGATAAGAGTGATTGTTTTGGAAATAATGAACCATGATCCGTGGGCCAAATGGTTGAGAGAGAACAAAGATCAAGCAAGAGACAGTTGTAGTTTAGCTGTTGAAGAAAAAAAAGGGGGAGAAGGGGAGAAAAGGTGGTCTGATCTAAGAAAGTAAGGGACAAATGAGAAAGAAACTTCAGAGGGTAAGATAATGAATTTGTTATAGAAGAAAAGACAAAAAGAGAAGTCAAATGTTATCCCTCGTGCTTTCAAATTTGAAAAAATAGAAAAGTGAAAAAGAAGGAGAAAATAAGTGGTTCATTTTGGGGCATAATGAGCTGAAGTCTGACATGTAAAACTTGCCAATAGGCAGTTCATGACTGAAATGGAAGATGGGTGATGGTTGCATCTAAAGACTCAAGATGTGCTTACAGAGCTAGGAGAGCCAAGGGAGGAGAGGTGAAGGAGAAAAGTGAAGCTCAGTTCTGCCACTTACTAGGTATTCAACTTTGAGCATGTCTCAATTTATGTACTTTAGCGTCCTCATTTTTGAAATGAGGATAATAAATCTAGCGTGGCCTGCTTCAAAGCAGCAATCTGATAAACAAATGAGATAATGGATGTGAAAGCATTTTGTAAACTGTACAGCACTGTGCATTCCCTTAGAGCAAAATAAAAAATAAAACCTTGTAGAAAACCCATATCTATAGGTTCAATAGAAAGAGGTACCAGAGGAAGAAGCAAAGGGAGCAGAAGGTTGCAGAATAGTGCCTGGGCACACTCTGAGAAGAGAGCGTCTGTGGGAGAGGGGGTGTAGTTGTATGATCACTCATTCAGAGAGAGAGGGGTCAGTGAAGGTGAGAACTAAGAATTGATCATCAGACTTGGCGATGTAGAGTAGGGTTTTAGGCGGATGACCTGTGAGGAAGCCAGATATGAGGAGTTACTGTAGTGAGTGGGTGGTGAGGAAGTGAAGGCTGTTAATGATGGATTACAGTTTTGAGATATTTGTCTGTGAAAGGAAAGAGGAAGACTGTAGTTTAAGGGGAGAATTTTTCTTAGACTTGGGTGAGGTGAAAAACTAGTAAAGAAAGCAGTAATTAAATCAAGTGCTTGCTGCATACTGTGTGCGTGGAGTAGTCTTAGAAAAGATGATCATATCATCTTGTTTAGAAGAGAATGAGAAAACTCATTAAGTGGAAGGGCCTCTGTGAGAATGAACATGTTCAGGTGATGGTAGTTGAGGAAGTTCCTGCCAATGGCCTTGATATTTTCAGTAAGAATGTGAGAAGGAAGTATAAGAGTGGCATTGGTATCTTGAGAAATATGAGAAAGTCTTCAAACAGTTCTTAGCATGTGCAGGTTTACTGAAATACAACACTTTTACACTTTGAGTCACCACCAGATTACAGATGAGCTAGAGAGTCTAATGTTGCCTTATGTTGAGTTGATAAGGAAGGGCACAGAGGCAGGGTTGGGTTGCATTTTATATTTTTATACTGCCTTGTTCTTACCTCCCTGCTACTTCCCGTAGCCACTTTTGTATTTAGCTTTTGGGTAAAATATTACCTAGGCATTTTCCTCTGTTTGTAATAAACAGTTGAACATTTTAGGGATGATAGTTTAAGTTAATATAGGAAGAAGATATTTAAAAAAACTTCTTTACTAAAATATTTTGTTTACAGGTAACCAGATCCAGTAGTTACACCAGAAAATCCCAGTTCCAGGTAGAAGAGGAGGACATTGAAAAGCTAGAAATTAGGTATGCATCCTGGAGTTTTACAAAATTACTTTTTTCTCTGCCAAAAGAAAATCCGAAAATTAACTGGAAAACATGAATTAAGCTTAATAGAATTTTCTTCAGCAAGTCGGTTGATGAAATTTAGAGGAACATGCATCTAATTTAAATCCAAATTATCTTCAAAATCTGATTTCTCTACAGAAATAGTTAAGGTGTATTTATTTTATAAACAATGACGAACTAATTTTCACCAATTTTATGTTTTTAATTTCCCCCCAGTTTAATTGCTTCTTAAATTTCCGAATCATAGCCTAATGGATACAAAGAATACATAGAAAAGTAATTATATGTTAGCCAATTTAGAAATAATTTTTTTATTCTTCTTAACATATCTGCTGTCTAACAGAAATTTCAGTGAGGTAAGAAGTCTTGTAAGATAATTCAACAGGTGCATGTGTTTGAAGTTTGTGCAGTTTCCCAGGTCTTAAATATCTATGCTATTTGGGAGGGGAAAGTTTTTGTAAATGCATGTATAGCTGTGGTGTTAACAGTGTGTTCATCTAAAGAATGTATTAATCACATGTTTGTAATGTTCAGGTAATGTATTTTTCTAAATTACTGGTCTTTGCATATTAACTGATTCTAATTGAGAAAGAAACTAGTCTTGTGTTGGTTTCTTTTCTCAGATTCAACAAAGTAATTCTATAGTTCTTATTGCTATAGGTTAAAATAAAGCCTAGACTTTGAAACTAAGAAACTTAACTGCTTTCTTTTAGACTATTTAAAATAGTTGCTTTCTGTGCTTATAAACAAAAGCTATTGCAGTATTTTGCTTAGGTTAGGTAGTGAGATATATGATAATGCTAACATCTCTTTTAAGCATGTAAAAATAATGCTATAATACAAATCATTTTGAAGCTATTTGGTGTTGTGTGTTCTCTTAAACATTGTGTGCAAGAAATAAAGCCAATTTAAAATTTTTAGGATTGACTTGTGGAACAACGGAAACCTGGTCCAGGATATTTTTCTAGGTGAGATTAAGGTTCCTGTGAACGTGTTAAGAAATGATTCCTCTCATCAAGCCTGGTAAGAATACAAACATTCTAATGTACTCCCTTGCATACTGTATATGCAAATAAATGCTTACTATAAGCACACTTTAAACTAGTAGTGGAATAAGCCAAAAGTCATTAATTGATGTCATTAATTTATTGTTGCAGACATATGAATACATTGATAGTTTTATGACTTGACCTCTGGTACTGGGACAAAAGAAAATTATCTAGAAATATTTTTCCATTCAAAAATTAAGTCCTGTCTCTAAGGAGAAAATGGAAAACATTTAAAACATTACATAAGAGATCCCCAATGGAGAAGATGGTGGTTCACAAATCATCTGCAGTTCAGAAGCTTTATTAATGGTTTTGGGAACTGTGGATGTTTGAAGGCAGAGGGTATATTATATAGGAAATCAGCTTTTACAGTATCTTACTAGTGATTTTTCCTTCAC
The DNA here is from genome assembly GCF_014176215.1 of Rousettus aegyptiacus. Classification (NCBI taxonomy): domain Eukaryota; kingdom Metazoa; phylum Chordata; class Mammalia; order Chiroptera; family Pteropodidae; genus Rousettus; species Rousettus aegyptiacus. The sequence goes on along the minus strand of NW_023416307.1, from coordinate 123,903,738 downwards.
TACACCCCATTGAAATGCGCTATGGATGGCCCTGGTGTCATTTTCTAAATGTCGAGGGTTTATGTTGTTGAACTGATTCAATTAATGCACTTTTCAGAAGCTTTGGTGGCTCAAGAACAGTTACATTATTTTACTGTTCATGATTCTTAACAGTGACATTAAACAGATGTTAAATTAAATTTAATGTTCAGACATTAAATTGACATTAGTTTCGTTAGCAGAATCAGTGTGAAGCTTTTGTTTTTTCTGTCTCCAGCACTTATACAACCCTCAAGTAGGTTTCCCCGCAACCCTCATGCTAGACAGGTTTCAACTGAGTATAAAAAGAATTTGCCTTTCTCACGTGCTAAGTTTTAAGGCCCACTTTTTAGAACTCAGTTTCAGTTGCCATGAAGAGGAATTTGAAACTGAGTGTTTAGAGGTCTCTTACTGTGGTCATCAACCTCATTTGTCTTTAAAAGAGCCTGCCTCTCCTGATTGGCGGCCATCAGACGTTCTTCACTCTGGAGTCTATTGTCCTCGAGCAGTTATCTCTTGAAAAGACTGATTTTAAACTCAAAATTTTAATTTTTACCTCTTGCCTATGCAGATCTAAGATTTATTGGTCTTTATGGTGGCATTGTGTATGTTATAATTTCTGAAATGCATCCACAAAAGGGCAAAATTAAACTTAGTCCCTCTAAAAAATTGATAAAATTTGAGGTCTGTCACCACCACCACCACCACCACCACCACCACCACCCCCCCTCACCCTACATGTCTTCTTCCACCTTTCATAAAGTAACATACATTTAAAATGGAAATTTCTGTTTGTTAAGTCTTTAAAATTATATGCCTACTTTGTATAAAATAAAAAGTGAGTTGTTTTGCCTCCCAGAGCCCCTCAAAGTAAATGCGAAATACGCCACATAGCCTGTGTTTTAAGTAAGACTGTCTCCAGACAGGTCCTCCAAATTTGGCAAAATTTTGTCCAGCTACCTTGGCAGGATGTAAGAACACTAACAAATGGAAATTCATTTTATTCCTATAGTTTTTTTTTTTTTCCAATAGTATTTTAAAATAGTTTAAGGTAATGTGCCAGAAGTATTAGTGCTAAAATTTATCCATCATGAAGTAGATACATCTGCTAATTCATTTATATTTCTTTAGATGTAAAGAATTATAAAAATGTGAATGCCATTTTCTTTTAATTTGAAATTAAACTCTTAGCCTTCTTTGTCAATTGTAGAGCTGTAGCATCCCCTTGTGGAATTGATGGTAACTGCGTGAACACTCCAGAAAAGCTTTGTTTACCTTCAAAATTTCAAGCATATATTCTTTCTAATCTTGATATTAGGAAAGAGAATTATTATTAGTAATGTAATTTTATTGTTTTAAAAGCTTCAGTTTGCTTTTTCACATAATTTCTACTTAGTATTTGCTTATTATAATCCTTTTCTGATAACTAATTTTTGGTGGTTCCAATTTTTCTTTTTATTCTCTCATTAAACATGATTCAATCATTTCCCATTCCTTTCTTTGCTTTTCAGTTTCGTAGTAATCATGCATGTTCTTTATTCTGAAATTTCTGTCAAATGTTAGGATTAGCTTATTAGTATCGATAATTAGTCACCTTTAACTTGAACCTGTGTAGATAATAGAATTTTACTGATTTTTAAAAAATAGTTAATATACTTAATGGTGCAAAGTTCAGAAGGTAAAAATCTGTTACCTACCTCTGTCCCCCAGCTACTCAGTTTCCTTCTTCTGAGGCAGCCATTGTTCTGAGTTTTTGGAAATATTTTATGTATATATAGGCAAATACGTATATATCCTTCTTTCTCCTTCTTAATACAAATGGACATACACTGTATCCTGCTCTGCATCTTGCTTTTTTCACTTAGCAATTCAGTAGAGAATCTCAATAAATATTTGTTGTCCCTTGATAGTAGTTAAGAATATGGACTCTGGAACCAAATTGCTTTGGTTCAAATCTCATCTCTGTCATTAAGTACCTTTGTGACCTTGGACAAGTTACTCTACCTGTTTGCCTTTTTCTTTGGCTATGAAATTGGGGAAATACAAATAGTACCTGCCTCCCAAAGTTGTTAGAGGATGAAATGAGTTCCCATAAAGTAAGCCACAAATGATATAAGCACGGGTCTAATTCATGTTCTCAGCATTATTATTTCCATTGTTCCACATTGATACATATAGAATTTCTGCATCCTTTTTTCTTTTACCAGTATTCCATTGTTTGGAAGAAAAAGAACCTTACAGGTAATCTAGTTCAGTCGCATTTCATCAGTTATCTCAGTGGCGGAGAACTTAATATGAAGAAAACCTTTGTGTGATTATACAGATTGGTACAATAATTTTCCCCCAAATGATCCATGTTATAAAAATATACATTAAGAAAATAGATATAAATATCTTTTGATGTTTTAATTTTTAATTTTGAAAGTAAGATTTAAATAGTAAATGGACAAATGAATGGGAGTTTTTCCAACATAAGTACTGTATACATATTTCAAACTAGGTTAATATTTTACTTGAGATGAGTTTCCTAGTTTGCCATTTTTGACACTAAATCTTTAATCTCTTATCTTTAGCAAAAATTCATTACTAAATTTATCCATAAATTGGTTCCATAATGGTTATCTTTATAGAACCAGAAATAACATGCAAGTATTAGTACAGCTGCCTCTGAGCAGTTATTTTCCAGCTTATGTAGCATTATGAACGACTAATTATAGTTTTTGCCTGCCTACTTTAATTTCAGTTATACAGACTTTGTGGTTAAAATTTTTCAGATGATTTTTTTTGTTTTGTTTTTTTGTTTTTTGTTTTTTTCCTATCAAGGGACTGTCAAAAATGCTGACTCTTGAGAGCATAAGGATTACTCTTATGCTTTCTAATTGGGAGTGAAAGAAATGTGTAGAGCACCTGCCACTTTCAGTTAATAACTTTTCTTTGTTTCCTGTTATCTTATTTTTTTAAACTAAAACACTTCATTCGAAAAATAAAGTATATTTGTGATTTTTTTTGCATCCATTTCATACAAGATTCCTTATGTAGTAACAATTGTATGTATATGTGTTATATAAGTAACATTTACATGGCATTTACTGTGTACTAGGCACTAGTCTAAGTGCTTTATTTATATAATCTCTTTAGAGTTGTTATAAGTATTAAATCAGTTAGATACTTTTTATTACCCTTTCTTTAACAGGTACGGAAAAAAGCACAGAAAGGGTGAGCAGTTTGCCCAAGGTCACACAGCTGGCATTTGAACCAAACTTTCTGACTTCAGAGTTTGTGATCTTAATCAATGTGCTATAATAAATTTATGTTTTGACATACATATTTCCAAATATGTTTAAAACTCAAAAATATTTTTGTTTTAAGCTGTCAGAAAAGATTTGAGTTCCCTTTGCCTATAAAATATTATTTAAAAAAAAAATGGAAGTGGTCCCTACTAATTAAAAAAATGGATCTTTTCAAGGAATGAGTAGGAGGCCAATGATATATTTTGAAATTTTGCATTTTTTTTCCAAGTCCAAATGAATGAGATATTTTGTCCAGAGGGATTTCTTATCCTGCCAAAGAAACTCTAGGAGACAGGCTTAAAAAGTGTAGCAAAAGCAAACCTTCTGGAGTTCACGAGCATCCTAAAGCCGTGTATGCATGAAAATTAGTAACTGGTATAGCACTTCCTTAATCCTTCTGCAAAGAACATGCCATGTTAGGACCGTAGACCTATTTGCTGATACTTTGTGTTTTTATGAAAGAAACAGAGGAATAAAACATACTCTCTCTTACAGTAATTTGTACGTAAACGAATTAAAGTTGCCCTCTGAGTAAAATTCCTATAGAACAAACCAAAACAGATTCTGAACTCTGACCAGAATATGGGGACACTGTTTAAGATTAGGTTCAATGTCAGGGAAGCAGAACCAGGTTGTAATTGTAATCCAATTTTATTTTAACCATGTATGGAAAACACTAGTTAAAATAGAATGAGAAAATTAGAACAATTAAAAAAAAAAATTCCCAAAAGGCAAACATTGGTGGGTACTGCCCATTTGAGCACAGTCAAGGAGAAAAAAGTGAATCCTGCTCTAGAGGCATTATTATATCCTCAGCAAAACAATTAGCTGGGAAATTCTAAGATTCCTTAAATCTCAGTGTTGTATCTGTGTACTTACCACGGAACCTTCTGGTAATTTGGCTTTCAAAATAGCTTACCAACAGGTTAAAAAATGTATTAAACAGATTTTTAAAATTATATTAACAGGCAAAAAAGGTGTATCAGTTGAAGTAAGGGATATAGACGAAAATACCATGGGAAATGGTGATAATTGCTGAAGCTGAGTAATAAGTGCATGGGGTGGGGGCGAGAATGTTTGCTTTCAATATCACTCTTCTCCCTACTTTTGTGAAGGAACATTTCCATAATAAAATATATTGATCCCAAAAAAGTGCAGGTATTTTTGCTACTTGACTCTTGTATTTCTTTCATAAATGTAGTAATCGACCCTCTACTTTAAATATATCATTCTCTGCTCAGTCATTGCAATTCAGGTCACTTTAGAAGCTGATAAAACTAGTTTTTTGAATTTGCGAGGCTGCAGAACATACACCAGACTGTGGGAAATGCCCCCAAGTAATGCCCTTGTCTGGGTGCCTGATGATCAGCCAGCTACGCTTCCCTTAGAGGTGCTTTTGAGTCACCTTTGCTGATAGGCTTATTTGCAATTATTTCTTTAATCTTTATAAATTATTATTTCTCAAATCAGAGGCTAGACATTCTGAAGGTTGGTCTTCCAAGATATGAATTCCTCTTTTGTGGGTAGTGATATAATTTCCAAATAATATCTTCTTCTTGTATTACCATCCCCTCATCTTTTATATTTTACTTGGTTGATTCTCTAGTTTTAATTTATGTTTTTAATCTTATCTTTCTCAAAGCTAATAAATGTTTTATTAAACCCTTCTATTTTTAAACAAGATAATCTTCTATTGAGGGGGCCATAAGTGTGAAATGTCCAAAGTAAATATCCAAACTACTGCTACTGGCTTTATAAAAAAAAAAACAACAAAAAACAACTTTTCAGCTAACAAATGAAGGAAGCATGATAGAATTATAAAATTGTCATTTTGCAGCCTGCGATAATTAATGACACTAGGCAGTGATCATCAATGACTGCTAATATTACAAAAAGAGAAACAATCAGACATTAGTGCCTCTTGGTGGAACCACGCAACACTATCAATGAAATGTTCTTGGCAGAATATCAAATCTAATCTCACCAAGCCTCTAGATCTAACTGCTAAAATACATAAATATAGAGGGGACAAAACAACATTAAATGACATCATGGAGACAGAGTTAAGAGAACCTCAAATATGGAAAATTTTGTTAAGACAAACTACCTGATTTCTTAGAGGATGGGGGAATCCATAGATTAAAAGAAACTTAACTTATTACAATCTATGGGCCTTGGATTTGAACAAAATGTAGAAAACTGTTTATGATAAGTTTGGAAGAACTTGAATACTGACTAGCTAATGATTTTTTAAAGTTTTCTATATATATAATTATAGTTATATAATTACATGTACTGAAATACTTATAGATGAAGTTTAAAAACACCTGGAAATTGCTTTAAAATAATGCATTGGTGGGATGAGAGGAGTCGGTGGAGGTATGGCTGAAACAAGAATAGCCTTAAGATAATTACTGAAGCTAGGTGATAGGCACGTAGGGGTTCAATATACTACTCTCTATACTTTGTATTTTTAATTTTCCACGATAAATCTTAAACAGTAACTTAGATTTCTAGTTTTAGTCTTACAAACATCTCTTGATTTCTTAACATTTCTCTTTCCTTGACTATTTAAAGTTATCTCTAGTTTTACTTTTTTTTTGCCTTTTACTTAACTAAAAAAATTCATGTAAATCTGACTTTTTACAAATTAAAACATTTTTCAGTATAGTTACACTGTTACTCCTTTATTAATAATAAAAATATTTTTATAAACCTTCAGTCACTAACTTAAAAAATAAGTTCAAATTTTTACATATAGGATTTATTTTAAAACAAACTCATCCCTTTTTGCATAGTATGTCTATTTCAACTAAATGCATATTTCTTAAATTTATTTGGTAAAAAAAAAATATTTTTGGTAATAGATTATAAATGTTTTAGTTTTTATTAGTTTTTCTAAACTTGCATGCTAATCAAACTCTTATTCAACTCCTTCGAGGTCTTAATTTTTCCTGGATAAAAATCTGTTTATAGCTTTCTTGTTCAAGATACAACTGTTAATCTGAAGATAATAGTCGGCTACTTATGAAGTGTCCTAATCCTAACCTTAAATATTAAGTTGACTTTTTGGTTTAGTTTTTTTTTTTTTTCCTTTTTCTCTTTCTTATTGCTTGGCTGTTTACTCACCTCACTAGCTTGGATGCTCATTACCATCACATGGAATTAATTGTATTTTTACTTTAGGTATTTGCTACAACCAAGAGATAATGGAAACAAATCATCTAAAACTGATGACCTTGGGTCTCTTCGATTAAATATATGTTATTCAGAAGACTATGTGCTTCCTTCAGAGTACTATGGTCCTTTGAAAACTTTGCTGCTAAAATCACCAGATGTTCAGGTACTTTAAAATTTTTAAGTATGATTTAATATAAAAAGGCTAAAATAATTATGTAAGTGACAAGGTAAAGATTTCAGGGCATCAAGCTTTATTAAAACAGTAATATACATATATAGTATATAAGTATGTATATTTAATTTATCTGAACCTCAGTACTATGATTCCAATATGTGTTCCAGATTTCATCTCCGATAGTTAATGAACATATTTGAATTATTTTTACAGGCCAGTGATTGAACATTTAATCACATTTCCTTAATTTTGTGCTTGTTTTCTGCCTTTGTGTATTCTAGCCAGTATCTGCCTCAGCTGCTTACATTTTGGGTGAAATGTGTCGAGATAAAAATGATGCTGTTTTGCCCCTTGTACGACTGCTGCTGCACCATGATAAACTTGTTCCTTTTGCCACTGCAGTGGCTGAATTAGACTTGAAGGATACACAGTAAGAGTTATATTAAGTATTAATTATGCGTTGTTGAATTTGGACCTTCGTTTGTCAATTTGTTTTTGTAATCTTAGTTCTTTTGTATTGACTAGCTCTACTATAGCATAGTCTGGAAAGAACTGCTTAACATAATAAAGGATAGTTCTTCAAGTTAGCAAACAGTATCCACCAACTGTAAAATTAACAGTTAATGAAAGTTTTTTTTTTAACTCAGTTGCGCAATTTCCTGTTACTAGTCTTTGCTGCTGCTTATAATGATTCACATGTCACAAAGAAAATACTATGTCAGAAGTTCCTTTTTCCTTACCCATTATGTAGCACCCTTATATGCCACAGGTGTGACATTATAAAAAGCAGTCGAGTGGCTTCCCATTTCTGTCATACTGTAACATTGTTGTTTTACACACACACATACACACATATTTGCACTTCATAAATTTGGTTTGCTTTTTTTCTTAACTTATTTTTATATTTTCAGTAAGTTTTTGCAAGTTGGAAAATCCTAATGGCAGCAAACTTTTAAACGGATGGTAAAAATTACTAAAATTTTATATATGACCAAGTCAGATATCTCATATTACTGATTTCGCAGCCTTTGTTTACTACACTTGGTTTCACCTTATTTCTGTTTGTATTTCAGAGATGCAAACACGATTTTTAGGGGGAATTCCTTGGCTACTAGATGTCTGGATGAAATGATGAAAATAGTGGGAGGGCACTACCTGAAAGTAACATTAAAACCTATTCTGGATGAGGTATGGAGTATTTGTACTCTGATGATGATAATTTGTGTGTTCTTGTTATAGCATCTCTTTCATCCAGTAATCTGTTGATGGGAACGATGTATCTATTCATGTGTTGCTGAAAGAATAACACTGAACACTTTAAATGTAGAATAAATTATTTACTGTGTCATCAACAGATTATTTTACTCAAAGAGCACTTTGTGGTATAATCTACATAATTATTTCTTTGTTATTGGATTTCTGTTTTAGCTAGTGTTTCAGATATATGAGAAACATTTTTTTATACAGTGCTTTGGGAGTATTGTATACATTATCTCTGGATGGAGGTTTTAAACTTTGTTATAGTCTTAATTTTTATAATATCAGAAAAATAATATTTTCGTTTTGCCAAATTATTTCTAAAAGAGCATTAAATGAAAAAGTAATCTATTTTCCAGATATGCGAATCATCAAAATCCTGTGAAATTGATCCTATTAAATTAAAAGAAGGAGATAATGTAGAAAATAATAAGGTAAGTCCTTGTTATCTTCATAACTGCATTAAAATTGGCCTTACAGGTATACCTCTTTCCCACTTATGTTATAGTACTGCTATAAGGAGGGAAGCAGTGCCTTTCATTCTTTGCATGATACCTGTACCATTAGCAGCATTTCCTGTGTCTCTTTTTTAGAGTGTTATCTCCCCATCAGGTTTCACTTTTTTTTTGTTTGTTTTGTTTTTGTTTTCGACACTCCGTTTTGGCTCTGGTAAACAATAATGGAGTAAGGCTATATCTAGTCGCAGCCCTATTCTGGTCAGTCTTTTAGGTTCAAACTGATCAGGCTAAGTAAGTAAGTAGCACAATGACTTGATCAGCCAGTACTTGTAGTTGCCTCTGGGAAAATGATGATTGTGTTAGAGTTACAAGTGTTTATTACAATAGATAATTGCTGCTGCTTGTGCCATTTATTTCATTTATTCACCTCTGATACCTAGCTATTATAAATCTGTCTAATTTTATTAAATGAGGTCAAGATGTAAATTGTCCTTTAACTGAATAAGTTTAGCGAAGGGAAGCAGAGCTTTAGAATATTAGATAATGGCTGCCTAATAGATGTCATTTCATTGCATTTGTTTCCAAGAAGACTATTGAAATATGTAAAAGTCAAAATCTTACTGTTTACCTTTTAAATCCTACAGGAGAATCTGCGCTACTATGTAGACAAGTTATTCAGTACAATTATAAAATCAAGTATGAGCTGCCCCACTGTAATGTGTGATATCTTTTATTCTCTAAGGCAAATGGCTGCTCAAAGATTTCCTAGTAAGTGCTTTGTATCGCTAAAACATGACATCTCCTTTTCAATATTTTTTTTTGTAGATTTACTGTGTATTTGATTTATGTGAAATGTTTACTGTCTGTACAGTCTTATTTAGTTTTTCAAAATAGATCTAGCTTTTTTATGAAACATTTGATTTCATTTTCTTAGAATCGCAAAACATTCTATTTCAATATAATGACAACTTTATACAAAGAGAAAATCAAAAATCACCATTATTTTTTGAGAAAGGCGAAATTTAGAACTGTATCATTTATAAATAAACATTTATACCAGGTGCTTATGAGACTGCTAAATATAATAAACAAAAACACCTTCGTTATTTGTACCAACTCCCTTTTCCATTTGCATGCATTCAAATAGAATTTTTAGTTTCATAAAACTGATTAGATTTGACAGTTTGAGAATGATAAGGTTTTGGTGGTGATAGGTTTTTACAGAGATGGTTTTAGACATTAGAAATATCTCTGTTGTAGTATACATAGAATTTTGAGGTGTGTATGTCAATAAGTGGCGTGCTTTAATTTTGTAAGAGCAGCTACGTCAAGGCGTTGCTTAGAAACATTTCATAAAATTGAGTTGCTATCTCTGATTGTCAGTGCTTGAAATTATTCTAATTACATGCATCTCTGATGAGTAAATAAACTCGCTATAGCTGTCATTCCAGATCTACCTGTAATGGTCGGGGCGGGGGGGGGGTTGAAGCAGTAAGGCAGCTACTTAAATTTTTAGTCTTATCCAGCTGTGTAAAACTGTAAGTTTATATCTGTAACCATCTGAAGAGATTTTGCTATTTTTTCACGTTCGTTTTAAGTGTGTATATGTGTACACGTGTATATTATCTGCCTCTATACCCAAAGCTAAAGTGGTGGGGCTACATAGTAGTTTTCTAGCTAACATGTAGCTAAAGTTAGACCTATATGTCTTTGCTAATTATAATAAAAACACAAACAAATATTTCAAATAAGTATGCTAAATCTAATCTTTGTAACAAAAATAAAAGGAACAGAGTTAGATTATGGTAACCACATTGAATGTTTAGTGAGTGAACAGTCACAGTGCTAGCCTGCATCATCTCCTAATCTCACCTACACTGCACCACGTGAGGCAATTACTGTTCACCTTAGGTAGAAATAGAGAGTGAAACAGATTTAGAGAAGCTTAAGGAACTTGTCCACGGTCCATGACATGGCCAATAGGCAAGCAGGGTCTCAAACTTGGGCCTGGCCTATTCCAAAGCATGCTACTAATCACTGTAATCTATATTACCCAGTGATCTTGGCTTTAAATATGCTTTATCTATTCAATTCTTGTTTATATAAATAATCTAAAACAATTTACTATTTTTTTATAAATGTAAACATATCTCCTTGACTGTCTTTTTCTTAACTATTAATATGTCTTCATATCCTCAGTAGATTACAGTAACGATAGTTTTGTTGTCGTAAAATATTTTCATTTGTTCTAACCACCCTGAGAAGATGAGTTGGGAAGAGGGGAGGAGGCAATGAGTGGGAAGTAAGTATTATTAAAGAATTACAAATTAAATACTTGTCAGTGACTACCTACTGAGTGACTTATAAGAGTCAAACCAAATCCAGACATTTTTTTCCCTCACTACCTGCTTCTTTGATTGTTAAGAGTTGACTCCAGTCTGAAATGAAAGCTGTAGGTGAATGATCAAAGCCACAAGTTGTCACCAGTTTATCTGCATTTTTATAGGGAATATTGAAAGTTTTTTTAAAGTAAAGGTTTCATTCTATTGCATAGCCTTTGATATTATCAAGATTTTTCAGGGGAAAATTGAAACAATTATCTTAAATTGAAAACAATCTTCTATCATAAAGGGATTCATTATTATCTCTAGGTAGTGCCAGATACTACTTTTATTTTGGTTGTAATTTCAGGAGTCTTTTCTTGCAGATTGAGGAAAGGAGTATTTTTCCAAATTAAAATATTTCTGAAAATGTAGCAGCTTTGCCTTTCATTTTCTTTATTATTTCTCTTAGATTTTTTTAGTCATAGAATTTTTTCTTTTAATTTAGTCATCATCATTACTATCATTTCATCAACTCAATTCTTATTAGATAAATTATATTGATCTCCTATTTAGTTTACATGTTTTTTCACTATTTTTTACTTTGTCATCCTTGTTTTTTAATTGTTTTTGTGCATGACATTTCACCGTTTTTTCCCTGCAGATGACCCTCATGTTCAGTATTCTGCAGTGAGCAGCTTTGTATTTCTTCGTTTCTTTGCTGTAGCCGTAGTGTCACCTCATACTTTTCATTTGCGACCTCATCATCCAGTAAGTGTTGTTCTTCTCAAAGCTTTATTCCATTTTTATTTATTTTTAATAAAAAAAAAGATGAAATAAGCCAATTTCACTTGGGTATATTTTCTTATACTTAAATTCACTAGACATTTTTCTTGACCATTTCAGTCTCAGAAGACTGAAAATTCTATTTTTTGTTGTTAAAAGATACTACACAGAGTAATAAAATATTGATAATTATTGAGTCTTGGTGACGAGTATAAAGAAGATTCGTTATGTTTTCCATCTGCCGTTGTGTATGTTTGTAAATTTCCACAATACAGGGTTTTTGATTATTATAGTTTTAGTTTAATCTTTCAGGTATTTTTAAATCTAAGAAATTTGTAGAGGCTCATTTCCGAAAGGTGTAGAAACTTTTGTTGGAGCATAATTTGATATCTTTATATTTGTACTTTTTATTCACCTGAGATGGTAGTATAACTTTGAGATTTAAAACTTTTAAAAGCATATCATATTTTCGTTGTGAAATGCTGTTTAATTAAAGATCTGTACCACATAGATTTACATTTCTTAACATTGTAAAATTTATTTTTGTTGTTTATTTTCTTCTCATACAGTGTATTCCTGCTGATTCTTTTTAACCTTTTATGTCCCAAATATTTTATAATCTTATCTAATTGCTTTCATTGCAGATTTATGTAACTAATAATAATAGCCAATATTTATTTAGTGCTTACTTTGTATTAGGCTTTATTCTGAGTACTTAGTATGTTTTAACTTATTTAGTCCTTCCAGTAACCCTATGAGGTAAATTCTGTTTTCATCCTCATTTGCAGATAAGATCACAATTCAGTGACTTCTCCAAGGTTAAACACATAATAAATTATGATTTGATCTCAGTTTTAGCCAGATTAAACAGGAATTCTGCTTCAGTCAGTCTTCCTCATCTGTGAGTCTTACCCCTGTTCCTTTCTGCCTCTTAGGCAGTCAGATATTGGAGTACCTATATTGTATTGAACATTGCACTCAGCACTGAGGATGCAGTTATGAGGAAGACCTCCCTGCCTTTAGGAAACTCAGTGACTAATACAGTATTAGGAGTACCTATGGGTTTTGGAGCTACACTAGACTCCGAAGGCTGCCACTCTTGGCATTGGCCACTCATTTAACTTAGAAAACTGAGTAAAACTGTGCTGCTCTGGCAGCAACACCCCCTTTCTTTTCAGAGGACAAATGGTCTGCGAGTAGCTGCAGCAGAGAGTGGGCCAGTGTCCTTTTGTTCACATAGTTGTCCTTTATGTGGCCATGTCACTGAAACTGTACTGAACACAGGGGAAGCGAAAGCTTGGTAGCAGCATTCTGAACATAAACAGAACTCCTACCTCTAAGCTTGTGACCCCGTCTTGTATTCAGACTTAGATTTACATGTTCTTGTAAAAGATGTTGCAATAAAACCCTTCTAACCACAAACTCTGTTATTTAAGTCACTTTCAATCAGCATGCCAAAAGGACTGCTTCATACTGCTCTATAACTTATTGTTTACTTTTAAGTATAACCTTATCCTTTCTTTAAAGACTTTTTCATTCTAATTGGGGAAATAGGGCAAATTCTTAAGATACATAATCTAAAACTACATCTAAATCTAAAACTAGTACCTGGTTAGTACCACGTAAGAAGTATAGACAGTTCACATTATACAGATTGAGAGCAAGGAATGATCCCAGGGACCTTGGGGTGATGACATTGTCAAAACCAGTATTAAAATTTACAGAGTGGTTAGGAAGGAGAAACAATTAAAGGTCATTGGATTTTACATTTAGAAGGTTTTTGAATTTTGAGATGCCAGTTTTAGTAGAATAGAAGAAGAAAATAAAGATTGCAGAATATTAAAGAATAAATAGGTAAATATAATTTTACCTAGGAAATGTTTCAGAAGTGAGCCTGCCCTGCTGCTAAACACATGGGCAAATTCAGTCATGTGCACGTGTGTGTACATAAACACATGAATGAATAATTTTTTAGAAACATTTTAAAACATGGGTTATGTTAACATTGACTCGGTAAACCACTTTCCAGAAATTTCATGGTGAGGAAAAAAAAGGATTGAACCATCCTTCTTACCATGTCCCCCATTCTGTCATTGATAGCTCCTTTCAAGTCTCAGCCAAGGCAGACTTCTCTAACACATGAGTCTAAGTCCCTCTCTTATGTGTGCGTGGAGCACCCTGTGGCTCTTTCTGTCCTGGCATTTCTCATACCATTTTATAATAATCATCTGTTTACATTCTCTACTTGTGACTGTCAGCATCTTAAGAACAGGGGCTAGATTTTTTTCAAGTTTGTGTGCCCCAAGCACATGGCACAGTTTCTAGCATCTACTCAGTAAATGTTTGGGAAGTAAAAGATGGTAGCTCAGAGAGGTAGCCTATCAAATGACGAGTCTTTTCCAAAATGGGAATACCAATATATGATTTAAATAGAGGAGAAGAAACCAACAGAAAGAACAACTGAAGAGAAAAGTGGGCCTAACTAATACCAGATCAATATCCTGGAGGATTAAGAAAGAGTGTCTTTTTAAAAAAATCATAGGGTAAATCTTGAGAAAAAGAATAATTCCTTCTATGAAATATTATGGCGAACCCCGTGAAATTGTTTGTTGGTAGATCAAAAATTAATAAGGACAATTACACATGGTTCAACCTAATATAAGAAAAAAAGGATAGGATATGCGAGAGAGCATTTCAGTTGAATTTAATAAATATTACATAGCATCTACTATATGCCCGTGCCAGGCTGTGTGCTAGGTGCCAGATGTCTAAGGTACTGATCAGCTATGAAAAATTATGATGTCAGATGGTAGTAGGGGAAAAATTTAGAACAGCCTATATGTAGAGTATGTCAGGGAATCAACAGCAGCTAAATGTGAGGGCCATGTTGATATAAACAAATCTCTGATATGCAGAAACTATATAAAATATACTTTGTTCTCTTTTTCTAATTCAGTGAAATAATGACCTAAAACATTGATTTTAAAACCACACGTGAACGGAGAAGTCAGTGAAATATAGTTCAAATTCAGTTTATTAGCATATTGTTAAGATTTTTATATTCTTCCAAGGCAGATAATTGTAGGGACCTTTTATACATGGAATTCTGGATGTTCTATCTAAAATATTTTCGAATAACTATTTCTTCAGTATATCATAACGATCATATCCCAGATAATCCTTCTTTTCTAGATTTCCTTACATCCTGGTTGTTTCTTCCCCTTCACATTCACTGCCTATTTTCAATGTGTGGATACTAAAATATTAAATAATATAAACCAAAAAACTGAACTAAAGCATTTCTATATCTGAATTTTCTTGAGTATGTCTTTTGATTGAAGATATTATTTATCTGAATCACCAAAACAAAGATGGTCTACATAGTGATAGGGGAATCAGTTATACAAATGTAGAGAATGGTGAAAACTCATAAGGCTATATAAATATATATATTTAAAATATGTTCATTTCACTGTATGTAAATTATACTTCAATTTGGAAAAAAGGGAGGAACAATGACTCATTAAGGGACACTTTAGTCAGTTTTATTTATATTTTTTCTGGTAGACAGGCCTGAAAAACACTTTGGCCAGTAGAGCTAGATATTATCCTCTGCTAAGATCCTATATGAACTGGGTGACTTCTCATTTCCTAAGTTGAATTTAGGTCTTTGCTTTTATGGTGAAAAGAATTGATTGCAGAAGCCATATAAATTATTGAATGTGCTTAGGGGTACGTTGAGTACAAAAAATTTGAAAACTGTTATTTTAAGTTATAACGTAGAAAAAAGTAGATGCCATTGACATTTCAAAAGTGAATACAGTTTTTAGGCAATTCAAGCTGCCATAGTGTATAAAAGAGCACATCAGGTGACACATCATAAATATAGTTATTTTGGGAGGAATTGTCAATTACGTTCAGTTTCTTTAGTCTCTTAATTTCCTTAGTCCAGAGAGTTCTACCCATCCTTTGCTAGATTTTAAATATGTTGGTGGTTTGAATGAATATTTTTGACTCACTATTTTAGAGCAGTGCAACCCATGCACTCTATTTTTATTCAAATTCAATTTTTAAAACTTAACAGGAATTTTGTGTCTTTTTTACATTCTCTAGGATGCACAGACAATTAGAACATTAACTCTTATCTCAAAAACCATTCAAACTTTGGGTAGCTGGGGGAGTCTGTCCAAAAGCAAGGTAAGTCTTTACATCTCTTGTTTTGTATTCACACTTCAAAAATGGTTTACCCTGTGATCCCTTCTCCCTCACTACTCCCTTTCAAATTAAAAACAAAGCAAAAGCAAAAATACTATGTATAGATGCCAGTAGCTGTCAATTAGGTAGATATATTTTAGTCACCTGTTAAAAAAGACAAATTCATTTAAACTAACTTATATAAGAGGAGCAGAAGATCTAGTAAACAGATGTTAGGGCTGCCTGTTTATCTGTCTGCACCATAATCTAACATCTATTGAGGAAATCTTTAGTGCCAAGTTCTTGAAATATATGATTGAATCCTTTTAGGCCTTACTTCTCAGCTTTATTAAAAATACAGCCCATTATATTCTGAGCTCTCGACTTAACATATATAAATCCTGTCTGTTTTTTTTCTTAGTCAAGTTTCAAGGAGACATTCATGTGTGAATTTTTCAAAATGTTTCAAGAAGAAGGATATATTATAGCAGTTAAAAAGGTATGATTGTTTTACTCTGGAAATATTAACATTTCTTATCATATAGCATTGGGAAGTAACATTTTATATTATTCCTAGGAGTCAGTCCCCAGTTTGAAAAATAATGTTTAAACTATCCATCAAATATAACAAGGCTGTATTTTTCCCCCTTTCTCCTTCCATACAACTATGGATTTTTTAGCTCCAAAAATACCTAAATGAATTTTACCAACAGCTACTATTGCCAGTGTCTTAATAACAAATTACAAGTATCTAGAGTCAGGGCTTCTCAAGTGACACTATTGGCAATTTGGCTAGATAATTCTAATTTGTGAGGGACTGTCTTGTACCTTGTAGGATGTTTAGCAGCATCCCTGTCCTCTACCAGTTAGATGCCAGTAGCATACCCCAAGTTTGACAACCAAAAATGTCTCTCAATGGTCACTGTCTCCTGAGGGATAAAATTGCCTCTGGTTCAGAACCTCTGGTCTAGGGAAAAAGGCTTAATATGTACCCGATGTATAGTAGCCACTTAATTATTAAATTATTAAACGTTTTATAAACACCATAGGCTTATAGTAGTAACCTTAGGAAAGTTACTATAAATTAAAACATACAGAATCCTACAGTATATAATAGCCTAACACTAGGCCTATAATATACAATAATTGCTGTATTTAGCAATTGGGAATGTTTTAAAAGGATCTGTAATTTCTTGAGTCTTCAGTTCTGAATCATTCTAAATAAAATGTAGCATTATTATAAAACCCTAAAAATTTGAAAAAAATTTATTTTGAAGTACATCTAAACTTGTCATAAAGAAAGCACACTGTTTTATTTATCACAGCTCTAACTTAAGGAATTCAAATTAGCAAGGCCAAATTTTAAAGGTTTCATTCGGTTTCTGGAGCATGGTTCACAGTTGATTGCCAGGAGTATAATTCGTGGAAGTGTGTTTGTGCTTTTTTTGTACTTTTATAATTCTTACAGGGACTTAGTATATGAAAGTGATGATTTAAAAAATTTAAACTAGTTGGAATTTTTTTATCTAGAATAGTGCAAGTTCAACCAAAAATGTTTTAAGCAACCATTGAAGCCTTTTAAGGAAAAAGTCTTTTAGAAGAATGGGCAAACAAAAAGCTGCCCTTTTAGTGATAGGACATTGTTGAAACAGTTGTGAGACAGTATAGGCAGACTTTTGTTGGCAAGATTATGATGTATTGTCTTTTTTTTTAGGATTGTTTTTCCATTTTTTATGACCTAGGCCTTAGTAGCATCTGATTTCAGTTTTTTTCCTGATATAATCAGAATGTGTAGAGTTGATAAGGTCAATGGAGAAAGCATTTAAGCATGTCAGTTTAGTCTGTTCCCAATCCACTCTGAATCACCCACTTACATTCTCTTGGACTATCACCATAGTATGTCTCCTTTACTGATTTGCTTCTAGATTCCTAAACTAGCATAGAATATTTTGCCCTAGTATAAGAGTTTTCCTTATTATTCACTAGCTAAGTCTGGATATGTGCAATATAGTAAATTGCAAAAGTTTATGAAGCCCAATTTCCCATTTTGAATTGTTCTCACTAGTGACATTGATCACTGCTCCAGAAAAAAATAGGTTATAACTCTGAATCATATACTGTTTCCACAGAGTTTAGGAAGGGTAACCTGGATTAGTCTGTAAACACAATGACCGTATAATTTAGTGTCCAAACCCAGATACTTTCAAGAGTAAAAAGTTGTGGTACTGATTATATTGGGACCACAGTTGTAGACAAGGAAATCCCTGAGCAAACTGGGACCTATAGTCACCCTGCATATAGTCCATCTTAATTATTGTGTATTCTTTCACTTCATTTAACTGTATTTACCCCATAGTTCCTTATAAAATATAATAAATGTAATAATTATCATAAATAAGTAATAAATATTTGCCAGATAAATAAATCAATGCCTTCAGGCAAAACTAAGAAATGAAATAGTCAGATGTCTGTTATACCACATTAGTGGGTTGGTCCACCTGTAAGAAATGAAGATAAGGTAGGATATTTCTTTAGTTCCTTTGAATACTTTTTCTGTATCACCTACATATAATGTAAAAAGAAACTCTAGTCTTGTTCTTTCACTTACCAAGATTTTTTTCCAGCAAATTAGAAGTGAACATTCCATTGGAAAACTCCCAAGTGTGAGTTCTGGTGGATGATCTACAGCCAGTCTTAGGAGAAAATGGCTGTGCCTACAAATTTCTACTTTACATTAGACACTGGTGCCTCAGTCTCATTTATATTGGAATGTACTGTGTTTTTTGTTTGTTTATTTATTTATTTATTTTAAGTTGTTAATGGGACAACATAGAAAAGTATAAAGAAAAAAGCAAGGATGTTCATTTATGGGACAAAATAGGATTCCTCTCTAAGAACAAAAATTGTTCCTCGAACTACTGACTTCCCTTTCCCATGAAAGCAACATGCCAGGAAACTCTTGACCTGTCAAGGTAGCATATTTGTGAAGCTAAATACTCTTCACTGGGAGGCTTGCCATTCATTGGTAGAGTCAGGTACTCCAGTTTTTCTTGAGCCACCACATTCACATGTTCTGCATAGGAAGTTTATGAATGGTGATTAGATTTTAGGTTATTCCTGAGAACCCAGTTACACTTGAGTGATAACTATGAAATACTGTCTCCGAGGGCTAAAGCCAATTATGTATAATAGAAATCAGCAAACTCTTTTTCTGTAAAGGGCCAGTAAATAAATATTTTAGGCTTTGCTGGCTACATAGGGCTCTGCCACATAATTCGTCATTTTTGTTTTTGTTTTACATTGCTTTAAAAATGTAAAAACTATTCTTAACTCATGGGCCTTACAGAAACAAGCTACAGGTTGAATTTGGCCCTCCAAGTCATAGTTTGGTAGTTCCTGACTTATAGATTATTTCTATATCTAAACTCTTTGGGACCAGAAGTATTTTAGAATTTAGTTTTTTAGTTTTTAAAAATAATAAGTATATGCTATGTCTTATATAATCTCAGTGGGGCCTGGGGCTATATGCCATAATCAAACTTACTAGCATTTATGTAGCACAATGTATGAATATTTACCCTAAGTAGATAAATACAGACTATAAATAATAGCCCAATGCCAGTTAAGATTAAGTGATAACCCCCAAATTAGTTTATTGTAAGTCAAAAACAAAAAACTATTTGTATTCAAAGCTTTATAGATTCTGGAATTGCAGTTAGGAGATTATGGATTGAATTATTTCTATAAGGAATATATTCTGAGTTTTAAGTAATTTAAGAAAAAACTTTTTAGAATACTGTCATGGTAAATTAGGGACTTCCTCTACAATTAAATGTGTTTTGCTTAATAATAACTTTACAGTATTATCAGTGACATTTAAATAAGCTGAATTTATGATGTATCATCACATTGTAATATTTGCCTATTTTTCCATTTAGTTCTTAGATGAAATTTCATCCACTGAAACTAAAGAGTCCAGTGGTACGAGTGAGCCTGTGCACCTGAAAGAAGGGTAATTTAATGAAATTAGACATTAAAGTCATGTTTTAGTGTAGATGTTAAGTAAGTACAATGAGAATGGGTCTGGAAGTGAGGAAATCTGGGTTTTTGTTCTGTGCTAGAACTGCCTAAGTAAAATCAATTAGGTAAGTCACCCTCCTATCTTATGACTTAATGCCAGATGGGCGTGCTTCCTTGCCCATATAATCCTATAGTTGTTTTTCAAATATGATGAGATTATGGCATTAGAGTCCTTTGAAAAAGTAACAGCAGTATTCAGTCGTAAAGTTATGTTAGCATTGGAAATTAAGGGCTGGAAAATCACTCATTTGGCCCTTTTAGTTATGGATAGCACAGTTATAAATATTATAATATTATATTCCCATAGTATAACCAAAATAAATGCAAAACTTATAGATGGCAAAGGCATTTTTATTTACTTAATATAATTTTACACAATTTTTCATATCATTTAAAAGTAAAAGATAATCTTTTGTTTTAGATTAACTATTTTAATATTTGTAACTCAATGTTTAACATTTGTTTTGGCAGTGAGATGTATAAAAGAGCTCAGGGAAGAACTCGGATTGGAAAAAAGAATTTCAAGAAACGGTGGTTCTGCTTAACAAGCAGAGAGCTCACCTACCACAAGCAGCCAGGTAGTTGTGTTTATGCTTTATTGTGGGGTCTTTTCCTGGTTCTTAGTGAAGATTCCTTTTTTTGCTGCTAAATGTGACTCTAGTGAACTTTTTCACTAATATTACTATAGTTTACAGCTTCTCACAGTGATGCACACACACTAGGAATGTAGTAAATATTTGACAAGTGACCATGTAAATCACATGTGCTTCATTTTTTAAAAATCTCTGGTAAATCGCTGCCATTATAATCAATATATAAGGAACAACATTTAGACTTCTTAGAACTTAAAAGTTTCTTTAACTTTTAAGCCAAATTTATAAGAATCAACATCTAATAAATGAGTGTTGTAGTAGTTTTCTGGATAATATCAACCAAAAATTCTCGAGTCATACCATAGATTGTGATTCCTATAAAGTTATCAGATTCATTCTGGACTGTTGACCAAGCCAACTCCAAAATGGATATTTTAATACTTTGCCTCCTGAGAAAGCACAAATCGGCTATCTGAGTAAAGAAAGCCATCTTTCTACAGTATGATTTGAGGGTTTCAGAGAGGCAAATTTGTCCCTCAGTGGACTGATACAATGCTTAAAATCTCCACCTTTTATGTTTATTTCTTCGAGGTAAAGTATTATCCATAGATGGCCATTAGCTTCTTCTGATATCTTAGCAAAAACTTAGTAGCTTGCGTAGTTATACCCCTAATACATCAGTTTTCAGGTTGATTTCTCCAATGTGAAGCTAGAACTTAAATACTTGAGAAGTAATCGGAGTACAAAATCTTTTTTATATTTTCATGATATTCATCCTAATCTTTTACAGCTGTCTCAGCCCCATGTACATTAACCTTATTTGTGTGGGTGTGGGTCTCCTTTTGTTGAAGCTTTTCAGAGCACTTGCCTGTTTTTCAAATAAATAATAAACCTCTTAATAGGGAGCACTTATCACTTTACATATTTTTCAGTAAATTATAATTACAACATGGAAAGTGAAATAAATAGGTTTGGAAACAAACCCAATGGATTTGGTAAGCAGAAAAGCCTAATCAATGGAACAGAAGGTTGTAGGCTTAGTAGTAGCCTAGCAACTGCAAGTATTCAGCATCCCATACACATCATTTGATATGTTTTACAGAAGAAATGGGGAGTCTTAGTTAATCCATCAAATCTGTTAGGCAAAGAAAATCTCTTAAGAGAACCTCTGCTATAAATTCTGAAATGATAAAACAAATACCAGACATGAGGTACTTTCAAGAGAATGTAAACTCAGTTAAATAGATTGCTTCTTGAAGAGTAGTGATGTTAAATATTTTTTGTTTCATAATTTCTTTGAGTGGCCTAACCAGAATGACTGTGTATGTCCATATATATTAGTACGACCTTTTTATTTTCAGGCGCCCAAATAATTTATTATGGCATATAGATATTCAAATGACTAAACATAAATAGGCTGGCTACAAACTTGCCCTTCCAGACAGCATTTTTTAAGCTAAGCTCATTTTGAATGTTTTAGAAGTTACAGCTTATATTGGTGTTATATATAAATGTTCTCACATAATAGTGACATTTAAAAAACAGCAGTCATAATGTGCTGGTTATGTTTATATTTAACAATACATTGATATAAATTGTAAGGTAAGGTAGTCATTCTTCATGAATAAATTAGCTATTTTTTTGTCATTTAAAGCATTTTCTAATTTGAGCCAGTGTTCTAAAGTCTTTTTTGGTTTAAGAATCAGATGATAGCTTTGGACCCTTTTCTCTAGAAAAAGGCACATACAAACTAAATTCAGCATTTTGCACATAACTTCAGTGAGTTCATAGACCCAAAGTCCATTCACAGTTCTCAGGAACCTCTGTTCTAGCCAGTGCTTTTGTGAGAATAAACTTTCGTAGAATGATCAGACTGCTCTAAATATAAAGTAGACACATTAGAAGTTACATTGTTTTCAGGCCCTAAGAAATTTAACATGACTTTGGAGGAGTGAGCACTATTATATGAAGTTGTGAGATTATTTACCAAAGCCTACAGTTTTAAGCATCCATGCTTGTTGCTTTAACTATTTTGATGGATTTTTCCAAAATGTATTACATGCTTCCCTGCCTTCTAAAAAGAGTTCATTGAACGTAAGTTAACATTTTCTAGATGACTTGGGGCTGTCATTGTTAATATTAATTATTACATAGTGCTCTGATTTAGTGATGTTTTCAGGGCTGCTTATGGGTATATGCAGCTTTTCACTCCTCAGATAAATGCCTTGGACTGCTATGCTTTTTTGTGTGTTTCTGTGTTTGCTTTATACGGTTTTTCTTTATCCCCTTTATGTTTAGGCTGTCACCTTAAATTTCTTGTGCCATCAGTGAACCATAATGTTCCATCTCACTTCCACCTCCATCACCCACCTCCATTTTTTACTGCTAATATACTGTGAGTGAGGATATGGGTACTCCGTATGTTAAAGTTATGCATAAGATTAAAAGTCTTTGATTGAAAACTTCAGAACTTTATGAATAAAATGCATGGTCTTTGGAGTCTCTGTTTGGGTGTTCAGCAACTTCCTGCTTACTTCCTGTTTTCTTGCTGCTTTCTGGGTAGACAAGACTGCTAGTTAAGTCTGTCGCTACACTTACTGTGTGTCTGAAAGAGTGCCTCCCAAATTTTTTGTGACATAACTCTAAACCATTGAGTTTTTTACTCTATCATACTCTTACCGGGCACTAGAATTTTTCTACCATTTAGAATCAAATAATACAACCTTTTCCCGACTTACTAGAAAAGAAATTAATAGAATTTTCTCAATTTTAAGGCTTTTTCTCAGATTATTAAATTGTTGATGCCTGCTTAGGTAATCACTAATAAGCAACAGTAAACACCAAAACTTCAATACAACTAAATTAATGTGTGGTGAATTAATATTATAGGGCACTCAGCTATCAGTCATGATTACCTTGATAGTCTTTTATGGAGCCGTGTGTTTGTGATTATGGTTTTATATTGCTATATTATAGTGCAGTCTTCTCCTACAAGTAAAAGTCTCCAAGTTGTATGCCAGAACTAAATGAGTTTTGATGTTCTAGCCTCTGCCTGTCTCATCTAGCCTCATCTTTTACATTCGCTGTATGTCACTTCACTAGACTAACTCTTGCAATTTGTTTAACTTGTATTCTTTTACATACATGCTCTTGCATGTACTTTACCTAGAAATCCCTTTCTTCTTCACCAATGTAATTTATTGTCCTGTAAGCCTCAAATCAACCGTTAGCTCTTTGCGGGAGTCATTCATAAGCCTCTACCCACCTCAGTTGAGTTGTTCTTAACTATGTTTTTTTTTTTTTCCACCTTAGTGATAACTTTTGTTACACTGTGTGGTCCTTTTCTCTGTCTCTTCACCTAGTCTCTCAGATTTCCAATGGTGGAGATCATGTATTTACTGCCTTTATTAAGGCATTTAGTAAATGTTTTTAATAAATGATATTCAAAGAAGACCATATATTCTAGATATGGTTTTATCTGAATTACTGTAAGAACCACAACTCCAGGCTTCTGAAATTTTCACTAAGCCTACTAATAATAGATTATTAACAAATTTATCCCTGGAATTCCTTGCTGTGTTCTCCAAAGTTGATTAGATATTGTCTATTTTATGAGAGACCTGACATACATAGGTATATACATACAGCCTACATAACTTCCATGTGATAGCAAATTTTCTAGCTCATATAGCCTGCGGACAATATAAAGGAAACTTTCATGGTGTTTTAAACAGAAACCTCAATATATTTGGGTTGACTTGGTTTTCACCTGCTCATATTTTCACACAGGGCTCTGCAGTATTTTTTTCTTTGATAACTAAAGACTGTCGTTGTTGATTCAATCATGCATTCATTCACCAAATATTTTATTGAGTGTCTACTATGTTCCAGACATTGTTCTAGGCTCTGGAGAAAACAGTAGTGAACAAAACACACCAAAATCCTTGTCCTTGTAGATCAAATAGTTTCATAGTAATGTACAATAAACAAAAACCAATTATATAGTATGTCGGATGATTATAAATGAGATATACAAAAATAAAGCAGGGAAGGAGAATAGATAATGGTGGGCTCATTGAGGAGATTTGCAGTATTAAAAATTCTAACCAGGGAAGGCTTCAATGAGAAAGTGACATTTGAGAAAAGGCCTAAAAATAAAGAGGTAGTAATGCAGACATAGCTAACAATAGCCAGTAAGAGGCCGTAAAACAGAAACATACCTGAAGTATTCAGGAGAGAAGAGAAAGTTTCATGGCTAGAAAAAGATAATAAGGGAGTAATCATAGGAAATGAGGTCAAAAAGTCATGGGGAAATTAGACATTACAGGGCTTTGTGGGCCATTGGAAGGCTTTTACTTTGAGTAAGATGGAAAAGCATTAGAGTTTTAAGCAGA
Source organism: Rousettus aegyptiacus (assembly GCF_014176215.1). Classification (NCBI taxonomy): domain Eukaryota; kingdom Metazoa; phylum Chordata; class Mammalia; order Chiroptera; family Pteropodidae; genus Rousettus; species Rousettus aegyptiacus. Next base: position 123,878,992 of record NW_023416307.1, on the reverse strand, counting down.
AGAATAACATCATTTGGCTTGTTTTAATAGGATTAATCGCTCATGCCACACGAAGTGCTATAAGAATGGAATGCAGGGGACAGGGAGCCCAGTTAAGGGGCTGTTGCAGTAATACAGGGGAGAGAAGATAATGGCTTGGACCAGTTGGTAGCATTGGAGGTGGTAAAAATGACTCACATTCTGGACCTGTTCTGGAAGGTCGCACTCACAGAATTTGCTAGAGAAGCAGATATCGAGATTGAGAGAAAGGCAGGACCCCCATCCTGCCCAGCACTATTTCTTAAGTAACATACTTGTTTTTTTTTCCTGGATTCAGTATTTATTTTGCAGGAATACTTTCTTAAGGAATTATTTCACATAGACCTAATGGCCAATAAATTTTCTGAGTTGTTGCATATTTTAAAAAATGCCTTTATTTACCCTTACTCTTGAATGATGGTACTGCTTGACAGCCCAGAAAGCATCCTTGCTGCTTGAGCCTGAGACATATGCCTCTTTTGACTGCCGCTTAGCATTAGCTGGAGGTTGTGGGGGGAGGTGACCTAATTTCTACTTGGCTCAGCTGTTCCTGTTGCAGCTCACCTACTAATTGTCCAGATATATGTCTGAGTATGTCCACTGACTCTGGCTTGAAGCTCCCTCCTAACCAACCAGTCCTACTTTTGAAGGTGTCTTCTACATGCAACTTTCTTCATTTTATCCCCTCTCCACCTCACCCCCCTCCCCTGGCCATAAATTGATTTTGTCTGCTTCCAGGAGTATATTATTTTCCCATGCATTTGTGATTTGTATTTGTTGAATTTAACTGTCATTTCCTCAGGAACGTTTTCTCTAACTACCCATTTAAAGTAACTTCCCAGTTATTTTCTATCACATCACCTCAGGTTATTTTCATTATAGCATTCATCTCTACCTAATATTTATTTGTCTTTTGACTGTCTTTCAAGACCTAAATGTAAACTTCATTAGGGGCCTTATATGTTTTGTTTACTCTGTGACCTAAGTGGTTAGAACAATGTCTGGTATATGGTAGACATTCAATGTATGACAATTGAATTAAGTGATTTTATGTTTTTTTTTTTTTAAATTACATGTTACATCTGCTTGAATTACACAATTTTGGATTTTATACCAGGAACTAGGCTTAGCAAATATTCTATGTTAACCTCTCTGTTTAGGACAAAACATTTATTAACAAAATAATTATCTTTGACCAAAATGTTACACATTAATCTATGGACTAATAACATAAAATCTAAGGGTCTGAACTCCAGCACATCAATCCACATGTCAATGAAACAAAGTTTGGGAGGGGAGCATAGTAAAGCTTTGGTTTTCTAAGAACAACATTACAAAATAACCAGAAAAAGTCATAATTCTATTTGTTTACAGTTTCTATAACCATATAAGATCATATGTCATATTATTATGGAGCTCCTTCAGCAAGCCCAAATTACCAAATTCTTAAATTAGGTTAAAAAGTCACTCTACCAAATAAAATTTTTAGTTTTGTTTCCTCTATTTCTTAGAGTAAATTTGTAAAGCTCTAGTCAACTGAACCAATGTGATACTTATGAACAGTTTTCAATGTAAAATCATTTTGAGGGTTAATCTCTTAATTAAATATTAAATAGGAAAAACAAAAAAATCCACTTAGGTATAGTCAGATTCACTGCTCATATGAAAGAAAATTCTGTTTCTTAGCAAGTTTTGAGCAGGCCTCTATTGCTAAGTATATTATTTTTTTTATTCCCCATATAATGTTATAAAATATAACATTTTTATTTTCTACATAGAGATCAAATTTATTCTCATATTTTTCCTTGAAGATGCTTTAATTTATATTGGAAAAAAAATCCTTTAATAGAAAACAATCAAAATTCATCTGTTTCATAAAACAAAGAATATATATGTGCCACTTGGAAATCTGTAGGTTACTTATACTCCTATACCATCAAGCAGATGAACTTAAACCTTACAGAATTAGCCTCTCTCATCTTTATAATTCTGAAGGAAATTATTTTAATTTTGTCATACTTCTTTTATTAGGCAAAGATGCAATTTACACAATTCCAGTGAAAAACATTCTTGCTGTGGAAAAACTGGAGGAGAGCTCTTTCAATAAGAAAAATGTAAGTCAGATAATTAAAACTTCTTAAACTGCATATATTACTTAGTTGAAAATTTTTAAGAGATTGGTCATTTTGGTATTTGCCATTAATCATTAATATTTTATAATTGCTGGTTAAAACTCTGTCTTAAAATTGTTCATTATTGTTGATGCCTTGTATAGTCTGCCTAGCCTATTAAGTTACTTTTCTCAATATTACCTTATTAAACATTAATAATATAGTCTCAACCAATCTGTGCAGTCTTATCTTTGGCTGTCCCTCAGTATGTACCAGTATACTCAAGCCAGCCAAGATGATTTTCTTGTTTCTCTATATTTTCCCGCTGCTTTGCCTTTACTCATACTTCTTCCTCCATTTGAAATTCCCTCCCTTTATTCTGGTTATATTGTAGTCCATTCCTTTGGGCATGTACTGCTTTTAAAAATTATATAACGTGGCTTAGGTTGTCTTTGAGGCTAACTTGTTTGAAAAGTAACAGTTCATAAGATGCCTGAGCAGCAGTTACCTAGCCAAGCAAAATATATTTCGGTTATATACCTTTTTCTGTTTTGTACTGTGTGTTGGTTTTTAGACTGTCACTAACTTTTTATCTTAATTGCCTATGAAGATGTTCCAAGTAATACATACGGAGAAACCACTCTATGTCCAGGCAAATAATTGTGTAGAAGCTAATGAATGGATAGACGTACTCTGCAGGGTGAGCCGATGCAATCAGAACAGGCTCAGTTTTTACCATCCCTCTGCATATCTAAATGGCAGCTGGCTCTGCTGTCAGGAGACCAGTGAAGGTGCTCTCGGCTGCAAGCCATGTACTGCGTAAGTTTCTTTCTGATTAAAAAGACAATGTTTTAAATATGGTATATCTATACAATGAAATATTATTCAGCCATAAAAGTAGTGATATACGCAACAATACACATGAACCTTGTAAACAAATGAAAGAAGCCAGACACAAGGGCTGTATACTGTATGATAACATTTATATAATAGGTAAATTCATAGAGACAGAAAATAAAAAGCAGTTGTGAGGGGCCAGAGGGAGGATGGAGAATGTTCACGGATACAGAATTTCTTTTAGAGTTTTGAAAATGTTCTCAAATAAGTAGCTGGCCCAAAGCAGGAAAAAAGGGCAATGTTTAAATAGATGAGCAAACCTGAGTAAGAGATCATGGAAGAAGGGCTTAGCATTCTCTTTTTTAATTGTGTGGAATATCCATTGTTGCCCCATAGACTTAAGGAGCATATATATTGCTCTTGTGATGAAGCATACATTATGAAAATGATTTCACTTTAAAATTATCTCCTTTTAATTAGAGTCACATAATGACCAGACTGCTCTTAGCCCTGTTTAATTACAAAATGAGACTAGATTTCTGAGGTTCCTTCTGCAAAATTCTATTGTTTTGTTTTTTCATCTCAAACTGTCAAAAGTCTTTGGCATATTAACAAAGTAAAATTTTTCCAATGTCTTTAATTTCATTTTTACCATAGAGGTGTCCCTGCAGACATCCAAATAGATATTGATGAAGACAGAGAAACAGAAAGAATTTATTCCCTTTTTACCCTCAGTTTACTTAAGCTGCAGAAAATGGAAGGTAAATGTACGATTAAATTATTTTTATTTAACCATCATCCTTAATTACCAATTCCTAAAGTATTGCTTTGACATTATCTTAAAGTTGAAAATACAGATTTACCAAAATGTTACTCTATATGATAAAGTTGACAAACTCCCAGCAAGGATGTTTTTCATAAATGTTCATGAAGTAAAAAATACTGTTTTTGCATAAATGTGATAATCATAATAAAATGAATGTATTTAGGTTATCTATGCATTTCCAGGGGAAATCTCCCCAGCTCGAGACTCTTGAAAAGTTCTTACTCATACTACAAATTACATTTATGGAATATAGTTGTCTGATTAGAGATTTTGCTTCTCCTTCTAGAGGCTTGTGGAACTATAGCAGTCTATCAAGGACCACAGAAAGAGCCTGATGATTATTCTAACTTTGTAATCGAGGATTCTGTAACAACCTTTAAGACAATTCAGCAAATAAAAAGCATCATAGAGAAGCTAGATGAACCTCATGAAAAGTATAGGAAGAAAAGATCAAGTAGTGCAAAATATGGGAGCAAGTAAGTATTTTTAAGATACTTTAAATGTGTTTTTAAACATAGTTTGAGATTGCCTCATCTACTCTGTATTCACACCTGAATTGCGGGCCTCTTGCTTACCTTCATTTGTTAGGACCCAGCTCAGAACCTTTCTCTTGTGCAAGAGTTTTCTTGGCCACTCACATAGTGATCTTTGTCTTTTCGGTTCTGGTATCATCTCCTTACGTTGGTACTTACTTTTTCACCACTTTTAATGTTATATTCCAGTGTAATTCATTAAACTGAATACTCAGTAACTTGTTACTTTTGTTTTGATCCTTCTTCCTTCATTACATCTCTCACAGTGCCTTATACATACTATGTACTAAAAAAAAAAAATCTACTGTAAAAGTGACAGAAGTATTTTATAGTAGATTTTTTTCTCTATCTCAAATGTAAGTGGACACTATGAGCTAACATTTATTAGGAGATTATTCTTGCACCCGGCACTATACTTAGTACTCTACATCATATCACTTATATTGTTATTAGCAACAAGTAACAAAATCCCAGTTGAAGCATCTTAATAAGAAATTTTTTAATCTCACAAATTAAGTTCTAACTTACACATGGTTAGTTCACCAGCCCAACACTGTCATCAAGGACCATTGTGGCCACTCAGCCATCTTCATCAAGATTTCTTTCTTCCTCAGGCTTGCTTGTCCACTCATGATCACAGATGGGCTATAATAGTTCAGAGCCTCACATTTTTATATAATAGTGTCCAGAGGCAAAAAGAACTGTTTTCTTCTAAGAGAAAAGAACTCTATCTAAAGTTACCTGGAATAAGGCTGCCTAGTACTAGCACTAGAATCAGGTTTCTGTTTACATCGAAGTAAATAGGTTGGGGATGGTTCTTCGACCAGCAAATAAGTGTTTGCTGCAATTTACACTCTCTCGTTGATCTTCACATCAGCTCAATGTAGTTATATTCCCACTTTACAACTAGAGAAACTGAGGCCAAGGTCACACAGCTGACCAGTAAGAGGATTTTGAGTCCTGGCCCCACACTTTCAAGTATTCTTTTAAAATTATGTGGTGTAATAATTGTTTGTGATTTAGGAATAGTTAAATCAGTTTGGCAGGTGTAAATGTTTCTGTTCTCCCTGAACAGAAGGCTTAGTACATTAAACAGGTTATTGAAACATCTTAATCCTGTCTTCTCTACGTTAGAGTAATTGGTACTCTTCCAAAAGCAGTCATGCAGTTTTGGGGCCCCAGGAAGTATCCGTATGATGTCCTAACCAGTGCTTGACCATTTTTCTTAAATAGTAGCTCCCCCTCATACCCACACACTCTGTACCTCTTCCCAGCTTTATTTTTCTCTATTAAAAAATACCAGTCCCTCTTGTAGTAGTATTTTACTTGTTCATAATGTTTTCCCTAATTCCAAAATATAAGCTCCATTAAGACAAGGATTCTGTCTGTTTTGTTCACTACTGTATCCATAGCTTCTGAAATAGTGCCTGACATTTAATAGGTGATCAGTAAATACTCATTGAATTAATGAAATAAGACTTAGTGTGAAAGATTATCATTGGGAAATTTTAAATACTTGATACTATGAAATATGTGTTACTTTTTTAAATGTTAAATTTTTTAACTTTTGAAAAATGATTTTCTATTGTTATTTTCTAGGGAAAATCCAATTGGGAAAACATCTTAGAGTTTGACCAATTGATTCAGAAGAACTGGAAAATATTTTTGTTGGAGTTACTCAATTCATCATATATTTTGTTCATAGTATTTAAGGATGAACATTGGCTTCACTTGCATTCACATTGTATTTAATATTTAATAATTGAAATTTAACTGTTTTGGAATCTGGTGTTGATGTATTACTAAAGAATTTGAAGCCCAAGATTCTCTTCATATCTTATATGTCAAAAGCCATGTTTCTGTAACTTCTTTTTAATAGACAGAATCTTGCTGAAGAAGCTTTGTAACAAAAGGAAAACTCTGTAGCAAGAAACCATCTCTTGTAACACTCTGTGTTCTGTGGACTTTTCACTACCATTAGTGCCTGCTCTGTACTGCCAACATCTCGTTTTATTAGAAAATCCCAGTCCATGACAACTCAGAGCTTTCTCTTTAGCTCACCTAGACCCTCCCTTTTCAAAAAAGAAAAACATATAAAAGATTTTCCTTTGGTTCATTAATCATTACAGATTAAATTAAGGGCAGTAACAGAAACTTTAGAAAACTGCCAGAGTATCCTTCAAAGTTAGTAGATCCTTTTGCCTGTTTGAAGATGTAAACAGAACTCAGATAGGAGAAATCAGGGAACATGTACTGTTGTGTGTGTCTTGTTTACATTTAGGATGAGTAATGGCAGATAAAAATGAGACCATTAAATTTTTTTATCAGGTACTCATTTCCTTGATCTGAGAGTTCTGGTTAACATGACTTCTAAGGACATCTCTTCTGAAAAAGAAGAGAAAATAAACAGTGAAAGAAGGTGGTGGAAAATCACTTGATTTCACCTGTTATTCCATGTTATTATAAGGGCCATCATAGGGATGCCCACCTCCTAGTGTGACTATTATTGAGTTGAGAGCCAATTCAAGAACAGTCACTTGGCGCACTTTAATAATCTGGGCTGCCCCAGATTATACTTTAGATACTCTGTGGTATCTAATCTTTATGATCAGTTGAATGATCAATGTTTAAATCTAGAAATAGTACTTTCCTAAAAATGTTTATATTTCATTGCTGTTTCCTTATGCCCTGCTAGCCAAATGGAATTTGGGCAAGCAACTGTTTGAATCCTATTTTTCCCTAATAATTTACTTTTATCCTAAAAACCATAACTGTAAATAAGCAGTCGAAGCAAGTTGCCACCTTGAATTAAGAGGGATATACTTTGCTTCATCAGTATTAAAAACTATGGTACTCTTATTTTGTCTTTTTAAAATAAAACATTTTCTAAATGTGGTACTTTGAACCTTGGAGTATTTACATGTTTCTTTTTAAAACTGTGACTTAGTAATGTAAGTCTAGCTAGTAGTGCTTTTTTTGCTGTTGTTTATTTCCCCGAGCATAAGCTATATTTTAAGATACACTTTGTCAATTATCATTGATGAGTAATTGTTTTTAAATTATATTGTTACTGGGTAGTTATTTTTCAAGACCATTGGCACACAATCAAAGTTATTCCATATATGATTATAACTGAGTGATGTATTTCTAGAATGACTTGTAAAAATCAATTAGTTTTATTTAAGAAACAGTCCTAGTCTGCATTATGAAAGGGTGTTCCTGGCCCATTTTAAAGATTTCTAAGTTTGAAAGAGTCCTTTAAATTTTATGAGCTTGTAGATCTATAAAGTACACTGATTTATAAATGTGAAGGAATTTAACCATTTAATTTCTTATTGTTGAATTTCATTCAGATCGAAATTTCCTTCTAAGAGTCTCTGAAATGTCTACCTAAAAAGGACATGTGAGCATTGCCAGGTACCACTCATTACTCTTTTATGGTTTTTTTTAGTCTTCTGCTATTTTTTTTCAAGGTAAAAAGAATATTCTTCTAATATAATAATATCAAATCCCCAATTATGATTGGGGTTTTTTTTGTTTGTGTGGTTTTTTTTTTTTTTTTTTTTAAGCAAGGCAATCCTTGGTTAACCTTACAGATTGTCAGCTTACAATCCCTTATTTTTTTTTATTTTTATGCCTACAGCACCTGGTCTACCTAGGCGGTCTCCCATCCAAGTATTAACCAGGCCCAGCCCTGCTTAGCTTCTGAGATCAGACAGGATTGGGCTTGTTCAGGGTGGCATGGCCATAGACTGATTGTTTTTAAATATCACGGCATTATCAAAAGGACCAAGGCTGTGCGGATAAATAACTCTGAATTTGAAGGAAAGAGTTTAGTCATCTAGTAATTTTCTCACATGACTCTTTTAAACAGCTAATTTGACTGGAATTAACAAACTTGGCACAGCCTCAAAAGAGGTAATGTGAAATTATAATAATTTTCTTTTAAAGTCTTTTGAAATAAGAGACCATGTCAGTAGAACCCTAGATAACCAAGGTCCTTGCTTCGAAGGGCCTTATTCCTCTGTTGTTACTTAGGAATACTTTGATTTTTACTACCTGATCTGCTTTTTCTGCCTTTTCCACACTTGAAAAACTACATGGCAGCTCACTTCACCCTAAAACCCGAAAACTGCAAGAAGGAAAGAAAAGGATGATGCAGAGAAACTCTTGCCATAAATGCCAAGTTCTGGGTCTAAGCGTGGCCATTTCTGTCTGTTTCTGAAATGGTGTTGATCTCTTTCTTGCTTGTGTTGTAATTGTCTGTTTGTTTTTGTTTAGCTTTGTTTTTTAATAGTCATTTAATAAGATGATGGGCAATAGCAAAGTTTTTTACTTCCAAGAATATGATTTATCAAATTAAACGATTTTATTTACCAAAGAAATATGTTTATATCACGGGTAATGATTGTCATACAAGGTGATGAATGATGTGGCTTTTGTTTCTGTTTCTGAAGCCCGATTTCATTCATTTATCAAAAGAGCTCATTCCAGGTTTTAGAAAACAAGATTTTTTTTTTTTAAGGAAAAGCACCTTTAATTTGTTCTAACGGTACATCCTGTAAAGACAGAATACAAAAAAAGCCTTTAAGGTGTCCTGTACAGTATGTGAAAAATACAGGACTCATTCTAGAGTTTAATTACCTGTCTTGATTGATATTATTTCCTTCCTTCCATTTTTATAACTTGGAAATTAATATGTTGCTAGTAAATATTGGTTTTTATAGTGTCCAGCTTAAAAATGTAAGTTATCAAAACTTAATGTAGTGAATTTGTGTAACCATGTTGTATTGTTGAGAATGTATTTTTATTTAAATTTTATTTTCTTATCAAGAGTATTATAAAAATTAAAACTTTTGTAACTGTCGCTTGGAAATAACTCAAATAAATTACAAGAAGCCTGTCTGTTCTTTTTGAGACCTTACTTTCTTTTTTTCCTTTTATTATTTTTTTTAAATTTTAATTAAGTTTATTGGGGTAACATTGGTTAATACAATTATATAATTTTCAGGTGTACGTTATCATTTGACATCTGTATATTCTATTGTGTGTTTACCAAGACCTTACTTTCTTACTGATTTAAGAATTCTTGTTTAAAATTATTGTACCTTGCCTATTAGTTAAAGGAATAGCAGAAGTGAGGAATCCTCAATTATGAAGAAGAGCAAAGCAATCTGGAGAGGGCTCAGTATTCTCGCATTTAACTAGAGTGACTTTTGAGGGACTGTGGTTGTTATTTGCTTGTTTATTCAACAGACTTTTTGGAGGACCTACAATGTGCATGCAGGATCCTGTCATTCCCTAGAGCCATGTCCAGTATGCAGGAATATATTCCATTCCTGTCTGAATAAATAGTTTAGAGCTGAGTTTTTCAGCCTTTCAGTTACTTTTTGAAGAATCCCACATTCTGCTCTTCTAAAAAAAGTCAACATTACAGAGTCTGGTTACTCAGATCCTGCATTGACTCCTGTGGGTGAGTCAACCCTGTGGCTCATCTTTTAATTCATCTTTCTGTATATTAGAATTTGACCATATCATGCCATTTTGCTGAATTGTCTAGAGAATATAGTGATAGCACCAAAAACCAGGTTAGTCAGTAACTTGTGCCCCCAATGAGAGAAGCAAGAATCTTTCTCCATAGTGCCTCACTAGCCTTCTTGGCACCTCTGTATAAAACTCCATAAAACTTTACCCCTGTAACTCCAGAAGAGGTCAAGGTTAATGAAGAAGGAATAAAGTTCTGAATCTCTAAGGATCTTATTTTTATTGAAACACCAGAATCCTGCTCATACTAGCCCATGTATAGAATAGAACTTGTCAGAAACATTAAAGACAGGGTTCTAGTGTATGAGGTAAACAAGCTAATTCTTTAGAGAGGGGGCCATACTTAGCTGGGTTTTGCTTTCAAAGTGCATGATTTCAAAATGAGATACACCTCAGGCCAAATGGAGTCCCTTTCTGTGAGCAAAGAATGAGAAACCAGGCATAGTTTGGCACTGCCGGACACTGGTCTCTGCTGTATTTCTCTACTACAAGTCAGTTGCCAGTGCTGACCTTTAAGAGAATAACCTGTCTTGGGTAGACATAACATGCTTCAGAATAAACTGACCAATGTTCAGAGACCTTTAGTGTTGGTTTCTCACGTGTCCTCACTGGAGGTTTGGTCTTTTGTGGCCAAAAGGTTTATTCTTTGGCTTGTCATTATGCCATCACTTCTTAGTTTGGTGACACCGTTCCATGTTTTAAAGTCCTGTTAAGATTTGTTTAGTTTTCTGCCTTATACATTTTCTCTTTGTTTCATACTATCAAAACCTTTGTACTTTCTTTGTATTGATCTACTTACTGACACAGAGTTCAGTCTTAGACACAACGTTTTTGCTCATCAAAGAAGTTTTTTTTTTTTTTAACATATTTCTGAATGCCACCCAGAAGTGAGAAGGCCACACGGCCTGGACTCTGGACTGTTAAAGAAACACCTATTATTTTAGATGGATTCTCAATGCAGAATGGGGTAAGTGACCCCTGGGGAGGCATGTCAGAATCTCCCTAGAGAGTGGGTTTAGGGGTGGGTGGGAACGTGTACAGTTTGCATAGTCAATATTATAATTTTATATTTAAAAATTCAAACCAACACATAATTTTATAATTCAAACAACAGAAAGCTTTAACACTATCTTGACTGACAGACACATAGGCGAGACTATGATTCCAATATGAAGCCTGAGATATTTGTGTCGATGTGGAGCATTTGTTTTTAAAGTTTGGAAAACACTGGAATGTGGGCTAAAGTAAATTCCAGATCCTGACCTGAATCTCAGTCCTAAACTCTACACAAAATTGTGTCAGTAATTAAGGACATTGCCTTCTTGGAGCTTACATGCTGGTGTGGGGAAGAAGGGAAACTAAGTATGTAAGATGATACGTGTTATGGAACAAAGTTAAGCAGAAAAAGGAGGCAGGGAGTGCTATCTATGTAACTGGGAGGGGTGGAGATGGAGTTTAAAATTAGGTAGTTAGGGAGGGCCTCACTAGGAAGGAGATATCTGAACAAAGGTCTGAAGAAGGTGAGGAAAGGGAATCATAAGGATGTGTAGGAGAAAATCCTTTCAAGCATAAGAAATAAAATGCATGGTATGCTCAAAAAAAAAAAAAAAGATTGGTGTGACAAGAAGGGGAAGGTAGGCTGGGGCGATGGTTTTGAGCAGTGCAGTGACATAATGGACTTAACCTTTCTGGATTGCTGATTTGTTAAGAAAATCTCAAAGAGAGCAGAGGAGGAAGTAGGAGAGCGGGTGAGCTGGCATCCTAGTCATGTGAGTGAGTGGTGACTGGGTCCCAAGGTGATGGCAGACAAGAGTAAGCCTAGTTAACTCTAGTTATATTTGATGGCAGAACCAACAGGATTTGTTTACGGATAGAATGTGGGAGAAAGAGTCGAGAAAGATCCAGTAGCCTAAGACACTGGAAAAAGGAGTCGTTTACTGAGATAAGAAACTATAGAAGAAGATTGCATGTGCTTTATCTGTGTTCATGTTAATGATTCCTGGGAACCAGGTCCATTTAAATCACTTAGTAAGTACCAGCACATATTTTATTTAGTTGTATGCATTTATTATGTCTTCCTCGCTAGATTGTAAAAGATCCCCAGGGTAGGGAGGGACTTTATTGTACCCCAGGTTCCCTGGCCCTTTGATGAGGAAGACTTAATACTATTGCATGAATGCATGACATACTGTGGCTAATGGTGAAGAAGCAAGGGCCTTCATTGAAAGCCATGGCTCCACTAGAAACTACCTTTATGATCTTGGTCAGATAACCCCTTTGGGTTTTGGTTTTTGTACGTGTGTAAAATTTTAAAGTTTCTATCTTCAAGAACAAAATATTAAGCCCTTGCTATTCTCTGAGCACTCTGCTAAACCCAGGAGCCCTAAGACGTTGCACTCAAGTTGCTCAGTCCAGCCAGAGACTGGACCAGAGTGACCCAAGGATTCTTCTACAAGTTCAATACCCAAACAATCCCTACGGTCCTTCCCAGTCTCTTCCCACCCCGAATATTTGTGTAGATAATTCTGTTCCTTCAGTGGGCCCTTCCTGATGGAATGTCCCTGGCTCTTCTCCAAAGCTCCATGACTATGGACCAATTTAGCATCACTGACCCCGTTAGACCCTGTGAAATTGTACTGTCATCCTCCTCCCATAATCCTTAGAGGAATTAATAGAATAGAGTCCTGGACATTAATGAAATAACTGACTTACAAATGAAATGGCCTTGTGTAAGTAAAGAGCCAGCATCTGTTCTGCCAAGGTGTTGTTAAATTAATTGAACAAGGAAGCCATTAGATTGGTGGCTCTAATGCCGTGGTGGTATACATAAGCAAACCAAAATCCAAGCCTGTAAATGTCTCAAGGTTATGAAAACAAAATGCTGTGGACAGCCAATCCTAAACAGCCAATTAGGCTTTAAGCTATAGTCAATCTATTTCCTTTCTTTGCATCTGCACTTTCTCTATTAAGTCTTCCCTGGCTCCTGTGAGCAGAGAGCTCCTAATCACTTCTGGTTTGACTGCCTGATTCCAACTGATTTTTGCTCAAATCAACTCTAAAAATTGTAATATGCTTTGGTTTACCTTTTAACAGTTTGTAGACAAAAAGCTGCCTTAAAACAGTAAAGCTAGCACTGAATTGTGAAGGTGATTTTTATTTTGGACTCAAAAAAGTTGCTAAAGGGAGTGACAATTGTATTCTAATGTCACAGAGGTCAACATTTTGGATGATAATGGGCCCTTCCAGTGATCAAAGAAGAGTCCTAGATCCTCTGGCTAGCTTTATTTCTTCTAGCAAGTCCCGCCCATCCCTCAGGTTATTTCTGGAAAGCATGGAGGAAATTAAAACCTGTAACCAATAGTGTAATGATCACTTTGGGACTGAATTGGCATTTTTGTTGTATTGGTAGTAGTTTAAAATAACTAAAAAATGGTAAATTTCAGAAACATTTGTAGCAAGAAAATGGAGCAAATCATTCACTGTATCAAACTAACTTTCACCATTAAATACCCTATTTACTTATACCTTGGAAATTTTTGACGCATTTTACTTAAATGCTTAAGGAAATAAAGAGGCTTGCTCAGTTAAGAGATTTAAATGCTTAAATCTAATCACTCTGAAAGTATTTTATCCACATATTGAGAAATATGTGAAGACATTTACAAACAGTCCGTGAAAAGAGAAGATATGCCTCTGCATATCTTAAATTCTATAAAGCAGTATATGAAAGTGACAAAAGTCAGTTAACTTTTTCAGCCATCCTAGCAAATAGGGAGGGGGGCGTTAAATTTCCAATTACAGTTTTCTCAAACCCAGACCCAGTTTTCCTGCAGTTTCCTGCAATACCAGTTCAACCAGCCCCAAGAGATGAGGGATGGGCAGAAGAGCTTGTCCTTTAGCCGCCTCTCCACCAGAACCCTTCATTTATCAAATGAACCCTTAAAATGACAAAATGGACTTGGGTGGAGGGGGCCTCCTCAGCCTACAGGAGCCACTTAGCAGGCCCATGAATGGCTGGCCCCTCTTAGAGTCACACAGGTAGTCTCATGGGGTCCATGCTATTGTGGACTTTGCTGAACTAATGTATATAATATGTTCTGAATAAATGTTATTTTGGGGGAGAAAGAAGCTTTTCTCTATTCTCAAAGTTCTTCAGCTGGTCTGATAGACATGGGACAGATTAGTAAGAGAAAGTAACCAAATTTAATTATATACATAGGTATGGGGACCCTATACACATGAGAGATTCAAAGACAGAAAGGGAAATTGAGGTATATGAGACATTCGAAGCTAGGGATGAGGTTAGGCACCTTGGGGCTTCAGAAAGTCATTGCATATAGAGCACATGTTCAGTAATTATTAGTTTACCTTGCCATATAGATAGGGAAAAAGTCATTTCTGGTGCTAATTTATCATGGCCTAGGCTACTGATTTAAATTCTAGATATTTTAAAAAGGGGGTAGAAGTTTTTCTTGAGCCCACGGGGTCTCAACTGCCTTTAGCTCAAAATAATTTGCATACCACTGAGGTATATCTTGGGGTAGCTCGTTCTGAACCCCGATGTTACCATTACTGTGGAGACTGAGGCTGTGCCCCAGTCTCCGGTGAGGAGCCCAGGACACTGGTAGCACCTCCCGTGGCCCCTCAACACTGAGGCAGCCTGGGGGGTTCTCTCTGAAGGGAAACACTGTGCTCTGCCTGAGCTATAGAGACCTCATTCTACCAGATCAAGGCCTCAGGACCCCAGGTCCTCCCCTTGGCTCTGGCCCTGACTGCCCCCCCCCTAATACTTTTGGTCAAGGGTAGGGGTACTCATGCAAAGGCACCGGCAGGAAGTCATGAGGGGTGAGAAATACATGCAGAAGAACTCTCCACTGTGCAGAGCAGAGCCACGTGGGTACTATCCAAGAGCCACAAAGGACCTTCCTTGCCTCAGAGCTGCTTCCTCAGAGTGAGACCATGCTGGTTGAACTGGCCTTAACTGAAATCGTTAAGACCCAACAGGGGGGCTTCAGGAACACAAGACCTCCAGGCCATACCCGGGAAGAGCTGCAGGCAGCTGTTGGGCCTGGGGAACAGAGTGCTAGAGGGCTGCCTGAAGAAGAGGGATCTGACCCCCAGTGAGGCACAGGTAGACAAAACCACATGGAGCGGGAGGCATGATGTGATGGTAGCTTCATGCCAGGAGGAAATGTCTTACTGTGATGAACCAAAACTGTCTCATGAAGTCCTGCCTCCCTCCCAGGTTCTTCCTCTGTCCTCCCCCAACCCTCTGTCCTGGACCTTGCCTCTTTAAGCCAGCCCCACCTGGTTCCACTGTGGGATCAACAGTGTGTGGTCAACAAGAAAGGATGACATCTGTGTTAAGGGTGCTTATTATTCTCTGGGTCCCTAAATCTAAGTTTGTGTAAAGGGCCACCCACTCTTGCTATCTGCTCTTTCCCATTTGAAACAATGGATGAAGAATGGATGCCTTATGGGTATGGTACCAGATTGGCTGACGGAGAGGCTCCAGGGCCCCTTTAAATTCTTCTAACAGAAAAAAATGATCTACCTGGGATACAAGAGAATCGGTTCCAACTCAGAGTAGGAAAATGGCCCCCTCGGTTATTCCAGTCCGAGGACCCTCCCTGTTGAATCTTCCCATTCCAAAAATCACCTTTAAGACCATCTTCTACCCTTTTTCAAACTCGCATGTCATCTGAACTTTCATGACTGAGCTGGGGGTTGGGGATGAGTCCAGACCACCCTCTCGCCTCACGTGGCTCTGCCTTGATGCACACTTCCCCCAACATATGGTCCAAGCTACAAATCACCAACTGGAGGGCGAATTTCTGGTGCCAGACACTAGGGTCAAAGTGGACCACAGCTCTAGAAGAGGGGAAGTGGGTTGGGAGATGCATTAATATACATTTTATGAGCCTTCTCTTACATAATCATGACAACAGTCCTGACACCAAGGGAGAATCTGCTGTCTAGAGAGGCTAAATGACCTTCCCAAGGAGGAGGGTGTAGCCCCAGAACTGTCCCACTTGTCAGGCCAGTGGGTGGCAGCCAGAGTGTAAAGCTTGAAAGAACTTGAAAGCAGGCTGGTGAGTGCCTTACTGCCAGTGATCCCCTGCTCTCACCAACAAGCAAGGGTCAGAGTCACAGGATACAGCCAGGCTCACTGCCCAGCCTCCAAATGAGAGGGACCCAGAGTGGGCATCGAGGACCAGGAATGGAGAAGCTGGCTGTGGAAACAGAAAGCAGTTTGGACAAGGCCCCTGTGAGGTCTGACACAACGCAGTCTAGGAGTGAGTTCACCTAGAGTTTGAATGGGCCTCAGGGGTGGGAGGGGGGAGGTGTGTGGAAGATCACTGCAGTAAAGGGGGTTAAGAGAGAATCAGATGTCACAGCCAGGGGCCCAGGCCAGAGCCCAGGGAGACAGGAGGACCAAAGTAGCAACACCAGGACCTGAAGCCCTTAGGCGCACCCCGCGAGTGCCCTGATTGCTGCACAGTGCCTCACTGGCTGGGTGCAGACAGCAGGGCACTGTGGGGAACACGGCCTGAGTCACTCCTGCCCTCAAACGCGGAAGTCCTCTCACCTTTGTTTCCCCACACTGCCTGCTCAGCTCCTCGGAATGGCCCCTAACAAACCCACTTTTCCCTGCTCCGCCAGGCTCAGGTGTTAGACTCACTAGACTCACCCAACCTGATGTTAGTACTCACTGCCTGGTTCACTGACGAAGCTTTCTGCCCAGGCTGTGGATGTCCTCTCAGGCAGCCCACAAGGACTGGGGTCTGAGGCTCAGGCCTCAGGCTCCCTTCTCTCTCTGGCTCAGTCTCAATGCCTGAGCTCAGACACCCTAAGCTCAGACAGCCATGGGGAATCCAGGATGAATCTCTTCCAGCAGAATCATCTTTAGGGAGCGACCCAATCTGGGCACTTTCCAGAAAGTTGTCAGGTACCAGGCAGACACTCGACCCCTTGAAACTTAACTCGGGCCTGAGAACAAGCAATGTGGCCTTTCTTACCCACCATCTCCCCAAACCCCTGCCGCATGTAAGCCTCCTATTTTGGTGCTAACCCCCAGGTAGGAGGAGTCTCTTCTCAGGCCTCTGCAAGTCAGTTTCCCAGCCATGAGTTAACATTTTCGGGAGCTTTGGGAGGAAAGAGAAGTATTAGATTAGTGGTTCTCAAAGTGATGTCCCAGGAACAGCAGTATCTGCGTCATCTGAGAATTTCACAGAAATGCAAATGCTCAGTCCTCAGCCCAGGCCTATTGAGTCACAGCTCTGGGGGTGGGGCCCAGCCTGCTGGTCAACAAGCACTCCAGGGGATTTAGACAGTCAACTTGGAGAACCCTTTCTTTAGCGCATCCGCAAAGCTCTCTAGATTCTGTAGATTCTGGGTTTCTGTCCTCCTGACACTGTTGAAGAGGAGAAACCAGCCTCCGGGTCTGGGGGGAGAAGGCAATTCCTGGAAGTACCAGGTCATCCTCCCAAACTCTTCTGATTTACCCACGTGTTAACATTGGGAGGAAAAGCCTGAAGCTGTACCAAAGTGGCATGGAGCCAACCGAGATAAAAAATTAAAGGTCCCCAAATATTATTGTTGGAGTACTTAAGAGGGCTCTAGTGTGGTGCCTTTCACACAAATATTGTGAATCACAATAACTGTGTTTATCTTCTTTTTTCTTTGGCAAATAAGGAAACATCTGTGGGGGTGCTGTTATTTATTTATTTTGGGGTGAGCATCATGATAACGGAGATATTTCGTATGTGATTACAGAACCCTGGTGCTAAAGCACTGCCCCTGAGGAGGAGCGAGGAGTTAATTAATAAGTAATGTTGACAGTTCCTTCTGGTTAAGAAGACTCTGAAGTGTCAATCCTTGCTTTTAGTTGACATCACTCTAGGTGTCTTGTGTCTCAATAAAGCACAAGGTCAGGACAGTGGGAAAGGGAAGGCCGCCTGGCAGAGGGCACCTGGCCCAACAATCTCAGATGATACTGCTTTTTCTGTCCCCCCATTTCCCCTTGTTTCTCTGCATCGTAGGGGAGCGGAGAAGCCAGGAGCAGCTGCAGACTGATAAGGCCTGGGATCTCATCTGGAGCCAGGCCCTCGGGAGGAATCCCTAAGTGCAGATCCCTACAGTGGCCGCCGTAAACCTCCTGTCTAAAATTCCTACTGACCTAAGTGGCTCATGTGCGTAATATGAAAGAAAACGGGGCACGCTGTATCCTGTGATGACTGAGTGCAGAGAACAGCCCTTTTAAAAACCTAAATGACAAGAATCTGACTCAAATGCAAGGCGCATCCACTACTGATTCTATGTCTTTAAGAAAAAGGCTGGAGAAGACCAGCATTACTGGTTTTTAAGACTGGATTGGGAGAAACAAAAACATATCCACACAAAAACTTGTATGGAGGGCTTATGGCAAAGAATGGAAACAACCCAAATGTCCATAAACAGGTGAATGGATCATCAAACTGCAGTATGTCCCAACTCTGGAACACTCACTGTTCAGCAATACAAAAAGAACAACTAATACATCCAACCACAGAGGTGGGACTCACTATTCTGAGTGAAAGAAGCTGGACAAAGAGAGTAATGTGTTGTGTGGTTCATTTGTACAAAATTACAGAAACCTCAAACTAATCTACAGTGACAGAAAGCAAATCAGTAGTTATCTGTGGGGAGGGGCTACGGGGCACAGGAAATGGTGAGGCGTGCTGGATATGCTCATATCTTGATTGTGGTGATGGTTTTCTAAGTGATTATATATGTCAAAACTTATCAATTGTCCACTTCAAGGTGTACAGTTTATTGTCAATTATACGTCAGTGATGTTTAAATTCTGACTGTTTGTGAGTTGGCAATTCTGACTGTTTCTTGGAGAAGTTGCTTAGGTTTTTGCTAGTCCTTACTCTTCCTGGCTGAGTTAGAAACGTACAGACTTTTGCGGAGAACCGCTGACAGCAAGGAAGAGAGAAAGGATATTCAAGAGCCGTAGCGATGGTGGTATTAATAATCCATAAGTTGAGCATTTGTCAGCCAAGATGAGTATTTTACAAACATCTTTATTTAATGCTCATATAATCTTGTGAGTAGATGTTATGGACCCATTTTACAGGACAAGAAACTAAGTCCGAGGGAGATGAAGTAAGTTCCTATGGAGTATCAGGCAGATCCAAGATTCAAAACAGTCTGTAGCACTACACTCTAAGAAGTATTTTTAAGTCTTTAAAATTATTATAGCCACTTTGTAACAATTCTTTAAAATTTCTTCTCTTGGAAGAATTATCTCTACTGTTTTCTGAGCCTATCAAGTGCCACATGCTCAATCACTCATTTTTTTAAAAAAATTAATTATTTTAATTAAATAAATGATTTAAATGTCTCATTTTAATCCACAAATTAAAAGTGGGAAGTTGAGGCTCAGAGTAGGTGAGTTATGTACCAAAAATGACAAAGTTAACAAGTGGGAGAGACAGGAATCAAACTCAGAACACTATGGGTCTGGAACGCTTGTGCTTTTCATAGCTCCAGATCCCACCACATCCCACCAAATGCTTGCGTGGCCATTTTAACTTCTCTAAGGTCCCCTTCCAGCCATGGACACTTAGGCTGTTTCCATATTTTTGCTGTTGTAAATAATCCTTCAATAAACATGGTGGTATATATATCTTTCTGAGCTAGTGTTTTTAGTTTTTTTCCAGATAACTACCAGAAGTGGAATTGCTGGATCCTATGGTCATTCCATTTTTAATTTCTTGAAGAGCTTCCATACTGTTTTCCATAGTGGCTACACCAATTTACATACCCACCAGCAGTGCTGGAAGGTTCACTGTTCTCCACATTCTCGTCAGAACTTATTTTCTGTTTTTGTTGATAATAGCTAACCTATACATTTTTAAATGGTCGAAAAAAAATCAACAGAAATATAACATTTCATGACATATGAAAATTACATGACATTTGAATTTCAAATGTTTTCTTGGAACATAGCCACATTCATTCGTTTACATACTATCTATGGCTGCTGCGTTCACATGATAATGAGAGTTGGGTAGTTTATAATATACACTTATAAAACGATAGCCAGCCCTGGAAGAGTTAAAGGATTATTTTCCATCTGCAGTTGACTGTGATTTAGTGTAATTCAAAACATTTTGTATTCATTCTTTCATTAAACATTCATTAAGAGCCTATTCTATATGTAATTTATTATCTGACAGTTCCGGAAGTCAGAAGTCCTGCATGAGTCTCCCTGAACTAAAATCAAGGTGTCAGCAGGGCTGGGTTTCTTTATGGATGTTTGGATAGAATTCATTTCCACACCTTTTCCAGCTTCTAGAGGCTGCTCCATTCCTTGGCTCTTGCCCTCCCTCCTCCATCTCTAGGCCAGCAACAGCAAGTACCATCCTCACTGCATCCCTCCAGCCTTTCTTCTCTCTCTCTGACGCAGCGGCAGAACGTCCCAGCTTCCTGTTTTCAGACTCAGGTGATTAGATTGGCCCCACCAAGAAAATCCAGAATAACAGTGCCACCTCTAGGCCGGTAACTTTAATCACTTCTGCAAAGTCGCTTTTGTCAGGTAAGGTTCGATATGATCTCACTTAGAAGTGGGATCTAGATAAAAACAAACAAAACCTGAGTTCAGAGACAAGGAACAGAAAGATGGTTGCCAGGTACCGCGAAGGGGGAGCGGGCGAGGTGCAGGTTGAGAGGTAAAGGAAATGGGAGAAGAAAACCAAAAGGTGTACATTTCCAGTTATAAAAGAAACAAACATGTTCACAGGTTTCCAGGATTAGGGAATGGATATCTGGGGCGGGGGAGGCACTTTTATTCTGCTCCGGGACTCTGAAATTTTACAGGTCCCAAAGCCACTGCCCCACAGTAAGATTTCTTCTGACAGCAGCAACTGCTTTTGCACCCCTTTCTTCAGTATTCCCCAGAAAAACTCCACAGGCCGAGGCGCCGAGGCGCCTCCCATGTGCTGGCCCCCCTTCCTGCTGGGACTGGGGAGGAAGAACGCCTCAGAACGAAATCTCTCTGCAGACGAGAGTCCGCTCACCCCAGCTTCCGCCCGTGGCCGCAGGGTGTAACCACCACTAAACACCAAGTCAGGGGCTGTGCGGGCCACAGCTGACCTTGCGCGCGTGGGCGACGGGCTAAGGCACCTATCTTTTGGAGATCTCTGTCGCTCGATGCCCCACCGATGACTAACGATACAGGTCCTCAACGTCTGTCCCCTTCCAGACAAGCTTGACCCGTAGCAAGGACAGCATGGGTTGTCAGAGCCCCAGCCCGGCGAGCTCTGCCACGACGTTCCCTCTGGCCGCCGCCTCCTCTCCAGCCCCGGCTCTTCCCCTTCCCGCGCCCGGTCCCTCGCGGGTCACAGCTCTCCTCCAGCCTCCGCCCCTCGCTGTGACCGCCCCTCGCTGCCGTTTCCATGGCGCGGGACCCACGCGGGAAGCGGTCCAAGCGAGGAACGCAAGCACAGTGCACGCCTGGGTGAGTGCGGGGCGCAGACTGGGGCCAGGGCGCGTGCCCCCCGAGCTGTGTGACCCCTGGTTCGCTGCTCCAGACAGGGCTGCGACCCGGGCTCCACGAGATTGTGCGTGCCCGCGCCTCTCCATCCCCCACCCCAGGTACCCCGCATTCTCCCATCCGAACTTGCCCAGGGCAGGGCGCCCCGCGCCCCTCAGCTAGTGGTGTCCGGGCCTCGGGTGGGTAGTCAGGATTCTCTCCGGAATGTATTGAAATGGTTGGCTGCATCGGGAGCCCTGGAGAAAGGAGCGGAATGCAGCCGCCCCTCGCCCTCTTTCTCCTTGCCGCCCGGGATTCTGATGCGGAGCCCGTAGCTGTCGGAGCTGGGTGAGCAGGGCACTCAGGCGGGGCTCTTGTCCCCCTCCTCTCCAGAACTGGAACTGCCGCAGGGCCCTCTTGTCCCTGCTCGCACCCCTTCCATCCCACCTCCCCCTGTCCCATCTCCAGGAGCTTCACAAATGAGAGAAGAAAACCTAGAATAGGGTGAGGCCCCTACTCTCAGGCCTCCAATAAATACTCATTAATGAATCAGCGGATCAGTGCTGGCCTTGAGAACCTCGGTAGTTGCTAACCTGGGTCACACAGTCAGGGCTTCAACATATGAATTTGGGGGAATGCAAACATTCAGTCCATAAATATGCTTTACAGGTAGTACCTCAGAATGGTTAAAAATTTGGATTTTGGAGCCATCTGTCTGAAACCGAATCCCAGCTGCACCGCTTAACTAGTGCCTTCCTTTAGGCAAGTCACTTAACCTTGCTATGCCTCAGGTTCCCCGTCTGAGTATTCACTATTCACCAGGCTCTGTTCTGAGCATCCGTCTTGTATTAACGTATTGTTACTCATAACGATTCTTTATCATCATCCCATGTTACTGAAGAAAAAGCTTTAGGTTTGTTATCTCATTTAATGCTCACAAATGCCAAAGAGGTAATATTTCCACCCTTTTTACAGATGAAGAAGATGAAGTTTGGGGAAGCGAAGTTGATTACCCATAATCACCCTTCTAATAATTAACAGACATGGGATTCAAACAGGTTCCTCTTGACCTCAACCCTGGGCTACCCCCGCCCCGCTCCATAGTCTCCCATGGTGCCATGCCGGTGTTTGCCACTTGCCCGATGATAAGCGTCACCTGGGATGCTTACAAAAATCAGTCATGGGAGTTAGCACCCCCAGTGATGTTTGCAGCCAGGGCAAGTCAATTCTTTCTCTTCCTGGGCCTCATTTTTGTTATGTGTAAAACAAAAATTTAGAGCGGGTCTGAGATAGTGAATAGGTTCAGAGTACCTGCCAAGTTTACTTGCTCTGCAGCAGCTTCGTGGAGCACAGCCATGAGCAGAATTCTGAGGTGACAGCTGGGTGATGGCCATGGGTGGTAGGGGTGCCCATTACTTTCCATGTTTAAGCACTCAAAGTCCTGAGACAGTTGACCATCCTAGTGATGGCTTCCCTGTATTAGACAATCTGTCAAGTTCCAACAAAAGCTATGTAATACTGTGATTTTCTCTTACCCCAGTACCTGAGTGTCTACATTCTGCTGAGTTCATTCCCTCTTTCCAAAATGTTTTTCACTTATGTTGAGATAATTTGTTATGCAGCAATAGGATACTAATATAAGTGTGATCTAATTTGAAACTGTGAACTAACTTCGTGTAGCTCACATGTGCTCTAACGGAGATTGTTAACTTTCCCTTGAAAATTTATAAAGTACCCTGTAAGTTCGCAGTGCCTCCAAGCACCTCAGTACACAGTTTGGGAACTGTGGTTCCAAGATACAAAACATTCCTAGAGATAAAGAAGGATATTAAAGAATGATGAAAGGGTAGATCTCCCAGGAAGATTATAAGTTCTAAATGTGTAGGAACCTAATAATGTAGCTTCAAAATATATAAAACAAAAACGTATAGAATTAATAGCAGAAATAGGCAAATTCACATTGATATACCTCTCTCATTAACTGATGGAATAAACATACATAGAATTCAGTAAAGATAAATGTAATAGAGACCACTATAGAGATTTAAGCAGAAGAGTCATGTGATCTGATTTATGTTTGAAAAACATCACTCTGGCAACTGGGTGGAGAACAGTCCTAAGGCGGCATACCAGGGCTGCTGCAGTCAAGCATGTGGAAAAGAAGTGCTACTCCTTTCGCTGCATGCTTTTCTCAATGGCTCCTATCTCCAGTTCTTTGGGATGCTCCGCCAGGCCTAGATTTGACAAGGAGAGCCCCTTTTAATGTAAGATAATAAACATTTTAGACAGTCTCTAGCTGGAACCTTTCCCAACAGGAAAACTCTAATAATTCCCATTACCCATTGTCTCTGTAAACCTAGTTCAGACACCCAGCCTTTACCTTACATTATCGCATGGAGGGATCCTTCAGGATTGGATAATTTAAATGACAAAGTCAGTACTGATTGAGTGACTTCCTGTGGCCAGCAGAATCATAGTAATAACATCAATAATAACAATAAAGTTTATTGAGCTCTTCCACTATGTGCCAAGCATTGTGCTAAGTGCTTTATAAACTTGTCTCACTTAATCCTTATGACAATAAAAATCCATTGTATAGATGGGGAAATAGATGTTTGAAGAGACTTTGTAACTTATCTAAGGCCACCCAGTTAGTCAAGTGGTAGAGACAAGACTAAAATCCAGGTCTGCTCCCCTTCAAAGCCTATGTTCTTAAGTGCTGTGATATACTGCCTCACAAGAGTTATGTCTATAAAGAGAATTATGCCATTTTTAAATCAATATGTCCTTGGTAATATTTAGTACCCACTATTAATGTTAAATGTGTTCCTTTATAATTGAGTTCCATGGGTACTGCCCCCATTTTAAGGAATCTAAAAGAAAGAACATGGACCATAAATACAGAAATTGGAAATTGAACAATTCCACTCAACTCTCTCTATCTTAATTCCTCACTCCAATTTTAAGATAAATGAAACACTTTAAGGTTTTCAGAGAAGGGCGTGCAGCAATATTTGCCAATTTTTAGATTGCAATCTGCTCTTTAAAAAGATATCTTGGTGTTGGCTTTCAGGGCAAGTTACTGTTTTCAGAATCCAGGTGGACTCTAACACTATAAGACAATGCCACGAGAAAAGGAAGGAAAACGAAAAACGAAAGGACCACCCCTGCCCATCATTGCAATTCTGCAAAAGTTCCTGAAAACATATGAAAAGTATTGTGCACAGACTCAGACATCTGTGTGTCCAGCCATCAGAAGAGACTTGAAAACTAGCATCGACAATGAACAGATTCTCAAGAAGGTGAGTGAATGGTCTCCTTTCCTCATTCTTCTCTGAAATGAACTGACTAGGGTTAACCCCAAGGAACATGGGTCCTCAGTCCTCTCAAGCCCAGAACTGGTGACGTCACCTCCATCTACATTCCTGCCTGAACGAAGTTCAGCGCCTGGCTCTGACCAAGAGCCTACTCCATTGCCACTTCTACTTTGCCACTCCCACCACCAAAACTACCCATCCCAGTCCTTTCCCAGTCCTTCCGATAGGCCCGCCTTTTCTCATACCACTTTACATCCGGAATGGCCAATCTGCCCCTCCTCGCACTCTACATCTGGAAAGCCCAGCTCAAAAGCACCACTTCCGTCATCATTTTGCAGGACCTCGCTCCCCAGCATCCGGCAGCCCCTTTCCCCCGCGGAGTAAATGTTTCCTTTCCTTGACAGCGTATGTGTCCGTGTCATCAGGCCAGACCCGCATCACCACGTCTCCCATCTTACTTGGAGTGAGGTCAGCAAGCACATAATTCTGACTCCAGAAGCACCGGATTTAAAAAAAAAAAAAAAAATTCCCATGTCATATTTTTTCTGCGATTACATCTAGGGATTGAATGTGAGGGGAAAAGAAGAGAGGCCAGCACTGAAACTAGATGGTCAACTCTTGGGAAGGAGCCTCTGCTAGACCGGAAGGGGGAGTCCAGCACCCAAAGACACACTGGCCAACTTGACAACTTGTCTATCACCAGCCCAGAAAGATAGTCTATATTTTAAATAATTAAGTATTTGCTGAATTCCTAAAATGCAGAATGCCAGTCAAAACAACAGATTAAACAAAATGAGATAGAGACAAGTACTTAAGAATAAAAGGGAGGAGGTCATTATTTGAAGGTGGCTTTGACCCAAATGCATCCTACCCATACCTTTTCTGAATTTTTTTTTTTGTGTGGGGGTGAGAGGATGATTACATTGTACCCACACAAAAAGAACCTCGTAAGGTTCCTCTCTAGCCATCTTCTCTTCCACCTGAACTTCCACTTCCGGTGCAGCTGTTCCCTTCCTTCTCCCATCTTGTCCCTCCAGCCTCTCCCTCTCTCCCTCCTCTGCTCCCCTCTTTCCCATCTGCCCTCCTAGGTCTTTCTAATTCCTTCTTTTTCAGCTGCTCTCTGAGCTCCCCCACACATCTCCCTGCTCATCTCAAGGGAGGAGCTTCCCAGAGCCACCCTTTTTGTAATAAAATAATTACTAATTTATTTTCTTACTACTGCAGTTCTTACAATTAGCCTCCATTACTAAATCATAAGGGTTGATCATAAACCTTGTTCAAATTTATAATCCCTTCAGTAATGTTTTCCAAACATTTTTAATTGCAATCACCATCAGAAATACAATTAACATCATGACCCAGTATGTAAGGACCTATGGCCATAAGGGCTGTTTATGTTAGGTGGGCTGCTGGTTGGATCTCCCTTTTGATTTTAAATATCATTAAAATAAAAGTCTCAAGAGATAATTATTCTTAACTGCATAGGATACACTCAGATAATTTCTCTTCTTTCCTATTTCGTTAAAGAAAGAAAAAAAATCTGGTTGCGACCCACTAGATTTCCTGACCCAATAATGGCTAGTAACCTGCTGTGAAAACTTCTGCACAGTAAGACTTTTCATGGAGCTTTGAATATGGCAGGAAATTCATAAACTTGTATTGAATTAACACCCCAATGCATACCTGTTCCAAAATTAAAACTATCTTAAATGTTCTTCTAATGTTGCCTAATGACGATATTCTTGACAACTGGCTAATAAATATCCATATATTTAGATGAAGGAATGCCTTTTTATGATGTCCACCAGTAGTTTTTTTCTTACATTCCAGTTTGTACTTGTAAGACCCGATGACTCCTCGCCAAGCATCCTACCAATTTCCTTGGAACCTTTGCTCATGACGATTCAAGAGGAGCGTTACACGCTGGGGAAGCAGATCTGCATCTGGGGCCTTCAACTGAGCAACCCAGAGGTCGCCAGACTTGTGAGTCATGCATTTTTAAAACGTTTAGTTAACCTTGTAATTGAATTTGAGCATATTATATCATATGTTCCAGCTATAATTCATTTGGTTGTTGACCGATATGCTCCAAGATGTTCTTTGAAAAAAGTATTTTTGAATGAAACATATAAAAGTGCAAAGATAATAGCACTGAAATCCATATATCCACCATCATGAAATATACTTTTTTTTAGGGAAGAAAAATTGCAGATTTTACAAATACAACAACTAAAGCTTCATCTCACTCCTCTCCCCCCATTTACTTCTCAGAAGTACCACTAGCCCAAAGTGATGTGTATCAATCTATTTGAGAGCTTTAATGATGCTCTCAAAGGGAAAGCTGGTGTCAGAACCCTACTCTGGGTTCCTACCTTCTCATTCATTGACTTTTGGGTATTCCTCCCTAAGTGCCCAATCAACACATTTTTTAAAAAGATATTTTTAACACTATTAGAAGAAAGCATAGAAAAAAAGCTTTATATTAGATTTAGTAGTGATTTTTTGGATGTCGCACTAAAGCACAGGCAAAACAAAACAACAAAAACAAAAACTAGTTGAATTAGACATCAAAACTGAAAACTTCTGTGCATCGAAGAACACAACAGAGTGAAAGGCAACCCACAAAATGGGAGTAAATGATTGTAAACCATATATCTAATAAGGGGTTATATGCAGAATATATCAAGAACTCTTACAACTCAACAACAACAACAACAACAACAACAAAGGAAACTGATTTTAAAATGGGCAAAAGACTTGAATAGGCATTCTTCAAAGAAGATACACAAGTGACCCATAAGTACACACAAAGATGTTCAACATCACTAACCACTAGAGAAATGCAGATGGAAACCACAATGAGATACCACCTCATGTTGACTAGGATGGCTACATGAAAAAACTCAGAAAATAATATGTTGACAAACATGTGGAGAAATTGGAACCCTTGTTCGCTATTGCTGGGAATGTAAAGTTCAGCCACTATGGAAAACATTATGGCAGTTCCTCAAAAATTAAAAATAGAAGTACCATATGATCCAGCAATTCCATTTCTGGGTATACAACCTAAAGAATTGAAAGCAGGGTCTCAAAGGGACATTTGTGCAATCATGTTCATAGCAGCATTATGCACTTATCCAAAGGTGTAAGCAACCCAAATGTCCATTGAATGGATAGACAACACATGGTCTATACGTACAATAGAATGTTATTTAGCCTTAAAAAAAAAAAAAAAAAGGAAATTATGACAAGTGCTACAACATGGATGGGTCTTAAGGAATTTATGCTGTTAAATAAGTTAGTCACAAAAGAACAAATACTGTATTATTCCACCTACATGAGGTGCCTAGAGTACTCAGATGCATAGAGACAGAAAGTAGAATGGTGACTGCCAGGGGATGGAGAGAGGAGGAATGGGGAGTTAATGTTTAATGGAAACAGTTTACGTTTTGCAAGGTAAAGAAAGTTCTAGAGATGGATGGTGGTGAGGGTTGCACACCCATGTGAATAGGCTTAATGCCACTGAACTGTACACTTAAAAATGGTCAAGATGGTACACTTTATGTCATGTGCATTTGACCACAATTTGAAAAAAATTTAAAAAATACTTTAAACGTGTAACCACAATTTTTAGTTGTTTTTATTCAGAGGTTCAGTAAGGGTACTCGATCCATTCAAGCCAAAAAAAAGAATGCTGTCCCTGCATGTTAAAAGTGCTCCTCAACTGTTCTTTAAAAAGGACCCCTCTTGGTAATCTGGAGGCTGCTGGAAATTTTATCATAGATGGCTATGGTCTTGGCCACAGCAGTGCTGGTGCCTCAGGGAGTGACCCCGCAAACCACTGGTACAGATCTTTAGGATCCAGTCCAGAGCCTGTTTTGCACAGACCAATATTAGTTTGCCAGTGAAGTGCCACACTGGCTCCTCTGTCAGAAACACAGCTTGAGAAACCCAATCCAGCCCTCAAACTAGGCGTTCTCTCCTTACGGAGGCCTCAGGCACCAGCTCTGTAGTTAAGGTTGCAAGTGCTTTTTTATCCTCAGCCAAAGTATAATTTGGAATCCTATCTCTGACCAACGTGTCATTACCTCAAAAAACCCGAAATCCTCCAGACCTCACCAAAGCCTCTTTTAGGCTTAAATTCAGAACTGAAGGAATCCTCAGGTTGTGGTGATTCTAATTGCTAAAAGGTGGCCTTCGTGATTTGTAGCTTTAAATACCCTTTCCTGCCAGTTAGGTAGAAATTTAACTGTGACTGGCATCATTTGTTACCACAAAAAATGACCTTGCCATTGACCCCCTCCATTCAGGAACTGAGAGAACTTGAGACGCATCCAAATGCCCACGTGTTGCCACCAGTCCAGCTGCTTCAACATGAGAGGCACCTAGTTGCTGAATTTCCATAATCTATTTCTGAGCAGACCTCTAAATCCCAATAGTATCTATAATTGTGACTATAAATCGTTTACGAGATAATTTAACTCATGATGTTTATCTAATTAAAAGATTGGAACAGCAACACTTCTCTCCTAAAAAGAATGCAACCATAGGAGGAGAAAAATGCATTGGTCAGAATGTCAACATCTGTATCAATTTTCTCCGGCTACATAACAAAGTACCACAGATTGCGTGGCTTAAACAGCAGAAATTTATTTTCTAACAGTTCTGGAGGGTAGAAGTCTGAGCTCAAGGTGTCAGCAGGGTTGATGTCTTTGGAGGCCTCTCTCCTTGGCTTGTAACTGGCCATCTTCTTTCTGTGCCCTTATATGGTCTTCCCTCTGCATCCAAATTTTCTCTTTGTATAAGGATGCCAGTGAGATTCCCTTAGGGCTCACCCTAATGACCACATTTTAACTTAATTACATCTGTAAAGGCCCTATCTCCAAATACAGTCATATTCTGAGCTACTAAGGGTTAGGACTTCCATATACTAATCGAGAGGGAGGACACAATTCAGCCCATAATAACACTTAAAAAGATATGCTACGATATATCTTATCTCATCGTAAAGCTTGGTATTTCCCATATAATTCTTCAATGAGTCTTCATTTTAAAGGGAAGTTATTTTCTTTTCATGCCACTTTCTCCTCAGGTAATTAGAAAGTTATCTCAGAGGCAAAAATGCTGAGGTACTTAACATAATCGAGTTTTAAGTAACATCTGAAAGCACAGAGCATGCTAGTCTCTATCGCGTACACACTTCTCTACCTTGCATTCTCAGGCTTTGCTTCTGGAATTGAAGGGGCACCCCACCTGCCCACTGACCACTCTAGAACTCACTGATTGCAAGATGGATCCGTGGTCTCTAGGGAGACTTGGACAGGCTCTGCGGTTCAGCAGTTTACATTCTCTCGTCCTCGATTATTGCAAGTAAGGCTGGAAAGTGGAGTTCCTTCAAGGCTCTTACTGCTCTCAGCTGGGGGATGCAAAGGCAGGGGAGGACAATGTCCCATTTCCTTTTGTCTCATTGAGTCATCACTGAAAGAGAACATTCTAAAACCTCCTTGAAGTTAAGTTCCTGAGTAAATGTTAGGGTTCTCAAAAAAAGTCTATTCATTCATTAGTTCTTTCAACAAATAATTGGCAAGGCCAGTCTGTGTGAGACACTGTGCTCATTGCTAAGGAAGACACAAAAATACATATATAAGGAAAGCTGCTGTCTAAGGGAGTCCTTGGTATATAGAGGAGCGGAGACATGCTCTTGATTCTATAGAATGCAGGGTAGAAATCTGAATCTCACAAAAAGTGTCCATATAAATTTTAGCAGTAGTTTGGATAAGGGAAACCACAGTTCTCTAGGTGATGAGTCAGTATTCACCAGGAGAGGAGGTGGGAGGAAAGGTATGGTGCTGGAGAAGAGCAGAGCAAGTCCTTCAGACGGCTGGGACACCAGGTGTGTCGGGGAGCGTCAGGGGGCAATAATAATACTAATGGTGGTGGTGGTGGTAGTAGTAGTAGTAGTAGTAGTAGTAGTAATACCAGCTATTGGTACTTTAATGCTTACTGTGTGCCAAACACAGTGTGTGAATTATCTCATTAATTCTCTCAACAATAGATTAATATGTGCCATTACATATAGATGTGTGATACATAATGATAATTATGTCCCATTTCTATCCCTTGACTATAGATGAGGAAAGACTCAGGGCGGTTAACTGGCTTGTTCAAGGCCATTCAGCCATTAGGAGTGGAGCCTGGATGTGAATCCAGCTGTCTGAATCAGACCCCACCTCTGATCCATGATTCTAGATTGCTTGAGGTCTATAATTTACCATCTACAAATAATTTCAAACTGCTTGTGTAAGCTGGGGTAGGTCATGTAACCTCTGTGATCTATAACGAGATGATCTTTTCTACTTCATAAATCTATGATTCTGTGACTCTTTTCATGGAGCCAGGTGGTGCCTTGTACTCAAAAGGCCAATGGTCCGTGAAGTGAAAGAGATGATTCATGCCTGAGAAGTGGGACCACAGAAACAAAGGCCCCATTAAAAAACTAGGGCCTCAGTGGTGACAGTGGACAAGTCCTTCAGCAAGAGCTGGGGAGAGGGCGCATTCTGTGGAGTTTCTTCAGGTTTCTGAAATGCTGGAGAAGCCTCAGTCAGTGTTTCCTAATACAGGGGAGCAAAAGGTGGAGTCCTTCGGACGCCATGCAGTGGCTGTGGAATCGGCTTGGGGGCCTCCCCAGCTTCCCGCACTGCACTGGGCAGAACCAGCCCCACCGCTAAGAGACCCCTCTAGACCATAGCTCTTGCGCTGGTTACCGAGACCTGTACTGGTGGGAAGAGAGAAGGAAGAAAGAAGGAATTCCCGTCTTCAGGAAGAAGCTTATTTTAATTGTCAGTTGAAATCCTGCTGCTGCTAAGCCAACTAGAGTCGTCAGTGTTGGGTGGTTGGGAATTACTACCGAGACCTCAACACAGGTAAAATTGTAGGTTACCAGCTTCTGGGCACTGGAGTTCTTTCCTCATGTCTTCCCCAATGGGCTGAGAAGTCAGGCAGGCAGTGTGCCCTCCTTTCCTAGGCTCAGCTGCATCCCAGCACCCACCATGGTAGTTGGCCCTCTGTAATTATTTGTTGACTGAATTAACAAATTCAAAAAGTTATTTCTGTTAATACTACTCACCTCGTTTTAAAGTTCAAGCCTTGGCATTCCAAATTCTCTAAAGAAGTCCTTTCGATTCACTGATCCTCAGTTTCCTGACCCAATCAATACCTACCTCCAGAGGCTGTTGCTGGCATGAATTAGACAATGCACATGGTTTCACTTTGCAAGCTGTAAGGACTGTGCAACACGAGGTGAGAAATAGTGCAGGACCATGAGAGAAGAGCCAAGAGGTTGAACTTTTCTGAACTTGTTCTCGATGTACTTTAAAAGGTCCCCTCTTACGGAGTCCTGGTATCGCTGGGGTCTTCACAGACTCCTCCATCCCTGCCAACAGGGCCATCTCTCCCGTCCTCAGGTTCGGAGCTTGTTTCTCCATCTGCTCCCTTGAATGGGTACTTCAAACCATCCTCTGCTCTCCTTGCCCTAAAGACAGACTCCAGGTCCCCCTTCCTCCACATGCAGGCTGCCCCACCTTGGTCAGCCCAGCCATCCAAACTGAGGATCAGCAAAAGTGCCTTTAGTTTCCCTGGGAGTGCCCCAAAATTAACAATCCAGCAGGTGACATAGATTTTAAATCACAAATTTGTTCCTGTCATTTCTTTCTAGATTTGAAAATGAAGAAGTTGAGAGTATTTTCTCAGGTCTGGAGCGCAACCAAAGGCTTCAAGACCTCAGTCTACGCTACTGTGGTCTGGGGCCACAGAGTGGGCAGAGGCTGGGCTCGGTCATATGCCAGAGTGCCATTTGGTGAGAGGCAACCCTGCTCCCCAACCCACATCTTGGCACTGCTCTGTCTTGAGTTATATAACCAGCTTAGTTAAAGAGACTACCAGCCCATAAGTTCCCCCGATTTTTCGTTATGTTTCTAATCATCTTTCTTTCTCCTCTAGTTATTTTTGTTTTCCTTTATCTTAATTACAAGAGAAAGATTCGTTAGTTACATTTGAGAATCAACAGTGTCATGCCAAATGCATGTACATCTCTGGTCAGCTAACATGGTCACTAGGTCTATTTTTTATGACCTGGTCTATTACATATTATGATTATTTATTTATTTATTTATTTAGGCGCAACCCTTGGTTGACCTCACAGATTGCAAGGACCTTGTCAGTTTACAATCCCTTATATTTAAATATTTTTTTATGCCTACAGCACCTGGTCTTCCTAGGTAGTCTCCCATCCAGGTACTAACGAGGCCCGACCCTGCTTAGCTTCTGATCAGACAGGATTGGGCTTGTTCAGGGTAGCATGGCGGTAGACTTTATTATTTTATAACTGGGTCTACTATCATTATTTTATTTTGTGACGTAAAGACCTCAAACCCAAATCTGAGGAAGCGATATATGACATCAAGTGAACGGTATGTTTGGCTCCTTCCCCAGCAAGCTGCACCTCGAGGGCAATTACTTGCAGTGTTCCGGAGCTCTGGCCCTCCTCAGACCTTTAGCAGAGTATGCGGAGATGCAGAGGAAAGACCAGCTGGCCACAGCCTCACCAGACTCTGGGACGCCCCCTCAGCCACTCCAAGGTAAGCTCTGGGGAACTTGACCCTAAAATGCGTTGAGGCCACCTAAAAGAAGGAAACTTTGCTTTGTGGTTGAAAATAACCTTCCCAGTGGTCAACGGAGATTCTTCTTCCTGAGTATGTATGGGAGCAGAGTAATGGACCCCCAAAGATGTCTTTGTCCTAATCTTCAGAACCCGTAATTCTGTTAACTCCATGGCAAAAGGGACTTTGAAGATATGATTAAATTACGGATCTTGCAATGGGGGTATTCTCTTGGGTTATCTGGCTGGGTCCAGTGTAATAAGAATTGTTATCCAGTGTAATAAGAATCTTTATAAGAGGGAGGCAGAAAGGTCAAAGTCAGAGAGAAGGAGACATGACAATGGAAGAAGAGATTGAAGTGACGTGAGGAAAGGCCTGTGAGCCAGGAATGCTGTAGGTGCCCTCCAGTTTCTGGAGATGTAAACAAACGAACTCTTCCTCAGAGCCTCCAGAAGGAACGCAGCTCTGCCCATGCCTTGACTTTTGCCTCTGTGACCCATTTCAGACTTCTGACGTTTAGAACTATAACATAATAAACTTGTATTGTTTTAAACCACTAAGTTTGTGGTCATTTGTTACA
Source organism: Rousettus aegyptiacus (assembly GCF_014176215.1). Classification (NCBI taxonomy): domain Eukaryota; kingdom Metazoa; phylum Chordata; class Mammalia; order Chiroptera; family Pteropodidae; genus Rousettus; species Rousettus aegyptiacus. The sequence goes on along the minus strand of NW_023416307.1, from coordinate 123,845,048 downwards.
GCAGCAGTTGCAAACTGGTACAGCATATTAATTAGAGCTCTTTCAATTAAAAGTGAAAGCAACACAAACAAAATTAAAGATAAATAGGGGTTTATTGGCTCACATAATTGGGATGTCTCCAGGTGGAGCTGTCTTCCAAAATGGCTGAAACCATGTCATCAGGAGAACCTGAGTTTGCTGCTCTTGACTCTGCTTCTCTTCCAAGGGTTGGCCTTCCCTCCCAGGGCAGACAGACTTCCTAAGAGCAGGAAACAACAGTCGATGTACCTGCCAGCAGTCCTGGGGCTATATCATCATGCTTGTAATCACCCAGAAAGTGTGAGCCTCTTTCTTTCAGTGACTGTGAGTCAACTTCCATAGGAAGGCTCTAACTGGCTCTTCTTGGGTCACATACCTACATCTTGTACCAATATCAATAGCCTAGGTCATGGTAAATTATGATTTTGATTGGTCAGGACTGGTTACACACCTTATGGGCGTGCAATGGAGCACTGTGCTGGGCAGTCCTACCAGAATCACAAGATCCGAAGTGAGGAAGTGGCAGTGAGTGCAAAGAGCTTATAACTGTAACAGATTCGTAAATATAATTGTCATCTCCCATTTAGGAACTTTCATGGTATCAGAACTACATAGGTTATTTGTTGCATTTGATAAATTCACTTAATCCAATAAAATATAAAAGGAAGCTGGAAAACAGCATTTGCTATAAACTATTACTGTCCCTCTGCTATTTTTACCAACATTCCAGTAAAAAAAAAAAAACCCCACAGTCCTATTTATGAAGTCCTGAATTGGAACTTTATGATCCAAATAACTAAGTGAATCTGTGATTTTTAAAAGAAATTGTCAGAAATATGAAAGCACCGTTTCAAGAATTAGTTGTGTGGCAGGCACGGGCAGGTGTGAGAGGTGTGAGATTAAAAAGATAAAGAAGTGACAAGGATGTGGGGGAGAAACATGAAGATCTCTTACTCTGGTTATTCCAAGTGGTTTTTGCTGAAAGGGGCATTAAGGCCTAATCTTAAGGGTTTCAGATTTGTTTCCTGAGAGCCGAAAAGCCAAGGTCAGAGCTGACCACAGAGAGAGCCTGCTCTGTCGTTCTTCACTGCACCCCTGGACAGACTGCAGACCGTGTCAGCTGGGCCATGCCCAGTGGTTAATGGGCAACCTACAGAACTTCTTTTAGGTTCCTCTTCTTACTCAGGATCTCAGCAATGACAACAAAACCCACAAGTACATTCCTAGGTTCTTCTCTTCCTCTGAGCTATGACTGTATCTAACATTTACATTCACTTGAACTCTGAACTGGTGCATTTTAGGTATCCTGCATTCTTTTGGGTAACTATATTAGTCTGCTCAGGCTACCATAACAAAATACCACAGGCTCAGCAGCTTAAACAACATAGAGAAACTAATTTGTCTATCAAACCAGCTCTGAAGGTGAAGGCACTTCTACTCTGTACTGGTGTGTATGTTACTGCTATGGACTGAAAGTTTGTGTCTCCTCAATATTCATATGTTGAACCCCCAGTGTGGTGTATTTGGAGATGGAGCCTTTGGGAAAGGGAGAAATTTCCTCAACCCTCAAGGTTCTTTTGGTTGGTCTAATAATGAAATAGACATGAGACAGATTAGCAAGAGAAAATAACCAAATTTAAATACATAGATATGTATGGGAACCCCACATACATGAGAGAGTCAGAGACCCCACATGTGTGAGAGGTTCAAAGACGGAAAAGGAAAATGAGGTATATATGACATTCTGAGCTAAAGATCACCTTGAGCTTCAGAGGTGAAGAAGAACATTGTAGGATATAAGAAGAGCAGATGTTCTATAATTAGTAGTTTGCCCTGCTCTATAGAAAGGTCAAACAAGGGTTATCTCTGATAATTTCTTATCTGGGGCAAGGCCCCTAATTCAAATTCTTCTAGGTAGTTAAGGTGGGGCAAAAGTTCCTCTTGAGCCCACAGAGCCTTGGTTGCCTTTAGCTTAAAACAATTCACATACCACAGTTACATCTTGGGGTTACTTGTTCTGAACCCCCATAGTCCTCTAAGGAAGTAAGGTTTAAATGAGTTCATACAAGTAGGGCTCTGATAAAATAGAATTAGTGTCCTTATTAGAGAGCCACCTGAGATATCTCTCTCTCTCTCTCTCTCTCTCTCTCTCTCTTTCTCTCTCTCTCTCTCTCCCTCTCCCTTTGCTTATGCATGCACACCTAGGAAAGGCCACATGAGGTCACAGCAAGAGGGGCCATCTTCAAGTCAGGAAGAGAGCTCTCATCAGGAGTGGAATCAACTAACACTTTGATCTGGGACTCTGGCCTCTGGAACCATGGGATAATACAATTTTGTTGTTTAAGCCATTGAGCCTGTGGTATTTTGTTATGGTAGCCTGAGCAGACTAATATAATTACCCAAAAGAATGCAGGATACCTAAAATGCACCAGTTGAACTGGATAAAAATCAAGGTTCAAGTGAATGTAAATGTTAGATACAGTCATAGTTAGCCTCAGAGGAAGAGAAGAACCTAGGAATGTACTTGTGGGTTTTGTTATTGTTGCTGAAATCTTGAGTAAGGAGGGGACTTAAAAGAGATTCTTCCCCTTCAGAGCTGGATTGATAGACAAATGAGCTGAGGTAAATTAGTTTTCCCATTTTTATTTCACTTTTTTGCCAATAGAACTAGCCATAAGTGAAAAAGAAAGAGGCATACGAGGCAAGAAACAAGATTCTGGTATATTACCAGCCCTCCCCTGGTCGCAGTGGGTATGGCACCCAAGCCCTGCCAGCTGGACTTTGCTATTTGTTATTTTTGAACCAAGGAACCTGGCACCTCACCCACAATAACCTGTGATTTAGTTCATCCTGCCAGTCTCCTGGAGCTGCCCTGATCCCTGTCCTTTACAACCCTTGTCTTGAAACAAAGGTGCTTGAAACAAAGACTGTTGTGTCCCCCCAAAATTCATATGTTGAAGTACCAATCCCCAAGATGATAGTATTAGGACGTGGGGCCTTTGAGAGATGATTAGGTCATATAGGCAGAGCCCTCCCGCATGAGATTAAAGATAAAAGAGACCCCAGATAGCTCCCTTGCTCCTTTTGCCTTGTGAAGTTACAGCGAGAAGATAGCCATCTATAAACCGGGAAGCAGACTCTCCAGAAACTGAAAGTGTAGATAGCTGGATCTTGGACTTCCCTTCAGAACTGTGAAGAATAAATGTTTGTTGTTTCTAAGCCACGCAGCCCCAGGGATTTTGTTATAGCACCCCAAATGCACTAAGACACAGAGTACACCAAAACTTACGGTGGGTGTGTTTGAGAGGGTGTGGATGATTTTAAAGAACTTTCCAGATTCTGAACTTCTGTAAGGACCCCAATACCTATGGTTAATATCCTTGGTCATAGTCATCATTTTTCTTTGCCAAAAAAGGCACACTTCTCTCCCATCTAGTATCTGAACAGAGTATATTCCTTAGGTTGTAAAAACAGAGACAATTCAAAATATTAATGGAAGTGTTCAGTGTCATAACTCAGCAACAACACATTATTTACACATTAGGTGGCTTCTAATTTTTGCTTTTGACATGATTGAAGGAAGGCATAATCAAGTTATCAGTTGACAGGCCATTAAACATTTTTTTTTTTTTTTGATCTACTACTGTGATTTTTAGCCTGTAACTCAGGAGTTCCTACACTTGAATAATACTGCTATGATAAAACTTCTAGGATTGTCCAGTTAAATTTGAATTGTAGATTAAAACACACACACACACACACACACACACACACATAATTTATTATAAGAATGTTCCATGCCAAGCTTGTGGTATAATAACTAAAATAATTATTCTTTGTTTATCTGACATTTAAATCTAATGGAGTGGTCTGTATTTGGAGGGCAAGGGAGGTTACATCTGACAACACTATTCCATTCCCATTGGTATGAACAAGATTTCTCAGCATTAACTATCGCAATGGCAAATGCAAATGGCATTGATGCTGAAGTCTGCCTCAGTTTAGCAGTAATGCTCTTTAATGAATACATGACTTAATTATAAAAACAAATAAATAAAACAGCACCATCTATCCCACTGAGAGAGGCATTCGATAAAATTTTATTTTTGCATTTAATTAGGATTTATCAAAATGTATAAAATACGTATGTTGTATTAATCAATCGTATACTTCTAAAAGTTGATTAATAACTGCAGAAGATATTTTTAATACCCTAGAGCCTGTGATCCCAAGAAACTTTTAAAATTTAAATATTTGTAAATGTAGCATTTTTATGACAGAGGATTGTTATAGGAATAGCTATAAAGACTTTCAAACATAAAATTCTATAGAGTAAGTAGAACAGCAATACAAGAAAAAGCCCAAAAAGAAATGAGAATAATGTAAAATTTTCATCCCCTAAAGAAGAATGTGTTCATGTTTTAGGTTGCTTGGGATTTTTGAATTTTTAATGGAGGATGGTGAGTATCAAATTTCTTGGAATTAAGATTCTATTTGATACACTTAAGAGAAGGATATAACAGATTTTATTTTTATGCATCAATATTTGCCATATGCTAGAAATCTCATCCTTTGAAATTTTAAAATTCAGCTTTAGATACCAACCTCAAAATGTACGAGACAGTACATAGCTCAGTATTCCTCTAGGATGTTATAAGAGCAAAAACGTTTTGAGGCCAACCGCTTTGTAAGGCTCAAAGGTTTGGTTTCCTCTCCTGTTCTCCTGAGTAAGTCCCAGGCTCCTAGTGATTGCTCCTTCCTGCCAGAGTTGATTTTTCTTTCTAACAAAGGACAAATGCCTCACTATTCAATGACCAGTTTGTTTTCTAAATGATTATAATGCATAAAATGTAATCTTAGTAATAACACTCCTTCCTTGCTTCCTTCATCAAATGTGTGTGTGTGTGTGTGTGTGTGTGTGTGCACTTGTGTCTCTCCTAATAGATACCAAATACTTTTAGCACATAAAACAAAGATCACTGTCCCTAAGGAGGGGCCTGGTAATCCTCATGCACATGCATGCATGGGTGTTTGCATGCATGTGTGTATGTGTAAAGGTAGGGATGTTACACAATTTTTAAAAGGCATAACAAGTATATACATGCTATAAGCTTGTTAGAAGGTGATAGTTGCTATGGAAAAAGAAAAAGTAAAGCAAGATAGGCGAATTTGGGGGTCTGGGGAAAGAAGACGGAATGGGGTGTGATTTCACATAGATGGTTGAGTGTAGGCTCCTTGAAAAAGGAGCATTTGTGTACAGACACAGGAGGCGAGGGAGTGAGCCTGCAGATAAATGGGAGAGCGTTCCAGACAGAGGGGACAGCCTGTACCAAGGTCCCAGGGAGCAGCAAGAAGCAAGCAGGGTGGTAACAGGGACCAGGGGGTCAAGGGCCTTGTTGGCTAGGAAGGAGTAGAGGAATTGGGACTTAGTTAGGACTGAGGTTTAAGAAGGACTCCTCAATCTGTGTGGTAAACTGATTGGGTGGAGTGGGGACAGGGAGGCCTGTTGGGAGGCTATTCTCATCCAGGTGAGAGCTGGTGGTGAAAGGTGAGAGGTGCCTATCCAGGTGACAATAGGGTAATAGAAGAAGAGGTTAGGTTCTACATCTCTATTATTTCCTGATGAATAAGATGTGGGTTACAAAAGAAAATAAAAAGAGGCTCCGGGATGACTCCACAGTAATAATATACTAATGCATTTTTTAAAACATGCCCAAAATGTATTCCTCTCTGCTACATTCTCATTAATTCCAGGTATTTGGAGCCACTTCTATAGAGGGCAACCGTGGATGTAAAGAATTTACACAAGGTCTTACAGGACAATTCTTGGGGCCCTACTTGGTTGCTTATTCTCAAGTCTTTGAGGAGAAAAACATAAAAAAGACAGTACTGAAATGATGTGAATGTGATTTTGACAATGTTTGTGAAAAATAACTCTGTCCAAAGTGTACATAAAATGAAATAACCAATGTCAAAACAAGAAAATAGCCAATATCAAAGTATATCAAAAACCCAATTATACAGCTTTGAACAGACTTTTTGTTTTTAATCTTTTTTTTTCTTACAGCCAGACAGAGAGGAAGTTCAACTTTGAACCAGATGACAAAGTCATCTAGAGCCCTAACAGTGAAAACTACTTCAGGAAAGAAGAAGAAAAAAGGTATTTTTGTTGTTGTCGTTTCAACTATTCCTCCTACTTCCTTCATTGTATAAACCACTTCCTTCTTTCATGGGCTGTGTGTCTCCACCACTAAAGTAATTGCCTCAAACAGGAAAATTCAAGTGGAAAAAAAAAAACTTGGTGGCTTACAACTTCATATACACCCAGGACAGAACAGTTTAGCCATAGCCACCAAAGGAATTAGTCTTCGGCGTGTTCAACAGGCTAAAAAACAAGTATGGGATCTAGACTGGTTTGGAAATATGTCTGCAATAAGCAGCCAGCAGAAAATGAAAAATTCAGCTTGGAGACTTCTCTCCTATGTGTGTTACCTAGAATCAGAAACTGAGTCCTTTAGATGGAATTTTAAGAAATCACCAGCTCTATACAACCGCTGAGCAGGATTAAACTAAACAAGAAACTATCCAGGTATTACAGGTTCGCAGCTAAGTGTTAGGGAACCAGGATTCTATTCCTAGCACGTGCCCTGATGCCTGTGTCTCAACATTTTATTCTGCAAATCAAGGAATGTGTGCTCACAGCTTCCTAAATTCCGCTCTAGCTTTAACGTCGTGAAGTTATGAAGAGGCCGCACAAGATGATCAGTGGGTTGTGTCACGAGCATAGTTTTTGGAAAATCTTTGTGGAAGCTAACCTAAATTTGTGTTGTTTTGTTTTTGTCCCTTTTGTTCTTTTTTTTTTTATATATACAGTTAGTGTGTGGAAGGCGACAGGCCCTTGTAATGAAGCTCTTCACCCTTTGACTTTCTCTTCCTCAATTTTAATCTGTTCTTGTATGGTATTTTTCTTGTCCTTGAATTATCTTTATATTCCCTCTGTAAAATCCCACTAAAAGAGAAATACATAAATTCCTATGATCCAAAAAGCCAAATGAAAATGTAAAGTGAGAAAATTTATCGGCCCCTTTCTCTGTTCTCTGATGTAAATATAGTCTTTCCACTGGAGAGCCCTAGTAGATTTTAGAAAATCTACTAAAAAAGGAAAAAGAAGAAGAAGGAGAGGGAGGAGGAGGAGGAGGAGGAGGAGGAGGAGGAGGAGGAGGAGGAGCTGGAGGAGAATGAGAAAAAGAAGGAGGAGGAAGGAGAGGGCAATAGGAAGGGGAAGGGAAACGAGGGGAGAAGAAGGAGGAAAAGAGGAAGAACCATGCTAAGTTATCATTTGTTTCAGACAGTTACCCTTTGAGATATTTTCAATTAAAAATCCTTTCAGAAGAATTGGCTGGAGTTCTTGCAGGGATGAGGATGAGTGGTGTCTCCAAGACAGGTGACCCTACAGGGGACAGTCCTTACAGGGGGCCATATGACATCTGAGGGGAGAAGGACTGCAGGGTCACTAATTCTAACTTTGCGTCTAGACTTAACAGGTAACAAGGACAGAGACTGAGTGTCTGCAACATGCTATGCAGTCAACTTGGCACTGTAGAAAAACTAAAAGACCAAAATCGATCTGGGAACTTCAAGGCTTCTCAAGGCTGGAGAGAGGCTTTGACTACTCGATTTGTTGAGTCTTCTTGATTTAAAAAAAAAAAAAAAAAAGTTTTAAATTACTTCATGACAAAGAAGTTTTTCAAAGCTTGCATAATATTGAAATCTTTACATTTAACGAGTAAACTCTTCTAACACATAAAAACAGAAAATGCATGCATATAACCTCATTAGTCAGTGGCACTAGAGTCTGAATATGAGGCCCTTCATGACTATGACTTCTCTGTGTGCCACCCCACACCCAAGCCCCTACACTCCACCCCTGTGTAGACCTTGGAGATGTTAAACCCTTATAGAAGGTGGATAGTTTGAGGAAAAAGTCAAAAATAGCAATACGGTTATTCAGTCTTCAGCTTTTAAATAATAGCTATATTGAGGCCCGGGTCACAATAACACCTTTTAGCTATTAGAACCTGGCACAAATACCAGACTTCTTTCTTTTGACCTTTGTGAGCTGTATATACTCTCCCACCAGACCTCCGGGTGGAGTCCAATATCTTATAGTTTTCCAGGGAAGAGGTTAGAGGGCTTGAAGAACTGCGGACTGCCTGTGGTCAGTGAACACAGATGAAATAAAATGTCCTCAGGGCCATTTTAGGCTGGCGTGTGATGTATGTAGTGAGAAATATCCCTGGTCCCTGCCCAAAGGAGCTTACTTTCTGGTCACTATAGCTGTCTCAAGAGGAAAGGGTTATCAAATGCCAGCTCTGTGGGGGACATGAGGTATACTCCTGCCTTTTAGGAGTATATTAATTCCCTAGGGCAGCCATAACGAAGTACCACAGACTGAGTGACTTAAACAATAGAAATATACTGTCTCACGGTTCTGGAGCCTGGAAGTCATGATCAAAATGTTGGCAGGGTTGGTTCCTTCTGGAGGCTATGTAAGAAAATCTGTTCCATGCCTCAGACAAATTTTGGGAGGATACAAAATTCGACTTATAAAAAGGGACCTAGATTGTAGTTTAGAAATAGGATGCACACTTAGGAAACAAATAACTACACAGGCAGCATCTGCCAGGAGCCAAACTGGGCTCAGAGAAGGGCATTCTCCCGCAGATATGGAATGGGAAGAAGTCTTTATGAATGGGGAGAAGGCTTTCCTTTTCCATGTACGTGGAAAAGAAGAAAGGACTTTCATGAGGAAGGATTTAAGTGAGGAAGAAAGGCCTTAACGACACAAGCCACAAGCCCACAAGTTTAGTTGGAACAAGAAAATGTGGGAGGGTGGACCAGCCAAGAGGGCAGGGTCATGTTAAGGAGTCACATGCCAGGGTCAGTGTTAGGACTTAATCCAACAGACAGTGGGAGGGAGCCATTAAAGTCTTCTGTCGCCTGAGGAGTCCTATGCCTCAAATCAATAGAAATAACTTTGAATCGGACATCTATTTATCTTATAGCTTCTTATCAGAGCAGACCATTTTTATGCTTTCCAGAGTTCATGTAGCAAGTTTAAAAATGGCTTCCCACATTGAATCATTACTTTCAATGTCATTAGATACTGCTTGGTTAGGAATGAGTTTGGTCTTGGTGAAAAGTTCTACCTGTTTCAAAATGAAGAGTCAGACTGAGCTGATATACATCAGCCTCCTGAGCAAGTAGTCCAGATGGTTTCCATTTGGTCCCAGTTGGAAACTGCCAAACTTTTTATGCTTGCCCCTTTGTGGACAGGAGGCTTTTGGCCTGCTCCTTGGAAAATTGAACTCACAATACTGTACAAGTCAAAACCCCCATTCAGAAGCCTGACACCCTTTATTATTCTTCTCCAAATGCGTAATTATGAGAACTTGACAACTTTACACTTAGCAGCCATTTATATGTTATTACAAGAGGCAAAGGATCTCATTTCATTGCTTGCAGAAGTTAGATATCTGTCCAAAGCAGTCCTGCCTCAAAGTATTAGTGAATATGAGGAATCATTTTATCAGTGGTTCTCAAACTTGAGTGGCATCAGAGGCACATAGAGGGCTTGCGAAACACAGATTGCAAGATTGCAGGGCCCACCCTTCCCAAGGTTCTGAATCAGTAGGTCTGAGGTCAGGCTGGAGAATTTACATTTCTATCAGGTTCCCAAGTGATGCTGATGCTGTTTGTCCGGAGTCTAACTTTGAGAACCACTTCTTTAGACTTGAAAGAAAATCAAATTGCCTTCTCTTGATTTATTTTGTTCAGTAAAGAAAAACAGAGGGCAAAGTGAGACTCCTAGATACCTCTTCTCTGCCATGGAAAACCACAGAACAAACAGGACCCAGTCTGGCTCACCTCTGAGCCTCATGGCTAGTGCCAAGGCTCTACAGGAATTGGAGACCCTGGGCCTAGAGAGTGATCAAAACTCAAGTGAGTGACATCTGGCTTGGCCTATGCTTAGTCACAAGCCCATCAAGTCCATGAAGAGCCAGAAATGGCTAAACACTGGAAGTCTCTGAAAAGCCATTGGAATAGTCATCTGCAGATAAATTATCCTCTCTGAGCCCCCTTTTGAGGCCCCTTCAGCCAATCTTGTGATATTATCTCAAGACCACCAAAGTTCCTAAAAGACTCAGGGGTGTCCTACCACCTGAGCCTGCTCTGCTTCACGACCCAAGCCCGACACCATAGCTTCCAGGGAGCTCTTAATCTCAAAAGATTTAGGACTGGGAGGGCCAGAACATGACTTAGACATGTACAGGAGCAAAATCCAGCCATAAAGTAGTTGGTTTACAAGCTTGGGATTGATCATTTACTACAGTACTAATGCTGCCCGAGTGACAAATGCACATCTCCTAAATAAGGCATTATTGCTTATATCATAGCCACAGTCCATAGGAATACTAGCAACATTAAGGAATGCAAAGGTCGAGTTCAAAGTCAAGTTGTAATCTTCAGAACAGCTTTATTAGTTCCAAATCAGGAAGTTAGTGGTTACAATCTCAAAACTATTTTACTGGGGATTTTATCCTAGGACGATAGCTAAACAATAGAGCAGGTTCCATTGTGGGTAGGTTCCAAGGTCTGAGGTGTGAATCATCTGACACTAATTAACACTTTGCTTCCTTAAGATCTGTAATCAAGCAAACAGAATTTATGTTCTGGTTTATAAAGCTCTGATAATTACACAGGAACTCTCATATGCTTCTTTTGTTGGAAAAAAGCTACTATTGACAAGTATTTTAAAATCAGCCTCAAGAAGAAGGTTCTACCAGGAATCCACAGAGGAACATTTGAGTAGTGGTTAAGTAAAATAATTTGATGCCCACCAGAATGTGTGATACTTACCTATTCTAATGGTCCCGGAAGAGTTAAGAGAGTAAGAGAGAAGATGAGGTACCTTCTCTGGGGAAATCCTAGTTCCATGAAAATTTTGCACTTGACCTTTCTTTGGGATCTGGTCCACATAGGAAAAAAAGAGCTCTCTCTGGAAGGAATGAGAAAAGGTTCATTAACTGGTAAAGAGAGGACATTCGAGGCAAAATGAACACATGAGAAAAGGCTCAAGGGGTGAAAGGGCCTGGAGGGTTCAGCATGTGGAAAGCAAGATGTCCACCACAGAGTGGTCATGAGGAGAATGACTGGAGATATCAATGAAAAGGCCAGTGGACCCACAGGGCCAAAGCCGTGAATGCTTCTGAGGAGTTAGACTTTCTCCTGTGTGCAAAGGGGGAGCCACAATTCTTTCAAAGCAAGAGAATTGGATTTTTGAAAAGGACCTCAGGCAGCTTTGCAGAAAATATTTTAGAGAGGGAGACATCTGGACAGTTGGAGATGAGTTTGGAGGCCTTAACAGCAGTTCAGGCAAGAGAGGATGAAGCGCAGAACTGAGGCTACAGTGGCAAAAGGTAGGATACCTTACACACGGAGGTTCTCCACCAGTGTTTCAGTGACTTATGGAATACAGAAATGAAGCTGGGCATATTCGCTGTGCACCGAAGTGCCTCTACAGCTGTCATTTTACCATGCTTCCCCGTCGATCTTCGCAATGCATCTAGGAGATGAATATTATGATCTTGATTTGAGCAATAAAGACATTTAAGTTCAGAGATGTTAGGTGACTTTCTGGGGAGTCACACAGCATTTTTCAGAGAAAGGTTTTAAACCTGGAGATTCTGCTCATTTTCCTACACCACCCTGCCTCTTGGGCACAACTGGCATTGTTATGCCCCCGCTAAGTTCTCTGAGACAGAGGGGGATAAATTAAAATTGTCATTGTCGGTAAGCTTGTTTTTGTTTTAAAGTAAAGAAATGTAAGATTAGGTAAAAATTGGTTTGGGTGAATACAGCTGGGGTGGATCAAGTATTACCAGGGGCTGAGCACGGACTCGCCCTTACTCAGAGGAATTTGTTTTTCATCCAGAGAAAATAATTTGGTTCTGCTTGAACTTTGGTTAAAGGCCTGGAAAAGGAAATCCCTGTACTAAGCAGCATCGGCCTTCCTCCCCTCTCAGGGCACCGTGACTCACTAGAGGTTGACGTTCTGGAGAGTGGTTTGGACTAGCATTTTCCAAACTAGTTATTTTTTGTGGGCAAAGACAACATTGTTGCCTCCCTTATGACCAGTTGGAGGGAGATTTGGGTTGTTTTTCCCAGGACAGTGCAAGTCGTCCCAGGCCAATCACAGGCCTGGAAGCTCCCTTCCTCTCCAATGGTGCATGTTGGTGCCCTGCTGGCTGAGTTGGGGGTGCAGACTGGCTGAGACTGTTTCTTTCCTTGCGAAGCTGAGCAGCTACACAGGAATGTGGCCTTTGGCCTTGGCCCCACTGGCCTCTCGTTTCATCACGGCTGCTTGCCGGCATGCCAGAAGGGGGCAAAAAGAAACGAGTGCCACATGCAATCAGTATCCACAGCGTTAATCATCTGGGCAGGAAACTTAATTTTTCAAAGGCATTTATATTTGGAAAGAGATCCTATAATTAAAAATCATATTCTATTTATGTTCATGAACGATCTCAAGGCATTATTAGCTATACTTGGAAAGATAGTGAACCAGTGAGATAAAAGTCCCCGCAATAGGACTGCAATCTACACTCTATATTATTCATTGATTCGTTCATTTATTCAATGAACAGTTTTAAACATCTACAGTGTGTCAGATACTGTTCTAATATATTAGCACTCTTACATTACTCATAATGGCTGTCATTTGCTAGCATCTCCATGTAATCTCCATGTACATCTCCGTGTACATTTTTCAATGTAAAGACAAATGAGATTTGGACAAGTTAGGCTTACCCCTAATCAAACTAAAGGCTGGGCTAGTTTTCATCCCTGGAGGAAAAGAAATCCTGTCGCTTTCATTCAACAATTCAACAGATTAAATTCATAGTCAAAGTTTTTTTTTTTAGCAAACTTAAAAAAAAAACTGGCGAACTAAAATGGCCCAATGTCCAAATTTATTACCTTTCCTTGTCATGCAAGTCAGTTCTTTTTCCTGGTTTGAAATTTATACTTAATTATCACCAATTCTTCTCTCTTCCTTGCTCTTCCTGCACACTAATTAGCGTTCACTTCATGTCAGCTTCATAAGGGCAGGGAGTTCTGCCACTTGTTTCCTGTTGGAGTGAGTCCCAGCACCTAGAACAGTGTCTGGCACATAATAAGAAATCAAAAATATTTGTTGAATGATTGATGAAGTACAAGAGTCCTGTCTAGTCCTAGGGTTAGAGTCTCAAATCAGCATCATAGGCAAAACTAGTCTATAGCTAAACGAGCCTTAAAATTCTTTAAATTGCCTATATAATACAAGGTATAAATATATCATCTCTAAGTCTCATGCAGTTTCTTCCCGGCTTTGGAATAGATCATTGTTTTTCAGTTGAACCCCAAAATGAAGTAGTTGGCTAGTGTTTAGGGAGCCATGTTGCACACAAAGCATATAATTTCAAACACTTGGAGGCCCCTGGGAAGCAACCTCACTTTGGGACTGGGGATTCAGATCTCCCATCTCACAATTACTGAATGGATGAGCCAGCATTATATCCATGGCTATTCCTCTTCCTCCATCCCCTTCCTGTTTTTTATCTTTGCCAAACTCCTAAACTTGAACTGGTATAAGTTAAATATGTACATGATGCCACTCCACAGTACTGACACGGAACTTTATGAAATCTGGATAGACTGATGAGGGTGAACCAGACTCCAGGACCACTGACCTCAGTCATGATGTCTTTGAAGGGAGGATGGTTCTTTCTCCTTCAAATTTATTCTTCTAGAGCTCAAAAAATGTGACAACTTTATAGGCTCTTTTAAAGGGTCGAACACTGCTTAAGGGCTATCATCGCTTCCCCAGGATCAGTAGATGACTCATTGACCTTCTACCAAAAAATTTCTGGAGACATTGATTTTCCTCTTTATCCAAAGTAAGGCAATAATCTAAATCTTCAATGAAATTTCCTTTCATTCAGAGCAATTTGGGGCTTGCTGTCGTAAAGAATAAAGGATGTACTGAGTATTCTTAGAAATCTTCAATTACATGTATTTCCTGACAATATTACAAAATGCATCTACTCACACAAGTAAAATACATAAGTACGATTTTAAAAAATAAAATCAACTTAGATGGTGATAAATGAGGGAATTACTGTCTGAAAGTAATAAAACACTCTAATTTTCTTCTAGGAATCAAGAAAAAAATTAAAGATTTGACTGAAGCTGGTCCTTGGTTAGTGAAATTGTATTTGGCAGATAATGGCATAGACGGGAAAGGAAAAGAAGGAGAAAATGGTTTGTTGGAATTCATTCACATTTTAACATGGTGAGTAGAAAATGAAGAGGTTTTATTTGTTCAACTTCCAAAACTGAGTGCTTGGCTTAAGTCATGGGGATAATAATTTAATTATAGCTTCTTAACAGTACCAAGTGAGGTTTTTCAGCTCTGAGAGGGAAACAATGACCTTTCTTGGTCTTGGTACATGATCTTAAGGGAAGGCCTAAACAAGGAAATGGCATGGCAGACAGTTGTATGTGAGCCCACAAAGGGCTCTCAAAGACCTCACTATAAGTCCCGTTTTAAGAAGCTGGCAACTGAAGAGAGACAGGAGGTATGACCTCCAGATTTTTCTTCTCTAAAGTCAGAATATGATATAAAATATAAGCAGTGTGACCTGAGGAAGAAAGGTAGCCTACTAAAGAGTGAACACTCCTTTGAGTTTGGTTATAAAGTTGTCCCAACTTCTTTAGGCAGAAAGACAAAGCTATTCTCAAAAGCCTCTGGAAAACAGAATATTTCCTTGCTATGTTTATCTTGACAACTTTGGACATCTCCCTGTCTAGCCATCCTGAATCCACATACCCAGTGGGCCAAGCCATATCAGCATTCGTAGCACTATAGGAAAGCTTGCTGGGTACAGAGGGCTCCAGGCTACACCACCTTAGGACATTGGTTCTTACAGCACTTTGGGGCAACGCAACACAGGCAAGATCTGCTTGACTGGTGATTATTATTTTAGAAGAGAAAGATTCCTTCTCTAACATACTTTACTTCCTTATTCAGAAAGGTTAGGAAGATTTCCAACTTGGATAGCTTTGCTGCTATTTGTGTAATAATTCTATTAATAAACTTCATTTTATTATCCTTTTAATATATCACTAGGTTTAACATATTATTGATGTATTATACTTTTAGTATATTGTTAACACTTAAGTATCTATGTTCATGAAGAATGCTGATTCATAGTTGTTTTTCTTGTAATGTCTTCATCTGGTATTGAGATCAGAGTAATTTTGGCTTTACAGAATGAGTTCAAAAGTATTCCCTCCTCTTCTTTATGAAAGAACTTGTGTAGAATTGGATTATTTTATCTTTAAATTTTTGGTAGAATTCACCAATGAAGATATCTGGAGCTGGAGTTTTCTAAATTTTGGGAAGATTTTGAAACTACAAATTCAATTTTTTAATAGATAGAGGGCCATTTTGGTTATATTTTTCTTGGGTAAAGCTTTGTTAGTTTGTGTCTCTCAAGAAATTCATTTCACCTAAGTTTTCAAATTTATTGGCATAAATTTATTTATAACATTTCCTTCTAAGCATTTTCATGACCATGAGATTTGTAGTGGTGTCTCCTTTTTCATGCTTGATATTGATAATTGGTTTTCTCTCTTTTTTCCAATCAACCTATTAAGAAATTATCAATTTTATTAATCTCAATAAAACCAACTTTCGATTTTTTTTTCAATTTTACTGATTTATTCCCTAATCTTTATTATTTTCTTCATTCTGCTTACCTTGGGTTTAATATACTCTTTCTAGTTTATTAAGATAGAAGCTTAAGTTTAATAACTTAAACCTTTTTATTTTTCTAATGTAAATGTTTCTATTCACACTAAGCACTCTTTCATTGTATCCTACAAATCTTGATGTGTTGTATTTTCATTTCTCTTATTTTTTGTAATAATCCTTCCTCTTAAATCTACTTTAACTAATATTAATATAGCTTTCTTTTGTTTTTCCAATTTTCTTTTGATTAATATTAGCATGATATATCTGTCTCTGTACTTTGACTTTTAGCCTACCTATTTTTAGTGCTCAAATTGGGTTTCTTGTGACAGAATATAGTTGAAACCTGTTTTATTCACTTTTACGATGTCTTTTAATTGTTGTTTAGACCATGATATTAAATGTGATTGTCAATATGGTGGAATTTTTAATCTACCATTATGCCATTTGTTTTCTATGGGCCTCATTTGTTCTTTGTTCCCTTTTAACTAGTTTTCTGCTTGTTTTTTGATTAATTCAATAACATGTATTATTGCACTTTTATCTCTTTTATTAGTTCATTAGCTATACTTTTGTCTTTTCTTTTGAGTGGTTGTTCTGGTATTTACACTATTCATTTTAAACTTTCACACTCTAGCTTCAAATAACATTATACCACTTCACTTATAGTATAAGAATCTTACAACAGGACACTTCCTTTCCTACCCATACTTTGTGCTAGTGTTGTCATTTATTTTACTTTCACAAATGACATAAATATCAGAACACATTATTATTTTTTAATTAATTAATTAATTTTTATTATGGCAATATAAGTAAGTTTCAAGTGTACGATTCCAGGCATTGTGTGTTCACCGCCTATAGATTTCCTTCCCAGAATACATTATTACTATGTTTGTTTTAAGCAGTTAATTATTTTTTAAATAAGAGGGGGAAGTCTTGTAAACATATTCACATATTTATCATTTCCAGTGTTCTTCAATCTTTTCAATATATCCAAATTTTGATCTAGTATCACTTTCCTTCTTCTTGAAGTTTTTTTTACACATTTCTTATAGTCCTAATCTGCTGGCGATAAATTCTCTAAGCTTTTATATGTTTAAAAAGTCTTTTTTGCCTTAATTTTTAAAGATTTTTTTCCAGATATAGAATTCTTTTTGATGATTACTAATACTTTCAAGATGTCACTCCACTGTCTTCTGCATGCGTGTTTCTGAATAGAAATCTGCTATCACTTTTGTCTTGGTGATTTTCTGATGTGACTTGTACAATAAGCAGCATGCTCGCCTTGAGGACAGCTCCCCTTCCCATCTCCACCTTTTAAGATCCAACATGCCACTTTCCTTTTGTACCTCTCTGTCATGCTGACAGGCTAGGGCCCTGGATGTAGAAGCACTGTCTTTATAACCCCACCCCACCCTGGCAATCCCAGTCCTGGGTTAGCTGTAGAACAAATTGGAGCATGATCAAACAGGCTCCAAGAAAATTTCAGGCAACAGATTTATGGTTTCTCTCCTTTTATCATTGAGGGTCCTGTGTATCCACAAAAGACAAGTTCAGTGGATGGATGGGAAGGCAAGGGACTTATCTGGAGGCCTGCTAACAAAATCAGCCCCAAAGATTTGTTTTATTGAATATTTAGTTGGGGCGACTTATGCATATACATTTATGTTGGGGTAAGATTTGGTCATGGATATTATGGGGCACTAACTGTTTACTTTTGGTACCACATGGGTCTAGTCTTACCTTCAGATTAGCTAGTCCAGGGACAAGGGATATCATGCCTTTGGTTTGTGATGAGGCCTTACCCAGCTCTGCTGTTCCCGTCTACCCTTAAAGCTGATATCAGTGGCTTCTTTGAGCTTAAGACAGGAGCCAGATGCTGGCTCTATTGCAGAAACCCTTCTGACTGCTCTTTTCATGAACCAGGCTTTCCTCTAAGCAAGATTCATCCAGCAATGGTCTCTGGCAAGGGTTCCCAACCCCTGGGCCGTGTACTGGTACCGGTCCGTGGCTTGTTAGGAACCAGGCCACACAGCAGGAGGTGAGTGGTGAGCGAGCGAAGCTTTGCAGGCACACCCCAGCACTAGCATCACTGCCTCAGCTCCACCTCAGATAATCAGGCATTAGATTGTCATAGGAACACTGGTCCCTGGTGCCAAAAAGGTTGGAAACTGCTGGTCTATGAAGCCAACAGAACAATACAATTACTTAAGGGTGACTCTTTGTCAGATTTTGCTTTCTGATCTGCCATACTAAACATAACAGTGGAACTGGCTACAGAATTTGTGGGGGCTCAGTGCAAATGTAATTTTGGGCCCTCATGGACCCTTGTTCAAATATTATTAAGAATTTCAATATGATGTCAGCAGAGCACTAAATCAAATGAAGAGCCTTTCTGAGCATGGGGCTCTGTGCCGCTTCTGGCCCTGTGTAATAAGATACATAAGTACCACTAAATACTTAAATCTTTTTGTTTTCTTTTTGAAAGTGTAAGAATTGAGAATACCGGAAATTAAAACATTTTCTTGGTATATTTGAATCATACTTAGTGGTTATTTTCAAGCAGACTACCTGAGTTCACATTCCTGCTCCACAATTTACAAGCAGTATAAATCTAAAGCAAGTTAAATAACTTCTCTATATCTCAGTTTCCTCAATTGTAAAAACGGAGATAATAATAGTGTCTAATTCAAGTGATTATTTTCAGGTTAAATAAGATCATATATATAAGGTGCTAAATATACTGCCTAGGGCTCCAGCTAGCTCTTTTATGCAATTTAGAAAAAGAGCCCCTTTGGTCAGGTGAATTAAAAGAGGCACCACCTCTGGCCAATAAGTCAGAGGAAATTACCCCTTCCGGGTCTATGTTTCAGGGCCCAGGACTTGGCAAGCAGAGCATGGCTGGATTTCAGTCCCATTCACACCCTTGGAAGGCTCTTTTGTGCTGGGCACAAGTGCTTAAGCATGTGGGTGGCCATGATCACATCCGATGCATAGTGAATGCTCCATAAAACCATAGCTCATGCAGGACTGCGTATTACAGTGGTTAAATCCATGGCCTCTGAAATCAGACCTAGATTCAGAATTGTGGAGTTGTGAAGTTTGTCTTCAACACTCTCCACCTTCCTTGTGTGCGTGCACCCCTACTTCCTCTTTAAAGGAAGGTCATTCTCACCTACGTTCTATGAGGAATTAGACACACTCAGGCAGTTTAGAAAGCAAAGCTGACCAAATCCTAATTAGACAGATTGTTTTCTTGAGATCAAGACCTTTGAGAGGGAGAGTCTGGCAGCACCATTCAGCCCTGGCCTTGAATTCTGACTGCTGAATCAGTAGAAAATGTGTACAGGAAGTAAGAGAATGGCCTTGTATTCCCTACTGACTCTAGCCGAAGTTTCATAACCCCAGCACCTGGTACAGTTCAAAATTTTTTATTCATAGTCATGATAATTGCCTTCAGAACAGAAACCGTGTGTTAAATTCTTTTTAATACCTGAAATGTTAGGAATATAATACGCATTTGGTAAGTATACACTCAATATAAGAGCATTTTTGGTATTGTAGTTTGCAAGATGCTTTCATAGGAACTACTGCCTTCTGTTTTCACCACAACCATATGAAGTATCAAAATAGACCTTTTCAGGACAATTTTCAGATGAGGAAGGTGAAACGCAAGAGGGAACATGACCTGCCCATGATCTCATGGTTGACAAGAGGTAGAAGCTTACCAGGAACCCAGGCATTCACCAGATTCCATGTCTACTCTTTAAAGACACCAGAGATTCCCAAAGGCTAGTTGGCAGGCCAGTGCCAGGCTAAAGGAATTTTCAATAGTCCTCAAAAAATTAGAACAATAAAGATAGGTAGAGTGTTTATTTTTCATAAAGCCAAACTTACTTGATTTAAGAAGGTATCTTTTATTTTGAGATGATTTTTATGTAAAAATATTTGTTCTTTTACAGTATCGCTAGGTAAAAGTTCTTGTTTATTTGACATACTAAAAGTTGCCAAACTGACCTTTTTCAATTTCCCAAAGTTTTTTGACATTTTACTGGTGTGTAAAATCTCAAAGATTGGAAAGCACTGACAATACTGTACCATATCTTTCGAATAAATAAACAAATGGAAGATCCAAGGCAACTAAAAATCCTTATCCTACCAAATAACGTAGGCTAGGCATCCAAACTACAGATTAAATTGGGAAAAACTGGATTTGAATGTCTCCAGTTTCAAACTGAGTCAGTGCATCATCTTTGGAAAGGGGGCGAGGTAGGGTAAAGAGGACCTAAAAAGAGAGATCATACGCCAAAATGACCAGAGTTTCTCTGAGTAACCTTACTTGGAACATCACCATTTTGTTTTGTCATTTTTTTGATTAGCTTGATCAAATACTCTGCCCACTTAAGGGAAATTGACCTCGGAAACAATGTTGTGGGAGAAATGGCTGCTGCTGCCATACTGGAAGCACTGAGAACCAGAAAGACAGGTAGAGTGTTTCAGTTTGTGTTCCCTTCCACTTTTCCACGTCTACTCATTCCTAAATGCTTTACTACTCACACCTGTTGAGTGTCCTACGCTTCAGCTGGATTCTGACACTATCTACCCAGAGATAACATCAGATCTCACAGGTTAAGGGCTCAGTCACACAAGACTGCCCTCTACTTCAGATGCCAAATGCAAGTCCAGGTGTGTCACCTGTGCTCCTGACTGACTGGCTATAAATCAGAGGCTCCCACGACCTCTTTCTTCAGTTCGATTAACCTGAGAGAGCGGCTAACGGCACTCAGGAAACCAGTTTACTCGCTAGATTACCAGTTTATTAAAAAGGACATGAAAAGATACAAATCAACAGCCAGATCAAGAGAAACATAGGGTGGGATCCCGAGCAAAGGAACTTCTCTCTTCATGGAGTTTGGGCTCTACATAGTGGCATGTGGATGCATTCTGGTTCCCTAACCTGGAAGCTCTCTGAACCCCATCCTTTTTAGTTTTTATGGAGGCTTTATTACATAGGCATGATTGAATGAATCACTGGCGATTGGTTTATCCTTTAGCTCCTCTTTTCTCTGCAGAAATCTGAAGGTGGGACTGAAAGTTCCAACACTCTATTCAGGGTCCTTTGGCAACCAGCACCCAACTTTAGAGATTTTCCAAAAGTCACCTTATTAACATAAACTCAGTTGTGGTTATAAAGGATTTGATATAAATAACAAGAAACTTTTATCTTCATGGATCTAAAGCAGTTTTCAGGAACTGAGGACAAGAGACCAAATATTATCACAAAAGATGCTCCCATTGCTCTTATCACTTGGAAAATTCCAAGAGTTTTGGGAGCTGTGAGCCCAAAACTGTGGACTAACACCAAATATATATGAGAAATATATTTTGGTCATCTGAATGGCAGAATATATATTTCTTATAAATCACAATATAGTGAGCCTTTATAGGAAAATCAGTGTGAATTCCTGGTTTCAAGTGATACAAAACCAACTCAAACTAATTTAACTACAAAAGGAAATTTGTTGACCCATATAACTGAAAGTCCAGGGATGGTTCTAGCTACAGATCCAGGTGGATTCAGGGCTTCAAATAACAAGACTCCTGGAAGGTCTACTTCCGTGTTGATTTTATTCTCAGGCAAGTTCTTCCTAAATTGAGCAGCATTTTACATTTTACATTCTGCCATTTTTATCTCAAGAAAAAGCCTTTCTCCTGATTTCATTAGACTGTCATGAGTCACATGCACACCTTTGGGAGGGCAGGGGAATGGAACCCTCTAAAATAACTCAAGATCTATTCCAGAAACTAAAAAGATGATGAGATGATGAATGACAAGATCAGAATTTTGCTTTCAGACTATTAATCGGGAAGTAGAGCCCAAGATGGATTTGGGGTTGAGGAAATCTGAGGTTGAGAAGACCAGAAATCTCCCACAATTGTCTGGGTCAAATATATGACAGTAGGAATGAAAAAGAAAGGACTAATGTAAGAACTTATTACAGAAATAAATTCATTGTTATGATATCTCGCATCAAGAAAGAAAAAGCATTAAGTGAGAGGAAAGTTGTCGAAATATAATAAGAATGTGAGAGAATGCCCCTCCCAGAAGCCTAAGACCCAGTCCATTAAATGGAGTTGTGAGATATCCTACCCACTTACTATTATGTTCTTCCCCTCTCAGGTAAACTCCCAGTCTTAAAAATTACAGTCACTCCTCGGATCTCCTCAGACACCTTCAGATCTATTTGGAAAAATAGCAAGAAATCTAATGTTAGCAGTAAAAAGAAGAAAAAGGTATGTTCTTGGATGTTGGTGCCCATTAGTCTCACCCACCAGGAGGCGCTGTATGGAGCCTGGCCACTCAGCTGGGGTAGACTGCCATCAGCGGCAGATTTTGCACTTAATAAAATTATGAGAATTTTGATTATAGCTAACAGTTCCCTAAGTCATCAGTCCATTCTGAAAGATGATGATTGCACCAGGGGACAAGTAGTAAAGAAACAAGATAGTTCCCTCAAGTATTAGTGCAAACCTACTCCTCTTTTCAACTACTCCACCCGCGGCTACCCATATCCTGGTTCCTGTTCGTGTATAGTAGGTCTGAAATAGTAAATTTACCTAAACTCTTGATGAAGCATGTGCTACCTCTTAAGGGGTAATGATTTACATATGTTTACTCTCTGTTGTATGAAGTTGAACTTTTTTCTTTTTTAAATTTATGATTTCCTGTTCATTATTTCACAGGCTAAAAACTGAATATGGATGCCATATTTTCTTATGGATGTTATCTATTTCCATAGCCAGACATGCTTAGAAAGATATTGATTGTTCTATAATAATATTTTTTCACTGTAACCAACCCCCTTTCAAGTTCTAAACTTTGATAAGACTGTTTTATGAAAATTCAAAGTAGTGTTAATCCTTGTCATTTTTCTAAAACATGGTTTCACAAGTAAGCCTTAGTAAAAATATGTGAGATTCCTCTCTGGAGCTTCTTCTCTTGTGCACGTAAAGTTTATAATTTGAAGAAAGTCATGATCTTTGTCCAAAAAAGAATCTTCCTTCATAAATATATCTATAGTTGAGAATGATAAGAATGCTGCAAAATGATAACCACTTTCTAAAAGACAACATCCCCCAAAATGGGAATCTGACCAAAGTGAGGAAACTTCTAATTACTTTACCGCCAGTGAAGATGTCAAGTAACTCTATGGGAAATGGAAGAGGTGTGGTTGATCGATGTATGGATGATAAATTGGATTAGTTGAATTTTATATACCATGACAAAATGATGCAGAAGAAAAGCATAAACCCAATAATTATATAAATTAGAATTGGAAACTTACTGCTTGCCACATGTGTGATCTTGGGCAACTCAGAAAACCCCACTGTTTCTCCTTATTGAAGATATAGATAAGAATAGTACCTTTCTCATTTGGTGAGCATTGAATGAGGTAACAAATGTCAAGCATTCCAGGATAATACCTGTTTCATAATACATGCTCAAAAATAAATATCAGCAGTTGTTATTATTGATGCATATTGGTATTAAAATTGTTTGATTCCAATTATCTCACTTAGAACAGCTGCACAAGAAAAATAGAAAAAAAAAAAAGAAAAGACCTTTTTATTTTGAAGTTTAAAAAACTATCATTTATTTTATGTATAAATGCTGGCAAGTTGGTGGCACCAAACTAACTGTGGAAGTGGGACTGGGTATAGTAAATATAGTGTATTATGTTCTTAGCATCTACCTAGAAAGACGAGATCTTCATATATTAAAAGTAAACAACAATAGTGCATAAGAATCGAAATAATATAACAAATCTTCAGAATTTATATATACAATGTACGAGGACTCCTGATAAATTGTTCCTGCTTTAAAAAACAAAACAACAAAAAACTTTTTTGAAATTTGCCACTAACATCTACTAGGTAGGAATATAAAGTCTGTATGCTTCTTTAAAGTTATTTTGGCAATGTCAATCAAAATGAAAAATATATAACTGTTGACCCAGGCATTCTACTTTTAGAAATTTATTTTATAGATATACTCTCACACATGCACAAGGAATTATGTATAGAGAAATTGTGTATAATAAACACTACAGCAGTGTTAATTTTGCCTTGGAAACAACTAAATGTCTCTCAAAGGGTTCTGAAGGAAATAAATTTTAGTAAATGTGTGTGGTGAAATACTATGCACCCATTAAAAAGAATAACATGGATACATAAGTGCTTATCTAGAAAGGTGTCCTAATAACACTATTAAACCAAAAAAAGCTGGCTAGAGACTAGTATATGTGAAAATTTCATATTGAAAACAAATTGATGTAATACGAGTTAGCAATTCCAATTCTGGGTATAAATCCAAAAGACTTGAAAGCAGAATCATGAAGAGACATACGTACACTCCTGTTCATAGCAGCATTATTTACAATAATCAAACAGTGGAAGCAACCCAGATGTCCATCAGCAGATGAATGGATAAGCAAAATGTGGCATACTCCTACAATGGAATATTATTCAACCTTAAAAAAGGAAGGAAATTAAGACACATGCTACAACATGGGTAAACTTTGAGGACGTTATGATAAGTGAAATAAGCCAGTTGCAAAAGGACAAATATTGTATGATTCTACTTGCATAGCTACCTAAAATAGTCAAATTTAGAAACAGAAAGTAGAATAGTGGTTGCTAAGTGAAGAAGGGGGAAATGGGGAGTTGTTTAATGGCTATCGAGTCTCAGTTTTGGAAGATGAAAAAGTGCGTAGGTTTGTTGCCTAACAATGTGAATGTACTCAATACTAATAAACCGTATACTTTAAAATGGTTAGGATGGTAAAGCTTTGTTATGTGTATTTTATCAGAATTAAATTTTAAAAATGAGTTGATGTAGTATGCGTCTGTTTATAAATATACAGGTATTTCTGGAGAGTCTATTAGGAGTACTTCTTTTTCTTAATTGCATATTCGTTTAACTATCTTAATAGTTTTATCATTTATAAGTCATCAGTTGAAACTTAAAATTGTTGAATGAATATCACTTTTTGGTTGCTATGTGACCCAGCGCCAAAATAATAGAAGAAACACTATTTTGTTATAATTTCCTGGAAGACATAAATAAATGGTGGCAACGAGAGGTCAGTGAGTACACAAAGATGAGTAAGTTTTTCCTAAGTGCAGAGGGCAATCCAGCCAGAGCAGGTAGGGGAAATACTGTCCAATTTTGGCGATATTAAAATGTGAGTGGAAAAAGTCCAGGGTATGTTTACAAAACTGAGCAGACCAATTTGACAAGAATCTCAGGGAGGAGTGCTTGGGAATAACACTAAAAAAGTACATTGAGCCATATTGTGGCAGCATTTAAATGACCAACTGGGACATTTAGATTTTGTTCTCATGATAATTCAGAGACACGGAGCAGGAGAGTGCAAGGTGGAAAAGGGGATATAGGAAAATTAAACAGTACATTAGATGGAATGCCAGTTAGACTGAAGAGGAGAGACAGGAAGGAAGTCAGGACACAATAATCCAGGGGCTGGGTGATGAGGTTCAGACTTGGCATAAGCATGTATCATTCCCTGTCCTTAACCAGCTTCTATCTTTCATCCTTTCATCTGAGTTTCTCTCCTTTTCTCTTTCAAACTGTTTAGTTTCTACCAACTGGGTGCATTTTATCCTCATCTGGTTCCAGCCTTTTTTTTATTAGCTATCTTACACTTATAGCCATCTCTAGTCAAATGTATGGTCACTTAATATGAACAGAACATGCATTGTGTATGGTTCATCTGGGTTTGTTTATAGGCATTTTTGTCTGGCTCATAAAGTTAATGTGGTCAAACTCATGACTGCTGCCACCACTACTGCTCTGCTCCAGCCGACAGCTTGTAGAGAGTTGCTTTCTTCACTGATTGCCTGACCGCCAGGGCCTCCCATCTCCCCCCATTTCAAACTTCACCTTTTCTATGAGGCTTTCCCTCACTGCATCAGTCCTCACAACATCTCTGTCCCTCACAGCACTTAACAGGCCACTCAAAAAACAGCATGTATTAGCCCCTAGTCAAATATGACCCTATGTCCATATTTATATTTTTAGGTATGTATGCATCCTTGTCTCCTCTGTCAAACTCCTTGACCTTGGTTGGCCCCTACTCAGGCACAAAGCTTGACACCGGGAGATGAGGGAATAATGGAAGGCCCAGTAAGAGCGGGGAGGTTCTGAATCCCAAACCTGACACAGCAGGTGTCCACCACTAGGTGGTGGTGGAAATCAGGCATCTCCTCAGGCTCTCTGTGCCTTAACTTTCTCATCTTTTAAATGGAGACGTTGTCTGCTTTGCTTGGGAAAACATAATTATATGACCCTGGGCTAGCAATAGAACCCTGGCTTCAAAACTGTCACCATCATGCAGTGGCAGTGTGCTCTTTAAGTTACTTCTCTGGACCTCATTCCTCCTACATATGAAAGGTTAAATTAGATCAGAAGTTCTCAGATAGTGGTCCCAGGGGTTCCTGGGATCCGTTCAGAGGTCAAAACTGTTTGCATAACAATATTCAGAGCTACTTCTCTCTTTTCATTCGCTGTGTGGTGTTTCCAGAAGCTACATTATGTGATGTCATCGCTCTAATAATAACTTGTAGGGTTTATTACTGTTATTTCAAAAATTTTCCTGTTTTAATTTATTTAAAAGCAAGTATATATCCTTCACAAACAAAAGTCTTAATAATTTGTAACTGTGAAGGGGTCCTGAGACCAAACGTTTGAGAACCGTTGAACCAGATTTCTAGAAGATCATGAAGGGCATTCATTCACTCGACAAATAGCTGGTCCTTCTGTAGCCAGATATTTTTTAGATACGGGGGACAAGGTGATGATAAAGGCATGGTCCCTGTTTTGATGGAATTTACATTTGGGAGCGTCGACAAATGGATATATTAACGAGATAATTTCTGAGAGCGGTAAGTTTCATGAAGGCATAAAGCAGAACGTGTGGTTCCTGCGCCGTGTGCGCTAGCTCTCACGACAGTAACACTCAACAGCTCGGTGGCCGGACTCCACCACCCGGTCGCCCCCAGGCCCTTAGCCTTCTAAATTGCCCCATCACCGGGAGTGGGCGGGGACTGCGGCCGGGCGCTGGCGTACGGTGACGTCACTGTCCCGCGCCAGCCAACCGCGGGCGGCCTCTGCCGTAGGCGTCGCAGGAGCAGGCGGCCTGCGGGCGGCGCTGTGGCCCGTCGGGCGGCCCCACAGAGCCGCCATAGCCGCCCGCCTTCCCCGACCCAACGTCTCCGCCGCCGGCTCCGCGCCGCCGCCATGGCCGACGTGGAAGACGGCGAGGAGCCCTGCACCCTGTCCTCTCACTCCGGGAGTGCAGGCTCCAAGTCGGGAGGCGACAAAATGTTCTCTCTCAAGAAGTGGAACGCGGTGGCTATGTGGAGCTGGGATGTAGAGTGCGATACGTGCGCCATCTGCAGGGTCCAGGTGATGGGTAAGCACTGCACGCGAGGCCCGGGTCGCGCTACGGCCTTCGCGGGACTGGCTCCGGACCGGGGGACGGGCCAACACTCGGAGAGACTCCTGCCCGAAGGAGAAGGGGCGGGGATCGCCTTGCCCCAGAGCCGGGGGACAAGGGCCCACGCCAGTGCTGTGGACCGTGAGGTCGCTCAACAGACCTACAGCGCCTGGGACTGTAGTCTAGGGAGAGAAAAGGGCAGTAAGCAGAGTAATTAGATAAGATAAGTTCAGGTAAAGATGGGTGTAACCAAGAAAATATAGCTAGGTGGTTCGTTGGGAACTGGCCACTTCGGTTAGTGTGGCCAGCTCTAGCGCCATCTCTAAAAGCAAACCGCAGAGGGGTCAGTGTAAAGGTCCTGATTCAGCAGAGCACTTTAATGGTCCTGGTCACGCACCAAAGTGATGCTCTGGTCATCTTCCAGAAAAATGACACCGTCAGTTCTCTTGAGAGGTGCAAGCAAGAAAAGTGTTCCCAGCCATTGCATTTCTGGATTAGCTACTGCTGTGCTGCATGACTCATTTAAATCTAAATGATTCAAGACGGGTCAGGAGGCACTCGCTTGGCTTGCAGGAGATACATTGTGGTTTAAAAATATTTAAATTTCATGGGAATTGAATAATGTAAACCCCTTTCCAGAAACATAAAACTTAATCCCTTTTCTGGACCCTCCCTGTCATAGGATGCCATTTCCTGGAGAAGATACTGCCCTACTCTAAGTCAGACTTTTGTGGAGAACCTGCTTTTGGAAATAAGTCGTCTTCTTTCTACGATATTTGTAATAAAATATATCAAGTGAAGCCTTTCAGAACAGCTTCATCCCGTTTTGTTTTATATTGTTGCAAGCTCTCAGACCACCTTGAAAACAGAGCTGTTTAAATGCAAGTTGTTATTTTTAAGTAGGGCATTTAAAAGTTATGAAAGCATCTTAAATAATTTAAGGGTAGGTGAAGAAAAACTGAGGTTTCTGTAGTTTAAAAACTTTGTGTCTTGCTCTGAAAATACAGAATTGGAGGAAATAAAGAGAATTGCTCTCCTTTCATTCTTTTGCAAGACAGGCTTTGCTAAAGATTTTGTCCCCTAAATTTCCTTGTTCCAAAAGGGCATTTTCTTTTTCTCTTCAAAGAAAAATTTTTAACTAGTAAGTAGAAATGCAGAATTTAAGGTAGCAGTTGAACTCTTGCAACAAATAAACTTTAGTGGGATATTTAAAGTAAGTCAAAGTATGGGCTCTAAATGGCACCCATTCACATTGACTTTCTAATTATAGCAAATGTTCTGCTTCTGTGGATTAATGTTACAGATTTGCAACAGCTATACTTTGAATTCAGGAAAGTATTCTTTGTATTTTGTTTATGAGGTATTAAAATCCACTTAGTGGTCAGGTGACAGCAAAGAAGTTTGTTTTTCAGACTTCCTAGTCCTTTCCCTAGCGTCACTCTAAAAGTGTTACTGTAATTGTACTCCTTAGAAATGTGCTGTTTTTAATATTAGGAACATACAAAGCTTTTTTCTTTTATCGGAAACTTTGGAAATTTTTAATTGATTTAGGTTAGTTTTGATCACCTAAATCAAAGCTATAAGCATAAGTCAAAGATTCCTGAATACTATAAAGAGAGCCCACTTAATCCCATTTCCTTAATATTTGAATTCATCTAATATGCCTTAATGATTTATTATGACTTCTTGAACCTGTCTACCCATCTGACGCGATTAACACTATTCCTTGGTTTCCACTCCCCTCCCTTCATTCTGAAAGGAGCAGACAGCAACAAGTGCTGCAGAGGAAGAGGGGAATGTGCTCACTCGTACTGCCAAGTTATAAAGAGCCAGAGTAATCCTTCATGGCTATATGTTAACTTGGACATTTGACATAACCTATTGGAGCCTTCTTTTCCTAATTTGTAAAAGAGGCAGTTGGGATCACAAACTCTAATTCTATGATGCACAGAACTAGAGCCATAGCTTCACTGTATATCATGATCCTCATGATACTTAGCTTTTTGCCCGTCTACCTCCCCATTTGCTGAAGAAACCAGGGACCCAGACTTGGTCATTTTGGTGTCCCTAGTGTCCCCAGGAGATGCTCAGTAATTGTGGAATTAAAGAAAGTCTTAGGAGGCAGTGGTTGTTTATAATCCACACTGAAGAGGCCTGGGTGGTGTGTTTTTTCAGGGTAAAAGCATGCAGAGAGAAGCAAACAAATGCCTGCGCATAATCCCTTTTAAGAAGAGAAGCCGGCTTCATCTTCATGTGTCTATTTTTACAGAATTATTTTTCTCCAGTTTATGTTAAAAACTTTTTGGCTCTTGGTTTGAACTTCCTTTTACCCAATTTTGACTCCTCTTTCAGCTAGTGAATAAATCTATTTTCTTAGTCCTTGAGAGATATTCAGTATTATCTCCTCGAGACTGAATTTTGAAAAATTCTAATTATACCCTTTAGATTCCTATTCCTAATATTTGCTCCCAAGTAATTTATTAAAATACTTTGCCATTGTCAGGTAAATGCTTTGGGCTCAGACTTATTTGTAAAGGGAGCGTTTTCTTTAAAGAAAAAAAAGAGAACCTAGTATTTAGAGGCTATTTTTTAAACTAATTTGATTTTTATGTAGATTATACAGTCACATAATTCCAAAATTAAAGATAATATGCAATGAAAACTTCTTCCCATTCTATCCCCTCCCAGGTAGTCTTTATTATTATTTTCTCAGGTATCCTAGAGTTTCTTTGTACGTATAAGCAAATACCTACTTATGTGTGTGTCCTTTTTAAAAGGGTGTTTTGAAAATAGACTACCCCTAAGGTCGATCTATGTGAGCATGCCAAGTGAGCTTATAAAAACTTCTAATATAGAGGGGTATGGCTTGTTTTTCTCTAGTGGTTGCATCTACTGTCAGGACTTGTTTTCATTAGAGCTTGTAAAAATAGAGGGTCGGTAACCCTTGTGAAATTGCTCCTGGTCATAAGTAAATTTAAGTAGAGTGCCTTGTACTTTATTCATCTTTAAACAGTTATGTTCAGATGAGAAATTAATAATATGAGTCTCTTATCTCCATCTCTAACCCTTTGGGCTTTTATTTGACTTTGAAGTGTCTGGGTTTAAAAATTATATTCTGAGCATCAGAATGAGAATTGCTATTTGTTTACTTTTAGATGCCTGTCTTAGATGTCAAGCTGAAAACAAACAAGAGGATTGTGTTGGTATGTTGTAATTTCGATCTCTTGCTTTTTCAACTGAAGGTTCTCTCTCAGTGGGGATGTTTGAATTTGCTATTAAGATTGACTTTATCAATACACAAAAATAAACTGTAAAGCAGTGATCTATTATTAATATAAAATGTGTTGGTTTTCAAAAGGCCTTAATGGAATTAATCTGCAAATTCTGTGATTAAGAAGAATTGGTTATATGTTCCAGACATGAACATAGTAGACATTTTGATAATCAAACAAATAATTCTCTTCTATAAAGGAAATTATACAATAAGGAATTTGCCAAAACATCATTTAAATTTTGATCATGTTATAGGTCAGTTTTGGTAGAGTTTTATTCTAATAAAGCATTTCTGTTTTCAGTACTCTTTGATATACTATTTAACTTTAAGGTAGAAAAAATTCTAAGTCTTGATCTTTTAGAGATATAGTTTGTATGTGAAAATTGACTAAATTTTTCTAATAGTCTGGGGCTATTAAAGTTCTCTTAGGCTAAATGTTTTAAGCAGTTCAAAGGTTTTTATATTCTAGTTCTCGAAGTCATCACTTCTAGATTGCTATATGAAAGTGTTTAAATGTTTTCCTAGAATAAAAGATTAACTTTGTACTTTGTGCTTGTGTGGTTTACATACAGCTTCTTAATCATGGTTTATACAGTTATGATCAAATCCTCTGTTCTTCCTCCTGAAACACTGGAATGATTCCTCTTTGCTTCCTATTCCCTACAGCCATTTTTCATAAGAAGTTTTTTTATTTTTTTCTTTTTTTCTTATATTTTCATTACTTTGTTATCATGTAGCTCAGTTGGTCAAGCAAGGGACAGATGAAGCCCACCTTTGAGATTGTATTCTACATTGTGTGTGATTTCCCTCGGTTTAAAGTTTTTCTTTCATACTATTTGTTTAAAAAATATTAATTTGGGAATTGTGAGGTGTAGACTGGCTTTCTTTGGTCATAGAGACCTCTCTTTCTAGCCAGCCACTTTGAAAATTTCATTCTTTTTGTAACATGAGGAATTACACTGCTTATGGACGATTTAACACAACTCATCACCACCTCTAGCAAACAGCTCAGTAGATGTATAGTTGATAATGTTTAGAAGCATGTCATCTATTTATAATGGCCTACTATGAACTGAAAATTTTTAAAACTCATATCTTGGTACATAAAAATACGGAGGACATTTTTCAGTAAAATAAAGCCCCAGAGGTCTTCACGGTCAGTATGTGACTGAGAAGATCTTAGATCTAAGGAAGGCTCAAGGTTTTTATTTCTTAACTTCAGGAGGATAGCCTGTGGAGCTGTGTAGGAATGGGGGGGGGGGGGGGTGAGCTCATCATCCACAGATTCTAGAGCGTTGATGGAAAGTCCCCTAAGCACATTTCCTTATCTCACTTCTTAAGTGTAATTTACACATGTAAGTTTTTCTTTATAGATAGAAAAATTTGTTTGACCAATTGACCATCTTTGAGATTAGGAACTGTGTTTATTGTTCATAATCTAAAATAAGCTATATATTTGAGCTCAGTAATTTAAATTGAAATATGTAATGTCAGATAACTTTTTTTTTCTTTTAGTGGTCTGGGGAGAATGTAATCATTCCTTCCACAACTGCTGCATGTCCCTATGGGTGAAACAGAACAATCGCTGTCCTCTCTGCCAGCAAGACTGGGTGGTCCAAAGAATTGGCAAATGAGAGCAGCAGAAGGCTCTCTTAGCGCAGTTGTCCAGAGCCCTGGTGGATCTCGTTATCAAGTGCCCTACAAAGGCCAGGACACTCCAGGGGCCTGATTCTTCAAAGAAGAAATGGATCTTTGGTCTTTGGGAACCCATCGAAGGCATGGTTTAGCAGTTTTTCAGTTTTATGTTCAGAAATTCTCTGCAATTAAGAAGATAATTTATTAAAGATGGTCTTTCCTACCTCTGTGGTATGTCACACACACTGCTTAGAAGTGCTATAAAGGAGGAGAGAATTACAAATTGACCTTTCTGATTTACTTATTGATATCCAAGGAGCTGTGGAAGCAGTTCCATTCAGAAGAGAACTTTTTACATGCTTATGGTTGATCAGTTCAAAAAAAAAAGAAGAAGAAGAGACAATGTTATCGTAACAAATAAAGTGCAGTTTAAAACCCAACTCTTATCCTTAATTTGTTTCTAATATTTATTTTCTGTGGGGAATGGGATGATTCATGAAATATTTATTTGATAAATGAGAATTGTAAGTTGGGACCAGTGAGCAGGGTAAATAAAAGTTAACCTTTAGGCACATGAGATTTTATTTCTCTTTTAGGTTATTGTCCTCTATCTTTTACTCATCAAGAAAACTTAGATCTGCACTCACCTTATGTTTAGTTATTAAGTGGTGAAGGACAGAAGTATTTTCAAGTTCTGCTCCGATTATGTTGTAATTTAACTATTTTAGGTGGAATGTTAATGTAGGGGAAATGTTTACCACTATAGCATTAGATCAAAAAGTATTTTATTATACAGTGTTTTAATAAATGGTTTATTCTGTTTACTTCATTTGAATTGTCATTATTGTGGCTTTATTATGCACAACCTTAAACTTAATAAACTAATTTGTCAAGTTAATGCTTTTGTTTAATTTAAAAAATTTATATACTCTTTCATTTGGTAATAAGAAAATTTAAAGTTTATTACCTGGAAACATAAGTGTGAGAAAAGACTTAAATCTTATCCGGCTCATTCACATTTAGTGGAGGTTATCTTATAACAATTTATGGACCACAAGTTCATTTTGAATTTTTCCATAGTAGAGTCTACTGCTAAGAATTTAAAAAAGTAAAATCTTTAAATCTTTATCATTCGTTTCTGTGGTTTGAATTTGTTGATCTGAATCTTTAAGGAATGTTGATACATAAAAGGATGTTGAAAATATAATAAAAAATTAGAATTCTGTGTTTACATTGGCAACTATTAGATTACTCTGCAAATTTTTGCTTTATTATATTTTTTCCACAAATATCTTGAAAAAATTAATTACAGCATACAGATATGTTTGACCATTTGAATATGTTTGTCATGTGCAGTGAACTATTTTAGCAGCTCTTTGACCTTTATAAAAGGTTTATATCTACAAAAAGTGAACCAAATATTTGGCTTTGAAGTGAAGCGAGAAATGTTAAGAATGTTAAGTTATTTTAGACAGAGCGACAGTATGTAAATGAAATGTGGAGGATGGTGGTAATAAATTGATTCTCCACACAGCAAAACTGCAGACCCACCACCTAACAAAGCTCTGTTTCTGTTACACATCAGCATCTGAGGGTAGAAGAGGAGGAGGGACTGAAACAAAGCAGCACTGATTCTAGCCTTTCTGGGATGATATCAGCTCATCTGCATAGTCATCTGAAAGTTTAGTACATATTGTTTCATCAGAAAGAATATACTGTGTCATGTAGGAGTTCCAGAGTAAAAGTGAAGCATTGAACAGGTTTTTCTACTTGATTAAACTATATTGAAGGTTACCCATGTACTGAAAACAGACATTTGTCATCTTTAGCTATTTAATTTTCTACCTGTGCAAGTTGCATCTTTGTATTACAGCCGACATTCTAAGTCAGTAAATCTGACCCTATCAAATTCATTACTTCCTTTTTATACAAAATGTCCCCTTTACTATCCTGAAGTGAAAATAAATGTCTCCACTCATAATTAAAGTGTATATAATAATAATTGCAATGTAGAAAAGAAGAGAAAGTAATTTATAACTTGTATTTCAGTATGTAAATGCTCGAGCATAATAACATCAGAAGACAATGAAGTATGTGTGGTCATGTATGTGATTACATGTAGACTGTTGTAACTCAAACATGAAGAGCATTTTCACTGATAAGATTTTTCCCCCCTAAATGCATAGTAGAGTTCTGCACAAAACAATGTACAATCTTGATTTACATGGTAGTTGCATATTTGGAAACTTTAATGAATTTTAAAGCTATGCAGAAAAGTACTTCATGTTTACATGTAAAAAGTTAGGTTCTAGGTTCGGATAATCATAAATGATTTTTCTCCTATATAAATGGACTTCCAAAAGTCACAGAGTGCCAAACTACGTTTCATCGTGTGAGATTGCCCCATATGTTGCAAGACATTGAAAACTTCCCTGGTCCCCACCCACCAAATGCCAGCGTTGCCATTAATCTGTGCCATCCAAAGAAAGCCCACATTTCCAAAACATCCCTGTTAGTATTGGTTCTTTGGGAGCAGTGACTGATCTAAGTGCTTGGAAAGGCAATTGCGTGTATATTTTGCTGCTAGAGTCTTCCAGGATCATCCTAAAACGACATAAAATGAGCCCTTTAAAGGACTTAACGAGCTTAGATTTTTGAACAGCTGCTGTCCTAAAGAAGAAGAGTTCAGAGAGCCAAATCTTGCTGATTTGTGCACTCTTCTCTGGAGGTGAACAACTCTAAAGTTAGTATGTAATACCTAGGATGCATGTGGATGGTGAATAGTCACTTGACAGTCTTCTAGGCCTAAGCCTAGAGGAAGCTCAAAACTGTTTTATTTAACTGAAGCTAGGATCAAAAAAAAATTTAAGTTTTCTTTAGAAGTCTAGCAGACATCTGATAAGGAAGGCAAGTATTTTAAAAATGCTTTGTTGCTTTTTTAAGTTACTGCCAATGGATAACTTTGGGTAAAGCTCTGAAAAGAAAATTAGAAATTTTTCATATTTAGCCCTCATTTAAAAAAATAAAGGAGAGAGATTACTGATTTGGGTATAAGGAAAACGAATTAAAGTACAAATAACTAAATTTTAAGTTACTTTATTTTGAACATTTGAATAACAAAATACATGAGAAATGTTTGCATGGAAGTTCCTCTTGCCATCTTTACATCATTCCATTTCTGCCATGGTTAGGTTTTGTTCAATAATATATATGTCTTACAGGAAAAGTATCTTCTCTTCATTTTGACAACTTAGTGTCTAAGAGCTGATACTCTAAAGCCAGGATACCTGGATTTGAATCTTACCACCACCATTTGTGTGACCTTGAGCAAATTACTTCACCTCTCCATATCTGAGTTTCCTCATGTACATTATAAATAATAATATCTACCTCACTAGATTGTTCTGAGGATTAAAGACTAAATGGATTATTAAGACTAAATGGAATACGCATGTAAAACTCAGAAGTTTCTAGTACATGGTAAATGCTACTTCTGTTATTTCGTTCATTTTTGGAAGCTCCTTTAATAGAAGTGGCATTTTAAAAATAATGTGTTTTTAGCTATAGGATAAAAGCTCTCCTCAATAAGAATTTTGTAAGGAAAAGTTAATTGTAAACATCTTAGATTACTTGTAGCTCTGTGAGCTGCTGTGAAGGGTGGTAATGAGGCGTTAATGACTTGCCTGTTACATTTTTTTCTAATTATTCAGTCAACATGATTTCCAGATTTTAAGACAAAAATTTTGTAAATGCTGAGCTCGCATTTTAATTTGAGATTTTCTTAATAGAAATATGTTATTGGATCTTGCAGATATAACATAGGGGTACATTTTTTTTTTTTACCACTTTGTTTTGGTGATATACATAAAGTTTAGAAAATCAACCTTTTTTTACAGTGCTCATTTTCATCTTCAATGACTTTCAAAGCAGAAGTAAGCTTTACAATCTGCTGCTTTCTCTTGTCTGTGCACGTTTTAAACTTGAGTCAGTGATTAGAACAGAACATGGCTTTTCTTAGGTTGCCTGCAAGGAAGCTTTCCCTGTGTGTGTGTAGCTGTGGTATAGTATAGTAGTTAAACCTGATTTCGGGGTTACTCAGCCTGGCTTGGAATCTTGACTCCATCATTTAATCCCTGCATGATCTCGTACAAACTTCTTAACATCTCTGTGCCTATTTCCTCAACGAAAATGGGATTAACAATATTATCTACCTCATAGATTTGCTACGAAGATTATATGAATTAATACATGTTAACTGCCTAGAATATTGCCTGAAACATAGTAAACACTCAATAAATGTTATCCATTATTATAGATCATGACTGCCACAGCTAGTTTCTGCCTTAATTAAAGAATGGCCTTTAAGAGAAGTATATTGTTGGCAGCAATACTTCTTGTAAGAATTATGTTTGCATGCATTCACAACTGGTGAAGACTGTCAACATGGGGTTTTAGGAGATTGATTTTTAACCCTCCTTTTTTTTTTTTTTTTTTAAACCACAACACCACTTTTCACATCTGAAAAACACATTCCCATTAGCTATAATGGGAGAACCCAGAGTGGTTCTCAAAGAAGTGTGTGTATAAACAAAGAAAGGAGGCGAGTTAGAAAAGGCTGCCTAAGTAAAAATCTGTTAAAAACCTTTGGAACTATTTCAGCACAAATGAAGTCTTTTATTCTAGTCTCTAAGCAGCTATCTAGTAACTATTTAAATTTATTGCAGGTTATATTTTAAAAATTCAACTAAATTATTTATACTAAAGTTTTAGTGTAGTAGAATCAGAATTCTTGCCAGACCACACGGGGTGTGACTTTATAAATCCAAAAAATAAATAGCATAGAATAAGCTTTGCATGGCTGGTATAATATGATCATCATCTAACTCTTTAGCGGTGATTTTTAGACCTTCAGTGTAAATTAACCTCCACTGTGCTAACTCCTGCTCTGCTTTTTCTACTTTTATAGAAATTACATATTTAATCATTTAAAATAATAAAAATTTATTCTTTATTGCTTGCCTAGTATATATGAGGCTTTGCCATAACAGTAGAAAGAATTTGAATACTAATAAGTTTTCTGTCTTCAGAGACTGCAGGTTCTGTTAGGGAATGTTAGATTAACAACAGAACCGTAAAGTAGAATGTCGTAAATCTTCTAAGAAACACCCAGTGCCCTGGGCAACAGAAGGGACAGAGCACATTTACTTGCAGCGTAATACATACAGTATGTGACTACGAGGACCATTTCTATTTGATTTAACAATATGTGGTATGTATGTGCTCCACAGCATTTCTGGAGAGAGGAGGGAGGTCCCCTTGAAATCAGTTGTTCACATTGCTTCCGCTTCCTTGCCTACCTACCTTGTCCTCAGTTCCATCTCCACATCACATACGCTCCATTTTCCTGGTCACGGCTCTTCACATAGGACAAGGGGAGGAGGCCTGACACTGATAAGAAGACCTTCTTAAGGGGAAAAAAAAAACCATTTAAGATCATTTCTTTTTTTAAGGGTATAGGTCTGTGCTGTCTAATAGTGTCGTCACTAGCACTATATAGCTATTTAAATTTTAATTTAATTAGTTAAAATAAAATCTAAATTTCAGCCCCTTAGTCTTCCTAGCCACGTTTCAATGCTCAGTAGTCACATGTGGATAGTGGCTTCCATATTGGAATCACTTAATAAAACATTTCATCATAGAAGAAAGTTCTGTTGGACAGTGCTAGTGTAGATCATTCTTTTATAAGGTTATTCAATCAGGAATCATGCGAGCCTCAGTTATACCAAATAACAATAAACAATCGTTAATACCTGGGGAATTCCTTTTCATAAACTCTTAGAATTGGAAATGATCTTAGAGATCATTTATATTTCTACAATGACATCTTTGTGTTTATATTTTTTAAAAGATGACTTATAATGCAAAAACTTTTAATGGGCCTTTAGCACATGTTCATTATGACACAAATTTGGGTGGTCGTTAAATAAAATTATGTCTCAAAAGTATAACGCTATAAAAATATGTTATAGGCTGTACCACCACTTTTATATAAATTTCCCCAACTCCAATTTGATAGAGTTTATAGAGTAATTGTTCTCTTTTGAAATTGAACTGAAATAGCACTTGGAACCTTTTAGTAATAAAATGGTGGCTTCTACAATTGTCCTGAGAAACAAACTATTTGGAAAAATCTAAATCTAATGCCCTGACCTAGCTCTCTTGTTTCTGCCATTGCTGCCTCAATGTCTGCACAACATTCAGCTTCTATATTAAAGAACATGATCAGTCAATAAAATACTACCTAATGAAGCCGTATTCTCAATAAAAGCTTTAATAAAGAGCTGAATATTGGGCGTGGAATTGAAAAGATACTTCACAAAAGAAGACACACAAATAGGCATTCAGCACATGAAAAGGTGCCTAATATTCCTCATCAGAAATGCAAGTTAAAATCACAATGGAATATCTCTACACACCCTTAGAATAGCTTGAATGAAAAAGACTGATAACATCAAGTCTTGGTAACGATGTGGAGGACCTGGAACTCTCAGGCACTGCTGTTGGGAATGAAAAATGAAGCTACCACTCTGGAAAATAGTAAGGCAGTATTGTAAAAATTTAAATATACATCTACTCTATGACCCAGCAATTCCATTCCTAAGTATTTGCCCAAGAGGAATGAAAACACATGTTCATAAAAACAACAACAACAATAACAACAACAACAACAAACAGATGAATATGCAAAGCTGCTTTTTTCATATTTGTAATAGTCCTAAACTAGAAATAATCTAAATGTCCATCAACAGAATAGTGGTATATTCATAGAATGCTACTTGGCAGTAAAAAAAAAAAAAAAGGAACAAACTATTGATACATGCTAAAACATAGATGAATCTCAAAACATTATGCTGAGCAAAAGAATCTAGGAACAAAACAGTACTTAACGATATGCTTTTGTTTATATGAAGTTCAAGAACAGCCAAAACTAGTCAATAGAAATGAGAAGAATGGTTGCCTGTCAATGGGCGTATTGACTGGAAAATGGCACAGCGAGAGTGAAAATGTTCTATATATTGATCTGGATGGTCATTACATGAGTTTATGCACTTGTCAAAACTCATCCAACTGTACACTTGAGATCTGTACAGTTTATTCCATGTAAAATAAACGCGAAGTTTTTCCAAAAGAGATATAGTTGTCATTATTTAAGACTATAGCTAACAGGCTTTCACATTTGCTACTAAGTAGAAAATACAAGAAAATGCATTCATGGTTTATTAATGGTTGTTCCATTTGTCTTATTGTTCAACTCTTCAAGAAAGCACTCAAATCAAAATAATTGTGTTTCTCAACTTGTTCTGGTTCCCTGTGGAGGTAATCTGAGAAAGCTCTTTGGAGTTCATTAGAAGTGCTACATTTTCAAGAAGTTTATCAAAATGCAGAAAAAATAAGTAATGTGATTATTTTAAAGGAAAAGATTTATTCAATCCAACTCACTTCTAGAACACTTTTCAGGGTTTTAAATGTACAAAACTTGGAGCTGCCCTCAGATTATAAGGTGAAAATTTCAGTGGAGCCTGAAAGTCCTCACTGAACTCTGACAACACTAACTCAGAACTTTTCTAACAATGAGCTTAAATCTTAAGGATAAAAGATACGGACTTGGGTCTTTCCTGTGTCTTATGCTTTAAAAAGCCCTTGATGATCCTGAGGATATAGTGCTGGGTTCCTGTCAGACAGATGCCCAGAACTGAAGTCTTGTACATACAGACACCCTAATAAAACTTAGGAGTGCTGGAGTCCTCCCAGCTTCCACGCAGCCCTGCTGTTATGTCCGTAGGTGGATGCAAAATAAAAGGAGTTATTTTGGGGGTGGGGTGGGGGGAGAACTGGGAAATTTTATTTATTTATTTTTAATTTTTCAATTAGAGTTGATGTTCAATATTATTTTATATCAGTTCAGATGTATAGCATAGTGGTTAGACATTTATATAATTTCCAAAGCGATCCCTCCAATTAGTCTGGTACCCACCCTGCACTATACATAATTACAATATTATTGACTATATTCCCTATGCTGTACTTCACATCCCCAAGGAGTTACTCTTGAAGTCTTATGCACCTGAAGCCCTCAAACCCACCATCTAACCACAGAAATGACCCATATCCTCCCAACTTAGCTCAGACCAACCCTCTGCCAGTGGGAGGTGGCCCAAGTGCTTTGCATAAGACCACCCACTACTCAGTAGTCCAGTGGGAGTGCCTGTGTCCTGCGTGCCTACTCCAGGCCAGCACCTCTCTCAGCCCCACCGCTCCTTGTCTAGCCACCACCACCTGCTTGAGACCATCAACCTCATCCCGCCTTCATCCTTACTTAGGTCGGACAACACAGGAAACACAAGCTTTCCAGGTCACCTTGCTTTCTCTTAAATCTAATGCCAAGTAGTTCTTTACATCCCCTTTTATTTCTCCATCTCCCACTCCTCCTCCCCAACTTCTGAAACTCCTCCTCCGTGCCCTCTTGATATTGACACCAACAAAAC
Source organism: Rousettus aegyptiacus (assembly GCF_014176215.1). Taxonomy (NCBI): domain Eukaryota; kingdom Metazoa; phylum Chordata; class Mammalia; order Chiroptera; family Pteropodidae; genus Rousettus; species Rousettus aegyptiacus. Next base: position 123,804,203 of record NW_023416307.1, on the reverse strand, counting down.
ATCCTCTGTTCTCATCCTTTGTAAGTTCCCTTCACTTTCTTATTCTCATTTACACCTGGTTCTCCCCTGAGAAAACTGCCTCTTCTGCAACCTTCAGACCACTGAACCTGGCAACATGCAAGGTGTCTTTCTTCATTTCTCTTCACTGCTGCTTCCATCCCGAGAAATGCCCAGCTTCAGCTCACATGTCATCAGACACTCTTGTCTTCTTGTGGCCCCAGTCTGAAGAGTCTAGCTTTTTGCTCTGTCAGATTCTCCATCACTACTCAACATTCGCATGGATGATGCTTCTAATACTCTAGCCTCTTAATCCTCTGACCTCCTCTCCTCCGGTGATCTGATACTCTCTACCTGTACCTTGGCCGCTCACCCCAGCGGTCATACCTTTGCGCAAAACTCCTAAAAAGAGTAGCTTATATTGGCTGTCTCCAATGTGTCTCTTTTCATTTCCTATGGAACTGACTCTAATGGGGTTCCACCACTCCATTGAAACTGCTTGTCGAACTCCCTGGTGACCTCCAAATCGCTTAAAAAAATCGTTTTAATATTTTATTAAAATAGCATATCTAAGCACCATTAACGAGAATACATGAACTTTAACTCCCCCTGCCCTGACCCCAGAATGCAGCACAACACAGTAGTGATTTCAAGTATCCTTGATCATGACAACCAACAGCAATGTTTCAAAGTCAAGCTGGCAACTAAGAACTAGACTGTGGGAAAATTCTACATTAAAAGTAACATAAAGCTCTCAAACAGAATTTCTTTATCATTTTGAAGAAAAAGGCCAGTGTGCACACTCACCTGACAATCTACTAGGGTTTTTTTCTGTTTGTTTTTTTTTTTTAACTTTATGTATAGTATACCATCCCATTTACAAGTACCCACAATTATAAATAAAATCAACATTTTTTTTTTACCCCATTTAATGTTCCTTTTCAGCTTCACAAAGAAATCAACAAATAAAACTATCAACAAGCGTCAGTTCTTGGTGCGTACCAGCTAGACCTGCCAGCAGCGTTTGACACAGCTGATCACTCTCTTCCTGACGCCATTTCTTTCCTTGGCTGCTCGGATACCATCCTCTGCCGGCTTTCTTTCTACCTCACTGCCCTTTATATACTGGGTGACCAATGAACATCTCCAGCCCAGGCCTCTCCCCAGACCTCCAGACTCACGGCCCAGCAGACATCCATTTGGATGTCTCATAGACAGTTCAGGTTGAATAGTTACAAGACTGAATTCTTGATGGTCCCTGCAACCTGCCCTTCCAGAGGATTTTCAACCAAGATTATGCAAGATTTATCCTTCTAGTTACTCAGGCCACAAACCTTAGCATGAACCTTGTCTTCTTCCTTTCTGCCACACCTCACGTTCAATTTGGTTACAAACCCCCTAACCCCCCTCCACAGACCTCTCACTGGAGTTATGGCCATGGGCTCCAAACTAGTTTTTCTGTTTTGCCCTCTTCAGTCTATGACCCTGTTAAAATGACCATCCCATCATAGCAACCCTCTGCTGGAAACTTCTAGTGGCACCTCAGCTCGCCCAGCTGAGCTCAGCCACCAGCCGACCTGTCAGCTGAGTACAGCCCCACGAGTCAGGCCCGCAGAAAGCTGCCCAATCAAAGCGAAGAACCATTAGAAATAATAAATCATTATTTTAGTTTATGAAGTTTTGGGGTAGTTTGTAATACCACAATTTAATATATTGTATTTCTTATTTATTTTGTTTATTGACAGTCTCATCTGCTAAAATACAATCTCTAAAAAGATGGGGATTTTTGTCCGTTCTGTTTACAGTTGCATACCCAATGCCTAGAACAGCCCTGACATAAAAGGCACCCCTCTCTCCTCTCAGTCTATGGAATGAATTGATAGACTGAAGAGACAAATGAAAACCATGCCAGAAGAATTATGTGTACATTTTAGTTCTCAATTCTACGTTTACTGATTCCATCGAAGTCATTGCTTGCAATATAATTATCAGGCATAAAATGTTTAAGTCTCACCGACTGAATCTGATTTTCTTCAGCATAACATCTCAGAGTCCAGCCTTCTGTTATGGCCACTACTAGATATAAAAATAAGATTTTCCATTTCATTTTCTATTACCAAATGGCCCTCAGATTGCTACTGCTTATTAAACTTGATGATGTTTAGATACTTTAAAATATTTTTTAACGTGACCCCTCGCTCCACCAATGGATATTTATCTGTGGTCTAATGCTTAACCTGTTCACTTTTCTGTATAATTCCCTTATTCTCCCAACTCTTAATTATTTTCATTCTTTACTGAATATGAAGAGAGAAAATTTTTTAGAAGCAGCCTTACCAAAATTTGTAGCAACCATTTAACACTTCTCTATTCCAGAACACAGTCTTTAACATTCTACTAAAAACAACTTTGACTTTTAGCCCTTTGTTTCATGCTCTTTTATAACTTTTTACAACTAATTCCCACATTTTCCCTACATATCAAATATATGTTTCATGAACTATTTTGCTTTGCTCTTGTTGGGTTAGCATTATATTGTTTGGTCTTCTCTAATAATCTTAGTCTTCTTTAATAAAACCTCTTACTTTCCGGAGAGTCGTTTAATATATTTTTTAAATCTCATTGTGTGAACACTTACAATTCATTTTCTTTTGCATATCTGCCATAATTCACTTCCAAACAGAATCTCTAGTCAGGAAGTATTTTTGATTTACTCCAGATATGTCTATCTATTACTTAATTTTTCTCTCTCAGCTACTGTGATTCCTTGTTTAAGAAGAATATCCTCTGTTATGGGTGTACAGTCATTATTAAAACGATCGGAGTCTTGTTTAGAGAAGAAGATGTTTATGTTATGCCAGACCATGAATCCTAAGGTTCAATATTTATTAATTTAATTTATGATAAAAATAAGAAACTTTAAACATCATTTCTTTGCCCTCATCTTCTCGACCTCTCAGCAGGATTTAATGTAGTTAGCCACTCTCACCTTGGCTGTTGTGGCGCTACACTTCCCATCTTTTCCGCCGGCTTCTCCGGCTGTTCCTTCTCAGACCCACCTCAGGCTCATCCTCCTCTCTGACTGCCAAATACCAAAGATCTTCAGGGCTCAGTCTTTGTCCCTCTTTGAGTCTCACTCACTCCCTGGATGGGTTCTTCAATAACTGATCTGTTATCACCTATACCACTATGGCTTGCAATTGAGCATCTCCCCCGAGACTTCTCTTCTGAAGTCCAGACGCTCATATCCAACTGTCCACCTGACATCTCCACTTAGCTGTCTCATGGGCACCCCAAACTCCACGTGTCCCAAACTGAACTCAAACCAAGCCTCATTCCAGGTTTTCCCTATCTCCGTGAGTGATATAACTATCTGTCCAGTTCCATCGAGCAGGCACCCTGGAGTCACCCCTTCCTCTCCTTCTTCTTCACCCTCCATCTCACCATCTCTTGTGTATTTTTCCTTCTGAATAGGTTGAGACTCATTTAGCTTTGGTCCTTCTCTACTGCCAACATCGTTACTCACTGAGCTTCAGCGGTTGCTCACCCCTGGACCCCCTGATCCCATTCTTCACCACACAAAAGCCAGTGGGATCTTTTTGAAAACACAAATATAATCATGTTATATGGATAAATACTCTAGCGGCTTCCCATTCTCCTTAGGACAGGGACCAAATCCTTAAAAGGATGGTTTGACTCCTGGCTGTCCCTGCAGCCTCACCTGGAATATCACATGTCTCCCCGCCTCATTTTGGAGGGCGGGGGGTGTTACATAAATTAACCCATTTATTATAGGCTAGCAATGTTTCAAATTGTGGAGCTTCCACTAGTCTTTCAATTCCTTCAGTCTTCTGATGGCAGACTTCACTGTGACCGCGGAAGGGGTGTAATAGGCCCAGGCACCACTGGCTACTGTTTTCATGCAGGAACCACAGTGCCAGGTCCACACAGCTCCTCTCTTCATCTTGGTTTGGCTGCAGAAGGAGCAAGAGTACTTTGCGTGCTGGCTGATTTCAATTTTCTTCACCATTTTTCTGAAGAAGACGCCATAATGGGCCCCTTATTTATCCACAATTCCAACCTCCTTGGTGCACTTAGCCACGTGGCCACACACTAGGTTGGAACCCAAAGAGGACGGCTCTCCCTCATTCTTGACACTCAAACGACACTGGTCCTTGGTGTTGCATGGGCTTTTTTTAGTCTTTCTCTCAGAAATGTTCCTCCCCTCCCTATTCTTCCTTCGGAACAAAGCTCAGCCTTCCAGGATCCGCCCAGCTGATTTCTCTGTCCTTCCCTGCCGTGGTATCACATAACTCTCCACTGGGTCACTTCACACAAGTGAAAAATCACATGGTTAATTTTGTCTTTCATGTGGAGGGCAGAGACCATGCCTGCTTTTGGCCCCCCACTGTGGCCACAGCCCCAGCACAGTACCAAGCAGGTGGTAGACCTCAATAATCACATGTTGAAGGGAGGAAGAAATCAGGTAAGTGGCAGAGACTTTATTCGTCATTGTACCCCTAAGACCTGGTTGTGATCTCTGACGCATAATAGGTGCTCGCTCAGTGTTCTAAATGAATGTATGCATGTACGGATGTGTTCAGATAGCACTAGGCCAAGATCAAGTAGTAATACTTACATGCTAATAAACAATTTTAGGATAAGCTTAACTGGGCTGGGTAATAATATCAAGGCTGAATGCATACAAGTTTATTTCTAGGTATTAGATCATATTAAGGAATTTCTGGTAATGGCGTTACGGGCGATGATGGCATGACGGTTATGCTGATCACTGGCCTGTTTGTTCTCAGTTACTTCCTCTGACTTTGCCCGTCTCTGCTCTGAAGCCTCTGAGGGAAAATTTGTTCAGTGCCTCTCTCCTGACTTCTGGTGCTTGTCACAATCCTTCGCGTTCCTCCACCACCCTCTCCATGGCGCTTTCTCTCTGTGCGTCCCTTCTGTGCCTCTGTATCCAAATTTCTCTCTCCTTTTCTTATAAAGACCGCGGTCATGGGCTTTAGGGCCCACCTTAACCTAGGATGACTTCATTTGAACTTGATCACATCTGTAAAGTTTCTATTTCCAAAACAGGTCACATTCACAGGCGTTTAGGACTTGAACACGTCACTCAACCCATTTACAACCCCATGATGGCCCATGGTCCACTGGGTGTTTGTGGCTTATGGGCCCCGGTAACACACCTGTCCTCCTATTGTCCCTCCAGTCTTAGGGGTGGAAGTAGCTTTTGCTACAGCTAATCTCTGAGTTGTTTCACCAACCTCTGTTTATATTATATAAAATATGAATCTATAATATGCTGTATATATGTAATATACCAAGTATTTACAGATGTAATAACATGAAATTTTCTTTAAAATACTCCAGCAAAAAAGAAGAGTAAGGGAAACCCTAATGTAAACTATAGACTTTGGGGGATTTCGATGTATTAGTGAAGGTTCATTAATTGGAATAAATGCACCACTCTGGGGGGGGGGGCATGTTGATAATGCGGGACGTGGTGCTTGTGTTGGGGACACAGGATATATGAGAAATTTCTTTTTCCTCCCCACGATTTTGCTGTGAATCTAAAACAGCCCTTAAAAAAACTAAGTCTTTTTTTTAAATGAGGAGGTAGATGAAAGTGAAAGAAAATTGGCAAAATGTTAATAAAGTTGAGCAATTGGTATATGGAAGTTCATTTTACTATTCTCTCTACTTTTGTGTATGTTTGAAATTTTCCAGAACAAAAAGACTCTAAAACTGGTATGATAAAATGGTGATATTTTTTCCTGTTGATTTTTGTACTTAGTTCTCTGAAAATACCTTGTGTATCACTCCTTTCTCATTTTATTAAGAAAACCTCAATTGTCTCTAAAACTCCGTTGAAGAAAATCCGGCAGGACCACCAACTGGTCTTATTATTCAGTATTTCAACAGAAAAGACAAAACTGCTTGAAAATTAAATTTTTATGAGAAAATTCTGTGACCACATCGAAATAATAGTCTAAAATTCATCGAGTTCCACCTCTTCTCTGTTTAGTATCTAGTAACTTATAACCAACAAGATAGCCTTGATTTCTTCAAATTATTAAGATATAAAGTGTGGTCTGCTGTGAGAAGAATAAAAACCTTTTATTTTCCCTTTCAGCAGAGAACTTACACTGAAAGAAAAAAGCAAAATCTTTACTATGTAAGGATTTAAATCAGAAGTTGAAGAATAATCTGGGTTCTTTGGATGTCTTAATGTTAATAAATTCGTCTGCTTCAGAACTTATATTGCTCAAAATATGATCTGTTTCTGAGACCATATAATATCGAGTTATATTATTTCATAATTTTTGATCATCAAATAGATGTGCAATTATACCATGCAGAGAATTGTACATTATAAAGGAAGGTCATGCTCTTGCTAGAAATCTTGCTTTCTTATTTTCCTTATCTTAGGATGTACTTTCAAAATTAAAAAAAATTAAGAAAGAGAAGCAAATTAAGTATATCCTAGTAATAATCATTAACCTAAATTTTGTATGTCTTCTTTTTGTTTCAAATGTTGTATGATATTGGTACGTTCTAAACTTTAAGGACATACGCATGATAAATAATGCTTTAAACTACATTTCACAGAATGTAGTGGAACACCTGGGTAAAGAACATTTTTTTTTCTTTTCTCTTGGTAACAAAATTATTCATAAAAGGTACTAAACTATTTTTGTTGTCTTCTATCATAAAAGTTGATTTTTCCCTTGAAATGAAATATCTCTTCTATTCACATGACATATTTTAATCTTGTGTGTGTGTGTGTGTGTGTGAACATAGTAAACCATTTAGTTGCTATAGTTTGTTGTTAGAAATTTTGCATGAAGATTAATCCAATCTACCTGTCTTCCAGCTCTGCCAGACCTCACGGCTTTCCAAGTACACGTGAAACCCTGAGTAGGCTGTTCTAAGGCAGGTGGACATTGGACAGAGGAGCTCACCTACTTCCACACTGCTGAAGTCATTCCCTCCTCCAGTCTGCACATCAGGAAAGCATAATTTTCAATCAGGTTTTGATGGTTTATAGTCATCATTTAAAAGCCAATACTGTTTTATCACTTCCTTGTGCCAGACACTATTCAGCATTGACTTCTCTCAAGAACTCACTCGAGAATCAACATTTGTTTTCTCTGATTTTAGTTAATGAGACCAAGGCTCAGAGAAGTTAAGTAATCTGCTGAAGGACACAGAGCCAGGACTTGTTAGAGACAGGACTCAGCTTTCCCAAGCAGTGCTAGAGTCAGTGCTCATAACCTGTGGGCTACATCTCCAATCCAAACTTTCTGATACATTTCCCCAGTGGTGGGCTATACCCTGAAGGTGGCCAGCACTTTCCTTTGCTTCTAAGCTACAAATTCACTGCTGATCTTTAATTGGATCTACAATTACTGTTTCATTAAGTTAGGACCTAGATCCTAATTGTTAGCAATCACATAAAGTACTCCATTTTAAATGGACTCCTTTTAGTTTCCAGGTGGGTAAACCTTAAAAAGGAATGATACTCTTTTAAATTGCCAGTGGGCAAAATATAGTCATATTGTAACCTCTAAATTTTCTGTTCAAATATTATCTACATTCTGTTCTCATCGGTCAGATCATTTTTAAGAGAGTGAGGTTTTTTACCCAGATGATCTATGCTATCACTGATTAGAAAACAAACAAAATAAGAAAAACTTCCTCTTACTTATGAATAACAATGCTACTTGAGAAGGGTTAAGTCTATGCTGTTCGATAAAGATAGTTACTGGCCGCATGCGGCTACTGAGCGTTTGAAACGTGGCTCATGTAAATTAAGATGTATGGTAAGGATAAAATACAAAGCAGATGCTGAAAACTCAGGACACAAAACGGGTTGTAAAATATCCCATTAGCAACTTTTCTATCAATTGCATATTGAAATGATAAATTTGCACATATTGGGCTAAATAAAATATATTATTAAAATTAATTTCGCTTGTTTCTTTTTTTTTCTTTTTAATGTGGTTACTAGAAAATCTTAAATTCCATCTGTGATTTTGCATATATCTATTGCAAAGAACTGGGTTATGTGATTACTTAGAGACAAAAGAAAGTACTAGTGTGAGTGGAATCAAGCACTTTGTAGCATACATATTCATCAATGAAAAACATTTGTTTTTCAGTGACAAGGTTAAATAACTATGTGATGACAAGTCTACCGTTTTCTCAAAGTTCTGCCGTTAGCCTGTCACTGTCTTCATAAGAAAGGCAGGAAAAGGCATTTCTTCCTCAGGAAAGATTCTCAGACTGATTTTTCACTACTCAGAAACGTGGACCTGGGATGACATATCAAGACCAAAAAAAAATACCAGCATCTATTGTGTGAGCTTCAAAGCGTCTGGCATGGTTCCGAGCAGCGGTCACTCGTGCCGATCACTCATCTCTACCATTGGAGTGATGGTTTTCAGCGCAGCGGTGCAAAGCCAAAGGGCACCCACGAGTTCATTACATAATTCTTGGTAGCGTGAGGCCAAGTGTGCGTCTGCTCTGGGGAACAGTCGGCAGGCTCTGCCATGCAGACTGAGGCAGTCATGACGATGTTTTGATAGAGTGTGTGCTGGAAGTTGTTTGTTTGGAAAAAGACTAACCAGCTATTTTCTCCTCCTCCTCCTCCTCCTCCTCCTCCTCCTCCTCCTCCTCCTCCTCCTTCTCTCTCTCTCTCTCTCTCTCTCTCTCTCTCTCTCTCACACACACACACACACACACACCCTTTTAAACACTCTGGCATAATACTGAATGACTTTGTTTTCAAGTTGCCTTAGCCTTGCTTTGTGAAGAAAAAGCCTGAGTATTCTTTCCCTGTAGGACACATGTGTTATTTTTGGAGCAGAGGTTCTTAGCCTGATCTCTGTCTAAACCAATTGCTGTTCTTTATGAGATTGTGGTCTGGGGCAGCTCTGAGTGAGCTCAGGGGAGGGAAATTTCCTGGATTCATGAAGGAGTGTGGGCAAAGATGTGGAGGGGCCACCTTGAAACTTTACTGCTCTGGGTTTCAGTTTAAGGCTCCTCCACATTCAGATTGTGCCCCTGGAACAGTCTCAATCCCACGTGCAAAGTGGTCTGCTTTTCCCGCTTGTCTCACTTCATGTCTGACGTAGAGGTGACCCCCGCCCCATTTTAACCCCTGTACTTTAGCTTACGGACTCCTCAGAACTAAGAAAGCCATAGCTGGACAAGCACTGCAGGCTGTCCAGGGTGCAGTGGCTGTGGGAGAGCCACAGCCAACCCGAGTGAGCCTCTGAGGGCCTCTGAGAAAGGTCTCAGGACTCAAGAGTTCAGAGCATCCCCTTCTGTAATCTGCTCTGCCTCAGGCTGCTAGACACCCGGAGGAAAATCTCTCTGGCTTCTCACAGCTCCTCTTCCTGACCTGTCATTCCTGGGAGTTCACAGAGCTGGAGCCTGCTAGGAAACATGTAAAATTAGAAACAGTTTAAAACGTTGTCAGCAACAAATAACATAGCAACTCATTCAGACTCCCTTCCTTTGGAAATTGGTAGCTGTCTATTCAGAGAGCAGGTGTTTGTGGAGAAAGGCCTAATGATGACCAAGGAGCGAGCCCCTGAAGGTGTTTCAGGCTGCTGCATCCTCTGAGAATGGGAGGTGACCTGTGACGTGCCCTTCCTGGCGGGCTGGCTATACATAGCCAGAAAAGCTTCTTACAAGAGAAACCTCTTTCCGCAGCCCCCACTAGTCCCACCCACAGACAGAAGGCCTCCCTGCAAATCCCCTGTAGTTACTGAACCTTGGAACCAAAACCAGCCAGCTGGCCCCCAGACCTGATCGAGTGCCCCTGCAGCCCTCCATCTTTCCTCTTCTCTTCCTGGGGAGCGCGCCCTGTGCTAAGCCATGGTGGACATGGGCGGCCTGGACAACTTGATCGCCAACACAGCCTACCTGCAGGCCCGGAAGACCTCTGACGGAGACAGCAGGGAGCTGCAGCGGAGGCGCCGCAGCCTGGCGCTGCCCGGGCCACAGCGCTGCGCCCAGCTCCGCCAGGACCTGCCCGCGGACTTCGACAGCCTGTGCGAGCAGCAGCCCATCGGCCGCCGCCTTTTCCGGGACTTTCTAGCCACAGTGGTCCCGTACCAAGAGGCGGTGGCCTTCCTTGAGGAGGTGCAGAGCTGGGAGCTAGCCGAGGAGGGCCCCGCCAAGAGCAGCACGTTGCAGGGACTGGTGGCCGCTTGTGCGGCTGCTCCTGCCCAGGGGAACCCATACCCTTTCCTCAGCCCAGCTTTGGCCACCAAGTGCCAAGCAGCCACCACTGAGGAAGAGAGAGCGGCCCTTGTCGCACTGGCCAAAGCTGAGGCCATGGCCTTCTTGCAGGACCAGCCTTTCCGGGATTTCCTGGCCAGCCCCTTCTATGACAAGTTTCTGCAGTGGAAAGTCTTTGAGATGCAACCGGTGTCAGACAAGTACTTCACTGAGTTCCGGGTGCTGGGAAAAGGTGGTTTTGGGGAGGTAAGTGTCTCAGAATAGCCAGGCTGGAAGATGAAGGATACAGCCCAAAAGGGTTTTTGTTTTGCCATTTTTTTTTTTTTAAATCATAAGAGAACTTCTTTAAAACTAATTTCAGGGCCACATGTGGAGAGTTCCTAGCTCGCTCTCACATCTTTTCATCACCGTGTGAAATAAAATGAGAACGGCATAAGAAAGACAAACAGAATGGGAATTGGCCAAGAATTTTGATCATGCGTGAACACTGGGACCACACCGAAATGCCCTGGACACCTAGGAGAATGAAAGCAACATGTACCGGGAGCGCTCCCTTTCCCCTTAATTGTGGTAACGAAAGTAATTTGAGAAAAACTTCATATACCCAAGACAACACTCATCTTGAAGTAAAGCAAAGAATTTATTTTGAACCACTACTGCGCTCAGCTCCTTTTTTTAAGTAGAAAAAAATTTTTGAGGTAAAATTTACATAGCATAAAAATTAACCATTTTAAAGTATACTGTTCAGTAGCATTTAGCACATTCCAATGTTGTGTAACCATCACCTCTATCTAGTTCAGAGATATTTTCGTCACTCCTGGATCCATTAACAGTTACTCCCCATCCCCCTCTCCTCCCAGCCCCTGGCAACCACCGATCTGCTTTCTCTCTTTATGGATCCGCCTATTCTAACGTCCCGCATAAATGGAATCATAATATGTGACCTTTCGTGTTTGGCTTCTTTCACCGAGCATAATGTTTTGGAGGTTCATTCACATTGTAGCGGGTATCAGCACTTCATTCCTTTTTAGGGCTGAATAATAATATGCTGCTGTACGGGAACACTTCATTTCATTCATCCATTCATCTGTTGATGGACACTTGGGTTGTTTCCACCTTTTGGCTATTGTGAATAATGCCGCTATGAACATGCATGTACAAGTATTCGTTTTGTATACATCTAGGAGTGGAATCGCTGGGTCATACGTTTAACTTTTTCAAGAACCACCAAACTTTTCTACATTTTATGTTTCCACCAGCAACGCACAAGGATTCCAGTGTCTTCACATTTTGTCAACACTTGTTATTTCCACCTTTTTTTTTTTTTTTTTTTTACTATGGCCCACTCGTAGAGTGAGGTAGTACCTCATCGTGGTCCCAGCTATTTCTAGAAGAACTTTTCTTAATTCCAGCTCCTCTGTCCTCGGAAGCCTACCATCTTTTTGCTTCGGCTGATTTCTTCCCTTCCACCTTTCATGTCGTCCTCCCTTCCTCCTCTCTCAATGCTTTCTATCTACTTCGACCTCTTCATCTCCCTTCCTTTCTCTCCTTTAAGGTATGTGCCGTCCAGGTGAAAAACACTGGCAAGATGTATGCCTGCAAGAAACTGGACAAGAAGCGGCTGAAGAAGAAAAACGGTGAGAAAATGGCTCTCTCGGAAAAGGAAATCTTGGAGCGGATCAGCAGCCCTTTCATCGTCTCTCTGGCCTATGCCTTTGAGAGCAAGACCCACCTCTGCCTAGTCATGAGCCTGATGAATGGGGGAGACCTCAAGTTCCACATCTACAGCGTGGGCACGCGGGGCCTAGCCATGAACAGGGTGGTCTTCTACTCGGCCCAGATGACCTGCGCGGTGCTGCACCTGCACTCCCTTGGCATCGTCTACCGGGACCTGAAGCCTGAGAACGTGCTTCTAGACGACCAAGGCAACTGCAGGCTGTCCGACCTGGGGTTGGCTGTGCAGATCCAGGATGGCAAGCCTGTCACCCAGAGGGTGAGTGGCTTCCCATTTGCCCCAAGGGTGGGGCACGGAGTGGGAGAGGAGGGGAGAAGGCTGTCCTCTTCCCAGGACAAACAGAGCCTTGAACTTAATTCTTCTTATTTCCTTTTTCCTAAAGCCCTTATGTTGTCTGTCATCTTGCCGTAAGTGGAGTGGCGTAAGAGGATTGTCTTAACTGGCTATTTGGGGGCTACTTAGCTCTCCTCTCATTGGAGGCAGAGGGGAGCCTTTTTTGTGACTTGGAGATGGGCTGTGCCCAATGCATAATGAGGGCCTGGGTACATTCCACCAATGACCCCCTCCCCGGTGCTGGTTTCCTCTTCTGGAAAATGAAGGGGCTAAACCATGAAATTCCAGGATCCTCACAGATAAACTTTAATAGGGTGGGACAAAGGAGAAAGAAGAAACTCCTAACTCTCAACGAGTTAAAGTAAATATGTCCTCGCCCGTTGAGTGTGGAATGGGGCAATGTTTTACTTTAGATAAAGGTGAAATTTGAAGTGAAAATATATAGACGAAAACCAAGGCAACTGATGTTTATGATCAATTTGGTTCAAAGAGGCTTGCAGAAAATTCTTTGATTAAAAAGAGAAATTAAGCAATTTTGTTAAGTGAACAGTACAAAATTTCTGGCATTCTGACAGGTCTTTACCACTGAGTTTCTGTACACAAAGGTGAGAGGCTCCCCAGGAAGACAAGAACGTACTTAAACAGTCACTTAAAACTTTGTTTTTGCACAGTTTCCAGTTTACAAGGCAGAGAGAACAGTTAGGCAAGGAAGTGAGAAAAATCATGGCAAGTTTGGGAAACTGCAGTTGGTTGTCTGCGGCTATAAAGTAAAGAGTTTCTCGACAAAATGTTTAGGGCTCAGATCACGCCAGGGCGTTGGAATGCTTTATTGTGGGAGTCAAGGAGCCATTGAGAAGTGTGTGTGTTAAGAAAGGGAATGACATGAGTCAATTTGCAAGTTTAAAAGACCAATTTGGAAGATAAAGGAGAGGCAGAGAAACAAGTTAAGAGCCTAAATGTAGTGGCCCAGGAAGAGGTGATGGGGGCCTGCTTAAGCCAGTAGGGTTGAAGAAGTGGGAGCAAATTGGAACTGTTGGGAAGAGACTCTTGGAACTTCAGGAACACCTGGGTATGAGGGCGAGGGACAGAGAGGGTCTGTAGCTCCAGTGACCAGAAGGAGGAGCAGAACTGTGAGAAAGCTGCTAAGTTAAAATGTGATCAAATTGCATCTAAGGCTCCTGTGTGACAGGCGGGAAGAGATGCTCCCCGCACATTTAGACTTGTAGGTCTGATGCTGCGAAGAAAGGTCTAGGCTTGAGACGGGGTCTTGGAGTCACCATGGCTTGGGCACCACTGAGTACCCACTGAGTCATTTGAGAAATAGCGAGAGAAGTGGACTGGGGACAGACATTAAGGAGCATCAACATGTAGGGACTATTGATGAAGAGGGACCTTGAAGAGATTAAAGAAGTTAAAAGCAGGAGTGGCATCATCTTGGGAGCTGTATCAGTTAAGAGTTGATTTCAGTGGCATGTGATACAAAACACAAATAACAATGGATTAAATAAGAGATGGGCTTGTTTTTCTTATGTAACAAGTAGTATAAAGATAACCAGCAGCTGGTACGAGTTCAGCAGCTACAGGATGATGGGAGCAACATCTCTGTGATTTGGGCCTTTACTATGTGATATAGGATGGCTGCTCTAGCCCCAGCCACCAGGTCCATGTTCCAGGCAGGAGAAAGGAGGAAGGGTCAGAAGTAAATGGGTGTGCACACAGCAACTAAGTACGCCTCTGTTTAAGGAGCTTTCCTGGAGGCCCAGAGGCTGTCAGATGACAGCCTCCGTTTTGGTCTCCTTGGCTAGAACTGTTATCTTGCCACCCCTCTCTGAAAGGAAAGCTGATAAATGTATTTTTATTTTTGGAGGGGGAGAGGGGAGTTCGAGTTAGTAAGGAAGAAGAAAGCAGGAGCAGGTGACTGGCGACCTCTGCCAAAGGAGTCAGAGAAGAGGGAGATTCAGGAAGGAGAGCAGTCGACGCTGTCGAATGCTGCAGAGGTCACACAGTCTGTGGGGTCTGGCAACTAGGAAACCACAGTGTCCTCAGTAAGAGCAATTTTCAAGGTCTAAGCTCCAACTCTTGAGATTGGACTGCCCTGGAAGTAGAGAGTGAAACTAAGAAAGGAGGGAGGCTTGTCGCTAGAGGGGAACACAGGGAGAAGGATGGTGTTTTAAGGTGGGGAGGTGGAGCAGATTTAGATGCCGAAGTGAGAATCAGGAGAGAAAATGCTGGTTCTATTGGCAGGAAAGATGGTGAATGATGGAGGAGAAACCAAGAAAGAGGTGGGATGGAATTCAGGCCTTCGGTAACACTACCTAAGTGGACGGGGAGGAGGGATGGTCAGGGGAGCAGGCAGTGTTTGCCTGCTTGGGACCTTGCTATGGCAATAAAAAAAAATCATAAATACACACACACACAAACTAAAACCCCCCAAAGTGCATTACTTCAGGGTTTTGAATTTATATTGTCAATTACGTAGGATAGAAAAGTTCCTTCTGAGCATCCCATATGCACATGTCATGCTAACTGGTGATATATCTCCACCTCGCTGGAGGCTTAGGAGACACATGGCTTTGGATCTCTCTTAGAAATCCTTTCTCAATCTCCCTCCAGCTCCGTTCACGGGCCAAGAGAATATTTAAGGACAGTTCCTTTGGTGGCTCCTGGGTCCAGCTCTCCAGCTCTTGTTGGAACCTCGGGAAGCTTTCTGTGCCTCCTTGATATTATCCACTATAATGAATACACTTGGGGGAGAAGTTTACTGCCTAGAGACCTTTGGCCCTTCTTCCTTTCCTTAGTCCCTCTCTGTCCCATGAGACCAAACTCCAAGGTTTAGACCATTTGCTCCATCTAAGAAGTTTTATTCCTTGGTCCCCAGGCCTGCCACTGAAGCCTAGGGGACCTCAGGAGGGATTGGGGGGTAGGGAGAAGAGTCAGAGAGCAAGACTGGAAGCCATAAAAATGAAAGGAAAGCCTCCCTCCTTTACTGTTGACCCCTTTGCAGAGCTAAGGAAAGCCCCTCAGTTTCCTGTTTAAGTAGGAAATACTTATATATAAGTAGGCCTCCAATTGGATTTTAAGGTCATTGTAGTCACATTTCACAGAAGAAATAAAAAATGACATCTCTACAAGGCTTCTATAACCACTAACATTGTTTTAATGCCAACATACTATATAAAGAATTACTGTAAACATTATGAAGAAGGTGCAAAAGAAAGATCATTCTGATTCTAAAAGTTGATATCCACATTGACTCTGTGTAGCCCTTTATAAAAAGTTAAAGCATCATAGCATTGGCTAGATTATTCTCATTCAGCTACTCATTTAGTCTTGTGTAAGTCAGAATTGCCTCCTTCTACATATAACAGAATACCAACAGATTCTCAACAGTCCGGGGCCAAAGTCTCTCTTTTTCTTTGTTGTCACAAGATGGCTTTTGTTACCCCAAATATCAAGTCCACATTCCAGGGTAAAACAAAGGAGGAAAGAGAAGCAATGTCAACAGACTTAGCCTTAGACCCCATTGGCCAGGACCACGCCACATGTCTACCTCTAGCTGCAAGGGAGCCTGAAAAATAAAGTTTTTCATTTTACAGCCTCTGGTGCAGGGGATGGAGAGGGTAAAAGGGAGTGATATTAGATATTGAGTGAGCTGACACCAATTGCCAAACCAGCCCGCAGGGAAAAAAATATTGATAAGGATAAGGAAATCTGCTTCAGCTTATTTATTCACACAGGAATTAAAACTAGAGAATACTGTTAAAATGGTGTGATAGGCAGAATTCTAAGATGACTTCCAATGACCCTTGCCCTTGTATAATTTCCTCCCTTTGAGTCTGGGCAAAGCCTGTGAGTATGATGTGATTTCACTCCCGTGATTATATTACATTATAAGGCAAAATAGACTTTGAAGACATAATTAAGGCTACTAACCAGTTGACTTTGAGTGAATCAAAAGAAAAAGAAATTATCCATGTGGGCCCGATCTAATCAAACCAGTCCTTTAAATATGGGTGTGGAGATCAGAGACAGCAGAAGTTAGAAATGTAAAGCATGAGAGGACTTCATTGTACCACTGCTGGCTTCGAAGATGGAGAGAGCCATGTGGCAAGGAGCTGAGAGCTGCCTCTGGCTGATAGGGACCTCAGTCCTGCAATCTCAATGAACTGAATTCTGCCATAACCAAATGCATTTGGAATAGGATCCTGAGCTCCAGATGAGAATGCAGCCCACCAGACATCTTGGCTTTGGCCTTGTAAGATCCTGACCAAAGGAGCCCACCATGCTGTGCCCAAACTTCTGACCTTCAGAACTTATAGCTAATAAGGGTGTTGTTTTAAGCTACTAAGTCTGTGGTAATTTGTTACACAACAAGAGAAATCTCATACAAGTCATTAATAAAGGGAGGTAGCTAGGGGAAAGATTTTTTGAATGACAGCATCCAAATTAATGGAGAAGATACCAAGATGCTGAACATTGTTAGAGGGACACTGTTTTCCTTTCTAACAGGGCTCAGAATGCCCGCCACCTATTACAATAGAACTTGAGGCTGTAATCGAGTTTGAAACTCTGGGTGTGACTCTTCCAAGTGAGTAACTCTTCCCTAGGTAGGAGCTGGGCCTCCCTGGCGGGGCACAGGCCCTTTCACGCTACTGTTGGGGACACTAGGTGAAGTTCTTCGGACAATTGTTCCACAGACAGTAAGAAGCCATCGAAGGTTTTTCAACAGGAAAGTAGTATGACCAGAGGAATTCTTCAAGAAGATGACTCTGACACTATATAAGATAGACTGAAGGAGAAAGAGGCTAGGATTGGAGAGAAAGAAGGACCCACAAGGAATTACTGCAACGATCTGCACGTGAGATAATGAAGGTTGAGGTAGCGCCCCTGGCTCTGAACCGCCTTAGGGCCAGAGCTCAACCCCCTGGCCTCTCACCTAGCTTCCATCAAGACCCATGTCTGTCCTTACTTCTCTTAAAGTATGGCTGCCTTCAGCGGAGGGGCAAGGGAGGCACAGACCCATTCCTAGAACGTGGTGAATGAGGGAAGCACCTCAGGGGAGGAAAGAAACAGGGAGGCTCTGCCCGTGTTTGGAAGACCCGGAGCGGACATGCGAGAAGAGGCAGGGACACTTCGGAGTGCTGGCCTAGGAGGCAGAAAACCTGGGCTGCCATCCCAGCTATGCCGCTGATTCACTGTGTCCGCCACCTCAGGCAGGCCCCGGGACGTCTTTAATCTCTAAGATTTTATGAGTCTATGAGATGGTATTTGAATTATTTGGAGGAAAACACTTATAAACTCAAAAGATTAACATATGGAATAAGTTACGATGATTTACTGGACGATCACTCAGGGTTCTTGTGGGACAAAATGAAGTTACTTAAGAAAATGACATTAATGGTTTACATCACTTAGAAGCCCAGAGGCGTGGCCCGACCCAGACTCCTGAGCAGCGTCCCTGGAAATCCCTCCCTCTGTTTCTCGGCCCTGCTCTCATCAGTGTTAGCCTTACTCTCAGGCAGGTGCTCCCCACATAGAGGCCACCAGCAGGTCCACACATCCTACCAAGTGAGCAACTCCCAGGGAAAGGAAACTCCTCTTTACAAACGGTTCCTTCACAATTGCCAGGGAAGACTCTCGATGGACAGTGCAGGTCACATGCCCAACCACAACCCATTCCACTTGCTAGGGCAAGGTCACTGCTATCTCCAGGAGCTGGCGGAAGGTCTGTCCCATCTTGATCTTGTGGACTGACAGCAGAGAAATGTGTTTTCCAAAAGAAAACCAGAATGGAAAAGAATGGAAAGTAAACGTCAATTAGACAAAAACGGTGGATGCCTCTAATAGCTACTGTTACTTCAATGGCTTGAAAAGTTCAGAAGCTTTCTGACCCCAGTAATAGGGTGATGGGATTTAGATCCTTCATAGAAAGATTCTATGAGTTAGGACTAGGATTAGTTCCATTTTACAGATGGGGAAATTGAGACTCAGAGAGGATAAATTACTCATCCAAAGTCATATTGCTACTATGCGATAAGAACCAGGTATGTCAGATTCAAGGGCACTTACGGTTTTGACGCCGCCTTAAGTTCCCACGCAGGGCAGATGTGGCCTACAGCTTTTAACGTTATAAAGGCTCTCCGCCCAGTACAACTCAAAAGAATAAGTACATGTGATGGCGTTAGCATGTCTTCCTCAGTCTGGTCTGACACAGACACCAACCACAAGCCTCGCTGAACCACTGGCAGAGTTAAGACTTCAGATACAGAGCAACCTCACCTACAAGGAACGACCAGAGTCTGAGAGCCGGCCCCCCACGGCACACTAGGCACGATGTCATCAAACACGGTCCCAGCCGCTGTCTCCATTCACATTTAATGAATATGATAAGCACTCCAGCCTGTTCTCAGCTGGCGTCTACATGCACACAATAAAACAAACTCGTAACACTTGTTAGAGACTCGAGGAAAATATAATAAGAAATTTGGGCAGGGGGGCTCACGCTGGGACTTTTCTAATTCAGCATTCTATGTGAAGAACAGTGACCTCCAGATTTTATGACACATGAGTCTTTGCAACTTGCTATTTTGTCAGGAGTGAGAATGAATTGAGAACAGTGACCCAGAAGACTGTGACATATTTGGTTACCTCGTGCTGCCTTGAAGACTCTGACCAACTCCTTACATTTAGAGGTCGGGCATTATATTTATTTTGAAGCTTGTGTTATACTGAATGTAATGCTAGAGATACACTGAATAAGTGATGTTTAAAAAAATCTTTAAATGTGTTTTCTTAGAAATTAACACCTACATACATCATAACCATTACAACCCTGCTCCAAAATCTTTACTCTTTGAGAATTTACTTCTGAGTAACAGTTTAAGAGCCCACAAGAGAGGCATTCTGGTTACTTCATGGTCACAGGTTGATCTCCACTTAAATTATAACCTCTATCATTAATTAAATGTAGTTCCTAGTAATTTTTGATCACTACAAAACCTTCAAATCTATTCTCAAAGTATTTACCACTATTAAGGGCATTCAAAAACCTTCATAACCGTCTTGGGATTGTTTTTAACATTTCTTCATTCCAAAGGCAGTCATTCATTTATTCACTCACTCATTCAACACATACTGATTGACCATTTCCCAGGACTGTGCTAAACATGAAGGATAGAATGATGAGCAAAGAAATGGACATGGTTTTCTTCCCACGTGGAGCTTACAGTCTAATGGGAGAAATAAAACGTAATAATCATTCGAATTAATGCAAAATTTCAGTTACGATAGATGCTGTGAAGATGTGGTACGTGGGGCTTTCCAAGGAGGATTTGACTTAACATGTGAGGATCAGAGTTAACCACAGGGAAATACAACTTACTCGATATCAGAAAGTAGATAAGAATTCACTCAGCAAAGCAGTTGTGGTGGTGTCTTAGATTGGGTCCCTGGAAAGAGACTTTGACACAGATTTACATGTGGAAGGTGTATTAGGGCGCACGCCTATGAGAATCACGCATGAGGAAGGCAGGATTGGGCAGGGAGAGAAGTTGACTCACGATGAGGTAGAACTAAGATCTCAGGCAGTCCTTCAGCAAGCTCGGAAATTGGGATGGCTCTCAGAGTTGTCCCAAATCTAATTGGGTTCCAAGTTTTTGTATCCCTCCAGCTGCCAGAAGGGAGCAGCTTGGGCAAGACAGTTCCGTGCTGCAGAGGGCAATTTCCAGAGTGGGGTGCAGCTGTGAGCCATCAGCAGTCAATGGTCCTGGCCAAGGCTGGCTACGTAATTTTCAGGTCTTATGGTGAGATGAAAATGTGCAGCCCCTTATTCAAATATCAGGAAAAAGTTTTCTCCTTTGTTCCAGGTTCAGTCTTTCAATCAGTTATGGTGGGATTTTTTTTTTTTTTGAGGGGAGGGTTGTTTTGTTTTAATTTGCTATTTAATATCACACTCCCTCAAGCTTAGAGATAGATACACGGGGTGTGAGTGGAGACCCTAACAGACATCTAGGGCTCCATCCCACAACTGGACCTGAGGAAGTACATGCCTGACCCAACCCTCCCTGCATACGAGTTCAGGCCCCCATTGGAGGCAGAAAGTAGCAACAGTTGCTGAGCAGAGATGGGGAAGTAGATAGCTAAGAACCCATCACTGGGAGGCAGGAAGGTGACCAGAGATAGGACTACACGGGTGTGAACCAAGGCTCTTAGATCCAGGAACATACTTCATTGTCTCATTGGACTTAACTTACAAAATCCAAATTCAAAAATATGTCCAGACTCCCTTCAAACAGCACAGATCTGCCCCTGACTACAGGGCCCTGTTTGATTGCACTGGCTGGTCCTGGTCCCAGCAGCTGGGGAGTGGAGGCCAAGGACCTGAAGAGGAGATGTGGGCAGAGTAGGCCAGGATCCACCCCAGGAGGGGCAGAGCATGTCAGGTGAGGAGAACTGCCAGGGCAAAGTACCTGTTGCTTTGGGGGAAATGAAAGGCCAGGAAATAAAAAGCACAAAACGAGAGGAAATATGGTTCAAGTGAAGCTGCAGAGGGAGCAGGGACCACACCGAACCTGGCATTATGGGCCATGTAAAGGACTTTTTTTGTTTGTTTGTTTTGTTTTTCTTTGTTGCGTTTTGCTTAAAAGCACCGGGAAAGCTTCGAAAGGATTTAACAAAGGGGCAACATGCTCAGAATTCTGTTTTGAAAAAAATATTACTCTTTCAGATCAAAGGGGATTCAGATTGATTGTGGTCATTTGTCATCCAGGTGAGAGGTGATGGAAGCTCAGCCCACAATGGGGAGGGTGGGGGTGGAGTCAGAGCACAATGGATGAATTGGGAAGAGATTTGGGAAGAGGCTTCAGTGATGGCTTGGATATAGGGTAAGGAGAGAGAGGTCCAGGGTGATTTATTAGGTAAAGTTTTGTTGCAGGTACAGACTTGGGCCCTGAGTATAACAGGGAATCAGGCAAATGAATGCCTGTCTTCATGAAGCCCTACAATAGGGAAGATACCCATAAGTAAAAGGTCAGTGACCATGTAGTGTGGCAAGGGCTGTCCAAATTAGAAGCCTAAGAAGGGCAGCCAGCCTGGCAGGGGATCATGGGGTCAGGAAGGGCTTCCAGAAGGAAATGTCAAGACTTACAGGCAAACAGAAACAGGATAGGTGAGAGGAAAGAGAGTAGGCCAGGAAAAGGGGTCAGCATAGGTCATAGTCCTCAACTGAGGGTCATTTGGGTTCCCAGGGGACTTTCGACTGGAGAATTGCTACTGGTATGTAGTGGACAGAGGCCAGGGATGCTGCCAATGTCTTATAATGTCCAGCACAGTCCTC
Organism: Rousettus aegyptiacus; assembly: GCF_014176215.1. NCBI lineage: Eukaryota > Metazoa > Chordata > Mammalia > Chiroptera > Pteropodidae > Rousettus > Rousettus aegyptiacus. Next base: position 123,782,538 of record NW_023416307.1, on the reverse strand, counting down.
TTCCCCCACAAAGAATGATCTGGTCTACAATGTCAGTAGTGCCGCAGTTGAAAACCCTGGCCGAGGTAGTCACAGGTTGAGAGAGGGAGTTCAGTCACAGAAAAGACTGGCTCTGCTGCTGCCTAGGTATGGAGTCACAGGGTGTGAGGGGTGACAAAGGGTAGCCCTGAAGGTTTTCAGGCAGGGAGGTGATAAAATGAGCCTTGGAAATATAGTCAGGAAGAAGGTAAACAGGAGGGGAGTGAAACAGAGGATCTGGGAACTCTGTGGGCCAGCACATCGTCTTATGAGTTGTGGAGATGAGGAAAAAGAGAGTCAGGAGGCGTGTAAGGTGCAGCAGAAAGGGGCTGTCATGCAATATGGTGTGATCAAGGGACCAAAAGTTAGATCAAATGTGGTCGATGAAATATGGTCCACAGGATCACGAGATGGAAGGAGCGTGAGTGTGCCAATGCTGGTTCTGCTACTTACTATGGCTGCCGTATACAGACGCATGGGCTGACCCCTCACAGGGGTCACCAACCACGGGGACGGTGAGGGACTAAGGGCCAACATGTTCCACGCTCTAAGCCACGCGGAGTGCCTTCTTCTAAAAGCCACTTGGGCTGGCCATAGCCCTGCACTTGACCTCAGGCAAGTCAGGCCTCTTCTCTGAGCCTGGTTAATACTGCCTGCCTCTTAGGCTTGATGAGATTAAGCAACATGCGATTAAATGTCTAGCAGAAGGTCAGCTACTTGGTAGGCAATCAAAAAATGACTGCTCTGATTATTCTACAAGAAGCCAAGCACCAGCCCGTCTGTCACAATCTTCGCTGTCGCATTGTTTCTGCCTCATCCAACAGGCACTGTAGCTGCTCAGGTGACCTTTGCAGCCGTGCTTTGTTCTCTGAGCGGCACAGGGAGCCAGGAGGAGCCCAAAGCTCCACCAGGCAGGCAGTGGGTGAGGGCACAGCTCACCTCTGTGCTGAGCAGAGCAGACACACACAGTTATCTCACTTCCTCACAGCCAGGTGGAACTTCACTTGTGATTTTATTTTGGGCATCTTGGAGGCACCATGGAAAAGACACCTCAGCCGAGTGCTGGATAGGTTCATAGAACATGAAACCAACAAAGAACACAGTCCAGAGGAAGCCAGGCCCGTTTTTCAACGTGATGGTGTCTTAGAGGCTTCCGGGTTTTTCTTCATGTGTAGCTGCCATGTCTGAGACAACCAGAAACCGGGCTCTGGGACCATCACTGCTAACCTCTTGAGGGCCTGCTCTATGCCAGGCTTTGGGGAAGCACTCAATGTGTCTTGTCACTTTCATCTTCATCACAGTCCTATGAGATATTTGGTAGAGCTGGAATCTGAACCACAGCAGACTGGCCTCGGGCTGCATAGCTGGAACAGCATTATCGCTGGGACCCCTTTTGGGGATCCCCTGTTGGGGCTCTCTGAAACGGGTGTTCTCTCAGGAGTGTCAGAAAGAGCAGGCGGCCTCCTCTGGTGAGGCTTGTGCTCCTCAGCCAGGAAGCGGCTAACAGAAAGCCACCCGCGGGCGGGCGAGGAGCAAAAAAGGAGGCTCGGGTCAGCCGGCCTCCCGAGGCTGCCGCCTTGGGCCGAGAACGTGGGCGGAGCCTCGGAGCTAAGTCCCCTGGGGTCTCGGGCCGCATTCCTCCGAGGTCTGCAAAGGCCACCGCTTAAAGGCGCAGAGGAGCAGCTGGGAACGAGAACAAAGCGGCCAGGCCCCCCTCGGAGGAAGGAAGGAGCGAGCCCCAGGAAACAGCTGATAGCGCTAAGCTCAGCTTGTTTTTTTCCTCTGCTCAACAGTTCTCCTGCCACGGCAAACAAAAGATGTACATTCTGATTCCCTCTTCTGTTTGGATTGTGCTGTCGAGTGGATCTGGTTTGTGATGAGCTGGGGGGTAGAGACATCCGCGGGCGGTTTCTTGCTCCTCTGGCCAGTTTGCTGGGCGACTGCCGCTGCCGCCGCCGCCGCCACCACCACCACCACCACCACCACCGAGAAACTCAGAGAGCTTCCTTTTCTGTGTTTCTGCCCGCCCCATCATCAAATCCAGCCTGGCCTGGCCACACCAGGGGCACAGCACCCGCATTCCTTCTAATGATGGAAGTTAAGGTTGCCAACTGTTCAGATTCAGTGGGAGCTGAAGGTTTACTCCTGACCTTGAAGGACCTACACACACACACACACACATGCACACGCACACGTGCGCGCGCATTTTCTCATGGAAATGTAAAACTATTAAGATGTGAATCGTACCCTCGCAGACCCACTGAAAGGCCCCTCCCGGTTCTCATCCCTGCCAGAGGTCACAGTCTAGGCTGCCCAGAGCCAAACTGAGACTAATCCCAAGCAGAATCCACCCAGCCCTGGCCCTGCCGCTCAGCCCCCAGGCCCCGGGGATGAGAGTGACAACAGCTACATGGCCAGTGGAAACCAGCATCCAACAGCGAGAGCAATGCGGGTGTCTGCACAGGTCCTAATAGGCTGGCTCTGATCTTGACCCCACCTCACAGTGTCTACCTTCCTCAAAGCCTGGACACCTGTAGGTGACAGGTGGTTCTGATGGGACTAAGCAATCCATGTACAATGACTGTGGTAGATGAACTTCTTGCTGCCCCCTGGGGTGCAGTGGCGAAGGGGGCAGCCACTACCTGGCTTCCTAAACCCTGTGAGGTCTGATACTTAAGGCTCTGCAATGCTGGGTATGCTGTGTTTTGCCAAAGGGCACTGCAAAACCAAAAGCAAAACAAAATGAAGCAAAAAAAAAAAAAAAAAAAAGACAAACCACACACAAAAGCCTCTACTAAGAGTTCTGTCGCTGCCGACACTTGGGTGATCCCTACAGCCTTGGCAATGGCAGTTCTGGTCACACAAACTGAAAGAGACTATTTTGATGGCACAGAGACTGATGTGCGGGGGCCCTTTGTAACTGCGGGAGTTGAACAGAGCCAAGAGAGGTCAGCGTGGTTGGACCCTGCCCCATGCTGCTTGGCCCGTTCTCTCCTCCCACCCCACTCTGAGGAGGCAGTTCACATGAAGAAGACAAATGGCATGAAGGCCAGGCAATTAATTTTTTCAGCTGGAGGCTGCGATGGAATTTGGGTACTTAGACTCTGGCGTGTGCCTCTAATTCCATTCTCCTCTGTGAAATACCTCTACTCTTCAAGGAGGTGGTGTCCTTCAAAATCACCGGCATTTTCTGTCTTTAGGGCCAAGAGATAAATTTAGTCCTGAATATTCTTTGGAATGAATCCCAGGCAACCTGCATGCTGTCTCATACTTTTTCCACTACACCAAGAGACTATAGTACAGTAAAGGTGGTGGCCAATTCTTCATTTATTTTCTTGGAGAGGGAGCAAGACGATCCTAGAACATGGCTCAGGGTCTGGTCCCCACCCCACCTTTCAGCAACCTCCATAATGTGGAGCAGCCCAGCCAGCATCTGATGAGCAGAGATACAGGCAAAGAAAGGAGACCTTATCAGGAAGAGGGGAAAGGAAAAAGATCATGACTTAGTTCTTGGAGAATGGGAAGAGAGAAAGAGGGGACTCTCAGGGGAGAAAAATAAATCCTGAAGGAGACTTGGAGGGGTAAGGAAAAGCCACTTCACTTACTTCCATACAGGCAGTGTCACGTAGTGGTTCAAAGTGCAGACCTGTGTGTGACTCTTGGGTGGCTGCCCTTGAGCAAGACGTAACCTCTCTGTGGTTCAATTTTCTAATCTGCAAAATAGGAGATAAAGTAATCTGTGTCTCATAGAGTTATCATGAAGATTAAACAAGAAATTTATATAAAGCACTTGAGAAAATATTTAGCATGCAATAAGCACTCAGTTAATATTGTTTGTTATTATTTTCAATTTTTCTCCCAGTATATGTCTCACAATCTTTTTTTAAAGAAAAAGGCATGCTCTCCACTTTCACCTTACACTTTCTACTGAGCAACTGATGTTTATCTGGTGTCCTCATTAGCGATTTTAATCCTTAAAGTCACTCACCTCTGAAATCTGCTCATTGGAAGAGTGCCACACACAGAGCAAGTTCACAATAAATGTTGCTGAGAAGAACTTACCAATTGCCACTGTCCGAACTGCAGCTGGGTATTGTTTATAGTCTTTCTTTGTGCTTCTCCCACCCCAGCAGAAAAGATTGAACCAGAGAGAAGGTGGATCTAGGAACATATAGCCCAACTGAGAGTTATGGACAGTGAAATACTACATACTGGAAGACCCTTAGCCCTTGCCTTATCTCAGTTCCCAGAATGAGGGTAAACTAGCTGACCCCTCTCAGACAGAATACTGGAGAATCTCTATAAGGAAATTAAGAAGACTAACAGAAAAGATCTATAGATACTCAGGGGTGAGGTCCCCATTGAAATAGTTTGGCAGGTTCACACTACGGTGAAGCCCATCCATTGACAAGTTTCTTGTTAGCTTGTAGTGTTGCACCCTTAAAGATCATTTGTCATTTCAAAATCTCTCCAAAATAAAAGACAATACCAAAATGAACAGAATAAGAAACGTGTAGGAAACAGGAACAATGTAGAAAGTAGAAGAGAACATTTTTTAAAGATTTTTATAATTAATATGCTTTTGAGATTTAAGAGAAGATATTGCATCATGAGATTAAAAACAGGTGCTATAAAACAAGAAACATTCAGAGAAAAACAACAAGGATATTTGGAAATAAAAAAACATAAATATGTTTCCAAAACAACGTGGATCGATTTCAAAAAAAAATGTTATCTAAAAGAAGGAGTCTGACACACAAAAAAAGTATCTACCATATGATTCCATTTACATGAAATCCAAGAGCAAACAAAACTAACCTGTGGTGACGGAAATCAGAAACAGGTTGCATGGGAAGTGGGGAGGAGAATGAACTATAAAAGGGGCACAAGGGAACACTCTTGGATGGAAATGTCCTAAATTTTGTTTGGTGGCATTTATGGGAATGTATTCAATTATCAAGATTTATTTAACTGAATATCTAAAATTTGTGCACATTACTCTATGTTAATTATACGTTAATAAAAACACTATGTTGATTATATGTTAATAAAAACACTATGTTAATTATATGTTAATAAAAACATATCTGCAAAAACGTAAAGTTCAATGGAAAGATTAAGCCTCTAGATCTATCAATTTACAGGAAATACAAAGAACAGCGGAACATGTTAAGTGACACCACAGGGATGCAGTCAGCAAAATCTGACTGTGGCGAACTCTATGGTTTAGCTGGCTTTTTCCAACAAAAGCTTGCAGAGAGTTGGGGGAGGCAGAGGGTGATAATTTACAGAGATTTAAGAGACATATTGATCAATGAATTACATTGTATGAACCTCATTTGACTCCGAATTTAAACAAACTGTTTGTTTAGAGGAAAAGTTTATAGGACAATTGGAAAAGTGTAAATATGTCCAGATATTTGATAATATTAAAAAATTGTTGTTATTTTTTTTAAGTAAGATAACAGTATTGTAATGCTTGGTATGGGGTTTTTTATGTGTCCTTATCTTTTAGAGATTCATAGTAAAATACTTATAAATAATACAAGGTCCAGGATAGTCTGGGACAGTGGAAATTGACAGGTCCACAGATGAAACAAAATAGGCTGTGTGTTGATAATTGTTGGAGCTCGGTGTAGAGTACACCAGGTATAGTGTATATTTCATTTGCATGTATTTGAAATTTCCCATAATAAAACACTTTTTGTTAAAAAAAAATAGAGGAGTAAGAAGAAAAAATAGAAATCTATTATAAGAAAAAAGATGAAAGAGATAGAAAATAGGAGTGAAAGATCAGAAACAACGGAAATTTTCAGAATTTCAAAAAAGGAAAGAAAATGGAAGGGAGAAATGATAAAAAAAAATAGTATGAGAAAATTTTCCAATACTGACAGTTATTAATTTCTAGATTGAGAGGCCAATCAGCAGCTGGCACTACATATTAAAAAAAAAAAAAAAAAGCCCCACCTCAAAGTACATCATTGAGAAATTTCATAAAGTTGCGATACTGAGCCACAAATCTCACCTTCTAACGGTCCCTCTGCTGTCTCCATTTCTCTTTCAGACAACCCCTGTGGGTATCACTTCTAGGCTGAGTTTTTCCTCCACTTTTTGAATAAGATGAAATATCATACCATAGGATCTGGGACCTTGTTTCCATGGATTTGTTGTGGGTATGAATGACAAATGTAGAAATACAGACAACTGACCAATGGATATAGGAGATAGGAGAGAGCTGGACAGAAACAGTTAGATTCTTCCTCCTCTGTTCTCGCCTATGGTTCCCCCACGTGACCTTCCTGGAAGGGTCCCTTGCGTCCGGTAAACCAGCAGTCAGTCTGGTAATGCCTGGCATCACACTCCCCTTCCCTCGCTCTCTTTTTCCTTCGTAACATTCTGTTATAAAGACTTTCAAAGTTGAAAATTTTTCACAAGGAGCACCTATTAAACCCATTACCTAGAGTTTAACCTTGACATTTTAAACAGCTTTATTGAGATATAATTAAAATACCATAAAACCGACCCATGTAAAATACACAATTCAATGGCTTTTAGTAAATCCACGGAGATATGCAAACATTATCACAATTTGAGAATATTTTCTTCACCTCGAAAAGAAACGCCCTCCCCTTTAACGCCCTACCCCCTCTTCCAACCCTAAGCAACCGCTAATCTACTTTCTGATTCAATGGAATTGCCAATTTTTGACTTTGCACATAAATAGAATCATACAATAGTGGTCTTTTGTGACTGGCTGTTTTCACTTAGCATAATATTTTCAGTTGGGTTCACTGTGTATCAGTACTTCATTTATTTGCATGGTCAAACAATATTTCATTGAATATCAGTAACATTTTATTAGACTGACTTGCTCTATCATGAGTCTATCCACTTTTCCATCTTTCTGTTGATCCATTAATTCATCATATCTTTTATGTATTTCCACATAAGCTCGCCTCTTTTCTTCCCAACTCTTAGCACCTTCACCTTGCATATTGCTCAAATAAAGCTCATCTCACATGACCACCTTAGGTGCAAAGGTCCTGGGAGATGGAGTACTTAGCCTTCTGGCCTCTGTAGTAGAGGGGTACAAGGGAAAAGGAAAATCGAGAATGGACTTTTGCTGCTTTGGCTTACAGCGTTTCTCAGTCTTGAGCACATCTCTTCTCTAGTCTCCCCTCGCACCCTTGCCTCCCACAGATCTTATATTTCAGAAATGCCAAATTCCTTAAAGTTTCCTGCACATTTTTCCAGACTCCATCTCTTGTTCATGTCCATTACTTGCATAGCCTTCTCTGTGTGACAGATTCTTCCCTCGTGATTCAGCTCAAGTGTCACTCTCCAGTGAAGTATCTCCAAGACACACACACACATACACATACACACACACACACACACACACACACACACACACACTCACACACTGGCTTCCCTGTGCTCATTTTAAAATCCTATTATGATATTTATCCTACTTTATCGAATTAACCTTTTGACCTATCTCCACCAACTTCTAAGTTCTCAAGAGCAGGAGCCAGGCCCTGGATGTCTTGGTGTCCCTAGAACTCACTTCAGGGGATGGCTCAATAAATATTTGTTGGATAGTGCACGAAAGATATCTAGCTACCACCTTTACTGTTGTTTATTTAACGAACGTTTTGTTGGGTATGCACCAAGAAAGTTCCTGTGGTAAGTACCTGGTTTGGATACAAAGATGAGTAAGTATATCCTGGGCCTCAGAGGAGCCTGCAATACCCTTTTGTCTGGGTGAATGCAAAATGAGACAAGACACCAGGACAACAGATGTAAACTATGACTGTCTCAGGTAAACCGGAATATATGGTCACCCAAATTACATGTTACATACACTGCTTCTGTGAAAACAGTGCCACGCTGACTCATGTCCAGCTTGCCAGACCCCAGTCACTTCCAGAATTTTCTTGCACAAGCCAATGACTCCTAATTAGAGCTTGGGTCATTTAACTCTTTAATTGTTGTCATCCATGTGAAAATTATCTATGAAATTTAATATTCCTAAGGCATTCCATATACTCTGCACATAAAAAACATATTTAAGCTATTAGACAAAAATTACCTAATGAACAGCTAAAACACTTTTCAACCTTTTTTCATGTTCTGAATGTAAGTCAGTAATCAACATGTGAAACCCATTACATATACAGGGTTCCCTTAACGAAGAAAGAAAAAGAGAATGGGTATTGGATAGACAATCAACAGTGTCTATTATACTCACATTAGTGTGTTTGTTTTGTTTTGTTTTGTTTTTTGTTTGGGTGTTACAGGCTGGAACGAATGGTTATATGGCTCCTGAAATCCTAATGGAAAAAGCAAGTTATTCCTATCCTGTGGACTGGTTTGCAATGGGATGCAGTATTTATGAAATGATTGCTGGGAGAACACCATTCAAAGATTACAAAGAAAAAGTCAGTAAAGAGGATTTAAAGCAAAGAACTCTGAAAGAAGAGGTCAGATTCCAACATGATAACTTCACAGAGGAAGCAAAAGATATTTGCAGACTCTTCTTGGCTAAAAAGCCAGAGCAACGCTTAGGAAGCAGGTAAACTACCATATAACAGAGATGAATGTCACTATTGTCCACAGAGAGTTGGAGACTATTTTGGGTTAGTAACAAAGCCTTGGGATTATGTAGTATTATTATTTTCCTATTATTATTTGCATATTATATGGTTAAGTATTTCTGATACTTTCAAACACTATGAGAGCTTGATATGGAAAAATCTCCAAGATATATTTTAAAGTGTGAAAGTGAGGTGCAAAAAAAGCATACATAAAAAAGAATAAAAAGTATATATAATTCAAATTGTTGCATGGAATATTTTGAGAGTGTACAAAGACTGTATAGAATTGTTTGCCTCTAATAAAGGGAATTTGGGAGCTGGTGACAGGGATGCAAATGAAAATTGTCGCTATATAACCCTATTATCTTTTAAAGTTTGAACCACGTCAATCAATTATCTACTTGAAAATAAACAAAATTAAAACTTAAAATAAAATTTAAAACAGCCATAAAGAGCAATAGCTATAGCTCTGGAAAATTTTGCCCCTATTAAAAAATCTCTGTAAAAATATCGTCATTAATCAGATATTTAATGAGAACATATGATGCTGCTGGCTAAATTAAGTATAGTTGAAATTATAAGAAAAGTTTTAATAAAAATCCAATTTTATTGTTTACAATGAAATAATAAGATCAGGATATCTTAGAAGAAAAAAATAATAGCTAGCCTATGAAAAGACCCTTGGCTATGGGTGACTGGTGTGTAGGGAGAAAACCAAGGGCTTAGAGTCACAGACATAGACTCACATTCCAGCTCTGCTGTAGCTCTAGTATGTACTGGTCATTTTGCCTCAAGTAAATGAATTACTTTTTTTGAATCTCAACATCCACACATATAAAATGGAGGGGGAGGGAGGGTTGTAGGTGTGATGGTTAATCTCAGTGTCAACCTGTCTAGGTCAAAGTACTCAGATATTTGATCAAACATTATTCTAGATGTTTCTGTGCAGGTATTTTTTTTTTTTAGATGAAATTAACATATAAATAAACAGGCTTTGAGTAAAGCAGATGATTCTTCATGTGAGCGGGCCTTATTCAATCAGTTGAAGGCCTTAATAGAAAACAAAACAAAACAAAACAAAACCTGATACTTCTGGGAAAAGAGGGAATTCTCCCAACAAACCATCTTTGGACTTGAACTGCAACTCTTCTCTAAGTCTCCAGCTTGAGAGTTTACCTTGCAGAATTTGGGCTTGTCAAGTCGCCACAATAGTGTGAGCCAATTCCTTAAAATAAAACTCTTTTTTTCTCATATGTATACACACTACTGTTAGGGAGGAAAAATTTATTTCGCCACCCTCTTAGGTTCAAGAATGGAGGCCTGCAAATTAAATGACAAAAGACTGATCTTTTTATTCATGTACATACATAGGAGTTCACAGAAAAATGTGACTAGGATGCGGTTAGAATTGTACCATCTTAATAGGGGAAGTGGAGAGGGGAGAAAGACATTTATAGGAAAACAAATGACTTCTTAGTAATGCTGGGGAGAAAGGCACTATGGGAAAACAAATGACTTTTAGGAAATGTAAATGACCCCTTGGGAGAATAGCTGGGAGATATGATAATTTTGTGGCAGTGTCTATTTGGGTACGGTGCTGCCTTCTGTCACTGGTGATAAGAGTCAATCTCTCCGATTTCAAAATCCCCAAAACTCCTGGCAAGAGGATTCATGAGTAAGCTATATTGGGAGGCTCTGCTTTTATGCAGATATATGCATCTGTTGACTTTCAAATGCCTTCAGCTCAGTTCAAAATAATTTTTATGCCATTGGTACATTTGACCCCTTCAACCTCCTTTTGGTTCTGTTTCTTTGGAGAACTCTGACTAACACAGTGGGGTATTTTGAGGCTTAGATATAATAAATATAAAGTTATATATAGGGTATGTTAGGAATCATTCAATAAGTGGTAGCAATTACAGATTTCCCCTGCTACCTGAAAGTAGAACCAAAATGGAGTAAAGCAAAGAAGCAAATACCATTAAGTTATACAGAAGAATTTTTGAGCATTCCCAGACCCAAAAATTAACCTACCAAATCATACCAAATACACTTAGTCACATCCAGTTTTATGCTAAGTGTTAACACCCTTACTAGCTCATTTAGGCCTTTTCGATAGGACATATCTTGCTAATGGATGCACAAAGTAAGTCCAGATAAAGCACAGATGCTCACAGACACAGCAAGCCTGGTGGCTTGCTGCTGAGACGCTGAGTGTGGTTTCTGGAAAAGGAGCTTGGCAGGGCCACTATCCTTGAGGATGTTCACCGTGTATATAATGGCTCATGCAAAACAAAGACCGAACACTATTCTGACTTCGCCTTTTTAAAATAAAAGTGAAAATCCTTTTGAGGTTTCTTTCAAACTGTGGAAACAGTAATTAAATAGATCTTTTGTAAAAGCAAAGTGTTGTAATGGGAACTTTCAAAAAGCGGGGGATACCAGTATTATTAATTTGTTCTAAGGGAGATATCAGATAGTATTTTGACTAAACGATGATCTTGACTATCTTAAATTACTGGAATTGAATTTTCAAAATCTAAAAATATATAAAAATATGAAAGCTACAATCATAAAATAATATGACAGATTTTTATTATACCAGAACTTAGGCAGCCAGATTACTCTAAATCTTCCAAGTAGTTGCCAGTGGAGGCTCTGAAACAAGGCTGCTTTAGCTCAAAATGTTTGCATATGAAAGAGGCAAGTTTTCCATTTTTGATCTGATATTTTTAAATAGTGAAATAAAATTTATTTGTAATAACTGTTGGAATATGACAAATAACCAAATTAACAAGTTAGTATCTGGGAATTGGATGGGACTCTACATTCATGTGACGTCAAATGTGAAACTGATCTCCGTCAGTGCTGATGCCAACATCGTTATATTAGTCAGAACAGGCCATGTTATAATGAGCAAATCCCAAAGTTTCAGCAGCTTAAACCTAAAGGATTATTTCTCATTCACACAAAGCCTGCTCTGGATCCAGTGTCTCTCCAGGGTATCTATCTCCCTTCTGAGCCGAGGCTCAGATCCAGGCTGCTCCCATCTTGCAGCTCCATGGGAACTGATGGCTTTCAGTTGCTGAGGCAAGAGAAGATAGCCCAAGCAATTTTGTACTGCCTCAGCCAGGAATTAACCAACTTCACCCACCGCTTCACACACACTTCTGTTGGCCAGAACAGTCCTCGGGCCCTGCCTATAGGTAGGGGACTGGCTAGTGTGGTCTTCTGTGTGACAAGAAAGGAAAGGAGAACCAGACAGGGTGACCACTGACCAATTCTACCGTCCTGGCTCTCAAGTATGAGAAGTGTCAGAGGTCACGTCAACAGTGGCTATGGCCATGTGGGAAGTAGAGTCTCTTTACATGACTTTCTTGAAGAAAACACCACCCTCTTTGCGTGTTTGATTGAAAATCTATCTCAATAGATTATAAAGTGTTCTTTATAAGCACACTTCGGGTCTATAAAATGAAATATTGACAAATTTCTTCAGGAAAATGCCACCTTAAAGCCTTGGATCATTGTCTGAAGCTGTTCCATCAAGCAAAACCTTTTTATAAAGCATCTGTTGTGACTTTTCTGAATAAAACTGTTTACATTAGAGACAAGGCATATAAAAACCAGCTGTTCAGTGAAAAAGAAAACCTTCCAGCATTTTCATTTAAAGTCTTTGTATTTTTAAAAAATTCATTTAAATAAGATAATATTTGCTTAATTTAATGGGCGTCCATCAAAGTAGAGCAAATGTCTAGATAGCATGTTACACAGTGGAGAGGTCAAGTGCTCCCTCCTCGTTGCACTTACAAGTGTTTGAAATAAATTAAAAACCGTTCTCCTTCTTTAGGCAACACTAATGAGGATCTCCTCCTTCGCCTTTGTGGGTCTGTGAGTTAATTTTGCAGAGAAACCAAAAGCTTTTCTGAGCATCTAACAGGGGCTCCGGATAGAGCCAGCTATGATGTTTTCCAATAAAATAAAAGGTGAAGGTCACTTAATTATTTTGCAGGTTTTATTCCGGTTAGTCAGTGCAGCAGAATAAGAGCAAATACCCATGCACGTCTCTTACTAAAGTGCTAAATCTCTGACACAATTTCAGGCTAATGTCCTATCCTTGGCAGACTCCCCCAGTGTGGTCCTCATGTATGGGCAGGTGGTATCTTGTCTTTATTGACTGATGTAAGAAAACCCATTGTAATCTCTGTGTGGGGTTCAGTAACACAAGAGCCCCTGTTAAAGCTCAGAAACATATTTTACTCCAAGCAGCAGAAGTCTTCCTGTAGCTCCTGATTTGGCTATTACAAAAGATGCTGCCTTCATAAATAGCCTCTCCTCTTTGTCCAAAGCACACTGCATGATGAGGACAAGAAAGCCCTGCACAAAGCTGCCAGAGCAAGATTCAAGAGCGGAATCATCTTCATGCTCTTTCTAATTAAAGAACAGAGGTTAGAGCCACTAGTGCAACAAATCAAAGTGATAAGTGTGTGGTAGCCTGGACACAGAGGTTAAGGAAGAGGGGTTGGAAAGCCTAGTCTTTTTAGCATCAGCAACTACAGATATTAATTGGAAAAGGGCATCGTTATATAAAATTTCCCAGGGCTGAGAGAGGCTGACAACTCCATCATTACATCAAGAGTTTATTAAGGGAACTTATCTTCAAAGCATGTTGGGGACAACTGGCAATACAACATCAATATATACCTCACCACCTGGCAAGTGATAAGGGGTTATACAGGGTGGGGCAGGCTGGATTGCCTTACTGGGGTGTGACCTACCACTGATAAGGTGAAAATACCTTCTGTGCTTGTTTGGGGCTGGATAACAGCCTGTCCAAGAAACCAGCACATCTGGGGCATAGGGGAGGGCCGGTCACACAAGTCTCTGAGGGGAGGTGGGGAACACAATCTCTGTTCTGGCCAGGATCTAGCTGGCAGATTTGGCAGCAGTCAGGCAGTGGTCATGTCATGGAACAGCCTCTCCTCCACAGGCATAAGGCATGGGCCCTGCTTTCCAGGGACATCTAGTTAGGGTGTTGAGGAACATAAGGAAAAACTCAAAGTGCTCTGTTGTTCCCTTGTCTTTTGCAACTAGGTGCAAATGGGCGGCAGCCAGCCACCCCTGATGGGCAAGCCCAGGCCATCTGGGCCTGGTTGCTTGAGATGTTACTTGCGAACTGTTCATACTGATGTGAATACTGGTTTGTCAAGTTTCCTGAGGTTACCAGCCCCTAGGCACTCTCCATTTATCCAAGTTAAAGCTGCTTAGAGTGAGTTTAAAGCACCCTCTCGACCTCTGGGACAGTATGTTCCTGCCTGCCAGCAGCCATCAAAGTGGCACAAAGTCTTCCCTCACGGCACCCGGTCTCATTCCAACTCCTTTGTTCTTTCTGAGACACGCAGGCCTATGGTTCATTCCTGGTCTACTTGCATGAAATTCTTGCTCTTCGCTTGTTCTGCCACGTTTAAAATCCATCTGATACCCACCCCACAAATCTATCTGATACCTGAAAATGATACATATTGCTGGGTAAACTATACCTCAGTAAACCTAGCTTTTTATTTTAATGTATCCTTGAAGCTTCGGTTTATCTCAGTAACCCTCCTTCAAGGCTCTTACTCTACAGAATATAAAACACCCAGCCATTGGTCAGTAGGCTCTAATAGATGATGAGCCTACATTTTCCTTTCTTTCAATTGATGGAGACTTAGCAGCTTTTAGAAGAAAAGAGATACCTTGTAGTATCTCAGGAAACAGCTCGACATGTGTCTTTCTAGTTGTGTCATAATGGGAAAAGTCCAAGGAGTCCTGGATGGCCTTTCAGGTTGAAGTTGGCCAGAATCACAGAACAACCACCCAGAGGATGGCTGGATATCAGATGTCTCCAACTGAGTTTCTCTTTTTCATGATAATATTTTATTACAAATTTTCCTTTGAAAAATTCACCGACATATTCTCGCTTTCTCAGTGCACAGCTATTTTATGACTGCAGAAGCAAGTAAAGAAGTGAAAAGAAGTTAAAAAGACAGTTAAAAAACAGGGTTGTTGTGATGATAAAATGTGATAACGTAAATGAAGAGCTTAACATTGTATTAGCTAACAGTAGGTTCTGAAGACATGTTAGCTATTCTCAATATTGTTATTAGTAAGGTCATTACTGTGTTTAGTTTCTAGTCATCTTACTAGGCAGAGCTTCCTGCAGTAATCATGCAACATGGCGGGATGTATGAAGGAGGTCTCGGAAGGGGATGTATGGAGGAAGTTCCAATCCTTCTAAAAGCTTATTGAAAACAGAAAGGAAAATGTCAAAGGAAAGACTTGAATGTAATTAATTTTAATCAAGGTTGATTTATGACAGAAATCGACTTCTTCCAAAAGGAAAACATTTCTTATTTACACTAATATATTTGTTCATGTAAAGAAAAAACAATCATTTGAATGTAATGCCACAAAACAGCCCCCTTTTCACTTTTTTTAAAATGTGGACTGAAGAGAAACCAAGAGATTGTGTGGTAGGCTGTCCCTAATATAGTCCCCAAAGATCCCCACCTCCTGGCATCCACACCTTTGTGTAATCCCTTTTCTTTAGTGCGAGCTGGACTTATGGGCTTGTTTCTTAAAGAATAGAATATGGCAGAAGTGATGAGATGTAATTTCCAAGGTTGGGCAATAAAAAGACTATGTCTTCTGTCTTGGACACTCTTTCTCCTCCTCCTCCTCCTCCTCTTCCTCCTCCCTGCTACTGATCATTTACCCTGGGGAAAACCAGCAACAATGTTATAAGGCAGCCCTGTGGAAAGACTTAAGTGGTGAGGGATGGAGGCTTGCCGATAATCACATAAATGAGTTTGGAAGTAGATTCTACGCATTCCTCCCCATCCCCAGTTGAACCTTCAGACAAGACCACAGCCCTAACCAACAGCTTTACTGCAACCCCACAAGAGACCTCACAAGAACCAGAAGCACCTAGTTAAGCCATGTCTAGATTTTTGACCCACAGAAACTAAAATAGTTTCGTTTTAAGCTACTAAATGTTGGGGCATTTTATTACACAGCAATAGGTAACTAATTCAAAGGTTACACCGTTGGAAACATATTTTTTCTTCCTCCAAGGCAAACACTATGATTTCTAGCATAAGTAAGTTTTAATAATAAATAACCATAGTCTTGAGCACCAAATATATGCTCATTCATGCTACTAAAAACTACAAATGGATTTTATTAAAGTCTTTAAAGATTATTGTTGCTGTTGGGGGAGGTCGGTGGGCTCCTAGAAATCATGTCATATGAAGAGTGAGGAGATACGACTGTGGTCTTTTAAAATGTGAATAGTGGTCATGTAGGACAAGACATGCTTAATTTGTTCTGTGTGACCCTGATGGGCAGAGCGAGAGGCAATGACTAGAAGTTTCAGGTTCTGGCCCCACTAAATCTTGCTGGTGTTTCCACGGAACACCAAGAATAAAAGTCGTGTCAACCGTATGACTCTTTTAAAATCACGTCAATGTGTGAAAGCTGTCTGCAAACAATGAAAGTGCTACTGTCTGCAGATGGTGGAATTGTTGGTGATTTTTAAAGTTATCATTTTTCTAAGTTATTCTTTATGTCTTTACATTGTCTTTGTGATTAAAATGTATAGGAAAAGAATGCTGCATCCTTTGTATTGTCAGAACATTTCGTATTTTGGTATGTTACTGTGTGTCAGCTGACTATCTCCTTTCTTTACAGAAAAAAGTCTGATGATCCCAGGAAACACCCTTTCTTCAAAACTATCAACTTTACTCGCCTGGAAGCCGGCCTAATTGAACCCCCATTTGTGCCAGACCCTTCGGTGGTATATGCCAAAGACATCGATGAAATTGAAGATTTCTCTGAGGTCCGGGGGGTTGAATTTGATGATAAAGATCAGAAGTTCTTCCAAAGATTTGCAACAGGTGCTGTCCCCATAGCATGGCAGGAGGAGATTATAGAAACGGGACTGTTTGAAGAATTGAATGACCCCAACAGGCCTGCAGGTGGAGAGGGTAATTCATCCAAGTCTGGTGTGTGTTTGTTATTATAAGTTGTTCTCTCTACTAGACTGGCAGCAGGAGTCTCAGCTGACCTAATCCTCGAATGTTCCTGCTAACCTAAAAATAAAAAGGCCTTTCAAAGTGAGAGGCAGCTAAGCATTTATTGAGATCAATAAGGATAGCTATTTGGGGATGCACCGATTCAAGCAGAAACCCAAATAGTATTCTAATTAGAAAACAAAGGCAAAGGGTATTTATGAAAAAGGGACAAGGAACCTTTACATCAGTAGAAGCAAGGCATTTCTGTTGGTGCAGATAACGTAACATAGTGATGTTAATTCTAAATAATGTTTTTAATTTTCAGTCGAGTAGTCATCAGTCCAGTGGTCATAATAACTGTTTTTGTTATCTTTGCAAACAGTTTTAGGGGACATAATGTTGTCCAGAGGTTAGTTTGCCCTTTATTAACATTCCAAAGGTTTGAGGCATAAGACACAGAGGGCAGTTCCTTTGGCATGGCAGTTCTGGCTCCATTTTATTTTTATTTTATTTTTAACTTTAAGGACATTTGGTTTCTTTCTTTCTTTCTTTTTTGTTTATTATGGTGACATTGGTTAATGAAATTCAGTAATTTTCAAGTGTACAATTCAACAGTAAGTCATATTATATATTGCATTGTATATTCACCGCCCATAATTAGATTTCTTTCTGTTACCACATATTTAATCACTTTTGCCCCATTTGCCTCCCCACCCCCACCCTCTGGTAACCACTAGTCTATTGTCCATGTCCATTAGTTTCTGTTTGTTTGTCATGTTTGTTGCTTTTAGGTTTATATCCCACAAATAAGAGGTATGTGGTTTTCAACTTTTTCTGTCGGGCTTATTTCGCTTAGCATGATCATCTCAAGGTCTATCCACACTGTTGCAAATGGCAGTATTTATATATACAATGGAATATTATTCAGCTATAAAAAGAGATGAAATCCAGCTCCATTTATATTGTTGTTTACATTCCTAACACATGAAAATCTGTTAGAGGACCGATCAATCAGGAGGGGCATTTCAATCCTAAAACAGTTCAAAGGACAGGTGAGCTCACCACTAGGACACCTTTCTTCTTTCGGTTCTTCTTCGGTCAGCGAAGAAGGCGGCAGGGAAGGACGGAAGGAGGGAAGGCAGCACGGCCGCCGGATTTCGGAGGGAGGATGCGTGAAGAGGAGGAAGGCCTTCCTCCTGCCCGTGCCCTTTCTTCCTCCTCATGCCGTCCTTCTTCCTTCTTCCTTCTTTCATTCCTTCCTTCCTCCTCCCTTCCCTCCTGCCCTCTTGCTTTTTCTTTCTCTTTCTTTCTTTCTTTCTTTCTTTCTTTCTTTCTTTCTTTCTTTCTTTCTTCTTTCTTTCTTTCTTTCTTTCTTTCCTTCTCTCTCTCTCTCTCTTTCATTCTTTTTCTTTCTTTTTTTCGTAAATATGAGTAAAGTCTCAGTTTTCACTAAGGGCTGGGAAAAGGAACACTCAGGTTTATTTTGATAAACTAAAAGCATCAGCTCTCTACCATCATGTCCCTGAAAGTTACACAAAGTCCCAGGAACAGAGAAAGGAACTTTGTGGTGTACTCAGAAAATGAGCATTTGCAATTCTTGGTAAATGATCATTTTAGTTTTCCATTGTTTATATCCTTTCTTCCCTTCATTTTTGAGTTTTTCTTCTGCTTCTGTACTTATAAAAAGGATTTTGAAGCTGGAAATAAAAGTTCCTGATATTCTGTCCATAAAAAGAAGTGGATTATAATATTTTGGCAATATTTCAGATAATTTTTAATTTACTGAAAGTCTTTTATATTTTTGAAATACTTTGCCATGTTAACGTTGAAGCATTTAAATGTGAATATACATGAGGTCTGTGAATTAAACTATTCCGTAAATACTTTACAGAATTCAGCCCTTTAAATAATATGCTACAAAATTGCTTACACATATAATTCCATATGCTATTGTTTCCCAAACTTTGCTGGATTTCGAAGTCACGTGGGATCTTTAAAAAATACTAATGTTTACCGTCCAGGCCCAGATATTAATTTGTCTGGGGTACAGCCTGGGCATCTAGCATTTCGAAAGCTCCCTGGGTGACTCTAATGTGCATCGAAGCTCAGGAACCACTGCCGTGTGGATTTAAATGTTATCTCACATGGATCTTTGCTTTGGTTGCTCAAATCTTCAAACACACATTTTGACAGCAACTTTTCAAATGTCTGAAAGACATGTAATTTTGGCAATTGCAGTGTAAATGAAACCGAAGATAATCTGTATTCCTCTTGTAGATTTTCTTGTCCTTACACACTTTAATTCCTCATAGGTATCTTGGGAAGCAGATCTCTTGACTATTTCAAAATCAGAAGGAGAAATATGAACTTAGAAACTGATGTAAACAAATGGCGACCCTTATTTCAAGTGCTTGCCCAGCCAGCACTTGATTGTAGAATTAGCGCTCCTCAAAAGCACAGGCTAAGTGAGAATTCTAAGGCCGTAAAATATATTTAGGACACAAATATAAATCTGGGGTGATTATTATTATCTTTCTATAAAGGTATATGTATATGCATTAGGAAATCTCATTTGTTCCAATGGTGAGAAGTCTGGCTAAAGTCATTTTAAAAGGTTTATTCCTTGAGTAAGGGAGCCAAGAGTTGCAAAAACACAGGCCAAAAAATTTTTAATTACCTGGAATCCAGCTAAGAGTACTCCTCAACTACAAGACGGCATCAACCATACTAGAACGAGTAGGAAGAAATCCTCTTGGAGCGGAGTCCTGAGTTCATGCACATGCCACTGACCCGCCTCTCACCCTCCCCCCAGTGAGCTCTCTGATGCTCCGGAACCTGTTCTGGAGACACTGCAGAAGCCTGAATCACCCAGGCAGGATCCAGATGCTTCCAGCAGATTCTTTTTCCTAAGGCAAGAAAGCAGATTCAGAGTTTGTAAAATTTGATACATTTCTAAATTTCTAACAGGTCTATTTTAACAAAAAACTGATTAACAATTAACAGAAATCTAATCAAGCAGGATTTAGCTTTATACACATTAGACATTTAAAAATAATGCCTTATTGCATTGATTCCTTATTTGAATGTCTACTGCTTTCATTAAACTTTAAATACAAATCTGTGTTTCATTTTTTACTCAAACAATCAACCAAGAATGTGTTGAGCTTTAATTATACATTGAAGCCTATACCTGGTAGCATTAGAGACACCATACAGAAATAACACAACTATCTAGGAAAAAGCATGTGGTGTAGTGCAGAACGCAGACTCCTGTTGGTGTTATTATTCACTTTTTATGTGAGAAAACCAAAACTCATAAATATTTTTTAGCATTTCCAAAGTCATCTAGCTTTACAGGGTTATTGTGAAGACTAGAAATAATGTATGTGAAGCATATAGTATACGACTTGCATACAGTAGGGGCATAATAAATTGAAGACTATGGTCAGTAAGTAGAACAGTCTAATGATTCTAGGTTAGGGGACAAACTCTTAACAGCTAAATTGAGCCACCTTAATGAAAATTTCCAGAAGGTGAGAGAAGGTGCAGAGCTGGGTCCTGGGGAGTGAGTGAGAAGGGAAGTTTCATGCACAATGAAAGAAAAATTGAATTAGAATGACTGGAGACACTGGGGCCCATTCCAGGCCTCATCCTCATCATATGCCAGGTGAGAGACCTACATGGACCAAGTCAGAGTGAAGGAGGCTCATCTGGACCAGGGCAGGGCACATGGAGGGACAGACTTGGTCAGGAAATTCAATGCTAGAGATGGAGAGAAATAAACAAATGCAAAGGACTCCCTCAGGTTGTGGGTGGAATACAAGTCAAAGACTTATTAAATAGGATGCAACCAGATGTCTCATGAAAGGAAGGGAATAAGTTTTGAAAAGGGATTAAGTTAAGCTCATTTAAAAAGTTAAAATGAGCTTATGCTTTTCTAGAAAAGTTTTATAAACATAATGAAAAGTCAGGGAAAACAAAGATATGTATAAGTGAAATCATTAGACAAAGAAGAACCAGGAAGAGGTCATTTTTATTCTTGCAGTTTGTCGGAGATTATTTTAAATGTTTTCTTTTCTTCTTCTATTTTTTCTTTCTTCCTTTTTCTTTTTTCTGAAATGTTTGTTTCTTAAAGGAGGAGATGGATTTGATAAACTGCTTGAAAGGGCTTGGAAGTGCCCTCTAAAGGAGAAGGTATGGATGATGTTTTCATTGGAAATAGTGATAAATTATTGATTTTAAGATGGCAAGCCACAAAAGTTAAGAGGTATTCTCAATTGTTTCTTTTGAATATCAAGTCTAAGACATTTCTAATTTAGGTGACCAGGCACGAATATGAAATAATTCAATAACTTAAACTTTGCTTCTTAGGAATTACATGTTTGGAAATAGTAAGCATTTACCAGATCAGTTTTTAAAGATCACTACATTATATGTATCATTAGAGCATTTTAATAATAAGACTTAAATGACCTAAATTGTTTGGACAGTAAAACATAAAAACTAGTGAAAATACTTAACCCTTCTTAAATGGTTATTCTTGGCAGTTATGAGCCATAAGAAGAAAAACAATAATAGAAGGGGGAAAAATAGATGTAAGATTTTTTTTTTTGGCCTGAAAGGCTTATCATGTTGACCTTTGGATTATCAAAAAATTAAAAAGACCTTACTAAATTTGGGGGGTCATTTGGGCTAAGTAATTGCAGACCCCATGACCATCCCTCAGGTTTTTTTTCTCGAAATTTTAATGACCCATTAGATCTCAAAACCTGGGAATTCCTGGCCCGGATGACCTTGAATGGCACTCCAGTTGCAGGGAAACATTCGCGTTTCAATGAAAAATGATGCATTGCCTAGAGGAGGATCTACAAACTGTCTGTAAAATACCAGAGAGTAAATATTTTTGACTTTGCAGATGGCAACTACTTAACTCTGCCTTGGCAGCGGGAAAATAGTCGTAGACAGTGTGTAAGGACTGAGGATGGCTGTGTGCCAATAAAGCTGTATTTACAAAAACTGGTGGTGGGGCTGGATTTGGCCCATAAGCAGTAGTTTACTGATCTCAGTCATAAATAAATTATTATTAAACCGTCTGGGTTATCTGATTCTAATGCAGTTATTTTACAAGTCTGTGAATTGTAGCTAACTAATTATTTTGCTTTTCCTAAAAAACAATTCTTGTCTATAGACCTGCACATGACCCTTTCCTCTAGTTTGTTAGGGCTATGATAACAAGTATCACAGACCAGGGGTCTCAAACAACGAAAGTTCATTATCTTACATGTCTGGAGGCTAGAAGTCTGAGATCAAGGTGTCAGCAGGGTTGATTTCTTTTGAGGTCTCTCCTCTTGACTTCTGATGGTGGCCTTCTCTTTCTGTCTGCCCATGGTCTTCCTTCTGTGTGTACCTCTGTCCTTCTACTTAAAAGGACACCAGTCATATTGGATTAGGGTCTATCCTAAAGACCCATTTTAACTCAGTTAACTCTTGTTAAGACCCTGTCTCCAGATACAGTCACATTCTTTTTTCTATTATTTAAAAATATTTTTCAATTGCAGATGACATAAGTATTATATTAGTTTTAGATGTACAACATAGTGATTAGACATTTATACAACTTATAAAGTGATCACCTTGGTAAGTCTAGTACCCATCTGACACCATACATATTTATTACGATATTAAGGTACAGTCACATTCTGAGGTATCCGGGGATTAGGACTTTAACATACGAATTTAGGAAGACTCAATTCAGCCCATATCACCCCTCAGCGGCATAACACTAAGTCAGTTTTACTTCCGTTTGCTCATTCATTTCAACATTCCTTCACTCCATACAAATTTATGATTTTTATAACTTCTTTGAATTGGTTGTAATGCTAATTTTCTCATGGATGAATTAAACAAAATTCTTAGCACATATTCATTTTTATTTTTGTATGACAGTGTGAGTTTACACACACACACACACAATTTTTTTTTTGAGGATTATTTATTTACACAACCCAGAATGTCACAATGCCATCAAAGAACTTCTAGGCATATCTGTGAAATTCTGCTTTCCTGAGCAGAGATTCTCAGCAAGAGCCCTCTCTCTTCTTGTTCTCTTATGAAACACACGGCAGAGAGAAGAGCACCTAAACAGAGGACCGATGGGAGTGGTGGCCGGCCCAGAAGGCAGCGAGCCAAGCACCAGTAAGGTTTTATTCGGTTGAGGGAATTTTGGTCGAAGTGCACGGGACCAGTTGACTATTACATATATTTAAACCAATTCTTTTCACCCTGCCTGTCCCATCTGCACTTCCAGCTGTCACACACATTCCTGACACGCCCACAGTTCCTGCATGCAGCTAGAAGCTGTCAAGCAAGGAGGGGCAGGGAGGAAAAAGCCAGGAGCCAGAAGAACCAAGAAGAACTTTAGAAGTTCACCTGCTAGTAATGCTGTGTGTGAGCCTCTGAGGCGTCAGGGCAAACTCACATTCCTGAGGCACGCCCAGAGGTGGGTACCACTTTGGCCAACAACTCTCCTCCAAGGTTTGCCTCTTCAAATGCAGGATGTCCAGTTAAATTTGAATTGCAGAAAACAACAAACTAACTTTTTTTTCTAGTATAAGTAATCCCCAAAATTGCATGAGACATACATACATTAAAAAAATCATCTGTGTTGCCCAGGAATAGAGATAATTGACTTAAGGATAGTTTGTGGTCAGGATTAAAAAAAAAATGCAGAAAAATTCCTAGCACAGCACCCGGCGCACAGAGCTCCACCTGAGTTGCCTGAATCTGTCAGATCTCCCTTCCTATACAGCTTCTGTGAGTTTCTTCCAACAAGTCCACGTGTGTGCTCCTCTCTCTCACCCAAAGAGCTGCCAACATCGCCACTACTGATAATAATAATGAAACAAAAGTTTCCATTCAGGGGGCACTGTACTTGGCACTCTTTGCGTATTCCTCCCAATGCTCACACTCAACCTGTGAAGTAGGTGTTGTTTATTATCTGAATTTTACTGATGAAGAAAGGAAAGCTCTAGAGGTTAATGGACTTATCCAAGTACACAGTAAGTGCTGAGTAAACCCAGGTCTACTGAGAACTCTTGGCTATGAGGTCACTAGTTTCCCATGGTAGGAACTTCTTCTGTCCCTATTGCTTTAAACGTCTCTTGTGGGCCTCATAGCAGGGTTAGTGGGCCAAGCCCAAGGAAGGAATAATTTAAAAAATACATATATTTTGTAGGTCCTAAATGGACTAGCAGAATTAGGACTAAAGTGAAGCGAGTGAGACCCCTAGGGCACATGACAGCAATCACTCTCAGCGTCAGGCAACCACAGAGTCGAAACTTGCACAAAACTGGAAGGAAGTGCCCCCCTTCAGTTTCGTACCTTAGGCCTTTCAATCCACTTACCCTAATTCTGGTCCCGTGGACTAGACAGCTCAGGTGTAGATACTTAGGAAAATCCTTTTGAAACTACATTTCTTTATTTCTTTGCATCTTCAAAAATAATCACCTACATCCATTCATTCAACAAACATTAATTCAGAGCTTACCATGTGCTAGGCCTTATTGTAGGAGATGGGAATACAACCCAAACAGACCATGCCCATTCTGACTATTTCCCCCTTGGACATGGCATCTCTATTAGCCAGTATGGATCAATAATTTTTCCTGCTTTTCTTGTCACCTTTTAGTTGATGCCAAGGACCAAGAAACAATGCCCAGGGGGTATTTAAGAAGTGAAATTCAGTTTTTCCTCTTCATTTGCTTTTTTAAAAAATTTCTCCCAGGTTTATCCTTTACAATCCTTGTCCTAAAAAAGCCATGAAATTAAGACTTGTAAACCCCTTATTTCATTTCCCTGAAAGTGGAAAGTTACAGGCTGGCTAAAAGGCACAGACTGGATTGTGGTGAGTGTTGTTTTAACAAATGCCAGTGGAATGAAGGGGTGAAGACCACGCTGGCACATGTCATAACTGGTAACAAGGCAGACAATGGTGAAATAGCAGCTCAACCAAACATTTGGATGCCCTTGTCCGAGCCTGGCTTCTGGGAGCTGGTGCCCTCCGGCCCTTGTCTCTCCTTGATTGTGTTCCGGGCTAGGCCCATAAAATAGCACGGCAGATGCTGAGGCGAGGGACTTTGCCCAGACATGCAGAGTTTTCATGATTGTTATTACTTTATAAGCCTTTGTCAGCAACATTTCCTATCATAGTTCAGTGATCAGTTCTAAATTGCTTATATGCAGTTTGTGGACTATCTGGTCACCTGGCCTCTCTCTCCCATAGTCCATTTTCAGTCATTTTGCCTCTCACTGAGCCCTACCCCATTGTGTGGAGGGATGTAGAAAGGAAGAGAAATAAATCCATACATTTGATTTTGGAACAGGAATTTAGGAAGAAAACCAAACCCATTAATAAATCTGGATTTTCTGAGAATTTAAATGACATACTCTCTGCTCACTTTCTCCCATCCCCCTTTTTTTGTAGCCATAGATCACTTGGCTAATTAGCCTCAGATGTCACATTAAGTTGAGAGTTTTCTGGTGTGTAACACTTGAGACACACAGAAGGAGGTGGGTTGCCTATATTTCTCCCTTTCATTTCCCCATGCACGGTGACCATCTTGCCAGTAAAAGTGACTATAATTAGCTAGTACTACCTCTCACATGGAGAAGGAGGAACAGTGAGAAAGGCTAAGCAAATGCAGTTCCAAGTCAAAGCTTACTTATAACCATACCATATACCAAAGACTGACTCAGGGAGAATGTGTGTGGAAGGTTTCCTGTGGAAAACAGTTTCAGAGAGAATGTGTGCGACTCTTTCTTCCTCATTTCAGAAGAGATAGACTGTTGAAATATGAGGACATGCAAGTACTTGGCTCTGTGCCGTGCTGAAGCCAATCATATCCACCTCTTTCCAACTCCACATTTTAGGGTGATTTCACCTAGGTAGCTTAAATTAGGCCATAGTGTATGATCTGCACCAGGAAAATCAGCAGATTCTACAAATCAGGGATTATTCTTTCTGGAGAGAGGATTGTGAAGCATTTCCCAGCACTTCACTGACTTGTCCCTGAAATTTATTGTGGTTGATTAGTTGTGACTCTGCCCAGGACCCAGCAGGATCTACCCCAAGCTTTGGTTCCATTTGCAGGGGGTAAGCAAGACAGTAGGGGAGAGACCAACCAAAGAGTCATAAGCCATTGCCCCTAGGAGACACTCATCAGGCAGAATGGCTAAGAAATGTCAGGGAAAGCTACAGGGGAGGCCACTAATATCTAAAAAGATGAGAGTAAGAGAACAGGAAAGTCGGAGGCAAGCACCAGAATGAAAACAAAAGGAAAGGAATGCAAAGAAAGAAAAAATGGGCTGAGTGATCTGTTAGCTCACAACCAAAATTTTACATAAAGTCCCAGAGCTTGAGTCATCATTCCATAGCAGGGGTTCATTAAAAATGTGAGCTGATGAAAGTCACTTCAGGTTAATGGAATCTGCCACTTCTTTCATATACACTGACTTACAGCAATTCATTCATCTGCAAAAATACAAAAAAGCGCAGAGTTAAAAGTGTCCCTCACAGTCTTCAAGAAAGACTTTCTTGGATGGGAGTTCTGTCCTTCAGGCACAAACACCACCCTAAGCACCTGCCACAAACCTAAGCTATAGACCCCAAAAGCCACAATAATGACCTACTGGGCAGCTGAATGTCACTGAGAAGATATTGGAACTCTTTCCTGCCCGATATGTTTCCCCTTCTAAAACTTTTGAGATTTGGAGGATCAGATGTGTAGTAGGCTGAATAATGGCCCCCTCCAAAGATATTCATGTCCTAATCCCTGTAAATATTACTTATATGGCAAAAAGACTTGCAGGTGTACTTAATTTAAGAATCCTGAGATAGGGAGGTTATCCTGCATTAATAATCACAACCATCCTTCTAAGAGGAATGCAGAAGGAGTTGGTCAGAGCAGAAGGCTGTGAAATACAAGGAAGAAGATGCCACTGATGGAGATACCCACTGAGGATGGAGGAAGGGCCCACAAGCTAAGGAACAGAGGAAGGCACAAGAAACTGAATAAAGCAAGGAAATGGATTCTTCTCAAATCCTAGAGAAGGAACCAAGCTGACATATTGACTTTTACCACAGTGAAACTGATTTTGGATTTCTGGTCTCCAGAGCTGTGTTAAAAACAAATGAGATTCAAAATGGAGTCACTTTCGCTAAGCTCCACTAAATACCTAATCTAATTGCAGTTTCGGCCTCTCCCAGGAGTGAAATTTTAAACCAGTCTGAAATTTCCTGATTAGCACTAGTGAGGTAATCTGCCTGATAAGACCCCCTGCCTTCCCCTAAGGGAAGGTATCATTGCCTGAAATAATCTACTCTTTTAATTTTCTTGTCTCACCTTCTTTCTGCCTGTAAAAACTCTCCATCTTGTACAGCTCCTCAGAATGCCCTTCTAGTTGCTAAATGAGATGCTGCCCAATTCATGAATCACTTAATAAAGCCAATTAGATCTTCAAATTTACTTCAGTTGAATTTCGTTCTTTAATAATTGTATGAGAATACATTTGTGTTAAGTCACTAGGTAATTTGTTACAACAGCCATAGGAAACTAATACACGGTACGATTTTTTTTTTTTTTTTTTGGACCTTGGAATTAAAGAATTTTCTGAGGCCTTAGGAAAGTCAGGAAAACACAGAAATCAAATATTCTGAGAAGAAATAACTATGAATTTCACTAATGAGCAAACCATGTCTTGAGCAAACCCTGACCTTGACCCTGACCTCGACTCTGTCCCAAGCCCTCTGTTTTTCAGGCCTTTTGGGAAGGATTTGAGAAGAAGGAGAAAGGGGTTATATTGGCAGCCTACCCAACAGTCATCTCTCCTTTCTTTCACAGATGCCAAATATTGCTTAGGGAAGCTGCAAGCCCAGCATCCCCTTTGCCAGTAATTGGTCCAGGCATGATCATGTGGCCTCATCCTGGCCAATGCGAAGTGAATAGATGCCTATTGGGATGCTTTTTAGATGAAATTTTCTGACCTAAATAAGAGAGAACTGCATGAAATAGAGCCCTTTTGCCCCCTTTCTGTTTTTCATGTTTAAGTTATAAGAGGACAATGATGCCTTGCCTTGGGGCAGCCATCTTGAGACCATAAGCATGAAGCCAAGAGCTAACACATGAATAGAGTGGCAAAACGAAAGAGCTTGGGTTCTTGATGACATCACTGAGCTACCGAGTGACCCACCCACCCACAGATTTATTAAGAAGATATTGCCGTTTTAGGGTTTAACTTTTCATCAATAGTTGAGTTTCTGATTACATGTTGCCAAACACATTTAAAGAATGTAAGGAGGAAGAAAAGAAGGAAAAAGGAAAGCCAGAGGGAGGCATGTCAGGCCCTTTACTGAAGTGGGTTGTTAGGTCTACAGCTGCCAGAGAACCCCCAAAGTGAGAGTTCCCAAAGCGGACTGGAGGACTCCTTGCTCTGATATAATTAAACATGCAATGCTCTGGATCACCATTCTGGATCTTCGACTAATTTCTTTATGATTTGTTAGGGTGAAATAAGCAATATTTCCTCTTAGGGTCTTGAATTGTTTTAAAGTATTTTTTCCCCCTATTAAAAGGTAATACAAGATGAAGCAAGATGGGTCATGAGTTAATGCCTGCTGAGATTCAGTGATAGGTATGTGGTGTTTATGTTTTAATTTTTCCAGAACAAAAAGTTCAGAAAAATCTAAATATGAAATGAAAATATAAATCACTCTCTCAAGGTAATCAGTGTTTACTTTTGTTGGATTTTTGTGGTATATTTAGTGGACTGGTTAAATATTTGGTAAATTTGGTGAATTTTTTGGTGGAAAGCTATATATTAGCTTTAACCACTTTGAGGTCATAGAATATATATTGTTTGATAATTTCTTTTTCATTTAACAATATGTAAGCATCTCACCACGTCAAAAAAAAAATACCTTGTTAATCATTCCATAAGTGCACCATAATTTAACCAATCCTCCTTTTGATTATTGATATTTTTCCATTTTTTTCTTACTATAAACAATTCTATAGTGAACATCCTTGTAGCTATCTTGCAACATTATTATTATTTATCACTGCCCTAGGAAAAACTAGAAATGGAATTTTGAGGGAAATATAACTTTAAAGCTTTGAATAAATATTGCCAGATGGACCTCGAGAAATGCTGTACTAGGTTACACTCCCATGAGCCATAGATTGTGATTGTCTGATAAAATAATAGAAAACCAGCAATGCCAAGGGATTGGTGGCCAGCTACCTCCCCATCCTGACTGTCACTGGTTTGCCATTTATCAAGGACAGGTACTACTTGTATGCCTCAGTGTCTTCATTAGGAAAATGCAAAGAATATAATTCTAGACTGCTAAGGTTAGTTTAGACCTTATCTGATCCAGCTCCCTCATTTTATAGATGAGAAAATTCAGCACCAACATTCCATAGCTTATTAAAAATTTTCTGGAATTTCTGTGCTACAGAAGAGCTATTGTGATGTAGCACTAATAAAATAGCTAACATCTGTTGAGCACTGACTCCATGCTTTCTATGAGTGAGATCTCTCCTCAAGCCCATGGTACTGATGCCATTATATCCCCATTTTACATTAAATTAAGGAGGCACTAAGAGGTGAAGTAACCAAATAAAGCACAAACAACAAATACTTTGAAGATTTCAGGTTCAAATCCAGGCAAACAATGTCTAAAACCCAAATTTAACCAGATTATCAGCACATTTCTTCTTTTTAATGGTAGAAGGGAAATTTAATCTATAGTTCTTTCTGGGCCAGGCTGGTTCACACGCAGTTCTCCAGGACCACAGGTGTGGTTGGAATCTTGTCACTGCGATCCTATCTTTCTCCTTACTCTATTTAGAGTTGTATGTCCAAACTTTTAGCTCTTCAGGAGCACTGGAAATGACAGATACCCACCAATTGTACATTGTGAATGGTTACTAATTGATAGCTCTTCCTGTGGTCTTCCTGTCAGAAGAAAAAAAGGCCTGGCTGCACTTGGGCTATTATTTGCTTAAAACAATGAAAACGCTCACAATAGCAATGAGGAAAATTTTACTTGCCTGGAAATCATGTAACCTGTCAATCATCTCCAGGTCTTTTTGGAATAAACTAAGGCAGTTTATTAAAGCTTTTTTCCTCCTTGTTTTTTCCAAGGTAGCAAAACATAATGAAGTACATTGCTGGGCAGGGGCAACCCTGACTCAGTTGTAGAGCCAGCAGCACAGTCCTTAGAATAAAAGTCCTTCGTTTCAACTTCTTCCCTCCTTCCTAGCCCTAATCCAACACTTAGAATTCTGAAAGAGAATGTGGTCATTAAAGAATAAGGCAGCCACCAGCAAATTACAATCTTATACTAATAATTTTTTCTGTCTTGCCAAAGAGGAGCACCCCACCTCATGAATCATCCAGCCACTACTCTTTGTTTGGCTGTTTCTCAGCTCATTTTCTTGGACATATTAATTGCCAATTTTTCCCCTACTTTGAGGAAAAAGTCTCGGTTCATGTCATTCCCGTCTCTAGTACCGTAGCTTGCCAGCGGCACAACCCACGAGGTAGGGTGTGTCTTAATGTCAGTAGCAGAAAGGAGTGGTGATTGACAGGTTCTGCAACGTCTGGGGCTGCGAGCTAGCAGGCAGAGAGCCTAGACACCCTCGACTTTCTCCAGAGCGTCAGCAGAGCCAGCCACACAGCTTACTTGCCACAGGATAGTCACCAGTTCTTTACTTCTGGTTGAAGCTCAGAAAGCAATTTAAGAGTGGATGTTATGAAAGCAGAACAGAGTATCCCGGACGAACCAGCTAAATTGTCTCTACCTACCAATGTGTTCTGGTGGGCTGTTCTGACAGATCTTAATAGATACAAGTTAAGCATTATTTTTTGTGTCAATGCCAGTTATCAGCATCCCATAACACAGGGAATTGTGCCTGTTGATTACAGCTCCTTGATTCTTCTGTCAGATTGTGCTGGCTGGGAAATTATTGCTTGGCTATCACCATGGGAACATAGGCTATTACTTATGGGAACATAACATTCTAACAATAAGCTTTCTGCTTCTGTACCCTTGCTTGTACAACCGACCTGCGGGTTGACAGTAAATAGAAGAAAAATAGACTTTTGTGTTCAGACAGAATGAAGAATGGGATTTGGGGCTTAAAAACCCTGTCCCTCTACATTTCATGGCTGCTTAATATGGGGTATGCTGGCTGAATAAAGAGTGTGTTTCCTATAACTGAGTTCTGGTGGTCCGTGTGTCTTTCAGGGGCTAGCGGCTGCAACAAGATGAGGCTCTGAGGCTCTGAGTCATTCCCAGGCTCTCCTCTTCACTCTCTCTCACTTCTCCCGAGTCACAGAACTTTGTTTCAGTCCCTGCCTGTATTCTCTCTCCTTAGTGATTTCAATTAGATTTCTCAAAGTTCTTGAACCTGAGTCAGCCATCTTTATACTTTTCGAGATTCTTGAAACTTTGTACAAGTAAATAAACATTTAGAAGCATTTATCAGTGATAAGGTGAGCCTCACTATATCCTATATGTTATGTTGAATTCAAAATAGGTAATGAAAGTTTGACTTTAAGAAATATAGATATTCTAGGCTGAATTTCAAAAAGATAAAATAAATAATCAGAATCTCTTCTTGCAAATAGTTACTGTCATTGATAAATTAACCAGGCTGAAAGGAGAGGGAAAAGGATAAACACGTAGAATTGGTCCTGCCTATGTTCAAATCCCACTTCTTAGTAGCTGTGTGACCTTGGCCAAGTTACCTAAGTTCTCTCTATCTGTAAAATGAAGGTGAGTAAAGCAGCATATCTCACAGAATTATTGTGATGATCAACAATATTGTTACAATTATTAATTTAATAATAAGAAATCATATAAAGTACTTATGAAAGTGTCTGACATATAGTAAGCACAGAGTAAGTGTTAACTATTAATATTTTCAGGGGATCACAAGATGCCAGGAGAATGTGAATGATTTTGTATCAATTTTTACCTTCCTTCCTTATATGTGGAAATTGATGCTTAAGGAAGTTCAGTGACTTAATTGTTCACCCACATTTTCCTGTGATTCTATGAATTTTCACACCTCCTAGGTTAGTCTGTGCATACTCTTCTGCCTAGCATGTCTCCCTTCTTCTTTGAGGGCTATCTCAAATGTCACATCCTCTGTGACATGCTTTCCCACCCAGCCCATGTAACTGCTCCCTCCCCTGAGCTTCCAACTACACTTCCATTACAACAAGAGGTGGGGCTCTGTGAAACACCCAGATTTGACTCTCTTGTCTTCCCTTCGTTAGCTGGATAACCTTGGGCAAGCCCCAACTTGAGCCAGGCTCTGTGTCTTAAGTAAAATGAGGATGATATTTTCACCAGGTATTACCTACATGTGTTAGGCACTTTACAGATTAGCTCATTTATTACTCTCAACAGCACCGGAAGAAGGGATCATTCTGCTTAGCATTATAGAGCTCTCAGATTTAGACAAGTTTTGACCCCAGGCTACCTTACTCTTCTTTCTAATACATTATTCTCCACCTTTAAACTGGAATGATTCTTTGGTGATTCCTGCTGCACCGAGTCTTTGAAAGGGCTAAATAGATATGTACATAAACGTCATTATGACTCAGTAGTTGAGTTCTTTTTCTTTCTCTGCCCTGTCACCCAGTCTTGATTGTTTTCCACCAGAGTGACCTAACAAGTGCAGGTTCAGATTGTCCTCGATATACATCACAGATCTATATCACAATTATAGAATGTTTGCATCAACTAGTCAACAGTATTTTCTTCCAGAAAATACTAACATTTAATCTTTCTAAAAACACACAGATACAATTTTTAAACTGTGAAAAATAACGCACATGCGGAAAAATGCACAAAACATTAAAACACAAGCTTAAAGAATTGTTATAAAGTAAAAACCCATGTAACTACCTCCCAGGTCAAGAAATAACTCATCACCAGCACCTAGAAGCCCCCTCATGCCCCTTCCCAATCATGACCTCCACATTCTCTTCTACCAGAGGTAACCACTACCATGAATTTTATGGAAATCACTTCTTTACTTTTCTTTATAGTGTACCTCCCAATAGGCACTATAGCTACACCTTGCCTATTATTGACCTTTCTATAAATAGGGTCATACAATATGTATTCTTTTGTATCAGGCTTCTTTCACCCAATGTTATGTTTGTGAGAACCACCCACACCGTGTGTGAATGCAGTATGTTTTTTCACTGCTGTATAGTATTCTACTATATGCCAAAAATCACAACTTATTTATCCATTCTACTGTGGATCGATATAGGGATTCTTCTAGTTTGGGGCTATGATGAAAAATGGTTTTGAAGACTCCTAGTACATTGACTCCAGTGGTCTTTTTCAATAATCCACAGGTGTATTCTGTCTCTCTACTGCCCAGAAAGAGTATTTTCTTCCCAATACACACCACTCTGCCCCTACCATTTCATCTGTTGTTTAGCTGGGAACCAAAAACTATTGAAGAAATAGGAGGTCAAAGATTTTCTGGAGACCTCCCTTCCGTTTTGCTTCAGATTTGACTTCTGATAACAATAGCAACAACAACCACCAAAAAAAAACACTTAAAAGTATGAAAAGAATTGTTATTCATTTCCTCCAGCTCTTGGAGGGAAATAAAGGATGAAGTGCTGAGCTTGTGGTATTACTGGTAAGGCTGGTCTAGGTCCCTGAAAAACCTCAAGCAAGCACCAAGCCCTCAAAGGGGCATCCCTCTCTGCACAAGGGGAGGGGAAAGGTCTGGGCTTCTGCTCCATGTGGGGTCTCATCCATAGCCAGTTTTCAGATGATTTGTGGGGAAAGACAGCGAGACCAGCAGCAAAGGGGCTCATTCTAGCTGCAAGCAATACAAGAAGCTGGCCAGGCTGCTGGGCCATCAGTTCACTTCACCAACTTGGCTCAGAGATAGTGGGCCTGGGTGAGCTGGAGGGTCTCTTCTTTTGTCTATGCCAAGAGGTGACTGAGTGAACTGACATTGTAGAGAGGATACAGTTGACCGAATGGGCTTCTCACTTAGTAGATAAAATATGGAGGACTTGAAGTAGTTTACAAATGACAAAGCTTGAGTGGAGTAAGACTTCCCTAGGGCCCGAACCAGCCCATGACTCAGTTTCTTAGGTCATCTGACAGAGAAGCCATCCAGCTGCTGTGATTTATTTTAGATTATCATTGTTTTCATATGTTATACTTGAATATTTTCAACAATATACTGCTGGCAGAAATATAATTGGTACCATCTTTCGGTAGAGCTATTTTGGTAATAAGAATCAGAAACCTGGAAAACACGCTTTTTTCTGTGACCCAGTAATTCTACTTCTAGGTAGTCATCCTAAGGGAATAATCAGAAAATAGACACTAGCATATTTATCACAGTATTGTTTATAGTATGGAAAACTGGAGACAACCCAGACAGCCACAATAAAGAATCGGTTCAATAAATCTCTGTACATTCTTATAGAAATGTTATCAAAGAATGTTTAATGGCATAACATGATGTTAACTCATATTACAAAATAATAGTTAACAATATCATCCCAAAAGGAAAAAAAGACTGAAAGAATGTGTATATCTTCATAGAAAGATATCTATAGATTCACGTGTAATTACAGAATTAGTATATACTATATGTAGTATTTCTAAATCTGCAAATTTTTTTTATTATAAATGTCATACATGCTCACTGAAAAAAATAAAAAATATTATTCAAGGCCACTCCTTGGAGGTAACCACTGTCAACAGTTTGGTCTATTGCCTTTAAGGTCTATTTACATTCTCAAGTGCTTTAGAATGTACGAAACAAGTATCTCTTAATTTTCAAAATCATCTGTATTTTTTTTATTTACTCCATTTTTACAACTGAGGAAATAGACTTAAAAGGATTAAATCTGGAATATTATCATTATTTTTTGAAACATAAAATCATCATCAACATAAAGAGTCATATTCTTGGCTAGTCCTGGACCACTTTGTAGTGTCAGTTCTTGGGCCCTTGGGAGATTGGATTTGGAAGAAATTTTTGAGGTGATGGCCTCCATCCCCTTCAAGGTACTGAAGTTCCTATTGCTCCATTTGAAGAAGTGGGCCCCTCTGGCCAGTTGTTGCACATACCCAATGACAGAGTCCCTGGTCTCCAATGTGTTGTGGTGCGATCAAATCCAAGACCCATGGAGCCAATTGAGATGAATTGTGAGCCTTTATTAGCCGGCTGGCGACTGACTCTCTACCACGCAGGGTTAGAGGAGATCAGTCCTGAGCTCCCAAAAGAGGCAGTTTATAAAGCCTTGAACATAAAGCTAGCAGATTATAGAAGCAGAAGTTGGCCCACTTGAAAATTTTCCACCCTTAACAGTCTCCACTGGTTTTCTAGGGGAATTCAAATCATTGATTTGACAACCTGTGTTAAGGTTGGAAATTTTTCAAATGGCCGACTTCTGCTTCCATTGTTTCATGTTAAACGGGGTGTAGTTCCAAGAGATATTCTGTGCAAAGATATGCTAATGGCCAACTCATGCTAATGTTAAGGGTGTAGTTATCCTGTGTAAAGATATGCTAATAGCCAGCCTCTACCTGCTTGCTTGTTGGAGGGGGTTTTGGGGCTTTTAAAGCTATCCGCCTGGAAGCTCATGACTGATCTCTTCTAACCCTACGTGGTAGATACAGTCCCCAGCTGGCTAATAAAGGCTCACAATTCATCTCAATTGGCTCCGTGGGTCTTAGATCTAGATTTGATCGCACCACAACACCTGGAACGGTGGGTATTGAGTTCTGAGAACCATGAATTTTACTACCTACACTCTTTTTTGACATATGTAGTTAACCAATTAATTATACAAGGTACTATAGCTGTGGTCCCTAGTGCAGCAGTACCTGCAATGCCCATACCTACTAGTAAGGGAACTAGGATGGAGCTCTCTTAGCTCAGTGATCTATATACTGGAAATGTTCACGACCCCCTTCCCCAGAGTAGAAATATACTTGGGGAATAACATAGACTAATACACAAAAACCTCCAGTACTCTGAGACCAGTTGTTCGAGTTGATACAAGGGGTGAGTCCAGTGTTGCAGGCAAACCAAGTTGTCTTTGGGGCTATTAAGTAGAAATAGGAATGCCAATTTCTGTCCTGGTAAGCTCCCAATCATATAACACAAGAGGATGGAGAGAATTAAGATGGTCCAGACTGGATCCTTGATAGTCTTATCTTTAGTGGGTCCTCTGTCCGACGCAGGGTCCATTGTTCTGATGTCTGTGGTGGATGTGCAGCCTTGATCCTAGTATGGTGAATCTAATGATGGCGTCCAGCAACCTTGACCGTGGTGGGTGTTGTGAGGATGACAGGGAAAGGTCCATCCTAGCAGGGATCAAGAGAAGCAGACTGTACCTTTTTCACCCAGATCCAGGCGCCTGGAGCATGGTTGTGTGGCTGGACTGGATGCTGAGTGGTTGTTCTGGTGGCAGAGACCAGTTGGTAAGTCTCCTGCCGTGCAAGATAGAGGGCCTGCAAAGACTTAAGCAGTGAAAAATTCTGAACTTTTATTAGCTTTTCTTCCCCTAACTTGGGGAGGAGAGGTGGAGGTCTTCCAAACATTATTTCATAAGGCATGATGCCCTTACAATAGGGTGTGCACCGAGCCCTTAACAGGGCAAATGGGAGAAGACTCACCCAGTTTTCACCAGTTTCCAGCTTGAATTTAGTTAAAGTTTCTTTCAAGGTTCTATTCATTCTTTCTACTTGCCCTGAACTCTGAGGCCTATAAATGCAATGAAATTTCCAATTGACCCCTAACAACTTTGCTAGAGATTAGCTTGTCTGGGTGATGAACACGGGGCTGTTGTCGGACCCCAGTGTTATGGGCAGGCCAAATCGAGGCACTATTTCTGAGACTAATTTCTTTGCTACTACCTGAGCGGTCTCCTGCTTGGTGGGGAAGGCTTCAGTCCATCCTGAAAAAGTGTCAATAAACACAAGCAAGTACTTGAATCCAAAGGTTCCTGGGCTGACTTCAGTAAAATCCAACTCCCAATGTTCCCCCAGTGCCTGTCCATAAAGTCTCGTTCCTTGTTGTCTTTCCTTGGAGGGCCCTGGATTCACTTGTGTGCAGACGTGGCACCGGGCAGATACCTGCTTGGCCATTTGTTGCAGCCCCAGAATGTAATAGTCTCTTTTCAACAGTTCAATTAACTTGGTTCCTCCCAAGTGAGTGCTCTGGTGAACCTGAGTTATAAGGTTTCGGCTCAAGGCCTCAGGTACTACAATGCGGCCGTCGGGGAGCCATCTAGTAGATTCCTCTTTGCCTCCCAGCTTGTTGCATAGTTCAACTTCTCTTGAAGTGTAGGTAGGGGTGTCCATTAGCATCCTGGGCGGTAGGGCTGGCAGAATGTCAATTGGCCCCACTGGTTTTCGGGCAGCCTCCTTTGCTGTCTGATCAGTGAAGGAGTTGCCTTGTTCTACCTCAGAGCCCGAGTTCTGGTGCCCTGGGCAATGGATGATTGCCACTTTCTTTGGCAACCAAATTGCCTCAAGAAGGGCTAATATTTCTTCCTTAGTCTTCATTGGTCCTTCTCTAACCCCA
The DNA here is from genome assembly GCF_014176215.1 of Rousettus aegyptiacus. Taxonomy (NCBI): domain Eukaryota; kingdom Metazoa; phylum Chordata; class Mammalia; order Chiroptera; family Pteropodidae; genus Rousettus; species Rousettus aegyptiacus. Next base: position 123,745,221 of record NW_023416307.1, on the reverse strand, counting down.
CTCTCCTGGGTTCATTGTTTGCCCTGGGTGCCTGTTCTTGGCCTCTGCCTTTTCCTGGTGGTCCCTTTGCCTGGGCTCCTTGATGGTTGCAAGCAGAATCTTGGCCATCTTCTTAGTCTGTGCTGTTTAATACTCATTGGGCTCTCTCGACCAACTCAGACAGGTTCTTTCCTTCAAACCCTTCCATTCTCTGCAGTTTCTTTCTAATATCTGGGGCCAACTGACTGACAAAGGCTAAATTCACAGCCCTCCTATTATTAGGGTCCTCTGGGTCAATAGGGGGTACACAACCGGTACGACTCTAAGAGTCATTCCAGGAACGCCGCTGGTGATTCATCCTTAGTTTGGATGACCTTGCTTACCTTAGATAAGTTAGTGGGTCATCGGGCAGCAGATCAGAGGCCCTGGAGCAGAAGCTGGCGATACCATTTGAGAGCCTCCTTACCTTGTTCGGTGTTGGGGTCCCAGGGTAGACGGGTATTTGGAAGGACATGATGGACATGGGTAGGATTGGCGGTGGGCTGCCCATTCGGCTCTAACACAGCTTTAGCAGCTTCTCGGAGGATCCGCTCTCATTCCTCCGAGGAAGCTGCTGGCAGTCATCCCAGGTTGGCTGATGAGTAAGAAGATAGTCTCTTTGGAGTGATTAGTCCCTGTGGTTTCTCTGAGAAAGAAGGGTCTTGATGTTTCCAGTTATACAGATCTTTCCTGTTATCCGAAATTCCAATTTCAATATCAAGACCACATATTCACTCAAATCATAGCTATCTAATTATTGTAATAGTTTTACTGTCATGGCCCAAATCAGAGCCATGCCCTTTGCTTTTCTATAAGCCCTTTGTTTCTGAATAGTCAGGTCCATTCTTGATATTCATGACATACAACAATTTATAATAACTGAAATTATGACTGATACCATTATACAAGGACATATGAATAACAAAGATTGACAAATTTCTAAGAACTTTATACAATTTCTGAAACACTTATATTAGTAACATATATTCATAAAAATGTAACCTAAAGAAGGTTGAGCATCATTTATTACTTGACAATGCTTCCCATATAATTTACTATATCAAATAGACTGAATTAGCTTAACCTTTCTCTTTTACAAAGTGACAAAACCAAACTTTCGAGATTTTCCAGGTGCCCTCTGGGAAGTCTCAAAGTTACTGAGATAAAACAAAAGATCCCATTTAGATTTTACATTGGGAAATTTGTCATAATGTCACAAGATTTGATCACCTGATTAAATAAGATCACAGGTCTCTATGAAACAATACTTAGTTATCTATTTAACCAAAGTGATAATAAAAGATTTCAAAGGTAAATACAACTATATAAAAAAAACTTAGCACTCTAATGTTAAGAAGACTCAGGTTTTTTTTTTTTTTTTCAGTAATCAAAGGCATAATAAAGACTATAAAGCACAATAAATTATTTTGATAAGATATAGAATCTTTGTTTCCTAAGTGTATTGCTCACAGGTAAAGAAAAATCTTTTACAATCTTTTATTAGGAACAGACCAATAATCCAAACTCCAGTTTGTGTCAGTACACTGTTGATATTAAAGTTCATTTTAAAACCTTATGATAAATATATTTAATTTGAGCCAACTCGACCATATAAAACAAGATTTTCTCTTTCTCTTTTCCTTTACAACTTCATATATTCACCTATGTTTTTGTCCTTTATTTTCCTCTTTCGTGCCTCAAACAACCCTTAAATAACATGAAACTATTTTAGGATAAAATTACTCTCCTTTTTCTTAAAAACACATCCTTCGTATCTCAAAACACATTTTATTTTCCTTGCATACTTTGCATACAGAATTTTTTCCTTCACTTGTATTATTCCTAGTAATTCATTTACATATACTAGGATTCATAACTCTTAGTAGGCTTAATTTCTGGAGAAAACAATGAAATAGGTAATTGTAAACTGTGTTTTATATATCAGCATTGAATAGATTAGCAAATTTATGAATATACCAATTTTATAATTTTTAAGGGCATATGTTTTTTCATAGTACAATTTTTAAAAAATTATAAAAATATGGTAAACTAAGTATTTTGCCAAAAAGATTTTGGAAACTATTTTTAAACATCAAGACTCATTTCTAAGCTTTTAGGTTGAATTTATAATTGTATAATCTTAAACAACTAGTAAATATAGCATAAACTTATTTGACCAATAAATACAGAATAAAATTGTGTGTCTGACAACTTGAAGACATACCTATTTTTACTTAACCTACAATATTAAACTATCCTTATTACCAAAGATTATCTCAGATCATGTAGACTTGATAAAACAAAACATTTGGATTAGTTTCTATTTTTCTGACAATTTTAGGAAGACTTAATTTATTTATAAGTGCTTATTTCTTTCTAAACTAATTAAAGCAGAGCTCTTTTACAAATTTATTTTCCTATAAAAATAAATTCTAACCTCAACTGAAGAACTAGTTAGAAAGGAGACTTTATTATTTAGAATTATGCCTTACAGATACTTCGTGAACCTTTAATTAAAATTTATGTTTAGTCACTCTTTAGACCCAAATTTCCAATACAGATGGACATTCATCCCTTCACTAACTTTCAATGACATCTTTGCTTTTAATCCCTATTTACATAACCATTTTCCTACTGTTCTTCCCCTGCTCTAATCTAAATTATAAAGAAGGATTAGCCCAACAGGCCCCTATTAGTTTCTTCAACTCTTGTATTTTCAATATCAAAAACAAACTCACTTCCATCACTGGGTAAATTATTTAAACTTCCTGTATCTCAGTTTCCTCATCTGCAAAACAAGAATAAAAAACAGCTAGCACCCTCCCACTATGCATCAGGCACATGACAGGTGCTGAACCACTGAACGAAAGAACATTGTCAAATTTAAATGCAGCAACGCAAAGCACCTAGCACGCTGCTAGGGACACCGAAAACACACGTTAAATGGAAGTCACTGCCATCAAAATCCTCAGTGCATCCCCACTGCCCACAAATTCCAATTTAAACTTTTCTGTACCGTTTTAAAAGAAGTCTGTGATTACCGTAGATAATGTTCCACACCCGAAAGGCTGTTTGCAGATCGAGTGACCCCTCTGATGGTCACCCTGTTCCAAATGTGGGGCAATCTAACTGGCAGAACCTCTGAAGGTCGAAGGGAGTGACACTAGCTCTGTAGGCTTAGGCTCGTCTCCTGAAATTCTTAAAATGGTTAAGGAGGCACTGAAGGCGGATAGGACGATTTGAAGAAGAAGCCTGACCCATGTTAGTAAAAACAGGCAAGAAAAGAGAAACTTCCCACAAAAGCCAAATAAGCCAGGACTAAGATCGGCTGCTGACCCAGAGTCTAGTCAGATGGGGCCACAGAGGCCAGACCTAAGGAAAACAGTACATTTGACCAGTCCGGACAGACAGACACAATACAGAACACAAAACACTAGCGTACCCAAAAACCTAAAGTCAAGTCTGACGTCTCAGACCTTGACTGAACTAGGGAAGCATTGCTGTGCCCGGCCTTCCACTAGTTCCCTTTAGGGCCCTCCGACAGACAGATACCCAAAAACCTGGATGCCTGTAGTGCAGTCTGACTCACTGGTGAAGCTGCTCCAGATGGATCGTGTTCAATTGTTACAGAATTGAACCTTTTGTCTACCTGCCCTCCTGGGCGAGTCCGTCTGGAGTCCGGGGCTGAGGAACGTCTCTCAGCAGCCGTCCCTTGGACGGGGCAGGTCCTCACCCATGGTGGCTGGGGTCATGGGTATTAGGAGATCTCCCCCTCTGCAGAGATCTCGCTGGGGCCTCCAAATATTGTGATGCAATCAAATCTAAGACCCAGGGAGCCAATTGAGATGAATTGTGAGCCTTTATTAGCCAGCTGGTGACTGACTCTCTACCACGCAGGGTTAGAGGGGATCAGTCCCGAGCTCCCAAAAGATGCGGTTTATAAAGCCTTGAACAATTCTGGTTAATATAAAGCAAGCAGGTTTACAGAAGCAGAAGTTGACCCACTTGAAAATTTTCCACCCTTAACAAATGGAGGCCCCTTCACTTCATAGAGCTGAAACCTACCCACATGCAACTCGAATTCCCTGGCCCCCTAGTTGTTCTGAGTTCACGTCCTACTGATGACTCCTAGAAAACCCAGCACGGTATTTACTCAGAGGGCTGGAGGAAGCATTCTAAGAGGGAAGGTGCAATCATGATGAAGGAAATGTTATTATTAGGCCAGAGATTGGACTGGTCAGATTTGCCAGCCAGCTTCCAGCCCCAAATAGAGGCAAAAGAACGGGAAGCTGGGGAAAAAAAGAAAACAGTTCAGAAGTTGCCTGTGTATAGAGGATTGTATCCAGCATCTAGTCCTGCATAGCATTAGTCCAGACACTCTGGAATGATGCAGACACATCTACTCACTCATTCATGTAAAAGCATTCCAAAAAAAATAAAATAAAGTAAAAAAATAGGTAGAAGCAAAAAAAAAAAAAAAAAGAAGAGGCGAAGTCAGAAACATGTAAAAATACTCCAAATATTTGTATCCCCCAGCATGACTCACCTTAATCTTCTCTTCTAAATATCCCTGTAAGGATCTGATATTCTCTCCCATACTGTTAATATTTCTGGATACGTAGTGCATTGGATCTTCTTTTCCTCGCTAATTTGGTTTTAATTAACCATGTTCACTGATCACTGGAAGAAAGTTCTGTCCTACACTATGTTCATTAGGGGTGGAGCACAAGGGACTACTTGCATTAATAAGGGTGTCAAATGAATTCAAAATGAGTGTGGAAGCTTTACTAGAAATAAATGATAAAGATTTAGTCAAAGGTGCTAAGGTTTACAAACCAGAAACACAACTAAACAATACCCATAGTGTTCCAAAGAAGAAAGAAAAGCTAAGAGTTCTTATAGTAAATTATATTTTTGAGAAGAATCAGTTCTGCATACTTAGCCCTGGGATGGTTTATCAATTATCAGTCAGATGTGAAGTAGTCTGGATAAGGATGTCAGGTGGTCTTGATACACATTCTTTCCATAGTCCTTTAGGGTGTTTTCAGAGGGTTATCTGGAAATTTGATGTATATCCAGGCACTGGGGCAGGACTGGAAAGTTCATAAGTTTAAGTCCATAGGCTAGTTAAAACCAGAATAGAATAATTTCTTCATGCCTCAACCTACTTGATTTTTCGTAGTTTAGCAAGATGGCAAAAGCCAGCACCTTAAATACCATCTTCAGGATATCATTTGAAGACAAAGAAGATATTGGGATGGGGAGAGTCAGTTTGGGAGGTTACTTGGGAAAGTGCAGTAAACAAAGGCAAGGTTATTATGCAGATTTGCATCTTTATCTTCTGCATTGATAAGAGAGTCTAGAGATAAGGTCAACCCCCTTACAAATGGAGAGTTCCCTTACAAAAGTCTTTAACAAAGGGTAACTTCTAGTAGGTTCTTAAAATTAACCAGTCTAAAATTATTTCTATGTCAAATAGACTTACTTGGAAATGACAAATTCTGTTCCCCTACAGCTCCTAAGCTACAAACCTGCATAGCAGGTTACTGTACTGAATACTATAGCCAGTTGTAATACAATGGTATTTATGCTATAACATTATGACAGCTACATCGCTAGGTGATAAGAATTTTTAAGCTCCACTATAATCTTATAGAACCACCACCCTACACGTAGTCCTTCTTTGACCAAAACGTTATGTGACACATGACTGTGTAGTGATTCTAGGCTCCAACAGAAAGAAGCGGAAACTGCACAGCCTTTTAAAAGCTAGGCCAGAAATTAGCAATGGCTTACTTCCACAGTCTTCTATTGGCCAAAGCGGTAACAGGTCAGCCCAGTTCAAGGGGACACAGATCCCACTCTCAGTGGGAGGAATAGAATTTGCAGCCATCTTAAATCTGCCACAAATAATTAAACGGGTGAATTGTTGTATACTCACAATGGGGCATGGCACAGCAATAAAAAAGATAACTACTGCTACTTGCAGTGAGTGGATCTCACAGACATAACGCTAAATGGAATGCAAGACACAAATACTACTCTGTTTATAAGAAGTTTTATTTGCATAATCAATCTAGGATAATAAAGGTCAGAATGGTGGATACTTTTGAGGGTGTACTTACTTGGATGGGGCATGTTTTATATCTTGATCCAGACGGTAACAATACAGGTGTATGCATATGCAGAAATTCACCAAACAACACACTTAAGTTGGTGTTCTTTGCTGTATATAAAATAGACATACATTAAAAAAAATATAAAAGAAAATAAAAACGATTCAGTAAAGAGAAGACAGTTGCTGGGAGATTGGGTAAGAGGTAAGAGGAGATGGGATCCAATGCATAGATTGGTTGGTGTGGTAGCAGAAGGACACAAAATTGTTCCTTTGATTTTCTCATTGGAAAAAGGTAGCAGGTCAAAAGTTGATAAAGAGGAGAGGAAGGAGACATGGAGACGGAGAAGAAGAAACATTGGGAAAGAACGTTCTAGACTAAAATGTAGGAGGATTTCCCACAGTACTAAACACCTCATTGAAGTATTTGGTTATTAATTTAAAGTGAGGCAAGGCAGCACAGTGCCCATTTCATTGACTGCAGACAGGGAAGTGGACTTATCTCCAGGGGGCAGTTTGCTAGGAAAGTGCAATGGAAGGAGGCAGGGACGAGGGAGCTGAGGGTATATACAAAGGAGTAAAAACCAGAGGATGAGGGTCTATGGATGAGAAGGAAAGTAGGGCTGACAAATTGTTAGAGTTGCAGCATTAGAGGAAAGGAGCTGAAAATATGAAGTGAGAAGGATTGAAATGGAGGTTTCAGAGAAGACAGAGCTGTTGGTAACATTGTGCTGGCTGGAAAATTACTGCTTGGCTATGTCCATGGGAACATAGGCTGTCACCCATAGGAATATAACATTCTAAACAAGCTTTCTGTTTCTGTAACTCTGCTTATGCATCTGACCTGTGAGTTGACAGGTAGTGAATAGAAGAAAGATAGCCCTTTGCGTTCAGATAGGATGAAGAATGGGATTTTGGTCTTAAAAACCCTGTACCTCTACATTTCAGGGATGCTTAATTTGGGGTCTGGGTACCCCTGGCAGACTCAGCTGGCTGAATAAAGAGTGTTTCCTATAACTCACTGAGTTCCGGTGGTCCGTGTGTCTTTCGGGGGCTGGCGGCTACAACAATATCTTCTGAACATGGGGTACGTGGCTGAGACTGCATTGATCAGGCTAACTACTGTAACAAACAACCCCTAAAAATGTAAGTGGCTCAGCGCATAGGTTTACTTCTTGCTCACACACCTCAGGCCCATGCTTGTCCCTGGGATGGGAGTAGGAGTTGGCTCCCTGCAGTCACTCAGCGTCCTGGTGTTACAGAGCAAGGATCATTGTGTATACAAGTCAATGCTATGGCACCAGCTTTTGAGAGAAGAAAGGCTTTTATTTGCGAGTCAACTGACAAAGAGACAAGAGGCAAGGCTCAAATCTGTCTCAATCCGAGGTTTAGGTGTGATTTTAAGGGGTAGCAGCTAAGAGTTCATAAGAGTTACTCATGAGTGGTGTTTTACAAGTGTTAATAGTGAGGGGTATATCCAAGGTTTAAACCTTTGTTCCAGGTCCTGTTAGAAACAGGATAGGACCAGTTTGAGCGGGTCCTGGGGTCACACTGGGCTGGTTCTATGGCAGTTCAGCCACTAGGGCCACATTTTCCAATACCGAGCCCTTGAAATGTGACTGATGCAGCTAAGAAACTGGATTTAAATGTTTATTTATGCTTAACGAATTTAAAATCTTGAAAGAATGTTTGCAATAATTTTGGTATATATATCTGTTTTATGAAATTATGTACAGAACAAGTATTATTGATGAAAACTTAGCATCCGAATTGATGTATGCTAAAAGCACACATAACATACTAGATTTCAAATACTTAGTATAAAAATAGAATTTAAAATACCGCCTTAATCATATTTTTATGCTGATTAAATGTCGAAATGATAATATTTTTGATATATTGAGTTAAATAAAATATATTACTAAAATTAATTTCAGCTGTTTCTTTTTGTGTTTTTTTAAGAAGTTACTAAAAATTTTTAAATTACATGTGGCCCGAATTACGTTTCTACTGGATAGTATTGTTCTAGGGCCTGGGAAGCCTCCCTCGGATCCTCTCCATCTGGCTGGCAGATAATGAGAGAACAAGCAGAGGGCTGCACCAACCCGTTTCCATGTTCCTTTGTGTAGAACTCAGTCCTGATGCCACACCTAACTACAAAGGAGGGGAAACGTGATCTACCCAGGAAGGCGAGGAAACAGACTTGCCTAGCAACAAGCTGGCCTCTGGCACAGGCAGGGTAGAAGGGCAAGATCTGAAGAGAGGTGTTTGAGGAGCTGGCAGGCGAGGTATTTCATTCACATTTCAAGATCGTCCATATGGGTTTTCAGATTACCGTGAATTTGGAAAGAGTGACAGAGAATAAAAATCTTTAAGATCTTCAGGGTTTACAGTTGTTTGGACAAAGAGGAATATTTAGTAAATAGAATCTGATAACATGTGCTTCAAAGCTAAGAGCATTTGTGGAGAAAGGAACAATGATCTTGAAGCAGCAATCAGGAGAGATGAAGAAACCTACGCACTCCTAGGCCCAGTGCTCCAAGGTGTGTAGCAGGGAGGAACGACCCCTCTAGAAAGGGTTTCTAAGAAGTATCGTCTTTCCCAGAGACTAAGGTTCAGTGTGTGACCTTAAGGAAGTTATTTAACCATTCCGTTTGAGGTTTCCTTATCTTAAAATAGAGATAATAACAATTATACTTATCTCACAGGGTCATTGTATTCCATACTAAAATACCTGTTATTAAAGAGAAAAATCACAGGCCTAAAATGGCATCCCTCCTGCTAAAAGCCCATAATACTAAACCTAGATTTAATATTAATATTTGATCTAATTGCAGTTTCAACCTCTTCCAGAAATGTAATCTTAATCAACCATTCTGGAATTTTCTGGTTAAGCACCAAAAAGGTAACCTGTCATGTTTGTGGGCCTCTCCATCTCTCCCTCTCTTACACATGCATACCTAGAAAGAAGAAGCAGTCTGCATGATAAAAATCCTTACTGTTACTTTTCCCATAAAGGACGTTGTCCAGGTCTAAAAATAATCTCTTATTTTCTTTAGTTAATAGCTCCCTTACCTTATCCTTTTTTCTTTCAAAAACCTTTCATTTTATACAACACTTCAGAGAGCCCTTCCAGTTGCTAGATGGGATGTTGCCCAATTCATGAATGGCTTCATAAAGCCAATTAGATCTTCGAATTTACTCGATTGAATTTTGTTTTCTAATACTGTAAGTATTTAGCATGTAGAAATGACTATGTAAAATAATTTCCTAGCATTGTACAAAAAGTACACTGTTTCTCTTTTGTTTATATCTTCTTCCTTTGTGTATTCACTTTCCTTTATGCGTGCCCTCATCTGGACTTGCCCTGGGACAAAGGAAAGCAATCTGTTAGTTCTGCCCTGTTCTAGAACATGATTCACTAGCAAAGAAATCGCCAGTTCCTTATCCATTTGTGTTGCCATTCGGAAGAAAAGATCAATTTCGAAGTGATGTGAAATTAATTTAATCTTAGACTATAGTTTGAGAAAGGAGCACATCTTTGACAGATATTCTTCTATAATATTCCTCTATGAATAAAATAAAAATCTCATTTTCACAAGTAAGAAGCTTTATGTGTGAAGAGGGAAGTCCTAGGAGGAGGGTGTGGCTACTTTCCAGATCACAGTTGAAATTGCACAGAGACTTTTTTCCTATTGCCTAATAAGGACATGTATATAAATGGCAAAATGAGGAGAGATATTGGGCGGTCCTTCCAATATTCCATTTTTTTCCACTCCATTTTTCCAGAGTAGTACCCAGAGCATCAACTGTTTTCATTAATGTTGCCTATAATAAGATACTGAAGCAGAATCTCCTGGATGTAAGAACTAAAATAGTGCTCTATGTTACTATTTACTTTCCAGAGGGGACATCCCACAAATCACCCTTCAATTCTCACACCAGAGCTCTTTACACCTTCCCCCAAAATATGACTGTACTAGGGGACAGCTTCTGGGTTGAAGTTCAGGCTAAGAAAAGAAGTGACTCGTCTGTTCCCCATGATTCTATAAGAAGAGCAAAACGCAGCCTATCAGAAAGCTTTATCCTACGTATAACTTTAAAAAAATTTCTTATCAGTGACTTGGTCTAGGAGACGGGAAATCTGACCCTTTCTGATGGTTTTGTTTGTTTTTGTCCACCAAGTCTGGCCTGTCTAGGTATTCTGCTGAGAAGTACAGGGATCTGTCAGGTCTGCCTCATTCGCTCTCACTGCTCCCCACCAGGAAGCCACAGGCAAGTCTCAATTTTACAAATCAGAAATGAATCCCAAAGTTCCAAGCATTTCCTGAACAAGAGACATTTTTAACTTGTTAATTTTTCAAAAGTTTCCTGGTGTTACATGGTACTTCATAGCACCTCCACGTAAGTTCTCATCAAACCACTGTGAGGAAAGTGTTCTTGTCCTTATTTTACAGGTGAGGTTGTTGAAACTTGAAGCAGTCGTGTCTTTCCTAAGGTCATATGGTGATAAGAAAGGAACAGAGGCTCAAACTAGCCCTCCGATGTCAAATTCTCAGCTCTCCCACAATGCCCACCCTGTCTTGCAATTAAAAACTAAACTAAATCAAAATGAAATTAAGTACTACTTTCCCATTTAGCTGATTTTATCACAGAATCACTGTAACCACTGATTCAGAGTTCATGGCACCCACTTTCTCTCTTGGGTGGCAGCCACAATCCCCAGTGATGCAACTGTGCACCTCTCCCCAGAAAATGGAGACCTATGGCTATTGTCCTAGCTATCTGTTCATGGTTTTTCTTTTCTTTTCCTTATTTTATTTTATCTATCATCTATCTATCTATCTATCTATCTATCTATCTATCTATCTATCTATTCACTTACTTACTTATAAATGTTCCTGATTACTATGTTAAAATCTGATTCACATCCTTTTTAGTCTCTTTGCCTTTTAACTCCTTCTCATTCAGCTATTTAATGATTTTTGGAAGATGATTTTTGTATTTCATCCATCTTTTTTAGTTATGTTCAACAGAAGAGTTTTTCTGAAATATTTAACCCACCAACTAAAGAAATTAAAGTCGTGATATTTTTCCTTTTAGATGTCAATAAGAAGTGTGTTCCAGCTACGATGTCACTGTCTTCAGTCTTAAATATGGTGTTACTTTAAATCTTTTAAATTATTACAACATTAAATAGAACATTAAAATAATTATGACAACTAACAATATCTCCAGATATTGCCAAAATGTCCCTGGGGAGCAAAATTGCTCCCAGTTGAGAGCCACCTTTCCATTGATGTACTGAGTCCAGTGACTTGGGTTTCTTTGCTTCTGTTTCTCTATGTCAAGGATTTTCCTAGAATCAATAGCCTCATTAGGGAAGCAATTTTAACTCTTAAAAGAGAAATATAACAGTTGATTGAAACACACCAAATCTCAGAAAATCCAGACATCCACAATGACAAGAGAAATCAAGGAAAAAACTAATTTATCACCATTTGAATAAACTCTTTACTTTGAAAATAGATAACCTAAGGTAAAGAATTGGAGATTTATCCTGCATTTCCAGTAGCAACTCTATTGCAGAAACCAAATGGCTCCAGTTGAGAGGGAAAGCTCTAATTTATAAAAGAATCATTTTGTAGTCCCTAATGAAATTATTGATTCAGGCAGGGATTATCAATTGATGTTAAAACCTCTATAGAGGGAGTACTGGTTATTCATATGGCACTTGGGCTACTTTCTGGTAGATTAAAACATAACTATACAATGGAGAGATCAGATTGTCTGCGCCTTCACCTACTGATAATCTGTCCCCCACTCAAGCATCATAATGGTGAGATACCTAGCTACTTACTATGTGTCTTCCGATGTTATACAGTATGAAGTATACCTAATCATTATATTGCAGCCTAGCCAAAAATATTTAATTTGAATCTAACCGAATGTGTATATCTAACTTATGTACATGAAATATATAGGGGATACAGGAATAAGGTGAACAAAAATAGGGGGAAGCAAACAAATCTAAAAGGTGGTATCTTTAGGACAAATGGCCTAAGCTCATCAATATATCCGTATAACTAGAAAAGGAAATATTCTAGGTTAAAAGGCAGTCTGAAAATATGACAAAGAAATGGAATGTGTAGTTCTGGACTGGTTTAAGTTTGTACAAACCAGCTATAAAGAATAGTTTTGCGGGGAGGAGGGTGGTAGATAGAGATAAAGAGAATCAAATATTCGGTGACAGAAGGAAATTTAACTTTGGGTGGTGAACACACAATGTAATATGATTATGACACATTGTTGAATTGTACACTTGAATCTTATTCGATTTTATTAACCAATGTCACCTCAATAATTTTAATTAAAAAAAAAGAGCATTTGGGGACCAAATGAAGAAACTTGAATATGTGTTAAGTATTGAATAATATTAAAAAATCATTGCTAGTTTTGCTAGATGTAAAATGTAATTTTTGGCTATATAGGAGGTTATTATTATTCTTTAGAAATGTGAATGAAAGTATTTAAAGCTGTATCAAGAGTTTAGAACAACAAAGCTTTATTTCTCACTCACATTATATTATCATCCCAGCTCAGCTGCCACTGTTCTCTCTTTTTCAGTCTGCTATACATTCTGAAGGAGCAGCCCTGTCTGCAAAAGGAAAATGAGGATGATAGAACCATACTGTGACTCTTAATGTGGATATCATTTTCACTAACACTTCATTGGCTAAAGCAAGTCGCATGGCCAAGTCTAGCATCAGTGTGGTAAGGAGGTGTAATTCTGCCCTAAGGTGGGACAGTAGAATTACTTAGAAATCAGTGACAATGAGAACAAAGCATCTTAAACTCTGAGTCATATCAAAATTATTTCTCAGGAAGCAAATTATAATGTTAAATCCAGATATTAGAAAGAAAGTTTGAAAATAAACCTTTCATGAACTTAGTTTTCAACTCTAGAAACTAGAAAAGAAAGAAACAAACCAAAGAAGGTAGAAGGAAGGAATTAATAAAGATAAAGTAGATAATGTGAAATAGAAAACCAAAAACAATAGACTTAAATTCTGTTTTGACAAGAACAAAACACAGAAAGCCTTTGGCAAGTATGATGCAGAAAAGAAAGAAAGAAAAAAGACACAATAACATTAGAAATGGAAAGAGGGTGCAGAGATTTAAAAAACATTTTTTTAAAAAAATGCTATGTACAGCTTTATTCAATGAGTTTAAAATCCAGATCATGGGAAATGACTTTCTAGAAAAATATTAATTATCAGAACTGACTCAAGAAATAGCTTGAACTTACCAATAACAAAAAAGAAAACAAGTTTATATGGCCCATAAAGTTGAGTACTACCAAGATTTCAAGGAGGAGATAATATAAAGTGTTCCGTGGCTTAGTAAAATGTGGAAAGTTTACCAACAGTAGATTATCGCTTTTTAGCTAAAGATATCATATCACTAAGTTCCGGTCAATGAGATGAAAGAAGAGGGAGAGGGAGCATGTGCTTTGGAGAAAGGTTTTCTTCTTTGATATAAAGAGAGGGATGTGAGAGAAGACCCTGTTTGGGTCTGCTTGCAGACATGTCCCTGTGGATCTGTTGCAGTCATTTTGTGGCCAGAAGGAAAACAGGGTTGACCCACCAAGCATGAGATGGGAAGACCTTGGATTCTCTGTGATGTCTTTAAGTGCTGAAGCAACTCTGGGACCTACTTGATGAGAAAGATATACTCTTGTTGTATAAAGCACTTTTCTTTGATTTTTTTTTTTTGGTAACTAGCTGCTGAAAACACCTTAACTAAAATACCTGAGCTCTATCAAACTTATACAGCATAAATACCCCCAGGTAATATCAATGGTTTCAGAGCCCAGAAAAAGTTCTGGAGTTTTACAGTACGTTTTGCAAGTGTTGGTCTTACAAAATCCAGATACTAAAACTGGATACATGCATACACCATTCCTAAAGGAAATGTTTCTTTAAAATTCTATACTGCATTTGGTCTATTGAGCTGTTTCAGTGATAAAGCAGAGACAGAAATCCCTGTCTTTAAGGAAAAATACTCAAAATAAATTCTTATCTTCAAAGTTGAAGCAAGTTAATTCAGAGACAAAACAATATAGCAATGTTTTTTTCCTCCAGTTTTAAGTAGCAAGATAATTATAACAACTGTTATGACTATGATTCTTAATTCTTAAGTTTTCGATCTCTTGTCAAAATTAAAAAATTAAAATGGGATTCTTGACCAGATGGCACTTACAGAAGGTTCACATTTTATTGAAATGTTTGCACTGACTGATGTCCATATCACATTAATATGCCTCCTGCCAATTTATGAGGTGTTAGGTGATTGTGTACTTTATTTAGCCCATCTTGCTTCTGTTCCTCTCAGCTGATACAATTCAATATTAGCAACTAATGAGTTGTTTTCAGGGAGAATAGAAGCATTCAATAAATTTAATAACTCAGGTGTGAAAATGTCTACCTATTAAAAGTAAAAAAAATTAAAGCTAAATGAAATATATGCCCAAAATGAAAATATTAACTCTTACACCTCTATGAGGTGAGTGATTGCATGCCAAGGAGGGGTGAAATGTGCTGTGAGTCATGCAAAGGAGTTGAGAACTCAAGGTCAGACAATTCTAGTAATAGAGGGAAGAGAGGGCAATAATCTCATTGGGGAACTGGGAGGGAAACACAATTACTAGGGACTCAGGAACAGAGGCAAGGGTCAGTCAGGGACAAGAAGGGAGTCAGATATTTTGTTACTGGAAACCCGGAAACCAAAGGCGAACTCTGTCCTAAGCCAAGGAGTTTTGGAGCAGGGCTCCGGAGGCCTTCTGCCCACAAGCATTTTCCCTAGAGTTAGAGGCGATGCTGAACCTGGAGGTAAGGGGTGGAGAAAGCTGGGATCCAAGCAAGTTCATTACACCAGACAAATGAACTGCTGCCTCAAAATCTCAATTGCAGTCAGAAAAGGCTGACAAGCTACTGCTATGAGAAGAAGAACCATTAATCTCCTAGGTCTAAATGGAGTTGATGCTGAAAAAGTTTGGAAGACAATAAGTATTGTCTTTAGTGTGTGTAACCAACCACCCCCCCCCTTCCAAGCCTCAAGTTAACTCCAGAAATCAAAACACATTTGCTTTAGAAGATTGGTTCATCTGAAAAGTCCAAAGTGTCCGAAGAATATCGCCTAACTTAGCCCCTCATAAAAAGAAGCACAAATAAACACTTTGCCCTAGCTTTCAAAGTAACTGAGCATCAACTTTATTTGTAAAACTGGAAGACACTAACGAAAGTCAATCTCTACTGGTATTAGCCTTTGAGAGAATCCATTGTTAAAGGCCACAAACAGCGAGTGGAAGCATAAGCTCAAAAGACACGTTCTTGAGGGATGTCCTGCAGAAAAGCATGGAATCAAGATGGGGACTAAAACTTGTATTTGAGACTCCTCCTGACCAACTTGCATTTATTTTAGATATAAGTTCCCACCTTTCTACTGTACTGTCTTTTTCTCCCTCAACAACACCCAAAGGATCTCTACTAAAATATTTTCTGTAGACATAGAGAGTCAAATCTTTGTAAGAATCAAATGACATCTTATTTCCTACCATTTTGCCAATTGGGTCATAAGGCCTGCTGTTGTCCTTCTCTACTTTTCTAATTTGTCTTCCCTTTTCCTTTTTCTCTATCACCTTCCAAGTTTACTTTAGGTATGCCTGCTCTCAAATGAGTCTGAAAATTTACATTAGGAGGATCATCCTGTCGAATGTCAAAACATTCTTCCCCCTAGAAAAGAAAATATCAGTGGATCTTCAGGGTCCATAGATTTAGCGGGTATGCATGCATGAGAGAGAAACAGAGAGAGAGAGAGAGAGAGAGAGAGGAACAGAGAAGGACAGAGAGGAAGAGAATGATAAACAGTGCTGCTCTTAATGCCAGGCCATGGTACAATCACCAGGGCCTCCCTCTTTTTATGATATTTTAGATGCATAGCAACTCATTTGGTTATTGCAGAACGCTTCATAAACAGGGCACGCAATAAAAGCATGGTCGAAAACATTTTAGTCGTACTCGTTTTTCATTTTCTGCACATGTTTTCCCAACAGCTGGTTTCTCAAAGGGAGCCTAGGGAGAAGCCTTAATCAGCTAACATCTCTCTTGCTGCTTCCTGCTCATACAGTGGGAACATCCAGAACACAGAAACACTTTCTTTCCCTTCCTATTTTATATAACCCACATGCTAGAGGGATTAAGTTTTATCACTTAACTCCATAAAACTTATGAACTTGGGTGGCATTTGAGAACCTAAGTCCAACCACTACATGCTGTAATTACCCCTCCCCTCAATTTAGGTAAGAGGTGATCTCTTCCAAGGAGTACAATGTGCTCGTATTTCCTTGGCTATTCAGAAAAGCAAGACTATGTTTTCAAATGTCACTGTCAAATCATATCATTGTAAACCTTATATCCAGAAGTGGATCATTTATATATCTTAGTGATCATATAGCCCCAAGGGTTCTTAACCTGGGCCTGTGAATGGGCTTGAAGGAGTCTCTTAATCCCCAAAATTGTGAATGTCACAGTAGGAAAATGTGCCTGGGTAGGCTGTTTCTCTTCCTTTCCCAGAAACTTGAACATGTAAGGAACAAGCCCTATAAATATGAATGTTATTGAGAGACTAGTTTTTCTAATTTCTCTCATAATTCTGTCCCCAGTTTGAGGTCCAATTCTTGGTACTTGCTCTTAAAAAGAACACCTGGAAATGCAGTAAAAAATAATGGAGTCAAAACCTCACATAGAATGAATGCATGAATGACTCTAGGTTAAGATGCTAGTTTTTGAAAGTATTAAATAGAAGGTTGTAGGATTTATTTCCCTTTCTTTCTTTCTAACACCATTCCAAATTTCTGAACCATGTATTTGAGAAGGATTGACTGTATCTCTAAGACATGACCCAATTAGCATATCCTATCTCCCTGGCCTTTATGATTGGTTTAGGAGAAACACGGTACCCAAGTCAGGGCAGTGGAAGACCAATGAGATCAATGAGAATAATTTAGGAGTTTTATTTAAGCTGTTGAGGATGCCCATTCTCTCTTTTCTGCTAGATTTGAACCTAGAAGTATGTAGGCCCAGAAGCTTCTCAAAACAAACCTTATGGAAACCCTCTGGAAGCAATAAATGAAAAGTAAGAATTCAGGATTTATTACTTTATATGGGCCTTGGGCTTAACCGTTCCCAAAGGTTTGACCTCTTGACTTTAAGCTATGTTCACCTATAAATTCTCCTTATTGTTTAGGTCAATTTGAGTTTGTTTTTTGTTTCTTGCTACAGAAAGATCATTAGCTAGTACAGGCTTATGTGATTTGCAGGAAGTTGAAACACAGTATGTATTTACGGAAATTTCCTAACTCTCAAACCAACCTTTAACCAAAAGATCATTTTCCTTATAATATCCCTTGTCAGGCAGAGTTGTATACTCGTACATAATGCATTAGAAATAAATTTGTATGAAAGTAATTAAGCTGTGGTCATACAGTGAGTCCATTGCAACACAATAATTAGTTCAAGGAGCTTGAATTCCCATGCCCCTGGAGACATCGTCAAGCCTCTTAGGAAATAATGTTGAGATATTGCTTAAAGTGACATTAAAGTTTTCCTTCATGTTCCTCTTAGGCAGATTGTGACAGATAGTTCCTGCTTAAAAGAACACAGTCACTTTTCTGACACAATTATTTTCCACTAAAAACGAAACACCAAACTGAAAGGAAAAGAGATTGTTTAAACAATATTAAGTCAGTTATTTATTACTATCAGATAACACAATTGTGGCAACTGGAAAATTGGATTCAAGTTTCGAATTGCTCCAACTTTGCCCTAGGAGTTGTCTGGCAAACACACCAGAAGCCCACAGCTTATTTGAATGGAGGGAAATGAGTCCTGATCATTATTTGTGAGATATCTTTGTTCAAATAGAGATGGAATATGGAAAGATAGGACCTACTATTCCTCCCCCCCCCTTTCACATTTCCTTATTCATGGAAGGATGCCCTAGACTTCAGGATATGGAAAGTATTTTGTTTACCATTATTATTCCTAACCTCTGAGGGGCAACATTCTTTTTTATTTATTTATAGATTTTCTGGAGAATCATGATTTTCCAGGCTTACAAAAGCCCATCTAAACTAATTTATTGTTTTTTCCCAACACTGATATTTTTTATGGGAAATTTCTGAGTTAAGAAAACTGCACAGTATAAAAGAAAGAAGGTCTCACCAGGAGCTGAACAATCTTTGGTCACTTTATGTATCTCATTAACTTTCTGCATAGGCTAAATTTCACTCTCTGGGCCTCAGTTTCCTCCTCTCTGAACAGAGGGGCTTAGACCAGCTGATCTCCAAGATCCCTTCCCTAAAGATATAGGAGTCTATGAGCAATATGCTTATCTTATTATAATATCGAGAACTATAATTTGAAACTGTACATTCTCTATAGCATTTAGTCCTTCATGGTAAGAATCAGAAATCAATTGTCAGGTTTAGAATGACAATACTCATGAAGGATTCTTGATTAGGAAATCAAATACCTAAAATTTGGTAGGAGCAGTTGAGTTTTATTTATTTATTTTTTAATGGCTTAGGGCAAACTTTTGAGATTCAGTTACTATCAAGGTTTCCTATAAAACAATGACTAAGTATGAGACATTATTTTTAAGTCCTTTGCTTTTGTACAAGGAAGTTCTTTTTGGTCCCTTGTTAGTTAGAGCTCTTAATAAGAGAATAGAAAAAAAGTAGTATGGATTACTTCAGCATATTACATGTCCAAGGGGCATGATTATTTAATAGATGACTTCATGTGACATCTCTTTAGTTTTGAATCTGAGTTAAATTAGCAGGTTGCTTTGTAACAGACATATCAAACAAAAGTATATCATAACTTGCTGAAGACTAATGGCTTAGCCCTTCCTGATTTAAAAATTTTATGCTTTTGACAGAGCTCTTTGGGGTCCAAAAATATTTATTTTTAAGTTAGATTAAGTAGAAAAATCAATATAAAGAACTAAATGAATGGTGTATAACAAGCCATCATTGGGATTTGGGCTTCATGAGTACTCTTTTAGTGAAAATATATATTTAAGTTAAACAATAATAAATTGCTATTTGCAGGTCAAAATTTTATTTGGTTCCACCTAATATCTTGTAAATGATTAAGTGCTGGTTTTTACTCTATTATTAAAGAACTTAAATCTTCTTGTAAGAAGGAAAAAAATTTTTCAGTTAGGGATTGTGGGTCTCAGAGTTCGTAATGGGAGAGCCAGTTATACTAAAGTGTTTTTCCCCCCAATCATTAATTTAAACTCTCAAAGTAGAACAATATGTATGTGGTTTAAAAAAATTAAAAAGTATGAAAGGACTGAAAATGAAAAGTACACATATTCTGACCCCTATCCCACTGGGGTGGGGGGGAAATATGTGATCTTCATGGAACTCCCTAGAGGCAATCACTTTAAATCCTTCCTAGCTTTATTTCATTTAATCACTGCTGCGGTCTGAATGTTTGTGTCCCCCAAAATTCATATGTTGAAATCTATCCCCCAAGTTAATGGTTTAGGGCTTGAGGACTTTGGGAAATGATTAGATAATTAGAAATAGGATTAATGGCCTTATAAAAGAGGGTCCAGAGAGATCTCTCCCTGTTCTTTGGCCACATGAAGATACAATTAGAAGTCTGCAATTTGGAAGAGTGCTCTCAGTCCAGCATGCTGGCACTCTGATCTCGGACTTTCAGCATTCAGAACTGTGAGAAATAAATTTTTCTTGTTTATAAGCTACCCAGCCAGTCTATGGTTTTTGTTCTAGCGACCCAAGTGGACTAAGATAGTCACTCTCTTCTTAGCTCTAAGTAAGTTGCTTATACCTATTTTTTTCATTTGTCAGCTTTAAACACTATTAACTCCCTGCCAAGGAAGATGACCAATGAGCTATTTATGCCCTATGTCCCACTTCATCGTCCATTTCATATTTTGTTACTCATAGTATTATTTTAGTATTAATAATACATAGTATTATATAGTATTTACTTTGTTTTTCTATTGGTTATACTTTTAACTGTTAAAAACCTACTTAAACCCACATTTCCAGCTCTACCACCTTTAAACTCTTTAACTCTGAAGATCTCTTACTTCCTTATATACTATGTAAGATAAAGAACAATTCTCCATTTCCCTCCTCCATAGATCTCTTGCCATCTGTCAACTCCACCACTATTCTTTATTGTCAGTTTATAACATTTAAATTTTGTTCTAGGAATAGTCATTCAGTTGACTCTAAGAATTGAAAGTCAATAAACTGCAATTACACTATTTTGATTATGCAAATAGCATTCACTATTGAACAAAATGCATCAGTTAGCAAAGAAAAGGTAAATCTATATCATAGCTCTATGCCAATAGATAAGGATGCTCCAAACATCAAGATCAAATAATTACATTTTCAATTAGTTGTTCAAAATAATATCACATTTTAGTTTACTTTATATTTGAAACACAGTTCTCTGATGTTTTTGATTGCTTTCCATTTTCCTTTTTACTGAAAGAAACACTTGCCTTCACTGTATGACTAAATTTATCCAGGATCTTAATCTTAATCTCTGCAGCATAGAATCCACTTTCTGCTTGGAGATATTCTTTTTCTTTAGAAACCAGTTCCTCCCTTGCCTTGCTGTACAGCTGTCATTCTAGGCCTTCCCTTCATTGCAGTCCTGGGTTAGGACTAGTGTTTCTTGAATCCTAGGCTTTCCCCATTCTTGGATTCTTTTTTCTTTTTACTCGTCCATCCTTAACTGATTTTTTTTTCAGAAAGGATTAGTGAGAGGTAGACTTTCTGAGTTTTTACATATCTGAACGTGTATTCATTTTATCGTTAATGCTAAATCATAGTTTGGCTGGGAATGGCATTCTGAGTCTCAGAATCCTGAAGGCAGTGCTCCAATGTCTTCTGGCACTCAGTATTGCTACTAAGAAGACTAGCCCCAATGAGATTTTTGTTCTATTGTAGTTGCCCTTTTGTTTGTTCTTCGAAAGCTTTTAGGATCTCCTCTTAGTATCTGATATACTATAAATCACGAGGTTATGATTAAGTATGAGTCTATTTTTATTTATTTTGTTTGGCACTCAGTAAGTTCTTTCAGTCTAAATTCTTTTCAACCCTAGTAAATTTTCTTCTTTTATTTCTCTCGTTATTTTCTCTCCAGAGTTTTCTTGTCTTCTTCTGGAGCTGGTAGTTGAGTCTTGTCCTTCCTGGATTGACCCCATATACTCTTTGGACATTTAAAAATATTTTTTTCCTTCTGTCATTTTGATTTACACTTTGGAAGATTCCATTGGACTTTTCTTTCAGCCCTATATTGATGTTTTTATTTTAGGAATTAATTATATTTTATATTTAATTATATTTTTTGTCTCTAATTGTGTGTGTATGTGTATATGCATAATCTTAATTTGTTTTTGTTTTATGGATACAATAGCTTATGAGGTCAGTTTTTTTTTTAATAATTCTTTTGAAAACATTAAATTTATACCTTTTTTTTTTTGTTTTTTAACTAAGTGAACCAGAAAAATGTGCATCAGGGAAATTGCCTATCCTTTACCTGCAATTTTAAAAAATGTCCTATTATGGAAAATATCAAGGGTATACAAAGTAAACAAAGTATAATGAATGCTATGCCTGTACCTGTCACTCAGCTTCAATAAATATCAACATTCTGTCAATCTTATTTCACCTATACTTCCACCCATTCCGGTAAGTTTTCATAACCAAATGACTAATTAAATAATCTTTTATTATGTGGAGCTCATCATTTGAATTTATTTTTCATTTAGTATATTATTCTGTTAGATTGTGGGTTCAGAATGAGCTGCCTCAAGATGTGTCTCAGATTACTTTGAGCTAAAGGCAGTTTTAGCTTTAGGCTCAAGAGAAATTTCAGTCCCTCCCTTTAACTATTAACTATAGGGCAGTGTAAACAGAACAAAATGTCTGTTCTTCTTCTGATCCTGCAATGACCCTTTGAAGCCCCCAAGTGCATTACCTCATCCCTAGCTCAGGATGTCTTACATACCTCAGTCTCCCTTTCTATCTCTGAACCTGTCATGCACGTGGCATCTCTCTTTCATGAATATGGTGTTCCCATACATATGTATTTATTAAATTTGGTATCTTCTCTTGCTAATCTGTCTCGTGCCTATTTGATTATTAGACCAGCCAAAAGAATCTTGGGAGTGGAGGAAAATTTGTTCCTCCCCCACAGTATCATATCATACACTTTTCATAAAACAGCTAACACAGTGGATGACAGTATTAAAAATTATAACAACAACAACAACAACAAAAATCCCTACCATTTACAAAGCACTTTCTGTGCCAGATGCTGTGTTCATTCTTTATAAAACACCAGCTCATTTAAGATGATCAATAATGCAAAGGTTTACCCTTTAATCTGCAAAGAATATAGAGATGTTGTTTGTTAAAGGATTAGTAAAAGAATTCAATATTGAAACCACATGTGGAAAAGGACATTTTCTCTGGAGTGCGTATTCACGACCATGATTCTCAGATACAATAAAATACAACACAGTGATAGTTGCTGCTTGTGGGGAAAGACTATTTCTAAAAAAATTTTAATATTTATTGTTTGAGGAACAAATAATAGCCTTTCAATGATTCAGTATCATAGTCACAACAGTTATAACACCAAGTTACAAATAAGATGCTGGTGTTAAGTAAGAACTGAAGCACTTTTTTCTGCACACATGATTCTAAAATTCAGATATAAACTAAGAGTTTTAGCAAATATCTTATTTATGTCCAAATATCTTATTAAGAGCCCAAATATCTTATTTATGTTCATAGAAAGTAGAAAATGTATTTTGCTAACTGGAGAGTAAACTTCATCAGAGGCCAACAATTGTTTCTTTCACTTGGCCTCATTCAGCTTTGTGAACTTTCCCCAGAGCTCTGTCATCATTAACTGCAGAGGTGGTACAGGAGATAATCATTTGCATTCAAGTGCTATTGTTTGATAGTTTTCTGACCATGGGCCAGTTACTTAATTGCACTAAACCTCAGTTTCTTCACTTGCAAAATTAGGGAAACATCTCCTTCTTAGGGTATTTGTGAAGATTAAGAAAGAAATTACACTAAGCAAGTAGTACAAGGCCTAAGACTTAAGTATGTATAAATGATCGTTATTATTACTGTGAGATTCATAGGTATCCTCTACTGGTAGTGCAACCAGATTTAGCAAATAGAAATACAGGATATCCAGTTAAATTTGAATTTCAGATAGAGAAGAAAAAATTTTTTAGTCTAAGTGTGTCCCAAATATTGAATGGAATATACTTATACTAAAAAACTATATGAATTCCATTGTCTATCTGAAATTTAAATTTAAGTGGGCATCCTGTATTTTATCTGGAAAAATAACTTCTCTTCTAAAAGGGAGTCTGAGGAATAGTAAAATAAACCTGCAGGGAATAAAGCTGTGATTAAATTTGGTATTAATCTGTTCTCATTTGGTAGTCCACTATCCCCCAATACACTCCGTATTTTCTCTTCCAGGTAATGTTCAGGTATCATATAACAAAAAACAAATCAAATAATTCCCATGTTTTGGAGTAGAATATAAAATTTTTTCCAAACTAAAACCTGTTAGATCTAGTTACTGTATTAAACTAGGCATGGGTTTCGAAACTACGGAATTATATTTGTATTTAAATCTTTATTTGGAAAACCACAAAGTACTAAGTATGAAAGTCATATTAATCAACACTAAAAATATACAAAGTAAAAATCTCTGACAGCATTCAATATCTTCGAAACACTATTTCATAATGCTCTTGTTTTTTTGTGTGCCAATTATTTCTCAAAGTGTGCTTATTAGCACACACACAAAATAAAGTAGATGGATTTTATACTTTATTCCAAACAGACTCTACATCTTCCCTCTTACTAAAACTAAAAAGCCCATTATTAACTAGTTGTACCAGTATTTTAGCTTTCTTCAAATTTAGTTACATTTTTCATGAAATAAAAAGTTAACTGTTTCCATTCCCAAATTGTTTCAGCCTTGCTTATGAACTAAATAAATGCATTCTTGCCTGCTAGCATGCTGATTTGCTATTTCTAATAACGATTTCATGCCAGTTTTTACAAAACTCTTCCACAAATCTTTTGATGTCACTGGCTCAAAAAAGTAACTGGATTTTGGTAATTCCCAAAGTCATAATTATAAATTTAGCTTTCCTAAGTGCAAGGGGGGAAAAAATCATTTTATAATATTATATGCTCCTATTTCTTTTCTGTTTGTGGGAGATGTGATTCCTAATTCCTGGCTTTGGATAAGCAATGAGGAAACAAGAAATGCCAGAATTTAGTTATCCATTTAGTCCTTTAAAGGATTTTCAGGCTATGTTTAAACTTCTAGATGCATCACCCCAAACAATAAGATGTGTGCTTCATATCTTCATTCATTATTTTTTATTTGCTAGTAAAACAGAGGCATTGCTTCATTTCTTTTTTTCAAACAACCGCACCTTCACTCCTAGTTTCTTCATCCTGTCGCAGCAGTCGCAGAGAACGGTACTCTTCAGCTCCATCTCGCGTAAGAAAACGTTGACTGCACCCTCAGCTGCGACCAAGGAGACCATTTACTACAGCGGAAAAAACGAAAAGCCGGGAACATTAGGCATCAACACTAAACGAAGAACTGATTTCCTGTGGATAGTCTCAGGGTCTTTTCGTTGACTGGAACCTCAGGAAAGCGTGTACTGTATATTGGCTTCATTGATAAATTCTGGAGAATAATTATACTCCACTTAATTAAAACTGGCATATTTAGTATTAAATTCCCACTGACCCGAGATTCCTGGTTAAGTCCGTCAAGAGTCAAGGACGGACATTCTCTGAGCAGCAGTATATATTACGCTGATCTAGCAGAGTATCTTTAAGTCACGTCATAGAGCCCAAAGGAGAACGCCTGGAGGCGGTTTGGGAAGCAGTTCCCGGAGAGGGAGGTTAAGTCCCCTCCAGAGGGGACGTCTTGGACAGAGTGGAGTCGTTTCTATGCTTTCCTGGTCCCGCGCCGCTGCAGGCAAAGAGCCGAAGGGACGCCGGGCCCCGGCAGCATCCTACAGAGTCCTCCTTCTGAGAAACCTGTGGGTCGGGGACGCCACCTTTTGCTTGTTACTATAAATTTGCTTCCTATTAAGCCCTCGAGATTTTTTAAGTTGCTCGGTGTAGTTTTTGCTTCTTCAGGCCAGTGTGGGAGGAGGCCAGAGTACAAGCGAGCCCAGCGGGGAATCGCGGGGCGGGGCGGGGCGGAGCCGTGGGCGGGGCCGGGGCCGTGGGTGGGGCCGGGGCCGCGGGCTTGAGGCTGTGGCGGCGGCGGCGGCGGCGGCGCGGGCGAGCGGCGCGGGGATTGGCTGCAGCTGACGGAGACGTCAGGCTCCGCGGCCCCAGCGGCAGCCTGGCTCCGCGCGGCGCAGTCCGCTTGAGTACGCGCGGCAGTGAGGAGGTCTACTCGGCCGTCCCACCTTCTGCCGCCGTCGCTGGGCTGCGCCGCTTGAGCCGGGACGCGCCTCCGCGTTCCCTGCCGCTTCCACTCTTGCGGCCGCCGCTCCCCTTGCCGTCGGCGCACACACCATGACGAAGAAAGACAAGAAGTCCTTCAACCAGAGCCTGGCCGAGTGGAAGCTCTTCATCTACAACCCGAACACCGGAGAGTTCTTGGGGCGCACCGCCAAGAGCTGGGGTGAGCGGGCGGCGGTTGGGCGCCTGGGGCCGGCCGCAGTCCGGGGGGCGCCGGGCGGGGTCGAGTAGGAAAGGAAAAGTGGGAGGTGGCTCCCTGTGCGGGGGCCCCAGGAGCGGCCACTACTCCGCCACCCGCAGCGGTTTTCTTTTTCGGCCTCCAGACTAACCTGGGCGGCGACAGAGGCGACGGAGCGCGGCCCCATTCATTTCTCGCGGGGCGGAAGGCGGTCGCTTTCGGCCAAAGCAGCGGGGCCCGCGGGCAGCCCCGGCCCAGCCGCGCGGGTTTCTTCCTCCCTGCCGGGAGCCGGGCGGCACGGGGCGCACGTGCTGCCCGGGCCTCCCGCCCGGAGCGGCGCCGGAAGCCGGAGACCCTTTCCCGGAGCCGAGCCCCTAGTGTACGGGAGCCAAGCGCCCGGGCCTCCTTTGTACGGAGCGCGTCGGCGGGGAGAGGCCTTAGCGGCGCCGCCGAGCGGTTCAGAGAAGCCAGACCCTGCCCCACGCCCCGGGAGAGGAAATTTCCACTCCCTCCGCTATCTTGTGACTCGTCCACGCTGCCACCCAACAGGTCGGAAGAGTGCGAGTGAGTGTTAAGTGTGTGGGTTGCATGAATGCCGCGGTGAGTTAATCACAAGTGCGTAGTCCACGAAAATGCGCTTGGATTTGGACAGTGAAAAGACCCTTAAAGCTTGGTTCCTTCCTAATTCCTTTTTAATTACAGAGGTTTCGTCCTTAGAAGTTTGCTTCTTTGGGGGAAAGTAAATCCTATTTGAATGTCACAATGTTTTTCTGCACCTTCAGTACGCGTGATGGCTGTATCAGTTTTTCTGTGCATGAGTTCTTTGTTTTAGCGAAATATTTAAACCATTCACCAGTGTAGTGCTGTTTTTCAAAAATATTAGTGTCTGAATAAGGACTAGTGCTCGCTTTTTTTTTTTTTTTTGCCTTTATACTTAAACTAATTTTGCTCCTTTTTGTTGGCCTTTTGAAAACTTTTTTGTTAGTAGGTCTTGACAGACCTTTTTTTTCTAGGTGAGAATAAATTTCTAGATTTGAGAAGTAATTGGACACATTTTTAAAAGAAGCATGAAGAAAGTAAATTAGCTATGAGTTAGAAAATAAGCTTACTGCTGCCTGAAATCGGTTCCTCCAGAGTGGATGGAAAGGTGGCTTAAGCCCTATCACAAGCTGAAAGAAAAAAATGAGGGCTGTAGAAGTTGTGATTTTGCTTTGCTTAAAATTACATATTCCACAAAGCCAAGAAAAGAACCCAGTTCTCCTTTAATCCTAGTCCAGGGGTTGTATTATTTTACAGATGCCTTGCCTAACTGCATGGTAATCACTCACGATTTTTATTTAAATGGCTGTCTTTTGGGAACCCACTGTTGTTGATGAGGAAATACATCTTGCATCCGGAATTAAATGGGGGAAATTTGTGAACAATTATTATTGTTTCTGGAGTGTATTAACTTACACTGAAGGAATTTCTGCGTGGTAAAGATGGATTAATTTTTGTAGACTAACTTCCTTCCTTTCTCCTTTCCTCAATGCATTCTCATTTCCAGAAATTAGTATCTTCACTTTGTGAATGAGATTTCTTACTGCAGATAGTGCTCCCTCTCTAATCTAAACTTTGTATTACGATATAGGGTTAGAGATTTGTTTTGATATGTGCATTTAAATAGATAATGTGTGCACAAACTATCAAAGCATAGGGCATTCTATAAGGGCAGTAGAAGTAGTACAAGTAAAGTTGGCAGGATTAAGGCAAGACCTTTTTTCCAAATTGAAAATGCAGTATTATTCTTATCAACAAATAGATTTCTATGTTTATCATAATAATAGTAAGCCAACACAGAATGACATAAATAGGTAAAAATTATCTATATTATCCAGTTATCCCAAAGTAAGGGCATCCCTCCTTGGGCATTTGGGCATTCAGTTCACTAGGCCGTGTACTCGAGAGCATGGGGTTCTTCTTGGAAAAAGGGGTATCTGGTTCTAATTTTCAGAAAAGAACTTTATAGGCCAGCTGCCTGATCTCATCATTCCAGAGAATGCCCATTATTAGTATTTTGGTATGTATCTAGAGAGACTTAAGAAATGTGTGTAACATTTTTCTTTTTTACAAAAAGAAATCTACAGTAGGTGTTTTATAATCTTTTGAGTATATCGTGGTCATCTTCCCATGTTAATAAAGATCTGTATCACCATTTTTACTAGACGACTAGTGTTCCATTATATAGTTAGATGTATTGTGACTTTTTTTTTTTAACAAACAAGTTTATTAATGTGTTTCATGTATGCATGGGAGATACCAAGGGAAAAATGAGTAACTCCTGGTTTAAAAAAAAAAATCAGTACCGTATTGTAGGTACTGGTCCCTCCTCCCATTTTTTACAAATTTATTTCCTTGAGATATGTTGCTAATGGTGGAATTTGTAGGTCAAGTATTATATATGTAACTTTTACATTTTGAAAACATGTTAAGCTTTTCTTAAGAAAAAGCTCATTTGTGCAATTTTTTCCCCTAGTTTTTAAATTTAATGTAAGTGGTGATGGAGGAGTATTTACATACTTTTTAGATCTTGGTAAGTTGCTGGGTCTGCTGCTGTGTAGAAAAGGCCTTCTCTACCCCAAGGATATTCTAAAGACATTCTTTTAATATATTCAAGTCTTTAGTACATTTGACCTATATAATCTGAGGTTCCTCTCCAAATTCATTAGACATTAAAAGTTCGTATATTTAAAAAGCATTTTTGCCACTTATATTTGGGATAAAGTGAAAATACTGCATGTCACATCACATTGCCTTATTTAAAACAGCTATATATAAAGATTTTGAGTAGCCACTTAGTATCTGTATATCTTACATTTGGTTACAGCAGTTTAAAATGCTAAAATAGATATAATCACCTCATTTGATTTTCACAACAACCTTCTAAAGCACACTAGATAGATGATCAAAGTATACCTAGAGCTGGTTTCTTAAGCAGAACAGTAAGGGCACATCAGGAATACATAGTTGCCGTTTATGAAAATAGGACAAAGAAATTTTAGCACTATGTGGCTGATACTATGAATATTAAGCCTAAATGCATTAAATACAGTAAGAGTGAAAGTAGTGAAAGATAGCTTAGAGATCATCAGTGTTATTTAAAATGTAGGTAGTAGTGGACCATGTGTTGAAATTCACATTTAAAAAAATAATGAAATAGAATAGAAATAACATTAAAGTTTATTCTACCTAATAATTTTATTATATGGAAAAATATTTCATGAAACTTCTGTATTTTGTATTTACAGATATCCCAATGTTAAATTTATTTCTTACTGTGGCTCAGAGTCAAAAAAGCTTAAAAACCACTAGCCTAGCCCTGTGCCTTCATTTCATAGGTGAGAAAATTTAACCCACATATCTGACTTGTCAAAATTCACTCATTTGGTGACAATCCTTGGGCCTTTAGACACTCTCCAAGGCCAGAGCTTTTAAAAAAATTGTGACATGACATGATATCTGCTTGTGGGCTTCTTTAGAGTTCATTAGCTTAAGGTTATCTGTCAGTGGGTGCTTGATATTAATATTAACTTAAAACTTGAGTTAACTGATTGCAAGCAGAGTAAGGATTCTGAACTGAAACTGTTAACACTTAAATTTTGTTCCTGGGCCTTTTCTTTTACTATATAGGTCCATGAAGTACCATTTTCTCAGTCACCTGCTCCCATTGTTGGTCGTGCCTCAGTAAATGCTCGGCTTTGGAGATCAGACACTGTCCCTTCTTGGGAGTCTTGACTGTAAGGGAGAGAGCAAGTGTGTTTATTTTCCCAGTATCACATACTTTTGTGAGGTGTTGTTCTTTGTCCTGTGGAGTGTGACATACCAAACTTTACAAAACCATGAAGCATTGGAAAAGTAACAGGACTTGCCTTACCTTATGTGCAGAGTATACATGAAAGGTCAGTTCTGGGTGAGTGTGGCAGAGACAGCAGCAGAGGCGTACTGAGCCATCCATCATCTAGCTGGAGACAGTACTTCCTGGACCTGGTATGGGAGGGGGAGGGGGAGGGGCGGAGCAAGGGCTAAGTTTATGTGTTGTGTTCCCCACATCACTATAATTACCGTGGTATGTGCTTTACTGTTATTAAAGAGCAAGCTCCCCTCACCCTTGAAATAATTCTTTGAAATGAAATTAATTTTTAATTTATATCTATAGAATTAGATTAGCTATATTAAAAGAATTTTAAAACCCTCATATCTTTAATAACTTTTCCATGATTTATCATTATGTTTGATTAAGAACCAGTCATTTAACATGATCGCATAATAGGAAAATTACATTTAACTTTGAAAGATGCATTTATTATTTTCTAATTAATGCATATATTATGTTGATTTTTGAAGTAGAATAACCTCTCAACATTTTAACAGTCTCTTTCTTATGTGTAAATAAAAAATTTTAAATGTATAAGTAAAATTTTAAAATGTATAGTTAGATACCTGGTTTTATCACTTAATATTTGAGGGCAATGGTTTTTATTCCTCTGCCACCTACTTAGTTTGATGTGTTAGGAGTGTCCTTGGCCCTCTCCATCACCTCTGTGGGGACTGTCCAAACTTTCTGCTAGAACTTATGTATTCTGGTGGCTTTAGCTACTTCCTCTATGTTAGGACTTCCAAATCTGCATCTCTAGTCGTAATGCATGTATATATAATAACCAACTGCCTGTCAGAAATCTTCATTCGGCTGTTGCATAAATACCTCTTCATGTAAATTTCCATTGTCCTCAGGGGCTCCTTAGCATGAAATACAAACTATAAATCTCACTGGCTTGTTTCTCTCCTGCCATCTCTATCATTCCACATCCTTCTCTCCTACCCCTCTGAGCCTATTTCCTAGCTTCTGAACCTCTTTGCTTCACCTTGGCATGGCTACTCACGTGTCAGCTTTGACAGCCTGATCTCTGATAAACATCTTTGAACCTGACATGCCTTAAGACTTGGTCAGGTGCTCCTCTGTATCCCATAATACCATTTTCTAATATAGCATTTATGACTTTATTTAGTATTGTTTTCCATTTATTAGACTATAGGCTTGTTACTCGCTTCTTTCTCAGCTTTGGTTCCCTAACACCTAGCCTGTTGCATGAATGAGCACTTATGAAATGTTCTCATGAAATTTAACCTTCTGCAATATTGTTTTTTAAGGTCTTTGATGGCATTGGTGTATCAGTATAAGGGTCCCTCCAAGATTTGGGCATTCTACTACCCCCTGCTACATTTTTTCTTTTTTTTTTTCTTTTTTTGGCTATAGCATCGATGGGTTTTTATAGAAGGACATTGCTCTGAAGAAGCTTCCACTTAACTTTCTTGTTGGAGACTTAGCTGAGTTTGTGACCTGGGTCATGCATCTGGTTTGGATGACAGAACCAGGGTTATTATTCAGGTCTCCGCATTATTCTGCTTTATTGCTCTTTTTGAGCTTTTTTTTTTTTCCCCTAAGCTTACCTGCTCTCAGATTTAATGAGGGCTTATTTGATAGTGTCATCCTCTCCCCTAGAGGGTGCTATTACTAATATTTCTGAAAAGAATTATCTAACCCACTGTCTTTGGCCTTGCTTTCTCTTTATCATCTTCCTTTGCAATCTCAAAGCAATTGCAAAGATCACTCACAGATTTTACTTCTTGGTTAACTCTCTCTCAGATTCTAGGTGCTTTATGCATATCCCATAAACCTGAAAGAGTAAGGCTTAAATAATTCCAGTATCTTATATATCAATTGGGGCTCTTTCCCCTTCCTCCACTGAAGTCTCAGTTGTTCCTTTATTTGTGATTTTTGAAAATAACGTCTCTATTCTTTTTGTTATCTGGTCTCAAAATCTGGAGTTGTACCAGTTCCATATCTCTTGAATCTGATTGTGACCCTCACTCTCATTACCACTACTACAATCAATTCAGGAATTAATTTTCTCTGACCTACTTCCCCTGCAACCCCCACCCCCCAGAATCTTGTGAAAGCACACATTCAGGGAGCCTGAGATGCTCATTTTTCCCAGCTTTATAATGCTAACTACCTTTTTGTAATTTCTTAGCCCTTAACACTCCTATCAAACTGTCCCTTTATCGAGATCTGGTCATGCCTTTTCTTATAAATTCTCTGATTAAAAATCCTAAAGCATCGGATAAAGAGCTTTTGCAACTTTTTCGAAGTTGTTTCAAGTTCACATAGACCATTGGCTTTCCAGCTTTTGTCTGCCGCTTTTTAAAAAATATAGTGTCCTTGACTCTAGGATAAAGTGGGCTCTTATCTCCTGACACATCTCCAGAAAGATCCAAGGAATCTGTTGGAATCATTATGACCTAAACCAGTGTAACCTCACTGCTTGCTATTGGGTTATATCCAAGTCTGCAGCTTCGATCATGCTGTTCCCCATTCCCCAAAACTGGATCCCCACTACCTTCAGAAAGTTTAAATAAGTTCCAGACAGCCTGGCATTCCAAGCCTAGTGCATATTGGCTTGAAACTAAGTTTCCAACCTTATGACCTGTCATTTCCCACCTTCCCATACATCTTATGTCTTAACCAAATGGGTGTATATGATGCTCCTTGGTCTGGAATGCCGTACACAGTTCCCTCTCTCATGCCCTTCATTCTCTGCATTATAAATTATTCCCTACTCACAGACCTTACTTGAGTGCCAGCTCTGCCTTAAGCTTTCTCCAAATATGTCCAGGTGAAAATAATACCATATTTATCTCCCATAACACCTAGAACTTTGTATCCTGGATTAAAGCTTATATATATAGTGCTCCTTTTAACCAAATGTTCTCAGAGAGCAGGGTTTTCATCTGCATTTTATATCTGTACCACAGCGAGCACATAGTAAGCACTTTTTTTTTTTTTGAGGGAGGGGGCTGAACATTTTGTCATTTAATTAGTTTCAGCTTGTGAGTCACCTATTCCTTGGGTTAAAGTTGAGAGTATTGTAGGTTAATCAGTGTAGCTCCATGTTGAAAGTTTTATTTGTGGAGATACTTACACATGAAGGCATAATTCTTAGCTCACTGTTATTCTAGTCAATTAAACTTCTAATTCATTTTGAAGTTTCCAGATAGGATATCATAGTAAAAATGTTAGCATTTTTTTTTTTTTAGTGAATCTTAGAAGTACACAAATATACTAAGATTACCCAATTGGGACTCAGCATTTAAACCTAGATTCTAGTTTCACATCTCCATCTCTAAGAGAAAAATTGTATAAGGTAGTTTCAAATGTCAATTTGAAATGAAAAACAAAGCCTATATAAATGCTCTGAATAGGAAGTGGCAAACTTTTTCTTTAAAGAACCAGATAATAGTTTAGGCTTTGTCAGCCATACTGTGCCTATGGCAATGACTCAACTCTGCTATTGTAGCTTGAAAGTGGTCACAGACAATACATAAACTAATGGGCCTGGCTCTTTCTCAATATTTTATTGACAAAAAACAGGAAGCAGCCATGGTTTGCCGACCTCAACTTTGGAATTTAAGAGTTAGTAGTCTAGGCTGACCCAAGAAACCTGAAATGTTCTTAAATGGAATGTGGACTCTTGGCTTTGTTCTTTTCGTATAACAAAAGTAATACCATTGTTTGAAATTTTACAATACGGATGTGAATAATCAGTAAGTCTTCAGTCATCCTCAGCTTCTTCCCTAGGTAACCACTGTTAACTGTAATACTTCTTAAAACAAAATACTTGGTATATCCACTTTGGATAAAGGTTCAGCATTTTCATATAAAAGTAAATATATCCCTAGACCATGACCTAGTAGTTCTTCTAGGTGTTTACTCAAGAGAAATGAAAACATATGTCCACAAAAATACTTGTACAAGAATATTCATAGTAGCTCCACACTGGAATCAGCCCAGGTGCCCATCATCAGGAAGCTGGACAATCTGGTATGTCCACACAATGGAATACCACTCAACAGTAAAAAAATAAAAATAAAAAAAGAACTACAGATAAATAGAACCCGGATGAATCTCACAATTAGGCTTAGTGTAAAAGAAGCTTTACCAAAGAGAATGCATACTATACGATTTCACTTATATGAAATTCTAAAACAAGAGAACTTAGGCATGCTAGAAAAAAGCCCAGAATGGTGTTTGCCTCTAGAATAGTGGGCGTGGGGATTGACCGGGGAGGGGCATGAGAGAACTTTGTAGGATGATGCCAGTGTTTTGTATGTTGGTGGGGGAAGGATCATAGGAGGAGAATGTGTTTGTCAGAAGCCATCTGTTAGTACATTGGAGATTTGTGTATTTCAACGAATGTAATTTTTACATCAATTTTAATTAATATGTGTGCTAAAGTGTTTAGGAGTGAAGCGTACTGACATCTGCAACTTGAAATGCATAAAAAAAATAGATAAATGGTGACTAGGACTAGATATGAGATAAATAGAATAGAATATTAACTGTAGACTCTAGGTGGGTTTGGGTTTATATTTAAATCTTCTATGTATTAGTAAATATTCCTAACTGAATCTTGGAGAAAAAAGAATACACGAATACATTCATATGTTTCTCTTGACTGCCTTTCACCAGTCATGGAGTCTTTCCTGCAGATAACGATTATCAGTTTTCCTACCAGTCTTTTTCCACTGTATTTATTTATGTCTGTATATGGAATATGAGAGAATAAGTAATTTTCCACTTTTACATGAGTAATAGGAATATATATATGTTCTACAACTTTTTTTTCTTCACTTATTATGTTTTGGCTATGTTTGTCAGTAAAAAAAAAAATGATTCCTTTGAATCATGGCATAATTTTTCAGAGAGTAGAGTATATATCCAAGATACATATATTTCTTTGTGATGAATATTTAGATTGCTTCTAGTTTTCCTCTTAAGAATTGCTGCAGTGTGTGTGTGCATAACTGTTTATTTGGGGTAGATACTGAGAAATGGAATCTCTAGTTTATAGTATATACTTATTTTTATTAATAGTGTCCTCTAAAAAAGCTGTACCAATTAATACTCTCACCAGCAGTGGATAAAAGAACCTGTTTCATCTATGGCCATGCCACTCTGAGCAAGCCCAATCCTGTCTGATCTTGGAAGCTAAGCAGGGTCAGACCTGGTTAGTACTTGGATGGGAGACCACCTAGGATGACCAGGTGCTGTAGGCATAAAAAAATAAAAAATAAGGGATTGTAAGCTGACAAGGTCCTTGCATTCTGTAAGGTCAATCAAGGGTAGCCTTGCCTAAAAGAAAAAAAATAATTAAAATTAAAATACTACTACTACTACTACTAATAAAAGCACCTGTTTCCCGTCAACTTTCTGAGTATTGGCCATTATCACTCTTTAAAAATTTCTCCAGTTTTATGGGATGCTGGTATCTGATTGATTTAAGTTGGTATTTCTTTGATAATTGCAACTGAGTGTATTTTTATGTTTACTCAGTTTTCATTTCTTTTCAGTCACTTGCTCATCTTTTTGCTCTCGTCTCTTAACTCTTATTTTTAAAATTGTACTTGTTTTAAATTAACCTCACAAATTTAACAGTCTTTTATGAGCTGTTCTAATCACATATCCCAAAATATATTGAATAATCCATCATTTCCTCACTGATTTGAATTGCCAACTTTGTTTCATGCAGAACTTCATGTTAACAGGATTCTTTCTTGGATATTCTTTTGTTGATCTGAATTTCCAGACCTGTGTCATTATCACACTACAGTATGTAAGCTCTGTCTAACTGTTTATAAAATAAAATAAATAAGTAAATGTTGTGTGAGTACTCCGTCCACTTTTGGTCTCTGGATAGTGCTAGCTGTGGATTTTCCTTTGTTCTGCTCTGACTACATTATTTAAATTCTGGATATTTCAGGGTTTTTGTCTGTTTTGATCCAAAGATTATTTAGAAGTTTATTTTCTGAATTTTTATTTTAATTTATAATATATTTACTTTGATTTCAGAGAACATGGCCTTGTTTTTTTTGTTTGTTTTTTGTTTTTTATTTCTGTTTTTGTATTTTGTAATTTAAGTCTGGAACTCTTGAGTGTTTAAATTTAAGCACTGTGGTATATATCATTTTGACGTTACTTTTTTCTACCTAGGGTTTGTGAGATATAGTTCATTCTTTTTAAACTACTATTTATAGTTTTCCACCATATATTGTATTTTATTTATCCCTTGCTTTGTTTGAGAATATTTGAGTTGTAAGCAGTTTTTTGCTATTGCTCTTTAATTTTTTTGTATCGCATGACCAGTTCTTTCAGGTAGGATTTGAAGGTGGTAATTCTGAGTCCTAGTTGATTGATCTTTTAGTTCACAGTCATTTTTTCTCAACTTGGAATATATTTTTTCATTTTTGGCTAATGAGTTATCTAATATTGGTCATATTTCTCTGCCTTAGGTAACCTATTTTATCTTTTTAGACTCTTTAAGAAATTTTCTCTTTATTTTTGGTGTTCCGAAATTTCACCTTTGTGTCTAGGTAGAGGATGTTTTCTAAAATTTTTCAGTCTTTGCCAACCTAGATACAAAATTTGTTATTTCTTTGAGCATTTGCCCCTCTCAGATCTTTTCTGGTGGAATTATTAGATTCGTTGATATTCTAATTTTGTCCCCCTTTGTCTCAACAATTTCCATAGATACATTCCCTGTCTTTTTGCTTAGTATTGTAGAATACCTTGGCTTGATCTTTCAGCTAATTTTTTTCTTTTAGTTTGGTCAGTTCTCTAGGTTAGCTCTTTTAAGTTTTTGTGCTTTTTCAACAAATTTTTTTGAGGTATAATTGACATACAGTACAACTTGAGTTTTGACATATACTCACATATGTATATGTACATATACATATACTGTACTCATGAAACTCACTGAGATTGAGATAATGAATACATTCATCACCCAGAAAATTTCCTCTTGTCACTGTGTAATTCATCCTTCTCTCTTTCTATCTCTCTAGTCTCCAGGCAAAAATAGATCTGCTTTTTGACACTTTAGTTTGTGCTTTCTTAAATTTTAAATCATTCAGCATAATTATTTTGAGAAATAGTTCATAGATAGTATTCAGTTGTATGGATATAGAAGAATTTATTCATCTGTGATGTGCATTTGGGTTGTTTGCAGTTTTTAGTTGTTACAAATAAAGCATTTGAGTATTCATATATCTGTTCCTCTGCTTTCATTTTTCTTGATCAGATATCTGTCAGAATTTATTGGCTGGATCATATTGCACATGTATGTTACTGACTTTTCAAAAAATGATTAAGCTGTTTAACAGAATGGTTTTTTATGTTTTGTTTTATTTTGTTTTGATAGGTACATTCCCACCAGGAGTGTATAAGAGTTTTAGTTGCTCCACTCCTGGGCCATCACTTGGCATAGTCAGCCTTTAAAATTTCTAGCATTCTGGTAAGCATGTAGTGGTGGCTCGTTGTGGTATTCATTTGCCCTACCTTGATGTTTAATGATGTTGAGCACCTTCTCATGAGCTTATTTTTCCAGTCCTTACAATTTGGTGAAGTTTCTGTTAAAAAAGTTTGCCCATTAAAAAAAAAAAGTGTGATGTTCTTTGTACGTTCTAGATGCATCTAAGTCCTTTGTTGGTTACATATTTTGCAAAAGAACATTTCCTAATCTTTCGTTTGCCTGTTTATTTTCTTAAGTATTTGGATTTTTTTTAATTTGACTCTTGTCCAGTCAGCTTATCTACTAAGTTTTTTATTTTGATAATCAGAACATGAAATCAAGTTTTTAAAAAACCATCCTTTTGCCTTCTCTACATTTTAGTTATATGTATGCTCTCCCCTTCCCCTGCACCCCTTGCTCTTTTTGCTGTTATAACCCAGTTTTTGCTGATGTTAGTTACATTCTTGGTTGAGTTTGATACTTTATCAGATTATTTTTTTTCTCAAATATTTGGTAATTATTGATTCTGCAGTTAGACTTCCCTGTCACAGCATTAGGGATGCAGGTAGCATATGTAGCCAAGAGTTTGTCTAGGTGTGGAGAGACTCTACTCCTTTAGGTTTTCACCAACCCATCCAGGACATTGCCCACTTTTTCAGCCCAAGCTCCATGCTCCCTACTCCCACTTCAGAATAGATGCTACTGTTAGTAGTTGCTTGGCACTGGGGGCATGTTTGTATGGCAGGTAGAGCAAGGTTTACTCACCTGACTGCTCCTGCTGTGGAGTCATTTGGTCATCTGGTCTTTGATCCAGAGCCTCCTCCTTTTCTCCATCTGTGGTGAGCAAACTCACTTATTTCTGGGAGGCCTTCTTCAATAAAATCCTTTTCCTTCTCCTTGCTATAGACAGTTAATTCTCTTTTTTTCCTAGCACTTGATATCTGTAACTCTTGGTTTACATATCTGACTCTTACAGTAACTGAACTCTTGCAGAGAAGGAACAAATCTACGTAAAAGTCTATCACCTCCAGTAACAGAATGCTTGAGTGATGTATTTTTTCAGAGAATGAAGGTTTTGCTTACAAAAGGTAACAACTTGCAGCTTCCTGGAAGAGCAAGCCAAGTAAGGTCCCACATTGAGTGGTACTGTTCTGGGTGTTTCTCTTGCTGGTTGGTTAATCTTGGGCAGGTTTATTTAATCTTATTTAATTTTTTTTATGCCATTAAAATTTTAATAAATATCTGAAATTTGAGTGTATATATTTTTTTATTATATAAATAGTACATGCTCATTTGTAAGAAAATTCAGTCTTTCAATAGGGGAACAAATGGTTTTAAACAAACAGTACTGGGACAATTGGATATCCACATGCAAAACAGTGAAGGTGTATCCCTTACTCATACCATATACAAAAATTAATGCAAATTGGATCAAAGATCCAAACTTAAGAGCCAAAACTATAAAATTCTTAGAAGAAAACGTAGATGCAAGTCTTTATGATTTTTGGATTAGACAATGGTGTCTTCAATATGATACCAAAAGCACTGGCAGCCAAAGAAACAAATAATGGGTAAATTGGACTTAGTCAAGATTAAGAACTTTTCTGCTATAAAGGACACTGTCATGAAAGTGAAAAGACAACCCAGAGAAAGGAGAAAATAATTGTACGTCTTATATCTGATAAGAGGCTTATATCTAGAATACGTAAAAAAAAAAAAAAAAACTCTGAAAATTCAAAAAAAAAGGACAACTAACCCAATTTAAAAATAGGCCAGATCCAAATAGACATTTAGTCAAAGAAAATACAGATGGCCAAATAAGTTCATGAAAAGATGCTCAACATCATTAGCCATGCAAATTATACCCACAGTGAGATAACCACTTTATTCCCACTAGGGTGGCTGTATAAAAAGACAGTAAGAAGTGCTGATGAGGATACGAAGACATTGGAACCCTGCTGTGGGAATGTAGAATGGTACAGCTGCTTTGGAAAACACTAGCACTTACTCAAAAGGCTAACCACATGACTTAGCAGTTCCACTCATAGATAAATGGAATGTGAACGATACCTCTATAAAAATTATTTTTAAAAACTCAAATATGCAAAGGATTTTAAAGTTGTTCATACAATTATTATTTTTTTAAATTATGCTTTCCATCTTTAAAATGTAAACAGAATGCTAATTTATATACCAAGGGAAAGTATTTTCTAGTCATAGAATTCTTTGAGAAATGACAGCCTTTCTAGTATCTGGATACCCTTAGGTAACTAGGAAGTTTGCAGGAGTAGAGCTAGTCAGATCACAGGGTCTCAGAAATGAGTGGGATGAGGCCTAATGACTCTCCTCCATGCAAATTATGTGTGCAGGTGTCGTGTGAAAAAAGAATTCATATGGTCTTTATCCCAGGTTCTTAGCTCAGAGCTTCTAAAAACCCTTGGAATTTCCTGGGTGATAAGAGTGTCTTTATTATGCAATGGAATGACTCATAGTGGGCCCCTAGATAGGTTCCATGGGGGCCTTGTACTCAGAACGACCAACCATGGAGTGATTGGAGCTAATCTGACCCCTAAGAGGAGAAGGCTGGAAATTGAGTTCAATCATGGGGCCAGTGATTTAGGCATACCTACCTAAAGAAACCCATAACAACTCTGGAGCTTAGTGGAGCTTCTAGGTTGGGGAATATATTGATGTGGTAGGTGGATGGTGTGCCCTCATTCCAGGAGGAAAGGGCATAGAAACTGCATTCTCTCTCAAACCCCATACTTCGTATGCTCTTGATAATAAGACTGTACTCTTAAGTATAGTGCTTAGTCTTTCTAGCAAACTATCAAACCTGAGGGATGGTGAGAACCTCCCAGATTGGTAGCCAGTTGGTTAGAAGTTTGGATGGCATCTGAAGTGAGAGCATTGTTGGGGAGGACTGAGCACTAAACTAGTGGAGTCTTTGCTACTTCAGGTGGTTGGTGCTAGAACTGAATTGTCAGACACCTAGTTGAGATTGGAACAGTGGCTAGACATGACCCATTTTTCTTAACCCTGGGTAGGTAACATAGGGTAAACCTTGGCCAGATTTCTTGCTGCTTAAGAGTCCGCATGAATCAAAGGTCATTTGTATGCTTTGTGGAAGCTACTTGGTGGAAGTATTAGAGGAGGGGGGGGAGGGTCACAGGATGGATGGGTGCTGCCCACTGAAATACCCCTTGCTTGGGCAAATTCACATTTTTGTGAATATGGAGATACTTGGCTATATGCATAGCAAAGCTTGGAATCCTGGTCTTGCAGTGATTGTTCGTTTGTCTAACCTGGACATGCACACAAGTTTTATTTTCTTTACAGGTTTGATCTTGCTCTTCTACCAAGTCTTTTATGGGTTCCTGGCTGCACTCTTCACATTCACAATGTGGGCTATGCTTCAGACTCTGAACGATGAGGTTCCAAAATATCGTGACCAGATTTCTAGTCCAGGTAATTATGTTACACTTATCAGGGCTTTTATATCTTCATCATAAATCTGTTTACATAGCTGATAAAAGACAAGCCGTGGGGTTAGGTAATGTGAGAGTTTTGGTTTTTGTTTGTTATTTAATATTTACATACTCATACAAAGACCTTTAATATTTATATACTGATAAAAGACCTGGCCCGATAAATCTTAAGTCCTTTGCCAGGAGTAAGCAGAAATGAATATTGAGAATTACAGTGAAGCCAAATTTGATTAATATAGATATGAATGGCTTTTGTGAATATGTGTAGCAGTTTAACTTTGTCCTGAATTAATTTACTTATGAAGTATTTCAGTTCTAGCTTAGGTTAGAGCCTTGGTCTTGTAAAATACGTGCTTCATGGTTTTAATTGCTTAGTGTAGAAGTGGTAAGAAATATTAAATAATGATACATCAATAGAGAGTAAAATGAGTATACTGTTAATATGTTTAATTCTGCCTTATTGATAATCTTAAGGAAAAAAATTCTCCAGGATATTAGAGAATAGACTGTAGCACAGAAAAAAATCTTAACTGAAACACTTATTTAAATCACATCGTTTACCTCCAAACAGGCTATGAATTGTTAGCACTGCCTTCATTATTGGACATGGCCCTAGTTTATCTTCAAGGTGCTGACAATTTTTATATAAAATAATAGTGTGCCAACTTTAGTATATATAATTCCCCAAAAAGTGAACAACTTCTCGAGACAGCTTTATAGGAGGAGTAGGATTTGGGTAGCAGGAGGTTTCTATCTGGAGCAATGGTTCTTCTTATCCAGAGATGATTTGCCCTCCAGAGGCCATTCGGCAATGTCTGGAGACATTTTTGGTTGTCACACTGGAGAGGTACTACTGTGAGTAGAAGTCAGGCCTGTAGCTAAAGAAATATCCTACAATGCACAGGACAACCCACCACACCAAAGAATTACCCAGTCCAAAATGTCAATAGTGCCAAAACAGAGGAACCCTGATCTAGATCCTTGTTCTGCATGGACTTCTGAGCCATATCAACAGCCAAACTGAACCCATTTCCCCAACTTTTTTTTCTTAGAGCAATTTGTTCTAATGGCTTTTCCTTTGTTTGCAACTAGTATTTGTCTAAATAGCATGAATAACTTTTTTAACTCTTTTAGTTTATTTGACCAACTGTCAGAGACTAGCTCCGTGCTGATTATTTCCTTGTCTCTCATCGTAGCTCTGTTTTCTTTCTACATGGACTAATTTGAAGATAATTATTTTTCTTGCTATTTGAGTTTTGTGACTTTATTACCGTTGATGACGATCTGATCTCTTTCAGAAATAGTAAACTCTATAATTGCATGAATAATATAAGCAATAAAATATGTTCAATATATTTAAGTAGTTTTAAGTTGAGTTCCTTAAAATTATTTACCACTTGTAGTACTTCATGTATCATTAGTATCAATAAATATATATGTGCATACTCTCATATGTATATATAATATTAGATATACATGCGTTTAACATGATTTTCTCTTCATAAAAGGATAGCGGGTAATTTTTTTCCTACTTGTATTTTCTAAGTTTTTTGTTTGTTTTTTGTTTTTTATCATGATCATCATTTCAATAATGTGTTAGTACCCAGTAAGATAAATGCTAGTTTGAAATCAGTATATACATTAATATATACCTAATACATACATAATATAAGCACATACTGCCCATCTACAGCCATACACAGAGACACACATGTACATACACACACACTCATACCCCAGTGGTTTAAATTCTAAAGAGATGAGAGTTATTGCAGTCTTCACATTCTGTTCATGTTCTTGGTTTCAGATAAGCTAAGAACTTTATTTGAAATCAAAAATAACAGCTGTACTGCACACTCCTGCTGTGGTTTTTTACTTAAGAGTTTCGGACGGGCTGTTGAATACTAGAAACTAGGACTCCAAGAGCATCATTGCTAGGCGATCTAAGGAGTAACTGATATCAGATATTCTGTTTTAAGACAGATTTTTATAGATTAAATCATTTAAAAATTCTCTTGGAAAATAGCCATGTAAAGCAAAAAAGTCTTTTATATATGTATTTCTTTTAAAATTTACTTTAGAAATCTGCATGTTTTAGGTTTTTCTTAAAAGTTAGGTGTTTTTATACAGTTATGTGCAAGCTGCATTGACTTTACTTGAAATATCATATGTCTTGTTGCTGCTGTAAAACCTTAAGAAAAACAAAATCAGACGTCACAGATTGTTGTTTCATATATTGAATGATCAGAGGTTTTATTTCTACTGCCTATTAAGAAATGTCCAAACCTGTAGAGAATTTTTATAAGAGTTTATTTGAGCCAAACTGAAGACATTGCTGGGAAGCAAAATCTCCAATGCTCTGCAGAAAAAGTGCAGTTTAAGGAGAGAATGAATGTATGGAAGATTACTTGAAGGGAGGAGATAACAAGGGGAGCAGGAATTGAATTACATGATAATTAATAAGATTATGTGTTCTGCTGAGGGTGGCTACCCTCCTGGAAGGGTTTGAAAAAGAGTCATTTCAAAGGTTTGGTAACCCAAAAACAATGATAAGGCTTGCTTAAGGCAAAAATAACCTTTTACTAGGAAACTTATAGGCCTAAGATGTGACTGCGCATCATGACCTGCCTTAGGAATTTATGATCAGGTCACCCAGTGAGATTATTTCTCTTAAATTTAATACAGCAACCTGTTTTCATTCACACTACATTAAAAATCAGAAGTTGTCTATGATCATGCTACCATGAACAAGCCCGATCCCGTCTGATCTCAGAAGCTAAGCAGGGTTGGGCCTGGTTAGTACTTGGATGGGAGACCACCTAGGAAGCCCAGGTGCTGCAGGCATAAAAAAATAAAAAAATAAAAGAGATTGTAAACTGACAAGATCCTTGGAATCTGTGAGATCAACCAAGGGTTGCCTCGCCTAAAAAAAAAAAATCAGCTTACAATTGATTCTATAATGATTTCGCTGTGAGTGGAGTAGTAAGGAAAAATAGGCATATGTGATTACCCATATCCAAGTGATCTGCTCTATTGTCGTGGTAAGTGAATGAGGATTTTATTTGGGAACTGTTTTGTGCTGAATGTAGAATAAGATTTGCTTTGCCATTTAGGAACATTGTTTCATCATATTTGAGTAGCGGTGGATCTGGTTTCTCAAGAGCCACAGAGATCAACACAGGCAAATATTTAGGGTTTTAAAGAAACTAGATCTGATTTAAGAAGAAATAGATGTCTGTGAGCAGCAATTCTAATGAAAACTAAAACACTACCTGTTTTTGTGTATTTTCAGATTCAATGCAAGGGGTATCGTCTCTAATAACTATGATATGGGGAATGTTTAGAGATTAGTGAAATGTTTAGTATTGATTTTAAGTCTTTTTGCAAGGCCAAATTAATAATCTAGATCTAATGCTTTTTAAATGAGGAAAGCTTATATTACAGTTAGAAGCCTGATTATGTTTCTTGCAGATAAATATGGTTACATTTTCAGTTAATAAACACATGCAACATGTCCTGTATACAAGGGTATTGACTCCTGATATGAAATTGTTGATGGTTTTATACTCCAAATTCAGTATGAGAAAAACCACATTTTATAGAGCAGTTTTATTATCGGAGAAAGAATATTTAGCCATAATTAAAAACTGCATAGGCCTCTTTCACTGAATAATGTAAGCTTTCTTTACGAATGTTTTCAGATGGCTGTTATTTGAATGACAAAGGTGCTTCGATTTTGATTTGCTAAAAATATTTTCCATGTATTAATGGCAAATTGGCAAAACCTAAAAATATTTGATAGAAAAATGAA
Organism: Rousettus aegyptiacus; assembly: GCF_014176215.1. NCBI lineage: Eukaryota > Metazoa > Chordata > Mammalia > Chiroptera > Pteropodidae > Rousettus > Rousettus aegyptiacus. Next base: position 123,700,573 of record NW_023416307.1, on the reverse strand, counting down.
TATAAAAAGTACAAAGTAAAACTCTTATCTTTTAAAGTAAGGAACAGAGCATTTAGAATTAACTCTAGAGCAAATCAGATTTAGGAAGGTTTCTAATTGGTAATGTCTGAGTTGATTTTGAGGATTTGGAATTGTCTTCATTTATAGGTGTCGACCTTCATAGTCAGAAGTGGGAAGTTTCTTGATAATTTCAACCTACCTGTGAGCACAATTTTCCACGTGATTTATTGAGATCTGCCTTTTAAGGATAAGAGTATGGAGAAAGAAGGAGAGAAGGGAATTTGCTGCAGTTAATTTCCCCCTTTTTCTTTTATCTCTTTCTTTATAGGACTTATGGTTTTTCCAAAACCAGTGACTGCATTGGATTATTCATTCAGTATATCTAATCCAGAGTCCTATAAAGGGTACATTGAAGACCTTAAGAGGTTTCTAAAGCGTAAGTATGTTTTCTTAGAGTAAGGCAAAAGTTAGTTACTATAGAAAGTAGCACCAAATTGTGCTTACATTTAGGAAATGTAAGCATATTTAGAGTTTATTTTACCTTTTTCCTTTTTTTTTTTCCTTTTAAATACGGTCAGATGAGAGGACTTGCAAGTAGATTTTATGATTAGTCATGATATTCTGATATTCTGACCTATGGAAAGATAGGGGTCTACACCTAATAGACAGTTAGTTTAAATTTTCTATTCTATAATAAGTACATGAGTAAGTTCATTGATGTAACACTTGTATCTGCATTAAAAGAGAAATTGTTTAATAGACTAAACTGTATTGTATAAAATAATGCCTCTAAGTATTTGGATCTTTTGGATCCAGTATTGTGCATGTGGGAGAAGGAGGTGGGACTAGGAATGGTATTTATTGTTGTCCCATCCCAGTTTTTTCTCATGTTTTGCTTGGCCTTAACTCCATGGTATTAACATTCACATTCACGTGACTAATTATCAAATGCCCTGGCCTATTGGTTATTGATTGCCTCACCTCTTCCTCAGCCACACACACCTACGGTCATTCTTTAGAACATGCAGGACTCCATTACCAAAATCACTGATTGAGGCTTTCCTAACATAACCTCAGTCCTTCTGGTTTACTTGTTTAACTTTTCCTCACTATTCTACTTCATTGGGACTTTGAATTCATTGACCCTTATTTTTTATCTTTTCCTGTAGAACTCGCTTTTTCTTCATATATAGTCATGTGCCAAATAACATGTTTCTGTCAATGACTGCATGTATCATGGTGGTCCCATAAGATTATAACGGAGCTGAAAAATTCGGATTGCCTAGTGACACAGTAGCTTAGCTGTCGTGAGGTAATAGCACAACACATTACACAAATACTATTGTGTTACAGTTGCCTACAGTATTCAATATAGTACCATGCTGTATGAATTTATAGCCTAGGAGAACAGAATTTTTCATCCTAAAATATGTCTCTGGCATAAGGATTATTTTAAGTTGGTTAATTTTAAGAAATTAAAATTAACTTGGGAGCAGCTCTGAAAACTAGCTAGTAGTTGCCCTTTGTAAAAGATCTTTACATTTGTAGGAGAGATCTCCATTTGTAAGGACGTTGACCTTATCTCTAGAAACTCTTGTCAGTATAGAAGACAACGGTAAATCTGAGTAATAACCTTATCCTCATTTGCTGTACCTTTTCAGGTAATCTCCCATAACTGATTCCACCCCAACATCATCTTTTGTCTTCATCTGAAGTTAATATTTAAGGAGGCACAGTCAGCCATTTTGACCAGTTATTCAGTTTTCCTGGGTTCTCCCATGTATACAGGAGGTATACATGTTATTAAACTGTTTTTCTCCTGTTGATCTGTTTTTATTATAGGAATGTCTCAGCCAAGAACCCGGAAAGACAAAGGAAAAATACTTTTTCCTCCTCTACAGAGCAATAGGCTATACCATGTAGCTTGCTTGTATAGTAGGTTATACCACCTAGGTTTGTGTAAGTGCACTCTTTGATGTTCTCACAATGATGAACTTGCCTAAGGATGAGTCTCTCAGAACACAAACTGTCGTTAAGTGGCATATGACTGTAACCTGTGTCTATGTAAGAAACACTCTAAACCTGTGGAGAGTTTTTATGAGTTTATTTGAACCAAACTAACAACATATGCCAGAAACAAGATCTCAAAAAGTTTTGCAACTTTTTTCTTTTTTTAAATTTAAGGAAAAGGAAGGAAGATTCCTTGGATGGAAGGAAGCAACATAGCTATGGGATTGCAAGATAGTTAACAAGATTATATGCTCCCTTTAAGGTTAATACCCCCTTCCAGGGGAATTACTTCTGTCATTTCAAAGATGTGTTAACCTAGATGCACAAAAACCACACACAGGACTGGCTTAAAACCCTTCACTAAACAAGTTATAGTCCTGGGGTATGATTGCCCACCACGACCAATTAGAAATTTATGATCACATCACCCTGTGATGTTATTTTACATAGAACTTCTTTTTCATGCACAGTTCCTCTTTTAGGTCATAAATCAATCCAAAAGGATGCATTTGGTTGAACAGCATGGTCTCACAGTGCTATGAAGTCTTATTCTTAGGAAGTTTCAGTAATTGATGTCTTGTCGAAATGGCGGACCACTGGGGATGGGGCAATACCATAACCATGGGATGTGAGTTATGGCTGAATTTTTCCCAGAAAGGGAAGGGCAGGTAAATGGAAGGCAGTCGAGTCTTATGGCCTTAATTGCAAAGAAACACTTTGGACCATTTCTATACTATGTACTTTTATGATCCCACATTTGACTTTTGTCTCATTTTTCTATATTTAGCATCTAGCATAACATTTACATAAGCCACGAAAAGAGTTGTTTTATACATGCTCAGTAATCATAAACAGTTGGACTATGTATAAGAACGCAAAGAAACATAACTTATTATTTATATAATTAGCAAATAGTTAAAAAAAAAATCAAACAAAATAGATTGAGTGCAATATTAATCCTTGATTTTTGATGTCCTAGATAGGAGTAGATATCCGTTTACTGTTAGGCTCCTAATAAGTCCCTTCCGATTAGGCGTATCTTTTATTTGATGTCCTTTCCAGTAAACAAAATCTCCAGGTAGCGGTCAATGATCTTTAAAGTCTTTGTCTCCTGGGAGCTCCTTGTGAAAGAAAGCAGTTACCAACTTGACATTTTCTTGAAGTGACTCTAGTCAAACCTTGACGATAACATAAGATGTCTTTTTTCAATAATATCAGTTCATAAGTTCCTTCATCTGAGTTCAGTTTGAATACATAGTGAGGCATGAAGGATGCAAAAAACAAAAAATGGACAGCCAGGTAGCAGGAAGAACCAAACTGCCCTGACTGTTTAGCCCTGACTATTTAATTTATAACCATTATTCACCTGTACAATATACCCTAGAAGTTTTTATCACTTATTTTACAATGCTTCCCATGCAGTTTCAAATCTTTAGAGGTGTTCTACAAAGTTTTCCTACATGTATTGAGATTTTAACCCTTAAAACTTCAATTGTCTAATGAAAACTAAGAAGTAAGCAATTAGCATTCTTTAGCTTGAACATTTTATAACCTCTGGTCTCATTTCAACCCAAACCTCTTTTCTACCGTAATATAATCCTTATTCTGCTGCTCATTTATCATTAATATATCCACAGAAGAGCAGTATTGGAAATGGATCTTATACCCAAGGATAGAAACATTTTTCATAGTTATCAAAATCAGTTATTAACACAAACTTATATTTGTAAGACCCAGGCAAAATAAAGACATGTCTATTTTTACTTAAACCAGCAAACTTAAAATAGCTTTTATTTACTATGGATTAATCTTGCGTCATGTGAACTTGAAAAGCATTTGAGTTAGTTTCTCTATTTCTGAGAATTTGATAATACTCAATCCTTATAAGCACATGCCTTCAAGTTAAATTTTAATAATACCATCCAGAGGTAGGGAATTATCTTATGTTTACAACACACATATGTTGACATACACAGATGGACACAAACAGAACAATTGAATCCAAATTTTGTTTTGGAGACATTTACAGTTTATGTCCTTGACAAGTCAAGTTCCAAATGACCTTCCTCACTTTAAAATAAAGACAGCCATTTTTAATACCTCGAAGAATTGGGTTGACACTTCCTTGTAAATACATTTACTTTGAAATTTTGGTTTCTGTTTTGGTTAAATTCCTTTTAGCGGCCTTTATCTGGTACCAGTTTTACCGACACCAATAATTCCTTTTGAGGCACTATTGTACTACGTATAAACAGCTTACCAGTGAGTATTTCCAATATACTAAGCTCATTGAGAGTGGGGACCACCTCAGGCTTGTTCACTTGTTCACTGTTCTGCCACTTGCAGAACAAGCATTTGAAAAACTATTGTATATTTCTCTCCTTTCTTCCTCATCTCTAAGTTGTAACCATTTTACTTCTTTATTAGTTTTGAGTCGATCTTGTTATTATATTTCCATCTCTGCTAAAAACACTGTTCTCTAAGCTAACATTAGCTCTCAGCTCTGCAGTCCCCTTAGTGTAGACCACCATAGCCCTATATATCTTCAGTTATGATTTTGTTCTTAACATCTGTCTTCCTCACTATACTGTAGACTCCATAAGGGCAGCGGTGGTGCCTCTTCATGTCCTCACCATTGTATCTTGAGCCAGGAACATAGAAGGCCATTCAGATAATGCTATAGCCTTGGCTGGCACCACCTAATGGTGACACAAGAGATTGATCTGTAATCCAGCTCATATCATTATTGAAATGCAGTAAACTTTAGAGCATTAGATAGCTGTTAAAAGTTAAAGGAACAAACAACATTGTTTTCATAAAATTATCTGCTAATTAGTATTGCTGTTTTTATCTTCGAAGAATGTTGTCTGAAGGATGCTATATTCTTGGTTGTGTTTTAAGATCTTTTTCGATTGATCTATACACAAGTATGTTTCCTTTTTAGCATATGATTCAGAAGAACAGAAGAATCTCACAATCTGTCCCAGTGGAACACTTTTTGAACAGAAGGGTCCAATTTATGTTGCATGTCGGTTCCCTCTTGACTTACTTCAAGCTTGCAGTGGTGTGAATGATCCTGAGTTTGGCTACTCTAAAGGACACCCTTGTATTCTTGTGAAAATGAACAGAGTATGTACATATTTGTTGCTATTGCTGCTTTTTTCTAATACTCTACTAAGAAGCTGGCAACTATTTATTAAATGTACTCTCATTTGGGGGTAGTTTATGTAAAAGGTCACCAGTGGTATAAATGGACCTTTGGAAAAATTAATAAAGAAAAACTAGATAGTTCATGAACTAATCGTGATTTAGGAACTAAAACAACTTCTGCTTTTCCTTTTTGGGGATAGTTACATGCATTTAAGCATTGATTAATTCTTCAAGAGGCAGGTGTTCTAGTCACCATGCCCAAAGCATGGTTTCATTAATGTGCAGTGCTCATCTTTGGATCCTGCGTTATAAAAGTAATTTCAAATCCCGTGGGAAGTATATGAAGTTTAGGCTTATTTAACATTTTCTGAATATCAGTAGGAAAGCATATTTTATAGTATACGTATGTATAACTAAATAGTAGAAATATTAATAAAGTTGCATTGTAATGTGCTCAGTGGGGTGTTGCAGTTGCATAGCTCAAGTTAGCAGCATTTTGCCATGTTGTACCACAGAGGTGCCTACATTATATAGCCACTAGCAAATTAAGCTAATTTACTCTTTCTCTCTCTGTGAGTGGTAATGACTTAGGGTCATTGTGTAAAGAAAGCTGCTTCTCTTCTGTGATCTCTAACCCCTGTACCTTGCTGCTCTATAAATGTTGTACTGCAGAGTTGTGTTATACAGTTATCCTGTTGAAGCCTCCAAGGTTGTTCCTGGTCATTTACTCAGATCAGAGGCAATTTCTTAAACAGGTGTAGACCTCTCAGGATCATGAGTTCATACGTCACTAAAGTTACCATTCATCCAATAAGCAAATTGCTGCCCTCCCTAATAAAAGTAAAACTTGAGTCTTCTAAGGTTGGCACTGGTAAATAAAGAAGTTTCCCTGTAGGGAGAGCCAGCTAGATCCTAAAGTGCCCAGATTGGCATCCCTTTAGCCTCTCCTTCCTTCCCCTCCCCAAGTGGACAGTGACAGTTTCCTGATTTTCCCACAGCATTCTAGAGATCATTCTGAAACATTGCCTGACATATAGTAGGTGCTTAATAAATGACTGAGGGATATTTCAGCAAGACTTTAAGAATTAGGGTTAACAAAGTATGCCAAAAGTAATGTGAAACTAGAAGATACAGCTCATTAAGATGAATTAAATTCATTTACTTTTGACAGGGATGCCTTTTGTAATCCCAAACTCCTAGAAGTGTCTTCAGGACAACTAGATTGTTAGAAAACCTACTCTATATTCCCATGTAAAGCAAACAAGTTTCAGTTCCTTCTCCCATGGGACCAGCCTTCTGAGTTTATTTTCTTTCTCATGTCCTACCTGAATGATGAGGGTCTGAGATAATACTTGTTGACCTGCAGGTCATGACAGGAAGACAACATCAGGTATAAACAGGGATCCATAATGAGATGTGCGTACCTAGTGTAGCAGGAGATTTAATCCCAGCATAGTTTGTTCTAAAGTCATTATCTGGGCAAAAATAGTATTGCTGTTGTTATCTCAAATACAAATGTGAAAGTAGCCTCGTTTCCTGAAATTGAATGGTGCTGTGGGATTCTTCCCAGTGTATTGTGCATTTTATAGAAAGGACAGCTGTGAGTGGAATATGGTCAGGCTCTGTGGAAGCATTATGGAAACATACTGAAGACTGAGACCTAATATATTCTCATGAAGAATAGTTATTATTGGTTGTTTCTCCTTTTAGGGGTGGCAAAGTACCATACTATGTTTTGGTTAGTTCTTCGGTACCTGGTTTATTTTCTAAATTGCCCCAGGACAGTAATAAGATAGTTCATTACTAACATTATTATATCGAAAAGTCCATTCTAATCCTCTAAAATAAAATTAATGTCAAAGGCACAGGCAATGGGGTTTAATACACAGAGTTAGTTTTTATCTCGACTCTTGCCCCCCTGGTCCCCAGCAAAAAAGTTCTATTGCATACTTTTGTGATATTTCAATTAATTAATATTTCTTTACCTTAGATAATTGGATTAAAGCCTCAAGGTGAACCAAGGATACACTGCACTAATATTGTAAAGGTTAGTATTCAAAAAATAACCCAACTTCTGTTAAAGCTTTAGTGTATCTCAATACTTTAATGAGTTTCTGTCATTATTTTCCCCGTTACATTTTTTTAAGTTCCTTGGGGGTGGCCCTTCCCTCTGTGCTCATGATAATTCAAAAGGACTTGTTTTCCATGTCCATTTGATTTCATATACATTGCCTTTATAGTTCCATATACCATATTTCATTGATTCTAAAGTTCACTTTTTTTCTAGCATAGTAACGCTGAAATCGGGGTTGGCCTTAAAATTAGTAGTGTCTTAATAGTATAGCATAAGATTTTTTTTCTTAATAGTACATAACTTGGTATATATCAGTAGCATCTGAGATTTAATGAAATGTGATACATATTCCTTAAGGTAGAAGCATTGTTTTTCTCTCTTATCCCTACTTTATTTTTTTCAAGAGTGCTGTACAGTTTTCATCTCATAACTTCTTTTGTTTTCTCTCCATGCTGCAAGTGCAACTAAGACAAATATGTAAATGATGGGTAAGAGTTCTGAGGAGAAACTTTTTAAGTTCTAAATTTAATTTTATCCTTGTTTAAAATAATTAACATTCCAACTCCAAATGTGTGTCAGAAGTATTTTATTTGAAATGTTAAATTGAAATCATTTCTAAAGTTGTTTGTGAAAAAAAAAAAAATCATTTCTTATAACCATGAATGGATTTCTTATTTGGGCAGAAACTTCTTACTCAAGTGATTCTCAAATTCGATCACACATCAGCATCACTTTGAGGGTTTGGTGGGTCCCATTCCCGTAGTTTCTGACTTCGTTGGTCTGGGGTGAGGCCTAAAATTTGCATTTCTCCTCCCCCCCCCTTTTTTTTTCCAATTGATAGAGTACTTTTTATTTATTTATTTGCCCATTCCAATACTTTTTCCAGCTAGCTTCTGAGTAGTAAGGTGTGTGATAGGACCAGCAGATTCTTTAGTCATAGGCCCACTCCCCAAATTCTGTGCCATAGAGTCCTCAGGTCAGAGATGCTGTGTTACATGGGATTCCATGTCTGTGGATGAGGGGATTTTTTTTTTTTTAATTACAGTTCAGTAATACATCGTGTGTGTGTGTGTGTGTGTGTGAGAGAGAGATTGTGTTTGTTCACCACCCACAGTTACATTTCCTTTTGTCGCCAAATATTTGACCCCTTTTACACTTATCTACATCATTCCTCCCCTACTTCCTGCTGGTAACCACTAACCTACTGCCTGTGTTCATAAGTCTCTTTGTCATGTTCGTTTGTTGCTTTCAGTTTTATGTCCCATATATGAGTAAAATCATATGGTTCTCAGCTGCTTCTGTCTGATTTATTTTACTTAGCATGATCATCTCAAGATCCATCTACATTGTCGCAAATGTCAGTATTTCATCTTTTCTTATGGCTGAGTAATATTGCATTGCATATATGTGCCACATCTTCTTTATCCAGTCATCTACTGAAGGACACTTTGGTTGTCTCTGTGTCTTGGCCACCGTAAAAAATGCTACTATGAATATCGGGATGCATATATCTTTGCAGATAAATGTTTTAAATTTTTTTTTAGTAAATATCCAGGAGGGAGATTGCTGGGTCATATGGTAATTCTATTCTTAGTTTTTAGAGGAACCTCCATACTGTTTTCCATAGTGACTACCAATTTACATTCTCACCAGCAGTGTATGAGGGTTCCTTTTACCCCACAACTTCTGCAACACTTTATTACTTGTCCTATTGATATCGGCCATTCTAACCAGGTATGAGATGGCATCTCATTGTGGTTTTGATTTGCGTTTCAATAATAGCTAGTGAAGTTGAGCATCTTTTCATATGTCTGTTGGCCATTTGTGTGTCAAAAATTCGATTTTCTAACTAAAGTTTCCAGGTGTTGGCGATGCTGCTGGTCTGAGGCCCACACTCTGAGAACATCTGCTTTAGAGTATCTCTGGTAGTTTCTTTTAATTATCTACTCACTAACAACAAGTTTAATAAAAAGTTAGAAAGTTTGTAGTTTCTTATCTGGATTAAAGTATACATGTGTGACCTAGACAGTTCATCTCCTTATGCCATATTCAGCTCAGCAGGAAATTTGTATAAAAATCTAGAATCTCACTTAAAACTAGATGCTACATCAAAGCCAGCTTTTCTTGATAAATCCTCTAGTGAGCATATACTGTCACCTCCTAATACAAAAGAAAAACATTAAGGCTATAGGATACATTTAAAAGCTGTGTTGTGTAACTCTTTATGAACCTCCTTGCTTACAAATTTTCCCAATAGAAAGTTGCTGAGTCTGAAGCCATGCCCCCCTGAACAAGCCCAATCCTGTCTGATCTCAGAAGCTAAGCAGGGTTGGGCCTGGTTAGTACTTGGAGGGGAGACAACCTAGGAAGACCAGATGCTGTAGGCATTAAAAATAATAATAATAATTTTAAAAAATAAAAACAAAAACGTCAATGGTAATCTTTAAAAAAAAGAAAGTTGCTGAGGCTTCTAGAATAGCTGGGGCGGGGGGGACATTAATGAAAAATCCTGGTCTTAATAACAAAGGAATAATCAGGTAGAGTCCATAAATTTTAGAGGTGTGGCTCTATAGAACAGGTGGAAACATTAACTGCATAAACACAGATAACAGAACATGCTCTTAGAGGTGGCATCCTTTATATTAAAGGATGGTTCCATCAAAAGACATAATATTTGTCTTTAGTTTTCTCAGTATTTTCTTATAAAAGTGAATCATGTTCATTTGAGAAAATTTGGAAAAAGGCAAAAGAAAAATATTGGTAAGTGCTACCCAGAGATTATCACTGCTTAGAACATTTGTTATGTATTCTTTCTTAGTTTACAGGTAATGACTGTATAAAAGAAACAAAATATGTTAACTTTAAAACTATTTTGTTTTCAGTAGATAGAACTTAGTGACTATTAATAGACTCTTAGATTTAGTTGCTCAGAGTTTCCAAAATGGTGCCATTTATTTATCAGAAAATCATGACATGTATGCTTTACCCTAAGGTATCTCATCGTTATTCAGATATGCATTTCAGTATTTTACAATATCTAAATGTTTATTTTCAAATATGGTATAAGATACAAGTTTAAGTAAAAGCCTGCCAGCATTATGGTTTAGGTACAAATGAAAAGAATGGGAATCTTGAGCATGTGACCTTCCTTACCTCTGAGCCTTAGTTCCCTCCACAATTGATCCCGCCCACCCAAAGATTGTTAACCCTAAATGAAGTAAATATCAGTTAAGTGTGATATATGACTGGCAGTACACACTGAAATATTTAATAAAGTATCATCCAAAGAAGAACTCTTTTTTACATTTTGGGGAACATCTGTGTTTCTTCGAAATAAGCTCATATATTAAGGAAAAATAGATTATCTAAAAGCAATTAATGCAGTAAAGCACATATCAAAGTGATTTTTTTTTCTTTGATACAAAATGCTGTTTTAAACTTAAAGCTTTTTTTTTTAATTAAGGAGTACAAATGTTAGGGTGGTATTTGAATAGCGATTGAAAAATTAATTCTACAGTTTCTCTTAGCCTCGTTATCTCTTGCTATTTCCACATTACCTTTGATCTGGATTGTTAGAATGCGCCCTTTTTGTGGGATGTCATCACTGTGCTTTGTGCTGTCTTGTCTTCCCTGTGTCACTTGTCTGTGTATTCCTTTCTCATCCATATACATGTGCTACTTCATGACAGTTAAAGGATTTAAGCAAAGGGTAGGACTTCTCCTTCGAAGAGATTCTTAGTTTTGCCATAGTGTTTCATGTGTGCTTTCAGAAATAGAAATTAGCCTATTCTAATCTAGAATTCAAGCATTTAGTGGTTTTATTTTAATTAGTGCTTAGTAAACTTGTCACTGATTTTAATCATTGTTGTCTATTTGTTACTTAGTATGTGTTAAAATTATAGGAATTATAATTAGGTCTTTTCAGAATGTTACATGAGAATTTTTATAAGTTGCTTATTAAGAATAATAGAGACACCTAATAAATAGCATGAATGCATTCGGTAGTTGGAAGGCAAATAAGATTTTATGGACAGTGCATTAGTAGGTCTGGCTGTAAGTTAGAAGGGTCTCTAATGGGAAGCATATAGGATATACCAGGAAATGTAAGAAGAATCAGGATAGTTTATGTCAAATGGGTTAAATCAAGATGAGCAAGTCTCTTCTCAGAAATACATTTGTAATTAATGCCATTGAAGCAGCGTTATGGTCTCCCCATACTGTTTGTAAATGATACTGCTTTAATATAAATGCATTTTTAAATTTGCTTTTTGACCTAAAAAAGGTTTCTTTTGCTTTCAACTTTAGGATGAAAATATAACTCTATCAACTTATCCTCCCAATGGAAATATAGACTTAAAATACTTTCCATATTATGGGAAAAAACTGCATGTAAGTATTTAGAAGATCTTAAGTGGTTGTATTCTTGGGAGTCACAGATGTGGCACATCTGTATTAACATGTCACTTGTCTGGGGTAGGTAGACACATGTCCTTTGTAACTTGTATATCATATACTCTGCTTTTTAAATACAAATGGTGATGGTAAATTGAGATGCCACATCTACAATTCAAAACATAAAACCCAAGCAGAAAATATCATTTTCTCTTTCATTATTTAGGATGTGCTTGTTTAGAGAATGTAGAGAAGTAGTAAAGAAATAAAACTTGTTACCCAGAGATAACTATTATAGTCTAATTTCTTCCATATTTTTCCTTTAAGTTTATATTATATATAAATATCATTTTATAAAATTTATGTCATACTGTATGTATACTTATAAAACTTTTTATTTCGAAATGCTTTATAATTTAAAGTGGCTAGAATAGTAGAAAATTTCTCTAGACCCTTTACTCAGATTACCCAAATGTTCACGTTTTACCTCAATTGTCTTACCAATCTTCATTTATATGTAATTTTTTCCTTTTCGGTTTGTCTGCTGTTTTTCATGATTAAATTTAGGGTGTGCATTTTTGGCAAGTGTGCCTCAGAGGTAATGTTATGTTCTAGAATAGCATGTCAGGAGGGATGTTGTGTTGATTAGTTCCAATAGTGGTGATGGTAATCCTGAACACATAAAGGTGCTGTGAGCCAGGTTTCTCCACTGTAAAGATATTATGTTTTCCTTTGTAATCAATAAATATAAAATACTTGAGAATATTTTCTAAATTCTGTTTTTCCCATAGCCTTAGAATTTGTTAATTCTTGCCTGAATCAGTTAATAATAGGATTGTTCCCAAATGTTTTTCTAATTTCCTCTCCACCCTTTATTTATATCCATATATGTCCATGGATTCTTATTTTATTCAGGGGTATAATCTGTTATCATTTATTTTGGTGCTGAAATTGTCCCAGATTTGGCTGGTGGGAGACATCCAGGCTAGCTCCTCTGTCCTTTTGACATACTTCCATGATTCTTTGAGCATTTCATTACTTTCTGGCACCACAAGATATTCCAGGTTCATCTCTTACTTTCCCTGTCGCAGCCCTAGAATCAGTCCCTAGTTCCTTTTAGTGAAGAATTGTATTTAGAAACCACAATGATAGTAAAGCAACTGAGTATATTTTGTACCAAAGTACACAGCAATCGTAAGTAGGATAGACCTAAATAATAACCAGTAAGGTACATCTTATGCATGTTTATCAAAAATAACATATAGATAATAAAATACATAGCCTTCTCAAGCAAACCTTGAGCAGTCACAAAAATTTATCATAAAAATACATCCTACAGTTCCATAAAGTAGAAATATATTAGAAATGATAATTTCTGATCACAGTGCAATAACTAGAAATTATTAGCTTTCTTCCAAAGGAAACCGTACATCAAACAACTCTTGAGTGAAAGGGGAAATTCAAACCAAGATTATAGAATATCTAAAAAATAATGAAACAACATAATTACAACCCATGGGATACATTTCAAGCAGTATTCAGAGGAAAATTCATAGCCATAAACCATAGCCATTTTATCAATAAAAATTAAGTGAAAATAAATGAACATCCAGTTTTAAGAAAAGAGGTAGAGAATAGAAAATGTTAAATCTAATAGGTTAAGATCTTTTAAGGTTTTAAATTTTTACAGAATAAATCAACTTTTGATAAAGTGTAAATGAAGTTACTACAGTATTTGAATTAATGTGTTTTCCTTTGTTTGCCAGGTGAGGTATCTCCAGCCATTAGTTGCTGTCCAGGTCGGCATTGGTGCTAGTCCCACAAAAGAATTAACAGTCGAGTGCAAGATTGAAGGGTCACCCAATCTAAAAAACCATGATGATCGTGACAAGTTTTTAGGAAGAGTTGTGTTTAAAATCACAATGAATGCATAGTAGGAGTTAGGATATCCAGGATATCTCCACAGAGTAAATGTTGTGTTGTCTGTCTTCATTTTGTATCAGCTGGACCTGACATTCTAGAATTATGAGACCACCTTAGAGAAAGGTGGGGTGGTACATGACACTAGGGTAACATCATAACGTGCTTCCAGATCACAGTGTTCAATGTCCTCTGAAGTAACTGCCTGTTGCCTCTGCTGCCTTTTGGAACCATTGTACAGTCGCCAGACAGGGACCGTGAACACCTGATTCTGAACATGTAGAATGGGGGTCTTGTCCTGTTTTTATGTGGTTTAATTGCCAAGTGTCTAAAGCTTAATGTGCTGTGCTGTGTAAATATTTTATAGATTTAACACTGGTTAACTGTCATATTTTGATGCCAGCAAAGTTTTAGGGATGAAATGGTACCTGACCAACGAAATGACTTTATAGCTGAAAAAAATGTGGTATGTGGAGGTTCTGTATGTGAGGAGGAAAAAAGAAAATAAACATGGATTTGAAAGGTTTTCTTGGATTTTTTGTAAAGTTATTCTTTTATATATACTGAATTAGTCTATACTGATCATTTTGATTAACAATGCAAACTTTGTTGTAAGATGTAAAAAAAAAAAAAACCGTGATGGGATTATTTTTCGTGCTGGAAGTAAATCCCTTGCAAAAAAGTATTTTAGACCATAGATGAAACAGTATTTTTAGGTTACCCAGTTTGAATATGCACCTAATTTTTTCAATGAAATTAAATTCCTGAGATTTAAACTGTATGATAGTTTGCGAAATATCTTGTTACTGCTTTATTTAGCAGACTGTGGACTCTAATAAAAAATATAAATTGTGAAATATAAAACATGAAAGTTATTCAAAGCTGCCAACCAAACAAAGATTTTTTTTTTGAGGTTTGCTTTGTGTTGATGCAAGTCAGGAGGAGTGGGATCCGCCCCAGCTGGCTCAGGAATGGCTGTCTGGAGAAAACATGAGTGCTCTGGGTGGCCTTGGCTGGCCAGATGGGCCTTGATGCTTTGACGCTTTGGTCGTGGGCACTCAGGCCCCTCGGGAGCTCTGCTCTTTGCTGTGTCACTAAGATCTTAGGGATAACAGATTTTCATTTTAGAATGCTTCTTTGCAACTGAAGAAAATGATTCTTCGAGATCACCAACAACCTCCTGAGTGGTGCCTATGCTGCTTTTTCATAGACCACACTTTGAATTACAAATGATCAAAGGGCTAACAGCAAGCAGCTTTACATTCCCAGGGACTGAGTCTAGTACTAGTTTGATTAGTGGATGAAGAAGAGTCAACTGTCAGTGACTAGCTGGTGGGCCGTATTCCTAGCTCAAGGAAAATTGTGGGTTAGTTTCCTTAGAACTCCAAGCTGCACTGTGCTTGGAACTTTTTTATACATAAATTCTACTTCATTTCGATCACCTCAGTGGGTGATAGTTGACAAGTTATAGTTCAGTCTGTCCTACAGACAGGTTTTCAGCCTCTTTGCTACAGTGTTTCTTAGTGGGGTTTTCTATAGAAGATACTCTATCTAGAACATAAAAAAAGAAATGAGTTTGGTAACTTAAAGCTCTGTTGTCCTTTCTTACTGGTAGATTTTCCCCATCCATGTGGTGGTGATGTAAGAAAGGCTGGGTTTCCCTCTTCTCAAAGTTCAATGTAATAGGACCACCAGTCATTGAAGGTGCAGCCCCGCAGGACTTGCCAGATTCTGTCTATAGAGTCCTCTAGAAGAGAAAAGCCCATGGAATCTGCTTATTCATTTGGGAGGCAGAGGGGGGTAGGTAGAGTAAACTTTAAATCCTGATTTACATTTGATTGCTTAGAAATCTTAGGCAGATCACTTAACTTCTGAGCTGTAGTTCTCATGTGAGTGTAATGCTACCCTTCAGGCCTGCAAGGATTAAATGAGAAAATACCCATTACCAACATGTAGTAGATATTTATGTTAATTTCCAAGGGCTCACCCTTTTTCAGCAGTGTTTCCTTCCTGGTAACTTGAAAACTGCATAAATAACCACAATTTTGTTGCTCTCTTGGAGCAATTATCACTCCTTGAGAGGGGAGTGGTAAAAGGAGTCGAAAGTCTGCTGTCTGCCTACGGCCTTGTGCCCAGGTTTATACGGAAGGAGGGGTCACAAATATGTGAATTTGAAACCATCCCCATGGAAATTATTTCAGTTGGCTTGTGCTTTAGTAAAGTTGTCAAGTTTGAGTTTAAAGAAAACTGAACATTTTGCTAAATTGGCTTAGCAGTTCAGAGTTTTCCAGATCCTCCAGTTCCCACACTGGAGGGCTTGCGTTTCGAGCAGTGTATCCTCCTGTGCTCCTCACAGATTAGCCCAGTGTGGGCCAGTGCTTCACGAAGGGAGAACCCATTCACCGGAAGTCTTCGTTCATGTTCTTGGTTACAAAGCTTGATCAGGCATGACTGGCAAAGCAGTGTCTGCTTTTTGAACAAACTTACTTTCTCACATCCCTGTGAGTGTCGTCCTTCAAATAAGCCCATTTAGATCAATTATGCTACCATGTTTCATCCTTCAGAACTTTTTAAGAGTGGTTTTGGGGTGTGCTTTCAAGAGCCTGACATGGACAATTGTCAGAGTGGCAGGATATGTCCATTGAGGATGGACTTTTTAGAAACAGTTCACTCAAGGGGCAGGACTGGTAAGGGCTAGTATTTAAGCATGAAAAACAAAAAGTGACAAAGAATGTCTCCTAAAATCAGTCTTTTTAGTCATTTGTGTGTCCTCGACATCAAATAACTCTAAAGGGCCTTCATGAGGACAAAGTGGATTTGACTGGTGACCAAAAGCTAGTGAGTGATAGGCTGTCATTAGTTCTGTATTTGCTTGAAGACATGACCACTCTTATTCAAATATTAGACTCTGAAATTGGAAGAGTGTGAAGTCGTCCTGCTGGTGGCAAGAGACCCCAAGGAAAGCAGGAGACTGGGCTCCTAGCTCCAGTGAACCTGGGGCGAGGCCACCTCCTGCTGACCCTCATGCTTCTGGTGCGTGTGTCCTGCTCAGGTCTCTAGTACAAGAGCCGAGGGAGCATGAGGGGTGACATGAAATGGCAGACATGGGATTCCACATTTTTTTGTCATTAGCCTTGTTCCTTGTGATCCCTTTGGGTGGCTGAGGACAGCTGGGGATGGTGTGGAAAGGGATGATCTTTGCAGAATTATGTGCACACTCGGATAAGCTCTCCTGAGGTGTGGAAGGGAACTGAGGTGTGTCCAGAGCCATTATGTGGCAGAGTGAAACTAAGGGTCGAGGAGGAAGAAGCAAATGGGGTGTAGCAGGTAGAGAAGCTGACAGAGATGTACGGTAAAAATTCAGTGAGCACTTGGGAGTACCCTTCTGAGATGATGAATCCCTGTTTGGACCTAGTGCCTCTGGTGTCATGCCTGTGGTTATGTAACATCAGGAGGCAAGAGGTACTTTGAAGATAAACTTACTCATCAGCTGACTTTAAAATAGAGATTATCCTGCATTATCCAGAGGGCCTGATATAATCATGGGAGCCAAAAGCAGAAGTCAGATCTGAAGCTTGAGGACTGGATACACTGTTGCTCTCTTGAGAAAACCGAAGAAGGAAATGAATTCTGGAAGCCGAATTTGCCCCAGAGGCTCCGGAGGAGAGCCCAGCGGAGCCAGACTGTTGACCACAGAAATGGGAGATAAATGACTATCATCTAAAGCCAGTGAATTTGTGGTCATTTGTTATGGCAGCAAATAGAAAGCTAATATGGCCATTTTCTCAATGAAGATTATATCCTAAAACCCAGTACTTCTCGAACCTTGTGAGCATGTGATTCCTCAAGGGATCCTGTTTCAAATGCATCTGCTGATTCAGCAATGTCTGGGATAGGGACTGAGATTCGCATTTTTAAGCTCCCAGGTGCTGCTGCCAAGGCTGCTCTGAAGACCCACCTTTGAGCACAAGACTCCGTGTGACCATCGTGGTCAGTGCAGTGCCTGGTATTCAGAGCCAGGGCAAAGGAGAGAGGAAATGAGAATTGAGAGAAGAGCAGCCTAGGATAGATACTATTCCGCTGTGAAAGAATACAAAGTTTACAAAGGAGAGGTGCTTTGTGTCGGTGGGCCTCTGGCCTGCAGCTAGACTAGGCCACCCCGTACAGTGGGCAAGGCCCGGTTATGGATGAGGTATTTTTGTGGTTTTAGCTTTTTTGTGTTCCTGTGGGAGGACAGTGGCCTGCAGTGATGGGTCTAGCTTCCTGAGGATGGCTTGGTGCAGGCCTGCCCATCGCAAGGTCCTCGCCAGCACCCCTTTCTCCCAACTGAATAAAAGGTAAGTTTCTGGAGGCTACCAGCTTGAAAACGAAGGGAACACACTTTATCAAAAGAAAACTGCAGAGTTGCTATCAGTCCTTAGAAGGAATGGATGCATTCGTCGTCGCTGTTGTTTTTAATGTTCATTGAGTAACCGGTGTGAATGGCAGGCACTATACTAGGAGCTTGGGATTCACTGGCAGACAAAATAAGATCTCTGCTCAGGGGTAGTACAACCTACAGTGACAGCTACAGCAAGGCTCGCACTGTTTCTGCTAGGCTCTCAGTCTGCATGGTAAGCGCCTCTTTGCTCTTACAGGAGGGTCATGGCCTCTGGACGCTGAGTGCTGAGGCCAGAGTAGGTCTGGTGTGCTTGTCCATGAGCTGTGCTCCCCTTCAGTCCCCAGATGGGCTGGGCTGGCCTGCAGCCAGTCATCAGCGGGTCTGTGGAGCCTCTTTCTGAGGCGACAGGCTAGAACTAATCAAATTCCTTTAAGTCCGGAGCCACCCAGAGAGATGGCAGTAACCATGCCTACACAAAGGATCTTGAGGACACTTGCTCTTACTTTACAAATACTCTAAGACAAGAATTTTAGAAGATTCCATCAGATCCTTAAAAATTAACTGCAATGGATGAGTTTAGCCTGGGCAGCAAGCAGAGTTGAAAATCCGTGTTAGTCGGAAAGGTACCGTGATGTTTGTAGGTATGTTGCAAAGATATTAGGGTTTAAAAATAGTGTGAATGCTCCTCAAAAACCTCACATATGGTAGGTACTTTGACTGTCATCTCGACTCCGCAGAGAAGCGGCTATTATAAGGAGGGTCTGTTCTGGAATCCATCCCAGTGAGTTTGCTAATGAGGCATCCAGCGTGAGGTGCTCCAAAACACAGGCCCCAAGCATCAGCCACATTTGGGGAACCCCAGACCTCTGTGGCCACTTTATTGGAGGAACCCTGACTAGGGGTTTCCTCCTGTGTTAAGAAACTGCAGACGCAAACAGCACCCCCTGGCCCATGTTCTCCTGACAGTCTGAATGGGTTTTCTTGAATGTCTTTTCCACAATGATCCTCCTGATTAGGATTGAGGGACAATGCAGGAGATGGGCACAGTCTGTTCTCTCAACTGCCACACAGTACAGACACCCAATCCGGTCTTTCAGATGGCATGTTGCCGTTTTAACTTCTCTCCAGCTTTCATGTCGCCATCTTTTGTGTGACTCACAAATACAGGGCCTCCGAAATGAGTGGTTCTTTCCCAAGTCACGTTTGTGCCCACCTTGTCTACTGGCACTACCAGGCTCTGACTGTCCCCGCTGCTTGTCAGGAACGTGCCTCCCTCCACCACCACTGTCCTGCCCTGGGGACACGTAGCTCAGAGTTCACTGTCTCTATTCAGAGGTCTGTCCTGGTGGTGGCCCTTTGCTGGTGGTCAGCACTTCTGTCTTCAGTTCAGACTTGATTATTTGTGCTGTTTCGTGACACCGAAGCATCAAGTCTGCGAAGTGTGTGTTTTTCCTCAGTTGTGATTGTCAGCCCCTGAAGCGCGGGAACCTGCCCTCCATTGGTGGCCTTTGGTCTCCTCCCTGCAGCAGGTACCAGCGGTAACAGCACACAGTCCCAAGCCACTCCAGGCACCTGCACTTTTTTCCATAGTACTGACTTTTGGACATTAAATTAGCTCTAGTTCCTTAGGGATTTTCCTCAGAATTTTACGCTCCTACCTCGTTCCTACCTTGGGCAAAGCACTTTCACAGTCATAGTTTATCCTGAAATGCCTGTGGGGCAAGGAGGGGCAGAGGGAGGCTGCCATTCTACTAGGCCGGAAACAAGTCCAGCGAGAGCCCAGGGCCCTATGGCTTTTTAGTGGAGCCCGCACCAGAAACTGAGGTCTCGGCTCCAGCCCTGCCATCCCATGAATTCCAGCACTTCGACTTGCTCTTGAAATGTGTGTATTTCTATAAGCAATTCCCGCCCCTGTCCTGTGTTTAACTTCACGATCTTGGGCCTTTGGACAACAGCACTCTAATAAAACAATGCTGCTGCTAGAACACAACTGCTCTTGCTTGTAAGAGGATCTCCAACAAGACCACTGCGGTAAGCGGGGGTGTCTACGGTTTCCGCCCGCCCCGACCCAGTCCTGCTAGACCCGGTCCCAGCACTTTGATGTTCCCTGCCGTAGTTCTGGTGGGGTGACCCACTGACCTGTTTCCAGATGACCTGAGCTCATCTGCATATGTTCTTCCCGGCCACACTGTTTGTGACCCAGGCTGGTCCAAGGAGAGGGGACCCCAGGACCGTTAGAACAGTGGTCAGGAGAAGTGTTTACCCCTGGGATAGAGGGATAGTGGGCAGTGAGGAGTCCTGCAGGTGCTGGTGACTGTCTTGCCACGATTTGGAGAGAGCCCGCCTGGGAAAGAAACCCACAATGTGGGCGAGGAGGAAAACCAGGGGACTTGCTGGCATAGTTATGCCACCTTCGGCCTCCATCTGCTAGGGAGCCCTGATTCCATAAGACTGACTGTCCTCTTTGAAAAAGGCTGAGGTAGAAGAAGGGAAGGCTTTGTCCTGGGCCTTAGTTTTTTTATCCTGTGCAAGTGTCCAAACCGCAAAGAACTTAGGACTGGACTCATTCCCCTTTAAACCCCGAAAGCTGACCACCTCCCACCCCTACAACCAACTCTGTGCCAAATGACAGATAACCTATTTGACCTGGATTTGTTTGTATCAAACTTAAGCCATATACTTATCGGAGTTGTAGACTGCCGTGGAGGGGCTTGGTTCAACTTTATTTAAGAACACAGTCCGGAGCTAGACAGGTTTCAAATTCTTCTCTGTCCTTTGCTCAAGCTGTGTGACCTTGGCCAATAACTTAACCTCTCTGTTTCTCAGAGTTTTTGTTTGTTGAATAGAGCTAAGTGCCTGGCCATTAGAGTGATATGTCTTAGGAATTCATTATTGTTAAAGAAAATTAGTTATTTGGGAATAGTTTATTTCTCTTTTCCCTCCTGTACTTCATGAATGCCTTGGCCACAGGACTCCTCATTTACCCAGGTACATTTTCTGCACTCACCATCACTACCATCTGGAGCCAGAGCCAGCTTTTCAGCTTTGGAGACTTGCTCAGGGTTTATGGCAGTTACCTGGAGTAATGGAGTAACATCTTGCTCAATCGAAGACCAGTCACTAATGCAACTTACGAACCAATGGCTAAAAGAACTTTGCCCCAAGAGAAGAGCAGTGAATACGCCTATGGATGCAGAGGATAGGAGGAAAATAGATTCCGTGCCCGGCCCCAGAGGCCTTTCGAAATGGGCTTTTGAGTGAATGTCCCTGGCCCCCGTTCACCTGTTAAACCAGAGATCTCTAACGTGACTGTTTTTGAACTTAAGGATGGGTGCAGGGGTGCACCCGAGTTGGATGCCTCGTGTTGGTCTGTCTGGCATTTAAGGTATCTCCCTCCCTTGATACAAAGATTGAATGGGGAAAGCTGGCTCGAACTCCAGAGCTGAGAGCCTCTCTTTGCAAGTGATTTATTTGGTCCCTTCATGACCTTGGAATAGTCACTCGCCTTCTCTACTGCGCAAGCTGCTCCTGGGGAGATATTACAGATAAATTCACACGGAAAGCAGGTGCAAGAATTATAGACCTCTTGATGTAGTTGTTAGTCATCTGTTTTTGACTATAAGAAGCCCTTTCCCTCTCATACTCACTGGCTTCTCAGGGCAAGTGTTCTCTTGTTAGCAGCTGCCCACACTCGAATATGGAAAAAATCCAGAGGCTGCCAGTTAGAACGAGCATGTTCATGGCAGCGGCGGGCAGACGACTACCTGGCGCTGGACTGGGGGTGGGGGTGGGGTGAAACGGCCGTTTCCATATGTGAAACAAGAACCATATTGTCTGGGACTTAGCAAAGCTATGCAGCCCTCAAATTTCCATGGTCTTTTCCTGGCTTATAGAAAATAAACTAACCTTCCCCGAGGGAGAGAAAAGGTATAGTCCGCAGGGGCCTGGGCTGACTGGAATAGCACAGTCGATTGGTGGGCAGGTGCCCAGGGGTGGGTGGGTGACAGGGCGAGGTCTGGTGCCTCCTCCCTTTTCCTAAGAGTCAGGTTTTATCTGCTGGATCAGCTTGTTTTCTACGATTATCCACTTCTGAAGCCAGGCAAATGCCACACCTTTCCAACTTTTCACTCTTTATCTCGTCCTCTCTTGACTCAATCCAGCAGAAAAGAAAACTAGGGTAGTAAAAGCCAGTTTTTCACACTTAATTCAGGCTTTGGCCAGATAATCCATGCTGAAGGTGAGAGCACTATTTGGTTATTCAAAACTAACCAAAAGGTCAACATACTTTGAAAAAGCATGTAGACCACTTATTGATTCATTCATTTACTCATTCCATCAAGACTGAGAATTTAGCATTATATCTTAGCCATTGTACAGCCCTGAATTCACAAAGATAAAAGAAAGTCCATATATAACAAGCAAGTTCCCGATTGTATGTTATTTTCAAAGAATTTCTAATTTCCAATAAGCAAACAGTTTTCACTGGTTTCCCTCACACTGACAGTAAAGCTTGAGAATTCCTGAGTGAGGTGGGCGTGGGCTTGTGATGCCTGTGCTCTGAGCCGCATTAACCTTTCCTCCCTCCTCTTCCAAGCAAGCATTCCAGCCATAGAAGCCCTTCAAATATCCCAAACACCCACAACGTCTGCATGTGTGCACACACACGCGCGCGCACACGCACACACAGTATCTTGTAGGAGGGAGACAGGTAAATGTGTGCACAGGACACTCCCTCTCTCCTTCCCCCCACTGAGGGCAACATCTCTCTTCACTTAAAAATTCGTCAAGAGCGTCAACAGGCTGTCAACTGTGGAGTGTGTTCTAATACTGCTTGTTGAACGTGACAAAATCCTACAGAAAATTTGGGATTTTAGTAGATTATGCATAGAAATTATTTTATGTGATTTGGAATATGTGTGCGTATATATATAAATGTATAAACTAAAAAAATGGCAGCTCATCCGAGATCATCAAATGAGGAGAAATCATTAATTTATAGCCAGCAGGACCTTAACTGAATCGGGGACTCCTAGTACAGCAATTGGTATTTGTTAAGTCTCCTAAACAAAAACCTACATGAAACATACCACCACCACCACAAAGGAGATCGTGCTTTTATTTACCAAATGCTAGCACCCTCAGCACCCAAAGGGAACACACAGCCTCCCTTCCTCCCTTGCTGACGACCCATCGCCCTCCAGGGCTCCCACGGCTTCCATGGCTGATGCTATACGGATGTTGCAATCTTTCGTTTCTGTGCTTTCTCTGCCCGCGGTATTTCTCTCCAGCTTTTTCTCCCATCTGTGTTTCAGTCTCTCCTTTGTCAGGCTCACTGGGAGTGGTCCCAGCTTGCCCCAGCAGGCACCTACCTCCCAGACCAAACCCCAACCTCAGCCCTGGATTTGCTCATGCTTTTGCCCTCCAGGCTCTGAGAAACCTTTCCGGAGGGACTCAGGCAGAGGAGGAGGTGGGGAGGAACTGTTTCCTCAGCAGGCCGATTTCTTTGGCCAAGCCTGTCTTTCATCTGCATAATCAATGTATAAACAAGCTTCCTGGCCTAGGCCCAATAGGGAGATAAGAGCTGCTTTGGTGATAGTGATTCTTAATCTACCAGTTTTGGAAATGTTTTTTGAGAAACTTTCTGTAAGCCCTGGAGGTGGTGGTGTCCATTACGGGCACTGTTTCTGAAGACAGACTCCTTTGAGGGTCTGTCTCTAGGAATCTAGGTGAGGACTGAAGCCAGGGCCCTGTGACTGCTGAAGCTGCCCGCTTGCCAGGATCTGAGTCAATGCTGTGGGGAAGTAGCAGGTCCCCTCCTGATCTGCCCTGGCTGGCTTGTCTCAGGGGGGTAGAAGAAAGGGAGGGATGCTAACCTCCCTGGATGCACTGCAGTTTGATGGTCAGCGTCTTTTTATGTGCCTTTATCCAACTTCCAAGGGGGTCCCCAGGGCTAACGTTGGTTTTTGTTCTTAAAAGTAATTTCTAAAAGTATTTACTGAAATAATAATAAAAAAAATCTGTCATTTTTGTTCCCTTCTTTAAGTGTTTACTGAATTTTGATTAAACTTGAGGAAATAGTCCATTTCTTAGATGCTCACTGGATGGGCTGGAGCCCTTTTTACAGAATAGTCCACCACCAGGCAAAAAAAGGCCTTGTTTCTACTGACAATACCTAGGTGCTTTAAAAACACGTCCCACAAAAGCATTTTTCGTTGTATTCAGATTCAAGGTCCAAAACGAACCCATGTTCACTGGAGGCTTGAAAAAAAAAAAAAAAGCCTATTAGTAGCAGATCCTGAAAATAATTCCTGCAGAGACGGTATCTTTCAGAACCATCATTTTCAGGCTTTAGCTCACATTCTTCTCATGAATTCTAATTGCGTGCTGGCTTTCGGGGGCCATGGCCCAGTACTAGGGCATGAAGGAAGAAAACAAATCTGAGCTTGGTAGATGTCAATGTACTTGAGCAAGGTAGGAGTTAAGAAGCAAGAAGGAAGTGGTTAGGTGATAGTTACTGTGCCCCAGAGGCAAAAATGTCAGAGAGTGATTTGCATGAAAGTGAGAAAGCGGTTCTGGCGAATTCTAGTTTGCATTAGATGGGATTGGTTTCACCCACCCAGATACAGGTGGATCCTTGCCAAAGTGCATTTTATACTCTGAGATTTCTTAAAAGCAAGTTTCAGCAAGAAGCTGGAAAGCCCTCCCAGGAAGGTCGAGCTGGCAGTGCTCAGGGGCTCCCAGGCATTTGGCAACGGTCCACAGTAAGAACAACAGGAACCCGCCCCACAGGCGAGAACACTGAGAAGGCTGGAGGTGTCGATGGTGTATGCAAGAGTAAAGGAAGAGGAACCAGTGCTCCAGTGCTCCAGTGAAGACGCAGAAATGGAAGAACTCTGTAACTACAGTAGTTCATCCGTCAGAAGGAATGGTGAAAAAATAGCTAGCTTCTGGGAAAAGGAACTGAGAGTTGATTGTCGGTGGGGTTCTGTCTCCCAGAGAAGACTCTCTTGGTTGAGGCTGTCTTTTCTCTGATGCTTTGTCAGCTGAGCCTAGCTCAAGCAGCTGGATATTGAAGTAAACAACTGCTTGGGCTCTGCAGACATCTTCCCTGGTCAGGTGTGTCCGATGGCTACTGATGACAC
This sequence comes from Rousettus aegyptiacus, assembly GCF_014176215.1. NCBI lineage: Eukaryota > Metazoa > Chordata > Mammalia > Chiroptera > Pteropodidae > Rousettus > Rousettus aegyptiacus. The sequence goes on along the minus strand of NW_023416307.1, from coordinate 123,675,504 downwards.
TCTCAGTGGTCGTTCACATCTCTGGACCACATGGTCACAAGAGCCAAAGCACTTCCTTAGGACCTAATGACCCAGTGTTATTCCCATGCATCCTTGGACACGTTAACCAAAGGGCACTAAAAAATGGCTCTATGGGATAGAACGAGCAGAGAGGGCATGATACCAGCCTGGACTCAGCACTCTGGGAAATCCCCGGGATAAGGGTGTGGGCCCTGACTCCCTGCTTCTGCACTGGACCTTCCACACCACTGCCATCACTTATGCAGCCTACCGAACTCAAGCGAGTGTCTTCATGGGGAGATGCCTTCTTTACTGGCTCTTCACATTCAAGTGAGTGCTTTCTTAACCATTTCCTAGTGTTGTTCTTCAAGACCTGGCCCTATTCTGTGACTCCTAAGTTGCTCCCAATCCCTCTTTATCTTCTGACTGCCCACGTGCCCACCATGGACCCTGCTCAGCTTGTTGGAATGTAGGAGATAGTGTTATCACAGGCTTCTGCCTCTCTCTTTGGCAGTCAGGGATTGCTTGAGCAGAAGATGTTGAGGCACCACTGTGGCCCCTGGGGCCAGGAGAAATTCTGCTTGAGGCCTGGAAGCATGGCATTCTGTACTCATCACTGTAGTTGTTCTCTTTGATGCTGGTTTGGTGTAAAGGGTAGATAAGCATCTTCTTTAAAAATTGTATTCAGATCTGTTTCTGGGACTGTAAAGACATTCTTTATATAAGATGACCTTAAAAAGATGTAATGTAAAGTCATAGGTTTCTAACACAGAAAGCCTTTTTTTTTCCATTTTTAAATTAATTGGAGGTAAAAGGATTAATAACATTAAATTTCAGGTGGACTTCATATCCGTATACTCTATTTGTTGTGTGTGCGCCACCATAAGACTAGTTTCTGTCACCTTGCATTTGACTACCTTACCCTCTTTGTCCTCTTCCTTCCCTTCTGGTAACCACCATTCTGCTGTCTGCTATCTATGAAGGGTTTTTTGTTTGTTTGTTTGTTGTTCTTTTATATTCCATGAGTGAGTCTATAGCCATACTACCCTGAATAAGCTCGATCCCGTCTGATCTCAGAAGCTAAGCAGGGTCGGGCCTGGTTAGTACTTGGATGGGAGACCACCTAGGAAGACCAGGTGCTGTAGGCTTAAAAAGTAAACAAAATAAGGGATCATAAGATGACAAGGTCCTTGCAATCTGTGAAGTCAGCCAAGGGTTGCCTTGCCTAAAAAGTGCTTTAAAAAAATAAATTCTATGAGTGAAATCATATGGTTCTTGTCCTTAGCCATCTGACTTATTTCTTAGCATATACTCACAAGATCTACACCTATTGTCACAAATATTAACATTTCATTTTCTTATGGCTGAGTAGTATTCCAATGCATATACATACATCTTTATCCAGTCATCTGTCAAAGGACACTTAAGTTATTTGCATGTCTTGGCTATTGTGAATAATGATGCAGTTAGCATAGGGGTGCAGATGTCTCTACGAATAAGTGTAGAAAAGCTTTTTAACATCTAACCTATTTCCACCATAGGTGGGACAGGCAGTGTCCACGTATTGGGGAGTGCTCCTGGAAACACCACCTGTAAAACAGTATAGGAAGCAGGAGGGGTGGAGGAGGGTGCGCTGAACCATGATGCAGTTGCCAGAGGAACAGGCCAATGCCATGAGGAACTCTGAAATTGGGGTTAAGTGCCCTTCAGATACACCAAACTGAGGCGAGGAGACTGGGCTTTGTGCCCCCTCACTGCTGCACGTGGGTGTGAGCTCAGGCAAGCCAGTCCCCTAGGGGAGTGTCCCCCAGGACTGCCTGAAGGAGGGACTCAGCTGCAGGAGGTGTTCGGTTCTAAAGGAAGGGGACCAGGCATTGCACAATATGGATTAACCCCCCATCCACCAGCTAATAATGAGACGACACCATTTTAAATTATTTATTTATTTCTATAGTACATCTCATTGAAATCATATATCAGTCTAATATTTTTTTTATCCTCAAGCACAACTGATACTCATTTCAGATGCTTTTTTCCCCCTTTCCTTCTTTTAACCTTATAGAATGGAGAAAGATACACTTTAATGGACAAAAACATCACTCAGAGTTTATTAAAAATACAGCTTCCCAGGCCCCACTCCCAGAGCTTCCAAGTGTCTGGGGTGGACTGAGGGATGCAAAATTTTAACCCCCACTCCTGTCAATTCTGCTGCAGGTGGTCCTTGAACCATCCTTCGAGAAACACTGCTTAGGATTTGTCTGTTATCTGTCAGAAGCAATTTCAGAAAGCCCAGGAAATTAAGTATACAGAAATAAGCTCTTCTATAAAATTTCCATATAAAAATAATGGTATTTATTTACAAAGTTTGAGATGCTACAAAATAATACATCACATTAGGTTAGGTGTTTCGGTCTAACAAAGTCTACATTAGGCAAGTCAGATGTGGTGCTTTCCCCTTATCTGGCTTGTTTAAACTGCTTAAAGCATGTGGCACCCTGACGTTTCCTTCACACAGAAAAAAAGCAGAACTATATTTTCTGAACATAAAACCTAATAATACATGATCAGGGTAAAGTATTTCCAAATGAAAAGGTGGACAAACAGGTGATTCGGGCTCGCAGCTTTTTTTTTTCTTTTTGTCATAATGTCGAACGTGGCGGTGGTCAACAAAACGTCCCAAGGACCTCACAGTACTGAACTGTGGTCTTCAGAGTCCAGGCCGCCTGAGCAGCTAGTGCAGTTCGCCAGTCGGTGGTTCCATCTTCCAGGACACTGGAAGGTTGAACCCGACATGGTACTACTGGGAAAAATAGAACTGCAGCTGCCCAGAAGTGTTTCAGCCAAAAGTTATCTGGGTCCTCACGGCCTTTTTAGTATTTAAACAACAACAACAAAAAATCTTTGACTCCAGCCATGAACAAGCAAAATCAGGTCACTTGTTAGTAGGCGGTTTCCTGGCATGTGAAATGATGCAGTAATAGACTGGTGAGTTCGAAGTGAAAGTGATTAGTTTTAAAACCCAAAAGTGATCTGGGGAAATTTCCTCCTTGAGACAGGCATGGACAGAAACAAGCTAATGCGGTACAGAAGGGGCAGCTGGCAATTTAACCTCAAGCCCCCTACCGGTGACCCGTGTACGTAACTGTTGTCACCCACGGAGCAGTGTTTCTTCCTGGGGGTGCCTGTCTAAACCTGGGGTCTTCTGAGTTGAGAGGCCCAAAGCCGACACCACAGCCTCACACTGGGACTCACGAGTGTCCCGCTTCCGTGGCTCGGCTGTTTAGCACCTGGTGTGCCAGGGCTGATTTAATCCCAGAGCCATCTGGGAGGACTGCGGTGAGGGCAGTTTTCAGGAGGCAAAGTGGTCCTTCCAGGACCCTGCCAGGCAGGCTGAGGGACATTAGGCTTGTTTCCTGTCCTAATGAGTGGGGTAGCAAGAGGTTCTCTCTCATTGAGACCCTTGGTGGAGAAAGGGTAAGTCCTGTCCCTCCATTTCATCCACATTGGCTTCCAATGCAGCTGTAAGCAGGGAGGACCAAGTCCACTCTACTAGAATAGCAAGAGGTCAAGACAGTGCTGGATTCCATAGGCCTTTTTGTAAAGCAAAGGCCATATAAGAATGAGATGAGATTTTACCTTGCCTGAGAACAGCTGCACAGACTATATATACATGAGGATGCTTTCTCCTGTCTCAATCCCATGATGAGTGAATGGATGTTTGCTACCATTTAAGCTTCTGTACTTGTCAGGGATTCCAAGGGCATAACTAGAAGGTCAAAGTTCTGTGTCCCGTTTTTTTCTTCCTTAGCATATAGTGTGAGTGTAGAGGTATGTGGAAAAACTGGACCCCAAAGGTTATCTAACTTCTCAGAGATATCTTGGTTATGTAAAGAGGCTAATTCCTGAGAAATGTTATCATTTATGTGGATATTTAGATCGATTTTTTTGAAAAGGTAAAATCTTAAGCAAACATCAGACATTTTCCTTTGGAGTAACAGTGTTTGGCTTGAGTGGAAGTCAAACTAACAACATTCTACTGTGAATCAGACGACAGGTAGGAACATTTTTGAGGATCCCTCAGACTGCATGGTGCGGGCCCCTGGCACCCGCTGTGGGCCTCTAATAAACAGATATGCTCATCAGTGCTTGGGAACCATCGTTTTGGGTGCAAGGGGAACCTATTTGGGAAAATGGCCCTCTGTAGTCTTCAGTCCCACTAAAGCCAGTCCATATTATGTGTGTAATACAAAAAGTAGATCTTTATATATCCAATAACTTACAAAACTAGAATAAAACACCCAGAAAAGTGATTACTTTTCTAATATGTAGGTTCAACTGGAAGGTAATGAAGCTAATGAGAACTTCATGGGTTAGTTAGAATCTTCTCTTGGTTTATGGATACTGCTGATAGCTGTGTGGTTTTTTGTTAAATCCTCAAGATTCCTTAACAGTCTCTAAAATGTATGCTTTAATGAACAGCGTGGCCCTTGGAATTTAGTAGCAATTCCAAGTGCATGCCATGGGAGAGAGTGGCATGCTAAGAAGGTATGGAGACATCTGTCTTTCAATTGTCTGATTCAGGACCAATGTCACTTTCTCAGGGGGGCCTTCCTGGGCCACTCCCAAAGTAGCCTATTGCCTATTGTTCCATTACCACTGATCAATCTGAATGTTTTCTGTTCTATATTCAAAAGCTTACTGAAGGGTTAAATCTTTACATTCACTGTCCAAGGCTCACCCACAGTCTTAAGGTCCATCTCAGATTTGTTGGGTAGGGACCCTTCTCTTACATGCCCTCAGGCAGGGAGCTAGATAGGACCCTTGAAATGAATCACTCACTGATAAAGCTAACCAGGTTCTCTCCCTCTGAGGGTGAAGAGGCTGAGGCAGGTCCCTTCCTGTTTAACCATGCCCCATGAACACCCACCCCCACTGCGTTCTGACTGTCCCAGGGGCCAAAGTTACATCTACACTTGGAGCAACTGTGCTGTCTCTTCGACCCAAGTGGCCAGAGTTGTGGTTTAGCAAACAGCTGAGTTATCGACGTCTGCAGGGCTAAAGTGAGCAACTCCTCTGTGAAATATCTCCATTTAAATTACCTGACATGGGCTACTTGTTTGTCAGAGGGCTGACCCTGGCATTCTTTTTCAAGCATGTAAATTTTGCTGATGAGGTGGAGTGATCCTCTTTCATCCTGGTAAAACGACTTAACGTTTTCTCCCCGCCACCTCTACACAGAGTCGAAGGGAACAAAACATACGGCCATCACTTGCACAGTTGTCCGGGGCAGTGGGCATCACTGCCGGGCGGGAGTCGCTGTGTCGGCACCGCTTCTCCTGCCCCGTGCTCCAGGTTCTCCAGGGTCCTAAGGCACCGTTTACAGCAACACTCAGACAAGCTGCTTTTATCACCTTGTCATCACATGAGAAGATTAAGTGGATGAGACGGCCTCACGGCGGGGAGGGGTGAAGGGAAGCCTGGGTGGGTGCCTGAGGCACGGCTGGGAACCCCAGCGGCACTGCCCTTCCCACACACGGGTCAAACATGGCAGGCCTCGTGCCACCTGCGCGTGTAACGGAGCAAGAATTTACTGACCGAATGACACTACGCGCTTGAAAGAGTAATAGCTAAACTGACCCTTGGGGTGGGGGGAAAGCCGCTCGAACTCCCCAGAAAGCAGTGTGACCAGCACCCTTCGAGAGGGGTGTCCATGTGTGCACATGCACGGACGCAAGAAACCCCCAGTGCCGCTCCTCTCAAGAAGCCTCTCTGTTGTAACCACAATTTCCTAACATTTTTTCACTTTGACTTCTATATGAAATTGTGACTGAGGGCTGAGCTTTAGACCCAGACCAACCTGTTTAGGAGAGATTCAGGAGAATAACAGAATTTATCTTTCTAAACATCTCAACCTAGTTTTCTGCTCAGGTTAAGGCTTTACACCAGCAACATGTACTGGTGACTACGGTGCGACTCTATTAGGCATTCTCAGCAGTACCCCAACAATATTACTGAGAGTCAGCGGGCATTCCCAGTCAAACACCACACACCTGTGGCTGGGGTGGCCAACGATGGGGCTCCCACGATGAAGAGTCTTTGGTTGCTTTTTCTTTTAAATCCATGTTATATCAATTTCAAGTTTGATAGCAGAGAGAGAGAGAGAGAGAGAGAGAGAGAGAGAGAGAGAGAGAGAGAGAGAGACACACACACGGAGGGAAGGAAGGATGGTAGAGAGGGATGGTTTCTGAAGAAGTTTAGCAAGGATTTCGTGACTTGGTAAAGGGCTGGTTACGATTCACGTGCCAGCAGTGTATGGTGATGTACAGGCCTTGAGGGCTGTATCACAATGCTCTGAAAACTAAACAGCTGGCTGTGGCAGCCCTTGGCCTCTCCAGGTCGCTGCTGGGCCCGCTCTAAGTACATAGATGGGAAAGGTAGGGGTTATTAAGGGAGGAGGCAGCCTCTTTAAGGACAGTTTGGAAGGAAGCCCGGTTTCACCTGCCTGTGCAGCTGACAATCTCCTAGTCAGAATTGTCTCCTGGAGGCCCACGGGGACCGGCTGTGGCCTTTGCAGCTTAGGACTCCTCCCATTTGTCCAGCCGCAGGGGTGTGTCCCAGAACTCAGGCTGAGAAGGAATTCTCTAAAGACTGCCTCTCTTTATCTGTGCCCGGTCGAACACTCTGAGTCTGCACTATGGCTCATTTCTGACAGAATGAGTTTTTTTTTTTATCTCCAAGAAACTTAAAATTGTATGTTTTTGTGGATTAGTTTTTAATGGCCTAATCAAAATTTTAGGTCAGCCAAGGTTTTTACCTGCAGCTCCCTGTAAGCACAGTGACAGAGCTGTAAAAAGGCATCCTCAGGCATCCACGCTTCCCCCATGGGATTGAGAAAAGGACTGATTTGGGCTGAGCTTGGTGCTGGGCCCAGAGATGCTAGATGTATAAGCTGGGGCAAGTCCCAATGGTTCGAAACAAAGATCCAGAGTTAACTGTCCATTATCACCGGGTCCTTTTCAAGGCCCTACTGTGAAATCAAGTCGGGGTTTGGCCATGGTGGCAGATGTTGCCACACCTCTCCCTTCAGAGAAGTAACTGTGAACACACCCACGCAGGGCTGCCGGCGGCATCTTTGGCTCTGAGGCTATGAAATAACACACTGGGTATCGCGCTTAAACCCGACCACTTAGAGAGTTCAACATTTTTACGACAGTTTCTGTGAAACACGACATCAGATTAGTTTGAAATGCAATTTACCCAGAAATAAACCCAATAAGGTCATTTTGATTAATGAAAATGTACAAAAGGTGACATGTACAGGAAAACATTGCCGTTCATATTCTGAAAAAATACATCTTTTAAAAGCAATGATATTTGGTTCATTTTCAATTGCACAATGAGTGAAATACAATTACTGCAGGGGTAAGCAAGCAATTCGGTCATAAGAATCTCTTTTGTTGTTAATGAAAACGCTATATGAAATGCATAGCTTTGATTAAAACTAGACACAACTCCCTTCTCCATAAAACTCCAGATTTAGAATGCTGGCGAAAGGCAGTGCTGGCAAAGTATTTAATGCACGCAGAAATGCTATTCTATTTTGGCTTCCAGAAGTAGCCCTAAACAATTCTATGCACCAATGCATTGGCTAATAATGAACATTTCAGCTTTACTATAAATTATTCTAAATGTCACTTAAGTACTTAAGAATTAGCACTCGCTCCTTTCTAGAAGCCGTCTAAGGCAGCTGATGCGTAAAGCACCTCAACTAGACTTTCAACTAGTTCAGCAGTTCAATCTGTGCTCCCGAGGCCATGAGGATTGCCATCTACATCCCTCTCTGTACAAGTCACCCCACTGGGACTCTTCATGTTCATTAGTGCCTTGTAGAAGGCAGCCCAGGCATGGGAGAGAAACTAGAGAAACAGAATCATCAAGCGCTGCTCACTGTAGCCATCTTAATTCTAAGGAGGGTGGCGTGGGCGTGCAGGAACACAAGGACCCCCACCTGAAGGAAGATAAACGAGCTTCATTCATGCTGCCAATCTGCTGGGACTGTCCCCTCTATCACCTCAGAAAGCACACTCTGTCTGAGACGTGACCTAGTGCTCTGTTGTTCAGAGTCTTCATTCACGCTATGTTAACTTTCATCTCGATCATGTCAGCCTTCATGTAATCTGCTTATTGTGTTTCCCTAGTTTTCACTGAACACACAGTGCAAACAAAGGCAAAGACTGAAGCAATCATTTCAAAAACAAGAGCTCACACTAAAAACACACGAGCATCAAATGTTAAAACGTGGGTTTCCTCCTGTCTTTATTCTGGGGAGGAGGAATCCTCCTCATCTTCTTCCTCGTCTTCGTCGTTGAACGAACAGGGGGTCTCGCCTCGGGACTCGGAGCAGTGAGAGGCCGCACTGCTGGACTGGTGACTGTTTGGGGCAAGGAGCTGCCCAGTTGCTAAGGCCACTTCAGCATCCAAGCAAAACCCCTGGTTTACACTAGCAAACAATTAAAAACACACAGGCTCATTAATGTGGCGTACGTTTTAAGCTTTGTAAAAGAGGAATGACAACGTGGGAAAGGAGGTGCCACTGGCGAGCTCTGCCTATTCCGGCAGTGCCACGCTGGCTCTCCCCTTCAGAGAGGGACAAGGCTCCGTGGCTTGCCTTTCTAACCCTGAAAAAATACGTACCTTGACTGGGATAAGGTGGCACCAGTGTTCAGGTCTAGATTTGAAACGGACTGGGTAGAGTTCAGAAGGAGTCCCTGATTTAACCAAGAAGGTCCTGTGGAGATATCTATAGGAAGACACAGAAACAGAAGAGGTAGGATCTGCGAGTTCTGTGGCTGCTACTGTTAAGTGTGAAGAAAGCAGACAAGTAACGGCATAATAAGCCTGTTCTAAATTACAGCTAGACGAGTCTCCTGCCCTCAGAAAAACCCAGGTTTCTTCAGCTTGGAAAAAACAATTCCTAGAACATAAGAGCAGGAAAAAAAAAATACAGAAAAGTAGACTAGAGCAAGAAAGAATTAATTCAAATTAAAAGAATCCTAGAATCTTTTTTTTTTTTTTTTAATTTCAATAAAAAGGCAGCACATCGACTACAGTGATCACCATACTACCCTGGACGCTGCTGTCCTCATCGCAAAAGACTCGGGGACACTGACTGTGGATGTTAAAAGCCACAGCCAGGAGTGGGTAAAGAGAAAGTCAAACCAGAAGTATCAGTAAGGACAGAACTCCCATTGCACTGTCTTTTTCAAGTGCCCCCTGGTGAATTCAGTGCTACAAGTCATCAAAGATCTATTATTTTCCCCGGTATCCTTTGCTTATAACTCAAACTAGCCCTTATTTTAAAAGGTCACAAGCAGTCACGTTTTTCACAAGGGTCAGATAGGTATTCCTGTTTCAGTCTGCATGTCGTATTTTGGGTATATCCTTTTGATGTTATATTCTATGCACGTACCATATTTCTCCTATCACAACCTTGATCAACTCTTATTGTAATTTTATTTGTTTAGTACTTGTCTCCTTATTTAAAATGTTAGCTCAGAGAAGGCAGCGACTGGAACATATCTAAATGTTCCTGAATGAGTGAGTTTACAAAATAGCGAGTTTCTCTATCTATCTATCTATCTATGTATACATTCCTAAAAAGAAATCCTTTGAGTTATACTATAAAATTGAATGTACACTCAGAAAGTGTAATTTGCCAAAATGAGCTCTTATTATATTTAATCAATAGTTCTGTAATTACTGTGCAAAAAATAAATAAATAAAACCGTGTGTGCTGGGACTGGAATCTCTGCTCCGCTGGCACCGTCTGACCGAGTGAGAGGCTTCCTATGTTGGGAAAAAGCAAGCTAGATGACTACATTGATTTTAGAATGGCCTTTTGAACCTTTTCTCACAGGCTAACTAAGGAAGCTGTGGAAAAAAAAAAAAAAGACCTTCAATTCTAAGAAGAATAGCAGACTTTAAATACATTAAATAACAAGTCTGTACAAGATAAAATTAAAGCCAGAATCTTGTGCTGAATATTAATTAGTATATATGAAAACTTTCTGTCTGAACACAGCTATTTTGTCTGTGAGCGTAACACATTAAACTTTCTTTTTACAATGGCTCTGCAAAGCCTAAGTTTCTTTCACATTATCACAGGACCCACACAATGGTTCTCACAATCTTCTTAAGAGCCCCTCTGCCCCTTTGCACACGAAAGGCACACGTTTCTTCTTTTGAACTAACCAGAAAGTCTGTAGCCTGATCTGCCAATGAGGTCATGAAGAGATAAAAACCACGGAGCTTGCCTAATCGCTCTGAGCTTTAACAATGAGAATGAGCTAAAACAAAGTTCTGGTGATTTATTGAGTAAGCCCTTTATTTAGACCCTGGACCGCCAGGAGGACTGGGCTGCTAATAAAACAGCAGGTCCTGCTCTGGGAAAGTGTGGGGGAGAACAGCGCGGGTGTGTGCGGGGAAGATAACAGGACTGCTTGGCAGAGGGGCAAAAAAATGGGGTCACATTTGCGGGAGGTGGATGGTGCCAATTTAAGAACTAAATCCAACAGAAACCAAATCTCAATCAACAGATGTTTGTGTTGTGACCAAAGGGCCCAAACCATAAAATAAAACAAAATAGAAGCTACTTCTTTACTTCTATTTAACACGCCTTAAAACTAATGTGAGAATGCCTTTAAAAAGCGATGCAAAATTCTAGGTGGTAATACTTATAACGAAGGAAATCGCCAAAAGCAAAGGCAGAAGCACTGTTTATACATCCAAATTATTTGTGCGGAATATTCCTAATTCTTGAAATTAGGACAATCATAAAGAAGATTTCTGAATTAGTGGGGAAAAAAACCTGAATTATAGAACATGCAAAATAGTGCTTTTGTTTTTAAGTATACCCTTTTAATTCATAATAAAGTCAATTTAAAAATAGGCAAAGAATCTGTACAGATGTTTATTTCTCCAAGAAAGATATACAAATGGTCGATAAGCAATGAAAAAATGCTCAACATTATTAGTCATTAGAGAAATGCAAATTGAAACCACAGTGAAATACCACCTCACATCCACTAGGATGATGATAATAAAAAAGATGGGCAATAACAAGTGTTGTGTTGAGAAGGATGTTGGGAAATTGGAACCCTCGTACCATGCTGGTAGGATTGTAAAATGGTACAACAGCTTTGGAAAACAGTTTGGCAGTTCCTCAAAATTTTAAATATAAAGTTACTGTATGACCCAGCATTTCTACTCCTGGGTATATACCCAACAGAACTGAAAACTTATGTTCACATAAAACACTGTACGAGGATGTTTATAATAGCATCATTCATTATAGCCAAAAAGTAGAAACATTCCGAATGTCCTCCAACTAATGAATGGATAAGCAAAATGTGGTGCAGCATACAAGGGCAATAAAAAGGCACGAAGTACTGATACACGCTATAGCATGAACGAACCTTGAAAACATTATGCTAAGTAGAAAAGCCACAAAGGCCACATATTGCATGATTCTATCTATATGAAATGTCCGGAATGGATAAATCCATAATGACAGAAAGCAGACTAGTGGTTGCCAGGAGCTGGGAAGAAGGGAGAGACAGGGAATAACTGAAATTTCTTTCTGGGGTGATAAAATATTTTAGAATTAGTGGTGATGACTGTACAACCTTATGAATATACTGAAGACCACTGAATTGTACTGTTTAGAATGGTGTATTTGGAAGCATTTGAGAGATTGCTCCCCAGCATATGTGGTCAGTCTGACTCAAACAAACTCTTACGAAAAAAAGAAAAAAAAATGTGGTGTATTTTATGGCATGTGAATTAAATTCCAATTAAAAAAAAAAAATCACACCACCATTTTACAGCTGACTGGGGAAAGAGAACGCTTCCACGGTGCAGAGGAGAGTGTAGCTTGGTAAAAACAAATTGGTCACTAGGATATAGTTACAGGAATGCTCAAAGCAGTACTGTTTTTTAATACCAAGAAATTAGAAAAAAAACCCTAAAAATTTATCATTAGTAAAATGAACAAATACACTGTGATATATTCACATAATGGAATCCTACACAGCAGTAAAAATGTATGAATTACAGCTACATTAAATCATATGGGCAAATCTAAAGAACATGATGTGTGAAAAAAAAAATCAAATCGCCAAAGAATTACTGCTTTTATTTATATATGAAGATCAGGGGTAGGCAAAACTAAATAATAAATTGTTTCCAATTTACTATATTTGTGTTTGTATCTCTAAATAAAAGCAAGTGATAATAAACAAGAAATTCAAGAGTGGCTACATTTAAAGAAGTAGGGAAGGGCACAGAATTGGGGGCAGGAATAGAATTGAACTAATTTTCTATGAGAAAGGGAGAAAGGTTTTAACAAGTTAGGGTTTGAACATTTAATCAGAGACATGTGAAAGCATTACTTAACATACCTGTGATATAACCTTCTAAAGCCTTTGGCACCAGTGATTTCGCAAGTTTCAGATCCTCCAGAGAGCATTTGCCTGACTCTAGGCCAAAAGACATCCCCATCCGCTTCAGGACTTCTATGTCATCGTGGATCTCAAAGGTGTTGTCAAAATTAAAAAGATATTCAAACCTACATCAGGAAACACAATTACATGGGGTTTTCCACATGTTCGGGAGGTCTGAACAGGTTAGTACTCAATATGTTACATAAAAGAATGAGGGCCTCAGTTCAGGTATTGTCCTAGAAATTGTTACTGTTCAGAGCAATACGAATCATTTTGCTGTGTTCTGGGTAGATGACATCTCAAATATACCAGTTTTCTAATTAAAACAATTTTCTTGTGACAGACAAAAGAGTCCATAAACTTGAGCCCTAATTAAGCTGTTGCAAACTGGAGATAGAAATTCCCGTCTAAATCTAATACTTTTTAAACTTGTCTGCAGATTTGTCACCAAAGTTAAAATATTAAGGAAGATTTCCACTTTAATATAACCTTTCTATGAGTTGGTCTATTAAGAAAAAAATATTCTGAATGCTTACTTCATTTCATGAGTTAAATGTTAGCTATGGCACACTTTGATAAACAATAAATGGAAGACTTTTCACAAATTAACCAATCCCCAAATCCTTTCTTGAGGGTCTAAGGAGTAAAATGTCTTAAGAATGTTCTTGTCTATGGCCATGCTACCCTGAACAAGCCCGGTCCCTTCTGATCTTCGAAGCTAAGCAGGGTTGGGCCTGGTTATTACTTGGATGGGAGAGTACCTAGGAAGACCAGGTGCGGTAGGTGTAAAAGATTTAAAAATAAGGGATTATAAACTAGCAAGGTCCTTGTAATCTGTGAGGTCAACCAAAAGTTGCCTTGCCTTAAAAAAAAAGAAAAAAAAAAAAAGTTCTTGAAAAAGGCCAAATCAGGATGTCCAGCGTCCTAGCATAAGCTTTCAATAAAAAAGTGAATGTAGGGAAGAAAGAGACATTCGAACTCCCAGGCGAGGCCTTGGGGCACCTTCACCCACAGGCCTCAGATTTACAGGGACGGAGCACAGGAACAATGGTAGGATCACACTGTCATGAAGTGCTCTCTATTAAAGTTATGTGTGGGTCAAACTTTTTATGCTAGATCTTAGATCAGGGCGAAAATCAGAATTTAAAGCAAAATGCCATATTTAAATGATTTGAATTATATGAACTTGAATAAAGTACATCAACAAATTTCCAGTAAAAACTCCCACAAAAAATGTGAGGTGAGTGCCTGCCACAAAGATGAATCTAGACATGGTTTAAAACAGATGGTTTTGTAAATTTAATCCTCATAGTGGGAAAGCCTCCTGGCTAATTAAGGAGAAAAGATTGTATCTCCTAAGTAACTGAAAGACAAGGCTTTAGGACCTATCTTGAATAACAAGCTTTTACAAGCTTCTCAGGGCCTCCTTCTCCTCCACGCAGGGGAGGGCCGGGAAGGAGCATGAGTCAGTCAGTAACCACCCACGGATGGGAACCTTACTAGACCCCATTCTGGGTGAAGAGAATCCATGAAACCCTTAGGCCAATGACTTCCAAATTTTCTGCTACTCCTTTTAGACTTAGAAGACCAACTGAAGAAGAGAATTTTATAATTCCCCACAAAACAAGAGACTGACTGGAGAGAGTAACTAGAATTCTAACAGGTTCCCCCCGCCCCGCCCAGAATTCTCAGTTTTATATATGTTAGTTCTTTTAGACACAGGTTTTTGTAAAAGACTTGCCAAGTGTGTGAATAGCAATACAGAAATCTACCATTTACTGACCTCTGGGCTAGTCCTTTATGAATGTATCTATAACTTTCATAAACCAGCAACTTAAATACTATAATACTTATTTTTATAAAGGAAGGAATGAGATTTTTAAGATGTTAAAAAACTACATAGCTAGAGGAAAGATTCAAAAACGGATCTTCTGACTTCACAGTCTACATAGTATATTTCTAATTATGCCTATTATCAAATACTTCTGAAATCCCCACTCGCTGTTTTTCATCTTCGTTTGTGTGTGTGTGGGGGGGGGTGGGTGAAGTGGGGAGTGGGGTACCTTCTTTTTAAGTGACCCAGAATCTCTGTATGCAATCAAGACTGGGGACGCAACACTGCCAGGGAACAGACCGGGGAAAACCAGGGAAGAAGCCGAAAGGAAAGGCTGAAGCTCTAAGGAGACCAGAAGTTCCAATCTCCTTGGGCTGGTCCTGGGCTATGCCTTTGGTACTTTATGTGATCACTGAACATTCTTTCACTTTCAAATGTATCCCAATTTGAATGATAAATTATATGTTGACCCCTTGTAATGGCACTTAACATTTATAAAGTGCTTGCTTTGAATCCAGCCCTTTATAGGCATTATTTCATTTAATCCTCACAACAGGTTAGGAAGGGACAGAGGCCCTGATATCATCCTCATTTGCTCAGAAAACAGAGCTCTGAAACAGTTAAATGGGGGAGCCATAATCCACACTCATGTCTGTCTCACTCTGTACCCTATTCTCTTAACTATCTCATGACAACTGGTCACAGCCAGAAGACCACTGATATAAACTATTTTCATGAAGGGTAAAATAAATTACACGTAAATTTTGTAGTGAAAACTGCTACTTCCCAATCTCTATGATGAACGGTAGGTATCATCAATCTTACTTAAAATATAAAAATATGTTGGTGGGGTTATAAATTAGTGCAGCTACTACAGAAAACAGCATGGAGTTTCCTCAAAAAATTAAAAACAGAAATATCATATGATCCAGCAATTCCACTTCTGGGAATATATGCAAAGGAAATCACTATCTTGAAAAGATACGTTCATTGCAGCATTATTTACAACAGCCAAGGCATGGAAATAACCTAAGTGTCCATCAATGAATGAATGGATAAAGAAAATGTGTGTGTGTGTGTGTGTGTGTGTGTGTGTGTGTGTGTAATGAAATATTTGGCTATAAAAAGAAAGAAGAAGGAAACACTGCCATTTGTGACAATATGGATGGACATTGAAGGCATTATGCTAAATGAAATAAGTATAATCTCACTTATTTGTGGAACCTAAAAAGAAAAAATTCACAGACACAGAGAACAGACTGGTGGTTACCAAGGGGGTGGGGTGAAACAGGTGAAGGTAGTCAAACGGTATACATTTTTAGTTATAAGATAAATAAGAAAGCAGAGAACACAGCTAGCATTTTCATGTCTGTTCATCCATTTATAAACAGATGACAGTCAACTGTGACACAGCAAAATAATTAATTGCTTTAATGCCACATGTTGATCTAAAATATTTTCACAATAAACTATGAGAGTGAATCACCGCACACCGTAACTGCACTGACGGTTGACCTTACTGCAGTTACTTGCCCAGTTATACCACACGCACGCACATACTGTGTATCCTGGCTAGGGCCCAGGTACCACTCTGCAGGCAGCAGGCAGCACGGTGCCAGCCATGAGACTGAGCGCTGCGAAAGGGGGGTGACGGAGGACGTACTAGTCGATGACAGCACTCGATGCTGAAAAAGTATCTCATGTGCCCCAAGGAAGTCAGCCTTGTAGAATTCAGGAAGTAAAGTACGTACACTCCTCTTCATTTTAAATGCTAGGTGTCTGTTAGCAGAAAGCCAGCATGCAATCTTCCCCTAGCTCTGCACTCACTTGTCGCTGGAGATGCTGCAGTCTATGACTGTCTTCCTGCTCGTATTGATGATGATAAACGGCAGCTGAATGGTAGAGTTCAGAGCTGGAGGGCCCTGGTTCTGCTGTTCATTTTGCCGATTTCTCTGTACCAGGTTTTTGAAAGCAATTTGCTGTAATGATCAAATAAAAAAAATTATAGTCTTTTAATGTGAAGTGACTTGGAATTAAATGAATTAAGATAAATATGCTTATAATGTAGTTTAAAATTAGAGAGTTTAAATAGGGCTTCCACCTATGAGTGAATTAAAGTTAAACATTATAGAAAAAAGATTAGAATGATCCGACTCAATAAATAAACATCCAGGGGAAAAGCATACATTTAAATGGTGTCTAACATCATCCTAATGTAAACAGGGAGCTCATGATTTCCATTATCCATAGGAAGAGCATCTTGTAAATCTGAGAGAGCCCAGTGGCACCTGCGACTCTTCTTAGAGCGAGTGATACAGTGAAAGTGAGGCCAAGTGAGCTTATGTTTCCTATTTCTCTAACACAGACTCCCAAAAATTTAGGGTTGAATACATCTTTTAGATTGTCTAAGCCCAATGATATGCAAACTTTTAAAGCCATAGAAGCCCTTCTTCAAATGAAACTTATGGGACACTCACTATATAAAACAGATGAAAGTAGTGTTGCTCTGGCTGGCTGCTGAGGAGCCGGGGGCATGAGCCCTGCCAGCTCTGCGCTCATTCACCCCTTAAGTTCCTCCACGGAACTTCTAAGCATCCTTAGGGCGCAGATTGGAATGTGGCCCAGCCCTCTCCGCACTTGATGTCTTTCAGATAAGGAAACTGAGTCTTAGCACTGATGATAAGATATGTCAAGGCCTGAATCTCTACACTGAGTCTTGCTGCTACTTTTAGTTATAACCATTACTCAAAAGCCAAAGAAGGTGATCCCCACCCCTTTTTAATTTGACATATGGATCATAGAATTCCACAGCTAGAAAGACCATACACAATTAAAGCTTTTCATATGCTTGTGAAATAGATACTGGTTTTAAAAGCTCCTGAAGTCAGAGCCATTTATTCCCTTTTATCAACTGGTTCCATCTTCTCACCCAGTAGTGATGACTTTATTTTCTGTTTCAGCAACCTTATCCTAGGATGGCTTCTTTTAGGTTTTAGGCCTTAACTAAAGTTTAAGATTGTTATCATCTTAAAAGAGCTGGATGCTATCTCCCTGGAAAGTGGATGTTTACTCTTTTAAAATGTGTGAACAGAAGAAACACTAATTTATTTTGGCCCCAACAGTGTGTCCGAAAATCACTATAAAAAAACTACCACTAGCAGTCTCACTATCAAACATTACCTACGTCACACTTCTTTGTTATGTTCTGCTGCTAAAGAAATAAGGCTACTTTATAGTTATTGCTTAATTCGCTTAATATTGAGGAAAAATATGCTGAAACTGCAAAACTGAGAAAAGAATGCTATGTTTAAATACTTCAGCCCAGCTTCTCCTCCTTTCTACTTTAAAAAGCACCTTGGGAAATCCTCTGATTCTCTGCCCAGCCTTGTGGCCTTAAAGCCATGGGAGGGCCTTGGTATAGAAGGGAATACAAACAGTGATAAGTCAGAGCTCTTATATGTTTATGATTCACTGTTCAATATTGTGTACAACTTAATAATATCAAATATGTTTCAGAGAGCAGTTAAAACATATATAATGTTATTTCGATAGTAAAGAGAAAACTTGCATCCCACTGGTTTTGGACTGGTCGCCTTATTTGTTGCCCTTTGATTGATTTCCTTTAGGCTTTTGTTCTTTCCAGGCTCATTAACATCTATTTCAGAGGTTGAACCGCTTTTGGTGTGTTCAGACATTTTGCTCTGGGAAAAGTTTAAGGGCTGAAGGGACATTGTATAGATATAAATAGGGTTATCTGGATTCTCTAGAGCTATAATATCCTCTTCGATGATATTAAGGGTAAAAGAAATGTGATGGCATGTTAAGTAAAACTTACCTATGCCATGGGATGTCAGTGAATTGTGACATTAACTGCGAAAAAAAAAATTAAGCTAGCTTAACCATGGCAAATTATTAGTGTTCAGGGATAACTTGTTTAACTTACTTTCTATGACAATTTCATCAACGTTATTTGATGAAAGAAAGAAAAACAAAACATTGGGAGGAAATAAGCCAATATGTCTATCAGAAGAGCAGAAGTAGCCGTTTTCAATTCTACTTTGGGTTTCATTTCAATATGGAGAGAGACCTGCTTTTATAAATGTTGACAGCTATGTTGTCTGTGGGTTGAAATCTTCTACAGATCTTGGTTTGAGAGGAAAAGAAATTTAAGACTTAAAAAAATACCGTGTTCATCATACAAAAGGTAAGCAGGGCGAAAAATATTTGACTTCATGCTTGGTGCTGTCCATCCAGAGATGGGGAAGTCTCCTTCCTATATATGAGCACGATCTTGTTCAGCACCATTCTTTCTATAAACAAGCAGGCAGGCATTCCAAGGAGCAGATTTTTTAAATAACATACGCCAAAAATCAAGCTCCAAAATGTTCCCTGAGACTTCTGAGGAAATCTGAGGGAGGCCCAGCAAGGGGTTTAGGGACTGAAAGATGAAAGGGAAATACTGCAGCTAAGTGTGCAGGGACAGAGCTGAGAGAGAGGCAAGCTAGGGGAAGGAGGTGACTGTGCGGGGACGAGAGGCCAGTCCTACAAGCCGGCGGGATTCTAGAAGGAGGAGATGCAGGAATGAACTGCAGGAATGATCTGAGAAGCAAGGGTTTTTTGTTTGTTTGTTTGTTTGAAAGCTACAGAACTTTCTCTTCAAACAAAACCTCATTTGGAAATCCAATATAAAAAAATACATAAAATGCCTCCCTCTTCCAGCAGTAGCTCCTTGCTTGGGTAGGTCCCATGGAATTTTATGAAAAGCAGACACAGAACACAGAAAGAAAAAAAAGAAATGGCCTAATCAGGAGGGAACACCATCCCCGGGGCTTAATAGCTCTCCTCCGCTGCTACTCCTTGCCCCCGGCCACACTTCCTTCTCAGATCAGACACAGATCTCTGGAAAGGCTCAATGGTCTTCTTTTGCCCCTCTGATTTGTACATGAATGTGAAAGAAAAACAGCTGTAAGCATCTAGAAAGTGAAAAAGGAAAATCTGGAATATTTAAGAATATTTAACATACTACGTCCATTAAATGAAGTAAGTATTTTAGGAAAAAACTTGCTACAATATTTGGTAACTTACTGCTTATCTTTATTGCAGAGAAGTAGATGATACCAAAAATTAAATGACCTATAGTTGTTCACATCAAAGTTGATTTTATGATTGGTGGAAAGCTTTTCAAATAAAGACAATCTGCTTATTAAAGGCTCTGACTCATTTTACAAAGTTTTTTTTTTTTTTTTTTGATTGGATTGAAAATGTCCCTCCCTATTGTACAGCTCAGAGTGAATTTTTACATCAACTACAATTACCAAAAGCATAAAAAAAAAGGGTACATCTACTCTGGGATTTTACTTCACATAATTTTATATAAAGGTTCTACCATATTTTTTAAAAACTCATTCAAATTCGAGGCAATTATCCAAAAAAGTATAAATATAGAGATCCTTATTACACAATAAAATTTAATTTTCTTTTAAACAAAAATGCATTTTAAGGTTTAGTAAGTCTACAAAGCTTATGAATCACTTCATGTTATTCTGTTATTGATAGGTTAGTATTATAGTGGTTTTGATTATTTTATTCAATGTGCCTAAAATTTAACTAGCCTTACGTTTTGGTGTTCCAAATTAGGGCTAAAATACACACAAAGACTCCTAATAGTTTCTGCTCAGAGTAAGGATAAGCGTCAAAAGTAAACTGTTGCATAACATAAGTCACACACAGGGCAGGTGAGCTGCTGTGGAGCCCTGACGATGGTGAGAGAGAGAATCAGCTGAAGACGGACCATGTAGATGCCAATAGCTCAGTTGTGGGGGAGGCTGCCCTACAGTGTGGTCTCACCGGACACTACTCAAAGGTACCCAAAGTAGAACACACTGACTTTAAAAGCAAGCAAGCAAAGAAGCAGAATCCAGGTAGGGAAGATAAAGAAAAACATCCCAGCATCTTTACCTGCAGGAGAAGTTCTTGCAGCTGCGCCCGCTTCTGCTTTATCCGTTCTATCCGCCTCTGCTTCTCTATCTTTAAAACACAGGTAACAAAATAACATGAACATACATGGAGTATAAAGTGCTGCTCATTTTCAAGCTCCAATTCTGAAATATCAAGAATTTTCTTAAGAGAAATGCAACCTATTTTAACTATTGACATCAATAAAAGCAAATTGCACCTCTTTAGGAGGCACTGGTTGGGATAAGCAAGTAGGGAAGACAGTGAAATGTTATCAGTAATGAAATTCATCTGCTTAATGAATACTTAGTATGTTAGTTCTAACAGAGTCAGACCTAACTAACACTTAGTGAATGCTATTCCTATGTGCCCCACTCAACTCAGTATTTTATACCTCGTATCTAAGCCCATCTTCACCAAACCCTATGTGTGAGGTAAGTATTGTTGTTATCCAGGAAATGGAGGCACAGAGTGTTAAGTAACACCCCAAGGTCACACAGCTAGTGCACGGCAAGAACCTAAACCACCTTGTTCCAGAGACTCTACTATTGCTCTGCTGTATTAACCACCCCACCCCCTGCAACCCCAAGAATAAAGTGAGATCTCATTTACGATCTCAGTTTAACTAACTGACTTTTATTTTTACTTTACATTTCATTCGCTCATTCATTCATTTGCATTTTTTACCCTGTTGGAAAACACATAGTATATGGGGTTTCTGAGACAAAGTCTTCTCCAGAAAAGTCTTGCCAGTTGGCACTCTCATGAGTTAACTTTTCTTAAACTATCACCAACTAGTAGATATTATGGTTGAAAAAAGAGAAAATGACCAGTTTGACAGGTGAAAATTCAATTGCTCTACCTGGCCCTGCCACACACTGTCACCCTGCCTTCCACTACTAGCACATCTCGCTCTAACCTCTTGGTCTTTCCTCTTCTTTATTCTACCTCAGGCTCTCAACCCTCCCACTATACCCCAGGTTAAAATCTTCAGCAGAACTTTCAGTACTAATGTTCTCCTTCCAGATAGTGCAAAGGACCTCTAATGCTTCCATATACTTGGCCCTGATCATATAGAAGTTAACTTTTAATCCTATATTATCTTGTGTAATTTCCTGTTTCACCTGTGTAAATATCACTTCCCTGATAAGAGAAATTAAACCATGCCACATTTCTCTTTCTCTTTCCCTTTCTTTTAAATTTTTAATTTATTATTTATTTTATTATTGAGGTAAAATTGCTATAAAATTGGTATACTCTATTTTAGCTGACTTTTAAATGGGCACACTGCTACTACAGATAGCTTACACATTCAATATACAGTTCCCACTTGTAGCAAGAAACAGGCTTGTGGGACAATTTCCTCACTTGGAACAACTATTATTTTCCTTACTCTTACAATTACCTAGAAAACAGATACTAGGATCTGAATTTCCTTATAAATGAGCTCCTCACTATCTCTTTGGGCAAAAGTCAATGATATCAAATAAGACATCTTTCTTGTCTTCTCCAAGAGAGTATTCCTTATTTGCTTCCCATCTACTCTAGTCTGCACCAGGAGTCTCCTCTTTCTCACTGTTCCTTTAACCACCACCATACTTCAATCCTAAATTACTAAGACTGACTGTAAAACCTGTGTGGTCTCTTAGATTTGAAAAGATCTGTAGGAGTTTCACCCTGAATCTGAAGCTATGACAGGCCAAGTCCCTACATGCCCCTCATGCTCTACATTCAACCAGGCCAAGCTGTTCCAATTCTACTTCTAAAAACACTACTCAGACCACACTGCCACTGCCTTAACTCAGGCCATCTCTAATCCATTCCCTCAATTTTCCTCATCTTCCTATTCAGCTTCTAACTCTCAAGGAGAGTGATCTTGCAGAACATATCCTATCAGGCTTCCTACTTATAATCAATAGCTTCCCACTGTTTATAGGATCAGGTCCTAACTGTTTAACACTCAGAACCCTATCCCCTTTCTCCTTGCCTGTTCTCTGGCCACACCCAGATGTGGACATGCTTTATAATGCCTCAGCTCTTGCAGAAACTCTGCCTGGAAGGCCCTCCCTGCCCTAAACCACTTGGCAAATTCCTCCCTCAAGACTGAGCTTAGAGACTTTTTTTCTTGGTAAAGCCCCTCCTTACTTCCCTTTCCAGAGAATCTGTACATACTTCCTTTATAAGTAGTAATCACATTTTAGTAACTCTTACATTTTCCTTCTCCTCAATTAGAATGAAAGTTCCTTGGGATCAGAAATTTTGTCTTTTTAATCTTTGGTTAAGCACATAGTAGATGTGAATAGATTTTTGCTCATGAGTCTTTTGTTATTAGCTTAATATTACTGGTAATTAAAATGACCCTCAAATTCCACTCTATTAGAAGGAGAAAGAGGACATTTTCATTGTAACATATGAAGAACTATTCTATAACTTCTGATGAATCTCTGGTTCCTCTCTCCATCCACAAATATGATACCAAATTATTTTTGATTTGCTGGGGGTAAAAACAGACTGAGAAAAATATGAAATCAACCACAGTTATCGTCATAAGCTGTATTTAACTTCAGTATACCCCCCTTATGGCTGCAAGAGTAAAATTATATCAAACCAATTTGGAAACAGTATGCCAGGGCACATGTTCATTTAGGAAAGATTTTCTATAATGATCAAAGTCAATGGAACACAAAATGGTTTTGCAGGCACCATCCCCAAATTCACATAACTGCTGAACATTCTAAATGTATCATAACCACTCTAATAAAGATAAGGGAGAAATACCATTCCGTTGCCACTGATTTTAGAATCAAAAGTAAAAGTTTAAACACAAGAAATAAACAGGCAGCTTAACCCATTTTTTTGGTCCATACAGCAAGTATTACATCAAATAAAATATTAGTCCTATTATATGAATCACCAAAATTTTAGTATTTGAGTGCTCAGAATTTAATTAGAATAAAATAAAGATTTCTAAGGAACAGGAAAAATCAAGTCACTTAATTTCTATGTTCCTGTTTCTTCGGGATATCAGTCAGATTACACGTCTCTAAAGTTCCTTCCAGTTCTAAAATTCTACACAGAAAAATCTGTTAAAAAATGACACAGGATATATAAACAATTAGGAATATTTTAATATTATATAACTATTTCTAAATTAAAATGACTTTGAAAGCAAGTTACTATTTATAAACAGATTTGCCTCACTTACCTCCAGGTTTTGACATTCCTGAGCAGAATTGGTAGGCAGGCCAATCCACTTGATTTCTTTTTTTTCCTTTGAAATTATGTTCATTGCCATTAGCACATTTAAAGCATCATAAACTCTTCGTCTAATGTTCTTCTGGTCATAAGCCTGCTAAAACATATTTTTATTGGTGATAAATTTTAAGGGTTAAGATAGTCACAGGATATTAAAATATTGAAATAATAATATTGTAATATCTTCAAAGTGCTGAAGGAATTCTATACCCAGTGAACCTATCCTTCAAAAGTAAAGATGAATTAAAGATACTTTCAAACACTCTAAAAGATAACAATCTAAAATTTAGGATTATGTTGCCAGTAGATGTAAATTTAAAAAATACTAAAGAACCTTCTTCAAGGAGAAGAAAGATAATCCAAGATGGAGCTTGTAGATGTAGGATGGAATGAAGACCAACTCAAAGGTAAATATGTAGGAAAATTTCAACTAATATTCATTGTATAAAATAATAATATCTTGTGGAGTCTAGAATATATATAGAACTAAAATACATGGCAATAATAGTATATATAGCAGAAAGGGGTAATGGAGTTAAAGTGGGCTAAGTCCTTGCATTGTATGGGAGGATATTAGACTTTAAAACGTCAAGGATGCATGTTTTCAGCTCTCTATGTAAATAGTGAGTCTCAAATGTGGTCTATGGACTAATGCTGTTCCGCAAACTGTTACTAGTCCACAATGCAAATAGGGAGCTTGCACAAAATGTCATCACACTGAACTAAAGCACACTGCTTAGTTCAGCTGACTTTTTTTTTTTTTTTAATTTTTTTTGTAGCATGACTTTCTCAATGAAGGAAGCCATGTTAACTTATATTGTAGAAAAAGCCTTTTATCTTATTATGGATGAGTAGTTCCTAAGAACTGAATCCAATCAATCAAATGCCATAACAGCAAAGGATGGTGGAAAACACTAAACCCATTTAAATGTAGAACTAAACAAATAAATGGGAGATTTAAGTTATAGAACCAAATGTAAATATTAGAAATCCTGACATTATAGAAATATAACAACAAATATCAGGAGGAAGCAAGGAGGTAGGTCTGTTAATTTCTTCATCTTTGATTGGAAGGGGTATGGATTCAAAGCAGATAAAGTATTCGAAACAGATAAACTATTCAAACTATTCAAAGCAGATGAATGAAGTAATAATAGCGCTTTCAGCACAATATATTTAAAGTCATAAAAACAACTATGAAAATATTCTTTTAACAACTACCACTCATATATTCAATCTGAATCCTGTGGTAGAGAGGAAAAATGGGACATGAGAGTAAATATAAGCATATTCGTTTCTTTTTTCTCTCCATAATCAACAGGTCTACAGATGGTAAAACAAGAAACAAAATATTGAAGTTACTTAAAGTTTAAAGATAACCCATGAAAGAACTACAGACTATAAAACTTCTAAATTATCAGAAAAATAACAGCAGTGAATAACATAGGAAAGAAAAACAACTCTTGCTTATATCCTGGGGTTGAGATGGGGAGGTTTAGTAAAAATGTATACTAGATGTTGAAGAGTGCTTAGAAGAAATGACTTACTACAGTGACATGTGAGTGAAAATTAGATGATGGGGAGAGAGAAACCACATGGATCCCTAGCAAAGAGTGTTCCAGGCAAAGGAAATAACAAATGCAATGGCCTGATAAGGAGCATATCTGGCATAATAACAAAATGTGTAGTAACTGAGGAGGTGTATGGTACATGAGATCAGACAAGTAATGGTGGGCCAGGTCATATAAGGGCTTGCAAATCATTTTGAGTACTTTGGCTTTCACTCAGAATGCCATATACTTTTTTTTTCAAGTGCCCAGAGAATATTACAAGAAAACAAAATCACCATGTAATGGCTCACAGGGAAAAACGCAATCAACCATCCACCCCCCCACTCCAAAAAAAAACCAGAAATAGTTTGACTCATAATCTCTGATCACAGGTAATAAAAGTAAAAATTCATAATAACAAACAAAAATCTCTATATTGCCTGGAACTATAATAACTCTTTCATTGCAATTCTTAGGTCAATGAGGAAATGAAAACTAAAGTTACAGAATATCTGAAGAATAACATCGTATCAGAACAAATGGGATCCAAAGCAGTGCACAAAGCAGTGTACAAATCTTAAGAGTCATAAAGACTTTCATTACTGCACAAAAATAATAAAAGTAAATAAAGTATACATCATAGTCTACAGAGTAGAAAAACAAAACTTTAGGAAAAAGAAGAGAATATTAAGATAAAAAAAGAAATTAACTGCAAAACATGAGTTTGGTATAAACAAATCCAAGGGATGGTTCTTTGGGAAAAGTAACTGCAAATAATTTTGATAACATGGATGAAATAGAAAACATAATAGAAATAGAAAATAGGAAAACATAAAATACCAAACTCAGGGAAACTGAAATTCTAAATAGATAATTACCAAAGAAGAAATGGAGAAAGCTATCTAAACTTTACCCTCTACCAAATCATAGGCCTAAATGTATCAGAAGTGATTTCCATAAAGTTACAAGGAAGAGAAAGAGATATCTAATGCTATTAAACTTGTAATAAAAAGAAAGATTTTAAAGTCTCTAAATTTATAAAGCCAGCATAACACTATTAATCAAAATTGCAAAGACAATAAAAAACAAAAGCAAAAAACCCAAAACAAGCCCCCCACCAAACTCTCACTAATCTCATTCATGACTATCAGTGGAAAAATGCTAAATTTTCAGGAAACTGTCTAGAATTTTATTAAATTTAACAACCATTTTAGATAGGTTTTTAATTTAAAAAATTAATTATAAAAATCCAGTCATTTCAAAATAAATTCTTTACGATATAAGGTTGAAATGCTATAAATAGTTCCACAAAGATCAAGTGCTATACTCGATATGACTGGAATTATTATTATTTAGTATTGTTGTAGAGTACATATAATTACATTTAAATAAAATGCAGACTGACTTATAATGATAAAAAACAGATCAGCAGTTGCCTAGGGATAGAGGGAGAAGGAGGGATGGATTACAGAAGGCAGGAAGAACCTTTTGGGAGTGATGTAAATATTCTGTATCTTGATGATAGTGGTGGTTCCACAGGTGCACACAACTGTCAAAACTCACCAAATTTTACACTTCAAATAAATACATCTTATTGTATGTAAACTATTCCACAATAAATAAGAAAAAAAATTAATTTTACACTTAGGACATGTATGTAACCCTCTCTGTATGTAATTTTATCTCCATTAAAAAAAAAATGAATGATTTATATGTGCTAAAACAAAATCTCCAAGACGCTGTAAAAAAAATAAAATTAAGAGTGCACCATGTAAAGCACAATCAAATTTGTGTTTAAAATAAAATTTATTATGTGTATGCATAAAGAATTTCTGGAATGATAGTGATAGTGAATATTGCCTTTCAGGAGGCAGATTAGGGTCTGTGGTAGAATGGAAATATCTTTAATTTTATATTCTTTGGTACAACTGAATTTTTTATAAACATGATTACATATTATTTTTACAATTAAAAACAGGATAAAAATTTTTAATTCCGATATAGAAGAAACACTAAAAGATGCAGAAAAGAATCTAGTCATTCAAACATAAAAAGTATGTTAACAAATACATGTTCTCTTATAAACCCCCAAATTATATTTTAGAAATTCTTGTTCATCTTTATGTTGAAATAAATGATGAAAGAATCCTTTCCAAAAAAAAAAAATCAACAATAAAAAAAATTTCCAGACAATATGAAACCCTCAATTAAAGGAGAAGCTGGAGGTATCTCCACTTCTCTAAGTAAGTAAATTGATGACACGGATGCCCAAGGAGGTACACTGTTGCATAACTCATCAAAGTCAACGTCAAGTGCATGATCTACCTACCGAATCAGCTGCCAAATGGTTATTTGAATTGGTAAACTCTGATACCAGCTCATCAGCTACTTCGTTATACGATGTTGTACCTTTCCGCTGGACTTTTTCACACACTTTCATTGAAAAATGTCTCAAGCCTTTTCCATTTTTATCTCCTTTTTTGCTTCGTTTACTAAAAGAGGGGGAAAAAAGCATTTATTCTCCATTATACTTATTTAGAGACTTCTTTTACAAACCTATAGAATGTAAGAAGATAATTTAATTTTTGCTTCAAATGGTATATTTTAACTTAATTAGGGATGAGGAAATGTTTTAAACTTAATTTTTACCTAAAAGGTCTAGTAAAGTATGAAGCTAGAGTGTTTCCTTAGGCATAGCATTCATTTATTCAACAAATATTTGCGGACCAGTTATTTACTCTTATGTGCCAGGTGCTGTTCTACGCACTGGGAATAAATCCCTGCAAAGAACAAAAACTCTACCTTTAAAGAGTTTCTATACTGGTCAATATTTATTTTTTGTACTCTATGTATGCTACAGTTCTTTTTCACCTAAAAGTTACCTACTCAATTTTCAAACAGAGGTCATTGGCATTAATAATGATTCTAAATCTTCAATTATTTTAAGTTGATTAATGCTTAGGACTAAACTTTGATAACTTAACCATTAAGAATCTCAGGGGTTCAACTCAGTTCTATTAATATTTGAGTGCCAACTCTGTGCTAAGAACTGTATTAGTGATTGGCAGTACAAAAATGATAATCGAGGCAAAATCCTTTCCCTCAATATGAGTCTTAGGGGATGGGAGAGAGACAAAATAGACATATAATGACAAAGAATTCCAACATAGCACGGTAAGTGCTGAGTCGGAATTATTCACAGCGTTCTGTGGGGATTAGGGAGAGGGACATCTAGAGGAGGAAGACTTGCTGGAGTAAGAGCCAAGTGAGAACAATCAAAAATATGAAAAGCAACCTATTTAACAGAGAAAATATTTGCAAACCCTGTATTTTATCTGATGAGGGGTTAACATCCAAATTATCTAAGAAACTCCTACACCTCAATAGTAAAAACAAATCAAAAAGCAAACAAAAAACCCAAATAACCCAATTAAAAAAATTGGCAAAGGACATTAATAGACATTTCTCCAAAGAAAACATACAAATGGCCAATAAGCACATGAAAAGATGTTCAACATCTCTAATCAGTGAAACACAAATCAAAACCATGATGAGGTATTTACCTCACACCTGTTAGAATGAATATTACCTAAAAAAAAAAAAAAAGGGTCGATGAGGGTGTGGAGAAATTAGCACCCTTGTACACTGCTGATGGGAACGTAAAATGGTATAGCTGCTGTGGAAAAAAGTAAGGAAGTTTTACAAAAAAGTTTAAAATAAAATAATTCAGCGATCCAGTTTTTGAGTATATACCAAAAGAACTGAAATCAAGACCTCAAAGAGATTTCCGCACCCCCATGTTTATCACAGCATTATTCACAACAGCCAAGATATGGAACAAGATAAATGTCCATAGGGATAAATGGATAAATAAAATGTGGTATATACATACAATGAAATATTACTCAACCTTAAGAGAATGAAATCTCGCCATATGGGACAACGTGGATGAACCCGGAGAACATTACACTAAATGAAATTAGCTGGTCACAGAAGGACAAATAATGCATGACTCCACTTATATGAGGTATCTAAAATAGTGAAACTCATGGAAGCAGAGAGTAGAATAGTGCTTGCCAGGTGCTGGAGGGAATGGGGAAATGGGGAGCTGTTATTCAACAGGTAGAATGTTCCGGTTCTGCAAGATGAGGACGTTCTAGACATCTGCTGTACAATGCAGTGCCTGGAGTTAATGATAATGCACACTCAAAAATTTGTTGAGGGCAGGTCTCACGTCAGGTGTTCTTACCACAACAACAACAAAAAAGAGAGTCAAGTGAAGGAATCTGGGAAGGGCATCCGGGCAGGAGAAGCAGCAGCAGTAAACACATGAAGATTAAACAGATGATAAATATTACGAGACTTGTTAATCAACAGTGCAATATTACCAGAATATAAAGTGCAAGGCAAAAGATGAAGAAGCAGAAAGGCAGATTAAGGACCAGGCCCTTAAATGCCATGCAAAGAAACCTGGACTTGATGATGTTCTATCAGTATAATTATATTCATTTATAAATTACACGTTTACTGTGTTATGTGCATTAAGAAATTGACACATTTCAGTTAGCATAAGTGCACTTTTCAGAAGAATGAGATAAGGACAGGTATCTACTTTCTGTTCCTCCACATTCACAAAGACTCATCTATGTGCTTATCGTGGTCACAGACTATAAGTGAAATAATGTGAAACTAGTAAACGGTATTAAGTGGGAGAGGGGCAAGGTGTCATTTTTCAGTTATGCAGAGGTTCTGGCTGCAAAATAATAGATTTATGGGGGGAAGAAACAGAGACAGCAAGACCAGTGGAGAGGCTACTGTAACAGCCCAGGCAAGAAATGATGAGTCCCGAAATGGGGGCAATCGGTACGGATGAATAAGAAGAGATGGATTTACAAACATTTTAAAGGTAAAAATCGGTAGAACTGAGTGATTAATATGGATGGTAAGGAAGAGGGAACTAGGAGAATGACTCCAAGAAAGATGGGTCACTTGCTGAGATCAAGGAGATAGGAACAAGTCCATGAGTTCCATTTTAAACCTCCCCATCTGCCCTGTCTAGTACCCTAAGCATAACCCACATGTAGCCACTGAGCACTTGAAATGTGGGGAGTATAAACTGAGATATACTGTAAAAGAAAAATACACACTGAATTTCAAAGACCTGGATGACAAATGAATGTAAAATGTCATGAATAATTTTTATATTAATTAAATGTTAAAATAGAAAATTTTAGATATATTGGATTAATTAAAGACATTACAAAAATTAACTTCATGTTGGTTTTTACTTTTTAAATTGGTGATTAGAAAATTAAAAACTACATGTGGCTTGCATGACATTTCTACTGGGCAGTGATGATGTTGAGTTTGACATGCCTGTAGAACATCCAAATAGATATATTCAATAATTCAATGTGTAAGTCTATAGCTTAGGGAGAGGTCACATATGAACTTATCAGCATGTCTACCTTGCCAACCTCAGACAATCAGGTGTCCCTCCTTCCTTTTCAAATCCAAAGTCCTTTTTATTATTTTTTTTTAAAGATAACAGCTCTATTGAAATATAATTCACATACCACAAACTTCATCTTTTTAAAGTAGACAATTCAGAGGTTTTAAGAATTATGCAACCATCACTGCAATCTAATTTCATCATAATGGCAGTCACTCCTCACTCCCCATTCCCTTAGCAACCACTATTCTTTCTGTTTCTATGGATTTGCCTGTTCTTCAAAGTCAACTTTTCGAATCGAATTTTTCACCCCAGTGCTTCTGTTTCTGTATTCTTTGCTCTCTTCGAGCAAAGAATTCCATTCAGTGTTTTTTGGTTTTTGAAAATATACAACTTCATCATAGAACCTGAATCTGACCGGGACTCCAGATCCAACTACTAATAACATCATCACTTAGATAGCTAATAAACTTCTTAAATGTCATGTGTCTAAAACGAAACTTAATCCCTCCCCAAACCCACTCCTAACAATAGTAAATGTAAATGGCATCAATATTCACCCAGCTGTTCATACAACAACAACAACAAAACCCACGAACCATCCTTCATTTCCCCCTTTCAATAAATCCTGTTGTTTCTACCTCCAAAATTAACTCAGTTTTCTCCCATCTTCACTGACAAACCACTGCTCCCTGAAATAGCCTGATTTCCTTACTTATGTTCTTGTCTCCTTAGAATCTATTTTCCCTTCAGGAGCCAGTGTAAATTAGATCATGTCATTTTTCTGCTAAAAACCCACCTTAGAATAGAAACCAAATTCCCTACTATGACGTACGAGGCCTTTTGGAGGTATAAGGTGTTTAATGATCGGATCCCTGCCTACCTCTCCATCCTCATCTCATATCACTCTGCCCTTCTCACTATCTCCAGGCCACTGTGCTCCCCCAAACACGCCTGGTTTCTCATTGAGGAGTTCTGCATTTACCATTTCCTCTGCATACAATCCCTGAATCCATGACTTCGCCAGGCTATTTAAATGTCTGACTTCTTTGCATTCAAATGTCTCCTTAGAGAGGGCTTCTCTAAGGTAGCCACCATTCTACCATCCTTCCAATAATCCACAAACCATCTTTATTTTTTTGCATACCACCTATCAGTCTAAAATTATCTTGTTTATCGTGCTCCATCCCTCACCAGCTCTTTAAGGGCAGAGACTTTTCTCTCCAATGCCCAGAACACAGCGATACTTAACAGATATTCAAAATATTTGTTGAATGAATGAACAACTTCATAAACAACAATGAAGCAGTACAGATATTAACTATACTCATTTTGATTATTAGTTTATTATAGTTTAGATTATATTAGGTTATTTTAAAGTTTTAACTGTATTCCCAGAGAAAAAACATATCAAGATTAAATGAGCATTAAGGAATAATGAAATGCCATTGTGCTAAATCTTATTCATTTAGGACAAGAATAAAGAAAAACACTCATAGGCTGCCATCACTACTTGAGGCACACCCACGACCTCCTTCCCAAAGTGAAAAGAGGATCTGTTTGGAAGAGATGCATTTAAAAGATACCATCGGATTCTGTGCAAAGGTAAAAAGAGAAAGTGAACAAACTTCAGCATCAAAAACCCCAGGCAAGACCAGAAAAGGAGTGCTCACAGCTCCTTCTGTAAACTCTTTCAAAGGAAATCTAGGATCAGTGTACAAGGAAAAACTAATGAGAATTTTTCAATGAATCCTTTGTCCACCAAACCATTTCTTCAGAAACCACCTTGCTCTTGCAAATGACACTGACCAAGGAATAGCTGTGTAAAAACATACTTAAAGTTGTATTGTCAAGCAGTAAGACGAGGATAAAAAGCTTGTATATATCTACATATGCTGATATAGAAATCTCTGAGAAAATCTAATTTTAATACTTACATGTAATACTAAATCAACATTATAAGGTATTGAAGAGATAAAGATTAATCTTGGGCTGAGAGCTGGCTTTTTAACCTGAACACTTGGGAGAGGTGAAACACAGACTTTTCATGGCATTACAGAAAAACATAATAAAATAAGAGGAAAATAAAGATTTGTAAGAACAACAACAAAAACCGCATGTAGCAATCTTTGTGGTTTGATGGGGGGGGATTTCATTACAGAAAAGTTATGAGAATAATAAAAAGCAGTAAAAAAAAAAAAAAAAACAAGTCATAGAACCAGATGCACCAAGGAAAATTTGAGACAATGGGTATACCAGCAAATTTAATCTAGCACTTTTACATGTGGTCTTTAGCAGTCTCTTTCTTATGAAGGAGGGTGTAAACAAAATCTTGTATTTATACTGTTTGTCGTAGATAGGTGCCACCAATCATAGCTAACAAACAGTCCAATTTTAAGGACTTAAACACTGTTAAATACATCTGTAAGAACTTGTACTGCTATCTTTCCCAAGGGTAAACACACAGAAAGATCAGTATGAGCTGGAAAGAGGAATTTCCATTAGAAAGAAGAAAACATTTTACTTTATATTTCTATATGATACAGCAGTTCCTCAGACATGATTTTATGTGTTCAAAACAGTTAAGAATCAAGAAGCAAGAAACAAAGGCCACCAAGGAACTAAAGCAGAGCCCGTGTAAATGCAAGAACACACACATTTTTAATATAGAGCTTCAAGGTCCTTTTTTCTTTTCCTTACTCAGAGCCTATTCATTTTCATTTTAGACTGAATTCTAACACAATTGGCCATCTAGTCCCTCAGTGCACAGCAAGTCAGAGATAGCAAACTGAAAAAACAGAAAAGACAAAACTATTATAATTGAGAGCAGATGAAAAGACAAAGAAACACCACTGAAAATAGGAATTAAAAAATCTAAGACTCAAAAATAAAATTTAAAAAGCAAAACTTGCAAGGTTTTATTTAAAATAGTAACGATCTTATACAATGGAACGGCCTTTAAGATTATGCCTCTTATTTTCACAATGCAGCATTAATGTCATACCTAGTATGATGGCTTACATGGACTACTGAACTTAAGTTCAAATAATGACCATAAAGTGACAGTTTTTAATACTGGAATTTCTCAGTAGGTAGGCATTTACATTTTTTTCAACAGACCACAGGTGATTGCGATATACACTGAAAATTGAGAAACACTGTCCTAATAGTCTAAGAAAATGTTATATTATACTCGATATATTATTTAAGAAAGCAAAAATTTACTATGACCTTAAATGTGTTCACTAAAACTTGTTTTTAAACTTTGGGCATTTGAGGTAATGTGGTGTACGACGTACTCTGTCTCCCAAAAGGAGAAAGGGGGCTAAATGACATACTATCACTAGCCAATCTACTAACGGAATAATTTCTTTTGAAAATATATATAATTAGGATAAATTTATACATTGATAAGTGAAGCAGAATATTCAGCGTGGTATGAAATAATGGTAGAAACTCAATAAAGTTAAAGTTATGTGAAGAAAAGCATGTTACCAACTTAAACTAGAGTCTGAGAATCGAGCCCGTTATGCAGTAGCATCTCCCAAACAAACAAACAACAAAAAAAAAACTCAGAATTATACTCACCTTTCTGAAAAATCAGAGTCTATAAATTCTCTAGACCGTTTTCTATCACTGAAAAAAAAAGGAGCATAAAAAGAACACATATATAAACAATTTTATTTTATGAATAATTTATTATAACTTGTCTAATTTCACAGTGAACATAACCAAGCACACGAGCAAACATAAAAGATGTGTCCATAAAATAAAAACTTGAATTTTATCAAAAGACCAAGAAATCACAACATAATCACAAAGTGTGAAATACACATGATGAATTTTTAGGGAGGAAGCTATGGTAGATTTACAAAGGAAAAGGCACAGAAACATTTCATTTACTCTGGAATGGCTAACTATGAAAACGCTAGACAATCAGACCACCCCAATGTAAAGCTTGGCTCGGGCTGAAAATACCAAAACCCTGGTCATCTCCAAATGCGCAGAAACTACAGGCGTAGGCTTGGCTTTCATGTCATAATCTCTTGAGGCTGTGCAGAAATCCAAGGTAACTTTTACATCTACATAAGAATGTTCATAGGAATGACCCAAGGCCATGGAACTACATATAGGTGATTCTGTTATTTCATCTCATTTGATAATGTTAAAGTATGCACACATATGAAACTCTTCTGTCTCTAATGTATGTAATATATATGTGTGTGTGTGCACATGTATGTATGTAGAGGAATATGTATATGGCTTAAAACACTTTGCCAGGATAATTTCATTAATTCATTTACTATCCTTGAAGCAAGGAGATTCTTAACTAACATTTATTGTCTGCTTGCTAAACTGACACAGTTCTAAGTCAGACAGAACTAGCAACGCAGTATACCACCATTTAACCTCTAAAGTGACAGACTGAGGTTCTTGGTCATTAATTTTACTATTTTTTTTTTTTATGGAAAGATGAGATATGAAAATGATAAGCATTGGAGAAAGGCTGGGTAAATGTATTTTATAGGCAAAGATAAAACGTGAAGATTTAATATTGAAATGGCAACTGAGTAACATAGAAGGGATATTGATTTAATTGCCCAGTATTTCAAAAGAATCAAGAGAAAACTCAATGAAAATTTTAATATACTTGGCCTCTCTTTCCTACTTCCTTTCTGGTTTTTAAGGAAACAAGAATTCATGGGGGAAATTCTAAGTATAGCCAATACAATATATAACTCTTTTCTTATGTTTGTTAAAACAATATATAGTTATGACATCTCCAAAGAAACTTAGTGTCATAATCATAAAAAGTAGTTCTCTTTCAGGGTTGGAAAAAGTCAGGAGATCAAGTCAGGTACAAGTTATTACACTGTTTTTCTTTATTTTCGAATGGTTGTACCTTGAATGGTTTATATCAAATACATGAAGTAAAATAAAATAGGTGATTTTAAAGGAAACACATTAGTTTTTAAGGACTAGACTACTATAAAGTAAGAAAAAAAGACAACATCAGGAGGAATAAAGGTCCAAACTTTTTAAAAAATGTTTTAAAAATGTAAGTTGTAACAACACTCTTACCCTGGGACCCAGCCAGTAGCGTCTGCTATGTGTGTCTGAGTAACCATTGCTGGTGCAGGGGTATACGGACTCCCAATCAGAACACTTCCTGAACTGGTTAGTCTCTGTGGTGTGCTTATAATCTGTAAAGTTGAGACAAAGAAAATGATATTCTTAGTTATTAGGAAAAATCTACAGGCACAAAATAATGTTGACTGCTAACCTACATACAAGGAGGAAATTTTATTGCCAAAAATGCACTTAATATTAATAATATAAAATATAAGCAGCAATACCTTTGATTCATATATATCCTAGCATCTTAAAGGACAGTATCCTGAATACTGACATCAGGTCATAATGCAGGTTTCAGCAAGCGAAGAGCAATTTGGAAGGATTAAGCTGGCAACTGACAATGTTTTAAAAATAAAAAACAATAAAAAGCTTTCTTTGAAATTACAGAACCTAAATCCAGTCAAGCCTGATTTATCAGAACTGAGGTAACAACAAATTAGATCTTCACAGTACAAAATATATGCGAAGATATTATACTAATTATTAATTATACAAATAATTTGGATAGTATGTAATTGTATCTTTTAATATTTTAAAAAGTATTTCCTTCTGTTATTAAATATTCTTCCAAGACATTTTAAAGATAGTAAAACATTCTCTCATGTGAATTTATTATTCCCTGTTAGATACAGATGGATATTCAATTATTCAATATTATAAACATGCTGTGATAGACATTTTTACTACAATGACCTTGGCCTTAATTTCTACTTCCTAAAGATAGACTCCAGAAAAGGAATTAATGAATCTAAGGATATGGACTTTTTAAAAACAGTTTCTTGGTATGTGTTACCAAATTGCTTTCCAGGTCGTATAATTTTCATCAATAAACTGAACATGTCTTTTCCCAAAAATGTTTATATTAATTAATACAAAGACAATTCAGAACTCTAGTAACCTTTTTAAAAACATTTTCATCAAGAAAATAAGGGAATGTATACTCCAATGAATGGGAGAATTAATGAAACAAGACTGTCTCTCTGCAAATAATTGTTGAAGGAGTTGCCAGGTACACAGAGGTTTTCTCTATTTTTGTATACTTTCAAAAATGTCCATAATGGTAAGGTTTTGTTTAAGTCTCAATCAAGAGAGAAAAGCATCTATGTGCACATATAATTTTTAAATGACAGGTCTTAAAAAAATAGTTATATTTCTACTGTCTTATGTAGTTCAAAATGCTAATTAATTTTTATCTCCCTGATCAAATGAAACTTATTACTGCAGCTGGGGGCTAAGTCAAGTCATAAAGTTAGCTGCTAACTTGCTCCATACTGAACCAAAGAGAAGGATTCATCTGCATTTCAAACTCAGTTCAGAGTTAGTAAAGTCTAATCAACATTTATTCATTTACTAAATATTTAGGAATTTTAGTTACCTTCTGTTTGTGTTTGGCATTATGCCATTTTAGGGCTAGGGAGATATTACTACACACAAATGTCTAAGAAATAATTTTAGTAAGTTATTTCTATAGTTAAAGAAATGAAAACAGAAGATAATAAACACTGACATATGTCTGGAGAATTCTGATTGCCAAGAACTACAAGACATTTATTGAGAAGCTTGCCTGACAGAAAAAAAAATACTAGACAATGTGTTTGGACTTCCTACCTCTTCATGCATCCCATCCCACATCCATGCCTCCATTTCAATGCAAGATCTTTAAGGATAAAGAGAATGTTTGCAGGGCCTAGCACAATTCTCATAGGAAAGGTGCAATAAGTATTTACTGAACTGAGACAGAAGACCCAACTTGATGGAAAAAAAAAATAGCTTCTCTGTTCAATGACAGGATTACATAAAATCCAGTCAGAAAATATTCTACAATATAAAGGACATAGTTTTCACCAATCACTACACCACACATTCAAATGTTCTCTATCATGGTGACCCTCAGTGTGACAGCTTACGAAGGAAAAGTTGAGTATTTCATCAGTCTCTGGTCTGTTCTATTCCTACAGCAGGAGTCTTCACAAAGGAATTCTAAGTGTTTCGATTTATCCTTGAAACAGACTGCATTACTTGTGCAGTATTATTACTAAGGAGGTATTTTTCTTTATCTTTTATAGTGGCCTATAGCCTCAGTTTTACCTCATTTAAAGGGATTCGTAAAAGAAAAAAAAAAGGAAAGTTGGAAGAGAAACAGGAGATAAGAAAAAAATGGTTACCATTATTGAGAATGACTGGAAATGAATTGCTGCTATGTTCAATTATTTTTTCTTTCTCTACGTTAAGATTTTTAGCTGATATTCTTTTCTGATCTGAGAGTGATTAGCAATACTCTGTTCCCTTCCCTTAGCATGAGGCCTGGTACAGAGTAAGTCCTTAAACATTTCCTGAATGAATGAATCGGAGAGATGCTAGTCTTGAATTGGAAAAATAAGTTCACGTGAGATGCAATGAGTTCTTAAAATTAGGACAATGACAGTTGGGTCTTAAGAAACAAAACCCAAGGAAAAGTCAACAGAACTTGTTAAACCACTGAATATAGGAAAACTATGTAAGTGTTGAGTCAGACATGCTTTATAAAACTGAAGCTTAATTTTAAAATCCCAAATTAAAATGAAAGGTAATTAGAGGCAATTATTTCTAATACTCAGTTGATCTGATAAGGAAAATGAATGTTTACCTTAAATTTCAGTCTTCTGCCCTCTTAAAAAAACTAGATGATCTTAATTTAAATGTAATCATGTGGTTTCTTTGACAATAGATTACATTTAGGCTATAAAAATCACATAACAATTGAATCTCATTCTAGAGAATTTTCTGCCCTCAATCAATATATCTTATGTACTACTGCCATCTACAGTGAGAGAACCCAAAAGAACATCTATATTCAGAAGAAAAAAAGAATCTATAATTGTAACATATTAAAGGATTTCATCACGACAAAATTTTAGGTTTCGCCGTAAGAAATATGCAGTTTTTAACTATATTAAAATAAAGATAATCATGAGATTATCTTATCTATATACATAGATACTTTTAAGGAAATGGCAAGTATCCCAAACTAAAACAGTTACTGCTACTTCTATTACACAGAAAACAATTTTTTTCCCCCTTGGGGCCCTCTGAAATTTTTATTTACCCTTAAGATTTGGCTTCAAAGAGACAGGTGAAATTTAAATTTGCTTTAAGATGCCAATGAATGGGGTTTTATTCAAGAATTTTCTAACTAAACAAATACTTTTTTTTAAACCATAGATGAGAAATCGAAGGTGAGGGGTCAATGTTCAGAAGAGGCAAGCAAGAGGAATAGAAAGAACTGGCTCTAATTGCGGCTCTACAACAATTAGGAATTCAAAAAGGAAACTGATTCCTGCCCAAGATCTCGGACTGCAAAAGCACCTCAGAATTAGGGAGACAAATAAAGGCCTTGGGCTGGCCTGGTGAAAGGAGAGTCCCAAGTCTCCTCTTCTGATTTTTTTTTTGCTGACTCTGAGGTTTGCAGTACTTGGATAAGTAGTATACCTGATTACTTACCATAGTCAGAACTGAGATGTATAAAGGCTTTCATGTACATTAGTTCGAATTGACAACAGAAAATTACATTTCCAAAAGAGAAATTCGAATTTACCATAGCAGCATCACTAAAATACCAATAGGAAATAGTCTCTCAAAACAGAGGAGTACTGTAAGGGCCAAACTCATAAGAGTTTGGGTATGTTTGTTTAATTTTAGTGTTTATATAATCACATTTCAAAATACAGATTTTAAAGTGAGGTGCCTTATCTAATTTGCACCTACTGCAGTGGCTGGTAAGGGGCAAATGCTTAGCAAATGTTTGAAAATATACCCGAAACTACCTTGAAATGGGAACACTTACCTGAGCTTAAATCTCTATGAAGTCTGGAGCTAGATTACATTCTTCAAATAGTTACCGTAAATTGTGTAAGAACTTTGGCTTGAATTCTGTAGATAATTAACAGTTCTCAAGCGATCAGAGAAAATGTCATGTCTTGAAGACTTTCTGGAGCCATTAAGTATGTTAAAAGATATTTTTGTCTAAATAATTTTATGTTTAATTTAATACAGTCCACAACACTACACATTAAGGGCAAATTTCATCCTTACTGCTCTATACATGAAAGTACTGATAATGAAGAATTATTGTTCAAATGTTTATGTACTTTTGCTAATGGTGGATGAAGCCATTTAAATTAGTTATACAGTTTTTAGAGTAGTTGCATGCAACTTTATAAATAAGGCTTTCTAAAAAAGTGCTATGTACTTTTTAGGCTCTAGCATAACTAAGGAAACTCCTTCAGAGAAACAATGAAATATTTCCCATTTTCATCCACTATTTCTACTGCTAAAGATTAAAATGAATTGGCATGTTGTATTCTCCAAATGTCCTTTAATCAAAGAGTTGCAAATTCATAGTTCCAGATATAAATTAACTAATGGGTCATGTTCGATTAATATGAGAGTATATAGTTTAAGGCTAAGGGAGAAAAGGAAAAGAACATAAAAACAACGAATTTTGAATCAATTTAATTAAATAACTAAAAACAAGAAAAGCCTCATATAGGGCACAAAAATCTTAATATTACACATCGAGAATCCAGAGTCAAAT
This sequence comes from Rousettus aegyptiacus, assembly GCF_014176215.1. Lineage (NCBI taxonomy): Eukaryota > Metazoa > Chordata > Mammalia > Chiroptera > Pteropodidae > Rousettus > Rousettus aegyptiacus. Next base: position 123,635,249 of record NW_023416307.1, on the reverse strand, counting down.
ATGCAAACATCAAACATTGAACAGCACGAGGCCTTTTTCTCAAGACTTAATCAGATACACTGAAATAAAAACAAAACTTTTAAAACAGTGATTAATATTAGAATATTTGACCAACTATCTTTGGAATAATTATCTTTCACATTATTAGTTTTACCTACGCAAAGTTTCAAATTCTAAGGTTTGATGATTTTCTTACCATTTGGGGTCCAACATTCACATTTATTGGTTCTAAGGTTTTTGGTAAAATCTTTGTTGGTGAGTTGGTACTGGCAACTGGAAATGCAACAAATGAAATGTTACCTGAAATGATATCAAAACACTGGGTTAATGTTCTGCAATATCAAGGCCACCTTGTAACCCCATGGTCCTAACCTCAGTTATGCTTATGTAATTTATAACAATCTTAATAAGTAAATTAGAAACAAGAAGGCTTACTGAAAAGCCATACCAGCAACTCCTTTGTTATAGTGAATTCAATTAGTTCCACCAAATAGGAAACCTATAAGTAAATAATTTAGTCTATCTGACAATTAACTATGGGACTTTTAGTTGATTTTTAGAGGAAGAAATATTTACAGGATTCATAATGCAAAGCATAGTTTATACCAGAGTTCAGAAATCCTGTTATATCTTTATCAAACATCATAGAACAACAACAAAAAAATGTATGAAGTAGAACATGAAGTAAAATAAATATATATTAGAATTTCTTTATAGTATAATAAAAAAATATTTATACTAAAAGATAACATGTTTTCAAAATGTTGAGTTGGCAGTTTTTTGAGGTTTTATTATAATAGAGAAAAAAATATGATGTTGCCTAGGTTAATAACGTTAGAAATTGTGAGATCTGCATAGTGTTTTCAAGCGATTACACCACTTTAAATTTTAAATTAAGTGGCAAAGTACCACCCCCAAAATGAAAAGCCAACCAATAATCTTCTGAAATACCGTATCGACTACTTAACTCTTCCAAGACAAATTTCAGTTTACCAACGTTTCTCTGAGAAGGTAATACTGTCATCTAAAAAAAACAAAGGAGATCATCCAGGAAGTGTGTAAGAGAGAGTCAATATTGAGACCAGAGGGAAAAACATTTAAGAGCAGGACTAGAAAGCACCTCCGTATCAGTCTTCTTCCTCAGATATCCCTTCCCTTAGCTCTTTCAAAGCTCAATAAGGCCTAAAACCCAAATCTGCTTCTTTTCCACGTTCTCCATCTTGGTATACAACTGAGCCTTGGTATACGGTCATCGTTCACCCAGTGACCCAATCCAGAAGCCATCAACCCCCTTCTCATTCAACTGACCACCATATCCTACTTATCTCCTTGCCCTGGTTCCTTTATGCCATTGGCACTTCTTTAATTGGGAACTTTATCAAATCTGGTTTGAACGTAGTTACCATGTTCAGATAATTTTCAGAATTATCTGAAAAGCAATAAAAAATACCTGTACCTGAGTGCAACACCCTGAACTGCTGATATAATTGCTGTAGAGTCAACCTGGGCATTAGACTGTTAAAAGTTCTCCAGATGGTCCCAACGTGCAGCCAGGGCTGAGCATCACTGATCTAACTGGATATCCTTTCTACTTCAAATAGCTCTCCCAGCCCCTGCACACATCTATAACAAACCAGCCTTTCAACTGGCAAAACTGTTCTGAACACTCCCCTACTTAAGGCCTTCAAAGACTTCATAACACTTACTAAACGCCTTTCAGACTCCTCCACGTGGCACGAAGCTCCTGCCTGGAGATCTCACTGCTTGCTGCCTCCCTTCCCAGCTTCATCCTCAGCTTCTGACTCCACATGCACTCTACACTCCAATCACATGAAATGCTATCCAATTCCAGAAAGGCCCCAGTTCAACCGCCCTGGCTTCGGTGTATACATGTTTCCTTCTGCTGAGAAGTCTCTCTGCTGGGACGGCAATCTCTCTCCCTACCTTCTAGTCCTTCAAAATGGGATTTTATACCATTTTCTACTTGAAGGACAACAGTGTGAAATATATTACCACTGACTCCATTTACACATGAAGAAAATGAGATAGAGTGAGGTTGAACGATCTGTACAAGTTCCCACAGCTAGTGAGGGCCATGGCTCCACCTCTAAAGCCTGTGCTTTATGTGTCACCTTCTCCTTAAAACCTGTCCCCCGCCTCTATGGTTTAGGTCCTGGATGCCCTTCTTCTGCTTTCCATAAAACCTATTATCATTTACTTGCAATTCTACTCTAAGTGGGCCATGCCTCTCAGCTTTGTAGCCTAGTACCTGGTTCAGTTCCTGGCACAAAACAGGTGCACAAAACTATACAAACAGACTGATTAGCATGGATTACGTTTCCTAATCTGGATGTCGTATTTCCTGTAATGCAGCCTAAACTGCATCTCTTCTCATTTTGTAACAGGTATCATAACTTATATTAAGTTTGAAATAAATTTAAATACCAGGTCCTTTGTTTACTATTTTCGAAACATGATTGAACATCCATTATGAAATAGTTTTCTTAATCTGTAACTGTACAACTGATTTTTCAAATGACATGCATAATTTAACAATTGCTAAAGATTAAGGTTATTATCAAAACTCCCCAATGTGGTTATTCACCTACTTAAGTATCCACCTAATTGGAGAATAATCATCTATGATTTTAGGGGGAAAAACAGCTATGTAGTTGACAGACACGTGCTATAAACACAGTCCCCGGTGGGAAACACACCACGGACTCACGTGAAGAAGAGCAAAACCTTGAAAAAGTCTGGCTCTCAGATGGTTTTTAAAAATGATCTTAATGCTGCTGAATGTTTAAGATGAGAGATCATCTCTGATACACTGTGTTAGAGCAAAACTCAAAAACTTGCCAAAAAACAAAACAAAAAAAACAGCAAAGCAAACACAAAAAGATAATTAAGGTTAGGGAACAGGTCGATCCTAATTTTAAACCTAACACTAAAGGAAAATTAAGAATATAAAGCTTTGGTCAAAAATTAAAAAAGAAACACTGAAGCAAGATCTGTCCTGCTACTTAATACCAAAAGAATTTAGAGAGAACTTAATAAATGTGACAAATTGATTCTAAAGTGTATCTGGAAGAGTACAGGCAGAGAACCGCCAAGAACATTTTAAGAAAAGGAATAATGAGGAAGAGGGAACTTTAGGCTACCAGATTTCAAAATCATTACATAGCGAGAGTGACTGAAATAATGTGATACTGGCTAAGAAGCAGATAAAGAAACTAACAAAACAGAAATTAAAGTCCAGATATTCATTTATATATGAAAATTCTATATATTATAAAGGTAGCATTTCAAATCAATGGAGAAAGAATGTATTACTTAAAAATGTCGTTGAGACAAGAAATTTCCCCTTTGGATAAAAGAAACCTAGATTTCAATTTCTCATCTGTGCAAAAATAATTCCAGAAAGACTGAATATTTAAGTATAAAAATAAAACCCATAAAAGTATTAGAAGAAATGTCATTCTTTTTGTTTTATAATTTGGGGATGAGAAAGGCCCTTCCAAGCATGTTACAGAATTTAGAAATCTTAAGTAAAAACAGAACAATAGATTTGACTACCTAAAAGTTAATATTTGCTAAGTAGCATAAGCCCTAATACACTTAAAAGACAAATATCAGAGTCGGTAAACAAATTTGCGACACACACGTCATTATCCTTAAAAACATTTTATTTACTTAACTTCTCACTTATAAGTCAATATAAAAATAAGCTTAGTACATGAAGAAATAGAAACGTCAGTGATCACATGAAAAGATGCTTAATTTTAATAATGAAAAAAAAAACACTTAAAGAAAAAGAAACCTTTTCATCTTCCAGATTGATAAAGATTAAAAAGTTTGATAATGCCTGAGTTGGTAAAGATGTGGCGAACCGGGTATATTTTTAAAATATTTACTAGGCACCTACTACATGTACTTCAAATACTAATGCTAAGCACTACGGACACGTAGTTCAAGTGACACTGTCCCCTGCACTCAAGGAGGTAACACATTCTGTCAGTGGACGGAGCACTGGAGAGCCAGTCTGCAGGGTGGTCTGACAGTGTAATTAGAAGAGTAATGGAAATGTGTGTTAGAGTACAAAATTTTTAAAAGTGTTTTTAAAACAACTGCATGCATTTTAAAATCTCTTTTCACATCAACAACTATCCTTTCAACTGCCCTCCTCGGCCTAAGTGGCAGTGGATCCCTGGCCTCTGTAACAATATCACAATTAATAACGTGTATACCCTCTGACCAGCAATTCCTCTGCAAGATATATAGCATAATAAACTAAGCAGATAAAAACAATTAAACATGTCCTAGAATTGCAACATTGTAGCTAAAAGCAAAAACCCGGAAACAATTTTAAATGTTTAAACATCTTTTGGTGCATGTATATGATGGAATATTATACTTTCCACCTCCATACAAGTATGTATGTATTGCCGTAAAAAACTGTTCCCATTATAAGAGAATATGATTGATATGATTCTATTTACCTTAAAAACTACACATACACATAAATTTATACATGTGTAAAGTCTGGCAAGATAAATAACAAATTTAATAGCGGTTAGTATTAGTAAAGTATTATGGAGAAATGCTTTGTTTTATACTTTATTATTGAAAAAACATTTTATGAATATGCATTTACTTGTTTTATAATTTAAAAACCAATTGCCAATCTGAAGAGAGAATCAGCCACAGCTGCTGAAATAAGATGAAGATCTATAAATGAGGTATGTGTTTTTTCAATTAGTTAAAATGAAATCTGCTTTAGAAGCAGTTAAAGAGGCTCCACTGGGATTTCAATAATTAATGTCCAGAAATAAAAGCCATGTTTGTATTAAGATAAAATTTACTTTCATCAAATCAATTGGGTTCAGCAGCATAAATATAATTTTTTTTTTGACTTAAAAGGACCTATTTAAACAGGTTATAAACATCCAGTTTCCTGAAATTTCAGTCAGGTTAAGAGAAGTAAACCAAACTAAGTCTAAACAATTTTTCATAAGTACCTGGCCTTAATTCCTACCCTCTTGGCAACAGGGGCCTGACACTGTCCAGAAGCCAATTCCTGGCACTTGATGCATTTACTAAAAACAAAAATTTCAAGATAAGCCTGGATTTTGGTTCTCACAATTCCTTGAATTAACTAAATGAGATCGATCACCCAGGAAAGTGGCTAAGAAAAATAGCTAAAACCTTATGCCAAATCTTGACAAAGGCACAAAATTTTGGCTCAAATTTTTTATTTCAATTTCTTGAGTAAATGGAATCTTTCTGTTTTTCATTATAATTGTCTAGACATCAAAGATCGCTTTCACTCATAATTCTTTAGGGGGTTCCAGCTCTAATTAATTACCTTCAATATGTGCAATTACAATGAAAAAATTCAGTCAAATAATTGTGATTTGTCCTCATGATGCCAGTATGTTACTGTTTTTGCAGCACTGACTTTCTGGGGAAAAAATTTTGTTTTTTTGCCTGAATCAGCTTTTGGAAAAATCTTCTTAACCCAAGCCTGTATTACATCCTCCTAGAAGAACCAAATTAGTAACTAACAGCAAGAAAGAATATGCCTATTTTATGGGTTGATAAGTATGTCAAAGCAGAAGTAGCGGTATATCCCATATACACAGGGTCCAACTTCACAGGACAAGCTAACCTACTGTCCTAAATAAAAGCTTAAAAGGACCAAGATTGTGATGGTGTATGTGTTTGTCAAACGTAATTCTATTTCATGTAAATTATACCTTAATAAAAAAGTGATGGGAAGTGACCTAGACAATTTTATATTTATTAGTAAGAGACAAATTATAGATTATACGATGCTCTTGCTTTTCCTCTTCTGTTACCTCAATCGGGGCTATTTTTTTTTTTTAAGTTTATTTTTTAAACAGGTAGTTCATGTATTTGTCTAAATTACAGCCTTCCAGCTACTGTCTCTTCTAAGTCTCCTGTATCACCACAATCTTTCCCTCTCTGCCAGCTCATTCTCATCAGTAATAAATATCCATTATTTCTTTCATCTAAAAACCAACACAAAACCCAATAATTTTTCTTAACTATGCACAGCTCTCTGGCTACCAACTCATTATTTCTATTGCCTTCTACAGCAAAACACGAAATCCGTCAACATTTGCTGTTTCCACTTTTCCATTGTGTGTTGTTGTTGTTCTTTTTTTTTTAACCCACTCCCATTTCTTCCCCATGACTTCACTGAAATATCTCTTCTCAAGATCATCTCCATGTTGTTAAATCCAATGGTCAATTCTTGGCTTTCAACTTACTTTAACCTATTAGCCATATTTGACATTACAAAAAAAAAATCGCAACTTCTTTTGAAGCACTCTTCACTTGACATTCAAACCACTATTCTTTATTGGTTCTCCAAACTCTCTGGCTTCTCCTTCTCAGTCTTGATCGCTGGCTCCTCCTTTCTAAAAATATTCAAGGCTCTTCAGTTTGGCCCTCCAACTCCTGCTTGTCGACTCTTCCTCACTAGGTGATCTGATGGTTTCCACTATGTACATTTCTCCAGATTAATCCTCTCTCCTGAACTTTAGATGTATCCAGCTGTCATTTCTCATTAACTCCATTTTGATGTTTCATAGGTATCTCAAACTTAGCATACCAAAATCTAATTCCTGACTGCTCCTCATTCCACCCCAAAACCTCCTTCTCCTTTCTTTTCATTTCAGTAAATGTCAACTCCATTCTTCAACTGTTCAGACCAAAAAAAGATCACTGCTGACTTCTCCCTTTCTCTTATATCTTATATTCAATCCATTAAATACATCCTGTCGGCACTATCTTTGAAATATATCCTGAATAGAACCACTGTCACCCACTCCACTCCACTGCTGTCACTCTGGTCCAAGTCACCATCTCTTGATTAAATAACTGCAATATCTTCCTGATTTATCAACCTGCTTCTGCACTGCCGCGGCCCCAACTCTGTCACCATGTTGTCCAATCTGCAGTCACTAGACGCATGTGGCTATTAAGCACTTCAAATGTGCCACTGAGAGCCTGAATTTTAAATTTATTTAATCTTAATTTAAATTTAAAAACTGAAGCAGTATAAAATATTTTCTCGTTAAATGCAGCTTTATTGTTTTGGTAGTACTATATTCCAACATTTCACCTCAACTGTTGAAAATTTAACGTTTAATTGAGATGTGCTCTCAGTGTAAAATAACATTAGATCTTGAAGGCTAAGTTCTCAAAAACATCTGTTGACTCTTCCTCATTATTAATATCTCATTAATAATTGTTCATATTGATTACATGTTGAATGATGTTTTAGATATATTTGGTTAAATAAAATTTATTATTAAAATTAACTTTACCTGTTTCTTTTTACCTTTCTAAATGTGGCTATTAGAAAACTTTAAAGTATGTAAGTGGTTCATACTATGCTAGTGAACAGCACTGTTCTATGCCCCACACAGCAAAGCAATCCTGCTATGTAGAACAATTCTCTTCAAAACCCTCTTGGCTTTGCATCTGTCAGCATAAGTCCTCGTGATGGTTTACAGAGCCCTTTGTCACCTGTGCCACTCCACTCTGACCTCATGACCTGTCAATCTCCCTCCACTTCATTTCACAACATTCACAGAGACTTCTTTGCTGTTCCTCAAAACATGCCAAGCAGATTTCTGCCTAAAAGCCTTTGTTCTTATAGTTTCCTCTGCCTGTAACTTTCTTCCCCCAGAGATCTACGTGCCTAATTCCCTAGCTTCCTTCGAGTCTCTGCTCAGTCGTCAGTGCCTCAGCCTATATCAGCACTTCCTAATTACTATGATTTTTCACCAAAGTAAGGCAGACCTCATCGATATTATGGGTTCAGTTACAAATCACCGCAATAAAGCAAATATCACAATAAAGTGCACCATAATATTTTGCTGGTGGAGGGTCTTGCCTTCGATTTGCAAAAAATGTAACATCTGTGAAGTTCAATAAAACAAAGAACAATAAAAGGAGGTATGCCTGTACTTATCTCAATATGATATATTGCATATTTATATTTACTTATAATTATTATTTGTCCCTGGACTACCCACTCTCAGAATGTTAAACTCTACAGGAACAGGGGCTTTGTTATGTCATTCACTGCCACAGCTCTAGCACCTAGCATAGTGCTTGGGACATAGCAGAGTTCAACAAACATTTCTAAGTGAATGAATGAATGAATGAAGGAATGGAATGAATGTATGGTTGATGGAAGGACCTGATATAAATTCATGAGACAAGAGTATATAGTGAAAACTAAGTCTCATACCATCCCCAACCACACCTAACCCATTCCCTTCTCTAGTGACAGCAACTGGTGCCAGTTCATATATAACTTTCCAGAAATATTCTATACATATATATAATATTTGAATAAATATTCTTTTTTCCCTTACACATATGGTTGAATATTCTATTAGTTTGTACACTGCCTTTTCCTCACTTAATACTGTATCTGTCTTAGATGTCTTTCCATACCTGAATATGTAGTTTGCCTCAATATTTACTTTGTTAGCTACAGAGTATGGCTATAGCAGTTTAATTATTGAGTTCCTTAGTAATGGAAAAGCTTTTGGTATTACATTTTTAATAGTAAAATCTTCTATTACCACAAATAATACTGCAATGATTACACATATGTCTTTACACACATGGATTGTACCAACTTCCCTTTATTTCAGAAATGTATGAAAATGTCTATTTCCACACAGCCTTACCAACTCAGTGTTATCAAATTTTATTTCTGCCAAATTTTAGGTTAAAATAGTATTTGATTTTGATTCTATTTGTTTTATTATTATGAATAAGGCTGACTTGTTTTGTTTAAAAGTCATCTAAATTTTCCTTCCTGAGAATTATGTCAATCTTTCTATTGGCTGGTGATTTTTTTTTCATTGGTAGACCCTCTTTAAATTATGAAGGAAAAAGTGTGTTCACTTTGGCTGCACATATACTAGAATTAGAATGATACAGAGAAGATTAGCATGGCCCCTGTGCAAGGATGACACACGAATTCGTGAAGCATTCCATATTTAAAATAATAACAACAGTAATAATAACGAAGGAAAAAGTATATTCTTTGTTATACCTGCTGCAAATATTTTTACCAATCTAGCATTTGTCTTTTGCTTTTATTTACGATTTTCTCTGCACATTAAAACAAAGTAGTCAATTTATTTCTTTTATGACATTTATGTCATATGTAAAAATGTCTGTATATTTAAATATAAAAATAAAGGCATCTACTGTCATGCTACCCTGAACATGCTCGACCTCGTCTGATCTTGGAAGCTAAGCAGGGTCGGGCCTGGTTAGTACTTGGATGGGAGACCATCTAGGAAGACCAGGTAACTGTAGGTCTAGAAGGAAGGAAGAAAGAGAGGGAGGGAGAGAGGGAAGAAAAAAAAGAGTAACTGCAAAGTTTTTCTTTCTTCCCTACCCTGGAGATGTACATTATACATGGACATGCTATGTACATTTTATTTACCTTCCAGGTTTGGTACTTCCTGTTGGATGTATTCTTTGAAATTAATTATCATTAGTTATATACTAAAGAGTGTATTAAATATCCCCCATGTTTTCTTATAATATTTTAATGCCTTCATTTTAAATTTTATATCCTGGACCCAACTGGAATTTATTTGATATAACAAGTGAAAGATCCATTTTTTCCCCTCAGATGGCTAATTTTAATGAACAATCTACTCCCTCTCCCCCATACTGATGTGAAATGCTATCTTGATTATTTTATTTAATTTGGGTCAATTTACTGACTTTTTATTCTGCTCCACTGATCTGCTACTTATGTGACAGTATCAGATGCTCTATTTCATTTGTGATTAACCTTTCCACAAGAGAAGAAGCAGTCAGAAAGTGCCAAGCATTTCTGTGTCTGCCCACACTGCCCGTTTAATCATTTGTTCGTAACTGTTGTAAAGGGCTATTGATTCATTTCGAACTTATCACACATGTGATTAAGTCACATGCTGATTCTGGAAGAGGCCAATTCATTTTGTGTAGAGGAAAGATTCTACAACTTTAAAATGGTATTTCTAATTTTGACCAGCCATCTAGAAAGCAACATATGTCACTGAAAACAGAATGGACTAGGGAGATATGATAGAGATGGCTCGGAGAATATCTATTGCCTTTATTTAGGAAAAAAACTCAGGCCCAATAGAACAACAGCACTACCTTCATAAATGAAACATATTAATAATTCATAATTAATTTGAAATTAATTTTATTATAACTAAAAATACCAGACCTGTAAGAGAAGTAAAATATAGCATGCCCATGGATAATATGCACATCAAGATGGGGGCGGGGGGAGCAGTAAATAAATAAACCAAGTTACTGACTTTCTTAGTTTTTATGTTTAAACACACACGGATCTTTTTTTTTTTTTTAAGTTTTCATTCTATTTATAACTAGCTACTAGTATAGCTAATAACGTACATTACCTGTCTTCACATTATATATAATCCTGTGATGTTGTATTTTGTTGCATTTGTACTCAAACATGTTTACCAAACTTCCTAAGATTAAATTCAAAGGCCATCACCATTACTAAACTTTTTAACTTGAATGACCAAAACATCAACATAAATGGTAGGAGAGAGAAATAGAAAATAAAAGTTCATTTTATCTCTGAAGTGTAATGGTCAAAGTGACTTCTAGAACCTTCCTTTCTGTATTTGGTTCCAAAACACAAATCAAACATCCTATTGTATAGACACATAAGGGGACGAGATTTGAACTGCACATTTCTATATATCACAGGCAAGGAAGCAAAAGCCTGGATGTTTTTGCAGCTGTCACAATACAGGACTTCTAAGATTCCCACAAGTAGACCACCTAACCAGATTCTTCCCATGAATCAAAGAAAGGATCCTAGGAATTGCCATAACAAGAAATAGCATGATAGCCCTAAGGGCATACTCCTAAATGGGTCAATAAATCTTTTATGTCAATCTTTCCTACATACTTTCGAGAGGATTAAATCTGTTCTCTGGGCTTTGATAAGCATTTTTACTTGGAGGACATCTTTTAAAACATTAGCAAGCTCCTTCTTTATCTGGCAACCAGAACCATAAATGCATTGGATTCTTCAATTTGAAAGAAGAAAAAAAAAAATTCTTCCTCCATCTTCCCACATGCCAGGATTTAAACAGTTCCTCTTCATTTCTTAAATGAACTCCTTAATTCAAGCTCTAGTATATGGACTATTATAATCATTTTCATTTGGCTCAAATCTCAAAGCTAAAAGATCTTAGAAATCATTAAATCCATTCTCATTAGGCTTCTTTTGTAAGACCTTTCTCTTTCAATATTTTTTCAATGTCCATCCAAAAACATTTGTCTAATCTACAGATGTGATCCTGCTGTTTTTTCACTGGCTTCTTTACCTTTAGTTAAAACATGTCATTATGTCCTTTTTCTATTACCTCAGTCAAGGAAACCTTTTAATTCTTGATTTTCTCATTTCTCTTCCACCTGCTTACTTAGAATTTCCCATTTTAGTACAATATATTTTCTGATCAATAATTGAATAACTTTACCTTTTGGCCTCAAACAGCTGGGTTTCCCCAACCCCTCAAATCAATTCTTCCCAAATGTGCCTGGTTATAAAATGCAGAGGAGGTGAGAGGAGGAGAGGGGAGTGTGCCTCTTATGCAAAACGCACATTGCTGGGTTCCACTAGACACCTACGGGATCAGAAGCTAGGTGGGAATGTGTATGTCGAACAAGTGCCTCAGATGATTCTTATGATCAGGCAAGACTGGGAAAGACTGCTTCAAGTTCCCCTTTCCTCTTTGTTCAAACTAAAGAAGTAATGGAGTCTGAGTAGATTCTTTCTATTACGCTCATCTCCTTTTCATTTTAAAAAGAGAAAGGGTTGAGTGACTCTTATTTTTTCAGTCTCATATTCTTAAATGGTATACCTTTTCATGTTTAGCCTATTTTCAACCACTACTTTTAGCACCATCACCATAGCCAGGACACCCACCAGATGGTACACGCTTTGTTTGTACGCCCAGTAAGAGAGAGTGAGCTGAAAGAAGCACATTTTATCTTGTAAAAACAGCCACTGAGTGGCTAGAGTAGATCAAGGCAGCTGGGTGCAACCACGAGGATCAGAATTTGTGAGTATCACAACACCCAAGGGCTCCAAATTGGAAATCTTATGAAGAAGCCCACAACCCCTCTGAGATGGTACCCTGCCTCACACAGTATTAACAAAGAAATTATTTTAAATTTACAATCAAGAGAGACATTTTTCTAATATTCATAAAGGGTGTCAATCACTGAGGACAGATATAGAATTACAGAGCTGTGTTCTTAAAATAAATTTAAAACTTTAGGACGTGAACTCAGAAAGACCAAAGACCCACAAATTAGAGTTTCACAGCAGTTCTTTCAATTTCTTAGCAAATAAAAAGGGGGATCACTGTATTTCATAATACGATATTACGCAGCTCATTCAATACTGCGATGTTATCAATATTTTTATTTCAACACGTTCTACTTGAGAGCTATTATCGAAGCTACATTTAATTCACATGGTGAAGAGCAAGAAATCTGAAACTTAGGCATCGATGCCCACAAAATTTTTGTATTAAAATCTTACCCATTAAAGGATTTTACAAACTTGTATAAGTCTACTTGGCAAACAGTAAGTGCTCAGTTAGCAGTCTCTTCATTTTTCTATCAGAGAAACTGCTAAGAGAGTTGCCAAACTTTGCACAGTGCCAAAAACTAAGCCTCCCTGCTGATGAACGCCAGCTTCAGAGTCAAGATCCAAAAGTTTATTTGAAAACTAGTTGCTTGAAATTTGGTAGAAAGAAAGAATGTTATTATATGATAGGTTCCTGATCCATTCACACAACAGTTAACTTACGATATACTTAATATACTATTTTACCTGTTCCTAAATAATAATATAAAGGTTTTCTTTTCAGAAAAATATAGACACCAGACAAATCTTCCCTTTGACCTCCACCCCAGATATGAGAGATTTCGAGGTTGCCATGGTTTCTGATTGCATACACATATGAAAGGCAGAGAAAACATCTAAATCAGTCACTGTCTGGGTAGGTATTCTGGTTTAGAGAACAATGAACAGGCAAGGTTCAGATTCCCTAGACCTCAATTTTGTGCTAGAAAGTTCATATATAAGGCAAGAAGAACCACAGAAGTCTTCTTTCGGTATATAGCTCTTAAGCTGAAGGGTTAACAATCACATTTACTTCTGCATTGTCGTTGCTGATGCTGTTTTCTTTGTTAAATAACTTACTATCAATGCTTACATTTATAATCATAAGCGACATTCATTTTTTGATAACTATCATCTATAATGCTGCCATAGTTGTATACCCCAAGTGGGACCACCAACTTCTTTTAAGGACTGTCTAGTCCATCAAAGCGATATATTCTTTGGTTAAAATTGTAAAAGTTCCAAACCCATAGTTTATAAATCCATTTTAAACTCCACATAAGTTATTTTACTTAAAGAGGGAAAAAAGCTCCACTGCTACATATTGCTATCCCTTAAAAAAGTAAAATGCACACAGACCTATTTTAGAATATCTTAATTAAAACAATGATCTGAAAAGCTTCAAAATCTCTAATTTCTGTCATCATTCTTTGAAGCAAAGAAAACCTTCAAGGGCAGCCCATAAATCCCAGTTAAGAGCAAGAGAAAATTTTAATAATCTCCTTGAATGTTGATCTTTTCCAGTCTTCTCCTTAGACCAAACAAATGAACATTTAGAAAACCATTTAATATTTGCTCCATACATAAATTTTGAACTATGGTTCAGAGAATTTCTTGGCTTTAACGTATTACTACTAATTTTACAGTGTAAGGTTTGGCAAATTTTTAATTAGTGTGAAAGATCTGGCACACTGGTTTTACGAGAGTTAACTTTTTAGAAATTGCATAAAGATTAATGTGTACTAAATGCACACTTTCCAAGAGCACAGAACTTCTCTTCATGTTATTAGTAAAAGGAAAGGTTTTTACTTTACTCATTATGAATTCCACAAATTCAAAAATTTTAAATTTTGACTGCTCTTATTTCATGCATATTGCTTCCAAGCTCTTCCATCCTACTCTTTTGAGCAGATAAACATTCTCCTCTTTCCATTAGCAACCAACTTTAAGCTATCTCTCTTTTTAAAGGTAAACATAGCATTTCAAGTAAATTCAAAATATTTCTCTCACATTTCTTATTCAAAGATCTTTTGGAATAAATCTCATGCTTCTCATTAAAGATAGAATGACCTATCACATATGCAAATGATGTTTCATATTGCAATTACATTTTGAGCCTCAGTACCTATTGTGCAATTACAAATTGTTGCAACCTCAGTATTGCTTATATATTTTATAATGGCTTAGTTTTCCCCTTAGTATTCTATATGATTTATTGATCATTTTTTCATAACTTAAATGAACTAAAATTAACTTTCTCATATTTTCATTAATTACACATATTTTTAAGATGAAAAAGCCTCTTCAAAAGGTATGTTACTCATAATATATTAGCCTATACTGGATTTCAAACCCTGACTATAAAAGAATAAATTTAAATGACTAAGTTTTATTTATTCACTGATTAAGTCAGATTTATGACCTGCCCTCCCATTTCAGCTACTGTGAATTTTGAATGAAACTACCTCAATTGTAACAGAAGAAACATCTGTTGTTTTTTTTCATCAGGGCTTTCCTAACTGAAAGAAAGGCTCTCTGCCTGACCTCCTCTCCCACTTCCCCTCCCCACCCACACTAAGTTGCTTAAAACTTTTAAGTAAACCTATTTAACATTTTACTGTATCTACTTAAAATGTCATTGTTTATTTATTTATTAAAGTTCAAAGAATGAGTAAGTGTTACATCAAAAAACAAGAGATGTGACTGGCAGAATGTTAACTGTAACTAAAATGCAGACTTCAAGAGTATACTTGAAGTGATCAACTCAATCAAATTGTCACACATTCCCAACTCGGTATTGTTTAGGGTTAAGATTTCTTCACAGTATCCAGATTCATATAGGATCTTGCATGCTATATTTTCGTTGCCAATCCAACACTAACATAATGGCAGTCACTACCCCAAGAGGCAGACACCAAATGGTGCCACCCACACTCTCACACTGTGCCTCATAATAAACCATAAAGCAGTGGAATGCACCAGCCCCTTTATGAGCAAACAATGCCTGAGCTTCATTAGAATACAGCTGACATTTTCAAAGCACAAATACTTTTGAGAAAAATGTACTAGGAAAAAAAAAAAATGAAACAGCTATAAAAGCTGAAATATTTTTTTAAGTGTCAGGTTTATTCCAAGGATCCTGAGGAATCATATTTTGCTGTTGACATTTAAAAGTTTTCATAAATGGAAAAAATGTATAGTTGAAGGCAAAGCTCATTTTATTAACTATTAGAAAGAAATGAAAGTAAAAACTATCACTTGAATTGCATTCACAAAGTAATAACCATAAAGTACCTTTAAAACTATTCATTTCCTCAACTGCTTCCTTAGTTCTTGAACGAAGAAAACTGAGCTCCGGAATTGTTTTCACATTTTAATTGATTTATATAAGTAACTGAGTGATAACTAAGCTTACTCTACCCCTCCCCCCCTGCCCACCCCAACCCCCATACTTTGTAGTTTTCCTGTCTGCAACAAGCAAGGACGTCTTGCATTCAGCGTGCTCCTGGCTATTTAGCAATTTAACATTGCTGCTTTTGAAAGCGTATGAAATAAGCGCTGTAAAAACTCACCCAGCAGTACTGAACAAAATAATCTCTCTTACCTGGTCTAAAGAAGCATGCCTCTCACTGCAGTACCAACAACACTCTACAGTCTTTGTTACCATTCAGTGGAAACTTGAGACTGTGTCAGACATAAGCAATCGAGCTCAGAAAGCTCAATTTAAAATACTTCTCAGTAAAACTAAAAAGATGCTCAAGAAAACTGTTTAGTTAACTGTCTTTAGGAAGACATATGAATATTATCTAATGCAACAAAGACACTTCAAATGAAACTGGAAGTGAAGGTCTTAAGAGACAAAGGGGCTTTTTTAATGTAGAATCTTGCTTGCTTATTGCTTTTAAAAACTGTTTAAAATAAAAGTGGTAAAACAATAAAACACCTAGCTCCAAGCTAACATTTTTCTAAAAATCACTTGAATTTTAACTAGCTAAAAAAAACCAATATTAAACTTACTCATGAAACCTGCATAATTCGAATTATACATGTCAGGGTACTTGCTGGCTCCAAAGCAGTCACAAAACAGGAGACCTTAATGCATCTTGAAAGCAGAGCACCATGAGTTTCAGAAGAAAAAGAAAAAAAAAAAAGGAAAAAAAGAGGAGAAACTCTTGAAAAACTGGTTGAGGCTTTTCAACCTGTAATAACTGTCTAGCTCTTCAGGGAGGAAAAAAAAAAAAAAAAGTCCTGGCCCTGCCCCCTGAGATAGGAGGCTATGCTTCAATGCCAAAATGAATGACAGGCCCATTTCTGATATCAACAAAGAGCAGCTTAGTTGTGCTCTATTTTTTTTCACTTTCCCACAGAGTTAGAAGTTCTAAAATTTTCAGGTTATTGCCTTTGTATCTAGGGTTAAGTACCTTTCTCTATTTTCTCAAGAGGGAACCCAATTATGTTGTCCTAGTTTTTTTAATGATTAATTAAAAATACACACCTAACCAACTTACTCAATTATTCCTAGGCAGGAAGCCGAACAAAAGACGACCTCTTAAGTTGCTTTCCAAATCTATCCTTTGCAATGTCAGATCACCATATGACTAATTATTAATATTAATGTTTTTCTTGCACCCTGATATGTGGGCACAAGGAGAAACAAAAAGTAGGCTAAAAAAACCATCATAATAGGTAACTGAGATTATAAAATTTTCAACTAGTTAGATGTAAAGATTATTTGCAAAAGTACATGTCCATGATTATATGAATTCAAAACGATAAACACTTCAATCAATGACATATTATTACTGAATGCTTATTATGAGCCAAGCACTATTTGGGCTTTGGGGATAGGGCAGTGAACACAACAGACAAAAGCCAAACGAAAATCCCTGTCTTTAGCGAGCCTATCAGTTTAAGTGTCAGTTCCTTGAGAGCACAACTCTCCTAGATGACGAAGGTATCTTTGCTTACTTGATTAGTTACCATCTAACCTGAACTATGCCCCTCTGAAAGTATGCCTTGATGGCAGCTCCAGGAGGGCAAGAATTTTGTGCTTTGGTCAGTGTTGTACTCCCAGCATCTAAAATGTGCCTGTTAGACACTCAAACATACACTGAATGAAATAGATCAAAAAAACCTTTTTCTCAGTCAAACTTTTCTTTGCACACAGACTATGTACCAAATGATAGGGTGTAAGTTAAGGTTGGGTTGCAGATATATATATAGATATATAGATATATAGATATATAGATACATACACACACACACAACCTGTGTGGTCTTGTATCTTCAGATTCTAAAATCTGTTTTCACTATCAGATGTGAGGTCATTATAGTATTTGAGTAAAAGAATTGGTTAAAATTCTACACACTAAATTTTTATGGACTATCAGATTTCAGAAGAGTTTTAAATAAAAAGAAAAAAAGAAACTTGGAAATTACGCAGTATCTGGTCAGTTTTGTGTGTTAAAATTTTACATGTTTACATCCATTTATATACTCATATCAAAAATAATGCTAACCTCCCCATCTGCTTCTCATCATTCTTGATTGTCTTCAAGAAACCACATAGAGAAAATAAGTGCTCACCTCTAACTTGTCACATCAGCCAGAAGTGATCACTCACGTTACCCAAGGCTAGGAAATTCAAGGACTAGATATGGTCATACATACTCTGTCACAGTCTTAAAACAAAAAGTAATAAAAATTCCCAGTCCTCAGGTACACTCACCACACTAATTTTAAGTAGCAGAGCTTCCTACCCCACCCCACCTGATCCCCCAGAACTGAACATTGATTACAAATTCAAATATAAACTACCTGGAATATTCACATATTTGGTATCTGCTTTAACAATAAACCTAAGAGCAATCCAAGGTCAGGAAGACATGTGATAACTGAGGTCACATAATGGATAAAGTAAGGTTGGGGCCAAAGTAGGATTCCATTGTTCCCGCAGAAGCAATTTTTCTTTTCCCTGGCTATCATTCATTCTTTCTTTCACCAAATACTTACTGAGCACCTACTATGTATCAGGCACTGTGCTAGACAGCAAACTGGCCTGCTCTTCTTTAGTACTGTCTACTCCACAGATCTGACTTTGAGCCTATCTCGATTCTTCCATATGTTTCCTTCTTCCTGTTTGCCTTCCTTGGCAGTGCCCTTTATCCAGTTCCAATTCTTTACTCACACTGCCCTTCAATCTACTCCCAACTCTTTCTCAGCAGGCAGCATAATCACTACCTTCTGTGCTCCTTTACAAGTGTATGACACAGTGTGGGGAAATTCATGAGTCTTCTCACTGGCATAATAAAATGCATCTTACATAGGTCCTCTCAAATAACTTCTCCTTAATCTTACATAGAAAATCCATTTGGGCATATTATTATTTATAACTAGTTATTATTTAGACAACACCAAAGGGGCCTAGGCATTCTCTCCCCCAGGTTTATAAGCCACTTTATTTGGACTAGAGTTTGCTATGTTTCTTAGCAACCTGACCAAATAGTAAGCACCTTTTACAGATACATCTGTATTCTATAAGCAGAAATGACACTATGATAACACAATGGTAGTTTTTATTTGCCCCATTTCTGCTAAATGTAGCTATCTACTAGATCCATATTATGAGGGAACAAAAATTAGCTATGCTGATTTCCTATACGGAGTCACATTTTCAAGTAAAGTATCTAATCTTCCTGGCGAGAACTATCCCTAAAGTGAAGGGTTCTTACTACCACTTACGTGGATAAGTGTTGGTTTCTTAAATACATCAGACAGTAAC
Source organism: Rousettus aegyptiacus (assembly GCF_014176215.1). Taxonomy (NCBI): domain Eukaryota; kingdom Metazoa; phylum Chordata; class Mammalia; order Chiroptera; family Pteropodidae; genus Rousettus; species Rousettus aegyptiacus. The sequence continues at coordinate 123,616,233 of NW_023416307.1, read as the reverse complement.
TTCGCCTTCACTGCTCCTCTTTGCTTTTCCACCTTTTAAATGTAGACATTTTTTGAAAATTCTATCCTCAATGCTCCTTTCTTCAAGGTTTATATACCCTCTCTGGAAAATATTTCCCATTTTTATGACTTTATCATCTCTATATAGATGACGACAAAAATTTACACTTCTAGCCCTAGCCTTCTCTGTTCTGCTCTGCTCCAAACTGCCTATTAGATAGCTCTATGCGTCCCACAACTCAACTTCAGCAGCACTGAACTCCTTGTCTATGTTCCCAAGCCAGCTCATCCTCCTATGTTCCCCGCCCTTGTGAAAGGCATCATCATCCTGAATAGAAAGTGATTTTCTATTTTTGCATCTACCTCACCATCCTAATACTCACATGGTTTCCAGGTTTTTTCCCCCCTTAAACACCTATCATTTCCCTGATTTAAAAACAAAATAAATAAATACAACTTCTGATGACCTCTTGAGGTCTAGAGCTATAGTATCAAAAATAGGAGTGTTGCAGAATAATTAGACTGGTGAGAATCCAAGCACCACTCAAAGAGTTAGAGAACTCAGGTTTATTACACCAGTGGTCCCAGAAAGCTAGTGTTCTGAAGATCTGGGGCTTGAACTCAGGGACAACTTTACTTTTATAGGGCTTATCCATGCAGTTACAGTTGGCATAGGCCGAATGGCTTATTTATCCTCGGGTGGTTACAGAGAGAGGGAGTTGCTATAGGCTATAGGCAGTTACAGAGCATGAGATTTTCAAACAGGAACTTAGGCAATACATCTGTTATCTAGACAGAACAATCAAAAGGGGAGGATGAGTCTTTAGTTACTCTGAGATCACCCTACCCTTCGGGGTATGTGGCAAGCATATCTACAGAAGCAGAACAAAGAGCTGATTATCAGGTTAGCCATTTGAGTGAAAAGTTCCTCTTCAGGAGTGGCCTTAGCCACATGCAGCTATTTAAATTTAAACTGACCCAATGGACACAGGTGGCTAATAGTTACTGTACTGGATAATGAAGATACAAAACATTTCCATCATCACAGGAAGTTCTATTAAATGTCTCTGGTCTAGATAATAATAGGAAACTACTTAAGATAATAATCTAAATTTTCCTCCATGTGGAGGAAACTTACCTTCTACCGTCTTCCTAAACTTACCTTCTACCAAAATCCCTATGCATGCTTTAGTCACAACTGAATTAGTGGAGACCAAAGAATCAAGTCAAGGGCTTTACACAATGAGGGAAGCATATGCCAGTATTTCAGAGAAGGATCTATGGGAGGGGAAGAAACCAAAAATGCTTGAGAGGACAGAAATAGTTCATAAAAGTCCCTACGAAGCAGGAAGGGGTGGAACTTTAGACATAGGATTTTAGCCTTAGAGATGGAATATGGTGCAGTGGAGAAAGTATGTGCACTGGAGTCAGACGCTTCACTCAAATTAAGGTACTAATTTAATTATAAAGGATAGAAACGTAAACCAGTTTGACTCAAAATTAGTTGGCTCAATTGGCTCACAAAATGCAAGAAAGATTAGATAACCAAACTAGGAGGGTGGGGATGCAGCTAGGTCTCAGGAACTCAAAGGTCGCCAGGACTGTGTCTGTCTGTCTCACTTTGTCTTGCCTCTGATTTTCTCTCATGTCAGCATCATTCTGTCTCATGATAGATCAGCATTTCTCACATAGAAAGAAAAATGGCCATTCATGTGTCACTGGTTTTACATCTTACAAATTTCATTAACCTTCTCTCTCCTCCTAGGCCAACCCTTAAAATCCCAGGAAGACATTCATTGGCTGACCTAGGGTTGGGTACTTGTCCTGGCTAATAATGCCAAAGTAATGAGATGCTAGGACAATCAACTGTGGTCAGAGGACATAACCATGTAAAAGGTAGTAGCTGGGTAGATGAGGAAGAGATTAATGGAGGAGCTTCAAGGAATCCCTCAAATGCCTAAAATCACTAGCTGAGTCATTTAAATATAAGAAAGTAAGTGGTTTGACACTAATCTATTAAGACCTTAAGTCAAGATTTAGCTCTAGGTTTTCTGATTCCAGAAACTGTACTTCTTTCATGAGAACATTCCTAAATCATCAAGGAGTTGAAGGGGGGAGGTTATCCATATGCATTTTTAAGGCCACCCTATTCACTCTGCAACAGATTTTTCCTTAAGCAGCAAAACTTACTTCCATCTTTGGAAACTTTACTTTTCTCTTTCCACTGAATTAATCTTAACATTTAAAATAAAGACAATGTTCTTTTTGCTGCCAAACTAAAAACACCCTCCTTTCCATCTCTTTAATCTCCTATTTTTTTTTACAGTACAATTTATGTATCCACTATCTCACGAACCATTCATTATATTTTAATTCTTCAAAAATGTACCCAGTACCTCCTACATGATAACTGCTGTGCTAGGCACTACGGATATAAAAATAAAAGGTGCAGTCCTCGTCCTTAAAGAAACAACCCAATCTGGCTTCTCCTCAACTGTTCAAACGAAACTGCACTCTGAAGCACATGATGAGCTCTACCTTAATAAATTTAATAATGTATACTTATGCTCCATAACTTGCTGATTTTACAAGTCTCACCTTCTTACTATGATCAGAACTCTCTCTTCTCTCAGCTTTTGTAAAGACCATTTCTTTTTTTTCGCCCCCACCCTTTTAGGCTGTTTCCTTTATTTTTTTTTCCCTCAGTACTTCTAAATGGCTCAACTACGGCCCTTTGTTCTTGCTATATTTTTGCTTTTAGAAGGTGACAAACCACATAATTTATTATCGAAACTAGGTTAACCACTGAGAGTAAAAGGGGGCGTACTATAATAATTATTCTGGGATACAAAAGAAGCAGTTTGGGAAAATGAGAACATATGGATTCTTGCTTTAAAACTTTCAGTGGTTTCCACCTCCTGATCTCTAAGCATGGGATACAAGAACCAATTTAGAACTAATTATCTCTTACAGATTAAATGTCTACCTTTTTATGGCTGACTCCCAGCTCTACCTCTAAGCTTATCTTTATTCAGTACTCAGTATACACTCAGACCATATTACATCTACTGGAGAGTCTCACTTGACGGTCTTTCCCAACCAACAGAAACCACCTTACGTCCCCCGAATCAACAATGCCCAGAAACTACTAAGAAGCCCCATTATTCAGATGAGAAAATGGAGGCTTACCAATATCAAATAACTTGTATAAATGCTACTAAGTGGTAGAACTATGATTCTACTTTAGTTCTTAACTTCTCAAAATCCACACATACTTAATGACTCTAGATGTTAATTACAGATATAAATTCAATAAGTAGATATAATCAAAAGGCTTACTAAAATCTAATATTGTTCTCTGTCATACAGTAGCTCATTAATGCCAAATAAACTATTCCAGATGGGGGAAAAAATCGTTTCAGCCCACTGCCTAAACACCTTTGATGGTTTCCCTCATCAGAAAGATCATATTAGGTCTTTAATCATTTGATGTCAAATTGCTTTTCTAGGCTCACCTCCCACAACTCCAGATGCATGACTTATTTACCATTCCCTGAACAGCATGACTTTACTGTTAAATTCTCAATATTCTTCCTTTGGTAAACTAGTACTGCTCCTCCAAAATCATAAAATGTCATCTCCTCAGTTAAGATAATCTCAATTCCCTAAGACAGACCTGGTCCTATTTGAAGTCCCCACAGCACTGTGGGATAGATTTATTACATTTATCACATTCTTTAGAACTTACATGTCTGTCATTTCCAGTACTGTGTAAATTCCTCCACACAGTAGGTTTCTCACTCTCCACACCCACTGTTTTATCATTGTACCCTTCTTGTCTAGAAAACCATGGAGCACACAGTATGTACTCAAACGATATCTATTAAACAAATAAATGAATGAACACGAGTCCTTTAAAGACTGAATACCTTCAGCAGCTCTCAATCTGTTAAAAGGACTCTACTGACAACAGAAGAAATTCCAACTGTTTTGGCCAGGCTTTCAGTGATTCAACTTAGATAAATTTTTATAATAATTTTCCATTACTAATTTTCAGCAACTAGCTACCTTCTCCACTAGTAACCTACAATTTTTTGTAATGTTTCCCTAACATGCCAAAGATATTCCTGTAGTCTCGTCTTAAAAACTCATGTAGGAAAAATGATTCTGGGAAGATGGAAGAGTAGGAAGCTTCAGGAATCTATCTACTCATGTAGGCAACTGCACTGGCAGACTCTGTCTGAAAAAACTATTTTGGAACCCTAGAATCTAATGTAGGGTTGCAACTTCCAAGAGAAGACTTGGATGTTAAATTGCGGTTAATTTTGCTCAATTTATACCTGTTAGTGCAGTAGTAGTTACCCATCCTCCAAACCTAGGCACCTGTCAGGCAGCTGTGCACACAGCACGAGAGAGCCAGGGTGGGTACAAAGAACCCCGTCCTCCAAACATCGGGCATCTATGCTGTTTGCGGATTGCTGCTTCTGATCACAGAGGTGCAGACAAAGAGGCAGGACACTTCTGTTGTATCTGCTCCCATTTGTTGCAAGCCCTTCACCCTCTGGCCTAAGTAACTTCCAGGGGATTTAAAGGAGTGGTGTCCTTCCTTTCCTCCTCTTTTTACCTTTTTGGGATCCAGACACTAAAGATTAGGACATTTAAAAACAACTACATATATGGGGAAAATTAGAAAGTGACCACATGCCCAGAGAAAGGCTCAGAAAAGACTTGAAAAGAACTTAAGTTTACAATTCAGGCTGACCTCAACATAGAAGCAACCTACAACAATTTTTTAAAAATGAACGAAAACAGTAACAAACAATAAAAAATTCATTGGGGAAGAGGGAGATTCTGATTTCCAGAGTTACCACATTGTTAGATTCAAGTGGCCACTTTTCAACAAAAATCACAAGAGACAGGAAAAGTATGGCCAAAAAACAAGAAAGCATAGCCAATTCAAATGAAAAACTAAATAAAATCAACAAGAACTGTCCCTGAAAAAGAACTGATTCAGATATATCTGACAAAGATTTTAAAACAACTGTCTTACAGATGCTCAAAGAACTAAAGGAAGATGTGGAGAAAGTCGAGAAAATGATTTATGGACAAAGTCAAAATAGTAACAGAGAGAAAACCTAAAAAGAAACCGAAAATAAATTCTGGGGTTGAAAAGTAAAATATTGAAATGAAAAATTCACTGGAGGGATTCAAAGGCAGATTTAAACAGGAAAAAGAAAGAAACAGCAAACTTGAAGTCAGGACAATAGAAATTGAATCTATGGAATAGAAAGAAAAAAATATTGGGGAAAAGTGAACAGAGGCTAAGGGACACCATTAAGTGGACTAACACTTCCAGAAGAAGACAGAAAGGGTCTGAGAGAATTTTTGAAGAAATAACAGCTGAAAACTTACCAAACTTAATGACATGGATATAAACACCCAAGAAGCTCAACAAACTCTAAGTAAGGTAAATCCAGAGACCCACAGAAAAACACATTATAACCAAACTTTCCAAAGACAAAGACAAAAAAAAAGAATCTTGAAAGCTGCAAGAGAGAAACAAACTGACCCATACAAATCACATATCTGATAAGGGATTAATACCCAGAATACATAGAAAACTCTTACAACTCAACAACAAAAACCCAAACAACTCAATTCGAAAATGGGCAAAGGACTTGAATAGATATTTCTCCAAAGATATGCAAATGAACAATATGCACAGAAGACAGTGCTCAAAATCACTAATCACTATGGAAATGAAAGTCAAAATTACAACAAGGTATCCCCTCAAACTCATTAGGATGGTTACTATAAAAAAAAGGAAGAAAAAAAAACCCAAAACAGGAAATATCCAGTGTTGGTAAGATGTAGAGAAATTAGAAACCCTGTGCATTGATGGGAATGTAAAATGGTAAAACTGCTGAGGAAACTGAAATGTCAAGTCTTCAAAAAATTAAAAATAGAATTACTTTGATTCTACTGGGTCAATTTCATGTCTAGGTACCTAACCAAAAGAATTGAAAGCAGGATCTCAAAGAGGTACATGTATTCCCACGTTCACAGCAGCATTACTGACAACAGATAAAATATGGAAACAACCGATGGATGAATAATAAATAAAATGGGGTATACACACACACACACACACACACATGCACACACACACACACACAATGGAATATTATTCAGCCTTAAAAAGGAAGGAAATTCTGGCATATGTGTCACCATGAATGACCCAAGAGAACAATATACTGAGTGAAATAAGCCAGTCACAAAGAAGCCAAATACTGCATGATTTCACTTATATAAGATACTTAGAGTAGTCAAAATCATATAGACATAAAGTAAAATGGTGGTTGACAGGGTCTAAAGGGGAGAGAGAAATAGGGAGTTACTGTTTAATGGGCATAGAATTTCAGTTTTACAAGATGAAAAGAGGTATGGGTTATATGGTGTGATGGTTGTACAACATTATGAGTGTATTCAGTACCATTGAACTGTATATTTATGTATGGGATATCGTTGTACTTTCCACTCAATTTTGCTGTGAACCTAGAACTAGACTAAAAAAAAAATAACGTCTATTAAAAGAAACGTACATACAGCTATCTAGTCAAAAATGTCTTTCCCCCCATTCTTTACCTCGTCAAAGTCTATCCACTCCTCAGAATCCAGGAGTAAGTAGTTCCACCTCTACTATATTAGCTTCTCTTACGTCTAGAGTCTAACCTAACCTCTTTTCTTTAACCCATTCCCTGTTTAGGAAAAAAAAAAAAAAAGCGCAGCTCATTGCCAGCATTAATTTAATTTTACATAAACACACTCTTTGAGACTGAAGCAAATCTGACTGGTTTTCGATGTGAAAATAAAATATAACAACTGTTCTTGGTGCTCGCTTCGGCAGCACATATACTAAAAAAAAACAACTCTTCTTGGAGTTTTTCTAAACAGAACTTGTCTCTAATCCTAATGAATGGAAATGTATACGTAAATCAGATTCATCGAATGAATCCTTGGCTCACAAGGGTTAGAGAACAATGTTAACACCATGGGTAGGAATGCTACATTTTCTAGGATTTGACATTTTCAGCCACCGAGAATTACTGTATTTTGTAAATGGAAATGCCATCACTAAAAACAGAATGCTATAATGGAATGATGTCGTTTGTTTTCAAAGACTATCGATATACTAGACCAATGCAAAAATAATAATAAAAGCGAGATATTTTATGGCAAACTTTAGGGGTAAGGTTAGGACTGTAATCTGTGAGTTATCTCGGGATAAATGCTGCAGTCGCAAGCACTGCCAGAGTACTGTCAGGGCAAACGGCAATGGGTAAAATTCTCGCAAAAAAAAAAAAAATACATTAAAATATCAATACCAATATAGCTAAGATAAATTAAATAGTTAGAAGAAAACACTTGGATGCGCCCAGATGGGCAGACTGCAGGTATCTCCTTGCGGCCGCGATGGGACAGCAGTCATGGCAGAACAGGCGTTTAGAAAGTTTCTTTCCCTCTTTGACCGAATAATATTTGCAAGGAGAGCTGCAGAAACTGTAACCAAAGTAGGCATTATGCTTCCAGAAAAATCTCAAGGAAAAAAAGTATTGCAAGCAACAGAAGTGGCTGTTGGATTGGGCTCTAAAGGAAAGGGTGGAGAGATTCAATCAGTTAGCGTGCAAGCTGGAGACAAAGTTCTTCAGAATATGGAGGCACCAAAGTAGTCCTAGAAGACAAGGATTATTTCTTATTAAGAGGTGGTGGCATTCTTGGAAAGTATGTAGACTGAAATAAATCACTACTGAAATGGCATCAGGTGAAGCTGCCCATTCCACTGAAGTTCTGAAATCTCATCGTGTAAGTAATTTCCTCTTTTGGAATAAACATCTCTTTTGTAATAAACTAATGAGATCCAAACTAACGACATCCAGTGTCTCTTAAAATTTAGTTTCACTGTACTGATATAAACATTTCCAAGTAAAAAACTATATATATATATATATATATATATATATATATATATATATATGAAAAAGAATAAACTCGGTACAACCTAAATTATAATAACTTTTAGTTAAACTGCACGATAAATTCTTAGTGAGCTGTTGTCAAAGCTGCAAAATTAGGTCTGTTCGCCCAATTCACATATATTTAGTAACTGTCAACAATATGCCAGACATAAGAAGGGAACCTAAAAATAGACTGGTGAAGGAAAAGATATAATCCCTAGCCTCAGAAAATTAGTCTAATGGAGGAAACACTAAAAACAAGTAAACAGATATAAAAATATCAATTGTGTATGCCATGAAAGAAACTAGTGGTAACCAGAAAGCTGGGAAGGGGGTATTATATGCATGTTCTTTTAAATAAGGTGGTCCAGGAAGATCTCTGAGGGGAATCATATTTAAGCTGCAACCTGGAAGATGAGGTGTCATCCATAGTAAAAGCAGGGAGAAGAGCATTTCAGGCAGAAAAGAACAGCGAAGAGGCTCACATAGTACCCGTAAGTAAAAGTAATCCAAATAAATTGAAACAGAAAGCTTTCCAGACCTGGTGGATCACGAAGTGACGTCCCAGGAGTCGACATCCTCCTCGTACAAGAAACACCAAAAGGTTCAGGGACAAGGAGCCTAAGCGCCAGGATGTCTACCTGAGTCCGCTGGTCAAGCTCTAAAGGTTCCTGGCTAGACGAACCAACTTCGTCTTCAACCAAGGTTATTCATGTGTCGCACCAACCCACCACCAATGTCCCTTTTCCAGACGATCCGGCAGATGAAGCTTCCAGGCTTGGAGTGCGAAACTTCTGCGGCAGGAGGGTTTATAACCGATGACGTGCATGTGCAGGAGGTGCCCAAGCCGAAGGCGTGTGCACTACGTGTGAGAAGCCACGCCCGGAACCGCATACGCAAGGCCAGGGGCAAGGTCCTCACCTTGGCCCAGCTGGCTCTGGGCTCCCCCAAGCGCTGGGGCACCGTCCAGCCCTCTGGTCCTGCAAAGGCGGAGAGGTGCACAGGCATTTCGCAAGGTCCCAGAAACCCTGCACGGCCATTCTGAATCCTACGCGCGCCCCAAGCGCAACGACTGAGCGCACCAGAGGCCGACAGTGTGGCTATAAAAACTAACCCCAGACCTGCCTTGTTATTAAAGAGATGTGGATGCTGGGGGAAAAAAAAGAAACTAAAGAAGACAGATACAATACACATAAAGGAATGGTTTTAGAAAAAAAGCAATTTACTAATTTTGGTTATTTACACAAAACGGTAAAAGGAATCCACTTATTTTCTTATCTGGGGCTATAGCGAAGAACACGGGGAAAGAATCAGAATCACAGCTGCCATTTTGAGTAGAAGACTAAAACGGAACACAAATACTATTAGACCTCAATAAATATTCTCTAAACACAATCATGAATGCATAATATTCCACTGTATGGATGTGTCATGCTTTTTTCCCCTATAATGGACATTTATACAGTTTCTGTATTTTACCATTATAAACAATTATGCAATAAACACTTCTACACTCGAATCTCTTACTCTTTTCTAATGACAACCTGCCGAAAGGGTGTAAGTATTTAACTATCTATCTTAAGAGGTTTGACATATGTTACGTTTGCTTCCCAGAGTGTCTATGCTGATTCACACTCCCACCAGAAATATATATGAAGAATAGGTAGATAATAAATAGAAGTAGAATAAGGAGTGGATATGAAACAGACATCGATTTCTCACATCTTTGCCAGCACCAGTCATAATTCTAAGAAAGTCTTTGATAATTTGATAGAGGAAAAAGGTTATGCTTTTAGATGCTTTGACATGATGTCCGAAATACCATATATGCACAATACAGAAAAATTGCAAAACATATCAAAACACATAGAAGGAAATAAAAATCATCTATAATTCAAACACCAAGAAATAATGAAGTTCACATACACATATCAAGTCTCTTGTCTATGCTACATATTTTTCTTTTTTTTTAAAAAAATGAGAGATTATACTGTATGTGCTGGTTTAATTTTTTTACCTTAATAAATTATTCAGTTTATAATATCTATAGAACACTACCATACTAGTGTCATAATATACAGTTGACCCTTGAACAATGCAGAATTTGGGGCAATGACCTCCCACAGAGTGAAAATCTGCATGTATAACTTTTGACTCTCCAAAAACTTAACTACTAATAGCTTACTGTTGACTGGAACCCTTACCAATAACATAAACAGTCAATTAACACTTACTTTGTATATGTGTTATATACTGTATTCTTACTATAAAGTAAGAGAAAAAATGTTAAGAAAATCATGAGAAAATATATTTACAGTATTTATTGAAAAAAAATCCACATGTAAGTGGACCACACAGTTCAAACCTATATTGTTCAGGGGTCAACTGTACTCACTTAATTTATCACATTGCTTCCAATTTTTCATTCCTATCAACAATGCTGTAGTAAAGATTCTTTGCTAAAATTGTCCCACAGAGCTTTCTTTAATTAGGATAAATCCACAGAAGAAAAAATGCTGAGTCAAGGTTACCAGAGGGTAAGGGGTGAGAGAGGAGGGGGGAGGTAGACAGGATAAAGGGGGTCAAATTTATAGGGGGAGGGGGAGGGTGAAGAGGGTAAAGGGGATCAAATATATGGTAGCTGAAGGAAACTGGACTTTGGGTGGTAAACACGATAGAATATATAGATATCAAATTATAATGTATTAACCAATGTTACCACAATAAACTTAATAAAAAAAATTAGCAATGTATTTAGGGTTTATAACTATGTAAAAATAAGATATATGCTAACAATAGCATCAAAGATGGGAGAGAGGAAATGGAAGTATACATGGTATATGACGTACACTGTAAACCTTAGAGCAAATGCTAAAAATAAAAAAACTTTAAAAGAATGTTACCAAAGATAAAGATAGATATTACATAATGACAAAAGAAAACACCACAAACAAATAAACAAAATAACACAAAACAATCCTCAATGTGCATGCACTCAACAACAGTTTCAGAATATATGTAGGAAAAACTGACAACTCAAAGGAGAAATAGGAAAATCAACATCATAATTAGAGACCAACATATTCCTCTCTTAGTAACCAACGGACCAAGCAGACAGTAAGGACACAGAATATTTGAACAATACCACTAATCAACTTGACATCACTTGTATTTATAGGACACTTCACTTAACATCAGCAAAATGGGCATTCTTTTCAGTGTAGTAGGTACATTTACTAAGATACACCATACAACAGATCTCAAAGCAAACTTCGAAATTACAAAACAATTTAAATAATCCCCCCAAAATGTTCTCTGATCGCAATAGAATTGAACTAGAAATCAGTAATAGACCTCTGGAAAATCCCCAATATTTAAAAATTAAACAACACATTTTCAAATTCGTTGAAAGATACAAACCACCGAAGCTCATTCAAGGAAAAACAGACAACCTGAATAGTCCTATACTTATTACAGAAATTGAATTTCCACTTTAAACATTCTCACAAGGAAAAATCCAGGCCCAGATGGCTTCGTTGCCAATTTCTACCAAATATTTATGGAAAAATACAAATCTAACATCATACAAACCTTCCCAGAAAACAAAAGAGTAGGAAACACTTCCAAATCCTTTGATAAGGCCAGCACTAAACTGATTCTAAAATCGGCAAAAAGTTACAAGAAATTCCAAGCCACTATCCTCTATGAACACAGTCGCAAAAAACCTTACTAAGCCTTAAAAAGGAAGGAAATGCAGACACGTGCTACAACATGGATAAACCTTGAAAATATTATGCTAACTGAAATAAGCCAGACACAAAAGGGAAAATAATCTACGTCTCACTGATGGAAAGTAACTAGAACACACTCAAATTCATAGAGACAGAAAGTAGAAGAATAGTTACCAGTAGCTAGAGAAGAGGGAATGGGGAATTATTATTTAATTAGTTTTATTTGGGAAGGACACAAAAGTTCTGGAGATGGATAGTGGTGATGATTGCACAACAATGTGAATGTACTTAAAGGCAACAAAATATATCCTTGAAAATGGTTAAAATAGTAAGTTTGGTGTTATGTATATTTTATCATCAAAAACATTCTTAATAAAATGTTAGCAAAGTGAATTCAGCAATAAGTTAAAAAGGATAGTACATTATGAAAAAGTGGTGTCTCTCCAAGGAATGTTGTTTGGCATAGATAATCCAAAACAATCTATGAAAACACTATTGAAGTAATAATTTTAGTAAATATTAGTTTTTAATATTTTAATTTTAACGAGTTTAATAAGGTAGCAGGGCCCAAACTATACAATATACAAAAAAAAAAAAAAAAAGCCCACCAAAAAATAGTGAACTTTTACTGCATGTAAATTTTACCTCAGCAAATCTGACTTTAAAAAATAAAACGACAGAAAACCAAGTAAACAATAGTGGTGCCAGTGGATCTCCTTACTTGTTCTTGTTTTATTTTTTTATGTTTTTGAATTTCTATAAGAGTTTATTTGAATCAAACTGATTTTTTGTTTATTTTCACTTGTTCCTATTTTAAGTGGGAATGTCTTTTTCTAATGGAAAGGCATTTAATATGATATTGGCTAATAACTTAAAGATAGACTTTTAAAGTATATATTTTAAAGCTATCTTTTAATTCCTAGTTTATATTTTTCCCAAAGAGATCAAATTTTTAAAAATATAGTATAAAAAGTATTTCAGAAAAAAATATGGTTCTTCTTTGATCTACCTATATAGATATATTGTTGATAATTAAGAAAAAATTTTTTTCAATTATAGTTGACATTTAATATTATTTTATATTAGTTTCAAATGTATAGTGTAGTGGTTAGATATTTATATAATTTATGAAGTGTTCCCCTAGATTAGTCTGGTATACACATGGAACTATACACAGTTAATACCATATTTCTGACAATATTCCCTATGCTGTACTTTACATTCCCATGAGTATCATTAACTACCAATTTGTACTTCTTAATCCCTTCTCCTTTTTCACCTCGTCCCCTCAACTCACTTCCCATCTGGCAACTATGTTTTCTGTATCTATAAGTCTGTTTCTGTTTTTTTGTTTGTTTATTTTGTTCCTTAGGTTCCACAGATAAGTATTTGTCTTCCTCAGTCTGACTTATTTCACTTAGCATAACACGCTTTAGGTCTATCCATGTTGTTGCAAATTATAAGATTTCATTTTTTTTTTTTTATGGCTGAGTAATATTCTATTGTATATTGTACCACAACTTCTTTATCTAATTTTCTTCTGATGGGCACTTAGGTTGCTTCATATCTTGGCTATTGTAAATAGTGCTGCAGTGAACACAGATAGGGGTGCATCTATCTCTTCAAATTAGTGTTTTAGATTGCTTTAGATAGATACCCAGAAGTGTAATTGCTAGATCATAAGGCAGTTCTATTTTTAATTTTTTGAGAAATATCTAGACTGTTTTCCATGGTGGCTGCACCAATCTGCAATCTCACCAAATGTGCATGAGGGTTCCCTTTTCTCCTCAACTTTGTCAACACTTGTTTTTTGATCTATTGTTGATAGCCATTCTGACAAGTGTGAGGTAATATCTCCTTGTAGTTCTAATTTGCATTTCTCTCATGATTAGTGATGTTGAACACATTTTTATATGTCTACTGGCCATCTGTATGTCTCTTTGAAGAAATGTCTATTCAGGTTCTCTGCATTTTTTAATTGGATTGTTTGGGTTTTTTCGGTATTGATTTACTGGTAATTTTTAAAAAGTAAATCAACCATCTCTACTTTCTTGGGATAGGTTCTACTTGGTCTATGGTTTATAGTTCTCTTAATATGATGTTAATTTTATTTGCTACTACTTAGGCTTTTGCTTCTATGATGTATAATTGGTTTATAATTTTCTGCATGGTTAAGTTTTATTACCTGAGTTAAATCAGTTTTGTTCAACGTACAGGAAACCTTTGGTTTTATACTCTGCATGTTTTATTGCCTGGATTATCTATTCACGGAAACAGGAAAAAATGTGCCCATAAAATTGTCGGGAGTCTTTTTAAAGTGATTTTTTTGGGACATTTTCTATTTCTTCCAACATATTAGACTTTTTAAGTCTTCTACTTTTAAAAAAGTCAATTTTGTTCATTTACATTTCCCCCCAAATAATTTCTTTCAAATTCCTGAATTATTTTCAAATTCCTGAACATAACTACTATATGATAATTGATAACTTTTTAAAATTTCTATATAAAAATCCTCTAATATTTCTCTAATGCCCCTAATATTCCAACATTTTGCTAAATGACTTCCTAGAGTTTATTTGTTTATTATGGTCAATCTACCAGATTTTTCATTTTAACCACATCTTCTGATTTTGTTTTAATTTTTATCATATTCCTCCTCTAACTAAACTTTGCCTAATTTTAGGAGGCAAATTCATTGTTTCATTCCATTTAAAAATAATAAAAACACATATACACCTTGGTCTGTATCTCACATATACGTGTTTGTGTGTATATATGTATAAAATTAAAATTTACTGTTATTTTTAATAGTCATTACAGTTTTGGTTTCTGCTTTGACTTAATAGCAATTTGGGGAAAGAAGTAATAATTGGACTTCTTGTATTAATTTCAAATTTTATTGCACTGGGCCAGATATAATGGTCCATCAAATTTCCGCTTTTATAGACTACACTGAGATTTTTCTGTTGTCTAGTATATAGCTATCTTCTGTAAATGTTCCACGAATGCTAGAAAAGAATGTGTTTACTTAGAGGGGTGGCAGAGATGGGAAATTGGTTATATATGGGAGATTAATCACAGAAGTAAACATCTAAAGAATAATGGGAGCTAGAAGGACTTCTTCTAGAAGATCGTTTAGCTTTATAAAGAACTACCAAATTATCTTCCAAAATGCCTGCACCATTCTGCATTCCCACCAACGAGTGAGTCTCTGTTGCTGTGTTTTCTAGTCAGCAATTTTGTATCATCAGCTCTTTGGATTTTAGCCATTCTAAAAGGTGCTAGTGCTATTTCCTTGCTGTTTTAATTTGCAATTCCTTACTAATAAATGATATGAGTATCTTTCATATGCTTATTTGCCTTTTGCAGACATTCTTTGGTGAGGTGTCTGTTCAGATTTTTTGCCCACTTTTTGAGTTCTTTTTCTATTCTGGCTACAAATTTAGGTAGTAAAAAATTCAGTCTTAGCCAAAGAGAGAACTGGCTTTTGCTCTTAGCTCCTGGGAGGTAATTGCTAAACCTTTGGAATGTCTTGCCTGATAAAAGTATCTTTGTTTAACTGGGGCACTGGGCCAGATAGTAACAATGTGATTTAGGGTGGAGGCTCTGAGCCACATCAACAATGAGATTTAGGATGGGGACATTTGAGTCTTGTGGTATCAGCTCCACCTCCTGAGGGAATGGAGACTTAAATCAGCCACTGAGTAGCTGGTCAGGTGTACACGATTGAACCTCACTAGGACTCTGGACACCAAAGCTCATGTAAGCTTCTCTGGCTGGCAATACTGGGTGTGTGTTGTCAAACATCAATACAGGGAAAGTAAAGTTGTACCTAATTCCATGGAGACAGGACAACTGGAAGCTCCATGTCTGGTACATTTTTGGACTCTGCTTTTCCATTTGACTAATTTTAATCCGTATCCTTCAACTGTAGTAAACCAAGACTATGAGTATAAGAGCTCTCAGTGAATTCTGTGAGTCCTTCTAGAGAATTATCAAAGCTAAAGGTGGTTTTGGAGACCAACTTACAAGTAGTGTCAGAAGTAAAGGCAGCTTTTGTGTCCTGCTCCCTAACTTTGCAATTGGCTAACTTTGTAAAGTCCTTTATCAGATATGTGTTTTGCTGTTGTATCTAAAAAAAAAACCATTGCCAAAGCCAAGATCATTTAGATTTTCTCCTATTTTTTCTCTAGAACTTTTGTCTTTTTGTTTTATATTTAGGTCTGTGATCCATTTTGAGGTGTAAGGGCTGTGTCTAGGTTCATTATTTTGCATGTAGCCTTCAATGATTCAATGATTCGTTCCAGTCTCATTTGTTGAAAAGACTCCTTTCTCCACTAAATTGCCCTTCCTTCTTTGTCAAAGATGAGTTGACTATATTTATCTAGGTCCATTTCTGAGTTCTCTATTCTTCTCTACCATGTATTCTTTTGCTAATACAGTAGTCCTCCTTAGCTGTGGAGGATACATTCCAAGACCTCCAGTGAATACCTAAAACCATGAATAGTACAGAACCCTACATATACTATGTTTTTTTCCTATAAATGCATACCTATGATGAAGCTCACTTTATAAATTAGGCACAATAATAAACAGAACAACATACTGTTACAAAAGTTATGTGAATGTGGTTTCTCTCTCTCTCTAAATATCTTATTGTACTCTATTTACCCTGCTTCTTGTGATGTGAGATGATGATACAAAGCCTAGGTGATGAGATGAAGTAAGCTGAATGACTCTGACATTGTGACATAATGTTAGG
Source organism: Rousettus aegyptiacus (assembly GCF_014176215.1). Lineage (NCBI taxonomy): Eukaryota > Metazoa > Chordata > Mammalia > Chiroptera > Pteropodidae > Rousettus > Rousettus aegyptiacus. Next base: position 123,599,726 of record NW_023416307.1, on the reverse strand, counting down.
CTACTATAAGGATTATTTAAAACAAGCACTGAAATATCTTGACAGTTGATCTGATCATCTAGACAGTTACTCAGTGATAGGCAGGTAGCATATACAGTGTGGGGACACTGAACAAAAGGGTGATTCATGTCCTGGGTATGACGGTCTAAGATTTCATTACAGGACTCAGGACAGTGTGCAATTTAAAACTTATGAACTGTTTATCTCCAGAATTTTCCATTTAATATTGTTGGACCATGGTTGACCATGGGTCACTGAAACTGCAGAAAGCAAAACCACAGATAAGGGGGTACTATTGTACTATACTGTCTTGATTACTGTAGCTTTATAGTAGCCTCAAAATCAGGTAGTGTGAGTCTTGGGTATTGATTTTGACCCAACCCGAGTCTCTGTCTTTTAAATCTATAGGATAATATGTTCATTTTTATTCTAATTACTGATAAGGTGGTTTGATACTCTGTCACTATTATTCTTGCTGCTCTTTAATATATCTTCTTTATTTTGTCGTCTGTTAATAACACTGTAGACATTATCTTTTTCCTAATAAGACCATAAATATTGTTCCATTGTCTGTTACTTAGTGAACAGAAAACCTGATTAGTTATATTTATCATTTTTTTGTAGATGTCTCCTTTTCACCCCTTGCCTGGATGCTTACAGTATATCTTTTAACTTTCCTCAAACTTTTCAACCTTATATATCTAGTGTTCTTCACATATCAGTGAAATCCTTTAAACTGTAAACTTAGGTCTTCTTTAAGTTCAAGGATATTGTCTTCCATTTTACCAATGATTACTGCTTTTCTTCTATTTATTATTCTTCTTTTTTCAGAAATATTATATCTACAAATTGAATTTCTATGCTCTGTAACTATCATTTTCATATATTTGATCCTTTTCTACTACTGTATTTTGGAAGACCTTCTCCAACCTCTGTATCATGGACTTCATTTTCACCACCATCTTTTGACTCCTTGATCATGGATTTTAATAGTATATTAAATTTTAACATGTCTATGAGTTTTGAGGAGTCTTAAAGAAATTTTAAAATACAGAGAAGTAGAAAGAATGATTCAAGATCTTTTGTAATCATTCTTATTCCCCCTAGCTCCAGGGCCCTGGAGTCACTCTACCTGGATTCAAATCTGAAACCTACCTCTTACTAGTTGTATGATCTTAGGGAAGTAATTCAACCTATTTACTTCGACTTTCTTGGAAATAATCACTAAATTAGATTTAATTAGCTAATTCATGAGGGGTTTTAATACAGTTTCTGGTACTCAATAAATATTTAGCTATTATTACTAATCTCTGCTGGTATCTCAGCTGGCTCCCTTCTGTGTCAATCTGTTGTCTTTTACATACTATTTCCGATTCCTTAAATAATCTCAAGAAGAAAGCAAATACCATCTAATATTATCTTGTTTCCTTTCTCAATTTTTTTCCAAGCATGATTTTCCTCTGTGTCTTAAATATAAGATTTTCTTCTTTTATTTTGCAGAATTTGTTAATAAGCCCATAATGGCTTTTTTAAAAATGCTGTCAATTGTTTGAAAATTGAGAAAACTATCCAGCTTTGGTGTTTGCTAAGAAAACAATTAGGTAAATTCTAGTTGGTCTCTTCTCTTTACTGTCCACCTGAGTATTATTTGACTTTTAACTCTCAGTTCATAAGTTAGAGAAAAGATTGATTCATACAACTCTTAGTCAAATTTCTGGTGTTAAGCAGTCATATATTAGGGCTCTTATCTATTTTGGAAACTAAGGATCTCTTTGGGAATCCCATTAAAATGTACTTTCAGAGCATAGAATTTTGTTTATGAATTTAGGCTGTCATACCTTGAAGTCAGTTTGTGGATTCTAGCTAGGTAAAGAATCCCCTGATATACTATGGCTCTGATAATCTAAAGAAGACTCTCCTGATTCTGTCGTCTTGTTATGTGATGTATGTGATTGGTAATTCAATCCTGGATACTCTGAAACAGAATATAGTTCTCCCCTAGTCAAAAGTAGGGCCAAACCAAGAGTTGTTTCCTCACTCTGCCCTTTCCTACTCAGTTCTTTTCACATCTGAAAATGCACCATAACCAGTTCACTCCTGCCCCTGCCTTTCCAGAACTGTGGTAAAGAGGTAATGATAAGAGATGGGAGGGAGAAAAAGAGCCCTGGATGCTACAGATAGCAGTTGCAACACCACAGAGGGGTAGCTGCCAAGTTTCTGTTTGGCAAAGATCCCACTTCCTTAAACTGTAGGTATGCAGTGGATGAGCAGAAAATCTTCCATTTTCCTGCCTGTCCCTGCTAGTCTGTCTCAGGGATCTGTCCTTACTTTTACTCATAGAAAATCCTCCGAAGGCCTGATATGTTTTAATTTATATTTCTAGCTTCTGATTCTATTTGTAACTTGGCTTCTCTGTGTATTTTTACCTATCTGACCATGGGATAACAGAGGAGATTAAGCTGGGTTCCACTAGCTGGCTGCCGGCTAAACTCAGCCTTCCCAGAATTGAATTCTTGAGGCTAACAGGTCCTATAATAAATTGGCGCATGTTTAACCTGGGCAACAGATATGGAGAAGACATACCTTCTGATCTACTCCTGTCTCCATTAACTCTCAACCACACTACAATTTTACATAAACAGAAATATGCTTATTGATATTATTGAGCATACAGAATAGAGCATAGTAAAAAAAAAAAAAAAGTTATTTTACTCTCAAGGAAGCACTAATCCAGATTAACAATGTTAAAAAAACTGCCAATAGATGTAAGGTTTAAACCAAAGTACTGTAGCAACCAAATAGAAATATTCAAGTTCCTCCCCAATAAAGTACACATCATAAAACTAATAAATTGATAAGCTAATATGCCAATTATCAGAGACACTCTCAAAATAAACAAAAAAATAAGTTAGCACACAAATACTATTAAGAGCAATTAGCATAATGAGGTAGATCAAGATTACTTAGAGGAATAGTTCTTCAAATTCCTCTAGTCTTGTCAATAATGTTCCATATTAATAAAAGATTTCCTGAGAAAGATGTACACACAGAGTAATGTATTTAGAAGACTGACCTCTGATCTGAAAGACATGATTTAAATTGTCTCTGCCACTTGAGACGGTTAGTTAACTGCTTTAAGCCTCAGTTTTCTCATTTCTAAAACGAGTGTATTAATAGTACTTACCTTGCAAGGAGGTTGTGAGGATTATATTAAATAATGAACATAAAGAGCTTAGCAAAGTTCCTGGTAAATAGCACTCAAAACATGACAGTTTTTCTAATAAGTAAATGGACCTTTTCTTTCAGAGTGTTAATCCCTTGAAAATGCTGAGATAAAAGTGGTGGCAACTGAGTTCTATGGTACTTCAGAAAAAGAATCAAGACAAATAAAACGAACAAAAAATAAATATAAAACATTATAAAATGCAGACCAATCTCCCTCAAAAACCCTAAACAAAATTTCAGCAAACTAGAATTCAAAAATATATAAAAACCATAATAAGTCATGCCTAAGTGAAGTTTATCCAGGACTATAATGTTGGTTTAACATCAGAAAATCAATCAGTGTAATTCACTGTGTATAAACGAAATAAAAAAGAAAAACTACACTATTATCTTGATATAGATAAGGGATTCGGCAAAACTCAACAACCATTCATGGTAATAATTTTCAGCAGACAAGAAATATCTGGGACCTCCCAATGTGCTAAAGACACCGACAAAAAGCTACAGCTAAAAATCTTACATAATGGTAAAAAATTGAGTGCGTTCCCCCAAAGATCAGAAACAAGACATTAATGTCCACTTTCACTACTTCAGCAGTGAATAGAAGTCTTAGCCAATACAATAAGTCAAGAAAAAAGGAAAACGGGCATAACAATAGGAACGGAATAAGTAAAACAAAATGTTGGTCTGTGTGAAAAATCCTGTGGAATCTATAAAAATTTACTAGTAGTGAGTTTATTAGCAATGTGATGGGCACAAAGTAAATATACAAAATCCACTGTATTTCTATATTCTAGCAATGAAAAAATCAGAGATAGAAATAAAAGATATAATTTATAATAACATCAATAATATTAAAAAGTTAAGGATAAATTTATCAAAATATGTGTAAGCTCTGTACAGTGAAAACTACAACATTTTGCTGAGACAAAATCCAGAAGACTTAAAGGACAGATAAATTATGCTTATAAATTGAAAGACTTGACATTGTGAAAAGGTCAATTCTTTCCAAATTTATCTACAGATTCAATGCAATCTCAATAAAAATATCAAGAGGCACTTTCGTAGAAATTGAAAAACCTATTTTAAAATTTGTATAAAAATGTAAAAGACATAGCATAGCCAAAACAACTTTGAAAAAGAACAAAGTTGAAGGACTTACAATTTTAGACTTAAAAATTGTGTCCGATTTCAAGACTTAATACACAGCTACAGCAGATTTTCTCAGCCTTGGTGCTATTGACATTTTAGACTGGCTAACTATTGTTAATGGGAAACTGTCCTGTGCAATGTAGGATGTTGAGCAGCATTTCTGGCCTCTACCCCTACCAGAGGCAAATCCCCCTGAATTGTAACAATCAAAAATATCTGCAGATATGCTCGACGTCCCTGGGGGGCTAATTGTCCTTCATTGAGAATCACTGAGCTATATTAAGTAGTGTGTTACTGACATGAACATAGATATTTAGATCAATGGAACAGAATAGAATCTAGAGATAGACCCTCAACTATATAGTCAATTGATATTTGACAAAGGTACAAAGCAAGTCTATGAGAAAAGATAATCTTTTAAGTAAATGATGCTGCAATGACTGGTTATTCATATGCAAAAAAATGAACCTCACGCCTCATCTCACTCCATGCACAAAATTAACCCAAAAGTTATCGCAGACTTAAATTTACCAGCAAAAACTATAAAACTCTGAAAAAAAAAAAGAGAAAAACTTAGTAATCTTTGCTTAGGCAAAGGTCTCTTAAATAGGACATAAAGAAGTGTGAACTATCTTTTTAATCAATAAGTTGTACATTAAAATACAAAACATATTTGCTGTTCAAAATAAAAAGGCTAGCTACAGGCTGGGAGAAAATATGTGTCTAATAAAGGACTTTTATCCAGAATAAGACAATAACTCAATAAGACTACCAAATTTAAAAATGAGCAAAAAATTTAAACAGTTAATTCATCAAAGAAGATAAGCTGATAGCAAATAAACACACGAGATGATGCACGACACCATTAGTCATGAGGGAAATGCAAATTAAAACCACACTGGGATATCACATAAATCCACTTAGGCAGCTAAAAGGGAAAAAGACAACCACACTAAATGCTGGCAAGGAGGCCAGGCAACTAGGGCTCTTACATCCTGCTAATGGGAATGCCAACTTGTACAGACACTTTGGGAAACACGTCTGGCAATTTTCCATGACATAGAAATTCTACTCCTAGGTACCTTAGAGAAATGAAAACTTGTGTTAACACATAAGCTTGCATTTGCATGTTTGCAACAGCTTTATTCATAATAGCCCACAACTGGAAAGAACATAAATGTTCATCAACTCATAATGGATAAATAAATCGTGTTACATCCATATAATGGAATACTAGTCAATAATAATAATAATAAAAGTCTACAGCCATGCCACCGTGAACATGCCCGATCTCATCTGATCTCGGAAGCTAAGCAGAGTCGGGCCTGGTTAGTACATGGTCGGGCCTAGGAAAACCGAATGCTGTAGGTGGAAAAAAATAATAATAATAAAAGTACTGATATACACAAGAACATGAATAAATCTCAAAAGCATCATCCTAAGTACAAGAATCCAGACAGAAATGATAATAAAATATCCAAAAATATTCAATGTAACTAAAAATAATTCTGATTTTGAGTAGCTCTTTTTGGTTATATGAATCATTGACACTATCTTTTGTTATTTAACTTATGTGTCTAGTCTCCTTAAATCAACTACAAACCCTTCTGCCATAGGGATTATCATGTATCTCTGCATACCACTTCACAATACTAATAATAACACCTCGCCTTTGTGCATTAATGCACAGGTTCTGTAAGTCTCATTCACGAAAACCATCAGAATGTAGTATACCTATTGCAATACAGTTAGGATACCTGGGTTCAAATCCTAGCTGCCTACACAGGTGACCTGTGGTGGGCCGTTTAATCCATATGAAACTCAGTCTCATTTATTAAGCTGAAAAGCACTTGGGATAAAGTGGGGAAGGAGTACTGGGGACACTAGGTTGGTACAACAGCAATCCTAAAGCACGAAAGGTCAGTAAGGACAGAAACCTGAGAAGCAACAGGCCAAAAGTCACACTTGAACTTGACTTTTAAGGAGAATCACAGACTGAGAAAGTGGAATCTATGAGCTAGTTTTCTTATCTTTGGGGTTTTAAGCAGGAGATATGAGAAAAGTTACCACTAGGACAACTGGTTTGTGGCAGACAATGGATCATTGAAACATCCATTTTTGATCCTTCAATGTAGTTTCTATCATTGGGAATAGGATTCAACAAGTACTACATATAGGAAAAGTTAGCTATTTTAGACTGATGTAAAACAAGGTAGTTTTACTCTACTAATATGTTGTTGCCACAGTAATCCAATTCAGTAAGAAAGAAATCACAGGTTCAGATATTTGATATACGTGCTTGGCTGATAATCTACAGTTGGTGGAATTATGAATGCCTATAAATCAAAAGCCAGAATCGCTCAAGGAATGACAATATGCCACGGTCAAGTAGCTTTATTAGGGATTTGCTGTATACCTACCATATGCCAAAAAACAGGCAGTATGCTAGGCAAGGTCATATGTTTTATCATTTCATCTTCATAATAGCCCTAGCTGTTTTTAAGATGAGATTATTATTCCTGTTTTTGAGATGAGAAATTGGCATTCTGAAACACAACTAAGTAATTTGCCCAAGCAGTCACCATTATTATGTGACAAGGCTAAGATTCAAACTCAGAGCTGTTGGCTCCATGTCCTTACTGCTACTTAAAACCTATTACTAGCATATAAAAAGCTCAGCTTTCAATTACTGAAGGGAGCACAGCTCCCAGAGAATAATATGCTTAATAATTTTGTTTTTCTTTCAAGGTCGACAGGAGACAGATATTATCTAAGGTAGGCAGGAAACAGGTATTACCTCCAGCTATGAGAAAAAAAACTGAAACTTATCTATAAAGCAACAAAGCAAGTTTTTGAATCCTGGAATTCCTAACCATTTATCTATAGTGGCATTCCTCTGACATTCATTATGATAATGATGATGAAAGGGAAAAGATAGAGGAGGATAAAAAGTATATGCAATTATAAGACCACATATTTTCATTCTCTGCCTAGCCCGCACATATTTATTGAGTACCTACAAAGGTCAAGCACAGGGCTTGACAGTGGGGATATAAAGGTGAATAAAATAAACAAGTCACAGTTCCTACCCATAGAGAAGTTTCACCCAGTGGGAAGATACTAACAACTAACTAGACAATTAAAATACAGTAGAGTAATGTAGAAACAGGATAGCACAGGGTGCCATGTGAGTATAGACGAGATAAACTAATCCTCGAATAGGTGAAAGTAGGGCTGCAGGACATCCAGTTAAATGTAAATTCCTGTATTTTTACTTGCTACCTCTGGCAAGCCTAGGTAGGGATGTTGTCTAGAAAAATGTCTCAGTGGAAATGATATCTAAGATGAAAACTGAGTTATTACTTGTTCCCAATACATGCATATTAGTTGCTGGCCTATGGAGACACCCATGTGGCAAAGATCTGAATCTGAAACCTCCTCACAGGAGCCAGTGAGGAACTGAAGGCTCTTGCAAAGTGAGCCATCTTGGAAGTAGATCTTCCAGCCACAGCCCAGCCCTCAGATGACTACAGCCTTGGCCAACAGCTTGATTACAGTAGATGAAAGACCCTGAGGCTGAATCACCTAGCTAAGGCACTCCTGACCCTCAGAAACTTTTGAGATAATACACATTTATTGTTTTAAGCTGTTAGGTGTTTGGGTGATTTGTTATGCAGCAATAGATAAGTAATGATCTGCCTGTTAGAGGAGTTCTACACCCCATAAGAATGGGCTTACACGAGTACCCAATCATGCTCACTCCTTGCTGAGATCAGCCACAATTAGTATGGGCGGCCTCAGCAAGAAGGAGGTGGCGGGTCCAGAGAGGCCTCAGCTGCGACTGTCAGTCAATTATGCCTCCACAGGCAGGAGATCTGAAGGGTGTGTTTCCATGGTCACTACAGGATAACAAAAAGTTTATTGATGACAGTGTATTCTTTCTGAAATAAAAACTAAGATAAGAACATTTGAGAAGAACAAAATAAAAAATATTTCTCCAAGTTCAGGCTAATCCCTTGAGAAAATTGTGTGAAAAAGAAATATAAACAAAATAATAAAGAAAATTAGCAAAGCAAAGGAAGCTCCAAATCTTGGATTAGTTTTGGTTCTCAGCTTGATTTCATGAGTGCTGAGAATTGATACTGCTCTGCCAACCAAGAATATGATTTGTTTCTGCATGGGCTGTTTTGACTCTCCCATTCAGAAAAGAATTTCTGAATCTTAAGGATAATGTGCAACTGAAGAGCTATGAGCTGTGGTTAACCAACTAATCCAGAATTTCCAAGACTACTCTGGTAAAACAATTCGAGTGTTGTGAATTCCATAAATTATTTTATTACAATAGATGCAGTTTAAATGACAACATTCCAACTGTCTAAAATGAAATCTCAGAGAAAGACATTTCCCTTATTTTCCAAAAATATAGGATGAGTTGGAAGAGATTTGGAAATATGGCTGCAGGGAGATGCTATAATTTTTCTTTGACCATAGCCTCCAGACTCAGTCCCTTGGCTTTATAATAAAGTTTTCTAGCCAAATCATCTTAGAGTTAATGCTATTATAGCATATTTTCCCCAAAACCAGTTCAATAACAATTAAGCTTAATCTGTGTTTATGCTGAAATCCTTGAAAGTCTGTATATCAGATGTCACTTTTCTCCTTATGGCCTTTAAAACAGTCACAATCATCTTACAAGATCCTTAATTTAAATTTCATAGAAACTGAGATAAAGACATTGCCTTAAAGGGCTTACATCTCCACGACAGTATAGTTCACTCACTGATACAACTAAAGCCTGATCTAAGCCATGTTTTCTAGAAATTTCTATGTAAATCATTATTTTAAAGTGTTCTATTGTTAAAATATCCACTTCATTTAAAAATTACCTTGGTATTCTAATTCTAGATATTAAAATAAAGAACACAGTGGTCAAAACAAACTTTAGAACATCTTTGAATTCAAATACCTGATATTACAGAATAAAGCAAGTTACTCAGCTATTTTTCTACAGAATTAGGTACTAGTTTTATGTATTCACTTTGATCAGTTACATAAAACTGATACACATGTTAAAGTCCTAAAGTTTCAGGCCTAAGCCCCATGAGTTTTTCTCTGTAGGGACTCTAACATGCAAGGTTAAAATTTTCTAATGATTGTATCCAGTGTTTCTTAACAATTAGGTTAGTTCGTAGTAAGGTCTAAAGATCTGGAACCAAAAACCAAGGAAACCTTTAAAAACTGGCAAACAAATACTGAACAATTTCTAGAGGATTAGCTCTCTTTTCTAACTAAACAATACACTGTAAAATTCTGTGATCAAGCAGAAGAGAGCTGAGAAAAAATTCAACATCAAACTGGTATCATCCAGAGTAAGAGATGCTCCTAACAGTTTCATTGTTCTTAATCTCTGCCTCCAGCTTTCTTTCCTCATATTTGAAACTTCTTTTATTTTTCCCCTTTTAAAGTACCATTTTTCATAGTTATCTTTGTTCATAAGTAACCTATATATAGCAGAAAATCTTATTTCAATGATACATCTTAATTAATATAAGGATAATACTTTGCTATTTATTTTAATGGGAATTTAAATAGTTAGATTCTCCTGAAATTAGAACTACAAAAATAAAATCACTAAAATGCATAATATTTCCAGTGACTTCACAATTTTACTTTTCTCCTTTCTGACTTGTCTTTATGGGGTTATCTAGAAAGAAAAGTCCACTTTGAAAAATTTCATTAATAACGACTTTCTCTGCTTCATCTCAAATACCCCTTTTAAAACTAAAGATCCAAAACTGGAGTGTAGGAGACAAGTGGAGTTCCAACAAAACCTGGAAAGAGAAAAACTTGACGGCACAATTTTGTCATCGTTTCATCCACTCTGTCAATAGACTTAAAAACCCTATGAGTCAGGCACTATGCCAGGTACAAATTATATATATATTTTGTTTGTTTGTTTGTTTGTTCATTTCTAAAGACTTAGACCATAGAAAGAAGGGAATTCTGAGAACTATACATGTAAATTTAGGAATAAGGGAATCAGTGGATAAGACAGAAAGAAAATCAAGATGTTAAGAACATTTCAAAGTTATCGAAGCTCTAAGAATAACACAAAAATTTGTGTAATACTTTATATATATTATTTGATTTGAGTCTAGCAATGTTCCTGATTACAATAGCCAATAGAGTCTACCAGCTTGCTTGTTTTTGCCAAGAAATTAAAACTCAGTCTATTGGAGGATTTTCATATGAGAACATAGCTTCAATTTTATAACTGAAGTCAAAAGGAAAATAAAATTCAATTATAAAAATCACTTGAGAGAGTCACACCAAATATCATTATATGTCATATTATAGGGCGTTACACTAACATTTGCATCTTACTTCAAGTATTAAAGGTGTGCTATTTTTAAGGTCCATAACCATGACCATAGTTCAAGTTATAATATCATTCAATGCCTAAAATACTAGTAAAATCCTTATAATTGAACTCCCTGGAATGACGCTAAAATATATCTGGCACAAAACTGCATGCTACAATAATGATTTATCATAATTTACAACAAAAAATATGGAAAAGATTTCTCACTTCATTAATCATCATGGAAATGCAAATTAAAACCAATTATAATTACCAGGTATAACAGAAAAGATGAAAAATACAAAGTATTGGCAAGGATATGCACAACAGGGAACTTTCATATACTGCTGGTGACAGTGTAAATTGGGATTATCACTTTGGAATAGGTCATGTGGAGCTATTTACTAAAGCTGAGCATATGTCTGCTCTAACCAAACGGTTCCAGCACTAGGTATGTGCCCTACAGAAATACATGCATGTATTCACCAAAGGACACGGACTAGAATGTTTATGAGATCACTAATTGTAATACCCAAAACTGAAAATTACACAAATGCCCAATAACATTAAACAAATAATGGTTTAGTCACACAATGGCATATTATATAGCAATGAGAAAGGATTAACTACAACTACATACAAAATGGATGAATCTCACAAACATAATGTTGAGTATGAAAACCTAGTCACAAAAGAATGAATAATACTTAATGATTCCATATAAAAGAACAAAAACAAAAATCATCTTTGCCGTTAAAAGTTAAAATAACAGTTACCCCTGATAGAAAGTATAAGGCATGCTTCTGGGGTACTGGTAATACTTTGCTTCTAGATATGACTGCTAGTTTGTAAATCTTCACTGACAGTACACTTTTATTTATACTTTTCACTATATATTTCAACTAAAACTTGAAATACACGTATCTAAAAATGTATGACATGAATATTTTCATTATAAAAGTAATATCCCATTATGGATACATTAAAAATATAGAAAGTAATATAGTCTTCTAAAGATACTTATGATTTGACATAATTCCTCATTTTTTCTATAAATTTCACAGTTAAGAATATAGAATATATACTTTGAGTGGTTAAATTATATGAAAACATCCCTAAATAAAATAATTATTGTATATCAAGCATTTTCTATCTTTAAAATGTTTCTCTTCATAAGCAAAATTTGAGTACAAAATTAGCTATCATATACTTACATACGCAATTTACTTAAAATCACCTAGTAATACACTCTGTATTAGGAGCTACTTTTTTGCTATTTATAAATAATGCTACAATAAGTATCTCTGTCCTTGTTTTTATTAATCATTTGTCAAAATTAGGACAGATACCTGGAAGTAGAATAACAGGAGCCAATGTTTTTGAATTAAAATTAGTAGAAGAAAAAATGTTGCTATAATATGAAGACAGAGGTTTGAAAAAGCAGCAAAATGGAAGACCTTTCCTCTTTTCTTCCCCTGTCTTTTCTTTTAGAAAGTGCTCTTTAGCCTGCAGACTCCCTCAGTAAAGCAAAAATCCATGGTCTGAAAGTCTAAGACATGTGAAGCTTGATGACGCCTCCATACGAGATACCTAAAAGGTACCGAAAAAAAGTTTTCTGAATTGGGTGAAAATTTTTTGGCAGGAAAACCGGTCTGATCCTATCTGCTGTTTAAAACCCACTCCTAAATATTCTTAGAGCAATAGTTCTCAAAGTGTGGTCCAGGGCAAGCAATATCAGCCTCACCTATGAACTTGTGAGAAATATAAATTCTCAGACCCCCCTTGACATAGTGAATCAGAAACCCTGGAGGCAATTTTTATAGTTTGCCTTCTAGGAGATTCTGATGCTTGCTAAAATATAAGAACTACTGGCCTAGAGCATTCTAAACCTTCAGGCATAATAAGAAAATATCACCTTTATTAATCAGTGAGTAGAAAAAAGATAAATAATTTTTCGAACTATTATCCTAATTGCTACCTTGTTCATCTCAAAGACTGAGGAGGACCTTATTGATAGACAATGTTTTCATCTTCTGTTCCATCTCCTTTAGATTCATGATTTACATGTCTGCAATGTCAGCCATGCTACTCTTTATACTTTAATGGGTCCCAAATGGACTAACGATGATATAAAGAATGCTGCTGAAGAAAAGAATCATAAAAGAGTTCCTAGCTTATTCCGCGAATCAAATAAAATATTTAATTAGTTTCAGAGACAGAAAATGAAAGTAGTTTGCATTACCAGTAAACCCTGGTACTAATTTCCTTTTACCTAGAAATACAGCTTGTAATTAAATGTATTCAGGCTGTTTCCCACCGCCACCCCACCCCATAATTTAATCAGCAACTTACAGATGTTTTCTACATATTTAATATAATGGTAAAGAAAGGCATGGGTAGCAAAGAAACAAGCAAGGAAGTAAAAAAGGAAGAGAATCAGTATTTTACTGAGCGCCTACTACATTGTTAAAAATAAAGAAAAATTCATTTAAAAATGGAGCCGGAAAGCCCTGCAAGGGGAGCTGTCACACACCACCACTCAGACCCTGAAAGGAGGACATAAGACACCAGGAGGAAGTTAGAATTTCTACGTGCTCAGCAAAACACCTCCACCTTTGTCAATTATCACCAGGCCCTTTTAGCTGGTGGCCTTCAGGTTTGAACTCCTGGGAATAGCCCAGCCAGTGAGAAACTGCCACACTCAACCAATGAGAAGCCGTTAACACCCTGATCTTCCATACGACCCTTCTCATCGTCCTCTTTTTCCTCTCTAAAAGCAAGCCCCTTTCCTCTGAATTTGGATTTGCCTATAGTTAGCCATAGTTTGCTTGTCCCACATTGCAATTCCTCTGCTATTCCCAAGTAAATCCACTTTGCTGGTAAAATAACTAGCTCTTTGTTTTTTAAGGTCAACACCATGCTAAGTATTATGCATAAAGCTTCATATACGAGGGTTAAATAAGAAAATATAACCCTTATGAAGTAGGTATTATTATCCCCATAACACAAATGTGAAGATCGGACAAAGAGATATTTAGTAAATTTTCTATCTTACCAACTCTTAACCTACTAAATAGCAAAGCTGAAGTTTGAAGTTGTGCGCCTATGGTTCCAAAACCTATGCCTTTTCTAATATATCAGACTAACTTACAACATGAAACAAAACTGTGTTTTCATTAGCGTAAATAAAAAATTCCTAAAGAAATACAGTTAGTAAAATTTTAGCAATTTTTAATAGTTTTCCTATTTAGTATTTTCTAAAGACACATACAGCTTAAAAAAAAAATTTAGCTACTATTTTACTTTTATTTACTATGTAAACAGGAGGAGTAACCAGGTTAAATGTGAGAATGAACAATTTAATCTTTCCTGAATAATAAACATTTGTGCTTTCAATTGCTAAATTTAATTTTAAAAACACTGTGCTAGCAATAAAGCTGTTTAGCAGCTTTATGGCATGTTTTTGGAAATTCGCTTTTGGATTTGGCAACTCATGCATATTTTATTTTGGTCATGAACAAGACAAATTTAAATAAGGAAATTCAAGAAAGATAATATTTAAGAGGTTGATTTTAGAACTAAATTCCAACTGGCAATCAAAATTATCTTCTTTACTTAGTGCTGTGATTTTGAAATTCACCAGTACCAATAGTCGTTATCAACAGTTGTTATCAATAGTTATCAATAGCAAGATGGCTAGCTAAAGATAAAGGTGTGAAAGACTTTCTTCCATGACAAGGCAATGGGCCATATGGGAAAAGAAAATAAAACCGGACAATTTGATCAATTCCATTTCAAAATACTAAGCTAATAAAAAATCACCTACAAACAGACCTCATAATGTCAACAGTATTCTCTTCTGCCAACTGAGTTACAAGTTGATTCACTGAAAATGAATTTTGAAATACTATAGAAACAAGATTGCAGATATCCTTTCTTCCTCAAAGAAGAATATGAGTTTATCACCCTTTCCCAAGTAATAGTAATTAGGTATTTCAAGAACTATAAAAAATAGGTATCATCATGTCATACTCTTTATAATAAAACAATTTAGATGAACTAGAATAGAGTATAAAAATGTTTATTAAAAAATGAAAAAAAAAGCCATTTCATTGCGGCTCAGGTATAACATTGCATTATCAAAACTATTTATAAATTTACAACATGCAATCAAAACACAGAGCAAAGTTATGTAATTCTACCAAACCACAACGTACATTGTGAAAGCAGTTAAGCGGAAGAAAAAAGATGGGGTAACCCCAGCTTATTTAAAAACACTTTAATTTTTTCCTTTATTCTTTGTTTGAAATCAGGAATTCCTTACATTTTACTTCTAAAAGGTAATTCTTATTTAATTCAAGTATTTAATTATTTACTGTGGTAAACTAAACACTTATGTAAATGAAACAGTTTGTAGATAAATACAGAAAAATACAAGAGAGAAAAAGGATGAGATGGCCCAGGTCCTCGGGAAAAGTGAGCTACTGGAATGAACAGGTCAATAAAACTATTTGTAGAATGAGATGGTTGTCTATTTCCATTAAGCTATTTTTAAATATCCTGAAACTAAACCCACATTTAAAAAGCAAAGCCAGAACCATTCACTGTGTTTATTAAAATAAATCTCTTACTAAGCCAAGCACAGCGAAAGGCCAAACTCACCCTAATATGACCTCGGACTTAGAAGGCTGCCAAAGAATTTTTTATAGAAATAGTAACCAAATGTCACTTATACCTACTATTCTAAGTAATGTAAAACTAAAGCTTAGTAGATATTTCAGGACTTAGATTTGTGAAGTAAAAAAAATACATGAGCAAATGTGAGCAGACTTTTAAAATGTACAACTCTAAAATAAATAGTAAGCCACTCTATTTTTAAGATTTTGAACACCGAAATAATCTAACACCAATTCCTTACCCTTTCACCTTTTCAACTCCTCTTAAACTTTTTCTCATCAAGAAAATGAAGTTCTCATATAATAATGCAGAAATGCCTTATTTTGGTCCCTATAGGGAGCCATTCCTTCAACACTTTTGCTAAAACTGAATCCCTTCTGTTCCTACTGCTTTGTCTACAAAATACTTCCTTTATTCCTGTTCCCAGACTGTGAAGATCTGTTCAAAATGTTACAAAATTGAAATACTTGGTTCCACTATAAATTTATGGACATTTGGTCCTCCCTATCTGCAAGGTCCTCATCTGTGGATTCAAAGAACAGTGAATGAAAAATATTTGAAAAAAAAGTTTCATTGTTGCTGATGTGTACTACGTAGTTAGGCCTACCATGGTTCTGTCTATCCTGAACATGTTCAGATTTTTCTTCTTATTATTCCCTAAACAATACAGTATAACAACTATTTACATAGGATTTACATTGTATGATATAATCTATGGGTGATTTAAAGTTTACAGGAGGATGTGCATAGGTTATATTCAAATACTACACCATTTTATATAAGGGACTTGAACATCCGTGGTTTTGGCATCCATCGGGGTCCTAGAACCACAGAAGGATGACTGTGCTCTAACCTCATCTGGTTGCCTGCTGCTGCTGCGGGATCCCGGAACCATCTCTAGATTATGAAGGATTCAAATAGTAAAAAACAGGTTCTAATTAACAACACTCTTTAATTGCAGAATTATGAGCTTCTCTCATAATTAGTGGTGTTTATCCAAGGAATTCAAAGTTGGTGTGACATGTAAAAATAAAACAATTTAATTCACCATATTCATGGGCGAAAAATACTCTACCATATATAATCATTGCAATAGGTGTAGAAGAAACATTTAACAAAATACAATCATTCATGATCAAAACACCAGGAGAAGAATAAAAGAGAAACTTACTCAACTAAAAGGGCAGCTATGAAAACTCTACAACCAACATTATACTTAATAATAAATGATGTTTTCCTCCTAAGATCAGGAACAGGGCAAGGATTACATTTCTATTAGACCTTAAACTGAAAGTTCTAATCAGTGACAACAAGAAAAAGAAATACGAATTGAAAAGGAATAAGTTAAACTGACTTTATTCACAGATGACATGACAGTATATGCAGAAAATCCTAAAGAATTTACAAAAGTTACTAGAAATGAGTTTCGTAAGGTACAGACTATAAAATCAAAGTACAAAAACCAATTGTATGTCTACATCCTAGTAAAAGAACACAAGAAATTAAAATTTTAAATACCACTTACAAACAAACAAACAAAACAAACAGAAAACAAACTAAAAAACTCTTGGAACTAATAAGCAATTATAGCAAGTTTGGGTACAAGGTTAATACATAAAAGCCAATTGCTTTCTTATGTACAGCAATAAACAACTGGAATTTGAAATTAAAGATACAAGGCCATTTACATTAGCACCAAAAAATGGAATACTAAAGTACATATCTAATAAATAAGTATAAGATTTATATGTGGAAAACCACAAAACTCTGATGAAAGAAATCAAAGATCTAATTCATAGAGAGGTAGTCCATGCTCATACTTAGGAAGATTCAATATTGTCAGGATGTCAGTTTTTCCCAACTTGATGTACAGATTCAATGTAAACCTAATCCAAATCCCAGTAAGTTATTTTGTAGATATCAACAAACAGATTCTAAAATTTATACGGAAAGGCAAAAAATTCACCATACCTAACAAAACATTGAAGAAAAGATGAAGGACTGAGACTACCCAACTTCAAAACTTTCTATAAACCTACAGTGTGGTATTAGCAAAAGAACAGAAAAATAGATCAGTGGACTACAATAAAGAGTCTAGAAATAGGCCAACACAAATATATTCAACTCAATTTTGACAAAGGAGCAAGGCAGTTTAATGGAGAAAGAGTCTTTTGAACAAATGAGGGTGAAACAAATAGACATCTATGGACATGAAAAAAAAAAATGAGTCCAGAGACACACCTTACACCTGTCACAAAATCAACTCAAAATGGATTATGAACTTAAATGCAAACCACAAAACTTCTAGAAGAAAAATAAGGAAAATCTAAATGATCTTGTGTTTGGCAATGACTGGTTAGATACAACAGCAAAAGCAGTATCCATGGAAGAAAAAACTGATAAGTTGAACTTCATTAAAATTAAAAACTTCTCTGTGAAAGACACTGTTTCTCTACCACCAGATAATAAATATCAAGAGTCTCTGTGTATCCTTACAGGAAACATTGTGTGTATATTTGTATGTCTATGTGTGTGTTATTACTCCTTGCTTTGTTTTAAACAGAGTTATATACTCAACATGTTCTGAACTTTTATTTTGTTAATGTGTCTTTGTAGATCATCTCATATTTGTACAGAGCTTTTTCATTCCCAACTTTATAGCTGCATAGCATTCCATTATATGTGTTAAACACAGTTTATTTAACCAGATCATACTGATGGATTTACACTGTCTCCAATATTTTGCTATTATAGACAATTCTGTAAATATAAGCTCTATTTCCCAAATTTACAAGCATGCTAATACAATAAATTCCTCAAATTGGGACTGCTAGGTCACAGGAAATGTAAATGTTAAAATAAATATTGTGAAGTTGCTTCCCATAAAGGTTGTACTTTTATACTACTATGCTCCCACCGGTAGTATAAGAGAGCACTTGTTACCTTCCCTATACCTTTGACAGCAGTGTTTTATCAAACTTCTCAACACTCACCAGTCTTACAGACTGAAAAATGGTACTCGGTGTAAGTTTTATGAATGAGGTAGACTACCTTTTCATCTGTGTAAGAACAATTAATTTTTTTTTCTGTGAACTATTTATTCATAAGTTTTGCCCATTTTCTAAAAATTGGATTGTTGGTTTGATCCATTTCATATTAAAAAATATTTCTCTTTAGTACTTTGAGGCTTTTAGTATGTTTGATATCAATTTTTTTTTTTTTTTGCTCACAGTACATCTTTGGCCATTTCTTATTTTCAATCTTAAATTTAAGGATTCTGAATATATTTTTAGTTCTGAAACAACTTGGGTTGTAACTGTATCCTCTTCAGAGTTTTCATCCCTTTTCTTCCCCATTACAGCTTTTCCTCATCTTTCCCAACAGTTCTGCCTCCCTAGGAGGAATCTGTTTGATTATTCAGTGATATTCCCTCTTTTGAGCTGTTGAATTCATCTTAATAGGTTGTAATCTTAATGGCTGTAGGCTATTGGCTGGTGTGGAACTGGCAGTCAGTATAAGATATATCCATTTTAAATCTGGTGTACAAGCAATGAATGAGCTTGCAAAGTAGAATTGCTCTGCTAAGGATATTAGGGAACAAGCAGAGGATGTATGGTGAACCTCATTTACCTGCAAGGACATGAGCAGTTCATCCCACAAGTGCAACCCTCCTCATAGCTGCTGATTAGGCAGTTTCCCAGAGGACTGCATATAGCTTGCAGGCAAATACAGCGTCTTTCCACATGCCAGAAATATTCAGAGGTACAGTGCACCCGAGAGCATATGCCTTTCAGATAAGTGAGGAATCCCTGATCTTTACCAAAGGTTCTGCTGGGCTTTCAACAACATAGATAATGAAGCCCTTTTATCTTTCATTTTTTTTCTTTCATTTTTATCTTTCATTTTTTTAATAAAGCATAATTACATGATTTATGACAGGATATATAAATACTCAACTGCTTTTAACTCCTCTACTGCTCCCTTGGTTATGACTAGATATAATTATCTTCAGGCTTTTCTTCTTTTAAATTATTTTATAATTTTTAAATCATCTCTGAGATATATATCATAAGACAAAAAGCTCAGAAACCTTTACTAAATGCCTTAACACTTTGTTTTAAAAGTATTTAAGATAAGTTCTTTCTTTATACACTTCTCAAAGATTGGATAAATAAACATTTTGATTAGAAGTCTGGAAATGTTATGGCGGTTTGATATTTACTGATTATGTGTGAGACGCTAAGCTAGAGTCTGAGGACAAAAATAAGAAAAAGGACCCTGCCTACAAGGGTCTCAGTCTAGTAAAAGAAAAGGATACTCATATAAAGAAATACAATATACTGTGATCAGGACAATAATAAAATATGTACAGAGTCCAAAGGTTAACATAAAGGCAGCACAGGAACAAGGAAGTACAGAGGAATTTGTGGTCAGCTAGATATTAATGAGAAAATAGGAATCTGCCCAGTGGCCATAGGAATTACAGATAGAAGAAGGACATACATTCTTTCAGCAAAGTTCGTCATTGGGGAAGATATTATGGGACAGGTACTTTGAAATACTTGTCCTAGATATATAATGATAAAAAAGACAAAGTCTCCGACTTTATGCAGTCAGATGGAGAACCAGTAATTAAGTAAACCAGTAATTAAAGTACACTGTGATAAATGCTACAATAGAAATAAGTAGAGATATTAGAGGCTTATGGGCCAAGTGGAAACAAGACCTAAACTTAGATGCAAAGAACAAACAGAAATTAGCCGGGTGAAATGTATGTATGTCAGGAGAGGAATGGAGGATGGCGTCAGGGAGACATGACATTCCAGGCACAGAGAAGAGCATACAAAAAGGCAAAGACAGAGAGAAACAGAGACAGAGAATATGCCAGAAGCATAGGTGTCTGAGATAAGGCTAAAGTGAAAGCAAGAACCATATCATAAAGGATCTTTTAAATTGGAGTTTGGACTTTATCTTGAGGGCAATAAAGGACTAGTAAATTTTTTTTTAACATGAAAAGACTTGTTCAGATTTGTGTTTGAGAAAAAGTATGTAGCTATAATACAGTGAATAAAATAGAAATAAATCTGGAAGTAAATAAAACAGGTACGGTAATACAGAAATGGTTTATAGTAGTCTGAACTAAGAAGCAATGGAAATAGAGAAATTGGGTGGGGAGGGCTGAGAGATTTAGGAGATAGAATAAACAAGCCTTACAAGTAATTTGATTGGGAAGAGAAAGTTTCTGATTTGGGCAAAGGGGTGGTGGTGGTGGCGGCGGTGGTGGTGATAGATGGTACTATTATTCAGTAAGATAAGAAAAGGGCAGAACAGCTTTTGAGAGGATAAAATGATCACTTTAATCCTGGTCAGACATAGTCTGAGATGCATTTAAGTTATTCAAATGAAAGTGCCCAATAACCAGTTGCATATATAAGAACTCAAGACAAAGGTGTGGGCCAGAAATGGATTTTAGAATCATCCATATAGAAAGTAAATGATAACTAAAGCAATGAGAATAGATACAACTGCCTGGGGAGAATGTACAAGGTGAGAAGAAAACCTGACGAAATTCCACAGAATACTAACATTTAGAAGACAAAGGAAGAGCTTAGGAGAGTAGACTGTAAGGAAAAAGCCAAAAAGGAAGATAGAAGAAAATATTAACAAGAGAAAAAGAGAAAGCACTTAATGAATGTTTGCTATATGCTAGGTGATATACTAAGTGATTTATATGCGCTACCTCATTTAATCCTTACACACCTTATGAGCAACTTATTATTATCTGCATTATAGATATGGACATTTTGGCTTAGAGAGATCAACTTGCTCAGGTTTACATATTTGGTTGGGTATAAGTACAACCAAGATTATACCCTAGTCCTGCAGAGCCCTTGTTCTTAACTGCTACACTGCACTGCTTTCCATGAAAGGCTTAAAAAGTGTGGTATTACACAAAGAAAAACAGTGATTCAATAAGAAATACACCATTCCAGTAGCAACAAGCTCATCTAGTACCAAGATCTTTCTCCATTAAAAGAAATCAGGAACAATGGTTGATCTATAGAGTGCTCGGGAAATATACAGGATGAACCTGTAGCATCTTGTAGTGATTAAAAATAAGAAAGTGATCAATACAAACAAACAGTCTCAAAACGAGAGAGATATGTCAAAGGGACACAGAAAACCAACTGAAAGCTTCCAAAGGCCACAGTTATAACAATATGAGCAAAATATAAAGTAGAATAAAGTACTATAATCCAGAGTATAAACTAAATGTTCATGAGTCCATACAGAATAGATTGAATGAATGAAGAGACAAATCTAGGTGCAGAAGAATTCCAAATAAATTATATAGATACTCCCCCTTACGGCGGTGGACCAAACTCTCTACTCCTCAAATGTGGGCTCCAAATAATGACTTCCTTTCAAAGACTCTGGTATGGAAATTGAAGGAGGATAAAGAGTCACTTTACAGTAAAGAAATATGACAAACACTACCTCAGGCAAGTGTTCAAGGTTCACATCAACAACAGTAAGTCATGCTGATAGTATGCACCCTTGATATGCTATGATAAACCCATAACCCCAATCTAATCATGACAAAAACATCAGAAAAATCCCAACTGAAGTATATTTTATAAAAATTCTTGGCTTCGCCTCAAAATTGTCAAGTTATCAAAAACATGGTAAGTCAGAGACTGTATCATAGCCAAAAAGAGACTAAGAATGCATGACTGTGAAATATAATATGGTATCCTGAATGCTTTCCTGGAACAGAAAGAGACATGAGCTAAAAACTAAGGATATCTGAATAAAATATGGAATTCCAACAATTATAATGTATCAATGTTGGCTCATTAATTGTAAAATATGTACTAGACTATTGTGGGATGTCAACAGTAGGGGAACCTAAGAGGTTTATGAAAACTCTCTGTGCTATCTTTATAATTTTTCTGTAAACCTAAAACTATTCTAAAATTTAAAGTTTTTTTTTTTTTTTTAAGGCACATTAACAGTGTCAAAGGCTGTTAATTAAAAGACAAAGGCCAAGGGCATTTTCAGTGGATTACAAGAGTGAAAAGCCAGATACACCAGGCAGAGGAGTGAATGAAAGTAGAGAATGGAATTGTTTGCGTATAGCTTCTTCCCAGAACTCCAACAATGAGGGGAAGGACAAATCAGAGCTGAAAGTAGATATCAAGTTGAAGAAAGTGGTTTTTGTTTTTGCCTTGTTTTGTTTTTAATCATGGTATAATTCACATATCCAAATAGTCACCCTTTAAAGTGTATAATTCAGTAGTTTCCAGTATATTCACAAAGTATAATCATAACCACTAATCTATTTCCAGAACTTTTTGATTATCTTGAAAAGAAGAGGTAAAGTTAAAGGAGACCTAAATACATGGAATATGTTCATGAATAGGGAGACAGCATCGTTAAGATGTTAATAAAACCAAAGTGGTCTTCAGTGGTCTACAGACTCAATGCAATCTCTATCAAAGTTCTACTTCTTTTTCACAGAAATGTAAAAGCTCATCCTCATATTCATGTGGAATTGCAAGGAGTCCTAAACAGCCAAAACAATCTTGAAAAAGAAAAATAAAGTTGGAGGGCTCAAAATTCTCAACTTTGATGCTTACTACAAAACTATAGTAATTAAAACATTATGGTACTGACACATAGAGAGGCATATAGACCAATGGAATAGAATAAAAGTCCTCAAATTAAACTCTCATATATACGGCCAATTGATTTTTAACAAGGGTGCCACGACCATTCAATGGGAAAACGACAGTCTTTTCAACAAACGGTGCTAAGAAAACTGGAGATCCACATGCCAGTTTGACCCTTACCTTGTATCATATATAAAAATTAACTCAAAAGGGACCAAAGACCTAATCTAAAGAGATAAAATTATTAAATTCTTAGAAGGAAATGTTGAAGAAAATCTTCATCACACTGGATTTGTCAAACATTTAATGGATATGACACCAAAAACATAGGGAAGAAGAAAAAAATAGATTAATTGGAATTCATCAAAATAAATAACTTGTGCAAATCAAAGATTACTATCAAGAAAGTGAAAAGACTACCCCACAAAGGATTAATATCCAGGATATATAAGGAATTCCTAAAACTCAATTCTCAAAACCAAGCAATCCAATTCAAAAATGGGCAAAGGACCTGGACAGACATTTCTTCAAAAAAGATATACAAATAGCCAATAAGCATATGAAAGAAAAGATGTTTAACATTACTAAGTCATTAGGCAAATGCAAATCAAAACCACAACATCATTTTACACCTACTAGGATGACTATAAAAAACAACAACAAAAAACTGAGACCAAAGACTCAAACAGATACATGTATAACAATGTGCACAGTAGCAAAAAGGTGGAAATAACCCCTGTCCATTAACACATGAATGGATAACCAAAATGTGGTAAGTACAATGGAATATTATTCATCCACAACAAAGAATGAAATTTTGATGTATGTTACAATAATATCAATAGACCTTGAAAACATGATGCTTAGTAAAATCAGACAGGCACAAAATGACAAATACTGTACGATTCCACTTATATGAGGTACCTAGAATAGGCAAAGTTAAGAAAGAGAATACAAAATAGAAGTTATAGGGGCTGAAGAGAGGGGGGAAATTGCTTACAGGGTACAAAATTTTTGATGGGAAGAGGAAGTGTTGAGTATAAAGAGTGGTGATGATGACATTATACAACATTGTTAATGTATTTAATGCCACTGGATTGTATATTTACCAATCATTAAAATGATAAATATTCTATTATGTATATTTTACCACAAGAGCAGTCATTCTCTACTGCTCCTTCTTGCCCTGCCATCCCTGGCAACCACTGGACATTCTATATAAAATGAATCAAATTATATTTGCCCCTCTGACTGGCTTCTTTTACCTAGCATAATGCTTCCAAGGTTTGCCCATGCTGGACTATATACATCAATACTTCATTTCTTTTTATTGCTGAATAATATTCCATTGTATAGATAGACCACTTTTGTTTATCAAATCACCAGTTGATGGACATTTGGATTGTTTCTACTTTTTGGTTAGAAACATTGATGTACAACCTTTTGTGTACACATATGTTTTTAATTCTCTTGGGTACAGTCTTAGGAGCGAAATTGCTGGGTTATATGGTAACTTTATGTTTAGTTGTTTGAGGAATGGCCGGAATGCTTACCAAAGCAGCTGCATCATTTTACATCTCCACTAGTAATATACATAGGTTCTGATTTCTCCATATCCTCTCCAATACTTGTTATTATCTGTCTTTTTTATCCTAGCAAGCCTAATGGGTGGAGTGGTATCTCACTGTGGTTTTAATTTGCTTTTCTCCAATTACAATGATGCTGAGCATCTTTTCATGTGCATACTGATCATCTGCATATCTTCTTTAGAGAATGTCTATTTAAATCCTCTGCCTTGTTTTAAATTGAGCATTTATCATTTTTTTCTTATTGAGTTGCAAGAGTTCTCTGTATATTCTAGATGCTAGTCTCTTATCAGATATATAACTTGCAACTATTTTCTCCCATTCCATGATTTTTCTTTTCACTTTCTTGACACTGAATATTTGTGTCTTCCCCAAATTTGTATGTTGAAGCCATTACCTCCAATGCAATGGCATTTGGAGAGAGGGTCTTTGGCAGTAATTAGAGTTAGATGAAGTCATAAGGATGGGGACCTCATGATGTGACTCATGCTCTTATAAGGGACACCAGAGAGCTTGTGCTCTCTCTCTTTTATGTGAAGACATAGTGAGAAAGCATTAGTCTGTAAGCAAGGAAGAGAGCTCTCACTAGGAATCAAATGAGCTGGCTCCTTAATCTTAGACTCCCAGCCTCCAGAACTATAAGAAATAAATTTCTGTTGTTTAAGCCACCCACTCTATGGCATTTTGTTATGGCAGGCTGAACTAACACAGTATCCTTTGGAGCACAAAAGTTATTAATTTTAATGAAACCAATTTATTTTTTTCTCTTGTTGCTGTACTTTTGGCATCTCATCTAGAAAACCACTAAAGGTTTATGCCTATGTTTTCTCTTAAGAGTTTTACAGTTTTAGTTCTCCATTTTGGTCTTCGATTCAGTTTGAGTTAATTTTTGTATATACTGTTTTGCATGTGACTATCCAGTTGTCTCAGAATCAGTTTTTGAAAAGGCTATTCTTTCAATGAATTGTCTTGGCATCTTTGTCAAAAAATCAATTGAACATAAATGTGAGGATTTATTTCTGAACTTCCAATACTATCCCGTTAATCTATGTATTTAATCCTTACGGCAGTAACACACGATCTTTATACCTATAGCTTTATAGTAAGTTTTGAAATCAGAAAATATGTCTTCCAACTTTTTTCACCTTTTTCAAGATCACTTTGGCTATTGTGGGACTCTTACATTTCCATATGACTTTTAGAATCAATTTGTCAGTTTCTGTGAAAGAAGCACTGAGATTTTGGTAGGAACTGCACTGAATCTATAGATGAGATGGAGGGAATATTGACATCTTAACAATATTAAAAACCTGCCAATCCAATAACAAAGAATGTCTTAAGTCTTCTTAATTTTTTTCAATGTTTTATAGTTTTCAGTGTAAACATCTTATACTTCAGTTAAATTTATTCCTAAGTATTTTATTCTCTGATTTTTTACAAAAAAAAAGTTGTTTTTTTTAAAAAAATATTTTTAGCTTTATTAAGACATAATTGACATGTAATGGAATTGTTTTCTTATTGTAATTTTCAAATGGTTCATGACTAGGTATAGAAATATAATTGACTTTTGTATATTGATCTTGTATCCTATAACTTTGCTAATAATATCATTTATTAGTTCTAGTAGTTTTGCTGTGGATTCCTGAGGATTTTTCTATAAAAGATCATGTCATCTGCAAATAAGAGAGATTTTTACCCCTTCCTCTCCAATCTGATGCCACTAGTTTGTTTTTCTTGCCTAACTGTCATGATTTGTTGTTGCTGCTGCTGCTGCTATTGTTTTTAATATGGGACAAAGCATTTTTTAAAAAACAATAGGAAGGAAGTAGTATAAGGGCAGTAATCAGTGGAGTAAGGTCTCTAAGGAAACAGAAAGGAACAGGCTTCAGAATACAGATGAAAGGATTAACTTTAGCAAGAGCAGCTGTACATCTTAATTAGAACAGCCCACAAGCAAGGGCACATTGAGAAGGATAATGTCGATCGGGCAATGGAGCACTGAATTCAGTTGAGTTAAATATCTTAAATCCAAGAGGCTGAATCTTTTCAATAGCATTCTGCAACTGTAAGAAGGATGGCTGGACTGCTTCAGGGTTAGAGTTTTGCTAACAAGTAATACAGAAGACAAAGGAATGGAGTGTTGAACAGTATGGTATGTATACAGAAATGATACTGCAGTAAGAGATGAGATCTGAGAAGTAAGCAGGAACCACATTCTCTCATTGACTCCACAAATATTTATTGAGTGCTCACTATGTGCTGAGCATTTTTCTAGATGCTAGAGATAAAAAGGGAATAGAACCAAGTGCCTCCCCTCATTGAGCTTACATTCTGATGGGGAAGAGAGTTACAAACACCGGATAGTAATATGTGCTCATTATAATATTCACAGAAAAATAAGGAAGGTACTAAGAAAAAAAGATTATTAGTTTCAAAGGACAAAACTAAAAAAATATATTTTCTTCCATTATTTTTTCTTCGCAGTTTTGTTTTTATATTATTATAATCATATTACATTTGTTCCTATTATTTTTAAGTTTGAGAAAACTTTTGCGACAATTTAAAAAATTGTACAGAAAGCTACATGCTAAGTCATAATTTTAGAATGTTAAGGAAAATATGGTTAAGCTAATAATACCTCTTCAGTAATTCACATTACAGTGAATTTAAATTTTACTAACCATTTCCTCATCCACATATGTAGGTAAAATATCTTCCAATTAACCTAAGATCAAAGGTAGAGAAACCACTCTCATACTATTTATAAGTTTCTATACCTTGTATTTTCACTTTACTGATAAACGGTACCACGATAAACATATTTTTAAATTATTTCTAATTCTGCTTCTGGTATAACCATTTAGCTCTTAATGAACCATCACTCCAGCAGATAAAAACTAAATTCTGGATAAAACATAAAAAACAACTATCTCAAAGCAAGAGATAGCCAGGTGAGTTTTCCATTTTCTATGGCTTTTAGCTAGAAGGGAGGTACCAGTCTGTGCTATGTAGGGTTCTAAAACTCCCATAGAGTCTATGGCCATGCCACCCTGAACAAGCCCTATCCTGCCTAATCTTGGAAGCTGAGCATGGTCGGGCCTGGTAAGTACTTGGATGAGAGACCACTTAGGAAGACCAGGTGCTGTAGGCATAAAAAATTAAAAAATAAGGGACTATAAACTGGCAAGATCCTTATAATCTGTAAGGTCAACCAATGGTTGCCTCACCTAAAAAAAATAATAAATAGTAAAACTCCTATAGAAAAAAATATAACCTTACTGGCTTAATAAACTATATAACAGAGTTTAGGATAAACATAATTGCTGAAAAGGAGAGAAATTACAAGAAGAGACCCAGACAGGGGAAACCCCAAATTTGGGGTATAAACTCTGTCTCAATCTTTGACTGACTCCTGAAGCACACATCATGGGAGTCGCCACTCCACCAAAGTGAAGACAGAGTTTGCAGTCAGCATCCAACAAAGTTCCCACTAAAACAAAAAGAACACTCTTGGGAGAATATAAACAAATCCAGAGTCTTTACAACATATTCACAATATCCAGGATATATCTGAAATCATTTGACATATGAAGAAATAAGGGAGCAGACTCATTCTCTAGGGAAAAGGCAATCAATGAATTTAACCCGAAGATGACTCGGATGTTAGAACCAACAGAGGATTTTAAAGCGGCTATTATAACTAAACCTTCTATTTCATGACTTGGTATCCCCTCCCTTCACCACTCTATTATCTCTACCCCTACTCACTACCATAGTTCTCCATATCTACCAAGCCCATGGTTCCTAGCCCCCTCTCCTGGCCTGAAGATTACATCTTATTAAAGCAGAAATTCCCAACTATGTATCTTGTATAGGCTATGCGTTACTAAGATACTGACATCCTCAGCCTTTGGGGCAGCCAGGAGGGGCCTGGGGCAGCTGGAGCTCCTGGCCAGCTTATCCTTGACTTTAAGCAGCCTCCTTTGTTTAACCTTAATGCTACCTATAAATGTTATCACTTTCCATTTATGCCATAATGTGAAAAAAAAAATTGAGAAGCATATAAAGGACTTCGGTAGACATTTCTTCAAAGAAGATATGCAAATGACCAATATGCACATGAGAAGATGCTCAATATCACTAATCATTAGGGAAATGTAAATCAAAACTATACTAAGATACTACCTCAAACCCATTAACATGATATTAAAAAATAAAAAAAAAAACAGAAAATAACAAGAGTTAGTGAGGATGTGGAAAAGTTGTAACACTTGTGCACAGTTGGTGGGAACATAAAATGGTACAGGTGCTGTGGAAATCAAAATGACAATTCCTCAAAAAAATAAAAATATAATTATCATATGACCTAGCAATTCCACTTCTAGGTATAAACCCAAAAGAAAAACAAGTAGGGTCATGAGGAGATATTTGTACTCCTGTGTTCATAGCAGCATTATTCACAATAGCTAAAACATAAAAGCCCATGTGTCCATCAACTAATGAATAGATAAGCAAAACGTGGTATAAGGCCCGCTTATCTGAGGCGAATATGTTCCAAGACCTCAGTGGATGCGAAACTGTGGATAGTACCAAACTCTATACCTCTATACATACTATGTTTTTTCCTATACATACACCTTAGAGGAAGTACTTTATGGCTTCTCTTTGGCATATCGGGATTGCCAGCATCACTACTACTGTGCGTTGGGGCCACTATTAAGTGAAATAGGGTTACTTGAACATGAGCACTGCAATACTGATAGTCGATGATAACAACAGTTGATTTGATAATCAAGACAGCTACTAAGTGACTAAAGGACAAGGACACACAGAACGAAAGGATGATTCACTTCCTGGGCAGGACAGCATGGATTCCATCATGTTACTTACAAATTGTTTATTTCTGGAACTTTCCATTTACTATTTTTGGACTATGGTTGACCATGGATAACTGAAACTGCACTGCGGATAAGGTGAAACTATTATATAGATGTACAATGGAATAGCCTTAAAAAGGAAAGAAATTTTGACATAATGCTACAACATGGATAAACTTGAGGTCATTGTGCTAATGAAATAAGTAAATCATTAAAATACAAATAAAATAAGTAAATACAAATAAAATAAGTAAATACAAATAAAATAAGTAAATCATGAAAATACAGTGTGATTCCACTTACTTGAGATACCTCAGGTAGTCAAAATCATAAAAATAGCAAGTAGAATGGTGGCTTCCAGGGGTTGGTGAGGGGGAAAGGGGAGTTAATTATTTAATGAGCATAGAGTTTTAGTTCTGCAAGATGAAAAGAGTTATGGAGATAAATGGCGGTGACGGTTGCACAATATAAATGTACTTAATCCCACGAAACTGTACACATAAAAATGGTTAAAGTGGTAAATTTTATGTTATGTGTATTTTACCATAATAAAAAAATTGAAAAAAAAATTGAGAAGCATCAAGGCTTTGAGTATCTTTTATTGCTTCAAAATATGTATTTAAACTTTCAGAATAACTCTACTGAACATTATTATCATTAAGCTAGACATTTTTATACTGAAATACAGATTTCTCTATATAGCTCACCTTAGACTTAAACCCTCTGATGAAGGTGGTGTTTCACTCATAGCTGTTTGTATTATAATGGCATACATTTTGCTGTTACTTTTTATAATGGAAAATTTCAAACATATACAAAGGAAGAGAGAACGGAATAATGAAACTCCGTAATAGCTGCCACCCCACTTAAACAATTAACCAATTCATAGACAATTTTGTTTTATCTATAATTGCACCCACTTTACTCTTCGTCCTCCAGTGGATTATTTTAAGCCCATCTCAGACATCATATCAATGATTTCTAGAAGTACTTACCATAAATGTTTCAGTAGTTACCTTTATATACTAAAAGATACTATTGAAAGATACTTATTGAAAGATACTACCAGTGTCCTACATAAGCTCCTATACTGGATTATATCAGATTTTTGATATAAACATTCTCCCAGTAAGCCATATATTAGACACAGGAATTACAACACATTCATTCATTCCATTGTAGTCCCTTGAAAGTTAGACCCCTAGGAAGTAGGGCTCTCAAACAGAAAAATCAAGAAAATGGTGTAGTTAGTTAATTTCAATTGTAATAGGATCATTGATCAGTATGGTCTTAGAGACCTCTTAGAAAAGAGATGGAGAAAAGTCACCCACACCCACTCTCTCTCTCTCCACCTCTCAGCGGTAACTGACTTTCATATGATACGAGTTACTTTGTATAAAATAACATGGTAATAGAATATATAAAATAAATCATGCAGCATCATGTTTTATAAAACAAATGCAATAAAACTAGCTCAATACAGAATATTTTAATTCAACTGTCCTTACCTTTTGTTGGACTGAGATTCTGATCTATAAATCCTCTTAGTTCTGCATTTGTAGAACTCAAACCAACCTGAATAAAACAGTTTTAAAAATTAAAAAGATCTTATTATATTATCATTTAATAAACTATTTTACACTTTCCACCAGACTAATTACACTGACTATAGTAGTAGGATTAAAAAGAAAATGTTGCCATATTACTTGAAATGGGAAAAATATTAATTGTTCGGATTAAGGCAAAAATTAATAAAATGTTACTTATGAGTAAAACTTAGGTCCACAGATTTTACTTAATTTTTTTTTGAAAACAAGTAATGTAGCAGCCATGAAGTTGCCAATATTATACCAAAATTTCATCATGATTGCTGCCCTTAACTTTTACTGTTCAAAACCACTACCTATAATGCTTTTCAACATTATGACATGTATGGATCAAATAAAGACCATTAATACCACAATGCAGAGGTGAAGTCCACTGGCTCAAGTCCAACTGCTCAGGTTCAAACTATAGCCTACTATGTGTGTGGCCATATTCAAGTCACACAAGCTCTCTGTACCTCAGTCACCTCATCTATAAGTTGGAGGGTGCCAAAAGTACTTACCAATTCACGCAGTTAGAAAGATTAAGATAATTTATGCAAAGCATATAGCACAGTGGTTGGCACAGAGACTCAATCCATGTTAACATTCATTATTATTAGTATGATACTTGAGGAACTACCTATAGCAGTATGTTTATAAATCCACCTTCAGACAATTTACTTCATTTAATGTGTTGTCCACTGGACTACTTCGAGTCAGAGCTGAATATGGTAGTATCATCAGTTTTAAAAATTTATTATAGAGTTGGGAGGGCAAAAAAACCTGTTTTTGAAAACTTGACACAAAGCAAGCATCCAATAAATGGTTCTATGATTACTATCATAATATTGTTTTAATCCTTATAGATTTGTAATCTTGAAACATAATTGCTAGTTTGGTACCTCAAATATTCTGTCAAAGTACTACCATACTGAAAGGATTTTAAAGCACACAAAGCTTTATAACTTTATACCTGTGTACTTGTCTTATGTTTTCAAACTACCCACTGCTTTAACATTATATATTTCACATAAGAATTCATTTCATACTTGACAATTTCATAATATGAGCTAATTATTTCATTATTTTTTAATTCAAATGCTCTACTAATAGCTATTCCTTTTTGTCAAAAGAGATATGTTACCAGAAATATTTCTACATATTGTTCACATCATAAAAAAGTAATTCTGATGCAAACCTATCTATAGTATCTACTATTAAAATTTCATAACAGCAGCTGAGATGAAGACATCTAAAACATAGCTTCTTAATTCTATGGAGATAATGCTGCATCTAGCTTCTTACAAGTATTTTGCTAGAAGTAAAGTAAACCCTTCCCAACAAAATTTGTAACAAATTACCAATGCATAGATCTGAGTTGCTGGCAAATATTAATCTTAAGTATTCAATTTGTAAAAACCACGAGTTACTGTGGCATCACTGACATGCCTCCACTTTTTAAACTCTTTTGCTATAAAAAGAAGAGAAAGACGAAACTTCTGTTAGTGTTCTACTGTAAAAAGCAAGTAAAGAAGGCAAAGACAGACTTTACTATATTCATGCTTAATATAATGTGACCCTTCAGTACATTTATTACAATATCTTCAAAAGCATCAGTTCATATATTTTTGTTATTATACAAAGATAACGGCAAAAACCTCAACTAAAACCACATAGTCATAGTCGAGAGTTCACAGTTACTGGGTTACTGTTATGTTTATAAACACCTGTTCTTAATGTCCAACTTCTGCAGAGGGAAGCAGCAAACGAATTCGGAAACTTTTTAAGCAGCTGTACACCTGCACCCTAATAACCAACAGATTATAGTCTAAAAAGATAAAAGTCAATTGTGAATCAATATGGTTTGCTAATTCTGGTCTCATAGATGGAGGGAAAGTATTGGTATTTAGAGCTTATATAAATGCTACAAAAATTTATATAATTAAACCTTCCAAAATGTGTTTATTTCTGTTTTCATGAACACTTTACAGTCTAAAGACTCAAAAGAAAAGTAGATTGTTGGAGAATAGAAAAAGCTGGCACAAAAACACTTTAAAAATACTACTTTTTCTTTCCTTATTGTATCTATTTAAAAAGAATCTTTCTATAATGTTTCATGAAGCAAGAGAAAAAAAAGAACTCATTTTATGTAAAACTTTTCATCTAAGAAGGTCCTGAGAAAAGTTTTCTATCTGGATATCCAAACACTGTGTTTAATAGTATAAGCAGTCACTAAATGTCTGTTGAATAAAAAAATTTTCAAGCTTAATTTTTAAGAATCAGACCAGATTCCCCAACAACTGCATTACAATTTCACTGATATTTAACATTTCAGATTGACAAACAAAATTCAGAGTGAGATGATCTGTTCTCAAAGTTCAGCTCTACCATTTACAAGCAAGGAGATCTTTGAATAGTCACTGTAAAATGAGGATGACAATACATATGCGTATGACAAACTCAGAAAGCTCCTTAGATCAAATGATAATGTGAACATATTGGTTAATGGCAAAGTAACAGTCAAGGAGGCATAGTTATTCAAATGGCAGTAGCTTTTAACACTTCAGCACTGACATAGATACTTCATAAACGAGAAATGCAAATGGACCAATAAACATACAGAATACCAGTTTGACCTAATTAGTGATCAGAGAAATGAAATAAGTCACATACTATTTTTGCTGATTAGATTAGCAAAGATTAAAGAAAATACATGGAAATGGCATGCTGAATATATAAATTGGTACAATCTTTCTGAAATACAATTTAGTAATATGGATCAAAAACTCCCCAAAAGCACACTCCTTATGAACTAGTAATTTCATAAGACATTGCCTCATGGAAATAATCTAATGAGTAAGCAAAAATAAACAAAAAAAAAAAATTAAAAAGAAAAAACTGGAAATAACATATTGGCCAATATCAGGAAACTGATGTAATGTCCATACACGAAACAGCTATATTATTGCAGATATCAAGACAAGACGACATTCATAGCAATTAAGCTAAACAGGTTACAAAACAGTATGACCTCATCTCTATTAAAAAATATATAACACACATATATTTGATGTGTATATATACACATTTGTGTACATACCAGATGTCTTCTGAGGCAAAACTTGCTAATAATCTCTAGGCTAGTTTCTTTTCTTTATCTGTATTTTCTATTTTTCTTGTAACGAGTACTAAGGCATATGTACTTTTTAAAAGATTCTTTGATAAAACAAAAAAAATGCACTTCAAATTACCTTTCAAATTCTTTATTGTATACTGAGTAAGCTTACGTTAGACACACCTGCATTTTTGGTCTAGAAGAATATCACAGGATACTAGATACTATTTAATAACAATTTTATCCCAAACACAATAAATATATTGTCAACTCTGTAGGACTTCCTTTTGTACAATGATCCTTCCCACAATCCATGTAGTTCTGGTAGGACTGTTAATCTTAGAGCCTCAATTGTACCATGGCAGCAGAAATGGACATTGACCCAGACCTGACCATTTATGGTACCCCACTTCCTTCTCCACAGTGGCTTGCCTAAGCATATGGGCCAAGCAGGGTCAAACAAAGCTTCTCCATGGAATCTGCAATATAAATGCTAAAAAAGAAGACTTTCTTCTCTTTTTCTGAGATAAACATTCTAAGGCCACCATATATACGGCTATGAAGTGGAAAAAGAGAAACAGCCTTGACACCATCATTTGATCCCCTGAATGCAGATGTGTTTGAAGCCAGAGAGTACTCCAGACTTTTTGGAGTACTCGTGCCACTTTTTGCCTTAAACTATTCTGAATTGGCTTTCTATCATTTGCAACCATAAGAGACCTAGTGTGGCATTAATAAAGCAAAAGTAACTCTTCAAAAAAACCTGTTCTCAAAATAAAAATGCAAAATGGGAAACAAAAAATAAAGATGTAAATAATTGAATATGTTTACTCATGCCTTCATAAGACCTAGGCAATCTCTTCAATATTTAAGAGTCACTTCTCAGTGACATGTGATACAACTGATCACTCCCACTTTTCCTGAAACACTTCCCTCACTTGGATTCTCCAGGCTAACACTGCCTCCTTCTTCTCTGGCCATTCCTTGAGTTTCCTTTGTGCTTCTCTGTAGATGCGGGAGAATCCCTGTGCTCAGACCTCAGTCCTCATGCTTTGTGCATTCTGTATTCATGAATGACTATATAATCTCATGTAGTCTCACTGCTTCAAAATAATTTAATATAAAACGACTCCAAAATTTCTATATCCAGCCCCAAGCTTTCGCCTGAGCTCCAAAGTCATTTATTAAACAAATTGCTTAGCCAGTGTCTCTACCTGGATGTTTTTAATAGAGTCAAAACAATTTTTGAGTTTGCCACAAAATCCTGCACTTCTCCAAGAGTCCCTCTTCTCATTAGACAGCATAGCCATTTACCCAGTTATACAACCCAAATACTGAAAAGTAGTCTTTAACTTCCTCCCTGCCCCTGTATCCTAATTACTCAGTAAATCCTGATGGCTGTCCCTTTAAATACACCCTAGGTCTGGCCACTTTCCCCATCTCCAATATCATGATGCCAGCTCAAATCACCACACTCTGTTGTCTAAACTATTGGAATAAGTAGCAAATGAGTCTGCTTCTATTATGCCGCTCTCCCATCTATTCGTGTAGTAGCCAGAACAATCTTTTTAAAATGTTAAGTCAGGTCATGCAACTATCCTCAAAACCTCTAATAGCTCCTCTCTGACATTTAAAATACACAGCCCTCACCCCAGTCTTCAAGGCTCCATATGAGCCGCCTCCTGCTTTCTTTCAGACTTCATCTCCTACTACACTCCATTGCTTACTCTGAACCATTTGTAAACTGGTCATCTTGCTGTTCCTTGAACAACCACACTTTCCCCTGCCTCTACATGGAATGCTCTTTCCCCAGATACACACATGGCTGGCTCCTTCTTCTTGGACTGAGACTTAAGAACACTGCTCTACATGTCATTTCCTTAAAGAGGACTCTCTGAGCACCTCGTTGAAAGAACACTCCTTTACCTCTATCACTCTCTCTCCTATTAAGCTGTTTTAATTTTTTTAATAATATTTATCATTACCTGACATTATATACCTATTTATTGTTTTCTCTCACTACACTTTAAGCCCTAAGAAGGCAGGAGCCTAGAACAGAGTCAGGCACATACATTTTTTGGACAAAGGTGTGAAAATGAGGAAGAATGGATTGCTTATAACATTATAAAATAGTATAATCCTTTTAGTAGGTATCTTGACAAAACATATTAAAAGTCACAAAAACATTCTTATCGACTGCAGAATGGCTAGTAAACTTGACTGGATATTTTCAGATAACTTGTTTTGATTCTTGCCCACATGCTTCAGCCAAGTCTGAGGCTTGATTTCTGCATGTCCCTAACTCCACAGTATTAGAAGAAGGTCAGCTCATCACTTATTGCTCTCTCCCTCGGTTGCTATGGCAGAAGGAGAAACATGTTGTTTGTTGTTTGATTTCTCCAAATATACAGACAAAACAATGGGAGTATAATTACCACTGAACTTCATAACATAAAGTTCAAATACTTTGTTACTTTCAGGAAACAAGTTTGAATATAGCAAACTGTACATATGGCTCGGAAGATTATATTTGATTCAAAGTACATTTTAAGCCAAAATATACTTGCTATTTAAATGTTAACCATATTGTTGATCAGGATAACTTTTACATCCCCTTTTTTTTTTCTAAAGGAGAAAAAACTCTAGGTACTATCCAGCAAGATAATTCTCAATACACAGACTAAAATTTTGCCTTTTTCTTTTCTCCAAACAGTATTTTAACAAATATATTCAATTTATCCTAACGAAATTAATTAAATATTAATGAAGCATAAGCTATATCTGCTTATACTAATGCATGTTAAAAGCAAGGTTAATAATAGGAAAACAGAAATAAGTAATAACCTTTTTTTTTTAATGCTATTTTTTGGATATATAATAGGTTGTAATTAGAACTATTTTTCTAGCTCACAATATACTAATTCCTTCTCTTGGTCACAACTAACCAAACCACTAGTGAATATCAAACTCTAGCAGTGCCAGAGGTTTTCCCCAAGGAGTCTGAAACTGGAGCAGACACCGATAGACAGAATCTGTCAGGCTGCCTCCCCCACTTCCTTCACATTTCTCTCTCTGAACAGGCTGCTTCTGTAGGATGGAGATGCTGACAGGAGAACTGAGGAAGATGGTTTGCAGAGAGATAGAGTAATGAAGCAGATGCACAGAGACAAGCAGAAATGAAAATTGGAAACCAAGAACTGCCTCAAACCCTGATAGATTTCAAGTTCCCAGGCTCAGATCTTCTTGAGGGCCCACTAAATTCCTACTCCTGAATTCCTTGAGACATTCCTGTATTTTTATAATAAATTCCCTTTTTATTTAAAGTATTCTGAGCTGGTTTCTGTAAACTGTAATCAAAGATTCCAACATAATAATCTTGGAACAATAAAGCAATGATAGTAAGTTACTTCCCTGTATTTTTTTGTATTTATTTTCTAGCATAATCCTTCACCATAACTAGAAACAAATCCATTGATACAGGGTGACAATAAGAATGTACTTGAAAGGAAGTAGATTCAGAAAAGATAGTCTCAAGCAAAAGAAAAAACTGAATAACTTCTCTCCAAACACGTAAGATCTAATGTCCCCTCCGGAATCATGTAGTAGAGGATGGCAGCTTCTTCTGGACAATGTCTAAGTATATACACTTCCCTGAGTAAATCCAAAATTAAAAAATGGAGCCAAAGAAAACATTGATTTTCTCAATAAGGCCGAGGAGCTCTCCAGCAAGTACTGAAACAAATTTATTACAATACTCAAAAAGGGAGCAGGATGGGAAACGTTCTGGAGACAGCAATTTTGCAGCTGTTGAGGAGTAACTTGGCAGCAATTTAAAAGAATGCTACCGTGCCCATTTGAGTACTATATTCAACAGCAATCAAGTTTACTATCTCGTTCTTTGCATAAACAAAAACAATTATAAATTAATGCCAATAAACTGAATTCGATTAATCAGAATGGTAAAAAAATATCTTTAGGAAAAAGTAAAACTCACTTTAAAAATACATTTAAAAATTTACAAATACTTACATTTTTTGCCGTCATGTCAAATTGTATTTGATTTAAAATTCTGGAAAGCCATTAAAAAAAATTTTAAAAACTTTGTCTTCGATAATTCTTTGAAAGAACATCCTGTTGAAGAAGGAAAAAAGAAGGAATAGTAATGTAATAATAATAATAATAGGCAACATTTATGTCATAAATTTATTATGTGACATATATTGTTCTTTAAGTGAATTCCCGAAAATAATTCAAATATCTCCCCACAAAATACATATCGATTCAAATTTTACAGTGAAGAAACCTGCACACATCGTTTTAGCCAAAGTGATCAAAGCCACCAAATGACCACCAACAATGGCACGAACCAAAATCTGCATCTCCTCAGTTGCATTGAATGCGATGATATCACTTCTGAGGTATTTCTACCCAAAATGCATAATCTAAACCTAATTATGAGGCAATATCAAAGAAATTTAAATTGAGGGATATTCTGTAAAATAATAGTTTGAATTATTCAAAAATGTTAATGTCATGAAAGACAAAAGCAACCTGAGAAATAATTCCTGATTAAAAAAGACTAAAGTCACATGAAAGTTAAATTCAGTCTATGATTCTAGACTGGCCTCTGGACCAGAAAAAATAACTGCTATGAAGACAATTGTTTTCTTATTGGGGCAATTGGAGAAATCAAAGTACAGTCCACAGACTGGATAACAATATTGTTTCAGTGTTATATTTCCTG
This sequence comes from Rousettus aegyptiacus, assembly GCF_014176215.1. Taxonomy (NCBI): domain Eukaryota; kingdom Metazoa; phylum Chordata; class Mammalia; order Chiroptera; family Pteropodidae; genus Rousettus; species Rousettus aegyptiacus. The sequence continues at coordinate 123,560,730 of NW_023416307.1, read as the reverse complement.
CTTTTGATCACAGAATTGTGTGTATGTGTGTTTTCTTAAGGTAAGCATCCCTGTTCTTAGAAAAAATAAACCAAAATATTTAGGAGTGAGAGGGGCATATGAGTAGCAACTTACTTTCAAATGATGAAAAAAATATGTAATCTGTATATATAGAGAAAGTGAGAATAATAAAGTATATGTGCCAAATGTTGACAATTGGTGAATCTGGGTAAAGGGTATTCAGGAATTCTTTGACCTATTTTTACAGCTTTTTTCTTATTTTAAATGATTTCAAAATTAAAACTTTAATAAGACATTCACGCAGAAGGATAAAATAAACCTTAATTTTGGAAAGACAATAAAAAAGGGGCTTGAAAAAAATAGAAGCTTTAAATCTGCCTTATATGCTAGAATTAGAATCGAGTAAACCTCTGTGGAAAAAAGAAATGTTTTTACTTTTCAATAAAACATCATTTATATTTTTTTCATTGATAAAGAAAACATAAATTTAAAAATCCAAGTAAGATTAGAACTATAACTCTGATTTTTGCTTTCCAACTGTACCTGCAGATTTGCTCACAATGTCTACCATATGACTTCATATGAAAATTACGTTCCTACAGTGGGACTGTTTTACATTATCAATTACTTGTTATTTCCTCTTCGGTATTACAAATATTAAATAAATTAAAAAGTATGAGTTCCTAATATCTCATGTACCAAACTATCCGACATATTAAAACTAAGAATTTAAGTACTTACTACATTTTGAAGATTGATATTTTTAACCAAGCTTTATCTAATAGATCATACTTACAAAATTTGTCCACATTCAAAATCATCAAAAAATAGTAACAAATTTCAAAGAAGCAATATTATATAGTTTATGGTCCCTGATCACAATGCAATTAAGTTAGGAATCAGTCATTTAAAAAAAGTTAAGTCATGTATTTAGAAAATGAAAATATATTATTGCTCAAACAATCCATAAATTAAAGAGAGAAGTTTGAAATATTTAGAATGACAAAGAAAATAATAACAAAACTTGTAAAGTGTAGCTGAAATAGTACTCAGATAGAAATTTACATTTCTTTTCATTTATTAAGCAACCAACTTAAAGGCTTAAAAAGATCATTGAAAAACTCAAAGGAAGAAGAAAAGTAAAAGAACTAATGAAACAGAAAAAATCAAAATAACAACTGGTTCTAAGTGTCTTGCTTGAAGTATGCTAATAAATAAGGCAGCATTGTTAGCAGAGTGGAAAACGCATGAATTTTTTTTTTTAGGCTCAGTCTCAGCTCTCACACTTACTAGCTGTATGACCTTGACCAAGTAACTTAACCTCTTTGAGCTTCAGTGTCCTCATCTGAAAAACAGGTACACTGAGATATTCAGGGTTATGTTAGGAGTAAATTAGAAACAATGGACGTGAAAATCATCAAATCTACCAAGTCAATGTGCTAAATGCTCTCTGGTTTAAACATAAACACTGGATATTCCTAACCACACACACACAAAAAATCAATTTTAAATAGTTCAAAGATCATCTTATAACCTACTGAAACGTAGTCGTAACAGAAAACAATATGGTCTTTTCCATCCAAAGTACCTGTTAAAATTTAGAATACCCAGTATCACTTTCCTCTTCTTTTTTAGGAGAAGTTGAAGGCGGTAACGTGCTCAACTAAAAATACTACATTCTCAGTCTTCCTCTCATATAGGCTGACCATATGACATAATTCTGGCCAATGAAATGCAAGCAGACATTGTTGGGCTGAGCTACCAGATTTTGCTAATAAATGTTCTTTTCCCCTTCTCCCCATTTCTTCATGTCCAGAGTATGGTTGTAATGGTTAGAGCTGATTGTATCCATGTTATCTGCTTCATTACTATATTCAGTATTCAATACCATATTATATTTCCTAAGGGCTATGCTATTGAGAGGCACTGTACCAGTCACTTGAATAAAAGAAATTAAGTGTTATTATTTCAGCACACTATAGCAATAGGCCACAAATAAAAATACTGCTTAGCGACATCAATGAGCTTGACAAAAGAAAATTTTGTTTAGTATTCCCTTTGTATCTTCACGTTTGAAAGAGAGCCAAAACATATGAGTTTCTCGAGCAAATTTACCTTAATGTCTCTGTGCCTTAATTTTCTCATCTGTGAAACAGTAATAGTATATCTACTTAATTAAATGGGGCAAGATGTGAAAAATTGTTCAGACACTACCTAGCACAAGGTTGGTACTAAATCAGTGTTAGGGAAAAAAGCAGTTCACTGATTTCTTACGACAAATTAAGGTTTCTTCCTCCAAAATAGATAATACATAGTTCTCAGATAGTAGAAGTGAAAAATATCACAGCATAAGTTCAATTTAAAACAGAAAAAAAAGTGTTTAGCTGTTAAGAAAAACTTTTCTAAAATTAATAGTAAGCAATAACTTCATTAATTAATTTATTTATTCACCCAGCAAACACTGAATGCCCAATAAGTGTAAGGCACTAATCCAAGCACTGGAGACATCCTAGTAGATGACGGAAAACATTAAGCATAAATCTTCAAATGTAATTTAAATTATATAAAATTATATTAAGATCAATGTTACACAAAGAAGTGGGATTGTGACAGAGCTGCTTCATTCAATTAAAAATTAAGAAGTAGGTTGTATTGGCTTTGAATAACAGCGTATAACCTTTTAATTTAAAAAATAATATATGTTTCTAAGTATTTTAAAAGTTTTTCTCTTTCTTTTACATTGTCTTTAAGCTAAAAATTATTGCAATATATGACTTAAGTCAAGTGTCTTGAAAGTAAATAAACATTTTATTTTTTATTTTTTATTAAGGCACCAAATGTTTCAAGAAATTGCCATCTTTTGGCAGTACTGGTGATTCTCAAAGATAAACCGATTATGTGCACTGATGCATTATGTTTAATCCAGACAACAATTGTACACTTCTTCCTGCCACCAAGTTTTTTGCTGGTTAGAAAAATAAATCGGATTTCTTCTTCCACTTTCATGAACACATTATGTCAAGCTCAAAAAGTCAATTTGTGACCTCACCATCTGCCATGATCTCATGTCAGTGTCAGACAATATAACTCCCACAGATGGTCTGGTCTCAAAATGCAAGCCCTTTTCTTTCCAATCACAATTTAGCAGCTCTAGTCACAAAGCCTTTTAAAATGGTACAACATTAATCAAAATATAAGGAAGAAAGCAAAAATAATTATAAAAAAATTTATAGAACTGACATCAGGGTTTGTGGACTTTCTAATGCTGCTAGTGTTATGCTACTAAAAATTAAATTGCAGCAAAGGCAGCATTTTTAAATGGAAGATGTTACTAGTTTTAAACATGTGTTCATGTTTCGAAGTTTGGAAAATATACAAAACATAAAGTAAAAAAGAAATATCAGCCATAACCCAACCTCTAAGAGTCACTTACAATAACTTTTTGGCATAACTTCCCTCAGTATTCTCTTTCTGCACTCTATTTCCTGTAAGTAATATTAATTAGAAGATATTTCATAGAAAGTGACTGTATGTATCTTTTTCTTAGGTGACAAGCATATCCAGGCACCCTCCTAAGTGATCCACATGTATGATCTCATACAATTCACACTACTACTCTATCAGCTAAAAATTATTACTGTTTGCATTTTACAGATGACAAAATGAGTTTGAAAAGTTGAAGTAATTTGCCCAGTTAACTGTGCAAATGGCAATGACAGACTATCGACCCATGTTCTCAGAATAACAGACATGTTCTTAATGACTATGCTAATTTACAAAATGTACTGGACTTGAGATACAATAAACATATCCTCAAAATATAACAACACATATAATTACTATTACTATTAGTTCCATATACAAAGATAACTTTCTATTCCAAAAGAATCCTTTAAAATTTCCTATAGGACAAGTCATATATCATTGGATTGGGTTTAACCTTTTTTAGTTCCTTCTTCTTTTATTTCAGCATTAAATTAAAATTGTCCTTACTTTTTTGATCGCTTCTTGGCCTTTTGGCTAAGATCAAGTGAGCTTTTTTTTTTGTAGGTAGTAAATATCCTCGTTTATTTTTTTTACAGCTACATAGTATTCCTTTACATCATTATACCATAATTTATTTCACTAGTCCCCCCACTGAACATTTAGAGGTCCTGTTTCTGAATTAGTGATGGTAATCACATTTTAATGGCCCACTCCTTCATGTTTGATCTGGTCTTTCCTCAAACACATGTTCTTTCTGCCTCAGGACCTCTGCACATGCTGTTCCCTCTCCCTGGAAATTTCACCAATGGTTAACTTTCAAATTTCATCTTGAATATCACTTCTTCAGAGAAAACTGTCCTGCTCCCACTACCCAAATTAGGTCAGGGGTCTCTACTTAATGCTCTCCTACTTTCTCCTTATAGTACATATAGAGTTGTCGTTACCTGTTTATTTGTGTGATTATCAGAATGTGGTCTATTTCTGCCAACAAAAGTGTAAGTTCCATGAGGGCAGGGATCCTATTTATTTCATTCACTATAATATATCCAGTGTTTGGCATATGGTTCGAACCCAAGAAATATTTGTTTTTGTTTCTTTCTTTCTTAAGAAATGTTTATTAAATTAAGTATATACTCAATATTTTATTTATTTTCATCCTTTAATAGTGTATGAAAATCTCATTTAATAAGACTTGGTGGCAGAAAATGAAAAGAAATATTTAACACATTCATATGCCTGAAATGTCACTAAGCTGTATAGGAGAATTAAAAGTGTAATTTTTCTATCATTAACAAAAAGTGTTTTGGGACCAGCATTATAGCTGGGTTCACTGATTTTTTAAAAAGTTATTCTGAAAGAAAATTTTAATAGGGTATATTTAATTTTGCTCATTTTTAAGGTTAAATAAACAGTATACAAGAATAAAATTTTAAAAACATTTTTATGTACTAAAAGCTGCTCATCCATAGAACCATCAATATTTTAACTTAAAAAAAAGATAATTGCTTTTATGTTCATTGCTCATCTTTAATTAAAAAATAATTTTCCAGATTCTACAATGATAAAAACTGGTTAATACTACAAGTAAGTAATAACAACTTTTAGCAGTCTTCTACACATGTGCAGTGAAATAATGAGTCATGTTGTCTGGCCACTACTTATTTGTTTACTTATTTAATACTTACTGACTGCCTACAGCACGTCAAACACTAGGCTGAGCATTAAAGATACTGTGAAAAACAATGGCACAGTTCCTGCATTCATAGAGCCTACAATGAACGATGAATTTTGAAATCAACTACTTAATGACAATTACTATAAGTGCTTCTTCAGAGACAAAAAAGATGTAAAGGAAACAAGAGACTGGGACTCTGGTAGTTTTAGAAAAGATTTCTCGGAGGAAGTAAAGTTTGAGCTGAGCTCATCAAACAAACAAACAAACAAACAAACAAACAAACAGAGTTAAGCCACTGGCAAAGAGAGGGGGTTACATCACAGCCAGTAGAACGAATAGCATAGGGAAATGCTCAGAGGAAGAAAAGCACACAGGAAATTTCCAGGACCTGAAGGAAGATCTATGCACCTGAAGACAAAGGGCAGGAAGGCTGCTAAGAGATGAGGCTGGAAGCCAGATCATACAAGACATTATTTAAAAATAAATAAATAAATAAATCAGATTAGCGGGAAGCCTTGGGAAGATTTTAAGTAGAGAGCTAAACCCCTGAACTAGAGTGAGACTAAATAATGTTCCCCAAAGACTAAGTAAAAATTATCTGCATTCTAATTCTTTAAAAATAAGCAATATCGGCTATATTCAATAATTCTTTAGTAACTGAAACACTCACTCATTTCTTGACTATATCAGATAAGTTTATATTCACCATATAATCCATTTATCTAACAATCTTAACCCATTGGACTAAGCAAAAAAAAAGAACACTCTCGCTCTCAAATTAGCTTTCAGTAACTCAAGTCCTCAGGCCTTTCTTCACCTTACTGATTTTATTTTATATAAAATTCTTATTAAATTACTTTTCTTGATTTCCGGACATGAAAATAGAAGCCAATTATACTCAGTAAAAAGGGAACAAATGGGCCAGGCATGGTTATAGATGGTACAATGACAAAGTAATTGACAACTGGCAGCTTAATACTTAAGGAAAATTAGACACAGAATTATATTTCACCAAGTAAATTCACTAAAGGGAAATTAGACACAATTGTATTTCACCAAGTAAATTCAAAAACAATTTTTCCCTCCTTCCCTGGCAAAACTGGATTAATGACATATTTCAATATATGTTTCCACAATAAAAACCTAAGTGATATTTTTGTTTCAAACATTTTCATAGATCATTGCATTTATTTGTTCTTAGTTATTGAAAATACAACTCTAAGAGAAAAAAAACCTTATTTCTGCCCTGCCCAAAGAAGCAACATTAGAAGAGATCACCCAAATTTAGAACAAAATTACATTTCGAGATCCTGCCAAGAACCTAACAGAAGGTTCTTTTATCAAGCGGTACAAGCCAAATTTTAAACCATTAATTCACTTACACACAATGACTGCATGGATTAGACCAGTTGTTACACATATGCTCTCTAGCAAAATTGCATTTCCAGAGCAATGTATGTTTAGATTAGTATTATTAAGACTTATTCTTACTTGATCTACCACAACAGGCTAGATCTAGAAATTTTAAAATACTACTTGGTTATTAATATAAATTTACATACAAAGTACTATACAAAGAAATATGCAAGTATAAAATGTTCAATTTACCCAAGAGGCCAAGAAGAAAAAAATGGTAACAATCGGAAAGAAGCAGTCTGTGCAGAAAATAGCATAATTACTAATTCTCATTTAGAATACCACTTAACTTGTATAATACCTAATCTATATTCAAATGAAAATAAAACAATTTTATAATCAGCATTGTCATAATAGCTATTATGTAATTTCTCAAAATAATCCTACGGAATAGTTATCTCCATTTTACAGGAGGGAAAATTAAATAAGAGAGCCAAAATAACTTACCTAAAGTCATACAGAACCAAAATTTACTATAAAGTTTAGATAAATAAGATGTGACTATGTATGTGTTCTACATCATGAAAAGATGAGTTTCAAGCAGTTTTCACTTTAAAGTAATTTAAGATTTAAGAATATTATATAAAAGGAATTTTGTGTTATTTGTAAATGTTGAAGAATGTAAATTTAATATTATATACTTTAAAATGATCTAAAAGAGACTTCTGGAAAAAATGGCTGAGTATAGGAACATTTATCTTACTTGGGTGAGCACCCTAGCCACTTAAAAATAAAAGTTATGTGATAGCTCTTTTTATTTGTTAATACATTAACATTTCTTTTAAAAAATTAATTTAGAAAAATGGAGGAAAGCTAGAAAATATACTAGTATACAGGGAAATGTCATTCAAGCTATTTCCCACCTACCCATTTATACCTCTGTACAGACAGTGGCAGTACTCATCTTTTGCATCAGCCCTAGGTTTCTTCAAGCACATACAAGTAATATAAAAACATCCTCATTTTCTCATTTTTTAAAAAAGCTGAATATTTAGTTCTGTATCTTGCTTTTTTAACAATGCAGCATTGAGTTCTTGCCAGATCAGTACAAAGAGAATAAATATCTTCATTCCCTTTTACAGCTGCCGAATATTCTATGAATATAACATTATTTAACCAGTTCCCTCTTGTTAGAATTTGGGTTTCCAAGCTCTTGCTACAATAAGCAATGGTTCATTGAATACCCTTATACATACGTAATTTCACACGTAAAATTATTTATTCTAATGATATATGCATTCTTAGAGCTATTGCTAAGTCGTCCTTCGTAGGTGTTGAGGAAATTTGCACCATCTATACAACTGTTTCTCCATAGCCTCATCAGTACAGTGTGTTTCTTACTGTTTATTCAATATGTTTTTTAAATAGCATTTGCTTGCAATTTTATCTTATTCTTTTTCAGAGTCTGACTATCATTACTTGTCTAGTTTTTCACTTGGACTTTGCAATATACATCTCCAATACCAGAGGAACTCTTGTCAGTGTTTTTATTGGATCATGTAAATCTTCCCTAAATTAATTTATAAAGTTTCACACCCTCAAAATATTGAATCTTCTTATCTATGGACATAGTGTATATTTCTATTTATTCAAATTTCTTTGTCTTTCAAGTGTATTTAAAATGTTGTCCTTATATAGGTGTTATGAGTTGAATCGTTTACCCCCAAAAGATGTGTTCAGTCCTAATGCCTGGAACCTGTGAATGTGACCTTATTTGGAAATAGTGTCTTTGCAGATGTGATCGAGTTAAGGTGAGGTCATGCTAAAAGTGGGGTGAGCCCTAACCCAGTATGACTGGTGTTCTTATTAGAAGAGGAGAGATAAACACAAAGACACGAAGGGAAGTCAGCCACAGGAAAATAGATGGAGGCAGACTGGACTGTGTTGCTACGAATCAAGATATGCTTGGGGCTCAGAGAAGCTGAAAGCGGCAAGAAAGAATCCTCCCCTAAAGGCTTCAGAAGGAGGATGGTCCTGCCAATCAAATCGGTACCTTGATTTTGGACTTCAAGACCATAGAACTGTGAGAAAATGAATTGCTGTTTATTTTAAGCCACCCAGTGTGTGGTACTTTGTAGTTGCAGCGTTAAGAAACTAATGCAATGGGTTTACATGTTTCTTATTATAGTTATTCCTAGTATTTTTTTTTTTTGATTTGGGTCTTTTTAGCTGGTGGTTGTTCCTATTATACATGTAATTCTCCATTATATCTTTCAAGCTGTCTGAATATAATAGTTATAAATTTCTATTTATTAATTTTATACCTCACCACATAATTAAATTCTCTTACTATAACAGTTTTTCAGTTGACTCTTGGGTTTTTCAGGTATAAAATTATGTGAAAATAGGGATTGTTGGACATCTTAAGTCTGTAGAACAACGGAGGTAGCCTAAGTACAAATCTCTCCCTCAGTCTCTTGAAACAGATATAAAATAAACAAGGAGAATAAATAAAACCCACACAGAACCCATGCCTTCAACATTATCATTACAATGAGACAGAGTTCACAGCAACCTTCAAATGATCTATTAAGTAGAAGGGGGGAAAGAAATAAATTCCATAAGAAATCTCACTCCCTATCTTCTGCAAGCCTGTGGATGTGGAAAGTACATAAAGGGAGGCTAAAAAGACTCTATAAAAAAAAAAAAGAGCAAAGGGGTACAGGGAGCTTAGCGGAAGCACAGGCAAAATCACCCCCAGAGAGACAGTAAAACAATAAATGTAGAAACGTTGAACTCAAGTTAGGACTTAGTACTTCTCAGCATTAGTGATGTGAAAGCACACAGAAAACTGCTGCACCAGCAGTGGCAGCCTCCAAGAAAACATGCTTCTAGGGGAGAACCAGGTATACAGAAACAGAGAAGAGCTGGCACCTCTTGGAGACAAAGCAATGAATGGAAAGAAGACAATAAGAGGAAATTGGGGCTTCAGCGGACGCAAAATAGAAACAAGACATACCGATCCTTCCTCTACTCCTCTCCCTCACCATCAATACCATAAAAAGAAACTGAACAGAAGAGGAAACAGTGAAATAAGAACTCTCAAACTAGGAACTGTCCACAAAATGAGTAGACAGACAACAACAAAAGTAGATGGCGTTCATATTGTAAAAAGTCAGGAAAATACAAATGAAAGCTTTTCTGTTGGTTTTCTCCCTGAAAACCAACGATGAAGTGGAAAAAAACTGTAACACACATCATACTGAATTAAATATCCTCGAACAACAACTTGTAGATATGAAAAAAACCTTGAGTCAGAAATATGAAAACTAAGAACCAAAATGAACAAAAAGAGAAAGAAATCAGAGTTGCTTGAACTCCAGAGAGAAATCAAAGAAAAACAAAAACATATAAAAAATGAAAACAAAATTATAAGGCATAAAAAGGAGAATACATTTTAATAAAATGTATTTTAATGAAATGGAAGATGTTGAAGAAAAGCAGGAAAAGAATAAGAACGAAAATGAAATAAAGAAGCAAAAAAGGTTGGAGAGAAATTGGTTGAAATTGGATGGTAGACAAAGGAGGTAGAACATTAGTATTACTGGTGTCCCCAATGAAGAACATCAAAAACAATGGAATAGCACTAATACTAAAACTACAAAACAAGAAAACTTTCTGGAAATAAAAAGACCTGCATCTACATGTTGAAAAGGCCTACCAGATACTTGGGAAAACGGACCCAGAATGATCAACTGTGATATATTTCCTTGTAAAATTGTGTAAAGAAAAAAAAATTCAGGGCACTCAGGCAAAAAAGCAAAATAATTTACAAAGGCAAGAGAATTAGATTAGCATCAGATTCCTAAAAATAACATATAAGCAAGACAATAGTAGAGCAGAATTTTCAAGAAACATGCGGAAATGTAAAACAAGGATATTACATCTTGCCAAGCTGTACTTCAAGTTTCAAAGACATCAAAGCATAGAGTTTTGGAGGTATGCTCCTTGACATGGGTCTTGGCAATGATTTTTTGGATTTGACACAAAAACAAAGGCAATAACAAAAGCAAAAATAAACAAGTGGGACAATGACAAACTGAAAAGCTTCTGCACAGTGAAGGAAACCATCAATAAAATGAGAAGACAACCTACAGAATGAGAGGAAATATTTGCAAATCATATATATCTGATTGGGGGTTAATATATATCTCACACAACTCAATAGAAAAAAAAACAACAATTCAATTAAAAATAGGCAGAGGAACTGAATAAACATTTTTCCAAAGAAGACACACAAACAGTCAACATGAAAAGATGCTCATCATCACTAATGATCAGAGAAATGCAAGTCAAAACCACAATATCACCTCACACCTGTCAGAATGGCTGTCATAAAAAAGACAAGAGGTAACAAGTGTTAGCAAGGATGTGGAGAAAAGGGACCCCTCAGTGGACCGTAGTGGGAATGTAAATTGGTGCAGCCACTATGGAAAACGGTATGGAGGTTCTTCAAAAACTTTTCAGAACTATCATTTGATCCAGCAATCCCACTCCTGGGAATATATTTGAAAGAAATAAACTCACTATCTCAAAGAGATATCTGCACCCTCATGTTCGCTGCAGCATTCAGACATAGAAACAACCTAAGTGTTCACTGACAGATGATCAGATAAAGAAAATATTATATATGAAAAACCACAGGCCCCAAATGGCATTGAGTCGCTCATGCTAAAAAGCCCCTGACACCAAACCTAGATTACTTGATCTAATTGTAGTTTCAACTTTTCCCAGAAATGTAATTTTAATCGACCAGGTTGTCTAGAATTTTCTGGTCAAGTACCAGTAAGGTAACCTGTCACAAAGTTCCTCTCCATCCCCAATTAAAAAAAGAGGCAATCTGCATAATAAAAACCCTTCTTTCTTCTCTTCCCGCCCCCCAGAAGATGTCCTTCCTATAAAAACCTTTCATTTCCTTCAACTTCTCAGACAGCCCTTCTAGTTGCTAAATGGGATGCTGCCCGATTCGCCAATCATTTAATAAAGCCAATTATATCTTCAAATTTACTCGGTTGATTTTTTTTCTTTTTTAACACACGGACACTGTCAGTGCCAAGCTGATAGAAAAGGGAAGGTATCAGTGATGAGATGCCCAGCTGATAAAACATACAACAGGCCGACATGAGAATGAAACAGCAAGCACCTACTTTATTACGGGGAATGTGCTTCTATTGTGGGGAACACGCTTCTGCCCCATTAGGGGACCGCATGGGCTTTATATATGTCAGAGAACAATAGTGGCATTCAGCCACTCGTGCGTGATACAATAAGCTGAAGTATGTTTACATATGTCAGGCACACGCACACTACTACACTAATGTAACATTCTAAATCTGGGGTCCTATTCCTAGCCGCAGGCCTGGATCACAGCCAGACCTGGGATCGGCCAGGCTTGGAGCCCAAATACACATAGAGGAATATTTTTCAGCCATAAAAAAGAAGGAAATCCTTCCAGTTGCAACAACATGGATGGACCTCAAGGGTACTATGCTAAGCGAAAATAAATCAGACAGAGGAAGACAAATACTGCATGATCTCACTTATATGTGGAATCTGAAAAAACTAAACTCATAGAAAGAGAGAACAGACTGGTGGTTGCCAGTAGTAGGGGCAGGGGTGGGGGTGAATTGGGTGAAGGTAGTAAAAAGGTATAAACTTCCAATAATAAATAAGTTCTGGGGATATAATGTACAGCATGGTGACTACAGTTAATACTGTACTATATATATGAGAGCTTCTAAGAGAGTTAACCTTAAAAGTTCTCATTACAAGAAAAAAATTTTTTTTTAACTATGTGAGGTGATGGATATTAACCAAGCTTATTGTGGTCATCATTTCACAATATATACATATGTCAAATCATTATGTCATGCACCTTAAACTCATATAATGCTGTATGTCAATTTTATCAATAAAGCTGGGGGAAAAAAGTGAATATGGCAGAACTCAAGGGAATACTATGAATGTGTGCCCTTTCTGAGAAATCTGTTACAGGATGAACTTTAACCAAAATACGCCTGGGAAAATTTTGCAAGAGGACTGAGAGAGAGCATTTTATATCTTGAATTGTAGAGGTAAAACTAAAACAAGACCATGGTCGTGGAGTGAGGAACAGTATTACATGTTCTGACAAAGTGGAAAAAATGCAACTAAAAACTGGAAGGAGAGAGGAGAGAAAAAAGAGGAAAGTAAAATAAGATCACTGATTGTTAACAGAGGTGGGAGTCAAAGGTTACCATTTCAAACTGCAAGTAAAAGATTAAGTAAAATAAAAGGTACCATTAGAATAAAAATACAAACCTTCCCAAATACCAAGAAATGCTTAAAAAAGCAAAGAGAACATAGAAAAATACAGAAAATATAACATAATACACATCGTAATGACAAATAGTATATAGCATTATAGGGTACATAAGATACCATATTTATGTAGTATAAGAGTTGACTTAATTAATGGTACTTACACAATTGGTCATCCATCTGAAAAAAAATATAGAATATACCAGCTATCTTACAAAGATAGTTGGTATATTTGAAAAAGAGAGGGGAGACTAGCATGCAGAAAGTTTCCTGGGAGTGCTCTTAGGAGATACACCTGTAAGTAAGTGAAGGCAGCAGAACTGGGAATGTGGAGAAACTGGCCCAATGAGGTAGTGACTGGAGCCTCAGCTGTTACTACCTGGAGCTCTGGAGCTGGGATGCTCTTCAAGTTGTCCAAAATAGAGGCACGTAGAGGTGGATCTTATATTCCTGCAGCACCCAGTTAGTTAGTTCTCATAAAACTCCTCTGGGAGAGAGCATAACCCTGGGCAAGACAGTACATTAAGGGCAAAGCCTAGAAATGGATGTAGCTGTGAGCCATCGGCATAAGTAGGTGGAGAATGCATACTCACAAAGAGAAGGTCTGGGCAGAGTACTAGAATATCCGCCACAATTATATAGCAATGAAAATTAATTAATGGATTTGGTTAAAATACACACACACACACACGATTATATTTACATAAAGTTATGGCATCCAAAAATAATATAATACATATTGCTTAGAGACATACACTTACAACTTTAAGGAGCACAATGGAATTAAGGTACCAAATGTCACCTCTCCATGTGAAAGAAGAAAAGCATTTTGGATGATGAACAAAGAAGGCTTCAAGAACTATATGTTGGATTGTATAAGCAGAGTTACGGGTTGCAAAGGAGGTTCGTTGCATCATTCCATATACTTATTTATTTGTATGTCTCAGTTATAACAAACATTTAAGTTAAAAAAAAAAAGAAAAACTAACAAATCCAAGACCTGTCTTTTAAAACAATAAATTGGTAAATTACTAGCAAACCTAATCAGGAAAAAAACAAGGAGAAAGCACAAATACACAACGTATGCAAAGATGAGAGGAGAAAAATACCACAGAACCAGTGGAAATTTAAAAATCGAAAGAGCTACTTTGTTCAACCTAGGGCAAATAAATTTGGATAAAATGGATAATTTTTCAGAAAAATGTAAGTTACCAAAACTGCCTCCAGAAGAGATAGAAAATCTAAGGTGACAGGTTACCATAGAAAAAAATAAAGTTGTCAAAAGGCTACCCATTAAACAGCAATTAGAACCATACTCTTTCATAGACAAATTCTGTTAAAAAGAAAAAAAATAATTTTTCATAATTTATTAATAATTTTAACTATTAATGCTTTTAATAAAATGCTAAAATAGGTTTTAATAGGATTCAATAAAATTTTAAATGCATCCATTATAAAATATAGTCTTGCTAAATTCTTGTTATAAGTATTTAATAAAAGAGAAAAACAATGAATACTTAATGAGATTATATTTTATGAAGAATGCACATAGAATTTTATCAAATGCCCTTTCAGCATCTATGGATATAGTTTTCATTAAGTATTCATTAAAGAAACTGTCTCAAAAAAATAAGAATATCTATTATTATCATTCAACACTTATTTAACATTGTTCTGTAGATATCGGCCAATGCAATTAAACAAAAAAATGATGTAAGTATCTAAATTGGAACTGAAGAGGTAAAATTACCATTACTAACAAATGATTATGACTGTTTAAAGAGAAGCCCCACGAAAATCAACTGGAAAGCTCTTAGGAGGGAACTGAGTGATATGGCTGATTACAAAATTCATTCTCAGAAATTAGTTGCTTTTTTATAAATTAAAAATGTCTTCTAATAACCAATTAGAAGAATAATAATGGAAAAAATTACCCCATTTATAGAAGCAACGACCAAAAAAAAAGAAAGAGAGAAAATTAAGAAGTCAGCAAAAAATATATAGGGATAAAAAAATGGGAAAAAAATTAAGTTCATGGGCAACAAAATGCAAAATCATAACAATATCAATTATCCCCAAATTAATCCACAAATATAATGAATCACAATAAAATTAATAATGTCTTTTCCTTCTAAATAGATCATTTGATTCAAAAGTTAATATGGAATGTAAAAACTGAATTTGTAAAACAATTAGAAGAAAACAGGCAAAAGTTACACAATATCAGATTTGGCAATTATTTCTTGGATATGGCACCAAAGGTACAGGCAACTAAAGAAAAAACAGACAAATGAGATTTCCGGAAAACTTGAAAATTTTGTGCATCAAATGACAGTACCCACAGAGTAAAGAGGAAATACACAGAATGGAAGAAAATATTTGCAAATCATATACCTGATAAGAGATTAATACTCAAAATATGCAGAGAACTTCTAAAACTCAACAGAACAACCCAATTCAAAAATGGGCAAAGAATATGAATAGACATTTCTGCAAAGATATATAAATGGCCAATTACCACATGAAAAGATACTCAATATCACTAATCATTAGGGAAATGCAAATCAAAACCACAATGATATACCACCTCACATCCATTAGGATGGCTACTATCAAAAACAAACAAACAAAACAAAACCAGGAAACAACCAGAGTTGGCGAGGATGTGGAGAAACTACAACACTTGCACAGTGTTGGTGGAAATGTAGACTGCTACAGCTGCTGTGATAAACAGTATGGCAGTTCCTCGAAAAATTAAAAATACAATTACCATGCAATCTAGTAATTCTACTTCTGGGTATATACTCAAAAGAACTGAAAGTAGGATATTGAAAAGGTACTTGTTCACCCATGTTAACAGCAGCATTATTCATAATAGCTTAAACATGGAAACAACCCAAATGTCCACTGACGTGAATGGATAAACAAAATGTGGTATATGCGTACAATGGAGGAGTATTCAGCGTTTAAAAAAAAAAAAAAGGAAATTCTGACAGGTGCTACAATATGGGCAAACCTTGAAGACATTACACTAAGTGAAATCAGCCAATCACAAAGAGATAAACGCTGTATTATTCTATTTTCATGAAGAGCTCAGAGTAGTCACAATCATGAAGACAGAAAGCAGAATGGTAGTTGCCAGGAGTTGGGGGCTGAGAGACAGTAATGGGGATATTACTGTTTAATGGGTAGAGTTTCAGTTCCACAAGATGAAAAGAGTTATGGATACAAGTGGTGGCGATAATTGCACATTATGAATACTTACTCCCACTAAATTGTACACTTAAAAATGGTTAAAGGGGTCAATTTTATGTTATGTTGCCACAATAAAAAAAAATTTCTTTAATGGACAGAAAGTATGATAAAGTAAAAAAAAAAAAGTCTGTATGTAGGAGTAAGCAAGGAATAAATTCTGGAAACAGAGTAAGGATTAGCCCCATCCAATAATTAAAACAAGTTATAAAGTCACAATAATTAAATTTTTTTACACTGGAAATGAAAAGGCATATAGCTTGATGGACTAGAAAAATAAGTCCAAGATAGGTCCAAATCCATAACAAAATGTAGTATGTATCAAGTCGATATTTCAAATCAATGGGGTATAGTTTAGGTGGATTATTCAATAAGTAGCATCGCTATCAGTAAAAATTGAGTAACAGTTTGAAAACAAATTAATTGGAGCCATAACTGACACCTCATTCAAAATAAATTCTAGATGGATCAAAGAAATCAATGCAATTGTTTAGGTACTCTAAGAAAACATGG
Source organism: Rousettus aegyptiacus (assembly GCF_014176215.1). NCBI lineage: Eukaryota > Metazoa > Chordata > Mammalia > Chiroptera > Pteropodidae > Rousettus > Rousettus aegyptiacus. The sequence continues at coordinate 123,544,088 of NW_023416307.1, read as the reverse complement.
GAGTTAGATTTTTCAGTCTCTGTGTATGAAAAACTTTTCTAAATATGAACCCAAACCCAGAAGTCATTAAAGGTGGAAAAAAAAAAACTGATATGAGTAAAAAATAGGTATCTTTTTTTTTCTTTTGCACTTAAAGAAGCCACAATGCAAATTAATTAGAAAAATCAACTGGAAAAAAGTATTTTTGCAACTCACAAGAAAAAAGGTTATTTCTATCCTATGAAAGCCCTTATAAATAAATAAAATACCAAGAACTTAAAAAAAAATGGACAAAGGACCTATAACAGAAAACAACAAATGGCTTTTAAACATTAAAAAATGGTTCAACTCTCCTAAGAGAAATACCAAATAAATTATAATATACAGATCAAAAATATTGATACTAATACACTGTATTGAGAAGAATGAGGAAAAATAGACTTTTTCATACTTTGCTAGTGGTAGAATAAATAGGTACAATCTTTACAGAGGGTAATGTTATCACATATATATAAATTATAAATGCATATGTCATGAGTTTTTTCTAGTCATGTAAAACCACGTGTATAAAGGGTACTCACTATGGTGTCATTTTTTTACACACATGTACATATTTCATTAAAATTTTTTATTAAAGTATAGTTGACATATAGTATTATGAGTTTCAAATGTACAACATAGTTATTCAACATTTACATACCTTACGAAGTAATTACAGTAAGTCTAGTAATCATCTATTACTGTACAAAGTTATCACAATACTATTGACTATATTCCCTTTGCTGTACGTTACATCCCTGTGACTAGGTCCATCCATGTTGCTGCAAATGGCAAGGTTTCATTCTTTTTTATGACTAATGTTTTATCATATACATACACACATCACATCTTCTTTATCCATTCATCTATCCACGGACACTTACGTTGCCTCCATATCTTGGCAATCTTGAATAATGCTGCAATGAACATAGGGTGCATATATCTTTTCAAATTATTGTTTTTGTTTTCTTCGGATACCCAGAAGTGAAACTGCTGGGTCCACTATATCATTTTTAGAGCGAAAGATAAGACAAACCCCGTTTACCAACAAATCATCACCTAAAAAGACAATTCATTACTTAAAAAAAGAAACAAGGGAACTCATTTTGTACTGATACAGAATGACCTTCAATACAACCTGCCCAATGAAAAGCAGCAAATTATAGAGAAGTATGTGTATCATACCAGTATTTTTATAAAAGGACTAGCTCTGAGACAAAGGAACTGGCTAGATATATGGAAGAGTGGGAAGAACACTTATCTTTGATCAATTTTAATGAAATGGTATCATGAGTTAATTACATACTTGATACATTTTGTCTTTTATACCATAAACACAAACTACCTATGTAACACAATAACTTAATTTTTTAAATTCTGTATTTTTCCTTCATGCAGAAACAATACTTTTCATAACATAAGTAGAAATAATAATCTGAGCTATAGAAAGGTTATGGTTTTTGTAATATTTTAGATAGAATCTTTACTTGGGGAGCTTGAAAAGACATAGAACAAGTAAACGAGACCAAATTCACTAAATCTGACACAAAATGCAAGCTGGCTACATGTGGAACTCCCAGATAAAATTCTAGTAACACAGTTTTTAAAAAGCCAGAAGATGGCGATATTACTTCATTAAAGTTTCACTGGTACCAAAACCTAAGCCTCCCATCCTTTGTTAACAAGGAACCTGTTTTTCTTCTTTGTCTCTCTTGTCACCCTTCTACATTCCTTCCTATATTTACCTATCCATCTACTCTTCTCCATGAGGTGAAACTAAAATAAACATTAGTGGAAAGGGAAGATAGAAGAAATTCTTGAATTCATAACAATTAAAATGTATTATATCAAAAACATATATACATTTATACAACATGAAGGGAGGCAACAGCTGATGAGTCATAAATAAAGCTTTTTGAAGACAGAAGATTACTGAATAGTAGTTGACTTGCTAAAACAAAAGAAGCCAAACCCATACATGTGAGGGTGGGTGTATGTATAAAACCATGAAAGCAAGCACGAAAGGCAGGCTTACGAATCTGAAGGCAAGGGTTGGGACTGAAAATAGGAATATTAGTTGAAGTTTGAACAAGGAACAGTTCTTCACCCAGAAGAAGCCTTATCATGTAGCCAAGAAACTGCCTCTTCTGCACCCCAGTAAGAGACAAGTGGTTTACTTTATTAAGATACTAAACCAGACAGGATGTAGAAACCAGGTATGCACAGGGTTTGTGTCATACCACAAAGAGATGAAGTGAAGATTTACATTCTGAACAGTGGACCTCACCTCTCTTCCCCAGAACAGAGATCAATCAAGCAGGAGACTAGGAGATTCCTCCATCGGGAATCCGACCCAAGAGAAAAGACCTGTGATCATTCAATCACCCTGTGCTAAGACTTGCAGTTAAAGAAACACACAGATACAGAGAACAAACTGATGGTTGCCAGATGGCAGGAAGGCTGGGGAGCTGGATGAAGGCATTTAAAAGTTCAAATTGGCAGTGATAAAATAGTCACAGGGATGTAAAATAAAATACAACCTGGGGAATATAGTCAATAATATTGTAATCACTATGTATGGTGCCAGGTGGGTACTAGACTTATTAGGTGGAATCACTTTGTATGCTTTATAAATGTCTAACCACTATTCTGTACACCTGAAACAAGTATAATAGTGAATGTCAACTGTAACTGAAAATTTTAAAAATAATTTTTTAAAAACTTGCAGTTAACAGCTCTCCATAGACAGTTTTTACTGCCTCACTCATTAATATGAACAGGTGGCCAAGTTTACTGAACAATGGAGAGCCTCTAACATGAAACGAAGAGACCAAATTAACAAAACAGGATAGACCAAATTAATAAATAAAAGAAAGAAAAGAGGAAGGGAGAGGGAGAGAAAGCAAAGGAAGGATAGAAAACATCTCACAAAGTAGAAAAGTTTCTTAAAAATTGAAAAAGATTAGAATACCAATTAAGAATGTTCAACTAAAAAGAAATTCCAGAAAAGGAAAAGAGGAAAAAGGGAAGGAAAGTATACTAAAAAATGACAATTTTATTTCTGGCAACATTGTGAACTAAATGATGTGTAAACTTTTCCTTAATGAAACATCTAGAATTCTTGGATAAATTAAATATTCTCTTAAATGCTGAGCTCACAAGAAAAAGCTTTCAGCTGCTATGGAGGAATGTGTCAATATAAATAAACAAAACTTTTGGCTTTTAATGGCTTTAAAGTGACAAGAGATAAGGCCTTGGAAACCACATGAAGAGTGGAACTGAGGTTCCCACCCCTTTTCGCACTTTCTCACTAAAGAGGGGGGCAGAAATCAGCCACCAGTGAAGACAAGACAGGAAAATGTGTCTATCCATCTCTAGACTTTTGAAACTAGAGGGAAAAAGGATCTCTTAAAAATCCTCAGATTCAGATATCATGATGATCTCCAATTAGAAAACAAAACAAAAACAACTCACCAAACACAGTAAAACACTAAAAATAAATCTTAAGAGCAGGCAGAGAATGACACCAAAGGTACATGCAACAAAAGATAAAACAACAAATAGGACTTCAAATCCGATATAAGTTTCTTCCCGTTTTTTATTCTAAGAGTTCTACAGTTTTAGCTCTTAAAGTTTAGGTCGTTGATTCATTTTGAGTTAATTTTTGTATACAGTATGAAGTAAGGTCCAACTTCATTCTTTTTCACGTGGATATTCAATTTCCCCAAACCATTTGTTGAAAAGATCGTCCTTTCTCCATTGAATGGTTTTGGCACCCTTATCAAAAATCATTTGCCCATATATGCTAGGGTTTATTCTGGGCTATTATATTCCACTGATGTATATATCTGTCTTTATGTTAGTACTACAGGTTTATTACTATAGCTTTGTAATAAGAACTGAAATTGGGAAGTATGCGTCCCCAAGCTTTGCTCTTCTCTTTCAACATCGTTTTGGCTATTTGGGATGCTATATGAATTTTAAGATAGATTTACCTGTTTCTCCAAAAAACTATCGCTGGGATTTTGATAAGGATTTTATTGAATCTGTATATCACTGTGTGTAGTACTGACATTTTAACAATATTGTCTTCCAATCCATGGATACAGGTTGTCCATTTTTTGTCTTCTTTAAACTTCCTTCAGCAATATTTTATAGTTTTCAGTTTACCAGCATTTTGCTTCCCTGGTTAAGTTTACTCCTATTTTATTTTTTTCATGCTATCCTAAATGGAATTGTTTTCTTACTTTTCAGATTGTTCACTATGTTAGTGAACAGAAATGCAACTGGTTTTTTTCCCTTTTTTTTTTTTATCCTGCAACTTTGCTGAATTAGCTCTAACAGGTTTGTGTGTGTAGAATCTTTAGGATGCTTACATGTGAGATCATATTGTCTGTAAATAGAGATAATTTTAGTTCTTCCTTTCCAATTAGGATGCCTTTTACTTCTTTTTCTTGTATAATTGCTCGGGCTAAGACTTTCAGTACTGTGTTAAGTAGAAGTAGTGAACGTGGACATCCTTGTCTTTTTCTTGAACTTAGAAGAAAAGCTTTCAGTCTTTCATCATTGAGTATCATCTTAGCTGTGGGCTATTCACATAAGACCTTTATTATATTGAGGTAGTATCCTTCTACTCCCAGTTTGCTGAGTGTTTTTACCATGAAAGGGTGTTGAATTTTGTCAAGTGCTTTTCTGCATCAATTGAAAAGGTGGACTTTTTAATAAATGGTGCTGGGTAGTCATTTTGAAAAAGATAAAATGAGATCCATTATCTGACACCACATACAAGAATAAATTCTAAAATGATTTGAAATCCAGATGTAAAAAAAAAAAGAAACCAAAGTTTAATTTTTCAGTGACAAAGGTAAGTATCACCAATGACAAAGGTATCACCAATGATAAAATATAATGACATAATGAACCCCTTGATATGATGCCCTGTGAAAAACAGAAAGACACATCACATTTTTTGTGATATTTTTACCAAAAATGCATAATGCACTCCAATCAGAGACAATGGACAAACCCAAAGAGAGGGACATTCTGAAACATATATGGTCAGCACAAAGTCATACAACAAAGAAAAACTGAAGGCTGTTAAGTGAATAGAGATGACAAATGAGAGATAACAACTAAATGCAATGTGGGATCCTGAAAAGAATCCTGGAATAGAAAAGTGTCATTAGTGAAAAAACTGGTGCAATTCAAACAAGGTCTGAGTTCAGTCCATAACACTGTACCAGTGTCAATTTCTTGCTCTTGATAATTACACTCTAGTTACACAAAATGTTAACATTAGGAGAAATGGGCTGAGGGATATAATTAAACTCCATACAGCTTTTGCAAATTTCCTGTAATTCAAAAATTAGTTAGAAATAGTTTTTTAAAAAATAGAGTAGTAATTATAGCATTAAGAGTGAAAACCATCAAAAGAACTAAAAGTAGATGTGGTTAAAGGTGGTTTTGCCAAGTCATGCTGTTAAAAGTCAGACTAGCTCCCTTGGAGAAGAGAGGTTCATGACTGGAAAGGGACACTGGGGTGCTGGTAATAGTCTATTTCTGGATCTAGGGTGCTGGTTACACAGATGTTATTTAGTTAGTAAAAATTAAGTGTAATTTTTAAATCTATCATCTGTCAATAAAATGCATTTTAAAAAACATGGTTTTACCTCTGGAGAATGGACTAAAAATATGAGGAAGGCTTTTCTTTTAGAAAATTTCAAAATCATAATAGCTGAATATTAATATAAGCAGTCAAAAAGGCAAACAGGAGACCCTACACCCAGAAGAATCCAGAAAACACCTGGCCTTATTTCCTTATCCTTAGCACCTGATCTATGTTCCTCTTGAGGAAACGTAGGATTTGTTCAAGATAACCAAGAGCTAAGACTATGAGTAGAGATTGTCTTAATGGGGAATATCAGACACAATGATTCACACACACTAAGCACTAGAAAATGTAAAATGTAAATTTTTATTGGACATAAAAATTTTAATAAAGACTGGTTACCTAAGACAGATGTAGATTAACCATGCAAAATTCATCAAAGTTGCTATTAGTCACAATATGAAAAATTCCTTCATATTCTTCCTTTTATTATAAGAGGCCTAATAAATACGTAAATGGTGGGCTGAGAATTACTTCACCCTTGCAGCAGTTAAGATAATAAAAAACAATCAGAAAAAGTTTTACATATATTAATAAATCAAATTAATGTAATAGTTCTGTTTTCACTTGAGGCCAATCTGAGTCAAATTGTCTCTTTCCAGGATGAAATACTGGAGTGAATTTTACACAAATGGGAAGAAGAATTAAGTCAGAGGCTTTTGCTACTCAGACATACAGACAGACAGACAAAGACAGTATGAGCTCCACTGAGCTGTTTGTTAGACTGCTTCAATATATACCTAGAGTTAAAGGTGAAGAGAAATAAAAATATTTGTGTGCCATATTCTCCACTTGGATAACAAGATATATACCATCATTCTTATTTCTGAAAATACTTATTTTCTTATTTTATAATTCAATTTACCAGAGATATGCACATCCTTGCTGATAATAGCGTTATTTAGGCACAGCATCTTTGACTATGAAATAGTGCTTCACTCTAACAATAAGCATTGTCACTATTATTTGTTAGTATATTTTTATTCTTTTTACTTTTTGCAACACTTTCAGCCTTTGTCTCTTCTTTCCTCACAACTTAAAGATCTGACATCATTTCATTATACCCATTTTTCTTTTAGTCTGCACATATTTAATTTTTGAACAAGTCAAAAGTACATTACCACTTAATATAGGCCTTACAATAAAAATATTTGTTATGAAGTTAGATTAATATTTTAAGTATATACTTGTTTCTATTCACAGTAAACCAGTCAGTATAATAGATTCACACAACTCATAAGCATGATTTAACCAATTAAATGAAATACAGCTGATCTTAACATACAATATTACACAGAAATGCTTTATTTTTTAAATTACAGTAAACAGTGATACTAGTGAAAAAAATGATCAAAAAAAAAAAAGAGACTAGTTTTCAAGTCACTTACTTACACTTGGATGAATTCACAGCACACTAGAAAAAAAAAAAACAGAAACTACACTAGAAAGACCCAACTAAGAAGCTCTAAAGACTTTTGGGTTCTTGCATGAATGTTGAAGGCTTCAGATAATATCTTAGTAAGGCAATGTAGTAGAGTGGCTAGCACTAGTTGTACAGTCAATTCACGTTTGAGCCCCAGCTCTGACATTACTGTCTTTCTGATCCCAGAAAAGCAACTTATGTCATTTATTAAAAAAAAAAAAAAAAAAAAAAAAATCTATGTCATACACTTTTAGGATTGAGGAGGATTAACTGAGATCCTTATCACATAGTAGTGTTGGGTGAAGTAAGCCATTAGAAATTCACAATGAATACAAATTTCTCATATTATTATGAATCTTTATCTTGTTACTTAATCCTAGAAATATGTTTTTGGGTTTTTTTGTTTTTTACATTTCATGGGTTATAGAAAAACAGCCTTGTAAATGATACCACTTTTTTTTCAATGAGCTGCTTATATTCGTATAATCTGTTATTTTCCTTACTATGATCTCTCTCATCTCAGAATTTCTTTGTTATGGGGAAGAAGGATTTTTTATGTAGTGACCCCCTTCTAAAAAGTCCTTTCTTTAACATTAGTTTCACATGCTTTCGATTAGTGCTTCAGTTTCTTGAAATTTATTCTTCTTTTATGTCACTTATGTCAAGAAAGGAAATACAATTGTCTTGAACTCTTTCTTCAACTAGCTTAGAAAACTAATAACTCAGAACAGATCTTTCTCAGAGTCGTAGTACCTGACAGTCCAAATTATCCCAAGAATACAATTGGGTCTGATACAATAACAATAGAAGAAAATAATTTGACTTGGGAAGAGGGCATACTTTTTTTGTAGTTCTTTCAGAGAGCATTCATTAATTTAAAAAAAAAAAACAACAAAATATTTAGTCATTTTTACACTGTTATTAACTAGTTTACTAATTAAGTTAGCAAGTCTGCTCAAATTTGCCAAGGTCACTAGAAGTTATTACTAAGAGACCTAAAATCATTCTGATGTGAATTAGTAATGAATCCAACATTTGCCAACATCTAAATAAATACTAGTACCCCCTAATGAAAATGTATGCTATAGCATTTTCTAGGTTTAAAATAACTCAATAATAGTAGTGAACTAATTTCAGTATTGAATTTTTCTTTGACGATGTTTTTGCATTACTTGTTTCCACAGTAATCCTGCTCATTCACAGTTGTCTTGCTGAGTTCCAGCTCTGAAAAGCTGAAACTTGAAAGAATACCTCTATAGAAACCATGAACGTCTTATATTTGAAATTTAAACAGCTGCGTCTACGCCAGTTATTTCAGAGCTTCACTGAACATGTCAATTAAAAAAAAAAGACAAAAACCTCTGAATAATGATTAGCATTTTGGTACTTTTATTGAAATGATTCTCTTTGCATTTTGCTTCTTCATTTTTACAATTCTGAAATGTTTAATAAGTTATCTTCATTGTCTGACATATATTCTGCCTAAAGCTTTTATTATGACAACACAAAGATTTCAGGAGATCAATAAGGTTTGTGATTCTTTTTCCAAGGAATTCATATTGTAATTGGTCCTTTTTAGATAAGAATTTAAGCTGCCCTTATTCACCCCTTTCCCAACCAAAATAATTCTCTTATGAAAGTCTGTATTTGAAAAACTGATCTAAAGTCTTTTCGAATAAGCTTATCAAGATCAAAAGTAGTTAAGTACTCTTGGAAAACCTTTCTAAAATAATTTTCCTGACCATTACTGTTATCTTCCACAAATTATTTTCTTTCAAATCTATATTTAGTAATTTTTACAGCAACTGTGATATAGTATAATGTCTTGGATAGCATGAACTTAATGGCAAAATTATAAGCAGAATATATCAGCAAGTATTCTATTGCTTGTCATATATGATAGAATTTTTTGCAGAATTTGTTTATGTTTCTTAGAATGCTTGCAGATAATGTATTCTGTTACTTTTGAACACTGGTTTGTTCAACTTAAAAATACATAATCATTATGCTCAAAATTTTTTTCCTACTTGTAAAGACTTTAGAACTAGAAATTTATCAATTAGCGCAGAATTATTTATCTGATAGTTTTTCTTAACTTTTGTTAACCTAGAAATCATTGTATTGGCTATTTGTTAGTTACATGTGTTCTTATAGCATTGTTTATCATCCTCCTTTCCTCTCTTCCTCCTTTGAATAGCATTTAATAAACCCTTCTCTTTTATAGGTAGTTTCATATCACACCACAATCTCAATGATGCTGTGAAGGAAATCTTTAATAGGTTGGTAATAGATTGGTTTTTTAATTGTCCACTCCTGAATGAACTGTAAAAAAGTAGTGCTTCTTCCAGTTTTGATTAAACATTTTATTTTGGCACTTTTTAAATTCATACCATTTCCCCACATTTATATGTTTGTTATCTTACAATCTGATTTAACTTAAATAGAACTGAATTAGTCAAGTTATCAAACTCATTCTTCAATAACAAAATACTTGGCTCTTTTTAAAGTAAAAAGGAATCTGTTAAATAAACTTATTATGCTTTTGAGTATTAAAAAAAAAAGATTTTTTACTTCCCTAAACTACTTCCCCCTATTCTTTCCCTGCACTTAGAATTTTTTAAGGGCTGAGGCTATGTCATGTCCCTTTGTCAATTCAGTGCCTCACACAGTGCCTGTAACACACTAACCCTTCCATATTTGTCTGCTGGGTAACTCACCTAAAGACCAGCGGGTGGGGAATCACTCTCTCTCCAAGCCTACTATATGGCTGATAGTTCCTATCATCCCTTAAAAACAAGGAAGATAAAAAAAAAAAGCAGGGGGCGGGACTTGAATTTAAAAGGATAGTAAACAGAAAACAATAAGGGAGATGAAAAGTACTCAAAATAAAAATCAAATTAGATCATTACAGATTATTCTAATGGAGAAGAAAAGACTTTAAAGAGACACATGCATTTTAAAAAGGAAGATGACTCTGGCTGCAATGCTTAAGGATTGGAGACAGAAAAAAAATTGGAAGGAAGGTCAATTAAGAAGCTATCCACTATTGTAGTCTAGGAAAGAAGGGAGGCCTAGACTGTCGTTAAAGGTAACAACAGTAGGAATGGAAAAATGGATGTGGATTACCTTTGTGCTTTAGGCATCTCTATCAAGAAAAGTTCTCTTCAGATTGGATGGGGTAAAACGAGCATTGGTATCCTGCCCCAAATGAGCATTTGATAAATTTAACCAATGAATTAACTGAAACCAAAGCTCAATATGGATGAGAAGATTTAAGAGATCAACTGCCCTAAGTAAATCTTCAACAAAGTCTAGAGCTCTAGATGAAATGACCATGCAGCTGTTGGCAATAGTTCGGAACTATGGAGAATTGGAGCGGTTGCTAGAAGACTATACCAGGAAAATATTGTACTGCTGTTCAGAATAAGAGAAAGGGGATTCTACCAATGATCAGTGAAGTTAAATGTAACTCTAGACAAGATTCTACAATCAGAGAAGTTGCTGAACACAGAAAAAGTACTAACGAACATATGCTCCTGGAAACCAATAAAGTCTCACTAAGGACAAGTAATGACAGATTAATGCTCTCTTCCTGAGTTATTGAACTGGTAGGATTCTTAAAATTTAGTATAGAAAAGTATCTGGGTTTTAGGAAGGCAATTGCTAAAGTTCCTTACATATTTATTCCTTGTGAAAACTTAGAAATATTTGAGATGGCTAATAATAAATTAGCTGGATTTCTAATTGGATGAAGACCTTGAACCAAAGTTTTTTTTTTTTCTTCTTCTTAAATTAACCTTAAAAGAACTCTCTAGCAAGGCAAGAGCTGTGTTCTTAGTTCTACCTAGTCAACATTTCAATAAGATTTGCATGAAGGAAATGTCAGCCTTATCAAACTTACAGTTTATCAAATCTATGGACAAATAAATATACCTATTTATTGGATGACCAAATCAGGATTTTGTTTTTAAGTTGTGGATGTAAAAGGGGTTCTACAGAAAGTAACCTCGTAAGGTGATCTGATCACAAATTCCTAACGGGGCAGGTCATGGTGAGTAGTCACTTCCCAGGCACATAACTTCTTTAGCAAAACGTTTATCTTTGCCTTAAATGAGCCCTGCCCATTGTTGCTGTGCATCTAGGTTAACACACCCTAATGCATCTTTTCAAAGCCCTCAAGTGAAACCACCCTCAATAGAGCACATAATCTTGTTAATTATCTTGCAACCCAATCTCCACTTTACTTTCTTCCCACCTTCATGTAATCTTCCTTCCTTCCCTCTTTAATTCCAAATGCATAAAAGAAGCTGAAAAACTGTCATTCTGGGAAGCATTTTTCTGTCTCTTGAGATCTTGCTTCTAGGCATATCCTCTGTTTGGCTCAAATTTTTAAAAAAATTCTCTAGAGGTTTGGACATTCTTACATCCACAAAGTCAACAGACAGGAACCAATCTGACAAGATAAATTTAATACAAATAAATGTAAAGTCCTACCAAAAAATATTCTATTAAAGAATTGGAGAGCATGGACAAAATGACTCAAGAATTTTAGCTGATTACAAAATCAATAACAGGTAACGTATATAGCACTTAAATGCCAGGGACCATTCTAAATGCTTTACAGTATGTGTTCATTTATTCTTTATAACAACCCCATGAGATAAGTGCTATTGTAAGCCCCATATTACAGAGGAGTAAACTGAGGCCCAAAATGTTTAAGTAATTTACTTAAGGGCATCTAGTTTATAGATTATAGAGCCAGGATTTAAAACCAAGCAGGCTAGCCCCAGAGTTCATCTTCTTAACCAGGACATTATTATGCAGTTAGAGTGTGATATGGTTGTCAAAGAAGCAGGTCTGCTCTTAATCTTAAAGTACATGCTTTAAAAGCAGAGAGATAACTTAATGGTCTTCTCTACTGGTTAATATCTAATTTTGAGTGCCGCACTTTGAAAAAGAATATGGATAAACTGAAGCAAATCCACAAATAACCCATCACTATTGTGAAGAGGCTCAAATTCAAACAAAATCGTTAGAAGAAATTAAAGATCGAGAATATTATGTCTAGAGAAGAAATGAATCAGTGGAATATAAGTATCTTCGATTATCTGAAAACACACATATAGAAAAGTCAGTACTAGAACCACTGTAACTTCTAATTCAGTAAAGAAATAATTTATAAAAATTAGTTGTCCAAATCTCTTAGAAACTATGAAGCTACAAATCTTCTCTCCAGAAAATATACAAATGCATGAAATTTTGCATAAAATTTCCAATAGTTTGAAAGTCTACTTTTAAATCTACTCATGCTCCACCCCTAAAGTCATGTATCCTAGATTAAAATGAAAAGGCCAAGAATGAAGAGGCGAGTACATTTAATAATCTTTAAAATTTATTACAGAAGCTAAGCAGGGTCGGGCCTGGTTAGTACTTGAATGGGAGACCACCTAGGAAGACTAGGTACTACAGGCGTAGAAAATGAAAAAACAAGGGATTGTAGGATGACAAGGTCCTTGCAATCTCTTAGGTCGACCAAGGGCTGCCTCCCTAAAATAAATGAATGAATGAATGAATGAATGAATGAATAAAATTTGTTACAACTTAAAATTCTATGATCTAAAAAAACTCTCAATTCTGTACTTTCTAGTTTCTTTTGAGATACACAATGAAACATATTACAAAAAGAGTGTAAATATGCCCACAGTCAAAAAAAAAGCCAAGTTTGTCAAGTGACTATAAACTGACTATAAATTCATAGGTAAAAAGCTTATAATTTAACATTTAAAAGAAACATGCCTAAATTTAAAGATAAAAAATAAGATGCTAATATACTACTCAATACCTAATATTTAAAGGCCAAATTAGAAAGCTCTCCCTCTGCTTTTAAAACTTCATCTTAAACTCTCTGTTTCCATCCTTTGTTTCTGGTTAACTGTTAAGCTGACAGACCAAATGGACTAGAAGTCAGAATACTTCCGTTCTAATTCACTTGCCATGAATTAATTCTGGCTTAATCTGTCTCTTCACCATGACCTAAAAACTTTCATACATCTAAAAGGGGTTTAAAAATGGTGAAATGCTATGAAAATATAAATTAACTCATGCATTATGTATAAACATAAACTATCAACAGCAAGAAAACAAAGCCAGTCTATTGTGCTAAAAAAAGAAAAGAAATGTATATTCACATTTCAATTCCTAACTACAAAAAGGAATCTTTGAATTGTGTAGGGTATGTTTTAGTGCATAATTTTCATCCACAAATGCTTTCCACATTAAGTAAAAACATATCTGTACAACCAATTTCAAGTTGTATTGAGAGGACATAACTCAGTTAAGAATTTGGGCTACAAAGGAAAAATCTGAGGGTGCCAGTGGGCAACAAGAGTTGGGGGGAAAGTTACATGATCACGAAATGGTAATTAAAGTATTACATACTTGAAAAATCTATTTTCTCTCTTAAACAACTAGAAATAAGGAGAATTCAAAAGTTAAGAGTTTAATAAATCTTGAGCCTTTATTAACAAATAAAGAGCCACATTGCCAAAACTGCAACTGTCCTGCCAGAACAGTGCTACAGACACCATGTCTGCTATTAGACTAGACTCTAGTTCCAGGCACAAGATGTTCTAATAGCAAATGCACTGAGAGCCAATATACAGTATGACAGAATCCAGGCTCTAGGCATTTGATTTTTCTCCTTGGTGTTACTTGAGAATGGACACTGCAATTAAAGATTTATTATAGTAAGAAGATAGTGATAAAGCTTCAGCTAAATTTCAGGTGAACCGATGAAAAAGAAAGGCAACATGCACTATCAGATCAGCTAAATTATTTTCTATTTAATTTTGAACAAAGACAGGGTCAGGATTACACTGTATAGAGGACAGATGAATAACTATATTTATTAGGTGAAGACGATTGCAAGCCATTAAGAGAAAAAGGAAAGTGGCCCAGAAAAATTTAGGCTGTAGAAGTCAAATGAAAAAATACAAAATTAAGGTTTGGGGGAGAAAGGGTAAGGAAGAGAATGAACTACTGACTTACTAAAAAGAGAGCAAGTAAGTGGGACAGGGAGTCTGAGCCCTCTGAGATAGAATGAGGAAGAGTAAAGTATTCAAAGGCTCAAAGGGAGCTTCAGCAGTGAATATGGAATGGAATGAGCCTGTTAACTCTTTCAATATTAAAAGATAAACAGTAGAGGGAACTTTTCTGAACCAGCATTCATGGTTATCAATAATAAAAATGTCTAACTCATGTAGGACACTTAATAAATCATGAGCTTTGTTCTAAATGCGTTCCACAGATTAGTCCATTTACTTCTCGCAACACCCTGAATAAGCAGATAGTAATGAAGAAACTGAGACCTCACGATGCAAGGTAACAGGCTGGTACCAGAGGCTGAGTGCTCATGCACTTAGCTGATCTCTTTGCAAGATCCTACAAAAACCTTTATATTTTCTGTGGAAAGGGACCTTGGCTCTTTGGAATTTCTCAAAGTAGTCTGGTCCCAAAAAGTAATCCTCTACTTTAGAGAAAAGTTCCTTTATGGGGGATATAAGGTTCTTCCAAGTGCACAAAGCTTTAGAACTCTGAAAAACATCTGGTACAGACAGATGGAGCGTGTGGTCATGAAAGGAGGCAAGTCAGAAAACCAGACTTAGAAGCCACTCTTCTCCCCCGAAGAGACAGAGAACATAGAAAGCAGCCCTTCCTCTCCTCCACGAGGCGTTGACTCAGGGACGCTGCCCACCCCTCCGATATGCAGTGGGGTGGGGGTGAGGTGGGAGGCGCCCTCCGGTTTCCCACTCTCTACCAGACACTCACGGGTTACTCGGCAAGACCTGGGAGAACGCGTGGGAATAAACATAGGACTCGGGGTGACACGGAGGCCTCGAGGCACTGGGAGGGAAATCTGCCCAGGAGCACGCCGGGCCAGGTCTAGAGGCCCTCGGCACACTGGCCCGCGCCAGCGCCCCAGATCTTACCGCCGCGCGGCTGCAGAGGACGAGGCGGCCACGCAAGGCTGTTCTTCCAAGCCTGGGGCGCCGGTGCTTGGCGGCGGCCGGGTCCCGACCCGCTCGCACTCGGGGCAGGAGTGTGAGAGCCGCGGCCTGCCCAGCCCAGACCCTGGAGTTCGAGGCCCCGGGACGCCAACCGTGCGCGCGCCCTCGAGCCTGCCCAAAGAACAGACAGGGCGCGCCCCGCGTGCGGAGCAGGGGAAGCAGCCGCAGGCAGGATCGCTGGCGGCTCCGTCCGCCCTTACCCGGCCCAGCCACTGCCCCGCTTCCCCCGCGCGAGCTTTGGCGGCGGAGCAGCACGATGAGCGCCGGTTGGCCCGAGGGATGAATGACGTAAGGCGCCTCTCCCCGCGGATTGGCCGGGCCCGCGGTGCGTGCAAGGAGTAAACAAACCCCGCCCCCAGCCTTCCCAAAGAGAGGAGGGGACCTTGAGGTGAGGGGGCCGGAACTCTAGCGTTCTGCCCCAGCCCAGGCCTGCCCAGCAGAGAATCCCAATGGGTACTCTGCAGTGACCCCTCTACCTCGCTCCCCAATCGCCTCCAGGGCGGACTGCAGGCCTGAGGCCTAAAATTTATAGACACGCCCTTCACCCCCTCCACTACCCTGGGCTTCAGTGGGAATCTTAACTTTTCCATCTGCTCTCATCTCCCAGGCCGAAAGCAGGAAAACTCCATCTCTTAGAAAGAGAGGCGGTTACATCTCGGTTCCAAGCCATTGATGAGTCGCCCCCAGGGATCAGCGAGAAGGGGAATGGGGACGAGTGACTGTGGGGCCACGTGTGGGAACAAGTTTGGGGCACCCTGTAATTATTCAATGGGTTAGAAACTACTGAGATTGTGGGTTCTTCAATATCTAGGCAAATAAGATCCAAACCGGGTCAGGTCAACATGTCACATGGAAGCTGAAGAGAAAATGGCAGCCCGCACCCCAAAATACCTGTCCATTTAAATATTAAAACATTTGTCTATTGATCCTGTGCCTATGTGAAAAGCATATGTGAGCTTACATTCTAGTGGAGTGGAAAATAATATGCAAAAGAAATAAGCAAAATGTAAACTGTGTTACATCCTGATATGTGCTATGAGGGGAAAAAAGAGATGTTTGAGGCATGGCTTGTGTTAAGTAGGGTGCTTAGTGAAGGTGTAGAAAAGGTGTCATTTAAATATATACCCAAAGGAGGTAGGGAGATGAGAGCATCTTTGGGCCTTTCTCTGGGGTGGGGTGGAGAGACAATTCCTGCATCATTGTTCATAGAAAATGTCCCAGGAGTTCAAGCATGCCAAATGCAGTACTTGGGACTGATTCTAAAATGCAAAACCCCAATGGAGTGATGACCTTACATTGTCCAGTAATAAATCAATAAGATTTATTTAATTTACACAGAATGTTAAAGTTTCAATGAAACCAATACTTTTCAAGCACTTTAAGGAAAAAGATACAAAAACGAGCAAGATAGACAAAACCTCTACCCTCAAGGAACTCAGTCTAGCAGGGGAGACAGATTGTAAACCTCCGCAGTACAATGTGTAAACAGCCATAATAGAAGTAGACACATATAGCGCATGGGCAAATAGAGGTCAGGAGCAGGGGGGTGAGGTGGGTAAGAGGTGTTATTAAGGAGCTATAATTCTCTCAGGATCTCTTTATCTAAAAAGAAAATTAAAACTAAATTTTGGAGTAACACAATAGCTATCAGGGATTCTCTAACTTCTTTATAAGTTCCTAAGGTGGGTAAGTGAAGACAATATTAAGCCAAAACATGAAATTATTAATATTTAGCAATTTTTGTATGACTCAACTTACACTCTTGTAGCATTAATGAGTATTTTGCTATGTAATGCATATAGTAAGTGTTCAATAAATGATGGCAATTATAATCATTTGGTAATTATTACTTTTGAAAAAAAAGGTTTAAAAGTCAATGTTTCATAACACCTTCCAACGTCATAAAATAAAATGGGCAATGGAAGTTCTAAATTTTCCATTTTGATCTAGCTGTGTTTGATCTAGCTGTTTTCCAGTTTGATCTAGCTGTGAATTTCCATGACCTAATCAGGGTATGCTGTAAAAGACACTAAATGCTATTTTCACAGCAGGCCAAGAAATTCAGAATAAGGAACAGCTTGGTTTTGAAGCCAAAAACTGAAAATTCTCCAGGACAGAATAAATTGTCAAGTTGCTTCAGGGAGGAAAATTCATGTAAATCAATTTTTCATTCCCACTCACAGTTCCAATTTAGCAATTTGCACAATAGTCAGCTTTCTCTCTTCCTTCATAGTTCCCCATTAAGGGATCTTGTTTCCTTCGAAAAGAAAAATAAAGCTTCCACCATCTCCAGTGCCGTGCCAGAGAGTAGATGTCTGAAACATGACAGAACACTTATTGATTCAGTAAACACTTATTATATGCCAAGAACAGTGCAAAGCATTGGAAATGTGAACATAAGTACCCAAAGAGCTCTCTGTTCATGGGTGTTCCTTGTGCTTATAACAATCCCCCAGTTCACCCACACCTCACCTACATGTGCCTTCTCATAAGCTTAAATGACACTTTCTCCAGAAAAGTTTCCTCTGCTCTCCATCTCCAGCTCTTTTCCCATTAAATTCTATTTGTCTTTCAAACATTCATCAAGCTTATAATTACTCATTTGTTTGTTAGACTGTTAGACTGTAAGCTCCTCAAGGTCCAGAGCCTTGTCATCCTGTTCACTATCAGTGTTGAAGAGAAGTTTGATAAGTTTTTATCGAATGGATTAGATTGCCACCACCCAGTACAGTTGGAAAGAAGAGAGAAGCACAAATAAATAGTCTCTAATTGTAAATATGGTGACCACAAAAGAGAGGGCCATGAAAGAGACAGATCTGTTTGCCCCTCTCCTGGTGCTGGATGCTGCTCTCTGCAGTAGAGTTTATAGGACTTATGGGCCAGTGCCTCTAAAACTTTAATGTACATAGCACATTTAGAGAGCTTATTAAAATTCAGACTCTGAATCAGTAGGTCTAAGGTAGGGTATAGTCTGCATTTCCAACAAGCTCCCAGCTGGTACTGCTTTACCAAACACCACGTTTTGAGTAACAAGGACCTTAGTGACACCTTTTTATCACATGAAACCATCTGTAATTGTCTGGACAGTTGCAGATATGACTTTTTTTTTTTAAAGCATCTTGTTTTCACACCAAATCCACCCAGTGACTGACAAAAGAAATAACACTTAAGAAAAAAAAATGTGTTAAATCAAGGCCTTGTCTTCCAGAAACGATTCTATTATGTGCAGTTTAATAATATTAATAGGGCAAAGTAGAATCAACACCAAGCAACATGTCGCTTACTTTTGCATGTTTTTAAACTACAGATATTTGGGTTCAAACTTTATTACTCATCTGCAAATTATATATTTTTTCTCAACATTTTGTTTGAGTCATCTGTCTTGATGTAGTTAATTTTCACTGATATAAGAATAACAAAAACTGTATAACCCATTCTCTTATTGATAGGCATTTGGATTTTCTACCTTTATTTCTAGTCTTTTGTTACGAATATTCTTGTACACCTCTTCTTCATACATGTGAAAGTTTCCATAGGGTCTTAGTTATGCACAGGGGTGGGAGTCAAAATATTTAACAACTGGTATAATACACAACAGATCTTTGTTTTCCTTTCCCACTCTGAGACAAATTCTTATATGCAGGTGGTTCATTTTGGAAAATGATTCCAAACAACAGGAGCAGGGGCTAGGTAGAGTGCAACATGAAGGAAGAAAAGCTAATTCAAGGATATGTTACTGAGATGATCACTGCTGGAGGCCATTGAGGCTTCATGATGCCGGAGACTCTCCATGGAACTATAAAGAGCACAGCTCAGAACTCTCCACTTAAGGAATGGAAGAAGTTGTATTTATACACTGGCTCCTATCCCCATTGGGATCAACTCTAGTGCTTCCAGGTTTGACCATGGGTGAAAATAACAGAGTGGGTTCAGATGAGTATTCTATGCTGGGAGGCAGAGTAATCCTAGCTCAGAAAACAGGAACAATGGGTAGGTGAGGTGCTGTCAGATTACACCTGGGCCACTGATTCCTACAACTGGAATAAAAAACAGTGGGCCAAGAGGGTGTGAAGTAGGGCAAAAGGTGACCAACACTGATACAAATAATTGAATAATAAGTGGAGAATAAGAGACAGCTCTTCCTTACAGTAAAATCCCAAAGAGTAATTATAAAGAAATAATGAAAATAGAAAATCACCATGTTTAGGCAAGTAGTACAGGAATAATTGTTGTAGGCAGGAATCACATCTATGGATGCTAAAACTACTGAGTGAAAGATAGAAAACAAGATATTTTTATAGTCTAAAAGTATCTCCTCATAAGATTAACTACAAAGTAGAAAAGAGTAACCTTATGATGGAAAAATCTGGCAGACACCACCTTAATTGAGTATTCAAGGTTACCACCATCAATAAGATGTGTCTTCCTGATAAGCTACACTGAGAAGTTCACATCACTTCTGCAGTTTTCCAATAAAAATTCGGAACCTTAATCTAATCACAAGAAGGTATCAGACCAACCCAAACTGAGGAACATTCTATAAAATAACTGCCAATATTTTTTTAAAAGGTCAAGGTCATAAAAGAAAGAAAGACTGAAGAACTGTCTCAGGTTGCAGAAGACTAAGGAGACAAGAAAATTAAATGCATTGTGGGACCCTGGATTGATTCCTGGACCAGAAAAAGGATGTTAGTTGGAATACTAACAAAATTCAAATGAGGTCTGTATTATAGTGATGTAAAATATTATTTAGGGGAAGCTGGATAAAGGGGACCTCCTGTGTACTATTTTAAGAACTTTTCTGTAAGTCTAAAATTATTTCAGAATAAAAAATTTAAAAAAATAAAGACTGAGGGATCCTATTGAAACACAGATTCTGATTCAGTAGATCTGGAATGAGGCCTGAAATTCTGCTTTTCTGAAAAGCATTCTGGTGATGCTGAGGCTACTGGTCCCAATAGCATATTTGAGTAGCAAGACTTTTTCCCTTTTGCTGTATTGAGGTGAAACTGACATAAACTATGCATATTTAAAGTGAATACATTGATGAGTTTTAACATATGTGTATACCTATAAAACCATCACTACATTCAAGATAATGAATTCTTGTTGGTAGACAATTCTACGTGGCTCTCTCATTTCTGCTTATCTTGTAAGTAGAGGCACCAAGGCTTTTGTTGTAGAATAGAGATAGTGTCTCTCTCCAGAGTAGAGGGCAGTTTTTCCTTGCCCTTGGGAGCAAGTACTGGGCAGGTTCACTTGCAGTCCATTACAAAAGAGTCAGGTTTCTTAAGCTCGAGATTCCTCAGCTGTACCGCAGACCCACTGTGTGTACAGCATCAACCTGGACAGATTCTTTAAAAATATTGCTATAAAATAGATAAATTTCAGGAAATCAGCTCCATGTGTCTCCATAATGCCCCTCCTTCCTTGTCTTTCTCATTAGACTAATATTACTTTGAACTAAAATCAAAACCAAACCCCTTCCTTTCTTCTAATAACTCAATGTTTATCGTCCTTCAAGTTTCCTACTATGAGCTTAGAGCTAATAATAGGCTCCTCTACAGTCAGGGAATGAAATTCCAATGGCCTGACTGATTCCTCTACCATACAGGTGTCACTATATATGCATGAGAACCCAAAGCAATGAACAGAGAAACACTAATTAAAATGGCTTTAATAGATATTATGTATAGATCAATCATTCACTGTTTCATTGTAGTTTTCCAAATAATTATAGATAATTTTCAGAAGGGATTTTTAACAGCTACTAGGCTAATTCTATCATGTTAGTATTTGAAATTATCTTTCCTCCAGTCATTTTAAATCTTTCTAAATATTTAAAAATACAGTATATTTTCACAACAACTTATACCACCTTTTCCCTACCACAAAGAATTCTTCTCTAGTAATTTCTTTTGTGCAAGAATGTAGAATAGAGACTAAGGGGCCTAAACAGGCTCTAAAGAGACAGGGTGACATAAAACCTTTCTTCTCTAACTATATTAAGCCCAAATTTTTCTTGAGTCACAACTGTAGTTAACATATATGCTTATTCCTCTGTGACCCTGATGTACAGAAACCAAAACAGAAAATACTATTAAATAAGAATTTCTAGGTAAAATTAAAAACATTCAAAAGTTAAAGTAGATAAAAAGGTAAAGGAAAAATTCATATACACATGAAAAATATTTCTATTGTTATGCATTCTAGATTTCATCTACAGATCTTAACAATGGTTTATTAGGTTCTCAATGATTAATTAATAAAACTATAAAATTCATAAATAACATTAGAGAATAAGATTATCAATTTACTGATGCATATAAATTAGAATCTATATTTATTGCCTTGCACAGATAGGAAAATTTTGTATTAATTTTCCACAAAATCACTCTGAAACATTTACACAAATCAGCTTATTTTATTTATTTTATTTTATTATTTTATTTTATTTATTATTTTATTTTATTTTATTATTTTATTTTTTATTTTATTTTTTTATTTTATTTTATTATTTTTATTTTATTTATTTCATTTTATTTTATTTTTTATTTATTTATTTATTTATTTATTTATTTATTTATTTATTTATTTATTTTATTATTTTATTTTATTTTATTATATTCAATCGAGGCAATCCTTGATTGACCTCACAGATTGCAAGGATCTTGTCAGCTTACAATCTCTTTTTTTAAAAAAATTTTTATGCCTACAGCACCTGGTCTTCCTAGGAGGTCTCCTTTTCAAGTACTAACCCGACCTGACCCTGCTTAGCTTCTGAGATCAGACGAAATCGGGCCCGTTCAGGGTGGCATGGCCATAGACAAATCAGCTTATTTTAAATAAAAATTAGAAACATTATGATAGCTATGTACAAAATATATATATTTGTACAGTCTACTTAACATTCTAAGTAAAGGTAGCTGAAACGTTTTTGCTATTATATAGTATTAGTACCAAGCTATAAGTTATAGAAGGAATATGAGAACTCTTCCACTCAGTACATTATTAAATCATGTTCAAATATTATATACATTTTGCCTTGAAGGATTTGAAAATCCTCCTTAGTGACTTCTTAAGTCACTAGACTTATTTTTTTAAAGTTTAAATAAAGATATTCATTTAAAGATATAGCTAATTTAGCAAACCATCCAACGAAGTAAATGAGCAAAAGAGATGAACAGACATTTCACTGAAGAGGATAAACAGATGGCAAAATACATATGAAAAGATGTTCAACATCATTATTAGAGAAGAGCAAATTAAAATCACAATGAGAAACTACACACCTATTGCAGTGGCTAAAAATAAAATTGTCCAACACCAAATGTCAGTTAGGTTTAAGATGAGTGTTAAATTTAGGGTTATGGGAAGGGTTAGGTTTAATGTTAGGGTTAGGGTTAGGGTTATAGTTAGTTTTAGGGTTAGGTTAAGTTTAGAGTTATGGTTATGTTTATGGTTAGGGTAAGGGTTAGGTTTAGGTTTAAGGTTAGCTTTAAGGTAAGAGTAAAAGCAAAGGTTTAGGTTTAAAGTAAAAGTTAGGGTTAGGATTCAGGGTTAAGTTTTGCTGTTAGAATTAGTGTTAGGATTATATTTGGGGTTATTTTTAGGATTAGAGTTAAGATTAGGGTTTGGTTTAGGGTTAAGAGTAGAGTTTAGGTTTATAATTAGGGTTATGGTATAAATCATTTAGGTTATGGTTAGGTTAGGTTAGGTTTAGGTTTAGGTCTAGTTTTAGGGTTTGCATTAGGGTGAGGGTAGAGGTTATTGATAGGTTTAGGTTTAGGGTTAGGATTAAGGTTAGGGTTAGGATTTGGGGTTGGGGTTTGTGTTAGCGTTAGGATTAAGATAAGATTAGGGTTAGGTTAGGGTTAGAATTAAAGTTAGGTGTAAAGTTTATTGTTTAAAGTTAGGGTTAGATTTAGGATTAGGTTAGTTTTAGGGTAAAGGTTATTGTTAAGTATAGGATTAGGAAATTGGTTAGGTTTAGGGTTAGATTAAGGGTTGAGTTTAGGTTTAGGCTTAGAATTATGATTAGGATTAAGTTTAGGTTAAGAGTTTGGGTGTGGGTCAGGTGTACAGTTATGTGATTTTAGGGTTACAGACAGGGATGGGGTAGGGGTAGGTGAAAGGGTATGTTTAGGGTCACATTTAGGGTTAGGTTTAAGTTTAGGGTTAGATTCAGGTTTTCTTTGGAGTTATGATTAGGTTTAGGGTATAGTTTAGTGTTAGTTGTAGGGTTAGGTTTATGTTTATATTTGAATTTCAGTTTAGAGATCAGGTTAGGGTTAAAATTGGTGTTAAGATTTAGATTCTAATTAGTTTTAGGCTTAGGTTTAGGATTTAGTTTAGGGTTAAGCTTATTATTAGGGTTAAATTTAGGGTTTGGTTTAGGGTTAGTTTAGTTTTAGGATCAGAGTTATAGTTAGGTTTAGGTTAGGGTTTATGTTAGAGTTAGGAGTATGCATAAGTTTAGGTTTAGAATTAAGATGATGGTTAAGATTTAGGTTTAGTGTTTGGTGTTAACAATAGTATTAGAGTTAGGGTTGAGGTTAAAGTTAGGGTTAAAGTTCTGCTTTGGGTTATGTTTTGGCTTGTTTTAAGGTTAAAATTAGGGTTAGGGTTAAATTTAGTGTTTAAGTTAGATTTAGGGTTATGGTTAGGGTTATGTGTAGGATTTGTTACTGTTAGAGTTCAAATTATGGTTAGTGTTAGTTTTAGTGTTAAGGTTAAGTTTAAGATTTGGGTAATGAATGGTTATGTTTAAATTCATGTTTAATTATTTGGTTAGAATTAGGGTTAGGATTATATTTAGGATATAGGTTGGGGTGAGGGTAAGGATTAGGTTTTAGGGTTAGGTTTAGTGTAGAGATAGGGTTTTATTTCTTTCTGATATTATATTATGTTGTTTTTGTTTATTTTTCAAATTTTCTATAACATAAAGTTTAAAAGTTGAAAAAGATATAAACAGGGTAAAAAACAAGTTGTGAGCTAGGAGATGATATCTGTAGGACATAAAATTGACAAAGCATTAATATTTCCAAAAATTTTCCAAATTCCTAGTCCTTAAAGACACCAACATCATTTCTCATTATCCCACATAATAATCTTATCTATTTGCAGTATGACTTGGACTGGTTACTTCATGAAGTTATAAAGGCAAGGAAGGAATTTTCTACTTTTCTGGTTCTCTTAGAACCAAGAGATGCTCTGAGTTGTAGCCAGCCTGTCCATGTCCGAGAAGCTCTGAGCCAAGCCACCCTGCTTTGGATTATTTTTCTGGGCTACATGCCTTAATCTGTGCTCCTGTAATTTGCAGTACGTGAGAATTCACTCATTCCCTTGCATTTCTTCCCTACTTCCCTACTCATTCTAAATAATGTAATTTTCGGTTCTTCAGCCTTTCATATTTTTTTCATTTGTATTTATCTAAAAATATTCTTAATATTCTTAATAATCTCTAATATGTGCCAGATACTGAGTGAGGCTCTCAAGGATACATTTCTTTTTGTTTTTATTTTTTAACAGCTTCATTGAGGTGTAATTGATATCCAAAAGACTGCACATATTTACTGTAAACAATTTGATGAGTTTGAACATATGCATACACCTGTGGAACCAGGATAAATTTGTGAACAAAATACATGCAGTCACTGCTTTTATAATGCTTATAGCCTAATAGGGGAGCCAGACATTAATAAAATATTCACACAAGTAAACATAAAAAATAAATATAAATGCCATGAAGTACAGATGCAGTATATAAACGACAGTATGTCAAGGGTACTATAAGATTTTGAGGATTAGAGACAGGTGTAGAAGTGCAAAATGTGGTGTTTGGACATCCCAGAAAGTGGGCACCTCATGCAGTTCGACATGGAACCTAGAAATAAATGATTTGAAGAGGAAACCATAGGCTATACCATTCTAGAAATTAAAAGTGAGTCAGAGAGCACTGTAGGTACCTATAGGTGAGAGCTATATCAATTCCTCACAGAAAAATCATCCTCCCCACCCCTTTCACTCCATGTAATTCTGTAGAGCTGACTCCACCACTGAATGTAAGAGGAGGACATGTAAATAGGACGAAGCTGGGAAGTTTATCTCATCTCCATGGACTGATTCACAGATAACCACATGAACCAATCATGAGCCTATCAGGGAAATTAACTTTGTATTACGTTCTGAAAAAAGATTATTTTCTCTTTCAGCCAGATATATCTCTTATGAGGGCATAGAAGTTGGTCTTGCTCCTCTCTGAAGCCTGATTCTAAAGCCAATATAGAGCCACCAAGATTTCCAAACCTACCAAGCCCAAGGTTGTAATAACAGAAAACAAGAATTCTTCAGGTGGATTATTAAGTGTAATTGTAAGAGGGGCCCACCTTTCCCATTTGGTTACCAGATCTGTGCACTCCAGCTTTGTGGTAAGCAGCTCCATACATTGAATGCACAATACAGTATATGTACGGCAACATCCCTAACTCACAGGGTTTTGAAAATTCATAAATGATTATGTTGGCAGAAGAGCCATGGGCAGGGAGATCAAATCCATACTCAGAATATGTCTACCCCAGCGAATAAAGCATCACCTTCCCATGATAGGAGAGGTCAATACATAAACCTATCATCATGAAATATTTCCATTTCAAAAACTTAAAATCAACTTCTGTGTTGGAAGGCTGGGTACACATAAGAGGTGGTAGCCACCCAGTCTTGGTGAGTGGAATATCGTGATGTTCACTTCACACAGAGCCCCCATCTCTGCTACCATGGCCATTTTGTGCATGGTCATAATGAATATGAAGGAGGCAGAGAAAGCCAAGTGACATTCACAGGACACATCATATATCTGATTTGCTCTGATGATGGTGCCTCTGTGAGCATTTGTGTGGTAATGACTATCTTCGTATTCTGCCTACTCTGTGAGGTTGATCTTCATATCCACCCCAAGACCTCCTATTTAGCAATTTTCCAAGGACTCAATCAGCAAAGGCAAACTATTAGCCACTGCCCATGAATCATTGTAGATTAGTCCCTCAGGCCATCTCATCTTCCATGTGAAGTGTCCAACCAGATGTACCACACGAGTTCCATCTAGTATTTCTTTTCACCACTCTATTTCAGAGGCCACCAATGTGACGCTGTAGTGCAATTGACCACTTCCAGCTGTTGTAGGCAAATCATGAAAATCTATCTATGAATCAGGCCCTGGAATTTTTTCCCCATGAGACCATAGGTATGAACCGAAGAAGAGAAGGTAAAGTATGAGAAAAAAATTGTGAGAGAATTGTCTGAGCTCTCAGCCCATAGTTTCTTTGTGCCTTTCAAAATGGTGTGGGCCCTAACTTGTATATATGCAAAATCAACTTATACTTCTTTTACATGCAATTTTGTGGTTAGGGGATCCTATTTATACCTAGTCCATGGTAAGAAGTTCAGATCACTTGCTTTCCCATGACCAGGTATTTAGTCACTCCCATGGTTCACAGGAAGCAGGAATAAATGGAGAACAGGGGACAGTGATAAAAGGCTCACTCTTTATGGTCAGCACTATGATTCTATTGTATAATTTGCCAGTGGAATCCTATAGCAATCTGCCAAATACCTCTAATATAATTCAGTTTTCTGGTGCAGCTTGCTCCTGTTGCTGAAAACTTTCTTGACCTGAGTCCTATTCCAAACTGGCAGCCTTATAAATTACCTAGTACATGGATTGGCATAGCATGTCCTAAAGTGAAAAATGTTGCCTCCAAAATCCTAAGAGGCCCCTCAAAATTACATTTCTTTCTTAGCTGTGCATAATACAAAATGCAGCAATTTGTCCCTACTTTCAAATGAATATCCCAGAATTTTGTACTTAGAAACTCCAACTACTTTTGACAATACCACTGAATTTTTATAGATTTATCTCCCACCATCTGCCACGCTTAATTGTCTTAGTAAAACATCTAGAGTGCTCCTAATGCCTGCTCACCAGATTCCATTAGCAAAGTGTCATGAACCAACATGATGATCTCAGGCATGTAAAGATGAACAAGTTCACCCAGGCTTTATTGTCATAGAGAGGAGGAGAATGGACAGAGCACTAAGGCAAGAGAATAAAGGTAACTATTAACCCTGCCATATAAATGCAAACTTTAACAAATTTAGTCAATTGGAATAACCGCATCTGCAAAAAATACAGCACATGCTTGGATTAAACACTCCCACACCCTGCACTACAGCTGCCCCAACTCCACTGGCAGTCGCCTGCGCTCAAGCCCCTGGTGGCTGGAATCATACCTACACATTTCATCACCACATGATCATATTTACCATAACCTTTTGTCATTCTCCATTACCCACTGCCAAACAGTCAAGCAGTCCCTAAGCAGCAGCAAGGTGGCTCACAGGGCTGCAGGGATCACTTATGCAACTGTAAACCGGGTGGCTTGCTACATTTTCATTGCCAACCTGGAGGGATGCAATAAGCCCAAATGGATTCAGGCAAGATCAGTATGTTGTCAGGTCCTCACAAACCTAGTGCCATAGGACAACATGGAACTGGAGGGATCACATGGCAAAAAGTCATTAAAGAGCCAACTCTAAACCACAGCCAAGTTTTACAGACTTACATAGAAACTAAGTTGTTTCTGACTAAATGAATTTCTTATTTAAAAAAAAAAAAATGTCCTTTAGAACTTTTTAATTTTCAGCAAGGCTCTAAAAGTAGATTTCATACTATTTGTATATTTGCAGATATTCTTGTGCTTTTATTTTTTTTGCCTCTAATAGTTTAATTGTATATAGATTCTTTTGGGAGCTACCATATACTATGACACCTCTGCATTCTGAAGGTATTATTCAGTTTGTTTCCTGTCATCTATTTTGCTGATGAGAGATCAACTGTCATTTTTACGGTGACACAATGACATGCTTATTCATTTTTAGAAAAGTTGTCTCTTTCCCTGGTATTTATATAAAAATATTTTCCCTTTATCTGTGATTAAGCTGCAGCTTCTTTACCTGTGTGCAATTTCTACCTGAGGACAAAGTCTTTTATCCTTTCCAGGCAATTCTCTATAATTGTCTCTGGATATCTCCCCTACTTATTTATTTCTCTACTTTTTTAGGTACATATTAGACTTATTTTGAAATTGCCCAATATATTTCTAATACCTAATAGTTGTTCTTAAAAAAAAATCACTGTGGTGATTGTGCTGCATTCTGGTAATTTAACATTTACTTTCTTCAATTGTGAACAGTTTAAACTTTTAAAACGTTACTATTACTGGTTTATTATAAAGGATATTTTATTGTTGTAAATTGTACAGATAAATAGCCAGATGAAGGTACATAGGCAGAGGTCTGGAAGAGTCCTGAGCACAGAAGCTTCAGTTCTCTCGGCGCTGGGTAGAACCACCCTCCTGGCACATGGATGTGCTCACCAATCGGGAAACTCCCCCATTTGAGGGCTTTTATGGAGGTTCCACTATTTAGGCAAGATCAATTAAATCATTGGCCATTTGTGATATGACCAATTTAAACTTGATCTCATACTTTTTCCTTTCAATTATCTTTTAATATTTCTAAGTGTTCCATTTTAAAAATATCTACTTGTACTTGATTTATTTCTGCTTGCTTTTGTTCTTTATTGGGAGAAAATCTTTTTTAAAAAACAGCTTTGTTGAGGTATAATTGACACACCATGACCTGCACATGTTTAAAGCATCCAATTTGATAAGTTTTGACATATGTATACACCCATGAACCATCACAATTAAAATAATGAATATCATCACTTCCGAAAGTTTCCTAAATCCTCTCTTCCCTCCTGATCCAACCCTATCTCCAGGCAACCCCTGATTTACTTTCTATCATTTGCACTTTATAGAATTCTTATAGAAATGGAATCATATCGCATGTACTTTTTTCTAAATCTGGCTTCATATATGTTGTATCAACATTTCATTCCTTTTTATTGCTGAGTAGTATTCTACTATTCTACTGTAGGACAACATACTTTGTTTATCCATTCACCTGTTAGTGGACTTTTCAGTAGTTTCTGGTTTTTTGGTTCTTACAAATAAAACTACTATGAAAGCTCATGTATAAGTTTTTATGTTGACATACGCTTTTATTTCTCTTGGATAAATAGGTAGGCATGAAATGCCTGGGTCATATGGTGGGTATATATTTAGCTTTCTAAAAAACTGCCAAACTGTTTTCTAAAATGGTTGTGCCATTTATACTGCTTCCTGTAATTTTTTTTTAATTGAGGTGAAATTCACACAACACAATTGTTTTCAAGTGTACAACTTCGTAATATTTAGTGCATTTGCAATGTTGTGCAACCACCACCTCTATTTGTAGTTTCAAAATTTTTCATTGCCCTAAAACACCCCATGCCCATTAAGTAATCACTCCCAATCTCTCATCTCTCCCTCCCGCCCCTGGCAATCACTAATCTGCCTCTTTGCATTTGCCTATTCCAGACATTTCATACAAAAGGAATCACATACAACCTTTTTGGTCTGGCTTCTATGACATAGCATGTTTTTGAAGTTTGTCCATGTTGTAGCATGTATTAGATACTTCATTCCCTTTCATGTCTGAATAATATTCCATTGTATGTATATAGCATGATTTGTTCACCCATTTACCTGCTGATGGGCATTTAAATCACTTCTAACCTTTGGCCACTGCAGAGTGCAGCTGTGAACATTCATGAGTGACTACCTGTTTTAAATTTTTCTGGTATATACCTAAGAGTGAAGTTGTGAGGTAATATCCATATCCTTACCAACATTTTTTTTTCTAATTTATAGCCACTCAGTAGGCGTGAAGTGATATTTCACTGTGATTTTGATTTGCATTTCCTTAATGACCAATGATTCTGAATACCTTTTCATGTTGGCGATTTGCATTATCTTCTTTGGAGAAATTATCTATTCCAGACCTTTGTCCATTTTTAAATTAGGATCTTTTTTTTTGAGGGGTATGTTGTAAGAGTTCTTCAGACATTCTAGATACTAGAGCCTTATCAGGTATATGATTTGGAAATATTTTCTCTCACACTGTAGACTGTTGCTCTTGTTTTTGAAGGTAAATTTAAGAATCCATTACCAAATTTCTTGCTTTTATGTATGTTACCACTTCTTTTATCTACTTATTTACTTAACAGGAGTTTGAGTTGAATTTCATTTGATTACTGCTTAGTTTCAAGATTGGCAAGCTCATCTTGAATGGAAGATTTTTGTTGCTGCATTCACTTAGAGAACTTGGGCCTCTACTCTAGCACTCAGTATTAGGTGAATGCCTGAGATCTCCAATAAAGTAAGAAAATGAGGGATGTTATAGATCTAGTCCAGGAGTTAGAAGATAGCAATTTTGTTGAGGCTTTTATACCATTTGCAAAAAATATTAAACTCTGACTGTAGCCACTATGGAAAACAGTATGGAGTTTCCTCCAAAAATTAAAACTAGAACTACTATATGACTCAGTAATTCCAGTTCTGGATATTTATATAAAGAAAATAAAATGCTAACTCAAAATATATATGCACTACCATGTTCACTGTGGCATATTTACAATAGCCAAGCTTTGGAAACAACCTAAGTGTCAACCAACAGATGAATGGATAAAGAAAATGTGCTATATGTGGGAATATACATATATGTAGAATATTATTCAGCCATAAAAAATAAAATCTTGCCATTTGCAACAACATGGATGGACCACAAGAGCATTATGCTATGTGAAATAAGTTAGACAGAGAAAGACAAATACCACATGGTCTCACTTGTATGTGAAATGTAAACAAAACAAAATAAAAATAAGTTCATAGATAGAGAATGGATTAGTGGTTGTCAGGTCCAAGGTGTGAGAGGTGGGAAAAATGGATGAAGGGGGTCAAAAGGTACAGACTTTCAGTTATAAAATGAATAAGTTATAGGGATGTAATGTACAGCATGATGACTAATTTAAAATTTCTCACCATGAGAAAAAAAAACCTGAAGCTACGTATGGTGACGGATATCAACTAGACTGACTGTGATCACTTTGCAATGCATACAAATATCAAATCGTGTTGTATACATGAAAATAATATAATGTTACATGTCAACTATAACGCAGTTAAAAAAACTTGACTATATTAAGGGTTGCAAGAACATAAACAAACAAAAAGAATTCTTATTTACTGTTGGTGGAAGAATATAAAGTGGCAGAGCAACTTAAGAGAGAAACTTGGAAAACTAAATTACATTGAAAATGTGCACACGCTACAATTCAGTGATTCTATTTCCAGATATATTCCCCGGAGCAGGTATCTGTGCTCAGGGAGCTTGTACAAGGATGCTCCTACCAGCATTACTCTCACTAGGTATTAATTAGAAATTACAGAAAACTGAAGAAAATAAAGTATAAACTTACAACAGAATGCAATATATTACTCAAAATGATCCAGAGCTGCATGTTATCAATAGACTTCCGAAATAATGACAAATGTTAGCTGCAGAAAAATGTGTCTAGTATGCCACTGTCGAACTTTTAAAAATTAAGTACTGGTCATAGGTAAATGTGTTAAAAACAGACTGGAAGGTACACAGCTTTGCTCATATCAGCATTATTCACAATAGCCAAAAGGTGGAAACAACCCAAGTATCCACTGATAGGTAAATGGATAAGCAAAATGTCATTTATACACATAATAGAATATTATTTGACCTTGAAAAGGAAATTCTCATACATGCTATAACATGGATGAACCTTGAAGACATTGTGCTAAATGAAATAAGATAGTAATAAAGATACTATATGGCCCCACTTATAAGAAGTACCTAGAATAGTCAAATTCACAAACAAAAACTAGAATAGTGGTTGTCAGGGCCTGGGGCAGGGGGTCAAATGGAGAATTAATAGTTACCTCTGGAAGATGCAGAGAACATAAATGAGATAAGACAGACTTCAATTTGATCAATCTTTTAAAATAACTTTTACAATCAGCCTTGATTTTAAGCTTTGAGCTTTAATTATAGGTGAGTCTTTCATAGCCACTATGTGACACACAGCAATTGCTTGGCTTGCACTTCCACCTACCAGAGGTAACAAGTGGTTAAATACTTCTCTTTAGCATTTGCTTTTAAACTTTTTATTATGGAAATTTGCAAACACTAAAACAGTAGAGTGATTCAATTACCAGCTCATAGAGATCTCTACGCATGTGTTCTTAATGTTCTATTGGATGACCTACCGAAGTGCTCTTTTTCTCTACTTTTCAGTTGAATAAAGGAGAAAGTCTATCTACTTATATCAGAATGACAAGTGATATCCAAAAGTAATATTCTGGCACAGCGGATGTTGAGGTTAAGTGAAACTATCTAAAAATGC
Source organism: Rousettus aegyptiacus (assembly GCF_014176215.1). Taxonomy (NCBI): domain Eukaryota; kingdom Metazoa; phylum Chordata; class Mammalia; order Chiroptera; family Pteropodidae; genus Rousettus; species Rousettus aegyptiacus. The sequence goes on along the minus strand of NW_023416307.1, from coordinate 123,511,536 downwards.
GTGACTTTTCTTTGGTTCTTCTAGGTAAAAGAGGAACATTTCACATAAGGTCTATTTCCTAGAAGTTTGAGACAAGTGCAAGCCAAGCAATTATGGTTTATCAAATGTTATTAATTAACATCTGTACAGTCATAGAATTTACTCTATGGTCTAAAATTCAACATTCTAGGAAGCTGCAACACAAAATAACAAAAGACAATAATAACACCTTTAGACAGCATTTCCAAATCAGTGTGACCTCAAGTTGCTTTGTTTCCGTTGCTCTTCTTTAAAAATGATCGCTTCTGTGTTTATCTTTACCTTTTTAGCCTGTTGAAGTTTTTTGCTTACCAAGATACACAGCGGATTAAAAATAAACTATCTAAAAGAAAATGTGGTGTATACACACAAACACACTGGAATACTACCTAGCCATAAATAAGAATGAAATCTTGCCATTTGTAACATGGATGGACCTCAAGGGGATTATGCTAAGTGAAATAAGACAAAGACATACAATCTCACTTACACGTAGAATCTAAAAAAAAAAAAAAAACAAAAAAAACAAAACAAAACCCAAAAAACCCCAAAACAAGCTCATAGACAGAGAATAGACAGGTGGGGGATGGGAGCTGGGCAAAATGGGTGAAGGGAGTGAAAAGGCACAAATTTCCAGTTGGATGTAATGTACAACTATAGTTAACGATACTGTATTACCTATTTGAAAGTTGCTAAGAGAGTAGATATTAAAAGTTCTCATAAGAAAAAAATTCTGTAACTATGTATGGTAATGGGTGTTAACTACTTACTATGGTGGTTATTTTACAATGTATCTAAATATCAAATCATTATGTGGTTGTACACCTGAAACAAATATACTTTATGTTAATTACACCTCGATTAAAAAAAAAGAATTATTCAAACCCAATTCTAAAGCATAATCTCCATTGCTTACACAGTGGCACTTATCACCAAGTTGTTTTTCCACTGAAATCTGGAAAAGGATGGAATCTTTTGTCTAATCAAGTAGGCTTGGACAAAGACAGCTTGAGAGTTTCTGCTGTAAGTTACCATGGCTAGAAGAAAATAACTTACCTTAAGAATACAGTGCCATCATGCAATAAACATTCATTCCTCTACTTCCTAATAAATGCTGACTTTATGCAAGCAGGTACCATACAAGACTCATTTTCCTGTGTCCCTAGGACTTGGACCTATAGAGGCTTCCTGAATGCATGGAATGAATGAAACCCATGATACATTCACAAAGCAGTAAGATCTTGGTGGTGATCAAAATTTTCACAGAAAAAAAGTGTTTGTTAAATGTGCAAGGCTCTATCTTCAGCCAAAAGAAGTCACAGGGGCCCTTCACAGGGCTGTCGTAGCTCTCAAACTTGGGCAGTTCCAGGTTCTTGGCTCTTAACCAAGTTTTTGAAAAGTTCTGGGTATAGATACCACAGTTCTTTACCTCCCTTACACGTCAGCACTACAATTCTTCACATCTAACTGTATGTTCAAACTTTAATGTGCTCTTACCTTGTTCTTTGGTGTGGTTGACAGCCTTCTGATTTGCATGTCCTTGTGTCCTTCCTCTTGAGTGTGGGCTGTGACTCACTTCTAACAAATAGAATATGGTAAAGTGAGAGAATGTCATTTAAGATGAATTTACAAAAAGGCTCTCACTCTATCTTGCTCTCTTGCTTCCTCTGATGGAAGTCACCTGCAATGTTGTGAGCTGACTTAGGAGAGGCACATGCAACAAGGAACTGAGGGATGGTTCTGTTCAGTAGAAAGTGAGGAACTGGGGCCCTCAGTCTAACAAACCACAAATAACTGAATTCCGCTCAAAACCACCTGAGCGATTTTGGAAAGCCTGTCAAGGCTTGAGATGACTGCAACCCTGGCCAACAAATCAATCACAGTGTGAGAATCACAGCCAGCGGACCCAGGTAAGCTATATTGAGTCCTCACCAACAGAAATTGTGAAATGTTTGAAGCTGCTACATTTTAAGATAACTTTTTACACAGCAACAGATAACCAATACATCCATGACAAATGAAGCGTTACGATATTACAGCCTGAAAACTGTCTAGCAGTTACCTTGGACAAGTTACTTAACCTGCAGGGACTTTGGTTCCTTATCTTCATATGAAATGAGAAGAGCCTTTTCTACCTCATGGATTAACTGTTAACAGACTCAAAGTGGTTTACTAGTATCTTCAAAGAGAACTCTTAATCTAACTTTCCACAATTTGTATATCCTTGTATCAAAAACACTTTTAATTAGTAATAAGGAAGGACACATTCAAAGTCAGGTAAAAACCATGTTTTCCTTTTAATTGACCACTTAATTCACACTGTTTCCGTTCTTGGCTGCTACTTTGGTAACAATTAGGTCCCCACCTCTCAAGAACATTGCATCTGAACAGGCTGAGATTGACCCAATGTGAACACAGGCCCTGGAATAACAAGAACAACAAAAACCAGTCTTTCTCTTCACTTAGAAAGAGACAATGAGTCAGAGGGTTGAAAGCTCCATTTTCCAAAAAGAGAACCTGGAACTCAATGTAAAAATGAAAACCAAAATGTATCAGAAAATGAAGTATAGTGCTTTCTCATATACTCAAGGTCAAGATGGTTTTTGAGAAATAAGTATCTGATCACCTGGCCTCTTGTATTAGGAATGGCCCCACTCCAGCATTTTTAAAGGAAGATATTTTTGTTTCTATTTCATTTCTTGAACTGGGTATAAAATCTACTAAATGGGAGATAATGAATCAGAATAAATCAGTTCACACATAAGAGACACTCCTAGATAGATTTTTGGTTGCTGAGAATATTCAGCACATTATTTCAAAGTGGCAAAATTCAGGGTAATCTGAGAAGAGAATTCAAAAGCAGCAGCTACATTCACTGATAGATTTTGTGAGACACACATACAAACAACCCCATTTCTTTCAGTGTACATGTCAAGAGGCCAAGACCCCTGATCATCAAAATAAGTTATTTTGTACATTACAGTGCACAGAACAATAGAGGGAAAGACACTTTCTTAGAGAGTGACGGAAAGGCATTTGCAAAAGGTTCATATCACTCTGAGGTGGAAGGCCTGGAGCCCAGTGCCACACGGCCTTCATTAGCTTGACCCCTCCTCTTCTTTGGTTGCGGTAGCCTTAGTAGGAGCTACCTCCTCTAAACGTTCTGCTGGCTTCTTCTCCTCCTCCTCTTCCTCTTCCTCATCTTGGGGATAAAGGTCCGGGTACTTCTGCATGCATTCCTGCATGGCCCGGAACTGGTCTACACAGTCCGATCCCTTGACATCCTCCGTGCTATAGTGGAAGCAGGAAAAGGCTGACTTGAACTGTTCCCCACAGGGGCCACTGGCCATTCCCCCAAGGCACGGGCAGTTCCAGTTAATGTCTCCATTTGGCAGGATCAATCCTGGAAAAGGAAGATAGACAAGTAAAATGTGAGGGATTATTCTCTAGGTTTCAGAAAAAGAAAAACCAAGTCCAGTTCCCCATAAGCCACTTAAGATGTGGAGAACAGTTAAGAATTGTTGCCTGGCAGACAGACACTCGCCTGTGGACCTACCTCTTCGACTGGGTTCAAATGCCTAGTGCAAATCCAGTGTTCCTGGCTCAGTTGGAGAGAAGCCACCACTGACAATTTTCTCCATGTGCAACACTGATCTATATTCTAGGCCACCACCCAGTGCTGTGGCTGTGGCTATGCCTCTAGAACTATGTACTGGAATCCACTGAGTCCAAAGTAGAAACCATCACATGGATAGTTAATGAGAAAACCTTTTTAAAGCCCAAACACTTTAAGGAGCTGATGTACTGATCTCTTCCTTCCAATCTCTGCTTCCGCCTCATGGGCTCTGCTCCTGAAGCCCTTCTCACTCTATGGCTACTCTCAGAAGCTCAGCACAGTGTGAGGACAGGTAAAAATGAGGAGGTTGATCTTTCTGCGCTGACTGGGAAGATGTCCAAGATATACTGTACAAGGAAAAGGCTAGTGGCATATCACAAGAGTAGTGTGGTTCCGCTCTTGTAAAAATGAAAAACTCAGAGGAATATTAACCAAAGTAACCAAACAGTTATACTGTACATATGTGTTAGGGGAGGGTTAGGGTTTCGGATGGATTTTCATTTTCGATATTATATAGGCTCCTAACTTTTATGCTTTTTATTATCTTTGAACCTTGTCCACATCTAAATAGTATTTCCTGGTTTTTTAAAATGCTTTTAAGATGATGACCCACTTTCAACTTTGTGACAGACATGGACAAAAATATGACTTGTACAGAAGTCTCTTACATGAATTGATTCAGAGGCTGAGAACACTCTTTAGAAAAGACCCTTGAGTGTCCAGTGAAATTACACGAATTTTCACTCCAGAGCAGTCTCCAGATTTGGTGCTCTGAGCTAGTGTCCAAAGTCCTAGGCCTAGGCCAAACCCTGTCTACTTTTAGCTTAGGAAGCTTTAGTAATCAACAAATCTGCGGTTGCAGGTCCTTTCCAATACAACAGGCTAACAGTGGAGATGGCAATGGAAACTGGCAGGCAGTTCACCACTAGCATCATAGACAGCTGCAATGCATGTTTTCATGTATTAATCTACATGCGGTAAATCACATAATCTTTTTGGGAACCTTCCGCAGTGGGTACTATTAACATGAAGTTTCTGGGGTTCACTGGGGTTCAAGTTAGGACTACAGCCAGGGCCCTTAGGATCCTCAGAGACCATGCTCTTTGCCTCACATCTCAGGACCTCTCCGGACTTTGCAGGCAGGCCATCTCAGTGCTGGTTCATTACACAAATGCTGCCCCCGCCAGGCTCAAAACTGCTAACACACTTGCATAACCGGTTTCCAAAAGAAATAACAGATTATAATATTAACATTTAAAAATAATAGCCCAGGTCTGCAAAAGTCCTTGTTTCATTATTTATCAGGGGAAGGTAAGCTAAAGAGGTAGTTCCTCACAGAGAACATTGTGCTGCCAATTTGCACTTCAAGGACACAGTATAAAACCACACAGACAGTAGTTTTGGCATGTTAAATTAAGCCCAGATCCAGCATGTTTTAAAACTAGGAAGTTTGTAATTAAGTGCTCATAGCCTAGGTCCCAGAATTCTGTTTTATATATGCTTCTTCATATAATTCACTAAAAAGGGTTGCAAAGGCAAATACCTATAGGGTTTCCAAGCAGGTATACCATAAATAACGGAAGCAGGTAAGAGAAGAAGGAGGGAACATAAAGACTGGCAGGAAATGGAGGGGAATGTGGGGTCTCTAGGCAGACACATTTAATTTTTATAAAAATACTATGAGGGAGGCAAAACAAGGCCTGATTTGTCCTTTGGGCCCCACGGAGTCTCAATCAATTAATGAAATGTGATTAACTAACTCACAGACCTAAAGCTAGGCAAAGTACAAAAAAAAAAAAAAAAAGGGGGCAAAGTATTAGAATTTACATGTGATTTATTTTTCTTTATAAGAGTTGCTGATTCAAGATTATTCCTGTAGCTGTCATTCTCAGAAATCTAACACTAACACCTGCACTTCCCACTGTTTCCAAGAGTGCTAGATACACATGTCTAGCTTTTCTCTATTCCTCAGGATCAGTAAGAGTAGCAAGTAAAGTTACTTATATAAGAATATATACTTTAAATAGCATGGAAAAATTCTAGCCAGGAGCCCATACTCTACAGGTGGCTCCTATAAGATCTTTCAACCGTATTTATACCAATCAGCACCAGAAGGTTTGTTAGTTACCATCATGGATATCAGAAATGGCTTTAGATTGGTGAGCTGAGTACTGTTCACGATACATAGACTATTAATGAATACTGCACATACACACCTGCTTTATATAGGCTGGGCAAGTTCTAGTGTCCAACTGTTCAAAGCTTTTGGAGCGATGCCCTAGGCCCAAGTGACTATTAACAGAATTGTGTGCAACAGCTCTGCCTAGGTTAGCTGAAACCTGCTGCCAGAAAACTGTGCCTCTAACTCAAGTGAGCTTATCCTGCAAGGTGCCTGCTGGAGTACCTACAAGGAGAGAGAAGTGATTTCACCATGTCGCAGAACAAGGCACGTAACTCCTATATGCCTGCTGGCTAACGGTCTACAGATGTGGCAGAATTCGGTCTGGTAACTTGACTGAGCAGGAGGATCCCTGTCACTTTAACCTATCTGGAACTTTTGGAATCCACTGACATCTTACCCATAAACTTAACTGAGAAGCATCCAACGAGCAGTTTAAACCAGTGCAAAATCTTAGAAGAAAAAGAGGCAGAAGACCTCAGTGAGGAGAAATTCTAGCTTAATGGCCAGGGAAGTACATCAGAATGGGGCCCCAAAAGAGCCCTTTATACCTCTGAGGGAGACAAACTCACTGTCCTGAGACATGGCCCATGGTTGTGATATATACCTGAAAACCCAGCCTTAGCTAGGACAAAATTGGAAAGGAATTTTGAATATTGAACTTTCCCCCCAGTATATACCTGTGGGTCCCTAGGAGGCCCCGGGTCACTCACCATGTTCCTCATATGGATCATTGGGGTCGTCAGCCACTAGCTCTGCACTGCTTGGAGTTTCATGGTCTTCTTTGGTCACAAATATGATTCGATCCTTTCCTAGTATTTGGAAGGCAGAAGAAGAATCCTTTCACTCAAGAGCAGTGAATCAGCCCCACAAACCAAGTTTGAAGACTGTCCCATATGAAACCCCAAAGTGAGATGACGATCAAACTGCCCTCCCTGAGCTGAGACACTGACTGCACGACAGTTTAATAGCCACTTCCACTGAGTAACTGTGGCTGGAACGAAAACTCCACCAAGGTCTTGGGTGAGGAGGATGATAGTACACCCTGCCCATCATATGTATCATCCACATAGGAGACGAGATGCCCCAATCTTACCAAACACAACTGCTTTTCATCCCCAAATTTGCTGGCAGTCCAGTGGTACAATAAGTCTTTCTTCTTCTCATCAAGAAAGGAGCAGTTCCTTCTCAGAACTCCTGTGGTGCTTTGACTTGTCCACGTTATTTCCCATCAATTTGTGAGCAACTCATGTGTCCCCTCCTCCCCAGGCCTTACAGGGATCCATCTGGGAGCAGTCAGCAGCGTTCATACAACACTTATAGAATGACAATAATTAATTAGGCCAGGGATGCTCAAATGACTGCTGCTGAGCAACCCCTACTTGACTCCACGAGCTGCTTTCATGTGCTGGGGGTGGGACACTGGGGGGTGGAGGACGGGGAACAGGAAAAAAGGAATAAGGAAAAAGGAGAGCCTGGGCTCATGTCCTCCATAGACACACTGAGTCTACAGCTACATGTGGAACGTCTCTTTAAAAACACCTAAAGGCTGGCTAAGTGACAACTGCACATTGGGCAAATGAAAAAAAAACCACATCAAAACAAGTGGGAGGCTGGGACACAATCTTGCCATAAACCATAACCCACCCCCCTGAACCCCAGTATAGTGACCTACAAAAAAGAGGGAACTTAAAACCCAGAGCTTCTCCTTGCAGAGCTAATGGATGGAACCTCATATTGGACATCCCAACTTTAAGACACACATTGAGAGATGAGCCCCTAAGACATCTAACTTCAGTGATCTGAGAAAATGCTCTTAAGCAGCCTGCCCCAAGACCCAGCTCAGAGGCAGGTGATCACGCCCAGACTTTAAGTGAAGAAAGTTCACCTGCTTATATTAAAGTGTCTGCCTGAGACTTCTAATTTGACACACACATCTAGCAGCCTGCTGGAACACTCTGGGGACAGAGACTGGTGGGCACTATCTTCGTGTTCTCCCTTTGCTGTGTTCTAGGGCACCAGTATCTTCTGGAAGGGAGCTCTGACATGTTTCTAGTGTCCCATTTCCTGTGACTGCTACCAAGGGGGCACCACTTGATCGCTGGCTCTGGAGGCCAGAAAAGCTTGTGTTCCTGGTCTCATAGGACTGTCATAATTGGTGTCACCCAGAAAAGAACTCATAATTCTGTCTGGAACCCTGATTTTTGCAATTGCTATCAGGGGTACACCTCTATATCACCTGGCTCTAGTGGTTAGTGGTACTTATGTTTCTAAGGACTGTAACCAGCTGAGAAAGAGTTCTTAAACAGCTACCACACCCAGAGCATGGCCAGAGGTAACAGGTCCAGGAGCTTGTGGAGGAAAGGTTAAAAGACAAAGGTAAGAAAACCCTATAGTTACAATAATTAGTTAAGGCAGTGATCCCCAACCTTTTTGGCACTAGGGACTGGCCTTCTGAGAATCTAATGACTGATGATCTGAGGTGGAGCAAAGGTGGTGATGTTAGTGCCAGTGAGTGGCTGCCAGATGAAGTTTTGCTCGCTTGCCTCCTGCTGTGCGGCTCGGTTCCTAACAGGCCACAAACTGGTCTGTGGGGGGGAGATGGGAAGGAGGCAGGTTGGGAACCCCTGAGTTAAGAATGCAAAATATAAAAATATACAAAATGTGACATCAAAAACACAAAATGTAGGAGAGGGACTACAAATAATGTTGAGCTTTACAATGAGATCAAACTTAAGTTGCTGGCAACTTAAAACAGACTTACATAAAATAAGTACACATAAGCTGTTACATGTAAGCCTCACGGTAACCATGAAGCAAAAAGCTATAGTAAATATACAAAAGATAAAGGAATGGAAGCACACTGCTAAAGAAAGTCATCAAACCACAAAGACAGCAGAAGAAAGGAATAGAAACTACAAAAACCCCTAGAAAACAATTAACAAAATGCAATAATACACATACCTATCAATAATTATTTTAAATGTAAACAGACCTCAGCTTCCTAAAATCACTGGCCCTCAGCTAACCACACAGCAGGTATCTGATATTCTTATTGTGAGTGGGGAGTACGTTCTCCTCAGCACTCCACATGCTGCCTGGTCATCAGTTTCCCCTGCAGTCCTGGAATGGCCCTTTTCTGGGTCCTGCATGTCAGCTAGCTCCTGACATCTGTCATTACTCTCACAGAAGACAGCAGGAGTCCCATTTTAATATGGTGAGCCTGAGGTTTTGGGAAGTGACTCACTCAGAGCTAGAATTTGAACCCAGCTCTGTATCTCCAAGGGCCACACTGTGGAGATCCTTTGCACATACTCACACTGCCCCTTTCCTACCCCCCATCCCCCAATATTACACACATAATAATGAGTATGACTTGGACATTGTTCTGAGAGCTTTGTGTGCTTTGGGCAGGAATAAATATTCTATACAATAAATACCACCTTAATCTCTGACCCAAAAAGCTTAGAAATCAAGTGAACAAATATTTGCTGAATGAATAAACAAGATTTCTTCTAAGCTACTGGGTATATATATACCTGGTGAAGGGCAAGACAAATTCTATAGCAAGACAAATTCTATAACTACCCATTCTGACCAGATCTGGAATAAGGGACTGTCATCTGGAAGGGGATAGGAGGTCCCTGGCATTTAAGACTTCTCCAGGCACCATCCAAATGTGCTCCTAGACAGGGCTTAGTCAGTGGCCTGCAGAAACATGGCTCTCTGAGAGATGCTTGCATTAGCTCTTATTATTTCATACTCTCTTGCCTCTTTATATTTAAGATAGTTCAGTCACAGGTATGCTAAGGGAAACAAAGGAAAACATTTGGGCCCATGCTTAGGCTGGTGGGTTTAAGGAAGAGGCTTGGGGAAAGCATGGGGGGGTGACAGCAAAAACCAGAGCGACACCTCCAGTGAAAAAGACAGCTGAGGGGACAGAAGGAAGGCACCTTGGTGCGTCACGCCCTTTCTGCATGGGTAACAGTAACGACATGCGACCCTTGGCATGCACAGGGACTGGACCTCCAACCCACCTGAGGTTTCCACCCCCAGAGCTGGTCTCTGCCTCCATATCTCAAAATTTATTTTAGAAAAGACTGCCTGGGAAAGGATTTGGGCCAAGCAGCCAGGGCACATTAAGGTACCTAATGCCCTTGGTTATCCTGGCCAGTTTTCAAAACACTGGAAAACAACCTGCAAAAATGCTGAACGCTAAGCAGAATAAGCTGACAGCAAATTTCTCAGCCCAGGTCCAATAGTTTTGTTTACCAAGATCTCAGCTAGGCCCAGATCAATGGTGAGGCCCAAAAGGCAAGGGGTCCAAACTGTGATGGGCACCCAGGGGATTTGTGAGGCAAATAGGCCAGGTCTCACCCAATAAAAGTTAAATCAAACTCTGGCAAGTCCACATTGCTGACTGGCTTCACAGGTGACTGATAAAGTCAGGTGTGGGAATCATGGGCCTAGTACGATCTCACAGAGAATGTTCCAGGCTGAGCCCTCTCCTGTACCTTCCTAGACATCTCCCTTAGAGAATGGTTATACCAGAAGGACAGATGTGATATTGTGATTTATGATAACAAAAGTGTGTGTTTCCAGGCCTCCGCTTCCTGGATTTTTAAAAGTGAACACAAGTACAATGCTATTTATTCCTAACTTATCTAACTGAAAGAAAGAACTAGTGCTAAGGATACCAACTGACTGGTAGGGTAATCAGGTACCTTTTTGGGGTCTCAAAGACCAGGCCCCTCACCAGCTCAGCCTACCTACCATGGTAAACAGAGAATAAGAAATGAGTTTCTGTTCTCACTTGAAATCTTGCTCAAGACAGAAACTTTTTAAATGGCATCAAATAACAAGGATAAAATGGCCAGGAAAAGAGACAATCAGAGGCCGGAGATGTCGATAAAGTTTTAAAAACGGAAAAGCTGACAGAAGAGTGCTCTCTGACAAAATGAATGGAGAATGCTGAACCCACAGTGCACAAGGAGGAAGTCTACTAGAAGAAAAGAAATCCCTACCGCAAGATCTCAGGGGTACACTCTGAAAGGACTTCAGGGTAGGACTGAGAACAGAAGGACTTACTGAGCAGATGGATACCAAGACACCCCCGATTCTATAGTTTTATTCTCTGTACAACTATCCTTGACTCCTGTCTTTTTCTCACACTTCCATCCATTATCAACTCTGGTTAACTCTAGCTTCAAATTCATCTAGAAAGATGAATCTCTCACCTCTATGACTCCACCTCCCTTGCACCACTTGCTCCCTCCATTCCAGTACCTCCTTGCATTTACTTAAACATGCTGAGCACACACCGACCTCTGGGCCTTTGCATAGGTTGTTCTCTCCTCCAAGAGTACGCTCCCTCAGATATTTTCACAGCCATCCTATCCCTGACTTCATACCACCTGCTCAGCTGCCACCTTCCTTGAGCACTCCACATCTCCCTTACCTTGCTTTATTTTTCTCCAAAGCACTTTTCTTCACCCAACATATATATTTGCTTACCACCTAGCTACCCCACTGAAGTGACGGCTCCTTATGGGCAAGCATTTGTCTAATCCATTCTTTGCAGTATCCCCAGAGCCTAGAACAATCCCCAGAACATAGTGGGTAACCAATATTTGTTAAAAAATTGAACTCTGGAGGGTAGGAAGACATAATGGTTACCACCACTACGTAGATTATAGAGAATACCCTTGGATGGGTCGCCTCATCTTGCCCCTTTATGAACACACATGGGATCATCCATCACATAATATAATCTTTAATTATATCCAACCCAGAAGGAGTGCCCATCTCCTCCACCATGCCATGAGAGCTCTGTTACCTGTGCCACTCCTATACGCCCAGTAGATGCCACATCACTGGTGCTCAATAGATGTTTGCTGAATAAACAGGAGAGGACAGGCTCAGTCTTGAAAAGGAGGAAACTAAAGAAAAGAACAGTGTGGGGCCAACAAAGAAAAGTATGGGTAGCCCAAGTCCAGAGAGCAAGGCTGACTCCATGCTGTAGAATGCCTTGAATGTCAAGCTAGGACCTTTAATCTGAAGGCTGGGTGGTGAGTAGACCCTCAATGTAAATTTGTACAGGTAAGTGAACAGAGGGCAGGCATATATAAGAGTTTATTCCATAAAGATGTGAGTGTCCATTTGTACACTAGGTCGTGTGCTAGATGTTGGGGATATGATCCCTCTAATGCTCTTAGCTTAGTGAGAGAAGACAAATAAGATAATAAAAGTAACCAAAATAATTTCAGAAAATTTTTGATGTGAAAGACACAGAGGGTCAGGGAAGACCTTTCTGAGGTGACATTTGAGTTGAATCTTAAAGCATGAGTGGTCAACCATGGGAAGAGCTGAAGGATGATGCATCAGGCAAAGGGAACAGCCAAAAGGCCAGTGTGGCTGAGCAGTGACACACTGGTTAGAGACCAGGGATGAATCGCATAGGCCATTATATGGTAAGGAATTTGAGATCATTTTTCTAAGTCCCAAGTGAAGCATAAAAAATTGGTGGGCAGAAAAACAAATTTAGGGGTTTAGGGAACAGTGGTATGGATAAGATAAAAACTAGGAAAGGTCTGAAAGTGAGTGCTTTCGATTCTCATCCCTAAAGTAACAGAGCTCTTTGAACCAGGAAAAGATAAGGATCCATGCTTTGGTAGAAGGTGAAACCTGCTTCTTCCTTCCCAAAGAACCTGTGCCAACTAGAAATCCTAGAGGGCAAGGAGGGGTCTACCAAAAGGCTCAAGATTACTTGCTACAAGTCAAGTAAATTAGGGACTCAGAAAGAAAATTAAAAACAAGAGACCAACTTTGTCTAACAAAAGGAATGAGAGCACAATAAAGTATTAATCAATAGAAATAGTGCTCATTAGCACATCAGTATTATGGCTTTCTGACCCAGGAAAGGAGGAGTTCTAAAAGCAAGGTGGGGTGGGAGAAAAGGATTAGCATTTTAAATAGACCTGTTACCCCTAACTTGATGTATGACCTTGGGAAGGTCATCTTTTCTAGGCTTCAGATTCCCTGAATTAAACTGAGGGAGCTGGACTATTCGCCAAAAAATTTCTGGGTGAGTTCCAATTCTCTTTGTAGCTCTTCATGTGTCCACACCATCCTCATCTCCTTGCACAGAGTTGCTTCTTCATGAATATCTGCTGAATGAAGACTAAATTTTCTTAACTTCTCATTTTACAAGATTAGAAACTGAGACCTGAAGGGATTAGGTGGAGGAGGCTCAGGGACTAGGAGCCAGTTAGTGGGCCTGAAGATTTCTGAACTCTCCAAGGCCAACTATTTTGGGGGGTTAGGGGGCATGAGGAGAGGAAGTCTTCCCAGCAGAGGACTCCTGGAATCCACGGGGAACCAGATTGGATAATGCAGTTCTGCAACCAGACTGCCAGTGCTCTAACCCCAGCTTCACAATTCACCACCACATGGGTTTAGCAAAGTCACTTCTGTGTCTTAACAGACCCTGAACTATAAAAGTCGCTGCGAGATTAATGAGATAAGCCACATAAAACTCTCTTTAGAGTCCCTGATATATTTGGGATTCAATAAATGTTCCTGTTGTTGGTACTTCTTCCACTAGCATGACACCTAACCCGAGTGGCAACTTTTCAGGACAGTTTTAAAAGGCGCGGGCAAACGGAAACACGTGGTGTGTGGTAAGAACGATAGTAGTAGTAATAACAAATTCCCAACTGCGAGCCAGAGGGAAGAAACCTGTGGAGCATGTTTTCCTTATCTACGTGGGTCTAATTTATAAAATCCCCCAAGAGCTCGTCCCTCAGAATCCTGGGTTCGAGCCTCACCGTGACCTTGGAACAGCCTCGTTCCTCCCAGTCTCGGTTTTCTCATTGGCAAATCGCGAGTGCCAACCCTGCCACCCAGCCGGCTCCAAAGGTCGAGAGGAGGGCACTCCGGACCGCCTCTGGGGGCCTGCGCCGCGAGTGGGGTCGCAGGGTGCTGGGGCCCGCGGGAGCAGAAAGACCGCATGTTCCCTGCAGGCCCTCGTAGGCAGGCCTCCGAAACATCTCACTCTCCCTACCTTCCTGCCGGCAGTAGGCCATGGCTGCAACCCACCGCTCGGACTTCGCAGGAGTAGCGGCAGCAGCGATGTCGGAGTCTTCAGGCCGTGACCTCTCCTCAGGTAGGGCAGGCGGCTCCGAGGCCCGCGCAGACCCGCCCCCTCCAGGCCTGCCCGCCGCGTGCCTGCCTCGGCGCCTTTCCAACCTCAGCCTGGTCCTCTCAGCAGGGAACTACATTTCCCAGCAGGCCGCGCGCTGCCCGGCAATTCTCCAGGCGGCAGGCAGCAGGTCCCAGAAGTCTTGTAGCGCGCAGGCGCATCAGTGACAGACAATGCATTTTGCGACTTTGAGGAGAAAGCACTAGACCTCGGACTATATTTCCCAGAACACCTTGCGGCACGCATGAGCTGAAAAGCCCGGGACGAAGGGGCGGTGACATTGTAGTACGTCCCCTCTGGTTGTGGGCTTCACGGGAATTTTCTCAGTTCTTGGGCAGTCAAGAGGCTACTAGACTCCGCACTCTGTAAACCCCTTTCGTACAGAACAGAGCGAGACAAGGCGGCAAGCCGGGTCCCACCATGGCCGCGAATGTGAGTATCTCCTGTTCTGTCGGGCCACACCCAGACTTCCCCATGTCCCGGGTCCTTCTCTTCCCCAAGGGGCCGCCTAGGTCCATTTTGCTTGTCTGACCCCAGCTCTTGTGGCGGGCCCCCTATCGCCCTCCACATGCCTTCTCTGTGCCTTCCGGCAGCTCATCTGTTAATTTCTCTTAGCCTGTCCAGGCGCCTTTGGTCCACCTCATCCTCGAAATTGTGGGGAGACCCAGGAGGTGTTGCTCCCGGCATTGGGATCTACAAGTGCGCGGCACCTCTCCCCAGCCCCCTCTTTCATTTCCAGTTCCCTCTTGGGCCCTTGAGATTCTCAAGTCCGCGGACTTTGAGAGCTAGAAGAAACCTCAGAGAGGGGGCCAGGCGGCGGGAAGGGTAGTGAAGCCGATACCGCCCGGTGGAGCTGTCCAGCAACGGACATACAGGGCTTTTCCGGTGGGCAGTGAGCTCCCTGCTCAACGCGGGTTTATGGAATGGAGGCTGTGATGCTGCAAAGGGACACAGGCAAGGTTGGGAGCGGAGGACTTAGGATGACTGTGAAACGGAGCATTTCCCTACTGCTGGGCTCCTCCTCCTAGCGTGGATTTGGTTAGAGAAGCCCTGACTGAAAATGTTTCCCTTCGAAAGACTGCTGGCCTTTTCTCCTTGCAGGCAGGCTTTCTCGGGAACTTTTCTATTTAAGTCCAACATTCGTTCAACAAACCGAGCAGCCTTTTTCACCAGGGTGCTGGATGTGGGAGAAGATGGTGACTCACCACTCCCCTCTGTGAAAGTGCATTTAGAGCCAGCTCGGGAGCACTGCCAGCCTCAGATACTCCCTTCCTCTCTCCCTCCCTCCTGCTTTGGTGGAGTGCCCTACCCACTCTCCCCTAGCCTGTTACACCCTCTTTCCAGGCCTCTCCTCTGTCCCCAAGCGTCCTCTCTGCCTCCCACACCCCTGAGAGGCACGGTTTGTGTCATCCACAGCCCAAGCACACTCTGGCCTAGGTTAGTGTTGTCTTGGAGGCCTAGAAGCCTTGAATAATGCACCTAGAAAAACCTCAGAGGTGGTCCATAAGAGCCAGGGTCTGCCAGGGGAAACGGCAGTCAGGAGACCTGCCTGTCCTTAGAGGTGGCCTCTGGTCTGCTCCCATACCACCATCACATTTTACAGATGAGGAATTTCCCAGCAGGGAAAGGCACTTTGGCCAGGTCTCACGGCCAGCTTGTGAGGTTACATCATGGGAAGGTGCCGAAAACTGCAGGCTTTGGAGTTAGGCAGACTAGGGGCAAATCCAGTTTCACCCTCTCAGTAGGTGTGTGGCCTTAATCTCTTGTGAGTTGGGTTACTGGGAAGTCTAAGGGAGGTTGTGTTTTGCACATTGCTTGGTGCGTATTTTTTTCATAATACATGAAAAAAAAATCTAACTTTATAGTCTAGCACGAATAGTCCTTGTGGGCAGAGACCATCTTGGTATGTTAGGACCTGACTTTTGCCAAGGAATGTAGATGAATTTGGGTATCCTCTGCTGCCAAGTCTTTGCCTGTTGTGCGTTTATGGGAGCCGCCATGTCCCATGTGGAAGATGGTAGGGTGGAGCAGGGAGGTGACAGAATTCTTAATGTAACAACAACTGTCTTGTGACAGAGGTACTGTTTACCATCTCCATTTTATAAGTGAGTAAACAGGATCAGAGAAGTAGAGCAGCTTACCCACAGAGCAAGTAATTTTCAGGGCCTTTTGTGTTAACCTCCGTTCCCACCCCTTATTGCTTCTTGAGTCCAGAGTGCTGGAACTGGGAGGGTTCGTGTCACTGAAATACCTATAGGTATTCAACACACAAAAGGGAGCCAACATTAAGATTAAGAGGTCAAAGATAGCTTTGAAGGGAAGGAAGAAAGGCTCAGGAGGGTGCCCCTCAGGCTAGGGGAGGTGTAGCGGGTGAGGAGTGGGCCCAGGAAATCACCATTATTCTGTTTGTAGGGAATTTGTTTCAGAATTTAGGCTGGGTGTATCATGTCACTACCCACCTTACACCTTCCTTAGCTTGAGGGGCACCTTCCTCTGCCTTTCCTTTTTTCCTGCAAGGTCATCTTTGAGCCCCTGATCTTGATGTTGGCTCTTAGATGTATGTTGAGGGAGACCCAGGAGGAAGCCATGCCTTCTAGCCCCCAAGTTTGGGGCCACACCAGTAATAGCAGGACCGGCTCATTTTCCCATCACTATCTGCCACTGGCTCCCAATGTTCTGGTTTCCTTACAACCCAAGAAGTGAAGAATGAAGTTAGCCCCTATCTGAATCCTCACTCCACCTCTTAGAGGCTGAGTGATCTGGGCTGATGACTTAACTGCTGAGCCTTGGTTTTCTCATCCATGAAATGGGGTAGTGATAGCACCCCTCCTTGGGCTTGCCTATCACTGGCCTGTGATAGACTGGTGTGTTTGCCATTGTCATCATTATGATGGTTCATGGTCACCTAACTGCCTACAGTGAATTGCTCCACTGATATTTCCAAATGGCATTTCCAAAATGTTAAGACCATTTCTGAACACAATGGACTTCTGGTCTCTTGCAGGTCTGGGATGGTGGCATTTGAGAATAATCACAGAATATAAATGGAGACTGATTTGAATTTCTCCTCTTACTTCCCAGTTCCAGGATGGGGCCTGGCTTACCCTTTTTATATCTCAGAATCTCTTTACATCTCTGTGACTTTTGTCAGCTGACCCCCTTGACACAAGCCTTGGTATCAGTTACAGAAAAATCTAGTAACATTACCACCAGGTAGCACCTGTACATTGCTTACTGTGCCTTAGGCACTGAGCCATTGAATAATTAGGTCCTTTGGTCCCCACCACAACTTTATATATTGGATTATTATCCCCATTTTACTCACGAGGAATAGAAGGCATAAAGGGGTTATATCACCTGCTCAAGGTCCCATAGCCGATATGTGTCAGAGTCTGGATTCAAACTCAGTCCTTTCGTCTCCAGAGTCCTGCCCCTGATAACAACACTCTCAGTCAGCAGTGGACACACTCTAAACCATGCTTCTGTTACTGGCGGGCCAAAGCCTAATCCACTGACTGTGGAATTTGAGGCCTACCATGAACTTGTCCGGATGTGCCTAGTTGCCCCCTCCACAACCCAGCTAGGCAAATAGGCAGCTGTTCCCCAGAACCATTTCCTACTTTCTCACTATTGCTCACATACTTTCCCCTGCTGGGTTTGCCCTTACTCCAGGGTCTGGCTCTGAAGTCTTACTCAAACGTCTCCTCCAGGGGATCTGCCTCGATCTCCCAGCTGGAAAGGGTCCTTCTTTTAGCACTGGATCCTTTCCTCTCACCAGACACTCGGCATGACCTAGCACTGTTTGTGGCTGTGACTCAATGGCCATAAAGCCTATCTCCCCTTCCCCTTACTCCTGTAAGGCCCAGCACAGCCCTTGGTAAACTGAGCCACTATTTGTTGAATTTAATTAATAGTATACCTCTAATAACCTCTCTGTAAAACAGTTAAGCAATTTCTTAAAAAACATACATCTTCCCTGAGATCCATCAATTCTCCTCCAAGGTACATATCCAGTACTCAAGGGAAATAAAAGCATGTGTCTGCATAAAGACTCGTACATGAATGTTCATAGAAGCATTAGTCATAATAGCTAAGAACTGGAAATAACCAAGATATCTGTCCACTGGTGAATGAATCAACAAATGTGATATATTCATAAATGGAACACTACTCAGCCATAAAAAGGAATAAATTACTGATACACAGTACAATGTGGGTGAACCTCAAAAGCATTATTCTGAGTTAAGGAATCTGGACTGAAAAGAACATGCTGTATTATGAATTCATTTGTATCAAGTTCTATAAGAGGCAAAACTAATTTGTAATGATACAAATTCAAATAGTCATTAACTCTAGGAGGTGGAGAAAGGGGAGTATTGGCAGGAAAGAGGCACAAAGAAACTTTCTGAGGTGATAGACATGTTCTGTATCGTGATCTGGATGTTGGTCACATGGGGTATACATTTGTTAAAACCCATCAAACTATACTTAATAGCTGTGCATTTTTATGTTTGTAACGAAAACAGTAAAAACTGAGTATAAATAAATAGCAAAATTCAATTTATTTTTAAAAACTAATTTTCATTCTGATTAAAAAAAAATTTTTTTTTTTTTTCAGTATTCCAGTACGAGTAACAGAAGAGAACATGTAAAAACTACAACTGACCGCCAGCCGGGCTTCCTGGAGCGGCTGAGTGAGACCTCGGGTGGGATGTCTATTGGGCTCATGACCTTCTTGCTCTCCTTCTACTTAATTTTTACCAATGAGGTAAAATGTTTGGGGTTCCTCTGTGCAGGGTGAGGGTCCCTGTAGCATCAGGGAGAAAAGTCTGTGGGTTTGGTAACAAAGGCCTACATTTTATAAAGATAAAGGGAAGGGATGCTGAATTAATCAGAATTTTTCTCTTGTGACCCACCTCACAACTGACATAGGTGGGAAGGGGAGTGGAAAGGTTAACATGCCTGAAATCTTGGGAATGAAACCAGCTTCAGGCATGGTTGGATTTGGGCGTTCATGCTGGGTCACCAAGAATCTCCATTTCTCTATCTTTTGCCTGTTTTTCTCTATTTTGGATTTTTCTTTGGCAAGCTCTTTCTTTGTGGTGGCAAAGAAACTCCAGGGTCACACCAATCTGCTTAGCAACCCCAGAGAACAGAGGAACCATCTCTTTCTAAATAAGTTTAGCAGAAGTTACAGAGAGATCTCTGTATTCTGGCTTGGGTCTCAGTCCTCTCTGAACCAGTCGTGTGGCCAGTGGATGCATATTCTGATTGGCTAGGCTGGATCACATGATATGGACAGCAGTCCAGATGGGCCTGTAAATACATGGACTGAAAGTAGGGGAAGAGAGGAGAAGACAGAGGAAAATGGGGGAGGGAGTATAGGGCAAATGAAAGCACTAGCTTGTTGCAATATGAGGGCAGTGGGGGGCTGAGAAGAGGTCCACCTGGGAAAACAGGAATTCTGAGTTCCCACTCTGCCACTTGTTAGACCTTAGTTTTCCAACTGTAACATGGAGGGATCAGTTTCAATGCTCACTGAGGCCCATCCTACCCCAAGACAGTGCAATAGGCACAACCATATCAGGCCACACTGAGTTTTTGAAATCCTCACTCTGCTGCTGCTCACAGGGCCGTGCATTGAAGACGGCAACCTCCCTGGCCGAGGGGCTCTCACTTGTGGTGTCCCCCGACAGCATCCATAGCGTGGCTCCGGAAAACGAGGGGAGGCTTGTGCACATCATTGGGGCACTGCGGACATCCAAGGTAGGTGTGGCGATGGTTGCCGATTCACTGGAGGCTTGGGGCACATCACTTAGTATTGTCTGGTTGAAGATTTTGAATGCATGGGACATGTCACTGTCCTCTGTACCTGTTTCTCTTTCATTCCAGCTTCCCCTGAGTGGACATTCTGGGCTGACATTTTGGTTTGTTTGATTCTTTTTGAAGCTCTTATCTGATCCAAACTATGGGGTCCACCTTCCAGCTGTGAAGCTGCGGCGGCATGTGGAGATGTACCAGTGGGTAGAGACTGAGGAGTCCAGGTGAGGTACCAAGGAGTGGAACTCAGTTGGTGATAAGAAGGTGCAGATGTTAAGATAAAATGCAGGTGTCCTTCATTTTGACACTTCTGAAATTTAAAGTGTAAAATCTTCCTATCAAAGAAATGTCAAATTATCCCAAAGTTTTTAGCCAATGGTCTTTTGTTTGAAGGTGGTAGAAATCCAATGCAGCATGGGTCAAAGGAGAAAGGGGGTTTGATTAGCTCCACAGGCGTTCCAAAGATGTTCCATGGATGCCCAAGCTTAAGGCATAACTGGATCCAGGCCGCAAACTGCTTCTGCATGTATTGGTGCTATCTTCTGTCCACTGAGAAGGCAGAGGAAGCCTCCTGGCTTATATCTTATCACTTCTAACAGAACTCCCAGTGGAGGACCTCATTGGCAAGTCTGGGGGTGGGGTCATCCCCACATGAGCAACATGGATTATGAGCTGAGGTGTAGGGATGTGGCTGGGGAAGCCAAGGCAGCTCAGCCTGGAGAAGGGCAGCTGCAGGGGCCTCTATGGGTTGTCTTGGAGCGCAGTATGCAGCCACATCTCTGAGCCCAGAGGCTGTAAATGTTGGCATGAACAAGGCAGATTTCAGCTTGGGGTGAGAAAGCACTTCTCTTCAGTCAGGGCCTTCAAAGGCTGGAGCTGGCTGTATGCCAGGGAGTGAGTACCCTGTCTTGGGGCCAATGCTGACAAGGCCTGCTCCATTTGGGCAGTTTGACCTGGTAGCTCCGATTTATTTCCAGGTAGGGATGCTTAGAGATGGGAATGCCTCAGGAATGATGGGCTGACTCTGGGGCTGCCTGTGCTTTCCTTGCAGGGAATACACCGAGGATGGGCAGGTGAAAACTGAGAGGAGATACTCCTACAGTGAGTATCGGCCTCCTACCCTCTCAGCCCTGCCCTGGCCTGTGGGCAGATGCTGGGCATATCCCTGCAGGGGGAAGGGTACAGAACTAGGTGTCGGAATCTCTGGGTGCTGGTCCTTGGAGCCCTGCTTGCTTAGCCAATAGGGTACCAGAAGCTGCCCCTTTGGCCCTGGAGTGGTCACAGGCTTGGATAAGAGGATGCGGGGCCAGAGGACCTCAGACATGTAGCCACTCTTACCATGGTTGCTGAGTTGTTCCCTCTTCCCACAACAGACACTGAATGGAGGTCAGAAATTGTCAACAGCAGAAACTTTGACCGAGAGATTGGTCACAAAAACCCCAGGTGAGAGCTGGGCCCCTAGGCCTGAATGTAGTCTTGGCTGCCACTGGCAGGTCCCTGGCCTCTACCTCCTCAGCTGAGTAATAGAATTGAGTTGATGAAAGTATTGGACCTGGTGGGCCACTCTGTAGTTAGCAATGCTGCCTTTTTCCCAGAAAGCTTTTCTTTGGAGTTACTTGTGGGGATGGGGGTTGGGGGGCAGCTGTGATGACCACCCCCTGCCTGGAACAAGTCTGTATGCTGGGTGGGACAGCTCCTGTGCTGGGCACCAGGTCACAGAGGCAACCCAACATCTCTGACCCCTGAAACAAATCATGAATATAAGGCCTAGATTGAATGCCTAATAGGGTTTGCACATATAGTACCAGGAGTGCATTTGTTAACCATTAGCCAGGAGGATAGGAGGACAGTCAGGAAGGGGTTTCAGGAGGCAGCAGTATTTGATCTGGGCCTTCATAGGACTTCGACAGAGGTAGGTTAGGTCAGGGTCATAGAGGAGGTGAAGTTGGCCTAATGCTGGAGCATTGCTGGAGTGAGCTGCATACAGCCATGGGCAGGGCTGTGCCAGGAAGGGCCTTGAATGTGTACAGTGGGGCTTAGATGCTGCCGGCACTGGGAAGGGTCAATGAGGGTGTGAAGTCCATGGAAAGTCCATCTGACTTCTGGGGGGTGGGGTGAGACAGGCTTATAGGGGTCCAGGCAGGAGGGTATGAAGCTCTCGGGGCCAGGAGACAGTGAGGGTGTTCCATCCAGGGTACGGGGTAGGAGCATCCAGGCGTTGGAGCTGGTGGTAAAGATAAGACTTTTGCAGTGCCTGGGCTGGTCTGGACATGCAGGAGCCCCCCTCTTCCTCTATGTGGGGACCTGCTGAGCACAACCCAAAGGAACCCAGACCGCTCTCACCTGGCGCCTCGCTTCACTGACAGTGCCCTCTCTCTCCCACAGTGCAATGGCAGTGGAGTCATTCACAGCAACAGCCCCTTTCGTTCAAATTGGCAGGTTTTTCCTCTCAGCAGGTAAGTGTCTGGCCCCTTCAGGTGATCCATCACCAACCCAGAGAGTCTGCTTCCATTTGGCCACCTCCCAGGAGCTGGTCCCTCTGGTGCACAGTCCTCGGTTGGTTAAAGGGGTCCTGCTGCTCTGGGCAGCATCATGTTTTGGGCTGAGGGTCAGAGGGAAGGCAAGTCCTCAGGAGGTGGGTGGTCATGTAGAGCACCCCTACCCTGGCCAGGTTCCTTTGAAACCTGGATTGTTCCAGAGAATGACTGCCAGGCACCACTGCAGTGCTGGTGCCCACTCTGACCTGAACTGAGAGCCCTTCCTCAAGCAGCCTTTGAGCCAGTAGTAGAGACAAGGCTGCCCCTGAGGGCTCTGCCACTGAGCCCCAACTGGTATCCAGCCCTGTGCCAGGGAGGGTCGGTTTATCACAGGTCCCTTGAAGTGTCTCCAAAGAGAGGCTTTCAAAGGACAAGACAGCATCACCAGCCACAGCAACTCTGAGGGCTCTGTCCCTCACCTGACCCAGGAAGATGGGAGAGAAGACACTGAGGGCCCAAATACTCAAGATGAGGGAAGAGAGGCCAGTGATCCAGGGCTTAGCCTATCTGCCATCTGCTCTGCCCCTAGCTAGTGCCTGCTGTGCCAGCTGGCTCTGGCCCCAAGTGCTCACTATGCAGCAGGGGAGCCAGGCTTGGACACGGATAACTTGAAGGGGTACAGGACTAAGGCCATTCCCAGAGCTGTGGTCACTCTGACTTAATGGAGAGAGGGGACAGGGAAGTCTTCCTGGAGGAGATAGAGACTGAAATGGGGCTGGCAAAGAAGCAGCTATGGAGCTGGAGAAGGGTCCTCCCAGTGGGAGGCCATGCATGCAAAGGCCCTGAGTGGGATGAGCCAGGAGCAGGCAGCTTGGCTGGACTATGTAAGGGCGTGGTGGAAGGGATACCAGATGGAGGGATTTGCAGAGCAGCGGTGTTTCAATTTGTACACCATTGTATCTAACCCCCCTGCTTCTCTCAGGCCTCATTGACAAAGTCGATAACTTTAAGCCGCTGAGCCTGTCCAAGCTGGAGGACCCACAAGTGGACATCATTCGCCGGGGAGACTATTTTTACCACAGTGAAAACCCCAAGTATCCAGAGGTGCACAGAGGGGCTTGGGCAGTTCAAATACCCTTAGAGCAGTGGTCCTCAACCTTTTTGGCACCAGGGACTAGTGCTCCTATGAGAAAGAATCTAATGCCTGATGATCTGAGGTGGAGCTGAGGCAGTGGTGTTAGCGCTGGGGAAAGGCTGCAAATATAGATGAAGCTTTGGCTCTCTCACCTGCTGCTCACCTTCTACTGTGCAACCCAGTTCCTAACAGGTCATGGACCAGTACTGGATCACGGCCTGGGAGTTGGGGACCCCCGCCTTAGAATACCATCCCCTGGGCAACATGCAACAGTCAAATTCTGGCTGAAGTTCATTTGAATCCACAGTTGCACTTGGCCAAATGAAATTGGAGGGGAGGGGCATTCTAGGTGACAGGACCACCTGAGCAAGTGTGTGGAGGTGGGAAAAGAAAGTGGGTGCCAGGGTTCAACAGCATTATGGACCCAGGCCCAGGCTGGCTACTTCTGGCCTCACTCACCTCACTTCTCTTCTATTCCCCAGGTTGGAGACCTGCGTGTTTTCTTTTCATATGCAGGGCTGAGCAGCGATGACCCTGACCTGGGCCCAGCTCATGTGGTAATCCAGCTTCCCCAGGGTGGACTAAGGCAGGGCTTCCTAACTTTCCTGGGCATGGACACAGTAGACAATGTCGTTTTAGATCTTCCCCCTAGGAACTGTGTTCATGTGCTCCACAGTCAGGCATGCCTTTGAGCTCTTTCAGAGATCTGTGTCCCTGAAGTAATCCATGGACATCCATAGCCCCCAGGTTAAGAACTGTAGGGGGATCACATAATTATACCTAATGAGAGTTCTTCCAATCATAAGCAGTCCCTCCTCCCTTAGCCCCCAATTTTCGCTCCGTAATTATTTACAGAGCAAAATTTTACAGAGCAAAATTTCTGATCCTGTCACATGCGGTCCCACTGCAGCCATAGCCCAGGGTCCTTCCTAGAACTTCAAATAAAGCAGCTCAGCTGAAGTTCCAGGAGCTGCTGTACCCCAGGTTACTATATGGATAGAGGCTCAGGGATGGCATGGGACTCCTCACTCACTTTTGTAGCTGGCACCATATAGAGGGATACTGGGACCAGATGGGCTGGTCACTCCCTCACTCTAACACTAAATTCACAGGTCACTGTGATTGCCCGTCAGCGGGGTGACCAGTTAGTCCCATATTCCACCAAGTCTGGGGACACCTTGCTGCTTCTGCACCATGGGGACTTCTCACCAGAGGTAAGTTGCTGCCGCCTACCTCTGTGATGGAGGGATTGGTGTCTCCCTCCCTCTCTCTTTCCTCTGGTGGTTATTTAATAAGCTTCTACTAGAGGTCATAGCCAGTACAATGAAGCAAGAAAAAGAAATAAGAATAAACATCTCCACATGTGACTGACCATGCTAGGCCTTAAGGATAGAATTGTGGGCAAAAGGCTCCCTTACAGGCTTCTTCTGGGGAAGAGAGACTCATCAGAAAAACGAGTAAGGACACCTTATGCTGAGTGTTACCAAGGGGAGGCAGGTCTTTGAGATAAACGGACATGATAATAGGAAATCTGCTTTGACGATGGTAAAGGAAGGCCTCTCTGAACGACATTTTTGCTGAATCTCACGTGAAGAGAAGGGATCAGTGCTAGAAGAGTTAGGGGTCAGTCAGTAGTCTAGCCAGGTCAGAGTTCATCTTGTTGAGGAGATCAGGAGTGCCTGTGTGGCCACTGCCTGGAGAGACGGGAGCAGGGGAGACAAGGCTGCTGATAGGGCAGAGGCCCCTTGTGAGGAACAGCATTAGGGGTCAGTGAAAGGATTTGAGCTGCAGAGTCCCAAGACCAGGTGGGTGAGGGTGGGCAATCCTGTCCCCATTTATAGAATGAAGAGGGAAGGTCATGCCTTACCTAGGTCCCAAGGAGAAGGGGTACACAAGTGTACTGATTGATTGTGTGCCTTAAAAGTTAACCTGTCTTCTCTAGGCAGGAAATCCTTTAACAGAAAAATGAAGTTTTTGGATTGTCGATGAACACAGTGTAACATTCAGGGGACATTCTGCTCTTGCCTTGAACAGGATTGTTGGGCTCTTCATCCTGAAGGGCTTGAAAGGGTGAAGGCAGTGGGCAGGTGTCAGGGCTTAGCTGGGACCTTTTTGACCCTATTCTTAGGCACCTCAGCTGTCCTCCCTCTCACTTTAGCCCCCAGCCCTGGGGGTGTGCATGGGCCATGCTTTCTACTTTGTTTGGCCAGGACAAGGGTGTGGTCAGGCTGCAGCACAGGAGCCTGTTACCAACCTCAGGGTAGGGCTGCCACCTCCCAGCCTGGCAGGCCATGAGTCACCCTTTCCTCCCAAAGCTCTCAGGGCCCCCTGGGGAGTTTCTAAAATTAGGAGGCCCTGTCCAGGCTTCTCCCTCTCTCTCAGAGCTCCAGCCCTGCCGCAGGCTTCCAGTCTCCTGCAGGTGGAGGCCTAGAGCCTTTTGCCCACCCCCGTGCCCCTTCCCCTCCCAGAGAAGTTGTGGCGTTCATGGCTTAGCTAACTCCCCTGGAGGGAAGGCTATGACAATGTAGATGAGCAGGTGCTTCCTGATCACCCTGTGCCTCCAGCGCAGGCTCTGGGGTCGCTTCCAAGCAGTGAGGAGGCCCTGAGCCAAGGAGGCAGTCTGGCGCCCTGAGAACCCTGGATCATGTGAGTCAACATATCCAGATTCTAGTCCCAAGGGCAGGAGGGTGCAGTATGGACAACCATGGACACTGGAGATGGTCCCGGCTCAAGCCCTGCTCTGCCTTCTGCTGGCAATGGGATGTTGAGCCAGTTGTTTATCCTTTCTGAATCTGCTGTCCCTCTGTAAAATGAAAATTAAAAAAAAAAAAAGATGTATTACTATTATCTGTACATCATTGGTTGTTGTAAAGATTATTCATTCAACGTGTTTTTATTGAGCACCAGGGACATAGCAAGGGACAAAAAAAAAAACATGATCCCTGCCCTCAAGCTTATAGTAAGACCCTGGGTGTGTTACTTACTCTCTCAGAGCCTCAGTTTCCTTATCTGTAAAATGGAGATAAGTGTGCCTACCTCATCAAATTATTTTGAGAATTAAGTAGGATATTTATAAAGCACTTAGTACACTGATAAATAGTAAGCAATAAAGGTTCGCAGTCACATTGTTATTACTATAGATAATGATGGGGAGGCTCTCTGAAGAAATGGCATTTAAGCCAAGACCAGAAGAATACTGTAGGAGCTGGCCAGGCACAACTGTGGGCAAACATGTAGGCAGAGCAACTGTATGCGCAAAGGTCCTGTGCACGAAGACACTTAACTTTGTCTTTAACAGGCAGCAGTGGAGCTGGGGCACAGGTAGCAGGGCCTTGGCAGGTTGCTGCATGGAGAAGGTGGTAGGAGTGGCAGGAGCAGGGAGGCCAGTGGGAAGGAGGCTACTGCAGTGGTCCTGGTGAGAGGGGCTGATGGTGGTGAGAGATTCAGGAAAATGTGGACGTAGCATTGACAGGACTTGCTGATGACCTAGATGAGAGGTGGACGGTACCATTTTCTGAGATGGGGATGACAGAGAGGAACGGGTCGGGGTGGAAGCTCCACAGTCAGTGTCAAGTGTGCCAAGACATAAAGTGGAGATGTCGCCATAGGCAGTGGGAGCCATAGGGGTGAGCACCAGGAAAATGCCAGGGCTGCAGCTTTAAGTGATGGGCACTGACATATAGATGGATTTCTTAGGGAGAGTGTAGACTGCGCTGCTAGAGAATTTCAGCATTTAGAAGACAGCAAGAAGGAAGGAATGGCTCCAGAGACTGAGAAGGAGCAGCCTGAGAAGTAGGAGGGAAACCACAAGAGCAGTGTCCCAGATGCTGTGAGCAGCATCCAAGATTAAGTTGGATGTCACACATGAAACATTTCCCATAGTGCCTGGCAGGCCCACTCAAACATCCCCAATATCATGGATGTTGAAAAAGGACCCCAGAAATGTACTGCTGCAGTATGAGGGAAGGTCCGATTTATTCCAGATGAGACAGTGGGCTAAGAACTTTTGAAGGAGGTAGGCTCTGATCTGAGGAGGGCCCATACCTTCCACAAAGATCTGCCTGTATGACTTGGCTCTGCTACGCCAGGTTGGGAGGCACTTAGACCTGGGTGGGATATGTGCCCTTATCTTCTGGTCTCTTCAGAATTGGCCCTGTGTTGGCATGGCCCCCTCAACCACCTACTTTGCCAACTGGGCAGGCTAGCGACTCTCTTAGGCATCAGACATGACACCCCAATCTTCACCTTGTCCTGCAGGAGGTGTTTCATAGAGAACAAAAGAGCAACTCCATGAAGACATGGGGCCTGCGGGCCGCCGGCTGGATGGCCATGTTTATGGGTCTTAACCTCATGACACGGATCCTGTATACCTTGGGTAGGTGAGGAGAAGTGGGTGGGGGAAATCTTGCCCATCTTCCTGTAGCGTCCTCTGCTTCCTTCGCATTTCTCATACCATCATCTGCCAGCCTTTTCAGCCTAATGGGGTACTCCTTGGGGCAGAGGCTGGGCATTTGGTCCATCTATGTATCTCCACCCCTTAGCATTGGGATGAACAAGCAAAGGAAGACAGACATGAGGGACAAGGTGCTTTCAGGGGGTGAAGGCAGAGTGGATGCTGATCCCAGGAAGCTGGGGTAGCCTCCATGGTTTGAGGGTCTGGTTCTACTCCATCCTTCTGTCCCCTGGCTTGCTCACTCACTCATTCCTTTCTCCCTTTATATCATGACTGAATAGCCATGGCGAGGAGGCTGGCCAGCCTTTGCAGTAAGTCAGACCTGAAGTCTGTTAGTCACAGCTCTGGATACTTGGGCCATCCCCTTTCCTGTCTCAGCTTCAGTTACCTCACACTTAATTTGTGGTTTTATGAAATATATGGCAAATAGGAAACACTAAAAAATTTACACTTCATTCCCCATCCCAAAACCTGTGCTAGATTTGGGGCAGCCAGCAAGCCTGGAGTGCAGGGGAGAGGTTGCTGGGCTGTTCTCATGGCCTGAGGTTGGCACCAGTGAGCCCAAGGGACCCAGCCTGGTTCAAGACTGAGTGCCCAGGCTGATTGAGTAAGGGCTGGGTCTAGACTGTTGCAACAGGAAAATGGAGCTTCTCAAAGGACTTATCTGAGCCTTTACCCCAGTGTGTCCTTGTTGAGTCTGATGATTCTGTCCAACCTTCTCTGAGCCCTAACAGAAACCTCTCCCCTACTTACTCTTTTCAGTTGGGGAGGGGTCAGGCTGTATATATCCTGGACTCTCAGAGGTGGGTGGGCCTCCTCTTTCATTTTACAGATGGGAAAACTGAGGGCCCAGGGAACAGAAGGACACTTATCCAAGTTGTCTGTGGATAGCTTAATTGTAGTCAGAAAGGCCAGCTGCATCTTGGGTGCCATTTGAGAGAGATCAGAATTTGAACAGAATCCTCCATCTTTCTCCCACAGTAAGCCCATCATGGCTGTGTGACCTAGATTGTCCATTTACCCTATCAGAGCCTCAGTTGCCTTATAGTCAAGATAAGGAGGTTGGAGTCTGTCTCAGAAGGCCCTTCTTTGAATCTCTGCCTGCCTGTGAGCCTCTCATTCTCTCTACATCTGGGGGCCTTGGTGACATGTGGGTAAAACGAGGTGAAAGTAGTACCAGCTTTATATGGTGAGCCCAAGCGTTTGATGAGATAGTGCACATAGTATGTAATACATGTTCAGCTTTCAAAAATATGAATTCTGCTTACTGTGAAGGCCAAGTAGGGGCGCTACATGGGAATAGACCAAGAAGAGCCATGGGGTAGCCTTCAGGGTCCTGCAGTCATGGCAGGGCACCAAGGTTTGTTCTGCAAACCCAATGGCACCACACTACTGGGGCCTCCTGGGAACTGAGTGAAGATTCCTCCAGTGGACGGAGGCTACCGAAAGCCATCCTGGAGAGGCTAGATGGGCCAAGGACAGGGTATTTCCAGATGGATTTAGCTGGATCCTAGACTTCCTCAGTAGGCTATGTCAGTAGCCTATGAGATCCTTAAGGCAGGGGCTGCCTTGGGCTAATTTGTTTCCCTCGGTCCCTGCCCAGAGCTTGGCACATAGATAATTATTAGTATTAACCTGCTGCCTGAATGGACAAATATTACCAGGAATAACTGAGGGGCCCAAGTAGGCACCCGCAGAAGGTTCCGCCCAGTCTCGTGAGTATGCAGCAAATAGGGCATTTGCCAATATTACAGTCAAATGTCTTTATATTGGCCTCAGACCCTTTTCAACAGCTTAAAGTTTACAAAGCACTTGCACACGCCTTTTCCCCTAGAATGATGCCCAGTGGGTGGCTCATTCCTTTCTCATTCATTTCTTTCTCCCTTCATATCACGACTGAATAGCATGGCAAGAAGGTTGGCCAGCCATGTGGCTGGGGAGAGAGGGATCCTATTCTGGATCTCCCAGCCTAGGAGGTCATTAGGTTATTGCTTTCCACTATGGACTCCCCGACTCCTCACCTGGCAGCAAGGGCCCATCTTTGTCTAGAGACAGGAACCATCTGCTGACTTCATGAGATGTAGAATACACTGATCTCCGAAGCCTAACTGCCTTTTTCTTCCCCTAGTGGACTGGTTTCCTGTCTTCCGAGACCTGGTCAACATTGGCCTGAAGGCCTTTGCCTTCTGCGTGGCCACCTCACTGACTCTGCTGACTGTGGCTGCCGGTTGGTTCTTCTACCGGCCCCTGTGGGCCCTCTTCATCAGTTGCCTGGCCCTGGTGCCCATCATCATTGCTCGGACACGGGTGCCAACCAAAAAGCTGGAGTGAAACAGGTTGTGGCACCCACCGACACCCACTTGAGCCTCAGGACCCAGGTCACCCCCTCCCTCCCCTTCTGACCCCGCTCCACGCCAGAGCATGAGTCTGCATCGGTTTTGGATTCTGTACCTGCTCTGCTCTTCAAGGGGCCAGACTTGGCAGAGTATACACTTACTTCGGGTTTGTTGTTTATCAGTTAATGTCTCCACCCTTTTCTCACCAGTGAGGAACTTTAGTGGGCAGAAGGCACTCCTGACAGCGTGACAGCCATTCTCCTGCTTGTTTCTTCTCCCTCTCTTGGGACTGTGTATGTAGCCAGTTTGCATGCTTCACTTACCTGATGCCTGCAGACGTTGAGGAGGTGACACTTATTGCTTTCACTGCTCCTGTCCTTGGAGATGAGTGCCAGAGCTCTCCCACGACTATCAGCTGTGCTGTGATGCTAAAGGGCCGGCCACCTTTATCAGCTGTCTCCAAACAGTACTGGATTACCAAGACAGACTAAATAAGCCCATACCCTGCAAAGCGGGGGCATCACAAATCCAGTTTGTGGATAGAACTTGATTTGGTACTTCTTAAAGAGAAAAACCACTGGAGATGTCATGAGGAGGGAAATTGGACATTTGTTGAGCTTTATACTCTTTATGGTTTGGCAGAATCTTTTTAGTGTGTAGGATCTCCAAAGGCCCTGAGTTTTTGTTACTTCTTCGTGTGTACTCTCGTACTCTAAGAGGGAGTTGTTTGAAATAAGATTTAAAGGGCAAAACAGAAAAACCTGAATGATTAACTTTTCAGACTGTTAAAGACACCCTTTAATCTGGTAGTTGAAGTTCAGAACAGTTGTTAAATGGGGTGTGACTCACCTGGTTAAAAAAAGTTACCGCTGTCAGTATTCTCAGTGTCTGGGTCACTGGGAAGGTTTATAATGCTTTTGAAACAAGTATTAGCAAAGGATTTTTTTCCCCTGGGAGGAGACTGGGTTTTCTCTACCAGGTGGAGAAAAGCATTTCCTTTCATCATTTAGCACCAGAAACTACCTATTTACTTGAAGATGGTTTTGAGCTTTTAGTCAACCATTAAAGGAAAAGGCCGGAAGCTTTATTATCCTTTATTATGCTTCATAGTGACCCCTCAAAATCAAGATATGAGGCCTCAGGTTTGCTGGAGATTTGAATGCCTTGCCTGGCCTCTTTCATCATGGGAATACTTCTGATATCAGCAGCCAGGGCTCAAGGGGATGCTTCTGAGTGATTTATCTGTTAAATGTCCACAGCTTTGCTCTTCCTAAATAAATCTACTCATGCTTAATTCACATAATTTCTGGGTTTCCCAATTACTTTCACATCCTCTGAAAGATAAAGTATGTTGTAACCTTGATGTCCTAAAAGATTCTTTGTATATCCTTTATCTTTTTACTATGTGGAAATTGTTCTGCCTTGCTGGGAGTGGTTGCTTTAGCAACTTAAGTACTTAGTAGTTGAGTATGGGGTCATAACTTCAGAAAATAGTGATCTAATAATCTCTTATGTTGTCCTGTGGTATCTGCTATAAACAGATTCTTCATGTTAAAGACAGCCAGCCCCAGAGACAATTTATCTGGGTTTAAAGATTGAAATGGTATTCATTGCTGCTCATTATGAGCAATTTCACTGAATCTAAATCCTCAAAGAATGCTTTTGGAACACAGTATAAGTAGATGATGACTAAAAATACAAAACCTTGGGATTTGGTCTGTGTAATTTTTCCTAGTTAAGATTTTAAATTACTGCCAATGTCAAGTGTTCTTTAAGAGCAAAATAATGTTAAAAAATATTTGAAGCCTCTGGAAAATCATGAAATTTGTATTATCTTTGTATTTTTGATAGAAAATAAAAATAAATTTCTAAATCTTTTATAGGACCTTGTCACTTTTTGTTTTTGTATTCCTTTTCAAGTTTCTAAAAGAATTCAGCCATAGAATTTAGTTAAGAACTATAAGGATTTTAGAACACAGTTCTGAGTGCTTTTAGTGGTTAAAATAGGCTTAAATTTTTTTGAAGGGCAAATCATATTCCTAGCACTTAGAAGCCTTACATATCAAAGCTTACTTTGTTTTGGATGGGTATAAAGTGAATGACTCACACTTCACACATCTTCAGAATGTGCTAGAAGACAGACGTGGGATGGAACCACAGCCCAATACAGTGCAAAAGGCATTATTGGCTTTAGGTTGGCAAAGACCCATCTTCCAGTCCCAAGTCTGCCACTGATCGGCTGTGTGATCTTGGGAAAGAAAACCAATGCTCTCTGAGCCTGTTTCCTCATCTGTAAAATGGGGACACTGCCATTCTACCCCACAAGATTGACGTGAGGACTAACTTGGAGAAAGCCCATGAAATACCAAACACTCGTGATGTAAATTTAAATTCTTTTGCCTTCTTTTCTGAAGCAATGGACTGCTGCTAATCATGCCTTCTGAAGCTAGCAATTTGAGTGCTTATTGTTAATAAGATTTGAAGCAGGTGAGTGATAGCTTTCTAAAACCTACTCATGTTTCTCAAAACTGAATGTTTCATTTCATTTTCATAATGTCTCCTAGGAGCTAACATCTGCCTGAAAAACAAGATAGTTCTGCAGAGACAGGGTGATGCTCTTAACTCAATTCACAGAAAAGTCGTCTACCTCAAGGAGAGAAAGGGCTCTGATGCAGGAAGTGTAAAGCTCTGCAGTTTCCATGACAACCCCTTGTTTCTCAACAAGAGCTTTCCAGCCAGGCTCTTGTGCATGAGTCACACCTCAAGTGTTTTGTTTGTTTTTCTTGGATAAAACTGATTCAAATTCTTAATGGCTCCCATCAAAGATTAAGTAATATCTCCTTGCTTAAACACAGAAAAAAAATAAATAAAATTCCATGTGTGTAGTAGGTTCCCAGCCTACATAACAAAATCTCATCTTCAATGTAGTCTCATTATGTGTACAAATCACCATCTTCAGATTTTCTTAGCTGACATAAAATCAGAAAAAAATGTAGAGCTGCGTCTTTTTAGATAAATGCTTTATTTTTTTCTCAAAATGTTATAAATGTTATTTCTCCTGAATATCTACAGTGCATAGAGCTTTACAAATTTATCCAGTAATAAGTAAAATCTAGGTTAACGCTGATCCACTTTTACCAACATTTCTTTAATTCTGTGTTTTTCCTTTTTGTTCCTGATTTTGGCTTTGTTCGAATCTTCTGCCACCACAAAATGTTATTTTGAAAAGTGGATCCCAACAATACCAGTCTGAGATGTTCTGGACTCCCTATACTACAGAGGCAGCATTGGGCAGTATTAGTAAACCTGACTGAGAAATGAGTGGCCTGCAGAGAGAAGTCCAAAGTCTGCAAGAGAAGCACAAGCACGAGTGTCTGACAGATGAAGAACTTATCTAAAGAAAAAACTGTGTTCCTAATGCATCATTGTCTGAAAATTTCCCAGCAGTTTCTATAAAAGAACTGATGTTTCCAAAGATGGGAAGAACGACTCTAGGTGGCAGGAGGGTCTCTGGGCAAGTGTTCTGTAGCTCGAAGCATAGGGTGAGGGAGCAAAACGCTTCAAAAGCCCTATGCTGGGTGAATCTGACAAGGCCTGGGGCCAGGCCAGACCTGCAGCATTACCTCAACCTGACTTTTCTGTCCCCTGGCCCTTGTCTGCAGTGCATGCTGCTTCTGTTTGTCTTCTCAATGGAGACACCACCACCCCAGGACCTGAGCATCCCCTGTAGTAGATGTAGGACCCTCGAGTCAGAGCCTATGACAAGTGGCCACTCACATCACAGCCTCTCAAATGGGAACAGGTGGGAAGCTTTTGCTTTTTCTCTTCTGGTCCTCTTAGGGCACTTTGGCTTCTGCTCTTCTTCAGCCTCTCGGTTTTGAGGCCAAGAGGCAGCCAGGATCCTGGCTGCTTCTGCTTGAGAGCTGGTCCCTTCCTCTTCATCAGAAGAGAGTCCACCTCCTCCATCTGTATGGGGAGCTACTGCCTCACTCTGGAGAGGTGGGGAAGTGGAGGGCAAAGAGACCACAGGTCAGTGAGTGACCAGACAGACATAAGGAAGCACCATCCCAAGGCAGTAAAGCTTCCAGCAATAGCCTGCCTGACGCTGTGTAGCTCTAGGAGGGAACAAAGGTGCTTCAAGGGGCTGAGGGAGAGCTAAACCCCATCTTCCTGTGCCTTCCTGAGACTGGGGGCTCATCCAAGCAAATACTGGTCACTTAGGAGCTGAGGAAATGCCAAGATGTCTAGGCAGGAAACTACCCTCAAGGAGTGTACAACAAAATCTAGGAGATCACTGTGACTGGGGCTTCACATTTATTACTCATTTCTGAACAGAAGTGCATATATCTTTAACTTCCTCAATGCACAGTACTAACTCTCAGTGCCCAATGCTCTGAGGTGGCACTCCCTGAACTTGGGCCAGCTGGGGTGGGGAGCTGGATGCACAGGGTGGAAAGCACAGGAGTGGGAAGGAACCAGTCAGAACATGAAGCCAGGTGAAGGGGTCGCTGAAGGGATTTGAGGGAAAAGTATGACAAGAATATTTTTTTAAAGGCAAATAGGCAGCAGGTGGGGCTGGAGAGTCATGGTTACAGCCTTTCCCTGGGCATGTTTCCGCCGTCTCTGACCGAGTACTGATCGTACCACATAACTGTCTAGGGGCCAGTCTGACCCAGATGGGAATCCCTTGGGGGCTGCATGTCAAATTTACACCTGTGTTCACAGGCTGGTCTGCTACGTGGTAGGTGCTGTGAGAAGTGTACTAAATTAGCAACTCCTGGCCTGAAGGATAGTCATAGGCACTGGGAACACCACAGAAAGGCAGGAACTCATCTCTCCCTGTATGAGTTTACATCAGAGCAGACCCACAGTAGGCACTTACTCATGCACACAGGAGCAGAAAAGAGGATGCTGGGGCAGGGCTAGGGCACAAGAGGTAGTTGAGGCTGACTCCAGTGATACGCTTCCCAATAAGGTAAGGAAATGGGGCCTTGGAGACACTGGTCTGAGACATCGAAACCTAAAGCTGACTGATCTATGATTTGATGTCTGGGAATAATCTAGGGCAGTGATTTCTGAGTCTCCCCATTCGCCACACCAGGCTTGTCTTTACCGAGGACCCACACTGACCTTGGCCCCATAGCGAAGCTTCAGCCTCTCTCTGATGAGCAGTCCTTTGGCCAGCAGCTTCCAGTTCCCTAAAGCCCGCTTCTCCCTTTTCTGCAGCAAAAATGAAATGGGAAAGCATAAAAGATGGAACCTGGGAATTGTGTGTGTGTGTGTGTGTGTGTGCGTGTGTGTGTGTGTAAAGATATAAGATAATATTTTAGGTTAAAAATAGTTTCTCAATTATACGAAGTCTCAGTTTTAAAATTGGAGTGATTTTTAAAGTGATAAAAGTGATACACATGGAAGGCACCAAACCCCAAACCTCTTTTGAACTGTTTCTGACTGTCAAATTTTTAGGGGAAGAGGTTGTCCAGAACTGGACCCCAGACAATTCCTTTGAATGGAGGGAAGTGTTGGCAACAGGGCAGGATCCAGACTGACAGCTGACAGTGATAGTGGATTCTGAGGTTTAGGCAGGACCCTGTTTTATCCAGTGCTGGCTCCCTAGGGTGCCTTCATAGAGTCAGGAAGCCAGAAAGAGCTTTAGAGCAAGTGGGGCACCTGCCTTCCCTGTGTGCTTGCTTTCCTACCTCAACCCCTCACTAGGCCCACCCATGCCAAGCTGCTTACCTCCTTCTCCTTCTTTTCAATGAGTGCCTGCTCATTTTCCCAGGCGGCCAGGAGCACATCTTTGTATTCCTCGCAGACTATGTACCCTTCAGTTCTGTGGGGATGCAATATGGGTGGTCTTCCTTAAGCCTGCTGCCTGCTCTGGCCTCTTCCTCCCCATTGTGAAGGACAGTACGCTGCTCCTAAAAACTTGGGGCCTTGAAGGATTTCCTGGGTCACAACACTGGACCACGATACTGCTAACAGATACCATCCATGCAGAAGGCAGGCCTGTGGACACTGGCACTGCTGCTTCCCCAGGCCCTGCCTAAGAGCTGGAATGGGAGCTAGGAAAGATGCTGACCCCACTAGATCATCTGTGACCACCAACAGAAAACAGTGTTCTAATCCAACATTAGGATGCTGGTTTCACTGGTTTTGCTGCCTCTGGATGAAAAGGAGTAGAAGTGTCAAAGTAAAACTTGGAAAGTAAGAACCACTGGACCTCAACCCCCACCAACTGCCCATCAACTTCCTACATCTTTCACTGTGACCTTCCCACCCCTCCTTCCAGCCTCCATGAAAGGCCCCTCACACACATGGGATGAGAGTAGCCTTTATGGAAATCGAAGCCGGTGACGGCCTGGGCACAGTCGATGTCCAGCTTACGGGCCACTCGGTGCAGGTTGGGCAGATGCAGTTGGACACAACCGACAGGCATCATGCCGGGCAGGAAGAGGTACACATTCCCAAATTCATTCCGGGGGACCTGCAGGGGGTGGCATGCCAGGTTTAGCGAATTGCAGAATGAAGTGGCCTGGTCCTGACTCCACTGAGTGCTGCCCTTACCTTGCCATCCACAGCCACGGGCGGCTGATAATCCTCTGTCTGCCACTCGCCAAACAGGCCCAAGTCATTGTGGTCCTGTAGCTGGGGCTCAGCGAGGCGGGCTCTCCGGGCCCTATTGGAATAGCCTTTCACCATCTACACCAGAGGAAACGGCCAGTTTACAATAAGGCTACCACTTCCTGAGCACTTACAATACAGCAGGCACTGTGCTCAGGGCTTTGCACCTGTTACAAAACAAACTACAACGAATAAGCCTGAGATGGGTGTGCTCTCTTTATGACCACTCATACCACTACCACCAGCTAATATCTAGAGTGCTCACTGTCCCAGGCACTGTTCTCAAGGCCCTATGTGTACTCGATATGTTCAGACCGTGACTGATCACGGGTAACTGAAACCACAGAACG
Source organism: Rousettus aegyptiacus (assembly GCF_014176215.1). Taxonomy (NCBI): domain Eukaryota; kingdom Metazoa; phylum Chordata; class Mammalia; order Chiroptera; family Pteropodidae; genus Rousettus; species Rousettus aegyptiacus. Next base: position 123,474,328 of record NW_023416307.1, on the reverse strand, counting down.
CAAAACCACGGATAAAGGGGGATTACTATACTATGTTCTGTACTTTCATCACCAAAAAGGAAACTGGGACTCAGAGATGCTATCACTTACTTAAGATCCCATAGTCAACTGACTGACAGGGCCAGGATTTAAACCCAGATAACTGAGTGTAGCATGTACCCTGGGAGGAACTGACAATTTGGGCCCTCTAGCATGCTCTCCCAAAGACATCTTACGGCCAACATCAAAATTTTCACTGGGAAGTAAAGGGGTGAAAGGGTTGAAGAACTGGCAGGGAGGAAACTTCTTGTATAACTTCTAAAAGGCGGAGCGGCACAGGTGTAGGTTAAGGATTGGCTCTTGGTGCAGGGATTGGAAAACTTTTTCTATAAAGGGTCATGTATAGCCTCTGCTGCATATTCCTTATTTCACTCCTTTTACAATCCATAAAAAAATGTAAAAACCATTCTGAGATCAAAACTGGACCCAGACTGGATGTGACCTGCAAACTAAGGACTGTTGACTGCTGCTCTAGTGGCCATTCCTGCCGTGGTCTTTAAGCACCCCACCTCTGTCACCCCCCTAGGGCTGACACTCTCTTTCTGAGGAAGTCATTCATCCAGTGTTGTTCAGTAAAGATCCACTGAGCACCTACTACAGACCACACCATGACACCTATCGTTAGGAGCAAAGAAGGGCAGCTTTGTTCTTAAGGAACACAGGCTCCTGTGGGGGAATGGAGACTACAATTCAGTGTGAAGAGTACAGGGTGAAATGGGGCCCAGAGGCAGGACCCCTCACCCAGCCCTGAGGACGGAGAGGTTAAGACAAGCTGTTCAGAACAGGCCCCATCTGAGCCAAGTCTGAAAGGGTAAAGAGGGACTGGTCAAGTGAAAAGGGCTGGAGAGAAAGGTGTTTGGGATGAAAGGGACACGGAAGTATGAAAACACGAGTATCTGGGAACTGTGGAAGTTGTCTGACATGCAGGAGAAAGTGTGGCCAGAAAGGAGGTGGGCACCTGAGCACCACAAGTCTCATGAAAGATATGGGACTCCAGACAGGGTGAGTGGGCTATTCAGGAGGTCTCACACACAACTCTGTGCTTCAGAAAGATCTCATGGCTGCAATGTTAGAAATGAACCGAGGGGCTGAAAGCAGCTATGGTCTAAGCAAGGAAGATAAGGCAGAGGCTGCAGCTGAGAAAGGAGGTTTCAGAACAAGGGGAGGACTTGAGATTTGGGGTTATGCTAGAACTGCGTTAACGATAGCTACTAGACATTTAAAATGTGGCTGGTCGTGACGGAGATGTATTGAAAGTGAAATACTAGATTCCGAAGGCTTAATAAGAAAACGGATATAAAACAGTTTGTTAACATTTCAAAATATTATATGGTGAAATGATAATAATTCAAATATATTTAAGAATGTTAAAATCCCACCTCTGAGTTTTTAATGTAGCTACTAAAAAACTTAAGTTTGTGGCTCACATTATATTTCAGACGGTGCCATTCCAGGATAAAGAGACTGGTTATTTGATAAGGAACATAAAAGAAAGGTGAAGGTCTATAGGAAACCACAGTGATGGTTCAGGTCCAAGGCAGCAATAACGCACTCAAGCCTGCTTTATGCAGTGACTCACACCCAATGCCTAAAGCCCCTTCTGTAGGCCTTTCCAACCCCTGCCTGGCTCCCCAGAGTCCACAACCCAAAGGGCTCCTTCTAGGATCTGACAAAGAAGGGCAAATGTGTCTCTCTGTGACTGGCCATTATCCTCCTTGGTTGAATGAGGTCATGTGTCCCGTGACAAGCATTTGCACCGAATTCATGTTTCTCGCGGGCAGCTGACCTGACCCAGTGCAGCAGCACACTGGGAGAGAAAGAACACTGGAGTAGAGACAGGGCTTGAGATTCTTGTCTGGGTGCTGCTGTTTCCCTAACTGTAAGGCCTTGGACAAGTCATTTGCCCTTTCTGTTTTCTCACCTGTAAAATGGACATCGTAATGCTAACTCCTGTGGTTGTTGAGAGTTAGTAGAGGTCACATACATGTAAAATGCAAAGTGAGTTATCAAATGGAAGGGCACTGATGACTGGTGAATGTATCTACATGAAGCAGGGCTTTGACCTCTGAATACACACCAGGAGTCTAAGGGCTGCTCTTTAGCCTTGATTTCGTGTATACTCTGGAAGATTCATCTCTTACAAATTCCTCCTTAAAGGCATAATTTAAATGCTTCTCTCTTCCCCTAATCCTTCTCAAGCCAGAAAAGTTTCGACCTGGATTCCTATTCTGAGCATGCACTCAGCAGTCCTTAGTCGCACTCTTCTGCCCTCAGCTGTTCCAGCCTCCCTACAGCTCTAAAGGCCGCCCCACCCCCAGCTCTGGTTACCTTGTAGGGCACTTCTCCAAGCCTCACCACTCTTCCTTGTTTCAGCCATGTATCCCTGGAGTGCAGGGTATGCACGCAATCCCTACCGGAGCCAACAGGGGGAGACAAAGGACAAATTCAGTTCACACCTTGCCTAATGGAGCACAGTAAGCATAGGAACCTGCAGGACCCAAGTGCCCCTATGACCTCCCAAAAGGAAGAGCGAGGACCTTGATTCTCTCCTCAGGTTCTGCCTCATGCCCTGGAGCAGGCCCGGCTCTTGAGGGAAGCAGGGGACTTGCCTTAGGCAGAAAGCTAATTTGGACTTCCTGTTTTGGGGGGTGTATGCGTCCACTTACAAATCTTAACCTCATGGAGTTACCGTATCTGTCTTAGGCTTCATGCTATGCCCTCAACCCTCCTCCCACAGTGAGAGTCCCTTTGCAGCTTGTAGGGGGCGACAGCACAGCAGTGCAGACACATTTCCTTACCATTGAGCCAGTACCTGCCCAGGGTCTAGTCTGCTGCTAAATATTGAGGTGTGAGGGATGAATGTCCAGGGGAGTGGTGAACCCAAAATAAGACTACATGGAAATTATAATACACTACTAAATCATCATAGAATTAAGACTCATGCCCATGGAACAGTCAAATTTCTTGCCAGCCTGTGATTATGGGGACAGATCCTCCAGCTTTATTCTTCCTTCCAGAGCTAAGAGCTATACCCCAGCCTTGCAATTCTAACAAGTTTCAACTACTTTCCTTGCTGAGCCTCCTTTAACAGGGCATGCCCATCTCCTCTTCAGTTTGCAGCCCTAAACTCTGCCCAGAGAGCGGGGCTCCAATGAGCATGGCACTAAGTTTCCTTCCACTATAGAAATCAGGCCTTTCACCTACCCTTGTCAGGCTGATGTTCAGCACAGTACGACAGACATGGGGCAAACCTCTGTGCCACCTCCTAGCAGCACTTCCTGGGGAAGTCTCTTTCCCTTCCTGAGCTTCAGTATCCTCCTCTATCAATTAGGGATGAGCTCTGTTCTCTCTGCCTCATAAGGTTGCTGGGAAGACCAGACACTTGCCAGGTGCTGGAGCAATGCTTCTCTGTCCACAGCACCACTGTCAGAGCTTAAAGCTCTAGCCACACTCTGACTGCAGGCTGCACATCTCTGATTGCCCAAAGGAATAATTAGGTCATGGTCATGGTCTTCAGATAGGAGTGGGGAAGGCAGCAGGGAGGGGTAAGCAGCTGTGCATTGTCTGGACATCTCTAAGGATAGCAGAGGGAAGTAGGCATACACCTTTCAGAATAAATCTCTACTTTTAATCATGTCATACCCATTAGAGATGGCTCATTATCAAAAAACAGAAAACAAGTGTTGATGAACATGCTGAGAAACTAAAACCCTTGTGCTCTGCTGGTGTGAATGTAAAATGCTCCAGTCCCTGTGGAAAATAGTACATCAGTTCTTCAAAAGTTAAACGTAGAATTAACATATGATCTGGCAATTCCACTTCTGGGCATATATCCAAGAGAACTGAAAGCAGGGTCTCAAAGAGATATTTGTACTCCTGTGTTCATGGCAGCATTATTCACAATAGCCAAAAGGGGAAGCAACACACGTGTCCATCACTGGATGCCAGTTACAAAAGGACTAATACTACTGAGTTCATTTATATGAGATCCCTAGAATAGTCAGACTCATAGAGACAAAGTAGAATGGTGCTTGCCAGGGTCTGGGGGAAGAGGGAATTAGAGAGTTGGTGTTTAATGGGCACAGAGTTTCAGTTTGGAAAGATGAAAGTTCTAGAGATAGATGGTGGTGATGGTTGCACAGCAGTGTCAACATACTTAATGACAGTGAACTGTACACTTAAAAATGGTTAAATGGTAAATTTTGTTATGCATATTTTACCACATTAAAAAGAAATATCCACCTTTAATGCTTTCTCCTGTGACTGACATGGTCCCTGTGGACCGTGCTGGCACATCCTTCCCACCAGACTTCTTCTCTCAAGTACCTGAAGAAGCCTGTGCTTTATCCTCTATCAAGGTGGCATGGGCCCTGAAGGCCTTTGACTGTTGGTAGGGGAGGCTCTTGACCAGGTATGACCCTTCTGATGTGCACCAGAAAGCTGCAACACAGACCCTGGACAGAGGGTCTGGATGACTCCCTGCAGGGCTGACACGAGGAGGAAGTCCTCAGTTAGGACTCAAACCACCTAATCATGAGTTTCCTTTTTTTCTCTTTCTTTTCCCATTTCTTAACGACATCCTCTATTTTCTGATCTTATATTTCAATTAAAAAAAAAAACTTTTATTTTCTTCTCTATTGCTATTCCTTAAAAGTTCTATTTTTTTTCCTTATCCTAAATTTGTATTATAAATTTTTAATTTTGTATACATTTTTCATTCGTCTACTCTTATTCCCTTCTCTTCTTCTTTGGCAACTTCTTTTGACTATGGATAAAACATACACAACAAAAAACTTACCATCTTAATAATTTTTATGTGAATAGCTCAGTTATTTAACCATCACCACCATCCATCTTCAGAACTTTTTCATCTTCTCAAACAGAAGCTCTGTACCCATTAAAATAGCCACTCATTTTAACTTTCATTATCAAACCTTTTCTTCTTTCCTTTTGTATGTTTTCAACTTATATTTGAAGAGTGTGTTTATATCATCCTATATAAACCTTATTTTGTCCTACTTTTAATTTTTCCTCTAAACTTTTCCCCCCTCTGCTCATCCTCATCATTTTAACTTCCAAGCTTCAATCTTTCCTACACATCTCCCCACATGACAGCACATTCATGCACTATGAAGCTCACCCCGTTTGACGAATGAGATGAAGGATATTATTAGCCCCTTGTCCTGGAAGAAGGTTGATAATCCCAAGCCATCAGGAAGCCCACAAAGCTACCAGGCTGCCTCACGCACCTGGAATAGACAGCTTCTCCACGACAATAACCAATGATCGCAGCTGTCTCAGGATAGATGGCCTCATATTTCAAGAGATGCCTCTTCAGGGCGTACAGAGGGTGGTTCTTATATGTGCCAATGACAGTGGGCAAAGGCTGTTCCAGGTGCTTTGCCTGAAACTACAAAGGCCAGAGAGACGATGTTGAGTGTGTGGTTTAGAAGAGGAAGTGAGGGTTGAGGTGGGTGATCTTCAGACCAACTTTGGAGCAGAGGTTTCATGAGCACTAATGACTAACACTGCATTGTAGCTCTGATGTTAAGTAGGTTTTAGGTAAATAGAGAGCTATGAAGAATCAAGTAATTCTGTGGCTAGTGGCAACTTTGGAAAGTCATCTGACCTATTCCCAGTCCAGAGACACCTTAGCCAGCCCTTGCAAATCAGTGTCTGCTCTATTAAGGAGCTTCAAGGTAGAAATACATAAAGCTTTCTAAAGGAAAGAGGCCTTATTGCAAAGTGACATCACTATTTTGCAACACGGGTTACCATGACTGCACTCACAAGAAATTGAAATGAGCTGTTCACTCTATGGTTTTTTTTTTTTTTTTTTTTTTTAGTTAACTATAATACATGTTCTATTAGCATTTCTTTAAGGATTCTGATTTCTCCATGGGCAATTCCACTGCTGTAATTCACATCCTATTCATCCAGGTCTCCTAAGCTTTCCTTTAGTACTTTTTGAAACCCTCAATACATGAGGACTGGCAATGCGGAGTGGCCAGAAGTAAGATGGACCCTCTTCCATGAGGTTCACTTCCAGTATTAAGACTTTAATTAGGTTAGTCCCAATACTATATGCACAACTCCCATTTACTCTGTCATTTTAAAATAAAATGAACCAGGAACACCCCCAGAGCAAACTCTCAATGCAGGTTAAACTACATTGCTACAAGGAACACTAAATAAGCCCAGTTTCACACATCCTGAGGAACTGGGAATAGTTCTTTGGCAAATCTGGCCTTGTTCTCATGTAAAAATGCTGAGCTCTACAACTGCCCTTGTACAAGCGGCTCAGGCCCTCCTCCTAGCACCAAGTGACACACTATGTTCTGTTTTAGAAGTTGGCTTCCAGTATGCCTTCTCAATAGATATTTCCTCATCCCAAGTCCCTTCCTTCCCAGGAGATGAGTGTTCTAGATCTGTGGAGGGCTGTTTGTGCACATGCTTGTATGAGTGTACATGATGAGAAATGGGGAAACAATGAGTTTTTTCTTCTTTCACTCAGTATGACTTAAATGACTTGCAAAAATTATTTTAAAGCTCCGAATTTATAACTGAGCAATAACTAAAAGCACACAGGCTTCAAAGCTGGATATACCTGGGTTAAACTAACAAGTCAGTTCATCTCTTGGGTCCTAAATTTTTAACTAGTAAAATTAAGGTAATAATAATCCCAGCTTTACAGAGTTGTGATAATTAATGAGATAAATACCAAAAATACCCAACACAGGCTGAGCTAGGAATACATAAGGTGCTTGAAATGGGAATAATTTTAATAACTGGACTGGGTCTTCACGTCTGTGGCAACCGATTCCTTACCTCCAAGTCTTCTTTCTTTTCCCTTTCCACCAATGGGCTTTGGTAGGGTCTCAAGGTTTCAGCCCACCACTTGGCATCAACCCGGCACTTGCGAGTTGCTGTCATCCAGGCGGGGTCGTACCTCTGGGTGACATCCCGGACCCAGCCATTGTTGTCGATGCCTACAACGTAGGTCATCGGCTTTGTGGCGTATTTGTAACATGTCAGAGCCTGGCCCACCACACCGTGCACACAGTCCACACATGTCCACTTTTCCTCCTGCTCATAGAATACCTCGAGCCACTGGTTTACACCAGCTGCTTTTCCTCTTTCTGTCTCCTCACCGTTACTGGACATTTTCTTGCCTCTCTTACTCTTACTGCTTGAAGAACTTGCAGATGCTGCTGGAAAGCCTGGGTGCTTAGGGTGGCTTCCATGTTGGGTCCTGGAGTCACTTTTGGATCCTGCCTTTGTGCTCTGAGGGGCTGGGGCCCTCCTCTGTCTTGGAGGGCCAGGCTCAGAATCCTCATTGGATGAATGACAGTCTTCTTCAGCAGAGAGCTCAAAGTCAGAGCCACTGCTGGCCTTGTCACTCCCACTCTCTTCTTTATAGGACACCCTAGAGGCTACCCGCCGCTCCCGGCCACGCACACGTCTCTGAGTTTTCTCCTCCTGCTTTTCCACCTTGTCCTCTTCTTCCCCACTGGAGGGGGGCTCTCTCTGTTTCTTCCTGATGGCGGCTGCTTTGCTCCTCTTCCCTTTGACACTTGGACTGTCAGTGCTCTTAGAAGTGGTGTCCTCTTGTCTAGTTTCTCTGCTGGTCTTTGGTTTGGTTTGGTTTTCTGGAACTTGGCTAGAAGTTTCTGAAGAGCCTCCAGGACACTCTATGGATCTCTCTTTAGAAGGTTTCTTTCCATGAAACAAAAGAGAAGTTTTGCTTTTTCTTTTTTGCTAATGTTAGGATAGAGATCCTGTCATCTAATGGGGCTAAGTCACTGGCTGGAGAACCAGCATACATAAGATGTCCCCAGCTCAGACAGTGATTGACTGGCTATCCTTTTGGGTTGTAAGAAAATATTTGCTAAAATCTATAGCACCTAAGACAAGGCCACAATATAATTCCTTTTACTCTAAACTGTGGCATAGGCAAAAGAGCACCAGATGTGGAAAGAGACAAACCTGGGTTCAGTGTTCTGTTTCTTGTGTTATGTGAGTTAGGTAAATTATATAACCTCTGAACCCCAGTTTCCTCAGCAACAATAATACACACCTTGCACATAATGCATTTTGCAAATACTAATGGAGTGAACAAAGTTATAATATTAAGAATACAGAAGTTATTAAAATCAGTATCTGGACAAGTTTCAGACAATGCCAAAACCCCAGTGAGTACAGTATTCAGCCTCCTTCTTAGATGACTGCAGAATTCAGATTCCTTCACCCATCATCACTCCACATTGCTGCTAAGGAGGGCAGGGTACCATTCTACCATTTTACAGAAGAGAAACTAAAGCACTGGGAGCCAAGACCTGCCGCAGGCTCCTTTGCACATGCAACAGCTCAGATTGCTAGATATCCATCCATGTGTCCAGTATTGCCATCACAGGGTTGAGCAAGATGATCTCAAAGTAACCCATGCTCCATGAATACTGACCCTTAAAAATAGTCTAACAACTAATTTTTTTTAAGTCTGATCATTTCTAACTCATCCCTGACCAACTATCCTTTTCTCTAAAAGTCCTGAGAACCTTACCTTGGCTGCTGATAACTTCAGAGGAACTGGCTGTAGAGATAATACCAGTCGGGTTGGGAGCTGCAAGGCCCGGAGAATCAGTAAAAATATCTATAATAAAAAAGAATAACACATTTATCCTAAGAAAAAAATATAAAGATTTAATTAATTCAGTGTTGCTTGTCATGGTGCTTATTTATAACAGGGAAAAGTAAAAACAACCAAGCTGTCAAAAATAAGAGTCTAAAACCCTTGATACTATTTAAAATGATACTGCTGAGATTTATCTTTGTAGAAAAATGGGAAACTGTTCACCATACAGTAAAGAAAAATAGAAATTTGTTTTTTAATGTTAATTTTTGTAAGAATAAATTGTATATAAATATAAATATGTATATATTTTAAAAAGAACCCATATACCGGGTTATGAGTATTTACAAGTGTTTTTTTTTCCAGCTTACCTACCTTCATAACGCATTCGACATGTGTTATGTTTGTGATTAAAGTAAATAAAATGAAACATCACTTTGAAAATAAAATGAAACATCACTTTGAAAAGAAACCATAGAAAACATAATTATCAGATGCCCAAAGTCTATTCCCTATATTCTATTTTCCCTATTTTCCCCACAATGAATCTTTTAACTGGAGGCTGCAGTTCTAAGCATTCTATAAACTTGGAAGAATGGGAGCCTCCTCATGGGAATTAACCTCCAAAACTGCAGCAGTGATAAAGCAACTACACAGATCTCAGGGTCCCAATGTTTCTCATGAATTACTGTAATACCCTACTGAGAAAGCCAGGGGTAAAAATCAGAAACAAATAGGCAGCTTTTCTGTGAAAAGCTATGTTATATTTAAAAAAATAATTACTTTTGCCTTGTTTCTTCTGAAGTGAAAGACAAAGGGATAAGAAAATACCAGAGAAACCCAAATTGAGGGACATACTACAAAATTCCTAGGCAGCACTCTTCAAAAACATCAAGGTAATGAAAGAAAATAGAAGACTAAGAAACTGTCACAGATTGGAAGAGACCAAGTAGACATAATGACTAAATGCAACATGGTATTCTGGGTTGGATCCTAGAACAAAAGAAACGCATTAGTGGAAAAACTTGAAAAATCCAAATAGTATCTACAGTTTAGTTGACAACTTATTATTAACTGATACAATTAACATTGTAAGAGCTAAAACTATAAAACTCCTAGAACAAAATATAGGAGGAGATCTTTAGGATCTTGGATTTGGCAATGGAGTCTTAGATATCACATAAAATATTTGCAAAGCATATATTTGATCAGTGTCTAGTATCCAAAATATATAAAGAACTCTTACAACTCAACAACAAAAAGACAAAGAACCCAATTAAAAAATGGGTGAAATACTTTTATAGACATTTCCCCAAAGCAGATACACAAATGGTCAATACACATATGAAAAGTTGTCAAGCATCATTAGTCATCAAGCAAATGCAAATCAAAACCACAGTGAGATACCACTTCATACCTATTAGGATGACTATAAAAAAAAAAAAAAAAGAAAAGTGTTGGTGAGGATTTGGAGAAATTGGAACTCTGAAACATTGCTGGTGGGAATATAAAATGGTGCAGCTACTGTAGAAAATAGTTTGGCAATTCCTCAAAAAGTTCAACATACAAGTACCTTCTGATTCAGTAACTCCACTCCTAGGTATATACCCAAAAGAACTGAAAACAATTACTCAACAAATATACGTACACACGTTTACAGCAGTTCTCTTCATAATAGCCAAAAGGTGGAAACAACTTAAATGTGCATCAATTGAATGAATAAACAAAATGTGGTATACCTATACAAAGGAATATTATTCATCCATAAAAAAGGAATGAAGTACTGACACAATCTACAAATGTGGATGAACCTTGAAAACATTATGCTAAGTGAAAGAAGCCAGACACAAAAGGTCAAATGCTGTATTTCTTTGATATGAAATATACAGAATATGTAAATCTATAGAAAATGAATGCACATTAGTGGTGCTAGGTGCTTGAGGGAGTGGGAATAAGAGTAGAATGGGGAATAACTGTTTAATGGGTACAGGATTTCCTTTTGGGGTAGCAAAAATGTTTTGGAATAGAGGTGGCAGTTACATAATATTCTAAATGCACTAAATGTCACTGAATTGTTTGTTTTTATAAATAACTTTTTTTTTTTTTTTTGCTTTAAAAAAACCCCATAATCAAAACAAATATATATCTGTCCACAAATATACAGGAACAAAGTCTGGGAAAACAATACTTAATGTTTTCCTTTGGGTAGTGGAATGATAGCATAATTACTGGCTACGCCAGGTATCTCAGACTTTATTAAGCCAAATAAGAACAAGAGAGGTAAAGATGCCAGTTATCTAGCCTTGAAGAAACAAAAAGTCTGGTCTCTTTTCCTAAGCAAACAGGGAATGTGGGGCTCAGGCACAAGTATATGCATTAATAGGAATCTTCCAGGGATAAAACCATATTTCTATCACCATTTTTGTTTCATTCAGACAGAGTCTTACCTAAGTGTATTTTCAAGTGTTTGATAAAAGCCTGTCTACACATAAGCGCTCCTCACCACAACTCCTTTTGGTGGATACAACTTTCTTTACTGCATGGCTGCCTGCCACTGTCATCACCCAAATTGGAAGGTATAGAAACACTTTCTCATGCATTTCAGCAGCCAATTTGGTATAACATTTCCTCGGAGCTTTTGAACAGAAATTATGAATAGTTAGCAGAAATAATTCTACAGCACTTGACCAAAAATTCAGTGCTTTAACATACCAGAATGCCAAGTAATAGAAAGGAAAGAGGGTATCCTTTCAACTCACACACTGGTCCCAATTATGATTCCAATACTTGCCAACTAAGAAAGTTACTTAGCCTCTCTGAGCTTTAGTACCTAATTTTTATTTTATGAGAGCTAAATAAAAACCACCTGGAATGGCATCTGGCACATGACTGCCATCGTCATTTGCTAATGGTACTAATAAAAAATGTTGCCAGGAGGAATCACTCACGTGGACCAATTCTTCATCATCCCGTGCAGAGTAAATAGCAAATCTCCTTTGCAACGTAGTCTGTAGGTCATCTTGTTCATTTGTTGAAAGGTCTGTGTTAACTGTAAATGTTCCAATGAACCTGGAGAGAAACCAAGCATTTCCTTGTGTCAGAGGCCAAAGCAAAGAGGAATGCTATTCTTTTATAGCCAAGAAAATCAGAAGAGGGAGCCTCATCTGCCTCTGTTCTAGTCTTCCCACCCTGTCTGGCTAACTTCTACTCATCACTTGAAGACCCAACTCAGACTTTACCTCCTTAGGGAGTCTTCTCCTTCCTGGGGTGCATTCCCAGACCCCCCACTTAAGTGGCCCTGCTCTGTGTGCCCGCAGTCCAGAGCATACCTCTTCCGGAGTACTCATCATACTACTCTAATTACTGGGGGTGTATCTATCTTCCTGACCAACCTGGGAGTTCTTTCAGGACAGAGATTATGCCTGACATTTCTCTATCTTCAATGCCATGACCACCGCCTGGCACACAGAATCATCTCAGAGGATATCTGTGGAAGTGACCTGCACCCAACCTCTGAGAAAGGTACAAATCCTACACTAAGGCTTTGCGAGACAGGTTGGAGGGCCATACCACTTCACCAGGTTTGACAGGTAGCAGATATCCACGTCTTGAGGAGGCACTCTGGTAAAGCGAGTTGGGATGATGGAGAGGCCAATAGCCTGCAGATCGGGCTGGTTGCAGATGTTATTTCGATAGAAGCCATTTGCTAGTAGGCACAGAAGGTGAACCTGCGAAGAAAAAGAAAGAGAAGACAGTAAAGAAAGGCTGAAAATTAGAGGGATTTTTGCTGCCAAGTTAAAGGACATTTTCTGTGCAGAAAATATTTGTTAACATAGAAAAAAGTAAAAATATTAACTTCAGGTATTTCCCAAGATTTTGTCTGTCACCCCCTCTTCTTCCTAGATATTCATTCTCTCAAGAGCCTTAAACCTCAAAGCTTCAAAATACTAACTTATTTTAAGAGGCCTTGTCTGTTAGAGATACATGTATCAAAAGATCTATGGATGAAATGCAACAATGTCTGGTTTGAGCCAAAAATATCAGGAGGAAAAGTGAGTGGGGGAAGAGAATAGCAAGACTACTCACAGGCTAGTAACTGTTAAAGCTGAGAGGATGGCATGGGGTTCACCGCACTGCTCTCTGCACTGCCATGTGTCCTTGAAGCCAGCCCCCTCCACTTCAAACCCTACACTGGTCCCCACATCTGAGCTCCCACTCCACCCTTTCTCAACCTACTGAAATGATCATGTGATAGTCTCCCCCTTCTCTCACCCATAGCTTTGCATCGTTTTCCCTCCAAAATGTCTTCCTTCCTTCCTACTTATAGCTTCCGTATTTCAATCAATGGTGCTGCCCTTCTACCCTCACTTAAGCTTCAAATCTCGGAGTTATAGTAATTTTTCCCTTCTTTCATCTCTAATGCCAAAAGGTAAAAGAAAGACAGCTACCTCATTTAATGTCCAAGGCTGTTACAAAGTGGGAATCACTTCAGTTCTCATCTCATCTCATCTCATCTCCTCACTGTCTTTGCTATGTGCTCACCCCACCTCTAGATTTCTGTGGCTGCTGAGGTGTCTCTTCCATCAGTTGCATCTCTACATTCCCTGGCTGCCTGCTGCTAATTAAGGAAAGTCAAAACCCTCCCTTTCCTCACTTTCAACGTGTCTCCAACACACGTCCTTCAAGATGTGGGAAAACTGGTTGTCCCACCATCCCCTCCAAAACTCGGCAAGAGCAGTCTTCATAGACTCTGTCCTCTCCCATCTCACCCATGCTGCCCTTTCCCCTAAATAAAGCCTTCCTCAGCTAATTGGACCCGCACTATTCCCTTTCCTTCTTTAAGTCTTGAATTTCTGTTTTGAAGTCTTTCTTGTTCCATCTGTGAGATCAGAAACTCCTTAACTAGGAAATAAGTTTTATACAAGTCTCTCTTCCCACAATGTCAAGTACCTTGCTAGGTCCATAATACGTGTTTAATACCTACTGGCTGAAGTCAAAAACCAGAGACTTTAGCTGAGATCAGAACTAATATAATTAAACAGTTCAAAGAGGAGATGAAAGGAGCGTGCCTGTTTATCCCCTGCGTCTTGCCAGGCATTGTGCTACATGTTTTATATATGATATCTGCTTAACCCTCACAACCACCTACCAAAGAAGATACTATTATTACCTCTCACTTCAAAGATGAGGAAACTAAGGCTCAGCAAGAATAAAAAAACTGCCAAGGTCACACAGTGAGTAGAAGAGCCAGAAACAAAACCCAGGTTTGACTGACTGACCCCAAGTTCTTTCTGCCATAGCACCCAGCCTTGACAAAGAGGAATACTGTCCTTTCCCTTCATTTGCTGCCCTTACCTTGTGTGTGTCTTCATGGACTTCTTTACTAAAACGTTTCATCAGCCTCCGAAGATGTATCTCAAACTCCATTTGTATTTTTTCACTGTAATACATATTGCAAAATGTGAATGTGAATGTCATCTGGGCTCCCTGTGGCATGTAGGTCATGCTAAGAGATGTGAATTAAGTCCTGCAGGCAATGGAGTTTCTTGGTCTGTGTGCTCTTTAGGAAGGTGAAATCAACAACAAAAAAAATGCCCCCAGGTGCTGTCACCTAGAGGCAATCAGTATGAACAGTTTACTTCCTTACACTCGTTTATGTTTGTACTAAAATAATCTTTACGAACAATTTGGTATGCTGCTTTTTTTTTTTTTCAGTTACCATAAACTTATTCTAGCTTTATTTTCAACTGGGAAACTGAAACCTGACTCCATTCCCCTAGTCAATCCCTTTTACTCGCAATGGTGTATGAATTGCTTTCCTTGTTTTCTTGTGCAAGGCTATGTTACCAAGTACATTTTTTAAAGTTATGTATTTTTTGCATACTCTTTTTGCTCCTTCTCACCTACAAACCTTACTTAGCTCAGGACAGTCTCCACCCGGACTGCCCTTCTGTCAAGCTGCACAAAATCACGCCTCGTGAACATGAGCTGAAGCTCATATCCTCCAGGAAGTCTTCTCCAACTGCCTGGCCTCCCAATGGCTGAGGCCCTCCTAGCAACCACCATTTTTATTTTCTATTAATGTACACTCATTTGTATAATGCTGTTCTGGTGTAAAACCTTTCATGTCTGTGTCCCATGCATCTTCAGAAAACTTAACACTTCTTGAATGACTTATTTTCCTACTGCATGGCTAGTAATGTGCCCACACAGTGGAACTCATTAACCAAGTAACTACCAGGTGTTGTGCTCCAGGTTTTCAAGCCACAGAGGCTGCAGAAGTACTAGGGATACTGGGATGGAATGGGGGCATCCTACCATGGGGGGGGCACTACCTCAAGTCCTGCTGTGTGATGGGGTCGGAAAGCACAAGCTGCCCTGTCAGCCTGACAAGAATTTAGATCTTGGCTCACCCACTTACTGACAAAGTGACTCCTGAAATTATACTTAACCTCTCTGAGCCTCTGGCTCCTCATTCATATACTGTTCTAAAGATTAAGTAAGAGAATGAACAACCTGCAGAGGCCTTGGCATACAGAGTCAATACATAGTTTTCTCTCCCCATCTCCTGCCCAGCCAGGACACAAAAATTTCTGATTCAAGTCCTAAAGGAGAATCCAGGGCTCTCTCACCTAATATTCCTGACCACTGTGATACTCAGCCCTGGTCTCCTATATGTTTCTCATAAGTTTTCATTAGTAGCAGTCGTTGCAGATTATATGTGACAGGAATCTAGAAGTAAGTGCCTAATCTTACCTTCTTTCTCTTGCTTTCGCCTGCTCTGGTGTTTCAATCTCTATCTCCACTGGTTTCATAGGCAGAACAGATTGAGAGAAGGCTGCATTTTCTCCCGCATCGCCTGGCACAGGCTCACTAAGTTCTAGCAACAGCAATTTTAAAAAATCAATAATAATAATAATAGCTACTGTACTGCACAAAATTGAGGTTCTGCTGGGAAAGAGAAAATGAGAAATGGACAACTAGTGGAGATAACTACTCCTCCCATGCTTTTAGTATCTTAAAAAAATTGCCGGGCTCCATCCTAAGTGTTTCACATTATTTGTCTCATTTAACCTGCACAATAACCCAGAGAAGTAGGCCTGGTAGCAAAAGTAGAAGAGGAGGAAACTAAAGCAAAAAGATATTCAGTTGAATTATATACAGATCCCTGCTGTCCAGGAGCTGAGGCGTGCGTGCGTGCGTGCGTGCGTGCGTGTGTGTGTGTTTCAAAAAATTTTAAAAAGCCAAACAAGAACAATTTCTTATTCTCTGTATTACTACATAACTCTCATCACAATTGCTCTGTATAGACCATGACTTAGAAGTCTTTCAGTCTCAATTGTAAACTTGTAATAAGAAGGAATATGTCTATTTCACCTCTTTATCCCTTATACCACTTGTAAACACTAGTCAAAATAAGCTGAATAAGCTGAATTTGCTGAACTGGATACTGGATCTAACTGTGAACTTCATTAGCAAAGGGACCTTTTAAAAGAGCTCTGGGCCTAGAAGCAATAACACTCATTTGGCAATGACCACACCTAATGCCAATATTTTGGTGTCTATGTACCAGTCCCTACTAAAATGAACCAGGGCTTCTTGGAGAAAAAAGGTTGTTTCCAGGTCTGGAGCAAAGAATGTACAAGGTGAGCCTAGAACATCTTGTTGTTCCAGAAAACATAAATGTCCTCAAATAGTAATGGGGTCATGTCAAAAAGACACGGTACAGTAGCCAACTTAAAGGGGTTTTCACTAGCCAAATTTGGGATAATCCGAAGATCAAAATACATAATGATGATAACTCGTAATACACCTGAATTTAAAAAATTTTTTTTCTGAGTCTACAAAGACACTCAAAATAAATGACTAAATAACTATAACTCCTGAAAGGGAGAGCTCTTCTTTATATATATAAATATATATAAATGATAGAATTGGGGTATGATCATTTTGCCACCCTCAATATAATTTTTGATCCAGTCAAGATTAATGCATACTGAAAGCAATTAATAAAAAATTACTGAACAAGATATTCACCCAGAATCTGAATGCCACCTCAGGGATGGTTAATTACAAAGGGAGAATGTACATATACACTGGCATGATCTGGAAGTACCATTTTGCAAGATCAAACTTCACATCGCTAGGACAACCTGACATTGGTGCCTCTTAATGGATATGATATGAATAAAGTGCAAAGCATCACCTATGAAGTATTCTTGTAAAAATAAAGTTTAATCTAAATTTAATCAAGCCTTTTTATACAATTTACAAGAAATAGATAGGAATACTGAAACGTGTGTTAACAATACCGTGAGATGTCTGATTATCAGACAAGATCAGGATATGAGACATTCTATAAACAAGAAGCCAAGATTCTTTTAAAAAGGCAGCGCCATGGAAAGGGAAAAAAGATAGTGGGTAGGGGGTACTGTTCTAGTTTAAAAGAAATAAAAGAGACATAACTAATATATGGCTTACACCTTGATTAGATACTGAATTAGGAAAAAAATAGTCGTAATGAAATTTTGTAACAATTGGTCATTTATTTTTCATTTTCTTAGGTGTGGTAATGGTATTTTATCATGTAGGAGAATGTCTTATTCTTAGGAAATGCATGGTGAAGTATTTAAAAGTGATGTGTCAGAATGTCTGCAACTTACTTTCAAATGCTTCCACAATGCATATTTACTGAAAGATATATTCCATATGGCAAAATATTACAGTTACTGAATCTAGATGAAGGGTATACATATTACATTTTTGATTTTATTGTAAGTTTGAACATTTTCAAAATAGAAAGCTGAGAAAGAGTCATGCTAGCCAGAAAGATTCAGAGGTAACATTAGTTGCTATTTACTATGAGTATATGATGTACTAAGTCCACTACATTTACAAATCTACCCCCCCCCCCGCCCCCGCCAACCCCAATGATTCTGAAGTCTAGCCTGTGTGCTGCTCATAGTAAGCATTTAATGTTTACTGAATGTTAATGAAAAAGCCTGGCTCAGTCAGGTGGAGTTATTTACTCACCCAGGTACATAAGTGCCAAAGCTGGACTCTGACCCCAGGCCTAACTGCTCTCAAAGCCTGCGCTCTTTCTACAAGATGATCCTTCCTCTCTACTCCATAATTTACACCAATGACACTCATCAAAGGAAGAGAATATACAACCTGCTCTAGTAACTGGTGTTGAATTTTTTCTTATATCAAAAGCAAGTCCCTATTGCAACCTTATCTTTGTCTTATTAGTTTCAAAACCACAAAACTGCAGTCAGTGATGACTCCAAATAGAATCAAACAGAAAAATAGGGATCAAATAGTTCTGAAAACAAAACAAGATGTTTTACCTTCTACTTCTTCCCAGTCATCTTCACTTTCCTCCTCATCATCTCCTTCATGGCTGCCTTTGTCCATGGCAGCCTCCCTCTTTGGATGGTGCACTTTCTTGCAGGCACTTGTAAAGTCCCCGTGTAAAGATCACAGGAAAAAAAAATGAAGAAGGCACATACACCCTAGTGTTACACTTAAGCTAACAAAATTTTAAAGACTCTTCCTATTGAAAATCTGTTGCAATTATTTAAAGATGATTTGTGAGCTGAGCCCGATTTCCTCCATCAGCACGAGTCTCAAGTTCTTATCAAGATGTGCTCTGATGGTCAGTCTAATACTAGATGTGCTGTCAAAATGGAAAAAAAACACTATGAACCTACACCCTAGAGCTATGTGAAGGAAAATACAGCTGTGTCTAAAAACAGGTATCGGAAAAATCAGAAGAAACCAAAATAAAAATGTTAGTTCTAGAAGTAAAAGCTGTGCTATCTGTGCATATACAGGTAAAGATTGACGCCAGAAAGAGGAGGAGATTCATATTTGCTGATCTTCCTATAGGTAAACTCAGAAGATCTTCCCCCACTTTAAGAAATATGAGCTAAGGAGACCAAAGTTGAAATATAACTTCAAACTTAAGTGGGGATTTGACTATACACAGGTATGCCACAAATAACAGAAACCTAGATTAGGTAGTTAAGCAGATAGCTACACAGATAAGTAGCTAATTAAATGGTTGCTAATGTGTAACACAAATCTTCCTCAACTTACAATGGGGTTACTTCCCAATAAACTCATCGTAAGTTGAAAATAGTAGTAGAAATGTGCTTAATCACCTAACTTACCCAACACCACAGCTTAGCCTAGCCTACTTTAAATGTGCTCAGAATACTTACATTAGCCTATAGCTGGGCAAATCATCTAACACAAAGCCCATTTTTATAATAAAGTATTGAATATCTCATGTAATTTATTGAATACTGCACAGAAAGTAAAAAATAGAATGATTGTATGGGTACAGAATGGCTTTAAGTAATGACATGCCTGACTAAGAGCTGTGGCTCACTGCCACTGACCAGCATCACTAGAGAATATTGTACTCTGTATTACTAGCCCAGGAAAAAAATCAAAATTCAAAATTCCAAGTGCAGCAGGTCCTTGAATAACATTTCATTCAATGTCGTTTCATTATAACACTGATGAGATGCTGTAGGAACTTAACTCTTGTTTATATCTATTAGCCTATGGTGAAATTGGTTTCATTACATACCATTTCACCTCAGTTCTAAGAACCTATTTGTGGTTTTAAGTGAGGAGTTACTATGTGGTTTCTGCTGAATGCCTATCACTTTTGTGCTATCATAAAGTCAAAAATCCTAAGTTAAACCCTCCTAAGTCAGGGACCATCTGCATGTTTCTGCAAATTTATATATAAAATGTGTTTAGAGTACTGAGTTATTTTTAGCTTTTGTAAGATTCAACCGTTGGTATCAAGTGAGAATATTACCAAAATTTCAGCACAGATACTTAAAATAAATAATCCTCAGTCTTCAGTTACTATACACATACTCTTTTTAGCCCACCCCTTTCACCACCATAGGAACGAAAAATTCTCATTAGAATAACAGCAGAAATGTCCATGTGTTATCAGTTTGATCACAGTCAACTCTCAACTGAGGGAAAGAGAGCTCCAGAGGTTTCCTTGGCAGCATCTTGGTCTATATTTATGTGGATATCTCTGGAAACAGAATTTAACTAGTAGCAGGGGTGAGGGTAGAGGGTGGGCCAAAACCGGGAAGCAGTAAGCCCAAAAGCCTAAGAAGAAAGGAGAGGTGAACTATGGTGGAAAATCTGCATGCTTTCCCATGCTTTCTTCTGGACTACTTTCCTATGCCAGGACTACAAAATGTTGGAAAGGTCGACAATAAGAGCATTTATTTTTGAAGCAAAGGAGGAACTACTGTCTGCTACCTTTCTGTTCTTCCTTCTCTCTCCCAATTTTCCTAGGAGGCAGATAATCAAGCGTTCACTAGGCTTATATTCATTGTTCACCACGTGATAACATGAATGTTCATTTACTACAAAAAATACTTGTTCAGTTTCTGCCAAATAAAAGGTCCTGCCTAGATGCCATAGGTTCTAGTCCTCTGAGAGCTTATAGTAATGTAAATGCAGATGGCATGTAGGCAAATAAGTGTAGACAAGTTATACTCTTAAGAGATACTGTAAGAAACCAGAGGAGCAAAGGGGAAAGAATCAATGAAGACTGTGGAGTACAAGGCTTTTGATTTGCATCTTCAAGGTGGAAGAAAGCATTTTAAGTAGAAGGAAGAATATGAGTACAACTCAGGTAGCAAAGTATGAGAAGGTGTTGAATGAATGACAAGAAGTCCAGCTGGACAGGAATAGAGTGTACCTGAGAAGAGTATCATGAGAGAAAGCTTGAATGGCAAGTTAATATTCTGTATATGTAATATCTTTGTGTAGTAGAAAGAACACAGGACCAGGAATCACAAGATCTAGGTCTCATCCTGGATTTTGCTACCATCTAGCTATGTAACCATGAATAAATCATTTTCTGTAAGCTGTCACTGTCCTCATTTGAAAAGTTTAGGGGGTAAAGTATATAATCACTATAGTCTGACTCAGTACTCTAAACACAGTATTTTGAGTTCTACCTAGAAGAGTTTAAAGATCCCTTCTTTTCCACAGATCCTCGTGACAGCAAAAGAGCAGGTATTATTAGTCAAATTTCTCTGATAGAAACAATCAAGATCTCTCACCTGAAATCTTCCTCATCACTGAAGGCTTCATCCTTTATAACCTTGAGGTTTTCAGATTTAACAGTTACCTTGGCCACTTTCTTTTTTGCTCGACCATCTGTTGAGCTCCCAGGATCACTGCAGCCCCTCTTCCTCTTTCCTTGTGAGACTTTTGGGAGGAGACTCTTCTTTGGGGGTTTCTCATCGTCAAAGACATCTAGATGACCACATGAAACACTAAGTAAGGGACAATAGCAACAGTGGACACAGGGTGGTTTCAAGGGCAGGCTCATGAAAACTTCTGTAACCTCCCTCTAAACCACATCTCCATCACTAGTTTACCATCCAGCTTTCAGCTTCTTCACATCTTTGGTCTAACCTACACTCTATGCTCACGGGAAAAACAATCTTCCTTTATCGGCATTTTATTCTACTCCTCCTAAGATTACAGAGAGACCACCACATGACTCAAATAAACTCTAACTTCCAAATCTTAAATTTCAGCTAATATCCAGCAAGGAAAATACATCAATCCATTAATTAACACCTTACTTATTTATTACCCACCAAGACTAATTATTTATTTTAGGACTAATCCACTCCTATTAAGTGAAATGTTTCGAGTTTATAAACATGTCCGAGTTTTACTACTATTGTATTTCTACTAATTGATGTTTCCATCATCTTTTAAAACCAAACTCTGCTCAAAACACTTACTTTATGAAACCTTTTCAATCTAACCCAAATGGCACTGGTATTATCTCAGTAAGCTTGGGTTGGATAAGATAGTGGCAATTCGAAAATATCTTTACTTTCTTAAAATTGTTTTTTGTTAAAGGGAAATAGAAAAAATGCATATATTACGGTATCTAAAAGTCTTGTCTGTTTAACATATACATTCATAAATTTTTAATAAATATATAATTTACAAATAACTTGACAGAAAAGGATATTTTTCTATTTTGCAAATATATTCACACAAGTAATCTTGAATCTGAAATAAATCATCTTCCTTTGCCTTTGGATGACTCCACTTCAATTAATTTTGGAAAACAAAAATACTGAAGCCTGTATTGAACTTCTAAAAGGAGTTGCAATATTAACCTAAAATACCAAATTAATTCATTCTTTTCATTTATGGCTTGTCCTGCTGACTCTTTGGATAGATATTTATATTCCCTAAGAATATACTTTTGAATGGGGAAAAAGACACTCCTCTTTGATCTAAGTAAAGTCGTAACTTACAGAGGCATTTATTTTAATGCTAGATAAAATCTAATTCAGTTCTTTTTCTTTCAGATGTTTTATAGAAGAAAGAATTTATGCATTCCTATGGTTTAAGCATTTTAATGGAAACACAAAATATTTCAAAATTCATTATTTAGATTCTAGAAGCAGATTTCTTATTCCAAGGCCAGAAGCTGCTTAGGGGTTTATGTTTTGACAGCTTGAGTAGAGTGCCCTTAAAATCAGGATTTCTGTATCTTACAGTGGTCTTTAGCCCTGTTAATAGCAAAGGTGAAAATACTTCATTTTTACTGATCTGAAAACACAGGTGGAAGGATACTTCAGAGGCCTGTTTCTCACCAAATTTATTTGGTTGGTTAAAAGGCACAGCTGTGTATTTTTGTGCTTTGAAGAGAGAGATGGAGTAAAAAGGAGGGAAAAAAAGGAAACAAAAAACTGAAATGTTGATAGTATCATTATTCAGAATATCAAAAAAAATTTTTAAATCTGAATGTCCAACCATGAGATAATCATTAATTCCTTGAGCTCAATGTGGTTGTTTCAGCAGGGCAGGAATTACTACTGTGGTTTGCTTGGCCATCTACTGAAATTTAGTAGGAACACTTGCCGAAACCTGCCAGTGGCATCTCATAGCACATAGAATTAAAAACTTCTTAGCTTGGTCTCCAAACTAAGGACCCTGCCCACCTCTTCCAACTCAAATCCTGCCAATGGCCCCCTCACTCATTGTGTACAGCCAACCAGCAAAGCTCATTCCTTTAAGAGTCTTTAAACCTACTGCTCCCTCTGCCAAGAACTCTTTTCTCCCAGAACTTCCTATGATTGGCTCCTTGAAGACATTCTGTAACTGGCTCAAAATTTCACCTCCTCACAGAAGCCTTCCCTGACCTGACTTAGCTGCTTCTTCCCCATCTCATGTCAGTTTTATTACAGTAACCTGTTTTACTTTCTTCATAGCTCTTACCACCATGTGAATTTACTTTTAACATCATTTTGTCTATCCTACCTATCCACCCTAAAGATTATATGCATAGTGAGGGCAGGGACCTTGCCTGTCTTCTTCACTAGATAATTTCATTGCATGCACTGAGGTGCTGTTAAAACCTACACTACTGAGCTGTTAAAAACAAGTGACTAAATTAGCATCACCTGCAGCCCAAACCACAGCAAAGACTCTAACTCTTCAGATCCTGGAAGCTGCCTTGGAAACTTATTGCTAGCTCCTCTGGCTAGCAGAGTTTGGGTTAAGCTTGAGTGTCTCCTTACCTCCATTAGACAACTAATATGAGCTAGCCCAATTGATTACCTAACACCACCATACCAGGAACTTTATATGCTATCTCATTGAAAAATTACAATTACTCTGCAAGGCAAAATGCATTTCACAGACCAGGTTCAGAAAGGCTAAATTATTTGTCCAAAATAATTTACCCAATTGTATAACTACTCAGCTACTCAGTGTTGGAGCTATACCAAGATGATGTCCAAGGGAAGTGTTTGGGTGTAAGGAATGATACCCAATCAGGTGGCATTTCCATCAGATTAAAACTTTGTTTTTGAATTGACATATATTCAGAATACGTTTCTTCTAACTAGAATACCAACCCCCTTTCACAGCCTCTTGCTGAAATATTACCCATCCTTAAAGTCACAGAACAAACATAACTCCTTCAGAAAGCATTTCCCACTCTCTCCAGCCAAACTACATTATCCCTTTGGAAGATAAAAAGCCCTGTATGTTCTCCCTTGTATCACACTCTGTCTTGGACACTTTTTTGTAAATGTTACCATTGGTATATTCTAAATTCTTTCAAGAAATCTCTATCTCCCACCTCGCCTATCTAAGTGCAGCACAAATTAGGTACTTAGAAAATATTCAAGTGTTATTTGAATGAGTAAATGAATTAAATGGAACTATTAAGTGTGAAGTAAATCACCTTTTAAGTTTAGAAATTGTTACCATCTATTTCCAAACAGATGATTAACTTATAATATGTACAAAATCACAGAATTGTCAAATTTAATGTCATAGGAGCCTCTGTTCGTTACCATGTCTAATCTATTACCCATTTATTTCAGGAATCCCCCAAATTCCTCCACAGCATACATTTTGAAATTAATTTCCTGAATATATTGAGCAGTTAGTATATGCTAGAAGAGAGACAAGAGAGAACATAGCAACAAATAAGATGTTTTCATGAAGCCCAAATTCTAGTAAAATGGGTGATCAAAAAGGAAGCAAATAAATTAATTAAATCTTAAGAAATAAAGATGACAAATTATGACAAGAGGTTGTGAGGGCCTCTGTGCCAGGGAGTACCTGGTGAAGGCCACTTTAAATAGGGTGCTGAAGAAGTGTCTGAGTTAAAACCTGAATAGAAGAATCAGCCACAGCAAGAATCATGGAAGACCATTCTAGGCAGAAGGAACATCAAAGCCAATGGTTCAGGATAAGCAATAACATGGCATGTTTAAGGAACAGAAAGGAAGTCAAAAAAGGGAGTATCTGGCAAACAAGAGAGGTTGGAGACAACAGGAGAGGTAGCAACAACCAAATCATGTAGGGTCTTGTAGGTTTCTGATGAGGAATTTGAATTTTATGCCAAGAGCATGGAAAGCTGCAAAGGGTTTGAACTAGGAGCATGGTACGATCTGATTTTAAGATCACTTGGGCTGTTGGGTGGTGAACTATTGCTGGGGAGGAAGAGGAGTAGGGAGATCAGTAAAGAGGCAACTGCTTCGTTCAAGTGAAAAATAACAGTGCCTTGGACAGGGGCTGTGGCTATAAAAATAAAGAGAAATAGATGTGATATATAGTTCTCAGGTTGACTGAAAAGGTTGCTCATGGATTGGATGTGTGCATGTAAGGAAAAGGAGGGTTTTGCTTTAACAATGTGGATGAAGGGATCATTTATTGAGATGAGAAAAAGTGGGGAAGTGGACAGGATAAAAGGGGAAAATCAGGTTTTGCTTTGCCCATGACAAACATAAGAAACCTATTTGACATACGCGTTGAAGTTGGGTTGGATCCAAATCTGAAACACTGGGGTGAGATTTAGCAGAAGATATTATTCTGGGATTCAGCATACTACAGCACTTTGTCTTGATCTATTCGTCTTTTGGGAACAAAAAATAACTAATGCCTTTTCTCTATTCAGCCCTCTGTACTGATCAGGAGGTTGGACTTTATCCTGTGGGCAAAAGGGAGCAGTAAAGAGGCTACACAGGTGAGCTTCCCGTCAGTGTGGGCTCCAGGAAAACCGTTCAGTACGCATCACTCTTCACGTGGGGCCAAAGGCGCAGCGACGAGAAAGATCCGGGCACCTGCACAACTGCTTGCCTCCCCCGGCCACCGTAACGTTGTCTCTCCCGCGCAGATGGGCGCGGAGCAGCTTCCGCCCCCCCGTCTCCAGGGTGCCAACCTCCCCTCTCCCCGCACCCGCTTCCTTATCTTCAGCATCTCTCCCGAAAACCGGCTCAGCCTCTTTCTCACCCGCCTCCTCCTCCTCATGCCCCGCCGTGCTCTCGCCCTTGGCCTTCTGGCCGCGCCGTTTGCGTTCCCGTGGCTCTCTACCAGTTGCGCGTTTCGGACCCATCTTGCCTGGGAAAGACTCGCTTTGCGAGTGACGCACCAGGCTTTAGGAAGCGTGGGGAACACCCCCAGGCAGGGAGAGGCATGACCACGCCCCTCCTTTATGGGCCAAGACCACGCCCCCAGATGAAGCTCCGTCCCAGCCTAAATGACCAATGCAAACTGCAGAAAGCAAGAAGGTACAAAACAGATTTCTTTCTACTTCCGGTGCATTGCTTCCTTGCGTTTCCGGAAGCTGGAGGGGCGTTGGTATCGCGAGAAGCGGGAAAGGGCGCAGGGTTTGAAACATGGCGGACGACGTGGACCAGGTGAGTTATCTTCTAGGAAGCTCGCCCCAGGGCGGCTTCCCCACAACCCTGCTCTGTTCCTGTTAGGTTTTGCGTACCAGGTTAGATTTCTCCAAGCCCACGGGTAGGTGGTCTGTCATGCCGCCTCTTTCTGGGTCGTCACAACTTTGAATTTTGCCTCTGGCCCTGAGATATTTTCTATTTTAAGTCTGCTTGAAAACTAATTCCTCCCGCTCATTTCCTTTCTCTTGAATCCCTTTATCCGTAGAATGAGAATAATTATCCGTAGAATGGGAATAATTATCCTTGCCTGCCTCATGGGCTGGTAGCGCGGTAATAAAGTTAAGGAGTTATTATCATTACTGAACACAACAATTATTGCTTTTTAAACAAATATGTAGTAAACATCAACTTTGTATGGTTAAGCACCGTTCTAAGTACCAGGGTCAGCGGCATTGACATAAGTGATCCTTGTCCTCACTTGGAGCTTATATTGTGGGTGAAGACAGATAAAACAAATGTGTGATATGTAGGAATTTTGATGTGGTATAAAGGAAACAAGCAAGGAACTGGTATACTGAATAACTAATGGTCCTACATGCTTTCTCACCTGCTCTTCTCAAAATGCTTTTCCTCAGATAATGTTGTGGATCCGGTCACAACTTTTCAGCTTTCCACTGAAATCTCACCTCCTCAAAGAGGTCTTCTCTAGCCATCTACATAAAATAGCACTCTTTCCAGTTTGTTGTATTTTTCTTCATAGCGTGTTATTTGTTCATATTAAATATATGCTTCTTTGTTTAGTGTCTGTCTCCCTCTACTAAAATGCGATTTCCTTAAGAGCAGTTTTGTTCACTATTCTGTCCTCAGAGATTTAGAACAGTGCTGGAAACACTCAACACATATTTATTGAGTGAATGAATTGGATGATGGGGGGGGGCCTTTGAAAAGGTAATGTTTAAGCTAAATGCTGAAAAGGGTAGACGGGGGCATCCCAAATTGAGGCTGAAGGAGCAGTAGGCCTCTGTCATGTGTATATTCTTATAGTATTATAGTTGTTTTTATGTTTCTTCCACATAGAGTGAGCTCTATGAGGACAGAGACTGACTTCTGTATATTGATAATATAGTTGTTGGTTAGCTGGTCTTTAACACCTGTCGAACTGAAGATAGGGACAAATTGAGTTAAGAATTCTCTCCCTCGCCGCCTCAACTTTCATCTAGCCTTTTACGGCAGTAGGGCCTGTAATGTTCAGTCCTTTTCCTCCACTGGCTTCATGTACTCACTGAAGAAGGTCTCCCTTAACTCTCCAGGCTTTAACCATGCATTCTATATGGATGACCCCAAGTCATCCTGGCTCTGATCTCTCTGAGACCTGTGTTTCCAGTTGTGCTTTAATAGTAATAATGACAACTGTTATAAGTACTTTCTGTTTGCCAGGTACTATTTTAAATATATTAATGAAATAGATTATTTAATCCTCACAAGACTCATGAAGGGAAAATTGTGGCTTCCTCATTTTATAGACAAGGAGATTGAGAATTAAAGATGGCACAATATTTAATCCCAGTTCATAAGTGTCAGAGTCAGGAGTTGAACCCACACTACCTCATTCCAAAGCCAGTGTGTTCAGCCAGTATTTTATACTTCCTGCTGAATATACTCATCTTACTGCCCAGTTGGCACCATGAACTCAACCTGTCCTGTACTGAACTAATTTTCCCTTAAACCTGTGTCTCTGCTTAGTATTCTGTCTGCCTCTTGTATAGTAGTCATTAGGTGAGTGTTTTTCAAATTGTCAAATGATATTTGAGATCAGCCTAAATTCCTAAGAGTCACTCCCTATACTCTGAAATTGAGTAAGGCAGTTTGGATTTTGAGGGAGCAAAGTACAGTCATAATTATTTTGCTGTATAACTCCTTTCTGTTGTATGTATGTTTCAGCCCTCATGTGCTAGGTACCGTTCTAAGCCTTCATGCATGTCATTTAAAACTCATGAGAACAGTGTTAGACACTGTTTAACATCCACATTTTACAAATTAGGAGACTAAGAAAGACATAGTGGGGTTATGTTATTTGCCCACAGTCATGCAGCATAGCAACGATTTGAACACTACACTGTCTCTCTAGTACTACATTACTTAGCCTGTTTCTTTTATCAGCAACAAACTACCAACACCGTAGAAGAGCCCTTGGATCTCATCAGGCTCAGCCTGGATGAGCGAATTTATGTGAAAATGAGAAATGACAGAGAGCTTCGAGGTAGATTACATGTAAGTAAATTTATTAAATTACCTTGATTTCACGCTATTTCCTTGTCTTCCTTGCCCACCCCCAACCCCTTAAAATGTAAAAACTGTCCACTGTGGCAGCATGTTTTAAATGTAGAGGAGAGGAAGGTAGAATTTACCCATATTTCTATAAGACAAACACAACTGTATTTTATTCATATCTTTAACATTCTTTTACTTAATGGAAATGATGTTTCCATTTATTGCAAAGAATGTTTATTGTTCATTCTTATTTAAATATTTTTTAAATTAGTGACTACATAGATTTGTGTTTTCTTGTGAAAAATTAAACAGCATAGAAATACATATAGTAAAAGGTAAAATCTCATTTCTTCTTATTGGTAACCACTGTTAAAAATTGGGTCTATAGTCTTTCAGATCTTTTCTGTATATTTACACATATATTTATATATGTATCTGTGTGCTTATATTTGCATTATATATATACACCATCACTAAGAAAAATAAATAGGATTTTGCTATACATATTTTTGAGACCTTTCAGTTAATCTTGGAATCATTGATGATGAGTGCATACAAATCTCTTTTATTCTTTTTAATGACTACTAGAGTTCTATCTGTGGTAGTAGTGATATTTAGATTAATTTTTATTTCTTGCTGCTATAACTAACGCAGTAAGCATTTTAATACATATTTCTTTGTGTATATTTGCGAATATTTCTATAGAATTGGTCCCTTGAAGTGGTCCCATTTATTCATAGAGTTACTGAAGGTTTTGCCTCTTCTTGATAACATGTTAGTTTCCAGAATGTGTTTTATTATTGCCATTCCACTTTAAAGTGATTAAAAATAGCTAAAGTTTATTGAGCATTAATTATATGTTAGGTTTTATTGTTTCGTATGTAATATATATCTCAATCTTTATAACAAGCCTATGAAGGTAGATAATAAATATCCCTGGTTTGCAGTTGAAGAAGCTCAGGCTCAGAAAGGTGAAGTTGCTTGTGTAAGGTGACATAGCCAGTAAAGTGAGGGCCAAAATATGTACCTAGGCAGTCTGGCTTCAGCCTCACTCCCATAAAACCTAAAGGCAAAAAGAACCTGCTATTCTTGGAAAAGAAGTAGAGAGCTAAGGAAATAGTAGTCTTAATATATAGCTAACCTTAAGGGAAGAGGAACCCCAGGAAATAGCATAGTGGCAACTTTACGAAGAATAGCAGAATTGAGCTTAATCAGATGGGCCAGTGGCACGTGGAGAGACACCCTGGGATAGACATGTTGCCTTAACTCTTGGAGTCTTTTTCAGTTCCCTGTGTAGGTTCAATTGCCTCTGTAATGAATGATTCCTAACCTTTTGTTCCGTGTTCTGGCCCTGATCTTTAGATTTTTGCACTTGTTAGTGTGCACTGCCTAGCAGTTGTCCACTGACTGATTGGCTACTTTTATTTCAATGTGAACAAGGTCCCTGGAGGTTCACCTTATAGTAAAGTGCATGAGTTTTGGAGCTCGAATTGAGGACATCCCTTAATATCTGGATTACATCATTTATTGATTGAGCCCACAAGTGTCAGACAGTTCTGGCTAGGTTATAACTAGGCAAAGTGTTGCTTTACTTTGTGATGTTCAGTTTAGGACAGGGAGGATTGAATAATGGTGTCTTATGCCTTTAGGAGACTGCAGTGTCATCTTTGCAATCAAATAATTTTATCTCCTTTACTGTATCTTTCCTATCATACTGTTAAAGATGGGATTAAAAGAAGTCTACTGAAAAGTGATTAATTTGTTATTTTTCATAATTAATAACATAAATGATGTAACTGCCTTGGATAACAAGTAGGGTGAACACTTTAATTTCAGGTTATTTTGAGTACATTTTATTTTTGGCCCTTTAAACAATTGTATTTTATCAGGTCAGTTATCGTCGAAAATGATTTGCGAAGGATTGTTTTTTATTTGAGTGTAAAAGTTTGTGGTTTAAGTATTGTATGTTACTTGTAATCGAGCCATTTGCATAGTGTAAGCCTTATTCATTGTTTCTTAATTTATTACATTTCTTGGTTCCTCATCCTCTCACTACAGGCTTATGATCAACATTTAAATATGATACTAGGAGATGTGGAAGAAACTGTGACTACTATAGAAATTGATGAAGAAACATATGAAGAGATATACAAAGTAAGTCATGAAATTCTACTCATAGCTTTTAAAATGTCAATTGTTTTTAACATCCAACAGCTTAACACTTACTTATGGAAGCCTGTCATGATCTGACACCTACTCATGGACTCAGTAGAGTGTAGCAATTAAAAGCAGTCTTTGGGATCAGACAGACCTGTTTTCCAGTACTGGATCGGCCACTTCCTACTTGGGGTATGTTGGGTAAGGGAATTAACTTTGCAGACTTAATTTCATCACTGGTAAGCAGGAATACTAACACTTCATAGCATTGCCAAGATTCATTGAGAAATAAGTGTAAGATGCCTATGTGTGCTAATATATAACAGTAATACTGGACAATGTTCTTTCATTTGATGTGAATTTGATCTATCAATAATTAATAGAAACAAAAATTTAAAAAATATTAACTCAAAAATACTTATGTTAACATAAGTAACATTTTTATGAATAATAACTATTTTCTAAAACTAGTGAGAAGTGTCTTTGTTTCACATTTTTGCAAATCTTTATTGTTTGACTTAATTAATGACATCTAGCTTCTCACATCTTTTTTTTTTTTTTTTTCTGCATGTAATCTGTCTTAACCGATCTGAATTCAAATCCTGGCTGCTGATGATTAGTTGTGACTTGGGGCAAATTATAGAAACTTTCTAAGCTGTGGGACCTCTGTAAAATGCCAGTACCTGTGATTGCCTGCCAGAATTATAATAGAACGTACTGAATTTGGTGCATGTAAAGCTGGTAGCTTGTGGCCATTAAGATAAATCTGTAGTTATAGTTCCTTTTTTGTACTTTGCTCTCATTTCCAACATGCTTACTGAAAGTTTTTCCACTTTGGACGTTATCTTCAACTCATATCTAAAACTAAACTCCTGATGTTCTTTACCTTCAAAAATTTCCTATTTATGTTCATGATTTTCTCAGTTATTTAGACCATAAATCTAATTTTTTTGGACTTCTCCCTTTCATTCACACTGATCAGTAACTAATTCAATTGATTCTTCCTTAGTATTGATTTATATGTCATTGCTTTTCTTTCTTATTGCCATGATCCTATCTTAGGCACTTTTTTTCATATTTACCTCCATTCCATCTTGTTCATGACTGACTGCCAAAGTGAATGTTTTCAAACACTGCTTTTCATTTGTCACAGTCATACTTAGAGACTTTTAAGGCTTTCTATGGCCTATAGAGCAAAGCACAAGTTCAGGCTAGGTGAAGACCACCCTCCGTAGTGTGGTGGTAACTTTCCAGTCTCTCTGATGACTCCTCTAGCCACGTTGGTGCACTCACTGTCTTCATATTGTTCCCTCTATAGTCCTGCTTTGTCTTTTCCCAGAATATTTCACCTAGCTGGAATGTTCTCCCTTATCTCTTTTCTACAAGGACAGTTTCAAGAACCCGCTCAGCCCTACTTTTCAGTGACACTTCAACCATCTATCTCATTTCCTCCTTTGGCCATTTCCTTTTCTGGTTGGATCTTGTAGCCCTTCGCACTCTGAGCTGACACTGATCTTATTCACTTTTTCATTATGTTCCTTTTTATCTTGTAAACTACTTGATAGCAGAGACCAGGACATTATTTATTCTGCTCTCCATCTTGTTAGCTATATGTATATGCTCAGGTTGTTAGAAGAGTATGGGGTAGGGGAGGGAGTAGAGATAATAAAGTATAGTCTTGTTGGAGAGGCAAGGTGCATACTGTTAGTTTTAAAATTAACTAGGAAGTGGAAATAGCATGAATAGATGGAAAAATCAGTTTCCTAAGAATTCATTTTAATCCAGTTTCAACTTCTGGTATATAACTTGCTAACCAGTTTTATTAGGCTGTTAGCATTTTGCCTTTTTATTGATTTTTTTTTTTTTTGAGCATGTTAGGTCTTTTTTTCCAAGAGTTAACAATGTTGTGGTTTGTAACAGTAAATTGCTTAACCTCTCTCTGTATCTGCTTCCTTGAATGAAAACATGAGAGGACTGACAGCTGAGTTCATTCAAATATAAAAATCTCTAGTTCTGAGTTCTGTACTAAATAATATTTAGGGAAAAACACAAATTTAATTTGGAGGGAATACTTTGTCACAACAAAAAAATAAAGGTAGAAAATATATACATATCCAGGAAGAGAAGGGTGGCGGGGGCGGAAGGGGGCATGCGGTTGTTCATATGTATTGAATAACTTATATGTGCCAAAGACTTGTGCGTTTTATCACATTTAATCTACTAACATTGAAGTCAGTAGTATTCCCATTTTCTAGCTGAGGAAACCAAGTTCAGCTAGGAAGAGAGATAGTAGGGATTTGAAACCCTGGCTAACTGGCTTCAAAGCCTGCAGAGTTCTTTTCTCTGTATCAGAGCCTGTGGCTGAGAGTAATTGATGATGATTTGGTGGACAGTGAAATTTTGAAGTCAGCAGAATAGTAGTAAGTTCTCTTGGACAGCTTAGCAGCTGGACTAACATAAGACATTATCACATATAAATCTCTGGGATCTGGCAGGCCATGCTTGGTCCCTGCCACTGTGGGCTTTAAAATCTAATTTAGAAAGTGCCTAGTACACAGAAAATTTCAGGTACCTTGAAGGTGAACAATTTAGGCAAAATGTCTTAGAGAGCATACAACAGATATGAGAACATGTTCCACCATAATGTAAACTTACTTTAATAGACAGGCAGAAATGAGAATGGTTGGAGAGCCTTTGCTAAATGCCTGCTGTGTGTCAAACACTGTGCTATTAATTTTATATACATCATATTCTAACAGCCCGGTGAATTAGGCCTGGGTTGAAGCCATCTGCATTGCTATCTCCACAAAAGAGTACAGTGTACAGCATTTCCAAAACTTATGTAACCGTAGTACTTTTTATCTTAAGATATATATTGCTACATAACAAATTACCCCAAAACTTAGTTTAAAAGCACACATTTATTAGCTCGCCGTTTGTGTAGGTCAGGTATTCAGGCACAGCTTACCTGGGTCCTCTGTTTCAGGGTCTCATGAGGCTGCACAAGGGCTGGGGTGTCATCCGGAGGCTCAGCTGGGGAAGGATCTGCTTCCAAGTTCACTTTCATGGTTTTTGGCAGGATTCATTTCCATGAGTGTTGTGTTGAGAGCCTTAGTTCTTTGCCACATGGACCTCTACCACTGAGCACTTTGCTTTATCAAACCCAGCAAAAGAGTTGGCTAGGCAGGAGGGAAGTCACTGTGTTATCATGATAGTGGCATCTCATTGCCTTGGCAGTATTCCATGGGTTAGAAGCAAGGCACAAGTTTTACCCACACTCAAAGGGAGGGGATCACACAAGGGTGTGAACACCAGGAGATCATTAGGGACAATCAATCACAGAAGCCAGTTACTTTGGAAAATGCTGCCATATTCATTTCTGTTCACTGGATCTCCAGAAAACTATAACTGAGTTAATGGAGAATCAATATGGATGAAGTGGATTCATATGAAGGTAAGGGAAGAAACTTTTTAGTTCAGAAATATGACCACTGATTAAGGGGTTCAAGTAAAATATATCACTTGTTTTGATGAGTAAAGACTCTTTCATTAAACTTAACTGTCCTAAAACTAGGTTCACCTTTCGCAACTTGAAGGAAACCAGAAGGAAGCACTACTATATAATAATGGACAGCAGACATATGATATTTGTTTCTTTGAGACATTCTTAAAGTGTGTTCCTTAAACCAGGAGTATTGACATCACCCTTGAGCTTTTTAGAAATGCAAATTCATGGGCTGCATCCTAAACTACTGAATGGGAATCTCTGGGCATGGAGCCTGGGGAAACAGTTTTAACAAGCTGTTAAACAGGTGATTCTTACGCATATTAAAATTCCAGAACCATTGCCCTGAGAGTATTATCTAGGGAAGAGTTAGATAAATTTGTGGATGACAGATAAGCATATTTGAATTTAGTATACTAAACTTATAAGTATGACTTGAATTTAGTGTTAGAGGTTCTCCAGTACCAAGGAGCTCATAAAACAATTTTTACATTTTAAAAAAAGTTATGAAAATACAGCCATTACTAATATTTTCTGCCTGGCGGAGACTCCATGTCCTACTCTATCTGCTAAGACATGATTTCTCAGTCTTTAGGCAAAGCTGTAAGACCTCTCAAAGCCAGAAAGCTTTAGAAAATCCCTTGCAGATAAAGGGTGGGTGGTCATGGCTGGTCGTGATGGCAAGGCCTCAGAGACAAAAATAGGAAAGCATCTGGAGCAAATGAAAGCTTCAGCTGTTATCAAAATGTAATAGTCACAATCATCTCTGTTCAGAACAGAGAAGATCCCATCAGCAGAACCTTTTGGTGTTACATATGTTAAC
The DNA here is from genome assembly GCF_014176215.1 of Rousettus aegyptiacus. Lineage (NCBI taxonomy): Eukaryota > Metazoa > Chordata > Mammalia > Chiroptera > Pteropodidae > Rousettus > Rousettus aegyptiacus. The sequence goes on along the minus strand of NW_023416307.1, from coordinate 123,439,682 downwards.
AAGATCCCTGAACAGCTACTTTGTGCCGGAAGTTTCCCTCAAAAATACTAAACTCCTTTTATTTTGGAATACATCACATAGTCTTTATCACTATTGGTTTCAGTGGAAAGTCAAATATTTTTGAATATTTTGCACTTTGAAAAAATTTAATGTATCATTTTCTGAGTGTAAAAATAACACATATTCACCAAGACACCTTAGAAAAGACAAAAACAATACAAGGAAGATAAAAACTACCCATCCCACCAACCAGAAATATCTGCTGAAAATACTTTTTTATATTTTTTTCCAATCTTCTTCTTGTAGTTTTTTTTTAATTATTATTTATTTACATGGACATGATCATAATGTACCAATTCTACGGTGCATTTTATTTTTTTTACATTTTAACATCTCTAAAATGGACTTGCATCTTACAGAGGATATGACAAGAATTGTGTTATAATTTAATGAGAAGCGTTTTTCCTTTTTTAGTTGAACTGAAGTTTAAAAATGGTGATGTCATAAATGTGATGAAATACAGAATATACAATTTTATTTTCTGCTTCTTTCATGTAACATAATTTTTTGTTTTGTTTTGTTTCGTTTTGAATTTTTATGAGTTTCTTTGAGCCAAAGTAACAACACATGCTGGGGAGCAAGATCTCAAATGCTCCCCTTGTGACATTATTAACCTGAAAATTTCACCATGGACATAGACTCTTCAAAAACATTTTCATGCTCATGTCTTAAATTCTGCTTGTGACAGAAATTAATCCTCTGCAACTGTGGTGTACATTCTTACACAGAGATTTGTAATGACAGCAGGATCTGCCTCTTTTATCCCTATGCAAATCAGCTTCTACTGGGGTTCCTCTTTGAAGCTGTTTGAAGTGTTATGTGTTTCTCCACATGTGCATAACTCTAGATGGAGTGTCTGTAACAGATTCTCAGTCGCTGACCTCCATAGAGATTCATGACTGCCACCTTTGAAGGCTGGCTGCTGCAGAAGGGACTGTTCAGCCACTGCACTCTGCCGAGTGCACATCGTGTCTCCTGCTCCTGGAGTTGCAGCTGCAGAAAAGAGACAGTTTGTTTAGCTAATGAGGCTTTTTCTTTCTTTTTTTTTTTTTTACTTTGCCACAATTCCTTGGATAAAATATTAAAAGTGAAATCTTTGAATGAATGAAAATATTTATTTCAACTATGAAGAAAAAGTAATTTTATCTTTAGAAAGTATAGGATCATGTCATTTTTCAAACAGGTCTTTTCTTGTACAAGCAACCTTATAGGATTTTAGATGTCTGTGATAGTTTCTTGTTTTAGTGTATAAATGTGTTTTAAATATAGACACAGAGAGAGGGAGGGAGGGAGGGAAAGGAGGGAAAGGAAGGAAGGAAGGAAAGGAGGGAAAGGAGGGAAGGAAGGAAGAAAAGGAAGGAAGGAAGAAAGAAAGAAAAGGAATTTTTATGAATAGCTAGCAGTTTCTGTTACAGTCTTCCCCTCTGGCAACCAGTTATTTCTGTATACTTGTGACCAAAGGATTTTTTTTAAAAAGTCTCCATTGAAAAATGACTGTGGATTTTCTTACCAGTTTTCTTTCCCTAGAAACCTGATAAAAGTGGAATGTTAGCTGTTTTTGTAGGAAACATTGCTTATGGTGAAAATGGCCCCTGGTTGGTAAACTGTATGTGAACTGGGAGAACTGTGAATGAGCTCTTATAGGTCTTTATAGCAACTAGGTGATCTTTGTCTTAGGGCTGAGTTTGTTTAACTGAGAAGTTTTACTGGGTTTTAATCCTGAAAGCTTTGTTTCCTACTTACTGTCTGTAGTTTGGGGTCTAAAAACAGTTGGCTTTTCTAACCTTGTGAATCCTATTTCTTGTAACCTGTGCTTGAAAACCAGCTAGTTCTTTCCTTAGCTCATCAACTTTCTTATACTCCTTGCTGAGGGCATCAGGTTAACAGCAACAGTTAACTAATGTTTGGCTTTTCCAATCTCTTCCCCAGAACCTATAGGTTTGGGAGGTTCTTGAGCTACTTTCCAAGTTGTTGCAGGCAGTTTTACCTAATGTTTTGCTGAGGCATAAGAGGATTTCAGACATTCCATATCTGTTTCCTTACTGCCCAAGGCTTGATCCCTAGGCTAACACCCCAAGGTATTCATTCCATATGTGTGTCTGCAAAAGCACATAGAAACAATAGGTAATGGCTCAGCACAATAGAATTTTATTTCTAGTCCTATAACAGTCACAAGCTGGGTTTTAGGTCAGCACAACAGCTTTCTTCTAGGTGCTCATCAGGGACCCAGGGTTCCTCTGTCTTGGGGCTCTGCCATTCCCCAGGTTCACCATTATCTGAGTTCATCCAGCTGTAGGAGGGTGACCACAGAGGGACAGTCATGGGAGGTTTATTGGTTGATCAGTCACTTCTGTTTACTTCCTATTGGTTAAAATCCAATCTTAAGATTATACATGGTTGCAAGGGAGCATGGGAAATGTAGTCTATGTGTGTGTCAGGAAGAGGAGAACGGATTTTGGTGGATAGCTCCAGTTTCTGCCCCAGTTGTGTTTTGTGTGTGTGTGTGTGTGTTTTGTTTTGTTTTTATTCAGCTTATCAGGGTGACAGCGGTTAATATCTATCCCAGTTGTTGATATCCCGAAAAAATAAATAGTTAATAGATTGGTTCTTGGGCTGCAAAGGTAAGTGATCAGGTTTTTAAATCAGTTTGTTTTACTCTGAGTCCATGTTTGGATTTTTGTTTTCTAATTTCTTTAGTGAAAAAAAAAAATTCTACTGCATATTTGTATAAATGTGTTGTGTTTTTGTTTTTTTTTCCCTCCTCCAGTCAACAAAACGGAATATTCCGATGCTCTTTGTCCGGGGAGATGGTGTTGTACTGGTTGCCCCTCCATTGAGAGTTGGCTGAAGCAAAGAATTTATCCTGTGTGGAAAATAGGAGACTGTATGGTTGCTTCTTTAAATGTAGAAGATATTCAAAAGAGAAACCTGCAGAAATTTTGATATTAAGAAATGACCAAGGATTCTTCCACTCCTGAAAAGAGTTGATTTGCTGATAACTCGCAAATTCTTAAGCTAAATGGCATTTTTATTTTTCTCCAACTCTTCCAATAATGGCATTTTTATTTTTCTCTAACTCTTCCAATAAATGTGATCACTAAGATTCAATATTCTTTTTCAAGAGTTGATTTGCTCCATTGCTTTTTCAGACAATTTGATTTTTTAAAATTTACATTAAATTTGATGTTTACTATTTTGATTTTTTTTTTAATGCAGTCTCCTGTCTTGTGAATTCTTTAAAGTAATTGCACTTCTTACATTCACTTTATTTGTACACATGTAGTACATCTATTATGTTTGAGGAACTACAGTTTTGTCAGTATGCTTCTTTCCCTCAAGTTTTTTACAGAGGTAGGTGTTTAAACCAACAATTGTAGGACAGTAAGATTAGTTCTGAGAGAATAATACATATATAGGATGCTATAAGAGCATGGAGAAGAGCACCTAAATCAGGAGGGTGGGGCGGAAGTGTATCATTGTAAACATTAACATTGCAGTGAAAGATGAAGCATGATTTCTTTAACTTCTGTCTGGCCTGATTTATTTCTAAGGTGAGGCTTCAGTGGTTCAGCTTAGTCATATCTACCAATGCTGCACATATTTTTTGATTCAAACCGTTTTTCCATTCTTGGGTCATAGGCCATTAATGATGAGAGGTCTAAAAACCACATCTCAGTGGCACAATAAAACAGGAAGTAGCTGAAAGTAAAGCTATTTTTATTTCTAGCTTCAGTTGGTCAGCACTTAATGCTTGAAAGGTAATGGGAAAAGTATATACAGGTGTTGCAGTCTCTAAAACTTTATTAAGACAGGCCTTACAACCTGACATCTGTTAAGTTGGTTGTACTATTTTGAAATACAAAAAATCCAAGACGTGGATGGCTTGTCTTTAAATATGCCGAATGTGTGTTTGTAATTCATTATCAAGCACAATATGCTAACATACACAATATTTTAAGCTGTGGAAGAAAGATGCTTTCAGTAGACATTGTGTAGAGGTTTCGCTTTCATTTATTTATTGTACCTGTCTCTGCAAGTTAATGGGGAAGAGAAAAACAAGTGTGAGCAAACTAATGGAGATTTTATCTAATGTGACTATACAGGAGAGAACCTCTCTTCACTTCTGTTAGCCCCACACTTTGTCCTTAGGCTTTAGTAGTCCCAGGAGGTGACCAGTTTATAGCAATGTGCTTACTATTGAAAAAATGAGACTTGTGATTCCGGTGGTAGCAAGTGGCCAATCCTTTGGATAACCCTTTCAGAGCAGGAGTCCTGCCTAAGTGCTGCTGCTTCTGATACACAATTACCATCATTTTTGAACAAAGTGCACCAGGCAAAGGCGTTTTGTATACATAATCCTTTTTACTCTTTATCACAACGCTGTCCTATAAAATGAATGTCTTCGAGGTTCAGTTGCTTGCCTGTGGTCAGAGCTAGTGTGAGGCAGTAGGATATGAATCAGCTGGGCTCCTACCTGTGAGTGTGGCAATTGAGTCCTGTGGCAACTGGCTCCATCTAGTAAATTGGCTCCGGATGTCCACCACAGCCATGGCCTGGCTCACCATCTGGCCCTCTTGCTCTGCGATACCCTCCTGTTCTCTCCAGCATCTACTTTTTGTGGCTTCTGATAGCCATGCTTAATTCCTGGATGCTTGCTTTACTCCATTCTTGGCCATATTTCTCCTTTTACTCCTAGAATTGATAGATTACACTAGAACTTTTGGCCGTGAGGACTTATTTACACATATTTCTAAAAATCATGCACCTTAAAAGCTGACACAGTTACCTGCATGTGCACTTAAAACTCAACTGCAGCATACAAACAACTTCCTGGCTGCTAAGATACAGGAAAAGGGGCAAGAAAAAATTAACTGCAGGATAACTACATGTTACCAGATAGAGGGAAGGGAGGCAGTGTGGATTTTGTGAGTCCCTTTGGAGCTCAGGCTACGTGCCTGGAAGGTTTGATCTGGGACTCATTCCATGAGGGGCAGCTCAAGCAGCATTCTGCCAGTCCTTCACATCAAGGCTTTCTCTACAGGTCTCAGGGGTGCTTTCAGGGGTTAAGTAGTCAGAGGGCCCTTGGGAACCATGCCTTGGACTTTGAAGCTGCACATCACTCAGCTATAGCCAGCTGGATAGCCCATAGATATTGGATCTGGTGACTGGTGGTTTCTGCAAGTGTCACATAGCTCAAGAAGAGCTTTCTGACCATCTTTCTTTTGGAAGCCTCTCAAGCAGATGCCATATCTGGATCTGTCTTGGCGGTTTCCTTAGAGATTGTTGTAAATTGTCATTGCTTCTCCCAAAGAAAGATAGACAAAATGTAGGACCACATTTTTGTTTTTGAGATTAAAAGTGTCCAAGTTGAAACCCAAGTGACTTAAGCATCCTAAATTAAACTAAAATCATTAGTTACAAACATGATTTTCACACATTTCAAATAGTGATTTTTGAAGATCTCAAAGTAGAGGTATCATCTTTCTGTACACTAAGACAGAAACTGGTTTCACACACCCTTTTATTACATATATTACATATAATTGCCCACATTGCTTTTAGTCTGGAGTCAGAAGGGGAGGAATGTTCATTGTGTGAGCAATTGCCAGATATGAGCAATGCTTACCTGCTTTGGGCTGGGAAAGTAACTGAAAATTCCAGAAGTCATTCTGGCAGGATCAAGAAGCTTGATTAATGTTCTGTCACTCAGCTGTGCTGAACTATGTGAGTTTCATACTTGGGCAAGCCCTGCCTGGTAGCAGATCCAAGCTTAGGACCTACCTGCCTGCCAACTGCAGTGGTCTCATTTTCCTTGATTGGTTCCTGTGCCAGTTCATGGCTGGTTATTATGGCCATGAGAATGTAGGGCTCTGATCGACCAGGCCTGAGCCACCTGCCAATCCTGGAACTAAAAGCGGGATTAATCCCACTTGAGCCATATGGTCTGTGTTCGGAGATGGGTAGTTCTCTAAAGGGAACCAGAGGAAAGGGTGAATGGGAAATGGAGACAATGCCTATTATGTAAGAATAATGTGTAGTGTCTAACTTACAGAAAAACAAATCCTTTTGGTACTTGATTATTAGTAATTTCTTGGAATAAACCTTAATGGATACACTATGTTTTGAAGCCATTGCTTTGGAATCTAGTAGGAGGCCCTGGAGAATCAGAGTAGATAGAGCTTAGATTTATTTGATGACTGGGCCTGATGGTAGCTGGAGTCGGGGGTTCCAGGTGGAGGACCTGCAACACAGGAGGATGTTAGTCTGAGAGTAGGTATTGGGGTCTTTGCAGCTTTGAGTAGGGCAGGATACTTGCATGATTTGAGGGAATAACACTGAGCTCCACGAGACTAGTTGCTGATTATGAGCAGGGACAGTACTCACAACTGCTGGAATGGGGCCTGGCCAAGAGTTTGTCCTCAGTGAAGGCTGAATAATTAAATCATAAGAACACCAGAGACAACGCCATGGACAACACCATGGACGAAAGAGGCAAATGGTACTTTGCCCGCCCCAGCTTTATTGAGATATAATCGACAAAATTGTAAGATATTTAAAGTGCATTGTGGTGATTTTGATATACATTGTGAAAGGATTCCCACCACCTAGTTAATATATCAGTCAACTCACATATTTATCTCTCTTTTCTGTTTTGTTTTTGTTTTTGTTTTGGTGATAACATTTAAGTTCTACTCTCTTAGCAATTCAATGATATAATAGTGTTGTAACTATAGTCAATGTGTTATACATTAGATTCTCAGACTTAATTCATCTTATACCTGAAAGTTTGTACTCTTGCCAATTTCTCACCATTTCCCCCACTCTCCCTTTTCTACTTTCTATGAGTTTGACTTTATTTATTTAATTATTTTTTAAGTGAGGCAACCTTTGGTTGACCTCACATTGCAAGGACCTTGTCAGCTCACAATCCTTTATTTTTTTTTTTATTCTTTACACCTACAGCACCTGGTCTTCCTAGGTGGATTCCAGGTACTAACCAGGCCTGACCCTGAATTTGACTTTTTTTAAAAGTCAGATTCCACATATAAGTGATATTCTGACTTATTTTACTTAGCATCATGCCCTCAAGTTTCATCCATGTTGTTGCAAATGGCAAGATTTCCTTCTTTCTCATGGCTGAATAATACTCCCTTTTATTTATATACAACTTTGTTATCATTCAAGGCAAATGGTACTGTCAAAGGTGAAGTTTGCACATTATTTTCTAGATACATGCGATGTCCTCCCACAAATAGACAATGCTTCCCACTTTTTTTGCCCTTCTAGCTGTCTTGTCCCCATTACCATTTACCATATGGCAGCATATGCCAACTGGAAAATTAACACTAAGAAATGAGAAAGCCAATGTTAAATGTTTTAAATTCCTTTTAGATTCATTGCTCAATTTTAATACCTGGAGCATGTAGATTCTAATTTTCTTGGCTGCTTCTAGGAGCTTCCTGGATTTAGAAGCAACATGCTCCACCATAGTTTCTGATATTGATTACTTCAGAGGAATTTTTTTTCTTGGCTCTCATCCCACCCACCTACAGTAATGTGTTGATCTAGGCTCTGGGTATTTACAGAACCCCCAGAGTTGCCCCTGGTGGTTTGGAAAACTGACCACAGATTCCAGAAGTATGATAGAGCCAGATAAACTTGGCTTCGAATCCTAGCTGTACCACAAATCAGCTGGGCAAATTACTTGTGCCCTAAGTTCAGCTGTAAGGATTGGAAAACATTCATGTAAGGAGCCTAGGACAGTACCTGGAATGTTAGTGATACATCATGGACACCAGGTTCAGCAGTCAGAAGTGGAGGCAATATTGGGAGGCCACTTCAGTTTGCTAAGGTTACTCATTCATCATATTCCAACTAGCCGTACTTTTTCTCCCCAGATAGTTTTCAGGAGGATCATGAATGTAAAATAATTTAATTCAATCGATTAAGAATGATCAAATGTTGGGAGTGGGAAAAAGATGACGTAAATGATAGTGGCTCTGTTCATTCTTCTGGCGACCAAATCAAAGTGTGACAGAAACAAGGAACAAACAACAAGGAAAAATTGCCTGGGATCTAGATGAACAAGCCATACAGTTAGGGAAAAATCTAAGAAATCACCCTGCACTGGCAGAAGGTAGGACGGGGCGAGGACTTGGGGCTTTCTGGTCCCAAGCAACTGAGTGGGATGGAGGCTGTGGCAGCTGCAGCTGCAGATACCTCTTAAAGGGGTCATGCCCACCAGCGGACTTTCGCAGTGACAGATCTGCTCGCTCTGAACAGTGCCAGTTTAGCTATGCAGGGGCACCAGGGAGTTACAGGGGGGCAGTGAGTTGTCAGAGTGAGGGCTGAGGTGAGATTCACTCTGTACAGAAGTGCTGTAGGTATCCATTGTTCCTTTATTGAGCCCTCCTTCCTCCCAGCATGTGGACTCAGCGTGCTATCATATTGGAGACATCTTCAAACTATGTAACAGATGTCACTCCGCCGAGACGATTCCCTGAAACTCCACCTTTCCCAACTCACAGCCCCACCCAAGTCACATCCAGCTGTATCCTTGGCGAGAAGGTGCTCCTTGCTGAGCAGAACCTAGACTCACACTGGAGGCAGCCGGCCTCGGTTTCTCGTTTGGCCTTTTGAGGCAACTATAAGCATAGCACCTGTGGATTGCTTGCTGAAACTTAACAGGTGGCCCTAGAGGGGTAGAGGCTTGGGCTAAATTTGGCCTGCAGCTGAACCCCTCTCAGGACTGTGCCACTGGATACCTACTTCACAAATCCACACTAATATGACCAGGAGACTTAGCTTTGCTAAGTCCATAGAAACAGACACAGAAAGGTAGTCAAATTAGAAGACAAAGAAGCAGAAACCATATAAGAGGACAGAACAGAGATCCAGGAATAATGGAGTCAAGCAATCTAACAGATGGAGAGTTCAAAACACTGGTTGTAAAGATGCTCAATTAACTTATGGGAAGTGCAGATGAATTCAGTGAGAACTTCAATAAAGATATAAAAAACATAAAAATGGAAGTGGAAATTATAAAAGGGAAACAGTCAGAAATGAAGAACACATTATCTGAGATGAGAAGTATATTCAATGGAATAAACAAAGGAATAAACAAAGTGAATAAAGAAGAGGGTCAAATGACCTGTATAGAGGATGGGAAAGCCAAGGACACTCAGTCAGAATGGCAAGAAAAAGGAAGCCAAGACTATAATAATAATTTAAGGAGGCTAAGGACAATATTAAAGGTAAAACTATCCATCTTATTGGCGTACCAGAAGTAAAACAAGATGTTGAACAGCTATTTGAAGAAATAATGATGGAAAACTCTCCTAACCTGGTGATGGAAATAGACATACAATCCTAGGAAGCTCAGAGAGTCCCAAAAGCCCACACCAAGAAACATCATAATTAAAATGCCAAACGTTAAATACAAAGAGAGAATCTTAAAAGCAGCAAGAGAAAAACGGTCACCTATAAGGGAGCACCCATAAGACTGGCTGTTCATTTCTCAAAAGAAACTATGCAAGATAGAAGGGCTTGGCACAAAATATTCGACGTGATGAAAACACAGGATCTACAACCAAGAATACTTTATCCAGCAAAGCTATCATTTAAAGTTCAAGGACAGATAAAGAGTTTCCGAGACAAAAATAAGTTAAAGGAATTTATCACCACCAAGTATTACAGGAAATGTTGGAGGGACTTCTTTAAGAAGAAACAACATGTATCAAAAACAGGAATAAAGAATGGTAATAACTGCATTCCTACCAACAAGTACCTCAGATGGGAAAGAATTAAGTGCTCCAACCAAAAGATAGAGTGGTTGAATGGATAAGAAAACAAGACCCCCACATATGCTGCCAATAAGAGACTCACTTCAGATTAAAAGACACACACAGACTAAAAGGAAGGGGATGGAAAAAGATATTGCCTTGATAGACCTAGAAGGTATTGCATTGAATGAAATGGATTGGATAGAGAAAGACAAATATCGCATGATTTCACATGTGGAATCTAAAGAACAGAACAACAACAAAAGCAGAAATAACTCATAGATACAGAGAATATTTAGAGGGATACTAGATGGAAGGGAGGTTGGGGAACAAAAAAAAAGGCAAAGGGATTAAGAAATACAAATAAATAGTTGCAGAACAGACATGGAGATGTAGAGTGTAGCATGGGGAAGGTGGTTAATAATGTAATATATGTGTAAGGGAGAAGAGGGTACCAGATTTAGTGGGTTGATCAGTTTGTGAGTTATGTGGGTTTCTGATCACTGTACTACACAACTGAAACTGGCATATTACTGTACGCCAACTATAATTATAAAAAACTCATTGAATTGTACAATGTAAATATGAGCAACTAATTATCTATTATATTTTAATAAAGACAGTACTAGAGAGACTTCATAGAAGGTAAATGACATTACAAATCAGAAACTTTGCCAATCTAGTCCTGTGGAATTGTATTACTTTTCTCAAATGGACAATAATCCAGGTTTATGTAAAATAGATTTAAAAAGCTAATCTCTTTAAAATTTTTTCTTTTATAATTGCAATATACAATCCTATATAAAATAAAATTGCTGTCTCAAAAAAATTTATCAAATGTCTAAGGGTAGGCTCTGTCAATAGAGGACTGAACAAAACAAACTGAGTACACAATGCTAAGTGCTATGAAGGACACGGAGGGCATGACAGCAGCTGGGGGAGAGGACACAACATCGGAAGGGTCAGAGGAAGTTTGTCTAAAGGTAACATTTGGGGGTTAATGGAACCCATGAAGAGGCTCTGAGATAAACAGTTTTGCCTGATCGAGGGTCAACAAGGAAGCAATGGGCTGGAGGAGAGTAAGCCAGGGGAGGGTAGTAGGAGATGAGGTCAAAGAGGGGCCAGATCATAGAGATTTCAGAGATCTGAGTCTAATTCAGCACCTTGTACAGATGAGGAAGAGAAGGCCAAGAGAGTGAAAGAGGCTTGCACAAGGCCACAAGCAAGTTCAAGTTGATCTAGTTCAAAATCTAAATTGGAGACACTGTGTCATTCAACTCCAGAAGGTGCTGCTCACACTGTAGTTCCTAGAGCCATGTAATGTGTATTTGTGCTGGTGCACGGTCCCTTCTAATCACATGTTAACATTTACTTCTCTTTTCAAGGGAAGGGGACTTCCTTGGAGCATCAGTTGCCATTCATTGAAGGGAAAATGACTGTACTCTACTCCTCTCAACTGGGCATTGTGGAAAGAGCACAGAGCTGGAAATCAAACACTCAAGACAGCTTTCTCACCCCATGGCTTGTGAATTTCGTCAAGCCTCTCACTTTTTCTTCGCTTGAAGGGAGGAGTTTTATCCCTAAGGGTCCTTGCTACTACTAGTCCTTGCTTCTTGAGTGTGCACCAAACTTGTATGTCCTAATTGTTAACACCAGGTGGTGCTGTGCTCTTTGCTTTTCAACTTCAACTTTTCTTGATTTGCAGTCAACATATATTGTTAATGTGGGCCAGCAAAGTCTGTGCCATTTGTTTTCTTAAATTCAGACAATTTGTGCAACTCCAACTCAACAATATTAATTGCTGCTGGGAAGAAAGAAGGAAAGAAAACACAATGTGTTGTTTAGGCCCCAGGAAGCAAGTTGTAAGGTAAAATGCCCTTCTAATTGTGCGCACATTCTGTTGAACTAAAATGATGTTGACGAGGCCACATTCCAGACAAGACGGCTTTTGTCAGAACTCTGTTCTATGCGTGTAGTTGACTGCTGTAGTTGGTCAGAGCTTTTTTTAAGGGTTTGAGGCCAGGTTCCACCATTACGTTGAGTAGATCGTTTCACCTGTTCGTGGCCTCAAAGTCTTCATCTGTTTAATGTCCTTTCAAGCTTAAACATGTGTTGTGGGAAAAGGCCTTGGATCATTCTTTGAGTAAAAGAGCCTAAGTTTGGAGTTCTTCAAAAACTCTTGTTACAGTGTGTGAAAGCCAACAATTGTCAGCTAGTTAAAGAATACAGATTTAAAGTAGAAAAGTCTCATATTTGTATTTCAGCACCACTGCTTACTAGGTGAATAACAAACTCAGCTTCTCTGATCCCGTTTCCTCCTCCATGAAATGAAAATGAGGATAGTGGCAGTGCCTAGCTCATGAGGAAGGGCTGAGGATTAAATGACATCCTAAACATCTAACTCAGGGCCTGGCAAGCAGAGGCTCAATATATCTTTGTTTCCCTTAATTAAACTAGCAGCTCCACATAATGTGCTTCCCATCTCCTCTTGCATTTTGGGCCTCTGTAGTGGGTTCATAATACAAAAGACCACTCATAAACATTTGTCTTTATAACAAAGATCAAAGCCATTCTTTATGTGTTTATAGTTTTCGCCTTGCTGAAGTTACTACAACATTTAAGAAAATAATCTCATTGACCTCTTCTTATACTGTTTTTCCTTTATGACTTTTCCAGGCTGAGGGCTACTAGAAACTGGGTCAGATAAAAACTAATCATAATAAAGCTTTGGTAATCAGATGAGGGGACCAGGGGAGCTTCTCCTTTGCAGGGTTTTGACCTTCCCCCTCCTTGGTTCTCAGCAATATTTTTCTCAGTTCAACTTTATGGCACAAGAGAAATGAGTGGAACTAGCTCGGTGAACAAGGTCATCCAACAGCATCACGAGATGATGACATCACTGTCAGCTCCTGCCCAGGAAAAACCCAGAGCTCGAATAACCAAGGGAAAGGGCAGGTCATCTTCATGGCAGATTGACAGAGCTGGTTGCAGGCCTCCATCAAATATCAGGCCTGGAAGTGTTGCTAAAAATTGCCCAGGTGCCACACCTGCCTTCACTCAGTTTGCCCTGGGTGACCTTGAGGCCTTCATGTGCTCAGGACAACAGAATATCGAATGAGGGGTTTTTTTGTTTTGTTTTGTTTTTCTATTTCCTAGAAGAAAGGTTACCAATTGCCAGAATCAAAATAGAATGTGAATTGTGTCACAGGAATCCTGTCCAAGCATGCTTATATTTTGCAATGGCCTTGAGGGGATAGAGCAGATAAGCAAAATCTCAAAGTTATTATCACTTTGTTGGAATTGACATTGCAGAAGGCCTCTAGCTGGCCTCTCTCCAGCCTAGTTATATTTCTGTAGTGTTCCATGTCAAGTGAATCATGTTTTTAGTGCCCTAGAGGGACACTACTGCTTAGGTGAACCTTATTCAAAAACCTTCCCATAAAGTATCCTTTTGTTAGAGTGAGCGGTTGTCCCTAACTTTATTCATTTCCCAAGTTGGTGATTTTATACATTTCTTTCTTTCTTTCTTTCTTTCTTTTTTTAATTCATGGCTTAAATTCTTCATTATTCTTAATGGTATGATAGTTTTCCATGTGGTAGTGAAATACCCATGGTAACATTACTGAGGAACAAATACAATTTAACAAAGGATTTAGTGCTTTACTAATTTATCATTTATATATATATAATGAATATTATATATATATTTTAAATTGTGGTAAAAAACACATAACATAAAATTTACCATTTTAACCACTTTTAACCAGTTAAGGAGTGTTAAGTGTATTCAATTGTTGTGAAACATACATTGCTTTTAAAGCAAAGCATTTCCTAATGTCTTTATCTATAATCAGAGTACCCTTTTCACCAAGTCCTTTTCCCATGACATAATACTTTATTACTATGACTATACTTACTTTTGAAAGATTTCAATCTTTGGAAAGTAATTCTAAATAAAATTCAGAGGCAATACTTAAAATATGGGAAGCACTTAGAAAATGCTATGAAGCTATTTCATTCTTTATTCATCACAATTCAAACTCATTTGGGTAAAAAACACCTGGACCAGCAGGAGGAAAGTTGGCCTTGAGACTCTTGGCTGAGTGTCATGGTTGAGGTATTCAAATTACATCACCCTAACTTAAAACCTTCATGTCACCAGAGTAACTTCTGCACACCTGACCCATCTCATCCCCTCTTGATCCCATCCCTAATCACCTCTCCGACTTCACCTTTTTCTGCCCAGCCACACTGGCCTTCTTGTTGGCCTTGGAAAATGTCAAGCTCATTCCTTCTTAAAGGCCTTTGTATTTACTCCTACCTCTTCCTAGAACAACCTTCTCAACTTGTCTGAGCAATAGAATCACTTATGGAGCTTATAGCATTCTCAGTGCTCAGGCCACACTTTATACGGATTAAATCATAGTATCTGGGGCCTTAAGTATCAGTCAGTATTTAAAACAAACAATCAAACAAACAAACACTCCAGGAATTCCAATGGTGGCCATGTTTGAGAACCAGTGTCCTAGACCAGTGGTTCTCAAAGCATGGTCTCAGATCAACAATAGCAGCCTCACCTGGGAACGTGTTAGAAATGCACATTTCCAATCTCACCCTAAACTTACTAAATCAGAAACTTTGAGAGAAAACCTCAGAATATGTATTTTAACAAAACCTCTAGGTGATTCCAATGCATACCTAAGTTTGAGAACCATTGTCCTGTTCTTGGTGCTCAAGATGTGACTTGTGGACCAGCAGCATCAGCATGGAAGCTTGTTTAAAAAGCAGTATCTGTGACACCATCCCAGCTGGTAAATCTGACCAACTGAATCGGAATCTGCACTTTAACAATATCCCCAGTGACTCATATGCACATTAAAGTTTCAGAAGCTTTCTAGCTCCATCTTCTGAGAGAGCCTAGAAGCAATAATATACTAATAGCAGAGCCCAACTGGCACCTAGATCTGGGACTCCAGTGATATTTCAACACCAAAAGGAACCAGGCTCATTGGAGAAAAGGCTGAATCCAGGGCTAGTGCAGGGAAAGTGTAAGGTAAGCCTGAAACATCTTGTGCCAGAAAGCAAGAAAATGCTTGAAGAATGTAGGGATATGTCAAAAATACATAAGGGCCAATTTAAAAGGGCTCTCATTGGCCAAATCTAAGATGAATATGATAGCAGTGGATTATAACCTATTGAGTAAAGTAAAAACCAGTGAGTTCATACTGCTATGAAGAAACGTGATTGTATAAATAAATGAGAGAGAAGGGAAAACTTCCTTGCAGTAAAATGCCAACTAATAAGTACAGAAGGAAAGATGGAGTAAGAAAATCATCCATGAATATTAAAAGTAAGGGGTGAAAGTTTGAGAAATAGTATTTATACTCTAAAAGTACCTCCTCACAAATGACGTATTAAGTTACAATGGGGAAGTAGTAACTCGATAGTGGAGAAACCTGGCAGACTTCTTTCACCCAACAAAGTTAACATCACCTATATTGAGATGAACACCACGTGCCTTCTGCTATGATGCATGAGAAGGACACAACATCACTTCTGTGGCATTTCTGCCAAAAAAGCATTGCCTACTCAGGAAGCATGAGGAAACCCAAATAGAGGAATGTTCCATGAAATAATTCGCATGTACTCCTAAGAAATATCCAGGTCAAGAACGACAAAGAATGGCTAAGGAGTTGCTCCAGATTAAAGGAGACTAAGGAGATATGACTGAGTGAAGTATGTGGTCCTGGATCTGGAAAAATATATGTAATTTTAAAAGGTTATTTTCTTGTTGGAGCAATTTTTTAAAATACAGACTAGGGTTATATAAGAGAATGTTCTTATTTTAGAAAATACATACTGAATTATAGGGTAATGGGGGTAGTATATACTCTCAAATGGTTCTGAGAAAAGTGTTTATGAGTGTAGGTACAAAATATGTATATTACATATTTATGTAGAGAAACAGAGGAGAGAGAAGGGCGCAAGACAAACAACGGGTGAATCTAGAAGATAAGAGTTTCTTGTATATTTTGGAACTTTTTTTTATAAGTTTGAAATTATATCAAAATCAAAGTCATGCCCTCTCCCCTCAAAAAAGACCTATAAGAACAAACACCAAAATAAATCAAGTAAGAACCAGTATTCTAGAGCATTCATCCTGGCATGTTTAGTATGGCTCTCTTTGTCCAGTCATTCAGATCTCTGTTCCTCTGTCAGCTCCTCAGAGAGTCCCTAGCTTGTCACTCCATCTAACATAACCCCCAACTACTGCAGACTCTGTTATGTTACTTGCTTTCTTATTCTCATAGCACTTCATTAGCATATAAATTATTCTTGTTTATATATTTGTCTACTCCTCTACTATCTCCTCCTACTAAGATATAAACTTCACAAGCATAGATATTTTTTTTTCTGCCTTGATATGTCCCTCAGTACAATGCCTAACATCTAGGAGGCACCTCAGGAATGTGTGTTAAATGAATGAACAAACAAACAAGTCTACATGTCTGAGTCTCAGTTTTCTCATCTGCAGGACACGGGGCTATACAACATGACACCCAGACACCTTCCTAGCCCTGACACTGACAGGAAGAGTCCGGCAATGTAAGAGCTGCTGTATAATGAGCATCTAAAATGTCTGAGGCTTTGATTTACAACTCCTCATTTAATCTTCACAATAATCCTGCAGCACTGGTGATGGTACCCTTATTCCATTCATTCATTTAGCAGATACATACTGACACTAGGCACTAAAGAAAACACTAATTAACACAACAGACACAGCCCCTACCCCATGGAGCTTGCAAGAGCTAGCTGAGAAAACCAAGACTTAGAAAGTTTGCTCAATTGACTGAAGATGCACAGCAAGTTATGGCAGAGCTGGGAACCTAACCAACATCTCAGTCCAAAGCCTATGCTTTCCCACAGCTGGTGACGAATTGCCTCAAAGGAGGGAAGGTGCTATGAGTTAGTCCAGTCAGGTGACTCGCTCAGAGCCATCTTGCCACCTATGTCCTGTGACCTTGATACTAATTTTCACTGTGTCCCTTTCCTCAGCAGAGAAACAGAGCGTGCTATATCTCAGCCATTTCTGATTATGTTTTGATTATTCCATGGCCTCTTGGTCCCATTTACTTCAGATAAGCAAGAGGCTGTTCTACTTCATTGGGCAAAGGTCAAGTTCAATTCAGTCTGAGAAATAATCTAAGTTGGAGATGTGATCAAGTAACCTTGCCAGAAAAATAACTGAAAAAAACCAAAAGCTAAGAAACAAAACAAAACAAAAAAAACCCACTTCAAAAATGTTTAATGAAGAGACTGAGCATGAAGAATTAAAACGATGTAAGGGAGTGGGAAAACTTCCTAAAAGATGTTTCATTTTTCTCCAGCTCATTGATCCTTTCCCTCCTTGAAAAGTTTCTCTGCCAACTAATCACTCAATTTATTACCAGACTCTGTTTCCGTGTTTATAATTTTGAGCCTCAAGAATCCCTCTGTAAGGACCAGTTAATCTCTGGTTAGCAAGACAAACATTTATTTTAGAGGATCAGTTACTATGCTGGGAGGTCTTAGATTCCTGGGATTTAGTGCATATCTTTGCCCTTGATTTGTTGGGGTACCTTCACTTCTCTGTGCCTCGGTTTCTGAAACTACACGAGTGCAACAATATTCCCCTCTGAGTCATGTCCTGAGATTGCTCTGGGTTCCCTGTTGGAAAGTAGAAGAGAGTGTTTGGCCAAAGATATGATTTGTCTATGCCCATAAAATGCTTCTCCTCCTTCTGGAAGTTAGCTAATTATGTTTAGAATTGAAAATGCATTCTCTGTGGGCATCTAAATAAATTCCTTACGGGAATGTCTAGTGGGTGGGTGAATGAAAGAGATACATTAACAGAGTTTTGTAATTCTAGAGAAAAATGTCATATCTCCATTTTTTGTGGGCACAAAGTTCAGAGTTGGGGAGGAGGGTGGACAAGAAAACAGTACTGTTCTTTGGAATCAATGATTCCCATGAGAGAAGCTTTTTTATTGCTGTTAAGTGATATTTTTTCAAGGGAGCCAGGCAGCTAACTGGCAACCAGGTGGATGATGAAATGACCCACGTTTGCATTTAGTGACTTCTCCATCACTGGAGGTAAGTAAGAATAGGCTGAATGAACCCTCAGCAGAGGATGGGGTAGAGAAAATTCAAGCACCAGAAGAGGGCTCCAACAAGGTATCATTCATTCCCCTCCAAGGATAGGTAGGATATTGAGTATTTGAGGACACATCATATGTATGAGAGGACACATCTTTCAACAGTAAGAGTTGCATGGACCATGGGCTCCATAGCCTAAAAGGGATTTGGGGCAACCACTGAGATCCCTCTAGATGTGACTTTCAGCCATAGAAGTCCCATCACTGATTAGAGAGGCAGGTGGAACCCCAGTGTCAGAGACCTAGAGAGAATGAGCATAGTGGTAGAAATTAAGTACGATATCAGCTTAATCAGACACTTATTTTAGAGTAAATAATAACTTCAATAATAAGAGCTACCAGTTACTGATTATCTACTACATGCAGGTGTGATGCATGGTTTGCCTTACCTCTATAGTTCTTCAAGATAGGAGCTATAATGCCTGTTTTACAGAATAAGAAACTTCTAGAGAGAGGAAGCGATTTTCCTTGCAAAATGGCAGAGCCAGTATTCAGATTGAAGTTTGTCTGACCTGAGTCCCATGTTCTTCCCCTTGTGTCAGGAGTCTCGATTTAAAGGTAAGGATTATTAACCCCATTTTTGCAGATAGAAAAACTGTACTCATAAAGTGGAGGTGATACTGGGCAAACTGGGGTTTGACTAACTCCAAATCTCTGCCCCAACTGTGAGACTGATCGAATCCCTTCAGTCTACAGAGGAGAATCTGACTCAGAGGGTGGAAGTGAGCAGCTTTAGGGCATGAGGCAAGACAGTGGCAGGCCGGGCAAAGAGCCCATGTCTCCAGATTCCAGATGTGCTGAGTGAATTGCTTTCAAGTAGAGTGGGACTAGATCTGTGCTGACTGCCTCCTGGATGTCTTTGGGCCTACCCTGCCCCAAGGCTGGGATGGAAGCATGTCTGTGACCTTGGAGGGTATCCAAGAGGCCAGGGCAGTGGAAGCTGAATTTCTAACAGGGAAGCTGGCTCTCTGCGTGAGAATGTGGACTAGCAGGCAGGGTTCTAGGGTCAAGGATTCAGCAGCTCAGCAGATGCCTGTGCTGGTGAACCTGGGAAAGCTGGGGGATCAGGCGAGAGGCAGAGAATGAAAGCAGGGCTTTCTTTGGGGAGATAAGCCATTGTTTTCGGATGCTTCTGTTCATCCTCCACCTTCTTTAAAGGCTCTGTCTGTAGTGTGCAGCCTCCCGGAGGCTATGTGAACTCCTTTCTCCCATTCTGGCTGCAAGAGCCATAAACCCGACTGCCATTTCTAGAAGCCACTTAGGTACCAGGCCCTGGGCTTGCCATTCATTCTACATGCGAAATCCAATATTTCGCTCCTGTGACCATGAGCCAAGACTCGGTGGTTAAGTGACTTGCTCAAGCTCATGCAGCCAGTAGGTACCAGAGCCAGGATGACAAATCTGCTAGGATAGGGACTTCTGACTTTCATTCACTGCTGTATGCCCAGTGCTTGACACACAGCAGCCACTCAATACGTATTCATTGAGTAAATGTCTGACTCCAATGCCATGCCCGTTGTTCTATACCTTACTGCCTCATGAAAACCCCCAGGATGGTAAAATTCAATTTTGAGTAAAAATAGACTTAGAGGACTTCATTCAAGAATGAGTCTGTGAAGTCTTTTACTATGGGTACTTTTTATACTCACCAAAATATGACAATAAAGAAACTTCCCTGAATAGAAAGTCAATTGCTTTGTGTACATTTTTACAATTAGTAATCAGGGCTGCTGTGGAATTTCTTCCCAGACAGGTTTGATGGGATGATTGTTAGTTCATTTTGCTCTTTTGCTTTCCTGCAGACAATGTGCTCACTTACAGATATTTGTTTTTCCTCTCTCCAAAATTTCAAAGCCATTTTGATTTTATAACTTGCAGTCTCTAAGTCACTTTCCTCAAGCCACGAGTTTCTGACTATATATTCAGCCCAGACTCTGGTAGTACACAAAAGGTAGTTTGTGTGTCCTTGAATCTCCACAAAGGAAACTCATACAAGATAGGCTTACAATAAGGCTCTCTCTGTTGTCCGCCATGGCCCAAGTTCATTGAATATTCTATTTATCGGATCATTACCATTCATCCCCACTCATGGGCTCTCATTTTCAGCAACTGGAATTCAAAAGTTACAACTGAACTCCATCTAAACTTTATGGACCACAATTATTTTTTTCTTTCATGATTCAGGGTTAGTTTAGCATCTCACAGAGTCCCAAGTCAAAATAATAAAATTTGAATTAAAACTTCTCAGAGCTGAAAGAGATCCTACAGATCTCCTAATCTAACTTTTCCAACTCTGTTTCACAAAGCAGCTCCTTCACAAGACAAAGTACCCAGAAATGTTTCCTTTGTCAAATAAGTTTGGAAACTGCTATATGCAACACCTCTGTGTTTTGGAATCACAATGCACAAGAGCAGACCGAAGTTTCTAAAAAGTCTTGCAGTAACTATATTTTTAACTTCGTCCTATCCAGTGTTCCTAAAATTACTGGACCGGAGCCAGGGTCAGGGGGCTTTTTTGTTTTAGCTTCTGAAAAATGCCTACTGGAAAACACTTTGAAAAATATCACTCTAGACAACCCCTGCTCCCACTCCCACACCTACCAATTTTACAGATGTGGAAAGTGAGAGTAGGGAAAAGATGTGACCTGAAGATGTACATAGTTAGAGATAAGCCGAGAACCCCCACATTTCTTAACTCTTGGGTTCACAATTCTCGTCAGGTACAATGTCGAGGTAAGGTTGGCAAATGTCTGGAAAAGAGAGAGCCAGGTAATAAAGTGTGATTGACCCAAGTTTATTGTGTGAAATAAATTGGTTCTGACGCTTAATGGTATTGAAAAAGATAACTATGGAACAAGATAACTTTAAATCCAATGTGGCAACTTTACCTCTCATCCAGCCATAGATGACTTCTTATAAAGCAAATTTGGAGTTGTTGGAAGTAGGGAAGGGCCAATGATCAGGAATAAGAAGGCCATCCCCTCATCAACTTTGTGTAGTGACTGATTATTATTGTTAATAACAGCAAGCATAGCCAGTTACTGAATGGGACAGGATACTTTAATGGTGACAGTGAGCCTGGGACCCACATGCCCTGGGTTTGAACCCTTGCCTCATCACTGATTAACTGTGTGATCTTGGATAAGAAACTATCTCTCAAGGGCCCTGTTTCCCACCGTGAAAAGGGGATAAAAATAGCACCTACTTTTTCCTGGTATTGCACTCTAAGAGCATTTTATTTCATGATTTCTTATAGAGAATACTGAATAACAAACACGATAGTTAGTTAGTCCTAGGAGGAGGAGGTTTTCCAAAGGATGCCCAGAGCCTGCCTGGCAGCTATCTCTCATAAACCCTTGGGAGTTTCAGCGGATAGCCCAGGAGGTGCCTGTAGGTCGGTATACAGCAGTTAGTGGTGTGTGTGTATGTGTGTGTGTGTGTGTGTGTGAATAATTTGGGCCAAGATAAGTGAAGAGATGCTCAATCCACAGAAGATGACGGGCTCATTTTTAAATGCTAATTAAGGCAAAGAGCAGTTATGGAAGATAAATATGTTACATTAATCAGGATTTTTTGCCATTGGAAATTGACAAAAATAAACAAACAAAAAAACACTTCCCTCAACTCCCTCTCCAAACTCCAACTGACTTAGGGGGAAAAAAAGAAAAAAAAAATGAGCAGGCAGAGCTTACTATAGATATGTCTGCATCCAGGAGTTCAAGTGAGATAACCAGGAATCTCTCTTGCCATGTCCCTTGGTTCTGCTTTACTTGATGTTGACCCTGCTCTCAGCCCGGTGCCCTCTTCATGGTGGCAAGATGGCCACAGAAGTACCAAGTGGACATTCTGCAGCTTAGCCATTCTGCTTCTTTTCCAAATTTCCACCAAAGTACCAGGATTCATTATGATGAACCTGGTCCAGGTCACGTGCTCCTTCCAATTGGTCAGACCCGAGTCACTTGCTTTCCCCTGAAATGAAGTGAATGCTGGGACCCTAGCCTCCTGCCTTTAGTTTTTCCTGTTTCTCCTATTTCTTCCTGATCGTCATCTTTGTCTTCAAGCTTCACAACCACACCTCATTCTGCCCCTGGGAAAGAAATGGCCACATCATCTAAGGGGAGCTTCTTGACTGACTCTGGCCTTTCTGTTGGTGTTGGCTCGAAAACAGGTTCCGGAGATGCCAGTTCAGATAAAGGGAGGCAGTGTGGTGTGTGAGAGGAGTTTTCATCTTATGCATCAATTATGATTAAGAGTGGCTGTCTTGCAGAAGATGGCAAAGCTGAGTCCAGTCTTAGGGGAAAAGGATGCCATGATTGATTAATAATGTCTGCCAGGAGCACTGGAGTAGGTAATGGTTGTGGACAGGCCATGTATTTGCCAAGCCTCATTAAAGAAACAGCATGGATCGTAGTGCAGTGACTTATAGCAACAGTTTCCTCATTTACACAATGAGGACATTTATCCCGAACAGCATCTGAAAACAACTGTTGGAGATGGTGTACACGAGGTGCTGACCATGTTGTGCCATAAATGGAGGCTTTTTCCTCCAAAAAACAAAAAATCCACTCATTTTAATGTTTTAAAAGACAGACAAAATGATAGGCAGGGGGAGTCTAAACCACTTAGAACTAAGGCAGCTGTAACAAAAATTATTTGTAACACAATACAGTGTTTTGACCTCAAAGGAAATGACTAATTAAAATAAAATTTCACAAGTCTTCATGTTTGTAATAATATATTAATGCACAAAATGTCAAAAGTACAAAGTTTGAATTTTCTCCCTTAGGTTTGTAATAAACTATCCATCCTCTGTTTAATGTGGTTACTTTCATGAGCAATAAAATAAGAAAACAGTAACTGAATAAATAAGGCGATTTTTCATCAGTGACCATTCATTATTTTGCCTTTAGAAACCTGGAAGAAATTGCCTTCTTTGTGTTTCGAATGTTCTGGTAAATCTAGTTGTTTCTTAGCTTTCTCAATATCACCTTGAAATAAGTGGCTCTACGAATCAAAGAATTGAAGTTCTTCTCCGGTCTAAGGTAGCCAACCAGGGCCACGTTCAGGATTTCCCCACAGAAGTCCTCTTTGAAGGTATGCATGGTATGAGTTTTCATGGACTTTTTTTGTATTCTTGTAGTACGAGCTCCATCCTATGCTCACCACTATCTTATGATCATCTCCAAACATAATAAACGCCAGTGGATACATCAGCTGGAAGATTATCTACTACTTGTTCAGGAAAGTTAGCCGTGGGGATGTCCAGCTGCTTGGAGCTGAGGCCAAAGTCCTGCACAACTTGGCTGCTGCAGAAGTAAGGCAGGAACTTCGTGATGCCTCAGTTCAGCATGCAGGCTGTGGCCGGGTCTGCAGGTCTGGTGAAGCCGCTATCCAGGTGGTTCCATTTTGGGAAGCCCCTTTTTTTCCTTGACTAATTGCTGTGAACAGAACTTCTAATACAATGTTGAATAGAAGTGGTGAGAGTAGACATTTTTGATCTTAGAGAGAAAGCATTCAGTCTTTCACATGAAGTGTGATGTCTACTATAGGTTTTTCGGATGCCCTTTATCATGTTGAGGAATTTACTTTCTATTCTTAATTTATTGAGCATTTTTTTTTTTATCATGAAAGGGTGTTAGGTTTTGTCAAATCCATTTTTTGCATCAGTTGAGATAACTGGGGTTTTTTTTTTTTGGTTTTGTTTCTATTAAGGTGGTGTAGTATATTGATTAATTTTTATATTTTGAAACACCCTTGCATTCTTGGGTAAATTTGATGATAAATAGTTGATTTATAGTCTTTTTTTTTTTCAGTAAGCCCAATGTCTTGGTTTCCTCAGGGCATTAATTTTCTAATAAAAATAAAATAAGTTTTAATAATAAAAATATTCTATTAATTTTTTGTGTGTGTGTGTATGTATGGGCCATTCTTTCTTGTATCTTTGCATGGCACTTAATTTTTGGTTGAAAACTGGGCGTTTTGAATACAATGTGGCAACTCTGGAAATCAAGTCTCCTCCCTCTCTAGGGTTTATTGTTGCTGCTTGTTGTAGTTGTGTCCTTAGTTCTCTTTTCTGATTTAATTTTGTAAAGTCTATATTCTTTGTTGTGTACAGCCACCGAAGTCTCTGTTCTGTTAGCCTGGTGCTCAGCTAGTGATTTGACAGAGATTTCAGTGACCATATATGACAAAGAATACAGATTTGTATTCTTTGTCTGGAAAAACAACATCTCCCAGTGTATGCAGATAGACTCTGTGTGTGTGTGTTGGGCCATATCTTCAACTCTCAGCCAGGCATTTCACAACTGTGCCTTAGTCTTCACTTCCTGTTTGTGGAGAGCCTCAAGGTCAGCTGGAGGTAAGACCTTAGAGCCTTCTCATGTCTCTCCTGAGTGTACATCCAGCTCTGGGCATGCTGGTGACCTTGTAGATGCCCTCAATATGTGGGAGCTTTTTAAAACCCTTATTCCCCCAAGGGTTTCAATCTCCAGTCTTACTCTCGACTTTCCTCCCTTTTTGATTTTATAGTTTGTCCCAACTACTGTCCCTTGCCTCAGTTTACAGCAGCTAATACATTTGCCTTTACATGTTTTTGACAAATGCCCTCTGTGTAGCCATCTGGGAGTTGAGCGGTAGGTGAAATAAAGGCAAACCCTTTAGGCTGGTCCTTCAGATAATCGTGAGACAGGTAAAAACAAACAACCAGAATTCTCTGAGAATTCCATTCTGCTCCCTTATGTTCGAGGCACCTATACCATGAAGGTAGGCTGTTGTCTTCAAGGCCATTGCTGAATCAGAGTAAGTCAAAATACCACAAAGCTTTTTATCAAGGTCCCTGTGGATTTTTTTTCCTTGATTAAATATTCTCTTGGTTGCTGTAAACTTTTCATTAGTTTTTCAAGTTCCAATAGTTGATTCTCATAGCTTTTGCCAGTATATTTGCTCCTTTTATAGAGGGATGAGATTTTATGGTTCCCTACTCTGCCATTTCTCTCCGGAATGCTGTCTTTTAAGATTCAGTGCACACTTCGATAGCCATTATATGGTGCTAGGGCCCTATCAAGTAGACTACATGGGAACCAAGGAGCCATGTCGAATCCATCATGCCCAATGACTCACTTCAGGAATTCCTGTGAGTTTAGGCTCTACTGGACTAGTAGTCTTGGTCTCAACATGGCTAGGTGGTGAATGGGGAGGAGATATTTCTCCCAAAGACGCCTAAAGCTGTAACTGCCTCTTTCCATTTTAGGCCCCCCATGCCAACAGAGCAGTGGGCTAAGAAAGGAGTTCTTATGCTAGCAGGGATATTGGATCCTGATTATCATGAGGAGATAGGGCTGCTCCTTGATAATGAGATTGGGGAAGAGTATGCCTAGAACTCAGGGGATTTATTAGAGCTCATATTGGTGTTTCCCTGCCCAGTGACAACCAGTATTAAGCAATCAAGGAAATTACAGTCTGACCAGTACACAGTGATCAGGGCCTCAGACCTCTCCCCCAGCCCTGCCACCCCAGGGATGAAGGTCCTGTTACCCTACCAGACTAGCAACCTCAATATGCAAGAGTGCTGATCAAGGGTGAGATTTGTCTGGAATGAGTAGTGACACAAGTTGATGATGAACCCTAATTGTGACCTTTAAGCCAATTGCAGAAGTGGGGCCTGTAGCTTGTTCCATAAATCCTCTTCTTGTCTTCTTCATGGAAAGTGTAACTGGCAACCACCTAGAAGAATCAGTATCAAGAGAGAGTTGACTTAATATAAGGCATCAGTGCTCCACCCATACTTCCTCAGGTCATATCATTTTAGTTCAAGCTGACCTGACTTCTATCTGCCAGCACCTGCATCTCTACCTGAGGGCTTTCTCTGGCTGCTGGAAGCTGCTCTAACAACAAGCAGGGCAGTCTAGAAGTTCTACAGCATTAATGTCTTATCTCCAATAGCTGCCCTCAATCACTACCACCTTGAGTAAGATATCACGGAAGATATCAGTATATCACTATATTCTATGCTGGCTCTGAGTCCCCAGTGGAATTAGCTCCAAATGCCCACAGTGGTAACTTGTGTGATAGCATCTGCCTTATTGGCTCCTTCCCTCTCTCAGTTCCCACTCCCTTGCTCATGCTTCCTGGCATAAATTAACTACTTGCCCTCCAATCCTTGACTCAAGATCTGCTTCTTGGGGAGCCCAGGCCATAGACACACTGTGTCAGTCCTCCTTCCCTCAAGGAAGCTTAGTGTCTTGCATCTGACTATTTTCCTTTCCTTCGAAGCATAAAAATAGTGGGCACTTAGATGGACATAATGACTTACTCATTGACTGGCTGACCATTTTACTTAGAATGAAAAACAAACACTAAAAACAAACTCTTTAATGCAGTCTACAGGACCCTGCAAAATCTGACCCCAGCCTCTCTGCTTTCCCCTAAGGTCCCTGTGATCCTCACTCACTGGACCCAGTCTCACTAGCCTTCTTCTAGTTTTTAGAATATGCTATGCCATGTTCCATTTCAGAAGCTTTGCACGTGCTCATCTACCTACAATGTTCTTTATATCATTTATCATTTGGTGAATTATTACTCATCCTTCAGATTTTCGATTTAAAGCTATTCCTTCAGAAAGGCCTTCTCTAAGTCTCCTAATATAAACCATTTCTCTCCTTTATTGCCTTTAAAAAGGCATTTACTTTTCCACTTTCTGCTTATAATAAGTTATCTTGGTATATTAATTGGTGTATTTATCTGATTAATATCTTTCTTTTAACTAAACCACACAGAAATATTGAAACAAGCCTTGATCTCCAAAACATATGAATGCTAGTGGAGAGGCTCTGAGTGTTCAGAGGCAGGTAGGGGGCCTTGCCAGGAACACACAGAGCTCTGTGGCCTGGACTTCACACCCGTTGATGGCGACGTGGAAGCGGGGAGGGGAAGAATTTCCAGGAACTTTGAAAACTGTCCTTTCTCTTGACTCTATAACTTCCTCTAGCTAGTGTCTTGTTTCTCTGCTCCTCTTGATAGCAAAAGTCTTCAGAAGAATTGTTCTCACCTCTTGTCTCCAATTGCTCTCCTCCCTGTCTCGAAATCAGGCTTTTGCACCCATTACATCACCAAAGCTGTCCAAAGGCCAATAGTGACTTCCAAGTTGCTAAATCCCGTGGTCAATGGTCACTCCTCATTTTTTCTTGACTGATCAGCAACAGTGCACACTGCTGTTGAAACCCTCCTCCAAGCACTTTCTTCCCCTTCCAGAACACCACTCCTCTTCTCTCACCACACTCATCCCCTTGGTGATCTTGTCCTATCTCATGTAGAAGGTTTTAAACGCCTCCTGTAGATGACAGCTTGGGCCTTCTCCCTGGATTCTACATTCTATATTCAACTGCCTTCTTGCCGTCTCCACTTAGATAATTGTAGATGTCAATTTAAATGTCCCAGATTAAACTCCTAATTCTCTCTTTCACCCATCCTGCTTGCCCTGCTATTTTCCCCACCTCAGTAAATGGCAACTCCATCTGTCTACTAGCTTAGTCTGAAAACCTTGGGGTTCCTTTTGACTCCTCCCTACATCTAATCCATCAGCATTGTAAGAATTAGTCTGCTTCTGCCCTTGCCTTCCTACGGTCCTTTCTCAAATCTGCAGCCAAGTGATCTTTAAAAAGATGAGCCCAGTCTTGGCTCAAAAAACTCCAGTGACTCTCATCTACTCAGAATGAATCTGGAGTCCCAACAACAGTGCACAAGGCCCTACATGATCTTTGCCAATTTCTCTCCTTTCATCTCTTGCTCCTCTTCTCTCTCTATTGGTTCCAGGCCCACAGGTTTCTCTGCTGTTCCTTAAATATGCCAAGCTTCCTCCTGCCTCAAGGCCTTTGTGCTGTTTGTTTTCTGCCTGCAGTACTCCCCACAGGTGCTCCCAAGGCTTCCTCCTTTGTTTTTTCAAGATTTCTGCTCAATTGTCAGCTTCTCTGCAATACCTTCCTTGACCTCCCTATGTCACCAGCAACCCCCTGTCCTTAGAACTTCCTATGCCCTTAATTTGCTTTATTATTTTTTTCAGAGCACCTGTCACTATCTAACATTTTCTTTATCCAATACTCTATTTTCTCTACATTCTATATTCTTATTTACTGTTCTTCTCCTTCGACTAGAATTTGAGTTCCGTGAAAGTGGGAGCTGGTTCACTTCTGTAACCCTCATTCCTGGAATTGGGCCTGCTAAAGGAATGAATGAGGCTGTGCTCAATGAATATTCATGGCTAAAGCAACAAGTAGGTGAATTTATCTTCCTCCTGATGTGGATCTCAGGGATACCTTGAGGAACTGATCTAGTAATTAGTGTCGTGAACCAGGATTCTTTCGTTTGTTTTGTTTATCATTTGTTTTGTTATGAAAATATTTTATACTTTTCTTACTCTATGGGAGTATATAATAATTCATATATTTAATATTGTAGCTTGTTTTAGAGACAATTATGATGTATGTGTGTACCACAATTAATTCTAAGTACATTTCTGCCCATTAGGCTTTTTATTTTATTAATTTTTATTTAGTAAGAACATTGTTTAATCTTGATGCTGTGCTCCAATAAAATTTTTATGCATGTTATCATCTCGAAAACAAATGATTTTTTCTTTAGAGTTAAACTTTAAACTTTACAATAGCCTTCACGATAATTTTGGACATATTACCTTTGACTGAATGAACTTCAATGAACTGGATTAAAAACCCAGCATTGTTGGAACTAACCAATTTTCTATTTGAATCATGTAATAACACTGATATAAAACTAACATCATTTAATAGTTAGCAACATTCTTCTAATGGGACTAATACTTATCATTATCATTTTATTTTTCATATGTACACAAGAAAAAAGAAAACTGTAAATGAGTGAAATTATTTTTAAAAATACAGACATTTTATATAAATGAAAAACCATGCTTCAGCCTGGGATTCTAAAGAAATAGCTCATTCCTGACTCCCTATTGACCTCTTTGTATGTTTTAAAGGCAGCAAAGTGAAACATTCAGACTCTCAGAAATGTTACCCCTCCTTCACAAAGCCTGATCATGCTAGCAGAAGGCAAAGGGGCTCTTCTTTTTCTTGTAGATCTGAGTCTTGACACTGTCTCCCTGTAGGGCCTAGGGCAAGTCCTGCACATTTTTTTTTTAATACCTACAGCACCTGGTCTTCCTAGGTGGTCTCCCATCCAAGTACTAACCAGACTGACCCTGCTTAGTTTCTGAGACCATATGAGATTGGGCAAATTCAGGGTGGCTTGGCCGTAGAAGTCCTGTCCTCTTGCAGGGTTTCATTTTTTTCTTCTGTAAAGCCCTCTGATGTCTTTCAGCTCTGGCAATCTATGGTTTATTTCCACTTGGGAAGATGGCCATGGCACTTTTGACCTCACTGGGAAAACATGTCAGATAAGAAGGCCCTACTATCTCAGCAACCTTCATCTTCACCTCCATTCCTTCACGCAAAACCCAATGCCAGAGGGACAGCCTTCCTCATTGATAAAGTGTCCCCTAACTTCTCAATGAGCCCACACACTGTAATTGCAATGATAACGAGCTATATCTGGCCCTCCCAGAACCGAGTCCATGTTCCCAACAGTGTTATGGCTATCAGTTATCTGCTGAGCATGAATGACCAGAGGCAGAAAAAGCACAAGGAGCCCGCACTGGTGAGAAGTGGAAGTGATTAATTTATGTCGCATGCTCCAGTACTGGTCTCGCAAGTGATAGGCAGAATGTACGTTGACAGCTGCTTTGGAGTTCACACCACACACCATCAGCACCCTGCAGAAAACAGATGACTTCAGGGCAGCTCTCAAGCTTGTTGACAGCTCAAGCTTTCTGATAAAGTTGTCAGAAAATGAAAAGGACAGTCCTAGGAAGTCAAGAGTTTCCTGGCCTTGGAGGTGTTCTGCTAGAGAAGGGTAACCGATGGACGGGTTGTTGTAGGAGAGGTTGCAAATGCATGGAGCAGGGAGACTGTGTCTGTCCTGTTCTCCATGATACATCATTATAATCTAGCACAGCACCTCTTCTCCCTGCTCAGGGACTGGGGCCAAGGCTTATCTACTGGGCACCACTCAGGGCCATGGGAGACAGAAGAACAAAGGGGAAATGGGTGAGCAAGGTGGGCCAGCACTCAACTGTTAGGAAACGGCCAAATCTAGAGATAATTGGAAAGAGGGAGGAATTCAGGGCAGTGAGATAAGAATTCACAATTCAGGAGATGAGAAAAAGTAGAAACAAGATCAAACAGGACCGGCACATCAAAGAGATGCTAAGTGGTCGCTTTTATAAGCCTGACAGCCTGGTTCATTGTCCTGGCTTTAAAAATGCCCAGAAGTCCAGTGTTTATTGTATGTATCATTCTGATAACAGTGCACTGTAGAGTACCAGTGAGCACCTGTTCAGGAAAGTCAATTCAGAAAAACAAAACTGCTTAAGGGTTATTCCCCCACCACGCACACACCTAAAATGAAAATAACTTTGTTCACTCCTGTGAAAAAAATGGCTATTCTCCTAGCTTTGATTACCTACTTTATGCAACACCAGTTAGAGAATCTGTACTACTTTTAGACCTTTGATATTACTCTCTAGGGCCATTTATGAAGAAGCCATAAAGTGGCAGCTTTCTAATCTTTCATCTCAATATAGCCCAAGCAATAAGCTATATCATACCCATGTGGCTTATCTTTGCTGCAGAATTTCATCTAGTTGAATTGCAGCAGTGGAGAAAGCAGTGTAAGTTATATGGCTGTATAAGGAGTCCACAGCTCTAATGCTACTTATTCTCTTAACGGCTCCACTCTTAATCTTTTTCATTTTGATTTGCATGTCGTTTTCAGTTAGTCCAGAAAGAGCACTGAAGCTCTACGTTCCATTAGGTTTTGACATCAGTCTGAAAAGATTATGTTCTCTCTTTCTACAGAGTATGTCACAGGAGAGAGCCTGACCTGGGTGGGGTGATTTGAGGAAACTGGATGACTTCCCAGTCGCTCATGAGTCAGGTGTTCATGGCCTCATTCTTTTATTCAAAGTGAATTCCTGGAACATAACTCATTTTCTGATATCAGTGCAAAAACACCTCCATTGCCAAGTGATGTCCTTTGGGGTCACATCGATGGACCCTCCAGGCAGCCTGCTCTTTAGAATGGGAGAGATGGACTGGGAGAGGCAGGCAGGCGTCTATTTTTGCAAGGCCTTTTGGGGTAATGGCGAGGAGTTTGGATTTTGAGCAATGGGAAGTCATTAGAGAGTTTAAAACAACGACAGACCATGATCTGCTATTCATTTTTCAAAGGTATATCTGTCAGCAGAGTGGCTAATGGGATGGAGTGGCTAATAGGATAAATTTTCACAGAATGAGAGGATGAGGGAAATCATTAGGAGGCTACTGAAGTATATATTCACTCATTTATTTATTTATTCAGTCTCCAAATATGTGCTGCACTCCAACTTCATGGGTCTAAGGCACTGGGGGTAAGCCTCCCTACCCTCCTGAAGCTTCCGGGGGAGAAGGACAACGACAAGGTAAACAAACGAAGACAAGAGATCAGTTCAAACTGTGATAAGTGCTATGCAGAAAGTAAAACAGGCTGCTATGATAAAGAGTGACTAGGGAGGGAGGTAGTGGTCATTTAGGAGGGTTGAAGGAGTGGCCTTTCCGAGGAAGTGATATCTGTGCTGAGACCTAAATAGTGGGAGTGAGTGAGTCATGTGAAAATGTGAAGTAGGGATAAAGGGAGTGTTCCAGGCAGAAGAAACAGCAAGTGCAACGGCCTTATGGCAGAAATGAGCTTGAGACTGTGGGATGGTGAGCGAGGACTTGAGTCCCCGACGGAGGCGAAGCGGTGGCAGGGGCCAGCCCAGGCCTCGATGCTCACAGCTAGGAACTTGGGCTTCACTCTGTGGTGATGAGGACCATGACAAGGCTTTGAACAGAGGCACGAATGAGAGACAAACTACAGCCCATGGGCCAAAACCAGCCTGCCACCTGTTTTTTGTAAATAAAGTTCTATTGGAACCCAGTCTTGCTGCATATCATTTACATGTTGTCGATGGCTGCTTTCGCGGGAGAGCTGACTCACAAAGCCTAAAATACTCTTTATAGCCTAAAATCTGTAAAGTATAAAATACTTTATAGGGTAGTTTGCGGATCCCTGATCCAATTGATGTTTTCGGAAGGTTATTACAGCTGCCATGTGGGATAGTGTCAGGAGTAGAGATATGAAGTTACTGCAGGACACAGAGGAAGGCGAGGCCTTCCCTTAGCATCAGTCCTTGTTCTTCGGCATCAGAGAGAGGGAGGCTGCAGCTTGGCTGGTGGGCTCATCTCTCTGGGTGCACACTGGTCTAATGACAGAGACAGCGTCTGTGCAGGGAATGCTGCCTGGTGCATTGTGGCCAGCTGAGCAGACTCTATTTCGCCTGGTGAACTTGGCAAGATGAGTTAATCGCTGCTTGTGGGGCCTCCACCCAAACCATAACTGCCTGTCTTTTGTCTGCGGCACCTCGTCACCAATTTGGAGCTTAGAGACAGCACAGGCCAAGCAGCTGTTTCCCATTACCTGCTTGTCCCATTTCAGCAGCCCATTGCGACTGCCAAGCATACCCACATCACTCCCAGCAGAGAGCAAGAGACACTGTGAGAAAGGGATCTCATTTCCAAATTTTAGGGAAGATTGTTTTTTTTTAATTTCTTGAGAAAAACATCAAATAAGTAAAATAGTTGAGTATTGTGTTAAAAAACTAACCCCAAACATCTGGGGTTTTTTTTGTACCCTGGGAGCTTATTTTCATTCCTTTGGTTGTAACTGATAAATTTTCACAGAATAATTGAGTTAGTACATTTTTTTAGAAGGAAAACCACTTGTGTTATGTAAAGAAATGGTGAAGATGAGGGTAGGGACAGGGAGATCAGAATGACAGAGCAGCTGTCCCCACATAGCTCACTATAGGTGAGAGGTCAAAAGGTACTTCCAATTTATTTCGACAAGTGTTAATTGGGCACCTACTCTGTGCCATCCACTGCTGGGTACTGGGGAATCTGAGCTGAATACAGCAAGGTCCCTGCTGTCTGGGGCCTTGCAATCTGGTAACAAAAATAACAGTGATGATATCACAAGCTAACAAAATCGAAGCACTTGTAAAAGCTTTTTAATTCCCATAACATCCCTCTGTCATAGACATCATTCCAATTGTATTTATTTATTTATTTTCAATATTTTCATTTGTTTTATTTATTTTACTTTATTTTTTAATTATTATTTTTAACAATTTATTTTTTTTATTTTTCCCCCTCTCCCCCCCACCTCCCCTCTGTTAATCATGAGTCCATTGTCCATGTCCATGAGTCTCTGTTTGTTTGTCCTCTTCATTTGTTGCTTTTAGGTTTATATCCCACATGTAAGTGATATCATGTGATTTTTAACCTTTTCTATCTGGCTTATTTTGCTCAGTATGATTGTTTCGAGGTCCATCCATGTTGTTGCAAATGGCAGTATTTTATCTCTTCTTATAGATGAGTAATATTCCATTGTGTATATGTATCACAGCTTCTTTAGCCAATCACCTATGGTAGGACATTTCAGTCGCTTCCATGCCCTGGCCACTGTGAATAATGCTGCTATGAACATCAGTGTGCAAATATCTTTTCGAATATGAGTTTTTCAAATCTTTGGGGTAAATACCCAGTAGGGGATTGCTGGATCACATGTTTGATCAATTCTTAGTTTTTTGAGGAACCTCCATACTGTTTTCCATAGTGGCTGTACCAATCTGCAGTATCATCAGCAGTGTATGAGTGTTCTTATTTCTCCATATCCTCTCCAACATTTGCTATTACTTGTCCTGTTGATTATAGCCATTCTTTTTTTTTAGGTGAGGCAATCCTTGGTTGACCTCATAGATTACAAGGATCTTGTCAGCTTACAATCTCTTATTTTTTTATTTTTTATGCCTAGGTGGTCTCTCATTCAAGTACTAACCAGGCCCAACTCTGCTTAGCTTCCGAGATCAGACATGATCAGCCTTGTTCAGGGTAGCATAGCCGTAGAGTGAATATAGCCATTCTAACAGGTGTGAGATGGTATCTCATTGTGGTTTTGATTTGCATTTCCCTAATAGCTAGCGATGTTGAGCACCTTCTCATGTATTTGTTGGCCATTTGTATGTCCTCTAGGGAGAAGTGTCTATTTGGGTCCTCTGCCCATTTTTCAATTGGATCATTTGCTTTTTTGTTGTTAATGAATCGTATGAGTTGTATATTTTGGATATTAGGCCCATATCGGAGCTGTTGCTTACAAATATATTTTCCCATTTGAATGGTTGTCTCTTCACCTTGTTGACAGTTTCTTTTGCTGAGCAGAAGCTTTTTAGTTTGATGTAGTCCCATTTATTTATTTTTGCTTTTACTTCCAATGTCTTCGAGGTCAAATTCATAAAATCCTCTTTAAATCCAAGATCCTTGAGTTTAGTTCCTATGTTTTCTTCTATCCATTTTGTTGTTTGAGGTCTTAAATGCAGGTCTTTAATCCATTCTGAGTTAATTTTGGTGTGTGATGATAGACAACAGTCCTGTTTTATTCTTTTGCAAGTGGCTTTCCAGTTTTCACAGCACCATTTATCGACGAGGCTTTCCTTTCTCCAGTATATGTTTTTGGCTTTTTTGTCAAAAATTGTTTGCCCATATAAATATGGGTTTACTTCAGGACTCTCAATTCTGTTCCACTGATCTGTGTGTCTGTTTTGCTGCCAATACCATGCTATTTTGATGACTGTCACTTTGTAGTATAATTTGAAGTCAGGTAGAATGATGCCTCCAGCCTCGTTCTTTTTTCTCAGGATGGCTTTGGCAATCCGGGGTCTTTTGTGTTTCCATACAAATCTGATGATTTTTTGGTTCTATTTCTTTAAAAAAATGCCAATGGGATTTTTATGGGGATTGCATTAAAACCATTCCAATTTTAAATTGAGATTTGAGGAATAAATGCCAGAGCTGGAATTTGAAACAATATCCATTTGCCATTAGAACCTTTTGCTACCCCTCAGATCGGTAGAACTAGACCAATTGCTGCAGGTTCCAGGAGGTAGGTTTCAGCTCAGAAACAAAAAGGGCTATATTGGAAGGTGATGAGCTGTGTGTCAAGGGTAGTGTGTAAGTAGAAACTTATGGGAACATGGCTGAATCCAGAGCTTCAAAGGATATTGTCAGAAATTAGTCTCTCTCTATGTCTTGGCTCTACTTTCCCCTAAGTTGGCTTTTGTATCAAGTAGGTCCTTCCCTTGTCAAGTGGCCAAGGTGCCCCCAGCAGCTCCATACTAACATTATATCTGCTAGTAGCCTTAATAGAGAGAGGGCATTTTTTCTCAACAGTGCCAGCAAAAGTCCCAGGATGAACTCTGATTGGCCTGGCTTGAGTCACGTGCTCATCACTGAGTCAATCCTTACAACCATGAATGTAGGACTCTCATTGAGTTAACTCACCCAACCACATGGACTGAGAGCAGATAAGTTGTCAGTCTAGTGAGGTGAAGCCACCTGACTCAGACCACACAACTGGGATTTTGACTGATTCCAGAGCCTGCACTCTTATCACTACCTAGTCCTTAGAAAGCAGGAGGAAATATCATGAGCAAAGGCCTAGAGATGGACAAGACTGAGAATCT
This sequence comes from Rousettus aegyptiacus, assembly GCF_014176215.1. Lineage (NCBI taxonomy): Eukaryota > Metazoa > Chordata > Mammalia > Chiroptera > Pteropodidae > Rousettus > Rousettus aegyptiacus. Next base: position 123,403,959 of record NW_023416307.1, on the reverse strand, counting down.
TGGGGCAGCTAGATTACCAACAATGTTTTTTGGCCAACATAAAGCTCTGGGCACTTTTCCCAGAGATTCAAGGAACTTGGACCTGACAAAATTCCTAAGTTCCCAAGTTTAGGTGACTGTTTGCAGTGCTGGAATGAAACTCTAGTGCAGAGGAGAAGACAGGCTTTGGGGTCAAATAAAAACGCTGAGTATTCTCAGGCCTATTGATATAATTTCACTGCTCATCAGTTTCTTCACTTATAAATGAGGTCAAAGGATCCACTGTGTCAAATTATTGGGAAGATAAAACAGTCTCTTGTCGAAATTCCTTTATCCAGTGCATGACAAGCTTAGCATGATGTTAACTAAAATGAATGAATGAGTACATGAACATACACACGCGCGCGCGCGCGCACACACACACACACACACACACACACGCATTCATAGCATGGAGTTCCAAAACTAGGCACAAGTAATTTGAAACTAACATGGTACGCTGAATTTTCCCCCATGAAATGGAAACTGGGCAGCCAAATGTTCAGGTGAAAACGTGACCCTGCTCTTGAGGTTGCCGGATGGCTGGAGTCCAGCTCCATGGGGCTCCTGCTCTTCCCAGGACATTTTTGCACTGTCTTTGGCTGGTTTAATACCAGGGTTACACCAGCTTTAAAAAAATAAATTGGGAATTGTTCTTTCCTTGTGATTAGTTTTATGTGTCAACTTGGCTAGGCTGCAGTCTCCAGTTATTCAATGAAATACTAGGTGTTGCTATGAAGGTATTTTGTAGATGTGATCAACATTCATAATCAGATGACTTTAAATTAAGGAGATTATCCTAGATAATCTATGACAGCCTTCTGCTATCAGGTGAAAGGCCTTAAGGGGAGAATTGAGGTTTCCTTGAGGGAGAAAAAGTTCTGCCTGTGGACTGCAGCTTCAGTTCATGTCCAGGAGGCCTGACAGCCTGCCCTACAGATTTCAGACTTGCCCAGATGATCCCCACACTTGCGTAAGCCAATTCTTTTTAATAAATCTATATAGATATCCTACCAGTTCTGTTTCTCTGCTTGAACCCTGACTGATACAGAGTTTGGTACCAGAATTTGTTCTAGAGGACTTTAAGAAAGTTTTCCAAATAGGTTCTGGATGTTCTGAAATTGATTCTCTAACACGATTAGATTTAAAGACACTAATGACTATTTTCAGTCATAAAGAGGATGCTGGTAATTCATGGTATGACATGGCAATTGAGATATGCAAAATATGGCCATTGGATATGATAAGGAAATTATGTCTGGAATACAAGAGAAACAATTGGGTGTCTCTTAGTACTATCATTTCTTGTGATTAAAGGCAATGGAGAACTACAACAACTTAATTCAGACAGAACTACTAATGGCCCAGACCCTTCAGGAATGATGGTTTGGGTGACCCCACCAGATAAAGAACCATGATCGGTGGAGGGCAAAGGGAATATGGAATGGGTAGTAAAAGTAGGTAGTTATAACAATAACATGACCAGTTGTAGAAATGAGGACCACAATAATTATAAATGTTTCTTCCTTGTTTTGTTATGAATATGTTTGTGTATATGTATTAAGCAAATATTTTTTTCTTTCCTCCTTTATCCCCTTTACCATCTCATATAAGATGTGTTAATAATAGTTAACTTTACATCACAGTATTTAAGTTACAAGGTGTCGAGAGGGATAGTGAACATCATCCAAGGACTTTGAATTCTCTCTGGGGAAAGGGTTAGTGTGTTTTCAGTTGTACATAGAATAGTTAGATCGTGTTAGGTGGAAATATGATTTAGCTATTCTTTTTTGGGGAGATTGTATATAGTTTAGTTTAAGGAATTATGTATGCGTGCCAGATTGACAAGGAGTAGATTGTAATGATCAGTTTTTTTAAAATTTTATTTTATTATTAGTTTCAAGTATACTATACATTGGTTGGACATTTATATAGTTTATGAAACAATACCCCTGATTACTCTTTCTCTGCTCTGGCTCTGCACCTAGCCATTACATTACTGCTGACTGGATTCCCTATGGCCACTTTTATCTGTCAGCTTGGCTAGGCTTTAGTCCTCAGTTACTCAATTAAATACAAAGCTAAGTGTTGCTGGGAAGGTATTTTGTAGATGGATTAACATTCATAACCAGTTGATTTTAAGTAGAGATTATCCTAGATTATCTGAGTGGCCCTAATTCACTAAACTGCAATGTCTTACGAGCAAAACCGAAGGTTTCCTGAAATTATCTGAAATTTCCCTGAAATTCTGCTTATGGACTGCAGCTTCATGTTGTGGCCAAGAGGTTCAGTCAGCTCTTACTGACCGTATACTCTGGATTTCAGAGTGCCTAGTCATCCAGCCACCACAATAGGCCCATTCCTTGGAATAAATGTTTTTGTATGTTTAATATTTATCTACTGATTTTGTTCCAGTGATTAAATTCTGACTGATACATTCCTCTTCTTTTTTTGGAAGAGATTGTATAGAATCAGTGCTTATTCTTTGAATGTTTGGTAGATTTTTCAGTGAAACTATCTAGGCCTGCCTGGAGATTTCTTTTCTGACAGTTTTTTAAATGATAAATTTGATTTCCTTTATAGTCGTAGTGCTATTTAAATTACCTATTCCATATTGAGTGAATTTGTGTAGTTTGTGTTTTTTGAGAAATCAGTCCATTGTCTAATTTGCATATGCACACTATTTGTACTATTGCCTTATTATTCTTTTGATGTGTTCAGGGTATGTAGGAATATCTTCTACTTCATTCCTGATGTTGGTAATTTGTATCTTTTCTTTTTTTTCCCCTGTCAGTCTTACAATTTTATTTTTCTCATTCAAAGAAGCAGATCTTTTTTTGTTGTTGATTTTCTCTATTTATTAATACTCCTTGGTTTTATTAAGATATAATTGGCATATAACATCGTATTACTTTAAGGTATACAACATAATGATTTGATATATAGACATATTGCAAAATGTGTACAACGGTAAGTTTAGTTAACATCCATCACCTTGCATAGTTACAATTTTTTTTCTTGTGTTGAAAACTTTTCAGATCACCTCTATTAGGAACTTTCAAATATGCAACATGGTATTGTTAACTATAGACACCATGCTGTACATTAGATCCCCAGATTATTAATCTTATAACTGGAAGTTTGTACTTTTTGACCACCTTCATTCATTTCCCCTACCTCACCACCCCCGAACTCTGGTGACTACCAATGTGTTTCTGTTTTTATGAGTCTAGGTTTTTTTAGATTTCAATATAAGTGAGATCATATGGTATTTGTCTTTGACTTATTTCACTTAGCATAATGCCCTCAAGATCCATCATAGTTTCACAAATGGCAAGATTTCTTTCTTTTTGTGGCCAAATAATATTCCATTGTGTGTATATCTGTATGTGTGTGAGTACACACACACACGCACGTATATGTATATATACACAAACATATGTGTGTGTGTGTGTGTGTGTGTATCAATCACACTTTTTAAATCCATTAATCCATCAATGGAAACTTAGGTCATTCCCATGTCTCGGTTATTACAAATAATGCTGTAATGAGCATGGGAGTACATACATCTTTTTGAGAGTGATTTCATTTCCTTCAGATATATTCTCAGAAGTGGAATTGCTAGATCATATGATAGTTCTATTTTTAATTTTTTGAGAAACCTTCATAATACTTTCCATAGTGGCTGTACCAATTTATATTCCCAAGACTGCAAAAGGGTTCTCTTTTCTCCACATCCTGGCCAACACTTGTTATCTCTTGTCTTTTTGATCACAGCCATTCTATCAAGTATGAGGTAATATCTCATTGTGGTTTGAATTTGCATTTTCCTGATCATTAGTGATGTTGAGCGATTTTTCATATATCTGTTGGCCATTCACATGTCTTCTTTGGGAAAAGTCTTTTTAGTTCCTCTGCCCGTTTTTAATCAGATTGTTTGCAGGGTTTTTGTTCTGTTAAGTTGTGTGAGTTCTTAATATATTTTGGATATCAGTCACTTATCAGATATGTGATCTGAAAATATTTCCCCCCATTCTATAAGTTGCTTTTTCATTGCGTCGGTAGTTTCCTTCGCTATGCAGAGATTTTTAGTTTGATGTAGTCCAACTTGTTTACTTTTGCTTTTCATCTCAAATTCAAAAATCATCACAAGGCCTATGTCAAAGAGCTTACTGCCTATGTTCCTTCTCGGAGTTTTATGGTTTCATGTCTTACGTTCAAGTCTTTAATCCATTTTGAGTTAATTTTTGTGTATGGTGTAAGAAAATGGTTCGCTTTTATTTTTTTGCATACGGCTATCCAGTTTTCCCAACACCATTTATTAAAGAGACTGTCCTTTCCTCACTGCATATTCTTGGCTCCTTTGTTGTAAATTAATTGACCGTATATGCGTGGATTTATTTTTGGGCTCTCTATTCTATTGCATTGATCTATGTGTATGTTTTTATGACAATATCACACTGTTCTAATTACTAGAGTTTTGCAATATAGTTTAAAATCAGGAAGCGTGATGTAGATTTTCTTTATTTTTAACTTATTGATGTCTACTACTTATTAATTTATTCTTTCTATTTACTCTGAGTTTACTTCACTCCTCTTTTTCTAAGTTCTTGATATGGAAGCTTAGATTATTGATTCGAGCGAGACTTTTTCTCTTTTATATCATATGCATTTAATGCTATAAATTTCCTTCTCAGCACTGTTAGCTGTTTCCCATAAATTTCAATATGTTGTATTTTTTCATGCAGTTCAATGTATTTTTTATTTCCTTTGAGACTTCCTCTTTAACCCATGGGTTACTTCAGAGTGTGTTTTTTAGTTTCCAGTTGTTTGGAGATTTTCATGTTATTTTCCTGTTATTGATTTCTGGTTTGATTCCATTGTAATCTGTATGATTTCAATTCTTTTAAGTTGGTTGAGACTTTATGTGGCCCAAGATACAGTTTATCTTGCTGTATGTTCCACTGACACTTGAAAATAACGTTAGCTGATGGTATTGTGTTTTTCTCTATCTTTGCTGATTTTTTGTTTAGTTGTTCTAGTAATTGCTGAAAGAGGAATGTTGAAGCCTCCAACTATAATTATGGGTTTGTCTGTTTCTCCTTTTAGTTTTATCGGTTTTTTAAAAAAAAATTTATTTTGGTGCATACACATTTATAATTTCTATGTCTTCTTAGTGGATTAATTCTTTTATCATTATATAATGTCTTACCCTGTCTCTGATAAATTCCTTTTCTCTAGGGTCACTTTATGGGGATTAATATAGACATTCTGTTTTAAGTAATTCTTGCATGATGTACCTTTTTCCATTTTTTTATTTTCAACCTGTCTATATCATTATATATGAAGTGAGTTTCTTGCAGACTGCATAGAGTTGGTTCATATTTTTCAATCCACTCTGCAAATCTCTGTCTGTTAATTGGTATAGTTAGGCCATTTAAATTTAATGTAAATATTTATATATTACATGGCTTAGGTATGCCATTTTATTTTTTAATTTTCTGTTTATTTCTCTCAGTTTCTCTCAATTTCTTTGTTTTCTTTTTTCTGCTTGCCAGTTTTTAGAATTCGGTTTTGATTTATTGGAAGTGTTTTTGAGAATATATCTTTTATAGATTTTTTAGTGATTGCTCTAGGTATTAAATTGTATGTACAGCACTTGGGTCACCACGTGGGTCTCAGAGGAAGGTGGGTTTTGAGGCGGCTTGCGCTCACTTGGACGGCACCTCCAATAAGGTGGGTGGCGAGGGAGATAATCACAGCACCAACCTGCTGGCTGCAGAGACTGCAAGTCTAGAAGAGCAGCTGCAGGATGGGGAGAAGTGATGCCGACGGCTGATAAAGTCTTCCTATGGGAAAGAGACTTTTGACCTGCCAAAACAAGTGTGGTTTCTCTGGTGTTTCTGACTATCTACAATCTAGATCAATTTGTTCTGTCCAGAGTTTCCAGTTTCGCTATGTGTTTGCACTTGGCTGACTACCTTGTTCCCATTCTAGCATCTTGAATTTTTAATTCCAATAAATGGACCACTGAGCAAGAGCAAAAATTCCATGAAATGTGCAATAATCTAGTAAAAACTTGACGGAGAGCTGGTGGAAATGTGTCTTCACACTAAGGGAAGAAAAGCCGACAATGTACTTTGTGACTGTGATCATTTCTCTTGCCATAGTTGCTTGGGTGGAGCAAGCAAGTCCACAACCCTCTCACCCACCTGACAGTGACTTCCTTACTGTTGCTTCCCGGACTCAGCCAATATGGAATAATTTTGAGATACACTGGAATAGCCCAAAGGGAGATAAACAAGCTTCTCAAACAAAAAGAAGACAAATGAATAATGCTTCAGCTTTCTCAGTGTGATTAATGGCATATACACTATCCTTGGGAACAGTTTCTGTTATGCTATTTGGATACTAAAACGTTACAGAAGTAGCTCTTTCCTCTCCCTCTTTCCGCCCTTAGTTACTGGTAGTTCAGACAAACCATATAAAGCTTTATGCACAGCGCCTTCATGTCAACTGTAGCGGGTGCATTGTCATCAGTTGGTCTTACATGGACAACTGATTTGTGGATATGACTTGTTTTGAATTTTGTCACCCAGGGTTCATTGAGTTCTTACTTTCAGGCGCCTTCCTTTAAAATAATATAGTGGCGAGCTTTACCCTTTAGTACATTTAACAATGACTCTGGATAATCGTTTGAGTTGATCTTTGCCTTCGCTAGATACAAGGTATAGTGTACTGTGGCTACAGGAAGCTGATTCTATTGTCTGCTTCCACAGACTGCTTAAAAAACTGTCTAGCTTCATAAATATAGAAACCAAGTTTACCACTTCTGATAAAGAAACCAATTAAGATTCATTCCTCATTCTATTTCTACACTATGGGAGAAGAATCCTCATGAAATAAAATGAAACTAATTCCATGCCTCTGTATGTGTTGGTTTCTCCCTTGTGCAAAACTGAGCAATTTGTAGGAAACATTGATCCTTCCTCCCAAACAGGCAATGTAACAGGCTCAGAGCTCTTGTCCCCTTGCACTTAGACTTGAAATGAGTAAGTACTTAGAGGCTTTTTAATAGGAGGCTTTCAAAAGTTTGGTTTTAGGATTTTTAGCATACTTTTAATTTCAGGTTTTCAGCTGACTGAAACTAAAATACATAAATGTCTGTAACTTTCACTCCAAGACGAACTGGTAAAGGACAAAAGTCTTTCTGTGTTTGGTTAAGATTCCGTAGAAAATAATCTTATCCTACTAATTTTTCAAGACCAGAATAAGCCTTTAAAGGTAAGCTTCAAGATTCTCATTTTATGGTCATGTTCGCTGCTTTCGTCCCCATCGATTTGGCCTAGGAGGTAGTGACTATGTTGGCATCTGACATTTTTTCCCTGGATAGTCCTCTGACTGCAAGGCTCTTGGCGAGAGCAGGCTTGTGGAGCTGATAGATGGCCTTAGGTCTACAGAGGTTTTGTAAATGCTTGGAAAGTGTCTTAGAATCATTCTCCCTCTTAGTAGCTAGAAACTTAGAGTAGTTGAAATCTGTAGGAATGAACCTCTGAGGGCTGAAAATATGACATATTTGGGAACAATTCTTAAATTCTGATTAGCTATAATATAGTTTTGTGAATTTATGGCACTGATGCTGTAAAACCTGGACCTTGTGGTATATCTGTCCCTAAATAACTGTTATTTTCTCCCTTTCAATATTGTTGTAAACAATGGCATCCATGTAGCATATGTTTGATTTGTTAAAAAAAAAATGTTTCATATGAAAACCACAAACTAATTTACATGTGTTCCCTCATTGTAAAAAAGCCTGTCTTCTTATCTGGATTGTGTGTGTGTGTGTGTGTGTGTGTGTGTGTGTGTGTGTGTACATGTTCTACCAATCTAACTGCTTTTGTGCTTTTAATCTTGTATTATTTCTTCTACTTTGTTTTGTGAAAAGGGCAAAAAATAAAAGCTACCATCCCTTTAAAAATAAATTATACACACATAACTTATCAGTCTATTGATGACATCATTTACCAACTGAAGTGCAGAAAACTTAGCACTCTTTATGTCCCTTTACCCTCACCTGTTTATAATATAACTGCTCTAAATGTTTCTTCTGCATACATGTGGAACCATTGCAGTCAGTGTTAAAATTTTTGTTTCCACCATTAAACAGAATTCAAGAAACTCAAGAGAAGGAAAATCTGTTTTATTTATGCATATGTTTGCTGACCGCGTTTTCCTTTTTCCTGATATTCCAAAGTTTTTTAAGAAAAAATAATTTTCTTTCTGTTTAGAGGACTTCCTTTAGCCATTTTTTCAGGGTAGGTATGCTGGTAACAAATTCTCTCACTTATCCTTCTTCTGAGAATGTCTTGATTTCTCTTTATTCCTAAAGAATATTTTTATGGTTATAGGATTCTGGTTGACAGCTGTTTTCTTTCAGCTCTTAAAAAATGCTATACCACTTCGGTCTGGCCTCCATAGTTTCTGATGAGAAATCTGCTTCATTCAAATTCCTTTTCCTCTATAGGTAGGTAAGGTGCAATTTTTCTCTGACTGCTTTCAAGAAGTTTTTCTTTGTTGTTAGTTTTTAGTTTTCATAAGTTTAATTGTGATGTGTCTTATTGTGGATTTCTTTGGATTTATCTAATTCATAATGAGATTCACTAAGCTTCTTAAATCTATAGGTTTGCTTCTTTCGCCAATCTTGGGAAGTTTTCAGCCATTATTTTCTCTTTTTTTCCCTTCAGCTTTATTGAAGTATAATTGATATACAAAAAAAACTACACATAATCAATGTATGTAATTACCATTACCACAATCAAGGTAATAAAATACTCATCACTTCCAAAATTTTCTTTGTGCTTCTTTTTGGTTGATTTGTTTGTTTACTTGTTTGTTTTGTAGTAAGAACACTTAACATGAGATCTACCGTCTTAACAAAGTTTTAAGTGCACAATATCCCATTATTCTAGTAGTTTTCCTTTTCAGCCCCGCCCTCTTTCTCCTTTCCTGGGACTCTGATAACACAAATGTTAGATTTTCTGTTACAGTCCCCTGGATCCTCGGGACTCTCTTCTACCCACCGCCTCTCACTCCAGTCTATTGTCCTTTTGTTGTTTGTATTGGGTAATTGCCATTGTTCTATCTTCCAATTCACTGATTTTTTCCTCTGTCCTGTCCTTTCCATTCAACTGTCGAGTTCATCTTCTGAACTTTTTATTTAGGTTATCGTATTGTGTTTCAAGGTTAAGGTACTAAAATTTTTATTTGGGTTTTTATATCCTGTGTTTCTTGTTTGAGGATATTTATTTCATTTTTGAGCTTATTCACGATTGCTCATTGAAGAATTTTTAATGATGACTGTTTTAAGCTCTTTGTCAGATAATTCCAACTTCTCTGTCATTTTGGTGTTAGCATCTACTAATTGTTTCTTATTCATTCAGTTTGAAATTATCCTGGTTCTTGATATAACAAGTGATTTTCTATCAAAACTGACATATTTTTGTATTATTTAAACTTTCTGTTTGACTAACTTTCTTTGACATCATTTGGTTGGTGAGGCAACTCCTCATAGACAGGAGTACATAGTAGTCCAAATTTCCCACTCGGCCTCCAATCCTTACTGAGGTTCCTCATTTCTGCTTGGGAGATGGTGAAAGTCCTGTCTCTCCACTAGACCTCCCCTGACACCACCCCAGTGAGGAGCAGTAGAGGTATCTTATTACTCTCAGGTGGGGTGGAAGTCCGGCAGGATCCTTACCACAGTAGGGGCAGGAAGATATGGGCAGTGAAGATGAAAGTCCCAGATACCAATTTGACCTTCTCTGATACCTCTACCCCACAACCCTCAGCAGGGGTGTTGGGATACTTTGTTACAGTCTCACTTGTGTGAAAGTCTAACTCCCTTTTAACCTTTCCTGGTATGGTTTCTGTGGTGTTTAGCTGGAGTAGAGCAGTTATTGTCTAAAAGTTTTCTGGTCATTTGGCTAGAGAGAGCAGGCTTTTGTTGGAGCTTTTTTATTTGTGTTCGTTGGTATTTCTAAATTTCTAGCTTTTTCTGCTCCAAGTCTTTTCCAAGGACGTTTTGATTCCTGTCTGAGCTTAGGATGCCTGTGCCCACATAACACGGGGGTGCTGTAGCAGCACTGTGAAGTAGCCTGTAAAAACAGACTGCGTGGGTGCTGTGTGCCTCTGGGGTCTCCTGAACATGGAGAAAGATGACCATGGTTTGCTGAAAGAAACACAACATGGATAATAGAAAAGAAAAAAAAAAGAGTAATTTGTGCTTTCTTCAGATATATTTTTGGTGTTTAAAGAGTGATTTTTTTTCATCATGTGTCCAACATTTATTGTTTCATTGCTTTTTTTTTTAAGAAGAGTTCACAGTCATTATAGGAAAAATGAGAAACTAATGTTAACAAAAAAGAAAATGTTAACCTAAATCCCACCAACAGCGACTGTTAGCTTTTTGTGTGTATCCTTGCAGTCTTTTATGTTGAATACATATACATGCACACATGTATAAATATATATGCATCTATTTTAAAAATTAAATGGGATCATATTAAATGTAGTTCTTTTAGATTTATATTTTTATATAATTTTAAACTAACAAAAAGTTGCAAGAATAATACAAAGAATTTTCATATTCCCTTCAGCCAGATTCATCAATTGTCTACATATTGCCCCATTTCTTTTAACCTTTTCTCTCTTTCTTTCCATCTCTGTATATTCACATAAATATATATATTATACAGTACATATTCTATATTTAATATATATTATTTAGATTGTATATGTCATGGTATATAACATATTGCTATATTTGATTTTGTCTTTTCCTAATTATTTGAGAGTATATCACAGACATAATGCTCATTTATCCCAAAATAATTCAGTGTATATTTTCTAAGAATAGGACATTTATTTGCATAACCATAACACAATTAACATCGACATAATAATATTATCTAATCTATAAATGTTGTTTGAGTATAGCCAAATTGTCCCAATAATAATGGTGTTTTTTTTGTTTCGTTTTTTTTTTTTTTTTTTAGCAATTTTGTTCTGGTCCAGTATCCAGTATGGAATCCTGCATTGTATTTAGTTTTCATGTCTCTTTAGTTTTCTTTACTCTACAATAGTTCCTCAATCTTTATTTGTCTTTCTTGACTTTAGCATTTTTGAGGAATACAGGCCAGGAAAATGTCCCCCAGTTTGGGTTTGTCTGCCGTTTCCTCCTGATTAACTCAGATAATGCCTTTGAACAGGAATCCCACTGAAATGCTGCTGTGTCCTTCACTCGATGTCACTTTGTCCCGTTATTAGCAATGTTACCTTTTATCTCTTGATTTAAGTGGTGTCTTCCAGGTTTCCATATTGCAAAGATACTATTTTTTCCTTTGTAATTAGTAATTTGTGGAGTGATACTTTGAGACTAAGTAAATATCCTCTACCTCATCAAATTTTCACCCACAAGTTTTAGCATCCATTGATGGTTCTTGTGTGTGAATCAACTGTTACAGTGATGATTGCAAAATGTCATTTTCTCATTTCAATCATCCATTCTATTACGAGAATATGGTTTCTTTTTATGTACTTTTAGCACTTAGAGATTTTAATGTCTATTGCAATATTGCAATGCAATTCTGGCACTAACCACTCAGAATTATCAGACTCCACAGTTTAATGGCAAAGCCCTCAACAAGATTGCCTTCACTTCAGATGGCAGCCACACTTTGAGGGTCCCTTGGGTCACCCACTACTCTGACCAAGCTGTAATTTTGGGGGTTCTCATGACCCCCTCAGGTGAGACAGTTTGCTAGAATGACTTACAGAACTCAGGATAATGCTTTACTTATGATTATGATTGTATTATATAGGGTATAGATCAGGTCCAGCCAAATGAAGAGAGCATTTTCTCCTTACAAGTCTTTCGGTGGCAAGTGCTTGGTGTCAGGTCCTATGTTGAGCAGGACAATGGAGGCACAAGTCAGACCTGGGGAACAGACTTTCTGCTTATCACCAATGAAAGGGAGGGAAGACCACCCAGGCAGAGGGAATGGCATTGCAAAGACACAAAGGCATAAACAACATTGGAACGTTAGCTGGAAGTGGGTAGAGAACGAGGCTGTGATATTGGGCTGTGCACCTATTTGCACTTTGTTCTGTTGGCCATGAGGAAGCAGAGCCTGTTCAAGTAAGTGAGCAGAGGAGTGACAGGATCAGAGCTACGTGACATAGTTAGATTTTTGTGTGTAGTGGAGGATGGACAGCAGGGGGAGGAGGCTCAGAGACTGCTAGGGGTTTTTTTGCTTTTTGTTTTTTAAGAAAGAAACAAGAGATGATGAAGATACAAATGAAGGTGGGAACCGTGGGCATGGAGAGCGGGGGTAGATCAGGGTGAGGAGAGATGTTCCAAGAGAGGCATCAAGGACACCACACATAGGTGTCTGAATTCCTTTTCCTGGTTCTGGATCCCACCTGTTAGAAGCCCTCTCATTGGCATCAGTCTTAGACACCAATAGGTCTCCTCCTCCCATCTTATCTTGTTGCTAATTTTCCCTAACAGGATAATCCCCACCACCACCAAAAAAAAAAAGAAATCCACACAAATAGATATCATAATTAAACTTCTGAAAACCAAAGACAAAAAAAAATCTTGAAACTAGGTCGGCTGCAGTGTAGCTGATTTACAGAGTTAATAATAACTCCACAAGTGTGTGCAGAGAAGCATACTCTTCATTAGCGTGTTATGTTTGCCAGGTTTTTGGTATCGAAGTTATACTTGTTTTATAAAAGGAATTTGGAAGTGTTCTTTTTTTTTTCTCTATGTACTGAAATGCTTTAAATAGCATTGGAGTTATCATTTCTCTAAGGATTTGGTTGAGTTCACTTATAGGCCTAGTGAATTAATCTATTTCTGGTCTTTATTGTCTTGGTAGGGAGGGAGGGAGGGAGGGAGGGAGGGAGAGAGAGAGAGAGAAGAGAGAGAGAGAGAGAGAGAAGGAAGGAAGGAAGGAAGGAAGGAAGGAGAGGGAGGGAGGGAGGGAGGGAGGGAGGGAGGGAGGGAGGGAGGGCAGGGAGGGAGGGAGGGAGGGAAGGAGAGAGAGAGAGAGAAAGGAAGGAAGGAAGGAAGGAAGGAAGGAAGGAAGGAAGGAAGGAAGGAAGGAAGGAAGGACGGAAGAGGGAGGGAGGGAGGGAGGAGGGAGGGAGGGCGGGGGGAGGGAGGGAGGGAGAGAGAGCGAGAGAGGGAAGGAAGGCAAGGAAGGAAGGAAGGACGGAAGGAAGGAGAGGGAGGGAGGGGAGGGCGGTGCGGGAGGGAGGAGGGAGGGAGGGAGGGAGGGAGGGAGAGAGAGAGCAGAGAAAAGGAAGGAAGGAAGGAAGGAAGGAAGGAAGGAAGGAAGGAAGGAAGGAAGGAGAGGGAGGGAGGGAGGGAGGGAGGGAGGGAGGGAGGGAGGGAGGGAGGGAGAGAGAGAGAGAGAGGGAAGGAAGGAAGGAAGGAAGGAAGGAAGGAAGGAAGGAAGGAAGGAAGGAAGGAAGGAGCAGGGAGGGAGGGAGTGAGGGAGGGAGGGAGTGGAGGGACGGGAGGGCAGGGCGGGCGGGAGGGGGGAGAGAGAGAGAGAGAGGGAAGGACAGGAAGGAAGAAGGAAGGCAAGGAAGGAAGGAGTGAAGGTAAGGAATTACATGAAGGACGAGTGAGGGCGGGAGGGATGGAGGGAGGGTAGGTAGGGAGGGAGTGAGGGAGGGGAGGGAGGGAGTCGATTAGTGGAGCTCGATAGCATCTATCAGCGCAGAGAGCAAAGAACAACCTCACATCCCTTACCTCCCTACCGACCTAACCCTCTCTTCCTTCCTTCCTTCCTTCCTTCCTTCCTTCCTTCCTTCCTTCCTTCCTTCCTGCTTTCTTTAACATATTTTAAGGTATTCCTATAAAACTATCACCACAATCAATGTGGCAGACATTCCCATTACTCCCCAAAGCTTCCTCATGCCCCTTGGCAATTCATTCCTCATCCACCACTGTCCCCAGGTAACCCTAACTTGTTTTCTGCTATTATAAATTAGTTTTCAGGTTCTAGAATTTATGTAAGTGGGGAAAAAAAACAGTAGGCACTCTTTGTCTGGCTTTGTTCACTTAGCATATTTTGAAATTCGCCCATGTTGGGTGTATCAATAGTTCATTCATTTTTATTGCTGAGTAGAATTCCATGGTGTGAATACACCACCATTTGTCTATACATTCACCAGTTGAGGAACATTTGAGTTGTTTCCAGTTTGGGGGTATAATAAATAAAACTGCTATAAACATTCATGTACAAATCATCGTATGGACATTTTTTTTTTCTTTTGGATAAATACTTTGGAGTGGAAAGATTGGGCCATATGGTAGATGTATATTTAACTTTTTAAGGAACTGCTGAACTGTTTTTCCAAACTGGCTGTTGCATTTTATATTCCCACCAGCAGCGTATGAGAGTTCCCGTTGCTCCATGTGCTCATCAACACCAGGGATATGACTAGTCCTCCTATGAGTTTTTGAGTGGCTGCCATTAGACGACTTTCTCAATTCTTTCTCTTTATCTTAGGCTGTGTTGCCTGGATGACAGAGTTGGAGGCAAAGCTTAGGTACTGATGTTTCATTGCAGGGTCAGAATGGGGAATACAGATTGGGGGAAATGGAAAGTGAGGACAGAAAAGAGAGAAAACAATCATAAGATGCTACAATGCTGAGCTGGTCACAGCAGCACAAGGAGGCATAATAGATCACTCAACCGTGTGATGTCTCCGGAGAAGTAATATGGAACCAAAATAGCTTGGAAGAGTGTATTGGGGAGAGAAAGGGGAAGAGAAGGAGAAGAATGTATCCACTAGCGGTTTTCCATCTCCTGTCTTTCATTGCTTCAGATTTACCCCACAGAGCCTTAACTCTCCTGAATGTCTTGTGTGATCCCTTTGGACAGATTCAACACCCAGGGCACAGTATGGACACCGTAGGACACAGCATTTCATCTGAGTCTAGAAACCTGATGCTCTGCATTTCTAGTAGGGTTTGACCAGCACACTGGGGCAGTGTGGTTCCTGCAGTGGAGGACGAGGGGAGACCATACCAAAGCCCAGACAGTAGGCCGAGCCCATAGTAGTTAGGAGATG
Organism: Rousettus aegyptiacus; assembly: GCF_014176215.1. Taxonomy (NCBI): domain Eukaryota; kingdom Metazoa; phylum Chordata; class Mammalia; order Chiroptera; family Pteropodidae; genus Rousettus; species Rousettus aegyptiacus. The sequence goes on along the minus strand of NW_023416307.1, from coordinate 123,388,791 downwards.
AGCTGGCAGTGGGGCCAAGTCTCCCCTGAGCAAGCAAATGAGGCCGGGGTAGTGGCACAGCTGGTGGAGTTAAGTAAACCTGGCTGAGGAGGTCTATAGATTGAGTTGGGTACAATCTTCTGATTTGTAATAGTTTGTATCCATTAGCTCCTCTGATCTTTGACATGGTCCTGGGATGTAGGCAGGGATTTACATCCCTGTGTTTCATATGAAGAAAGTTAAGTCTTACCCAAGTGACTTGCTCAGGATCAAACATCAGGTGGGGTAACACATTTGGATCTTTGAACTCTGGGCCCAGTGCTCTCTCCACGTGCTATGTGAATTCCAAATATTCTCAGATGTACATTTTGGGGCTATGTTGGCTTGATAGTAAATTCTGGGAGATAGAGCAGCACATCTCGAATCTCGTGTTTGTTCTTTTATCAGCCACTTTAGGAAAATGAAGAAGCAAGAGGTTCAGATAATGAGGCTGTCATGGGAAGGAGATCAAGGATCTGAGAGTCTAGTTCCTTTGCGTGACCTTAGGCTGATGATCATTCCCTTGGGCATCTGTTCACTCACTCATTCACTTACTCACTCAGCAAACATTTGGTAAGAGTGTACGCACCGTGTGCCAGACATTGTGCTAACTGTGGGGAATATCAAGATGAGTACAATGGTCCTAGCCCTCATGAAATTTCTAATCCTGACCCACAATATATAGCAGAATCATTAGTATATACCTTATAGAGCTAGTGGGAGAATAAATGAGTTAATAGATGTAAAACACTTAGAATAGTGTCTGCATATAATTGATGTTTAATATGGTGATGATAATGACAATGATGATGAAGACAACTGACCTCATGGAAAACATACTTCCTTAAGTCTTTTTTTTCCCCCTCTTTAATTCCGCCCCCTCCCCACTTCCACCCCTGACCTACAGATGTTGCCATTTCCCCCTTTTTTTTTTTTAAAGAACTGGATGTCTGAAGGTGGGGCATCTCCCCCCACTCGCTTGTGGCACATACCGCACCCAGGGCCTGGTGCACCCAGGGTATGGTCCGTGGCTCCACCTGGGGCGCAAACCCAGGACCTTCTGCCTGTAAATCAGACATGCTAACCACTGCACTGTGGAGCCACGCCCTCTTAAGTCTTTCATGTGAATAAGTAATGAGTGAGGAGGAGTGGGCTGTATATCCTATGAGTTAAGGACACATGTTGACTGTGGAATCATGAACTCTGGGGCTTGAATCTCAAGTCTGTTAACTATTAGCTTTATGAGCAAGATGTTTATCTTCTCTGTGCCTTAGCCTCCTCATTTGTAAAATGGGACTTTTCCCTTTTTCAGGATGAAATGAGAAAATGACTGTGAGATGGATTGATTACAAAAATGACCCGATTTTCCCTGTCTTCTATATCCATCTCTCCTAGTTTGTGGAGTCTCTTTTCTCCTCTCCTCTGAATATGAGATGGCCTTGTAACTTGATTTGGCCAGCTGAATATACCTTTGTACTTTGACTGAGTGTACCTCTTCCATTTAGGAGCTCAAAGCCATCATATGAAGAAACCCAAGCTACCCTGAAGAATTATGAGAGACATAGGATTGGTCGGTCTCATTGATCCAGTTGTCAGTCACTCAGTCCCCAGAAGCAGAGACAAGCTGCTTGTCTGCAGTTAACCACAGACACATTAGAAGAGACCCGTCAGTACCACAAGAACAGCCCAACTGAGCCCAACCTACGTTATCAGTCCACAGAACTGTGAGCTAGCTAAAGACTCAGTCAAAAAACTGTTAGAACTAATAAATGAATTCAGCACAGTCGCAGGATACAAAATTGATACATAAAAACTTGTTGCATTGTTATACACTAATAAATCATCAGAAAGAGAAATTAAGAAAGCAATCCCATGTACAATTACATCAAAAGAATAAAATACCTGGTAATACATTTAATCAAGGAGGTAAAAGACCTGTGTAATGAAAACTACAAGACATTCATGAAATAACTTGAAGACACAAATAAATGGAAAGACATTCTGTGCTTATGAATTTGAGAAATTAATATTGCTAAAATGCCCATACTACCCAAAGCGATCTAATGATTCAAGGCAATATCCATCAAAATTCCAATCCTAAAATTTGTATGGAACCATGAAAGACCCCAAATAGCCAAAGTGATCTTGAGAAAGAGCAAAGATGAAAGCATTATGCCCCCTGGTTTTAAACTATATTCCAAAGCTCTAGTAATTAAAATAATATGGTATTGTCATTAAAAAAAAAAGACACATAAATCAATGGAATAGAAGAGAGGATTCAGAAAAAAAACCACATATATGGTCGACTGACTTTCAACAAAGGAGCCAAAAATATACAGTGAAGAGAGGACAGTCTATTCAATAAATGGTGTTAGGAAAACTGGACAGCCACATGCAAAAGAATAAAACTGGACCACTATCTCACAACACACACACAAATTAACTCAAAATAGATGAAAAACTTGAATGTAAGACATGAAACCATAAAACTCCTAGAAGAAAACAGGCAGTAAGCTCCTCGCATAGGTCTTGGTAATAATTTTTTGAATCTGACACCAAAAGCAAAGGCAATAAAAATAAACAAGTGGAACTACATTAAACTAGAAAGCTTCCGTCCAGCAAAGGAAATCATCAACAGAATGAAAAGGCAGCCTATAAAACGGGAGAAAACATTTGCAAATCATATATTCAGTATAAAGAACTCATACAACTCAATAGCAAAAAAAAAAAAAAAAAAACCCACAAAATCTGCTTAAAAATGGGTAGAAGGTATAAATAGACATGAAAAGGTGCTCAACATTATTAATCATTAGGGAAATGCAAATCAAAACCACAATGAGATGCCATCTGTTATAATGGCTGTTATCAAAAAGACAAGAAATAACAAGTGTTGGCAAGGATATAGATAAAAGAGAACCTTTGCGCGCTGTTGGTAGGAATGTAAATTGGTGCAACCACTAGGAAAAAAGTGTGGAGAGTGCTCAAAAATTAAAAAATAGAACTAACATATGATCCAGCAATTCCATTTCTGGGTATTAATCCAAAGAAAACAAAACACTAACTTGAAAAGATATATGTAGTATGTTTGTTGTAGTATTATTTACAGTAGCCAAGACATGGAAGAATCTCAAAGTCTATCAATGGATAAATAAAAAGAGATTATGATATATATATATATATCATACTATATATCATACTATATATATATAGTATGATATATATAGTAGCCATAAAGAATAAGAAAATCTTGCAACAACATGGATGGACCTTGAGGGTATTTATGCTAAGTGAAGTAAGTCAGACAGAGAAAGGCAAATACTATATGATCTCTCTTACATGTGGAATCTAAAAAAACAAAAAACAGAAAAACAAAAAGCCAGGCTCATAGACACAGAGAACAGATTAGATTGGTGGTTACTAAAATGAGTGAAGGGGACGAAAAAAGGAAAAATGGTTGTGGTTTTAACATCACTAATTTTAGGTTGTTTTGTTTCACAGCAACAGCTAACCAAACCGTCATGTAAAATACTTAGCACAGTAATCACAGCTTAATTCATGGAAGCCATGATGAAGATGTTGATGATGATGATGATGACAACAATAGGGTCCATACCCAGGCCACTATTGAGAACATAAGAAAAGGAGGTTTTCATGACCCCTGCCCTAAAGGAGCTTGTGGCATGACATAAGTGAAAAGAAAAGAAAGGCAACAAACAATTACTTCCAGTGAACTCCCAGTTATTTATTTATTTATTCTTCCAAGTTCTGACCAATTATGAAGACCTTAAACCTCTGCCAAGGATATGTGATTTTATATCCACCTTGAAGAGCCATTGGCAGATTCTGAGGTGGGAGTGGTGGAAGAAGAGCTATTTTAGAAAGAGCCTGGAATTAGCAGGAAAGATCCAAGAGCGATGGCCTAAAGGAGGAAGAATGGCAATGTCAGCCTTCTCCTTATGCCTTCCGCAGCTTCCCATGGCTCTTAGAATAAACTCCAGACTCCTCAGTCACCACAAGGGCTGGTTCGGCTTGCCCTTCACCCTATCGAATCGCTCTCCCTCTGCTCCACCCGCTTCAGCTTCTCTTAGTTGCTTGGACGTGCTCTGATTTGTCTTCCTCCCGTGCCTTTGCACATGCTGCTGTGTTGCCTTCTCTCCTTTCCTATGTCGCTTTTGCTCATTTTTCAGATCTCTGTAACTCAGATGTCACTAAATTCTTAATCTTATCCAGATTACCCTGATATACCCACCTAAAAACCTTGTGCTTTTCTTTTGTGGCAGTTAATGTAGTTTAGACTTTCCTATGTGATGTATGAGTGATGATTTGATGGGTATCTGTTTCCCCCACTGTGAGCTCTGCTGGTCTGTATGGTTCATTACTATGCCCCAGAGCTTGGCCCAATGCCTGGTGTGTACCAAGTATGAACAAAATAGTTTGTAAAATGAATGGATGCCCTTGAGTGAAAACCCTTTGGGGAAGACTATCCATGCTCAGTCTAGAATCTCTCTGTCCTGAAATGATATGGGAGGAGAGAGAGGCCAAAATCCTTAGAGCTCTTTCCTCAGGATACAAATCGTCTTGTCCTGGAAGTGTTGCCCAGGACTTCGGCACCAGGTTTATAGCCGGAGAATACATTTAATCTGGCCAATAAATAATCCACTCAACCAACCTCAGTAGCTGAATAGAAGGTTCTTAAGGAGAGCCCAACACTGATGTAGAACATCACGTTCCCCAACCTCAAGGACACAGAATTCTCCTGGAGGGTTTTAATCATCTATTTGAATAAGGAATGCTTTCCCCAAGCCTTGCTTCATAAACAAGTCTGTGATCAGAGGCAAATAAACAGCCCTTGTGTGGACATCTGACATCTGGAAGATTTCATCTGGGCAGCAACAGGGACACTTCACAGAGAAACACAGAGCTGAAAGCAGCGAAAAACTTCGTGGCCTTGTATTATTGTCCTCAAATAGGACAGCCTCTGACTGGCCCCTTCCTTTTTCCCCTTTTTCTTCCTGAATCCCTCATCTCACTTAGAACTCCTGGCTTATATATAGCTATTTGTAGGATTATGTGTTCATCTTTCCATCCCCCACTAGATTGTAAGTTCCACAAGGGGAACGACAGATCTTGCTCACCCATTGTTTCTGCACCTATAGGTCAGTGCTTGGCACAGAGCTGGCTCCACAAATGTTTTCTGATTGGATAAGCAAAGGAGAGAGAGAGGGAGAGGGAGAGAGAAAGGGGCATAGATCACTGCATGTCACCCCATTAAAAGAGCCATTTTGCCTTTTGCTGGATTTTCAGTGCTTACTTCTACATCCTTGTAAGGACCACCTCGATGCCACACTTGTCCTTGAATCTCCCTGACTTTCTCCTGTGCCTGCTTCCAATGAAGACCTGTTTCCCTCCTGCTGACTTGCTTGTGCAACCCTAACAGTGTTCCCAAAGCTGTGTGGTTATTCTTTCTTTGTGCATCAGCCTCACATCGAGGATGGGGAGCGTTTGGAAAGCAGGAACCTGCTATCATCAGACTCATCTTCCATTCTTTCACACCTGTCCCCAGCAGGCCTGGGTCACTTAGGTGAGTTGATTCTTTAGTTCATTTTCCTACCAGGAAGTATTCGAAGGTGCTACAAAGTGCTCACATCCTTTGTTTGTGTTTGGGGCAGTGGCCCCAGCCTCTGGGATCCTGTCATCCTGGTTGTGGGGCTTATAAAAAACTGATGGCAGCACTGTCTGCCCCTGCTGGGGAGCTGTGCTGTTAAATAGGACAGAAAGAGGGAAATCAGGAAACCCAGGTCAGGAAGTGATGGAGGGCACCTTGCGTGCTTGCCAAAACCCATGGCTCCTAAATGGGAAGATGGATCACACAGTGGGTCCAAAGGCATTTGAAAGTGGAGCTCACTTGGACAAGAGGTACAAAGGCTAGACTGAATAAAGCTAAGGTGTAGGAGGACCTCTTGGGGTTTGCGTGCTGGCGAGACCCATGGATGGGCATGGTGTGTGTCTGTTGCACAATTTCCCAGTGGTCATTGAACTTGAGCCAAGTGACCAAAACCAAGATCCTCTTTCTTCCAACTTCCAAATAGCCTGAAGGCCTTGGGTCTCAACTGAGTGGATTAATTATGAAATTAGCACATAAGAAGCCCAATTTAAGACTTAAGGGATAGTACTGAGTCTGGATTGTGCTAGAAGTTCTCTCATCCATTGCCAAGACAGTTTCCTTTGAGGACTGCCCTGACCACATGTCGGCCATGCCTCAGTGTGGTTGTCCAGAATGGCCGTGCCCATAGCTCCTTCTAGGGACTGATGTTTGCCATACAGTTCATTCCTGAGATCCAAATCTTGTCCATCTTTTTGTTCCCAGACGACCATGTGAAGCCCTAGACCTTTAGGAATGTGTTTTGCCTGGGTGCCGGGGGTGACATTAATGAGGTCTGAGTTCTCTTCCGTTCCTTCTGGCTGGAATGTGGTTCTGAGTGTGGGTGGAGGAAGTCTTAAGCATGGTTCTTGTTTGCATCCTTGGCAACCCTCCCACAAGGAAGGAGGTCAGGATTCGGTGTTCTAATAGGAGCTGCATGAGGGTTCTAGTGACAGGGAGGTGGTTCTTTGAAGAGCTGGGGAAGGAAGCAGAGCAGGATTTTACTTCTTCTCCTACCCTTTGTTTTCTGTCACAGCATTAACAGCATGAGTGTAGTTAAAAATTTTTTTTTGAGCAGGTTCTTGTCCCACCACTTGCTCACTGTGTGACCAGGGGTCACCCACTTGCCATTTCTGTGCCTCGGATTCCTCACCTGGCTGTACCTCCTACAACTTAGTGATTCAAGGTTTCTCTGAACTCCAAACCTGCCAGTCTAATGACAGACATCACAATTTTCTTTGCTTTTCAAAAACAAAGGTCAAGAACCCATATGCAATCTCCCTTCCACAACAATGTAAGCCATGAGCCTTGGTTTCTCTGTAGGTGGAATTAGCATAATGGTTCCTCCCAGGCTATGGAGAGGAAGAAATGCGGTAACAAACTCTGAAAGGGATTTGCAAACTGAAATTGGCAATGCAAATATTTACACCAACATCTGCCCCAGTTTTCTCTGAAGTACCACACACTATATCATGTCTTCTGCCTGTTTCCCCCACAACACTCTGTGCTCTTCAGGTGTGTCCTTCCTCAACAGGGCCAGTTGTAATGACCAATCCTTACATTCAGAGAGCCTTAGGTGCACCTGGCCCTGTGCGTACTGGTGTGTGTATGTGACTGTGTGTGTGTAATCACATCTCTATGATCATTTCCACTTAGAAGATAGGAAGACTGAAGCACAGAGTTCAGACAATGGCTCTGCCCGGTGTTCCTATTCCTCCCCACGACTTAGGTCTCAGCTGTGCCTTAGAGCTGCTGTATGTGTATGCATGTGCGTGTGTTGGATTGGCTGCATTGTATATGTGTATGTTTGGGTGTGTGTTGGTGCATGTGTGTGTTTGGTGTATATTGTGTGTTGGCGTGTATGTGTGTATTGGTGTATGTTGGTGCATGTGTGTTGGTATGTGGTGTGTGGGTGTATGTTGGTATGTCTGTGTGTGTGTATTGGTGTGGGTATGTATTGGTGTGCCTGTATGTTGTGTGTGTGTTGGGATGTGTGTGTCTATTTGTGTCTGTGTGTGTGGAGTGAGTGACCTACTGCATGTAAAGCCTTGGACCTGGAACATAGTAAGTTCTCAATAAATGTGGATCACTAAGAAGGCTCAGGACTGTTTTCTTTTTTTCCCTTATTTTCATTATTGAGATATAATTCTCAGTAAAGTGCACAGATGTTAATTATAGAGCTTGAACAATTTTCTCATGAGTGTACATGCGTGTAACTACAACCCAGATCAAGACACTGGGGACTGCCAGGTCCCTTTAGCCTCAACTTCTCCACTCTTCTGGCTTCTATCAGTACAGATTGGTTGTGTCTGGTTTTGGACTTCACATAAATTGGAACCATACATATATACTCTTCTGTGTTTGATGTCTTCAGTTCAACATATTGCTTGAGATTAATCCATGTTGTTGTGTTGAGCAGCAATTTTTTTTAACTTGCCATGTAGTATTGCATTGGACCAACTTACTATCATGTATTTATCCATTCTGTTGATGGGCATTTGGTAGGTTGCCAGTTTTGGCTATCATGAATAAAGCTACTGTGAACAGGGCTTTCGTGGAGATAAGCACTAATTTCAGTTGGGTATCTACTCAGAAGAAAATTTGCTGGGTCATAGGGTGTATGAATTTTTGGCTTTAGTAGATGCTGCCAAACAGTTTTCTAAAGTAGTTTTAAGTTATGATCCAGACAACAATAATTGAGCATTTTAGCTGCTCCATGCCCACATCCTTGCTGTCACAGGTTGGTTTCTCCAGAAGCAGATGCAGCAGTGGAGTTTGGGTTGCAAGATGTCTATTAGGGATCAGCACCTGTAAAAAAAAAAAAAAAAAAAAGGAAGGAGCAGGATTGGACAGAAGAAGTTGATCTGTTACACAGGCCAATGAAGCCCCCCCAGTCAACTCAGCAGGGAGCCCTGGGGTGAGTGCTCCCCATCACAGTGACCCACTTTGGTAGGAACTGGCATACCTCCAAACCTTGCCTCACTCAGTCTCCAGATGTGGACTGCCTTCAGAGGGCCATGGCCTTTGGCAGGGGAGCTTTCAGTAACAGAGGCAGACAATGAAGGAGCTGATAGCTACCTGCTGATGGCAGGGAACCGTGACTTGCCAGAAGCCCTCCCTTGAAGGAAGATCTCTCTGAGTCCACCACACACACACTAGCCATTTAGTGGAGATGTGCTGATATCCTACTGAGACTTTAATCAGCATTTCTATGATGACTCAAGATGCTTATGTGCTTATTAGCCATTCGGATGTCCTCTCTTGTGCAATGTCAATGCAGGTCCTTTGCCCATCTTTAAAATTGGGGTTTATCTTTTTCCTCTTAATTTATAAAAGTTCTTTATATATTCTGGATATGAGTTCTTTTTTTGTAAATCTACTGCAAACATCTCTCTCAACCTGTTTAGGAAAATTTTGCTGACCCCAGAGTCTTTTTCGAGAAGATTTATCTTTTTACTTTAGGCCTATGATCCATCTCAAATTAATATTTGCATATGGTAGAAGGTAGGTTCATTTTTTTCCCCATATAGATATTCTATTGAGCTAATACCATTTACTAAAAAGACCACCTTTCCCCATTGAATTGTAGTGCATCGTTATTGTAATTCAGGTGATTGAATATGTGTTGGTCTCCTTCTGGGCTCTCGCTTCTGGTTTGACTATGATTATGCTATACTACATTATCTTACTGCAGATTTATAAAAACTCTTGACATCTGGTAGTATAAGTCTTCCGTCTTTGTTTTGTTGTTGTTGTTGTTGTTGTTGTTTTTTTGAAGATTGCCTGGCCTATTCCAGGTCCTTTGAACGTCCATATAAATTTTAAAATCAGCCTGTCAATTTCCTCAAAGGTACCTGCTGGAATATTGATAGGGTCTGCATTGAATGTACAAATCAATCTGGGGAGAATTGACATCTCAATATTATTGAATTGGCCTATTGATCAATGAACATGGGTTAGTCTCAATTTATTTAGATCTTCTTTAATTTCTATGCTGTGTTTTGTAGTTTTTAGCATAGAGGTCTTGCACCTCTTTCATTATATTTATAAGTACTTGACAATTTTTGGTTTTATCATAAATGATGTTTAATTTTTTTCATTTGCTAATTGTTGCTAGTGTATAGAAATTCAATTGATTTTTGTGTGTTGATTATATCCAGGAACTTTGCTAAATTTATTCAATTATTCTAATAGTTTGTAGCTTATTTTTCTATGCACAATATTATCATCTAAAACGACAGTTTGTATTTTTCCTTTCCAATTTTTATTCATTTTTATTTCTTGCCTTATTGAAATGACCAGGTCCAACGTTGAATAGAAATAGTAGTGGTAGACATCCCTTTCTTATTCCTATTTTTAGGAGAAAAGCATTCATCAGTAATGATGATGTTAGCTGTGTGTGTGTGTGTCTGTGTGTGTGTGTGTGTGTGTGTGTGTGTGTCTGTGTGTGTGTGTTTGGCAGATATTATTTAGTGGATTAAGTAAGTTCTCGTCGGTACTCTTTTTTTGTGAGAGTTTTTATTGTGGATGGGTGTTGAATTTTAACAAATATTTTTCCGTATCTATTGATTTTAGCTCATATCTATAGGTACAAGTCTCAAAAGCTGGTAAGTGGTTTGTGGCTGGTCTCAGGCCAGAGATTTCAGAGGGAGTTGTGTCCTAGTGGGGGCCAGATGGCACAACTGCGGGAGGGCAGGGGTGTTAGGTATCCCTGAAGAAAAGAGACAGTGACATGTGATCACCATCTCAGGAGGGCTTGTGAACTCCTGTTCTGCACACTGCCAGCAAGGGCTTGGGATCTGTTTCGTGAGTGAAAACCAGTCCCTTTTGTACGATCATGTGCCAGGTGCTAGGCATCTTGAGGGGACACACAACGCAGGTGCTGACTCTCCAGGGCTCTCGGGAGTCCCCATGTGTCATGCCATCATGCAGCTTTTAGGAGGAACCAGATCTGGCTACAACCAATGAGCCTGTGTCTTCTCCACCCCCACAGCATCTCCCGACCAGGAACCAAAGGCCCTTGGGAGTGGTCGAACCATGTACGAACAGGGAAAAAGCAGTGGAAAATGCATCAAGTGATTACACCCTTACCAATTTCACCCCCTGCCCAAGTTGTCTTGTGGATTCTTGGCCTTCCAAATGTGGTCTGGGAAGACTTAGAAAGTTTCCTTCCAGATCCCCAGGAAGCCAAGAACGGGAGCTGCCTCAGGCCATTTCTGTCCCTGGGTCTCTTTACAAAGGATTTCTGGGTAGATGAGAGAGATTGTGGCTTGTGGGCAGTCAAGGGAGAGGGCCTATCGTTTCAGATTTCTGGCAAAGCTCAAAGATTCAAACTCTCCAAATTCCACATTCGATGCCTCAGTTCACTGGGAATACAGGCTTTGCCTCCAAAGAATGTCCAGAACATTCATTGCTTCTGCTGCCTCAGCTCAGGTTCCCTCATTGTTTTTCCAAAGCAAGTTTCTGCTCCAGCCAGGCTAGTGTGGAAGTCAGAAATCTGAGTTACAAGTGACAGAAATGAATGGCAAACTAGCCCAACCCTCATAAGAGGGGAGATTTATTAGTTCACAGGTCTAAAAAGTCTAGGGGGAAATGCTTTCAGGTGTGGCTGAATCCAAGCTCAAAAATTGTCATTTCTTCTATGTGGGCTTTATTCTGAGGCAAGCTCTTCCCTTGAAGCAGCAAAAAAGACTCAAGTATATGTCCTCATAGCTTTGTAACTCCCATGGAAAGACAATACCCCTTTATAATAGACAAGGCAAAAATTCCAGGAAAAGCTCTCATTGGCCAGGCTCAATTCACGCACCCAAACTGAGAGTCAACCCCACCAAAAACAGCGGGAAGGGGCGATCCCGAGAGGGAAAAAGCATGTTGCAACCAGAATTAAGGTGCCACGCAGGCAGAGTCACCAGGTGCCACCTCCTCCAGCTCCCTCTGCCCACCTTCATACCTTTGTTCAAATATTTCCCTTTCTGGAATGTTGCTCTCTTTCCCAGGCTTACTGATTGCCTTCCTTCAATCTTCACTTGTCCTGGAAACCTTCCCTGGTCTCACACTTCCTCCTCCTTTGAACTCACTGTGTGCCAATGGTCTATACATTTTATTTTATTTTAAATTAGTATAACTGGATTGCTTCCTTTGATCACATCAGGATAATACTTGTTCCTCAGGCAAATCAGAAAATACAAAGATGAAACCTCATTACCCACTGAGACTTCTCCGGGGAAATAATACTGTACTCAGGTCTAAAGTCTGAGGATAAATCAGACAGGAGAGGAGCAGGGCCAGGAGTGTTTTAGGGTAGGGAACCAGCACTTACGAAGACTCAGGGGGTTGAAGGAAGTGACAGGAGCTCAGAAAGCAAGAATGGAGTAAGAAAGGATCCAAGGATATGAAAGGAAGTGAGCAGAGGCTTGAGGGCCACAGGGAGGAGATAAACTTTTATTCTATATGTGACAGGAAGCCATTGGAGGATTTTAATCAGGGAGGCAGCGTGATTGGTTGGCATTTGGGGAAGCTCTTTCGGCTGGCGAGTGGAGAAAGCAGAAGGGCAAAGTTGGAACTTGGGAGACCACTGTGGTCACCCAGGCTAGAGATGATGCTGGTTCTGCCCAAGGAGGATGGTGTGGGGGTTAGGGTAACAGAGAGGAGTTGAGTGATTTTTAGGCTTCTAGCCCGAGTAGCTATGTGGATGGGGTATGTTTATTGCCAAGGGGAAGACAGAAGGTAGCAGACATTTTCTTTAGATACCCAAAGTGGATTTATACTCATATTTTACATAAGTTGTATGGAATCACTTTGATTACTGCTTTCTCCCTCCACTCAACTTAGCATCTTTCCATATCAATAACATAACTTTATAACATCCTTGGCAATGCCTGCATACTATTCCATATGAGTTACTATTATTTCTTAACCTATCCCCCACAGGTGAACATTTACATTGTTTCTGTGCTGCCTACTTAGTACTTGATTAGCTGCCAGATTGCTTTCTTCCTCAGTTATTTGTTGCAATATCTTATCTACAATTTCCCAAGTCCTGGAACTGCAACCTTTTGGCTCCTTCTCTTGGTTTCTTACATTTTGACCACTAGATGGCAGTGTTGCATAGAATCCTCCACCCCCGGTGGTTCCAACGTTGACTCCAGTCATCGCTGAGAACTCAGAAGAAGGGCACCCAACCTTCCAGCTCTGACCTCCACCCAGAACAGGACAGACAGAAGAGCCTTCCTCGGAGACCTATGGTGGGTAGACCTCACATCCTCAGTACCTAGAGAACTTCCACCCTAGGGATGACTCGTTAACGGATGTTTCCACACTTCCTTGAAGGAATGAGGGGACTGGCCCTTTGGGCAGTGGCTTCTAAAATGTGGTATCCAGATTCCTGATGGTGCCTCAGATGGTTTGAGGGGGTGCCAGGACCTACATTACAAAGCTTATTTGGTATATTTTTAGAAAATAGTGTTTGTCCTTCAAATCCATGATTTCACAGAAACTCTTTTTATTTAGAATGAGGTTAGGTTAAAAGAAAAAGTTTTAAATTTTAATTTAAAATTTGAATTTAAAGAAAAACCATTATAAAAGTAGCACACAGGTAAATCATTGGCTCCATTGAAGATCATGGTGTTCTAACAATGGGTCTAGATGAGAAGGTATGATAGAGTCGTAAACCTTAGGATGACTGAAAATAAAAACTTAGACACTGGGGAACATTAAATTTTAGACTCTTGGAGCCCCAGAAGTTGTTTTTGAACATTAGTATCTTTGGTTGCATTTTCAAAAATATCATGCAAAAACAGTACTTAACAAAATAATCTTACAACTCAGAATCTATGAGAATTTGGGATCATAACATCTTGGAAGATTAGACTTAGGGGATCCTAGACTAGTAGGAACCTAGTGTGACAGGTCTGTTTCAGACCCCTTCTTTGGCATAGGAGGTGATTACAGTCCAAAAAGAAAGACTGAGTGACTTGTGGGAAGCTCTGCTGCCTGGTGGCCCTCGAGACTCTTACCTTCTTACTCCCGCTTTCTGTCTTGACTTTCCCTGGTGACTTTAGATCTCCCTCTACTTCATGATGCTCAGATGCTCCAACTGGTGCCTCACACTAACTCTTTTCTCTTTATCAACACTTCCTCGTTCTGCCTGCTTCCCAGGAGCTCCTTCTCTCTGCTGGCAAATTCGAGGGGTTAATGAATCCATACTGCCTCATATTAGTGGGCAAATGAGTGATCTGTATAAACACACGTCCATCCTCACAAGTAACATATGCCTCCTACAGACAGTTGCAATCTACGGGTTGATGCTGATGGCAGCATTTGAGACAGTATGATCAGCCAGGGAGGACAGTAACTTGAGGGTCTGGGATTTTGGGTGTCCTTCATGGTGGGCTGGAACCACCTATGTGGAGCCTCAATTTTTGTTCTTCATTACCACCTCAGAACGAGGAGATTGGATTTGGGATTGTATAGATTGGACACCCAGGGAAGACTCCTTGCTGTGTGTCTTGCTTAATCTCTATGTTCAGATTTCTAACTAAAAATCATTAGCTTCTTGAGTCCTGAACTTTTACAAATCCTTTTCATCTTTCATGACTCAGGTGTCACCTCCGCTGGGGAGCCTTCTGGGATTACCCCCCTCACCCCTACACGCAGAGCTGAGCTTCTTCCAAGGACCTCATATCAGTATCCTTCATTTGTCTCCCAGCCATATACTCCAAATCATGTTCACTAATAACCCCTGTGGAATGGTTATTCCCCCCAATGCCCTTCTACTGTGTTAGAATTAGTGACCCAGACTTTGCCAACGCAAGGCTCCACAGGGGCCAGTTTAAAACGCTGGGGACTGCAGAAAACCAGAGGGTTTACCAGAGTAATCACTCCTCACCTGAGCCAGAAAGGCCATCTGGGAATGAGGGTCCAATGTTGGTAGACCTTCTGTTTCTTTTCTGGAAATCTGGATTTTTTGAAGTAAAATTTACCAATTTAAAATACTGATAATTATTTTGACATAAAACCTTCCTTTCAGACCAAGTAAAGCACATGGACAGATTTGGCCCTTGAGCCAATACTCTGGAGCCTCTGCTTCGGACCCTGTTGCTTCAGGTATGTTAGGGTTGATACAGCCACAGATGACAAGGTAGTTTTTGGCAGCCACGATGGCCGCTCTTGCCATTTACTTATCTGCTACCTGTTAGAGCATTTTGAACTCTATATTATTGAAGACTTGCTGCAGAAGTCAGGTGTGTCAGTCTTAGAGCATGACTCAAATTCTCCGACACGCCTTACGTCAGAATGCAGGATATAACGTAGACCCTCCTTCCCTTGAATTGGACCCTGTGGTTGCTTGGCCAGTAGAGTAGAGCCAAAGTGACACTGCCAGTTTCTGGGACACTGGCTTTTGGAACCCAGCCACTTTGCCCTACGTAAGACCAAGCAGCCCATGAAGAGGCCCTGTGGAGAAGAACCAAGACCCCACCCTCTTCCCCAGCTGAGCGCCCCCCCCACCCCCCGCCGACATCCCCACCTGAGCCCCCCCTGACAGCCAGCACCAACTTGGCCTCTGTGCATCATCTTGGAAATGGATCTTTCGGGCCCCTCGTCAAGCAGCCCCAAGTGACACTGCACGGAGCAGAGACCAGCCTTGCCTGAACCGCAGATTAATGAGCAAAATTAATAAATGACATATTTTAAAGCTACCAAGTGTTGGGGTTGTTTGTTTCATAGCAAGAAATGACTGGAACATAGATGGAGCAGGGTTAAAGTCTTGGCTTTCTCAATCACTGACTCTAGGATCTTGGGTCCTTTTCCTCCCTGGACCTCAGTGTCCTCATTAAAGGCGGGGGGTTTGGTCTGCCACCAAACGTCAGTATGAATGTGGATGATGCAGTATCTGATGTGCAGCTGTGGGACTAGAAAGTGGCCTTGCCACCTTGGAAAGCAGTCGGGTACCACCTAGGGAAGCCAAGATGCTCAGACCCTGCACCCTAGTCACTGTACCCCTTGATCAACGTTTGCTGAATTGTGAGGGCAAGCAACTAGAAACAGCCTAGCCATCCATCAATGGGAGAAGGCCTTCATGAATCGTGGTATCTTTATAGACTGCCGGTGAATAGATCAGAGCTCTGTGGATTGACGTGGAGCAACCTCACTAAATGATGTTGAATCAAAAAAGCAAGTTACAAGTGACTCATACAGTATAGTCCCATTTATATAAAGTTGAGAACAAGCAAAAGCCGTCATATTTACAGATGCAGATGTATGTGTGGAAACAAATATGGGGAGGTTGCACTGCAGATCCAGGCAGTGTTTTTCCTTGGGAGGGAGAGAAAAGCCATCAGGGAGAGGTTCTCAAGGTTCTTATCATGTCTCTAATATGATACTTGAAGAAGGAGGAGGAGCAGCAGCATGTTAGAATTTAACAGTGCTGGGCAAGGAATTTGTGGGCACATGTTACATTAATCTGCACTTTTCTATATGTTCGAAATATTCCATAATTAAAAAGATCAAAATTCATAAGCGAGGGATTGAGTTTAATGCTGAAGGCTCTTCCAGTTTTCTGAGTCACCGTGGAAGCTTCTGATCGTCATGAATGGTATATCTATGTCCTTGCTCTGTCCAGCACATGCTGGCTCTATATTACTTCTCTCAATCTTAGAATTAAATAACTAATACGGAATTCTCACCGTGGCTACGTTTTGTGTGTGTGTGTGTGTGTGTGTGTGTGTGCGCGCACGCGCGCGCGCGTGCATGACTGAGCATGTTTATTTATGCTCCAAGGAATCTCTCTCCCTTCCTCTCACTTCCCAGTCCCTGGGCCCCTCTTCCCTCTGCACATTTTCTCGTAGGGCCATGCAAGAAGCCACCCATGTGACAATGTTGGTTCAGTAGACTGAGGAGCCTGGATCCATGTGTGGTCCCCCTGGTTCCCTCGCTTAATTGATGTGTGACCTTGGATTTTGGATTTCTCTTTTGCAAAATGTGTGCAAGGGGACGTCCATAATTCTCTTTTTCTTTCGGGCTCTGGAATCCTTTTAATCTCTATGCCCTAGAAAGCCAGCCACTCCACCAATGAGATAATAATAAAAATAACAATGCAGCTACTACTGTCTTTTGAACACCTGATATAGATGGTTGTCTCATTGAATCACCACAACAGACCTCTAACAGATGAGGAACTTGAAGGTCAGAGAGGCCCTGTAGCTTGCCCCAGGAAACACGGTAGAGAAGTGGTGGAGCTGAGGTTTTCAGGAGTGGAGAGAAGAGAGCTGCTTTTGCATTGGCCTCTGGCTACCCAGCCTTCCAGATGCCCCTGATTACAGTTCCTCCTACTCAGCCCTTAGGCTCTGGATCCCCACCAATGCCCAAATCCTTCCTAGGAAGGTTTGGCCAGGCAGGGCTTGGGTCAGATGGACTTTGGCTGCCTGGGAGTTCTGGGAGCCAGGCATGGGGAAGCGGGGGGCAGCCAGTGGAGGCCCTGAGGTCCCACGCATGCCAGACCTCTTGGCACCAGGGCTGCTCACAGTCCCTGGCCTCAGAAGCGGGGGCAGTGGGTAGAAGAGTGTGTATACTGTTTCAGGATGCTGCAAACATCTGAGCATCAGCTTTGGCCAAGGCTGTGAGATTTCTCAAATGAACTCGCCTGCTTCCTCCCTTGTAACAAAACATTAATAACAGCTCGAGTCTGCTGAGTACTTACCACCGCAAGAATGCTGTGTATGTTAATTAATTTCATCTTCTCAACAATCCTACCAGGTCTGTTGTATAGTTGCATGCATTATACAGATGAGCAAGCTGAGGCACAGAGAGGTTCGGTAACTTCCTGAGGCCACACAGCCAGGGAATTATTCGATCTCGAAAATTTTGGTCCAGAATTTATGCCCTAAAGCACTTGACACAACCCTGTCGTTGTGGCTGAGAGGCTGGGCTCTGACCATGCTCATTAGACAGTTGAAGAGTTTGAAGTTGGAGAGTTTGGGTTCAAGGCTCAAGGCTCAAGGCTCAAGGTCCGCTGTTGGTCATGAGTAGCATCTGGACCTGAAGCCAAGCTGCTAAGAGTACAGTGGAGGAGGTAGAGGGCAGAAGTACTTGAGTAGAGGAGTAAGTCCTGTCCTCCTGAAGAGCCCTCCTTTGCTTCAGAGCTGCTCACCCCCTCCTACCTGCCATCCCCACCCCTTCAGCACAGAGTGGAGGGAGACTGAAGGTGACAGTCAACCTGGGACTGGGTTGAGAAAGCTGTTTTGTGAGACTACTGCTCCAGGAAGATCTTGCTTTAACCTCTGGGCTCCCACCTTGTTGACAGCTTTGAGGCAGAAAGGCCTAGAGGAAGACAAGTCAAATCCTGACCCCATCGCTCCCTGGCTGTGTGGCCTTAGGCAAGTTGCTTTGCTTTTATGAGCCCCAATTTCTTCCTTTATGAAGTAAAACTGACTTCTCTGGGCCATGGGGGCCAAGCAGGCAGCCTTACGAGACTCTCGGGGAAATGTCTGGTTAGATGGGGCTTTCCCTCATCTCAGCTGAAGCTGCAAGGTTGAGAATAATAAGGGACAAGCGCCCCAACATTCTAAGGGGAGGTGTTAAGTAAACATCCTACAGAGTGGTCCATCTTCCACCTACAGGCTCAGATCAAGGAGGGAACTTGGAAGAACAAGGTTGGAGACTATAGGTTGGAGGGGACGTGTTCCCCACCTCATGTGGGCCAAGGAACCCTGACTCTGGGATCTCCAGAGGACCAGGGGGGTGCATGGGTGGAGATCTTCAGGAGAACATGACCAGTTTCTCCTGGAATCATGAGTGGGGCAAGGCTGGGGCCCATTCCTTCCCGGATCGGTTTAAAGGGGTCCAGAAAGCTGCCAGGATGGGCAGAGTGGAGAGAGGTAATTTACAGGCAGGTGGGCTAAAAGAGAGCTAGGAATATGGCCAGGCTGGGACTCTTCTCAGGGACTTGTCAAAAGAGAATAGCTTGTGGCGTGAGGTGAGCCTGGTAGAAGTGGATTGTATGGCGTGTCCTGGAAGGGCAGGTGTCAAGGGGCCTCAGGAGTGCCATGCCAGGGGCAGGGGCAGGGTGGCGGTGCAGAGTACCCTACATGGGATAGGCAGCTGCCACAGAGAGGGCTGGATGCCACGCGACAGAAGCATTGCCCGGGGGACCCTTTCTGCCCCTGCATGCACTCCCTACCTTGGAGGAACCAGGACTGGTGGGTGAAACTCACCATTAGGCCTTAGCTGGATGGCGGCACAAGCCTCAATTTGGATACAAAATCCAAATGTCGA
The DNA here is from genome assembly GCF_014176215.1 of Rousettus aegyptiacus. NCBI lineage: Eukaryota > Metazoa > Chordata > Mammalia > Chiroptera > Pteropodidae > Rousettus > Rousettus aegyptiacus. The sequence continues at coordinate 123,369,860 of NW_023416307.1, read as the reverse complement.
TTTAATTTAGAATAGGCAGGACTTCCCAATACCTAAAAAAAGACCTCTGCTGATTCCCGGGAGTGACCAGAAAGACTACAAGGGCTACTGGGTGTCTTGAGGGGTGGGGCAGAGCCTTCGACAGGCCTCATCTGAAAGCTGTGAGGACAGGATAGAATTGCTTCAGCTCGCCGCCACCCTCCAAGTCCCCCTTCAGCTCCTTGCCAGGCATCAGTGGGGTCCACGGGGAACAGCAGGCTTCCCCTGATCTGGGAGGGTGGGGCTCTCAGGCTGAAATGCTTCACTGACGCTCTTCTCACATGGCGCTACTCCTGAGAAATTCATAGCCACACATCCCCACAGTGGCCTCTCTCTAAGTCATGAGAACATTGACATCTTCATACCTGCGAGATGGCCTAACTGTCACCTCACCCTCAACCCAGACATGGCCCCTGGTCGCATCCACTTGCTGGGTGCGGAAACTCAGGCCCAGTGAGGTCCAGTCTTAGGTCGCCACTTCATCCAGTCAGAGACCGGGCCACATTTTTTTTCCAGAACAGACAAGAAAAAGCAAAGAAAAGAAAGGACGGCAGGCAAGGAAGGAGTGACAGGAACAGGAGAAGGAAGGAAGCAGGGAGACCCGCACAGCAGCACCTCCTCCTCGACATTCCTTCCTTCCTCCCTCCCTCCTTCTCTCTTTCTTTCTTTCTTTCTTTCTTTCTTTCTTTCTTTCTTTCTTTCTTTCTTTCTTTCTTTCTTTCTTTCTTTCACTATCTCTTTCTTAACTGTGGGAAACATATATATATATAACATAAAACTTACCATCTTAACCAGTTACTAAGTACTCTCACATTGTTGTGTAACTATCACCACCATCATCTCCAGAACTCTTCATCTTCCCAAAGTGAAACTTTACTCATTAAACACGGTTCCTGTTCCCCCTCCCCTCCTGCCCCTGGCAACCACCACCCTACTTTTTCTGTCCATGAATTTGTCTACTCTAAGTGAGATCATACAGCATTTGTCCTTTAATAACTGGCTTATTTCACTTAGCATAATGTCCCTTAAGATTCATCCATGTTGTAGCATGTGTCAGAATTTCCTTTCTTTTTGGGCTGAATAATATTCCATTGTATGTATAGATGACATTTTGTTTATCCATTCATCATTAGGAAAAAAGCATCAGTAGACACTTGGATTGTTCCCACCTCTTGGCTAATTTGACTAATACTGCTCTGAACTGGGTTTATGAATATCTCTTTAAGACCTTACTGTCAATTTTTTTGACTATATTCCCACAAGTGGAATTGCTGGATCATATGGTAATTCTATTTTTAATTTTTTGAGGAAACTTCATCTTGTTTTCTACAGCAGCTGCATCATTTTACATTCCCATCGCCGGTGCACAAAAGTTCCAATTTCTCCACTGACACTTGTTATTTTTATTTTCTTTTTCTTTTTCTTTTTGATAGTAACCATCCTAATGAGTGTGAGGTGGTTTCTCATTGTGGTTTCGATATATATTTCCCTGAAGGTTAGTGATGTTGAGCATCTTTTCATATACTTCTTGGTTATATGCATGCCTTCTTTGGAGAATTGTCTATTCAAATCCTTTGCCTATTTTTTAACACAGTCATTTGGTTTTTTGTTGTTGAATTGTAGGAATTCTTTATATATTTTGGATATTAACCCCTTGTCATATATGCGATTTGCAAATGATTTCTCCCATTCTGTAGGTAGCCTTCCTTTAGTTTTTTAAATAAACATTACTATTAAGTCATAACACATACAGAAAAACACACAGAACCCAAGGATACAGCTTGATGAGTTGTCACAAGTGGAGCACACCTTTGTGACTGAAAGTTCCTCCCCTTCACTCCGCCTTCCAGTCCTTTCCCTTTCGTTCTTCTCCAGAGGTCTCCAGGATCCAGACTTCTAACACCATAGATACGTTTTGTCTATTTTGAAACCCTAAGTAAGTGAAACATCATAGTATGAACTCTTTTTTATTCCTGGCTTCTTGTACTCATCATTCTTGGAGATTCCTCATTGCATGAAACTGTAATTTGGTCTTATTTACTGCTATATAATATTCTGTGAATAGGTCTACCACAAATCACCCTTTCACCTGTTAACAAACATCTGGGCTCTCCCCAGGGGTTGAAGCTGCTGACTTTCTGCAGGTACTTTTCACGAGACATCTCCTGCCTGTATCCAGTAAAACTTCATAGTTATGCTCCCCATCTCAGAGGAGGAAAGGAAGAATTTGAGAAGAGACAAGAACAACCTACCAGGGCCAGAGCTGGGGCTCTGCCCACAGCTATCTGACCAACTTGCCCTGGAGGCCTCCTCTGCCTCAGCTCAGTCCTGCTCATACCTTTTTTCATGATTTCCCTGCCTCAGGTGGTGTGTTCGTCATCTGCTAGCCCTTCCCCAACAAGCTCTGTAAGTCCCAGTGCCTAGGTGCGCTGCCTCTCTGACTCTACCTACCCCCCTTCTCTCCACCAGCCTGAGCGGGGATTGAGGGCAATGTTCCAGGCTGGGGACCTTCCCCCTCCACACCCCAAGCCCCTGTCCAGTGCCTGCTGCATGGGATTCTGGTCAGAGGACCCTAGTTTGGGTAGGAGGTCTCAGGTGTTACAGTGTGGGACCTTGGACAAGTCACTTCACTCCCATGCCTCAGTTTCCTCCTTTGCGTGATGATATTGTTTAGAGAGTTATGCAAGATGGCTATGATAAGTGCTTCGCTGAGTAACTAGGTAAGTGCCCACTGTCTCAGTGACTGTGATTATTACCCCTGCTTGTTATTGTTGTCATGGAGATAAAGGAGGCATCGATTCCCAGAACCTGTGTTTCTAACCTCCCTTGAGCTTAGCAAAATATTGCCTTCCCAATAAAATCCTCGTGCCTAGGACACTGACGCTCTCCCTTCTGGTCTGGCCGACCCTTTGGGGATCTCTGAGCCAAACAGATGGCTCCTCTGTTCCCCTACAGCCAATTAAATTAAAAGTCTTAAAAGGTGATAGATGTCCACAGTATAAAATTTGAAAGTCTCAATAGAAAACCGAAAAACAGGTTTCTTGTCTCTCTCATTCCTGTACATGCCACACACCCCCGCCCCCCGCCATCATGTCCCCTCCCATGGCTCCAATATTCCCAATCCTTGTGTAGGTTTCCAGAAACATTCCGTTCCAGACAAGAATTACCCCTGAATTTACATGTCACACAAATAGAACACCCTCCATGCACATTCTTCACCTTTCTATTATTATTTTCTACAGCAAAAAAAAACAAAAACAAAAACAAAAAAGTCGAATTGAGTAAAGCAACCCCGAATCATTGCTACTTTAATTTTTTTTTATTTTGAAATAGCTTAAGACTCACCAGAAATTGCAGAAATAGTACAGAGTTCCTTAGACCTTTCACCCAGCTTCCCCCACCTCCCCCAGTAATAACATCTTACATAATCGTAGTGCATTGTCAAAACCAGGAAACTGACATTAGTACAATATTATTAACTCAAAATCAAACCTTATTTGGATTCCACTAGTTTTTACATGCAATGTTTTGTTTTGTTTTATTTTCCGGTGCATAGTTCTATGAAATTTTATCACATGAATAGATTTTGTAACCATCAGGATATAGAACTGTTCCAGTCACCACAAAGAAACTCCCTCATGTTAACACTTTATAATCACATTCTTCCTCAACCTTATCTCGAGCAACCGCCAATCCATTCTCCATCACTACAACTATGTCACTTTGACAGTGTTATATAAATGGAATTATATAGTATGTAACCTTTTGAGATTGGCATTTTGCTCAGCATAATGCCTTTGAGATCAATTCAGCGTGTTATGTTTATCAATATTCATTCCTTTTTATTGCTTTGTACCATTCCATTTAATGGATACACTACAGTTTGTTTATTCATTCACCTGCTGAAAAACATTTGGATTGATTCTAGTTTTTGGCGATTACCAATCAAGTTACTATGAATGTTCATATACAGGTTTTTGCATGAACCTAAGTCTTCATTTTTCTAGGATAAATTCCCAGCAGTATGATTGCTGAGTTATAGGGTAAGCATATGCTTAACTGGATAAGAAACTGACAGAACATTTTCCAGAGTGGCTGTCCCATTTTACATTCCCAACAGCAATGTTTGAGAGTCTAGCTGCTCTGTGTCCTTGTCAGCCCTTGATTTTGTATTTTTTTTTTTTAGCATTTTAATAGGTTTGTAGTACTATTTCATCAGAGCTTTATTTTGCATTTCCCAGTGGCTGATGATAATGAACATCTTTTCTTGTGTTTATCTGTCATCCATATATTCATATATGATGAACTATCCACATTTTTTTGTTTGCCTATTTTCAAATTAACTTTTTTTGTTTTCTTGCTATTGAATTTAAAGTGTTCTTTGTATATTCTAGATTCAAGACCTTCTTGGGGTTTGCAAATGCTACTTTCTCTCAGTCTGCGGCTTGCCTTTTCAGCCTCTTAACAGAGTCTTTTGTGCTGCAAACATTTTTAATCTTGATGAAGTCTAATTTATCCATGTTTTCTTTTTATGAATCATACCTTTGGTGTCATGTCTAGACAGCTCACTTTTACTTTAATGTATCTTGTAGATAGCTCCATATCAGCATGTAAAGAGCTTCCTTATTATGTTTCTGGCTGCAAGTATGTCAATGTACAAATAAAGCATAATTAATTTAACTAGTTCTCCGTTAGAGGACCTAACTGTTTAAACTTACGCTACTACAAACAGTGTTGTAATGAATAACCTTGAGCATACACTGTTCTCACACTGTGGCTTCGACATGCCTGTGGGATAAATTCCCAGAAGTGTGGTTGCTAGCGAAAGGGCTCAAGCATTTGCAATATCGATAATATCTTCCTCGGAACCTCCCATTGCGATATCTGAGCAATTACTATGCCCTCTACCTCTTAACAACACAGGATTTTATTGGATTGTTTTGGTCTTTACCAATTTGAGAAGTGAAGAGTAATTTCTCCATGTGGTTTTAGTTTACCTCTCTCTCTTTAAGAGTTTCCTGTGTCGTTATCACCCCACCCCCACCCAGGCCCCGGAATGTTCGAATGTTCGGCTCCTCTCCTGTGCCTACTTTCCTTCTAGGCTCCTCCTGGCCTGATTGATCAGGAGGAATCCACCTTTTATTTTCTGAACAGTCTGGGCCATGGGACCAGGAACTCCCTCCCAGACCAGTCCTGACTCGCTGATGGGGCTGACATTTGACCTACTGACTTTTCCCCTGTGTGGGCTCAGTGTGAAATAGGGCTGAGAATAGGACCTACACACAAGACTGTTGAGAGATAGGCTTGAGTAAATATGCACAAAAGCACTTAGAATAGTATCTGACCCACAGTAAGTGATATAGAAGTGTTAGCTCTATGGTTAACTGTAGTTAATAATGCTATGTTGCAGTGTGGACGAAGGCCTAGAGATGTAAAACTGCGTGAAACGTGTGGGGAGCTGGAAGCTGCTGGGTATTTCTGGGGGTCAGACACAGAGAGTGGAGGGGAGAAGTTGGTGCTGAGTGGACGGAGGGACCAGATCAGCGAGCCCCTGGACCTTAGATCCCCATGAAGATGGCCTGCAGCAGCTGAGCCTGCTGGCCAAAGCAGGCCAGCGGCAGGAGTGGTGGGACTCTGATCCCGTTACTAGGACAGGAAAGCTGAGGGACGTAGAGGCCCCAGACCCAGGAGCTCACATGTGTGGGACTTCCAGATCACCTTTTGAGTCTGCATGGGGTAGGGAGGGTCCAGCCTTCCCTGACAAGTGGCCCTAGGAGATGCCACAGTCACTAATTGAGCATCCACACTGCGCCCTGGTGCCCTCACCCACCTGGCACTCTAAATACTCAGTAGAGACCTCTAAGGGTTAGGCAATTATCCACATTGTTGGGGGGAGCTGAGAGTCAGAGATAGAAAGCAACTTTACCCAGGACACACAGCTGAGAAATGGCAGAGTAGATCTCAAACCCAAGACTCCCTGACCCTCCTCCGGGTCACCCATCACCCCAGGGTAAGATTTAGGGCAAGCTTGCCCACTGCCACTGCACCTCTGGAGTTATCTTAAGAGACTTTCATTAAAAATGTTTACTTATTTTTTTTTTAATTATAGAACCAATAAATATTTTACTTGGTAAAATATTAAAACAGTACTGAAGAATCAAAAATGGAAAGTGAAAGTTTCCCACCTCTCTGGCCCTCATAGCAGACACAGTCTGTGTGGAGCCCAGATCCCCTCAGGGGTGCTGGGCCGCCTCCCCTGGCTCCTGCGGGCCTTGCTTCCAGAGCCTGCCTCTGCACCTGTGACTTTCTCCACAGGTTGGTCTTTGGGCTACTGGAGACACTTTGTCTGTGAGTGAGAGGGCCCAGAATGCCTGGGGTTTATGACCCCCGCCCTGACCCCAGGATGTTTTTAGTCAGTGACTGGCTGACACAGGAGTCATAGCAAACTCTGAGATATGATTTACCCCAGAACCCTCCGCAGAATCAGCCTGAGGCTACTGTTTTGTCTGGTCACACCATGTCCTGGTTTCTCCTCCTTCCTTTTCCTGTTTCCCTTGTTCCCCATTGGTTGCCCGCCCTCCCCCCTTGCACGCACAGCACTAACAAGTCACTCATACATGAATCCTGGTCCCAGAGTTGGCATTTGTGAAAGACAATCACAGCGAGCAGCAGAAACAGCCCCAGTTCTTCACCCATCCCGGATCCACGTCCTTGGCTCATTACTTGGTAGCCTCCACCCACCTAGATGCTGGGCTTAGCCGTGTGACTTATTTTGGCCAAAGGGATGCTTTAAAGGAATGCTTTAAAGCTTTTTTGCACAATAAAGCTTGCTAGCTCTCGTGCTTCTACCATTGCCATGATGACATGTCTAGGTTAGTAGGCTGGAGAATGAGACAAATGGCACCAAGCTGAGCCACTCCAGTTGCCTAGCTAAGGCCAATAGCCAGCCGACCCCAGACATCTGAGCAAGCCCAGCCAAGATTAGCAGAGCAGCCCAGACCTAGAGTAGCTGCCCCCGGGTTAGTGAGCAATCGATATCTAGATATCTATCGTTATATGCCACTGGCAATTTTCAGGTCGCTTGTTACACAGTATCATTGTGGCAATAGATAATTGATACAGCAACCTCACTCTACTTCTTCAGGAATCTTTTGGTTGTTGGTGTTTGCACATGTGAGAGCATAACTTCTACACTATTCTGGCTGCAGATTAATCTTCCACTTGATATCATCTCAGCCATCTCCCCTTTTACACACAGAGGCCCCTTTTGTGCCTTTTAACATCTTCATAATCTCTATCTATGTGGCCATACCAGCTTATGCCCAGTCCTTTATTGATGTGAATTTGGGTCCTTACTGTATTTTCAGTGTAATAAATGCCTCTTCATTGAGGTCCTTATGCATTGAGGTCCTTGTGCATATGTGGTTTGACCACATATATAAGGATCTCTGGGAGATAAATTCCTTGACATAAACTTGAGGATCAAATATCTATATTTCAAGATTCGTTAGATACCACTTAATATGGAAAGCCAGACTTTCCAAAATTTCCAGCTACCCCCCAATATTGAATCCATCAAAGGAACAGGGCCCAAAAGTCTCCCTGTTTAGAGGGTTAGTTGGAAGTGCTGTGCAAAGAATGAAACTTTCTGAGTGTTTATAGCATCTCCTCATCCATCCACTCATTAATTCATTCAACAAATATTTATCGAGTACTTGCTATGTGTCAAGTGTTGTCCTGGGCTCTGGGGACAGAGCAATGACTATAACAAACACAAATCCCTGCCTTGATTAAGCTTGTATTCTATGAGAGATAATAGATTACACACACACACACACACACACACACACACACACACACACACACGAGGAAAACATTTAGGACATTAGAAGGTGTTAATGCTATAGAGAAAAATCGGCAGGGAAAAGGGACATAGACCATTGAAGTACAGGTAGAAGGAGGGTTTGTAACCTTTAAAAACATGGCAAAGGAAAATATGTTAGTTTGCTATGGTTGCTGTAGCAAAGTACCAGACTGGGTTGCTCAAAAACAGAGATTTATTTTCTCAGTTCTGATGGTTAGAAGTCTGAGATCAAGGTATTGTCATGGTTGGTTTCTTCTGAGGTCTCTCTCCTTGGTTTGCAGATGGCTACCTTCTCCCTGTGTCCTTACATCTGTCTTCCTTTTGTGTGTGTCCTAATCTGTTTTTATAAGGACATTCGTCATATTGGATTAGGGCCACTCTAGTGACCTTATTTTAACTTAATCACCTCTGTAAAGACCCTAGCTTCAATTATGGTTACATTCTGAGATCCTAAGGGTTAGGACTTCGACATGCATTTTCTGAGGGGGACACAATTCAGCTTGTAATAGAGAAGCTTCAGTGAGCTTGGAAGTGAGGCCATGGATGCCTTTAGGAGGAGCATTCCAGACAGAAGCAAAGATTATAAAGTAAGAGCTTACCTGGCAGTTTTGAGAAACAGCAAGGAGACCAGAGCAGAGTGCAGTGAGTGAAGAGGAGAGAGGAAGTGAGGTCCAGGAGGCCCCAGGCAGCAAGCCATGCCTGACCTCACAGAACATGGTGGGGACTTTGGTGCATACCTTGAAGGAGGTGGCAGCCATGGAAGGGTTCTGAGCAGAGGAGATGCGTGACCAGCCATAAGCTTTAACACAAGGACATTAGGAGGTGTTAATGCTACAGAGAAAAATAGGCCACTGTGAGGAGAAGGAGCTGATGGGGATGTGGCTGTCGTTACCACTGTTCACTGCATGTTAATGGTTCTGCAGCAGAGCATGGCTCCTCCCCGACCCCTTTATAGCCAGGGATGGCATGTGACTTTCTTTGGCCAATGTAGTGTGAGCAGAATGCTGTCATAGCTTCTGGGAGAATACTTAAGAGCATACTTGAGGCCAGGGGTCCCTAACCTTCAGGCAGTGGACCAGTACCCCATCCGTCTGTGGCCTGTTAGGAACCGGGCCGCACGGAAGGAAGTGAGCAGTGGGTGATAGAGTGAAGTTTCACCTGTATTTGTAGCCACTCCCCAGCACTAGCATCACTACCTTGGTTCTACCTCAGATCATCAGACATGAGATTCTCATTTGGCACTGGTCCCTGGTGCCAAAAAGGTTGGCGTCGCTGATCTAGGCCATGTTCTCGTTTTCCCTTTTCATGGTTACTGGCAGTGTTGTAGAGAGTAGAGTTCTAGACTGGCTGCCCCATGAACCTGGGTCCCAGACCACTGATAGTCAGAGGGACATGTAGCAGGAACAAGAAATAAACCCTTACAAGTAATAACAAATGCTGGAGAGGATGCAGAGAAAAGGGAACCCTCATACACTGCTCGTGGGACTGCAGATTGGTACAGCCACTATGGAAAACAGTATGGAGGTTCCTTGAAAAACTAAGAATTGATCTACCATATGATCTGGCAATCCCTTTACTGGATATGTACCTCAAAGACTTGAAAACTCATAACTGAAAAGATATTTGCACGCCGATGTTCAAAGCATGGCTGATGGAGGCCCTGCATTTTATGGGTGCATGGCCTGGCCTGACCTGACAAGGACAGACTCCGCTAAGGGCTGCCTGACTCAGCCTCAGGACACCCAGGCTCTGACCATGGGAAAGGTGGCCACTCCCTACAGCCCTATAGTATATGCATTATGGTATGAGGGACTACCCTAAGCTTTACATAGCCAGCCGCTGGAGGCAGGATTACTATCAGCATATCCTAGAAGAGGAAAACACTGAGACGCCAAGCAGGGAAGTGACTTGGTCAAGGCCACACAGGGAAGCAGCGGCCCATGGAGGAGTGCAGCTCCAGGCTCCTGACTCTGCATGGCTGCCCTCTCCAGAACATCCCATGACCTAGAGGGTCTCACGCTTGGTTTCCACGAGACCCCAACTCTGGGAAGCACTATGGTACATCTCAGTGGTTTGCAGTCTGTGTGTGTTTTAAAGCGGCACTGTGCTGTGCTTGCTTTGGTAGCACATGCACTAAAGCAGGGGTGTGCTTGTTTAAACAAAAGCAGAACTGCTCTGGGTGACACTGAGAGGGTACTCACCCCACCTCTACTCGCACCCTGTTTTCCGCTGTTGCTGCTCCCAAGGGGCTCTAGGGGACGGGTCAAAGATTGTAGGCACATTAGAGAGTCCAAGTAAGAAAAATAAGGCTTTACATATTAAAAAAAAAAAAAAACTAAATCACTATGCTGAATAGATATCTGCACCCCATGTTCGTTGCATGAAATGGCCAAGACATGGAAATGACTTGAATGTCCACAGATAGATGAATGGATAAAAAAAATGTGATACACACACAAGCACAAGAATATTATTCACCATAAAAAGGAGGAAATTCTGCCATTCGTGACAATGTTGGTGGACCTCGAGGGCATTATACTAAGTGAAATATACTAAGTGAAATAAGTCAGAAAGAGAAAGACAAATACTGTCTATGTTCTCATTTACATGTGGGACCTAAAAACAAACAAACAAATAAATAAACAGACCAAAAAAAAACCTCATAGAAGGAGATTAGATTTGTGATTACCAGAGGTGGGGGTGGGAGGAGAGGGAATTGGACGTAGGTGGTCAAAGATATAAACTTCCAGTTGTAAGTACTGGGAATGTAATGTACAATGGGACGACTAGTTAATACTACTGTACGGTAGACGTGAAAGTTGCTAAGAATAAATCTTAGACGTTCTCATCACAAGGAAAAAACATTTTTTTCTTTTTATAACTATATGAGGTAATGGATGTTAACTAAAATTATTGTGATAACCATTTCACAATATATGCAAGTCATTATGCTGTCCACCTAAACTTACACAACATTGTATGTCAATTGTATCTCAATAAAACTGAAAAAAAAAGATGTAGATTTTTGGTCTGACTCTGTCATGAACTTGCTGGGTGACCTGGGACAAAACCCTACCCCTCTCAGTTTTCTTTTCTGTACAATGAGATGCTATACAAGCATGTGCCTCTGATCATGTGTACAGGCATAGCTCAGAGGTATTGCTGTTTTGGGTCCAGACCACCACGGTAAAGTGAGTATCACTATAAGGTGAGTAACCACTTTTTTGCTGGTGGAGGGTCTTGCCTTCAATTTGTGAAAAATGCAACATCCGTGAAGTGCAAAACAGAGACACACAATAAAATGAGGTATGCCTGTATCTCCCTGGGTTTAAGTCAGAGAAAACAAATGCAAACTGGTTTCAGCAATAAAAAAAAAAAATAACCTATTGAGTCCTGTTAGTTAAAAGAAAAAAATTCAGAGATAGTTTGGATTTGAAGCACAGATGGTTTCAGGTGGTTAAAAATGTCACCAGGCATCTCTCTCTCTCTTTCTCAGCTCTTCTTTCCTAGGTAATGGCTTCGTGTCAAGCTCTCCCTTGAGGTGGCAAACCTAGCACCGACAGTTCCAAGCTGACATCCCACCTTGTGCAACCCTCAGAGAAATTGACAGCTCTTTTCCTAAAAGTTCATCCAGGGCCTCTGGCAGTGCACACTTACCTGGGTGCAAAATAGAAAAAAATGGGTAGACACAGTTCTACACTAGGCAGGGGCCTTAAGCAGAACACAACCTGAATTCTGCCTCCCACTCACCTCAGCCGAGTACACTTGCCCTGGTGCAGAACAGGCAACTCTTAGCAACATCCCTGGATCCAGCAAATGGCCCAGGAAGGCTCTTATTGGCCAGGCTTAGGTCACACGGCCACCTCTTAACCAGTCACTGTGGCTCAGAGGAGGTGATATTCTGACTAGCTAGACATGAGTCTCAGGGCTCTCTTGAAACTAAGGGTGAAGTGTGCTGTTAAACCACAGTGGCCTGAGAGAGGAGAAAATTCCTAGGAGGAAAATGGGTGAGTGGAGGGAACTGCAGCTAGGAGAGGAAGGCTAATTCCCTACCTCGAGCCTTACCCCATCTCTTCCCATTCCTGACTCTGGTTCTCTGTATAACAACTTTCGTTCCTTTGGGCTCAGGGGCCCTGGCCCTAGGGTCTCCCCTTTTGGCACGCCAGGCCCCCATCTCTTATATTCTCTTAGCCCGGTTCCACCCAGTCTTGGCCATGTTTAGGTGGCTGATCTGATAGAGGGAGAGCCTGTCTCCTAGGCCCTGACAGCCATGATGAGACAGGCCCGTGGGGGCGAGAAGGTATAGCGGAGGGCAGCTCTAGGAGAGGAGGGCTTTTTCTTGGCAGAGCTGTTCCGAGGCGGGCTATCTCAGAGGGAATGTGGAAGTGGGGAAGAGTGTTATAGAAGTGAAGCAGAAATCTGAGCTTGATCGATCTGACTAAAATGCAGATTCCTAGGCCTCGCTCCAGAGATGCCGGCTCATGTGGTTTGTGGGAGGCCTGGGAACCTGTATTTTAGCCAGTGTCACAGGGAATTCCCATGGACACCACTGGCCCCAGAGAATCTGGGAGTTTTCTCCTAACTCTGAGGTTCCTGGAAAAGGAAACCATCTGTGCCCCAGGCCAGGATCAGTCAAAGTTACCCAAGAGCTCTTGGCCCTCCCCTTAAGGCGGGCTCCCAGAGTTACAGGGACGGGACATTGAAAGGAAGGCTGTCTGGGCTGCCCACCTGCCCCAAGCCCCTGGGCCAGGCCGTGCTGACATCTGCCGTCTAGACACTGGGCTTTGTGCCCAGGCAGCTGTTGGCAGCCAGATGTGACCATTGGGACTCAGAGGACTGAGGTCACTTGCCTGAGGCCTCACAACTACTTGATGGGGGAGCCAGGATTTGAACTCATGTCTGCCAACCCCAAAGCCTCTGTGGCTATAACCGAAAGGAGCATGTGGCATTTGTTAGGCTCACATCTGGCCTACGGTGGCTTGTTTTTGTGTCCTTTTATAACAAACAATAAAAAAAAAAAAAAAACAATCATTGACATTTATGAAGTGTCAGTTACTGAGAGCCAGGCCCTCACACGGGTGACATCATTTAATCCCCTCAATCGCCCTCAGAGAGTTGGACAATTTTTATCGCAGTTTGCAGAGAAAACTGAGGTGAAATGGTAGATATTTGTTTATCTTGCCTGCCTAGCATTCTGCACCCCTTTTTATGGGCAGGGCATTCTAATTTCCTTTTGGGGAACCTCTGTACCCTCAGTGTTGGTAGTCCGGGCAAGACTCCTTTGACCATGGAGTAGGTACAAAATCTAGGCTTGGATGTGCTCTCCTGGAACTTTGACTCTTGAATCCTGAGATGCTTCTTCATCTCGAAGACTCTGTCTGCTGTCCTTGCTCCAGGAGACCCTCATCTGCACACTGCTGATTCTGAGACTGATTCTAAGAGTGACCTCCATCCTCTGATGAAGCCCTGTATCTTTGGCTGCTGTTAGCTGAGCCTGCTTCTGCTGCCTGCAAGCAAGAGTCCTCGCCAATATGACAGAGCTTCTGAAGTTCACACAGGCGACACAGGACTCAAACCCAGATGGTTCGATGCCAGAGTCCAGCTTAGCCACTGCCTGGGGTGACACTACTCAGGTGAAAGAGGAAACACACAATTCCCGGGGCCAGGGCCATTGCCCAAAGTGGCTGTGAAATTTGTATTCTCTCCCACAATATGGCCACGCCATTTCTGTAAAAGGAAAATGTCTTAACCATGCAGAAGATGATTTTTATTGTCTTTAATCTTTGAGGCTTCATAATCTCCAAAATCAGATCCTGTACCCCAGTTTGAGATACTCACTTGACAGACACTTGGCTTCCTGTTCCCACCCCAGGCCTTCGCTCAGAAGGCCCCATTGCTCGGGGGTTGTTGGCAGAACCTGGGCCCATGGAACCCGCTCCAGTGGTCAGGGTCCAGCATGACAGTGCTTCTTAGAACCTAGTACATCAACTTGCCCAATCTTTTCCAGCTTTGAGTATTCTTATCCAACTCCACATTTTAGTTATATCCACATTCTTCCTGTACTATCAGTTTCTTAATATTTCATGTTAAATTGTCACGTATCCATTCTTTACTTTGGAAGACTTCATTCATGTCGCTTTGGAAAGGGCACTGTGCATAAATAGAATACAGCAATGCCTAGGAAACCACATGCCTCACAGTCTAACTAGTCTGTCCTGAGCTCCAGGTCAGCCAGCCAGGTCTCTGCCAGGAAGGACTGCAGGGGTAACAAGGTGTTAAAGATGCCCAGCCCCACACTGAGCCTCCCCACTGGATGTGATCAGAAAGAAAGGTTTCAAGGGAATCTGAAAAGAATCACTTCCTCCATGTGTGAGCTAATGATATTTCAGACTATGTCATGTGCCACAGGCTTCACAGTTTGGGGAAAACTGGTCCTCATGGTACAGATGAAAACAGAGGGTCTTGTCCATGGCCATACAGCACATTAGAGGAAGAAATACTGGAACAGGGCTATCTTACCCACATTCTAGCTCTTTCTGTGGCGCCTTGCTTTTTCTCTTTAAAGCACTTCTCATGCTCCCAGGCAACTCTTGATGATCTGGAACCGAATTTTAATCTTCGGCAGCCACTCCCCTTCCATCTGTTGAGTTTGGGCCCTCCTCCTCACACCCCCGCATTGCACCCACAGCGCCAGTTGGTGTGGGCTCTGCAAATGCAAACTCATTTAAATGTCAGCTGGAGCAACACCCAGCTAGAAGGCAAACAGGTGACAAAAATAGATGTGACAATCACAGCGTCCTAGACTGTCCGTAGGTACTTCCAGGCCCTCTAAACCATTCCTAGGGCAAGTAGCCCTTGAAGAATCAAGATAACTAGGGTCTTCTGCTCAGGTAAAACTTATACACACACATAATTTTGCATGCAGTTTTGGAGGGTCATGGAGCCATCCCACCTCAACATCTTATATTTTTTATTCATCTCATGGACTAGGGTTCTAAGAAAGTTTGTTTGCACAAAGTGACCTGATGCCAAGAATTTGGAAACAACTGGTCTTAGTGATTTTTCAGGCAGCTCCCAGTAAATGAGCTGTGAAGAAAGGCTTAAGTCCACTCCAGAAGCAGTGGTTCAGGGTCCACCTTTTGCAACCAGAAATCTTTTTAAGAGGGTGAGCCTTGGGGTTCATCAAAAAGCTGGGGTACTTCTGTAGCATCAGTAAAATTCTTTGACCACTTTGAAAAGGATCCAAGATGAAATGCTGGCAGGGGAGAAGACACTAGGTCTTTGTGTCCACCCTCTGGAGCCATAGCCCCAGCCCCCGCCTGCACAGTCCCAGGACACCATGTGCACAGAATACAAAGGCAGCCATAGCCTCTGGCTTATGAAACTCTGAAGTCCTGGCCAAGGTCCTGAGTGGCCTTAATGTGTGTGCCTTACCTTTGTCATCTCAAGTCTATCTTCACAAAAGGAAAGAGTCTACTGTTGGGACCAGGCCCAGGCCCAGGCCCTCACATGCTCTCTTTCTTATGCTAGGACTTTGTATGCATAAGGTCTTGGCAAGACCCACTTGAAATCTCTCTGTCCCCATGGTGGCTTTGTTTCTTAGCAAAGATTTGGGTAAAAGATGTCTCACCCCAAAAGGAAGCGGTAGGGGCAGAAGCTGAAAAATAGGGCTGGAGAGAGAGGCCCCTGGAACAGAAAGAATGGACAATTGATGAGAGGGGAGTGAGAAATTGTTGAAATGTGGTCTTCAGGGAGAGGAGTAGAAGTACCAGACCATGGTACTGGCAGTTCGAGAACGGGAGAAATGGGTACTAACTGGGGTGTCATGTGGTTGGGAAGGAGCAAGTTCCTCCTGCAACTGAGGACTGCCACGAAAGCTGATCGGAAAGCTCCTGGCATGGTGCTAATAGCCTCGGGGAGGTGACATGGTGCAGGTGGGGCTGAGAAGCCAGATCCTGTGTCAAGCTGGGCCAAGAGGCATGTCATGCCTGGTAGGTCCCTGCCCTCCTGGGTTTCCTACACTGTATTTGGTGTAGAATGTGCTCTCTGGCTATGACTGTTGGGCTCTGGTGTGCCACCAAGCACAAGATCTGAGGAAGATAGATGGGCCATACTCGATTACCTGTTTTCTCATGCTGTCATAGGGATAATGATCTCCAGTGATGCTGGAAGTCAGAGATGGGTGGTGGAAGTGGAGGGTCTGTCCAGGGTCAGGAATGACCACATGCCTACTCCTTAAAGCATCCTGCAGACCAAGTAGATAACCTTCTTGAACCTATGACTCAGAGGTTGCAAACTCAGATGCCTCTAGCATTTGAAAATGAGGGTTCATTGCTAGCTGGTGGTTGCATGTTAAGCCCCAAGACCATTCCTTTCATCACTGAAGAGCAGTATAGTATAGTAGCCATGAGCACAGACTTTGGAGCCATATCTGGGTCCAGAACTTGGTTCTGCCACTTACCAACTGTGATCCTCCGAATCTCAGTCTCCTCATCTATAAAAGGATTAATAAATGACAAGATACATCACTGGAAAATAGCATACCTGCTGTTTTTGTCTCCTGCATCCATGGCAGACATTGCTAATCAATCAAGACATCTCTTTTTGCACCACACAAAACATTGCAAATTCATCAATGTCTTTTTCCTTGAACCTCAGAATCTTTCTGTGTGTCCAGAGCTCCAGGCAGTCACTCATGGTAGATAAGATTTGGTATTTGAGATGAAACCTTTTTGTCATCTCTGTTAGTAATGCCTATAGAGAACAATTTCTGTCACATAGCTGACCCTATATGAATGTCAGTTACCATTCAGTCTCTGCTCAGTGCAGGAATCCTAATCCATTATCCTCAACTTCTGCTGACTTACCTCCAGTGACAGGGAGCTCACTACTTCCTCAGGCTGGCTATTCTGTTGCTGGACAGTTTTGATGATTAGGAAGTTCTAAAATCTCCCTCCCTGTACCTCCTTCTTCCTCAAACAGTCTATAATTCTATGGCAAAGTGCTCCCTTCTTTCCTGAATTAGCTGCCATTACGGATTGAGGTGATTTATTTTTAGGTGATACATTTGAGTAAAATCTTCTCTCTGCTTGTATTTATTTGATCCCAGACTAGCTAAGCAGCCTCAGCATTTGATAAATGTGTTTGGGGGAATGTATGATCACGTGTGTCTGTGCACTTGCATGCATACATGCATGCGCTTGTGTGTGTTTGTGTGTGTTTGTGTGTGTGTGTGTGTGTTAGAATGTGTGAGTGAGAGTGAGATTGAGAGAGGAAAGAGAAAGTGAGAATGCATTTTAAAGCCTCATAATACACCAGGCCAATGTCACTCCTTATGTAAGCCTAATAGCTTCTCTGAGGATTGGGGCTGCATTCAGGGCCCCATCGTTAGCTGATTAAGGCTGATTATTCCAAGGGGAGGGACAAGAAAGAGGGACATGAAGTTATATAACTCTCCATTTATTTAGATTTAATCCACGCTTCTAAATTTAGGAGCTGGAAGACTGCAGAGATGAGCCCCTGGCACTTGGAGGTGGTGCTGGCCACATGGGGAACATGGGTCCGGTGAGTGTGGGAGCCCCACGGTACCCACAGTGGAGGTGGGAGGTTCTTTGCAGGCGGACAGTTCAGGGGCCTCATTTCACAGTGTCAGGAGAGCTTGCGTGGGAAGCCAGTGCTACCCAGGACATTTCACACCCTGGAGCAGGTGCATAGGCAACGAGGGTGAGGAAGGGAGTGGTGGCACCGGGGTGGACAGCATGGTGAACTGGAACCCAATGTCCCGATGGGCTGGGCAGTTTTAGGAAAACCTGGACAGTCATGGTCACCCTGGGACACAGCACTTGTTCGTGTGTGGTCTAGTATGGCCACTTCCAAACAGATATCCTTTCTGCTGGGGCTCATAGCTTTCCTCTTCCAAATATTTTACGTAGGGACACGGAAAATCACTATAGTCGTTCGGGTTGTGCACCACACAAGGGTATTGCATCAAAGTGAGCACCTCTCACATCAAAGACAGCATAGATTCACGTATGTATGAAGATCACTTTTTACAGATGGCCTCAAAGGATGCTCTAACTGAATTGCTGTGACAATACCTTTCTGAAAGCTGGAAGTCAAGCATCTTGAGCAAAGGGAGCCTTTTTCTGATTTGTATAAAGATACTGTATAGGCTGGCAGCAGCCTTCCGCTAACTTCTGCTGGTGCTGGCTGGATCCAACTCTGAGTTCGAGTCACAGTAATCCTGTTCAGAAAGAAGTTGCTGAAAACAGGATAAAGAGCAGCTGCAGAGCTGAGATTAGTCATTCAAGGTCTCAGAAACATTTCCCAGATCATTGCAAAGAGGCGATAACACTCGGTAACAGCACATGAGATCAGGTGAAGATGAAAGCACCTGATTAACTGTAAAGAGTCCACATCCATTTTAGGAAGTGCTATGAAGTCATAGTAGAACATGAGCCAGACTTGGGCTCAGCTCTCAACACGAGATGAATCACTTCACGTTTCTGGGTTTCAGTTGGATCAGCTACAAAACGGAAATTAGGTGGCCCATCGCCCTTTAAGAATCGAAGGGAAAAATGGCTATGAAAGGCCCTGTTTCAGACTCTGGCTCATAGTGGTGCTCTGTAAATGCTTGAATTTTCTCTTAACACTACTTTTAAAAGTGTCCAGGACATGTAAACGCTAGAATGTGGTATTTTCTTTGAAATTCCATGTACTTAGAAAAAAATTCAAGTTCAATATCTTGGCTAAAAACCCCCTGCATATCTGATCTCTGTCCACCAGTCTAAGCTCGTCCCCTGCCCCACTCTCCAGCTCACTCCACTCCTTGCTGCTCCCTTAACGTGCCAGGCCTGCGCCCACCTCAGGGCCTTTGCACTTGCTGTTTCTCTGCCTGGAATGAGCTTCCTTCATCTTCCCATGACTGGCTCCTTCTCGCTCATTAGGTCTTAGCACAAATGTTACCGCCTCAATGTAAAGCAGCCCCTGGTGCTTCCTACCACCTCATCCTGTCTTAATTCTCTGCATTGTCCTTTATCATTTTCTCATGCCTTATTTCTTTGCTCTCTTGTTTATTTTCTGTCTCCATCGCCGAAATCCAAGCTGCACGAGAGCAGAGATTTTTATCTCGTTCACCACTGTATCCCAAACCATAGGTGTCTAATAAACGTTTGTTGATGCATGAATAATGTTTGTGAAGAGATGAGGTGAGATCAGCTTCTTCCAAGCTCACTGCGCCCCTCTCTTCATCTCACCCTGCCTTGCCCTGCACTATTTCTCCCCATCTCTCCATAGGATGGCTTCTCTCTTTATCCACACTTCTTTCTTCTTTCACTAAATGACTTCCTAGGCTCTTTCTTAATTCCATTGCTTGTCCTACAGAGAGTTTAAAACATCCTGTTCTTTTCTGTTTTCAAGGTTAGGGTGACTTTAACCTTCCATCTTTCTCATCTTTTGGAATCTTTGCCTGTTAACTTGGGTCTTCTCTTTGACCAAGGGTGGAGGGGAGCATGGAGCCAAGTGTGAGAGATATGGGTGGGAAGAGATTTTAGTAAAATAAGAAGTCTGCTGCCTCCAGAGGAAGATCCTCATCCCAAGTCTCTGAGTGAAGGCTGAAAAAACACTTCCTTGAGATACTCCCAGCTCCACCCTCTGAAGAGAGCCCCAGCCCCAGCTGCTGCTGTAGACAAGTTTACTTCTCTTCTTAAAACCGAGTTTTTACAAATCTGCTATGCAAGGGCTTCAAGGGCTTGGTTTGGCTTATGCCAACTTTGAACTGGACTAAAGAATCTGAATGGCATTTACTTGACAGTTTATAAATCTCTTTCATTGGTTATTCAATTCAGGAAATATTTAATAAGCACCTACTATGTGCCAGAAATAGTTCTAAGAGCTTTTCATATAATAATTTATTCATAGGCAAGGTACTATTATTATCGTCCTATTATTATTCCATTTTACAGATGAGGAGGCTGTGGTCCAGAGCCGAATTTATAAAGCTCAGTGTCTTAGTCTGTTTAGGCTGCTATAACAATACCACAGACTGGGTGTCTTATAAACAGCAGAAATTTATTGCTTGCAGTTCTGGAGGCTGGAAGTCTGAGATCAGGTTATCAGCATGGTCAGGTGAGGGTCCTTATCCTGGCTGTACATATCTTATGTCCTCACCTGGTGGAAGAGGCTGTAGAGCTCTATGGAGCCTCTTTTATAAGAGCACGAACCCAGTTCATGAGGGCTCCAACCTCATGACCTAATCCTCTCCCAAAGACCCCATCTCCTAATGCCATCATCTTTAGGGACTAAGATTCACATATGAATTTGGTGGGGGTGGGGCACACATTCAGACCATAGCACTCAGAAAACTTAAGTTTTTCAGGGTTTCTTGTATGCACAGTTTCCTTCCTTGTTTCCAGGTGGAGCCGCAACCCTATGCGCATCAGTTATGTGTGCAAAATTCTCAGAAGTAATATATTTCACCCGCAAGCAGCTAAGGGGATCCAGTTTAGGGGAAGTTAAATTGGAGATACATTTAACTTGAGTTCACTGAGTTAAAAGCATGTGGTTCAAAGTCAGCCATGTTGGTGTAGAAGATGGCTTCCCTGCAGCTCACCATGCCCACTCACCTGGATAGTGATTCAGAGATAACTGGTCCAGAATTCATGTCACCATACGAATGTGCTCTACGTCACCCAGCACAGAAAGTGAAGAAAAATAGGGCCTGAAATGTAAGGAGCTAGAAACTATTCTGCAGAAAGTTCTCTTACCATTGAGACATGTGAAATTGTAAATGGAGGATTTGCTTCTTGTTGCTGCTGTCCACGCCTCTTCTAAACCAAAGACTGAATAATGCAGAGTATACAATCGAAAAACACAATGCATTTGTTTCTTCTTTGGGAAAGGTCATTCAAAATGCAATGATCAGACATCTATGTTTATGGGGTACAAACTTATAGCTGTGCTAAAAATGACAAAAGTATCTGTAATGGACCATATATGAAAAAACTTGGAGGTTTTTCCAAATTTAACAATAGTGCCCAAATGTGTGTGTTCATGTAAAGCATTTCCAAGTACACCTTATGAAACTGAAAATTTCCTAAACAGTCAGTAGTAGTAAAATTACTTTATTCACCCGGCTATGTTAGAGGACAGGCTGAATTATCTTTTAATTTCCTGTAAACAAAATGACAAAATTGTCATGATGGTGATCAATGGAATGTTGGGGGAGAGGGTTATAAAGCTGCCACTGTTGATTAATAAAAATATTGTACCTATTTTTTCGTACCTAATTTTCTATTCTTTTTCTTAAGGAGACCCCACATTCTACTGGCTTTATGCTTCACCTGTAAACTGTCTTGTAGTTACCAGGACGGATGACTTCCTCATGCGAATACAAACTCGTATAATTCTCCGTGTTCTTTTTCTGCTTCTTTAACACAAAAGGTGGCTTCCAGCAACCACACTGGCAGCAGTGGCTGGGCCAGCCGTGTGCAGCAGGACAAGGGTGAGGGTGAGGATGCGACTGCAGTAGTCCGGGGGGTGGGGAGAGAATGGCGGTTGGGCACCCGGGGCGTAAAAGTGTGGAGAAACGGCTGGATTTGGACTCGCTTTCGAAGGAGTCAGCAGGAGTTGCTGACAACGTGGAGGGTGAGCAAAAGAAAGGAAGACAGCGAGGATGGTTGCCGCTGCCATTCTAATTTTCCTTCGGAAACTGTGACTTGGGGGGCGGGGGGTGTCAGGATTCTGGGAAGGCTGCCGTGGGCGGAAGGGAGAAAGGCCGTTCCCGCGCTGGCCGGCTGGCATTTGCAGCGCCGGTGATCCCTCAGCGCCCGCCCCCCGCCCCCCGCCCCCGCGCAGGAGCGGAGGACGCCCCGGACGCGCGCCCGAGGCCAGCCAGCTGCCCGCAGCAGCCTGCCCGACCCTCCCAGCGCAGGTCGCCTGGCTCTGATGGATGAACACGTGCGGCTCCTCCCGTGTGCGCCCCACGTGCAGCCCCGCGTGCGCCCCATCCCCTGCCTCGCTGGCCAGCCAAGGCTGCTGGGGATGCTGCCAGCTCCAAGATGGAGCAGACGCCTGCAGATGGGGGCGGAGGGTTGGGGGTTGGCGTGAAGCGCGCGGAGGAGGGAGGAGCGCCGGGTCCAGTTCCCACCTTTGCAGCACAGCCTGCGTTGCGACCTGGCCAGTGACTTCGCTTCCCTGAACCTCTCTTTCCCGATTTAGTTTAGGTGTGTGAATGCGTCTTTCCTGGAGAAGCCTGTGCTGGCTTGTTGAGCATTTCCAGGGCTAAGATGACAACAACAGTGATAATAAAAGAGTAACAATCATGACATTTATCGAGTGCTCACTCCGTGCCAGGAACTGTTTCAAGCGCTTTACTCATATACTACCCCCAGCAACTCCATGTTGTCAGCTCTTTTATGGTCCTCATTTTACAAATGAGGAATTTAAGGCAGCGAGAAGTGCTCATACGGTGATTATTAGTGCTAATAATCATAAAACGATGGGACTACGGCTTAGGGAGGGCTGGCTGAGTACAAGCAGTTGACACACAGGATCATACTAAATCCTTCTTCCCTCCAGGGAGGGACAGTTATATCGTCCTCATTGTACAGATGAAGACCGAGCCTCAGGGAAATGATATCGCCTGCCTAAGAAAACAGCTGATCAAGTGGCAGAGTCAGAACTCCAATCCAGGACTGTCTGAACAAACTCAGCCATGATCACTACCAGCCATTCCAAGGGTCTCTGACCTGTGATTCAGCATCTCCTCCATCCCTGCCTCTAAGTTGGGTAGGGCAGTAATGGTTTGTGACCGCAGGTGCTCATTTCTGCTCCAATAATCCATCAGGGAAGTGGCTGCTTCACCCATGGGCATTCAGATGGGCACAGGAGGAGCTGGACTGAAAATGGGGCTCAGGACCCACTCACTTACCACACACTGGACTGAGGCTGCTTCCTGCATCTGGGCTCGGGTGAAGGAGCCCAGAAAAGCCACTTGTAAATTTTCTTCTCTTATGTATTTCAGGCTGGCCAGCTGCCAGCTAGACTTTTCTGCAGGGTGTCTGGTGGTCTTGCCATCATCTCCTCTGGATCTGCTGGCCTTGCCCTTCATGAACTCTGGAGGCCTGGACTAAGAGACTCCTAGGGAGGCCTGGAGCACTTCCTAGGGGTGAGCACCTTGACCACTTGTCCAGAAGTCTCCGAATCTTGGCCCAAATGCACCTTGAAAATCCCAGCTTCACTCCCACATCATGCGGACCTCAACATAGAGAGCCCCTGGGGCTTGTCAGAAACCTGGATCATCAGAATCTGATGGGGCAGGTAAGGTGGGGGCCACGAAAAGCCACACAGCAATGAAGAGGCTGAGGCTGCTGTGTGCCACCTGGAAGGAGGTGGGTGTGGAGCGACTGGCCTCGCAGTGTTGCCCAGCCTCTGTGTACCTGATGTCAGCTGTGTGCCTCTCTTGACCCACTGTGCTGGGCTGTGGGGATATGAATTGCAGATCAGGCTGGGAATCAAGCTGTGGCCCTAGGGGATCAGAGACTGGCCTGGGGCTGATCGGGGTCTTCTGCATATGGAAGTCTTCCTCCTCCCTCCATGGCCTTGACCTGAGAGAGCCCCTCCCTTGCTGAGGGTATAAGGTGGTGACATCTTCTTCATATATGAGGGGTTGTGCCATGAAGCCCCTGAACGTAAAGGAGGCAGCATAGTTGGTGAGAGAGCCTGGGCCAGGCAAGAAAGGCACCTGAACATTTATCTGTACTGGACATTTGCCAGATGCCCAGCTGGGCAGGAGCGGAAAGACCTGGAACTCAAACTCAGCCCTCTGCCTCCTGCTCCAGCGTTCTCCCTGCAGTTTGCTCCATGTGAGGAAACTCTCTCCCAGACCTTGGAGGCTCACCTCTGTATAGTGGACACACATGCCCTGCGTGGGTGTCAGCTGTCATTGTCATTGTTTCTTAATAGACTTTTCTATGGCAGTTCTAGGTTCACAGGAAATTTGAGAGGAAGGTACAGAGATTTCATATCAACCCCACCCTCACGCGTGCAGAGCCTCTCCTAAGAGTGGTGCATTTGTTACATCTGACGAAGCTGACACATTATCACCCAGAGTCCATGGTTTACGTGAGGGTTCACTCTTGGTGTTGTACAATCTATGGGTTTGAACACATTTGTAATGACATGGATCCACCATTATAGTATCATACAGAGTAGTTTCACTGTCCTAAAAATTCTCTGGGCACTGCCTATTCCTTTTTTTTCCCCTAAACTTTATTTCTCCATTTTCAGAATGGAAATGTCTTTACTGGGGTTTCTGCCAATTTAAAAATCACATTTGGAAGTCCCTTCTTAATGGCACCCGTTCTTGATTTAACCACTGCGAGGAGTGTGGGTGTGTGTTTCCTTCTCTGTGTTTTATGTCTTTGTAAATGAACGCTGCCTTGTGATTGTGAGGGTCAATCGCATGAGAGGTCACAAGAGCCAGTACCAGGAGCTAGCACTAATTGAGTGCCTACTGTGTACCTGACCTTTAATCCTTACATCACCTCTACGAGGTTGTTGCAGTTTGTATCTCCATTTCATAACTGAGAATCCGAGGCTCAGGGGTCCCAGGGATAGTAAGTGTCAGAGCTGGGATTTAAGTCCAGATCTCTCTGACTGGGCTAACATCTCTGCACTATGAAAAGCAAAAATCGTCTTGATGTGTGAGGAATTCCTCTCTTGCATCATGACTCTGGGGATAGAGATCCTGAGCCAGCATGAGAAGGGCCTAAGGAAACAGCTTACCTGGTAAATGGGCCCCCAAGGGTGGCAAGAGAGGCTATAGCATCCTGCAGGTGGCTCCTCTTTTCAGGCACTGAGCCTGAGCCTGGGGGAGGGGGAAGGAGGGAGTGATTGTCTCTTCTCCTCAGTCCACGTCCACAGGACATGTCAGCAGAAAGTACCCCCACTCAGAAGGTACTGTCAAACTGTACACACTTACATGTACATCCTTACTCTTACTATATCCAAAGCTCTCTCTGGTTCATTATGTTGTCTTGGCCTCACATTAGGGCTGCCTCCTCTGATTGCCTATGCTGTGCACTGCACAATTGCAAGGGGCACCAGTCACATGGATAGGATGTGAATGGCAGCCCCTGGAGTTGTCTAACACAGTGACCATGCTCAGTGACCTGGGAGTGAGCCAGGGAGACTTGGCCCATTTTATAGTTGGTAGAAACTGACGCTCGGAAACAGCCGGTGACTTCCCCACGGATCACAGAGTGAGTCAGCAGTTGGAATAAAATCTGTGTCATTCTTTATCTCCCTTCCCCCAGGCATTTCAAAAAGAATTCATCTTTCTAAAACTTTGATTTACTTTTAAAACAAACCATTTTCAAACTTCTGTCATTCTATTTATTTTTGAAGAGGAGCCATATTCACATGATACGAAGTCTTAAGATACGAAAAGGCATAAAGAGAAAGCTGCACCCCCTTCATCCCGACCCCCAGGCAGCCTCAGATGCTGTCTTGCGTGCCCTTCCAGAGACAGTCTATACGCCTCTCATACAAATGGGCGCACCCACACCTTGCTGCTTTCACTTTATATGCCCTGTAATATATCCAAACATTTCAGACTATCTGAACCCTTTTTTGCCGTGAACAGAAGAATTCCATTACGTGGAGGCCTTGGGACCCACTTGTGTTCACTTTGGGTGCTTCTGATCTCTCGCTAGAGCGAACACTAGATGAACTCTTGTGCCCATGTTTCATTTCACATCCGAAGGATCAATTCTTTATTTCCTTTAAGTAAAAATATTTTATTTTTGAAACGAAATTAAAGTATCATGAAAAGGACATACAATAAAGTAGAAGAGAAAGTCCAAATTGCCCACCACATTGATTCTACTCCCTGGGGGTGACCGCTGCTTCATATTATTTCACAGCTTGCTTATGTGATTTATTATGTGTGGTGGATTGCAAAAAAAAAAAAATGGCCACAATCTTTCACATCTCCCTGTCTCTGTGTCCTTTCTAATGTGACATTGTAGCTCCTCCCATTGAGAAGCAGATTCTGTTTCTCTTTGCCTTGAATCTCAGCTTGGTCTGGTGCCTGCCATTGGCCAATAGAGTGTGACAGAAGTGATGGTGTACCAGTTCCAACCCTAGGCCCCAAGAGACCTTGCCACCCTCTGTGAGTAAGCTGGGCTAGCCTGCTGGAGGATGAGAAACACATGGAGCAGAGAAGAGTCAGCCCTGTGGCTCCAGCCAAGGCTCCAGAGAGCCCAGCCAGAAGCAGCATAGCCACCTCTCCAGCCCACAGCTGGCCATAGGTGCATGTAGGGGCCCAAAAGAGACCAGACAACTGTCCAGATGAGCTCAACCTAATTGCGGATCCTCAGAATCTCAGACCTACTAACTAAATAGGTAGTTGTTTTAAGCCACTGAGTTTAGGAGGGTCTGGAATAACGATTTATCAAGGTGATAAATCAGTGGTACCATATATCTCGGAGATAGTTCCCCAATAGACATCTGGGTCAACTCTACCCTTTCTTATAGCTGCAAAGTACTCAATTCGTGTGAAGATACCATGATTTATTTTTCCAATACCTTCTTGGTGGGCTTTTGGGTTATTTCTTTGTTTCTGTACCTCTGCTCATCATCTATAATATGGGACTAATAACACTGCCTTGCAATTAATTTGTGAGAATTAACATAGGCAAATCAGTTATAAGGGTTGACAGAAAGTGCCTGGCATGTGTTTTTCTCTTCCTCCTTCCTGTCAGTTGATTCCCTCTCACACAGGAATGGCAAATAGGTTTGTCTTAGTACCCACTTGTCTAGTAGGTGCTCCTGGGAGCTTGCACTGACCAGGATTCTGAAGCCATATCTGGGTCAGAAGAAAACACTGATGTGATTGATTAGTGATGCCTGTCATGTCATGAAAGAGTGGTGAGAGAGGGATGTGTGTCATCCTTCATTCATGTCGCTGTCTGAGCCTCGGTGGACCTCACTTTCGTTCACTCAGAGAACTCCGAGGGGCCAAGAGACCAAATGACCTTCAAGACCTAAGAAGAGGGCACTTGGAGGATTTGGACGCACTTGCTGTGTGACCCTTGACAATTGCCCTTTTCTTGCTGTATCTCGGTTTTCCTGTTTTAACAATGATCAAGTTGGTGGCAGAGCTGGGACTCAACCCCAGCTCACCTGACTCCCATCTTATTCCTCAGTGACTGGAGGTGGAGCCCTTACATGGCAATCTGGCCTGGGGTGGTTATAGCTGGAAGCATGCCCTGCTCATGCCGTGGACCCACAGACCTCCTGACTATCCAATAAGTTCTCACTGCGGTCTCCCCAGGACATGTTAACCTGAAAGGCCACTTGCTGGGGATGGCAGCCAGGTTGCAAATTCTCAGCAGGACTGATTCCTGTCCCATTTACACTCACCCTGAGGGTATAGCCTTTTGTGTTGGGGGAGGTTCTAGCTCTTTGTGATGAAGGTCTCCTATTTTAGATTCTCTCCTTGAGCAGTCCTGAACTTATTTATATTTATGTATTATAACATTTTCCCCCCAAAAATCTTATCAGTAAAATTTCTTTAAAAAGTATTTTAAAAAAGAATAGCAGCATATAGCGGGGCTAAAATAAACGACATACTGCAAGAGAAGAGATGGTTGAGAAAGAGGACTCCCTTCTCCACTTTCTAACTCTGGCTTCCCAGTCACGTCCTGTTTGCCCGGACTCACAGCTGCACAGGCAGATGCTTCTCCTTCCTTTGCTCTTGGCAGACATGGCTAATCAATTATAGCACTTTTCCTCACTCAACTTAAATACAACCTCACAATCCTTCTCGACACAGTCATCTAGATACCCATACAGCAAAATGAAAAACTCTTTTCCATCTATGGGTTAGAGTTATAACCTTCCTGGGGATCAAGTGCCTGAGGGAGAGAACTGAGGCTTCGGTGGTAGGAGTTCTAGCATCAGCCTATGGTGGGCTAAGATTTAGGAGTAGGAGAGAGAGGCGTGTTTAACAATGGAATGTTAGCACTTCCAGAGCGCACGAGCGCTCGCTCGCGATCTCGATCCTCATGGAAATTCCTACCAGGATCCATTTATTGCATGTGTGCAAACTGGGGCTGCTGAGCCAGGAAGACTGAGTGGGGAGAAGCTTGGTAATAAGCTTTGGAGAGACCACTACCAGACATTTAGACAGGTTGTGGGACCCAATTAAGGCCAGCCCTTGAGCCCAGATCTGCAGATCCAGGTCCTAAGCTCAAAACTCTTGCATAATCCTCCGTTCTTACCATAATACCACAAGGGTGGGCAATATTATGCCCATTTTATAGCCAAAAATTACGCGCGCGCGCGCGCACACACACACACACACACACACACACACACAGCCAATAAGTGGCAGAGGCAGGACCTGACCCCCGAGACTGGGGATCATCTCTGTGTTCCTCACATGTCTCCAAATATCTGCTGATTGAGAATAAACAGGAGTTTTTACTTTTCCTCTCTTTTTTTCCTTTTGGCCTTTCCCCATTACTAGGGACTTTGGATGCAGCTTTTGGAACAGCAGCTGTGCTGGGAAGAATGGGACATGCAGTGCCCAGCAGGAAATGCCTGGCACTGAGCCAAAGGTGGGAACTGAGCACTGGTCAGACCTCCGTGCCTGTGAGCGAGTCTGTATTGCATTGTTGCTTGGAGATCTGGCAAGGCAGGAGCAGGCTCACCTCTGTGGTGGTGTGGCCACACCTTGACAATGGATCTGGGGTGTAACTCCAGGCACTGTTTACAAATGGAAAGTAGCCAGGGTCCCAGAAGGGAAAAATAGCTGGGTCTTATCATCTGGCTTTGCTGTCCCCGGGCTTTGGGACCAGGTTACAGCTATGAAGGCAGAGACATGGTCTTCAGGTTAGGTTGTTTCTTGACACCAGGAGGTAGAAAGTGGATATCCTGCAGCATTTAGCCAGCGTTCAGGACCAGCACCGAAATCGTGGTTTCTACCTGGGAATACTACGGGGACACACAGTTAACCACCCTTGTCCCCCACCCGCTTTAGCGAGACACACACACACACACACACACACACACACACACAGGTTTGGGGAGCCCCAAAGCAGATGAATCCTGCAGCTGCTAAAGCATTTATTCAGCACCTGCTCTACACAAGGCACACAGTGGCTGCAACATTGGCTGGTGAAGCCGCACGTGACCTTGGCAAGCTCCTTAACCTCCCAGAGCCTTGGTTGCCACAGCTGGAAGATAGAAATAAGATTACTGCTTCACAATCCTGTAGGCAAGGATTAGGATGAATGCCAAATCCTCAAGCAGGGTTGTTCCAAACCTGTTCAGGAACCGAGGGCTATATGGGTTTATGCAAATTAAATCGTTTAGGTCTTCCAACTCTTAGGAAATTTTTATTGATTTCATGTCCTAAATAGACAGAACTAGAATTAAAGTCCACATGTCTTTGGAAAAAATCTGCATGGGAGTTATTAATCAATGTCACCCCAACAATTTAATTAAAATAATACATATGGGAAAGAGAAAAGAAGAAAAAGAATTCATGCTGATTACTCACAATAGCCAAGACATGAAAACAACCTGTGTCTGCAATAGATAAATGAATAAAGAAGCTGTGGTATGTAGATGCAATGTAATATATTTCAGCTATAGAAGAGAAGGAAATTCTGCCATTTGCAACAACTTGGATGGACCTTGAGGGCATTATGCTAAGAGAGGTAAGTCAGACACAGAAAGACAAAACTATGATATTATTTATATGTGAAGCCTAAAAAAGTTAAACTCAGAGAGAAAGAGAGAGGTTAAAGTAACTTGGTTACCAGGGCTTAGGGAATGGGGAAGATGGGCAGCTACTGGTCAAAGGGTACAAACTTCCAGCAATAAAATTAATAAGTTCTGGGGATCTAGTGTACAGCGATGTATCAATATGGATATAGATATAGATAATGATTAGTTAATAATACTGTATTAGATACTTGAATGTTGCTAAGAAAGTAGATCTTAAATGTTCTTACCACACACACACACACACAAATAGCAACTATGCAACAGACAGGTTAGAGGTGCTAGCTAATTCTATGGTGATAATCATTTTGCAGTATGTAAGTGTATCAAATCAACATATTGTATACCTTAAACTTATACAATGTTTTGCGTCAATTATATATCTCAATAAAGCTGGGGGGCGGTGTCTAATTAAAAAAAAAAAAGCATACATGCAGAAGTATGGAGGAAACCATCAAGGCAATGATAAACCAACATTGGAGGCATGGACAAAATATTTCCTCCCTGCTTGGGGCTTTCTCTTTGACTTTCTTAAGCATGTCTTTTTGATGGAGAAAGTTGTTAATTTTAATCGATTATAAATTAACCTATTTCTTCTTTTCTAATACTTTGTCTCCTGTTTAAGAGATCGTGGGCTCACCAAGGCCATAAAGATTATCTCCAATGCTCCACACTCAAGTTCATCACCCATCGTGAATCATTTTTGTGCACGGAGTGGGGTAGAGTCAAACTGGTGGTTTTCCATATAATATCCAGTCATGCCAGCACCATGTGTTTAAAGTCATTCCTGTCCACATTGAATTACATTGATTTACACAATAAGTTGCTGCCTCATGCGACAGCATAGGTAAAGTCTACAGATTGCATAAATAAGAGAAACCAAACACACAGGAACACATTCCAGAGAGGCCTCTGTAGTGACGGAGGGTGATTGCGGACACCCCGGAGCAGGGTGGTGTCTGCGAGGAGGCATACGGGAGCCTTCTGGGGCGTGGAAATGTTCTGTATCTTGACCTGGGTAGTGGCTCCACAGGTGCGTGCGAATGACAAAAATCTATGTACTGTGCCATCAGATAATCACACTGAACTGTTTGCATGCTATACGCTAATTTAAAGGAATGTTCTTGGAGCATGAAGGAGGAAAAGGTGTGTTCAAACAGGTATTTATTGTGGGCGCTGTGAATAGGCTTTGGAGAGATGGAGACACAGAAATTAAAAAGGGGCAGCCTTGTCGTCTGTCAGGAAGCTGACCTGGCTCCCAGCTGGGTATTGCTGTTCTCCAGTGGGACGTAAACATGCTCGCAGAACATCAACCTCAGACGAGGTCCCTCTGGGACCATGAGACAGTGAGACACAGCAAGGCCACTTCACAGTTGGGTCTCAGCCCAGACAAAACAAGGTTCCCATGAAATACCAAGCATGCCTCTTCTTTTGGGCCCGTCTTCCAGATAAAATGAATAACTGATCCATCTTTACCAATTACAGCTTTATCATGTTTTTAATGTCCCTTCTCTGTAGATGAGATTTATTGAGATTTCCAATTATAGAATTGCCCCCACTCTCTGGCTGTATCTAATCTACTAAACTTCTGCTACCTTAGGCCCTCTTCCCAATCACTCAGTGAAGCCCAAGTCCTATAAAATGGGTTCTTGCTGGCACCCCACCATTCCCCATAGCTGTGCTCTCCCTCTCAAAATGAGTAGCACAGTAATCTTGTTTACTTGCAGGTGCCTCAGGGTGGTCTCTGGCTGAAGGGCATCTACAAGACATTTGACTGAAGTCTTGAAGAATGATCAGGTGTTTGCCAAGTAGAGAAGGAGGGAAGGGTGCTCGGAGCCAAAGATGCAAGAGAGCAAACACTTTCACAGAAGGTGGAGGAAGAGTGTGCTGAGCATGTTTGTGTACAGGGCTGGGGAGTGGGGATGCAGTAGAGGTGGGTGGGGCCAGAGTATGACCAGTGTTGAACGCCAGTCCACAGAGCAAGGCCAGGACCCGGGGAAAGCAGACCTGAGATGTATGCCTCCTTTAATTTTGCATCCCAGATGCCTCAGCCCACTGTGAAATTAGTAGATGAGGCTGTCACTAGTGCCATCTCTAAGGTGCTGTCTCCTGCTGTCTGCAGTGACCATTTCCAGTGACCATTCAACACACGTCATCCCAGCCCTGGCATGAGACTTGGTATGGAATTTGGGCAGGGGCCCTATCAGCCTCTCATCCCAATTGATAAACTCATCTAGGTCCCTCCCATTGGAGCTTCTTTTCTCTTTCCTGGCCCTTTTGCCAAAAGGAGTTTCGCAGCAGCTCCTCCTCCCTGAGGCCAGCGTAAATACTAACAACAAAAGCTTCCCTGGATCTCAGACCCCTCTGCTTCACTTGCCCCTCATCTCCATGTTGTCCTGCTCTCCATCCCTTCTTATAATCATTCCTGTCAAAAGGCTTGGCCCTCTCTTGTCAACTCAGGGCCCATTTTGGGTCCTATCTGACCCATGACCCCAGGAAGCATGCTCCTCTCTTGGCATCGGCAGCCCTTCCTGGTTCTTGATCCTGGAGCCTCTCCTGGACTGATTCCTTCTCCTCTGACCAGGGGACTTGGATGCCTGGGGTCTGGGCAGTTCTGTTCTTGGCATTACTTCTCCTTGGGTGACTTCACTTTTGCTGGAATCTTGACCTTGTTGACCCCAGATCCTTCTCTCAATCTCTAGACTCCTGGATCTTACTATCTGCCACATGCTTCTACTTGGGCTCCCATCTTGGGCTGGGTTTCTTATGTCAAAGTTTTACATGCAAGGGACGCGATGGGAAGATCTCCTGGGAAGAAGTGGCAAGGGTGCAGGGGAAGCACGCTGGAAGGGGAAAGAGCCCAGCGAGGACAGTAGAGCTCCCCTGGGGGCTCTGGGGAGTAACTCACACTGCAAGCATGCCCCAACTGGAGGCAGGGTTTCTGGGCTTGCACATTCCTGCACCCACAGTCAGGCTTGGAGTCACCCCACGAGATGCTCATTCCCAGGGACAGCAGCATCCTGAAGGCAGCCTGTTTAGGACAAGATGCAGGGCAGGGCCAACCATAGGACACAAATTCCATTTAAGTGGGGAGGACAAAGATCCATGAAGACAACATTCAAGACCATGCCCACCGTCACCCCAGGCAGCTCACTTCTGGGATTTGACACCCTCTTGGACCTGCCCAAGAGCTGGAACCACTCTCCAACCCAGGTCAGTGTAGTCTAAGCCTCTGGGCTAGCTCTTTCTCTAAGCCCTGCACTGGGCAATGGCGTGGGCAAGGCTGGGATTTGGGAGATGGCACTGTAGAAGACCAACCAGGCCTTGCCCCAGGAACTCCTAGTCTAGCAAGTAAAGTCTCTTCTAAAGAGACCATTAGGAACCCCTGAGGCCAGTAAATGACAGAGGGAAAGGGCTGTGGCCACCCCTCCTCCACTTCAAGGAGGAGGGGCTCTGGGGCTGGGATGAGCAAGGACAGACAGCTCAGAATTGAGTCAGGAAGATGAGATCAAGGATGACTTCACAGAATGAGGAATTGTTAATCAAGTAAAGAGATGGAAGAGGTGGTTCAGGAGCAAAGCACGGCAAGAGCGAAGGTAGGGAGGCAGGACACAGCCTGGTTTATACGAAGAATAGCAGACTTTGGTTTCACTGAGAAGTCCCATGAGTTTATCCACCAAGCCATCTGGACTGTTTTTGGCCTAATGGTTTTCTCTAAAGTACTAACTTTTTTTTAACTTAAATACATTTATTTCAGAAGGAAACTTTTATTTTTACCTCAACTAGAATATGAATATCACTTTGCTACAAAAGAGAAGTGACTGAAAGTAAAGATGCTACTAAGTTCTAGCTGAAGGCTGTTGCCTGGCTGGGCTCTGAGCAGAAGTCCTGCCCCCTCTTTCACTAAAATAGTTCCACAGTTATCAGAGAGGTGTTCAAGACAAGCCAGCACCAAATGGAGATTTCTGCCTGCTGTAGTCTGGTGGTCTGAAGGAGTCAGGCTGTGTGGCTTTGCAATGCTATATGATCCAGCACCGCTTTATGCATCTCAGATTTGGGAGAACCCTAAATTTGGTCAGGCAAGGCCACAGGGATGGGCCAGAGTCAGGTTCAGAAAGTTCTTGGGAAGTAGGCTGAGCCAGGCTGAGGAGTTTGGGCTTTCTCAAGAGGGCACTAGGGAGACATGGGAGAACTAATTGCAAGCAGGTATGTCACATGATCCATCATAATTCAGGTCTTGGCCTGACAGTGTCCAGGGGTAACCTTCTCATATGGGGATGACTCCTTCTCTTCCTTCCTTCCTTCCTTCCTTCCTTCCTTCCTTCCTTCCTTCCTTCCTTCCTTCCTTCCTTCCTTCCCCTCACTCCCTCCTTTCCTTCCTCCATCTCTTCCTTCCTCTTCTCTTCCCTTCCCTTCCCTTCCTTCTCTCTCTCTCTCTCTCTCTCTCTCTCTCTCTCTCTCTCTCTCTCTCTCTCCCTCTCATTTGAATACAGGCTGTGTTTATACAATGTTTCATGGTCTACAAATTTTATTGGGTAGAGGTTGTCCAGAATAGGTATCTTTCCCATCTTATTTATAAGGAAGGAGAGACATGGTGAAATTGATAAAGTTCCATGGACATTCAGGGGTAAAACTTGATTCTAGACACTCTGAATCTCAGTCTTATACCAGTCAGGAGACTGTTAGAATAATCCAGGTGAGAGATGTTGGTGGCTCAGACACAGTAATGAACGTGGAATTGGTGAGAAGTGGTCATATTCTGGATATGAATTGGCTGTGTTAAGGAAGGAAATAGAGGGGTCAAAGGTGACCTCAAGCTTTTTACCTGAGCAACAGAAAGAAGAGCAGACTTGGGGGCAGGAACTCCTGAGGGTAGTGGCGCTGAGTGAGGTTTGAGATGTCCATTTAACGAGGGAAGAGGTTGCCCAGGAGGCAGCTGAACATGTGGGCCTGGAGTCTGGAGGGGCTGGGGGTCTGGACAGGAGATGCGCATTTGGGGTGATCAGCATGTAGACGAAGGAGGCTACGAAGAGGTCGATATAGACAGAGAAGCGACAAGGGCCAAAGAATGAGCCCCAGGTTCCACAAAAGTTGGGAGAAAGAAACCAGAGAAGGAGCTGAGAGAAGCGATAGGTAGAAGAGCTAGGCAGAGTTGCAGGGAGGGGCTGAGC
Organism: Rousettus aegyptiacus; assembly: GCF_014176215.1. Lineage (NCBI taxonomy): Eukaryota > Metazoa > Chordata > Mammalia > Chiroptera > Pteropodidae > Rousettus > Rousettus aegyptiacus. The sequence goes on along the minus strand of NW_023416307.1, from coordinate 123,335,012 downwards.
TGCTCCAGGAGGCAGGCAGCATAGGGAGCCGGGAGACAGGGCTGCAAAGAGGTGGGTCCCCTCTGCTGGAAGAGCTTGAAGCCCCCTGCGGATTGCAGAGGCTTGAGTAGTAGATTCCTCCTTTCGGTACACAGACCTCAACGTTTTGCCACAAAAGGCTTCTTCAGCCCTTCCCCAACAAATAGAAACTTTGCTTTAATTTTTTTTTCCAGAAAAACAAATGATGATTGGTATTTTTCCAAGGGATTAACTAAAAACCAGTTTCTACTTGATTCAGAAATTGGTGTGTTTAACACACTCCCTTCCAAAAATAACAATAACAATAATGGCAAAATAACACTGAACACAAATAGGGTCTATTAGAAACCAAAAAAGATATCCAGAGGAAAAAAAAAATATGTCTAAAGTTTTAACAACCAAGCCAGCATCCTCCTTGACTTCCAGACTCTGATCGGAGCTGAGCATTGGGAGCAAACACAGGTATGTTTCCTCCAAGGCACAGGTCCATGTCAGCACATTCATCAGTAGGGGGTCTGGTCCTGTCCAGGCTTCCTGAGCTGGCTTTATGCTCCCAAGCTGATGGACAAAGTGACTTTCTGCTAAGTGGTGTCCGGGTCTGGGTTTGTAGTATCTGTGCTTCTCCTCAAGGTGGGCAGCCCACTTCTCCAGGAGACCCCTGGTTTGACCACCAGGGGCCAGTCTCAGTGGCTTCTTACTCCTTGGGCTGGCATTTGATGCTCTTCCCAGCCTCTCAAGCTTCCTTCCTTCAGGCTCAGCCCTTCCTAGCGTGCATCTGGTTTCCCACCTCTGAGCCTTTGCAGCTGCTGTTCCCGCCCTCTGATATACTCTCGCCGCCACTCCTCCCAATTTTGCATAGTCAAATTCTCACCATCTCTTAAGAGCAAGATGACCACAGAATCTCACTGACCTGCCAGTTCTGGTTATACCCACTATCCTAGGATAATTATTAATAGTATCCCCTTTCACTCTTGAAAATATCCTGATTCATGCAATAGATCCTTTAATCACCTGACAAGAGGCTCAGCTCAAATGCTTCCTCCAGGAAGCCACCCCTGATTTCCAAAAAAAATTCTCCTTTAGTCTGAACTTATACAGTCCAAAATCCCTTTTGTAAGTGTATCACATGCTAGCAGACAACCTCCTCTGCATGTGTCCTCTCTCTCTGTAGGCAGATACAGACTTTACTAAAAACATTTACAAACATAGTGCCATGGCTTAGATTGTGTCACACAATAAGCTACATTGAAGTCTTAACCTTGGATACCTGTGAACATGACCTTATTGGAAAATAGTCTTTGTAGATTTAGCCTAGTCTGAGGTCATTAGGGTGGACTCTAATCTGATATGGCTGTGCCCTTTAAAAAGAGGACATTCGGACAGAGACAAACACATACAGAGGGAAGGTGGTGTAAAGACACCCAAGAAGATAGCCATGTGACTGAAGGGTTGCATCTATAATCCAAGGGACAAAGGATTGCCGACAAACACTGGAGGCTGGAAGAGGCCAGAAAGGATTCTACCCTAGAGCTATCAGAGAGAGCATGGCCCTGCTGACACTTGGGCCTGGAATTAATAGCCTCCAGAACTATGAAACAGTAAGTTGCCACTGTTTTAAGCCTCACTGTTTTTGATACTTTATTACAACAGACTTAAGAAACTAATTAAAATAGTAACTACTCTTTTAAATAACTGTTTTATTGAGATACAATTTATATACTATAAAATTTAAAGTGTGCAATTAGATAGATTTTAGTATATTCGCAGAGTTGTGCAACCATCAGCACCATCTAATTTTAGAATGTTTCATCACCCCCAACAAGAAAATGCTTATCTATTAGCGGTCTCTTTTCATTCTCCCTTGCCCTTCTGCTTTCTATCGCTATGGATTTACCTATTCTGGGCATTTCATACAATATGTGGCCTTTTGTGTCTGGCTTCTTTCATTCAGCAGCCTGTTTTCAAGGTTCATCCCTGATTAGCATATATCAATACTTCGCTCCTTTTTATGACCCAATAATAGTCCCTTGCATGGATAGATAACAGTTTATTGACCCATTCATCAGTTGATTATTTGGATTATTTCCACTTTTTGGCTCTGGTGCATAATGCTGCTGTGAACATTCGTATACCAGTTTTTTGCATGGACATATGTTTTTGATTCTCTTCAATAAGTAACTCTTTATAATGGAACGATAATGCCCGCAAGTGGTATACAAAGCTGCCAGTGGTAGAAAAGTTTATACAACTAAAAGCCAGACTGTTTCTCTTCCCTTCCCAGAGACCACCGTTTGTTTTGTTCCCGTCCTTCCAGAAACGTTTTCTGCACATACGCACTTGGTAAGTGAATGCTTCTTTCCTTCAGCAAGAGTACCAGCATGTGACTGTTCTGTCCCTTGTCCTTCCTATGTATCAACACCTCTGGATGCTTCTGCATCAGTGTATAGAACTGCATTTCATTCTTTGAGTGACTGCCTTGCCGAATTGCTTGAATGTGCCCTTATTTATTGAAGCATTTGAAGGGCATTTAGATTGCTCTTAATCTGTTGTCACTGAGGATATGCCCCCCTGAACATGCTTGTGCACCCATGCAAAGACACTTGGGGCCAGGCGGGGGGAAGTAGATCAGAAAGGGGGTAGACCAGAAGGCCCAGAGGTGAATTTACTGGGGCATAGATTATGAGTTTTTCTGGTATGCATGAGATGGCCCTGAGTTTTTTGACTTTGGAGCTGAGTCTTAGTTGCCCTCATGCACAGCAGACATCTGTCCAGTGGGGAGATGAGCAAAACTTGCCCTGGCCCATTTCTTCCCTTGAACCTGTTTTGAGCCTCAAAGGGCTAGAGGATAAATGCTGGACTATAATTGCTAATTCACCAGCCAGTGGGTGACCTTATGTTTCTATACAGCCCATGTATAGAAACCAGATTCTTTGTCAACCTGTTCCCATAAATGTGAAGAACCAAGCTCAACTATCCTCTTAAATAATAGTAACTTTCAAGAAGTTGAGAGTCTGCAACTTTAAAACCAGCCAGATTAACAAAAATAATCTTTCTGAATTATCGACTTAGTATCATGGCATAGAAAGTCTTTTTTTTTTTTTTTTTTCTTCTTTATCTTGCCGACTCAAAGACAGGCTTTGCAAACAAATTGCATTGACTGTGTCCATTGTTTTCTAGCTAGACAAAGTTTTTTTTTGACAAATCAATTTTATCGTGAGGCATGCCTTAAAAGTTGAGAAGCAGGTGAGGTCAACTATCTCCCAACCTGAAAACTAAATTAGTTCAGCGACCTCGAGAACATTCCTTATCTTCAGTAGATAGCAGTTTGCTTACAGGCAGAAATAAAACGACACTAGGATTTTAAACTCCTAGATCAAGCTAATCTCTGTACATTGATGGACAGGGAGTTCGCTCTTTTGATATAAAGCCTTAATCTCAGACTAGGGGCTAATGTCAAATTTAAGTGTCTACACCTTGTTTGAACTTGAAGTACAAACAAAGGGTTAATGTATTTCACCATCTAAACGAGATGTTTAGGGATCTTGTTTGCCTAAATAAACTCAGAGTCAATCTTATTAGCCTGTGCAGGTACCTTTGGCAGAGGTTTGGGGGAGGAGATGTGGCTTGGGAGTGGCCCAGGGATTACTGATCAATTAGCATTTCTTCCCCTGGCTCATTACTGGTGGATAAAGGCACCTCCTGCGGCTCCCAGCAGGTTGGGAGCAGGAAGTTGGGTGGTTTGGACAGCAGGAATCTGGCTCCACAAAGGCTGCTGAAAAGCCATTGTTCCAGGGTTTTAGCGGGCTCTTTTTGCTGGCAGCTCGCTCATGTCTCAACTGGAGCCAAGGTCTTCACCCAGACACTGATGAACAACACAGTTGGTGCCAGAATAAGCTTAATGACATTCCCCTGCCAACCAGCCATTCTCCCTGCTCAAGAACTTTCAATGACTCCCCATTGCCCACTCGCTCTCTGCTTGGTGCTCCAAGCTGACCTAAGTACCTGGCTAATCCTGATGCCCACTATTTCTTATTGTTTTGTTTTAACCAACATGTTTCCAGTATCCAGTCAGGGCCAGGCACCATCCTAAGTGTAGTGTAAGCATCATCTTGTTTCATCTTGATGAGCGTTCTTAGGGAAGCTCTTATTCCTGTTGCATAGACAAGGAAACTGAGGCTCAGAGCAGCTAAAGCAGCCTGCCTAATGCTGCACAGCCAGGCAGCAAAAGGCTGCACAGTTCCCAGTCCTGAGCCCTCCCTCGCTGACTGAGGTTGGGGCCATGTTCTGAGCATTAATGTGGGAAGGATAATAATGGAGGGCTTCTGAGGGGATGATGATGAATGAAGAGAGGGAACAAGTTAGGCAGTGAGAGGGGAAGAACATTCCAGACAGAGGGAACAACAAAAAAAAGGTCTTTCTCTCTCTGGGCCTCATTTTCCTCATCTGTCAAGTGTGTACTCCTGTGTGCGTGCGAGTGTGTGTGTGTAGTTGGAAGGTGTTGCCTTCTGGTTCTCTGAATCTACTTGCACCCTAAAACAACATGATTTCTCTGACTTTTCCTCAGAATCCGGGAGTGACTAGTAGGTGCCTCTTTAAATTGTATGCCCTAGGCACCTTGCTTGTCTCACCCCTAGCTCCATCAGGCAGCTGGCTGTAATCACCCCCAAAACCCGATTCGGGAAATAAATAAACAGACCCACTGAGATTGGTGCACTAGGGGTGGGGAGGACTGGAATAGGCTCTTCCGGTCCCAGTCAGCTGGGCCTGGGCAAGGGCTGCCCCCTTTAGCACAGGGCACCATCTCCACGACTCCTTGCCACCTTGTAAATCTGGTCAGTATTACTCATTTTTATCTGACGCAAGGCCCTTACAGCAATTTGAGTTTGCGACCTTGGGGCAGCATGTTTCCCAAGGCCCATGAGGACCCATTATTCAGTGTCTATTCTACGTAACGAATCTTGGGCGGCCATGTTACATCTCATTTGCTGCTTTTCATTTTTCTTGCTTTCTTCTTCCCTGCTTTCTGGCTCCATCATTTCCTATTCTTTCCCTTTACCCTCTCTTCAGTCTGCAGCAAATCTCCCTCCTACCCCTACTTATTTCTCTATTACATCATGTCTGAATATACTCTGACATAAAAAGTCTATCAGGGGTCAGGAAAGCCCCTAGAAAGGTGGTAACACTTGAGTGGGACTTTGAGGGGGTGAACAGATGTTTGTCAGGTAGAGGGGAGGAAGTAGCAGACCAGCATGCTTAAGTACAAGGGCTGGATTCATACACTCAAAGTCTGAATCCTGGCTTTTCCACTCTGCAGCTCTGTGATTTAGAGAAAATTACATCACGTCATCAAGTCTCAGCGATCACATCAGTATTATGGGCATTTCTCTAGCACCTACTAAAAGGGCTGAGCTCAGCCCTCAGTGAGAACGTTTCTTGGTACAGGCCTGGCACCTGATTTACAGAAGGCTCTCTATAGGTATTTGTTGAACGAATGAATGAATAAGATATGCCAGGCAGACGGAATGGCATAAAGAAAGGTCTGGCAACAAGATCAAGCACGGCATGTTTGGGGAACTGTCTCCATGCCAGAATCTGTGGTAGAGCCTAATCTTAGTGGCTCCTGGGAGCCAATAGTGCACATCTCTTTCCAACTCTACATTCAGTGCTATTACCTCAGTAGCTTGGAATCCACCACCGTGGAAGTCTTTGCACCATGGAAATTGGCAAACACTACAAGTCAGAGCTTTTTTTCCCTCTCTCCGGTGAGCCAATTCACAAGCATACCATGCCGCAGACAGGTTAGGGTTAGATTTCAAAGGGCCTTTGGACAGCAGGGCCTAGTGATATTCTATTTACTCTTTGTTGTAGGACTTCAGAAAAACAGTTTGAACCTCCCTGACCTGAGAAAGACATGTTTTTTAGAAATAAAGAAGCTCAGAATTTGAGTTCATAAAAAATCCCAAACATATCACTATGTTATATTTTCATAATTCTAAAAATGATCTTCAGCTTAATTTTTTTAAAGGACCATTTGTTTCTATTGAATTAGCAAAACTTGAATTAGAAAATTATTTAATTTTCAAGCAAAAAATCAGGAAAATTTTTAATTGGGAGAAATGGGTTGTGGAGGCCCTGTGTGAGAGGGTGGTAGAAGTGAGTTCATTTATGATTTTGCAAGAAAGGATGTTTGTTGGCCTTTATCCTGATAGCGGTGGGAAATCATTGGAGGGTGTGAAGCAAACAAACAATATGATCAGATTCTGGTCTTGGAAAAGACCCTTCCCACTGGTCTGAAGAGTCTGGAGGGTGCCAACATGGATGCAAGGAGACCAGGCAAGAGATAACAGGGTGTAGATAAGCATGTGTCTGGAGAGACAAGACCATGTGTTCACTTTATTTCATTTTCCTCCTGGGCACTCAGCTGTACTACATTTCCCAGCTTCCTCTGCAGTTAGGAGGGACCATGTGATTTAGCTCTAGCTAACAGAATGTGAGAAGAAGTGATATAAACCATTTCCAGGCCTGTTCTTAAAAACCTCCCATACAATCCTCCCGGCTGTTTCCTTCACATACTTCATGCCAAGGATCGAATGGAGGACTCCAAGGCCTAGGGAATAGCAGAGCCACTGGCTGGAAGGAGTGTGGGTTGATAAATGGCTGTATGGAGCAGAGCCCTATCATCTCCCTGCACTGGACTATCCTGAGAGGAACAAAGCTACCTTGTGTGTTGAGCCATGAGATCTGGGGCTGTTTGTTATAGCAACTGACCTGACAGATGTAATGGGGATGGAGGCAGACAGATGTGTAGACCTGAGAGCAATTTGGGAGTAAAATTATAGGACTTGTGATAGATTGGATATGCAAGGAGAGATGAGGAGACATTGTGGGCCATGCCCAAGTTTCTTATGAACAAGGATGACCTTTACTATGAGGAGACCCTCAGGTGGTTGATCTTGAGTTTGAGGTGTTTGAGACACCAGAGTGGAGATCTCAAGAGGCTCTTCTCTAGACCTGTGCAACCCAAGGCAGTCTGACAGTTGCTCTTGGGAGCACATCACAGTGGCAAAAGCCGCCTATGATTCATGGGGAAGAAATACAAGGAGTGTCTGTCTGTGGAGCCACCGTGCTGCCCTTGGCCAGAGCATACCCACGTGGTCGAGGGAAATACCTACTGCTTCCTCCCAGTCCAGCACACATGCCACCATGTCCAGACTTTGGACCCCAGCAAATTCCAGAATCCAATCCCAGGCATGAAGCCAACCCTGCCCTGAATGCTGAGATTGGGATAGTCTCTCAGAACTGAGTGTGGTCTAATCTCCTGGGTTGTCCTAGTGATAGTCCCTTCACACCTTCATAGTTCTATTTCTCTCATGTGGGTAGTGACTACTTTTGGCTACCCAGCACAGGCACATCCTGGAGCTCTTTTCTTTTGTCTTTAGGAGGCCTAGGGCTAGGATACCATATTTCATTTCCCCAGAGGGAACTGTCAACTGTGCCAGGTCTTGGGGCCTAGATTACTGGTCCAACCACTCTTGACATGGTAAAGAGGTCACATGACCCCCAAAGCATGACCCTTAATGGGCACAGAGTCCCAGGCAGCCACTGTCCTCAGAAAGGGACCGTGGGCCTGGCATCCAGAGCAATTCCTAGGCTCATTTGAAAACCCATTTCAACCAGCTTAGTCTAAAAGGCATCACAGAATCCAAGGGAGTGTGGAACCAAAATTTAAAATCAGGCACGCAGACGCCACTACAACCTTCTCTGCATCTCTCATCTCTGCTTCTTAAGGACCAACACAAAACAAAAGTGGATGGTTACTCACCCAGCATCCCTTCTCACTTCAAATAGCCCTGATTTTGTTCAGCAATGTTCTCAGTTAAATACTCTTTCCCAGATTCCTTTGCTGTAGCCATGACATATGGTCTTGGTCAATGAGATGTAAGCAGACACCTGGTGTGTGTTCTAGAAAGACTTTGGTTTTTTGTTTTTTGATAACATTTGACCTAACCCTTCTCCCCTTCATCTTTTCTTAAATGCAGATATGATGGCTGGAGCAGGGGCAGTCATCTTATAGCCATTAGAGAAAGGTAAGAAAATCACAAAATTCTAGCCCTGACCTCAGTGAGTGACTGAATCAATACTCATGGTCACCTCCTTCTAGATTTCTTATCATTTGAGAATAATATAACTTTAATATTAAACCTTGAATGTTCCAATTTGTTTTGACTTGCAGGTAAAAACTCTCCTAATGGAGACAATCGCTGTCACTTTCATCACAACTACATAAATGGAAACGTAATTGCTCCTGGCCCCTGATCTTCTGGTTTTATGGCATCTGAACTCAACTTTCTGAATCCCAAGTTATATTCCCAGATTGAGACTCATTGGCCCAGCTTAGATTACTTATTCCCAGTCCAATCACCAATGGCGGGGAGGGCAAGCTATGAGTGGTCCAGTTGGTGCCAACATCTAGACTAACGAGTTATGGCCAGCATAGGTGTGGGAGGGGTGTTATTTGAACATGACAGTAAGAAAACCTCTGAGCAGCCTGACCTATTAATGTTGGTTCTAGTCACTGATTGACTCTTCTCCACTCACCCCCTTCAGCTTTCATCATTCCGCCATGTTTATTCTGCATTCACTGTGTGTGCTGCATGGTGCTGGGACAGGGCAGGATTTGAACTGGGTCCACGATCTGGCCCATTTTACCTGTTAGACCTCAAAAGCAGCCTGGGTCCATATGGCCATTAGACTCAGTTTATAGGCTTGGGTTCAAATCTGGGCTCTGCCTCTTACTTACTGGCTGGTGACTATTTCTCACTGTGGCTCAGTTTCCTCATCAGCAACAGGTCAGGACTACCTGCTGCTCTGAGTTCTTTCTAGGCTTCAGTGAGCTTCGGAATCAGCAGAATAGATTCTATTTTCCTACCCAACCCACCCTACCCTCCGCTTCTTCCTGGCTGTGTGACCTCAGGGTGCTTGCCTCACGTCTCTGTGCATGATCTCCCATCTGTAATCCAAAGGGATAATCCTGACCTTCTAGGTTGTTGGGATAAGAAGATTCATAAAACAACTCTGGGCCACACAGGAGGTACACAATAAATCCTAAAAATAAAAATTTAATGGCCCTGAGGGAATGTATGACAAATCACAGGCAGAGTTTCCTGAGGCTAGCCACTTAGGAGGAGGTTGGGCACTGGGTGAGGTCCAGCACAGAGATTTTGCTGGAGCAGGACAAGCAAAGGGTCTCTCAGACCCCCGCCTCAGGACTGTGTAAGCTCATGGGACTAGTTGGCAGATGTGGGTCAGTGGTACATGCCAGTCCCCAAGGTGAGGGCAGCAGAAAGCTGTTCCTGTCCATCTGAGGGCTGGCAGCCACCGGGGCCACATCCACATAGGAAAGAGAAACCAAGGACAACACATGGGTCCTGTCAGTGACAGCTGCTGGCCGTGGAAGGGAGGCTGACCTTCTCTTGTCTCCCGTCCCCGGAGCTGGGCAGGGCTGGGTGAATGGACAGTGGCTCTAATTCAGGTGTTTAGGTGTTCCCCAAACATTTCGTGGCACCTCCTTAGCTGCAGGCTGGGGGCTTTGCAAAAATCAAGTTCCTTGCCCACAGCAGGTGTGTACCACTATCTTCCAGGCCCAGGCCCTGGGCCAGGGCTTCAGAGAAGGGCTCGCTCTGCTTTTAGGACACTCACTGACTAATGAAGGATGGAAAGCACAGGCCAAATCAGAATGGTTCTCTTTATCTGGATCTGCTGAGCATCAGGAACTTCAACCCATACATTCACGTACGTGTCATTATTGTTTACCATGACCCTAGGAAAGAGGACCTGTTATTATCCCCATTTTAAAGGAAAGGAAACTGAGGCTCTGAGAGGTGAGTTGGCTTGGTCAGGGTCACATAGTCAGCAAGTGGGAGCTGGATTCCAGACCAAGTCTGTCCAACCCCAAAGCGTGGTCTCCTTCTCTTGCATGACAGTCTCCAGGGAGCAGCGCAAAGTCAAAATAGTCTTACGGTTTCATGGGGAGCAGCTGGGCTGGGTATCAGAGAACTGACCCTTATTCACCAAAGCCTTGGCTGTTGCTTAAACCATCTTTCCTTCCTCTCCCCAGCCAAGCTCTCTCTTCACCTCCAGGTCTACATGCTGCCTCCTATGGGAAGCCCTTCTTGATTCCCCCAATTTGGAATTCCTCCTCTCAGCTCCCCTAGCCCCCTTTGTCTGAACCCATTGCCTATCTCAGGAAAATCCAAACTCCAGAGGACAAGACTATTTCTGCCACATGCCCCACAAAATCTTCAGGATTTAGTGTGCAGCAAGGCATCTGGCATATAGTAGTCCCTCAATAAACATGTGGAATATATGGAATAAATGACTCTGACCAGATCTACTTCCCAAACAGTACAGACCCTTTTTTGAAGGGTAAGAACTATATCTCTGGACCAAGGGGAACAGGATTAAACACACCTGGGGTCCCAGGGACCGCTTCTCAGGACCCTAGCCCCCACTCAAAGTGAGATGTGTCCCCAGAGCCCCGCCCATTGAATTTTTTCCTGCCGACTCACTCTGTGATTCATTCTTAGCCCCTGGCATGCCTGGGCCTACCCAGAGGCCACAGGCCCTGGTGCTAAGTATAGTGACTGCAAAATGTCCCCGTGAAATTCCAGGCAGAGCCAGGGGGGCTGGTGGCACATTCCACAGAGCTTCCTTGGGCCCTCCTACTCAGCGCCAGGGCCTGAAGGGGAACCAAGCGTCCTTCCAGTAAATAGCTGAAGGGCTGGGTCCCCATCTCAGGATTTTGACCAGCAGCCACAGAGCTCAAGGACAAAGGTGCCCTTTAATGTCAGAGGAGCTTGGTGTAGTGGGATGGGAGCTGGAGGGAGCCCATGAATGACGTACTTCAGTGGATAGTGGCTTTGTCGAGGTTCAGGGAAAACCCCTCTCCTTGGGAATTCTACTGACATGTAGGACAATCCACGCTCACAATAAAACTCTCTTGCTGAGGGTAAGGGCCTGCCTCCTTGTGCCTCGCTGGAGTTTGAAGTGTCCTGGCTCTACTCGTTGGGTCTCAGACCCACCTGTCTCCTGACCTTCACAGGACAGGACCCCCAGCCCTCTCCAGCTCTGTAGCCCTTCCAGGTTTTCCCTGTCTGCTCTGTCCCTCCCCCAGAGATGAGCCGAAGATCACCCAAACAAGGTTGAATAGAGGAGTCAGGAAATGTATGTAGGAAAGACCCCTTCCTCTCTTCTGAACATAGCATAACCCCGTATGTACTACGGAGGCAGTGAAGATGATCTTAAGTTACCTTAAATGTTGACTTGGGTTAAGCTTGTGGCCTATTAAGACCTTTAGATCTTGTTCACGTGAGCATACTACCTGGGAAGGCCTCCTCCCACATACATTTGGGCAATTGGTTTCAATCAATTCCTCCTCCATCTAGGTCTTTCCAAACAGAGGAAGCCACATCCCCCTCATCCTAAGTCAGAAACCTGTCTTTTCTCTGAACTGTCAGTTCAGTGGGGATGCGGAGAGGCTGCCAGAGCACTAGAGCCTCCCCAGCACTGAGCACGATGCTTCCGCAGAGGAGGCCCTGAGCTGGAAGCCCTTTTTAAAATGTGAAGTATATATACATAAAGAGGATTATACAGTAGTTTAAAGACTAATTCAACATGATCAAGCAAGGCATTGAGTCAAATCAATGGGAAAGGAAAATGCTTTTAATGGATGGAAAAATAGGATATCAGAAAAAAAGAATCCCGACAGCTACCTCACTCCATACACAAATAATAATAATAATAATAATAATAATAATAATAATAATAATAGGAGGAGGAAACTTTGGGAGGTGATGGATATGTCTATGGCCTTTGCAGTGGTGATGGTTTCATGGCCATATACTTATCCCCAAACTCATCGAGTTGCATATATTAAATGTGTACAGCTTTTTACATGTCAAAAATTTCAATTTGAAATGGATCATAGACATAAATGTAAAAAGCAGAACCAAGATCCTAGAGGACATAGAGACGCATATCTTTGCTATATTAGGGAAGCAAAGGTTTCTTGGTCAGGACACAAAAAGTACTAACTCTAAAAGAAAAATATTGAAAAATTGGATTTCATTCAAATTCAAATTTTCTGCTCAGTAAAAGATATCATTAACAAAATTGATATTCGAGACAAAGACTGAGAGAAATTATTCACCATATGCATGTGTGCGTGTGTGTGTGCATGTGTGCGTGCATGTGTATCTGACAAAGGACTTATTCCCAAAACATATAAAGAATTACAGATCAACAGTAACAAGAAAAACATCCAATTGTGAAAAATGCCAGAAGACTTGAATGGATGCTACAAAAGAAGATATGCTAATGGCCACTACGCACATAAAATGGCACTCAACACCAAGGAGATACAAAATATCAGAATTAAAATTATAGCCAGATACCATTTTATACCCACCAGAATGGCCAAAATTTTAAAAACTTACAGCACCAAGTGCTATGAGGATGTAGAGCAACTGGAATCTCATGCTCTGCTGGAAGACATATAAAATGTACAAATACTTTGGAAAACAGTTGGGAAGTTTCCTCTGAGGTTAAGCAGCTAAGGAGATTTCAACGTTACTATAAATTAAGTATAATCTGCAGAACGTCTCAATCATCCATTCCTAGTTATTTACCCAAGAGCAATAAAAGCATGTTTATGTGAAGACTTGTGTGAAAATGTTCATAGCAGCTTTTTCATGTTAGCCCAAACTGGAAACAACCCAAATATCTATCACCAGGGAATTGGATAAATAAACTGTGGAAAAATAAAAATAAATAAACAAAAAATAAGTAAACTGCGGAACATCCTCATGATAGAATACTACTCAACAATCAAAACGCATGGGTGAATCTCCAAACAGTATGCTGAAGGGAAGAATCCATCTGTGTGAAACTCCAGGACAGGAGAAACTGACCAATGGTGAAAGAAATCAGAGCAGCATTTGTTTCTGGGGACCATGTGTGACTGCAAAGGAATACAAGGGAAATCTCTGGCATGCTGAAAATGTTCTATATCTTGCTCAAGTGATAATTACAAGGGTGAATACTAATGTAAGAATGCATCAAAGTGAATATTTAAGTTGAACGCAATTTATTCTATCCTAATTTTATTTGCCTTCAGCAAAATATATCTTAAAATTAAAAAATTTTTAAAAATAATTCATCTAGTTAATGAATGAAAATAATAATAACATAGCAAACAATTCATTTCCACTACCCAGCTTGAGAAATAGAGCATGACCACTATCTTAGGACCTTCTCATTTTCCTCTCTCCCTCACAGGTAAGCATTAGCTGGAATTTCATGTGTATTAGTCCTCTGATTTTCCTCTTACTTGTACCACTTCTGCCCATGTCCTTAAATAGTTATTGTGTAGTGTGTCTGTTTGTGCACGCTATGTAAATGGAAACATTCTGCCTGTATTCTTCTGAGAGTTGCTTTTTTCACTCACATTGTATCTCCAACATTCATTCACGTTGCATGTAGCTATAACTCGTTCATTGTCATTATTGTATAACATTTCAGTGTGGAGCTATAGTGCAATTTGCTTATCATTCTCCTGTTGATGAACATTGGGTTATTTCTAGCTTAGGTCAAATGGTGCTTGTGCATGTCCTCTGGTGCACATGGGTACAAGTTCCTCTAGGGTAGAAACCCAGGACAGAAATTTCTGGGTTATGGAAAATGCATGTCTTCAGTTGACAAAATAAAATTCCAACTTTACTAGATATTATTGGATAGTTTCCAAAGTGACCCTGGATAACTTTGCAATTTACATTGCCACAGCAGAAGATGAAAATTCCAGTTGCTCCACATCCTCACCAGACCTTAGACTTATTGGACTTTTAAATGTTTGAAAACAAATATAGGAATCCCAAACTCAGATACTTTGGAGGCCATTAAACTAACAAGTGATTGGACTGGGGGGACAGTAGGGAGAGGTGGGGACTGCAGCAAATTGGAACACACACGTTCTGTCGAATACAGATGGCCTCCGCTCTGCTCCCTGATGATGTTTGGGAGGGAATGGCTGCCAGAGTTCAAGAGTGTTCCAAAGAAGCCAGAAATCCAGGTTTTTACATAAAATCTGGTTTTGGGATGTCAGCAATGATTTCAGATTTGTTTAACACACTGTATTGTACCAAGTACATTTGTGGGCCAAGCCCAGACTCTCTTAGTGGATTTATTTCATTAAAATTCAATGTAATTTGGATTTATAGCTATTGGGACTTACTGGAACTTTGGCAAGTAACCGCAACTCCCCGTGGCTTGTGTGCTTATGTGCTCTATAGATTGTTATTCCTTCCTGGTGGGAGTCCAGCATTCTTCCTTCTGCTTTATTACTCAGAAAGCTTAGTTTTCCAGAAGTCTCGTTGCCACAGAAGAACAAGAATAATGAGGTGCTACTCTCATCTACTGTGCAGTTAAATCTGACTCATTTCAAGCTACTGGAGGAAATCACTCCCTGGGAATCCGTCCTATAAATTGTTTTTTCCAAAATAGAAATCAGATGATGTCACTTCCCTTGCTGGAACCCTTCGATTGATACCCATCATCTTCAGAGACAGTCCAAACTCTTGACCAAGGGCGCTTTTGTTGAATCTTTGCCTCACACTCTTTTTTCCTTCCAACCCAGCAAACTCCCCAAATTTGGTCTCAGCTCAAGGTGTTTGCACATGCTGTTCCATTCTCCTGGATCTCCTTTCCCTATGATCTTTCCATGGCTGGTTTCTTTTCAGCCTCCAGATCTGGCATGAATGCCACCTTCCCAAAAAGGCCTCCCCTGGCCTGTAAATCCCTCTCTCTGGCTCTTGCTCACATCGCCCTGTGGAAGTTATTCTTTGCACAACATCATCTGCAGTCAGCTTACTTATGTGTGTTCAATAAGCTGACGACCTCCCTACCATGAGGGACAGGGACCTGGCACCACCATGTCCCCAGCCCCTGGTGTGGGACCTGGCATGTAAGTAGCTTTTGATCAAATGGATGTGGGTGAAACCCCTACCATCTGCAGGACACCGTGCTAGGGCCTGTGGTGGCACGAGATAGTGAATAGCCGTGACTCAGGCCTTAGGGTTCTAGGACCTAGGAGAGGAGCCTGAGTCATCCTCAGTGCAAGTCAGGAAATGTTATACACAAGCAGAGGTGCAGTGCAGATGTCCTGATGCAGCCAGGTTGAATTTTTGCAGCTGACATCTGTTCCAATTGGTTGCTCTGTGCCCTGACGGTGGTTAAATATTTTAATAGAACTAGAGGTGAGATCAAAGTCTAGCAGAGCAGAAGTGACTTAGGGGCAGATGAACACTGGATGCAAGGTCAGAATCCCAGCTGTGTGGACTTGGAAAGTCTCAGTGTGAACGGGGGATGGACTCCCCCATCCCCGGAGTTGGGGTGGGGGGTGGTGGTGGTAATCAGCACCATCAGGATTGTGAAAGGAATTGATCAAAGCTCCGATGCATTCAGTGGTGACTCTTGGCAGGGGATGCAAGGCTGGGAGGTCAAAGTAGAGTTTGGGACACAGTGGGTTGGAGGGTAGGGTGGTGACTTCCTGGCAGATGGAAGGGAGTGAATGGAGCCAGGTGAGCAGGTGGGGGGCAGGGGACTGGAACATAGGAAGGAGCCAGGGCGCCCAGGCCTCGCCAAGGCCTCATCGTGTCCCCTCTGTCCTCTGACCCCCCTGGGAATTAATTTAAATGGCCTCCTCTAGATTCTGGAGGGTTTTCCGCTCTGAACCTGAGCTGCTGCCACTCCTGTGGGGTTTCCTAGGGGATGCAAGGGGTGCCCAATCCCTGTGAAGTCTCCAATGGATCCTTTTGTAAGCTCAGTGACTCCTGGGGACCACGTGTGGGAACATGCCTGAGAGGGCAGCGAGGGGACCATGTTTACGGAGCACCTGCTGTATCCCAAACCGTGAGGAAAGCAGAATTGGGGAGGTTAAGTGAGTTGCCCAGGAAAATTGAACCCAGCTTTTCTGACACCAGGCCCCAGGGTCATGACAGAGAGTGCCAGTTGTGTGGCAGGCGCTGTGTGGTACACGTGCTGATGTTAACATACGTAATCCTAATGACAACCTGTGAGGCAGGTAGAGTAGTTATCTTAATTTTTCAGAAGGGTGATCTGAGGGTCATCGAGGTTCAGAAACAGGTGGTAAGTAGTTGAATCAGAATGATAATGACATTTGTAGTAATGGTAGTAACAGTAGTAGTGACGGCTAACATTTATGTAATGCTTGCTCTGTGCCCAGCACTGTCCCAAGTGCTTTGACTATATTAACCTATTTAATTCTCACAGCCATCCTTCGATATATACACTGTTTCCTCCCCATTTTACAAATCAGGAAACTGAAGAAAAGAGAGGTTAAGTCCTGCACTCAGGTTCGACTCCCGAGCCTGGGCTGTAATGTGCCAGCGATGTGGCACAGCTCCACACGCTCTGCGGCGGCCGACTCAGGATCATTTCGCTGCCCTGGAAGGCACTACAGAGGCCACCTTGAGAGATGGCAAGCCTTCTGTCTCAGGCGGATGTGCAAACGGAGGCAGTCAAAGATGCCGTGGGATGGAGCCCAGCCTGGCTTCTGCCCCTTGCTCGCCATGCTGTGCAAGGGGATTTTCCATGTTACATAACCAGTCTGACCCTCAGCTGGGGCGTTTGCAGTCTAGGTGGGTAAGTGGGTACCAGCCAGGGTGTGGAGGAAGGGTTTGGCCCAGAATGCATTGGGGGTTCGACCCCTCCAGTTGGGCTGAGCCCTGAATTCTGGAGGCTCCACAGGGTCTGATCCTTCCCTGCCCTTGCCTTCGGAAGGCAGTGCCCTCTCCTGAGCCAGGGCCGAGCACAGCAAAGAGCTGCCTGGCAGCCAGCAAAGCGGAAAACATTGCTCTAATTAGTCTAATAGGTGCACTCTCTGCAGTGTGCATCTTGTGTGGCCTCAAAATATTGCAGGTTTTTGTCCATACAGGGGCGCTGCTAGGCCTGGCTGCTTGGTAGGAAGCCTGGTATCTTCCAGGCTGGAGTCTGCTGTGAGCCCCTTCCTTTCTTAGACATTTATTGAGCACCTAGTGTTTTCCAGCACCTTCTGCCTTAGGTTCTATTTCTTGGTGTTCGTATCTTAGTTCCATCTCTTAAATGTTGTGGAGGTGAGGGTAGCCTCCTCTCCTCCAATCTACCATATTAGGGAGAAGGGCTCTGACAGCCCTGGGTTTGAATACAGAGACTGCCGCTAGCTCACTCTGTAACTTTCAGGCCAGTTGCTTTCCATTCTGTAAAAATGACTAACAACTCAGGCCACAGAGGGCGTAGTTGTGAGGGCCTCTCTCAAAGTAAACTAAAATCACCTCATCTACGAAGCTCTCCTAGATTTCCGGGTCCCAAATCCTAGATAGGTTCTCCTTGCTGGTCTCTGGCCTTCCCCCACCATGCACTGAGAAACAGCAGGGCTGAAAGGCTAGAAGTGATCATTGAGCTCAACCCCTCCCTTTACTTGTTGTCCAGGGGAACTGAGACCCTATCTGGGGACTGGCCTGAAAGAACACAGTGAGTCAATGGTAGAGTCTGGGTTAGAGCTAGGGTGGCAGGACTCTCTCTCCAGTGTTCTTCTCAAAACAGGACATTCTTGAGGCAGTTCAGCTGGTGGTAAAGAGCACACCTTGAGAGTTTGACAGACCTGAGCTTGAATCCCAACTGTATCACTTACCAGCTGGGAGGCTTGGGGCAGGTCATTTCTTCTTGCTGACCTCAGTCTCTGCATCTGTAAATGGGGATGATAATTACATATTGGTCAAGTGTTTCTTGCAGTAAGCGCTCGGGAGAAGCCAGGGGTTTAAGATTCACTTGCTCCCTTTGGACGTTGTCCAGGAATAGATACTTCCCCTTGAGTGGAAGACGGAGGTCAGGTGGCCATGGTGAGTGTGAGACAGAGTGTAGGCTCTGGAGCCAGTCAGTCCTGGTTCAAAGCCTGGCTTTGTGCCTTGACAACTGTGTGACTTTGGGCAAATTACTTAACCTCTCTGCACCTCAGTTCCCATCTGCTAAAATAAAGTTAACATAGAAACTCTTCTAGTTGAGGATGAAATGAGTTAGTATTTGTGAAATGTTTGGAACAGGACCTGGTGCAAGGCTTACAGGTTAAATGAAACACAAATACCTGCCTTGTGCTCCTTGCCCTGAATGGTATACTGCAGGAGGTTTAACACCTTCCTTCCTACAGGGTTCATGGGGTAGTCAAAAAGTCCATGAGATAGAAGGTCTGGGACATTGGCCCGTGGCCCAGCCACCTCAGCCATCTCTCTGGAGGGAAGGTGAGCCCTGAGCTGGGTAGGGGATGTCCTGAGCAGCAGTTACTGGGTGAGCAAAGCAAATATCAGAACGCTTGTGTCCACTTACGATCCTTTTAAAAATTCCATTTTGAGTATGTGTTTTGTAATCTACATAATATGCTGGTTCAGTGGCATGTTTATACGAATATATATATATACATCTATGGGGGCTGTGTGCTCATTCAAGTTTGGAGACAATTTGACCTAAAATGTTAACAATTATAAGGAAACATTTTTTCCTTTGGGCCCCCGTGCTGAGCACTGAATTAATATGTCCTCTCCCCACCCCAAGCCAGGCGCATGGCCATCACTGCCCGTGCAAGCTACAACCCCCAGACTTGTCTCATTATCTTCTCTCAGTTCCCCTTTGCCATCTTCGCCAACGTAGGAGACCCTTCTAAAGTGTGGAAAGCCCGCCCCTCTGTGTGCAGTCTTACAAAATGAGTATGCTTCTATTTGTCAGTCCGCTTGTTCAGAGTAAGACATTCACACAGACAAGGGCGGAACTGACACTACATCGCATAAGCCCCCACACGTCCCCCCTCAGGGGGCTACCTTCCTGACTTCTGACGCCTTAAAGTTGATTTGGCTGTGCCTGAACTTTATACAAACAGGGCCATGCACGGTGTGCCCCCAGGGTCTGGCTTCTTTTGCTCGATAGCTCATCAGAGAGGTTTATCCAGGTCGGTGCAGAGTCTGTTGCAGCTCATCTGCTCTCTTTGCCGCCTGGAACTCCCTCGTACGGGTGCATCTCTGTGCCCATCGCCCTGCTGTTGTGTGCACATGTCGGATGTTTCCAGCTTGGAGCTGTTGCAAACAGCGCTGCACATTCTTGATCGAGATTTTCAGTAATCGTAGTACATATCTCATTTGGGTAAGTGGCTAGGGGTGAGATTGCCAGATCCTGGTGTATGTACGTGTTTGCTCGGCTTTGGTGGATTCTGCCAGAGATTTCCACAGCACCTGCACTATGTTGCACTCCCACTGACGACGTTGGAGAGTCTTGGCTGCACCACATCCTGGCCAGCTTGGCGCTGTCTGTCTTTCTCATCATGGTCATTATAATGGGTCTACTTGGATTTGTGATTTTTATAAATAATGTTGTCTCACAACTCCCTTTTAATTTCTTATGCTGTTCCACCCCGCCCCTCCCCCCCCACACTTCCCCTGCATTCCTCTGAATAGCTGGAAGCAACAGCTCCTGTTTGCTAAACACTTTATATACGCCAGGCCTGAGAGTTTCATTCTACATCTATTATTTCATTTGATCCTCACAGCCACCAATGAGGGAAGTACCATTTTACGGATGAGGAAACTGAGGCACAGAGAGGGGTAGGACTCCTCTTCAAGCCCCGCTGATCATTTCATTTGGCAGGAAGAAAGGGGTAAAAGTGAAAACCTTCAGTGTGACTTAAGGGTGTTCTGACCTGACCCCTCCTTTGTCTAAAATGTGTCTGAGGGATGGCAGAGGTTAGGAGGCGGGGGCGGGGTGCGGGGGGTGGCGCTGTGCCTGCACTCAGTGTCCTGATACTGGGAAAGTCCTAGTCCTTCCTAGGCCTCCGTTTTCTCAGCCGTAAAATGACAGTGTCCAGCACAGGGCACAAATAAACATGTGTTTGCTGCATTAAACGACGTTCGGATCTCGTATAGAGTCCATACAGTG
The DNA here is from genome assembly GCF_014176215.1 of Rousettus aegyptiacus. Taxonomy (NCBI): domain Eukaryota; kingdom Metazoa; phylum Chordata; class Mammalia; order Chiroptera; family Pteropodidae; genus Rousettus; species Rousettus aegyptiacus. The sequence goes on along the minus strand of NW_023416307.1, from coordinate 123,314,966 downwards.
TGCCAGGTGGCCTTCACCATATTATATCACTTAGTCCTCACAAAATCCCTTCAAGCTATATATGAAAATCTCCCTGTTGTAGCTGAGGACACAGAGATCCAGGGAGGTAGACACACTTGGCAAAGTTACACTGTGGATGGCAAAGCCAGTGTTTGAATTTATGTGACTCACTAATGCGCCCAGCCCCCTTCATGACCCCTATGTGGGGCTAAGCTTTGCAGAAGCTACAGGACTGCTTAGGTGTTGGAATGTATTTTAAAATTGTTCAGAAAAATTATTGCTTTTTTCCCCACCAAATTAAGACAGTGCAAGACATTAACTATAGAGTTACTGTATGACACAACGATTCTACTCCTAGGCATATACACAAGAGAAATGAAAACACATGTCCACACCGAACTTGTACATGAGTATTTATAATAGCTAAAAAGTGATTAAAAAACAATAAGCTGATCAAAGTGTAAACAAAAAGCTATATAGCCATACAATGGAACATTATTCAGCAATAAAAAGAACTATGGTACTGATGTATGTCACGGCATGGATGAACCTTGAACACGTTATGCTAAGTAAAAGAAGTCAGTCATAAAAGGCCACATATTGTATGATTCTATTTATGAGAAATATGCAGAATTGGTAAATTCAGAGTGACAGAAATTAGTGGTTGCCTAGGGCTGGGGTCAGGGAGGTAGGGATGGGCAGTGACTGCTAATGGATTCAGGGTTTCTTACAGAGTGATAAAAATGTTCTAAAATTAGATTGTGGTGAGGGTTGCACAAGTCTGTAACTATGCTAAGAAATGCTGAATTGCACATTATAAATGGATGAATTTTTGTGGCGTATGATTATATCTCAATAAAGTTGTTTTTTTAAAAAACTAAAAGTAAATGGTGGCTGAACGTGGAGCATGCCGGACAGGACACCCTCTGAGGGCTTTCTGCAAGCTTGGCCCTGCCTCCCTCCACAGGCTGCCTCTTCAGTTGGGCAACGTGCCCCTTGCCACCCGGTGCTGCCAAATGTTTTGAGCACATAACAAAGGGTCATCGGAATGAATTTGGCATCCAGGCTTTGCTCACTGTGGCCTCATTTGCAGAGAAAATTCTTGGCCATCTTCCTCATTGTTTGTCTTTTTAGGCCCCTAACCATCTCTTCTGGTTCGTTCATTCTTTCATTTATTCATCAAGCATTTATCGAGAACCTACTGTGTACCAGATTCTGTGCTGGTCATGAGACAAATACGATCCCTCAAGGAGCAAACATTTTGTCAGGGAAACATACCCAGAAAGAGCAGAGAATGATGTGATATGATAATATCTGGTCACGTATTTGATGAGTGTTCACTGAGTAGCTACGACACCCAGGCATGCGTCAGGGGCTGGGAAAATCGTGCTGAGAGAAGCAGTATGGCCGTGACGTGGGTGCACAGACTCTAGCCGCGCTGCCCAGATGCAGGCCCCGGCTCTGCTGCTGACCAGCTGCATGACTCTCTCTGCAAAATGGGGATGAAAATAGAATCTACATTATAGAGTTAGTGTGAAAATTAAATGACTCAAGATATGTGCTTGGAACAGCGCCTGGTCCCAACTACAGACCAAGGATGGGTTATCTCTCTCACTATCATTATAGTTGTACCGGATGTGATCAGTCTGGGAGAAGCAACAGGGCTGTGGGTTCTAGCCTAAAGGAGACTCTGAGCTAGTCAGGTGATGGAGAGGCAAAGGGCATGACAAGTAAAGATGACAGCTTGGACACAGGCCTGGAGCAGAGCGACCAAGGGGCTGAGTGCATAGAAGAGGTGGTGGTGAGGATGAGAGATGGGATGGGTTCTGTGGACCCCTGGAGCCCCTGGTTCTTTCTGCACTGGTCCTGTGTTTGCTTTTGGGGGTGGTGACCTCAAAGTCAAGGGAGGCCTCTGGAGCCAGCCTAGGAGAAAGGTCAGTGTGAGTGGGTAGAGAGCGGCCGGGAATGGACCTGCCAACTGCTGAGGGTTTAGCGGGCAGGACGTATCGGCTTCACAGGTTTCCCTCCTTCTGTCATCGCTGCCTCCCTGAAGTGGGCATATCATTGTCCCATATTACAGATGAGAGAACAGCCTCTAGGAAAGGAAGGACTTGGCCAAGGTGACCCAGCCGAGGTGCTGATGTTCAAACCCATATCCATTTCCTTGAACCCCACGTCCCTAGTCTCCAAACCAGCGGAGAGGGCTGTGGCTTTGGAGGCTGGAGCCTTGAGTTAGCGTCAGGGTTAATTAAGTGTTGTGTTAACTGGGGTTAGGCCACCCATGAGCCCCAGGAAGCCCCTCTCTCTCCCTAGACCTCAACACTGAACTCACCTCGCTGGTGGCCCCAGGGGAATTCCCAAGTCCCAAACTCCATCTAAGAGTCTAAGACAGACAGCTCTGTCTATGTGACCTCAGGCAAAGCCTTCTGCTTTCTGGGCCTCAGGTCACAGATGGTGAAATGTGATTTCTAAGTCACTCTCATCTGGGGCTTCCTGAAATTATTTACCTAAGCCTAAATTATGGTAGCTCTAAGTTCTAGGGTTACTGTCTGCAGGTGGGGCATGCAAGCCGAATGTGAGTATGGTTGCCAGACTTGGCAAATAAAAATAAAGGATACCCACTTACATCTGAATTTCAGATTAACAACGACAACAACAAAATTTCTTTAGTATAAGTATGTTCCATGCAATATTTGGGACATACTTATACTAAAAAAAAAATTTACTTGTTTATCTGAAGTTTCAGTTTAACTGGCCATCTTATGTTTGATCCAGCAGCATTGGTTGGGGGAGGTTGAATGTCTTAGCCTCTCTTCACCAGAAAAATATGGGCCCAGGAAACCAGAAGCTTTGTGGGTAGGGGTAGAAAAGTCAGAGGGAAAACATAACTCTCCCTCCACCCTCCTCTCCGCTTCTGTTCTTGTTACTTTGAAACTCACCCCTGCCCTTGGCCTAGCACTGGCTCTATCAGCACTGGAGGCCAGGAGAGGTGCGATGTAAGACTAGCCTTTATCTGATGGGCAAGCTCAAAATGGCTCTTTGGGTGTTTGGGGCCAGGATGCTGGAGGGAGGGCAGGTAGCCCCTGGTCACCGGTAGGCTCCACATCCCACATTACCTGTGCCAGCCCCCTCCTGCTCGCCATTCTCCCACTAAGACCAGAACCCAGAGAGCACCCTGGGTTTGAGGACCACCCCACCTCCCAGGAAACACCATGCCCTGCACCTCGTCTGCAGCTTGGCTGGGGTCTCAGAGCAAGCACTCTGTAGGAAAGAGGCCTTTCTCCCTTTGGGCCCTGTTTTCTCCACCTTGAAATAGGATTGGTTCCTCTGACCACTCCTGCTGGGGACGGGTCCTTCTAAGCCTTCCGTCATAGGCTGAGAGTGCAGTGGTCTGTTCCCTGTCCACTTCCTTCTGTCCAACCTCCTTGCTTGGGCCCCCTCAAAAGGCAGGAATAAAGTATCACTAAAGGGACTAAGATACAGAGCTTTTCCATTCTTCCACTGACAGACTCCTCCTACCTGCCTCAACCTATCATGCTGTTTTGTATTTGCTATTTAATGTCGCATTCCCTTAGGTGAGGGGACACTCATGGGGGTCCTACACCAGCACCTGGACCTCACCCCACAACTCAGCAGTCATGAGCCCACTGAGCTATTGGGCTGCCCGGCCAATGCCATGCCCCAGACAGGGGTGGGAGACCAAGCCAGGCGTCTCTTCTTCCTTGGCCTGCCACCCCAATCCACAGTGAGAGGCAACCCACAAGGGCATTATACCTTTCCTGCTGGGGTAGTGTCCCTCCATATGTACTAGGTACTTTGATCCCTCTGCTAGAATAGCCACCAAATGCATTCTGGTGCTGCCGGCTTGGGGCGAGGCCGCCCACCACCTCGCTCTTTTCTACGATGCTGCCGGGCATGCCACCCGCACCCGTTCTGAAGTGCCCCTGGCCAGGCCTGGTGGAAGGCGGCAGCGGGCACTTTACTGTCATGGAGAAGGGGCAGGAGTCAGCGTCCAAGTCTCTCATGACTGCTCCATTATCCCTTCCGACTTCACCAACACACATTCGAAGATAAAATTATTATGAATGTCAAGACAGCAATTGGGAGCTTTAAACCTTAAGCTCGAGGCCCTTCTGAGCGACTGGTCGGGTTGCGCATCTGTGAAGGCAGTCTTGTCCTGCTCTCTCCTGCTTCATGGTCTTGCGGGTTGTTCCCTCTGCTCAAGACGCGCTCTCCTCCTTTCTTTCCCCAGTTTGTGCACGTGCACACGCGCATGCACACCTCAGTGCCTGCTCTGGTGTCGCATCCCTGGGAAGCCTGCTTTGTTCCCTACCCCCAAACTGGAGGCCCATGAGAGCAGGAGTTAGGATTTTGCCAGTCAGCTTCAGAGCACCCAGGGTCTGTCACACAGAAGGGCTCAGTCAGTGTGGAATGAGTTATTAACTGAATGAATGGCCAGGGAGAGGGCAGGGGAGGGGAGGATCCCAGGTGGTGGGAACAGCAGGGCAGAGGCCCGGAATGATAGGCCTGGGGTGTTGGCAGAATGGTGTCCTGGATCAGAGGGCATGTGAAGAGCTGGTGGGAGGAGAGGCCACAATGTCAACCTGGGCTCAGACTGTCGAGAGCCTCGAATGCCAGGCTAAGGATTCAAGCTGTGTCTTGGACAGGGCAGGGTTCTGTGAAAGGACTCTAGCAGTGGCTTACTGTGGCCACAGCAGTGCCACGGACAGATTGGAGAAGGTACAAGAGGAGGCAGGGGGCCTGGGGGAGGCTGGTACAATTGTCCAGACCAGGGGCAGTGAGGGAGGAAGGTGGTGAACAGAGCGGTTTAGCGGCTGCCCCCTGTGCTGGGTCCCATGCAGCCTAATCCTTTTCTGGTACAAGTTAGAATGAGGTGCTTAAATGTCACGTGGCAGCTGAGCTCGTGCTATGGGATTACTGCATGCTCGTGTACTTCTTGGGTCGCAGGGAGGGCAGGGACACACACCGGACTGCAGCCACCTCTGAATCCCATTGCTCCCCCGGAGTTTGTCTCACCTGACCCAGGGTCCAGACTTAGCTCTGAGTTTGAAATCCCACTCCTAGAATGAGAATACTGGAGATCTTTTCGGCCACCGGAAAAGGGCGTGTGGAAAGAGAGGGACAAGTGTCAACCAAGGAGAGAGGGTGATAATCCCAGGAGCATCCGAGGTTCAGAGTCCTATCTCAGTTGGAAGGGTCGCTCTTAGAACAGAGAGACGTCTTAGATAGGCAGAGGTGCTGGGGGAGGGGAGAGGGCCGAGGAAAGGGTGTAAATGCCACTTCATTGCCTTGTCTGCGAAGTGAGTTCTTGGCGTAAAGCCGTTACCATGGGGAGTACTATTACCGTGGGCAGTGGCCGAGGGGTCAGAGATCTCTGAGTTTATCCAAGCGACTTACTGGATTGGGACTAGATCCTTACCCAGGGAGAAATACTGGGCTGCACTGGAGACCATGGGCCAGACCATCCTGGTGTCAACCAAGGGGCATGGTTAACCACACTGACCTCTCTGACCAGTGGGCGCCCGAGAACAAAGGAGGAGTAACCTGCCAGACCCTTGTGGAAGAGTGAGGTGGTCAGTAGATCATGTGTGTAGAAAAGAGAGCTCGTTAGGCAGTTTGTTAAGCACATGCTTTAGAAGTGCCAGGCACTGTGATGGGACCTCAAAAGACAGACAATCAGAAGTCATTTCTGTCCTCAAGAAGCTTCCAGTCTTGTGAAGGAGAAACATCTCAGTGAATTACTTCGGAGGCAAAGGAGGTCATTCTCTTCAGAGAGAAAAAGTACATATTTTGGGGGACCCAAGGAAGTGGAGCTTGGAGTTGGGAGATGCCAGGGGTGGGTTTTTGGCTCCATCAGGAGCAAAGTGAGACCTCCCGGGCCTCGGTTTCCTCTCTCGTGTTAGACTAGAACAGGGGTTCTCAGCCTTGATGGAGCATCAAAATCCCCCTTGGGGTCTCGTTAACCCACGAACCACTGGTCCCCACCCCCAGAGTGTCTGATTCCATAGGTCCAAGGAGGGGCCAGGAAGATGCATTTCTAACAAGTTCCAGATGTTGGCGGTGGTGGTCTGGGAACACCACTTTGAGAACCAGTAGACTCACGTAAGGGTTTTCATACCTTGTTTTAACCACATAACCTGTCTTGAGGAAACTACAAGGAGCTCTAAAAGAGAGATACAGGGAGAGCGCTGATACCATCGCCAACTTATTTGAAGTGTTAACTGCTACGGTTTGTTCTTCCTTCCTCTGTTCCACAGGCACCCGTGAGCAGCCCTGAGTTAGGCACCGGGGGTATCAGTGGGGTTCAGATGTGGTTTGCAGCTGACAAGGTGACCTTCGGTAAGCCAGCTGTGTGCCCTCTCAGGTCGTCCATTGCCTCGTCTGTGAAGTGGGCTGTTGGCGTGAGGCTGCTGCCGTGGGGAGTGCCGTCGGCATTTCCGTTGTTAGGATGCCTCCCTGCAACCATTGGGCAGCTGTGTTGGCTTCTGGTCCTCCTAGCCAAGATTCCAGCTGGATTCAGCCCCCAACGCCCTAAACCACAGGCATGTGCCACCCCCGCTGAGGAGGCGCAGACCAGGGTTAATCTGGCCCCTAGGACCCTCTGGCCTCTGGCTTTGGGACAGGCCTGAGAATATTTCCAATTACAGAACCTCCCAGAGCAGTGGGCTGTTCAGGGTTTGCTTATCTTTCCACGCCTTACAAAGCCCCTCAGGCAGGGGCTGAATCACGGGGTGTTGTTCGGTGTTTTGTTACTGAATTCTTCTCCAAGAAAGAATCCACTGTGTCGGCAGCGCCTGGAGGCTGGCAGGGCAGGAGGGTCAGGCCCATTACCCTCCTGCCAGGGCCGGTTGCTGAGGGGAGAGAGATTCCATGGGCTTAGTTTTCTCCTCCCAATGTCTCCTTCCTCCAGGGAGCAGCTACCAAAATGTTACAGGCTTCCTTTGCCCAAGTCCTGTGCTTGGCCTTGGAGGTCCCTGGAATGCCATTCCTCCTCTTTCCTTTCTCTCATCTCAGCTGCCCAAGCCCAAAAGGGCCTCCACAAGGCAAGGCAGCCGTGCCTTCTGCTCACATCCTTTCATTCCCACCTCGCTGGGCTGGGCTTTTCACCTGGCTTGCCTTCCTTTCACTCGAGTGACCAACAGTCCCAATTCACCCAGGACTCAGGTTCCTGGAAGGCAGGACTTTCAGTGCTCAGACTGGGAAGGTCCTAGACAAATGGGATGAGTAGGGTAGGTCACAGACACAGAATGGAACAGAAATTCAGTGTCCACACTAAGTGGACCTTGGTCCCAGCTCCTTGGTCCACAGTCACATGGCTTCCCTCCAGGGCACAGACTCTGTCTTCTGCCTTCTGCCACCATTGCCTTGTTTCATGGAGTCTGTGGCCTGTTTTATGGAGCAAGAGACAAGTCTTCAGGAAGCGAGAGGGGTAGAGACTGAGCCAGGAGAGGGGGCCAAGGATGCAGGCAGAGTGTGGATTTGCAGTTTCCACCCCTCAGTGATGTGTGGTTTTGGACAAACTACTCCAAGTTTCCCCAACCAAAAAACCAGCCTTATGAACTATCATTTCAGGGGCATCAGTAATGGCAGATAGATCATTACCAGGTTTAACCAGCCTCCTGTGGCAGATGGAGGATCTAGAATCCTGCAGTCCAGTGCCCTGTGCTCCGTACTCTTGACATGAGACTCAGCTATGGGTCTCCAGACATGAGACTCAGCCCAACAGGGAGAAGTTCACCCCCTAGGCACCAAGATCACTCAAAGTATGGAGGCACTGCAGGGCTGGGCTGACCCCATGCCTCCTGGGATGGTTAGGAAAGGCCTCTTCAAGAAGGTGACATTTAGGCTGAGACACAAAGAAGGGGAGGGACCAAGATCTGGGGAAAGAGCATTCCAGGAAGAAGGAACAATCAGTGCAAAGCCCTGAGGCAACACACAGCTGGATGTATCCTAGGCCAATAGGCCAACTGTAGGAGACAAGGTCAGGGAGTCCTATGTGATCTAGGTCACGCAGATGTGTGAATGAAGCAGACGTGGGTCTAGAGAGGTCATGTGACTGACCTGGGGTCACGCAGCAAGCTTGGGAGTACAGGGTTGAGGTGGGAGCTATGAGAGTCTGGGAGAGGGCTCTCGAAGCCACTCTCAGAGCCCTGCAGCCTGGGCCCAGCAGAGGATGCTGTTGTTTTGAGTCCATGGGCCAGATGACACCAGGGTCCAAACTGTGATTCCCCAAAGCCCTGCTCAGCTAGAGCAGAGCAGCCAGAACTGACCCCAAGCAGCCTGAGCAGGAATTAGATCCCTGGGACTGCAGAACAGAAGATATCAGACATCAGAAGGGCCAGCTGAACTTTGGGTCCTGGGGACCGGGTTCCGGGTGTTTCTGAGAGACATGTGGTGTGTCAGCAAGATATTAGAGCAAAGATCACTGCCCTTGGAACCTCTACTGTCCCTGGAGAAGGCATGTGGCCTTGTACCCACCACCCACTCACTCACTCATTTATTGATTCACACACTCATTCATTCATTCATTCATTATTCATTCAAAAAATTTTATGGAGAGCCAGGCTCTGAGTCAGATCTTATCTATAACCACAGAGCTTCAGATCCCACGAAGACCCTTATCAATAAAAAATTTTTAAAATATCTTAAAAAACCTCAAGAGGGGCTTGGTCCACGGAAAGTGTCTCCAGAGGTGAGAACATTTGAACTAAGGCTGCGGAAATTCCGTTGAAGAGGAAAAGGCGTTCCAGTGTGGAGCACGATCGCAAAGACACAGAGCAGTGGCTCTTAGTGGCAGGGGACAAGGCTACTTATTGGGCACGATTGCATCACAGGGTGCAGGGAGTTGTGGAAGAATAGGAGGGGGAAGACAGGGCTGTGAACAGGGCTGAGGGGACCTGATGCCAAGGACCCTGGGGTCCACATCTCCGGCTCCCACTCCGGGCCATGGCTGAGCTGGCTCCTCCACCGTGGGACCCTCGCTCCCTTCCACAGCTTTGCTGCTTCTGCCTTGCCCCCTAGCCTTCCCAGGAGCTCCAAGGCTTGGCGCATGTCTTTCCTCTCCCCAACGTTAGACCCATAAATCAACTCTGCTCATCCCTCAGTTATTTTTTCACTGTGGGGATGTAACCTCATGTTGGCTTAGCCTGGAGTGACCCATTTGCTGGAAGAGGACATTGAGGTCCATGTTGCTTAGAGCTCTACTAGCCTGTCCTGCCCCAGCAAAGCTGGGAAGAGCACCTGGGGCTAGAAACATTCCTTTACTTGGGTCATTAAATATGTACTAAATACAGGGCTGGGCCCATCAGAGGGCTCAGTGCCCACTGATGGTGTCAAGAGAACAAGATGGGGCTCATCCTCCTCCCCGATCTGTAGTTCAAATGAGGAAACACTCTGAGGATTCCCCTCATCAACACAGAATTTCTTCCTTTAATGTCTTTACATTTCCTTACTAAGCCCCTCGTTTTCCTTTCCCAGGGCAGCCAGGTCTTATCCTGACTAAAGTAACAACTGTATTAATGTCCCCAAAGTGTTAGCTGAAAACTCAGGTGTTTAGCTGAAAACAGAGATGTTAGTCTCTAAAAAACAGGCAGTTAACTGACCACCGACGTGTGAACTCATCTTTAAGATCTTGGCTAAAATTTAGGTTTGGCTAATAACTAAAGTATTGGCTCAAACACTAAGTTAACAGAGAGCTGAGGTTGATAACTATGATGTTAATTCGAAACTAAGGTTTTAATAACTCGATAATGAAATAACTACCCAGTTATTATAGCAGAAACTCTAAGAGATAAGAAATATGTATACGCATATTCATCTCAGCATTATTCACAATAGCTAAAATGTGTTCCTTGACAAATGAATGGGTAAATAGAATGTAGTCTATTAATATAATGAAATATTATTTAGCCTTAAAAAGGAAGAAAATTCTGACATATGCTACAATGTGGATGAACCTTGAGAACACTATGCTCAGTGAAATAAGCCAACCACAAAAGGACAAATACTGTATGATTTCACTTACATGAGGTCCCTAGAGCAGTCAGATTCATAGAGACAGAGTGTAGCATGGTGGTGGCCGGGGGCTGGGGGAGGAGGAATGGGGAGCTGTGTTTAATGGGGACAGAGTTACAGTTGAGAAAGACATAGAAGTTCTGGAGATGGATGGTGGTGATGGTTGCCCAGCAACGTGAAAGTACTTAATGCCACCTAAATGAACTACACACCTAAAAATGATTAAAATGATAAATTTTGTTACATATCTCTTACCACAATAAAAAATAGCAATCCAATTAAAAGTAGACAAAACAAAAGATATATGATGGCCAATAAGAACATGAAAAGATGCTTAACATCATTAGTCATCAGGGAAATGCAAAATAACCCACACTGAGATACCGGTATGTACCTTTTGAAACTAAAGTAAAAAAGACTAACGTCAAACATTGATGAGGAGGTAGAACAAATGAAACTCTCAAACACTGCTGCTGGAAGTGTGAAATGGCACAATCATGCTGAAGAACAGTTTATAAAGTTAAAAATCCACTTCCCATTCAGTCCGGTGATTCATTCCTTAGGTGGGGATACCCGAGAAAAATAAAAATATATGGCCACACAAAAACCTAGACCCAAATGCTTATAGAAGCTTTGTTTTTAATAATTCTGGTTTGGAAACCATGCAAATGCCCCTCAAACAGTGGTCCACGCATACCAAGGATTGCTACTGAGGAATAAAAAGGCACAAACTATGATGTGCACGACACGAGTGAAGCCCAGAATCATTCTGCTGAAGGGAAAGAGCCAGACTCCAAATAGTATACACCATGCGATTCCATTTATGTTAAACTCTAGGGAAGACAAATGGGGTCCACTTTGTCATGAGGGGTAGCAAGTGGCGTCTGTCTGCAAAGGGACACAAAGGTGATGACTTTGGGGTAATGAATAGGTTTTGCATCTTGATTGTGACATTTACTACATGCGGTTATACATTTGTCAAAACTCATCAGCATCTTAACTAAAAAGGGGTCTATTAAGGGCTGAACTATTCTCCCCTCACCACCAAAATCATATGTCTCAGTCCTAACCCCCAGTACCTCAGAATGTGACTGTATTTGGAGGTAGGGCCTTTAAAGAGGTGATTAAGTTAAATGAGGTCTGAATAGACATTCTTCCAAAGAAGACATACAGATGGCCAACAGGTACATGAAAAGGTGCTCAACATCACTAATCATCAGGGAAATGCAAATCAAAACCACAATGAGATGCCACCTCATACCTGTATGGATGGCTATTATCAAAAAGACAAGAAATAAGTGTTAGCAAGGATGTAGAGAAAAGGGAACCCTTGTGCACTGTTGGTGAGAATGCAAATTCGTGCAGCCACTATGGAAAACAGTATAGAAGTTCCTCAAAAAAAAAAAAAAAAAAAAATAGAACTACCATATGATCCAGCAATCCCACTTCTGTATATATGTCCAAAGGAAATGAAACCACTGTCTCAAAGAAACAGCTGCATACGCATGTTCACTGCAGCATTATTTACAATAGTCAAGACATAGAAACTTAAGTGTCTGTCAACAAACAAATGGACAAAGAAAATAATGGTATAGAAATATGTGGAGTATTATTCAGACATAAAAAAGAAAGAAATCTTGCCATTTGTGACACCATGGATGAAACTGAAGGACATTGTCCTAAGTGAAATAAGTAGACAGAGAAAAACAAATACTGTATGATCTCACTTATATATGGAATTTCAAAGAGTCAGACTCACAGAACCAGAGAGTTAGACAGTGGTTGTCAGGGGCTAGGGGTGTGGGAGAAGTATGGGGAGATGTTGGCCAAGGATGCAAACTTTCCATTATAAGATGAATAAGTTCTGAGGATCTAATGTACAGCATGGTGACTATAGTTAAAAATATTGTATTGTATTCTTGAAATTTGCTGAGAGTCTATCTTAAATGTTCTCGCCATAAAAAAATAAAAAGTTATCTATGAGAGGCGATGACTGTGATAACTAACTTTATTGCGGTAATCATTGCACAATATATACATATATTAAGTCACCACATCATACACCTTAAGTTTATACAATTTTATTTGTCAATTATACCTCCATAAAGCTTAGGAAAAAAGTTTAAATGAGGTCATACGGATGCACCTGCATCCAATAGGACTGGTGTCCTTAGAAGAAGAGATTAGGACACACACGCAGATAAGAGGGATGACAATGTGAAGACGCAGAGGGAAGACAGCCATCTATACCAGCCTAGGAGGGAGTTCTACGAAGAAACCCTGCCAGCACCTTGATCTTGGCCTTCCCAGCTTCCAGAACTGTGAGACAATCAATTTCTGTTGTTTAAGTCACCTAGTCTGTAATACAACAGCCATAGAAAACTAATAGAGGATACATTTCACTGTATATAAATCATACTCATATAAAATAAAATCAAAGGACAATTGAAAAGCAAGCAAAGTCAGGTGAGGGCTGGACTGTTTGTAACTCTTCAGGGCTCGTGTGTCCCAGCGCTCTGCTCTGCCTGCTAAGATCTCAGCTGCTACCTAATGTGTTAACTGCCCCTGGGGGTGCCCCCCTCCTTTCTCCAGGAGATTCTGGAAACTTAAAAAGCTTCTCCAGGAGAGGCAAAAGGTAGGATGGTGGTTGCCAGGGGCTGGGAAGAGGAATTAGTGTTTTAATTTTACAGGATGAAAGGATTACGGAGATGGAGAATGGTGATGATTGAACATTATAGATGCATTTAGTACCACTGAACAGTACACTTAACAATGGTTAAGATGGCAAATTTTATTTTATATGTGTTTTACCACAATTTAAAACATTGGAGGGGCAGCGGGGAGAAGCTTCTGATGGCAGAACAATACTTGCCATGTACCAGACCAAATGTGCAATAATGGTGGAATGACAGGTGGGGGAACAGGGGTTTTCAAACCCCATGAGGTGATTATTTTCACCTTCACTTGACAGGTGGAGTATCTGAGACTCAGAGAGGGGATGTGACTTGCCCAGAGTCATTCAGTGACCATCTCCATGTCCCGACGAAAGCTGTCGTTCTCACAGGGGCAGGTTGCGTTTCCGTGGACTCACTAGTTCCCTGAGCCAATGCCCAAACCCTTTCAGAGGAGGTAAATTCTTTTGCAATCTATCTTTGTCCAGCTTTCAGATGCTTAAGGCAGGTGTTATCTTTCAGGGCTCTGGGATTTCTTCTCTGAGCCAGGAGGCTCCGGGCAGACACTGACCCCATGGAGGCCTGGGAAATATGTCTAAGATGAAATATCTGCTGGACTGAAAGACTCGGAAGGTGGGCTGCACTGTCCCACTCCTGTGGACGGGGCAGCTGGTTAGTACCCGGAAACCCAGGAGGTGTGCCCTGGAAGATGGAGCTATGGTGGATAAGGCTATGGTGACATGGTCTGGGTGGCCTGCCACAATCTGACTTTGGCCTTGGGGATGTCCCCCCGTCTCTCTGCACCTTTTTCTCCTTATTTCATTTCATGTCTTCTGGGCAACCTGCCCTGACCCCAGCAGGTTGGGGACTCCTTCAGTTTCCACACCCACCCCCTACTCTTAGCTGCTTCTAGACTGTCCTTGTCCCTCAGACTGCATGGCTTCCTTCCGAGTCCCCAACGCAAGTCCACGTAGGCACCAAACGGAGGGCTGGACAGTGAGGTAGACAGACACAGATGCCACAGTCACACCTGGCAGAGTAGAGCTTCTTAAGAGGCAGCCGTTCTCCCATTGTAGGTAGAAACCGTGGGGGAGATTTAACGCTGCAGTGGACCGAAAGCAAGCCCAGTCTGCACGGCCCCTTCCTACACTGCAAGGGCTATGAGCACTGTCAAAAGATTGGGAGAGCCTCACTTTTGCCCCCCCAAAAAACCTCTCCATAACCCTGCACACAGTAGGTTCCGTGCCAATCACAGCATTTTAGCCCTAACCCAGTGGTCTTGGACTTTTCCGTGGTAATGTCTTTTAGCTTCAGTACTCTTTCTTCAAATAAATTCTTACAGAACAGCTAATTGGATAAAAACAGCTCAAGGTTCTGAGTCCATTCGGCTTGGCCCTCCTACCCCTGCTTCCAGCCACCCACAAACCACAGTGTGTAAATCTCTGCTCAAGCCCTGGAGTGATGACACCTGCTTGCAATAATAGTGCTCCTGCTGTGTATGCTACACCACCTAAGCCGGCTGTCTTCACCACTTCTGCTTCTCAATAACAGTCCTAAAATCAATATCTCATCACCCCACATCCAGGGAAGAAGACTAAGGTTGAGAGAGGGTAAGTTAGCCGAGGTTCCCCAGCTTGTAAGGGGTGGATAAAGATTCATACTGAGGCCTGTCAGCACCTCAAAGGCTGTGCTGCCCCATGTGAGTCATGGAGAAACTGAGGCCCAGAGCTGAGGGGAAGTAGCGACTTCCTGAGGCCATACCCAAATCTGCTGCACCTCGCCAAGGCCAATGCGAGCTTAGTGACATCCAGGCTGGTGAGCTGTGTGCTGTGGCCAGACGCCACCTGTGGGTCCCAGGGGAGGGGAGAGTTTACTGGGCCAGGTTTTATAACTGTCCCAGATGCTGCTGGGCAGCAGAGTAACATTCAGAGCCACTGAAACCACATGCAAGTTTAGGGATTTACCACTCCCTTGCACCCTGAAATTCAGCTATGGGATGTTCAAGTGTGGCTAGAATGACAGGATTGTCAAATCTAACCCTACTGTTTACGGATGGGGAAACTGAGGCCCAGCCCTCCAGCCAGCACCCATTAGCCTTAAGTGAGCAATCTCTGTCACCATTATTTTGTGATGTTGTTATGCATAACATTTGTGACTATACCTTCCCATCCACCCCAGCAGTCACGGAAGGGGCAGCATTTATTAAGCTCTGACCGTATGCCTAATACCACATTAGGTATGTTCTTAACTGTTATTTTCTTCACCCTGCACAAATGCTCATTTAGTAGAAGGGGAAACTGAGACTCTGAGAAGCAAAGTGACCTGCCACCTCTTCTTGACTCTAAAACTCATTTCCCAACACCCTTGGAACTTACAGCAGGAGTAGTGGTTTAAAGGAGGGGAGGAGAGTAATTTATAACCTGGAGACACCCACTGAGTAGCCTCTCCCCTCATCAAACAGAATGTGGGCTCTATCACACATAATATGTGCTTACTGAATGCATGTGGAATGTATGACGGCCAAACTTGTGGGTGGTACTCTGTAGTGTTTATTAACTGTGCGATTGAATGAATGAATGAATGAATGATTCTCAATAGGGCACATTGAAAGACTCCCAGCCACTGTCCCTAAAGAGGAAGCCTGAAACAGTCTGCTCCCTTCCCCCAATGCCATATTTTCTCTTTTCCTCTTCCTGTTCCTCCAGGGGAACCAGCTGCCCAACTCAGCTCCTCGTTTGGAAGTAATCATTTCTGTTTTTCTCTGTCTCCTGCTGCTCAAAGTTAATTCCTTGATTCATTCTTTCAAGGATATCTCTCTTGACAGGAATGAGCACTAATGGGCTGCCTTGGTTCTTTTCTAGGGGACAGGTTTATAGTTTGAAGGAACAGTCTTGAGAAAATAGAATCTGAGAACTTGGCATGTGGTCTGGCAGCATCCAGGATTGGGGCTCAGGCTGGGGCTGGAGTTAGGGCTCAGTCTGTAACCAGGATCAGGACTTAACCTGGAGCTAGGACTATGGGTCATCCAGGGATCAAGTTAGTGCTCAGTCTTTGACCAGAGTCGGGGCTCAGTTAGAAGCTAGTGTTAGAGGTCATCTAGGCATAAGGGTCAGGGCTGAGGTCTCAGTCTATAACTAGGGTTGGGATTCAGCTGGGTTAATGTTTGGGATCAGATGAGAACTAGGAACAGTTTTGAGTATACAGTCATGATCAGGGCTTGGTTCAAGGAATTAGTTTGTGGATTAGTCTATGGTTAGGGTCAGGGCTCCATGACCAGGATGAGGCCTAAGTCTCAGGCCGTGAGGACTCACTCTGTGACCAAGACCAGGTGTCAGCCCGAAACCCAGTTTTGTCTGTGACCAGGATCAGGAGTCAGCCCAGTGGTAAGATCAGGGCTCAGTCTGTTTCCAGGGTCAGAGCCTGAGTACGATGAATCAGGGCTCAGTCTGTGACCAAAATCAGAGGTAAGAACAGAACTGAAGCTTAGTTTGGGGACAAGTTCAGGTACTGGGCTATGATTAGGATCAAGGCTCAGTCTAAAACTATAGTCAGAGCCAGAGAGTTCAATCTGTGACCAGGGTCACGGTTATGATCAGGATCAGGGCTCAGTTTATATTTGAGGTTGTTTATAACCAGGCTACGGTTGGGATGAGGAGTCAATCTGAGAGCACGATCAGGGCTCAGCCTACATCCGTATTCAGAAGCTTCTCTGTGGATTCCTAAAGAGTAAACACAGTTTCCAGAGTAAACACTTAGTCTCCTCCCCAAATTTAGACTCCCCTGAAGCTAACTGAATTTTCCTTCTATTCCTTAAAAACCTAGCTTCTTTCTAGCAGGTGCTGTCTTGATACTGCCCACGCCACTAAGGGAGCCACCTCGGTGCCTCCACGCAGAACCCTCTCTCCGGCCTCCCTGCCAGGGAGCCTCCTGGCTCCAGGGTTATTAAGAAGGAATCTGTGGGAAGAAGAGGGTAAACAATATCCATCACGCGGGCCTGGGGCAGGCGCCCGTTTCTCCAGTGGCTCCACCAGCAGCAGAGCTGAGCCAGAGATGTTGACAGGAGACTTAATGAAATCCAGAGGGAGGTACCCTGGCAGGGCCCACCTGGAAAGAGGCCCAAGATGGTAATTAAATTAATTCTGGTGTATGTCTCAACAAGCACAGAAGCAAGAATGGGGGCCATTCACTCAGGGCTCCAGGAGTTTGTCATAATTACAGGGAAAAATAAGTTTCGGAACTTACGTAACCCTCCTGCTTGGGCCCTGGGGGTTAGGCCTGAATTGCTTTTTTTTTTTCCAGGAAATGCACATGTTGTAAAGCTGTACCTGCACACCAGGGTCACCTCTGTGGGTTATAGGATGTGAAAGAGCACAGAACAAGAACTTGGTTCTTGTCCCCATTTCTCAGATGAGGCAAAATGAGGTTCAGGGAGCAAAAGCATCTCATTCAGAGTCATGTGATCTGGACTAGGACCACCAGCAAGCCCCAGATCCCAGTTATTCTTCCTCAAAACCTCTGCAGTGTGGAGACTGTGGGTGACTAGGGAGGGGGTGATTCTTTCTGCCTGAGAGAAAGGAAAGAGTCTCTGTAGTGGGGACCTCCAAGGGAGAGTAGTGGGTGGCCAAGCAGAGAAGGAGAAGAGCATATCAGGCAGAGGAAACAGCACATACAAAAGCACTGTGGCTGGAAAGAGCACAGCATGATGGGAGGAAGGGGCTGTCCCATTGGGCTGAGTGCAGGTGCAAGGGCAGTGTTGGGGGAGAGGTTGAAGCGGGCTGGTGAAGAGCCCCATAGGAAGGGGAGCCATGAAAAGGTTTCCCACCACTTATCTTATTTAATCCTTGCAGTGGCCCCAAGATCTAGATGCTTTCATTGTTCCCATATGATAGATGAGTAAACTGAGGCTCAGGGAACTTTAGACATCTGCCCAAAGCAACACAGCTGAAAAGTGGTACAGCTGGGGTTAGAACACACATCTGTCAGATTCAAAGCTGCTCCCTTAAACACACTTATTTCCTGTTTTACTCTCCCCAACCCCGACTTTCCCAGCCAGAGTGGGAACCATCAGGATCTCTAGGAAGAGGGGAGGATAGATGAGACCACTCGCTTAGGAAGCAGAGGGGTGGGGGTCTGGGATGTGGGGTAAGACCTACGGCAGCAGGGGAGAGGGAATCACAGGGAGACCAATTCCAGCTGAAGTAGGGGCTTCTTGGACAGGAAGTGAACACCCCATCCAGGGAGGTACATAGGCAGGGGAGAGACAGGAAGCAAGAAAAGATATTCCTGGATTGGATCCCTTCCAAATCTGTACATCCAAGTTCTCGGGAGCTCCCACTTCTGCAAAATGCCTTTCTTGGCAGTTGGCAATTGAGAGCTGTTATCAAATGAAGCTCCTAGAAGAGGCACAGCTTGCCTGAGGCACCTATTTGCTTCCAGAGGCTTTCCCTCTTTGGATGTTTCCTGCACCTTGAAACTTCCTTCAAACAGAACCTGGAGAAAAAGTCTTTAGTGTGCAAAGACTTCTTTGTGGGGTCCTGTCTCTCCCCTGAGTAGGAGGCAACAGACACAGTGACACAGAGATGGGGAGCAATCAACTAAGTGTCACACAGCAAGGTCCAGGTGGGCCTCCTGGAGAAGGAATATGGCCAGGCTCCACTCTCAGGGCAAAGACCTCCCGTATGGGTCAAAGGGTCCTTGACATCACCCTTAATGAGGAATGAGAGTGTTTGTTTTTGGCTAAATATTTCCCCAACCGCAGACGAGACGGGACTGCACATTCCAGATTCCTGGCAGCTTGGGAAACTGTACTGTGGGTCTTGCCCAGTCACTCTGCCTCCTCCTGGTGGCCTACTGCCCACCCCTAAGGCTCTGGGGTCTGGCTGCCAGTTTGGATGAGAACCCTGCTTGTAGCCGAAGGTGCCGGCCACGTCACCCGCCTCTCTTTCCCCTCTCTTTGGACTCCTTTGTTCCCTCCCCTCAGATCTTATCTCCACAGATGTTAACCTGAGTCATGGGAATTTTACCAGACACAGTGAGGACAAGCATCTCAGCAGGGGAAGAGCTTATGCTGAAGCCCAGAGGCATGACAACAGTGCAGACTCCTGGAAGAAGAGCCTGTGTGCTCTGTGGCTGAAGCACAAATCTCTTGCCCAGAGAGGGCTAGGAGTTAAGACAAAAGGGCAGGCACAGGCCTGCCTGCCAAGGACCTAGAACACTAAGGACCTGGAGCAATAAGGAGCCATAGAAGCTGAGCAGGGGAGTGCCAGAGTCAGAAATGTGTCCCAGAAAGCTCCCTTGGGGTGGGGGTGGGGGGGTCTGGTTACCAATATTGGCAGGTAAGAGTATGAATGTCCAGGGTTCGGGAAGGAAGTTGGAGTAAGCAGGGTACAGAGGAAGGGACCAGCTAAGCACCTCCGAAAGACAAAAAAAGATAGGGCCAGGTAATTAACTGGTTGTGGGGCTGATAGATGTGGACATTAGGGCCCCCGTTTTACAGAAGAGCATGCTGAGGCTTAAAAGGAAGTGACTTACTTGCCCAAGGTCACTTGTTTAGGGAGTGATGTAGCTGGCATCTGGACTCCCAAGTCTAGGGCTGTTTCTCTCTACTGTGGCCCTCTTGGCAGAGTTTATTGCTTTTGACACCTATGGCTAGAATTTCTGAGGCGATTCATACCCCAAGCCAGAGCCCTGTTCAGAGGGAGCACACCTCCCCCCTCCCCCATCCCACCCTGTTCCTTCCCAAGGCCCTTGCTCCCACCAACCCTGCATAGTCACACTTCTTTGCATAGTATTTGTTGGGGCCCATTTTGGGAAGTTCAAGGGTCAACCTCCCTTTTTGCTTTCATTCAACCTAAACCTAAACCCCCTCTAGCCCCTGTTGCTGTCCTAGTTTAGGCCCCATCATTGCTCACCTGCACAACTGCATTGCTTTCTTCCCATCATGTCAACCGCTGTGCATTCTACCATGTTCATGACACCAAAGTGTTTGATGTCCCCAAAGAGAGCACACACTTTCCCATGGCCGTGCTTTGTACTTGCCGTTCTCTCTGCCTAGTTCACTCTTCCTGGTGAACTCCTAGTCATCCCTGAAAACCACTTCCTCAGGGTCACTGTTCCAGGCTGCTGCAGACAGAATCAGTTTCTCTCTTTTCCAAACCCTGGGGAGGTTGCTTGTTTGTCTGCACAACCAGCTGCGAGAGTCTTGGGGGCAGACGGCCTGTCTCATCTCTGCCTCCTCAGTGCCCCCACAAACAGTAGGTACTCAGTAACTGTTGGTTAGAAAGAGAGATGAATGGGCAATCAAGTTAATCAAAAAATGACTAACACTCACACCCCAGGCACATAGATAGTTGAAGATAGGTTTTGAAGCCAGACAGAGGCCAAATTCCAGTTCTGCCTCTTGCCGGTTGGATGGCCATGGGGCTTCAGCCCCCAGAACCCCAGTTTCCTCCTCTGTAGAGTGTTGATGATCATCTCAGTTTGTGGCCTGAAGAGCAAGTTTGGTAACACACTGATAACAGATACAACACAGTGAAGCGCTTAAGCCTGCGCTGCGTGAAACCAGCTGGCCTAGGTTCAAATCTTGCCTCTGCCACTTACCAGCTGTGTGATCTTGGACAGATTACCCAAAACTGTACCTCAGTTTCCCAATCCCGCCTCAAAATGGAGAATAATAGTGCTGACTTCATAGGTGATTCTGAGAGTCAAATGAGGAAAGGCATGTAACTTGCTCACAACACAATGTAGCAAGTAGTAAGCACCAGATACACACCCGTTTCATGAAGTTTGGATAAAGTGCCTAATACATGGTGTGTGCTTGCACGGGGTGGGCATCCTGCTCTCCCACCTCCTCTGACTCCATCCTTCGGCCCAGGAGGGTGCTGCGGGGACACATTCAGGGGCCGAAGGCGTACTGATTAGCTATAATGGCCGTGGCCCCTCTCTGCGGAAATTGCAGTGGGTTGAACATTGCAGGAGCTGATGTTCTCCCACACAGATGTCAAATTAATTGCCCATTTCGATAATAATGACATTCTTTTCGTAATCTTCCATGGAGGCGGGCAATATAAAGCGAGTCACGCTGCGAGGGGATGTCAGCTGAATGGGTTTCAGCCTCTGAGCTCTGCTCCAGAAGTGCCTTTTCAACATGCTCCTTTTAAGTCCAGAATCAAAGCATTCCCCTCCACTCGGAAAGGTCGGCATTACGTGAGCAAGATTATTTTAGTTGCTTTTTTTTTTTTTTGAGCTCTAAGTACCCACAACTTGCCCAGATTACATACTTTAATGCCTTTTTCCCAGAAGATGAGAATGTCATTCCAGGTGGAAGGAGGAGACCGAGGCTCAGAGAGATCGCCAAATGAGCCCCAGGTCACTCAGTGTGGAAGCCATCAGGAGTTGAGCCCACCTGTGTCTAGCTACAAGGCAATGCTCTTAATACTGCTTCTCAGCCTTGGTTGCATATTGGAATCAACTGAAGAGCTTTGAAAATGTCGATTCCGGTGTGGGTCTGGGCACTGGATTTTATACGGCTCCCCAGGAGACCCACCCGGCAGCCAGGATGGCAGGACAGGCCCAGGGGAGACACATCCCACAGGAGAGATGTAATCCGTGTGGTTCTAATCCTTGCCCCCACAAGGATGGAGTGACCATCTGTGCCTTGCTCAGCCAGCAACTCCCAGGGACAACTTAGTCATTAAAGACAAGACCCCAGCCAGTGCAGGCTTAGGACTTCCAGAAAGCTGCAACTCCACAAGGAGTCAGCAAGGAAGCAGGAGGCCTTAAGGCATAATACCTCTTAGGAGAACGCCCTGGCCCTGGACCATGGCCTGCCTGCCCCATATCTGGTTAGGGCCCCCACGTCCTCTCACAGCTCAACACAAGCCCAGCTTTCCTACATTTTAGTTCATTATTATTATTTCTTCAAACAAAATCTTGGGGATTCTGTTTGTCCCAACTTTGACTCAGACCCAATCATTTTGATGTTCCAATGAAATGTCTCTGAGTCCTCGTCCTCCCTTCCAAAAGCTCCTCTCCCTTCCCAGAAGTTGATTTCTAATCTTCGTTCAGCCATTTCGAACTGAATGGTTTTGGGCTAGTCATTTAACTTCTCTGAGTCTCAGTTTCCTCATCTGTAAAATTGGTGCCTACCTCATACTCATACAAAGGCCACTGAGATTCATTGAGAGTGGAATGCAGGAGGCACCCAATAGTGGCCATTGTTATTATTACCTTGATTGTAATAAAAGAGGGATAGGGAGTAGCCCCAAGTCCCACAGCCTGCCCTGCAGGCCTCTGAAATTCACACCCCATGTGGCCCACAGCTTAGACCCCAAATCATTGTCCTGCTGTCAGAGACTGATCCTGGGTGGCCATCCTATGGGTCTGGTACACCTACCGGTGCACTCCCCAGTTTCCCTCCACCCAAGTCAACATCCACATTGACTTTAACAATTAATAAAACAAACCTGAGCCCATTGGTACATCCTGGCTCGCTCTCCCCCTGCCACCAGCCTCAGCCCCTCAAGTAGAGTCTCCCCTCAGCTGAAGCCATGTAGGTCATGTAGGAAGCTGCTGAGGCCTCAGGAAGGAGCTCCTGGGTCTCTGAGATGAGAAGGGACCATAATGAATTATGGCTCTGGAACCCTCTCTCCCCACTCCGGTGAGGCTGTGTGCAGTACAGAGGGTGACTTGAATGGAGTAATGGAAGGATCAGATGTATCTCATACACCTCGGGTCTCCAACCAGATGTGCTGGCCTTCTCATATTTGTCAGTGAGCCCCTTGGAGGCCCAACTTACAGCAAGGGTCATTTGGCAGCGGGGGCTAAACTACAAGCAGGCTGCTAACAAACACTGCGACCCTGGGAAAGTGCCTTCTCCATAGACTCTTTACCACACTCTTAGGTTTGCAGCGTATCGACACGTTCACTGCCTTTTGCTTCCCGCTTGGGGCTATGCGTCCCCCCTGGGCCAGAACTTAGCAGAAATTCTTGGAAGATGCTTTCAAAAGCATCTGCTTGGAATGGCCTCTCTTCTTGCAAAGATCTGGGGGCAGCACAGTCTTTTTTTGATTTAAACCACTATATATATATATGTATATATAAGCTATGGAATATATATATATAAACTATGGGAAAAAATATATATATATATAAGCTATGGAATAACACACTTAATTCATGTGAATTGTAAGCTAAAAGTGGAGACTTTAGAGAAATGTCTCACTTGCCGCGAATGCATAGGCTTCCCCAGCACCTTGTCTTCTCCTATTGTCGTCGTCGTCTTCTTCTTCTTCTTCTTCTTCTTCTTCTTCTTCTTCTTCTTCTTCTTCTTCTTCTTCTTCTTCTTCTTCTTCTTCTTCTTCTTCTTCTTCTTCTTCTTCTTCTTCTTCTTCTCCTCCTCCTCCTCCTCCTCCTCCTCCTCCTCCTCCTCCTCCTCCTCCTCCTCTTCCTCCTCCTCCTCCTTGGGTTCTGCTTCCTCTTTCTTCTTTCCCCAAATAATTTAGATTTCCAGACTGTGAGAAATCCTACAGACTCCATGGTTTAGCTACTGACATCCTATTTTGGCTGTTACACCTCTGGGGATTTCCACTTACCCTCAGGACAGCAGTTACTCCATGTGGTCCCTGGGTCTCCAGTGTTGATACCTGCTCTGTCTTCTTGGCCAGGAAAGGCAAAGCTGTGTAACCTGGAGCCTGTCCCCTCACCTCTCTGAGCCACTCCTAATAGCAACCTCTGAGATGCTAGTACCATGGGGCAGTTAGGGAATAACAACATGAAAGCATTTCTCAGAGGAACTGTAACGGGCAATACAGGACACGCTCATCATTAATAAAAGTGGCACCCTCTCTCACGTTAGAGTAGGGATGCGGAAAGAGAAAGGAATTTAGGCCCTCTAGTTGCCATCTTGTGTCCCCGTGTGTGCGCGCTCATTCTCAGCTGATCTGCCCAAGACCCTCTGAGCACCAAGCCTAGTCCCCTACGTGGCCCCGTTTCCTCTCCAACCAGATGAAAGAAACTATCATGAACCAGGAGAAACTTGCCAAATGCAGGCACAAGTGTGCATTGGTGGGAAAGGAACTGCTTGCAGAAAGAAGAAGGTGGTTCACAGAATGGCTACAGCAGATGATAAAAAATTTCAGTTCTCCTTAAAGAAGTTAGGGGTAAACAAAATCTCTGGCATTGAAGAGGTGACTATGCTCACAAACCAAGGAACAGTGATCCACTTTAACAACCCTAGAGTTTAGGCATCTCTGGCAGCAAACACTTTCACCTTTACAGGCCATGCTGAGACAAAGCAGAAATGCTGACAGAAAAGCTGCGCAGCATCTTAAACCAGCTTGGTGCAGACCGTCTAAGTAGTTTAAGGAGACTGGCTGCAGTTCCGTCCAACCAAGC
Source organism: Rousettus aegyptiacus (assembly GCF_014176215.1). Taxonomy (NCBI): domain Eukaryota; kingdom Metazoa; phylum Chordata; class Mammalia; order Chiroptera; family Pteropodidae; genus Rousettus; species Rousettus aegyptiacus. The sequence goes on along the minus strand of NW_023416307.1, from coordinate 123,290,865 downwards.
TACGGATGGAAAAGCATCACTTGCTACTGGAAAGGAGGAGGAGGATGAAGTTCCAGATCTCATGGAGAATTTTGATGAGGCTTCCAAGAATGAAGCAAACTGAATTGAGTCAACTTATGAAGAAGATAAAACTTGAAGAAGTTACTGGGAGCTGCTATTTTATATTATGACTTGACTGCTTTGTAAAATTTTTTTCGTGGATCTGATAAAATCTCAGTCTCTAATATTTTTAAGCCCAAGCCCCTTGGACATTGCCGCTCTTTTCAGTTTTTCGCTTATATACAAATTATTCTTTGCAGCTAATTAAGGTGAAGAAGCCTGGGAATAAAGTTTGAAACAAAGGTTAATACAATTCTCAGCCTAGTACAAAAATTTGAAAAAGAATTTAAGATCAGAAGGCATGAGCTCTTTTGCTTTAAAGTATGAATAAACCTTTCATTGAGCATTTACTGAGCACCTACTGTATGCCAGGCTTCAGGCAGCACCATGGACATGACACAGACGAGGTATGTGGCCCCTGCCCTTGAAGGCTCACCATTAGGAATATTACAGAAACGGAAGATGTCTAAGAAGAGACCTGAAAGATGAAAAAGAATTAGCCAGGTGGAGGGGCAGGGGTTGCTTTCCTGATAGAGGAAAAATTTGAGGGTCTAAGGGTCAGGGAGCACAGGGGTTTCTGGAGCGTAGAGTTTGAAAATAGAGGCAGAAGAAATAAATAATAAGAAAAACAAATAAAATAATATAGCACATGAGGAAGTGGTAAGCACTAAAGAGAAAAACATAAATTGGAAAAGAGACTGAAAGTGTGTTAAAGTGGTTGCTATTTTAAATAGGGGAAAGACTGAACTGACAAGAAGACATTCGAGTAGGGACCAAAGAAGTGAGAGAGAGTCATGTGAGTATTTAGGGAAAGAGCATTCCTGGCTGGGGGAAGCAAGTGCAAAAGTCCTGAGGCAGAGATCCTCGATTGGAACAACCAGGAGGCCAGTGTGACTGGAGCAGAGTAACAAAGGGGAAGGAAGTAGAAAGTGAGGTCTCAGAGGTGATGGGGGTTGGACTGTACAGGTTTTGTGGGCCACTGTGAGGACTTTGGCTTTTACCTCAAATGAGGTGAGAGCCATGGGAGGCTGCTGAGCAAAGGAGGGATGCGTGTTGACTTAGGGTTTAACAGGATCCATGTGGGTCCTATGAGAATTAGAGGCTAAAAGGGCAAAGAAGGAAGCAGAGAGATTATGAAGGCTGGACCAGGTGGTAGCAGTGGCTATGGCAAGAAGTGAGTGGTTTCTGGATATGTTTTGAAAGTGAAGCCAATAGAAACTGGAGAAAGAAAGAGAAGAGTGAAGAGGAGAAGAGAAGAGAGGGGAGGAAAAAGCAGGGGAAGACAGGAGGGAAGAAAGAAAAGAGAACGGCAAATCCATGGCATACACACCACTGTTCTCTCCTGGGTCCACGACGGATATCACTAAGATCTTCTTCCCATTGATACGAAATTGGTTCTCAGAATCCTCCTCAACCCAAACCTATGAGCCCCCGTTAATCAAGATGGAATACTGAATGAGCCTGGAAAGCAGTCTAGGTTCACATAGAGACAGAAACAATTATTTGTGGGTGCTACCACGTGCCCGGCACTAGCTAGTTGCTTTTCTTTTTACTTATTTATTATTATTTTTAAATTAATTAATTTCTATATTAATTAATTTAGGGAAGACAGACCATTCCACATTCTAATCGGCTGGTAGAGGCAGGTATGACAGAGCACACCTGGGAGCTGAGAACACAGCATGCCAGCCCCTGGACCATCGCCAGGCAAGGTGGTGTGGAGGGGTACGTGCACCAGCTTTGAGAGCCAGGTTCAGGCTGGGGGCTGGCCCTGCCAGGCCCGGTGGCTGCCAGCGGAGCCTAGTCAAGTACATCAGTCTCTCCTCTACTCTGATGCACCTAGAAGTTCAGGACCAAGAGTTACTAAAGAAAAGGTACAACTGAGGACACAGTGGTGTCAGTGCCTGGAGCTGACACCAATCTCCAGGTGGTAGGGCTGGCCATTGTCCTGGGCCACACTCTCCTCCACTGGGGCATTTTTCACATAATTAGAGAGTTGTTGTATCTGTCCTGGTATACCGCGGTGGTCTCAAAGAGCCTGCTCTGACTTAGGAGAACGAAGGCTCATGGTTCCATTGGTTGGCTCTGGAGAAGGACGGCCTGAGCTCAGATTTTGGCTCTGCCACTTACTTGCTTGTGGGGCCTTGGGTCTGTTACTTTACCCCTCGGGGCTTCTTTCCAGGTAAAAATGTAACGGTAATAGCATAAACCTCATAAAGTTTTTATGAGTATCATGAGTTGTAAGATATGTGGAACATTTAGCACAATAGGTGCTTAGGAAGGTTGGCTGCAGTCATCATCATCCTCTCCATCATCATCATCATTTCATCCCTGAGCCTTCAAGATCCGCATGGCTTCTTGCTACCAAGCCAGTTCCTCCTTCTCCTTCCATACTCAGGTCAGGCCTCACCACCTCAAGGAAGCCCTCCTTCACCCCGGCCGAGTTAGCTGTCTTGCTTGCTTTCCTCAGAGTTCCCTCTCATGAGATAATTGGGCGTGGGCTCTGTCTCCTTACCAGACAGCTCTCTTGGATAGAGGTGACCTGCTGCTATGTCCTTGGCACAACAGAGTGCTGACTACAGTAGGCATAGGGAGTCCCTGATGAAGGTATGGGTGAGTGAATGAAGGAATGAGTGGAGGCCATCTAAGGCCCTAGCCTTGAAGGAAGGGATCTTCGAAACTCTTTGCCTAAAGGGGTGGATGGTGCTCAGAAAAGTGCAGAGAACGAGGAGCTCAACAGATGAGGATCTAATTCTTGGTGCTGCTGTCCTAACTGGGCAGACTCTCCCACCAGGAGCCTCAGTTTCTTCATCTGTCAGAAGTGGCCAATTCTTGCTGCCCCTTAGGCAGGCCCACAGGGAAAGGTGGTTCTCCGAGGTATCGGAGACAGCGTGGTGTGACACTGAAGGGACCCAGCACGGTGGGTTTCTGTCCAGTCCTTTCGACTGAGTCGAGAGGGCTCGGCTCAGGGCAGGGTGTGTTAGATGCTTCTCTGCCGCCTGCTGTTCCATCCCGTTAGCAAACTGAAAGCAGGTCTCTGGCTCCAAACAATCCTAGGTGACAGCATCTAAAGAAAACGAGAAAATCGCGTTGTCTTTATTTTATTTGTTTTTCTGGTGCCTTCTGTTTACAGCAGCCATTTCTTAGGCCTGAGGTGGCTCTTCCTTTTGAAATATGCTGATCTACACAATAGTGTCCGATAGCTGAGGAGTTAAACCCAGGGACTCTGGGGTCAAGTGGTCAGGTTCAAATCCAGCTCTACCACCTCACTTTTTGCATGCTCTCAGGCAGCTCTCTTTGCCTCAGTTTTCCTACCTGTACAGTATACAGATAGCACTGGGACACCTGTGGCCTCAAGGCTGTTATGAGAGTTGATGCATGTGAAGTGCTTAGACCTGGACCATGGCAGTCAAGGTTACCTTCTGCTTTGAAGATATTTTAAAAAGTGGATTGACATAGAGCAAGCATGATTGGCAGACATCGTGGCCTGGGAAATGCTGGCCGGGGCCACCTGTTCCACCTCACTCCCCAAGGCCTGCTGCTACCTGCCCGCCTCCTGGTAAGCCCCCAGCAGCATAGCCTTAATCTCCAAGCTAGTAAACATGTGATCAGGTTTCTCAGCTTTGTCCTGTTACTTGGAGCACTTCTGTTCCTTCCTCCCACGAGCACCACCCCCCACCCTGATTCTAAAAGCTCAGCTCTGGCCCTGACTTGTGCCTGAGTTTCTTTATCTGTGAAATAGGCAAGGGTACCTACCTCTCATCCATGAAATGGACATGACATTGTTCTTACCTCGAGCCATGATGAGATAGCTGTTGCTATCACAGGTGTTATTATTGTTCACAGGCTGGCTCAAACACTCTTCTGCAGGACCCCAAAATGTACCCCCACGCTCTTCACCACCCACCCCCCCCGCCCCGCTCACTCCCACTTCTCACTTCTCCCTCCACTGGGACCTTCACCCGGAATGCGCTTCCCATTCTTTGCTGTCCACCCCTCTTCCCCACCCCTCTGAACATCCCATAGAATGGGAACCAAGGGCCTTACCTGCCACCTGGTGGGTCAGGTGGGGCAAGGAAAATAGCAGAGGCCAGTCACATTTGGGTTACTAACTGTGTGGCTTTAGGAAGATCACTTGATTCTCTGTACCTCAGTTTCTACATCTATAAAAAGAGAACAGTAACAGTAGCTTCCTCATAAGGTGATTGTGGTGATTTCATAAGCGGTGTGTGCCTGGCTCATGGTCAGCCTCTCATTATTGTGTCCAGTGGTATTATCATCTCTTTGAGACTGAAATAGGGAGGAAATCCTGCCTTCTGCAGGATGGTTTCTGGTACTTTGCTTGGTCTTAGTATGTTGGGAGAAATTTGCCTCATCCCGCAGTCTACACACACAGCTACCCTGGCAAGGTGGCTGGCACCTCTCACCTGCCCATCTCCATGGGCCATTCATTCACCTTCGCCGCAGCCAGAGCCTGGTTTCCAGACACCACATCCAACCAGCCCCTCTCCTGCTCCAAGCCTTTGATGGCACCTCACTGCCCTCACCCCTTCTCAGTGCTCTCCTGCTGCCCCCCATTGGTGCCCTGGCCAGGCACTGTGATGTTCGATTCCCCAGTTGTATCTCTGCTTTCTTGGCTGGGCCTCCAGCCCAGAGGCCTCTTGGACCAGCCCTGTCTCATCACCTGCTGAAATCTTACTCATACCTCAAGACCTGCAGCTTGCCACTTTCCTGGACAGAGCTGGGGCCCAGAGTCGGTCAGGCTTGCGTTCGAATCACAGCCTCCACCACGTATTTGCTGCCTGATTTGGGCCAAGTCACCATTCCTCTCAGAACCTCCCTCAGTTTCCCTATCTGAAAAGCAGGATCATGTTGGAGATTAAGAACAACATAACTTATCGAGGGTTTTCCAGTGCTCTGGGCGCCCAGCCAAGCATTCATCAGCATGATTTCATTTTCTCTTCCTAATTGCACTGTGATGTGAGTAACAGCAAACGTTTATGAGCAATGACTCTGTGCCAAGTACTTTGCGTGTATTCCACTTAAGCCTCATAACAATACCGTAGGAGAAGGACTGGGACTATCCCCATTTTACATATGGGTAAGCTAAGGCATGGGATGGTGAAGTGACCAGCCAAAAGTCGTACCCTAACAAGTGACAGAACTGGGCAATCTGGCTCTAGAACATATGTATTTAGCTGCTTGGTGATGTGATCTATAAATATACTCATTTCAGATGAAGACACCGAGACCCAGAGAGGGAAAGTGACTTGTCAAAGTCCTCACAGCTAAGACATAGCAGAACTGAGTCCAAGGTAGGATTATGCCAAACCCTGCACCCACCACAATATCCTGTACCTAGCACAAGGCCAGGTACATAGCAGAGCCTCTGTAGAGGGAATTGAATAGGGCTTCCACTGACTAAGCGGCCATCACTGTCCCTGGGAATCTGCACGTTCTCGCTTGGGGCCCCAAAGCCTTTTTACCTGGGGTGGAAGTAAATTGTGAACAAGGATAACTCTCCTACCCACCTGAGAGCTCCTTGATGATAGGAACGTTGCCTCATTTATCCATTTACCTACCCACCCACTGATCCTTCCACCCATCACATGCCCACTCATCCACCCATCACCCACCCATCACCCATCCATTCACCCATCTATCCATCCATCTGTTCATTCATCCACCCATTACTCATCCATTCATCAACCTTTTCTTTCATTTTTCCATCCATTTACAGATCCATTCATTTACCCATCACTCCACCTTCCATCCATTCGCCCATCTGTTTATCCTTCCTTCCTTCCTTCCTTCCTTCCTTCCTTCCTTCCTTCCTTCCTTCCTTCCTTCCTTCCTTCCTCCTTCCATTCATCTATACAACCAGGCAGCCAACCAACCAGCCTATCAGTACTTCTTCTGTGCTGTGCTGTGCTGAGAACTTAGGTGAATTGTCTCCTAAAATCCAGGACTCACTCCCCCGTAAAGGAAACAGACTTATAATTCAGTGGGATATAATGTGACAAATGCTATGTAACTGAGGCAGGATGAAAGACTATGATAGACCAGAGAAAATGGAGGACTCTGCTTAGGAATCAAGGAAGACTTTCTGGAGGAGATACCCTTTAAAGGGCATCTGTATTAGTCAGGGCTCTCCAAGAGAAACAGAACCAGAGAAAGAAATATAAGAGAAAGAGATTTATTTTAAGGAATTGGCTCACATGATTGTGGAAACTGACAAGTCTGAACTTTGCAGAGTGGGCTGGCATGCTGGAGACGCAGGAAGAGCTGATGTTGCAGTTCAAGCCTGAAAAAACATCTGCTGCAGAATTTCTTTTTGCTCAGGGGCAGTTGGTCTTTTTGTTCTATTTAGGCCTTCAACTGATTGATTGAGGCTCACCTACATTAGGGAAGGCAATCTGCTCTCCTGAAAGTCTACTGATTTAAATATTAATCTTGTTCAAAAACACTCTGAAGGAAACATTTAGAATAATGTTTGGCCATATATTTGGGCATTGTTTCCCGGCCAATTGACACACAAAATTAACCATCACAGCATCTTACGTAAAGAGAAACAGGGGTTCTGGGCATTCTAGGCATTGGAAACAATCCCTGCAGTGGTCCAGAGGTTGGATGTGGCTTTGAGATAGTGAGCAGTCCATTAAGGATAGAGAATGCGGGCAGGAAGAGGGAAGAAGGATCCGTGAGTAGGTAGCCCTGTCCTGACATGCAGCAGAGAACATTTGCTGAATTCTGCTTTTTCAGGCAGATTTGGAAGAAATTGCAGCTCACGTTATTCCTCCATTCTCCTTTCCCAACCCCAGGAGCTTCCAGGTCAAAGCCAGATGTGGTGGGCAGGGAAGAAGGCCTGGGAGGCTGGGCCTCTAGCTTCCCCTGAGTTAGAGGCCCTGTGCCTTTGTCAAGGAGGGGCTGGCCTGGCTAAATTCCCTTGTGCGCTCCCCGCCCCCACACTGATTTATCTCACCCCATTCCCCATCTCTACCTGTTTGCTTTCTCTGTTCGCTCCTCTTTTGTTCCTGGCTGTATCTATCTACACCTGTCTATCTGTCTATCTGTCTGTCTGTCTGTCTGTCTCCTCCTTGATTCTGTCTCTGCCTGTGTGGTACTTGTTCTCTGTGTGGGTCTCTGTCTCCATCTCTTCATTTCTGAGATGAACAAGGCATACATCGATGGCTCTTTGCCACCCAGACATTTGAGCATCCCAAATACAGACTACCCGCTAGAAAACCTCTCAGAGGCCACTTTGTCCAGCAGCTGACACAACTGAGGCCTCTGAGTCTTGGCCAGGATCATTCAGCAGACGAGAGGGGGTAGGAAATACCTCCTACCCACCCTGACTCAGGTGTGGGCTATCATTAGAACTTCTGGGGCTTGGACCCTTCTCCTCTTCAGCTCCCATAACTTCGAAACCCTCAAAACAGCAGTGGAACCTCGAAACAGTACTAAATCTTAGGCTTGCAGAAGGGGCTAATTGCTGAAGGCCAGGGACTCTGCTTGATGAAGAATAAGCTCAAGGGAGAACACAATGGATGTATAGGAAGAGGTGGTAAGGGAGGAGGATGCCACGTGTGTGCCTCAGTTTCTCCATCTGTCTTTTTATGGCTCTATGATCTCTCCAGTCCTTGGAGGGCCTTGGCTGGGGCCTCATTTGGGGATTTCCAGGCCCCTCCCTGGACTGCAGCCCCGTAGCTGGTTCTTCAGCTTTCCTCCTCAAACCTGACAGTGTGTAGCCTGGGACACAGGTGTTCTCCTCGCTGTGTGGCCTTAGGTAAGTCAAGCCCCTCCTCAAAAATGGGGCTAATCAACTTCCTGGGAATGGCTTGGAGACAACCAAGCGTCAAGTTTCTGCCATTAATTTCTCTTGCTCCCTTTTTCTCACCTATAAAATAGGGATAGCAGCACCTGCTGTAGAGTGCTTGTGAAAGATGAATTAATTCATATTTATAAGTGCTTAGAACAGAGTCTGGCATGAGCAGGTGCCATAGTCCTCTTCTTCTCATTCGTTAGTGTTATAATTATGATTATAGCAAGTGGCAGGGCAAAACAGGCTTCATCTCATGTCTCTCTGACTGAGAAGATGCCAAATCTACATGTGTTCACTCTGGAAAAAGAGCTTAAGAAATTCTCACCAGCTGATGCTGTGATCTTGCTAACAATGCCACCCAGAGGGCAGAAGGTCTGGACCCTCACCCCACCTCTGCTGGGTGATCACAGGCAAGTCCCTGACTCTCTCTGTGCCTCAGTTTTCCTATGTGGAAAATGATTTCATCCCATAGCTCCTTCCAGCTCTGACATGATTCAAATCTGAGAAATTCTGGCAAAAAACCTGTCTTACCTATTTAAGTGTAAACTTTTGGGTGGGCCACTATCCTGGCAGTGTAGGCAGGGAGGAAAGGGGAAGAAGGCTGAGCTATTTGCGGTGGGACAGTGGGTTCTGATGCCAGAACTCTCTGCAAGTGGCCTGCCTGCTGGCATTGAGAGACACCAACTGGCAGGACTCACTACTTTCCTATCCTTGGTCAGATCAGCCTCTCCCAACCCCAAACTCTAACTCTTCCACAGGCGTCCTCCAGGCTCCACTCAAATGCCCCTTCTTCGAGGAAGTGTTCTGGGCTCCCCACCCTGATGGCTGTCATCCCCTTTCCCTGTCCTTCTATCTCCTCTCTCTCTTGTTTTCTCTCTGATTACCTCTTTCTAAGTTCCTCTGTCTCTTTTCCTTGTCTCTGTGACATAGATAAGCCAACAGGGCTAGAGGAGGAAGGGACCAGCAGGGCCCTAGGTACTTAGTGATACTGCAGATAAGATTTTTCCAGCAGGGCCGGCTGTGGTCTGAGCTTGAGCAGTTCCTGAGGGTGACCCGAATTGGCTCTCCCTGCCAGATTAGAGTTTGTGTCAAGCTGGTGCCTCATGCCTGAGTGACCACGTGAGGGTGGGCAGAGGCCACCCCTGGCAGGATGGGCAGGGGCTTGTGCCAGGAGCCAAGGGTTGATGGTCTCTGGTAGGTGAGCAGGCAGGGGTGGCTGTAGAAACTCAGAGAGAAGCAGTTGTCTCTCCCCTGGGAGTGGAAAGGAGGAGGAGATGTGAGAAGGGGAGGCCCCAGTCCTTGGGGCGACATGCCTGCATGTCTGGGGCATGAGATGACAGCCTGACTATGTCCACGGTCATATCCCAGGGCCCGCCCAGCATGCGGGCAGTGCCAACAGCCAGTACCCTGGGCTCCAGAAAGTTTCCTGGGCCCAGAATGTTTCCTGGGCCCTCTTGTAGGCTTGCCTCTACCTGGGGATCTCAGGCTGTGCTCTGCCCAGATCATCAAAGGATGACACAGCCTATCTCCTTGCAGCCACGGGAGGGTCTAGATACTTCACAAAGCCCATCCCACAGGGGAGAAAAAAAGGCCCAGGGTCACACGGCCAGTTCCCTGTCTTTGATTGGAGCCCCACCTGCCACAGTTCGCGGCAGTGTCCTCTGCCGCGTCCTGACTCCTGATTCTTAGTCACTGGTGGATCTCGTGCCCCATTTAGTACTTGGCCTATAGCACGTGTCTATCACATGTTTTTAAATGAACGAATTAATGACCAAACGAATCTGGACAAATCTGGAACAGAAGCACCTCAGGGTAATTGAATCTCGGATGCTCTAAACAATGTTTGAAACTTCCCCTGAGCAGTACGATGATCATCCTCATATTACAGATGAAGAAACTGAGGCTTAGACTGGACTTTCTCATACAGTGCCCCAAGAAGGAGTTGTTTTATGGAGCCACAGTCTACACTGTGACTTGTATGTGTGTCCTCATACGACCCCTGGGGTAGAGAGAGGCCCACAGATGGATTGGGGGCTGGGATGGTTTCTGACCACCAGGCAACCTTTCCAATCAATGCCATGTCAAGGCCTGTCTCCTGGCCGCCTTCTGAAATGGCCCCAGGGATAGCTTGGCTACCTGGTCTCTTCTCTTTTTGCTCACAGAATTTAATATAAAGGAACATGTGAACCACATCATTTGAGGCTCAGTAGGGGATTTTCTGCCACTTAGAAGCTGGTTAATCCTAGATGAGCTCTTTAACCTCTCTGAGATGCTTCCTCTTCTAGAATATTGGAACCAAAATCATACCCAACTTGACCAGTGGGAGTTAAACACAGGAACAAAAGATTGATTTAGAGCCTCTCCACAGAGTACTATATAGCAGTGAAAAATGAATGCACTAGAACTACATGTACCAACTCAATGAACCTCAGAAACACACTGCAGAAGGAGGAAAGGCAAGTTCCAGAAGAAAGTGTTTAGGGTGGTTCTCTTCATGTTGAGATTAAAGACCTACAACATTTGGTATATATTATTTATAGATACATAAGTGTTAATAGTAAAAGAGTAAAAATACACAGAGGTGTTCAACTTATCCAAGGTACAGGTTTGTTAAAATTTGACCTTTCTCAGCATCACTCGTCCATCTATTCATCGTCCGGGCAAGTGATAAAGGTGGATGGGACATGTGTGGTAGCAAAGGAGAGGGAGAGCAGGGGCAGGTCCAAGTGGTGTTTCAAAGGACTTGCTTTGGGGTTGCATGTGCCTTTGGGCAACTGACTTAACCTCAGGGAACTCAATCTCTTCATCGGTGAAAGGGGGACAGCCCTGTATGGAACACGCACAGAATTCAGTGCATTAGTGCCCATAAAATGTTCAGCACACTGCCTGGCTCGCTGAGGAGCTCATTCACAGAGAAGGAGGGTCTTAACCACTGTGGTCCTTCCAAGGTGGGGGGTTGGCTGAGGGAAGGGGCCATGTGAGGGCCCCTATTAGCCCACTAGTTGGCCAGGGCCTCCACAGCTCCCCCCGAGGCAGGAGCTCAGGCCCAGAGACACTTTGCTCCAAGCAATCCCTGAAAATCCCTCCCCATGTGACTCACGGGCCCCACTAATCAGTCATATGGTTGACCTCGAGCAGAGAGGCTGAGCCACAGAAGTCCACACTGCCCTGCTCACAGTGTTGTGAAGTCATGGGCCTGGGGATGGGGTATCTCCTGCCACTGGAGAAAAGAGGCCCAGCCAGCACCTGCAGCCCAAGCATTCCAGAGAGCCAGGCTGAGGGCTGCTGCGCCCACTTATAAAACTTGGAAAAGGCTTGGCTCTGTGACCTTGGACCGTCCTCCAGCTCCGAGCCTCGGTTTCCTCATCTGTCAAATAGGGATATGATGGTGCCCACTGCAATAAAATGATGTTTGTCCATTGCTTGGGTGGAATAGAGCTACCTTTACTGTTAGTATTTATCTCAAGGTTGTCTCCAGGCCTTGCGCCTCACCCAGTACTATAGCTTTAAGCACCATGAGATCTGTTTCATTCATTGCTGGCCAAAACAGTGGCCAGCACAGGCGTGGGACATGACACACTATGTTATCAATTGCTTTGTGTCAAGTAGGAGTTGAGGAGATGTCTCAGGAGGTCCCTGGCATGGGCCTGAGCCCCATATCTGCTCTAACCCCTGTCTAAAACTCTTCTCCACCTGCCTAATTTTCCCGGACATCAAAACCGGCTCAAATGCGACCTCCTCCTGGGGACTACCCTGATTGCTTGTGATCCAGGGAGCTTTCTCTCTCCTACTTCATTTCCATGCTTCTGGCATGTCTGGCTGTGTCTTTGAGGTTGTGAGTGGTATGCATTGAAGTCGCCAAGGAAGCTCCATCAGAGTTTGGTGACTTCGTTCATGCTTGCGTGGCCCACAAAGCTTTGCTCCCCTAATGAATTTTCTAAATGGATAGAGTTCTTTCTCTGACTGAGGCTAGGCCTGTTTACTTCACCTTTGTACACCCAAGACCTAGCACAGCAACTAGAACACAGGATAACTGGAGTGTGGACAAGTAGACCAGAAGATTGGTAGGGTTCTTTTCTGTTCATTGCAATCTGACTACCCAGGTGCCTCTTGCAAAAATGACTGACCATGCATGACTTCTGAGGTTAAGTCAGATGGCATTGCAGCTTCTGCTCTACTCTGGGACAGCTTCCTCTGGGGGAAACCAGCCGCCATGGGGGCAGCAGCCTGTGCAGAGGAACCGAGGCCTCCCAGCAACAGCCAGCACTGCCTTGCCTGCCCTGTGAGTGGGCCACCTTGAAAGTAGAGCCTCCAGTCCCAGTCAAGCCCTCCGATGACAGCGGTCCCAGCTGACACCTTCACAGTGACCTCATGAAAGACCACACTGCCCAACCCCCAAGCCAGAAGCACCCAACTAAGATGCTCCCCAATTCCTGGCCCATAGAAAACATGACATATGATCAATGTCAATTGCTGTTTGGAGTAATTCATTACACGGTGATGGATAACTGATACAGGCATCCTGGGGTCCTACCACATTCCTCAGGGCCAGCAGGATTTCAGGCAGGACCTACCCCCAAGTTGCTAGGGACAATTTGCCAGGTGCAAATGACACATAGGGGCCTAACCCTCACCCCCTGGACCAAGGCAAGGAGGCATAAGTTCTGAGCCTTAGAGAGGGGAAGTGAACTCTCTGTCCCAGGCCCCAAGCTGGGAACTTTCTGTCCCCAGGAGAAAGTAGACCTGACTATCCTCGACATTGTTTGTCACTCTGGGACAATGCAAAAGGTGCTCCCCAAAGGCAGGGAGGCCTCCATAGTGATTCGTGATACTTGGGGAGGAAAGCTGAGAGTGTAATCAAACAGAAACCGCTGCAAGGGCTGCTGGGTAACCAAGTAAGACTCTTGTTTTGAGTTTTTGTTTTTGTTTTTGTTTTTTTGTAGCATCAAACCCCGAAAGTCATAGCTTCCCCGAATTCAAGCACACCCAGGTATCACTGGGATATCCTTTCTGCCAGGCCCCAGAAGCTTAGCTCAGACCAAGAAGCAGTGACTGGGCACCTACCACATATAGGTGTGAGGCAAACACAGCTCTACTCAAAATCCAGCCACCTCCCACCCACTTCACTGCTGCCTTTGTCATCACTTGCCTAGACTGGTGCAGTAGCCTCCTTATTGGTCTCTCTGCTTGTGTCTTTACCCTCCTGTAGTCAATTCTGCAAATGGTGTTCAAAAGTGATTTTTGCAAATGCTAAATTAGATCATGTCCTTTCCTGCTCAAAACCCTCCACTGACTCTGGCATAAAATCAAAAACTTACTTTAACAGTGGAGCAATCTGGAGTCACCGCCTGATTAGTCTGAGGTCACTCACCATGGGAACACCTGACATTTGGGGCTTCCTTGGGGATGTACTAGGAGGAGCACAGCCCCATCTGTGAGTCTTGAAGCGACTTATTCAAGATGTTTCAGTTCATATAAAATCAGGGGCGAGAAGAACAGATTAAGTGACACCACGAGGAAACCAGCAGACGCCACAACTGTACCCAGATGTCCCTCCACAGGACGACAGGAGAGCCGATACGCACATCAACACAGGGACTCTCTCAGACATCATGCCGCGTGAAAGAAGCCTGACACCTGAGAACATGCCGTGTGATTCCATCTATATGAAGTTCTAAGACGGCCCAGAACAATCTGCAGTGATGAAAATGAGAACTATGGGTGCCTCGAGTGTGGGTAGGGATTGCCTGGAAGGAACCCAAAGGAAACTTCTGGGAGAATGGAAACATTCTGTTTCTTGATCTGGGTGGTGATTATATGTGTACAAATTCACCGAGCTACACACTTAAGATTTGTTCACTGTATGAGTGGTATACTTAATTTTCTAAGGTAATCAAAAGAATACACTTTTTAAAAAGTTAGTGTCAGGGGAAATAGGTAGGAGACTGTTCTAGTTTATAAGAATTTGACATAGCAATCAGGTGCAACTAGTAAATCTTTATTAGATCTGGTTCCAGAAAAGAAAAGAAGAGAAAAGAAAAGAAAAGAAAAGAAAAGAAAAGAGAAAAAAGAGAAGAGAAGAGGGGAAAGAAAAGAAAAGAAAAAAGAAAAGAGAAGAAAAGAAAAAGAGAGGAAAGGAGGGTGGAAAAGAGGGAAAGAGGGAGCCCAAGCTATGTAAAATATTTGGGGAACAATTTAAATATGGATTGAGTATTACAGAATTATTTTGATTTTCTCTGGCAATGATGGTAATGTGCTTATGTAGAGGAATGTCCTTGCTCTTAGGAGACACATGATCGAATGTTTAGGAATTAGGAGTCGAGAAGTCGTCAAGTTATCTTCAAATGCTAAAACAAATCCAAAACCAAAAAAAAGCACACATATATGAAGATAAGGCAGGTATGCTGAAATATTAACAGTGGTTGAACCTAGGTGAAATATATATGAGTGTTCTAAAGTATTTTTCTATATCTTAGAACATTTTTATATAAAAAGTGAATAAAATCAAAAGTTCTGGCTGTGGCCTGTGAGGTCCTATTTCAGCCAGCCCCTGCCATCCCTGATCGCATTCTCTGTCATTCTCCCTCTTACTCTCCTCCTCCTCCTACACACACACACACACACACACACACACACACACACACACACACACACACGCACACAGCTTTCTCACTGGTACCAGAATACATCAAGCTCTTTCCTGCCTGGGGCCTTTGCCATGGCCATTCCTCTGCCTGGGACATTCTTCTCCTAGATTGCCACATGGCGAGCTCTTGTGACTCTGGTCTCAGCTCTGATCCCAGGAGGACTCAGTAGCTCAGTGTTGTCTCAGGGGACCCCAGTTCTTTCTGACTTTCCACATCACGTCCTCAGAATTCGATGACACTTTTCCCTTGTGGACGCTGATGGGGGCTGCAGCTCCGGATATTGAGTCCCTTGAGCTGAGAGAAATGTGCAACGGCTGCCCTCCCGAACAAGGTTTCGCCCTCTTTCTACAGGATGAAAACGTTTTCCACAAGCCCCAGAAGACCTTCTCTTGTGTTTCACTGGCCAGAACCCAGTCACATGCCCACTTCAGACCTGTCACCGAACGTGAGCAATGGGATGGCTGGCACTGCCCGGATAAATCAAGATTATCCCTCAGGCGAGGCATGTTGCTCCCTCTCCCTAAATCAGAGTTCTCTTGGCTAGGAGGAAGGAAGGTGGCTACTGAAGAGACAATGCCAGCGGGTGGAACTTGTTTCTGGAACTTGGAGATGATAAAGCTCATTTACCCTCTGTGCCTCTTTCAATCCTTCCAGCAGGTCTAGGGAGCAACCGGTGGTCTCAAATCCTATTTTGCAGTTTGGCAAATGGAGCATCGGAGAGGCAGGATGACTTATCTTGTGCTGGCTCATTGAATCCCAAATTCTTTTTAAGTGGAGATGCTACAAGGGCAGGACAAGCAAATGTCATACAGATCCAGCAGGGGAGTGATTCTATTGGATTGGGAAATACAGCAAGGCTTCATGGAGGGGTAGCATTTGAGGGTGCCTGGAGAATGAGGGGATTCCGATAGAGGCTGGATATAGTGTCAAGAAGAAGGAAGAGAGTGAACGAGGACAAGGAGTACACAGTACATTTAGGCAATGAGAATGGAGGGAGAGAGTAGGAAAGGAGGATATGGCCACCTGGAGTGCTACCTGGAGATTCCAAAGCCATCCGGAGTGCCAAAGGAGGGCCCGTTCTTTGTTCTGCAGGCAGTGGGGATCCACTGAAGGTTCTGGGGAGCAGAAGCATTGCAGAGTGAGCAGGGTGGAGGCCAGGAGACCACGGAAGAGACTGATACAGAGCTGTGGATATGGAGAGGAGACTTAGAGGGCCAGGAGCTTTTAGGCATATCTTTAGGAAGAAAATCTCTACTTCCTAGGCAATCAGTCTTCATCTGTGAAATTGCATCATGGTAGCATCACCACCTCACAGGGGCTTTTGTGAGGACTAAAGTTCTCAGTACAGCACCCATTTATACAGTACATTTCCCCTGCCCGTGCCTGTTGAGGCATCGTTGTTTACTGCCGTGTCTGCAGCGGTTTTGGGCTGAGAATTGCATTTACTTCACATTGGACTGAATTCCCACCTGTGAGAGCCACATTATTCGAAAGGACTTGTCCAAGGCACACAGCTAAGGGAAGGTCCAACCATGGTATCCTGGAAATCGGGGCCTTCCCCCCGACTGCTGTCTGAACCTCCTGGCCTGCAGCCCCACTGAGTTAGGCCGGCCCAGCCTGTAGGTCTCCTGGTATCTCCAGTGGCCTGCCTCAGATTACCCATCTCACTTCCTGCCCACTTCTAGGCTACCTCGCAAGTTCCCCATTCCTGCCTTTGTGCCAGCATTGCCTTGTCCCCCAGACCCCCACTGCCTGCCCTCCCATCGGTGCCACCCCTTTGGGCCAGGCAGAAGGATATGAGACTCCTGGAGGCCAAGATAACAGGCCCCATGTCAGCTGCCTCCTGCCAATCCTGGGGCACAGCCAATATGCAATTTTGGTCTCAAGGAAACCTCACACTTGGAAGAAGCACTTAGAGTCCTCCTGATGAAAACCAGGGAGGTCTGTGGTGAGCTCAGGCTTTCCTTTAACTGCTGACTGATTCGATTCCATGAATCACCAAAATGGGCACAGGGTGGCAGCTTTTTACAGTGGAATGGTTGGCAACAACAAGCTCAGGTGTGCCGATTTTCAAAAGCCTCCTGGATGACGTCTTCTGCGATGCTCTGGGTGTGGGAGAGGGAGGACTCGCTAGCTTCTCAAATTCATGCCAAAGCCTTAAGTCTCTGCTGCCTGGCATTCCCGCATTAGGACACGGACCTCCACCGAGTTTTATCTCCTGTCACTTCTCGGGCTGAGAGCTCCTACCGCCATGCGATTCTTTCCCTGAGGCTGAGGAAGTGGTTCGAGTGCAGGGGGTACAGGCTAGTGAGGTGGTTCCAGTACCAGGGGTATAGTCTGGGGAGGGGGTATGGGTATAGAGGGGTACAGGCTGGAGGGTGGTTCCAGTGCAGGGGGTACAGGCTGGGAAGGTGGTAAGGTGCAGGGGGTACAGAGAGGGCTAGATTCCATCCCTGGTCAAGGAGCTCAGAAGTAATCGCACAAAATGCACTAAGCAAGACAGGTTAACAAGCTCTGTTATATAATTCAAGAGGAGCCAGTAGCTTGGCCTGGGGAATAGGAGGGTGGACCTACAGAGGGACTGCTCATGCAAAGACACACAGTGGCAAAAATCAAAGGAAAGAGAATCCATTCATGTGGCTGGTGGGAGGGTTTAGGGGAGATGGCTGGCAGTCAAGTTGAAGAGGTAGGATTGGGAGACGTGGAGGACTGGCTGAGGGATTTGACCATTCGGTAGATAATAGGTAGCTACTGAAGATTCTTTAACAGGAGAGTGACATGTGAATTGTCTTTTCCCCAGGGGCTCAAGTGGAGGCCAAGGCAGTGAGAAGGGTATTGGCAGGGGCTGGGCAGAGCGGCAAGGCCTAAGTCAGGGACAAGGTCATGGGCTCCTTCTATTTGGGAGTTTCCTAGGGTCACATGGACTTTCCTAGGAGGCTGGGACTGACTTGGGGCTCCCAGTGAGAAGCAGGAAGAGGCCAAGAGAGGGGAGCCCCTGGATAACTTAAGATGGCAGGAATCAGCCCTTTATTGCACAGATTCTGTAACTGGGGTCCAAAGAGGCCAGGGTCCTACATGAGTCTGTGGCTGTTCCAGACCTCAACTCAGCGCTGCAAGCTCTGTCTGCTCAGACAGGCAGCCCTTTGTCTGCCTTCTCTGGAATCAGATGGTCCAGATTGCAATCCTGCTTTTGCTCCCCAGGTTCTGTCATAGGAGGGTAGATCGCTTCATTTCTCTGTCGGCAAAGTGGGTATGATAATGGCACCTGCCTCATTGAGCTACTGTGGGGATTAAATAAATCAACAGGTACAAGAGCTAAGGATAGGGGCTGGCACGTGAGGTGTGCCCAGGAGCATTCCTGCCACCATCGTCTCCTACCCTCCCCTTTCTTCCTTCCTGCCTCCATCCCCACACACAGCCCTTTCTCCTATTTTTTTTTTTCCCTTCTAAAACAAACAGATGTCCACCTGGTCAGGTGTGTTTTATGAAAACATAAAAGATCAGACTCACAGCTTCCTGGGGGATTTGCCAGCTAAGAGGAGCCTCTTATACCCACACCGCTGTCCACTGAGCTCTCCCTCCTTGGAGTCTGCTGTTCCTTCTCACCAGAGAGTGTGAAGGGTTGGCAGCTACCACAGCTCCATGGTGCAAGGGAGGATGCCAAAGTGCCAAGAGGCGCCGTTGCTTGCCCGAGGTCACAGAGCTTGGAGCTAGGAGTGCTAGGGCTGTCCTCCTCCAGAACCTGTGTTCTAGGCCCGGGGGCTGTGTTAGAGGAGGGCTAGCCCTTGGGGGTATTCTACCCAAGGAAATGTCACTTATTCATCTGTTTATTTATTCATTCATCATCTCTGTGTTTCCTCAAGGATCCCATATTTTTTTTTCTTTTAATTAAAAAAAATTGAAATTACAATTGATATTTAATATTGTATTTGTTTCAAGTATACAACATAGTGGTTAGATATTTATATAACCTATGAAGTGATACCCCTGATAAGTCTAGTACCCACCTAGTTCTATGTATAGTTATTACAATATTATCGACTATATTCCTTATGCTGTACTTTAAATCCCATGACTATTTTATGACTACCAATTTGTAGTTCTTAATCCCTTCACCTTTTCCACCCAGCCCCCAAGCCCACTTCCATCTGGCAACACCAGTTTGTCTTCTGTATCCAGATCTCACATTTCTTAAAGATGTAAATGGTTCTTTTTACTTCTATGTCCTCCAATCTCTAGACACAAAGGAGGTGCTCCCAGATGGAAGTTGAAGAAATGCATGCATAAGATAATATCTGTGAACATAATATGTCTACACTCCATGCCTTCACCTGTTCATCCAGCTTATTCTTCGAGCCACTGTGTTCAGTCTTCATCCCCTGCACTCCATGGAACCCCATCTTGCCAGGGTCACCAATAGTTGATCTCCAGGGGATACATTCAGTTGTCACTTGTCAATCTTTTTCACCAAGCTTACTTTGACTCCATTAACCTCTACTCTTTCACCATTCCTATGCTCTTTTCTCGGCTCCCAACACACCTTCTGGTTTCCTTCAACCTCCTACCATTCCTCTTCAGGCCCTTTTATAAGCTCCTCTTCTGAGGCCCACTCCTTCAGGATTAGAGTTCTCTCTCAACATATTCTGTGTGTGTGTGTGTGTGTGTGTGTGTGTGTTCTCATGAATTCCCTGGGATCTACAACGCTAGTCAAGGAGGGCTTTCATAAAGGGTGCTTAACCTTAAATAATCAATAGGAGCCCCTCTGTAACAAAGACATGGAGAAGGAAACCAATCTCAGATGAAATGACATTAGCGTTAAAAATCACCAAACCTACAAGAGGCTCACCTTCCTTCTTTTACCTTTGATCTTTAAAAAGCATTTTGACGCAGGAACAGGAGACCACCAGCATTTAGTGGGCATCCTCTCTGTGCCAGGCACTGTCTAGAGTGTAACCTCATTTACTCCTCACCAGCCCAGAGAGGCCTGGAGTGGAAAGTACTAGTTACCTTTGGCTGCATAACAAACATTCCAAAACTAAGCAGCTAAAAATAATAACAATTTATTTGGCTGATAATTCCATGGCTTGGTGATTTGGGCTTGGCTCAGCTGGGTGATTCTTCTACTGGCCTGGCTGGGCTCCCTCATGAGTCTGTGGTCAGCTGATGGGCCTCCCTCTAGATGGTCTCTCATCCCCCACTGGGTTACCTGAGACTCTTTCACATGGCAAGGGAAAAGTTTCAGGATAGCAAAAGCAAAAGCTGCAAGGCCTCTTGAGGCTCAGGCTTGAAAGCGGCACAGGGTCACTCTTACCACATTCAATAAGCCCAAGAAGTCTCAGGGCCAGCCCTGACTCAGGGGCAGTAGGAACAGATCCCACCTCTTAATAGGCAGGGCTATACAGTATCATGACCATTTCTTAATCTGCTGCATGGATGATCTGCATTTTACAGAGGAGGATGGTAGGCCAAAGCAGCCAGGGGGACTCCAGGTCCAGGGCCCCTTCCACAGACTCGGACCTATATGCCTTTGAGCTTGGAAAGGCAGACAGAACTGGAAAGGCTACTCTGAGGGGTCCCAGGCAGGTTGGTGACAAGCAATGGCTTGATTCAAGAGGAGGATTAAGGACAGTGAATCTGTCCCTTGTGCTTGAAGGATGGCCAAAGCAGCAGGCCTCTGCTCCAAGTGCATGCCTCTGAGGGAGACAGGCACAGATGCCTCCCTACCCAGTTGTCTGGCTCCAGCTCTGCCAGCCTGTCCTGCCGGGACTCTGAGCACCCAGCATGTGCCAGGCCTAGAGATCTGATGGCTGGCCATAGTTCTTGCCCAGACTAGCAAGGCACACAGGTGCCACAGATGCAAACCTTCAGAAATGTTTTCCCTGTTTGTCCTTAGGGTCGAGGCCAAGAAAAACAGGCTTCTAAGTCTGCCTGGGTAGAACTCTGATTTTTTCTGCTTCCTAGGTGACAGACCTTGGGCAAGTTACTGCCTTCTGAGCCTCAGTTTCCTCCTCTGTAAAATGAGATTGGAGACTGCTTTCCTCACAGAGAAGCAGAGGATCAGGGAAGCCAAGCACGTTAAGAACTCCCCTCTGGACCACATACATGGGACACTGCCTAGAAATGACTGCCATCACTGACTACAGTGTAGGGTCCACAGTCCTCTCTCCAGACCCTTGAGTCCAAACGTGATTGGGATTAGAAAAGCAACGTGGTACCAATACCATACATTACATATCACCCCATAAGATCTGGACAGCCCCCTACTCAATCAGATTGATATTTCTGCTGTGAAGCCTACGACTGCTCACAATATATGGGCTAAATGAAGCTTCTAGATAGCTTCACAAAATCTCGTTTTGTCACCAAATTAGTTTTAAAGTTTTCGTTTTTCAAGAAATCGTTGGCTACGGAAATTTTGAATTATTTGGATCATTATAATTATTAGTCAGCCAGTCTCAACCTTGGCTGCATATTACAATGAGCAGGGGAACTGGTTAAGTTGCAGATTCTTGGGCCTCACACCAGACCAAAAGAATCAGAAGCTCAGGAAGTGGCCCCGGGGAATGGGCATTTTTAAAAAGTTCCCAAGATGAGTCCGATACTGAGCCAGGGGTGAACTGTATTCTAGAGATTATAAAATGGTGTGGGGGTTTCACTGGTTTAGGAAGGTCAGGGAAGACTTCCCTGAGAGCGAGACCACAGAAGCGGAGGGGCCAGGGGAAGCAGGGGTGAAAAAATGTGCCCAGCACAGGGAACGCACACACGAACTCCCCAAGGCAGGAAGATGCTCAGCAGCGATTTAAGGGAACTGAAATGTCTGAGGGTGCCTGGTGCCTGTGAGCTGAGGGCAGCAAGTCCGAGCTGCCTCCTCCAGGTTCCTCTTTGGTGGGGTTCAGTGGGGACCTTTGAGACCAGTGACCTTCGTAAGGGCAAAACCTGAACACATAGACACTTTCTTCCCAGAGAAAAGTGAGCAGCAGCTGGTTGATTCTTTGGAGTGCGTTGGGCTGGGAGGAGTCACACACAGATCTGCTAATCCAATAGTTTTAAATTGTTTTTATTTTGTGAGTTATTTTGGTGTCTTTTTGTCAAACAAAATATTTTTCCACTGTCTCTGTGATGGTTGGAGCAAAGTGGTAGTGATGTTGGGGGGCCTGGAGTCCTGCCCCTTTACCCTTCCCCAGAGTCTCCCCAGGTCCCCTTGGGACTCTGTGGAACCCAGTTTTAAAATCCCAGGGAACCAAGGCTCAGTGATGGATGACGGAACTGCCCAAGGAGCCCTGGTTGTGAAGACAGGGTTAGGGCAACACACCTGTCCCCTAACTCCCTTTCCCATGCTCTTTTGACCTGGGCAGAGTTTCTCAAACCATTGTCAGGTTTACCTGTATGAGTTTTTTTTTTTTTTTTTTTTTTTGCCACAGTTCACTTGTTATGGGTTGAACTGTGTCCCTCCAAAATCTTAAGTCTTGGCATCTGTGAATGTGACCTTATTTGGAAATAGGGTGTGTACAGATGTAATTAAGTTAAGATGGGGTCACTAGGGTGGGCCTAATCTAATACAATTGGTATCCTTATAAGAAGAAGGAAATCTTGACACAGAGGAGAATGCCATGTGATGACAGAAGCAGAGATTGGAGTGATACTGCTGCAAATCAAGGAATGTCGAGGATGGATGGAAAACATGAGAAGCTGTGAAGGGGCAAGGAAGGGTTCTCTCCAGAGCCCAGGAGGGAGTGTGGTCCCGTGACACCTCGATCTCAGACTTCCGGCTTCCAGAATTGAGAGAATACATTTCTGTTGTTTAAACACTCCCCCTCCCCCGGTTTGTGGACCTTTGTTACAGCCGTGCTAGTAAACTCATACACCTCCTGTATCGTTACTCATTTAATTGTTTTTCCTTCAAATGGACTCATTTTTAAACAACGTGCACATCTTTTGTTAAAAAGTAAATCTCCCATCACTGCTATAAATGGAAGACCATGATGCTTTCCATAAATAGAAGGAGCCTTAAAAATAAAGACAGTGAAAACCAGCCAATCGAACCAGATGCAGTTGCTGGACAGCTGTGATCTGGGGTCCTTTTTCTTGAAAAAGGTGATGATTAAGTGACAAAGGGTGTTGAAATCACATAAGCACCTAGCTGAAACTTTTCGATTCATCAGAGGGATGAAAAGAATTGAAAAGACAAAACTCCCTTACTACATAAAAATATCCCATTCTGAGAAGTCTCCAATGGTTAGGGCTTCAGGAG
This sequence comes from Rousettus aegyptiacus, assembly GCF_014176215.1. Taxonomy (NCBI): domain Eukaryota; kingdom Metazoa; phylum Chordata; class Mammalia; order Chiroptera; family Pteropodidae; genus Rousettus; species Rousettus aegyptiacus. The sequence continues at coordinate 123,268,046 of NW_023416307.1, read as the reverse complement.
TAACCATTTCCTACCTCCAACCCATTCTCCCCTTATGTATGAAGAAATTGAGGTCCAGAAAAGTTCAGTGATTTGCCCAAGGTCACACATCATTGGTGTCCAAGTCGGGATTTGAGCTGAACTCCTATGTGCTCTCCAGGAAATCACACATCGGAGACCTCTTCGTCTGTCCAGGGGCCTTGGGTTGTACCCAGGTGGCCATGGGCTAAGTACATGGACACAGAGCAGGGGCAGTAAACTCTGAAGGCTGAGCAAACAGACAGCCTGTATGTCCTAATTCCATGGCAATTATAGCCAAGTGAAGGCCGGATAGAATTTTTACTACACTTCGAGGCAACTGGACCTGGGCAAAATTGGGCTCATATTGAAGGTTATAATCCAAGTAATGATCACAAGATTTTTTTCATCTTGCTGCATTGGACCATCTGGATTAAAAACCAGAGTCCATGCAGAGAGCTGTCCCACATCCTGTTACATATGGTCACATGCTAAACTACAGAATTCGTGCGGTTCATACAAAGCAGGCATCTCCTTCACCCCCGTTCTGACCCTGTGGCCAGCTTCTTTCTCCCTCTGCTTCTCTCTCTTTTCTTCATTTCCATTGCCTACTCTGACCCATGAGAAGGAGCAGGGTCATAGCTTAAAGTCTGATCTTCTTGGATTCAAATTTCGGTTCTGCTGTGTGGCCTTGAGCAGACAGTTTATAATCTCTGAGCCTCAGTCTCCTCATCTGTGAAATGCATCCCTTCCTCGCAGGTTATTGGGCGGAGTCAATGAGGTCATGCCTGTGAGCATTCGGCTCAGTGCCCTGCTCATGATAGGAGCTCAGGAAATATCGCTTCCTTCCTCCTGCCAGATGTTGCATGTCTGTTTCCCCTGTTGCATGTTGGTCTTGCCACAGGGCTTCTTAACATCACTGTCAATAATGTGAACTGTGCCTTTCAATATTCTAGGCCCTGTGCAAAACCCTTTCCTGAATTAATTCTTTTAATCTTCCCATCAACTGTGTGCAGGAGATACTGTCGCTACTCCAGACAGGGAGGCCTGTGCCTTAGAGGGCCCTCTGGGACCACCTTCCCACAAAATGAGGATTTTTCAGAGCCAAAGAGAAGTGCCCACCCAGAGACAGCATATTCCCCAGAACCTAGAGGGCATGACAGTGGGCTTCTTCCCCCATCCATCCACCTGAGGGTGGAAAGGTCCACTGGTATGCACCCCAGGCCCAAGGGAAGATGAGCAGGGTTATCTGAGGTGCTGCAGAGTGTGGCAGAGCTGGAATGGGATGCCAGGTTGTCACATATGCATGTGTGCAAATTTGCTCAAGGATGAGGGCAGAGCCAGGGGCAGCAGGAGAGGAGCAAGGGGTAGATCACCAGCCGGGGCCACAGAGGTGGGGCTGGTTCTCCCCCACCACTGCTTAGGATATAGGACTCCAAGGAGACAGAGAATTTGTCATTCAAACCTGGCCTCCAGCCCACTATGAAACTATACTTGCTAAGGCGGAAGAACAGGCTAGGTTTAATTTAGTTGTGTAGCAGTTTGGTGTACAACTTTCCAATATTGAGACAGATGCATATGGGCCTCCATTTTTGTCTTAGGCAGGCCCCGCCAATGCGAGGAATGGCCTCCACCACTGGCCCACAGAGGACAAGGCACCTGTCAAGTAAAAGAATGTGCTGGACCCAAGCCTTTCAAAACACAAATGGAGATTAGCCTTAACACCTACAAATAGCCTCCAAGCACGAGTGCTGATAATACCCCTGGAGACCAGCTTCCGGCCCCATGTGGCAAACCACCTCCAGCCTTGGTACCTCAGTTTCCCCATTTGTACCGCGAAGACGTTGACTTTTCTCCTCTCCCAGTGCTGGCCTAAGGTGGCCCTTAGTATCCTAGACCTGTCTCTTCCTTTTCCATCCCCTACGTGGGACCTAGATGGATAACCTCCTATATCCCTCTTTCCCACCATCTTCCATGCAGTCTTCTCTCTTGCTTGTTCCATTTGTTCCAAGATGACCAAAAAAAAAAAAAAAATCAGAATGACAGCAATAAGTATGAATACTCACCTTGCGTAGGCCCTGACCTTCACAGTAACCCTGGAAGGAGTTCTAGTGCCATCTTTACTTTATAGATAGACAAACTGAGCCTCACCTTGGGACTGGTCCCTACCCTAAGATTACAGGTGGTAAGGATGGTGCAAGTCTCTCCGACTCCCAGAGACCACACATCTGCCCTATGGCTGGCCAGAAACAAGCACTGCTGTGTGTCCTTGGACAAATCACTTGCCCTTTCTGAGCCTCCATTTCCCTAAAGAAGTGGCCTCAGAGGGTGTCTGGGGTCACCTAGAGCTGAGAGATTCTGGATTCCAGGAGTGGAGCTGGGATGGCCTGCGTGCGAGCCAGGGCCCACCCCGCCTGGCTCAGATGACCAGTCCCGAGGGCCCAATCAGGCCAGCCTTGGATCAGGCCATAAGTGGGAACAAAACAGTCAGGGAGCTTGCCTCCCCGGCTTTGTTTATTGTCTGGGAGCTGGGAATATTTTGAATTGTTGTGTTTGGGGAGGGAGGGAAAAATAACCAAATATAAGAAGGCAGCCAGTGAGAGGCCTGGGCAGGAATGCAGAGGAATTAGGCCTGCCTGGGTATGTCTGGGAGCCTGTGATGCTCCCAGATGCCCCAGCACCCTCTAAGTCAAAGATGCTCAGTTCTGATGAGACATTCAAGTTGCCTGGAGAACTTTCTTTTTTAAAAAAGCCTCATGCCCAATTAAATTAGGATTTCTTAGGATGGGACCCAGGCAGCAAGATTTTTAAGTTTCCCTGTTGATTGCAATGGGCAGCCAAGTTTGAGAACTAGGGCTATCTTATAGCAGCATATCAGAAGCTCCATCAGGGGGCTTGTGAAACATGATCACTAGGCTCCAGCCAGAATTCCTCATTCAGGAGGTCTGGGAGGGACCTGGGACTGTGTATTTCTTACAAGTTCAGATGTGTTGCTGCTGCTGGCCTGGGGACCACACTTTAAGAACTCCTCAGGGTTACAGAGCCATTAAGAATCCCTCAGGGCTTGGATCCCAGTATCTCTAAGGAAAGGGTGAGGGGAGAGGGCTCCCATTGGTGGGGTTGAATGCACAGTCTTCAAGACTGGCCCCTCTGCCTCCAGCTACATGGACAGTTAGTTTTGCAGTGTGTGTGTGTGTGTGTGTGTGTGTGTGTGTGTGTGTGTGTGTGTAAGAAGGGTGCTCCCATGTGTGGGTGTGTGTGGTAACTGTAGGCAGCTACAAAGCTACAATACCATTCATTCGGCAGACATTTGTTGGGCACCTACCATGGGCCTGGCACTTGTCTGGGCCCTGGGGTTGTGGCACTGGATCCAGCAGACTCAGTCCTGCCCATGTGAAGTGGGCACCTAGATGTAGAAACAGGTACAAACAGGTCCATATATAAGCGAGCGAGGTACATTCATAAGGTGCTCCAAGTTAGGATGAAAGAAAAACCAGAGCAAGCCACAGCGTGCGGGGAGGGGCAGGTGGCCATCTGAGATATAGTGGTCAGGGAAGGTCTTTGGGGAGGAAGTGTTGGCTGGGGCCCAAAGGGTGAGAAGAAGCCAGCCCTAGGGAGGGCTAAAGGTAAAATGGGAAGGGCAGAGGAAGAGCCAAAGCAGAGGTTCCACTGGCAGAAGGAGTTTGGGGTTGAGGGAAAGCCCGGAGACCAGTGTGGCTGGAGGGGGTGGGGGTAGTGAGTGACAGAGATGCAGCGAGCGAGCGCAGGTGGGTAGGGGAGGGTGCATCTCAGAGGCTGTGAGGAGTGCGAGCTTAGCGTCAGTGTGATGGAGGCTGTCCCTGGGGTTCAAGCAGGAAAGAGAACTGAGTAGGTTTGAGGCTCTTTTGATTTTTATTGAGGTATGCACTGCATTGAGTGACATGAACAAATCTAAAATACACAGCTCCATGGGTGTTTACATATGTATACGCCTGTGTGGCCTTCACCTTTCCAACCTTCTGAAGGGTCTCTCAGGGTCCTATAGGCCAACTTGTCCCCCACCCCCAGAGGCAATCACTGCTTTGATTTCTAGGGCCACAGATTCACTTCGTCTAATAGGAAAGTCCCTATCGGTAGAACCAAAAAGCCATGTGATCTACGCTGTTCTCTCACCCGCCTGATGTTTTGGAGATGCCCCCCTACCCCGCCGCCTGCCCCCCTGGGGTTTCATGGTTCTCAGGAGTCCTTCATCTGTTTGCCTTGTGTTTTCATCCTCCTGTGGATGTACGCAACCCAGGCTATTTCTGTTTTTTGGCTATTATGAATCCTGCTGCCATTCACATTATTGTACAAGTCTTACACAAAAACAAATGCAACTGAGTACATTTGAAGATCTAATCGGCTTTATTAAGCAATCCATGAATCAAGCGGCATCCAATCTAGTAAACAGAAGGTACCCCGAGGGATTGTACAAAATGGAAGATTTTTATAGAAAAGAGGAGTGGGGCAAAGAAGCTATTAGCAAGAGAAAAGGAAGGATTATTTTGGGGCTGGGACATCTTCCTTTTGGGGGAAAAACAAGGAGGGTTTTATCATGCAGATTGCCTCTTCTTTGGGGAAATGTAGGGGGGCCCTCGGGACAGATTACCTCATTGGTATTGAGCAGAAAATTCCAGACTGGTTGATTACATTTCTGGAGAAAGCCAAAACTGCAATTGGGTTAAGTATTCAATCTAGGATTGATATCATGGACTTTAAGCATGAGCTGTGCTATTTTGGTCCTGTGTCTTTTCTTTTTAACATAGGGCATAGAATTGTGGATGAAAAAGGGGTTCTACAGAAAGTAATCTCACAGTGATCTGACCATAAACTCCTAACTGGGTAGGTCTAGATGGGTAGTCACCCTCAGGCTTATAACTTCTTTAGTAAAAGGCTTATCTTTGCCTCAAGTAAGCCCTGTCCATTGTTTCTATTCGTCTAGGTTAACACACCTTTGTTAACCTCTTTTCAGACACCTCTTTCTAAAACAAGACCACCCTCAAGAGAACAATCCTATAATCGGATCTCCGATTTACTTTCTCCCACTTTCGGGTAATCTTCCTTCTGTTCTCTTTAATGCCAAATGCATAAAACAAGCTGCAGACTATCATTTTTTGGAAGCATTTTTCTCATTCCGTTGAGATCTTGCTTCCAGGTGTATCCTCTGTTTGGTTCAAAAAGATTATTATAAAAATTCTCTACAGGTTGGGATGTTCTTATATTGACAGAATTACTGACTGATAGAGGATGTTTAAACCTTATAAGAAATTGCTGAACTGTTTCTGCAGTGGCTTTGCCACCCCATGTTCTGACCAGTAACGGAGGAGAGTCCCAGGATCCCTCTATCTACCCTTCTGTCTGCTTAGTGAAGAAGGGCTGGGGATGCAGAAGAGGAAGCCAGGGAGGAGCCCCGCCACCCGCCCTGCCCTGCTCCCCCCTCCCAGTCACCAGAAGGGAGAGACTGAGGAGCTGGAGAGCATCTGCAGCACTGGTAAATATATTTACGTGCATGTGTGTCCTTCCTTCCCTACTGGTGTCTCCTGCACTGTTTTCCCCTCTTCTCTGGGGCAGATTTGCTATTCCCACTAAGAGGAAGAAGTGAACCCTGGAGGCTTGCCACCCACAGACCACATCTGGCAAGGGTTTTCTGGGACCCTCTGTGCTCCAATGCTAGGCACCGTTAGGGCTCCCTGGCTTCTGGCTGCTCCTACTCTGGGGCTCCAAGTTTGGCTGAGATCCAGGCTGCAAGAGGGCAATGGGCAAAGAATTCTGAGGGAAAGAACAGTATAGGGGAGGGAATAGCCTGGGAGGAGGAAGAGGAGGAAAAGTCCAGGTCGCACATGCAGGAGGGTCAGCACCAGACACAGTGCTTTTTTTTTTTTTTTTTTTTTTTTTGTAAATTATCTCCACTTAACCCTCACAACAATCTGGGGCATAGGGGTTAGGATTAATAAGGGTTTACAAATTAGGAAACTGAGGCACAGAGAGGTCACAAGATTCATTCTACATCACACAGTCCACTAGAGATGAAGCTGAGCTTTGCAAGCAGGCAAGAGATGGGTGGGCAGGTGAGAAGCATATTCCCAAAGTCTCAGATGCTCTGACAAAATTTCTGTGGTACAAACATCTATCTGTACCACAGAGATGTGTACGCATGGGGTATGCCTAGGAGAAAGTGACTAGGATGGGGACCACTGAGCAGTTCCATCACTGTCCTTTTATCTCCTCAGGGAATGATGTTCCGAGAGGTATAGGAGGCTGGCCAGATGATCCTGGCTCAGCTGGGCTGGTGGTGATGGGTTTCCTTGTGCTGACCAGATGGCCCAGAATGGCTGGACCTCCAGCTAGCATTGCAACAACTCTTGTCAGTCACCTGAAAGATGAGACAAACTATTCTACAGCAAGGGACAAAGAACTTTGTTCAGAGTTCTGGATCAATTTTATTTTATTATTGCCAGATGCTGAAAAAAGCGTCATCGAATAGCTTTTTCACAATCTCATTCACTGCCTTTAAATTCAGGGCTGCAGACTGAAGCCTGACACTTGGCCATCTCACCTCACATGCCCTCTGTGAGCTATTCCCAACTATTGATTCTCATTCTTGAAATGGGAAAAGGTAGTCCCAATAGAATTTCAGGCTAACATGCGGCTTCTGAAGGAAACTGCTATCTGGGTTTCCTTGAAGTTCTCTCCTTGTTGCCAGTGGTTTTGGTTCCTTGGTACTCACAGCTTTTTCCTAGAACTTCCAGCTGACATCCTCTGGCAAGGGAACAGGGACAGTGCACAGAGTACACCATGGGTTTCAAACTCAGCCCCCTGCAGGATTGGGGTAGGTGGCATAAATGAGGAAATTAGTCAGGTGGGGCCTGTGGCACCCTAGAGAGCCCATGCCCCTTATGTGAGGGTATGGCTCATGCCACTCAGCTCCAAATGATGGGAGACAGAGAGATAACGGGCCTGAAGTAGCTCTGTCTTGTCATTTTTTTTCCCCCAGAGAAAGCAGACATTTAGGTTTCTAAAATGTGAACTCTCAAGTTTTTATTCATGTTAATATTTAAATATTTTAAATTCAAATATTTTAAAGCCCAGCGAAGGCTAAAGAAGCACATCTGGAAGCTGGATTCAGTGCAAGCAACCCCCCCCACCCCCCCAAATCCCAGTTTGAGATCTCTCATCACAATGGCTCAATAAGGCAGGATTTATTGTCCCATATCATGGATGAGGAAACTGAGGCACAGGGAGCGGGCATGCAGGTCCAGATCACACAGCTGGGAAGCAGCAGAGAGGAGAATGGAAGCTGGGGATCTCCGGCTCCATGCTGAGCTCTCTCTACCCACATTACTCTTCCCTCACATCCCCCCACCACCCAACCCTCTCTCAACCTCTTACTCGACTTTCCTTGGGGTTGAAGTTGAAGCACAGCTTGGCTCCTCTCTTCTCCCTCTCTCTCTTGTGCCCTCTGGGGCTTGGTTTTTGTCTGACAACCACCAAGAGCTTGGGAATCTCTTCATTTAAGACTGCGGCGCTTGGAAACAGATGGCCTGGGTTTGAATTCCAGCTCTACTACGTGCCCACTGAGCAACCTTAGGCAAGTTACTGAATTTCTCTGTGGTTCAGTTTTCCTTTCTGTCAAATGGGCAAGATTAATTGTGTGGACCCCATAGGGTCGTTATGAGGATTCAACAAGTTAATATGTTTAAATACATTGAACTGTGCCCAGCATGTAGCTAAGTGCTATATAAGGGTTTGTTAAATAAATGTGACAAATATTTGGGCATAAAGGACAAGGTCCCAACCCTAATGAAGTTGATGGTCTAGAGGAGGAAGGCAGTTTGTTGGATGAGACTTGTCCATTTGTCTTGCACTGACCTTATCTGTACTACACTGCCTGCCTGGAGTTCAGATGATCCAATGGGCATTTCCAAATTGCAGCCCTGGACTTGCTGCTCCCCTCACTCCTTCCATAGCCTCTCTGCCCTCATTCACTCTCTGCCTCCCTCAGCTGGGCCACATCACCTTTGCTTAGGTCCACCATTACTCTTGCTAGTGGGCCTTTGCTCACTAGTACCTTCCTCTGCCTGAAATACAGTTCTGCCTCCCTTCTTCTCAACCCAGCAGCTTAGTCAAAGCCTCCTGATGGTTCTAACCTCAACTAGAGTCACTTCCCCACACTATGACCTGCTACTTTGCACTGTGTGCAGTGATGCAGGCACAAGGAGTCTGGGAGTTTTTGTTTGCTGTCTGCTTTCTCAACTAATGAAGTGACTTCCCTCCTATCAAGAGAAGGGGAGAGATGTATGACTCAGTTGCTTCTCCTCTTCCTTTGGTTTCCTCACTGATAAAAGGGGTGTAGGCACCCTGAACTCAAAGGAGAGAACTGAGGTGCCTAAAAGTGGATGCCACCTGGGGCGGCTGATTCCTGGGTGCTTCCTGGAGGGAGGGTCAATTGGGGCCAGTAGAGAAGGGCAGGAAAGGCATTGGAGTAAGGTAAGGGAGGGTATGTGCCTGGAGTGGCCAGTGTCTGGCTTGGCTGGAGCTAGGTGTGGGTAGCCAGCTAGAGGGTCAAGATAGAGACAGACAGCGGGGGACCCCAATGAGGAAGCCAGGGAGAGGTAGTGTCATCTCCGGAACGTTGCTGTTCAGCATCCTTGGTCCATCTCCGTGGCTGCTCAGGAAGAGGGAGTTACGAAGCTAAGCTCTTCCAGGCAGTGAGTCCTGGCTGGGCCAGGTCTAATGTGTACGTGGGCTAGGAGGGGTAGGTAGCTCTATGGGGCCAGGGGCTCCTTTGGTATTTCTTTATTCTCAGTCTAAAAAGTGGAAGGATCTACAAGCTGTCCTCATAGCCTCCCAGGTGCAGAGAGGGAATGAGAGAAAGTGAGAGGAGAAAACAGAATAGAAGAGGGGAAAGGCTTTGCTAGAAGTCACGCAGCACTTCCTCCTCATGCTCAGTCAGGGGCTGGTTATGGAAAATGGTCTCTGAGGACCCGCTCATGCAAATAAGGACAAGAATAATGGCACATTCCCCATTTTCATTTAAAAATAGTCTCAGTAGCTGACACTCACTTGGCACTTCCTAAGTGCCTGGTGCTGTTCTGAGTGCTTTACACTGTTAACCTTGGATCTTCACAGCAGCCAGAGGAGATAAGTTCTACTATTTTTATTTCCATTTTACAGATCAGGGATCCAAGGCACAGAGAGCCTAAGTAACTTCCCCAAGGTTACCCAGCTAAGGCAAAGCCAAGAATCTGGGGAGCTCTTTACTGCTCTCACATACAATCTTTTGGCACTCTCATGCCTGGGGTGGCAGAGAGGGAGAATTGCTGTGTCTGTGTCTCCAAGGAGCATATCAAGGCTTAGAGAACCTGGATACCAGGAGAACTCAGTGGAATAGTTTGGACTTCGCCACTGAAGGAACCACAAGCCTCTCCTGTGAACCAGGTGGATGGACAAGTGGTGGGGTTTGGAGGCTGGTGTAAGGGGAGGGAGCGATTTGGGGTTGGGGGCTTTCTTGCTCTTCATCTGTAGGCAGGAGGGTGGCTGAGGACGGGTTGTATCACTTGGCACCAGCGGTTGGAGAGTAACGGTCTCCCGGAAAGGTGCATTGTAACCGAGGCAGCATTGGGCCGAGTGTTCGCCCGCGGCCTGAGGGTGTGTGCGCGCGCGCTCGGCGAGCCCGGGCTCTTTGTGTGTCCGAGCCCGTACGCGCTTGCGTGTGTTGGGTGTGAGTGTGCGTGTGTGTGTGTGTGTGCGCGCGCGTGTGTGTGTCCGCGTGTAGGGCGGGCCTGGGCGCTCCGGCCCCGCCCTAGCCCCTCCCTGGCCCCGCCTCCAGCCCGGCCAAGCTGGTATTTTTCCACCCAGCAGGATGGGTGATGCTGAGAGCTGCCTGCTCAGACAACAGACACGCGAGGTCAGGAAGAAGCCGCTTATAAATTACCGCTTCCTCCTCGCCGCCGCCCGCGCCGAGCTCCGGGCCCTAGTCGCAGCCTCGCTCGCTTGCCGTCGCCGAGCTCCGAGGACCGCGAGCCCGGAGACCCAGCCACGCCGAGAAGGAGCGCGAAGCGCGGACGCGGCCAGCCAGAGATCCAGCCGGCGGGCAGCCTCTGGCGAGTGGAAGCGAGCGCAGCGGAGCGCAGCGCGGCGACCGCTCCAGGTACCCGAGGGAGAGGGAGCCAGTGTGCGGAGCCTCTGCCCCGTCCCTGCGCTCCAGCCAGCCCCAGCCTCCTCCCCGCCCCATCGCGGCGCCCCTTTCACCACCGAGCGGGTGACGGAGGGTCGCCTGCTCAGACTTGCTGGAGGGGCGGTTATTGTTTCCCTGGCGAAAGGGTTAGGACTTCTTGTGCAGGCGGCAGGTGTGTGTGTGTGTGTGTGTGTGTGTGTGTGTGGTGTGTCTCAGTCTCAGTCTTATTGGGCGTCTGTATATGTCTCCGCCTCCCTGTGTGTGCGCCTGTGTGTTTCTGCGGGTGACTGTTTCTCCATGTCCCCGGCAGCATGCACTGTGAGACCCCCCATGTATGCCTGCTATTATTCTCCGTCCTGGGCTGTGTCCTAGCGTGTGTCTGTGCTACCTGAGTGTGACTGTGTCACTGTGTCTTTGGATGTGTACATTTGTGTGTCCCGGTGTGTGTGTGTGTGTGTGTGTGTGTGTGTGTGTGTGTGTGTAAGCCTATGTATGTGTGTGAATCTGTGTGTGTGTGTGTGACTGTGTCTCCAAGTACCTGGCTATGCACGTGTGTGTCCCCGAATGTGGTTGTGTCTCTGCGTCCCTGGTTGCCGGCACTTGTGTGTCCTCTGCTGTACCGAGCGGAGGGAGTGTCCCCCGTGCCTAGAGGGCCGGAGCTCGTTCTTCAGGGCAGGCACTGAGTGGGGAGAGGTGATAGGGCGGCATTGCTCCAAGGGTGCCGCCTGTGTGCCGCGTCCAGGTGGTAGTGTCAACATTTAGCTGTCTTGAGGGACAGCTGGGGGCCAAGTGGGCCGTGGGCAGAGACACTCCTCTTGACTTTTCCCCTTCCTTCTGGGGGTTCCTCTTTCAGAAGGGCTAAAGGTTCTCCTCCTGCCCCCATCAGGGAAGCCAGAGAGAGAATCTCAGGGATCTCCTCCAGAACCCCAAAGCTTCAGCCTGGACTGGAGGGAGGACACTTGGAGGTGTGTGCTCAGCAGGGCCACCAGCCTGGCTATTTTGGTCACTGCCAGGCCTCTGCCAGATCCCGGCCTTCCCCAGGACCCGTCCCAAAGGCTTGGGAGGCAGCCCAGGCCCCCATTTCCTGCCTGGTGAAATAAATCAGCTCAGTAACCAACCAGACGCTTGAATGGAGGGTCTTCGGACTGAGGTTTTGAGGTTTAGTGGCGCGTGGCTCCATTTGGACTTTGGTAAATTGGCTCACGCTTCTGCATTGCTGACGTTCAAATAAATGTCATGGAGGATATCTTTTTAAAATTTCTTTCTAATTTTTTCTTGGCTGGAAAGGAGAGGATCTCATCCAGAGTCTCCCAGCCAGAAGGAGTTTATTTTTATGAGAGAGAGAGCGGGTGAGCACTTAGCAACCGCCTGCCTCCTTGTCGACCAGGGAGTCATCCAGGGAGTGTGGGGTAGGCATAATGAAGAGGTGTGGGGGTGGAGAGGGGAAGGAATTTAATCAGGATGGTGTTGGGAGGGGAGGGTTAGAAGGGACCTAAGGGCACTGGCCAATGAGTACCCACCATATGGTGGGATTGGCAAAATGGCTAGAGGTGTTAGGTCTGGCTCAGCCCCCAGTTGACCTTGGACAATCTTTTTTTTTTTTTTGGTCTCAATGTCCTCATCTGTAAAATGGGTGGAGTAGACTGGTTATGGGGTAAGCAGAATCTAAGAGGCAGGAGCTTGTCCTCAGGGAGCTGAGTTCAAGTACTGTGTCTCTTTCTTAGTCGGCAGGCGACCTTGGGTGATTCCCTGGGCCTCTGGCAGTAAGGACGCCAATGCCAGCCTCACTGTGTCCTTGAGGGGATTGAGGGAGATGAGGCTGAATAAGCCTCTGGTAAGCTGTAAAGCCGAGCTCGGCTTCGGAGCTGCCGATTAGAGGGTGTCACGAGGTCCCAGGTCATTGTGGGTATGCGGCAAGGGCTGAGACGCGCCCTCGAGTTTTTGTCCTTTGGGGATACTCTTGTACTAACCTGTGGCACAGCCACAGTCAACCTCCCCTGCCCTGTCCCTTTCAGCTCATCCTGCTGTGATTGGGTCACATCTGCTTTGCAGAGTCGGGAGGCCCTAGTGGGTAGTGGCTATTTTGCAGATGGACAAACTGAGAGCCACCCAGAGGACAGCAGCTTGACCAGACAGTGGCAGGTTTAGACTTCAAAGGCCTTCTCTTGGACAGCTGTGAGTTTCGGCCCTGTGGTGTTTTAGTAACTAATGTCTTGAATTGAAATCAGACTGAGACCTGGGGAAAACAAGGGACAGGAGTGCCTGAATCATTAGGGTGAGTGTGTGGATTGGTACCTTAATTCTATCCCTAGTTATCAATTCTCTCTTCTCTTTGTCTTCTCTGGGAGCCCTGCCACTCTTCCTATCATACAAGTGTCAGTTCCCCAGGTGGCAGTTTGGGCCCCGGGGGTGGCATTGTCTAACTCCAATTTGTCTACCTGTCAACCTGTCAAAGGACTTAGGAGCTGTACTTATCTGAAAGTTCCTGAAATGATAAGACATTGGAGCCATTGAACATATTTCTTTATTTGGGAACCATTTGAAAAATGGATTACAAGGAGCACCTGGAATGCAGCTTGGCTGCGGCCAGAGAGCATCTGGGTGAGAAATAGGGCTGACCTTGGACCCCCCAGGGTCACCCTGGCAGGCGTGGGCTGATCCCTCATTTCTACAAAAGGTCATAAGTGACACTCACATTCTTTGGGGCTGCATCTCATTCCTCCATGTTGGCCAACTTATCTACCAAAATGTTTGTGTGAACTTGTGGGTTCTGGGGAGGATCTGTGGATGTGGAAATGCTCAGTGGTCTTCAAATGTGAACGAGAGGTCTTTTTTAATGTGCCTCACTTAGTTGGTTAATAAACTTTGCTAAGGTCAGTTCTGGCCAGACACTGGATTCCGGGTAGAATATTGGCTTTTGAGGAGCTCATAGCCCAGAGGAGAAAGGACAGTGTGGCAGCCGCTGTGACTGTGCCGGCCAAGGGGTACGGTGAAGGAAGACTCAGTGTGCACTGATAGCAGAGTCATAGACAGGACACACTTCAGCTTCTTAAAAAAGGTGATGTTGGAATTGGCATCTGAGTGGAGGAGGAAAAGGATAAGCTGGTGTTAAAGGCAGGGGGCACAGCAGGTGCAAAGGCACAATTGCCTCACAAGGGGCCTAGTTGGAAAGAGGAACAGGAGCCAGCTGGCTGGTGGAAGGCCTTGGGTGGTGGGTAAAAGGGCTTGAGCTTTATTCTGAGGGCAGCTGGCAGATGGTTTGGGGACAGCAGTGGAGAAGCCAGTTAAACCTGGGAGCCCAGAGGACCCCTGATGGTGAGTGAGGAACTAGGTTGGGGTCTAGGAGACCCAAGGTGGCCCAGTCACTGTGGGTCAGAGCACAAAGCATTTTCTGTGCCAGTGAATCTTGCCTTGAGCTCTTTTTGTAAACACAGGGTGAAGGCCTAGACATGATGTTTAACAGGTACACACAGGCTATTAACTTACTGGCTTGACCTCCTTGGGAGCATGCAGCCCTGGCCTCTTTTAGGTTGAGCTATGTCTGCCCTAGACAGGGCTTAGGGGTTTTCCTTCTCACCTCACTTGTTAGAGGCTTCATTTAGAAACCTGTGCTGAGGGGCAGGGGTTAGGAGTGATGGAGAGAGGGCAGAGAGAATGAAAATTGCTGTTGTGTTCCAAAAGCTTTGTGGTCAACCAACTCTCTCTTGTAAAAACCAACATACAAATCACTCAAAACAATAAAGCCAGTGGGTGGTATGGGGATAGAGGATGCAGGAGTAGCTCTAGTCAGGCATCAGAATTACCTGAATTACTTTTTACAACTCCATATTCCCAAGCCTGGCCTGGACACGCTGGATTGGAATCCCTGGGGGTGGAGCCTGGGAATCTGTATTTAAAATTTTTTTCACGATTAAAAATAATATTTTTAGATTGAGATATAATTTACATGCAGTGAAATGCAAAGGTTCTGTTTGATGAGTTGTGACGAATTTATACAAAACTGTGTAACCATAGCCAAGAGCTAGATATAGAGCATGTCCAGCTCCCCCAGAAAGTTATCTGTGTCTTTCTTTTCCCAGAAGGAACCAGTTTTTGATTTCTATCACCATAGACGAGTTTGGCCAAGCTTAGAACTTCATATGAATGGCTCCGAATGGCATATACTCTTTTGTGCCTGGCTTCTTTCTGCCTGATGTTTTGAGATTCATCCATGCTGTTGTGTGTATCAATAGTTCATTCCTTTTGTTGCTGAGTAGTATTCCGTCGTATGGATGCACCGGTTCGTTTATTCATTTTCCTGATGGTGGACATTTGGGTTGTTTCCAGTTTGGGGTGATTATGAGTAAAGCTTTTATGAGCATTTGTGTACAAGTCTTTTTGTGGGCTTAGGTTTTCATCTTTCTAGGAGTGGAACTGCTAGGTCATAGGGTAGAGATATGTTAATTTTATGGGAAACTGTCCAAGGATTCTCTTTTAATTACAAAAAATAATATATCTCAAGCAATACAAAACTATAAAAGTGATCCTTAAAGATCATTTTTAAAAAGTTCAGTCTAGTCTTTAGTCTTTCTCTGTGGAGAGGGCTTTAAGATTATGCATTTTCCTCTGCCTACAGCTTTAACTGTATAACTCAGATGTCTAGTTGGATATATACCCCTTTTTATTACTTTCTAGATCAATTTTCGTTTCAGTTTTGATTTTCCTTTCCAGCTAGGGGTGATTTAGAATCCGTAGTTATTTAAGATCCGTGCTAGCTGTGGTCTTGTTTTGTTAAGGAAAATGGCATCATACTGTTCTTGGTTCTGCCACTCTATTCAAACAACAGACCATTGTAGAACTGACGCTTTTCAGAACATACAGATCTGCCAGGCCATTCCGAACAGCTAGTGTGAATTCGGGAATCACTGACCTAGGTTGGCCTGTCTTAATCATCCAGAGAGCCACCAGCTCAGTGAATGAAACACTATCACCAATGACTTTGAACTTTCCCTGATGATAGGCAGAGAAGCAACCCAAGGCCATTCAGCATTCTGTGACGGGAAGGAACTGAGCACCTACTCTGACTTATCACCCTTCCTGTATTTTAAGCCCTGTGTCTGACTTAGGGTTCTTACCTGCATCTTCTAGACAAGTCTCAAAAAAGTGACTTGCCCCAGCTCAGCAGGGGGAATGGGGAGGAGCTTTGGAACCTGGAGCTTTGGAGCGTTAGAGTCTTATTCTAAGAGTCTTATTCTAACGTTTATTGAGCGCCTGCTGGGTGCCAGGCATAGTGCCATATCCAGGGGGCAGGGTTAAATAAATCAGACAGTCCCTGTGCTCAAGTAGCTCATAGCCTCAGGGAGGGGAGGAGATCTATATCAGGAAGAGGTTAATGAACAACCCCAGGCAGTTTATGTCAAGGAACACCTGGGAACATCTGAGAACATCTGAGGGAGAGTGGGCCATTGGCTGGTGAGTGTGGGGACTTTGGGATCGTTGAGTTAAGCCCCCCTGCCCACCCACTTTATGGATGAGGAGACTGAGGTCTGAGTTAGGCACAAATCAACATGGGAAGATAGGCCATCAAAAGGGCCATTGTTCACAGACTTGTGGTTCTTTCCCAGCCCCACCTGCCTTTCAGTGATTATGTAAAACAGATGAATTTAAGAACAGAGTGTTTACCTCTGTCTCAAACTTTCAGTAGCCTGTGGTCAGGACTCTCAAATCCTGATTTTATCACTGTGAGTGAAAAAGGGGCTGAGAGGGCAGAGCTGTATTGATCCAAAAGATTCCCAGGGCTTGGCTGCTCAGGAGACTCCTGCAGAATCTGAAATGGGGGTTCCTGGACGGCAGGACCACTTCCACTGGGAGGAGCATGTGGCCTGACTCCCGGTGGGCTGCTCTGACCTGACCACTGTGTGGAGTAGAATTGAGGTAGCTGCAAGAGGGCTGGTGGGTGTCCAGGCCAGGGCCAAAGGGCAGGAGACCTGAGTTCTGGTTCTCTCACCTAGGGTCCTCAATGGCTTCTCTGAGTTCAGTCTCCTCATTAAATGGAGGCCTGGATCACATCTCTGCAGGTTTCCTCCAATGAAGTTCTGAGAGTCCTAACCATTCCACAGCTTTTCTTTGCACAAAAGTGCTAAGTAACTCACTGCCATGTTCCACTATCTCCTTCCAGTAGAAAGTCCTTAACCTCGGGCCAGGTTGCCTGTTGACTGGTAGGAGGTGGAGAGGTGAAGTTGGCCTGTAGATTTCAGCAGAGTCATGCTTAGTGGGTGAAGGGCACCGGAAGGAGACAGTCCTGAAGGCTCTGCCCTCTTGCTGCATAGCCGATCAGCACCTGGAGATAATGGCTGCTCAGCCTTCATGGAAGACTTAGACCATGATTTCAAGGACATTCATTCTATTACCAGATGATGCTAGGTATCTCCTCTCTGGGTAGATGTCATCTCAGCTCAAGACAATAGCCTCCTCACCTGCCTCCATGCCTCCTGGGCATCATCTCTCTTTACTTTCCTGGGGCCAGCTCTCAGCATGTCACTCTCCTGCTCAGAAGCCTTCAGTGGCTCTAGTACTTCGTGAAATCAAATCAAACACCTGACTCTGGAATTTGAGGTCCTTCATGATCTGTCTCCTGGCCCATGTTTACCCCCCATCTGCAACCAGTTCTCTCCTGTCCTTGTGATCTGGCTGTTTTCTGCCCCTAAACCAAGCCTTGGGCTCTCTTGGCCCTGCCTAGGACTCAGCCCGCAGGCCCGTTCTCTCTTCCCTCATTATTCTAACTCTTCAAGGGCCAGCTTAAAACTGCCTTCCTCATGAAGCTTTTTTGAGCCCCTTAACCATGCCTGGCACATAGTAAGTACTCAGAAAAGATTAAGTGAGTCAAAGAGCCCCTGTAGAGTGAAGCTCAAGCCTCTGTGGTCTTGCCTTTAGTCTACCCACCTGACTGTGGGCACATGGGGGAGGGGGATGCTCCAGCATAGGGCCTGGTACACAGTAGGTGCTCAGCACACACACACAAAAGCCCACTGATTTTCTCTACTCTGAAATGAGAGCCTATAGTTTGAACATCTGAATCAATCCAGAAAGTTAAATTCACCTATCACCATCCAGCCATCCAACAAATATTTATTTGTTCTAGGCCTTTGGAGATATGGCAAGTGACCAAGACAGACCAAATCATGTCCTCATGAAGCTGAGCACGAAATAATTTAATAAACTATCACAGGG
The DNA here is from genome assembly GCF_014176215.1 of Rousettus aegyptiacus. NCBI lineage: Eukaryota > Metazoa > Chordata > Mammalia > Chiroptera > Pteropodidae > Rousettus > Rousettus aegyptiacus. Next base: position 123,250,645 of record NW_023416307.1, on the reverse strand, counting down.
GCACCTGGGCAGCAGGGTTTGGGTGCCCTGGGCTACTGGCTTTGCCGTGTGATCTAGACAAGTCCTATCTATCCTTTCTCTGGTCTTCGGCCCTTACCTGTAAGGAAACGTAGTGCTTGGGGAAAAGACCCTGCCTTTTCTCTGTTGGGAAGTGCATATCATCATTGAGTGGGGTGCTGTTCCAGTGGGCCCCATTTTAGGATACAATTGTTATACTGCTGGTTTTTAAGATCTTAGCTCTCCTCTGAAAGAAGCCTTCTGATTTGGGGCCTGTAGTTCTGAGATGCTCTGAGTGGAGCTGTGGCAATGGGCTTTTAGTAAAAAACATTGTTCCAAGGTGGATTTTCCCCTATCATCTATAGAATATATATTAAAACAGACCTTAAAAAAAAAAAAAAAAAAAAAAAAAAGAGGGAGGAAGGGGGTAGGGAGAGAGAGAGAGAGAGAAAGAAATCCCCCTGAACCTGGCAGGCTCTCTCCACTACTACTGAGCAGAATCCTTTTCTGTCTTCCACTTCTCACCAGTGGAAGGTGTAGGTTGTTCTAAAGGATCATGCCCCAGACATGGAAAAAGCGGTACCAGTTCCCACAAAATGGTCTTCCAGGGGCTGTTCTGGACCACGGGTGTGTTTTGTGTTGTCCATACAGTTTTATAAATTCGAGCTAACATTGTTCAACATGAGATCTTTTTTGCATTTGCATCTGGTCATCTGGTTTCTCTGACCTTAGTACTGTCTCACCCAGCAGCCCCTCCCCTCCAGGGCGCCCCACACCATTGCCCACCCTCCTGCCCTGGAGGTATGGCAGGAGGATCCTGGACAGTGGAAGCTTCTTGCTCTGTTCATTCAATAGGGCCGACAGTGGGCAAAGGGGAGGTGATTCAGGAGCTTCAGCTCAGTAGCTTTTCTAGTCACAGCCTTTGAGTGGGGACCCTTAGCACTGTCACGGGGTCATTGCTGGCTGGAGCTGGGGAAATCTAGGCGGTCTCCACACCGCTCCATGTGGGCTTGCAGGGCTCCCCTACACTAGTCTGGGGCACGAATCTTCCAAGCAGCCTCTCTGCCAACCTCTGCTGTGAGTTCCGGGCTGTGAGCTCCACGCTCCACAAAGAGGGTAATTTAATTTTCCTCCTGGAACGCAAAAGGTTCAGCCTCCTGTGGAGAGGAACATAGGCAGTCAGACTCTGCCAAAACCCCAAATCTGAAGCCTGGAATGTTTTCAGTAGATTTTGTTACCTTGCCTGAGTCCTGTGATCAGTACCTATTCACTAAGTCTATTGTAGGACACACCTGGCCTGTGTCCCTTCTCTCCTGTGCCAAGGGGCTCAGGAGAGGCTGAAAGACACCACAGAGTTTTTCTTCCCTCTCAACATTTCATAACCTCTGACCCCTGCCTGCTGTCCCCCAGGTCTGCAGGTTGAGGGTACATCTGGCTCAGTCTTGGGGTGCTGCAACCACAATAATAATAACATATACCATGGCTCTTTAGATTTGGAAGCTGTAGACCACACCTGGGATCTTGTTAAAATGCCCCCTTTCTGTGCAGGAGGTCTAAGGTGGGGCCTGAGATTCTGCATGTCTGTCCAGCTGCCAGGTTATGCAATGCTAGTGTCTGTCCAGCTGCCAGGTTATGCAATGCTAGTGGTCTGGGGACCACTCTGAGTAAAGGAGATAAGTCACAGCTTCGGGCCTCTGCTGAACCTTGTGGGCCAAGCCCAGGGCCTAGTGAGCATCATCTCTCTTATCATCGCAAAAGACACCATTTTTTCTAGTTTGCACAGAAAAAACTGAGGTCCCAGGTAACTTGCCCCAGGTCATACAGCTGAGAGGCTGTTGAGCCAGGCCAGACCCTCTGGGCCAGTGCCAATCTGGAAAGGATAGTGGTGGGGAAGCCCTTTTCTACTGAGCAGTGTCCCCGTTCCAAAAGCCACAGGAGGCTTTTTAAGGCAGCCAAGTCAGATGTAAATCAGGGAGAGCCCAGGGCCCGCCAGGCGGTGCTGACAGCAAGGCCAAGGCAGTGTGTCAGGCCCAGGCCCGCAGTGGGATTTGGTGCTGGCATGTTGCCTGGTGCAGAGAGCCATTGGGGGATGTTCCCAGCTCCTGGAAGACCAGCGTGGGCCTGCTGGAGCCCCAGGAGGCTCTGTCATTCTGATAGCCTCCTCAATATTTAGATAAATCCCAAGGTGGAGGCTGGCTAGAAGGGTGGGCAATGGGATGGGCGTAAGCTGGGACCCGGTGCTTTAGTTGTTTAAAGGTTAGCTCGTCCTTGAATCACGTGGGCATTTTCCTTAATTGGGGGTCTGCGTGAAGGACCAAGTGGCCATGGTGTCCTGTCTGGCTGGAGGTTTATTTTGCATTGGGTACCTGCCTCAAGCAACTGGGAAGAGTAGAACAGATTTAGAGTCTGGGTCCTGGATGTGTAGTCTAGCATCACTTGGGGTCTTGTTAGATTGCTGACTCAGACACTGGGGTGGGCCCAGCTCTGTGTGTTTTAATAAGCCTTCCAGGCTTAACTTTGAGAAGGGCTGATTTCTCTGTCTTGGGGAGGGTGCATCAGTCCTAACCTTTGCAATAGGCTCCTGGTAGAGTACCAGGGCTGCAGGGGGATCTCAGATGTCATTTTATGTGCACCTCAATTTTTCGATGGCCTCAGTGTCAGAGTAGGGAGTATGCATAAAATTATACAGCATTTGGAGTAGGGCATAGGTCTGGATTTTGGGGGTTGCAAGCAGCAGAAATCAGTTCAAAATAACTTTAAAAAGAAAAAGAAGAATATTTACTGACTCTGACCAAAAAGCCCCAGGGTCATACTTCATGCATAGCTGGATCCAGGTACTGAGGACTGTCACTGGGACTTCGTTTTTTCTATCCATTTCTGGGTGCCATGTCCCTTCTCTGTTGGTTCCATTCTCCTTGGTGTACCCCCAGCTGCACAAGGTATACACCCTCTTAGAATAGCCATCTCAGCATAGAAAGCTTTTCCCCCAATATTTTTAGCATACCTCCTGTCATCATTCACACTGTCCAGGCTTGGTCATGTGACTGTTTTTGAGCCAATTGTGACAGCCCTTCTCATTGACTAGGCCTGGCTCACACGCCCACCCTTGGAAGTAGGAGGTAGGGTCAGCCCACCCAGAACCCCATAGACAGAGAGGATATGTGTGGGTCTCCTGATGGAGTAGATGCAGGCTGTCCCCAGAAGGGGCCTGGGTGCCAGCTCGCTAGACCTTCAGAGACTTAGTGCCATTCTTATCCTCCTCCTTGAACGGGGCTGGCTGGCCTCATGCAAGGTCTTGCCCCAGATAGAATTATATTCTCCTTTCTCTGGTTCCCTTAACATTGTGCTTGTTATTGTACATTGAACATGCTACCTTTGTCTTTCTGTTGTCCGTCCTCCTTTGGTATAGTCCTAGATAGCAAGGTACACGTTACCACTTCCACTGCCCACTTCTGTCACAGACATTGCTAATCTACCCTAGCGTTTACAGAGCCACGGTCCACTCAGAAAATAAAGGCTCCATAGCATCCGTCACATGTTGGTCTTTACCATGGGGTTCCAGGCTCCGGGAGAGCAGGGGCTTCAGCCGTCTTCACTGCTGTGTTCTCAGTGCCTAGGACAGTGCCTAGCACATAGTAGCTGCTCAATAAATTATTGACCGAATGTTCCTATGCCATAATGCCTCAGATATGGTGGACACCAATGTGAACCTGTTGAGTGTGGAGGCCTTAACATAACAATGAAGTTGTCTAATTTGAGGACAGGGAGCTTGCTAAACTGCTGGGGCATTTCTGAGTCTGAGGAAGAGGCTGCAAAGGCAGGGCTGCAGACACTAAGAGGAATGAGAAGCACCCAGCCTAGATCCTCTCTCTGCCCTTCCACTTCTCTGCTAATCTATTTAACTTATCAAAATGTAAGATCTTAGTTGTTAAAGTACCATTTCCTGATTTTCTGCATTTTTATATTCCAGGAAACCAGGAGAGCCTTCCAGCATAGCTCTGCTGGTGGAATGAGAGGCAGAAGTGGTCTGCTTCCACTTGCATTATTTCCCAAACTGAGTTCCAAAGAACAGAAGTTGTTCTATTAAAAAAAAAAAAAAAAAAAAAAAAAAGGCTTCTGGGGTCAATCACATTTTGGGACTGCTCAGTTTGGCAAAGTTTAACAGATTTCTTTGGAACAAAATTCTCAGAGCCTCTAAACAGTTGATGAGTATTCTCAAAGACTCTGGGGTACCCAGGGCCTCCTACAGCCCATGTATCTAGCCTGGTGTGTCCCCTTGCTTGTACGGAACAGTCAGTTACAGACCTAGGCTCATGACTGGTCTGGCAGAGAGCTCACAGGAGTGTGGACTTTTGGGGGGCAGCTTACCCATTCTTAGCCAGCAAGAAGAGTTTCCCCCATCCCGACCATGGGCTGGGCCATCAGTGCAGGCTTTCAGAGGACAGTTTTAGGGACACTGCGTCCAGGAGAGGAATGCGTGAGCTGGTGCATGAGTGTCTGTGTCTGTATGCATGTGTGTCTGTGAGTACGTGAGTGTGTACACGAGTGTCTGTGCACCCAGTTTTCCTTTCCCCACTGGGTATTGATGGGGACCCTCCCAGCATGTATGAGTTGAACAGTCAAACCTGGAAGAAGACTCCAAGTCCTTTGTACAGTCATCCTGATCGGATCTTTCTTTCTTTGTTTCTTCTCGTTGCAATAGGTCCAGAACGACAGCCCTTTCTGAGGAGCCTCCAAGCGTAAGTGACATTGACCTCCCCATGGCCTTGGGTCTCAGTGATGCATTGGTGACCTGATGGGGTACTCAGGCTCTAAGGAGGAGGAGACAGAACTCAGGCCCCAGGACCTTTTCCACATGTCATCTTTGGGTGGTCGGTACATGGCCTGGGTTGGCCACCTGTACTTGCCTATGCCAGGAAAGCAGTCCTGCAAATGGGCCAAGCACTGATTCTGAAGTCCTTGCCTGGCCCTCAGTCTTGCTGCATGGATTTTGAGTATTGGGGTCAGATTCATGTGAAAGAGTGAGCTACTTGGCTCCCAGCACAGACAGAAAGGCTCCAGAAATTGGGGCTACTATTTCAATTGTTTCTTTATTAAACTTTCTATTTTTTAAAAATTGAAAACCTTCGGAAAAGTTGCAAGAATATTACAGAGAACTCCCGTATACCCTCCACTTAGATTTTCCCATTGTTAAACATGTGCTATATTTGCTTCATCTCTTTCTCTCTACGCTGTAAAAATAGCCGTGTTACTCTTCTCCTTTTTTTGCTGAATCACTGGGGGTTTTGCATGCATGTTGCCCCTTTACCCCTAACCCTTCAGCATGTATTTCGTAAGAGTGAGGCCATTCATTCCTTTATGTAAGCACACACAGTTATCAACCCCAGGACATTTAACATTGACATAATTCTGTTACCTAATTTACAGACCTTATGACATTTTGCTTTTGTTGATTGTCTCCCGATATTTACAGAAGCTTTTCTTCTCCCCAGTTCAGGATCAGGACAGTATTTTCGAAAGGGGTTTAATGGGGTAGGAACCTGATGTAGTCACTTTTCTGCAGATGAGATATCTTTTTCACTTTGATTTAAAACATCCTTACTGGAGGGGCTTTCAAAGTCTCTTAGCTGTGACAGTATGAAATACATTGTATGACAAGATACTGCCTGTGCTCACACACGTACACATGCATGAAATTGAAATAAGAATTTCAAAAATAATAACTCATGTCCTCACTATCTGCTGGGCTCTGTTCTCTTCTGGTCTCTCTTGTATAAAAATGATAGCCCTGACCTTCTAAGTTGATTTCATGACCCATTAGTACATTCTGCTCTGGAATTGGAAAACCCTGGCTTCCTGGGCAGTAATTTCTCTCTGGGGGGTTGATAGTTCCCCTGACCAAAATTCTACTTGTCCAGGGTTGGAGTTTGGTTGATTTGGGGTTACCTAGGAAGCCAGGATTGGGAGAAAAGGCCAAAAGACCCTTGGCTTGCTGCTGTCAGTGATGGACCCGATTCTGTCCTTGACATCAAGACCCCCCCCAGCCTGGGTGCTCTATTACAGTCCATTGACCCCGTGGAGACCTGTTCTTCATGCTGTGACATCAAACGTGGAAAATCAGGCAGGCATATCACTAGTTGCTCAGGATACCCCCCTGAGCAGCTGCCAAGTGGGCATAGAGATGCCCCACTCCACGTCACCTCAGGAGTCATCACCATAAATATCATAAATGTCAGTAAGAATACTTGCTGACATTGAACTCTTCAACAACATGCTCAATATGGCGCCAAATGGTTTAACGTATACTAGCACATTTTGTCTTACAATACTCTTGTGACTTAGATGCTGTTGTCCTTCTTGCAAAGATGACAGATATATTTATTGAGTGCTTATTCTGAATCTGGCACTGCTAGGCACTCTCATGAGGCACAGACTCATGCAGTCAGTCCTCAAAGTAGCTCTGTGAGTTGGGCACAGATATTATCTCCCTTATACAGATGGGGAAGCTGAGGCTCAGAGAGATGAACTGACTCCCCCCAAGGTCACACAGCTAAGAAGGATTTGAACCCTGGTCGATCTGACACTGGTGCTCACATCATCCGGCACTGCCCTCTCCTCTTCCTCCCCCAGGCTGGGAGCAGACTCCAGGGCCCAGCCCCTTCTCAAGGCCCACTCCTGGTTAATGAGTAGCCTAGGGCAGCTGGAAGCCAGGTGCCTACTGCTGAGAAGCTGGAATGTGAGTTCTGCTTCCAGATAAAGAGAATATTGTGCTAGGGCCCACCTAGGCCAGTGACTTTATAGAGAATAAACGGACACCAGCCACTGTACCTGTCTTCCAAGGCTTGCTGATCTGTACACACTGGGTGGGTGCCCATTTTGTAGGAGAGGCAGTCGATGCTGAGAGGCAGGCTTCCTCTCAGGCCTGTCTGATGCCTCCTCCAAGCAGCCCTCCTGGTTTACTCTTTCCGATAGGTCTCCCTGGCCCCTCGACATGGCAGGCGATGGGATTTGGAGGGAGGTGTCTTTAGAGAACATAAGCGTCATCCCTAAAGTTTGAGCACTACCAGGTTGCAGCCCTCCTTGTTGAGACTCCAGGTTCCCACCTGAGAGAAGCGATAATAATCACTCATGAGCCCCTCACAGGGTTGTGCGCAGCTGGGAGGAGATGACTGACATGTGGGTGTTTGTTGGTTGTTTGACAGACTGAGTTAATAAACCAGCCAGAATAATTATTCCTGATGGGACAACCCATGTAGTAGAAAGTTCATGGAGCTGCAGAGTCAGACACTTCTGGGTTCAAATCTTGGCTTCACCTTATGCCAGCTGTGGATCCTTGGGAGGAGAGTCAGTGACCCTCTGAGCCTCAGTTTCCCCAGCTGCAATATGGAACGGTAACAGCACCCGTGAGGATTAGAAAGACAGTGAGCATAGGTTGAGTGTTAACTGTCACTTTGTCCCCACAGTGGAGTTTTGGAGCACTTGACAGGCCTAACAAGATCAGTTCCAAGCACCCCAATACATTTTCTATTTCAATCTCCCTGGCAGGACCCCCTAGAGCAACCCCCATCCTCTCACCCTAGCTGAAAATCAGATCCACCCTCCTGAGTATTCAGGGTAATTTTTGAGAATTCCTATGGGGCCTGCCCTCTACCTCTCCCTTGCCCCTCCCCCCCATGTCATAGACTGGCAGGGGAGGGGTGTCAATACCACAGACCTGTGACCTATTAGGAGCCTCACAATCAACATAAGCTCCCTCTAAGGTCCAAGACAATGAGAATGGTAATTATTGTTCGTTTACCTTGATGAAAACTCGAGATACATTTGACATAGAACATTTTGTAAGTTTAAGGTGTATAACATTGATTTGATACATTTGATTGCCATTGTAGAATTGGTTAAAACTTTCATCTTATGGCATAATTATCACTTTTTTCTAGTGTTGGGAAGTAATATTTATTTAATACAGAAAATTCGGAGCATAGAGAGCAAAAGAAGAAAATAAAATTCATCCATATTTTCACCATCCAGAGATAGGCATCGAATAGTGTGCATTTATAAACATGTGGGTAAACATATGTTATTTTAAATTTTCCTTTCAAAATTTAATTCTCAGCGTGGCTGTGTTTGGGAGACATCTTCTCCTCCCTGATACCCCTCACATATTTCTCTGAGTATTTTTCTGGATCTTGGGTCTTCTTAAAGAGTTGGATAGTGGGTATTTTGGGGTTGTGGGCCACATGATCTCACCTCTGCTATTTTAACTAGAATGCAAAGACAATATGCAAATGATGGGTATAGTTGTGTGTGGGTAAAACTTTTATTTACAAAAACAAAAGTGCTTAATCAGGCCTAGGGCCACAATTTGCCAATGCCTCTGATCAATAAATGATGGGTAAACCATTATTTATTTAATTAATCCCCCAGTGATGACAGATTTCTTTCTTATAAACCACTCTGCTATGAACATCTTTTTTCCTTTCTATTTTTAATTGTGGTAAAATACACATAACACAAAATTTGCCTTTCTAGCCATTTTTAAGTCTGCAGTTTAGCAGCAGTTAGTATATTCAGTGTTGTGCAACTAATCTCCGGAACTTTTTCATCTTGCAAAATCGAATATAGTGAACATCTTACACATGGGTCTGATTGACAAATATTGGGATTGCCAGCCTAAAGGAGTTGTGCACTTTTAGTATGCTGGACACAATGCTGCCAAATTTTTGACTCTCCAGAAATTGCCCTAGTTGATAGCTTTCAGGCATCAAGAGTGCGTGGTGGCACCTCCCTAGAGAGTCCCTGCCTTTAGGACTTTAGAGAACAAAGGATTTAAAATAAACCATCCCAGAGAAGCAGCTCCCAGTCTGCCAGCCTTCCTCACTGGGGGAAGAAAATAAAAACTCGGTAAACAAGAAATGCTTTGAATAGTGGGCCAGACTCAGAGGTAGATGAATATACTTTATTTATTTATTTTTTTAGGCAAGGCAACCCTTGGTTAACCTCACAGATTGCAAGGACCTTGTCAGTTTACAATCCCTTATTTTTTGTGACTACAGGGCCTGGTCTTCCTAGGTGGTCTCCCATCCAAGTACTAATCAGGTCCAATCCTGCTTAGCTTCTGAGATCCCATGAGATCAGATGGGATTGGGCTTGTTCAGGGTGGTGTGGCCATAGACAATGAATATACACTTCAGAGAGAGGAGAGGTGTGGTTAAGATCTCAGCTCAGGTGTCCAATGAGTCTGGGTATAAATATGGTTTGGCATCTGCCTTACTGTGTGACCCTGGGCATGTCACTTAACCTCTCTGGGCCCCAGGGTCCTCTATCAAAATAGACATGCTATAGAATAATGTAGAATCTACTTTCTCTGATTGTTGTGGGGACTAGGGAAGAAAAACTGGAAGTTTGCAGTACAGTGACTGGCACTAGCAATTAATAAATGATAGTTAATTCGATTGCTATTCGTATTGCTACCATTATTTTTATTTTGACATCTGATCTCTGGGTAGTCTGAATATGTGGACAACTATAGCATGTGCAGTGGCCAACTTGAGGTCAGCCACATGTCAGGCTAGGGAGCCTGGTTTTTAGTCCACATTTTTGGTTTGTAGTCTTTCACACAGCAGGTGCTGGGAGATGGGGCCTCCAGACAACCAGGGTAAGCTGGAGCCTCCCTTTTGGGGCTTACCCATGGAGGGAGAGCTTGGCTCAAGCGGAGAGAAGATTCCTTGCGTGTATCTTCCCGTCTTGGCTCTTATCAAGGAGTCATTGATTTCTTCAATGAGAGGGGTTATAATTCTAATGAGTGGGAGTTTTCCCCCACACCACTAAGCAATTCTACAGCATCAGCTGGGTGTCCCACCATTCAACTCAATTCTGACACCATTTACTTGGCCATAGTGTCAGATTCCACCGATTAAAGGCTCAGTCCCATAAGACTACCCCCACTTCAGACACAAATTGCAAATCCAGATTTTCACCTGTGCTTCTGACCAACTGGCTATATACTGGAGGATCCCACGACCTCCTCCTTGGGTTTGATAATTTGTTAGAGCGGCTCACAGAACTCAGAGAGAGAAACATTGTGCTCACTAGATCATTGGTTTATTATAAAAGGCTAGAACCTAGGAATAGCTAAATGGAAGAAATGCACAGGGAAGGTATGAGGAAGGAGCTGATTAAATCATTGGCCATTGGCAATTGATTAAGCCTCCTGCTCCTCCCTCTTCGCTGGAGGTCCATGAGTAAGACTGAAAGTTCCAACCCTCTAATCACATAGTTGGTTCTCCTGGTAACCAGCCCCCTGTCTTAGGTCATCTTAGGTCGTGCTGTAAAAGTCACCTCATTACCATAACAAAATAGGCCTTCTTTGAGTTCATCACAGGAAATTCCAAGGGTTTTAGGAGCTCTGTGCCAGAAAAAGGGATGAAGACCAAATATATATTTCTTACTGTAAATCACAGACTTTTTTCCCCCAGAAACTGACAGGGCCTTTCAGAGACCATCTGAACTGATCATCGTGGCGAAAACCGAGAGAAGTTTCTGAAAGGTATTCCATCTGTTAGTCTGTTAGTCTGTTTTCAGCCAGCAGATGATAAGCCCAGATACCCAGACTCACAAAAGCAGGAGCCTCCTGAATCCCAGGGGGTGCACATGGCCTCTGGGCCTGTGGGGGAGGGGCTGGTGCTCTGGGATGCCCCTGATGGAGGGTGCCTTTGGTCATGTCCATGGAAGACTGTCCAAACCTGTAAAGAATTCTTATAAGATTTTATTTGAGCTAAACTGATGTCAATGCCAGGAAGCAAATCTCAAATGCTCCTGAGAATGGCAGTTTTGCAGTTTCTTTTATATATTTGGATTAATAGGGAACATAGGGAAGATTGCATGAAGGTGGGAGGAAGCAAGATATAGGATAGTTAACAAGGTCGTGTGCTCCCTTGAGGGTGGTGATACCTTCGAGGAGTCTGAAAAAGAAAATTCTGGCATTTCAAAGGTGTGTTAACCTAGGTGCATGAGAACAATGGACAGGGATGGCTTAAAACCTTTCACTAAAGAAGATATAGGCCCGAGGCATAAATTTATGATTAGATCAGCCTGTGCGGTTACCTCTGTAGAACTCCTTTTTCCTCTAGTCAGTATTCTGACCCAGCCAGGGAAGGGCCTCTCACTGCACATACTTTATCTACCTACTTCTCTCCAGCTTACTAGAGGACTTTGGACAAATCCAAGGTAGCCGCTGGGGTGGCAGTGTCGAGCTTTGGATGTCAGTCTCAGCTTTGCCACTTGTGAGTTGAGTGCCCTGGTGTGAGGGGTCTCCCTCTCTATAAAACGGACAACATGTGACCCCGGGGGTCTGTCTGTGCTTAGGAAAAGGGCCGGCTCCCACCCAGCCTGGCAGCTTGGTGGCATGCCCTCTGCGGGGCTATATACATGGATGCCTCACCTTCAACCCTCACTTCTCACCCTCCTGCCTTTGTCCTTAGGAGCAGCCGTGAGTAGTTTTGCATTGTCTGCTCCTTTGCCCCTCATTCCCGACCCTGACTTGGCTCCTGCCTCACCTTACACATTTAGGGGTGCGCTTGCCCCTAGATTCCCCCATCCTCTCCTCTCTTCATCCCTGAGCTCTTGATCTGTGAGGTCCCATCAGAGCTGTCGTGTTGCCACAGTGATATATATGATTCTTATTCATGTTTTCAGGGTTGAGTGGTGCTGTGAGCTTCTGCTTGTCTCACTGTCTTTTCTGGATGTCCTATTTGCCCCTGACCTTCTCCCTCGCATGAAAGCATTCTCTTATTCCTTATGTTACTAGGGCCCAGAGAAAGAGACGAGGCTCTGATGAGCAATTTATGGCTAGGTCCTGATCAGTGGGAAGGGTGCCAATATCCATTAGCAATGCCTGTCAAGAGAGCAGGATAGGAGCAGGTGACATGAGGTCGTCTACGTGACATGACGTCCTTGGCAGTAGACACCTGCTTCAGAAAACTATGGAAACGGAGGAGCCAAGAAGATGGTGAAAGTTCTGTGCAGCTGTCCGGCGAGGCTTCCTCTGGGTGGGAAGAAAGAAGCATGCCTACGGGAGAGTGCGTGACCCTTAAATCCTGACTTATTTAATTTGTACTCAGGTGGAGGTTTTCAGGCCAGGCAGCCAGAGTATTTGATTCCTCTTATTTCCTGGGTCTCATATTCTGCGCAGGCTGTGGGGATGGATAATACATCAAGACATTCTGGATAAGGTTGCCAGATAAAATGCAGGGCGCCCAGTTAAATTCAAATTTCAGATAAACAATGAGTCATGTTTTTAGTCTAAGTATGTCCTGTGCAGTATTTGCTAAATCTGACAAGCTTACCTCTGCAGCCTCATTTATCCAAGAGCCAGGGAGGTCACTCCCACGGAAACTATGAAGAACTGCTTCTTGAGGTTTCAGATTGTTCCCATGAGTCTATTCGCAGTGGCTGTCTCCCCAGCTGTCGCACCGGCCCTGTTCCTCTTTGCTGTGAGACTCTTAGACGCTGCTGCCTTGGGCCTCTGTCTCCTCATTCAGGCACCAGAGGGTCAGCTGATTTATGAGGTCCGGTTCTGACTTACGAGATGCTTACTGAGCATCTACCATGCCCCAGAACTTTACTCATTGAGCTGAGACAGCCCCGTGAGAAAGTTACGATGCTCTCTGCTTTGTGGGTGAAGTAGCCAAGCGCAGAGAGGTGCCCTGTGATGCCACTCCGGCCACACAGAGTAGGAGACAGGAGTGGTGGGCTTTCAGGCTCTCCACTCACCCTCTTCTTCCCTGGAGTGCTGCCCAGGGGGCCTCTGCTGCTCTTCCTGGTTTATTCCCTTAGACCGTCTCCTGACCCATGATGATCTCACACCTGAATGAACTGAGCCATTTTTCAGCATTATTAATTAATTTACTCACTTAGTATTTGTTGAACTCCTACTGTATACCAGGCACAGTACTGGGTGGTAGAGATAGAATGGGGAACAAGGCAAGAGGGGAGAGACATAAATGATTACACAAACCATTATTCGGTTGCAGAGTGGGACAGGGGCAGCCGAAACTGTCAGTGTATATAACCTGGAGGCTGGGCCTTGACTCGGGGTGGAGGAGGGAAGTGGTCTGGGAACGGGAGCCGGCCCTTCTTCTCATGACCCTGTCTGCCTCCACCTTCCCATCCATCGTTGTCTTCCTTATAACGAGCTTCCCTCCCGAGGCTCAGAGAGGTGCAGTGACCTGCCCGAGATCACATAGCACCTTGAGATATCAGGCTTCTGCTGCTCTCAGAACCACCTCTCCTATCCTCGTGCTGTCTAGAGAAGAGTCCCTACGTTGCTGCTTTCTGGCTGTGTGACTGGGACTTTCTTCAAGTCTCATCTCCTTCTGGGCCTCAGTTGCCCCATCTGTAAAATGAGGACAGTGATGCCCACTGAGTTAACTGGCACATATGGGAGAAAGTGGTTTGGCATATTGGAGTTTGATGCGAATATTTTTTGTTAATCTATCTTATTAATAATGGCCATGATAAAGTGCTTTCAAGGATGAATTAGTCACATTAAACAGTCCAGGCTTTCAGTGAAGTCTCTTACCCTAAAAGATAAAACTGGAAAAGCTTCTGCTCTGGAAGGTCCCTGAGGGCTGGGAGGGTGGGGGAGCGGCCTGCTTCTAGGCACGTTTTCTACACATCTGTGACCTTGTCTGGGCCAGCCGATCCCTGTGTGGCCTGGCCTGACAGTGTCATGACTGAGGCCTGGGCCTGCCTGCCGGGTATTCTGGGATGAAGGGTTATTCCTAACTTTTTTTTATTTTTAATTAATTTTATTTCATAGTCATAATCATAATGAGTGCTGGTGATAAAAATAAAAACAAGACAGTGTCAATTTTTTAGAATCTTACAATCTAGTGGGTGAGACTAATATATAAACATATAAATTACATTAAAATTTGCTGTGAGTTTTTTGAGAAAATAATTGATATACAGCAATTATTTATTGAGAAACAATTGATATACATCACTGTAAGTTAAAGGGTATAGCATGATGGTTTGATTTGCATATATTGTGAAGTGATAACTACATAGGTTTAGTTAACACTCATCATCTCATATAGCTACAGTAGCCCCCCACTTTTTAAGGTCATGGGTTGTAGACCTTTTGTTTTCTGTTTGGCCTTTCCAGTCCATTTGAGAGATTCACATGTTTCAAACTCCTTTCCCAGCCCTACTGGGTCGGGGAAAGGCCCAGGTGAGAATTATTTGATGCCAGGGGAAGTTCGGGGAAAACCTCTAAGCATCTAAAAAGTGAGAATTGAAAGTGTTCATTCCGTCATCAGAGGATTGCAGACTTTTCCTATGGCTCCGGTCCTGGCAGGCTCCTGGGGGCCCAGAAACGATGCTTGCTCTGTCCAGCCTGGGAACTCCTAGGCCAGTAGGGAGACAAATTGGGCATGCATAGGGGTCTCGTAAAGATGTTCTGGGCACACAAAGTCCAAAAACCTTTCCCAGAGGCTTTGAAAAGGTGTATGCCAGTTGGGCACAAGGCCAGAGGGTTATTACTGTTTATGAGCAGGCAGAGTGAAAGTGTGGAGTGGGTGCTCCCTGGGCCATAAGGGGTGTGGCCTGGCTGGGTGTTCTGGGGAATAAAGAAGAGTTGGATGGGTGACCTAGTCTAATGACCCCAAAATACCTGCTGAGTGGTGGGTCTTGATTCATTTTGGGGAACCAGCCTGGAACCAGAAGTCTTTATTTAATATTTCCAGGTGCCCCTTAAATGAAGTGACTGTTTAGTTGTTTTGACAACTGGCTTCTTAGGAAGAAGAGCAGACAAGCCCAGCCCTCACCCAAACACACTTGTAGGGGAATCGCAGGCACTGCAAGAGGTCCCATGAGGAAACCCACTTTAATGAGATGTCTAACCTAGTTTTGTTGACTCACTTGGTTTTGGGAGCGTATGAAGTACCTTGGGAGGGGGGTGGCAGTGCCAGTGAACTGGCTACTTGTTTGACACAAAACACCCGGTGGAGAACTGTTTATTTGGTGTTTTCCCTGCAGGACAGATCAGCCACCTTTTATTTCATACAGTTAGTAAGTGTTTACTAACTGTATGAAATAAAAGGTGGCTGATCTTTCAGGGTCATACTGTTTCTCCTGAGAGCAAATTCAACTGAGTATTGAGGCACTTCCTTGTACTTTCCCTTGTGTAATGTGAGATGCCCCATTTTACAGATGATGCAACTGAGGCCCCAAGGGGAAGTGACATTCCTGAGGTCACTACTTCCTACAGCTGGCAAATGGTAGAGTTAGGTTCCAGTAAAAATCTTTTTTCGGTGACAGCGTCGGCAAAAGTGGAACTAGGTCAAGCATTTTTGGGGAAAGAGTCTCAGGGGGTTGGGGACTGCCTGTTGGGGAATTTAGTGAACAAAGCTTGAGAGGCCAGTAGGGTCCCTTCTCTCCAATGACAACAGTATTGGGCAGGAATTATGTAGAACTCGGCCATCTAAGGGTCAGCAGGAACTGACTGACCAAATAAATAGATGAGTCAATTAAAAAGGACGGATTTCTCAACTATTTATAGTTGCGGCCTAAATCTCCTGCATCCTTGCCCTCAAAGAGTAAAAGGAGACTTTTTCAAGACCGCCCAGGCTATCTACAGGATGCGTAAGCTGATTAAGCCCCAGACTGCAGTGGATGGGACACTTTGCAGGAAGGTCAGGGTGAAAGAACACTCAGAGGAGGTGACCGTGTTGGTGGCAGAAGGAGGCAGTTACGGTTCCAAAAATAACATGGGCTTGAAGACTGGACCCCTGGATTCCCTTCATCAATTCATTGAGATTAGCCACACTCCTGGACCTGAGCTACTTAATTGCTCTGGGCAGGCTGAATTTAAATGTTAAAAGCTCTTCCTGGCCTGAGGGGCTAGTGTTTAGTCATCCTTGCATCCCACATAATTAAATGGGAAGGTCTTTGTGAAGCACTTAGCATAAATCCTCAGCTATTTGGATGTTTTGGTAGTTGCAGTTCTGTGGTTGAGGCTGGCTGCGACCTAGTCCAAGAAGATACCCATGATTTGGGCCCATTCAAGAGACCTAGATTCTAATCTAGCTGGCTGTTTGCAAAATGACACCCCTACCTCCTTCCAGTCTCAGTTTCCTTCTGTGTCAGGTGAAGAGGGGGACTTCTTGGTGTCCAAGTTCACAGCCAGGAGATGCCTCAGAGCCCAATGGCTGAGAACACAAGACTCTGGAGCCCTGCCTCTTCCTGGCTGTGCAACCTTGGTCAAGTCGCTCAATATCTCTGAATCTCATACGGGGTATTTATAGTTGCGGCCTAAATCTCCTGCATCCTTGCCCTCGAAGAGTAAAAGGAGACTTTTTCCCTCATCTCGTAGGGTGGTTGATAAGAACTGGGTGAATTATGACACCCAAGTGCCAGATGCTGAGCTTGGCACACGTGCACTTAGCCTGGGGAACTGGCATTCCTCTCTGGAACTGGCTGTGCAGTTGGAGGATTTTCCATACGTTTAAAGCATTTCGAGTGTGCTTTTTGTCTTTTCAGACTCAGAAAATGCTATGAAGTCTCATTACCTTTGGGCTAATTATAGGAGAAAAGTACGTGACCGTAATCAATAATTTCCGGAAATAGGAAAACATATTTAGCATAATTTTAAAAATTACTATTAGCTAGAATTATATAGCAAGTGCACAGCACAGTGCCAGGCACATAATGTTAGCTGCAGTTATTGTTTCTAGGATATAAGAACTGTCGGGAATTAGAACAAAGGGTTATTACGACAATGGTAGACCAGGGTCCTCCTTATTGGCTGCCTCCTGAGGCCCACCTCCTGCCCTAGAGCACCCTGTGATTGATCTGTGACCACAGAGGAAGATTTGAGAATTGTAGCTGAGGAATGAGCAACTCATTCAGTTGGGGAGATAGACGGGGGAATTGTCAGGGAGGGCTTCCTGAAGGAGGTGAAATTTGAAAAAGGTGGTGAAGAGCAGGGATGTGCCTTTCAAGGCCTAAAGCAGCCTATAAATGCCCCAAGATGCAAAAGCCCAGGGCCTCCCAGGCAATGGTGTATAGAGATGGTAAGTTCTATGGTTAGGAACCCTCTCTGGCTCTAGTTCTGCTAAGGGACATTTCTAGTCAGCAGCGTTTTCTGGAGAACAGAGTCTCAGGGCACCTGAGCTATGTTGGAAGGAGATAGTCTGAGGCCCAGAGCCAAGGTGCTGGGTGGTTATCTTCTGTATCTTTGCAGACTTCTGATATGCCTCATTTCCTAGTGCCCGGGGTAAGTCACGTTTGCTTGTTCACCTATGTCTGGCTCCTTATGGAGCCTCTGTCCCCTTAGAGAACCACACTAGGCTGCCTTCTATGATTTAAGCTTTTGAGGTTGCCAACTGCAGTTACCTAGGAAACTGTTCCAGGAGTCTGCCTGGCTGGGAGAGGAGCAGGGGACAAATGTGGGAGCCCTCAGGTGCTTCTGAATTCTGACCTCAGTGGCCCTGCTGGGGGCCTGGTGGGAACAGGTCTTCTTCAGAAGCATCCAGCTTGGGGCAGGCCATGGCTCCCCATGCTGGGAACTGCTCACCCAGGTTGCTCACCCCAGACCACCAGTGGGACCCTCTGTCTTCCCAAATCCTTGCTTGATGGAGCCTCTCAGTCCCTGAGCTGACCGAAGGTAGATCACCAGGTAAATAGGTAAGGTGTTCCCTTGGAGTCAAGGACCTCTATGGGATTTGGGGCTCCGGATTCCCCTGGGCTTGGGAAAGAGCTCCCAAAATGAGTCGAGCTAGTCTTAAGCATCCGAACAGTAGGAGTGGGTGGAAAATAATACACGGAGTTGAAACATTAAGACCGAAGCTATTATTATACTTAAGCCTTAGTTTCTCCACCTGTAAAATGGGCACGTTAGACCAAATGATGGCGTTGAATTTCATGAACTAGTACATGTTCAAAAAACAAATTGGGGTTGAAGAATGGGCTGGTAAACTTTTTATTTTATCACTTAACATCGACTTTTTAAAAGACCCCATCTGCTCTTACTATGATGTTCTGAAAGAAATGACCTTTTTTCATACCCCCGAAAAGTCAGAAGACTGGATGTTAGCAGGTAGAGATAATCAGGTTTAAGAATGGTGCCCTGGCAGTCCCCCACCACCCGCCTGGACCCTGCGCCCTTCACTTTCTCGTTGCACTTGGGGCTGGTAAAGGCTCACCCAGGTTGACTCAGACCTGGTGCTGGACAGCTATGGAACGGAAGCTCTGGAAGACTCTGAGAGCCAACCACAATACTCGCTGCTGTCTTGCCTTCCTCCTAGTAGGTACTAATCTGAGATTTGCTCCAATGTGAATACATGTTCGCACTCCTGCATGACTTCTTGATGTTTACCTGTCTGTGTGCCTGGCTCCCTGCTGAGTGGTTTACTGCATCAGTTCATATGATCACCTCTCTGTCTGGGAGGTTGACGCTACTATTACCTTGGTTTTTCGGCTGAGGAACCTGAGGCACAGTAGGCTGCCCAGGGTCGCACAGTAGAGCCAGGATTTGATCCCTAGCCGCCTGACTCTAGAGCTTCCTGGCAAGCCCCTTCTCCTTTTAGGCCTTGCTCTCCTTATCTGTGAACTCTGGACATGAGGTCCTGGGCTGCTCTGTCATTCAGTGATGGCCTGGCGAAGGGTCTCAGGTACCCAGGGACATCTGGGGTTTTGAAGATGCCAGGAATAGTGGAGGGTTCACAGTATTTGATTTCTGTAACTGTAGTCATCCTGCGGCGGGGGCACCAGCAGTGCCACCTTCCTCTCCGGAAGATTTTCTTCACAGCTGCCCAGAGTCTCCCTCTGTGACCAGCAGGAAGAAAGGAGGGAGGCCCCTTGACCACTCTGCTCCAAGCAGCTGGTCTGCGGTTGTCCCCATGGGTTGTCAAGGCTACTGTATAGTCCTCTTGCCCAGCAGTGTCACAGCAAAGTGTTTGTCTGCTTTCAAACCTAGGCCCCATCTGTGCCACCTCCCTGTCTTGGCAGGTACCATAGCCCTGAGCGCCAGAATGGCACCAACACCTTGCATGGGGGCTGCAGGCCCTGGTTGGCTGCCTGTCCTTCCTCACATCAGCTGCCTAAGATGTTCTTCAGCTGTACCCCAAGACTGGATAGGGGAGGGGCAGGGAGTACCAGCCCACAGCACCCGCATCATCCCTCAGTCAGCAATATACTGGGGGGAACCCCAAATCCTACCTACTGTGGAAGAGGAGAGGAACTTGGAATAGAAGGGGAGAGGCAGCTGGGCAGAGGCAGGGGTATTATCCCAGATGTGGCTGACCTGCATTTGAACCCTGGTCTTGGCTATGTGAGATGCCCAGTGGGCCTGGCGTTGCCCAGCAGAGCATTGGTTGTGAGTCCAGGCTGTCACTAGTTTCAGGGAGCGTGTGAGTGATTTTGGCCATCATCTTGATATCTGACACTTTGTCCAGGTGCCATTCTAAGTGATCTATACATATTAGCTCATTTAGTCTCAACAACCCTCAGAGGTAGGTACTATTACTATCTCCTTTCTATATT
Source organism: Rousettus aegyptiacus (assembly GCF_014176215.1). Classification (NCBI taxonomy): domain Eukaryota; kingdom Metazoa; phylum Chordata; class Mammalia; order Chiroptera; family Pteropodidae; genus Rousettus; species Rousettus aegyptiacus. The sequence continues at coordinate 123,231,103 of NW_023416307.1, read as the reverse complement.
TGATGAAACTGGGGCACAGAGAGGTTTGTCTTCTGCTGGGGAGGTTGTCTTAGCAGAGAGCGAGAGAGAGAGAGAGAGGGAGAGAATCTGTGTTGGTGTGTGTCTGTGTGTGTGCTTCCAAATTGTTGGGGTCTCTCAGTCAGCTGATCTAAAGCACAGCCCAAAGAGAGTCAAGCCTTGCCTTGGTCAAGCAGTGATCATTGGCAGAGCTAGGGACTCACCAGGGCCTTTTGGAACCTTTCTTATTGTTCTTGTGTTTGGGGAGTTGGCATTTTAGGGACAGGTGTTTCTCCTTTTGGGTAGTCCCTACCTGCTACCCCTACTTTAGGGAACAAGTGACGCCCCCTCCTGCTGGGGCGACAGCCAGGGAGGTTGCAAGTTCCAGGCAATATGCTCTGTGCCTTGTCCCTGTGTTTGGAGACTCTGCCTGAGGCCTGTTGGGCTGGACTGTGCCTCACCAGGTTTTGGGGCCAGGTCCAGGCTTCTCTTGTGCACCTGCCTGGGTAGGGGTGTCTCTGATGCTCGTGCCCCCAGGATCCGACGTTCTCCATTCAACTGCCTACTCCAAAGCCCCAGGTAGCCCACCTGCCCTTCCTCATCTGTTATTTCTCAAACTCCTTTTTACTTGATCAAGCAGATAAAAGGAGTGCTGCCTTTGTCCTGGGTTCAAATTCTGGCTCTGTTGCTCCTCACTGGGTAACTTTGAGCTAGGTCCTATCCTCTCTGAGCCTCAGTTTTCTCATCTGTAAACTGGGGACAACAGTGTCCACCCTCAGGGAGACTGTAAGGAGCATCGGGAGCAGGAGAACCAATGGCAAACTATCGAGTCTGCACAAAGGATTATTGGGGCAGGCCCTGGACCTACTGGGCTGATGGAAGTGAGAGCCAGCTGCACGCAGCCCCCGGCTGCTCAGAGCCTGGCACACACATGCATACTCATGTGCATTGTTATCAGCTAACAGTAGTCTTTTTATTGGTTGATTTCGTTTTATGTTTTACCAAGTGTCTCCAATTCATTGGCACCACTGTTCCCAACTTCTCCTGATTCTAAGATTCACTTGGGAGGCTGGTTTAACAGCCATGAAGGTTCAGGGTCCATCGATCTGGGGTGGGGTAGGTGCCTGCATTATCAGCTGGAGTTCCAGATGATGTTGCTGTTCCAGCACATGTGAGGATCTTGGTCATCCACCAGCTCTGCCCAAGAGCCCAGTAACTTCAGCAAGGGATGGTTTTCCAGATTATGGGGCCCGTTTTACAGATGAAGAAACTGAGGTTTTCCAAGGAGAGCTTCACACTTGGTCCAGAGTCACACAGTTCTGAGCAAGAGCCCAGCACATGGCGAATAGTGGACTAATGCAGGCCAGAGAGGAGGGTAGAGAGTGGGGCGGGAAGAAAGGGCTTCCTGGAGGAGGCCAAACTTGGGCCAGGTCTTCGAGGTGGGATCCACCTAAACATAAAAGAACCCACAAACAAAGCATAGGGCTGAATGGGGTAATGCTGGGGAGAACGAGGAGGCTCTAGGACTCATGCAGGAAAATAGGAAAAATAAAGTGGCAGAGACTGAGGACAGGGCCAGAAAAGTGTAAAGAGCCGTGGACTCCAGGGAAAGTTTAGGGATTCTGCGAGCAGTTGGGAGCCTCCGCTAGTTCTTGAGCTGAGGGCGACATGGTGGGGAGTGGGGATTGCTAGAAACAAGCTTGGCAGAGTTCAGGGCACACCCCTGCGGAGTGTCCAGTGGTTGGGGAGGCCTTGCATTGTGAGGGTGCATGCGTGACAAGCAGTAAGGAGGCCGTGCCATACCCCCAACACTGCACTCTTGGCAGACATTGTCAACGTGTAAGTGGAACTGCAATGAAAGGTTAAGGGAGATGGAGGCCGCGAGCCCACTCCAACCCCTGCGTGTATTTTAATGCTGAGTTGTTCTTCTAGTCAAGCAATAGCTGCTGTTAGGCACCATCTTGTAGTCCTGGACGTTAACACTGCTGCTGCACCAGCAGCCACCGACCTGATGGAATTAGATAGGAATTGGGTCCACCCAGGTTTGGAATAAGAGCTTTACTGTATTCCACTGGTTTGGGGGCTTCAGGAGCGTCCCCACCCTTGACCACCTTCTTCCAGCCTCAGTTTCCCTTCTGCGAAATGAGTTCCCTGCAGCTCTGGTGGTCTATCTGTAAAAGAGGCTATTGTGTCTTGTCATTGCTCTGCTGGGGGTCCTGGGCCTTGGTTTCCTCATCTAGAAAATGGGCTTGCATTTGCATATACCAAGACCTCTAAGGACCCATTTTTAGTTTTTGGGTTTTGTGCGGGATCCAGGAGCTTCTTCTAGCACCGCGCAAACCTTCAGGGGACTGGGAAGAATTTACTTCAGTCATTTTTGGAAGGTGCTCAGGGAACGTGTTGTTTAATGAGAATTGATTTCCTAAAGCTTGGGGACTCATCTCTCAAAAAAAGTCAGAGCTTTGTAGAGCTTTGACCATTTGGGGGTAACTGTGCTTAAATGCTAGGAACACATCCCCTCTCTCTAGAAGAGGGAATGTAGGGCGCATTCTTCCTCTGTCGACAGCCCTGTCTGTGGCCTACATGTCTGTCATTGCTCTAGCACCCTGACTGAGGAGCCCTCACAGCTACAAGGTAGAAGATATTTATTCCTACACTGAGTGTCGCCAGAGTCCTGAGCCCGAAGTGTTCACAGTGTCAGGCCCTGTTAGAAAGCAGGCCCTGGGTGACAGAGGAGCAAGCAGACAATTACAGTAGGGGCTGGTGAGTGTGGTGTGGCCCCTGGAGCCCAAGCACAGCACTAGGAAGTCCTTGGGGCCTTTGTCCTGGGATATTGTCTATCGGTTACTTGGGGAACAGTGTGACAGATTAAGGGAACAGCATGAGCCAAGGTGTGGTTTAGTAGCTTCTGGGGATCATGGGTGGGCTCTAGATGGTGGTAGACACCTGAAACTTTACTTCCAGGTAAGTGGAACAAAAGTCTAGACAACAGGCCCCTTTGCTCTGAAACACGGGCACAGGCGGCAGACATTGCTTATCTATCTTCTGTCTTGCTAAATCCTAGGCTATTTCATTCTAGAGGCACCAAACTTTTTCCTTGAGCTAAATTTCTAAATGAGGGTGAAGTTAAGGGTGGAGCTAGGAAGGAAGATGAAGGACCTTCCTAGTTGTCGAGAAACCTGTTTAAAAGAGGAACAATAACAAGGAGCTTGTTTACAAACATGTACCAAGCTAGGAGTTTTCACACACTGTAGATGGGATTTTATGCCCACTTTACAGAGAGTAACACTGAGTCTGAGAGAGGTGACTTGCCCAAGGCCCTAGAGCAAAGAGTGCCCTGGCTGGTTTCCTGGGAGCTGTGACTTCTTGGAGTGCTCTGGTGACAGAGCTGGGCGTGGCTGGGCTCTGAGCAGGCACTGGGCCATAGGCATGCCATTAGCTGGCCTTGTCACCCAAGGCCGGCCTGTCTCCACTTTCTATAGAGCAAGGGCGGGGCTGCTCTGTTTGCTTTTCACAGCCAATGAGAGGAGGGTGGCTTTAAGGTTCTTACTGCTTAAAAGGGGAAGTTTGAGGAAATGGAAACCAACCCTTTCTTTTTTCTCATGTCTCTTTTTTTTTTTTTTTTGTGGCCTCCAGAAATAATCCTGGGCTCTGCAGAGCCTGCCTCAGGATTGTGGTTGACCCTACCCCGCCCACCCCCACTTCCGGCAAAACCAGGCTGAGGGCCGGGGTGATGGGGAAGCTGACAGGGAGAAGAGTGACAGGCTTGCGGCTGGTGAGTCAGTACCTAGAGGCCGTTGCCTGCTGACTCACTGCCCTGTGCCTGCAAACAGGCCCCTGAGTGCCCAGTAGACATCATGGCGGCCCCCCTCGTCTCCCTAATCCTCCTCTTTAGCTAAGCTTTGGATATAGTAGTGTATGCTGGAAATCTACTAAGTGGCATTTGGGTTCTGAGTCACTTTGGACAGGATCTGAGAGGTGCCTTCCTCTGGAGTCTAGAGCCAGCCAGGCTGCTGGGCCCAACCTGAAGGGATCATGAGACCTGCTCTTTGAAGCAGCTCTCATTCTCCCTTGACCCAAAAGCATACTCCTGTCCTCTTTCTGAACTTGTAGAATAATTTCTGTTACTCTGACAAAATGAGCCGCTCCCCAAGCCGCTCACCACTGCCTCTGTGCATTAGCACCTTGAGGGCATGAAGGTGACCCCACACACCCTGCAATGGGCCTGGGCCAGTTGACAGGACAGTTGGGGCTTTTGTCTTGACCAACTCCAGGTGAACAAGGGCCCATCCAGTATGGGGAAGTAACTTGTCTGAGACTGAATAGCATCAAAGGCTGACCCTGTTCTTTCTGAACCCACGGGCCTCGCCCATGGAGGGATGAGGGATCTAGACTTGGTGTACAAGAACATTTTCTTCTCTGTGTCACCGGTGTGGTGGCTCTTGGCCAAGGGAAAGGATTTTCGGCCACCCATCCTTGGCTTGTCCCTCTTTGCAGCTGCCTTCAGCCCATCTTACAGGGACCCGGCTCATGAGGAGGAGGCTGGGCGGCTCCAGCATGTCAGGGGTAAGGACTCAGGCACTATAGGCCCCCACTAGAAAGTCCTCACTAGCAAGTGCTTACAGGGGAGAGCCCACCATGGGCCTGCAAAGCCCCTCCCAGCGTGGAAGGGGAGTGCCTGGCCAGGTCATTGGTGATAGGAAGGGGCTTTTAGCTGACAAGCTGAGCCTTCGGTGGGTCAGCAAAAGCCAGATTCTATCCCTGGCCTCCATGGCTGCCTTTCCAGGTCACCCTGATCATGCTTCTTTGCCCTCTGTCCCACACTGGCCTTCCCTTTACCTTTACTATGCCCAGTGTGGGCCAGTGTTGCCCTCTTTGCACATGCTGTTCCCTACTCTGAGAAGGCCAGATATTTGCCGAGCAGATCTCAGCTTCAGTGTGGTTAAAAGCACAGACTCTGGAGCGGACCCTACAGCCGATTGTCTAGGTTTGAATGAATCCCAACTGTGTGACTTTTGGGCAAGTGGCTTGACCTCTCTGGGCCTCATTCCTTCATTCGGGCTGCTGAGAGGAATAGATGAGTTGGTGCCTGAAAGAGCTTAGTGTGGGGCCTGCCCAGAGCCAGTGAGTGTCTGCCGTTACGAGACATCACCTTCTCAGAGGGGGGTCTCTGACTCCCCACGCCCTCATCACCTGTCCCTCATCCTGCTTGGTTCTACGTGCCGGCCCCAGTCACAACTATTAATTCATTAATGGGTTTGGTGTCCGTCTCCCCTTCTGGAATGTCAGTTCCTCAGGGCTCACATCCATGCCCTCAGTTTCTGGAGCTATGCCGAACACCGCGTAGGGTAGGTTGTCAGTAAATGTTTATCTAGCAATCAGTGCTTGCCAAAGCTATCCTTGCTCTGTTTTATCCCTGGGTATCCGAAATGTGAAGGGAAGTACTTGGCCTGCGTGAACCAGTGGAATCGAATTAGACCCAGCTTTTTGTCTTCTAGTTCTGTCTCCTGACTCCACGATCTGCTCAGCCAGTGCCTGGGGCCCCTCTGTTTTGGGCACGGCCTGTGCCCAGTTTGCCTTCACCTGGGGTGGGGGAAACGCCCAACCAACCTGACCCCATCCCTCTCCACCCTTCCCCAGGCCCGGCCCTACTACAGGGGAGCCTCCTCCAGCGTTTTCCCTCTCTTGCCCCCCTGCAGTTTGCCCATCCTCTTTTTTTGTTTCATCTCTGCTGGCCATGTGTGGTCTCTAGGCTTTGGGTCAGGGCCTGCCACTTCCAAAAGGATAAGAAAAATATTTGGACCCAGTCCCCAGACCTTTTACCTGCAAGTGTTTTTGTGAGGGCGAGAAAACAAGGTGGCTGTACATTGGGCCCACATCCTGCCTGCCCCCCAACTGGTGGTGTCTCAGAGGCCAGTCCTTTGCAAAACCTGTCCGCCTTCACCCACTTTTTCCTTTGCAAACCGCAAACCAAGAAGAAGTATGACCTGCTCTGGTGGGTCCCTGTTTAGAGGTCACCTTGCCCCTCAGGTAGTATGGAGTCAGGATCTGGGTGCAAATCTTGGTCCACTACCTTGTGACTGTGTGGCCTGGGCCAGATCCTCCCCTTCTCTGAGCTTCAGCTTCCTGATCTGTGAAATGGGAGGCTCTATGAGGCTTGGGGAGAAGTAAACACTTCTGTAGGTTGCAGGGAACCTGAGCCAGGCAGGTGCTCTCAGTGGAGGTGGGGGCGGGTCTCTGAAGGCAGTCCTGAACTTTCGTTGGGCGGTGGGTTGCAATTAGATCAGGAGAAGGGAGGACCTTGCCCACAAACACTGAGCCCCAGGTAGATAATAAGCCCCTGTCTCCCCGGGATGTCATGCTGAAAACAATTCCCTAAACAAAATTCACTTTCACTAGGACCAGAATACTGTTGCTCATTGTTTCGGCTTTGTCCGGGGAAAACAATGCCAGGTTTCCTGGATGACCTCACTGGGGTGAGCCATTGGGCCTGTGAGGCTGGGCTGGTCAGCATGTCCAGGCGAGCCCATCCTGCCCTTTTTTGTGGCCACCTTGGGTAAACTGGGACAATGACATGACAAAAGAGGGCAAACTGTATTTGTGTTTAGCACACACAGTGTTTTAGAAATAGGAAAATGTGTATGCCCATGCATCTCAGATTTCAGCCTCTCTTGAGAAATTGGAGGATCTGGCCTCAGCAGACCCTAATCCCAGTAGCTGGAGCTCAGGAGAGCTGCTGATGGCTGGAATCCGGGCTCCCTTTTGCCGCAGTCCCTACCTTTCCAGGTTGTCTCACTACTGTACTCCTGTCCTTTGCCTGCCAGACCCCTGGAGGCCTTTGAGCTTTGAGGCCTTTGAGCTTTGAGGCCTTTGAGCTTGTCACGTGTGACGTAGCCTGAGTTAGGAATAGATAAACAAGATAGGATACAGGCCACATGACTCAATCAAATGATTAAATCTTTTAAAGGTGTACCTTTTTAAGAAAAAAGAAAATAGACCTTTTTTGGATTAAGTTCTACTTTCTTTTCAATAACAGCTATCTTAGGTAGAGGGTCAAATAGTGTTCTTAACACAACTCACCTTTTTTAGGTGGGCAGGGGTGGGGGGGTTGGGTGCTTAATTAACAGCTTCCTCGGCTGAGTGGATGCTACGGAAGGACCGTGCCATGGCAAACATTACTAATTGACCCCAGATCTCCTCCTCACTGAGCCTGTCCCTTGCCTGGAATATGTGGCAACAGTGCTCACAGGAGCCCCTTCAAATCTAGTAGAGAAGCCTGGGAGACTCTTCCCACGTGCTAGAGGAAGCCCCTGGATGGACCATAGTGCCATCTATCCGGCCCTAATCCATGTGCGTTCATCTGTCCGCTCAGCTCATCCCTGTGGCCCTGGGTGCTGACTGCTCCCCAGGTCCCCAGGCCCTGCCCCATCTGTCATATGGCCCCTCACTTCCCTGTTTGCCTTCACCTACTTCCCTAATTTGTCAGCGCAGTCCAGTGGCTCGAAGTTGTCTTAAAGGCACCAGACCTTATTTCACTTTGTGACATTGCTAAAGTAAGTGATCCCGAACAGCCAAGTGGTTGAGAACATGGAATTTAGAGGCCCAAACAGATCTGGGAGCCATTTGACGCTCCAGCAGCCTTTTTTTTGCTGTGTGACCCTGGGCAAGTGACTTCACCTCTCCGTGACTCATTGGCAAAATGGAAATGGTAACAACTCAATGGAAGGGCTAAGAAAATGTTTGCAAAGCCTTAGCATGGTACTGAATAAATGTGTATGCAGTCAGTGCCCAATAAATGTAGCTTTCTTTTTAAAAAATACACAGCATATAATGTTTGCCACATAATATAATAAAATCCCAATGTGGATTAATATTTATTAATCACTTAGTATGTACCAGGCTCAGTGCTGAACATTTTATAGGGATCATTCTATAATCCCTGTGAAGTGAGTTTTATTTTTCACTCCCATTTTTTTAACCAGGGAGGAAACTGAGGCACAGAGAAGGTTGTTCCTTGCTTTGGGTCACACAGCATAGTCAAGTAGGCTCAGAACACTGGCTCTGGAGTGGAAGGGGAGACAGGAAAGGGTAGACAAGGGGTCCAGACGTGTGCTTCATTCTACGGCCAGCCCAACAGGCTGGGGGCCATTCAGGCTGGGCGCCATTCAGGCTTCTGGTTTCCTCACCTGTAAAATGAGTCCGTCCTTGGGTCTCCTCCAGCCCCAGTCCTGGGATGCTGGGAACCGTGTGCCCAATTTCCAGAGGTTTGCTGAGAAACAGTAACTGTCAGGTCTATCTTAGAGGCCTGCTGTGTGGTAGGCCCTTTTGGAGTGGGGGCAGTATTCTAAAGAGGAAGCGGAAGGAGTACCGGACCTCTTATTAAAAACATGGTAGAAGCTCCTGAGTGGTTAAATCAGTTACAATGAGAGATTTAAGTCATTTTGTTCTCTGAAAGCTGTGTGGGAAGCTTGAGAAAGTTCAGGTTCTGCAGGGGAGGCTGAGGCAAAGAACCTCTCAGCAGCTGGGCAGCTTGCCGTGGAAGTAAAGGCAAGGGCCTGGTTTTGCCAAAGCCTTGGACTGAAGTGGCAGATGCTGGGGGAGGCAGCCGCAGTAGCGTCTGCAGCTCATTTCAAGGCTTAGCTGGCTATCCTGTGGGCACCTGGGGCCAGAGCAGGTGGGATGGCCCAGGAGGCAGGCAGGCCGCCTGGTCTCCAGCCCTGCACTGCCACTCTCACTGTACCTCTGCAGTCCTTTTCCCATATCCTCAGTGTCCCCATCTGCAAAAAATGCAGAGGACTCCTCCTCTCTGAGCTTGGCTTCAGTGCCTTAGGCCTTGGGCAAACTGAGGCGGAAATTCTGGCTGCAGTCTCCTTCCCTGCTTGAGCCTCAACTTCCTTGTCTGTAAAACTTAAAAGTCCCTCTACAACAAGAAGGGTCTTTGAAAAGAAAACAGAAAACTGTTTGCAAATACCTCAGCACAGAGTGAGTACTGGTAATTTTCAACTGGAGGGAAGCAAAGGAACATCTCCTGAATCTGTGGCATCGCTGGCACCAGGTCGAGTCTGTCTGTGTACGTGCCAAAGCTGACAAGGTGATCTGCACGTCGACCTTTAGGCATGGCGGTTCCGGTCTCAGTCCCTGGAACAGAGACAAGGATAGTTTTAGCTGGGCAAGGAGGGTGCCTTCCTCCTGGAGCCTCTGTATCGGAGCCGATTCTAATCACCCGTAGCTGTAATAACCAAGAGGAAGCTCTTAAAATGGGGAATTATGTATCATCGTCGCTACAAAATAGCCCTGGGCCCGGAGCCAAGGAAAACAGCTCTCAGCAGAGGCCCGCAAGGGAGCAGGCTGCTGGGACACCTGTGGAGGGAGCTTGTGCCTAAGCGCTGACTGAACCACAGGGCAGGCTGCTGGGGACGACGGGCGAGAATTAGTGGGCCTCATCAAGTGTTGTCTTCGAGATCAGGCTAGACTGGCAGAGGGACAGCAGAAGCAGAGCCAAGAATTTGGGCACATCTTAGTCGCTGTTACTACCAGCTTCATAACCTTGGGAGTGTCACTTGGCCTCTTTGGGCCTTGCTGATTTCACCCTGAGTAGGACTAAGGCTTTGCATACCTCAAGGTCAGGTTGGACTTGATAAGAATTATAGCAGTAATAACGACAGTAATATTAGCAGCTACTATTTAAGGAGCACTGGTCACATGCCAAATACTGTTCTAAGCACTTTCCATGCATCTCTTTCATTCATTTTTCACAATGTCCCTATGAGGTGAGCACAGTTATCCCCCACTTTACGGATGAGGACACTGAGGACCAGAGAGTTGAGTAACTTGCTTGAGGTCACCCAGTCAAGAAGTGGCCGTCAACTTCTAGGCTAGGGCTCATGCTTTGCTTCCTGTGGGGGCCGGGCTGCCACCAGAGGGCCTGGAGCAGTCATGCTGAGAGCCTGAGCCTGAGCCTGAGCCTGAGCCTGAGGAAGGGACAAACTAAAGCAGTTCTATGGGGCCAGTGTCCCAAGGAGAAGGAGCCTGTGCTGGAGGCCCTAGTAGGCCATGGAGAGGAGCTGGCATTTTCTTCTAGGAGTGATGGAGGGTTGGGGGAGGGGAGCGTTATGATCTGAGTATATTTTATAAGTTGCCTCTAGCTGCTGTGTTGAAAATAGATGGGAGTATGTGTGGGCAGAGTAGCAGCAGGCAGGTCTGTGAGGAGGCTGCCTCTGATGCCAGTGCAAGGGCTGTTGGGGCCCGGAGCACGGTTGTTACCATGGCGATAGAGAGACGTAAGTGGATGCCAGGAATGTATGGGAGGCATAATCCACCGTCTTGCTGCTGTAGGCTTCTACAGACAGGGCTGGTCAGATACTCCAGAGGGCCTTGGAATGAGCCCCTTGAGAGAGAGTCAGGGTGCCTACATCTGGATGTGACCTCATCCAGGCATAAGTGAGCATTGGATTAGGTCATGGAGGATGGTTTGCCTGAAGGAGCCAGAGGCAGCACTGTTAGCTATATATTCCTGAAGGGCAGGTGGGCTTCTGATTGCAGTAGCTGCAGATGGGACTGGTGATGGTGATGGAGGAATGCATCTCTGGATATACCCCGGAAATGAGGAGCTGGGAGACCTCCACCACACCAGGCACATGGCAGGCCCCGGTTCTGCCCCATTCAGGCCCTGCCCCCATCCTGGCTTGGCCACGGGGGTTGGAAAGACGGAGTCTTGCGTGTGGAGAGGGGGCTGGAGGCTTCATCTTGTCGGAAACCAGAGCTTAGAACATAGGGGGTCTTGGGGACCGCTTTCCCTGTATTTCTAGAGGGTTCTCTGAGCACCAGTGTGGCAAGTGGGTCTGGGGTCCCAGAGGGCAGAGCCAGGACTCTCAGGGTTGTCATGGAGAAGCAGTCCCCAGGTCCTAGTGGGGAGGAACTTTGGCCAGTCCCAGCTGCCTATGTGAGCAGAAGCTGGCCACCCTGCCTCCGTCTGGCTGACCTTGTGAAGTGCCTTCCAGCCCTGAGATCCAAGGAGAGCCCGAAAGGGCGGAACCAACCCTTCTGGGTGAGGAGGCTCAGGGGTCATTCCTTGAAAAACATCTTCACTAGGAGGGAATTGAGTCCCACATCCTCCAATTATGCTCCTATCCAGCCAGCCCACAATGGGCTGCTCAGATAACCATCGGGGGCTGCACAAATTAACGCTGGAACAATGCTGGCTGTGCGGGCTATTTTTACAGTAGCCATACGCCCGGCTGAACCCCCGCGTCGCCCCAAGGGAGCAGGGCAAAGAAAGGCCATGCGGATGCCGCCACCAGTCTGTGCTCCGGGAGACAGAGGAAGGGCTCAGTGAGCCGCCCACCGGCTCCAGGAAGCCTTTTCTTGGTCTGCTCACCACCAGATAGGAAAACAATTGGGGTCCCCCACCCCAAGCCGGGGAGAGGAAGGAGGCGTGAGGGAAACAGGGGTTCTGTTGTGCTTTTGTTCCTCTGCTCTTCAGAGCACGGCCCCTGTGGGCCCAGCTGCTGGGGCCAGACCAACACATCCCCTTTCCACACCCCAGGTCTTCAGGCAGCCTCCACCTTGTTCTGCCGTATAACGCTTTCTGGCTCGGTGGCATGGAAAGCAAGGCTCTGAGGTAGAGTGACTCGCTGAGTCCTGTGTTTGGGAAGTGGCTGAGCCAGAGTTTAGCACGAGCTGCTTGCAGATCCCACTCCGGAAATTATCTATCCAACAGTTCTTGCCCGATGACCTACGGCGCACTAGGCTCTGGGCACACAGCAGTGAACGAGATAGGTCCTTGTCCCCATGGAGGTGCTGTTCTAGTAGAGGAGAGCATTAACGAGGAGGCAAGGGCATGGGTAAGACATTTTCATGCAGTGCTAAGAACTTGGACAAAACAGACTCGGAAGCCCACAAGAGGTCCCCAGTGAGCTGGCCCATTGACGGGGCCACTTCTGGTCCAGCTGATGGTCACCGAAAGGAATGTGAGCCAAAAATTACCGACCTTCTAGTTTTTCGAGAGAACCTAGAAATCTTGACTTTCTCTGAAATCTGATATTTCAGTATTGACCACAGATTTGGACACATGAAGAGAAACAAGTTGTGTCCCAGGCTGCTTGCTTATGAGTTGGTCACCTTTGCCATCATCCTTTTCATCCTGCAGATGGAGAAACAGAGGGGTGGGGAGGCCTGCTAGCTCTGGTCCCCCAGCTCATCTGTCTTCCATTATGTGGGGGTAAACCCATGAAAGGCACATTCTCTTCTTGGCTGGGACTCATGATGCTCTTGCCCTCAAGGACAAACTACTAGGGAGAATGAAGACTTAGGGACCCAAGAAGGTACGGAAGAAAGAAGGGGCTACATCCTGGCTGGTGGCAGACATCCTCTAGAGTGGGGTCCAAGCAGGGGTGGGCTAAGAGTAACCATGAACAGCTCCTGGAGGCTTAGGAATTTGACCACCTTGGGACATCTCATTGCCAAACCTAACAGAGAGTCAGAGGACAAGAGATCCTGGATAATACAGGGGTCAGGGCAAGCCAGAGAATGGACAGAGATGGGTGGACAAACAGATTAACTGGCTTTCTTACATAATCCTCACCAGTGCAAATTACTTTTTGTGCTATAGAGATATGACTAGTTAATGAATTGCAAGTATAATTCATAAACATCCATTTTCTATACTTTGATGGAAACTTCCTGTGCGCCAGGCACTGAGCTGAAGCACAAGTGGAATGGGAGCTATCATTTTCTACGCAAATCTGGAATTTGGAAATAGTATCTGTTCATTTCTAGAAAATTCAGGCAGGTGTTATTTGGAAGGTACCTTAGAACTGCCCAGGGTGTGTCATATTTTGTGGAGATGATGCCAGGGCTGGGCTGGCTTCATGTTTACCTGCCTACAGGCGTCAGATAAGATATGACATTTGAGGATGACAAACATGGGGCCCCGTTGCTTCTGTTCAGCAGTTGCCTGAGGAATGGGACCTGTCAATTTCTGAATCATTAGATTCCTCATCACCTAGATGGAGGTCTGAATCACTCAGGATGTTGTCAGATCAGTGGATGGATGAGACGATGGCAGGTCCTGTGCCAAAGGCCTGGGTGGGTCAGAGCCCGACTGTGGGTGAGAAGGGAGAGGTTGTGTTGAAGTCTCAGAGGCTGTCCCTTACTAACCGTGCATTGGGTTCTTTTTTGTCCTCCATAGAAAACGAGGAAGAGATGGCCACCAAGGAGAAGCTGCAGTGTCTAAAAGACTTCCACAAGGACATCCTGAAGCCATCTCCAGGAAAGAGCCCGGGCACAAGGCCTGAGGATGAGGCTGAGGGGAAGCCCCCGCAGAGGGAGAAGTGGTCCAGCAAGATCGACTTTTTGCTCTCCGTGGCTGGCGGTTTCGTTGGCTTGGGCAACGTCTGGCGTTTTCCGTACCTCTGCTACAAAAATGGTGGAGGTAAGTCTAGGCTGGGCAGAATGAGGCATTGGAGAAGGGTAGGGCCAGAGTGCGGGGTGGCCTCTTGTGTCCTGCTTTCCCTAGTCCTCACCTTGACCTCCCTCTGTCAGCCTGCTGCGTCCCCACCCTAGCCCACTCCACCTCAGAGACAGGAGAGGAACATGACCGGGAATCAGGTGGTGGTCTATCAGGGTGTTACTGTATTACCTTGAGCAGATCCCTTACCTTCTCTTTATCCTTCAGTTTGCCTTCTCTGAAGAGGGGCGATGAGGCCAGGCCCATTGTCTCCCAAACGTCAGACACTCACAGGCTCCTTTCATAAATTCCCTCGTGTCTCTTGACTCCACCTTTCTTTGTCTTTCCTGACATTTGCTTTGGTTTTCCTAACTTAAAGCAGGTGTAGTTCCCCCACAAATGGAAAACCAGTATCATTTGCCACAATGAAAAGGTATTCAGGAAAAAAAATACAGTGAAGATATTTTTATTTGCCTTTTTTAATTAAGAAGTTTTTTTCAGTTTTATTCATATAAGTGATGTATAAACCTTGTATTAGTTTCAGGTGTACAGCATAATGATTTGATATATAGTGCTAAAAGATCTCCATGATTTAAGTTTCGTTAACATATATCACCTCACAGGTAACATGTTTTTTTTTCTTGTCATGAAAACTTTAAAAATTCCTTTCTTCGCAACTTTCAAACATAATAGTATTATGAACTGTAGTCTCCATGCTGTATACTCCATCCCCAGAATTTACTTATCTAATTACTGGAAGTTTGTACCTTTTGACCACTTTCACCCATTGAAGATATTTTTTAAATGTAAGGTTTCTATTTGTCTGGTTGGTTCATTTGTTATTGGTTTGGGTTTTGGGGTTTGAGGTTTTTTTAATGTGCTAAAGGCTCTGAGCTAGAATCCTCTGCTATGGGAGGTGTTTGGGTCGGGCAGCACGTGCTGGGGACTAACTTGCTGTGCAGTAAGAGGGGCTGGAGGAGAACTGGGTAGGCAGAGCTGCCCATAATTGAGGGCTTATCTGTCATCAGAAAAAGGCATACTGCATTATCACCAACGTTAGAAGAAACACCTTTTAGGAAATTCTGCCTTAGAGCCTGGTTTCTTAACCTGTTGAGGTCTCAGACACCTTCAGGATGCTGATGAGTGTCCTAGACATTCCCCAGAGCAAAGCATGTGCACATAGACCCAAGTAGTCCATAGTTTCAAGGGATTTATGGGCCCGCTAAAGCCATTAGGAACCAGGTAGGAACCCTTGGCCAGACACTTTGTTTCTCACTCCTCCCCTGGCACCCACCCCCAGCTAGAGATGCCCCTCTTTTGCATCTAATCACTGCACCCTTCCTAGCTATTTCTTCTCAGCTTCCCGCCCCAGGCAGGAAGGTAGGTGAAGGTTTTAACAAGGTCAGTCTTAAGTGCTAAGCAGTCCTTGTTCAGGCAGACAGTATGGGGCAGGCAGGCAGGCTGTCGGCACAGCTTAACCGAAGGCTTAGTGGCTGAAAAAGCCTTTGATAGATTTGAAGAAGGTGAGCAGGAACACTGGGAAGGTGAGCGGGCACACTGGGAAGGTGATGCCAGCTGGACAGGTGGTTAAGGCCTAGAAAATTTTCAACCAGGTCCAAGAGTTTGGCCTTTACCTATTGTGTCCCTCACTCATTTTCTTTGATTCCGTTGGCCGGGAGGGCTTGGGAGCAAGCACCTGCAGCCTCCACTCCTGTGACAGCCACAGCCTGACCCTCACCCCACTCTGCTCTCTTCACAGGTGCATTTCTCATACCATATTTTATTTTCCTATTTGGAGGTGGCCTGCCTGTGTTTTTCCTAGAGGTAATCATAGGCCAGTACACCTCCGAAGGGGGCATCACCTGCTGGGAAAAGATCTGCCCCTTGTTTTCTGGTGAGTATGGGACAAAGATCACCCTGGGCCTGGTGTTCATTGGTTCAGCAAATTTTTACTGAGCACCTGCCCGTTACATTGACGCCTCATGCAAGTTACTTGGCACTCTCTCTGCCCAATAAAACATAGCAGCCAGCAAATGATACATGCGATGCTGCTGCCCATAGTAACTGCTCAATACGTATTGATTGTTCCCACCTTTCTGGGTAGTTGAAGGATATAGAAGCTAGCAACTGCTTCACAGTATAGTACAGAAGATAAGCACTAAGATTTAAGAGACTTTCTGTCTGGACTTAAATCCCTATTCCTCTTCTTGCTAACTCTTGTGACTTTGGGAAAGTCATTTAATCTCTTTGCGCCTGTATTTCCTCATCTATAAAATGGAAATAATATGCTTACTTCATAGAGTTACTGTGAAGACAAAATGACATAGTCATGTAAAAGTGCTTTGTATATGTAGTAAGCCCAAAATTAATAGTAGCTTTCTTTATTATTATTATAACATTTAGTTCTATGTCTAGTACCTAGTATGTGTTCATAAGATAATACTGTTATGATTATAATTGGCAAGGAAGGGAGGATGTGTGTCTATTTATTCAGTCATCTGTATTAATCTGTCTATCCATCCATCCAATCTTTCTTCATTATTCAGGCTGTCCGTTCATTCATCTATCCATCATCCGTCATCCATCTATCTACCCATCAACTCATTCATCCATCCATTAATCTTCCAACCAATCACCAGCCATTCATCTACCCAACAAATCAAATGTCCATTCATCAATCCAACATCAATCCTACCCATTTAACTATCTATTGGCCCATCTAACCATTCATCTTACCATTTATCAATCTACTCCTCATTCATTGATCTATCCCTCTCCATGCATACTTTGATTCATCCAACCATCCCATCTAACAGTCCATTCTTTCACCTATCCATCTATCCATTCATCCAGTCATCCATTCATTCTACAAATATTTATTGGTCACTGTTAAAGGGCCTCCTCTGGCCTCAGGCCATGGGATGCCATTTTTTTCCATTTGAGTATGTGGACATGGTGGGTCTGGCCTCCCTCCTGATGCTTATCTCGCTTGCCCACACCTGCAGGCATCGGCTATGCCTCCATCGTGATTGTGTCCCTCCTGAATGTATACTACATCATCATCTTGGCCTGGGCCACATACTACCTGTTCCAGTCTTTCCAGTCGGAGCTGCCCTGGGCGCACTGCAACCACACCTGGAACACACCCTCTTGCTTGGAGGACACTATGCGCAAGAATAAGAGCCTGTGGTTAACCCTCAACACCAGCAACTTTACCTCCCCTGTCATCGAGTTCTGGGAGTAAGGCTGGCCTCACTAACGAAGGAGGGAGGGTGTGGGTGGGGGCAGAGAGGACAACCCACTTCCTCATCTTCTCCCCAGGGATGTGGGAGTCACTATCCTGGGGTAGGGTAGCGGGGAGGGGAAGGTAGGTGCAGATTTGAAGTTAAATCTATGCCGTCTCTATGCCTTTGGTCTCAGACAGGCCTGGAATCGAATCCCAGTACTGCCATTTTATTGGCTATTTAACCTTCGGCAAGTCTCTGCCCTGTTCTGAGCCTCAGTTTCTTTAACTGTCAGAGGGGAATCAATCACTCCTATACCCATGGGATCTCTATGAGAATTATTTCCCAAAGGCAAGTATATGTACTTATATTGTCTGAAAATGATATAGTTTCTTAATGTATTGTAGAACAAATATAGTTAGCACGTCAAACCTGTTATTGCACAGAGAAAAATGCATATATGAAGCTGAAGTAGTTACTCAACTGAAAAGGTGAGTAGATAGAGTGAAAATGTGTCAGTTAGCTTTTGCTATGTAACAACCATCCCCAAACTCAGTGGCTTTAAGCAATAACCATTTTTTAAGCTCAAGGTTCTGCTAATTGGCAGTTTGGGCTGAGCTTGGCTGGGCAGTTCTTCTGGTCTTTGCTGAGCTCTCTCATAAATAGGTCCACTGTAGGACATCAGGGAAACTCTTCTAAGGATTGGCTGGCTACTGGATGGGGTTCCAGGGTCCATATGGTCTCATCACCCAATAGGCTAGCCTAGGCTTATTTACAGGTAGTTTGGCATTTCAAAACAACAAAGGGGAAAGTCCCACTGCAGGAGCACTTTCAAGCCTCCGCTTGCATCATTTTCGTTAATGTCCCATTGACCAAAGAAAGCCACAAGACTAACCCAGATCGAAGAGGTGGGAAAAGAGGTTCTGTCTCTTTATGAGAGGAGTGGAGAATTATGGGCAATTTTTACAGTTTACCACAATATAGTCAATAACTACAGGAGTCTACAACATAGAACGAACAAGAAATGTGGAGGGGCTTGAAGTTTGGGTACCTCTTAGCTGATATATGGGGGTGCCCTTCTAACATGATGCTTGGAGGTCAATCAAAAATATATTATTAATGCATTGTTTTCCGTGTTCTTCATGAGCTATTAAATGTGGGGCTCAGCACTTGGGTGTGGCCCCCTTGATCTGGAAATAACTGAGCTAGGGCCTTGCATGGATCTTGAGAGCCAGGGATAAGGAATGCTGTTAAGGAAGCAGATAGCCGCTAATCATCATGAGATGATACTACCTCTCTTTTGTGTGTGGCTTTGCTGTTTCCAAGATGTTTCCTCTACCCCCCTTCCCCCCCCCCCCTTAGAACCTGGCCCAGGAACAAGCCCACAGGACACAGAGTTGCCTGATTGTTGGTCCCAGCCATGCTCTGGGGCCAGAGCTGGGAAATCGTAGGCAAGGTTAGTCAGCCCTCACTCTGGTGGTGCATGTCCCTGTCATGACACGTGGATCTTTCCGTATATGCTCCCAGGTCCCTGGGGCTACTTAGACTGGGCCTGGGCCTCTTTATGTGTATATATTTTCCACTTGCAGACAAAGAGGGCATTACAAGCACATTCACCACTCCCCCAGCTCCCTTCTGAAGAGCCGAGTTTACAGACAAAGACATCCGGACGCTTCATTCTTCTTGTTTGAATGGGTTCCGAGACCATAGCCCTGGCCGCTCTCTGCTGTTCCTGGCACAGCCTAGTCACCCAGAACCTGCCCAACCCAGGACACTGGCATTCAACCAGCCACTCGGACGTGCCTACTGGGGCCTTGTTGCCTTGGGTTTGGATTGACTGCCTGGGTTTGAACCCTTGCTCTGCCACTTCTAACGCAGGCAGATGCCTTCACCTCTCTGGGCCTCAATGTCCTCACCTGTCCCTGGAGAGATCATAGCATTGCCCTCCCAGGGTTGTAAAGCTACCCTAAGTTAAGGTAATCGTGCATGGCCAACCCTGAGAACATGCGCGATAAATACGGACCATTGTTATTTATTTAGTGTCCTTATAGAGGATAAATCTGCTCCCCAGAGGCGTTTGGAACTCGAAGTGATATGGCCTTCAAAAGGACTAAGAATGGCCCCCTCTCATATGCCCATATGGTCCCCCCTATTGCGAAGAAGCTGGCCTCTTTGTTTGTCTCCCTGCCATCTTAGGTCTGAGGGCTCTTGAGGGGGAAGCTCAGGGGAGGGATGAGGTCCTCAGGGTGTCTAGTCCTCACCCATATTTCTCCCCTGCCTGTCCTCCAGACTGGGCCCTATATTAGGGGATTCTAGGTCTCCTGCCTACCAGAATCTCCATTCTGAGTGCCCCAGCTCCCTTTCCTGGCCCAGACTGACATTTAGATAGTGTTTATCTTTGCAAATTTCCGGGCCCAGCAGGCACCTTCCCAAGCCTTACATGATCCAGATGGACTTGCTCCGTCTGAAGAGTGCTGGCCCTCTGCCTGACGCTCACTTCCCATTCCAGCCTTCACACTGCCTCCTCCTGGGTTTTGCAGAGCATTGTGAGACCACCTGAACATCCACAAATAACTTGCCTTCTTTCCAGAACCCTGTGGAGAACTGGGGTCCACAGAGGAGGAACCTGGAAAGTGGGCTTAGGCAAGAGGACCAGGCCTGCCACCTATGTGAGCAAAGAGACTGAGGCCAGTGAGCTGGGCCAGGGGCTTCAGGTCAGTGCAGCCCTGGGCCAGGCACTGTGGGTGAGAAGGGCCCAATCACCTGTCTTCAAGAGCCTTCCCTTCTCTTGGGCATGAAGGAGGGGAAAGGAAGATAAATAATATGGATGACTGACTCACATGAACATTGTGCCAGGGTCTTGCCTCTAGTCTTTCATTTCATCTTTGCAGAGCCCCTTTAAATAGGGAAAATATCTAGGAATCTAGGAATTCACAGGTTCAATTCACAGGTCCTTTTGGCTGTCCCTTTAAAGTACATCCACTTACACGGCAACCCCCCTCCTCCTCGCCTTGGGACCCCCATCATCACTCTCCCAGACTCCAGCACTGATCTCTCATTGCTCTCCTTGTCTTACCCTTGCATCTCTGCAATCAGTTGTGAATCCAAACATGTCATTTCTCAGCTTAGAATCCTCTTCTGGCTTTTCCCACAGTGTGACCTTATGTAGCCAGAGAGGATTTTAAGTGTTTTAGTACAGTAAGTGCTCACTGAGAGCTGATTCTTATTAATTTCATGTCCACATCCACTTAACTGTGTAGCATGGAGCAGCAAGTCACTACCTCTCTCTGGCCTTGTTTCCCTGTCTACAGATGGAGGGGCCATATGAGCTGGTGTTGAGGGATGAGTAGGAGCTCACAAGGCTGAGGGAAAAGAGAAAAGACATTCTGGGCAGAAGGAACATCCCATGCATCCTGAAAGCATGAGTATTTGGGAACAACAAGTCTTTGGTTTGGCCAGAGCATAGGACATATGGGGCCAGGGAGAAGGATCAAGGCCTCACATATTAGGCTAAGTTTGAGCTTTGTTCTCTTGAAGGGGAACCATAGAAGGTACACAAGAAGGGAAGTGACATGATTAGATCTGTTTTCTGGATGTTGCTCATGGAACAACACACTGGTGAGAGAGAGGCTGGAACATGTATTAAGCACTAACTGTACACAGGGCTTCAGAGGGCTCAGCTGTCAGTGGGTCTGGGTCCCCTCACAGTGAAACTTAGCTTATATGATTTTACATGGAAATAGCCACCAACTTTGCAGCCATTAGCTCCAAGGTTTCCACTGAGAAAGGCTCCCTGTAACATTATTGAGATATCACAGCTACAGAGCAGTAAGGATCTCTCAAAGGCTGGTGTCCAGGCCCCTTGAGGGAAATCCCAATCCCAGCCGTTGTTTCCCTTCACTTCTCTTACTTGCACTAGATACACAGGTCCCTGAGCTGTCCTTTCCTTTGGCAAATGATGCTGCTGATGGGTGCTCAAGAGCTCCCTGGAATCAAGATAACAAGGCACTGTGGGAGCTGAGACTTTCACTTGGCCCACAGGAAAAGACCTTTCACTTGGCCCACAGGAAAAGACCTTGTTGATCATCCCTGTCCTGCTCTTTTTATGAAAGGAGATTACAGTAGAGAGCAGTGAGTGATGCTGCTATTCCTCAGAGTAGAGAGACTGACCCTGGCTCCCACATGTCCCAGCTGCATGACCTCGGGACAGTCACCTCATCTCTCCAAACCTCAGAGATAGCATGATCCCAACACCTTAGAGCCTGGCTCAAGTGTTAAAAAGCTAAGACAGGGCCACCTGGCATAGCTTATTAGGTAGGGCACAGAGGTTAAGTGACGTGCTCGAGGTTACATAAGCAGCTAGACGTAGCAAAGCTCCCAGCCCTGACCTCAGACACTGGACACCACCTCCATTGTCTGTGTCCCCACCAACTGTAAGTCCAGGGCAAGTCCGCGGTCACAGGTAATATTGTACCATGTGTATGTGACCCTATTCCCCCACGCCTACCCCATCTACAACGCTAAAGTGCCATTTTCAACAGGGGCCAGTGAGATGCCCTTTACCAGGTCCCTGTGAAAGCCACCTGGGCCCCTGAGACAATCATTACATCCTAGCTTTATAATTTAATTCTGAGTCGCTCTGTGATGGGGAAGCAGAGCTGCTGCCCCTGGTCAACTTTGTCCTGCTCTGGGGTCACCTCTGTCCCGAGGGTCCTACTTCACCCCCAGGCCTGGAAGACAGGCAGGGCCAGATCTGGCCAAATGCCCTCCATCAGGCTGGAGCCATGCTTTCCTCCTCAGTTCCTCTAGAGCCCCCTGGGAGCTCAGCACGTATCATTAGACTTTATTAGAATCAAAGAAATGAGTCATATTTGCAAACAAGCCCTACTCAGCCAATCTTCCTCTGCAGCTGTCGGAAGGGGGAGGCGGGGGAGAAAGGCTTGTGCGGCCCATGCTCAGGGCGGACGGGCTCTTTTATAATTGTTGCTTCTACCAGTCTCCAGGGAAGAGCCATCGCCAATAAATGGCTGGCCGACAGTCAAAAGGAAACGATTTGGCCCACTCGGAGGACGTATTTACATCTCTGAGTGCTGGCTGGACGGCAGCGGGGTGGCCGACTGAAAACAGACGTCCAGGCAATTCTTTTTTGGATCCCACCCTGGAATGAATCATTACTATTCTTGGACAAGAATGCAACTCACCTCTGCATCTCCTCTGTCTGTAAGAGAGATGCAGGGAAGTTTGGGATGCTGGGTGCCCTTTGGCAGTGTAGGGCAGTGTAGGACTCGGCACACGGGTAGCTGGCCCCCAAGGTGGTATCAGAAAAAAGGAACCAGGCCCAGGGCCAGAGTTGATTTTTATCTGGGTAATTTTGGGTGAATTCCCGAACCTCTCTGAGCCTCAGTTTCCCCATCAACCTAATGGGTATAATTGATTTACTCAACTAATGTCTATTGGGCACCTACTATGTGCCAGGCACTGCTCTGGGTCCAGCAGTGATGAAGAGAGCCACAGGTCCTGCCTCCTTGGAGATGTCATTTTAGTAGGACAAATGGACTTTAAATAGATAACACGAATACAATTATAATAGAAAAGCGATGATAAGTGATGGAAAATAAAGCCAGGGCAGAGGAATGAGAGTGACCAGGGATGCTTTTTACATAGGCTGCCTTGGCGAAGTGGCTTTTGAACAGACACCTAAAGGGGGGTGGCATGTCATGTAATGAGTAGCTGAGGGAACAGTCACTTCCAAGATTCTGAAGCAAGAGCCTGTTCCACCTATTCTGGGAACATTCCAGAAGCCAGCATGGGGAAAAGAGGAAGTGAAAGGGCCGTATGGGAGATGAGGTTCGAGATGGAACAACCCACTGTACATACAGCTTGTCCTGGACATACCTTATTTACACCTGTGGTCCTGGCATCATTATTAATAGGCACCACCCTCATTCTTTAAGGGCTCTGAATCTGAGTGACAGAGTGTTTTGTCACATATTCAGGGAGGCAAAAAGGAGTGGGGTCAATCAAAAGGACCTCGCTGGCCAGGTATGCGGGAGCCATGGGGGGATGTAGAGCAGAGGAGGGGGTGAACTGACGTGGGTATTCGCAGATTAATGGGAACAGACCGAGGACAGAAAGACCAGTGAGGAGGCTGCTGAAATAGTCCTGGGAAGCAGTGGGGGCCCAGAGAGTGGTGGTAGCAGTACTGGGGAGATGTGGCCCGATTTGGGGTAACTCGTGCAGTCTCCTGTCATCGATAAGGGGTAGTACATCGTGGCAGTGCCTTGGAGCACAGCACTCCCATGTAGCGCAGGGGGGAGGCCCAGGTGACTCTAGTCTGCTGAGGCCATGGGGGTCTGACAGGGAAGGGACTTGTGGGGGGGGTTCTTCAAAATGGGTCCCCTCAAAAAGGGATTCAGATGGACCTACACACTCTCTGGCCTCCACAGCTACCCTTGTGATGTCCTTGGAAAGAATGTCGGTCATTTTGGCCCCAAGCCCACATCAGGCTTTGTTATGACAACCCTGATTGATGAGACATATTCATTCCATTCCTAGAATGTCAGCCTGGCCTATTACAAACATTTTCTAGAATTTAAAATAATTTGTATAAAGGCGATATGTACACATTAAAAACATTTGATAATGAAAAAAAATGAGTCCCCCTCCCCGCGTCCCTGCCACTGGCTCCCCTCCCCTTCGGCAGCGACAAAACCAACGTCTTTTATGCCCTGCCAAAAATAGCCTGTGCGTGTTCAAACACAGTGTGCATCCATCCCTTTTTACACAATAGGGAGCATGCCATGTATGGTGCTCCTTGCCTTGCTTTGTTCATTTATTTATCTCCAGGATGGAGTTCCTTATCAGTATCCAGGGAGCTTTTCCACTTCGCATTTCATTGTGTCTTCTCCGTGCCTACTGAGCCCCTATCGATGGCCGTTTGGGTGGTTTCCAGTCTTTTGCTCCTACAGAGAGCGTTGTGGGGTGGACCCTGCCTTTGACCATGCATGCAAGTGTAATTTTAGGCGGGGGAGAGTCTTGGGAATGGAATCGTTAGGTCAAAGAAAACATGCCTTAAAATGTCACTGGAGATGTTACAAGTTGATGGCCACCAGTAACAGAGAAGCAAATTATGACTCGGTTTCCTTGTTGTGGCCTCCATAATGGTCAGTTGCGCAGAGCAAGCCAATGTGACAGCCTCTCATTTGTAGTGGGCACCACTGGTTTGCCCAACACGATGGCGGGAGAAGTCAGAAAAATGTCAGTGAACTGACTGCAGGTTTGGTGCTATCAGAATACCAGCTCCGGGGTTTTAAGCTTTTTGGCCAACTTGTCCTTAAGAAGGAAAGAAAGCTTGTCTTATGACTGGGCACCTCTTCAGCATTAGCTGAGAACCCACTGTGTGCCTGCCTGTGAGATTCTTGTCCTTGGGATGTCTAGAGTCTGGTAGACAAGCCAGATTTGTCACCCAATGGTGATATCCAGTGTGACAGGACAGCCGGGGACTCTACAGTTAGTCATCTGTGGAGCATCAGGGAAAGCTTTTCTGGAAGCACAAGGACGTGTACTTGGCATTGGAGAGGGTGCAAAGGTGTGGAGGTGGAAAAGTGCTATCCCTGACTCTCCCCATTCACAAGGGAGCTTTGGGCTGCTGCCCAGCATGCTCTAGTCCTTCATTGAAGGCGCCAAGCTCTAGAGGCTGCATAGGGAAGGGCTTTTTGTTCTAAAGCTGGTGCAGCCGCCAGATCCACATGCTTGGCAGGGCCTCAGCCAGGATGCAGTTGGCCGCCAGCCCTGCCTTATGGGGATGTCCGTGTCCCCCTGCCCTGAGGCTCTAGGCGACCCTGGCCTGGGCCCGTAGCAGGGACTGGAGACAGTCTTTTTAAGGTTTAGGCTGTATTTTCTCTGTGAATCAGAGAAGCAGTTAGGTGGAGTCCAGAAGACACTGGCTTTTGGACTAAGATGGGCCTGGATGTAGAGGGGCAGCTCTGCCTGTGCCTCTGTGGGCAGTTTGATCCTTCAAGCTTCATTTTCCTCATCTGTAAAATGGGGCAAACAACTGCTAGTCCTTGGATCAGATGAGATAAGTTGAAAAACATCGTTGGTGTCATCATGAGCACACATCGTCCTAGGTGCCAGTGGGGAGCCCATTGATGTTGGGGTGACCAGCAAGAAAAGACAAAGGAAAGCTGCCCCTTCTTGAGGTTTGTTAGTGGAAATATTTCATGGATTGATCTAGAGTGACATACAAACTTGCTGTTCACTCCAGTTGAGTCCTTTAATTCATTCACTCAGCAGGTATATCTTGAGGTCCTACTATGTGCCATGTGATGTTCTAGGTACTGGGAGCATAGTAATGAACGAAAGAAAGGCCTCTCTTGAATGCCAGTGAGATATGGGAATCTCGGATTTAGTCAAGGTCCTCATGTTGAAGCTTCTCTGGAAAAAAAAAAAAAAAAAAAGGCAATGAAAAAGCGTTCTGACCCAGTGGGCATTCTGAGTTCCAGAGCCCTGACCATGGATAACGCCCCACAACTGGCTGAGAGCTTGGGATGGTCTGGAAGCCTTTCCCAGCACCATCCTGGGCTGCTCAGGATGTTCATGTTTTACAGAAGAGAAAACTGAAGCACGAGTCACACTCTTCTCTCTGTCTATTCTGCTCTGCTCAAAAGTGTGGCCCTCAAATAGTGAGCAGACTTTCGTTAGAAGAAAACCCAGCTTCTCCCAGGGGAGCATGAGCACCTTGTTTCCCATGGTCTGCGGCCTGACGATTCGGTGGGCAGGTGACCCCGATGGACTGACTAGTGGGCAGGGTCGATGTCCCTTTGCTCAATGTGGCTGCCCTTGGTCATTGCAACATCAAGCAGAGCCCCAGGACAATGGGAACTGTTTCTGGGCATTGAGTTGTGTGATCTTCTCGGCTGTCAGCACACCATGCTGCCTTGCCCTGACGTCTGCCCCTCAGGAGTGTGTCTGTGAGTAGGTGCTCATGTGCGTCAGCAAGGTTCTTGGACTGCTATGCCCTGTGATGCTGGGAAGGGTTGATGGCTGCCCCGTGCTGATTGTCCTTCAAACAGTCTACCTGCCTCCTTCTGAGACCTTTACAACCCTAGAAGGGAAGAGGGGAACCGGCACTGCTTAGGTGCCAGGAGCTGCTCTGGGCCTCTCCGCGTCACAAGGGTAACATCTCAGGCTTCTTGAGGGCTGGCTACAACCCCAGACCCTGTACTTAGTGTAGGTAGTGTGGGTTTTCTCCTAACAACAAATCTGAATAAGGAAGTGGTGGGTATTCTACCGCCACAGACAGAACACTGCCCCCTTAAGGCTCACATTTTAGTGAGAGATCCAGATAAGAAATGGGTGGCTAAAATAAAAGAGGCATGGGACAACATGTTAGCTATTCTCATTTTATAGATGAGGGGACTAAGGTCTGGGAGGGTTGGGTAACTAGCCCAGTCAATGATTACACAGTGGAGCCAGGTTTGAACCCAGTGAAGAAGGGTCTGCTGAGAATCGGTCACATGGGAATCAGTACCCATTTTACAGATGAGGAAACTGAGGCTTAGGGGTTTATTTAACTTGTCTGAGGCCAAGCTGGGTTGAACCCAGGTTTGCCTGATTTAGGAGTCCGAATTCATCCCCTGGTTGACCTCCTTACAACTCTGTGATAGGGGTTAGTTATTTCCTGAGACCAGTGGACATTCCAGGGCCTGGAGAGGACAGGTGATGTGTGCAAATGCAGCACCTGAGCCAGGATTTGAACCAAAGCCTGTTGGAGTCCAGGTCTCTGTTCCCCCTGCCCAGGGGTTGGGTCCCGCTGACTTGTGGCTCTGCTTGATTCAAGGCGCAACGTGCTGAGCTTGTCTTCTGGAATCGACGACCCCGGCTCGCTGAAGTGGGACCTCGCTCTCTGCCTTCTTTTCGTCTGGCTTGTCTGTTTCTTCTGCATCTGGAAGGGCGTCAAGTCCACGGGCAAAGTGAGTTGTTCTTCTGTTCTTCCCCTGCCTTATGGCTATTGGCCCCCTCAGCAAAGAGTTCTTCTTGCCCCATGGGCCTCTCTGCCAAAACCGGTCCTGACCTAGGAATGGGTGTGGGCTGCTTAACCTGTCTTCTGAAAGCAAGTCAAACCCTGGTTTGTAGCATTTCCCAATTTTGTGATGTAAAGACGCCCACCATGTCTGATTTCAAGTTATTAATGGTTTAACAACCAACTCGCAAAATTCCTGAAAATTGAATAGTCACCTCCCTCGAGCCTGTGCAAGTTGCTGCACGCCGCTGGTCCCCATGTCAAGGTGTTGCTGGTAGTGCAAATGCTAGCCGATAACTAAGTGTTGGGGTTGTGACAGATAAGTTAAGCTGGTCATGAGTGTTTCGGCAACTCTGTTGTTAATTACCAGTTCTTAACAGACAACATGGACCCTTGCTTTGCAAAGTATGCCCTGACCAGCAGCATCAGTACCTGTGGGGGCTTTTCAGACATGCAGACCTGTGGGCCTGCCCCGGCCATACTAAATCAAAACTTGCATTTGAACGGGAGCCCAAGATAATCCAAATGCATTTTGAAGTTTGAGAAGCACTGATGTGAATTTTTGCTGCTAAGTCAGATTCACTGAATTATCTTACCACTAACATTTTAGCTGGTAACTAAGATGTTCCTCATTAAGGAAAGCTTTCACTGATGATTAAGTCATTCGCTCATAACCAAGACGTTAGTTGTTAACCAAAGTGTTAGCTGTAACTGAACTATTTGCTCCCAATTAATATGTTATAGGATGACTAGGGTGTTAGCTATTAACACACGCAGTAGCTGATAATTAAAATGTTAGCTTATAATTAAGGATTTAGGCATACACTAGTATATATTGGCAGGAAGAAAAATGTTAGCCTGTAACTAAAATGTTCCATGTTAACAATTAGAGCTGAATAATTACCTGGAAGCCAAGAGACTGTGACTCTGATAGCATGGCTGCTCTGATGACAAGCTCAGGGCAGAGGAGTCTGTTGTGGCCAGCAGTGTGGGCCTGAACCCAAGGCACTAAGCCGTAGGGAAGGTGTTGGCTTGACCTGTCTTTACAAGTCCCTCTATCATTTCTTCTGTCACTTGCATCTTGATAGAGGAAAAATCTCTAAGATTAAAAAGTCACCGAAGGTCAGAAGTGTACGTTAAAGTGGCATTTGAGGTACAGCAGTGGGTGGTGGCAAAGTCATGTGGAGAAGATGCCTCGAGTGCACCAGAGTTTAGAATTAAGGACCATATTCTCCCGGCTGAAGAGCCCCTTAGGCGAAATCGCAGATCTGAACAGATCCCAGCAGTTACTCTGGGCATCTGCTGGGCAGTATCTGGATGCCTCGGTTGCAGAGGCAGAATGGGTGCCTGTGAGAGTGCCACGCTCTCTTCCCGTTTCTCAGGGCATAACCACCCTGTGACCCTAAAACCCAATCCAGAAAGGAAGCAGGCCAGGCTTCAGAAATCTTCCCCCACATATCCCTCGCTTACAGCATTCCCCCAGAACTGGCAGGAAGAGGGTAGCTCGGGTTATTCCCACAGCTCCCTGAAGCTCATCCATCCGTGGTCTCCCATTTCATTACCACCTCTCTTTAAATGAGGGAACCGAGCTGGAAGAGGTGAAGCGACCTGTCCGAAGACAGTTCCGCACCTCTGAGCCTCAGTTTCCTCATCTCGAAAATGGGTGGTAGCAGGGTTAAATGAGAGTGCTCAGCACCCAGCACAAGCTGTGGCACAGACTGTGTAGCAAGCACCAGTCCCTTCCTCACCCTGCCTCTGTTTCCCCGCACAGAGGGGTCAGTCTCTCAGGACGTTTCTGTGGAGCACTGGTGCTGAGCAATGCTGAAGACATGACCATTTACTTATGTACTTGTATGTTTTGAGCCTCTTTATCTGCCAGGAATGGGGCAGGGGACAACAAAACAGACAAAAATCCCTGTGGTCCAAGAGCTTGACAGAGCATCAATTGTAACAAGGAAAATGTGTAAAATATCTAGAAGTAAGATAGTGACAAGAACTATGGGAAAGGATAACGCAGCAATGGAGAACAGGGAATATTGGGTGCAATGTTAAATAAGGTAGTCAGGCAAGGTTCACCAAGGTGACCCTGGGCAAAGATCTCAAGGAAGTGGTGGGGCAAGCCATGTGGATATTTGGAGGAGAAAGAATTCCGGGGAGAGAGAATGGCTCATGCAAAGGCCCTGAGCTGTATCTGACCGAGACCCCTGAGGAGCCTCCAGTCTAATAGAGGAGGCTGATGTTTACCAAGAACAGCAAGCAAAGTTTGAGACACAATGGAGCAGACAGGAGAATAGAATCAGCACAAAAAGCAGAGAGTTCCAGGGTACAACCGTAGCCAACTGAAGACGTGACTTGCCAAAGGTCCCTCTAGTTTGCCCCTAGAGACATCTCCAGTGGCTCTGGGCCCCTGAGGGGCAGGCGTGGTTCCCAGAACAATAGCAGGGCCTGGGCCAGCCCAAAGAAGCCAAGATAAACACACTTAGGCTCACGCTCCACTGGCCTGCCCTTCTGCCTGCCCGCCCGCCTGCCCGCCTGCCCATCCACCACCAGCCATGGCTTCCAGCTCTAGCCACAGATCAGATTTGTAACCACCATGGTCCAGGAAAATGACAAAAAGTCCAGACCCCCACCCAGGATGTACAATCCTGTGGACCCATAGAGGACATAGCCCAGGCATGTCCCGAGGCTGTGCCTCTCCATCGCCAGCCTCCAGGACAGCTCTTCTGTCCAGAGCTTAGAAGTAAAGCAGGGGTGGCAATCAGAGCGAGACCTGGTTTTGGGTCTCAGATCTGTCCCACCACAAGCTACATGACTTTGGGTGAGTTCCTTTCCCTCTCTGAGCTTTGTTTTCCCCTTGCGTGAAATGAGTTAGTTATGCCATTCCTCCCCTCCACACACAGTGGGGTGTGGGTTGGATCCTCAGGGCCTGCTTAGGTATTGGGCACTGACCCATGGCCCCACCTGCCCAGGCCTTCGCCCCTGAAGGAAGCTCAGGGCAGCAGGAAACTAGCCCATTTCCCTCCTGCCTGTGGGCTACCTTCTCCCCACTGTCCCCAGAGGATGAGGAAGAGTTGTCCTTGGAAGTTTCCAGGGCAATTGGGCCACAGGGCATTTGGGTCGAGGGCTCAGAGGAGCCACAGAGGTTTGCCAGGAAGAGTGGAAAACTACCATGTTCCGTGGCAAGGCCTGCTGGGCCACCGCCAGAGGCCTACTGGCGGCGGTTGGCACCAGCGTCTCCCGCAAGGATCCCGGGGGAGTCACGGAAAAGTTGAGAGAATGGCTCTCAGGGGCTTGTCCTCAGAGCAGCAAACTCTGCAAAACAAGGGTGGCTTTGCGAAGAGGCAGCGGAAGGGAGGCTGTGACCATGTGGAGCTGTCCTGTTCTGATGTGGGGAAGAAAACAATAATACGCACCACACACCGGATCCTGACACTAGCTGGCCTTGATCAGATCCCACCTCCGCCACCGACTAGATCTGTAACCCCAGACAGCTGACGTCACCTCTCTGAACCTCAGTTTCCTCATCTAGAAAATGCAGGTAACAATAGCGCCTACCTCTTCAAGTTGGGGAGCATTAAATGAATTAACTAACACAGGTAAAGCTCTTAGGTAGTGCCTGGCACACAGTAAGTGCTACCTAAGTGCTTGTTAAACAAATTTAATACGGGAAAACAAGGGAAGCCACCCCCCTCCCCTGGTGGTGTCCTGTGTCCCTGACACAAAGCCCTCTGGCCGCGGCCTGATCGTCCAGCCCAGTGGGGCCCAGCCAGCTTTGAAGTAGCTGCTCTCTGGGGACGGCCTGCTGTCAGCAGCTATTGTTCAGCAGCCCCGGGCGTGGCCCATGGCAGGGCCCAGAGGTGGGAACTGGTCAGGGAGCCTGTGCGCAGGAAGGGAGGAGTAGCCTGTGGGGCACTTGGTTTTCTTCTTTCACCCCTTTTGGGGCTTCCTGCCCTGCCCCCACCCGCCACGTCTGCCTCTTGTCCTTGGGAAATGGTGAGGGTTCTGGCCTCAGGAGAAGAAAATTAGGGCGACTGGGGACACTGAGGCCCAGAGGGTGAAAGGGTGTCCAGGGAGGATGCAGCAGAGGCAGGAATAGGACGCAGCGCCTTCAGATCATCAGGAGAGTGCTCCCGCTAGGCTTTGTTGAGGGCTCGCTGTGTTCCCAGCATTGAGCATTTCCTCCCAAGCTGCCCAGCTGGGAGGTGGCAGAGGTGGGGAACAGAACCCCAGGCTGGGCGACCCCCAGTTGGTCCTCTTGGCCACTCCGCCCCCAGACCCCCCTTCCCAAGGGAACCTCTGCGCTCTTCTGGTTCAAGCCTCCTATTTCACAGGTGGGGAAATAAAGTGCAGAGAAGGACAATACCTTGCCCAAGGTATTGCAGTAAGCCGGTCCTGAGCCCGCGCAGACTTCAGCCTTCCTCTGGTCTTTGGGAAGGTGAAATAAACTGCTAGATGTGGAAGGGCTTTTCACTGCTCTGTGTTTGTTATCTGAAGGCAGGCTCTTCATGGTGAAGAAAGAGGTGGGAAAATCCATCCACAGGAATTGAAGCCACAGGAAGTTTGGAGACCAGTGCTTTCAGAACAGGAGAAGCAGAGAAAGTAGGGTAGGCCCTTGGGGATGGGAAGGCCCAGCTCAGGTCATCTCTGGTACTCATCTTGTATTGACCTTGGTCTGCGTGGGATGTGTCATGTGACCCAGAGAAGGCCTTGGGCATCCCCTAGCTCCAAGGAAGTGAAGGCCTTCCCCATCCCGGCTGTGAGGGGCTTTAGAGGCTTCATTTCCTTCCCAGAAGTTCCCGTGTGCTTCCTACAAAACCACAATGTCAACAGTAGGCCCCGTTTTTGAGAACCAAGTGCCAGGCAGGTACTGTTTTGATGGTGTTAGAGGTGTCATCCTGTTGAAGCCCCTCCTCAACTCTCGATGAAGGCCTTCTTTTACTGTTATCTCCATTTTACACATGAGGCAACAGGCCCAGAGAGGTTAAGCTTAACGCCCAAAGTCACACTACAAATGAGGGGACAGAACTGGGATTTGAACCCGCGCTTATCTGATTTTTAACCTTGAGTCATACTAATAGATATGTTAACTAACAGGAACTAAGTGCCATGTGCCAACCACTGGACTAAGCCTTTTTCATACACACTTGATAGTTTACTCTCTCATTCCATAGGAGCAGGGAGGGATTTGTTTTCTGTCTTGTCCACAACTTTATTTCTAGGGCCTAGATATTTAGTAAATATTTATAGGATTTCTTTCACTGATTTCTCAGTAAATCTATGAAGTGTAGGTACTTATATCCAGGTTACAGATGAGGCAACTATGGCCCAGAGCAGTTAAGCAACATGCCCAAGGTCACACAGCAAGTGAAACAGCAGGCTCGGCCTCAGAACCCCCACTAGCCTTGGAAAGGATGCTCGAATTTAACAGCAGCAAGTGATTCACAGTCTCCCCTGAATCCCTCTTATCCTTCACAGGTCGTCTACTTCACGGCCACTTTCCCGTTTGCTATGCTCCTGGTGCTGCTGGTTCGTGGACTGACACTGCCTGGTGCAGGCGCAGGCATCAAGTTTTATCTGTACCCCGACATCAGCCGCCTCGAGGACCCACAGGTACTTCAGAGCACAGCCTGTCCTCCCTCCTGCTCAGGGCTGTGGTTTTTGGGTGCACAAATCTAGCTGGGCATCAGCCCCTAGTACTTTTCCACTGGGCTGTGGCAGATCATTCACAGTGCTCGTGGGCTATTCCAGCTGTGTGTGTATCTTTTCATGTTGAGGACTCCTGAGGCAGGCCAATTATAGTCTAATTTAGGCACTGCGCCAGGGAAGAGAGAGAAGTCTTTCTGAACTAGTCTCTTCTCGGATCTGGCCTCTGCCTGCAGCAGCTGAGAGGGCTCTATCGTTGGAGGTGAGAGAGCTGCTGGCTTCCTTAGCCGAGGATGGAATTCAGGGTTAGTGACCTCTTGGCAGGTCAAGGGACCAATACTGACCGTCTACCTCTTGGCACTCAGCCACGTGACTGCAAGGGGTCGAAGAAAACCCTGGGAGATTTTATTGGCCCATTTAAGGAATTTTTTTTTTTTTGTCCTCAGGATACTCAGCCTTCGGGTTGCTGTTTTGGGTCTCTTCTTCACTGTCTTCTCACCCTCAGTAGGAGGTAGGTGGGAGGGAGCTTGGACAGATCAGAGGGCAGCTGAGATGGCAGCTCTGTGGCCATCAGGACCTGCCTGATAAAGGTGTGCTGGAGAGCAGTTTTGCCTGCATAAGCCATTACAGAATTCTTCCTACTCCAACTCGGGGTCCCCAGACAATAACAATTACAGTAATGACAGCAGCCTTGACTTACAGGCTTACCTTTGGAACTGCACTATATCTTTATTCTTTGAACCTGCAAAATTGCTCTGTGGGGCAGAGCCATGGATCCCGTGGTTGAAATCGAGATCCATCTGCTTCAGAAGTCCAGCCTCTCGACCTCGTTGCTGAGTAGTCACCTTTTGGGGTTCCTTACAGCTCAATGTTGTCTTGAAAGGCACCTTGGTTTTCAGCACAGGCACTCCAATTGCAGTTGAGAATCTGCACATTTTGTGGTGCAGTCCTTGATGGCCAGGTGGCCAGGAACTCGCACTAGCTCTTCTAGGAAACCAGCTCTAATGCCCTCTTCTCTCTCTTTCCTTGCCACCGACCCCCACCCTCAATAGGTATGGATCGATGCTGGGACCCAGATATTCTTCTCCTATGCCATCTGCCTGGGGGCCATGACCTCACTGGGGAGCTACAACAAGTACAAGTACAACTCGTACAGGCAAGTGTTGCACCGGCGGGCCTGGTGAACCTTAGAAATGATGATGATGTTTAAAGAAAAAAGAGAAGAAGTAGGGAGCGTGGCTTCCTTGTGTTGTGAATTAACTTGCTCCCTGACATATGTGTAACTTAGGGACTGTATGCTGCTGGGATGCCTGAACAGTGGTACCAGTTTTGTGTCTGGCTTCGCAATTTTTTCCATCCTGGGCTTCATGGCACAAGAGCAAGGGGTGGACATTGCTGATGTGGCTGAGTCAGGTATGGTGGTATTGGTGGCAGTGGTGGTGGGCACTGCCACCTAGTGTGTAAGCCAAGTACTGCAGGCATGAAGCCAGACCCCCCAGGGGCTTTGGATGGGGGGGGACGAGCCTGGTTTCCGAAATGGACCCCCCCCCACCAAGATGTCCCCCAAGTATTAAAGAGTACAAAAGCTAAATTTTTAAACACTTTCATTGCAATTTGGCCCAAGGGGCGGCAAAAACATGGGTTTGGTTATGTTGGGGGAATATTTAGCTACTTTGGTATGGTCTTCCCTCCTTCCCCTCCTTCCTCAGCAAACTCATGGTTTCCAAAAGAGAAAACCACTTTTCTAACTCAGGCCCAAGTCAGCCACCAATCGGCATTCCATCACCACCTTCTCAGCTTTGGTTTCTGTATTTTGCACTTTGCTCCCAGCGCGCTCCCTCTAAGCGAAACCCATTCATTCACTCCACTGATGTTTATTGATTCATTGAGTCTCTACCCTGTGTCAGGCACCACCGTAGGCTCGGGGGTGGGGAGAGACAGTGGGCGTGAAAGGCCGCCCTCTAGGACGGTGACAGGTCCAATTTTGGGGTAGGTTGTGGGGACACCGTCACCCTCTCGGTGTGGGCCCCGTTGGAAGGGTACTCCTCCCCTGGATACCTGGAAGTGGAGAAAAGAGTCTTTAGAATCATGGACTCTGCAAAGCCTGGGATCTTAGGCTGAGATCCTGGAGCTCCAGCAAGATGGGTCCAGAATCTGAGAATTATGAAGTCTTCAGTTGCTAGAATCCTAGAGCCTCAGAACCACGATATCTCAGGTGCCTACATTCTGGGACTTGCCATGATGTGCTAAGTCTTGGACCGTCACCTTTAAAACTGCAGTGGCTTAGGCATGAGAATGAGAACCTTAGGATCCCAGGATCCTCAAAGTCTACCTTTCTGGCTTCTCTGCTCTTCCCCGGCCCTGCCCGGTTCACTTGGAGGGTGGCCATCAGTTGCCTGGAAGGTTCTATAATTTTGCGCACCCCACCCTGCTTCTCCTGACCTCCTAATTTCTCAGTTCTCTGTGGGGCCACTTGGAGACTCTGGGGGTCTTGGGCTCAGGGGCCTCCAGCCCCGAGGAAAGCATACGGTCCTGATTCCAGAGACCACCACAGACCAGGGTCAAGCACAGCAGGAGTCCCTGCCCATAGGGCCCTGGAGTTGGGGGGTCAGGGGTACCTCAACATTGTGCGTTCAGGTGTCCACTCCACAGATGAGACTGATGGCCTGAGAGCAGGGGCCTTGCTCGAGCTGGTCAGGATGAGAGCTGGAGTCTCCAAAACAGGGCCCCTCTGACATGAGGGTGTCCCCCCTCCTCCCTCCCGATCCCACCCTCAGCACATGTGACAACCTCTGGCCCACCCTGTGTGAGGACACATTTGAGCTCCTGGGTCCTACTTTCCTCCTCACTTGGCAAAGATGCTGCCAGGCCCCCTCTCCACACCCACAGTACGCAGGATGACATGGCAAATCCACGCTCCGGCCCCACCATGCATTTCTTCACTGACCCCGGTCTCAAAGCAGACCTACAGACATAGTTTACTCTCCCTGAGAGCCCCCCCAAACGCAGGCCTGAGACCGAGGACACAGAAAGTAATTCCAGAAATATCCACACCCACTTGGGGGTTGGCAGTTAGAGTGGTGAAGTGAGACAGTTCGCACCTTCTTCGCAGATGGCTTTTTTCAGTCCAGGGCTTGCAAAATGATTCTGATTGATTGGGAATCGGCAAGAGCGTGGAGTGAACTTGGCGGTGGGAGATATATGCAGATGTATAAGTAGCTCTTTCTCTGTGGACAACTAGGTATTATGTGTATGTACATATCGTCAACCTAAGTTGTTTTCTTCCTCCCGTCCACTTCAAAGACCTTGGCGTTTATTCCCCACGGTGATGTCTGAACAGCCGACACATCAAGGGTGATTATTTCTCTAATAAGCTTTTAACAAGCACCATATTGAGCCAAGTGCATGTGAACAAGATCATTATTTAGCTGAGAGTCATGCAGAGGTGCTCGGAGCGGCCGCGTTATTGCACATGGACTTCTCTCTAGAGTTCACCATGCGCTGTCAGAGAAAGGCGCTCAGCCCAGACCCTCTCCCAGAGGCTGGCTTGAGAAAGGCAAAA
The DNA here is from genome assembly GCF_014176215.1 of Rousettus aegyptiacus. Lineage (NCBI taxonomy): Eukaryota > Metazoa > Chordata > Mammalia > Chiroptera > Pteropodidae > Rousettus > Rousettus aegyptiacus. The sequence continues at coordinate 123,195,206 of NW_023416307.1, read as the reverse complement.
CTGAAATACAGAAACGAGCACATTGAGAACCTTCACAGGCCCCGGGGGGTGGGGGGTGGGGGGCGGGGGCCCCATTTTACATCTGTCTCACAGTCAGCTGGACTTGACTCCTCACGCAGAGCTGACGTGTGGGAGGACCAGGGGCCCCAGTCTAGGTGGAAGTGCGGCTTCCTAGTCCAACTTGGACTTCGGGGTTGGTTCAAGCACCCCTTCCACCGCTCCTCATGGAGTTTTCCAGCCACCTGAGGATGCTCGGTCACGGTCAGGTTTTCCTTAGGTTGAGTGGACTCCGCACTATAAAAGGACTCACCCTTGACCACCACATTTGTGATTAACGCCGTGCGATGTGGTTTCTGGCTCCAATTTATTTCAAAAGTTGTTTTTTTTCCTTTCATTTTTAAACCGTTCATTTGGTTCTGGTATCTGCTTTAAATATCCTGCCTTCTCAGCCCTTTTTGTTTCACATTTCTTGACTTTTTTTTTTTAAGTTATAGATTTTACTTTATATATTTTTTGGCTCAGGCCTTTTAGGCCTCCTTTCTTTTGCTGCTGCTGACCATATCTTGGACCCACAGGTCTCAGTTACTACTCCATTCTTCCCCCCTAAGCAGAACGGAGGCCAGCTGGAGATGGAGAGACATTTATTTCTCTGTGTCTTCAGAATGTTTCTAGTCAGAAAGGCATCCCCTGAGCTGACGGGACTCCTGTCTTCAGGTTCTGTCAGAGTCCCTCCTTGAGAAACCAGAAACCTTTTTCTAGGGAAACGGTGTCAGCATCTGGGAATCAACACGAGAAGCTTCCTTGGGAGTCATTTACCGTAACCTGCCCCTCACTTCTCAGATGGGGAAACTGAGGCCCTTTGAGGGCGGGTGGTGATATAAAGAGGAGCTGGAGATGATGGTGGGATGAGGACTAGAATGTCGGCCATGGGTCTCCCAGGCCTGGGGTCTTACCCCGCGCACGCCCCCCTTCGGCTTTGGGCCTTAGCTGACTGACGTTGCTCAGGTGGGTGTGCAGAGGCACCCCGAAGAGACATCTATCTGCCCTGCAGGGCATGGTTGTCTATTTTTTTTCCTTTCCACTGTGTTTTAATAGAAACCTTTCCTTGGCGAACATGGGATTTAGTAATCAGATAACCAGAACCTTTCCCCTGCTTCCTTCCAGCAAATGTTGGCGTGGTTGCTCTGGTTTGGGGAGTGGGGGGGTTCCTTTTCTAAGCTGGCAGACTGAGTCCAGCCTCAGTCCCATTTTCCATTCCCAAACAACCAACGTCCGCCCGGATTCTGGTGTGTGAGGAGGCCACTTGTGCTGCTGCTAAGGAGACAGATGCTAAAACGGGGCCCCGCCTGAGCCCCGGCGCATCCCACCCAAAAGTGAGACAGACCCGGTCTCTACCACCAGGCAAGAGTTCAGGCCTGGCTCCTCCCTGCATTTTGGGTTTGGGAGCCCTGCCTCACACCCGGGTGTCTTTGTATGAGCTCCTGTGCTCTGGGTGCTCAGCTGCTGATGTGTCTCCCCATCTGTCCCTCCCCATTTCTCTTCCCTTTAGGTCCTGGCCTGGCCTTCATTGCCTACCCAAAAGCTGTGACAATGATGCCACTGCCCACGTTTTGGTCCATTCTTTTTTTTATTATGCTTCTCTTGCTCGGACTGGATAGCCAGGTATGTACGGATTGAGGGGCCGGCCCCAGTGTGGGACTGTCCATGGGGAACTGGTTCTGGAAAAGTCTCCTCCTTTGTGCCATGTGTGAGGTCGTTACACCCTACCCGCCTTCACATCAGACTTGCAACAGCTTCAGCTAATGAGGGTTCCTCCGGGACCCCACGGATAGAAAAGGCCTCGAAGCTCAAGTCGTCGTCCTCAGCGAGGGAAAGTGGACAACTGAAGGGTGTGGTTAAAACAAAGCCGTAGATGGGAAATAAAAAGGCAAGACTGAAACAGAAATGATGCGCTGCCGTGGGGTGGCTGGGCAGGGGCCCGCAAATGACACAGCTCCTGGGCAGTTTGGGCGAAGGACCAGCAGCTCTGTGCACGAGGTAGGCAGTGCCCAGGCCGACACTCAGAGTCCAAAGTGGGGCCAGAGAAGCCTAGACCACGCTCCGTCCTGTGCTTCCTGGAGCACATGAGTAGGAGAGCGAGCTTGTCCTCACAGGGAAACTGAGATCCTCCAGTGCTTTCTAAATAGCTAAGCGCTGGGGGACCTGGCTCGACCCTGCCCTGTCCTCTGGCTGTCCTGACTTCTGCCCTCCTGAGGCAGGACTCCGTTGAGACTATTTCCTACACTGGGCTCAGGACTCCACTGGGTGTTCAATGAGACCCAACCAGGGGCTGCATCCGCCCTTGGAGTAACACAGTTCCAAGCTTCCCACATCCCACGCTGCTGTGTGATGTTGGGCACGTTTCCTCCCCGTCTGAGCCTCAGTTTTATCATCTGGTAAATGGGTACAATCACACCGCCTTGCCTTGCACGAAGCACCAGGCACCGTGCCTGGTACAGAGAAGTCAGTGGTGCTTAGAGGATGGCTAGCATGAGCTCTCGGTTACCTGTCCCCGGGGATATGTGTATTTTCATTGGGGCCTTCTCAAGATGACAGTTTCAAGTGCAGGTGTGACTCCAGAAGGGAAGAGTAATGCTGTGCAGAATGGGCTGATTATGTGCCCAGGCCACTTAGAGCCCTGCCTATAGTGTTACCCAGGGGCCAGCATCTGAAGTCAGTCACTGAAAGCAGGCACGTTGCAGCCTCCTGCGTGGTCTAGGGATCTGGCTGCCTCATGGAAAGTCTTTGGTCGCCTGAGACTCAGTGAGAGTTGGGGGCCTGTGGCCAGTCAGGAGAGGGCTTTGCCGCCTGTCCCGAGGGCAGCAGCCCCAAAGCCAGTGCCCAGGGCAGGTCCTCAGAGTCTCAGAACCAGAGAGGAAGAAAGTTTTAGAAGATCAGAGGAGAGGTGGTCCACCAGCAAGGTCAAGAACAGAACAAAAGATTTGGCAGAAAGGGAACCAGGATTAGCAGAGGAGACAGAATAAAAACATTTGGGAGATCGAAAACAAAATACTTACGCAGTCGTTGATGGGCTCGAGCTGTGTCAACAGCAGGAGGACTCCATTAATCATTCCTAGTTAATGAGTTTGGCTTTCCAAGGCCCCAAGCAAATGGCTTTTGTAACTTCTTCCAGACCTCTAAGTGAAAGCAAAAAACAAAAACAGAAAGAGGTTAATCAATGATGAAGCCTGATATCTCCATGGGCCCAAAATAGGCCTCTTGGGCTGCAGAAACTGCTTTGCGAGCCAGCAGAGGTGGTTTTATTCATTAGAATTTCTCCCTGGGAGGCGGGTGGGGCTGGGTTGAGGTTGGGCACCTCTGAGATAGGCCCCAGGGTGGCCAAGGCACTTGGGGACTCTCAATGAGTTCTCAAAGCTAGCTGAAGAGGGAGTGGCTCTCTTCCCACTTCAGAGGAGGAACTTGCTCAGAGCCCTTACATGACCTGCCTATTGATGATAAACCACAAGGGGCGCGGTAGGATTATACCTGGTGAGCTAAGGGTCCAGTGGTTGGGATCCCTCCTTTGCATGTGCTATGTAAATTTGGGGGCCGGGGGAAAGGTTTCGTGGGTGCTAGTGACCACTGCACGCACCATGAGCACCTCGATAGGATCAGAGCGCCGCCATCTGAGGTGTTCGCATGGGCCAGGCTTCATGCCAGGCATTTCATGTGCATGTGTAGAGTAAAAGACACAGAACATAAAATTGGCCAACTACACCATTTTTAAATGTGCAGTTCGGTGGCATTAAGTACATTCACATTCTCCTCTACCCATCACCACCCTCCCTCTCCTGAATTTTTCATATCCTCAAACTGAAACTCTGTTCCCAGACACACTAACACCCCATTTTCCCCTCCCCAACCTGACTTTTTTCTACATTAGCTCCTTAATCCGCACAAGCCCTGCTGCCTAGAAACCTGAGACTCAGAGAGATAAGGACTCCAAAGGCTGGGGTCAGGTCACACACAGCTGGTTAAGGCGTGGAGCCACCACTTGACCCTGGGGCTTCCTGTTTCCAGACTTGCGAGTTTGAACCCCCTCACTTTACCTTTGAGTTACCCCAACATAGCTTCCTCCTGTGGAAATTCAGAGACCCACAGCCAACCTTAGGCAGTGCTTCTTGCTGCTAGAGAAACGTGACCCTTGCTCATTACAGGAAACATTTCTAGCATTTGAAGGAACACTCTCTAGCTTAGGAGCCATCATACTGCTGAGTGTTTATTGGAGTCAAGATGTCACCCACATAGAGGCAGATGCCTGTAGATACCTGGCCTGCCCAAGAGGGATACAGTTTGTGAACAAACAGCATGAGCAGAGAGCTGGAGCACTGCCCCCAGGAGCTCACCCATTCCAGGCCCCTGACATGAGTTAAGATTAATCACCTAATGACCAATTCACTTTAATGATTTCAACTCTTGTCTCAGCATCTCTGCTGAGTAGGCAAGATCTTCCCGTTTTACAGGGAGAGCAACTGAGACATGGAGAAGTCTGGGACCCATAGCTATTAAGTGCGAGAGGTCTCAAGAGGCTGTTGGAACAGGGGTGGAGGTGGGGGTGGTGTTCTTTGGAAACAAGGAGCTTGTGCTGGTCTTGGCCCTGACTCACAGTGACATTGGATCTTCCTGTCTATAATTTCCCTATCAAAAAAAGAAAGGAACTTTATTTTTAAACCTTCGAAGCTTCACATTAGAGCTATAGGTTTGCTTATTCAGTGGCAATTTTGGCTCAGAATTCCTTTAGCTGACATGTCACTCAGAAGTTAAAACATCGGCCCTTTGTATTCGGAACCCTATCGGGAGCCTCTTAGTCATCTTTTTCCTAAATTCCTGGCAACCAAGAGTCATTTCTCCTGTCCTTTTCAGCACGTGAAAGGGATCTGCTCCTTGTTTGTATTCCTTGATCCTCCCGTGATGCATCCCAGAGGAATAAGTGGTTGGACTTGTCTTGTAGGAATGTTGGGGAAACATGCTTCCCAAAAGCCATTCCCAGTTGAAAGAACAGAGCGTGGAGATTTTACCTTTACAACTTTTAAAGGAATCAGATCCACCACAGAGGATGTTGGTTGGCAGGGCAATTTGTCTATAGCCATCCAAATGTAAAATGGGTCTACAAGCCCTTTAATCCTGAAGTTTCACTCGTAGATTATGCTATGGATCCATGTGCACATGCACCGAAAGACAAATGTAAGGGAAGAGGCCTCACCCAGGTCGGTAGCTGCAGAGGCTGGAAGCCATCTTTTGGGCACTGGTTAAGTCCATGATGATAAGTGTCCGCGGGATGGAGTTTTGTGCTGCCATTTAAAAAACAAGGCAACTCTCCATGTAATGATATGGAATACCTTCCAAGATAAATTGTTGGGTGCGAAGATGGGAATACTTAGAAAGATTGAGAGTCTTTCTAGAATGCTTCCTTACGTTTGGGAGCCCAAGGATGGGTTCCTGGGGTCACGGCTGCATTGGGCTCACACACTTGGGCATGTAGGTGTGCATGCACACATGCAAAATCCCCAAAGGATAAAAAAATCACCACGTGCATCTGGTGGGGAAATTGAGGCCCAGACTTGCCCGGGGTTACCCACCCATTCTTCATGTGTCTGTCGAGCAACCACATGTGCCTAGCCCTGCTGAGCACTCAAGGCCTAGAAATGCGGGGGCCCTGCTGCTGGCTTCAGAGAGGACCGAAGTGAGGGGAGGCTGTCGTGTCGACACACATGTGCCTATACACGTGCCGGGGCAGAGGGCCAGCACTGGCTTCAGAGAAGAGGTCATTTTTAGCTGAGTCTTGAAAGGCATTCTGGTGGTGGGAAGAGCCTCAGCAGAGATGCAAGGTATGGAATACGGGAAGACCTGTATGTGGGCCGCAGTGGCCAGCCCCCAAGCAGACAGGTTCACACATTTGAGCTTGACCCCACAGGCCAACTCCATGTGCCCAGCTCTTCTCTCCAGGCAGAGGGGGAGGTGCTGGGCATCCACCGCTCAACTGTTCTCTTTTCCCCCCACCCAGTTTGTCGAAGTCGAAGGACAGATCACGTCTTTGGTTGATCTTTACCCATCCTTCCTAAGGAAGGGTTTCCGTCGGGAAATCTTCATCGCCTTGATGTGTAGCATCAGTTACCTGCTGGGGCTGACAATGGTGACGGAGGTAGGTGGCTCTCTCCCCTGGCACGAGGGGCTTCCCCTTACAGGGCCTTTGGTGCCTCAGAAACATGTCTCAGAGCCGTTCAAGCCAACTTCTTCTCTGTGGTTCCCCCAACAGCTAGATGAGAGGACTAGGGTGGGTAGCCTCCGAGTCCTACCCAGTTCATGGGCCCTGCCGTGCCCAGAGGACTCAGCCTGCACAGTTGGGGAGGACCCAGCAGTTGACGCAAATTCTCCTACCCCTTTTCCTGTTACCATGGCAACACTGCTGCTCTCGGCCTCCCTCATCCTGGGAGGCCTAGGGGAGGGGTACTTCAGTTAAAGTCCATTTTAACGACAGCTCTGTTTACCCATGACTGTGTTCAGTGGCCTGTCACGGGCCGGGAGGGGAGGTGGTTCTTGAGGGTAAATACTGCAGGCAGTGCCTTGCAGTGTCTGGCTGGCAGGGAGCATGTGCTGTTCAGAGGGTGTAGCAGCAAGAGGTGGTCCAGAAAAGAAAAAGAATTTTTTTTTTTTTAATTTAGTTTGAATTTTTTTTCCGGCTTTATTGAAATATAATAAACAATCAGTTGCTCATATTTACATTGTACAATTCAATTAGTTTTTTCAATTATAGTTGGCATACAATAATATATTAGTTTCAGTTGTATGGCATAGTGATTTGAGATCTATATAACTTACAAAGTGATCACCCCACTAAATCTAATACCCCTCTTCCTCCTTAAATATTTATTACGACATTGTTAGCTCTTTTCCTTATGCTACACTTTATATCTCCATGTCTATTTTGTAACTGTTTGTACTTCTTAATCCCTTTACCCTTTTCTCCATCCCATCTAGTAGCCCTCAAAATAGTCTCTGTATCTATGAGTTTGTTTCCATTTTGTTGTTGTTGTTGTTGTTGTTGCTATTTTGTTGTTTAGGTTCCACATGTATGTGAAGTCATGTGATATTTTTCTCTATTCGACCCATTTCATTCAGTGCAACATCCTCTAGGTCTATCAAGGCAGTATCTTTTTCCATCTCCTTCCTTTTAGTCTGTGTGTGTCTTTTAATCCAAAGTGAGTCTCTTGTAGACAGCATACATATGCTGCCTGAAGGAAAGGAGTCTTGTACTAAGTAACGTAAGCATGTGAGGCTAGCGTAGGCCCAGAGCACACTCCTGTGCATCTCCGCACCCACCTGCCCTGTTCTCCAGCAAGGGGTTGCATGAGCTTCCAAACTCAGTTTGGTGTTTCCCATCACCACTTTCCTTACTGGAAATAAAAATAATTTTTTTTTTTCCTGGAAGTGTCTGTAAGAAAGAAACCTCCCCACCAAAAGGCAGATCACTGGTGCACCTATTGAGCAGCTAGATATTGCTGAAGTCTTCCATGACAGGGGTCCCCAACCCCTGGGCTGCAAACCAGTACAGGTCTGTGGCCTGTTAGGAGCCAGGATGCATAACAGGAGGTGAGCATTAGGTGAGCCAGTGAAGCTTCATCTGCATTTGCTGCTGCTCTCCAGAGCTAGCATCACTGCCTCAGCTCCACCTCAGAGTATCAGGCATTTGATTCTCATGGAGCCCTGGTCCCTGGTGCCAAAAGGTTGAGGAGTGCTGTGTCTATATTTTCCATAGTTGGCTTTAAGTACTTCCTTTGGAAGTGGGCTTCAGTGAGGAACTCATCCCTTTTTGCTAAGAAAGATGTGTTGGTTTGCTTTCCTGTGTGTGTGTGTGTGTGTGTGAGATTGTCAAACATGATTTGGAGCACCTTCTTACACAGGTATCTGGTTATCATAGCCTTTTCCCGTTTTTCTCTTGAGTTTTATATTTTCTTATTGATATGCCAGAGCTGCTAATATATTAAGGGAATTAGATTCCAAGGAACAAATCCATCTTCTGTTTTTTTCTTCGCAGGGTGGCATGTATGTGTTTCAACTCTTTGACTACTATGCAGCTAGCGGTGTATGCCTTTTGTGGGTTGCATTCTTTGAATGTTTTGTTATTGCCTGGATATATGGTGAGTACTGGTTTTGCATATCCTTTCTCAAGTCTCTCTTTTGGGTCTCTCCATTTAAAAGCCTCAGAAACAGAATTCCAGAGAGAATTTATTCTGAGTCTAACACAAAGGCCTTCCCTACTTGGACTTTGTGTCTGAAGACTGCCTTTTCCCTATGTAAATAATATTGTTGTAGCCACACTACAAATTCTCCCTGTGCTGAAGGTATAAGGCGTGACTGTTTTGACAAACAAAAACTTGGCCATGCAGGGCCTATCTATGATTAACTACTCCGGGGTCCAGGAAATAGTCCATCTAGACCTTCTCGAGACCTTGGATTGGTAACACTAGGATATGGGTTGGGTATGCCCCAGGTGGCCGAAAAAATACAGGATGCCCAGTTACTTTTGAATTTTAGATAATTTCAGATAAACATCTGCCACATTTGGGTCTACGTGGTGTAAGATTTCAAGGACCTGCATCAGGTCCCAGAGACCTCTCATGGCCCTTGAGCCCTTATTCTGCCATTCCCAGGGTGGATGCTGGCATTGGACACTGTGTCACCATCTGTCTACCTCTGTCTCTTACAGGCAGCGATAACTTTTATGATGGTATTGAGGACATGATCGGTTATCGGCCTGGGCCCTGGATGAAGTACAGCTGGGCTGTGGTCACTCCAGTTCTCTGTGTTGTGAGTTTTCTCCTGCCTGGCCGTCGGTAGTAGCCTTTCTCATCCTACCAAGTGCTGGCAAATGCATGTAACAAGTCTAGCGACAGCTACTGAAAAGGAGGTAGGGCAGGCTGCTCCAGAAGGTTACTTTGAGATGAGTTTTGAAGGATGAGTAGGAGCTTGTCAAGAAGGAAAAACAGGAAGAACATTTCTGGCAGAGGAACCAGCCTGCGCAAAAGGCAAAACATTCTCAAAGAGGAAAATGTATTTGGGGCATGTTGAGAAATTCAGGGGATCCACAATAGAGCACATAACCTTTCCCCAAACCCTTCCAGAGTTCATGAGCCCAGTTTTAGTCACTGATTAAGGTGAGAGACCATTGGGACATCCAAAGGAGAGGTCACAGACATTGAAAGTTTCCATGGAAGGGTGGGGGTTGTGGCTAGAGAGGGGATGTCCCAGTAGAGAGATGTTCTGGGCTCTCCCAAGAACAAGGAAGCTGCATACTCACCCAGGACCCAAGGGTGGTGAGGTGCCATAACCCTCTTCCCACCAGGGTTCTCTCACCCGCCATCTTGAAATGTGGCCTTGGAGCATACCAGGCACCCTCTCTTCTTTAAGGTTCTGCTAAGAGGCTCCAGCCAAAGGAAAATTTACTGTAGCAAAAGTTGCTTTCCTGTCAGTGTTTGAAGTTTGGAGCTAATTGCAGGGGAACACATCTTCTTTGCCATTCTCGGCTCACACCTTAGGGAGCGCAAAGGGCAGAAATGTTCTTTGCATTTAGGGACCACGGGCTGAGGAATAAATGGGCCCTCCCCTCTGCTCCTAGACCAGAATAGGTCAGCATTGCCATTAATTCACCGTGTGACCTTAGATGAGTCCTTTTCCTCTGGGGCCCCTGTAAAATGAGGAGACCGATACGAGATGTGAGTGGCAACCAACAGCCTTACGTTGTTTCTGTTATTATTTAATATGGCTGTGGCCTTTCCCTCTGAGGTACATATTTTCTCCATAAAAATAAGTAAACTATAGTAGCCAGGAACCACAACGATTGGCAAGTTTATTTTTGGAGATGAATTTTGTTGAGTTTAGAGCCTCACTTGTTTGTGGGCAACTCCTCTCACCACTCTGGTTGTCAGTCTCTCTCTCTGTGTGTGTCTCTCTCTCTCTTCCCCTAAGGAGTTGCACAGATCAGAAATAGGTTGCATTCCAAGGTGGTAGGATGTAGTCACCCTAGTAGGAAGAGGAATGCAACGGGCAGGTGCAGGTCTCAGGCAGGTACGAAGCTTCCTCGTGCTGGGAGAGCCCAGAGCAGCCACCTCCTGGCACTCTCCCTGTCTAAGCTATGGCCCCACAAATAGGGACAGAAACAGCAACAGGCAGGGTCAGGCATTCAGCAGGTGCCCAGCGCAAGGCATCTGCAGCCTAATGCTCTCTCCCTTTCCTTGCCATCGCTCCTCATGTAGATAGATATGTTTTCCCATCAAACCCCAGTTTTTAGATCATGAGCTTTTAAGCCATTTTAACATTGTGGGTCATCTAAGACTGCCTGGGTCATATTCTGAGATGCTGTCATTCTGACCTGAGCAGGAACCCTGGACTCTCTCGGCCAGCCTTACGTGGAAATGGGGACTTTGCAAAGCCTCTGGGGCACCTCCTCACCCCACTCCACTATTCATGGACACTAGTGGCCACTGGCCATTTGCCTGAGTTGAAGGCTTGGCCATGGACAGCCAACAGGGCGAGGGCCAGGTCCATACCTTATTCCGGGGGACTAAGCCTAGGGCTCGGAGATGAAGATGGGTAGGGAGGGGAGGAATGGCTTTCATCCATGCAGTTAGCATTTATTGTGCACCTAGAACCTCACCAAGTGTTAGGGGAGCAGGGGAACAGGACATACACCTCTCACCCTCATCGGCTCAGGTTGGATGGGGTGCTGCCTGCTGAAGAAGCAGTATAACCATGTGCTTTCTGGGAAGGAAATGTATGGGGGGCCTAACCGAGTCTGGACAGGGCCTGGGCAAGCAAGGCAGGACTACTAAAGTTAAATTAGGAGGAGGAGAAGGTGAGGGAAAAAGAGGTCCAGTCAGAGAGAACAGCCTGGACTAAGGCCTTGGGGCAAGTGGCTGAGGAGCTGGAAGGAATTCAGGGTAGCTGGAGTGTAGATATAGAGGAAGAGGTGGGGGTAGGTGAGAGGGGAAGGGTCACAATTCCTGGTCACACTCTAGCCAGTCCGAGGAGCTTGCACTGCATTCTGTAGGCACTGGGGAGCCACAGAGGGTTTTGAGCAGAAAAGTGATTTGGCCAGGTTTGCACTGTGGGAGGTTCTTATGCTGCAGAGTGAAGGATATGAGGCCCTATGGGTAGGGCCTGCCCTGGTCCCAGAAGCACCCCACACCCAATGCCAAGACCGTCCTGACTGCCCCATCTCTCCACAGGGATGTTTCATCTTCTCTCTCGTCAAGTACGTACCCCTGACCTACAACAAAGTGTACGTGTACCCCACCTGGGCCATCGGGCTGGGCTGGAGCCTGGCCCTGTCCTCCATGGTGTGTGTCCCCTTGGTCATGGTCATCCGCCTCTGCCAGACGGAAGGGCCGTTCCTTGTGGTGAGTACGCAGGGCCGCAGGCTGGATTGAGGGGGGTTGGAGCAGGAGGCCAAAGGCCAGCCCACTGTCAGTTTTCTGTGTGACCTCACGCACATCGCTTGAGTCCTAGGCCCCTACCTGCCCCCACTGAGTGGTTGAGATTGTGGAAAGGAGAGCAGACCGTGGGAAAACTAGAACAGAGAGTACAGTTCACACGGGAGAAGGCGCTGGTGACATTCAGAGCAGGGCTGTGCCAGGAGGGAATTTGCCAAGCAGAGAATTCAAGATGGACGAGTGTAGGGCATGGCACGAGGAGGTGTGACAGCCCTGGGGCAGCAGTGACACCTTCTGGGCGTGGGGCAATGAGGCCGGAGAGGTGACGGCAGCTGTGCATGCCAAGCTAAGAGCTAGAGCTTTATCTCGGGAGCACTGGGGGCTGCTTTTCGGAAGTGGTGAGACAGGAGGCGAGGAGCCAGGGAGGAAGCCTCAGCTCCACCCAGGGGCCTTCCCTTACCCTGGAGCCAAGCTGCAGATAAGCCCAGTGCCCACGCTTTTGTCCCCGGTTCCGGATCTGTGGCTCCACTGGCTACCCAGCCCTCAGAAGCCATCTCTGCCCAAGGTAGAACCTCCAGCTTTCAGGCCTCTTTGCCTGCCAATCTCTTCCCCTGAGATCCCCTCCCCACCGCCCACCTCCTCTCAGAAATTCCTGACAATGCTGTAGATTCCAAGCCTGGCAAAAGCCGGGGCTCTTTCCAAGAAATCCTTTTCTTAGAATCTCCCTTTAACCTTTGGGCTTGGGCCCACTCCAAGACTGCACTGTTTTGTTCTGGGCTGTTTTTATTGTTATTCTCTTAAAAATCTGGAGCCAGGATGTCCTGGGGCTCTGGCTCCCCCTTGGGCTGGGCCGGTTTCCTTGTGGAGAATGGCCTGGAGGTGTTGCTGGTGGGGGGAGTGGAGAGGCCGGGAGAGAAGGGACCAGCCTTCCCCCAGCAGAGGAAGGAGGCAGGGGTGTGCCAGGGAAGAAAACATGAAGCGGAGCGTGCCTGAGCCAGCGCGGGCGGCCTTGGAGTGTTGCTGCAGCACGGGGCCCATTGTGTGTCCTCAGAGGACACAGAGGAAAGGGCCCCGTACTCAGCCAGAACACCGAATGGCCCTACCATGTGTTAAAATAGTGAAATACTGGGCCTGGGTGCAGATGGGCAATAGCTACTGCCCTGAGCCCTCCAGGCCCCCGCTTATGTACCCCATGCCAACCCAGCCCCTCCCTGGGAACTTCTAGAATGTCCCTACCATCCAGAAATGAAAGGGTTAGTTAGAGGCATAGCAGAGGGGCTTGGACGTCTGTTCTGACTGGTCAGTACCTACAACAATTACACAGTTCACCCAGGGTGGGATGGGGTTGCGGGGGAAACACAATTCAACCATCGGGGAGGGATGACCCCCAACAGGTCCCTAACTTGTGTCCTTTTAAAGCCTAATTTTAAAACATCATTCTGGCCCCAGTTTAGAATTTTAGAATTTTAAAATTTTAGTCAGAGTGGAGTTGGTGTGGAGGAAGAAGGAGGGGGCTGGCTGAGGAATCTACTCCACCTCAAACTTTCACCCCTTCCTCACATACAAACCAACCTTCCCCTGCCCCCCTCTGAAGACGGGTGAGCCACCAGCCATCCCTCTTTGCTGCGTGCCCCCTGGGGCTCCCGCCTGCGCAGGTTGCCACAGTGTCCTCCCAGCCATGAACACCTCTCCCAGCCAGGTTTTGCAGACCCAGGTCTCTGTCCTGGGAAGAGTCCAGTTGCAGCTCACCTCCCACATAAATGGAGCCCCGTTGGCTGCCCTGGTGGCATTTGCCTCTTGTCCCACCTTCCGTGTGCATACCCCATTATATAGACGTACAGAGAGGCCGCCCCACCACTCACCCTTTACCTGGGGCCTCCAGTCTGTTCTTCCGGTGACCAGGCAGGCAACCCAGAGGAGGGAAGCCGTTTGGACAGGGCCAGGAGTGAGCTGGAGAAGGCGAAGGCAATCTCCAGCAGGCAGCAATGCACTCTGCTCTGGCCAGCTGTTACCGGGAGGGGACATAGGCCTGGAGTTGCCAGATCTTGACACTTTTAAAGAGAGGGTGGAAATCTAGATTTTCAAATAAATATTGTAGCTTTTAATAAGCAGCTTAAAAGAATTGTATACCTAAATATGCCTAGACTGAATGTAAATGCCTGGATAGAGAACTTCTTATTCGCAACTGCTTTCTATTTAAGTTTCTGAGTGGGGAGGGCTCTTTCCCTCACTGAGTCCTTGAAGGGGCAACCAGCTGAGGGACAGAACTCACCCTCCTCAGAAGTGATGTGAGAATTCTTATGCAATCCGGCCTCTGGCCCCTCTGTTGGAAGGTGTAGTTCAGACACAGCAGCATCTCCAAGTCCTCCAGGTGGACCCTCTGGGGAGAGCTAGATGATGCCTTGCAGAAGTGAGAAGGCAGGGAATGCAGCTGTGGGAGGCTGAGGAGTTTGGAGTTTCTCTTTGAGGGAGGTGGGAGCCATCGGAGTCTCAAGATAGCTATCCGACTTTGGGTATACAAATTGCAGAAACTCAGTTGCTTTGCAAGTCAGAGAAATCGGGTATGAGAATCATAAGGAGGCATATGTCAGCTGCGTGGGAGAAAGAGTCAGAGCTTGGCAATTCAAGTTCCTATCCCTAAGGTATGTCAGTCAGCATGGTTGCCAAGAAAGCTACTGACAGGAACTCTGCCCTGCGTCAGGTCCTGAAGAGACCGTAGGAGCACCTTAGTTCATTCAACTCACTCAGGGGATGAAATGGGAGCTGCAGAGAGGGGGTTAGTTTGCCCAGGGCCAAACAGCAGACTGGCAGGACTCAGAGGGGTAGGTGCCTTTGGTGAAAAGGAAACCAGGCTGCCTGATGTTTCTCCCACTCCTGTCCCATTCCTCCTCTAGAGACTCAAGTACCTGCTGACTCCGAGAGAGCCCAACCGCTGGGCTGTGGAGCGGGAGGGGGCCACACCCTACACCTCCCACCTGGCCATGAATGGCGCTCTCGTGAAACCGACCCACATCATCGTGGAGACCATGATGTGAGCTCTCTCGGATCGATGGGGCTGCTTTCCTGCTGTTTACTAACGTTAGATTCTCATAGGACCAGGTTTACAGAGCTTTATATTTGCACTAGGATTTTTTTTTTTTAATTGTCACAGAAAATATTACTGTGTGTGCGTGTGTGTGTGTGGGTATGCATGTGTGTGTGGTGTTGTGTGTATGTGTATTTTGTTTTGATTTGGGAATATTTTGTACAATAAGAAAACCCGTGGGCAGAAGTCCGGGGTGAGGCAGAGCTTTCATACTGAATTAGATGTATTTTATGGGAACTTGGTAAATTTTTCTTTGTATTTTTTTTTTTTTTACATATAACTATATTTACATTTAGAGATTGTCATACACTTTTACCACTTGAATTGATCTTCTTGCCAGCAATAGATCTCGTTTTCAAAAGCAATTCTTCGGTGCTTGTGTAGCTGGCAGAAAAGTTCTGCCCCCAAAAACACAGGGTGGAATTTTCCTGGGACAGCAGACCCATTTTACTGGTGTAGTACTTCCCACCTGGTTCAAGTAGAAGCAAACTGCAGGGAGAGGGCCCCACCCACTGGCCAGACTCAAGGGGGCTGGAGAAAGGAGGGCTGTGAGGAAACGCCTCGTTACACTTGTTGTAGCCAAGAAGAGAGATGCCAAAATAATGAACCAACCCTTCAAATAAAGGCACTGACTAAAAGCTGACAGGTGAGACCCCTCCAGCAAAAGTCTGATTTCTGAGAGCAATAGAAACCATTACACCAGGAACAAAATCCCACTTTTTATTTTGAGATCGAGGGCAGATAGTCAGATGGACTGTCAGAACCATTTATCCAAAAGGGCTGGTGGGGATGGAGCTTGGACGTTCGGGAGCCCTCGTGAGACTGACTGCTTAGCCACCATCATTTCTGGGATGTCCCAGGTAGAGACCTGAGGCCTGCCCAGCAGGACCTGGTGGTCTCAGGGAGGCTCTGAACCTCACACAGATGGGTCTGTTGCATTTTAGTGGGGTCCTATAAGGTTTTGGTCATTCCCCAGCTGACACGTTTTGAAGCTGCCTATAGGAGGGAAGTCTCATGTATTTGGTGAGGGACGAGGGGTGAGCGAGTGGACCAAAGGATGTGGGCCCCAGGGTTCAAGGGACCCGGTGTCAAGAAGGGGTGCTTTTTTTTCTTTTTTCTTTTTTTTTTTTTTTTTACTCATCTCTCCACCCTCATCTCCCAGAGGCTGGGAAACTCCTGACAAACTCTCTGGCTTCTTGCAGGGAGTGCCAAGAGCATCTATGAATCAGGTGAAGTGCTCCCAAAACTCTCCTCCCAGTTCAGTCACAAGGTGCAACCCTTGGTGGTCCCTGGGAGATAATAAAACTCTTCGTTTCCCAACCCTGGAGTAGCTGGTGCCAGATATGCACCGTGTGGGGACTGAGGAGAGGCAGTGAAGGGATGTTTTCTAGAAAGTTGGGGTTGTTCAGGGGGCTGGAACCCCAGAATTGGCTTAACCAAGAGCCTTCTGTAGAGCAGCAGCATTCTCTCTGAACCAGGAGAGAAGGTACTCCACCTTTAAAATCCCAAGTATGGACACGCCTCCACCCCAGCCGCCATTTGGACCTAAACTGTGCCATTTAAACAGTCACTTCCAAGTAAAGAGTCTAAACTAAACTTAAACATTGTCACAAACAGCAGTGACTTCCTCGGGTGATGTGGAGAGTGAAGTCCAGCTCCAGTTTTCAGAGCAGGAGCTCTCTGAATCCTGGAAACCACCCCTTCCCCAAATTTGGGAGGGGGAGGAGCCTTTGGTGTCCCCCTCCCAAGGGGCAGAGGCAGTTCTGAACCCCTTGTCTTTGGCAAGCAGTCACATTTCACTGTTTCCAAAGCATATACTCTGCCAAACAACACCTATTCCAAACTGTTCACAGTTCTAATGTGTTCCTGTTTTTCTGTGTATTTATGGTTGCCGCTGTGTCTGATTTGATTTTATTGTGTTTTTTTTCCCTGTAATTTTACTAAGTAGGAATGTGATCTGTTTTCCTCTGTCTTATGGAACTTTAGTAAACTAACCACCATCAGCGACTGGGGACAGGTGACGTGTGGGAGTGAGGGTGGCTTGGTGAGCTGTGGCTATCTGGGCATCTGTGGCCATTTCAGGCTGCATCTTCCCTCCGGGGCTTGGACCCCAAGTGAAAGGCCACAGGGTGGCAAAGAAATGGCAATACTCTGGAAGTGGCCCGAGGAAGGCCTCTTATAAGATTCCCAGACCAAATTCTAGACCAAAGACACGTGTAGACCAAGTCCCCAGGTCCTGCCTGGAAGGTCAGCCACTTTCCCCAAGCCCATTCCTCAACAGTCTCCCCAGGCACCTGTCTCCAGTTTTGGCCCTAGCTCTCGTGTATCCGCAGAACTTGGCTCTATGAGCACAATGTGTATGGTGCGTGACTTTTATATGTCTTCACATAAAAGAAACTTGTCATTGGAGCTCATGACTCTGGTCCACCTGTCTCTGCCTGGGATGGGTCAGAAATTCTAATGCCCTCACGTTGTTCTGTCAGCCAGACCTAGGAGGGATGCAGTGGAGCTGTTCAAAGAACTTTTTAGGATGTAGAAATGAGTGAGGGCCCCGGGACAAATCCACCCAGGGAAACACTTAATTGGGCTAGGCTGGGCCATGTTAGTCCCTGCAGTAGAGCTGCACTATTGGTGATGGAGAGGCTTTCAGAATCCCTCCTCCAACCCCACTCCCAGTTGATGGCCTCGTAAAATGGGGAAACTGAGCCCTGGAGCAGGGGAGGGACTTAGGCACAGAGAGCTGGAAATGGGACCAGACTGTCTGCAGTCAGTTCCTGCTGCAGGTCCTCCAAGGGATGTATAATGAGTGGCAAGTGCAACTCCCCAGTGTTCTCCCTGAAGACCAAAGACCAGCCTTTAGGAAAAAGAAAATGCTCCGTCCCAGCATTCATGGGTGAAGTGCACAGCACCTGCCACCCCCTGGCCATCCTCAGGGGCCAACTGGATCCCAAGATGTAGCTCAGGCCTCTGGTAGGAGAGCAGCAACTGTTTATTCTGTTCGGCTCTGCACCTGGTAGCCCTCCGTGAGCTAGGCATTGAGATCCCTATTACACAGGAGGAAACAGAGGCCCAAAGAAATGTGTTGGTATGCAAGAATCTTCAGAGACCCTTAGGGCAGGATTCAGCCTAAGGCCAAATGGGACATTCTCAGGCAACAGGAAGTGGCTTTGCATTCTGATATCTCGGGCAGTAGCAGCTCCTCTGAACCTCTGGTCCTTCTGGTCCCCTCGTTCTCACCCCAGATCCCCAGCACATCCCCAGAGAAAGTGGTGAAGCACAAAGGGAGAGCTAGCCCTGCTCACCCTAGCACGGTGCCACCACACAGTGGCTAGTGGCCCAGCCAGTGCTTAAGGCAAAGCACCTCCCTTCCCTGCAAACCTCAGACACAGGCCAGGAAAGGACCCAAGAGAAGTCCCTCAAGATGGCTTAGTAGGCCCATGTAGCCCTCAGACCCAAGGTCAGGTGACTCCGGGCTGGGCTATCTATGTGATGCTGTAAATACCTCTGCAAAAATGCAACAGACACAAAGCCACAAAGCAAACAAAAACTCAGATATCAAAATTGGAGAGGAATACGAGTCCCTCCCTCTCTCAATGCCCGGCCCTCAGAATGCATCTGGTTTTAATAGGAAGCTGTTTCATTGTTCTTTTGTGGGTGTCAATACAGACGTGTTCTGATAAGTCAGGTCCCTGAGGAATGGGGCATCTTGTGATACATTTGGCTTCAAACTGAGATATTGGCTCCATTTTTTTTCCCCAATTAATTTTTAAATCTCTAGCAACTGTGACTCTGTATTTAGCACAAGAGAAAACTGAGAATGTGGGTCTCACCTCCTTCCAGAAATACGTCTGGCTCATCAGGACTTTTTTTTTAAACTTCAAAATATTTTTAAGATATTTTAAATTTTTGTAAAAAAAAAATCAACCAACAAGAGATTCTTCTGAGGAGGAACATTTGTATTCGAATAAGATCCTTAGTGTGTAATTCATTCTTGCAATATACAAGCTTTTGTGTATAAATGTTTTATGATATGAATCCCTGTATTTTGCAGGGATTTCCCTATCCTCTTTTGCTTTTTAGATAAATATGTATATCAATATTTTAAATTCATCTTTGCTTTTTTTTAGAGGAGTTTGTAATCACCTTATAACATGAAAATAAACATTTCCTTTTTAAATCCAACATGTGTGAGTTCTGTTTTGATGAGGCCGTTTTTCCTTATATTTGTCAAGTGCTTTATAGTTTATAAAGGGCTTTCAGACCCACCCCAGGATGTTCCTCCAAGGTGAGTATTATTACCCAAGGCTGGAGATGCTGAGGCAGAGGTTTCCACTTGGAATGTGGTTTGCTCAAGGGCACACAGCAAGTCCATGAAAGAGTTGATTTGCACCCAGGTCCACAGACTCCTGGGTCTCTCTGGCTGATTTTACCTGTTCTACTGAGTGAAGCCCACCTACTACACAACTAACCCCATGCAGCTGTGAGATCTCACACAGTCACCCAAGCCTCAGTTTCCCCATCTGGAATAAACCACCACCCCCTTCAAACGCACAGGGATGATGTGAGGTGATGCATATAATGCATCAGGTCCTCATCTGCTCTGGCTTCCTTTCCTTCTTTCCCAGTCCAAGGTTATCCTGCTGTAAGCCTAGGGTGGGGGGTATGGAGAGGGGGGCATTAACCTGAGGTGGTGCTTCCCCGCCCCCTTAGCACCCCTACCAGGTCCAGTCACTAATGCTCGATCCCATCCATTGGGATCTTTCATTGCAAAGCCCAAGAGAGGGGTGAGGAGGCTGCTGGGAGAGGAGTAAGTGGCAAGTCCTGGAGGGATGCAAATAGGGGCATCAGAGGGGAGGACTTTGACCCCAAAAGGTCAGTGGTCGGCACAAATATCCTCAGCCCCTTTGGGGATCATGAGCCCAATCCACCGGTAGATGAGAAAACTGAGGCCAGAAGAGGGTCGATATTTTGGGAAGGCTTCCAGCCCATTGGCCCAATCACCTTTGTGAGTAGACAAGGTCAGGGGAACTTACTGGGTCCCAGCTTCTCAGACCAAAGGATTCTTTCTCAGTAATTCATTACTTATAGACAATGTTAGAATAAAATCACCCTCCCTTGCTTTTTCTGGTTGTCTGCCTTTCTGATGTCCCTGTCCACCTTCCTTCTTCTCTCTCTCAGTGGTTTGGCCATATGGCTTGTGTTCAAATCCTGGTTCCATCCCTTATTGCCCACATGACCTTGGGCAAGTTACTTAACCCCTCTGTAACCTCATTTATTCATTTGTAATGTTGGAATGGTAATAGAGCCACCTCCGAAGGCTGTTGGGAAGATCCACAAAATTCTTGCAAAGCTCTCAGAACAGTGCTTGGTGCTCAGCCAGACTGAAGGACTGTTGTCTCTAGAGGAAGACTAGCAGTGCTTTGTGCAACACTACAGCCCCCCAACTTTCCTAGTCCAGCCACACAAATTCACCTGATGTGGTCCAGCCCCTACTTACATCTCCTGAGATGGGGAGCTCACTCCATCTGGCATTGCTGATGTGAAGCTCTTCCTCTGTCCACACAGAGCTGTGGCTCCCTGAGTTGGACACAGCTCTGCCCTCCAGACTCATACCTGTAGAGACTCAGGGTACTGGCCAGGCTGCCTTCCTTCCTCACCCAAGCACTAGGTCTGCCACCGACTTGCCTCAGTGGCTTCCCCCTGCACATATAATAAAAGCCACAATCCCTACCCAAGTTTTCACAATTGGGCTCTGCAACCTTGAATCTGGTCTTTAATCCCAATCCTTTCCATGCCTTTCTCTTCCTTAACTGAGCCAAACTCATTCACACCTCAGGGCCTTTGCACTTGCTGTGCCCTCTGCCTGGGACATTCTTCTCCATGTCTCCCCGGGCTGGCTCACATCCTTTGGGTCTGGGCACAAAAGTCACCTCTTCACTGAAGCCCTTTCTGACTCTCTGAGCTAAAGATTCCCCTGCCCTTGTCACTCTCTATCCCCATTTGTTTCATTTTCCTCATTGCACTTTATTCCTCCTGAAAGAATTCTTTGATTTGCTTACTTGTTAACTGTCTTTCACTAGAATACAAGCTCTATGCAGATAGGACCTCATCTGTCTTGTTCCTGTTGTTTTCCCAGGGGCCAGAATGATGCATAGAACACAGCAGACTTTTTGAATGGATGAATTAATGAATTATTCGTAAGTAGGGAAGATGTCACCAGAATCAAACAGAAGCCAACTCTTGACAGCCTATGATTTAAAAAAAAAAAAAAAAATAGAAACCCTACTCCAGGTGCATTTAAATAATTTTATTTAAAAAAAAAAATCATCCCAACAGTACCCCACCCCCAACTCCCAAGTCGTTGCAGCCCCTTGTGGGACAGACATATTTAAAGAGGGCCCAAACAGACCCCAAATGGCCTTTGTAGTGCAGCCCCTTGGCATGTAGTGCTTCCTGAGAGCCCTAAGAAACCCCATGTAGAAAAATACTTTACAAGGAATATGCTCTCATCTCAGCCAGAGAAAAATACAGCTTTTAGGGGGTGGAAGGGCCATGTCACAGGGGCTGTACCCAAAATGCATAGGCAGGCAGGACGCTCACTGAGGATGGGTGTCAGGAAACATCAATTCTGGGAAGGAAAGTCCCCATGAGAAGCCAGAAGAAATATTGCATATGAGAAGGCCAGCCACAGCGAGGAGGTCCACCTGCCGGGCCTGGTTGCATACGTTGGGGGGAACAGCAGAGGCCTCAGCCTGAGGGAAGGGAGCGTTGGTCAGGGTGAGGATGCATCTTCCCTCTCCTGCGGTCCAACACAGCTTTCCCAAGCCGAGAGGCCCTGGGAGTACGTTCTGTCTAGCTCCGTTAAGTGACAGAGGCCGGAGAAGCTGAGCCACTTTCCTAAGATTACAGTTGAGGCCGTGTCTCTTCTGTGGCCGCACCACCACCAAGCTGAGAGTTCTTGGCTTTTGTTTGGTGCCCCTGTGATGGGTAGGCAGTACCCTTTCACTTGGGGTCAGAGGTTTAAACAGGAATCCAAGATAGCAGAGGCACTAGGCAGTCCAGCCAGGGCATGACGGGCTCTCCGAGGAGGGTACAGAAGAGCAAGGTGCAAGGAAGTGGGGTGGGAAGGGGAGGCAGGCCCTCAGGGAGAGTGTGGGTTGGGTGCCCAAGGAGCCTCAGTGGACAAGGAGGTTCATACCTACTTAGAGAGTATCCACCCTTGATTGTTCAGAGGGAGTGTTGGACTCAGAGGGGGTCACACGTCAACGGAGCAGTGACTCAATGGAGAAAAAACAGGTCTCTTGACTCCGCTTCTTGTCCCTTGAGTGGAAGAGCGGTTTTTTGGGGGCCTCCAGGCAATGCAGCGGTTGACGAGAATACAGGTAGGAGCGGATGCCCTCTGCTTTTCTGAGAGCTGGGCAGGGTCAAAGCAAAGCCCCGACGCCTGGCTGCATCCTGATTGCCCACCTCTAGCCCAGGGTCCACACCCCAGACCACCAGGTGGAGACCCTGTGCTTGTCTCAAAATCAAAAGGTTCTCTGGATGTGGAAAATGAAGAGAAAGATTTTAAGAGATGCTAGTGCTTCTAGATTTCAAGTGGGAAGAAACTTTCTAGAATGACCACCCTGGATACTGTTACCATTGGATATGAGAGAGAATGGCCCCTCTCTTCAGCTGATCTCTCTTCCATTTGCTTCTCTCTCCATCTGGGCTTCTTCTTTCTCCTCCACTGAGTTAGCCACTGGGGAGGAGCTGCATCAGTTTAAATATCATATTTCCATGGCTTCCCTTCTTCATTGAATAGCAGGTGAATGGAGCCCCCTGGGTTTTTTGTCCCCAAACGACTCCCTCCTTATGGAGGGGCCTGAGCTGAGAGGGGTGAATGCAGATGGTGAGCAGTCACACATCCTACAAAAGGAGCAGGAGGGGCTGCCCATTGGTTCCAGAAACATAGTTTTGAATCATAGTTGCTATGGACCAGAGACACCACAATGAAACAATCACTGACTTTCATATCAAAGGGCTGGTGCTTCCTGGATTCCAGATGCCCCGGGTCAAAATATCCTAAATGGGGATGCTGGAAATCAGAGAATCTCAAAACCAACAACCCCAAAATACCACAATTCTGGAGAAAAGAAGGAGGTGGGCTCCGACCTCAGGTAGAACCCTTCTTTGTAGTTGGCTCTCTAGATGAAGCAGCCCCCCAGCCTCGCCCTAAATGCTCCCCATCAAGAAATGAACCTCTGAGTCCATGTGGATGCATCAGTCAGATGTCTCACACCTCAGTCAACAACTACACTGGGGTAACCAGCTCCTGCTTGCTCACCTCTTGTGACAGGGAGCTCACTCCTCCCTAGCAGCTGATTCTAGCTCCCTAGCTATGCTGGGAGAAAGTGTTCCCTACACTGAGATGAGCTTTCTCCACACTAGACACTCTTCTGAGGAAGCCCTGTTGGCACCTGGGGCCACCCCCAGACTCATCTTCTTCTAGCTGAGTAGCCTATGTCTATTGGGCTGGGCACCCCTGGGCATCTTGGAAACCCAATGCGAAGAAAGACCTAGATGCCACTCCAACTGGGGACCTCACTGCCTGGCACCCCAGTCACCACAGAACCAGAGAACAGAAACAAAGTCCTGCCCACAGCTCGGAGCCTTCCAGATGGACAAGTGGATGAGTGCGTGGCCAATTCTCCAGCCCACTAGAGGTCTGTGAGCCATGATCTGCTTGGGTGTCCCTTTGGGTATCTGGACCACTTGCTGACTTCAGAGCATCCGGGGGCTGCTGGGGCCGGGCACTCGTGGGGCCCTCCTACTCTGTGCCAGCGGGTTGCGACTGATGACCAACTCCAGGACATTGCCCGCCTCTGCCAGGAGCGGCACCGCCAGGCAGCAGTCGAAGTCCCGCGTGCGAACGTGGTTGACCTGCACGGTGCACAGCCAAGGGAACAGACTGGCATCAGCTCAGCCTGGGCTGAAGAGGTGGGAATTGTGGGAGTTTTTAAATGTGGCCTCCACCCCAGGCCAGACGCAGGGTAAATCTAGAACACTCACACAGAGGGAGTCATTCTTCATTTAACTCTCTTACGATCCTTTTGGTTGGGTTTAGTCAGAGAGAAAGTCCTAGGGAGATGCCAGTACATCCTTTGCACCCCTGTAATACCTCCTTCTCTCCCTTTTTAACATGAAGGAGCAAATACACACTTAGGCTCCTGCCTAGAATTTTGTGACATTGCCTTTTTTCTATTTTATTTGTATTTTACATTGGCCTTCTAGTTCAAGCAAGGGGTGCTGGATTTTCATTCCTAATGGGCTAGAAAAATTTCCCTTAAAATAAATATAAGTTGAAAAAAACTTCATCAATTTAGAGGAAAACGTATGTATATTCAGTAAATTTAGTACAAATATGGCAGAAATCACACCAAAGGAATATGAGAAAGGCAGCCTGAGGTGGCTGGGTCAGGATGCCCATAGCTTTCCATGTTCTCACCCACATTTCCCAGCCTCCCTTGTAGTTGACGAGGTCACATGACTGGTTCTGACCAATAGGCCATGATGGGGAGTGGCAGGTGAAGGCAATAAAAAACGCATGTGTGATTTTCCAGTTTTGTTTCCTCTGCCATGGAGTCTGAGGTAATGACAAGAGGGTGAAGCCTCCATCAGCAAAGGCAGAGCAAAGCTCACACTAGCCACAGCGGACACATGGTGTAGGCTATAAATAATAATTCACATGTGTTAAGCCACTGAGATCCAGGGGTTGTTAGCTACTGCAACATAACTGAGCCTAACCCAACTAATACAACTAGTGATGTCATTACCTTTTCATAGATGCAGAAGCTGGGGCTCAGAGAGGAGAGGGGACCTGCTCAAGACCACTCAGCCAGGGTAGAAATGGGGGCTCTTTCCCCTCCCTAGTGCTAGAAAAGGCCACTCCTGCTCCAGCATTACCTGAAGGACCCTGTCGAAGGGCTGGAGGCCACCACGTTGGGCTGGCCCATCAGGGCGCACGGTGTGGACATAGACGCCCTTCTCCAGAAGGCCGTCGGAGACACTGAAACCAAAGTCATTCCTCTTGGGGTCCTTGTGCAGGGTCACCTGGGAAGAGAAGGAGGTCCCTGGAATGCTGAGCTTTGTCTCTAGCCTCCCACAGTAGCTAGAATCCCTTGGTCTGGCATTCAGTGCCGCTGGGACCCGGCCCCAGCCCCCTTGCCCAGTTGTACTCCCTGTGCTTTACTGCCTGTGCCCATGTAGCACCCCTTCCTCTTTTGCACCTCAGCAGATCCCCCAGTTTATAGCACTCAACACAACAGAGGCCCTTAGGAAGGAAGTTCCTTTTCGGTTCTTTTCAACCCTCTTGCCTCCATCCATGAGGTCTCAGTGAGGTACCCACATGTTTTTGCCACCGCCTAACCCATGCTCATCTGCCAGTTTACCAAAGGCTCAGAGGTTTCTGAGGGCTGTTGAATGAGAGTTCTTTTTCTCCTTTGTGTGTGTGTGTGTGTTTTTTTTTATCTATATAGTATCTATAGATAGCAAAAATGCTGGCTTCTTATTTAAGGTAGTGATATATACACACACATATACACACATACACACACATACATACATACACACACAAGATATAAAAGCCTTTGTATTTTATACCACCCCAGACACAATAATTCAAGTAGGGGAAAAAGTGAGTTAACTTAAATAAAAAATATTAATTAATAATAGCTCTGTGTATCACAGGTGCGCATGTGCGTGTGTATGTGAGACAGAAGTTTTGGGAGCCGGCCCAAAATCCCTGCTTCATGGTGGAGAATGAAGCCCGGAGTGGGGCTGGCTCATCTGGAGCCCACGGCGAGTGGGACACTGGCTCCGGGACACGTGTCCAGGCCTCCTGTGCCCGCCCCCGGCACTCACCTTGTGCATCTCTAAGGGTGTTGGCAGCAGCAGTTCCTGCATCTCTTCAGGGGAAGCTCGTACCTCCCGGCCCCTCCGCCAGGGCCGGTGGCCAGGCCTGCCCTCGAGGGCCACATTCTGCACAGTGCCCGTCATGATGGATGCCTGCGGGGACACGGCCTTTCACTCAGACACTCGCTCTGTTCGTAGTCAACATCTCTGGACACCCACTATGTGCCCACCTTCAAGGTCACAATGGTGAGCAGAACAGACGCAGTGCTGCCCTCCTGGAACGCTCAGGACTGATGTGTCGCACTAGCAATCAGGGTCATCATCAGTGGCACTGAATTAGCGCCTACTCTGCGCTAGGCTTCGTTCTAACCACTTCACACATAGAACACGTTCTATTCTCTACACTATTACGAGGCAGGCAAATACCATTATGTTTTTCTATTTTACAGATGAAGAAACTCAGGCTTCAAGAGATTAAGATTTGAACTCAGAGTCTGGCTCCGAAGCGGAGGGACTTAACCACTCTGCTACCTTGCTAATCACAAAAACAGGATAAAATTACACATGGCAGTAAACGTCACAGAGGCCAGGTACACGGAAGGTGAGGGCCGAGGACAGATCTAGTCCAGTGTGGAAGGTCAGAGAAGATCCCTGAGCTGAGATCTAGAAGATGAGCAAGAAGTGGGGTAGGGAGGAAGAGAGTCCCTGGCAGGCAGAGGGAATGGCATGCACAAAGCCCCTGCGATGAGGAATCTGGACGAAGGCCCGAGGGGATACATGGAATGAGGCTCGGAGGTGAGGGCTCAATCCTGCACACCGTGGACTACAGTGAGAAACGTTAACTCTATCCCAAGAGCAATAGGGATACTCTGAACAATTTATGTGGGCGGGGTGGGGGGTTTGGGGGACAGGATCAGATCTGTGGATTTAGAAGCATCTTACAGCTGCTGGGTGAAGACTGGACTACAGAGGTGGGCATGGAAGCCAGGAGGGAGACCTGCCGGGGACCATGTAGTTGTCTAAACAAAAGATTGCTATGGTCTGGACAGGGATGGTGACAGTGGGGAAGAACAGAAGGAGCAGAGTTAGACATGCGTCAGAGGGAAATCGAAGGCATGCTAAGGAAAGGGCAGGCGGAGTCATAAAGGCTGTGCGCTAAGATGAAAGCAATAAGTTTGTGGCCCTGAGGGAAAATTTATTCATGGTCAGACTGGGAAATCCATAGCGGGGGTAGGGGGCTGCTGGGGCTGGCGGGATGAAAGGATGTACCTCTTACGTGTGATATTATACAGTTTCCTAGGCACAGAGGTATCTCCTCAGCCTAGTAACTCCCCTCCTCTACATCACAGTATCTGAGTTTCCACTACTAACGCAAGGTTCTATCTGATGTTGGGGCTGGATGTTTTGGTCTTTTAGAGATCTCCCAAAAGAAGGCAGATTATGATAACAATTGTTTTAGGGTCAAACTGTTGGGTTGGGGTGGAGAGAAGGAGAGAACAACGGGAGAGGACATTGAACGAGGAGGCACAGAAGCACCTTTCTCAACTCTTACAGCTGGTCCTCACCTGCCTGGAGAGCCTGAGTCCAATAGGAAAACCAGGGACTCAGAGTCTTGGAATAAGAGAATTGTTAAAAAATGAAATCAGGGTATCACAGGCTCTTTGACCCTAGAATCGTAGGACTCTAGGACTTCCTGTTGAGATGCAGACTGAGCTGATATAGAAAGCTCTCGTCTCCCCCCAGATTTGATGGTAGATTAATTTTTTAAAAATAAACACAAAGCAAGAAAGGAAAATTTGGAGGAGCAGGAATAGAATCCTTTGGCCTATGAAACCAGATACGCACATTAGGAGCTGGGATACCTATTCAGGAAAAGGCACTGAGCTGGAGGAATGCCATCTGTTACTGAATGAGGACTAGAGACATCTGCCTGCCCTCACTGGGGTTCAGAAGGGAGCCACCAGGACTGGAGTGGGCTGGAGAAACCAACTGTTGCAAACCAGAAATCATCACATAACCTCTGTATGAGTGTGGGCCAGAACGTGTCTTCCAAATAGTGTAATAGAAACACCAAGCAGAGGAATTCATGTGAAAGCCTGCTCTGGAACTGATGAAGTTCAAAAGCCCCAACGAAGACCTGTGAGGCACGACCTCAGAGATGCTTCAACAACACAAAGTGCATGTAGGATGCCTCCAGGAGCAACCACGCTGAGAGGAAGCACAATGACGAATAAAAAGTCCACCTGCTCATAGACACAACAGACATACGAATTTGCACCCAAGGGACTAGAAAAAAAGACATCAAAAGAAACTTTAAAATAAATCTGCGTACAATGTGCAGAAAAATAAGAAAACGAAAAGCAGACATTAAGAGAAAAGACTGTGAAGAGTTGAAAAATGATGAGAAATTATAGAAATAAAAGATGTAGAAGTTGAAATACAATATTTAGGAAATTGGTTAAACGGTAGACAAAAGTCAAGCAAGGAAAGAACTAGTGATTTGGAAGACAGATTAAGGAAAGGAGCCAGAACATGGTGCAGAGACGATGTGAAAGACAAGCAGAAGTTTGGATGATTGCCCTCAGAGTGCGCAGGAGCTGCAGAAGTGACGCAGCTGCATCCTGCCTCGGTCATCCCAGCGGCCTGTCCCAGCATGGGCCATGTTGACCTCACACGAAGCTGCATTCGCCTCTCGGCTCCTCTGGCTCCTCATCTCCTGTGTTGTAACTGATGTTGACATCCACGCAGTTCCACAGGGCATGCCCACAACCACATCCGCATATGGCACACACACACACAGACACTAAACTGCCCCTAGGCGTTCAAATGTGCACATCGGACTGGCACACACACACACAGACACTAAACTGCCCCTAGGCGTTCAAATGTGCACATCGGACACACCTGTTCTGAAAAGACATTTCAGCATTTGTATATGCATGAGCGTGCTCACATGCATGCATACATACATGTTCCCATGCACACATAATGTTGCCAGCCATGTTTACCTATGCACACACCTCGATGTGCCAACCATGGTGCTCTTGGTCATACCTGCATACGTGTCCATGCACAGTTTACACATATATGAAGACACCTTTACACATAGGGTGCTAGGTGAGTGCATACATACATGTTACACATGAGCACAATCCCATCAACATGCTTGCCTCCCAAGGGCACACAAACTAGTGTGGCCTGATGTGGGTACCCCATGCAGACCCTCAGGGCAGGTGGCCATACCTCTAGTTCCCTCAGCAGCTCTGACTGACCACATGACTCCAAGTCTTCGAGGGCTTCCCCGAACACACTCCAGAAGCCCTCCTCTCGGGTAGGGCCGGGGGCCAGGCTGTAACGTAGGAACCACAGAGCGTCAACTCCTGGCAGGTGGGTGGGCAGGCAGGCAGGCTGGGACCTGAGGAGTCTTCTAAATGGCCATCAGCGTTGGACTTGAGGGGCCAGAGGGTGGGCAGGCGGGCAGGCTGGCATCCTCGGTGGCAGTGCTGGGGCCCCGGGGCAGTGGTAGGTGACACAGAATGGGGGGAAGACGCAGCTAGGGGTGACCAAGACTGCCGGTGGCCAGTTAGAACAGGGGCAGATGAGACGGGGTGGAGAGCGGTGACACAGTACGCCTGGGAAGAGAGACAGATGGACAGACAGACAGACAGACAGAGAGGAGGTCCATGGTGTAGCCCCAGAGGATGCCCCCTGGCCCTACCCAGACACATGGCATTGTAAGACAGGGACAGGGACAGAGCTAGAGCCAGCAACGACACAGATGGATGGGGAAGATAAGAGTGTTTGTGCTGGGGGAGGTGTTGAGGCTACTCCATTACTTCCACGTGGGTTGTATGAGCCCATTATCAGCTCTAAAACAGAATCTCATTAGAAAGGTAACAAGTCACATTTTCATGCTCCAGAGTTCACAAACTCATCTGCCAGCTTCAAAGTCCTGGCCACTTATAAAGTATGCTATGGTTTGCAAAGTCCTTTCTCTCTTACAAAGGTATGTAGCTTTTCCTCTATTAGGGACCCTCTGTATGAGTGTGGGGCCAGAATCTGCCTTTCAAATAGTGTAATAGAATCACTGAGCTGAGGATTCATTTTAAAGATGAGAAGACCAAGGCTGAAGGACATTCCCTCCATTCAAACCAATTCTGCAAACATTATGAACCAGAAGAGTCTTGTCTGGGCACAGGGTTATACAGGTGAATAAGGCCTGGCCTCTGTTTTCCAGGATCTGAGGATTAATTCACGAAGTGCGTATAAGCACCTAATGGGTGCCAGGCACCAAGCTAGGGGTGCATGCAGAAGAGACAACAGCCAGGTAACTAACCAGGTAGGTATAAGGTGGTCAGTGTCACTACGAGCCTCACCCAAGCAACTAGGGGTACCAGAGGAGGGAGGGAGGCATTCCAGAGGCAGGGGAATTTGAGCTGGCTTTTGAAGGATAAATAAGTGTTGGCCAGGAGAGAAGAGGGGAAGGTGTTCTGGGCAGAGGGAACTGCCTGACCAAAAACAGACATGGGAAGGGGGTGGTTAAGACCAGATGGGGCCAGCTCTCTGCAGGATGGGGCCAGCTCCACATGCATGAGGGGGTGAGGCTGAGTCCTTCAAAGACAAAACTACAAAAACCACCACATCCAAGGCCCCATGCTGCTTCCCCACCTCCACACCTCTGCCCCTGCGGTGCCCCCCACCCAGCATGCCCTTTCCCCCATCTCAGCCCAACCGAGATAATCTGCTTGATGCTTCCTCTCTTCTCCTAGGGAGTGCCCCTCCTTGAAGGCCAGACAAGACTCTTCCGTTGCCCCCACCACTCTGGCACAGGAATCAGCCACCCTCATCCATCCTAGCCAAGAAACGACCACTGCCTCCTTCCTCATGGTGCTCCCACCACAGACCTAGTTGGTGGCTCCCAATCCTCCTCCTCCTCCTCCTCCTCCTCTTCGGGGAAGCTCTCATTGGCAGGCGCTGGGGTATAGCTCGTCCTCCGGGGCTCAGTAGGTGGGGGGCTGCTTCTCAGTCTGCTGGGCCGCCACTCCTGGGGGGTCATGCCCCGGGATGTGGCCTGTGGAGTATAGGAACCTGGCGGGTGGAAAGAGGGGTGTCTGTATCCTCTCTGAGCCCTTAGCTTACCCTCCATCCTGCTCCATTTCCTAGCAGTACTGGGTGACCCTGGATAAGTCTTTGCCTTCACTGGGCCCGCATGACTACCCAGAGTGTCCTGAGGGCCCCTGCCACCCAGGTTCCTACTCCAGAAATGCCCAGATCCCCTGATCATCTGGCAGAAGAGTTACTGCCCAGGGCTCCAGGACCCTGTCATAGCTCCACTGGGCTTGGCTTAGCTGACCCCTGCCAGAGAGGAAAGTCCAATATTTTGACCATCCCTCGCTCCCTGCCTTTGAGAGTTCTGAAGGTCCTGCCACAGGGGATGAGCTGAGAGGTGTTGATAAAGTGCTCAAGTTGGGGAAGCTGAGACCCACAGTGAGGACCAGGGCTGGGAGCCACCCAAGGCCACCTATAGGCCTCACTTCACTATTCCCCTGGGCTGGGCCTTGGGGAGTCTCTGTGGCTCTGGGTCACAGAGGCCAGAAGGCCGTAGTCACATATTTAAATGAGTCCCCTAAGCCCCAAGGCCACCTGCAGATCTCCACATGCATGAGCAGGGGAACCTTTGTCCTAGGAGGGCACCCTGGAGGAGCCCACCCCAAGCTGGGTCTTTAGGATGGAGTAGGAGGGGGCTTTCTGCCTTCCCATCTTTAATTGGATGCAATGAACATGGACTGAGCACCTGCTGTGTGCTGTACATCAGGCTAGGAGTGAGAAAGACGGAAGAAGACCAGCGTGGTCTCTAACCTCAAGGTGGGGTGCTGTGGTGCTGTGGACTCTAATCAAAAGATGTATGAAGGCCTGCGGTCCATTCTTTGAGGAGTGAGGGGCCCTGTGGGGCCTAATTGGGTCTGCCTTTAAGAAAAGTGTCCCTAAAGAATGG
The DNA here is from genome assembly GCF_014176215.1 of Rousettus aegyptiacus. Lineage (NCBI taxonomy): Eukaryota > Metazoa > Chordata > Mammalia > Chiroptera > Pteropodidae > Rousettus > Rousettus aegyptiacus. The sequence continues at coordinate 123,163,765 of NW_023416307.1, read as the reverse complement.
AGCTAGAAGAGGAGGAATAATGAAAATTAGGCAGACAAAACAGTCCCTGCAAAGACCTGGCAGTCGGGGAGACCCAGAGAGAGCATGTTGCTTATTCAAGGGCTCTGAGGTGTTACCTGGGCCCCCAAAGCCACCCTCTGTGGCCGAGCTGTCCCAGGACTCCACAGCGCTGTCTACACTGGGCACAGCAGGCGAGAACCGAGCAGCCACCAGGCCTCCTTTGAGTGCCTCTGGTGGGTCCTCATCCGCATCACTGGCCTCGCTGAAGCTGCCCGACTTGCGGGGAGGTGGAGGGCCTAGGAGGAAAAGAAGGAGTCACTACCACTGGCCTATGACCTCAAAGTCACAGAGATGCTCAGCCAGCTTTAGTTTTCCCACTTGAGTCTGGCTTGTGAATTCAGAGGCACTAAGACTCCCATGCCTGCTGCTGGGCAGTTTAATACGTAGGAGGTGCCATGCCAACAGGCAAACCTGTTTCACAGACGGGAGCACAGAGGCTCACGGAGGCTGAACAGCATGCCCAAGGTCACATGGTGAGCGATAGTGGAGCTAGATTAGAAGAAAGAACCCAAAGCTCAGGCTCCTTCCACTGCACATGGTGGCCTCCCTACCAATGCATAGGGACAAAGTCAGGGGAAGCCAGGAACAAACAAGGTACAGCAGCTTTAAGAAGCAGGAGGTGATGAAGAGCAGGATTTAGACCCAGACTGCCCCACACCAGCTGTGTGACCTCGGGCTCATCATTCCCCTGAGCCATGTCTCTTTAGCTTTCCCAGGTATCCTCCCATAGGGGTTAGCAAGGATTCTATGAGGTCGGGCACGCGAAGCCTGGCATAGAGGCACAGAGGGGTCTCTTGTCCTAAATGAGCTGGATGGCCCCAGGGTGGAAAGTGAGGCTCACGGTCTAGTTGCTTCTTGATCTTCAGTGTGACGGTCTCACCAGCCACCTGCAGGAGATGGATGGCCTCACTCAGGGGCCGGCCCTTGAGGCTAACACTGTTGATGGCCAGGATACGGTCCCCAACATGGATAGCGCCAGTCCTGGGGAGGAGGCACAGGGCAGATGATGAAAGTTAGATACTAAGGGCTTCAGAGTGGGGTTCTGCCCTCGAGGAACCAGGAACCCCAAGGCACAAGCCTGGCTGACCTCAGTTAAACCCAGCTGCCAAAAAATGCAAGTGTGATATTGAGTTGCATTAATGAAGATGTCAAGTCTAGAATCTGGGAGGGGATTATTCTAACTGTAAAGTTAGGTTTTGGAGCTAGTGTTAAGAACGAGTTTTGAGTATTGTTTGAATTCTACAAACTAGCTGCCAAATACTAGCTATGTGATTTTGGGCCAGTTTTTTTAACTGCCCTGAGTCTCGGTTTCTTTGTCTATAAAGTGGGGATAATAATATCTATTTTATCAAATTATTACTGAATATTGGGTGGGTAGAATGAATTCACATTTCCACCTAGCGGAAATACATGGGTAGACTTTCCCTCTTCCTGGGCCTCAGTTTCCCCACCTAGAGAATGAGCATAATCCCTGGGGCCCAGTGGTTTTCTACCTAGATACCATTAGAATGACCTCAGGAGCTTTTTTCAAAATGCAGATGCCTGGTCTCCACCTCTGAGCAATTAAACAGTATGGGAGTGGGGTTAGGGAAGGTGATTCTGAGGGGTGGCCAGGGCTAAGGATGCAGAGAGAAGTTGCAGCAGATGCTGAGAATGCACCTGATTCAGGCGGGGGAGAAAGAGACCGAGGGAGTCTTGAACCCCAAATGCAGATGTTGCCCAAAGTGGGAACTCACAGAAGCTCAAGCGCCATCTGCCCTCATGTCCAGCATTACCCAGCAAGCTCCCCCAGGGACCAAAGGAGTGAGTGAATCAGAGAATGGTGGGTGCAGGGAGGGGGTCAGAGCTGGGCTGTCCAGTATGATGGCCACTAGCCACATGTGGCTACTGGGCTCCTGAAATGTGCTGGCCCAAATTGAGATGTGCTGAAAAGTATAAAATACACACCAGATTCTGAAGACATAGTATAAAAAAATAGAATATAAAATGTTTTGTTAATAATTTTTATATTAATTACACGTTGGAATACATATATATTTGAGATTCATTTTACTTGTTTCTTTTTAACTTTTCTAATGAGGCTACTAGAAAGTTTATGAATCACACATTCTAGCTGCCAAATACTAGCTATGTGACCTTGAGCTATAAATTTGTGGCTCATGTTATATTGCAGTTGGACAGCCGAGCTAGATCAGCCCAGCAAAGGTAGGGGCGAATTGTTTCTTGAGTCCTTGGTGCCCAGAACAGGCTGGCACACAGTAGGTACTCAGTAAATTCAGAAGTAGAAGACATTTGAGGTCAGAACTCTCCACCTTGGCCTCTGCAATCTGCCTGGCGTCCAGCAGGGGGCGCTCCAGGAGTGGTGACTGACAGGGAGCTGTCCTGAGTTTCAGCCACTGAATCCCTCCCACCCTGCTGCTGCACCTCACCACCGGTGGCTCCTCCTCGGGGGACCTATCTCTAGCTGCCCCTTTGGCTTGGTCTGGCTTCTCGTTCACAGCCAGTTTCTCTCAGTGCAGGGATTTTACTGCACAGCTGACAGGAGAATGCTCTGTCTCACCCACACTGGGGTCCCTTCTACCTCTGGACCTCAGATTCACTGAGATCCTGGGACACCCCACTTCTCAAAGCTCCCCCAGATGCCACAGTTTGGGGAGTACTTTCCAAGGGAGAAGACAGCGTAGGGGCAGGCCCCCGGGGCACCAGGAAAAGCCCCAGGCTGTGCTGGGACCCAGGTATTGGGACGGTCCTCGTACTCTGTAGGCACCATGGGTGCTTCGGAAAGGGTCTCAGTGCTGATTTTCCAGAAAGGTGGACCCTGCAGGTGGGGAGGGAGCAGAGGGCTTAGCACACATTTATCCAGCACTGATTTGGAGTCAGGAGGTCTGTTGGGGCTGACCGGCCTCTACAGAACTAAGGCTCAGAGAGGGAAGGCACAGGCCCTGTGTCCTCCCAGAGCACTGATGTCAGAACAAAGGTCAGAATCCAGTTTGGCTGATCTCAAAGGGCAGCTCCTGCCCCAGGAGGGTCCCCAGCCTGCCCTGTGTGTCCCCACAGAGCCCCAGCTCACCTCTCTGCCAGACCACGTTTGGTGAGCCCGGAGATGACAATAGGGTCAAAAGGCTCTTCTGTGCCCGAGATGGTGATGCCCAGGGGACCCCCATAGCGTTTCAACTCCACCGTATAGCTGATGGCACCTGTGGTTTCCTGCTCATCTGCAAGAGTGATGCCCATTTGCGGCAGGGTCCAGCTGGGTGTGGCCCAGGAGCTGGGCACCCCCAGCCCCCTAAAACCTTGGTACACTTATTCACGCACTGATACTCATCCGTTCACTCACACATTCACTAGTGCCATGGCTTCAGATGGTGCGACCTGGGGACCCCGAGGCCATCTTTTGCCTCTAGAAATGTTTTCTTCCACCCAAACATCATTCAGGAACAAAAGCAGCAAGCCAAGGAACCAATATTTTAAAATATAGATTACACACACCACACAAAATGACAGCAATAATGATGGTAATAATGATAATCATGATAAGAAGAGAACAGATTTCCAGCTTTTCTTAAATAAAAGGAAAAGAAATCTGTCCACAAGTGACCCTCTTTTCTAGGGTGGCTGGCAGTCACTCCTCTGAATAAGAGATTTGCCCTCCAGTGGCCACGGTCCTCACTCCTCCCTTTTGTCTCTCAGCCTGTATCATGTTTCCTACCTTCTGTCTAGTTCACTCACTTATGTCACGGGTCTGGCCTCAGATGTGGCCCAGTCTGTAGCATTTGCTTACTCACTCACACACCCACCCGCGCAGTGGCGCATCCTGTCCTTCACTCACACCCCATCCGCTCATCTGCTCACAGATGCTCCCTGTGTCTCCTCTGCCAGGCTTTGTGCAGGGCATGGGGGACCTAGGCACTGCCTCAAATCCCGTACCAACCTCACAAGGGTCCTGGAGGGCTCCAGACCCCAGGGACAGTGAGATGTCTGTGATGCTGCCCCTCCCCAGTCTGTCCATTTAAGGAGTCTCCCTCAGCTAGCCCTCAGGTGGCGCCCACCACTGTCCCTCCTTGACCAGAGGGAGCCCAAAATTTCAAGCTGAGAATTCGCTGGTCTGGAGGGTGGACCTCAAGAGGTGGCAGGGCAGGGTGGGGGCCATACCGGAGTTGTCCTCATCCTTCCGGATCTTCAGCTTCACCAGGTCCTCACACTGCCGCAGGATCTGCATGGCGTCCTCCATAGCACAGTTGTCCAGGCGGATATTGTCGATGGCCAGCAGCTTGTCGCCTGGTTCGAGGGTGCCGGTCCTGCATGAGCAGGGGTGGTGGGCAGGAAGGAGCCTGGCACATACTGGTGCCATCCTCACCCCTATTACCTACTTGCCCTGCCCCGGGCCCAGGGACACCCCTACCTGTGTGCCACACTTCCTTTCTTGATGTCAGAGATGGTTAGGGGCTCCCCTCGCTTCCTGTTGGCCGCTGGAAAAAGAGAGGTCACGACTCTGACCTATGATGATCTCAGCCTTGGTGGGAGGAAGGATTGGGGCATGGGAGCAAAGCCACACGCCCTGCTCCCACTGGTGTGGTTGGGTGGCAGTGAACAAATTACCTTGCCTCTTTGTGCCTCTGTTTCCCCTCTGCAAAATGAGTATAATGCCACAGACCTCATAGAGATGTCCTGAGATACAGCTAGGCACAAAATCTATCATGGCTCCTGGCACATAGCAGGTACTCACTCAATCCACATCGGCTCTTTTTTCCTCTTGCTTAGCCCATCTGCCAGCAAACTGAGCTCCTTGAGGGGCAGTGTCTGGCTGGTGTCTGTGCCCCCAGCACGTGGCACAGGGTGAGGACCCAGACATGGGCGACTCTTCCAGAACGGAGTTCTTCCTTCCCTAGCTACAGGGAGCGCTGGCTGCTGACAGCTCACAACTGGATCCTGCTTTGGAAACTGCCTTTGGCCAAATGAGCAGCCTTATCCAAGGTAGCACCCCGCTTAGGTGCAGCCTACATCTGATGACTGATCCATGCAAGGTGGTGAGGGCCCAGCTCCCAGCCTCAGCTCAGGACAACTTCCGGGGCCTCCCAGCTGAGAGCACTCCATGGGATTGGCTGAGCCTCTATTGCAACTGCATGGCAGCTCAACATCTCCCTGTGCCCAATCCTGTGTCCCTCATTGCTCACAGGTGTTGATCCCAAGCATCCTCCTCAGTAACTTCCTGCATATACTCCTTGCCTGAGACAATATGTGTCACATGAGTGGCTAAGTTTTCTTGCATGAAGAATCCATTTGGGCTAATGGGTTTTCCCATTAGTGACCAGGCTGTAAGAGCCCCTTCTAGCTTGTATGGCATCTTTGCAGATGAGACAAAGGTGCCCCTTCCAATCAGTCTTTTGAGAAGTTGTAAGAAAATTGTGAGCCTGCCTTAAATGGGCATCCTTGTGACATGTAGAAGCCATGTAACTGGACCTGGTGGTCCTGCCCAGAGGTTACTGGACTAGAAGCAGCCTCTCCTCTGCTAGTTTGCTTCAAGTCCCACCTCCATCAACTGCAGAGTCTGGGGCAGGAGGAAGCTGCAGCAGCAGCTGCCCTTCTGAACAGTTGCCCCTCCATCAAGCCCCATATGGGGGCTGAGGATCATTCCACACAGGATGGCAATACTAGTCGTCTATTCTCAGAGGCGGGCCTTGGGGAATGGTGTCCCGGTATCCCTTGCCTGACCTGGGGTCGGCCCGCCAATCTGCGCACTGCCATGGCCAGACAGGACAACTGCCAGGAGGCCACCTCAGCAGGGCAGTGAGCGTATTGATGCTGTGGCCAGGTGAGGGGGGTCTTCACCCCCACTACCCCAATTCCTTTCTCCTCAGGCTCCCAAGGACAGAGCTCTGTTGAGCCAGGCCCTAGTTCCTCAGCCTCATTCTCGCTCATCAATTCATCCGACTCATTCATTCATTCATTCATTCATTCATGTATCAAACATTCCTGAGTCCCTGCTATGTGCCAGGAAGGGAAATATCAGTAAACAAGACAGTCAAAGATCCCTGCCCTCTAAGAGCTACCAATCTAGTATGGGGGGCAGGGGCAGGGGGTCACAGATAACCAACAAAATTTTTAATTCCCATCCCCCCATTTCCACCCCTGACCTATGGATGTTGCCATTTTCCCCTTAAGAACTGGATCTCTGAAGGCAGGGTGTTTCCTCCCACACGCTTGCAGCATGTACCTGGGGCCAGGTGAGCCATGGGGCCTGGCAACCCTGGCGCACTCAAGGGGGGGCCTGGTGCACCCAGGGTATGGTCTGCGGCTTCGCCTGGGGCACAAACCCAGGACCTTTTGTGTGTAAAGCAGACGTGCTAATCACTATACTATGGAGCTACCCTCTAATCAACAAAACTTAAAAGTAGTTTGTTAGGTAATAAAGTGTGCTATGGAGAAAAATAAAGAAAGATAAGAACCATGCGGAGGGCAGTGAGATTTTAACCAGGCGTGGGGAAGGCTTTGCCCAAGTGGCATTTGAGCAAAGACCTGAAGGGGGTGGGGAAGAGGGCAGAGGGAACAGCCAGTGCGAGGGCCCTTGGCCCGAAGGAACGGAGGTGTTCAAGGAACAGCCAGGTGGTCAGCAGTGGCTAGAGAAGTGCGATCGAGGAAGATGGCAGGAGGCGAAGTCAGTGGTCACAGAGACCAGACCGCAAATGGCGTCGTCGGCCCTGAGGACTTCAGTTGCTCACGCAGGGTGAGATGGGAGCCATAGGAGTTCAGAGTGTTCTTAAGCTTGTGCAGTCCACCTTTCTTTTTTCATTCTCCAGTCCCTCACTTACATTTCTTTGGCAAACAAGAATGAGGACACAGACTAGCCAGTGTATCTCATAAGTGAGATACACTTATGAAGCACTTACTGTGTCTCAGGCCTCTTCTGGGCTCTGGGCACACAGAGGTAGACAGAAAACCAAACCAGGCCCACCTGTTAGATGTCTTTAAGCCACTTCACCCTAGCAGCAGACCCCAAAGGCTTCCCATTGTGGAGAAGAGGAAACCCAGGCTTTGAGAAGCTCTAGTCTTGCCTAAGGACACCACTGGGAGTTGCATGGTGGACAGAACCCAAGTCGGCTGGTCCTCCCACCGGGAGCCTTTCCCCTGGCCAGGCAGTGTGCTCTTTCTCCCAGCAGGTGAGCCCACTCCGCTCTCAGGGCAGTTGGGGATGGAAAGGCCAGGACAGTATGGCAGGCAGGGGACTCACAGCTGATGGTGATGCCCAGCTCCACACCACGCCTCTTAGGCAGCTTCACATGGAAGGTGCCGCTGCTCGGGATGACAGACTCTGGGTACAAACAGATGTGGATCCGTGTGAGACCTGGCCTCACACCCATTCTGGTCTGGCTGGGAGGGACCCCAAAAAGTCACTTTCCCAAGCCTATCCTGCTTCTTCCTCTTGACAGATTGTACCAAAACAATCAATTCACCTGGTCAGAGCAGAGTTGGGACTGGGACCCAGACCTCATGACTGCCAGCCAGGGGTTCCCTACGGCCAAACCCAACCCAATTCAAATCTAGTGACCATTTCCTGAGCACCTATTATCTAGTGTTGGGCCTTAGCTGGGTGTTTTCATGTGATTTATCTCACCTAACCCAAGCAATATCCCCTGCAGTGGAAGGATTTTATTTGCTATTATAAAGCTGGAGGAAGGAAGTGTCCTGTCCAAGGTCAAAGAGTGTCTCAATCCCAGGACCAGAATTCTAAACCTAGCTGTTGTTTGGGGGTCTTTGCCTAAACATTGCAGAGGAGCATGGAGTATTTTCGGCCCCAGTCTGCCCTCCCTATGTCCTCGTTCCAATGTAAAACCCCTCATGCCTCACACTGGCCTGTGGACTCCACCCCTCACCCTGCTAGGGCCTTCCCTCCCATTGTCAGTGCTAAGTCCATGTGCCTTTGTACCAGGCAAGACCAGGATAAGGAGAGGAGGGAGCACAGGGTCCCAAGGCATGAGGAGATGAAGGGCATTCACTCACCTGCCACATCAAACTCGACCTCCAGCACGACCTTGTGGGCCAGTGCTGCGTCCCGCAGCAGCTGGTTGGCTTCCTCCATTGTCCCATCCTCAGTGGCAATGCCGTTGATGGACAGGACGCGATCCCCCACCTGCAGCAGCCCACACCTGAACCCCGGGCGGCCCAGCAGAGAGAAGCAGTTCCATCACCATCACGGCTCCATTGGGAGACAGGAACACTGTGCAAGCGCAGGGCTGGGGTGTGACTTTCAGCTCTGCCCTGCACCAACTAGAGATCCTCAGGCAAATTGCCAAATGACTCTGGCTAAGGAAATGATCTTGATGGGCCTCAGTTTGTCTGTCCAATGCGGATGATGTCATGCCTTACAAGATGTATGTATAGAGTACTATGACTTTAGACAGGTAGGAGTTCAAGTCCTAGGTCACTCTGAGCTGTGTGACCCTGGGCAAGTGAGTCAACTTTTTGCATCTCGGTTTCCTCATCTATAAATGGGGTTGGTGATGGAGTTGATGTGATGATTAAGTGAGATACACTTACAAAGCCAGGCTTGGTGTGTGACTCAGTTTCCCTAGCTATCCACAAGCCCCTGAATTGAGGAGTGGCAGGCCGAGTGGGGAGGGGGTATAGGCTCACCTCTCTGCCGGGCTGTCGGGCTCGATGAAGCGCACGAGAGGTGGGGAGGACAAGGTCTCGGTGGCGAAGATGCCGCCCTGGAGCTGGAGGCCAAAGCCGCTGAGGGGGTCACCGCAGAGCACGACCTCTGTGGTCTCTGTGTGCACAATCTGCCCACCTGGCCCCACTGTGCTGGAGGCCAGTGACACTGCAGGGCAGGTGGGCAAGGCACTCAGGGGGCGCAACACAGCCAGCCCTTCCTGCTGGAGCCATCCCACCCCTGGGCCCAAGGACCTGGAGTCAGAGGGACAAGTGAGTGGGCGTTCTGACTTATCCTGGGGCCAGCCGAGTCACAGCCCATTCGGAGCCTCAGCTTCCTCATCTGTACAATGGAGTCATGATTCTTACTTAGCAGGGCTATGGCAAGGATTAAGGAAGGCAGCTCTTGGGATTGTCATGTTGGAAAACAGAAGTTCTGAGGGTCGGCGAAATTATGTTATGTCAAATGCTATGTTAAGTTAGCTATGTTATAATGCTATTATAAACTATAATATATATTATGTTATTTTTGGTAACAGCTTTATTGAGATATAATTCACTTACCAGAATATTCACTGATTTAAAGCATACAGTTCAATGGTTTAAGCATATTTACCAAGTTGCATAATCATTACCATAATCAAGTTTAGAACATTTTCATCACCTCAAAAAGAAACCCTGTTCCCTTTAGATATAGTCCCAAATCTTCCCATCTCTCCTCACCCCAAGCGACCACTAATCTATTTCTTTCTCTATAGATTTGCCTATTCTGGTCATTTCATATAAATACAATCATATAGCATGTGCTCTTTTGTGTCTGGCTACTTTTGTTTAGCATAATGTTTTCAAGGTTCAGCTATATTGTAGCAAACATCAAAATTTCATTCCTTTTTAAGGCTGAATAATATCCCATTGTATGAATATACCACATTTGTTTATCCATTCATATGTTAATGGACATCTCGATTGTTTCCAACTTTTGGCTAAAATAAATATACTGCTATGAATATTCACATATAAGTTTTTAGGTGTACATGACATGCTTTCATATCTCTTGGGCAAAGACCTAGATGTAGAATTGTTTGGTTATATGATAACTTTATATATAACTATTTGATATATTATGTTACTTTATAATATTTTATATTCTGTATATAAAATATATTTGTATTATTAATGTGCATATCAGAAAGGGATTAAGAACTACAAATTGGAAGTTACGAAATAGTCATGGGATGTAAATTATGGCATGGGGGATCACTTCACTTTGTCAGTTATAGAAATGTCTAAACACTATGCCATACATCTGAAACCAATATAATATTGAATGCTAACCGTAATTGAAAAATAAAAAATTTAATATAGATATTTGATATCATTTATTAAATAAGATTTACTTTTATATTTTATTCTATAACTAATACGATACTATTATGTCTTTATACATTATTTTGTTATATTTCATATTACATATTACAATATGTAAAATATATTATGTTGTTGGGTATATTATATTATTATCTTTGTATATGTTTTCACTATTATAAACCTACTGATAACAATGATGCATGGTACATAAGTGTTCAAAATGTCGTTATCTAATTAATTAACTATTATAATCAATAATAACAATGATACTTTATTAGTCACTCATTTTAGGAAGGGGACAGGTAAGGGGTCCCAACAGCCTCCAGCATCCACATGCCCCTGCCAATGAACAGCATTTCCAAATCTCTCCATCTATACCACCCCAGCTTTGATGCCGATAAAGGTGATTGGTAAAGGTGTATTTTATTTCTCAGCTGACTCTGATATCTGTTTCCCTTTTCACCTTTGTTGCTTGGAAGCTCACAACCATATTTAGCTCCTTTCAGGTACCAGGTAACTTGTATTCCTCCTTTCCCTCACTTGGTTCAATTCCAAATGGCCCAGTTTGACCCCCTATCCTTCCTGGAGGCCTTTGCAATTCACATAGTAGGAGGCTGGTTACACTTTTTACATTAACAAAGGAAAGACTCTTCCCAGGAAAGATTTCAAAATTCTGGGCATTCTTGTGACTTTTGCTACTTCCACATGACTACTGCATTGTCATCCCTACTATTTGTCTTTATGTTTATTCACTCTTTAGAATATTGAAATACCTTCAATTCAAAAGGGAAATATATAAATATATATATATAGTAATCATAAAGAAAAAAGTCTATAATTAAAAGGTAAGTAAAAATTATATATATATACACACATACACATATACACACATGCATATATATAGTAAAAGTGAAAATTATTACATTCCAGATAGCTAGTCTCAGGCATGTGTGTCTTTGTCTTAGAGGAAATTTAAAAAATGTCAGAGAAGTGATACACAGTTAGACCACACATTTAAATGGATCAGGACTGAATGATAAAATAAAAAAACGAAATGGAGTTACTGTGAGACCTTCCTGCAAATCTGAAAAGGTATCCCGTCCTCAAGACACTTTGCCACCACCTGCTAGGAACTTTTCATGATAAAAATCAAGACTAAAGTGAACAAAGTAAGTAACTGGCGCTCCTCTGGTGTGTCCTCATGCAGTGTACAACATGTCCAAACATCCATGATAGCCTGGTGTACCACTTGTGTTTTTAACAAGCCATACACACATCTGGAGTTTTGCTCCCAAATATCCTTCTTAAGCAAATCTCTCTCTCAGGCATACAGGCAACCCAGAAGGAAGGGAAGAGACCATGGCTTACATGAGCTTTTGTGTTCCCTTCTTCGCTGCCTCCTCCGCCCCATTGTGGTCCGGGGGCTCATGGGCTGGGATCCACGGGGAAGGGTGCTGGGGTTGGTGTGGTTCATGGTTGGCGAGGAAAATGGAGTCGAGGATAAGGCTGGGGAGATGAGAGCACAGCCCCGTGAACCGTAGCAGGGCCCTCCACAGTGGGTGCCAGGAAGCCACCCAACCACAGGGGGTCGTGGGGATGCCTTCTCCCATTCCCCTCAACCACTCGCTCTGTGACCTCAGGCAAGCCACTGCCCTCTGGGCCTCAGGACTGCAGGGTTTTCACAGACCTGGTGAAACCCAGCTGCGGAGGACAGAGGCCCATCTCATCACTAATGTGCCAGGTGATGCTGGGCAGGTCCCCTAATTTCTCTGAGTCTTGGTTTTCTCCCCATGATACATGCATAAGCCACAGTGGGGTGGGCACGTTACATCGGCTCTGGTCCTGGCCAGCAGGTGTGGCCCAGGTGGGTGTCCTGCAGTGGCCCGGCCGGGGGCTATGGCAGGAGGGCATGCAGGGGTCCCAGCGATGAGGTTGCTCGCTCCTCTGCACCTTCACTGTGGCCAGCAGAAGAAGAGAGAGGTGCAGGCATCAGGGACTGAGGGAGTGAACTCACCACGCCCCCTGGAGGCTGCGCTCCCATCTGCAGATGAAGTGAGGAAAGCAGGACCAGAAGATCCTGAGTTTCCCCTGAGCCAAGTGAGGCAGTCAGGATTCTACTCATGTGTCCTAGGCATGCACGATGTGTAGGGCACTGTTCTCAGGGCTCAGCCACGCAGCAGAGATAGGGGAGGAAAAGCAGACCCAGCCAAGGCCCGTGGTGGGAGGTGGTGGAGCAGGGTTTGAACCAGGCTAGCAGATTCTGGAGCCTGAGAACTGACCCATCAGCTTTGAGGAGTGCAATTGGCAGATGGCATCTGCTTCAGGGGCTGTGCCCTGGGCAGCCTCGGCCAGGGGCTGAGCCCTCAGGGTGTGTGGTCATTTCTACCCCATGCTGGGCTCTCAGGGTCAACTTGTGTGTCAGGCAAGGCTCCCGTTGGGCCGGCCAAGGCTTGCTCAGACCTGCATCCTCCCCCTTCAACCTTTTGCATATCTCCCCAGACCCAGTGAATTCTTTGCACTTCTACTCCATCTAAGCACATGCTTCCTAGGGGACCCCAGAGATCCTGCCTCCCTCACCTGATCATCCAAACTGGCTGCCATGTAACACTTCCTTCCAGACTGCCCCAGGCCCTGTACTGATTCTTCCTTCTGCTGTGGGACTTTGAGGGATCCAGCATGGTACAATGCATCCTTGGATGGAGGAGTGAGGACCCAACTGTCTCAGTCCATTGATTCCGCTTCCCTGCACAGCACCCCCACCCTCACCCAGGGGCTTGGCCAACTCTAGAGCCAGCTGCCAGGCACTGGCACAAGTCATTTAGCCCCTCTGTGCCTCACTGTCATTACCTGTATAATGGGATGGTAGCCACTTTCTAGGATAATGGAGAGAATCAGAATGAGTTAATACATAAGACGTGTCCTGAGACCTTTTAAGGGGACCCACCTGCCTCTGAGGGCTTCAGCGGCTGCCGACTTTGAGGCACAGGCAGGATCTCCAGTCGCACTTTTTCCGATACACTGGCCAGCAGTTTGGTGGCCTCAAGCAATGAGCAGTATTCTGTGCTGGTGCCATCAATGGACAGGATGTGGTCTCCAGTATGCAGAGCTCCACTCCTGACCAAGTGGGAGAGTGAACAAGGGGAGGCTGGTCTGGTCGGACAGAGTTCTGGGCAGCCTGTCTCCCTGCCCATCTGCCCTTCACTGTGACAGAGCCCATCACGTCTCTCACCTGTCCACCACGCTGGCCGGCTTGATGCGCTCGATGGTAATGACTGGCTTGTTCCGGTGGGAGCCAGTGGTGAGTGAGATCCCCAGAGCAGACCCTGGCGTCTTGGTTATTTCCACCATCAAGGACCCTGAAGTACTGGCCACGATATCTGGCACATGGAAGGAAAGAAGAGTTTGAAATGCAAATACTGAGTACTTCATTCCTAGCCTCATTCTGCTATCTTGATGTAATTCTCACTGTCAGGGAGGGATCACTGAACCCATTATACAGACTAGAAAACTGAGGCGTGCAGAGGTAAAGGCCTTGTCCAAGCCCACACGGCCACTGTGCAGCAGAGGAAAGGCAGGGATTCATGTCTAAGGGGCTCTGACTATAGGACTTTGCTGCACAATAGTAGTTTGTTCACATTTACTGAGAGCCTGCTAATGCTGGCACTGAATTGCTGTGGCCCCTACAACCCTTCCCCATCTCAGAAAATGGAACCCCCACTGACCAACCCAAGTGGCTCAGAAACAAAACCTAGCTCATACTGCTCTATGCCCTAGCACCATGCTCAAATATCAGCAAATCAAGCCAACTTGACTTCCATCACGTTTCCTGAATCAGACCCCTTCTATGTTCCTCCTCTCATACCAGCTGGCCCAGCCAATGGCCTTTCTTTCACTCAATGGCTGCACATTAAAGGGCACCCACCCCAGCCTTTCCTATCCCACTCCTTGATTTTATTTTTTTACAGCACTTACTGCCATCGGATACCTTCCATATTCGATTTATTCTGTTTACTATTGCTAATTGATTTTTTCTGTTTACTGTTGTCTCTCCCCACCAGAATGTCAGCTCTATAAGAACAGAGATCTCATCTGTACCATCCTCAGCTGAATTCCCCAGTGAATCAAACAATGGCTGGTGCATAGTGTTTCTTGCCCAGAGAGACTCAGAGAGGCTAAGTGACTGGTCCAAGGTCACACAGTTTTTCTAGCGGATCTGTGCCCACTATTCCCTCCCCACACTCCTGGGCCTCTTTCTACCCAATCCTAGCCCTCAGGCTCCCAGCTCACCTGGAATGGCCACATCATACTCCACTTGGAAGAGCGCCTCGTGGCTACACTGCCGCAGAGTGGCCAGGGCAATGGCGTGGCTGGCACCATGCAACGGGATCCCATCGACGCTGAGCAGCCTATCACCCACCTTCAAGGAGCCCTCCCTGCAGGGAAGGGCCTGGTCAGCCAGCCTGGCCCGGCGCGAGCACTGGGCACAGCCCTGCTGAGATAGCGCTGGGAAAGGCGGGGACACAGAAGACAGAGGAGGAGCAGGGAGTGGGTGAAGGAGAAAGGGACGGAACAGATGAGTGAAGGAAAGCATGAACAAGTGAAAGAATGAATGACTATGGTGTACAGCTGAGCACATGAAGCAGGCAAGTAAAGATGGGAGTCGGGTCAGCTCTGACGTCTCCTGCCCCATTTGGTGCTTATGAAATTCACAGTCCCAGATCAACCCTAGAATATTTGAGCTGGAGATGGCTCTCGAGGTCACCACCTCCCTCCTGCCCCAGGGATAGAAGAAAACACCCTTGTTCGGAGAGGACGGCAGCCCCGCCTGGGCCACACAGCATCAGCAGTGGAGCAGTCTGGATCCTTCACGCTGCCCATCATAGAAATTCCTTCTCACTGTCCCCACCCTAGTTTCTTAGCAGTGATTCTGGCCTGGTGACAAATGTGCCTGGGAACCAATTCACCAGGGACCCCAGGGTAGGGCCCGAGCTTGGGTTCACCTCAGTTTGGGTCAAATCCTCGCCCTGGAATGCCTGCCCTAACAGGTGGCCAAAGCTATTCTGGGAGGTTCTATGAATAGCTTGTCCCAGGGCCCTGTCCCAGGACGGATTTAGATTTCTGACAAGGCTGTTTCAGACTTCTCTTAAAATGGTCAGGAATCTCCCACTGCGCGAGAAGGGGGGTTGGTGGTCAGAGCTGGGAACTGGACATGTTGCTCCCCCTCACTCTCTCCTCCTGGCACATCTGGGCCAGCCCAGGCAGGGCCCGAGTGGGCAGCACAGCTGGGACAGACAGGGAAGGCTGAATTACAGAGGGCCATAGCTACTCCAGTCGGTGTGCCCAAATCTCTCGCAGCAGCTCTTAGAGGCTGCAGCATTGGACCCATTCCACAGAAGGGGAAAGCAAAGGCTAGGGAAGGGAAGAGCAACACGACACCAAGGCTTGCTCTCCCCCCGCCCCTCTGGAGGGTGTTGGAATGAAAGAACTTGGGGTCTTTCTCGTTGGGCTTTAGTTCTGCCTCCACCAATAACTCCAGTGGTGTTCCCTCACTGGACCTCAATTTGCTCATCTGGAGAATATAGGCGATGGCCCCACTCTGCCTTCTTCACAAGGAGTTGGGGTGCTTCAGTGCCGTGCGAGCCCATAATGTTTCCTCTGGCTCAGGCTCACCTGTCGGCAGGGCCCCCAGGCCGCACGTAGGTCAGGACAAGTGGGCGGCACTTATGGCCATCTTCATGGGCACCTCCTGGACAGAGTTCAACAAGAGGCAGAAAATCATCTACTCACTCTTTCCCTGATGCCCTGAGGCCCTGACCCAGCACCTAAGCAGGCTCCCTTAATTAAATCTATTTGAGGACTTTGTCCTTGCTTGTCACAGGCCCTCATACGAGATACTAACTGTAAATTCACCCCTCCCTACCCAGAGCTGGGGCAAAAAGTTGGGAAAATGACTAAAGTCCACTCCCTGTTAAATGGTTTGCTCCCTTTCCTTGATCTCATTCTACTTCTTTTTTTGCCCTGGTTGTTAGTTCTAAACTTCGTTCTCCATTTCAGTAGCAGCTTTCGCCATCATTTTCTGGCACAACTTTTACCTCTCACTCCCCTCAATCATGCACACTTCATGGCTTGGCAATTTTCCATTTTTAACACTTGACTTAATAGTCCTGGGTTCTTTAAAGTCAGAAGAAATATGCATGTGTATGTGTGTATATATGTACACACACCCACATATATAGCATATATATATATGCTATATAAGATTCATATATAGATTTATATACATATGTAAAATGCATTTATTAAAGCAAAACAGAACACACACACCATTAGAATTAGCCACCTTCCCCGCCCCTGAACCAAGGGCAACACTTATACTGACCTCTGAGGACAAAGCCAAAGCTATTGCCCTCCTTGTAGAGGGAGACATCCACTGTCTTTGAAATGGTCCCTGGGTTGTTCTCAGGGGCTAGAGAGAAATGAAGGACTCCTTTGAGTCTCTCAGTCACATCGCTCAGCCGGCAGACATCCCCAAAGCTCATTTCAAGAGAGTTGGGTAACAAGTCACAGAGATTATAGGGACAGTAAACTCTTTCCCACTTCACAGGTAGGACAAATGAGGCTTAGAGGGACCCTTTCCCCTGATATGCACTTAATCCACCACTTAGAGAGAGGAAAGGGCCTGCCCAAGGTCACACAGAAACGATGATGGAACTCAGGCTTGAACCCATAGCTGGCAAGCTCAGGTCAGGGTTGAATTCTAGACAATTACCCAATTTCAAGACTTTGAACAACTTTAAAAATTCACAGCTAGGCTAAACCCTAGGCCACCGTACTCAGTGCAGGATGGTAGGGTAGGGACAGTGGTAGGGCAGGGAGCAATTTATTCAGCCGGTGTTCCCCAGACTTTCCCCCTTAAAGAAAAAACATCTGGAAACTAAATATGCAAAATGATAATGGGTTATAAACAGGGCCCTGCCACCTCCTGGTGACAGCATACTGTAGTCGTAGACAAAGGCCCTAGGGGAGACGTGGATGTTTGTTGCCAGTCTCCAGATCCCACCTCCCTCATCTGGCATGATCCCCACCACCCACGCCCTGGTGGGGAGGGAGCTGTGTACACCCACAGCCAAGGTAGTGGATAAAGTTCCTTGTCCAAGGGCACCCACCGGGCGGGGGCAGCTCATACTCCACCTCCAGCACCACACGTTCGCCCACATTCTTGAGCAGGGTGATGATCTCATCATGGCGAAGTCTGGTCAAGTGGATACCATTCACTGACCGAATATAGTCACCCACATTCAGCAGGTCACTCCTGGGAACGAGGAGGCCAGAGCACACACGTGGTGACAGGAGCCAGC
The DNA here is from genome assembly GCF_014176215.1 of Rousettus aegyptiacus. Lineage (NCBI taxonomy): Eukaryota > Metazoa > Chordata > Mammalia > Chiroptera > Pteropodidae > Rousettus > Rousettus aegyptiacus. The sequence goes on along the minus strand of NW_023416307.1, from coordinate 123,146,330 downwards.
ATTCATGTCCACCACCCTGACCCCCCATTTCCATTCCTCGCCTTGAATCCTTATGATCTCTGGATTCTCATTTTACAGATGGGGAATTTAAGCTCAGAGGTCATACCATGTCCAGGGTCGCGCGGTGAGTAAGTAGGAGAGTGCGGGTTTTAACCCAGACCTGTCTAACACCCAGGCCTGGCATTCCCCATTGACGCTGGTCTGCCTGCTTTTCCTCCAGCTGAGGTGTCACCCTCATAACTCTAACCAGCCCCAAAGGAGCTTGCAGAGTGGCCAGGTCTTTGCCTCTGTGGATTTTCACTGCTAATCTTTTGTTCTGTTCAGCTGGACATTTAGCAGTGCCGGACCCATGCAGGCCCAGAGAGGCTAACTCCCAGGTTTCATGGAACTTGTGGTCCAAGGGAGCCACAGAGGTAAGACGATAGGTGAATCCAGAGCAACATGTGCAGAAATGGTGTGCAGGTCTGTGTGAGCAGAGCAGCTGCTCCAGCCTGGGGTTGGCGGGCTTCCCAGAAGCAGTATGGAGGGATGGATAGGAGTCTGCCAGGAGGATGTCATGGGGAATGGGACTTCCAGGCAGAGGAAACTGCATAGGCAAAGGCCCGGAGGGCCTGGCAAGATGAGAGCACTGTGGCCAAGTTAGGCCCAGGTTTCAAGGGACAGAGAAGAAGCCAGGGCCTAGAATGATAGCCCCCACTGGCGGCCTTCCTTCTGTATACACCAAGCTATCAGGTGCTCCTGGAAACAGCTGCCTGGTTGCTTCGCCTAAAGCCTGAGTACATTTTCTACCGGCCCCTGGCCCCGTTCCTGCCGCCCCCACCAAGCCCACTTCTCACCTGGCCGCAAGCCCCCCAGGCCTCAGATTGGAGACTCTGGGCTTCCCATCTTTGTCAGTGCCACCTGAGATGGTAAGGCCCAGCGTGCTGCCTTCTTTCTTGATCAGCTCCACCACGGTGACCCCTCGGAACTCCTCTGCCAACAGATTGGGGATGAGGGGGCACATTGGGGCAATTCTGGGCCCTCAGCTCCAAGACAAGTGAGGCTAACACTTGGTAATCAGGGCACTTTGGTTGCATTATACAGAGGAGAATCAGAGAGGTTAAGCGGTTGGCCTAAAGTCACAGAGCAAGTTAGCAGAAGAGCTGTCTGAACCCCACCCAGAGCTCTCTGTGCCCCCAGGATAGAGAAAAAGGAAGGAGAGGGGGTTCGTTACCCGGAATGCTCTGTCTGCGGCATGCCAGGGCCACGTCGGCTCCTCCTGCATCCTTGCCTCCTTTGGAGTAAGGTCCATCGTCTGCGGGCAAGAGAGGAAGAGAAAAGTCTCCGAGTGTCATTTCCATCTCCATTCAGGCGAACCCCTTCTGCTTTGGGAAACTTCCGCTTCATGGAGGTGGCATGTAAGAGGGATTCCTTCCTGCTATCATCTTCGCCTGAGTCTGCTGGAGGATCTTTGTGGCTTCTCCCAAGGGAGACTCCGTCTCTGCTCTTGGGCTGAATACTCACTAAATCCTGGAAACCTCATAGGCGTTCTGTGTTTGACCATCTCCATAGCCCCACGGGTGATAGTATTATCATGAATGACATTATTCCACTGTACAAATAAGGAAGTTGAGGCCCAGAGAGGGACAACTCATGTCCACGGGCACAGAGCTGAGAAGTCAGGCAATTTGGATTAGAACCTGCACTGACTAACCCCACCACCAGGGGCTGTGCTTGCACACCTGCTTGGACAGGGAACTCTTCTCACTTGCACAAGTCAGAGCACATGTGAGACAGTACTGACCATGAGCAAGCTCCATCTTGAGTGGACGTGAGTAACGCTTCTTCATGAGAACTGTACTTTATAGTGTACTAGCCATATCCTAGGCAGCCCAAGGTAAGCCTGTCGCCTTTAGCTTTAATTCTAGAAAAGGGTCTCCCATTATTTCTTCAAGTATTGTTTCCTTCATGTCTTTTAAAGTGATTAATAGATGTACTTTGGGATTTTCCACTTTATCCCCCATGACCAATCACATTTCCTATTCTTTATTTCTCTAGGATGTGTCTAATCTCCAATGAAATCTATCATTTTGGTTTTTTAACGTATTATGAAATTTTTGCATACATTTCAAATATCAAGAAAGTACTAGAATCATATAAGGCAGAGGTTCTCAAATTCGGTCTCCAGACTAACAGTACTTGCATCACCTGGGAACTTGTTAGAAATGTAAACTCTTGGGCTCCACCCAGGACTGACTAAGTCAAAAACTTTGGGGGCAAAGTTTAACAATCTGTATGTGTGCATGTTAGTATATTAATCTCATATTTTTCTCCTCTTTTAAAAATTTATATACATTAAAATCAATTCTTTCTGGTGTGTATTTCTTTGTTTGGGGAAATGTGTAACTGCCACTGTGATCAAGTTTTAGAATATTTCCATTGCCCCCCCCCAAATTCTCCCTTGCTCCCCTATCTAATCCCTCCCCCACTCTCAGCCCTGATAAGCCCTGATCTGTTTTCTCTCCATATCACCCACCAATCACATTTCCTATTCTTTATTTCTCTTTATTTTGCCTTCCCTAGGATGTCATATAAATGCATTCATGTGATATGTCGTCTTTGGAGTCTAGCTTCTTTCATTTAGCATAATCTTTTGATACTCATGCATGTTGTTAAGTGCATCAACAGTCTGTTTCTTTTCATCATCAAATGATGTCCTATTGCGTGGATATACCAGTTTGTTTAGCCGTTCACCCATTGAAAGACATTTCCATTGTTTCCAGTTTGGGGTGATTTTAAATGAAGCCATAATAAATGTTTGCATACAGGCTTTGTTTGGATGTGTTTCCATTCCACTTGGGTTAATACCCAGGAATGAGACTTTGGGTCACATGGTAAGGATGAGGTTAATTTTGTAAGAAACTGCCAAACTCTGTTTCGAAGTGGCTGCTCTATTTTGCATGCCCACCAGTGATGTGAGAGGGTTCCAGTAGCTTCACATTCTCGCTAGCACTTGGCAATGTCAGCTAGGATTTTATTTTTTTAATTTTAGTCATTCTGATAGATGGGTAGAGGTATCTTAATGTGGTTTTAATTCACACTTGCTGAATGACAAATGATGTTGAACACGTTTCTTTATTTGCCATTCATATATATATTCTTTGGTGAAGTGTCTGTCCAAATCTTTTGCCCATTTTAAATTTTATTAAATGTTATTAAATTTTTATATATTCTGGATACAAATCCTTTGTCAGATGTAATAATTTTTGTTTTGAAAAGCCCACTAGGTGATTCTGTGTCACACTGAGGTTTGAGAGCCACCGGTAATAATGAATTGTATTTACCCAACACCTAGTTTTAACAATTATTAACACTCTGTAGTGTTTACTACATTTACCTTTATCTTTGCTGAAATATTTTAAACAAACCCTAGACATAATGAAATTACACCTCTAAATATTCCAGTATGCACTGAAAAATAAGAACATATTTCTTACTTAGCAAAAATAGTATCACACCTTACAAAATTAAAATAATTCCTTATTTATTAATTTAATAGTCACTCTATATTCAAATTTTCCCAATTACAATGAGTTTTTAATTTTAAGAAGTACATTTTGGGGGTTTTGAAAGCTCCGTTTTGTTCTTTTGCTTATCTCCTTGTTCTTTCTTTTTCTATTATTCCTTATGTGTCTCTAATAATTTTAAATCTTTTCGACATTCATCTTAGTCTATTTATTATTTTCTCAAACTCTTGAGAGGTATTTCTGCTGTCTGGGTTGTGTGATGATGCTCCCTCATGGTGGATTGCTTCTTGTGTATTTGGTAATTGTTGGATTGTGAGCTCATCTTTGTGGGGTTTTATCTGTGGGAATCTTATTCAGCCTGGTTGAGGGTAGGTCCCTCCAATGCCTAAGAGAGAATATGTAATTTCTTCCGCTGGGTGCCTGCCAAGGCATCATTATCCTGACACCAATGTTTACATTAAGCTCTGTGCACCAAGATTCTAGAACCATAGGGATAGTGTAAATTATAACCTTCAACAGAAATAAGGGGCACACTTTGGAACATGATTCTCAAAGGAAACCTAGCTGAGAGAGAGAAGCTTTTGTTTTATCTTCCTGGTAGATGGGTAGATATTTTCCAAGTTCCCTATTTCACTGAGGGTACATCTTTTTAAAAGCCTTGGCTTTATGCTGGGGTGTCAGTTCTAACCAGGGCAGGCAGCAGGTAGCCTCTCCCGTATCTCTAAGCTACTGAAACCCAGGACCTTGGTTACTAGACCAGCAAACACTCCCACTCTTGCCGCCACCCCGATAGGGAAGCCTTAGCATCGGTGTACCCTCGCCCTGCTGGTTTTCATTTCCTTTTCATTTTTTGATTGCAAATGCATTGGATTTGTAGATCAGTTTGTGGAAAATGAACATCTTTACCACCTTGAGTCTTCCGATCAATAAACATAGTACATTCCTCCATTTATTTTTGTCTTATTTAATTTTTCCCAAGAATATTGTGCACTTTCATGGGTAAAGGTCTTGCACCTTTCTCATTAAATGCATTCCGAGATATCTGCAGTGTTTTAATGCTATCATAAATGCAATTGTTTTTTTCAAATTTCATTTTCTAATTATTTATTGCTAATATGTAATAATACAATTGATTTCATATTCTGACCTTTAAAATGAATGCACAAATTAATTCTAACAGTTTATCTGTAGATACTTTTGGATTTTCTGTCACCTGTAAATAATGACAGCTTTATTTTTTACCTTCTAAACTTTATACTCTTTATTTCTTTTACTCGCCTTATAGCACTGGCCAGACCTCCAGTACAAAGCTGACCGAAGTGGTTATACAGACCATCAGCATCTCCTCTCTACCTCTTCCTCTACACTTCCCGCACATCTCAAAGCAGATCGAAGCTAGGAGTTCCAGGCTACTTGCTCTGTGATAATGCCAGAGCCCAGCATCCCCTTGTTTTACACATTTGTGTGTGTTCTGGATTCTCTATGTTCTGACAGGAGAGGGGAAGGACTCACATGCTGTGCACCAGCCATGCCCTGTGCACACTACCCACACTATCTCCTATCTCCTTCACTTGTCACAGTGACCCTGGGAGGAAGTAGATGCTACCATCATGCCCACTCGACAGATGAGGAAACTGAGGCTCAAAGCAGCAAAGTCTTGGCCAAGACAGCCTCTGCGAAGAGCCAGAACTAGACCACGGGCCCCTTTGCCCACACCACCTCGTGTTCCAGGCTCCCTTGACCAGCTTAATTTTTCAGATCCCTTCCCCAATTCCTTTCTCAGCACTGAACTGAGATGGGCAAGGACAACTGACAAACCATCAAGCTGGAGGGTTCTTCCGTGCCGCCTCAGAAGGGTGCCCCTCCCAGGAACCAGGTATACACCATGGGCTTCTGCTGCTTCCTCAGGCCTCACCTGAGCCTGCACATCCCCTGCCCTCCCTGCCTGCCCTTGAAGAATAGTCTTCCTGCTGTTCCCACCCCTGTGGCTCCAGCTTGGCCTAGTATTAAGATCTTGGGCTCAGGGCTCAGCCAGGCTTGAGAGCAGATCCTAGCTCAGCCATTCATCAGCTATGGGAAGGCCACTCCTCTCCCGCCCTCCACCTTCCAGCCTCTAGGTCATAGCAAGACCTAACTCACGGGACCCATCTGCCCTCCTTATTGTTCAGAGGAGGTGTGAGAAAGAATGGCTGAGAGGAATCCACCCTGGCAGAGGGTTGAAGCCACTTATTCCATCCTAGCCAGGTCCTTTGGTGAGCGGGAGCATCAAATGAGGTTTTGGCAAGGGATAGGATCAATCTAGCTCAAGATCAGGACCCAGCCTGGGCCAGGGTAGGGGCTCAGTCAGAACCAGGAACAGGGTTCAGTCTATGGCATATTCTCAGGCTTAGCACTATTGAAATTTTTGCTGGATAATTCCATGTGGTGGGGGGCTTTCTTCTGCATTATAGGCTACTTAGCAATATTCCTGCTCTCTAACCACCAGACACCAGTAGCACCCCACCCCAGTCATGACACCCCGAAATGACTCAAAATATTGCCAAATGCCTCCTAGGGGAGCAATATTGCCCTCCATTGAGAATTACTGCTCTAAAGTCAAGGTTGGGGCTTAGGCTGAGTCAGGGCAGGGCTTCGCCTAGGTCTAAGGAAGCTTAAGCACCTCATCACCTGCAGCTCTAACCACTTGGAAACCATCCCCACTCCCCCATCACTCCACTCTATTAGACCAGGGCTAGGTTCCCTTTGCCTGCCAGAAGGTGATAAATAAATCCAAAAGCACTTAAACCCAGAATCATTTCTAGGGCCCCCGGAGTTGGGCCCCTAGCAGCTCTGCTCATCCCTTTTCCCCAGGCTCCTATTCACATCAGCCACCAACAATTTAGGCAACACCTCATTAAGTATAACACTTCCATTATGGTTCTCTAATTCACACTTCGTTTAGAATCAACAAGATGTTCTTAAGCTAATAAAATTAAAAAGACTGGGTTCTATCAACTGTGTGACAGCGAACTTGTCAGGTATTTAATGTGGGCAATTCTGGAATTAAAATCTGTCTTATACTGTGAAAATTAGATTCTGTCACTGAACAGTCCTTCTCTCTTGGGCTGCCCTAAGAAGGCCAGAGATAAGTTTGCTGGTTCCAGGTTTATGAGTCTGAGGATGAGAGAGGGGGTGATTATCTCTTAAGGAAAGGAGGAGGAGGCTGAGGATCAGTTGGCCCTATTCAGAGCTGTAGGATCCCAAAGAGTGGAGTGTAACAACAGTGGGTTCAAGGTGGAGTTTTGAGCCCTGATCTTAAAAACAAAATATTGGAAAAATAGGATCTCCAAATGCAGGATTCTGAAGCAAAGGACGTAGGATGTTGGCTGCCGAAAGCGAGGACCCATTTCCTGGGCTGTCTCTGTGGAATCCTCCAAGTTTGTCCTCCCTAACCCCTCCCCATCCCAATATTTAGATCTTGCTCTGGAGAACTACTCAGTGCTGAATTGGGCTTCAGTGACACCTTTGGGATAGCTGAGATGCATGGGTGTGCTTTTCTTAGCACTGAGTGGTCTCAACCTTCTATAATTTTTTTGCTGGCTTTGGACTCAGGCTTTGGGCCATCTCTTTTCCTAGCTGTCAGGTGGGCCTGACTGTCTGCTGCAAAGCAGGATTCATACAACTGTGCAAACCAAGAGTCAATGGGCAATAAGTGAGGACTTGAGAGACTCGTTTCTAGGGAAGGCTTGTGCATTTTAGGGTGTGACCTTGAAGACTTTTCTTGGAAGTCATCTAGGCCGCTCTGAATAGGTGACTTGCAGGATACAAAACTTCTGGATATCTAAGACCCACTGCTATATTCAGAAAGTCATCCATAAGGAAAGCTTCAATGTTCGCTGATGCCTGTTCAGAGGGGACACAGCATCCCACTGTCAAGAGCATCCTTGGGTGTGTGTGTTTGTGGGAAACTGAGGCAGCATTTAAATCAAGAACCAAAGCGGGGCTAGAATTACCATTGGCTATGTGACTTAAGTCTATTTCTCTACCTGTAAAATAGGAGTTTATCCCTCTGTTGCTGACTTCAGCCAGCCCAGGTTTGAGAATCTGAGGGACTTATTTTATTTATAGAGAGCCCCATGGCAGTTCAGGCCTCAATCTCCCTCCCTCAGAGAAAATGCTCACTCTCTCCCAAGCTCTCCCTCTTTTTTGTTCTGGGACCTGGTAATTATATGCTTAGAGATGAAGGCTTTTCAAAAACATCTTTCCCACCAATTTTCAGCTGGAAACATGCATAAAAAACAGAGATATTTTTATCCGCATGTTTCTTTTTTCCTGTCTCCTCCTCCCAGCAATGGGCAATTATGAGCTTTTGCCTTCAGTCAATCCATCCTGTAAGGACTCGCTTCAGAGGGAAATTCATTTCCGCAGTGATGCCAGCGATGCCAGCCGTCCCAGCAAATGCAGGCTGGGTGAGTGGGGGAGCAGGAGGGAGAGATGCTGTATCCAGCACATGTACACCTGGTCCCCAGCCCCACGCTGAGCCCAGGGTGGGTGGGTGGGTTTTTTATTTCATTTCTCTTTAAAGCGTTGCTAATTTGCTTTCATTATCTCCATCACTCTGGGGCCCCAGGGAGTTATTGAGCTTTGACAAAGGGGAAAGGAAGTCAGCCCCTGCCTAGGCTGCCTTTGCCAGGATCCCGCCCAAGCAGGAAATGGGTACAGGAGTGGGGAGGTTAAAGGGGTGCTGGGCAGGGCTGTAGACTCAGCCTTGACTGAAGCCTGGTTCTGTGGGTTTCAGGAGGGCGCATTCGGCATGTGGGGGGGGGGGGGCGGGGGCTGAGAAAATGAATGCCCAGAGACTCACTTTGGGAAGAACAGGAAGTGGCTGCCTGACAGAGGGCCACCAACAGGGCCGATCACCCTCCCACTCGCCACTCCTGTGTGCCAACTGGGAGAAGGGGGCCCCCTCTCGCCCCTGGGTCCAACCATCACAATTGTATATGGTAGCCCATTGTCAGCTCTCCAGAGAAACCAGCCTCAGCAGTCCACCAAGTGATTGGCCAGTCCTGGCTTGGTTGGCCTCACCTCAGAAGGCATTACTGGTTCAGTCGAAAAGGAAGGATGGACTTTGAATTTAGGCCAGCTTCAGCTTCTGATTTGAACTCTGCTGGCTACTGGCTAAGGGATCTGGGAAAAGTCATTTCTCCTGTCTCCTCCTACCCCATGACAGGCCTGTGTTCTCAGGGATAAGGCCTGTGGCCCAGCCTCAGCTCTTTTGGGCATGCCTCACCAAATAATGCCCCTCTGGCCATCATGGGCTGGACTAGGGCAGACAGCTGGATGGTGATGCATCGAAGTCAGTTCCGGGCTGACCTCGGAATGACAGCCCCAATTCTCACCGCTGACAAACCTCCCCTGGGGAGGGAAGCATGGAAAAGTCAACTTGGCATGCTGTTCAGTGCATGTTTTAAAGGGAAACAAGAAGAAATATATCAATAGATTTAAAAAGTAGATGCCTGATTCACTCGGTGCCAAGAATTGCAAAAGAAAAAGAACAAGGAAAGGGAGCACTGGGTGTGGGGCCCTTCCCTGTGCCAGGCATGCTGTAAGCACTATACACGCACTGAAGAGTTTAACTCTCTCAGGAGCAATGGGAGGAAGGTCCACTGATGATCCTTGTTTTACAGATGAGGAGACCAAGGCCCAGAGAGGTCACTAAGCTGGTGAGCTGCAGAGGAATGACTGGAATCCAGGCTTTTCTGGCCCCCCAACAGACCACATCCTTAACCCTTGGCTCTGTTCTCTCCTTCTCACAAGAGGGCAATGGACCCCAAAGGAGGGGAACCCAGGAAGGCAGTGTCAGCCTCCAGGAGGCCCTGCATCAGGGCTCACGCATCCATAGGCTGGGCACATCAGGCCTATCAGGAGCCGTGGGTATGCCCCAGAGAGATTGCCAGCCTGGCAATCCCCCTTCTACAAGGTGCGTGGGGTCCCTGGCACCGGGCCTGGAGCCACGCTTGGGCTGACATGGCCCTCCATGGGGCCATAGTGGCCCCAACATCATGTGGAATGGGGTGCAGGCTCAAGTCAGGCCTTGGCTTTGTGTCTTCTGGGTCTGTGCTCTGAAACTGGTCCTATCAGGGAGTGCGACCTCAAAACTGGGTTACCATGGAACCATTTTATTTCCTAATAGTGGTTATGTGGAGCAATGAAAAGACTCAATTCACCTGGCTGAGAGTAAAAGCAAAACTATGGTTAAGTCCCTCAGCCTTCCTGACCTCACCTTCTAATACTCTCCCCTTCACCAGCTCCATTCCAGTGCACAGTTCCCTCTGCCCAGAAGGTTCTTCCCCAGATATCCACCAAACTCCATGCCTCATCTCCTTCAGAAACTTGTGGAAGTGTCGCCTTCTCAGGGATGTCTTCCTCCATCAGCCTGTTTAAACTTGGACCCACCACACCGTCAACACCTTCCATCACCTTCCTTCCCTGCTTCATTTTTCTTTATAGCATGAAACACCATCTAATAGACCTCATCTTTTTTTTTAAACTTTGTGATTTTATTTACTATCTGCCTCTGCCCCACTAGGATATCAACTCCCAGGGAGCTGAGTTGTCTGCCTGTTCACTTCTGTGTCCAGAACAGAGAGCCTGGCACATGGTAAGTGCTCAGTAAATAATTCTGAATTCGATTCTCACAGATTAGGAGAATGGAAATCAAAGAGGTGAAGTGAGTTGCTCATGGCTATAGATTTGGGAAGAGGGAGAGCCAGGATGCAGACCCAGGCCTCCCTGGCTCCAGGCCGTAACCTCCACGGTATGGGGTCTGGAGTTCCCCCATGGCTATAGCCCAACCCGTGGAGCAGGTGGTCTGGTCTGCCCAAGCATCCAGGTGGTTTGGTGAGAGTTCCCTTAGAGAAGGGAGAACCCCAGGACACAGCAAAGGGACTCCATACCCCCTACACACACACACACACACACACACACACACACACACACACACACACACACACTGCCCAAGCCTTCCCAGCCCTGGCTAGATGGCAAGTGCTCACTCAGGCCTAGCAGGCCTTGGGAACAACGACCACTTTTGTGGCTGGGAGTGAGAAAAGAGTGAACACTGTGGGGGGGAATGAGAGTGGGGGACACACTTACAACACACACAACACTCCCTGCCAAAATCTGCGTTCAAGCCTGCTGTGTGCCCCAGCCCGGTCACACCTTTTCCTGCAAGTGTGCAGGATTAGTGGCAGGGAGGTTAACAAGGCTCCCAGGAGCAAGACGGGACATGGCCAGGGTACGGGTCTGAGAAAGAACTCGTGCAGGCAGGAGTCCTTCAGGGACAGAGCGCGTCCCACAGACCCAGCCCCAAGCTTGGCACTCACTGAGGATCACTGCCCGTGGCCTGACTTCTCAGTGCCTCAGCCTTCTCTGCAAAATGTGGAGGGTGCATGGGGTAGCCACCTGTTTGCTGTCTTTGTCCCCCTGCTCCAGGGGAGGCCATGTGACTAGATCTGGCCAAAGACCCAGTGATTGGTCAGGAATGGTCATGTGATCCAAGCTGGGCAGACAAGAGTAAGCCCTGGGACATTTGCTGAAACTGTTGGAAACAGTCCTTCCTTAGAGAGAACTGGGCTGGTTGACCTTAGGCTTGAAAGTACTAGGGCCCCTCTGGGTACCTCAAGAAGAGACAGTATGCCTGGAAATTATACTCCTCTAAAGAGAAGCAGAGACCTAGAGTCCTAAAGATGTTAACTGAGCACCTGGATCCTGCTGTGCCTAAAGCTCTATCTTTGGATTTTCCTGAAAAAGAGCCTCAGCTCTGACACCAACTGAGGTGGGTGTGATCATGAGGTTCTGTGATCTGGGGAGGAATCTGGGTGGGGGCTGCAGTGGTGAGGGTAAAGGTCACGTAAGTCATCAGAGAGAGAAAAAGCCAGGGAGATCATGAATGCCAAGATGAGGCGCTGTGATCAGATTTGAGTTTTAGAAAGCTCCCTCCCAAGGCAGCACAGGGAAAGGAAGTAGAGGCCAGGAGGCCAGGGAGGAGACTGGGCAGAGGCCCATGAAGAGGGGAATGATACCTCTCTGGCAGTATCCCAGGTGAGATCTCTGGGGCAGCACTGCCTTTGTGGTTCTGAGCACTGCAGGATGAGGTGACCCCACTCACCTGGGCCTTAGGTCAAAAAGACACATATGCCCAAGCCAGAAAGACAGTGCCTCCATTTATAGTGCAGTCACCAGGACAGGGTGGGGGCAGACTACATGGGGTCAAATTCCAGCTTTGCCATTTCCAGATGTGTAGCCTTGGACATGTTACTTAACACCTCTATGCCTCAGTTTCCCTAACTGTAAAATGGGGAGAATAATAGTCCTGAGCTCACAGTTTTGCTGTGAGGATTAAATGAGAAAATGCGCAGACTGGCACAGAGTAAGATCTCAATAGCTGTCAGCCACTTTGTTCACATTATTATTATCTGGGGGCCAGGGGGTAACCCCGCCTCTGGCCCTTGCCGTGGGTGGGGAGGTGGCAGCCTAAGTTCACTGGGCCCTCGGAAGCAGGGCGGAGGGAACGCTGCTGTAAAATCACGTGGGTACCGATCCTGGCTCGGCTACTTCATCGTAGCTGTGGGGACTTGGGTGGACCACCGCCCCTTTCTGGGCCCATTTCCTTATCTGTCCACTGGGATCACAGTCCCTGCCTTTGGAGTTGTGACGAGGTAAAATCAGGAGAGTGTCACATGTGGGAAGGGATTGACAGGGGCGGTCCCGGAGCACTGAGTGGAGGATGACCTGGTCCTGCCTCCTGACAAGCTTCCTGTTGTGGGTAGGGGGCAAGAAAGGCACCGCCCAGCAGACTGAGGTTGGAGAGACAGATGGACAGATGAAGGATGCAGCAATTACATGTGCCCTAGAACCCCTCCCGGCGGCTCAGCCCTAGGCACACGCAGGAATGTGGCAGCTATGTGACCTGGTGCCAATGAATTTCTAAAGCCCTAGGACTCACCTACCAGATCCCAAGAATTCACCAACCGGACTCTTAGGCAGGGTCTCTGCCTCCCGCCTCAAGGTCCAGGAGCTCCCTCCAAATCACCTGACCTCTCCTTTGCTCTCATACCTCTAGGTAGGGAGTCACTCCCAGCAGCTTATGTGGAGGTGAATGCCCTACCTGAGGTACCTCTGAGGGGCTGAGCACTGACTTCTGGAACTCCAGAGCCTGCTGCCCCTGATGCTCAGGACAGCCCAGAGGACTCAGCCCCCAGCTGCAAGACAGCGGCCAGGGTCAAACAGACAGCCTTGTCACCTGCCCACCCTGGCCAGGTGTCCCACCCCCTGCACTCCCTCCAAGCCTTGGGTCTCATGGGAGTGGCAGTCCCGGTCTTAACCATCCCAGTCCCTCCTTGGGGCAGCAGTTCCAGAGGGATCAGAGGGTTCAGCCCCATCACTCTGCCTACAGGTCTCCCATGACTTACCGGCCTCTCCAGGGGTCTCCCGGCTGAGCCCACACAGCATGTCTGCTATTGTCTCCCTGCTGACCACCAGATCCCTCAGGAACCACGCTGCTTGGCCCCTCCCTCACTCTCCCCAGGGAGGGGCTGTGGGAGGGAAGCTCACAGCTCCCACTGGCTGGGCACGGAGTCCGCCCACTGCTACAGGAGGCTCTCTACTTAAAGGGGACACGGCTGTTGTCATGTCTGACTTCTGGATGGGGTTCAGCATCCCCACACCCACAGCCTGGGAAGGGGAACTTTGAAAATGGCATACCTAGGCCTCTCCTAGGGCCCCCAGGCAGATAGATCTTAGGTCTGGTTCAGCCTCTAACTTGCCCTGGGACTCTGGCAAGTGATTGCCCATCCTAGGCCTCAGTTTTTCCATACAGAGAAGGGTAATAGTGCCTTACAAACTTTTTTTTAAGTAGAGTCAATTCCAACAGAGTCTAAAGATGTAAATCAGATGAAGTGCGGTCAGTGGTCGATGCCAAGGTATGTATGTGGGTCTCAGGTTAGAGACTTTTGTTCTTGGAGCCTCCCGGGGACCTTCAACTAACATACTAGGTGGATGTAACTACCTCCACCAGGCCTCAGTTTCCTTTTCTGTGAGGTGGAGTTTGGGGAAGATAAGTCCAGCAGCCTGCCACATGGAGCATCCCTCCAGCTTTTTGGGAAGACCAAGTGAGCTGGGCCAAGGACCTGCCCATCTCTGGGCTTGATGGTCAAGGGCAGCTGGTCACAACTCCAGCCCCAGCTGGGTCTCAGCCCTCCACGTTCCTAGACTCCTCTATGCCAGCTCAGGACTGACCCTGGCAGCCCTGAAAGACACCCAGGGCCCTTCCTCCAGTTCTCCAGCTGTTTCTGCTCTCTATCCCACCCACGTGTATTGGCACAAATGAGGGTCAGACACCACATAGGTGCTGCAGAGAAGGGTGGGTGATAGCGATATGGAAAAAATCTGTACATCTACACATTGCATCCAGCTAGATGCAGCAGAGAACAAGACAAATGAGGTCTCAGCTCGCAAGAGATTCTTGGATGCCTGGGAATAAAGGAGGCTCATATTTGTTCTGTGTCCCGCAGGGAGTGGGAGAGTGGGCCCAATGGTTAGGGACGAGGGACATCTTCTGGGTTCCCTCCCGAGAAGAAGTGCCCAACACGAAATCCAGCCCTTAATTCCTGGGCCACCATACCAGCTCCTGCAACCTCAACACTGATGGCTCCCTCAGAACAATCCAGACTCTAACTCTGATTTGGGGCCTGCTGTACCCCTGTATCTGTAGGTTCATGTTGCTCCCCTGTTGCTCATTTCCCATGGATGCCTTCCTCTTTGGGTGACTTCAGGCACATCCAAGAGGACAGGGTCCAGGTTCCAGGTTCCAGGTGAGGTTCCCTAGGGCCAGCAGTGAGGCCAAAGGTCTAAAAGAGACACCAAATTCTCAGCCATGGAAGGGATGGTGAGTCCAGTGGGTCAGAGAGGGAGAACCCGGATCGGGCCAGGCAAAGAAGAGGGGGCAAGCTCCTGATGTGGTCCACAGTGCCAGCCGATGGTCAGGACAGCACTCTCAGTGAAGACCCTGACCATCGTCAGGGTACCAAGGGCTGCTTTGGAGCAGTCCCGGCTCCATACCAGGCAGGAAGGAATGCGGCCTTCTTGGCATGTGAATATCTCTAAGAGACACTTGCTCTCTTTTCCCCGAATTTTCAGCTCCTTCAAGGAGGAGGGCTGAATGGCACACAAACCTTTAGAGTTACATCTGCCTCCTCTCATAAGAAAATATTTGCTAGCCATACAGATGCATTTAAATGAGCTATTAAGACGGGCTGTTGGAAACCTCGCCACGTTTCTGTCTCTCTCGCTGATCCTTTGGAATTTACTTTTGTAAATGAGAAGCTCCTGGAAAGGTCGTGCCATGGGTTATGGGAGAGCTTGCAGGCAGCATTTCTCTGAGTGCCTGCTGTGCCAGGCACTGAGGACACCAGGAGGCAGGTGGAACTCAGTGTCTTGCCTTTGCCCTCTGCCTCCATCAGCCCACCAAGCACATCTGCATTTGATTTTATCCAAGAGTATGTTTGGAACCAACGGTTAGTCTGTTTGGAACAAGTCAGATTTAAATAAATCATTGGCACAGAGAGGTTAAGTAACTTCCCCAAGGTCACCCAGGTATAAGGATGGAGCCAGGTTCACATGGTCTGTTCTTAAAGGCGCTGATATGGGTCTCTCAGAATTTCAGGGGCTTGCAAAGGAGCCCAGAAGTGCATATGAGGAGCAGGTACCTCTGGCCACGGCTCCACTGAGGAGGTGCTTCTGAGCCTGACTTTGAAGGATGGGAAAGAACAGTCAAGAAAGGAAGAAGCCATTGCAGAGAGTCCATAAACGCAATCCCATGTGATGAGTGAGGAGGCCAGCTGGGAAGTGGAGATGTAGCCAAGTCATGAAGGAACAACTGAGGCCTCACTTCTCCAAGTGTGGTCCAAGGACCAGCAGCATGGGTGTCACCAGAGTTCACCAGCAATGCAGGCTCTCAGGCCCCGCCCAGGCCTGCTGGATCCAGACCTGCATTTTAACAAGGTCCCAAGGAATTCGGATGATGTTTCAGAAGCACAGCATTAGGAGTTTGGCTTTCCTCCTGCAGGCAATGGGAGCCACGGATAGTGGTAGAGTAAGGTAGGGAGAAGGCTCTACAAGGACCTCAGACATGGAGCTCAGCCAAGGGAGACACGGGGAGGATCTCCCCCGAGAGATGGCCTAAGAGCAGACGGAGCTGCTGATCACCTGACTCCAAAGACAACCCCTCTCCTCCAAAACTTGAAGCAGCAGAGGAAAAGGGGGCTGACTGCTGGGTGTGTGCAGTGGCTAGAAGCTGGACTTGCTAGGGTCCCAGGAGGCCAAAAGCTCCCAGTCACAGCATTTGCTCCATGTTTCCAATGACGTGGATGGCCCGTGAAGGGGACTGGGTGGCTTGGGGGAGCTGGCAGGACCACCAAGGTGGTGGGCAGCTCCTCCAGGGTCAGGAAAGGCCCCGATACCTTTGTATCTTCAGGTTTACGAGACAATTGAAGAATGGATTGCTGTGTGACTTGGGGCACATGTCTAAACCTCTCTGGACCTCAGCTTCCTCACTTGCCGAATGGGAATAATAAAAGTACCTAGCCCCTAGGGCCGAGGAGACCATATATTAATGAATCAGAAAGCATTCATTCATCTATTTTCCTGACACAAGTGTCACAACAACACTGTGAAAGAGACCAGAGAGGCATAAATTCAAGGTTGGATGCACTCAGGTTCAAATCCCAGTTCTGCCACCCGCAAGCTGTATGATTCTGGGTAAGTCACTCTGAATGGGCCTCTACTTCCCCACCCATGAGGAGTGAGAGGCAGAGACCTTGGAAGGACTTTGCAGCCTGTGACTGCCCAGCACACACTCATGACCTCTTCCCCACACAGGGCCAGCCCTGTAGGGCCCTTCTTGGTATCTCTTAATGGGGCACCACTAGCACCACTGTTGGGACATCCTCTGGTGTGCTAGGCTATCCCTCATGCTCAAGGACCCCTGGCAGTGCCAGCCAACCAACGGGCAGCGGCCACTGCAATTGGGAACCAAGAAACCCCATGCTGCATAGATAGGAAAACCAAGACCCAGAGAGGGCTGTGTCTTAGCTCACTCCTCACCCCCCCCCCCCCCACATACACACACCAATGCTGAGCAGAGGCCTGGACCCTGGCCTCTATCCTTCCTTCAGGCCCCAGAGCTAAGTCCATCATAATCACAGGCAAGCTCTGCCTTGAGCCCACCAGCGGCTCTGACTGACAGCCGGAAATGAAGTCTGGGTGCAGAGATGGCTATTCGAGGAGAGACAGATAAGCCCTTTATTGCTGCCCAGTCGCTTCTTCCTCCCTCTCTCCTCACACCCCCCTAGAGGTCAGGCCAGGGCAACTGCTCCCCTGCCTGGTGGTGAAACTTTTCTGTAAGGTGGGCACCATCATCCCCATTTTACAGATGGGGAAACTAAGATCCATTCTGTGATTCCACCAGCCACAGGCAAGGGGCACTAGGTGACCCTCTCTTAAGGGGTATTGATTGGCTGTGGACCCCACTTCAGTCAAGCTTCCCCACATCTCCCCCTATCCCAGTGCTCCTCATCTGAATTCAGGGAGGGCTGGCTTGTGCCACACCCTTGGGCCTCTCCCAGACTGACACCTGTCAGTTCCCAGCATCCCTCACTGCCCACAGCCCTTCTCCAGCCCTGGAGAGCAAGGGGGCAAGGCCAAGCGGTCTGAGGTGACTGCAAGAGCACAGCCTGACAGACAAGGGAAGAGGAAACCTCCAGGATGTGAGAGAAACCCAGCTGATGGTTCTTCAGGACCAGGTGGAGTAGAAACTCTGTGTGCCAAGCTTCATTTTCAGCACTTTACATTTGCTTTATCATTTCCTCCCCACAACATCCCTACTTTAGAGGTGAGGAAACAGGGGCCCAGAGAGGTACAATCATTTGCTCTTAGTCACACAGCGTGAAGGTGAGCTGGGATTGGAACCCAGGCCCTCCCGATGCCATCAACACAAACACGCCCCACCCAGAGCTTCCTGAGTAGTGCCCACACGGAAATCTTTTACCAGCCCACCCATGTGCACATGGATACAGGAAGAACAAAGGGACAGTGGGGCAGAGGTCCCACACTGCTGCTCATACAGGACCTACTCTGTGCCAACAATGTTACTCATGATGTTAGAACACCAGTGTCTATTGCAGAAGGAACTATAATCAAAGAGGATCAACTAGGAGCCCAGAAAACAAGAGGTCAAGAGGCATGGCCTTGGAGAAATCAGGGCAAGCTGCCTGGTGGAGGTGACATCTAAGCCTTGAGAAACAAAGGAACCAGACACTCAAAGATGAGGTGGGAAGAGAATTCCAGGTAGAGGGGACAGCATGAGCAAAGGGTGAGGGGTGGTAGAAAGGTGCACTGTATGTGTAGGGAAAGGCACCAACCAGAACGGCGGGTGTCAGAGGGCCCCAAAAGAGCAGGTGGGCTGGATAGGCAAGTGGGGCTGGGTCCCAAAGACAGATGTCTGCTTCAGAGGAGGGAATATACCGAATGGAGCATTCTTGGCACTGTGGCAGCCATGTGAATGACATTTAAGGAGGAAGGTTCTCCAGAGCCCCCTCTAATGAGATGATGGGAGGGTGGGCTACACACAGGACCTGTGCAGTGTTATGGGGACTGAACTATCAGGCGAAGCTCTGGGGCCTCTGCACACCAGAGTCTGATTACAGTGACTCCCTCTTGTGGCTGGAGAATGACAAGCTTTGGGAGGGGCAGGCACGGCCCTCTTTCTCTGCCCTCTAGTGCCTGAGTGGAGTGGGAGATTGGCCTCCGTCCCAGGATCAGCCTGATGGTTAGTTAACACTGCCTGGAATCCTACCTTCTACCCACTAAGTCAAGCATTACCCTTTGCCTAAGTGCAAATGCCCCAGATTAAAAGGAAAGGGACTAACATTTATAGAGTGCCTACTGAGTACCTAGTACTTTATGTGAAACCTTTCAAAAGCCCTGCTAATACCATTTTACAGAGGAGAAACTGGGGCCCAGAGAGAAGAGGCTTAGCCAAGGCCTCCAGCTAGGATGGGCTGAGGGTCAGATAATTGGAATCAGGTGCTCCCTCCCTGGGTACTTTATATGGGCTCTTCCCTCTGCTCGAAGCCCTCTTTCCTGCATTCATCCTTTGAGCCTAACATAAACATTGTCTCCACCAAGAAGCCCACTCTGACTACGCTACTTTCTCACAGTCTTTCTTCCAATGCGTTTGGCTCACCTGTCTTTTCCACTAAATGGTGGACCCTCAACTGTTTTGTTCATTGATTTTGACCCTATGCCCAACGTTGGGCCTTGCACACGGTAAATGCTAATTAAGTGTTTGCTGAATGAATAAATGAATGAATGAGAAATCAATGATGAATACACATAATCTCTGGATGACTATATTGGAAATAATTCATCGCCTCTAACACTTCAATATGATGCAGAAAATCCTTTCTGCTGTCAGGTACAGCTGGGACACCTCCACAAATGGGGAGATCACCTCATGAATAGTTCACTTTATTCCTAATCAGGCGTGAGGGATGAGAGTCACTCTGATATCCTGAGCTGGAGCTTGCCTCCCTGTGGCTCCCCCAGGACCCCTGCCCAGTACCACCCTGCATAGTCTCAGGGGCTGTCTGGTCCAAGGTCATGGCCTTTGAGCCCTGGGCTGGAGAGGCCACAGCTCAGAGTCTTGATGTAGCTTCAGTGGGGACCCACCAGCTCTCCTCCCATCCTGAGGGCCTCTCCGCAGTGTGGCTGGAAAGAGTAGGTGGCCATTCTTCCCATTCATCTATGGCAGAGCTCATATGTGTGTCTTTAATTCCCTATAGCTTTCAGCATACTTAATGGTGGCGCTTGCTTTAGGCCCATGAGGCCGGGATAATCTCTTCTTTTTACAGATAAGGAAACTGGAGTTCAGAGTGGTAGGCGAATGAGGAAATCAGGTGTCTGGCTCTAAAGCCTTAATCACAGTCCTCGAAGGGGCTTTGTGTGATGATAGTCCCATCTGATTTTGTGCCCTCCTAGTGGGCCTGAATATTGAAAGAGAACCCTGGGGTTATGGACTAATGATGGAAGTTCAGGTAGGGTGATCATTTGGGAAGGCCCATCCAAGGACTCCACATAGCCCAGCTCAGAACCTACCAGTAAGATCCAGGCAGTGGGCCCCTCCAATGAAGGGGTGTGTGTGCGGGGTGGGGGGAGCTCTTCAGGGTTAGGGGTGGGGCCTGGCAGAGGCCACTTGCTTGAGGACAAGGCTTGACCCTGAGATTTCCAGGCCAGTGCCTGCTGCCTGACAGCTGAGGCACCCATGTTCCATGGCATCCTCAGTGCTATTCAGGAAGAATCATTGGGATGCTGCCAACTGATGTCCAGAACTAGCCTGCCCTCCTTTCCAGCCTCATCTCTCCTCGCCTCCCCAAAACTGAACACTGCGAGTCCACTTGTACCTCCCACCCTTCACACTCATGCTCCCCACAGGAAAGCAGTCTCCCTAATCCCTCACCTGCCTGGCCAAATCCTGCAAGTGCTCCAAGACTGGCCCACTGTCCCTTCCCCCAGGTAGCCTTCCCTGATCCTCCAGCTGGTTGATGCCTCATCTGAGTCCCCAAAGCCCTCAGGCAGCCCTCAGTCCTGTTTTTGTCAACTCACCAGATGTCCCCTCTTCCTTGCTCATCTTCTCCCAGATGAGCCTGATACCAAAGTGGTGATAAACATTCTAGTCTGCCCCTGCCAGCCTGTTAGCACCCCCTCCTCCAGTAGCGGCACCATGGGGGCCTTAGAGGGGCCCTGGGTTCAAGTCCCAACTCCACTTCTGACTGGCTGGGTGACCTTGAGCGAAACTGTAGAATAGGGGTACATGTGTAGGCTAGGGTAGGAGTAAGACCTGTGGTCTCTGGGGGCTGCTTTGGCTCCACCCTCAGTCGGCCTGGGACCCCCCCCTCACCTCAGCCTCCAGCTTGGGCTCCAAATGATCCCTAGCTATTTCCAAACCTCGGACCTTCCTCAACAGACCCGTTCTCCAAACGAACTGAGATGTTGAGACTCAGCGAGGGGCAGAGACCTTCCCCAAGGTCGCCTGCGGGGACTCCGGCCGCCGAAGTTGTGTGGCTGTGTGAGGTTGCCGTGTATGTGCCTTCCCTCCTCACCCGCCCACCTGCCCACACATCTGCTTATGAGTCACCGCCACCTTGGCCAAGACAGCAAAATTCGGGGGCTGGAGAGACAAGGTCAGCCCAAGGGGAGTGGGTGGGGAGATGGGGGGAGGCCAGGAGGCTTCCAGCCATAGGATTGCAGAGCAGGGGGGAGGGTGGGGCACAGAAGGTAAACTGAGGCCAGGAGGGTCAAGGACCTGCACCAGGACCACAGAGAGTAAGGTCAGCCTCGGTCTCCTGTCTGATGGACATTCCTTCTGCTCCACTAGGCCATCTCCCCAGAGAGGGAGATGGGGCCAGCAGCCTTCACAATTATCTGGGCAATTAAGACAGGCAGATGGTCCCGCTGGACTGAACATTCAAGCTGACAAATGGGGGCAATGCTGGGACATTAGCTGACAAGATCAGCACTGGTTCTCCTGGGTGATCCAGGCGAGGAGAATGTGCTGTCCGGACATTCACTCAAAGTATGTACCACGAATTAGGGAGGGGCCCGGCTTATCTGCCTGCTCTGTCCTGTCAGACTTCCCCAGACCTGGGCTCTACTGTGGGCTCTGCCCTAGGAGAGGGACACAGACAGGCTGGGGCATGGACAGAAGCGGTGACCATGTGTGGAGGGGTGAGAGACCCTGAGAAGCGGGGCTGCTCAGCCTGGAGGGGGGCCTGTGGGGGACCTTATCGCTCTCTCTGTAGGGCTGTCCTGGGACAAGGGGAGTAGAGCAGAGCAAGGACAGAGAACCCTAGGGGAGCCTGAAGAAGACAGAATTGTAGCCACACGCTGAGAATGCAACAGAGGGGCCTCCTGTTCCTAGCTGGGGAGACCAGATAACTGACTACTGAGAAATGTCCTGTGCTGAGGACATTTGGGCTTGGAAGTGAGACTGCTTGGGGAGGCCCCGACTCTGCTATTTTCTTTCTCTCTGTGTGAGTTTGTAAAGTCCCTTCCTCTTTGAGTTTCCCCACCTGCAAAATGGGGCAATTTCTTTCACAGCTCACATGGCTGTTGTGAAGAAGAGAAAGTCCATATGAAGTACTTAGCACAGCACCTAACATACAGCGAGTGCTCAATAAATGCTTGGGAAACAAAGACTAGGTCCAGAGGTTTGTTCCAGGCTATTGGGATTCCAGGAGCAATTTCAAAGGTGAGAATTTATCCCTGGCTCCTTGGTAAAGAAAGAAATTGCATAGCTGATCTGAACTCCTGGGGCTTGTGCACTGAGAGGGGCAGAGGCCTGGGAGCATTGGGGGAAGGAACTGGTTTCCCCCTTGGGAGTCAGATCTGAGACCCCATCGCAGCTGCTGCGGTGTTAAAAATGCCAGGAGCCGGATGTGGAGGCGAGATATAGACAGAGTAGAACCTCATTATGCAGGGAAGGAAGGAGTAAATAATTCATCATAGACGTGCTCCCCAGAGTGGGTGGGAGGACAAAGCCGGGGGAGGGGGCACAGCGCAGCCTTTCCCTGTGCCCAGGAGGCCCCATGCAGCCAGCAGGAGAGGTTACTATCTTAATAACCTTGTTCTCTCTAAAGCTGCCCATCGTACCTCCAACACATCCACTTTTCCAGCTCCGGCCTGGGAGGTGAGGGATGGGCCCCTGCCCAGAACCTCCCTGAGCTCATCTCTCCCACCTTCCCCTTCACCCTCTCTGCTCTAACCTTGCCAGGCTAGGAGCACCCAACATGTTGAGAGCCCAGGAACTCTGCACAGGCTGTGGCCTTTGCCAGCTACACCTTTCCCCTAGATAGCTGCATGGCTCCCAACCTCATCTCCATCAGGGTTTTCTTCTAATGTCACCTTCACAGGGCGGCCTTCCCTGAACACCCCATTTAAAATCTCACCCCACTACCCACACACCCTATCCCCTCTGCCAGCTTTATCTTTCTCCACAGCATGCATCACCACCATACATTTTCTTTTCTTTTTTTTTTTTTTTTTACTTATCTTGCTTCCTCACTGTCATTCCTAGAATGTCAGCTTCAGGAGGGTAAGGATCTACATTGCTCTTTTTCCCTGTTGTACCCCCAGGGTCTGCAGCAGTATCTGGCACCTAATAGGTACTCAGATATCTGTCGAAGAAGCGAATGGCTCAGTGTATTCTGCCGCCTCAACATTACGGATTCTGCCCACCCTGTAGCCTATGTCCTCATTTTTCACATAGCACTTTAAAAACTCAGTTGCCCTTGCAGCCACCCAACGAGGAAGATTCTAATATTAACCCCAATTTACAGATGAGAAAACGGAGGCCCAGAGAGGTAAAGCCACTTGCCCCAGTTGCACAGCTGGGATTTACACCTGGGAGTTGGCCCCAGGACCTATGCACAATCTGCCCCGTTCACATTGACACACATGAAATTAAATCCCTCACCCCTTGAATCGAGTGTGACCATTTTACGCTGCCCAGAAGCCAAAGAGTAGCCCTTTGGGAGGCGCTGTCATTATGTCTAAGCTATGGAGGGAGGCACAGTGACCTCAGAGTGTCTGTGTCCTCTGTAGGCACAGGATACAGCACGTGGGTGTGAGAGTCAGGACCCCCCCCTCTCCAGGCCTTTGTTTCCTCATTGTCCAGATCCGGACAATGACAATGTCAGGACTGTCTGGGGTCAGCCTAGGGTGTGAACTGGGCGTCCAGCACTGCGGAGGTGCGCCCATCCCAGTGCACACACAGAGGTGTTCCTGTTACATCTCGAAACCAGGATCAAAATCGGGGGAGCTGAGCCAGGACTGAACGCTCCCTTCCCCAAGCCCCCCAGCTCCGGCTTGGGCAGGGCATGCTGCTCTTGAATTTGAGCAAAGCCTCAAATACCAGTCTGGGGCACATAGGAGGGGTCTCGGGTGGCCACGCGGACCAGGAACCCAACCTACCCAACCTCAAGGAATCACAGGGTGAGGAACTTCAGGGTCCTACCCAGATAAGATGGAAAAGAGAAAAGCCTATTTAAAAATATGGTCTGGAAGTGGGGAGATGTTTCCTCAGGCATTTAAAATATATATATATATATATCTTTAAAAAAATTCCTCAGGCATTAAATATATATATTGGAAAAGAAGACAGAGAGACAGAGGAAACACCTCCTCTTTCCCCAAGCTCTTAAATTCTTCTCCCATGAGCTTTCGTATTTTTACAAACGGATGTGCAGGCTCACTGTCTGGGCAAAGGAGTTCACATGCCTCCTTTAGAGCCCCCATGAAGGAATGGAGAGCATCATCACACAGTGTGCCCTCAACCAGGGCATGCTCCCTTCTGTTTTCTTGTTCGGGGCTTGCTGGTCTCAGACCCAATCACCCTGGGGTCAGTGGTATGTGCATGGGGAGGCAGTGGGAGAGGGGGGTTCTGAGAAGAAGAGGAAGCAAATTGCCGGTCCTCTGATTGGAAGTTGGAATTCAAAAACTAGGTGTCTCCTGAAGCCAGGCCCTGCCCCAGTCTTTCTGAATCATCTTTGCAGTCTCGGGAAGGTGGTTTTTCTTGAGTCCATTTTATCAATGAGGAAACTGAGGTTCTGAGTGGGCCACACAGTGAGTAAGAGCCAGGCGTAGGATTTGAATCCAGGTTTGTTGGGGACAATTCAAGCACTTCCTGAATTTCCACAGGGCAGAACCTGGTCCACAGCATTTAGTTGGCTGTTCTCCCAATCCTGAGGAAGCTCAAACTGGAGCAGCCCCGGATGTGTCTGTGCATCCCTCCAGCCCGGGAGAAGCCCGCTGGGTTCTCAGGGTCTGTGGACCTCCGTGGGACAACAGCCTCGATGGGGGTCGGGGCTCCTCCATTGGGGGAGGTCCAAACACAGGAGTCCCTAGAAAGCGACAAGGGAAACTCTGTTCCTGATACTCTTCAGGCTTTGGCTGGTCTGTCCCTATGGAAGGGGCTTCCAGGGACCTTCAGGATGTCAGACCACCAGCTGCTGTGAGCCAGTGCAAAGCCTAGTGTCCTCCATCACCCCAAGAGTCCTTCTACCCCTTGACCTCTTCTGAGATAACCCTTCCCTATGTAGGACTCTTAGAGTCTAGAAACTGCTCATGGCAATTATGAGAGCTGGTGTGAGAGCCTCCGTATGTCAGCTGTGTGGCCTCAGGCAAGTTACTTAACCTCTCTGTGCCTCCGTTTCCCCCTCTGCACAATCAGAATAAAGATGGAACCAACCTTGCGGGCTGTTGTGAGGAGTTAACGAGTTAACACATTGCTTGGCATACAGTGGCACTGAACTAATGTCAGTTACTCTTGTTATTACCAGTATGATTATTCTTAGTTCTGAGGCCTGAAGCACAGACTGTTATCCCACCCCTTCCCCCACTCCCTCTAAGTTGTAGATGGGGAGACGGCAGCACAGGTTTTGCCTGTGGCCACACAGCCTGGGGGGCTTCTCCCCCACCCAGAGCCCCCTCCTGGGACCCTCTTAGGGGCCTGACATATGTCCAGGCATGGAACCCTGCATATATTGGACTCATCAAAGACTCAGTCTCACCCTCGTTAGTCCCTTCTGACTCGACTCCCCACGCAGAGCCGCCACCCTCCACATACACACGCCTCCATGCACAAAGGACCCCTGCTGGTTCAGCTGACCTGAGCAGTTCCATGCACTGAACAGGGAGGGAAGAAAAGGCCATCAGAGGCATGCCACGTGAGGGGGCGATGAAGGAGACTGTGGCACAGAAAGGGAGGGATGGAAATGGGCACACACAGAGACACAGAGAGGGAGGGAGGGAGAGGGCAACAACGAGAGAGGGACAGTAAGACAAGAGAAAGACAGAGCAGGAAAGAGAGAGAGAAAGAGAGGAGGAGGAGGAGGAGAGGGAGAACAGCAGACAAAGAGAGACTGTAATATATGAAGAAATAAAGAGGCAGAAGCAGAAAGATGGACAGAGAGTTAGAGACAGACGAAATGATGGCCAGAAAGAGAGAGAGAGGGATTGAACAACCCAGAGAGATGGAGAGATGGAGAAGGCAGCAGGAGACTACAGCTGGGGCAGAGAATTCAAACACACACACAGATTCAGAAAGAGACTCAGAACTGAAAAGAAACCCAAAAAGCACAAGAGACAAGGTCGAGGCAAAGCGGAGAGAGACAGGGCAGGGCGGAAAGGCCCAGAGAGGAGGTCCCCCTGGGCCCCTCAGCCTCCCTCCAGACGCAGGTCCAGCCACCCAGCCCCGGGGCAGGCAGCGGAGTCTGCCCAATGCCCGTTCCCGCAGTACCTTTGGGCCGCCGCCTCACCACGCCCAGCCGCCACTTGAGCGACACGGCCAGCATCGCCCCCTCCAGCCCTCAAGGCCCAGGGCCAGGGGCAGACCTGCCCTTGGACGGGGCACTCCTGGAGCCTAGCACTCCTCTGCGCTCCGGAGAAGCTGCCTGAGCCGACTGGCAGAGGCTGGGCGCTCCCTGCCCCCGCCCTTTCTGAGTTGCTAAAATAGATAATCCTCCCTGGAGCCAGCGGTGGTGGCATCCGTGGCGGCAAGCCCTTTCTCCACTGTAGTCCCGGCTGGAAGTGTAGCTCTGGGGTGTTCTGAACCCTGTGGCAAATCTTCGCACGCCTCTGCCTCCACCCTACCCCCCAAGTCCTCTTTCTCCCTAAATGCTTACCTTGCTCATCCCTTCTTCTGCCAAAATCTACCAATCCCACCTTCCCTAGGCAGGGCTGTTGGAAGCCCCCAGGCCTTTGTACTTGCAAGGTCTTTCACCTGGAATGTCCTTCCTCTCTGGCTCCACTGAACTTCTCTGCCTGGAAATGTTTGGTGGGCCTTCAGAGGTCCCTGTTTGCTGAAAGTCCCTGCCTGCTGGGTCTCAATAATGCTTTACATACTAGGTTGAGATGATCTACCCCTCTTAAAACCTGGGAGCACCCAAAGACAAGGACAGGGCCTACCTGCCCTGTGTCCCCTGCAGTCAGCACAGGCATTTGATGGGGTCATCAGTGAAAAATGATGAGACCTAGGCCCTGCCTCCTCACTGCTAACCTCTACAGTTATCCTCTTTTGTGGGATAACCGGAGAGTCCTCCCAACTGGCTGGTTGGGTGGAGTTGATGGGACCACATGTGAGTGTTCCAGGCATTCAGCAAGAACTCAATAAGTGCATCTGGCATCCCTTCCTCTTGCTGAATAGAAAAGTTCCAACTTAGCAAACAGGAGTGAGAGGAGGAATCAGAGAACACAGGTGTCCGGAGATGGGAAGACCTGGGTGAATTCTGACTTGGCACGCTCCACTAAGCCTCAGTTTCCTTATCTGACTAATGGGGCTAACAGTTCTTGTCTCTCACATAGTGAGGGCTGTATGAGATCATGTACCTAGAGTGCTAAGTTGAGTCTAGCACATAGTAGAGCTCAATACACCATAAGTTACAGCTATTAATATTGTGATTATTCTGCATGAGCCTAACCCCAGTGTGTGAGTGGAGACGGGAGGTCCAGCAAGGTAAGGAAGGGCCTGGCTGAGGTAGACAGGAAAGTCAGGAATTCAGTGCTTTCTGAGAACATCTCGTTTAAGCCTCACGGTGCACCAGGAGGGTCCTAGTGTCATCCTCATTTTCCAAATGAGGAAACTGAGGCTCAGGTACAAAATGCCTCCATGCTCAATAGCGTGCAATTGGCAAAGCAAGGTCTCAGGTGCCAGCTATCAGACTATGACACTGCCACATCCAGATGATAGAGAAGCCCTTGTAAAAAAAAAAAAATAATAACCCTACTGTGTGCCTGGCTCTGGGCTGAGCACCCTGCCACTTAGTCCAGGGAGGTGAAGCTGCTTGCGGGGGGTCATGCAGACTGTTAAGGGCAGAGCTGGGGTGAGAGTCTGAGTCCAAAGCAGGGGGCTCTAGCCAAAGGAAGGTGGCTCCCCACCTCAATCTTCGGTGCAAAGACAAGGGCGTAGGTGGTCTCCATCGCCAGCCGAAATGGACACGTAGAAAGTACAGCAATAAATAAGGCTGCACAGGTAGGTGGGAGCTCAGGCATCTGGGTGGGGGAGATCCAGTGCCCTGGCCTAGAGGAGCGTTTCCTGTCACCAGTTTACCCTGGAGGATGCCATGCAAATGTCCCAGATCCCACAGGTGAGCACATCCCCAGGGCAAGATCCACATATAGAAAGGTGGGTCAGCCCACAAAGGGATCCACTCCAGCCTCTACCCCTCCATTCTGGTTTTCCCATTTCTGCCTCAGCTTCATAAAGCCCCAGAGACCCTATTTGCTGCCACCCCCACCAGCTTCCAGAAACAAATTAGCATCTCATCAGACATGCCTTTAATCTCTTCCTCGAGGCCCTTTCTTCAGATGGGCCAAGCTATGCTGATGTAAGTAAGACAGAAACCTCAGGGATGGGGGCAGACCCCTCTTGAGCACTCTCCAGGCTAGGGGAGGGAGAGGACCAGAACCTTCCATCCCTCATTCACTTATTCAACAAATATTTATTAAGCACCTTCTGTATGCCAGGCCCAGAGGCACAGCCATGAATAAAACCAAGCCTTCATAATGCTGATTCTTGTTGGAAAGTCAGAAGAAATGACAAATGTAAGAAGTAGATGTTCAGTATGCTGGGAGGTGAAACATGCCAGAAATAAATGGAGCAGTGAGAGGTGTATCAGAGTACAGAGGGAGATGTTGCCCATTACGAAGCCGGGTGGTCTCCCAAGAACCCAGACTGTGGTCCCTAAATACCTCTTCCCCAGGGCTGATTCCAGGACCAGGTTAGGTAAAATACAGCCTAAGCCTGGAACATCTTGTGGTGCCAAAAGTAAGGAAAGACTCAAAGTCTGATGTGGGAATGCTGAAAGGACACAGAAGCCAGCCTGAGGGGCCCCAATGTGGGACAACTCGAACATCAAAAAATAATAGTGACTGTAAAACTGTAAAAATCCGTGTGTTCATAATTCTCAAAAACAATCTCATGGATCCCTTTGGAGGTAGGTTAAGGCATCACCTCATTATTCTGTAAACAGAAAACGAAAGTAAAGAATGAAGCATTTATCCTGTCGGAATAGTATTTTAGGGGAATCTAATAAGGGAAAGTCAATCTTTACAGGAAAACCACAGCAAATAAGTGCAGAGGAAATAGTGGAATTAGAAAACCACCTTTTAGCAGTCATAATGAAATGAAGGATCTGGGATTGGCCATCAATGGAGGGTTGGAAAGGACCAAGAGATGGAGGGATCAGGCAGACAGCACTCGAATCCCTGGATGGATCCTTGCATCGCCAAAAGTGTAACATTCTGGCATATGTGCCGCCTGATAGGATATGGAAAGAAGCCTACAGCACCACCCGTGATGTATTCGTGCCTACAAAATTGGACCTGAATCAAATCCAGCTTTAGACCCAAATACCAGTGGACAGAAAGTACCAGGGCGACAGAAGAATGTATTAAATGACACCACGAGGCCATTCCACAGGCTCCGCCCAAATTTGTTCAGCAAACATTTTAAAACATTAAATTATCTTTCTGTGTTCAAAAAAAAAAATTATTTGCCAACAAATAATTAGAATGAAAACAAAAAAAGAAGAGACTGTTATAGATTAAAAGAGACTTCGGAGACCCATCAACCAAATGCAACATGAGGACCTTAGCTAGATCCCGATTTGAATAATGAAGTGTGAAAAGACTTTTGGGAGACAAGAGGGGGAAACTGTACAAGGATTGGGTGTGAGATGATATGAAGGAATTATAGCTAATTCATTTGAGTTGATGCTATTATTGTAATTGCATTTAAGATTAAGTCCATCTGCTGAAGGTACAGATGAAACACAAAAAGTCTGAGATTTGCCCTTAAAATGCTTCGGGGGTATACCTGTGTTATGTGTGCCATTTAGCAGTAAATAAAAACTTGAAAAATAAACTAAAAATAAACACGGGGGTCATAAAAGTCCTCAACAAGAAGGTAACATTTGATGAAAGGGTGAAAAGAGGGAGGGAGCTGTGGCTGGGGCTGGGGCAGGGAGCGGTGCTTCAGCCGGGATGGAGGGGAGCAGGCCCGGGTGCGAGCAGAGGGAGTGGGCGGTGTAAAGCAGGGCTTCCTAAGGACTCTGGCTTTTCCTCTGAGGGAGGCAGAGCCATTGCAGCACATGGGGCAGAGGAAGGATGTGGCCTCATCTGTGATTTAACACCATCCTCTGGCTGCTGGAGGAAGACTGCGGTGGTGGGCGGGGGGGGGGGGGGGGGGGGGGGGCGGTGGGTGTAGAGGCAGAGGAGGTGGGAGGAATCTGGTGTCTTTAAGGTCCAGCCACCTCCTTCTGCCAGGGTTAAATGTTTGCAAAATGGCTGATGTACCTTTCTCTGAGGTAGCGGCATGAGCTCTGGGGTCAAAAAGGCCTGGATTCAGATGCCAGGTCCCTCTCTCTGCAAGGTTACATCCCCACTCTGGGCTCAGTTTCCCTGTTGGTAAAATGAAGGTAATGATTAAGAACTCCGATCATCATTAGGCTGCTCTATGGAGACAATGGAGGTGAAAATGTCCTGCAAACTGGTAAGGGCTGTGCATGTGTCGCCAAACGCGATACAGCCTTTGTTGGGCACCTATATGCCAGGCATGGAGAGCTCAGGGCTCTACAGGCATCGAGCCTCACCTTATCACAGGTGACATCACCTGGGGAGCTTAAAACAACTAAATACTGAATCAGAACATTGCTGGATTTTACACAACTAAGCTAGTTGACTAGAATCACTGCCTCACTGCTACCCTGTCGTGAATTTGAGACACTATTGTTCAGAGAGGGAAAGTAATGGCTCCAGCATCACACAGCTTCCAAGTGGCAGAAGAGGGACTTTCAACACAATCCAGCCCCTCTACCTTCTCCAGAACCCCTTAACCCTTCCGAGGCCAAGAGTCAGCATGCAGCTCCGTGGGAGGCACAAACCCTGCTGGGGGAAACAGCTCATCCATCTGATGGTTCCAAGATATTTCTGAGCCAAGAAAGAAAATGCCACCAAGCATTTTCGGCATGGGCCTGGGTGGCTGTCGGACAGGTGCACCAAAAGCCACATGCCAGGAAACAGGATGCACGCCTGTTAATATTCCTGGCACTGCCTTCACAGTGCAATAATTAGGTGCGAATGCCTGGGCAGGCACCATTAATGATTATGCAGATTAAATTGTGGGGCACTTGAGCAGAAGGGACAGAAATGTTATAATTATGGCTCCCAGGTCTCACAGGGGCAGTGGCTTGGCCAGGAGCCCCCGCCCCCCCCCATGCCAGGTACTTTCCTCATTCATAAAGTAGATAAATGTCACCCAGGCACTGGGGGTTGCGACAGCTTCAGGAAGTAATGCAAGTCTGGGACCTGCAAGGGCTCTGTGAACAGGACCTATCTTCTGTTTCGGGCATTGGCTTTCAGATTGCAGTTTTTCCTCTGAAAAATGGGGATTAAATACCTTTTATTAAGCATGACTCTGCAGTAGACACTATTCCCAGACTTTAGACACATTAACCCTCTCTGTCACCCCATGAAGTGATGACTAAAATTAGCCTCACATTACGAACGTGGAGACCAAGGAGCAAGGAGCAGAGCAAAGGGCCAAGGTCACAGGGCTCTGAGCCCGAACCCCAGCAGGCTGGCTTCGAGCCCATGCTTGTACCCACTCCGCTGTTCCTCAACAGACGCCTCTGTTGTGGTCTTCGTGCGTGCGTGTGGGTGGGTGTGATTAAATACAGCAAATGTGACATAATGAGCAGCAGGAATACAGCACAACTTCCGGCACTGCTGGTCTCTGTGCCCTTCCACCTTGTTTTCTGCCATGTGGCTGTCCCCACAGGCTGGACAGCCAAGGTGCCCTGCACTGAGAGGCAGACCAGGGTGGGGCCCTCCTGGGTTCGGACCAGCTGTGTGACCACGGAGGCTCCACCACCCCGTTGGCACCATGGGAGCATCCACCTGGCATTTCAGGTGGCTGGGAAGGTTCACCCAGGATCGACGTGGGAGCTGGTGTCATATCCACCTTCTTCCCTTGTCACCAGTCAGCAAGACCTTTATTTGGGAACTGGATAACAGCCCAAGAAGGCATGTACGATTGAAACCCTGCAGCCTCAGAATGTTAGTCTCACCAGCCCCAGGATAGTAGGTTCAGACCACAGAGTATTCATTATGGGACCACACCACACTGGGTTCTGACCACAGACCATTAGAACCATAGCGGAGAGTGCCAGAATTACAGACATAGCAGCCACAGTGCTGAGTGGACCCAAGCCACAAGTCATCAGATTCGGGGTGGGGATGGAGCAGAGGGATTAGCATCATGGGACCCCAGGCCATGTCTAAAGGGACAGTATGAGTCATTGGTTCTTGCCAAGCAGACTACGATCTCCCAAAATCTCTTCGTAGCCTCTAACTCCTTCAACTTTGTCCTCAACTCCACTAAACTCCACTTCCCAAAGCTCTGGGGAGAGTCACGTGGCCACTATGTGATCAGGGACAAGTCCTTGCCTGCTCTGGACCTCAGCTTCCCCACTGAGGTTTGACCCTTTCTAAGGGCCAACTTGACCCCAATAATCTGTGAAATAGTCACATCACTCTTCTCTCCCTCCCTACAACCTTCTGTGGCTCCCAAAGAACCTCACTTGAATGAATGAATGAATGAATGAATGAATGAATGAATAAATGAGGAATTCTCCTGAAGTGTGACCGGTGCTTTATCTGACTCATCTCCCATGCCCTTGAATCTCAGCCTCTTTTAGGTCCCCTAGAAAACCAGGTCTTTCCTCCCTTCTTTTACCACATGGCCTCTTCCTTGGAAGGCCCTCTTCCCTACCTCCCTAAATTCCCTTGACCCTCTCAGACCAGTAATAGGCCACCTCCTCCAGGAAGTCCTTGCTAACTCCTCAGGCCCTGGCTAACATCTCTCTTCACACTGCTGGACCAACTGTACACTCCTCAGCACCCCACTGCTCCCTCCTCTGCACTGTCCAGCTGTCGGCATCATTTGCCTGGACAGCAGCAGCACCCTATTCGCTGGTCTCCCTGCCTCAACCTCACTCTCTGTAGCCTACCTTCCTATGGCAGTCAGAAATCAGACATCATCATTCTCCTGCTTATACCCTCCCATGGCTCCCGGGACACTCGAGATGAAACCCAAATATCTCACGAGGCCAACAAGGTCCCATGTGATCAGTCCCTGGCGACCTTCCCTCTCTTCGCCTCCTCATTTCAACCACAGGGCCTTTGTACCTGCTGTGCCTTTGGCTCAGAGCCCCATCCCCCGGCTGTCTGTATGGTTCCTCCTCTGCTCGCTCCTTTAGGTCCTCATTCAAAAATCATCTCCTCTGTGACTATGGAAAGATGCAGACCTCACTCCCCAGCACCCCACCCCCATCCCTTCTTTATATTTTCCTCAGCATTTATCATCTGACAAATGATTTTTTTACTTGTATTTCTTATTAATTATCTGTCTGCCCCACTGGAATATCAGCTTTATCAGGGTAGGGACCACGATTATCTTGTGCCCAGTCACAACATACAGTAGGTGGTCAACAAATTCTTGTTCAGGGAGAGACCTGAGTCACACCCGGTCTTGAGGGATTTTCTTTCTCTTTGCTAGTTGTTGGTCCTGCCCCTGAGGCCAGCTGGACTCCTGATTCATTTCTCTTGGTTTCCCCCTTAGTTTGAGGGCAGATATTTGCTTGAAGTAACTCACCAATGAGTATAGAGTTAAAATTTGAATCCAGGACCCTTAGTCCCAAGCACTCTTTTGAGCTGTTCCTGGGTACTGAAAAAATCTCTACCAAATCTTTCGAGGAAGAGGGCAGGCCCCTGGGAGGAACCCTGAACACAAGTCATTCAAAGTCCCCTGACACCATGTTTGTGGGTTCCGGCTGAGTGAAGCCACCCATCCATCATTGCTAGACTTAATGAGGCTATTAACTTCCAGGGCTTTCCCTGGGGATGCTGTGTTCCTCTGTGCTGCAGTGTCACATGACATCCCAGGAATCTGAAGAGGCAGCAAGAAATTCAGGTTGATGCCACTCCAGAGATAAGGAAAACCTGGGGTCAGAGTGAGGTCACCACTCATGAGGGCCTCTTTTTGTCCTCAAACCAGCATCTGCCTGAGGTTTGGGTAGCAGAAGCATTGAGAGAAAAAATAATAATGATGACAGTGGCGACAATCCAGTACGATTTATTCCCAGATCCCGTGCATTCATTTGTATCCCATCGTTCATTCACTCACTCACCAAGTAGCTGCTGAGCATCTCTTTCGCTCAAGCAGTAAATACAACCTGTATAGCACTTACATTCTAGTAGGGGAGAGAGACAATAAATAGAATAAATATGCGATATAATATAGGTTGAAATAAGTACATTGAAGGAAAATAAAGTGTGTGTGAGAGGGGGCCTCTCTGAACAAGAATGAAGTGGGGGACTTAACCATGCATATCTCTGAACCTTGTTTTCTCTTCTTTAAGCTGGGTGTATGGAAGAGCCTGCAGGCAGTGCAAAGGCCCTAAGGCAGGACCGTGCCTGGGGTGTTTGAGAATCAGCAAGGAGGCCAGTGTGGCTGGAGCTGAGTGAGTGACAGAGTAGGTATCTCAGAGGATGTCAGGAAGGCCACAGAGGAAGACCACGGAAGGCTGGATCTGCTGCAGTGAGGACTTTAGCTTTCCAGCTGAGGGAGGTGGGAGCCATGGGAGGATGTTAAGCAGAGGAGGGATGTGATCTGGCTTAGGTTTTAACAGGATCCCCTCTGGCTGCTGGGGAAAAACAGACTGTGGGAGATGAGGATGGAAGAGGCCACTGCGACCATGCACGCGAGAGATGGTGGGAGATCCCGGACATGTTTTAAAAAGTGGTGACTCTACAGACACCCACGACCCTGTGAGGTCAGGAGGAGAACACCCAGTTTAAAGAAGAGAAAACAAGCCTCAGAGAGGTTAGTTAAGTCACTTGCCCAATGTCAGTTTAAAGAAGAGAAAACAAGCCTCAGAGAGGTTAGTTAAGTCACTTGCCCAATGTCACACAGCAAGGAAGTGTCAGAGTGGGATTATAACCCAGGCCATCTGGCTCCAAAGCCTGTGCTCTCTCATCATGATGGCCATGAGGGTCTCCTTGGGGCTCATGCCCCTGACTTTCGTGGTAAGAGGTCCTGTGTATGAAATAGGAAAAGGAGCACCTCCAGCCCATCACTAGCCTGTGATTCAGCTACAAAGCAAAGCCGGGGTGGGGTCCAAAGGGATGCTTATGTAGGAAGCAGGGAGAAATGGGACAGGTAAGAGCATGAGAGGAAGCAGCTGGGACACAATCCCAGCTTCCTAGGGCTGTTTGTGAAGTGTGCCAGACACATAGGGAGCACTCTGCCCCGTGAGGAGGCAGAGGAGAGCAGGGTGCAGTCAGACGATGGGGTTCCCATCCCAACTCTGTCCTACACTAGCTGTGCGGCCTTCTCTCTATGCCTCGATTTCCTCACCTACTAAATGGGGCTATTGTGGGGGTAAACACGTAGAAAGTGCTGGCACAGCAGATAGCAGGGGTGGTACATTCGGCCGTTAGGGCCACCGGGATCACAGGCAGGAGACGCAGCAAAGCCTCCTCGCTCTGCTCTGGCTGTCCCCGCTATCCTGCCTTTGGGGCTTTCCCTCACACCCTATTTCCATCTTCTGCAGTGGACTCAGGGCCTCCTTCTTGTCATTAATTCAGGAATGACGGCCATCACTGAGTCAGGCCTGCCTGCTTGGAATTCAACCTCAGGGGAAGAAGATTAACACTTCTTCAGAAACTGGGAGATTCACTAAATGACTTGTGGCTGAGGGCTGGATTCTCGGAATCTTGCTGTGCCAGAGAGGGCTTCGGATCCAACTGCACCCCACACATTTTACAGATGGGAAAACTGAGGCCCAGGAGGGAGGGGCTGTCTTCTGAGCCATCAGACCCTCAGTGTCTGGTTCCCACTCTCCTAACCTGGGGGAGTCTCTGCTGCTGGAGGCTTAGGGGATCCAAGCAGAGTAACGGTGTTGGCCAGCCAGGATGGATAGAGCCTGCTGGGCCCCACAAAACCCTCTGGTTGCTGGATCATGGGAGACCAGAGGTCCTGGGGGAGAGGCCTGGAGACATTCTTGGGGAGGAGGATTTGGGAAGTAATCACTATTTTCACACCAAGAGGGCTTCCTCCACCCCTTCTCACTGCACATTTGGATCTCCTTCCTTGGGTCAGGCTCTGAGCTGCGTGTATCCCCTTTAGAACCTAAGACCACCCTAGAAGGTTGGTGTTTATAGTTCAAATAACCATCACAGAGGAGAAATCATTTGCCCATAGGTCACAGAGATAGTAAGTACAAGGGTCAGGAGCTGAGCCCCGACCAGCTGGTGGCAAAGCCGAGCTCGTGCTGCTTCAGCCTCTGCTGCATGAGCTCTCTTTCTGGAGCATCACCTTCCAGGGTCTCTGCCTCTGGATCCCCCCCACCAGGTGCTGTTGGCCGGGCTCTGCTTCCAAATGTCATGGAAGCAAAATCAGCCCTGCTTGATAGCTGGCTGCAGACCTCCCCTCAAGGAGGAGGCAGATTTGGTGAAATAACTAATCAGAGGGCATGTGAGAGGTGGAGGGTCAGCAAAGAGGTGGCTATCCTGAGAAGGTCAGAGGGGTTGGGGGGTGAGGAGGAGCTAAGAAGAGATTATGCCTCATGTTTATGTCATGGAGACTTTGGGCTAGGCCCCATTCTAAGCACTTTATGTATAATAACCCACTTAACCCTCACAAAAACCTTTGCCACACATACTATTATTATCCTCATTTTACAGGTTAGGAAGCTGAGGCTCAGAGAGATGAAGTGTCTTGCTCAAAGTCACCCAACTAGAAGGTGGCTTAGCCAGGAATTGAACCCAGGCTGTCTGACTCCAGCATCCATGCAGAGAGAGAGAGGCTTGAGGCAATGGGGTAAAGCTAAGGAGGACTTTTAAGGACAAGGGTGTCTAACATTCAATTGCAAGATGCTTGAGTTTGTGCAATGAAACCCCCTCCGCCACCTCCTCCTGGCTAGCATCTTAGTCAAGACTGCTGTTCCTCACCACTCTTCCTTGGGGCTTACATGGCCCAGCCTGATCCCAGATGGGCATCATAGGGTAGAGACCACCCATGTGGGTCAGGGATGTGACCCTTACGTTAAAGCAGCAGCAACAGGATGTCAGAGCCAGGGGGCTGGGTGGGGGCAGGGGTGCTGCCCTAGGTGCAAAAATATCTTGGAGGGTGTTGGGGCTGCTTGGGGCCTGGATTGGGGGCATTGGGGCAATTATATCCTCAGCCAGATTAAGAGTGGACCTGGGCCTGTCTTTGAACTATTTCTCATTGAACAGCAACAGATAAATTCAGAAACTGAGAAGAAATAGAGACTGTTGCAGCAATTTGATATTGCCACAACATCCGAGTGTCTGATCAGTGGCTTATATTGTTCATGACTTTGTTGTTTTATTTCACTTTTCAATATTTCATCGATAACGTATTTTTCACATGCATCAGTCTCCAATAGGTTGAAAACAAAAAGAAAATACTGGCCCTTCACCCAATAGTCTGAGAAGCACTGATTTAGATGAACCAAGTCACAAGCTGGTACCTGGCCTGATGTATAATTCGATATAACATAAAGGTGTAAAATAAAAGTTGAGCTTTCAAAATGACACAAAACTTTTAAGTGTACTGAAATGGAAGTAAGTTTTTTAAGATCGGGGTTTCTCAACTTCCAGTACTACTGACGTTTTAGACCAGATAATTCTGTGTTGCGAAGGGTTGTCCTGAACATCGCAGACTATTCAGCAGCATCCATCTAGTGGCATCCTCTACCACTAGATGCCAGTACACCCACTCCCCAGTTTTAACAACCTAAAATGCCTCCAGACATTGTTGAATGTCCCCGAGGGGGAAAACCACCCCCAGTTGAGAAGTTCTGGCTTAGATGTTCAAATTGTGTGCTGGTGTGCGTGCGTGCATGCGTGTATGCATGTGCGTGTGTGTTTATCCCTGGCCCTCCTTCCTCATTCACATGGCCAGCCTGTCTGGCCCCTGTAGATATCTGAGTTTGCAACCCCTGGTGTCACCCATTACTCTTAAGGGGGGGGAGCCTGTTGGATCTCCCCTCCCTAAAGCTGGTGCACGGAAGAGGCAAAGATACCACTGAGGACTGGTCTAAGAAGGTCACCATAGGAACTAGAGGACCCTCAGAGCTACAGTGAGCACAGGGGTGAAGCTGCTTTCAACACCTCCTACCGCCGCCTCACTCCTAGAGCATGAGGGGCAGTGGGTAAGATCAGCAGCTGGACAAAAACCAGGGCCTCCAGTCAGGGGCAAGGAACATAGTGTCTGAAGAACAACAGGTTGCAGCTGAGAAAAGCTGAATGGCTATTTGGCAGGGTGGCTGGTGGAGCAGAAGCTCCTAATGGGGAACATCGGGAAGCACACAGCTTGTTCAAACCGTAGATATCTGTTCCCGACCCTGGGGGTACTGGTTCAGAATGACCTGGCAGGGCCCAGGCTCTGTATTTCAAAAGCTTATCAGGTAATTTTGACGCACAGCAAGAGTTGACACCCTCCTGTGAGTGCATCAGAATCCCCTGGGAAGCTTGATAAAAATATAAATGCATGGCAAAAAAAAAAAAAAAAAAAAAAGTTTGACAACATCAAGTATTGGTGAGGATGTGGAGCAAACAGAATTCTTGTACATTGCTGGTGCAATGTAAAATGGTACTGCTTTGGAAAGGAGTTTGGCAGTGCCTACGGCAATTTTAAAATATGCATATTCCAAAATATACCTCAAAAACGCTGTTAAAAACATGCATATGCCCTATGGCATGGAATTGCACTTAAAGATATATACCGAACAGAAATGTGTGCACCTGGCTACCAGAAGGCATGTTCAAGAATATTCATAGTAGCATTATCCATAAGAGTCAAAAATTGGAAATAACCCAGAAGTCCATCAATAGTATAACAGATGACAGGTGAATGAAAATTGTGCTCTCTATTCATGCAATAGGTTACTACACAGCAGTGAAAAAAGAATGCGCCGCTGCTACACACAACACAATGGATGGGTCTCAAAAACATGATGTGGAGTGAAAAAACATGGACAGAGACGAATAATCACTCTAAGATTCCATTACGTGAAGTTCGAGAACAAGTAAAAACAAATTTTATGGTGTGTGATATATACACAACAGAAACGCCAATAAGAAAACCAAAAGAGTGACCACCCAAAATATCAGGACGGTGGCTACCTCGGGTGGAGGAGGGAGGAGATACGATCGGAGATGAACCCCTGGGGAACTTGTAAGGGGCCAGCAATGTTCTATGTCTTAACCAGGGTGGTTACAAGGATGTTCACTTTTCATTATTCCTTACACTACATGTCTCTGTTATAGCCACATGTATATTTTATGATTTTAAATAAAAGGCGAGAAATGTGTTTCTGTCTCATTCCCAGCAACACTGATTCCTCAGGTTTGGGCTGGGGCCTAGGGATGAGCATTTCAAACATGCTCCCCAACACACATACACCCCCACAGGAGATTCTGATTCCTAAAATCCCGGGACCATACTAGGGTCTAAGACATCTTCTGAGCACGTGCCAAGGTAAAAAGCCCAGAAAGCCAGCCCCCAGTTGGCCAGCCCCACCTCCACAGCAAGCTGGGCCATCACTGGTTTTCTGGGGTGAGTAGTCCCAGAGCTAAGAGCTGAGAAGCCACCAGCACAGTGCCTAGCCCACAGGAGGTCCTGCCGATGTGGTGCCCAAATAAATGGCCCTGTGGGCTGCTTGGTTTATCAGGAGTGGTCTTGGGCTTAAGGAAGGAATTTCTAGATGGTCACTCTGGATGCAAAGAATACTAGACAAGAGGGTGGGGTGAAGTTCGTTGGTCACTGAAATCCTATTACAGGGGGGCTGGCAGCCTGTTGCAGTCAGACTGGGCCAACAGGCCTTTAAGGAAAACAAATAGGATGGGGAGAAAGCCATTAAGGGCTGTCATCAGGAGGTAGCTGACGTCGGCTGGGGCATCTGCTAAGGCTGTTGTCTCTCCAGAGCCCAGTTCTGCGGGCATAGGAATGGGGAGCCTTCAGGCCCATCCTCTCTGTGAGAAGCCGTGGCAGGCATAAGCCTCATCTTATCAGCCAGGACAGGCTGGCACAAGCAGGTCTTGAACCCACCTTGGTCACCACAGGAGGGAGTGGACTACCCACCAGGAGTCCCTGATTTGTTGATTACCTTCTAAGTGCCAGGCCCCAGAACAGTGCTGAGGATAGAAGGAGAGCAGATGCAGACCCACTGTCACAGGGGCTCATGGGTAACTGTGTCATTAAACATGGTGAGTGTCACCGAGTGCAGGGTGGTGTCATGAGAGGGTGTAACAGGGAAGACAAAGAGGCTTTCCTGAAGAAAAGATGCTTGGGGCAAAGTCTGCAAGATTAGAGGAAATTAATCAGAGAAGGCCCACCCCTTACTCTCAGGCAGGAGTATAACATGGGCCAGGGCCCTGGGGTGGGAGTTAAGTGTGAACACCCCCTTCCCCCTCCCCCACCCAGTGCTCCCACTAGGTAGGCACAGCTCCAGGGTTTTCCTGCATTAACTCAGTTCATCCTCATGAGCGCACTGTGATGTGGGTGCTATTATTCCTATTTTATGGATGGATAAACTGAGTCACAGACGGGTAAAGTAACTGGCACAAGGTCACACAGCTCATCAGTAGCTGAGACTAAATGTGAACCCACTGTACTATACTACCTTTCATTTGGCTTCCCCCCTCCCCCACCCCAAGAATGGAAAACAATGCGGCTGGAGCCCAGAGAGCGCAGGGGACAGCAGTGTGAGAGAGGGTGGAGAAGGAAGCAGTGCAGACCACACGAGAGGACTCCGTGCACTCGATCCTGGCAGCAGTGGGGAGCTGTTGAAGGTAGGAGGATGTGGTGGTATCAAATGCATATTTTAAATGTGCTGTCCAGCAGGGTGCAGCTGAATAGTCAAGCAACATTGGACCACCAACAAACACACCCCTTGCTTGTTCAGCATTGACTAAGCACCTCATGGCAGCAGGATCTTTTCTCCAGATGGTGGGGTCCATTTTGACACCACCCCCTCTACCCCAGTAGATGACAAGGACATCTCAAATACAACGCACAAAAGTTTCCAACTTAGATGAACACGAGGAAGCACTTTCTGGCACAAGCCCCAAAGACCCCATTTAAACCTTTGATTAATCTACAAAGTGCAGTTAAGCTACTTCCACAGTTCTCCACTGCCATTTTTGCTTTATCAAGGCCAGTTTCATTGAGATGGAGTCTTTCCTAATTAAGATTTATAATGAATATCTGACTCATCGATCAGTTTCTTTGCCCACACCACATACTCCCGATCGGAGACAACTTCTGCCCTCGTGGACTTCCCACTCTGGTCATGATTTCTGTCAACTCTAATTCTCTCAGGGAAGATTTGTGCAAATTAATTTGGCGGGGAGATTTGATTCTTCTGTCCATTTTTAGATCAATAACTTTTTTTTTTTACTGTGCACGGTCTCAGCCAATGTCAGTTTTATTTTGTGTTATTTCTGTTGGTGATGGTCATGATGGATTGGCTCGAAGACAAATGGTCTGTGTTTCTTTCTTAGAAAAATCCATGAGAAATTGAAACAGGTTTCTAAGTCAAAAAAAGAAAAGGAAACTTAGGACAGAGATCCAGAGACAGATGACCACAGACAGGCTGACAAGGAGAA
The DNA here is from genome assembly GCF_014176215.1 of Rousettus aegyptiacus. Lineage (NCBI taxonomy): Eukaryota > Metazoa > Chordata > Mammalia > Chiroptera > Pteropodidae > Rousettus > Rousettus aegyptiacus. The sequence goes on along the minus strand of NW_023416307.1, from coordinate 123,104,976 downwards.
AGAGAAAGACAGAGACAAAGACAGAGAGATACAGGATGGAGAGAAAGACACAGGAAATGACAGTTTAGCTCCTGCCAGCTCAGCAGTCAAGTGAGTGCCCAAACTAGCGGGCCACATCGTCACAGTCTAGACCTTCTCAGCTCCAGGTCATTGCCCAGGCTGTCACCTCGACCTGAAAGGCTCTTCCTTTCTTGACACTTAGCTTAGGATTTGCTCATTCCACTGTTAAGAACAGCTTTGTTGAAATAAGAAAAAAAGGTCACTCAGATTATGTCCCAGCAGACAGGACCCCTGGGCAGATATTGGCCAACTAACAATACCCCAAGCCCAGTAAAACCCTTCTTCCAGCCCAATGGCTGATGGCTACATCATCACCTCATGTCAGGGCACCTAGAGAGCCACTGACTCCACAATAGGACTAAATACTACATGCAGGGGCTATCTCTTCACTGGTCTTAAGGACCCTGTAAGGAGGACTGTCTCTGCCTCTAGCCTGGGGAACCCCATGGGAAGACTGTCTCCCTATAAGCCTGGGGACCCTGTGTGGAATACTATCTCCCCCCACCAGCCTGGGAACTTGGTGCAGCAGGGGCTGGGTCTGGCCACCTCTGCATCCCAGCATCCAGGGCAGATGTTGAGCCAACACTCACTTATGAATAGTGCGTAAAAACTGTGCTCAGGTACTGGTGGCACAGAAGGTTCTCTTCCCCTCTCCCCCTCTGATGCCATGTGGCCTCTCCTGTTCCTCCCTGAGTACCAACCTTAGGTGGGGAAGGGGACAAACGCACCTTTACCTTGCCATGTGGTACTTATTTAAATAAGCATCTTTGTGGTTCATTTTATGTGTCCACTTTGCGAGACTATGGTGCCCAGTTACTTGGTCAAACACCAGTCTAGAAGTTGCTGCAAAGATATCTTTTAGGCATGCTTAAATTTACAGTCAGTTGACTTTGAGTGAAGTAGATTATTCTCCAGAATGTGGGTGGGCCTCACCCAATCAGTTGAAAATCTTAAGAGCAAGGACTGAAGTCACCTCAGGAAAGAGTAATTGTGCCTCGAGACTGCAGCACAAAAACACTGCTGGAGTTTCCAGCTGCCCGTGTTGCCTACAGATTTCCATATTCCAGTCCCACAATCACATGAGTCAATTCTTTAAAATAAATCTCTCTTTCTCTTTGGGCAGATAGATATATAAGTAGGTAGGTAGGTAGGTCGGTCGGTTGGTCAGTCATCAATCGGTTGATCTCCTATTGATTCTGTTTCTCTGGAGAATCCTAATTGATACACTCTGAGCCCCTCTCCTCACCCAGATGAACTGAGACCCTTAAAGTGAACATCAATTATTTCTACCCATCCAACATCCATACCCCCTTCTTCTGGTAACAATACCCCGATTTTGTTCTAGGGAGACCCCCTCCCTCACTCTCTGTCTATGTGGTTCATGGGGTTGACCTTGCTTCCAAGGCAGGTGTAGCCAGGTTTAGCCAATCAGAGCAGTCCATTATACAGGCCACAGTGACTGGCTGAGGAACAGACATGGGACCCAACACTGTCCAACAGAAGACAGCTTTAGGACCTTTGGTGGAGCCATCTGTGCATTCCCACCCCACACCCACACCCACCGCCCCACCAACTGTAGAATGATATGAGTCTGGAGCAAAGCCAGCAGCACAGAGAAAGAGAGATAAGGAATGAAGAGATCAAGTTCTGATGTCATCCTTCGAGCTCCTGGATTCAGCACTTCCTGACGTTGATGTGAGCTTTTACGATCTCTTCTTTGCTTAGACTACTTGAGGGTGGGTTTCTGTCATTTATAACCAAAAGCTTCCTGTCTGGAACTGCTTCTTCTGAGAGTCTTGAGAAAGAGCTGATGGCCACGGCTTAGCTGACAGAGCCTAGCTTCTGTTTTAGACACTGATGTGTGCAGGCTTGAGAACAGAGCTGACAAGCAGGGTGACAGATGAAAGGCTATGAAGAGGAGGAAAAAGCAGTGGGAGAAGGAACCCAGCACCAGGGCTGCCAGGGGAACATGTTGGGAGAGAGAAGAGAGAGGTCAGTCAGGTGAACTTGACTCTGTTGCTCTGTGGGTGTGATATAAGCTGCTCATTTTATTGACATAGATTTGATATAAGATTCTCTTGTCTCTTCAAGGAATCTTCAGTAAAGTGACATCTATATTCTCACAGTCAGTACAGGAAAGTCCCATTGCTCCATCTCCACAAGAAAACTCAGTGTGGTCAATCTTTTTAATGTCTTTTTGGTGGGTATCTCACTGTGGTTTTAATTTTCATGTTCCTTTGTGAGATGCTGTTGAATGTCTTTTTATATGTTTACAGATTATTTGGATCTCCTTTGTGAAGTGCCTGCTCAAATATCTTTTCCAATTTTCTATTGGGTTGTCTTTTTCTTATTGATTTCTAAGAGCTCTTTGTATTTTCTGGATATGAGCCCTTTGCTTTTTGACTATATATGCTAAATATGGCTGTGCGGTGGGCACAGAGTAAGACCATAGGCCACTCATGGGGCTTAGGCTGATTTGGGATGGGTCTAAAGGAGGGCTTTGGACAAGTCACGAAGCCTTTCCAGCTTGGATGTGTTAGAAATCTCCGACCCTCACACCTAGGTTACATGAAGGACTCAAGCACAGGCCAGGGAGAGCAAGAGAGCAGGAGGGCAAGGGGAAGGAGGAAGAGAGGGCCAACAAGTATTTGCCCTGTGCCAGATGTATCACCTGCTTTATCTCTCTGTGCTCCTGCAGCCCTGGCCTTCCCTAAACATGCCAGACTTGTTTGCACCTCAGGGCCACTGTATTTGCTGTTCCCTCTTCCTGTGCGATTCTTTGCAGAGCTGGCTCCTTCTCATTTTTCAAGTGTATGTTCAATTGTCACCTCAGAAAAGCCTGAGTACAACAGCTGAGGGTGTCTCCTGACTCTGCTTCATTCATTTTCAAGACCTGTCATGAGAGTATACATCTATTTGTTGTTATGGTGCTTGTCTGGCTCACACACTAGAATGTAAGATTGATTAGGGCAAAATTCTAGTGTGTCTTCTTCACCACTGTAACCCCAGGGCCTTAGACAGTGCCTGGAACATAGTAGCTGCTCAGTAAACATTTGTTGAGCAAATGAATGAACCAGTCTCACGACAGACCTGTTAGGTAAATACCAACACTGGGCCTATCTCCCAGAAGACACTGAGACTCAGCGGAATTGGGTAACTTGTCCGAGGTCTCAGAGGAACTGGCAGAGCAGAAGTGGAATCCTAGTCCTTCTGGCTCCATAGGTTACCCCCACTCTTCTGATCCACTCTCGGCTGCTTTCAGCTCTGAGGGTGAAAGTTTCACAAATTGTTACCCTGCCTTATAACTGGATTTCCTGGCTCCCAGATGAGCTGGATGAGAGGAGCAGGGAAGAAAGGACTGCATCAGGGAGATTGTGGAGGCTGGGACCCCTGCCAAGAAGCCAGTGAATGAGCTTGGAAACAGGTCAAGTTTGCAAAAATCAGGCCCACCGCAGTGGTCAAACCATCTCAGAAGACATCCTAAGAGTCCGCTAGTTCAAATGCCACCTAGAACAGGAACCCATCTGGCAGCAGTCTTGATGGGGTGCTCACTGTCTCCTGGGGCAGTCCAGTCCTATCTTGTCCAGCTCCAAGTGGAGCAAAAGGTACTTGGGACTTCCTCAACCTGTGCTTGGCTAGGAGACCTAGAAAGGAAGTCCAGAGCCTCCTAAACTAGGATTCTGCGCACTGTTGGATATGTGGCAAGAAATTAGGTTAAATCAGGAATAATCAGCTCATTAAACCCCTTGCCAGACTCCACATGCACACAAAGTCTGCTTTAGGGCCATGCTGCTGACTGTCACTGCCTGCCTGCATCCGGCTGCAGCAGTACAAGTGAGATATTTTATTCATGTGTTGTGCATATTTATTAGGAAGAGGTAAATAAATTAGCAACCTGCCATCTGCAACTACTAGACTTCGACAAGTTCTTTCCTTCCTCATCTGCCTCAGGAGGGGCCAGACTAGTAAAGCCTGGGCCCTGTAAAAGAAGGGGGTCCTTTTCTAGTAAGATTTTCTCCAGGGTTTGAATAGCCCCACGATTACAGTTTTTCTGAAAAGAAATGCATATCAAGTACTATTCTAGGCCCTTTGTCAATAGCTATTCCTTCCAGCAAGCCTGGGAAGTGGGCATATTGCCATCCTCATTTGATAAAGACATGGTGGCTCAGAAAGGTCAGGTCACTTGCTCAGGGTCACACGGCAAGTGAGTGAAAGAGCTGAGCTCAAGCCAAAGGAGGCACAAAAACTTAGTGATGTGCTGGGGAGAAAGGCTAGACCAGAAGGTAACTACATTACCAGCTCCAGTGCTAGTTGCCGTGGACTACAGGCTGGTCCCTTAAGAGTCCTGGCCCTTCTCTGTTGAATGGGAAAATAAAACATGACAGAACAGACTTCACAGGGGGCTGTGTGAAGAATCAGATTGCCACCCATCCAAATTCTGAGTGGTCTTCAAGACCACCATGGAGGCTCTTGACTCCCCACAACCCTCCTGAAAGGGGCCAAACAGTTCCTAACCTCTGTCCCAGGCTTGCTGTGTGACTCTGAGCACATCAGCGAGCCTCTGGGAACCTGTTTTCTCTGTAAAATGGAAAAACAACTGGGCTGGGGAGGGTGCAGGCTGGGAGGAAGAGGATCTCACATGTATGGAAAGGTTAGTAAAGCACAGTTCTGGTGGGAGGCAGGCAGCAAGCTGGGACCAAGGACTGTGAAGAGGAAGAGAACCCAGAATGCCTGATGGTGCTACAGAGCCCAGAGAGGGGCCCTTATTTGCCCAGAGTCACACAGCAATCACAGCCATCAAGAGCTTCACACATCTGCCTCCTGGACTGTGGAGACAAACCCCAGGGAACTGAGCCTGGCACTATCCAAGCTCAGCTTGGATCTGAATCTTTTATGAAGTGCCATAAATCTCCCCCGAAACACTCTTGCCCACAGCCCACAAGCCCTTCCTCGCTGCCTTGCCTCCCTGCAGGGCCTTTTCATTAAATTAAGTGCGGAATCCAATGTAATTGCTTTTGATTTTCCCTGAGGGCCACCTGCCACCTCCCTCCAGGGTGTCTGCAGGGCCAGGGCTGCTGCCCAGTACTCATACATCCCCTCAAACAAACATTGTAGAGATTGCTTCATAAAATATTAATTTTAAGCATGTTTGATTTAGTATCTTTGGAATCTATGTTGTGAGTGCCTGCTAGGTACACAGCCTTCTCAATAGTCCCCAGAGGCAGAACTGGTCCATTTCACATAGAGGGACTGCTCAGCACAAACACAGACCCCTTGGGCTCCCGATTCTGGGGCTGGGGGAGTTGGTAGGGGAAAATGCTGATATGCAGAACCAGCTTGTCCTAGGACAACTGTCAGAGGGAACAGGTGTAAGTTGCAGCAAGAAGACAGGTCGAACTCCAAGGAAGCCAAATGGCAGCCCCAATGCACTCTGCGCAGCCAGAGTCTCATAGCCTGACCTCCTTCACAAGGGAAGAACAACAATAACAGCAGCTGGCTGTTTCGACCAGGCACCTACTGTGTGCCAGGAACTGCAAAGGTTTCCTACCACTCTCAGAAGACATCCGAACTCCTCCCCGCGGCCTGCAGGGGCCCTGCTGGTTTCATACCATTCCACTCTCCTGCTCCTTTCCAGCACTGCAGCCACACTGGCCTCCAATCCTCCAGTACGCCAGGCACACCCCTGCCCCAGGGCCTTTGCCCCTGCTGTTCCCTCTGTCTGGACCACTCCTCTCCCAGGACTTCGCTTGGCTAGTCCCAGCACAAATGTCATCTCCTCCAGAAGGCCCTCCTGGACCACTACATCACCCATCTAATCCCGTTTCCTTGGCTACTGAGCAGCACTCTCCCCTTCTGAATTCTTATTTATTTCTCCACTTGTTTATGGCCCAGCTTCCTTGCTGCATAAGGACAAAGACTCTGTCTTGTTTATTACTGTATCCCTGCACTTAGAACAGTGGCTGCCATATGGTAAGCTATAGTTAAACAATTGTAGAATGAATGAAAGGAGAAGGAAGGTACCTGAACAACCTAGGCCAGGACACAGGCAGGAGGGAGGCAGCAAATGCCCGTTGTTTGGGCAAGGTGACAACAGCCCTTCCCTCTCTGCTGGAGGTTGGTTCCCTGGATCCAGGGTGCTGGGAGAAGGAGACGGCTTTCCAGAGGGAGTGGGGAGGCCTCATGGGATATGGAGGGAGAGAAATGGCCTAGAACATGAGGAATAGCAACACTCCAGGAGATTATGTGTCCATTAAAAATGACAAGTGTAAGAAATAACATCTGCGGGGTAAAAGCCTATGCAGAATTGCACTACAGGCTGATGACAACCACAGGAAAGCTGAATCTTACTGTGGCCTTATTTACAACAGCTAAATGCTGGAAACAACCTTGTTATCCACCCTTCGGGGAGCAAGGAAAGCAACTGTGCCCGGTACAGCCACTCCATGGAGCAGTCCACATCTAGAATAGCCTTAGAGAAATGCCGATCCTATAAAGCTCAGTGAAGAGAAAGCAAAATATAAAATATTATATGTACTATCTCAATAAAAATAGTGAAAAAAAGATCAGAAGGAAATGCAACCAAATTGTCCCTGGATGGTGGGTTGATAATGATGTTCATTTTCTTCTTGGTCTTCATCTTTCTTTCCAAAATGGTCTACATTTAACAATTATTGAATGCTTAATCAGAAAGAAAGTAACTTTTTTTTTTTTTTAAATAACAGCAAGAAGCCAGTGAAATGTATATTTACTAGTTCTGTGTAGAGAAGGAGGGACATCATCAACAATGTCTTTTTTCACTGATATTGCTGTGTTTAATTATTTAAAATAGTTTAAATGCCCAACAAACATTTTATAAGTTGCTTTTTTTTTTTTTAATTGGAAACATAGAAAAAAAGAAGAACCACAAAACTGGTCAACAGGAGAGCTAAGATCAATCTCAGCTTAGACACAAAATAGGGCAAATCCCTTTTCCTCTCTGGGCCTCAGTCTCCTGGTCTGTAAAATGGGGTTAACCATCCTTGCCTCCCATTATGGTGGTAGGATCCAGGCCTCTACAGAAAGAGCTGTGCCTGTGTCTGGAGCTTAGTAGATGCTCAGTAAATGCTGGTGCCCTCTTCCCTCCTAGCAAAGAAGATCCCAGCCAGGGTCCTTTCAACTACTACACTGTCAACAGGTAGACAAGGAGTGGTCCCCAAATCCTGTTGATCTTATACTCTCATCTGTAGAAAATGTCTGTACCTTCCTCTGCAATAACAACATCTGCGTATCATTTATGAATCACAAATGTATTCTATATGGTATTTGTATCTCATTCATATTATACAACATACACAAAAATAGAAAAATTAAAGTGTGATAGAAAATTAACATCGACTGAAGCGCTTAACATGTTTTTCCATCTTCCTCCTCAAAAGACTGTCCTGGATGTAGCACCCACGCCCTACTTTGGAAACCACTAACTGAGGCTGTCAGCTCCTACAAGGCAGAGGTCACCGAGGCCTTGGTCAGCACGCAGTCCAGCAAATTGTTGGCACTCAGTCAAGAGTTTTTTTAGAGGGAGCGGAGGTCTGTGGTTCAGGCTGGTTTATATTAGAAAGAAACAAAACAAGAGCAAAATGTAAATCACTCAAACCAGAGTCTGACCTTTGGGATCTGAGGAACCCTGGTCTCCCCATGGGACCTGGGACACACTCTCCCTCTCTCACGAAACAAGTGTCCCCACCTAGAAACCAAGAGAGTTGGACCAAGTGGTCTCTAAGAAAGGGTCCTTTCTGCTGTCCCCAGCATTATCCCCCCAAACCCGTTCCCACCCTCTCTAGAGAAGAGGCCTCTCCTGGGAGGCTGGGAAGTCACAGTGACTGATACCCTTCTGGGTCCCAACTTCGCTATAAAATACAGCTGCCCCCACCCCGCCTGCCTTCCAGGACTCCCGCCAACCCAGAGCCAGCTGCCCGTGAACCCCCAGACATAAATCTTGAGGCCCAATTCTGTCAGCACAGAAGGAAGGCAGTAAATCCAAGCTTCCAGGGACTCTGACAGTGGAATTTCCTGGGAGAATTCATTTTTCACCCTAGGATATATTATCCTCAATGGACAGGAGATGGGGAGGATTGCTCATTGGGCTGCAAAATGCTTGTTTGAAGGGCACTCCTCATGGGGTTCCCCCACAGGGCTGCCAGCTCCAGGCTACTCCCAACTCCCAGGGCTATCCATGCAGGGGCCTCCAGCACAGGGACCTTTTGGCAGGCCCTTAACACTCGGCTCCTCAAAACTATTCTTGACATCTCCCAGCTCAGTGAAAGGCAACTGCATAACACCTCAGGCCATGAGGAATCCCGGCCAGAAAACCCTGCGTGTCCTCTGGCCCTCCACGTCTGTCCGTTGCCACATTCGGCCTACCCTGCTGCCTTCCTCCCTCTGATCTGTGCTTGCAGTCTCCATCCTGCTGAGGAGACAGGCCTGGGACCCAAGCAAAGCCACCATCTAGCTCTGGGCCTTGGACAAGTGAAACCACCTCAAATCCTTATCCTTTCTGGAAATTTACACAAATCCCAAGAGAGAGTATAAATCGGAACACCCCTTTTGGAGAGCTGTGTGTCACTGGCCACTGGGAGCTATCGATTTCTCCATCAGAAATCAGATGCACCTATGTTGCTTTTTTAAAAGTACTAATGTTTTAACCAATCTTTTTGGTGTGTGCAATGTGTCTCATAATGAAAGAGCAAAGTACAGAGTGCATGATAGCATGTCACCATTTGTGTAAAAAGAGGGAAAAGAATATGAATGGGAAAAGTGTGGACTTGGCAAATGGAAGACAGAGGTTGGAGAAAGACTCTTCACTGACGTGTTTTGAGGTTTTTTTTTTAATCTGAAACTTGTGACCCTTGAGCTTTCATGCCAGTCCCTATCAATGGACAGTTAGTTTATTCCCTTTGGTTTTTTTCATCAGCAGTGCAATTGACTTCCTTATCAATGTTGCCTTGTGCATCAGTGCTAGATTTTTCTCTAGAATATATACTTAGAAAAAAAAGTTATTGACTGTCAAACTGCCCTCCAAAATGGCACTACCAGCCTATCGGCTTACTGCATGGTCTCACCAATACTAGATGCTACAAATTTTTAAATTTTCCCTCAACATTAATATTGTGCTATTGTTTCTATGAGCATTTTCCTAATGCTAATATAATAATACCCTAAAATAGTGAGGTTGATCATCTTTTCATTCACTTTTTGGCCATTTGTGTTTCTTCTCACCATTTGCTGCTGGATCTGTTCTACTCCTCCTAGACTGCTTATCTTTTCTTATCAATTTGCAGGAGATCTCGATGTACTCTGGATATTATTCTTTATCTGTGCTGTATGTTGTAAATACTTCTCCTCCTTATCTTTGAAGTTTGTGAATGGTTTCTTAGTCATACACAAAATTTCCCAATTTTTATGTAGTCCGACTTTTCAATTTTTTCTTTTGTGGCATATTCTTTGGGAGCTTCTATTTCTTTATCTGATAAGGCTGATAACCAGCCTTACAGGATTGTTAGGAGGAGTAGAGACAGTATGAATAAAACATCTGACAGTGCTGAGAAAATGCTCCTAAAATGATGCGGACCATCATTTTGGGGGTCTCTCTCCCTCACCTTGCTTCTCATTTTGGGGGTCTCTCTCACTCACCTTGCTTCCCATACCCCTAGCAGCCAGCAGGAGATTTCTGAGGCTAGCACTCCCCTGCTTGAAAACCTTTAAGCTGCCTTAAGAGGTGAACCTCAAACTCCTTTAGTGGGTGAGTTCAAGGTCTCAAACACAAACACCTCAAGGCTGAGCAAGTGCATGTATACATCAGTGGCTGGATGGGGAGTGTGGCAATTGCACTCCACTGGGAACAGTAGACATGCAAGCCGAGGCTTGCTAGATCCTCTAAAGAAAGCTGCAATTTTTTTTTATGTGAACTCTCCACATCACCCCACAGTTAATGGCATTAAATTTAATGGCATAAAATTTAATGGCAACTAATTTGTTTTAAGTTGCTGTCAGGGTCAAGCAGCTCCATTTAGGAGCTGGTTATGGTATGGCCATCTCTACCCTCACAATCTGCCTACCTTTCCAGAACTGTGGCTGCCTCACCACATACACACCTCTCACAACTGACTTGCCAGCCACACCACACAACAGTAGACACACCACATTTTTCTCAGTTCTGTGCTTTTGCATACGCTTGTCCATTTGTGACCAGGAGAAAGCCCTTCTCCACCAGCTGCCCTAGTCCTAGCCTTACCTGTTCTCTCTGCCTAGGACAGGCCTTACAGGATTTGCACCCCATCCTCCTCCAAGACTGCTCTGTATCTTCACAGGAGGGGATCTCTGTCCACTCACCCTCCCACTCTTCCTGTCCTTGTCCCTCCCCTAAAGCAGCAGGTACAGAATAGGAAGTGCATCTTTCACCAACTTGCTAAATACTGACCCAGTCTGTCCTGGGAGCTGAGGAGACCCAGTCCTTCCTTATCCCTGCTCTGGACTCTGGGGACACATGGTCAGATACTTGGGGAGTGGGCAGACTCAGGGCAGATCTACAAGGAGACCTGTTACCTACAGCCACACTTGGGGCAAAGGCTGGGAGCAGACACAACACCCAGTGATGACCTTCTTTTCCTGGGGATACAAGTACTCTGTCTCACCCTTTGCCTGAAGCTTATTTGGAGTGTCCAGGCAGAGGGAGAGTATCAGTTTCCTGAGATCAACATGCTACATGCATGGGATTCCTGGAAAGGGAGTTGAGCTCAGCTTGGGGCCAGGGAATGGTGCTCTAGGGCCAAGACAAGCACCTCCAAAGAACCCTGCAGGAACCACGTTGGAGTCTGAGCCCTCGTCAGCTTCCCAGTAGTTTAAAATATCGTCTGCAGACAAATTGCCCGGATTCAAATTCCAGCTCTGCCCTTATCTGCTGTGTGCCCTTGGATGAGTCACTTAACCTTTCTGCCTCAGCTTCCTCCTCTGAAAAGTGGGGTTAATAATAACTACCTCATAGGGCTGTTACAAAAATTAAAATTGTTAATATAGAGAGCATTTAGACCCTTAATAACTGTTAGCTGCTATTATCATTGTTAACCTCACACACTCTTATCACTAAAGTCCCTGCTCCAATGTCACTCTTCAGCATCACACCCTTCCCCATTTCTTCAAGGGCTTCCACTTTCACAAGTACAAAGCACTCTGCACATTTCAAACCACTTTCTCTTCCATATTATTTCCTTAGAACCACACAGCATCCCTTTATGGCAGGATTATTTTCTGATTTTCCAGAGGAGGAAACTAAGGCCCAGATGGGTCAAGCAAGCTGCAAGGGAATCACTCACAGAATCGAGAAAGAACCTACATTTCTGCCTCCAGCCCAGTGCACTCTTTGTAACACGCATCTGGTCACTGGCATCCGTGCTTGGTGGCTGCTCTGTGTGGCCCTGAGGGTGTCGCAGCCACAGAGCAAACTGAACACACAGGGCAAGGCAAGGCCTTGCTCACTAAGAAACCGGGCACTGCCCTCATTGTGCCAGTCAGCATTCCACAAGCACACCCCACTCCACGGCTGGCAAAGCCCTCTCTCGCATCTGCCATCTCCAGATCCTCACGAGAACTCTGCTGGGGCTGTTAATGCTCCCACTTTACAGGGAAGAAAAGTGAGGCCCCAAAAGGCAAAGCCATCCATACGTGGTCACACAGCTATGCTGGGACTAGAAGTCAGCCCTTTGAGGCTTGGGAAAGAGGTTTGTTTCGGAAATGGAACGGGGTGGTGACTGAACACCAGCCAGAGAGTGGCTGGCCAGCTCAATGGGGAGCCCCTTATACACCAGGAACTCCAACCAAACCAGGTCTCCTCTGATGCTCAACATCCTCATCACGCCACTATTGAGGGAAGAATGTGAACATGGTCAGCCCGGGCTCACGGTACATGCTCAACGAAAGTTGGTTGCTCCCCCTTCCTTCCTCCATTTCATTCACCACTCAGTGAGCACTTACTGTACGCTGGCCTCTGTGCTGGGCACTGCAGACCCACAGATCAAAGGGGGTCACCTAGGAAAGAAACACTTTGATGGGTTTTTTGTTTGCTTTCTCATCACTTTCGAAGCAAAATTAATGTGTAGATTCTTTGTCCTTTTACCCACAAAGTAAAAGAAAGATACACTATTATTTTTAAAGAAGAAGGAAGAAAAAAACCAGATATACAGTCTCATACTATTCTTGGCTGGAATGGGGTAGGGTGATTCTACATACTGACATCACAAGTCCATGTCACGGGACATAACTTCCGCCACTCAAAGATTTGTTTGTATTTTTGGAGATATAGGGAGATGTTTAAAATCAGCTCCATTGTTGACACCGTAGTTATTAAAACCAAACAAAAGATCCTTTTTGTGAGTCTGGCTGGTTCTTCTTAAATTTATCTGGGCCTCAGTACCTGATTTAAGGCAATGAGCAGATGTTTCACAGCAGGAAGCACATTAGCTCCAGATGCTGCCGCTTTATTCAAGACGTGCATACACATACGCTGGCAACCACACATACAGACATACACAGAGGGCTTGGGGCAGTGAACACTCACAGCTCCCCTTCCAGCACTTGGCATACCCGCATGGACCATTTGTAACCTCTGCCTGCAGTTCTGACAGAGAGATGAGCAGTGGAAGCGAGTAGCCAATAAGATCCCGTCCCATCGTCTTCTCATTGTCTCCTAGGTAACCAGCACAGGGACATATCAGTTAACTGGGTACTACGGACACACACACACACACACACACACACACACACACACACACACACACACACACACACACACTCACCTACACACAATTGCAGACACTAGAAGCACCTGTCAGAACCCTGGACAGCTCCCTGCGGCAGCATTTAAACAAAGACTTTGATTCCTGCCTTTCTGGCAGCCTCATCTCCTGAAGCCGTGCCACTTTCACTCATTTACTCACGTCATTCCTTTGCCTGGCATGCCTCTCTCCACTGTCATCACTCATCTTCAGAGCCGGTCCAAGTTCTTGACCAAGACTTCCAACAGCTCCCACCACAGAATAAAACCATACTTCTTCCCCTAGTGTGATCTAGCTCCTCCAGCCTCATCACTCATCACTCTCACTGTTCCTCACTCCTTCTTTCTCTTCCTCCAACAGGTCAAACTTATCCTCCCACAGGACTCACTACAGACCAGGGCTTTTCTTGGTACTTGCTGTTCCCTCTGCAGCCATGGCTCTTCCTTCAGCTCTTGGCATGACTGCGCCTTTTTGTTCTTCAGTCTCAGTTCGAAAGCCACCTTCTCAGAGAGGCCTTCATAGATCACCCTAGACTACTCTATGTAAAGAAGTCACCTCACTGAAACTCTCCACTACATCGCCCTGTGTTCTTATGTTGTCCTCATCTCACTGATGACTTTGAAACTATCCCGTTCTTATTTATTTGTTTACTTCTTCTCTGTCTCCATCCTACTAGAATGTAAAGTCTGTTATAGAAGGGTCTTTGTCTTTTTCATGATCATCTCTCCAGCCCCAGAACAGGGCCCAATATATAGTCATTAAATGACTAAAAAGCCATTTCCTCCTCACTGCTTCTGTGTTTTCCCATCTCTCTAATAAGAGGGTTGGACGTGATGACTTCTATTAACCCTCCTGGCTAACATTCCAGGAGTCCATTAGAGAGCAGAAAAGACTGACATAAGGAGGAAAATTAATCAGGCCACACCACAGGAAGACTGCTGGTGGAAATATGACCTCCTCGACTGGGTCACAGCACCGTCCTCCTCTGAGCAGCCTCCCTGATAGCAACATGCTGCTGCTTCCAACTTCACATTCCCAAAGCACTAGGTGCCTTGATCTTTTGTTATCTGAGGGACTGGGAGCAACTCGAAGTTGAGGACCAGCTTCCCACACAGAGACCAGCAAGAGCCTGGGGGCAGGCAAAGGGGTCCTCTGGAAGCATTTACTGGGGTGAACAGAAGAAAATGTGTTGCTGTCTACAGGTGCATAAATGTCAAGGGGAAAGTTCATTAGAACACAAGTCACACACACACACACTGAGCAACATACACATACAACACACACATCTCAAAAGCATCATGGAGTTAGAATCACAGAGTTCTCCATATTCCAGTGGCTGGCTGCATGTGTCTGTCTTCAAGGGACATGACTCCTACTTGAGGTTCTAAAAACTATGCAGAGTGATCCCGACACATGTGTTGTATAAGTGTGTGGTGAGCATAACCATTCTTTTGGCCAACTGCATTGAGCAAGACCAGGTGGTGAATTCAAGCAGCCACATGGTAGACACAAGCATGGATCCCCCAAACCCTAGAAGTGGAGAACCGCAGGCTGGCCACTCATAACCCAGAAAGCCACCCTGAGTTCTGAGTTCACCACTGACCAATGCACCCAATTATTTTCTCAAATCTGAAGTTACAGTGACATCAAGACCAAGAAAGGAAGAGCAGGATTAGTATTTCTTGAGCACCTACTATGTGCCTGGCTCTGTGCTAGGATGTTAACGTGTCTGAGATCACCCTGAAAGGTTACCCTTCTCACTTTACAGATGAAAATCAAAACAAACTAAAACAAAAACTGAAGCTCAGAAGGATTAATTAGTGTACCCAAGGTCACACAGCTGGCAAGCGAAGGGGCCTAAGTCAAGGGCATGAGTCTTGTGTTCAAACCCACTTTTCTTTCCCGAAGGCCTTAAATTATACCGTAGAATAAGAAGATAAGCTGGTCTTGGTCAAAATATCCCTCCTGCTGAAGCTCTTCTCTGAGGATGCCAGGTTTATAGCCCTATCTCTGCATCTCTGTCACTCTCAGCCTTGGCTGACCTCCTGCTACGAGCCTCTCATCATGCTGGACCTACATCTCAGAACCTCTCATTTGAGACTCAGCTCACAGGAACCAATTTTCCTGTGGCCCGGAAAAAGCCAGGGATTTCTCTTTTTAAAATAGTAATTTCCTGCTGGCGCGGGTAGATGCACCAGCCACCCTCTGATTTAGTGTTGAGCTCAAGGATCAATCTCAAGTAAGATTTTCCAAGGAAAACTCAAATGCTGGGTACCTCCTGGCCTTGAGGAGGGAGGATTGGCCTCCTCTCAAGAGATGTGGCCAGTGGCAAGAAAAATAATTATCGGTATCACAAGACAGACATGTCTCATACATGTCACACACAAGCCTCATGCATGCCCACATGCATCTCAAATGCATCAGCCATGTGCCTCCATGCATACCTCACATGCACATCATACACATGTGTCACTCACACACCACACACACACACCACAGACATAGACACACATACACACATACAGGGGGATCAGGAGCAAGAGAGTAATACCCTCTCTCTCAGGACACTAGAGCCTCCACTTCTGAGCCGGCTCTGGGTTGTATGCTGTGCCAGGGCCAAGACTTCCCTAGAGATCCTGTAAGATAGGAGTTAGGCCTTCCCATTACAGACACAGAAAGTGAGCCTGGGAGAGAGGGAATGACTTGCCCAAGTTCACAGAGCATGCCTCCGGCTGAGATGCCCCAATTTCTGAAGGACCAAGCTCGGACTTAAGGTTGGTAGTGAGCACCTGGCTCTGCAAGATTTCTTTTTTATTTTGCTCCTTGGTGACAGTTCCAGTGAGTAGGTGCGCTCCTCCAAGGTCCTATCCTTGTTGGCAGCCCTATCCATTTGCCTCCTCTCTCAACCGCAGGGAAAAAAGCCTGGGTACCCTCTGTGCCCCAAAGCTGTGCCATGAGCACCACCTCAGGTTGGAGAAGGAATGGAGGGCCTATTCCCTCAACTGGGCAGAGCAGAAGGCCTGCCAGGTTCGGGGAGCACCAGCTAAGGCCTGATGGGGGTCTAAGCAGGACCCTCCACAGACTCTGCTTCCAGACTCTTAGAACCTAGGGCTCCAGTGGGGGCAGAGGTTAAGGACCTGATTTAGCCCTGGGGACAGGGCAGGAGGGGCAAAGACCAGCTCTAGTTCCCCCCCCACCCCAAAAAAATAAAACCTCTCTTATACTCCACAGAGGAGCTTCTGGCCTGGACTGAAAATGTATCCTTTCTCATTAACTGAGCCAGACCCAACTTGGGGGTGGGAAGCACACAGAAAGGGGGAGGCCTGGACACCACTAAAATCTTGCCGGTCACATAGACTTAGGTTTGCACTGCAGCTTCACCATCTATTGGCTGTGTGACCTTGGGCAAGAGGCTTTCTCTCTCTGAGGCTCAGTGTCCTCACCTGTAAAGTGGAATGAATAGTAGCGCCCTCTTGAGCGGGTGGCTGTGAAGGTTAAAGACAGAGGCAGATGTGAGGTGCCAGGGCACACAGTTCTCGTGCCTGCATGCCAGCCATTATGCCCCCCTAAGTGAACAGATAGTGGGCAGCTGTCATTCCCCCCGCACTTTGCCCCCGGCTCAGTTCTGGCGATTGTCAACTAGCACCAAATCCGAACTTTCCTTAGCTGTGGCAGGACGTGGGCGCGGGTCCTCCTTCCTACTCCCTTCTCCACATGCGGTTCTGACAACAGGTAAGGGGTGGAGCAGCCCTGGAGGCGGCCTCGGCGAAGCGGGGCTGCGCCGCAGCGCTGCAGCGGGGCCCGGCCGGGGCAGGGGGCCGTGCGGCCAAGTCTACCCGCCCCACTCCACGACCCTCCCGCCTCTAGTCTCTTTGCAACTTGGAGGAACCGCAGAGTCTGGGGTCGACGCCGGGGTGCTGCTGGTATGCCCAGGAAAGTTGGGTCCCAGTGACTGCATCCCCGGGATCCAAAGGTCTCTCTGCCGTGAGCGTCCGCGAGCAAACTCCTGGGTAGCAAGGAGGCACGTGCTTCTCGCGCCGGCCAGGGCCAGCTCCAGGAACCGAACTCGCATGCGACTCTTGGGGATGCACCCTCGAGGGTTCAGAGCCTGCGCTCCAGCCCCTGGCGGTCGCTCTGTCCCAGGTCCCACCTCCGCGCGCCGTGTGGAGCCCCCCTGCAGGCTTCCGCCGGGGTAGGCTCATTTCCGCACCGTGTGTCCTGCAATGACCCCTTCAGGCTGCCCGCTACCCTCCCACGCCTCAGATGAGGCCGCCCGCCCTTCGCCTCCCGCAGGGACCCTCATCGGGCGTCCCCCGCGTGTGCGCCCCGGGCCAGCTCAGTGCTGGGTCCGCCCACCTCGCCCCGCGCCGCGCCGGTGCTCACCGGCCTGGGCAGCCGCGGTGTCCTACCTTCGTCCGGCAGCCGCTGCAGACAGAGCGCGAGGTTCCTCCGCCAGCCCCGCATCCCCGCGGCCGCCCTGCGGCCCGGCCGGGGCTCGCCAGCCCGGCCCGGGCCCCGGCCCCGGCCCCGCCCCCGCCGGGCCGGGCGGCGCAGCGCTGCGCTGGGGAGGGCCGCGGGCCCAGGGCGCGGCGGGCATGGGCGGCCGCCGAGGGTCGGGGGTATTGGGGTGGCCGCTTGGGGCTCCGCTCAGCTCCCGAGCCTGCGGCTGAGCAGCGACGCTCTCCGAGAGCGCGCGCTTTCTCGGGAGCGGGGGGCGGGGCTGCTGGCGGGGGCGAGAGCCGAGAGGGAGGCTCGAGCCGGACCCGAAGGGGCCTGAACCATCTCACCCCCGCCTTTAACCTGCAATGGTCCTCTTACACACCACCGTTAATCTCCCCCACCCCAGCTCTTCACCTCACATCCTAATAATGCTAATTATCACCATGAATGAATGAATAAATGAATGCATGAATAAATGGGTGCATAAGTGAGTGCATGAATCAGTGAATGAGTGAGTGAATAAGTGAATAAACAGGTATATGAATGTGAGATGAGTAATTGAATAAGTGAAAGAATGAATGACTGTATTACTGAATTGATTAATGAGTAAATTAATGAGTGAATAAATAGCTAAGGAATATGAATATAAGTGACTGAGTGAATAAATGAATGAGTGAATTAATGAATGAGCGAGTGCCCCCTGGCCTCAGGCCTGCAATAGGCAAAGGCTCCTCGACAGGAGCCCTCACTCCTGCCCTGGGAGGGAGGCCTTTCGGCTTGTGTCTTACAGAGGAGGCTAAGGAGTATCAGAGACAGTGGATAAACAGCAAAGGTGGAGGCCAGTGGAGAGTCTGTGTATCTGCAGGATTTTTCCAACGCATTCAATCACAGTTCTCCTCCCTTTGCCTGGCAGCCATTGAATTCACGAGGTCTCAGAGGCTCTAAGGAAGGATAGCCCAAGGAAGAAGCTTGGGGATCCTATCCACAGAAGTTAGATTTGTTTCCTCCGTGGCAATGAGGATGGAGGGAAGAGGAAGGTGTAATCCAGACTAAGGAGTATTACACAGCCAGAAAAAGGAGGGGCATTCTTTGGAAGAGAGCAAAATGAAGAACAGTGTTTGTAATATGTGCAGATAAAAAGGAAGACTCTACATTCATATTTGCTCAAGTATGTGGAAAATTATATCCAGTGGAAACACTGGGCCCCTTCAGAAGGAAAATCAAGTGGCTAGGAGCAAGTAGGAGACACCTGCTTTTCATTAAATCTTCTTTTGTGCTCTTAAAATTTTGAATGCTAGAAATGTATTGCCTATTTAAAAAATAAAGTTTATAACGAAATAAATTTTCACAACAATATTAAAAAGCGTTTGTACCTCAGTAAAGACTGCCTCCCTCACTACCACCACAACCAATTAAGTCAGCCTATTTCTCTGGACTCCCTCCCTTTGTCCTCCAGTTTAGAGAAGGAGAGGGTCTTGCTAGACAACAGCAGAGTGGAATGTGAACATGATGATCAGCACAGAGCGCATTCTACCTCCGTGAGTGTTGTGAAGAAAGCAAGTGGCCTCAGCTTGGATCCTGGGTTTGTCAATTTTTAGTTGTGTCCTTGGGCAAATCACCTCATCTCTTTGAGCCTCAGATCCCCCATGTGCAAACTAGTGATCATCATAATGTCCTAACAGGGTCCAATAAAGCTGAAGCCAAGTGTGTGTATTCCAAAAGGGAGTTTGGTGGTAGAATCCCAGACATCTTGATCTTATCAATGAAGCCACCTAAACTTTGACCTTTGGAACTACCGCTTTTATAAGGGAAGGGTAGGATTTTTATGTGATCTTAGATCCCCATTACTTCTGTGAGGTTTGTGTAATTAGCCCCATTTTACATATGAGGACACTGGGGCTCAATGAAGTTAAGTGTCTTTCCCAAGGTCACACAGCCAGTTATTGGCAGAACTGGCATTGACTACAGATCGGCCAAGCTCCAAGCACCTCCAGACAGTCTTGCCCACCCAATCTATCTGATATACTTACCATCTATTCATATTCCTAAGACCTTTGGGTGGGTCATATCCAAGCGCCATATTAATCCTGAATTATTAATCATTTCAAATAAGTAGGGCACAGGCAAGGGGGTTGGGACAAGGGAAGGGTAGATCAACATGCAAGCCCGAGTTGGCAGAGTGCTGACTCCAGAACTCGTCTTAACGAGTGTAAGCTTCTGACAAGGTAGTGAGTCTCCCCTGGCAGTAGAATTGTGAATCATTCCTGTCTACATCCAGATTGATGGCCTCCACAGCCAAGAGGCCTACTACTCAGAGGATGACAGGACTTGGATCACTGATGGGAGAGACAAAGATACCAGCACCCAGGTCAGGAGTCTCTGGCAGAGGAGGCCAGTTAGGAAGGCAGAGCACAGGACTAGTAGCTCTCCAGTGGCAGAAGAGGAGGAGTGATATAACGAGGATGGATGTGTGAGAGGACTGTTCCAGTTACCCATTGCTGCATAACAAGTCACTATAAATTTAACTGGCTCAAAAAAACCTTTTTATTATGGTTGAGAATTCTGTGGGTCAGGAATTCAGACAGGGCAGAGTGGTGTCTAGGCTCCATGATATCAGGGCCCAAGCTGGGAAGACTGGAAGACCAGGGTCTGAAGTCATTTGGAGGCTTCTTCACTCACTGTTGTCTGAGCTGGAATGATTCAAAGGCTGGGCTCAGCAGAGCCTGTTGCCTCCAGTGCCTATCAATGGCCTCTTCATATGGCCTGGGCTTCCTTACAGCATGGCAGCTTCTGGACGATTGAACTTCTCACAAAGGGCTCAGAGCTTACAGAGTGAGTGTGCCAACAGCTCAAGGTGGACACCACATCCTCTTTCATGACCGAGCCTTGGAAATCATGAGTGTCACTTTCTGCTATACTTTCAAGTTACAAGCCTCCCAAATTCCAGGGAGGCAGCATACACTCTGCCTCTTGTGGGAGAAACGTCAAAGAATTTGCAAGTATTTTTGAAATTCACAGAAGAGAAAAAAAATGTATCAGAGGAAATAAGAGGAGAAAGAGTAATAGAGGCAATCTTATTAACTGGAGAAGTAGGAGAGAAGTAATGGGGATGAGGAAGTCAGAGATGAAACTATTTACTAGGAGGAAGAGGAGCAATATTTGGAGAGGTAATGTGAAAAATAGTAATAAAAATCATACCATCCCGAACAAGAAGAAGTGAAGTAGGAATAAGAGGGATAAAATAGGGGAGGCTGTTAGATGGTAAGGAGAGTAGAAGGAGAAGGTGTGCAAACAGAAGAGCAATAACTGGGAGGAATAGTATAAAAGAAGTAGTAATAAGGATGGCCGCAGGTGAGTCACCTTGCAGTGTAATGGGACAAGAGGAAAAGGTAGTGGTAATGGGAGAAGCAACAGGAGCATGTGATCAGAGGAATAGAAAAAGGAAGAGGAGCAATAATGGGGGAGAAGTGAACAGATGATGAGGGTGATGATAGGAGGTGGAGTGGCAGAGCAGTATAGGACCCAAGAGATTCTATACCAGGTGCCTGTTCTCAAATCCGCCTCCAAACTGCATGGCCTATGGTGAGTTTCTGCACTATGCCTCAGTTTTCTTATCTGTAGAGTGGGTATGGTGATACTCATAATACCTCTCTCATAAGGTTGTTGTGAGAGTTAATAAATAAGTTAATATGTGTAAAGCATTTAGTGCTTGGCTCCTAGTGAGGACTATGTAAGTGTTAGCTACTGTTACTAGTTCTATGGGAGAGGGATTCTGAGCAACAGTAGCTGCAGTGGGTGGGACCTGTCAAGGAAGCAGGACCAGCTGACCTGAAGGCCTGCCTGGCCTGCTGCTGTCTCCATGGTTGCTGGGACATTGCCCCTTCTCAAAGGCCCAGCCTCCCACCTAGCATACTTGGTTTATGGTGGCCCCTGACCCCTCAGCCTCTGAGAAGTTCCCTGTGCATGAGACAGAGTGAGGACTGTGAGACCTGCCCCAGGCAGGAACCAAGGGCCAAAGCAGGAACCAAGGGCCGAAGCAGGGGCAGAACTCAACCAAAGTTACTCATCAAGGGGTGGCAGGACCTGGGCCACACCCAGGCTGCCAGCCCCACCCCACCCCCCTCATCCCCCGCCCGCCACGTCCACTTCCCCATGACCAGGGCTCTCTGGGTAAAAGGAGCTCAGGTTTGTCTCCAGGTGCTCAAAGCTGGTGCACTAGAATCTTCTTGACTCTGGACCCAGCCTACACTTCCTGGTGGGGGCATGGGAGGACAGACAATCCCTGGTCTAGTGAGGCGGGAGGCACTGGTGAGTTTCTGCACTAAATCACTAGGGGGCAGGAAGGAACCATTCCTGCTTATCTTTCTTTTTATTACAAAAAACAAAGTCAGCTATACTGATATTTAATGTATTGGTATTTAATCATTGACAGCAGTACATATATTTAATTTATAAGTATACATGCATTTTGGGGCTATGTGCTCTGAAATTATTTTATCAGTAGGGGTATGAGACCGCAGAATTTCAGAGAGCCCTGTGTGAAAGTACTCACTCCAGAGCAAATTGGCCCTCTGGGGGAATTTTCCGTGCAGTCATGCACTAACAGTCACTCTGCAATTACACAGCATCCCAGTAAGCTCCAGAAAAGTCTTTGTGCTCTGGTTGAATTCCTGTACAAGGCCTCGCATCTTGCTTCTCTTTTCAAGCTCCGAATCTGGGACCAGCCTTTCCATCAGCCTGAGCTTTTACTTCATTCCTGTGCTTATTGCTATTACACAATTGATATTCTACATTTTCATATGTCTTTCCCTGCACAGGAAAATAATCCAAATATTTCCAACTGGATGGCCGAGAAATGGCATTGAATATTGGAAAGAGAAAAGTTCAGGTCCTAGCCCACCATTTTATTTCTTCAGTCAGTGGACATTTGTTGAGCACTTGCTATGTGCAAGGCACTGCATTTTGTGCAGGGATGTGTGAGTCGCTTGGACAAAATCCTTGCTCTTACACAGCTGTCATCCTAAGAAAACAGCGTATTTCCTGCATGACCTCAGGCAGATCACTCTACCTCTCAGAGTCTTCACTTATCCATCCGTGAAGTAGGGCTCATAACCCCCAACCTTGCAGCATGGCTGTGATGAAAGGAGGTAAGGGACCTGAGGCATTTGATGGAAGGCATCTCAGGTGCCTAGAGCTGGAAGGAACCTCAGTCCGACCCCCTTATCCTGCAGCTATTGGCAAATGCAGATTAGAGTGGGGCAGTGACTCATTCAAGGTCACTCAGTGAGATGAGGCAGAGCAAGAGCTGGGACCCAGAATCCGCTTCCGTCCTTCTTCCCTCAAGACTGAGGCTTTCTGCCTGGTCCAGTCAGGGCTGAGGAGGGCCATCATATTCCGGGGTGGAAAGAAAGGTATCTGACTCCAGAGTCTATCTTCACCCTCATGCCAGCCAGTCAGGGAGGAGGCTGGCTTCTCCCTTCTCACTCCACCACCAAGTGGTCATTGGGGGAAATGTACCCCAGCTTACTTAAAGAAACAGCAGCATCTAATGTCTGGGCCAGAACCATGGGTGGGAGCCCTGCATAGCCAAGTATATGAGTTGCACAGAAACGACTATTCTCTAAATATCAGTTCAGCCACAGCTATTCAAGGAAAAGGCCCAGGACGGCATGGAGAAGGGTGAGGAGTATGTGGAGCCCAGGATCAGGTTTTATTTCCTCATTCCCTGCAATTCAGCTTGTCCACGAACCTGCACATCTTACTCAGCAAAACAAAAAGGCTGATCTTTGCCCTTTGGTTAGAGACCATTTGGTGGGCAAGCTCTCAGAGGTTCTCACCTTTCCTCCAGTGACAGGGGCTCACCAAAGGATGCTTTCATTCAACCCACAAAGGATGCTTTCATTCCCACATTTGTAGGAATATTTTATGCCTTAAGATTGGGGCACCAGGAGAGCGCCTCATTTGCCTGACCCTTAATCCAGGTCAGTGTCCATGGGATTGGGCTAAATATCTCCAGTGAAATCTTTAAATAAATAGATCCCATACTTGAGATGTGACCAGAAATGCCTAAAACCATCTCTGTTCCCTTCACATTTGCAATGTTAGGTTTTTTGTTTGTTTAAACCAGTCACAGTCTCTTGTTCAAAAACCATAAGAAGGGAAGAGATTAATAGATAAAATTGGAGTTCGGAGCTCAACACGGAAGAGAAGCCCCAGGAATGGTCCCAGGCTTTTAGTTTGGACCACTGAAGGGTTATAGCCCAGGAGTAAGGGGTGAACCACAGGTAGACCCAACTTAAAAAACTGCAAACTAGACTTGAACCAGCATGCAGAGCCTGATTAGATTAAGATGATATGCTCTACCTTCACAGGAAAAGGCAAGTCTTCTCTGGAGAAAGTAACATCACAGAGACCCTCTTCAATTTCTCATGAACAGTATCTGGCGTTCAATTAAAAATTTCTTTCAGCCAGATAGACCAATAAACAGAATTGAAATCAACAACAACAAGAACAATGACAACAACAACAAATCCAATAGAAATAGACCCAACGGTGACTGAGATATTACTGTTATCAGGTATGGACTTAAAAATAACCATAGCTGGTATGTTCAAGAAAATGTGATAAATCAAATGCAGAATTTCCACAGGGAACTAGAATCTATCAGAAACAACTGATCAGAAATTTAAGAACAGAAAAATACAATCAATGAAATCAAGAGCTCAATAGATGGATTTACAGATAATTATGGACATCTGAAGAGGGGATTTGTGGATTGGAAGATAGGTCAGTAGAAAATATACAGAAAAATATCTTCAATATAAAAAGCAAAAATAATGGAAAATATAAGAAAGATAGATATGGGACACAGTGAAAAGGTCTAACACACATGGAACTGAAGTCCCAAAAGAGGAGGAGGAATAGAATGGAACAGAAGCAATAATTCTTATAACCAAAAGTGTTCCAAAATTGATAGAAAGACAGCAAACCACAGTTCCAATAAATGCTACCTTAAGAAAATAAATGTACGGAAAATCCCACCTAAGCCCATAAGAGTAAAAATTGCTAAATTTTTTTTCCAGAGGCAAAAAAATAAAAAATAAAAAATAACTGATGAGCAGTCAGAGGGAAAAAAGGCACATTACCTTCAAAGGAACTGCAGTAATACTGACAGCTAACTTCTTAATAGAAACGTTGGAGGTGGAAGACAATGAATGGCATCTTTAAAGTGCTGAAAGGAAACAACTGCCAACCTAAAATTCTGTACTCAGAGAAAATATCCTTCAAAACCGAAGGCTAAAAATAAAAAGGCAGAGAACCGAGAAATGTTCTAACAGACCACACTAAAAAATATTCTAAAGGGAGTTCTCTAAGTAGATGGATGGAAATATGAACATGCAGAAAGGAATGAGGGTGAATTTGAAGTAAAGAGAAATGAAACTTAACTGTACCAAAAAAAAAAAATCCCCACTATAATAATGTCTTCTGGGGCTTAATATCTATATATAGCATTAAAATGCATGACAACAATTGGGTAAATATAGTATTGTCTATAATATGATAAAATACTAATTTACACTGGACTCTAATAAGTCAAAGATGCACATTGTAATACTGAGGATGACCAGTAAATTAATGACTAATAAACTAACAGAGAGGGAAATAAAATAAAAATTTTTTCTTGATTAGTCTAAGATAAGGAAAAAGGAAACATAAAACAAAACATAAAACAGGTGGTACAGATGGAAAACGAATAGTAAGATTGTAATATAAAGTATAGAAAACAAATAGTAAAATTGTAAATATAAAATGGAATCGGTTTGATAAATATTCTTAAAGTACTTATTAAGTTCAGAGACTACGCTCAATGCAAGATATGTAGATAATTAAGTGCCTTCCACCATACAATTTAGTAGGGATTTTAAAGAGAGAAAGAAATCTTGTCATATCCTGCTGAAAATCAAGTGAGGCTTTAGGAAGGAGGTGGTATTCGAGCTGGGCCTTTAAGAATAGGGAAGATTTTCACAGGAGGTGGAGTAGGTCTGCTAGAAAGACCTAAGCAACATGAGCAAATGATCAGGGGCAGCCAGGGGCACTGGGTATCAGAGAGCAGAACAGTTCGGATGGAGCAGAATATTTGTACACATGAATCATGAAAGAAAAAGCAGTGAAGACCTGGAGGGCTGGATGAAGAGTATACTCTCAATACAGGTTCTAGGAGTGAGGATCACATTTCCATATCATGAAAACAAATATCCGGAAGGTGTCAAAGAGTTTTTATAGTCATCCTCCCATTTTATAGATAGGAAATTGAGATTTGTATGCAAAATGAAGCTTTTTAAATACAAGCATAACATGGAAAATCTGGGTTTTAGAAACCTCGTTCTTGATGGTGAATTGGAGAGGCAAGGTGAGAGAAAGGGAGACCAATGAGGGGTCTGTGTGGTGGTGCAAATGAGGGTGAAGAGGCCTGACCTGGGACAGCGATCACGGAGATAACTAAAGGGGAGGGGCACATACAGGTGACATTGTGTGATGTGACTATGCGCTAATGTTGGAGTCTGCCTGAAAAACTCCATGTGTATGAATCAGGGTTCTCTAGAGAAACAGAACCAATGGTATGTGTGTGTGCGTGTGTGCATGTGTGCGTGTGTGTGTGTGTGTGCGTGTGTGTGTGTCTGTGGAGAGAGACAGAGACAGAGAGAGAGAGAGAGAGATTTATTATAAGAAATTGGCTCGCATGATTATGGAGACTGAGAAGTCCAGACACAGGAAAGCAAATGATGTCAGTTCCAGTCTGAGCCTGAAGGTAAGAGAAGAGCAAAGTCTCAGCTCAAAGACACTCAGGCGGAGAAAAAGTATTCTCTCTTATTCAGGCGTTTATTCTATTCACACCTTCAGTGAATTAGATGAGGCCCATCTACACTGGAGAGGACAATCTGCTTTACTCAGTCTACTGATTCAAATGTTAATTTCATCAGGAAACGCCCTCACAGATGCACCCAGAACAATGTTTAACCAAATATCTGGGTACCCTATGGCCAGTCAGGTTGACATATGAAATTAACCATCACACCATGGTAGTCATAGGCCCTTCTACACAGCATGCTCAGGGAGAGGCCCAGGCCCAGGCCTAGAATACACAGTGTGATACCATGCCACAAGCCCCCGGCAAGTTCATGCCAGGCTAAACACCATGGCTAAGCATGTTCTCATTTAATGCTCATCATCACCCTCAGATGAGAGTTTGTGCTTTTCCCTGTACAAATGAGGAATTGAGTTTCAGAGAGGTGAAGTGTGCAGGACCGGAACACAAGCTGTCTAACTCCAAAGCTCACGTTCTTTCCACAGCATGAGTCAGGGCTTACAAATGACTTCACCCAAATATATTAGTCTCAGTAACATTACCTGCTATGTCAAATGGACCCCCAGACATATAATAGCTCGTATATGATATGAGTTTATTTTTCACTCATGTGAAGCCTCTTCTCCTCTCAGGGATTCAGGAATCAAGTTTCCTCTATGTTGTGGCATTTCCACATGGTCACACACATCAAGCTGGCAGAAAGAGAAACGGGAGGCAGGGTGGTCTGAGAGGGCTTTAGGGTGCAGGCCTGAAAGAGGCCTACATCACATGAAAGATAGAAATGCATCATCTTATATTAGGTTCTCTAGAGGCAGAGCCTTGGATGAGAACTCTTGTGGAAGCGTCTATGAGGGTGAGCTCAGGAGAAACTGGTGAGGGAATGAGGGAAGCAGAAAGAGACAGGGATGAAACTGAGCAAACATGCAGTTTCTAGAGAAGTCCAGCCTCAGCCTGACCCCATGAGGAACTCTGAAACACCAACGATACTTGAAAGGTTGTTCCACCATTCCGTGGGAAGAGTGTAACATCCTAAACATTCCCCAGGGAGGCTCCTGTTGGCTGAAAGCCATCCTTAGGAGAAAGGTATAACTGAGCTGTTAGCTGCCAACATTCACCGAAGCTGGGAGCTGGTGCCCCACTTTGGTGATGGGATCTGGGCGGAGCACTAACAGTGCCTGATACAGCGGGAGAGAAAGAAGAGGTTTCCTGCAGGAGAGGACCTTTGACCAGGGTCACAAAAGGTAAGTTGGCGTTTTCCAAGAGTGGAGAATTAAAAATACAGATTCAATACTTCATTGAGCCAAGCACCATCCCCACATCCGGGCTTGCTTTGTCATGCCGTATGTTGATAATCAGACTGTCACTGCCTGGACTGTGGCCTCTTGAGGGCAAGTTCTGGATCCCTCTCACTTTCAGTCAGTGCTCCTTTCTCCAGCTCTGCACCGTATATCAGGCCCTCAGGTATCAGAATCTTTCAGACAAGGTCCCTGCCCCAAAGTGCTATGGGACCAGTGAGGGACACAAACAGATAGGTAAATGGGTCACCACAAGACAGCACTGGCAGAGAAATGACCCAAGAATGTCCCCAGCACCTGGCCCCATGTTCATGCAGAAGAGGTGCTAAGTGTCTGCTGAATGAAAGAGAAGAAAGTCCTTTCCAATGCTCTCTAGGTCCCCAAGACCTAGCTAGGTCCCTGCACAGAGCAAAGGGCTCAATAAAAATATGCGGAAGGATACTCTGGAGCTGGATTTAAGCTTCAAATTTTTTGTGCTTTCTGGTCACTCATCCATTCTGGCTAAGGTGGACACTGAGCTAGGGAACATATCTATACAGACCCCAGAGCCACCATCCTGTCCTTGGCTCCCACTCCAGTGGACAAGCCTAATGGCAAACTCCAGCTATTCTCTTTCCTCCCACCCTTTTCCTGGTATCCTTGCAGAAAGAGTATTTTAAGTATAGAATGAGAAATGCATATTTTGATCTTTCATTCACTATGACCATTGTCTCTGTCAGCTTGGGCTGCCATAACAAAATGCTACAGACTAGGTGACCAACACAATCAAAATTTATTTTCTCATGCTTCTGGAGACTGGGAGTCCAAGATCAAGATGCCACCAGGGACAGTGTGCAGTGGGGTCTGTCTCCTAGGTTTTCGGATGGCTGTCTTCTCACTGCATCTTCTCATGCCTTTCCTCTGAGCTCCTATGAACAGAGAGCTCTGGTATCTTTACCTTTTCTTATAAGGGCACTAAGGCCACCATGAGGGCCCACCCTCATGCCCTCATCAAAAACCCAGTCACCTTCCAAAAGCCCCACCTCCAAGTGCCACCGCATTGGGGGTTAGGGCTTCAACATATGAATTTTGGAGGGATCTAATTCAGTCCATGGCAACTACCTAGTATATGTCGGTACAGGTTACAAAGGGTGGACTAAATGTACAAAGTTCTTGCCCTTGCAGAGCTACATTCTAGTGGGAAGGGGGGAAGAAAATGGGAGAAAACTTTAAAAATATATGAGATATAATGAGTAGTGAGAAGAAAACAAAAAGTGGCTACAACAGAGACAAAGTACAGTCTACTTCAGGAAGATATCACGAAAGGCCTCTCTGAGGAGGTGGCATTTAAGCTGAGATGTAAGTGTCAGGGAGAAGGCAGTCCCGAGAGGGGTGTGGAGAGAACGTTCTGGACCCACGGAACAGCATGTGCAGAAATCCTAAGAGAGGAAGTAGCCGAGCCATTCTGAGGCACTAAGTGAGGACTGCAGCAGCTAGAAGATCCGGAGGAAAAGAGACAGTGGTGAGAGACAAGGCTGAGAAAAATGGCAAAGCCTTATCCCATAAAGTTTGAATTTCGTTCCAAGGGAGGGAAATTCCAGGAATTTCATCCAGGAAGCCGTGGAGGGGTTTTAAGCAGAGGGAAAGACATGGTAAGATTTACATTTCTAGAAGTTCCTTTGGGATTCTGGATAGGAAATGGCCTGCAAGGGTCCATTCCACAAGAAATGAGGAGGGAGGGAGAAAGCGGAGGATGGGCAGGGGTGTAGACTTGAGCTAGTGGTGGCCTGGGCTACAATGGTGGCCCCGAGAATGCCGAGAAGGTGAGGGAGATGACACCATTCAGTCCTAATTTTTCACCCCTCCTGTAACCTCACGCATTGTCCTTTAACTCCATAGCACCCTGCTCCTTCGCTCTGGGCTTGGCCACATCCTTTGCTCTAATCAATGGGATATCAGCAGAGGTGACACCAGCAGAGGCTAAAATGGGCTCGTGAACTTGGGGCGTGCTCATCCAGTGCGTCTGCCATCACCAATCACTGGGCTGACCTGGAGGACGATGAGAGACATGCGGAGTTGCCCTAGACAGAGGCTGACTTAGATTCTCTGCCAGCCAGCCACCCTAGGCATATGAGTGAGTCAAGATTAACAGAGCCACCAAGCTTACCCACAACTGATCCTAGACACACGAATAAATGCATAGAGTCGTATGCACAGAGGTCCACAGACATATGAATAAATACTTAGTGTTGTGTGCATGGAGGTCTGAAGTTGCTTGTTATGCAGCAGTATTGATTTACTAGATAGTTAATGCAGAAGGGAGAGCTGCTTCAGGGGCAGAGCCCGCAGAATGTACTGAATGGTTTGCATATGGGAATGAAGGTGAAGGAGGAGTCAAGGGGAACTCCCCAGGTGTCTGTGCAGATGGGGTACCTAAATCAAGGTAAGAAAGAGAGGGCCCAAGAGGCTAATAAGGGAACAGTTCTGGTACAGAGAAATAGAAATCCAGTTCTATTTGCTCTGAACGACAACAAGGAGTCACTGAGCGCTCTCAAAGAGGAACGGTGACCTAGTGATGGCAATGAGGTTGTACTGAACTGAATGCTCTTGTCACCAAATGCCTTCCCTGCCATAGGTCTTTCCCAGAAGGTTGAACTTAAACACATATTTTTTGTCCATTTTGTTGCCAGAAAGAAACAGACCATTTCCCCCCTTTTCCAGTTGCTAGGACACTAATCTATTTGAGAAAGGCATGGGAACATCTGGTCGGTGGAACTGTGCTTCTGGGAATTTCTTTTGTATCTGTATTTCCAATTGCTTCTCCTGGTGCTCCGGACAGCCAGGGCTCTCCAGCCAGAAAAGTGCAGCTCATGTCAGTCACCCAGGCAGCAGTGAGGAGAGCAGACAAGTATGGGAAGGGCACCCCTTTCAGTCAGCACTGACTATATGCCAGGCCTGTGTCAGACACTGCCAAGCTGCATGGATGTCATTATTTACTTCGAAGGGACCAACGCTCAGAAACAAGAGGAACTGCCTCAGCTTTACCCCACTTTATCTTTCTTTCAAAGAAAGATAGCTTTATGTCTGTTATTATCTGTCTCCCTCACTAGAACATAAGCTCCCTGAGGCTGAGCATTTGTTCTCTCCTGAACTCCTGGTGTATAGAAAAATGTCTGGCATGTAGTAATAACAGTATTAGCATTCACAGAGTGTTTATTAGCTATGTGGCACTTTTTGAGTTCTTTAGGCATATCAATTCTTTTAGACTTCAAAATGAACCCAGTAGTGGTATTGTTTCTGTCCTCATTTTTTAGGTGAGGAAATGGAGGCACACGGAGATGAAATAACCTGCCCAAGAGAGTAGCAGAACTGGGAATCTCAGGCAGTCTGGCCCCAGAACCTGTGTTCAGACAGGTAAGACGATTTGCCAGATGAATCAATCACCTTGCCCTAGATCACATGGGAAAACTGGGATCAGCAGGTCCCTAACTAGGATGTCCAGTTCCCGTCCCTCACACACACAGCAGCAGCGGCAGCAGGCTTCAGGTGCTCTTATCTTCCAGGATGGTGGGGCTGGGTGTCCCTATCGTTCCGGCTGGCAGGGAGGCCATAGGTGGGCTCTGCTCAGAACCACCCAAGTGCAAGGCCACAGGCTTCTCTCTAGACCACTAGCACCCTGCTGGGGTCCAGACACCTTTGCCACCTCAGATGGAGTGGGCAAGTAGGGAGCTGTGCACATAGGGTAAGTCAGAGCCAAGAGACACCTCAGGGCACGGATGATGTCCTTCTGGCTGCTCTCTTGAATGATGATCCTTGCTGTGTATGGACCAAAACAGTCAGACCCCCTCAGCCCGGGGCCCCTTGTCTGAACCCAACTGACCTCATTCCTTATCATAGCCTCTCCTCCCTGCTTCCTCAATTCGGAAAACCCTTCAATATTCTCAGTCCCAGGTCACCTGGCTCTTCATCTGTTCTCCTAAAATCTAATAATTAGAACATGAGCTTGTGCTCTGACTCAGGACTTCAATTCTTGAAACCCAAAAGGCCAGACTCAGAAAAAATCAAAATAGCATTTGAATCTTATTAAACTTGTCCTTGGAATTCAAAGATCCTGACATTTGAAACTCAAAAGTCAACTTTTCAAACTAAAAAGTCTTAGCTTCTGAAATTCTTGGCATTTAAACCCAAAAAGTCTAGGCTCGAAGCTGTGTGTGTGTGTGTGTGTGTGTGTGTGTGTGTGCGCGCGCGCACGTGTGTGCATGCGTGCACATGTGCGTATGTGTGTTTCTACTTATCATTCTTTCCCTGAAACAATGACTACCACTGGAAGATAGGAGAGAGCCAAGGATTCAGGGATAGGGGGGGGTGTGTGTGTGTGTGTGTGTGTGTGTTCACATATATGGGGAGGAACATCAGTAAATATTTGTTAATGAAGGGTTAACAAAACCCTTTCTCCTTCTCTTAAGAACAAATTAGACCTTGGGTTAACTTACCATCTCTGTTAACCCTAGAAACTGCATAAAGGTGTAAGGTCAGTTGTATTGCCAGGTAACATTCCTTAGGTTAAAAATGACTCTTAACTGGTGAATTGATCTGGACTGGAAGATCTATGAATGAATTATACTTGCCTGGTGGGGATGCCAAACTATTGAGCTTTCCTCTGTGCAAAGACTGAGCATGTCCCTTGCAAGTACCCTGGAAGATTTGCATATGGAGCTGTTGGTACAAAGACATTAGTTTCTAAGGCATGGGTCTTTGAGGCCTACACTTGCCCAATGCAGATCTCATCTCCTAAACCTAAGTTGTCACCTGGGACCACATGTGAGTAGTTCCTGAACTGCTGCAGAAACTTCCAGGAATGGGAAAGGCCTGGTGCTACTCCTTAAGCAAGCTGTTCCTTGGACTGCATCTTGAGTGACAATGATGAGAATTTTATTGTCTAGTTGAACCCAAAGAAGACTGCCCTGAGGACTTCCCTAATTGGCTCACAGCTCTGTTCCAATTACAGCCAGGGAACCACTTGAAATATAAAACTTAGCTGGAGCAACATCTAAAAGGAGGGGGAGGCAATGCCCACTACATGCCCAAGACTTCCGCATTCTGTACAAGAGTTCATGTCATCTCATAACACTCCCTTCAGATGAAGATAACCATGCCCATTTTATAGACAAGGATACTGAAGCTCCCAGAGGTAAAGAGACTTGCTGAAGTTTGTGCAGAAAAAGCTGATATCTGGAAGACATCAAGTACTGGCAAGTACTGGTGCAAGTACTAGCTCTGCTGGGTATGAGCCGGCAGACCTTGAGGAGTACTCTGAACCTCGGTGTCTTCCTTAAAATAAATAAATGAATGTAATTACTGTACAGAGAGGCACTGGGGCTTAAGACAGTCCACTTTCAGATGTCAGGTGCTTTAGTGCAGTAAAATTCAAAATCTTCCCTCTCTCTTCCCACCCTGTCTGCTGCCAACCCATCCAAGGGGTCAAACTATCTGACAACGGTTTCTAGTTGCCATAGGCTGATTCAGCATTTCTGTGGCACAGATTGTCCCAGAGCATAACTAGGACATAGGTTCCGGCTGTGTCAATAGTTGAACATGACTTCAAATGGGGACTCTGATTGCCAGCATTCTAGAATTGCTTCTGGTAAATGTGAGCAAACATAGCTGTTGTTAAAGCAGTTGGAATGAGTCCATTCACTCGATAAATATTTGATGAACACCTAATATGTGCGGGGCATCGAGAATACCATGATCTGTGAGCACACATAATCCTTGCCCTTAGCATTTCAGTTAAATTAGGGAGACAGACATTAACCAACAAATAAATATACGGGTTTTAAAAGTCAGCAAATATTACAAAGGTAAATTGCAGCATGCTCTGAAAACTTGTAATAGGCAGTCTGTTGTAAACTGCTATTGTTATTGCCCACCCAGCCTCATCCTCTCATTTTCTCAGTTTTCCTTTGCGAGTCTACTTTTCCCTCCCATCAGTCCACGTGATTCAGGTAGGGATGAGTTTAGGCTAGGTACATGACCCCGGCCAATGAGAGCATTCTACTCTCTGACCACTCAATGATTAGTCAAAGATATACATGTGACCTAAGTTTGGCCGATGAGATTTAACTACGGATTTTTTAAATTAGAGCATCAAAATTGGAGTCTAGCATGGTGGCTCTAGGAGAGAGCCCACCAAAGCCTGGCATCCCACAGAGAAGACTGAGAAATTTGTCATCAGACAATTTCCCGGCAACATCATTTGAGACCCTATATCCACCTATACCTAATGCCATTGTTCCCTGGGTTTTTCTGTTATCTGAACCAGCAATCACCCTTTTGGGTTTTTGTCAGTTTATTTTTCTACCACTTGCAATCAAGAGCTCTGCCTAATATAGGACTAACAAGTCTTGGAAGGTTTTCCTGAAAAGTGAATGCTGAATGTCACTGAAGTAAGAGTAAACTGGGGGAAGAGGCCAAGTGTGAAGTCAGCAATTTGGGGGATTGAAAACCTTGAGAATTTAGGAAATGGAAGGGAACTTAATCCTGTGTAGGCAGAAAAAGGATTAATAAAGGGAGATCATCATGGCAAGAAGGCAAGTCACAGACCACACGGAATGCTTAAATCATTCATTATCCTTCATTTCAATAAACATGGAGATGCTCATCTCTATTTACTTTTGATAAGATGTATATTATAATGAGCTTCCTTTGCAGACAGAAAGATGCCCTTGCCTGCACTGGCCATTCCCAAGAGGACAATGCCCAAGCCTGCCTTCTGCTTCTGACTTTGAGACAGAGTTGTTGTTATTGTTGTTGTTGTTGTTTGTTTGTTTTTAAAGGATGGGGCAATTAAAACAAAAAAGTAATAACAGACAGAAAAGTGGGCCTATTTTTAAATGCAAAGAACCATTTCTTAATTTACCAGTTTTATAACATTGTATAATTTCATGTTTCATATTTTCTTAAATTTTAAACTTTTTTTTTTCATTATGAAAATAAATGACCATCTTTGGGTTATGCGAAAAAGAAAAAAAATATTTATAGTTCCGTCATTTCAACCCAACCAATGTTAGAAGTTAGTTTTTCATATTTTTCTACTGTCTTTTTGTTTGCCTAGTGCTTTTCCAACTTTGATGTGCCTAAGAATCACCTGGGGATTTATTAAAATGCAGATTCTGACTCAGTAGGTCCAGGGGTAGGGTCTGGGATTTC
Organism: Rousettus aegyptiacus; assembly: GCF_014176215.1. Classification (NCBI taxonomy): domain Eukaryota; kingdom Metazoa; phylum Chordata; class Mammalia; order Chiroptera; family Pteropodidae; genus Rousettus; species Rousettus aegyptiacus. Next base: position 123,070,321 of record NW_023416307.1, on the reverse strand, counting down.
TGATAAGCTCTTGGGTGATGCCAGTGCTGGTCCGGACCATGCACTGAGTTACTCAAGCTGAGGTCAACTCCATGCTGTGTGGCCTCAGGAAATCTAGTCAGCATTTTTGCCCTAGTCCATGAGCCCTGGTTCTGAGGGGTCTTTTTTTGACCCTCAGGCAGGATTAAAGGGTCATCTAGTAAGAGGTGTCCAAGGCATAATTTCTTAGCACAGCTTAGATGATGATGATGATGATGATGATAACGACAATGATTACTGCCAGAGGATTAGCTTACCCAGGTAACTGAGACCGCAGCCTTGATCCATGTTCATGCAGTACGTTCCCAGCTAAAATCTTAGCATATTAAGCCCTTGAGATATCTGCTTGGAAGAGGAGGCACTTTCTACAAAAGATATTCATTAAGTATCCACAGCTCTAGTGAGGCCTGATCCATTTTCCCTTCTGCATACCACATAGATTCTGCCTTCTGTTTCCCTTGGCCTTTCACAGGAGGCCAGCTATTCTTGTAGCCTGGCATTCAACCGTCCATGACTGGACCCCTTCTAACATCTCTGCTTCTTCTTATGTCCTATACTCCAAGTATGAAGGACTTTCAGGTCCCACCTCCATGCTTTGCCATGTTACTTCCTTTACCTCAAATGCCCTTCCCTGCTTTGATCATCAAAGAATAAACTTCTATTCATCCCTCAAAACCTAGATTAGAAGTCTCCTTCTTCAGAAGCCTTCCAGACCCTTTCATGCAATGACTGATCTTTTGCCCCTTGATTCCCTTGTGTCTTGTACAGACCTTCCATAGGCATGATTCTTGGTAACAGATGGCTTAGGAAAGAATAAGAAGGGGGAGGATTCATTGTTTTATGTAATGGGAATGTCCAAGTGGTAGAGCTGGCTTTGGATACAGCTGAGCAAAGAGCTAAACTATGCCCCTGGTACTGTTTCCAGCCGAAGATTGGCTCTCCTTTCCTTTGTGTAGGCTTTTCTCTCAGGCAGCCTCCAGAATCCTTTGGAAGCTCCATACTTAATTTTTTCCAGCTTTAAATTCAGCCTAAGACTTCACTATTTCAGCCGCCTTGCAAAAGTCCCAGAATTGAGTCTCATTGGTCTGGCTTGGGTCACACACTAATCCTTGAACCAATCACCATGGCCAGGGGATGGGCAGCTCTAATTGGCCCAGTGTGAGTCACACGGCCACCTTGGGAGCCAGAGGGACTAGAGTGGGAAAGGGCAGCTTCTGAAGGGAAATCAGGGTGCTGGAACCTGAGGCCGAGTGGAGGCCAGACAGCCAAAACCCACAAGTGCCTACCACAGATGTCTCTTAGAGCAGTTTTTACAATTTATTATTATTTGTTTTTATGACTCTCATCCAGCTGGTAGGAAACAAGCGTCCTTCTAATTTGTAATTCCAGAACATCATTCCAGCCAAAGGGAAGAGGAGTTTAATAAGTGGCCATTCAATTGTACTTTTTAAGCATTTCTTTGCTATGTGACCTACATAGCAAGCAAATCAGAACAGAGTCTGACAAAGATTTTTATGACATGTATATTAAGGTCATGCTTCCTGACACTTTTTAAATTACAAATCAAGTTTTCGCTCAGCGTCTGTGTCCTTACAAGGTGAGTCCATGTGTCTCTCATGGAATCCCCACAAGCTGGAGAAGGAGGGCACCCTTCCCTCCCGAATGGGTGAGAAAACTGAAGTCCAGATACCGTAAGCAGTTTATCTGAGGAAACACAGCTGGCCAGCGGCATCGCTGAGAGTTAATCCCAGGCAGGCTGACTTTCCAGGATTTTCTGATGGTTTGCTGAAGGGATTCTTAATTTAGGAGAACAGAGAGGGAAAAATCTTAGAATCGCCTTTGGGGATTTTTGAAGATATTCCTCTGCCTTAGTTTGGTTCCCTCAGAGGCAGACGCTGAGACAAAGATTCAAGTGCATGAATTTTACATGGGTGGGGATCCAGGGTACCCCACTGAGAGAGTGCCCATGTGGTACAGAGAGGGGAAGGCAGACAGTGAAGAGAGCTTCAGACGTGGACATCACTGTGGGCAACTGAAGCAGGATGCTGTGGAGACTAGCTGAGGGTCAGAGAGGAACATAGCTCAGAGTTGTTTTACCTGAGGGGTCAGGAAGTTAGCATGTTTGTACCCTGACTCCCTTCAGTCATTGGCTGGGGTGGCCCTCAGGGGGAGGTAACTTGCCAGCATGTCCGGCAGCTAGAAAAAGGCCTCAGGCATCCCCAGAGGAGTTCGTCAGGGCCTCAAAACCTATTCCAATTGGCTCACCTGTCCCCAGTTCTATGTGTCTGGAGAGCTCATCAGAGGACTTGACATAATTAAGGAGCTAGAAGCATCTGAAGGACTAGATACAATTTGCCCTAAAGCTCCTAAATTAGAGGAAAGGCTCAAAGTACTGATGAATAAAGCTTCTGTGATGCTCTTTATGAAAGGAAGCAAACAGGAAGCTAAATGTGGATTCAGCAAATTTTGGAGATACTAAATAGTACTGGTGTTGAATATGAGACATTTGGTATATAGGAGGATGAAAAAGTTCGGCAAGGGTTAAAAATGTCCTCCAACTGGCCGAGTACCCCCAGCTGTACGTGAAGGGGGAGCTCATAGTTGGAGGCCTGGACATTGTGAAGGAACTGAAAGAAAACAATGAATTGCTGTCTAAACTCATGTGTCTAAAGTTGGCTGAGTCAGGTAGGCAGCTCTCTGATCTTCTTTGGGCTCTCTCGAAACTTTGGGGGTCAGACTGGCTGTAAACTCATCTAGGATATAAGTTGGGACACCTGGGCTCTGCTCCATGTCTTTTTACATGCCCCAGCAGGCTAAACCAGATTTATTCTCATGGCATTAGAAAGTTTGGAAGCATGCTAATGCTTAGAACTGGCACGACATTACTTTTGCCACATTCTACTGGCCAAAGAAAATCATGAGGTCAGCTCATATTCAGGAGGTGGAGAAATAGACTCATCTCTCAGTGGGAAGAGCTACGAAGTTACATTGCAAAGGGATGTGAGCACAGGGAGGCCATCAATACAGTGAATCCACTACAAAAGGGAGGCATTCCTGAATGGTCAGCCTATCTCATCTGCCACTACCCACAGCTGAGGCATGTGGTCTTCAAATTGGCAGGTTCAGCCTTACTCCAGAGAGGGAGAAAGGGAGAGGGTGGAAGGAAGAGAAGATTGAGATCTTGGCAACCCTGTGATCCCTAGAAATATGAATCATAGAATCCTTGAAATATGGCATATTGTGTCTTGTCTATTCTCCACACTAGAATGGCAGCTCCACAGAGGCAGGGTCTCTGCCTGTTTTGTTCCCTTCTGGGTCCTAGAACGGCACCTGGCGCATAGTAGGTGCTCTTGCAATATTGTTGAATATAAATGATTTCTCTTCACTCTCAAGAAAGATTGCCTAAATAACTGCCCAAATGAGCTACGTGAATATCTGATGTAAGATGGAACATGTCGATAAAGGCCTCTGATGAAAAAGCAGCACCCAGGACAGTACTCTGTGAGAGCAGGGACACTCTGCACCAGTGCTGCAGCCAACGCATCATAAATGCTCAATAAATATTTATTCGTTGGATATGTGATCGAATAGTCTGAGATGTTGTCTTGAACCCCAAACTCGAGACTAATATGGAGCCTCTGCAGAACCTGAGAGCGAAGGGCTTGCCTCTGAAAGAGATCATTGCTACAGTGTGGACAGTACCCCCCCCGGGGCCATGGGGCCACTCTGGCTTTCTGCCTCCATACCCAGGGACTGGATCCAGTGAGATAGGAGTGTGGACAAGTGAGCATGGTGGCTTGTGGGACCCGTCACTGTTCAGAGAGTAGCGATTTGTCCTATCCTCACATTCACATGGGGCCTCGCACACTCAGAACTTGGGATCTTCTGAGGGGTCACATTCTATTTGAACTTGAGTCAGTGCTTTGAAAAATTTTAACTAATTCTTATTTTAAATGCAAAACTTGAAATAATGTAAATATCATACCCCTTGACACACACATATACACACACCTGTAAGCGGAAGGAAACATTTTCAAAGGGGGCAGACCATGAGAACTGTTAAGTCTTACTGGGCTGCTGGCACACAGTGGTGCCACGTCAGTCATAAACAGATGTCGCCTCTGTCCTGTTCACGTTGGTCTTGAATTGTGGGTTTTAAATTATGCAGGGTCTTCAGGAGCGCAACACTCACACACTCCTCATTGTGTCTTTTTGGATTGTGTTGTTACTTAAAAGTTTTCATTCACTTATTTGAAATAGTTAAAATATACCACTTCGTGACACCATTTTTTCATTATTTAGTCTGTTAGGAGCCCCCAGGCTTGGAAGTGGGCCAGTGTCTCTTGTCTCTGAGAGGATCTAGGTGCTCAACAGATATCATCTGGAAGCTTTCTATCACTCTCAGTCTGAGCTCTACTTTCTACTAGGTCAGCTTTATTCTGTGACAAGCTCTCCCTTCTCGGTGGCACCTCTTTGCAGTCAGTGACAACACTGAAAAGAGAACTTCTCTTTCCCCATAGCTACGACTAAGGTCCCAGGCTTGTTTCTCTCACTGGTCTAACTGGGACCATGTGCCTATCTTTAAACCAATCACTGTGGCCGTGGCAATGTAATTCGCTGATTGGCAAGGCCTGGGTCATGTCTCCGTCCTTAGAACTAGATACGGGGTCCCCTCCTCTCCAACCATGTTGTCTGAGAGTGAAGGAGTGGTGGGTCCCCACAATCAATTGGGATGCTGTCACCAGAAGGGAGAATGGACACAGCACAGACAGAAACCTCAGGTGTCCACTAGACCAGGGGATCAGGGCCCTGTCCCTATTCCTGATGCCTCAGCAACACCCACTGTCTCATCTCATTCTATGACAATGTTATAGATCAATGGGTGTGAACATGCCGCAGGTGAAGACAGTTAGCAAAAGTGAAGAGTTGGCCCCTGATGGCTCTGGGGAAGAATAAACAAAAGCCCTCACTTTGGCTTGTTATCCAAAAGTGGTTGCAAGAAGTAAACAGCCTTCTTGTTGATTCACTTACACAAAGAGAAACCCAGTTCCTTTAGGATAAAGTACCTCTCACACCAATGAGTCTCCCCAGAGCATGTAAAAGCTGGGTTTGATTCGTTTTTGGTTTTTGTTTCCTCTAAATTACCAGGAAGACATTTTTTTTTTTTTAAGTGGCAGGAAGCAACATTCTATCTGAAAAAAGTCATCTTCATTATGCTTCCCTTTCCTTGGTGGCAGTGGCTGACCCGCTGGGCTCTGTGAGGTCAAGCCACTCAAATCCAGTTGGGGGGCATGCGTGCATGAGAGTGCATCCACACCCACAAATCACGCATGCACACACAACTCCAAAGCTCAATCTCACCAGTTCTTGATGCCAGCTGCACAAACATACCATGCCTGAAGGGGGCGTGTCCCCCCACACCTGGGGCTCACGACAGAAGCCATTCTGCAAAAGCTTGTTAATTCTTAGACAGTCTGGTGTGAATATTGTGCTGACATACATAGCACATCTTCTCTGCACTCCTTCTCGCCCACGCTGAACCACACACCTGCAGGAGGGGATGTGAGCATCAGTGTAGCAGAAGTTGTGTGCCTTGGCAGTGTTTAAATATGTACTCTCTATTGAAGGCATGTGTTACCCAAACACAGGACCTGAGGGAGGAGGAGGAAGGGTGGGCTCTGGCTTCCCCAAGCCTATCTCTGGGTGACCTGGACAAGGAGCCCGATAGATAAATCCCAGCCTTGGATGAAAAGAAAAGGCTGTCCTGGCTTTATTTATTTATTTTTTAAAAGCTCAGAAAGATGTTACATTTTATTATATGGAATAAACACTGAAGGTGCCCGCTTATAACTAAAAACAGAATAACACATGAGCTGTGGATTCAGAGAAACCTGGTTTTGAGTCCCAACTCTGTCAGTTAACTAGGAGGGTGACCTTGGATCAGTTGTTTAGCCTCTCTGAGCTTCCTCACCTGTAAAATGGAGACCTCAGAGGTATCTATTTTTCAGGTTGCGGCCAGGGCGAGTTAGGTTAGTGATTCATAAGCCAGAAGCAATATTGGATACTGTTTTCTTTATTTGAGCTTTTAAGTCAAGGGTGGCCTGTCAGCACACTTTGTCCTGATATTAGAGATATTGCAAACCTTTTATAGTTGCCCTGGGTCTCAGCTTCCTGCTCCCAACTCTGCCCTTCTCGTGCATCTGAGGGGTGGGTCCAAAGCTGTCTCCCCTGAAGATTCAGCCCCTTTCCAGTTTCCAGCCATCTCTGGGCTAGAAGGGAAGATATATTATGTTGTTCAGTACTCTTCTGGTTGCAAGTGACAGAAAACAGAAACTTATTGGTTTGCGTAATTAGAAAGTTTAGGGGTATATCTGACTTTCAGAGCAGATAGACACACATAGGGGTTCAAAAAGGTCACCTGTACCTGAATTTTTTCTGTCTGTCTTTCTTCTCCATTTTCTCCAGGTTGGTTCCATTTTCAGACAGCTTTCCCTCATGGTCACAAGATGGCTATCAGAAGCATTGGTCCTTAGACTGCTGAGAAAAGGCAAGTCTCTGTCTCAGCATCCTAAGCAAAATCTTGAGACTTACTCTGACCAGGCAGGCTAAGGAGACCATGATCCAGTTATAGTGGCCCAAGGAATACACGACACTCTTTGGCTCAGACCTGGGTCGTGGGCTGACCCTGGCAGGGAGCCTCACCTAGACCAAGAGTATGCAAAGCTGTCTCCACAAACAGAAATCAGGGTTCTTGCTATCAAAGGAAGGTGGGATGCTGGCAAGAAGCCACCACAACCATCTACTATGTATGTCAGCCTCATGCTTTGGTCCAGGGAACACTGCACTGAGCCTTCTCGTTGGTGCCTTCACTTGGGACCTGGTGTCTCTGCTCTAATTGCTGGACCATGTTACCGATAAGTGTTAGGGAGAAAAAAATTAACATACCTGCTTAGGTGTTGTGAGCATTCAGGAGATCACGTAATACATTCGACGAGCTTAGCTCATTGTGCAGAGGCCATGCTTTATGCCACCAAAGCCACTTCGGTCTCCTGGAGAGCACATTTCCAGACCCTCTGCAGTTAGACTGGAGCCATGAGATCGAGTTCTGGCTAATGGACTGTGGGTGGGAATGGCATACATCCATCCAGGCCTGGCTATGAGATGTCCTGTGGAATCTTTCACTCTCTCACTCCTCTGCTTGTCAGGTAGAAGCAAAAGGTCCTGAGATGGTGGAAATGCCTGATGGACCTTCAAACTCTGATTCTTCAGTCATGTGTGGAAGCAAGCCACCCAGAAGATCACCAACCAGGTCTAGGTGCACAGGACTTTGTGACAGCAATGTATAAACCTTTAATATGTTGAGTCAGCGGTTCTCAAATAGGGGCATTTGATAATGTCTGGAGACATCTGGTTGTCACAACTAGGGTTGGGATAGGGTGGGATGATGCTACTGGCATCTAGTAGGTCAAGGCCATCCTATAATGTCTGGGGTGGTTGCCATCATGAAGTGTTACTTGGCTCCAAATGTTTTAGACCCTGCTCTAAAATGTGAGAATCTTGAAAAAAGAGACCCATCGCTGCCCTGCTTAAAACCCTCCAATGGCTTCCATCACACCGGGGACACGTTCTGGACCTTTACTTACCTCGATCTACAATGCCCAGCATGACCTGGATCCTGCCTACCCCTCCTACCTCACATCCTTTCTTCTCCCCCTTGCTTCCTTTACTCCAATCACCCTTCCCTTCCTTCTGGTCCTCTTTCAGACCTTGGAGCCTTCATACTTGCTATTCCCACTTCCTTACATGCATTTCCCCTGCTCTTCCAATTATTCAGGTACAGTTTACATGTCAGACACCTTCCCTGATCACGCAGTCTATGTTAGATCTCCCTCCCACCACCTCACGATTCTCCGTTATCACCCCACACAGCCATTATCCTTTCACGGCACTGATCATCATTCACGACGAGGTAATGTGCCGGTTACCTTGGAGGGGAGGGATCTGTCTTCACCCTGGAATGGGAGGACGTGAGGACAAGCTCCGTGTCCATCTTGTTTCTTTCTGTATCTCCAGCACCTAGCACAATAGCTGGCATATTTTCAAGGGTCAAAAATAAATTTGTTGAATGAATGAGTCAATGAATAATGGGTGGAAAGAGCAGAGTCTTTGCAGTGCGACACCCCTGGATTGAATTCTGGTTCCACCACCAGCTGTGAGTCACCTTCACTCTCCAAGCTTCCATCTCCTCATCTGTGAAATGGACATGAGTCCCACCTCCCAGCTGCTACAGGGATGAAAGAAGATAGCACATGCAGAGCACCTGGCATGGCTCCCAGTAGAGAAAAGGCACCTATAAGTTGTGCATTGAATATAAAATACATGAACAAAAGCATGAGGACAGTTGATTTCTTGCATGCTATTGTTTTAAGGGGAAAATCTTGGGAAGGAAGAAGATGGCGGTGGGGTGCTGGGGGAGGCTGCTTGGAATGGAAGGATGGAGAAGATGTGCTCGTGAACAGAGCCTTGTTTACTCAGGTAGCTTCTGCTTCTCCCTCTCTTGATGATCCTATTCTGTCCCCCTCCTTTAAGACCATGACCCTAGCTTCTTCCTGCCAAAGTCAAGTCTCCGAGGCAGATGCCTTCCCTGCTGCCTTCTTCTCCCTTGCAGGACCCTGGAGGGACACAGCCATCATTATGGTCCTTCTTGTGGGATTTACAGCCCCTCCTGGGCAGGCACCTCCCTGCTGTCTCTCTCTATCTGTGTGCATCTAGACCATACAGGAAATGAATGTGGGTATCAGAGCATTTGTAATAAATAGCTCAGGACTCAGGTCCTGGAACTCATGAGTGTCTGCAAAAAGGAATGTGATTCAGCGGCCTCTTTCTTTCAAATAAAGTCTCTTGTCAGATTTGGGGACACAAAGGAACTGGGATTGTTTCCTCTCTGGATTTGTGAAAGGTGAGGATGGGCAGGAAGGATGCAGAGAAGTTGGTGAACCAGGGGAGAGACGGGAGCAGGAGCCCCATTTTCTAGGAGAGGCAGGAATGTGAGATTGGGAGTTCCCCCACAACCTCAGGGTGGGGGGCACCCAACCTCCCAGAGCCTCAATTTCTTCATCTGTCGAGTGGAGATGGTAACAGTCCTTGCCAGGTTAGGTTATTATGGAAGTTAGATGAGTTAGAATGCATAATGCACTAGTTCAAAGTGGGCTGTTTCAGATGACATGCTTCCAAAAGTAGGTCTACAAAAGAAATCTTTTTCGAGATAGGCATAGAGGTCTGTTCCAGGTTGAAATGTGTCCCCCTATGTTAAGTCCTAACCCCACTATCTCAAAATGTGATCTTATTTGCAAATAAGGTCAATACAGATGTAATTAGGTAAATGAAGTCACACTGGAGTAGAGTGCGCCCCAAATTAGTATGATCGGTGACCTTATAAGAAGATGGCCGTATGAAGACGGGGACACAGGGAGAACACCAGGCAAAGATGAGGATTGGGGTGACATCGAAGTTTGCTGACAAACCACCAGAAGCTAGAAGAAGCAAGGAAGAATTCCTCTACAGGCTGTACAGAGGGAACACAGTCCTGCGACACCTTGATCTTAGACGTCTAGCCTCCAGAATGGCAAGACAAACAATTTCTGTTTTTATAAGCTGCCTAGTTTTGCCCTAGGAAACAACACAGGGCCAAAAGCAAGAGGGAATGCCTTTGGCTTCTCCAGTCTCTGTTGTTTCTCTGCTTTTCCCCAGTTTGTGGCCTTCAAGACCCTCAGAGGGATACTTCCCAGGGGGCATTGCCAGGTCCCTGATTTGCTCTCTGTGCCCCATCCTTGGAGGTGTTCACTGGGCTTCAGACTTCCTCTGCCCGCTCCTAGCTGTCTCTGGATATGCAGTGGGGCTGGAGTGGAGTTGAACATGGTAAAGGCATTTTCTCTTGCTCTTAGTAAGCTGCTGAGTTGAGGTTAGGGGCAGCACTTGGTCCCCAGTTGTTAGCAGTTTTCTCAAGGCTGTAGAATTCTTAGCATTTTTCGTGTTCAACTGCTGCTTTAAGCACAAGTTTCCCAGGCTATAGGAAAAGCCCTACTTACTATCCTGTTACTCCAGATTTGCAAGCTCAGTTGCAAATAAGCTCTAGGCCACCAAATGATTCTTGTCCAGCCCCAGCCTGCACCATCAGGCCAGCTGGCACTTACCCAGTCAGTTCTTTCTGCCCTCAATGCCTTAATGACAGGTCCCTCCTGCAGAAATATTCTGGGGCAAGCTCCTATAAAATGGTCCGCCTTCCCCAGTAGAGCTGAATGGAGATGAATAAGTGAATGAAAGCAAAGGTAATATAGTCTCAGTGTGAGGTCCTGGAGCTAGGCTGCCTGGGTTCAAATCCTGGGACCAAGACTAGTTGTGTGACCTTGGACAAGTTACTTAACTTCTCCCTGTCTCACTTAACTTCTCCCTGTCTCAGTTTCCTCATCTACAAAATAATTGTAGCACCTACCCCTGAAGTTGCTATGGGGATTCAATAAGATAATGCCAATAACGGATTTTGTGCCTAATGTAAATAAAGGTTAGCTTCTTTGTCGCCCAGGGCAAGAGTCTCAGTATCTTTATGCCTCATCCTGTGTCTGTGCTTAGAATCTAATTTCCTTACTTAGGTCCTACTTAATCTTTTTTTTCACACATTGGACTCGGCTAATTTATCCACTGCTGGGAAATTTATTATCAGAGACAGTGTGCTGGAGATGGAACAAAGGTTGAGGTGCTGTGGGCTGGATGCATGGGGAAGAGATACATTTTTAGTTTGAGGAAACAGAATACGTAGAAAAATCGTTCATGTGCCAAAAGGCCTGGACTAAATTAAACCTCTCGACTTAACCACCGATTAAAGCATTACAATAGCAGCACAGGCTATAGCCTGCAATCATGTTGCTATGGGCCTTCATGTTGGAAAATAACCGCAGGACCCCCACCATGGCTTGGGGGCCATGCTTACAGAGAAATAATAGCTGTGTATTTCTCTCCTCCTTTATTTAAAGCACTTTGGAAATTTGACAATGAAAACCCAGTAAGACACGAGAAGGAAGAAGATAATGGATCTCCCACCAATCTCACCACGTTAGGACTCAGCAAGGGTGAGGACAAATTGAAGCTCAAAACACCAAAAATATGCAGTGTCATACCACAGAAGATCATCAAGCACACACTTTCTGCTGCAAAAGAACTGGCACCATGCAAAACATCCCACAAGTGATGCATGCACAGCAATTTTCAGCTTGCAAACAATTTCCATACTCTTTATCTCAAACATCCTGTGTGCCCAACTTGGTATGACAACCGAGGCTCAGCAGAGTGACATGATAGTCTCAAGGTAACTTGAGGGGCACAGCTGGGATGGGGGCCCAGTCTCTCTCCCCTTTCTTCCAGAACAAACCTGGTGAGACATTAGTCTGAAATTTGGTTCAGAAGATGACATCCTAGGAAGACAGTGTGGCCTGGTAAAGAACATAAAGATTGTGGCCTCGATTTGTGTATTTGGTAGAGCAGGCGATTCCAGATAGGCCCAGACATTTGGAAAGCATCAAAGGAAGAGAATTTGAAGAAACGAGATAGGTGAAAAATCATTAGTGTGCCAGGAGTGCATTCTGTTCAACCCAAGATTAAGCTTTCTGTACTTCTACAGACCGTGATGTGTTCAGGGGTAGGAGGGAATAAAGAATACTTGGCTTTTTTCTTAGTAATTTAAATGGCTTGGAAGGTAATTAAAATCATCTGGATGCCATTCTAGTGAGAACTTCTGATAAGGATAATGGTACAAAACTGACTCAAACAATGAAGATGATAACAAGGACACTCACAGGCATTATACAGGGGAAGCTAAACTCTTGGGGTTTCAGGGGCATCCACGAACAACTAAAATTTCTTTCTTTCTAGCTGTCCAATATTAGAACACTCTGTCTGGCCTCACTACCAGTGGCCTGCTAGAGAAGGAAACCAGAGTTCATGGTTTCCAATGTGTTTACAGCTCTTCTCTCCTTCCCTCTTTTTTTCTTTTTTATATAAATCCTCTTCTAGACTTTTTCAGATGAAGTCAAACTATACGAATTCCCTTCTTTATAAATAAATAGCAGGTGAATAATTAACTCAATGTCTGAATTATTCTTTGACTCTAGGCTCCATCACTCGCTAGCTGCAAATACTCTTTGGGCCTCATTTTTCTCCTCTATAATATGAAGAAAATAGCTCCCATCTTTGAGATCATTGCGAAGATTAAAAGGGATTATCCATGAAAAGAGTCACACACATGCCTGACATGTAATAATGCTATCGCTAAAATCATTATCATTTGTATCAGTTTCCTGTCACTGTAATACATTGTCATAAACTTAATGATTTAAAATGACAATAAATTTATTCTCACAGTTTTGGAGGTGGAAAGTCTGAAATGAACTTTATAAGGCTAAAATCTAGGTGTCAGCAGTGTTCCATTCTTCTGGAGACTCTAGAAGAGGACTAATTTCTTGGCCTTTTTCCGCTTCTAGAGTCTGTTTATACACCTCGGCATGTGATCCTATCATTCTTCTTCAAAGCCCACAGTGTAGCATCTTCTAATCTCTCTCATTGATTTTGACCCTTTTGTTTCCTTCTTATAAAGATCCTTGTGATTACATTGGGCCCATCCAGATAATCTCCTCATCACACTTGCAAATTCACCTTTGCCGTATAAGGTAACACAGTCACAAATTCTGGGGATTAGAAGAAGATGGGTCATTTTTGGTGCTGGGGGGGGGGGAGCGGAGGATGTCAGTCTAACCCCAATCATTCAAGACTAGCTCATTTAACTCATTTGTCCTCATTAAACCACATGAAATAAATACTGTTTTATTCCCATTAGGAAAATGAGGCACAGAAAAATTAAATAATTTTCCCACAGTCACAGAGCCAATAAGTGGTGAAGGAGCAATTCTAACTGAGGAAGATGGCTTCTGGAGTTCTTATTCTCACAAGCCGAATTATGTAAAGTGACACATAATTGCTGGCACATAAAAGTACTATATTGATGTTAGCTGTTATTATGGTTATCTTTATTAAGATTAATATAATAATCCTTATTTCATATGACTTGTGAGAATTAAATAAATCAACGTATGACAATTATCAAACAGTGCCTGGTATACAGCAGGTCTTCAAATGGTATTTAAATATTTCCAGTTCTACTTCACGTTTCTTTTCACTATGAAGATGTGTGAGTACTTTTCTCCCTCCCCAAGATGGCGCAATAGCCACACAAAATCTGTCCCACTCAATATGGCATCTATTACTGAAAGCGATTGCGACCTTCTAAAGATGGTGCCAAACACCAGGCATTTTCATTTTCCGCCCTCTTCAAAATGGCCGTAGCAGTTAGTTTCAAGCGAAGGAACCGATGACCTCCCCAAAATGGTGGTGGACGCTTCTGCACCACAAATGACCATCTCAAGATGGCGCAAGCGTCGCAAACTTAGCGTCATTATCATAAAGATACTTCCGGTTACGCCAAAGGAAGGCGTATGAGTTATGCGGGATACCTTGAAGGATTCTGTTTGGGCCGGGGCACTCTGGAGCGACCATGGACCGGAGAAAGAAACCTTTGGAAGTTACGGCCTCCTCGGTGAGTTCTCCCTGCACCCACCTGACAAGAATCTCGATTTCGATCTAGCTTGTTTCTTAATTCGGAGTCCGAGACCTGGCCTCCCCTCAAACAGGAACCCGGACCGGGCTTTGCCGGTCCGTCACGAACCTGAACCTGGTCTTTTCCCGGTTAGGTGTCTCCTGGCCTCTCTTTGCGGCAGCCGAGCCAGGCCTCCGTGCCAGCCTGTCTCCCTTACGGTCGGAGAGGAATCTCGGCCTGTGCTTGCTTTGCCTACACATTCCCCTTCCTGGTTTTCCTACAATCCAGAGACCAGGAAGGTCCTCCCAGAACATTAGAGAATGTGACCTAGTCCTCAGGATCCGAGAGTGCCCAGCGTCCCCGACTAGGAACTAAAGAGTTGTTAATGCAGCCATAGGATGCGGTGCTTGGGAGCTATAGGGTCTGGCAGGGTAGGGTGTAAGCGGCTTTTTAAAAGTTAGGTACTTCTAGGAAGAAGAGTACCTATTTGTGCCGGCACTTTATATGCACTATTTCATTGACGCCTCCCAACAGCTTTAGGAGGTAGTGCTAGTAATGTCCCCGTTTTATGGTTGATGAAATTCATGTCCAAAAAGACTAAGTGGCTTTTTACAGCTTACACACAGAATTCTTAGTGATAGAACTGGCTCACTCATTCTGGTTGACTCCAAAGGTGTGTTGCCCTTTCCATTACATCAGAACAAATTGCCTAACCTTTGATTTAATCTTAAATTTACTGCCGAGTATTAGGATGTAAGGGGAGTATAAAGGAAAACATCTAAGTATCCCAATATTTGAGCCCTTTTTCCTCGTGTAATACTGAAAATTGGTATTCGTTATGATGTTTGAGGATTAGGAACCAAAAAACTATAAATATTAAAGTTATCCTATCCCAACAGGTTAAAATTAGCAATGATATTAAATAGGAAGGCCATCTGGGAACTGAAAATTTTCTGAGCATCTTTTAAAATTCAAAAGTAGTTGTAGAATAGGAAAATGTGGCTGGAAAACTAATGTGATTAAGAAAGTTGGAAGAGAAGGTGAAAGTTTTACATTTATTTTTTAAAATTTAGAATAAAAGGTCCTGGGATGAGCTGCCCTTTGCATTATTGAAACTCCTGCTAAGGCTGCTTTTTAAATTGATTTCTTCCAGAATAGAAATCATTGAACTCAGTCATTTTGATTTCCCTTAAAAGTTAGTCCATAATACTGGGCTTTATAAGTTAAAATTGACAAATGACCATGTGTATAATACGCAGTTCTCAATCCTTAAAGAGAATCAACTGTCATATTTTTTTCCCCCGCAGAGTAAACAGTGGTGACTGATACAGTCGAGGGCTAGGCCTGGGCATTCACTCAGTTGTCCTGTTTCCTTTGCCCTGGTCTTTCCTGTTCTTGAACCCCGTGATTGAGTTAAACTAGAGTTTCTAAAACATACTAAAACAAATTGGGAACCATTCTTACCGTTCATTCAGTCCACTTTATTTCTGGCTGTTGAAATCTGCCTGTCTTTTAAGGTTCAGCTTGAAGCTGCTTCTTACCACTCTGGGAGGAAATGTTTCCTTACCTGAACTTTTATGCTACTTTCTTCCACTCTTAAAGCCTTAATTACTTCTTTCTGGTACCATTAGTTATCTTATTAGGTCGTGGCCCCCACATGAAGCACGACTATATCTAATTCATGTTTGTATCCTACTCTCCAGTGTTATGTGCCACTCACATAGATATTTTCCCATAGAAATAATACATTGTGATAATTAAATATGGTTATGCCTTATGAAAAAGCCAGATACGGTGCCAGTCAGAAAGGTGTTTAATATTAGTTGAATTTGGATCTAAAAGATGTAGACTTCATTTACTTTGCTTTATCACTCATCCTTTGCCCAGAGGAAAGCCTTTGAATATTGCAAGTTAGAGTAGAAATACATTTTTAACAGAGCTGGATGAAATATGACTTGGTTTTGTTTTGTACTGGATTCTACATGTAAACTTTTAAATTTGTATCCATTTTTGTCCCTTTATAGAAACTTGAAATCTGGCTTTGAGAATTACAGTAGCTCGGAAATCCAGTCCCTCATAGAATTAAATGTTTTTTTGTTTGTTTATTGCTTTTATTCTAGTTGGTAGACCTTAAGGCCGAACTCTTCCGAAAACAAGAAGAATTCAAACAAGAAAAACTTCTAAAAGATTCTGGAGTTTTGGGAAAACCAAAATTAACTAATAAGGTAAAAATAAGATCTAATTGTTTCCATTGATTCCAAACATGGAGAGTTATATCATACTCAGGTTTTTAGAAAGTGTCCATGGTGTCTGCTTACCTATAAATATTAAGGAAAAATCTCTGTTTTGTGTTTGAACATCTACATTTCTTAAATATTAAAATAGAAATTAGTAATATTATTTAAAAGCACATTTTAATGCTCTAATTTTTTAGCACTTTGGAAAAGTACATGCTATTAATTAGTAGTTTGTTGCATTCTCATAGAAGATTATCTAATTACATAGATTTTTTAACTCCAAATCCAAACAAACAGATAATATAGAAATATAGCAAAAAAATGTCAAGGTCTTTAAGAGTTATGAATGGTTTTCCAATTTTACAGGTAGTATTTCTACTATTTATATTACTAATTCTCTGCAATGTATACATTTTCACTAGCATATTGAATTAAGTTATAATCATTCAGGAGATAAAAGAGAAGTAATCTTATGCAGTTGTATAAAGAAATTCTTTATCCAGTTGAGGGCTTTTTTTTTTTTCAGTTCCAGCTTTGCCATGTACTCTTATTTGCAGGACGTAAGTTGGCTGGTAGAATATCTAGTTATCTCTGTTGATTCATAGATCTAATGGTCACTTCTTTTCTTCTGATGTACAAGTAGAGATATTTTGCAGTCATATTTGGTGGTATTGTTTTGTCTTTTTAAATGATCCTCCAGAAACCAAGTATCTGGAGCAAACAGAATGCAGGAGTTTCAAACCGAGCCGAGAAGGATGCCGAACAGAAGATTGAGGAACAGAAGACTTTAGACAAAGCAAGGTAAAGTTGAACGCTGATAAATGTAGTTACTGCTGAGGCCTTAAGCATAGAAATGAAAGTTCAACTTTTACTCTTTTTTGATTTAGTTTTAATTTTTATCATCCTTCTAGCCAAATACTTTGTCAATATAAAATATACTCTAAAAATAATATAATTTGCAGATGTACTTGTCTTAAAAGAAGAAAAGACTTAGCCTCTGTTTAAAAGATAAGAGTCCCAATTTGAGCCTCTTTTGGGAACTAAGATTATCTATCAACAGATATTTAAGTGTCCCCATGGGAGTGTGGTTCTGAGCTAGGTGGTATGACATTAGCATTTAGAAACTAAATTTTTTCCCCAACCTTTTTAACATGAAAAACTTTAAATTAACAGAATAATTGAAAGAAGAGTACAAAGGACATTCTAATACTCTTCACTTACGATGACAAATATCTTTCCACATTTGCCCCCTCTCTCCCTCCCCTCTCTTCCTTCTCCCTCCCTCTCCCCCTCCCACTTCTCCTATGTGTGCAGGCTCATATGTGTAAAGAAACTTCATTAAACATCACGATACTTTACCTGTAAATATCTTGGCGTGTATCTTCTAAGAACAAGGACATTTTTCTACATAGCCACAACACTGTTGTCATACTCCTAAAATTTAACACTTATAAAATAGTATTATCTATTATATGGTCCATATTATCCTAATACAGTTATGTTCTTTAAAATTGTTTTATTTAATACAGGATTCAATCAAGATTACACATTGCATTTGTCATATCTCTTTAGTGTCTTTTAATTTAAAACAATTCCCTTTTTGTTGTTCACCCCAGTTGTTTCTACAAGGTCCCACAATCTGATTAGCCACTAACTGTTTTCGATAAGAACACCATCTAAGTGGTAATATGTCTTTCCCATTGAGTCACATTGTGAGGGTCATAATGTCAGTTTGATAATAAGTTTGATCCCTTGGTTAAGGTAGGTCTTCTAGATTTTTCCACCATAAAGTTACCCTTCCCTGTTTGTAAATAATAATAATGAAGGGGGGAAACTGTGAGACTCTGTGACTATCTTGTTCACAAACTTATTTCCACACAGTAGTTGCGCAATCACTGATGAGTCTTGCCACTTATGAGTTATTGCATTTTCTTGTGATAGGAACTTTTAAGATTTACTTTTTTAGCAACTTTTAAATATATAAACAGTATTATTAACTGTAGTCACCATGCTGTACATTATATCCCCAATTATTTTCTCTTATAATTGGAAGTTTGTACCTTTTGAGCCTCCTCACCTATTTCTCCCACCTCTCACCCCCTGATTCTGGCAACCACCAGTCTGTTCTCTATATCTATTGTATCTATGAACTTATTTTGTTTTCGTTTTAGATTTCACATGTAAGTGAGATCATATGGTATCTTTCTTTCTGTCTGACTTAATTCACTTAGCATAATTCCCTCACCATCCATGTTGTCACAAATAGAAAGATTTCATTCTTTTTTTTATGGCTGAATAGCATTCCACTGTGTGCATGTCACATTTTCTCTATCCATTCATCAGTGGACACTTAGGTTGCTTCCATGTCTTGGCTTATTGTAAATAATGCTGCAGTGAACTTGGCAGTGCATAAATCTTTTCAAGTTGGTGTTTTCATATTCTTTGGATAAGTACCCAGAAGTGGAATTGCTGGATCATATAGTAGTTCTATTTTTAATTGTTTGAGGAACTTCCATACTGTTTTCCATAGTGGTTATACCAGTTTACATTCCCACCAACAGTACCCAAGGGGTCCCCTTGCTCCATATCCTCACCAACACTTGTTATTTCTTGTCTTTTTGATGATAGTCATTCTAACAGGTATGAGGCGATATCTTACTGTGGCTTTGATTTGCATTTTCCTGGTGATTAGTGATGTTGAGCACATTTTCACATACCTGTTAGCCATCTGTATGTCTTTGCAAAAATGTCTATTCAGATCCTCTGCTAATTTTTTAATTGACTTGTTTGGTTTTTTTTTTTTTTTTTTTTTTTTTTTTTTTTTTTTTTTTTTGCTAATAAGTTGTATGAGTTCTTTGTATCTTGCATATTAACTGCTTCTCAGATATGTGATTTGCAAATATTTTCTCCCATTTGGTTGATTGCTTTTTCATTTTGTTGATGGTTTCTTTTGCTGTGCAGAAGCTTTCCAGGTAGATGTAGTCCCACTTATTTTTGCTGTTGTTGCCTTTGCTTTTGGTGTCAAATCCAAAAAATTATTGCCAAGACCGACGTCAAGGAACTTACCACCTATGTTTTCTTCTAGGAGTTTTATAGTTTCAGCTCTTCCATTCATGTCTTTAATCCATTTTGAGTTAGTTTTTGTGTATGGTGTTAGAGAGTGATCTAGTTTCATTCTTTTGCATGTGGCTGTTCAGTTTCCCCAACACCATTTATTAAAGAGACTTTCCTTTCCTCATTGTATATTCTTGGCTCCTTTTCACAAATTAATTGACATATATGCATGGGTTTATTTCTAGGCTCTCAGTTCTGTTCCATTGACCTGTGTGTGTGTTTTTATGCCAATTCCATACTGTTTTGATTATTATAGTTTGTAATATAGTTTGAAATCAGGGAGTGTGATGCCTTTAGCTTTGTTTTTCAAGATTGCTTTGGCTATTTAGAGTCTTTTTTGGTTCCATACAAATTTTAGGATTGTTTGTTCTATTTCTATGAAAAATACCATTGGAATCCTGACAGGGATTACATTGAATCTTTAGATTGCTTTGGGTAGTATGGACATTTTAACAATATTAATTTTTCCATCTATGGCCATGCTACTGGCCTGAACAAACTCGATCTCGTCTGATCTCAGAAGCTAAGCAGGGTGGGCCTGACACTTACATGGGAAACCACCTAGGAAGACCTGGTGCTGTAGGTGTAGAAAATAAAAAAATAAGGGATTGTAAGCCGACAAGGTCCTTGCAATCTGTGAGGTCAACCAAGGTTTGCCTTGCCTTAAAAAAAAAATTAATTTTTCCAATCTTCCAATCCATAAGTATGGAATACCTTTTCATTTATTAGTGTCTTCTTTCTTTCATGTATCTTATAGTTTACAGTGTATAGATCTTTCACTGCCTCTTTAAAATTTATTTCTATGTGTTTTTTCTTTTTGATGCAGTTGTAAACGGAATTGTTTTCTCAATTTCTATTTCTGGGAGTTTGTTATTAGTATATAAAAATGTATCAGATTTCGTATATTGATTTTATATCTTGCAATTTTATTGAATTTGTTTATTCAACAGTTTATTGTTAGACTCTCTAGGGTTTTCTACATATATGATGTCATCTGCAAATAGAGACAGTTCTTTACTTATTCCTTTCTGATTGGGATGCCTTTCATTTCTTTTTCTTGCCTAATTGTTCTGGCCTTCAATATTGTGTTGAGTAAAAGTGGCAAGGATGGGTATCCGTGTCTTGTTCCTAATCTCAGAGAAAAACTTTCACCTTTTCACTGTTGCGTATGATGTTAGCTATGGAAATACTCTTTTATTGTTTACTCCATAACAGAGTTTTCCTTGGCACTTTAATGTGATTTTTCTATCTGGTAACTTTTTATTTATGTACTACTTTGGTTTCACTATGCTTATAAGGAGTCAAGTCTATCCATGATATACAGGACTTCTGCATTCTCTCCAGAGCTCAGTACAGAGACAGTTCCATGAGGGTGTAAGGCCTTTGGCAAGTTATTTATCCATTAAGACACTTTCCTTATCTGTGAAGTGAAGTAGTTAGTGTTTAGTTCATGAAGCCTTTTGGGAGATACATAGTATCTAGTACATAGTGGGTTCCAGATTAGTGTTCCATACTTTCGCTCTCTGATTTCCACCTTCCTTACTTGACTGAAGAAATTGTTCTTTAAAGTCACCGGTGACTTTGTCATCCACTAAATCCAGTGGCAATTTCTTTGACATTTTCCTCAATCTCCATTATTCATTTATATTTTCTTTCTGCCACCTTAAAAGTCTTTTTTTTCTATTACACTGTATCCAGACTTACTGTTTCATGCACTCTTGTCCCTGCCTGTTTTTCTATCTTTATTTTGTAACACTCTCTCCTTTGCTCAGCACCCTCTACCATGCTGACCTTTCCTTGATCATATCAAGCTCATTTTCACTTCATCTTTCCTCTGCCTGACTTGTTTTCTCCTCCTAGATCCTCCCATGATTGGCTGCTTCTAGTTATGTAGGCTAAGTTCAAATGTCGCCTTTACAAAGTTTTCCCCTATACATATCCTACCTGACATAGTGTTCTGCCCAGTTACTCTGTCCTGACAGTTGTGTTTTGTTTTTTAAATTTTTTAAAGTTTTATTTTCACTAAGACAATAAGATTCTACAATAACATAGTTTGTTACATTAAGTCCCCTCTGAAATAGAGCAGCTTAACCTCTTAGAAGTCTATATGACTAAGCTGGTTCACTGAACACTCCATTAATGCATAAAAAGTTTCAGTGAAGCCCTGCTTTTATGTCCTTCCTTTCACAGCACTTCTCATTGTCTAAAATCTTTTTTTCAGTGATTTATTTATTGTTTTTCTTCCCCATCTAGAATGTAAACTCAATAAAAGCTGGGACTGTCTTGTTCACTGCTGAGTCCTCAGCACTTAAACAGTGCTTGGCACAGAGGAGGCATACAGTCAATACTTGCTGAATGACAGATGATGAAGATAAAGATGACACACTGATGGTTTACGTGTGTTATCTAATTAATCTTCATTACAACCTTTAGAGGCAGTGCTGTTTCTTTCCATCTATTATGATGCGGGAATTGAGGGATGCGAGAGGTTAAGTAACTTGTTCTAAAGTACACAGCCCTGTGACCAAGTAACTTTACTGCTTCACAATGCTGTTAGAAATGAAAATTTCCATTAAGATTAAGTATGGTTCTTCATAAAAGCTCAGGTGACTTCTTTGGGGCTCTTTGCCATCATTAAGTATTTCTAAAATAGAAAATTGCTAGCCATCTTATTAGTTTCTCCCCACTGAAAATTAATGTCACCAGAATTAACATTAACAGAGAGGCTGCTATATTGAAATACCACGTTGATGTTTGTTTTTTATTAGCTGTGTGTCATGAATATATTATTCTAGTTCTGTGAAAACTGGTATTAATACATTTTTAACAGGCTTAGAAGAAGTTGATCTCTAGTTCCCTTAGAGAAGCCTAATAAGCCATGGACGACCAGGGACCCTCGTACAAAAACAATGCAAGTTGTTTGCATTGAATTTGGTGACCTGCTTGGAAGGTTGCAAATTGAAAATGTTTTTGTTTAGACATTGCTCTCTCTTTTTGATATTAAATTATATCTGGTATTTAAATTAAGTTAGAATCTTCATTTATTTATTTATCAAATGAATTAATGATTGAGCACCTACTATGTGCCAGGTATTGTTTTAGGCCCTGAGATACAGTCACAAATTTAGAGAAACATGGGCTTGCAGTTAGTTGGCAAAGAGATGTGGCTGGGTTTTAGGGTTTCCTCAGGCTGGCGTGGTCAGCTCTAGTTACGGCCGCCTCATCATTAGGCTGGGCCTCTTGGGCAAGTTGCAGCAGTGAAGCTGAGGGTAGGGCAGCCTTACTAAGGTGGCAGTTAGAAGACATATCTAATACTTGTCTTGTTTTCTTACAGGGAGAAATTGGAAGAAAAAGCTAAATTATATGAAAAAATGACTAAAGGAGACTTTATAGGTAAATAACAATTGTTTATTTGCACTTTTCTGTAATTCATACAGCCCTATGGTCTTTTGTTGTTCATTAATAACTATAATAATAGAGAGAACTTTAACAAATCAGATTGATTACTTTCTGTGCCAGAGACAAGAAAATCAATAATTTTCCAATTACCCAGTGCAGGAACATGTTAGGTGCTGTGAGGGGACAAGCAAGTACAGTATAGGCCAGATCTTCTGCCTCTGCCCTCAGCGGGCTTGTCATCAGTGAAGGGAAGTGGCACAGAACAAAGCAGAGTTAGGAAACTAGGTCTAAATAGGCTACAATTATGAACCATTACATCTGCGTTAAAAAACTAAAGGAATTATATCAGGGTGCTAGAGTTAAGTTTTCTATTTCCCTGTTTTTCTCTATTTTCTATTTTTCCTGTGATATGCTTATAATTGCTTTTAAAGTTTAAAAAAAAAAAAAAAGATCCCCCTTTTCTTATAACCCTCAGAAACGGAAATCGAACCTACAGTTAGACAACAGTAGAAGAGCTTTTATAAAGCAGTGCATATTTCATTACCAAAGGCATATGTGGAAGTCTTTAGGGAGAAGAGGGTCTCTAATAGAGTCTTAAGGGCTTTAGAGAGCTGGAAAAAGGAATTCTACAGGGGAGAGTGATGAGAGCAGATCAGCAGACAGCGGAGAGGGCAGAGTTGGCCAGGCAGACTAGTGCAGCTGGGCCCAAGGAGCTGGGAAAGGGGGCAGAAGGGCAGCAGGAGAGAGGCAGGCCGAACCCCCACCCAGCTCCTTCTTCCCTGACAGCAGGGGCAGTTTCCTGTATGACAGGAAGCCCAGCATGGGAGTCAGGCACTCTCGAAGCTAGGGACCATGGGGAGAGAGAGGCTTTGCTTTTTTCTTGAAGAAGCAGTGGGGGGCGGCCCACAACCAGGAGGCCTAACTTTTATGTGGTCTTGTAACTCAGCTCTAGGAAAGCACATCTCTTTCCCATTTGAGGTATTTTGTGGCTTTAAAAGCAACTGTCTGAGAAAACCTTTATTAAAAAAAATTCAAGCCTTTTCTCTTTAGAGTCAAACTTTACTTGTTTATACAGAAATCGAGTCCAAAGGAGTGTGACTGTAGATGTAGAGATTTGGTTCTGTCTAAACTACAGGCCTACCTCCCGATAGGCATATTGGGCTAACATGTTTGGGCAAATTAAGTTTTAGACATTCAGTTTTTCTCCACTGTACAGTGGGTAACACCAGCACCAGATAATAGAGAACCTAATATATGTTCCATCTCAAAGAAAAAGTCTCAAGTGACTGTATCTTAAATCCCACATAGTGAAACTTCATGTAAATATTATTTGCACATACATCAAATATCCTGAGTTAAATTCAAGTTATGGATTGCTGTTTAACTTAAAGCGTATGTTTCAGCTCAAGTAGGTTATAATCCCTGAGGGCAGATAGCATCTTACACATCTCTGAATGTCCTCCAGATCTTGGCACCATGTCTTGCCTAAAAGCGATGTTTGTTGGATTGAAAAGAATTCAAGTTACTTCTTTTACCCATATTATGACCCTTAAAATATTTATTATACCACAACAATATAATTAGGATTAAGTACTACAGCCCACCAGATTAGAGAGGTGTATCACCTATAACAACAAGGTCTATTGTCCTACTTTGATGACGTGGGAAAGGTAGTTCTTCTAGATTATATAATTGGCTGTATGAGTCTTTTGAAATTAAATGGTTTTATCTTAAAATTACATTCTGAGACAGTATTACTTAGGATATTGACAAGGCAGCAGAAAACTGCAGACTTTTTAAAGAATTTTTGCATGTTTTTCTGTATGTTTATGATAGCCTATTTACAGCTTCCCTATCAGGTCCTGAGGTGGCTCTGTGTGTTTGTAAGTGTTCTGGGGATGGAGACGTCAGCCAGTGAACTGTAAGGGGCACGGAGGCACCCAGAGATTCATGTGACTGCTTCATATAAATTCCACGTGTGCTTTTCTTCATCGATATCAAGAATCTGACAATTGATTTTTATATCCTAGATGAAGAAGTGGAAGATATGTACCTTGTGGATTTCACACAGAAAATCATAGACAGACACAAAGAAGTGGAGGCGCTTGGTGCCAGTAGAGATTCTAGAAAGGCAGAAGAAGGAGATGAGGATGAAGAAAATCTTTCTGAAAAAGATATACCTCCCCCGCAGGACCCCAGTGAAGAATGGTTGGTGATATTATGTGATTTGATCATATTAACATCATCAGACTTGGCGTTTACTTTTTGACAATGACTTTGGTTGTTATCAAACAATTCCTCTTTATTCTTCCTCAGTTTTCTTTCTTTTAAGACTCCATTTTAAGTAAGGTTGGATTTACAGGTGTAGAAACAGTAGTGCCAACGAAGAAATCATTACAAATGAAGACTGAGCTCTTGACATGTTCCAGGCATTGTGCCAGGTGCAGGAGGCATTCATCTGCCTCTTTCATTGATGTGAAGGAGTTGTTTAAGCAGAAGTATGTTCCCTTGTTACTAGAGCTGCTGCCTTACCCATGTCCTTATTCAGACATCGTAGAATCATTGTCTAGGTAGTTGGCGATATGTGTTCCCATTAAGCCCTACTCTGGCTGTGACATTTTTTTGGCAGCGTAGACACATAAACCTTGGACCTAGACAGCACTAGCTCTGCCTTTCCTTGGGGATGTGACCTTGATCAAGTTCCTTACCTTTCTGAGGCCCGCCCAATTTCTTCACCTATGAAGCAGGGATGGCAATGCCTACTTTCTCTGATTGTTTGCCTTAAACTCCCTACAAGAAGTAAGACTGACTAAGATACCCAAGAAACTGGTGTCTGTGGAGTATAAGCAGGCATTTTGTAAATATTTATTACTGAAATTATTTTGAATTTCACCTACACGTAGGTGAATGGTGGGGAAACCAAAGTAGTCTTTAACTTATGAAGAGACCAATGTGTCAATAAGAGACCAGAATGCATTCTAATGATTTTCTCTACTTAAAATGTTGTTTAGAAACGTGTTTATAAATACTTAAAATTGGGTAGAGATGCACCGATGTTTTGAAAATGTCCTGGGAATAACTCTGCCTGCCCACCCTCCTGCCTGTGCAGAGCCCACCCATCTTCCCTTCAAGGCTCAACTATCCTCCTCATTGTGGGGTCTTTGTCAAGAACTGCTTAGGATTGTTTGCAGCATTAGCTGACTTTTGTCAGCCTTGAGCCCTTTGAGCAGGAGTTGTTTATGAGCTGAAGAGAGCAGACCCAACTACTGTGGAGCACAAAGAACAGCATCTTCATATTACCAATGGTGTCTAGAGAAAGCATTTGCATTGGGGCAGAACAGGTGTCTTCTTACCTACTTTCTAAAAACTTATATTTGGGGTAGGTTAACTTGCTGTGTGCTTACTATAAACTACCGAAAGAGAAGCACATACAATACAGTCTCTTCTAGCAATGCCGCTTCATTCTAAGTGATTTCTCCCTCGTCTCAACCCTGGTAGCACTTGAATACTTTCTTCTCCTTTGGGTCTTACCTTTTCTTTATTAATACATAACTGGCCTCATTAACAGGAAGAGATTTGAGGCAAACTTTTGGTACTTTTAATATCCTGCCTGCTGTTGCTAGTAAGCGTGCACCTTAACTTCTCCCAGAGCCCTTTAAAGGTGGCATGACTGAGCCCTCTTATGTTACTCTGGTGCTTCAAGTAATTGTTTCCCTGAGCACTTGTTCAGTAATTGCTGATTATATAGAGCAGTTGGCTGACTGTAGTCTTGCCACTGCTGTTTTTATGGGATCTGTATGTTTTGGAGGCCTTCTCTAGAAACAGAATAGTCTATGATTGCTTTTCATAGCAGAAATTTTATCTCCTTTGAAAAGTTTAATATCCTTTTTTTTCTCTTATTAATGCTTGTAAGATTACAAGCAATTCGTCAGTAATTTGAAAAGTTTGGAGGGCAATCGAAGGTGTTACATGCCACCTTATGGTGAAGGAAGACACATTGCAAGCAATTCTGAAACTTTTTGTTTTAAAATTAGGCTCCAAAATTGTTAACTGCTTTTAAAATCTTTTGGTAGCTAAATTCCAGGTGGTAGAAGATCTTTCTGCAAAGATATTGTAAATAACTCAGACCATCTGGCTAGATGGTTTTCTTTCGCTATTCATTTTTTTTTAAGAAAAAGAAGAAAAATTGCTTCCTTCAGTTGGAGGTTTTATTTCTTGTGGTAATCAGCTTTGGGACTATAGTGATAGATTCCCATTCTGTTTTTAAATCATGGGCCGACAATTGGAATCAGCGTGTGTGAGAGGAAAGAAATTACTAACAAAAGTACAGTCATATACATGGAAATCTGACCTTGAATTGGTCCACCAGTAATACTCACCCCTTTCTCTGTTTTTAGCACCCTACCAAATGCTGTGGGAAATTCCTTGCCCATAATTAAAAAAAATAAAAAATCTGTTGTATCAGAATGTAAATGAAATGTTTTCCATGAAAATCTGTCCCTATTTCCTGTTGTGAGAAGTGAAAGTATTTCATTTACTTTGCTGTCTTCCTGGCTTCCCTAGCTAGTTTGGGCAAGATTAGGAAAGAGGAACTAAGGGTAAAAAGATAACAGACTGGCCTGCTGGTGAGGTACTTTTGTGGTACAAAAAGTGTGTCTCTTGGCTTCCCTCCTACTTAAAAAGCATCCCCCAAATACCATGGCTTATAATAAGAAATAAATTTCCGATTCATTGGGAAGAATTAGACCAATTAGAAGAAATAAAAGAAAGAATAAAATGTCGGATTTGGGAGAACTGAGGAAATAAATTGAGTCTGGTACAAAACAAAGTTTTTACAATGCCAATAAAATATTTAGATTTGTCTAAACAACATAAGTTCTGAGATGTTGCAGCATATGTCTGTATGGGTATTTATTTTTGAAATCAGATATACATGATCAGTTATGTTCAATTTTCCTAAAACTAAGATTTAGTAAAGAGCACAATGTATTTATTGTATGTCAACTTTTAACTTTAAAAAGTGTGTTCATATCAGTGGTAGTGGTCTCTCAGATTGAGAGGCTGCCTTGGTAGTGAGGCCTACATTAATTTTTTCTTTTACAGTACACTAACTCCCTAACTTAAGGAATCATATATCATTTACAAAGCCACCTTCACAGCTTTTCACTTTTATTTCAGGGTGGATTATGTGGATTCTTTAGGGCGATCCCGGCGCTGCATGAAAAAGGATTTGCCACATCTGCTGGAGATGGATAAAAAT
This sequence comes from Rousettus aegyptiacus, assembly GCF_014176215.1. Lineage (NCBI taxonomy): Eukaryota > Metazoa > Chordata > Mammalia > Chiroptera > Pteropodidae > Rousettus > Rousettus aegyptiacus. The sequence continues at coordinate 123,042,651 of NW_023416307.1, read as the reverse complement.
CTCCAGGGAAGGCTGTAAGTAGTGTGTTATATGCAAAGTTCTCCCCATGTTCGAAATGCAGACACAGGGATAGTTTTGTGGGCAAGGCTGTAATTATCTTTGGTGCTCCAGTAAGGAGATCTTTTTTTATGTATAAGAATATTTGCTGAAGCACTTTTTATCATGGTTGGCATACACATGCACACCTAATCCACACTCAGGGCACAACCTGAATGGATGATTTATATTGTGTAACTACTAAAAGGAATGAGTTTGAGCTATATTTATTTACAAGCATAGTACGGAGATCTTGTGGGTTCGGTTCCAGATTGCTGCAATAAAGTGAATATTACAGTAAAATGAGTCTCACGAATTTTTTGGTTTTGATTTCTCAGTGCATATAAAAGTTATGTTTACACTATACCGTAGTCCAGTAAGTGTGAAATTGCATTATGTCTGAAAAAAGCAATGTACACAATTAAAAAATAGTTTATTGCCAAAGAGTACCAACCATCTGAGCCTGTTGGAAAAATGACACCAATAGGCTTGCTCAGTGCTTGTTTGTCACAGATCTTCAATTAAAAAAAAAAAAAAGCAAACAAACAAAATATCTGTGAAGTGCAATAAGGTAGATAAAGCACAATAGAGTGAGGTATGCCTGTACTTGGAAGGATGTCTAATTACAGAGTAACGAATTTTGCATAAGCCTAAACCAAACCAACAAACTCCTGTGGATAAAGGTGTTTAAGAATATACACTTGGTTATACCACAGCAAGTGTGACCAGGGAGGAAGTTGGCTTAACTTTTTCTTTTTACTTTTTTGCATTTCGAAGTAAGGAAGGGCCTTATAGCTAGATTCCCCCCCCCACCCCCGCCGTGTGGCCTAAGACACACCTAAGAAATAACTTACTAAAACATGCCAGGGAAAAAAATCAACCTCACTAAGTGCAGCTTTTGTGTGGATTGTGTTGGGAGAAGGTCCACCTTCTCCAAGTCCTCCAGGTTCCGGTGGGCCTGAACAAAGGAACAAGTGCAGAAGCCCTGAGCTGTCTGACAGCACATGAGGCACTGGCCCAGCCACAGCGTTATGCGACTTCCTTGGCCTGCATGGGAAACCATCTAGAGATGGTGTCCTCCCTGCCTGGGCTGCCTCCCTCTATTCAGCCCATGACCTGGGTAGGGAGGAAAGTGGTTTGTCTTGAGTGGGGTCAAGATTCCATTACGCTAATGTAATAAGTTAGCTGCTTGATTGAATAAAGGTGAAAACTGTTTTTGCAATTTCCCAGTGGTATGGTGGATCAGAAAACTCTATAGGGAATTGTCATCTTTATTCACTAGAGTTACTTATCTGTGATCCAGCTGACTGAACCAGAGCATTATTGACTCACAGCTCTTGTCTAAAGACAGTTTTTGCTTTATTCTCCTACTAGTTTTGTTAGTCCTGCTAATGAAAAAACCTTACTATCTGAAGACATGAGAAAAGAACTTCAACGCCAGCAATGGGAGGAAGAAGAAAGGGAGGCCCTGAAAAGGCCAATGGGGCCCATACATTATGAAGACATTCGTGAAAATGGTATAATCATCTTACAGCTTTTAAATCATTTTTTTATCTTGAACTAATGCAAGCATAAAGTAATCATAAAGCAGCAATTCTTACATAGAAAGAAAGATTCTACTTTGGAAATGGAAAATATCCCTTTTGTTCACTTCATAGCCTAAAAAATATTCATATTGGGAACATCTTCCTAATAGAGGGTTTGTTCCCCAAGAGAAGTAGAAACAGCCTAAGACTGAAAACTAATGAATTTTGTTAGGTTTATCACTTTGCAAACAGGATGAAAAAACTTTCTAACTTATTTTGTTTTTTGCTTAGCTGTCTTAAAAAAAAAAAAAAAAACTTGTACCAAGTATCACTGTATTTCTTTTTGCCAAGTTTCTTGTAGGATATTTGGTTTTAGTGTAATTTATAATGTTTTGAATAATTTTAACTTATTTTTGACTTATTTCAGAGGCCCGGCAACTTGGTGTTGGATATTTTGCCTTTGCCCGAGATAAAGAGTTAAGAAACAAGCAAATGAAAACTTTAGAGATGCTGCGTGAACAGGTACAATTTAAATTCAGAGTTTATGTTAAGAAGGATTTGAGCAGATGGTTTCTTTTTGGACCATACTGCAAAAAAAATCTGATAAGTTAATTAGAAATTTAAATTGATATTCAGAATACAATTATAGGTTTCATAAATTGCTGTATTATTTTGATGTTTCAGACTTTAAGATTATTGCTGCTCAGAAGTTACCATTATAACTTTGATGTCTTAAATTTGGTTTTAACTATGGTACGATTGGAGTGGCGGGGGTGAGAAAATAGGAAGTTATGTAAGGGACTAAGGAGTAGAACAGAACTGGTTGGTTTTTTTAAGCCTTCCGGGATGCTCTGTAAACTCATATAAACTTCAGAAAACATCAGAGAGCTTGCATGAGAATACTTCATGGGTCTTAATTTTGAAGATTTCCAGGATAGCTTCTTAAAGGTGGCATGAAAATCAACTAGTCTATTTTTAGAATAACAATCATTTCATCCTTTTAAATAGAAATATGCATTTGGCTTAAATAATTTTCTGTTCTTTTCAGACAACGGATCAGAGAACAAAACGAGAAAACGTAAAGGAAAAGCGAAAGGCTATATTAGAAGCAAGACTTGCCAAACTCCGACAAAAAAAGATGAAAACAAAAGAAAACGGAGCAGAGGAAGAAAATAGAGGTATGTCATGGCTCATGTTTCTAAACTTCAAAGGGAAAAATTTTAATTCAATTAATATCTCAGTAATGTCTTGGTAATTACAATACAGAAATTAGCCATTTAGTTTTATTCTCTAAGCAAGCACCCTTGAGGTACTGTCAGGAGCGAGCAGTTTTTATGACAAAAGCGATGCGGAGTGACACTCCAAGGAGTCTTTTTAGGTTATAGTTAAGGTAATTAATAGTACATTGTTTCACTTCATAGAACAGAACAGTTCAGTAACTGAGACTTGGTTTAGTTGTTTTAAACCTAATTTTTTTTTGCTGTGGTCACAGTTTTTGTTGGTTATTATATATTAATTTATTTTAAAGAAAACAATACATTCACAGAGTCAGATAATGAAATAAAGAATTTACAAACGTGAGTGTGGACAGCTTACCAAAGGACTGTTAAAACACTAGGAAACACAGTTAAGTGTTGTGGTCAAACTAGTTCACTGTATGGGTAATGCCAGTTTAGGCTAAATTACCATAACAAAGAGACCCCTACATAGACTGCCTCAAACATGAGGGAAGTCTTCTCTCTCTAACACTTCAGAGGTGTTAAGTGTCCAGGCAGGTAGTAAGTAGCTCTGCCCCAGATGACCACGCAGTCCCAAGCTTCCTCCTGTCTTGCTCTTTCTGCCATCCCCTAGAGGGTTCCCCTCACCTGCACAGTCAAAGCTTGCTCCCCAGCACCTGTTTATGATCCAGCCTGGGGAAGGAGGAAAGAGTGGGAAAGGAAACCAGCTTCCTTTTTAGGAATGTGAGTCAGGAGTCACACACAGCCTATGCATTTACATCCCACTGGCCAGAACGAAGTCTGTGGTGCAGCACCCACTACAGGGGAGGCTGGGGAATAGCCTCTCTAGCAAGGTGCTATGTTTCCAATTGAAACAGGCATTCTGGTCCCAAAAGGAAAATAGGATGTGTGGGCGTTAGGGGCATATAGAAGCCTTTCCAGCCTTCACAAGCCTTATGCTAAGCCATGGGCCATTTTCTAGTTCTAAACACAATTTCAGTTTAGCTTTGAAAGGAGACCAGAAATACTTATGAATTGGAAAATCAACAGTTTAGTTTTATGTAAATGCTGTCTCCCTGTAACATGTTAAACTTTGCATATTTTTACTCCTGAATATTTGTCATTTTCACAGATGTAAAACACCACCATAGTGTTTTTAAAAAATCCATTTTCTTTTAAAACATGGTCAAAATGAATAGCCTGTAGCCTGTTGCCAGCTGTAGTTCTTCTTCATGACACTAAATTCCCTTGCTTTGTCTGAGTCCCTTTCTTTATTTGAGTAATTAAGGGGTTTCTGATACTTCAGTAATTGGTCTGGAGTAACACAGAGATTTTGAAATCCATCCAATTTGGATTTGAGTCCTGGCTCTTATAACTCTCCACCTGTGCAGCATTTCTGAACTTAATTTTCCTCATTTATAAAATGGAGATAAATTGGGGATACCAATACTGACCTTACTAGGGTTGTTACAGAATTAAATGAACTATTGTATACAGAGTACTTAGCCCACTGCCTGGGACATGACAGGCGCTCAGTAAATACTGATTATTACTTCTACTCTCAGGATAGCGTATTTTATTTAAAAACACTTTTAAGTAGCTTTAAATTTTATTATAATGAAATCTTACTCCCTTGCAAAAAATAGATGGAGGTGTTATCGGGCCTTTGCCGCCAGAACCAGAGGCCGTGCCAACTCCACATGTTTCCACTCAGAGCAGCAAAGTAGAAGTCATCGTTCAGGAGAGGAAGGATACCAGGCCCGGAGTGCCACATGTCCGGGAGTGGGACAGAGGAAAAGGTAAGGGGGCTGGGCTCCAAGGTGTAGAAACCTTTATAGCAAAGGGCCCTGCACGAGAGGTTTTTCTGAGCTCCTCATCCTAGTGTGATTCTGGTGAGTCTTAGAGGTCTTTGAGACTTAAGGAATTCTCTAGACCCTCTTTGAACTTGTTTCCTCTCAGTACCCAGACAGTAGCTGTCTACAAGCAGAAGCACTAGAAAGAGTGTTTACAAAAGACAAGGATTCACAAGGCACCATGTCAAAAGGATGAGTTTTCTTTTTAGAAGAAAGTTTTCTGAAATTCGCGCCGCCCTCACGTGGTTTTGCAACTGTGGAATGCCGTTTCTCAGGAAACGCTTTTAAAATCTCATGATGGTTTGATATTTTAATGTATTCTGTTTGAGATTTTTAGTGGTCTCTTTTATTTTATGTTCAGTTGAAATGTTCTGCATGTCAGTGTCTTAACTTGGATTTACATATGTTCCATTCAGTTACGCAGAATTTTCTGTAAATACCCTGTAGAGTCCACAGCAACTTCTCTTCGAAGAAGGCTGTGTTTTATGCCTTTTTTGAAAGAGATCGTGTTAGCACTACATTAGCTCATACTGTTTGAACTGAGGAGGTCCAATACTAAAATAAAAGATATGCAAATAGGTGAGTGTGGCTGTTAGAAATAGAGATGAAATACCTACTTAGATTTGGATAGTTTTCTTGTGTCTTCTAAAATTCAAAGAACAACATTTGTGTTTGCTCTGAAGACCTACAGCATCATGTCACACAAGCAACTTGAGTGTTTAATTTTTCTGTATTTCTCTCTCAAATGTAGATTTAGTACCTTTTTGACAGTGTCTCCAGAGCCTTCCTCAAACCTTTGCCCTTCTGCTTCCTTATACTTTATATTATAGCTTTGTTATTGCTATCCTTGTTATCCAGAGAATTTGAGGTGGCTTTTGAGAAATACATACAGTGACTGAAAAGTAATAACAGTAAAAATTCAGCTGATTCAATAATCTGTTCTAATAATACTCTTTTTTGTTTTCACTAGAATTTTCCTTCGGGTACTGGTCGAAGAGGCAGTCAGATCTCTGGGCAGAGAGAGATCCTGAGTTTGCACCACCATCGGATTACTTTGTGGGTCAAAAGAAAACGGGTTCTTTCAGTAGCCAGACCTGGAGCAGGTCTGCACCTACACAGAATGACCCAGGGCAGTACCCTGGCCAGAGCCATGACCCCAGCTGTTCACATACATCATCCACTCCTGCCCCCAACAATCCGCCACAAACTACCACGGTCACTTTCGAAACTCTGGATGATATGATATCATATTATAAACAAGTGACATGAACTAGAAAACATTCTGACTTGGGTCCATACTATCAATGGTGTGCCTTCCTCTCCCAGGGCGGGGAAAATGACTTTAGGGACTGGATTGTAACTTTATCTTCCTGTCCTTTCCATAGAAGACACGGGTGGGATTTGTTAGCAAGGAAGAACGTGAATGGCACTGTGGGAAATCTGTAGCCACTTGGCTGTTCATTTCGTTCTAATTGGTATGGAAGAGACATATTCATCTGGATTTACGTGTAAGCTGTGATAAAGTAGAAATATTCTGTAATATTTCACACCAAGGAGTTTACTATCCTGTCTCTTTTACACCCACTCCCATGACTTACTGAGATTTGAGGGTTCCATTCCTTTCCTTTTGCAAATACTAGCACATAGATGTCTTTTTTCCAAGGATTCAGCTTCTAGATCCATTGATGGAGCATCTCTCAGGAATAACTTTTGTCTGTCAAACAGTGGCAAATGAGGGGATACTGTATGAAAGGCCAAGTGATCTAATCTCTAAGAGGACCCTGAAGCTGGTGGACTAAAACATAAATGATAGGAAGACCGGGGGGAGAACTTTGTAATCCAGAAAAGTGGAAGTTGAAGTCACTAACTTTTATTGTCATCCCATCCTAAGTGATTATCATCACCTGTGCATAGTGGGCATTCAGTAAGTATGTGTTAATGACTGGGGTACATGCGGGAGCTGTTGCGTCTGGTTAGAGAGTGAGATGCTCCCTAACTGTAAAGGATTTTCCAGTTCACCTGCCTCCCTGTTATTCCCACTGTAGGCCTTCATCACTCTCTCAGAAACTTGATTGGGATAGATTTGGGTTAGAGTGAGGGGCAGGTAGGTCCCTTCATCTTTTCTAACAATGGGTGAGTGAGCAGAGCACCAGAAGGGCTACCTGTGCCTGGGTATTGTCCCCGTCCTCGGTCTCCTACACCTCAGTGTCCTCTTTACAGCTGCAAACAGTCAGAGTTGGCCACCAGGCACACAGGGTTCATAGGGCCACCCTACCATGCCAGTGAGTCCTGTATGAATGTGCTAGAGCAGATCTTCCACATGCCCAAAGGAGTCCACCTTCTCCTGAGCTTTGTAATAAACATGTTTTCCATTTCCACAGCACATTGGTGTTGGTGAGGGTGCCCCTGTTCTCATTACAGATTGCAAACTGTAGTGCAGAGAGGATCGGCAAGTAATCCCAGGTGACATCTAAATGGCAGATCTGGGCTTAAATGTAGTTTGTTTTGGCTCAGGTTTGTTCCAGGCTTATGCTTTCTCTAAAACCCTCTGCTCTTAGTCTTGTTGCTCCAAAATCAAATCCCAAATTCTAGAAAGTTTAGACTCTAAACTCCATATCGGACAAAGCTGCCAGACTTATTTATGGTCATTTTGTCAGCCTACTCAGGCAAATACCTCTTTTAACAAATACACATTAAAACCAACTGATCTGGCTGCTTTTTTAAATAGAAATTGACAAGCTGATCCTAAGATTCACATGAAATTGCAAGGGACCTATAATATCCAAAATAATCTTGCAAAAGAACAAAGTTGGAGATCTCACACTTAATTCAAGGCTTACTAAAAAGCTATAGGAATCAAAACAGTATGGTACTGATGTAAGTATAAACATATAGATCAATGGAATAAAGTTGAGAGTCTAGAAATAAATCCATACATCTATGGTCAATTGGTTTTTGACAGTGGTGCCAAACCATCCAATATAGAAAGAATCGTTTTTTCAACAGGATTCTGGGATAAATATCCACATGCAAAATAATGAATTTGGACCCATAGCTCACACCACGTATAAGAGCAATTCAAAGTGGATCAAGATTTAAATGTGAGAACTCTAACTACAAAACCAACTAAAACAGCTTGTAGGACAAGAAAGGAGCCAGAAAAATGGAATATTAAAAAAATAAAATTCTGAGACGGCCTAGAATCAAAGGGAAATAAGGAAAGCAAACAGACAAATCTGAGGAAGGTGGAAAGAAGATGCGTTTATAAGGTAGAGCAGAAGAACTAGAGGCAAATTGTGAAAAAGGGACAAACAGGAAGACTAGTCAGGCAACACTACACCCATGAGTATGGAGCCAATGGTCATGAAAGAGGCCACCAAATAACCTTTTGTCTCCCAGAACACCTAGGGTGGGTAGTGAAGCAGTCTGTGCATAGTGGCTCATCATCACTGTCAACTAAAGACTAAGATTTTCCCTAGGATTTCAAAGACTGTATAAACCTATTTCCAAACCACTTTTAACAGCAGACATTTAGTCTTTTGTGAGCCCAGTTGTTACATTCTCTTCTATTTCAGATCCAGAGTTCTTCAGATGTTAATACAATTTGTTTTACTGTTGTTCACAGGCCTGATTTGTACAAGTGTATCCAACAGATGGCATTAGAGGTCTTAGACTTCAGATCCACACTCTAAAACAGCACTGCCCAAAAGAAATATGATGTAAACCATTGTTTCATTTTCAATTTTCAAGGAATCACATTTAAAAAGTGAAATTAGTTTTAGTATATACTTCAGTATATTCAAAATATTATTTCCACATTTAATCAATATACAAAAATATTAATGATATATTTTATATTTCACACCAAGTCTTCAAAATCCACTGTGTATCTGCTTATATAAATTTTCATCATAGACACTTGATCTGTATTTAGACTTCATAAAATGTCAATTGAAAAAGTAGATTCACATGCCGGAGCTGTTCCAAACATCTTTTGCCATGTTTAAAAGTTTGCAAATAACAATCAGGTACCAAGTTTTAAATTTAAATTAATTTAGTCCCTTATTCATTTTAATGTCATTTCTGATGCTCAAAAGACATGTCTTATAATACTGTACTGCACAGTACAATTCTAAATGATCTATTTTTACAAGCTCTAGAGTCTGACTACACATCATCCTCTCAGTAGTAGTAACTAAAGGATTGACAAACAGTTTTTTCCAGGTGTACATGAAACATTCAAGATATTCTTATGGCTGTGTTTAACTTGGGAGCAAGAAGTGGTAAAACCCCTTGTCAGTAAACATGACCACACCTTATTCATGATTTTGTAGAGCTAAGTGAAATGTTCTGGATCAGAAATTGCTTTGAATTATTTTTTTCATTTTAATCTTTTCTCCAGGCCTTTTGTGTGTTTTGATACAGTTCATTTGAATTGGCTAAATAAATCATTTTGTTTGCTTGCAAAATTCCCAAAGGAGAAACTTCAAATCCATATACATGAGATTGCTGCTATGTATAGCCATACATTTGCCAAAGACTTGTGTAATTTATTTTTTCTTAAAGCCATAGTGCAGCCTACGGGGTGGTTTTCAGCTAACCTTGTTGTGACATACAGAGGAGGCAGTAGAATTTAGAATTTGGAATGAGGGTGGGTACTGGTCTTTACAGTTAACGCAACAGAGTAGCCACACCGTATTTAGTTTCTTTCAGCCAGTAAATTGAACTAAGTTATATGTCAAGCAGTTCTTTTAAAAAACTACATGGCTAAGGTAACGATCATTGAAAATAATTTGTTGACCTGGGAGCAAAAATGAGACTCCCGTAGTCCTCCCACTTGCCGTTGCCAACTGTCTAGGTGAGTCATTTTGCCTAGGAGAGGTTGTGGACATCTAGCTTAATGTTTAAAGAGTGTGTATGAGGGATGAGTCGGAGTGGGGGTTTTGGGGAGATCTAGGAAAACTGGAAAGTTAAAGCAATCAAATGAAGCCAGGTGTTTTAGTGAAAACCTGTCACCCAGGCCCAGTATTAATCTGTTCCTGTGTTTATTAGTCCTGGGCTGTGTTTATATATTTACACCTAGTAAATGTGTGTGTGTCCAGTAATGGGAGTGGTTTGAAATACTCTTTTTCACCCTCAGTTTAAACAGCTTCTTTTCTCTACTACATTTCTAACTGCATCATTCTCCCTAACTCTGAAAACTCACCTGCTTTGTGGCAGTTTTGCCTGGTTTTAAGCATTTTTCCTGGGTTACATTGTGTTCTATTTCTATTTGATTATTATCAGGATTAAGTCTCTCTGAACTCGAAAGTGGGAAGTAGCTTTAGAGACTCGATCCCTCATTCTCCCTCACCCTGCGCCGTGGAGGGGTTTCCTGTGGCGGTTCCTCTCCACATACAGTCAAGGTTGTTGAGTGTTGTTTATGAGAACCAGAAAACAAGAATGGGCCCTGCACCCAGCCCAGGTCTCCCAGGTCACAAGTGTGTGTAAGAACAGTGCTGCTGTCTTTGTAGGGGACCCGTGTTTTACTGTCTTCTCTTCAAAAACCACCGTTAGCATAAAAAGATAAGGCTTTATATCTCTCTATGATCTGCACAGGTATTTATGGAATGTGTGATCAATGTCAACATACCATTTGGGGGTTTTTTCCTCCTTTCATTTAATGTTTCAGAAACAGCTCAGTTATTTTTAATTGCTGCCCAATAGTTATCAGATTAACATACATCATCGTTAGATACTTCCTCGGTTGTTGACTGGCTGCATTATTTATTTCACTATTAGTAATGAAGTGGCTATAAGCATCTTTTTGTTTCATTTAACCAACATTGATCTTTACCCAAGTACCTTCCTTCCCCTGTTTCAACCATCCCCTTGGGTATTACTTTCAGAACTGAGATCACTGGGTTAAAGGGATGATCATTTTTATGTTTGTTGATGGGTCTTCCCAGAAGACCTGTCTTAATAAGGGCCTTTGGTACCACAATAAATCTCCGTGGTGGAGGATGCAAGTGGCTTGCAAGTGAATTAATTCCAGTCCAGGATGAGGGGTGACTGTGAGGCTCCAGTTTCACGTGTAAACCTTACTCAGTAGCCAGCGGTTAAGCTTTATCATTTGTGCAGCCTCCAGCTCTGCTTACTCTCAGATCCACTTCTCTCTATAGCTCTGCCTTTTCTTCCCATCTGCTAGGAGAATTCAAGCATCTGTCCAGAACTGTTGATATACTGAGAAGTAGAGAGGACAGTGTCTATTAATTTTCCCAGCCCCATCTCCACTTCTTTCATGCTTCAAGTGAGGGCTTATTTTCATGCCTGTCCTAGCCTAAAGCCCTGTTTGCTCACAGATTGCAGTCACGTAGTTACATCTGGATTGCTCACTGTCCTCACTTATCAGAGTGTTTCTGAGTAAAACCAGAGAGAGCTGAAACCAGAGAAAATAGCAAAGAAAGCCGGCACCAGATGACCTAAGGGAGCTACCTTTTATTTTGTTTTTATAAAGCTGTATGTGCTTCTACCCAAAAATGCATTCCTGGATCAGTACCAGTAAAAGGCAGGAGGCCCTTTTTTTGTTTTTTAAATCTATAAAAAGGAGAGTTCTCTGACTTGTCATTGTACCCAAATTTCCCCCTCAGCTTGTTCTAGTTGAGTGCACTTGATTTTCCTGAAAACTGTTCAGAATTTTTCTCCTTTTCATCCCTTATCTGCTTGTTCCCTCCTGTGTGCCCTGACAGTTTGCTGTGTCTGCAATTTAAGTACCCTTCCAGGTGCACCTAGAACTGAAAACCCTTTTTTACTGTAGGCGAAAGTCAGGCTGCCATGGGTTTTGCTCCCCTCCTTGGCTAATCCTTCCAGCAGCTGTACGTCTCACACACTCCTTCCTACCACACATTCTCCCCCTACTGCCAGCCTTTGGGAATACCCCAAAATACAGATGCTGCCTTTACAGTCCTTTGAGGGTTTCCCATGGCCTACAAGATGAACTCCAAGCTCAGCATTTTATACAAGCCCCTCTCAGCCGGCCCCTGCCCTAACCGCTTCCACGCGGCCCACCCCCATCCACACTAACCTGTAGCATTATCTCGCAAACTTGGAGTTCTCTAAACTTGCCAGGCTTATTTAAAGTCTCCAGCCTGAACAAGTGTCGTTCCCATTGCCAGGAATGCTCTTTCTTCTTTGCTAGTCAACTTCTATTTCTGGACCAATTTCTGTCATTTCCATTGTGTAGCTTTCTTCTACCACTTCAAGTAATTACCTTTTTCTACTTAACATTCTTTCAGCACTTAACAACATAGTGATTAGACATTTATATAACTTACAAAGCAATTGCCCCAATAAGTCTAGTACCCATCTGACACCATACATAGTTACTACAATATTATTGACTATATTCTCTATGCTGTGCTTCACATCCCCACGACTGTTTTTATAACTGGCAATTTGTACATCTTAATCCCTTACCCCTTTTCACCAACTGGCAACTTCTTACTAATCTTTTATGACAACCTTCAGTGTTACCCATATCGTATGTTCCAAAAATCAGTGTTGTAAGTCTCTTGTCTGTTAAACATTGAGCAACCAGAGGGCAAAACCCATGTATTAATGATGGAAAAATGAAAAAATGACAATGAAAATTGTGTAATTGGGAAGGAGGGAGGGATGATGTACCAGCATGGATGATTGTCAGTCAAGAATCACATGTGACTTCAAGAATAGAGAGCTAAATAAAGTGCCTTATACAGAGATTAGCATTCATTCTCTCATGTGGAACAAGTTTGGAAGTAAATGGTTAAGTGCTGATATGAGTGTGCCATCATGTTATCTGGAACCAGGCTCTGTGGCTCTAGTCAGCTACCATGTGTGGCTTCTGTCCTCAAAGTAACCTCATGGCTCCAAATGACTGCTGGGACTATGACCATCTCATTTATTTCAGAAGAACGATAAGGGCAGTGGGTAAATAAAGTATTCTCTTCATGAAGGCAGTTTCCTTTAAAAAGATTTCTCAGGGTCCTACCCAGCAACTTCTACCTTTTTCTCATAGGTCAGAATGTAGTCATATGGTCACCTTTAGCTGAATTTTGAAGAGCTAAACATATGGTAATAAGTTTTTTATGTATTTCATTTAAAATGACATTTAAAAAAAATAACTTTTAGATCCAAATAGACTTTCTCTAAAGAAAATATAAGTTGGCCAATAATACGTGAAAAGATGTTCAGCATCACTAGTCATTAGGGAATGCAAATCAAAACCATAATGAGATACCACTTTACATCTTCTAGGATGGCACTCTGATCAAAAAGACGATAACAAGTGTTGACAAGGACAGAGAGAAGGTGCAGCCACTTTGGAAACCAGTCTGGCAGTTCCTCAAAATAGTAAACATTTAGATACCATATGACCCAGCGATTTTACTCCTAGGTATATATTCAAAAGAATGAATATATCTGTCCACACAACAACTTGTACATGAATGTTCATAGATGCAATATTCATAATAGCCAAAAAGTAGAAACTATGTAAATGTCTGTCAAATAATAGATCAACAATATATGGTGTAGCAATATAATGGGATATTTCTACCATAAAAATGAGGTACTAATGCCTACTATAACATGGATGAACCTCAAAAACACTATGCTAAGTGAAATAAGCCAGTCACGGAAGGCCACGTATTGTATAATTGCTTTTATATGAAATGTCTAGAACGGGCAAATCTACAGAGACAAAAACTAGATCAGTGGTTGCCTAGGGATAAGGGGGAATGGAGAGTGATTACTAATGAGCTTTTTTTATGGGGTGATGAAAATATTCTAAATTTAGATAGTGGCGTTGGTTGTACAACTTTGAAATATGAAAAACCATTTTACACTTTAGAAAGATTGTATGGTATGTGAATTATATCTCAATAAAGCTGTTTTTAAAATCAGCTTTTATCTGTAAGACATATCTTCAAAATTAACCTCAAAGGAAAGGAACTGATGGAGGTTAAGGAGAAGTTCCTCAAACCAGTTAACATTTCTAGGATTTCATTTGCCTTCTCTTCATCCGAATCCTGGCTTTGAAAAAAAAAAAAAAAATGACTGTACTGTCAGGGTCAGAACCTCTGGCCGGCTGCCCAGATGATTGAGATTTTGAGTGATTTCTTTGTTCTGTAGACATCATTTAAAAAATGAACTTATTTTTCTGAATCTCCAAAGCTGAGGAATAGAGATGCTAGGGGGTCAGCAAATAGACATAGGAAGTCACTTTATGTGCAAGCCAGCTGGGTGTCAGAAGAGTTTGCTCTATAGGACTCTTGTTCTTTGGAGATTTTGTTGCTGATAGATAGGCAGAGGCAGCTCAAAGGCCATGGGGAAGTAGTATCACGTTTGGAAAGGCCTCTGTGCCAGTAGTCTGCAGACAGGTGACTCCTGACCAAAAGTTGTCTCTCTCGGCCTCTGATTCCTCATCAACAAAACCACAGAGGCAAAGGCCTTCTCACCCCAAGGTGATCGCACCAGGTCAAGGGCAGGTATGATCCTGCTCTGAAAATGATGAGGGTGTGCACCAGGGGTGCGGTCTTTGGCAAACTTCGAGTGGCTTCAGAGGACGTGGTTTGAAAAGTGACAAAATGAAGATTGTCTGGCAGGAGAAGATGGCCATGGATGTGGTAGGGAGCGGTTATTAGGCTGAATGTGGTAGAATCGATGGTTGAAAGGCTGTGGTAACAAGGATTGTCAGAAGGTGCCAGCCCTTCCTCTGCTCTAAAGGCTGGCATTACTAGCAAGTGTGCTCATTGGGGCCATTTAAGTCAGACAACAGAGGAAGCTCACTGGCACTGCATGGAAATGCTGGCAAAGGTGATCAGAGGGGATCCTACCCTCCTCTGCTCTCATATTCCCTTAGATCAACCTTTTCTATGTGTTCTGGATTCTCGAGCATCTTTTACAGAGGCTCATATTTTCACAAAGCCCCTCGGGTATTAAAAGAAATAAATCATCATTTTCGTGTAGTGTAAGATCAAGAAGTGACTATTTTTGTAAAGGTATATCAGATTGATATGTGGGCAATGATATGTCCTTAGGGGGTTCATTTTGATCAGATAGATAAAACTTTCAGACCTGATTATAATACCCTAGTTTATTTGAAGATTTTTTTGTAACCATTTCGTGTTCATCAGATTGTTCTTCATACTCCTTCTCTTCAACCAGTGGTCAATTTTTGCTATAAAGTAAGAAGATAAAAATAAAACACAATTTATAAGAATGTCAGAGTAAAAACTACCTAGTAGCTTATAGTGGTGTTCAGCTGACCCAGACTTGAGTATATTTATCGGCTAACCTCATGACCCCATATGTTTACTTGAACGCTCAGAGCCCTCAAGAACTTCTATTAAAGTGGGGAAATACTTATTATAGCTCATGGATTCTAATGTACACATTTCTCTCATTTTAACACCTCTGAAATTGTGGTACAGTTAAAGGCATCTTACATTGATTTTATTTCCTCATAGATGGTGTATCAATTATATCACATCTTAGATTTGATGAAATGTGACAAATGATATTAGTCATTGAATTAAGAAAACTCATTCTCCTCATTTTTTCCTGTCTGCCCTTGGATGTACATGTTGAATAATTCTGTGCCCATCCTTGCATCGCAATCAGGAGCTTACACAATCAGGAAGCTTATCACCCTCTTCCAGAGAGAGCCAGTGAAACATCTTTTGGTTTTTGCAGGTTTTTATTAATAGACCACAAGCAGATATTCCATCTTCAGATCTATAACTATAAAAGGTACCATGGAACCTTTCTCCTTTCCCCATCCTTTCCATTCCTCTAGCCCTGGGGGTCCCTCCTTAGGAACTCAGTTTGTGTGACTGTCCCTGGTGCCATTTCTGGAACCTGCTCTCCCCATATCCTTTCCAAAGTAACTCACTAATATGTTTCTATTTGAGGTATCTCTGAGAAGAAAAGGGAGGAGGGGCATCCCTTTGCCCTACTCTGGGGGGAGTGACCAATTATTTCATTATCCTTCCTGGATAGGATCTGCTGGCTCAATGACCTATAAGGGCCATTTCAGCACTTCATTCTGTCTGTCTCCAAGGCTTCACCTTAGGTAAGAACTTTTGCTCTCATTCACCTCTGAGTCTTTACAACAGAAGGTCCCTCTTGTTTGAGATGGACAGTATTACCTAGCAGTATGCACGCTCTAGCAACATGAACGACATCAAGAGTAACCGAGAATTATACCTGCAGTACACAGCCATGGCCCCCAAGCTGTTGGCCCACATCTCCAAATTGCTCATTGTTTGCCGGAATGCAGGCATTGCTGTACCTAAGGGCATCAAAAACATCTTTGAGTTCACTTGGGAGGAGCTCATCACTGACCCCATGGTGCCTACCCCGTCCGACATCTCGGGCCTAGAGATCAACCTTGGAACCCCACCTGTGGTGCTTGTGGAACCAACCCCCATGCAGGTCCCCATCCAGAAGAAGCCACCACCACCACCACCACCACCACCACCACCAGTACAACCACCACCGATGGTATCCACACCCTCAGGGCCATCCAAGTTCTCCGCCCACTCTCCCACCCATGGCCATCAGGCGCATATTGGCCAGGAGACCCTGCGCAAGTTCCAGCAACAGTCTGTCCACCTGCTGACAGAGCTGCTCACGCTGAAGATGAAGGCCATGGTGGAGTCTGTGTCTGGTAAGCCTGCCTCGTCAGATTCTTTCCCATTTTTTCTGGACTCAGAAGAGTCTGCCTGGACTGGTTTGTGTGTGTCCAGCACACCCACACCAAACAGGTTTATAAGCTTGCGCTGAGAACAGGTGACAGCCATGGGTCTGCTGTAGGAATTGCACTCCTCTCACGACCACTCCCAAGAAGCATCCCCTCACCTCTCTCTGTTCTCCACTTTTTCCTCTTATTCCCTCAACTTTGCAGAGCCAAGACTGGAAGGTCGGCTATGGAGAATGGTGCAAGGTCAGAGATACTGAAAGGTGGAGTTCATGTGGGAATGATGCAGAGGTGTAGAGAGGTGGCACTCAGGGGCAGAGGTTATGTGGAGTTGCCTGTCAGGGGGGATGATTGCTGGGTGGCAAGACAGAGCCCAAGAGAGCCAGAATTAGGGAGACTTATGAGAACTAGGGTTCGCCTATGGTGACAGCATCATCCCAAGATCAAGACCAGGACCTAGAGCCACATCAGTAATCAAGCCTTCTAGATGTTGTGTTGTTTGAAATACAAACAGCATCTGTACCCAGGTCTATGGGTAGGAATAGAGAAGGGCAAGGGGTCAGAGAGCAAAGTGCCACCTGACAGATTTTGAGAGCTCAAGACCCTTCTATTAGGAGCCCTCTCACACTTGCTTACCTTAGGAATAGATCTTCGCTGTACCCTTATTTCCTGGACCATTTATGAAGGTCCTTTCTGGAAGCATTAGCCCTGTGCTGGGAGGAAAATGAGTTGTTTTGATGATTCTTTTAGGAGGTGCCAATCCCCTGGATATTACAAGGCGCTTCGTGGAGGCCAGCCAGCTCCTCCACCTCAATGCCAAGGACATGACTTTTGACTACCTGACTGGCACAGTTGGGAGAAGTAGCTATGGTATTGGATCAGCGTGGAAAGGTGGGTACCCAAGCTTCAACCCTTAGGTGAAAATTCAAACAATAACTAATCATAATGCAATGGAAAGGTCAAATCCCCAGTTTAAATGTTTGACATTTCCAAGAGTTGAGTGATGTGGAGCATCAGAGATTTTCAGAAGCTGTAGATGAGTGCATAATTTGTACAGTTCCTGTGGAGAGCAGTTTCGTGGTATCTGAGAGGAGGGAGATGCTCTAACATCTTACGACCCAGCAATCTCTCTCCTAGGTCATTCCTTAGAGCTGTGCTTCTCAAACTATCTGCAGTGAAGGACCAATTTATAAATTTCCAAACTTTTGTGGAGTGACTCTTTTAAAAATATGATAAATTCGCACAGCAACTTTAAATCGTTACATAGTTTTCTAAATGTTTACTTTCAATTTTTGTACTCACCTAGTATGGCCTGATGTGGGTTATACCAGTACACAGGTCACACTTGAGAGTTGCACTTAGCATGTATGCAAGAAGTCATACCAGAATAAATCTCAAAAACTAGTGTTAAGTAAAAAAAAAAAAAAAATGTTATAGAAGGCTACATTTGGTATGATACTATTTAAATTTAAAAGATTTCAAAGTAATATATCGCTTATGGGTATATTATACAAAGTACAAATGTAAAAGTGTAAAGAAGAATGATGCAAAGTTGGGGGAAGTAATCTTTGGAAAGGGGTGGAGGGGAATAGATCTGGAAGACAGTGACTCAGTCACATCTATAATGTATCTCTTAAGCTTGGTGGATATACAGGTATTCATTCTGAATGCCTGAAAGTCTTCGCTGTTAGGAGGTTTCACAGAGAAGCATAAAAAATTTATACAGTAGTTCCCCCTTATCTGCGTTTTCACTTTCCATGGTTTCAGTTATCTGTGGTTAACTGCAGTATGAAAATATTAAATGGAAAATTCCTAAGTTTCAAATTGTGTGCCATTCCGAATAGTGTGATGAAATCTGCCACCGTCTTACTTCCTCCCACCCAGGACATGACTCACCCCTACATCCAGCGTGTCCGTGTTGTATAAACTCCCAGCCCATTAGTCACTGAGTAGCCATCACGGTTATCAGATTGACTTTTGCAGTATCACAGTGCCTATATTCGAGTAACCCTTATTTTACTTAATCATGGCCCCAAAGCACAAGAGTCGTGATGCTGGTTTTTCGGATATGCTAAAGAGTTCTTTCTTTAAGTGAAAAGGTAAAACTTCTAGACCTAATGAGGAAAGAAAAAAAAAATTGTATGCTGAGGTTGTTAAGATCCCTGGTAAGAAGGAATCTACCTATGAAATTATGAAGAAGGAAAAAGAAATTTATGCTGATTTTGTTGTTGCACCTCAAACTGCCAAAGATATGGCCATGGTGTATGATAAGCGCTTAATTAAGACGGAAAAGGCATTAAATTTGTGGGTAGAAGAAAATACATTCCGATGGATAGCATCATACTGCTCCAGAAAGCGTTGAACCTGGATGAAGACTTCAACAAGGGGTCCCCTGAAACAAGTGAAACTGAGCCATTTGTTGTAGGTAAGGGATGGTCACACCTATTTAGAAATAGATTTGGACTGAAAAATATAAAAATTACTGGAGAGAGACCATGGTCACATAACTTGTATTTCAGTATGTTGTTATAATTCTTCTATTTTATTGTTGCCAATCTCGTACTGTGCCTAATTTATAAATTAAACTTTATCACAGGTATGTATGTATACAGAGGGTTCGGTACTATCCTCAGTTTCAGGCGCTCACTGAGGATCTTGGAATATATCTCCTGTGGCTAAAGGGGGACTGCTCATAAACATTCTCCCTCACTTATACATAAAACATATTGCAATTTTCTATGCCTCAGTTTCTTTTACTTAAAGACAAATGTTTTCCAACATGGCTATACACTTTTAATAATTATCACTTTGAGTGGGAGTAAATTTCTTCTGTTTATGTTTCATAATTAACCAAATGCTTAGGTTTCCAGATTTTTTTTTATTAGTAGCATAATATGCACTGTAATAGGCAACTTTATGTACATCACTTCTTATTTCTGTTTTATTTGCGAGTAAATTAAGACTGATTATCCAGGAGAGTCTCAATACATGTTCAGTACTGACTAAATATTGCTTTCTTGATGGGTTTTCTATACACCAACAGAGAACTGATTAGTTTTATTCTGTCTTTACCAGCATTGGCTATTGCTAGTTCTTTTCATATCTGCTATGTTAGAAGATACTAAAAATTGTTCTAATTTCAGTTTTTGGATTACTAGTGAAGGTAAGTGATTGTTTCCATCATGCAGTGTGCAGTCTCTAGTTATAATTTTTGTCTGCTTGTGAAGTTAAGTTTGCCATATTCTTTATGAATTTGAATGAGCTGTGTCAATGAATGAATTGCTTAACCCTTTCTAACAATTTCCTGCCTAACCAGTTAAATGACTATGTTTGGGGGAAGAACAAGGAAAGGATTTAATGAGGTTTATGGAAGAATGATAGATATTTTCCATTAGTGATGAAGATGCTAAATATTCGTTCTTGAGTGGTCAGATAATTAAATAATTCTACACAACACAGTATAGTTTTGCAAGAGACTGATCTCTGTGTTGAAGAAGTGTTTGATTCTGTAGCTTGGATAAGGGGAAACTCTAAATTTTCTCTAAATTTTCTTTTAGCTGGCTCAGTGTTAATTCTTTCAACCTGATGTAGCAGTTAGACCTGCATTTGCCCTTCAGTACTGTCACATTTTGTGCTTGCTTGCTGCCCCTGCTGCCTGCTCTAGTGTCATTTTCCTCTTGAGAGATATTGAGGAGGAAGAGGGTGCTGTGGAGATGAACTTTAATTTCTTTAATTACTCTGAGCCTGCTTGTGCATTAAAGTCTTTTTGTTCTAAGATCTGGTTGTTTTGTACAATAGAGCACTTTATACTATCTGGTCTGCCATACTGCTAGAACAAAAAGTCCATATTACATTTTTAGTTACAAAAATTAAAATTAAAAAATTAAAAGAAGAATCCCTCTCTCTTCCACTCTAGAGTCCCTCATGAACATCGCCGCCGTGGGAGTGAACTCGCCTTACCAGCTCATCTACGAGGCCTCTACTGGCTGTCTGAGCTTTTCCCTCTCAACTGGAAAGGAAATCAAGAAGAAAGCAGGTAACAGTGGTTCCCGGCAAGACCTTTTAGCCTATCTGTAGGGGTGGATTTGGGTAGAGGGATAGAAGATTCCCTATTTAGGTTAATATAGTTTGATTTGGTTTTCTGGTAAGAAGGATACACAATTTCCTGACTATACACAAAAGCTATTGACACGGATTCTTTCCTGTAAAACTGGTGCATCTCAACCTACTCACTCCACAGTGCAGTCTCATCATTTGAATGTTTACATGGCCTCCCTCCTGGTGATATGGTCCCCCTCACCTGAGGCAACACCCCTCTCGACCCCATATTTCCATCCCCTCAGTTTCCCAACTTCGCCTCCTCTACTCAGAGGGATCTATGTTGCTCCTATTCACACAGCAAGCAGGGAACCAATATCAGAAGTGAGATATTTGGATGCCAAACCTAACAGTGTGTTCTAAGCTAGGTCAGTTTATGCAGGCAGGAAACAAAGATCCAGAGGGCACTCCTATTGAGGAAGACACACGACAGAAAGAAAAGCCTAAGAGAAAGAATGGGTGGCATTGAGGCCAAATGGTATCACAATGACCGTGCAGCAAGAAGCTCAGAGGGCAGATACGTTGGGCTGAGGAGGGCAGGGTAAGGCTTCAAGGGACTCCCGAGTCACTCCCCTTCTCCTTGGGCTTTGACGGCAGAGTAAGGGAGTGGGGTAAGTGGGGGAGGACTGCATTCAAAAGAGGAGGTGGGAGGATTGACATACTGCAGGAAAACTCAATGACTGTCCAATTGATTCCCACAGACACTGGAGGTAAGGCTGGAAGTTGAGAAGTTTGGATTTTATTCCTGCCCCAGCCCCTGGCTGGCTATGTGATTTGCCTTCCTCCAGACCCAACTCTCCATATCAAGCTGATCCTATATCCTTTCAGTTAGTGAACAAATGTTTATCAAACAATTGCTAGTTGTCAGTCACTGTTTTAAATGTCAGGGATACCCATGTGGACTCTAAGACAAAGGATGCCTTCCCTAATGGAGCTGGCATCCTCAGCTTCCCTGCACAGAGTAGAATCAGCTACCCCTCTCTTTCCCCTGTTCCTTTACGTCTGTTGATGCGTTTTCTCTCCCTGTGGTTTAATAACCCATGTCATCACTTCTGGCATCCCACTTTATGTACCTCTGGTTCTATCATATCAACTCCTGAGCTGGCCCTAAATCGACAGTCGCTTTAAGGGAAAACGAACAGTGATTTCATGATTTTTTCCCCCTAATCACCTCAAAGGTAATGCTTGAGTAATGGCATTACTAAGTTAAAGTTAAATATGTTTCTTTGTCTCTTTATCTATATAGCTGTTTTCCCCTGCTACCCCACCAGGATGTGATTTGTCATGATTTTGCATCATCCTGATTAGGATGTATGTTCAATGATGCTGTATTTCTTATAGCTTCTGGATAAATTTTGGAATTATTTTCACATACACATGCTAGGATGGGTGACTAACCTTCCCTAATAGTTTATAAGTAACCATGTAACCTTTCTTGCCCAGGAAAGTCCCAGTTTATGCTTATTATCTTGGCATAACTTAATTATTCCTACTTTCACTGTAAAAACTTTCCCAGTTTGGACAATATGGAGTCATTCTGGTTTTGTCACTCTGGATTTGGGACCTCTACTATCTGTTCCATGCACATGGGCTATCACACCTCACCAGCTGGCCCCCTTTGTAGCTGTAGGGCCAGACAGACTTGGAGCATGCACAGGCTCCAGGATTTGGGCCTACTCCCTGAGTGGACAACAACTATTTCTGGAAAGTAGCCCAACTTTACAAGAAGAGAACTGAGGGAAATCTATCAGCAGTAGATCCTGGTTGGAGCTACCACTCTCAAGGACCCAAGGCAACCAGGGATAGGCCAAACATGGATGCTTAGGCCAGCAGATGTTTCAGAAGGCTATTCAGCTGGTAGTTTGGCCTCAGGGTCAAGTCTCTGGTCTCTGGTATTTGGTGGAATTGGAGAAGGAACCAGGAATGACTCAGGGTGGCAAATACCAGAGATGGTACCCACACACTAGCCAGAAACTGCAAAGCTTGGCTGACAACAAGGAAAACTCCTTCTGAGGCCCTCAGGGCTCAGTTGGAGCCTGAGCAATACACCTGACATGAAGTCAGGTTTTATTCTTGAAACCAAAGTGCAGTAGTTTCTGCATATATCAAGGGAGAGCATGTGGCTCCAGCTGGGTGGGTGGTAGAGGCTCAGAAGCAGGCAGAACCTGAATCGATGCCTCTGGAATTTCAGTCATGGAGGATATACTTCCATAATTTTATGTCACCATGTCCTTATACCACCTAATATTTTCTACAGACAATAAATGTGAAAATAAGTGCAATAAGCACAAAACTTTGCTATCCACAGATTTGAGCAGGCAGAAGAAAGAATAAGCAAATTTGCAGACAGGACAATGGAAATTATTGAACCTAAAGAACAGAAAGAAAATATTGAAAAGAAATGAACAGAAATGAAAGGAGCCGTGGTACACCATCAAGTGGAACAACATACACAATGTGAGAGTCCCAGAAGGAGAAGAGAGAGAGAAAGACAGAGAAGGAGAAGACAGAGAAAATATTTGAAGAAATAATGTCTGAAAAGTTCCCAAACTTGATGAAATCATGAATATAAACATCAAAGAAGCTCAATGGACTCCAAATAACCTTAAAGAGATGCACATTATAATCGAACTTTCAAAATACAAAGACAGAAAATCTTGAAAACAGCAAGAAAAAAGCAAATTGTTACATACAAATAATACTCGACAAGATTACAGGTATATTTCCTATCGGTAACTTTGGAAGCCACAGGCACTGTACTGATATAATCGAAGCACTTAAAAAAAAAAACAAAACCTATCAACCAAAATTTTTATATCCAGTAAAACAGTGAGAGAAATATTAAATATTAATATTAAATATTAAAACATTCCCAAATAAACAAAACCTGAGGGAGTTTATGACCACTAGATCAACCTTGCAAGAAATGCTCAAGGGAGTTCTTCAAGATGAAATGAGAGGACACTAGCTAGTACCATGTGAAGAAGCCACATGGAGAAATAAAGATCTCAATAAAAGTAAATACATGGGCAGTTATAAAAGCTAGTAGTATTGTAACAATGGTTTGTAACTGCACTTTTTATTTAATACATGATTTGAAAGACTAATAACATTTTAAAAAATATTATTAGTGTAAAAGCTAGTATTACTGTAACACTGGTTTATAGTCCCAAGCCTTGTTTTCCATGTCATTTAAAAGACTAATGCATTTAAAAAACTTGCTAGTTTAAGTTTTGGGGCACATAATATATAAAGGTATAATTTTGTGACATCGACAACTGAGAAGAGTAAAGATAAAATAGTAAGAAGGAAAGTTTTCATATGTCGTTGAAATTAGGCTGATAAAAATTCAAATTAGAGTTTTATAACTTTAGGATATTAAATGTGATCACTATGGTAACTCCAAAGAAAATAGCTATAGCATATACAAAAAAAAAAAGGAATTGAGAGAGGAATTGAAACATTCTACTCCATAAAAATCAACTAAACACAAAGAAGATAGTAATGCAGGATATGAGAGACAGAAAGCTATAAGGCATATAGAAAACAAAGAGCACAATGATAGAAGCAAGTCCTTTCTTATCAGCAATTATTTTAAATGGCTTAAAGTCTTAAATCAAAAGATAGAGCTTGGTAGAATGGATAAGAGCACATGATCCAACTATATGCTATCTATAAGAGACTCAGTTGATATCCAGACACAAACAAGTTAAAAGTGAAAGGATGGAAAGAGATATTCCATGCATATAGTAACCAAAAGAAATCAGAAGAAGCTATACTAATATTAGACAAACTAGACCTTAAGTAAAAAAAAAAAAAAACAGTTACAAGAGATAAAGAAGAATACTTTATATTAGTAAAAGTGTCAATATAGCAAGAAGATATGACAATTATAAACATTTATGTACTTAATGGCAGGCCATAAAAATACATGAAGCAAAAACTGACAGAAATAGACAGTTCTACAATAATAGTTGGAAACTTTGATATGCGACTCCCAATAATGAAAAAAAAAAAAAAGACAGACAGAAGATGAGGACAGAGAACTTAAATAATACAATGACCCAACTAATTCTAAGACATATTCAGAACTCAAACAAACAAAAACAGAATATGCATTCTTCTTAAGTGCACAAAAGACATACTCCTGGATAAGCCATATGTTATGCCACAAATTGAGTCTCAATAGATTTTAAAAGATAGGTAGTATACAAAGTATCTTCTCCAACCACAATGGAATGAAGTTAGAAATTGATAACAGAAAAAAAAAACTGGAAAACTTACATAATTTTGGATATTAAATAACACACTCTTAAACAACCAACAGATCAAAGAAGAAATCACAAAGGAAATTGGAAAATATTTAGAGATGAATGAAAATGAACAGATAACTTACCAAAACTTACGGGATGCAGTAAAAGTGATACTAAGGGGGAAATTTATAGTTACAAATGCTTACATTAAAAGATGAGAAAAATCTCAAACAACCTAACTCAAGGCACTGAGAAAAAGAACAAGAAACTAAACACAAAGTTAGAGAAGGAAAAAAATAATGAAGATCAGCGCAGAGATGAATGAAGTAGAGAATAAGAGAAAATGTGATTCTTTGAAAACATCAACACAATTAACAAATCTTTATTTTAGCTAGATCAACTAAGAAAAAAGAGAAATTACTAAAATAAATTGAAAAAGGGACATTATTAATAATTCTCCAGAAATAAAAGGATTATACAAGACTATTTTGGACAATTGTACACCAGCAAGTTGGATAACCTACATAAAATGGACAGATTCCTAGAAACACAAAACCTACCAAGACTATCATGAGGAAATAGAAAATTTGAATAGATTTATAAATGGTAAGGAGATTGGATCAATAATCAAAAAAACAATTCCCAACAAAGAAAAGCTCTGATGGCTTCAAAGGTAAATTCTACCTGACATTTAAAGGAGAACTAATGCCAATCATTCTCAAACTTTTCCAAAAACTTAAAGAGGGAACTCTTACCAATTTATTCTACCAGGACCAGACAAAGACACTACAATAGAAGCAAAACTGCACACCAATATCCCTTATGAACATTGATGCACAATTCCTCAACAAAGAACTAGCAAACGGAATTCAGCAGCATATTAAAAGGATTACATACCATAATATCAAGGGAGATTTATTCCTGGAATGCAAAGATGATTCAAAATACAAAAAAAAAAAATGTAATTCACCACATTAACAAAGTGAAGGAAAAAGAAAACACGCAACCATCTCAATTAATGCAGAAAAGGCATTTGACAAAATTTAATACACTCGCATTACAAAAACACAACAAACTAGAAATAGAAGGAAATCACCTCCGTGTAATAAAAGCCATATATGAAAAACCCACAGTATACATTATACTCAATAGTGAAAGACTGTAAACTTGTCTTTTAAGATTAGGAACAAGGGAAGGATGCCTGCTTTCACCATTTCTATTCAACATAGGACTGGAAATTCTAGCTAGAACAATTACACAAGAAAAGGCATAAAAGGCATCCAAATTGGAAAGGAAGAAATAAAATTATTTCTGCAGATAATATGATTTTATATATAAAAACCCTACAGATCCCACCAAAAAAAAAAAACCAAAAAAACTCCCTTGGAACAAATAAATTAATTCGGCAAAGTACCAGGATAACAGCAACACACAGAAATCAGTTGTATTTTTATACATGAGCAACGAACAATCTGAAAAGGAAATTAGAAAAACGATTCCATTTGCAAGAAATAAAATACTCAGAAATTAACCAAGGAGATGAAAGACTTGTACAGTGAAAACTACAAAATACTGTTGAAATAAATTTAAAATGACATAAATAAATGGAAACACATCCTCTTTTCATGGGTTGGAAGACTTAATATTGTTAAAATGTCAATACTACCCAGGGCAATCTACAGATTCACTGCACTCTCTTGACAAATTCCAATTGTATTTTTTGTAGAAATAGAAAAGCTCATCTTAAGATTCACATGAAATTTCAAGAGACTCATGAATAGCCAAAGCAATCTTGAAAAAGAACAAAACTGGATGACTGACAGTTCTTAATTTCAAAACTTACTACAAATCTACAGTAATCAAAAACAGTGTGGTGTTAGCATAAAGACAGGCATGTAGACCAAAGGGATAGAATAAAGAGCCCAAAAGTAGACTTATGCATATATGGTCAAATAATTTTTGACAAGGTGCTAAGACCATTGAATTGGAGAAAGGACCATTTTTTTCAACAAATCGAGCTGAGAAAATTGGATATCTACATGCAAAAGAATGAAATTGGACCCTTACCTGACACCATATACAAAAATTATCTTCAGATGGACCAAGGACCAAAATGTAAGAACTAAAACAATAAAACTCTTAGAAGAAAACTTTGGAGAAAGATTTTATGGCATTGGATTTGGCAATGATTTCTTGCCTATAACACCAAAGGCACAGACAACACAAGAAAAAAGACAAATTGGACTTTATGGAAATGTATTAATTTTGTGCATCAAAGACACTATCCACAGAGTAAAAAAAAAGACAGCCTACAGAATGGGAGAAAATATTTGCCAATTCTATATTTGATAAGGGATTGATATCCAGAATATGAAGAGAACAAAACTCAACAACAACAAACCTAAATTTAAATGGGCAAAGGGCTTGAATAAATATTTCTCCAAAGAAGATATTCAAATGGCCAATAAGCACATGAAAGATGATCGACATCACTAACCGTTAGGGAAATACAAACCAAAACTATAATGAGATACCATTTTACCCCCAGTAGGATATCCACTATCACAAAAGCAAACAACAATAAGAGTTGAAGAGGATATTGAAACACTTGCATGCTCCCAATGGGAATATAAAATGGTATAGCCACGATAGTAAACTGTATGACAGTTCCTCGAAAAAATTTAAAATGGAATTACCATAAGATTCAACAATTTTGCTTCTGGATATATATCAAAATAATTGAAAGCAGGGTCTTGAAGAGATATTTGTATACCCATGTTCATAGTAGCATTATTTGCAGTAGCTAAAATATGGAAGCAACCCAAGTGTCCATCAATATATGAATGGATAAATAAAATATGGTCTAAATATACATTAGAATATTACTCAGCCTTAAAAAGGAGAGAAATTCTGACACATGTTACAACATGGATGAACCTTGAGAACTTTATGCTATGTGAAATAAGGCAGTCACGAAAAGAAAAATACTGTATGATTCCACTTATATGAGGTACTGAGAGTAGTCAAAAAAGACAAAAAGTAGAATGGTAGTTTCCAGGGACTACAGTAGTGGAGAATGGGGAATTATTGTTTAATGGGTACAGAGTTTTAATTTTACAAAATGAAAGAGTTATTGAGATGGATAGTGGTAATGGTTGTCCAGCAACGTGAATGTATTTAATACCACTGAACTATACACTTAAAAATGGTAAGATGGTAAATTTTTGTTATGTATATTTTACCACACTATTAACAAAATTAGTCTCAATAGATCCACACTTTTCTCTGCAGAAGACCTGAGATTAACTAATATCAGAGAAGTGTTGAAGCCAATCAAGATGGAAATGAGATTTTTTGTCTTTGATCAAAAATTTAAGAAGGGAATCACTTAAGTGTCCACAGCAGCACACATCTGTGCTCTCTCCACCTAGAACAAGGCTGCCTTTAAGGAAATATGGCTGGATTCATCATTCTACACAAGTCTGTTCCTGATACATGCTTTGTTGACTTACAGAGAGTGATATGTCTGTTTTATCAGTGACCATATAAGTAACCTTATAAAATAGGGATTCCTGTCCCAAGGAAGCATAAACGATTCTCCCAATCCTTTTGACTCTCAGGGGATGCTGCTCTTCTGCTCTCCCCAACCCCTCTCCCCAGGAGAAACCATTTTCTAAAACCCTGCCTAACCTCTTCATCTCCAACTACAGGTAAATCAAAAAATTTAGAAGAGATAACCATGTCATCCCCCCAACGAGGAATGGGAACCTCTGCATCTGACAATGTGGAGATCAGCGACCCCTGCCCAGAAGCCCGGGAGAAGCTGCAGGAGATGTGTCGCCATATGTGAGCACCTCAGTGGTTGGGGGTGGATGAAAGAGGAAGACACAGCCACCAGTAGCCTGTGTGCGCATGAAGGGGAATATCACAAAAGTGTCTGAACTGTGCCAGCAAGTGTCAGGTACCCGGTGCCCCCAATAATAGTGACAGGGTGACGGCCTGTAACCATCCTTCCCACTCACAATCCTTTTCAGTCCTCATATGACCTCATGAGGAAGACAGAATTTATACCCATTTTGCAGATAAGGAAGCTAAGGGAGACCAAGCAGGCAGGTAAGGCATTGTCTGAGGTTCTGCATCTTGGTGAGCCTGACCCCAAGGCTTTGATCTTTGCCTCTTCACCAGTGATACCCCATTTACAGGACTTCTTATAGTTTGCAGCCTTGTGTCCTGAAAGTTTCTTCCTTAACATAATTTGTCAGAGTTCTCCTATAAAAAAAAAAAAGAAAGAAAAAAAAGAAAGAAAAAGAAAAGAAACACCTCTCAAAACAAACAAAAAATATTAACATGGATGATTAATGATATTTATGATTTTGTGGGTCCCACAAGTCCCAGCAAGTTAAATCTACATTTCTCCAAAATCCCAGACCATGGACCATAAAGGATTTAAAACCTAGTCATACCTAAGCCATATATGTCTTGGACTCCCTGGGCAATTACAGATACACAACATGAGTAAAGGCAACCATCAAGTGTTGCCCCTTACTGTGACATTCTGGAAGGAAGCGCTCTTTCCCTGTAACCTCAGGACTGATCCCCCAGGTCCCCTTTAAAAGCAGTCCCATTTCATGGGTCCTCACCTCGCACTATAGGTGGAAAGAACTGGTCTCAGAGGGGTACCAGGACCTTCCCAGTTTTCCTAAAAACATTTCCTTTAAGGATAAGGGGTGTGGAGTGGGAATGTGTACTTTTGGGACAGGGAAATGGGATGGGAGTCTCGGGAGCTGGGGAGAGCCTGTAGAAACCCTCTCTGGTGAGTAAGAACCAAGTGACTAGAAGATATGTTGGTGTCCTTCCCTGCAGAGAAGCCGAAAGGACCTCGTGGAAAGGGAGGAATGTCTTCTACCCCATGATCTTACGCCACTACAAGGCAAAGATGCCTTCTCAGCCAATGCCGGCCCCGAAAAGGGACACTCAAACCTCGAGCTCTCATCACCCTCAAACTCCAGGTGCTCAGACTTCTACTTCCACCCCTCACCAGCCTCCCATCCAACATGCTCACTTCGGCCGGCACTCTCAGGATTGGAAGGGATCCAAGAAGACCATCAAGTTGCATTACACCTTCTATGATGGGACTTCCTTTGTTTAGTATCCTTTTATTTGGTACTGCCTTTTCTCCCAATAATTCAGCTCTAGGGAACTTCCGGGCCAGAAAAAATCCTTAGTATTTACTTTGACTTTTTAAAAAATTTATTGGGGTGACATTGGTTAATACAACTATATAGGTTTCAAGGGTACAACTCAAAAATACGTCATCTGTATATTACATTGTGTGTTCACCACCCTTTTCTATCTCCCCACCTCCCTCCTTTCCCTCTGGTAATCACTGAACTATCATTGTCTGTATCTATGAGTTTTTGTTTGTCTTGTTCGTTTTTTGTTTTTAGTTTTATTGATCAGAGAAGCCTGGTGGCAGGTCCTCCAGGATATTAAGAGTTCCTTCAGGTCAGAGAGGGGGCCCTTTGGAGAAAGTCTGGGTGGGAAGCTGCTGATCAGAAAGTCACCTTGGACCCCTGTGTTTTTTGCAGAGGTGCTGCCACTCACTCTTCAACATGTGCTAGAACTGGTCTAGACCCCAGATACCCAACACATTTGACAGCGAGGCTGAGGTCAGAGAAGGAGAAACAATTATCCCAGGTTCTATGGTCTGAGCTAGATAGCTGTTAAAGGGGGATGACACCAAGCCATTCATTCCTGTCATTGACTCACTCAATGTCAGAAAAGGAATTTGGTACCAGAGCCAGGCCTGGATTCAGGGCTGCCCCACCTCCATTTAGAGCTCTCTCTGAGGCACCATTTCATGCCTTTCAGGATTGTTTTCTCCGGCAGTGAGCAGGATAGGGAAAACTGAAGGGGACTGATCAAAACCACTGGACACTCAGTGTTCCCTACCTTTGGAGGAGAGGGTGGTTCTCTGAGTTGTCAAACAGGCTGCCCAGACAGGCCTGCCTGGCAACAACCCTCTCCACTGAACTGGGAATTCAGAAACTCAGCGCCCAGCCAAAGGAATCCTATTGTTTTTGACCATGAATGAATCCATTCATCACACTCTGCTCGGCCCTGCTTCTAATGCCCTGTGATATTGAACACAGCATACTCCTTCTGGGGTAGCTGCTGCTCACTCTTGGTAATGGGGCTTCTGCCTCCCCCCTTTTCTGACTCTACACTGCTTAGAGTCAGAAACCAGAGCCCAGTGATCTTGAAAAAGAGATTCTGTGTTACTGTGTTCAAATGATTAAAACACATGTGCAACTTTGGATCTCTCTTGAGTAGAGAAAATGTTTGGAAAACACTTCCTTTGCCTCATGGCTTCCACAGAACGGTGGGCTCAGCAGTTGATTCTATTTTCGTGGAGATTACTGGGCAAAGCTCTCAGGTAGAAATGATATATCTGCCCTTGGGATGCCAAAATCTCCAAGCCCTGATGGGTTTGCACTTGTCGGCATCA
Organism: Rousettus aegyptiacus; assembly: GCF_014176215.1. NCBI lineage: Eukaryota > Metazoa > Chordata > Mammalia > Chiroptera > Pteropodidae > Rousettus > Rousettus aegyptiacus. The sequence goes on along the minus strand of NW_023416307.1, from coordinate 123,011,441 downwards.
GGCCCTAGAACCATTCCAGTATCGATTTCATTTGGGTTGTCAGCATCTCTCTTCCCTCAATCACTATTCTCTAATCAAACTTCCCTTAAAGTCTTTTTTTTTAATATGAAGATATAAATTCATCACATTAAAAACAAACCATAATCCCTGTGTACCTGATACTGTGCTGAACACTGTTCCTTTAGGGATTTGTTGAGCACTCAGAGCCACTGTGTGAGGTAAGCATTTTTTTAAAATGGTAAAATGTGCATAACATAAAATTTATCATTTTAACCATTTTGAAGTGTACAATTCAGTGGTGTTAAGTACATTCATGATATTACACTACCATCACTCTTATTTAGTTCCAGGACTTTTTTATCACCCCAAAAGGAAACCCTGTGCCTCTTAAGCAGGCACTCCCCCTTTTCCCTCCCCTCCCCTCCCTGGAAGCTGGTAATCTGCTTTTCACCTTTATGAACTTGCCTATTCCAGAGATTTCATATAAAGTGAATCGCACGCTATGTGGCCTTTTGTATCTGGCTTCCTTCACTTAGTATAATGCTTCTGAGGTTCTTCCACATTATACAATTGACCCTTGAACATTATGGGTTTAATTGTGTGGGTCTACTTATATGTGGGTTTTTTTTTTTTTTTTTTTTTCGATTGACTCATGCAGTTCAGTTGGCCCTGCTGAGTTCGGCTGACCAAATTTCAAAAATCTGTGTTGTTCAAGAGTCAACTAGAGGTTGAGAATCCCTGTATGTGGAGAGCCGACTTAAGTCATATGCAGATTTTCGACCACAGGGGCAGTCGACATCATTAACCCCCATGTTGTTTAAGGGTCATCTGTAGTGTGCATCAGTACCTCATTTTTTTTTTTAAGTGGGAGTGAAATTCACATAACATAAAATTGATCTTTTTATATGTACAATTCAGTGGAATTTAGTACATTTACAATATTGTGCAACCACAACCTTTTTCAAGTTTTAAAATCTTTTTGTCATCCCTGAAGAAAACCCTACACTTCACACTTCCCCTACTCCCAGCCCTAACAATCACCAATATACTTTGTCTCTATAGATTTGCCTATTTCAGACATCTTATGTAAATGGAATCCTATAATATGTGGCCTTTTGTGTCTGGTTTCTTTCACTTAATATAATGTTTTCATTATGTTGTAGCATGTATCCAAATTTCCTTCCTTTTTATGACTGAATCGTATTCTATTATATGGATATACCACTATTTAAAATTCATTCTTTCATTTATGAACATGAGGTTGTTTCCATTCGACGATTGTGAATAATGCTATGAACATTCTTGTATGTTTTTATTTGCAGAACTTTTTTCAGTTCTTTGGGGTCTATACCTAAGAGGGCAATTACTGGGTCATATGGTAATTCTATGTTTAACTTATTGAGGAACCTCCAAAATGTTTTCTGTAGTGGCTGCTCCATTTTACATTCCCATCAGCAATGTATAGGGTTTCTAATTTCTTTACATCCTTGATTATAATTGATATTTTCCATTTTTTTTTAATTCCAAACATTCTAGTGGGTATTAAGTGATATCTCATTGAAGTTTTGACTTGAATTTCCTTAATAGATAATAATTTTGAGCATCTTCATGTGCCTTCTTTGTGTATCTTCTTTGTAGAAATATGTATTCAAGTCCTTTGCCTGTTTGTTGATTATCTTATACTGGAGTCTTATCAGATACGCGATTTGAAAATATTTTTCCTATACTGTGGGTGTCAGTCATAGCATCCTTGGGTGTACAAAATGTTCAATTTTGATGAAGTCTTATTTTTCTTTTTTTTTTTCCTTGTGCTTTGGTTTTCGTATATGAGAAACCATTGCTTATTCCTGGTGGTTTTTAATTTTGTCTGAAAGTTTTATAGTTATAGCTCTTACATTTGGGTCTTTGGTCTATTTTTAGTTGATTTTTGCACATGATGTGAGATCAGGATCCATCTTCATTCTTTTGCATGTGCTACCCAATCATCCCAACACTGTTTGTTGAAGAGATTATTCTTTCCCTCATTTGAATGTTCTTGGCACTATAGTTGAAAATCAGTTGACTATAAATGTTATGGTTTATTTTTAGACTTTCAATTATATTCATTGATTTATATGTTGATTATTATGCCAGTACCACACTGTTTTGATTATCGCAGCTTTGTAGTGTTGAAATCAGGAAGTGTGAGTCTTTCGACTCTTTTTTTTTCAAGATTATTTTGCTTATTTGAGTTTCTGGCAATTCTACATGAATTTTAGGATAAGTTTTCTATTTATGCAAAAAAAAAATATTATTGGGACTTTGATAGGTATTGCATTAAATCTGTAGGTCACTTTGGGGGATATCGCCACTAACAGCATTACTTCTCTAATCCATGGATACTAGTAACAAATGACCTGAACTGCTGTATGTACAACAATAAAAAGCAATGAACAAAAGGAAATGATACCACTTACAATAGCATCAAAAAGGATAGAATACTTTGGAATAAATTTAAACAAAATGGTGTAAGACTTATTCACTGAAAACCATAAAATATTGTTGAAATAAATTAAAGAAGACTGTAAAGAATGGAAAGACGTCTTGCATTCATGAAGAACAACTTGTTTTTTGTGTGTTGATTTTGTATCCTGCAACTTTTTTTGCGTGTTTCTAGGAATTGGTCCTTTCAGCTAGGTTTTTTAACATGAAGATGTACAATTGTTCATATAATTCTCTTATGATTTTTTAAAAATTATTTCTGAAAAGTCGGTAGTAATGTCTCCACTTTCATTTATAATTTTAGAAATTTGAGTCTTCCTTGTTTCTCCATCAGTCTAGCTAGAGTTTTGTCAATTTTGTTGATCTTTTCAAAGAACTAATTTTTTGGTTTTATTGGTTCTCTCTATTGTTTTTCTATTCTCTGTTTTGTTTTTCTCTGCTCTAATTGTCATTATTTGCTTCCTTCTGTTAGCTTTAGCTTTACTTTGCTCTTCATTTTTATAGTTCAATAAAATGGAAGTTTTGGTTATTGATTTAAGATCTTTCTTCTCCTTTAATGTCAATATTTAAAGCTATAAACTTCTTTCTGAGCACTGCTTTCACTTTACCTCATAAGTTTTGGTATACTGTGTTTTTGTTTTCATTTATCTCAAAGTTTTTCCAATTTTCCTTGTGATTTCTTCTTTATCCAATTGGTTGAGTGTGTTGTTTAATTTCCATCTATTTGTAAATTTTCCAAATTTCCCTCTGCCAGTGATTTCTAATTTTGTTTTATTGAAATATACTCTATATGGTTATAATCTTTTTAAATTTATTGAGATGTATTTTGTGGCCTAACATATTGTCTGTACCAGAGCATGATCCATGTGAACTTGAGAAGAATGTGTATTCTGCTGTTTTGGGATAGGGTGTTCTGTATATGAGTGGTAGGTCTAGTTGGTTTATAATATTGTTTAAGACTTTTATTTCTCTATTGATTCTCTGCCTAATTGTTCTATCCATTATTGAAAGTGAAGCAGTGAAGTCTTCAACTCTTATTGTAGAAGTATTTATCCTTTTAATTCTGTCAATTTTTGCTTTTATATATCTTGAGGCTCTGTTGTTAGGTGTGTGTGTGTGTGTGTGTGTATATATATATATATATATATATATATATATATATATATATATAACTGTTATACTTTCTTGAGGCATTGACCATTTTCTCATTTCAGTATGTCCTTCTTTCTCTCTTATAAAAAATTTTTCACTTAGTCTATTTTTTCATGTCACTACAGCCAACTTCTCTCTCTCTTGGTTACTATTTGCATGGAACATCCTTTTCTATTATTTCACTTTCAACTTAGTCATGTCTTTGAATCTAAAGTGAGTCTCTTGTAGAGAGCATATAGGTAGATTATGTTTTTTTAAAAAATCCATTCTGTCAATCTCTGCCTTCGTTTGCAGAGTTTAATCCATTTATATTTAAAGTAATTGTTGATATGGAAGGACTTAATCCTTCCACTTTGCTCTTTCTTTTCTGTGTCATATTTTATTTGTTCCTCAGTGCCTCTATTATTGCCTCCTTTTGTATATATATGATTTTTTGTAACATGCCATTTTGATTCCTTTCTCATTTTCTTTTCTCCATATTTTTGTGTTATTTTCTTAGTGGTTGCCTTGGTGTAATGGGTTGAATAGTGTCTGCCCAAATTTTATGTCCACCTGAAATCTCAGAATATGACCATATTTAGAAATAAGGTCTTCGCAGTTGTGATAATTAACATGCACATGTTGGATTTGTGTGAGCTCTAATACAATGGCTTATGTCCTTAAAAGACAAGAAAACAGGCACATACTGCGGTATTAAGGCCATGTGATGACTGAGATAGAGATTAGAATGGAGTAGCTATAAACCAAGGAATACCAAAGATTCCTAACAACCACTAGAAACTGGGAAGAGGTAAGGAAGACTTCTTCCCTGGAGCCTCCAAAAGCATGGCCCTATTAATAGCTTGATTTCAGACTTCTAGGCTCCAGAACTATGAAAGAATACGTTTCTGCCGTTCATGTGACCCAGTCTGTGGGACTTAGTTACAGCAGCCCAAAGAAACTAATACACTTGAGAATTCAACTGACAACAAACTCGTTTGAATTAATACTAACTTAGACTTAACAGTATAAAAAACTCTGCTCCTATACAGCTCCATTCCTTCTTTTCTATAATGTTTTTTATTAGACATTACATCTTTATATAAATCTATGTTAATGATATATATATATCATTAACATAGATTTACAATTATTATTTTATGCACTTGTTTTTCAAGTCATATAGGAAAATGAGGTATTATAAACCAAAAATACTATAATAATGGCTTTTATATTTACTTATAGAATACTTCACTGGTGTCCTTTTTTCTTTGCATATCTCTGAGTTACTGTCAAGCGTCCTTTCATTTCAGCCTGAAAGACTCCCTTCAGTGTTTCTTGTAATGGTGAGCTTCCTCAGCTTTTGTTATCTGCAAAGTCTTAATTTCTCCTTCATTTTTGAAGGATAGGTTCTGATGAGAAATTGGCCATTAATCTTATTGAGGATACCTTGTATATGACAAGTCTCTTTTGCTGCTTTCAAGATTCTCTATCTTTCTCTATTGGTAGTTTGATAATAATGTGCCTCAGTGTGGCTCTCTTTGAATTTGTCCTACTTGGAATTTGTGGAGCTTCATGAATGTGTGGATTAATGTCTTTCATAAAATATGGACAGATTTCAGCCATTATTTCTTCAAATATTATTTCTGCCCTCTTATCTCTCTCCTCTCCTTCTGGGACTCTTGTTACATATATGTTGGTCTGCTTGGTAGTCTCCCACTAGTCTTTATTAATTTTTCTTCATTCTTTTTTCTTTCAGACAGGATTAATTTCAATTAATCTATCTTTTGATCCACTAATTTTTTCTTCTGCTGCTCCAATCTGATGCTAAATCCATCTAATGAATTTTTTTTCTTTTTGTTTATCATACTGTTCAACTTCAGAATTTCTATTTGGTTAATTTTTATAATTTATATAAATTCATTTTTTATTTTTTATCAGTTGGTGGGAAAGGATTAAGGGAGTGGACCCTAGAGCCAACCACTGTAATTCTTTTGTCTAGGATACTCCTGAAATTCTTGCAAACAGGATAGTAGCTGCCTAAATCGTATCCCTCTTAGTTGGGACCATTGCTTCTTGGGCCTCCTTAGTAGGAAATGAGCAGGGAAATATTGACCTCTCTCGTAGATTGGTCAGAAGGGGAGGCAGCCTGGTCAGAAGGGGAGGCAGTCTGGCAGCATTAGAAATATCACTGGCCTCGGAGCTGAGACACTGGCTCTATCATGTTCTCGTGGTGTGTTATGAAGCAGATCATTTCTCTTCACCTTGGATTCTTGATCTGTTGAGTAATCAATTCATCCTGTTTTGCCCAGGACTTTCCTGGTTTTAGCATTGAAAGTTCCACCATCCCAGGATATCCTTCAGATTCAGGGAAACCTTACGCATCTTTGCGATGGTGATAATACCTACCATACGGTGGTTGTGAACAATAGAAAGAAGATACAGGAAAGCACCAGATGCATGTGAGTTCTATGGCCATTTAGTTGTTACTTATGCAAAGTGCAAGGAGAGTCTTCGAAGACTGGGAATTATGTACCATTTAACTAACACTTTGACTTGTAGACTTGCTTTTCCTGGGGCACCTGAGAGCAGAACCTGAAGAGTTTTGTTGTTAGTTCTACTTAACCATTTCTGCCAGCTATCCCTCCGGAAACATTGCTGTGTGTCAGATACCCACATGCTGCAGAGGGAGAACCATCACCTGCCTCTTTAATGACACACCCAACTTCTCTTTCCTAGCCTTGTTCAATGCTGAAGGCCAGGGCTGCGTTCACTACAACCTAAAGGCCCGGTGAGTGGGTTGGGGGAATTCTGGCTCCAGGGAAGTATTTCTGGGAGTAACAAAGAGGAGAACTGAGGTGGCAAATAGGAGTCCTTGGGAAAAGGAGAGGCCAGGCAGTGTCCAAAGGTCCAGGAAGGCAGTGAGGCACTGGCTGCAGGGATGTAGATATTTTCAGGCCCTCTCTTGCTGGATCTGTGTCATATAGCCAATGAGAATGGCAACTCTCCAAGTCCTACTCCACTTGTATCCTCACGGCACTAAAAACTTGATTGCTGACTAGATTCATGGAAGGATTCTTTAGTGGAGAGTGTGAAAAAGAGACCCTGGACATCCCTTCAGTGGAGTGTTTAAAGAGAAGCACATATTTTTGCCAGCCAACAGTTGGTTTTTGTCTAGCCTTTCTTAAAGAACTGTTCTCAGAAGAAATTACTTACTTTTGGGTTATATATGTTCCCAATTTTGTGCCTGGGCAACAGGGTGCACATTCCATTTCTATCCCTGGATTTGGCTTGAGTTCCATCATCTCCCTCAATCCTGCCCTTCACAACATATTCTTGAAATAGCATCAACGGGTGTGAGGGGGCCTCACACCGCATTCAGTGGGGAAAGTGAGGCTGCCTGCAGCTGGGGCAGAGTTTCAGAGCCCTGCCTGCCTGTAGTGATGATGGCTTCCTTCTGGGGCCTGGTGGCAGCTCCTCACCTCTGTGTCTCTCCTAGCTGCCCATATGTCTTGGTCTTGGATGAGGAAGGCGGGACCACTAATGACTACAGGGGCTACGTAGTCCACAAGTGGAGCTGGACTTCCAAAACGGAGACTTTACTCTCTTTGGAATATAAGGTAGGGGTGGGCAGCACAGGTGGGGCAGCCCCAGCAGCCTTCCCTGGGATGCTCAACATTTATAGTCAGAGGGCTACCTGTAAGACAGGATACCTTTCCTCCAGGAGTCTGTAGTCTCATTTAGAGGTTCCCAAGTTGCAGGGCAGTGGTCCAGGGCTAGATGAAGTGAACTTTTCACCAGCCTACATCAACCGTTGGCTGCTGTACTCACCTTTATTGGTAAAGCTTTCCTATTTTATTTTTATTATTAATATTATTACATTTTAATAGTATAAATCCCTTTTATTTTATAAAGTAACCATTATTAATCATTATAGTAGTTGATAGAGGTTTTTTTTATACCTATATGTGGCAATAAGAAAAGTTAACAATTCTTCGTTGGTCTCCCCTGTTTTTGTTTTTATAACTTTACTATCTGTGAAATAAAATCTGGTAGTCAAAGGTGTCTGATAGGCACAACCCTCTTTTCATTCATTGGGTTGTTCAGACAGCCATTCATCAAAGATTTATTAATTTATTATTTAATATTAAATAACAACTCAGTAAATTTAATTTATTAATAAAGCAATCAAGTGTGCTTGCCACTTTATCTAAGCAGTTTCTCATCCCTAGTAAGCAGTACCGACATTTGGGGATAGGTAATTCTTTGTTATAACTGTGTAGGACATTTAGCCACATCCCAGTAGATACCAGCGATACCCTCTCTTCCAGTTGTAACAATCAAAATATATCTCCCATACATTGCCAGATGTCCCCTGGGGACAAAATTTCCCCTAGGTAAGAATCGCCAATCCAGAGAGAAAAAGATAAATAAGACCCCTTGAATAACTCAGAAGTCTGGGTGGGAGTTAATAAGGACACAGGATAGAGAAGGAGAAGGGCTGAGAGGGACAAGCTCATAAGGCTGGAATTCAGAGAAAGATCGCAGAACATAGAATCTACCCAAAGTGGCATGGGATTAAGAGCCCCAAGGTAAGACTGTGGACGGAAACGCTCTTGGAGTGTAGGGTGGGGCTCAAGCATCCTACGCCTAACCTTCCGTCTGGTGCCCTTCCTGTTTAGCATCCACATTGGCCACTGCATTCTCATCCGTATATCCTGATTCCTTTAGATCAATGAACCTCTGCTCAGAAACATACAATCTCTTGAACACATCTCAGCCTTCCTACTCCCCTGGCCTGAAGTGCATTTCCTTTTCCCTCGGCCAATCCAGATTTTCCCTTCTTCAGACCCCTGCTCAGACTTCTCCTCTTTTTTGGCACCCCAGCCCACACCATTTCTCTCTCCTCACAGTGTCTACAGTCTGGATTAGTCATGTGATGATTAGTTGTACATGAAGAGGTTCTCAGCTCTGGCTGTAGATCAGAATCACCTATGGGACTTTTAAAAATGCAGATCCCCAGGCACAGCCCCAGAAGGATTCTGATTCCATTGGTCTGTTTTGAGTTCTGGATTTCAAAGTTTTGTTCAAAAGTATTTCTGGTGCTTGGCCAGGTCCAAGATCCTTAACTAGGGGTATATTGAGTTGTTTTAATATTTAACTTTTTGTAGCTGTATGAAAATTTTATACTGAAGGAAGATAATAAATTGGTTTCAGGCAGGCACCATATGTTATGTGTCAGTGTGGCCGAGTCAAAGACAACTGGGATGAGAGTCTGAGGAGCCAAATATTAGTGCCAGCTTCCCCAGACTCTGGCTGTGCAGCTTTGTGAAAAACACTCAGCTTCTCTCAGACTTGGTTGTCTCACCAGACCTGCTCTGTTACTTCACACTGCTTTGTGAGGACTAAATGAAATAATGGAGGGGAAGGTGTTTTTCCATCACTAAAGTGTTTTATCAGTGTATTTTAGTTAATTGTTCTCTCCCTTGGAGCTGCATACAGAAATGCACAACAGGGCCTGGTGCAGTCAAGGCTGGAGTGGAAGACAGTGTGTGTGACCCTTGAGTTGAAACATCAGTATGGATGTATAGGATCCACATAGAAGAAGAAAGAGAGAGAATTTGGGGTAGAGGGAGTAGCATCTGTAAAGGCTGGAGTTAGGACTTGCTGTGGCATTATTAAATGTTCACACATGTCTCTTATAAAAGAAATGGGAGCAAGAGACGTGTATGTTGTGGGTGGAGGTGGAAGGTATTGGATGTCAGGCTGAGGAGTGTTCATGTTCTTTTGGAGTCTGCAGTAGCCAGTTTGTTTTTACCCAGGTATTTAACATGTCCAGTATTCTTCATTCCTCCCTGAAAAATCCAAATTTCTCTCTGGTATCATTTCTCCTCCACCCTAATAACTTCCTTGAGCATTTCTTAAAGTGCAACAAATTCTCTCTCTCTCTCTCTCTCTTTTTTTTTTCATGTGAAAAATGTCTTTATTAAAGGATATTTTTGCTGAATCTGGAATTCTGAGTTGACATTTTTTTCCCTTTCAGCATTTAAAGGTGACGTTTCACTACGTCTGATCTCCAGAGTTTATGATCAGAAGTCTGTTGTTATTCATATAGCTGTTCATTTTCCCTAGCTGCTTTCAAGATTTTATATTTCCTTTGATTTTCTAAGTTTGAATATGATATGTCTATTTGTTGTATTCATAGTTATTCTCTTTGGGATTAATTGAACTTCTTGAATATGTAAATTCATAGTTCCCTCAAATTCAGGAAGTCTTCTGCCATCAGAAAAAGAGGATATTTCAATTTCTCTCCTTTTCTTCTGAGACTCCAATTACATGTATTTTAGACATTTGAAGATCATCCCAAAAGTTCCTGAGGCTCTGTTATTTTTTGTTGTTGTTTAAATTTTTTCCCTTTTCAGATTCAATAATTTCCATGGATCCGTCTCCAAGTTCACTGACTTTATCCTATCATTTCCATTCTGCTATTATGCTAATCCTGTGATATATGTAAATTTCAGACATTTTCAGTTCTAGAGTTTTCATTTAGTTCTTTTCTACATTTTCTATTTCTCTGACATTTTCTACTTTTTTATTTATCATATTTTCCTTTATCTTGTTGAATGGAGTTAAATTAACTGCTTTAAAGCAGTGGTCCCCAACCTTTTTGGCACCAGATACCAGTGTTCCTATGAAAGCTATTGCCTGATGATCTGAGGTAGAGCTGAGGTGGCGATGCTAGCGCTGGGGAGTGACTGCAAATACAGAGAAGCTTCACTTGCTCTCCTGCCACTCACTCTCGCTGTGCAGCCCGGCTCCTAACAGGCCACAGACAGGTACCAGTTCCACAGCCTGGAGGTTGGGGACCCCTGCTTTAAGGTCTTTCTCTGATAATTTCAACATCTGGATCATATCAGATAGGATTGCCCTCCACTGATTATCTGTTGCCTTGAGAGTGGCTCAGACTTCGCTGATTCTTCACATGTTGAGTAATTTTGAATTGCTGACATGGTGAATGTTATGTGGTGGAGTCTCTGGATTCTGATGCATTTCTCTGAAGAGTGTTGACGTTTTTATTTTAACAGGCAAGACTCACACCATGAACTTTTCTCTCCTGCAGTAGGCAGCGACTGGAATCTCAGTTTGGTTTTTTTGTTTGTTTGTTTCCCTAGTAGTAAGCTGTCTTGAGTCTGCCCTGCTCATGCATAGTTCAGAGATCGGCCAGAGATGTGGGCATTTTATTCATAGAATTAGGAGGTTTATTTCTCTGGATCTGTCCTTTTGGAAATGTTTACTTTTCTGTAGTTGCCCCAGGTTCTGACCTTTGGTTCCTTGAACCAGAAAGATGGTAGAGTTTGGACCATGACTGTGGGTTGTCTTCAGGCTAAAGCTATAAAACAGAAATTCAGCCTGTGCTGGTCCTTTTCCCTTAAGTTTTGACTCTTTAAAATCTTCCTGCTCTTTTTAAACTCTTCATAGTTTTGTTTTGTGTGTGTGTGTGAGGGGATTTTTTTTTTTTTTTAAGCCTCTTAAGAGCTGATTCAGCTATACTGGAAGAAGAACCAACTGGTTAGTTTTTAAGCTGAGGGCTGGCATGCTCAGTCCAGCATTTGTGTGAAAGGTCTCATGGAGAGGAAAAGATCAATGGATAGGCTAATAGAAAGACTGGTTGGGGGTTACTAGCCAGACCTGACATGATTAAGGATAGTAGCAATATTTTTAAAAAGAACCATTTCAATAAAATAATTCAATGTTATTCAGGCATGGGCTGTGAGGGATAAATGAGAGGAAGAAGGAATTGACTTCACAATAGAATGTGTATCTGGGTGGAAACAGAGAAGTTTCTGAGAGGGTCAGAAATCAGTGTGTTTTTAGGTGTGCTGATCGGGTTTGCAAAGGTTGTTGGATCCTCACCTAGGGTGAGAGATTGGGGATGTGGATATGTATAACTAACTGAGTTGGCTCATGAACTCATGAGAAGACAAGCAGTAGAACATCTTTATTTGGGGCATTGGAGAGAAGAAAAGGAACCCCCTAGGAAGGAGGGATAATAAAAACAGCTTTACCATGCTAAGCCCTTTGCCTGTTTTATCCCATGAAATCTGCTCAGTACCCTAGGAGATAGAGTCTATTATTGTCCCCAGGCTCAGAGAAGAAAATCAACTTGCTTGAAATTGCCCAGCTGGCAAGTAACAATACTGGGATTTGAACCTTGCCCAACTGTAATGCTTGAGTTTTCAACCATGGCTCTATTCTACATCTCTCTAGAAAGAGAATCAGAGAGGGTAGGGTTTCTCTTAAGTGAGAGTAATCAACAATTTTGAAGATGTCAAAAGACTTGGCAAGAAGACAGCCACGGGTCAAATGTTTTCAGGGTGTTGGAGGGGACTAGCATCCAGATTACACAGTGTGAGGATAGGACTCAATGATGATGAAGTTGAGTGTGGACCTTTGGGCTAACAAATAGAATAGTAGAAAGAAATGAAAGGCACAAAGGAGAGTGTTTTCTTAGTTCAGAGCAGTCCTTGGGCATATGTAGATCAAGGACATTGAAGACTGAAGGAAGCATTGCCATGCAACAGGTAGGGCTTCAGTCTCCTAGGCTGTGGGTAGGAGCAATGTGTTTAAATAACTGCACACGTGAACCATCCAGGGGCCTTACACATGAATTGCTCTGCCACATCCTGACAATACTTGCTCGTGTTTGGTATGGGCCTTTGTGTCTCATGAGGCCACTTCCACCGTTCCTTATCTAATTTGAACCTGATACTAGCCTTTTAACTATTACATACTGAAGAACTTTCACTTCAGAGAGGCTCAATGACATGCTAACAGAAGGCAGAACTGGGACTCACCCCTAGAACACAGAGTTCTCAGTGAGAAGTGAGTTGCTATAAGGGCAATTCACCCTCCTTGTGTTCCTCTCTGGGACCAATACATAAGAAACCTCACCCTTTGGGAAGTGCTGGAAAAGGATAGTTACTTTTGGCTCCACCTCAGGGGAAAAGTGGTGACATATTTGGTGACTGTAGGGGAGGAGATTGAGCACGTGTGGCTTGGCCTCTGCTGGGTTCTCTTTTGCTATCTTCCCACCCACTTGTGGCGGGGTATGTTCTGGTGTTCTCTGCCATTTGTCAGCTTCCCAAGGCAGCTCCGTAGGCTGTAGAGCAAGGCTTGGAGTCAGATCTGGTACCTGGGTGAACGTATTTTGATTCGGGGATAGTGTTGGCTTCTGGCTGAAGCTGCATCCCCATCCAGTTCTACCAGAACCAAAACTAACTCACCTGCCAGACGCCTGTGTGTCTTTCACAATTGGTTCCAAGCGTGGGATGGAAAGGGTGGGGGCAGGCATAAGAAGTCATCAGTTACTTTTTCCATTTATTTCATGAAGAGAGACTGGAATTCTTTTGTCTTCTCCATGAAAGCTATATTCCAACATAAGAACCAGAAAGATTTTACGGCCCCCTCAGTCCCAGCCAGTAGGGGTTTTATGCTTTGTGGTGGGTCAGGAAGGGACGTGTTTGGAGCCGGGGTCGGGGGGGTGGGGCGGGGGCGGGTGGCGACAATAGAAGCAGGGGTCCGCTGAGTACTGGTTTCTTCATCTGCAGGTGAATGAGCAAATGAAGCTGACGGTGCTGGGACAGGACTCGATCACGGTCACCTTCACTTCCCTGAATGAGACAGTAACACTCACTGTATCAGCCAACAACTGTCCCCACAGGGTAGGGCATGATACACGGGTAAGGCTAAGTAGACCAGGCACCCAGGCCTGACCCCAAGGTATCTCAACATGTCTTGCCACTCCACCTTTCAATGTGTTTGCTCCTCCTACCCCACCCCACCTATACTCATGCAAGGCTCTTTCTCTTTCTCTGCTGAGTGGATTCTTACTCATCACTCATGGCCTAACCTTAGTACCTTCTCTGTGAAACTTCTATCAGTTAGGAGTCTTTCAGTTGTGACAGAATACAATGAAGACTGGCTTAAACATGGAAAGAGACTATATTGGCTAAGTAAACAGGTCTGTCAGTAGGCAGCTTCAGGCATGTCTGGATCCAGGCCCTCAACTGCATCCATCAGATCTTGCCATCTCTTGGCTCTGCTTTTTGACTTTTGGCTTTGTTGTCAGGGAGTTCCTCCCCTTATGGTAACAAAATAGTCATGAGCATCTCTGGTCTCATTATTCTACCAGCGTTGGTCTTCCCAGGAGAAGGAGGGCTTCTGTTTCCTAAGTGCTCTAGTAGCAATGCCAACAACAACATCATTAGCTCTACTGGCTGCCCATGCCTGAAATGTGCCCTAAGCCAGGAGTGTGTGTCACTCTCACTAATCAACTTAAGTGTTATGTCCATCCTAGGAGCCATGGATGTGATCAGCCTCAGGTGTAAGTAACACTAGACGAAGGATGAGGCAGGAGTGTTTTCCTAAAGGAAAATCATGGTGCTGTTACCATAAGAGTGAGAGGTAATGCTGGACAGAATAACTGCCAGTATATGTCTCTATCACCCCCTTATCCATCTCAGGTAGAGACTGCCTTTCCCTCTGTTTGGCCCTCCCAGCTGTTACTCCACCTCCATTCTAGCACACTTTTATTTACAAGCCAATCTTCTCCACCAAATTGGAAATTCCCTGTGATACCTACTGATGTCTGTTGCCCCAGTGCCCAGCACGAGAACTGCTTCAAATTAAGTACTTACTAAATATTTGTGGAGTGGGTCGGAAAGCAGTGGAGACTGGAAACTCAAGTCTTCATTTGCTAGATCTTTATGGATTGTACTGTGTGCCTAGTCCCAAGTCAACATCATGGAGAGAGATGGAAAGAATGAAATGGACACAATCCATGATTCCTAAGGAGTTTATAATCTAGAAGAGGGTAGTTTGCATACATTATGAGACTGGGGTGATCAAGGGCTCACTGATTCAGCAGGCCACTTGCATTGCACACAGAGAGCTTGGCTAAGGTTGGCTCACTCAGGATGGCTCCATGAAATAGGAGCGGGAAGGCCGCACCTCCCAGTTTGCCCAGGGTCAATCCCTGTTTACACTTGTTAGCCTACAGGAATTATTAATAGCATCTCTTTCATTCTCAAAAGTGTCCCAGTTCAGATGATCAGTTATATATATGATCACCCTGCGTGCGGCTCTTGTGCTGTGGGTGCATTTGCCACCACATGCCAAGGCTCATAGACTCACAGAGCTGACAGAGCCCATAAGGGGCAGCCAGCCCAATGTCTTCACTTTACATGGGGACACAGAAGACAGGCATTTGTTAGGGACCCATGTTATCTGAACAAGATACAGAGAACACCCGTGTTTCTCCTGGAGAAAGCATTGCACCTGTTTTTCCCACTGCATTTTTATTTCAGCAACATTTCAACTTCATTAATTCATTAACTAATTCAATAAACATTTATCAGCATCTACAATATCCAAGTTGGCTTCTGGGGACATAGAAAAGAAAGAAGTTTCACTCCCTCTAGTCTCTGAAGGGGCAAAATCATTAACATCAGTTGTATTCCAGCTTGATGGGTGTGTGCCCAAGAGATAGGAGCTCTGAGGGAGCTGCCAGGGTTCACTAACAGGGTCTCATAAGAGCACCCAGGAAACTTAGATACCTGTGACTTCAGCCTATTCTTGTTACTTCAAAGAGCAAAACAACTCCAGGATGTTGAGTCCTTCTGGACTGAGATGAATGACATAATTATTGATCAGTCCATCCTGTTAATTTGGTTCCATACTATTACTCTAAAAGTCATGATTAAGTGACTAAGTATGTATGAGGTCACATGTCCATGTTTCTTGAAAACCCTTTTAGACTATGTAAAAAAAAAACCAAAACCTGTAAATTTACTTTTCTTATCAGAGACAATAGGTATTAGAAAATTATTCTTTTCCATAAATTTGCTTTCCTGGCAAGCAAAGTTGCAAATGGCTATTGAACACTTTCAATCTGACAAGTCCAATGGAGACGGGCCATAAGTGAAAATGCATACTCCGTTACCAAGACTTAGTATGAAAAGAGAATGGAAAATTTCTCCTTAATCATTTATTTTGTTTCCACCTTGAAATAATCATATTTTTATATATTGGAGTAGGTAAATATGTTCTTAGAATTAACTTCACTTTTCAAGAACATTTTTTTATGTGGCTGCAGGAATGTTTGAAACTACTCAAATAGCCCCCATTATATTTCTACTGAACTATGTGGGTCGAGGAGGCAGAGTCTCCATAAGGGAAGCTCCCAGAGTCACTGACAGTGTGATAGAGGCTGGGAGTTATTAAAAAGGACATTGTAACTCAAAAAGCATAACCGTCTTGGGGACATTTACCATAGGGATAAATAGACATTAAAATAGCTTTTTAAAACAGTACTGCATTCTATACAACAATCATTGATTTTGTCCAAAAAGACTGACTTGTCAAGAAGTGTCCAGGTCATAACCCCTTGTGTGTGAGAGTGGAGAGGTGTACTGTGTATCATAACTGTCTAACTAGAAAAACAACAGCAAATGAAGAAAGATAAGAATTATCGTAGATAAAAAGATTTCCAATCATTGACCTTACCTGCCAGGATAAGCACTTCGAAATGTTTTAGATGAAATCCTTGAGCTCAGAGAACTGCCTCTTTTTGGATTCTTGGACCATGAGAGCTATAAGAAGCCCCTGAGAAAATTTGCTGGCAAAGAGCCTCGGCTAAGAAGAGGCCATAGGCTCTTCGGCCAGTCCCTTCCTTTATGAGCCTCAGTTTCTCCATCTGTATCATGATGTGTAAGGGCCCACCCAGCTTTCACACACTTTCATCCTGTGTGTGTGTTTGGGGCTAGTTATCACTCATCAGCAAATTCCATGGCAGTCTAGGAAAGCTGAGGGTAGGAGGTAGGGTAGCCTCCTCCCTCAAAGTCCCTGTCATTGGGAAGCTTGTTAAATGGCTTCCCCATATACCCATCTCCCCAGAAGGAGAGTGACAAGCAGAATGGCAGTCCCAGCTTTTACGGCCCTGCAGCCTGGCTCTTCACTAAATATTTCTATCAAGGCAGCACTTTGAAAGTGAGTCAATGCCTCAATTTAAATGCTTTATTAGCCCAGAGTGCCACCTCAAATCCTTTTTGGAAGCGGGCTGGGTATAAATTACAGATAAATAAATAAAATTATCCCAGAAGCAGCAGCTGAGGCCAGCAGTTGGAAGGATGGTTGGGGTTTTGCCATTAATTGGGGCATTCGTTACAGAAATCCTGCCTGCAGGGCAAAGAAAGACATGTGGGCTGACTTCATTGTTCTTCAGAAAATCTATCTACTGCCCACCCAACTCTCTCCACCTGAGGCTTCAATTCCACAGAAGAAAACCTTTTTCGCACTGCCTCTGTGTTAAGTGGGAAATGTAGAAAGCATGGATCCTGCCTTTCAGGAACTGACCAACTTTAGGATAAAGAAGGTAAAAAAAAAAAAATTACCAGTACCTAGGGCAGAAAGAACAGGAATGGGCAAATGTGCAAGTTTAGCATGAAGAATGACTTCTGCTGGCTGAAGAAATCAGGAAAGCCTTCCTGGAGAAAAAGTCAAATCTTGACTGCCATTAACTCAGGAATCTGAGCCTAGTTTTGCAGTACCACTGAGATGAACTGCCAGAGGAAGAAGCTGAACTGCAAGATAGCCCCAGCAATTGCCTCACCACCCCACAGGGAGCCCCAGAACCAGAACGGCCCTTCAGGGTAACCCCAAATTGAGGCAGGAGTCTGGAGCCTTTGTGCTCACAGGTAACCAGTCAATCTATGTAATCTTGGCAGCTGGAGAGAGGAAGGGGGTTATGGGGGTTGCCTACAGAGAAGGACTGACAGCAAAGGTTCCAGAGAAGCCTTTATTCATCTAGTTATTCATAATGCAACAAGCATTAATTGAGCACCTCCTGTATGATGGGCACTCAGTCCAGTGGGGGAGACAGGCTCATATGTATCCACTTACTTCATAAAGGGCTAACTTCTATCTTCGGGCTGCATAGATATCATGATGATGGAGGTCCAAGACAAGGAACAGTTCTGCCCAGTAGAGTCAGGGAAAACCCTCCGAAGAGGGGGCATCTGAGTCAGGTTGAGCCAGAGTTCAGGAAGTCACTGGGTTGAGGGGGAGAAAGGTGTGTCCAAGGTAGAGAGGACGGACAGCACATCCTGCAAGTCAGAGCAAGGCCTGGCCTAGTTGTTGCTGGCCTGGGCAGATGACCCCTGGGGAGGCAGGTGACAATGCCCTCCCCTTTGACTCTCCCCAGGTGACCCACAAAATCAGCAGCTTGGACGACAAGATGGCAAAGATGAGCCGAGCCCTGGCAGAGATCAAGAGGCGGTTTCAGAAGACAGTGTCTCAGTTCATGAATTCTGTCTTGCTAGCAGCAGGTAAGGGGACAGAAAGGTGGGTGACAGACTATCATATGGCTTCCCAAGTCCTGAGTCACCTGCAAGTCATCTCCAAGGACAACTCTACAGGGAGCGGGGCGTGGCAAGGAGAGTTCCCCATTGGTAGATTGGATTACTGGGTTTAGAGTGCTGAAGGGACTTGCTCAAGGCTACACAGCTAACAATGGTGACCTTTGACACCTTCAATGTCTGAGTGTTCTCCCATTAATTATCTTCTTTTGCTGGGCCTCATCATCTTTCTATAATCTCTGTCCTCACCCCTACACCTGGTTTACTTTTCAGCTCCATCTCCCATATGGTCCATTATCCATTCGCAGCTCCCATTTCTCTCTTCTTGTTATGGAAGATCTCAGCAGAAGAGAAGAGAACAGCCACCTCACCAGGCTGTCTCTGCTAGGCCCACATGAGTAGTCTCAGGACCACTTCCACTTCCACTTCCACTTCTGAACTTTTCTCACTGCTGGTGGGCCTGGGACAAAGGAACATTGACCCCAACTGTAACCTCCTGGTTGGGCACAGAGGGACTGGGCTCCCTCCATGGCCTCCCTGGGGTGTTTCTCCTATCCCTAGAGATTCAATTCAACTGCACCCCTCTTCTGGGGAGCCTTCCCTGATTCTCCCAGCAGAATGGAGCCACATTCCTTTGTGCTCCCACAGCACTTTATAGGAAGTAATTATAAGTCTTACTACCTAGCATTGTGAATATTTCTGTTTGCCCATCCCCCCTATACTGCTGCTGGGAGTTCCCAGAGGCAGAGGAACTAGTTTGGGGTGGTCTCTGTATGCCCAGCACCCAGCACTCAATAAATGTTTGGTAAGTAAATGAAGGAATGAGAGGTCCCTGGTCTCAGAAGTTTTCCAGTCTAGTAGGGAAAGTAAAATAAGAATACGAATACATACAATATAACAAAGAAACTATTTGGAAATTACTTAAATCTAGAGAAACAAAGAACAACATTCTCAGGAAGGAAGCAGCATGGATGCACTGTGTACCCAGTCTCTACACTGAGGGCTGTGGAGGACAGGCCCCTTGGAAGAAGCGGAATCTAAGCTGGGTCTTGATGAATGAATAGAAGTGAGATTGATTCGTTCTTACCTTCAGTCAGCATTTACTGATCCACTAACTGTACTAAGGTTGGAGCACTGTGCCAGACAAAAGAGGGGAGGCAGCCTGGCAGGAGAACCTACAAGAGTGAAAGTGTGAAGAGGGAAATGGGCTGAAAAGTGCCCATGTGCAGAGACTCACAGCAGGGAGGGAAGGCCAGGCCACAAGGGAGAGTGACAGCAGTTCCTTCTGTTAACAGGCCTACTCACCATAACATATCCAGTAAAGGAAGAGGCAGAAATAAATCAAACCAGGATGAAATCTTCGTCCCATCTTGAGCGGGGCACCAAGCTAAGTCTATTCTCAGGAGAAGGCCTTTCATTACGATCTCAGTCTGCCCGACCTGAATCTTTAGTTGGAGAGTCTGTAAGGGAAGAGCCTGAGTCTGCTCCTGTGAGCCCCACTCGGAGGAGGACCATCAAGAACCAAGCCAAAGCCCTGTTTATATCCAGGTGGGCTTGGGCCTTCATTTCTTCTAGCTTTGGTGTGTCAGATGCTGCGATGGGGTAGTAGATACACAATGGAGAAGAAAACAGATGAGAGCCCCTCCCTCTCAGGGTTGGAATTCTAATGGTGGGAAAATATGGAAGAGAAACACGTGAACGACTGAAATCATTTCAGATAGTGATAAAGCTAGGAAGAAAATAAATCAGGGTGATGGGTTACAGCAGGGGCTGGCAATTTAGGGCCATATGCAGATCTGGCACCACTGCCTGCCTTTTTTATGGGTGAGCTAAGAATGGTTTTTATGTTTTTAAATGCTTGGGGGAGAAAAAAATCAAAAGAATTTTCCATGACATGTGAGATGATATGAAATTCAAATGTCAAGATCCCTAAGTAAGGACTTCTTGGAACACAGCCATGTCCCCTCATTTACATATTATCTATAGCTACTTTCCCCACTAGAACAGAAATCTTGAGCTGTTGTGACTGAGACCATCTGGCCTCCAAAGACTAGAATATTTATACTCTGGTCCTTTATAGAAAATGTCGACCTGGGATGGAGAGTGACTAGGAAGTGGGGTGGGATGTGCTCTATGAGGTAGATAGGTTAGAAAAGGCAGTCAGTCCTGAGATGATATTATATTGGAGACCTGAAAGATGAAAAATAGGCAGCCACAAAAAGGAATGGGGAAGGAACATCAGGCAGAGGGTAGAGCAAGTACAAAGACCCTAAGATAAGAACAAGTTTGGTATGTGTGAGGAAAAGTAAGAAGACCAGTGTGGAGCCTCATGATGAAGAAGTGACAGTAATGTAAATTGAGGACAGAGAGGTAGGCAGGAGCTGGATCAAGTAGCCTAGTTAGTGTTATAGGAAGTCATTCCATAACTTTAAGACAGGAAGTGACATCACCTGACTTATGAAATAAAAAAAAAAAACTTAAAAAAATAGATATATATCTTTTATATTTTTATTTTTTAACTCAAAAAATATAAAATAAACACAGGGGAAAAATGAATTTTGCTAAGTGTATTGCTCAATGAGTACCCTAAAGTGAATATATCCTGTAACCACCATGTCTAGAAATAGAATATTACTGGATTCTTAGAAGTCCTCTTTTGTCCCCTCCCAGTCAGTAACTCTGCACTCCTCCGTACCAGGAAGATTTCTAACACCATAGATTAGTTTTTAATTTTTTTACAACTCCCTTTAAATGGAAATATTCAGTATGTATTCTTGGGAGTCTGGCTTCTTTTGGTCAACATAATTGTGAGATTTGTCCACATTGCTGCATGAAGCAGTAGTTTGTTTATTTTCATTGCTTTATAATAATATATTGTGTGTACATACTACAAATTATGCATTTTAATGTGAATGGATATTTGAGTTGTTTACAGTTTTGATAATGACAAACTGTGCTAGTGTTTCCATGTGTCCTTATTTCTGATTGGTATATGCCTGGATGTGAAATTGCTGTCATAGGGCATCTGTATGTGAAGCCTCTAGTAGAGACTATTCATTTTCCCAATTGGTGGTATCAAGTTCCACTCCCATCTGAAGCATATGAGAGTTCCAGTTGCTCTACATGCTCACCAGTACTTAATATTGTCAATCATTTTCATTATAACCAATCTACAATGATGAAATGGTTTTTCATTTGCATTTCCCTGGTGACTCCAGAGGCTGAACACCTTTTCAATTGTTCATTGACCATTTGGGATATTCTTCTGTGAAGTGCCTGTTCAGTTCTCTTGTCCACTTTTCTACTGGGCGTTTGTCATTTCTTCATTTATATTTTAGAGTTCTTTATATATTGTAGATACAAGACTTTTGTCAGTTATACTGTTCCTCATGTCTTCATTTTTTACTCTAATACTTGTGCATATTGATAAACAAGTTGTTAGGTTAATGTCCAATTTTCAGTCTTTCTTTATAATTAGCTTTTTGTATTCTGTTTAATAAATTTTCCCATTTAAATAACATGATGATATTCTTCCAAGTTGCTTTCTAAAACTTTTCTTGTTTTATCATTTACATTTATATTTATTCTCCACCTGGAAATGATTTCTGCACATGATGTGTAGTAGAAGCCAAGTTTTAATTTTTTCATGTATATTTCTGATCCAGCATCACCTATTGAAGATTGTAATTTTCCCCCAACTCTTTGTGTCATAAATCACAAGGCTCTTTATGTATAAGTCAAGGATCATTTTCTGGACTCCATATTTTGTTCCCTATTGTCCAACCTTTTACCAATACCAAACTGCCTTACTATAGCTTTGTATTAAGTACTGATGTATAGCAGAGTAAGTACTCAGACTTTATTATTCTAAATTGTTATGTTGTTCTTGGCCTTTTATATTTCCATATAATTTTAGAATCATTCTGTCAATTTGAAAAAACGTCTTGGGATTTCAATTGGATTGTTAATGTCTTTGTAATATTGGAATGTTTTGATTCATGAACATGGTTTATCTTTTTATTTATTTATTTAGGTCTTCTCTAATCTTGCCATTATATTTTGTAGTTTTCAGCATAGAGGTCTTGTATGTCTTTCATTAGGTTTATTCTAGAATACTTAATAGTTTTGGATGCTGTTATGAATTGTTTTTAATTTAATTTTTCTATTTGTTGTTGGTTTATAGAAAGGAAATTGATTTTATCTGAATTTAAATTTATTTTTAATTTACTTACAGTAAACTTTACTTTTTTGGTGTAAAAGTCTACGAGTTTTGACATATGCATGGAGTTGTATAACCACCACCATAGCCAAGATACAGAACAGTTTCATCATCTTTCTCTACCACCCCCATTGCACACACACAAATTCTCTCATGCTATTTCTTTGTAGTCCAACTCTTCTCTGGTCCTTAATTCCTAATGACTACTGACTTGTCTTCTGTAGCTATAAGTTTTGCATTTTCTCGAGTGTTATATGAATGTAATTATACAGTATGTAGCCTTTTGAATCCAACTTCTTCACTTAACATAATGCATGCAAGATTCATCCACGCAGAGGTGGAAGTGGTGCTTCAATCTTGTGAGGGCTTGTCTATTTCTTTTTCACCTTTACTCTTCAGGTATAGCTCTTCAGATCCACAACCAAAAGCCAAGAATGTTCATCAGGCCAGCATCCTTGGTGGGCCCTGAACTCCCATTTTTTTTCCTTCCAACCCATGAACATGTCAGGAGCTTTGCTCAGCTTCTCATCCTATCATCTCCAAGTTTCACGTCCAGAATCAGTATTCACCGTGAGGGGTAAAGCTGTACTATATGTTACACTCACCTTTCTTGGCTTCTTCTCTTCTTCCTGATGCTGACCCTGCAGACTTTCACTTACTTGTGAAAACTCTAATGCATTTAAACAGTTTTTTAAACTATATTTTGTTGAGCTTTTCTTTCTTTTTTTTTTTTTTTTTTCAGAGGATTGGTCTAAAACACCCTAGTCAACCATTGTTGGAAGTGGAACATTTCTGATTGCTCTGAGGGGAAATTATTTTAGGGTGGGAAGAGTGGAATTAGAGTAGTTAAGATACTGTTTTAGTAATCCAGGTGACACTGATATTGTGCTGTCAAAGGTAGTATCAGAAAAAAGGAGGAAACACACAACGCAGTATATACATGCCTGTTAAATTGTACACCTGCAACTTACTGGATTTCATTAACCAATGTCACCATCAAAAATAAATTTAAAAAAAAAAATAAAAAAAAAACATAAAAAAGAAAAAAAGAAAATTAGACATATTTCTAATGAATTTTGGAGGTAGAGCTAACAGAAATGACTGATAGATGTGGGATAAGGGAAAACAAGCATCATGAATGGCTTAGATTTTTGGCTTAAATAACTGAATAATGATGGTATTATCTTAAATGGGGAAGAGTCATGGCAAAGTAGGTTGGGAAGAGTTCAGTAACAATAAATGTGAAAACTGAAAACATGCTACCTTCGGTGAACATTCATACCTATGTGAGCAAAGATCCTGGGCCAGATGGAGAGAACTCAGGAAACATTTAGAGTCATTGTTATGAATTTCCATAGGGCTGCTCACTGGGACCCTGAGTCCTTTTCTCCTTTGATCCTAAAGCGCAGTCTCCTCTTCGGAATTAACCATGTTTACACAGCTCTTTAGGAATAGACTTTTTTGTTTGAGTAACTCAAATTCCGAAAACTTCAGTTTCCTTATCTATCAAATGGGCATAATAATTTCTGCTCTGTCTCTCTTCTCCATGTATGCTCTTCCAGGTTCCTATGAAGAGCAGAAAGACTATTAGATGTGCAAAAGTGCTACTTAGACTGTAAGTGCTGCAAAAGTGTGGAGTGGTGTGCTTATATCATTTCCAGATATCCTCAAAAACATGGGTGGGAAGTAAGGAAGTAACTGACAAATCTGTTACACCAGAGCTGCCTTACCATATACTTGAATTAGGTTTTCCTTAGACAGTGGGAAAACAGGCAGCAAGGGGGCTGGGAGGGGTTCATGTGGGAATCTGGAAGGCAGTACTCCCTCTCCAGAGGTGACAGTGAACAAGGGTGAATAAAACCTGTAAAAATCCCCTTTTCTAGCCTTTCTTTGAGTACCAGAAACGCTAGAGAGGATGCTGAACAGCAGAGCACCGAGCAAGGGGGGCAGTTTTTGGCTACTCCAACAGCTGTCTTATCTAGAAAGATAGATAGCCTGAGTTTGGGAGCTTGGGGAGCTGTAAGGAGGAGCCACTAGGCATAGAAACTTAGGTGCCAGGCTTTCATCATTGCAGAGGCTAGAGGTGGCAAGTCTAAGGTGGGGGCTATTCCAAATGTATAGGCCTGTCCGAACGGCAAAGAAGTCCAGTTAGAATGGGAAGGGGAACAGTTGCTGAGACCAGGCTGAAGAGCTGTATTTGATGCATAGGACAAATGACTAAGACCTGTACAAGAGAGTGCAAGGATTGAGAACCTTCTGAGAGGAACATTGGCCTGTGGTTGAGAGATATGTGACCCCACAGGAGGGAACTGGAGAAGTAAATGTTCCTCCTTCCTTCTAGTCTCCTACTGGTACCCCCACTGGCAAACCCAACCAGAGTTTCTCAATGCCTATGCAAGGAAATGCAAATATACTGCATTTCTCCCCCCCTCCCCGCTTAAAAGTTATCATTGTTAATATCACTGTTCTGAACTTGTTTTTTTCACTTAACATATCTTAGAGATTGTTCTATGAACCTCTTGTGACCTTTATAGTGTTTTCTACTTAATATCCATCTATAGATGTTTCATGATTGATTTGCTCAATCCTTTTTTTCTTATTCTAAGCGATGCTGAAAGCAATAACCATATGTATTCATCATTTCATATTTATACAAATATATCTGTAAATAAATTTATAAAAATGGGATTGCTGGGCCAAGGGTTATGTGCGTTTATAATTTTAAGAGATGGCACCAAATAAATCTTAAGAGCTATACTACTTTAAATTTTTATCAACAGACTATGTTACCTTAGTGTAATTTTATCTACATTTATCACATTATAAGTGAAATCGAGCATCTTTTCATAATTTTTTTCAATTTTTCATTGTGGTAAAATACACATAATATATTTTGTCATCCTAATCATTTTTGAAGTGTACATTTCAGTGGTGTTAAATGGTTTCATAATGTACAACCATCACCACCATCTCTCTCCATTAACTCTTTTCATCTTGTAAAATTGAAACTCTCTACCCCTTAAACAGTAACTCCCCATTCTCCCTTTCCTCCAGCCCCTGGCAACCACCATTCTACTTTCTGTCTTTATGAGTTTGAAATGGAATCATACATTATTTGTCTTTTTATGACTGGCTCATTTCACATAGCATAACATCTTCAAGATTCATCCATGTTGTAGCGTATAACAGGATTCCCTCCTTTAAAAGGCTGAACAATATTCTCTTATATGTATATACCACATTTTCTTATCCGTTCATCTGTCAGTAGACATTGGGTTACTTACACATTTTAACTCTTGTGAATAATGCTGCTGTAAGCATGAGTGTACAAATGATTTTTTGAGACCCCACCTGAAATTCTTTGGGGTATATACCCATAATGGATTTGCTAGATTATATGGAAATTTTATTCTTTAACTTTTTGAGGAACCACCATACAGTTTTCCACAGTGGCCCTACCATTTTACATTTCCATAACAGTGGACAAGGGTTCCAGTTTCTCCTCATCCTTACCAACACTTGCTATTTTCTGTTCTTTTTTGATAGTAGCCATTCTAATGGGTGTGAGGTTGTATTTCATTGTAGTTTTGATTTGCATTTTCCTGATGATTAGTGATGATGAACATCTTTTCATCTACTTATTGGCCATTTCAGTATCTTCTTTTGAGAAATGTCTATTCAAGCCTTTTTCCCATTTTTAATAAAGTTGTTTGTTATTTTGGTGAGTTTTGGGAGTTGTCTATATATTCTGGATTTTAACTCCATATCAGATATATGATTTGCAAATATTTTCTCCCATTCTGTGGGTTGCCTTTTTATTCCGTACACAGCATCTCTTGTTGCACAAAATTTTTATTTTCACAAAATCCAATTTGTCAATTTATTTTGTTACCTATGCCTTTAGTGTCATAGCCACGAAATTATTGCCAAATCCATTATTGTGCTTTGGCTGTTCTCCAATACTTTCTTTAAGGCTTTTATTATTTTAGGTTTAACATTTAGATCTTTGATCCATCTCGAGTTAATTTTTGTATAAAGTGTGAGGTAAGGGTCCAACCTCTTTCTTTTGCTTGTGGATGTCCAGTTTTCTTAATATCATTGTTGAAAAGACTGTCCTTTCTCCATTGAATGGTCTTGGTACCCTTGTTAAAAGTCATTTGACCATATATGTGAGAATTTATTTCTGGAGTCTCTATTCTGGCCCGTTTGTCTATATGTCCATCATTATGCCAATACTGCATTGTTTTGATTACTGTTGGTTTGTGGTAAGTTTTGAAATCAAGAGGTTTGAGTCCTCCAATTTTATTCTCCTTTTTCAAGGTAGTTTTAGCTCTTTATGGCCCTTTACAATTCCATATGAATTCGAGGGTTGGCTTTTCCATATCTGGAAAAAAGGGATTTTTATAGGAGGAAGTATATCAAATTTATAGATTGCTTTGGGCAGTATTGCTATCTTAACAATATTAAATCTTTCAGTACGAGAACATGGAATGTCTTCCATTCATTTAGGTTTTAAAATTTCTTTCAACAACATTTTATAGCATTTACTGCATGAGATTTTCACTTTTTATATTTATTCCTATTTTATTCTTTTTGATACTATTATAAATTAAATTATTTTTACAATTTCCCTTTCAGATTGTTCATTACTAGTGTTTAGAAATATAACTGATTTTTGCATGTTCGTCTTTCATCATGAAAATTTGCTGAGTTGGTTTATTAGCTCTAGCAATTTGTGTGTGTGCATGTGTGTGTGTGTGTTTTAGGACTTTCATATATAGATTATATAATCTGTCAATAGAAGTCATTTTACTCCTTTCTTTCCACTTTAGTTGGCTTATATTTCTTTTTCTTGCCTAATTGATCTAGCTAGAACTTCCTGTATAATATTGAATAGAAATGGTGAAAGAGGACATCCTTGTCTTGTTGCTGATCTCCAAGGGGTAAAGCTTTCAGTCTTTCACAATTGATTATAATGTTAGCTGTAAGTGTTTCATAAATGCCCTTTGTCATATTGAAGAAGTTCTGTTCTTTTTTTATTTATTTTATTTTCTTAATTTATTTTTATTTTTATGCATTTTTTATTGTTTATTGAGGTAACATTGGCTAAAAGAAGTTCTCTTCTAATCTTAGTTTGTTGAGTATTTTTATCATGAAAAGGTGTTAGACTTTGTCAAGTGATTTTTCTCCATCAACTGAGAGGATCATGGGTTTTTTTCTCTTTATTGTATTAATGCAATGTATTATAGTATATAATCCTTTTAATATGCTGCTTGATTTGGCTTGCTAGTATTTCATTGAGAATTTTTGCATCTCTATTCATAATGGATATTCATCTGTATTTTTCTTTTTTTTTTTATAGTGTCTTTATCTGGCTTTGGTATGATGATAGCCTCATAGACCAAGTAAGGAAGTTATTTTTTAAGTGAGTTTGAGGACAATTGGTGCTCTTCAAATGTTGGTAGAATTCACAAGTGGAGCCATCTGGTCCTGAGCTATTCTTTTTGGGGAGGTTTTTGGATTACCGATTCAATCTTCTTACTTGTTAAAGGCTTATTCAGACTTTATATTTCTTCTTGAGTCTTCTTGAGTTTTAGTACTTTGTGTATTTCTAGGAATTTGTCTATTTTATTTAGATTATCTAATTCGTTAGTGTACTGTTCACAATATCTTTTCATAATCCCTTTTAGTTCTGTAAGGTCAGTAGTAATGTCCCACTTTCATTTTTGATTTTAGTAATTTGAGTCTTCTCTCTTTTTTCTTAGTCTAGCTAAAGATTAGTTGATTTTCTTGATCTTCTCTGTATTTTCTATTCTTTTTTCTTTATCTCAACTTTGGTCATTATTAATTTCTTCCCTCTGCCATCCCTGGGTTTAATTTTTTTCTCCTTTTTCTAGTGTAAGTTTACGTTAGCTTATTGAATTGAGATTTTTTTTTTTCTTTTTTAATGCTATACATCTCCCCTGAGTATTGCTCTCGGTGTATCCCATAAGTTTGGGAATGTTGTGTTTTTGCTTTCATTAATGTTAAAGTGTTTTCTAGTGTCCCTGTGATTCCTTCTTTGATCTATTGTCTATTTAAGAATGTGTTGCTTAATTTCCACATATTTATGAATTTTCCAAATTTTCTTCTTCTTTTTAATTTCATTCCATTGTTTTGAAGAAGATATTTTGTATGACTTCATTCTTTTTTAACTTACAGAAACTTTTTGATGGGTGATTATATGGTCTATTCTGGAGAACGTTCCATGTGCTCTTGAGAAGAATGTGTATTCTGCTGTAGTTCGGTTAAATAATCGATTATGTGTTTCTCGTAGGTCTAATTGGTTTATAGTTTTCTTCAAGTTGTCTCTTGTTTATCATTCATCTAGTTCTGTCCATTATTGAAAGCAGGGCATTGAAATAGCCAACTATTATTGTAAAATTGTCTATTTCTCCCTTTAATTCTGTCAGTTTTTGCTTTATATATTTAGGGGCTATATTGCTGTATACATATATGTTTATAATTGTTACATTCCTAGAGATAATGATATAACATATATCACTATCTAATATATCACTAATACATATCACTATCAGTATATAATGCTTTATTTGTCTCCTGAAATAATTTTTGACTTAAAGTCTATTTTTGTCTGATGTTAGTTTAGCCACCACTGGTAATAGTTAATTGCTATTTCCTTTGAGTTTGTTTCCATCCTTTCACTTGCAACCCTGTTGTGTCTTTGAATCTAAAACGAGTCTTCTGTAGAAAGCATATAGTTCGATCATGGGTTGTTCCCCCCTGCCCCACCCCATACTGTCAATCTCTGACTTCTGTTGAAGATTTTAATCCCTTTGTATTAAAAGTAATGACAATTAAGGAAGGACTTACATTAGCCATTTTGCTATTGGTTTTCTATAAATATTTTATCATTTTTTCCTCTGTTCCTCCATCGTTGACTTTTGTGTTTGGGTCTATGTATGTGTGTGTGTATCATGGTGTGATGATTCATTTTCTGTTTCAACTTGACTGGGCTAAGGGATAATTGGGCTAAAGATAAATATCATTTCTGGGTGCATCTGCAAAGACATTTCTGGAAGAGATTCGCATTTCATTTAATTGACAGTTTAAAGAGATTTGTCCTCACCAATATGAGTGGGCATCATCCAGTCCAGTAAGGGCCTGAATAAAACTAAAAAATAAAGAAAGGGGAAATTCCTTCTCTCTCTTCCTGAGCTGGAAAGTTCATTTTTTCTTACCCTTGGACATCAGAGTTCCTGATTCTTGGGCCTTTGGAACCTAGGACCTATACAGTAATCTCCTGGTTCTTAGGCTTTGTCCCTTGGAATTACACTATTGGCTCCTCTGGTTCTCATGTCTTAAGACTAAGATTAAATTATACCACTGGATTTCTGGTTTTCCAGCTTGCAAACAGCAGATTATGGGTTTTCTTGGCCTCCATAACCATGTGAACCAATTCCTATAAATTTCCTCTTACATATATTTCTATATATTCTATTGGTTCTGTTTCTCTGGAGAATCCTGAATCATATATACAGTTTTGATTTCCTTTTCATTTCCTTTTCTGTATATATTTTTAGTTATTTTCTTATTGGTTACTGTGGGGATTACAATAACAATTTAATTTGAATTAATACCAATTTAGCTTAATAATATACAAAATCTCTACTCTATACAGCTCTGTACTCCCACCATGTTCTTGTCACAAATTATATCTTTATGAAATGTGTGCCCAACTAACATGGGTTTATGATTATTATTTTATATATTTGTCTTTTAAACCATATAGAAAAAAAACAGAGGAGTTACAAACTAAAAAGATAATAATACTGGTTTTATATTTACTTATATAACTACCTTTATCAGTATTCTTTATTTTCTCATATAGTTTAAGTTACTGTCTAGCATTCTTGCATTTCAATCTAAGGACTTTCTTCAGCATATTTTGTGAGACAGGCCTACTAGTGACAAACTCCCTCAGCTTTTGTTTATCTGGAAATGTCTTGATTTCTCTTTCATTTTGAAGGATAAATTTACTCAATATAGAAATTTTGGCTCATTTGTTTTCTTTTTCTTTTAGTATTTTAAATATGTCATCCCACTGCCTCTGGCCTCTGATTTTTCATGAGAAATTAGCTGTTAATCTTATTGAGGATCCCGTGTATGTAATGAATCACTTTTCTCTTGTTGCTTTCAAGATTCTCTCAGTCTTTGTCTTCCAACAATTTTATTATAAGGTGTCTTCATGTGGATCTCTTTGAATTTACCCTACTTGTTGCTTATGAGCTTCTTATGAAAACTCAAATTTAGAGAGTTTTTGGCAATTATTTCTTCAAATATTCTTTCTGCTCCTTTCTCTTGTCCTCTCCTAAATTCCATTAAGTGTAGGTTGGTATTCCTGATAGTGTCCCACAGGTATCTTAAGCTCTATTAATTTTTCTTCATTCTTTTTTCTTTTTGCTGGTCAGATGGGTAATCTTAAGTGTCCCATCTTTAAAATTGCTGATTCTTTTTTTTTTGTCTGTTCAGATCCAAGGTTGAATTTTTCATTCAGTTATGGTACTTTTCAGCTCTAGAATTTCTGGTTGGTTATTTTTATAGTTTCTATCTCTTTATTATTAAATTCTCTATTTGTTGGGACACTGTTCTCCTGGTTTTCTTTAGTTCTTTGTCCTTAATTTCCTTTAGCACATTGAACATAGTTAAAACAGTTGACTTAAAATCTTTGTCTAAAAAGTTCAATATCTAGATTTCCTCAAGTAGAGTTTTTCTTCATGTCTTTTATCCTGTGAATGAGCCATACTTTCTTGTTTCTTTGTTTCATAATTATTTTTGTTGTTGAAAACTGAACAATTTGAACATTATAAAGTGGTAACTCTAGAAATCAAATTCTACCCTCTCTCCAGGGTTGTTTGTTGTTGATTATAGTTTGTAATTGTTTGTTTAATGATTTTTCTATACTACTTTTATAAAGACTGTATTCTTTATTATGTGGTCACTGAAGTCTCTGTTTGGTTAACTTAGTGGTCAACTAATTAAATTTGACAGAGATTTCCTTAAATAGTTGGAACCAAAACAAACAAACAAAACAAACAAACAAACAAAACACTCTCCCACCTTTTGCAAATAGACTCTTCCATGTTGGAGTACTCCTTCAGTGCTTTTAGCCAGACTATTTAAATTCTGCGTTAGCCTTCACTTCCCACTTGCACAGAGCCCAGAGGTCAGCCAAAAGTGTTCTCAGGCCCTTTTCTAAACATGATTCCAACCCTGGGCATGCATGTTCCCCTTTAGATTCTTGGGTATACATGGAACTCTTTAAAGCCTTTATTCCCTCATGTATTTTTTCCCCCAGACTCTTTCTTCCCAAGCTTTTGGTCTACCTGCTATTTTCCCTATCTGTTATTCCTTGCCCTAGGAGGTTGTGTCTGGTATATTTCCCTTTAAATGCTATTAACAAATGCTGCCCAGGTGGCTATTCCATTACTGAGGAAGTGCCAGGGTGGGCGAAACAGAGGCAGGCTCCTTCGCCAATCCCTCAGGGAACCTCCAGACAGGTCAAACCACACAACCACAATTTCTTGAGAACAAAGTCCATAACACCTCTGGTACCAACAGCCACACCGGGAACATGGGCTGCCATTCCCATGGATGCCACCAAGCTGGGGAGTAGGGGATGGTAGGTGGGTTCATGACAATATCGTAACACTCTCTTACCAAAATTTAGTAGTTTCTTTCTTCATTAAGTATTTCCTTGATTGTTGCAGAGCTCTGATAAAGTTGATTCTGACAGTTTTTGCCAGCTTAATTGTTGGTTACTGAAGGGACATAGTTTAGGAGTTCACTGCTCTGCCATTTTCGGTGATGTCACTTCTATTTTTTTATAATTTAAAAAATTATTTCTATATATTTTCTGTGAATCTCACATCTACTTTTTTGTCCATATTTTATTGGGTTGTTAACTTTTTCTAATTCATTTACAGTTCTTACATAGTTGGGAATCTAGCCACTCATCTGTGATAGGAGTTTCATATATGTTTCACAGTCTGTCATTTGTTTTTGGTCTTTGCTTGTGTTGGTTTTGCCAGTCAGCATTTTGGGATTTTTTTTCTTTTGCGTAATTAAATTTATCAATTTTTTTTTCTATCATGACTTCTGGAATTTTAAGTCTTAAATATAAAAAGCCTTCCCTGCTCCAAAATTATAAAAATAATTCTTCTTTATTTTCTACTAGAAACTTTTTGGCTTAATTTTCCCACATTTAAAACCTTGACCCATTTTGGGTTTATCATTGTATATAAGTTGTGATGAATAGATTCAATCTTTTCCTCCCCAGATATTCAGGCTCTCGAACAAGAGATATTCAGGTTCTTGAACAAGAGATATTCTTAAGTTTGTTTAGCAACTGTTTATTAGTATTAAATAGCCTTTGAAAGATTCTGAGTAATAAATTACTTGCATTGCTCTTGTTTTAGGATGACCTGGTTTCTAATCCTGACCCTTGCCACTTAATTACCATATGAACTTGGGCAATCCATTCACCCAGTGGGAACCTTCTGTTTCCTGCTTTATAAATGGTGATAACACTTTCTGCCTAGCCTATTACACAGGTTATTACAAAACTAGCCAAGGCAATGTCTATACCAAGGGCTGAGGATGCTATAAAATACTAACAACAATATAAGGTTGTAGTAATGATAAGAATAAAATTATGAACTCATGGAACTTATGATCTATTGGGATGGCAAAGTACAATTACCAAAATAAATAAGTAAAATGTAGAGTGTTAGATAGTAAGCAATGCTAAGGAGGAAAATGAGGCAAGGAAGTGGAAAAAGTGTTAGGGGTGGAGGGATGCAATTCTGAATGGTACAGTCAGAGAAAGTCTTACTGAGAAGGCGGTAAAATGACTTGTGTGGCTAGCTGGGGAAAGAGCAGAGCTGGCAGAAGGAGCAGCAAGAGCAAAGGCCCTGAGGTTGGAGATTAAGCCATGGCTAGAGTGGGCAGAGCTCGATGCGCAAAGGTAAGATGTTGGAGAAGGATAAGAGAGGTTAAGGGGATAAAGAAGCAGGCCAGATTGTGTGCAGCCTTGAAGGGCATTGTAGGGACTTTGGCTTTTATTCTGTGAAAGGTGGAAAGCCACTGGAGGATTTCAAAAAGAGTAGTGACATGATGTGACTCAGATTTTAAGAAGTTCCCTCAGTCTGCTGGGATAGACTGAAGAGGAAGCAAGGGAGAAAGCAGAAGACCAATTAGGAGGTACTTGCAGGCATCCAGGCAAGAAATGATGGAGACTTAGACCATGTTAATAGAAGTGAGAGGTAGGAAAAGTGGTGGAACTCTGCATCTTTCTTGAAAGTAGAGCAGCCGGGCTTGCTGATAGGTTGGATGCGGTGTGGCATGTGAGAGAGAGAAAGGAGTTCAGAATGACTCCAAAGTTTTTGTTAGATGGATAAGTGAACGAGTAATTTGTTAATCTCATTTTGCACCTGAGGAAACTGAGGTCCAGAGAGGTCAGGGGACCCATCCAAGTCAGTGCTGTGTGTTGATGACAGAAGCCAGGCTAGAACTGCTACAGCCTAGACTCTTCGGCGGGGCCTTTGTCCATGCAAAGACAGGGGCTGAGGGTGGGAAGGGAGAGGGACCTGTGTTCCACCTGCTTAACGCCTGCCCACTTGCTCCTCCTTGCAGAGGGAAGGCACAGGAGGCGTTCAGCCCCACCAGGTGGGCAGCCTCACCCTCTGACTGCCCACTGGTGCTGCGGAAGCTCATCTGTAAGGAAGACATCCGCGCTGGCTGCAAGTGCGTAGTGAAGGCACCTCTGGTTTCTGATGTGGAACTGGAGCGCTTCCTGTCGGCGCCCCGGGACCCCAGCCAGGTGCTGGTGTTTGGGATAGTGTCAAGCCAGAATCCCACCAGCACGGGGCAACTCCAGTGGCTGCTCAACACACTCTACAGTCACCGGCAGCAGGGCCGTGCCTCACCCTGCATCCAGGTGGGTCCTGGGCCCAGCAGCAGAGGCCCTTGGGTTTGGGGCTGGGTAGGCAAGTGGGGGAAGATCCCCATGGAGGACGAAGACTGGCTGAGCACCTGGCTGAGAGTTTGCTCCTCCACCTCAGTATACTTCCTATTGTTTGCATTGCATTTTTCATCCCTACTTCTTTCTCTCCTACTCATCCTCCTGTCCCAGGTTAAATGTCACCACATCAAGGTGAGTGCCTTTTCTGACCTTGAGACAATGTCAGGGTCCTGTTGTTTTCTTCAAGGGCATTCACTGCAGTTTGTGGTAATGTACTGGTGTGAGTATGTAGAGCAGAGCCTCGCTCACCACTGGATCCTCAGGACTCAGGAATATTTGTGGACAGTGATCAAGTACTGTGTGCTGGTACTATGCCAGGCCCCCACCTCCACTGTTGATTCAGACACAGCCCTGGAGGGGCTCCCAATGTGGTGGGGCACTAACTACAGCATGCCCCCATAAGGCCCATGACAGGACAGCTGTGGGCGTGTAGGAGCTGGGGTATAGGGCCTGTGCCTCCAAAGGGCTGGAGAATCCCCCAGGATGAGAGGGTTTTAGCAGGTGGGTGAGTGTTCCTGGCAGAGCCAGTGGTCTGTGTCAAGGTGGACAGGGGAAAGGCCACTCAAGGTCCCAGTTTGTTGTGGTTGGAGTCCCAAAGGTTGATCGGTCATGGACACATGAAACCTACCCCCACCTCGTTGCTGCATAGTGGTTTCTAAACCTCATCATCATCCTGAGTCAGCAGCTGCTCCAGCACAGTTCAAGGGATAGCCCTACCCCCAGACCAGCTGGAGCAGAGGTCTAAGGATAGGGAGCATGAGAGCTTCCAACCCAGCTGCTGACTCCCTTCAAGCCCTCTTCACCCTGGTCCCCTCTCGAACCCATCGTTTTGTCCTGTCTCCCCTTGGCTGCAGTCCCGAGTTCTGAGGTTTTGCGTACACCCTGGGGACACCCTCTCAAGTCCTCTTTCCAGGAGTGCTGCTTCCCTGGCCCTGACATTCCCACCCTCAGGCCTGCCCCCCTGCCAGTGCCAGGAGCTCGGCATTGGAACCTTTCTAATCAGGTATCAGAGGCTTTTTTCTAGTCTCATACATTGAAACCACATATGTTTTAAACTTAGAGTTGACTTTAGTTTACCTTGGAACTATTAATTGTTCACTAATAATTGTCTGTAAGCACAAGCGCACATGGCGGTGCAGCCCGGCCATGATCAGTATGAGCCGGGACAGGGCCTGGCCCGAGCTGGTGGAAGCCCCGGTGGACGGGCAGCAGGGTTGGGGGAGCGCAGAGGGCAGACTCAGATGGTGGTTTTGGGTTACACTGGACTCTGGCTCCACCACTCGATATCTTAAAACAGAAACGTTCCCTGATGTTCTCTTCCTCTGATAGCTAGAACACCAGGTGTGATCCTGAGTTTCACACTCAAAGTTCAGGCGGGACAACCTTAGGCACCTGAAATAAAAGGCACATAAAATCAGAAAGGATCACATTAGCTATATTAATGAATCCATAGCACCTAGAAAGGAGGAGAAAGAGACCAGCTTTACTCTGGATTGATTCAATTCAGTGAAGTTAAAGGATTTAATGACAGGGAGGTATCCAAGGGGCAGCCAGCGGGGGGGCGGGGGAGGAAGAATCCTGGAAATGGGTACACCCAGGAACCCAGTTTCTATATTCAAATCTCCACAGGACTTCTCTCAGGCTGAGGGAACAGGCATGTTCCACAGACCCAAGAGGGCCAGTCTAGTAATAGATGTCACATGGTAGGGATAGTCATCTCCGTGACAGCCTTCACCAATAGAGGCTGTCTGGAGGCATTCTCTGGGATGGCCACAGGGGCTATGTGTACAGGGCTAAATGGTCTCTTTGAGCCAGAGCTGGGAGGGAGTGTTGTACGGGGCTCCAGGACTCAGTGGGAACCTGGCCTGACTGAGAATGTGGGAATCTCAGTGCGTCCTCTTGGCACGTGGGGGTGACGGGCACCCATTCTCTCGGCAGTGCCGGCATGACCCCTACCGCCTCCTGCAGTATGACCTGGACAGCCCCCTGCAGAAGAACCCGCCCCTGCTGGTGAAGAAGTATGCTGTGGTGCCGGGGATGGTCCTGGTGAGCCAGAGCCCAGAGGGGGACTCACCGCCAAACACCTGCCACCCCTGTCTCCACAGCTCCTCCCCCTTGTGGAGTCACAGATTGGGAGCGGGGAGGGGATAGGAAGGAGGGCCAGTGGGATCTTCTCCCAGCCCAGGCTGAGGCCCAGAGAGCAAAAGGACTTACCAGAGTCACCTGGAGCATAAAGCTGAGGCTGGAGCCCGGCCTCCTGTCCCCAGCCTGACCCCTCATGTCTGCCATCTCAGGAGACTGAAGGGATGCTTAACTGGAAATCCAAATTCTCTTCATAAGTTTAATTTTAAATAACCATTTACTAAAAACATTGGGTTGTAAAAACATATATATTCATTGTAGGAAATTTGGAAAATACATTTTAGAAAGCAGTTACTTCATCAGATCACCCAGATTGCCTCATTTGTTCACTCAACAAGTTTGTACCAGCACCTGCTCGGTCCAGCCTTACGGGAGGCCCCGGGCCACCCCCATGCTAACATGTTGGTATCTGGCCTGTTCAGTCTTTTTCTGACTTTGGGGTCCTGCTTTTTTAATTAAAATGATATGAGCATTTCCCCATGTCTTATAATAGTTTATAACACCTGATTTTTAACTGCTGTGTTGAGTAGGTCATTTTATATTTCTACCTGTGCCACTTTTGTTGGCTCTTTTTAGATTATTTTTATGTATTTATTTATTTACTTATTTTAGTCAGGACAACATTAATGAATATCCTTGCACGGAAACCTTTGGATGTATCTCTACTTGTTGGAGACTGACATGTAGAGGATGGGAGCACAAAGAGCTGTGAACAGCATCCCTGCCCTCCAGGGACTCCCATCCTATGGGCCCAGCTGGTCAGTACATCAGAGTGGGTTAGAAGCAGAGCTGGCCAGCTGCTTCTGAGCAGGAAAACACCCTTCCGGCCTCAGGCTCAGGGTTTGGGGAAGACGTGTGTGAAGAGCTGGTCAGTCCGGCAGGGGCCAGAGGCTAGGGTGTTGGGGCTGCCCTCTGACCCAGGTGGCCTAGGTGGGGGACAGGAGGAGGGAGGAGCAGGCTCAGCCACACTCGGGGAGAGTAATACACCTTCCCCAGCCACCAAAGAAAGGCCTGGATCTGGCAAAGCTCTGAGAGCCAGGGGTCCTGTCCTGAGATTCAGTGCTCGTGTGCTGAGGGCCTTTCTTCTCTGTTTCCTTCCTATCTGTAAGCAGATGTTCGCTGGCGGGAAGCTCCTTTTTGGGGGCTGTGTTTTGAATGGATATGGCTTCAGCAAGCAGAATCTGCTGAAACAGATCTTCCAGGCCCGACAGGACTGTAAGATGGGCTACTTCCTGCCAGAGAACTACAAATTTAGGTAAAACAGGAAAAACCGGGACTGGGGGTGTTGCGGGAGCGGGTGGAGGGGAGGGAAGAGTTGGCATTGTGGGAGGGGCTCTGGTGAGTCAAATAGGAGTGAGGTGAGGAGGGGGCAGAGATAGGGACCATAGCCTCAACCTGCAGCCTACAGTAGAGGCTGGCATGGGAGGTCTTTGCAGGTGGACAGGGCAGGAAGGAGAGCAGGCGATGGGGCGGCGAGGGGGAGAAAGAGCTGAACAAAGCCATGCTTTTGATTTCCTTGGGACACAAGCTTGGGAAAAGGGTCCTCTTGGAGAAAGAAGACATAGGATTGTTTGCCCAGTGCTAGTTTCTGTAGGAGAGATAATGAAGACAGGGTTTTGGGCAAAGGCCCCTGTGACATTCTTGCCTCTTGTCCCATTGCACCCAACCTCATCCCATGCTTTGTGCGATGCCAGTCCAGGTTCTGCTTTGTTTGCCAGCATGGCCACATAGACAAGGGTCATTCATAGAGTGAGCTCAGGCCCTTGTAAAAGGAAGCGGTGTGGCCTGGCTTAAGTCAGCCTCTCAGCCTCTGAGCTCAACTAGGTGATGCCCATCTGCTGAGCACCATCAGGGCCCAGTTGGGGTGAGAAGAGCAAAGATAGGTCTCTTGGTTCAAAAAGCATGCTGCCTGGTCCAGGGAAGGAGCCTGGAGGTCATGAAGTTGCTGAAAGCTGTATTAGGAAATGGGACCAGATTCTAGAATGTCTAGGCCTCACGGTGCTTTGGAAAACTGACTGGGTCAAGGGTCCCAAGATGAGGCTGAAGCCCCTGCTCTGCTCTTTACTAGCTGGGTGACCCGGGCCAATCTGTTTGCCTTCCTAATCCTCACTTTCCTCACCTTTGAAATGAGGGTAATAATGCCCACCTTGCAGTGTTGCTGTGAGAAAATTATGAAAGTGTGTTTGCTGCAGTGATTTATAAACCTGCCCACAGACATGGGCTTGCCTTCGACTGCACACCCACTGCACTGAGTCAGGCAGCCCCTATTCCCACCAGGCCCCTCACACAGCTTTCTAGGAAGGCCCAAACTGAAGATAAGCCGAGGCCAAAGAAAATAGGCAAAGGCATTTTCAGAAACATTCAGAAGGCCAGCCTGCCTCTTAGGGGTGTGTAGATGGGGAGTGTGTGTTGTCAAAAATAGTTACAAAAAGACACAGATGTTATTTGGCTTCTACTGTCCTCAAATGAGGATAACCTTTAATAAGAAAAGGCAGCCTATGCCTAAGATAGGCGAGGGGCCAGGAGAAAGGAGCAGCAGTGCAAACTGGGAAAACCACTTAACCTCTGTTTACCTCAGCAAGAATAAACATAGTTTTACCTGTATTGGGTTGTGAGGATTAGATGAGTCAATATATGTGAAGTGCTGGCACATCACTAGCATTTACTTAGAGATTAGAAATTACAGTTGTTAATGTTGTTGCTGTTGTTGCTGCCGCTGCTGCTGTTGTCACTAAAATGAGTTCTGGGCTCCTAATTTGTTATATCTAAGGTTTCTGAAAGGACTTTTTCAACAATTTTTGAGGAATGGTAGAGAAAGAATCAGAAAACTACACACACACACACACACACACATACACGCACGCACACACACACACACACACATACATGCACACACGGATGGTTTAGGTTCTTGAAAATGGAAAGGGGCAGATTCCTGAAACTATAAACCAGTAGGACTCTTCCTAATTCTAGAATGGCTTATTAGGTTGACAGTTGAAAAACACTTAAGGAAAAAGGGAATGGAATCTCTACAAGAAAATGTTTCCATAACAACAGTTCTCTTATCTATATCTGTGAAACTAACCACACCAAGTTTAGTGGTATGAAACAACACAATTGTTTGTTATTACCATCTCTGATGGTTGGGAAGCCAGCTGGGCTAAGTTTGTTGGTTCTTCCTTGGGTCTCTTGCATAGTCGAAGTCAGAAGTTGGCTGAGTTTGGTCTCTTCTGAAAGGCCTGCTCACTCACACAGCGGGTGGTCGATGCAGGCTGTGAGCTGGAATACTTATGTGTGGCCTCTCCACATGGCCTGGGCTTCCTCACAACATGGCGGCTGGGTTCCAAGAGCAAGGTCTCAAGAGAGCCAGGTGGGAGCTGCATTGCTTTTTATGATTCATCTTCATGAGTCATGTAGCACCACCTTCCCCTCCATGTGAGTCCCTAGGACCAGCCTGACTTTAAGAGAGAGAAGCGAGACCTCACCTCTTGATGGAGGACTGTTGAAGAATTTGTGAACATGATTTAGAACCACCCATGGACTCCACTTCCTCTTCCAGCAAGCAGGGCAGCTAGATCAGTAGCAAGAGGCTCACTGTTAGCCTAGATTGCCTGGATTTGGAAAGACACTGGGTAAAAGCTCTTGATGCCCTTATGGACCAGATGGATAGACGTGGCTCAAGTAACTGCTTGTTCGCCCACACCCAGTGGATGGTGATCAGTAGCAGCATTAAGGGTAGACCTCTGGCAGTGCTCGGCCTGTCCACATTTTTCCTAAATATGCAAGTTGGATGAGTACATGGGAGGCTTGCTGCTCAGCTGTGCCTTTGAGTGGGTATACAGTACACTCAGCCACCAAGAGGTGGTTTAAGCAAAAGAACAAATGATTACCTTTAGGTTTGGAAGGTTTACAGTCAGTGGATGTGGACATCCCAGCATGGCAGACTATTATGCTGAAAAAAAAATCAGAAGACACAAGTATCCATGTGTAATGCAAAGGAGGTGTAGCACCTGGAGTGCAAATGTTGCATTTCTGGGTCTTCTGTTTCAAGAAGGATGTTTGTGGACAATTTCGCCTTCAGAGCTGGGGGTGTGGGTGGGGCTCACCATCCTTTAGTGAGGATCATGTCTTCCTCACCTGGAGTTTTAATCTGCTTGCTTTTATATAGCTGTGGTAGGTAGGGAGGTAGGGGGAGGAGAGACCAATCAGCAGAGTAAACTAAGGGAGGGGGCAGAGCTGGGAGCTAGATCTGGAAAGGCTGGGACAGTCATGCGCTAGGGGTACTTACTTACACCTTCTCTTTCCTCAGAGGAGCCGGCCACAGAGACGGTCCTCAGTCCAGGCGTGGGGTCTGTGAGGACACTGTGGAGAAGCAAGGGCTGTGAGCAAGGAAGAAGAGCTGGGTCTGTCTGTGGCTAGTGATGGAGCTAGGATGTCCAGGGAGACAGGGTTGCTTGCTGAATCCTTGAGCTCCAGCTTAGATTGGAGTGGGCCCCTGCCTAGCAAGTAGACTAGTTGTGACAAACAGAGCAGAAGGATGGGGGTAGGCCAGGCCAAGGGTAACTGGGGCAGGCTGCGGGGCCACTGGTAAGGCCCCAGACTCACGCAGGCCTGTGGGGCTAGGGTCGCCTGGGGACAGCTCTGCCCTGAGGAGCACCAGTGAGCTGGGAAGGGACTGCAGGTCTCTTTGCATGTGTTACGCTATGCCAGCTCAGAGGGCTAGGTATCCTGTGTCACATGCCCTACAAACTGCATCTCTCTTCTCTTTTGTCCTTCTCTCACCCCGGGGCCCAGCACATAGGAGGCCCTTGGGAAGTGTGCAATGAATGATGACCTAGGGCTAATTTCATTCCATCCCAGGGTGTCAGAGGTTAGGTCAGAATGAGGAAGGGCTGGTTGACAGAGTGCCGATAGCTGCCTGCCATGGTCATCAGGCCATCCTTCACATACCTCCAGTGATGGGAGGCTCCTCTCTCCAGAAGTGGCTCCCTTTTTCAGCATAAGAGTCATGCCACTCCTTCATTTTCTGAGCAACTACTATATGCCCAGCCTTGTATTCTGCACTGGGGATTTGGAGACATATAAGACCTTGAATTGCTTCACCTTAGCTCCTGGCTAAGTGGGCAGCAGCCTGCCTGAAAGGACAGTGAGAATACACATGGGGTGGCATCTTGAGGAGGTGGCTGCCTTGTGAGTCTGGGCTGTGCCCACCCGAATGCTGGGCGGCTGATCCTCCCCCACTTCCTCATTGGCCTGGGGAGTCCTCATCATGGCCAAGCGCGGTCATGTTATTTGCAGGCCTGCGATCCGTGCCTGAGAGCAGAGGCACGCTGTGCTATAGTGGGGACCAGGTCAGGGTGGGATGTGACATAGGGGTAAAGGGGCAGGGACAGAGGGCAGGAAGGGCTGGCCAAGCAGAGAGAGCAGTAAGA
Source organism: Rousettus aegyptiacus (assembly GCF_014176215.1). NCBI lineage: Eukaryota > Metazoa > Chordata > Mammalia > Chiroptera > Pteropodidae > Rousettus > Rousettus aegyptiacus. The sequence goes on along the minus strand of NW_023416307.1, from coordinate 122,969,540 downwards.
CAACCCTAACTCCACCCCACCCCCACCTCCACCCCCACCACCACCTTTCTCAGGAATAAACACCAAGAAGTTCTATATGCCAGGAGCCCCTGGAGGGGAATGATGGGGATGTGGGCCATGTTCACTAGAGGCAAGATAGGGCCACCTGATTCTCGCCAAGACAGCCATCCCTTTTCCAAGCGCAGCCAGGACTGTGGGGGCTTTGAGTAGGAGGTCGGCCTGGGCAGTTTTGCGAAGAAGGGCCCCTGTCTCTCTCTGGAAGAAGCCCTGAAGGAGCAAGGTTGTGGGAGGCTGGAGCTTTTTACTCACCCTCAGTGCTGGGACCTCTCAGAAAGACTGGTCTCCATAATCCAGGGCCACAGTTCATTCACGGAGCAATGAGACTGTTCACTACTAGCTGGTTAACTACACAGATATGAATGCACCTCCTTTGCCATCGCAGCCTGGCTCTGGTTGAGGCCTTCTGAGGCCTTGAAGTGATGCCCCTCCATGTCCTGGTCATACACTATGCTATGCAGCTTTCACCTGGGGGTCCTTTCCCTGCACCCCACTGGATTTGACTCCATTTCTCCATTTAGCTGTGCTTTGAGTTCCTAAGAAATGCCAAGCCATGGCCCATCCTTCTCACTGCAATTTGCCAAGCCCAAGCCCAGGCAGTCTAAAGAGAACCACCACCAGGGACTGCTTTCCTGCCGCCTCTGTGTCCCCAGGACTTGAAGGGGGTAGGGAAGGCAGCCCAGTCCACACCTCAGGGCCTCAGAGCACAGATCCATCCTGCTGTCAGTGCAGCTTCTGCCACCTGGACCTTCCTTCGCCATCTGCCCACGGGGCCGGCTTGGGGCCCACCCAGCACAGAATGGTGGGGTGAGGAGCATGAGACCTTTTCATCCAAGCCCAGCTGCTGATGATGTGGGAAACCGGGAGGAGGTGCCCCTAGTGTACCCATCCCGCTGAGACAGGGAGCCAGCGAGGACAGGAAAGCGCCCTGCAGAGTCGGGGTGCCAGGCCATGCCTCAGACATGGCTTCAGATATGTCACTTTCCCTCCCTGGGCCGCTGTTGTCTCTCTCTGGGTTGAGGACATCATTCCTTCAGGACCATTCTTAGAGGAGTGAGTTGAGAGAATCAAAAGCTGTAAGAGAAGACACATTCTGTAATGACAAAACATGTACCCTGTAAACCGCAAAGCCCTGTGCAAACTATAACATGAGCCACAGAGCACCTTCCAAACTGTCCTGGAATCTATGGAAGACAAAGTCTTTTGTAAGTACCACACACCCAATAAATCGCCAAGGGCTTTGGAAGCTGCGATGTGCCCTGTAACCTGCAAAGCATCTTGTCAAGTGCTGTGTGCCCTCTGTCCCAACTGGGAGATGGACCTGCTCCAAAGCACTTTGTAAGTGGGAAGCCCCGTAAAGTGCTTTATGAACTGCAGTGTATCCTACGCCCTGTAAAGCACTTTGTAAACCACAAGACACTCCATAAATGATGAAGTGCCTTATAAACTATCAAGTGCTCTGTGAAGTGCAGAGTACATTACAGACTGGAAAGGCACAGTGCTATGTAAATACCTAACACCCTCAATAGGCTTTGTAGACTATAAAGTACCATCTGTATGGAGGGGAAGCTCTTCACAGTTGTGCCACTTAGTAACACTCCTACCTCTCACCCACCTGAGAAGAGGCAAAGGGAGACTGAATGGGAGCAGAGGCAAGTAGGCAGGGGAAGGCTGGAGCTTGGCGTCAGGAAGCCTAGGGCTCTCCTCGGGTCAGCTGTCCTGGGGGCCCACACCCTCCTCAGCTGACCCTGCCAGGACCTCTTCGAAGATGGGGATGGGAAGAGTGTGCCAGTGCTCAGGGAGGAGCCAGCCACTTCCAGACCCTCCCACAGTGATGCTGCTCAGAGAGAGGCACTCAGCCCCTGCCAGCTGCTCACACCAGTATCCTCCCACCCCACCCCACCCCACCCCCCCCCCCGCCCCCCAGAAAGCACACCTGGAGTCTACCTCCCAAGGCCTTGCTTACTCTGTCCTCAAGTACTTCAACGGCTCTTGCAAAAGAGGGGTCAACCCAGGCTCTTGGAAGAGTATATAAGCTCTGTGTGTTTACAGGGACACTGCATGGCAGAGCTGGCCCTCGAACTTCCCTCCCTGTCCTAAGTTGCCTCCTCACCTCCACAGCCAGGCAGCTGGTCCCTAACTAGCCATGTCCGTTCTCAGCACAGCTCTGGTCCAGCTCCAGGGTTTTGTGGCACTATGAGCCTGTTGCTGACCTGCTCTATGTCAAGCCACTCTGTAAGGGGATCCAGACACATGTGAGGCATAGGCCAGGCCTGGTTGGTGAGATAAGACCTGTCAACTCATAGAGAGGAGAAAGTAGAAGCCTGCCAGAATGAGGCAATGCCCAGGTTCTCCACACGTTATGAGGTGACTGTGGACCAGTTCATGAGGAGTCCTGGGAAGACCTGTTGGAGCAGAGAGCCCTGCTGAGGGGTAAACAGGCACTGTCTTAGCAGGGAAGGGCATGTTGGGGGAGCTTCTGTGACTTGATCCTACAGGTCGTGAGTAACTATTGAAGATTCTTAAGCTGGGGAGAAGCTTGATCAGAGTGGGCTTTAGACTTATGAACCTGGCAGGGACTGGGTTAGGGCTAACCAGGAAGGACATAACAAACTTGTCACAGAAGCAGTCACAATGAGCGTAGTTTTAAAGCCACCTCTGTCCTGTACTGGGGGCCTGAGTGGGCTGAATGGAGAGAGGTTACCTTCCTGAAGTGGAGCAGGGGCTCAGAAACGGGGCTGCCTTGATGTCATGGAAAGGTGGGCTTCATGTCCCATAAGGGCCAGCTCTTGCCACACTTTGCTGAGTATAAAGGTTTTTGAAATTTCCGGAGGGGTCTGCTGCAGCCCTAGATGGCGTCTTCTGCTTATCCTTGACCAAAGATAATCTTGACCTCCACCCCTAGATCATTCTTCCAGGGAAGCACCTGGCCTACTGTCAGCAGGAACAAGAGTGTTCCTGTTACCCCAGCAGGATGGCCATGTGGCCCCACCGTCTTAGTCACTCATGTACGTTCTTCTAACGTCCCTTTCATTTCATTTGTTCATTCACTCACTCATACCTACTGAAAGCCATGCTAAGTCCTCCCCTCAGGCGACTGGAGGCAGATTTGTAGAGCTATGAACTCAGCACCATGACAAGCAGTGGCGCAAATCATTCCTTTTGCAAGAGTTCAAGGAGGGCTTCTCAGAGGAGGTGACGCAAGAACTTGGCCTTGAAGTATAAGTAGAGGCCCCGTAGAAAAGGAGAGAGAAAAAACGGTGTTGGCAGGGCTAGGGCAAGCAAAGACAAGGCCCACTTTGGGGACCAGTGAGCGGAATAGCAGTGGGTTTAGTAGTGGGGGCTGCCAAGAGGGCTGTTAGAAAAATGTGTTGGTGGTCTGTGGTCAAATTCAGATAGGCTTTGAGCTGGGCATCACTTCAGGGAGTTGGAGCTCACCCCTGAAGAAGTTGAGCAGCCACAGACTGGCTTTAAGCAGGAGCTGCAAGGCCGGATCAAGGAAGCTGAGCCCTCAGGCAGCAGCATGGACACTGAGCAAGAAAGGGTGAGGCCAGAAGCAGGGAGGCCAGGTAGCAGGCCCTGTCCTGAAGAGGCCACTGCAAACTAAAGAGCAGGCTGCAAACTCAGAGCCCCGTGCGTGCATCTGTTCCTAGAGCTTATCTCAGGGAGTAGGTGCTCAGTAAATACTCATGTTGTGAGTGAGTGAATGAATGAATGAATGAATGAAGGGATGATGAAGAAATTTAGAGAGGATATTCTTCTTTCTGGGATCGTCTCCTGCACTCCCTAGGTATACTATGCCACCCAGAGAGCCCAGGGACCTCCTCCCCCTCCACCCTGGTCTGGGGCCCTGCATGAGGGCCCGGGAGGAGACTTTCAGCTTGGCCCTGGCCCTGCACCCCTTCCCCTGCTCCTGTATCCCCTCCCTTGCCCTCTGGGAGTATTGGAAATGGACACCAGTGCCCCTAGGCTCAGCCCAGACACCTCCACAAGCCACCTAAGGAACTCACTTCTCAAAGGGCCTCAGGTAGGCCTTCGCCCTCATCCCCATTGCAGCGTTGCGAAGGGTCACTTGGACTTCGTGTGTGTGTTCTCCCCATGGGACGAGGTAGCAGAGTGAGCCATGTAGGGAGGCATTAGTTTGACAAATGCAAATACTTTGAAATACCCAGACTATGTGACCCTTTTTGGTATTTCTCCATGTTTTATTTTTCTGGGGTCCCGCTCTCCCTTCTCCCCTTGTGTTTTGTCTCTTGTCTCTGAAGTGCCCTGCCCATAAGTTAGTCGCATAGTAGGGACTCAATAAATATAAAGAGACTATGAAAGGGCAAGCCTTGTCTCTGCCATGAACCTACCATGTGTCATCCAGCAAGCCCGGTCTCCCCTCTCCTTTGGTCATTAAAATGGGAACCCTGAGCTGCCTGTCTCCCAGGGCTTCTGTGATGCTCAAAACCATCTTGTAACCCAGAAAGTGTTTGTAGACAGTGAATGGCTTCAAAGCCTTGAGCTGTGGCACGAAGGTGAGGAGTGACGACGAGTGTTTATTAGTTTCTTAGGGCAGCCATAACACTGTTCCAAAAACTGAGTGGCTTAAACAGAAATGTATTGTCTTGTGGTTCGGGAGGTTTGCAAATCTCTGACGAAGGTGTGGGAAGGCTAGGCTCTCTCTGAGCATGCTAGCAAAGGATCCCTTCCAGGCCTCCTAGATTCTGGTTGTTCCTGAGCTGTGGCAGAACCACTCCAGTCTTCACATGACATTCCCCTTGTGTGTATGTCCACATGTCCCCCTTTTTTATAAAGATAGCAGGTATATTAGATTGAGGCCCACCCTACTCTGGTATGACTTCATCAAAACTCTACATCTGCAATGACACTATTTCCTACATTCTGGAGTACTAAGGGTTAGGAGGACTCCAATATGTAAATTGGAGGTGGGGGTGGGGGTGGGGGTACACAACCCATAACACTATTCATGATGACTGATTTTCTTGGCCTCCTATCCTCTCTCCTTTGCTTTCTTGATGGAGCCCTCCTGCCCCCACTGCAGGCCTCTCCAGTGGCCAGTGCTGAGTAGACAGATATTATGGACACAGAGTTAGGACAATCCTGACTTTAAAAAGAAACCAGGGAAGCTGACCTCCAGTGAGTCTCTGGGTCTCCAGGGGGTCAGGTCCTCCTTTCACCCACCCTCTGGAGAAGCATCTACACCATTTTCTTTCCAGGAACTAGAAATTAAAGGGACAGTTCCCAGTGAGGGCTGCTGCCCAGGCATCTCCAGCTCTGGGCCTCCACTGAGCACTGTCTTCCCTTTCCTGCACCCCTGCAGTGCTTCAACCTCCATCCAGAGCCTGGAAGACCCTGACTCAGTCAAGAGAGCAATGATGGAAGACATCCAAGGAAGCTTCTCCTCGTTGAACTCGTGGGACAAGATGGAGGAGCCTTCCTCTGAAGCTGAGAAGAGGTAGGTGGCCACTTTGGCCTGGGGCTGAGGGGCCCTCCTGTGGTCAGCAGAATGGGGATGTCTCACAGCAGGGCCCTTGGCTCTGCCACAGGCCAGAGGCCACATAGGGCTAAGTGACCTTGGGCAGTCATAATCCCCCGGGCACAGGTCATCTCCAACAATCACTGACCTCTGGCCCATTTTATCAATACGATATCCAGTTTGGTGTTGAGGCTGCTCTCTGGAGCTGCTGGCATTGGTCTGAGTGGTAGAGATTGACGTCTTTGGGATTGGAGTCTGTAAACTTTGTAGTGAAGCCCCACAAAGCCTAGACCCATCTGTCTGAGAAGGGTAGAGACTACTGGCTGTCTCCCTGCCAGAAACTTCCTAGACCTGTCAAAAGTCCACTACCTTGGCTGTGTTCATTAAGAAGTGAAAAATCAAACATTTCTCATGAAGATTGAAAAACAAAACTGTGAGCACCTAGAAAAGTCACAGGTGCTGCTGGGACCCCCAGGTTGGAGTGACACCCAGAGGGCCTCAGCTGTGCATGACGGAGGACCACGTTCACCTCAGCTCAGCTTGGAGCTCTGTCCAGACCAGCACTCTCATCTTATTCCCCAGCATTTGCTTTTCTCTATTTTGATTTTTAGGATGAAACATCCTGATGTGGATCTGCATCCTCACATCAAAACTAGGAGGGGCAGTAGGAGGATAACCACCTGGAAGAAACTGGCCTCCAAGAAGTGATGCAGCCCCTCAGGCCCTCAGCCACCCAGAGCAACAGGCCTGGATGTGCCTCCTTCCACACCCAGCCCACCACCCTGTCCCGCCTCCCAGCCCTACCCGCTTTCTCTGAGCCTCTATGTAATAAACAAGTGTACCTCCAGCCTCTGGGTGAGGCCATGGGCAAGGCTGGCTCTACAAGGCCAGAGGACCCCCAGCAGCCCTGTTCCAGGCCAAGTCCTTGGAAACTTGGTTTCTCTGACCCAGAGCTTCCTCTGTGGCCAACAAGGTCAGCATGGGAATCTCATGCTCCCAAGGAAACAAACTTCTCCAAGGGGGCCAGGCCGAATGAGATATTAACCCTGGAGGCGGGTGGGGGGAGGGGCGTCTGAGATGGGACTAAACTATGCCCTCCTCCTCTTCACTGGGTAGGGAAGGGCTTAGGTTCTGGCCCAGGTGGAAAACAGGGTGTGAGAGAAAAAAGGGGGAGGGGGGACGCAGAAAGAGAAAAGTGGAACAGATGGGAGAAAAGAAAAGGGAGAAACGGGGAGATGAGATGATGGGAAGGGAAAGAGCGGGAGGGAGGGAAGTGGGAGAGGGAAGAGAGAGAAATGTGGTGAGGGAGGATGGGGCGGAGGAAGAAGGGAGGGAGGAGGGAGAATGAAGGGCAGGTGGAAAGAGAAGGAGAGGCGTGGGGTGGGGCAGAAGAAGCAGTGACCGGCCACACCCAGGGACGCTTCGGTGACGCCCTGAAAGCCAGAGTCCCTGAAAGCCAGAGTCCCTCGGTCCCCCATTTGCTGATGTTCCCATTTGGCCCAGCCTCAGTGCCTGACCTAATGGGCCTGAAGATTCCTTACCAGCATCAGGGGCCCGGAGATGACAGCTGACACCTACCTCCCTGGCGGCACTTGAGAGGGACGGATAGCACGGCAGCTCTGGGCCCACTTGTCGGAGGCTCCCAGAGCCACCTCCCAGGAGGAGGGCAAGGACCTCATAGGTCTGCCTTGTTTTCCAAGCCCAGAAGAGACTTCAGGCCCTGATCTGTGAGTGATATTCAGTGACATGCACTTAACTGCTTGTGCTCCCTTTGTAATAGATGCTTTATTAATCTGAAATTGTTGAGGTTTAATTGTTATCCTTTGTATCGTTCAAAGGCTTTTTTAAAAAAATTATTCATTTGTCCCCTAGAAATGAATTTGAAATAACATGCTATGTTCGTAAGCCTGCATCCTTTCATACTTAAGGGGCCTGATATTTGTTAGGTGTCCTGGGCGTCCAATGACTCTCCCCACCTCCCCGTCTGAGCACAGAGACACACAAGGACCAGAAGGCAAGGGGAAGCAAGTTCCACCTCTGCCCTGGCATGCAGGCACCTTCCAACCCCTCAGGCACAACACTGCAAAGGTTGGAAAGGAGACGTCGTCGCTCACCCTCTTACCTTCCACCCTGAATCCAACGCTGGGCCCGCTTGCTCAGCCATGCGCGTCCGCAGCTGCGAGCACAGGGAGTACAGACCTATCTCTAAAGGGCAGGCCTTGTCCCAACCCCGGTGCTCGCCACCCTGAAACAAGCTGCACGTGAGCAGGGACGCCTCCCACTGATAGGACGGGGCCCAGCGAATGTCCACTGCTACGTAATTAAATTGTTCCCTGGGGGAGGAGGGAGAAAATGGGAAGCTCCCTTCCCCACGGGAACACTAGGAGAGAGGGATGCGCTTCGCCCTTGCAACACTGCCCTAAACAAACCGGCCATGATGGAAAGGTGTGAGATTATCTGTAAAAGTCACACTCTTGACTAAAGTAGCTGGATTTTATCTTTAAGCTCCCTTCTACCATCTCTTTTTTTAGACTTAGGGAAGTCCAAGGCTTTCTAAAGCAAAAAGCTGTGGCATGACTCTAGTGGAAGCTCCAGAGATGGCAAAAACATCACACGTGCTGCTGCCATTCACCCCAGGCCCTTCCAGGCATCGCTAATCAATCACAGAGGTCTGAATCTAGGTGATGCCTCAGAACCCATCTTCCGCAAAGGTCCAGGCAGCCATTACCAATCAACTACTAATCTTTGCCAGACACGGAGTAGTCCTATCCCATACAAGGGCCTCAGTTTTTAGGAAGACTTTTTGGAGGCAGTGAGGGTGGAGTTAGAGCCAGAGTCTAGGGAGTAGCTCTTGTTAGGACATCTTGCTATGTGCTACCTGTGCCAGCAGGAAAGTAAAGGATGACATGATTACTCACCTCCCAGGTACTTAGCCTGTCAAGGGGACATGTAATGCTCAGCAGCCCCAGGACCCTTATCACTGAACACTCTTTCCCCCATCCTTGTTCAGATCCACCCAGCAGAAGGGCCAGGAGGGGAAGACTGTACATGAATAGACACAGAGTCAAACAAAATTAAGACTAGAAGGAAACCCAGGCATTAGGGTATCTAATCTCTCACTTTATAAAGAGGGAGGCTGAGGCCCTGAGAAAGGAAGGGACTGTCAGAGGCAGACACAGTAAGCACATGGTAGTGCTAGGAAAGGTGCCTGCTACCAAATCCACCATCTTTCCTCCGCTTCATTCCTCTGTGTGGAGGTGGACCCAGGGCCAGAGGAAAGGGGAACCAGGAGGGCAGTGAGACGAAGATAAGACTTTCATTTCCAGCTGTAGTATGGATTAAATGGCCTGGAAAAAAAAAAAAAACCATCTCATTACAAAACACGCAGAGATATTAAATAACATAAATCAAAGCTGTTTTAATTACATATTGGCACTCCCAGGTAGTGAGGAAAGTCTTCAAGGGCTGAAAGAGGATGTGGGAAACCAAGTGGTAAGCAAGCACTAAAACCACAGTGGTCCAGAGGCTGTTTTGTTCATCCCAGTGACCCAGAACCTGGGCTTTAATGGCTGTAGGAGACGTGAGACAAAACTTTGGGCCTGGGTAAGACACCAAGCTTTAAATGAGACTGCCAAATATAAATCTGGGACCCTTAATACATACAAACTGACAAGGGAACTTGAATGTCTCACTCAGTCTCAGAGAGAAATGTTTTGGTTATAGATCCTTCTGAAAATATATAACCCAGGGTGGCCTTCCAGAGACTTGGGGGTTTAGTGTGTATCTGTATCTATATCTATATCTATATCTATATCTATATCTATATCTATATCTATATCTATGCTGTCTATGAGGTCTGGGAAACCCAGGCCTGACAGAAACAAACACAAATCTTCTCTTTTTAAATTTTGGGTTGTGAGTTCATGTTCAACTGGATTTTCCCTGTGGGAATCCTATGAGGTCTAGGCTGAGAGTGAATCAGCCAAAATTTAAAAATATAAGCCAAAGTGAATAAAAACAAATATTGAACATTAAATTGGACATACGAGACTTCGGATATTGGAATTGTCAGACAATATAAAATGAATATTTTTTTCAACATTTATATAAAAGAAGGATCTGAAAGCATAAGCAAGGAGCAAGACACTATCAAACAAACAAACAAACAAAAAATACAGACTGAATTTTACTTCCAGACATGTTGGTGTGACTGGTACTGGAGTGTCCTCCTGACACAAACAACCAGGACAAGAGAAAGTGAGTTTTAGAATCCCCCAGCTTTCTCCCAGAGATAATTTCTGGATCACTGTGCAGGGAGAGAGAATTCAAGCAAAGTATGACAATATTGTTGAACTGAGGCAAGAGAAGCAGGGTTTATAGAGAGAGCAGTGAATAGAATTTGTGAGGCAGGGTATCAGAGAAGAGAGAGCTATGCAGACAGAACTCTAGAAATCTGCATAGGGGTCTCCCTGAGTCTTCAGCTGAATGCTAAACTGCACATTTTAGGGTGTGGCTTCATGTGGTCAGGTAAAGAACTGGATTTCCACATGCAAAAGAATGAAGTTAGACCCTTTTCTAACAAATAAAGCTGAGTGAAAAAATTTTAAAAAATTAACTTCAAATGGGCAAAGGACCTAAATATAAGACCTAAAACAATAAAGCTCTTAGAGAAAACATAAGACGAAAGCATTGTGATATTAGATTTGGCAATGTTTTCATGGATATGACACCAAAGCACAGGTAACAAGTGAAAATATAGACAAATTCAGCTTTATGGAAATTTTAAATATTTGCACATCAAAAGGTACCATTCACAGAAAAAAAGGCAGCCCATAGAATGGGAGGAAATATTGAAAATCGTTTATCTGATAAAAATGAATACCCAGAATACATAATTTCTGAAATAACTTAATTCACAACTGGACAAAGGACCTGAATAGTCCAACAAGCACATAAAAAGATGCTCAACATCACTAATCATCAGAGAAATAGAAATCAAAACTACAATGAGATGCCACCTCACATGCATCAGGATAGCTACTGTCCAAAAAAACCAGAAAACAGAAAATATTGGTAAGGATATGGAGAAATTGAGACCTTTATGCACTGTTGGTGGGAATGTAAAATGGTACATCCACTGTGAAAAATAAGATGGAGTTTTCACAAAAAATTAAAAATAGGAATACTATATGACCCAGCAATTTCATTTCTAAATATATCCAAAAGAATCGAAGGCAGGGTCTTAAAGAGATATTTGTACACCCATGTTGATAGCAGCATTATTCACAATAGCTAAAATGTGAAAGCAACCCAAGGGTCCATCAACAGATGACTAGGTAATCAAAATTTGGTCTACATATACAGTGGAATATTGTAAAAGGAGGGAACTTCTGCAATATGCTACACTATAAATTAACCATGAAGATATAAAGCTGAGTGAAATAAACCAGTCACGAAAAGTCAATTACTGTATGACTCCACTTACATGAAGTCCCAAGAAAAGTCCAAAGCACAGAAAGTAGAATGGTAGTTGCCAAGGGCTGGGAGGAAAGGATAATGGGAGTTATTATTTAATAGGTATAGAATTTTAATTTTACAAAATGGAAATGCATAAAATGATAAAATTTATGTTACATGTATTTTACCTCAAAAACAAAACAAAACAAAAACCCTGCAGCACACATTTTCCTTAAGGGAGACACTTTAAACGCATTCTCCATTAAGTTAGGTACAAGACAAGGGTACTACAGTCAATACCACTATCCAAAATATATTGAAAATTCTGAACCCTATATGGAAAAAAGAGAAATAAATGTGTCGTAGTCAGTTCAGTCTGCTATTCCAAAATACCAAAGACTGAGTGGTTTAAACAACTAAAATTTATTTATCACTGTCTGGAGCCTGGAAATTTAAGATCAGGGTGCCAGTATGGTTGGGTTTTTGGTGAGGTCCCTCTTCTTGGGCATGGCCTTCCTCCAAGGTATGACTTTCTTTGGCATGCGCTCACAGAGGGGAATCTGTCGCTTCCTCTTCTTAGAAGAAGACTGATCTCATCATGGGGCTCTATCCTCATGACCCCGCCTAAACCTGATTACCTCCTAAAGGCTCTGCCTCCAAATTACCATCGCATTACGAGTCAGGGCTTCAACGTAGGAACTTGGGAGGGACACAAACACACAAATGTTCAGTCCATAACAAAGAGATATAAGAATGTGAAAGGAGAAGATAAAATTGCTACCATTTTTGCAGGTGATTAATCATCAATCCAGAAAAAGCAACCAAGAATTAATAGACAAACTATTAGAGCTAATATGGATTCTACAAGGTGCTGGACACAAGAACAGCACAAAAGTCAGTTTCTCACAGTGAGAAGCGGTGGGCCGGTTGCATGCACAACAATACAGGGTCTTAAAGACTCAGCACGAGTGGATGAGAAACAGATTGAGATCCATAACACAGTGGCATTGGTGCCAGGAGTGAACCGAAGCAGGAGAAAGATGGAGCAGGGTGATTGATTGCCTGAGAGAGGATGCAGCTTCTCTTCTGAGAGCCCAAGAGGTCTCAGGAAGACGAAGAATAAACCTGAGGCGCATAGTTGTAGAGATCCCTAACACCCCTCACCCAGAACCAGCAAGTATATCTCCCTTCAAAAACCAAAACCTGCTTCTCCCTGCATTCCTTCTCCCATTCAAACCTTGAGAGTGTAGGCAAATGACTTTGGTCGTTAGGACTTCACTTCTTCATCTATAGAATGGGAATGATGACAGTTACAACCTCCCAGGGATATGGGTGGATTAAATATGATATGGCAGAGGAAGGACTTAGCTCCTTTCATCGTGGATGAAAATAACTATTTATTAATAAAGTGATTAACCCACTTACCGTTTGTCCCAAAACTACTCACCAGCAGTGCTTGTGGCTGCTGCATTTACCCCAAGATAACTCGCAGATTACAGCCCCAGCCTTACCCACAAAGTATGCTGTACATTTCTCCTGCTTTTCAGAGAATTACATCGAAATAGGACTGATGGAGTTGGGCACCTTGTTTGAATAGAAAATAGATGCCAAATGATCTGGGGGGAAAAAGGATTGCAACGGCCGCGACCGTAGCCAGATTCTGTGGTGAACTTACGGCACTGAAATGGTGTGACAAGAAGGAGATGACAATGTTGTCAACATTCCACAATGACACTGTGATTGAAGTGGACAACAGAAATGGAAAGAAAAGTAAGAAGCCACATGTCGTGTGGATTATAACAAGAATGACCCCAGTTGATCAGACGCTCACTTCTTATCCAACTGGAAGCAAAAGGCACACGTTTTGATATAAGAAATTCTTTTGCCACCTTCTAAACATTACAGTGCTGAACTCCTACATCCTGTTCAAGAAGGACAATCCTGAGCACATGATCAGCCATGTAAAACTTCAGACTGACATGGATTGAAAGAAAGCTGGAAAAACATTGCAAACCAGGGCAGAAATGTCTTTGAGGACATTCGTGCTCTGATAATGTCACACCTCTTGGCCTATCTGGAAGACATTTCCCCAAGAGCATACCACCAACACCAGGGAAACAGAATCCAAATGGTTCCTGCAAAGTTTGCTGCTCACACAACGACAAGGATGGCAAGAATTGAAATGTGATATTTTTGAGCAGAACACAATGTTCTGCTTTGTGTTCTGTGCTTTGAAATTTACCACACAAAAAAATTATTAAATACATGTTGAATAAATATATTTTTTAAATTATTAAATGTATATGATCATCATATACATTTCATTTACTTTGGGATCAGAGACAAGTTCTGTTTAGAAATAACTCCAAGAACAGTTTTTATATTTTATTTTCACATCGAAAACCAAATTTGCTTCAGCTTCAAAGAATGCATTTATGTAAAATTAAATTAATGCTGGCAGTAAGCTGCACTTTTTTTTTTTTCTAAACGGGAAATGGGTTAAAGAGTGCCCCTACCCAATGCCAACCTCCACCACAGCAAGGCCCCTCTGCTGGCTGCCTCCCAGTCTCAGGCTCCATCAAGGGTTAAGGAGCTCGGCTGCCTGCCCAGGAGCAGAAATGAAGCAGCGGCCCCCAGCGCAGTCTCCCTATCTGTGAGCAATCTCCTCCCTCCCCCAGGCTCGAGCCTTGGGAAATAAAAGCCCCTCTAGGCTGAAGCACCTCTGCTGCCTGCATCATAATGACTTTCCCTGGACAGGGAGATAGGGATGGGCCCTCTCTCTGCCTCTTGGCTCTGGCTTCCTTAGGTTTCCGGGATGCAGAGGCCTCTGAGCTGCCCTGGAGCTGTCAGCTTGGTGTGGGAGAGAGACTGAGTCATTCCAGCTCCCGGCCCTGTGGGGCTGGAGGAAAGGAAAATAGGGTAGGGTGAGGGGAGCTAGGAGGGGTTCCTGGAGTTGGGGGGAATGCTGGCAGGTTGGGGATACCCAGTCAGTGTGTCCGTCACTCTAGGTCTCAGAGAACCAACCCAATCTGTCATGGGTCTGCAGATTACAGCCCGTTAGTGATCTATGAAATCCATTTAGTGGGTTGTGATTCGCATTTTTAAAATGAGAACTGGAATAGACAATAGAGTGCATTGCATATAATAACGCGACAAGCTTTATTCCAGTTACAGATCCTGGAACCTACCTGCTGGGCCGTGTGACCTCAGAGTGATCTTCCAAGCTTCAGTTTCCTTATCCGTCTTTGGAGAAGAATAGCACCCCCATCATGGGTTGCTGTAAGGAATGAAAGGGGTGGTACAGAGGGCTCAGGGAACATGAAACCATCGTGAGTGTTGGCTCTTTTTCTGTCTTCACTGTGTAAGATATATTTCTTCCCCAGGAGAGGATGTCGTAATAAAAGCTTGAAAACCACTGGATTTGAGGATTGGCCACAGGCCCTGCTTGTGGCAAGAATTCAGGGTGCAGCCTTAGGCAGGGGGTGCTGCTCCTAGCAAATTAGGGGAGAAGGGCCTGAGAGGAAAAGGAAAAGCCAGAGTCCCCAGGGCAAGTCTGCGTGTGCGCGGCCCTCCACGTTTACACCACTCACTGGCCTCCCTCGCCCCAACAACTTGCTGTGGCTGCTGGAATCATTCTGTGTAAATACCAACGGATGTGATTGCTGGATCATATGGTAACAGCATGTTTTGTTTTGTAAGAAACCACTCAACTATCTTACAAAGTGGCCGTACTATTTTGCATTCCCGCCAGCAATGAACGAAAGTTTCTGTTGCTCCAAATCCTTGTCAACATTTGTGTTAACAGTATTTTGGATTTTGGCCATTCCGATAGGCCTGTAGTGTCATCTTATTGTTGTTTTAATTTACACTTTCATAATGACATATGATTTTGAGCATCTTTCCATATGTTTATGTGCAATCTGTATATCTTCTTTGGTGATGTGTCTGTTCAGGTCCATTGCCTACTCTTTAAGAGAGTTTTTCATTTTCTTATTGTTGAGTTTTAAGAGTGATTTGTATATTTTGGGTAACAGTCCTTTATCAGATGTACCTTTTGCAAATCTTTTCTCCCAGGCTGTGGCTTGTCTTCTCATTCTCTCGATATTGTCTGTTTGCAGAGCAGTTTTCTAATTTCAGTGAATTCTAGCTAATCAATTATTTCTTTCATGGTTTGTACCTTTGGTGGTGTATCTAAAAAGGCATCACCACACTCAATGTAATCTAGATTTACTCCTATAGCATCTTCCAGAAGTTTTATAGTTTTGCAGTTGACATTTAGGTCAATGATCTATTTTGAGTTAATTCTTGTGAAAGGTGTAAGATCTATGTCTAGATTTATTTATGTATTTATTTATTTATTTGCATGTAAATGTCTGGTTGTCCCAGGACTACTTGCTGACAAAGTTATCTTTTCTCCATTGTGTTGAGTTTTCCCTTGTCAAAGATCAGATCCCTCGATTATACTTCTGTGGGTCACTTCTGGGCTCTGTATTCCAACCACCTATGTATCTATTCTTTCACCAATACCACAGCCTTATTACTGTAGCTTTGTAGTAAGTCTTGAAGTAAGGGGCCATCAGTCTTCTGACTTTTTTTTTTTACTCCTCATTTTTCAGAAGTGGACACTGAGACACTAAGAAGTTAAGGAACTTGCCCAAAATTACACAGTCAATGGCACAGCCATGATTTGAACTCAAATCTTTTGACGACAAAGCTTGTGCTTAGGACAAAGATTAAAACACAGGAAATGGGAAAAGATAGAAGGAGGGGAGAAGAAGGGACAGGGAAAAATGAAAAGCAACAATTTTCTTCAGGATTACAAATATGGGCCTCTCCCGCCCCAAAGCTGTGGGGAGGAGGGTAAGGTGAGGGTGTCAGGGAGGGTGTGGCATGCAGAGGTGAAGCAAAGGTAGGGTGTGCACAGCCTTGGCAAAGGCTTGGAGGCAGGCAGCACTGGGGAGTGTTTGGCTAGAAGGCAAAGTCTCTAGAAGGGAGCAGTAGAGGACATGGTAGGAAAGTGGATAGGAGCCAGAAGACTTCAAATGCCAAAGTAAGGCTCCTGACTCCCTAAGGCCCAGTTCCCAGCTTTCCATGGCAAACAGGATCCAAGGTGCCAAGGACAGAGGGAGGAGGAGTAGGAGGGGTGGCGACCTGAAATCACTTTCCCTACCCAGGGTCACCTGTGCCCAGGGTTTCCAACTGTCACTGCAGTGTTTTCGGTTTATAAAGCTGATGCTCCCCACCTGTGTGCCACAAGCCTGAGCTCTTGAGCCAGGAAGATTCCAGGCCATGGACATTTGGTCATGGCACAGATTTGGCAGTCTGGCATAGCCCTGACCAGAAGAAGAAAATAGGTCACTTCTACAGCCTCCAGGCCAGCCTCATGTATCATCCCTGCTGCCTCTGCCTCAGCCTAGACCCCTGTTGGGGCTCCTCTGGACAACCAGTCTTCTGGCCCCCACAAGTGGCACCCCCTGCTCAAAACTCTTCTATGGCTTCCCATTGCCTTTGCAAATGTTCTTTCCTGTGCCTTATTTCTCCCTGTGCCTTTAACTAGTTTTCGTCTACTCATAGTTCAGGTTAGATATCACCTCTTGCAGAAAGCCTTCCCCAAGCTTGTGGGGCTCTATGTCTCTTCTGGGTTTCTGAAACACCTCACTCCCATTTCCCATACTTATTAATACCTGTCAGCCTCAGGCTCTCCTGTTGAATCCGGGCTCCTCCAGGAAGACCTGAATCTCATCTCTCACTGATGTTCCTGCTCCTGCTAGATGCTGATCCAGAGAAAGTGTCCACGGAGTGTTTGTTGAATGACTGTGTGACCTATTGAGTGAGTGTTGGAAGGAAGGGAGGTAGGCTGGTAGGAAGGGAGGGAGAGGATGGCCTTTGATCAGTCCTGACTTAGGAGCACACCTGCATGCCCCAGAGAAGACCCCAACTTACCCAGCAAAGCTCCCTTCCTCTCCCCTTACCCTCACATGTGCTCCAGTGTACTTACTCTCTGCCTCATCTCTCATCCTTAGCCTCAGTTTAGAGGTAGCCAAAGCCCTCCACTCTAAAAGACAATTCTCCCTCTTAGACTCACTAAAATCCATCCTTAGAGTCCCTCCCGACAAGAGGCTCTCATAGGCTGGCACAATTTATCTCACCCTGATTCAAGGTGCCGATCACCCCGCATGAGCTACCTCATTTAAAACTCCTGAGGAAGGCCTAGGGTATAGGTGCTCCTACGGGACCATTTTACAGAGGGCAGTTTATGCACAGTTCAGGGTGGGGAACTCTGTTATCTAGTGCAAGAGCCTAGGAGTCAGGACACACGGGTCTAGTCCTGCATCAATGACAGATTTGCTTACAAACACAGGTGGAGTCAGCGGGCCCCCTCCAGCCACTGGAGCTACCATGGCCTGCTCCTCATGCCCACTGGACTACTGGGCAAAAACTTGAGGCCAGACTGTTCTGCAGAGTGTTGGGTCCAGCCCAGAGGCCACCCAGCTTCCCATAGCTCCATGAGCTCCTGATGACCACAAGCCCCAAGCCAGACATTACAGGCTTTGCTCTGTCCCCACGAGCCTGTCGCTAGAGCTGAGTGGGGGGCACTGCTGGGCTGGCCATATTGGTGGCAGCTAATGCTCCCAGGGCAGCAGGAGTCCCTCTCTCTACATCTGCTCACATCGACAAATATGTGTTGACCCAAAAAGCTATGGCAGTGAACAAAATGAGCAAAATCCCTCCCTGAAGAGAGACAGACACCAAACCCAATAAGTACAATACTCACTGTGTTTCATGTGGTGAGTGATATAGGGAAGTAAAGCCAGGAGGACCTCACCTCACAGAGGAGGTGATCTTTGACCAAAGACCTGAAGGAGATAAGAGATGAGCCATGTGGATGTCTGAAGGAAGGAAGAGCTTGCCAAGCAAAGGCCCTGGGGTAAAGCATGCTTGGAATGTTGAAAAAGCAGCGAGAGCCACGTGGCCCAGAATGGAGGAGCTAGGGGACAATGGGGTCGGAGGTTAGGACAGAAAGGTAACAGTTGGGGAAGACCTTGCAGACCATTGGAAAAACTTCAGCTGTGTCCCTGAGTGAGGTGAGAGCCACAGAGGGTATAAAGCAGAGGAGGGACGGAATTTGACTTGGTTTTAACAGGATCCCTCTGGCTTCTGGGGAAGAATAGTCTGACTGGGGGCAAGGTGGAGGCAGACAGAATGTGAATGTATTTTGAAGACCAAGCCAATAAGATTTCCTAACAGATTGGATTTGGGGTGGGAGAGAAGAGAGGTGGCGGGAATGACTTCAGTGTTCTGGTGTTGGGGGCTGCAGAGGAGCCAGCCTCAGGAGGGACGTTAGGAACTGGATTTTGTTTGTATTAATTGGGGATACCCAGTAGGCACCCAGGTCGAGAGGGCCGGTGCCATCTTCCCCAGGTCCCATCCAATGCATCTCCTCTGCGGGTGAAAGGGGAAAGGAGGGGCACTTTCAGCTCCGGGAGGAGCTTTCTGGGGGAATCGAGGCCCTTGAGGAGCTGAAAGAGGTAAAGGAGATACCAGAAAGAATCACACACCCTAGATCCTGGGGTTCCCCGACCTGAGATCTAGAACTCCCAAGTGAGGAGGGAGGTCAGAAGGGGAGTCCCCTGAGCATGGCTGGAGCTCTTTCAAGGAGAAATTTCAGCCCTGTCACTAACGGTAAGCTATTTTAGGTGAAAGTAGACAGGGCTCAGAGTGAGAAAGGTGAAATTCTTTCCTTTTCTCTTCCAATCCTCCCATTACATCAAGGAGAGTCTCAGGTGGGTGCTACGCCATCTTTAATACCTCTTTGACACTTGCTAATTTCTCTTCTTAACCAAGGGGGAGGGGGACAGTTATCAAGCTCAGAGCCTCAGCTGGCAACAAAGTGTGTGGCTGGAATTTAACATTTTAGTTTAATGTCCAGTCTTTTTTTTTTTTTATAGTGATCTTGTATTTAATTTATGGAAAATCATGGCAGTGATTGGAAGTTTCTTTTAACTACATCTAAGTTGAAAATGTGAATGGATTTAATGAAAGATATTCAATAAATAAATGAGGCAAGCATAAGGGAGGTGATGCATAAATACCTGCCATTTGGGAAACACTCCCTTAACAATCTTGTTTGTAGGGTTGCTGTGAGGTTTGGCTTGTGTCAGTCCTTTAGGATACTTTCTGTGTCTGTGCCTCGCTATGATATTTTGTTGCCTTTTTCTTTCTTGTCCCCTGGCCTTTTCCTCTAAGAATTGAGGGAGTGGCTTTGTCCCTCCAGCCTTGGCCAAACTTTGCAACATTTGAGAACCTTTTCCTGGAGAGCTGGGTCTGCATCCTTTTTGGGTCTCAGTCCACTGGGGGGCGTCTCCACACTGGCGGGATCTGCCTGCACTTGCTCTGTCCGTTTTGCACTGACTTCACACCTTGTGCCGTAGGTCCTTGGGGCTTCGGAGAAGCACCAAGTTTTGCTTTCTGCCTACCAGGGCTGTCCAAGTCACAGCACCCTGCTCTCTGTGCACCGTCTCAGCTCCCTCTCTCTCAGCAGCCCACTGATGGGACCAACACTGAGAGGTGACAAGGCTGGTGAAGTCACCTGAAGGACGAGGGGCTGATCCCAGAAGACATGGTAGTGGATGCTGGGCTAGGCTCCATGAAGAGCCACTTGGAAGGGTGGCCAGAGGAGCAAGGAGATGAATGGAGGGAGGGGCCTCAGGACTGGACCTCCTCCCAAACTCGTGGGCTCAACCATGTGGCCAGACTTTGGGATAAAGCTAGGTTCCCCAGACATTGGGGTCTTACTTCTCCCTCAGAGGCTCTTAAATCTGACTCCCAGTGAGCCATGCTTAACACAAAAGGCTGCCGTTCCTGACATACAAAAGATAAAGACTTCTTTTTGGAGTCCTTCAATATAAATCATCATTTTTATCATATTTACTCTGTGTCAGGCACTATTCTGAACACTTTACAGGTAGGTATTAACTTGCTTAGCTCTCCTAAAAGCTCTACCGTGTAGGTGCTCTTATTCCCGTTTAAAAGATAGGGACATCGAGGAACAGAAAGGTAAAAAGACTTTCATAAGTTCACACAGCAGGTCAGTGGCAGAGCTGGACATCGAACCCAGAGAATTTGGCTCCCCTCTTATTAAACGCCACGGTCCAGGACCGCGTGGGCAGAGGGGGAAAGGCTATCGTCTCCGTTCCAGCTGTGACCTCCAAGGCTGCTGGTACAGAAGGGCCAGCCCCTCCTAGCCCTGGCCTGGGTGGAGCCAGGAAAGGACCTTGGCCACCTGCATCCCACCTGCCTCTGTCAGCCCTTGGTAGGTAGGCATGCCACCTCTGCTTGTACACCCCAGTGATGGGGGGCTCACTTCCTAGTGGCTGGCTGTACCCTCCCTACTCTGCTCTACCTGAGAGAACCCTCTTTCTCACCTTGTAAATCGATGCTTGCTGGGGTCTGGTGCTGTAGTTTCCAAGACCTGCTTAGCCCTCCTGCTCTGGACAGCACCTGGGGCCTCTCTAACCATGACAGACCCAGAGGGTTTTCTGAATTCCAAAGGCTGTGGCCCAAGGGGCTCTAAAGGTATTTCGAGGAATTCAAAGAAGACAGGGCTGCGGCCACCTGTGTAGGTGTTAGTGTCAGGGCTGGTGGGAGGTAGTGGCTTCAGGGCTCTGCTTCCACCCAGCCTCCCCACCTCTGCTCCCACAGCGAGGCCAGCCAGTGCACTGTTTCCAGGGTCTGGCCCTTTTAAATTTAGCTGAAGGAAAAAGCAGTTTGTCCAGTCCTGGAACGCAGAAGCAATCAGCAACAGGAAAAAGTCATCCGAGGGGAGTTTTCAATGAATTATGGAGGCATTGTTCCTGCGCCCAAGGAGCCAGGGCTGTTGGTTCAGGCCTCACTGACCCAGCCCAGGCCTTTGGGGCCAAAACATTGCCTGGAGCTGCGTCAGGACAACACAATGTGGGCGTCTAAGGCAAAAAAAAAAAAAAAAAAAAAAAGCAGAGGAAGAAAAATACTGGAAATTCCCTGTTCTAGCTATGGAAGAGCCTTTCTTGAAAATCAACAGCAAGGGAAAGATTGCTCCCTCCCAGGCGTGGGGCCTCAGGGAGCAGGAGGAAGTCACAAGCGGTATTTTGAGATATTTTCAGTCTGGTGTGATGCTGGTTGATTTTCCAAAACATGAGGGCCTCATGCTGGGGGGAGAGTTGAGGTTGGATAGGGGCTGACTGGGGGTGGGGCCAGAGCTCAGGATGGGCCAGGAGGAGGACATAAACAGAAGCTGACCCAGTTGGAGCGCTCCAGTGTCCCAGCTGGCTGACTCACAGGCCCCGTGCAGCCAGGGGATGCCCAGGGGGTCTCCTGTTGATCCAGAGGCTCTTCCAGACCTTGATGAGAGGACCACACATGGCTCCTGGGGTTCCCTGCACGGAAAGCCAGCTAGGTGGCTAGGTAGATTCTGCTTGTCACCTCTCCCAATGGGAAGCTCACTACCTATTAGTCAGCCCGTCCCATATCTGCACAGCTTGGACTGGGAAATACAATCACAGTGCTTCTGGAGGGGACACAGTAGTGAACGAAACAAAAAACTTCTGTGCTCATGGAGCTAATATTCTAGGAAGAGATGCAGATAGTACACATAACAACATTTATAGTATATTAGAAATTGCAAGCACTACGAGAAGATAAAGCA
The DNA here is from genome assembly GCF_014176215.1 of Rousettus aegyptiacus. Taxonomy (NCBI): domain Eukaryota; kingdom Metazoa; phylum Chordata; class Mammalia; order Chiroptera; family Pteropodidae; genus Rousettus; species Rousettus aegyptiacus. The sequence goes on along the minus strand of NW_023416307.1, from coordinate 122,947,860 downwards.
GGGAAAGGAGTAGAAGGTCCTTTGGATACAATTCTAAAAAGAAGGGGTTAAGGAGAAATTTTGCCCTCACTCTCAGCTGAGACCCAGCTCCTTGGGTTATCTCCTGAGTCCCAACTTTTTCCTCAGGGCCCTGTAGCCCTTCCACTCCCTCTGTCCTGGGATAGCCCTGCTCTGTTCCAGGCTGAGCAGAGCCAGCTCTTCATGCAAAGGGAGCTCCAGCCCCTCCTCACCCTTCTCCAGCAGCTCAGAGCTAAACATCTTTCGCAGAAGTAGGCAGAGCATTTTAAACCCTCTATTTCAATGAATGAACCTAAGGTCCCAATTTAGCTGTTTTTTAGCAGCGGATTTCACTGTTACCTCCCACTGAGTTCACCTACCTTTGATGCCCTGTGCTGACAACAAGCCCAGCCTCCTCCATCCACTGTGCACAGTGTGGGCTTGCAGACCCAAGAACAAGAATTTGCATTTAATCCTAAATCAAATTCTGTCCATGCAGCTTGCAGAGGTCTTTTTGGCACAGAGGTAGATAGCATATGAGACAGACGAAGTATTAATATCGACATACAAAAACTGCTTAAAACTAGATAAGAAAAATACAAAACGAAAGAAAGAAAGAAAGAAAGAAAGAAAGAAAGAAAGAAAGAAAGAAAGAAAGAAAGAAAGAAAGAAAGAAAGAAAGAAAGAAAGAAAGAAGTGGGCAAAGAATATGATCAGGCAATTTGCTACAGAAATGCAAATAGCCCACAAACAAATGAAAAGATGCTCAAGCTCTCAGGCAGTTGTGGAAATGCAAATTAAAAGAACAATGAGATGCCATTTTTCTCCCATCAGATTAGAAAAAAATATTAAATATTGATGACAGCCAGTGCCAGCAAGAAGGGGGGCAGTCGAGCAGTTTTGACACTGCTGGTGAGAGTGTGAGCTGCCATAATCTTTTGGGACAGTAATCTGCAGTTTCTATTAAAGTTTAAAATGTGTATGTCCTTTGATCCAGCAATTGCACTTTGGAGAATTTGTCCTGCAAAACCACATAGACACGACACATAAGGTGATACCTATAAGAGTGTTTGCTATAAAAGAGAGAGAGATAGAGAGAGGGAAAGAGAACGTACTAAGTATCTATCAGTAGGGCAATGATTGAATCCTGAGACATTCATGCTATAAAATATTGGGCAGCTGATAAAAAATAGATATGTATGTATGTACATACCTAGATATATGAACGTGGAACCATGTTTATGGTATATTATTAGACGAAAAAAAAAATTGCAAAGTCAGGTATATGGTGTGATCTTATTTTTGTAAGTATGTTTGAAAGAATAAAGTGGAAAGAAATATTCACCAAACTGCTGATATCAGTTACCCCAGGGCTATTGTTTGACTTTCACAAGAACTTTTTATACCTCTAATAATTTAAGTAGCAAATAAATACTTTTTCTTAAAAGTCATTTTTAAGCTGTTCTTATGGAGCTCTGCCATAATGAACAAGGAACACCAGAGCAGAAGGGTGAGCCGGGGGGCCTGGCCTGCTGTGAACCCCTTCCCTGGGCCTTCCAAGGGATATTCAGGTGTCCACTCCTCTCCTCACCCTCACACTAACAAGAATCACACTGAGCCTCATGGGTTCTCCCTGCCTCAGTTCCCCACGTCTGCCTTTTCCGTGCCTCAGCCTGTGTACGGTACAGGTTCCAGAAGCTGTGCAGAAAGGACTGGGCTGGGTTTCCCAATCTTGGTCAAAGATTTAGGGGCGCAGGGTCTAGGCTCAGGATAAGCAGCAGTATTCATCTTGATGCCAGCTCTGAAAAGTGGCAGAGGATGCTATACAGAAAGGGATTTTGAGGCCGTTAACAGGCTCCACTGGCAAGAGTGCTGTGACTGATGAGCAACATCTGTTTCCAACAGTGGACTGGTGAATGGGAGCAACAAAGATCGGCCATGCTTGATGTAGGCCAGTGATTCTCAGACTGAAAACTGCACAAAAATCACGGGGGATCTTATTAACAGGCAGATTCAGGTCCAGCAGTTCTGGGGCATGGCTCAAGTTTTTGCATCTCTAACAAGCCACTAGGAGATTCTGATGCTCCCATTCTGAGGACCGCCTTTTGAGAGGCATGGGATAAGGATCTTTAAGATCTCCATTCACAGTTACCTTCTCTTCTCCTTCAACTTTCCATACATTTTTAAACAGAATTAATCAACCTCTCCCCACTATCCAACACTTTTATACCCATCACACCGCTTGATTCTTGAAACAGCCCAGGTTATTATCTTCCTTGACAGATGAGAAACTGGAGGTGCAAGAGGGGACAGGACTCTCCCATGGTCCCTCAGCTGAGTTTGGCAGAGGTGGGCCTGGATGACAGATCACTCACCAACCTTCCTCATCCCCTACCATGTCGTCTCTGGAGCCAGGAACCAGCCAGAAAGACCCTGCTGCTCCCTGCAAGTGCTGCATTCACTTCCATAAATAAGGTCTCCGATGAGCCAGGTCCCTCCTCTCTGGGCAACCTCTCACAGCAAGCCGGGTCTAGGGCAGCCGCTGAGGGAAGGGAGGCTCGCCGACAGTGTGAGTTATGGGCTCCGGGAAGCCCATTAGTCACCAAAGCGAGAGAAGTTAACTCGAGCTTATTAACTCTAAACGTTTATTATTCACATTGATCACTGCGGCAGACAGCACCCGCCACCCCCACTCCCCCACCCCCACCAGGGAGCCAGTCAGCGCATTCTGATTGCTGGATGGCCATGCCTGCATCCCAAGTCCCTAGGAAATTCAGGCAGAGCACAAGCAGATTCAGCTGCCTCTTCCAAGAGACCAGGAAGGGTTTCTCACCAGTGGCCCTGTAACTCATCTGTTCCTCTCGAATCTGCCAGCTCCTGTTCTGGGCCAGATCCTGTGCCAGGGGGAGCTTCCAGTGCCCAATCAGACACCATCTCCATCGTCATGGTCTGGCCCTGAGGCAAGAAAGGTGGTTAGGAGCCCAAACTTAAGGTCTGCTTGGTTCGATTTTGGGCTCTGCCACTTGACAGCAGGTGAGTATGTGACTTTTCAGAGACTCCATTTTGTCATCTATAAAATGGGGATGTGTTTAGTCATTCAATAAATATTTATTAAACACATACTATATGCCAAGCACTTTCTAAACCCTAAAATGTATAAAGAGCAGAATGGCACTCTGCCGTCATGGAATTTATATTCTGGAGATGGAGACAGGTATAAAGCTACTGAAGAAAAGAGAGTAATTACAGATAGCAGTGAATGTGGTGAAAATAATCTTAAGTCATGTGGTCGAGAGTGACTAGGGTCCTGGGAGGATGTTAGCGAGAGTGCCAGGGACAGCCACAAGGAGGTGGCATCTGAACTGAGACCTGAATGACAGGAAAGAGCCAGCTAGGGAGAGATCTGGGCCAAGGGGAGTCCAGGCAGAAGAAATTAACAAACACCAAGGACAATGGCCCTGGATCACACAAAGCTTGATGTCCATGATGACTGGAGAGGAGGACAGGGCAGGTGGGAGTAAAGTGACACGAGGAGGAGGGAAATGGGGGCCAGCAGCCAGTATACGGATTTCAGATTTTATTCTTAGGGCAATGGGGAGCCACTGGGTGGTTTTATATTAAAAAGGCCATTAAGGGCATAATCACGCTTGATCTCACTCCATGTCTATTACAAAGTACAGTAAACACTGTGGGGCCTGCCTGAATCCCCAGGTGCTTCTGTCCCACAGCTGCAGTGATGTCGGCTGCTAAGGGCTGACAGCTGCACTCTTCTCCTGAGCTTGGCCTTACACTGATACCCTTCCCCAGGGTGGGTCCCTCACCTCAGGCTGCAGCCAATCTGTGGTACTCTTTGAACTCCAGAGCTCCCCCAGGGGGCCAGACTGAGGCCACTCTCCTCTACATGGGACCAGTCTTGCTTGCAGCTTTGCTCCTGTGGTCCTGCATCCTTCAATCCTGCTGAGAGCACTTCTTCAATAATTTACATGCACCTGAATTTCTAATGCAGGCTCTGCTTCTAGGGGACCTAACCTAAGACAAGAGGATTAGATCAAACAGTGACTATAAAGGCTGAGCCCAGTGCCTGCCACACAGTGGTTTGCCCAAGACATTGATGGTTTTAGCACTGAAATCCTGCATCCCTCAGGATAGCTGGTCACCGGAGATAACTGCTTGATAGGATTTATTCATTTATTCATCCATTTAGCAAATACCTCCTGGTCTCCCCGTGCCAGGCTCTGTCAACAGAGTCACAACAGGGTCTCATCCTCAGGATCTCACAGGCCAGTTGCAGGAGGCAGGGAATATCATCAGATGCTTACTCAGGCCTATGAGGAGGTCAGGCGACCCATCCAGGATGGTAAGGTGGGGCTTCCCTGGAAAGAGGAAAAGGTGCTGCCCAGTGAATGGAGGCAGCACACCCACCCCGGAGAGTTGATGATCAGGAAAGCTCTGGGCTTTGGATCTACAATGCAGAGAGAGGTTATGAGAAGCATGTTCTGGGGGCACAATAGCCATGCCTCAATTTCTCCATTTGGGAAAGGCCCTTCTGATCCAACAGGAAGCCTAGAATGTCTGGGAGGAGCCCTCCAAAGTCACTGAGGCCCCTGGGCCATCAGTTAAAGTAGTTAAGAAAGAAAGAGGAATCTCCTCTGATCCAGTCTGCACTATACAACCCATGACAACCCAGACAAGTAGGCCTATCATCTCCATTCTACAGAGAGGGAAACTGAATCTTAAAGAGTAGTGACCTGCCCAAAGTCACATAGCCAATGAGTGGTAGAGCTGGGGCAGAGTCCTAGAGCTCTTAGGCTCCACAGCCACTGAGCCAGTTTACTCATTGAAAAAGACAAAGGAGGCATTACTGCCCATATTTGATTCATTCCTTTATGCACACCTGCATTATTCACTCACCAGTTACAGAGGGGAGTGGATAAAAGTTTAGGTTCCAGAGCCAGCCTACTGGGTTCAGACCCCAGATCCACTGTGCAGAAGCTATGGGACCAAAGGCAAATGACTTACCTTGTCTGTGCCCTGAGGTCCTCATCTCTCCAAGAGATCTCAATAGTACCTTTCTCCAAGGGTTCTTGTGAAGATTAAATGAGTTAATATATGGAAAGCACTTTTAACAAGGCCTAGCATATCACCTCAGCTATGATTGCTTTTTTAACTACTATGACTTAGTATGATACAAGTCATAACGATAAAACACTGTAAACAACCTAAATGTTCAGCAATAGGGGAGTTATTGGCCAACCATGATTTATTGACTTCAGTGGACACAATTAAGACAGGTAGTCTTGGTGCAAAGCTAGACAAATAAACTAAGAGAATAGACCAGAAAGTCAAGAACTAGATCAACATGTGTAATAAATCACCAGATGACAATTGAGATGCTGCAATATAGTGAGAAAAGGATTATGTTTTAAATAAATGGTGTTGAATCAGTTGGCTATGCATATGGGAAAGGAATAATTCTTGACCCCTACCTCACACCATACACCCATATCTATTTCAGTGATCCCTATACGGCCATTCACCTTGACCAGAGTATTGGCTCTCTCTGCACTCAGCAAAAGGTGAACTTGGAATAATAAAGTCACTTCAAATGTGTGTATAGACTCTGATGAGAAAGCCAAGGTGAATTTCAGTGATGTTGACGGCTTCATATGAATGAAAATTTTGGTCGTAATGTTTGTCCTTTCAGTAAAATGAAGGACAGTCCTTTATTTTGAAGTTTACTCACACAACTCACCCAATCCAAGATAATCACAGAAGGAAGATGAATTTTAGGCAACAAGTAGTCAATAAGAAAGTTCCAATTTCCTTTGGAGAAAAAGGAAAACATGTTTTGTTGTCCTCGGACAGGGAGATGGAAAAAATAAAATAACCAAGGGAAAAGTCACCCCACGCTTTCCTCACAGTTGTGGGCCCCCACCACTGTGGCGCCGTGAGGAAGTCGAAGGTTGAGTGAGCAAAACATGTTTTCCTTCAGCAGGACGTCTGTAAGAACTGTTGGAATCAATTATTGGAAAACACAAAAATAAAATAAACTTCAGCCCATGGTAAACATCACCCCTTCTCTCTGGGATTAGGAAAACAAAGGCCAGGATTAGGGTCAGCATGGAACAGTGGGCAAGTGTGCCAAGCAAAAGGCAGGGACCTGGGTTTCGGGTGAAGCTGAGTGAGGCAGGAGCCTTCCTGAGCCTCAGTTTACCCATTTGCAGATTTATAATCTTGTGTCCATTTCATAGTGTTGGGAGTGAACTCGCTCACTCCATAAATCTGTTTAGCTCCTACTCTGTGCCTGGCTATGAGCTGGAGGCTGGACACCTTGAGATGCTGCTTTCCTAGCACTGATGTGCATAGTGCCAGCTTCATTGTGGGTGACCAGTCCCTTAGGGACACACATTCAGGAGGGCCTCACACTTGGTTTAAATCCCTGTGTTCTGCTGTCACCATCTGAAATTCTTAATTTTTGAACAGGAGGCACCACATTTTCATTTTGCACAGGGCCCTGTCAATTATGCAGCTGGTCCTGGGTATGAAGCAAAAACCAACGATGTTTTTTGATTGCTCACTGAGTGTGACTCCTCTGGGTCCCGTTAAGGGTTGGCACAAAGAAATGCTGATAAATGGGGGTGAAATGAACATGAAAGGAGAAGCCAGGGGGTTATGAATACTGCTCTAACTCCTCCCCAGTTGATACCTCCACCACAGGAACTCCTCAAGCCCTTGGAGGTGCTGTGGCTGCCACTCTTCTGGGGAAAATTACCTCCATTTTGATTGAGAGGGTCCTGAGTTAAGTACAATGGGAAAAGCACCAACTCTGTGATTACAACTCACCAGGGATCACAACCTGCTGCTGCTCACAGCCGTGTATCCCTGAGCAAGTCTCTGAGCCTCCGCTTCCTCATCTGTTAAATGAGTATACTCATACTTGACATAGAGAGTGCTTGTGGAGATTAAGCAGATAATGTTTAAAGAACCACAGCTCTACCAGTTTGAGGAGATATCAATCCCATATCTCCATAGGCGGGCAGGAGGTATTTAGATCCTAAGGGAGGTGATTACAGCTAGAGGCAAACCCTCCTCAGGTTTTAAAAGTACAAGTTTCACTAGACCCTGGGACGCTGTCCCTGGGGAGCAAGGGCTGGATGTTACTGCATGTTTATGAGTGAATTGTGAAAAAATCGAATCTTTAAATAGTTAAAAATTAGTTAACCAAACTGTCAAGTCAATGAGAAATGGTGTGTGGGTTAAGCCTTCACAAATACAAGGAAATATCCGTCTGCTAAAGACCTCAAATCCTAATCGATTACCTATTGTGTGCCGAGTACTTCTTTTACTGAGCAGTTACTATGTGCAAGGCACCACCAGCCTAAATGTTTGAGGATCATTATCTTATTTAATCTTTCTAATGGACACATGCAGTAGGTGCTGGAAATGCACCCCATTAGCAGATGAGGAGAGATGCCCAGAAGGGAAAAGGGCTTGCTCAGGGCTCAGAGTTAGGAAGTGGTGGAGCAGGAGCTCAAACCCCAGAATGTTGTCCACACACTCATCCAGACTCCGAGCTGTCAAAGTTCTGTCCCCAGCTCACGCTGTAAGATCATCAGAATGATTCACACTCGGGTCCTGCCAGGCCACATGTGGAAGGTCCTTTTCCCCTCCCCCCACACCGTCCCCTCTCAAAGGACCCTCATGAGCTGGTGTCTGGCTCTAGCCTGTAGCCATCTTGCCAGAAGGCAACTTGGAGGCAGCTCCAGCAGGAAACCGTGCAAGTTAATTGCAGCCTCTACTAGAAGGATGGAGAACAGCAGCTATCGGGCAGTGGGCAAGCACCAAGTATTTTAATGGTGTTCCCAGACTAAGCACAATTCATTTCTCTAAGTGTTTGGGTTTCAGGTGGGAGCAGGCTTACCCCAGCAATTGATGGTGTCTGTGACAGGGGGTCACATTGCCTCCATATACAACCACACGGGTGCACACATGCTTATTAAGTTAATTAATATGGTCTTTCCAGAGCTACTATCTCCCTCACCCTCTGCCAAGGGGCCGGCAGAGAGACAAACTCTCCACTCCAGAGCTCCATGGAGAAAATAAATCAGGAGTCAGTCATTGTGGCTCATCAAAATACCTCTTTTTAAACCACTACCCTTTCTGGTGCATCAGGGAAGGTGACATTGCCACCCCCATTCTGCAAAACTATCACAGGAGGGAAGGATGGCCCTGTGAGGATCTGAGCTCTCTGGAGGAACTCAAGTGCAGGTGGCATCAGAGGTAGGATGTGGGAATCGACTGCTTGGCAGGGTCTTCCCAGGGCTGCCTGTCTCTCAGCAGACAGCAGGGCGTGGACAGACACTGCTGCACACTTCTTGGATCATTAATGGTCAGATGCTCCTCTGATGACCCACCTGGAACTTCAGGCTCTTTGGCTAGAAAGGAGTCCCTGTGTTCCTTCCACTCCAGGCTCCACCGGCCTTTCAATGGGGCCACACAGGTAAACAGATAACTAGACGAGACAATGATCTCAGATATGGATGAGTACAAGCAAAGAAGAGATACAGGGCGATGGGACGGTGAGGGGCTGGGGGTTGGTGGGGGTCTGGCACGCTTCGGTGAATAGGTGACATTTGAGATATGACTGATGAAGGGAGCTGGCCCAGGCGTGAGAAAATTTGGGAAAGTGATTTTCTAGAGAGCAGAGATGGCAGGTACAAAGTCCCTGGGGCTGGAGGCAGCTGGGCAGAGTCTGGGATGGAGAGGAAGGACGGTGTGGCTGGAGCACAGGGAAAAGGGGCAGAGGTGGATGAGGTGTGGAAGTGCCCAGTCTTGGAGGCCATATTAAAGAGAGCAGATGTTATTCCCAAAGCAACTGTTGAGCAGCTGCTACAGGCGCCACAATGCTGGGGGCTGTGTCGCTGGCCTCCTTACAACAGCTCTTGGGCATTGAGAGAGGGAGGGAGGGGCGTGTCCTAGTAGGCTGTCAAGGAAAAGGCTGGGCTCCTGAACAGTGCATGCCACAGGGTCCTCGCCCTGCCCCGCCTCTCAAAACAACAACAAATGACTGCCTCTCCCTATGACTCAGGTCTCTCCAGGGTCACAGCAAAAGGTCCCCCAGAAAAGAGGTCTTTCGGAGGTCTGGGTCCCCGTCACTCTGAGCTGCATCCCACCACCACCCACTACCAGACTGAAATCTTTAGAAATGTAAGTCATAATGTGTCCTTCCATGGCTCCTCCTCGCTCTAAGAATATAACACAAAGGTTGTGGTGACCAGCCTCTTCCTTCTCCCTCCCCACTCCTCTGAGCCCAGCACCTTGCTGCTCTTCAGAGGGTCTTTCCCCTGCTGGCCCCTCTGCCTGAATGCTGTCCTCCAGGTCTTCGCATGACAGGCTCTTTCTCCCTCCCCCAGTATCCTCGCCTCTCCTTGGCCAAACTGAAAAGACCTCTCCACATTCCCCTCCGCATCCATCGCTTATAGCTCTGATCATTCTCTAATCATTTACACTGATTTGTGAACTAGTTTACTGCCTCCCCTAACTACAAACTCACTCCATGAGGCAGGAGGCTTTCATTAGTGTTGTTGTCACTGCCATATCCTTGGGGCCTTGAACAGCGCATACAACACATATGAATATATGTTGAATGAGTGAATGACCTCGATAGAAACTCACAAAAGCCCCATGAGGCCAATGCTCTTATAGTCCCATTTCACTGAGGCTAGATAGCTAAGCCACTTGCCCAAGGTATACAGCTAGCAGGGAGCCACGGCTTCAATGGAGACAGCCTGACTTCCAACTCTACATTTATGCCCTGCTGCACTTGGCTTAACTGTGTAGCCAGACAGCCCTTCCCTCAACATAGTCAACATGCAATGGGTATGAAATCCCAGCCCCGCCTTTCCTTCTAAAGGTGGTGAGACTTGGAGGATGTCATTGAAGCAACCTCCCCTTATCATCTGTACCGTACCGCACTCATGAGGGGTTGGTAAGCAGGGATTCTCAGCTAGGCCGGCCCTCAGAAGGGTTAACGTGGCCTCTTTGTCCCACGGTTGTCATGGGGACAGTTCCTGTCCTTCAGGAAGCAGGGAGAGCAGTTTCCTGTTTTGAAGAAGGCTTGAGGGCTGTTTTCCTCCAATCAGCCTACCCAAAGAGGGGCAGGAAGCCCAGGGCCGGGCGCCCCTGCTGCTGGGCGTGTGGTGCAGCCATGCCCACACCCAGCCAGCCAGGAGGGGCCGTTGTGGAAATGCAGCCTCGGGGAAAAAGCCAAACAGGCCAGCAGAAGGAAAAAAAAAATGGCTGGCCGGAAGAGGGTGGTCACTTCCTCCACAGACCTTGGATCCCACCCAGTGGTGATAAAAACTCCGAGCTGGTCCTGCCCAGCCCTGGACTCCCCTCCCCCAGAGCTCAGCCTTTCCTTGGGGAGCTGAAGGCTGGCTGGACAAAGGCCTTTGAGGCCCCTGCCTGCACACTGGACACTTTAGCCTAACTGGGCTTCTGGCCCCCAGTTCCCATCCCCATCCCCTGTCTGGCATGCTCTTTCCTGCTTCCCTCTGCTTGTGTAATCCCTTCAGGGTGCAAAGCAAAGTCTTCCTCCTCCTGGAAGCCTTTCCAGCATGAATTTGAGCCCCCAAAACTATGGGTAGGGAACATTCATGAATTCAAGCCTAATCTCTCTTGGGGGCCCTGCCCTAGCCTCCTCAGGTCGTCCCACCTCCAGGCTTATCCTTCTGACTCCCCTATCACTCTAGCTACCACAAGGGTCTGACCATGTTTCTCCTTCCCCAGAAACACTCTACGGTCCCCATCACCTGTGGAGTAAAGTCAAACTCTTTGGCTCACTACTGAAGAGCTTTTCCCTACACCGTTCCATGCTGTGACCACAGTATCCTTCTCACCTTGCCCCAACCCCGCCTTCCTCATCCAGACCCACAGGTGCTTGCTCAGGCTGTTCCCCTACCTGGAATGACAAACTACTTCTCCACCTGGAAAGTGACACCTGACCTTTGAAGCCCAGCCTGATGTTGCCTCCTCTCCTCTATCTCCTCAGCTTACCTTAGTCCCCTGCCTTCACTCCCGGCCCACTATGTCATGTTAGCTGACGCGAAGACCTTCTCTCAGACTGAACTGTGAGCTCTTCGAGGTCAGGAAAGTGAAGAGAGAACTAGTAGTCCTTTAATCTTCCCCATGACCCAAGAGAAAGGTCTCATTATTCCCATTTTACAGAGGAGAAAATCGAGGTGCAGTGGTGAAGTGTCTAGTCCAAGACCACAGAGCCAGGGACTGGTGGAGGCAGGGATCTTCAGGACCCCAGCTCCTCTTTCTCTGTGCCTGGCCTGGGTGTGTGCAGGGGGTTGGGCATGGGAGATGCCTGAGCCAAACTTATCTGAGGTTCCCCCCACCGATCTTTGAGGCACGGGAAGGGAAGGGTAGCCTTGTGAATTGTCCTCCCTGCAGGTGTCTGGCTCAGATTTGCTGGGCGCTGGAGCCAGAAGGGCAACTCAATGGCTTTCCAGAGGAAGATAAGCCCTGGGAGCTGATGCTGTCTCAGCGGAGGCATTAGGATATGAACAGTCCAAGGCTGCAGGGACTTGGGAGTTAGCAGCTGAAGGGGCTGCAGGGCCAGAGTCATTTCCTTTTTAATAATATGCATTTTATCCCTAGAGACAAAATGTATACCTGCTTCTGAGGAAAACAGGAGGCCCAGGGGGATTCAGCTCTAAACTGGAATGTGAAAATGGCTGCCAATTGGGCCCCAGCTTTTTGGAAGAGTCCCCATCTTGGGGGGAAATGAAACCTTGATTGTCACCTCCTCTGGACTGGGGCAGGATGCAGAGCCCAGGCTGCCTCCCTATGTTTCCACAAGGTTCCCCCACTGTCCCCTCTCACTCATCCCAGTACACAACGAGTACTCAATAAATGCTACCCCCCCCCCGTCCCTCTTCCACTCTGATTGTGGGTTTTATGCGACCCAGTTCCTGGTGTACTTTGCAAACACTTATTGAGCACCAACTGTGTATTTGACGTTTAAATGATAATAGTCATTTATTGAGTGCCTCCTGTGTCCCTCTCTCCCCTATTGAATGCTGTAGTTATCTCATTTAATGAGCAGACACTATTTTCATGTCCAACTGATGGGGGCCAGTGTTCAGAAGTGGATAAGAACGCTGTCCCCAGAGCTAGGGTGGGATCCCTACCTTACTAGGTGTGTATCCTTGGGCAGATGCCTCAGCCTCTCTGTGCCATGATAGTCTTGTCTGCAACATGGGAGCGATAATGTCGCCTACTTCAGAGGTTTCTTGAGAGAATTAAATAAACTAATAACATATGCAAAACACTGAGTGCACAAAATAAGCACTGGCAAATACTGTTGATTTACCAATGGGGAAACTGAGACTGGGACATGCTCCCCCCCCCCCCCCCAACCAGGTCAGTGTGGCTACTGAATATCACTTCAATTGCAAGTCTGTGCTGCCTTCATAGGAGCTTACAGAGCCTGGGTGCTCTTTGTATTGAGAACATACGGCCATATCCAGCTGTGGTGCTGGCTCTGAACTTTGCCAAAGCTTCAGGCAGGTGGTAACAGGGAGCTAGATTTCAGCAGTTTTGATCTGAGATTCCCTAAGCTGTGTGCAGGAAGGTAACTAGCCCTGATGGTCTAAGGATAGTAAAAAGACAGGAGACGTCTGCTTAGTTGAAGGATCCTGATCTTTTATGCTGAGTTACATGTGTGTGTAAGTGAGAGGTGTGAGGGTGGGGGCTTCAGTGGGGAGGAGCCTGGGGAACTTAAAGCGTCTAGTGAGAAGTGACTTTGATTTCAGAGGCCCCAGGGAACTGGCCAGCCTCACACCAGGGGTCTAAAGGCATCTGAGAGGCATTGGTGCTTTCTCCGTTAGTGCTCTCATCAAACTTGTGGGTAATTGCCATTGGGTGTCCTGCTTCCTCTGCTGGCATGGGAGATCAAGAAGGCCAGAGCGAAAGTTGCCTGCTTACTCCGTACCTCACCCAGTGCCTGGCACAGAGTAGGCACTCAGTGCACTCTTGTGCAAGGAAGGAAGAAAAGAAGGAAGGAAGGAAGGAAAGAAGGAAGGAAGGAAGGAAGGAAGGAAGGAAGGAAGGAAGGAAGGAAGGAAGGAAGGAAGGAAGACAGACCTAGGCTTAGTCCCAACTCCACCACTAGCTCTGAGTCTTGAATCTCTCACTTCTCTGACCCTCAGTTTTCTCACCTGTAAAAGGAGATAATAATCAAATCACTTCATATACCACAAGAGGCATGTGAAGAGAGGACTCAGTAGATGTAGCTATCAGCATCTGTTGTGATTATCAATGTTATTATTGCCTGCTATTATTGCCACAGCCTCCTGTGGCAATAACGCTACAATTGCAATAACTGGCAATGCGCTAGTTATCCAAGTGCCTTTCACCCCAAGTTCCTTAGGCTCTGAAGTTCCTGCTCGGCTGTTCCTTGGGCGTATCAGAACCTTTGTGTTAGTTCTTTTGAAGGCCCCTTCCAATGCTCCTGCAGACATGAGCTGAGTCATTACCATAAAGCTGGGAACTGCTGGCCATTCTGACCATCCAAGGCAGATAGAAAGAAGGGAGGAAAAGAAAGGGGAAGACAGAAGGCCTGGAGAGTGTAGGGAGCCCTGATTCCTGCTGTGCAGCTGCCTTAAAGGTATTATGCCCCTTGCCCCTTCTGCAGAAAAACTAGAAGGGGCTCTTGTCCCCAAAAGGCAAAGCAAGAGACTGCAGCCATTAGAGGAGAGGTGCACTTGGACCTGGATGTCAGGAGGTATGGATTCCACCACTGGCTGTTCTTCTAACTTGCTCTATGATCCCAGGTCAATAATTTTCCCTTCTGAGCCTCAGTTTCCTAGTCTGTCAAATAGGCATAACACTTACCCTTGGTGATTCATGGTCTGCTGAGAAGAAGAGCTTAGATAGTGAATGTGAAAACCTAGGTGAATTTTTTGGCAGTTAAGAACTCAGATCATGTTCTCAGAGTGAATGGGGTATGCATCCTGGCTGGGCTGTAGGGGTAAGTCACTTCCTCATGTGTGAAAAGGGAATATAATAATCTCTTTATAGGATTCTTGGGCAAATACATGTGTGAAGGGCTCACAACAGGAGTGACAATGGCCATTACCCACCCCACCCCACCCCTGCCATCCCTAGTCATGTTCTTCATGGTTATTTACAACCATTCTCAAGCTCAGTGAGAGGTTACAGCTCAGTTCCATAAGGACTAAGTAAATCCAAGCACTAGAATTAGCACCGGATGTTTGTAGAGCCTTATGGTCTTTCACATCCATTTTCTTGTGTTAGGAAAAGCAAACAAAGGAATGAGCAGTTCAGCTTCACAGCCCATCACTCCACTCCGGCATGTGGTTTCAGCTCAACGAGTTCAGACCTGTGTTTTTTCCCAACTGTCATTGGTGCTATGATCTTTTTCAAGTAGACTTTGCTTAGCCTCAAATCCTAAATTCAATAGTAGTGGAAAGGGCTTAGCAAGGCACTGTAGTCTCTCCCTGCTCGCCCTTCCTCTGTGCACATGGCCTACAGTGAAGGGTAACAATGGCCATCGATGGAATGATCTGAACCTTCCTCTCCTGCTCCTGCCCTGCTGCGGTCCCAGGTCATTTGGGTTTATGACTAATTCCAGAAACAAGCTCAATTTTTAAAATGTGTTTTCTTTTTGCATCAAATATACTCCCCCCACCTTCTCGGCCATCAGCTCCGTCACCTCCATAACCTCATTCAACCTCATCATCTCTACCACCTTCACTAACTTGATCAACTTCACCATCCCTGCCACCACCAGCTCTACCACCCCTATCACCTCTCTCAACTTCATTATCTCCACTACTTCTATCACCTCCATCACCTTGACCAACTCTACCACCTCCATCATCTTCTCAAGTCCATCTCCATCACATCTGTCAATTCCACTATCTCTACCTCCTCCACCACCACAAACTATATCACAGCTTCCATCTTCACCATGACTTCCACAGCCACTCCTATCGCCTTGCCATCTACTGCCTCCACCTCCTTTGCCTGCAACAGCATGTCTCCCACATCCACTATCACTTCCATTTCTATCATCTCCATGCAGGGATCCGTAAAGTTTACTAAGAGCTCAAGCAACACAAATTCTGCCATAGATTTTCTATTCCAGAGACACAAGTATTTCTCCACAAAAGGTTGGAGGCTTAAGGACTCTGTGGTGGCTCAGAGATGAAAAGGTCCTTTGAAAGAACAATATTCATTTCCTGATTTGAGGAAACTGAAGTACACCCTAAGCCCTTACCTTTAAGTATGCGTAATCTAATTTCATGCTGTGGGCATTAAAAGATGAAAATAAAATAAAACAAATCCTACGAACCTGGTTAGGTGTATGAAAATGCTTGGAGAGTACAAAAAAATATATAAGATTTTTCATAATGTCAGGAAAAAGAGTTTAACATCATCAGATCCTTTCCACATCGCCTGATTGAATTTCACTCATTCCTATCTTTAGTAAGTGTACATTAAATGCCTTATGTGTACCAGGCATCAACTGGCTTATGTAACAATCCAAATTAGACTTTCGTGCATGTCAAATTTTAAGTGAGCACCTAATATGCACTAGGAGTTCTGCTAGGTACCAGCCCTCAGATATCCAAAAACCTACCAACCTTCCAACAATGTATGAATAAGGAGACAGATCAGGGATTAAGTTCTCATCCTAGAGAAAATTTGGGGAAACTGGAATGTCTTTTCTCTACTTTTATGTACTTTGGTAACACAACTGGCCAAAAAAGAATGGACTGGGTTATCTAGGGAAGTGTTTCTTCAACTGTTATGCATACACAGGCAATCTGGAGATCTTGTTAAAATGCAGATTCTAGTTCAGTGTGTCTGGAGTGGAGTTTGAGGTTCTACATTTCTAATAAGCTCCTGAGTGATGTTGATGCTTAGAGCTGAGAGGCATTTTGTCTATGCAATGAAAACATTTGGTTATCTGGGACCACCTGACAGAAGGAAGCCCTTGGTATGGCTGTCAGTGGACCTTACACCCTGGCCCTTCTGTACCTTATACTGGGACACACCCACCCTCTACTGCCCAAGCCAACCTCCTCAGGCTCTTCCAACAGACCATGTCTTTTCTCATCTCTAAGTCTTTACCCAAACTGTTCCCTCTACTTGGAAGGCCTTCCTTTTACTTGAACCCTCTCCACTCTGCAGCCATCTCAGAGTTCCCACAGGCTTCTGCACACTCTGGTCCCATCCCAACACTTGCTTGCCCCAGGAAGAACTATCTGCCTATGTTTGCATGGACAATCAGAGGAGAGCTCCAGGTGGAAGCTCGGTGGGGTCATCCATGTTGCCCAGCACTAGGCCTGGTCCCCGGGAGGTTGCCGCCCCCAGTGTGCTGAGCAAACAAAACAAGCTCATCAGCCAGGTCTCCCTTCCAACATTACCTCCTCTGGGAGGCCTTCCTTGATTACCCATTCCCTAGTGTTTCTTAAACTTCAGCTTCCGTCAGAAGGACCTTAGCAGTTTGTTAAACACAGAATTTCTGATTCAGTTAGTCTGGGGAGGATCCTGAGAATTTGCATTTTTAACAATTCCCATGCTGTTCCATATACTTTTGCGACCACTGCTTTGCCCCATTACCCCTGTTTATTTCCCTCAAGGCACTTATCACTCACTGAAATGATATTTATCGCTTTTTTAATCTTGCGTCTTCACTGCCCTTCTCCCATCTAAGCTCCATGAGGGTAACAATTTGGGTCTGCCGGGTGCTCCGCACAACGCCTGGAGCAGGACTCAATGAACGCTTGTGGTTGAAAATAAAGATGGACGGTCCATTTGGCAAAAGGGACGAGGAAGTCCCCAGAACTAGCCTGCTTTCCTCCGGCCCCAATGCTAGGTGCTTGAACCTCACGCGGCTCCAAGTGCCCACGGCCACGGCCCCTTTAAATGTGCACAGGGACGCCTCGCCCCTCGGTTCCCCCGATCCTTGACAGAGCAGAAAGAAAAAAAAAAAGCCTTCCTCTTCACGAACGAGAGGAAACGTCTAGGAGGGGGAGGAGGCGCGGCGGCGGCAGCATCGCAGCAGAAGCGCGGCGGCCAGGGTGCAGCGCGCCCCGCGAGGAGCGGGGATCCTGAGCCGACGCGACGCCGTGCGCTGCCCGGGCTACCGCCCCCTGCACGGCGCGCTCGCGCCCCCTCCCCGCCCAGCCCGCGCGGCCCCGCCCAGCCCTAGAGGCTCGCGCCCCGCGTCCCCACTTGCCCTACGCCCCGCGCGGAGTCCGGGTGAACGCGACGCCGCGCGCTGCCCCGGCCGCCGCCCTGCGCGCCCCACCATCGCGCCCCCTCCCCGCCCATCTCCTCTCCGGCCCCGCCCAGCCTCGGAGGCTCGCGTCCCGCGCCCCCCACTGGCCCTGCGCCCCGCGGGGAGTCCGGCGCGCGCCGGGGGGCGGGGCGGGCACCAGGGGGTGCAAGCCCCGCGGGGCGGCCATGGAGTGAGGCGGGGCGCGGACTTGCTCTCCGACGGAAGGACAGACGGACCGACGGGCAGCCCTGGGCTCTGCGCGCTGGAAAATGAACAGAGCAGGTAGGAGGCTCCGCGCGATCTCGGGCGCCGAGGTTCGTTCTTGAGGGAGCTCCGGCCAGGCGTTCCAAGTTGGAGCCCGCGGGGCGCCTGGAGGGACGGCGGAGAACCCCCCGAGCTTCGCAGTCTTCTGGGCTTCGGTCGAGCTATGGGCGGGTCCAGAGCCCCCTCTCCGAGGAGGCTGAGAATCATTCGGGGCCCCTGTGCGGGTCTCCCCGCCACAGGGACGCCCCCTCACTCTCGGCGAGGCGGCGCGCTCGCCATGTACGCCCTCATCCCGCTCCCACCGCAGCCCCCAGAATGAAGCTTCCCGCGGCAAGAGAGAAAGACGCCCCCTTTGCAGAGGCGACTTGATTGCGCCCCTCACCCCTGCTCCTTGGGGTCCCCTCCAGACACTCGCTAGCCCCTCATGGATCTCTCCTGGCACATGGGATCCGTCCAGGCTCTTCCCGGTACCGAGGTCTAGTCCTGATCCTTCGGCACCCGGCGAGCACCCTTACGAGGATCCCTGCTTCTTTCTCTCTTCCCAGACCCCGAGACTTGGATCTTACCCTCCGGACAGGACCCAAAAAACCTCAAATTATTCACCCCTGCAGCTCACCCTCCCTCGCAGCGCCCTGGCCCTGGCTCCCTTTGTGCTTCCCCTAGGGGACCGAATGCCGAGGGGACGCTCCTCGCCGAGGCTGAGCCGCACTCCAGGCGTTCCCTCCCACCCCTGGCGTCTCTGCCCTGTGAATCTGACTCCCCAGATTAGGGATTCCATGCAATCCAGAATGTGTTTGACAGTAAATATTAGCGAGCCCTCCAGAGGAGTGCCATTTAACAGATTTAGTGACTGAGACTCAGAGATGGGCGGTGCCTGGAATCCAGTTCCCGGGATTCCTCACGCCATCCCCTCCGAAGGCAGAAAGTTCCCTCTGAGGGAAGTTTGCAAGGGAACAACCCACTAACTTCATCTGCTTGCCAAGGAGCGATAGTCACTCTTTTTTTCTTTTTCTCTTAGAATTTAGTAAGAGGCAGCCCTCTGCCCAACCAACACCCTTGTCTGAAGCCATTCTCCAAAACACATATCCCTAAAGAAACAGGAAGCCACCATTTTGGCTGTCTTAGAACCATATCCTGCTGTGCTCTGTGAGTGTGTGTGTGTGTGTGTGTGTGTGTGTGTGTGTGTGTGTGTTGGTTTTTTCTTTTAAAAATCTTTTAATGAAAAAAGTCATTGTCTTAGGAATGAGGTGCAGACAAGAGACATTGGTTGGACTGATCTGAAAAGGAGCCACTTGGGGACTTGGGAGTGTAGCAGTCACCTCTCTGTGTCCAGGCCCTGTTGTTGCTGGGCATGAGGGCACCTGGACAATTGAGTGTAAGTCATAGGAAGGGGTGGGGGGGGGGCATAGGAGCAGGGATGTCACTTTGTAGGACTGGAAAAGGCTGGAGCAGGTCCCAGCACCAGGCCAGCCACTCCTTGGAGGAAGGTCGCCTCCTGCCTGTTCTGGCACAGCCAGGACAGAGCCAGGCTAGCTTTTTCCTATACTCCTAATAAAACTCTCTTTAAAACAATGGTGAGAGCGGTTCCAGTTTTCCCACGTTTCCCTGCATGAGGCTTGGGCAAGCCCTCCCTTTTCTGAGAATCTGGGGGATGGAGTGAACCGGAATAAACCAAGGGGCCAATTTGGTCCCAGGACATCTCAGCAGTTGCTGCTCTTGAGTCCAGCCATCCTATAATTTGTCTCCAGCATAAATCTGGTTCTTTTTTCTGTGTGATGGCAATGATAGGTGCCTGGAATGGTGTCTGTCACATTATAACTGACCAGCAAATACTAGCTAATATTTACTGGGTACATACTATGAAGCAGGCATTGCTTTTAAGTGTTTCACTTGTATCAGTTTATTTTTCCGCAGTGACCTGATGAGGTGAGTACTCTTGCTATCTCCATTTTATAGATGGGAAAACAGCTGCAGGGATTTAATGATCACTGACTTAATGGAGAGCTGAGATAGGATTGAAACACAGACTGTCTAGTTTGAGAGCCTACTTTTTAATCCAATGCCTAACACATAGTAGGTACACAGGAAATGTTTACCAGTTGACTTTGTTATTTTATGTCTGTTATTTTTTTTTTGAACTTTTCAACAGCCTTAAGAAAAATGGGGGTATTTCTTCCATGTTACCAAGAAAGAAACTGAGGCTCAGGGAGGCAAAGTGGTATGCCCAAGATCACACACTTGATGTGTGGCAGAGCTGGGATTGGAGTCCACGACTGAGCCTGGGGCTCATGCTCTTCCCACTCTGGTCCACGCTATCTTCCCAGTAAGTGCCCTGTTGTGGATCACTGGACTAGCTTAACAGCAGCTTAATTAGAAATCATCAGGCTTGGCATGGACATTCCAGCAGGCACCCAGGAATGAAAGTTAAATTAAGATGCAATTGGAAGGTGAAATTGGAAGATAATTACTCTTGGAACATATGGTTATGAGAGTTCCAGGGGGAGTATAGTGAACTACAGTTGAAATGACTTGGGGACTGAAGACAGAAATGTCAGGGGACAGCATAAGAAGAACCATGAGTTTAATAGGCTGTAGTCAGCCAGAGCAGAAGGCACTGACTGGTGAAGTCCCTTCACTCTACAGATTGGGAAACCGAATCTCATGAAGCAGAAGGGACTTGTCCAAAATCACACCTCCAGTTAAGGGCAGAGCCAGGAGTGGAGATTAGAGCTCTCGACTCCCAGTCCAGTGCTCCATCCAGCACCCATTCAAATTGAACCTCTACATAGCTGACAAGGGAGCAGCAAGCACGAATGTGTGAGTGACAGATATTTAATTAAAGTAGAGAAAGAAAATATAAACTTGTATAGGGGACTGGTTGGGGGTGATTTCTATCACCAGAAGCTGTCAAAAATCTCTTCCTCCTGTCGCTGTGGTTCCTTAACCCCCCAGCTAATTCTTGGCATCTTGGCTTGAAGGGTATTTGCATTTAAGTCATCTTCAGGCATAGCAAATTGCCAGCAGGTCCTGGGCATTGATAACTCAGGCTGGAGAGAGTGTTACCCCCAGACTCTGTGATACAGAGAGAGAGAAGGTTCATGCACCAGCCAGAGGGAGTCAGGAGACAGCAGAGGGTCTACCAGCTCCATCCATGCTGGGTTCTAGATAGTCAGAAAGTTACCCAGAAGAGAAAGCCCCAGCTCTTATTTATCCTGTAATCCCTCTACCCCCATCATACTCAGACTTAGCCAAACTGGACTCGTTACCATACTGCCAAAGGGCTTTACATCCAACTACCTCTGGGCCTCTGCATACTCTGTTCCTCTACCTTTTGTATTTTGAAATTCTCCCTGTCCTTCACCGTGCACCTCAATGCTACCTCTTTCCTGAGCCTTCTCCAGCCAGAGTGGGTCCGAGACCCAGATAGCTTGGTACCAAGGTCAGGGTCTCTATCTGGTTCTTTTTTGTGAGGAAGGCAGGGAAGGAGCAGAGCTGGAATCCCTCACACTCCCTTTATTTTCTTTACTCCCTCCTCAGCCCCTTCTCTCTCCCGCCTTGCCCTTGCTCTTTTCTCTGTCCACAGTCCTTTGCTTGGTAATCTCACCAGGTTCTTGCCTTAAATTCCATCTCTGTGGCAGATATTTCCAGCCAGACCAATCCCCAGAGCCCAGACTACAATACCCAAAGGCCCACTTAATATCTCCATCGTGGTGTGATAGATAACTCGAATCTAACATGTGCTAACTGAAATTCTGGTTTCTCTCCCCAGCACCTATAGGCTTCCCCAGCTTAGTTGGTGGCAACTTCACTTTTCCAGTTGCTCCAGCTCAAACCTTGGAGTTGTTCTTGACTTCTCTCTTTCTCTTATACCTCCTATTCAGATCGTCTGTACATCCCGCCAGCTCTACCTTCAGATTTGGAATCTGACTCTTTTTGACCACCTCCACTGCTACCAGGCAGGTTCAAGCCTCCATCATCTCTTGCCTGATTATCACAAGAGGCTCTTCACTGGTCTACTTGCGCCCACCCTCACCACTTCTGTTTGTTTCAGTACATTAGCCAGAACATGCATGTCTTTTTGCTCAAGCTCCTTCATAATCTACACCCTCTCCACAACCCTTCTGACTTCATCCCTGCTTCCCCTTCTCACTCGCTCACTCCACTCTGGCCTCCTTGTATATGCCAGGTCAGTCCTGGATTCCTTTCCTGTATTATCTTCTCAGTGAGGCTTATCCTGGTCACTCTATTTAAAATTGCAAAAACCCCCAAGTCCTGATCTTTTCTCATAGACTTTATGATCATCTAACATATGACAGGTAATATACTTATCCTTTTATATTGCTTATTTCTCACCACTCGAACATAAGGACCATGGGGGATAAGATCTTTGTTTTATTTATTGATGTATCCAGAGATTCTAGATGAATACCCAGCACATAGTAGGTGCTCAGTAAATACCTATTTAATGAAATTTGATTAAAGGAAGTTGGATGGGAGCAAATGAAAACCAGTCATCCACTTTATGGTCAGTTAGTACTTCTGAGCTTGGGATTCAGCATTACGTACACTGCTCACTTGACTAGCTGTCCCTGGTCTCTTTGGCCTCAGTGTCCCTGCATTTTTCTCTTTGCTTCCCTAGAAGCTGGGAGCCCAGAGTCTCCACTGTAAAGGAGATGCTCAGCGGCAAGAAAGACAAGGTTGAGGTTCAGGTGACTGCAGCAAGAAACCCACATTCTACCTGGGCCCTGCTTCAGATTTTCTGAGTTACCCTGTGCCAGTCACCTGCCCTCTCTTTGCCTCCATTTTCTCATCTTTCTATGAGGGGTCAGACGAGGCTTTTGTGATTCTAGTATCCTTTGATCTCAGAGTGGATGCAGATGAAACTCCCTGAGCTTCAAAGCTGGAAGCAGGGCATGGACGCTGTATATTTGTCATTCCTAGGGGTCTCTGTGGGAAAGGCATTTTCTTGCAGAATCACGCCTCAGACGCCCACTGTAACCTTTCCCGAGGAGACGACACCCATGGATCAATAGCTTGATTGGATGAAGGATGGGGTGAGGGTGGGGGCGATGCAGCTGAGGTGATGGTCGTTTTTCATGGCCCTTTTGTCCCTCTGTCAGATCTCATGGCGCCCATGTGAAATACCACCTGTTAAGGATGAAAAATGAGACTCCTCACACCCAAAGGTGCCACTGCCTGACACCTTATGCGGAGAGCTTAAAACTAATATTACATAATATATAAATATATTTTATATGTTTATATGAAAGTAAGAGCAAGACTTATACCAGGGGAAGTTGTGGGGTAGGAAAAGACAGATTTTATTATAATAATAATAGCTACTGTTTATTGTGTACTATTATGCGAAGGCTTGCTACTAAGCACTTTTAATATATATTTTTAATCTTCACAACAACCCCTTGAGAGTAGGTGTTACTGTTGTACCCATTTTACAGATGAGGGAACTGAGTTTCAGTTTCATAGCTTATAAGAGGCAAAGCCATATTTTGAACCCAGA
The DNA here is from genome assembly GCF_014176215.1 of Rousettus aegyptiacus. NCBI lineage: Eukaryota > Metazoa > Chordata > Mammalia > Chiroptera > Pteropodidae > Rousettus > Rousettus aegyptiacus. Next base: position 122,924,761 of record NW_023416307.1, on the reverse strand, counting down.
TCAGCTAGGCTCCAAAGGCTCACTCTGTTATTTCACATTGAGCTTAACTGTTTAAGCTCCAAATTTATGGGTTTTTTTTTTTCTGTTTTGTTTAGTTTTTGCTAATCTGGACAGATATTTTTCTAACTAAGGACATAGTTGATTGGTTATGGAAACTAGGAGTTAGGAAGTCACATATAACATCTTGAAGACTCTGGGTTATTCTCTGTATTTCAGTGTCAGGCCTGGGCATTGATGCAGGTGAATGTAGGTGTAGGTTAGGGGGTTGGTGCAGTGGGTACCTTAGCAGTGGGTACTTTGACAGCTGTGCCTCGTATCTCTCTTACCTGCTGTCAGCTACCACATCTTACAGCTGCAGTGTTCCTGCTCTAACCTATCCCCCAACTCCTTCTGATTAGCTGTGCACTGGGAAACCAGACAACCAAGTTCATTAGATGTATATGCAAAGCACAAGTAAAGAGGCTCTGAAATGAGGCCCTTTTAGAAATGGAGAGCATGGGCTTCGTAACCCTGTATTATTTACTATTTCAGGCCTTTCTTCTTTCTTTTGGGGCCTCAGCCGAATTTAACATAGTCCTTCCAGTTTAGGGAGATGATACTGACTTTGGCTTCAGATATCTTGAAATTGAGGTGCCAATGGGGTAGTCCCATGGAGATGTCTCCAGTCAGGGTTGTGCTGACCAGTATCATAGCCACTTGAAATTTGGCTGGTCTGATTTGTGAGCTCTTGAAATGTGGCTAGTCTGATCCGCGATATGCTATATGTGTAAAATACACTTAGATAAAAAAGGATGTCAAATATCTCATTAATAAACTTTGTATATTGATGACATGTTTATCTAAATGTGAGTCATTGATTGCATATGATATTCCAAATAATGAGTTGAAAAAACTGTATTGTTAAAATTAATTTCACCTGTTTCTTTTTCACATTTTAATGTGGCTATGCGAACATTAAAAATTACATATGTAATGATAAATGTGGCTCACAGTATATCTCCGACGGACAGCCCTGGATTAGATTCGACTGAGATTAGGTGCTGCAAAGATTTACCTGAGAGTCAAATGCATGCGGAGGAGAAGAGTTTGCTGACAGACCTCTAGGCCCTCTGCTCCACCTTCCTTCTGGCCAGGCTGGCATTCTGAGGCTGCTTGGCATCAAACCCAAGTCTTAGTTGGGGTGGAACTGTGAAATGATACTGGGATGAAGGAAGACTTGTACATCCTAATCCATGTGCAGTGGGGAGCCAGGCAGTGCTTTTGGAGCAGGGCTGTCAGGTGGAGTTGGATTCTTGGACATCTGCCTTCCTTACTCTGTCCGCAGTCTGGCCAGGGGAGTGGGCAGCTACTCTCTTTACCCTTCTATTTGTCCAGGTTCCTCCCATCCTGCAAAATTTAGCTGGAATTTTACCTTCTCCAAGAGATCTTCCCTACTCATGGCAACTCTTGCCTCTCAAACTCCTGCTGTACGTACAATGTGTACCACATCTTTTATTCTTCTATGGTCAGTAGATCCTCACCATCCACAAAGGAAGAGGCCTTTTGCAAATATTCATATATTTTCTCCCATGAAATTTGGATGCCATGAAATTTGGATGCAGGGCACATAGCTGGACATCATTCTTGAAAAATGTAGAATTCAGAGGTGACCCTCAGAAGAACCATACATCACTGTCATAAGCTTTTAGTGTATCATTCTTGAAGGAATGAGATAATGGCTATTCAGTCATAATATTCCAAGGACTCGCAGCTCTGTCCTCTAATTGTTCTGTTAGTCTTTCTCCCTAACTCAACTGTGATTAGCCAGCAGGGATGTTCTTCTCTTCTTGACCCTAGAAGACTGTAATCTACAGTGCTGTGTGTATAGATGCAGGTATTCAATGAATTAACTGTAGAATGAGTGTAAGTTCCATGAGGGCAGCAGGGATGGTGACTTGTCAAGTTCAGCATTGTCTCGTGGGTACCTGGCACATAGAAAGCATTTAATAAGTAGTTGTCGAATGAATGAGTACAATGATACACACCTTTATTTGAGTGCAAGATATCATTCAGTTGGGTTTTGTTGGTGGGACTGTGTGTAGAACAAAGGTGTAGTCACTTTGTTTACAGAGTAACTCTTCAGTGGAAGGTTAAGGTATTGTAAAGATGATGGTGGAGGCATAAACCCAGGCAGAATATAATAGATTGGGTTGACATGGGCTGGGAAATCTTCTTAATTGTTCTGTTAAAAATGGTTAAGTTGGAGTGGAAATAAAGGAAACTGTACCTTTTTTCTCTTTTTCTCTATTTTTATCCTTTAGATTCACCAAAACCACCAGTTGCTCCCAAGCCAAAGACTGTCAGTCCCCTCACACCAGTGACTACACCCAAATTATCTTCGTCACCCCGGCCTGACAGTCTTCACAGTCCTAACTCCATGTCGAGGGGGCCAAAACCCCCCATTGCGCCTAAGCCCAGGCTGGACACCTCCAACGAGTGGAGAGCCAGTGTGTATATGATCAACAGCTTGAACAAATGCAGCAATGGGAAGCTGCTCTGTGTAGACAGGGGGCTTTATGACGAGCAGCAGTCCAACCTGGAGTGCCCCGAGGCTGAGGCCGATGAGGATTACATCGTGGTCCCCAGGGCTCTGCCAAGAGAGGACGAACCCAGGGGTGGCGACTCTGTGGAGAATGCAGTCATGGTGGCTCCAGATGCCGCTAGCGAAGAGGAACACCAGGAGGGAAGTGAGGAGGAGGGGACGGGAGCTGCTGAGGACGTGTCAGCCCCAGCTGAAGTTGCACTGAGTGGAGGGGAAGACGAAGGTGTAGCCCCCTCTCCTGAGAATACGGGGGCAGATGACTGTGCCCAAGACCCAGGAGCAGAGGAGAAGAAGCTCACAAGTGAGGAGGAAGAGAAGCTTGCAGAAGACAACATGTACAACCCGGAGCACAGGGGCACTTGGGATGGAGAGGCGGTCTTTCCGAGTGATACCATTCTCACTCAAGTCAATGTAGAGGGTCCAGCAGCTCCTGGAAAGGATCCCAGACCCCCTGGGGCACCCAGGGAGGCAGAGGAGGACGATGAGGCAGGCTGTGCCAATGAAGAACCAGGGGAGCCAGATGAGGGTGTGGATTTTGATAGGCCCACTGAGAGGGGCGCAGAAGATGCCAGTGAGGAACCCCTGGAGAATGAGGAATTGGCCACAGGTGTCCAGGAGATGAAGACAGCTGTAGATAGCCCTGAAATCTCTGAGGAGGAGTGTGCAGGTGCCACAGGCAGTGGCAACCAAGATGATCAGGATGAACAACCTGACCAAGATGTGAAAATTGACCGAGAAGAAGTGGAAGCAGTTACTGAAGAGGCGGGAGAAGATGCTGGAGAAGGTGAAGATGCCGTGCAGGATGATCCTGCTGAGGAGAGCTGCCAGATCATTCCTTTCGAGGGTGACTGTATGGACGACTTCATGACTTCACTCTCAGGAAGTCCCTACGAGTTCTTCCCTACCGAGAGCACCTCTTTCTGTAGCGAAAGCTATGCTCCGCTTTCTGAGTCAGCAAAAGGCTTAGAGGCAGAACAGGAAGCAAAGTCAGGGGAATGTGCAAAGCAAGATGCAGTGGCTGGAACTTTGTGTGGCCAGCATGGCTCCCTGCAGAGTGGCTCTGGGGAGGGCCCTTCTGTCCCCGATGTGGTGATAATGTCGGAGGATGAGGATGCCATAGATGACGCACTCACCAATCCCTACGAGATGGGAGTTGATCTGGCATGTGGAGCTGACCCTGGAGAGGGAGTAAAGCCTGAGACACAGGCTTCATTAGACACCCTGAGTGGTTATGGCACGAAAGAAGTAGACTGTGATGCTGAAGGTGGCCTGGTCTCCATCGATAGGAAGAACATCATCTCAAGGGCCAGGCCCCACTCTGGGAAGGTGGCTGGCTACGTCCCAGAAACTGTCCCGGAAGAAACTGGACCAGAAGCTGGCTCATCAGCCATTGGCATTGGAGGTGCCACCGAGGAGGCAAGAAAGATGGTTCTGTCATTGGAGGGGAAGTCACTGGAAGCCAACAGGGCCTTGCCAGCAAAGCCCAGAGCCTTCAGTTTATACCCTCGATCATTCTCTGTGGAAGGCCGAGAGATCCCAGTCTCTGTGTACCGAGAGCCTGAGGTGTCTGGCTTAGACAACCATCGGATCAAAAGGAAAGATGACAATCTCTCTCTGCCCTGTGTGATTGGTTCCTCCGGGAGTTTCTCCCAGAGGAACCACCTTCCGTCCAGCGGCACCTCCACACCATCATCTGTGGTTGACATCCCACCACCTTTTGACCTGGCTTGCATCACCAAAAAGCCCATCACAAAGAGCTCTCCTTCGCTTCTGATTGAGAGCGAGCCTCCAGACAAGCACAGCAAGAAGAAGAAATCGTCCTTTAAGCGGTTCCTGGCGTTAACATTTAAGAAGAAGACCGAGAACAAAGTGCATGTGGATGTCAACGTGTCTTCTTCCAGGTCCTCTTCGGAATCCAGCTACCACGGGCCTTCCCGGCTTCTCGAAATTGACCGCAGGAGCCTCAGTAACTCCCCTCAGCTTAAGACCCGGACTGGCAAGCTCCGGGCTTCCGAGTCACCCTCCTCCCTCATCTTCTACAGGGATGGCAAGAGGAAAGGTGTCCCCTTCAGCAGGACGGTGTCCCGAGTGGAGTCCTTCGAAGACCGTTCCCGGCCCCCCTTTCTGCCCTTGCCCCTGACCAAGCCCCGGTCCATCTCATTCCCCAATGCCGACACTTCGGACTATGAGAATATTCCAGCCATGAACTCGGACTATGAGAATATCCAGATCCCTCCCCGAAGGCCTGCAAGGGCTGGGACATTTACGAAGCTGTTCGAAGATCAGAGCAGAGCTCTGTCCACAGCAAACGAAAATGATGGCTACGTGGACATGAGCAGCTTCAATGCCTTTGAGAGTAAACAGCAGAGCACAGAGCAGGAAGCAGAAAGGTACCGTGAAATTAGTTTTCTTTGTTGTGTAGCAAATGTAACTGAGAAATAAACTTTGGCATAGGGGAAAAAGGGACTTGCTTTTTTGCCTCAAGCTGTATTTCTAGCTCTGTGACTTGGGGTCAGTGGCTTTACCTCTGTGAACCTCAGTTACTTCATCAGTGAAGTGGGATTCATGCTACCTTATAGCAGAGTGTTTGAGAAGATCAGAGTAAATAATCTATGTGAAAGTATTGTCTAAAATGCCAAATTTGATACAAATGCGAGCATGTATATTTGCATTATTTGGTGGACATTTCTCATCTAGGTAGATGGCTTTGCTACTCCCCTCTGGGAAAGTCACCAAAAGAGAATGTTCTGGAATCTTGCCAAACTAAATATCTTTCACCATCAGGAAAATACCCTAAATTGAGATTGATACATTTTTATTATGTAAATATACACTCTATTGAAGGTAACTAGAAAAGACTATTTAAATTGTTTAAAAAGCCAAGGGTGCCCTGAGCTAAATTTCTGAATAGAAGTCTTTGAGAGGTATATGTAAGCTGATTTTTAGGGGGAACTCATTCACCTTGGAAGTGAGAGTAAAACACTGAAATTATTGACAACAGTGGGGGTTTTCTGACCCCACCTTTCCAAGACCAACTGAATGCCCTTATTAATCATCCCACGTGGATAATTGCCAAAGCTTGCCGTTCCTTCCATATTTGGATGCAACTTAAAAGTGATGCCTTTCTATCCCAACCATTATACTCTTTGGAGGCACCTGATCCGAATTAATGAAAAGCCAAAATAGTTATGATTTTAAAGGAAATCCTGATTTTTTTTTCCCCCTGTGTACACTAACTTAGCCCAGTCCCAGACAGATGTGGCTGCTAGGGCTTCCTAGGGGACCTGCAGTAACAAATAGATAAGGATGATTTGCAATTAGCGTTAGCCGTCGCTGGAGTATAGACGCTGGAAGTGTTTGTATGGTTTATTCTCTTGAGTTTTTCACATGGTTCCCCACCCTGGTTCCATCTTCTCCCTACCCCAAGCCCGGGCGAGGCTATTAATTAGTTCTTTCTTGGATGAACTAATTGTTTGCTGGAGCAGAGGTCAACACCAGCGGTGCTGGAAGAACTGAGTTTAGTTCGGATAATGTGAATGTGTGTGAAGAGGACACGAGGGGCAGAGCCGACAAGGTCATTGCATCAGTAGTTATCAGCAGGGTTTGATGAGACCCAGCCCTAGCTCAATTGCCTCCTAGCACTAAATATAGCTAAACTTTGAAGCCACAAAATCTCCGTAGTGGAAAGGATCTCAACAGGCATATGGTCAAACCTCCCACCTCTAACAGGTCTCTCTTGATGGAGTCTGTGCTTGAATTCCTCAAGCCACAGGGAATTCACCACCTCTCAGAGCTGCCTCCCCTGTGCTAGGTACTCTTAAGTTTTTCTTTCTGACTGAGGCAAAAGCTACCTCCCTTTAATATCCCTACCCCGCTCATGCTGGCTCTTCTCTCTCAAGCCAGGTGAGTGAGCCCATTTTCTCTTTTGTGTATGACAGCCCTTCAGAATTGAAATCTGCTTCTGTAGAATCACAGAATGTCTGAAGGGAACTTCAGACATTTGGTTTTGTTACAGAGGAGGAAACTGAGACACAAAAAGGGAAAGGGACTTGCCAAGGGTCTCTGAGCAAATTAGTGGAGATATCAGTTCTAGCACTCAAATTTCCCGACTCTTGGTTCAGGAATTTGCAGTGAATTATGTGAAGGGATGCCGGGTCTGGTTTGTGCATGCTGCTCACTATGAGACCCCAGGCTACATTCACCTTTTAATCTGTATGTAGTGCCCCAATGGGGTTATGCAGTATATAAGCTACTTGGCCATATGCAGAGAGGCCTTGTGGCCTCGGTCTGTACTTTGTCCAAAAAAACAAAACAAAAGATTCCTTCATTCAAGCTAACATGACTTTAAGGGAATAAAATGCCCAAGAAAATGCGAATACTTCCATATCTTGACTGCTTTCTGTGTGCTAGGTGCTTTCCCTGCATGATCTCACATTTGATGCTACAGCCTGGGGGCTTGGTTGAGTATCCTAAACTGTCAGACTCTGAATTTCAAAAGCACTGTTGCCCCCCTCTGATACTATTCCGCTAAAGGCCAGACTGACTGGGATAAATCTGTGCAGGAACCACATCCTCCTGGACGTCAATCAGCAAGCAAAGCTTTCTTCCGTTTTCCTGCAAGAAACAGATGGAAGCAGAGGGGGAGAAAAATCCCCCCTTTGGGCTGGAACAGGTCTGGGCAAGGGACGTTTCAGACACATCAAGTCGAGAGGCACAAGGGACTGCTTTGGGAGAGGGGGCCCCACTATTGCTTTGCCTGAATAGGAGCTTTGAGAATCTAGTGGAAGGGTGCCACTGATCTAAGATGCATACCTAGCGGCGCTTCAGATTGGACAGGCTGAGTGGGTGGTGAGGCAGTTCCTCCTTCTGCCACTTGTCCTGTCTCCACACCTTGCTTGAGTATGAGGATCAGAGGCAAAAATCAGAATGAATGAATACCAACAGTCCTGAAAGAGCACAGGGCAGTACTTCCAGTGCATCGGGAGAAGTGGGTTCAAAGCCCACTCATCACTGACTTCCTATGGTGTCTTGGAAAGGGTTGGGCCACAGTTTGCTCATCTGTAAACTGGTAAGATTGGAGCAGATCTGTATTTCTCAACCATCCACCTTTCCTGTAACACCTTTATATTTCTGTTACACCACCTATGCTCTTAGTTGTCTTTAAAGAAATCACCTTTTTTACTTAAGAAATATTTAGAAAGGAAATTTTATGTCACTATTGGGAAGTGGAAAAACAGTATCAGTTGCCATAAATAGAAGACAACTGTACAAATAAGATACAAAGGAAAGTAAGCTAACAGTGGTAAAGTCTGGCTTGAGGTTATTACTTGCCAAGGCTGTGAGCTGAAGGCTTGGTCCCTTTGTTAAACAGGGAGAGGTGTTAAAGACATCCTGGCACCACACAGAGACTTTCTACTTGGCATAATCAGAAAGATTCATAAGGACTGAAAAGGGAATAACTCTCTCGTGGTGTGATTCAATGTTATTTAAATACAAGTCCTTTTTCCACTAAAAGTACCTCCCATCAAGAAACTGAGGAATATATAATAGAATTCAGAGAGCCTTTAGGGACCCCTAAATCAGAGCAGCAGCTCAGGGGCTAATGGATGATGATAAACTTCTATGCAGTTACTTCCCCTGAGATTTGTATACACAGATGTAACATTTTAGGAGCTATAATAATATTCTTATTAATGACCTTCTATCTTATAAAATAAAGGTGTACACATTGTTACCTATGTACATTTTCCCCATGGTATACAAAAAAAGCTTTTTGTCATCCTTTAAAGTGTATCCCCAAATATTCCCTTTTTCCTAAATTGACCCTTATGCACAAAAAAAGGGGATGAGGCTGGAGTTTTAGTTTAACACTCTTACTTTTCAAATAGGATGTTTTGGTTGGGGGAACCCAGTCTTGACTTCTGAATATCCCATGGCATCTCAGTATGTTGGTTATGCACCAGGAGCTTGATAAATGGGTATTGATGACCAGGGGTTTTATGATTCCATGTGAGTTGGTGATTTTGAGCTTCACAAGGGTTCCAGAAAGAACTATCACTTATAAGTTCCAATCTTCAGCGACACAGTGGCCGATGCTTTGGATATATTTATTAAATACTTGGTTGATGCAAAACACCAAAAAAAAAAAAAATTGGTTTGTTCTAAGTGTCTCATTTAAAGGTCCATAATTGTCTGTTTTATGCATGATGCTGAGTCTTCCTTAATCACAGCATTATATACATCACAGATCCCCGATGCCACTTTTCTCCAACATTTCATTATGAAAATGTTAAAACTTACAGAAAAGTTGAGTTTTTACAGTGACTGTCTGTACGCCCGTCACATAGATCATAGCATTAACATGTTACCACGCTGGCTTTCATATCTTTCTGTCCAGCGCTCTCTCTATCCATTAATGCATATTGGTTTTGGTGTGTATGTAGTGGCTTTTTATGTTTACAGTGAAAACACTGCAGCCCAGGGAGAGCCTGTGAGAGCACAGAGATAGACTTTTGAGCCAAGCTGCCTGGATTTCAGTCTACACGCCAGCACTTACTATGTGTGTGACTTCAGACAAATTACTTATCTCTCTCTGCCTCAGTTTCTTTATTATCTCTAAAAGGGCATGGTAACAGTACCTGCCTCATAATGTCATTAAGACTACGCAAGTTAATACAACCCATAGCGAAGTGATCAGTAAGCATTAGCTGTTATTAAGTGACATGACCAAGGTCACATAGTGATGGGTGCAGTATTAAAATTTGATTCCAGGGGTATGGGTGGAGAGTCTGATTCCTGTTACTATGGGGTGTCTCTGTTTTTCTGTCTCTGTCTCTGTCTCTCTCAAGACTGTTCTTCTGCACGTTTGACTCAGTGTTCAGGATATTACATCGGTAAAATTGGGACCATGAACTTGCAAACTTTAGCAGTGGGATGTGGCATCAGCATTAGTTCTAACTCTTGCATGAGATGGGGTCATGCAGGAGTTAGGACTAACAACAGCCTGAGCAGTACTGATGTGGCATTTTTAGCAGCCTCTTACACCAAGGGCACTGCAGGACCATTACGATTCCATTATCATAATAGGAATGCCTTTCTCTGTGACTGACTATAGCTGTGATTTCACTTATAATTCTCGATTAGTTAGGCATGTTAGGACTTTCCAGTCTCCATTTTTCAGGTGAGAAAAACTGAGGCCCAGTGAAGTGGTGTAGACTAGTGGTCCCCAACCTTTTTGACACCAGGAACTGGTGCTGCTATGAGAATCTAATGCCTGGTGATCTGACGTGGAGCTGAGGCGGTGATGCCAGTGCCAGGTAGTAGTTGCAGATACAGACGAAGCTTCACTTGCTCACCAGCCGCTCTCCTCCTGCTGTGTAGCCCAATTCCTAACAGGCAATGGATGGCCTGGGGCTTGGGGACCCTTGATATAGATTATCCTCTATCACATAGGTAGTAAGTAGTTAAACCAAGATTCGAACCCAAGTCTTTCTGACCCTCAGTCCAGTGCTCTTTTCATTACCCATTTTCTTTGGTTGCAAAATGTTAGCTGGTGGTTTTCATCCCGTATCTGCCAAGTGTCCCTCTTGCAGGAGACAGGCTAGCACAGGCACTTTTATAATGTCGGCTTTGCTAATTGGTCCAAAGGAATCAAGGAAAAGTGAAAGGACACATTTTTTCCCCTTTCTTTGATGGCTGCTGGGTTTGTTGCTCTGTTGGCAGTTTGTCAAGAAGACTGACAAGCTTTCCTTGAACTGGCTAATGAGGTACTTAGATATCTTTCCCTCCCTCAGGGCCATGGTGGGACCCTTGCCTTCCTGTGGTCAGGTATGCCTGCAGAGCAGCCAGGAGCTCTGGGTTTGGAGCAGGCCATCTGTTTAGGATCTGCTGTTCCTTGGGGGAGCTTCAGATGATCCAGGCCACCTGGGAGCAGCAGTTCATGAGTGTTTGTGCCTTCCAGAGAGAGCTATGGAAAGTCCAAGGCCCAGCATTTCAGGACTCTCTTCTCCCAGCCCGGATTCTTATAGAGCTGTTCTTCGTTAGAATTCAGTTTGAATGGCATGCCCAAAAGTTTGAGGAAAAGGAGTGGGAAAATCATTGAATATTTTGGCTAATTGATGATGACCATTTGAGAAATGAGTAATTTTTGGCAAGGAACTGTGCCAAGTGAAGTATGGAAGGAGATGGCAAGGTGGACCAGGCACCATAACTTATTTCGGTGGATGTATGGTGGGGTGGAGGGAGGGTCCCTGAAATACAAGATAGAAAATGCTCAGGACCAAAAGAGTAGAAGTCCAAAGGGAAGGCAGGATGGCTTCATGGACAGGGAGGTATTTGACTGGATACTGAAGGAAAAGTAGGATTTCGAAACGTAGAGATAGGAGAAAGGGTTGAGAACATACAAAGAAACATAGGACCATGGTTTTTAGTAGGTAAAGCTGCAGTGAAAATGATTTGATCTTACTTCAGAAGATACCTTGGTATCTTTACTCTGGAAAACAGTTCACATTGCAGACATGAAGATATGGAGGAGATTGGGTTGAACGGCTTAAGGACTAAAACACCCCTTTTTCTAATTTCCAGTTCTTATAGCAGAATGTTGCACTGGCTCAGCTAATTCACTCATTTCTTCTAACATTTATTGAGCATCTACTCACCTGTCAGCTACTGTTCTAGGTAGTAGAGGGATGAAGGTCCCTGCCCTCAAGCCATTTCAGTCTGACTGGGAAGAGAGACTCCTAGAGGTCTTTAAAACCTGGTATGATAAAGGCTTTGTTAGAGGTCCCTCTAAACAATTCTAGAGACAGGTAAGGTGGGTATTGCCAGAGGAACAGGAGTTCATGATGGAGACAAACAGTCCAGAAGGAGCACAAGCCTGTGCCTGAGTCTGGGGTTAAGAAAGAACCTTCAAGTGTTCAGATGGAGCTCAGTATGCAGGTCTGTGAGATGAAGCTGGGGAGGCGGGTTGAGGCCCAGCCAAGAAGGGCCTTGTATAGAAGGCCTTGGTACCTACCCCCTGAGCAGTGGGGAGTCAGCGTGCGTTTTCAGCAGGGTTGTGCCACGATGAGGATGGTGCATTGTCACAGACACCTCGTTGGCTGGTGGAGAGTGGAGAGAATGGAGAGATGGGAAGCAGGGAGATTAATCAAGAGGCTGTTGCAATGGTCCCCTTCAGAGCAAATGAAGACCAAGCAGGGCTGCGGCCATGGAAAGAAGAGGAGTGGAGTTCTGGCACTAGAATGTCCACAGCGACCCAGTTCTCCAGTGTCAGCTCCAGGGCCAGCTTATGTCTGCCTTTGCGTTTCTCTTCTCATTCTTTTATTTATATGTTACAGTCTGTCTGGTCCCAAATAAATAAAAGATTTGAGTTGATTTCCAATAAAAAACATAGCAAGAAATAATAAGAATTCAGTCCTTAAAAAAAAAAAAAGTTAAATGATAAAAGCCAAGTCATAAAATTGGGGAAGGTAATTGTATAGGCAATCCAGACCAAGAATAGAGAGACCGCCATTAAAATTCTGAAGTATAGAATTAAATCCAGCATAAGGGTGACTCCTTCCCTCCTCCCCAGCCCCCAGAGTACCCCCAGCATTTTCAGGATGCAACAAATATTTTTCAGAAGTGATTCCCCGAGAGAGTGAAACCTGACTTTTACTTTTACGAAATAAAAATATTTTGTGCTGCAGCAACAAATATACGCATCATTGTAAAACAAAGGTGAATTACAGCCTTGGCTCTAAAACGTGGTTGGGGGTATGGCAGAGTTGCTACTAAGCCTCCTGCTGACTAATTCTATCCGTGCCCGAGAGCTGAGTGGCTGGATTTTCTGCACATCCCAGCCACAGTTTTCATTGGTATCTTTGTAACTGCCTGTAAGCTGGGAGCATTCCTATTATTACTATGTTTTTGACAAATGAACTCACGCAGAGCTTTCATTAAGTTTCATTGAAAGGACCTGGAAATGCCATAAAAATTATTATAATCTCAAAACCATCACATTCCTAATGCATATGGTTAAGCTTGTTGAAATTGACTGATGAGAATATTCAGTTTTTAATTTTCTGACTTAAGACCATATGCAGCTGTTTCTTTTAGCAATAATTTTTAATTAAATGCAATAAAATTTACAGGCAAAGACCCTAATAAGAAAATCGTGTCAGGAACACACTTATTGTAACATTTTACTAGCGTGATATTAAGGCCCCCAACTACTTTTTTCCTTGCAGAGCTATAACATAGACGAAATCCTGATTAAGTGTTCATCACAATGTGGTTTTACCTTCATAAAATCAGGGTTTCCCCCTGTGGGAGGTGTGAAAATAATTCTCACTAATAGAAGACAGTCTCATTGCATGAGTTCTTTGGTGAAATGTCAGCAGCAGGTCTCCTGGACCAGCTGAGCCCCAGAGGAAGTGAGGTCTTTGTTCCAGCCAGTGTGAATGGTGCTAGATGTATTTAGGCCTCCCTCTTCCCTGCCTGTTGATTGGGAATGAGCAGATCATGCACAGGATATAGCCAAAGAGAATCATCTCTGTGTTTAGTGCATTCCTTCAGTAAATCTGTATCAGGTACCTACTGGGTGCTTAGGTGCTGCTCTATGAGCTTCGGATACTGTAGCAAGTCCCTGCTCTGACAGAGCTGGTATTCTGGGGAGAGGCAGCCAGTAAACAGACTAATAAGTAAACAAAATAATCATAGAAATATGTATAGATAACAGCATCATTCTTTGGAGATGAGGTGATTCTTTTATGAAAAATTAAAAAAGTAATATGGTGGAAGGGACACTTTAGACAGGGTGGTCAGGGAAGGCTCTGAGGAAGTGACATTTTAGCTAAACCTGAATAATGATCAGACGTCATCAGGGAGAAGGGCATTCTGGGCAGAGGGACAGCAGGGACAAAGGCCCTAAGACTGGGGGCCCTTGTGGGGTTTCTGGAGAGGCCAGGAGGCCAGCATGGCTGGAGTACAGAGCACAATGGAAGAGTGATGGGGGATGGAGTAGACAAGGACCTTTGTAGAAGATTTGAATTTTACTTTCACGAGACACTATTCGAGGGAAGCGTTAGTACGCTAAAATGTTTGAATCATCTGAACTCTTCAGACCACTTTACAGGACTTGTATGTTTAGAGTCAGATCAGCAAATAATTTGAAAATGCAGTAAAGAGTATTTGTTATTCAGAATGGTTCTGGGAGTGTAAAGAGGTTTGAATTTAGGTCCTGGCTCTGTCCTTGACGATATGAGTTTTGAGTATCTAGGTCTTGGGTCTCTCTCCAACCTGTGACTGCTCTTGGAATCAGCAGTGCTGAGTTCCCCATCTGAATGCTCTTTACAGATGATGGCAGTGGTCCAGGGAACTGAGAAGAGACTGGCCTAGCCATACTGGAGGAAGGGTAGGAGGTGATAAGGTTTGGGAGGTTCTTGAAAAGGAATGCTCTGCATTTGGACTTGTACTCCGTATGGGAACTGATTTGATCTGTGAGCCATAAGACGCTATTGAAGGTTTTAGAGCAAGGGAGTGATGTGATCGGCTAGTGCTCTAGCACAATTACTGTTAGCTATATGGGGTGGAATGGAGGAAAAGAAGCCACCACAGTAAGGTGTATAAACATCAATGGATGGATGCAGGACAACAGGACCTAGCTTCTTCAGCCTCTCAGCATGGCTATTGCACAGTCGTTCAGAGCAGAGTTAACCCAATCTCAGGGTGGTCGATGGCATTTAAGCAGCATATGACAGAACCAGAGAGACAGTGTGGCACAGCAGGAAGAGAAAATGAGTTCAAGCTCAGCTCTACCCTTTGCTCAGTTTACCTCTGATCTGAACCTCAGTTCCTCACCTGTTCAAGTGATCTCTTCATCACTGAGCTATCATAAGGAGCCAGAGATAGTGCACATACAAGGGCTTTGCCAGGTATTAAAAAATAATACTGTCAGTCATGAGCTTTGCTGCTAGGAGGACATCTGTTGCTGTGTACCACAGCGCATGAGGCTTTCTTGAGCATTCACTGTATGCCAGGCACTGTCTTAGACACCTTATATTTTATATGTTCACTCAGTTAATCAGAAAAACAACCTTACCACATACCTTTTTTATTTTTTTATTTTTATTTTTTTTTATCTACACTCAGCAGATGGGAGAACTAAGGTATATAGAATTAAGGACCCAAGGTCATATGGCTGGTCGGCAGATCTAGAATTTTAACCCGGGTAGCTTCCAGCACCCATGCTGTTAACTCTGCTTTGAGGTCCTTATGTGCATCATTTCACTCAACTTGCTGAATGCCCCTTTGGAAGTAGCTATTCAGTTTATTTTAATAAAAGAGGAAACAGGTTCAGAGGGGTGACATGACTTGTAATTCAGTAAGTGATGAAGCTAGGACCAGAAGGAAGGCATTTCTAGGTATGAGCTCTTCCCTTTTTCTGGTTCACCCGCTTCGAGAACTTCCCACCTGGAACTGACCCTCCAAATGTCAGTGGTGAATACACACAATGGGGTATGAATCTTCAAAATGGAAACATCCTTGTTATAGGCATTCGGAATGGACAGCTTATAACGATAGTCCGCTTGCTTAGGTACACATGGCCAGGGGATGATGTGAAAACTGTATAGAAAGGGAACAGCACACACTATTGCAGTAACAGTCAGTGGGATGATATTATGCAGGAGGTTAATACCTCCTTAGATCGCCTTGTTAGGCTCAGGCAGGGCCCTTGGGGAGTTTATCATCTGTGCTTATGATACTGCAGGTCAACAGGACAAAAAGCTCATAATAATTTCTGAGTGATGAATTAATACGTTTCATCTGGCCCTTTGAGAATGCCCTGAGACTGCCCAGCCTCCAAGAGATGAAGGCAGCCGCTGAGCCATGTGTCGGGGAATTCTGAGCTTGCAGCTGAGAACTGTGGTGGTTCCCTGTCTTGGAGAGACATGTGTCTTTGACTCTTTTCCTACAAGATGAATGTCTCAGTGTTGAGATTGTTTTTCAGGATGATGTGGCTGGTTTCTGTGTAAACAAACCCATTTTCTGCATGCACAAAGTTGATCTGGAGGCATGGATAGGACCCAAAGGAAATTCATTCAGGTCAAGGCATGACCCAAGAACTTGAAATTGTAGACTTGCTTGCATGATTATAATTAAGAAGACAAGAGACACACAAAACTCCTGCCTTACAGAATCTGCTTGGAGACCTTAGGTTCTGCTGTACTCTATTTTGATGAGACTTTCTTATACTGAATGATGTCTTGTGAGGTAGTGAGCTCACCATCATTGTAAGTAATTAAGCACAAGTGGAAAGGATGCTAGAATCTTATCATGAGGCTGTTGTGACTTGCACAGGCCAAGAAATCTGAGTTCTTGGGGTCATTTTTGGCTGGGCAGATAGAGTATTAAGGAAGTAGGTGGACTGCTATAGGTAGGTATCGCCTCAGCAGTCCCTGAAAGGTGTCCAGGCCCCAAGATTGGAGAGTGCCCAGAGTACTAGGAAGACTCACTATCAACTCTGAGACCAGTTCCAGAAAGTGCCTCCTATAACCATGAAGCATGTTTTTCATGCTCAGTGCCCACTGCAGCCAGATCCTCTGAAGGGCAGAAGTGCCGAAAGGCTGACCCGCTGAAAAGGCAGCACTTGAAGGGTGATAGCCCTGGCTCAGTCGGGCTTGTCTCGGGAGAGGCAGAAGTCTTCTTTTCAGAGTCAAGGGCCTGGCCACACAGAAGTGATGGGAAGATGAGTTATTTGGTGCTCCTGGGGGGCTCCCTCACACACAATCTCAGTAGTTTTCAAACTTTCTGTTGAAGCAGGATCCTTTTTCAAATGAAATTTTACTTGGAACCTCAAGATAGAAGGCAAGGGTTTGTTATTTAGTTCTTTCATAAGTTTAAACTTTTAATACTTTACAGGAAGTCAATGAGATTGCTATGATGAATAGAAATCTTGGAAATTGGGAGTTATGGATTGCAGTGCTGCTCTTACAACCTAATGAGGGCCGGTGATGGATTAAAGTGGTATATTATGGAGGTAGAGAACATGTTTTCTAAAGCAGATGGCTGGGTTCAAATCCCAGGTCTGCCGGTTACTAGCGGTGTGTCCTTGGGCAAATTACTTAACTTCTTTGTGCTTTAGCCATCTCATGTGTAAAATTGGGGAAGATGGCATTACCTACCTCAAGAGGTTGTAAGGTTTGAATGAGTTAACATTTGCAGGGTGCATTTTAGATATCATCGTTAACACTACAGCAGGATCTGTATCCACGAAATTCTAAGAAGACATTTGTGAATCCTCGCCCACTGGAGCTTAGGGTTTTTGAGGAACACGGTTTGAAAATCCATCTCATTTTATATAATCTGGACACTCTTCTCTTAATAAGTGCTATCTGTTGGGTATACATATTTATGGCTTTTTCACCAGTACTTTAATCAGTGGTTTACCCTTTACCAGACATAGTAGGGTGGTGGGAAATGGTGGTTTCTGCGCATCATTCAGAAACAGGCTTCTTGTTCTGTTGAGGGGGGAAAGGTATGGCAGATTAAGAAGTAGTTTATAGGTAAATAACTATTGACTCATAAATTCCTGGATTATAATAACCCCTCATCATCTGTTTTATAAGAATGGAAACAAAATTAGCAATGTGAATGGGGAAAGGAAGCAACATTGAGCAGGTTCCACTCTCTGTCAATAAATATATACTTGTATATACTCCCCGCTCTTGTGTTATCTCATTGATTATCAGCCCCATTTACAGGTCAGAAAGCTCAGACCATAGGCCATCATGTGGCAGGGGAGGCAAACAGAACCCATAACAGGCACAAGGAGACAGGTCCCTATCCCACTGAGCAGTGCCTTCTCCTGGCAGGAGTTGCCCCCATCTTAGGAGGCAGTGAGTCACCCTCACTGTGGGTGTGTGCCAGAGAGGCTGTCCTAGAGACTCCTTTGGTGGGCAGAAAGCTGAACTAGAAAACCCAGAAAGTTCAGAAGGTCATGAAACCTTGATGTGGCAGCCACATGCTCATTTACTGTACTTTACAGTTTATAAAGCTTTTCCATGCCTGTTCTCTCGCTTCTCCCAACAGTCACTGTTTGACGTAGGTAAGACACAGATTAAAAGCACAATTTAGAAACAGTCCTGAGGGAGCATCAGGGGTAGCCAAGGAGAGTTATTTTCTGGGTGGGGCCTTGGGTGAGCCAGTTTCCTGAAGGTTTCTCAGTCTCCTCAGCTGTAACAAGAGGGTATTGATAGTGATACATATCTAATGGTTAAGAGTAACTCATGCTAAGTGCTTGGTGCAGGGCCTGGTGTGTAGTAGCTTCTCTGTGAATGTAATTATGGGATTATAATGATCGTACCTACCATGGAGAAAGGATCCAAGACAGTGTAGGAAGAGGAGGCCCCTATAAGACTGAGGGTTTGGGTAATACCAGGGAAGAGGTCATGAAGATCAGAAAGGGAAACAGAGGCTCAAGATCATATAGTCGGTATGTGGCAGTCAGACATACAACTCTGAGATGTTGTCTGCACAGCCACTATGCCATGTGTTCCAAGGGAATTGAGGTGAACAAAGCTGGTCCCTGGGACCAACCCAGGACAGGGTGTGGCGAGTCCTGGGCCACACCTGGAGCTGCTCTTGGTGATAACAAGAAAGGAGGGTGATGTCATGCAGCTAGGGATTGTTCTGGGCCCACGCCCCCTTCCCCCCCCCTTCCCGGGAAGCTCCTTGTAGATGCTACATCTGGTTACTTTCCAGGGAGGTCCCTGGTCCAAACCCAAGTTTCCTTGCCGGCCTGAGGCCACAGGTCAAGTCTCCGTTCAGAGCTGTAGAGTGAGTCAGTGGCTGGCTTAGCAGGGATTAGACTTGCCTTGGCTGTTTAGCCTCTGCGATGAGCCCCTCCCACCCCAGGCCCCAGGCCTCCATCCAAAGCCAGCCAGCAGCACTTGTATTGAAGAGGCGTTTGTCCCAACTTTGGTCTTCCTTTGACCCTCCCCTGTACCCCAGTATTGGGGAGGAAGGTTCAAGATACCACTGAACCTGTCTGAATTCCCTCACTTTACAGAAGAGAAAACAGGCCAGGAGAGGGGACTTGCTTCCTCGATTCCTCAGCCCACTAGAAGAGCTGCCTCCCTCTTATATAAGTGCATGAGGTAATGATGGAGAGGAGGACAGTGAGGACAAAGGAAGGGCATGACACTCTGATGGGGGAATTTCAGACACTGTATGAAATGCTTGGGAAAGTGTTCTGGAACAGAAAGCCTTCTTTGTGTTACTCAGACCCCAGCAGGTGACGCCGGCCTTGCAAGCCAGACCTTTCCAGGATGGATCACTTTCTCCTTTGCACCTGTGTAGAACCTGCCCTCTGTGTTGTTTATGTAACTATCTCCCTTACTGCACTGTGAGCCCTTTCAGGGCATCACCACCTACAGCTCATCCCCATGTCCCCAGCACTTGGCATAGGGCTTGGTACTCAGACGATGCTCAGTAAATGTTTGTTAAATAGATGGATGTATTCTGGGGATAATTGCGTTATCTCAGAGGGGCACACCCCACCTGGGTAGGACTATCCATATATTCTTTCCAAGCCCCAGCAGTGCTCTGGGTGCAGGGACAAGAGAAACAAGGCAAGTTGACAGTCAGCCTGAGGAGATGGACATGAAATGCCTGATTTCACAGTTAATTATTTAAATTCAACTATGCTAAGTGTTACAAAGAAGTGCAGGCAGTTCTAAAAGCTTCTAACAGGCGCCTTGACCTATTTCTGGCCGAAGAACCACTGAGAAAATGAGACTTGGGCTTGGTGCGGAAATATGTTGAGGAATTAACTTGATAGAGGGTGAGGGACAGAAAGAGTGTTCCAGGCATGGGGAACAAAGTGTACACAAGGACTCTGTGAGAAAGTTGCAGTTATCTTTCCCATTTCACAGGTGAGGAAGCTGAGGCTCAGAGCATAGACATGACATGCCTAAAACCACATAGGTATCAAGGGGAGAAGCTGTAGTTTGCCTCTAGGTCTCTAACTCCAGAGCCTAGACCCTTTCTCCTGCCATCTCTGCCCTGGACAGACAGGAAGCCAGAGCTGGCCTATGTGACATCACAGTGTGCTGGGCCAAAGCCCTGCATTCCCACTGGGATGGTATACTCCACATATTCACCTCTCTACTCCCTTCCTCTGTGCACCCAGGGGCTCACTCACACCCAACTCCTTCCTTTTCTCATTTGCTCTGTACTTCATTTGTCTTTGCATCACCTGTGTGATCTGGGCTTCTGTCTCAGCCATGCTATGGAGGATCAGGCTCCTGACAGTCTGGGATTTTACCACAAATAAGTCTGACCTTGGAAAACATCTGTGAGCCCCCTGTCTAGAAAGAAATACACAAACCAATTTAAGGCACATTCACCGGGCATATACTACATGCCAGTATCTGCAGGATTGGGAGCTAGGGACCACAGATGAGGCTCAGAGTTAAAGTCTGGAGGGGAGGCTGATCTATAAACAGCTGACTGGATGCGACTCTAAGTCCAATAGGAAAATGAACAACATCCTGGCAGCACAGAAGGAGCGGCCAAGTGCTTTGAAGTAAAAGCTTCCCTGAGGAGTTTGCAGGGTTCAGATTGAACATTTGAACTGGGCTCGAAAGACCAGTAAGAGTTTTCAAAGTTAAGAGTGTGGGAAGGGCTTTCCACAAGGAAGGGACGGCATGCGCAAAGGCACACAATTGGAACCGGCCTGAGTGTACAAAGACCGAGGACAAGTGCACAGTGGCCAGACCGCATGGGATAGGAATGGCTGAAGGTGAGAGTTTAAAGCCACTGGCTTGAGGTTTTGAAGTGTGGCAGGTAGACGCAGAGACTGAGAGTGCAGGTTAGCAGTGGGCTCCCTAGATTCTCAGCCAGAGGAGGCAATCCCTTGCAGCCTTCAAAGGACCTTCCCCTGCCCTTTTCAGCCTTCATTGAATTTATCTGGGATTATGCGAGCTCTGCTCCCTCACAGTTGGAGAAGGGGAAGAAGGTATGGATATAACAATGTCTTTTGAGGCTACGGCCTGGTCTGCCTCCCAATTATCCCCCAAGAGGCTACTACTCTGCTCTCAGGGCTTCATTCTCAAGTTGTTGCTAATCGAAGATGCCTTGTTGACAGGCATAAATTAGTTTCCTTTGAATAGGCCAATTAGAGCTAATAGCTGGGGAGAAAATGTACTTAGATGGCTTTGGTCCAAGGACTAGACTTCTCTAGATTGTGGCTTTTCAGAGTCCTGGTCGCTGAGTCGGCATCTGGCTTATCCCATCTCTGTCTCTTTAGCCTAAGGAGTAGCTCAGTTTTGTATAAAGTCCAGCCCTCATGAATTCTCCTCTCACAGGCTGGGAATTACTTGTGGGCTCTCTGTGACTCACCATATCTAAAATGATTGATTATGGTTATTCACAAAGGTGTTCATGGTCTCCCACAGTTTATATTTGGGCTTGGAGCCCTGAGTTTCTGTCTGAGAGAAAGAAATGGCCCAGAACATCTGGGCCCTTTGGCTTGCTGCCTCTTGCCTTAAATCTTTTTACCGTGTTCTCCTTTTTGGGCCTCGGTTTCTCTCCTAACAAAATGAAGGGCTCAGGGAAGTGATTTCTAAGGGCTTTTTGGAGTCTGAGATGACACACCAGTTTGGTCTTGCTGCCTAGTAGTTGACCACACATTTATTGGCTTTAAACAACATCCATTTTTTAATCTCAACAATTCTTTGGATCCTCGGGCCAGATATTCTGTTTAGCATCTCACAAGGCCAAAACCAAGGTGTTGGCTGGCCTGGACTTTTATCTGGAGGCTGTCAGGGAGAATCTATTTCCAGGCACATTCAGGTTGTTGGCTGACTTCAGTGCCAAGTAGGACTGAGGTCCCTATTTTCCTGCTGGCTGTCAGCTGGATGCTAGGCTGCCTACATTTTTATGCCTTCCATGCAGCCTTCTCCAGCAAGGGTGGGTTGAGTGTTTCTCACAGGTTGAATCTCCATCTCCAGCCAGACTAAGCTTTCTATTTTAAGGACCCGTGTGATTAGATTGGTCTACCCAGATAATCCAGGATAATCTCCCTATTATAAATACATCCGCAATGTTTCTTTTGCCATGTAATGCAAAATATCCATAGGTCCCAGGATTAAGGTGTGGACATTTTGAGGGCCATGATTCTGGCTATAACAGTGTAACCTCTGACCTCATCCCCCAAAGTCATTCCATCCAAAGGTCCCCAAGATCTAATTCCATGACAGCATCAGCTCAACAGATCTCATCTGAATTTCATCAGCAGCAGAAATCCCAGATCTTATCGTCTAAATCATCTAATTGGGTATGGGTGAGGCTCTGGGTATCATACATCCTGGGGCATAATTCCTCTCCATCAGTAAACCTAGGAAACTAAAGAAACAAGTTATCTGCTCTCGCAACTGCAATAATGGGATTAGTTCTAGACATTCCAGTTCAAACGGGGAGAAAATGGAAAACGGAGTTAGATGACATTTCAGATGATCTCATACCCCTTTCCCAAAACTGTGGGGAAAAAAATATAGCAGAACCAGACCCTCAGCTTCCTCTTCACTTCTGTAGGTAGTGGCTGACTGTGTTCTAGCCTGGTCTTTGGCACCCTGGGAGAATACTTTTGCACAGAACACTTTTGTACAGCTTTGTATCAGTTGGTTAAAAGCAATAGGGAATGTAAGCAAAACATGGGAAAAACGATTTAGGTAAGGTTTAAGAACGATGTTTGATATGAAAAGGGTTTGCAAGCTTCCCTTCCTTTCCTCAACACCAGGAAGTGGGAAATGCACGGATTTTTGCGTTAGAACTGCCACTTTCCACCTGTGTGGAATTAAAGACGTCATTTCGCCCCTCTGAGCCTTAGTCTCCTCTGCTATGGAGTGGAGCTATTACTGCATACCTCATAGACTCGTCGTGAAGATCCAGTGGGAATAGTATGTGAAAAGAAAAAAGACAATCCCACCATGCCAACATAATCACTATTAGCACTGGGTTGTGTTTTATTCTTGTTTTGTGTGAAACTAGGGTGTGTTAATGTGGGTGTAGTCATGTTGTGCATAAAATCTCCTATCTTGCTTCTTTTATTAAATTGCATATTTTAAGTATGTGCCTAAATTATTGCATAACTTACTAAATTAATTAAAAATGATTAAGACTGAGCTAGGCTCTGCAGATACAGCAGTACCAAGTGACTGCACACATACTCCATCGAAGTGGTCGTGCCCTAAATTAATGTACTCATTCCCTTTCACTGTTAATTCAGGGTGTTTGTAATATCCTGCTGCATTGTATAGAATGCTCAGATGAACATATTTGTAGTTAAAGCTTTTTCAGCATTTGGGTCTGTTTTCATAGAAGGGGTGGCAGGGGGACAAGGGATTCTGTGGTGCCAGAATGCTCTCTGCTAATCACCTAGGCCTGCTCAGTTGGCCTCATCTGAGACCAGAACAGTGGTACCACCAAGGGGCCACCGATGAGGAATAATTGTGAAGCCCATTAATAAAAGCGAAGACAGTGGGGGTGGTAATGGTAAAGTGCAGGATGAATGGCCCCCCTCTGTGGAGGCGAGGCTGGCGTGTGTGCACTTGCAGAATACCGGGGCCCGCTGGGGTAAACTCAGCTCTGCAACTGGTTGGTATCAAATTATGGAGGGCTGACAGGCAGAGATGGTTGAATAATTCAAGATTCTGAGGCACAAAAAGGGTTACTGGAGAGAGGAAGGAAATGACTAGGCTTAGTTAAGGAGAAGACAGATTTTTTTTAGGATAAGATTATAGAAAAGATATAGGAAAAGTCAGACGCCAGGGGCACAGGTATAACTGACAATTATCCTTTCTCCCTGATCTAGAGAGGACACAGGTTGGGGAGTGGGGTCCCAAGTGGTCTTCTAGGGATCAGAGCACGAAAGGAAGTGCCATCACCAGGCAGTGCTGACCTTGGCAATATGCTTGGGGCGGGGGTACCTGCCTTCCCAAACAACCTTCTCTTGCCTGCTTTTCACAGTGCCCAGTCACTTGAGAGTGCTTATTCCTGGGGGTTTATAAGCTCCTGAACTCTACCCCCACAGTGTGCTAGGGTCCCAGATCCTGGCTTCCTGCCATCCTTATCCCCCTCCCCAAGAGTACCCAGCCAGTCGCTAAAATCAGGGTGTTTGGCTTCCATTTCTGCTTGCTGTAGCCCTTGGCCTGACCATTAAGTCTGTGTGCTTTATTTTTTCCTGGAAAGGCGTAACAGCTTGGGCTGCTGTAGCTTTCTGGAACTCAGAGAAATAAAACTACATGTCCCTGTGTTGGAAATGCCGAGTTGTCATCAAACTAACTAGTGGTGTTCCCAGCCAGTCCCCGCCACCATTTCCCCTCAAGGAGTGCCAAGAAGAGCTTCTCCATCAACCTCAGGCGAGGCGATTCCAGCCATCCCTTGCCCTGCAACATGGGACCAGCTGTTGTCTGGAGGCTGGGAACAGCTTTCAGGGATGTGGGGAGGTGGGGGTAGATGGGGGGCAAGCAGTTCTAAGAGCAGACTCCTGCTCATCACCAGAGCCACATAGACTAGGTCACACAGGCCAGCTAACCTCGAGACCATCTCGATGGTTTGCACTCTTGTTGGCATCCATTTCTGCCAACATCTCTCTGCTCCCCTCTCCATCCCTCTGTTAGAATTCTGTCTGGTCCCCTTACACCCGAGCTTTTGCCCAAGCTGTTTCGTGTGCATAGCTGCTCAATCACTCCTCCTGCAGGTTTGCATCCTTCCCAAGGGCATAATTTGGCCCATTTTAAGTACCACCTTCTCCATCAGGCCTTTGTTGTTTCTTTTGGCAATTAGCATCATCTGAATTTTCCTATCGATTTATCCTCTGGGGCCTTTCCTCTGTCTTTCCCATTTTGTAGCTACGTGCAAGTTACTGTGTGTAGCTCCCCCTAGACCCCAAAGTCCTAGTGAGCAGGCCCTTTTCCCTCCTTCAGTGTCTGGCAGGCATCTTTCATGTTCAGTACTATGTATGGATATGAAGATGGGTGGGTGTTGGATGGACAGACTGACAGGTAGGTAGTTGGACAGGAGGGTGGGTGTCAAACACTGGTTCCATTGTCTGTGGTATCATCTTGTCCAAGATGGATTGGCCCAGGGAGACCTCTGTGCCATCTTTCCCCCGCCCCCCCATCTTCCTTCCCACGATTAAAATAAAAAACGATTATATTTTTAAGAGTTCGTTATATTTATCAAATGAAGTCTTATGTTTCTTGTTCTTAATTTTAAAATCCTAGGAGTTGAATAGTTGATATTTCTTCAAGGAAAAGAGACTCTAAATCGAGTTGCCTTTTTCTCATGTCTGACATTTTTGCTTGATTTATTTTTTTTCCTTTTTAGACTCTGGCTCTTCATGAAAGGAAGGCTCCCCAGCCTGAATTTAACACAGTGCCTGGCACACAGCAGGGTCCCTGTAAATACTGAACAGCACTGCAGTGTGCTCAACAGCCTAAGAGCCCCTGGGGTCTGCGCAGTTTGAAGATTGTGCTAAAAGTGAGATTTAAGCTTGAGAGGAGAGTAGGTTGATAAGCTCTGCCAGGTGTCCTCTCTGCTATGGTCTTTTCCTTTTAGCATTGAGATCTGGGGCTGGGCTCCCCCTTCTCTCTTGGGGGCTGACACTGAGTCAGACCCGGCTGCACATAGCCCTCCGCCCCAGGGCTCTGTAGAGGCATTGCATGCAGAGCACCATCTGGATGCTATGCGACTCACCAGCCCGGATTAGGGGATGTGCCAGGTCCACCCTGTTTCTCCCCAAGCCTGTTGTTGACAGAGTCCTAGCCAGCCCCACCCCATCAGGGAGCACTTTCTGTGGACAAAGCACCAGTCTGGGGACTGGAGGGAATGCGGGACTCTTGAAGTCTAGACCTGTGCATGCCCAGGGAGCTTTTCCAATTTCCTTTAATCCTCACAGCAACCCTGTGGTTTGAAGAGAAGGGATTCCTATCTGATAGGTGGAGAAACTGAGGTGCAGAAAAAAGAAGTGGCTTGCCCAGGGTTGCACAGCAAGCAGAGCTGAGATTTGAGCCTGACTCTCCTGACCCTATCAGCTATAGCATTTCTCAAATCTTAAATTGCCTAAGAACAACAAAAACCCAACACCTATTAAAATGCACCTAGAGATTCTGATCCACAGGATCTGGGGTGTGGCCTAGGAATCTGTATTTGAATAGAATCCCCTAGGTACCCCCAATGCACCCTTAGAGAAACCCTCCCCTAACCATGAGGCTTCTCCTTAGCTACTTGCCAGGAGAAGTCTGTCCTTCCCTCAGGCTCATTCTAGAGGGGAGGCAGTCTTGGGACCAACTGACACATCTGTGTAAAGGAAGGTGTCTTGGGGAAAGAATTTCTTCAGGGACAGCCAGCCTGGACAGGTAGGTTAGGTAGCAGTGCCTGAGCAGCTTGCTTTTCAGACTTGGTTTAAAATCCTGGCTACCTAGTTCAACAGCTTTGTGATGTGGGGTTAGTTTTATGTCTCTCTGCCTCAGTTTTTTAAATCTGTGAAATGGAGCTACTAATTCATATCTTATAGACTTGTTGGAAAACTAAATTACACAGTGTTGTGCTTGAATAAAAAAGAAACCCAAATTTCTCCAAAATAGACCACCCAAAACCCTGTCACTGTGCCTTTGTTTATGATGTTTTTCCTTTCTCCATTTTAAGTACTGCCAGTCTGGTCAGTTGCAATAGCTCATGATAAGTGTCTCATTACCCTCTAAGGTATGCAAGGAGGTCCCCACCCCTGGGTTTTAGAGCAGCTGGGTGTCACATCAGCTGGGGTTCTAACTTCTGTGCCTACTGAAATTTAAGAATTAACAGAAAGTCTGCCTTAGCCCGCTCAGAAAATGCCTAGGCTTCTAGGTTTTTATTTGTTTGTTTTGTTTTTCCTTTTCTGTCACTCCTACATGTCAATAAAATGTTCCTGATACCCATACCCCTCCCTAAGTCATTTCCACTGTAAGGATTCTGAAGGCCGATGGGGACGCTCCTGAAACAAACGTTTCGTCTAGCTCCATTCTGAAGTCATCCTCAACTTGCTGACCTCATCTACCCATACCTTATTTTTTCTGGGAAGTTTGAAGTCAAACTAATGATGTTAGTCAGTTTGGTGTCGAGAAGGAGATACCCCACCCCTCCCTGAATGCTTCAGTTCTCACCAAGCCGTGCTTGAGTATCTCCAGTGACAGGGTTCTGGTCTCCCCATGCAAGGCTGTGGCATCGTTGCAGTTTTATATGTTAGTTCCTCTTCCTGCTCCGAGAGGTTTGGAAAGTTTCCCTAAACAAGGGAGTCTGAGAACAGGTGATGCGAGTGGGGTGAAAGTAGCAGGACTCCATGTACTGAGGCTGGCATGCGAGGGCGTTCATCCAGACGAGCAGAGTTACGAGGTGGGCTTCATGTTAGAAACAGCACATGTTGAGGTGAGCTCTGGAGCGGAGCTCACCCCAGTATGTGCTGTCTTAGAGACTATTCTATTTGAAACCGCCTTAATATGCTTGATGGTCAGATCCTGTGGTGCTGAATGAAGACCCCCAGCTCCTCCTTGACTAGTGGCAGAATGAATCCTGGAACCTAAGACTAAATTTGGGGCCCAGGTGGCCCAGCAGGTAGAGAGGAAGCGTGATGAGATGAGTTAGGCTGCTCAGAGGCCGGATTTAAAGCTGGGTGTGGATACAGAGGTGAGAACCCATGCCCACCCAGCCCTGTGGTTCATTTGGGTAAAAGCGACTTGCTCTTATGAAAACTCTCCCCTGGTTGAAAAGATTTCCAGCCTGCATTCCATAAGACTTTTCTCCTGAATCACTAACTGGAAGCAAACTGGTCGTTATTCTCGAACCTGAGTACACAGTCTAATCTTCATGTGGATGAAAACGTTTCAGCTAGTTTGGGGGCTCAAGGGATCCTCCACAGGGGGCTGAAAGATGGGATTTGTGAGGCTGGGGCAAAAGGAGGAGGGTACCATGCCGAACTTCAGGGCACTGTTTTCCAGCTCATTGTCTCATTTCCAGCACTTTCTTTCGTCCTAAGCCAGGATGGCCTCTGTGATGGATGGTTTGTTCAGCATTCCATTGTCGTAGTCTCTGTCCTGGGCGTGTGGAGAGCAGGCCATGCCAGCTGGCATTGCAGCCAAACTCTCAGAACCCACAGTTCAAAGCAATTACTGACCAAAAAAAAAAAAAAAAAAAAAAGCGGGCTTAGCTGTACAGCTCGTAAATAATTCCAGATACCGGGCTGCAGGCCCCCAAAACGGTTCGCATGGCACCCGAGGCCCATAAGGGAGTCATCTGACATGTAGTCAGGAACCACTGTTCAGGGTCAGGTCCCTCAGCCTCTTTAGGCCTCGGTTTGGCCTCTCAGTTAGAAGTGATGATGCCTGCTTTATAGGTTTGTGGGGAGAATCAACTGAGGTGAAATATGTGGAGATGTTTGTAGACTGTCGTGTGCTATGCAGATCTTAGCTGGCCTGTAAGAAAATCCTGTGCAGCTTATTCTTAGAGTCTAAGGTGTTCAGTTTGGGACAAATTCAAGGAGGCTAAACTTAGGGAATCACTCCCCTAGAGGTAGCATATATAGTTTTTATGGAGTCAGAGAGATCAATTCCAGTCCTAACTCAATCACTTCACAAGCCTCAGTTTTATCATCTATGACCTGAGATGATAATACTTGTACCTGTCATGAGGAGTAAATGAGACCACGCAAGTAGGCGCTTGGCCCGGGTTTGGTACACAGGAAGCCTTCCATGTAGCCGTATGTTAGCACTATACTGAGAAAGACTTTCAGAGTTTATCGTTGAGGATGAGATTTTGTGATGATTTGTTTGGGAATGTCAGTCATTACCTTAAACACCTAACATGTCAATTTGCTTTCCCACTGTCTCTTCGATCTCCCAGCAACCCATGAGGGAGGCAGAGCAGGGATTTTCATCATCATTTTCCAGAACAGGAAACTGAGGCACTGAGGAGGGAAGTGGTTTTACGCGAGGTCACAGGATGAGTAACTGGAAGAATGAGAATCTCCTGACTCCCGGAACAGCCCTTCCGACGGAACTGTTTTGAAGCTGTAAATCCAACCCCAGAATTTATCCCCAGTGGGCTGTAGTCTGGAGACTTGGATCTGTCCTGGATGGATATTTCAGTAAACTTTTAAAACAACAACAACATAGCTACTATGTTAAGAGTCACTATGCTAGGCTTTACATATATGTCATCCCACTAAATCCTCACAAAAAAACAAAACAAAACAAAACAAAACAATCAGAATTGATACTATTATTCTCCCCAGTCTACAGATGAAAAAACCAAGTCAGAGAATATACTTGCCTCAGGCTGCATAGCTGGGAAGTAGCAGAGAGCCAGATTTTGGAAACTTACTTAGGTAGCTGGCTCTGGAGTCTGTCATCCTAACCAGCATTCTCACTTCAGGGACTCAACATGTGGGGTCCATGCAGAGGTGCTGGGGTACAGAGATGAGTGGAGTGTTACCCTGTATTTTGCTGCAGACTTGCCATGCAGCCTGGGATAAACCTCTTCCCCCCACGCTCCCCTGCCTTACTTTTCACACCTTTGTCATGGGAGCATTGGATTGTCCAGCTCTAGCAAAGGGTGGCATTTCTCCCGGTCCCAGGGAAGGTTTCGGGTGTGGGATGACTAGCTGGAGCCCCAGCCAACCATTGTGTGCTGGACTTGCAGGATGGCTGGGTGTGGCCACGGCACTGCCAGGCCCTCCCCAGGGAGGAAGTGTCCATGTTTACAGGAAATGCAGGACAAGGCCTGGGAGGTGAGTGGAGGAGGGGTGGCCTGCCTCCAGGAGCCCTGAAGCTGTGTCTAGGCACTGGTGGGGCTGAGGGCAGGCGCCCCTCTTCTCATCCCAAGGGTGAAGCTTTTCATTGGTGTTAAAGGGAAATGTCCCACTTCCTAGGTACCCCTAGTCATCCCTTGCCTCTTTCCCCCAGGATTGCCACATCCTGCAGGCCTCCAAAACCCTCTTCCTTGGGAGGCTCCTGGGAGCAGTGGAGAGAGGGCTGAGTGGGGTGACAGATCTACTTCTATTCCTTCTTGCCCTGGACCTCAAATTCCCCACCTATTAAATAAATGGGTGATTTGCTGTATCCCTAATGAGCCCACAACAAAGCTCACTCTCCTCGTGGAACCCACAGCTCAGCCGTGAGGATCCAGATGGGAAAATATATCAGCCCTGTAACCTGAGTAACAGGTTGGCCTCAGAAATATTCCTCAAGATAAGTGTGTGTAAATTGGAATTTTGTAAAAATATGCCCCGTGTTGCTTATACGGGGAGTATGGATTATTTTTTTTTAAGCCCGAATAAGAACTGGAGAGGAAACTGACATTCACTGAGTTTAGGCCAGGTATCGGGCCCTGTATCACCCTTTAAGAGACACGGATTGTATTTGGGTTCAGGAAAGCTGAATTTAAGTCTTTAAACTGCTACTTGTTAGCTGGGTCACCCTGAGCATTTAAATCCCCCAGGCTCCTCAGAGCCTCATTTTTTCATATATGCAATGAGGATACTAGTTTGTTGTTTCCCACACCCACAGGCCTGCCTGAGCCCATGCCTTGCCACTCCCATGGTCAGCCTTCTGTGTTCTCTCGACCTCCAGCATGTCTCCCTCCCTTTGCTGTTCACAGGTGGCTGGGGGAACTCTTCAGGGAGCATGATCGGTCAGGTCTTTTCCTGGCTAAAACCTTTCATTGCTTCCCATTACCCCTGGGATACATGGTCCCGGTACCTTAGCCCTGCATGTGAGACCCAGGCTGCTCGCCATCCTCTTCTCCAACTCTCCGTACCTATAGTGGATGACTGTGACTCCCAGTACTCTCCTCTCTGTGCCTTTGCATAAACTTCCCAGGAATGTTCTCCCCTACCCCTCTTTACTTTATTTGTCCCTTGCCAGACCTTCAGACTCAGCTCAGGACTCACCCTGGGCCAGAACTCATCTGTGATTCCCTCCCTCCGATACACGTTTAGGGTGCCTTTTCTGTACTCCTTCCTCAAAGCAGTCACCACCCTATCTTCTCCTGTCAGTCTGCATTCCCGCAAGGCCATGAGAGCCTGCCTCACGGGCGATTAAGGGGTATCTCCTTCGTGTCTGTGTCCCCAGTGCCATACATGCAGGACAGGCTTTGTACCCCAGCACCTCTGCATGGACTGCCATACATGCAGTGCCATACATGCGGCAAACGTGGACTGTGTCAGGTGCACACAGTGGGCGCTCCATCTGCTGTGAATTGCTGTTCCTGTGCTGGGTAGGGTAGCCTAGATTTTGGTACATCCCAGTCTGTGTCTATTCACGGATGCACAGAGAGACCTGGCTGGAGGCGCTTCGCCTGTGAGTCAGTTAAAACCAGCAGGCATTTATAGAGCACCTGTGATGTGCAGAGTTTAACACTGTGGGCTAGCAAGAAGGAACTCCAGTTTGGTGAGGGAGAGAAAACCTGTGAAAAACTAAGATCATCAGATGAGGGGGTTTGTAGGTATATGGACATGTAGAGGGGAGCAGGGCCTCTGCAAGTATGGGTGGTTGGGCAGGGGTAGATGGTGAAGTTTATGCAATTTGGGGGGGTCTCTTTAAAAAAAAAGAATATACAATTAAGAATATAAAATAATTTGCAGAGCCTTGAAAGAAACCTGTGTGTGTGGAACCTGAAGCTTAAGCCTTCTGACTTTCCTTATAGACATGCCTCAGTGGTCAGGGAAGCCTTCCTGGAGTAGGAAGTAAGGTTGGCTCCAGGTATGGAGAGAAGAATCCATCAGCCAGGGGACCCAGAGCCCTGGCTGATGTGAGGGAGTCAGGTCAGCAAACATGGCTCAGGTATCTATTCTTGGTGACAGCCCTTGCCTTTGAGAAACAGGGCAGATTTATAGAATCTTAAAGGCTTTTGACGGAGGGAGGCATTAGTCCGAAAATGCTTCTTCCCCATTTGGGCAAAGGAGGTGAAGGGAGCTTGACAAGACGACAAGATGAGCCTGTGATGAGAGTGCATGTGTGTTGTTGTGTGTAGGGACCCAGGTGTGTTGCCCTTGCCTCATCACCTTCCATTCTGGGTCTGAGCCTTAGTGTGTTCATCTGCGTCTGGCTCTGTGTGATGGATTTCCTCTATGTCCCCCAGGCATCCCACTGCAGCTGCATGTGACTTGTGTGTTCATGTGTGTTAGAAAGCCCCTGCCCTCCTGCTTGCCTTGTGCCAGTTGCACACTGGACACTTCTGTGTGTCCTGGCACCTCTCACACATTTTCACGTCTATCTCTCAGCACAGAGAAGGCAGCGGTGAACCAGATGAATGAATGTGTCTAATGAGTGGGTACAGCTGCGAGTTACCTACTTAGGGTTCTGTCTGGCAGAAATTGATAGAAGAATAGCAGAGTAGACCTTGGGCAAGGTGTTTAACCTCACAGAGCCTCAATTTACCCAGATAAAAATGGCAATGATAATTGTATTTGCCTAAGTGGCTGAGAGGATCAAATGGGATAATCCATAAGTCTCACCCAGCTCGGTGCTCAGTAAGTGTTAGCTGCTACTGCTGGTGGAGCTGCATAGACTGGTAGTTGAAAGGACAGGCTCTGAAGCCAGCTTCCCTGTGTTCACATCCCAGCTCTGCACTCACCCTGTCTGCAGCCATTTCTCCATCCGTAAACTGGGCTTATTACCATCTACAGGATACAGTGGTTGGGAAGACTTCATAAGGTACTTGGCACATAGTAAGTGCCCTGAAATACTGGCATCTTCTTCTGCTATTATTGCTGCTGCTGCTTGCTGCTGCTATTATAATTGGCTGACTGTGTCCATGTAGAATGAAGAGGTGGGGAAAAGGGATTTTTTTTCAGACCACCACACACAGAATCCACAAACAACCCCCCTCGCACCTCCTGGCAGCTTCAGATGTGGTGTGCGGTTATGAAATCATAGTGCCCTTCGTGAATCTCCAGCCACCGCATCCTCTCCAGCTGGCCAAGTTGGCACCAGTGGCTCCCTCGCCCTTTCCGCCTCCCCTGTGGTCTGCCTGACTGGATCCCAGAGCAGAGGTGACAGAAGAAAGATGTGCTCAAGTTTCTTCCTGCTTTGGGCTGGGTGCTGTGGAGCCCATCTTGTAGATATGGAAACTGAGGCAATTCCAGCCCCTAGTCTTTCAATATCTACTGAACCTGTGGATGAACCAGATTCAGTCACAGGGTGCCTCTCTCACCCTCCACCATTAGCCATACTTGAAGTAATATAAAGTCGTAGACTAATTACAAAAAAAACCCAAAAAACTTCATTTACCCGTTAAGTCTCGGCTGGCCATAGCGTTCACAGTGGTGGCAGCCCCTGCCAGTGCCATTTCTGCCAGAGATGTTGAGCACCTGCCGTGCACCAAGCACCATGCTGTACATGCAGAAATAGAGAGAGAGGCCCTCACTGGTAGGCTAATGGGAAGTCAGCTCAGTTATCCGGCAGAACAGTCATTCAGCATGTGTTTCTTGAACACCTACTATGTGCCATTCATGGAAGACAGAGAAATGCATAGCAAATCCATAATTCCTACCCTCATGCTTACAGCTAATAGGGGAGCTAATACGGGAATGTAAATAACTGGAGTCACAAAATGTAAACCATGACAGGAACCCCTTCTACCTAGAAAGATAGAGGCTTCCTGGAAGAAGTGGTAGGTGTGTAGACCTCAATGTAAGTGGAGGAGGCGGGGGGTGGGCATGAATTCTGCAACAGCCTTGGAAGAGAGGCACAGTGATGGGAAGGTGCAAAGGTGTACGTGGACCAATGAGTTGGTAATTTGGCCACGTGGTGATGGTTGATGATGCCAGAGAAGTGGCAGGAATCACTAAGATAAAATTCCTCAGCTCCGCAGGGGCCTTTGCAAATATCTGGACGTAAAATCACAGAACATCATGGAGGGAAGGGCCTTCACATATCCTCTAACTCCCTTACTTTACAGATGAGGAAACTGAGGCCCAGAGAGAGGAAGGGGTCCGCAAGCATCACACAGTAAGCTAGTGACAGAGGTAGAACTACGAGCTAGCTCTGTAAGACCTTGAGGAACTCTGCCTGATTAATTCAGCCATGGCCCTTAGCTCAGACTGATTGTAGCAAATAAAACTGCCAGGCACGTACCTCATTCATACACATCATCTCATAAACCCTGGAACAGTAACTACAGTTATCATCTCCATTTTACAGATGAGGAAACCAAGGCAGGGAGGTTAAGCAACTGACCATGGATCATTGGACTGACAAGTGGCCTCAAGTATTGGTGAGGATACGGAGAAAAGGGAACTCTCATGTACTGTTAGTGGGATTGCAAATTGGCACAGCCATTGTGGAAAACAGTTTGGAGGCCCCTCAAAAATTTAAAAATAGAACTACCATATGACCCAGCAATTGCACTTCTGGGTGTTTATCCAAAGAAAACTTGAAAAAAAATTTGTGTACTCCTATGTTCACTGCAGTACCATTTACAATAGCCAAGATACGGAAGCAACCTAGTGCCCATCAACAG
The DNA here is from genome assembly GCF_014176215.1 of Rousettus aegyptiacus. NCBI lineage: Eukaryota > Metazoa > Chordata > Mammalia > Chiroptera > Pteropodidae > Rousettus > Rousettus aegyptiacus. The sequence goes on along the minus strand of NW_023416307.1, from coordinate 122,890,644 downwards.
ACAATTGGATAAAGAAGTTGTGGTACATATATACAATGGAATATTACTCAGCCATAAAAAAAAAAACGAAATCTTACCATTTGTAACAACATGGATGGACCTAGAGAATATTATATTAAGTGAAATAAGTCAGACAGAGATAGACAAATACCATATGATTTATGTGTGGACTTTAAGGAACAAAATAAACAAACAAAATCAAAACAGACTCATAGATACAGAGAACAAACTGGTGATTGCCAGGTAGGAGAGGGGTTGGGTGAAAAGGTGAAGGGATTACAAAATAGTCACGGGGATGTGAAGTACAGGATAGGGAATATAGTCAATAGTATTGTAATAACCATGAATATTGTCAGGTGCGTACAAGACTAATCAGGGGGATCACTTCGTAAATTATATAAATGTCTAATCACTATTCTGTATCCCTGAAACTAATATAAAATAATATTGAATGTCAACTCCAATTGAAAAATAAAAAAATTTTTTTTAAGTATTTAAGGACCTTTATCCCTGGCTGCAAATATTAGTGTCAACAGGACTAGGATAGAGTAAAGAGATAAGTTGGTTGGAGAAAAAAAAAAAAAGGAAAACATATGCCCACATACAACCTTGTACATAAATGTCAGTAGCATTTTTTGTGAGCCAAAGAGTGGAAACAATTCAAATGTCCATTGAGAGATGAGTGGTTAGACAAAATGCGTGACAGCCACAGAGTGCAATATTATTCAGCCATAACATAACAAGGAATGAAATACATGCTACAACATGGATGAACCTTGAAAGCATTATGCTAAGTGAAAAAAATCAGAAACGAAAGGTCACATATTACATGATTCCATTGAAATGAAATATTCAGAATAGGCAAATCCATAGAGACATAAAGATTAGTGATTGCCAGGGACTGGGGGGAGGGAGAATTAGGATTGACTACTAAGGGGTTGGGATTTCTTTCTAGGTTGATGAAAACGTTCTAAAATTAGTGGTGTTGGTTGCACAACTCTGCGAATATACTAAAAAAATACTGAATTGTACACTTTAAAAGGGTAAATTTCATGGTATGTGAATTATATCTCAGTGAAGCTATTCTAACAAGAAAACACATCCCTATAAAACCATTGACGCTGTGTTTTAAGAGGAAGGGTGGGGATGTCACAGGTCAGAGAGCAAGGATGCACTTCTGTTTTTACTTAGTGAAAATGAAAATTGGATTTTTAAAAAAGCCTCTCTTTCAGTCATGTTTCCGGGAATGATTACAAGCACTATCCCTTGGCTGACCCTGGGTGCAGGTTGCGTTCCGTCCAAGAGGGAACAGAGTGGAGGCTCACCCTAGAAGTGAGAAGGCTCCAGGCAGGCAGCTGCACTCAGAGCCTAGCCTCCAGGCCGTGGGATGCCTGCGGTCTGCTCTCAATACACAGTTTCACATCTCTGAGTGTTTTGTTTCTCCATCTCCATTTCACAGATGTGTAAACTGAGGCCTGCCAGCATAGTCACAATAGCCCAGATTATGCAGTGGGTTAGTGGTGAATCCAGGACCCCTGGGTCTCAGACCCTGTCCACTTGGGCTCTTTCACAGTATCAGATTGAAGGTTTTCGATTATGGTGCAGATATCTGTATCTGTGAAAATCTCATTGTCCCTTTAAGAAAAGGGAGCATGGGAGGAGTCAGTTTTGAGTGAGAAGAAAGTATCAGAGCAGAAGGTGCCACCTGAGGAAGGCCTACTGGAGGGATCATTTGAGTGAACTCTGAAAGTGCTGAGGTGGTTGAAGGGTATGGGGAGTAGGCAAGGGGCAGCTCTGAATATCTGAGGGTTTGGAAATTCGATTGCGTATCCAGCTCTCCCCTTCATCCACTTCCAAGCTCTTACGGCCACTCTGCTAATGAGGATAGTCATATTGGCAGAGTCCATCATCCTGTCTACTCTGTCTCAAACTTTCCAGCTCCCAGGGAGCTGAGCCCTAAAGCCCCTGCCCCTCCCCACTGTGCTGGCAAGCTTTAGAAAGGTCCCAGCCTATCTCGGAGGAGCCAAAGGATGTTGCAAAGGATGTTGCATCTGAGTCTGGCCTCCTTCACACATATCCTTGCACTAGCAAAGATGGAATTTGGGGCCAAAGAGCCCACTGAGAGATGCCTCGTGGGGGAAGCGTTTCTTTTTTTATGAGTTATTAGGCTCTTTTGGCTTGTTGGAGGTTATGACTCCCAGCAAGTGTCACATAGGACAGGATTTAATGGGCAGAGGTGGACAGCCATGGGCCGGGTTACAAAGTGCGCATCCTCCCACATGGATGCGCATGTCCTTTCACTCTAGGCTGCTGGAAAGGGCTGTGTTCCTTTGAAGGGTCATTCAAGGTAATGAGCTCTGGGCAGTTTTAATTTATGTTCCCTTTAAAGCACAAGTCAAACCAGAGGGAGGACACAGATCCCTGGGGACTAGTCTGGGGGTTTAGAACTTGGCCCTTTCAGCAGGCTCATCTGAGTTGGCCAGAAAGGACCTACAACATGCCAGGAAGTGGCTGCTTTCACCATCGTGTGCTCATTTAATCCCACAATGAACTTACATAGTCATCCCCACTTTACAGACATGAAAAAGAGAGGTTGAGTGAATCGCCTAAGGTCACACAGTGACTCTCTCCTATCTGACACCAAAGTTCTAGGCCACCTATTTGCCCTGGCATGTTTCACCACTCCTGCTATACAGATGTTTAAAAATCAAAAACCAAAAACCGAGGCATGGAAAGGTTACGTAACTTGCTTGAAGTAGAACTGGGATTCAGACTAAACAGTCTGACTTCTGAGTCCACCCTCTTAACCAGTACTTTGAGGCCAGAGAATGCTTTAGCCATCTTTGACTCCTCTGTGTGTTAGCTCTTTAAAGTAGGTGCTGTTCCATGTTTGTTGAATAAGCGAATGAGGAAATAGGTGGATAGAAGTATGGGTAACTAGATGGCTGGATAGCTAATTGGGTAGATGGAAGGATGGCTGGATGGGTGGGTGGATTAATGGATGCATGGATAGATGGATAAGTGGATGGGTAGTTAGATAGATGAGTGTGTGGATAGATGGACAGATGGATAAATGGATGGACGAGGATATAGATGGGTTGGTGATTGGATCAGAGAGAGGGTTTTCTCACATGTAATATATTAGTTCACAGAAGCTGTCCAGAGAAAACACCTTACTTAGTTATGATTATAATGGATGTTTTGACTGGACTGGCCATAGAACAGAGATAATGTCTATTTGCTGCTCTCCGCAAATACTTACATACAGTACATAGGCTGGATGGCTCTTAATAGATTTTTTTTTTTTTTGAATGACTTAAAAACCAAATAGATGAGTACCAGATAGCCAAAAATCTAGAGCCTTGCAGCCTTTCTTAGCCCATACTGTGCAAAAGACCCATCTCAGAGGTTTATGTTGACAGAGTGGGGAGATGGATGTGGCATGTAAAGGCTCCCTGTCTGTTTCCTCAAGGGAAGAAGTGGTTACTCACCTAGGACACAAGTTCTGCCAGAGCCTGGCAGAGCATTCGGGCAGAAGGTGTTAAGAAACCGTTTCTCAAAGGCGTTTTCTTCCTCTGTATATGAAGATCAGCCTGGTAGCAACTATTAAGGATCTGTAGGAGCAGCTCTGTTGGCACTCGTGGCTTTAGAGTCAGAATGTTTTGCTTTGCTTATTTAACTAATGATTTCTGTGCAAGATAAGGTCTGTCACTACAACTTTCATTGAACCTTCAATGACATTGGATTAGACTTGCTCTTTTGTGTTGTGAAAGAATATGTTTAATGGCAATTTATTCCCATTTGTTGTGGTCACAGTCCCTAAATAGGACAGTGAAACAAATGAGCCAGAAATATCAGAGCACCCGAACGCTTGTCTCTTGACTTCTGTTTTTAGTTACCCTTGTAGAAAACAGAATTCACAGAAAGAAGGAGAATTAAAAGAGCACAGGCCACATTTCTGGCCAAAGATGAGGTTGGACTGAGGACAGATGGTTGGTGGGTCAGAGGTCACCAAGTTTATCTCTGAGGTCTGGGCATCTCCAGTGGTGAGCAAGATCATTAGAGTAACACATTATAGGCTAATAATTACATGGTTTATTTTAAAGTGTTAGAGGAACACGCCCTGTCACGGGTATTCCCACTTATGATGAAGCTAGAGTAATGGCATGTGTTAAAAATTAGTTGACTTAAAGATAACAGTTGGTAGATCATAGAATTGCTATCTGCAATTCATTGAATCCTCCAACAGCTCAATGAAATAGGTGCCGCTGAGGCTTGGAAAGGTTGAACATGGCCAATAACATGGCCAAGCCAGAATTTGAACCCAATCTGACTCAGGAGCATGAGTTTTTTTCTTTGCACTTCACTGCCTCTTGAAACATAATAGTAACAACAACAACAACAACCCAAATAACAAAAACAAAGCCCCTTTTGCCCTTGCAACCTGAGACCCAACTCCGCACATCAGTGCACTGAGGGAACCCGACTCAGCCTCAGTTTTCAGGTCTTTAAGATGAGATCAAGCATAGGGAGAGGCATCTTCAAAGGCAACATGTGTTGGCCCGGATTTGCCACATGACCTAGAGCCAGCTCCTCCCCTTCTCTGGGAATTTGGCTTCCTTGAGATCTCTACCTAGTGTCACATGGGGCCCTGTTGCATGGAATTCAACTCTCTACTTGGCTTCAGGCAGAACCCCTGAGTTTTGCGATTTCATGGCATGGCAGCATCAGGGCCCAAGAATACTCACCTTCCTACGCTGCAGTTCGAGCAGAGCCTTGCCTGACAGGCTGAGCTGTTGGGGCCGAATTCCAACAGCACTGGAATATCCCTGAACAATTTAAGCAAGAAGGTGACATGGTCAGATTGGGTTTTGACAAGGTCCCTCTGGTCATTGGGTAGAGAACAGATTGGAGGGGACCTGAGGTGGGACAGGATAGGATAGGAAGGTAGCTGTTACAGATGTCCAGGCAAGCGATGGCTTGAACCACAGAGGCTGTGATAGAGATTTGAGCGGAGTCAAGAGATATTTAAAGATAAACCTGAGAGATATGTGATGCTTAAGTAGTGGCTGGCTCTGCAAGAAGATGCTTGGATTTCTGGCTTGCTGCCTGGGAGGATGGTGACATCATCACCCTGTGGGAGGCTTAGCTGGGAATCCTTTCCTCTTTCACAACATTCTAGGAAAGGCCTGGCATATACCTTTTTTTTCCTTGATAAGGAGTGGTCCAGGGCCACAGTTAATTGCTCCATCACTCAGCATTACTGGTTGTCCAACATAGGGTGCAGTGGGCTCCTGCTGGGGCCTGATGTAGCCATCCCTCCTGGGGAGAGAGCAGGGCTCCACTCCCTGCCTACCAGACACAGGGTTGCAAATTGATGCAGGTGGCCCTGGAGGGAGGGGAGCTGGGACTCAGTGTGACTAGTCCATCCAGTCACTTTTCTGAACGTGGTTCTGGGCTTGCTGAGCAGGTGTGGTATGCCTGACTTTTAGGCTGGGGACAGCGTGTTAGTGGAGGGAACTGGTAGGCCCTGACGATGTGGTGATGGGCAGTGAAGGAGGTAGAGGGTGGTCCTAGGAAGGGAGGCTCGCCTTTGTGCACCTTGGTGGTATATGGCTTGTTGAAAAATTTGTTATTTGCTCTCATAATTTGAAAGAAAATGCCAACAAAGTAATTTTTGAAAAGGAAGAAGAAAGAGGTCTGACCAGAAAGGTAGCCAGTTCGATAGTAAGTAAAGTAGATCTTGGCTCAGCCCGGGGTTTAGGGTTAAGGCTCTGCCTGGGTCAGGACTCAGTTTTGGACTCTGCACACAAGTGCACAGCTATAGTACCCACACACATACGTGATGTCAGCAGAAGCCCGGGCAGGGACAGGCCCCACCATTGTAGGCCACCTTGTCTTTGATCGGTCTGGCCTCATGGCCCCTGTGTGGACCAGGGGATACTCATCCTACTCTTCTTTCTAGGGCTTCAGGTGTTGTGGAGATTCTGTTTCCTATAATAGTAGAGAAGGGGCTCCAGGGGCCCCTAATTCAGATGTAGCGTGAGGCTCAGTTCCTTTTCTCCTGATGTCCCCTACCACAGCTAGGCTTTCCCCTGCCTTGCCTGGACCAAGATCTGAGGCAAAGACAGTGCCCCTGCCTGCATAAGGCTTCAGCTAGAGTTGGCCCAGCCAATCTAGCAAGTAGATGTTCCCCTTCCCTCCTCCCATCCATCTATCCATCATTCCAGCATCTCATGCTGGCATTCTCAGAGGACAGGAACAAGTATTTGATAAGAATTTAATAAGACAGGATGCCTGGACTGTGAGTATGAAGAGAGGTTGTATGAGAAGTTATCTGGGACCACATTGCCAAAGACAGGAGGGAGCCATTGAAGGTTTTTGAGCAAGCGAGGGTCATGGCCCAGTCTCTGCTGTAGAACAATCACTCTGCTGTGTGGAGAGGGAGGCCATGAACAGCGATTGTGATGAGGCCAGAGCCTCCTTTGTGGGGATGGTTTGAAAGTTGAAGAAAGCAGGATTCTTCTGCTCCAGGTTGGTCTGTGTCACATGCCAAGCTCTTTACTGCCTCAGTGCCTTTGCACAAGTTGCTTTCCCTGCCTGGAACACTTCCTGGTACTGTCACAAAACTGACTCCGTTTCCTCCTTCTGGTCTTATACTGAGAAGCCCTCCCTGACCTATCTAGACAGTTCCCCGCTGTTATTCTCTATGAAAGCAACTTCTTCCTCTTCTTTACTTATCACAGTTTATGATCATATATTAGTTGTTCCTTTTCGAGGACAGGGACCATATCTGCTTTATTCACCAATGTTTTACTGGCTTTCTAGCTGTGTGCTTGATATAAAGCAGGCCATCAATAAATATTTATTGAATGCATGTCTGAATTATTTAATTAATGGAATGCCTATATAATAGTCACTATAATGTAGATATGAGATTGCTACCACACCCGTACAGTTGGCCCTTGAACAGTGTGGGTTTGAACTGCACAAGTCTGCTTATTCGTGTTTGTTCAGGGGTTAGCTGTATTTTCGATTCAGAGTTGGGAATCCATGTATACAGAGGACCTACTTAAGTTAAATGTGGATTTTCGACTGCACAGATGGTCATTGCCCTTAACTCCTGTGTTGTTCAAGGATCAGCTGTGTGTGCTTTCTAAGCAGTCATCCTCACATCATCTGCCAAGAAAGTGAAACAGGAATTATCCCCAAGTAGCCTAGCTAGAAACTGATACTGAGTTGCGTCTTGTCCATGGTCTAACTGACGGCAAGGCTGGGAGTAGGGGCTGGCATATGCATCCCAGACTCTGCCTGCCACATCATTGCATTTCTTCTTCAGGCCCAGTGGACACGGTCACCTTGAGGATTAAACCTGCTGCCTGATCAGGCCAGTTCAGACCACCAGACAAATCAGATTGAACTTCCCTTGCCCTCATTTGTACCTCCTCCCTTAGCATCACAGCCTGCCTCACATCTAATGGAGAGACAAGTCTGTCTTAGACAGCATGTGTGAAGACACTGAGTCAGCAAAAAGCTTGGCATTTTTAGGGAACTAAAAGGAGGTCAGCATGGCTGGAGTGGGGGTGGATAGGGAGGTTTGTGCCTGGGTTTTGCTTATTTCTGGGTCCCCATGGAGGGCACAGAGCTCTGCATACAGAGCACTTATTGATGTTTCATGGCATTATTCAGGCCCCTGGCCTATTTATTTGTCTTTGCTGGACATGGAGCTCTAACCTTGTCTCTCTTCTGCTCTGACCCCAGTGCCTACACAGAGCCCTACAAGGTCTGTCCCATCTCAGCAGTGGCCCCCAAGGAAGACCTCACATCAGATGAAGAGCAAGGAAGCTCGGAGGAGGAGGACAGCACTGCAAGAGACCCCAGCCTCACCCACAAGGTAGGGTGCCCACCCTAGGCAAGGGGCCAATGGGATGTGGGAAGTCAGACATGAAGGTGGAGAGAGAATGGTGAAGGACACATTCCATCCTTTCTCGATGTGGAGGGAACTGTTGGCAAACATCGGGCCCCAAGCTGGGTACAGAGACTGAGTCACAGAGCAGCTGGGGCTGTGGCTTGAAGATACATGGCAGATATGGGGGCTTGGGTTGATGATGCAAGGGTGACTGCTCCTGCTGATTATCTCTTGGATCGGAGGAAATTTGGGGCTTCCCAGAGCTTTTGTAGATGAGATAGAATAGAGGTGCCTGATTTGAATCAAGAAAGACATGGATTCTAATGATCTCAGGCCCCTGGGCCTCAGTTTCCTCATCTGCAAAATGGGAATCATGAGGGTGAGATGAGTTATTGGGTATGAATGAGTTTCCTTAACTGAAAACAGAGTTCTAGAGTGAAAGTTAGTTTGCCTGTATGCTGCAGTAGTGCAGCAAGGACGTGGGGCTGAGGAAAGAGCCGCTGTTTGTCCGGAGGCAGAGGATGAGTTGGGACCCAAGTCACCGTGGAGACCCAGACCTTCATACAGGGCATCAGAGCATGGTGGTAATTAGAGCTGTTCCTCAGTATCTGAGGGGGATTGGTTCCAGGACCCCCCACGGATACCAAAATCCTTGGTCGCCGAAGTCCCTTATGTAAAATGGCATAGTGTTTGCATATAACCTCTATTTGCATATAGGCCACAGCAGAGTACGCCTATACATCACGTCATTCGTGAAGATTCGGCATAGTGCTTGGTGTGTGACAAACTCAAGTTGTGCTTTTTGGAACTTTCTGTGATTTTTTTCCGAATATCTTTTGAGCCACTGGTAGTTGATCCATGCCGTGGAAGGCTGACTGTGTGCATGCTCGCCGTTGGGTGCTCAGACAAGCCCTGTTTCACTTCCATTCACTGACATGATCTCGTACCTTCCACACTCTGCTTCCAGGAGCCAAGAATTGCTTCCCACATTTTGCGTTTGCAGAAACAGAGAGGGAAAGAACTTGCCCGGGGTCACATGGGTGCTATTCGATGTCACCCAGGAAACATCACAGGTTGACAGGGGTCTGAAATCGAAACCGTGGGAAACACTCCTGCTACAAGAGGGGACAGGTGGGGAAGGTTAAGACCCACTTGAAATTCTCCTTAGCCCATCTCCTGGACCCGCTCCCGTCTGCCTGCGAGGAGTAGTTGGGGGGCAGAGGAGCACTGCTTCCTCCCTGACAGAACTCCTCGGGCACCTTGTCCTTTGTCTCCCACACTTTGTCATCTTCTCCCTCCTAGCCTAGGTTAGGTGTGTCACATTGATTAAAGACTGCTCATGTGGAATGCCTGGCAGTTTGCCAAGCATTTTATAAATGGTCATGTCTTTCATTTTGTTTTCATAGCCTCGATCTCTTTTAAAAATTCATTTATCTCTCAGTGCATTGTTTTCATAAAGTTACCCAGTCAGTGCCATGGGAATGCTGAAGGAGCCTTTCCCTCCTGGCTCCTGCTCATCGCCTTCCCTTTCACTCTTGCCCCTGCTTCTGCCTCTGTAGATAGTGAGCTCTCTGCTGGCACGAAATGCTTCCACGTTCATCTCTTTCATCCCTTAGAACAACTTCAATGTCAGTACCATCATTTCCGTTTTATAGTGAGGACACAGAAGTTCGAAAGAATTGAAGGGCCGACGGCGCAGTGGGGTCTCCTCCCATGTGCCTCAGGGTCTCTCGCCTCATGATGGTTTCCCACCACAGTCACTGAGTTCTCTGTTAAACTTTCCTCTGGAAAAACCCTGCATCTCCTCCTCCAGCTGTGTTACCACTGCCAAGTCCCTTCTCATCACAGGGACTCAGCTTCCCCATCTCTAAAATGGGAGCATTAATAGTAACTGCTGGGCTGTGGAAGGGTCGAATGAGAACACCAGTGGAAAAGTTGCCAGCCACATAGAAGCATAACTGTCTCTTGGTTCTGAGTCTGGGAGTCAGAGGTGTAGGAAAAAGAGAGAGGCTGGCTTTCCCAGAACCATTGTAGAGACACAAAGTCCTAGGGCCCTGGACATCGGTGGTCACTGGGTCAGCTTCCCAGCCTTCTGGTCTCCAGGCCACCACTTAGACAACCACAGGCATAAGGGAGCTTGCAGGAAACAAGGTAGCACAGGGACTGAGAGGTTCACGCCTGTTGCCAGGCTCTCACTTAACCTACCTCTGGGGTAGATCCCAGAAGGAAATTGGTCGATTAGCAAGCAGGCACCCTTTTAATCTTCGTACCTGCTGCTAACTTGACCCTCAAGAGGCTATTCTGGAGCACTCCGTAGCGGCCCTCCGTGTAGAAGAGTTCCCAAGTTGCTGAGCCTCAGAGCAGGTTTGAAGGGAGATTTCCAGAGTGAGCAATCGCTCCTGGCTCCTTTTTGCCGCAGAAATTTGGTGGGACGAAATGTGGGGAGAAGGAGCATTCACTCCTGGTCTGCTGTCCTCCACTATCTGAAAATTCTATTTCTCCAAAAGGCAAAGACCTTTTTTCTCTGTGCCTCCATCACATCGTGGGGAAAATGGGAGCCACGTTTCCCATCTCTACCCACCTCACAGGACTAGGCCTAGAACAGGTGTGAGTGATCAGTAGACCTGCCCACCATGCCTCAGGAGGCAAGTTTGGGGGTATGGTAGTGAGCCCCACCCTTCTTACAGTTTGATACAGTTTATGTAAAAAATAAATAAAGAGCAGTGTGCCCCACCCTTCCCAGATGTTCTGGGGTGACCGAGTCAGGAGGGGAGAGATTTTTGGAGCAGGAGAGGAAGCTGATCCCAGCTGGCCACCCACACGTGACCTCTCGCTCTCTCCTACTTGTAGACATACAAAGGGTGTGGGTTGAAGGAAGGAGGGGGCAAAAAATGAAAAGCATAAAGGACTTAAAAATAGTTCTAGCTGTGAAAGGAGACATTCAAAGGCTGGCTGGCGTGTCACTCCTCCCTGACAATGAGCCTGGTTCTCAGACTAATGGGGAGTTTCAAGCTAAATACCAGCTCCCCTGAGACGGCCCAGGAGTGGCAGCCCCTCCCCGCTACCTCCTCCCTCGCCCGAGTCCAGTCGTCACCACATTTCTGTGATGGGTCCACCCTTGAGCCCAGGCGGAATTTAGTGCCCCGTCTTCTGGAAGAGACCCTCCTGCCATTGAGTGATGGTTCACCCCTTATGTGCATATTCTCCCTCCTGGCCATACCCAAGGTCAGTTGGCCTGGCCTGGGCTTCTTTGCTGACCTCATGCCATCAGGACTTGCACCTGAGGCCTTGCCCTGACCATCTGCCTAGGTTAAAAGGTTATTTCCCTTGAGCCAGTCTCCAGTTTGGGTTAAGTGTCGCCGTGTGCTTTTTTCCTGCCACAGACCCTGGAACCCACTTGAGCAGTTCTGCACATTAGCTCTACTGCCCACACTACCTCCCCTGGTCCTCAGGAGGCTATTCTAGACCTGCATCGGCGTCCTCGGGCTGCAGCCTGTTCCCCTCCTTCCCAGAAAACAACCTCTCCTCCTGTCGAACGTGAATCCCCTCCTCTCTGCCTCTCTTCTCCCTATATCCTCATTGTTTCTCCCCGTCCCTCCTCTCCTTCAACAGAAATTTATTTATTTGCTCAGTACTCAGTGAGCACCTGCTGTCTTCTAGGTACCTTTCTAGGGGCTCAACATACAGCAGCCACAAGTCAGAGCAGGCACCTCCCTGCCCGCTGGTGTTTATATTCTACATAAGAAGACGAACAGGCAGCCAGCAAACTCCTGAGGTGGCTTAGGTGGTGAAAGTGCTGTAAACAGCAGAGAAACAGAATGCGGCGGCGGCGGAGGACGGAGCACCAATACAGGGGAGGGTGTGGGGGATTTGGATAGGGAGGCCAAAGAGGCCTTTTTATCCCATTTAAAAAAATTATGTTAAAATACACATAATCTAAAATTCATCATCTCAACAATTTTTAAGTGTACAGTTCAGCGCAACCCTTGTGCGACCATTAAAACCATCCATCTCCAGAACTTTTTCATCTTCCCACACTGAAGGTCTGGGCCATTTGAACACTAACTGCCCGTTCTCTCCCACCCCGCCCCTGGCAGCCACCACCCTACTTTCTGTGTCTGTAAGTCTGACTGATCTAGGGACCCTCATACAAGTGGAATCATACAGTATTTGTTCTTTGTGACTAGCTTATTCCACTTACCATAATGCCCTCAAGATTCATCCATAAAAAAATCCAGGATTTTTTTTTTTCCATTTTAAGGGTGAATTAAATCTGTATAGACCGCAATTTCACTTATCCATCCATCAATGGATGCTTGGGTTGCTATGTGAATAACCCTGGTATGAACATGTGTGTACAGATATCTCATTGAGACCCTGCTTTCAGTTCTTTGGGTATACAGCCAGAAGTGGAATTGCTGGATCATATGGTAATTTCGTTTAATTTTCTGAAGAACCGCCATATGGATTTCCACAGCAACTGCACCATTTTACGTTCCCATCAGCAATGCATGAGGGCTTCAGTTTCTAAGGGAATGCCTTCTTGATGACGAGAAAACCTTTGAGCAGGGAGCTGAATATTATGAGGGAGAAAGCAACGGGAAGATCTAGGGATAGAGTGTTCCTGACAGAGAACAGCTGTGCAACGGTGGGCTGGTGGCAATGACCTTCTTGAGCTGGAAAGACTACAAGGTCAGCCTGACTGGAGCAAAGGAGAAGGAGGTGGACAGGAGAAATTCTGTAGGACTTCCCTTAGCTCACAAACATATTCAAGTCCTCTCCCATGCTTCCACCTCCCTCACTGCTATCATTCATCCTTCACGACCCTCCCCGACCTCCTCAGGCCAGGCCCTCTCCACTGTCCACCTCAGACCCTATCTCACTCAGACCTTGGGCCTCAGCTCAGTGATCACCCCTTTTCCTTCTTAGGCTCCGCCCTCTCATGGTTCTCTCCCTACTTCTCCGACATCCTGCTCTGCCCATGCCTCCACATGAGGCATTTATTCCCCAAGATCTGAGTTTCTTCAGCCCTGTTTCTCATTTTGTGTTTATTGCTCAGTCAGTCTGTTCCAGACGAGCAGCCAGCCCTACTCAGATGGCATTCCCAGAGCTGCCTTTCTGTCCTGACCTCTCTGCAGCCCCCTACTCCAGCTTCCGGCTGCCCTTTGGGGCCCTTCTTAGGAGCCCTGCAGACACCACGAATCCAGCACATCTTGAGGTGAACTCACCGTCTTCCCACCCCATCCTCTGCCTGCTCCTCCTCTTGTGCTTGCCCTTCTGGTTGTTGGCACCAGATTAGAAAGGTTTAAAATCTCTGACATTTCATCTTTTGTTACCATGTCTTAATCATGGGTACGAAAATGAGTTCTGTCTGTTCTCTAAACCCACCCCAGGGCCTTTGCACTTGTAGCTTCCTCCACCTGAAATGCTCTTCCTGCTTTCTGCACGGCTGGCTACAGGTCTCAAGCGAAATGTCACCTCCTCATAAGGCCTCCCTGGCTCGCCTGCCGTGCTTGGCTGTGGCGTTGCTTTCATTTCCTTCCTCATACTCATTTCAAGCTGTGAGTATGTTCTTTATTTTTCTGCTACATGTATACTGTTTGCCTTTCCCTAGCTCCCAGGAGGGCAGCTATTCACAGATGTGTCTTTACTGCCTGGCACATAAAATAGTATTCAGTAAATATCTTCGAATAAACTAATAAAGAAATGAATACATTAGATTCAGCTCCTGTATTTAGGTAAGGAAAACAAACTTATATGCATGACAGTTTAATATAATGAAAACACTTGAGAGGTCCTATATGATTTACTTGGTATGAGAAGGGGCAAAACCGGGCACCATCTTTGCTCACTGGCTGCCCAGTAACTATGAAGAGAATATAGCGTTCGGAATAGTAACACAAAGAGATCGTTCAAAGCAGCGAGTGGAGGAAGATGAGGGATGCAGATTCTCAGAATACAAGGGACAGGAGAGAGTATGGGCTCAGAAGTCTGGGAGGTGTCCTGGATACCTACATGTCCCTCGTTCAGGGGCCTGGATGGCTTGAGGGCTGTTGGGAGTCAAAGGGCTGAGTATGGGGACAGTGAAGATGCCCTGACTCTGAGAGAGTTTATTTCATGGCTGGTTTTCCTCTGCTAAGTCTCAGACGTGCCCCTTGCCTCAGTTGTTTGGGATTTGAGCCCCTAAGTCATACTCACCCTTGCTCCCTCCTTCTTGACTTTGTGGCAGTCACTGTCTATGCCTAGTCTATAGCCCTGCTGCTCAGAGTTCACGATGTGGACCAGCAGCACCCCAGGCCCCACCCCAGACCTGCCCAGTCAGGATCTGCATGTTGGTGAGATCTGTAGCAAATCACATGCTCACCGAAGCTGGAACTCTGGTCTGTATATATCAGCTGTCCAGTTTGTATCAAGCACTCTCAGTGCCCTTGGCTCTTGGATATGCCAGGAAATAAACAAATAGGGTCCCTGACCATGGGAAACATACAGTCGAGTTAGAGAATGAATTATCACTCACATGATAACCTCTAACTTCACATTTATGCTTTTCTCAATGTTATATCTCACAATTTAAGACAACAGCAAAGGCTGCCTGTGAGATGGAAAAGTTGTGGGGCAACCCCAGGGTACTAAGAGCTACGTCAGCTAAACCCTGAGCAGTGTAAGGGGTCCAAGTCTTAGAGTTAGGGCAGTCAGGGAGGCTTCCAGGAGGAGGTGAGGCCTGATTACTCCTTGAAGGAGTATAGAACATAGTTAAGTGGAGAGGAGAAGGAGAGTAGACAGGAGGCAAAATGGACAGCACGACGGCATGAAATCTAGCCGTTGACTGGCCCCTCGAGGTTACAGCTGGTCCTTTCTGACTTGGAGTGAGATGGTCAAGACAGGAAGACTATCTGATATGAGCCACATACTTGCCTATTCCTGCTGTCAAAAAGTGAGATCTTTCCAGCCACAGTCACAGTCATTCTAGGATTCTAAAAAAATGAGAGAGAGCTGACAGGGGCACATACAGATCCCTTTGTTTTTTTTTTTTTATTGTCGTTAGAACACTTAACATGAGATCAGCCCTCTTAATTCCATCAATGGATGAATAAATAAAATGTGGTCTATACATACAGTGGAATATGATTCAGCCTTAACAAGGAAGGAAGTCCTGTCACATACTACAACATAGATGAACCTGGAGGACATTATGCTAAGTGAAGTAAGTGAATCATAGAAAGACAAATATAGATCCCTATATGAGGAATCTAAAATGGTCAGATTCATAGAAACAGAGAGGAGAATGGTGGTTGCTAGGGGCTAGTGGGGGAAGGAAATCATGGGTTGCTATTCAATAGGTATTAAAGTCAGTTATGTAGGAGGTCACTTTGTCTTGCAGGAAGGACAGCCACAGCTCATAAAGAGGCTGTCACTTGCTCAGGGTTATTAAGCAGGTCAGAGGCAACGTCAGGAGTAGAAATCAGGTTTCCTGTTGCTTCATTCAGGGCATTCCAAGATAACTTGATGCTTCTATGCATGTATTAAAAGCTGCGGCCAGAATTAAAGATTCATTTTAAAATTAAAAGTTTGTTTAAATATCAGGGCCAAACCTGGATTCGCACCAGCCTATCTCTAGAAACTAGAATAAGACAAAGTGTCAGCGTGATCTGGAAGCTGACCACTTGGTCTTGAGGGGCCGGGGTGGGGGTTCTCCGTTTGGTCCCACTTCTCCCCCCTGCCTCACCCCGCCTTGTCGTAGCAGGCATTCCCTCTTCTTCTCCATCCTCATCTCTTCTCTCCCACCTGTGGGAGCACAGGTGACAGCTGGGATAAAAATGAGCCATCTCTCCCTGAGCTCCCATCTCTGAATTTTCCAGCAGCCCTTGAAGGCTGTACTGGAAATTGTGATCTGAATACCAAGGGAGAAGGACCACATCCCTGACGGTGGTTCCCAGAGGAACATCAGAGGCAGCGGTCTCCTGGAGTCTGGTGCGTCTAGCTTCCTGGCACTTACTTTCTCTTCTCCTCTGTGACCTCAGCACGCTCCTCCCTGGGACCCTCAAAATAGTAAAGACTTATTAGGAATATTTCCCCAGGGCTTGAAACATCCATAGAAGACAGCACCTTCCCTCTTTCTGGATGTGATTCTATTTTCTGATGGACTGCATGGTTGTGGAAGCTGACATAGGGAACAAGGGTGTCTGCCTTGGCACTGTGCCCCACCTCAGGTTTAATGTGTGACATAGAGATACTTATTGAAACTGTAGGGCATTATGGGCACAGGGACCTGCATGAGCAAAGAAGGTAGGGAAAAGTAAGGTGAACTTTGGAGTAAAATTGAGTTCCCCGGGTCATGGAGGAATGCAGGGAAGGTTCCTGGAAAGGGTCTTTAGGCTAGGATAGGACTTATTTGTGCTTCAGTGCCCTCAACTGTAAAATGGAGATGATAGTAGTAGTACCTACCTCTAGGGTATTGGGAAGATTCGATGAGATATTATGTGCAAAAAGCTTAGGGCCATACTAGTACATACTAAGTGTTCAGTAAATGTCAGTAAATGTTAGCTGTTATATTATTAAGGAGGTATTATCTATGTTTTACAGATGGGGCTCAGAGAAGAGAAATAATTTATCCAAGGGCATAGGTGGAGGAAGAGGTAGAGTCCAGGATTTGAAACAAGGTCTTCTGACCCCAGAGCATGGGCTCTCAGCATCATGCTAGAAGACAAGTTCTTTCTGTAAATGCTGGAGAGCCATAGAAGCCACTCAAGGCTGCAAGTGACAGTAGAGGCAGCCACCATGGCAGAGGATGGATTGGCGTGAGTGGAAGACCAGAGCTTTCTGTCAGCTAAGAGACACGTTCATCTGAGGACAGAGGGATACTAGGGAGCTTAGATTCAAGATGGGGACTGGAAAGTCCATCACTTCAAAGACAGGGCAGTTCTGAGTGGGGGGAACAAGGCCCAGGGTGGACAGAGCAGTTATAGATGTAGGTGAAAGTCGTCTGAGAAGGAGGTTTCTAGGAGGCAGGAGGCCAATGGTTATAGTATAGAGACTGGAGTTCCCAGGTGACCACAGGTGGTGGGGGCAGCTGTGAACTGGGAAAGGGGAAACTGAGCCAGGCACCAAGATATCAGGATGTAGGGCTTGGCAAGGAGCTGGCAGAGATGAGGGTGAAAAGAAAGAGGTGGTTATTTAAAGACAGCAGGTATAAACCCAGAAGCCTGTCTGCAAGGAGAGAGGTGACACACTAAGAGCTTTGGAGGCTTCTTCCTCTTCTGCAGGGTAGGGCATCATAGAGAAGGATTGTGTGGCCCCTGGGCATGCTTGGAGCCATCCTGAGGGCCAACCCATAAAGCCTAGGGTTCATTGTTCTGCTTCTCACAATAATACTAATTGTTATAATCCAGTGACAGTGCTGCCTCACTCCTCCATTGCTGTTCCCTGAAAATAGAGCTTTTCCATCCATCATTCTGTATGATCTTTGCGACAGCCTCAAAACCTTTTGGTCTCAGACAGATCTGCCATCTTGCAAACGATTGAGGACCCCAAAGAGTTTTTGTTTTCTAAGTTATCTATAATTGTTTATCACATGAGAAAGTCCTACTGAGAAAATTTTAAAACATCTAATTCACTTTCCCATTACATGTTAACACAAATAGAATTTTTAATGAAAAGTAATTATGTTTTCAAATAAATTAGAGTGAGAAGAGTAACATTGAGTTTGCATTTTTGTAAATATTGTTAATGTCTGGCTTAATAGAAGACAGCTAGATTCTCCTAGCTGCTCCTGCACTCTGACTATTGAAACTGTTGTTTCAGTCGACTTCCATGGAAATCTTGCTCACACGGATACATATTTGGAAAAGGGAGG
Organism: Rousettus aegyptiacus; assembly: GCF_014176215.1. Classification (NCBI taxonomy): domain Eukaryota; kingdom Metazoa; phylum Chordata; class Mammalia; order Chiroptera; family Pteropodidae; genus Rousettus; species Rousettus aegyptiacus. Next base: position 122,872,882 of record NW_023416307.1, on the reverse strand, counting down.
TGGGATCCCAGAGGTCTGGCACCACACTGGGGGAACTGCTGTTCTAGAAGAAGTCTAAGTACCCCCATTTTATAAGCTGGACGAACTGAGGCGTGAAGATAGGGAACCAGGACTCCCAACTATTTCTGTGACCCACTGTTTAACCTTTAGGGAAAGGAGGACTGTCCCTCCCAATGTGACCTGATTCCAGAATAGCCAGAAATGACCTGGCTAGTTTGCTTGGAGCCTGGGGAGGAAGTGTAAGACTGGGTGGCCCTGGGGAACAGAGGTGATAAGCTGCTTCGGCCTCAGGCAGAGGGGCCAGCAGCCACCTGATATAACACCCACAGCTACAGACTGAGAAAAGCAATAGCCCCTGGCGCCCCAGCCCCCACACTCCTGGGAGGAACCCTGTTCCCAGAAGTCTGTCCCTGGACACTGCCGTCAACCTTGGAGTTCATTTCCTGGTTAAACAAACATCTATATTAAATAGCCCGGTTGGACAACGCCCATAAGCAGCTTCTGAGGAGAGCCTCGGGCACATGGCCTGCCAGGCCTCCTTCTTGTCTGGCTAGTGAAGACACATCCATCATCAGCAATGTCAGTAAAGCAGGCCCACTGGTGCGTCCCACCCAGAGTCTGCCCGTCTGGCAGGAGGGGTTGAAAGGGACGTGCAGAGTGGCCCGTGCCCCGACCCTACCAGAAGTCTGTCCCACAGCTTCAAGATTATAACAATGGGAATGACGATTACCATTTTGGGTGGGACACGACCACTCCCATCCATCATCTATCTCATCATCTCATCCTTGCAGGGTGGGAAGATTGACCCTAGCTTCCAGTTGAGGAAACTGAGGCACCTGAGGAGGGCTTGTCTTTGGTCACATAGCCACTCATGGCTCGGCTGGGAAGTGGATCTGGGTGTCCTGACTTCCAGCATAGTTCTTTCTTATGTACCACAGTAGTCACTACTCAGAGGGTCAGAATAAGAAGAGCTGAGACCAGAGAACTAGCCCGGGTCCCTCCTGAAGTGCTACACTCTTGCCGCTGGCTTTACAATGCAGGTAAAGAATAGGTGCTTCCCAGTTTGAAGAACCCACCACCCCTAATTGGCAGAGATGCTATTTACTGAGTACTTACTATGTGCCAGTCGTGCTGCTAAGACCCACGTTGCCCGGGTTTGAATCTTGGCTCTGCCACTTAATAACAGTGACTTTGGGTAAAGGGCAGGACTTATTTGTGCTTCAGTTTCCTCATGTGTAGAATGGAAATAATAAGTACCTACCTCATAGGCTTTGAGGAAGATTCAGGGAGATAATACATGTAAAAAGCTTAAAGTTATACTTAAGACATAATAAGTGTTCAGTAAATGCTAGCTATTTAATTATTAATTATTATTATTATCATCATTATCCATGTTTTACAAATGGGGCTCGGAAAAGAGAAATAACTTGTTCGAGGGCATAGGTATAGGTAGGGGTGGAGCCCAGGATTTGAATCAGGCCTTTTTAGCATCACATCAGTTGACAAATGAGAATTGAATCACAAGCCCATGGAAGAATGAAGGTCATCTTGACTCTTGCACTCATTTTATAGGAGAAGAAGCTGAGCTTCAGATCTCCTGACTCCTTTCCTCTCTTTATGGAAGCTTGACCACAATCTTCTTCTTAGCTGGTGAGGCCTATCCTGGCAGAATACATTTTCCATTGGGAAGGTTTTGTTTACAAAGCCGTTTCACATGTGGGATTCTCAAGGAGCCCCTGCATTGAGAGGAGTGAGCTGCTCTTGTCCACAGAGCCCCACGCTAGACCTGCAGATGCAGAAGGCAGACACTGAGTCACAATTTGGCGCCAGTGGGAAGGAAGGCGGCCAGGTGAGGCTGGCGGCCTCTGCAGGCCTCACAGTTTTCCCTCCTGCTCTGTGAATGCTGTAACAGCCCACCACAGAGGCTGCAGCAAGATGCAAGAGAGACTAAACCATGGGCCCAAGGTCTGCATTAGTAAGGTGGCCTCAGAGGGACAGAAGTCTCCAGAAAACACTGTGCTTCTTAGCCAAGAAACTATTAGATATGGACCAGCTAGGGAGAGAACTCTTTATTGAGCACTAACTATGTGCCAGGCACTGTATCCCTTTTCATCTGTTTGTTCAAACTTTTATCGAACATCTCCTGTGTATAAGGACAATATAAGGTAGTGTGACTGCTCTAGAGAAAAGACAAGCAAAATAAAGGATTAGCACAGTTGTTCCCAACCGGGTGTGAGATTTTGCCCTGAGAGTAATATCTAGAGACATTTTTAGTTGTCACAACTGAAAATCGTGGCCTGCTGCTGCCATCCACAGCAGCAGTAGAGGCTGCGGATGCGGTTAATAGTGTTGTAATACCTAGGACAGCACCTGCGTCAAAAGCTGTCTGGCCTAAAATGTCAGTAATGCCAAGGTTGAGAAACCCTGGGGTTAAAGAGTGACTTGGGGTGTTCTTTAGTTCAGGTGATTATGGATGGCCAGATGAGATGTAACTTTGAGCAGAGACATTCAAAAGTCAGAAAGTAAGAATGAGAACATCTGAGGAAGAACATCATGAGCATAGGGAACAGAGAGAGTGAAGGCTGTGAGCCAGGAGTGCGTCGTCAAAAAGACCAGTGTGTAATTTATTCTCCACCGTATTTCAGATGAAAAAACTGAGACTCAGAGGTAATGGTTTGCCAGACGTCATACAGTTACCACTGGGCCAAGATTTGGATTTGGATGTGCTTGGTTCCAGAGCCCGTTTGCTTTCTTTCCACTGCCTAAGCTGTTACTGTCAGAGGAGTGGCTCAGTCTTTATTGTACAATTGAGGCCTTTGTAACTTGACCATGTAAATTATTTTCCTTCTTCCATCCCTGGGTACTTGGTTCTGTTCCTAACACCACCTCAATAACAAAAATAACAAGGATAACGACAGCTGTTACTTCTATAGTGCTTACTGTGTGGCAGGCATTATTCCAAGTGTGAGATAGATAGATAGATAGAAATTTCTGGCTAGATACTTATATATAGATTTATATCCATATATAGATTTATACATCTGTAAATGTCTATATACATACACATATATGTTTATATCAATACTCATTTAATCCTTACAATATGCATGTGTGTTAGATACCATTATACTATTGTACCCATTTACAGATAAGAAAGTGACTTGCTCAACTAGTAAACGAGGCAGAGGCAGGATTTGAGCCCAACTGCCTAGTTCTGGAGTCCACACTCATAACTGCCACACTGCAGTTGCTCCCTCAGCCTGTAGTGAATTTCTAGTCTCTAGAGTAGATCACTCCCTTAACTGGTGACTCCCCAAGTTTAGTAACACACAGGAAGTGAATTTAAAGATCACTTTGTCTGCACATGGGAAACCTGAGCTCAACCTCAGAAAGTGACTTGTGCAGGTCTGCACCAGGAGGCAATGGTAGGGCTAGAACCAGAAGCCAGGCATTCTCGCGGAGTGCCCTCTGCTCCACCGTGGGCCCTGCCCCCAGCCATGCCTGCACATGCCCAGCATCTACCACCTGCTCTCTTAGGCTGCCTCTTCTGGATCCCTGCCACCAGCTGTGTCTGGAATCCTGCAGGTTTGGGGCCACGGCGGGGAGCGGGGGCCTGCTTGTGGCAGAAGGCCCAGGCGTCTGCCTCAGCCCCCACCCATCCTTCCTGTCTATAAACATAATCGCAATTATTCCCAAATGTTACAGGTGCAGAAATTGGGACTCAGATAGGTTACATGGCTCACCTTCTAAGGTCAGCCAAGAGCATTCGTGTTTTCAAAGTGGAATGATTTGCTTACTCATTCATTCTTTCTTTCAGTCAACAAAAGGGAATCTACTGTATACCATACACTGGTCATGCAGTGGTGAACTTAATGGGCCCCGCCCTCCAGAGGCGTCCTGAGTTGGGTCACTCAGAAAGGATACCCAACCCAGCAAGTTCTGCTTGGGGATCAGGAAATGCTCCTTGGGGAAGGTGATAGATGCTATCTATGGCTAAGTCTTAAAGGATAACTGGGAGTTAACCAGTCAGAGAAGGGAAAAAGGACACAGGGGACGACAAGCAAGAGGTAGGAGAGAGCTCCCTATGCACAGAGAATTCCAGATTGTCCAAGATCGCCGGGGCTGTGGTGGAAGCAGAGGTCACGCGGTCACAGCAGCCACTTATTGAGCACTTACTACATGGCAGGCACTATACTAAGCATTAGTTCAACAGCCTTCTGAGTTCGATGCTTTTAATATCCGCATTTACAGATGAGGAAACTGAGGTGCAGTGAGGTTGAAGATCATACGGGTAGTGAGTGCCAGGGAATGGCCTGAAGAGTTCATGGAATTTCTTCTGTGGAGGTTCTTCTGTGAACCTGATGCCTGTGGAGCTGGGGTCTCCCTCTGCTGCCCCTATTGGTGCTGCCCCTTCTGATGGCTCTATTTCCTCCCGCAGGTTGAAGGGCAGTCCAGAGCCCATGTCATTGCACAGGAACTGCTGTCTTCAGAGAAAGCGTGAGTCCCCAAACAGCTGCCTGTGGCCTTGAGCTTGTTAGCAGAGCATCGCCCCTCCCTGCCTTATAAAGGACGTGAATTAATGCAAACTCAACCCCTTTCCTTCTACAGATATGTGGAGATGCTCCAGCACTTACATCTGGTGAGTTAATCATTCTAATTTCCCAAAACTAATTGCCCTTTTACAAGCCGGTGATATAAGAGGCAGAAAAGCAATGAGGAGACAGAGGTTGATTTCCATGAACAGAGGCTTGGCAGCAGGCAAGTGTTCTCTGAGGCTTTTCAGGGAAGTCTTTCTCCTGATTCATGTGCTTCAGGAGTGGATAGCACTGCGCTTTCTGTGGGCATGGCTCTCTGCGCTGGTTGCAGGGGTGAGGGTGCTGCATGGGTGATGTACTGAGGGTTGTCCGCAGTTTCCTCAGCCCTCTTGTTGAGCATGGTAGAAGGAGGACAGTTGTATTTCTGGGTCATTGCTTTGTGTACAAGATGCATGTGCATGGGTGCATGCCTATGTATGTGTGTGTACGGTTATGTGTTTGTGCGTGTGCGTGCACACGCGCATGCATTATATGTTTAGGTCTGTATAGAAAAGGTGCTGTGTTTGCACAGTGACAGAGCAATTGGGGTATCACAAGATTTTCTCAGTTAATGCAGAATTGGGGCAATAGTTCCTGAGGCAGTGGTGAGGGAATCCTCTTGACTTTCAGAAGAAAGGAAGTGAGACTGGGGAATGCCTGGGTATCAGAAACTGTCACCCTTCACAACCCACAAGACTGCCTAGAAAGTCTCCCTTTGTGGTCAGTTTGATGCAGTTCAACAAACATTGTTGGAACACTTGCTGTGTGACAGAGCTGGGGAATGGAAAGACAGATCAGACTGGGTTCTTCTGCAGGAGTAACATGGCCAAAGAAGAAGACAAATGAGTGAATAAATTGTTTAGAGCACAGGGGGAGTGACGGACAACCTGGGGCAGGCTTCTCTGAGGAGGTGCCGTGAGGGATGAGGGAATAAGGTACAGCGAAGCCGTGAGAAGTGAGGGGGCGTGGCAGGCTCGGCTCCCCAGGCCCTTGTGATGGCTCCCTGCTTCTCTGAGCATTCCAAGCGTTTGGCAGTCTCCTCGTAGTTTAGCATCTGATTTTACACTGCTTTGTATTGTTTGCCATGTCTTTCCAAGAACATCAGAGCTGGGATGTCCATCTTGGACATTTTGTCAGTGGTGATAAGGAGGCCCAGAAGGAGTGACTCAGCTAGTTAGTGTCACAGAGTGACTGAGCCAGGACACCCGTTCTCCTGATTCCCAGTGCACTGGCATGTCGTAATCCTGTGTCCCCAACTGCCTTTGAAGTTCCTCAGGTCAGGGACTTCTCTGGAGGCAGCAAAGCACCTGGCACCAAGCCAGGTCTCTTGCCGAGATCCAGCCGAGGTCCCTGTCAGTGTCATCACCCTGGTGTCACATTGCCTTGTAAGCAGGGGCACTCAGATCCCCGCAGAGCACTCGTCTGGTCTGTGCTCCCAGCCCCTCATTTTTGCCTTGAGGAAGAGAGCCATGTGTGCATTATTAAACCCAAAAGCCTTCAGGTATGAAACATACCCCCCCCCCCCCGCCCCATTACAACTAAAAGATCTATTTAGCAAGGTTAGGAAGAATCACTCTCCCATTTTTTTCTTTTCTCTCACTGGTTTCTGAGCTGGCAGCATGACAGAGAGGGGCCGGGCTTTTTTGTTTTATGACTTTGTTAAGAAGGTTTTAACTGGGAAACTTCCATCTGTGTTTGCACTGCTTCCTGCCAGTTGGAAAGATGCTGAAGCCGCTGGTAATCCATACTAATATCCTGAAGAGGAAAAAAAAGAGCCCATAAAAATCACAACTCATAAGCTAGTTGCGAGAAATTGTGATCTGGAGCTGCGTTTATGACGTCAGTGCTTATGGGAATAGAAGTGGCAGAAATGCCACAACGTGACTCCTAGCCAGGGACACTAGTCAAAAGGAGACCCATAGACTTTGGGCTGTTCTCTACCACTCCCCAACCCTGATCTATCACTGATCACTAAATTGTCAGGCTCTCTCTCAGTTCCTCCTTAGAAATTCGATGTTGTTGAAATCCCAAGGCTGCCCAATGGGAGGGGCCGACTGTGCATTCCGAACCTCCCCATCGAGAAAAGTCTTTGACTCTGCTATACTGTTATTGAAAAGGGTTTGGAGATGGCTTCTGGTCTTCTGTGTTTGGGATTCAACTCTGTGCTCATCAAATAGTAAATAGAGCTAACTCAGGATTACTAAAAATTGTGGTCGTCCGAAATTAAATTCTAATGGCCAAGATTCTGTTTGCCGTGTGAGCAGGGGCACTCAGGTCCCCAGGACAGATGGCCTAATAATGGTTTATTAACTAAGACTATTTTATGTGTTTTAAGCATTTGTGAAAACACACACACACACACACACAAAACGAAGATATGACTGAGACCATGTGTGGTCCACAAAGTGTAAAATATTTATCTGTCCTTTTACAGAAAAAGTTTGCTGACTTGTGGTTGAAAGATTCATTTCATCCTTCCAAGAACCCAGTCAGAAACACATTCATCTACCTGCTCATTTGTCTAAACAGTCAATATCTCATCCACTCATCTAGACAGCCTTTCACCCACTCATCTGTTCTTTCATCTATCCTTGCATCTAATGACACATCCATGCACCCATTCACCGCCCCCCCCCATTCATCCACTATTCATATGTCTACCCATCCATCCATCTGTCTTGGTATTCAACCCCCCATCTGTCCATCATTCATCCATCCACCCAACTAATTTACTCATTTCTTCTGGATGAAACATCATAGGATGTTTACAGTGCCATAGGCACTGAGATAGGCCTTGAAGTCCCAAAGAACAAAAAGGCTGAGAACCTGCCTTTGAGTAGGTCTATCTTTTTTGTGGGGCCAAATAGTAAAGGTGGGGAGGAGAACTAGATAAGTGAACAGACCATTATGTCACTCTGTGGTAAGTATAATTTGCACATCTGTAGTTTTGTGCAAAGTCTATAGGAGAATGAGGGAGGGAGAGACATTTCCCTCTGGGGTATCTGGGAAGGTTGGTAGATGAGGTGCCACTGAGACGGACTTCGAAGGAGCCCACCAGGCCAGGGTAGTAATGGAGGGGGGCATATAAGGCAGGTGGTCAGCATGGAAATGTTCACAGGCCCGAAGGTACATCATATGTCTGGAGAATAGAACGTTGCCACATATTGTTAGAACATGGATAAGTTTGGAAAGGAAGGTGGGAGGTAGAATCAGGGGTCAAGTGATAGGTCCAAAATGCCAGGCTAAGGGGCCTATGCTTTTTCTTGTTTATAGTGAGTTGTTGGAGATTTTGAACAGATATGGCCCCTGGGTACTTTGAATCCTCTATTTTCTCATCTAAAAAAAAAAAAAAAAAATCCTACGTGGATCCCTCCTTTGGGCCAAGGTGTTAAAGGCCTGTTCAGAAGCCAGTGTGCCAGCTGGGAGAAGTGACTGGCAGTTGTCACCATCTGATGCCCCAGGAGACGTTCCCACAACTAAGAGGCCCTACATGATTCTGTCCTCATCTCCCTCTGCAGCATTACCTCCTACCATTTTCTTCATCATTTGTTCCAGTCACACTAGCCTTCTTATTGTTCTTCAGGTACTACCAATACAGTCACGTCATGTGGCTTTTGCACTTGCTTTCCCTCCACTGGCATTTCCTACCCCTGATCTTCCCAGAGCCAATTCCTCCTCCTTATTCTGGTCTCAGTTCAAGTGTCAACACCTCAAAGAAGTGGTGTCCCTCAAACTTAGTGGCATTTTATTATGTTCACGGATTTTCTGGGCCAGGAGTTCAGACAGGGCAACATGGGGAACCATGTCTCTGCTGCATGATGTCTGGAGAAAACTTAAGGATTAGAGGAGACTTGATGGCCAGGGACTGGGATCCCCCCAAGGTGCCTGTACTCACACGGCTGCTAGTTGGTGTTGGCTATGTCTGGGATCTCAGCTGGGCTGCTGAACAGAACACTTACTTGTGGCCTCTCCATGTGGTCTCTTTATGGGCAGGTGTGGGCTTCCTCACAGCATAGTGGCTTGTTTCCAAGAGTGAGTGTCCCAAGAGAGAGCCAGGAGGAAGTGCGTGGCGTTTTTATGATCTAGCCTTGGAAGTCACGTAGCACCACTTCCGCCATCCTCCCATTAGTCAAGACAGTCACAAAGGTCCCCCCAAGTTCAAGAGGAGGGGAAATAGTCTCCTCCATTCAATGGGAAGGGTATCAAACTCACATTTTAATATGACCACGTGAGATAAGAGATATTGTTATGACCATTTCTGAATGATGCGATCTCCTACAGAAGCCTTTCCTAATAACTCTGTGTAAGTTAAAAATTATGTTTGACCGCTAGTAATAAAAACCCAATTATGATGGCTTAAGTAATTTAGAGGTGATTCTTTCATGTGAAATAAGTCCAGAAGTAGGAGATCCAGGTCAAACTTGGCAGCTCTACAAGGTCTCAGGGACCAATGTTCCATTTATCTACTGCATCCATTTCCAAGGTTCCTCATGAATACAAGCCGGCTTCTGCAGCTCTAGCCATGATATCCTTGTTCCAGGGAGAAAGGAAAGAGGAGAAAAATCAAATGCTTATTCTCCCAGCTGAGTTAGTTCACTTGAAAAAAGAATTTCGGAAAGTTTCACTTGACAACTTCTTCCCCCATCTCATCGGGCACTCCTAGTTGCAAGGGAAGCTGAGTCAACTGGAAGTCAGTTGGTCAAAGCTAGGTTCAGCTCAGTCGCTGTGCTTTTTGTGTGTCCGTTCTGGGGTCCAGGCTGAAGGGGCAGGAGGTACTCAAGGAAGGCTCTTCCCATGGCGCAGGCAAGAAGAACAAGTAGAAATACCAGAGGGCTTCTATGATTTAAGCTCACAACTTCTCTGGTCCCATCCTATTGGCCAAAGCAAGTGCCATGGCCAGACCCAAGAGCGAGAGACAGGGATATGCTCTCCCCCATGATGAGGCTATGGCAGGGAGTGGGGAAGATCTGCAACCACACTGCGTCTTCAGTATTGTCTCGTGCTTCATTTTATTTTCTTCATTGCATCTTTCACAATCTGAAATTATTAAATTTATGTATTTGTTTACTTGTTATGTTGCGCTTTCATTTTCATACAGTTCCAAATACTTTCTTATTCCCTTTCGATTTCCTCTGTGACTCATGAGTTATTTAAAATTATGTGTTTAATTCACAAATAGCAGTGCATTTTTCAGATTTCCTTCTGCTGCTGATTTCTAATTGCATTCTGGTTAGAGAATGTACTTTGTATAGTTTCAGTCCTGTTACGTTTATTGAGACTAGTTTGTGGCCTGGCATCTAATATATTCTGGGGAATGTTCCGTGTACTTAAAGGGTGTGTTTTCTGCTCTAGCTGGGTGGCTGTTCTGTAGGTGTCACTTAGGTCAGGTTGATTGACAATGCCGTTGAGTCTTCTGTACTCTTGCTGATTTTCTGTCTTGTTGTCCATCCATTACTGAGAGCGGGTATTGAAGTCTTCAGCTATGTTTGCTGAATTGTCCATTGCTCCCTTTAACTCTGTCTGCTCTGCTTCATGCATTGTGAAGCTGTTTCTAGGTGCTTACTTACAGTCTGTCTCACTCACTGAGGGCAAAGAGCTTGACAGGTCCTGTTCCCAGTGGGTTGTGATGCTCAGTACACCATTGGTGCTCAGTAAATATCTGATGACTGAGTGATGGCAGGGTCAGTCTTTCCAGCAGTCTTATCATTTCTTAAGTCAAAAATATTTCCTGAGCACCTCCTATGTGCTGGATTCAGGAGACTTATGGAGGAATGACAAGGGGAGGTCCCTGCCCAACAGGAATCAACAGTCTGGGAGAGAGATGGGCATGGAAAGAAACAATATTAATACAGTGGCAGGAGGCATACAGAGGCTGTTCAGGGGAGGCAACCACCCGGGTTTCTAGGGGTCAGAGAAGGATTCCTGGAGGAAGCATGACTAAGCTGAGACTTGAAGGGTAGGGAGGAGTTAGCCAGGTGGGGGAACAGTGAGGAAGGCTTGTATCTAGCAAAGGGATCAGGACGTGCAAAGGCCTGGAGGCCAGTTAGAAAATGGTGTGATTTCAAACTGAAAGAAATTCAGCCTGGCTGGAGCCTTTTGAGTGAGCGGGAGAGCCAGCAAGGTGCAGGGCTTAGCAGGAAGTGGCCGGTGAGGCAGGCATGTTTGGGTTTTGGATTTGATCCCCTGAAGGTCCTTAGGGAGGCTGCTGGGTGCTTCCAACAAGAGACGACAGTGGACTGGAGTGCTACACCCAGATTTTGGGACTGTGTGCTTGGTGATTGATGGGCTGTGGAGTGTGGGAGACAGAGGGAGGGCTCCAGGCTGACCCAATATTTGGCTTGCTGACACACTAAGACAACAAGTGCAGGACGGGCTCAGGCTAGGCATGGGAGAGAGATGATGAGTTTAGTGCGGGTCTTGTTAAGTGTCAGGGGCTCAGGGAAGGACATCCGAGTGGTCATCTGGGCATCAGAGGTGCATTAGAAGTGATCAGGTATTGAGATGTTAACTGAAGCTCCTGATGAGGTCTGGATTTCCCCAAGGGAGTATGTGCAATCAAGAGAGGGCTCTCCAGTACTCTGGGGAGGAAGGAGGTGCCCTGGAGGGTGTGAGCAAGTTTTCGTGAAGAGACTTGGGGAAGGGTTTCGGCAGGACGCAGTGCAGAAAGACAATGGGAGGCTTCCAGATCCTCCCTGCATGCACCCCACTCATGCACCACCCCCTCTCTCAGTAGTAGTAACCACTTAAAAGTGCGTCAGGAGAGCCCCAGAACAGAGCCAGACTTCTCACACTGCTTGGAGAAAGAGGACATTAATTCAGAAGCCCTCCCTAAGCACTGTGTAGGAGTTTCATTTGGCTGTGGCCTTGGTGCTGACATAACAAGTCAATGCAGGATTCAGTGGGATTCTGTTACAATTTATGAGTTTACTTTCCTAAATTGGTGTGCTGTCAGTTTGTCCCCACCTCAGTCGCCTCTTGCCTCACCCAGCCAGCTCTTGCTTCTCATTATAGTCAGTGTCCAGTATAGCATATGCTGTAGAGGAGAAAAGTCGGGGGTAGCAGAGAGTATTTGTTGACCTCTTATGTGTGCTTGGCAATTGATATACATTGTGTCATTTAATTACACGTAGTTTGTGCTCAATAAATATTTCTCGGATGGTTGGATTGGTCCAAAACTGAATCTCAGAGAAGGTGAGTGACTTACCCAAGGTCACATGGCCAGTGAGAAGTGGGTCCAGGGCCGTTTGACTCCAGAACCCTGAGAAGGGGAGAAGACAAATAGATGTAGAACAGTCTGGTTAGGTGGTAAGGAGCCCAAGGTGGGGGGAATCAGTGTGATCGGGAGGAACAAAGGTCAAGGAAGGCTTCCTGGAAGAGGGGGTGTTGAGATGGGCATTGATGGACAGAAAGTAAGAACAGGCCTTCCAGAGAGTAGGAGCAGCAGGAACAAGTGCATTGAAGGGAGGGCTTGGGAGTATGGGGTGTACAGGAAGTGGCTGGAGAGCTGGTCTTCGGGGAGAGCCTGAATGCCATGTCCCAAGGTGCTTCAAGAGGGCAGCATAGGAATTTGGGAGCTCTGAGGACCTGAGTAAGGAAGATTCATCCTGTAGGGTGGGAGGGGGTGATGAAGGGGACCCAAAGTTTAACCCAGACCAAGCTCCAAAATGGCCTCATGCTGGGGAAGTTGATGTGCAGCCAGGAAGATTTTGTTTCTCAAGGGCAGGGAGTGTGTCTCTTATTTACCTTTGTAACCCCGGCTCGCAGACAACATGAAGAAATAATTTTTAATTGAGTAAGGAGGGCCCCGTGTCCGAGTCTCTGCTGGGCTCTCCTAGGGAAGATGTTTGGGGGAAATCGGAGACAGGCAGTTTAGTTCAGTTGGAGGAAACATGCTTTTTTTCTACCTGAAGTGTTGGGGAGGGGGTGAGCTCCCCACGTTGGGAGGTACGAATGCAGTAGCTATTGGAGATGTATCTTAGTAGAGGAGGGTCCTACCCCAGGCATGTTGCTCTTCTCTCTATATTTTTCATTCAGTCCAGGAAAAAAAAAATGCTGTGTGACTCTGGAAAGTCTCTTGTTCCTTCGTCACCCTGAACTGGCTAGTGGGACTCAGACATTTTTACACGGAGGCTTGTCTTCACATGGAATTTTACTCAGAACCCTAATATGAAGAGTGGATGAAAGTGGAGGTACTTGGGTTCCAAGGCAGGTGAAGGCCAAAGTTTAGGTTCTGCCTCCACCTCCCTCAACCCTCGGTTTCCACAGAGCACAGTGTGTGAAAGTCATTTAAGTCAGTGACTCTCGAAGCGGGTCCTCAAACCAGCAGTGTCAGCATCACCTCAGAACTGGTAAGAAATGTGTATTTTTGGGCCCCACCCCACAACTGCCAAATCTGAAACGGTTTTAATGAACCCTCTAGGTGATACTGATTGATAAACTAACATTTGAGACTCAGAGGCACTTGATCCTGAGAGGTCGCTCCAGCACAGGCTTTGTGTGATTCCCCACCCCTAGAAGCCAACATCCTTTAGAATACTGGTTCCCAGCACCAGCTGTGTGTGCATGGGTACCCAGGAGCGTTAAAAAATGTGGATGCTCATTTCACCCTTAGAGATTTGTATTTAATTGGTCTGGGGTGCAGCCTGGTCAGCTGGAGTCGTAAAGCTCCCAGGGTGATTCCAATTTGCACCTGAAACTGAGAACCTAGTGAGAAAGTAGCAACATTCATTCAGCACATTTGTGAACAAAGCCAGGTCAATCTGAGGGTGAAACAAAAGGGAATCAGTCTGCTCTCTGCTTAGTTGGAGGGAAGATAACAGAAACACGCAAAGTAAACAGCCTGACAACGCAAAATTTTGCAAAGCCATTGCTTTCCAGACTGGGATACATATAATATTCCTGGAGGTGTGTGCAGTAGGTGCCCAGGAGTACTCGAGACCATGGGATAAACAGCATATTTTCTAAGAGCCTCTGCTTTGCTCTAGATACATAATTTTAAATAAATTAAATCAGACAAGGATATATTTTAAAGAATAATGTAAAACATGCATTAATTTTCAAGCTAAGCTATGAGACTTCAGAGACATTCTGAGATTGGAGTGGCTCCCTTGAGGCTGTGACCCCAGATTTATAGAGGCTGTAGGACCCCTGAGAGGACCTTAAACTGACAGCTGAAGTCACCCAGGAGGGCCTCCTGGAGGAGGTGGCATTTGAAGCAGCTTTTAAAAGACTAGGAATATATGAATCAGATGCCAGAAGCACAGAACAAGGACACAGAGGCTGGAAAAGAGGATTCATATAAAGCAGCGGTACTCAAAGCATGGTCCCAAGACCAGCAACAGCAACAGCCTCCCCTGGGAACTGGGGAAAGCTAAAATTATCCAGCCCCAGCATTCTGAGTTTGAATAAATCCAGCAAGTGATTGTGAGGCATACTCAACTTGGAGAACCATTGGTGTATAGAAAAGGGCGGTCAGCTACAGGTAGGCTAGACCAGCTTCTGAAGGGCCCAGGAGTCTTATTTGGCCCAGAGGCCTGGACACAAATGAAGGAGGGTTTGGAAGAGATGTGAAAGCAGTGGAGGGGAAATAGTGCTTATTCTTCCTCCCCTAAAGACCTCAGAGAGATGTTTTTCTTTTTAAAAAATGTTTTATAACTTACAGTTAAGTGCGCAAATCTTAAAGATAGGGCTCAGATTTTTAACACATGTGTAGTACATCTGTGTGCACTTATAACCACCGTCGTAATAGAACATTACCATCCTCTAGGAGAAGCCTCTATGCCCCTCCCATCAGTCACACCCTAGAGATTACCAGTTTTGCTTTCCATCACATTCAGTTGGGCTAGCCTGTTCTTAAACCACATATGAATGAAATACTGAATTATGTATTCATTTGTGCCTGGCTTTTTTAGCTTAGCATAATGTGTGAGATTCACCCACATTTTCATGTATACCAATATTCCTTTGTATGGATATACCACAGTTGGTATACCTATCCTCCAATTAGTGATCATTTAGGTCGTTTCCAGTTTGGACTATTACAGGCAGACCGCAGAGATATTGTGGGTTCGGTTCCAGATGACTGCAACAAACTGAATATCATCATAAAGCAAGTCATAATCTTTTTGCTGGTGAAGGATTTTGCCTTCTGTTTGTAAAAAAATGCAACATCTGTGAAGCACGATAAAGTAAAACACAATAAAATATGGTATGCCTGTATAGCTACTATGAATGTTTTATATATATCTTTAAAGGAACATGTGCACTCATTTCTCTGTGGTATTTACCTTGGAGTGGAATTGTTGGGTCATAGATTTGGCTTTATTAGGAACTGCCAAATAGGTTTACAAAGAGGTTGAAGCAATACATACTCCCAGCCTGATGTATGGGAATATCACTTACTCCTCAGCTTGCCAGCATATTGATATGTCAGTCTTTTTACTCATGGCCATTCCGGTGATTATGTAGTGGTTTCTCACTTTGCCTTTAATTGGCATTTCTCTAATAATTAAAAAAACTGAGCATCTTTTCTTCTGTTTATTAACCATTTTGAAATTTTGAAAGTCTCTTTTGTTTCTTTTTAATTGAGTTGTCTCTTTTATTGATTTGTAGTTCTTTAAATATTTTGGGCACAACTCCATTTTCAGATGTGTGTGTTGCGAACATTCTCCCAGTCTGTGAGTTCCTTGTTCAATTTTTTAAAAATACTTAATTGAGATATAAGTCTCATATCATACAATTCAGCCATTTAAAGTACAAAGTTAAATGGGTTTTAGTATATTCAGAGTTGTACAATTATCACCACAACCATTCTTATCACTCCCAAAAGAAACCCCGTACCCCTAAGCTGTCACTCTCCATCACCCACCCCTCAGCCCTGGGCATCCACCAGTCTAGCTCTTTCTTTATAGATTTGCCTATAATGGGCGTTTCATATAAAGGGAATTATACAATTTGTGGTCTTTTGTCATTGACTTCTTTTACCTAGCATATTAATGTTTTTAAGATTCATTTATGTTGTAGCATGTATCAGTACTTCGTTTCTTTTCATGGCTGAGTAATGCTCTGTTGTGTGGATATACTCCATTTTGCTCATTATTTGATGGACAATCTTGATTCCTTCCCCTTTTTGACGATTATGAAAATGCTGCTGTGACCATTCATGTATAAATTCTTGCGTGAACCTAGGTTTTCCGTTCTCTTGGGTATATACCTAGGTGTGCAGTTGCTGGATCATATGGTAACACTGTTTTATATCCCCTCCATCGGAGTGTGAGGGTTCCAGGTTCTTTACTTTCTTGCAGTGCTTATTGTCTTTATTGTTATAGCCATCCTGTGAGTGTGATGCGATACCTCATTTTGGTTTCGGTTTTAAATTTTCCTAGTAACTAATGATGGTGGGCATCTTTTCACGTGCTTCTTAATCATATGTATATTTTCTTTGGAGAAATGTCTTTTCAAATTCTTTTCCCATTTTTAAAGGGTTACCTTTTTATTATGATTCTATATACAAGGCACTTATCAGTTATATGATTCGAAAGCATTTCCTCTCATTCTGCAGGTTGTCTTTTCACTCTTTCAATAGCATCCTTTGAAGCACAAAATTTTTCAATTTCTCACGAAGCCTAATTTATCTTTCTGTTGTTGTTGCTTGTGCTTTTGGTATCATACTTAAGAAAGTATTGCCTACCCCCAAACCACAAACATTTACCTGCCATGTTTTCTTCTAAGAGTTTTATAGTTTTCGCTCTTACCTTTAAGTTTTTGATTTCGTGTAATTTTTATATATGATATAAAGAAGGAGTCCAAATTCATTATTTTGCCTGTGAATATCCAAATATCTCAGCACCATTTGTTGAAAATACTTTTTTTCCCATTGAGTTTTCTTGGCACCCTAGTTGAAAATAGTTTGACCATAAATGTGAGGGTTTATTTCTGTATTCTTAATTTCATTGATCTATGTCTATTCTCATGCCAATACCACACAGTCTTGATTCTTCTAGCCTTATAGTAAGTTTTGAAATCAGGAAGTGTGAGTCCTCCAACTTTGTTCTTTTTCAAAGTTGTTTTGACTCTTCTGGGTCTCTTGCATCTTCATATGAATTTTAGGATCAGCTTGTTAATTTCTGTAAAAAAGGCAACTGGGACTTTGATAAAGGCTGCAACGAATCTGTATATCAGTT
Source organism: Rousettus aegyptiacus (assembly GCF_014176215.1). Taxonomy (NCBI): domain Eukaryota; kingdom Metazoa; phylum Chordata; class Mammalia; order Chiroptera; family Pteropodidae; genus Rousettus; species Rousettus aegyptiacus. Next base: position 122,856,126 of record NW_023416307.1, on the reverse strand, counting down.
TGGGGTCTGTTGGCCTCTTAACACTGTTAAGTTGTGAGCATCTTTTCATTTACTTAGGTCTTTATAAATTTCGGCAATATTTTGTTGTTTTCAGAGTACTATGCTTCTTTCATTAAATTTATTCCTAAGCATTATATTCTTTTTCATCTTATTCACTGTCTAAATGATTTTTAACCTTTTATTTAAAAATAATTTCAATTTTACAGAAAAGTAACAAAAGTAGTAATACATAGAACATCTTTTAACATGAAGTCCAATTTATAAATTTTTTCTATATAGTTTGTACTATTTGTATACAGTTTAAAATGTCTTCACGGGCTCCACAGAGAATTCAGAGTTCCAAAGTACCCTCTAGTGATTGCTGAGCCAAGTGAAGTCATGTCCCCTGGACAGCTCACAGCTTGCCAAGGCATGTCTGTGACATAGGTGGGTTACAGTTGAGGTTGGTGTGTGTTTGGCCAAATGGAATACCAGAGAGTCCACTTGACTTTTGGCAGTGACATCAGTGGTTTGACCACTTACAAAGAGGACATTCTGGCCATCCACTAACTGTTCAGAATGGAGAATGGAGATGCTGTGTCACCCAGAAAACTCAACAGTGGGTTTGGAGAAGAAGAAAAGAGTCCAGGAGATCAGGTCCCTGAACATGAGGTTCCCTCTTCTACTGAAGGGAAGCCCAGGGGTCCTGAGAGCCCCGTAAGTTCTGGAAGACTCCTTGGGGCTCCAGAGGCAGAGGCAGTGCTCACCCTTGGGTCTCTTCACCAGGCTGCCTCAGGGGCTGTGAGATTGGGCAGAGAGCCCTGGCCAGGATTCTGGAGATCTGGGTTCCAGTTTCCCTCCTTGACCTGAGCAAGTCAGCAAGTCACTCTCCTGCCTGGGCCACCTGTGGAATGAGGAATTGGTGTGTGTGTGGCGGGGGGGGGGGGGGGGCGGGTTACAATATAAGGAGCTAGGACTTTGGAGTCAGGCCAACTTGGGCCCAAATCTTGCCTTCTTGGTGTCTTTGGGCAAGTTACATAATCTCTGGGCCAAATTCCCTTATTGGTAAAATGGAAATAATAATATTGCCAAAGTGATAGGCTTGTTGTCAGGATTACATGAGAAAATGAATGTAAAGTGTTGAGCAGACAATGACTTACATGGCCTGCAGTTCAGTACATGTTGGCTGTTGTTATTTATTGAGCACCTTTCAGGGGCTGGATGCTGGAGATATAGGGATAAGCAATACTCAGACTAAGGGAGAAGGAAGGCCCAGAAATGAATAATCTTGAAACGTGACAGAAGGCAGTTAGCACAAACACTGTGAAGAAGGTATTTGTATCCCCATTTTGCATAGGAAGAAATTGAGGTCCATGGAGATGAAGCGACTTGCCCAAGGCCACACATAGGCAACAGTTTAGGTAGACAAGGATTGGTTCTCTGGAGTCCTGTAAGTTTGGAGCAGGGACTCCCCAAAGAGCTGGGGAAGCAAGTATGTTTAGAAGGTGGACGGGGTGAAGAAGGCGTCATGTTGCCCAGAGGTTTTGGATTGGACCCTGCAGGCATTGGGGCAGTCAGTTCTTCCTCCTTATTGTTTCTAGTCTATTCATTCTCCCTGTTCTCATGGCCACTGTCAAGTCTTAGACTCTCTTGCTCTCCTGGATGACTGGAACAACCTTTCGCTGGTCTTGCTCACAATTCTCCATCTCCAGGTTGTTCTCCCAGCAAAGTGAACTTTCTAAGACACATGTCTGGTCACATTGTCCCCCTGCTTAGCACTACTCAGTGGTTCCTCATCACTTGAGGATGAAACCCAAGTCCCTTGAAAAGCCTGCAGAGTCCTGTAAGGTGGGTCCTCTGCCCGACCCTCCAGTGTCATCGAGTTCCAGTCCTTTGCACTTCTTTCAAGGGTGCAGACACCCACACCCACACCCACACCCACACCCACACACTGCACACAAACCATACTCAATTTCTAACTTCCTCTTCCAGCTCAGGGCTTTGGCAAATGCTGTCCCCTCCACCTGAAATGCTCCCCTTCTGGTCTCAGCATAGACATTGCCCTTCTGGCAGGCCTTCCCAAAGCAAAGCCAGGTCTGCCTCCTATGGGCTATGTAGCCTCCATGCTTCTCCCACCAAACACTTATGACCCCTGTGTTGTAATCATCCTTCTACTCTTTGCTTTACCCCAGATGGCAGATTCTGAGTGCAGAACTGCATCTCTTCTGCTCCTACTCTCTCCTCAAGACCTGGTACAGAGCAGCCATTCAGAATATCTGTTGAATGAAGAAGGGGATGAGGGCCGGGTATTTTCTACCTCCTCTTTCTGAGATGGATGCTAGGACCCCCAGGCGCAGTGGTGAGCCAGAACTTCTGAAAGAGCAGAAACCTTTCAGGGAGTGATCGATGGTGTGGCTGGCATTCAGTGCTTCCAGCTGATGCACGAGTTTTAAGAACGAATGTTTGTGGCGATTCCGACTATGCTCCAGTTTTTTACACGAGTCGTGTTAATGATGGCCACTCTGCCCATTGGGACTTAGTCAATTTAGTGAGAATTAATTACAGACAAGAAATCAGCTTGCAGAGCAGTGAATGTTGAAGCTCCCTGGAGTGTGATGCAAATGTAGCCTTCAGTCTTGTCTTTGCTTGTCCTTCCTTCTCTCTCTTTCCCATTCTCTACCCTTCCCTCAGGCTTTCTGTGGTGCTCTGGGTCTGGGCCTCAGGGTGACCGTATTCTTTTCTTGGCTTCCCCATGACTCACTCCCCTTTTCTGTTAAATAAGGGTCCTGCAATCCATCAATCACCAAACATTATAAAACTCCATCTCTGTCACATACTCTGTGGACCTAAGAAACATAGCAGGAAATAAATGTGGCCCTGCTTAGAAGATATTATGTCTAAAATATAATCATAACTGCCTTAGGGATAGCACTTTACAGTTTTAAACATCAGGATGAGCTCCCGGCAGCCTCGTGCTATATGGTTATAACTAGTTTACAGATGAAGAAACTGAGGCTCAGATAGGTGACAGCTTGCCCCCAGTCATTCAGCCACTCTTGTGCCGTAGCTGGGCCTGAACATGCTAATGAGAGAGTGTGTTGAAAGGCCTCTGTCAGCCAGCTGCCCAAGCAAGAGGGGTTATTGTCCTCATCAGGATGTTTTCTTTCTTTCTCTGGGATGCCAGGGGTCAAAATATCCTGCAGGGCTTGAGGCTTGGTCCTAAACATGGAGACTCACAAGGGAAGAGTGGGAGGGTCCTTTTGCCCCAGGTCAGCAGAGAAACCTCCCCTCTAGGTTCAGAATGATCCTGTGTCCCAGGGCTAGCTTTGGGCAGAAATAAGAATTAAACACCACCTCCTTCTAGCTGCTCTCCCCACCTAGCTGCCCTCCTACTTGTAATTCACACTTTCTCCACCCTCTGAAACATGCTTTCAGGAAAGGCTCTGATAGATAGCTCAGGTACAGTGAGATTCATTTCTAATTATAGCTCAAGCATGTGGCCCCCACTTAAGGACACATGTGCCTTCAGCCCAGAGAATCTATTCATTAGTTCAAGACTCAGTCCCAAGGGTTTTTGACCTTAATGATGGGACTGGGGGTTTCCCAAGACTTTCGAGTTACACCAGACTGGGGCTTGCGAGGGCCCAAGTTCATCCTCCTTCCTTGGGACTGTAGGCCAGGGTAGGCCTCCCTCCTCTGTCCTCCGCAGTTCCTGGCATTCCAGTTGGAGCAGGAGGAGGTCAGAGCAGGACAGGATGAGGTGTTCAGGAAGTGGAGACCTTTGTAACCTCCACATCTGCTATCCTCTGCCTAACAGCACAAGCGGCCTCTTCACAGATACTGGAGGGACAGGGCACGGGAGAGTCTCCTGCCTTTCATGTCCCTGTCTCGATGTCTCTGTCAATTCCTCCCTTCCCGACTCTCTTTCTCTCTCTTTTATTTTTCTTTCTCTCTTTCTCCCCCTTCTCCTCTCTGCTCCTGTCCCACCTCCCTGCCCTTTTCCCTAGCCCTCTCTTGTCACCACCACTAGCCCTCCCTCTCTCCTGCATTCCTTTACTGGGTGGGAGAAGACCCTTTTAGGTCTCTGTATGAAGAGACCTTACTAGCAAAGAAAACTGTTTAGCAATGCTTAGTAACGAGTTCCCCATCAGGGAGGCAATCAAACAATGCAGAGTGATCATCCTTCCTGAATGTTGTAAAGGTGATTTGACCTTCCGGATTTGGGCTGGACTACATGACCCCTAACGCTGAAGTTTTCCCGATGTGCATTGCTTCACAATTCAAGGTTATTTCAGGAGATCTCATGTATTTAAAACTACAGACCTGGGCCTCATACAAAAGCAGGTGTGTGTAAAGATAAAATATTTTTGTTGTGAGAAAGAAGTTTTGTATTCTTTATCATTTTAACGTTTATTAAATTTAATTTTAAAGTAATTTATCATGATACAGAAATTTTAGAAAAGACAATAAGAAAAAAGATTCCTTTCTGATTTCATGCCCCTGACTCAGCCACTGTTTCCATTTCACTCCGTGTCCTTTAGCTTTTTCCTTTGTTCATTTTTTGCACAGCTATGTCTGAGTGGGAAGACAACTTCTTGATTTCTTAGTGCCAGGACATGAATATTTACATACTCACCTTCTGCATCATTTTTAGTGATGGCTTAATACACCATGGAGTGGATGTTTATGATTTTAGACTTTGTTTCTAAACAGCACAGTGCATAAACATCTCCGAAGATAGATCAGTGTCAAGCAGAGCTTTATCTTTCTTCATTCATCTTGTAAAAAAAAAAAAAAAAAAGCATGCACCCATGTTCCCATGGAAGGGGGCTGACCGAACCTGCTGTAAGCCCTCCTCCATGCCAGGAGTTGTGTTGGATGCTCTTTGGGTGTCAGTTACCTGTGATCACAGGTGTGTGTTATCAGCCCCATCTTACAGGTGAGAATGCTGGGATCTGAGACACTGGCTTAAGGTCCCAAGCTGTCTGTATATAGTCCAGAGCTCCAAAGCCACAGGGGAACTGCCAAGGAGGGCTTGTGCTCAGTCCAATCAACTCGTGGGCAACAGGCCTTTGGGGATTTCAGGATTTCTACGGAGCTGTCCTGAGGGCCTTGGATGAAATGGACCAAGAGAAAAAAGACACGTTAGCCAGGGAGGAGCTGAGACGTGGCCTGAGTGAACTCCCAGCTATCCTCAACCTTCACCAGGGGATCCTGGAGGAGCTGGAGGAGAAGCTGCTACACTGGTGAGCTGTCTCCAGACTCCCACCCCTACTTCTGTTGCCCTGGGAGATTAGGGGGCAGTTGAAAACCCCATCACGTGAAATGGTATCTCCATTTGATGGATGGGGAAACCAAGACACAGAGTTATGAGGTCTTTTGCCCAAAGTAAAACAAGTGTGGGAAGGTCGAGCTGGGATGTGACTTCAGTACTCACTAACATTGTGCTGTTCACAAGGCTGAGTTCTGTCCTGTTCCCCTCCCTGGCTGCAGGGAGGGCCAGCAGAAGGTGGCCGATGTCTTCCTGGCCCGGGAGCAGGAGTTTGACCACCACGCGACTCATATCCTACAGTTCGACAAGTATCTAAGTCTGCTCACTGAGAACTGCCTTCACTCTCCCCGGCTGGCAGCTGCTGTCCGTGAATTTGAGGTGGGTCACTTGGTCCTTTGAGAACCTGTTCTAAAGATGCAGGGGCGGGGGGCATGAAAGGGCTTAAAACAAATCAGTGGGGCTTTTTGGTAGATCTGAAGGTGTGGGGGGGGGTGCAGAAAGAAAGACCCAGCCAGGGGAGGAGAGGGTGACTCAGGAGGAGGGAAAACCCAGAATGTCCCCTATTGGGTATTTGTGGACAACTTTGTAGGCTCTAGCCATGGGGAGAATTTCAGTGGTCATTCTTCTGTCCCAGTAGAAAAACACAAAGCAATGTGGGGCCCCAGTCTAATTGGAGGGACCAACAAATGGCCACCAACTGAGGATTCAGTTACTGAACAGAAAATGGGGGGTGGTTTTCTATTACTACCACTGGATACACAGCAGGTACTAGGAGAAGTATATTGTTGAGTGTAGCATAGACTGTGAACCTGAAGGAATGAATTGTCACAGTGGGGTGATGGTGCTCATCTGAGAGGCCTTCCTGGAGGAGGGAACCTGGTTTGGAGATGGAGGAGAAGCTCAGCTTGTCCAGGAAGAGGTGTGAATGAGAGACAGTGCAGGTGAGACACCATGAGCCTGGTGCCCTCAGGCACGGGTCCCTGATGGATTTTTGTTCTCCCCATCTCTTGGGAGCAGCAGAGTCAGCAAGGAGGTGGCCAGAACATGAAGCACCGACTGCTGCGGGTTGTTCAGCGCCTCTTCCAGTACCAAGTGCTCCTCACAGGTGGGCCCCATGGAAGGGAAGTCAGGGTGCACTGAGGTGGTGCAGGGAGGGAAGGCACCTGAGTAGGGGTGGGGGTGACGATGGCAAAGTACGTGATGACAACCTCCATCCTGGCAGGAAAGCGTGGGAGAGGATTGCTCTCAGTTCCTGCCTCCTGCCCCTCCAGGAGGGCCAGACCTGGCCACCACCTTCTCTCTAGCTGAGCTGTGGACTCCCTGCTGCCACCTCGGAAATCCTGATTGAGTGGCACCTCCTGTGTCTTCCTCCAGCTTCTCCCATCCTAAACACAGAAACTCACACCTTACCCCCTTCTGCGTGTCCTCCCTATCTCAATGGGTGGCTGATTTCCCTAAAGCTGTTCTTACCACCAAAACCTCCTTGTAGCAGAATCAGGGACATTGTCCACCTAGGACCTTTTGGCCTTCTCTGTGGCTTTGCCACTGACTACTTCCTGCTTCTTGAGCCCTTTCTTCCTGGGACCTCTGTTACATACCTCTCTCTGCCTCCCTCTAACTACTCCTTTGTCATCTCTATTGATGACCCCTCTTCCTCCACTGTCTCATAAATGTCCTTATTTTTCAGGGTTCAGTCCTACAAATTCCCTCTCTACAAATTCTCCCCAGAGACCATCATTCCTTCCCTTACATCCACCTGCCAGAAACACACATCTCTGTCCTGAGCTCCAGACAAAATACCCAACTTCTTCCTAATTGGACAAAGACCCCTGGTTTGGGTAACCAATATTCCATTTGGGGAGACAGAAATACACAGATATGCATGTAATTCCACGTCGTGACCAGGGCTGTAAGAAAAGTACATGAGGGCCAAGAGACAGAATTCATTTACCTAATTTAATAAAAATTTATTGAGTATCTACAGTGTACGAGGCCCTGTGCTAGATGCTGGAGATAGAGCAGTAAATTAAACAACCAAACTCTATGATACTAGGGAGCTTATACTCTAACAAACAAATAAGGAAATAAAAATATTATATGTTAGAGATAAGAACTCTGAAGACAAATAAAGGAGATGAACAGGGCTCTGAATTACATAAGCATCAGGAAAGACTTCTCTGAGGAGGGAGTATTGCAGAGAGCTTAGGAAAGTGAGACATGAGCCCTGTGAAGATCTGGAAAAAGAAAGTACCAGGTCGAGGGGATAGTGAGTACAAAGACCTTGTGGTAGGAATGAACTTGGTATGTTCAAGACCCGGCAAGAATGCCAGCATTGCCAAAATGAATGAGTGATATGGAGAGGTAGCTGGAGCCAGGCCAGCTTATGTAAAGCCTTGCGGATACAAATGCATTAAAAGTTGAGCACATCACACTCCACTGGGTTAATGATCACACCTGTCTCCCCCAGTAGATTGTGGGCTTCTTGAAGGCTGGGTCTCACCTTGTTTGCGTTCGTATCTTGAAGGCAAAGCACAGTGCCAGGCGTACAGCAGACACTCAATAGATATTTGTTGAATGAGTGAATGACTGGCAGTGGTGGCAGTAGTATTGGTGGCGGTCCTGGGGGCCTGGTTTTGTGCAAGTGTGGTGTTGTGATGGGGCTAACAGGTGAGAGGGTGGACACCCCATTCTTGTGAAACTCTTCTTCCATCTCTGGAGAGAGAGGGGCTCCTGCTGCAGCCAGGAAGGGCTGGCCAGCCTCACCAGGAAAAACTGACTCCTGGCTCTTGTTCTTTCTGCAGACTATTTAAATAACCTTTGCCCGGACTCAGCTGAGTATGATAACACACAGGGTAAGTCCAGCATGAACCAGAGTTGGTGGCACAGTTCTGTTTTACCCCAGATCTGGACTCTCCACCAGTTACAGGCCCAGGACATAGTCACCTCCCTGCCAGCTGGGGCTAAAACAGTGACATGAAGCCCCTATTCACCTCAACATGGGACTCCCTAGGGTGGGCTACTGTCCAGTCAGGAGAGGGGGTAACCAGAATATGGTGACAGGAATTGGTGGCAGGTCTAAGAAGCTCACTCCAGTATCTCTGTTTCTTCCCAGTGCTATGTGGCTGTCTTTGTTCTGCCTTGCCAAGGCAGCCCCTAGTTTTGAATATATTCAGTTTATAGCCAGGGAAACTGAGGCACAAAGTGGTCAAGTCACTGTCGAGGTCACTTAGGTGGTAGTGGCAAAGGCAGGATTGGGCCTGTGACCCGACCCAGCCATGGGAAAAATTGGTGCTACCCACAAGGCCCTGCACGTGTGCTGATCTCAGTGGGTAGGTTGGGGAGGGAAGAGGACAGGGAAGAGGCGAGGATAGTTGCAGCTAGACCGGCCCTGCCCGGAAGGCCCAGCTATCTGCTCTGCTTCTCTCCTCAGGTGCGCTGACCCTCATCTCCAAAGTTACAGACCATGCCAACGACAGCATGGAGCAAGGGGTAAGTCCGGCCTCTGAGCTCCTTCTCTCGGGTCCAGGTCCAGGACCCCCTCCACCCTGCCCAGGTCTGCCTTGGCGTATAACTTATATGCTATAAATTGCACATGATGAAAGTGTACAATTAGGTAAGATTTGATGTTTATATGTACTTGTGAAACCCTTTCCACAATCACAATGCAGAACATATCTATTACCCCAAAAAGTTTCCTCATACTCCTTTGTAATCCCTTATCCCCCAGCCCCAGGCAACCACTGATCTGCTTTCTGTCACTATTGATTAGTTTGCATTTTCTAGAATTTTACAAAATGTAAATATTCAGTATGTGCTGTTTTTGTCTGCCTTCTTTCACTCCTGTGTCAGATACGTGATTTACAAATGTTTTCTCCCAGCCCGAGGCATGTATTTTCATTCTCTTAACAGTGTCTACAGGATGCCAGAAATTCTTAATTGTGATAAAGCCCACTTTATCATTTTCTTCTTTTATGGATCATGATGTTAATGTTATATCTAAGAAAGCTTTGCCTCACTCAAGGTTACAAAGTTTTTCTCCAGTGTTTTTCTCTAGAATGTTTCTAGTTTTACATTTTACATTTAGGTATCTTAGTTCATTTAAAGTTGATATTTATGTATGGTAGGGTGGATTCACCTGGCTCCTAGCTGCAGGTTCTTAAACCAAGCCTCAGGAAAGTCCCTAGGAGAAAAATTTGACATATGGCTGCAAGGTCAGGCCTTTTAAACTTGAAATCAAATTGGCCATTGATTGCCCTCTTTTTCACAGAATAGACGTAAAATATCTCCCTCCAGAAGACAGTGAAGACACATGCACAAGGCTGGACTGTACCATTTTCACTTTCATCTTTAAAAATAAACTTTATTTTTAAGAAATCTTTTTTTTTTATTTTGAGGTAAACTATACATAACAAAAAATTTACCATTTATAAGCACACAGTTCAGTTCATCATCATTAAGTACATTCACATCGTTATGCAACCATCATTACAATCCATCTCCAAACTTCTTCACTACCTCTAACTGAAACTCCATACACATTAACCACTAACTCCCCATCCTCCCTTCCCCTAGCCCCTGGCAACCACCATTCTACTTTCTGAATAGACTTTATTTTTTAGAACAATTTTAAATTTACAAGAAATATTGAGAAGATAATACAGAGAGTTCCCATGTATCCCCCACACAGTTTCTCCTTTTATTAACATTTGTTACATTAAAGACTCAATAGTGATACCATATTAGTAACTAAAGACCATAGTTTATTTTTGCCCGATGTCTAATTCCAGCTTCCCATCCAGGATATATTTCATTTAGCCGTCACATCTCCTTAGGCTCCTCTTGACTGTGAGTTTCTCAGACTTTTCCTTGTTTTTGATGACCTTGACAATTTTGAGGAATACTAGTCATATATTGTAGGATGTCCCTCTATTGGAATTTGTCTGATACTTTTTTTCATAATTAGACTGGGTTTGTGATTTGGGGGAATAAGATCACAGAAATAAAGTACCATTTTCATCACATCGTATGAAGAGTACATGCTAGCAACATGATATATGACTGTGGATGTTGACCTTGATCACCTGGTTTAGGTAGTGTTTGTCAGGTTTCTCCACAGTAACACACACACACACACAGAACTTTGTCTATACTCTTTGAAAGAAAGTCACTATGTACAGCCCACATTTAAGGAAGGGGGAGTTATGTTCCCTCTCCTTGAGGGCAAAGTATCTACCAAAATTATTTGGAATTCTTCTGCATGGGAGATTTATCTCTTCTCCCTCACTTATTAATGTATTCATTTTAAATAAATAAATCATTATATCAGTAAGGACTCATAGATATTTACTTTATGCTTTGGGTTATAATCTCATACTGCTTTATTTATTTTATTTCTCAAATTGTTCCAGTGTTGGTTAAGAGGAGCCCTTTCAGTTGGTTTCTGTACCTCTTTCACATACCCCCATGCATATGGGTTTGACTGTTTTCTGTTTGTTTATTTTTGTAGCACTTCTTTACATTCTGGTACTATAAAATGCTCCAGGATCATCTAGTATATTTCCTGCCCCAATCTTAGAATCAGCCATTTCTCCAAGGAGTCCTATCTCTTTTAATTGTATAATGGCATTAGAAACCAAGATCTGGGCACTAGGTATGCTCATTGCTACTGGGCTATTGTTTCTTTTAGGTCATCTTAGCTGACAGAGCAGCACAAGGGTTAGGGGCTCTGACTGACCTCCTGTATAGTCGAAAATCTGTGTTTAACTATAGTCAGCCCTCTACATACATGGATTCCCAACCTTGGAGTTGACCCTTAAACGACTTGGATTTAAACTACATGCATCAATTAAACTATAATCAGTTGAAAAAAAAACCATATATAAGTAGACCCACAGAGTTCAAACCCATGTTGTTCAAGGATCAACTGTACTAACCCATGTATATGCTCTCATACACACACACATACACACATATGTACACATATATGTATATATATGAATATATGTGACCATCTGTATCTGTATTAAGCTAAACATGAGTTCATACTGATGTCTCCAACTCTAATCATTACCACATGGATTATTCCAGTGTCCTCCCCTTACTTACCTGTAAATTTCCACTCCAACAGTGAGAATGGCTCCCACCATTTATCATCTGTTTACTTAATTGGTCAATTTACCTTCATTCTTTAAAAATATTTTTCCTGGGTATAGAGATGTAGGTTGATCAGTTTTTTCTTTCAGTACTTTAAAGATACCACTTCACTGTCTTATGGCCTATATAGTTTCTGATAAGAAGTGTGTCGTAATGGTTATATTTATCTTTCTTATGTAATGTCTCTTTTTTTCTGGTTGCCTTCAAGATCTTCTTTACATTTGACTTTTAGTATGTATGGTTTTAGGGGCTTGGTGGTAATTAGTCTGTTATGATTCTCAAGCTTCCTGGAACTGTGGTTTGTTGTCATTCATTAATTTGAGAAAATTCTCTGGGATGCTCTGTTCTTTTTTTCCCCTGTACTTTTTTTTCTCTTTGTGTTTCAATTTGGTTAATCTCTTCTTATCTCCAGGTTCACTGATTTATTCCTCAGCTGTGTTCAGTTTGATGCTAAGCCTGTCAAAGGAATTCTTCACTTGTGATATCTTGTTCATCTATTTTTAACATTTCCACTTGAGTCTTGTATAGTTTCCATCTCTGCTGAAATTCTCCATCTATTCATATATGCTATCCACTTCCCCACTCGCTCCATCAACGTATTAATTATAGTTAATCCAAAGTCCCTATCCGTTGGTTCCAGCATCTGTGTCACCTCTCATTCTGGTTTTGTTAAATACTTTATCTCTCGAAAATGAGTCGGGGTTATTTCTTGATTTTGTGTGTGTGTGTCTTATAATGTTTGATTGAATAGCAGACATTATGTGTTAAAGAACTGTAGAGACTGAGGGAAATAGCATCTATCCCCAGGAAAAGAGGCTGTGCCTCTTTTTCGTCATTCCGTTCATGGCGGGTGGGGGCGGGGATTTGGGTCCTTCCAGTCAGTAGCTGAACTGGGTTTGGGTTTTGTTGTCACCATTGTCATCTTCAGAGCCCCACAGACTTCATTCTTTTCTAGAAGAGGACTACTGTTACTTGGAGCTGTTTGTGGGACCTGCAGTGCCACAGAGTTGTCATATTTCTGCTCCATTTTCAGCTTTTCACAGTCCTTACACCATAGAAGGGATTTCTCTCCATGTTCTTGCCCCTTCTCAGAGAGAGATTACTGCTTCCCGTTACTCAGCACTAGGCTCGTAAGTCTCGGCTCTCTGGGACAAGCCTCAGACTTAAGCAGGGCCTGTGAGCTAAGCTCACTCAGCATTCCTGCTGCTCTTCCTGCATGGCAGCCAAACTCTGCCTCACTCTATGGTGGGTCTTAGAGAGGTTTTTCCTTTGTATTGGTGCACAATCCTAGGCCCAACGGGTTACACCCCCTTCTCTTTGGGGCAGAAAGCGTTTGCTTCACCTCCAAGGACAAGGGGTTCTTCCTGGGCTCCTGCCATGCCCCGAGTCTGCCTTATGAGCACCTGATAGGAACTCTTGGAAGAGAGCTTGCAAGTGACGACAGGTGTTCCTGCTATTCTAAACTGTCCCGCCAGCCCACATCTGACCTTAAAGAATCCAGTAACATTTTAGCTCTTATCTTCTTACCCTCCTTATGGTGACCACCATTTTCTCCCATGTGTTGCCAAAGGCACAGCCATTCCTAAGTCTTGTATCTCCATGGAGGGGCTTGTTAGTCTTTGGGATCCCATTCAGTTGATTGCCTTGTGAACTCAGCTCTCTAATAGGCATAAGAAGAGATATGATTTTGTAGATTATCCAGTTTTGTCTCACTGTTAGGGTGGGGTCATTATTCTCAGGCAGCTTTCTACATCATAAGTGGAATGGAACAACTATTACACATTTCTAGTATGTAGGATTTTTTGTCCAAAACTGTGGACAGTGTAACGTTCTCATTAGTTGACTTTAGAACTTGACCCTGTGTAAGGTTCACGGGGCACCTGCTCCATGGGTTAGGTGCTTGTTATTTCTAGTATTACAGGGTGCTGTGCAGAGGGGAGGGAGCTGTGTCACATGACGTATTATGGATAACCTTAGTGAAGGGGGCCAACAAAGATTGCTTATGCACATATCTTTCTTTAAGAAGCACAGACCCATTTTCTCCCCAAGTGGTGCGTTTTCTTGGTTACTCTCCCTCAGAAGCAGTACCCTGGGCTATAAGCCCAGGAGACAAGCCGGCCTTGGGCATCTGTCATCTCTGGGTTACTGCAGTCTGGATTCTCTGGGCCTTATGGGGACACAGGATTAGAGTAGAAGCAGTGGCCTAGAGATACACAAGATATCAGACGACACAGCAAGGCCAAGAATCACCCGTAACATGCGGAAAGATGGTGGTCTCAGACCCCAGGCCCAAAAGGACTAGCCTGGTGATAGGCAGTCCACACACTTGGCACCCTGCAGACCTGGGCTCAGGCCTCAACCCTGCCACTGGCGGGAGGTAGGATTTTGGACAAGGTCCTTCTGGACTCCATTTTCCTCTTCTGAAGCGGAAGCAATGCCATTTCCTTACAGAGGAGATAAGACCCCTTAAAGGGGCCCTGACCATCTCCCCCTCACCCTGCTCCCACCCACAGGAAAACCTGCAGAAGCTGGTCCACATTGAGCACAGCGTTCGGGGCCAAGGGGATCTCCTCCAGCCAGGAAGGGTGAGTGCCACCGCCACCATGGGCAGGGGCAGAGGGCGTCCTGGCAACAGGCAGGCAAGGCTCTGATAAGCCCCATTGTTCAGCTGGGCTGGCCCCAGACAGGCCTGGCTGCGGGTGCTGTTTACCCGAGGAGGAGGGAGGGCAGGGCCAGGCTCACAGGGCCCATGGGCTGCCTCCCCTGGTGTTTTCCATTCTCAAAACCTTTAAAGGAATAGTGCCATTCGGGTTCGGGGTTTCCTGTGGTTCTCGTCACCTCCAATAAGAGACACCAAGTATTTTTAGTTTAGTCCAGTGTTGCTGGGAAGTCAGGAAAACCATCTCTCAAGAGCCACAACATAGCATCTTAAAAATAACATTTTTCAAGAGATAAATTTACCCACTTTTACGTTTCCAAATGGAAAACATAAAACTCAGCTCAAAAATAGTAAAAAATGTGTTCATTATTTGATATACTCCATGAAGGACAAAAGACAAAGAAATGAGAGGTTGCGCTCAGGAGATTTTACTCAGAATTAGCAGGGATCTCACTGGTGTGAGATTCTATAAAATCACATTTAGTGTTTTGGCCTGGATTATCAGTTCAGTAAATATTTATTAAGCATCTTGTTTGTATCCTCCAGAATTAAGGAGGATAGAGCAACTATTCACAGGTCTTCAACTGTTTTAGCAAACCTTTAGAAGCTCTGTTCTGAATGGACTCTTGTGGCAGCAAACCAGAGGGAGAGTCATTGTTTGGACCACTCTGTGGCCAGAAGAGTGTCTGGGGCTTGGCATACTTTGAGGCGAAACACTCCAGAAAGGCTGAGATGCCTGTCTCCAAAGCCGCTGTCATGTATATAGGGTACAGGGCATCTCTTGTAAGCTGGAAACTCCCCCAGTGAGCTGCTCTCTCGTCCTCTGGGAAGCATCATAACTTAAGTCTCCCACTCAAGGGCCTCCTCACAACCTCCTCTAGGAGAGTAGAGGGCATCAGCCTGACCAGCGAGATCTGCTTCTCTCCCTACAGGAGTTTCTGAAGGAAGGGACACTCATGAAAGTAACAGGGAAAAACAGACGCCCACGGCACCTGTTCCTGGTAAGTACCTGGCCCCCAAATCAAGCCACAGGACTGTCAAGTTCTGTGACATTTTCTAGGACCAGTATTCAAAGACAACTGGAAGGGAGCAGGGAAGACTAGAACAGAGCCAAATCTGTATAAAGAGGATCATTCTGTGTAGCTGAGCTTTCCAGAAAGCTGAGAGTTGACCTTGGAAGACACAACCCATCCCTCGTTTATTATTTCAGTGACTTTGAGTGGAATGGTGCCAAAATTTAACTACCCACGTCATCTTAAATATCTTAAAACTGGAGTAACTCTTCAACCACCTTATCTAACACATGAGAAAACGGATCCAGAAGGAAAAGCTGACTTGGCCAGATCTCCTAGCAGGCTGGTGGCAGTGGCCTGTAAGGAACCAGGGCTGTGCCCCGAATCCTGTACTTTCTCCACTGTGTGCAGATGAGATATAATGTAACATTTTTGATGATTTATGGCCATAGTCTGCAATACCAACGGATGTCCAGGCCTATGATGTAGTAACATCTACCTAAGTGGCTGGCTGTTGAGCTACAAGTATCTCTTTACCCCAATTCTTCAGCCAACCCCCAAGTCGTTTTGCCTTTAAGTTCTTCTGTCTGCTGGGTGTAATTTTTCTCTCTGTTGTTTCACTTTTAACTGTCATTCCTCGTTACTCTCAGTCATGGTTATCCCTTACAGCCTCCTTATACTTTGTTAGCATTATGTGCAAAGTAATAGTAAATAGGTCCCGAGTAAGTGTCTCAGTTTCAGACATTTACTGAGCACCTCCTATGTGCTGGGTACGAGAAACCAAAAGACAAAAGCCACATGCTCTACCTTCAGCCTTCAGCATCTGTTGCAAATATCAAGTTATGAGAATGATATGGACAGAATTTCAGGGGCCATGAAGCAAACAGGAAGATCCAGAAGATTCAGCGAGGGAATAAAAAGGAGATGGACAACAGCAGCAGCAGCAGCAGCAGCAGCTGACATTTATTGAATGTTTACTGGGTGCTACACACTGTACTAAGTGTTTTATGTGTTTCCTGAAGAAAACGACACCTGAGTTAAGCCTAGAAGGAAGGATAGGAGTTTGTCAGGTAGAGGAAGGAAGGGTGTTTTAGGAGTGGTAACAGCATAAGCGAAGGATAGATGTGTGAGAAGCATGGTATGTTTGGAGGACCTCTGAGTCTTGAGCAGCCTTTGCCGGAAGAGGACCCCTTCCAGTCATAAGTTAGGTCTACACCAAGCCTCAAATAGACCCTGTCCATAGAGGAGCCACTGAGGTTGAATTCCAGAGAGAGCTAATGGTACTGAAAAGAGAAATCCTGAGCCTGGCCAGAAAGTGTAGTCTGCAGCTCCCTCTTAGGGTTTGCTGGGCCTGGATGGCTTGTGTCCCAAGGCCATGGCTGAGACTTAGTAGGTTCCTCTGCAGAGAGCACAAGGTGAATCAACTTCAAAGTCTCTTCTCCCTCTTCTCCCTACTATCAGATATCTTTTACCTCCTGGGAGAACACTTCACTCTGGCTGGTTGGTGTTTAGTGGAAGGGAGAGATTTGGCTACAGGCAAGAGATTAGATCCCGGGGTGGGGGGGAGCTTTGAAAGGGATCTAAGGGCCAAACAGTGGTTGGTTCTGATTTGAGTTCTTAAAAGGATTTGAAAGACTCCCACAGATGTATGAGTCCCTTTCTCTAGGTAGTTTTTTGACCTTGGCTAACATACCTGTAGTGACAGGAAGCTCACTGCCTGCTGTGACATTTGCTCTTTCTGAAGCTCTTTATCTGTCTCCTCTGTGCCAGGATCAGTGCTGGGTGTGTGGACATGGCCTTGCTCTGTTGTGAGTCTTAGAGTCCAGTGGGGAAAGCTGTCTTTGTTCCATGTTAGAGTTTAAATATTTGAAAATTTATTGAGAAGAAATCCATGCCATTGAATTTAGAACATTTATGTGGTAATGAGCCAGACTGAGCTGGTTAGATCCTGACCTAACACTTATCCCCTCTGTAACCGTTGGACAAGTCACAGACATGTTTGAGCCTCGGGATTTCCACAAAGATAGAGGAAATACCGCACAGCGTGAGGCATTAAATGAGGCCCATAGCAGCCACTTATATGATAAGTTTCCTCCCTTTCTTCTGACAATTGCCCAATGGGACGTGAGTCCTTCCTCTGCCTAGAGCTACAGAGTTGTCAGTTGCCTCTGTCCCACCACAGCCCTATGGAGTGCTGGAGCCCACAACTGGGTCCTCCAAGATCTTACTTCTCCAGGATGAAAAAGGCATCCAAGGTGGTGATGAGGAGCACAAGCTTTGGAGTCAGACAGTCCAGATTCACATCCCAGATCTGACACTTAATGGCTGTAAGAGCTTCAGTGTCTTTCTCTTGTCAATGAGAGAAACAGTCTTTCCTGTAAATGAGTGAAGTGCATGAAGCAGCTGGAGCAGGGGGAGCTGCATCTTGGTTTTCCATCTGGCCACCTCCTCTGGCCTTGAATGCCAGGCACAGACACAGAGTCATGATCTTCTCCCGTCTCTCTTCCTCCCTTGCTCCTTCCCCTCCTTCATCTCTCACCCTCCTTGCCCCTCACCTTCTCTTTCCCTCCCCCATGCTCCCTTCAGCATCTAGGTGGCCCTTCACCGTAGCCTCTCTCACTCACTAATGATGAAATTCCTGGGTCTCTTATATTCCTTGTCATTATTAGTCCACAAGCCTCCCAGGGTCTGAACCTAGGTCCCCTTCTTCTCTCTGTCTCAGCCCAGGCTCCTCCCTTAGGTAGGTATTAATAATGTCCACCAGAGGGGTAGATGGCAGGGGCGTGATCACACAGGTTTTTGAGCCAGGGACACCATGGCAAACACTGAAGGAAGAAATTTTCTTCCTCATAAGGTACCAGTTTCATAAATTCAGAGCAGTTGCCCACCAATGCCCAGGGGTTTCAGAGATGCTATAAAGAGGTTCCCACTTCAGTGTGCTGGGTGGGGCTGCCCACTAAGGTTCATTGTTGTGAGAAACTCCCCCCCTACTCCTCCATGAAGAATTTCTCTTCTTTCCTCCAAATTGGGGCTGTAAAACACACAGCTTTGAAGAGGAAAGGAGGACCAATTAGGAGGCAGCCTGGTCCTGAACCCATCATAAAACCTCAGGGTGCTAATGGCTGTTGCCATGGCAGCAGGTGCTCAAGGGGCAGCCACAGAATGGCTGGGACTGCTCTGGTAAGTGATGCAGGCGAGTTCCTCAGAGTGGGCCCATGAGTGAGGCTCCGTGCTGGGGTTTGGTCACTGTCCCCGGATGGGGTCAGGACCCACTGTGTGGCCACTCCAACACACCTCACCTGAGTATACCGGAGGCATACCTGTGAGCTTTGCGACCTTAGGCAGATTGTCTAACCAATCTGTGCCTCAGTTTCTCCCTCTATGAAATGGGAATGATAATGATAGTGCCTGCCTGATGGGGCTTTTAGGGGCATGGATTGAAATCATTCTTGTCAGGTGCTTAGCCCAGCACCTAGCACTGAGCGTCCAATAGATGTCATTATTAGAAGAGCAGAGCCAGAAGGGGCTTTGCAGGCTCCCCTACTCCACGAGTCAGCATGTCCCCCAAACTTGTTAATAAAGGTCAATTGGTACATAGCCTGATGCATTCATTTATGGATCATCTGTGGCTGCTTTGGGTCTACAATGGCTGAGTTGAATAGTTGCAACAGAGACTATATGACCCAAAGAGAATTAAATATTTACTATTAGCCCTTTACAAAAATGTATGTTGGCTCTGGTCTTCTCCAGCTCCAGTTAGAGACAGTGAGGCCCAGAGACAATGGATTTGCCAGAAGTCACACAACGGGTCAGTGTCCCAGCCAAGAGCTGATAGCACGAAAACTCATTCATTTCGTTCTCTCAGCAGATTCTGTCTACAGGGAGAGGAAGTATTAGTCCTGAGTTCTCACCCTGTTTCACACCCCTGATGCCATGTCCAGTTAAGTTCTCACAACACCACTAGTTTATATTGTCTTCCATACATAGAGGGCTCGCTCGGAGCCATTCTCTCTGAGCATCTATAATGAGGTAAGGGCAGAGATGGCCCTAATATCGCAGGTGAGGAAGCTGAGGCTTAGAGAGGGGGAACAGCTTGTCCATAGTCACACAGCAGCCATAGAACAGGGTCAGGATCGATAGCCCACAGACCACCTGGAGAGTGACGTCATCTTTTCAAATTGTAAAACTTTTAGCCAAACATAAACCCTCTCTTCTAAGGAAGTGACATGACTTTCGTTACATTTCTTCCTGTCTGCTATGCATGGGGATCGGGAGCTTCAGTTGTTCATTCAACAAACATTGAGCACCTACTAGGTCACGTTAGGTACAGCAGTAAACAGGATCCACCAGTTCCCTATCTTCAAGGACCTTCCTCCCACCTTTCCTTCTTTCCTTAACTATGCTTTATAGAGGCTTAATTTACATAGAGTAAAATGCATCAGTCTTAAGTGTACATGTCAGTGTTTATTGACGAATCTATATCGTTATGTAACCACTATCTGGGTCAAGATACAGAACATTTCCAGCCCCCTAGAAAGTTTTCCTGTGCCTGTTTACAGTCACTTTCCCCCCACCCCCGTTCCAGGCAACCACTGGCCTGGTTTCTGTCACTACAGATTAGTTTTGCCTGTTCTGGAACTGCACATATAAATGTTATCAAGCAGTGTGTACTCTGTGTCTGACTTCTTTCTCTTTGCATGTTTTGAGATTCATCCATGTCATTATGTGTATCATTGGTTCATTCCTTTTGATTGCTATGTGGTATTCCACAGTATGGAGGCACCACAGTTTGTTTATTCATTCACCTGTTGGTAGATGTTTGAGTTGTTTCCACTATTTGGCTATTATGAATAATAACTCTATGCACATCCCTGTACTTGACTTTTTGTGGCCACTGCTTATATTTCTCTTGAGTATTTACCTGGGAGTAGAATTGTGGGGGAAGGGCTCATGTTTTAGCCCAGGGTGGTTTTGCTTTCTTGCGGGGATCACTGGGGAATGCAGGATACCTCTGCACCAGTGCTCAGGGATTCTCCAGGACAGAAGGCCAGTGCAGCCTTGTGGAACCAAGACACAGCTGATGGGGTTTCCTTCTCTCCAGATGAGTGATGTGCTCCTGTACACATATCCCCAGAAGGATGGGAAGTACCGACTGAAGAACACATTGGCGGTGGCCAGCATGAAGGTAAGTGCCTAAGTGATAGGTGCTCTGGGGTGGGCCAGGGGAGACCCACAGCGAAAAGTGACAACATCCCTGCTTCTATGAGCTCACAGACCAGTTGGGAAGAGGGAGCCCCGAGGAAACAGCATTACGTTACGTTATGGGATATAGCAAGATGATGCTGTAGGTAGTGGGTGGTGTGAGGGAGGGCTTCCAGGAGGAGGGTAGTTGAGTCCCAAAGAACAGCGGTCCCCAACCTTTTTGGCACCAGGGACCAGTGCAGCTATGAGAGTCTAATGCCCGATGATCGGAGGTGGAGCTGAGGCAGTGATGCTAGTGTGGGGAGCGGCTGCACGTGCAGATGACGCTTTGCTCACTTGCCTGCAGCTCACCTCCTGCTGTGCGGCCCAGTTCCTAACAGGCCACGGACCAGTACTGGTCCATGGCCTGGGGGTTGGGGACCCCTGCCTTAGAGGGGATAATATGTGGACAGATGGGGAAGGGAGAAAAGGAAGGTGAGTAGGAAAACTCATAAGCAAGGGCTTGGAGGGAGAAAGAAAGTGGGTATTTGGTACATTTTTAAAATCGTGGTAAAATACACATAAAATTTACCATTTTAATCATTTTTAAGTATACAGTTCAGTGGCATTACCTACATTCACACTGTCGTGCAACCATTACCACTATCCACCTCTAGAACTTTTTCATCTTTCCAAACTGAAACTCCATACCCATCAAACACTAACTCTCCATTGCCTCCTCACCGGGCCCCTGACAACCACCATTCTGTGTTCTGTGTCTATGATTTTTTATATATTAAAATTTTTTATTATATATAGGTGTACAACATTATAATTTGATATCTGTGTACACTACAAAGCGATCACCTTCTAAAGTCTAGTTACTACCCATCACCATGCCATTGACTTCCTTTACTCCTTTCAGCCTCCCCACAAGCCCCTTCTCCTCTGATAACCACCGATCTGTCCTCTGTATCTATGAGTTTGTTTTTGTTTCGTTGGTTGGTTGGTTGGTTTTTAGATTCCACCTATAGTGAAATCGTATGTTATTTGTCTTTCTCCTTTGGACTTATTTAACTTAGCATTATGCCCTCAAGGTCCATCCATGTTGCCACAAATGGCTGAGTAGTATTTTATTGTGTATATGTACCACATTTTCTTTATCCATTCATCCATTGATGGACACTTAGGTTGTTTCCACATCTTGGCTATTCTAAATAATGCTGCCATGAACATAGAGGTGCGGGTATCTTTCTGAGTCAGTATTTTCATATCGTTAGATAAATACCCAGAAGTGCAATTGCTAGGTCATATTGTAGTTCTATTCTTAATTTCAGAGGAGTCTTCATACTGTTTTCCATAGTGGCTGCACCAATTTACAACAACCAACTGTGCATGAGGGTTCCTTCTCTAGACACCTTCTATAACTATAGTCATACAGTATATGTCCTTTTGTGACTGGCTTACTTCACTTAGCATAATGTCCTCAAAGTTTATCCACACTGTAGCATATGTCAGAGTTTCCTTCCTTTTTGTGGCTGAATAATATTCCATTGTGTGTATATACCACATTTTGTTTGTCCTTTTGTCCATGGATGGACACTTGGGTTTCTTTCCCCTTTTGGTTATGGTGAATAATGCTGCAGTGAACTTGAGGGTGCACATATGTGTTCAAGTGGCAAATATTTCTTAAACAAATATAAGAGAGATGCCAGCCCAGCTGGACAGTCTCGTGAGTGAGGGCGGAGAGACAGGAAGGAAGGGGGCCAGGTGATGTGTGGCCTAACTCTGTAACTTCATCCTGAATAACAGGAATGGCTGGGAGCTGATGGGGAATCTTGAGGGCTTAACTCTTGAAAGCAGGAGGTTTTAGGAAATTAATTCTGGCTCAGTATGGTGATGGGGTCACAGAAGGGAACATTGAGATGGGAGGAGAGCCATAAGGGGCCTTTCTAGCCCCTAGAGGCTCTTTTACATGAGAAAAGGGAAGAAGGAAGCACCTTTCTCAGTGAGGACCTTTGTTCACTTTTCAACCAAAGGTTCCACTGAGGAGCTAGTTGGACAAGGGAGTAGGAGAAAGTGGTCACTAATCAGGTAGTTGTGCAGCAGGATGGTACTCCTACCGGCTGGGTCCAGAGAGGGATGCTTCATAGACTTCCTGGGGTTGGGTGGTGGCCAAGGACCATGGAGTCAGTTAGAGTCAGCATCCAGGCCCCCATCACTTACACGCGCACACACGTGTGCAAGCGCACGCGCGTGCACACACACACACACACACACACACACACACCTCTCACTCCATGTCTCTGTGCATCTGAGGAAGCTCAGGCTCAAGGAGGGGCAGTGGCAGGACCAGGAGAAGAATCCAGTCTGGTGATTCTTCCCTGCCCCTGACCTGAGGGGCATATGTTGGTTTCCAGGTCAGCCGCCCTGTGATGGAGAAAGTGCCCTATGCTCTGAAGATCGAGACTTCTGTGTCCTGCCTGATTCTATCTGCAAGGTATGGGAGGTGGGAAGAGGGAGGACCCGGGGATAAAAGGACAGTTTTACAGGTGGGAAAGTTTAGAATAACAAATGCTGGATGTGTCTTCTTTTTTAATTTGCTACCCTTTGACTCAAAGGACTTTTTTCTTTTCAGTATTTCTTAACCTTTTTTTTGGGTCACAGACCACTTTGAGAATCTGTTGAAACTATGGCTCTCTCCCCTCCAAAAAAAATATGCACGCACATAAAATTCTACATAGAATTTCAGGGATTTCTAGAGCTCATTTAAAAAATATAACAACAATAAATCTTATGGTTGTAAAACTACAGATTATTGGGTCTTTACAGCAACATGAAAAGTTAAGGCGAGTAAAAAAAAATACATTGTGCACCTTAGTTCATAAAATGTCTGTTCTTAGGCTTTCGTGTCTGAAGAGAAAAATGATGAGTGGGCATTTATCATCTCGCTTTCCCTGGTTTAGGGTGTGGCCTTTCTCTCAGAACCATCTGTGTTTTCTCCAGGCCCTCAGGCTGCCCAGGGGTCCCCCCTCCCTGGCTTTAGGCGGAGCTTTCCCCTTCCCCACCACGGGCCCTCTCAAGGCAAGGCCGGCTTGCATCTGAAACCAGGGAGGTGTGGCTTCTGCCAGGGCCACACTGGGCATGGTGGGGGTGGGACAGGGTTCCCAAGGCTTGTGTGTCTTCCCTCTCAGGTAGTGCATACCCTGGGGTGGCAGCAGTGCCCTTCGTGTAAGGTGGAGGTTCTGGGTGGGACGTGGGACATGCACACACCGACTCACATGCTGTCTTGTAGGTGCACTTGGTCATTAAGCTTTTATTAGCTGCTCCTTAGTGCCCACTTCTGTGCTCAGGACACAAATGATTTAAGCTTCTATTTCCTCAGGAGGAGTCCACATTCTGGGTAGGAGAGTTGTAAACTGGTTACAATGCAGAACATAACTGTATGTTATGATAACAAGAGTAAAATGCATTGGGCACAGGATGGGTCTCAGGCCCCTCCTCTGACCGCCAGCACCACCCACGAAGGTGAACCTTGTAGCTTCTCCTATGCATGGGGAGTTGAGGCCTAGAGAAGGGGACACGCAGCCATGCGAGGCAGAATGAAGGTTCAAACGCGGGACTGTGTGACCCAGAGCACTTATTTATTGCTATCTACTGCCAGAGGGGTAGAAGAGCCTTGAAAATTCCAAGGAGAGACCACCCCATCTAGGAAAGTGAGGGGAGGCTTCCTTGAGGAGGTGATACCTGGCTGGGTTCCATGGCCTCTCCTCCCCTCATCTCTAGATAAAATCAGGGGCCCGAGGAGACCCAGAGTATGGTTTCCATTTGCCCAGCCACAAGGTGAGGATGGTGACAGGCCGAGCTCAGTGCTTCGGGTGGGGCTGCCCATCTCTCTTAGGCAGGAGCACTGCCCTTGAGCCAGGGGCCTCAAGAAGCTACTGTCACTGACAGGCTGGTGACATTCCTGGTAACACAGATACTTCACACTTAAGCTTCCAGGAGACAGCAGAACCCATACATCTCCTTTCAGTGACGTGGCATCTGGCTGGCTGCCACCCTTTCTCCCTCCCAGGCCAAACTAGTCCCTTCTCTGGCTGAGGCTGCAAACTTAGTGCAGTGTGGGAACGACACCTAGTGGACCCTGTGAGAATCTCCACCCTGCTGCTGCTTCAGGCCACCAGTGGCTCTCAGCACGCAGAACACCTGCCACGCACAGAGTTGGGAAGGGGAAGTAAACTTGTTGGATGAGTGAGTGGGAAGTTATGTGGGAAAGTGCGGAGGCAGTTGGAGAGACTGGGACCTTGGCTTTGCCAGCTTCTGTCTACCCAATCCCCTTGCCCCCTGCCCCCCCATCCTCCTGAAGTGTGGGCCCCTCAGGGTCTCCCTGACACCCTTTTGTTTGTATTGACAAAGTCTCTCCATATCCCACATGTCATTTCATCCTCACTAAAGCCCTTTGAGTCCAAGGAAGAGTGTCAACATTCTCATGTTACAGGTGAAAAAGCGGCCTTGGGGACAGCAGCATGCCCTGGCTGCCCCACTGGCAGATGGAGGTGCCGAGGTACCAGCCTAGGCCTGTCTGGGAGGTAGCTGGCACTTGTTAGTGGTATTTCAGATTCAAGAGGCTCAGGCCTGGGGTCGGGGGCAGGGGCCACAGGGAATTGGTTCCCTCGTGCACCTTCACTCACTCCAGCTCACGCTCACAGCTCCTGTGCAGAGCGGGATGAGTGGCATGGCTGTCTGAGCAGAGCTCTCCCTGAAGACTACAAGGCCCAGGCTCTGGCTGCCTTCCACCACAGCGTGGAGGTGAGTGGGGGCCCTGGGACCCACCTGACACCAGCCACACAGCGCTGGGCAGGCCACGCACCCAGGAGGACTTAGAGCTCCTTCCCTTAGGGCACCGGCTCCACCTCCTCCTCCCACCTTTCCCTACCAAGTTCCCACCCGGCCAAGGGGCAGTCACTGTGCAACCCCAACCCAGAGCACAGCACCTCCAGTTGGCTCTGTTTCCAACCCAAGATCTGCTTCCTAGAGGACGTATGTGTGTGGGGGTGAGGTGGGGTGTCATAGAATTAGAATTCACCCTGCCCTACACACATACGCACCTCATACAGGAAAGTGGGCTCCCATCCAGCAGGTCTCCTGACCACGCTGCTCACCCCATTCTTTGCTCTAGATAAGGGAGAGGCTTGGGGTCAGCCTGGGGGAGAGGCCCCCCACGTTGGTGCCTGTCACACATGTTATGATGTGCATGAACTGCGGCTGCGACTTCTCCCTCACCCTGAGACGTCATCACTGCCATGCCTGTGGCAAGGTGAGTCGCCCTCCCCAGGGGGAGTGTGTGCATGGGGGTGGCGTGAGGTGGGGATTCAGGGGCATTCTGCAGTTACTGCGGGCCAGCCCAGAGTGAGGCATGTTCAAACCAACCCTGAGAGGTAGGAATTATTAATCCTCATTTTACTGATGTCCTCAAACCACAGTTCCAAATCCCAGGCCTCTTCTATGACACTACCACACTCTCGAAAAAATCATACCATACATGGCTATTATCCTTGGAGAGAAAGTGTTCTGTCATGGTTAAGGGTTCATCAGAAAAACAGATAAGCACTTCCACAGAAACTCTGTAGCTGCCCTGGAAAATCAGGGGGACCCACCACAGTCCCTGGAGGAGGTGGGGGACAGGCAGGCAGAGGGGAGAGGATGCTGGCCCTCTGCACATGCCGAGATGGTGAGAACTGCTCTGACACGTGTCCCCATCTGGGCCTGCAGATTGTGTGCCGTAACTGTTCGAAAAACAAGTACCCTCTGAAGTACCTCAAGGACCGAATGGCCAAGGTCTGCGATGGCTGCTACGGGGAGCTGAAGAAGAGGGGCGGGGACATCCCAGGCCTGATGAGAGGTAACCTAGGGACCACCCTCGCCTTTCTTCTAGGTGGCCCACAGGGCTTCTCCCTGGTCCATGGTTAGTGCTTGAAGCCACTCTCCCTGGAAGGCTTAGAACAAAAGTAACCCACAAGGAGGAGCCAGGGGGTTAAATTTAGACCTGGGTCACTTTTTCCTCAAATGCTGGTTCTGTAAAAAACTGATAGGTGCTCCTAAAAGAAGAGTTCTGTGGGCAGCCAAGTTTGGGAAATGGCTGTGTCAGTGCCTCTAGGTGACAGGAACAGTAAGCAGGGTGCTCACGTTAGCCTCATCATAGCAGCCCTCTTTTCTTTTTGAGAATGTTCTGTAGGCCTATGTTCTGTGAGCCTTTTTTGGGTTAAGAATTGTGAGATCGATAGCAGAGGAGTTCTAGGTCAGGAGAGGGCTGAGGGCCCTCTGATAAAGGCTCCTGAGGATGCTGAGCTGGCTTCTGAGAGACTGCTTGGGGACAGATGTTGCTCAAGTAGAGTTGGGCCAGATGGACAGCAGGTGTATCCTGGGCCTAAAACCAGAGTTCTCCATTGGTGCCACCAAGGCCATCAGAGAGGATAGCCCAACCTCAGCCTCCTTGGGACCTGGTGAAGAGGAGATAGCCGGCACCCAGGAAAAGCCTTCCTTCCCAACCCCCAGGGCCTCTGTGTGAGCAGAAGGGAGTATGGCCATCTTTCGGGCCACACTTAACCCCCATGGGAGGCTAGTTCCCATCTCGGGAGGGACCTAGAGCTCTGATTTACAGGAAGCGGTGTGCCAAAGCAAGATGTGCGCCTGCCATGTGGACACTCACCTCTCTCCCCCATGACTCGTTTTGGTTACAGAGCGGCCCGTGAGCATGAGTTTCCCCCTGTCATCCCCCCGCTTTTCGAGCAGTGCCTTCTCATCCGTCTTCCACAACATCAACCCCTCAACCTTCAAGAAGCAAAAGAAAGTCCCTTCAGCCCTGACTGAGGTAAGGCAGGTGGGGCTGCCTACATGGAGAGGCAGGAGATTTGTAAGGCTTCAGGATCATCCTCAGTGGACAGGGTCAGATTCCCCTGCCCTAGCCTGACTGGGCTCTTTGGGACAAAGAGGACCCCCAATGGGAGACATTCTGGCCATGAGGACAAACAAGAGCAGAGTCTATTTCCTAGTCACAACCAAAAAAACACCGGCATGGTGGCAGAGGGCAGGACCTGAAGTGGTTGTAGATGGTGTTAGGAGATGTCTTTCCCATCCTTCTCTCCACCTCTCCTGTCTCTTCTTTCTTTCCTAGCTCTCCTACCCCATAGGCTAGACCTAGTGCCCAAGGGTACTGCACAGGTCACTGGGGCTCTTCCAACTACAGCAGCTTCAGTCCTGGCTCAGCAATCCCATGGAAGGCTCTCTGGGCTGTTCCCTCTCACCCTGGGGGTCCTTGACAGGCTCTGGCGGTGAGCTTCCTAGAGGCCGTGGCACTCTTTGCAGGACACCTCAGAACTGGCTAAACTCAATGCCATCCTGCAAACAGGAACAGATTTATACATCTAAATTCTAATCACAACCATAAACAAAAGTGTGTCATGAATATACAAGCTGTCAAAAGAAGTGTGACCAGTTGTTTCCGAGTTTCATTAATATTCATTATCAAGTAGCAGGTGGCAAAGGTTTAAAAAAATATTAAGGGATGAAACATTTTAATGGATACGGTTCTACACATTAACTTAATCCCTTTTGCATCTTAAAAGTCTTGGGAATAACACAGAGTAAAAAAATTTTTTCAAAAAACACAAAAGAATATATGATGGAGAGTAAATTCCTCTCCCTCCCCAAACTCCTTCGGTCCCACCCACCCTAGAGGTACCACCACCAAGTTTCTAATGGATCCTCCCAGCAATTTTAATGTATATATATAACAAAGATGTACATTCACAGATCCTCTTTTTTTTTTTTTTTACCAAAAAGATAACATATTACACTGAATCTTCTCACTTAATTTCTCTTAGGTGTTATTTCACACTGCTCATAGATGTAGATCTCATGTGTTTTATTTCACATTGCATGGTTGTCCCATAATTTTTTTAACTAGTCCCTTTCCAAAAATTGAGAAAAGCTCACCGTCTCACTTCCACTGTGCTGGTGGTCTACATGAGTCGAGCTCATAGAACCTGAGTGTTCCATGGGGGCAGAGTTTGAGAACCACTGCTCTTAATCTTCTCCTGGTGCCATGTGGATCTACCCCAGCCAGCCCCTTGGTAACTTTTGCCCAAAGTGACAACCTTTTTATTATCCAAAACCCAGTGGGATCTGCAGCGGCCCCCAGAGAAATGTGTCCCCAGTCTCCCGCCACCCTCTCCCCTTCTCTTAGGAGCTCCTCCTTAGCAGTAAGACCTGCTCCCCATGAGAAGTCTACGGAAATGCTGCCCCCAAGCACCTGTCAGAAAGGGAAGTCACAGAAATGGTTTCCCCTGCCATGTTCTGACTACACTGCTTTCTTGATCTGTGAGATGCTCCAGCAGGGCAAGGGGGCGGAGTGGGGGGAGCCAGTATCTGGTGTAGGAGTCCTGGACCTTTGGCGGGTAGGGTCTTTTCCTGGTGCTTCTCAAAACAATCTGAGCTAGTCATACCTTCCTTTCCCTGCACTGAAGTTTGTTGGCCTCTGGAGTATTTACTGTGGGAGGTCTGAGTTCTTACCTCTCTTCAACTAAATGGAGATTTGACTTCAGTAGGTCCCTCCATACCTCTGGACCTCAGTTTCCCCATCTATAAAATGAGAAAGCCAAATGAAAGTATGTCTAAACCTGGCCTTCTTGCTCTAATAGTAAGATTTATATTTATGTAGCACTTACTGTGGGGTATCTCTCAGGTATCTGTCTTATGTCATTTAATTCCACCTTAACTAACTAGTAAGGAAATAGAGACCTAGAAAAAGTAGGTAAATTGCATGACACTACTCGTCTATAAATGGGTAGTGCCTGGATTGGAGCCCTAGACCGATATTACTCCAAGCCTACCTTCTTAACTCCCACATAAAGCCTGTCTGACCAGGCTACTACTTACTGCTAATAAATTAACACATCTCATTAGCCAAGAGATCATAAAGCTTTTAGGTAAACAGTACAAAGAGGATCTCTCCTTAAATTTAAGAGATTGATAAGCTGAAAAGTGTAAGAATCAGTTTTAGAAGACCATTTTCCCCAGGTATCAGCAGTTTCATTAATTTGAGGGGTTGAGGCTTGGGGAGGAGGACCAGGAATCTGAAACGCCACTAGGGGGCAGCAATCCTGAAGGCAGTCTTTGACTCCTGTGTTTCCTGGGTCCATTCAGTAAATCCTGTGTCTCAAACCATGGTACATTTTTGCTGCCTTTGAAGTGTGTTAGATGTATCCTAAGACCTCATTCAAGTCTCAGATTTCAGAGCAGCATAAACACTCTGCCAACTGTTTTGCATGTCATTTTGTCTCTGTTTGAATTGTGCCCGCTACCTGGTGTGCCCTGACCGTTCTGCTTCTCTTTCTCCAGGTGGCGGCCTCTGGAGAAGGTTCTGCTATAAGTGGCTATCTTAGCCGGTGTAAGAAAGGCAAGAGGCACTGGAAGAAGCTCTGGTTTGTCATCAAAGGCAAAGTGCTCTACACCTACATGGCCAGTGAGGTAGTGGTGGTTCGCCCGTTCTCCCCTCTCTCCTATGAAGGCATGTAGGTTAAGCTCAGAGCCTCAGAATGTCCAAGTGGGGTGTGCACCACACCCTGTCACCTCAGGGCTGTGAGAAGCCTGGATGCTGGTTCCAGTTCCCATGTCAGTCAAGTCTTTATTGAGCAGTGCCATGTACTGAGCGCTTCTGTGGATACACAACCGTGTGCTTGTCCTTAATCTAAGGAATTTAACATTTCTGTGTAGAGATAAGGTGGTACAGCATGCTGATCTGTACGTCAAAATGTTTGACTGTCACAGGCCCAGCATAAGAGAAAGCTACACTCTGCTCTTCCCTTCAGTTGTTTGGGACAAATTTCAACAACTTGAAGGAAGCTACCACACTTTTTTTTTTTTTCATCTGTGCATTCTTCTTTTATCAGGGAACTACTGTGATGACTCTTCTATTAAATAAAACAAGATTATATTTTTATAGAACATCTTACACTTACATCTTCTAAAATATAGGAGAGAGGGCCTTGGAAATCAAGCCTGCTTCCAGAGTAGACGGGTGTGCACTGTGGTTATACAGCAGCAGGGGGCTGTCAGCTCCTGACCCGGGCTGAACCCATAGGCTGATGTGAAAGATTTCTGTGTCCAGGCCCCACCACCTGGTGGCTTCCACAGGCTAAATCTGCTTTGAAAACAGGACTTAAATGCATGCTCAGCTGCAGAGGGTCGGTGCTTTACCCCATGAGGATGTGCACAGAGCATAGGGCTGGCCTTTCTCCCATAACCACAGATGCTGGAGAGGGTGTAAAAGCGACTTCCTTCTTCAGAACATAAAGCTGCTCTAACAAAGGACCTGCAGCTCAGCTGCAGTTGGCCCTGTCCTCAGGTCCCAGAGGTCAGCAGGGACACAGACGGACGGAAGAGACCTAAACGCGGGTCTGAGTGATTCGGACACTATGTGAGCCACGCCCTCCCCAAGCAGGCCCTTCACTTCATGTCCAGAGATGGGGCTTTCAGCGCTGAGAATTTTGATCTTTCCAGTACAAACTGAAATATGACGTACTAGCCTTCTACAACCCAGAACAGTCATCACAGTAGTTCCCTGAGTAGGCAGTGAGTGGGACTTGCTCAGAATTTCTCATACACAAAGGTGTGTTGTGGATCTCTATGACATGGAGATTTCCCAAGCTGGCTTGACCACAGGCTGTTCCTTATGGAGCATCACATAGAACTGTTTTTGCACAGGACACACTTTTGGAAGAAATTCTGGTTTAGATGAACAAAGCCTGGTGATAAATAACCATCAAAAAGAAGTGAATTCTGTCTTAGAACAGAAAACCCAAAGTCTCTAGGTTCTGAGCAACAATTGTCATGGAAGTAACAGCATAGGTTAATTTTAAAAGATGAATTTAAATATGCTTCCAGAGAGGAACTCGTACAATTTCTCAATAAGCATATTCCAGTGAGAACAAGCTTTAAATTGCATCAAAGAAAAAAGGTGTGATAAAGTAGATAGCCAGTTGTCACTATCTGCACTACCATGAACATGTTATGTATCCTGAGATGACCCAAAGCTGAGGTAACTTGCTATTCAGTAATAATCCTGGGAGTAAGTGATTGTCAGAAATATATAGGAATTTTTTCTGTTTTTTCCAACATTTTATCATTTAGTTATTATAAAAAAATTTCAAACATTAAATAATGGAAGAATTTTCAGTGAGTAGCCATCGACTAGATTATACTTTCTTGATCAAGTATCTATTTATTCATCCTTCTATCCATCTGACTTTTGATGCTTTTCAAAGTATACTTCCCCCAGGAGTTCAATATTTGTGTATCTTTTTTTTTTGCAGTGCAATTTATATATAACGAAGTGAACAATTATTGTTTTAAGGATACTATTTGATGAATTTTGATCATGCACCTATAAATCTCCACCTCACCCCTGTCTTTGAGAAAATATGCTATCCTGATTTTTTCCCACCAGAGATTCATTTTGCCTCTTAGATTATCATATAAATGGAATCATGAGTGACTTCTTCCACTCGGCATGTTTTGGAGATTCAGTCACTATTGCATTTAGCAATAGGTCACTCCTTTTTATGGCTGAGTAGTACTGTATTTTGTAAATATACCAGTTTGTTTATCCATTCACCAGTTGAAGGACATTTGGGCTGTTTCCAGTTTGAGGTAATCATCAATAAAGCCACTTAATTTTTGCATGTAAGTTTTTGTGTGAAAATAGATTTTTATTTCACCTTAGGTAGAGACCTAGAGTTGGAATTTTTAGAACATAGAAACTTATATGTTTGGTTTATAAGAAATTATCAGACCTTTTTTCAAAATGGTGCACAAGTTTACACCCCACCCCCTAGCAATGTATATAAATTGGGGAGTTCTGTTGACTTCCCATGTTTTCCAAGACTTTATATTGTCAGTCTTTAATTTTAGCCATTCTACTGACAGTGTGGTTTTAATTTAGATTTTCCTAGTGACTAATGATATTTTCCATGTGTTTATTGGCCATTCATATATTTCCTGTTGAGAAATGTCTATTTAGATGTCTTGCCCATTTTCTAAGTAGGTCATCTTCCCGTTATTGACTTCTTTATATATCTTGGAAACCAGTCTTTTGTCAGATAAATGTTTTCTGAATATTCTATCAGTGGCTTACCTATTCATTTTCTAAATGAATGAACAAATCTTTTGGTGAACAGAAGTTTATAACTTCAATGAAATCCACTTTATCGATTTTTTTTTCTTTATGGCTATTGCTTTCCGTGTCCTAAGAAACTTTTGTCTACTACAGGCCACAAAGTTATTCTCTTATATTTTCTTCTGAAAACTTTACTGTTTTAGCTTTTACATTTAGGTCTGTTTCAAATTAATGTTTGTGTATGGTCTAAGATTGGGGTCGATGTTCATTTTTTCTTTTTCCATATGGATATCCAGTTGTTCCAGGACCACTTGTAGAAGACTTTCCTTTCCCTGTTAGGTTATTTTGGTCTTTGTTACAAACTAGGTGATTGAATAAGTGTGGGTTTATTTCTGGACTCTATTCTGTTTCACTGATATATTTACCAATCCTTATGCTAATAGCATACTGTCTTAATTACTATAACTTTAGAGTAAGGCTTAAAGTCAGGTTGTGTAAGTCCTCAACTTGGTTCTTTTTAAAGATTGTTTTGGGTGTGCTAGGTCTTTGTGTTTCCATATAAACTTGTCAATTTCTACCAAAAAAAAAAAAAACCCTGCTAAGATAAGACAGGGATTGTTGAATCTATAGATCAATTTGGGGAGAATTGGCATCTTAACAATATTGAAATCTTTTAATTCATGAACATGGTATTGATTTTTATTAATGCTTCAATTTCTCTGTTTTGTAGTCTTTAGTATAGAGGTCTTACATTTCTGTTCTTGCATTTCTTTTAACTTAATGTTTTATTTTTTTGAAGGAAATTTTTAATGGAGTGTATTTTATTTTCTAGTTGTTTGCAGCTAGTATACAGATGTGAAAATTGATTTTCCTGTGACCTTGCTAAATTCATTAGTAGTTCTAGTAGTTTTGTAATCAATCATGTTCTTTGTAAGCACAGATAGTTTTATGTCTTCCTTTCTGATCTTTGTGTTTCATTTCTTTTTCTTGCCTGATTGCAGTGGCTAGGACCCTCAGTACAGTGTTGAATTCAATTGGTAAGAGTGAACACCCTCCTGCCTTATTCCTAGTCTTAGGGGAAGAGCATTTAGTATGTCACTATTAAGTATGATGTTAGCTGTAGGTATTTTATAGATGCCCTCTGTCAGATTAAGGAAGTTCCCTTCTATTCCTAGTTTGTTGAAAGTTTTTATCATGAATGAATGTTGAATTTTGTCAAATGCGTTTTCTGATCCAGTGATCTTTGAAAATTCATTCCCTTTTATACACAAACTCTTCTTCCCTCCCTCCTCCTATCACAACCATTCTAATGTGCTTAACTAAGTATAGCTCTTTGTTTATGTGTAGTTTTATAAAGTTGTATCATTTACGAACATGTATTTTTACGTAAATATGTGTGTATCTTTATAGAAGAAAGCTTTTTTTTTTTTTCCCACTGAGCACTATGGTTTTAAGGTCCCTCTGTGTTCTCTGGGTATATCTCATCACATTGTTAGCCCTTTTATAGCACAGACACCCTAAGTGTTCCATACTGAGGCCCTGTGAATGAGGGCATGGGGCAGTGAGTACAGAATATGTTATCAGAAGTAACTCTAGAAAACTAGCTGAGTCACTGACTAATCAAATCAGTGGAAAGAATGTGGGGTTAGAATGTGGTCATAAGTCTAAATCCTGGCTCTCCCCCTTACTGTGTGATCTTAGGGAGTTATTTGCCTTTCTGAGCTCAATTTCTTCTTAGAATGTGGGTAGGACATTCTGTGATTTCTGTGACGATTAAACAAGGTAATGTGAAGGTGAAAATGCCTGGAACCTAGTAGGCTGTCCCAAAATGATGTTTCCCTCCTCGTGCCTGGTCCTGATGGGAAGCGGGGGTGAAGGGTATGTGCGTGGTTATTTCACTGTTGCCCAAGCATGCCCCACAAAGAAGTGTTCATCATACACCTTAAATTGGAGATACCGATGAACACTAAGTATTGACCATATATAGTGCTGTGTTTAATATCAGATTTTCCTTCTGCCCTCTGCAGGACACAGTGGCCATGGAGAGTATGCCCCTGCTGGGGTTCACCATTGCCCCAGAAAAGGAAGAGGGCAGCAGCGAAGTAGGACCTGTTTTTCACCTTTACCACAAGAAAACCCTATTTTATAGCTTTAAAGCTGAGGATACCAATTCAGCTCAAAGGTACCAAATAACTACTCCTGTAATCCCTTGCCTCTCTCTCAGAAAGACGTAAGTTGTTACTGGGGCTTTGGCTTCTCTTCTTCAGCCATCCCATCCCATCAAGTCCCTTTGGGCCACAGCAGAAGAGTAAACTACCTATTTCCAGTTATGTGATTTTAAAAATATTATGATTCATTCATACAGGCATGCATTGATTTAGCAAACCTTTGCACTGTGCTCCAGGCCTTTGCTAAATGCTGGGGAAATCAAATAAATGTGACTATGATATGGTCGCTGACCTTTCTAATCTAGTCACTTACAGGTTCTGTGACCAGAGTTACAGACAGTTACAACACCAAGTGTCCCCTCTTCTGTTTACAGGTGGATCAAGGCCATGGAAGATGCAAGTGTGTTATAGCAGTTATCAAGCATGTGGACTGAGAATAAACTCTTAGGTTGATATGTGGACCCTTCAGGAAACCAATTCATGTCCCCAATCATCTGGATATACATTGGATTTAGCACAGGGGCCTGACCTTTTTGCCAGAACCCCCTTGCTCACACCTTCACAAGTGGAATCCTTAAGGGATATTTATGGACTGCCCCTTTTTTGTCTACATGTTTACCACCCCACCCTGACTTAAACTATTTCCTTACCTAGCAGTGAGTTAAAATTTAGTAATAAGAAGACATGAAACTGATAGAAAAGTACATTTTAGAAATGCAGGCTTTTTAGTAGAAACACGTTTTTTCAATTTTTACTCCTGGTAAACATCGCCACCTTTCGTATTGTTGATTTCAGTGCCTCAGGTGAAATAAGAAACAACTGGTAAATAACAGCTACTCTCATCGAAAGCACTTTATTGTTTTACTGAGCTACAACCTCCAATTTTATGTGTTCCAAGTGATTTACTTAAGTAACTAGCAGGTGGAGCCCTGTGGACTGATTTGCCACCAGTACTCGACAAGGGTGTACGGAAAACTGACTTGTGCAACCCTGGCTGCGGCAACACTTGTGCAACCCTGGCTGCGGCAAGGTCCTCCTTACCGCAGACGGCGCACTGCGCTGGATAGGAAGGCAAGGGTTTCCTCCTCCTTTCCATCCCGCAACCTGTGTACTGACATGACTTAATAAAGGAGGGACTCCCTCCTTCACACAGCGGTTCTCAACACTGCGCCAGTGCTGGAAGCTTGGCTGCTGGCAGATCCAGCGCCCGCCCTGGAGATCACTGCAAACCCGCCGAAGAGACAGAGTCTGCTTTAATTTATTGTGTGCCTTCCCGAGTTTTACCCCACACAAGTTGACAGCATTATGTTTATAAGAACCTGTTTTTATTTTCGATGTGGCAATCCTTAGCTGTATTATGAAGCCTTGAGAGAGATAAAAAGCCTTGAGAGATGTGATCAGCAAGTGAATTCATGGTCTTAGCCAATAGTCTGGACCCAATGAGGGAACACAGAAGTAGTGGCTTGATGATAACTCTCTGGGCGCCTGGGGCTCAGTCACCTCCCACTGATGACTGCTGCTCATTATGCTGGAAGTATTTTTACATAAAGCAAATTGGGGGTGGAGGGTGGGTGGGATTCCTTGTTATTCTCATCGAAATAAAAAACAGTCCTATCATTTTCTGATGTCCTGTTCCCACCCTCCTGCTGCGCTGTCCCCTAAGAAAAGGTATTTACTGACAAACCTTTTGTAAAAACCCCCATCTCAAGGAGTTATTTACATTAAGGGGAATTTTTTCTAGTTGGCAGTTATTTTTAAATACTTGCATTAAACAATTGATGCAAACTAAGCGAATAGACAGGTCATTTATTAATTTTTGAGGGTTTAATTCCAATGGAATAGTTTTCATCATCAAACATATTTAAATGACCTTTGGACCCTGTGAGCCTTTAAAAAGTATAGTAGGACTTCAGCACCAGGCAGTGGGAGTTTCCCCAACCTGCTACTGCCCATTGTCAGTTTCTGAGATCTAGGTAGAATTATGTGTCTGGAAGTCATTTGAAGGGCTCTTTTATCATATAACATCCTATTCCCAATACTCTGTAAAGAGGTAATAGAGCTTTTATTTCTCAGTGAATAGTTACATTAATTAAAACACCTGGGTTATAGATTAAATACACTAGATAGGTTTTGTAGAAGGAAGTGGCAGAGGCTACCAAGATCTTCCATAGCTCATGAGTGACTGGACAAGGACTCGCCTGGTTTACCTGGACCCTGTCTTTACCTATCCCTTGTATGGCTCTTTGTGTACTTATTTCAGCTGATTTCTACTGGCCGATTTCACTCATTCCTTCTTGCCCATTTTACATGTTTGTGTTACCCTGCTGTACGTGGGCCTACCTGGAGTAAATCATATGAAGCTGCCCAACTGGCCTGAGGGTATTCCCTCTCACTGGGCCCAGAGGCTGGAGAAATGTCCAGCT
The DNA here is from genome assembly GCF_014176215.1 of Rousettus aegyptiacus. Taxonomy (NCBI): domain Eukaryota; kingdom Metazoa; phylum Chordata; class Mammalia; order Chiroptera; family Pteropodidae; genus Rousettus; species Rousettus aegyptiacus. Next base: position 122,819,103 of record NW_023416307.1, on the reverse strand, counting down.
TTGACACTGGGGAAGGCAGTGCTGCCCAAGACCCCCACAGTATCTGATTTGCCCCCTGCTCCCTGGACAGAGAGCAGCCCCTTCGCTGTGCACCTTCGGCAAATGCTGTTTCTCGGGAGGAAGCAGTACTGTGCCAACCTGTGGCTCAGAAATGAGAACTTGGGCCCTGACCTCAAAAGCTCTGAGCCTCAGTGCCCTCATCTGTCACGCAGAGACCATTCTAGCTTCCCAAAGAGTTCAGGGGATCAAGCACAAACCAAATGTTGTGAAAGTGGCTGAGACCATAAACCTTTGGGGAAGGGCACTGTGTTGTTACACAAAAGGAAAATAAAGTCATGAGCCCTGTTCTGTGACAATACAATATGAAGATAATACACAAAGAAAAAAAAGAAACCTTCCTTTTTATCCATGAAAATGCCAAGAAAGAGAAACCAGGCCTGAAGAGAGCCTAGCAAGGGTAGGCTGAAACCCTTTCACCATTGTGTCTTCTCCCATCCATTTGTTTTCAGGGACCTTTCCCTGAGCTCCACATGTGGACCAGAAAAACACAAATCTCTGCAGGATTGGTCTCTGCCTGCTTCTCAGAATCAGTAGTGTTATAAAACTCAGGGTTTTACTGAAAGCAGCACTTATCTTACATTATGGTGGTATCACACCTTCCCTGCAGACTGAATATATTTTCCAGCCTGAATTGGTCTTATTAAGTAGGAATAATGGTTATTACTAATACAAAGCACACTAGAAACACAGTAGTATACAGATATTGATTGAGTTCCTGGGCCCTAATAATTGTTTCACATATCAGAAATATGCTGAGTTCTGGTCAGGCTGACAGACTGACCACTCATTCTCCCTTGCATGCAGCCTAGTGCTGTGTGTAGGTGTGTAGTGAGGGGCTGATACTCAGGCTAACCTTCAGGCATGCACTGGGTGAGCCAAGGCCAGACTCCAGCAGTCCTGCTACTGCCACTGAAGGGTAATATGGTTTTTGTCCTTTATCTAGTCCACCTATTCATTTGATTAACGATGAAAATGTCATGGCAGAACACTGAAGCCCTAAATGGAGACTGAGGCCTCCTAGAGTGGTAGGACCAGACTGGAGCCTGAGTTTTTTCCTGCTATAGGGCAAAGTAACAATATGCCAGAATAGTCTGAATTGATTCAGCCTGTGATTTGCAGCTTCTGTGATCAGGTAAGTTTCTGTACTTCCATGTATTAATAATGGTTAGCTGAGAGGGCAGATGTGTCCACACTAAGATGTCTATTTTCAAGAGCAAGTAAATGGAAACCAACTTCACACATTGGCTTAAGAAATGATGAAATTAGCTCAACAAGAGGAGGTACGCAAGCAGGACAGGTTAAGGGTTCTAGAGTATTCCCAAGAACCAAGGTCTTTGGTTTTCTCTGACCTGCTGTCCACTGTCAGTTTGATTCCTGGGCTGGTTCCCAAGAGTCTGACTGGTGACTGCCACTGATGGGTGGGGCTAGAGACGTGCCTGTTCACAACCACCATGGAGGGAGAAGTTGGCTTTCTGTAGCTAGCTTTTTCCTTAGAAGCACCCAGCAGGTTCTCTATATGGCTCCAGGAACACACTTACTTGTACTTGTTCTCTCCTGAGCTAGTCACCGGAAAGGGGCCCACTGTGAGTGGCACAGACCAGATAGCTGGGCAGTGTAAGTACAATGGCTGCTGGTGACTCACCCATAATGTCCACATTCTGGACCACATCTACAAAGACTATGGTTTGGATTTGTGTAGTGAAAGCGTTGTGCCTTGTCATGGATTTGGGGGATTATCTGTGACAGAATAATTTACAGGACAACTATTTGGGCATCTATTATATATTTTTGTTAAATATTACTATAAGTGGTATTGGGAAGATGATTTGATGTTATTGATCCCTTAAGCACCTAATCAAACACAGTTGTTTAACAGCAGCCAAAAAACACCTCTCACAAGATCCTAGAAAACCTGTGTGATTTTTAGCAAGAAATAACAGCAAGCATCTCTGCATGAAGTGCTATAAGTACTTTAACACTGTTACTTCATTTAATTTCCTCAGGACTGCTGAGGTGAGTTCTATTATTATCCCCATTTTGCAGATGAGGAAACCAGAGGTTAGAAACATTAGGTAACTTGGCCAGGGTCCCCCTCTCGGTAGGTCTGGGGTGGGGCCCAGGTATCTACAGTGTGTACAAATGCTTCAGGAGACTGTGCACAGGCAGGTTGGTTATCTGGGGTTAGGGCTGGGAAGGTTTCACAGAGGTGTTATTCAGCTGCATCTTGAATAAGTTTAGCTCAATCATGGGGAGCGATCTTAGCTTGTCACCAGGCTATGAGTCTGTGGTAGAAGTGCCAATTTACAGGCTGTATCTGCCGTGTATATTCAGATCCTTTGCTGAAGAAAAGTGAGACACAAGAGTGTCTGAAATGATAAAGGCATGAGAGCTGGCACTGGTGACATCACACAAGATTGCAAGACACTTCTTAAAATTTGACACTATGCCAAACATTGTACAGAGAAACATACAGCTAAAGCAGAGAATATTTTACGAGAAAACCAGTCTAACTGAGCTGGACACAGGACTAGCAAAAAGGTGGTACCTGGCCAGTAAAACATCCCCTTCCACGGAATTCTTTGGAGCTTTATGACCCTGTGGCCACCCTCATAATGTCCTGGTGATCATGGGATTTTGCAAAACAGGGTCTCTACATCAGCAGCCCCAACCTTTTTCACACCAGGGACTAGTGCTCTTATGAGAATCTGATGCCTGATGATCTGAGGTGGAGCTGAGGCAGTGATGCTAGCACTGGGGAGTGGCTGCAAATACAGATAAAGCTTTGCCACTTGCCCACCGCTCACCTTTTGCTGTGCAGCCTCGTTCCTAACAGGCCACGGACCAGTACAGGTCTGCGGCTTGGGGTTTGGAGACCTTTGCTCTACGTGGTCTTGATCTCTTCCTTGTACAGATAATTTAATCATGTCTCACAGGAAAGGGCATTCTGTGTCAACAGAGTAGCATGACAATGGGTCTCATTTTCTACTTTGATCTTTCAAGGATGCTGTTATAACAGAGCCATTGTGTAGGGGCAGCACTTCCTCAGGAACTTCCCCTGGAGTGAAAGAGAGGCTTATACAAAATAAAATCTGTATTAAGAAAGCAAGCAAGGAAGAAAGCATCAAGAAAGCAAAAAAAAAAAAAATCACATAGATTTTTAGCCTTTTTTCAAATTCTGGGAGTGGGTTATGAAATCAACGTAATAGGTCACAACCAGTGCCCTCACCACCACCTACTGAAGAGAACAGAGTAGGACACAGCAAAGTATATATCCATTGTCCTTAAGGATTATTTCATGACATTTTCCTCTCAATTGTGTATGTATATACTTATGATATATTGATTGTTGATGTAAAATATTTATATAGCTTGTGGTCAAAAAAACTTTAAAGAATATCAGGTAAGGAAAAAAGAGCACGAAGTTGTAGATACATAAGCCAAAACAAAAGACTTTGTTAAGGTCACATTCAAATGTATTGACATATCTCCAGTTTTATTTCCTGAATGCTTCAAAAAATATTGCAAGGGGAGAAGGTAAAAAATCCATGGTAAAGCTACACAAATTCTTTTGATCAGGAAGTGGTTACTGTAGTAATTAAAGGAAAACTCTATTATTGGTATATGTAAATTATAAATGACAAAATTCTCCAGGAGCTGAGGTGCAAACAGAGAGCTTTAAAATAACATGTTTCATCCCAGGTTCTCCAACAGCATGTTTTCAACGGTGACTACCACTCTGGTTTATATAAGGATTCCCCACTCAAGTGCAAATTGCCCTAACTGACCACAAGTTCTCTTCAAAATTGGGATCTCGCTTTCAAAAGTGCAATTCACATTCTCTCCAAAGGTGGACTCAGAGGGAAGTGCGTCTAATACTTTTATCAACAGCTATATCCCAAAATCTATTCTCTGGTAAAGTGTAGGCAATAAGCTATACATTCTTTAGATATTTTAAGTAACAGATATGAGCAGATCAGAATTTAAAAGAGTTGCCAGCTCCAATATATGGCCCTTCAAATCCAGTGGCCTGTAGTTAACGACCCAGAATTTAAAAGAGTTGCCAGCTCCAATATATGGCCCTTCAAATCCAGTGGCCTGTAGTTAACGACCCCTAACAATATCACACTAGAATTCATGAATGTGTAATGGAGCTGCCCTGCTGTGAGCAGCATACATGAGGAAATAAATTACCTCTTGATCGCTCCAGTAATTGGCTTGATTATGCCAACACATATAATTATGAAAATTATTATAGGCATAGATTAGACAGCTCTTTTAAAGATACAGCTACAATACCACTCAGTGTGACCCTAAATCTTATTTTACGTGGCAAGGTGAAAAATGACCATTAGTTTTCACTATAGCAATTTGACTAAATATCATCCTTTTACCCTACTCAATAAATATCTTCCATTTTTACAGTTATCAAGATATCACTGTCTCATCTTATGGATCCATCCTTTGTTACACTGGATCAGAAACATATCCCTGCCTGATAAGAAGTGAGGAAAATGGCCTTTGAAATAACATTAAAAAAAAAAATTTTTATTTTCCTGGGTATGTCCCTTGACAATGCTAACCTTTATTTGTGAAAAATTCTAAGAGGTCTTTTTCCTCTTTATTTAGGACAACTATAGGGATAAAACTTTTAATAAAGGGTATAACGTAATGTTTCTTGACAAGTTCTCTCTTTGGAAGAAAAATTACAATAGATAAAACATTTGCTAAATAACATTTGCTAAATAAATTTGTAAGTAAATTTAATATCGTATATTAAACATATCTACATAATTTAAAAGTGTTCAATTCCGACCTTCAGTCAAGAGTTTTGAGCTCTGTTTCAGAAGCCTTTGTGAATGCATAAGTGTTTCCCCTTGCTTCCTCCCATACTCATCCACCCTGGTAAGTTTTGCAGCCTGACTGACCTTGGTGCAAACAGGTTGGGGAGCTGGATCTCATCAAAAGTCCCACAATCGGTTAACGGAAAATCTGGAATATGGTAAGACATTAAGGGTGCTCTTCACTCTGCTATACCACCCTCCTTAGCTTCAAGATTTATTAATTTCCAGTTATTCAGGAGATGGACTCTGCTGATTGAAACCCTGATACACAGTTGACTGATACTGACTTTCCTAATACGGAGAAATGTTAATTACCTAAGTTATAGCCAAAACCTCTATGAAGAAATCAAATTGCATGTTGAAACCTCAAGAAACACATTATATTTATTTCCAAGATCATTAGCTGGCGGGGGGGAGGTTGATATGATCAGGGTTGTTTCCTGGTTCTAGAAATTTTCAGTCAACTCCATTGGAATAGGAAGAGAATAAGTGGTTGAATGTTGTGTCCGTAAGCCTATGAGAATGCTAAAGGACTTTGGAACACTACAATACCCAAGTACCACTTTAGCAGTGACACCGTGCTTGGCATAGTACTAAGCACTAGACTGACTCATGGTTATTTACTGGCAAAAGCTCACAATCTGAGAAGTCAGGTACAAATGCTCTAATTCTCTGTGGTAGAAGTGTGAGAAATGGCTGTGGGGAAGTGATGACAGTGAATGGAGTGTGCCTGAGGTAGATTAGGGAAGTGTTCCTGAAGGTGACTTCTGAGTTGGAGCTTGACACCTGAGGAAGGAGTTGCCTTACAGAGAAGAGGGGCTTGGAGAGGCCCCTGGTGGCAGAGAGCAGAATGAGCGAGGTGTGTGAGAAAGAGTAGGATACCACACAACACATTCAGGGAATAGGGTAGTTCAAAATTGCCACTATGTAGGGAGAAGTCACAAAAGCATATGAGACAAGAAAGGCTATTTGGGGCCAGGTTTATTCAGAGACATTGTTCTTATCCTGTAGTTACCAGAAGACCATGGGAACTTCCAGACACTTTAAAAAACAGGTGGCAAGAACAGATGTTTTAGAAACACCTCTCTCATCTTCCATTTAAAGACAAATCGAACACGTGACCTCAAGTCCATTCTGTCAAAGATGGCCTTCTTACAATGTGGCAGCACTCTTCCCATCAAGTGGTGGAAGTATGTATCTCTTTCCCTTGAACCTGGACAACCTTTCTGACAGTAAGTAGCAAATAGAAGTGAATTATGTGGAATGCCACTGTTCTCTTGTGACACTTGCTTTTGGAATGTTTCTGCCATGCTATAAGGAAGCCTAGCCACATGGAGAGGCCACTTGTCAGTGTTCATGCTGCCAGCCAGCATCAACCACTAGACATAACTGTCATGTTATTTTTGGACAATATAAGTTGACAGCTGACAACAAAGTCACTGCAGGGAGGGATGCTATTGAGACACAAGGTTCCCTGCCCCTGGAGAGGCTCAGAGACTGGAAACATAGGTGTCTAGGAAGGCCCAGGTGGAACTAGACAGGAACATCAGCCTAGTCTATGTAAGGAGTCACAAGACCCTCAGATCTCCTAACCCCACCCTATACAGACAAGTGACTGCCCTTTCCCCCACGCTTGCAGGACACAGGAAGTTTATTCTCTGGAAAAAACAACTAGAAGAGGTACAGGCCCCCAACCCCAACACACCCACACACTTACTTTGGATTCAGCCTCTTGACATGGGCTTCTGTTTCTTGCCACTAAATTCTCTTTCCATGACAGATGAAAATGTGTACTCAATAGAAGGAATCAAAGTTCTTTAGAGTTCAACCATGTTTTTATTGGAAGACTACCATTGAATGATGTTCTAATCTCAAGGCCTTGGCTTAGGAGTTTAGATTTTATCTTATTGGTCAGAGGTCTCAAAACCATAAAACGGTTGAAGCCAAGAACCTTGCTTGAGAGGTGCTGCTTGGCTTGCATAGTTAAAAACCATTTGTAAATTGCCAACATTTTAAAGTGAAGAGATTTCACATGTACAAATCCAGATTTCTGGCTTCTCTTAACCCATTTCCTGTTTAGAAAAAAAAAGTGCAGCTCTCTGCCAGCGTTAATTTAATTTTACATAAACACACTCTTTGAGGTTGAAGTAAAACTGGTTTTCAATGTGAAAATAAAATATAAAAACCGTTCTTGGAGTTATTTCTAAACAGAACCTGTCTCTAATCCTAATGTAACAGAAATGTATACATAAATTGAATTCATCAAATGAATCTTTGGCTAATGACTGTTCCAGAACAATGTTAACATCACATGTAGGAATGCTATTTTTTCTAGGATTTGACATTTGCAGCAATCAAGAATTACTGTATTTTAAAAACAGCAATACCACTACTAAAAACAATGTTATAAACAGAATGATGTCATTTGTTTCCAAAGACTACTGATGTACTAGAGCAAAGTGAAAATAAAAAAAGCCAGATATTTCGTGACATCCATTTGGACGTAAGGTAAGGGCTGTAATTCACAAGTTATCGCGGAGTCAACGCTTGGCAACCAGGAAATGGGTTAAGAAATCCAATGACACATCATCTCAGGGCCACATTCCAGGTCTAATGAGGGGCTGCCTCTTTAAGTGGGTAGTGAACTCCCCAAGTGTCACTACCATTTAACATTCTAACCTCCTTTGGATTACCTGCCGGATTCTCCCTCCCCACTTCCCCCTTAGGCATCTGATTTTCATTTCAGCTTTAAAACGTATGCAGAACCATTAAAGAACTTTACAAATAAAAGAGGGTTAGGGGGACGTAGATAGAAGTAAAAGGGGTCAATTATTTGGTGGCAGAAGAAAACTTAATTTTGGGTGGCAAACGCACAATACAATATACATATGACATATTGAACTGTATACTCAAACCTATGTGATTTTATTAATCGACGTAACCCCAATAATTATAATTAAAAAAAAAAAAAAAAAAGAGGGCCAGGAATGGCTGTTTTAGAATACTCAGGCAGCCAAGAAAGGAGAGAGGAAGAGAGGGGAGGGAAGGGTGGAAGCGGCTGGTATGAGACTGGTTAGGAAGGATAGGAAACCACTGCAGTGGAACAAAGATTAAGACCTAAACTAGGGAGGGGTAGGGGAGAGGCCAAATGTGAGGGGAGAACAAAGAGGCTTTAGTAATATTTAGACCCTAGGTCTTGACAATGTACCAAGATCTTCTCAAAGGCCAAGACCCTCTGCCCTCTGTGTAGTATCCCACTTCTCCCCAAGATAAAGGGCAGGATACAAAGCAAAACACAGAAAGGAGACTTTTCCAAGGAACCTGTGGCTTTGGGGTGCACTTCCTGACCTGTAGTTAACAGGCTGTGAAAGACTAGCAGTCTCAAGTCGGTTAATGGAAAAAACAACTATGTGGTGCTGGGCTAGTAAAGAATTATCAAACCTCAAGATTGAGCTAATAGGCAACATTTAAAAAACATCCTTCTAAGCAACCCATATAAAACCGAGGACCAAGAGCAGGTTTATTTTTTTGAGAAGATAATCAAATTCTCTATCATGCACTAAGATAGCTGAGCCAACTACAACTTGGAAATAACACCTTTTCAAGGCCCAGGAAACCCCAGGTCAGAAACTAAAGGGGCATGACTCTCAGTAAAAGCCATTCTGCATGGGGCTCAGGAACTCACTCACTGTGTTCCTGTGCAACCAATCCATCACAGGGTCAATCTTTCTCTTTCCTCTTCCTGGGAAGAACAAGGGCTGTTTACAAAGTCAAGACCTAAGTAGCCTTCTACTGTGACAGAGTTTGACTTTGCCAGAATCATGGTGGTAGGCTGAACGTTTTCTTCCTCTCAAAGTCTTAAGGACAGAAAAGAAAAAATAAACAGAAATAATTTTTAATAAATATTCCACAACTTGCTAGCTAGCCATGTGACTTTGCAGAAGTCATCCTCCCTCTGTTTAAAACAATATAATTATTGTGAAGATTACACAGGATAATGTGTAAGTGTGAGGAATGTGCAATCTGGTATTCTGCAATTACATCTGCTCATAGGCGACATTTAAAAAACATTTAGGAACATTCCTAAAAATTAAGGCTAATAACAACTATATGAGTTTTAAAAAGTTTATTTTATAAACATGTCATCATATAAATGATATAAACATTTCATAAAATATTACTATACTTATAAAGCAGAAGCTATTACAGAAAAACAAATAGAAAGATGTACATAAGTACTTATGAACATAATTACTAAGCCTTCCCAGTATAAAATAAAAACGGAAACCATTTTTTATGCTATCACAAAAGCAATACCCTTACAAGTAAAAAAATCTGTGTTTACTTAAGAGTAACTTGAAAAATTTAGCACATCTGTAACTATTAATCAAAATTTGATTTTAATTGCCTCAACATTTACCATTTAACTGCAAATTTAAAATAACCAAGGATGGCAAAAAACGTTTATGCTGTGCTAGGTACAAAATGAAACTCATTCCTGCTCTCAAAAAGTTCAAAGGCAAGTCAATTAATGATTGACTGCAAACAGATTGGTTAAGTGTGTGGGGAAAAAAAAAAGACCTGCCCAGAGGACGCAGAGGGAATGTCTGGACTCATCCACAGAACGCTGGGCAAGAAGCCAGAAGCCCCAGGCTCAAATCCCAGCTCTGAGAAGTCACCAAACCTTGTTTTCATTGAGTTCATCTGCAAAAACTGGACGATGATACGAATATTGTTCATCATACACTGTTGCTGGGAAAAGCACTCATTCAACAAATGCCCACTTCATATCCACTCTGTACTAGGTACAGCGTTAAGGGCTGAGATCGAGAGGGACAAGGCACATCTCAATATGGGACTCACAGTCTGGGTAGATGCCAAGATGATGGATGCACACACAAGGACTGGGTGCTGCCAAATATATCCTCGCTCTCGTAGAGCCTTCCTTCCCTGTGAACAATTTTCAAGCATGATCAAAGAGTTAAAAGAAAAATTCTTCTAGCTTGCATTTCAAAAGCTAAAACAAAAAGTTTTGGGTTTTTTTTTTGTTGTGCTAATTAATATTTTTAAATTAGATCAGTGATTCAGGCCCACGAGTGTGTAACAGAATTATCTGTGATGCTCAGTAGTGCTGATGCCAGGGTCCCATCCAAAGCTTACTAGTAGTTCTGAAGTGCAACCCCCCGTCCCCCCACCTGCCCCCATCAGGAACTGTTTAAAGGCTGATAAAACAATGTTGAAAGTACTATTAATGCAAATATGGATACTTCTTAATAGTCAAGAAAAGAAAGTATACCTAGTATAATACAACTTGGGTATTCTTTGTGATTACGAAATCCATCAAGTCTTACAAAGCCACTTTGAAGAGTTCTTACTAAAAAGAATTCTAGCAAAAACACAATGGAGCAAAAAATAGCACTATGGCATCAGCTGCAGAGGTTTGCTACCTGCTGATATTTGCAATCTGTGTATGTGTTCATGTGTATCTGTTTTCAGAGGAAGAAAAGCTGCTCAAGCAAGTGAAGATGATAGACACTTGCTACTATTTCCATTAAATAATCAATCTTTAACTGAAAATTTAATATTATAAACAGGGCAGACTGAAGCAGCATAGTTTACAGTATAAACTTTAACATCAAAAGGACTAGATCAGAGCTCTGTCTTCACTTACATACCTATAGCACTAGGCAGGTCACCTTATTTATCTGGGCCTCAGTTCCTGCACCTCAGTAAAAGGGAAATGACAGTGCCTTGTTCACAATGATGCTGAGTATCAAATGAAGAAACTTAAGAAAACTACCAGCCATCACAGGAGCATTAATTACTGTTTAGTATTTATTTCAAAATCTAGTACAATTTGTAATGTGTTTGCAGAAAAAACCCAAAACTCACTAATATGTGCATTTTTACACTATATTTAGAAGCAATATTTAACATTAAAAACCTATTTTGCCAAAAAAAAAAAAAAAACCCCACAACTGCAAAGCAGTCCATGTTTACAAAAATGTACCATCAAAATACTGTTACTTTAGGCACATCACTTCATCTTTCTGTTCTTACTCACCTCTCCTGCAAAAGCTTTCTGCTGGAAGAGGATGAGCCCTTATCATCTCTTGGGGTCCCTTCCAGCTTTAGGATGTGTGTGTGGTTCACCATGACATTACAAAATTTAACTTTTCCTCCCACTTATTTCTTTGCAAGGTGAGAACAAGGAAAAAGGGAAAATTTGTGTGTTTAAAGCATTTCCTGTCAAATAGAAATAAAATTATGGACAAAATACTCAAAGTTGGGGGTCACCCTGACAAAACTCCAAATGGCTACTGTTTAAGATGGGATTAACCCATCCATTTTGGAGTCAGAATAACAAGAAAACTGCAGGAAAAATTTCAATTAGCAGAGGCTCTCTGGCCTACGAAGCCTGATGATCAAGGAGCCTTACCTAAACACTTCAAGGCATCTAGAATAAATAAGTGATCTGCAACTTCCAAAGCAAGTCAAAACTATAAGTCAAGAGAGAAGTATCTAAGGAAAATCGACAATCCAGGATTCGTAAGAAGCAATTTTCTTTACAAATTAAACAGTTTTGCAAACAATTCCTTTATATATACTTCTGTATCACTGTTTACTAGTTCCAAATAGCGAAGGGAAAAGCCATGGACTTAAGATTTGGATATGTTCACTAAAAGACTACAAATAATAAGTTTTGGAGAGTTTCAACACTTTACATATTACCACCAGAAGCTGGTGCGTACTCGGTTCTTTAAAACCTACCCACCTGTACTGAGTAGGGCCCAAACAGTTCAATACCCACCCAATAAACCACCCTCCGACGTACACGCGCTCTGCTGTGATTGCTTCTTCCACCAACAGAGATCTCAGCTCGGCGGGAGGCCGGGATGAAGGAAGTCACAGCGAGACACACAGTCCCCCCTGGCTTCCAGGAACTCCTGGTTCCCCAGGAGAAGCGAACTTGCATCAAATAACGGTGCCCCGCGTCCCCAGGTTTTTAAAACGACCAACCCACTCTTTACCCCGAAAACAGTGGCTGCCTCGCCTTTTAAATTCCAGTTTCGTCTGAAAGCTGTGCCGGCCGAGCCTCGGCCTGAGGCCCCCCGGCGGACAACGCGGACCCCAGCGCCCTCCCGCCGTCGCCGGGCCAGAGGGCCGCGAGGGGCCGGATAGAGAAGCGCCGGATGGAGAAGCGCCGGCTGCAGAAGCGCCGGCTGCGGCGTTCCGGTGCGCGCGCGCGGCTCAGCCAATCGCGTGCTCGCCCGCCCCCCACGGCCACGGTGAGGCTGGCGCTGGGAAGAGGAAGAAGAACATTCGCCCTCCTCCTACTAGCGCGCGGGTGGCGGCGGCGGCGGCACCGGGGTCACGAACTCTGACCTTTCACTGACAAAAACAATAACAAACCCCCCCTTCCCCGCGACCCCGGCGGAGCCCCCGGGCCCGCCCCCGCTTCCACCTCGGCGTCTCGTCTCTCGCCAGCTGCCCCGCGAGCCTGCGGCCCCGGGGCTCCCGCCATCCGCCAACGCCGGGAGCCCGGCCTCCCCGCGCCCTGCCCTCCGCGCCGGGGGCCACCCGCCGCAGACACGGGACCTGCTTTGAGGACGCTTTGGCGCCAAATCCTGAGGTAAGATTGAAAAAGGGCCGGGGCAGGCTTGGGCCGGCGGCGGAGGGGGCGGGCCTGGCGCGCGGACATGGAGGCGCCGCGGCGGCAGCTGAACCCGACCCTTTTACCTTTGCCACGGGGCGGCGGCGGCGCTGGACGCTTTGCATAGTGGGCCGGGCCGCTCCCCTCCCCTCCCCGCCCGCGCCGAGCGAAGCGAGCGGGCTCCCCCTAACCGGCCGGGCCGGCGTGAGGGTGGGGGCGGAGGGGGAATGGCCGCGGCTCCGCCTCACTGTTGGCCCTCCGCCAGCGCCGCCATTTTGTTCTCGACGGAGATGGCTCTGGCTGTGCTGGGCTCTCTCCTCCTCCTTAGCCTCCTCCTCCCTGCAGTCCCTCCTTCCCTCGCTTCTCGCCCCTACGCTCCCCTTGTGTCGTTGGCGACTGCCGCGGCCCAACCGCCGTTTTTCCTGAAGGGGAGGGTGAAAGAAGAGGAGGAAGGCGGGTATGGGGCGCGACCTTATGAGCGACGGCTGGGCGGACCAACTGGTACCCAGACGGGAGGGCTGGGGCCTGCAGCTCCTCCCCCCGAAGCTCTGCTGATTTGCTCTGGCAGGAGAGGGCGGTCCCCGCGGGGCGCGGGAGTCCTGGCGGGGCGGGGTCAGAGGCCCGGGCGCGGCGTGGGGTTTCGGGCGCAGGGGGCGGGGCGCGCGGGGGCGCAGCACTGGTAAGCGTGTAGGGCGCACCCGGGCGCGGCTTGGAGTTCAGCGGCTTCCCTCGGCCTGGGACGCGTCCCGAATGAGTACTGTAAAACAATAGTAATAAAGGTGACGAAGCATCTTGAACCTACGGCGCTGGCTAGTGGGAAGGATTTTTCAGCATCTGGATACCTTTCACGGTTCCTGCCCGTATTTTCGGCGCGGCCGCGGGCGAATCCTCTTTCTGAGGCTTAATTTCATACGTTGTAAAATGGGAAGAATGGGCGTTCTTGCCAGCTCGTACCTTTCTTCCAGGGTCGTTTGAGGGGCTCTACTCCGAAAAGTAAATCTAGGCTACTTTGTGAACGACAGAGTAATGAAAAAATGGGGGGTGTTGTTGAAAATCGGATGTAGAAGCACCAAGAGCAGAAAGCTTAAGGGTATTGAGGGCTTGAAAGAACATAGGTGAATCTGAGGGAATTCTCTTCTCATTCGTGATTATATGTTTATTTGCTTTGTTTGGGGTACCAGGGATATATCCAGAGAACCAGCTAGACAAGGCCGCTGTCCTCCAAGAATCGGGAGTGGGGAGTGAATAGATAATTAAAGAGATGATTTCAGAGAGTGTTAAGTTCCAGGAAAGAAAATGAAACTGGATTAATTTAAAGAAGGCCTGAGCAGGTTAATTTAGATAGGATGGTTAGAGAAAGCCACTGTAAGGTGATGTTCGATCGGAGGAATCCGAAAAAGGAATAATCTTCTGGAGCAAGGACTACAAGTGTAGAGGCAGGCCCAGGAGGGAAAGCGTTTGCTGTGATTGAGAGCGGCCAGTTGTGGCTGGAGAGTGGAACTAATATTCATTGTCCTTCCCATTACCTCCAGGCTAAAGTCTGAAATATGACAAAGGTAATGGAGAATAAATCTTAAACTTAATAAAAAAGAAGAGAGTCAAGGAAAATATAGCCATCAAATGAATTGCTGATGAATACATGATTTGAAGGGAAAGCCTCCAAATAATTTCCAAATTCAAATCCTGTGTTGGCCCCATATATCTTCAATTCATAAAATATTTGCTGAGCCCTACTAATACCCCAGACACTAGGTGCTAGACAGGGAATACAGAGATAGACTAAGACATTGATCTGTGTCTTCAACTATATAAGTGAATGGTTTTATACACATGAGTTCTGCCCTCCACACACACCCCCAAATATACTTACACACAAAGTGTTTTAGGCAGAAGCTAATTAGTGTTGTGGTTAACAGTGACAACATTTACTCACTGTGTGACTTTTCTGAGTCTCAGCGGCCTCATCTGGACAACAATAGAACTTCTAGAATTAAAGATTAAATGAGTTAATATAAAGAGCTTAGAAAAGTGCCTGGCACATAATAAATACACATCATTGGAGTTATTGTGAAGCACTAGCTATCTGGTAAAGAAGTCCAACTAGTTAAATGATGTAAACAATGAAGTTTTTAGGGACTGATAAAAGCAAAACACTGGATTAGAACACTGGGGTTCTAATTTTGGCTCTTTTGCTTTCCTAAGTCACTCGGCGTCCAGACCAAAAGTTTATTTAGAAAAGAAAGTAGTAGACTAACAAATATGAGGTGCTTTACAATTTACAAAACTCTTAGAGGCATTATTCAAGCCCACTAGAACCAATGGTAGAGGCCCTTTTCCTGTTCTCTAAAAACCTAAGACTTTTCAACATATTCTTAATATTGTACCTCTAGCTCCTTGTGATCTAAACATACTGGCCTGCCTTCAAGGCCCCTTATAGTGTAGCTTACATTGACCCCAGGCCCTTTCGCATGCTGTTCAATCAGCCTAAAATCTTCATATGCCACAGCCCCCCCAACCCCACCCCTCCACCCACACACACTCAGTCCTGCAGATCTCAGCTCAAGCATCACTTCCTCAGGGAAGACCTCTCTGATGTCCACTGCCAGTCTAGATCAGATTCTTTTACTTTGCTACACTATGTTCTTTTTCATTATAACCTTTATCTCACTTTGTAATTACACTCCATTATATAATTGATGTATGTTCCCCTTACCATGCTATAAACTTTGAGAGCAGAAATCATTTCACTCACTATTATATTTCTAGCACTTAGCAGAATACCTAGCATTATTTGTTGAGTGAATAAACTGATAATTTATGATTTCACTGATAACTAAGTTGCTGCTCACTAAAGGTACCTTTTTATGTAGGCACATTTGTAAATTCAAATAGCAGTGCCAGCAATAAACTGCCTGTTAGGTATTTGGATAAATTTAGAAAGTGGTCCCTCAGATAATGGCACTGGCTGAAGACTTATATATGGATAACATAACCCAGATGAATCTCTTTACTCATTTATATGTTGATTTATACTTGTTTTTTAAGATAAGAAATAGCTTGTATAATAATTGAATTACAAGTCAAATTAATGAAAGTTAATGAGTTCATATGGAACTCATAAATAGCCCAAATATAATTGTGCCATTTACTTTAACTGAAAAAAAAAAAAAAAAAAAAGCACCAATGTGATTTTCTTGACATTAAAAATACTTGTCTTTGTTTCTCTTATCACAGGGGATCAGAGAACAGAGAAGAAGCCTTTAGTGGAGTTGAAAGTCTCTGTAGCCATTAATTTTAAATATCTTTCTAAAGACAAATTGGTTCATGCAACAGAATTATTGAAAATCACCTTTTAATTGCTTTAACAAGGTTAAAAGCAGATTTTACGAAATATATACCAACCTTCCACTGGAAAGTCTGGTAAATGGAACATTTTTGTTTAGTTATTTTATGTAATACAGATTTAAAAAATAAAATGTTATGCTATTTTAAAAAGCAATAACACTCACTGATTTAATTCTTTGGTTATTTTTGGATTCTTATTTTCTGTCCTTTTCTAGAATTTATTTTGGTGTCATTTATTCAACATTTTTGATTACTGAGTAATTCTAATTACTCAGGGTAACTAAAGAACTGATAGTTTAATGAAAAAACTATATTGTCTTACACCATTCGATTACTTATTTTCAACAGTTGTATTTAAAGTGGCCTTGAAATTCTGTTTTCATGAACATGCTTTCACAGAAAACAGGAAAACCCTATGTGTAGTAACCTCACTTTATGAGGACTTCCAGGAAGTTTTAACATGTGTCTCTAAGGAGTCAAGTGACAGTGCAGCGCTTGGAGACTTGAATGGGCAGCCTCTCTGAGGCTTATACATTTCCCACTTATAAAATGGGGAGGGAGGAAAATAACTTGAACAGATTGGGGCCAACTGTCCAAATGACAGAACAAGGTAGGTGGGCCTCTGTGGAGCAGCCCCCCTTCAGCCTTGGCAGTGAACCACTGGCCTTGTGTATCTAGCTGCTTGAGTGTCTCCACATATTGAGGGCTCTCATTTGGGATTTTTATCTTTGAGTTCTCTTACTTATATGCCATATACTTCTTAAGTCCCAAAGCACCTCCGAGAGCAGATACTAGTCCCCCTTAATTGATACCACATAAGGAGAACCTACGAAGGAAGCCATCATAGAGCTCATCAGGTTCAGCCTCATACCTGCTAGAGTTCAGTTTAGCTTTTATTTTATTATTGGTTATGAGAAACTTAATATTGACTTTTTTCCCTCCATGTATGATCATCTTCTATAATCTGATGGACACATTCATGCTCTTGTCATGCATAGTAAAACATGAGCTCTGCCTTATTTGTTGGAGTTTCACTTGCCTTCAACCTAATGTGAGTGGAGGCTTGAGATTCTTTGTAACTCCCTCCCATCCTGCCATTCCTTCCCTGTATCCCTTGTTACCTACTGATGTTACCCCTTCCCCATCCTCTCTTCAGGTGCCCTGAATACTAGAGATTTTTAAGCAGCAGAAGCTCTGTACCAGAAATGAAGACTGTCTGGGAACAGCAACTTAAGTAGCATAGTTCACAATGATGAGGGGGAGTGGATAAAGAGAATGGATGCCCAGATCAGGGCATTGGCATAGGGCTTGTTGTGGGGAGAGTAAAAGCAGATTTATACTCCTGGCATCTAGGAGACTTGGAGTAGAGGGATGAAAGGTGAATTGTTAGGATGGAAAAAAGAATAGAAGAGCTCAGATGCTCAGCTGTCCTTTGTGATTTACTCCTGGGCTCCAGGTAGCCTATAATAATGAAAGCCAACCTCAGGCGAAATGTGATTTTTAGGGACAATAAAAATGACCTCTTCCACTGTAATAGGAGGCCTGAAGTCCTTTAATAGGAGATGAAACCTTTCATTCCTTAATCATTGACAGTAACCGCAAAGTTTCTAATCCCTGCAAATGCTAACGTGTTGATAAGGAGGAATTTCATTCCAGGTGTCAAAGAGGATATCATTCTCCCCTGTTTGAATTAATAGGAGGTGTGAAAGAAGATACTGGGGCCTGGAAAATTGGGTGATGCTACTAAAGAGTGAGGAGAAATGAGAGGCTGGTAGGGCTAGACTCATACTGGAAGGCTTTTCATGGTTTTACTGGCAAGTTTTCTCAAGGCGAAAAGCAGATATCTCAGAGGTCATGAGCCCTTCGCTGCAAAGACTAGTACTTAGAACATGTTTGTTGACTTACTTAATACAATGCAGATTTTTAAAAATGAAATTGAATTTACAGTATTTCTTTTCTGATAAAGTTAATTTTATAAAAAAGGAAAATTTTCAAATGAAGAAAAGATAGCATTACATCAAAAGACATGTCCAAGAATGTTTGTACAACAGGAGTCCTAAGAGCTCAAAGCAAGAAACAACCTAAATGTTCATCAGCCATAGCATGAATAAATGGTGGCATAAATGTGTTGTAATATTGTACACCAATGAAAATGAACTAGCTACTCATGGTTATCACAAAAATGATGAGCGAAGAAGCCAGACACACAGAAATATATTACATACAATTCAAAAACCAGAAAAACTAATGATAATAGAAGTCGGGAGAGGAAAAGAGAAATAAATGACTATGAGGGAGTACAAGAGAGAGTTGGGGTGCTGGTATTGAATTGCTTTACTGATCTGAGTGGCATTTATATGTTTACTTAGTGAAAATTCATGCCACTATTTCATTTATGATTTGTGTACATTTGTATTTACATGTGCTTCAGTAAAAATTTTTACTTAAAAAAAGATGGTAAAATTTTTTAAATTAATTGATTTATTTTAATTAGTTTCAAGTATACAGTACATTGGTTAGACATTTGTATAGTTCATGAAATGATCCCCCATATTGCTTGCTCCCTCCCTCCCTTGGCCCTCTACCTAGCCAATATATTAATGCTAACTGCATTCCCTATGCTGTGTTCCCCATCCCCATGACCACCTATGAACTACTGATTTGTACTTCTTTAATCCTTCACCCCCTTCTGTCCATCACCAAATTGTCCACTATATTTGTGAGTCTGTTTTTGACTAGTTTGTCCTTTTTGTTCCTTAGATTCTGCATATAAGTGAAATCATGGTATTTATCTTTAACTTATTTCACTCAGCATAATACCTCTAGGTCCATCCATGTCATTGCAAATGGTAGGATTTCATTTTTTTTTTAATGGCTGAGTAATATTTCATTGTATATATGAATCATAATTTCTTTACCAATCATCTGTTGATGGTTATTTAGGTTTGTTTCGTATCTTAGCTGTTGTAAATTGTGCTGCCATGAATATTGGGGTGCATAACTCTTTACAAATTATTGTTTTGGTTTTCTTTGGATAAATACCCAGAAGTACAATTGCTGGGTCAAAAGGAATATCCATTTTTAATATTTTGAGAAACCTCCATGCTGTTTTCCATAGCGGCTGTATCAATTTGCAATCGCACCAACAATGTATGAGGCTTCCCTTTTCTCTGCATCCTTGCCGAAACTTGTTGCTTTTTGATTTATTGATAATAACTATTCTGACAGGTGTGAGGTGATATCTCATTGTGGTTTTCATTTGCACTTATCTGATGGTTAGCTACCTTGAGCATCTTTTCATATGTCTATTAGCCCTCTGTATTTCCTCTTTGGAGAAGTATCTGTTCAGGTCTCCTGCACATTTTTTAATTGGATTGTTTGTTTTTTTGTTGTTGAGTTGTATGACTTCTTTATGAATTTTGGATATTAACCTCTTATCACATGTATCATTAGCAAATATCTTATCCCAATCAGTCAGTTGTCTTTTTGTCCTTACTATTTTAATTTGTGTGATTATTACGTAGGTATAATTGTAAGCGGAAAGTATGTTCAAGTTCCAGAAGAATTGTCATGTTGCTGTCTGGGTGGAGCTAGGTCAGAAATTTCTGTGAGCAGTAATGGAACATAAATCACATACAATTAAGTCCTCAGTTAATGTTGTCCATAGATTCTGCAACTTTAAGCAAAACATAATAAAACTAATTTTACCATAGGCTAATTGATATAAATGAGAGCTAAGTTCCTAAGGCATCTCATCAACATTATAACAGAATAACGTTAAATGAAACAATGTTATTCAGGTGTCTGCTGTATTTTGGAATTGGTGATACAAATGAATTATTAAGTGATCTAGCTTATTGAAATAAGCAATTTGTTCCCTTAGATAATTACTGGTCTCTTGTCACTTTTTAAAATTCCCTCCTCTTCCTTTTTCTGGGAAACTATTTTGAAAGGAACTGTTATACAGAGGGAATGTTGTGTTTTTAGAGTTAGAAAGGTCTGAGTTAGAATCCTAAATCCACCTCTTACTGGCTAGATGACTTGAAACAAGTTGATTAAACTTCCTAGTCTCAGTTTTTTTGTCTGTATTGATGGAGCTAATAATACCTACTCAGAAGGTATGTTAAGGATTAAGTGATGCCTTAATCACTTAATATAAGGCACATTGTAGATTATCAGGAAACCTGTCCTGCTTTCCTTCCATCCATCTATCCCTGGCTCACACTAATAGAAATGAAGAAAGTTCTTATCACCCTTATTACTTGGGCCCTTGGTAAGGTAAGTAAAATAACCCACAGTGTACAATGATTTTTTTTTAGGAGAAGTCTCCACATAGAAAATTATAGAACCGTTCTGGTAACATATAACTTCTATGCAGATGAGAACCACTTCTTTTTCCCACTGTTCACTCCTTACCCTACTTCTCCAATCCCAGCACACACATACCATTGCATCCCCTTTCTTATAGTCCAGACTTGTAATAATTTTCCTGTGGAGGGCAAGAAATCACCTGACCCAAAAGTAATCTTTTAGGTCTAAGTAGTGGCAGAGTTTCTGATGACATGATATATATTTGAACTTGACCTTACAGGCATCTCTGTGAGCCTCTCTTCTGTTGATGAACATTTATATTATATTAAATCTGCCACTTGATTTCCATTTCCTGATTTAAAGTCTTGATCTGTGATTTCACATATTGAGGTATATATTTCTAATTTTTTAGATTTTCTTTCAGGCTGTTTAGATTCTTCAGTTTGTTATTTTTTTTCCCCATGAGTATAAAAAGACTTCTGACAATCACAGCATAACAAAACTTAAACTGATTACTTTTTACCTATCAAGATCTGTACCCAGTGGTATTTTGCAAATAATTATTAGGTAGTGGTTTATTTTTAAATATTTGAGATGTATTCCAATTCAGAGCTTTCATTTTGCAAGTTGTACAGTTTAACAGAATGAATTACAAATGTCTGAACATACAATGCATATAAATATAGTTAAATTTCACGTGGCTCATGTCAAAATGAGAGACCTATTTCTAAATACAAGACACATTTTATAGTTTGAGATACTGCTTTCAAGTTTCTTTAAAAAAGTAAAAGTGGTACCGTATCCTTGTACCAATAGTAGCTACCATGTATTGCATGTCTTCTATACACCAGGCACAGTGTTAGGCCCTTTACATACTTAAGATCTAGTCTTCACAGTAACTTCATGCAGTTCAGTACCAGAGAGATCAACAGTGCCAGACCCTCAGAACCCAGTATATTGGTTTAGATGAGAAAATATCAAGACAGACATTTTTTAATGTTATATAATTATGGGCCACATAATACATGAATAGGGATGATATGAATTAGTTGATTGTGAAGAGAAAGGCAAACTTACCTCTTCCTGTCAGTGAAGACAGCCTTGCCTTGTCCCAGGGCTTCTTTGTTGTTTGAGACTCTGGCTCTCAAGCCTGCCCCTGTGAAGGGTGCAGCTGAGCTGTCCTGGAAACTAACCGAGGATTTGGTATTGGTAGTTGGAGCCCAGTTTTCACTGTAGTGGAGTCTGTAGCTCTGCTTAACTAAAATCCTGGTTGCAAAGTTTTGTCAGCTGTACACTTTCTGTGAGCCTAAAAGAGTTGATTCAAAATCACCATTGTGTTCTCTGCTTCTTTGTTGTTAAAAGAGTGATTTTGATCTACTTACATTTGAAAGAATTTGTTATAAAACCTACCACCACATAAGGCCAAGCAATAACAGCTTTACTTTCATCATTCTGTAGTCTGTATATATAGTTTTTATGTACTATGCCCTGTTTTCATTCATGTGTTATATAGGAAAAACTCACTAGTTCAAATTAAGTTTAAGACTCTGCTTTTATCCCTTGTCTTTGTTACCACCGCTTTCTAACTGGCTTCCTGTGTGCAGTCTCCTTTTCTATCTCCACACTGTTGCCCAAAGGAATTTTTTTTTTTTTTTTGAAGATCCAGATGTGATCACTTCATTTCTCTGCCAAAACTCTGATCTGTTTTCTGCAGTCTCAGCCTTTTTCCTCCCCTGCCTCTCCAACCAGTTCCCCACCAGATTGCTTGCTGTTTCTCAAGTGTGGTTGCATTCTCCTTCATATCTGCCAGTTTGTATGAGCTGTTCTCTCTACTTTGAACTCTCTCCTCATCCTCCCTCTCTTTGCTTACTGAATTTCCATTCTTCCATCAAGATGCAGTTTAAGTAGCTCCTCTCCTATAAAACTGATATTGGCTCCCACAAGCAGAGGATGATGCTTCCTTTGGGGACACACTGTAACATTTATATCGCATAGCTATTATTGGTTTCATTCTAAAGTTCTTCATGGACAAAGATTTTCTCCTCCTTCCCCTCTTTGTCTTCTTTTTATTGTTGTTATTAATTCTCAGCAGTCAGTTAATTGACTATTTTACAGCAGTTGCTTAAAAAGGATTGGTTGTGGTCAAACATGGTTAGTTTAAAACTGCCATAGGAAAATATTCTGTAGCAGGTTTTTTTGTTCTCTTGTTGTTGTTTATTTAAGATACCTGGTCTTATAGCTTTTTTGGCAACTAATCAGGTTCTTTCCTGGGAACATTGTCATGTAGGGGGAGATTTTTGAAGGTTAGGGAACTGAGTGAGTCAAATATCAGCCTTCGAGGACCTCTGATTTCTGTACCAAGAGATACCTTAGTGTTCTGTCCCTAGTGCTTATTATTAATACAGTGCCTGGTATATATTAACCACTCAGTAAGTGGTATTACTATCAGTATCATCATGCTTAGCTCCACTAGCCAAGAATGTTGTTTTTAGGTGCTTTGTCTAATTTGTAGTATCAAAAAAAAAAAAATGGGTTCTTAGCTTCTTTTTTTCAGACTTCAAATGCAAAATTATATTATGCTAGTGACTGGATTTTCAAACTGGTTTTACACGTGGACACAACACACTGTTGCCTGGAGCTTATTCTAGGGGGAGACCCAATATCTTTCCAAAGTGCTCTACCTTTCCTTCCTACTATATGATCTTTCTATCTCTGGATCCATCTAGGCTGCAGTAGCAGTAAGAGAAACTCTCAGGTCAGAGTCTTACCTCCTGACGTTATCTTTTTTTTTTCCTTATGTACTGAGTTAAATGTTTTCCCTCACTTCTTGATATCACCTGAGGATTTTGTTCCACTTCTTACATTGTGATATCCTGGGAGAAGTCTCTGTCTTAGTTATATATGAGGGTAAGATATAATTTATGACAACATAATATTTTCAAAAATGATGAGATGGAAAATAGTTTTTTGAAATTAGCCTCTCACTTATGTGCTGTCACTGGATTTACTATTGAAAGCACATGCTTTCCATAGTTTCTTTTTCAGTTTCTCACACTCTTACTCTCACTTTTTGTCTCTGCTTATTTTTCCAGAAGGTGTACATTCCTCCTTGCTCATTTTAAGCAGTTTCCAAAGCTGTTTTTGTTGATACCTGAAGCTGCTTTAGAGGCAGAAAACCAACAGTGAGATCAAGAATTCTAAAAATTCAAGTGTATAAAGAAAGGTTGCTGCTCTGGGTCTTGACTGTTTCAGATGGTCCTGGAAGTTGATGTGTAAAAATGAGCAAAATAGGGGACACTTGCCCTAATAGCAAGATTTACTACAAAGCTGCGTTAATAAGATAGTAGTGGTGTGGAGAAAGTAGAACAGTAGTGAAATAAAATAGAGAACCTAGAATTATATCCACACATATCTCAGGGAAGCCTGAGATATGGCAGAGGTGGTGTTGCAGATTAGTGGAGAAAAGGATAGTTTTAAAAATGGTGCTAGAAAATTGATTTTTCATACAGGAAGAAAATTAATTGGATTCATACTCCTAATTAAACTCAAGAATCAATTTGCAATTGGGTGAGGACTTAAATGTGAAGGATAAAACTCTTAAACATTTATAAGAAAATACATAAAAATTATGCCCCTGGGGTAGGGAGAGGATTTTCATAAATAATACATAAAAGTATAAACTATAAAAAAATATATTGACAAGTTCAGTCTTACTAAATTTAAGAACTTCTGTTCTTCAAAAGAAAGTAAATATATGCTAATGAGTAGGAGAAGATATTTATAATTTTATATAATCAACAAAGAATTAATATGAAGAATATTTAGCTTTTCTAAGCTAAGCAGGTTAACTGCTACTTCTCTATGACCTAGTATCTATAATCACTGGTCATTAGCAATATCTTGGAGCCCACCGGCCAGCCCTATCTGAGATTGATTGTTATGAAAATTTAGTGTTAAAGTGAGTCATTACAGTGTTGTGAGTTACTGAGTTGTCTCTATCATAGATAGCTATCTATAAATATACTTCAACTCAGAATTTAAGGATCAAGCTACCTTTTTTAATGAAACTCATTAGAAAGATATGCCTTTCTAGTACTCTTATTTCTATAACTACTCAATATTTTCCTAATGATATTTCTGTGATATTCAAATTCATATATTTCTTGCATCAAACTGCAATTAATAACAGCAACAGAAGTGCTGTTAACACCTAAAATGATAAAATTAATAGTTGCAGCTGCGTGTTTGGATTTTATTAATATATAATGTTTATTAGCTATCTGTATCCATTTTATTTGCTAGGGAGTTCTTACTGTTTTGAGAAAAAAATAGAATTCTAGACTTTTCACATGTAATAATTGTGTTTTAACCACAGTCGATTGACTTTTTTGGTACATGCGAAGATGCGCTTTTTTCCTCTTTTTGTAAGCTGGAACCAGACTAGGGGAAAACACCAGAGTGTTTATGCTTTTTCTGCTAGAAACAACAACAACAAAGAGTAAACAAGTAAAAGTTAAAAGTCTTAACTACTCATTAAAAGAAACCGTCTCCACAGTTTCAGATCTTGTTGTGTGAAGATAAATCACTGATATTTGTGACCTGGTATCATGGTAGTAGTTGGTACAATACCTGCTCTTACAGTATTGTGACACCTTAAAGGGGGCCAGGTGTTTTACATTTGTCAGTCATGGTTTCCTGCACTCATTTCTCTCTCATTACCATTTTGGCAATAAAATAATTTGAAGGAGGATTATGATCATAGAAGGGACTATCTGATAGTGAATGGAATAACATAGAAAGTTATCAGAGAGTAAAAGCTTCATAGAGTTCAGTGCTTATAAGTCTAATACTTTAGATAAGGACTATAGGAAAGTGTTTTATAAAATTGCATTGCAAAATAGTCCAGTTTTTGTTTGATAAAGGGCTAGGCAAATGAACTGTGTATGCATTTGTGTATATCTTGGTAGAACCATATAGTTTTTATATGTAAATACTGGAAATAAATTATGCAGAGCTTTGTTCTCCTATTAACTATGGGACTTATACAATCAATAAGGAAGTCTTTCTGATTTGTCCAGGAATTAGGTACAAAGCGGAATTCCTATATCCTGAATTCATTGTGGTAGAGTTAATGGAAGAGATTTAGGGACTACTCAGGGGAGCTATATTTTATGACCTAAAGAGACCAAAGGAGTCTGTTTTGTCAACAGTGCTAGCACCCAAGTGATTCTGACCCAGGAGGTTAGCACACTTTTTTGCTCTTTAGATGATTTTCCTCAATTTTTACAAATGATGGCACTATTTTTTCTATTAATAGGAAGCTGAATTATCTGATTTTCTAATTTAATGAGGACTTAAAAATATAAATTGATAAATTTAGGTGTCCTATACTCTTAGCCCACTTTAGTAATTCAGTCCCTTTCTTTTCTTTCTTTCTTAGTGATAGTATTCGCCTTTTAACCAATGAGTGAAGTATATTAGAACCTTAGTAGGGTTATGCTTCTCATATTGCCACTAGTAGTAACAGGAGTATAGTTGATGATAGCAATCTAGTGCGGAGTATCTGGAGTTGTTCTCACATCTTTCTCAGATAGCCACCTTCTCTCAGCATATTGTGACAGGGAGCTATCCAAAAAGGTGTGATTCCCACCTCCCTGAGAGGTGAACCAAACTGTTAAAACCCAAGAGACCTGATAATTAAAGGTCCAAATTCATCTTTATATTTACCAGAGGAAGTCTTGTTTCCAAATTGAAACATTTCTACTAATTAATTTTTATACCTTTAAATGAAGAAGCTGGTGCGGCATATCTAGATATGCTTAGCCTGCTAGTTCTATCTTTTATCTCTAGAGAGGGCAAAAACTGCACAAGACAGTACCAAAGATGAATTTTTATTGCTGATATTTTTCAAGTAGCCTGGTTTCTCCCCACCTGATAGAAGTTGCTGCATCTTTCCAAACAGGTCCTCTAATGATCTTGCTTCACCATGGCTACAAATATGGAGGGGCTGGTTCAACACAGAGTGGGGACCCAGCAGGTGGATGAGGTGAGTGACAGGGGCTAGCACAATAACTGGCACCCTTGCATTTAAAAGGAAAAGTACATCACTGTACTCCATTGTTTGTAAACAGTCCCAGTGAAGTCAGCATATAATCTAACTCCAAAGCAGGATGCTGCCATGGAAGAAAAAATGAAAATGTCAAGAACATTAACTCCTACTAGTGCTTTACATGAGTACAGTGGCCTAGCTGCATACAATAAGGTGACTTTTAAAAAATTCACCTTGAACCAAAATCTAAAAGAATCTGATGCTTATCTAACTGTGGGTATAGTGTTAACCAAGGCTCTGTCTTAGTTTATTCCACATTTGATAGTTTGTTGATGCTGTGGGGTGGTGGAAAACCCAATTCTGTGCATTCTGCAGTCATTATTGACCATCTACCATGTATTAGGAATTTTGCTAGGTGCTGAGAAATATAAGTACATGAACCATTGGTCCTTCCGTTAGCATTCTTGGAGCCTGGTTAAGGAATAACTATAAAACAGGGTAAGAAATAGTCCTCTGTGAGGAATGTGATCCTGGAGGTGGATCTTGAATAATGGGTAAGCGTTTGTCAGACAGATCCAAGGAAGTAGGATTGGGGAACTTTGTGGCAGGAGAGGTCATTTTAAGTCAGAAACCTAAAGACAGGATAGAGACATGATAGCTTGGTATGTTCAGGCAACTTGACGTGTAAAGGAGGGAAGTAGGGTCAGATCTTTTCACTCTTTACCAGGTCCTGCTCAAGGTCTTCTGTCCTCACAACAATCTTTTGAGGTAGGTATGATTATTTTTCCCATTTCATAAGTGAGGCAACCCAGGCCCAAAACAAGCAATTGGTTGGCCAAGGGCACACTAACCCAGTTCTGTTGCACTTCTTCCAAAGCTACTCTAATAAACCATGCAACCAGGAGCCATTAGAAGGATTCAGATTTGCATTTTTGAGCCAGTACTGATATATCTAGGGCAAAGACGCAGATTTACCAAAGAACAAACATATAAAGAGAGGAATTTAAAAAATAAAAACTAAGTACAAACACGCCAGTTTAAACCGGTATAAGTGGTGAGCAGATTTTTCAGATCCTAGATCAACCATTAACTGTAAGGCAACAGTATAACTAATCATCCCCTTCGCCCACCAAATAATGATTAATATTAATTGAAAATGAAAACAAATGTATTTCACACAGTTTTTAGTATTATATTTTTGAAAAGGCTATCAAAGCTATTAAAATGTTTGGTGGTTATTTGTTGCTTTATTTCTGATAGGAATAATTACCTTGGAAATCATTGTGTTTTTTCCCCCAAAATATTTAGGGTTATTCTACATTTAATAGAATTCCCAGTTGAGGCTGATTCAGAGACTAGCATATGGATCACTGCCCTAAAGTGGTCTTTAATTCTTTAGGGGAAGAGTTTAGTTTAGCAATGTATAGTGCTAACCTATAGTAACTTAAAGGTTATTGTATTTTATGTATGTATTCAGAAAATGTTCTAGCTAAAATTTTCTGTCAGGTACCTTATTTTCTTGAGAAAATCGAATTTCATATAGTATTAACTTAGTACAACTATTGTTTCTTATGGCTAATATTTCCAAAATAAAAGAAGGCATTCTTAATTTGGAGTATAAAAGCAGTCTTCCTATTT
Organism: Rousettus aegyptiacus; assembly: GCF_014176215.1. Classification (NCBI taxonomy): domain Eukaryota; kingdom Metazoa; phylum Chordata; class Mammalia; order Chiroptera; family Pteropodidae; genus Rousettus; species Rousettus aegyptiacus. The sequence goes on along the minus strand of NW_023416307.1, from coordinate 122,791,205 downwards.
AAAATAATCCCTATGTTTCCTTGCTTTTATTCTGAGGGATAAGTATGTGTAAACTACATATTATAACTACAGCAATGTGCCACTAAACAGGGATGTGTTCTGAAAAATGTGTCATTAGGTGATTTTGTTGTGCAAACATCATTAAGTATACACTTAACACAAACCTAGATGTTATTGCCTATTATGTGTACTCCTAGGCTGTATGCTTTAGTCCATTGCTCCTAGAGTACAAGCCTGTACATCATATTACTGTACAAGACAACGTAAAATTAAACCACAAGAGAATATGATGCAGTCAGGAGACATGCTAAATGGTAATTGAGTAGGAATAAAATATCTAAATTGAGAGGTTATTAACAGTCAGTTTTGGATAGCTGTTTATTCAATCAGTAAATAATGAAGGAGCATTCCCCTTTCTTGCCCATCAACCAGAGAGGGCACACAGGTGAATAATAGGACTTTCCAGGAGCTCTCTGTCACTGGGGCAAGCATGAGACTGACTAGCCACACAAGAGAGGTGGCTCTCTCTAGTGGAAAGGTGTTTCTATAGGGATCAGACAGTTTGTGGTTTAAATCTAGGCCCTGTCATTTTCTATCTGGGTGACTGCCTTGGGGCCTCAGTTTTCTCATCTAGAAAATGGAAGTAATAAAGTACCTATCTCATGGGGTTATTGTGAGAAACCTTTAGTAGGTGCCATGCTTTTTTGTTTCATGAATGAAATACAGCAACATTATCAATTATGTAAATGATTTTCTCTGGAGTCCCCAAGTCAACCTTTTTTCTATATAGACCAGGTTAATCACAAATACCAAGGTAAATTACGAAAGTTAGATGATACAGAGTAACAGCTTGATGTCCTATAATGCGGTCAAATTTATTCAATTACTCAGTTTAATATAATGGTCAAGAGTGTAGACTCTGGAGCCAGATTGCCTGGATTTAAATTATTACTGTCACTTGAAAACTGTATGACCACTCTGTTTTTTGGAATTGTTTATAAAGAATGTCCTCTTTTAAATGTCTGATAGAATTCAGCAGTGAAGCTGTCTCAGCTGGGACTTTTCTTTGTGAGTATTTTTTTGGTTATTCAGTTTCTTCACTTGTTATAGGTCTCTGCATATTGTCTGTTTCCTCTTGAGTCAGTTTTAGTAGTTTGTGCCTTTTTTGAGAATTTGTTCATTTCATCTAAGTTATCTAATTTGTTGGCATACAGTTGTTTACAGAATTTATTTATAAGCCTTTTTATTTCTGTAAGGTTAGTTGCAACTTCTCATTTACTTCTGATTCTAGTAATTTGAATCTTTTTCTTGGTCAGTCTAGCTAAACATTTGCAATTTTAAAATAAAAATTTTAATTAAAATGATTGGAGTGACATTGGTTAATAAAATCAAATAGGTTCCAAGTATATGATTCAGTAATACGTCATATGTATATTACATTGTGTATTTACCACTCAACATTAAATTTCTTTCTATTACCACATGCTTGACCCCCTTCCACTCTTACCTACTTTCCCCGCCTTATCCCCCTCCCTCTGGTAACCACTAAATTGCTGTTCCTGTCCATGAGTCTCTTTTTGTCTTGTTCATTTGTTGCTTTCAGTTTTATATCCCACATATGAGTGAAATCATATGGTTCTCAACTTCTGTCTGATTTATTTTGCTTAGCATGATAATCTCAAGATCCATTCATGTTGTTGCACATGGCAGTATTTCATCTTTTCTTATGGCTGAGTAATATTCCATTGTATATATGTACCACATTTTCTTCATCCAGTCATCTGTCAATAGGCCCTTCAAGTTGTTTCCAAAGTCTTGTCCACTGTGAACAGTGCTGCTATGAACATCACAATGTACATATCTTTGCAAATAAATGTTTTCAGGTTTTTTGAGTAAATATCCAAAAGAAAGATTGCTGGGTCAAATGATAATTCTGTTCTTAGTTTTTTGAGGAACTTCATATGTTTTCCATAGTGGTTGTACCAGTTTACATTCCCACAAACAGTGTATGAGGGTTCCTTTTTTTCCACAGCCTCTCCATTACTATTTGTCTTAATGGTGATAGCCATTCTAACAGGTGTGAGACAGTATCTCATTGTGGTTTTGTTTTGCATTTCCCTAATAGCTAGTGAAGTTGAACATCTTTTCATATCTCTGTTGGCCATTTGTATGACTTCTTGGGAGAAGTGTCTGTTCAGGTCCTCTGCTCGTTTTTAATTGGATTGTTTGTGTTTTTTGCTGTTGAGTTGTATGAGTTCTTCATATATTTTGGAAATTAGGCCCTAATCGGAGGCATTATTTATAAGTATATTCTCCCTAAACGTTTGCCAGGTTGATATTTTCAGAGAACCAGCTTTCAATTTCATTGATTTTTCTCAATTTTTTTATATTCTCTATTTTATTGATTTCTACTCTAATCAAAACCGCAGTAAGTTACCATTTCACATCCACGAGAAAGGCTAGAAATAAAAAGTCAGATAACAAGTGTTGGTAAGGAAGAGGAGAAATTAGAAACTTCCTACATTGCTGGCAGGATGTAAAATTGTACAACCACTTTGGAAAACAGCCTTGCAGTTCCTCAGAAAGTTTAAATAGAGATACTAAATGACCCAGCAATTCCATTCCTAGGTGTATAACCAAAAGAAATGAAAACATATCTCCACACAAAAACTTGTGCACGAATGTTTTTAGCAGCATCATTCAAAATAGCCAGAAGGTAGAAACAGCCAAATGTCCATCAACTGACAAATGGATAACAAAATGTAGTGTAATCATATAACAGAATATTATTCAGCCATAAAAAAGATTGAAGTACTGACACATGCTACAGCATGGATGAATTTTGCCAGTGTTATACTAAATGAAAAAAAGCCAGTCACAAAAGACCATGTATTATATTTTTTTATTTATATAAACTGTCCAGACAAGGAAATCTACAGAAATAGGAAGTAAATTAGTGGTTGCTTAGGGCTGGATATTGGGAGTGATACAGGGTTTCTTTTTGAGGTGATGAAATTAACTGTGGTGTTGGTTGTGTATATCTGTAAATATCCTAGAAACCATTGAATTATTTCATTTTCAGTGGGTAGATTATATGGTAGGTGAATTATATCTCAATAAAACTTTTTTAAAAGCAGTAATAACAACAACTAGATGCCACTTCCAAAATTGGGAAGTATATTCCAAAATAAAAGAACAAAAATAAATTTTTAAAAAACTAAAGGGATTTTTGACAACTTCCACTTTTTAATTAGAATTACATACTTTTGAAAACAGTAATGCATGATTACATGTACAATAAACTAAGCATTAAAAAACAACAGTATATACAGCTTGATTCCAATTTTGTAAGGTATTTATGTCTAATATCTATAGCTATATGCCATGTACTACATAATACAGTGTGCCAGAGATGCTAAGCTCATCTCATTTATTATTTCCGTTAACTATAATAAAAGAATTCTTATTTTACCCACTTTAAATAAAGGAAACTGAAAGGTAGAGACTTTACTTTGCCAGGTTTCAAACCCATATCTGAATTGACTTCAGAGCCCAGGCTCTTAACTACTACTACACAATAGGTTCATTTTTTAAAATATAATGAATGCTAATAGTATTATTTTCTGGTTATAGACAATTGTCTTTATACTTTCGTTTTTCAAATTTTAATTGTAACACTTTTTAAGAGTCAATAACACTTTTATTTAAAAAAATTAAACAAACCTATTGATCTTTCTGTAGTCCCAGAATATCGGAAGCATTGCTAAATCCAAGCTTCTGCTAAACCTATATGCTATGGAACTGACTGTGAAACTTGATAAAGAACATATGTTAATTTTTTTAAACCAAGATAGTTGATAATTTGTAATTGAAGAAGCGGAAGATTGATTGTATCTAACAGTAACATTAGTTTTGCTTTTCATAAATGAAATAAATGAATTTTTCTAAAGGGCTTCAGTATTTTTTAAACATTTAAGATTTCCCTCCCTAACTGGAAATTTAAGACACACACATAATCTCTTTTTGTTTCTTCATCATTTCCTAAATGAAGTAAAGACACTTTTCAACTCTGTAAAATGTTTTTTGAGTCAGGAGAAATTTAGGAGTTAACTTGTTGGAGCACTTTGCGTCCCTGCCGATTGACAGAGACTACTCATTGTCATACTGTAAGTATAACATTGGAAAACTGTAAGTTGCTTTTATGTTTACACAATGGAAGTAAGGTGGCTTTATGGGTCTTGGCAAGATGTTTCCATAGACCCAGGCTGTGTAAGTCATCAGCCGCTCTTTGAACAAGAAGGTCCTGTCACCACTGAGAAAACAGCCAAATTCTTATGACCCCATTACTCTTTTATCATCAGGGCTTGCATTACCATTGCAGAAAATTTAACACTTCATGTAAGGGAATATTTAAAAACATAGGGCTTTTCCAGTTTCTGAAAAAAAAAAAAAAAAACAATATTGGCAAGGCTACATCCCGAAGTGGGAGAAAACAAAGTCATTGCTCAGGTTTCAGGTTTCCAATGTCCTGGAAAGATCAGCATAGTACATTAAATTTTGTTGTTCTGCCCTCTTACAAACTGGTTAAAATTTCATTTTCTCGTCAAAGTAATACATATAGGTTTAAAAGTTGCTCAATAATACTATGTTTGCCTTGAAACAGAAAACAGCAAGCTCCTGAACATCCCCCACCCTTTTATTATCCCCAAGTCTTCCTCTCTAAATTTGATTTCTTCTGGTATTTAACTTTTTATTTCCAAAAATATCCTTATCCTGGTTGTTTTTTTAAAGTCAGTATAAGACATCTTTTTTTAGGAGGGAAGATTTTTTTAAATTGTGGTAAAAAATGAGATTTATCATTATAACCATTTTTAAGTGTAAAGTTCTATGGCGTTCAGTACATTCACATTATTCTACAACCACTACCACCATCCATCTCCAGAACGTTTTCATCTTTCCAAAGTGAAACTGTACCCTTCAAACACTCCCATTCCTTCCTTCCTCTCTCCCCCCCGCCCCATGCCCTTGGCAACCACCCTTCTTTTTCTATGGATTTGACTGCTCTAGGTCCTGTATATAAGTGGAATCATATAATATATGTTTTTGTGACAGGTGTACTTCATTTAGCATAATGTCCTCAAGGTTCATACACATTGTAGCATATATCAGAATTTTCTTCCTTTTTAAGGATGAAAAATATTCCATTGTATGTATATACTACATTTTGTTAGTTTATCCATCTTTGGACACCTGGATTGCTTCCACCTCGACTACCGTGTATAATGCTACCATGAACATGAGTGTACAGATACCTCCATTCTTTAAATTCTTTGTGTATATACCCAGAAGTAGAATTGTTGGATCATATGATAATTTTGTGTTTAATTTTTTGAGGAGCTACCATTACTGTTTTCCACAACCACTGCCCCATTTTACACATTCCTGCCGGTGTTAATTTTTGGTACAAGAGTTCTATTTTCTCTACAGTCTTACCAACACTTGTTATTTTCTGGTTTGGGTATATATAAATTAGCCATCCTAATGGGTATGATATGGTATCTCATTGTTTTATTTTTCCCTAAAGACTACTGATGTTGAGCAGTTTTTCAGCTTTTCATGCACTTATTGACTATTTGTATATCTTCTTTAGAGATCTTTATTCAAGTCCTTTGCCTATTTTTTAATTGTGTTGTTTTGTTGTTAATAGGAGTTCTTTTTATATTTTGGACATTAAACCCTCATTGAATATATGATTCGTAGATATTTCTTCTCATCCTGTAGCTTGCTTTTAGTTTTAATAGTTAATTATTGTGATTATTTTAGAGGATTATTGTGAGAATTAGTTAATGCATATAAAGCAGGGCTTATAGCAAGTAATACATTGCAGCAAATAGTAAGCACCCAGCTCTTGTTGCTGCTGCAGCTGCTGCTGTTTCTTCAACCTTTCGTTTTTGCTAACATTTTTAATTTTAGAAACTGTTTTTCTCCTTTAGCAACTTTTTTCTTTCATAATTGAAATTTTATTGGTTGTTTTGAGAATCAATAACAGACATTTTTCAATTTGCATACAATTCTTAACACATGTACCAAATATCTTAAAAGCCATATAATCGTGATTCTTTTCTGAACAGTTAATCCAGTCTAAGATTTGGAGCAAATCTTCCTTCAGACAATATCAAGTACCAGTATCTTCAAATGCTGATAAGCCGTTGCATCCTAAGTCCCACCAATTCACAATTTAATATCATATGCATACTCAAAATGCAGTCTTCCACAGCACATTAATAAAAATACTAGGAAAACTGGACTAGCACCACCCAAAGATGTAATGGGAGTGTACCCAATTCTGACAAGGAGAGCCAAAATCAAGGAGTGGGTTTTTTTAGGAAATAATTCTACTAAAACAGCATGGAAACGGAAGTAATTCAAAATGTTCGAGACATATTAAATGCACGATTGTAACTTTAAATTTCCATTTCTTATGCTTTGTATAACAATATAAAAACTTTCCCCATCTATGAAATCTTAAGCTGACACCCAAGACAATCAAAGCTTCTACGTTCAATATCCCACTATTTTCTGGTTGTACCAAAAAATAACCAGCAAATGATTTTACCTTAAAAAATTTTACATTTTATGGTTGGATTCCCTCCTTCTTAAAAATGTATCTCAACATTTTAAACCACTAAAAAAACTCAACAAAGTAGTCAATAAAAATATTTCAGTTTTATAAAGTAGACAAAGACTACTAACTAATAAGAGCGGGTATATGATATTAATCAGACTTGGCTTCTTTCTCCTGCATCATCATAGACTCATTTTTAGTTTCTCCGTTTTCTGCAAGTAAACCTTTAGTTTCTTGGTTAGCCACTTTGGCCTGTTTTGCTTTTGCTCCATTTTCCTCTTTTGTTTGCAGGGGGTTTATTTTATTTTATTTTTTTATTATTTTATTTTATTTTTATCTCTAGTTACTTTTCCTGCTGTCTTTTTTTTTTTTGGAGGGACTGTTGGGGGGTGGTACTTCATTTCCACTTTTACGGGAGCAGGTTTAATGGACAACGTCACAGATCTCTCGAGTTCCTCCGCCCCCTTCTTCTGCGGAGCTGACCTTCACTGGGGTATCGTGGTGGCACGGGGCAGGGGCTGGGGAGCCTTGCCAAAGCTGAGTTAGACCGCTGTGCTGCTTCTGCCGCCAGAGCTGCTGCTGTGACGGCTTCGGGGGCGGTGGGAGAACAGGATGGAACCATATGACAACTTTTTCTTGTCTTATGGATAAAATAGCTTGCTCTATTTCTGTGAGGATGTTAATTACGGGATTCTTTTTCTCTTGCTCCTTTTAGTTTTCCTTCGCTTCTTACATAATTGCTGTTTTATTCTTTTGTTTCTTTAAGTTCCTTTCATATGGAAGCTTTCATCAAAAGGCTAATGGTCCTTGTGGGTTCACATTTAAGAATTAAGCACTTAAAACAACAAAAATAAACAAAAAGTTTTTTTGTAGTTGAGTTAGGCTTTTCAGCTAGCTTAGTTTGATTTTACTTTGGGGTGATTATATAGGTACCCACACATTTTGTTTAGAGGATGCCCCAGAAGTCACTATGTATTGGTTTCTTTTATAGGGCCATTCGGTTTTTCCAGGCAAGAAGTCTTCAGTTTCTTATCTGAGGCGTAGATACCTTGTTGCCAGTATTTTTACTGTTTATTTACAGCTGTGGCTTTCCTCATCTTGAAAGGAATAATTTATTATTAGACATGATTTTTCTATGAGCTTTTATTCTTTATCAGATTAAAGGCATTCTCTTCTTTTCCTAGTCAGAAGAAAAATTATATTCAGCAGATACTGGATTTTATCAAACACTTTTTTTGGCTTCTATTGAGATGATCTTATAATTTCTCTTTTAATCAGTAAATGTGAATTTGATTTCGTAACGTTAAGCCCATCTTGTTCAGGGGTTAATCTCAACTTAATCATTACACACACACACACACACACACACGCACGCACACACACACACCGCACACGCGTGCACACACACACGCTCTTTAAATACAGTTTGCTAACATTTTAAGAATTTTCCATTTGTTCATGAGTAAGATTGACTTAATTTTCTTATGTTTATAAGAAAGGTTATACTAGCCTTATAAGAAGAATTGGAAGGAGGTTCTTTCCTTTTCTACTTCACATAATAATTTGTGTAAAATTGGAATTATTTGGTGCTTGAATGCTTGTAGAACTCACCAGTAAAACTTTTAGGGCTTAGACAGATTTTTAACTACTGATTTAATTTCTTTAATGGTTAAAGGACTATTCAGATTTTTTATTTATAATTGACTGTTTTAATGTTACACTTTTTTGTAAGAATTTGTTTTCAAATTTTTAAATTTATTGGAATATAGTTCAGAGTAACTATATTTTTAATATTTGAAGCATCTCAAGTTATAGCCCCTCTTCATTCCTAATATTATTTGTGTCATCTCTTTTTTTTCCTTTATTGATTTCACGAGAGAGTTTTATCTGCAGTTGATTTCTGTCTTTACTACTTATACTTTTCTGACACTTATCTTGGTGTTTTTATAAACTTAAGATGGCTCTTAGCTTGTTGATTTCTCAGCCTTTCTTTTCTGATATAAGCCTGGGCTGCATATATTGTTTTCTGAGTATAGCTCTAGCGATCAATGGTTAATCTTCTTATCATTTTAGATTATTTTGCATTTTCTAGAATTTACAATGAAAAGAATCATACAATGTGTACCCTTTTTCAATCTTGCTTTCATTCAGCATAATTATTTTGTTACTGTATATATCATTTGTTCATTCCTTTTTATGGTATATCCAGTGTATTGATATACATTTTCTTTTTTACCTATTTATCTGTTGATGGACACTGGGGTTGCTTTCATTTTTTTACTATTACAACTAAAGATGCTATGAACATTACGTAAAAGTTTGTGAGAACATGTGCTTTACTTCTTTTAGGTAGATAACTGGAATGGACTTGCTAGGTCACATGGTAATTTTTATGAAACCGACAGATTGTTTTTCAGCAAAGTAGTTGTACCATTTTATATTTCTACCAGCAGTGGAGAGGATCACAGTTGCTCTGTGTCCTTGCCAACACTTGGTATGGTCAGTCTTTTTAATGTTAGGCATTCTGGTAGATGTGTACTGGTTCTTCATTGTGGTTTTAATTTGCATTTATCTAATGATTAATGACATTGAGCATCTTTACACATGCTTATTTGCCATCCATATATCATCTTTGGTGACATGTCTGTTAAATCCTTTGCCTATTTTTTTAAGTTGAGTTGTTTGCTTTCTTGTTATTAAATTTTGAGGGTTCTTTTGGTATTCTCAATACATGTCCTTCATCATGTATTGGTTTCCAAATATTTTCTCCCAGTCTATGGCTTATCTTTTCATTATCATAACAGTGTCTCTTAAAGAACAGATTTTTTATTTTGATGAATTCTAATTTATCAACTTTTTATTTTATGAATCATGCTTTTGATGTCATATCTAAAAATTTTTACCTAACCCAAGTCACAAAGATTTTCTCCTGTGTTTTCTCAGTTTTATAGCTCTAGGTTTTACATTTATAATTCTTTTGTTTGTTTGTTTGTTTACTTTAGTTGAGTGTGTCTACCTTGCAGACTTCCTAAATATTTATGTTCATATATATGTAACTGTAGAAATATATAGGTTTTTAAATTTAACATAAATGGCATCACACTAGATACAATAGTCTACAAATTGCTTTTTTAATTTTGTCCCAGATATATTGATATATATATAATTCTTTTTACTGTAATATAGTATTTTGTAGATTAGAGCTATATTTATTTAGCCAGTCCACTATAGAAGTACACTTAAGTTGTTTCCAGATTTTCTTGAACACAAATAATTTGTGACAAACATCTTTGTGTATGATACCCCTTTGGGCTCACATGTGGCTTTATTTCTCTAGAAGTAAAGTTGCTGATTAAAAAGCTTTCTGGGTTGAATTTTATCTTCCAAGTTTTTTTTAACAGTCATATAACTTTATATGCAAGAGGTTAGCTGGGCCATTGATTAGCTCAGTCGTTTATTCAGCAAGCATTTATTTATTAAGTACATACTGTGTGACCCTTCCTTCTACGGGTTTTCAGTTTCTTCCAAACCAGTGTTCCCTTTTTATTGCTGTATTTTTTAATGACCCTTTATACCAAAATGATTTTCATAGGAAATATAACCATTCAGCCACAGATAACTTCAAAAAATCAATATGGTACAAATCAATATGCAGGAGAAATAAAAGGAAAGCAATTTATTATAAAGTAATATGTATTTCATGTAAATGCTCAGACACAGCTATTAGAGAAGATAAAATGGAGAAGTCAGATGGTTGTACATAATTAGATAAGCTGTGACTCTAAAGTAATAAGAAAATGAAACTTCTATAGATGAAATATAAAAGTGGGACTGGAATAAAAATAGTGTTAGAATAAGTAAGACTAGACTTATTTGTAATATGTTAAGAGAAAAAATTGACAAGGAATTGTCAAAAATGAGAAAATGAGGAAGTATTATATATTTGTAGAAGAACTGTACCATATGTATAAATAAGCATTGCACCCAAATAATTTCCTATAATATGTCTTAGGACAGAACAGTAATGATTATTACAGAAAACATACCTTTCTTAAAATCTCACTGCATTTGAAGTACATACCTTTAGTGTCTGATACTTTAAATAGACTTTGGAGACATTCTTTTATTGGCCTCAAGAAATACAGAATTATAAATGAAATCATTTTGTCCACCCTCCCCCCCCCCCTCCAAAAAAAGCGCATAACTAATCTAAGGAACAAAAGAACAAACTAAATGAAAACAGACTCAACAGATACAGGAGACTAATTGGTGATTGCCAGAGGGGAGGAGATTTGCAGGGGTGGGGGAGTGGGGCGCTGAATGAAAAAGGAAAAGGGATGAAGTACAAATTAGTAGTTACAAAATAGTCTTGGAGACATATTGCAGTGGTTATGTGTAGAGCCAGATGGGTACTAGAGTAATCAGGGGGATCACTTCATGAACCATATAAATGTCTAATCAATGTACTGTATACCTGAAATATAAAATAAATTTAAAAGAAAAAAACCTAAAAACTAAACCTGTACTATAAGAGATCACATCTTACTCAGGGTCGTAGGTTTAGTACTTCACTTGATATCCTCAGGGAAATTGTATAGGAATGCTCTCTTTATATAATACATCATACTTTATATTTTCTGCCTCATTTAATCCTTACAACATCCTGTGAGATAAGAGATATTAATCTCAAATTTATAAGTGAGTAGACAGAAGCTTAGAAAAACTAAGGGACTTGTCCAAAGCCACCCAAACAGGAGCTGGCATTCTAATTGTAATGTATTTCTATTTAGTAGTCCCCTTTCAGGATGAATCTGTTTGGATATGTATTTGCAAAAACAGGACCTACTTTTAAAGTATCATCAGTAGCAGTTCTCTTAATAGGCAAGGAGGGCAAGGAGACTGAGAAATTATTTTTCATTGTAGAATTTTATCTCACAAAAAAATTTTTTTTTTCTTCAAAGAGTGGAAGAGGAAATTTTCTTTTTAAAATGAGGAAAAGAAATATGAAGAACACCCATTATTTCAGACTTGGGTTGGAAAATAAGATAACTCCATACCAAATCGTAGCACTATTTGCTGATTTTAAAGGGTAACCTTGTTTTAAAACACTTATTTTTAATTGATTATAAAAGCGATATTATGGAAAATTTGAAAAGGAGAAGAAAGCCACAGTTCCACCACTTTAATACCTCTGTCACTATAATTTAATTACCGTATCACTTTCCTATTTAAAATAACAACCTTTTTCACCTCTACCTATTACTGTTTAATCCTCTTCACTCTTGTTTTTCTCTGTAATGCTTATCACTGTCTAACAAACCTATATACTTGTTACATATCACAGTAGAATATAAATTGTTGGAAGGCAGGAACTTTCTTTTATTCACTGTTGTGTTCCACTGTCTAGAACAGTGCCTAGAATATAGTAAGCACTCAATATTAAGATTTATTTATTAAATGAATAAACATTCTCTTTTGGTCTTTTTTTTTACAGGGATGTCGTTCTATTGTAATAGTGTGTATACAATTTAGTATTTTGTGACTTCACAGACTTTCACAGAATAAATGTAATTATCTTTTCCACAAGTTTCTACATAGCCTGCATGACCATTATTTTTCATAGCTACATAACCTTTGTATCAAGGGAGCATAGTATAATTTACTAACCCATCTTCTAGTGTGAGGCATTTAAGTTGCTTCTGATTCCTCTCCATTATAAATGAATAAATATATGCTTTACCAGTTAAAGCACCTAATAGCAAACCAACTGTTTCCGATTTAAACAAAAATGAGATTCTTAAAAAATCGTTGAGTTAAAATATATATGAGGAAGGAAGGATGGATGGGTGGACAGACGGAAAGACGGATGGATAGATAACTTGATAGAGTAGTTACTAGGAGGGCTGGGTATAGCTTTGGTAACTAGGAACTACACCCGAATCTCACTGAAGTGTTCTGATGAAGTTGTGGCTGTGTACCACATCACTGAGGCCATGCATGGGCCTCCTACTGCCAGTGCAGTCTCAAGCAGGTATATCTGATTGACCCCTGCCCTCCAAGGACCGCTGAGAAAAGGAATTCCTATATTCTCTAGAAAAATAATTTTAGACCACACTCTAATAAAACCATTTGTGTATTTAAGATAATTTGTGTCAGGTGGATTCCCAGAAGTAGAATTACCAGGTCAGATGGCATGAACAAATTGTTATGATGACAGGAGCAAACTTTTTGGCCTCAACAGTTGGACCTTAGAGAGTAGATAAGCGTCATCTTTATTGCCAATAGGGCACAAAAACATGACAAATTTTTTATTGGTATATTTAGGAAACTGATCACAAAGGTATCTTGTCAGTGAATGATAACTGTTGAATTTCCATAAGTGTACTGGAAATTTCACTGTCCTTTGCAAAGCTGTGAGGTGAGACAAGTGTGCTTATTTTCAGTCTCAGCTTCTCATTCACATTCTTCTTTGCTTTTTTTAAAGAAACTTCTTAGCACTTTAAATAGTTGAGACTAGGAATTTAATCTCCCTTTTAAAAGAGGAGAAGTGACCCTCTGCCCCCATTCCCGGTTAATTTTTCCCATTTGGTTTGGGGTGCTTAGGTTTGTGGTAGAATTTGAAAATGGATGACATATCTCTAAACTTAGATTGTTTTACATTAGTATACATATAGACTTGTGGAGTGGAAATTCATCATTTATAGCAGTGTGAACTTTTTAAATTTCTTTCCTCTCTCAGCCACTGTGTTAAAGTAAACATCCATAATAACTCTTTCTTCTTACTCTTTCCCTAGGTTTTTGTTTGTTTGTTTGTTTGTTTTGGTGATTGACCAGTATTCCCTTCACATCAGTTGTTTGTCTAGGTAGTGAATATCCATGTCAAACAAAAGGCTATAGGTTGACTTAGTGGCTGGTGCTAATGGCTCCAAGTCAGAGAATCTGAATATTAGTTTCAGCCTTACCACTAACTACTCACTGTGGCCTCAGGAGCTGGCTTTCCTCTGTGGTCTTCTGGGAAGGTCGAGTCTTAGACCTGAAGCCATTCCATGGCCTGTTATAGCACTATCTTTGAACTATTTACCTATGTTCATCTTCTTACCAGAATGCAGAGGCTAGAACTCTGACCCGTGTTTACATGCGGGTGGATGTAGTCAAATGTTTGTTAAATGAGCCCAGTGCTGTTATTCTTGTGGGTTTTTTTGTATGTAATGCAGACTTTCGTTTGAATGAATGAACTTGCAAATACCTTTTATCTTTAAAAATATTGGCTTAATATACTGTGAAGTACATGAAATGCTGTATGCAGAATGTGGTATTTCTGAATTCTTCAAACCTTCCCTCCTCCACTCCTTATAGTTTTAAAACTGTTTTGAGTTTGTTGGGCTCCATGGTAACATTCATGGGAGCTCTCAGTTCAGGAAAGGTGTCCTTTAAGGGGAAGGGAAATTTCATTTAGCAAAGGAAGCAATCTAGGTGAAGGGAAAACTTGGTAAAGCAAAGTACATCTTCCCTAGAAGCAATTATTCATAGTGTTAGACAAACTGCTTTAGCAGCTGGCAAAACAACAGGAATATGTCAGTTTTGCTTCCTTAGTTACAGGGAGTGATAGTGTACTTGACCTTCAGTAGAGCAGGGTCATAGAAAGGGCATCTTTAAACAGCTCTGTCTGGTTTTGGTGAATGGAATCTGCACTGGCAGTTTGAAAGCAAATGCCTGTTGAGTTCCCCCAACCAAGCCCTGGCTGTTTGGGTTGGACTCTGGTCTGGATGGTTCCTGAGGGAAATGTAAATAAAGCTGCAGGGAGCCATTAGCATGGTAAGTATAAGTGTCCTAAAGAAAACAAGTCTGTAATATTGAAGGTATTCTCATTTGCTGTGTTTCAGGAGGGAAGTGTTATTTCATAGGCACTTGTTTTTAGAGAAGTTGGTAAAATAGTAGTGGATTTAGACACCTAGTATATATTCGAAGGAATTCAATGTAGTGTCTACTATGCTTAGCACCTAACAAATTATTCTTCATAAAAATTTATAGTTGAGTATGCTGGGTGAATTCAATTGGGGCAAAAGCTGTTTGTTGTTTTCAGCAGGTTAATTTGCTTGTGAACAGAGTTTCTGAACCATGTTACTCTTAAACCTCATTGTTTTATATAATTGTAAGTAGTGGTGGTTAACTTTGGTTATCTTTGTGAGTAGTGGTGGTCATCTTTGTTTTTGTGCCGGGAAATTCAGGGCTATAGTTTCACTTTTTAAAAACATATTAACTAGAAAATTAAAAAACTAGTTTATCAATTCTTATATAAATGAGGTTGACTTATAATGTTCAGCATTGATTCCTTCATTGACTTTATACCAATAAAGAAGAGCTGGGCTTACTGGTCATCAAAAGAAGTAATTATTTAGGGCACATGGGCATGATAAGGTTTTAATCCTTTGTTTGACGTGTAAGCAAGCACTTTAAGGATCAGCCTTCTATTGATTCTTCTCTCTGATTCAAGTTGTAGCACAAAGAAGAGTTAACTCTTGGCCCATAGACCTTTCACTGCACTTACAATTTCATTGTCCTTTAAAGTAAAAAGAAAAGGAGGATGTGGTACATTTCATTTCAGGCTGGAGGTGTCCTCTGCCTTGAGACTCTTTGCCCACACAGACGTTTACATTGTTCATTATTTCACTGGGAATGTTAAGAAGTCGGAAGTTCCTGATTGAGAATTGCAACATATTAGGTCTTTGTGATCTGTTTTTTTCCCCCCACAAGGTGTGAACTTTGGTACCCTATTAATAACCCATGAGAATGTTGCAGCCAAAACTCGAAATAAATTACAGTTTAGAAACTTTTAATATTTGCTCATCATCCCAGTGCTGTCTGTGGGCATTCTCTTCAACCTAGATGTGTTCATCTTTTAGAAAATGACCACATGTAAACCACAAAATTTTCTAAGAATTATTTCCTAAAAGAAATGCTGCCAAGGAATGTTATGTTATGATGAAACAAGGTTCTCACTCCACAGTGAAAATATATGAACTTTCTCATCAGCCTCATAAACCCATATATGTCAGTAGAAGCCAATACTCCTTGGTTTATATAATAAATTTCCAAGACCAGGTGTTGTGCATTACCTGCAGGATGTCTAATTAGTGAACAGGCACAAGAGTAGAGTGAAACAAAGAAAGGTCTGGACAGAGTTCCAAGATCAAGAACTGTAAAAAAGATTTCTTATCTATTCCCAAAGCGTAAAAGTGTTCACTCACTAAGCAGTCATTGTAGATCTGATATGTGCCTGGCCTTTTGAGTAAAAGGAGAAATGGGAAATAGTCCCTTCTGCCCTCCGAAGTAGGCTTCAATAGTGCCCTGAGGAGAGGGCTACAATGCAGGAGCTATGGGAGGCCAGAGCAGGACATGTATAACAACCTGAGGGATCAGGAAAGGCCGGCTTTTATTAAAACTCTTTTGACACAAAACATTTGTGTGTTGGGCAAGTATGGTTAACTTTAGAAAAGATGTGAAATAGCACAGCTGGTTTTACCCTTTAAGTATTATTCAGAGACTATGCCCTAGAAGACCTATGTCCAAACATACTTTTGCACCCACCTTGCTCATGGTTTAATTAAGTCTTTTGGACTAGCAGTTTTCCTGGATAAGTGTAAGTGTTCTGGCCAGGGTATAATGCCCATTTCTTCAGTGTGAACTAAGCAATCTTGACCTTTGCCCCTTGAGCAGATTGAAGTAGTAGAAAGTAGGCTTAAGGCAGGGAGCCAAGACTGACATCAGGTGCTGAAAAGATAGACAGGAAAGGGTGGAAAGCAGATGCTTCAAGTAGTCAAAAATACAATATTTTTATGTCCTGTTACCAAATTGACCATATCACTGCACTGAATGATATTCAATAAGATGCTTCCAGAAAAAAATGTAATTTCCCAGCATTACCTAATCTAAGTTCACTAAGATTTATTCCTATATTTTCTTTGAGTTTTATAGTTTTAGCTCTTATATTTAAATCTTTAATCCATTTTGAGTTATTTTTTCCCATTTATTGTGGTAACATATAAAATTTAACCATGTTTAAGTGTACAGGTCAGAGGTTTTAAATACATTAATAATTTGTGTAACCTTTACCATCATCCATCATCATGTAAAACTTAAACTCTATACTCATTAAACACTAATTTCCCATGTGATTTCCTCTTTGATCCATTAGTTGTTTAAGAATGTGTTGTTAATTTTCACAAGTTTGTGAATATTTCATTTTCCTTTTGTGAGTGATTTCTAACTTGATCTCATTATGATCGGAGAAGATACTTCATATAATACATGTATCTTTTAAAATCTATTGAAACTTAATTTCTGACCTGACATATGATCTCTCCTGGAGAATGTCCCATGTGCACTTGAGAAGATTGGGTATTCGTTGTTTCTGGGTAGAGTGTTCTGTTATGGTGTGTTAGGTCTAGCTGGTTTATTGTGTGCTAAGTCCTCTGTTTCCTTACATATCTTCTGTTTGGTCGTTCTAGCTATCATTGAGATTGCAGTATTGAAGTCTCAAACTGTTATGGCAGAACTTGTATTTCTCCCTTCAATTCTATCATTTTTTTGCTTCACATATTTCTCTGGTCTGTTATTAGTTGTATAAATGTTATAATTGTTATATCTTCTTGCTGTGTTGAACATTTTATTAATATATAGTGTATTTTTTTTTGTCTCTTATAACAGCTGAAAATTTAAAGTCTTTTTTATTTAATATTAGTACAGCCACCGCTGCTCCCTTTTGGTTATTACTTTCATGGAATATCTTTTTCCTTTCTTTCATTTTCAATCTATTTACGTCTTTGATTCTAAAGTGAATCTGTTGTAAACAGCATATAGTTGGATATAAGTGTCTATATATTCCACCAATATCTCTCTTGTTGGAACCTTTAATTTACATTTAAAGTAATTACTGTTAAGGAGGGACTTCTATCATTTTGCTGTTTGTTTTATATGTGCCTTATAGCTTTTTTTGTCCCTCATTTCCTGCATTCCTGTCTTTTGTGTTTAGTTGATTTTTTTATAGTGAAATATTGAAATTTTTTCTCATTTCTGTTTGTACGTATTCCACACCTATTTTCTTTGAGGTTACCATGAGGATTACATTTAACTTCCTAAAGTTCCAACGCTGTTTGAATTTATACTAATTTAACTTAAGTGACATACAAAAACTTTTCTCCTTTATTTTTATTTTATTTTTAAACGCCTACAGCACCTGGTATTCCTAGGTGTTCTCCCATCCAAGTACTAACCAGACTTGACCCTGCTTAGCTTCCAAGATCAGACGAGATCTGGTACATTCAGGGTGGCATGGCCGTAGACCTTTTCTCCTTTATAGATGTGTCTCCACCTCTTTTGGGTGTTAATGTCACAAAATTTACATTTTTATACATTCTGTGCCCAAAACATAATGTAATAATTTTTTTTAATGCATTAGTCTACTAAATTATGTAGAAAACAAGGTTTGAGAGTTTCAAATCAAAGTTGCAATAATACTAGCCTTTACAAGAGTTGTTTTTTCTTTAATTGTGTTAGTCTCTTAAATCATATATATATATAAAAATACAGTTCCAAACCATCATTACAGTAATACTAGCTTTTGTATTTGCCTGTGTATTTTCCTTTATTGAGATCTTTTATTTCTCTAACAGCTTCGAATTACTGTCTAGGGTCCTTTCATTTCACCTTGCAGGACTCCCTTGAGCATTTTTTACAGGGCAAATCTAGTGATCATGAACTCCCTCAGCTTTTGTTTATCTGGGAATGTCTTGATTTCTCTCTTTTGAAGAACAGTTTTGCCAGGTATAGGAGTCTTGGTTGGCAGTTTTTTTTTTTTTTCTTTGAGCACTTAGAATATATCACTACACAGTCTTCTGGCCTCCCTCAAGTTTTTGATGAGAAATCTGTAAATTATCTAATTGATCCCTTGAATGTGATGATGCTCTTTTGCTACATTCCAGAGGTCTTTCTTTCTTAGTCTTTTTTTTTTTTTTTTTAAGTTAGATAATGATGCATCTTTTGACTTCCTCTTACTTGGACTTCATTGAGCTTCTTGGTTGTTTTTATTCATGTCTTTCTTCAAATTTGGGAAGTCTTTAGCTATTATTTCTTAAAATATTTGCTCTGCCCCTTTCTTTTTCCAGACTCCCTCAGTGCATATGTTTCTTCACTTGTTGGTGTCCTACAGGCTCTTTAGGCACTGGTCACTTTTTCTGTCTTTTTCTTTCTGTTCCTCAGACTTCATAATTTCTATTGTTCTATCTTCAAGTTTGCAGGTTCTTCTGGTTACTCCAATCTACTTTTAAATGCCTCTAGTGAATTTTTCATTTCAGTTATTTTACTTTTTAGTCCCAGAATTTTTTTCGTTTCTTTTTAGGTGTTTGTTGAAGTTTCCATTTTGTTCATATATTAGTTTCTTTTTCATATCTTTCTTTAGTTTTTTGAGTATGTTATAGACAAGTTGTTTTAAAATCTTTGTCATCTGTGGCCATGCCACCCTGAACATGCCTGATTTTGTGTGATCTCGGAAGCTAAGCAGAGTCAGGCCTGGTCAGTACTTGGATGGGAGACCACCTAGGAATACCAGGTGCTGTAGGTGTTAAAAATAAATAAATAGATGATTGATTGATTGATTGATAAAGTCTTTAGTAGATCTGACATGTTTTTCAGGGATAATTTCTGTTGATTTATCTTTTCCTTTTAATGGGCCATAATTTCCTTTTTCTTTGTACGCTTTGTGATTTTTTTGTTGTTGAAAACTGGACATTTCAATCTAATAATAAGGTAACTCTGGAAATCAATCTATCCTTTTCCCAAGATTTGCTAGGTTTTGTTACTATGTTGTTATTGTTGGCTGTCTCCATGTCAGAGATCATCCTGACATGTAAACTTAAGGTCCTCTAAGGACACCTGTGTTTTTCCCTGTGTATGTGCAGTCACTTTCTAATTTTCTATGTATATACAGTTGCTTTTGAAAGTCCTGGTCTTTAATATCTGTTTCCCAAAAGAGGAAAAGGAAAAAAATGGGGAAAAACAACCCAGTCCTTTCAGTGCCCTGGAAGTTGCTTCACCCAAAGATGAGGAGTCTTGCAACAATAAGGGGAAGTACAAAAACAGTGGTCACCTCCTCTCTGTCTGGACCTCTGATCAGAAACAGCAATCAGTGATTGGAGCACTGATCCCCAATATCTGGAGGAAAAGGGTCATTTTTGCCCACCCTGGCTCTCACAGCTCTGTGCAGGCTGCTGCTGCAGGAACACAGTGCACATCTGCTTGCTTCCGGGTGGAGGTGGGGGATGGGTAAACTGCTACTGTTCTAAGAGCTGAAATTGACTAAAATTAACCACAATTTATTCTCCAAGCCTACTCTTTATCAGGTTGAGAATTTATATTCCTAGTTTGTTGAGTGTTTTTACCTTGAAAATGTGTTGGATTTTGTCAGATACTTTTCTGTCAGTTGAAATGATCATGTGGCTTTTCCCCTCAATTCTTTTAATGTGGTATGTTACATCGTTTGATTCATATATTAAATCAACTTCATATTCCTGAAATAAATCCCTTAGTCATGGTGTATAATCCTTAATATGCTTCTGTATTTGGTTTGCTTCTGTTTTGTTGAGGATCATTGCACCTATATTCATAAGGAATATTGGTCCATAGTTTTCTTGTGATATCTTTGTCTTATTTTGGTATCAGGTAATATTGGCGTCATAGAATGATTTAGGAAGTGTTCCCTCCTCTTCTGTTTTTTTTTTGGAAGAGTTTGTAAAACATTGATAAGTGATATACTTTTATTCCAGAAAAAATATCTGCCCATTTCAGGTGCCCAGGTTGACTACTCAGAACTTTGAGCCTTACTTTGGCAGGGGTAGTAGGTGCTGACTCAATTCCTGACCCTTGTATTACTGATGGGTTTTTCCCAGCCCTATCCCAGTGGGGCTGGGAGTTTACCAAGTCTCTTTTACAAGTACTAATCTCAGTAGTTTTCAGTGTAATGCTGGTTCTGTTTGCCATCTTCTGCAGTGTTTTTAGAGCATTCCTTCTGGAAACTGTCAGCTTAAAGGAGTGTTTTAACAGCTGGCTTTAGAGACAAAAGAATTCAAAGATCATCTCTAAAAGGATATTTTGGTAGTAGCTTTTTATTTTATTGAAATTGTGTAGAACAGACCTGAAAATTCTGTTGTTTTTTCCCCTTGCATTATTTACATTAGAAACAGCTATTTTATGATTACGTTTTCTTCATGCCATCCTGTATCAATATCTCATTGATTCCTTTGTCATTCTGGGTCCGCACTCTAGAACTACAATAATAAATCACTCAAAGCCACAGTGAAAGCAAGAGGCACGGTCCTCAAGCCACCATTGGGCATCTTTCTGAGCCCTTGTGACCCAGCCACTTTTCGTCCACAGGTACCACGTACACAGATCTCTCGGCCGGAATCTCCAGGGATGACCAGCCCCTCCCCACGTATCCAGATAATCTCCACCGACTCTGCGGTAGCCTCACCTCAGCGCATTCAGGTACCTGCACCAGTCCCACTTGGTACCAGCCACCTGCCTAAGGGTTTCAATAAAGAGTTGTGCTTCTTGGGCATCAAATACAACATCATTTATTCTTTAAGAAATAAAATAAGAAAATTTACATTTATTGAAGTAAACTATTGTTTCAAACTATTGGAATGAAGTGCCATTTTGTTACTTTTGTGCTTCCAAATTGAAAGGCAGTATGTCCTCATAATAAAGAGTATGGGACTCTTCCCCCACTTGAAGTCAAATCCAGTGTCCTTCTTTATAGCTTTTTTGACCCTGGAAGATGACCTTTTCAATGCCTGACTTTCGTTTCATTTAGAAAATGTATGTAATAGTAATACTTACCTCATAGGATTATTGTGAGGACTCAGCGGGATATTGCTTATAAAGTGCTGTCCTAGAGCAGTGCCTGGCACATAGTAATTTTAGTGTATACTAATTATCTCTATATAGTAACTAGTATTACTAGTATTATTGTTGTTATTAACTAATTAATATTCATTTATGGGAAGTTAAGTCTTCCCCAGGGCTCTGAACCAGCCTCTGCCCCATTGAACAAAGAGAAGGTATGGGTTTTTAAATCAAGATCAACAAACTCAGATTAAAGATTCATAGTTATCTAAACCAGCTGAATCAAAAGGCCATATAGGAAAAATTAAATAAACATGAACAAAGACGAATGGCAGAAAAAAAATTAGTTATATAATATGAGAGAATAAGAAAAAGGGTTGCTTTCATAGTTTATATCAAGCTCAGTACAAGGGAACAGTATTATAGAGTAACTGGATAATTTCTATAGTGTTTACCCACTTTTAAAAGTGATTTTATGGACTATCTATTATGAACTAAGCATAGAAGAGTTCTAAAAGGTAAAATGTTAAAATTGTATTTGCACTTTATTTGTATTGCATAACATTTTATCATAAATGCAGGAGTTTATATACTTATCATTGTTTTAACTTTACACAAAGTAGGAAACACATATCTGAGTGTTTGGAAATTTAAAAGTAATAGTGTGACGTTGTTTTATTTTTCTCTTTCACTTTGTTCTTAATTGCTGATTATGGCTTTAAAACAGGTCCTTTATAGTTTCATGTAGTAAATGTTAGGATCCTGCCCACATAATTCTGGCTGGGAAAGGAGCTAGTATATTTAACCATGGCTGTTATGTTGTGATTTCACATCCGTCTGAGGGCAGATGAGAACATAGACAGTTCCCCTAGGAGACTCTGTCAGCAGCTATTGTGTATTTCAAGAGGGTACACATTTTCCCTGAATTGGTATAAGAAAACTTTCTGTTTTCCTAAGGGCCTTTCTAGCATTTTATTCCATATAGTGAGACTATCCCCACTGCCTGGTGCTTGGCCCATGGTGACTCTACTGTCCTGGATCGAATGCAGAGAGGTCCCTTGAACAGATATTCTCATAGAATAGATCCTTGGCATTGAGTTTTCAGTCTTTCTAGGAAAGATAACAGGTTAGCACAAGTTTTATATGTAAAACTTGTAAATATAGTTGAAAATCTTTTCATTGTGAATAAAATTAGACATACCAAAGTGCAGCTAAGCTGACTATATTTCAAGGTTTGGATTTTTAAAAGGAGAATTAAGGTTACAGTACAATTTTTAGGTTCTTGATGTTGATGCCAATGGCTCCAATGAAGTTTTCATTTCTAGCCCTGATTTCAGTGATGACGCTGCCATGCCCTGAGGCCTGAGAAGAGAATAAGTGTTAGGATGTTTTAATGAGTAACAGTGCTTGGAACCCAAATAGTGGCTTCTCTGATAAGGTTGGGAGGGAAAGATTATACTATAAAGATAATATGCTTGGCAGCATTTAGGAGGATTGCCTCTAAATGGATCAGATCTTGACTCCACTCAGCTATATGACCCTAAGGAAAGTTTCTGTAACCTGTATGTATCGGCTGTAAAATAGAAATAAAAATAGTACTTATTTTATAAGATTTTTAAAGGATTAAATGAGACAACTTCTGTAATCTTATGGGAAGCAAACATCAATAAATGTTGCAGCTGACTTATAATTTTTTAATGTTTTATTTTTATAATTTTAAACTTAGCAGAAAATAATAGTACATGGAAATTCTATATACCCTTTACCCATATTCACCAATCGTTTGCGGTAACTTTCTGAGTGTGTATATATATATTTTTAAAATTATTTGAAAATAAGAAACATCACACTTCTTTGCCCTAGATACTTCAGTATGTATTTCCTAAGAACAATGACATTCTCTTAACATAATCACAATACATTATCAAAATCAGGAAGTTTACCATTGCATGCCATGATCTAACTTAGTCCATATTCTAAAATGTCATTAGTTATCCCAGTTAAGTTTTTTATAGTTATATTTTCTCATTCCAGGATTTATATTACTGTTTTTAATAATAGTAATAATTAAGGTATGGCAATCAACATAAGACCAGCATATCTAGTTATGCAGTCCAGGGGAGGGCTAGCTAAAGCATAGACTTATTTATCAGTATCATGTTATCCTAATGGCTGAAAAAAGGCTTTGGAACCAAGTGGGAAGGGTGACAGTCCTTAGGATGTGGGAGGTAGCCTTGTGGCTGGGATTCAGAGCTGTTGTTTTTGGGAGACAGTGGTCTAGGGTGGGAACTATGGGAGGAGATAGGGGACTAAGAAGAGCTTTAGAGAGCACCACTTGTCTGAGAATGAGGTGTAATCTAAGCCATCCAACCACAAAGTAGCTTCTCAGTAAATCTTAACAGGTTTTCATCATATGCACATCTTTCCAGACCAGCATTTTCAAATTGTGGTTCTTTATTACTTTCCAGATTGCAAACATTAGGTTCAAATTTTATTTTTTAATCTATCTTTCAAGGCAATTAAGATTAAAAGAAAAATACACTTGGACATATCACACACCAAATTTGACATACTAGATATCACCAGTGCCTCACTTGTACTGCCATGTTTGTTCTCTTTGGGGCAGATCTTGGTATAAAGCTTTTCTTGCCAGCTCTGTGCTATTTTAAGGGTTTCCTGAGATATTCCTTCATATTCTCCATTTCGACTTTATGTTTTTCAGGAGATCATTGTTGTGTTCATTGTTTGACATAAGGGAATGTTTAAATTTGGGCTTATAAAATAACATTTATATTATAAAATACTTCTTTTATCTACTTTATATATTGAGGTTTCACATTTTACTAGAAAGGACTTCTGCTGTTTATATATTTTTTAAAAGTTTGAAATCTTTATTTTAGTCTTTGGGGGAAGGGATCTTGAGCTCTTAGAGTATCCATCTTTGTCTGCTTCTTTCTTCTACCGGCTCTTTATTCCTATGCATCCCTTCTTTGAGCTACCAGTACCTGTTCTCTGTCCACATCCACAATCATCTGATATTCCCTTTCTCACTATGATGTTCTAGTGGCCCCTCTCAGGTACTCATAAGAGCTATTTGTTTGTGTTGAATGAGTAATAAGTGCACACAGTAACAAAATCACACCAAACAGGGTACAGGATAAAAGATGAGTTTCCCTTCCTCCTCTTCCCCAAGTTTCTCCCAAGAGGTAGTGACTGTTAACCATATTACTTATTTATTCTTTCAGATACAGGCTCTGCATGTACATCGACAAGCACATGTGTGAATACATACAGCATATTTTTAAATCCATGTCAATATTCTGCCCACGCTTCCTGCAGCTTACTCTTTTTTTCTTAACAATGTCTTTTGAAGATGGTTCCATGTGAACACATAGAGCTTCCTCTTGAGTGGTGAAATGATGTCCCATTTCATGGTTGCTGCAGTAAATAACCTCTACTTACTTAATTTAGCACATGTGAGAATATTTCTGTATGGTCAGTTCCTCTAAGTAGGATTGCTGGGAGAAAGGTTGTGTCCATGTATAATTTTATTTTTTATTGAGGGATACTGTAAGTTTCACTTAATGTTGTTAATAGGTTCTGCTTGTTTAAAATGACATGTAACAAACCCAGTTTTACTATAGGCTAATTGATATAAATAAAAGTTAAGTTCCTACAGCATCTCATCAGCATTGTAAGAAAACTACATGGAACAAAATGATGTTGTTAAGAGGGCTGCTGTAATTGACATAATACATTAGTTTTAGGTGTGTAACATAATTCAATACTTGTATAAATTGTGAAATGATCACAATCAGTCTACCATTCATCACCATACAGTTAACTTTTTTTTCTTGCAATGGGAACTTTTAAGATCTCTTGGTAGCTTTCAAATATGCAATACAATATTATTAACTATAGTCACCATGCTGTACATTACATCTCATGACTTATTTATTTTATAACTGGAAGTTTGTACCTTTTGACCTCCTTTACCCATTTTGCTCATCTTCAACCCCTGCTTCAGTCAGTCACCAGTCTGTGATCTGTGTCTTTGAGCTCATGTTTTTTTGTTCGTTTTGTTTCTAAGATTCCATATAAGTGAGATCGTATGGTATTTGGACAATTTAACAATATTCTTCCAGTTTATGAGCACAGAATTTTTTTCCTTTTATTTGTATCTTCTTTAGTTTCTTTTATTAATGTCTTACAGTTTCCAGTGTACAGGTGTTTTACCTCTGTAGTTAAATTTATTTCTAGGTATTTCACCCTTTTTGATGAAATTGTAAATTGGATTATTTTCTTAATTTCTCTTTCTGATAGTTCATCATTAGTATATAGAAGCACAGCAGATTTTTGTATATTGATTTTGTATTAAGCAACTTTACTATATTCTAACAGTTTTTTGATGGGATTTTTAGGGTTTTCTACATATGTCTTCTGCAAATAGTGACAGTTTTACTACTTCTTTTCCAATTTGGATTCATTTTGTTTCTTTTTTTTTTTTTTTTTTTTTTTTTTTTGGCCTAATTATACTGCCTAGGACTTCCAATACTATGTTGAATAAAAGTGGTGATAGTAGGCATCCTTGTCTGGTTCCTGTTCTTAGAGTAATTGCTTTTAGCTTTTCACCATTGAGTATGACGTTAGCTGTGTGTCTGTGTATAATTTTGACAGTAGTTGCCGGAGTTCCTTCAAAGAGGTTGTGCCGACTACCATCCTGATATGAGAGTGAGAGTGCCATTTCCCCACACATTCAACTATATGTTGTGCTGTGTATACTTTTTAATCTTTTTCAGTTTTCTAAGTGAAATGATATATCATTCCTGTATAAATTTTGCATTTCTCTTATTGTTTTTGAATATACAATGTACCTCTACCCCATTTACTTTTCAACCAATAGGCTTTTTGAAAATTATGTCTAATTTTATTTTGATTATCTTATTACAGGTTATCCAATCAGCTAAGTATCTGTTTTATAAGAGGATTCATATTCCTAAAACTTTACAAGAAATAATTCTGGGCTAAGTTTTATGGTGTTGACTGTAGTTCTTTCCTGTCCCTTCTCTGCATTTTGGGTCTACTTTCTCATCTCTGTATTTTTTCTCTAGCAGAGCCCTTGGCTTTAAATGTCATTTAGTTCAAAATATTTTACAATTTTTCTTGAGACTTTTTCTTTGCCCTATGTGTTATTTAGAAGTGTGTTGTTTAATTTCTTAATATTTGGGGATTTTTCTAGCTGTCTTCCATTACTGATTTCTGGTTAAATTTCATTGAAGTGTAAGGACATACTTTATAATTATTTTTTTTTAAGGTGTATTTTATGGATCAAAATGATTTTGCAAGCTTGAGAAGAATGTGTATTCTGCTGTTGTTAGATGGATTATTTTATAAATGTCAGTTATTTCAAGTGGATTGATAATGCTATTCAGGTCAATTATTTTTCTGCCTGATTTTCTGCCTGCTCTATCTTTTAATTGCTGACAGGGGAGCAATGACATCTCCAACTATCAGAGTTGATTTCTCTATTTCTCTTAGGCAGTTCTATCAGTTTTTGCCTCATGTATTTTGATATTTTGTCATTGGGTACATACATATTTAGGATTATTGTTTTGGGGGGGAACTGACCCATTTATCATGTAATGTTTCTCTTTATTCCTGATATTTTCCATGTCTAAAGTCTGCTTTGCCTTAAATTAATGTAGTTACTCAAGCTGTCTTTTAATTAGTGTTAGTATGATATCTTTCCCTTTTAATCCATCTGTCTCTAGGTTTCCTGTAGACAATTTATAGTTGAGTCTTTTTTTTTGTCCAAAAGACAGTCACTGTCTTAATTGGTATATGTAGACCATTCACATTTAAAATGATTATGGATGTATTTGCATTAATGTCAACCATATGTCTAACTATTTTCTATTTGAGACCAGAGGCTTCTTATTCTTCTTTCTTGGATTTTGATTAGCAATTTATTATGATCCCTTTTATATCTTCTCTTAGTATATTAAGTATACTTGACAAATGTTTTTAGTTGTTGCCCTAGAGTTTACAATATCCATTTCAAACTAAGTCCACCTTCAAATAACATTATTCTATTTCACATATAATGCAAGTACCTTAGAGTATTTCTAGTTCCTCTCTCCTGTTCCTTGTGACATTGCTGTCATTCATTTCACATTCAGTACATTAGTGTTATTATTAACTTAAACAATTATTTTTTAGATCCATTAAGAATAAGAAAAATAAGTTTTTATTTTACCTTCTCTTAATTAAGAGGGGATGGAGACAAACTTCTTATATCTTTATGACAGGAGGTAGTTTGCAAATGGGAGCAAGGTGCCCACCTGGTTAGTTTCTTTCTCTCCCATAGGAGTGGGAAGGAAGTAAGGGAGCTATATCTGTTGACATTTGCATTTCAGAAAGATGGATCCCAAGTCATTGAGAAAACATTTCTGAATTGTGAGACTGGCAAAAGGCTTAGCTAACCATTATAAAAATTTATGTATATGTGAAAAGGATAGAGCAAGAAGTTCCAAAAGGAAAGGGGGGAGGGGAAATAACTTTCTTATTTTCCGCAGGGAGAGTTAAGCCTCTTAGCTTTAATTTGTATTTAGCTTTACAAACAGCTTATGCTTAGATGTAGTTTTTCAGTATTTATTCTGCTTGATGTTGTGTGAGCTTCATGGATCTATGGTTTGGTATTTGTCATTAATTTGGGGAAGGTCTCAGTCGTTATTACTTTAAATATTTCTTTTTCATTCTCCTTCTGAAATTTCATTTTGCAAATGTTATATCTTGAAATTGTCCCATAGTTCTTGGATGTTCTGGGGGTTTTGTTTTTGTTTTTTCATTGTTCCCTTTGCATTTCAGTTAGGCAAGTTTCTGTTGACCTATCTTCAAGCTCACTGATACTTTCCTTGGTTCGTTCCTTGGTTGTGTCCAGTGTACTGGTGAGCCCATTAAGCATTCTTCATTTTCTCTTACGGTGTTTTTGAGTGCTAAGATTCATACTTTCTGAGAATTTACATTTCTCTTCCGTTCTTGCATGTTGTCTACTTTTTCCTTTAAATTAATCATGGTTATTATAAATTTCTTGTCTGATAATTCCAACATTGAATTGGGTTCTGATCCTTGAGTTGTCTCTTCAGGTTATGTTTTTCTTGTCTTTTGGCATTCATTGTAAATTTTGTGTTGAATGCCAGAAAATATCAGCTGTATTAGGTAATAAGAACTGAGGTAAAGAAACCTCTAGTATGAGGATTTATGTTAATCTAGCTAGGGATTGAGCTATATATTTCCTGTAGCTGTACACGCCAGAGGCTTAAAATTTCTCTAGCGTCTTTGTTTTCATCTCCCCCGTTGACTTAGGGCTTCCTTAGATATTCTTCCTCAGAGAATCTGTGTCTTGATGCTCTTCCAGCTATAACCTCCTGTTATAATGGAGCCTTGTTGGTGTGGTGGTAAGTATTAGGGAGAGGAAGTGTTCTACAATCTTATGATGAAATATCAGTCTTTTAATGCAGTGGTCCCCACCCATTTCGGCATCAGGGTCCTGTTCTCCTATGAGAATCTAATGCCTGAGGTGGAGCTGAGGCGGTAATGCTAGAGCTGGGGAGCATCTACAAATACAGATGAAGCTTCACTCTCTTGCCCACCCCTCACCTCCTGCTGTGCAGCCTGGTTCCTAACAGGCCACAGACTGTTGCTGGTCTAGGGCCTGAGAGTTGAGGACCCCTTGTCCTTAGGCTGTGACCTTTACAAGTTTTTTAATTACTTCTGCTCCCCCTGCTATATGAGAAAGGAAGGCTAGAGGGGCCTGGAGTTGAAGAAATACCCTTTCCCCAGGGGAATAGGCCTTGGTTATGGAGAACACTCTTGAGTTTATTTTGCAAAAATTATTCTTCCCTTTCCCTTGCCAGCTCCACGAGGGGATTTTTCTCATCTTTTTACCATAAGAACCAAGTAAAGTTCCTGGAACTAAGACTATAACCCCGAGGAGTTTCTCACTCCCATGCTAGTCCATACTAAGTCTCCAGCAGTTCATCATAATAACAATTTAAGTGTCTTACCAGCTAGGCTTTTGCTCCAGGTCAGCAGATCTCAGACTTCATGATTCACCTCTCCTCGGATTTGGGGGTGGGGTTTGCTTTGCACACTTAACTGGTGAGCCCAAGGAAAGTCATTGATTTTCAGTTTTTCTAGCCTTTTCATGTGAGGCTCTAGGGTTGACTTCCCAGCTCTTTACGTATTGAAGTCGAAACAAGTTTACTTTGAACTCCATACTCATCTATCTGATAGTTTATTTCATAGATCTACTTGGGCATTTCATACTTGGCAAGCCAAAAACAGATTTATGAATTCCTACTACCACCTCATGACTCAGGTTAGAAACCAGAGTCATTCCCGACTCTTCATTCTCCAGTCCTCATAACTCTACCCATCTGCACATGCTGTCACTTCATCCAGCATGTATTTTGCAGTTCCTCAGCTACTTTTTGTTCTATATGTTTTTGTTTTTAACATCTAACATATATAAGATCTGTTTAAAATGTAAAGCACTTCCCATCATTCCCTTACTTAAACCACTGAATGTATGTAGAAAACACTCTTTTATGTTATTCAAGGAGGAAAACTGTCAAATATTTTATCTACCTAAACTTGGGATTGAGTTAATGGGGCTAAATAGAGAAATTATTCATTTGATTGTAGGCTATGAGCAACACTAATTATTCATATGAGTTAAAAGTTATATTTAAGTAAAAGATTCATTTGCCTTTTGCAAAGATCGAAAAATATTTTTAAATAGATTTCTTTTTAATTTAACCATCTTTGCTATTGTCTTTTGTTATACTCTAATATATCTTGACCTGTAATGATCTGACAAATGTTTTATATATTTATATATAATATATACATGTATTATGTGGTATACATGCATGCATATAGTGTGTATGTATGTGTGTATAGATATAAAATACTATAAGAAACTTGAAAACCTGATTTTAGGAGAGAAAATCCCCTTAAGTGGCTCTCAATGTACTTTGAATGAAATACAAAGTTCCAGCAGGGCCAACCCACCTCCCTCTCTGGGCTCCTGGGGCCACTCTTCATTGTCCATGTCCTAAGATCGTTTCTAAAAGTTCCTTCCTCTTAGGGGTGTTCCATATGCCAGAACATTTCCAATTGCTTGGAACATAGTTTTCCATAAGCCTTTATCAGACTTCGAAGCCTCGAATCTTGTTTTGAATACCACCAGGAGGTCTTCCTTGACCTCTCTTTCTAAAGGTAAATGCCTGTTATTCTCTCTTAATGCCAACCTGATCTTTTCCCTCATAATAAATATCATAAACCAAAATTGTTAATGGGTTGGTCTGTTTACTTGTTTTTGCCAGTCTTTTCCACTAAACTAAAAGCTTCATGAGAGCAGGAGGCCATCTTCATAATCCCTGTAATCTGGCAAAGCATCTGGCAAAGCATAGACTTCTGTAAGTATTTGAGGAATGAATGAAAGCGTGAACAAGCCATAGTAATCTTGATTTTCTCACTGGGAAAGAGAGAGTTGATGAGCTGAAAGGGCTAAGACAAGACTTCTCACGTGAAGAGAGAAGTATATGAGAGCTTAGAGGAGGGAATTACTTTTATCAAGATTCTATTATGTTCTGGGCAATGTACTAAGTATCTTCGCACACATCATATCATTTCACTTTCCTAGAAATCCTTTTTTATAGATACGTAACAGAGGCTCAGAAGGCTCATATAACTGCTCCATGGAGACACAGTTGGGAAGCAGTAGAACAAGCATTCCATCTGTGGCTTCAGCTGCAAAGCCCTATCTCGGGATCATAAACTCAGCTGTTCACAGGATCAGGTGGGCAAGGTGGGGATTGGGGTGAACCAAAGAGCCTGTTCCCCATCTAAAGAGGTAGCCACACCCAGCCAGCCAATGACATGGAAGAATTTGGGCCCTGGGTAGCCAAAGCTTCCAATCTGTCAAGAGAACTTATAGATCTGATGTTTATGAGAAATATTCTATTTTAGATGTTGGTACTCAATTTTTTAAATTTTTAAACTTTGGAAAGGAAGTCAAATAAAAATTATCCAGTGGCTGGTTTTTGCCTTCAGACAGTAAATTTGCAGGCTGTTTTTTATAACAAATGATGAGCCTGGCCTGGCTGAAACATAGTGTGTAATGTGGAAGAGAATGGCACTGTGTCAAGTCACATTGAGGTCCTTTGGGGGTAGAACTAGAGGGATTTTGAGCTAGTAGAGTACAGTCAGCTTTGCTGAATATGACATATGCATTCCTAAAACTTCACATACTATGCAAAATTTTGCAGTGGAAACTACAGGGCTTTTAGGAATCTGTCTCCATCATCACATGGCCTTCTTATAAGGACGCCAGTCATTGGATTAGGGCCTACCCCAATCCAGTATGGCCTCATTCTAACGATTACATCTGCAAAGGTCCTGTTTCCAAATAAGGTCACATTCAGAGCTCCTGGAGTTAGGACTTAACCATCTCTTTTAGGGACCCACAATACCTCTCCTCCCCTCCTCCACAGGAGACTTAAATGTTAACTGAGCCTGGTCTACCTGCTCTGTGTTTGTTAGCAAGGTCTTGGTTCGTTTGATAGCCACCCTGTGGTTCTAATAGTGTGTTTGGGGAATTTTTTTTTCTGCTTACATCTTTAATTTTTTCACGGAGATGGTCTCTCTGAATGGAAAATACAAGCGTTTTGGGAGGGAAAGATAAACAAAAAGGTTTTTTAATCTTTATAAATAATTCATTGAACTCAAGCCAGCCCAAATCTGGGGGGGGGGGGGGGAATGTCTTATACAGCCACCAAGAGCAAACTGTACCTGTCTTAGACCCCATCATTTCTAACTCCCACCACCTCCCCAGCTTCATATCTTCCTTGCTCACCAAGAGGACTGGAGAATAGCATAAAAAGAAGTGATGTGAAAATTACTCTGTGTGTTCAGGCGCAGTATGCATTATTTCTGAACACACCAAGGGTGAAGCATTTAACTAGCCTTGCCATGGTCATAGTTGGTAATTGAAAAGTCCCCTCAATCACATGACTATCTTGTTTGTTAACAGAGACAACAGTTTAGGAAGGAAATAAGAATTGATAGACATGAAAAGGAAGTTAGACTTTTAACTCGGATTTCAATGTGATAAGGACCTTTTGAAGGCCGTTGTGCAGGAGTCCCTTCTGTGGCCCCTGAGAGAAGGGTTTGTCAGCCATTCTGCAGTCTTCAGTTCAGTATTGCTAGGAAAGGTTTTTAAGAGAGAATTCTTTTGACAAGGTTTTTTATCATGTTTTGCTGTTCCAGGGGACTCTGGGTATGCCACAAACTATAACAATGAAAGGTACTGTTTTGCCTTCTCTAAATCTGTTCTTCAGACTTAAAGATCTTTTGACCTTTCAGTTGCAAATGATCATTTACTGGGATCCGTGCCCAGCCTTCAGCTAAGGATTTGTTTTTGCATCTTCTGTCCCCAGTCTGTGTTCTTTCTCGTTTCTGGTCTTACACTTACTATGCCCTCAGCCCGTAACACTTTGCCACATCTCTTGGCACATCTCCCTCTCTTGCTTCATTCAGATCTTTGCTCAGCGTCACTCCCTCAAAGGTCTTTCTTCCTAACGGTCCCCTCTTGACTCCTTCCCTATGTAACGTTCTGTCTGTTTACTCTGCTTTTTAGTTTTCTCCATGGCAGTTACACTGACTGACATTCTGAGTGTTCATGGTCTCTTTCCTCTGCTAGGTTAGTTCTACTAGGTAGGACCTTTGTGGTGTTCACATCACCATTCTCGTACTGGAAACGGTGCTTGACACATAATGGGTGTCAGTAAACATGTGCTAAGTGATTTTATCTTCCCTGCCTTTATTTTTCTTTGAACAACCAGTATTGTCTGGTTTTCCATATTGAACAGTGGGCAGAGCTCTTGTATTAGACTATGTGAGTTTCCTGTCCAACCATGGAATTCCAAGTCACAAAGCAACATGTATCAAGATGTGGCACAAATGCCACTTCTGCTTATAAATATACTTGCTTTAGGGAACTAAGTTCCAGCCAGAGACACAACACATTTCCCCTTGTTCAACACCCCAGCACAACAACCCCAAGACTCCTGCTTGCAGTGAGAGCCTGCTGGTGTCTTCAGGGAGATGGTGGGCAGTCCTCTAAGTTGGGTACTTAGCCTGGGCAAGGGGCAAGACGAAGACTAGAACAGCTGCAAAGAACTTTATGAGTGGAAATAAGAGAAGTTGCTGTCACCATAGCAACTATTTTAATTGTGACTGATGATGCACTGAGGCTGGGACTCTGGGAAGAGGAAAGCTCTGACATCCGGGCTCCTGAATGATAGGAGCCCCTGGCAGAATCCGAGTCAGGACTTATGCAGAGTCAGCACCCATTGCCTTCAGTGCTTCTACAGTCTATTATTAAAATCCTTTAGGTCCCAGGCCCTATGCTGACCCTTGGGATGCAGTCCAGAATCAGGTGTCATCTTTTAGAATCAGGAAGTGGGAGAGGTTGGATGTATGTATGTATGTCAGCAAGGGACTCCCTGTGTTCTGTCACCCCAAGGCAAGATTATTTATGGGACCCTCTTCCCTTCAGAAACAACCCTTTTTTAAAGATGTCATTTCCAGGTTTTTGCATTTTATTGATCAGTAGCATTTCAAAAAAGTCAAGAGTTGTTCACAATTTGTATTATGCCCAGGACAGGGATACTATTTTTTAAAATTAAACCTATCATCTACTATTTATTACTGTCTTCATTTTATGAAAGAAAGGGCTTTTCCATTTAGAGTTTTATTGGGATATAATTGACATGCAGCACTGTATAAGTTTAAGGTATACAGCATAATGACTTGACTTAACATATATTATGAAGCGATTACCACAGAAAGTTTAGTTAACATCTATCATCTCATATAGATATACAAAAAAGAAAAAGTATATTTTTTTCCTTATAATGAGAACTCTTCTTAGTTCTCTACTTTAATAATTTTCAATTATACCATACAGCAGAGTTAACTGTAGTCATCATATTGTACATTACATCCCTAGGACTTACTTATCTTATAATTGGAAGTTTGTGCCTTTTGAACACTTTCATCTAGTTTCCCCCTTCCCACCCCTAAAGGGCATTTTAGATTTAAAATAGTGGGAATGATAACACCCTAGAAAAAAGTTAGCTTTATGAAAATTGGTTTCTGAAAAGCTCACTGTTGTTTTATTTTTCTCATTTCACCATGCACTGGTGAAACTGCATCTTGAACCAGCATTGAATCCGGGACAGTGCTGGGCAGTCACCTCTCAGCACCACTTGCAAGTGCACGAGCTGCACGATTTTCCATGAGAGCAGCCTCCATGTTGTGTCTTGTAGATTGTGACAGACCAGCAGACAGGACAGAAGATCCAGATAGTCACCGCAGTGGACGCGTCCGGATCCCCGAAGCAGCAGTTCATCTTGACCAGCCCAGATGGAGCTGGAACTGGGAAGGTGATCCTGGCTTCCCCAGAGACATCCAGTGCCAAGCAGCTCATATTTACCACATCAGACAACCTTGTCCCTGGCAGGATCCAGGTAAGGCCTGTTGACAGGCATTTGTTTAAGCACTTCTGTTACTAGACTGACTCTAACCTCTGCCTCAAAGGCCAGATCCATCTCTAGAAGGTCCTTTGGGGACTGGCAAACATGGCAGATTGCTGCTTTGGCTAAAGTAAAAAATCAGCAAATGAATGGTATGATCTGGAAGGCAACTAGCTACAGTGCTTAGATGGGATGAAAGTTGAGCCAGGAAAAATCAGTAGCCCATAGAAGACTGGCATGAGCAAGCTGGCACTGAGGCCACTGGAAAATTGTTCTTAGCTAAGGCCACATGGTGACAACCCTTGGCCTAGGATATTTTAGGGGTACCACCTAGGGCTGACCACAGTCAGACAAGGACTGACTTGTCCCTAATTTACCTCAGCCTTGTCTAGATGGTTAGATCTGGTCCATTTCTTCATTGTGTCCTTACTTGCCCCTGTAAACTGCTTCCTCTGGGCCCCTCAGTTCTCATCTCCATCTCTACCTCTCTTCTCCCTATTCTGGCAGGGAAGAATGGGATCAGGAGCAGGTATAGACAGGAGAAGAGCAAGGGCTTGAAGAAAAGCAGTGTTGGGAAGCACTGAATTTCTAAACCCAACACTTAAAGGAACAGAGACTGGAGGAGGGAAGTTTCCCATGGTGACCAAGCATGGAGCATGTTTAGTCAGGATTAAGTTGGAATTCATGTTTTTGCTTGTTTTTAAATTTTAATTGTTTTAAACTTTGTGGTAAAATATAACAATATTTACCATCTTAGTCATTTTAAAGTGTACAATTCAATGACATTAAGTAAATTCACATTGTTTTACAGCCATCACCACCATGCATCAACAGAACCCTTTTCATCTTCCCAAACAGAAACTTTGTACTATTTAAATACTAATTCCTCTTTCCCTCCTTCCCTAGCCCCTGGTAACCACCATTCTGCTTTCTGTCTGTATGAATTTAACTACTCTAGGGACCGCATATAAGTGAAATCTATAATATTTGTCCTTTTGCGAATGGCTTATTTCACTTAGCATAATGTTTTGAAGATTCATTCATGTTGTAGCATTTCTTTCCTTTCTAAGGCTAATATTCCATTGTATATTTATGCCACCCTTTGTGTGCCCATTCATCTGTTGATGGACACTTGAATTGCTTCTACCTTTTGGCTATGAACTATGCTGCTAAGAATCTGTGTGTTTGGGGGCAGAGTTTCTACTGTGGGGAAAATTAAGGAAGGAAAGGATATTTTTTCTTCTCATAGAGCTGGGTTCATAACACCAATATGTTCAGCTTTCAATTTTCAGAACTGTACTTTTGAGACACCTCATAGTGTAGTTAGTAAATACTGCATCATCCTTCCTTTCTCAGAGTACATTCTAATTATCTGAAATCAGAATTCTTACCTGCTTATTTTGACTGCTCCTCGTTTGTGAAAGGATGGCTGTTGATTTTGTTGCATGTTTTACAAGAGGTCATTCTACATAATGATTTCTCTGTATAGTCCCACCCTACATAAATCATTTTTAAGGCTTATATTTGGTACATTATTTTTAATAGCTATTTTTCACTCTCATATTGGTATCAACAGTTTTCTTCTAAACGAGTAGCATTATATGTCACCTAGAAAGCCACCTACAAATGAAGGAGAAATAGCTGGTTTTGGAGGTCACCTATTTTAGTCCACTCAGATCTACCTCAATGAGAGACCTACTTATTTAACTAATAAGGCTTGATTACTTCTCTGCCAAATATATCTCTTCACATACTTTCAAGGTGTTTCATGGGAATAGAGAGGCAACCTGAAAGACTTCAGTGTCTTTATGTTGGAGCTTCAGTGTCTTTATGTTGGAGCTTCTGTGTCTGATTCCTCACAGGGCCAATCCTGGGTGGTTGAGGTAGCCACATAGAGCAGATTAGTGAAAACCAGTGCCTGACCCTGGACAACACCCTCCACTTCCCGGTGAAGGGATGCAGTCCAGATGAGCAGCGGGGCCATTCTGAATGTCAGATTAAGTTGTCAAGTGAAATTTTCCCAGTTTTGCTCAGAGTTCTGCTTAGAAACCCACGATTAGGAATTTACAGTTAAAAATATTACTTTGCTTAGCAGCCTGGTTTTTAATTTGCATCCTGCTTATCTCCTGATTTCTTCTTAGATCGTCACGGACTCTGCTTCTGTGGAGCGTTTGCTGGGGAAGGCCGATGTCCAGCGGCCACAGGTGATAGAGTACTGTGTGGTCTGTGGTGACAAAGCCTCTGGTAAGTAATCCTAAGATATTCTGGGTGTGCAGCATGGACTGGCATCATGAAGCAAATTGGCGATTGGGGGGAGTAATGGAGAGAAAATATTTTCTATCAGTTTGTAGGTTTTAGAACATGAATTCCACTTTATTACTAGGGTAGTGGTTTTATATACATATATATATATATATAATATATATATTATACATATATACATATATGTATAATACATATATTTTATATACATATGTATAATACATATATTTTATATACATATATATATATATATATATATATGGAAACCAGTTTGTCACATTATTAGAATCAAAAGGAAAAGTCACAAAACTGTTTTTGTGATTTGTAAATCTTGGTTAAGTGTTGTATATGTATATCCTACTACGAAAGTAATCACTTCTTTAGTCAATATTTGCACAATGCTTTGCTATTTCACAAAATGTGTTATTTATTCCCCCTTCATCCTATTAACTGTCTGTCAACTCTTCACTGTAGCCTAGTGTGATAAATTGCTGAAACAGAGGTGGAGGAAGCATGTGATTCTGGCTGGAGTCCCAGGGTCAGGATATCTGTAATCCTTGGAGGTTGAATGTGTATATGTTGGGTAAAGCAGAAGGGCATTCCAGCTGGTGGAGCCAGGGCCCAGAGAGTTTAATATCCACACCCATGGTGTCTCCGGGTCAGAGTTCCTGGGCTTTCATGGTTAGCATATGGATACAAGAAGACTGGAGAATATTTCTGGCTCAAAAGTTCAGTCTTTGGCCCGCAAAAACTGGAGAGTGTAGAAAATAAGTGAAGTCAGGGAGGAATGGAAAAATATTTAATAAATTTACAGTTCCAGTGATTCTAGGAGCATAGACCTGAGTTTTGTGATGGCTGCTTGGTTCCACTTTATTCTGTGGTCAGAAAATTCACAGGAACTTTGGATACTTTGTGATCCTGTTTTTGTTTGGTTGGTTGGTTATTTGTGTTGTTGTTTAAAAAAGAAGAAGAAGAAGAAGAAGAAGGCTCAACCAGGACTCTTGGGAAAACAGCCCCAGGCAAGCATCTACAGAAGTTCCACTCCCCATCCCAGCTTGTGACACCACTTGCCTTCTCAGGGGTGTCCTGCCTCTGCTCCTACCCCTTATCCTGATAAACCCAGCCCATCTCACCCCTTCTCTGAAGCCCTCATCCCTGCTGCCTCTATCTTCATCCCCCTTTTGTACAGGCCTCGCTGAGCTTTTGTTGCATTCTCTTATAATTGATTCTTACAGGCCTGTCTTCCCCACTAGAATGTGCTTTTTGTTAGAGCAAGAACCATGTCTGACCTCTTCATCTCTATATCCCCACCTTCTTGCTCAGCAAAGAGAGGCACTCTGCAAACCTTGCAACACATGAATAAAGCATGAACATAACAGAGGGGCCACAGAATCTGCTTGACTTTCTCATTTTTCAGTCCCTTTTTCAAGCTTAAAGGAACAGCCTAGTCAGGCTGACAGTGCCACTATCTCCAGATATTGTGAGTCACTTTAAGGGCTAGAGAGCCCAAGGAAATAACATGCACAGAAGGAAATATGATGTCTACTTGGCAGGTAATTTTAGCAGGACTGTTCTTAAAGACACAAAATTGAGACTACCCTCCACATGCACCCTTGGGGAATGGCTCTGCATGCTGGAGCTTAGGACAGTGGGATGCTCTGTAGCTGCTGTAAATGATGATTCTATGAAATTGCTCTCCCAACAACGTAGCTAAGATATTTGTTGGTTCCATAGGACTAACCCAGGTGAGCCTATCTATCATCAGTCCTAGCTGGGAACAAATAAGTATAATGTGTGTGCAAGCATTTTGTGAAACTAAGAAAACTGTGTTTAATAAATGTATTTCTAGGACTGTGTTGCCAAAAGGGTTTAACTAGCTGCCCCAAGTGAGCCACATGCCAACCTTCCTTTACCTTGGACCTGTGCAGTTTAGTCCCCATGCTGCTTCCTTTCATCATTCTGCTTCCCCAGGGGAGATCTGGGGCCCAGGATGTGATTCTACAGGAAGAATAAATGTAGGAGTGAGACCCTTTGTGCTAAATCGGCACATGTGTTTGCTTACCTGCCACACTTGGCAGGACAGGGGAGCCAGGTAGCTTCACAAGCCTAGGTCTGCAAAGCCACGACCAGATGCATGCAGAGGACAGTACAGTTCAGCCATCCCCCATCAGCTCTTACTTTATGGTAGGTCCTTTGGGTACTAAGAGCATTAAGACCATGCCATTTAGCAGCTGTCACATAACCTGTCTGAACTTAAATTTTTCTATCATGACCTCACAAAGCTACTATAAAGACTGTAGAGAAATTATGTGAAGGACCAGGGCACCATGTTTAATGTCAAGGCTTGTAGTTGTCCACATGGTGCCAGCATCTGAACTGCACACCAGTCACTTTGATAGACTTGCCTTAAAAACAAGGCCTGTGACAACAAGTCACCTTTTTCCCTGGTGAACCACTTCATGCACTCCATCTTTTCAGGCCGTCACTATGGGGCTGTCAGTTGTGAAGGTTGCAAAGGTTTCTTCAAACGGAGCGTAAGGAAAAATTTGACCTACAGCTGCCGGAGCAACCAAGACTGCATTATCAATAAGCACCACCGGAACCGCTGTCAGTTTTGCCGGCTGAAAAAATGCTTAGAGATGGGCATGAAAATGGAATGTGAGTAACACTATTAAAGAAACCGCATGGGTTAACAAGGAGGGAGAAAGTGAGCATAAGTCTATTAAAATAAGTTTTTGTACCTGGCTTTAAAATACAAGAAAAAAATATCTACTCAGGCTTCATTTTAGTTTATTTTCTGGCTCTCAGGTAGATGCTTCGGCACTAGCACTGCTGGGGTTGGTCAGTTCCCATGGTGTATATGGAAACCTACTCCAGATAAATCAGGAGGCAGCATTGTGGAGTGGGGTGAACACAGGCTTTGGAGTAAAGCTAATACTAGATTAAACCCCAGGTCTGTCACTTAGGAGCTATGAGGCCTGGGGAAGACATGTAGCCTCTCAGCCACAGGGTACTCCTCTGTGAAATAGAACCCCCTTACTTTACTTGCATATTGGATCTAGGGCTCAGTCATTCTTTATTTAAAAAAAATAAAAATAAAGTCTTTATTTTCTTCAGTTATTTCTGGAATGTATACCTGTTCTTATACCAGATTGCTGAAGGGAGAGGTTGCTAGGGTGATAGGAAATTGACACCATTAAACAAGTTTACAGAAGTCATGTAGGCTGAAGTTGAACATCAGAATTGTTCCTCTACAATGTGTGGCATTGGTCAAGCTCTCTGTTAGGGACCCACTTGAAGGTTAGTGTTTTTCATCCTGGAGAGAATCCCTTTTGTTAGCAAGTAAGAATTGAAAAACCAGAGAGCTGTGCAAGACCCCACGAGGCCATGCAGATGCCAGGCTGCATACAAGTTCTTCGCAGTCAGTACCCACCATCTGAGCTCTTTTCACTTCCTTTGGATTTGACGTGACATGGGCTTTGAACCTTTCTCTCCTTTGACTGACAAGTTCACTGTGAAAATTGAGCTAGACTCTCTAAGGAAGACCCCTTACTTTATCCATGAAGGATATGGTTTTTATTGATTCCTGTCTTTCCTCTAAATATGACTATTTATGTTGTTATTTAAGCTGTACAGAGTGAACGGAAGCCCTTTGATGTGCAACGGGAGAAACCAAGCAATTGTGCTGCTTCAACTGAGAAAATCTATATCCGGAAAGACCTGAGAAGTCCTCTGATAGCCACTCCCACATTTGTGGCAGATAAAGATGGAACAAGGTTAGTCCCTATTTGGACAGAGGGCAACACTACTGTCAGCCTTTGTTGCTGATCAGAGGAGGCACCAATGGTCCTTGAAAAGGTGGCTTTTATAACTTGCCACCTGCCTGCCATAGCTGTCAGCCTTGTCTTGCTTCATCCTACTCTTTTTAGAGCTGCTTCAGTCAAACCTCTAGACAGGCCTTAGGATGGCTGATTTAAGTTGGGGGCAGAATTTTCCCTTTCTCAAGAACTCATATAATGTTCTGTAGTTGGGACATTATTCATACAGGAAAGTAGTTATTCCATAATTCAAGACTGGAGCCTTTTCACA
This sequence comes from Rousettus aegyptiacus, assembly GCF_014176215.1. Taxonomy (NCBI): domain Eukaryota; kingdom Metazoa; phylum Chordata; class Mammalia; order Chiroptera; family Pteropodidae; genus Rousettus; species Rousettus aegyptiacus. The sequence continues at coordinate 122,749,724 of NW_023416307.1, read as the reverse complement.
GTATAGACCAAAGGTCTAAGTCCCAGTATGATCCCAGGTAGTGCCACAAGTTAACTTATATGTTCTTTTAAATATAATCTGTTGAATTTAAAAGGAACAGAGAGAAGGAAAACAAGAAATCCAAATGTATTATAGGGAGAACTAGAGTTCAGAATGCCTTGATGATATTCTGAAGATCAAGTTCACTTTATTTGGCAGAGGAGCCACAGTCAGCATGGCATCCCTGGGGATGTGCATCTGTGTCATCCTGTCTCAGGCTATAGACATGGCTGTGTGCACATCTCATTGCAGAGAGATGCGGGGGGGGAGTGTTCAGTCAATTGGAGGTTGAGTCTAGTCAGAGTTTTTCCTCTAAGACATCTCTGTAGATGTGAAAGGGACAGAAATATAGCATGGTCATACTGTGCATTAAATGTTGGAAGCCACTCTGGGTTTCTTTATGTCTTAAATAGACAAACAGGTCTTCTTGATCCAGGAATGCTTGTGAACATCCAGCAGCCTTTGATACGTGAGGATGGTACAGTTGTTCTGGCTACAGATTCCAAGGTAATGTTATGCCGTCTCCTCTATCTTTATGTTGTAGTGCAGACGCTTCTCTAAATGAGCACACCCCACTTCTTCTTGGCCTTCAGAGACCACGTTGAAAGCATGGCCTTTAATTGAAGTAAATCTGCATTTTAATTTACTTCCTGTGATTCAGCCTCCTGTAATTTGTTTTAGGGATGCTGATGGCTTTTCAGAAACTGTTGGGGTTGACTGACTGTAGTCATTATAACAGGGTCTAGAGTTCAATTTGGTAAAAGTTCTATGGTTCTCTTTTCTATTAAGATTTTCCCCTTGGTACACACGTGGCAAACTACTGACATGCTGAGAAAATAGCTACTTACCCTAAAATGGCCTTTTGCAGAAGCCTCTAGTTCTTTTTTATTTCATGATCTGCACAAGGATGTTCAGCCAGGATTCTAACAGTGCTGAAACTGCTAGAGTAAATCAGCCATAGGGAATTTAACTTGTGGGCAGACATATTCGTTAGTCGGCGAGAGAGACAACTGGCTAACTCCTGTGAAGATAACTAAGGAGGAGAGTTTTATCTAGGCAAGGGAATCCATTGCCTTTCTCATCTTATTGTTCCTGGTGTGACCCAGTATGATTGAAGTAGCAGCCAGCCACAGCTGAGGTTCGATTTTTCTTTAAAAGTGGTGACTTCATAATAGAATGCTGGCATTACTGCTGCCCTTAGGACCAAAGCTGGGCCTGCAGGCCCCTTCTCATTTGTTTATGTGCACATCGATATGCACACTCAGTACATTAAGGAGCATCCTCTTTTGGGGGAAAAAAAAAAAAAAGACAAAAATTAGAGGCATTGGCTGGCACACAGAGTTGCCCTCCACCCAGTGGTTCTCAGGTTGAACATTGAGCTTCCTGTCTTTGGGCAGCAAGGATATGTGTGACTGGGCATCATATCTGACCAGCTTCTGTCACACAGGAGTCATTTGTGACAGTGACTGACTGTAGGTAGTAGGGTAGCGAGAAACTGTAAGACCGAAAGGGAGACCCAAATAACCATAAAACTCTTAAATAACAAGGGATTTCACAGCAGCTGTTCTATTGTGCCTTTTTATTGACAACATGCCTTTGAATGGCTATACCACATTTTATTTCTCCATTCATCAGTTGGCAAATATTTGATCATATGGTAATTGTGTTTAAACTTTTGAGGAATTGCCAGACTTTTCCACAGTGGCTGTACCATTTTACATTCCCACCTGCCATGTGTGAGGGTTCCTATTTCTCCACATCTTCCTGTTATCTGTCTTTTTGATTACAGCCCATCCTAGTGGTACCATGGTTTTGTTTGGCATTTCCAGTGATATTGAGTATCTTTTCACATGCTTATTGGCTGTTAATGTATCTTCTTTGAAGAAATGTTTACTTAAATCCTTTGCCCATTTTTAACTGGCTTATTTATCTTTTTATTATTGACTTGTGAAATTCTTTTTTACATATTCTGACACCTAAATCATTAGATGTATGATTTGCAAGTATTTCCTCCCATTCTGTGGATTTTCTTGTGTAGGGGGTGTCCTTTTACTTTCTTGATAATATCTTTTGAAGCACAAAAGTTTAAATGTTGGTGATGTCCAGTTTGTATCTTTTTGTTCTGTCATTTTATTACATGTATAGATTTGTGTAACTACCAGCACAATCAAGATACAGATCTGTCTCATCACCAAAAAGATCTTACCCATGCTGCCCCGTTGTAGTCATGCCCAGCAGAGAAGCTGCTTTTAAACCAATGTTATACCTTCATTGGCCTAAGAGTATTTTATGTATGTGTGTATGTGTTCATTTTTTAATGATACCATTTTTTTTGTTTAATAGGCTGAAACAAGCCAGGGAGCTTTGGGCACACTGGCAAATGTAGTAACCTCCCTTGCCAATTTAAGTGAATCCCTTAATAATGGCGACACTTCGGAAATGCAGTCAGAGGACCAGTCTGCAAGTGAGATTACTCGGTACGAGCCCATGAGGGTGGAGGCCCCCTTCCTGACTGACATGCACACACAGTTGCTACATTGCGAGGGTGGGTGGCAGCATTTTGACACCCACTCCGTATATCCTCAAGAATTATAAAATTGTCAGTGCTCCTGCACACCTGTCTCCTTTCAAATTTTAACCATGGGAATGTGGATCCACTTATGTGATATAAAACAATCAAAACTGCTTTTCATTCCAAACAATGAAAAAGGACATTAAGTAACTCAGTGGAAGTGGTGGGGAACCCTTCGGTGCACAGATGTTACTTATATCGGTCACTGTTTGTTCCTGAATATTAATAGTTCATCCCCTTTCCCATTTCTGTTTTAGCCTATTTTTCTCATATGTATTTCTTCCTAGTAGTGAATCTAGAATCCATCAGGGTAAGTAGAGAGTAGGTGATACAATTGGCTGGTCCCAGAAGTCTGCAAGTGGCTATTGGGGATATTTCTTCTTTGCAGTCTAGATCTTGTGATTGCTTCTTTCCTGTTGGGAGAGCCACTCCTGCCCATCCTGTCAGGCTGGTCAACTGCATGGCTGGGGCCACATGAGTGCACTTGTCCTCACATTCACCTGCAGTCTGATAGCAAAATTAAGATCAAGATCTAATAGAAAGGGTATGGGATTTGAGTTAGATAGACTTCTGGTTCCACCACTTACTTAACATCTCTTAGCCTCAGCTTTCTTACCTATAAAATGCAGAGAATTCTGCCTCAGAGTAGTTGTGAAAAATAGACATTACATGTGAAAATAAATAACATATAGTTTAGTACCCAAGATGATGTGTAGATAATACATAGAAGCTTTCATTGTTATCCCTTCTCTCAGCAGGTAGAATATAATTATCTTTCCCCAATGCATTGTTTTTCTAATTTATGTCTCAACTAGAGATTTTTTTCCCTAAAAGCTGTAGACTTACAGCACTTCCTTGCTTCATTTTTGTTCACAGGGCATTCGATACCTTAGCTAAAGCACTTAATACCACAGACAGCTCCTCACCTCCAAGCCTGGCAGACGGGATAGACACCAGTGGAGGAGGGAGCATCCATGTCATCAGCAGAGACCAGTCCACACCCATCATTGAGGTTGAAGGCCCCCTTCTTTCAGATACTCACGTCACATTTAAGGTGAGTGTGTTTAGCTTAACCACATGTCCCCAGCCTGATGGGAGATGGGCTGTGTACCAAAGATGGTCTTCATTTAAAAATCAAAATTTGGAGTGAGCTTATTTTCATGTTGTGGCATTTGATCAGGATCATATATTTCAGAACAGTTATTCCCATTATGAATCAGTTTTGGTCATCTACTGCTCACAGTGTCATTTGGCTCTGAAGGTAGTTCTGAAGCAGGCATGGCCTGTCATTGTTCAGAGAGGTTATGTGGTGCTGACCAGTGAGGGCTAATAGCTGACTACTCTGGCTTCCACCTTCCAATGACAACCTGGCTCCAGCACAGGCTCAGGCAGGCCCCTTTTTCTGCTCCAACAGCAAGCAACCAAGACCTCATGCCCTGGAGCCATTGGTCCTTATTTTTCTCTCTAGAGAAGGGGTCCCCAAACCCCAGACCAGTACTGTTCCGTAGCCTCTTAGGAACCGGGCTGCATGGCAGGTGAGCAGCAGGGAAGTGAGTGAAGCTTCATCTGTATTTGCAGCCTCCTCTCAGCACTAGCATCACCAATTCAGCTCCACTTCAGCTCCACCTCAGAGCATCAGGCATTAGATTCTCATAAGAGCACTGGTCCCTGGTGCCAGAAAGTTGAGGACCACTGCTCTAGAGCCATAGAAAATAGATCTCACATCCCTGAAGAGTGCTGTGAGGTCCTGTTAGGTTTTAAATACACTCTGCTCCACTGGCCTCACTTCTGCAGGATATTTCCATCTTTCCTGAAACCATCTTAGTTTCAAGGTCTCCAGAGTGAGTCTTCTGTTCCCCCAGCATTATTTACTGGAGAGATCTGGCCAGTCACTTAGGAAGATTTGGGTCCCTACTCATAGTTGCCCTAGGGTGCCAAAGACGCAGGTCACCAGTGAGATTCAAGCTTCAAAGGCATTAGAGCTCCTAGACCATGGAGCTTCTGGAGCCCAGGCCAGACATTCTGGTCGTGGGATAGATATCATTCTACCATCTTGGCCTCTGCTCAGCTTTTACTCACTGTTACCTTGAGGTCACTACCTACCAAATGTCTGCTAGTCTGTGAAGTTGAGCCATTTCCTAATTTGATTTGGACTTTAACCTGTGGCTCAAAATAGAATTGCCTTAGAACAAAGAACAGTTTTGTTGTGGTAAGAGTTGAAAAGTATGTGTCTGTAGGGGTAAGCTGTGGGTGGGGGTTCCTCATCATTCTACATTTCAAGGGCCATCAGACCATAGTTCACTGGACAAGAAAGCACACTTTCTAGGATGGGTCCACACAGGATCCTCAACATCAGAAACAGTGACTGCCATGATGTTGAAACATGAGAGGGATTCATATTGACAAACCAAACTATCCCGTCTCTCTTTTACTTCCTGTGCTGTGTACCTTCTTCAGTTGACAATGCCCAGTCCAATGCCAGAGTACCTCAATGTGCACTACATCTGTGAGTCCGCATCCCGCCTGCTTTTCCTCTCCATGCACTGGGCCAGGTCAATTCCAGCCTTTCAGGCACTTGGGTAAGTAACCTTTTTCTCTGTGTATCCTTGGGCAAGGGCTTTTCTCTCTCTGGGAATGGCCTAGAACATCCCTGAGGACCCTTCTGTTTTGTTCCTATGCCCTGATTTTCCTATGACCGTGGTTGCCAATGATAGTGTTCCTCAGACCTTTATCAAACCTTCACCATGTGCAGAGAATTTAGAGCTAGGAGCCATGGATGGAGTGGAATAGAGGCAAGAGTTGTCCTGAAATCTGGAAATAAGTAGGGACATGCTGCATCAGGGGGCATCTGAGATAAGAACAGACTGTTCAGTGTACTAACCATGCCATCCTGAGTGTAAATTACCCAAGGCAGAACTGAAAGCTGTCTCGGCTGGCTGCCTCCTCCTTGCTACAGTCCCAGCTCCTCTGCAGGCTTTCATGTCTCGTCTCAAGCACAGGTGTAGGATATGTCTCCTCCCTTCAGAATCCACACTCAGCTCTTAGTCCTATAATCACTGCAGCCTCTCAAGACGACCAGGCCAGGACAGCTGCAGATTTAGAAGGCTGTATGAAATGAGAGTTTAGTCATGCCTATTAAGATTTTTCGTTACTTAAGTTTAAAGAATCTGAAGAGAATAATTTACCCTCAGAGAGACTTAGCTAAGAGATTTTTAGACAGTGGTGTTCTTGGAGAATGATCCTAGATACACCATAGACCTTCAAAACTCATTTGCTGAATCCACTTGTTTGGGGCATGTTGGGGCTTGGAGAGGTGCCAGCACACACCCACACCCACACTCACCTCTGTGTCCCCAGACAGGACTGCAACACCAGCCTGGTGCGGGCTTGCTGGAACGAACTCTTCACCCTTGGCTTGGCCCAGTGTGCCCAGGTCATGAGTCTCTCTACTATCCTGGCGGCCATTGTCAACCACCTGCAGAACAGCATCCAGGAAGGTAGGGCTGGGGACGTGGGGGAGTATGTCTCCATCTAGACTGGCCCATCGCAAATTGGCCAGCCTCAGCGTCTCACAGCATCCATAGATTGAGAGAAGTTTAACTTCTAAGTCATAGGACCTTTACCAATCAGAATATTTAAATTTCCATCTGCCTTCTTTTCATGATGAATACAAAAGAGGGAAATAAAGATAATTAAAAAAAGTTGCCAACTTCCCTATATGTAGGTATTTAGTGATGTCTTCAGAATAATCACATTTTGTTTTCATCTCCATTAACAGGTTACTCTTTCATGTATAATATCTCACAGATCCTCACAACCCTGTAGAGATTTATTATCTCAGTGTTACATATGGGGAAACTGAAGTCCTGGTAAGGTCCCTGGCTTGCCCCAAAAGAAACAGAAAGTAGAATTGCTGGGACATCAACCTGGGTCATGCAGATCCCCTGGTCCGGGACAGTTAACCTCACCCAGCTCCTCATGAATGAACAGGTGACTCTAAGATCTATGGCGACCATCTAACATTTGGTGGTCAGATCCCAGCATGTCAGGACTAGGAGATAGCCAGTGCAGTCTCCACATCCTGCATGTCCACAACACACTGATGACACTGTCTAGACGGGGCATGTTCAGGGTCCAAAACTAACAGTCTGCACTTGCAGTGGAATTGGAATTTAGCTGCACTTGTAATTGGGCATTCCAGGTGTTTGCTATCTAGCAATGTGAGTTAACCTAGTCACGCCTTTGTTTTTGTAGTTATTCCTTTGGAATAGTTATAAAAAGGTGATTTTTAAAACCCTATAACATTTTATTGAATTAAATTAGCTTTGTTCACAAATGAGTTTGAGTTTTCTTTATTTTTAACTGAGTATAGTTAATACTGATACCCCTCAGCAGAGTGTTGCCATGAGGATTAAATCAGATAACATAAAATTTGACAACTAAAAAATGCCGACATTTCAGGTTGACAAATATATTTTAAATGCCTGCAGAGACTTAGAAAACCTAACCATTGAAAAGAATGGATGTGTAGGTCTTATGTACAGAATAAAAGGAATTATCAATTTGTACCTATAGGCCAAAGGTGCTGCCCAGGGTAGGGCCAGGGAGAATTGCTGGTCCAGGGGTTCATTGAGGCAGAAGATGTAACAGTGGAATTGGAGTACCTGTTGTCACTTCACCTTTAACTGGAAGTTGAAGCTCTTGACACTCTTGAGATAACTGTTTTTTCATTAAAACATGAAATTATTCTCTTTCAATCTGTGACCCCTCAAAGAAGTTCGTGTTATTGTACTTATCAGCCTTTCTTAAAGGATCTGTGATTTTGATTTCTAGATAAACTTTCTGGTGACCGAATAAAGCAAGTCATGGAACACATCTGGAAGCTGCAGGAGTTCTGTAACAGTATGGCGAAGCTGGATATAGACGGCTATGAGTATGCATACCTTAAAGCTATAGTTCTCTTTAGCCCCGGTAAGATATGCAGTGGTGACAAATGACAGTTTCCACCTGTGTCTACTGATGTTTATGAACATGAATGTGTTGTCAAGTCATCAGTGGTGTAGAGAGAGCCCTGCCAGACTGTATGTGACTGAATGTTCTCGTAATAGGTGTGCTTTACTAACATAAACATATGCATTCTTTTAAATTCTTATCTTTACGGTTGCAAAGAAATGACTTCATATACTGGATAGATTTAATCTGTATCCTAATTAAACTATTGCCCGAATAGGGCTATACATACAAAAGAGTGCTCTACCATCTTGTGTCCTTTTTGTTTGTTTTGATTTGTTTTGTTTTGCTCTTTACCAATTTTCAGGTTAGGTTAGCATATATATCCCAGTACAGATTGAAACTCACAAGTTTACCCATAGTCTCTGTGGAGGGCAGTAGCAGCAGCTGCCGCAGGGCACACGAAAAGGTGTGGTCACAGCAGATGAAGAAGAGGCGGCAGGACTGTTGGTGGAAAGTAAGAGATGGCTGGGCTGGCGTCACTTCCCCTCAGCTGTTATCTCAGAGCCTCCTGAGAGGTCACTTGGGTGACTCTTGTCCTGACTGGTGTCCTCAGTAGCTGGAGTTGGACACAGTTTAACCTTTCCCTTCTCCCCCAGCCCTCGACTCACAGACAACAAAATAGCTAATAAAAAATGGGAGAAAATATGTGATTAAATATCTAGAAAGTGAATATTTAATTACATGGGATAGTTTTTAAATCATTGTGTTTTCCGGAATAGTAGGAAGCCGAATGTCCAGAATCTGCAGGTGGGGTTGCCGAGGCTGGAATGACCACTCAGAGCCCAGCCCCCTCCTGGACATAGTCAGACCTTGGCCCAGTACAGAGGAAAATCCGCTGTTTTAACAACAATATCCAGACCCAATCAGCCTTCAGAGTTCAGTCTGTTGTACTTGAGAATTTGTCAGAAGTTTGATTAAAAATAAGTACTAAGAAGTCTGTAAGGGAGGCTTTCTAAATACACAGGGCAATTTGGGGGCACTTTTCTCTTTTCAGATCATCCAGGTTTGACCAGCACAAGCCAGATTGAAAAATTCCAAGAAAAGGCACAGATGGAGTTGCAGGACTATGTTCAGAAAACCTACTCAGAAGACACCTACCGGTGAGGCGCACAGGCGCACACACACTTGCTCAGGGCAGGGAGGAGCACGGCTGGATCTGTAGTTGCAAATATAAATTACATTAGCCTTTCCATTTTTGGTAGCCTGATCACATTTTAATTCTAGCCTTTTATAAAAGGCGGAAAGCGCTAGGCAGGGAGGGTCAGGAATGCTAGGCTGTCCCAGTGTTGCTGAGTAACTGAGCAGGACCTTGGGTTGATCTCTTCTGGAGCTAACATTGTGCCTGAGGCATGAGCCCTCATGGAGGCCTTCCTTGTCCAGAACAGTCGGAAGCTCTGCCCCTCTGGTCCACACCCATTCAAAAGGCAATGCTAGAGTACTTCACAGAAAAGTTTTCATTGACAGAAACTAAACCTGACCCCTATAAAGGAGTAAGTGGGTTGTATAAATAGTAATTTTATCTTCAGAAAAACTGATTTTTTAAAGTTCCTTTATTTGGGTAAAAATTAATTTGTATTATTTGTAATGGTTGGGCAGCAAATATGTAAATGAGCCCTTCTCATGCAAATTTGAACAGGAAAGTTATTCTGAATTAGGGAAGAATGCTTAGCAGGTTTTCCAGCTGAGGAGAGAGAGTTCTTTCAACAGGACTGCTTCCAACCCACTGGAGCCTATGTGAATTTCTGGGGCTCCTTCAAACAAATTATTTAATATTTCCCTCCCCACTCTGTCTTCTCAACTGCTGGAGCAAAAACCGACCAAGATGATGCATGGCCCCACCTTCCCCAACTTGCATCTCCTGTGCAGACCTCAGTTCACAGATGCCCTGTGGAATGGAACTGCTCCCAGCCTGAGGAGGACCATTTCTCTGGTGTGATTGGGAGGCCTGTGGCTGGCCCTGCTGGCAGAGAGCCTACCTCTGCTTTAGGCACACCTTTATGGCGCATAGGTACCATTTGCCAAAGCGGTATCTATTTTCTACTAGAATCACTGAAGACCTCACCGTGAATCTATAATATCTTCAGCCTCAATACATGGAGAATGGAATTGTTAAGTAATGTACCCACACTTAGAACTCATACATCCAGCCAGGCGCAAGCTGTCCTCTGAGGAAACCACGGGCCTATTCCCACACAGTGTCTGCAGCCGAAGAGCTGAAAATGCCTCTCTGGGGGCTGCTGGCAGAGCCATAACACACTAGAATCACCCTGACAATAGCAACTCTCTGGTCTTTGAAAGTAGATGTTCTGAAAAAATCCTGAGTCGCTCCTTGTCCAGTCAAGGACCCCAGGGGAGAGGGTGGCAAGCCAGATGATTTGAGACCAAAAATGACATAAAGGTTTTCTCACAGGATTTAGAAACTCACTCAAGACAGTTCCCAAAAAACAGCCCTAGAATGGTTTGCCTCCTGCTTATACTCTCATTTAGTTTTTCCCTCTGTATGCTTTTTCTTATACTGTTTGTTCCTTGTGAAATACCCTCCCATTTCTCCCCCTTCTTTTACATCTCTGCTGATAAACATTTTAGACTGCCTCTAAGGCCCAGTTGAGATGTGCTGTGTTCCAGGAAGTCCCCCTTTTTTGCCCTTGCAGACTTCCTAACACCTTGCAGCCAGTCACCCCTTCCAGGTCTGTGGTGGAGTCCCCTTACAACTTTGTGCACCGTGCAAGATTCACAGGTGGCTGGGTAAATGGATGATGGTGCTGGAATTCTGTTTGCATAATATGAATATTATTTTAAAATTTAATTATTTTTAAATTTAAATTTTTAGATTTAATTTTCTTTTTTTCCCCTCTTTAATTCTTCCCACACGCACTTCTACCCCTGACCTACAGATGTTGCTGTCTCCCCTTATGAACTGGATCTCTGAAGGCGGGGTGTCCCCTCCCACATGCTCACAGTGTGCACCTGGGGCCTGGCACCCCTATAATTTCTCTTTTTAAAAGTAACTTAAAATGTTCATTGTAGAAAAAAAAAAATTAGAACTTTTGTAAAGCAAAGAAATTTGTAACTGTAAATACCACTATTTAGAGATATCTGTCAATGTTTTATGTATTTAACTTCCAGAAATTTGTTATGTATATATAATTGGAATCAGGATAACAAAGTAAGGTAACCTTTTTTTCATTTAATACGCAGTGAGCACACATATTCTTCATCATTATATGTTACTAAGGAAATGATATAATTTAACATTTCCTACTGATAAGAATGTAGATCGTTTCCAGATTGGGCCAGCACTGCAGTGTGCTTGCATACACCACTGTACACTGGCTTTGGAATGGCCTATCACAGAGGGTGCTTCAGATAGTGTCCCCTAGCCCTCCAGACATGGTCATAGTGTGCCTTTCCAGGCAGGGTTTCTTCAAAACAAAAACAATTCTATGGTTTTATTTTAAATTGTAATGCTAAATGAACACTAGAAGTTAGGGCAATACATAAAAATTTTAATATGTAAGATCACTCCAAATCCCAATACTGAGAGGCCAACCATTAACGTTCTGGTACACATCCTCCTGAATACTGTATTTACACATGTGCACACAAATAAATAAACACAAGTGCAATTGTGCAGTACTTACTACTGCTTCACAACCTCCTTTCAAATTTTTAGTCAGCTACATGTCATGGACTTCTTCCCTATCTTTGAATATGGATCTTTATTCTTTTTACTGTTCTTTTTACTGATATATAGTGATCCGTTATATGGAGACGATAGATTTCCTATTTTGCTTTTTGGTGGAGGTAGGACATTGTTATAAATAATAAAGAGAACATGTTCATACATACATCTTTGCACTTACTTGTTTGATGTTTTTTCTCATGATAAATTCCTACAAGAGGAACTGCTAAAATCGGAAAAACAAAACATAGATAGTGGATGGGTCTATTTGGTTCATTTCTGAGCAGTACAGAGAGGGCCTGTCGAACCCTATCCAGGGCAAAGTCTGAAGGGCAGTGAACCCTTCTTTCTCTCATGACTCTCCTTCTTGCAGATTGGCCCGGATTCTCGTCCGCCTGCCTGCACTCAGGCTGATGAGCTCCAACATAACAGAAGAACTTTTTTTTACTGGTCTCATTGGCAACGTTTCAATAGACAGCATAATCCCTTACATTCTCAAGATGGAGACAGCGGAGTACAATGGCCAGATCACCGGAGCCAGTCTATAGTGTATACCACACACCTACTGAGGAACAAAAGGATCCTCCCAGGACAGCTCAGAGACAAAGAAGATAAAGTAGTGGTATTTTGGTATGTGCAAATATTTCCAGTATGTTAGCCATTTCCTACCTGGTTATCTGTTAATCCCAGACAATAGCAACTGAAAGACTAGTAGGATCCTTTCCTGCCATAAGAAATGTTTTAATGCCTTTTGATGAAGCGGCAGATTTTGGAACAATCTTTTAACTCAATTTATATTTAGAAATTCTCAAAGGGCAAAAAACAAAGTTTTATAATGTCAGAGACTAGTATTAAAGAAAACTAAAAGAACCTAAGATAACAGTATGTGTGTATATATATTAAAAATGTCCTTGGAATTAATAGCTACTAATTACCAGGGTAATAATATTAGCACTTTCTAAGCACTTCTTACTGATGCGTAATGTTAGCAACATCTTGCCTATGAGCAGGGCAAATGGAAAACTGTCTTTTGCCTAAATGCTAATGATTTCTGTGAAAACGCAATAGGGTACAGGAGACAATCATTTACATGTAAGAAAAGGCATCATTCCTAATTGTATGCACACTTGGTGGTATTGAACTAAAGTCCTGTGAGCGAATGAAAATGTGGCTTATCTGTATCATGCAGTAAGTGGGAGTATACTAGCACAGTCAGTGGTGACCCAAACCAGAAGCTTCCTCAAAGCTGATGCTTGTCGGGTTCCCTGACCTCTGGTCCTGGTCTGTGACAGGCATCTGCAGGCTCCTCCAAACCTGGGGCATCTTCTGATGACTGGTTCTCAGAATTGGATTGCAACCAGTCAGACATTAACTGCCAATTCCTGCAGCAATTGACAACATCCCCAATCACCTCCGCCACTACGGCAGATGGAGCCTTCTGACCAAAAGGTGCAAGGTGGGCATTTTGAACCCTTGACAGTATTTCCTGAATACAATCTGGGGTGGCTACACAGTGCTCAGATGGAGGGGCGTGGCCTCCTTGGAGTGTGAAAGTTTCCCTCTTAAGGGTTTCCATTCCAAATGCCTCTTAAGAACAGCCTGTGTTCCTGCAGTTCAGTACAGCTCTGGGGGTGGGGTGGGGGTGTGTGCAGGATCTTGCTGCCTGGCCAGGGCAATGGTGATGCAGATGAATGGAAAGGTTCTCTGTTGACCTTAAATTATCAGGGTTTTCAGAATGTCTCCATATTCAGCATCTCCGTTGGTACTAGCACACCGTGCACTTTTATTCCCCCAGGTGTGTGCCAGCAAACCGACTCTGGAGCATTCTAGATCATGGATGCAGAAGCAGACTGCCAGCTCCTTAAAAAAGCAACCCTTAATTCCCAAAGTTATCTTTTTTCTCATAAGTTGTAGTGACCATCATTTACAAGAACAGAGTGTAGTTTTAAGAAAGTTCTATCTAGAGAAGAGCACTCATAAATTCCCATGGATGTGAGTAACAGCAAGCATTTCCTGTTGGGAAAAAGTGGCATGTCCAAGATGGGGTCAGGTACTTTCCATTTTTTTTGTATATCCCAGAATAAGAAAATAAAATGTAAGGTAAATCTGCATCTCTTAAACCTTTTGATCAGATGATGTCCAAAAAGATTCCAGTGCACTCCCTGTCTCCCAGGCACTCCCTGGTTTGGCTTGGGCCCTTAGTCAAGGTGAGCACCTCACAAGTGGTGCATGGTTACTGTGCAAGCCAGCCACAGGCTTACAGCAAAGCAGGGTGGGATGCTTTATTCTGAAGTGTTAAAGTAGTTCTTAAAAGTCACTAGTGGGAATTAAATGGAGACAGTCTCTCCAGTTTCCGAATTCTAGTTCGGATTTGGTTTTATCTTTTATAGTTCATGCTTTGGAAGCAAATTTTGGAGAAAGGGTGCCCATTATAAAATGATGGAAAGGATTTAATTTTGCTAGCTTAAGTTTTTGGTTTTCTAACTTTGAAGTGATTTAAATTTTAAAATTAAGACAAAAAACTGGCCAAGACAATGGAGTTAGGGCAGGTCTGTATTATTTCTGCCTGTGAAGGATTTTAGCAGAGGGCATTTTAAAGAATGTTCATGCATCTTACACAGCAAATTGCCTATTTTACTCCTTGATTTTTGAATGTAAGCATGTCTGTTGATCACGGAGTAGCTCCCTGGAAATACATGTTGTGTCACATCTTTCATATTCTGAGTTCTTGGTGTTGGTCAAAAGGCCCACAACCAGCCAGCTCCCTTATTCCCAGGGGCAGGCCCTGGGAGTCCTGTTGTCTATGAAGCTTTTAGACTTGGGCTGCCATAAGGTACTGAGCAGCTTAGCCAAGATCTAGACTGCAGTCTTGACGAAGCCACTGCTTAGATATGTTGGCAAAAAAAGGTGATAACCAGCAGGACAGTGAACATTTGGATAGGGAAGATAGCCCTGGAGAAGAATCTATTTAGGTTAGGGAGTAGCAGATTCCAGTGGACCATATTGGGCTTTGAACACTCATTAGTTTCCTAGATTCTTGGCCTTACTGTGAAGTGGCATGTTCCTTACGGATCATGTCCACACTGAATTTTCGTTGCCTCAGATCGTTTCAGGCATTTGACAGCAGGTCCATTTCATCTCTTGTTAGATTGGTTAAAAGAAGCTCAAAATCAAAAATTAAAAGGGATCCCAAGCAGATATTTGAGCACAACTTTCATAAGACTTTTAACCTGTGTCAGTAGTTTGTGAAACTCTAGATTTAATGAAGTGAAACCAGCCCTCTGCCCACTAAATGTGAGTGAAATAAGCCAGGTGTGGGATTCTTTGCCATGTAGCTTATTCACACCCCCCCTTCGCTGGCGTAGCCACTCCTCCTTCAGTGAGGAGAGGTGCACTGGCTAAAGGTGGTGGGAACCAACATACACCATCGCTTCATGATGAAGTAGGCTCTTTTCCAGTGGTATCTTACATAATGTTGGAGAGTTATGTGTTGTTGAAATCTGTGGAGTTCATTACATATAAATCATAAAACAGGACAGGAAGAGACTTAGAAAAAGACCAAATTTCTCGAGCAAATATTTTCCAAGTTATTCCTGGAAAGTATTTTTAAGGCAGAATGTTACTGCCCTTCTGAGATCTGTGTGTGTGTTTATGGGGGGCGGGGGGGTGCATTATTTATTGTATAACCTCTGCCACAAGGCTGTGGTTGGGGTTCTTTTGTTGTTTGGGGTTTTATATTTAATTTCAGGTGTAGTCACTTGTTGTAAGATGTGTTATGTAATTGCCCTCAAGAGGGATTGTTTTCTAGCTTGTCAGTGTCAGTATTAAATGTGGACTGTTCTGAGGCAGTTGCCACCAGTCATGGCGATAGCAATGGACACATCTACTCTGAGCTCCCTAATATGGCAGCAACATACTCACTAGAGCTTACTTAGCTGTTTTGCTTGTTTTGGGGACAGCCACGGCAGGGAGCCAAGAATTAGAAGAGCTCCAGCTTTATCTAGTGCTTTTATTCTGGGAAAACCACATCCTAATCCTTTGGGGGAGTTTCCAGCAGAGCATTTTCACTCCCTGCCTGCCCTCTGCCTGACAAGCAGCCCTTGGCTGTGGATCCAAGTTCTAGGACCTGGTTAGAGTCCAGAAGCTTGTGGCCTCCTTTCCAGTGGAATGACCTTATGTGCAGTGGGGCTATATGTCACATTTCAACTCTGAGCCCAGGTCACGGAAAGTACCATCATCTGACATTTTCCTTTATCTTGGGAGGTCAGTGCCCTTTAGATCGTGGAACAGTCTGAGCAGGCAGGGCAGACGCCCCCTTACTACTTTCTCACTTCCATTCCCTAGATTGTATGGCTCTTTGAAAATGTCTTAACTTTGATGTGAATTTGTAATCAATACGGTAGATTTGGGTCTCTTGTACACAGGCTCTGGACCTCCCCGTGTGCCTCCCACCACCATGCACATCTGCGTGTCCAGCCCTGAGCTCCCTTCAGCGCATTGTGTACAGATTTATAGGCTTGTATGACTGAATGAATGTACATGTGTTTATATCTTCTATATATGTACAGTGTATATAGTGTGTGTATGTGTACATAGATGTATATTATGTATACAGACATGTAGCCACGTATCCAAACTTTGTTTTAAAGAGACTCTATGATAGAGTTGCTAAAGTAAATTGATGTGGGTGTTCCAAGGTCCTGCAGCAGGATGGGTTTGCTGAGATTTTCTTAACTCCATTTTCCTTTGGGTGAGCCTGGCTGGGAAAGGCCATGAAGTCAGACTCTCCACTCTGTACCAGGGAAAGGTCCTGACAGGATGACATTGCTATGTATTCTCTACGTTCAGACAAGGGCTATGAAGCTGGAAGACAGTTTATCCTAATGTCCAAAAACTAGCTGGAGATCTTTAACCTGGTTGTCGCATACCTGTTTAAGGCCTAACTGGAAGGAACTTAGTAGCCCCCAGATACTCTCATTCTGTCTTGTGGTCAATTTCAGAACCGTCTGTGTCATTGGGCTTGGTAGCAATTTCCCCACTTGCTCTGTACTCAGCAGACAGTGGGCACTCCCCTGTGACTAAACAAATGCCAGCTGAAAAAAAAACGTACCAAGTATTCTGTAAAAGTATGAATGTTGATGGCTGACTTTATGGCATATGTTACAAATCTTAAAAGTCTCTACAGCATATGAATGAAACCACCAATTCCTTTCTGTAAATTATGATTTTAAAATTTCAGATAAAAACTGCATTTTAATATGGATATATGTATGCCCTTAAAGCTACAGATGCCAAATTTTCTCATCCAGCTCTATTCAGATGAATTTTCCCCCTTAATCAGGCTTTAAACTGAGATAGGCACTCGAGAGCCAGGGCCCAGCCCAGCAGTAGTTGCTCGTGGACCTGGTAAGCACAGGGGTCCCGACTGGCAGGAAGGTTAAAAGTTGACCTGCTGAAATCCCTGGGTAACTGCAAAAACTCTCACATAATCCAATTTTTTTTTTTTTTTTTAAGTAAGCTATTGAAATGTTTGAAAACATTCATGAGACCATAGCACTCAGTGCCTTTTGTGAGACTGGGCCATTCAGCCTTCAGCTTCCCCAAATGTGATTGATGTAAAGATGCTCCTGCTGCTTCACTGGCTTCCCAGCAGTGATTGTCACCTTTCCCATGTCCTTGCCTATTGTGACAATCACACTATTGAAGGTGGCTTTCCAGTTAAAATAATAAAAGTGGAAGCTGGGCAGTCTCTAAATTAATCTTTAAAATAAAAATTTTCCTTTGGGTCTATTTATCTTAACAGCAACCTACAAAAAATTAAACTGTAAGCTTAAAAAAAGTATCAGGATGGGGAATGTCTGAGTTATTTTTAATGCCCAATTATACTTTCAATTAAGAAGCCAATAATTTTGGTGTCTCAATATTTATACATACAACATAGAAAAAAATGCTGAACGAAAACACTCAGCAGCATTTACCAACTGACAGACTGATAAAGCTTAATATTTGGATAACATTTGAAAGTAGACTTTACATGAAAAATGGGCTTTTCTTTAAGAGAGTATAATTGTTATTTTAACGACCAGAGCATTCATGGACTCAAATGCTGCTGTCACATACAACTCAAGTGCTGGAATATTTTTCTACAGTCCCTGTTCTCCTAATTATCTTGTAAACCAGTGTTCAACTAGTTTTATAACTGAAAAGCTACACCTTTTTCATAGTACAAACCATAGTTTTTACCTGTAGTTTGGACCTGTTTAAATGTAGCTGCATTACCAGCCCTTTTAAAAGACATCTTGTTAAAGGAAAATTTGGGTGTTAGATTTTCTTGGGACCGTTTCTGTAACGTCTGCCTTTCCCAGTATAGGAAATATTGTTTATGCCATTACCTTTTAATTCCAGGTTTAAAACTTGTTGAAAGCTATAGCTTGAAATCAGCTTTGTTTATGTGATGGCATTTAAAAACTAGCATGTTCTTTTTAAACTGAATTTTATATCTAATCAATGTCTTCAGTCTTGAAGAAGAATTTGCATTGTTGTGTTTGTATATAGAGTATTGCAGTGCATGAATTAGCTTTATGCATTTTATTAAATGCTATTTCAATGTGGCATTATTGTTGTGGCTTAATACTACTACCTAAATGAGGTTTATACTATTAAAAGTGAATTAAAGACTAAACGTGCATCCTGCTCATCATTTCTCATAATAGTAATAACACCTGACCCTCCAAGCATTCTCACCTGACCCCTGGTGAGGAAGCAACTAGTAGTCAGAACCCTGTAGATCTTACCTCACCTTAGCCTTGGCCGAAAGTGACTTAGCCCTGTCCATCTGATGGCCCACTGGACTTAGGTTTCTGAAGCAGAGCAGGGCTTGGGCTGCCCGACCTCATGGACTGCCATTACATACACACCTCAAATCAGCAGACTTGTTATATGGATATTTGCTCTCCAGGGTAAAAATGTGTTCGTAAAGTTTCAGAAATCATCTGACCTCTCATTTTACAGGTGAGAATTCTGAGGTCCAAAGTCTGATTCTGGGCAGAACGCACTGGCAGCCAGCTAGCTTTAAATGGCTCTGCCAGGTAAGGTAGTACTAGTACTCAAAATGAAAACAGGTCACTTGAGAACACAGTCAAAAACCACTTGGGCAAACATTGCTTATGCAAATAAAATTAAGAAACAGTATGTCAATCAAAAAATCTTCATAGTTGTCTTCTCTAATCTCCCATTTCTGTAAATTTTAAACCTTTTATCATTATTAAAGAAATGGAAGGCAAAGGTTGAGATAATGCCCCTTAGTGATATTTATTTCCATGAATCACTATCTGCTGTCTGTGAGGAAATAGCCCACGCAAATAGTAACACCAGCACTGACTCATCAGGTACTGGACATTCTCGTGCTAAAGAGGGGTCACTAACTTGGTTCAGGGCCATCCTGGTAAGCAACCTTTCTGGGCCCTGTGGGCCATGGAGGAAGGAATAATTCCATAAGGCTTTATGTCACCAGCTGTGGAAACAGCCCGAAGGGAATGAACTCTCTGAAAAGGCCTGGCAGCCCAACAGAGAGCCAAGTCAGCTGATGTGAAGGCCCGGGCCACAAGCAGCACCATGGGGTTGTTAGAAGAATTGCAGGTTCTGAAACCAGCACCTACAGGAGGGATCAGAATGGAGGATAGAGTTTTCTAGCCACCCTCAAAATGGTGATGGGAGAAAAGGCACCAAAGTGAATTTCAATTAAACACAACTGAAGTAAGCTTGCCTCTTCCATATTAGACCCACATACCCACCTTCCCCCAATGCCCCCAAAGCTATCACCCTGAACACAGGTCTGGTACAAAATCACAGTAAACCATAACTTGAACATCAAATGTAAAAGGAGACAAATTTCTCTCAATTTGAGATAATCTCCAGCATTCATATAAAATACATTCTAGTTTCATCATCTATAGCTAACTACCTCATGTGGGAGAGAGTGCCTTTATTTTCCTTTTACAGATATCTAGGCCTCAGGCTCCCAGGAAGGAACTCAGACCTCAAATCTAAGGGCAAAGTCTCCTGATCTGTAGGCCAGCTGGTCCTTCACTTTTGACCAAATAAAACTTTAAAGTGACCCTAATGGGCTTTGGTGTCTCCTAAGGGGGCTAAAACCAGCACAACTAAAGTGCCAATATCAATATCTTAGGAGGAAAGAACTACTAGGCAGACCCTAACACCTCACACCCTCTTCCAAACCTTAGTAAGCGAGAACTGAATAAGAGGGCAAGCTGAGCAGCAGCCTCTTAACACAGGCCTCTCAGGGCAGAGCCCAAAATTGCTGAGTAGGCAGTGCCTTCCTCCTTTCCTTCTTCATGGTCTGTAAACCTGCTTGCTAAGGGGCATACAGCTGGGGCCACAGAGGCTGGCAGTGGCTTACTAGTGGGCGCATTCCTAAGAGAGACTGGTCTGTCTGCAGCCACAGGGGCCTCCTACATCTCTGGCACGCCCACAGACAGACTCCTCAGGAGGAAAGGGTCAGTTGGCTTTAGTTTAAAAAGTGAGGATTCCACAAAGGCTTGCCCTGGGATTTTGTAAAAATACCCAAAGAGCCTGAATGGAGTGAACATTCACATTGCCAGCCCAAGATGGCTCCAGGCGCAGTAGCTTATAATTCTCAAGAGCAGGGTCTGGAAGAGAAGTCAGTAGAGAACAGGAAAGACAAGGCCACAGGACAGAGACAGGAATGTCAGCCTGTGGCCTTATACCTTCCTCATTCCAAAGCTCTGTCCCCACGTAGGCCTTCTTCCTTGTGCAGATCAGACTAGAAAACACAACATGTTGATGGAGTAATGAAGGAGCATTTTATTTTCAGAGTCTCTCTGGGGACAGAACCAGAGGCTTCCCTATGATCAAGGTAACCCCAGCCCACAGGCCTGGGTCTTAGTCCTGGGCACCAGCTTTCAGAGTTGCTTTGTACCTCCCTGTCATCTCCTTGGGTAACGGCACCAGAGCTGGACAGGGCACCTGCCCTTCCACTTCACAGATACACTCCCGCAGGCAGTACTTTCGGGGTCCAAAGTTAGCCGGGTGAGAAAGCTGCATTTTCTCCTGCTCCTCTTTCTTGAGGGTTTCCCTGCCAAAAGCACAGACAGCAACATTGTTCTGAGCCTCTGGGAAGCAAAGGACTTAGAGTGAATCCCACCATCGGCCAGGGAGACCTAGGTTTCCTGTGCCTCCTAACCTGCTCCTCACTCCCATAGGGTATCTGTCCCCTCCCCACAGGCTCCCCAGGGAGAGAGGATGGACAGCAGGAAGGCTCCAGCATGTCAACTGGGTGAGACCCCAGGGGAGGGGGTCACTTAGGAAGCATACTCGTCCCAGGCATGCTCAGCCTTCACAGCCAAGGGGCCGGCTCTGACTCATCAGACAATCAGGATAAAGGGGCCTGGAAATGCCTTTGTGCTTTCTCACAGAGACATTCTTGGCTTCCCTCCCTCCTTTCCTCCATGAAAAGAAGAGACACAATGAAACATATACATATGCCTTACTGTTAAATTGTACGCCTGAAACTTATTGGATTTTGTTAACCAATGTCACCATAAAAAATAATAATAATAAAGTTCAAAGGTAAAAAGAAAAAGAAAAGAGACCTTTCACAGCAGGCCCCGGGGCTGGACACCCACTAGCTCCAAGCTGAGATTCCCGAGGAGGGACTTGTTTCTGGCCACACAGGGAAAGCTTTTCAGCTACATCTCAGCTTCCCAATGACCCCAAGAGGGAGGAACACACCTTTATCCCCACTTCACAGCAGAAGGAATTACAACTGAAGGCTCAGTGACTTACGGTCACACATCTGGTGAGTGTCTAGCTCACTGTCAGAGAGCCTGCCCTCTCGACACCCCTTCCTTCTCTCTCAAACTCTGGGCTAAGATGTTTGCTCCCCTCCAGGTCAACACCAGCAACTCACTCGTTCTTCCCCAGGATTTTTTTGATGTGCTCCATGATCTCCTTATTGCTCTTGGTCTCCACATCCACAAGGACCTGCTCACCAGAATCTGGAAACAGGAAGTGAAGATGGGGAAGAAAACCTGAGAACTTGGCAGATGCCCTCAGCCTCAAATGTGGTGATTTGGGATTTGCTTTTAGTGGAGAAATATTTTAACAATAAAGTAAATATATTTGTTTACATAAAACAAAATGCTACCTTTTCCATATTCCTTTAGACGTGAGCAGCCAAATTTTAGGCATGTACTATTTTAATAGAAATTCCATGTTTACAGATAGATTCAATATTGTTAACATGACAATCCTCCCCAGACTGGTTTATAGGCTCAGTGCAACCCCTATCAAAATCCCAGCAGGTATTTGTATAGAAACTGACAAGCTGAATTTAAAATTCATACAAAGGACCCAAAATAGCCATGGTAATTTTGAAAGCGGTAAAACTTTTATAAAAGTTTTGAATAGAAAATCTTTATAACCTTACCTAAGCAAAGATTTTTATTATGTATGATATAAAAAACACCCAGAGAAAAACAATCAACTGAACTCAAAATTCAAAACTTTTGTGCTTCCAAAGGCATCATAAGCCATAGACTGGGAGATAATATTCATAATACATAAATCTGATAAAGGACTTGTATCTCAATTATATAAACTCTCACAACTCAATGAGACAATCCAACTAAAAAGCAAATATTTGAATAAACATTTAACAACAAAAAGCTAATAATTACATGAAAAGATATGCAATATCTTAGTCATTAAGAAAGTGAGAAAATTAAAACCTTAATGAGATATTAGAGAGGCTGAAAATTTTTAAACAGACAATACCAAGTGCTGATGCAGAGTAACGGGAACTTTCCTACATTACTGGTAAAAACAAAATACTACAGCCAATTTAGCCAGTGAAATTAAGACAAAAAAAAGAAAAAATGATTGGAAAGGAAAAAGTAAAACTATTTGCAGATGGCATGACTGTGTATGTAAAAAATACTAAGGAATTTTTTTAAAAACTACAAGATATAAGTCAATTTACAGCAGGACTGCAACACACATAACCATTTACAGAAGTTAACTGTACTTCTACAGAACTGTGTGATGCTAATCAAAAAACTGGAATATGAAATATTTTAAAACACCATTTACAATAGTTACAAAACATATTCAATATTGTTAAAATGTCTCTTCTCAAAATGATCTATAATATAATTCCAATCAAAATCCTAGCAAGCTTTTTTCTAGAAACTGGCAACCAAATTTTAAAGTCTCTAGAAATGCAAAGAACCTAGACTAGCCAAAATAACTTTGGGGAAAAAAAGTTGGATTTACACTACCTGATCTTAACACTTATAAAGCTACACAAACCAAGACAGTATATTAGTATAAGAACAGACAGACTGGTGAGAGAGGATGAAGAGTTCAGAAATATATGGCCAGGTGATTTTTTTGTATGTGGTAAATTACGGGACATAAAATTTACCATGTTAAAGTGTATAATTCAGTGAATTTTGGTACATTCACATGTTGTACAACTGTCACTATTACCTAGTTCCAGAACTTTCTCATCACCCCAAACAGAAACTTTTTACCAATTAAGCAGCCACTTCCTATTCCCCGCACCACCCCATACCCAGACTCTGGCAACCACTGTCTGTCTCTATGGACTTGCCTGTTCTGGACATTACATATAAATGGAATCAAACACTATATGGCCTTTTGTGTCTGGCTTCTTTCACTTAGCATAATATTTTTAAGGTTCAAATGTGTTGTAGCAGGTGTCAGCACTTCATACCTTTTCATGGCTGACTATATGGATATACAAGCATTTTGTTTTTCTAATGATGGATTGATTTCTGACAAAGATGCCAACAAAATTCAGTAAGAAGAAGGATAGTTTTTCAACAAATGGTGCTATAATAACTGAATATCCTGATTCAAAAAAAAAAAAAGTGAACCTCAATCTCAATCTCTACCCCCACTTAATATAAAGAAAACGACTCAAAATAGAGGACAGACCTAAATGTAAAATCTAAAACTACAAACCTAAAGGAAACAGGGCAAAAATCCTAGCAACCCTGGGGTAGAGAGATTTCTTGGATAGGATACAAAAAGAACTAAACATAAAACAACTGATAAGCTGAAGTTTATCAAAACTAAAACTTCTGCCCTTCAAAAGACCATTAAGGGAAAGCTACAGACAAAAAATATTCACAAGACTTATCTGACAGGAATTGCATCCTGTCAGATATATGAATAGAATATAAAAGAACTTATTAGAAAACAAAACAGCTCAATTGTTTTTTAACAGACAAAAGATACAAATAGACTCCATAAGAGAAATACATGAATAGCCAATAAGCACATGAAAAGTTATGAGAAATGCAAACTACAACTTCTATGAGATATACACACCCGCAAGAAAGGATAAAAATTAAGACAACAAAGATGCCCAAAGATGTCCCTGTTCTAATCCCCCAGAACCTGTATATCACCTTAAGTGCCCAGAGAGATTCTTCCAGATGTGGTTAAAGACCTGGAGATGGGAGACTGTCCTAGATAACCTGGTATGCCTGATTTAATGACACGGTCCTTAAAACTGAAAAAGCTCTCTGGGCTGTGGTCAGAGGGACCTATGACTATGGAAGAATGGCCAGAAATACAACACTGCTGGCTTTGAAGACTGAGAAAGGGGCCACAAGCCAAAGAAAGTGGGTGACCTCTAAGAAGCAGGAAGTCGTGAAAGTGGATTTATCCCTTGAGCCTCCATAAAGGAAGGCTCGGCTGACACCTTGATTTTAGTCTATGTTGGACTTCTAACCCTCAGAACTTTAAGAAATTTGTGTTGTTTTAAACCACCAAGTGTGTGGTAATCTGTTACAGCAGCCACAGGAAAGTGATGCAACTAACAACACCAGTTTGGGTAGGATGTGGATCTACCAGGACCCTCACACTCGGCTGCCTGGAGGGTGAGATGATAATCTTTTTGGAAATCTGTCTGGCAGTTCCTAAGAACATTACATATCTATTCTGTGACCCAGCAATCCTGTCCTGAGGCATAGGCCCAGGAGAACTGAGCGCCCATGTCTACAAAGATGACTTGTGCCAAGAAGGTACTGATAAGCACCTCAGCAGCCAAAAACTAGAAACAACCCTTTGTAGCCAGGGAGGCCCCTCCAATCACACCTTCCTTCAAGCAAGCCCTCCTGCAAGTCAACAGCCCAGCTGTTGTGTTGGAGATCCACCAGAGCAGCACCAGACCCAAGCCCAAGCTCTCCCCGGCCTAGGTCTAGGATCTGGCTGTTTCTGCCCAGTGCAGAGCTACAACTTCCCACTGGACCGGCCCAGACTCTCCAAGAGCTGCACCACCATCTGAGGCTCCTCCCGTCCCGCTCTCCTTCCTTCTCCCCGTCCTTTCAGAGATGTCAGACCTGCTTTGTCATCTGAAGACGTTCCCTGTCCACTCCTCTCCCATCTGCCCTCTATCTCCAATAAATTTCATACTTTTAACTGTCTTGTCATTTAATGAAAACTAAGATGCTCATCAACAGGTGATCAGATAAACTGTGGTGTATATACATGTATATTCCCATGATGGAATACTACTTAGCAATAAAAATAAACTACTTATACACATAATGTGGAAGAATCTCAAAACCATGAGTGAAAGCCAGACACACAAAATATATATACTGTGAGATTCTATATATATGAAGTTCTGAAACAAAATTAATCTATGGTGAAAGAAAGAGCAGTGGTTGCCTCTGGTGGAAATTAACCAGAAAGTAGCACTAGAGAACTTTCTGGAGTAACAGAAATGTTCTTCATCTTCAATGGGAAAGGAGTGACACAGGTATGTAAATGTCAGAACTCACTGATCTATGCACATTAGTCCTGTGCATTTATTATAGGTAAATTATGCCTCAATAAAGTTAATTTTTTAAAATGCAAACACAAAATATACAAAATTGCCATATCACCATTTTCTTCACTCACCCCTTATCTTGCTCTATTTTTTTTTTTTTTTTGTAACACTTATATTTTAATATACTATCTTGTTAAGTTTCTTGTTCATTCTATCTCCTCCTGGTAGGGTATTATCTCTACAATGGCAGAGATCTTTGTATGGCTCCCTGACACCCCAAGCACCTAGAGCAGTGTCTAGGTCCTAGCAGACATTCATTATATATTTCCTGAATGAGCTGGCCATTTCTGGCCGGAAATAAAATGAAAGAACATCATCTTTTTGATTACTGAAAGATTTCCCAATCTATACATCATTTGATTCTCAACTGTATAAGGTTGATGTTTTGCCTTTACTTGAGAAATAAAGCAATGAGAATGTTACTCACTCGGGGTCAAAAGCTGAGCCAAAACATCTGATCTTCTGAATTCCAGGCACTGAGCCCAATTTAACTGAATAAATGTTCACTTGGTCCAGAGAGGACACACACGGACATACACTTTTCAAGAGAATGTGGCCAGCACTAAGAGGGGCTTTGGGGATGGGGAAGGGCCAATCTAAGGGTACAGGGAAGGTTTCTTGGGAGAAGTGGTGCCCAAGCTGAGTACTGAAGGATTTTAAAAAGATAATAATAAGCAAAGAAAATAGAAATGGGATTTTGACAGAGGAATTGACATGAGTGAAGGCATCACAACAAGGTATGGCAAGGGAATTTGGAAAAACTAGCCTGTGTGGTGTAAGACATGTGAGGGCAACTGGAGACAAGAAGAGTCCAGATCACAATGGCCACTGTGTGCCACCGTATGGGAAGCCGAGGTGACAGGAGCAATATTAGTTTACAAGAGCCTGTACCTCAGATCACCTGACTGCTACAGTAGGAGGAACAGATGGAAGAAAACACAGTCCTGGACCACAGCAGAGAGGCCCCACACTCACCTAAATAGAATCGAAGGAAGGGTGATGGTGTCATGTTCTTAAACATCATGATCTGTACCCAAGGGTTTTTGTACTGGATCTGAGGTATGTTGAAAAACACAAATTTCCTGCAAAAGAAATTAAACCCATGAAACAATAGTTTTTAACCTAAAATTCTGCATACTTGTGTACTTTACTAGGAAAAAGGCTCAGAACTTTCATCAGATTCTCAGAGGCCTGCCCACCCCCATAAAAGGCTGAGAAAAGCAGTTCTCAGGAATGTCTTAGTGTGTTCTCTGAGTGTGGGTGTTCGGACTCCTGGTGTGTCATCTGAGGGAAAAGAAATCCGTATCCCTACCTCACGTTGCACACTAACCTAAAACTAACCAAAGCAGAAGTGTAAATGTAAAAATAAAATTATGGTTCCCAATCTTGTCTGATCTCGAAGCTAAGCAGGGTTGGGCCTGGTTAGTACTTGGATGGGAGACCACCTAGGAAGACCAGGAGCTGTAGGCATTAAAAAAAAAAAATCAAAGCTCAAAAATAAACTATGGAATGTCCTCAATCGTGATTTGTGTGGTAGTTACACTTGTGTATTCATATGTAGTATTCACCGAGCTATATATTTATAGGTGTGCACTTCATGTAGATTATACCACAACCTAAAAATAAATGAAACTGTGAAAACAAAAAGGATATGAAGATTCTTAATATCTTCCCAATAAAGTCATGTAGATTAAAATGATTCTTTTTCACCTCTTAGATGGCTAAAGATTTTTTTAAAGTTATAGGAGTAAACATTTCCTTAAGAATATAAATTGGTTTAACTAATTGGAGGTCAGTTTGGAACTAGCAACATTTTAAAAGCATACATCTTGACTCAATTTCACTTCTACTTTTAGATATTTTCACATTTGAATACAAAGAAACGTATGAGGTTTATTATAGCATCATTTGTTACAGCAGAGGAACAGAAACTTAAGTGGCCCTCAAAAGATGACTGATTAAATAAATTACAATACGACCATATATCTGGATCCCTCTCCACCCATTCTCCATCCTGAATGGCTAACCTATGTGGACTTTGGAAAAGGGCTTCCTTGCCCTCCAGATTCTGTTGCATTTAGCCAACAGGAAGTCCTGGCAAAAGGCTGGAAGGAGGGAGCCAGAGTCAAACTATTTATTTCCTTAGCCAGTCCCCTGAGTCCATCAGGCAGCCCTCTCCACCTCCAGGTTCCAACTCCCCCTACTTCCGCAAGCCTAGACCTGGGGCCTTGCACTATTCCTTGTGATTTCTTTTTCCCATCTTCCCCCACAACTCTGTAAACAGTCCCTTAATTAAAGGCTCCTCAAGTGATCTGAACTTAAATATACCCGAGGCTACCTGCTGCCACGCTGCCCCATACACCAGACAACAATGGGAAGGTACAAGTGGCACATGGGACAGAAGCACAGTCGCCCAACTTCACCACTTTCCAGCTGTATGACCCAGGGCAAGTTAGTGCTCTGTGCTTCAATGTCTATACCAAGATGATGGCGACACAGGACAAGCAGTTCAAATTGGAGCTTGTGGTCTATTTTCAAGAAGATGAAATTGACAGAAAGCCTGATTGTGTGACCGTTTACTTGGGGAGAGTTCCATAACTGGGGCAGAATCTGCAGTTGAAACAAAAGCAATGACAATTATTAACCCCGGAGAAAGCAAACACTTTGCAAAAACAAAAAGGAAAAATAATCAGTACTCTAACTGGCTCAACTGTGTATAGTGTTCACAAAATCATATTAAACAATGAATATAGTTCTATCCAAAATTCTGAAATGACTATATTGGGAAGATGGGGGTTGGGCAGGTGTCGGGGTAGTACGCATGTGTCGAGGGTGGGGAATGGCTGTAGTGGTAAAATTCTCATCTTCCATGATGACAAGGCGCTAGGTAATATCTAAAGCGAAGAAAGTAAGAAGTAGCTCTCTAAGTATGGTATTTAATGAGATGAAGGTTAAAACTCTAATTAATTGGTTAGAGTTGAAAGTTGTTGCTTCCAGGGGAAGTGGAAGCAGGGTGCTACTATAAGCTTTGGCAACCAGAACAGCACACAGAGTGGGAAGGTCAAAGACTGAATTTATCCTCCTGGGCTTAGGAGGCCTCTGCTCAATTCCCACCCCAAAGCAGAACATCCCAACATCGCAGAATTTCATACAAATAAACCAGGGCATATGCATGTAGGAATTTATCACACATTAAACTACTAAGACAAAAATTGAACAGGATTTTTAATTGGTTCTTGCTGAAGCATGGAAGAAAGTTAACGATAGGTAACCTTTAACTGAGCACCTGCTGTATATGTCAGACATCTTACTAGGCACTTTATACTCAAATCCTCACTGCAATGCTGGAAGGTAAGGTTTTACAACTGAGGAAGTCAGAAAATTTAAATAAACTGTCCTAGGTCAACAACTAGTAAGTGAAAAACCCCAGGCTGTGATTAGTTAGCATCTGGACTTCTTCCACAGTGTTGTCATTAACAAATTATCAAATTCAGCTGGATTCTGAGGCTCAGGGCTGGACAAAGAACTCAATAAATGCTTGCAGCTGTTACATCTCTTATTACATCTTAAAGGCAAAAACACCTGGCACAGGTGAGGAGGGACTTAGCCCTCAGGCACTGAATAAGGCAGCTCCCCACATACTCAGCATATGCCAAGGCAATGGGTACCCCAGGGCTGTAGTACTGGCCACTGGCACTTGGAATGGAGGAAGGGACAATTGAAATGCTGAGGGCACATTAACAACCAAAAGGCCTGTGGGGCTAGAGCGGGTCAGGCAGGCTCAACTCAAGGGCATAAAAATCACAAAAAGGGCAAAGGTGGGAAAGGCAAGCCCCTTACCACTAGGAACAAGAAACACAGAAAGGCGGTATCCTACTTACCTAGAGGATATGTGTGTAGGCTTTGCAGGCTGATTGGATGACCATTTAAGTACCAGAGATTTACATTAAAAATATGAAATTCTCTTGGAGCCCACACACCTAAGATGTAGCCAAGCACTGAATAGCCCCTTGAGACAGGGCATGTTTTCCAGTTCATGCAGGCCCATACAATCTGCCTTCCTCCTTTCCAGTACCTGCCTGGCATCTGCCCTGTGATACCTGAGTGGATGTACAGTGGGTTATGGAGTTTCTGGATGCCCATTCACCCCTAAGCCCAAATCTTCAAGGAAGACTTCATCCCAGCAAGCAGGTCCAAGTTCTTGGGTTCACCTATGGAAAGCAAACGGCTAAGAGGTAGCTTGTGCCTATCCAACAGCCGTGCAGTGACGTCCCCTCTCATGGATGACTACCCTTCACAGGGAGTTGTTCTAATGTCCCATTCTGATGCATTCCATACACCCAATCCCAGTTACTGAAGTACAGGACTCTTCTCTTAGTCACTGTTAAATTCCCAGCACACAGCACAGGACCTAGCTAGCATTCAGCAAGCCCTCAATAAATTTATAATTAATGCCAGAAAAGCCCAAAGCACCTGCTGTTGCCTCAAAGTTCAATTCAAACCATTCACTTGCAAGCTTCTATTCATCGACTCTCTACTCCAAGCTAAAAACCACTGTGGGGTTTACGGTCTAGTTGGTGGGCGGGGCGTGGGAACCTGTAGCTACACAGCTGACATAGTCACTTAATTATAACGGTGAGAAATCCTGCAGAAAAGCACTTTCAGAGCCACCACTCACTGGCCAGCTGGCTGTGTGTGGTACCTTGGACAAGCAAGTTATCTAACCTCTCTATCCATTTCCTCACCCTCAGAGTGGGATTACAGTGGGGTTTCTATAAAAACCAATGAGAGAATGCACAAGGAGCATTCAGAACAGTGCTACACATATGAGAACTCAATAAATGCCAGTAGCTGTTACTTCTCTCATTGTAACCCTACATCGGCCCTTGGGCAGCATCATCCCCGTTTGGGACACTGAGGAACAACTCTCCCAAATCCACCAGACACTCGAACCACGTCTGTAGTCCCTGGGCTGGGCTCCACCAGACCCCGTGCAGCCCCTCCCCACCCGGAGACTGTGTGGCACTGGTAATTAAGGAGACTATTGCCCCCACGGATTGGCTTTGTCCTCCTTCCTGTAGGAAGGAAAATGAGGGGGCCCTTGTCCTTGGCTCCCCCGCCCCCTCTGCCTGCACTGAGGCCCTACTGTCCTCTTCTTGCTATAGAACCTGAAGCAAGCTGCTCCCCAGTCTCCTCGTCTGTAAAATGGAGGCAATAGCACCAACCTCAGTGGGCCAGCCCCAGGATAAGGTGAAGCCCCAGGGCTCCACGTTACTAGCACGTTGTTATAATCACCCGGAGCGGCATCACTGGGCTCAAACTGACCTGGCGCCCTCGCCCAGCGCCCCATGCGTATTGTAATTCACCGTCATGACCTTCACCGATTCCTTGAACACCACGTCCCCTTGGCCCAGGTACTGAAGGGTGCGGCGTATCGGGAAGCGGCCCTTCATGCGCATGGCGGCGGTGGCTAGGCGGTGAAGATGAGGCGAGCAGAGACCAGAGCAGCAGAGGCCGCCGCGTGTACACCTTGCGCCGCTTCCCCTCCGCGCAAACTTCCCACTTCCCGCGCGGACTCACAGGAGACGACTCCCGGCAGGCAGCGCGCGTGGAGCGGAGCACCCTGGAACTTGTAGTCCTGGCTCGGGTGCTTTGAGGCGGGGCTTGGTTTACAAGTATGCACACCTTGCTTTAGTGCACCCTCCTACTGAAACGTTTAGGTTTTCACACTCCTGCATATTCATTTTTCTCCTCCATAAGCAAAATTATTTTTAAATAGGATCAATCATTCAGACAAAATTACAGTAGGAAATAAATCAGGAGAGCTGAGTTCGATACCAAGTCGGCTAATAACTTTCTATTCAACCTGGAATAAGTCGGTTTTTCTCTCCCAACTTCTCGTTTCAAAATGAAGGGTTCAAACTGTGCAACTATTAACATTGACTAAAAAACTGATTTATAAAAGGAAAAAGGAAACTTTGGGGGTACCCCTTCTAGGTTTAGACACTTAATAGCTCGTGATCTGTTTTTTCATAAGCAAAACGTAGATGACATGCATTTCGGAAGTACTACTCTTATTATCTGAGAACGTTTTTACTTCTTCACTTTTGAAGGATAATTTTGCCAGATATAGGACTCGAGGTTGGTGGGTTTTCTTCAACACTTAAAATTTTTCACTCTACTGTTGTCTTGCATGGTTTCTGACCAGCAGTTCACTGTAATTCTTATCTTTGTTTCTCTATAATTTTTTTCTTCAAGATTTTCTCTTTGTCTTTGGTTTTGCAATTTGATTAAGATATACATAGGTGTGGATTTTTAGTATTTATCCTCTCTGGTACTCTCTGAGCTTCCTGGATTTGGTTTGGTGACTCATCTGGTTCTTAGCTATTACTTCAAATCTTTTTCTTCACTTTTTTCCTTTCTGGTATTCTGATTTTAAACCTTTTGAAATTGTCCCAGAGTTCTTGGATATTCCTTTTTTTTTTTTTTCATTCTTTTTCCCTTTTCTTTTTATTTCGGTAGAGCGATTTCTGTTGACCTATCTTTAAGCTCATTGATTTTCTAGACTGTGTCCAGTTTACTGATGAGCCCATGAGAGACATTTGTTAGTTTTTTAATTTCTAACATTTCCTTTTGACCATTATTAGAGTATCTTTATCTCATCTTACATTACCCATCTGTTCTTAGATATTATTTACTTTTACCATTAGACTCAAAATGTTAACAAGTTATCTTAAATTTCCTGTCTGATAACTCCAACATCTGTGCCATATCTAAATATGATTCTGATACTTGCTTTGTCTCATCGGACCACGTTTTTTTCTCCTTGCCTTTTTTAGCAAGCTTCTCATTTGAAGAACTATAGTATATGGATTTATGTTAATCTGACTAGGAATTGAGTTGTCTTTAATGTTTGCTGTAGCTGTGGGAGCCAGAGGCTTCAAGTTCCTCTAGTCTTTTTTACCTCTCCTTTTGACTTTGGGCTTCCTTAGATAGTCCTCCTCAAAAAGTTTGTGACTCTTTTAGCTGTAACCCAGTGTTATTACTGGAGCCCTGTGGAGGAGAGGGAGCAGTCTATAATCTTATGATGAAATTCCAGTATTTCAGTGGGCCTATGTCCCTGTGCTATGACCTTCGTGTTTCTTAATCTTCGTGATATTGTAATATAATAAATATATATTTGGTCTTTGTTCCTGGTTCTAGGCCAAATCTCCTAAGGGCCTTGTAATTTCCTTAATAAAATAGGAGCATCTTTTGTCATAATCTCTGGGTTTGGTCCCCATTCCTAAAATAACTCTGGAGAGATAAAAATGAAAGGAGCATCTTTTGTTATTCATAAGTCTCTGGTCAACCACACCAGTTTTTGCAAATGAAGTGACTTTTGGAAAACTCCTAAAGATAGGCTGGTTGCCAGGAGAACCATATGATTAGAGGGTTGGAACTTTCAGCCTTATGCCCCCAACTTCAGACCTCTGGGAAAGAAAGAGGAACTGGAAGTTGTTAATCACTAATGGCCAATGATTTAGTCAATCACGCCTATGTAATTAAGCCTCCATTATAAAACAAAACAAAGTCCCTAACTGAAGATTTTGGGAGAACCTACAGCTTGGTGAACACATCAAGATGCTGGGAGAGTGGTATGCCGAGAGAGAACATGAGGACATGGAAGCTCTGCATTGCCCCCTCCCCTCCAATACCTTGTCCTAGACATCTCTCCCATCTGGCTGTTCCTTAAGTTAAATTATTTTATAATAAACTAATAATCTAGTAAGTAGACTGTTTTCCTGAGTTCTCCGGGCTGTTATAGCAGATTACTGAACCCAAGAAGGGTGTTCTGGGAACCCCTGATTTATAGCCAGCAAAGTCAAAAGTACCAGAAGCCCACACTTTGCAGATAGGATCTGATGTGGGGGCAGTCTTGTGGGACAGGGCCCTTAATGTGTGGCACCTGACAAATCCGGGTAGTCAGCATTGAATTAAATTGTAGGACACCCAGCTGGTGTAAAAGAACTAGTCGGTGTATGAGAAAGTCCATACACTGTCAGAAGTGTGAGTAGTGGAGTTTATAGAAATACAAGTTTTCTTTACCTTTCCCTTACTTAAAACAGGAAGGCTAGAGAGGGATGGAGTGGAGGAAATGCCCTTACCCCAGATGGGATTAAACTCAGGTAGTTTTCCCCTTGTGGAATGCTCTAAGCTTATTTTACAAAGATCACTCTTCCCCTCCTCCTGCCAGAGCCATTAACGGTTCTTTCTCAGCTCTTATCTGTGAAAACCTGGATTACTGGAGGCAAAACCCATGAAAATGTGGGATCTACCTTAGGCTGTGGGCCCCTGAGTCTCTGCTAGTCTGCATTCCGTCTCCAGCAAACTCATCAGGTATTCCTACCAGCTTGGTTCCAGTGGCTTCTACTCCAGGTAAGATTTCAGCTGTAACTGTGCTTAATCTCACCACACTCATTTTTTCATCTGTAAACTGGGATCATTGGGAAGATTAAATGAGGTAATCCATGTGTAATACTTAGTGTTCTGTCTGGCCCACAGTAAGCACTAAATAACATCTTCTGGTTTAGTAATCTACATAGGTCCTGGTGAGGTCCGTTTCAAGGCTCAACTGGTCAATATCAGAAACCCACTCAGCAGCTCCCAAACTGTTCTCACTGCTCATTTCTGCCACCTTTGGGCCAGACACAATGCTTACGCACTCCCACTGTGCCTGACCCAGACTGACCCCTTCTTGTTGCTTAAAGCATAGTAGGTCAAGCTGACCAGGCTTTAAATCCTCATTCCACCACTGACTGGCTGTGTGACCCCAGCCAGGCTAACCTTTCAACCTGCTTCTTCATCTGTCAGATGAATACCCAAGTAACTACCTCACAAGCCTACTGGTAGAACTAAATGAGGAAACGTGTGAAAATGTAGCAGTGCCTGGCACAAATGGCAGCTATAAGGTTCCCCAAACTCACTGGGCCTGTTTCTTCCAAAGTGAAATAGGGATAATAGGATTGTAAATGATTTTACACTATTTTTGTGTAAAATGGTTCATTTAGTCACCACTTCAGGAGTAACTGGGGATATGGGCAGAACTGGAACTCAGATTTATCCCAATGAGAGCTCAGTGATCTTGATTCTGTCTGAAGGTCTTACCTAGACAGGTAC
The DNA here is from genome assembly GCF_014176215.1 of Rousettus aegyptiacus. Taxonomy (NCBI): domain Eukaryota; kingdom Metazoa; phylum Chordata; class Mammalia; order Chiroptera; family Pteropodidae; genus Rousettus; species Rousettus aegyptiacus. The sequence continues at coordinate 122,715,353 of NW_023416307.1, read as the reverse complement.
CATAGACGCTAGGGCTATCTTCTGACACTCAGAAGGTCATTAGCAAGCGGGGAAGGGATGTTATCTGGTGACTCTCGCAACATGCATGCGCACATACACACACACCTCCAATCACTAACATCTGCTATTTTATTTTATTTTTTTAAAAAAGGTACAAGGCCCCAGAGTAGTGCATGCAAATTGGTGACTCTCAAATTGTCCATCATTGTCGTATGACCAGCACAATCTGCTACCACAGTCTGTGACCTGGTAAAGAGACCAGCTTCTCACTTTGAGTCCCATCGCCTAACTATGCCAATGTCTAACCTATCATCACATATCTCATGAAGACTCAGGTACATTTTAGTATCTGAACAGCAAAGACACATTGAGCTGCAAGTACAATCAGTAAGTGTCCTTAGTGTATTAGACAGGGAAAAATCCAAACAAGAGAAAAGCCAACTTCATTTGATGCCTGAGTCCCCAAAGTCTCTTCCATGTGTGATCTGTACCTAGGCAGACCTGCAACACCATATCAAGAACTTGCTCATTTTCTTATGAGAGAATACCAGTTGCTTTGAAGGACTGCAAGAAGGATGAAATATTCACATGAGGTAAGAACTTAAAATTATGGTTGCAATTCACAGGCCATCTTTTCCATGATGTTAATTCATCTCTGTAAATCCAGCTTTGGGTCTCTGTGAATTCTGGGAAATAGTACTGCTAAGAAATAGAGAATTCTAAATCCTATCATGTATATGATTATAGGAGAATGTAGCCATAAAGAATTAAATGAAAGAATTCATGGAAGAGTATGGCCATAGAAGAATTCACATCAGAATGTTTTAGTTTGGTTTAGGATATTTAGTATTTTTTTTTTTTTTTTTTTTTTTTTTATTTTTAAAAATGTTTCTTTTATGTGTGGTTCTCAATGCTTAGTTACTTACAGATTACTACCTGTGGTTGATTTCAGGAAAAGGATATGTTCAGTAAACTAGTTTTATTTGAAGCCACCAGCTAATTAAAAGAGATATTTTCATGAGAAAAGTTAATTATGAGAAGCAGTATTTAGCTTCTTGAACTACCTGCTTTTTGGTGCAGAGACCTTCCTCTTCTTCAGTCAGAGAGAAATGACAGACTGAACAGGGAGGAGCATGCGGCCTCCAGGAAGAAAAGATACCTGTACCAGGCAACATTTTAGACGCCTGATTGCCAACCTCCCAAAACCACCACGGTGATCAGCAGGTTGGCAACTGGATGACATTAGTGACCACTCACATTCCTTTGTAAACAAAACCCAAATGTGAGGGAGCTTCCACACATACCCTCCACCAACTCCCCACATTCCCACACCCCTATACAGGACCTTTTCATTCAGTCTAAAGATCCAGTGGGTGCTAAATTAATGATAATAGTGTCAACACAAATACAGGTTATTTTTACACCACAATGTTCTTCAAACATTCCCAAGACCAACAGGAGTCTTCCAAGAATGTAACAAAATGAATTTTAGCACTCACACCAATAACCAGTGAGAGTATAATACAGAGTTAGCTAAGGGGTATAAAGTGACTAGTGGTTAGTTACTGTTCATTAATTAAGAAGCATAATTGCAGGAACTCTACCCAGAGCTGAGCACTTAGGTATCATGATGTCAGATGCCAGTTAAGGGTTATGTTCCTGTAAACCAAAGCACCAAAGCTAAATTAACAATTTCCCTTTTTGTCCTCAACTGGAGAAGAGTTCAAGTTCAACAGTGCTACCAGAACGGTCTGCGTTGTGCCTCTTCAAACATTTCAGTTTCTTAATACTAAACACTGAGAAAAAAATATCTCACCGGTGCCCCAGGTCAGGACAAGATGAACCAAAAGGGAAGTAGGCTGATCAACTAGCCTTAAAAATTATTTTGCTTTATCTTCTGACTTAGGGAAGCTTCCACTCTCCTGACAATGTTCCACAAAACCTCCTGATCACCAATTCCGAAATTATAGACTGGGTCCTCTGAAAGATCCCAAGTTCAAATAATTTTGCCAAAAATCTAGAGGAGGTTTCTCCAGGTACAGACAATTGTCCCAGCAGTCATTCAGTTCCAACAGAGCAACATTTGGGTGCAGACTCTTCTCCCAAATAATACTAGCTCTACGGACCACAAAGTTAACCACTCCTATTTTCTAAGAAGCTCATGATCAGACAGACAGTGATAACCCAGCAGTGAGTGTTTAACATCCTAAAAGAGACGAGAACTTAAAACAGAGAAGGAAATAGACCCTAGTGAAACCTCTTCCCTATCACCCCCTAGGCTCCCCTGGGTCTAAACTAGTGCCTTCCTAGCAATACCCTTCCATTGCACAAGCAGGATGTACTCAGAAGGCAGAGGAAGTCCTGGGTGAAAGAAACCCACAGCCTAATAGGGAAAGACTTTTGCCAGGGCATTGTAAGGTTTAAAAGAATTCATCTTATCCATCTTGGGTAAAGGGCCCTATATAGGCTGCCCTATAATACTGCATAATAGCCAAAGACTAGGCAGGAACAAATGAACCCTAGAGGTGCAAAGCAGCCATTTCTGTCCTGGGACCAACAGAACTGCATTTAGGTATACTGCAGTAGTAAAAAATTAAAGTCCCTTCTAAAGGGAAACCTCAAGTTAAAAAAAAAAAACCAGGAAAAAATAAAACAGCAAATGAATGCTGATCCTTCCTGTTCTAGTTCCCATGTTATTATTCAACTGTAGTGGAAAAACCTTCAAATGCATAGCACTAAATAGACTTCCTCTCTTAAGCTGCACGCATCTTAATTCTAACCCTTCCTCCTTCCCATCAATCCCACCAACTCTCTCTCCTGCTCCACTGGCTCCTGCCAGGCCCCTGAACCCAAAGAAGCCCTGCCCACCCATTGGTCAGTCAGTGCCCCCCTTCTGTTTGGCCAGGGTGCGCTTCAGCTCTCTCAGGTTCTCCGTCAGCACCTCCACCTCATCCAGGCGGCCGCACTGCTTGGCATCAAAGATGTATGCCTTGATGTTATCAATCTGCTGGAGGAGGAGCTCCTCCTCTATGGGCTCCTCGCCCTCAGGCCCACTGTCACTGTCCATCTCAAAGGGGTTGGTACAGGTGGCTTCCTCGAAGGGGTTGCCTGGAAGAGGAGGGCTTGAGGGCCTCTGGTGAGGATGCTCATCTTCCTCATCGAAGGGGTTGGGTGCTGGGCTGTTTGAGTTAGTAAAGGGATTTCCTTCTACTGCCTCCTCTTCTTCCTCTTCCTCAAAAGGATTGTAATCTTTGAGGATGCGGGATGGAGGGCCAAAGGAAGGCTCTGCAGCTGGAGAGCTGGTAGAGCCCTTTGCTGTGGGGCTGGAGGGGTTTTCCTCATCAAAGGGATTTAAGGAAGCGACCTCATCTTGCTGTGACATGGTGCTCTGGGGAAAGAATTCCTGGCCAAGAGCTGGGGGCCCAGACCAAACTCTAATGGGCTCGAGAGCTGAGCTGGGTGAAGGGGTCTTGGCAGTTGCACTGCTCTGAACCGGGAAAGAGCCCAAATCCAAAGCATGAGTAAGGTGGGTGTGAGGCTCTCTGCTGGGCTCCAGCTGAAAAGGCCTGATTTCTCGAAAGTCTAGGGACTGAGTCCGTGTGTGCAGGGATGCAGCCTGGAACTGCTCCCTTTCTCGTTCCCACTCCCGTTCACGCAGCATCTGCAGCTGTTCCCGTTGCAGGTCCTCCTCCTCAGCCTGCTTCCGGGACAGCTCAATGGCCTTCTCTGTCTGCTGCTGGTCATACTCATCCTGCAACTGCTGAAGGTTCTCCTGCAGTGTGCGCACTTCATCTGCCCGGCCTGCGGCCTTGGCTTGCCTGATAAATGATGTGATGTTGTGGATCTGCTGAAGGAGGGGGTCCGAGTCTTCACTCTGCCCTTGACCTCCTGACAGCGGGAGCCAGCCTTCAGCCTTTCTCAAGGGGGCAGGGGCCCTGCGAAGAGATGCCACCTCCCCGTTGGCACGAGATAGCAGGTCACTCTGTCTTTCCTCAAGCCTTCGCTGAGATTCCAGGGCAGCCTGGGGAGACACCAAAGCCAAAGAAAAAAACCAAAGTCACTAGGCCAACAGCGGCCACACTGTCAGCTGCCCTCTGCATTCCCACTATCCCTGTGCCCAGGAGACTCCAACTGCCTATCTAAGGATTAAGAGAGCCAACTACTAAAATCAAGCCTTGCTTTTGTTTCAAGGGTAGAAGAGGGGCAAACCCTTATTTTCAAACGTAAAATAATGAATAACAGTAAGTTAAGGGGTAAATTTTTCTTAATCTTAGATTCATTGTATACTTGTTGTAAACCTTTGAGGCCTATTACCACTCGTGTACTCTAGAATCTCACACGGTATTAAATACACATATTACTTTGTTTAACATTGAGTATTCCAAAGTGGTCTACAAAGAACATCCCGGTGTCTAGATCCTCTGCAACCCATACTAGAGAAAGAACTGCCACACTCTATGGTATTCTGGACAGGAGAAAACCAGTAGAACCTCTGAAAGAAAAATAGGACTTGCAGAGACTGACAATTTCGATGTCTATAGATGACAGTGAAGCCAGAACAGAACAGAAGAAAAATGGAAACTAGAGAGTGCAAAGGGTTCTGATTTACTACAATCTCACAGGAACTCTTGGGAGCCTGAGGAGGCCTCTATGCTCACGAGAGAAATAGGGAAGAAGCCAGATACCAGCATCCCTGTGCTTCACTCACCTGTCTTTCCAGTTTCCTCTTCCTCTCTATCTCCTGCTTCCTTTTCTTTTTTAGTTCTTCAAATTGTTCTTTGGTTGGCAGTGACATCAAACCAAGCAACTTTTCCTGTACAGAGTCACAGACAATTTTACACTTAAACCCTTTTAGGAAAATAAAAGAGCCTTAAGCCCTGTGGTGGAAGCCCTCTTAAGCTAAGCCACTCCATCTTCGGACAGTCGCATTAATTAGCAACAGCAGGAAAGGACCTAACCCTTAAATCGGACCACACAGTCAGCTTCCAAATGGGCTGGCCTTTTCCTTATGAAATGATAAACACCAGGTATCCCAGTTATTCACATCCTAGTGAGGCCTTTCTCTTGCCCTCCCCCTCTACATTTATAAGCTTCCATCCAAGCCCAATACTACCCTTTTAGGCTATATATTTGTCTATATCTCTCTGTAGAATATAAGCTTCATGAGAACAGGTATGTTTATCTTTTTACTCAAGGCAAGATACCCACCAACTAGAACACTGCCTGCTATTCAGTAGGCCCTCACCAAATGCCTGGAGAATCTAGTCATTAATCGAATGAAAAAAGGGCCTAATTCTCTGCGATACAGTGGTAAAAAACTAACCCAATAGGATTATTAGATCTCTCTGTCATGGAGCCCCAAAGGTGGTTAACTGTGACTCTCACAGGGGGCTTTCTGAGGTAGCAACAACTCAGATCAGCCACCTAGGTTTAGTCTGTCCTTGAACAATCAGCTGTTTTCTCCCAAACAGTGGCCCAGGAAGAGTTCCTTGGGGGTTATACCAAGGAACAAATGCTATGTACATGTATGTCCATCAGGCAATACCCATAATGGCAAAAAAGGTGAGAATCTATCAAATGCCCAATGAAAAGGGAATGGTTAAATAAAGGATGGTATATAATTCAAAGCAGTATTCTGTAGCCATTCAAATGAAAGCTATTTGAGGACTATGCAAAAAAGTACTTAGGATATAAAATTCAATGATAAAAAGTAAAAACATAAATTTGCAAATATATACCAATTATAACTACTTTATATAACAAATGCAAATGGGAAAAAAAGAAAACATACCAGAATGATGCATGATAGTATTGGGGACATAAGATTAAAAGTAGTTTTTACTTTTCTTTGAAATCTGGAGTTTTCTCTAAATGTGGCATAATATATTTATAATCTTATAATAAATGTACAAAAAAACAAAACAAAACAAAACAAAACAGTGGCTTGGTCTACCTCCTGAGTGGCAAAAGAACAGGGGAGGCAAGCAAGACATTTCTGCCACCCCAGGATGGCTTTACCTGCACAAAAAGTGTAGCTGAGTATCTGATCATCCTCTGCAGCCGCAAAGTGTTAAGATGTGGTGGAGGGTCCTGGTTCAAGCCTAGGGTTAAGATCTTCTTACTGGATTGAAACAAATATATCAATGTAACAAGTGCTACTAGCCTCAGAAACAAGGGTGAGAAGTCTCTGAGTTGCCAGGCTTGCATGCTGGGAAGGTCTGTGGAGCAGACCACTGAAGTGTCCTTGAAGACAAAACCCGTTTCTTACCTTTTGGCTGAACCCAAGGCCCTAACACAGCACAGGACAAACATTTGGCCATCAAGGGGCTGAACACGTGTGTAGGGCTGGCTTCTTGGGTGAGTGACCTATGGCAACACCACAGAGTCTGGTGCCAAGAAGAGCCCTGGGCTTGGTTTAAGATTCTGCTGTCATTGTCTTAAAATTCTTCAAAATTTTGAACAAGAGACTTGCATTTTCATTTTGCACCAGGCCCCACAAATTACATAGCCAGTCCTGCATGTACAGATGGACAAGGATTTCTCATCTCGGTTCTTTGAGTCACTGTACTTCCTACACTGCCAAGAGTTAACTTAACCCCAACAGCCAGTCCACAGTTAAAAAGCAGCTGTCATCTTGAAGAATCTGTGTTTCCATTCTGGCTCCACTACCTTTGCTGGCAGTGGTGCGTTTTCTCACCTATAAAATGGGGATATTAATCCCTACCTCATATAGTAACTTTGGTAGGATAAACGAGCTACAGCTCCAGTGATTATTTCCTGGCACACAGCTGGGGTAAATAAGCTCCTATATCTTTAATAATGAACATTAGAAATCCTTAACCAAAAATTACTGAGATGCATTGAGTGCCAGAGCTGACACCTTCCTCAGCTTCCTCCTCAGACATACCAGTGTCACCAGGACTTTCAGTAAGCTCAGGTTTGCTTGCCACTCAACGAAGCATTAGAACAGCACCTCCACCACTCAAGGCAACAAGTAGGTCATCATCTAATACACCTTACCTTAAAGCATCTATTAGCTCGTACACTTTCTGCACTTCTATTCGAAGGTCATTGGCATGTTCCAAGCTGTAGGCTGTCTCTCCAGCACTAAGGAGGAATCATGGAGATGTTTGATCTGAGTTTCATCACACTAAATGGAGAGTATAGTGTAAAAGGACTCTAAAGGTTTAAGGTCTCACAAACAGAAACAGTTAATTCTCTCCAAGTGGCATTTCACTCTTATATATAATGTAGTGCTCATTCCTTTTCAAATATAAGTGCTAATCAAATAGAAGCTGCTTTTCAGTTTGCAAACACCATAAGGATAGACTCGTGCCTAGGCCTCTGAGGCCTAGCTCTTAAGCTCATCACCAAAATAAATGCAACTTAGTATGCTTTGGCTTACTTTCCCTGAACAATTTCACTATTATCTAATAAGATTTATGAAGTAGTTTATTAAATGAGTTAGTTAGACTACATCAGAGCAGAAAGTGCTTGGCTTTTCTCAAAGACTACTATCCAGGGACAACGAAAACAACAGGAAAGCTGACAAAGGGGAGCCCCAATGGCAATATCCAGCACAGCATTGTATCAACTGCCCCATGCTCATGGGTTTCATGAACAACTGCTCCCTACATGAGAAAAACACTTTGACTCCAATCAAGAAGGGAGGAGAGGGAGGAACTCTGTCCACAGTGGAATGGGGGCATCAGGGAACGCCAAAGGCGGCTTACCTCCAGTCTTAGAGAAATAACAGCAGTTACTATGTGACCTTGGAATTGTTCATTTACAAGTCTGTCTCCTCCACCAGATGGTTGAATTCCAAGTGCAATGATTGTGGCTTTTCGTTTTTATATCTTCAGTAACTAGCACATGGGGCAAGCTTCATCAGTGTTTACTGAGAAACAGTTCTGAAGATATTGCAGCTATTAATCCAGCCTCAGCAATGGCCATTCAATTCCCTTTCTGAGGTGGCAGCAATTTAAGTTAAATAGGCAGAAAGGACTGCTGCATTTACCTATTTTACCATCTATAAAACAGTCATAGCTGGAAAAATATTGGTGTGCGCAATAATTTGAGGATTCAGTGAAGTTGTTTCATTATCTCTCATTGCATAGTTTACAAAAAGAACATCGGACTAGAATTGAGACTTGTTTGTGCTGTTTTAAGATCTCCAAGTTACATGGAAAAGAAGAAGGTTGGCCCAAATCTGAGATCACTTCCCCTGGTCTCAGTCAGGTCGGCCAATTCAACTGCATTTCCCTCAGAGCAACTATCACATCTGGAGTTATTTTGTTCACTATTTGTTCACTTGGATATGACCTGCGCTCCCATGAAAATGAAGCTTCACAATAATGGACAATGTCTTTACTGTTCATTGCTATTCCCCCAGCACCTAGACAAGAGCTTGACATGTAACCAGTGCTCAATAAATATCCATTGAATGAAAGAGTGAGACAATTAAATGCACTTAAGGCCCTTTAGAACCTTCCTTTCTAAGGGTAAGGAGAAGTTAAACATTTGGAAATGTGCTCAGCAATGCTAATTCCCCAACTGGCTAAGGAGGCCCATTAACTCACAATTGTGTGTGTATGTGTGGGGGGGGGGATGGGAGGGGTGGTTAAGGGGGCAGGGCACAAAGTAAAAAAAGAATAGGACTCAGGGAGAGAAGCCCCTTGGTAACCAATTCATGAGGAAAACACTGAGTACTAACTCAGATTACCAGGAACACAGCTCTCCTTGCTGGCAGGTAGAAGACAGTTCTGCTGTAATGTCAAACCAATGGGTGGGGATAGGAGGATGGGTACTGATTCCAGTAAGCTTCAGGGAGAAAAGGAGTATGAGACAGATCCTCTAAGCCAAAGACTCTCTATTTCAGGAAGATATATATCAGAATCACCTGGGGTACTTCTTCCAACCTATTCACAGAAAGGGCAGTATATTCTACTGACTGAAACTCTTGCTCAGTGAATTATAGGTAGAGAAGAAAATAGGTTCTTTCTCTGCAGTTCTTCAGAACCAGGAATGCAAGAGGTGCATATATAAGAAGGGGCCCTAGGGCAATGATGGCTGTGAGGGCTCAAGAAATAGAGTTTGCTCCCTTTCCATTCAGGGAATGGGTATTTTTACCATAAACCAACTGGGTTTAGTCTTTCATGTTTTGAAAGTCAGAGATTTACAGACTTAAGAGTGAGGAAACTCCTTAAGGACGACACAAACGAAAATGTTCATTTTCTTTGCATATGAGACCCACAATGGGCTTAGAACATGATCACTGACATCATGAAGGAAAAGCCAAGCTTACACTTTTGTTTTTTGAAACTGCTATATAATTGTCACTATGAATGTCCAAATAAAAATATAGGTTTGTGCTAAACAAGATGCATCTAATTCTACATCCATCAACTACAAAGGTGGCAGGTGGGTAATACAGACTTAAAACAAAAGCAGACAATCCTTAAATTGAGAACACTGGACACTATAATTAATTTTTTTTCTGCAGGTTGGAAAAAAAACTGCTGGGATTTGATTTTAGTAGTAGCACCTCAAATTCTAGCTCACATCACTAACCTTCAGAAGGAGCAATGTTCTTAAGAAAGTCAGCAAATTTTTTCCATAACAGGAGAGGGAGAATGAGCTGACTGCTAAAGAGTCTGGAGTTTATTACTAGGATGATGAAAATGTTTTAAAATTAAGATAGCAGTGATAGTTATACACATTTGTAAATATACTAAAAACCACAGAACTGTACTATACATTTGAAAAGGGTGAATTTTATGGTGTGTGAATTATATCTTAATTTTTTAAAAAGAAACAGATGGCAGGCTAGATTTGGCCCATGGGCTGAAGTTTGCCAACCCCTGCTCTAAAGAAAATGCCTACCGTAAGCCTTGACACCTATCGCCCTGAAGTGGCATCTACCCAGGCAAGAAGAGAAAGCATACTGCCCTTGCTCACATCCAGATGCTGCACTCAGCCATGGGGCCTATCAGCCAAAGCCCTTCTCAAATCTGCTGAAACAGAATAGCTGGGGTCACTTAAATGGATGGCTACACAGGACAGTAATGTATGCCACACAAACAATACAGACAAGAGAAAAAAAAAATGGTGTTGATGATAGAGGCTCTGTTCATACCTCTGGTGACCAAATCAAACTTGTGATGGAAACAAGGAGCAGCAGCAAGGAAAAATCGCCTGGGATGAACAAGCAAACACCCTGCAATGGCAGAAGGTAGGACAGGGCGAGGACACAGGGCTGTCCGGTCTTGAGTAGCTGAGTAAGATGGAGGCTGTGGCAGAGGCAGATGCCTCATAAAGGGGCCACATCCGTAAGCGGATTTTCCCGGTGACAGACTTGCTTACTCTGAACACCAGTGCTGACTGGGTTGGGCGCAGGGGGCACCAGGGGCTTACAGGGAGACATTGTCAGAATGAGGCGAGACTCACTCTGTACAGAAGTGGTGGTGATATCAACTGTTTCCTGTTGAGCCCTTCCCTGTACCACTGTGCCAGACATAGTGCCGCCATAGCCCTGACGTCACCAAACTGGATAAAAGAGGTCGCTCCGCCCAGAGAATTCCCTGAAACTCTACATCCCCCAACTCGCAGCTCCACCCAAGCCACGTCCAGGTATATCCTCAGCGAGTTGGGTGCTCCTTGCTGAGCAGTGCCTTGACTCACACTGGAGGAAGCTGGCCTCGGTTTCTGACATGGCCTTTTGAGGCAACTATAAGCACAGCACCTATAGATTGCTTGCTGAATCTTAGCAGGTGGCCCTGGAGGGAAGAGTCTTGGGCTAAATTTGGCCTGCAGCTGAACCCCTCTCAGGACTGTGCCACTGGACACCTACTTTGCAAACCCACACTAATAAGACCAGGAGATTTAGGAGCTTTGCTTAGTATGTAGAAACAGACATGGAAAGACAACCCAAATGGGAAGACAAAGAAGCAGAAGCCATATAAGAGAACAGAACAGAGTTCTAGATATAATGGAGTCAAGTAATCTAACAGATGCAGAGTTCAAAACACTGGTTATAAAGATGCTCAATGAACTTTTGGGAAGTGTAGAGAACTTCAACAAAGAGATAAAAAATATAAAAATGGAAATGGAAATTATAAAAGGGAACCAGTCTGAAATGAAGAACACTGAGATGAGAAATATATTAAATGGAATAAACAAAGAAATAAACAAAGTTAACAGTGAAGAGGATCAAATGCCTTATCTAGAAGATAGGAAAGCCAAGGACACACAATCAGAACAGTAAGAGATAAGATGCCAAGACTTTAAAAATAATTTAAGGAGAATATGGAACACTATTAAGGGTCCAAATATCTGTTTGATTGGTGTAACTGAAGAAAATCAAGATGTTGAACAACTGTTTGAAGAAATAATGATGGAAAACTTCCCTAATCTAGTGAAGGAAATGGACATAAAACCCCAGGGAGCTCAGAGAATTCCAAAACTCAGGGATCCAAAGAGGCCCAAACCAAGACACATTATAATTAAATGCCAAAGGTTAAATACAAAGAAAGAATATTAAAAGCAGCAAAAGAAAAAGAGTTACTTATAAAGGAATACCCATAAGACTGGCAGCTGGTTTCTCAAAAGAAACTATACAGGACAGAAGGGCTATTCAACAGGATGAAGACCCAGAATCTACAACCAAGAATAATATATCCAGCAAATCTATCATTTAGAGTTGAAGGACATATAAAGAACTTCCCAGACAAAAATAAGCTAGAGGAATTTATCAACACCAAGCCAATATTACAGGAAATGTTGGAGGGACTTCTTTAAGAAGAAAAAACATGTATCAAAAACAGGAATAAAGATTGGTAACAACTACATTCCTATCAATAAGTACCTTAAATGGAAAAGAATTAAGTGCTCCAACTAAAAGACAGAGTGGAGGAAAGGATAAGAAAACAAGACCCCTACATATGAAAAGGAAGAGGATGGAAAAAGATTTTGCTTTGATGGACCTAGAAAGTACTTAAGTTAGACAGAGAAAGATAAACACTATATGATTTCACTTACATGCAGAATCTAAGGAATAAAAAGAACAAATTAATCAAAAACAGACATGGAAATATAGTGGACAATTTGGTGATGGACAGAGGGGAGAGGGGCTTGGGGGGCTGGGAGAATGGGGTGAAGGGTTAAAGAAGTACAAATTAGTAGTTGATGGATGGTCATGGGGATGGGGAACATGGCATAAGGAATGCAGTTAGCATTAATACACTGGCTAAGTGGAGGGTCAGGGGAAGGAGGGAGCAATTGGGGAGGATCATTTTAGGAACTATATAGATGTCTAACCAATGTATTGTATACTTGAAACTAATTAAATTAAATAACTAATTAAATAAAATTAAAAAAAAAACAACATTAGACATGACAAAGATTCTCATAAGTCGGTCACAAGAGAAAAGCATGGCTAGAGTTAAGATTTTCATTTTCAGCTACTAAAGGTATGACCTAAAATACCAAGAGTCACTAAATTAGAAAAACAAAGAGGAATAGCTTACTTTAATGATGCTGCCATCTTGATGTATTCAGGAGCTTTTTGGTCAACTTTCTCCATGCAAAGTCGTAATTTCTAAGAACAAAAGAGAAGGTGAGTGGTGTCTCAAGGTACACAAAAGCCTACCCAGAGGTTATGTTGCATCAATGGAGATATATTTAAAATGTGCAGTTTTCTAAAATGTAAAAATGTAGACAGTAGTTTTTTGTTTCATTTTGTTCGTTTTTACTGTTGTTATCAATTTCCTGACTCACAGACTTACTTTACAAGCAGAAAATTTTGCAGGAAGGAGAGGGCGAAACTTTTGACTGGATGTTTTTGAGAGGAGCAAAGCCTTCCAGGACACAAGCCAGAGTTTATCAAGGCAAAGAAAAGGAAGCAGTTGCTACATTCTTACTGTCAGGAGATGCAAGACACCAGCACAAGGCATCTACAGAGCTTACTTCAAAAAAATAGGAAGCGAAAAGCACAGAAGCTATTTCCAAAAATGAGTTACCAGGTCATGAACTCTACATATATGATGGATAACGGCTACATGGACAGCTCAGCACAGGGTTTAATTAACACCATTTCTAGTAGCCTGAATAGTTTCACAGTGATTCCAGAAACACTGCCATCATGACCTGTAGAACTGCTAACAGTGACCATTCAGTGATCATCAAACAAATACACAGTCTTCTGATCAGTTTTTGCCCAAGTTGTTTCCTCTACCAGGGCTCATCTCCCTCCTCCCCATCTCCTAACACCTCCCTGCCCCACCTCCACCTGGCTAATCCTTCTCAGCTTGCAGGTCTCATCTGCCCATGAGAAGGCCCAGCCAGTCCAACCCTAAATCCTGTTTTGGCACTACACTATGTTCCTCTCAAAGTAGCATCTACTAAAGGTGTTCTGGGGTCACTAGTGGTAACAAGAGCTGAAGCACGTGAATGTACTAAAAAGCAGAAGCTCTAACCTTATAGACAGGCAGTTACTTAAACTTGTAAAGCCTGAAGCTCCCAAATGTCACAGAACTTTTCTGGCACTGTTCATCACCAGCTCCAGTTTCTGCCTTCACCCATAAAAACTGTCCATACTGCATGGCAACCATCCTTTCTCCTCCTGTCCCTAGGCTACCAAAGTCACCAACCTCTACGGTTAAGAGGGCAAGGAAAGGTGCAGCAACATACCCAGGATGACTCTGTGACCCATACAGGGCCCTAGCTAAGAAATCATACCATGGTCATTTAGCAGAAACTAAAAATGTTTAAAAAGAACAACTTCCCAAAGCAGTTTCCAAAATGTGCAGGTATGTATGTAATGAAAAGCCAAATCTGCCTCTCAAATGAGACCAAGGACTGCATATAAGGAGTCACCTCATAGAGCTTCACAATGTCGGGGGTGTGCTCCTTCTCATCGATCTGCTGCTCTCTCTTGAGCAGTGTGTCCTTGCAATGTGTACAGCAGCGGATCCGGTCATCATCCTTCTCATCCAGGACAGAGCTCACACTGCTCATGCTGCTGATGCTGCCCCTACGGGAGCCATGGACACTGTTGGGTGACTGACTGGGGCTGGTGAGGGTACTCAGGGAATCCTTGCTGGCACTGGTGAGCTTGTCTGTAAAGCACAACACAGAACAGGCAGCAGTGAGCCCGTAGCCTTCAATCACCCCACCGCCCATGACAGGTGGAGAGTACACGGGTGCTGATGAGATAAGAGTAGGCTCTGCCTTTGCGCATGAAGCACTGACACCTATACCTTTCTGGGGTCAGGTTTTACAGTGGGAAGGACTCCCATTGTCAGCTAGGAAAGAGCCAGCCAGATGGCCTTGGACAGTCTGTCTCTAAGGATCGAGGCATGTCCCTAACCTGGCCTTACCACCTACTGCCCTCCTCCATTTGCCATGCCTCAAACACAACCTATATTCCCCCTGGACTATACTGACAGCCTTCTCCACTCCCAAACACCTGACTCCTACCCCTTCCAAAGTTCAGTTTGAACAGCACCTCTTCTAGGAAGCCCTCCCTTATCCTATAAGGCAAAAATGATCTTCCCTTCCTATCAGCAGTTCCTACCACATCACCCCTCTTGGAGAACTTTCCACTCTACTCCCTGTATGACAGGTCTATGTACACCCCGAGATCTCCTGGGAATCTATGACTCTGAAGTCAGAAACTGTGTCTTATTCCTACTTGTACCCTATAACAGGGCTACCTCATAGCAGCCGCCCAGTAAACGTTGGTTAATTAGCCCAGCAGAAGAAATATGAATAGTGTCCCAAAAATATAGCTTATGAAGTCTCAGGTGACACAGGGAGTTGGTCTCAGGGAGAAAGGGAGAGGATCAGGGTAATTTGTGTCCAGTAGATGTCAGAGCTGGACAGAAGAAGCATCTGTTGTTCAGATGCCCTGTAGCCAACATGATATTGCAGTCAGCAGAACTCTCTAGGGTTGCAAAGCCACCCCAAATGTCCCAGAATTGGCCAAAAGTCTATTAGATCATCTTTAGTAACTTTTACCCAGCT
This sequence comes from Rousettus aegyptiacus, assembly GCF_014176215.1. NCBI lineage: Eukaryota > Metazoa > Chordata > Mammalia > Chiroptera > Pteropodidae > Rousettus > Rousettus aegyptiacus. The sequence continues at coordinate 122,700,332 of NW_023416307.1, read as the reverse complement.
GAGATTCCAAGTTCTGGACATCTGGTTCCACCTAGCCTTTGCAGCCTCATTCCCATAATTCTCAAACATGGTCTCCACACTCCTATTGGTTGCTCATCCACTAACCTTCCCCAGGGCCTTTCCAAATTCTACGCCTTTTGTACTGCTCTTTACCCAGGATGCCCTCTTGCCCCATCTCCTTGTAACCCTAGTCATCTTTCAAAGCTCTTCTCGAGTATTGTCTCCCAACCATGAGCATCCATGTTCCTGCTCGTCCTCATATGTTTCTCATATTATAACACTAACGTCTGTTCTATATGACGATGCTTGTCTATAACTTTTGTCTCAAAGGAAAGGATTAGCCTGCTGCTCATTTTTCAAGACTCTCTTTTATAGTCTCCTCTCAAAGCCCCATCTTCAACTTCGAAGAAGAGCTGCTAAAGACATAGTCAGCTCTCCTGGGTGCCTGACACAACTTCTCTCATCATACTTATGTCTTTATAAAGCAATTATTTGTTTGTGAGTCTGTATCTCCTGCTAGGTGCTGGACCCCTTGGGGAATGGACAATACCTTATAGACCAGAGGTGGGCAAACATGACCTATAATCCAAGTTCAACCTATTTTTATATGGCCCTCAAGCTAAATATGGTTTTTACATTTTTAAAAAGTGGTTTAAAAAATGAAGAAGAAATGTCACAGAGACCATATGTAGCCTAAAAAGCCTAAAATATTTACTATCTGACTTTTTATGGAAAAAATTCATTAACCTCTGTTACAAGCCATTGTATCCCTGGCCCTTAGCACAGTGACTAGCCTGTAGTGGGCTTTATGAAATCAACAAGTGAATGACTGAAGATCCCACTGACCATTAATTTAAACAAAAAAGTTCAAAAAGTCACCCAGTGGTGATTAGCAAACAAGCTAGTCTCTGGAGGAGATCAGAGTCGAGGGCCCTGCCTCCACGTTACCTACTTGCCAAGGGAAGGCTGATGAACTCCATACACTTCTTGCACATAATAGACCCACAGAGACGGCAGTGGTGGCGGCGATTACGGATACTAAACTTATTCCCACAGTCTGGACAAAAAGGGACATCCTGGTCATTGACCCAAGGTACCACGGACTTTTCAATTGCTTTGAGAAGAACAAACAAACAAACAAAAAAACAAAAAGCATGTCATTTTAAAAAAGAAATTTCGTCAGGGAGAAAGATAAACTGAATGTGAGCAAAATTCTAGTGTTACCTCGGATCTTAGCTGACTCCGTATTCGTTCTGTCAAATGCAGTGAGCTGACAAGAAGATAAAAGTGCCAAATGGAATCAGTCAGGTGATGAATACACTTTCCACAAGCAAGAGGCATCAAGTGGAAATTACCACATCTATATTTCTCAAGTCTCATCTGTTATCACCAACCCCACAAAATCACAAAAGCAACTTCACATGGGATAATCTAGAAGGCACTTCCCTTCCTATGACCTACTTCCAATATTTTTATTGTTAGCCCTTTAAGCAATAACCAGAGGTAGGTTAAAGATGCTGTGGGGATGGCTACTGAAAGCAATGGGGAACTCCCAGTTTTCCACAGTCCTCCTGGGCAATGATACTGGTCATATATTTCTGCCCTGCAGAGCACACATACAGAACTGTACCTGTTGTTGCTATCATGATCACCATACAATCCAGCTAATACACAAGTATTTCTAGGGTCAAAGTAAATCAGAGTGAACATGCTATGGACCATACCACAGGACAAGAAGGTCCAACCAGATGTTCCCTCACTACATGCTAGACCCGACTAAGTTCTCACAGACCTAGTCACCAGCTTCTCTGCCAACAAATGATATCATACACTATGCTGCATTGTATGATTGTGCCTGCAACACCCAGAAAAGGAAAGAATATGAAGGCACACAGGTTTTCCAGAAGCCAAAGGGCTTCATAGGGAAAAAGGAGAAGCTGATATGTGGCAAGTCTGTCAACCTGGGCCATTCCCTTCAGTACAACAAGCCAGGTTACAACTGACTGTCCACCACATACTCTGCACCTCTCTGCCAGCATCAGATATGTATAATATACATAACACATGATGCAGAAATGTAATTTTTCCCTCCAGAAAATTTATGCTTGCAGAAAAAAAAAGTGTTTTAAAACAACAAAATTTACCTTCTCTAACCTGATTATTAATTTATTGACTTCAACAACATAGTGGTCAATCCTGGCAGCTCTGTGTTTTTTGAAGTCAGAGAGATGGCTTCTCACAGCACCTAGAAGGGGAGGAGTTGGGAAATGAGTTGTTATTTCTCTGAGGAAGCCTCTCTAATTTGCTGCTTAGTCTCAATAAATTTCGAAAAACAAGTACAAATTCTAGGATTTTAGAGTCTTAATAACAATTTAAAAACCAGGAAAGCATCCATGTATCTTTTCTTCCCTAACCATACTCTTAACATCTAAATTTTAGTTTCAAGTTCTTAGGGATGACTATAAATATTAACTTATAAAATTTGCCATTCATTTCTCCTTTCAGTCATTTGTGACCTCCTTCAGTTGTTGAAACAGATAAGTTAATCAGAAAATCACGTGGATAATTTAACACTGGCAATCATGAAAGAAGCTATCAAAAGGCTAGTAGGAATTCACATGCCTGAAATTCCTCCTCTGTGTTTCTAACTGGCTTTCTGATGTAACTTATAATTACACATGTATAGTATTATTTTTAAAGCCATTTTCTCCTGCCATGATGGAAATGTTTCTACTCTCCAATATGGTAGCCACTAGACACATGTGGAGATTGAGCACTTGAAATGTGGCTAGTGTTTGGCTGAAGAACTCACATTTAATTTTAGTTTACTTAAATTTAAATAGCCACATACAGTTCCTGGCCATCATTTTGGACAGTGCAGTTCTAGGGTTTTCCTCAGACAAAAAGCCACATTCTGTAGTGGCACTATAAGAATATAGTAGATGACCCTGGTTGAATAACACTTCACTTCTTAGAGCCAGTTTCCTCATCTATAAATGGGAATGAATGTCACTAGCCATTCTACCTCTCAAGGCTTTTGTGAAAGGTGAACAAGATAATAAATATGAACGTATAATAAAGCACTATAAAGGGATCATTATTTACCCATTGCATGGGCAGAAAATATTATATTCATAATTGTTATCATTCAATAGTTAAAGGACAGGTAAGATTAGCTAGTTTTACTCTGTATGGCATGGCTTTTTTGGTAATAGCTTTATTGAGATATTATTCACATACATATAATTCATCATTTAAAATGTACAAACTCAATGGTTTTTAGTATATTCAGAGTTGTGCAACCATCGCCAGAATATATTTTAGAATACTTTCATCATCTCGAAAAAGATGATTATTTTGAAATTAGATACTTATATTATGTGTTTTAGAAAATTAAGTTGCAAGTAATGTGCTGACAGGAGAAGTCCAGTCAATGGACTCTGTACCTGGGCTGATGTCACAGACCTGGATTCCTATCCCAGTTCTGCAGTTTCCCAGATGTCTGACCCTGGGCAGGTCCCCAAGGGGTGCTGCGAGGATTGAATGACAGCACACATGGAAAGCATTTAATGCAGTGCCTAACGCGAGGCAACTGCTCAACTCATTCTTGCTCGTTTCCTCCCCTGGCACTAGGACATAAGGTCCACGAGAAGCTTAGACCTTTTGGTTTACCGGTGCCTCCCCAGCCAACTCTGAAAACATTACCTAGAACACAAAGATGCTCAATAAACATTTACCGAATGACTAAATAGAATTTCTTACCAAGCTCCTGGGGTTCCCACATATAAGGATCAACTCCCCCATAACTGAAAGACTCATATCCTTGGGTCCCTGATTCTCCTCGGTCATCATCTCGTTTCAACAGCCTGTTCTTAGCTTTCTTAGCCTTCTGGACAAGACCTTGAAAAAATGAAACAAACAGCATAAATGATTCCATGAAGAACATCCAGTAAAGAGTCAAAGGAAATCTTAAAACACAAGAACTGAAGACATAATTATGCTTTATATAAAAATGCTCAAAAAATTTTTGGATCCCAAATAAAATACAATTATAAGCACACAACCACTGTATTACAAATACCACAGAGCAATCTAGTCACTTGGCGGTATTAGCAATAAGGTGGTTTGTGTGGCCAATGCATAGCTAAATTACTGCTCACTGCCAAATACAAGCCCAATTCAATAAAAGGCTTAAAATTCTGTGAGGGGACCAAGGTGATGGAAGTGTTTTCTACTATGTCTTAATTGGGGAGATGGTTACATGGGTATGTACATTGATCAAAATTCACTGAATTGCAGACTTAAAAACTTATGTGTAAATTATATCTCAATTAAAATAAAGATTTTTTAAAATCAAATTCTATAGTACTAATTTATTTACCCTAGGGACTCATGAGTAAACACTTCTTGTTTACCTCCTGAATGAGATTCAGCCAAACCAACATCCCAGGGCTGCTGTTCCCCATAATGCTTAACTGTACATAGAGTTCTTCTTCACCTATTCACTTACTAAATGCATGTGTGAGAATATTGACAAAAAGCTTCAAGAAATATATGACACCTACAACATAACACAAAGGGAATTAGACTTGGTAAGAAGAGAAAATGTTTCCTGAGTTGATCCCTTGTATGTACCAGGCACAGAGGAAAGTGCTTTCGAATACATTATGTCAGTTCGCGCTCACATTGTAATGCAGGTGGTATCCCTACTTACAAATGCGGACAGAACATCAAAGAGGGGGAAAACTTGGTTCACCCAAAATCAGAGAGCTTATGAGCAGCAGGGCTAGAATTGGAAACCTCATATATCTGAAACGAGAGCCCCAACTCTCCCTAGTTAGTATCGATTTGAATACTATGCCTATGCAGAACAGGGGTTCTGCCACCTGCACCGAGGTAAAAGGACCTACTATTAAAATGGAACAACAGTCTACTGGTGGGAAGAAAAGTCACAATTCTAAGTTGCTCTCATTAATGTTCTTAAATCTTGGGTGACTGCTATCCCTCTCTGCTACTAGAATCCAATAGGAAAAATCAAATTTAAAACAAAATGATATAATGCAAAATGATATAACAATACAAAATGATATGATTTTGAAGTACAGTGTCTCTGAATAACATTAAAAACACTCCCATAGGTTTTCAAATATCTAGATAAATGCAGATATGGAGGGGCTGGCAGGTAGGGGGTAAAATCAATAGGTTATAGACATGTCTTTGTTAGACAGTCAGGCTAATATGCAAATTTCCTGATCATCAGTCATTCTCATGATAGCTTTCTTCAACTGGAAAAACAAGGTCTTCCAGAACTAAAGGACACCCTCTAAAATATATTAGTCTTTCTTAACAGTGGAGAAGGAAGTATCTGATGTAAACAAAGGGTCTAGCACACAGGAAATTTAAGTTTGCAAATACCAATTCATTTTTGCAAACAAGAGTAAACTGTGTCAAGTTAAACAGGCAGCCCATGCCATTTAATCACTTTAAGAGGCATAGATAAATTGCCTGGCATCCTTCCCAGGCTTGGTGTAGCCCTTTAAGAGAGGCCAAGTAAGAACAATCCCATATGCTTTTTAAAGCATTTACAAAACAGAAGCCAAAGTTAATTCTCACCCATTTCTTCTTCTCACTGTAGATGTGCTAAACTGAAGCTGAACCAAGGATGAAGCCCAAACCCACTGACAACTTTTTAGTAATATCAAGTTTATATTTTCTTTTTTAAACTGCCTCCAAAATGCGAAACCACGAGTCACTCTTGGTTTTAACATTCCATTTCCCTAAACCAGTAATGTCATAAACCTTCTAAGAATCAAAACACCAAATGGAGAGGTGATCTGCTATTCAACGGACTTTCTCAAAAATCTTTGATATCAATTTTTAAAACTTTACTTTCCCGATTCTGAAACATGAAAACTACAACATAATCAAGAATTCCTTCACTACTAAAGAATGCTTAACTCAAATCTTTTGGTTAGCAGTAGAGGTAGAGGTAGAGAGGGCAGGGGGAATGGAGGGGAAAAGAACAAGTGAATACTTTCAAGTTTCTTTCACAAAAAGCAAAATTTCTACTCTATTTAGTATCCTCCAAATAGACTCTATATCTATTATTCCCTAAATAACCTTAAACATTTTTCCTCTAATTAAAGGGTTATCACAGGAATCTGAGGACATTCTATAACCTCTTTACTCACTGGCATCAAAGTCTTAGTGATATCACAGTACATGACCCAGTTCAGCAGACACTGACTGGACACTCATTGAAAATTATGGAGGCCCTTCAGTTGTCCAAAGGAAACCAAGATAATCAGTTTGTTTTCCAGCTGCAGAACACACTGCAATTGGAATACAGGACCTCACATCATCAGTGATACCATGTGGAAAAAGCAGCATTAGACTTAGAGGTCAATTCCTATGTGACTCTGGATGAGTTATTTAACATCTCCAATCCTCATTTTTTCTCTGTAAAATGAGACCAACCACCTTCCTGTAGGATTTATTGAAGAGTCAAATGGAATAACATATGTGAAAGAACTCTGAAAACTATAGAGCACAAAAACTTTTTTTTTTTTTTTTTTTTTTTTGGCCTCCTGTCAGTCTTGCTCCAACCAGAAATCACCTGGTCCATCATAGCCCTTAGGATTTTGAAAATGTTTTGTCATGTTTTTTGATATGTTACAAATGTTAACACTTTCAGTAACTCTTTTTTACTGAACTGAAAAATGTGAGAGTGTGACTTTTTGATTGCAGGGTGCATGTTACTGGCAATGTGTGGAGGCCAAAGTACACTTAGGAATACATGATCATTCCTTGCTGTCCCACCCAGCAAAGAACTGTGAATACAGCATCCAGATCTCTACTCTCACTGCCTTCAGACGTGCTACCAGCTGTAAGAAGCAGGTTAGATGAATCACTAAAAAGTGAACTCTAGAGCAGCAGCTTTGTATTTAGGGGTTAGACTCTGAAGTCCAGGAAATAAACACTGTATAGTTAAAATTACTTTGAAAAACTATATCTGCAACTCTCTAAGACCTAAGCCCTTGGAAGCTCAAATACCAAGTTTTAACTTTTTTGGTTTTCTTTGCTTTTCTTCTATGACATTCCTTTTCCTGGGCTGCAGAGGACAAGGCCCAGTTTAAAAAAGGATGGCAGAAAGGTTTTGAATTTGTGACAAGTAAATGAGTCAACAATGTGCCTCCACTTTCATAGCAAAGGAAAGAAATTCTACTCTAAAACCCTCTTAGGCTGGCAGTTAGATAATTCAAAGTCTATCAAGAGATGGCAGAGCACAGTAATTAGGTTTAAAGACTGGCTCTGCCTCATTGTGTGACTTTAGGCAGGTTATCCAATACTCTGTGTCCGATACCCTTATCAGGAAAATGGGGTTCATGGTGACATAGCTATTGTGAAGATTAAATGAAGTTAATATATGGAAAGACTCAACAATGCCTGATACATGGTAATCACTAGATATATGTTTGTGACTATTATTATTTATTTATGACTGTTATTATCATATTCTGGCAGCAACATGGAAGCTGATGAATACTATCCCATGAGTTAAAGCTCCCGCTGACAGAATGGGATAAGCAAAATCTTCGCCTCTTACTTTTAATTTGCCCTTTGACATCACGGTCTTCCCCAGAGTGCTCTTCCTCATAATGTGAATGAAGCTGATAGAAAGACTGCAGGTCCTTCAGGCACAAAGGGCAGAGGAAGCCCTCCCTCACTTCCCCTGGGTCATCCAGAGAAGCCATGGCAGTGTCTCTCTCAAGCCCCACAAAGCGGGGGCCTCATGCCAAGAGTCAGCTTGATTCCTCTGCAACGGACCAGGGTTCCCGCAACATTAGTTCAACCAAGCAGCACATGGATGATGAGGAAGTGCTATCATGGCCCTGGATGAGATCTCCTCTCTGGAGTAGGAGAAGCCTTAACAAAGGAAAGAAAAAAGTTCTAATCAGACAAATAACCAGCAATTGAAAATTTTCTTTGTTTTTTTTTTTTTTTCACAATTCAACAAGGGTATTAATGTTTGTTCAGCACAAGTTTGAGAACACAAATTGCTTTCTCAAATCCTTAGACCAAAACACAAAACCATCTTAGATATGATAACATCACTGGACGACAGCAACTCAATAAAATGGGAAGCAAAGATTCTTAAAGAAAGGAAAATTCAACTTCAACAGCAAACACAATGCCAAGACAATGTTCTAATGTTCTTTCCAAATGGTTCAACTTCCTAATTTGTAGATCATGGGTAATGTCTGAAGTAGTTATCAACAAATAGAAGTTTTTCTTTGACTCTTCTGAACCTTGATCATTGATTCAACCACATGTGTCAAAAATGCAACAATGAAAAAGAGGTAGTGTCTGCCCTAATACACAACCAAAACCAAAACCAAACCAAACCAAAAATCCCAATCTCAGTCTAAGGAGGAGTATTAAAAACCTAGTGGTCAAAAAGGAAAATCTAATTTGTATTTTATACTTATAGAGCACTTCCTCTCCAATGAACTTACTAGATTTTATAAACTAGTTAAGTGACAGTTGAGCTGGAAGCCTAATGTTCTCATTGCTTCAAAAATGAAAAGATTTGGTGCTTAAACAATTCAGGGCTTAATAAGTTACATTTTCAGTTTTACTGGTCCATGACAAAGTCACTTCCAGTGTCACCTCAGAGACTCCTGGCCATAAGGACAACCCAGACAAAATCATTCCACAAAAGCAGAGACGTTTCTCCCTAAGAGCTTGAAGCTGCCAACCACTGTAGAGAATGAGGGGAATGTATGACCCTCGGCTTTGGATAGATTTGCTTAGAGGGCCACTGAGGAGGGACTGCCTGCCTGGTCCTCAAAGCTGAAGGGTGGCAGTGACCTAGAAAATAAACAACTGAAACACCAAGTCCCTGCTCTTTTCCTTTAGCTAAGAAATCCAATGACTATGTACAAGTGGATCTTAGCCCCTTTTCCAAATAGTCACTGAAATAGCAGCTCCAGTTCCCTCCCCAGCCAGCGGTTCATCTGACACCCTGACAGCCCCCTTCCTTCCTGTGCACTCACCCCTAAAAACCACAAATCAAACACACTACACACCCTTTACAACTCAATCCAATCTCACTTCCTCAAGGAAATGCCTCTTGAAGCATTCTCCCATCTGACAGTTCCTGCACTTCTTCACAGCCATGATCTCAATTTATATCACAAATATATTAAGTGACTAAATACATAAAATGTAAGCTCTGTAAGGACAGAGACTATGTCTGTTTTCCCCCACTATAACCCCAAGGTCTAGCACAGCGCCTGGCACCAACTACGAAGAAACTCAATGAACGAACTGTAAGATCATACAACCACACACGCACCACAAAACCATCTACATAAACCACCAAGCCAGACCACACAACCATAACGTATGCAAGTCCTCACACTCTAAACCATGCAAAAAATCAAAATAAGCCCTACATATCTTGCACCTATATTCATTCGGCGTGAATGCTATGCGGCCCCATGCCGCATAAACTACACATCCCACAGCCGCACTCGTTACCGCGTCACGACCGCACACAACCCGCCTCCACCCGACTCGACACGATTATGCATACGTAGCAAAACCACACACATGAACAACTCAACTGCACAGTGCAGACACGACAACTTCACACATCACACGCCACATAAAACGCTACAAACAACTGCACACAGACTGCACCAAACGCCTCGACCTCACACAACCAGAGAACCAAACATGACCATCCGGAGGACCACCCACGCACCCCTCAAATGCTCAACACACGCCCCGCGTCACCACACACCCAAACAGACCCTACTCAAGGCAAACACACACAAGAGAACTGCACGTCCCGAAAGCCAGCTGGCCCACCACGCACGTCACACCCACCACAACCTCTTCGACCCACACCCGCACGGCCCGCCCGTCTCCGTGTCTGAGGCGAGCAGCGCCCCCGACCCTCAGGCCTGGCCCGACCCGCTGTACCAGGCCGGGCTCCCGCTGGCTCGCAGGCCCGTCCAGTCCTCGGGCCGGGCTCTGGGCCTCCGCGGCTCCTCACACAGCCGCAGCCGCCATCTGCATCGGTTGCTTGGCGCTCGGCAGGCACGCCTGTGGCGACGCCGAAACCGGAAGCAGCTGACAGCCGCCTGCGGAGCGCCGAGTCTTCGAGGGCGCGAAGTGGGCGGGGACGGATTCCGACAGTGCTGGGCGACCGGAGGCGTCTGCGCAGGCGCTGTGAGAACTAGCAGAGCGCCGCTCGGTAATTTGCGACGTTTTGACGTCCCAGGTACTTACGTACAATACAATAAAACCAGCCCTCTTGCTCTCCACCCCTTTGGTGGGAAAACTGAAATCTGTACGTAGTGTAATTCTTTAGCTCTTGACCAATGTACGATAAATGAGCCAGCAGGGTTGGGGGGGGTGCAGTCTTTAACACCTCCTACCCCACTCCCAAATACAGTTCCAAATTAATTTGAATCAAAGTTCCTGTGAGCTAGAGATTAAAGGGTTATTCGGGAGACTTGGAGGATGTGGAATGATCTCAAATAGAACCACATGAGCGTGGGGACTTGTAATGGGAGGGTGTATCGTCTGGAAGGTGTATAGCATGGAGAAATCTGTGACATCTTCAAATGCAAATCAAAACCACAATGCAGGGGTAGGGAGGGAGTAATTGGAGGAAGGTGGTCAAAAGGTACAAACTCCCAATTACAAGATAAATAAGTACTAAGGATGCAATATGCAACCTGATGATTATAGCTAACGCATGCTGTATGATACGTAGAAAAGTTTTTAAGCAAGTAAATCCTAAGTGTTCTCATCATAGAAAAAAATTATTTTTTGCTTTATTATTTTCTTTTTATTGTATATGAGAAGATGAATGTTAGCTGAATCTATTGCAGTTATTTCACAATGTATGTAAATCAAACCATCGTTCTGTATGTCTTAAACTCATACAGTGGTGTATGTCAATTCTTTTTCAATAAAACAGAGAAAAACACAGCATACAATATAACCCCCACATAGGCAAAAACAAAAATAAGTATTGGCAAGGTAACAAGAAGAAACAAGTATTGGCGAGGAAGTGAAGAAAAGGGATCCCTCATGCACTGTTAGTGGGAATGTAAATTGATGCAGGCAATATGGAAAACAATGGAGGTTCCTCAAAAAGTTAAAAATGGAACTTCCAAATGATCTAGTAATTCTACTTCTGGACATTTAGCCTATGAAAATGAAAACACTAACTTTAAAAGATATATGCCCCCTACTATGTTCATTGCAGCATTACTTATAATAGCCAAGATATGGAAGCAATCTAAGTATTCATTGATTGAAAAAAGAAGTGATATTATGTGTATGTATATATAACAATATGATTCAGCAGATGCTCTCAACAACGTCAATGGACCTTGAAGGCATTTATACTAAGTGAAGTAAGTCAGACAGAAAAAGACAAAAGCCATATGATCTCTCTTATATGTGGAATCTTGAAAAGACAAAAAACTGAGCTCATAGATACAGAAAACAGATTGGTGGTTGCCAGGGACAGGGAGGTTGGTGGGGTGGCTCAGCGGGGTGGGGTGTTGGCTCCACTTCTGAACAGAAGCACTGATTGCGCAACTATCATTGGGCCTCCATTACCTTCCATTTAAGGACATGGAGCTCCCAGGGTGGGGAGCACTGAGATTTTGGAAGGCAATCGCCAGGGGAAGGGCAGTGAGTCAGAGGTCCAGAGACCTAGGTTCTAGCCCTGGCCACACCTTACTGTATGACTTTCAACAGTCCCCTTCCCCTCTCTAAGCCTCAGTTTTCCCTTCTGTTCAGGTAAAATGAGTTCCAAAGACTTTCAAGATCTTTTATTTTTTCAATCTGATAGCCAAAAATAATATTTTTTTTAACTTTATGGGGTTGACAGGAGTGGACAGTCACTCCTATTTGTGTATTGACACACACTAGAGCCTTGCCAACTTGTCAGAAGCAAAGCAACAGACCCAGCTGGTTCTCATAGTCCCCTCCTGGCTTGGCTCCCAGAACATGGAGAGTGAAAATACCTTGAATGTCTGAAACTGGATTAGTCCTAGAACTGACCATGCTTATCAGCAGGACTATATTTGAAGTCAGGTGATGAACTTTTAATTAAACCATCACGTTTTTGCCTGTCATTCTATTATTTACAAAAGCCAATGTCACATTCACCATTTCATTTCTTCAAAAAAGTTATAACGTGGCTGTAGCCTGTGAATTAATTCTGGAAATCATGATGGATCAGCCACTGATATTACATTGAAATTTTTAAGAAAGGTGGTGGCAAAGATCTTCCTGTATGCTTTACAGTTTATCAAAAGTACTTGCATTATTAAATCCTTTGGGTAACTATATAATTAGTTCTATTTAATATTAATGATAATGACTAATATTTACTGAGCGATTTGTATGTGCTAGTCACTATTATATGTACTTTACATGTCTTAATTCCTTTAATTGTAGGATAACCTTATGTGGTACAAACTAATGTCGTTCTCATTTTATAAGTGAGGAATCTGTGGCACAGAGAGGTTAGGAGACTTGCCCAAGGTCACACAGCTGGTAAGTGCTGAACCCAGAGTCATCTTGAGACTTTCACAACCCCTACTTTTTCTTTTTCTGTGAAGCCCTGATCTCTGAGCCTTTCTGCATCTCTTAGAATTTTCCAAGGACCAAGCATGTATGAGGCATAGAGATAGAGAGTGTAAGAAGAATCAGGCAGGATGGTCTTAGTCTTCAGGGAAGCCTCAACCATTAGGAGACACAGCAGCTCATAAGTCAATTAATTTAAAAAAAAAAGACAAAGAAAAAGAGGTATGCACATGTGTGCAGATGCTCTGGCATCAAAGGGGAGGCTGATGAAATCCCCTGTGGCATCCTCCAAGAGGTGGCAACACATGAGCAGAGCCCTCAGGTAGAAATGATCAGGAAGAGCCTTCCAGGCTGGGGCAATGGCATATGCAAAGGCATGATCATGGGGAAGAACATTCGTCCTTTGAGAAACTTAGAAAATTTCATTCTCAGATTCATATTAAGGTACTCCTTCTTCCCAGCACTGCAGGGAGCTGCTTCTAATGGTAGCATCTCAGACAGATGGCTTTCTTCACCTTGCCTTCCACCCTAGGGCGCTCTCCCCTGCCCCTTTGTCCCTTTCCCTCGCTCTCTCTCTTTCTGACCCTTTATTGTCTAAATTCATCCCAAACAGCACAAGATGCCTTGGCATCACTTGAAAATCCCTGAGCAGGAAAAGGAAATCACCACGTGGGTAAGTGTACATCAGGGGAAGGGGTGCGGCACAACATGGAACTCCCTAAAGATCCAGGCTGGCCAAGGCCCTACCTACCTAGGCCTCTGCCAACTGCCACTGAGGTTGTGAGCAGGCTGGTTGAGCAGCTAGAGAATGGCACACCGCATCTGCTGGCACAGGGAAATGAATGTAATGATGGAAAGACTGTCAGGGCCACAGGAGGGCAGGGCCTGGTCTGGAGAACTGAGTGTGACCAGGGGAGGCAGGTGGCAGCTGTTCAGGGTCAGAAAGGAAACAAAGAATGGAGGAAAGAAAAGGGAGAAAGAGGGAAAGAAAAGAAAGAGAGGGAGAAAGGAAGAACAAGAAAAAAGTTAAGAGGTGGCCAGGCATCATGGTTATAAGCACAGACTCCGGAGCCAGTCGCCTGAGGTGTGGATCCCAGCTCCATAGTTGTGTGATCCCTAGTGGGTCACTTAAATTTTCTGAGCTTTAGTTTTCTCATCTGTAAAATGGAAGAACAATAATACCTACCTCCTAGGCTGGAGGATTAAATAGGTTAATATTTGGAAAGTGCTGGAGCAGGGCCTGGCATATAGGAAGAAATATGTAAATGTTAAATAAAGAAAAAGGAAGTGAGATGCCATTCAAATGCCTTGACAGTTGTGTCAAGCTGAGCCAGATACTGCCATAAGAGGTGTGAGGATCTAATCTGGTATTATGGAAATGTCTTTGAGAGTCATAGCCCTGTGGATGAGGAGTCAGAATAGAGTCAAATAATAACTACATTCATTGAATCTTGTGGGAGAGGTGTGTGGGTAGGGGCAGTCTCAACAGACCTGAAAAGTAGGAAATATGGTCTTAACTTGAAGACATGTGAGCTGCAAGGCCACTCTATTGGCAGATCATTGGCTGGCCTTCCCTTTGACAAAGCAGGGCCATGGCCAGTCTACAGGGGCTTTTGGTGAATGGGAAAGAGATCCTCCTCTCTCCAACAGATGCAGCTCTGTGCCAGGACTCAAGCCCTGAGCTTAATGAGTAGGCTGCAAACTGGATTTCTGCTCCCCCTCACCCCCTCAACTACACACCTGCAAGATGGTGTCATCCTCAGATTGTGAGAAAAAAGAGCTCAGTGTCATCCTCAGATTGTGAGAAAAAATTCCACTGGTTGTCTGCAGCTTCATATCTCATTCCTCTGAGCTAAGTATCTGGAGATAATGTACACTCTAGTCAGTTGAGAAGTTAACCCCAATTCCAACCCATATTTGAAATAATATGTGTATATGTGGTATTTTAAGTATTTAAGGTATTTAAGAGAGTTTGACATGCAGAGCATCTAACACTTTAGTCTTGTGACTTCAATTTAAAATGTATAGCTCAGAAATTTATTTAGGCATGCAATTTTAGATTAATTTAACAACCTGTATATTGAACACCTGCCTAGGTGAGTGACTGAGCTAAACCAGACAGCAATTCTTACTCTCATGAAGCTGTTCATTATACATTATATGGTATGTTATGTACATTATATGGTGTGTTAGAAAGTGGTAAGTGCTATAGAACACAGAAAAACTCCAGTAAAGGGGAAGGGGAGTGCCAAGTCGCAGTATTTAGTAGGGTGGTCAGACTAAGCCTCACTGAGAAGGCAGTGAGAAATGAGCCATGTGGCTCTCTTAGGGGCTATCATTCCAAGCAGAGGGAACAGCCAGTGCAAAGTCCTCAAGGCAGGGATATGTCTGACAGGTGGAAGAAAAAGTAATGAGGCCAACCTATGTTCACAGCAGCATTATTCACAATAGCCAAAAGGTGGAAACAACCCAACTGTCTATTAGTGGATGAATGGATAAATAAAATGTAGTCTATCCATAAAATAGAATATTATTTGGTCATAAAATAGAATAAAATTTTGATATATGCTACAATATGGTTGGACTGTTTTCATTATGCTTAGCACAATAAGCCAGGCACAGAAGGACAAATAGTGTACGATGTCACTTACATGACATACCTAGAATAGGCAAGTTCATAGAGACAGAAAATTAAATAGAGGTTGCATTTGGCGGGGGTGGGGGGGAGGGATGAGGGAGAGTTGGCATTTAATGGGTGCAGAGTTTTCGTTGGGATGAGAAAAAAGTTTTGAGCATTTATAGTGGTGCTGGTTAAACTACCTTGTGAATGTATTTAATGCCACTGAATTATACACTTGCAAATGGTTAAAATGATAAATATTATGTTGTGTGCATTTTATCACAACAAAAAAAGATAATGAGGCCAATGTAGCTGAAACAGAGGAAGAGAAAGAGGGAGTTATTGGAAGGTCTGAAAGCTCAAGGGAAGAGAACAGGTCATGGCTATTGTAGAGACTTTGGCCTTTACTCCAAGTGGAGTGGGGTAGGGGAGAGTTGGGAGTAGAGAAGGAACAGGATCTGACCTCTGGCTTCTGTGTTGAGAAGAGATGCAGAGGGCAAAAATGCCAAGTGTGCTTGGCACATAGTAAACCCTCAGCAAGAATCAGTTGAAAGGATGCATGCCGAGTGTCTGAAGGGAAACAAACTCTAACAGTTATTGCCTGTGGGGAAGGGAGCTGGCGTAGGAGGGCACCTTTGCTTTCACAGTGTACTGTATACTCTTTGTGGGCTGTACACACAGTGAGGAGAGGCCTGTGCAAAGCTAAGCTGGCCACCAAGGGGCGCCATATGACCACATAAGAACCACGCAGAAAACCCAGTTTTTCGAAGCCAACTTGGTTCTTAGATTCTTGTCTGATGCCTTCTGAGGTTCCCTCCTGCTGTCCTGCAGAGGAAGGTGAGCACCCAGCGGCCTGGGGTGGGAGAGTCATTTCTCCTCATGAAGCCCCCACCCTACCGAATTGAGCCCCCTCTCTCTTGCAGCCAGTGAGAGTATGGAGCTCAGGAAGCCAGCGCACTGCCACATTCTGGGCTGGTTTTGTGCCTTCAAAAGAGCTCATGGGTTCTTTTCTCCTGAGGATGCCACCCCCAAATTGGCTTTTCCCACAGCCCTTCCATTGGAGTAAACAGCTAGGTGCACCAGCCAAAAACCTTGAGGTCATCTTTGACTCCTCCCTTTCTCTCACACCTCACTTCTAATCCATCAGTGAGTCCTGTTGGCTTTTGAAATTGATCTAGAATATGCCCACTTCTCGCCTTGCTGCCACCCAACCATCTCTCACCTGGATGACTGCAGTAGCCTCCTCCCTGCTCTCCCTGCCACTATTCTCTCCTCACCCTACCTCTACAGCCTCTGCTCCCATGCAGACAGAGGAATCCTACTGGAACAAAGTCAGGCCATGTCCCTCCTGTGCTCAGCACCCTCCTGTGGCTCCCACCAAAGTCTTCACAATGGCCCACAGGGACCTGCATGACCTGGCTTGCATACCCTTCAGACTCACCTCTCACAAACCTCCCCCGGGACCTTGGTATGCAAGCACAGTGGCCTCCTGCTCCTACTCTCACAGGCAGAGGATGCTCCACCTTCAGCATCTACTGGTCCTGTGCCTGGGATGCTCTTCTCCCAGATTCTTAAATGCCTGTCTCCCTCACCTCCTCAGGCCTCTGCACGAATGTTACCACCTCATGTTACCACCCTATCAAGATAGCACATCCCAGGCCAGAGCTGGAACCAGGCGGGGTAAGCGAGGCTCCTGGGGTGCAAAATGTAAAGGAATACTCACTCTCAGGACCACTCAAGCACTGGCCTCTTTTTTGCATTCTGAGAGCCCCATTTGCTTTACTTTGCTTCTGGCCGTTCACCAGTACCCCACTCCCTTTATCCTCTGTGCCTGTGCCCTGTGTTCATTTTCTTCACCCCTTAGGCATATGTGCGTGTGTTTAGTGATTGCCTCCCTCCCACTGGGATGCTAGCTATATTAGGATAGGAATTTGCTTCATTTTCTGCAGTATTCCCATGCTCAGACTGTGCTGACACATAATAGGTCCTCAATAAACATTTATTGAAGGACTCAGTAAAGGAATGCGTGATCTTGGGCAAATCAATGAATCTCTCTCAGCCTCCATATAAAATGAGGATGGTAATAGTCTATACCTCAGAATTTGGTGAGAATTGAGATTTTGCCATCTAATGCGAGTCACATGGTTTCTGATGTACAGTAGGCAATCAATAAGGGTTGGCCGTTGTCATTATTCGTATTAAGCCATGGATACGATATTAAATAAAATAATGTAGGTTGCTGTAACAAACCAATTTCAATATTTTGATGCCATAATGTAACATGTAAAGGCCAGTGCAGGTGTTCCTGGTCAGTGGGTCAGTGGGTGGAGGAGGAGGCAGAGGAGACATCTCTCTATGCAGTTATTCTTCATTCTCTTGGGGATTAAAGAACAAAAAAGCTCCTGCCAGCTTCAGTGCATGGCCTTCAAGGTCATCTAGGAGTTGATGTTCAGCCAGGAGATGGAAGAAGAGAGAGAATGGAGAAAGTCCATCCACTTTTAACCACTTGAGCTGGAACATCACTTTCTCATACCTTCATTGGCAAGAATCAGTCACACAGCCACTCCCAGATGCAAGGGGGCTGGCAAATGTCATCCCTGGCTGGGCAGCTACATCCCACAACAGCTCCATGCCACAAAAAGAAGCATGCATCTCCAGTGGACAGCTGGTCGTCTGCTTCAGATCGTTTCTCAGATGAGGTCTACAGAAGAAAGCTTCAGGCTAAGCCTGTGTTAGGCTGTCAAGTCACCAACTTTAGCAGGCTGGTGTGAGAACGGGTGGATACTTCCACCTCAGGTATCCACCGTGTGTACCCCAGCCCAGAGAAGTGCTCTCCTGGATTGGAAAAGATAGTGGTGGAAATCTCATGGCCTCAGCTTTCTCTCTCTCTCTCTCTCTCTCTCTCTCTCTCTCTCTCTCTCTCTCTCTCTCTCAGCCTATCTTTAATGCTGGGCTTCCGCCCAATACCCTCCTATCCAACAGATCAGAAAACCCAGCATGGCTCACCAGAGCAAACTTGTGAGGAGCAGAGCCCTGAAAAAGTGGTAAAAGAAATGGAGAAGAGTCTGGGAGAGGCCGAGGCTTCCCCTACATGTTTAGGGCTCCTTTCACTGGCTTTGCGGGTAGCCATACCTCCCCTACTTTTCACTTTTTTCTCCTTTTAAAAGGAGAAACACCATCATCATCACCGTTAAGTGAACATCTGTTGCTCTTTCTTGGCTTGCATACAGCTCCCTTTCCACTGGTAACATCTCTATGTCCTTGAGGAGCCCCTTCCCCTGTCTCAGCCTATGTGATTCAGGTAATATCCTTAACCTAATGCTATGGAATTTGCCATCGAATCCAGAGTTTTCATGTGAGATTTAAAACTCTGCTAGGCCTTTCCTTTGAGCAGCCTCCCATAATCCCACTGGCCTCTCATCTTGGCAGAGCCTCCTTCCTTCTGTAAAAGCCCTCTGTCTACTCCTGGTAAACCCCTCAAAATCACTTGTACACAGGACATCTTCTGGGGAAAGAGAGGTCTCCTCTGGCCAGGTACTTGCCCACATGGACTGAGAGTCAGAGGCTTGTGTAGGCAAGAGAATTCCCTTGTTATGAAAGCTGTGCCAGTTAGCTATTGCTGTGTAACAAACAGCCTTAAACTTTGACATAAATAGTTGTTTTTGCTTACAAGTCCACAGATTAGCTGGGCAGTTCTGGTCTGGTTTGACCATCTCACACACCTGAAATCATCTGCAGACCAGGTATGCTACTCTGGTGATCTTGGTGGGGCTCTCTCACGTGGTTGGGAGTTGACTGATCTAGAATGGGTTTGACTAGGATGAATGAGCTCTCTTCCATGTGGTCTATCATTTTCCAGCATGCCAACCCAGGCTTGTTCACAAAAAGATAGCAAGCAGAAGCATGCACAGTCTCTTGAGGCCTGAGCTCAGAACTATCACACTGTCGCCTTTGCTTCCTTCTAGCTTTCTATGGGCCAAAGCAAGTGACAAAACCAGCCTAGATCTAAGGATGGAGAATTAGACCCATATCTCTCTGAGAAAAGCCACAAAGGGGTAGATATCACACTGCAGGCTGCCATAACAAAGTACCACAGACTGGGTGACTTAAGCAACAGAAATTTATTTCCTCATTTTTCTAGAGGCTGGAAGTCCAAGATTAAGGTGTCGACAGGATTAGTTTCTTCTGAGGCCTCTCTCCTTGGCTTGCAGACAGCTCTCTTCTCCCTGTGTCTTCACACGGTCTTCTCTCAATGCATGTCTGTGTCCAAATTTTCTCTTACCACAGAGACCCCATATGAGGCCTACCCTAATGATCTCATTTTAATCCACTTACCTATTTAAAGACCCCCATCTCCAAATACAGTCACATTCTGAGGTCTCAGGGGTTAGGACTTCACCATATGAATTTTGGGGGAACACAGGTTAGCCCATAACAGATGAAGGCTGTGGCCATTTTTGTGCTCAATCTACCACAGATACCTATCTATATCCTCAATAAGATGATGACCCTGCAGGGTGGTGTTAGTCACTGATTTGCACATCGAGAGGCTGAGGCTCGGAGAGGGTAAGTGACTTGTGGAGCCAGCACAGGAAGTCTCCATTCTCCTGACTGAAAGGGTTTCTCACATTCTTTTCCCCACCAAGGGAATGTGCTAGGGCAGGCCTCAGGCTGGACACAGGTCATCTGGAAAACCAGTTGTTCCTCTTGGACAAGTTGATATGAGAACAGGGCAGGGGCCAAACACATGATGCCTTCAGGGCCCCTCCACCTCTCATGGCAAAAGCAAATGCAGAGAACATTCAGGTCTCCTTTCCCTTGCCCTGCAGACATGCTGGCTATTTCTAGGAAGTGTGAACTCTGAATTTGGGATGCCAGGTGTACTCTCTGCTCCTCACAGACAAAGGTGGCACTTTATCTCTTGTGAGTCCCCAGTTACATATATGTTTTCCAGCTCTGTCACCCCACTAGACTGTGAGCTTTTCAAAGAAAGAAGTGCTGTCTTAGTTGTATACCAGCCACCTCCTGGCTGTGAGAAGTTGAGCAAGTTATTTAACCTCTCTATGCATCTGTTTCCTCACAAGTCAAGTGGGAGTAATAAGGACCTTCCTCAAAGGATTGTATGAAGATTGAATGAATTGATATATGTAGAGCACATAAAATAGTACCTGCCGCAAAGTCAGCACTCAATAAATGTGAGCTATTATTATTTTTGGAATTATCCCCCAGCGCCCTACATAGGATAGGACCTGGCCCAGGATTTATTTGCTGAATAAATAGATCGAGGAATGACCTTCAACTCCATGAGCAGAAGACCAATGCATGAGCATGGGTAAAACTTTACCTGGGAGAAAAAAAGGAATATCACCAAGTGTGTTAAGCATTTTAATTACAGCGTGCTCCACACCCACTTATGGTCTGGCCTCTGACTTCTGCTCCTAATTTTGTTTGGCCTTAGCAGCACTTTGAGAATCAGAATTTGGGGCATCATCTTCTGCCTGCGTCCTGAACCCCCGCACCAGACCTAGTGGCCTCCCACTGTGCCTCCTAGCCACCTGCTTTAAATAGCCTCCCCTTGCTAACATATAATATGAAACCTGGAGCAGGGCTTATGTAAGATGGACCACCTCTTCCATTTAGCTGAAATCCCCAGCAAATCCCACCAGACTGGGAGCATGCAGCTCTTCTGGCCATTAGGGGGCATCCAAAATTTGTCCTCTCTTGAGAGGCTCAGGGGAGCTCTGGGAACCACCCACCTGTCCATGGTGAGATTTATGATACTAACCCCACACCTTCAGATTGATCTGGATGCAACCTAGACATTAGGATTTGATGCTCCCTGTGTGATTCTGATGTTCAGCCAAGATTGAGAATCACAGCCCCAGAGCCTCTGCTTTCCTCTACCAAAAGCTGGTGGGCTCTTTCTAGGCGCTAAGCACCAGTCTTCCTCCTTGATCTACCTTTTATAGCTAGCAGCAGCATTTCCAACTTTCTGAGTTGTCCCTGTGCCTCCTCTATGATTTTTCCATATCTACAAACTGCCTATTAAGTGAACACAACTCACTTTTAAATTTTAACCCTATTCTAAACATATATCAAATTGTAGGTTAGATATACCTGTTTGATTTTTTAAAATATATATTTAAACAAATGCTAACCTGTTAAAACTTAGATCTATGTTCCACTCAGAATCATTCCGCAGAGCTGGGGGTATATTCACCACACCCGGGAGGGAGCAGAGAGGGGCCACCCAAGGGTATGTGGGATCAGGGAATAAAGTTCACCTCCCAGGGTTGCACAAAAAGGAAGGCAAGGGGATCCTCTCCCAAGTCAAGGATGGCACGTATCTGCCTAAAATCCTTAGACTATCTCTAGGAGAATACACACAAAACTAGTAAAAGTAGCTACCTCTAGATCATCCAGATGATTTTTTTTTTGACTTTTAAAAATAAATCATTTTTTAAAAGAGAAAGATTGGGCAAACGGAAGGAAGAATCCAGAGTGAAGGTGCCAGTGCCAGAGCTCTAACTTCGGCTGAGTGTCCAGCTCTGTCCAAGCAGGAAAGGTGCAGAACTGGGCTGAGGGCACTCAGTGTTTGGGTTACCAGAGACTCACTGACCTCTGTGTGGGATACTTAGGTTTCCTCAGGCCTCAGCCAGGGCAGACCAAGAAAACAACCTTTTCTCTGGGTTCTGGCCCAGTAGGTGCTTTCTGAAGACATGCTATGTTGGCTGCCCACCCCATCCCTAGGTGCTGGGCCCTGCAAGAGAGCCAGGCTGAGCTTGACCAGGGCAAGTAGGAGACTGGAAAGTCTCCAGTCCTGAGGAGCTGGAGGAGGCGTCTGGAGGGTAACTCTGTAGCAAGTTCACAGAGTCTGGGGGCCTAGAAGGCAGAGAAAGGACATCACAGGGAAGTCACAAGGCACCAGATCTTAGCTCAGAAAGAGAAAATTCCTTCTTCCTGGCAAAGCTGTAGTGGTTGTAAAGGCAATTTCTGAGGGAGTGAGGTCCCCATCCCTGGAGGTATGCAAGCATATTCTGAGGAAACATGTGTCAGGGAGGTTGAGGAGAATTTTCCTACCC
The DNA here is from genome assembly GCF_014176215.1 of Rousettus aegyptiacus. Lineage (NCBI taxonomy): Eukaryota > Metazoa > Chordata > Mammalia > Chiroptera > Pteropodidae > Rousettus > Rousettus aegyptiacus. The sequence continues at coordinate 122,678,009 of NW_023416307.1, read as the reverse complement.
TCCTGTCCTTTAAGGGTCTCTGAATGCTGAGTTTCTGTGATTCCAACTTCCTGACACAAGCCCTGCCTCCTCCTCCTTTCTGGTAGGCGAAATGTGAGGGAACGTGGGAGGTACTCCCCTGCCTCCACGTCAATTTCCTTGCCTCCCAAAGAAGAACCTAGGGTCAAGAGCATTGCAGTGGAATGATTAGGGAGGACCTAAGGGTCCTCCAGCATCAAAGATCATTGTTTGGCATTGATATAGGAACTTGACCTTGCAAAAGTGCCTTTAGGGGTATAGGAGATTATGGGAGCTCTTGCTACCTCCAGGCCACTGCCTCTCAGATAATATGGGGCCCCAGGTAGCACAGTAGCCTCCAACTCAGGCCTCCTGCACAATTTGGGCCTCCAAGATATAAAAACTGCAATGAATTTAGTTCAATTTAAAGTATGTTTTAAAGTGTTGTCATTTTGTGGCAGGTAATAATGTTTATATGGTACAAATTCAAAAGGTAGGCAGATCATTTAGTGAAAAATGCATCTCCCTTTCATTCTTCCTCTCTACGGCAACCACCAACCCTTGGTGTCCTCCAGAAATCATCTGTAAACATGCAAACGATATACACATCTCTTATGAAATGTGTTTTGAGCACCTGCTAAATGTTGGGGTGGTGGGAGGATACACAGGCTAAGGAGTTGGACAGGCCTAGGTTTACATGTCAGCTGATAATATTTGGCAATGCCTACCTGCTAAGAGCAAAGATTTGCTTCCTGGGGACCTGGCACTGTTCTGTGATCTTTCTCTGTGTCTTCTTATTTAATTCTCACCATATACTGAGAAGCAGACACCAGACTGTGATTAGACATAAAAGAGATATATTATGAAGGACAATGGGGAAGGAACTAGAGTAAGGTCATCAGATATAGCAAACAAAAATACAGGACACCTAGTTAAATCTGAATGTCAGATGATAAACAATGAATAATTTTTTAGTATAAGTATGTTCTATGCAATATGTCCCATCGATATATTAAAAAATTATTGGTTGTTTATCTGGCATTCATGTTTCTCTGGATATCCTGTACTTTATTTGGAGGCAACTGAGAGAGTTGCCAGACCACGATGCAGGTTCTGGAGACCCCTAAGGGAAGAAGAAAAAAAGAAGGAGGTGGGTAGTATGGTAGGTTGATAATGGCTCCCCAAATGCCCATAACCCAATCCCCAGGACCTGTGAATGTTACCTTATATGGTAGAAGGGACTTTGCAGATATGATTAAGTTGAGGATCTTGAGATGAGGAGATTATCCTGGATTACCCAGGTGGACCCTAAATGTAACTGCAAAGATCTTTACAAAAGGGAGGCAAGAAAGTCAAAGAAGAAAGTGAAAGACATAAGATGAGGTGTGGAGAGTTTTGTCTCACAGCAAGGGGCCTGATGTGCTCCTTTGCTAGGCTGCTGTTGGAACCCAGCCTCCATGCAAATGCTGTGCTTCCTTCAGAGCACAGCAGCTGAGCCAGTCAGTGATACTCCCCATCCTTGGAAACCTCAGAGGCACGTTTTTATGGCTTTCATACACCACAACCTTATTATTCTCATTCAACCACGAAGAACCCAGTTCACAGAGAGGTTAAAAACCTTGCCAAGGTCCCACAGCCTGTAAGTATTGTTGCTGGGATTTGAAACTAAGCAGTCTGACTCTAGAGTCCACACAATTTAACTACAATTTTAGAATGCTTCCCCCATGTGCCTTTGAGTAAAATCTGCCTCAAACACATTTTGGAATCAAGTACAGTGTAGTTTAGGAATAGGCTAATTTTAAAAATATCATAGACTAATAATATCTGGTTTCAGAAATGATGTAGGAAAATGAGTACTCTCAAATCTCATGTACTATGGGACAAGTATAAATTGAGTACAGTCTTTTGTAGAGTAATTGGCAATATTTACAAATATTTTAACTGCCCATGCTCTTTGTCCTGGTCATTTTACTTCTAGGTGTACTATACCACAAAAACTCTCACTTCTGCACAAAGACAGGAGCAAGACTAGTCATTATGGTATTGTTCATAATTGGGAGCGTCGAACATAACTAAATATCCATCCATAGGGGAGTGCAAAATAAATTATGATGCATCCATGTATGAAACATTAAACTGATTTAAGAATAGAGGAGAGCTCTGATGACTAACATAGGGAGAATGCCATGTCATGTTGTGATATTTAAAGAGTCTTAGGATAATGAGCAGAGTAGAGGGACAGTACATTTATGGAAAATGATAGGAAACAATGTGTGAGAGTGTGTGTGCATGTGAATGTATGCAAATATGCAAATGCAGAGGCAATTACTATTGGAACTTCTATTTACTGCTGGGCACTCAGCATGCATCCTTTCAGCTGATACTTACCAGGGGTTTACTACATGCCCTTTTGCCCTCTGCATCCCTTCTCAACACAGAAGCCAGAGGTCAGATACTGCCCCCCTGCTGCTTCTCTGTGTGGCCCTGCATAGCCTGGCTTGCCCCTTTATTTGGGGGCCTGTGAGTAACAAACTATCTTTTCAATGTAGTCTTCGCTTCATCTGTTGGCCCCAGTATACCTGGATAATAATTAAATCTATATTTTAAAACACTACCCACTTCCATATATGAAACGTTACCCTTCAATGTGTGGAACGTGGAGACCTGAAAGTCCAGATTCTTCCTCACCTGCATCCATCTGGAGATGTACTGTGTAAAGTGGACACACCACATGAGCAGCCTACAAGGATGATCAGGAAGTAATGGGCACGTGGGAACACACCCCTCTCATCACCTCTCCTACTCCCTTCCTCATCCTCACTGACAACACTCAGGGCCAACCACCTCCAAACTATGACCCTTGGCTATCTCTTCAAAGGAATGATGGGAGGTGGGAGTTATTAAAAGAGACTCTAATTTTCGCGATACGTATCTGTTTATTACATAAATTTTTAATGATACTCTATTAACTTATTACTTGAGTTCATTTAAAATATTAAAAATGATAATAGGCTTAGGGGGAAAAAAGAAAGAGGCTTATTAAGTCAACGACTGTGTGTTTTGGCAGCAGGAGGAGGCGAGTGCTGTCTTTCACTGGCTTATCATTGGTTTTGAAACTTTTCTCTAATAGAAGCCCCAGCCTGGTGCCAGAAAGAGGCCTCTTACTCAGACCTGTTGGCACTTAGTACCTTTGACGCCAACATCTCTCCACTGTGCTCAGCTTCTGACGGCTTTCTCTGCCTCCTGCCTAGCAGTCTCCAGGAGCCTTCATGAAAGGACAATTACAGAGCTCATTTGTCTGCCTCGCGCCTTTCCCCAACTCATCATGAATCTCCAGGAGCTAGACACTTCCTGCGACAGCTGCCCCCTCAGAAAGCAATACTCAAGGAACTATCCAGGATGTGAGCCCTCAATCACATGATTAATTCACATAGGTTCAAATACCAGTTCTGTCATGTATTTGCTGTGTGACCTTAGGCCAATTCCTTAATCTCTCTGAGACTTAGTTTCTTCGTATGGAAAATGGGAATAAAATAGAATCTATCTCATAAGGTTGTTGGTTTTTTAAATATATCCGAGACTCTTAACATAATGTTAATTTTCAACTGTTAAATTATGTTATTAGTAATCTTCTTGTTTACTCATTTTCTAAATCAACACTCATTGCGTGACTACTGTGTGCCTAGCCCTTGGTTAATTCCCAGAGCTATAAAGCAGAGATTAATCTACTTGTTCTCTGTATGTCGCAGGCTGGTTTGGAGCCAGTGACAGCAAGAAAGAGTTGGGTTAGATACAAAAAAGAACCTCCTAGTATGTAAGGTTAGCAGATTCCAGAGTAGAAGGAGAAAGATTGAGGGACTGACTCTTCTAACGGGGGTAGAACCCAGTTCAGAAAATATTTGGACTACTGAGACCTTCATAACTTTCTAAACTAAACTGGTGGGGTACTGGGCAAGAGAAGAGGAGAAAAGAAGTATTTTTCCAGACAATATTTGGCATGTCTCAGAGGAGCCACATGAAATTTACAACATTTTCCCGAAGAGGTAGATGACCGATAGTTTGATTCTCAAGCCCAGCAGGGCTCAGCCTGGCAGGACCTGGATGGATGAAAGGTTGATAAGAAATAAATGAGACAGGTGCTGAAATTTCTTCTTTGCCAATAAAAGAAAGTTACAGTTTGAAATTGGTTGAGTTTCTCCAGGAAGGGGATGTGATGGGAAAAATTCTCATCTATAATAACTCCATTAGCTGCAGGCACCCAAGGGAGCCAGCTGCTCAGCCCGGCCCTTTCCTATCTGCAGCAGGTGCTGGAGTTGGGACCATGTGGCACTTGAAATAATGAGGCACTTCAAATACAGAAATCTAGCATGGTTTCAGAGGAATGGATCAAACCAGTGGTTCTCAGACTTGAACATCAGAATTCCCCGGAGGGCTTTTTACAACACAAATCCCTGGATCCCAACCTCAGAGTTTCTGATTCAGTCTGTCTGGGGGTGGGGCCCAAGAATTTACATTTCTCACAAGTTTCCAGATGATACTGGACCACACTTTGAGATGCACTCCTCTAGATGAACCCCAGGATTCTGGGGCCAGGCCCATCTGACTCTGACGGCGGGGAGCCTAGAGGAGTTGCCTGACACAATGTGGGAAGAGGTCACAAGAAAACTTCCTGGCATAGGTGCCTGAGTTAAATCTGAAGCTGGGATTGTCCGGGTCAAAAAGAGAGGCAGAAGAATTCCTGGCAAAGGCGTAGTACTGTGTTGGCTAAGAAGAGAAATGTTCGGTCTGCAGTGTGGCTGGATGGAAGCTGAGCCAGCAGTGATGGGCAGCATTTATTTCACAAAGAGCCTTGACAGGTAGGCCAAGGAATTTGGCCTTTGTTCTGAGGGCCTGGGAGTGTTGCTGAGGGATGTCACCAGGAGAGTGACATGATCACAGCTGACTTTTGAAATGATTTCTCTTCAAGGTAGGGGAGTGGGGGTTTAGGTACGATAATTTATTTCCTACCAGGGAGCAGAGAGTAGAAAATCAAGTTGCCTAAAACCATGGCTTGAAAATAGCAGAGCCAGGACTCACCCTGGTGTGTACTTTTCTGTCCACCACCCCGCTGGGTTTGGAGCACAGAGACGGGAGAAAGGAAAGGCGATGATCCCGGTTCTGTCCCAGCTCAGTGTGGGCTTCATGTTCTGATCCACCCTCTCTTGGCCACTAGGAGGACCAACTAGTAAAGTACTACAGGTAGTTTATTATAAATGAGGCTTAGAAAAAGAGCTGGAGCCCGGGACTGAGAAATCACGGGAGTGGGCGGGGAAATGATGCCAGCTCGGAGGGCCCAAACCTAAGCTTTGTGCTGACAACAGAAATGTGATGTTCCCTGGATTATCAGGCCCAGACACAAAGGGGCTACAGCCCCTGCCCACTCCCTGTCAGAGCTGTTGCTTCCCTAGTTCCCTCCACTCTAATGAGGGGCATTCTCAAAAGAAGTGACAGTAGCCCTACTTGCCGGCTCTGCTCAGCAGGCAATAATGAGGTGGTTGGAGAGCCCTGAGGTCACTGGGACCCAAGGCTTTGAGGGAAGGTTGATAAAGAAGGGACTCATTATGATAAGATTGAGCAGGAGGCACTGTGATCTCACAGAGTCAAGTACCTACTACTCTTGCTGCCAAATTTACAAAAGGGAAAAATACATACTTATTATAATAAGGGTGGCCTCCTTTTACTCCCAAAACAATGGTCTTGACTTTCCTGGATCATAGACCCCTTTGAGAATTTGATGAAAGCTCAAAACGCTCCCTCCAACAAGAATTCAATGCAAACTAATAAAGTAATAATCTTGGGAGCTGACATTTATAAAAAATGTGGACCAGGCATTGAGTTAAATGGTTCGCATGCCTAATCTCATTTCATGTCATGCCGCCCTAGATTTTGCTATCTCTACTTTGTGCGTGGGGGACTGAGACACAGAGAGCTTGATAGCTATTGGAGGCCACACAACTAGTCAGTGGTTGAGCTCAAACTCAGACCCAGGTCTCTTGGACTCCAGAGTCTGATTTCTAACCAGCTCACTCTACCACACAAACATATACACACAAGCATGACTCTGGAGGCAATTTCAGGACATGACAAACCCACAAAGGACCTGAGAAGCATCCTTCCCGAGTACTAGGGACATAACCCCCTACCCTCCTCAAAGATCTCACAGTTCAGTGGAAGACAGACATGCTCCCTGATGGTTGGTGTTGTGAAAGGGAAGCTGAAAGCATAGAAGAGGATCATCCAACACAACCAGGAATGTTGAGAAGAACATCCCAGAAGGGACTAATGTCATTAAGTCATGGGTTTTTAAAAGAGAGGTGGGCAAGGGCATTCCTGGCAGATGGAATAGTGGGGGCAAAAATGGTAGAGGCCAGAAAGAGTATGACATGTCTGAGGACAGTGCACAGCTAAGAGAAGAGACAGCAAAGGGTGGGGAGCATGAGAGTCTGGGACGTGGCAGATGACAAGCTGAAATGTCCGGTTCTGTAGCAGTTAGGATGCTTTTGACCGCAAGTAACAGAAACTCCAATTAGAAGTGGTTTAAACAATGAGTCTATTTTATTCTCCTACATAACAGGATGTCCAGAGGTGGGTTAGTTTCAGGGTTGGTTAATTTTGTGTGGCTCAATGGCATCGTCAAGGACTCAGATGTTTCTATCTTTCTGCTCTGCCGTCCCCAGTGGGTTTACTTCTATCTCAGGCTTGTGCCTTCATGGTCAGAAAATGGCTGCCAGATTTCCAGATATCACCTGAGAACATTATGACAAGAAGAAGAGGGATTATTTTTTCCCATGGTGTCTTTGTTTTATCAGTAAGGAAACCTTCCTCAAAGTCCCCATCTTTCTCCCATTGACATCTCATATTTCACTGAGTGATACGAACACCCTTAAACACTGAGTGACACAAACACCCCTAAATAGATCACTGGCAAGAGAATGGAATTTGTGTGATTGGCGTAGGCCCATCAAGATTCACCTCTTCAGAGTTGCATGGCTGCTTGACGCCTGAGCAAAACCAAGAAAAAAATGGGGGAAATGTCTGTTGAGGAAGCAACTAATAGTGTCTGCCACAGGTTCTGAATATGAAAAGTTTTTATTATGAAGGAAATAAAGAATCATCAGGAATTTTAAGCAGGGAAGCATGGTGAAGTCCATGTTTTTAAAAAGATCACCCTGGTGGACAAAAAGAAGGATATTCAGAAGTCAGGAGAAGCAGTGGGGAAATGGAAACAGCAATAGAGTGGGTAAGGGAGGAGAAGAACGGCCCTGGATTGTGGTTAATATTAAGGCACTATTCTCCCCATTGAGAAGGCAAGTCAGGCTCACTGTCTGGTTCTCAGTTCATAGCCAGGGTCAAGAGAAGAGCAGAAGGGACACGGAGAAAAGCCCTCCCTACTTCCAGAGGTTGCCCTGGGCTTGGGTTGAGAGGCTCACATAGGAGCAGGAGCCTGTGCTGTGGAAAAAGAGGAAAGCTTTACCAAGAAGCAATGCCAAGTGAGAATAGAGAAAGCTGCTAGGAAGGCATGACAGAGGCGGAATTTAAATCTCAAACTGAAATTGGATTCTCGACTCTGTCAAAAAGTCTGCAGTGCAGCAGTTAAGAGCCTGGGTTTTGAGATCATACAGAATTGAGTTTTAATCTTGGTTTAGCAGCTCACTAGCTATGTGATCCTAGGCAAGTATCTTCCATTCTCTGAACCTCAGTGTCCTCACCTATAAAATGATAAAAATCTCAATACTTACCTGATAAAACCATTGTGGGAATTACATGTTATTACATATGTAAAGTTCTGAGTTCAGTAGGTAGCACATAGGGAGTACTCTAACTATATCTTTAATAGCAACAACAACAACAATAATAATAATAATAATAATAATAATAATGCTGTGCTTCCCTTGATATAATGGGGATAAGGAGGTAATTAAAGTCTCCCATGATTCTTCAAGCCAGACTGTACTCTGTCTTCACTATGGTACTATTATTATAACTACTAGTAAGGCCGTGTCCATCAGGACCCTGGCAGGAAATAACCTCCCACTGCAAGGAATATCTAAAAAGAGCTTAATGAGGAGACTTTTTATCATTGGGAGGGCAGAGTTAAGGGGAGCACATAAGACAGTGCAGCACCCTGAGGCAAGCAACAGTGGGGAGTCGTTACTGCCCTGCTGGCTGAGGAGCAGAAGAGGGCAGTGCTGGTAACCTAGAGAGGGCTGGGATTGTCAGGATGGGCGGCCCCACAGGAGCTGAGGCATAGGAAGAATGAAGCCGAGAATCTTCCTCGACCTATTTCTGAGCTCCTGAACCGCAGCGGGATCTCGAGGAAGAGGGGCAGTCTGTAGAGATCGGCCTGCTGGATGCAGACAGAGCAAACAAAGGGTCTGGAGGGCAAACAAAGGTGATCCCAAAAGCCAAAGAAGTCCATATTCAGAGTTCACCAAGCAACAGCCAGAAGTAGAAAAGAGCACTGGCTGGGCCTTAAGAAACGTTAGTTACTGACAAGAGAGGTTACAGTTTTGGAGGAAGCGGGGACAGGAAAACTATATTAGACAGTGACTAGAGCCCTCCCCAACATACCTCTCTCTAACCTGGGCAGTGACCTCAGCAATTAGTTGGCAGGAGGTAGGGCAGGAAAAAGGAAGGAGTAGTCCCCACTTGAAAACACACTAAAATAGTGTGACATTTATACACTGCATTAAAACTAGTTGTATTAGAAAGAATCACAAATGACTTGAGGAAAAGTAGAATTTTTTGGCTCATGTAACTGAAAGGCCAAGGGTATAAGGTATGGCTGGATCCAGGTGCTCGAAGTCATCAGACATCTGTCCTCTCTCCATTTGGCTATCTTCTGGTTGGCTTCATTCTCAACCAGATTCTTTCTCTGCACTAGCACTTGTGATGGCCTGTAGCAGCTCCAGGATAACATCCTACTAGTTTAGCTTCTTGAGAAGGGAAAGAGAGAGCCTCTTGCCAAAAATTCCAGCAGAAGTTAGAACTGATGCTCATTGGATAATTTGGCCCACCGCTGAGCCAATTACTATGGTGGGGTGGGGAGATGGGGCCTAGGTCCCGTTCAGAACTAGGAAGTAAGGAGTACCCGCTCTTGGCTGTGTGATCCAGGCAAAGCACTAATCTCTCTGTGCAGACAGAAATGACGTTATCATGAGGAACTTAGGATGATGCCATAAAAACAGGTAAGCAATTAGCTCAGGTGCCTCCCAGTAAGTGTAAACAATGCTGCCTGGAGGTAAGGTATATATCAGTGGTCCCCAACCTTCTTGGCGCAGGGACCACTGTTCCTGTGAGAATCTAATGCCTAATGATCTGAGGTGGAGCAGAGGCAGTGATGCTAGTGCTGGGGAGCGGCTGTCAATACAGATGAAGCTTCACTTGCTCTCTCGCTGCTCACCTCTTGCTGTGTGGCCCGATTCCTAACAGTACTGGTCCATGGCCCGGGGGGCTGAGGACCCCTGATATAAGAGCCTTGGCTAAGAGCACAGACCCTTAAACTTAGAGGCATGAATTGGTAGCTGAGCCTGCCATGTCCTAGCTGTGTGGCCTTGGACAAGAGACTTAACCTCTCCATGCTTTAGTTTCCTTGTGGGGATAACTATAATGATTACCTCCTGCTGTGAAGACTAAATAAGTCAAAATACATAAAGCACTTAGAACAGTGCCTAGCACACAGGAATGCTAAATATCAGCTCTTCTCAATACTGACCTCAAGACCCCTTTAGGCTCTTAAAAATTATTGAGGACTCCCAAAGAACTTTTGGATTATGTGGAGTATATTTATTGACATTTCCTATATTAGAAATTAAAATGGTAATTTTTAAAATGTTTATTTGTTCATTTCAAAATAATTAATCTGTTATGTGCTAACATAAATAAAATATTTTTATGGACAATATAGTTTCAAAAAACAATTTAGAGAGAAGAGTGGCATTGGTTTACATGTTTATAAAATTTTTAAATGTCTAACTTAGTAGAAGACAACTGGATTCTATTATCTGCTTCTGCATTTAATCAACAGATTCAATTTTGGTAGAAGTAGATGAAGATACTCTGGCCTCACACAGACATACAGTTAGTAAAGCAAAGACCTCATAGATCCTCTGAAAGGGTCTTGGGACCCTGGGGATCTTCGGAGCAACACTGAGAAGCACTGGCATATGTGAAGCATAAGAGCCAGCACTCTATAGCTGTCGAGCTTGAAAGCAGACTGGATGTAAATCTCGGATGTGTGGGCAAATCACCTAACTTCTCTGTGCCTCAGTCTCCTCCTAGAGAAGGCTAAATGACTTTCTTCCCTTGGAGTGCTTAGAACAGTGCTTGGCATGTAGTAAGTGCTCCGTAAACACTGACTGTTATAATTATTAACATAATATCTGAGTCTGGCACTAGTAGGAGCTTCCTTTTCTTCCTAGGCCAGGCATCTTTTTGGAGACAATGTTCAACCTCTCAGGAATGACCTGGGGTTCTGTGCTCCACAGGGCTGCTCGGAGACTCTGTGCTCCTCTCAAAGGAGAGTGGGCTGAGCCGTCTTTCTGGGCCACAGGTCCAAAGCAGCTCCACCCACGTGTGCCTGCCAGCCTTTGGCACCTCGGTCAGGTGTACCTGCGTCGGTGCCGGGAAGCTCTCCTTCCCAGCAGCTGGTGATTAGGAAGTTACTCTCCATAATGGACGAGGCCTAATCAGCCTACCAATAATTACCAGGCCCAGAACGTGGCCACGATTCAGGAAAGCTGATCCCCGAAGACTAGAGCCACTTAAATCCTGGCAATCACCACGGGTCCCCTTGGTAACCTGTAACTCTCAGCACAGTTTCGCCGCTCAGCTAATTGATGTTCTCCAAGGCAGTCAGCTCCTACCGGCCAATCGAAATGGGCTCTAATTGCCAACATCCTTCAGGTAAGAAGTCCCACATGTTCTCACGCCACCCAAGAGTACCAAGCAGGAACTGAGTCTCTCCACAAACCAATTCTCTGATTGCATTTAATTAACCAAAATAAGGTTTGCAGAAAGGATTAATTAGAGAACCTATTATAGATCTCCGTCCATCCCGCAGGCTACATACCCAGAGGCCTGCATTGGTGGGCTCATCCATACAAGCAGTCACCACTTAGAGGAGACGACAGAAGGAATTCATCTTATTACCAGTGGAATTTAAATATTTGTGATATTTAAAAATTGTAACTTCAGTTCTGATTCATGTATCTTCAAAGAAAGCAGAGAAGACAGGATTTACAAAAGATGCAGTTTGAAGCAGATTCAAAGGCATGTACTTTGTGAACTTTAAAACAGGAGCTAGAAATATAATCGTGAACAAAACAATTGGTTTCTGCTCTCATAGAACTTAAAGTTTAGGGAGGAAGATAAAACCAAACAAGCAAGTAACAAAGTCCTGTTTGAGATGTGGTGGTTTCAGTAAGGCCTCAGTTTCCTTCCTTCAGTCCTTATAATTTGGACCACCGCTGCTTTTATATTTTCACACATTACTGCCATTACCCTCCACCATGTTGACCCTGCTTTGCCTTGTATCAGAAAACAACCTTTTTCATTGTACATGTATGTGTACTGTGCTCACCTTTGGTATGGGGCCATTATATGTATTTGTTCAGACCATCCTTTCCTTCCAAACGTCTCCCCATATTCATGGCAAACAAGTCATCGGGATCAGCCTACTGGTGGTTATCTGGTGTGGAGTAAGTGCATTTGGCATGCTGACTCGCACATCACTTTTGTGCAGTGGCAGTTTTGGCACTGATGTAGTATAGAAACTCCCCTGGAACCTCGAGGACAAAGTAAGAATTTAAAGTAAAAAAAAAAAGTTTTATATTAAAGATGAGAAAAAAACCTATTAGAGGAAGTCACGATATTGGGATATTTCAAAGCAAAGTAGATCAGGTGATTGCACTGAACTCATGAGAGGCAGCTCCTTGAAGAAATAAATGTTCCCCAGCTTTTCAAAGCTGCCTGAGTGAGGAACAGCAGGAGTAGAAGAAAGACCACTGGACTTCCACTGGACTTGGAGTCTTACAGAACCAGGGTGAGCCCGGCGGTACCATCCATGCAAAATGTGTGGCCTTGGGCTAGTGGCTTTACCTCCCTGAGCTGAGTGTTTCTTGCCCACTATTTCTCAGCCAGAGGGTGCAGATGGTGGATGGAAAGTGCTTTCCTTGCACAGGGCCCTGCATGTTTTAGGTTCCTGCTGGTGCAGTGAAGAGGTGAAACATGGCACCTGCCGAGGGCCTTTTGGTGTCCTCCAAAGTGTTTTAAAAGTAGAGTAATTGGGTAGATGTTACACTGGGTTGCAACATAAACTGTCTGCTCTCTGGTCCTCTTTGGGGCCAGCTTTTCAGGTTTGTAGCAACTGCACACCACCTACAACATTTGGGTTTGCCCTTCCACTTCCCTCTCAAGCCTGGAAATCAAGCAGACCTGATCGCAAATCTCAGCTCCACCTTTGCTCGCTGGGGCCTTCATTCAGACATTCAAAGACTGTTTACTGAGTACTTGCCCTGTGGCAGGCACTGTCCTCGGTGCTGGGGGCAGAAGTGGTCCTTGCTTCATGGAATATAGTGTTTGATGAGAGAGGAGCCATTTCTGAAAAAAATCACCCAACAAGACTGGCAGATGCTGCTGGTACCTCACTCCTTCCCGTCAGCTCTCATCTTTGTGGTACACACAATGTTATCATGAGATTCTTTACCTAAGGGCCTTCTTGTGGTTGTGCACGGGGCAAGCTGGAAGTGCCAGGGAGTTAACATTTCCAGGAGCAGCCCTCAACTTCTGATCAATGGAAATCAGAAGAAAATTTCCAGGTTCCTCACATGTTGAATAGGACAACTCGGAGTTTTATTCTACAGTTTCTCAAGGAAAACTTGCTCCTAATCACTTCCTTCCCTTCCCCAAATCACTCCCCTACTCTCAGACCAGTGCTTCCTGGAATTACACTCCAAATAAACTACTTGCACTCAAATCTTTTCTCTTGGTCTGATGCTGGGACCCAGCCTAAGACAAATACAATTACAAACTGTGATAGCCGCAAGGAAGGAGAGAGAGGCAGTGCCAACATCCCATGGAAGTGTCGTCTGAAGTGACAATGAAGGAGGAGGAGTTACCTAGTGTGAATCATAAAGATTCAGCAGAGCAAACAGAAACTATTTTGGAAATTTTACATAAAAAGGGTTAACACAACAAGCATTCAGCTCTTTGTACTGCCATGGCCTCACAGGTGTATCAGAATCCATCTTTTCTGACAGACATGTGTCCTGATGGGCTGATGCCTGTCTGGTAGCAGTTGTTGAATATTTTGAATATCACTCTTGGAATTAGGCACTTATGATATTGTTGAAGGGGTTGGGGAGCTGGCCTGTAGAATGATGCCACAGAAGCGACCTGCCAGGGAAGCCGTTTCTTCTGTTTCCAATCAGGAAGATGGGAAATAAGGAGGCTGCCACTGGAATTGAGTTAAAAAATTCACAACTTGGAATACAGCAATAAAAAGGAATGACCTACTAAAACATGATGCTACATTACGAATGAAATTTAAAGACATCGTGCTAACTGGCAGAAGCCAGGACAAGGAACCATATGTTATATGATTCTATTTGTAAAAAATGTCTAGAAAAGGCAAATTTATAGAGAAAAAGTAGATTAGTGGTTGCCTGGGCCTGAGGGTGAGGAGAGATTAATTGTAAATGGGTAAAGGGATCTTATTGGGGGTCTCAAAATGTTCTAAACCTGATTTACAGTGATGGTCATGCCACTAGGTAAATTTACTGGAAATCGTTGAATTGCATACTTAAAATAAATAAATATTATAATATGTAATATAAAGTTTTTAAACAATAAAAACAGTTGTTTAAAAATAAAAGTAGCAAAAAAGGCACATACTACTATAGCTGTAAAGCTGGCCAGAAAGCTTCTATCAGCGACTAACTCCAGAGCTGGCATTTGGACACTGGAAAATTGCTGTAGAAACACCACACATCACTATTGCTTTGCTTTCCACCAGGAATGGTCAAAGCAGACTTCCTAATCTCACATGAGAACATCCACATGGAGAACTTACTATGCATTCAAAACTCTAGCTGTAAGGGAATCTGGAAAATTAGTCTTTGCTTTCCAGCTTCCATAATACAGAAAGGCTCCCCAGGAGGTAACATGGAGAGTATGAGAAGTAAGAGAAAAAAGAGGGCTCTAGGCAGAGGGAATAATGTGAATAAAGGCCCTAAGGTGTGTTTAGGAAACAAAAAAGGCCAATTGGATGGGCCATGGTAAGGAATTTGGATTTTATCTTAGGTGAAATGAAAGCTACTGAGATGTCTTATGGAGACTTCGAGAAGGTCCCTCTGCCTGTGTGTGAAGAACGGGTTTGAGTGATAAGAACAGAAGCCAGAAACCAGTGAGGAGGCTACTGCAGCCTCAAGATGAGGGACCAATGGTGGCCAAAAGGAAGGTGGTAGCAGAGGAGCTGGAAGGAAATGTCTAGGAGGTAAAATCTAGAGAACGCAGTAAAAATTAGATGATAGAGGTGGAGAGGCATGGAGACAGCTCCCAAGTTTCAGACCCGTGAACTTAGAAACGTCACTTTATTTGTCTCTTGGTTTCCTTTTCTCTAAACTGGTGGTGACTATGATGGGTAATTCATTCATTCAACAGATATTCATAAGTCACCTACTATGTGCCTGCCAGTAAGTGTAAAACTGCTTTGCTCAATGTCTAGCCCCAGAGCAAGTGCTCAGGAAAAATTTTCTTTTGCTTTTATTCTTTAAAGCTCAACTCAAGTATTCCTTCCCCCAGGAAGGCATCCTCAGTTCTACCCTAAACCACACCATTTTCTCATACTTATAGCTATGACAATCAGTCTCTTCGTTGGGACAGGACTGAACCAGGGTGAGGATGAGGACTGACTAAGGCATAATGCCTGGATGAGCAATATCCCCTTCAGGGCTAAAGGATAGAATGGGGGAGGGACGGGAGGGTCCAAAACACCCCAGATTTCAAATGTTGGCAACTCCAAGAACATGTTATTTCTACCCATGGGGCCTTTGTTAATGCTCTTTCATTCTATCTGAAATATCTATCCTCTTATTTATCCTTGAATTCAGCTTGGTTGTTTCCTCCTTCAAGAATTCTGCTTTACCCAACCATCCCTCTTCTGTGTTCCTCTTACATGCTTTGCTTGCTACAATCGACCTTGCTCACATTAAGTGACCATCCGTCTGTTTGCTTGTCTGTCTCCCCACTAGATGGAGAGCCTCTTGAAGATAGGAAGACCTCAGAAGTCAGACTGGGAAACTAAAATAGAGGCGACCTGATGCTTTTAACATCTATTCAATAAATATCCACTGGGGTAGACTCACCAGGAGTATAACCACCAAGACTACGGCACCTGCCTGCAGCTACTTTGTGCCAGGCCCTGATCTAGGTACTTGGATGAAGGTAGACACATATGAAAAGGGAAAGATGGAAAAAATTTCAGTGGAGATAGAACAAAAAAGAGGCATTTGTGTTAGTCAGAATTGTCTGTTTTAAAGGCAATAACAAATAAACCCTGAAATCTCAGTGACGTAATACAACACAAGTTTATTTCTTGCATATGAGAAGCCTGATGTGGATGAGCAGTATCTAACTTCACCTAGTGATACCAGGGTCTGGAATCCCTCTGTCACATGCTCTGCCATTTCTACATGCAGCCTCCCAGCCTTCTGTGGCAGGAAGAAAGTGAGGCTCTAACTTCCTCATACTAGAAGTGATACCCTTCTGTTCACAGCCCATTGGTTAGGGCTAGTCATATGACTCCCTTGCAACTGCAAGGGAGACTGGGAAATGTAGGGAAGCGAATGGGCCATCTCTGCCAAAGCAAAAGGGATTTTGGGGAGCAGTACATAGACTACCTTAAGGACAAAGCCATAATGCCTGGTATGGGTTCACAATAAAGCCCCATGATTTTTTCATGATTGGCAAATGAAGGATAGAAGGAACAAGCGGGTCAGCAAGGTTCTGTTTTGAGCCCCCTTTAGTCCTGGAACACTAAAGCTAAAAATGCCATTTATCAAGGGTCTGCTTGGTACCAGGCACTGTGCTAGGACTGTACACATATCACTCCATCTCATGTAATCCTTAGAATGACTCTGAGGGAGGTGTAGGATTACAGTGCCCATATTATAGATGAGAAGATTGAGGCTCAAACTGGTTTAATCATTTGTCCAGGACAGAAGCCAATGCCCAGATCCTTTCCATCATGCTACATGTGATCACTCACAGGGACAGAGGGGAAAAACCTTACATGGCTGGAAAGGTGGGTTTCTCACTCTTCAAGCGGTCTCACACCTGAGGAGGTAACGGCATCCCCACATCGATCAAATTTGGAAGCAAGAGAGGCTGGAGTGTGTCCTTAGGCAAGCACTTCACTTATTTACACCCAACCGCAAGTCAACTTTCATTAACCGAGAGTGGATATGACAGCTGGCCTCCTGGGGTGGACACAGGAAAGTGTCTGTAAGTGCTGAGCACTCAGGAATTGCTGCATAGGTGGTCTTTATTACCTCTATTAAGGCATCCACCTCGAAGGGGGTCAATGAGCAGAGGGAATCTTGCTAGAGCCCCACTTACCCTGATGGCAATAGTAGGATGTTTAAGAGCTTCCACCCATTGGGGTGGAACATTGAGCCTAGACGGAAGGCCAGCTCTACATGCTTTGTATATCTCGGGACAAGACTTTAGTCTCTGTGTTGGCTCCCTTGCCTAAAAATGAGAAAAATCTGAAAAATTCATCAAGTGCTCAATATTTCGGAGTACTTCGGGAAGTATTAATGGAGATGATGGGTGTGAATGCATCTTATAAACCCACGTCTTCCTCCAAACCCACCCCACCCGAACTGTGAGCTCACTGAGGAAAGGAGCTGGGGCTCAGACTCACTTCTGGCCTCTTCCTTCCTCTACCCAAGAAGGTGACCAAAAGCTGTTTGCAGAAAAGCTAAATAGCCCAACCATCTGTCAAACAGGGGGCAGTCTAAACAAATTGAGTATAAGGCCCAAAGAAATTTTGGAGTTTAGTTTAAATTAGAGGTTGCAAACTGGCAATGAGTGGGCCAGATTCAGTCTCAGTCAAGTTACTTAACCTTTCTGTACTTTGGTTTCCTCATTAGGAAAATAAGCATAATGTTAGTAATACCTAGAAGAATTGCTGTGAAGATTAAAAGAATTAATACATGTATAGTATTTAGGACAGTGCCTGACACATAATAAGTGTTGTATATATGTTATTGTTGTTGTTATTATTTGATTCACACAATGTTAAAGTTTTTGAATTTAAGTAGCTTCAGATGGCCTTATCAGCTTGCCCCAGTACCCACCACTCCCTCTCGTACTGTATCCAGCCTGCCTCTTTTCCTGGCCCCATAAGGCCCCTGGTTTGAGCTCCCAACCATAGCTTTTGTTCTCATTGTGCCTGCCAGATGACAAAGACTGTTGATTTCTCCCACAGAACCACGATGATTACAAATCTGAGCCATACTAGTTCTCTCACCAAACCAGGCAAATCAAGGAGGGTCCTGAGCTGGCCTCTCAGACCCATGGCTCCACCTTAACCAGCTTCGTGTCTTCCATAGCCCTTCCTCTTCTTTTAGCCTGTTTTCCCAGGTGTCAAATGGGCTCCAGAGTCCCTGTCCATCTCCCCAGCTTGTTCTGAGATGGGGGCAGTGGAGAGGACTTTTTATTCCCCGGGGTCCTATTCCCTTCTCAGCAGAGCTGGGGATTGCTAGTCCTGCCCCTCCTCAATGCTGATAAGAGAAACCCCACACCACTGAGACAAAACCATAATCATAGAGCTCCAGCATTATCTAGATGAATGTTTTATTATCATTAGGATGATTGCCATTGACAAGGGGAAGGCGCTTAACAGGTTATATATAAGCCACAACTTCCAGGGTGATGTTTACATATTCCCACACACATTTACCCCACAGCCACCACACAACAGAGCACCACAGGGGATCTCCACCTAAAATGCTTCCCCCAAGAATATAGCTGAGGGACAGTCACTGCCCACCATAAGAAAATAAGCAAGCAAACAAAACACCCAAGAAAGGGTGAGATTCTGGGTTCTAAGGTAAAGTTTACATGTGGTGGATCCTGACATGGGGCAGGAAATGGAAGCTGGATTTAGACATTTAATCCCACCCCACCCCACTGGCTGCTTTCCCCAGGGGCCCTTTTCTGGGGATCTCTTAGAAGACACAGAAGGGTCATCTCAGGCAGGGCTAAGGAACAGGAGCATGCTTGCAAAGTGGTAAAGGAACTCTGGGACCTGCCTGCCTGCCAGCGATACAAAATGGAGTAATATAGGATTTTAACTCATAGGCTGGCTTTCCCATGTCCCTGAAGGAGGGAAGCAAGGCCAGGGGTTTGGATGTGTACATACAGGGGGGCTCAGGTTTATAATCAGAGAGCTAAGGAGGAGAGAAAAAGGGGATCACAAAGGGTTAAAGCATACAGGGCTCAAGACAGTCTTAGATCCCAAACTTGACTTCACAGGAAACTGGGCTCACTCCTCCAGAAGCTCCCTGGCCCAGGCCTCTCGCCTGCCCGGGTGCTGCCGCTTCTCTGCCTCCTGGCCCCTGGTCAGGTCATCCAGGAGGCCTAGCAGGAGGCTGGCTTGACCACAGGCTCCCCGGAGCCCACATGGGCCTCCCATGGCCCTCTTGCCTGGATGCTGGCGTTTCTCAGGCATCAGCTCTCCCTCCTCCTCCTTCTCCTCTCCATCCTCCTCTTCCTCCCAAATCCTTTGGGCCTTGGGATCCACCAGCCGTCTGCCTGGGTGCTGCCTCTTGGTAAAAGTGTACCCGGGCCAGGAGGAGCGCCTGCCAGGGTGCTGCCGCTTCTGCTGGGTCACATCAAGAGACCATAGAGCTGCTTCCTCCCGCCGGCCTGGGTGCTGCCGTTTGTGGGGTCCCACAGCCCCTCCTTCTTCTTCCTCCTCTTCAACTCCCTCTTCTGCCTCCTCCTCCCTTTTGCCTGGATGCTGACGCTTGAAGAGCCAATCAGGTTGAAAGATCTGGGACTCTTAAGGGAGGAAAGAGGACAATGAGGGACCCCTGAGTACCCCCTTCAGCCTTCCTCCCAGTCAAGGTGGATTCTCTGAAGCACTTACCCAGAGTCATGGTCTTGCACCTGCCTCAGGATTAACAGACATACACACTCACACAGGTGGTCAAAGGCTCCAACTCCAGCTCTGCCACTCCCTAGCTGTGTGACCATAAACAACTCATTTAACCTCTCTGAGTCTGTTGTGTGTGTGTGTGTGTGTGTGTGTGTGTGTGTGTGTAAAATGAAGGGTAATCACAGTAGAGGTTGTTAAGCTCAAATAGCGTGAAAAGGTGTTTGAAGTGCTTAGAATAAGTAAGTACATATATGCACCTGGTAAGGAGTAATTAGAACTGTCACACTCAGAGACTCTCTCTCCCGCAGAGAAACTTCCCCACTGAAGATCTGTTGTCTGTGAAACATTCCCAGAACTGAGATGAAAGAGGAATCTGATCCTAGGAAAGGGCCAACTCACGACTCTGCCAAGAGCATGTATGGCCAATGAGAGTTTCTGAACTTCTGAAAAGCAAGTGGCTGGTTAATCTAGTCGCTCCTTTCCCTCTGAGATTCCATCAGCCCTCTCCTCCGCCTCCTCTCGCCCAGGCAGCCCGGGACAGACTCGCCTCTCACCAGATTCGCGATCTCCCTGGTCCCCTCGCAGCCGCTGGAGGTCTTCCCGGAGGAGGAAGAGGCGCTCCGCCTGGCGCAGGAGGTCGTCCAGGCCCGGGTACTCGGTAGCCATCGCTGCCTCCTGCTGGGCTACCTCTGGCTGTGCGCGGCCGCTGGGGACATCGGTCAAGGTCAGGGTCAAAACCATAGCGAGCAGCAACCAAGGACCAGGCATCACGGCGTCTGGGCGATGGAAGATAAAGAGAGCATGAGCGCGCCCGAGTCCCCTCCCCAGCCCGCTCCACCTCCCTGTTTTCTGTCCCAGTGGGTCCCCAAGGCCGGAGTAACAAACCATTTAAACACTCTCCTGGGAGCAGGACCACCTGCCACTGTGGGGCCTAGCGGGAGCAGCGGGAGGATCTGCCTCCAGCTCTAGGGGTCTTCACCCACAGAGATGTTTGGTGCGCCTGCTGGAGCCGGGTTCCGCGTCCGCGAGCCAGGAGGCCTTGAGAACCCGCTCACCACCGCCACTGCTCAGCGGTCGGGCGGAGCTGGGGCAGCCAGCGCTGGGGCGGACTCGCCAGGAGTGTAACCGCCGAGCCTGCAGCGCCCGTCCGACGGCCAAGACGCTCGTTGCCGCGTCGCCGGCTAAGATTTCCCCCAAGGTTCGCAGTGAAACAGTCTTATCCCGACACTCCTTCGCCAACGTTCTAATTCCAATGCTAAGATCCCATCTCTAATGCTGACATTCTTCTGTAGCTAAACTAGAAATCTAATTCCAACGCCAAGATTCTAATTTCGACGTTAATCCCAACACCGAAATTCTATTTCTAGCGCTGAGACTCAGATTCTATGGCTGAATTCGATTCCAACGAGAAAATTGTGCGTCTGATGTCGGGATTCAGCTTCTAGCTCCCAAGCTCTCATGCCGACGCTCTGACTGCCTAGCCGTGCATCCTGGCGCGGACCCGAAGCTGGCGGCCAGGCGGGGGTGGGTTGGCGAACCTTTCGACCGCCGCTCCAGACGCCGGGACGTGAGTGCACCGTGTGCCTGCGCCGTGGAAGACCCGGGGATACGAGCGCAGCACCCCACCTGTGTCCAGATGCCGCCGCTTCTCCCGGGGCGCACCCGAGGGCGGGCGGAGAGGGCCCGTTTCCTGGACGCCACCTGCAGGTGGAGAGGGGCGAAGGTAACGGTTACCTGCCTGGCGCGAGCTCAGCGGGACCGGTCCGGGGTCCTGGGGCTGCGAGTCCGGAGTTTCAGGCTCTGAAAGGGGCGGGTCAGGAGTCCCGGAGTGCTGGCAGGACTCCGGACGCCAGCTGCCCGCTGCCCGCTGCTCTGCGGGGCTGCTGCTTATATCCGCGCGAAGTGGCGGCACGGGTGAGGTCAGCGCGGAGGGGTCGCGGCCGCCGGGAAGGGGCGCTGACGTGAGCCAGCCCTGAGGGTACCGCTCCCGCCAGCCTGCTAGCTCCGCCGGAAATCTAGGTCGGGGGCGGGGGTGGCGGGGCGGGAGGTGGAGCGAGCAGCCGCAGGACCGAGTGCTGATGCAAGGTAGTTTCTGCACCCAGCTCCGAAGGTCTGTTTTCCAAGAGAACACTCGTGTAGGGGACACAGAGTTAGGGAGACACAGAGAATCACAAAATTAAAAAGAGACACATAGGAGAGAATAGGAGATGAAGACTGAGAGATCCATATAGAGAGAAACAGGAATACAGAGCAGAAACACACCACAGTACCAGAGACAGAAAGACACAGAGATAGAGACAGAGAGGGAGAAAAGGGGGGAGAGAGGGACAAAGGGAGGGGGAGAGAAAGAGAGAGGAGAAATTAGGGATCAAGTGGGATCCCGGTTCTGATCTTGATTGTATCACCTCTGGCAAATGCCTCCCACTCACTCTCTGGGCCTCAATTTTCTTATCTGTACAGTGGGGAGGGGGGACAGTTTTGGGGGACAGTTTTCAGAATACCAAAACTGGTAACCTGTGGGCCACTGCCAGTTTACAGCTTGTTTTGTGTAACTCCCACAGTTTTTTGGAGAAAAAAGCAATCTGGATAACCAACATTTAAAAACTAAGAGAACTCATGAAAAATGTGGACTTATGGCTTCTCCTGAAAATCTCTTGGAAAAGAGTGGACTTCCATTTCCTTCTGACAAGAGACAGCTGGAGCTGAGCGGGGCCTCCCCTAGTCACCATACTTTCTACCACTTCCTACTGTCTCCCAATGTATTGCCTCAGTCATCAAGATGAGATATTGAAGTTTGTGGCCCCTGGACCAGAAGTCTGTTGGGGTCTACCCCACCCAAACAAAGGCAGAGAGGGGATGCAGGGAGGAGAAAAGCACAGATGCCGAGGAGCTTGTCCCCTACTCACTCCCCAAAGTCACATGATAATTTGGAAGAAAACCCTGCCACATTGAGTGCTGGGCACAGACTGCATCCTGAAGCATTTAACGGGCAACCACAGTGTTCCAGGCTACCTTGTCAGTCCTGGAGACACAGAAGTTAGCCATGCCCACTTAGATAGAACCACATTTTAGGCAGAGGGAATAACATAGGTCAAAACATCTACCTCTGGACAGTACTAACATTATTTTGTCTCCACATTCAGTATTTTTTAGCCTAAAACTTTAACTGAGTATCTGTTATATGACCCAGAAGATGCTAGTGGTCTGGCAAGGGACTCCAAAAGAGTTTAATTATTACCCCTTTTTCTTGGCAGAGGACCCAACCTTCCTGCCATGTCTGCCATCTTATTGCATCCTCATGTCACCTAGCAAGATAAACAAGGTATTAGTCCCACTTTACAGATAGGGAGGGACACAGAGGCCTGGGGAGGCAGAAGGACTTCAAAGGTTAGGTGGAAGAGAACTTTCAGGTCACCGGTTCTCTCCTTATTTTTAGATGAAGAAACTGAGGCCCGGAGAGATGACGTGATCAGCTTCCCCGCTCCCAGGCAGACTTTGTGCCCCTAAGGTCAGATGGTTGGCTGGGGTAGATTGCAAACCTGAATCCCCAGGCTTGATCCCCCAAGCAGATTCCAGGATTTGAAAAATTGCCATTCTAGCTAAACATTTAATCAGAAAGACAGACCTGTTATCTTTCATACATAATGGTGGTGTACATTGATACAACCTCTTTGGGCGGCAACCTGAAAATTTAACACATATGTACCTTCCACAAGACAATTCCATTTCTCAGAATCAATCCTGCAGGTACCCATACATATCGTGCATGATGATATGTATGCAGCATATTCAGTTCATCATGGTTTATAGAAGAAGCCAGAATTGGAAACAGCCTAGATGTCTATCCACCAGGAGGGGTCTGCTTAAATCAACTAGGACCCATGCAAAACTATGGGCTACTATTTCGGCTTTAGAGGAATGAAGCAGTTCTATATGAACAGATGTGGAATAAGCTCCAGGGTATATTGATAACGGGGGTGGGGGGACCCAGAGTGGAGACCAATGTGTATGTACATCATGTAAGTTTGTGGTGGTGCAGGAGGTAGGCTGGTAGCTCTTATGCAGAGACTGTCTCTGTTGGGATGCACAAGTACAATGCAGAAGGGGAACTGGGGAGCCTGGGCAGGGAGGACCACGTAGGGGGGCTTGCTAAGTACTGTTTGAATTTTTTCTCTGTGCAGCATTTCCTAACCACAAACTAACGCAGTGCCAAAAAACAAAACAACAAAATCTCCTCTGAGTCTGAGGCTCAGAAGGAGTGATGATAAGTGTGAATTGATAGAAAATCTGCCTGGTTGAAGATGAGAAGGTTGAAACATTGCCCCCCGGTGAGTCCATTTGTTGTGTTTCTATAGTCAGGGATTTGAGTTGCCTTTAAGGAGGAGACTTCCTGGATGGCTGAGGAAAAGGGAAGGGTGTTCTCATACAACCCTAGGGACCAGAGAGGGCTGTACAAGCAACGAAGGTGTCCTCAATATGCCAACTCTCTCCCACCCTCTCTGCCTCCACTCTTCTTCCCTCTCTTCCTTCCTTCCCTTGGCAAAGATTCACTGAGCCCCTTGTAGGTAACAGGACCTGTTCTAGACCACGGGCACTGTACTGACCCTCTGTTTCTGATGTTTGCCTGCTGGGGCCTTGACGACTCTGGACAGACCTCCTATCCCAGGTTTAGACAATTCCTAGAGTTTAGTAAAGGACTTTAGTAAAAGGAGCGCCTTTCACATGCAAATAAACCAATCCAGAGTCCACACTCCCACCACACTGGGCTATTATCCCTCTGCCCTAATCACCCAGGGCTAGGTACCAGACAACTAGGAACAGTTCCCATTCCCCAGAACCCACTGAAATTATTCAAACGAGCCAATTCTAAACCTTCTGCTCCTGTATACAGACATGCTGCTCTGAATGTCCCTGATCTTGTCTGGGTCTTGTCTGATATCAGAAGCTAAGCAGCATTGGGCCTGGTTAATACTTGGATGGGAGGCCATCTAGGAAGACCATATGTGCTATAGGGATAATAAAAAATAAACCTTCTGCTCCTGCCTGGCACATCCATTTTTGAGGAAACCACCATAAAGTTTCTTGCCCACCTTTTTCCCCAGTTCCTGCTTCCTCTGCCTCCAGAGGGACCCTGGCACTTCCCCATGCGGCCCTGCATGGTGTGGTTTGTCCTCGCCTCTTAGGAACTATGATAATATACTACATTTTTCAATGGAAGCCATCACCTGATTAATTTGTCTCATCATACCTAAGTAATAATAAAACCTATATTTAAAACAGGGAGCTGAGAGTCCAATCATTATGTTGCATACAGTTTTCTAACATCTTTAATTTCCTCTGACCATACAAATGTGCTTGATTCTCCCTCCAGTAGTCGCTTATCAGATTAATACAGCTATGCTTGTGAAAATTAATAATGAGATGATATAATGGTGAAGTTGTGCACTATTTCTCTTAGTGCCCATCACCCACCCCTACCCCAGCACACACATACACGCATACATCCTCTCCAGCAGGAGATCTATTGAGTTCCTGGGTGAGTTCTGATTTCCCAGACCCAGCTTCGCCTGAGTTCTCTCTCAAAGACCCTTTGCTCCCTGTTCAATATCTTTAAATAGATATTTTAGGGTTTTTATCAATGCTGAGCTCCAGAAGGGCCTGAAGCAGCCTTTTCCAGCTTACCTTTTAATTTTTTATGGTGTTTTTTTTAAATTAAACTTTTTTGTTTTGAAATAATTGTAGATTTACATACAGTTGTAAGAAAGACTACAAAGAGATTGTGGGTACACTTCACTTGGCTTCTCTTAATGGTTACATCTTATAAAACTATAGTATAAAGCACAACACAATCCTCTGATCTTATTTAGATTTCCCTTGTTTTACTTGCACTCATTTATGCGTGTGCGTGCACGTATGCATATGCGAGTATGTGAAGTTGGTTCTGTTCAACTTTAACACATGTAGATTTGTGTATCTATCAAATGGTGGCTTTTTAATTACAGAAAATGGTACCTTTTGTATACTTAATTCTTTCCTTTACAGTCTGCTTTTACTGTCACAATAAAGAAGGTCTTCTCTTCCCCAAGATCCTAAAAATGATCTCAGGAATTCCAGGAAGATGAGTCCATTTAGTGTCTGCCCTTTCTCCATAGAAATCTGCTCCAGAAATCTCTTTAATCCAGATTCTCCCTTACCTGCTCCATTGGAGATTTTTAACCCAACTCGGCGATAACTTCATTGATGCCAAATCCACTAGAAACTTTTCAGTTCTCATTTCAATAACTGATTTATTTCTTTATTCAACAAGTGTTTCCAGTATATGCACAGGTGTCAAGCATGACTCTAGGCCCAGGGCACAAAATGGGTGTGGATGGGGGGGCGGGTATATACAGGAGAAGATAAAGGTAAGAAAGGGTCAGATCTCATGGGGCCTCATTGGCCATGGATAGCAAGGAGTTTGGATTTTGTTCTCATGGCAATAGAAAAATAGAGGGTTTAAAGCAGGGGAGAAGAGTGATCTGATTTATCTTCTCAGGCCAGCCCTATGGCTGCTTGGTGAATTATGAGTGTACAGGGGCAGGAGGAAAACAGCCAAGCCAAGCAAGAATCTTCCCAGAAACCCTTGTCCTGCTTCCCTCATCCTATCGTGTTCATCTCTTCTCTCTTCTTGGACTCTCCTGCTTTTCTGCCTCCAAAATGAGTGTGCACCACTGGGCTCAGCATGCATCTACTCTTACTCCAGGTACCCTCCCCAGGCCTCCTTGTCACCTGCATTGCACCTGGCCGTATGTGGATGTCCCCTGAAATTAGCTTCTCCACAGAAAACTACACAGTCCTTGGAAAGAAAAAGCCCTCTCCTGGGGTGATTCCCCCTCACCAGCTGCAAGTGAGAGAAAACAAAACCCAAACTGGCGTAAGCAAAATGAAAGCGGGATGTGATGGTGCATGTAACCAACAACATAGACACCTAGAATAAGCTACAGGTTTGGCGGAATTCAGAGTCTCAAATGGTGTCATAAGGAGTTGTCCCTTTCCTCCATTTGTTTTCTCGACTTTCCTCTAGATGGCTTTGTTTTCAGGCTGACTTTCCTCAAAGGTGGAGAAGTGGGCACAAGTTTCCCCAGAATCGCATTTTCCCAGGTGAGTTACTCTAAAGAAAAAAGAATCAGTCTCTTTTCCCAAAGTCCCAGGGTAAATTCTCCTTGGCCCAGTCTAGGTCACATGCTCACTCCTGAACAGGTCCTATAATTTAGATTGGCCAACCCTGGGGTTGGGGAGTTGGAGAGGGGGCAGCGGAGTCAGCCCCATCTGAACAGCACAGACTGAGGGGTTTCTCCAAAGGCATTTTGGGGTTCACCTACTAGAAAATGAGGCTCTGAATGCTGAGCAGGTAAAACAACACAGGTCTCCTACATACCCATTGCACAGATGAGGAAACCATAACTCAGAGAGAGGTAATGCTTGCCTGTGTCCCTCAATGAATTAGCAACAGCCTAAAGACTAGTGCCCTACCTAGTGTTTCTCCTTCACACTGGCTGGGTCAGGATTTTCTCTGAAAGAAGTAGAAGTAAGCAAACTGTGGCTGACAGGCTGGGTTGTATCTTTCACCCCACGTCCCATCCCCATCCGAGGATCTTGTTCTGGTCTTAGTGGCAGTAAATTACCATTAAGAGAATATTCTATTCTGGGAACTTTGGAGAAGCATGCCCACAAATAACATTAAGCCTTTAAGAAATAATTCTCTAATGGAGGGGTTTCAGACACCATGATGAGAAGAGAATGCTATTTGGGTTCCAAAAGGACTCCTGGCATCTGCTACTTTGATTTCACATAGGCCACCTTTGGTTACTGCTCTGCTTCCAGCAAAGAAGTGCTAACTCAGCCCATTCTCTCCAGGAGCCTTCAATTCCATACATGTTTATTAAGCACTAACTGCATGTGGGCAATGTGATAAGTGTCAGGGAATACAGAGGAAGGCAAACCTTGCACGGTTCCCTGCTGCTTGTAAGATCGAATTCTTAGCCTGGCATTCGAAGCCCTTTATAATTGGGCACAGTTTAGGCTCCTTTTTGATAGATCTTCCCTGACTCCATATCCAGGTCCCCCTGATGTCAACCAATGGAAACCATTTTACAAAAATTCTGTGCAATTCCACACCTCCATGTTTTTGCCTCTCCTTAACCCCTGCCACCCGTGGGACACTTACTCATTTTTTAGAGCCTATTACAAATGCCCATTCATTCATTCATTCATTCATCATTTTATTCATTCATTTCATAAACATTCTCTGTTAAGTTTTAGGGTCGCCGAGAAGATTCAGACAGGAACAGTATTCTAAAGATGTTAGCAGTCTGGGAGGGGAGAAGGACATGTCTACATAAATTACATTATTGTGTACCATGTGCTCAAAGGCCCTGGGGCGGGGCCATAAGATCCAGCCTAAAGGGTCAGGGATAACTCTTAGACCAGTCTTAGAGTTGCTTTGGATGAGAGGGCATGCCAGAAGGCTTTCTCTGACCCACCTGACTGAAAGGTGCTTATCATATTCTCACTTTCTTCCCAACCTTTATCATTAAGTGCAGTTGGTATTTTCTTCTTCCTTGTTTATTATTCATGCCAGAACCTCATCTTCATGAAAATACCTTCTTATTCTCTGCTGTTTATCCAGTTCCTTGTACATAGCTGGCACTCAGTAAAAACTTGTTGAATAAACAACTATATAAATAAATGCATTCAGCCTAGAGCAGATAAGTACAAGCATCCTGGCCCTGTTGTTCGAAGTGAGAGGGCACAAGGCTGCCTCCCTCCATCACCTCTGGATACACATTAAAGAGTCAAGATATTTACCAGAAGGAAAAACAGATAAACTGGGAAGCAGTCTTGGAGGTGTGCAAGGAGAGACCTGAAGGCCAGAGCAGTCAGAGAAAGCTTCCTGGAAGAAGAGGGGCAGAAGCAAGGCCATGAAGGATGGGAAGAGTCAAGACCAGCAGAATTGGAAGCAGATGAGCTCAAGATGATTGAAAGCCTGCTTCCTCTCCCCTTTCTAAGCAGAATTGCTTAGTCCCCTTCCTCTCCTCTCCGGAACAGCACGATCCAAAGATGGATAATGTCCAGGGATTGCTAAGGCTAGTTACTCACTGTGGGATACCAGACAGAATTTGCCCCGGTCTGGAGCCGGGCCAGGCCAAGTTTCTGCACTCATAGTCTAGGCTGACAAACTAAAGCCATGAGCCCTCACTAACCCAGACCCTGTGCCCACTATGAGGTCTTACATTCATGCTGAGAGACCAATTGCAGGTCTGCATGGTCTAGATTGCTTCCAAAGAGCAATTTTCTGCCCAGCTGGAGCTTGTTGAGTAGAACTCATGATGAGGGAGGGCTCTGGGGGCTGTGGGGTTGCTGCCGTCCCACAGGGCTGGCATAGAGCTGATACACGAGAGCAATTTCTAAAGTGTGTTGTCTGATGTATTCCGCTGGCATGGAGCATGTGCACATATGTTTGTGCACATGTCTCTGCCTCTGCACATGCACCTATGCATATATGTGTACATATACATGATCTATGTCGGTATGGTGTGCACATATTCATACACACCTATTCCTTGTGCGTACATGTACATATGTGTGGATCCATGTTTATATGCTGTACGCATGTACATGTGTGTGTGTGCCCAGATATGCAGGGCAATGTGTACATGTATGGCAGATGTATCTGTGGCTTAGTTTGGGGCAGATCTAGTGGTCATCTGCAGTCTGGTTTGTCACTGGTGACCTCTTCTTGTGAGGAAAATGGCTCTAGATATAACATACAACCCATGAATAGGATGTTCTCACTATCTCCTTCAAAACTTACCTGTTTACTCTTTCATTTCCTGTTCTCTGCTAGCTAGTCTGGTGAATTAATATGTGTTAATACAACAGAAGAAATCTCCTTGAGGAGAGAGTGTGTGTTCTTCTACCACAGAGTTTAGCACACAGAGGGTGCTGAGGAGCAGCTGAATACTGGAGAGGGACTACAGACTGGTATATAGGAACCAACTCCTGGGTGCCTTGTACACATTTTCTTGTTTAATTCACACAACACTATGAAGTCAAATTTTCTGTGCCTGTTTAAAGAAACCGAGGCTCAGAGAGGTAACGTAACTTGTTCAAAGTCACACAACCAGGAAACAGAGGAACTTAACTTGGATATGAACTCAAATATGTGTTAATCCAAAGCTTTTTCCACTCTACCCCACTGAAAGGAAATATACCCAGATGAAAATAGCTAATGTGTTAGGATGATGACGATGTAGAGAATTGGTTTTTCCTTTTGCAAAATTCTTCTTTTGTTTTGGTTACTTCTTACGAAGTTAAAGGAACTTTTATTTTTAATAGAAAGCGTGTTGAAAAAATAAATACCTGAAATCAACCTTCAACTAAGTATGTGATGTCCCAAATCCCATAACAGAGAAAGTGAGACTCTGACTTTTGAAATATCATGGAGCTTATCTTTGGATCATCTTGAGAGGATATATGCTAATTCTGATGAGAACGGAAGTGCTTTGTGTGGGCTGGGATAGGAGTGGGTGGTAGAAGGCTTGCCGCCTGTGAGCCATAGTCGCTAGCAGATCAGATACCTCATCATCTGTCAGGCCCGACAGAGATAACAAGCCCCCACCCCTGCCATCGTTTCTCCTATTACAGGAGAAAAATGAAAACCAACTCCAAATCACCTTGATCATTTAGGTGTATTTATCTTGCTGTCAGGCACAAGTAGGCCCTCTCCCAATGTTCTGAGCTAATTAGAGCTTGTCCCCAGAATACATGGAATCTCCACCCTGAATATTGCAAGTAGGGGAGTAGGTATTAATCTGCTACTAACACTGAGCCATAAGTCAGAGTGACAACAGGTGAAGGAGGAGCGGCCCAGTGGGTGCCGACAGAGACCTTCAGTTTGGCCCACTGTCCCTGCTGGGAGTCCGAGTGTTCCTTTTCATTATACCATGAGAACCCACTTGGGAGGCTGAAGTGGACACTGATGTCCTTTGGCCACCTGCATCTACCCTTTGACTTCCAGTCAGTAGAAGGACTCCTCTTCCCTTCTGGGGGATTGCTTTATTCCTATCCCATATGGCTATGATGGGATGCCAGCCATTCTGCCCCACCTCCTAGTGCAAGGTGTCGGCATGTGGCCCAAGGTTGGCCTGTGGAACCCACTAGCTCCTGGGACTTAAACTCTTGAGTGGAGAGATGCCAGAGTTGTTGGGGGGATATTTGTGCCAGCAGCAGTGATAGCACTGAGACAAGATGATTGTAAAATCCCTGCCGCCTGGACCCTTACAAGGCCCTTCTATTGGCCTCAAGCATTTAGTCTTCCTGCAGAGCAAAAAATTCCACTTTTCAGCTAAATTAGCTACTGTTGAGTTCTGCTGTTTGCAACCCTGTACCGAGATCTTGTGAGACCCTGGTAGTGATTTCAGGAAATAGAGATGGAAGGAGAAAGGGGGTTGGAAGAGAAGTGCTGAAGGCTGGGAAGAATAAGGGGATACAACTGAGTCAAAGTGATGTCAAGGACAACAACGACAGAAGAATCCCATGTAAGCATCCAGAAATGTTCTTCACAGAATCACAAATCATTCACACACGAAAATTTGAAGAAAGTCTTCTTATTACTGTTTGTATAGGCAGCGATTCTATTTGTCTGGTCAGCCTCCAGTTCCCTTTCTTTTCATAACAGAAATGTTCTCCCCCACTCTCAAACCTGTGACGAAGGCCTGGCCAGTCATGGTGTGAATCTCTCCAGCTACAGATATTGGTTTAAGAACAGCTATCTGGCCAAGCTGGGTCAATGAGACTCAAATACAAAACTTTTACTGAAACTATGTTCTTTTCATGCTGCAGTTGTGGGGGCCATTTTTGCCACCTCATGGGAAATTTCTGCTTATGAATGTTGTCACCACAAAGTTAGTTGAGCCAGGAAGTAGAAAGTAACTGGTGTTTTATGATATTGTTTGAACAATCATTGGATAGAGCTGATAAGTATATAGTATATATGTATTTTTTAAATTATTTATTATTAGTCATGCTTACAGCACTTGGTTTTCCTAGGTGGTCTCCCATCCAAGTACTAACCAGGCCCGACCCCTTCTTAGCTTCCGAGATCAGACATTGGGATTGTTCAGCGTGATATGGCTATAGACCAGGGACTGTGGCTCCACTGGGGCACAAACCCAGGACCTTCTGCGTGTAAAGCCGATGTGCTAACCGCTATGCTATGGGACCAGTCCAAGTTTATTTTTTATTTAAGTCGGTTCGAGCTATCCTTTCTGTCACTTGCAACCTAATGACTAACAGATAAAACTAAAAAATTGAAGGGATCCCACAGCTGGATATGGCTCATCCCATGCCAAAGTGGGGAAAGGGCCCACATGACAACAAAGCAAAATCTCCTTTAGCCTCTGCCTCAACTATGAAGGACTGTGTTTGGGTACCAGCTTGGTCACTAACTCCCTGGAAGACCTTAGGTACATTACTTAAGATTTCTAGGGCCCAGTTTTCCTTCTGTAAAATGAGATTGATAACAATGCTTAAACACTAATAATAACAAAAAATTTTCAGCCAGCTTTTTATTACATGCTAGTCCTTATGCAAAGTGCTTTTCATGCATTATTACATTAAATCTCCATAAAAATTGAGTGATGTAAGTATTATGGTTATTTACATTTTACAGAAGAGAAAGCTGAAACCCAGAAAGTTGGGCAACTTGCCCAAAGTCACCAAGTGGAAGACCAAGTCTTTGACTTTTACCACAATGTTACACAACCGCTCATATGTTGAAAATGTGGCTCACCAGGAAGGGGAAGTGTGCAGGGAGCTTTGTCCTGCCTGCTGGCTCACCATGCCCCAGCTGCTTTTTGAGCTATTCTGCATCTTAGAGGGAGAGTTCCAATTCTACCTGAGAAGTGTACCTATAAAGAAGTGACCAAAAGTCTCATGTGTCTCTGAGAGGACAAAGGTAGGTCAGGGTTATTCACAAGGTCAAGGTCATAGGACTCAGCCTGGCCTGTGAATATTTGACCTGAACTTTCAAAAGATGGCTCATTCGCCTGGTTCATATATGACCAAAGGGAGGCCAGAAATCTTTTAAGAATAATAACACTTTAGGTGATCGAGTAAATGAAGAAATGAATGAGTGAGTGAGTGAGTAAAGGAGTAGATAAATAAGTGATTAAATCATGAATGAGAGAGTGAATGAGTGAGACAGAAGCGAACTTATGTTGCCCCAAGGCAACTTATGGAGCTCCCAAGGCAGCTGGGATACAAGACAAAAACAATGTAAACGACTAGAAAACACATAGCCCTAAAAATGTGTCAGCTATGAAGATTGCTCTATGGACTAGAAATGTCTAGTCAGACTTGAAGTGGGACTGATCAGGACCCTGAAGAACAGGTAATATTAGACAAGCTGGGGAAGAGGGAGTAGGGCACTCAGGAGGGGACGCCATGTGCAGGTGGAGGTGTGGAGCTGCCCACGTATAGGAGACTTGCTCCTTCCCTGCAGACCCACCTAGCCCTCACCATTACTGATGCCTCCATCAGCACTTAGGCAGGATTCACTTGTGGGCACAGATGTAGGGCACGGATTCTGGGGGGAGAAATCACAAGGAAGGGCTGTTCTTAACTCTAGCCCTCAGCGGGGGCAGAGAGGTGGGCCAGAGCTATCTATCGCAAGCATCCTGGGTCTGGCCATGTCGAAGGCTGAGACTGGGCACATCTCCAGGGCTACTCTGAGGGCCCAGCCGACTGCTTAAATAGATTTTCCTTTATTGGTTTTGGGGCCAGAGAGCTATTCAGGGCAGTCAGGATGCTCAGATAAGCAAGGGCTTCTGCGCATGGAGGCAGGGGCACAGAAAGGACTTTAGAATCTTGCAGACCTAATTTCCACTTCTAAGCCCACCACTGCCTTGATTTTGACTGTGGGCAACTAATGTCACCTCTCTAAACAAAAAGGGCAATGAAACATAGCTTACAGGGTGTTACAAAGAAATGTAGAATGTGCTTCACATCATGCTTGCCAAGAATGGAGTAGGTACTTGGTAAAGGACTTTTCCCTCATGGATACTTTTGTCATCAGAAACAAGTATAGTTCATTTTTCAAAAAATATTTAAAACAATGAAAGCATATCTGCTTATGGTCTAGGCGAGAAAGAGTGTATTGGTAACAGTCCTGCCAGGAAATAGATGGCATTCTCAAACTGGATAGTTTGAGGATAATTTAATAAAAGAGCTATTCATAAAAGTATGCATAGAGTCTACAATGGATAGTGCAGTACCCAGGGAAGGTAAGAGGAGAACTGTTAGCACCTCTAAGCCTAAAGGGGGTGAGAGGAGGTAGCAGTTACCAGAACCCAGAGTAAGAAGGGCCTGGATGGAGAGGGTCTTGAAAGGAGCTGTAACCTTCAGTTGAGGCACCCTGCAGAAAAGGAACCAGGGTATTAAATACTACAACCTTTTTCTTTTCACACCCTCTAATCTCTTCTGAGACTTGTCTGAATCTACTAGAAAACCGGGGGCCAAGGAAGCCATTGATAAAGGCTGGCTTCCCAGGCCTGGAGCAGGGTGGGGAAGGCGAGAGGGTGGATCTGGAGGGTCAAATAGATATATCTAGTATTTGAGGTTTATAAATGCCCTGTTGATAATAAACTTGAAGACCCCTCCCTGTAAATATGCACTCAAGCCCCCCTCTGCCACCATCTAGGCTCAGCCAATTGCAATTACAGCCGATGTTCCAGTGCAGAGAGAGGAACGCAGTGATGACAACATTCTGATGAAGGGTAAGTTTGGTTTTTTCAGGGTTGCAGCCTGGGGCGGGTATGGGACATTAGGACGCTGCCTGGTCTGAGGGGACAGGTGTGGCCGGATGACGTATGACAATAATGAAGATGCGCTTCACACTGAAGGCACCTCATGACTGATGAGCCACTCGAGTCCAACAGGGAAATTAAAAGAAATTAAAAAAAGAAAGCTTAATAAATTCTGGCTGGAGTTATGCAGAGAGAGAAGCCCTCCCCCACACTGTTACTGACAGTCATTTTTCAGTTTGTATCCAGAAGTCACAAATAGATTCACTGCAGCCATCAGGATGATGGGGGCTTGGCTTTCAAGGACCCTTTATGAAGTGCTGACACACTTACTCTGGGCTTGGGATGAAGGGCTGAGTGCTAAACTGTCTTAGCCAGGTCAAAGCCACCAGGTTGGTCCATGCTGGACAGAAGAGAGAGTCACCATCTCCTAAGGTGGGATGGAATGGGCAAGGAGGCAGGGTGCTGGGAACGTTGTAGAGAAAATGTCACATATTCAGCACAAACAGATGTACACATGTGGAGACTAATACAGGGACTTAGACATACATAAAGACTCACGCAAGGACACGTACAAAGACAACAAAGATATATACATACATGGGGACATACAGAGACACAAGACAGATACACAGGAACACACGGCAAGGATACACATGGACATACAGAGTCTTAGATACTGAAATAAACTCATTCAAAGACATACAGAGGACTCTGAGGACCAAATGAGACAATGACATTAAGTGCCAAGAAAGGGGATTAATGGGCAGGGGACCCGCTGTCTATTGATTTCCTAAAACAAAAAGGAAGAGAAGTCCATTAACAACATATGAATTACATTTTAAACTATTTTTAAATGAGAGAATGTCTGGTAGTCCAAAAGGGAGTATCCCAGGAGAGGCACGTGTTGGGTCACAGCCCATTAAGCAAGAGTCAAGCCCTAAGAGGGGCCACACTTTACAGCCCAATGACCCCAAGCCCCAATCCTCTGTCTCCAGGCCCAGAATTCAGTCTTTTGTGATCAAGCCTCTCAACCCCCTGCCCTACCTCATCTCCACAGCTCCTCTTCCTAATTATGTCAGCTCCAGCACTAGTTTGCCTGCTTCCCTAGACAGGCATGTCATTCCTGCCGCCAGGCCTTTAGCCATGCCATCCCTTCCATTGAGGGTGCCTACCTGCTCCCTCTGCCTCTCCAAATCATGTTCCTCCTTTCGCCACTTGAGTCCTACTTGTTTAGGAAGCCCTTCCTAACACCAGTGACCTCTCCGTCCTGCTTTATAAAGTTATGGGTTTTCCTATTCTTCCTTTATACCTGAGGCTCAGAGAAGTGAAGTGACTTGCCCAGGTCACAAACCTCAAAAGTGATAGAGTTGGAATTTGAATCCAAGTCTATCTGAATGCAAAGCCCAGTCTCTTTCTGCTATATTCTCAAAGGTCTGAGAGTGCAGAAGTTACATTTCATAAACAATTTAAATGGTTTCCAGTGCTTCATTATTATAAGTGATGCCCC
The DNA here is from genome assembly GCF_014176215.1 of Rousettus aegyptiacus. Taxonomy (NCBI): domain Eukaryota; kingdom Metazoa; phylum Chordata; class Mammalia; order Chiroptera; family Pteropodidae; genus Rousettus; species Rousettus aegyptiacus. The sequence goes on along the minus strand of NW_023416307.1, from coordinate 122,642,455 downwards.
AGTGAACATCTTCATGTTTTAGATCATGTTTTTAGCATGAATGCTCAAGGTATATATTAGTCTGTTCAGGCTGGTATAATAAAATATCACTGGGTAGCTTATAAATAACAGAAATCTATTTCACTCAGTTCTGGAGGCTAGAAGTCTAAAATGGTGCCAGTATGGTCAGGTGAGAGCACTCTTCAAGATTGCAGACTTCTCATTGTGTTCTCATATGACAGAAGGAGGCAAGGGTGTTCTGTGGCATCTCTTTCTTAAGAGCACCAATCCCGTTCATGAGAGCTCCACCCTCATGACTTAGTCACCTACCAAAGGCCCCACCTCCTAATATCATTGTAGTGGACATTAGGATTTCAACAAGAATTTGCGGGGGCGGGGCGGACACAAACATTCAGATCATATAGCAAAGTGTAAGTGTTCATTCATCCAACAGATATTTCTCATCATTTCCACTGCTACCACTTTGGTCCATGCCATCATTATCACGCACCCAGATGTCTACAGAGGCCTCTTAACCGGACACACTACCCCCCTACTTCCTCCTGTGGTGATTGAGAATTGGACCCAATTCTTTACCCCTTTCTGCAGCCACACCTTTGCCAAGGCTTCATCATGTATTAAATGGATTTCCCTGCTCCTTAACTTTGGCCCTGGCCATTGACTTGCTTTGGCCAATGGAATAGAGTGGAAGTGGGCCAGTTCCAAGTCTGGGACTTTTTTTTTTTGTTCCTCTGCTATTGCCAAGAGAGCATGCCTCCACTCACCCACTGCTCCTGGGAGAAGGACAAGAGACATGTGGATCAGAGTCACCCCAACTGCACACCCATGAGAATAAATGATCGTTGTTCTAAGCCATTAAGTTTTGAGTTGTTTGTTATGCAGCATCATTATGGCAATAGCTGACAGTTATATGCCCCTCTAACCTATTCTCCATACACTACCAGAGTTATCTTTTTAATCCTTTCTGTTAGAATTTGTGCTGTGTGTGTGCTATAACTTTTTACCATTAATCTGACTGGCCACACCAAAGCCTGGCTACTTTATGCCCTAGGACCCCAGGAATGGACTGAGAGTACAGGAAGAAGAGGTGCCAATCTGAACATAGTATGTACATATCTCTTCCAAGTTTATTAGAGTTGAACGAGACCAGTGTGGCCTACAAAGAGGAAGAGGAAGAAGCCTGAAACCCTCACTGGAAGGAGAAGAGGATGAACCAGTCCCTAGCACGTGCCCGATCTCATTTCGCCCTCCCAAATATCTCACCATGGGCCTCACCATCCCTGTTCACCTAGGAGGAAACAGAGGCTCAGGGAGGTGACATGACTTTCCCAGGTTTGCAAGATGAGAACATGGCAGTAGTGGGATTGGAACCCTGGCTGTTCTATTGCCAAAGTTGTCCTGCCACTGCACTGTAACCTCTGTGAGGTCAGGCACTTCCTTTGTTTATGGCTCTGTGCCTTCATCTGAAACAGCCTGGTACTCAATAGGTGCTCAGTGAAAGAATGGGTAGGTCTGTTTCCCTACCTCTTCATCAAAACACTGATGTCTTCCTCTGAGCACTGGACGAGACGGTGCTTGGATATAGAAGCTATTTTGATAGTCCTGAAGTGTAGGGAGCCCTGGGAGTCAGACTGGGCTGATTCCAGTCCAACCAAATCCCAGGAAAAGTGACTTATTTGCTCCTCAGTTTCTCCTCTATCAAATTGACCTTATTGCAGTGCCTACCACAGGGATTTGGTGAGGATCAATTGAGATGTATGTGTAAAGCATCTGGTCATAGCACAATCAGTGCTCAGTAAATAGGTCATTGTTGTCTGGACTAATGATAAATGTTAGGCTAACTGACCATCAGAAGAGGTGACTGGTCAGAAGCCTCAAACCTTCCTGGAGGGGAAGGTCTGTATCTCCATCCAGGCCCTGCTCTGTAACGAGGGGCAGTGAGAGCAACCAGATGTCCTACTGTGGGTAGAGGGGTGGGGGACAGGATGAGCAGCAGATTTCTGGTAGTATATTCTTGCCCTGAATTAACTACCTACAGAGCTGTTCTTGGAAAAGAGGGAGGCAGAGGTGGCAGGCACTTACAATGAGCAGAGAGCTCATCTAGGCAAGGCTGACCACTGATCACCTGCCTCCCGGCTCACTCCAGCACCAAGGAAGGAAAGAGGAGTATGTGTGCCCCCAGGAACTGTGTACAAGTGTTCGGGTATCAGCATGACCCTGGCAAGGAGATGGAGGGTGGCAAGGGAGATGGCCAGGGCACTCCCCCACTGGTGCTCAGCAGTGAGGAAGGGTAGGGATGAACACACAAGGAGTGCCAGGTGAGGTCCAGGCACTTCTCATTCATGATCTCCTTTAATCTTCACAACCATCCTGCAAGGGGGGGGGGGCGGAATCTTACCCCTAGTGAGGGAAAGAGACTTGCCCAGGGTCACACAGCTGGCATAAACGATATGACTTACAGTCTAAAAGCTAAATGTGCAAAAATTGTGATTTCTGGATTGGAACTTCATTTTTACCCTGTTTTCGTTCTACCAAAAAGTAGAAGCTTCACGTGATCATTTCAGAATCTCCTCGCCCCTACTACTCAATTCTCAACTAAATCCCCGTCTGGGCTGGTTTTCTATTGTTACATAAAGAATCAACCCAAAACTTAGTGGCTTAAAACAAAAAAAATCTGTTATTCTTTGGGATAGTTCTGGGACTGACTGGGCCCAACTAGGTAGTTCTTGTTCAGGGTCCCCTGTGCTGTTGCAGTCAAACAGTGACTGAGGCTACAGGGGTCTCAAAGGCTTCCTCAGTCAGCAGCTGCTGCTGGCTATTGGTTGGGACCTTAGCAGGAGCTGGGGCAATGGAGCACCTATACATGGCCTTTCCAAGTCACCTGGGCTCCCTCATAGCATAGTGGCTGGCTTCCAAGAGCAAGCAACCAAAAAGAACCAGGCCAAAATTATGTCACCTTTTACAATGGCCTTGAAAGTCACATGGCACCCTTGCGCTATAGTTACATGCCACACTAAATGGGAGGGAACACAAGTCCCACCTCTCCATGAAAAGATTGTCATCATTTCTTTGCAACATGAGCCCATGGGATGGGACAGCTTGTGGCCATCTTGTGGATACAATCTGCCACACTGTCTCTCTCCTGCGCTGGACTTGTCCCTGCTCTGCTGTCATTGGTCTTCACAGTCTGTGAGCCCTGGGCTCTCACTGCAAGGTCCCTTTGTCTGTGCCTCTTGTGGCTGCATTCATGTCTCTTGGAAGATGAGGATCATTTTGCTGCTTCTCATACCAAACTGGAGTACCCAGGGACCTCATAAGTCCACCTCAAAACCCACCCCAGCCCCGTTTCTTCCACACCCCCACCAGGCTGTAAAGAGTGGGACATGGGGCCTATAGCAGTGAGGGTCCAGACAGGAAACAGAGGGCTCAGCATAGAGTAAGTGCTCAGTAAATGTTAGCTTCAGTTCATGTGATCATGATAAGTTATTGTGGGAGCCCAAGGTAGGAAGAAACTTTCTGTCAAACATGTGGGAATAGTCAGGGCAAGCCTTACAGAGAAGGTGAAGTTGGTTAGATTTTATTATGAGAGGGAAATGAGAAGCGGGACATTTAAGGGACAGAAGACTAAAAGTGCAAAAGGTGTGGGGTATGAGGGTGCAAGGAGCGCATAAGGAGCCATAAGGAGTGCATAAGCATGAAACTCAGGGGGACTGGCCCAAGCCTGCAGGCCAGGGCTGGTTAGGAAGGCCCCACCTACCAAGCCATCTCAGGTATGCGAGCACAAAGCTGGAAGGAAGGAAGGCTGGAGGAGGGGCTCTTTGCACAGGTCCACTTTGACCCTGCACCCTGCCACCACCCCGGCCTTGCCAGAGCGGGTGTTCGCAGGTAGGTGCTCTTCGGGGCCCTTCTGGCAGGGTAGGGGAGCACAACATAGGCTGTTCTCGGTGCCTTCTCAGGTTGGCCGAGTCAATTAGAGGCTTTGCCAGGAGGTATTGAAGCGTGAAATAATTCTCCTTGTTTCATTAGGAGCACTGTGTTTAATTTAGAGAATTTTCCTATTTGGCTAAAGAGGAATCTACAGCCCTGAGGGTTGGTAAAAGAGGTGTCTTTTCGGTTTTCAACAGAATGCCACCATCTGGATTTGATGAACCCCCCTGCCCATTACCAACTCTTCTTCCCACTCTTTACACTGTCTGCAGACTGCGGTTTCTCATACTCCCTGAGATTCTGATTGGTAGGTCCTGGGTGAACCCCAGATAATTCTGATGCAGGTGACTCAGAAATACACTTGAGAATTCTTAATAAAGAGGTAGGTTAGGGTGAGGTCACAAAGGAACTGAATGTCACTTAAAGAAGTTCAAACGGCTCTAGATGACTTGTTTTGTCCTGGCTACTTGTGGGGCAAGATTTCATTTGAATGGAGGAATTTGAAACCAGAGCTGTCCAGCCCCAGAGTTTGTCTTGGCAAAACACTTGTTCTTCCAACAAATGTTCATCAACACCTGCTCAGGGCCAGGCCTTATTTTCAGGACCCTGAAGGGAACAGACAGGGGAAGAGACACCTGAACTGTGATAGAAAGCTGCTTGGAATGCTGCCATAGCCCGCGAAATGCAAGGATTAATTCTGCTTCCTAGAGTTGGAGTCTTCTGGAATGGAGGGAGGCAGTTTGGACTTTCTTCCTTCCCCACAGGATCTGGTTTATCCCAGTATAATGGCCCTCCTTGAGCCCCTGCCTCAGAGGCCCATGGTGACTCAGGTGACCCACACAAGTGAATAGGAAATAGCAGAGGGGGATGGTTAAGAGCCTAGGCTTGGGTCTTTGGCCATGCTACCTGAACAAGCCCTGGATCCCTGGGCTCACTATGTCCATACCCCTCTCCTTCCACACACGTCCAAAGGCCTGCTGCCTTGAGTCACCTGGCCAGTACAACTGTCAGGATGACAGCCTTCCTTCCTCATTGTTATACAATTTAGGGTTCCAGCTACTGCAGAGCCCTGTAGAGGAACTTCTTTTCTTCCTTGGGCTTTACAATTTTTTTTCCTCTGGCTCTATTATTCTCACATTTAATTAATGTTCCACTTGATTAATAAGATATAACAGAGGCAGCTGGGATTCCTTGAAGGCTGGGGGCTGGGATAATTGCACATCTTGGGAAGGAGGGGAGCACTTTCAGGGGCTAGCAGCCTTGGGGTAGTGGGTTAAACTTGGGAGTGGGATGCTCAGCCACACTGCTGGGGAACCTAGCAGGGTGAGCCCAGCCTACTCTATACCTTTGCTCATGCCGTTTCCCTCTCTGGAGCTGCTTTCCCTCCCCTTAAGGAACCCACTACCTCAACTTCCCACCTCCCAGGACAGTTGGGGCAGTAGTTCTCATAAATGAGCAAGGGTCAATGATACCCAGGGTGTGCGTGTAAAAATGCAGCCTTCTGGCCCTGCTCCAGGAAGCTTGTGGGTGGAAGCCTCGGAATCTGCATTTGGCTGGTCTAAGTGCTTATGATACAGGCCAAACTTGAATGAACTTTGGGAAACCATGATTCGAACAATAAACTCCATTCTCCTTTTATAAAAGGAGAATAATTATGGTGCCACGCCAAAGCCCATGATAAGAATCAGGATTGGGCATGCACTGTTAGCATTCAATAAACGTTAACTACCAAGGTCATTGCCATTGGTTTTGCAGGCCCATGTCTGTCTAGCCCCTGCTGTTCCCAATGCCTGGCACAGTGTTTGCCTCCGTGAGTGATCAGAAGCATTCAGAGCAGTTTTCTTTGGGCAGCTCCAGGAGGCAGAGTTGGAGAGAAGATGGTAAAAGTTATTACTTCGCCCTCTTATACTGGTTGACAGTTTTAACACGAACCTGAAAAATAATATCTGTTAAATTTAAGAAACTTGTTTAATTTTCTGTTAATTTGTTAAATGACTAAAATAACCTTCTGGAAGTTTTGGATAGAGAAAGTGTCCTCTTCATAAGGCTTGTTAATTAAGAGTGAAGAATGTAGAATCTAATTCAATGCAGCCTGTGGACTCTGTGCATCAGCATCCCCTGGAAGTTTCTTTAAATGCAAGTTCTCGGGCCCCACCCTAGGCCTCCCGACTCAGAATTTCTGGAAAGCTCCCCAGCCATTGTGTTGCAGGTGGTCTTTGCCCACAAATGCTGCCTCGGGGCTGTAAGGTATCTGACACCCTCAGGGCAGACACATGACATCCCCACTCTCTTTTGTATTTGCCCAAGCCCCCAACCCCAGTCTAGGCACGTGAGAGCTCAGAAAAGACTCACTGATGGATTAAAAGTGCACTGAGGCCCAGAGAGGGCCAGTGACCTCCCTGAAGTCCCACACAAGTGAATAGGAAATAGCAGAGGGGGATGGTTAAGAGCCTAGGCTTGGGTCTTTAGCCATGCTACCTGAACAAGCCCGATTCTATCCCATCTGATCTCAAAGCTAAGCAGGACCGGGCCTGGTTAGTACTTGGATGAGAGGCCACCAGGTACTGTAGGCATAAAAAATAAAAAAATAAGGGATTGTAAACTGACAAGGTCAGCAATCTGTGAGGTCAACCAAGGGTTGCCTCGCCTTAAAAAACGTTTTTTTTTTTAATTAAAAAAATAAAAAATAAAGAGCCTAGGCTTAGAGCCAGACATGCCTGGTTAAAAAAATAAATAAAATGCCCTTTGCTTGATCAGGTGTGTGACCTTGGGCAAATGCCTTAACCTACCACAGCCCATCTGGCCCATTTATAAAATAGCTCCATTCATCCCTATCTCAGAGAGTGAGATCCAGCAGGTATAAAAAGGAGGTTTGCACTACACCTGGCTCCTGCTAACTTACAATACATGGAAGCTGCTGCTGTTATTATCCATACCATAAGGATCAACATCCTTATCACTGAGAGGCCTTATCACAGCAGGGGCTAAACACCCAGGTCCTGGAGCCACTAGTCCCACTTATTATCTGAGTAAACCTGGACAAGTTCACTTTACATCTCTGGGCCTTGGTCGCCCCATCTATAAAATGGGAACAAAGATAATAATATGCCTACCTCATAGAGCTATTGTGAGTTGATATTTGTAAAGCTCTTAGGGACAGTACCTGGCACAGAGTGCGCCCTGAATAAAAGCTGACTATTATTATCAGCAGACTGGATAAGAAGCAGGCTGCACCCTGGGGATGAGGCGTGCCTACTTGCTTTACTCCTCATCCCCAATCCCTCTGGAAGTCCTGATAAAAGCTACCTCCATAATGAATGTACCTCTCAGCCAAGCACGGCTGTGACCACACAGCTCTGACGAACGAGGCCTTGGCGACGGCACCAACATCCATTTAATTAAGCAGCTTGACGGTGCTGGGAGGTGGATGACAGCTGACCAACCGCTATTGATTTCCTGGTGGGACCATAGCCCAGGCCAGACAGGGGCCTCTGCTGAAATGGCAGACAATTTGCGGGGTTGGAGCCAGGGGATGGGGAGTAGGGCTGAAACCTCCCAGGCCAGGGTATCCTGGTGGCCTGGGCAGAGAAGCCCCTTCCCTCTAGAATGGCCTATGTTTCATGATCATGTTGGTCTGACACAGGAGCTCATATTTAATAAAGCACTTAGCATCATTTAATGTTCAACCATAGGTGTAATGATGACCCATTTTATAGACAAGACACCAAGGCCCAGAGAGGCAGAGGTACTGATGCAAGGTCACTCAGTTGGGGTTTAAGCCTAAGTCTGTCTGATTCCAAAATCTTCCTCTTAACCACCACAATATTGCCTCCCATTTATTACTTGGGTAAGTTCCTTGCTGGGCCTCAGTTTTGCCATCTTTGAAATGGTCATGGAAGACTGGATTGGGTGGCCTTGAAGGGCTCACTCTGCATTTTAGTTTGTGGTAAATTAACTCTTCTGGGGTGTTTTCGTTGGCTGATCCATGAGCTGAGAAAGAACCCTGCTACTTCTCAGAGTCTGTCACCACAGCCCAGATTTAAATTAATAATAACCTAACATTTTTGTAGCCCTTACCATGTGTCAGGCACTGCTCTAATAATATGAGTTATTTTAATCCTTACCACTCTTTAACACAAGCACTCTACAACTCCTGTTTTCCAAATGAGAAAACTGAGGCATAGAGAGATTGGACAACTTGCCTATCTAGATGCTGTGCGTACCCCCATCCAAGTCCCCTTTATTGGCTCATACATGCATCCACCAGCTGCTGTGAGTGTGGGCCACTAAAGAGCACACCTGCCCCCTTTGCCTGACAAATGTCTTTGACCGATGGGAGCTATATCACCCCAAAGGCCCTCTCCACAGGGGACAACATTTGAGCAATGATTATCTGAAGTATAGGTACAAAAAGCTGGCCCATCACTACGTGGAACCTATTTTGGGTTGAATTGTGTTCCCACAAAATATGCTGAGGTCCTAAGCCCCACTACTTTAGAATGTGGCCTTATTTGGAAATAGGGTCATGGGGTATATAGTTAGTTAAGGCAAAGTCATAGTGGAAGATGGTGTACACTTAATCCAATATGACAGGTGTCCTTATAAGAAGAGGAGAAGAGACACAGAGACAGACACAGAAGGAGATGGTCATGTGACAATGGAGGCAAACATCGAAGTGATGTATCTACAAACCAAGGAATTCCAAGGATTGCTGGCCACCATCAAAAGCCAGAAGAGGCAAAGAAGTATCTCCCCACCAGCCCCTGCCCACCCCTGACCACACACACTTTCAGAGGGAGCATCACTGCCCACACCTTGCTCTCAGACTTTTGGCCTCCAGAACTGTGAGACGATAAACTTCTGTTGATTAAGCCACCCATTTTTGCTACTTTGAAAAGTTATGACTGCCTTAAGAAACTAATACAGAACGCTGGAGGCCCTTTGTCACCTGGAGTCCCCTTGCCACAAGATAGGACAACTCCATGGTGTTAATCATGCTTCAGAGTATTCCCCCTCTGTCACCCTCAAGATTGGGTTGAAGCTAAACTGCTATCAAACTGATGTCTTAGCCTAGCTTCTTTCCCTGTCCTATTCTGTTTTCCTCAGTCCCTTGAAGATTTCTCCTAAGAGTTCTTCCTTGATAACTCATGTGTATGAGAATCCCTGACTCAGGCTCTACTTCTAGGAATCTTAGATTACTCAAGGTCACCTATTTGGCATGTAGCAGGTTTAGGATTTGAACCCAGGCAGTCTGGCTTCACAGCCAAAGCTTTTAAGAACCATGGTGCTCTGCCTCTGAAATGAGCAGGATGAAATGGCTGGTGGCATTGCCATCCCCTCTGCGACCACAGCCTAGAGAAGTGCCCATGCCTGGCACCTCCCTGCCTCTAGAAATGAGCCCTGGTTCTCCTTGGGAGGACTTCTCCCCTATAATGAGTTTTTCTACTTCCTGAGGCCTGACTCCACTCTGGCTCCAGGGCTGGGCACATGGTCCAGGCCTGGTGGATCATAACAGTCTGTACTCCCACGTCCACCGTGATTGGTTCATGGATGGGCACATGACTCAGCTCCATCCAATGAGCTCCAACCTCAGGACTAGCCATTGAAATGTTGGAAACAACTTTCTTTCCTCCTTCTGAAGTTGCAGAGTGGGAAGGACTGAGCCTGGAGATGCTGGCAGTCTTCATGCCACTAGAAGGAAGGAAGGCCTGAGAGAGGGTCAGGTGATTCCTGGTGATGTCCAAAGTGGCCATTTTGAAGTTTAGGTCACTAGACTCCTCTGCCTTCCTTCGGTGGCTCCCTATTTTACCCAGAGTAAAAGGCAAAGTCTTAACCAGGCCCACAAGAGCCCGCATGATCCAGCCCCATTAATCTGCCCTCCGCTCCTCATGCTCCTTACTCACTCTTCTCCAGCACATTGCCTCCTGCTCCCATCTCAGCACCATCGTGCCTGCTATTCCCTTTACCCAGACACTCTCGAGAGCTTCACCACTCATTCCCTCTCCCCACTCCAGCCTCAGCTCAGATGCCATGGCCCCGAAAAGGCCTTCCTGGGCCACCCGAATTAAAATAGCAGCCCCCAGCACTCGCTTCCCCTTACCCAGCTTTATTTTTCTTCATAGAATCCATCACTACTGACACTGTTTATTGCCACTGGCAATACTTCTTGGTCCTAGCTCAATTGTTATCTTCATCCTGAATAATAAACATGCATTAAGTACCTGCTGAGTACAAGGCCCTACTGATGTCTAGCAATATAATCAGATCACAATATTTGTGTCCTTGCATTACTTTCACAACTCTGTTGACATGTCTAGTACCCCACTGGAGTACACAGCAAGAACTCAATACATGCTTTCCATGGGCCATGACGCTTCCTGTTGCTGTGGTAAGCTGAGTACCCTCCTCTTCAGAAGTTCTTGTGCCTTGGCCACTTCTCGCCATCTGCTTCTTTAAATGTGAGAAGACACAGAAATTGCCAGAGACGTGGGTCATGTGAGTTCTGGAAAGTTCTAGAAAGCCCTGGATTGATTTCTAATTCTGCCCTTTGTTGGCTATGATGAAGGGGTCTGTTTCAGTTATCTATTCCTGAGTAACAAGTCCCATAAACTTCTGGCTTAAAAAAAAATTGTCATTTTATTATCTCCTGAGGGTTGACTGTGCTCAGTGAAGTGGGTCTTGCTTGAGGTTTCTCATGTAATTGCTTTTTGAGAGCTTGAGTTATTCCAAAACCTTCCTCACTCATACGTATACTCTTAGGTATAAGAGTATAGTGATTGTTACTGGCTGTTGGCTGAGACCTTAGCTGGAGCTGTTAGCAGCAAGACCCACATGTGTCTTCTCTGTGTGGCTTGAGCTTCCTCACAGCATGGAGGCTGAGCTCCAAGGATGAGAGAGTCCCGAGAGAACCAGGAAGAAGCTGTGTCACCTTCTATGACTACGCCTCACTGTGTGGAAAACACATTGCAGCTCTCATGCTGTAGCCACATTTAACCCTGATTCAAGAAGACAGAACAGAGACCTCACCTCTCAACGGGAGGGCTGGCTGTGTATGTCACACCGCAAGAAGAGCATAAGAATGGCAGCTATAGTTCTGTCCGCTCTGCAAAATATAATCTGCCATGATGCCTTGAGAGGCTAAGCTATAAAGAGAAATGTGGGAAGCTATGTGGTATTTTTTTTTTTTTTTAATGTAAGGGGTGGTGAGGTCTCTGGCCTGCCCTGGAGATGTGTGCCCCTTTCTAAAAACATTCAGATTCAGATTAGAGAAGCCACAATGTCCACTAAGTAAAACAAGCCTATGGCTGGCCTTAGCTGAAGGTCTGTGGGTTTGCAACTCCTGCCCAGGCGACTCACTATAGCAAAGGGAATTCTCACCTCCTGAGCATCTTCTACATGCCAGGGCCTGTGCTAGATCCTTCACATGTGTCACAGTGATTGCGATGCCCATTTAACAGCTGAAGAAACTGAGGTGTCAAATGGCGACAGGCCTTGCTCAGAGTCAGAGAGTTAGGAAGTGGTAAAACCAGGTTTTTGCCCTGGTGGGTCTTCCCCTGAAAGACCCACTTTTCTGGGCTGCGAAATGGGAGGACAGATCTTGCTAACTGTAAAGTGTTGTGCATACATTGAGTGTGATTTGGCTCTAAGATTTAGGAAGAAGGATTGAGACAGCCAAGAGTTATTTTGAGGATGCAGAGGCAAAAAGCAGACACGGGGCTGCCGAGTGAGTTGAGGGTTGGAGCCCCTCCCTGCTACCCCAGGAGAAGCTTTGGAAAGTTACAACCAGAGGGACAGGTCATATCCTGGACCAACAGGATATGAGCAAGATGGGGTGGCTCCTGAGGAAATAAAAAACCTGGAGATGGGGCTGATTACAGGGAAATGAAGGATGATGTGGCAATTAACAACAAAGTGACAGTCACTGATGAAGTAGCAGAGGCTGGAGGTTGAGAATACCTGAACACAGTGCCTGTCCAGGCTCCTGGAGAGGGACAGTGACGCCATCGTGCTCCTCAAGCACCTCTTGCAGAGAGTCATGGTTGGTGTCCCGCCCCCATTCCTCCGTCCAAGCTCTTCCACGTGAACTCGACTGTCTCCCACCTCGAGGCCTCCTCACTGGCCTCCCACCTCCTCTGTGCCAGAAAGTCTGTTCTCTCCACGACAGCCGGAGTGTCCTTCTAAAGCTGATCCTGTCACTCTCTATTGAAAACCCTCCAGCGGTTTCTGGTTGCTCTTAGACTAACGGGTTCATTCCCGTGGCCCTGTTCCAATCTTCTGTATGGACTTTCTACCAGCTGGTATCTTCTCTTCTACTGACATGTTTAATGGTTATTGTCTTTCTTGCCAAGCTCCAGGACAAGGTTGGCTTGGTCACTACCCCTGGCACATAGTAGGTTCTCAATATTTATGACTACTCTTCTTGCAGTCTTTCTGACCTTGAAACAGTTTCTTAGGCAAAATAACTTTGGGGTCACTCTTGACTCCTCTCTCTCACACCCCATGAGCCATCCATCAGCAACTCCTATTGGTTTATCCTTCAAAATATATTCAGAATCTCACCTTTCCCCCCACAATCACCCTGGTCCAGCCATCACTGCCTCTCACCCAGTCAGCTGCAACAGTCTCTCACTTACCCTCTATGATCTATATTTCCTCCCTGGTTTCCAGACGATTCTTTCAAAACCAAAGTCCGGTCACGCCCCTCCACTTCTCAGAACCCACCAATGGGTTCTTGTTTTAGGGAGAGTAAAAGCCAGCGTCCTGACAGCAGCCCGCAAGGCCCTGCGCCACATGCCTGTCTCCACTGCTCCTCTGACCTCCCTCCTACTGCTCTCTCTTTCACTGAGAGCCATGAGGGCTTTTGTTGTTCCTTGAAAACACCAACCTTATTCCTGCCTCAGGGCTTTCGCACTTGCTGTTCCCTCTGCCTGGAATGCTTGTCCCCAGATCTCTGCTTGGCTTGCTCCTCATTTCCTTCAGATCTCCCCCACTGACCATCCTGTGTAGAATATCACACCTGCGCACACGCACGTGCACATACACCAGTCACCGTTCCCTTCCCTTGCTTTATTCTCCTTCGCAGCATTTAATCATCACTGGACACATGAATTTAGTTACCTCCTTGTTTTCATCCATCTGTCCCAACAGATTGTAAACTCTAGGAAGGCAAAGACTTTATCTCTTGCTCATTGTTATGCCCTCAGCTTCTGACGCAGCGCCTGGCATGTGGTAGATGTCACTAACTAGTTACTGTACAAATGAGTTCAGGCTGCAGCCTTCTAAGTTTGGTACATTGGAGGTCTGGCCAGGATGGAAGCTATAGACATGGTTTTAAAACAACCATTCATACATTCACATTTAATAGGCAAAACAAACAGACAACAAAAATACCTCATGCCCCACCCCTCCCTGTTCCACAATTTCTCATTTACCATCCTTCAAGTGAGAACCTAGTATAGAGACCCCTCTTCTCTTTGTCTGTCCAGCAACCATTGTCCCATCTTCTGAGAAGACCACCTTGCTTTTCCTTTGGAGACCACCTCCCTCCCCCAGTATAGTCCAGGGCTGTTGGATGGATGGATCCACCCCTCATGCCAGAGGTGGCCTGTGACTCAGACCGTGTCAACCAGAGTTGCAGCAACTAGTTTCTGCTAGTTTCTGGATAGGCATATGACACAGTAATCAATGACGCAGGCCAACCAGAGTAATCCCTAGGATGTCTAGTGGAATTATTGAGAATGAAGTTCTCTCCTTGCCTGGTGGTTGCTAGGATGTTTTAGGGGTTCTACCTAGAGATTATGGTAGCATCCTGCTACCGGGCGGAAACTTGCCTTAGAATGGAATTACCACAGAGAGAGGCAGAGCCAAGAGATGGAGAGAGCCAGGTGCACGATGACATCATTTGAGTCCCTCGATGCAGCCATGCCTAAAGGCTTCCTTCTCCTAGACTTTTTATTTACAAGAGAAAAGAAGATTTTTTTTCTTAAGTCAATTTGAGGTGGGTTTCTGTCCCTTGTATCCATGAATTATAACTAAATCAATGGCTTGAGGTATTTCAGAATTTCTGACATTATCATACTGCCTCAAGCCAGGCTACAACCCCTGTGCAAACTCGTTCCTTCCTCCATGCCTTCACTCAAGCCATGCCTCCCTCCTGGAGGACCCTTTTTCTTTACTGTACAAATCCTGCCTGTCTTTAAGGCCTACCTCAAAAGTCTTTTCCAGAAGCCTTCTCTGACTGACCAGACCTACTACACTTCTCCGCTCTGACCTCCCCTCCTTGTTGGATGCTGGGTCTGGAGTAGTGCCCAGCTCCTCCCTCTTCCATCTCCTTGCAGCTTCTTGCCCCTCCTCTTCTCCAGGCCCCCCCTAAGGACTCCTACCCACCTAAGTCCTAGCAGAGGACTCAGGCCAACTGTGCAGCTCTGCTTCCCCCTGGTGGTAAAAGTCAGGATTGCACTCCTCAAAGTCAGGCTCTTGGGAGGGGCAAACACCCGATCTAGCCTGGAGCTGTCACACCCAGAGTCCTATATTTTTACTTGCCAAATCTCCAACCCGACCCTAACTTCCTGAAATCCTTTTCACGGAAGCTTAGATTTTTAAGACAGGCCTTTGGAGATACATAGGCTGAGCCCTAATGGAGACAGGAGACCTCTAAAGAGGGTGGCCAAAACTTTGCCCATCCAATCAGAGCCATGAAGGAAGAAGTACTCATCTCTCAAAAGAGACTAGAAATCGGGGTTTTAGATGACATTTCCTGGTTTTTACAGGTTGGCGACTAATTCAAAGTTTATAAATCGCTATGTGGGTCAAACAGAACATGTCTGGGAGCCAGATTTATGAGAAAAGCAACAGCCAGTTTCTAATCTCCAGAAATAATTCTCTCATTTTATATAGAGAGAAACTGAGGCCCAGAATGTGGAATGGGGTTGCTCCATCACAAGGCTGGTAAGCGGCATTCTAGGACTCTGGGATCCCAACGCAGTGCGTAAGCCTTCGTACAGCCCCTTATAGCTTATTTAGCTTCCATTTCCTTCAGAGCAAATTCCCACTGCAGCTTTTCCCTGTGGTTCTTCTACCTCTAACCCAGAAACCAGCCCCTTCCACTCTCTAGAATTAGTCCTTCATCTCAGTTGACCCCTCATCATCCTCTTCCTCAATCTATTCTTCTTCACAGGCTCCTTCTCTTAGTTTCACAATATACTCAGGCCCCCCTAAAATCAGCCTCCCTGAAGTCTCCTCCCTTGATCACAATTTTCACCAATGAGCCCAACAAAATAGTTTGAGCTCATGGCAGCTCATAGCCTAGTGGCAAAGGGAAGGAAACTGTGGGGACACCAAAAAGGGAGGAGGGAATCAGGGAAGGCTTCCTAAAGGAGGGGATGTCTGTGCCTAGTGTTGAAGAAGGAACTGTAGTTTTCTAGATGAAGAAAGAGATGCTGGGGGTCGAGGGCGGAGAGATAGAGGAGGAATAAGGGCAAAGTCTGCGTGAGCAGTGGGTAACTATATTGGGAGGATTATGAATTAAATTGAGTGCCTTCCCTCTACATTCATATATTGCAGCCCTACCCCCCAGTACTGCAGAATGTGACCTGATTTTGAAATAGGATCGTTGTATATGTATCTTTTGATCACCTTCCTACAATTCCCCACCTCACCACTCCACATCTGGTAACCACAAACCTGATCTCTTTTCCTATGAGTTTCACTTTAGATTCCACATATAAGTGAGATCATATTTGTCTTTCTCTGACTTATTTCACTTAACGAAATATCCTCAAGGTCCATTCATGTGTTGCAAATGGCAAGATTTCCTTCTTTTTTATGGTTAAGTAATATTCCATGACATGTATATACCGTATTCTCTTTATTCATTCATCCATCCATGGAAACTTAGGTTGTTTCCATGTCTTGGCTATTGTAACCAATACTGCAATAAACATAAAGGTGAATATATCTCTTCAACATAAAGATTTTGTTTCCTTGCGATATACACCCAGAATTAGGACTGCTGTGTCATGTGGTAGTTCAATTTTTAATTTTTTGAGAACCCTCCACACCGTTTTTCACAGTAACTATACCAATTTACATTCCTACTAACAGTGTGCAAGGTTTCCTTTCTCCACATTCTCACCAGCATTTGTTACCTCGTATTCTCGATGATCCATTTTAACCATTTATAATGTTGTGTAGTCATAATGTTGTGTAGTCATCATCACTATTTCCAGAAATTTTCACCATCCCAAACAAAAACTCCATATTTATTAAACAATAACCCTGTATTCCCTTCCCTCTCCCTGTTTTTGATAATCTCTAATCTGCTTTCTGTTGTTTTTAAGGTGGAGTAATATTCCATTGCATGTATATATCACATTTTGTTTGTCCAGTCATCTGCCGATGGACATTTAGGTTGTTTTTTCTTTTGATTATGGTCAATAATGCTGCTATGAACACTGATATAAGTACATGTTTGATTCCCTGCTTTCAATTCTTCCATGTATATACCCAGAAGTGGAATTGTTGGATCATATAGTAAGTCTGTATTTAACATTTTGAGGACCTCTGAACTGTTTTCCACTGTGGATGCACTGTTTTATATTCCCACCAGCAATGGATTTCAATTTTTCCACATTCTCACCAACACTTGTTCTTTTTCTTTTGTTTGGATCATAGCCATCCTAGTGGGTATGAAATGGTTTCTAATTGTGGTTTTGATTTGCATTGCCCTAATGACTAATGAATGACATGCATTTTTTTCATGTGCTTGCTGGCCATTTGTATATCCTCTCTGGAGAAATATTCAGAAAGGAATGTTTTGTAATTGAGAGATGATGTTGGCTCAGACCAGAGTAAGAGCAGGGAAGGTAGTGCGAAATGGTCAGATTTCAGATAACTTTCAAAGATGGAGCAGACTGGGTTTGCTGACGGACTAGATGTGGGGCATGGGAGGAAGAGAAAGGGATGTCTGCGCCTAATATTGGAGAAAGAATAGACATCCCCTCCTCCATGACTTCTTCAGTGTTTTGGGCCAGAGCAATTACTGATATGGGGAAAGTTTCGGGGGAAGCAGGCTTAAAGGGAGGGAGAGGAGTTTGGTTAGATTCTGAGACTCCCTAGAACCGGAGAATTGAAGCCTTGGGAGGAATTTAATGCTTTAAGAAAATGGGTAGAAGGAGAAAAAGAGAGATCACCTATCTTTTACCACCAAGTTGCTTGTCAGAATCCTGTATAATCACTGCTTCACTTTATTAATTCCTAATCAGCTGGGGTACCAGCCTCTCCTCTGCTAATCCCATTCCTCGCTTGTTCCTGAGGCTGCAGAGCCATATACAGCCAGTAGGTGGCACTGTATGGTCAGAAATAGCCAGGACCCTGTGACTGGGTGGGCTAGGGACCTAGGTCCAAGAATTGGAGTTTTCAAATAATCTAATTGTGTAAAAGAAAAGTTATAGAATCTGAATACAAGCACATTCGAAAATTCAAGAAGGTAAGCACTACACCTGAGCTCTGAGGAAGGGAGGTCTCAGTGCGCAGCTGGTCCCAAGATTTACCTTTGCGGGGTGGGTGGGTGGGGGTGTGTGTGTGTGTGTGTGTGTGTGTGTGTGTGTGTGTGTGTGTGTGAGTTCGCTCATTGTCAGTCAGTTAATTCATTTAAGCACCTACTACATGTCACATACCTGAGCTGTGTTATATGCTGTGGATTCATGTGAGATCAGAACAGACTTAGAACCTGCCTCAGAGGAGTTTGGAAACAGAAACAACAAACAAGTAAAAGAACGAGATAATTACAGATTGTGTTTTCAAGGAAATACACGGGACTACGTAATGGAGGTAATGGACTGAGGAACTGACCGGAGGAGGTGGTTTGCATGGAGGCTTGAAGGATGAGAGCAGGGCTCCTAACCCTTCAGCACTCGAGAGGGGACTCTTGGTTTTTGGGTTTTGTGATCAGTCAAGTAGCTAACCACTCCCAGGATCACTATTTGAAGTCAGGTCTGAATGGGGCTTACTAATGGCTTTTGGGAGGATTGGGTAAGGTAACGTATATGCAAACTTTGAGCATAGTGTCTGGTTCTAAACATGGGAGCTACCTTATGGGTTTTGAAAACAACCTCCAACCTAAAAGCAGCAAATGAACAGGACAAACAAACAGAGACTCATAGACATGGACTATAGACTAATGATTGCCAGAGGGCAGTGGGGAAGGGGAGAGGGGAGGTAGACAGGGTAAAGGGAGTCAAATATGTGGTGACAGAAAGAAATGTAATTATGGGAGGTGAACACACAGTGTAAATACACACACACACACACACACACACATATATCTTACTGTTAAAGTGTACAGCTGAAATTTATTGGATTTTTTGACCAATGTCACCATAAAAAAGTAATAAATTAATTTTTTTAAAAATGGGCTCACAAAAATAGTGGACAATTTGGTGACAGACAGAAGGGAGGAGAGTTGGGGGCCTGGGAGAATGGGGTGAAGGGTTAAAGAAGTACAAATTAGTAATTAATAGATGGTCATGGGGATGGGGAGCACAACACAGGGAATGTAGTTAGCATTAATATATTGACTAGGTGGAAAACCAGAGGAGAGAAGGAGCAATTCGGGGGATTGTTTTATAAACTATATAAATGTCTAACCAATGTACCGTATACTTGAAACTAATTTAAATAAACTAATTAATGTAAAAATAATTCATTAATGTAAATAAATAAATATAAATAAAAAATAAAAACAACCTTCGAAACGCACCTGCCTTTTCTGCTTCATAGCCTTTGCAATGAGGCCAATGAGAAAAGTTTAATAGTGCCAGTAAGACGTGCTCTACCTCCATTACCAAGCCAGCAAACTGGGGGGCAAAGGCGAGTTGTAAACTCCAGGCTTCTTCAACTTTCAGGGGAAGACAGGCCACAGACAGGGAGGGGACCAGCATCTGAGAGCCCTGCCCTGCCTCTAAGGAGTATGCGTGATGGGGGAGCAGGAGGCCAGGGGCCCTTAGGGCCCAACACAGGCACTGGCACGGGCCAGTGAACTTCAGATGTGTGAGACCTAAAAGCGCCTGCGTGGGGACACTTGCCCTCCACATCCCAGGAGAAAACCAGGACTTTCTAAGCTGTGGTCGAGCACTTGCTTACCTTTCCAGATGTGCAGATACCCTCTGCACCTATACTAACACACTCACATACACACTTATACATGGACACACTGAGACTGATGCACTCATACACATATATGTGCTTATATCTTACACACTCAAACATTTATATTCACATACTCATACACTCACATTCATTCACTCATTCACATATAGTTAGTTACACATGTGCAAATATACACACTCATGTGGTCTGTTACATTTACGCCCACTCATATATTTAAATGCACATCCAATAATGCGCAAGTCACACACTCATACACCTCATACACTCAAATATATATATTAAATCTGCTCACACACACATACGCTCAAGCATTTATACATAGTTCTACTCTCATATACCCATATTCATTCATATGTATACATTTGCACATACACATTAAAACATTCACACATGATATATTTGTGTACACTGACTAAGATACATTTAACCCACTCATACATTTATACATACACTCTAACATTCACACACACCTCACACACACATTCATGCTCACAACACACACTTTCACATGCATTCATACACCCACATTGTTTCTATGGAAGAACATCCAAACCTATAGAAAATTTACGAGTTTATTAGAGTTTACTTGAACCAAACTGACATGTTGGAAGCAAAATCTCAAAGGTTTGAGAAATGCTCTGGAGAATGGCAGTTTTTCAGTTCTTTTGATGCATTTGGAATCAAAGGAGAAAAGTAAGGAGGATTACATGAAATCTATTTGTAGTAGATTAAGAAAGCGGGAGAAAGTAAAGGGGTGGAAATCTCTATGACTGCATAAAAAGTAAAATGGAGAGATACATACTTCTTTACCACTGATGGATACAAGATAGTTAACATTTAGCATTTACAGTAAATGGGGATGGTGTACAGGCAATAAGATCATGTGCTCCCTTGAGGATGGTTATGCCCTTGAAGGAATCTGAAAAAGAGGATCATTCTGTCATTTCAAAGGAGGTTGTTAACCTAGATGCACAAAAACAATGAACAGGGCTTGCTTAAGGCCAAGATAAAACTTTCATTAAGGGAGTTATAGGCCTGAGGCCATGACTACCCACCCTGACCTGCCCAGTTCAGCATTTATGATCAGGTCATCTTCTCAGATCACTTTCAGTCACTGAGCTTGTCAGATTTACTGCATGGCTCCTTTTTCATTTACAATGGCATTACCTTACATACATATATTTCACACTGTCATATACACACAAAAACACTCATATACATTCACACACTATGTTTTCTTGCACACACAGTCATACACTTATACACACTCATTCATATATGCTCTGACTCAAACTCATATATTTACATATACTCACAAATCTTGGCTCATTTAGTTACTCATATACACACAAGCATTCATGCTCACATGCTCAAACATTTATACAGTCACGTATTCACTCATAAATCAGGGACATGTGCCCAGTTGTCCGAGCATACAGCAGCATGTGAAGGATATTTCCTTGCTGTTCATTTCTGTGCCACCTATGTCATGGAGTTAAGTGCTGATCAAACGTTGAGAAACTTCCGAAAAAAGGGTCCTGTACTCTGCCAGGCTCCATACCTCCTCCATCTCCTTGGAACTGTGTTCTCAGGGAGCAGCCCCTCACTGCCCACCTTGTGGAACCTGAGAAAAACTTTGGCTGAGAGCTCATGGAGCAGGGGCCAGACCTACCAGAAATGGCCACATGGTCTTAGATTCCAGCCAAGGGTTAGGCATGTAGTTTGATAAGTAGGAAGAGACAGCAGAAGAGAAAATCTCACCAGAATATCATAAGGAATCTTTGGATATTTACTGTCCCCTCCCCCATTGTTACAACTTAGTACAAATAAATGAATGTTTTTAGATGGTTTCTTTTTGGGTTCAGAGACCATAAATCTGATGGCCCACAGACCATCTCAATCAACAGACTCTTTTGTTCGAGTTGCGTATTTAAAAATTTTAAATTTTGAAGTCTTTGCAGGAGGGGAGAACGCTTCCAGAATAGAAAATTCACTCCTCCATGAGAACAATGAGAACAGTGGCAAAATCATCAAATTAACTATTTCAGTACTCTGAAAATTAACCAAAGGCTTGTAACAATCCAAGGAACATTTATTCAGGAGAGGAGAAGGAAGAGGGGGAGAGGGAGGGGAGGGGAGGGGGAGGAGAGAGAGGAGAGAGGAAAAGGAGAAGATTGAATCTCACTAAGCACTGTGAGCTACGTGGCGTTTTAACTTGTCCTGTCCTATTCCCCTTGTCCCAGCTCTGCAGTAGCCTTGCAAACCAACACTTTTATAATCATGATAGCCATGAAGAACAACAACTTAGCAGCCACTGGAAGAGAAAGAAAGGGTTGGAACTCTTTAAAAAGTCCAGTCCCCAGAGAGTTGTTATTATTTGACCTGTCTGGAAGGTCCATGGAAATCTCCACTCCCCGAGTTCATCTTTATTTGACCTGACTCAGCTCAGTCAGTGTAAACAGTCTTTTCCTTGGGGACATTTGTCAAAAACAACCAGCAACAATAGTTTAACATAGAAGCTGCCTGAGGCAGAGATAACAGATGGGACAAACAAGAAGCTGAGCACAAAATTTAAAAAGAAAAGCTGGGTAATGAGATGTTAATAGAAAGCTTTGAAAAGCTCCAACATATTTCTGGGGATCTAGAAGACCCATGACTGGACGTGGTTCCATAGTGTAACGGTTAGCAAGTCTGCTTTAAATGCAGAAGGTCCTGGGTTCTTACCCCAGTAGAGCCAAGGTCCATGGTCTACGGCCATGCCACCCTGAACAAACCCGATATCTGATCTCAGAAGCTAAGCAGGGTCGAGCCTGGTTAGTACTTGGATGGGAGGTCACCTAGGAAGACCAGGTGCTGTAGGCATCAAGAATAAATAATGATTAAAAAATAGAAGGCCATGACTATGCACAGAGCTGTGTATTGGTCCAGGAAATGCCTGAGAAAGCCCTAATCTCTCACCTCTGGCTGACCTTGAGGCTCTGCTTCAGCAGAAAGTGCAGGCTAATGTTGTAAACTGTGTAATGGAGCATTAAAAGCATGTCCTAACATACACAGAGCCTCTCATCAAAGGCTGGGGGACTTATGGTTCAATGCATTTATAGAAATCTCTAATTATTAGCTGACCATTAAGCTAACTAAGCAGAATCTTATATATAAGATAAAGAATACAGGCTGTACAGAATTAGTTCAGGAAAGTCACTAAACAGACAGCATCAGCAAAACAATAAACAGCAACGACAAGCTGTGGGGATGGGGAAATCTGGTTTCTAGAGTTGCCATACAGTACTATTTAAAATGTTAAAATTTCTACAAAATTACTAGACACACAAAGAAACAGGAAAGTATGACTCATACACAGTGAGAAAAAAGCAACCAATAAATACAGTCCTTGAGGAAGACCAGACCTTAGACTTACTAGACAAAGACTTTAAATCAGCTATTTTAAATATATTCAGAGAATGGAATGAAACTTGTGTTAATGGGCCTATAATGTATAAAGATATAATTTGTATGTCAATACCGGAACCAACCTGGGGAGGGAAGAGAGCTATGTAGGAGTCCTGGGTGCACGGGTTGGCAATCCCAGCCTACTCCAGAGCCTGATCGAGGCCCTGGCTCCCTATTCAATAATTTGATCTTTATTAGTCACTTACCCTAGAGGATCCAGTTGTAGCCAAGGCAGACCCAATTGTCTCTGCCTTTGCAGAGCTCCTAACTCCACAGAAGGGATGAGATGGTGTGACTAGGCATCTGCTCACAGGGAAGGGGCTGGCCCCTGGTTGTGAGTTTTAGAAGAATTTTGTCACACTTTGGTGGCAGGGAGACAGTTTTAAGGTGTCAGGCCATCTTTCACTATCTTCTGCACTGCACTTTCCCCTTGTTCCTGTTCTCGCCCCTCCCCGCCCCCCTACCATTGCCCTTCTTATCTTCTCTGGCAGTGACCTGCAAGCAAGGGGGTTGGTGGGGGTAGAGTTGGGGAAGTTATACAAAGAGAGAGAGGTATCTGTCATTTATCATAAGCAGTTAGCTTATGCAATCATGGAAGCTGGCAAGTCTAAAAGCTATAAGCTGGACTGGCAGGCTAGAGACTCAGGAGAACTGTTGTTTCAGTTCCTATCCAAAGGCTGCCTACCGTAGAATCAGGGAGAGCAGATATTGTAAATGAAGTCTAAAGGCCATCTGCTGGAGAACTTTCTCTTGCTCGAGGGAAGCTGGTCTTTTTGTTCTTTTTAGGATTTCTGTTCATTGGATGAGGCACAGTCACATTATGAAAGCAATCTGCCTTAATCAAAGTTCACCAATTTAAATGTTAATCTCACCCAAAAATACTCTCACAGAAACACCCAGAACAGTGTTTGACCAAACACTATTACCTGGGCACCTCATGGCTCAGCCCAATTGACACAGGAAGTGAACCGTCACACCTGGGGAGAATCAGATCCAAGGGACAGGGATAGAGCTTACTCCCCTGAAAGCATCCTAAGAGATAATGGGAGACAAAATAAGCTCTTGTGATTATATTTGTCGAATGAACTCAAAAAATGTCTGGAGGCTTTGCCTAGAAATAAATGATAGAGATTTATTCAAGGGTCTTAGGGTTTGCAAACTATAAACACAATTAGGCAATACCCAGAGTGTTTTGAAGAAGCAAGAAAAGCTGAGGTTTCTTGTAGTACATTCTTGAGAAGAGTCAGTCCTGCATTCTTAGCTTCTAGATTGGTCTGAGATGTAATCCTTAGAAGACCAGGTGGTCTGGATACCTGAACATTCCTTAGTCCTTCAGAGGGTAATCAGAGAGTTATCTGGAAGTTTGCTATGTATTCAAGCATTGAGGCAGGACTGGAAAGTTCAAAAGGTTAAGTACCCAAGCTAGTTAAAGCAAGAACAGAATCATTTCCTCATGGCTCAACCTACCCGATTCTAGTAATTTAGCAATTTGACAATAGTGACTCCATTTTATTTCTTCACTCTTCCTTATACCCTAGGAGTATGTTGCTCAGTCATTACAGCTGTTACTTGTGTTTTTGTCAGGGGATGAAGGGGAAAAGATATTCTTACTAGGGAGCTATTTCTTTGGTAGCACTACTAGAGTTACCCTTGGGGCAAAGATTGCTCTTTTCTTTGGAAAATCACTTCACAGGCCCCTCTAAGATAAAATGGAAGCCATCTTCTGGAAGGAAAAAATTTTGGCCCCAATGGAACCAAACATTAATTGCTGTGTTCCATGGGGAGCAGGGAGGAGGCGTTTTTGGAGAGATTACACAGCTGTTCCTTAGGTTTGCTTGCTCTGGTTGGGGCGTGGCCTGGGAAGAGAACAGGGGCTCATGTCAGGGCCTCTGACTGCACTGAGAGGCAAAGAGCTGAGGAGAGAAGCAGCCCGAAGGTGTCCCTGGGGCAGGATTCTCCAGGGCAGGGGCATGGCCAGTGCAGAGAGACCTGCTGACTGGATTTCACTTTTTCTTTCACTCTCTCAGACTTCTAGCAAAACTGTGTAAGGACCTCAGCCTGAACTCGGATGACTTGGGGGAATTTGGAAAGGAGATGTGAGAAGGTCCTGGAGCCTTCTGGCAGGGCAGCCCTGAGGAATAGGTCAGAGGCAACTGATGAGTAGGGTGGATGAGCAATTCCTCTGTTAATAAGTGCTGTGGGACAACAGGTTTCCTCTGTATGTGAGTAACCTTAATGGTCATGGGAGGTCGGGAGTTCTTTGCGGCTTCTTCAGAGGGGTGGTGCCTGCTGTCCTGTAGCACCTAAGGGTGCCAGACTTCGGAGACATGGCATAGCATAGAGGTTAAGTTTGTTATCTGAGGCCAGACTGCTTGGTTTGAGTCCTGACTCCACTCCTTATGGCCACAGGCAGCCTATCTCTATGCCCTCAGTTTGCTCATTCATGAAAGTAAGGCTGTTTGAGGATTAAGTGAATCGATATTAGAAAATGCTGAGAATAGAGCCTGAAATATAAACGTTCGTTAAGTAAATCAGTGGTGCCCAGTTAGGGGAGGTATGGGCAGTGTGGTCAGGTTATCGAGGTAAGTTTGAGAGGGTGATGGGAGGAAATTCTTGGTCCCAAATGGGGTATTTTGTAGGAGTGTGAACCCCCTCAGGGATCCTGATTTTGCTCCTGCACGCTGAGAGAAGAGAGAGCAAAATAAACCAAGAGCTGTTTAGCTTTTTCTCAGTCTTTCCTTCCCTTTGGTAGAGTTGCCAGGCCAAGCAGCGGGTCATTCTATTTTTGTTTTTCTCTAATCTGCTTCCAGCCCAGGGGCAAGAGCAGAGGCCTAAAAATATCATGGGCCGCCAGGTTGTATCACTTCAGCCTCTGGCCAGCAGGCTGCCTGTCCCTCTGCTCAGCACTCTGCTCTTGGGCTTCACTCACCAGCAGTAATTGGACACCCTCAACCCCCCTTCCAGACTAGGGGTGGGATTTGGAGGGACAGAGTCAAAGATCTGTGGCTCAGGGCTGGGGGTGCCCTAAGAGAGGCTGAGGCCCAACCAATAGCTTCAGGATGCAAAGATGGACAGTCTCTCAGAGGACACTTTGCCCAGTACTCCCCTTTGTACAGGTGAGAACACTGAGGCCCAGAAAGTTGAAGCTTTGTGGTTTTCTGAGCTAAAATGTGTGCCCTTTCTCCTTCCTCCCAATCCTATTTAAAGCTCTTACCTTTAAGAAAAGTTTCCAATGATCCTGAGGAGAAAAAGCCTTGGGCTGGGAGTCCAAAGCCCTGACTCTAGTCACCTAGGAGGAGTGGTGGGCCAGCACTCCCCTCTGGGCCTCAGTTCCTTCGTCTGTAAAATCGAGGGAAACAGCCCTGTGAGGTTCTGCAAAGATGTGAGGGAGGCGGACAGAAAAACTGAGGGTAGATCTAGTCCTCAGGATAACTGTCCCCGGGAGCCTAAAGCTCCTCTGTTTTCATCTATTTTCTGTCATGGGTTTTGTCTGAAGAGGAGTTCTGCTACTAAAATAGAAAGTTGTTGAAGGTTTGAAGGTTCCCTCTTGCCCCCAAGGTCTGTATTAAGCTTCAGCTGCTATCATACCTCAAGTTACACTCTGATTGTCGGCTCCAAACAACTTGCAGTTCACCCCAGGCTGTCTCATCCCTGGGCTTTTGCACATGATCCCTGCTCTCCACCTGCTTCACCTGGTCGCCTGGCAAACTCTGCTTATCCTTTCAGCCACAGCTTAGGTACCACCTCCTGGAAGCCTTCCAGACCTGCCCCAGACCTCCCTAAAGGACGCCTTAGGGCTGCCACAGATTCCAAACTATCTCCTGTCATAGCACTTAGTCCCTTTGTAAAAATTGCCTATATACTTGTCTGTCTCTCATCAGAGAATACTGTGAGTTTAAATTCCTATTCTGCCACTTCCCAGCTATGTGACCCAGGGTAAGTGACCTAACCTCTCTGTGCTTCAGTTTCTACATCTCTAAAATAGCATCAGCAAACACAAAGTGCTTGCTCTGTGCCAGTCCCTGTCTTATGTGTTTACTCATTTAATCCATACAACATTTCTGAGATTGGTACGGAAACCATTTATTTATTTATTTTTTTAATAAATGAAAAAACTGAGGCACAGAGAGGTTAAATAACTTGCCCAAAGTTACATAGCTTGTAAGTGGCAAGGTTATTCTTCACAAATTATGCATTTCAACTGCAGAGAGATTCTATTGCCTTTCAGAAGCTACCTACTCAGAGGGTATTGTGAGGGTGATATGAGTAAAATAGCTGTAAGGCTGACACATAGTAAGTAATAAATACTCATTACCTATATTTCCCAGTGTCTCTTTCTCTTTCAATTCAATCTATGCTTGCAGATTTAAGTCTGGGGATTTAAAATAAGAATGGAGCATATTTTTATAGTTTTTTTTCTTATCATGCTGTCCTATTTACTACCATAGGATCATTACGTGTCAGAACTGGATAGAATATATGAAATAATGATAATAATCATAACAAAGAATGCTTAAAATGAATACTTACTATGTGTCAGTGTGCTCATGTAGTTTTTAAAATAGTTTTTATTTTCAAAGCTGTTTTAAGGTCATAGCAAAACTGAGTGAAAGATACAGAAATTTTCCATAGACTGCCTACCCCTAACCCCACCCAAACCAACCTTACTATCAACATCCCCCACCCAAGTGGTATGTTACAATCAATAAGCCTACACAGATACATCATTATCACCCAAAGTCCATAGTCACAGTAGGGTTCACTCTGGGGGCTGCACAATCTATGGGTTTTGACAAATGTATAATAAAATGAGTCCACCATTACGGTACCATACGGAGTAGTTTCACTGCCCTAAGAACCCTCTGTGCTCTGCAGAATCATCCCTTCCTGCCCTTAACACTCAGCAACCACTGATCTTTTACTATTTCCATAGTTTTACCTTTTTCAGAATGTTATATTGTTGGAATCATGCAATTATATAGCCTTTTTGGATTGGTTTATTTTATTTAATATGCACGTAAGTTTCCCTTATGTCATTTTATGTCTTGGTAGCTCATTTCTTTATAGCCCTAAAAAATATTTCACTGTCTAGATGTACTATAGTTTGTTTATCCAGTCACCTACTGTGATACCCTTAAAAGGATACAACACATGTAATATCCTGGTTTGGGATACATTACCTGAATTTAATCATGAGGAACCATCCAACGAATCCAAAGTGGGAGACTTTCTCCTGTAATGGCAATAATGTGAGATAAGGAAAGGCTGAGGAACTGTTCCATCCTAAAGGAGGCTAAAGAGACCTGACAACTGCTAACATGAAAATAAGAAGGTCTTTCAAAGTAAGAGGCAAACAAGCATTTATTTAAGATTAATAAGAACAGTTACTTGGGATGTACTGATTTAAGCAGAAGTCCCAATACTGTTCTGAACAGGAGACAAAGGCAAAATGGTATTTATGAGAAAGGGAAGGGGAACAATTATATCAAAAGAAGGAAGGCATTTCTATTGGTGCAGATAACATAACACAGTGATGTTAGTTCTAAATAATGTTTTTAATTTTCAGTCCAGTCGTCATCAGTCCAGTGGTCATAATAAACTGCTTTCTTATTTTTGCAAAGTTTTTTGGGAAACAAAGTTGCTTAGGCCCAGTCTAAAGGTTATTTAGCCCTGTTTTAACATTCTAAGATTTGAGACGTAAGATGTGTAAGGCAGTTCTTTTGGTATGGCAGCTCTGGCTCCATTTGAAAATGGCTCCATTTATATTATTGTTTATATAACTGAGTACAATTCCTGCTCCTGGACTGGACTCAGTACTGGAGGCGGGGGTGGGGGGGGGGGGAAACTGTAGGGACACTGAGATAATTGGCAACATTGGAATATGAACGCTTGATTAGAAAGTACTGTTTCTATGTTAAATTTGGTGAATTTGATAATTCTATTGTGGTTATGTAAGAGAAAATCCCTATTCTTAGGAAATACAGTTGTGAACAGTAAAGGGGCAGAGTGAAGAATAAAGATGTATGCAAGGTATTCTTCAATGGTTCAGAAAAAAAGACGGGAATTACTAAATAAATATGACAACATGTTAAAAATTGTTGAATCTAGGTTAAGGGTACACAGGAGTTCTTTGACTTATTCTTGTAAAAATTCTGTAATTTTGAAGTTATTTTCAAAATAAAGAATAATCACCATCACCACCATCATTGTTGTTGTTGTCGTTGTCGTCGTCGTCCTCCTCCTCCTCCTCCTCCTCCTCAGGAGCAGACAGCTGCTGAGGGTAGAGCTGAGATTTAAACCCAGGCTATTAGGGAATGCAGCGACTCTGCTGCCCCTCTTATCAGTTAGCACCATCACTTCTGTTTTACAGAGGAGGTTGCTGAGGCCCAGAGAAGGAAGGGGATTTACACTTGTTCACAGCTTCAGTTGGTTGCAGCCTAAGAATCAGTCTCTCAGATTTCAGCCTGGTGAGCTTTCAATGCTCTCATGCACCTGTCCTGTTGATAGAGCTGAGTGTCTTGCCTTGAGAGAGGACCAGTTTCTCTGGAATATCCTCTGACCACGTGCTGAGCTGGTTTGATTTCAGACGTAGGACTGTGCTGGCCTCACCTCTGGATCCGACAATGGGGACTGAGAAGGTTATGTTCAGTTAGCAGAGTAACCAGACCAGGCCTCATGGATTAAGTTGTGCCTCTCTCTCTTCCACCATTGTCCACCTTGCTCAGTACCCCTTCTTCTTTTGGGAACAATACCTTCTTTTGGAGGCACTATTCCTTCCTACTTTCTAACCACCTTGTGGTTCTGGTGAGCGTTGCCAATCACAATGGTCTAGGGGTGGGCATGAGACTCAAAGTGGGCCAACCAGAGCCCTCCCATGAGATTTTCTGGAATGGATTTAAGGGAAGCAGGATGTAGGCTTTCTAGTGTGAAACTATCATGTGTGGGGCTCAGCAACTAATGGCAGCCACATTTTCCACCATAAAGAGAAAGCTGGTCTGATACAATAAAGCTATGAGAAGCAGACAGGAGAGAAAGTGCCCCAGGGCCCAGCTATCTGTGAGGGCCTGCCATTTCCATGGGTATGTTCTATAAATACCAGCATCTTTTGATAAATTGCTCTGATTTTGCAGCAGCCTGTTTGCTTTGGATTTCTATCACTTAAAACCAAAATAGACCAATACATTTGAGATCCTGACCACCAGCAATCCTGACCACAAGGCCCCAGCATAGAGGCTGTCTGAGTTCTGTTCCCCCTGAGACAGCTACACTCCTGGATCTGCTTGGATGGGGTGGGGACCATGGGAGTTGGCACTAAGGCCTCATCCCATTGGCAACGTCTGATTCCCAGGGAGGGCCATGGTTCTGAAACTACAGATAGAACCATTTGTACTTACATTCCTACCTTACCTGCTGGGCCTCCTGGCATGTGGCCTTGCCCTACCCCTTTCAGGGTTAAGACCAGGTCAGTGAAAGGGAGCTCCTTCATTGGGTGTCAACAAAAAGAAACAAGAGGAGGGAGATTAAAATCATCAAGGCTCTCCTGTAAGAGTCTCGGTAGAAGGCAGAGAAGGAGCGGAAGTCTATGCCAAGATAAAAGAAGATTGGTCACAATTCCACTAATGCCTAAAATTTTAAGTGTGTTATAAATTACATGAAGTAAAGCAGACAGATCATAAAAATATATTCCTACATACATACTCACTGTGTAACTACTACTCAGATCGAGATACAGAATATTTCTAGCACCCAGGAAGGCTGCTGTGTACCTCTTCTCAGTCAACATGCTGGCTACCCACCCACTCTATTCTGATCTACCTCTAACATCATATGGTAATTTTGCCTGTCCTTGAACTTCCTATAATGGAATCACATAGGATGTGATTCATCCTATGGTCTTTTGTGTCTGGCTTCTTTTTCACTCAACATAATATCAAGGATGCCTATTCTTTAATATTGGCCCCAATACTCTTGATCTTCACAGTTACATCTGTAACGACTAACATTTGTTAAGTGCCAAGCACTGTTCCATGTGCTTATAGGTATATATAACTGACCTTTGAATAATCTGGCTTTGAACTGCATGGGTCCACTTACGCATGGATTTTTTTCAATAAATATACAGTAGGCTCTCCATATCCTGAGGTTTCGCATCTATGGATTCCCAAATATGGAGTGAAAATACTGTTTTTGGTCCATGGTTGGTTGAATCCACGGATGCAGAGGGCCTACTGTGTGCACTGTTCTACGCCATTTTATACATGGGACTAGAGTATTATTCATGGATTTGGGCATCTGCAAGGAGTCCTGAGACCAATCCCTCTCCGATACCAAGGGACAACAGTAATTGTTTAAGGAGTCAAAACATATATGGATTTTTGATTGCACGAGGGTCAGCACTCCAAATCCCCACATTGTTCAACGGGTAACTCTATTCATTGACAGTGTACCTATGAGGTAAGTACAAAAAAGGGAACCAGGGCACAGAGAAGTGGAGTAACTTGCCGGAGAGAGAGGTCTGAAGTGGCAGAATTAGGACTGAAAGGCAATCCATCTGTAGCCCAGACTTTTATCTAAGAGGTAGGAGATCTCCTAAGCATTTTAGGGCTGAGAGAGGTTAACTAGGTAAATCTAGGTCTTTGGAAGCTCAAATAGGGTAACAGGAATAAAAATGTGCTAAAAAAATAATGGATTGTATAAATATAAGGCAAGGTCATGTGTCATTTAATATGGAGGAATTTATTCATTTATTAATCTAATCAACATTTATAGGCATACCTCATTTATGGCACTTTGTTTTATTGTACTTTACAGATGTTGCATCCCAAAAATTACATTTTCCTTATTGTGGTGGTCTGGAATCAAACCCGCAGTGTCTCCAAGATACGCCTGCATTGAGCACCTAAAGATACATAGAAGGTCAGTGGGTTCAGAATGACAGAAAGTCCTTGTACCATGGTGCTTACAGTCCGAAAGAGGAAAGCAGATGTTTAAGGGGGAACTTACATGTATATTGGGCTAAGAAAGGGGAACCTCAAGATGCTTTGAGTATTTGATGGAAAAAGCTGACCTTGTCTGTGCGGTCAGGGAAGGCCTCTCTGGGGAAATGACATTTCAGCTGAAACAGTGAAGTGTAAAATTTGATGAGTTTCGACATATGGTTAGCAGAGTTGGAGAGGAAGGTGTACCAGGCACCAGAAATAGCAGAAGCAAAGGCCCTGAGGTGAGAGAGAAACTAACACAAGAATTAGAAATTCAAAGTCACTAGTATATATTTTGCTATGCAACAATCACTTGTCTTGCTTCTATGGAAATAAAATTCCCTATAACAATTTCAGTGCTTATCTGTTCCAATGTCATGGTCACTACATGACAGTCTTTTTTGCTCACTCTAGACCTTAACCAGTTTTTACTAAATTTTAGTTTTGCGAAGCTACATTCTTTATTGGTTATACATATTAGAAAAGTTAAACACATACTGAGATACACAAGAGTATTTAGAAATGTGATAAATTATTGCTGCAAAGGTATTGCGATACTTCAACAGAAGTTACATTAGATTTTACCAAACAACTTAAGGTTTTTAGTTCCTCTGCATTTATTTTCCATCAGCATTATCACGAATATTCATTAGTCAATTTCAACTGTAAATTTTTAACAGTTGTTGCAGTTCATGTTCATCGTAATTCTTCAAATTACATGCCATCTAGTCCAGTGCTTTTCAAACTGTAATAGGCATATAAATTGCCTGTGGTCTATGTTAAGATGAGGACTTTGACTAAGGGTATCCAGAGCAGCGCTGAGATTTTACATTTTTAACAGGCTCACAAGTAATGCTGATATTGCTGGTCCGGGGACCATTTTTTGAATAGTAACAATCTAGATTAGACCAAGAAGGTCATTGTTTTTCTTTCAGTATTGTAAATTTTAATTTATTTTTTTAAAAAAGTTTTAATTTTAAAAATGATATCACAAATTCCAATATAGGATATTGGATTTAGTTATGGATCATAGATGGGTTGTGGGATTTGCAACCGAAATCTTTTCTAATATTTTCTATGTTGGAGAAGTTGAAACTGTCATCAAGAGGCTCTTCGACTTATTAATAAATAAATTTATTTTTTATGAATTACAGTTGACATACATTATATTAGTTTCAGGTGTACAACATAGTGATTCAATATTATTATACATTACAAAATGATCACCATGATAAATCTAGTTATGTCCACTACCATACAAAGTTATTACAATATTATTGACTATCTTCCCTATGCTGGACATTACATCCCCGTAACCTATTTATTTTATAACTGGAAGTTTGTACCTCTTAATACCCTTCACCTATTTCACCTGTCCCCCAACCCCTTTCCCCTTTGGCAGCCACCAGTTTATTTACTGTATCTATTAGCGTTTCTGTTTTGTTTGTTTATGTTTTGTTTTTTAGATTCCACATATAAGTAAAATTATGCAGTACTTGTCTTTCTCTGACTTATTTCACTCAGCATAATACCCTCTACATCCATCTATATTGTTGCAAAGGGCAAGACTTCATTCTTTCTTATGGCTGAGTAACATATCATTACATATATATTCAGCAACTTATTTTAAAATCAACAACTTATTTTTTGTACATTGAATTTTCTGTATCATTTTGCTTAAACCATTTATTTTATTTAAAGCATCATGCCAAGTTAGTACTAAGCTAATAAATTTAGACATGAATATGTTTGAAAGTATAATTTTGGCTGGTATTTTAGAACCCAAGCTTTCTAATATCATAAAAAGATCATTGTATACTGTTTATAATTGAGTCTTTACTGACATAATAGTATAGACTCAATTTTCTCATCACAGTAGTTTCCAATCTATATTCAGTGTTTTCCAATACACACAAATGTTTAACTGAAGGTGAAAAACAGTCATATAGTTCTTGGAAGACATTTTTTAAATGTGACAATGTCAAAGGAAATTTTGATTGCATTGTTCACTATCAAGTTTAAAGAATGCTTAAAAAAAGAAAGAATGGTAGATATTTTTGAAAGATCTTCTATTGCGGTGTTAAATTTTCCACATGTGCACCACTGTCATATTTCTGGCTTAACAAATTATTTTTGTCAAGTTGAGTGTTAGTATTTTATTAAAATTTTAAAACAATCTTTCTCTATTGTGACAAAAATCTCCCAAAATGTTCACATACAGAAGTATTTAAATTTAGAATTCTACAAATCTAATTATAATTATTATCTGTGCTACATACATACATTAAGTATTGAATTTAAAATAACGAGAAATATTTAGTACTTCTTACTTTCTCCAAAACATTTCTTTTATGACACCTGCTAACATTTTAATAGGTGGATTTTGTATTTAATTTCCTAAATAACACATAATATTTTTTTGGTATTGATATTTGTTTTCTACATAAATGTTCTGCCATGATGTTATCAAATTTTGCCAACTGAGTAATATCCCAATTTTCACATTCTTAAAATTAATTGGGTGTCTGAATGCTAGATACTGCCTCACCAAGGGTAGACTCATTTATGTTTTCCTGTAAGAGCACACCAATATTGTTTTCCATTTTATATCGTCTCTGTTCTGTAGCAGTACCTTTCACTGTGTCCCATGTATCTCTGACATTATTTTCTGTGTTTACACTCATTCCTTTTCTCTTTCTGTGCTTTAATTTGAATATTTTCTGCTGTCTTTCAGTTCACGAATCCTAGTTTCTGCTGTTTCTAATCTGCTATGAAATTCATTAAGTGAATTATTTTAACAACTTTACTGAGGTAGACTATACATTTAATAAACTTAGCACCTATTTAAAGTATACCATTTGATGAGTTTTGACATAATCAAGATTCAGATCATTCTCATCACCCTAAAATGTTTCTTCATATCCTTTTACTTCTCAACTCTCCCTCCACATCTGGTCACAGGCAATCACTCATCTGCCGTCACTATAGATTAGTATGCATTTTATAGAATTTTATATAAAATTATAAAATGTGTATTATTTTGTTTTCAGCTTCTGTCAGTATAATTATTTTGAGATTTGTCCACAGTGTTGAGTGTTTTGGTAGTTTGTTCCTTTTAATTGCTGAGTAGTATTTCATTGTACGAATTTAACACATTTTGCTCATCCAGTCACCTATTGATTGGGTATTTGAGTTGTTTCCAATATTCTGATATTGTGAATAAACCTGCTATAAACACTTTTGTACAAGTCTTGGTGTAGATATATGTTTCATTTCTCTTGGGTAAATACTCATGTGATAGTCTTTTTGAGGTGTCAACTTGGTTAGACTATAGTTCTCAGTTATTCCATATTATCCAACACTACAACACAAATCTAAGTGTGACTATAAAGGCATTTTGTAGATATGATTGAAGTCTATAATCAGTTGACTTTAAGGAAGATTATCCTAGATAATCTGATTGGGCCTGATTCAATCAGTGGAAAGTATTTAAAAGCAGAGTTGAAGCTCTTCTGAAAAAGAAATTCTACCTTGGGACAGCAGTATCAACCCTTGCCTGACAGTTCCAGCCTGTCCTTCCAACAGCCTGCCTTCTGAATTTCAAACTGGCTTAACCACCCCCAACTGCATAAATGAATTCCCTGAAATAAATCTCTTATTATTATATATCCTCTACTGGTTCTACTTCTGTTTAAACCCTGTTTAATACAGATTTTGGTACTGGAAGTTGTCCAACAGGAAAAGAATCTTAAGGATGAGTTTTCTAAATTGGTTCTCGGTTTTCTTGAATTGGTTTTCTAATCTGGTTAAATTTAAAGGCACTAATGACTCTATTTCCAGTGGTAAAGAGGGCACTGGTAGTCCATGGCGTGATGAGACACTGGATATTCCTAATTAAATGCCTATAGAAAGCAAGGTCCTGAATGATTATGTATTTGCTACCTTAGAATATTTTAGTTCAATTAAGGACTATAATGGGATTGGTTGGTTGCTCCTAACTGCACCGAACAAAGTGAGGAACAAAAAGGATGAGCTCAGTACTTCAAATTCCCAGGTCAATCTATGCACAGATGACCCAAAAGTTTCTATTTTGGCCTTGAAAGAAACACCTAGGGCCAAGATTTCTGAAAACCAAACCCAGAGCCTTATTCTGCCAAGTGACTGAAACAGAATCTGTTTCAAGCTTTGGCAGGCCCCTACAGGTGAATCGCAGTGCAGACACTTAAGATTTTAGAGCATAGCCCTGCCATCCTTTGCATCTCCTTTTGAGAAACAGTTTTGGCTTGTTACTAAGCCTTAAAAGATACTGAACTATTAACCACGAGCCATCAAGTTACCATGTGACCCAAGTTACCCATCAACTGAATGTTGTTTAAATCCACCAAGCTATAAAGTTGTGCAAGCACGGTAGCACTCCATTATCAATGAAATGGTATATATGAGATTGGGCTTGAATGGACCCTGAAGGCATTGGTAAATTGTATAAGTAAGTGGCCCAAATGCCCATGACCCCTTCTCCTGTCATATTACCTGCTCTCTCTCAGCCCAAACCTATAATCTCATGAGGCATTCCCTATGACCAGTTGACTGGGGAAAAGAAAATCCAGTCTTGGTAAACAGACTGGTTTACAATGGTTCTACACAATAGGCAAGCACTTTGTGAAAATTGACTGTTGTAGCACTATAGCCCCTTTCTGGGATATCCTTGAAGAAGAAAAGTAAAGAAAAGTCACCCTGTTGGGAGAACTTCAAGGAGTGCACCTGGTTATTCATTTTGCCTGGAAGGAGAAATGGCTAGAAACTCTGCTGGTCTATAAGTCTTAATTCTAAAGAGGATGCTTCCACCAGGAGACACAACAATGTTTCTGTTGAGGCGGAAGTGAAACAGTCACCTGGTCACCTTGGGCATCTCCTGCCTTTGAAGCAACTGGCTGGGGTAACTGATTCTGATTACCAAGGGGAAATTCGATCACTACAGTGGGGATGTAGTAATAATAGTTTACTCCATAGCACAGTATTAAGTTACAGGATGTCAAAAGCAGAAAGGGAACATCACCCGAAGACTTTGCATTCTCTTTTGGGTAAAGTGTTAAGAGTTTTTCCTTGTGTGTAGGTTAGTTGTATCATATTAGGTGGAAGTATGACTTTGTTGTCTTTATTTGGAGTGTAAATATTGTTAAGGAGATGTGTAGAAGTGGGATTACTGGGTCATTTTAATTTTAGCTATCCTAATGAGGGTGTAGTACTATATCATTGTGGTTTTCACCTGCAGATCTTTGGATGACTAAAGATATTGAGCATCTTTTTGTTACTTTTTGGTTATTTTTATGTCTTTGGTGATGTGTTTACTAAAACTTTTGCCCATTGTTTTATTGGGTTGTTTTCCTATTATTCAGTTTTAAGAGTTCATTATATATTCTGGATACAAGTCTTTTGCCAGATACATTGTATTGCAAATTCCCCCTCCCATCCCTGTCTTGTGTTTTTATTTTCTTAATTATGTCTTTCAAAGAACAAAAGGTTTTAATTTTGATGAAGTTAAACTTATGAATCATTTTTTTAATGGCTCATGGTTTTCTTAGAAATCTTTGCCTATCCCAAGGTCACAAAAAGGTTTTCCATGTTTTCTTCTAGAAATTTACTTATTGTTTTAGTTTATAAGTTTATCATCCATTTTTAGTTACTTTCCTCAGGGGCCTCTTTCGGTATTCCTGAAATCTATAACTACATCCCCCACTAACCTCAAATCTAAGAGTCAAACTTGCCACCTCTCTGGCCTTCACTATTTATCCAATAGATTATCAAATTTGGCCCATTCTACTCCCTAAAAAGTGCTTTTCTCTACCATTACCAGTTTACTTTTCTTTGACTGTGAAGTCTTAAATCCTTACCTCAATTATTACCTATCTCTCCCCCACATTCTCTCCATATTCAGTGGCCTTCCAGCGCCTTATTCTAGCCATGCCAAGCTCTCACCCCTAAGACCTAGTTAATTTCTTCCAAGAGAGCCTTCAAGATTCAAACCTGAAAATCCTTGACTCAATCAATTTCCGCCCACCCATGCAGTTTCTCTTAGCACCATGTACCTCTTAGAAGAGATTTCACTAATTGCAAATTTTAATTTTGTGTGATTTTCCCTTTACCGTTATCTTCCTCCACCAGGTCTAACCTCTAGAGTCCAGGGACTGTTTTATTCCCACACTGTACTCTCAACAACTTGAACAGGGCCTAGGACATAGATGAAAGCCTTAGTACATATGTGATGAACGAATAAGTAAATCGGGAAAAAGGAATAAGGATAGGCTGATGGATGCTTGCAGTCCCTTCAGTGGTAATAGCAGACGCGAAATCATAACAGCCTCTGCCCTTTTCCCAGCAGCAGACGAAAACCTGCTAGATCTGAGCAGGAAGGCCTTTTGATTCAAAGCAGGGAGGAAAGGTGTGTGATCCCAAGCCGCGGCCAAAATCCGCTCAAACCTTCATTGCTTCAGGTCCTCGCTACCCAGAAAGTGGGGCCAGACAGAGAAGCTCGGTTCCTGGAGATTTCGCCAGAGGAGTCCATCTGCAGCAGTACAGCGCCAACGGCAGCGGCTCAGCTCAGCTGCCAGGCGACCGCGTGGGTGGGCGGGCGGGCTGGGGGCGGGGCCGCGCCTTCGGAGCCTGTTCCCGCCCCCTGCGGCGTGCGCGCGCCCGCTGCCGGCCGGGGGCGGAGGTTGTGGGCGGTGGCGGCGGGCGCACGCGCTCTCCCCTCCTCCAGCCGGTTCGCGCTCCCGCGTAAGAGCGAGGCGGCGGTGGCGGCTGCAGCGGCTGCTGCGGCGGCTGAAGAGTAGCGGGGGGAGGGCCGGGAGGGGGGTGGCCGGGGGGGATGGACCGGGCGCGGCGGCCGCAGCGACAGGAGCCGGCGCTTGAGCTCGAGCGACGGCGCTGGCGGAGACGCCGGCTGCTCCTCCCCTCTCCGCCGGTGAGTGAGTGCCCGCGCCCCGGACTCTGGCTGCGGCTCCTCAAGGCCCCTCCGCCCCGGGTGGGGAGAGTAG
Source organism: Rousettus aegyptiacus (assembly GCF_014176215.1). Taxonomy (NCBI): domain Eukaryota; kingdom Metazoa; phylum Chordata; class Mammalia; order Chiroptera; family Pteropodidae; genus Rousettus; species Rousettus aegyptiacus. Next base: position 122,603,901 of record NW_023416307.1, on the reverse strand, counting down.
TGAGGGGAGCGTGGCCCGGAGGCGTCGCCGACGTGGGCCGGGCCTCCCGCTCGGGGCCTGGCGTGGCTCGGACCGTCGGTCGCCCGGTTCATGGCTGAAGCCCCGGGTGTAGGACTCGAGCCCCAGCATCCCATCGGGCCTTTTTTTCTTCCCGGCTGGTTCCACTGTCATTTTGACCCTGGGTTTTCCCCACCCCCTTCTCCTCACCCCCTTCCCCGCTTCCCATTTCCAGGGCCAAGGGGAGGGAGGGGCGTGCGAGGAGTTGGGCCGAGGCCCGGGGGACTGTTTGGGAGCTGGCTCTGGTAGGGGTCTGAGGTCCTATGATCCCTCGCTCGCTCTGGCGTCCCCAGAAGTTGGCCACTAGGGCTCAGCCATTGCCACCTGAAACCAGTTATGCACCTTTTGTTTTGATTTTGAACTTGTTTAAGGCGAGGAGGGAACCGGCTCTGCTGGGATCCGGGCGCATGGGTGGTGGTGGTGTAAGGTGGGCGTCTAGGCTGGCTAGGTTTGGTCTCAGAGTACCTTTTGTTAGCTCTTTTAGGAAGAGGGAATGAGCGCATCTTCCCTCAAGGACCAGGATCTGTTTATAGCTTGCAAATCTCCCTTTTTTAGTCTAAGCAGACGTGTGTGTGTAGTGTTCGTCCCCCGGTTGGTTCGGTTCGTTCCTTAACAGCATTGATGGTGAGGATCCCCCAGGTGGATCTGCAACAGAGTTTCTTGAAGCAGCCAACTTGAGCTATTGGCTAATTCCCCCTTTTTTCTTTGATGACACCTTCCACATTAGTCTTGGTAGATCCTAGCTCAATGCTTTTGCAGGTTGCCTTTCAACCTTACTTTTCATAGAGAAAAGGAAGATGAACACACACACTAATCCAAAATGGATGCTCTAAGTCTGACATACTCATTAGAGGTACCTGTGTCATAAGCATCTCTGGGAAAGGTCTGAATTCCTAAATTAGCTAATTCTTAAAAACAAAACAAAACAAAATGCATCCAGGTCTTAAAAAGCAGATAGCTACTTTTAAAGGAAACAAAACTTTGATTCATTTATGCCATCTGACTAGTATGTTAAATTTGATTAGGATTAGGTTAACCAGATCCTTGTCTTTGAAATACCTGTGTATAGAAATTGTTGCAAAGCCCGGAGGAAAATGAAAGAACCTTATGAAAACGTTAACGTGTTAAGGATAAGATTAGCCCCAGAGGTACATTTTTCTTCTCCACTGTGTATTAGATGCAGGTTGTGAGTAGATGGTAGTTTTCCTAGTGTTATGTAAAAAAAATGATGCTTATAGGTGGGATTTTAACTCAACAATACCTTGTTCTCTACCAACAGAGGCTTGCATTTTTTTTTTTTTTTTTTTTTTTGAAATCACACACCCACTCTCTGGCTAGTGTAGAAAGATTAAAAAGCTGCTTCTGGTCTGTGGGCGGTAACCTTTTAATTTCTAGAGTTTTCAGCTGCTTACAGAATAGATTGCTGATCAGCATCATAGGAAAATTTTAAATATTAAAAATTCATTAGCACGTGATCTAGATCTGTTATAATTATGAGCATTTATTAAGTTTTGGCATGGTGCGGGTGCTGTGTACTATGTATAGAAAATGAGATTTCTCAGAATATTTCCATCTTAAGATAAACAGTAGCAGTCAGCTGACAGAATGTTGCAGTAGTTGAGAAAATCTTTTTTGAGCACAAGAAAACCTGTATGGTTAGGTGAAGAAACTCAGTGATTTGGACTAGTTGGTGACCACCATTGCTTTAAGCTGTTTTCTCCTTTCTCAAGTAGAATATTTTCTTTTTACTACAGTTTTTATGCTTGTCTTAAAACCTTTCATGGCTGAGGACTTAAGTTTAAATTTTTCAGCATGGCATTTATTGATCATTCATTTATTCATCAAATATTTCTTGAGTCCTTATTTTGTTCCAGAATTTCTTCTAAGTACTGGGCTACAGTAGGAACAAAACAGACAAGGTCCCTGCTCTCATTGAGCTTTATTCTGTGTGTGTGAGAATGAGGATAACAAACAAGCAAATAGGATAATTTCAGGTGATGCTAAAAATGAGTGATGAGCAAAATTTTCTATAAAGTACCAGAAAGTAAATATTTATGGGCCATACAGTGTCTGTTGAGCTACTCACCTCTGGTGTTTTATGCAGAAGCGGCCATAGGCAGTACATAAACAAGTGTGTCTATGGTCTAATTAAACTTTGGACACTGAAATTTGAATTTCATTTAATTTTCCCGACCACAATATATTCTTTTTGATTTTTTTTCAACCATTTAAAAATGTAAAAAACCATTCTTAGCTCATAGACCAATCAAGAACACGGGGCAAGCCAGGTTTGGCCTGTGGGCTGTAGTCTGACCCTTTGTAGAAAAAGTTTGCTGACTCCTGATATGAACTATGAAGAAAAAACAAGCTGATATAATGAGTGACTGGAGAGAGTATGAGGCAGCCTCCCTAAGGAGAAGAAGGTATTTGAGTTGTGGTCTAAAAGGTGGAAGAACTTTCCTGGCAGATGAAACAGCAAAGTACAAAGATCTGCAGGTGGAAATGAACTGCTTCTATGTTCCCCAACATGAACTTCCCCACATGTCATTCTTGCCTTTGAGTCATTTTTCATTGTGGTGTAGGTTGTCCTGTCGAATTTTAAAAGTATACCCATTATAAAACCTAAGACTTGTAAGAGATCCTAACTTTTTACCCGGTTGCTCTCCTGAAATGTTCTCAGTGATTTTTCAGCGTCTATTTGAACACCTTTGAAGACAGAACATCCATTACTTTGAGGTAGCCTTGTCAATTTTAGATATCTCTGATTGTTAGAATGTTCTTCACGTAGTAGGATTCAGCTTCTCTACCACCTTTCTCTGAAGCTGCTTTACAGTGCTGACGGAGTAAGCCTACAGTGGGGGTTGCACCTCATCTCCAGGATTCAGTTCCAAAGTTAGTACATGAGACAGATCACATAAGATGAAGACTATACTTGAAAACCTCTTGACGTGCCTACCAAGGGTGGTGTGCGCGTTTTTGTATGTGTAATTGTACATAATACTTATGCACTTTCAGAGACCACTGAGCTTGACTAAAGGAAGGAGCAAGAGGAAATAAATTATTACGTAAATATGTAGGCCTTCCAACGATTTGGCTTTTTAAAACAGCTGTCAAATTCCTGTCAGAGAGTGAAGGATAGTAGAGAATTTCAATGTGTTCTTGCTATCTTACAGGGTTTATTTTACCGTATTTTTACGGTAAAATATTGGTGTAAAAATTGTATTAATAAATGCTTATAGGTGTGTTGTGAATATTGAGATAATATATATGGGAAGTACCTGGCACATGATGATGAGTGTCCCTCAATGCAGGGTTCAAATCTAAATTGTTGCTTTATTGGGCTCACATGCACACTGTCCTTTGAAAAGTTGTGGAGAACTAGGCCACCTGCTTCCTGTCTTCCCAAATTGGCATTTCCTGTTGTGGCTCTACTAAACAACTGTCATTCTGTGTCCTTGAGTGTTACTCACATTTTACCAGAGGTCAGCTAGTAAGTTAAATGGGTATATGATGTAGCTCTTAGTTCTGCTGCTATTTTGTCTCCCATTTAAGTCTTAACTTTTCAGGGCTTAATATTTTGATTTCTTTTAATTTTTTCTTTTTTGCCCTACTGGGTGTTCTTGTAAGTGTACCAGTTTATCATTGTCCTTTTTCCTTTGGTATGCTTGAGTACATTTAAATTTATACTCAAGTTTTAGTTCATTGATGAAGTCTTCCCTCATAACTCTAGACCTTCTCTATATATCTTTATGTATTTTTCGTGCTTCTCAATTTAATATTTTCTTATTTTTGTATTTTGTACTTGTTACAAGAGCGTTTGTCTTACCTCACAATGAGACAGCAAACTTCTCAAGGGCCAAGACCGTGTTTTAGGCATCTTTTGTGTCCCCAGATGTATTGAATAAAATTGTAGGCATGAAATAGATCATAAATATTTTACAATTTTTTAAAAAATTAACTTTTAAAATAAACTTTATTTTAGAATAGTGTTAGATTTACTGAATTATTGTGAAGATAGTACAGAGAGTTCCTGTTTAACTCACTTAGTTGCCCTTATTATTAACAACTTCCATTACTGGGTACATTTGTTATAATTAATGCACCAATACTGATATAACTAAATCTGTACCTTCAGAGGTCCACAGTTTTTCCCTTCATGCCCTTTTTTGTGTTCCAAGATCCCATTCAGGATGCTACATCACATTTAATAGTTATGTCTCCTTAACTCCTTTTGGTTGTGACAGTTTCTCAGACTTTCCTTGGTAATTTTGAAAATAACTAATCAGGCATTTTTATAGACTATCCTTCAATTGGGATTTGTGTGATGTTTTCCTAAGGGTAACATTGATGTAGTGTGATTTTGGAAGGGAGACCACAGAGGCAAAGTGTCATTCGCATCACATAGCAAGAGTACAGGTTAATTTGATATGACTTATCAGTGTTAATATTAACCTTGATAACCTAGCTTGAGAGGTAGTCTTTGTTTTCTTCACTGGAAAGTTACACCTTTGTTCTTCCCTTTCTGTACTCTGGGAGAGTCACTATTCACAGCCCACACTTAATGAGTGATGAGTTATGCTCCACCTCCTTAAGGGTGGAGTGTTTACATAAATTTCTTTGCACCTTTCGTCGTTGGGAGCTCTTTCAGTTGGCTCCCGTGTCCCTTCCTGTTGTCATACTCCCATGATTATGTGTTTGTGAGCATACATAATTTTCATTCTGACAACAAAAAAATGCTTAAGGCTCATTTTTTATATATCATGCTCCAGTCCATAATTGGTTATTTTTCCAAGGAGTCCTTGGATAAATACAGGTTTCGACAAACTTCGTATCTTATATTCACCATTACAGTATCATACAGCATAAGCATAGTTTCACTGCTCCAAAATACTTGTGCCTCACCTATTTAACTTCCCCTACACCAGCCCCTGGCAACCACTGATCTGTTTACTATCTCTACAGTTTTGCTTTTTCCAGAATATTCAGTTTTAAAAAGTATTTTTGAATGATTTTTATTAACAACATTTTGTTAAGAAGTGGGAGATACAGGTACTTGATAACACTTGGAAACATTATTTTCTATTGAGGTAAAATACATATAACACAAAATTAATTATTTTAACCACTTAAAATGTACGTTCAGAGGCTTTTAGTACATTCATAATGCTGCGCAACCACCACCACTATCTAATTCTGGAGCATTTTCATCACTCCAAAAAGAAGCTTCGTATCCATTAAGCAATCCTCCTCATTCTCTGGCAATCAGTAGTCTGATTTTTGTCCCTGAGGATTTGCCTATTCTGGACATTTCATTTAAATGGAGTCATATAATATATATGGCCTTTTGTTTCTGGCTTCTTTTACTCAATAACATTTTTACAGTTCATCCATGTTGTAGCATGTTTGTACTTAATGACTTTCTTATGGCTGAATAATCCTATGACTATACCACATTTTGTTTATCCATTCATCAGTTTATCGACATTTGAGTGGTTCTCACTTTTTGGTTATTATAAATAATGCTGTTATGACCACGTATAAATTTTTGTTGAACATATGTTTTAAATTCTTTTGGGTATATAACTAATGTATTTCTTTTTATAAATTTTATTTTCATGTTAAAAAGAAATTTACCCAATGACTTACTTGGGGTAAAGTGCTGAAAGATTGCTATATTCTCTTGGCATGGTATTTGTGAGTGAATACTGAAATCATATAATTTTCCTGTTGTCATTATGGAGTAAAGAATTTTGTTCCAGACGGGGTAACAGTAGGTAGGTAGCCTTACCCTAGGATTTTGGTAGAGGAACATCTTGAATTATGTTGTGTACCACTTGGTTACCTTTCTGAGAGTAGCAAGTAGTCTCTCCTTGTGAAGTTGGATTATAAAATCTGATTAGGGTCTTAAGGAATCTCCGAGTGTATGAATTGTGTTTAACATGATTCAGAAGGATCGTAGGCAGAACTCCCATTCTGTAATCTATTTGGCATCAGTGATAATACAGAGGTTTTATTCTTACCACATTTCCTCTGAGGTTTGGACTGTAATAGAGTGGCATTAAATATTAGTGTTTTCTTTTTCCTCTTTCGGCACCCAATCCTGAAGCTTTGTTTTGCAGTTATTACTCTGACACCTTTGCTTTGATAAATTCATTTTCCTCAGGAAGACTTGACAAAAGTTTTCTTCTTTTGCCAGTTTGGGGTAACCTGACCCAATTTATTGGAATAAAATGTTGTTTTTCAGACTTCTTGAAAGCAAGGAACATTCTTTGCTGTCTTTATAGCTTACTTCTAAGTGACTTTGGGGTTCCCTGGAGGCAATAGAAAATAGATAAATTAAATATTAATCACTATCATACTTAATCTCAAGGAACTTCACTGTAGGTAAGCCCTTTAAAAGGGTGTATGTAATACAACACTGGGCTGGAACCAAGAAGATTTTAATTTTACTTCTCTAAAAGACTGTTACTGGGCAAATAGCTTGTACATTGGGACTTTTTTATGTAAAAGATAATATTGACCCTCTAATTTACAGTGACGTTATAATGGGAAATGAGTTCTATTAAGGTTCTTTCTTTCAGAAGACAGGCATTTGGGAAGATAACGTGTGTTATGAAAATTTTTGTTGGCTTTTTTTCTTTATTTTAGTAATGTAGATGAATCTGCTATCATTATAATGAAAGCCTTTGTCAGGTACTGTATGTGTACTCTATTTACTATTTCCAGTGTTCTTCATTTTTCTATGTAGTTCGAGATTTCTACCTGGTACTTTTTCCTTCCGAATGAAGGCTTTCTTTTAACATTTTTCACAGTATGGGTCTTCTGATTATGAATCCTTCCAGCTTTTGTATTTCTGAAGAACTCTTTAATTTGCCTTGATTTTAGACACTATTTCCTTTCTTTCTTTCTTTTCTTTTTTTTTTTGGCAAGGCAACCCTTGGTTGACCTCACAGATTGCAAGGACCTTATCATTTTACAATCCCTTATTTATTTTATTTATTTTTTACGCCTCCAGCACCTGGTCTTCCTAGGTGGTCTCCCATCCAAGTACTAACCAGACCCGTCCCTGCTTAGTTTCCGAGATTAAGATGGGGTCGGACTTGTGCAGGGTTGCATGGCCGTAGACAAGACGGTATTTTCACTGGTTGACAGTGTTTTTCATTCAGTACTTTAAAGATGTTATTTTATTGTTTTCTGGCCTGCATTGTTTCCAGTGAGAAGTTGGCTGTCATTCTTTATCCCTTTGTACATAATGTGTTGTTGTTTTCTCGTGGCCTTTTATTTTTCTTTCAGTTAAAAAAATTCTGATATACACACGTAATATTTACCATCTTAACCATTTTTAAGTGTACTGTTCAGTGATATTAAGTATATTCATGTCATTACGCATCTATCACAACTGTCTATCTATAGAACTCTTTTCATCTTGCAGAACTGAAACTCTGTACCTATTAAACAATAACTCCCCATTCCTCCTCCCCCAGCTCCTGTTATCCACCATTCTACTTTCTGTCTCCATGAATTTAACTACTACAGGGACATCATGTAAGTGGAATCCTACAATGTTTGTCCTTTTGGAATGACTTATTTCACTTAGCATGATGTTTTGAAGATTCATTCATGTTGTAGCATGTCAGAATTTCTTTTGTTTTTAAGGCCGAATAACATTCCATTGTATGTATATACCACACTTTGTTGACGGACACCTGGCTGCTTCTACCTGTTGGCTACTGTGAACAGGGCTGCTAAGAATCCATGTGTTTTGGGGCAGATTTTCTACTGTGGAGAAAATTAAGGAAGGAAAGGATTTTTTTTCCCCCCAGTTAGAGCTGGGTTCAAAACACCAATATGTTCAGTTTTCAGAACAGTTGAGACACCTCATAGTGCAGTTAGGAAATGCAGTATTTGTCTTTTAGTGATCAGCTTATTTCACTTAGCATAATGTCAGTGTTCATCCATGTTGTAGCACATGTTAGAATTTTCTTTCTTTTTAAGGGTGAATAATATTCCATTGTATGTATATATCAAATTTTGTTTATTGTCCATTCATCTGTGAATGGACACTCGGGATGTTTTGATGTTTTAGCTACTGTGAATAATGCTGCTATAAACATAGGTATACAAATATCTCTTTGAGATCTTGCTTTCAGTTCTTTTGTCTATATACTTAGAAGTGGAATTGCTGGATCACATGGTACTTGGGTTTAAATTTTGAGGAACCACTGTACTGTTTTCCACAGCAGCTGTAACATTTTATATTCCCACCAACAGTGCACAAAGGTTCTAGTTTGTCCACATCTTTGCCAATATTGTAATTTTCTGGGTTTTTCCGTAATAGTTATGTTGAGCATCTTTCATGTGCTAATTGGGCATTAGTATATCTTTTTTGGACAAATATCTATTCAAGTCCTTTGTCCATTTTTGAATCGGGTTGTTTTTTGCGGTTGAATTATAGGTGCTTTCTATATTTTGGATATTAATTACTTACCAAATATATGATTTGCACATATTTTCTGGCATTCTGTATTCTTCTGGCTGTTTTTAAGATTTTTTTTCTTATCTCTGGTTTAGCAATTTGATTTTAACTTAGTTATTGGTGGAGTTTTAATTTCGTGTTTCTTGTGCTTGGTGTTTGTGAAATTTGTTGAATCTTTGGGTTATAGTTTTCATCAAATTTGAAACAGTTTTGGATGTTATTTATTCAAATCCTGCCTTTTCCCTGCCGAGATTCCAATTACACATATATTATTAGGCTCCTTGAGTTAGTCCCATGTCTTGCTTACCTTCTGCTCTTTCTTTGTCTTGAATTCTAGGTTTCATTTTGTTTCTGTTGTTATATTGTTACATTCACTAATCTTTTCTTCTGCATTATCTCATCTGCTGTTAATTCCATTCATTGTATTTCATGTTAGCCTACTTTATATACTGTAATTTGTAGTTTGACAGAAATGTGAATAATGCTTCTGTAAACATAGGTGTGCAGATATCTCTTTGAGATCTTGCTTTCAGTTCTTTTGGCTATGTACCCAGAAGTGGAATTGCTGGATCGTATGGATGTGGCGGGTATCAAGAAATACTGCCTTAATTTGCTGCCAAAATATAACAGGTTCCTAATTTTGTAAGACATCTGACAAAACCACCCTATTGTCAAATTAACTTTGATGTCCCTCAGTTTTGACATCAAGTTGCATTTTTCTGTACACACACACACACACACACACACACACATGTCTTTTGAATGATTAGTCTATATTTTCAGCCGCCTAGACATCTTCTTTAGTAGTTCTACAATATTTGTTTTATAAGTCACCACAGAGCTTTGTCTGTCAGTGTCTGGTTGTATTACTATGACCATCATCTTGTTATTAAAAAAAAAAAAAGATTTTTACATTTTGTTTACTGCTTCTTTATTATTAATCAGAGGGCTGGACCCATTGAAATGTAACTTTGATTTCTGCTGTCATTGATAACCCCCGTGTCAGTTGGGCTTGCCCACTTGTATTACTTTCTCGTGATCCTTTAATGTTCACAAATATCAGCTTGAAAAATTTTGCAGACTGATGACTGGTAATTGTTTGCCAGCCAGATATTTGCATTCAGTAGTATTTCTCCTTTTCTTGCTCCCCTGTCTCAGCAGGTATTACTCTCTTGAGAAGACACACCCACGGTTAGCACTTTCTTCAGATGCTGACACTTGGTAAACAGCTGCTTTTGATTACAAGATTTAGAAGACTTAGTTTTCATCCAGATCGAATCTCTTTTCATATGGATCTTCTATGTCTTTTTAAAAAATAACTTTTTGGGAAACATTTTGGATTACAACTTTTCATCCTCATCTATGCAAAGAAAGGAAAGCTGTTGTGCTGGGATTTTGAGGAGGTATGTCTTTTTTTCTTTAATTGCAGAAGAGCATCACTTAGGCACTTAGAGCAGTGTGAAATAATGATATAACCTTGGCTCTTTCCTCAGTAGAATTCAGTTATCATTAATTCACTTGTTCCATCTTTCTTTCTCCTATTCTCTTGTTCTTAGCAGTTACCATAGCTCAATAAGAACTTTCTTAATATGCATTGTAACAGCTGATTTCTTAGATCCTTCCTAAATGTCATTGGACTCTGGGTAAGACTTATAAGTAACAGTAAGCCATTTGAATTCTTATTCTTCAAGTCAAGATTGTAATTTTGTTGAACTGAATTTGTTTATTCCCATTCTGCATAGACACTGGATGGTTTGGGAAAGCTTAGTGTCTTTAGTATAAAAATAGCTATATGCTTTACAGTCGTTCAATATCATTTGCAAGAGGTGTGATATTGTAGAATTTTGAACTCAAAATCAAGGAACTTCAGTCCCTGTTTTGACATTATTGCCATGCTTTGAGAGTTAAAGTATGTTTATTTTCTCTCCTCTAAAATGGGCTTATTGTTATTTGCTTCACACAAACCTCATGGGATTATTGAGGATCAGATGAGAAAATCCGTGTAGAAGACTGTTTTGTTGATGTAAAGGGTTGTTATTGTATGGTGAGACTGTAGGCATATCTATTATTTTCACTCAGACTCAGTTTTTATTTCTGTGAAACTTTTTGATGATACAGCTCCATCATGAATCAGATTTTTAAATCTCTATGCTTAATCATGGATAAACAGTAGTGTTTAGTGCCTAATTACATCATAGGGGCTTAGTACATTCTAAGAAGTGAATTTGTTATATGTGATGCTGAGAAAATGTCAGTTTGTGTGGTAAAGAAGCATTTTACTTGATCTATTAGATAGTTCTAAATAAGAAACCTTATTTGTTTATTGTTTTATGCATTTAAAAATTATTGAATGCTTACTGTGTTCTGGGAACGAAGACTGACAAAAATCTCTCTGTCTTCTTAGAGCTTATTTTATGTATTAGATTCCATAAGTTGCAGTATAAGGAATCGATTTCATCACAAGTCAAGTTGTAAACATTTGAGCATTGATTATAGGCAAGAAGGGCACTGTGCCAGTGCTAGTAGTCCAACAATAATTTTTAGGGATTTTGTAGAAATACCACTTCTCATATCTTTTGCATAATATAAGTCTAAAGACAATTTTTATTTTTTATTTCAAACATTTTTTGAATAGAAGTACGTAAATATTGAAACAATTAAATGAAAAAATACCTCCCTTTAATCTCTAAAATCCATCCCCTACTTCTCAGAAACAGTCATATTTCCCAGTTTATTGTGTATTGTTCCAGATATATTTTACATGCATATGCGTGTATGTATTTATTTATATCCCACCTTTTAAAAACTCACATGGAAGCCTATTTAAACAGTTCTACACCTTGCTTTTTAAAAAATTAATAATAATTTTTTATTTTTCAGTTGGTATACAGTATTATATTAGTTTTAGGTGTACAACATAATGATTTGACATCTTTGTAACTCAAAGTGATCACCCCAATAAATCTAGTGTCCTCTGACATTGTACATAGTTATTATAATATTATCAGCTATATTCCTTATGCTATATTTTCTATCTCCATGACTGTTTTATAACTACCAATTAATATTTCCTCCTTTTTTCGCTGACCCCCTCCAATCCTCTTCCATCTTGTAACCCTCAAAATGTTCTCTGTATCTTTGAGTTTGTTTCTGTTTATTTTGTTCTTCTGAGTCCACATATATGTACAATCATTTGGCATTTGTCTTCCTCTGTTTGACTTACTCCACTCAGCACACTACCCTCTGGGTCCATCATGAAATATCTTTTTTCATCCCCTTACTTTCAGTCTGTGTGTGTCTTTTAATCTGAAGTGAATCTCTTTGTAGGCAGCCTATGTAAGGGTCTTGTTTTCTTAGCTATTCAGCCGCCCTATCTTTTGATTGGAGTGTTTAATTTTTTTTCTTTTAAAGGACATATCTATGTAGTTATTTCCATTCTTTATTCATATTTTTGGTACATATATTTTTCTTCTTAAAGAAGTCTCTCTAATATTTCCTGTAATACTGGCTTGGTGGTGATTAAATCCTTTAGCTTTTTCTTGTCTGGGAAGCTCTTTGTATGTCCTTCAATTCTAAATGATAATTTTGCTGGCTAAAGTAATCTTGGTTGTAGGTCCTTGCTTTTCATCACTTTCAATATGTTGTGCCAAGGCCTTCTGGCCTGTAAAGTTTCTGTTGAGAAATCGACTGACAGTCTTATGGGTGTTCTCTTATATGTAACTTACTGCTCTTCTCTTGCTGCTTTTAAGATTCTCTCTTTGTATTTAATCTTTGGCATTTTAATAATAACGTGTTTTGCTGTGGGCTTCTTTGGATTCATCTTGTTTGGGACTCTCTGAACTTCCTGGGGTTGTATGTCTATTTCTTTCACCGAGTTAGGAAAGTTTTTTGTCATTATTTCTTCAAATATGTTTTCGATTCTATGCTCTCCCTCTTCTCCTGGTACCCCCGAGAGGTGAATGTTGTTATGCTTGATGTTGTCCCAGAGGCTTCTTTAACTATCTACATTTTTTGGATTCTTGTTTCTTGTTGCTGTGCTTATTGGGTGTCCTGTGTTACCCCATCCTTTATGTCGCTGATTTGATTCTTTATTTCATCCACTCTGTTGATTCTCTCCAATGTACTCTTCATCTCAGATATTGAAGTCTTCATTTCTGACTGGCTCCCTATTATGTTTTCCATCTCCATTTGTATGTTTTTTTTATCTCTATGTTAAAGATCTCACTGAGTTCATCTGCTCTTCCACTAAGTTCCTTGGGCATCCTTGTAACCAGTGTTTAGAACTCTGCATCAGGTATATAGCTTGTCTCCATTTTGGTGAATTTTTTTTTCTGGAGCTTTGTTCTGTTCTTTCAATTGGGACATGCTTCTTTGTCTTCCCATTTTGGCTGCCTCTCTGTATCTTTTTCTGTGTATTAAGTTGGGCTTCTAAGTCTCCCAGTCTTAGGAGAGTGTTTTAATATATTAAGTATGCTATGAGGCCCCTTGGCACAGACTTGGGAGGGGTTCAGCTGTAGGCCAAGTTCAGCTACAGCATGTGCACCTCTGAGGCCACCTTGTAAGAGTCACCAAGCAATCCATATATGGCTGCCGCCTGTACAGGACTTAAAATTGTCTCGTGGGGCCAAGTCAGAAACCGAGGCTGGCTGCCATTGGTGCGGGGCTTGGAGCTGCACAGCAAGAGGTAGTGGGCATGCTGAAGCCAGATCCTGCTGCTTTGGGTTTTGCGAGCCTTTGAGAGGTTTTATGAAAGTTCATAGCAAGAGCCAAGATAGCTCCTTCGTATGGAATAAATTGAAGCAGCTTGGGTGGGCCCACAAGTTGGGAGAGGCAGAGTTTCAGGGAATCCCTTAGGTGGAGCAACCTGTGTTATCTAGGTTGATGGTGTCTGCGTCTGTAGGCTGGGAGAGAGGAGGGCTCAACAAAGGAACAATGGCTTCTGCCTGCATCTCCATCCAGTAGTAAGTGGCTCCTCCAGCTCTTGTCCTGAAGCCTGACAACTCAGCGCTTCTCTGTATGTCCCTGGTACTCTTCAAGCAGCTGCTTCAGCGCTGGAGCTTAGAGCAAGCGAGTCTATCTGTGAGTAAGGCCAGGCATGGTGTGGTTGCTAGAGGCATGTACAGCCTCTACCTTCTACGCCATCTGAATCCCTCCCTTGCTTTTTTTCCTCACAAAATACATCACTGCTTATGAACTTGTGCCATTTTTAACAGTTACATAGTGTTCCATGTTATGCATTTACCATAATTTTATTTCTTTAGTTTTCCCATATGCCCACACAGCATTAAGACAACTAGTATATTTTATAAAACGTTTACATTTCAGTGAGGGTTACGTTGCCTCTGACCCCAACTGTGTCGGGAAAGTGATTATTATCTGGCAAAGAGAATACGATAGCTGTATTTGACTTCAACCAATTATGAGTCATTTCTTGGGGTTGGGCACATTACCACCCTGAACAAAATGTGAGTCTGATTAAGAGGAGGGAGAAATGGCTGTCAGGTTGAAAACTAACAATGTCTAACACTTTTGCTATTATAAATAATGCTGCAGTGAATATTTGTGCGCAAAAGAAAAGGTAGATGCAATTAATTCTTTTATAGATATTTCCAAATTTTGCTTTAAATTGTGGAATCAATTTACAGTCCTATCAGCAATCTATGAGAGTGCTTATTTCCCTGCACTTCTTACAAATTAGATGTGTTATCAAACATTTTAATCTTTTCCACTCCTATAGCTAAAATATGGTATCACATTCAGATTTAACTTACATTGCTCTTTATGAGTGAGATTAAAGATCTTTTTATCTAAGTGAAAATCATTTGTCATTTTAATTGGCTCTTCATGTTAGACTTTGGTTCTTTTTCATTGATTGTTTTATTTTCTTTATGAATTCGTAGGAGCGATTTGTGTAATGAAATCAGCCTATTACTATATGTATTGCAAATATCTTTTCCCAGGTTGTTAATCTTTTACATTTGGTTTGCTTATTTATTTTGTTACCAAGCAAAGTGTGATCACGCAAGATTGTGAGTTCTCCTTTTGCCAAGCTATATGGATCTAAATCTTGAATAATGGTATAATGTGCATGCTTACCAAAAATTTTGTAAATAATGCTGAAATTGGAAGAGTTATCTAATATGTTGCATCAAAGAAGATCAAAGTGATTTAAGCAGGATAAAGTATGAAAATGGTAAGATAAGTGTGATAGAAATGTAAGGTTCTACTCTTTGGACCAGAAATGATCTGGCCCCAAGTAATTTGTTTTTAACTTGAAAGCCATCATAATCTAAGGTAGTTGTATGATGTGGCTATGAAAAGAGGTTCATGTTGATGAGCATTTATAGATGTACAGTGCTAGATTAAGAGAAGTAATAGTCCCTTTGTTCCTGTACAATCAGATTATATCAGATTATTGTGTCCACTTATGGATTTACACTTCAGTGGGATGATAACCTAAATTGTCCAGATGAACGTGACCAAGAATACTGAGCTGTAACTATATCTAATAAAGAATAGTTGAAGAATCAGGAGCTGTTTTGCTATAGAAGATAATATTTAGAAACTTAAATATCTACTTATATTTGAAGAGTTGTTTTAAGGAAGCAGGAGCAGACTCCTCATTTTTATTGCTCTAGAGGGCTGATAATAGGGAGAAAATACCTCAGTGGTGAATTTCATAGCACTGGTGAAGACATTTTGCACAGGAAGATTTGTCTAACAATGGAACCAACTGAATTATGAGGTTTCTGTCATTAGAGATATTCAAGTATAGGCTGTATGATTATCTTCTGAAAATATTGTAAAAGGTATCCCCGCAAGAGTTTGGACTACATGATCTTTCTTGTCCTTCCCAGCTCTTAAAATTTTCCAATTTCACATACCCTCTCTTCTTAGTGCTAATATTGGTAATGATGGGGAAAATAATAAAGTCTTGTTGACTTTAGTTCTTTAATAACTGGGGAAGAAAAAAAATGTTTGCCAATCAGCAAGAGAATGTAATGCTAAGAAGGCAGTTTTTAAAAATAGTATTAAGTAGAAAAGTAGAATACCACATCTGTACATGGAATTTCATTTTTATTTCATTTATATTTTTTCAACAAAGCATCTCAAGTCTTTTAAGGGCATAATTTGGGACATGTTATCCTCAAGGATTGTTAGAGAATTTATAATTTTATACTACATAATAAAATGTAAAGTTTTCTATAGTGTAGATGGAGGTAAGGATTTGTGTGTTAAAACTTGGTTTAGTTTTCAGCTCTGCCACTTGCAATGTGCAGTGAGAAATTCAACGATAAGATTTAATTTTCTCATCTATTGGGGAGCAGTATCTACCTTTCAGAGTTGTATACACTAGAGATAATTTATCTTAATCTTAATTCCTGACACAAAGATGGCATAAAATTAATGCAGGTTATTATTAGTAGTAACTATTCTGACAACATTGCTTAAATTTTTGGGTCTTCATATATGTGTGGCAAGGTAAAATGGAAGATTATATCAACAAATCCATTTGTCTCTCTAAGGTTTAAAATTAGAGGCTAGGAATTAACTAATGAAGTGGTCCCCCCCCCCCCCACACCACACTACAACCAGTTGTTCAGTTCTGTTACACCAGAGTGCCCAATTCAATTCAGACACTATCTACCTGTAGTTAGTATCCAGTCCTACAAGTTAAAGGGCTCAGTCCACAAGACTTATCCCCATCGTAGATGCCATTTACAAGTCCTGGGCCACCTGTACTTCACACCAAAGTTTGGCTTTGCAACAAATTTAGAGGTTCTCAGGACTCCCCTCCTCAGGTTTGATAATTTGCTGGGGTGACTCATAAAACTCAGGAAAAACACTTTACTTACATTTACAGGTTAATTATAAAGGATACAACTCAGAAACAGCCAAATGGAAGAGATGCATAGGGCAAGGTATGGGAAGTTTCCCTGCCCTTTTTGGAACCACCAGAACCTCGATGTTTTCATCATACAGAAGCTCTTCCAACCCCTTTGTTTAGAGGGTTCTGTGAGGTTCCATTACCTAGGAATGATTTGGTTAAATCATTGGCATTGGTGACTCAGTCTCCAGCCTCTCTCCCTCCCAAGATTGGAGGCAGAGCATGAAAGTTCCATCTACCTTCTAATCACATGCTTGGTTCCTCTAGCAACTAATTCCCATTCTGAAGCTGTCTAGGAGCCCATCAAGAGTCATCTTATTAGCATAAACTCAGGTATGGTTGAAAGGGATTTGTTAGACACTCATATCACTCAAGAAATTCCAAGGGTTTTAGGAGCTCTGTGCCAGGACTGGGGACTAAGACCAAATATATATATTTCTTATCATATCACACTGTTATTATGTAAAACTAGTTCTTGTTTTTAGAGCACAGGGCCGAATTCAGAATATCAGTATTGAATTCCCTCTAGGTCATTGATATGTTTCTTTATTGGGTCATAGTGCCACTGTTCTAATACTCGCTAATGTAAATAACATTTATTTTAAGATCCTTAGATGAAAGGTGCCATTGAAACAGCTGAATGCCATATTCCTGAGGGGTCTTTATCAAATTTTAGTATTGTTTCTTTTTCTGCCTAGACTTTTGTCCTCAGATGACTGTACTTTAATCCTGTGACAGAGCTAATTCTTTACTGTGATGAGACAAAAACAGCTCATTTTTCCCACAGGATAAAGCTCATTTTTCTTAAAGGTATTGGGTCATGAAACTTGGGTAGAGATGTCTTTTGATGGTCTTAATCTTTTTAATGGTAAACAACAGCACATGTGAATTTTCATAGCCAGGACAGGAATAGTAAATTGTTTTGAATTTCACACTCTTTCTTACTTTAAAGTTTTTTTCCCTCTGCCTGCTTATTTTAGTTAACATGCTTGTTTGAGATGTGGATACTGTCTTGCCCTAATACAGAAATTTCTTTAGAGCAAATATAAGTTTTAAATTAATATTAAAAAATTTCTTGAACATTTGTGGTAAGTCTCTTGGTATACAAGAGAGGACACTGGCCTAGCAGAGTTCCCTGTATATATTAGGCACTCAGTAAATATCTGATGCTCTTTTAGGAATTAGGAAGCCTCAGTTCTAGCCTTTGCTACCTCTCTTTAAGAAGCCTACCTATGTGACCTAATTAGAATCTTCATTTCTCATCTTTAAAAACATTAGCATTGCCCACTCTCCCCCACAAAATTAGAACCCCTCTACCTCTGATTCAGTGATTCAGTTCATTCTTAGCCTTATTTCTTAAAATTTAGTTTCAGTATGGCCTTGAAGTCAGCTTCTTGAAAACAAGCACAGTCACCAGATAGGCTGAATTTGCAGGTGTTGTGAAATAACCCAGTCTCTGTGGCTTCAGTTATTTGCTTGGCCATATGTTTTCCTTTGGTAGAGTTACCTTAGATTTTCTGTTCATACTTGGTTGAGACTAATACTTATCAACAAGTACATTTCTTACCCCCTGCTCAAAGAGAGTAGAGCGGGAGCTTCATGGAATGACTGATCATTTTTCCAGTCACATATATCCCTAAATGGTACCATGTACAGTATAGTTCAGGTTCAGAAAAATACTATTTAAGCTGTTTTTTAAAATTGTTTTCTTGAGTTAGGTTTAGAAAAATCTGGCTGGTTGATGGAACTTTTCAGAATTTTTATACTTTTCCTTATGTTTTAAGTGTGTCATGTTTCAACAATGAATATGAGTATACTGAAGAAGTGTAGAAATATGATTGTCAAATTTCGAATCTAATTTAGAGTTTGCTTAGTTTCTTTCTGTTCCTAGAGAATTTGCATTGCTCTTTCAAGTCTTAATAACAATTGCCTTTTTCCTCTTTTACTTTGCAAAAATAACTTTTTCTTTTAATATTAGGCTTTTCTTGTGGTCTTGAAATGAGATGATAGACTTGGCTATATAAAAAGTAAAATAAGTTTAAGATTGATGTCAATGTTTACTGGTCCCCAAGTAGCATTCTTCTGGGTGGTCAAATATTTGCTAATAAAATTGAAAACAAAGTAGTGTTTTTTCCCTGGAATATGGCAGTGTGGAGGCTAAGGAAAATTAGGAAGCCAAAAATCTAAGATATGGATTCAGACCTACAATTGAATTCGTAAGTTAGTCATTGAATGCCAACTGTGTGCTCATTATTGTTATGGACTTTGAATTTGATACGACATCTCTCTTCAAGAAGCCTACTTTCTAACATAGAGGAAAATCTAGTTAACTTTTGAAAGCCACTCAGTTTGTTTTATGGGTATTCAAAGGGAGAGAATAGGTAAGTGTTGAAGTGGTTAAGAAGGATTTGATCTGTGACTTTTATTTGGATAAATGTTGGAAAAAAGGGATAACATTACAGGTATAAAAAATAACATGGATGAAAGCATGAAGACAGATTAGTCTAATATTGTGTGTTTCTGCATTTATGAGATTAGCCTAATCCATTTGTTGATGGTTTGAGATCAGTTTTGAGTAAGGTCAGTTGAAAATAGGAAGGATGGGTAATGAGAGAAAGTGGAAACAAAGGAAATGGGGAGGTGTTTCCCTTCCCCAGTTCATAAGTAGAAGGAATAAGAGGGGGAAAATACTTGCACAGGTGAGAACAGTTGGAAGTATCATGTTGTAATCCTGGAATAAGATGAAAAAGATATCCAAAGATAACTTTCCCTGTCCTATTATGAGAACAAACATTTGTAAAAACATTGTCTATGATAGAATGCTCTCTCAAAACATTTGTTTTATCAAAAGTATTTCAAGTTTCAAAGTGAAACTTTAAAAAGTCAGAATGCAGCAAACCATTATGAGTTTGCCAGTGAATAGTATTAAATGAAAACTGTATAAATTTTGTACGTTTACAATAATTAATGACAGCGTATTAAAGTTTTTTTTTTTTTTAATTTTTGTAAGCGTTTACTTGAGCCAAACTGGGGACATATGCCAGAGAGCAAGATCTCAAATGCTCTGCAGAAGAGCTTTGCAAGTGTATTAAATTTCTAATCAGTCTTTGGATCTGTGAGCCCAGAATTCTGTCTGTAGCAACTTGTGAAAATGTAAAGTGTAGCTTGTGGGGCTTTGTATCCTATTGGAAAGCAAATGAGAGATGACTCTAAGTTGTAAAGTATATTTATTTTATAATCTAAGTTTAAAAATCAGTGAGGCAAAGGTCAGATAAGGGCATCAGGGCACCCGAATAGTGGATATATTTCCTTTCTTTTTTGTCTTTATTGAAAATAATAGACAGTTGTTTGTATTTACATTGTACAATTCAATGAGTTTTTTTCAATTATAGTTGGCATACAATGTACTAGTTTCAGTCATATAGCATAGTGATCCACATAACTCGCAAAGCGATCACCCCACTAAATCTAGTACTCCTCTTCCCCCTTACATATTTACTACAACATTATTAACCATCTTCCCCAAGCTACATTCTACATCTCCATGTCTATTCTGCAACTATCCATTTGTACCTCTTAATCCCTTTGCCTTTTTTTGTCTCCTCCAACCTCCCTCCCATCTAGTATTCCTCCAGATATTCTCTAGCTGTAGTTTATTTCCGTTTTTGTTATTGTTTTTGACTTTGTTCTTTAGATTCCACGTGTACGTGAAATCATGTGATATTTGTCTTTATCCGACCCAGTTCATTCAGAGCAATACCCTCTAGGTCCATCAAGGCAATACCTTTTTCCATCCCCTTCCTTTGTCTTTGTGTAGCTCTTAATTTGAAGGAGTCTCATGAAGGCAGCATATGTAAGAGTTTTGTTTTCTTATCCATTCAGTCACTCTATCTTTTGGATGGAGCACTTAATTCTTTTTCATTTAAGGTACTTGTTGATAGGAATGTAGTTATTAACATTCTTCATGATTTTGATACTTGTTTTTTTCTTCTTAAAAAAGTCCCTCCAATATTTCCTGTAATACTGGCTTGGTGGTGATAAATTCCTTTAGCTTAATTTTGTCTGGGAAGCTCTTTATCTGTCTTTCACTCTAAATGATAGCTTTTCTGGGTAAAGTATTCTTGGTTGTAGATCCTGGGTTTTCATCACGTCGAATATTTTGTGCCAAGCCCTTCTGCCCTGCACAGTGTTTTTGAGAAATCATCTGCCGTTCTTATGGGTGCTCCCTTGTAGGTGACTAACTGCTTTTTCTCTTGCTGCTTTTAATATTCTCTCTTTGTATTTAATCTTTAACATTTTAATTATGATATGTCCTGCTGTGGGCCTCTTTGGGTTTCTGGTTTTTGAGATTCTCTGAGCTTCCTGGGGTTGTATATCTATTTCCTTCACCAGGTTAGGGAAGGTTTCCATCATTATTTCTTCAAATAGCTGTTCAACATCTTGTTTTCCTTCAGGTACCCCTATGACAGGATATTTTTACCTTTAATGGTGTCCCATAGGCTCCTTAAATTTTTATTATAGTCTTGGCTTCTTTTTTTTTGCCATTTTGATTGAGCGTTCTTGGCTTTCCTATCCTCTGTATAGGTCATTTGATCCTCTTTTTTATTTACTTTGTTTATTCCATTTAATATACTTCTCATCTCACATAGTGTGTTATTCATTTCTGACTGATTCCCTTTTGTAATTTCCATTTCCATTTTTATGTTTTTTATCTCTTTGTTAAAGTTCTCATTGAATTCATCTACACTTCCCATAAGTTCACTGAATATCTTTATAACCAGTGTTTTGAATTCTCCATCTGTCAGATTGCTTGACTCCATTATTTCCGCATCTCCGTTTTTGTTCTCTCATATGGTTTCTGCTTCTTTGGCTTCCCATTTTGGCTTCCTTTCTGTGTCTGTTTCTATGTAGTAAGCAAAGCTCCTAAGTCTCCCGGGTATTAGTGTCGTTTTGTGTACTAGGTATCCAGTGGCACAGTCCTGAGAGGAGTTCAGCTGCAGGCCAAATTTAGCCCAAGCCTCTGCCCCTCCGGGCCACCTGTTAAGATTCAGCAAGCATTCCGCAGGTGCTGTGCTTATAGTTGCCCCAAAAGGCCACACCAGAAACCGAGGCCAGCTGCCACCAGAGTGAATCTAGGTGCTGCTCAGCAAGGAGCACCTGTCTTGCTGAGGATTCACCTAGATGTGGCTTGGGTGGGGCTGCGAGTTGGGAGAGGTAGAGTTTCAGGGAATCCTCTGGGCAAGTGATCTCTGTTATCCAGTTGGATGATGTCTCTGCAGTGGTTGCACTGAGTCCATGCACTGGGAGTGGGGAGGGCTCAACATTGAAACAGTGGATACTGCTTGCACTTCTGTAAAGAGCAATTCTCACCTCCACCCTCACTCCCGACAACTCAGTGACCCTCTGTAAGTCCTTGGTGCCCCTTGTGCATCCATACAAACACTGGAGCTCAGAGTGAGCAGGTCCGTTATCCAAAAGTACACTCGGTGAACACGTGCCCTTTAAGAGGCATCTGCAGCTGCCGGTGCAGCAGCCTCTGTCCTACTCAGCTGCACGAGACTGGGCAATCTGGTGTCCTCACCCCGTCTTACCTTCTCCCGTTGCAGGGTAATTTCTTAGATTTCTCCCTAGTTGTATGGCTTGCTCATCTAGATCCCAGGTGATTTTTCCTTGCTATTTGCTCTTTGTTACTGTCACAATTTCGATTTAGTCCTCAGAGGGGTGCACAGAGCCTCTATCATCTATGCCATTTTTTCCCCCTCTCCTGGATATATTCTCTTTAAATCTGCATATTCTATTCTATTGATAAAGAGCATGAGAGTTCAAAAACTGGTGTCCAGTAGCTCTGATCTCTGGTAGAAGCTTCATATGGTGGGGTGACTCCCAAATCTGTTATCAGCCTAGGCTCCCTACTGGTAACTGAAACTTAATGTCTTCCACCACTTTCATTGCATTTTGCCATGATCTCTCTGCATTTCCATATAACTATACTTCCTCTAGTTTTACTTATCTCGCTTAATGGCTTATTCATTTAGCCAACTAGTGCATGAAACTTGGCGTTACCTTTGATTTCTTCTTGTTCTGGGCCTTTATGTTGATCATCAAGTGTATTATTTTACTTTCAGAATGTTTCTTGTTCATTGAAACTTCAAGATGTTCATTTGTTCACTCATTTGTTCTGACACATTTATTGAGCACTTAATATGTGCGTGGCGCTGTAGAAGGTACTAGGGATATAGTAGTAAATAAGGCAGATCAGTTTCCTGTCCTTATAGAGTTCATAACCCAAGCTTTCATTTCCTCTGCATCCACTTTGAGTTATTGTGATAGCCTTTCTTGTATTTCCTTGTTGTAATTATATATTTTTAAAATGTAAGAGTTATTGAAATGGATAACACTGAAAGTGGGAGACTCTCTATATTCTCATCCACTAGAGATACCACTGATAAAAATTTGATATCATTTCTCTAGATTTAAAAAAAAAAATAGCCAGAACTTTCTTACACATTACTTTGCCTTTACTCCCTTTCCTATCTGTTACAAATGCTACTAGACATATCCTGAGTGCTGAAAACATTTTCTTTTATAAGAGTGTATGTAAAATGAGAGATTATGACTACAAATAATCCTTACGGTCCTGTAATTCCTTGATTTATTCTAATTTTTCAATGTGTCTTGAAGCAGTTAATGGTTTGCTGAGATATCATGGAGTATGATGTTCAATAAATTATAGTATTAGTATTGTAAAACTTGTCCTCATTTAGAGAGGCAGCTGTGGTGGAGTGGTAGGGAGATATAAGTTCCAGCTCTTCCACTTGCTGGGTGTCAGAATGTCAATTAAGCTTCGTTTCCCTCATCTATAAAATGTGAACTAAAAACAAGGAACTCAGGATTGTTATGAGGATCAAATGAGATGATGTGTTAAGAAGTACGTTGAAACTACAACATGCTCTATAAATGTGAGGTGGTGCTTTAAGAGGTCTTCAAATCTATAAAGAACATATTGGCATTAGCTTTTGTCTTGAATTTACTGACTTCCTGCTTCTTGTAAATTTGTTTGTAGTTAAGCTCAATTGATAATTCCTTTTCTTACCAGATTGAGCAAAAAACAGTAGCAAGAACCTCCCATATACAAGTTAAGGTTTTTGTACCAGGGTAATGAGAAACACCTGCTGTATGTGGGAACCAAGATGCTGCCTCTGCTGCCTATATAGGTGTTTGTCATTTCCCAAAAGCGTTTTTCTTTTTAGAGCTAATACTTATGTTGTGCTTATTGCATACTAGGTTATAAATGTTTTATATTTAATCTTCACGATGACTATAAGTGTATGTACTGTTGTAACTTACAAGGAAATTGAAGGTTAGCAAATTCTATGGTGCTTGGTGCATCAATACTTTGAAGCCTTTTGGGTAGGGCTCAGGGTTATGGTTGCACCTCACACATTTCCTTTTTAACCACATTTTTGCAAAAGATTACTTCTGTTAACTTTCAGAATAGGTTATTGTAAATTTTATCTTTGATTACCTCTAGAAGGCATAATACATTTTGGGATAAGTAGAGGTCCAGGGGTAGTGTTTTGGTCCAATTCTGAGTTAGAAAAATCTGGAACAAATGATAGGTGTCGGTTAGACACATTGGTAGTATTTCATAAATCCCCAGTTTTGTTAATTCTAAGAGGAACGTTATTTGTATTTTAATGTTTTGAAATTACGTTCATTTAATATGGTAATATTTCCCCTCAGAAAGCTATTATGCAAGTAAAGGTATGTCTTTTAATCCATCGATAGCTCTAGAATCAAGAAAATGCAGTAATGTTTAGTCCATTTGACTTTATTTTTTAGCTAACACCCACTATGAGTGCGCCATTCTTGGCCGCTCTAGTCAGCATGTTTAGTGCTGATAGCTAGATATTCTTTTAGTCAGCTAAGATGGGAGTTGCTATGAGTTCTTGGTATGCTTGCTTCTCTTTTTAGAGTTTCTGTGTGACTATCTGGATGACTCAAGTTTTATCTTACTAGCTGGTACTAATTTAGCGAATCAGCTAGTTGAGGGGGAAAGTTAGATAATTTCACTGGAGACAGAGCCAGAGTTAAAACTCAGATTAAAAACATTGTTTTATTTGGGGAACCCATCTCCACTCTTCCCTTGTTCCTGTCCCCTGGCAACCAGTAATTAGTTCTCCCCCTCTAGTTTTGTCATTTTTGAGGATGCTATATAAATGGAATCATATATAACTTTTTGAGATTGCTTTTTTTTCATTCACTAAGCATAATGCCTTTGAGATCTATCCAATTTGTTAATATCAATAGTTTCTTCCATTTTATGGCTGAGTAGTATTCCGTGGTATGGATGCATGAGTTTTTTTAAACATTCACCTATTGGGGATCATATATGTTTTAGTTTGGGGTATTATCAGTAATGCTACTGTGGACATCCATGTACAAGTTTTTATGTGAACACACGTTTTCATTTCTCTGGGATGAATACCAAGGAGTATGATTGCTGGGATATATGGTAACTATGTTTTATTTTGTAAGAAACTGCTAAACTTTCCCATAATGGCTGTACCATTTTACATTCCAACCGGCAATGTAATGAGACCACTAATACTTTTTTATTGCTCATTCATTCATTTTCTGTCATATAAGTGGTGGTAGATGCCTAAATTTTAAAAACGTATGTGAGAAAAACTGTAAAATGAGAGGTCTGTGTATTGATGCAGTTGTTTTAGCAGAGGATACAATTTCAGGAGAATAAAATTATAATTGTTATAGATTGTTTCCTTTGGCAGGCTGTTGACTTTGAAGAGAGTAATAATGAAGAATGAGGTAGATTTGTTACTGAATTTTCCTACTAAGTCATTTGGCCTTTTTGAAATCTGAAGAAAAAATGTTTCTTACTCTAATTCTTATAATTTTTCTAGAAAAGTTTATTTTTCCTAAATTGTTAATAATTTCTGATAATACAGCCTCTTTTTATAACTTGATATCTTACATTTTTCCCAGTCATTTGCCTTTTTATTTTGTCATGAATTAAAATATTCACTTTTTTTATGACTTAGAACTGCTGAAACACCATTGAGAACTGTTTGCTTACCATCAAAATGGGCAATTCCCTTAAGCAACCATATCCATACCCAGGCTTTACTCAGTCACTGTGAAATAGTGTGGGTTTTTTTAGGCCAAGGAAGCTATCCAAGAATTTTGTGAATAAGGTTGAGAATTGTTCTTGCCAGAATTCATGGGGAAGATGTCTTTCTTCTTGTTTTGTATGGTAGAAGAGGGTTTTTCATCCAAACATTGCCCTGATTTCTTATTTTCCCACTGAGCTTTTTTTTTTTTTTAATGTCTAGAGATTTTAACTTCTTTTAATGTTATTTTTTTGTAGACTTTTTTAAGTAATTCATCTAGAGATAAGTTGAATAAGAGATTCAGATTTCAACCATGGATTTGCCTTTGTCTTAGCTTTGGGACTTTACAATGAGATGTAAAAACAAACTAATTAGTAATTTTGTTAAGAAAACTATAATGAAACAGATTTAGATTGCTTTATTTTTGATTATTCATTATTACTCCTTATCATTATTATTCCTTATGTAAATAAGAAGCCATCAGAAGGCCTATGATGAATAAACTTTATTATCCCTGTTAAAGTGATCTTGTTAAAGGAAATTAAATATAGTGAGGATCGCAATGATGGGAACTTGACTCGGTATTTAACATTTTGTGATTGCCGGTGTATGGACCTTTAGGCAGTCTGGACCATGTTCCATGGTTCTTGAGTGTGGTTTTTGTATTTGTTCATGCAGCAAGTTTTTATCGAACTAATCAGGCATTGGGAATGTAATGTGGAGCAAAACCTGATGTGATACCATTCTCCATGGAATCTGTGGTCTGGTGGAGGAGATAGATATCAATATTAAAAGTTAAGTTACAACTGCAGTGGTGGTATAATGATATAAGTGGTGGTAGATGCCAAAATTAGTGAAATTTGACCAGCTTAGAAAATGCACCCTAAAGAAATGATATTTATGATTGAAGGAAGAGAGTAGGTGTTAACTTGGCAAAGAGAGGAAGGATGGTTGCCCAGGCAGCAAGAACAGCAGGTGCAAAGGCTCCGTAATAGAAGGGAAATGGTGAAACGAGAGCCGTAATTAAGGTTAATATGGCCTGGGAAGTGAGATCTAGTGGGATAAGGAACATGGTTTGAGGCTGAGAGGGAGGTGCCCTTGCAGGTTTTTGTAGGTCATGTTAAGAATTTTTTGCCTTTATTCTGAAAGGAACGAGGAACCATCAAAGGATTTTAAGTAAGAAAGGAGAGGGTCATATTTGCTTTTTGAGGAAAACACTTTTTACTGTAAGATAGAGGATGGATTGAAAGGGTACCAGAGTGAATGCAGGGGTACTGATTAGGAAGCTAGTCTAGTTCAGGTGACAGATACTGGTGGCTTACTTAGACAAGAGTGGTGTTGGTGGAGAGGATAGAAAGGAGTAAATTCAAGAATATTTAGGAGGCATAGTCAGCAGAATTTGGTGATGGGTAGAATATGTAGTGGGGGAGAGAGAGGACTCCTGAGTTTCTGGCTTAAGCAACTTAGTGCCCCTCACGGAGAAAAGGAATACAGAAAGAAGACAAGTATTTTTTTTTTTTTTTTTTGCGGGGGAAGATCATGAATTAGGTGTTAGATATATGAACTTGAAGTATCTTCTGGTGGTAGCCAAAAGGAGATGTCACTAAAGGAGAGAATTTATTGCTCAGATTTAGGTACATCTTCTAATTGTGTTTAGTTTAATATTATTTTGTTCTTAAGATATAAGTAAATGTACCTGTGGGGATTTCTTTTCCGTAGTGGTGTGCTTATAGGTACTTTTCCTGTCTTTAATGTTTATATGTGTTGGTTTAATACTGCAGTTTTAGCCAAAGTATTGGTATTGTGTAATACTTGCTGAATGAATGATTGATTGTATCAATAATTTTAATGCTTTCCAGAAGTACTGTTTTCCTATGTATTGACAAATAACTAAGGCTGCATTATTAATCGATATTTGCAGTTAATTAATAGTTTACTCCCCTACCTAATAATCCCTTTCTGTTCCATGAGCTTTCTAATCTTATTCTAGAATTTTATAAAATGTTAACATGAAAACGACTTCATTGCTCAGAAGTATGTTATCTAATAGAATCAGCATAGACAGAAAATTAAAAATACCCTTCTGCATGGTATTGTTTGGCTTTGAGTTATATTCTCTGTTTATGCTAGCTGATTTATAATTTGATGAAAGTAGCATATCTGAATATTTTCTTAATCTTTTGATCTTTAAATATTTAAAATACATTGCATTTTTGTTGTATTGTCTTTTATAACTAAGTTGCCTTCACTTCTATAGAGCAGATGTTTGTTTGAGGGGATTTATGTGACAACCTTTTGAAATTTATCCTGCTGGAAGTTTGATCCCCTCAACCGACAGCTTTATTTTTCTTTCCTCAAAAGCCAGAACTAGGTTTGCAGGAAGGAAAGGAACATATGCTAGAGCCAAAGGCTGGTGCCGTATAGGCCTGGGGGGTACATATTCAGAAACTTTGCAATTGGTTGGCCTGGATCTGTCAAAACATGTTTGGTCAGCTATGGTTGTGCAATGGTTTATTTATGTACTTCTGAGTAGTGATCCTGGGAATGAATGTGTTATGTATATAGTATGGAAAATTATTGTGTAGATTGCCTGGGGAGGAAAAAAATACATGCCAAGAAGCCCCACTGTTGAACAGGTCTTAGGTTTACCAGTTTAATTTTTTGTGAATGCAGTCTCGTGATTAAACTTTTGCTTCATCTCAGCAACAAATGCCAGTATTTTGGATACAAAATATTTCACTTAAAAGTTATTTGACGTGATAGGAAGACAGAATATGAAATTAAATATTTAAATCTTAACTCTGGCCTGAGTAGATACTGTTTTGATTTTTCTAAGTAGATATTGTTAACATCTGTGTTAGGTAAAAAATAAGCTCTCCTGGTTTTAGGAAAGCATGGGGTTGGGGGAGTAGGATTCTTTTCTAGTTTCTATTGATCCCCTGGGATATTACAATGTCTTATATTTTTAAGGCACCCAAACATTTGTTTAGTTGAATTGTGTGAAAGGATAGACAAAAGAATAGGACAGTCCGTATTTGAACAGAGTAAGTAGAGGAACATGAGTTGAGGTACTAGTAGTAGTAGTAGTAGTGGTAGTAGTAGTAGTATCCTTCCACATTTTCTTCTATAAGGTTTAGACTTTTTATTGATTTTGCATCTATCTTTAGGAAAGATGTGCTGACATTTCAGTAAGGTACTAACAGTTTTCAAATAATATGTAAGTGTTAATTAGAATAGTATCTACACTTTTGCATTAAATATAATCCTTTCTAATGTGGACACATGCATGTATGTGGGTATATATATGTGTGTGTGTGTAATGTATTAAATATAATCCTTCCTAAATCTTACTCTGTTGAATTTACTTTATGCTCTCTATGTGGTGAATATTTAAGAATAGTAAAATAATAATAATAACTAACACTGTTTGTTTCCTCTGTGCCAGGCACTGTATGAACTGCTTTTTATGCATATTGTCTCATTCTTTACAATAATGGGATGGGAAATATTTTTTATTCTCACTTCAGAGATCAAGATAAGCACAGTAAGTCCTCACTTAATGTCATGGATAGGTTCTTGGAAACTGCAACTTTGACTTTAAGTGAAGTGATGGATAATGAAGCCAGTTTTATCATAAGCTAATTGATATAAACAAGAGTTAAGTTCTTATGGCATATTTCTGGTCACAAAAACATCACCAGACTTCTAAATAAAGACCCCAAATACTTCTAATATTAAACATTGAAATAAATGTGAGCTATATATACATTTAAGAAAGATGAATAAAAACAAGTAAGGTGATTATTTTCCAACCCATTCAATACAGTTCAGAGTCTTGAGTACCCTATCCTGGCAGCTCTGGGTGCAAGGCTGGAACCCATCCTGGACAGGATTCCCTTCTACTGCAGGACACACTCACACACCCACTCACACTCAGACTGGGACAGTTTAGATATTTTGATGAACCTCACATGCACATCTTTGAGAGGTGGGCGGAAACTGGAGTACATGGGGCGAATCAGGGACAGTTCTTCAGTCTTTCTACCAGTGGTTCTAAATAGTGTTAGGGTTCCTTTATACTCAGAATATTGAGGACCCTAAAAAGCTTTTATTTGGGTTATATCTATTGATATTCACTGTATTAGCAACTAAAACAGATTTTTTAAAAACCTCATTTAAAAATAATAAAGCCAATACATGTGAATATAAAGACTACATTTTCTAAAATAATATTTAACAAGAAGAGTGGGAGTATTTTACATATTTGCAAATCTTTTTAATCTCTTAATAGAAAACAGGTAGATTCTTATATCTCATTAGCCCCAAGAGCAGTGACAACATCGTTATGTTACCCCTATAAGGTGAAAGTGAAAAAGGCAAAAAAAAAAAATGTTTTAGTGTTATGAAAGATTATATTTTAAAAATGCTAAAGATTGGTAAAATAACTTCCCTCTCACCCTAGTTTTCCACCCTAGTAACAACCAATGTTACCAGGTTTTTATAAACCCTTTCAAAGATACTTAATGCATATACAACCTCAGTTTCACCTTTTACACAGAAGGCAGCTACTGTAGAAAATGTTCTACATTTTGCCTCTTGGTGTTACATCTTGGAAATCATTCTATATGTCTTTAAATAGATCACTTGTTCTTAAAATGACTATTATTTAAATGTATCAGCCAAATGTATCAGGCATTTATAGTTCCCATTTTTTAAACAAATATGGCTGCCCTGAATAATCTTGGACTTGTTCTGGGACAAAAAGTAAGATACTTTGATCTTAATAGGTACTGCCAGATCACCATACATAGAGTGTACTATCTTATACTCCTATTAGCAGTGTATGAGAGTGCTTTTTCCCATATCCTCACCAAAACAGTGTTAGTAAGCTTTTTCCTCTCCAATTTGGGTGAAAAATGGTATTTCAATGAAGTTTTAAGTAGTATGTTTCTTATGAGTGGGATTAAGCTTCTTTTTATGTACTAATAGCTATGTTTTATTTTTGATAAAACTGCATTTTCTTTATATCTTTCTTTTGGGTAGTGTGACTTTTTCTTGTGCTTTTGTTCTCCATTAGTTAAGTTAGCTCTTTGTAAAATGAAGTGCAGATATTTCTTCCCAATTTGTTTTTTGACTTTGCTTATGGTGGTTTTGTTTGCCATGATATATGCATACACACACTATATGTGTGTGTGTGTGTGTATATATATATAAACTTAAATACATATGCATATATTTATATATAATTTAAATATATACATCACAGTTTAAAAGGCTTTCCTGACTTTGTGATGATAAAATTTATTTCTTCTAATGGTTTTAGGGTATTTTCACATCACATTTAAATATTTGATCTATTTATAATTTATCCTTATGTATGGTGTAAGATATGGGTTCACCTTTATTTTTCTAGATAGTTTCTTAGTGTCCCCAACTGTACTGAGTAATTATTTTCCCCAGTGTTATGAGATGCCACATTTAACATAAATTCCCAATATGTTGAGTATATTTCTGAATTTAAAATTTTGTTCTATTTTCTTTCTAGTTATGTACTAGTAACACATTATTTTAATTATTGAAACTTTATAATAGCTTTCAATATCTGGTACAGCTAGGCTCTCCCTCATTCTTTTTTTCTGGTTATTCCCACTTTGGGTGTGTTTGTAGAATCAGCATGTCTAGTGAGAACTTTTTTTCAAATATGTGTTTTGTCTTTGTCTTGGAAGACTCTGTTTCTGCTTTCAGATATTAGGCTTTTTGAAAGAACCTATTCCTAACTTGAGTAAATCTCTGTTACTGTTAACTGCTCACTATGTGGTAGTGTGAGCTTTGTATCCAGTGCCATAAGTATATAATTTCGCATAGTGTATTTGAAAATACCTAGGTGTACATACTGAATTTTAGACTGAATGTTTTCTTGAACTCTTTTATTCTTTTCTTTTGCTTATTTAATATATATTATCAAGGAATATCCTGGTATTTTTGCTGTTCCTTGAAGACATAAGCCATCTATCTATTTCAGGGTATTTATATTTGTAAATGCCTCTACTTGGTCTCAAACGAATTCATTCATTCGTTCATTCATTCATTATTTTTTAGGTGAGGCAACCCTTGGTTGACCTCACAGATTGCAAGGACCTTGTCAGTTTACAATCCCTGTATTTTATTTTATTTTATTTTATTTTTATTTTTATTTTATTTTATTATTTTATTTATTTATTTTATTTTATGCCTACAGCACCTGATCTTTCTAGGTGGTCTCTCATCAAGTATTAACTAGGCTGGAGCCTGCATAGCTTCTGAGATCAGATGACATCGGGCTTGTTCAGGGTAGCATGGCCATAGACCTAGTCTCAAATTTATTGTGTGTTTTTAATGTGAGGCAGAAAGTACAATGCTTCTTACAGCTGTTGTTCATGTTTGCTTTTTTGACTCTCAGGCTGTGAGTGTTGTATAGTGGTAAGTGCACCGGAATGTGGGAGCCAGGAGACTTGGGTTTTTCAGTTTTTTTAAAAACAAATTTATTTTTATGGTGGTAAAATAAACATAAAAAATACTATGTTAATAATTTTAACTGGACAGTTCAGTGGTTTTAAGTACATTCATATCATGTCAGTTGTTAACCACCATCCATCTTGAGAACTCTGCATCTGCAAAACTGAAACACCGTATCTGTTAAATAGTCACTCCTCATTTCCCCTGGTAATCATTCTTTCTGTTTATGATTTTAACTACTTTAAGTACCTTGTATAAATAGAATCACATAGCATTTGTGTTTGTGATTGGCTTATTTCACTTAGTGTGATGTCCTCAGGATTCATCTGTTGTATTATGTGTCAGAATTTTCTTCCTTTTTAAGGCCAAATTATATTCCATGATTATGTATATATTGCATTTTGCTTATCCATTCATTGGTCAGTGGATACTTCAGTTGCTTCCATGTTTTAGCTATTGCGAATAATGCTGTTAAGAATATGGGTGTACAAATATCTCTTCGAGATTCTGCTTTCAGTTCTTTTGGGTATACACCCAGAAGTAGAATTGCTGGATCATATGGTAATTCTAATTTGAATGTTTTAAGTAGCTGCCATACTATTTTCCGTGGTGGCTATACTGTTTTACATTCCCACCATTAGTGCACAAGGGTTCCAGTTTCTCCACATTATCACCAACATTTGTTATTTTCTGTTTTTTTTTTTTTGGTAGTAGCTATTCTATTGGGTATCGAGGTGGTATCTCATTATAATTTTTATTTTTATTTTTTTAATGATTAGTGATGTTGAGCATCTTTTCATGTGCTTATTGGCTATTTTTAAATCTTTGTTAGAGAAATGTCATTCAAGTCTTTTGCCCATTTTTTAATTGAGTTATTTGTGGGTTATTTGGGGTTTTCTTTTGCTGAGTTTTAGTTCTCTATATATTGTGAACGTTAACCCCTTATCAGATATGATTCATTCCACTTCTAAGTATTTATCCAAAAGAAATGAAAAAAATGAAAGCACTATGTTCACATAAAGACTTGTACACAAATGTTCATAGTAGCTCTATTGGTAATAGTTAAATACTGGAAATAGCTCACATATCCATCAACAGGTATACAAATGAACAGTGTTGGTATATTCATATAATGGAATACTACTCAGCTATCGAAAGGAAAGAACTGTTGACTCTTGGATAGATCTCAGAATAATTAAGCTAAGTGAGAGAAGTCAGACTAAAGAAGAAAACACTGTATGATACCACTTATATCTAAATTCTAGGAAATGCATACTAATCTACAGTGACAGAAGATAGATGATTAGTTATAGGGATGGGGAATAGGAGTGGAATGGGTTACACAGGGGCATGAGGAAACTTTGGTGGATGATGGAAAATTGTTATCTTAATTATGGTAATGGTCTTGTGAGTATAAAAATGTATGTTAATTCATCAAATTGTACATGCTAAATAGGTGTAGTTTATTTTTATATTCATTATACACCTCAACTGTAATAGAACTGGCAGAGTGGTGGAATTAGTGGAGCATGGTAATCTTTTATGCTTTCAAATATAATACCACATAAATCATTTGAGGTCTGTCATTTATTTTGTACATATTTATTACCATTGTTCTTTTCATATTAGATTTTTCAGTTTCTTTAAAGGCAGATGTTATGTTTACTGGATTTTGTGAGGCCTAGCAGAATTGGTAAGAACTTAGTACTTATTGGTGATGTTGGTGAAACCTATTATAATAGAATAAAAAAGTTATATTTAATGATACCTGTATTCTTGGGCTAGAATTTTGACATTTTATATACTTCTTTAATCTAAAGCAATGTTTTGAACATTTAGAATGTACTACACTCACCACTGAAAATGTTCCCATTCACCCGAACATTCTTTGATACTTGTTTTACAGTCACTGAATATATATTAGGTTTAGGTTAAAAAGAGAATTGAATCACTTGAATTGAATTTTATTTGGTTGAGGATTTAGTGAGAAGTAAAATGGTATAAAAATTATAGAAATATAATTAGTGTGTGATGGGTCAAAAACTTTAAGACTTAATTGACTTGTAACTTCTTGGTTGTCACATCTAGATATTTCTAATACACTTGTGTAGTTTCCTGTGGTTGGGTTGAGAGCAGAGAGAGAGAGATGCTGGGGAGAGGGCGAGGGTAATCTAATCATTACAAAAGGAGAGAACTTAAATTCTGAGACCCAGTTTCAGTGTGTGTGTGTGTGTGGGGGGGGGGGTGAGCCTGAGAGGGGGTGGTTCCCACACAACACCAAACAATTCTTAAACACCAGGTGGGTGTCCAAGAATTCAACTCAATTCTGATACTGTCTACCCAGAGATAGCATCAGATTCCACAGCTTAAGGGTTCTGTCCTACAAAACCACCTCCCCTACCCACCCCCCCCCCAGATGCCAGTTGCAAGCCCACTAATTATATTTCTATAATTTTTATACCAGGTTACCTGTTACCTGTGTGTCTGACAGACATGGTACAGATTAGAGGTTCCTGTGACCCCTTACTCGGGATCCTTAAAATTGCTAGAGCAGCTCACAAAACTCAGGAAACATTTTACTTACTAGATCATCGGTTTATCCTAAAAGGATGTGATTCAAGAACAACTAGGTGGAAGAGATGCTTAGGACAAGGTATGGGGAAAGAACATGGAGCTTCCATGCCCTCTCTAGGTGTGCCACAATCCCAGCACCTCCATATGTTCACCAACCCAGAAACTCTCCGAACCTCCTCATTTTGGGTTTTTATAGAGGCTTTATTACATAGGAATGATTGATTAAATTGTTGGCTTGATTCAACCTCTAGCTCCCTTCCTTTTCCTGGAGGTCTCGGGGTGGAACCGAAAGTTCCAACCCTCTAATTATGTGCTTGACTCCATTGACAACCAGTCTCCCCCATGGGTGCTTTTCAGAAGTCACTTTATTACCATAACAAAAGACACCTGTATCACTTTCAACACTTAGGAAATTCCAAGAATTTTGGGAGCAGTGAGCCAGGAACTGAACATCTGAGTGACTAAAATATACTTCTCACAAATCACAATATTGTGGAGTTCCGTGCTTTCATTTTTATTTTTTTCTTCCTTTTACTATGCCTACATACCATTTAGGGAGCAATTATTGCTTTCTAAAACTGAAAAAAATATGGTCTGTGCATTATCTTATTTCTCACAACTTTAGGAAGTAGGTAGGTCTCATTGCTATTTTATCAATCAAGACACTGAGACTTGACATATAAAACTACCTAAAAATATATGGCTAGTAAGTGGCTTTAAAAAAACTGGCTCACTCCAAAGCCCAGGCTCTTAATTACTGTGCTAAATAAAATTGTTTCTTTGTTGATCAGGAAGCCATTTCCAAGATTTTTAAAAAAATGTCCCTTTGCCAGTTACTTTTGGAGAATCAATTTTATAAGGCATAGACACATAAACAGATACTTGACTCCTTATTGAAGAATTGTTATATAACATTTTATTCTTTGTGAAGTATTCTTGCTTAGGAGAAACTTTCTTAGAATTGGAAGTATTAGAGAACACAATAGATTTCTAAGCATTTTTGTGAGCACAGAAACTATTTTTTAAAGTCAGGCAGTAAATAGAAGGCTTTAATAAAATACAACCCATGAAAGGATCCTGAAATTATTATCAACTACTCACTAGACAGTGTCACTTTGACAGTATTTCTCACTTGATTGTAACACTGTGTTTTAGCATTTTACATTCTATGTTTGCACCTTCATTCATTCACAAAATGGTTTAAGCCAAGGAACCTTAACTGCCTGTTTGTAGTCATTGTGCTTTTAGTAAAGTCTTTCTTTGGCTATATTTAATGAGTAAACACAAGGAGGTTTGATTAAACTGTATTTGTGACTGAGAGAGAGAACATTCGTCAAACTAGTAAATATCTACTGAACTTAATTACATCTTTCCCAATTCCATCTCAGCTCTTGGGTTTCTTATCTATGCATTTGGTCGGTAGTGTATAAAATGCGATCAAGAGAAAGATTTGTTTTGAGTGTGAATAACTGGGTTGGGAAAAGATGTGCTAAATCACGAATTCCTTTAGGAGGTGGCTGGAAAAATGTTGCCCTTTATAAAATAGAAGCATGAGAAGAAATGACGACTTTAAGAATAGAACCATTGAATAAATTTTCAGTGTAGCAAAGCATAAAGTATGTGTTACCGTTGAAACCATCTGAAATGACCTGTAGTGAAGGAGAAAGAACATAAATTGGAGACTTTTTTTTAAATCTGAAAAACATGGCTAAGTTTTATTTATAAATTTTGTGTTCATCCATTTACTCCAGAGAGATTTAAGATTGGCTCTGGGGCAGTTGAACAAAATTTGAGACACTGAAGGCATTTTGTAATTTAACATGTTAAATGTTTATTATGAGTGTTTTTTTTCCTGTTTTTTTTTTAAGTGACAAATTATGAATGCTTGATGATTTAAGAATTTTGAAATTAGAATTTCTAAAGAAAAATTTCAAGATAATGTATTAGAAAGCAGGTAGAATCTATTTTGGCTTTTTCTTGATTTTCAGTGATTTTAATAGGAATTGTCTTTAGTTGATTTATTTACTCTGCTCCTTATTCCTTTGCTATTCGAGGTTATCAAGAATTTCATTTTGATAGTCTTTACTGGGTTTTCAGAAGGGAGTCTCTTGTGAAACTGATATAGCTGACATTGTTCAAAGCATTAGTTGCTGTATGTGATGAAAAAAGATGAAAAACAGCTTAAAGTGTATACTTTCTTGTGCATATGTTTGAAGAGAATATTGCCACAAGAGAAAACTTAGAGTTTTATCTTAGTTTGAATTGAATGTACAGAAGAGAAGCTTATTTTTCCTGTTTTGGCTGCCCTTACATGAAAGTATTCGGGAGACATTTACTTTTATTTCTTTCTTTTCTTTTTTTCCTAATCATGCGTCACATGATGTTTTTCTTTTGAGGGCGAAATTAGGCAGATTTTCAGGGTATTCCATGTGATATTTCTGGACTCTTGCCATCATGTACTCACTTGGAGGCGTTTTGGGGACATTTTTTGGGACTTGTTCTGAAGTTCTTAAGAACCCTTTCAGAAGTGCTTCAGTCTGTATCATTCAGGCTTCATCAAATACTTCCTCTTTCTGTTTTCATGGCGAGAGTTTACCTCTGTCCCTTCATTGGTTATTAACGATTTGCTTTTGGTAGTAGATATCTGATTTGTACTTTATGGCATTTATTTGTGTATCTTTATTTCAAAAAGTATTTGGGAATTATGGGCTTCTGAGGAAAGCTCTTTGTCCTCACACACCTTTATCTTGAGATAGTAATTGATCATGGGAGTAAAGAGTAATTTTGTGAGTTGGAAATGTCTGGGAGATACAGATTATCTGTACTGTCTCCTCAGGGTATTCCCCCTCTCTTTTACTTTTTTCTATTAACATGATTTCTCTCTTTTTCATGCTTATTTATTCATTCATCTTTGACATCCATTTATATACGCATACATATGCATATATACACATATATGCATGTGTTGTGTGTGTGTGTGTGTGTGTGTCATCCTTAAACTGCAGCTTTAAGGAACTGACATATAAGGAAACCAGTTTAACCCTAGGCTAATTGATATAAATAAGTGTTAAATTCCTGTGGCATATTTCTGGTCACAGAAATATCACCAAACTTTTAAATAAAGACCCAAAACACTTCTAATACTAAACATTGAAATAAATGTGAGCTATGTATACGTTTAAGAAAGCTGAAGAAAAATGAGTAAAATAATTATTTTTAACCTACTCATTTCAGTTCAGGGGCTCAGGTGACCAGAGAGTATCCTGGCAACTCAGGGCACTAGGCAGGACCCAGCACTGGACAGCACAAAAACCCTTCCATCGCAGGGTGCACTCACATACTCACCCACCCTCAGACTGGGACTGCTTAGATATGCCAGTGACACTTAGGTGCACAGCTTTGGGAATGTGGGAGCTAAACTGGAGTATCCTAAGTCTAACCTTCATTAAGTTGGGGACTGTCTATACTAGCTTTCTTTTGATTAGTGTTTGTGTGGTTCTTTCTCCATTCTTTTATCTTTTCTCATCTAGGTCTTTCATTTATATGACATTGAGTTTGATCTTACTTTTTTAGCTAATCTTAAATTTGTGTTTTAACTGGCATTTTTAGACAATTCACATTTAAAGCAGTAATTAATATAATTAGATTAAACTTGCCATCTTGCTACCTGTTTTCTATTTATTGCATTTTTTTTTCTTTTTTTCCTTCTACCTCCTCTGGTGCGAATTAGGCTTTTTTTCTTTCTTTCTTTTTTTTATATCTACTTTGTTGACTCAGTTAAACTTTTTCAAATGTTTTTTAGTGCTTGACTTTGGGTATACATTTTTAAATAATCTGAGCTTACCATCAAATGATACTACACCACTTCACATGTAGTATATGTATTTTATTATATAGTATGTTCCTAATTCTTTTGCTGTCGATGTCATTATACATTTCACTACATATGTTATAAATATCCAATATATTGTTACTGATTTAAACAGCCATCTTTCAGAGCAATTAAAAATATGAAAAAGGTTCTATTTTACTTTTATTCTTCATTTCTTTGTGTTGATCAGAGCTTCTCACCTTAACATATTCTTTCTGTCTAAAGAACTTTAATATTTTTTGTAGGGTGGGTCTGCTAGCACTGAATTCTTTCTGATTGTTTGGGAAAGTCTTTTGCTTATGAAGGATATTTTCCTTGGGTATAGAATATTGGTTGGGCAGTTTTTCTTTCAACATTTTAGAGTTGTCACTCCACCTTTTCCTTTAGAGTCATTACCATATTTATCATGTTTTAAATTCCATCTGAGAGTTCCAAAATCTGTCATATCTGAGTCTAGTTCTGATGATTGATTGATTTCTTCAGCTGTGTGTTTATTACTGCTTTTGGCCTCCTTCATAATTTTTGTTGAAAGCTGACCCTGTTGTATAGAATATGAAATACTAAGGTAGTTATTTGATATGCTTGGAGAAGACTGCAAGTTTCCTTTTCTAGTCCTTTAGGGTGGAATTTGTGTTAATCTGTTAGCGATTGGGCAGTATTTGAAATTTATTATTGCTATGGTTATCAGTTGACATTTGTAGTTGCCATGGAAGCCAGAGACTTCAAATTTTCCTGATGTCTCGTATCTCCCTGCTTGGCCTTTGGGTTTTCTCTTGTGCTGTTTTTCAGAGTGAATCTGCCTGTTGCAGCTGTATTCCACTATTATTTTTGCTCATGTTAGCATGGTAATGGAGAGTGAGGGGAGTTCTGTGATTATCTCTTAAGTCTCAGATTTAGGCAGGTACTAGAACCTGGGTTGTGGAAGTGTAGCCTTCACCAGACTTTCCACTCCATTTCCATGGGTGGAGTGTCTACCCTTCTTTTTCTCCAGTTGCTGTGTCTAGGATAGGTTTTTTAAGCCCTCCCTTTTTTTAGCTAAGGTTTTTAAAGCCTTAAGATTAGTGTTACTTTAGAAAGATAAGGAAGATTATGTCAGTTTTCTTCTTTTCCTTCAGCTATTGTGGAATTCAACCAGCATTCTTGGGGTACAGGCCTTGATTAATTTTTCCTTGCAGATTAAGCCTTGCAGATTTGTTCCATAGGGAGAGAGGGGGAATAGGTCTGGGCTAAATGGCATTGGCTGCTGTTCCACTCTCCAAGCTCTACAGGGGTGGGCGAGGGTAGGGATGGGGAGCTTTCTTTGTATTTTCTCAGATGCCCCTTGTTGAGGTTCCTGGAAGAAAAGCCTATTATAGGGTGAGAATTCTCTTATGATTGCAGCCTGCAAGGTCTTTACACTCTTGTATTAGCCCATTTTCAGACTTCAGGAGTTGTCAAAATTTGTGGTTTAATCTTTCTAACTGCAGTGGGGTTCATCCGTGCTCTTGCAACTGTATTTCCTGTAGTCAGAGAGAAAGCTTTTCTTTCTTAGGGTTTTAGGTGCTTGTAAAGCTTGTGTTGCTTCATCCCTCCCATATTGCCTAGAGTTTGGGTCAGTAGAAAATGGAAATGGGAAGAGTGATTCCTTCTACTCTTTCTAAACCTTAGGAATCCACATTGTGGTCAGAGAATAACTTGTGAAACTTGCCTTAGTGTTCAGCATGTGATCAGTTTTTGCAAGTGATCTTTTTGTGCCTGATAGTGTATTTTGCAATTATTGGGTGCTGTGTTATATAAATGTCTACTTAGATCTAGTTTGTTAATCATGCTATTCAGATCTATATTTTCACCCCCTTTTCCAGGTAATTTGTTCTGTCAACTATTGAGAGACGTTAAACATTTCCCCATTATGATTATGGGTATTTTTCACTTGTAATTCTGCTAAGTTTTGTTCTATATATTTGGAAGCTATGTTATTACATGCAAAGAAACTTTAAATTATATTTTTCTGATGAATTGTACATTTTATCCTGTGAATTTTATACCTCTATTATTGCTTTTTGCATTGACGTCTTCTTTGAATACTATTAATATAGCTAGAGCAACTTTTTTTTAGTTTATGCTTATATGACCTTTTCTATACTTTCTATTGTTAATTGCCCTCTACATATTTTAGATGTAAGCACCATTATAGTGGAATCTTGTTTTTTATTTAGTGTAATTTTTTTGTCTTTTGGTCTAGTTACATGTAATGTCATTACTATAATATTTGAGTTTACATTTGACATCTTACATTTTGCTTTTGATATGTTCTCCTTGTTTGTGATCTTGTCTTTCTTCTTATTTTGCATTTATTAGAGTATTTTAATTCTGGTTTTTCTTTCTATTAGCATGATAGTTATATACTCTTATACTATTTTTTAAATATTCACCTTAGAAATTAAAAAAGATTTTCTTTTTCAGAATATGTAAATTTATTTTTTCAACGCATAATATAGCCAGAAGGTACAAAATTCAAAAAATACAAAAGGTTATATGATAGAAAGTTCTCTCTCACATCTGCCAGCCAGTCATCCGGCCTCTTTACTAGCCCCAGATATACTGTATTTACTGCTAGCTAAGCTGGAAGTCTTGGCTTGTATCTGTCTTCCTGTTTATTCATGTGTCTTCATTTCAAAGCACAGTTAAAGCCTCTTCCTCCTTCATGAAAATTTCCCAGACAAACCTAATTCTGACTGATTTTCCTGATTTCTAATGGTAATTGCCGTTTTCTTCACACATTTTAGCACTTAATTATGTGGTTTTGTGTTGTTTTCTTTAAGTTTCAAATGTGTAAATGTTATTTTCTGTCTTAGATTGTGAGTTCCTTGAGGGCATGGTAATATGCTTTACTTGGTCTATGTAATGCTGAGCACATAGATGCTCACAAAATACTCATTTCATTAAATTGTTTCTCTGGTAATAGCTGTCAGAAGCTAGTTTTCCAGGAAATTTTCAATTTTGGTACATATGGATTCTCAATTGTACATGGTAGCTATAGTGTTTAGAGCTGCTTTTGAGTGCAAAATTAGATACAGAATTAGAACTACTTGAAAAAAATATTTGCTTATAAGATTGTGTTTTCATGTACTTGTTTTGCATATCATGTTTCTTTAAGATTAGAATTAGTGGACTATTCATTTCTAATTCCATATCATAGTGTAAAAATATTTTTTGCTACTTATGTGCCACTTTTTTTTAAGTACTGACAAGTTAATATTATTTTTTCCATAATATTTTTTTCTTAGTTTTTCTTGATTACGTTTTTCAACTTGTAAAAAATACTAAAAAATACTGGAAAAAATTACCCTATTTCTACCAGAGAGATCAACATTAACATTTTGTGTAATACTTAGGGGTGTGTGTGTGTGTGTGTGTGTGTGTGTGTGTGTGTGTATAATACATAAGTTCTCTGTTATAAGTTTCTCATTTTGTAATTCTTAATGTTTGCTTTTCAGCTTTTCCTAAAAGGATTCCTGTATATCTTAAAACTGCTTGAGGAAGAGTGATAAAGGCAAGTATCCAACTCTTTGCAGTCAGTGAAATAACTTAGTTCATCCCAAACCAAAAAGCTTTGGTCACCATATCTCAAACAAACAAACAAACAAAAACACAAAAAAGTAAAATTGGAAAGAAAACTTAAAGGAAAAAAAGAAAAAGAATTCATATATAATTTGGAATTAGAGCACCCTCCTAAACATTTGACAGATTTTAAAAACATAATTTTTAAACTTATTTCTGATATTAATTCAGAACAACTTGTTTCTTGAATGTGAACTAATGATGTATTATATCTTTGGCAAAACTGTTGTAGAAAAATTGTTAAAAATTCAGAGATTTTAACAAAGTTAACTGTAATGCCTATTCTGTAGGTGGTTACTTTTTCTTCTTTTTCCAGCTGTTTACTCCTTCCCCTAGCCACTTTCTGCTATACCCTTCTGTCCCTTTTTCTCTTTCCCCACTTCCTCTGGTTTACTTATAAGAACTTTACTTTTCAGAGAAGCTGACTAAATAAAATAGAAGCCAACATTTCCTTCTTACAAAAGTATACTTAGCTTTGCAGTTGGACTTGCATGTGTTAAACCAGGGATCTCAATATAGTTATTTGGGAAATTTTATAAACTGAGCAACAGTTGTTATTAGTTCGAATTTTACTGTCTTACAGAAGAAAATAAGGGAGTCCTAAAAAAAAATTTGTCATTATTGAATTCCTTTAGTACTTGGCATTCATACTATCAGCAGTTTTATAGAGTTAATTATTGCGCATACTGGCTTTAGTATTTTTTTGGCACAGCATTTGACCTTTCTTAATATTTGGCTTGTATTGAAAGTGACCTTAAAGATTATCTGTTGGCCTGCAGAAGTTTAGCAAGCTTCAAAATTTCGACTGTATTTCTTGTTTTTGTTGATATCACAGCAGTAATGCAGATGATAGTAGCTACAAGTATAAGTAACAGATTACATTTTATCATTAATACACTGAGTTTTCAAAATTCTTATCTTACCACTTGATGTTAAAGCACAATTTAGGGTGCCATGGTATGTAAGCCTCTGCTAGTTAGTATGGTTATGTCTTGTCTTTTGAAATCCCAGAATTTATTACTGTTCTATTACACAATCTTTGCAACTGTATAGATAGCCTGTACAAATTTTGGCTTGGAAATTGACAACCTGTTTCTAGGTTTTCCTAAGAATGCTGGCATTTCCTTGTAATCAGTCATTTTGAATTATATGAAAATAAATGATGTCCAAATACTAGTGAAATGTCACATGAAGTTACTGACATATAAAATGTACCCAATTTTCCAGTTTTTTTAAAAACTGGGAAGCCGATGACCACTTGATTAGTTTATACCACTGTCCCAAAGAAAAAGATTTGCTAAGTAATAAATTCCTAATACATTTATATATGAGAAAAATAAGTTATTTGGTTTTCCAGCTAACCTTGACACTATTCCTTATTCATAGTGGCTTTTATTCTTATCAGAGAAACTTACACATTTTACTTCCAAAAACAACAAGAAAATCAGTTGTATTACTTAAGTAGTGAAATAAGGATAAAAATAAATTGCTTCATTATAAGCCTACCACTTTCACGTCTTCCCATCTTCTCTGGGTCTAAATAGCCAAGTGCAAGAGATTAATAGATGTTGTGTCACTGGATTATTTTGATAAATTTTCTCTGAGGAGTTCAGTGTTTTGCAGAGTGGAAGTAATTCAATAACTATTAGCCTGCCCTACAAATTAATGAGGGAAGGTGAGGATAATTAAATGCATATACTATGGCAACATTTTTGCCCACAAGGAGCCCCAGAAAACTCCAGTAGAGGCCAAGACAGTCATTAATCTAATAAGGATCAAGGGGTTTTTTCTTGGCTTTCCCGAAGGGAAAAGGAAAAACAGAAGCAATGCACAGTCAGAAAAAGGTCAGAGGCCCCAGTGGTGTGGCAAGAGTTCAGTGTGGCTGCAAAGAATTTGAGTAAAAGGGATTGAAATTTCCTATTCTCATGGCTGCTACTCATTTGCCTAGTTTGGGAGAAAAAAATTTTATGGTCTTTAGAAAGAGGAAGATATTAGTAAGAGACAAATGTCTCTTACCTTGTCACACTGTTTATGCTTCTGGGTCATGAGTAGATCAGGAGATGGGAAAATAGGCATGAAAGAATATGGACAGCAGAATCACAATGACAGTGCCCCTATACATGGTAAGAAGGTCTTCCGAGAGTAAGAAAACTAGTGGGTTTGCATTCCTCTCTGAACTCTATGAGCCTTCAGTTCACAGTAAACTTTTATCCAGCTAATTTATGCCTTCTAGATTGCTAATTGGTGGAAAGGAGTCCTCATTTCTCCAGAACATGACCACCGTATTGTTTCATTGATAGTAACTTAGACTGTTCAAAGTACTTGGTAGTGTAGGAAGTTTTAAAGCCCTTTGAACAATAAATTGAGGGAAAATATGGAAATAACTTCTTCCTACACCATATTTTGTTCTCTCTAGCAGGTTCTGTGCATTAATACAGTTTTATTTTATATATTTGCAGAAACTCAATATAAAAATAAACACTTTCTATTACGAAAAATCTCACGCCTACCATTTCCCCTACTTTTTTTGCATGTGATTTTT
Organism: Rousettus aegyptiacus; assembly: GCF_014176215.1. NCBI lineage: Eukaryota > Metazoa > Chordata > Mammalia > Chiroptera > Pteropodidae > Rousettus > Rousettus aegyptiacus. The sequence continues at coordinate 122,559,267 of NW_023416307.1, read as the reverse complement.
GTAACCATAGCAACTGTGCTGACCTTACATTTCTTAGTTTCAGCTTCCTTTTAATTTCCTGCATTTAATGTTGGCATGTAGTCGCTATTTGACCTTTCTTTTTCTCTACTCTTTTATCATATACCAGTTACCGTTTTACTTCTTTGCTTTTGAATTTGTGTGGCTATATGGGAAACTTGTATTAGTGATGATAGTATTCAGAGAAAGGGATTTTTTAGAATCTCTTTTCTTGATAGCTGATACTGAGGAAATCTCTAGTCTCTCTGAAGACAGACTCTGTCTGGATCATTAACTCATATGGTGCCAGAAGGTCATTTGTGTTTCAGCAGATAATTCATCTTGCATGATTTTTATTTCTATTTTCATCTTAAAAGAGCAAACCTGTCACCCCTAGTTACCAGTGACCTTGATGAATATGAATGATAACAAGAAATCCCTCTTTTCCATTAAAATCCACATAAGTTAGGTTGGGATATCCACTTCCCATTATTACTATTTGAATTTACTGAGTTTCAGCATATGGATAATTAACTTTAGTTGTGAATGAGAGGAATTAAAATGCTGCAGCAAGACTGTACATATTGAATGGTCTGGTCTTTCGGTTTCCCAAACAGTGTCTATTTCTCAGCTATTATGGCTTCCATCCCAAGATGACTCCTCTAGTATTCATTTCTTCATATATTGAAACCTGTAGGGATTTTTTTTTAAAAAACATTGCTGTTTTCATTTCATATGTACCCATTTCTGAGCTTTTTCTCTTATTCTAGAAAGTAATCATTACCCATTATCTAAGAAACATTTTTAATCGTTTGATTAAAGATTGCTTAATGACAGTGCTTATTTGTTTGGCTAATGGCATGTTTTCCTTTGTTTTAACACTGGAGTTTCTGCATGGATTTATAATACAAGGTTCTTTTTCTTTTTCTTTTTTCTTTTTTTTTTAAACATTAGATAGGCATGAAGCCTCCGTCTTACAGCTGCATGTGTAGTTACTATTGAAGCAAATGCCTACCTAACTTGACAGTCTTGGTGTGTTAAAATTTTTTGAGTTTGCAAATAAGCATATTAAGTCTACTGATGGAGCCTTCAGGCAGTGAACAGTTATATGAGGACCCTGATCCTGGAGGCAAATCCCAAGATGCAGAGGCCAGAAAGCAGACAGAATCAGAACAAAAGTTGTCTAAGATGACCCACAATGCTTTGGAGAACATTAATGTGATTGGCCAAGGCTTGAAGCATCTCTTCCAGCACCAGCGCAGGAGGTCATCAGTGTCTCCACACGATGTGCAACAGATTCAGGCAGATCCAGAACCTGAAGTGGATCTGGAAAGCCAGAACGCATGTGCAGAGATTGATGGTGTTCCCACCCACCCCACAGCTCTGAATCGTGTCCTGCAACAGATCCGAGTGCCACCCAAGATGAAGAGAGGGACCAGCTTGCATAGTAGGCGGGGCAAGCCAGAGGCCCCAAAGGGAAGTCCCCAAATCAACAGGAAATCTGGCCAGGAGATGGCAACTGTTATGCAGTCTGGCCGACCCAGGTCTTCATCAACTACTGATGCCCCTACTAGTTCTGCTGTGATGGAAATAGCTTGTGCTGCTGCTGCTGCTGCTGCTGCATGTCTACCAGGGGATGAGGCTACTGCAGAGCGGGTAAGTCTGTTAGAGTATCTTTTTCTGTTAACTTATTGTTCTTTGTAGGTAGTATTCTCCAAACTTTGGTAATTAAAAAGAGATAATTTCAGCAAGAGATATCTCAAAGTTATGGTAAAAGATAGTCTCCATTTTTACTAAAGGAGATGAATAATAATTATTGCAGCTAATAAATGCATGCTTATAATTATTATTTGCTTCCTAACATATTACTATATTTTATCCTTTTGCTAAAATCTTTAGTATACTTTATGTCTTTATGTATTAAAAGTCTCAGTTTTATGGTAGAGAAATAAAGATGCTTTGTTGTTGCTTTAGTTTGCACATGCTTTGGCTTTTTAATGAAGGTAATGAATAAAGTTCTAGAATATGGGTTTGTGCTTAGTGTGGAAATATATCAAATTGCTTATAATTTTCAAACACACTGTATCACATCAGCATCCAGTATACATTTTGCTTTTTGTAGTGGAACATATTAATTTTTATAATTTATTCTTAATAAACAGGTTTTTTTTTTGTTTTTGTTTTTGTTTTTTTTTTTTTTGTGATCTGCCTGGATGGGAGAACTGGGCATAACAAATTTAGGGGAAATTCCTTCCATGTAACTCTCACCTCACCTCTCAGTTAATGGTTCATTGAAGCATATATAAGAAATAGTTCTCCTAGGGTTTGAAAACTCAGGTACTTATAGCCAGGCAGGTGGTGAAAATGAGTGAACTCAAATGTTATGGAGCTTGAAGAAATTGAAGAGTGCATGCCTTGTCTAAAGGGACAATGTCTTCTTAGCTTTAGCTGATTATTGTAATTTAGGACTGTGAGCTGAATCTTGCAAAGGCTTCTGATTTTTCTAGAGAAACTGGAAAGCTTTGGTGAGTAATCTCTTGATTTTTAACATATTATGCAAGCCACACAGAACAAACACATTCGTGGCCAGGTCTCCCCTATAAGTCACCATCTTGCTATTTTTTGGCTTTACTTTTATGTGTTCCTCAAGGTTTTTTGTGATAGTCGGTCACTTTTATTCTGTATTGCTTCTGGCACAGGTAAGTTTATTTTACTGGATATTTATCCTGGATTGAAATATTGAATCTCGTACCTTTAAACCTCTCCTAATTGTGACATTACAAACAGATAATGGACAGTAAATCATTTTAAGAAGTTAAACCTGTCAGAATAACAGATTCACCAGAATAACAGAATCATCAGAATAATGATTCATATCATTAAAGTTATAAAATATAATTGAGGAAAAGAGCATATGTGTATGTGCATAATAGTTATCTTTAAAATAAAGATATTTGGTCATGGATTACACAAATCTAGTTCACAATAAAAACTAACAATGCAACTGTATAATTTGTCTTAATCTGTACTAGAGAACATTAAGAAATTTATTACTAGTGATTCTTGGACTACAGACTTTTATGTTAAAAAGAAAAATATGAGTAAAGCACATTTTGTGCATTCGTGTGGTTTTGGAAAACTTCATAGAAAGAGAGCAAAAGGAGAACATTCTTTTTTCAAAAAACTTTCTTTAATGTTCTTTGTCAATTTATTGACATATTTACAGTAAAACTCAACAGTTTTAAATGTACAATTTGATTAGTTTGGAAAAGTGTATAGTCATATAACAACAATAATGATATAGAACATTTTTATCACCCAAGAATGATTTCTCATGCCCCTTTGTTGCAGTCAGTCTTCTTTTCTCCATCCCTTGGCTCCTGGCAACTGCTTATCTGCTTTCCTATCATTATTGTTTTGCCTTTTCTAGAATTTAATATGTTCATGGGATTGTACAGTATAGTCTTTTGAGTTTGGCTTTTTTTAATTTGGCATAATGCTTTGGAGATTCGCTTTTGTTGTTGCATTGTTCCTTTTCATTGCTGGATGGTATTCTGTTGTGTATCTATTTATGCATTCATTGGTCGATGGCAATTTGGATCATCTTTGTTTTCTGGCTATTATGAGTTAAACTGCTATAAAGTTTTGTATATAGGTCTAATAGACCTGTCTTCATTTCTCTAAGTTATTTAGTAAATATATCTACACTATTTTACTCACAACACTTTTGACACCAGATGTGTGGGGTTTTTTTCACAACAACAACCAGTTATGACACCAACTCAGTGTCCTGTAATTCAGTTCATTTTTGACAGTATCTACCAGGAGTTAACATAGACCTCACGGGTTACTGACTCAGTCCCTCAAGACTGCCTCCACTTCAGAAAACAGTTGCAAGTCCCAGGTTGCCACATGTACTTCTGACCAACCTAAATCAGGTGTTCTTACAATTTCCTCCTGAGGTTCAGGAATTTGCTAGAATGGTTCACAGAACCCAGGAAAGCACTTTACTTATGTTTACTGGTTTATTATAAATGATACAACTCAGGAACAGCCACATGAAAGAGATGCATAGGGCAAGGAATATGGGGGATTTTGGTGGTGCATAGCTTCCATGTCCTGTCTAGGCATACCGCCCTCCCAGTACTTGTTCACTAACTTAGAAGCTCTTCGAACATTGCCATTTCGGGTTTTTTATGTCAGCTTCATTACATAGCCATGGTTGATTAAATCATTGACCACTGGTGATTAACTCAGATCTCCAAAACCTCTCCCCTCCTGGCAATTTGGGAAGTAGGGATGAAAGTTCCACTCCTCTAATTATGCCTTAGTCTTTTTGGCAACTAGCATCCATCCTAAAGCTATCTAGTGGGAGGCCACCAATCATCTCATTAGCATATAAAAGATATTCTTACACTCCCGAGATTCCAAAAATTGTAGGAGCTCTGTGTCTGGAACAAAGAACAAATATATACTTATCACAGTATATAGTCACCTTATAAAGTGACTATCATTTTGCATTTCTACCATCTCAAGTTATTGCAGATGGCAAGAATTCATTTTTTATGGCTGAGTAATATTCCATTGTAGATATGTACCACCTCTTCTTTATCCATTCTTCCATTGATGGACACCCTAGTCGCCTCCATTTATTAGCTATTGTAAATAATGCTGCAGTGAACATGTGGATTCACATGTCCCTTTAAAGTATTATTTTGGGATTCTTTAGAAAAATACCCAGAAGTGGAATTGCTAGGTCCTTCTTTGTCTCTTTTAGAATTTGTTTTAAAGACTGTTTTGTCTGGTATAAGTGTTGCTAATCCAGCTTGTTTGTTTGTTTCTCTTTTTATGAAATATCTTTTTTAATCCATTTACTTTAGTCTGTGTGTCTTTCGATCTGTAGGCAGCATATATAAGGATCTTGTTTTCTTATCCATTCAGACACTATCTTTTGATTGGAGCATTTAATCCATTTACATTTAAAGTTATTGTTCATAGATATGTAGTTAATGCCACTTTATTAATTATATTTTTGACCTTTCTTCTTCCTAAAGAAGTACTTTTAACAATTCATGTAATACTAGTTTGGTGTTGAACTCCTTTAGCTTTTTCATGTCTGGGAAGCTCTTTATCTGACTTCAGTTCCAAGTGATAGCTTTGCTGGGTAGAGTAATCTTGGTTGTAGGTCCTCGATTTTCATCACTTTGGATATTTTGTGCCAGTCTCTTCTGGCCTGCAAAGTTCGTTGAGAAATCAGCTGACAGTCTTATGGGAACTTTCTTATAGGTAACGAATTGCTTTTCTCTTGCTGCTTTTAAGATTCTCTCTTTGTCTTTACCTTTGGATTCTTAATTATGATTTGTCTTGGTGTGGGCATCTGAGTTCATCTTGTTTGGGATTCTCTGCTTCCTAGGTTTGTATATTTATTTCCTTTGCCAAGTTAGGGAAGTTTTTTGTTATTATTTCTTCAAATAGGTTTCCAGTTCCTTGCTGTCTCTCTTCTCCTTCTGGTACCCCTATGATACAAATGTTGGTATGCTTGATGTTGTTCTAGAGGCTCCTTAAACTATCCTGGTTCTTTTGGGTTTTTTTCTTGTTGCTATTTTTCGATGGGGTGTTTTCTGCTACCTTATTTTCTAAATTACTGATATGATCCTCTGTTTCGTGTAATCTGCTATTGATTCTATATAGTCTTTTTATTTTATTTTATTTTTTTTTTTGAGGCAAGGCAACCCTTGGCTGACCTCACAGATTGCAAGGACCTTGTCGGCTTACAATCTCTTATTTATTTATTTATTTATTTATTTATTTATTTATTTATTTATTTATTTTTATGCCTACAGCACCTGGTTTCTAATATATTCTTTATTTCAGTTATTGTATTCTTCATTTCTGTCTGGTTCTTACGTTTTCAATCTCCGTTTTTATGTTTCCTATTTCTCGAAGTTCTCACTGAGATCAGTGTTTTGAATTCTGTATCTGTTAGATCGCTCATCTCTATTTAGTTTAGTTTTTTTTTCTGGAGCTTTCTTTTATTCTTTCATTTGGGACATGTTTGTCTCCCCATTTTGACCGCATCCTTGTGTTTGTTTCTGTATATTAGCTAGGGCTGCTATGTCTCCTGATCTTAGTAGAGTGGCCTAATGCAGTAGTAGTCCTGTGGGGCCCAGTCGCAAAGTTTTCCATGGTCATCTGAGCTGAGTGCTCCAGGTGTGTCTCTTGTATGGGTTGTGTGTGCCTTTCTGTTGTAGTCGAGATTTCAGGAAAGTCTGCAGTGTGAGCCAAGATAGGCCGTTTGTATGTACAAGCGTGGGAACTTTAAGAAGAGCTCTTGGGACTCCAGCAGCCGCATCTCACTCAGCCACAATCTCTGCTGGTTTTCATAGCCAGAAGCTGTGGGGATTTGTCTTCCTAGCTCTGGAACCCTGGGATAGAGAGCCTTGTGTTGAGGTCAGGACCTCTCACTTCTTGTGTGTGTGTGGGGAGGAACCTCCACAGTTGAGATATCCCTCTCAATTTTTAACCACCACACACAGGTGTGGTACCAGCCTATTTTGCATTTTTGCTTCTGCTACCAGTTTCAAGGTGACTTTTTCTGTTTATTCATAGTTGTAGGACTTCTGTTCAGCTGGCCTTTAGACAGTTCTCAGTGATGGTTGCTTTGTAGTTTAGTTGTAATTTTGATGTGTTCATGAGAGGAGGCAAGCACAGTGTTTACCTAAGCACTACCATCTTGACCAGAACCTGCAATTTTCTATAAAGGCTTGTTGATACGAAAATTTAAAAAGTTAAAATTTTGGTCTCCAGCCATGCCACCTTGGACGTATCCAATCTCATCTGATCTCAGAATCTAAGCAGGGTTGGGCCTGGTTAGTGCTTAGATGGGAGACCACCTAGGAAGACCGGATGCTATAGGCGTCAAAAATAAAAGAAGTTAAACTTTTGAATTTGAAAGAAAGATGCTCAATATAGAGAACTTTGAAAATTCAGAAAAGAAGAAAAAAAACAACTTGTCAATATTTTAGTGTGTTTTCTATTGACTATACTACTTATATATGAAAAAATATATATAAGAACATTTCAATTAATTTAATTAAAATTATTTAATTAAGGTTAACATTTTTAAGAAAAACTAGAGCTTGTTAAATACAGTTTTGTATTTTTGAAAAAATTTTATCATGAGCATTTTTAGATATCCATAAATATTCTTTGTAGATTTTTACTGATTGCATAATGTTACAATATATTTTGTAGTAATACCATAATTTGTGTTGACCGTTTTTATATATTGAGTTGGAGGTGGAGAAATGAAAATATTTAAATTTCCAATGTCATTTCCTTAATGTAAAACAATATATGAAATGTTAATCAAGAGATAATTCAGGAGTACCTGGTTGGTAGTGATGATAGTGCAAGCTACCATTCATTGTGTGCTTATTATGTGGCAGTGTATTTTAGACACATTATATAATTTTCTCATTAATTCTATTTTTGCCCTATTTTTTGTATTTTCTCTTTTTTCAAATTGATGAAATAGCAGAGGCATAGAGACGTTAAGTATGTCCATGGTTTCCCAGCTAGCTTGTTTCACAAATAAAGTGTTTCAGAACTGTAATAATAAATCTAGGCTATTTATATTTTAAGTAGCTAGGTTTTAGTAACTGTTGTATGCTAGGCACTGATTTAAAAACCGCTTTTACCTACCATACCAAAGTGTCTCCCTATTTTTATATATTAGACATTGGTCTAAGTACTTGGGAGATACAAAGAATACACAGGAACTAAGTATATTTTTTCTTTGTGTACTTTAAAATGTTAATTTCATTTGTATTTATAATAGAAACAATAAGCTATTGGCATTTAATTTATGAAGATTCAGCGTTAGCATTTCATACATAAGGTGGTCTTATTTCATATCCTTTTGTTAGATTTTTAAAAATGGCTGATGCATAAGATTGTTTCTCTTATATGTACTATTTACGTTTGAAGTTCTCCAGGGTATCTCTGAAAACTTTCTGATCCTGGACTCTGAATTTATAGTCTAGTTAGTGATATGGCAAACAACATAAAACAGTATATGTTTAAGGGGTATGGACAAATTGAGAAAAGAAAGATCATTCTTGGTTGAAGTGAATAAAAAGCTAAGAGGAGAAGGTGGGTGTTTTGATTTGGGTTTTGTAGGAGAAATAGGATTTAGATATGTGAGTATGTGGGATTAGGAGAAAGAAGGGTTATTTCAGAAAGGGAAATGGTATGAGCGAGGAAAACAAAATTTATTGGTGGGATAGTCAATTAGAGTGGTTAAAGAAGCATGCATGTCAGCTGCCTCAGATATAGGTAGGGTATAAATTTGTTTCATCTCATCTATTCAATATATTTGATCAAACTTAATGAGTGCCTGTTATATGCAGGATATTCTGGAAAATGCTGTGGTGGATGTGCATGTATAACACTTGATCCTAGCTCTTGTTTTTTAAAACTAGCAGGAAAGATAAGATGCACATAAAGAAAGTAACTTGTGAATTTAATAAAACACTTTAACATGAATTATCTCACTTGATCTTAATAATTCCATGAGATGGTAACAAAGGTTCTTACTGTCATTATTTCACAAACTAGGAAACAGATTTCATGGGCACACAACTTGTAAATAAGGGGTGAATTTTTTGATTTCTGTATACTAGTTCTCTTTCTGCAGTACTGTGTTGCCTCCACAATATCATACAAGGTAGAATGTCATAAGTGCCACATATATTTTATATTGCCACATAAGTGGCACTTACGTGGCAATATAAAAATGTGTATATTTAGGAAAGAGGTAATTAATTCTGTCCAGAGGAATCTTTGAAAGTGTTAAAGGAGGGACCTTGAGATGTTAATATGGGTAATAGAAAATAAGGATATCCTCTAAATTAAAGACTTGAGAATAAAACTAATTAGTGTTTTCTTAATAAACTTATACTTTTTCAAGGTATATTATGGATTTGAATGATAAGGCCTTTGACATTTTGGCTGATGTATTGAGAAGCCTAGAATTATCTGCAACGGCTTGTAAGACAGATGCCATGTATTAGCTTTATATCCCTCCCAACACCCAGCAAGACAACATTTTGCACACAGAGACCTTTTGCATAAATAGCAAATCATCTTCTCTGTCCACATATTAAGTGTAGTGTCCTTTGGAGTTTTAACCATACTCCATACCACTCTTTTCACTTCTTTGTGAGCTTAAATATTGTCATATTTTAGCTTCTGCCAAATTTTGGTCTCCAACCTGACCAATCCAATGACCTTCAGAATTGGTTATCTCTTTGTTGGTTGTTTTGCATAGACAGTTCAAACTCGTTTCCAAATTTAAAATCATCATCATCTCTCATAAAGCTTTTTGTTTTCTAGTATGTTTTCTGTCTCAGTTGTCTTCAAAGTTGAGTGAACACACAGAAATCATTTAGGACACTAGTTGCAAATAAGATTTCCATGCCCCATCCCAGAATTTGATTTAGGAGGTCTGGTATGGAGCCTAGAAATATGTGTTTTTAATAAAGGCCTTAGATGATTCTAGTGTAGTCAGCCCATGAGTTTGAGAATCATTGTATCTGACTTTCTGGAGCTATCAGTCACCCATGTTGGCAACCTTAAAGTTATCCTGACCTCTTCCACTTTTTAATCTTGTGTCCCCAAGATTGCTCTTTTTCTTCATTTGTAAATCAGTGCACTAGTTTGGGCCTTCATCCATCTCATTGCCATTTTAAATCCTTTCTCCATGCTGCATGCAGCTTGTAAGAATGCTCTGTAAGGCAAAACAAGTTGCGTCATTTCCACGGCTTAAAAATCCTTCACTGGCTCCACCATTACCTGAGGGGAAGAAATTTCCTGAAAATGACATGGAAAGCCTTCCATGATTTAGCCCATGTGGACTTCTTTGCCTCATGCTGCTCCCTGCCTCAGAGCAACTCACACTCCTTTCCCACATTTTTTCTTCCTCTAAAGTTTTTCATATTTTCATATTTTGGTTATACTTTCTTTGAATCAGTCATTCAACAACTATACATTGAGTATCTGATAATGCTAGGTACTGTGGATACCTGAACAAAATGAGATGTTATCCTTATTCTCATGGAGTTTCTAATCAGATGGGGACACATATTAAAGAAATTTTCCAACTGTGACAAGTGCTACTACAGCCATTATAGGGACATTTGACCTAGTTAAGGAAGTCGAGGTAGGCTTCCCTGAGGAAGTGATAGAGATCTGAAGGATAACCAGTTAAGTATTGGAGAGGGAACTGCAGGGTCAAAGGCCCTAAGATGGGAGGAAGTTTCCTGAGCATAGGATAGAATGGCAGGTGTGGTGTGTATGCGTGCGTGTGCACGGGCAAGTACACACTGTTTAAGTCTGGAGAGAGAGAGAGGAATCATATCAGCGATTTCCTGACAACGTTAAAGAATTTTTCTCCATCTATGAAGAATTGACTACCATCAAAGTGTTTTAAAAAGGGGGGGGGTCAGTATCAACTTTGCATTGGGAAAATATCACTATCTTTACATGGAGAATGGATTGGAGTAGGTTTAGATTGAATGAAGATAGATGAGTCAGAAGGCTATCATTGCAGTCCAGTCGAGATCACGTTTAAGTTTGGATGATGGAAGTAAAGAGAAGGGTTACCTGAGGACAGAGGTTGTATCTTATTCTTATTTGAATTCCCCATGCCTAATACTTCTGACCTTGGTTTGTTTAATGAATTAGTAGTAAATAGATGTAGGGAGCAAGAAAGGATATCTGATTAGTTTGAGAATGTACATGGGTAAATTTTTGAAATGGAATAGCATTTATTTACTATCTCCCCAATATTTATTAAATACGTACTATGTACTAGGCAGTGTTCTAGGTAGTTAGGATACATCAAAAAACAAAACAGGCAAAAATTTCTACTCTTATGGATTTTACCCTCTATTAAAGGAGATAGCACACAATAGATATAATAAATGAATCATGTTATATTGGGAGATGACAAATAATATAGAAAAAAAGAAAAAAATCAGAGTGAAATAACATCAGGAGTGCGTATGGAGAGGAGATAAGTTGCAGTGTAAGGATAATAAAAGTAATCCTCATTTAGGTGGCATTTGAGTGAAGACTGGAGGAGATGAAAGAGTCATGTAGCTGGCTATCTGGGGAATAAGTACTCAAGTCGGACAAAGTAACCCCAGGGTGGGAGCCTGCCTGATGTTAAAGGAATAGTGGGGAGGCCAGTATGAAAAATCTGAATGAGCAGGGGACAGTAGTGCCCCCTTCTCCGTCCATACCCCTGTGTTCAAGACCTCCAGTGGTTGCCTGAAACTGTGGATAGTACCAAACCTTATATTTACTATGTTTTTTCTTACACATACATACCTATAGTAAAATTTAATTTATAAATTGGGCACAGTAAGAGATTAATAATAATGACTAATAAAAAGAGAACAATTATAATTATATAATAAATGTTATGTGAATGTGGTCTCTCAGAATATCTTAATGTGCTGTATTCACCCTTGTGTAAGATGATAACAATGCCTATGTGATAAGATGAAGCAAGGTGAATGATGTAGCACTGTGACTTGGCCTTAGGCTATAACCTAATGATTTCATCACACTAAGAATGGTGCTCAATTTAAAATTTATGAAATGTTTATTTTTGAAAATTTCCATTTAATATTTTTGGACTTCTGTTGACTGAAACCACAGAAAGTGAAACTATAGATAAAGGGGGACTACTTTTAGTAAGAGATGAGGTGAGAGGTCACAGGTCACCAAATCAGGTATGACTTCATAAGGCCTTGTAAGGACTTTGGCTATATTCTCAATGAGATGGGGAACCATAGGAGGATTTTGAGTATGGGAGTGAGGTGTTTCTGACTTGTTTTTAAAAAGAATTGCTTTGGCTGCTGTGTGAATAGACTACAGGGGGTCAAGGATGGAAGCTGGGAGATTAATGAGGAGTCCATTGTAGAATCTAGACAAGAAGTGATGATGGCTGAAACCAGGGTCTTAGCAGCCTTAAATAGAGTAGTCAGAGGGATCAAAGCAAGAGATTAACAATGATCAGTTTGAAAGATTTTGAAGGTCCTAAATAGGCAAGTGGAGTTGATTAGCAGTATATTGCACCGAGACAGGGGTTCTCCATGAAGAAAAGAATAGTGAGCCTTGAGGTAGATTTTATGCAGCAACATAAATATCTTAGAAAAACTACTAAGTTATTACAGTGGAAGACTTCATGAAAGAATCTTAAGGAAATTTAAGGAGATGGCTGTTGAATACTTGTTTTTATGACAGTAAGATAGAGATAGGCCATGTTTTGAAGCAGTGGTAAGATTCATAGTGGTCCAGAAGTCAAGTATACATTTCATGGTGTAAGTTGAGATTATTTAAGTAAATACTTTGAAATTTCAGTGTAATATATTAAGGTACGACAGTATAAGGATAATGTTAGTGTTTAAAAACAAAGTGATGACATCAAGGGGAGAAATGGACAGAATTAGAGGAAAAAGGAGATCTGTGAATTCAGAGTGGGTTTAGTTCCCTCAAGTTTTTGCATTACTATAATTGTTTTATGGTGAATCAAACTTTTAAATAATCAGATTACTTGTAACATTATAAAGTCAATTTTTATACCTCACTCTCAAAGAGTGGAAAGTATTTGTTTCATTAAAATTCACCTGATTATAATGAAAACATTTTTTTAAAGGCTTCAATCCTGTTTTTGCCAGTTACTAGCTGAATGATTTTAGGCAAGTCACTTAACTACCTGATCTTTAGTGCTTTTGCCAACTTTGGTCTTTGAGTCTATGGTACGGAATGTAAAAAATTGTATAGATGAAAGTGTAAACTTGGTTAAGTGTACTAAAAGCTTTCATGGTACTATCTCAGTTTACATGCTTTTCTGTTATATCTTTTATAAAACACCAAAGGATCAGAAATGTTTTCCCCCAGTGTTTGCTCACAGTGTTTGGTAGTGTTTATTGAATGTTTGACCTAGCATTGTTTTAGGTCAGGGATTTACAGACCTTTTCTGCAAATAGTAATAGGTAAATATTTTTGACCATATAATCTCTCTTGCAACTACTCAGCTCCACCTCTAAGCATGAAAGCAGCTACCCACAATCTGTAAATGAATTGACATGCCTGGGTTTGGCTGTGGTGGATAGTATCTGGGCCGTGGCCCATACTTTGCTTACTTCCATCTTAGGTGAGAGCTACATATAAATCATGTTATAGCCTTATTTTCGAAGACCTTACAGTCTTGTTGGGGTGGCAAGATTTACATAAGTGGCAATTAAAGAAGCAGTGTGGTATAATCAAGACCAGAAGCCAGGAACCCGTGGTTTTAGATTATAAGAATGTCTTACTTCTGTTATTAAATATCAGCGTGACCTTAAACAAATTCAGTTCTCTAGGTTTCATTTCCTTCGTTTTCAAGATGAAGTCATTGTACTAAATTTTATTTACTGTTACTTCAAATTTGAAAATTCCTCAAATTAAACTTGCTCTAGTTCCCAGTCTTTTTCATAGCACACATAAAAATTAAAGTATCTTGCCAACTTTGGTCTTTGAGTCTGTAGTCTTCATAGTGAGGTTGTTGATTCCATCACCCAAGGCTCTGCTCGACCACCTAGAGTTAGAGTGCTGATGTGATCAATTTCTATTGCATACTTACAGCCCATTCTTTGCAGTTAAAACTTTTGATAGAGAACAGTATTTAATTGGATGTTACTGAAGTTAAGGGCAGTAGAAGTTCAGAAAAGGGAGAGCTAAGTATGGGGTCAAGTTATCAGTGGGTTTTATAGAGTATATACTCCTTGGAGGATTTCTTAGGGGTGTGAGGCACAGTCAGTATAGATCTTCTCCACAGTAAGACAACGTAATACATGCAAATTTCAAGTTTCAAAATAGCTGAGATTTGCATTAAAAAAGCAGAACAAATAAACAAAAGAAAACCCCAAAAGTGAGCCTCTGGAGAGCTAGGACCATGCATTAGTTATCTTTATTTATATCACACGCACAACCCTAGAGCCTAACCAGTACGAGGACTGGTAAGACATTTAGAGTAAGTAATGAGCGATAAGATTGAATATTGTATGATTATATGTAGCCGAATTTTAAAATTTTAATTTTGGGTTGATGTCTTTATCATTATGGATGCAAAACTAAATAATTTTGGTGATGTGTTTGGATGTAGGGAGCTCTCATTACAGATTAGGGGGTTTGCATGTAGAAAATATATTAAATTTTTATGGAACAATTATGTTCATGGTGGAATAAAATAGGAAGAAAACAGCCAAGGTATTAGGGAGTTGAGCTAAGAAGTTACTGTCATATAGTATAAATGTCCACCAACTTATTCAATCGTTTATGGGAAAAGTCATTTTGAATTTCAGTGTTAGAATTATTTGTAGGTTACCAGGCTAGCCCCAGGATTTCATTTCTCCAAAATCCAGATGAAATATATACTATTTCACAATTACAGTGGTAACTACATAGTGAAGTAATATCAATTAATGCTATTTAAATAGCCTTATTTTATAAAACTAACAGAGAATGAGATTTTTTTTTTTTTTTGCCATAAATTCTGAGAAAGAGTAAGCATAGAGGGAAAGGAGAAGGTAGGTGAGGAAAATTTTGGAAGCATAGAGGGAAAGGAGAAGGTAGGTGATGAAAATTTTGAAAGTTTGAGTTTAGTGATCCTGGTTCTCTATTATTAAGGTTACTGTTATCTCAGAGCTCACTACATCATTTTGCTGTTTATAGGTGAATTTAGAAAGAGCTGTATTCCTTTATTAGATCATTTCCCATTTAGAAAAAAAGTACAGCTTGCCGACAGCATTAATTTAATTATACACAAACATGCTCTTTGAGGCTGAAGCAAATCTTATTGTGGTTAAGCAAACCTCACTCTGTTTTTCAACGTGAAAATAAAATATAAAGACTGTTCTTGGAGTTACTTCTAAACAGACTTGTTTCTAATCCTAATGTAACAAATGTATACATAAATTGGATTCATCAAATGAATCTTCAGCTAACTGTTTGAGAACGATGTTAACAGCATGTGTAGGAATGCTCCGTTTTCTAGGATTTGACATTTTCAGTGATCGAGAATTACTACATTTCATAAAGAAATACTACTACTAAAAACAGAATGATATAAATAGAATGATGTTATTTGTTTCCAAAGACTATCAATATAATAGAGCGATGTGAAAATAAAAGGGAGATATTTCATGGCAGACTTTGAGGGTAAGATTAGTACTGTAATCTGTGAGTTATCTTGGGGTAAATACTGCAGCTGCAAGCGCCACTGGCAAGTATTCACCTGAAAAGGCACTCAGAGCACAATGTCTGCTGCTTTCTGAAGTTCATCTTTGAGGTACCTCTCAAAAACCTATTCTTTCTATTTTTAATCAGTAACAAATTTATAGTCTTGGAGTTTGTGTATTACCTAAGGTTAATAAATGAGGGACTCTGCCCTCCATGGCAAATCATAGCAAGGTGGTATCTTGCTCTGTTCAAATGAAAAGGAGAGTTCTGAGAGTGAATTAGTTGAATTGTGAGCAAAACCAGAAAGCTCAGGTGTACTGTTGTTCTCCAAAGGGGGAAGAAATAAGGTAGTGGGAAGGGTAATTTCTGTTGCTGACCACCAGGTGGTGCTTCTAGGCCAGGATCAGTAGACAGAAGTGAAGGTATGACTGTCCTGCTGACAAGGATGTTGATAAACAGGGGGTTATAACTTGATAAGTAACTGGTACAGGAGATCATTAGGATATGGGCTGGATTGAGTACAGTGCCTGTGAGATAGTAGTAGTAGGTGTTCTTTGTAAATACTGAACCAAATTGATGATTATGGAAATGGAATAGACAATGGAAACCCAAAGATTTGATTGGGAGAGCTAGTAAGATAATGTTCATTTTCCAACAAAACAATTAAAAAATTGTATTTGATGAAATCAATAGAGATCTCTATGTTCTGTATATTTAGATAGCTGACACTATCAAAGGGAACATTTTATTCCCTGTTCTCACTTAAAATTACTTCATAGAGCAAAACGTGGTTGCCAAAGCATGTAATTTTTAGGTTTATTGACCCCAGCTCAGAAGTCCAGAATGTGTGTTTCCTTTAATACAGTATATTTATGTTGTGGCTCAAAAGATACTGTGATTATCTTCAGTGATAGTATGTTGACATTTAATGTGGTTGTCCTAAGAGTGAAATTGAAGGTGTAGATAGGGTGTTCTTAACCTTGGTAAATTTGTTATGCAGTTTATCATCATAGGGATGCTTCTTAAAAAAAAAAAAAAATTTTTTTTTTTTTTTAAATCTGAGTTACATTCCTTCTGTTCCAAGCAACAGGTTTTATGATGAAGGCTCAACGTAGTACAAATACAAAGTTAAGTTCACTCTTTTAAGTTCAATGTAACCTTTTCCTTTATATTATAAAATAGATTTAGACCTCTAAAGGAATATAGTAAGTGACCTAACTTCTACTCTACTTTTATTCACAAGAGATTTGGGTACTTTATCAGTAGCCTTGAATCTTAGGATTCAGGGAAGATAATTTTGGTATGGAAAGTCTACTACTCTTTTGTTTATCCAGAACACTGTTACAAGGTCTTGCCTTGTAACTGTTAGCTTCTAGACTCATAGGTAGATATACAGAGAGATGTAAGAACAGTCCAGAATCATATATAAGGTAATCACTAGAACAGATTGATTTTTCTTCAGAGATCATAGTACAGCATTTTATCTCAAGAAAGGTAACTTTGGCCAAATTAACACAATGTTAGGCTTAGTATTTGTTAAAAATTGACTTATTTTGATGTTACGTCATCATGACCTATGATCTTGTCAGTCAATGGGAGCAGACTACATTTCACTTCTGAACTTACATACTTCAGAGTCACTGTATATATATGTGTGTGTGTGTGTATATCACTATGTATACACATATACATATATTATGCATTAATTATGTCTCATTTTATAGATAGATTTTGAAAATATATTCTTAATAGAATCATTTAACATATATAAAAGATGTTTGATGTTTAAAACTTTATGACAAATCTCTTTACGAAAAGAATTAACAAGGATTTGCTGGTTTATAGGTTATAAAAATATTCATATTTCTAGCCAAAGGTCAAGTCAAATATTTATTAAGAACTGACAAATATATTTTATCATAGTAACATCTTACTGGGATGAGCCCTGACCCAGATTTCAAAATTGTAGTAATGAGGAAACTAAGAATTAAGAAACATTACATTGCAAAATGAATCTCTTACAACACAAGTGATTTTCAGCCAGTAGATCACTGGCTGTTGCCAGGTGATTAGCAAAGACTCATTGGGGTAATCCTAACCAAGCTCCTCATTTTCTAGGCGCAAGATATAAAAACCTGCCTGAAGTTATACAACTAATTATGAATGCTATTACAGATCCCTGAATTACCTCTGATTTTGTGTTCAGCATTCTTACCTCTTTACCCTGTTAACCATGTCATAGAATCAAAGAACACTAGTTCTGTCGAGTAGGGGACAAGAAAAGGGAAAAAGAAAGGTTTTCCTCTTCAGATATTGGTAATGAGATCATGTTGTTTGGATGAGGTTAGAACTCTAACAGCAGTGACAAAGGCTGGTTTCATCACTATCTCATTTGGTTTTTCTTTTTTTGCAGGGAGGGGGGAGTTTCTTATGTTATTTTAAATAACTTGTCATCTTTTTCAGGTGAGTAGCAGTGGAAATAAAATTCTGTAATGATTCTCTAGAGTTATTTTAATACTGTTCATTACAATATGAGCAGTAACATTTTGGATTCTCAGATATCTAAACAAAATAATAAGAAAAAAGTAATTAATTATTTACAGTATCTAAGAAAAAGCCTTTTTGATTTAGTGAGCTAGCCAGTTAAATAAACAGTCTCCATGGAACTATTTCTCTGTTGTGAGGTTGATAGGTAAGGTGGGAAAAGAGAGGTCAAATTAAGTCTCACATTAACCACAACATAATGTTGCAGAATTATAGTTAAGAATTTTAATGACCCATTTAATAATTGAGAATTTTTTCAAGTAGTTGAAAAATCTTTGTAGGAATGTTTCGTGGAAGTGAATTTGTTTTAATATTATATGGGATCATACTCAGCTCATTGAGCATATTGTGTATGCAAGACCTTCTCTCTCTCTCTCTCTTTCTCTCTCTCTCTCTCTCTCTCTCTCACACACACACACACACACACACACACACACACACACTTACTTTAAGTTGCTTGTGAGCTTTTGGAGGTAGGTCCTATCTCCATTTTTACAAGCGAGGTAATAAGAGCTTAGGGAAAATTTTAAATTTGCCTAAGACCAGAGACCTAATATGGCTGAGTCTAAGTTATTTGCTTATTCTACTACAGCACAGATGACTCAATATTGTAAATTTTTATCATGTACTTAGTGTGAAAAGTGTAATATAAAGGCAGAGAGTATAGAAGATCTTAGAAGGATCTAGACTGCCAAAAAGTTACTAACCTGCAAATTAGTTGAAAAATACAGCTAAGTAAACTAATTTTCCTAAAACATTTAAAAAAATTAAACAGATATCTTAATTAAAGCAAGATTTGAAGCCTGATAACTAACTCTTATAGTAGAGAAGAAAAAAATAGAAATTTAGATAAGAGAAATAAAAATTTTTCATTGCTTTCCATATCTGTTGTCAAAAGACCACGAGAGAAGTCACCACAATTTTCCTAACCTCCAAACAATGCATTAAAGTAGGAAAAGAGAGGTACTCTCACTAGCAGGTAATCTAGTAGTTAGTAGCAATGATAATTTTTAGTTCTGTTTTTGGTTATTTTTCCTCTGCCAAGTTCTTTTAGTCATCTGGAGGGGTAAAACAAGAGTATTGGAATTTCACTTTTCTTTTTGAGCCTTTTATTAACACAGTATCTTAGGCTGGGAGGGACTTCAAATGTCATTTTATTCAGCTCTGTAACATTCTCCCCAAATGGTTATCTTGCCTAAGAAGCCCATTCTACTTGTAGATGCCTCTTATTAAACTGAAATCTGGTTCTCTACATTTCTCCAATTAAGGCCAGTCAGAATATGTAATGCCTCTGCAGGCTTGAATCGCTTTCACATTGTGTGCCTTTGAATAGTTCTTTCCCTGGGTTAATATTTCTTAGTCTATGGGATATTCTTTTTTTATTTTTTTAATTCAACAAATATTGATCAAGCATTCTAAGTGTTAGAATGCAGTAGTGAATCCTCAATACAGACACTATAATGTGAGGAATTACTATCTCAAAAACAATAAGTGAGGAAACAGAAGATCGAAGTTGAAATCATTTGTCAAATTCACTTAGTAAGAATTTTACTGGATGTCAGGACCAAGTTATTCTAGCTCCAGAACTCATGCTTTTGACCACTATGCTTTGCTGGTGTGAATCTTCTTGCCAAAAATAATCTTGTAGCCATCAATAAGGCCTGGAGTAGATAACTCAAAGAGAAAGCTGACTTAAAGAATGGCTTAAATATCTTATAGCTAGGAGATTCTGGGGTTCCTTGAGATGCTTGAGTGAATTTGGAGCCTGAGCTCCCCTGGGAAACTTTAAATCAAGTAGATTCTTGATAGTCACAGACTTAAAATTATGGTTTTAACAATTCTGTAAGGATCCCAGAAGTCCATGGAAAATATGGAACACTTCACAAATTTGAATATCATCTTTATTCAAGGGCCATGATACTCTTCTCCCTGTTGTTCTAATTTTAGTATATATGCTGCTGAAACAATCACTAGGGTGTTCTTTCACATCATAATTTTGAATACTCAGTCGTACTGGTTCATATTTTTATTTTTTGCAAAACATTGCTTTAATATCTGTTTGGTGATCTCTGAAACTCAAAGAAATTTTGTCTTTAAAAAAAATAATTTCCAGCTCAGAATAATAGAAATTTTAGCCTACTGAGGTAAAAGAATACAGTATCTCTCAGGAAATCAGATGTGGTGATGTGGGATGGTCTGGGTCTACAGGGGCCAAAGAGGAAGAAATTCTTGTTAGCAATTTCTTTCTTTTTAGGATAGTAAGATAGCAAATGTTGCTGTCCATCATATTTGTGATTTCCTGATCTTCTTAGACTTCACATTGATTTTTTTTTTAAAGTAGTATTCTGAAGTGCTGGTACTTCAGTTGCAGTTGTTAGTTTTGATCCTACAATACAGAGTTGTAATCTGGAAAGCATTATATATGACATTCGAATATTGTTTTCCTGGTTTGGGGTAAATTGTTTTAGTTTGAGAGAAGTTTCCAGATTTGATTTCTGAGCTAGAGTCTTAATTAGATGTTGACCATTTTATTTGAACTTAAGCCTCCTTTTTAGCTAGTATCAGTACTAGGGAATTAATTCATTTACTAGTTTACTTGGGAAAGATGTTAGGAAGCTTTCATACCATGATTTCTAGAGACCTTCTGCTGATAACTTCTGGTACTACTGAGAGAGTAATCTTTGATGAAAGTGCTAATTCTTCTGCATTATACTAATGATTCTTACTGTTTGCAGTGTATTTTAAATACAGATTTCTTGGTTAATCCTAATATACTTCCAAAGTCTTATTTTCAAATACCAACCAGGTTTTGGAACTAAGTCTTAACAAACGTTGGCCTAAATTTTGAAATTTGCAGGAATTCTTATGGTTAGTAAATAGCTGTAGGATTTTTGCTTTGGTCAATAGCTTGTTTTGGTTTTAAATAACAGAAAGTTGAAAATGTGCCTTGAAAACCTAATGTAATTTAAATGTGTTTTCCTTTTTAAAGACCCTAGATATGGCAGCTCTCCAAAGACTCATTATTCATTTCCTTGCCTTGTTTTTAGAATATTACTTGTGATAACATGAACATTTTCTTCAAAAACAGAGTATTTCCTATATCTGGTCAATAAAGCATTTTGATAGTATGCTCTAAGCAGTAGAATCCTTGAAAAGCTAATTTCAAGGATAACAATGTCATGTAAATGTTAATTGAAATGGACTTGATATCTTCTTGGAATCACTTCCAATGTTAATATTTTGAGGAATCAGCCAAGCCTTTAAATGTAGATAAATTCAGTCAAAATAGTCTTAAGTTTTAGATTCAGGTTGGAGGGATGATGAAAGATGTCCCTCTGGGTGTGTGTGTGTGTTCGTGCAAAATTGTTGGATGCATGTCGAGTGTGTAATAGAGAGCCAGATAATGCATTTTACTGCTACTAGCTCTGCACTTTATTGCCAAGAAAATTATTATTTTGTTATTTTTTTAATTTTTATTTTTATTAAGTTTATTGGTTAATACAATTATATAATTTTCAGGTGTACATTGTAATTTGACATCTGTATATTCTATTGCGTGATTACTACCCAAAGTCCACTTTCCTTCAGCTACCATATATTTGATCCCCTTTACTCACGTCACCTGCCCCCTCCCCCCTATATTTGGCTCCCTTAACCTCGTCTATCTCTCCCCTCCTCCGCCACCCCCACCCTCTGGTAACCACTATATTTTGTTATTTCGAAAGACTATTTGGGTGCCATTAAGTTCTGATGATAAATAATTAATACCTGGTTGATGGTATACTTATTATGAGCATTTAATATCTATTGCTGATTCATAATTATATAGGTAGGTCCCCTATGGCCTATTTCTTTTTAAAATAAAGGGCCTTAACTATCGAGTGTAGTGAACTCCAAATTATTTTCTCACCTATACCTTTTAGCCTGTCTCCAATATTTTTATATTTAATTGTAAATCATACACATATACTTATTCCTATATATCATATATGTTATATAACAAAAAATAAAAGGATAAAGTACAAAATAGAGATGGAAGTTATAATGTTTTCTTTCCACAACCCATTGGATTATCTTGCTTGTATCTTATATTTAGACCAAGATTAAAAATTAGTATAATTCCCCTCTAAAGAACTTTTGGGAAATATGAAAATCATTTATACTTGCCTTAGGAATGCGACACTAGAACAACGTAGGAACATATTTTACAATAGAACTGTCCAGTTTTGAGATAGTCTGCCTTGGGGTGATCAGGCTAAGCCTGGAGAACTACATATCATGCATGTGGTAGGAAATGTCCATAACTCCAGTTGAAAGTTGGATTAAACAACCTCTGATATTCCTTCTAAGATTCTGTGACTTTTAATAGGAATTCACAGGTTGAACACTTAGATTTAAAACACTGCACGAAAGTTGGGTTGGGATGAGGATTTGGGCCAGGAATACGCTGGGAAATTGTTCAACTTCTTTATCCAAATCTTCTGCTCAGAACTTCTCTGCTGTCTTCTTTAGAAATGTGATGGTTTTGGATTCTCAAGCCATCTCCACATAGGAAAAAGTTGTAAGGCCTTTTTTTAAGCCCGAAGCCTGATTATATGGGAGAATAAATATAAATGTTGTAAGGAATTCCAGCAATGACCTTTAACACTTAACTCTGCTTCATTATACCAAAAGAAGAGAAAAAGAAACATTAAAGGAGGTGTAGAATCATATACAATATTTTAAAGTGTATAGTATCGCAGATGACTTAGTAAACATATTTTCAATTTGTTAATTCCCTCTAACATATAAAATTACTATTTTAGAAAGAATATGAGAATCACCAAAACTTGAGATTTGTTTTTTAAGGTTAATCCTACATTTATTGAGATTTCTACCACAGCAGCACTTTCCTTTTAAAAATAAAATATGCAAGATAAATGGCCATAAAAGTGAAAGGAATTCCTAATTCTGATCTGTTTACTTCTGAGTATTTCTTTACAAGAAGCCTAATAATGGAGTAGTGTGCATCAGAGGAACTGAAGATTGGTGTAACCGCTTCCATGTGGTTGTTCTGTGGAAAATGTTTTCTAGAACTTAAGTGAAATGGAAGCTTACTAGAACACATACAATCTTAGGGAGCATACTCTTGATTTATTAACAAAAATCTCATATGTATGTATGTACATGCACATTTAAATAACTACCTTATCATAATGTAGGACTAGAATATCTTAAACACTGTTTTCTGGCTTAAGTTCACCAGAGGCTTTACAACATTAAACTTGTTTTTGAAGGTTATAGGTTGTTCAGGGCACAACTATACATTCTTCTATGCAAAAGAACAACAGTGTGTAGGTTTTCTCTTCTTTGGAACTGTTGTCTGCTACAAGGATGCAGAGCAGCTAAAGAAAACAATTACCCAATTTGTTATTATAAATGTGATTGTTTTCATCCATTTTTCAGATTTCTTAGGTGTCATGCATTGTCTTTATGTAATTTATGATTAGAATCAAGTTTAAGCAGTTAAATACTTGTGAGATTAATATATTCTTCCTAGGAATGTTTGCCCAGAGGGCCTTAGGGTATGGATTGAATTTGTTTATGTTTCTTTGCAGAAGATGGAATGCCGGCTATTTTCTGTTGTCAGACATTTAGTTTTGTGAGGATGGGAATAAAAGTATTATGATATAAATGTAGCTCAGGAGAATTTAGGCTGCAGTATAAATTACCGGACTTGGATCTACATACTTGTTTGTGATTTGTATCCCTTGTTTTTGTTCGTAGTTCTATGTCATCTTTTGTGGATTGACACAGAAATCAAGACTAGCTTGACTGTTACATCTTGTTTTCATCCTTGTGAGGATTTGTAGCTCTAGTGTTTTACTAAATAAAGTCAATTTGAATAAGTAAATTTTCTGATTTAGATGAGTCACACTTTGTCACATCTAGACTAACTTTACTGAGTAATTTTATTTTTACTCTTTTACTGGGATTTATATAAAAACGAGGTTAAAAAAGAACAAGCTGCCATTGAAACTGGCAAAAAATTTTTTGCAAAAGGCATTGATGTTTGTATAAGGAAAGAATATTCCTGTGTCTCTCTCCTTAAATACATAGAACACTTCACTTTTAGTTACCAAATGTGTGGGTTCCACCCTCCTCCACACGAGTCAGTTTTCTGGGATACCAGTTGGGTGTCCTACAGTTTAATACAGTTCTTATATTATCTGAAGATAGTGTCAGATTCCACAGATTAAGAGTTTAGTCCCATAAGAGTGCCTCTCCTCCTCCTCCAGCCTCCTATCGCAAGTCCAGGATTTCACGTATGCTTCTGACAAACTGGCTATAGATCGGAGGTTCCCCAAACCCATTCCTTAGGTTTGATTAATTTGCTAGAGTGGCTCACAGAACTCAAGAAAATATTTTACTTGCTAGATTACAGGTTTATTACAAAAGGATATAGCTCAAGGACAGCCATATGGAAGAGATGCACAGAGTAAGCTTCCATGCTCTCTCCCAGGACCTCCGTGTGTTCATCAACCTGGAAATTCTCCAAACCCCATAGTTTAGGGATTTTTGTAGAAGCTTCATTACATAGGAATGATTGATTGACTCATTGGCCTATGGTGATTTGAGCACAGTCTTCAGTACCTCTGTCCTTTCCCAGGAGTTGGGGAAGGACTGAAAGTTCCAATCCTCTGATCACTTGGTTGGTTCCCCTGGCAACCAGCGCTTATTCTTAGGTTACCTAGGGGCTTTCTAAAAGTCATTTTATTATTAAAAATTCTGGTGTAATTGTAAGGGTCTTGTTTTGAATAATGAGACACCCATTTCACTTTTATGCTCCAAATCTATTTCAGGAACTAAGGATGAAAGACTAAATATTATAACAAAAGATTTTCCAATTCCTCTTAACCCTGAGGAAATTCCAAGAGTCTTAGGAACTGTGATAAAGACACTGGGACAGAAGACCAAAATATATACGTGTTATAAATTACAATATCACATGTTCGGTGTGGAGAATATCAAAAGCCATTCTTTTTTTTGTGTAATTTGAGTGTTTAAATATATTTTTTAATAGATAACTGCCTATCTCCTTAAAGATTTGTATCCTTGTGATTTTTTTTTTCTTCCTGTTTGTATCTCTTATTCACTGTCTGTGGCTTCTAAGACAATTCTGTATTGTCTTAGTACCATTTTTGAAATCACAGCTGGAAGCTTTGAAAAGCATTCTGACAAAAGAAGATTGAATTGTGACTTTAGGCCAACAATAAGCTACAGGAACAAAGAAATGAAGACATGAGTATTCAGATACGTGTCCGTGTCCTTAGTACTTCAGAGAATTGTTGAAATCAAGGATTTAAAAGCCATCTCTTTGCAACATAATTAGAAGTGTAAAACATCCTACTTTCTTCTGAATGTACTATTTTAAAATTTTTGTGAAATTTTCGTAGGCTCATTTATTATCTCCTACCTTTCAGGTTTTTAGTACTCTCATAAACAAGTATTTTTTCAGCATCTCTAACCCAAGGAAATTTTTAAAAAGTTCTTTATGTTTTTTACATAGTATAAAAAATTTTTTAAATGCCATTACAGGGTTCTAGTAACTTGAACTTTCTATCAATTTTCCATTTCCTTCAAGCAACCATATTTAAACTTTTAACTATTCTGGAATTTATCTAAGTATTTTCTAAATAACATGCATATACTATTTTTTTGTTTGTTTTGTTTTAGATATCTATTGATTTCTTACAATAAAGATGGTAACTTAGATCTTATTATCTCTCCTGCCCACATCTTACTAAAATTTCAGTTAAATTTCAATATACTGTTTACAGTATGCCAGTGTAAATTCTTTACAGCTTACACCTTATAGTTTATTATGATTACATTTCCTTTTTTATACATTTTTTTTTGTCTCGAGTTAATTGCTTCAGTTTTTACTGTTCTTTATATCTATAATTTGGTTATCTTCAAATTCTGAAAGAACTATAAATCTTCTCTCAATATTTTCAAAAACATGTACTCTACTCAGTTTCATCTTTTTCTTAGTGATATACCTCCTGGAGCCCTCACTTATCTGGTCTGAATTGATTGCTCTATAAGACTGTTGTACACCATTTTTCCTGGAACTCTTTCATCTGTTAATAAAAAACAGATTTCATGTAATCTTCTTTAATTGGTTTGTTTCTTTTTCATAAAGCACATTCTCTAGGAGCCTTATGAAAAAGGATGCATGGAAGATAATTTTTCAGAAATGATGCCCATTTCAAAATTTATTTATTTTACTCTAATACTTTATTTTAATATTTCATTGACTGGAATTTTAGGTTGGAAATAGTTTTCCCATAGAATTTTGTAAAGCATTTTGTCTTTATCTTCTAGTGCTAATATCGCTCTTTGTTGAAAAGTCTGGCACCATAGTGGAGATTTTCGATCTTTTGTGTAGCACCTCTTTTTCTCTTTCTAATTTTAACGAGTGTTCTGGTTTTCTGTGTTATCCTGAAGTTTTACAATTGTATGCCTTGGTATGAGTCTTGTTGGGATTTTGGGCTGGGTACTTGTAGGTAGGTTCTTTCAATCTGGAAAACTCTGAAGACTAGATCTGGAAACATTAGTTTTAGAAAAGTATTACATATTTTCCATCAAAAACCAAAAATTTGTTTACCCTATACCTTCCACTAACCTGTCAAGTCCTTATCTAATTGGAGAACAGCTGACTTTGTTTTAAATTTTTTATTATGTAGTATTTTATTCGTATAAAAATAAACTTATGTAAGTTATGACATAATAACAAACAACCTTTGAACCTACCACACAACTTAAAAATGGGAATATTACCATCTCCATGGAACTCTATATGTGATTCTCCCACTGTATAAAATTTTGTATTTCATTCACTTACTTTTAAAAAATAATTACATGTGTATGTGACACTAAACTATTATTTAGTTTTACTTGTTTGGGAGCTTTATAAAATGGAATTATAGCTTATGTAATCATCTATGATTTGTCTTTTTGATGCAGTGTGTTTAAGATCCATTTTATTCTATGTAGCTGTAGTTCATTTGTATTATTTAATTTTCTCCCCCCCCACTAATATTTCTTTTTAAAATTTTCTTTTGATTTTTCAATTTCAGTTGACATGCAGTTCTCCCACTTCTATTTCTGTACTCTTGGCAGTCATAGTCAGATCTCCTGACATAACATTTAGTTTAGTTTTTAAATTATTATTATTTTCTGTCTATTCTCATTTTGGGGAAATTTTCTTAAAACTTATTTTCCAATCATTCTAGTACATATTTTATTTGTATCATTTTTAATTTCTAAGTGCTTTTTCCTCTTCTGCGAATACTTATTTTATAGATTTTTGTTTTCTTTTGTCTCTCAGGCCATTTCCTTTTGCTTTCTATATTGTTTCTGTCTCTTTGGAGTTTCTTTTTTTCTGGGTGTTTGTTTTAGTCTGTCTTTTTTTTTGTTAGAGGCCTTTCTCAAATGTCTGGTCATTCGTGGCTGTCTTTTCATATTTGAGATGTTAAAATGCTGTGGGAAGCTCTGCTTTGTGAGGACTTGTAGCTCAATTGTTTTTTACTAGAGAGTAATTGGGCAGAGACCCTATTTATCGAGCCCCCTCCAGTTGTCAATATCTGTAGGTCTTTTCTTCAGTCAGTTTTTTCCCAGAGGAATTATTCAAACTCTTGCCTTGGAGGTGGGTGAATGATGTTGATGGTTATAAGCCTGGCCCCATGAGTTCTGCAAGAGTAGGAGGAAGAGAACTGAAATTCTCATTAATCAGTTTAAACCTTCTGTCTTCAGAGTGGACCTCACTCCAGCATTCATCTGTGTCTGGAGTCTCTCACTCTAGAAACCTTCTGGTCCCTTGTTTCAGTCTCACCAGAAAGTAAACCTCTGGACTGATTGCCTAACTGTGTGTTAGGGTATGACCTGCTGATCTAACTGCTCATTATAAATGCTTTTAGCCAGTCCTTCTATTTTCAGGCCCAACAGTATGCCTCATTTTTTAGAGTAGTCCCTGATACTTCCAAGACCTGACCTTTTCTACAGTTTTGGCTTACTTCCTGTTAATTCTCCACACCACCCATTACCCTGCCAAGTACTTATCTTACGGGAGAAAAACTGAAAGCTAAGTTATTTATTACTGGGCCATCCACTTTTCACCTTCCAAAGCTTTATTTACATCTATCTACTGCTATCTCCTCTCTAGTTTTCTCTGCCTTTATGAGTATATACCTTTTATTATTCAATTTTAGTAGAAAGCCAAGATAAATAAATTCAATCCTTCACGTTTAATCCAATAATTCTCTTCTAAGGATTCTTTTATTACAATAGAAATATGGGGGGCTTTGATATAGACTTGCCCTCTACAGGGTTCTATGTTCCCAAAGTAGAAGTCACAGAAGTTTTTATTTCTGATTGTAATTCAGGTTAGCCTTTTTTTTTTTTTTTTCCAGCACATACAGAGCCTGCTGAAATATAGGGAGTCACTGTTGTGAAGTAGAAAAGACAAAGACTAGAATCCATTTGTTCCTTCCTATAGCCACTAATAAAATAGCATTTCTATAGCAAAATCAGTTTTGTAGTTTTCTTCTGTCTTACATTCTCTTAACTGAATAGCTAAACAAGAACTGCATTCTCTTTTCATTGGCCTAGATTGTCATGGACAGAATAATCTTTTTAAAATTTGATTTTAGATATTAAAGCTTAGTCTTCCATATCTCCATTTGGATGAAGGAAACCTGTATTAAGTTTAACTAAACTGTTTTTTATTAGGTTTTAGTACTTAAACATAACATTGAACCATATCAAATCACCAATATTTGAACAGTTTTAAGAGTACAAAAATGGTAGTTTTATGTGATTTAACAATAGTTAAAGGACCTTAACGTGTTGGTAACAGACCTTTCTGCCCAATAAAAGAATTCGTTCTATAGCATTCTTGGAAACATTCCAATAAGAGGAAGGGAAAAGATAAAAATGATGTTGTGCTAAGTAAGCAGAGTTGAGGTCTCTATTCGGTATAACCATTAGGTCCTAGAGCTGCTTCAGGGTTCCTGTGATGTTCTAGAAGCTACACAGTGCCGAAGCTGGAGGCTATACATTCCATAGGGTGCCAGTTCAGTACACAAAGCCTATGAATTTAGATACATACCCACTTTGAGCACCTGGCTGCCAGCATGCAGCAAATACCAACTTAGCTGGAGTAGTATCACTTAATTTTCTTTACTCTGTATACTATTTTTATGTGTATTTCCTTAGGTTATTTAATAGTCGAGCTTAAAAAAGATAATATGACTGTCCCTGAGGTTTAAAAACATTGTAGAGATAAAATATACAATACCAAAAAGGATGGGTGGAGGGTTATGGAGTTAAGTTTTTATTAAGGTCTTGGTTTGTTTGGAATGTGGTTAAGATGGAATGTAATAAGTTAACAATGTATAGTATAATTTGCAAGGTAACCACCAAAAGAATAACAAAAAATGTATCACAAACTAAGATAAGTGGAATATTAAAAATAGAAAAGAAACAAGAAGAATAAAGGAATAAAGAAAACATGGGACAAAAGAAACACATCTTTCAAACACAAGATGGAAGTAAAAGATAGGAAAAAATAATACCATGAAAACACTAATGGAAAGAAAGATGATAAAGCTATATTAATATCGCACACATTACATGTTAAGGCAAGAAGTATTACTATAGATAAAAAATGACATTTCATAATGCTAAAATGTTTCTCTGATTAGGAACACATGACAATTCTAAACAATATTCTTGTTGCTTGGTTCGCTAACCATTCTTATGTGTGATCTTTGGGTCTTTTATTTGACCAGTATTATCATTTGATGTAATTTTTCACTGCTAGAGATGTTTCTGTAATCTATGAGGGAAGAGTAATTCCTTTGTCTCTGTGATTGTGGTAATGTTCATGTTTAACTTACTCTGGGCATTGTAAACAATTGCATGGGGTACCTACCACTTGAAAGAACAAAACCTGAGACTTAAAATTATTTAATTTAGTGTTGTGGTTATTTTTTAATGTAATTCTTGTCCTTTTTAAAATGCCAACTATGAGAAATAGAATTTAGATGAGGACTAAAGAGATATATTTTAAAGGATTTTTTTAACATTGTGTGATTATGAGTAATGAGGTATTATAAAGAATAAATCAGAAAGGAGCCACTGTTTGTTCATGTATAAGGATTCTTGGCAATAAACCATTTTTTTGGTACTGGGTTTTAAAAGTTGTGCAATGATATGTCATTGTCAGAACTCTTTATTTCTATCTGGAGAGAATGCTCTGTCATTGAGAGAATATTCCATTTTTCTGGAAGAAGACATCTTTTGGCTGGTTGATCTCTATGCCTAAGTACAAAAGGGAAAAGTGATTTAAGGAAATAAAAGTGCCAAATCAAGGGGCATACTTAGAAATAGAAATGATTAGTTTAACTTTTTTCAAATCATGGTAAAATACCCATAACATTAAATTTACCATTTAACCATATTTCAGTGTATAAATTTATTAGTGTTGAGTATATTCACAGTGTTGTGAATATCTCTAGACTTTTTCATCTTACAGATCTGAAACTCTGTACCCATTAAAAATCTTTCCCTCTCTTCTCTCCCCCAGCCACTGGTAACCACCATTCTTTTTTTCTGTTTCCATGAATTCGACTACACTAGCTCCCTCATGTAAGTGGAATCATGCAGTATTTGTCTTCTTCTGACTGCCTTATCGCACTTAGCACAATGTCCTCAGGGTTCATCCATTTTGTACCAAGAATTTCCTTCCCTTTTAAGACTGAATAATACTCTTTTGTATGTATATAACACATGTTGTTTATCCATTCATCTGTCATTGGATTTTTGGTTTGCTTTCACCCCTCAGTTATTGTGAACCTGTTTTCAGTTCTTTTGGAAATAAATCCAGAAATGGGATTGCTGGATCATATGGTACTTATATTTTTAATTTTTTGAAGAACCACTACATCGTTTTCCACCACAGTTGCACTGTTTTACAGTCCCATTCAACAGTATGCAAGGGTTCCACTTTCTCCATATCCTTGCCAATACGTATTTTCTGTTTTTTTCAGTAGTACCCATCCTAGTGGGTATGCGATGATATCCCATTGTGGTTTTGATTTGCATCTCTTTGATGTTAGTGATGTTGATCATCTTTTCATGTGCTTGTTGGCCATTTGTATATATATCATCTTTGGAGAAATGTCTAATCAAGTCCTTTGCCCATTTTAAAAACCAGGTCAATTTTTGTTGTTGAATTATAGTAGTTCTTTTTATATTTTGGACATTAACCCCTTTTTAGATGTATGACTTGCGAATATTTTCTTCCATCTATGGGTTGCCTTTTTGCTCTGTGGATTGTGTTCTTTACCATACTGTTTTGATTACTGTAGGTATGTCATAATATGTTTCGAAATCAGAAAGCACGAGGCCTCCGATTTTGTTCTTTTTCAAAATTGT
Source organism: Rousettus aegyptiacus (assembly GCF_014176215.1). NCBI lineage: Eukaryota > Metazoa > Chordata > Mammalia > Chiroptera > Pteropodidae > Rousettus > Rousettus aegyptiacus. The sequence goes on along the minus strand of NW_023416307.1, from coordinate 122,527,950 downwards.
TTTGGCTGTTTGAAGTCCATTGAGATTATATATGAATTTTAAGATGAATTTTTCTATTTCTGTGAAAAATGCTGTTGGGATTTTGATAGGGAGTTTGTTGAATCTGTAGATTATTTGAGTAGTATGGCATCTTAACAATATTAAGTCTTCCATGAACACATCATATCTTTCCTTTTACTTGTGTGTTCTTTAATTTCTTTCAGCAATGTTTGGTAGTTTTCAGCATACAAGTTATTTCTCCTTGGTTAGGTTTATTCCTAAATATTTTATTATTTTTGATGCTCTTTTAATGGAATTGTTTTCTTAATTTCCTTTTCAGGTTGTTCACTGTTTTTAATCCATCCAGGTGTTTCGATGAATTAAATCAATTTATATTTTTTAAAAAGAGATTTCTTTTTTAGAACAATTTCAGGTTTATAGCAAATTTGAGAGGAAGGTACAGAGAGTCCCCATATACCACCTGCCCCAACATATGTATAGTCTCACCCATTATTATTATCTTCCACCAGAGTGATACATTTGTCAAAATTGATGAACCTATGTTGACACATTATAATCATCCAAAGCCTTTTATTTACGTTAGTGTCGTGCATTCTTTGGGTTTGGACAAATGTATAATGACATGTATCCGCCATTATAGCATCATTCAGAGTATTTTCACTGCCCTAAAAATCCTTGATGCTCTGTTATTCATACCCTTCCTTCTTCCCACCGCCCCTGGCAACCACTGATCAAAATGTTTACTGTCTTCATAGTGTTACCTTTTCCAGAATGTCGTATAGATAGAATCCTAGAATATTCAACCTTTTCAGATTGGCTTCTTTTACTTAGTAATATGCATTTAAGGTTCCTACATGTGTCTTCATGGCTTGATAACGCTAAATAATAATTTATTTTTTAGATCAACCCATTGTTAGAGATTCTGTAATCTTATATATTGAACTAAAGAAATAAGGTAATAGAATAGTCACATATCAATCCTATCAGACAAGAGCATGTTTTCTTTTAAGGTTTTTAGGGCATTCCACAAATATTTATTAACTGTCTACTCTGTGTAAGGTACTGTGCAATTAGGATACAGAAAATATAAGATGTACTCCTTCAAGGTGCTCATTTTTAATTTGATGAAAGACAACCTTGATGCATAAACAACTAAAAAACACTGCAGGACCTATGTAGCAAATATAGAAGTACAAGAACTATCACTGTGAGTTAAGCAGAAACAAATAACAGTGAACTGACATGAACAGGGCTGGCTTCTAAAGTAAATGAGTTTGGGCTGGACCTTGAGTGGGTAATAGGATTATATCTTATATCCTGGAGAAAAAAAAAAATCACACATCTAAAAGTAGGCATGTATAGGTTGTATTGTTTGTACTAGTAGAAATGTAGAAATAATGATCAACGAGAAAATGACTAACTGTTCTATCTATACTGAAAATTACTGTGCAGCAGTTGAATAGTGGAGACCCATATCTACTGACAAAATTTTCTAAGTAAATTGTTGAATTTTTAAAAAACGGTTGTCTTTGTTTGGACTGCTGTAATAAAATGCCACAAATTGGTAGTTTATAATACGCAGAATTTATTTTTCACAGTTCCGGAAGCTGAAGTTCGAGATCAAGGTGCCACTAGAGTTAGCTGAGTGAGGACCCTCTTTGGGGCTGTAGACTTATTATATCCTCACTCGTTAGAAAGAGCTAGGGAGCTCTGTGGGTTCTCTTTTTACCAAGAGCGCTAATCCCATCACAATGGGATTTAGAATTTCAACATATGAAATTTGGAGGGACACAAACATTCAAACCATAACAAAGAAAGTTTCAAATAATATGTGTATTAGTTGGGTTAAGAACAAACCAAGCTAGCTTACTGATACTACTGCATACTTTTACAAGTAAATTGTATATAAATCCATAGTAAAAGAAGGATATACTGATAACAGTGGTTACAATAATAAACATTCATAAATTGCTTATGTAGTTAAAAATAAAGAAAAATCTCAGGTGAAAATTTATTAAAACTAGTAGTGGAAATTTATTAAAACTAGTAGTGGTTTCTTCCATATGGTGATATTATTAACAATTTTTCTTATTCTTTATATTTTACTGTATTTTCTGAGTTTTTATAGGAATCATTTTATTGGAAAATGTTAAATTATATGAGTCATTTATAAATGGAAGATAAGTAATTGACAAATATTTCAAATGGAATAGAAGGACAATTAGAATTTAATTAGGTGGAAAGATCAGGGAATTTGTGGGAGATGGTTGAGAGAGAAGGAAATCCAGAATGTCTTAGAAATTTTTTAAAGTTTTATAGGGCCATCAAGAACTGTCTTATGTTTTTAAGCCATTCATTCAAAAACTATTTAAGGGCCTAGTAGGTCCCAGAATATCATTATGAGCATATTAGGTCCCCGCCCCTAAGTAACTTATGTTTTGATGAAGGGGATGCAGACAAGGAAAATAAAATACAGTATAGTGAGGAGGAATCAATTGGTAAGGTGGAGAAAGGAGTTATCCAGTGTTGAAAAGAGAAGGCTTTCCTAAAGAAATAGAAGTCTAAGCTGAGATCTGAAGTTAAGTGAAAGTAGTGTGAGATGTCTAGAGAGGGAAAGCAGGGACCAGCACATAAAACATCTCGTAAACTATTTTAAGGACTTGATTTTATAGCGTTTAAATATTTCGTATATATCATGTTAGTTGTTAGGCACTTAGTAGGCACATAATAAACTCCCATCTCCTCTTTGCTTCTCTCCCTCATACGTATTCACTGCAGGTGATGGATAGCGTGTGTTTTTTAGGGGGATTTTAATGCAAACCCTAAAACATTGCTGATATAAAAGGAGGCAACCCTAATTTAGCATATTTTAAAAAGCTATGCCCAGTTTACCGAAATATTATTTGACATAGTTGGCTACTCTTTAAATCGGCCATCAAAATGAAAATGAGTTATGAAATTGAATAGATGAAGTATTCAGATTTTTTGATCAACAACTTTTAACTTCTAAGTAAATTGTACTATTTTCAGGGGTATTTATATTGACAGTAACTTGGAGTTTTGTCAACAGCTACACAAATTACTTCGTCTTAGGTAAATAAAATGTGGTGTCTGTTGTGGTATTCCCAAAAGAAATTCATTTTTGCAAGACAGAAATCTCCCTCATTTAAGGGGCTTGAATTGCCACAGGGAATCCTAAAACTGGGAGCAGTATTTACTAAACTTTTTGAAAATAGATTTCCTCCCTCTTTGCTTTGAAAGAATTGTAACTTCCATAAAGAGAGAACCTATCACGTTATTACTTATAAATGGGCCATTCTCATTTGGGCAGGTTAAAGAAAAACTAGTTAACAAACAGGTGCAATTTAGAAAGAAGGAATGAATGAATTTTGTTACAATCTACATTCCCATTTTACAAACAAAATAAAATTCTGAACACTCCAAACTTATAACATGTTTCTTCGTTGGCATGGAAAAACAATTTTACTTACCTAAATTCACACCTCTGTGTTTTTAATTTGTATTTTTTCCACTGCATGGAATGCCTATCCCTTTTTTTGATCATTTGCAGAATTTGTATTCAACATTAAAGACTCCACCTTTAAGACTTGCCCCACAGAAAGTTCATTTACTCCCTCCTTTGTGCCACTACTGTCCCTGCTATTATAGCATTTGCCACATTAATGACAGCTGTTTAAGTTTTCTATTTCCTTAGTAGATTGTGACATCCTTATGTGAAGGGAATATTTCGTTCCATACTGAGTGTCTGGTGTCTTAAATGCTTATTTAGCATGAATGAAAGGGGGCTTTCTGAAATGACGTGGTGTTGCATAACGAAAGCCTATTGAAGGTTAAAGACTTACAGTTTTATTGATTGACTGGTAGCTAGCATGGCACAGTTAACTTCTATTGGGTTATCAACCACAGTGATATTTGAACAGTAAGATTTATTTAATATAACTCTGTTACAAGACTGGAAGCTGGTTAAAACCCACAGTGGTATTTGAACAATAAGATTTATTTAATATAACTCTGTTAAAAGACTGGATACCAAAGAGATAAGGGAGGAACTACAAACATATTACTACTTCAGATATGCCAAGCTGTAGGGAAACTCACTCATAACTTAAAATATAAAGGTTCAAGTTTTTAGAATGGAATAATTATTAAATTTACCAAAAATTTACCTTAGTATCTTAAGTGTACTGTATTTTTTTAGAGCATTTTAAATTTTTAAAAATTGGAAGAAGCATGATGTAATGGGAAAAGCAATGTAGTGAAATCTAGGTATTTGGGGTTCTAGTCCTGACTCAAATACCAACTCTTTGATTTGGGGAAAGTTTGAAAACCTATTTAAACTTTTCTTTTCCTTCTTTATAAAAGTATAGTTTGTAGTACATGATATTCAATAATATAAAACTTTAATAATCAGTTTATTTAAAAGATGTGTTTACAGACAAATTTTAAGGATGAAACTGGTACAAAGGGAGTTTTGAATATAGACACCAGCTAAATTGAGACGACTGTTTAAAATTCATAAGTATTTATCTAAGGTATTTGTGATGTATTTTCTTAGTGGCAAAGTAAACCAAAGAACAGTATAGTTCTAGTTTTGTAAAACAAGCAAACATGTATGTGTTTGTATATTTGCAGGAAAATATACAGTAGGATAAAGTATTGATGTCACATGATGGATAAAACTAGGACAATAAATTTTTTTTTTTTTTTACATAATGACGAAAAAACAAAAGACCATTCCATAAAGACCATTTGTGGCTTTGGAAGTAGATTATTATTTTATATACAGGTAAAAAAAAATGTATTGGTGACTGGGGCCAACATGTCAAAGACGGGTTTTATTTTTTTTTTCTGTTTCTCAGCTTTACTAAGAACTGTTATATAGTGGAAAGAAGATGAGATCACTTAGTGATTGATGTCGAGCTCTTTAGTCATGATGGGGACAAGGGTCTTAATATGGGGTCTATAGATGAGCTTTAGGGGAATCCATGGATCATTTGGAATTGTATCAAAAATACTGTCTATGTCTATTCATGTGTTTCATGTATTTCACTATAGTGACTGAGTTCACAGCTTTTAACAGATTTACAAAGAGTACATGATCCAAAAGGATAAGAACCACATGAACTGTTGTTGTCTGCCTTCTCATAGAATATAAAAAGGTGGGGATTTTCAGTCAGACTACTGAAAATGACATTGTGTATTTGGGTCCTAGAGTTATATAATAGAATGATTGCAGAGCTATTGATTTTTCTCTAGGTTATGCTTTTCTATCTTTCCTGCTATTCTTTTGTAACCTTTGATCTTAACCTACTATTTCATCCAAAAAGCTGGAGACAAGAAGATTTTTTCGGTTTTTTATCTTTTAATCAAGGAATTAATTGTAATCAACTACTCAAATGATTTTATTAGGTTTTGTATCATTTAAACAGAGTTTTTTTTTTATTTTAATAGGCAAAAAATGAGTAAGTTCCTTCTAGAATAAAGACATCACCCATTTAATCCATGTCTTTTTATGTATATTGGGAACTTTGAAGATTTATACCCTGTTCAGTTCATGATTGATATTTAATGTGTACCTGGGTCTGTAGACTTCTGACATTTTTAATTCCTTTTATCTTCTTTTTTGGGGGGTGGGGTAGGGTGAGTGAAGTGAAGTTAGAGCCTTATAGCAACGATCCAGGATTCTACTTGCTTATATCAGAAGCATCCCATGTTTATGTTTAAGAACAGTATGTCTTTTTTTTCTTTAAGAATTTCATTATTTCTTTCCACACCAGCATCTCATTAATTTTTCCTGTATTACCAAGAAAAGTTTTCTGAGTGCTTGGTTTTATTCTGTATAGGAGAAAAATTGAGGTACTTTTACTGTTAAAACACACACACACACACACACACACACACACACACACTCTCTCTCTCTCTCTCTCTCTCTCTCTCTCTCTCTCTCTCTCTCTCTCTCAACCTACTTTTCAGCTGGAATTAAGTTTCAATTGATGATTAGTTTAAATATCAGGTTATATTGCATAGTCTGAACTTAGAGGTGAAGGAGACATCACTTCAGTCATAGTTGTTGATCTAAAAGATTTTTTTAGCTTTAGAAGTTAACAAAAAGTTTATTTATATATGTTCTACCTTTTGCCATTTAAGGTTTTTGGAATAAAAATTTTATATATACACTTCGATTAGAATGATTTTTTGGTTCCTTGGCATCTTGTTATTTTGGTATATCTTTTCTGCTGTTCCTGAGATAGTGTGGAATATGTGTGTGTCATTTTAGGTGAATTAGTTGAGAATATAGTTGTGAAATGAACATAGTTGAGAATAACCATTGCATAAAGATCTACTTTTTCTTTTTAAATTCCTTTTTCCCTTTTCTTACCTGAAGAAAAAAAAAAAAGTAACCCTATATGGTTTGCTCATAATAATATTGAGGTTTTAGAGAAGATTCCTGCTTTACTTATCTGAACAGTAAGGATATTAATACAAATTTCACAGGTTATTTGCAAAATTACTGGGATAATAGATGTGAAATGCCTAACACAGTGACTGCACATGGTAAGTTCATTCCTGCAAAGGCTGTATGCAACATAAGACATAATCATGTTTACAGAGAATTGAGAGTCACTGGAGCAGGGAAAAATTAATAAATGCCAACAAGTTCTGCCCTGGTAAGTTATTAAATTCATTAAGAAGTAATGAACAATTCAGAGAGAAGCATGTCGAGTGGAAAGTTTCATTAAATGAAGCTTTATCCTTACATTGGTTGTATGGAAGCAGAATTACATAGGAGGAAGCTGGCAAGTGACAGCAAAGTATTTTTTACTTTCGGAACTGCCCTCACGATTGCCATTTTTCGTACCTTTTTACCTGCATTAATTCACCCTGAGTTGTTCCTTTTGTTTCATCTGTAGATTTTTAAAAGTTACATCGTTTTAATGAGGCGACCATCACCCCAGGAGGTGGCTTTAATTTGTTGAACTTGCTAACGAAGTTGACGTCACCCTTGGAGTATGCCTCTCTGCACCTGACATTCTTTCCCAGGGTGGGACCCCTCCCTGTGAATAAGAGGAAAAGCTTGGCCAATTACCATAGACAAAGCCGGACAGCTGCCGAGCCCAGCTGGGAGGAGTTTCCTTCTTTGAGCAGAGCTGGTACAGTCGGAGGCTTTTTGCCACGTCCCTTTATTTACACCATTTCACCCAGTGGATTACCAGAGGTGGAGGTTGATAAGAGGTGTCACTATTTGCTGGGGGCCCTCCTGTACTGGGAGGACTTCTGGATGGGAGGAATTACTGCAGTTGCCAGTTTTCTACTGGAGGCAGAAGCTTTCAGACCCGGGTGTGCCACTCCTCCTCCCACACTGCTCAGAATATCAGGTCCATCGTCCCTGGAGTCTCTGGTGGCACCACAGCGGCATCTTGGGCTAATGGTTTGTTGGAAAGGGAAGGGGTGGTCCTTCTGTCTGGACCCCTCACGGCTGACTCACAGGAAGTGCTAGCAGAGCTTGGCACTGGGCGAAGCTGCTCCAGGATTCTGCCGCTCCCTGCATCGGTCCACCCACCCTCTCCGATGTAGGCTTTGCAGTGTCTCCCGATAGAACAATGAAGTGGTTCCAAGTTTGCTAAGACTCCCAGGGAAATTCTTTGGACTTCTGTGACAGTCTTCAAAATGTTTTGCCACCGACTTTTCCAAGAAGCTGTTTTTTAAAAAGTCCGTCCCTTCGTGGATTGCTTTGTCTGAAGATTACTCAGGGTGACCATGGTCCAGCGCTTTAACCTCAGGAGGCAGCTATCCAAGGTGGGTAGCTTGGGTAGCCTTGTGTGTGTGTTTAGGGGAAATTCTCACTAGCTTCAGCAGGGCTTCCTTTTTCTCTAGAACTGTTCTGTCAAGCCTGCCTTCCCTCAAGCACTAAGGAGGGGCTGGGGAAGGAAGCGTTGCGTTGCCTTTTGTTCTTTCCTCTGACAGACACAAAGGTTTAAAGCTCACTGTGCTGGCAACCCCGGTTTTGTTCCCCTAAAACTACAGCTGTCATCTGTGAATATGGAGGAAGTTGTAGTTTTCATCTCAGATACAATTTCCAGAGGGTGTGCTTGAAAGAGAATAGTGGGTAAAAAGTGCATATTTAATTAGCAGTTAATCTAACAGCTTGTTGATCAAGATGAGAAAACCTTATTGGACTGTGGAATCAGTGCTTTCATACAAAATTTATTAAGTATTAAACTGGGGAAAACTACCATCAAATAGTTCAATAAACAAGACCTGCATGAAAATGTTAAAATGAGCAGCTGTGTTAAACTTGCATACTTAATGAAGGAGTGTATGAAGAGCAGTCACCAGAGGCTCACAAATCAATTTTATAGAGTTCTGCTTGAAAATAGGTTTACCGTGCGTAGTTTTATTTTTTTTTTAAGGGTGGGGGGATTCTTTTAATATAAAAAAATCAGACAAAATTTTTTAAGAAGTCAAGTCCTTTTCGAAGAGAGGCTACTTATTTTATGAATCAGCCCTGGCAGTGGCCAGCCCTCTCTTGACTCAGTCTTTGACCTCTCTTTTTAGCAAGTGCAGAAACTAGTTTGGGAAAAGGTGTGCTGAGAACTGAACTTTATTCCAAAAGCCATTTTGTTCTTTAAAAACTCTGTTTTAAAAATGTAGCATTTGATTGCTAAATTGTGTCACAGTTCATTCCCTGTATAGAGAAGCTTAAACAAATAGTAAATCAGTAGGCATTCTTCACTTCCTTGGTTGTTAGAATTGTTAAATCTTGAAATGTGTTATTATCTTGAGGGGAAAACCATTAGTTCTTCACAGGTGACCTCAGTGTAGAATGTGTGCACTTAAGCGAAAATGAACAAAGCTCTTGCCTCCATCTCCATATCAAATCTCACCTTTTATCTTGGATCTCCAGATTTAAATAAATTTCTCTTGCTTTCCTTCTTCCCTTTCTAGATGAGGAGGAAGGATGATAGGACGGCCCCAAATTTCTCCTGAACAATAAAATTCATTTTTGTTTCTCCTTCAACAATCCTCTAGTTCATGTATTTTTAAATATGTTAGTACATTTAAAAAGCAGATGTATAGATTGTGACATTTCTGCACAAGGGTATCTGAAATACTTGAGAGCCAAATGATAATTATCTAATTAGAAAATAACATCATTCTAGGTATTTTGCTACAAATATTTCTCTCCCAATTATTTTTTGAACTTAAACTACTGTTTATAGAAAAGAAACTTTTGGGGGAATTAGGAGCACATCTTCATTGTAACATGAAGAAATAAAAGGTATATTATATAAAAACACTTAAAGTGGTAACCCCTATAAATTTTTTTTCTAATACCCTTCTCCTCCATTTTAAGGTGGTTTCTGGGTCCTATACTGGATGGTCCGGACCAAATCTAAGAAAATTTGTTTTCTTATCAAAGGCCCTTAACATAATATATGTTTAGTAATGAATTGAAAAAAATAATAATCTTATTTTGGTCGGTATGGCACTGTAGTAGTATGATGGAGAAACTGAATTATTGAATTTTTTTTAAATTGCAGTGAATGTGCAATGCCTCTATCCTGTTCTTTTCAGCTAAATCCATATGTTACCTGAGAACAGAGGACCTGTTGTATCACAGTTTATGATATTTCTGGCACACATTGAACACGCAAAGTGAAATGGTTTTTTTATAAGTCAGTAACAGTTGAACAACGGCAATTTCATGTGGTTCCAACTTTAACAAGTATTTTTGCAAATAAAAAATAATCTTCCAAAGTATAGACTGGTCTTAAGGAGATCTCATATTTCAAAAAGAAGTGTGTATTTTGACAAAAAGAAGTACTCAAGGGGTCATTTTTAATTCTGTTGGAAATTTTTTGAAAGAAGTATTTATAAATATTTTTAGTGATTTTAGACCTAGTATCTAAATTGGATGCTTTTTATCTTAAGTTTAAAAGACACTGGATATTTTCCCCTATGCAAATCATTCTTCTAGGATATTGGAGGTTCACATGTAAACTGAAAAGCAAGAAATAGATTAAGAAATAAATGAAGTAAAAACTTTCATTTTTAAAAATAAATGCTATTCTTTTTGACCAGATCACAGTTACCTGACTCTCAGAAAAGTTCTCTTTTCCTTGCCATTTTAGATTATTTTCTTCCTTTATCATTTTATCACGTGACTTTAAAAAATATTCACTAAAGAAAGCTTTTTCTTCTTGCCCTGAGTCCTCTGCTTGAACTAGCCAGAATAGTCTGAAACTTGACAATATGGACATTTCATTAAATTCTTCTAATGATCTTTCAGGTTAGGTGGTATCAGCTTTATTTTGTCATTAAAGAAACAGCTTCCAAGGAACTAAGTCTTTGGGCCACGATGAGGAGGTGGTAGAGTCAAGTTCAAACAGGTCTAATTCTAAACCCATTTTGTTTCCCCATACCAATTGCTTGTAAAAACTTACGGTGTATTAATCACTCTATCATGATCTCTGACATTGCTCCATAAGTTTATCCATGCTTATGGAAAACAGTATAGTAAATAACTTTGATAACTTCCTTAGAGCAGCCTTTTCCCAGAGGGCTGAAATTAGTATCTGGTAGGGTTTAAATTTATCAGTCAAACTTAGTGTTTTCCACAATTAAAGTTATTTGCTTTGGCTAGAGATATGTAAATTAGAATAAGATGATTGATTTAATAAAGCCATATTAAATTTGGTTGAAACTTAGTTGCATACATTTATATGAAACTTTAAAACTGTACTGCTTTTTAAAAAGCTTCTATTAGAAAAATTTACTCCTAAGTTTCTATCATAATATTTAAGGGATGAAATCTAATGAGTTAATGAGTTAGACATTCAGAAAGTCTTGTCTTTACTCACTCTAGCTCTTCTCCCTCCGCCCCCAAATGTTTAAATGGGTAATGGAAAATTAGTTTTTTCCTTCTTTTCCTTTTAGAAGGTGTGATGAAAAATGAGACTCTGAAAAAAATGGTTTTAAGATTATTTCATTAAAATAATACACTCATTTTGGCTTTTGAATGATAATCATTTCCATAGTTCAAAAATTAAAAATTACATAACTGAAATCTTGCTTCCAACCATGTCTTTTCAAGTAATTCCTGTCCCTCCCTCCACGATGACCAGTTTCTTATTTATCTTTTGTTTGTTGATGTATACAAGAATATGATAACATACATTTTGACCTTTCTAAAACTAGAGAAATACTATACAATTTGTTTTAAGATAATTGGTTGAACTTTAATTTTCCAGAAATGGAACTGAATAGTTAGCTCAATTTGCTGTTCACATTTATTTTCATGTTTTCATGAGAGACTTTCTTTAAGACAGGTATAGCGACACAGAATCCACTTTCTATATCACAGATAATTAAAATAACAGCAAATCAATGATGATTTGATGATTTTTCAATCATCTGCATTTTCTTTTCTACCCAGTTTTGCTATATTACAATTTTTATACAATAGAAAATCATAGATAAAAAATCATACTCATATATCCCAAGATGACCTGTGAAAAGATTAATAGCCAAGAAATGGAAGTTGTGATCAACCCTCTTCCCCACCAATTCTGCTGTTGATTTATTGAAATTATTTAATCTAGACTTCTAGAGCACTTAAAAATACTTTTATATAAAAAATGTTATTCTTGTCCTTTCTACATTTGATAGTGTCTTGTTATTTGTAGCAGTTTGGTATCAGCTTAAGAAACTTAAGATTTAGAGATATGTTCATCATATTTTGAATTCTTAATAAAAACTTTTTTCAAAAGTAGTTTCCTTTGAATTTCTACCTGATTTCTTTTGGTTTTATGACCTGTGATAATATACATGATTAATTTAATCTTTCTGTGAATATATTCTTATTAGTAAAAGGAATAGGGCTATCTCATTTCTATCTTAAGGGAATTAAATTGGGTCTTTTAAAAGTATTTTGATGGCTAAAATGGTACATTTTATGTGTACCACAATTTTTAAAATAGTATTTTGAATTCTTTTAATGATAAGTACTATATGGATACCATAAAGTAGTATAATATATAATTAACTCGAATACATAGGCAAGGAAGTCAGTACTGGATGGGTACTTTTGAATAATAAAAATGTATAAAACATCTCTCTTTTATGCTTTTTTTATTTAATTAACTTTCTCTGAGTTACTTCAGACATTGACTAGCTTCATACTTGGAAATAAAATGTTTATGTTTTGCTAGCAGTTAAATGTTACATCTTCCTGTTAATCATTAACCCACTTTTAAGAGGCTTATTAATTCAAGTAGTGGTGTCATCAGCATTATAGGACCATTCTGATGTATTACCTAACTAAAATGGGAAGATTGATGATGCTCTTCTGTTCTATGAAATGAGATCCTTAGTAAGATCAATTTCCATGTATTGTAGATGTGGCAGAAATAGGTAAGGAATAGAGAATGACTTTCCTATTAAATTTATTGGCAATAATTGGTTAAAATAGAGAAACTAATTTAGAAATATGTATTATAACCAATATTTTCATGATACAGATGCCAGTTTAAATTTAAAAAATAATAAAAGGTTATTGACTAGATCTTAGAGAATGGAGCACACTACTGAAAGATGATTAAATTTCCTTGAAAGTGTGTTGCTTTTTTGTTTTTTAAGTATACAACTCTCATTTGGTGTTGAGTATCATTTTTTTGAGAGAGATGACTTTATTAAATGGCTCAATTAGATGATTCTTTGAAGTTTGAATATGTTTACCAAGTGCTGTTGAAAATCAGCGATCTTATATACTTCAAAGTGCCTCGAAAACTAAAAAGGACTATACTAATTTAAGAATTTAAGGTGATGATATTTTCATTATTCTGTCATTTTGTAAGTATTTTTGAAAAGAAGTGATTGTTTTTCAAAACTGTTCTTTGAAATACACTCACATACTGCTCCCCCCCTCCCCCTTTAATACATATAGGCTGTCTTTGGATAGGTAATAGCAATTGCTTCTGGGAGGAGGATCTGGGAGACTTGGTTTATATGTAGGCGGGAGACTTGCCCTTTAAAACTACTTACCATGTACATACAGTTTCTTAAATAATAGCCCTAGTGAAATATGTTAAAAGTTCACAATGTAGAACCTCTGTATGTATGTAACACATGAGTTTGTAGTGTAGAATTACTAGTCCTTAAAAATTCTTTAAATGGGCCTCTTCGGAGCAAGTAAACAATACACCAAAAGCACATAAAAGCAGTAACATGTTTCACTTGTTATATCTATATACAGAAGCTGCATGTAATAATATGAAATATTCTGATTTGTTCTTAATCATTTTGGCTTACATGAGAAAATGAAAAGAATTTGCCCCTTTTGACATCCTAGAGTTAGTTAGGACTAAACCTCTGCCATATATATACATGGACCTGTGACACAATCTTGCAAAACATGTTGAGTAAGAAGAATTCAATGCAAATGGAACTTGTCTTGTGGTAGCACATGCAATCTTTATTAAATCTCAGTCTGTTCCATCAAATGTTTTGTAAGAATCAGATCAGTATGTCTGTCTTTACTGGAAATTTACTGTTTGAGAAGAATACATCTTAAAGCCAGCAGTATCTAAAACCCAAAGGTAGCAAATATAAACATTTCTTAGCTTTCCTTTTCATTTAATAAAATTTATCTCAAAGGTATTTGTCAATGAAATACCATGGCTGGCTGTGTGACTTTGGACAAGTAATGTGATCTTTCTGAAGCTTTCTTCTGCACATTTGAAAAGTGTTATCCCTTTGAAAAGTTAAAATTTAAGGTGATGGTATTTTCATTGTTCTGTCATACTGTAAGTATTTTTGAAAATAAGTATGTTGTATGCGGGCCAGGTTTTGGTTCTAAGAAAAATGACGTTAGCAAACACCAGAGAAAATATCCTATTTTATACTAGGAGATATCTAATTTTATACAGTTGTTCTTAGCAAAAGTAAATAAGTAAATAAGTTCATGACTTTAATGGACAGAGTTTGGTTTCTAGCCAGTTCTTTCAAATATGAGAATAGTAAATGAGCTTAGTAAATTGATAATGCACTTACTTGTTAGAGTCCAGGTAATAGGAAGATACACCTTTCTTCTACCTCCTCCTCTTCAGGAGAAAATTTGAAATTTCTTTATGAAACAGACATTCATCTCAATGGAAATTTATACATAACAAATTTTTCATCATGTGATACTATATTGGAACTCAAGTCCTTTTTCTTAGACAAAAAGCTTTCCTCTTAAGGAAAAGTTTGTCAACTGGGAATATAAGGTAGGTAAAACCAAGCTTTTCATTTTTTCAAAATTAATAATAAGTAATATACATTTCACAGAGGGAATTACCTCTTCCTTTGAATCTGAGATGGGCTTGAAAAGCCCTGTAGAGGAAGTGGAGTTTTAGCTGTACCTGAATCAGTGGTTCTCAACTTTCCCTTCACCTGATACCTCCAACATATCTCAAAAATGTGACTTAAGCTCAAGACAGTAGTAATTGCCAGGGGTGGGGGGGGGGCATGAATTGAAAATCCCTTCACCAGTCTGACACATACTCTGGGAGGAACCCTTTCCTTTGCAAATCACTGATATAGATAGATGGGGAGGCAGGAGACAGATATTTCAGGAGGGGGGAAGATCACCAGATAAGATTTTGTTGAGAGGGAGAGGTATGTCACATATGTTATTTTTAGGGAGTTCTAATATGAACATCCTTTCAAAAATCTAATGTAAGAGTTTGTATTTTCTGTGGGTAAAAAGGTTGCCAAATTAAATGCCTTAACTTCTGTGGAATGAACAGAGGGGTAGATCCAGGAAACTCTCTTCTAGATAATATATGTGGGTTGTTTTAGTATTACCACTTAGTATATGGAATTTTGACTGAAAAGTCTTAGCATGCCTAACATTGTTTTCTTCTCTTCTAATCATTTGAAGATAGACATTAAAATGATACAATACGTGAATATAACTGCCCATTTTCTTTTTGGTGCAGTGTGTGTTGAGGTTTAGGAAACTAGCCATAAAGATTGGTCTCAATTAACATAGTCTCTTTGAACACAATTGGAAATCTGACCCAGTCTATTTAGTATCTACTGGTGAATAGTTATTTGAGTTTTGAATCTTAAGAAATGATGTTATTGATCACTGTATTCAGGTAACACCTAACCACTGAAACTCAAGAAAGTTTAGAGCATATAATGTAAATTCTATGTATGTTCTAACTTGGAGAGAAGTTAGAACGTAGTAAATGGAGGTAATAGGTTGTATATAAAGATAAACATCTATTTCATTGCTTACTGTTTTCTTTTCCTCATACCACTTCAACTATAACCCTTCCTTGCTGTTTTTCAAATATATCACAGTCCTGCCTCTGGTCTTTTGAACTTCTTTCTTCTGCCTGTAAGGCTTTTTTCTCTACGTATCTGCATGAATTACTCTCATATGTCCTTGAGGTCTCAACTCAGAGGTCTTTTTTCAGCAAGGCTTTGACTGACTGTTCCTTAAAATAACGAAACTACTCTCTACACACATAACACACTTCCCCCCAACATTCCTTATTTTTCTTTTTAGTTTCTTTTTTCCCTCCTCTAATATATTTATCATCATCTGATATACTATATATTTTACTTACCCTTTGTCCCCTTCTACCACACCCTGTAAACTATTGTAAGGACATTTATCTGTTTTGTTTACTTCTATATGTAGCAACATAGAATAGTGTCTTTTACCTGATAAGTGCTAAATAAATATTTGTTTCATGAATGAATTTGAGTATAAAGGATAATCAAAAAGGGGCTCGTCTCCTTGTCTACTTTCTTCCAATGGTTCCCATACTACTGCTACCATCTCCACTTCAGGTTACTTCTAGCCTCTCTTTTGCTGCAGAGTGATCTCATATCTGATAAAACTTGCCACGTAGTAGGCACCAAATAAATATTTATTGAATCTCTGCTAATATCTTCTTTCTCAGATATCATACAAGTCTAAAAATTAGAAATGACAATAAATTGGAAATCTCACTCTGGTTCTTAAATTATAGATAGCCCCACTTCTAAATTAATCTTTTTGATATGATAACAAGAGCCCAGAAGTAGAAAACCAGAGTTTTTCTATTTTGCGTGATTTTAGACAGATATTTCTCTGTGCTTCAGTTCCTGAATCTTAAAATGGCATAATGATATTTATTCTTATCATCCCATAGAAACATGTGAACAATGGATGTGAATATATTTGGAATGTCATTTAAAACAAATATAAAGTAATATTCCAGACCACATCTTACAACTATCAGGTACTTTTAAATAGTCAAGGTCACTAAAGTGGCTTTTGGTCCTGTTTGTCTGTTTAGATACATGTTGGAAAGTAGATATCCCTCTGACCCCGTAAATAAAGCTCTGTGTCAAGGGGTGATAACCTACCACCTTTAGTAAGAGCTATATCATGTGAAAAAAAGTTATCACAAATGATAGAGCTGTAGTGACTATTGTAAAGTTTTCTGTTTTCTGACTATTTTTCTTACTTTTGAGATTTAGGAAATTGTTCCTCTGATTTTGTTATTTAGACTCCTGCATAAACATTACTACTTAGAAACACCCTAGTGCAATTTCCTTTTTTTGTTATTAGATATTTAAGTAATAGAGAGACCATTAGGGAATTTGACATTTTTCAGAATCTTGCTAAACTGAGCAGAACTCATATTCATCCAAAGAGGATAGTGCACAATAATTGAGCTTGTCTCTAGGTTTGACAAACTTAACCCAGCTGTTAACAACAAAAACACATTTGTGTTTGACTAGGTAAAGTTTTAAATATATATATAGTGGCTTCAAGTGCCACCTTGCCTATTTTTCAAGTTAAGGGAAGGGCAAAAGGCTGCTAAAACATAGCTTATTTTAAGGGATAGTCTAAATGGAATTCCCTATTCTGGTTTCTACATTAGCTGAGTGTTTAAACAACTTTTCATCCTCTACCATTAAAGTTGTCAGGAATAGTGCTTTAGCTGAAGTATGGGAACTCTTTATATACCACTAGCTTCCAATGTTTCCTGTGTCTAGCTTCAGATAAAACAGAAAAGGAAATAACAAACCACAACTCATATGATAAACTAATAGTACTCAGCAACCACCAGAAAATCATAGAAAAGATAGTGGCACACATGCCTAAGAGATGTCCTTCTCTTTTTTCTAATTCCTTCTACTCCAGTAAAAGTAGTTACCCATGAGTTAAGAAGGAGTAGGCAGTGATAGAGACTATTATAAGACCACTTTAGTTCTACAGCTTTGAAAACTTGAAAATATAGACCATCACTTTGGCATTGTTGCTAATTTTACCTGAGCCACTCCTCTACATGTGCTTTGTTAGAGTCTCCAATGCACTCTATGTTGCTAAATTCAATGATGAGTTCTTAGTTTTCATCTTGATTTTCAGCAACATTTGGCATATGAGTCACTCTATCCTCAGTGAAACACTTTCTTTACTTGGCTTTAGGATACCACACTCATTGTGTCCCCCACTACCCGCACCTCACTAGTTGTTTAATCTGTCTTCTTTCCTGACCTTTTAATTAATATTGCTATAGCCTAGACTTAGTCCAATTGAGTACTTTCTTGGTGATTTCATCCATTCTTATGGCGTTAAATACCATCTATATGTTGATAATTCTCAAATGTATGTTCCCAGTCCTGATCTTTCCTTTGAACTCCAGACCTGTTTATTCAGTTGCCTATTTGATATCTCCAGTAGGATGTCTAATGGATGTTTCACACTTAATATGTCCAAAACTAAGTTTCTAATATCCTCTCCCCTCTCTGGTTCTCTTTCCTCTTCTCAATTAATGGCACCTCCATCCTTCAGGCCTGGAATCCTTGAGTCATCTTTGATACCTTTTTCTCATTTCCAGTATATGTCAGCAGATCCTCTTGGTCCACTTTAAATCTGAAATTTGCCTATTTCTGGTCTCCACTACCATTCTCTTTCACTTGTATTATTGTATTAACCTTTTAGTCTCCCAGCATCCATCTTGCCCCACTAGAGTTTATCCTTATCACAAGAGACAAAGTGATACTGCTAAAACAAGCCAGATTATGTTATTCCTATTATCTTCTAGTGTCTGTTCTTTTTCACTCACTTTTATATGATCTTTAGGGCCCTCTATAATCTGTTTCTCCATTAACTCTTCTGACCTTATATTCTGTCCTTCCCTTGCTCATTCTGTTCCAGCCATACCAGCCATACTAATTTATTTTGTCCGTTCCTTTCTCCCACCCAAGAATGTAAAACCTTGGAGAGCTTTTGTCTATTTATTATTAATGTATTTCCAGAACCTAGAATATAATGAATGCTCAGTTTCTATTTACTGAATACGTGAGTGAATCATTTATTTGAAAAAAAAATGGAAGCAAAGAGAAGAGCCATCGCAAATTAAGAATATAATATTTCATGGGACATTATATTTTATTATTTTTATATATTAATGCTTAACTATTTTGAAGTGATTTTATCATTTTCCTTGTATGTAATAACAACAACAATAGAAATCTTTTTGCTTAGTCTTTTGTCTCCTTGTCTTTATTTTTAGCTTTTTTTTTTTATAAATAGTAAATTCCTGGAGATTCATTCTTGCCAATGAGAAAAATAAAAGTTATTCATATCTCTCATTGAGTTAACCCTATAAAATAGATAAGATAAATGTTATTGTCCCAGTTTGTAGGTATATAAAATAAGATCTCAGTGTTTCTTACAACTTTTTGATTTTAGTTAAATTCAGTAGACATTAACACAGAAGTATCTCATCTTGGTAGTAAATGCCAAATTCCTTAAGTAGTTTTAATTGGGAAGACAAAGCACAAAGAAGACAAAACTAAGTTCTACTTAATTGTGTCTAAATATAGGCTGTATATTCAGTGTTCTGATAACTTTAAAGGTATATAGGCAGAGAGCTAGTGAGAGGAGAAGAAACAAAGAATTAGTCCCAAATTCTGTTTTCTTCTCCGTAGTGTCCCTAGAACCTGGAAATGTCTCATATCTAGTTTGTTTTATTTATCAAATGAACGAATGTGATAATGAGAGTGTAGTGCCCTACAGGATCAATGAAAATGGCTTGGCCAACAGAGTATGTGTTGGCAAAGGAAATATATGAAGATGTTTGGCATAGCCAAGTCTGGAGGATTTAGATGCCAGGATAAAGATTTTGGACTGGTTTGATTAAGTGTTTTCAGTCCAGCCTATGTTCTTAAATAGGAGAAAACCCATAATGTAAATAGTATGTTACGAAGTTTTGTTTAAGATTCTAGCTCCTTCCAATAGAACTTTATGTGAGGATGGGAATGTATCTGTCTCTGTGGAGTCAACTATAATAATAGTCTCTAGCTACAGGTAGCGGTTGACCACTTAAACTGCAGCTAGTGTGACAGAAGAACTGAATTTTAAATTTTATTTAATTTTTATTTAAATAACCACCTGTAGTTAGTGGCTACCATATTGAACAGTACAAGAGAATATTGGATGGTTTGAAGAGTGATCAGACTAGGATTGGAAGAACAAGTAATAGGCTTTTAGAGTAATCTAGAATGATGAAATTAAAAAAGGAAGAATATCCATTATTTAGAAGGAGGGATGAACAGAATTTCATAAAAATAAGATGAAAGATTTTCTTTTTAAGTCAAGACTCTGGGTAATAAGGAATAGAATTGTTGAGAAAATGGAATGTTTGGGGAAAGCTGAAGGGTGGTTTGTTGGTTTGGGTCTAAGTTCAAGTTTGGATATAGTATATCTTTGGTGAAAATAGAATAGCTAAGTAGAAAGATTTTGTATTTGGAAATAGAGGATTTAGGGTTAGGTAATGGTAGTGATACTAGCTTAGAGATAATACTCAAAGTTATGAGTGAAAGAGTTGTTTCCACTGAGCAAATAATCGAGGTGGGAGTGTCAAATGCCAAAGAGAAAGTAAAGATGGAGACTGTTTGAATTGATGATCAGCTGAGATTTAGTAGAAGAGACTCTAGAGATCATCATTTAATCCATCCATTTTACAAATGAGAAAAGTGTTGTTCATTTGTGTGAAATAAAATGCTTACAAATGCTTATATAATATTCAACTTATAAATGTCAGATTGAGGGCTTGAACTTAAATTCTCTGCCAACCTCTTTAATTCACTGCTTTTTCCATTATGTTGACAAAACAATAAAATCTTATTGAGAAATATAATTTCAGTGGAGTAGGGTGGAAGCTAAGATAACGGAATGATAAGAAAATGGAATGTGAGATGGAGAAGTGGAAATGGTGTGGGCAGCTTCCTTTGAGAAGCCTGGCATTTAAAAAAGGGGATTGAAGTGGGATACAATTGGAAGAGGCAATAAATCAAACCAAACTTTTTTTAGTTCCAGAAATATCATTGAATAAACTATTCTGACATGATAGGTAAGGATAAAAGTGACAAAGTGTTATGATCTTCCTCTTACTGTTGCCTAAGAAGATGAAGTAATTGACTCAAGGTTGTAGTATATGTTATCAGTGGAGCCAGAAATAGTCCTTCGATCTACTGAAACTATTTAATGACCAGACCTTCTGATTGTTTGTATACAGAAAAAGAATCGTGCCTTAATACATATTATTCCATTTGGTTTAAGGTATAGATTGTCGGTCTCATTGGCATTTTACTTGGGAAGATATGACTTAATAATATTTCCTATTCTTCAGGCCACTTGATCTGCTAAGATCTAAAAGGAATTCAGAGAGGCAAATCTTTAGCATGAAGACTTGAAGTATGTTCTTTTTATAGCTTTTAATTAGCTACCCACCACTCTTTGTGAATATTTATCATGATATTAAAGAACCACATACTATGTAAGTTAAATGTGCCACATTGGTCAGTTACAGCTCATAAAGCTAAGGTGAGGGAGGTGGAAGTCTCCCTCCCTCCCCACCAGAAAAAAAGGTACCAGAAAGGTTGCTTTTTTTCTTCTTTAAAATATGATGCGGTATTGGAAAGAGAATATTTAGTGAAATGGTAAAATATAAGTGATGAAAATGGAACCTGGAGAAAGAGAAAAAAATTAAGATTGTTAAGGACACAGAATATTGTTTTATATTATGGTTGTTATTAGAAAAAAATAAGAGACTTCCTTGGCTTTAGCCCAATGTGAAAAATTAAAAGTTAAAATATAAGAGATCTTCCAATTTTGCAATGATGTCTTAGAAATAAAATCAGACAAGGGAGTTTAAAGCTGAAAATTACATCTTGATATTTTAATTTCTGCTCCCAATTTATTCCTTAGAGCACATGACCACTCTTAGTTGATTTACTTCTTGCTGCTAGGTAATCTCTGTATAATATGATGAAGAATATTGTGCTTCTGCTGTAAGTCATTGAATTCCAAATGAATAGCCAAATTAACATACAATTGTTTTATGCTAGATTCTCAGAAGAAAATAACACCCACAAGTTACAAAACAAAGCTCTGTTAGGATGGAGTTAGGCTGTTTTCATAAATTTTTAAAGGGAGCATATTACCTTGAGAAAATAGTATACCTCTGGTAATTATGCTATTCTATAGGAAGATCAATATGAAATTCAACCTGTATCGAAGGCAGAAAAGGGAAAAATATCTTTATCCTTATTTCATCAATTAGTAAACAAAGGCACAAGCACAATTGCATAGCAATAGAATCATGATTAGGCTATCCAAATTTTATGTTCTGTAATATTAAATGAAAACATTGCTCCATGTTTAAATTTTGAATTAGTTTTTATTCCAGACCCCAGTCTATTCATATACTCCAGTAAATAGACTATTTACCTTAGAATATTCAGAAACTTAAATGCCACAGTTTGTTTTTAGAACATTTCAGCTTAGAAGACTGTCTTGTTTATTTTTTGCTTGCTTAGCATGTATGACTGGCAGAGGGCCTTTAGCCCTGCTGCCCACATGGTCCGGACAAAAGAACTAGCAATCTGTTAGAGAAGAACAAAAGAGAAGCCAGGAAAATTATTTTCTTTTGGCTAGAAAATACCACTGGAGCCTTGATTGCTAGAGTTTAGACAACAACTAAAGTAGAGGGAAATCAATGGACAGTAGTGTGTGTTGGTAAAAAGGAGGCATTTTGGTTGGCGGTTGGATTGTGTGGCATGCAAAATTAAGGTTCCTGTTGGTTAATGGTATTTCAGCCTCTTGTTCCCAGTGGGAATTTAAGTGAGAAATATTCTGACATTTTTCACTTGTTCAGTGTTTCTGAGGAATCTATGTTCTTTCAGCTCATTTTACTTTTGTTCTTTATTTAAAAGCTGGCAAAGCTCTTCACTGTCTTGAGAATATAATATGACAAAATAAAAGCACAAAAAAATGCAATATAAATGTCCTGTGATGCTGTACTTTTCCTTCTAACCTCTCTAGTTTTAGAAAAGTCAGGAAGTCTTGTTCTGAAATAAGATAAGCAAAAGAGCTTGTTTTTTGAGGGGGAAAGCAGGCATTTGGTCTTTTTCTGAGTTATACCTGGGGGGTGGGGAACTAAATAAATAGCTTGCACTGAAGTGAGTCTGTTGACCTACTTTTAAGTCAGTTAAATGCTTCTGTGCCTGTGTTGAAACCAAACTAGAATCTAGGGGAAAAACCTTGAGATGGCACCTCTCAGTAGTTTCCCCATAATGAATTCTGTCCTTTTGCTTGTTTTAGTAGTCTCAGAATAGGCACAGATTTTAAAAATCAGATGATTACTATAAATTGCTATAGTATGCTGTTACTTGGGGTACATATTTTTTTTTTTCATCTTTGAGGGGAAGATCATTTTATGGTAGTAGTAGTGATTTATTGGGTGCCTATTGTGTTAAAGATATTGTAGTCAGCACAGTCAGCACTTTATTAAAAGGATATCATTTAATCCTCTCAGCAGTTCTGATAATTACGATTCAGATTGAGACTCATAGCACATGTAGAGAAGATTGTTATCAGTCTTTAAACAGGCATTAAATATTGTTTGATATGTTGTTCAATTTTTTGTCTAAACTTGTAGCATATTTCCTGACACACGGTAGGTACTTAATAAATATGTTTGTTGACTATATATCTGACCTACTTTTCCTTAATGTGAAGAGGCCTTTCTAATGAAGAATGCTCTTCTACAGCATCCAGCACTTCGGGAATATTTTTTGGTTTTACTCCTTTTTCTCTGATCATTTTTACTCCTTTTTGGGTGCCCCTCTTCTCCTGCTCATCCTTTAAATGTTGATGTTCTTTCAGGCTCTGTTTTAAGCCCTCTTTTATTCTCTACAATTCCCATGGGTAATATCTGTTTCCTTGGCATCATTTGTCATTCACATGTGGAAGACACCCAAATCAGTATCTCCAACTCAGATTTTCCTTCTGAGCCGAGCTTCAGTTCCATTTATTTTATTCATTTACTTATTTGTTAATTCGTTCGGTAAGCATTCATTGAAGATCAGCTTTGTGCCATCTACACAAAATATAGCAGCGAAGAAAGATAAAACAAAATTTCAATTATCATGGCATTTATATTGCAGAGAATAATCAAACAGATTCTGGTAAGTGCTGTGAAGACAGTAAATCAAGGCAATGTGATAAAAGTGGTTAGAAAAGGACTCTCAGATGATGAGATAAGGCAAAGAACAAGACATGTATGTTGAGAGGAGAATAGAGGAATAAAGAGAAGTGGGGCAGTGCCCTAGTCCAAAAGTCCTAAAAGCAGGGGAGCAGTTGGCCATTGTAGTTAAGGCTTAATAAGTAAGAGCAATTGATAAAGATGAAAAAGGGTTCATATCATAGAGGAATTTTTTGGCTATGGTAAAGAGTTTGATTTAATTCTTAAATTCAATAGAAAGCCCTTCAAGGGTTAAAATAGGGAATAACATGATCTGATTTATATTTTTAAAAGATCACTGGCTACAGTATGGAGACTAGGTAATTGAAGTAGATACTTGGAGACCATGGGGAAATATAATCATGATGTTTTGCAATAGGGTGGCTAACAAAGGAGAAGAAGAGAGACGGACAGGTTTGTGCTATATTTTAAAGGTGGACACGACAATTTGGTAATGAATCGAATGCAGGAAATGGAAAAAAGAGCCAGTTGCCCACTTCTGGGATTTATCACAGCTTCCCAATATTTAACATGGTCAAAACTGAATTCATCTTCCCCTCCTTTTTCTTTTCCCAAACCTATGTCTTTTCCAGTTTTTTTTTTTTTTAATTGTCACCATTTACCCAGTTGCTTGAGACAAAAGCCTAGGCATTATCTTCAGTTTCTTATCTTTTTCCTTGTATAACCCCTACAAAAGTATTAATTCTATTTCCTACATATCTCTCAAATAGCAAATATTTGCACATGTCTCTATCCCTGGCATCATACCTGGATCTCTACAGCAGTCTTCTAACTGGTGTCCTTGCCTCTTTTATCATCATTCCCCTTATCTAATCCATTCTAGATGCTGCAAACTGATTTAATTAAGGCTTTTCTCTGCTGAAAATTATTCATTGGTTTTCTCAGAATAAAACTGAAATGCCCCTAACATGATCTGTAGAGATTTTTAAATATATATATATATATAGTTGGCATACAATATTATATTAGTTTCAGGTGTGCAACATGGTGATTAGACATTTATATAACTTACAAAGTGATCACCCTATTAAATCTAGTACCCATCTGACACCATATTTGTTATTATAATAGTATTGACTATATTCTTTATGCCGTACTTTGCATCCCTCTGACCATTAACTACCAATTTGTGCTTCTTAATCCATTCTCCCTTTTCTCCTCTCCCAACTCACCTGCTTTCCTATAATACCTTTTCTTAACTGTTTCTACAATTCTTACTATGGTCAAGTTGATTTCTGAGAGTATTCTAATTGGGGACCATTAGAATTAAGGAGATATTAGAGAGAGAGTCATCACAGATCCAGAGATTTTGATAACTTGTTTTCTGGTAATTGACAAAAATAATAATATACCTATTTTCTTAATTGATTCATCTAATCTCCCTAGTGCCAGTGCTATTTCTGTTGTCCACCTGTCTTCATTTTTATTAGTGTGGTAATTATGACTGCTTAGAGGACCGGAAACTTAGTGAAATTGATGAGGTTTTAAAATTAAAATCTGGAGCTTAGGAGTGTTTTGATAGTGTTGGAAGTATAGTTGACCCTTGAACAACATTGGTTTCAACTGTGTGGGACCTCTTATACATGATTTTTTTCAATAAATACTATAAACATATTTTCTCGTCCTTATTTTTCCTTAACATTTCCTTTTCTCTAGCTTTATTGTAAGAATACAATATTTAATAATGTAACACACAGAATATGTATTGATCGACTTTATATTACTGATAAGGCTTCCAATTAGCAGTAGGCTGTTAGTAGTTAAATTTGGGGGGAGTCAAAAAGTTACATGTGGATTTTTAACTGCATGGGGGATTTGGTGCCCCTAACCATCCCCACCCCCACCATGTTATTCAGGGATCAATTGTATGTTATCAAATCTGTGTTCTTAAGGCCTCAGCAAATACATCTACAGTTTTAATTTTTTGCTTTTTCATTTAATTGGACCTGAGATAATTATGGAGTTCCTTGGAACCCCAAATAGTTACAACCTCAGTCAAAATTATGTGCTTGTCAATGATAGAATGAATGTTCCTCTTTAATAAAAGTTCCATTTGCACTAAAAATGCAATGCAGAGTAGGCCCATTCGAATTTATGAAAAACATAATAAAAATGAGAAGGTAAAGAGTATGTTGGCTAAAATAATCCTTTGGTAATTATCACTTTAGAAAGATCTTTAATTGCTAAAGGAAAAGGTAGACAAAATATTCTTTATTGCTTCTGATCCAGGGAGAGTTTGTAATTAATAATGAAGAATATTTAAAAAATAAATTTTTACCCCTTTTAAAATCAATATAGCTTATGTGCCATAAGAAGTGTCATTTAATTAATCTTGGTTCATTTTTACCTCTGGTGAAGAAAAAAATGTAAAGCTTTATGTCATTTCCAGATGTTAATGTAAGACTATAACTATGAGATCTAATCCAGATTGCTTTATAAAATAATCAAGTTTGGCATAGAGGTGTGAAGGGCTTGAGAAAAGAAAGGACTAAATTCCCAGCTCTCACTCCTTTACCTTCTCCTGGCTCAGTATCTAAAACTGTCACGTCCATTACCATTCACTTGTCTTTTCTCCCATACTAGGCTATGAACTCTGTAAGGTCAGAGCTGAGTCTGACTTATCTCTCTATCCCCAGTGAATGCAGGGATAAATCAGGAGTCTAACCCTAGCCATGCTGACAAGCTTCTCTTTTAGCCTCAGGCAAGTCACAGTACAGCTCTTTATGTTGATTTTCAAAAGGATTAAAAAGAAAATCATAGTCTCTTAGAGATGGAAGAGAGACCTTAAAAATTACATAATACAACCACTTATTTTACGGATGGAGAAACCCTACTTGCCTGGCTTTTCTAAATGTGAGACTAGAAATACTTTGAACTAAATAAATAGCAGTGTTATATTTTATCCTGGTTCTCTCCTGTGGAATAGATTAATTTCATTTGGAACTATAGTGTAAAGCTTTAAACTAGATCCATGTTTTTCTTTGCAATTTAGTTCTCAAATTTATTTATAAGTTGGAAAAAGAATAGGCGGTTTAAGTTTCTCAGGGTAAATGACAATAGGAAGGGGAAAGAAACATCTACTCAATGGGATTTATAATAAATGGAAATAAAATACATATTGGGTTGCTTAAACTCTTTCTCACTAGGCACTTCTCACTAACCCGTTTTTGTATTATAATACACTCTTGGACAATTTAAATCCTTATATCTAAATATGTGGGCATTTAAAAAATTGCTTTCAAACGTTGTTTGGATTTGGGGACTTTTACATTTTATTTTGTAAAAAAAAAAAACCTTTAAACTGGTTTGAGGGAGAACTGTGTCACAGTGTCTATTGTAAGTACGATATACCTCAAGCAAAAGGAAATATTTATTTTTAAAATTAAGGAGTGATTATTTGCTTTTCAGAAGAAGACTTCGCTTTAAAAAACATTTAAATGAAGTACTTATGCTCCAACAAGAATGAAAATATATGTTAAGTGAAAAAATATGTTAAGTGGAAGAAAGCCAATCACAAAAGACTGCACATTATATGATCTCATTTATATAAAGTATTCAGAATAAGCAAGTCTATAGAGACAGAAGATTAGTGGTTGCTTAGGTCCAGGGAATATGGGGGAATAGGAGGGTGACGGCTAAGGGATACAGGGTTCCTTTTTGAGATGTTGAAAATGTTATAAAATTGATTGTGATGATGGTTGCACATTTCTGTAAATATACTTAAAAAAAACATTAAATTGTACAGTTTTAAACTGAATTATGTAATGTGTGGATTATATCTCAAAACTTTTTTAAAAACAAAAATTGCTTAGTGAACATTGTTATATCATCTAAATTACCATTTTATTTTTTGGTAATAGCAGCTAACATTTGTTGATTGCTTATTATACGCCAGGAGTTGTGCTAAATCTTTTAAAGCCTTCGTTTTCTTACATTAGGTCTTAATTTCTAAACAGCTTTTCAGCAACACAGCCACCTTTGTATTCTCCATGCATACTAGCACAAAGCCTTACAAATGCCATAGACTCAAAATATTTTAATTAATGACTGTATATGAATGAATGAATTTAGCACTTTGGCATGACATACTAAGCAGTCTAGCTCACATGGGGATTAGAGGTTGTGTCAAGTGGAAGAACTCTTTGACTTGGTTTTGCCATTTCCACTGAAGTAAAGAAAGGGGAAGACGAGAAGGGCATTTATTGCATTGTCCATCTTCTCTTTGCTCCTTATTTCAAGTAGTCAGCAGCTCGTCTTTAGCTTTCAGTATTATATTTACTCCTGGTGGAAGTGGTTTAATCTTCCTGCAGGTCTTCTAAAGAGAATACTAGTCCAACAAATTTGGATTGGAGTAGTAGTATTCACAATAGCCAAGAGGCAGAAGCAAACCAAGTGTCCATTGATGAATGAATGAATAAACAAAATGTGGTCTGCACATACAAGGGAATATTATTCAGCTGTTAAAGAAAGGAAATTCTGACACATGGGACAACATAGATGAACTTTGAGGACGTTATGCTGAATGAAAAAGCCAATCACGGTAAGAAAAATACTGTGTAATTCCACTTATGTGAGGTCCCTAGAGCAGTCAAATTCATAGAAACAAAGTAGAATGGTGGTTGCCAGGAGCTGGAGGGAGGGGGAAATGGGGAATTGTTATTTAATAGGTCAGAGTTTCAGTTCTACAAAATGAAAAAGTTCTGAAGATTTGCTACACAACAATGTGAATATACTTTACTGGACTGTATACTTAGAAATAATTAAGATGGTAAATTTTATGATTTCTTGCTACATAACTGAAAAAAAACCTACATAAACTTGTTCATTTGGGAAGCCACAACATGAAATCATTTGGAAACTAACAGGTGAACTCAGCTAAATTAAAAACAAACAGTAGAATAAATTGTAAAATGACTGCATTTCAGAGAGGCTCACTAAAATAAAGCCATTGCCTTTTTTAGTGAATCTAATTTATAGCCACGATTTTATGTTAAAACGTTGAGGGAAATCATTATAGGTTTTTAAAGGAGGGAGAATTAGGAAAATTATGTTTGAAGATGTTTCAGGGGTCAGTAAGAAGGATTAGAGTTCATAGGAATAAGAGATTCCTGAGCAGAGAGAGTCAGTCATCAGGAAGCTTCAGTGAGGAGTAATTTGCAATTGTCCTTTAAAGATAGGTAGGATTTAGATGGAGATGAGATTGTATAGGTGGTTTGTGAGGAGTGGCAAAAAGAAGTGAGGTACAGCTAAGTAAGGGAGAGTTTAAATGCCAGGATAAAAGGTTGAAATTTGATTTGGTAAACTTGAGAGATTCAAAATAATCATTGTAATTAACATTTACAGAATACTTTCATGTTCCTTATCCTGTGTGAGCCTCAGAACAATTGTGAAGAAAGGACCTTCACTTGTAAAGAACCTGAAGCTCCCAGGCCTGGACACCAGATCATGTTATACTTATATAGCTTTTTGAGCAGTAGAATGATGTGTGCTCTAAAAAGTTCATTTTTAGTGGCTGTATGTAGGATGAATTGTAGGAAGAAAGGGACTCAAAGCAGGGAGACCAATTTAGGAAGCTGTTGCAGTTGTCTAGTAAATCTAGAGTGGGGACTTTAGAAACAAAAACAAAGTATTAGGTCTGAATATTTAACAGAACCATAGACAGTGTACATTTTAGGGGCCTTCAAGGTCTTTTGATACCACTGGTCCCTGACCTCTGGTTGGGTACACTCTTGTTAATTTTATTTTATATAGGAGACAACTGAGGGCAGAGGTTAAGTGAATTAGTTGAAGAACTAATGTCTTCATTGTTGTGTTTATCATAACTTTTAATATTTATAGTTCTTTTTCTCATTTGTTAAAGCCTTGCTAACCTAGAAGATCCTTATTGTAAGACACCAACAAAAAGTGCCGTATTACCCTACCACTCTGTACCCAGAGATCAATATTATTCATTTTTTGATCCCACATACCTAATGCTGTTTTTAATTTTGATGAAGTTTGATTTATCAGCTTTTTTCTTTAATGTATTGTGCTTTTGGTGCTGCATGTAAAACCTTATTGTCAAACCCACAGTCATGTACATTTTTTCCTATATATTTTTTAGAAGTTTTTTAGTATTACATTTAATATTTAGGCATATAATTCATTTTTAGTCAATGATATAAGGTATATATTGATGTTCTTTTAAGTTTTCCCCCAGCACCATTTGTTTGAAAGACCATCCTTTCTTCATTGACTTCCTTTGTAGTACCTTTGTAAAAATTTAGTTGACTTTATTTGTGAGGTTCTATTTTTAGCTCCCTGTCAATTCCTTTGTTTTATATGTCTATCCTTTACCTGTTCCATACTATCTTGATTATGATAATAAGTCTCAAAGTCAGGTAATCCTCAATTCTAGCTCCTTGTCTTTTCATATAAATTTTAGTATAAGCTTGATGATATCTACAAAAAGCTGACAGATTTTGATTGGGATTGTGTCAATCAAACTGGGGAGAATTGACGTCTTAACAATATTGTCTTCCAATACACGACATTGGTATAGCTCTCTATTTAACTCTTCTTTGGTTTCTTTATCATGTTTTGTAGTTTTCCACATAGACATCCTGCATATATTTTGTTAGATTTATATCTGTTTCTGGGCTTTTTGGTGTTATTATGAATGATATTTTTTAAATTTCAGATTCCAATTGCTTTTTGCTGGTACGTAGGAATACAGTTCACTTCTGTATATTGATCTCATATACTGCAACCTTACTATACTTAATTTTTAGTTCAAGGAGGTTTTTTTTGTGTGCATGCATTTTTTTTGAGGATCTTTTGGGGTTTTCTAAATAGGTAGGCATGTCATTTATGAATAGAGCCAGTTTTCTTTCCAATCTGTATGCCTTTTCTTTTTCTTGCATTATTGCACTAGCTGAGACTTTTAGTACAGTGGTGAATAACAGTTTTGAGAAAAGATATCCTTACCCTGTTTCAGATCTTGGGGAAGAAAATCATTAAGTATGATGTCACTTACAGATTTTTCATAGATACCTTTTTTAGTTTAGGGAAGTCTGCTGAGAGGTTTATCATGAATAGATGTTGAATTTTAATGGTGGCTTTTCTGCCTTCATATGATACCTGGTTTTTTGTATTTAGCCTACTGGCATGGTGAATTACACTGATTAATTTTCATATGTCAGACTAGCCAGACTTTCCTGGAAGGAATCCCACTTAGTTGTTGTGTATTTATTATTTATTTTACATATCACTAGATTTAATTTGCTGAGGACTTTTTGCATCTGTGTATTGCTTTTTAAAAGTAACAGTTGACTTCCAGAATATCTCATTTTCATGTGGATTGTGAAAAAATAAAGCTGCTTTAGAGATCATGATTTCTTTGTTACTGCTTTCCTAAAGTTTATTGTTTTTCTACATTTCATAATTTGAAAGATTGGCTATATGTAGTTAGGACTTTAGATAAAAATCTGAGAAATTTGGATGATTGTACATTTTTAGATAATTATTTGACAAAAAAAGCAAGACTAACCCCTCTTTAAGAGATGCTATTTGACTGCTTGTTTTATAGTGTGTTTTAGATGTTTTTTT
This sequence comes from Rousettus aegyptiacus, assembly GCF_014176215.1. Classification (NCBI taxonomy): domain Eukaryota; kingdom Metazoa; phylum Chordata; class Mammalia; order Chiroptera; family Pteropodidae; genus Rousettus; species Rousettus aegyptiacus. The sequence goes on along the minus strand of NW_023416307.1, from coordinate 122,496,739 downwards.
CTTTTAAATTGTTTTTTTCCCCCTCATTTAAGATTTTGGAGCTTACTGTTTCAATATATTAAGTTAGCCTTATTAATATCCCTTTACTGGTGATTTTCATATGACTAAAGAATTGGGATACATCAATCCAGAATGGAAGCTTTAACGAATGACCTCCCAAGAAGAACATAATTCTGGTGTTGTTCCAGTGATGAATGGCTATACTGTTCGCTGTTTGTTTTAAAACTTCTTCAGGAATATATTTGATAAATCATCAGCAATTCTGTGCTAGTCAATATGGGAATATTAGTATCAAGAGTGATCAGTTTGACAACTTAAATTCAAGTCTGAAGGGAAAAATTAGGACCACAGAGCTCAGGGAATAATGGAAACCATTCTTGCTGATATGATTATTTCTTCTTCCATAATGGTACCTAGAGATCTGGCATAGTTTTACTGCCGACAGCTGGATAATAGAGGATTGCTGTGTTGTGGGTTCAGGATTCAAATGGTCCTTTTGTAGTGTAAACATTTGTAAATTTGTCCAAACTTTTAAATTGTGCATAAGTTAAATAAATATCTTATGCTTACCCCTCTCATATGTGCCCAGGCAGTTAAGTGCCAGAAACAGGGATATTAAGACCTCACCCTCCTAGGAGTAAACAGAAGAAGTCTTACAGAGAAATCAATATTGAGGATGGATAAGATATTATAATGTTTTACTTTTTTTTTTACTCTTATGTAAAACATTAAAACATTTAGATCTATTTCCATAGGAAAGCTTTTAAAAAAGTAGACTCTCTGGTTCAAAGGGTGTGAATATTTTTAAAGATTTTGAAACGTGTGAAATGTCCTTCTTATACCCAAGATAAAACAATCTGACCTGCAAAAGGTATAGTTTCTTGGATGTGTCTACCTGATAAAGTTGAATGACAATTTGGGTCCTGGTGTCCAAAGCAAAAAAGTTACATATGGGGATTTTAATTTTGGGTCCATGAATTTCTTAGGATGATACGTAAATCTCTGTGTGTGCACATTTTTTTTCTGGAGAAAATGTGCATCACATTTTCAAAGGGGTATATGATTCAAAAAATGTTGAACCATCATATTTTTAAAAAGAGGATAGATAACTGAGCGACCTCTGTAAATTCATTTTTAGGAATCCTTTTGCAGCCTACATTAATGGAGCATGTGTTACAGAGTTTAAATTTAACTTTTAGATTAGGCTTCAAGTATGTGGGAAATTAACAATTTATTGAATGCTTTTTACTGCCTAGAAAGAAAACCTCTCATTCATTAATTCATTTCATTCTCACAACATTTATACAAAGTAACTATGTCTGTTTTACTGATGAAGAAACCAAGATTCAAATTAAAAAACTTGCCTAAGGTTACAAAGCTAGTAAGAGGCCACATATGAAAGAAGCAGGTTATTCTTCCTGCTCTTCCATACATTATCTCCAACCTATACACTGGCATTGTACAGGTGCTGTTGACATAATATTGAACACAACAGATCCTTTTCCCATTCCTCTGTCTCTCAAAAAGAAGGTAAGGGGAACAAGTGTGCAGAGTAATAAAACTGCTGGGATTTCCTTGAATTTTCAAACTGAAATTATTTCATATTCCCTATATTGGTCCATTTTTTCTTTTAAGAATGCTAGGAATGCTTTACTCAATTTTCTTAGTCTCCCAATATCCTTATGGAAAAACATCTATTTATATGAATTCCCAAATGAGACTGATTGTCTCATTATCATATAGTCTATCAGCAGAATCAATGGAGGACCAGATTTTCTAATATTTAATATTATTACACAGTAATCACCAGTCTGCATATTAGAAAAAAATTAAATTAGTTTTTAAAGCTACATGTAAATTTATTAAGTCTTCTATAAGAGTACTTGATTTCTTTTCCTTCCGTTCAGGGATTTAAAAAATAGAAAAGGGTCCAACGTGTTTCTCTCCTTTGGGGGTGGGGGAGAAAGACCAAAACCCTTAGGATCTAGAATGTCTGGCAATGATGCCCTAGAGGATACACGCCACAACTTTAGACATACAGGGTTTCCTGTCAGGGTATTTACTCTGAAGTGGGGGAAGGATTCTTATAGAAGCAACTAGGCTTAGAGAAATGTGAAGCTACTCTTGGCAGAGGTTGAGCTGTGGAATGAAGCGCTTTGCTTTAGGACTGTGGCTGAGGAGCTTTTGGTGATATTCTGATTATGAGCCCACAAGAGATGTGGAGTTTGTGCAGGACATGACAACAGAATGCTTTATTTCATCATACAAGCCAAAGAGAAGAGTGAGTTTCAAAAAATGTGGATCCATGTTTAAAACTTGGAAAATGTTTTCTCTTTGTTTTCTGTTTTGTTCTGTTTTGTTTTTATACTTCTGAGTAAAAAAAATAAATTCCTACTAGATTGCAGTGCCTCCAGCAATGTTAGCTAGTACCTTGAAATCTAGTTTAATTTGATTTAGCACATGACAATGAAGTGCATGTTGTCCAAGAAATTTTATTCTCTTCATTATCATGTGATAATGGGGAAGTCTTTTGAAGAGTTTTACTGTACTCCAAATCATTAACAAAAATTGTTATAAAAGTAGTTAAAAGCACAGGTAGGCTTTATAGGTTGAAAACCTAGATTCAAAACCCTTCTTCATTAGCTCTGAGTTCTGTTACCTTGAGCAAATTTCATATCTGCTGAGCTTCATCTTTGAAATGAAAATAGTAGTAGTAATAACTTCCTTCTAGCACTGTTATGAGGATTATATCGAATATATGGAAAACTCCAGTAATATACTAAGATTACTTAGGTATACTGTTTTTATTTTCTTTAGAAAGTGGTGAAGATAAATGGATTGTCTCTCAGCTTAAAAATACTTGGTTTTCTAACCACTCCCTCAACAAATTAGCTTCTTTGCCACCCTCCTACATCTTCCCCTGAAATTGCTACAAGAGCCCTCTGACCTCTAAGTCACCTAATTGGTACCAGTGTTAAAGTTATAAGGTGAAATTGCAAGACTTAAATATCTTGCCAGCAATATAAGTATCTATTTTGCATCTAACTTGGTATATGTAATACAATATTAGTCAATTAATCTAGAAACTTGGATAAATTCAACAAAACTCTCCCTCTGGTGTCACTAGAATTAAAGAGGCTTTTCACTGTGGACAGTGAACTCAAGAAACTGAACTCAAGAATGCCTCTTTCACCCTCAATTATCTTTATTTTTGAAACTATGAGTCAAGATTTTTTCTTTAGCAGCACAGGGCATTTTACAGACAGATTGATTAGCTTATTTTCCAGTTTTTATACACCACAACGTGCAATTAATTTCCATGTTTTCCACATACAGTAAAAGAGTAAATTTTTATAACCAATTCAGTGCCCATAAGAATATCTGGTTCAGTGTAGGTATTTTCTTATTTACTTATGAGATGCTGTGAGAGTTGAGCAGAGAAAGACAATTTACACAAAGAGAGCTCAGAGAAAGGTTCAGGTGGGCAATGGCATTTGGGCCTTTATGATCATGATGATCTTGTATATATAGTGAGAGGTAGAAGGGCATTTCAGGGTGAGAGAGCTGCAAGAGCCAGGGCCCAGAGGTGGATGTTGTATGTAGTTAACTTTAGTATATATCATTCTGTCTCTTATCAAGTATAAATTCTATTGCTCTGGTGTCATAATGTGCTTCTAGAGACATTGGAACAAAATGAAGCTAGCAAGTTTCCTTTAGGATAGGTTGAATAAAATTTAGTCTCTCCCTTGGAATTTGATTTGTCATTTGAGGGTTGAATAGCAAAGGTAAGCAAGGTGCTTACCTTCTGAGCCTTAATTTTCTCATCTTTGAAAAAGAAGTCAATAAATAACTAGATTGCAGGGTATTTTGAGAATGGAATGAAATGGTGTGTGTATGAGGAGTCTAGTACATAAAAGGCCACTGTTCTTTTGGTGGTTACCGATAGTAGTATTTGTAATGAAATTAGTAATAATACATTGTTTAAGGTGAAGAAATGTTTCGTTACCCAAAAAGAATCCTTAGTACATTGCAGCATAACTGCTTTGTAAGTCTTTTTAATTCTGGTATCAATCACACATATTCCACAGTGCCACTTATGTAATGTAACTACAGTTTTGTCTTCTCATACTATTCAATTTTTTTCTCCGAATATTTCACATAAACATATAGAGTAGTAGTTGCTTATTCTGCAGATTCACCATAGCAGATACCATGAAGTACAGATGACACTTTCCTACAGAAGTCTTTTCATAGTGATATTTAATTCCTTCCTTATCCCTTATTCAAGCTCCCCTGAAAGTTCAAATTTGTACAAATTACAAGAAGATCTTTCTAAGAAAATTGATTCAGCCAATAGTTTTCTCATAAGAAGCTTTAAAGATGAAGAAACTAAGACTTAGCGAGACTTGTCTTCAAAGGTAATTGGTGCCAAAACTAGGATTCAATGTTTTTTTTTTTTCTCAGTAGGACTCTTTCTTAAGTATATTCCATTCTGCCTCTTACCAAGTACATCTATGCTGTAAACCTGTATTGATCTTAAGAGTTGGGGTGGCAGAGGAGAGAACAAGTTCTGTTAGAAATATTACATGGACGAGTGATTTTTAAGTTCTAACAGCTTCTTACAGTATAATTCACATGCAATACAATTTACCCATTGAAATTGTACAATTCTGTGACTTTTACTATAGTCACAGTTTTGTAACACATCCCCACAATTAATTTAGAACATTTTTATGACTCCAAAAGGAAACCTCACACATCTTAGCCATCATTGCCCAATCTCCCCATCACCTCCAGCCTTAGGCAATAACTGATTAATTTCTGTCTCTCTAAATTTCGTATGTTCTGGACATTTTATGTAAATGGAATCATACAATGTGTGGTATTTTGTGGCTAGTTTCCTTCATTTAGCACACTTTTCAAGATTTATCTGTGTTGTAGTATATATCAGTATTTCCTTCTTATTGCCTAATAATATTCCATCATATGGATATATCACATGTATCCATTTATCAGTTGATGGACATTTGAGTTTTTTCCACTTTTTGATATTATGAATAATGCTGCTATGAATATTTGTGTACAGGTTTTTGTGTGGACATACGTCTTCATTTCTCTTGGGTATGTACCCAGGAGTGGAATTGCTAGGTCAAATAGTAACTTTATGTTTTATCATTTGAGAAACTGCCAGCCTGTTTGTCAAAGGGACCACACCATTTTATATTCCCAACAGCAGTCTAAGAAGGTTCTATTTTTCTCCACATTCTCACCAGCTCTTGTTATTTTTTATTGTGTCTTTCTGCGTTCCATCCTAGTGAACATGAAGTAGCATCTCATTGTGGTTTTGATTTGTATTTTCCCTGATGGCTAATGATATTGAGCATCATTTTATGTGCCTTTTGGCCATCTGTGTATCTTCCGTTAAGAAATATTTATTCAGATCCTTTATTCATTTTTAAATTGGATTTTATTTTTAATGTTGAGTTGTAACAGTTCTTTATATATTTCTACAAGTCCTTTATAAGATAAATGATTTGTAGAATTTTTTCCCATTCCGTGAGTTGTCTTTTCATTTTTAAATGCTGTTCTTTAAGGTATGATTATCTACTTTATCTATTTTTTGTTGTCCTTGCTTTGTCCTTGCTTACAGCTTTAGGTGTCATATCTAGGAAATCATTGCCTAAATCCAAAGTCTCAAATATTTATACCCATGTGTTCTTCTAAGAGTTTTACATTTAGATTTTACATTTAGACCTTTAATTCATTTGAGTTAGTTTTTGTATATGGCGCAAGGAAGGGTCAGCTTCATTCTTTTGTATAATACCCCCTTGTCTCAGTACCATTTTTTGAAAAGACTGTTCTTTTCTCCATTGAGTTGTCTTGGCAAAGAAAATGATTCTTCACCATTACTTTTGAAGGAGACATAAATGATAGAAGTGAAAGCATCCTAGGTAAATTATATAGAGTGTAAGGTCAAGATATTTAGATTAGAGAATCCTCTGCCTATGGTGGACATTTGGAAGCCATTAATAATAGATGAGACATATTCCGAGGAGCAGTTACAATATGGAATTAGAGTGAAGTTGTAGTGGTAGAACTCTATCAAGAAATGACCTGATGGGCTCTATCTCTTCTGTTGAAATAAGTCATGAAATCTTCAGTTAACAGGATGAGTATATAGAGAAACTTTGAGAGAAGTTTAAGAGGCAAAAAATCCTATAAATTTATAAGAAAAAGAAAGGCAATATAGAAAAAATAAAAGTGGTTGAGATAGAGCATGATAAATATAGTTTATAGTTTTATTTTCTCCAAATAAACACAGAAGCACAGTAGACACAATTAACTGAATGCCAAAACAGTGGAAAGAAAATTGGAGTCAGAATTTTTTGGTTCCGATCCTAACCTACACTAGGTATGCAATCTTGAATAAGTCACTTACCCTTCAGAATACTAGCTGGTATTTACTGAATCCCTACCATATTCAGGGCTTTGTGCAAGCTTCAACATCCTTTTTTGTAAAATGAAGATGCCGTAAAATTAATTACTTTGAAAACTTTTGTAAAGAACCATATACATAGAAGAGGTTATTATGCTTGAAATTTAGAATTTGTTCAGTGTAGTAGTAGTAGTAGCAGCAGCTTATGGTATGTGTTTTCTGCAAGGTACTTTGTATCTGTATTTTTATAATGAAATTAGTGTTCAGTGGTTATGCAGGTTGTACAGTCAGTAATCATTAGAGCATTATTCTAATCCAGTTGTGCACGATTTCTTTATACCATCTTGCATTTATCTTGAAAGATCTTGGTTTGTGAAGGGTCAGGGTAGATAGGGTAGCACCAGTAAGATTTAAATTTTAGTCATATGCAAGCCTAAGATACAATTCCTAAGGGTTGATGAATCCTGAGATTGGTGATCTCAGAGGTGAGGTGGAACAGTTTCATATGTTAATAAGGTCAAAGGTATATCCCATTTGGTTAACTATAAGTTTCAGAAGAGCTAGATGTTATGAAGCACAGTCATATAATGATAGTTTATCTGTGTGTTGGCTGAAATCTTGGTAATTTCTGTTCAGGAGACAGGGCAAAACAGAACAGCGGTGAGGTAATGAAGTTACGATGGAAAGTAGAGGTAAGTGCAAGAGGCCAAAATAATATTACAGCTTGTGGAGATGGGCAGACTTTGCCTTGAACCATGAGACAGTCGCTTTTTAAAATTAATTATTATATTCATATCCTTTTGAAGACCCTTCTCATTCCACCAATAAGGTGCCTGTTGTTAATTTCTAAATGTCATGGAACTGAGCATCTTTTGAGTACTTCATAGCTGTTATCTCAGCCCCTTGCTTTCTTATCCTTTCCATGGTTGATTTGAGAAACATTATTTGGGAATGTAAAACTAATAGACAAGAAAGAATACAAGAAAAGAGCAGAACAGTTTTTTTCCTTGATTTATCCTGTGCCATTATCTTTTTGACAACAGGTATAAAGTTCAAGCTTTAGTTGTTATCCTAGTGCTACTACTAAATTATCAAGTAGTAGACATGCTTCTCTTTGATGAAGGTTAGCTGTTGGCAATGTCATCAGTTGGCACAGGGGAAACAAAGAACTTTGAACTCTAATTCTGATTTGCAAAGTTTCAGTTCCTGTATAGAAATCCATGATGATTGTCTATGAGAATAGATCTGTGATGGAAATATGTATAGGAAAGATAATTAATACATATTGAGCCCATGCTTTATGTAAGGCAATCTAAAGTACTTAAAGATGAATTCAGAGTCTCAGAGGTCACAGAGGCCCTGAGCTTTTTTGTTTAGATTGTTCTGCTTCTCAGAAATGGCAGAAATGGAATTTAGAAGAAAGGACAGCTGAGTTGAGGCACATTATTTGAGAAAAGGTAATGCTGTGAGCTAATTTTGCATGCACATGTGTGTAGATGTATATTTAATAAATGATGGGGACTAAGGAAAAGAGGGAAATAAACATGATTTTTAAATCTAGTTTACCCCTCTCCTATGTAGTGTTCAAGAGCAGGGAATCTGAAATTAGACTTGCTAGGTTTCCAGTGTCTTTCTTCTTTTCACTACTTTATATAACAAGATGATGCCTGACTTCTTACCCCTTGTGAACACTGAGCATCGAACCTTTTGGTGTAAAGGAAAACTGTAATTGGTGTGAGGGATCTTAAGCTGTGCTACGTGGAGGTTATAAATTGATTGCCAGACCAACGACCTCAACCTTGTAGTCTGTGCCGACCAACTTCACTTAAAAACACAGATTAGATTCTTGATATTTTGCAACAGTATGCTAAGAGAAATGCTACCCACTTGTCCCTTAGACTATCCCAGCTGTCTTCCAATATCAAGTCAAATTATCAGAAAGCTGCAAGCCTGAACTGTGTTCCTTTAGCTCTTGTAGAAACTCTCACTGAACTATGATTTTATGATAAGTCCTTGATTTTTGTGATAGATCGATGTAAGAATCATCTATGAAGAATGTTTTTACATCTTTTGTATCATTGTTAAAGATTTCGGTTTTTAATCAGTTTTTGCTTTACAAAAGTTCATATGCAAATTTCTTCTCCAGGTAAGTGTGCTGATAAATTATTAAGCACTTTTTTAACAGCTAATGAAAAAATACAAAGTATTTCCATTTTTGCTTTGGTTCCAGAAAATTCAAAAGTATTCAGTTGCAGTAACTCGCCTTAGTTTATGTTTCTGATTCAGGTATCTGTCTCTATGTCCCCCAGTCTTCACTGAGTTTATAAAATATACGTAAATTTTACAAGTTCTTTTTTGGAAGTAAGGTAGATTTTTAATAAGTAATTGGTATTACAACAGAATTGTATAGTAATATAGAGATCCATTCCAAGCCTCAGTATTCCTAATGAACGTAGCACCTGAGCAGAGATGTGCCTTTCAAAATGTATAGCATTAGAACTGAGGAGTCAAATGCGATCATTAAAAACTCTTGAGAAAGAAGTAAGTGCAGTTCTGCTCACACTTCCTTGTAAGAGATCCACAACCTCAATTCAGGTTTCCTGCAGATTTTTGGGTCATTTATAAGCTTTGAAAGACAGATTCCCTACTCCCTTCCTCACTAAGAGCTAGCAGAAGAAAGTATAGAATGAATTAAACTCTTGTTTGAGATCTACAGACTAGAGCAAAACTGGACTGCTGAGTCTAGTCTTATCCTTCCCAGAGGTTCCAAGAGCACCTCCACATGGTAGATAGTTCCCACTGTTGAGCAGACTACATGTGCCAAATAACCTGCTCTACTGTATTGTAGCAAATGAAGTTGGGGGAAGCTGAGAGCTCATAGACAACTACAGCTCTGTTTACTCATGAGGTCCTTACTTTGGATATAACAGAAGCCAGCCTGCTCAGCTTTCTCACACATGCTCACATTCATTCTCATGTTTCATAACCTCTGGTTCTCCTACTTAAACAGTTTTTGTGCATGTGTGTGTCTATTTAGCTAATGCATCATCAAGCTATTGTTCTTTCATTGTAACATTTGAGTGTTCACATTGTAAGTGGTATTTATGTTCTCATAATTTTTCTTTTTGAATTTTGTGTTATAAAATATTTCAGACAAACAAAAAAATAAAGAGAAACACACAAGGACCATTACCAGGCTTTTTCAAACTTATATACTTATATTACATATGCATGTATCCATAAATAATATATAGTACTACTTTACATGGTTTTAAATTTTATGTAAGTCATTCACTGGGCAAGGTACTAACCTCTCTGTTATTCCATATCTCTGCATGTAAAATGGCAATAATGACTGTTTAATGACTGGAACATCGGGGGTGGGGGGCTGGAATGAGAACAGTGGGCAAGGACCTTATCATCATGTTCTTTGTGTAACATATATGAGTGTTTGGACTTTTTCATATAAGTAACAGAAAGCTTTGACAGACGTTTTCTTTTAAAACAGTAGTATGACAGAATAAATTTTCACTTTATTTAAAATTTTAGCTTTATTCAGTCTGTGCTAATACTGAACTAATGAAGAACTTCTAAAAAATTTACCTTCCTTTTGGTTCTGTCATGCAGGCTTTGCTTCATTTCTATGTCCTGTGTTTGCTTCTGTTTCCCAGCTAAAGTTTATGTTAAAAGATTGGATCACTTTTGGTTTAGAGTAGAACTTTCATAATGTAAGGGAGACCATAAATGTCATGGGTTATCTATATTGCCTGTGTTTTGTCTTGACAGAAATTCTGTATTCTGGCTCCTTTTCCTACGTAAGACCTTTTTTAGTGTTTCCCTTATTTCAGGGAATAATTTCTAACAGTACACTTATTTATATACATTCTCGGTGACCAAAAAAGAAACAAAAATGTACATGAGGTTTGCAGCAACCTTCGCCTTTTGGGTACCTGTGAGAAATGAGGTTATTTACTATATCTTCAGTTCTGACATATATCTGTTACCAAAAGTATTTTTTCAGAATATTCTCCCTGTTCTATTGTAAAGTCATAGAGAAAGTTTGGGGTTCTTTAGGTAGATCACAGAATTCAACAGACTGTATCTTGTCTCAGATTAGAATCAGTATATTATTTATGATAGAAATCAAATTAACCAGTAGTTCTTCAAATTTCTTATTTCCTATTTATTTCATCCAGACACAAAACGGGTTCAAGGAGAAAAGTTCTTTCCTACCTTTTAATATTTTGAGCTGCCTATGTTTGGGATTCAAAGTATTTTTGGTGCGTATTGCTTAACTGGGCTGAAGATTATCTCATGTGACAGCAGAGATCTCTTGTTTTGGAATTGCCATTACTTTCTAGAACAGCCACTCTGTACAGCAGCCAACATGCCCTGGATCTTCCTGCTTCATATTACAGTGATACTGCTTTGTCAGGGTAGAATTCAGCCTCACAGGGCTGGAGTCAGTCTCTGCTGACCTCATGCCACAGTACAGCATGTTCAAATCTGGGAGAAACCAGAGGGTTATTCGGCACATTCCTCCTCCTTCTCCCTCACAGGCATGGAACCCTCACTCTCCTCAGAAACCGTATGTTGTATATGTGTGTGTATCTGTCTTTTTAAAATCTTTTTCTTAATTCTATAATTCTACAGCTTTAAGTGGGGACTGGTTGAACAGACGGACATAGGAAATGTTTTGAGCTGCTGAAACCTAGCATTTTTCAGCAACAGATCTCAGCCACGGGCATTCGCTATTTTTGAACTGACTCATATGAGGTTGCAGTAATCAAGAAGGCTGTTACTTGTTTCCTAGTTGTTCATTTTACCCACAGCTATTTGGGCAGAATGTACAGAGTGCTCTTTGGCTATGTGGACATGCTCAGATTATACTGGAGTGTCCCGACTTCCCTGTATGGCAGGCTGCTTCAGTGCAGAGTCAATGTCATTCTCACTTTCTGAGGCTAAATAGTTATTAGAAAATACGTGTTTTCTTCAGTGAACAAGAATTCGATTTGCTTTGCCAGCTTAGGAAAAGCTTTGGTTAAATTTGAAGATGCCAGGCATGCATAACAAATAAGAATTTGGAAAAAAGCCATTTGAAATTTCTCACATTAAAAAAAGTTTCTTGCTAGTCAGCTACTTGTTTTCAGTGTATTTTTCCCAAAGACTTGGCAATTTTCTGAATTCTAAAGCAGTATGTATGTGTCTCAGTGCTAATAAGTTCTTGTCTCTGTATCAGCAGAACAGGTCCCTGAGATAAGCTGGATAGAGGATGATCCAATTTTATGCAACACAACTACCATTTTCACATTCCATCCGTATTCTTAAGTAGAAAATGGCCTAAAGCTTGATTTTTACCATGTTCTTTTGAGTTGGTTTTATAAATGATACATAGCTATTTTCTAAGAGATAAATGCTAAAGCAAACCAGATTTTTAAAAATAATTTTTAAATTTTTAATTATAGTTGGATTACAATATTATATTAGTTTCAGGTGTACAACATAGTGATTAGATATTTATATAACTTATGAAATGATCACTGATAAATCTGGTACTCATCAGAAATCATATATAGTTATTACAGTGTTCTTGACTAATCCCTATGCTGTACTTTGCATTCCATAACCATTTTTTAACTGCCAATTTGTACTTCTTAATCCCTTCCTCTTTTTCACCTACTCTCCCAACCTCTCTCCCATCTGGTAGCCATCAAAATGTTTTCTGTATCTGCGAGTTTGTTTCTGTTTTGTTTATTTTGTTCTTTAGATTCCACATGTAAGTGAAATCATATAGCATTTGTCTTTCTCTGTTTGACTTAACTCCATTCAGCACAATACCCTCTAGGTCCATCCATGTTGTTACACATCCAAGATTTTCTTCCTTTTTTATGGCTGAATAATATTCCATTGTATATATGTACCACTTCTTTTTTTATTAATTCATTCATTGATGGACACCTAGCCTCCATATCTTGGCTATTGTAAATAATGCTGCAAAGCAGATTCTTTGTAATTTCACTTAACGCACATTAATATTGTTTGTCATTGAGGCATTGGATTTAAGATCCAAACATTTTTCACTCTGAAATTTAATATTAAATTTCTTATGCTTTACAGTTGATCATTTAAATGCCAGCTTTGTTAACAGTTTTGTGCCTGTGATCTATACCCTTTTTTTCCTGTTTTTTTTTTTTTTTTTTTTTTGTTCTATATCTTGGATTTTAAAACCCTGGCATAGTTCTTCTTATTCCGAGGTTATAAAAGGTCAGTTTACTTACCTATTCATTCTATTAAGAATGCTAGCCTAGGTTGAATGGGATAGTCAGAAGAAAAGAATTCTTAAGAGAGCCCTAAAGGACAGGGAGTGGAGGAGACCCAGTGGTAAAACAGAAGTTAACTCCTTTGTTTCCATTATTGACAGTCTCAAGGGAGGAGGGAAATGTAAACCATACTTTAAATATTCTTGAGTTGATTTTATTTTCTCTGTTGATAGCATTAATTTGTGAAAAGAAGAAGTTTGCTAAAAACATATACTTAGTTCCTGAGTAAATAAATGATTGTAGATTAAACTGATTACCTACTTCCCTACCCACGTGTCTCTCTCAGTGATACTAGTCATCAAATCTGATGAACTAAAATAGTCTCATTGAAACAATAATTAAAATGTTTAGTTAGCATCTAGAATTTGTAATATGATTATTTGTATATATCAAACTGCTATGCTTTGTGAAGAGTTCATTCTAAACTGGAAAATAAACATTTTGAAGGAATACTCAAGAGGGGGAAAATGTATCTGATTCTTGGAAATAAATGGAGAATTTTAGAAAACTGGGACGTTATAGAACCCATTTTATAAATGTTGAACATATCTATATTTTTTAATTCATAAGATTATAAGATCCCCACATGTTGACCTGTTCTAAAGATTAATAATTCTTTTTCCTTTCTTAATAACCTTGTAACACTACACATTTGTATGTTTATGCTAAAAGACATATATGTAATACAGACAAATCCTTCACAATATTGACGTTGCCTGAGTTTTCTGTACAAATGCCTAGAATTTACAGTGGCAATTTAGAGCATACATGTGTAATCACTTGGTCATATGTAGGTGCTGTTTCTTTTAAACAAATGTTATTTACATTGGACCGTCACTATATTAAACAGTGAACTTTCAAAAGAAAAAAATAAAACTTCCCTTACATCTAAACCTTCAAACTGCTACTTAACCCAAATCTCATCATTCTATAGTGTTCAGCATGTTATATATAGATTAAATCCCATGGGAACAATACAAAAGTCTATCTACATTATTTTGTTATTGTAGGATTTTTTTTTAATTGAGTTCCATTCAAAAGAAATAGCTAGCATAGTGATTTGATGAGAAACATACAACACTGCACCAGAAGGAGACTATTTCAAGTTTTAGCATTTTCCTGCTCCCAGTACTCAAAATACCTTATGTCCTCTTTAAAATTAGCGGACTCATGTGAATATATTGTATCCCTTAAGACTACTAGAGGGGAAAAAAAGGTCAAGAACTCTGACTTAAAGCTTAAAACATTTGTCAGATTATTTTAATTAATACCAAAAATGATTAAATTGCAGTTCCAGTATATTCTTTCTGTAGTGGAGGGTGGTATAAACCAATCCTTTGTTCATTGAACAAACAATTATTGAGTCTATGAGAGTTTAGAATTTGAGATGGGCTTGGGAGATATCAGTGAACAATACAGACAAATCCTCTGTCATGCAGCTCATGTTCAAGAAGATGGCAACAAATACAATCCTAATTAAACTGGAATATATTGAGGATGGGCTATAAAAATGGCAAAACTGAGTAAGGGAGATTGAGAGTGCTGGGGATAGACTGCCATTTTTAATGGGATAGGAAGTGTAAGCCTCATTTTAAAAGAGACATTTGAGGAAAGGCTTGAAAGCAGGTTAGCAGGTTAGCCATACAACTGTCTGAGGAATGAGCGTTCCCAGTAGAGGGTACAGCAAGAACAGAGTGTTCCTGATGTATACAAGGAATAAGGAAAAGGTTGCTATGACTACGAGAAAGGATAAGAAAGGAAAGAGTGGTAGGAATTGGGGTGTCAAAGATATAATTGAGTACCTCAGTTATCTTTTGCTATATAACAAAGCACCCTAAAATTTAGTGAATTAACCCAACTCTTCTGTTTGCTCTCAATTCTGTGAGTCAGCTGGGCTCAGCTGGGTGGTTTTTGTGCTGGTCTTGCCTAGGGGGTGCACTGTAGTTAGATGGCTCAGGTCGGGCCGGATTGTCTAAGATGGCCTTCCTTACATGTCTGGCTGTTGGTATTGGCTATTAGCTGAGGTTCTTTCCTTGTGTGGTATAAGGATTTTAGCCTGAACAGCTGTAAGGATGAAGTTGTCATTAACTGAGATGCAAAACCTTCTGGAGGTCTAAGTGTGAGAGAGAGCAAGCCCCAATGCACACTTTTCAAGTCTCTACTTTTGTGACATTTGGTAATGTTTCACTTGTCCAAACCCAGTTTCAAGGAATAGAAAAATAGGTACCATTTCTTGATGGGAGTAATAAGAAAGTCATATTATAAAGGAAAGGACATACTAAATTCGATAAATATGTAGCTCTTAACCACTCAGAGGGCCAGATCAGGTACGCCCTTGAAGGCCATTTTTAAATACTGGCTCTTCTTTGTTTTCTTTTTCTCCCCTCTCCTCTCCTCCCCTCCCCTCTGCTCCTCTTTTCTTTTCTTTTCTTTTCTTTTCTTTTCTTTTCTTTTCTTTTCTTTTCTTTTCTTTTCCTTTTCTTTTCTTTTCTTTTCTTTTCTTTCTCTTCTCTTCTCTTTTCCTTTTCTTTCTCTTTCTTTTTCTTTCTTTTCTTTCTTTCTTTCATTCATTCATTCATTCATTCATTCATATGAAGAGACTTCATTTAAGCAGAGGAGTGACATGATTTGACTTAGGTTTTTAAAAGATCATTCTGGTTGTAGAATTGAGAACAGATTATATAGTGGCAAGGGAGACTAGTGAGGAGGCCATTGTAGTAATCCAGACAAGATATGATCATGGCTCAGACTAAAGTAATAGAAGTGCAGATAATGAGAAGTGGTTAGATTTTAGATGTATTTTGCATATAGAGGGAACAGGATTTTCTGGTAGATTGAATGTAAAGTATAAGAGAAACGATTTTAGCTTGAACAGCTAGGAGAATGAATTTGTCATTAGGTGACACATGAAGTCTGCTTCTATGAGAAAGAGCAAGAGTTAAATTTGAGATGTCTACTAGACATCTAAGCAGGAATGTTAAATAGACAATTTTCTATATGAGTTTGGAATTTAGGAGAGCGATCTGAGCTAAAAGTATAATCTAAGAGGCATCACAATTAGGTGGTATTTAAAGTCATGAGACTAAATGAAGTCATCAAGAGTGAGAATGAGCGTAAGAAAAGGAAAAGGGACTGAGTCCAGAACACTCCAGTTTGAGAAGCGGAAGAGGAGAGAGTAGCCAATGAGGGTTGGAGGAAATCAAGAAAGGATGATAACTGGAAGCCAAGTATAGAAACTCTTCATAGGAAGAGAGAAACATCAGCTGTGTCAAATGCTGGTGAAAAGTCAGGTAAGATGCAGACTAAGAACTCATCTTTGGATTTAGTAAAGTGGAGTTGATTTGTCACCTTGACAAAACTTTTTGGTAGAATAAGATAAAAGCCAGTTGAGTAGGTTTGAGAATGGGAAAATAAATTTAGAGACAGTAAGTTTTAGACCACTTTTGTTTTACTTCACTAGGGAGCAGAGAAGTGGGGAAGTAACTGGTGGAAGAAATGAAGTCAAAGAAGTGTCTTTAAGGTGGGAGATGGGAAAAATCATACTGCTAGGAAGAGGAGAGGAAAAATTCAGTGGAGAGGAAAAATTGATCCATTTCTTTAGTTTATTTTATTTAATAAACTTAAGTGGCACTTACATATGCAGGCACTGTTCAAAGCACTTCACAAATATGGGCTCATTTAATGTAAGAATGAAGCAATGACAGGCCACTGAATTGCAAGTACTGTGGTAGGTATTGTAAAAAGTTCAAGGATATTTAGGACACAATCTCTGGCTTAAGTACTTGTGATCTATATTAGAAAATATAAAAACTTCCAAAAATAAAATAAGAAAGTAATGTATAACAAAAATTAAACAGTTTAGAAGTTCAGTGAAGGGAAATTACATTCAGCTGGTAAATGGGGAATATAAATAATCTGATACCAATTAAATGATTGGCAAAGAAGAGGAGGATATTGAAGAGGGGGCGAGGAGAGGAGAGAGTTAAAAGATAGACTAAAGACAGGGTTAGAAGTAGAAAGGAAAACATTTTATCATCAAAATATAGTCTAAAGAGGTCAAAAAAGCAGAAAAGACGGCCTCAGAAATACTCCTTTCTCTGTCACTATAATTGTCATCTTCATGTTTATAGTCTTAACCCCCATATATAAGGGGGAGGGAGATGGGGAAGGATGTGTGTGTGTGTGTGAACTGCATGTACATCTTTAGTACTCAAAGTACAGGGAGTCCTCCCTTAGATACATTGAGGTGCCTTTCTTTGATTTTAAAAGAGTTTGGGGAACAATTCAGCATTATTTTTCAGACAATATAGGAAAATTTGAGATTTATAAGTCCAGGAAATATGTTTAGAATATGTCCTTTAATTCTTACTTGTTTTTAATGAAAAGTATAGTTGTTGTTTGAGGTGGAAGGATAAGCAGAGTATATAAACTGTTTAGGTTGATATGTGGGTGGAAGAAAGTATGTTATGTTCAGTGGAAATGTGGGAGGAAAAGTTTATAAAGAATCATTTCTGGGGAGCATAGAAGCCTAATTCAAACTGACATTTTTTTCCCCCAGTGGTTCCTCATGCATATTGTCTAATTTGAAAAATTTTAATTATGCACTGACTAAGTTTAGGGAAGACATTTTTATGGAGGTCCAAATTAGCTCACAGAAAAAGAAATATGTTTGGCCAAATTACATATCAAACAATGATCAAGTTTACCCATTATTAAAGGAATGCAATTGATAATTAACATGAGATCTTATTTTTGCTTCTCAGACAAATTAAAATACAAAGATTTGATGCCTAGAGCTGGCACCATCATTCGTCTGCACTGTTAGTAGTAAGTGTAAATTGCTGTGATTTCTAGAGAACAATTTGGTAATCTCTATCAAAGTGTAAAACATATACACTCTCTAATATACTGCTACGAATTTAAATTATCAGTATATTCACAGAAGTTCACCAAGATATGTATATAAGTGTATTATAGCATTATTTATTATTTTTAAAATGGGATGAATTCGTTTTGATGCCCAATTGAAGTTCAGCATTAAATATCTTTGATACCCCTCTCCCTCAAAAGATGGTGCAACCTTCTTCCTTGTTGAGGAGCTGGATCCCATATTATACTGTTTTATGGTTATCAGGTGGATTCTCAGGAATATTTTTAGGTTTCTTAGAAATAAGGGCTTTTCATTTATTCTGTTAATCACTGTCACTGGAGATGAGGCATTCAGAATGAAAGATGTAATACTCAAAGATGATTCTCACAAAAGAGCTATTAGGAACAGAATGGGCAACAATAGGAAGCTGTTAATATAAAAACAAATCTTTTTAAGAAGTAAAGACTACACGGATGTGAGAATGAAATGGGAGAGTGAGTAGTATAGAGGAAGTTTACCATAATTCCACATCTTCAGATAATTTTTTAAATTTCTAAGAGCTCCATTTTCATTTTGAAGAACAGATCTGCCAACCAGGTCACAAAATTTAAGACAGTAGCAGAGGAAGATGGAATTTTTATTATATATTTCTTCTTAAACTAATGTTGCTTTTACATTGTATATCATTGCATTTACATTTATCATACATGTTTTATTAAATAGAGGTTATTTTATGAAACAATCCAATTTTTGCCTGTTTATCTTAATGTTTACCGCAGTACAAGCTTTGATAAATTGCTTGCATCATTTGGCACAGTGTTATTCTCTACTGAATTAATTATATGCCAGATTACCTCTGAGTTTTGGAGTTGGATAAGGAGAAATAGAGAGGAAGGCCAAATGTAGAATATCTGGAGAGCAGCTGTTTATACCTCAAACAATGAGCAAGATCTAAAGAACTACACTCATTTAATTACTTCATTTGGTGCATGAAAGTGGGATTAGAGAAAGCAAAAATGTCATTGGTTCTCACTTACCAGATGGTTGTGGTTTCGACTTCTCAGAGTAAACATTTTCACCTTGGAGGCAAGGGCTGTAGATTCTGTTGCCACTATGGCCCCTGTTGGCTCTAGAAAGAATATTAGCAAGAGACTGAGGCGTGAGAGACTGAGGCTCAAGAGACTGAGGTTCAGGAGACCTGGTTTATCATCTCAGCCCTACCACAACTAAATAAAACTTGGGGGTTTCAGTTAACATGCCAGAGCTTTCTTTTATTTCTCACCTACAAAATAAGGCTATTTCACAAGATCACTTCTCAAGATCTTTAAATTTGAAAAGGCTCAGGTGACTATCATGTACATGAATATATATGTACAGACATGTATAGATTGGTTTTTTAAAAATAAAATACATTGTCCAAGAGGGTCACTTTATAAGATATATACATGTTTAACC
The DNA here is from genome assembly GCF_014176215.1 of Rousettus aegyptiacus. Classification (NCBI taxonomy): domain Eukaryota; kingdom Metazoa; phylum Chordata; class Mammalia; order Chiroptera; family Pteropodidae; genus Rousettus; species Rousettus aegyptiacus. The sequence goes on along the minus strand of NW_023416307.1, from coordinate 122,477,658 downwards.
ACTATGCTATATATCTAAAACTAATATAATATTGAATGTCAGCTGTAATTGAAAAAAAATTTTTTAAAGCAGATTCCAGAGTCACCCTTAGATATCTGATTTAGAAGGTTTGGAACAGAACATGTGCATTTCTCTCTTGAAAAGTCTCATGCAGCATGAGGAATTGCTGCTATGCATACTCCAATATTTATTCACTTCTGAAAGCTGCCTCCCTCTATTCCCATGGCTAACTATACATTTGCTGTCCTCCTAGATTGGATAAAATGTAAGGAACTGTTATTCACTTCTGAATACCATCCACTTGTAGCACCCAAGAAATATGTGTTGACTTGAGCCCACCTTCAGAGACCTGATTTTCTCCAGAAGTAATCAGATTTTGTGATCAATTCCAGAGGTTCATAACAATCCCAGTAGGGAATTTCTTTGTCACACTCAAATTCCTTACTCTTTAGTTTAAGCCCAGCTTGTTCATCCAACATATGTTTATTGAGAACCTACTATGTGCTAACCTGTTACTAGCCTATGGCTCTTCTTTGCATTCCCGCCAAGTTCCCCATCTTTTTCTACATGAATGGATGGAGCACAGAGGATTTTCAGAGCAGTGAATCTACTCACTACAATAGATACTATAAAAGCAGATACATGTCATCATACATTTGTCAAAACTGTAGAGTAAATGCTAATATAACCTATAGACTTTGCTAATAATGATGTGTCAGTGTTGATTAATCAGTGATAACAAATGTACCAGGCTGGTGGGGATGCCGGTAGTGGCAGAGACTGCATGTGGTGGGACAGGGAGTAACATGAACTCTATTTTCTGCTCAGTTTTGCTGCGAACCTAAAACTGCTCCAAAAATAAAGTCTATATTTTAAAAAATAGTAATAAGAATAAAATAAATTATGTTTTCCTAAAGCTCTCAGAAATGGACAGAGATTTGAGTCTCAAATGTTGCATATACTCTGTTTCTAGTCAGTTATTAGATTTGAAAAGCAATTTCTTAACTAATTGTAAGTCAGTTACAAACTACCTCAAGAAGGTAAATGAGTGATTTTATCTTACTTAAACTGGAACTACTAGTGTGTAGGAAAATCTGGGTTTAGACTCTTCTAACTCTGGGTAGGATATATTAAACAAAAAATTTATAACTTACACAACTGAAAGTCTTTTTAAAACAAAAGATTTATTAGGCCATTGCTAGCAAAAATAAATTAATTAATTAATTAAAAGGGCCGAGCTTGGGACCTGGAGTCTAAACTGCCAGAGCAGCATGGCTGGGTAGGAAAGACATGTCCATTGTCCTGGAGTTTTGCAAGCATTTTTATAAATCAGGGGAGAGAAAGATGTGAGCCTTTCTGAAAGAATTTACATTAGCTATAGACAAAGGGGATGGGAGAAGGTAAAGGGGGGGGGTAGTTCTGGGATTAGCCCATCAGACATCAAAGTCCCCAAGGCAGAAGTGTCCACTCCAGTAGATTAGCTCTGGGCAGCGGGTTGGAAAGTTCATGTGTAAATAAAAAGCAGAGACTGCCGACGTTCTATGGCACCTGGCTGTTCTCTCTTTTGGATAATAGAGGAAATAGCCACTTGGAAATTAATCCTAAACTCCAACAGATAGACAGGAATGTAAGCAGTCTTTGGTTGGAGCTAGTCCACAGCTATTAATAGACTAACTTTTCTCTTTCTCTCACTCTCCAAAAAGTATAATTTTAATTTTGGACATCTCAGATTGTTTTTTTGTTTTTTGGGATGGTTAGGTGATTATTTATTTTTGAAAGCATTCATTCTCAAATTACTTTAGCTATTTTTAAGTTCAATGTGATATTACTAAATATAATATTATCCTATATGTGAATCTTGAATATACATATTATTTTGCAAAAAAAAAAAAAATCTGCCATAAGTGAGAGTAGCAATATCTTAATTTAATTTACATGAGATTAATCTCTATGGCCTACGAATTAATAAATTGGAATTTGAAAATCAGTAAATGTCCAGTGAAGTAGCTGTTACTATATGGTGTATGTGTACTTTTGACATTTACTTGATCTAAAGTTTCTAAAACACTGTCAAGATAAAACTTGTGCTTAAGTTCAGTTTTTTATTAATGTTAAAATTAGGTGTAGAAAAGTATTTTCTAGGTACTGTTAATTCTTTGGAAAATAGACACATTTTCAGTCTCCTTAGCACTAAATTGTTACCTTTAAAGATTAGTGGTGTTAGGAGTACATAAATAAATACTTTATAAAATAAGTCCTAATTACTGAAGTATTAAACAGATTTTCTGAATTTAAGTTATCCATGACTAAACTCATTTCCTTTTTTATTAGGGTTATTATACTAGTAGATGAGAAGTACTCTGAAAGATATATGGTACCTAGATTTCAGCAGTGCATTTAACAGTTTTTCATTGTATCTGGGGGTGGGAATTATAACTGATTATTCATAACCAAGTGAATGAATGAATAAGTGAATGAATGAATGAAAAGAGTACTAACTCAGATAAGGATCAGCTTGGAACAAGGTTTCTGATGATTTGTTGTAAAATACCTTCTCTTCTGTTCAATCTTTTCGTTAATTCCTTGGCTAAAGACATTGCCATGCTTTTTCAGAGTTGAAAGATGTCAAGCGGCTGGGAAAAAAAATTTAATTTTGATCCATACAGTTGAAAAGCAGAAGTCATAACATTATGTGTTTCAGCAGTACATGTTTATGTTTGTTATTTTATTTTTCAATTACAGTTGACATTCAGGATTGTATTAGTTTGAGGTGTGCAGCATAGTGGTTAGACATTTATATAAGTTACAGAATGATCTCCCCAATATGTCTAGTACCTCCCTGGCACCATACATAGTTATTACAGTATTATTGACTATCTTCCCTATGCTGTACTTTATATCCCCATGACTGTTTTTTAACTGCCAATTTGTGCTTCTTAATCCCTTTATCTTTTTCACCCAGCCCCCATTCATCTCTCCTCAGCAACTCTTAGTTTATTCTCTGTATCTTTGAATCTGTTTGTTTTGTTTGTTCATTTATTTTGTTTTTTAGATTCCACATAAGTGAAATCATATGGTATTTATCTTTCTCTGTTTGACTTGTTTTCACTTAGCATAATACCCTCTATGTCCTTCCATGTTGTTGCAAATGGTAAGATTTCATTGTTTTTTATGGCTAATATTCCATGGTGTGTATGTACCACATTTTCGTTAGCCTGTTGTCTATTGATGAATACTTAGGTTGCTTCCATATTTTGGCTATTGTAAGTAATGCTGCAGTGAATATAGAGATACACATACCTTTTTGAATTAGTGTTTTTAGATTTCTTTGGATAAATACCAGAAGTGAAATTTATAGGTCATAAAGTAGTTCTATTTTGAATTTTTTGAGGAACCTCCATGCTGTTTTCCATAGTGGCTGCACCAGTTTACAATCCCAACAGTGCATGAGGGTTCCCTTTTCTCTACATACTCACCAACACTTATCGTTTGTTGATTTATTGATGATGGCCATTCTGATAGGTGTGAGATAATATCTCGTGGTGGTTTTAATTTGCATTTCTCTGATGATTAGTGACATCAAGCATCTTTTCATATGTCTTTTGGCCCATCTGTATGTCCTCTTTGGAGAAATGTCTATTCAGGTCATCTGCCCATTTTTTAATTGGGCAGATGACCTGAATAGAGAAAATCACCTTTAAAGTTATTTGGGTTTTTTTTTGGGGGGGGGGGGGATGTTAAGTTGTATGAGTTCCATATATATTTTGGATATTAACTCCTTATCTGATATGATATATCATTGGTGAATATATTTTCCCATTTAGTAGATTGTCTTTTTGTTTTATTGATGGTTTCCTTTGCTGTGTAAAACTTTCTAGTTTGATGTAGTCACCTTTGTTCATTTTTTCCTTTGTAAGGGCAACTATTCTTAACACCATTTTCAGTGAAAGAGAAAGGAAACAGAGGAGCTAAATTTAAATGCTGTTTCATTTGCTAGGTTCTTTAGTAAATCTCTGATTCTTAACAAAGTGATTTAGATAGTACATCAAAAAAAGTCTGCTTTTTGGAATCTTAACCTATATCAGACAAAGCTCTTACATTGCAATACATTTTAAAAACTAGGATGTCTTAATCACTTTTTTAAATTAAAATTCTAAAAAGGAAGCATTATTAATCTTATACCAAAAATATTGTTATGTAATCATAACATAAAACACCCTGAGAGAAAACAGTTTCTAGTGATTGAAAGGAATAAATGAAATGCCTAACAGTGTCCCCATATCAATTTTGTTTACAAAGAGACACTGAAAGAACATTTGTTATCAATTGATCGTGGACAAATTTGTCTTACTAAACTTCTACCTTTAATGTGCAAGATAAAGCACTAAGTTATAAGAAATTTTAATTAGGACTTTGTCTTTCCAACTCCCTAGCTTAATGGTCTACAAATTCTGTCATCTCAGTTTTACCTTTAAAATGTTTTTTAAGTTAATTTTTATCAAGTCATAAGAACATAAAAATAATTTTGTCAGAATATATCCGGCAAGTTTCCTGAAAATATTTTTAAGTAGTTTAAATTGATTGAGCCTAAGGAAATAAGGCCAGTGAACATGATGGCATCTATTACTGGATTTTGACAAGTAAAATCAAGAAAGAAGATTTACATGTATTTAAAGAATGAATCATGTTTTGTGAAAACTCTTAAATTATAAAATCAAATGTCCAGGAACTTATCAGCCCACCCAACCTTTTCCTCTAGTTTTTCACCTCCAACCTCAGCTCTTCAAGCTCCAGTCTAATTTCTTAGGTACTAAACCTTGATTCATTTTAAGCTCCCTAAAGCACGTAAGTCTCATGACTGATGGGTGGCAAAACAAGGACTCAGTTCTATCTCCTCAGCAGACTAGCAGCCTTCCAGCCCCATCTTGCTAATGAAATATGGGCTGTTATCTAAGCTTAATGATGTGAAACAATAGAATACTGTAATATGATCGTATCTCAAGAGAAAGGGTAAAGGAATGAGAAACTGGCCTTATGTTTGTTTTTATAACAAAGAAGTTTGGAAAGAGTTAAATTTCCATAAGAGGCCAAGTAATACCTATAGTATCAGTCTTTACCTTACTTTCTACCCTTTCTTGGTTGTATCTATTTGAAGTCATATGGCTATTCTTAAAGAATGTTTGGAACCACTAGGGCTCTATGCAATTTAGTGGAAAATTAAATAAGAAAAGAATAGTGAAGCCAGATTATTTTCAACTGTAATAGCTTTGTATTTGTCTGTTCCCTCCCCCCACCCCACCTCTACCCCCAAACCATCTATGGCTGGTAATACTTTGGAAAGAATAAATTGAGATCAATCCTGTTCTTCTCACATGGACCCATTGAATACCACTTTTTCTTCATTTTACCAATTTTCATATATTCTGGGATGTGGAAAATGGTGTTTATTTTTTATTCCTGAGAGCAGCCAGTGTGGTCTGTTGTTCACCTGGGATTTGGAAGTTATAAATAGATATTAATTAAGTAAGGCTTTTCAAGAGATGGATTATATAGGTCTGACATAGTCACTCTACTGAATAGCATTTTCTAAAATACTGTGTAACATTACCTATCTATTACTTCCAGGTAGTAATTTTCCAGACATAGATTATGCTTGGGCATATTCTAATCATTTACTTTATATTTTTGAAATTTGAGTGTGTGTGTGTGTGTGTGTGTGTGTGTGTGTGTGTGTGTTTAACATTGAAGGTGTGACCTCACTTAGGAAATAAAATTTAAATCAACCTGTTCTACCAAAAACTCAATTTCCTCGTGAGCCTATTTGGAAAAGTTTGTTTACAAACAGCGTGTATTTTCTTTTTTTAAAAAAAATAAGTAATTCTGGACTAAGAGCCAGTTAGCATTTCTGAACAGTACTAATATAAGTGATACCACCTGGAGTAATTATAATTCCAGACAAAATTAAATATTTGTCATTTTGATCTGACTATACAACTTTATTATGGAGGAATGTATAATTTCCATTGGGCCTTTGGAAATCCTGAAAACAAGTTGACCCCTTTGTGGACCTGCGGTTATAGACCACTATTCTATACTCTATCTAATGATATCAAAAAGACTGTTTTATTATGTCATTTCATTTTACAAAATAAATTTTGTATGATTCTGCTTTGTAGGCAGTATTTGGGATTTACTTGGACCTTCCTTGAGTAAGGGAGTGATATTCCCATCATGGCTTGTATGGTTGTAAAGCAGCTCCTTGCAGCAAATTTGAGTTTCTTAGTCGGTAGATGACATTGTGGTATGTGATTCCTTAGAGGTAGGCAAAACCTAAATAAGCAACCTTTACTGCTCATTATACTTTTTCAGGTAAGTGTCTTTGATAGCAGGACAGGTTAAATTTAGCTAGTTTCTAAGGAAGGTCAGTGCCTATATTCTTCCTTCCTAAAACCTCAATTCTGATATTTTGCGCTAAAGCAAAAGTCTGTGTTGCTCTCCTTTCTGATTTAATTGGTTCTAAGCAGTAAAAGAAAGTACTTGTCTTATTTAGAAGTTCATATGACCATACTAATCTCAAAAAATTTTAAAACTCTTTCCAATTCCTTGCTTTGTCTTTTTTTTTTTTTTTTTTTTTTTTTTTGCTTTAACACCCACTAGCTGATTATGGGGATTTGTTTATGCATAAAGAGAGCTGCCGAAGTTAAAACCTACCTCTTACTGAATCCCAGTGGGAGCTTAATGTAGTTAGGGACTTTTTAGTTGAACTGGTTGCCAGGTGGTGGAGGGCAGGAGAAGAGACTCCTTGAGAATGTCCAGCCAACTGATGTGACACATTTTAACTTTAGTGCCTTCTTTGAAAGTCTGTTTTCTGCCTTCTAGGACTATGGATAGAATTGATTTGTTAGAGTTTGGTTTTTTTTGTTTTTTGTTTTTGTTTTCCTTTACTCAGCTTTACTTTTCCCATCTTTTGCCACTTTAGGAAAAACTTGTTATCAGGCATCGAATCAAGATCAGTTATCAGGCATCGAATCAAAGTCAGTCTGTAGGAACAGAACAAGTTCTGTGGTCTTTGGACATTTTTCCCCAGTGGTCCTTTATGAATATAATAAAGGGTGAAAGAGAAAGGAGAGCATTAGGCATTTTATCCAAAAAATAAAATAGTATTCATGAAGTCTGACAGCTAAGAGATAGTCTTTAATAACATGGGAAAGCCTCTGGAACTAGCCGTGGTCTTTATAGAGAACATCTTTTGTCTGGGATTTGCTTCCAAATAATTGCAAGGCAGAGGAGTGAGGAACACAGGCTATGAGTTAATAATTGAGGCTGGATGAAGACTGCATAGGATTTATTATCTTCTCTGCTTTTCTATGTTAGTAAATAGGGCTTTTTTTTTTATATATAGTAACATTGGTTAATGAAATCCATTAAATTTCAGTTGTGCGATTCAACAGTAAGTGCGCGCGCGCGTGCACACACACACACACACACACACACACACACACAAACTACATTATGTGTTCACCACCCATAGTTAGATTTCTTTCTGTCACCATATATTTGACCCCTTTTACCCCATCTATTCCCCCCTACCCCCTCTACCCTCTGGTAACCACTAGTTTATTGTCCATGTCCATGAGTCTCTGTTTATCCTGTTTGTTTGTTGCTTTTAGGTTTATATCCCAAGCGATATCATGTAGTTTTCAACTTTTTCTGTCTGGTTTATTTCGTTTAGCATGATTATCTCAGGTCCATCCATATTGTCACAAGTGGCAGTATTTCATCAGTAAGTAGGTTTTTAAAAGACATCTTTCCTCAGGAATTTTGGAAGGATAGAATTATTTTCTTAAGAAATTTTCAACATCCCTGATAGTCAACAGTGTTGAACAAAATAAAGATAATATTATAGGTTTGTATTATCGAGGGGAAAAATATTTTCTCACCAAAGATAATTCTGGTTTAGTAGGTCATTTTTTGTGTTATTGTCCAGATTATGTTGCATTTATCCAGCAATATGTAGATTTATTTTATAAATTAGATTCTCTTGAAATTTGTCTTCAGTTTTGTTTCTGTCCAAGGACATATTCAGTAAACTTTAATAAGTGTTGAGGAGACTGGAAAATACTGAATGAAAAATTATTATTGAACAGTTCCTTAATAAAGTAACACCTAAATGCTTTTATATATTTTTTAAAGGAAACTTTTCATGTATCAAGCTACCCAGGATACATCTCTGGGTAGCTTCTTAATGAGGAGCCTATTTTTCCGGTTTGGTTCCTACCTTGACTTTGCTTCTAAAATGCTGACTTAATCCTCAATCTTTTCTATACTGTCAGGTCAATCACTCATATTAAGATTATCAATGCCAGTTGAGACGCTATAACTTTGAAACAAATGTTTTTCTTGTGTGTAAATGGCCAGAAAATAAATATTTTAGACATTAAGGGCCACATATGCTGTCAGTTACATAGTCTTTTTGTTGTTTTTGTACTTTACAACTCTAACAACATAAAAATAGTTCTCAGTTCCTTTCTAAGAGCCTTTTAAAAATAGGCAGAAGGCTATTATAGCTGGTGAATTCCAACTACACAATTGCTTTTTAATTAGATGCTTTGAGAAATAAAAGGTAAGCATACAAATGGTAAAGGTTATTTTTAAAGGTGAAATTATGACTCTCATACAAAATGAACATGTGTCAAAGATTTTACTTAATTCACTAATTAACCAGTTATTAGGAACCAGTAAGATGTTTAAATCAGTCCAAATGAGAATTGGACTTAAGGACACTTGAATGTTCTACCAGACAAAATTTATTTATATTGTATCACCAGCACCGTCCAGAAGGTAATTTCCAAATAATCCCAGAGAATCCAATACACTTTTTGCAAACAATCTCCCATCCTCTTAGTGATCATAAATAATTTCCAAAGATTATTCTTGATTACAAAATGATTGGTCTCATCAGATTTGACCTGATTGTTTATATAAGTTTAATAAGAGTACTAATTAATCATACAGTCATCCTTAAATTTTCTTTTCAAATCCAGAGCCATACAGTTTTAAGCAACTAGTAAGGCTATAAGATTAACTTCTTGTGTGGATGTTTTCATAAAGAATTGTAGATTGGACTTTAATTTAAGCATTTTTTATTTACTATTCCAAGGTTAGGAAACCACACCTAAGAAACTCTCTCACTAGATTTCACCTGCAGTATTGATAAATTTGGGTGAGTTAATCTTATGTTCAAGTCTCCAACATTTGCTAAAGCTCACCAGGAAGTAAATGACCTTTCTTGCCACTGGTAAGCCAGGGACCCTGTAAATCAGGTGTCAGGTCAGTTTTCCTGGGGGAGCTTCTTACAGGCATCATCAGCTCCAAAGATAAGGCCAACTGTTGTTCCTTAATGTGATTCTCTTTTGGTTTCTCATCCATCAGAAAATAGATATTTATTGTTCTTCAACAGATGGTCAACAGTAAAAATCAAATTCTCAGTGCTGCAATTAGTAAGGAGTAACTTATCAACTGTGCATAAATCAGAAACAAGAACACAATAAGCAAGAGAAATATATTTTTTGAGAAAATCAGAAAAACAGCAAAATTGATGCTCTATTGCCATGTGAGGTTTACTTTGGGAGCCCAGGCTAATGCAGCCAATGAGGGGCACTTCTCTAGAAACTCAGGAAAATCCATTGGCATCTCCGTGGAACCTCAAAAACTGTTTAAGAATAATTTTTAAGGTAAAATCATGAACACTTTTCACACACAGGGTCTGCTTTAGACCCAGGCAGTTCTTCAGGGCTGCTGCCTTCCATATGGTAACTCATCCAATCAGGGCAGTTTTGATCATATGGAACTTTGTCTCAACACATGCTTCACTGGTCTCAGCAGTAGGGAAAGAGAATAAAAGCCTCATAACAGTGACTGGTTTGGTTTTCTCTCAGCAGGGAGATTATAAATAATTTTCGCTTTTATAGGTTTGCATGTTTTCAAAGTTTTCTACACTGAATATGATCATCTTAAAATAAGATATTAAAAATGCTTATAACCAGAAATAAGCATTAGCTAGTCTTGATGTTAGTGATACAGGATTGGGTTTTTGAAATATGTTTACTCTCTTGAAATCTTACAACCTAACTTTTAAGCAAAGATGAAACTTCTATTAAGTCAAAATTTTTTATTAATTTGTTTAGAGAGTTAAGGTCAGAGTTCTGTGCCTCTAGAAATGGAAGAAGATTTTCTGGAGCCATGGTTTCAACTCAGAATTTTCTTCAAATTTATTCAAGGTGCTTTGGATTCCATTCAGAGGGCTTTATCTGGTTTAAATGAAAGAATGTTACATGAACTTGGTGAATGCTGTTTGGAAAGATCTTCTTTGACCTCTCAGTACTGTGCTGGCTAGAGCTTCCAGCCCTATACTTAAATAGAACAGAAATTATCACAGCTTTAGGCTCATAGAAAGAACTATACAGCACTGTACCAAACTTTCTTCATTTTCTGATTCATTTCTGCATATTGACCTGAGAAATGTTACTAGATATTATACATTGTACAGGCTACACTGTACTTTATAATCATTAAAATTCTTCCTTTGTTCATTCCCCAAAACTGCCTTTACAAGTAAGAAGCAAAACTCAGATCTGATAGCTTGCCTGAATCCCAAAGTGACATTTTCCAGGCAGGAATAGTATCTTTATGATGTTCTGTTCCTTCATGAAGTATTATGAGTATTTACTAAATAGTATATAATGGTACAGAGACTGAACCTGGGCTTACATTTGTGGTCTTTTAATCCATTGCATAAACTTCAGATGGCTTCAGTGCCTTTCGTTCAGAAGCACTTTTTCTCTTTGTCCATAGTGAATAAGACTAGGATCTCATGCTCAATTTTCTTTTTCTTTTTCTTTGCTTCATTTTCATTTAAATGATTTTGCGAACTTAAAGTGAAAAATAAAGAAACATTAGGAAAGCATGGAAATCTGTTCTGGCAATCTTTTAGTTTTTTTTTTTTTTTTTTTTTAATCAAACCATGAATAGATTGTTTTTCTTTGAACCAAACTACTTAAACAGTGTTACTTTATTTAGAATGCTTTTAATCTTCTTTAAGATATTCTCTAAACCTTACCTGGTTTTAAGTTAGAAGACATATGTGAATGTTGAATTAATGCCCTGTAGCTTTAAGTTCAACCAGTTTGATGCTTTTGTCTTTTATAAAAGATGCTCACAGCTCGAGAAAAGAGGCAGATACTGTCTGTGATCTCCATTCTCAAACTTCATTTGCATTAGCAGCTCTAGCGAAACACACACGCACACAGGCACACAGGCACACAGGCACACACGCACGCATGCTTATTTGGCAGAAGCTTTCTGTTTATTCAGCAGAGTCCTCCCAGGCTCCCAGATGTAGAAAGCTCTGAGAGTTGATGCAGGAGGCAGAACCGGAACTGTACGTAGGCTGAGGTGGGCACTGCGGAAGATAGGCTATGCGGGGATGTTGATGTGGTGCGGCTGTACCTGCCTGTTTTGTGAAAGGCCCTTCTCTGAGGCTGTGAAGGTGAGAAGCCCAGGGATGCACTAGAAGCTTCATTTCGACTGGCTCTTTGGTGGGGCAATGCATTCCCAGTGGTAGCTGTCCTCATTTACAGTGTTATTCTCGGAAACCAAGTATGTGCAGCAGTGACAGACTATGCCACAGCTCCTCTGCAGTTTGGAAGCTGGGACAAATGGAAAGAGGTTATAGCCAAAAAAGGTTGTGATTTTTTTTTTTTTTTTTCACGATCCAAGCTCGCTCTGGCTGTACACAAATGAAGGATGAGCTTTGTGGCGAGTACAATCAGCAGACTGCCTGACAGGGGGTTTGGGTAAGATAAATGTGTTGCTTGTGTTTTTTGGTTTTGTTTTTTCTTGTTTTTTGTTTGTTTGTTTGTTTGTTTTTCTTTTCTATATCAGCTATATAGAATTGCCTCTTAGCAGTAACTAAAACGTTTTTGCAGATTCACGTTTCGTTGAAAAGGATGGCCAAGAGAGCCAGAAAGGAAAACATTATTTCTGGTCATTCAGTTGTGACCTTCAGAAATAATTATCAAGTTTTCTCAGATATCCATGAACAGGCAGAAGCCAAGAATTTACAGGGCAAAGAATGGTGTCTTAACAGATATTCTTTTCTTTCTTTGAACAGTCATAATTATTCCCCTTCTACCCTTACCCGCTCTCCCCTCCCCCCACCCCAGCTTTTTCTTACGGCCTGAAGTGAAGAAAAAAATAAAAGCTTTCTGCTCTGAGTTTTTGCTACTGGAACAGTAATAGGCTGAGAACATAAGTATGGAGGTGGAGGAGGGCAGGATGGAGGAGTCTGCTATTTTCATAGCTGTGCGTTGGTGGATGTTTGTCTTGGATTCATTATTGCTATTCAATAGTGGTTATTAGTGCTGTATCTCTTTGCCTGTACTGTGCTTTAATCCTTTTTATGTGTTCTATTTTGTACATTTTTGTTTGCCAGACACAGTTCTATCATTATGAAGCCCTTTTCTGTTATTATTAATACATATTAGCTTTTATGAGGGTAAATATAGTTATAGAAAGTAGCCCTGAAATATTTATGGACCCGAAGAAAGATAAAGATATTTTCTCTTTAAAATCTAGGTTTTGCTTTCAGCACATTTTGGAGCCTTGAGTTTGGAATCTTTAATAAGCATTTTTTTTTACAAGTAAAAGAAATGGGTCATATTAGATCAATAAAATCTTACTGGAATCACCTTACTCTAATCTTCTTTAAATCGGATCCTCTTTCTTACGTTTTTCTAAGCGTGAAGGTTTACTTTTCATCATCTTAACTTAGGCAAGTATTGTTGGAAGGTATGGTAATTGCTTATTAGTCTAAGATCTTTTCTTGTGCCCCTCTTCTCACCAGTGGAAAGCTAAGTTTCCTAGCTGCTTAGATTGGGCACAGAAGAGATCCATTGACACCTGATTTTTTGCTGACTCATTGGTTATGTAAGCCTTGTAAATACAGCTATCTAGATACTCCATTATGGACCCCTCCCTGATTACTGACCTTTTCCTCTCTCAGCATCCTTCTGCTCCTTAAGCTTTTTTAGTAGCACAGTCTCAACCTCTACCAAATGAATTTTCAGAAGCAGTGAACAGATGAATCCTTTTTTTAAATCTTTTTTTGAATTGTTGTGTTAACTGTGTATTTTCATCTTGATGATGATAAAATTCCAAATTCTGTGTTCTCTTGACTCACGTAACCTACAGTAATAATACTTTTATTCATTCATAACCTGGTTAAAGTAACAACTTTTCTGTCTGTGAGAGCTCAGTTCAAGTGCCCCTGTTCCAACTATTTTTCTATCTCCTCCCAATCCAAAGTAGGTTTCCCTCCCTTACTTTATTTCTTTAATCACAACACTTTGTTATTTTTATTCGTAGTACTTTGCACAATTTATATTATTACTGGTTTTTCTGTCTCAACCAATTTTCCCCACTTAGCCTTAAGCCTCATGAAAGCAGAGGCTTTGGTTTGTTCATCAGTGAATGCCTGAGTATCTAGCAAAATGCCTTCTAGGACATTTTGTTTCTGAGAGTTGAAGAAAGGACAAGTATACATTATTGCATGTGCAAAGGCCCTGTGATGAGAAGAAACAAGCAGCACAGGCTGAAAAAGGTCATTGTGACTAGAGTGGGAGATACATACTCTAAGATGAGACTAAAGATTTAGATCCAGAGCCAAATCACATAGGATTGACTTTATAGGCCATGTTCAACTTTTTGTTCTTAATATTTGAAAAGTTGTGGAAAGCTACTAAAAGAATTTAAGCATAGGTGGTTTAGGACTTCTTAAAAAAAAAGAATCCCTAGCTTAACTGAGAGCCTAAGTGAATGCAGATATATTGTTCATAGTGAGTGATTTGGGAGAAAGCTGACAAGTTTGTCCTAAGATGGTGGCAGTAGAGATAAGTCGAGATAGATGGAAAGTATTATAATTTGATGGAAATTTGCCAAGTAAAATAGATAGAATTCGGTGTTGGATGTGATACAGGTAGAAGGCATAATATGTCAAGAATGATTCTTGGGCTTTGATTTGGTTTGGTTTGGGCTTGTGCAATGTGACGGATTTTGGTACTTTTTCTAAAAGAGAATACTTAGAGAAGCAGGGTTAGAGGAGGATCATGGTTATTTGGACATGTAGATTTTGATATAGTCAAGTAGCCTTTTGGGTCTATAAATATAGATTCTAAAGGGGATTACACAACTCTTACCATTGGGAAGTCTTCAGTGTTACCTTTGGAATAAAGTCCACCTACCTTGCAAGCTCATCTCCCACCGAAGTTCTCTCCTATGCCATACTTTTATAACCTCATGAACCATTCAGTTTTCTTGAAGAAATTATTAAATTTCCTCTTCTGGGGTTTTGCTCTCATATTAGGCTGTCAACTTGAAATCCCTTTTCTTCTCTTTTTATCAAAAACTTCATTCAAAGCTCATTTCATTTTTCACCATCTCCAAGGAGCCTTCTCTGTTTCCTTTTCCTCCTTCTGAATACATGACTACTTCCTGTATTCAAGGAGTACTTTGCTACTATATTATTTACTTAATTGGAACCATAATGCAGTTGATTATTTCCATGTTTCACCAACTAGGTCATGTGTTACTTGATAGTAGGGATTCTACCTTTATTCAATGCTTTATATAAGGAAAACAGAGGATAATTGCAAAATGAATTAAAGCCTCGGTTTTTTCTACAGCCTGCTTCCTTAATAGCACAGCACCATGATGTCCTTTCTACTTCCGCGCCTGATTTTCTCTAGACTAACCTATATTTTTACCTTACCGATAACTAGATACATGGTAGAAATGTTCCTTTCATATGCAAAGTCCATGAACTAGTCATTTTCATCATACCTTTATTTGTAATTTATCAGAAAAACTGAAATCTTGCTATTGCTTATCATATATGAAAGAATTGGCCAAGACAGTATCCATAGCTGGTCTCGTTTCCTCTTCTTCCATTCTCTAAAATAATTCCAGAATCCATGAGGTTGCTATTGGCATTTAAGACTGGATAATTGTTAAGACTGGCTTAGACTGTGCTTTGCAGGAGGAATGCCTCTTGTTGTTTCCTAGTGTTCTCTGATAGAATAGTACTGCCTCTGGTGGAGCCTCTTCTTTCTTACCCCCAACAGAGTATAGAAATGCAGAAACTAGTTGTAAAGGTTAGTTCTTTTTCATTTAAGTAATTTTTTTCACAGAGGCTTAAGCATTCACTTTGCCTTTTCAGAAGTCTTTGAATAGTGGATTTCCTTCTTATTATCTTAGCTAACATTGCTATGCATTGATTCCCATTCTTTTGGAGCCTGTATTTCAGTGATTTCTTACCTCTTTTATGAGCTATAGATACTTCCACTTAAAAACCTGAGAAACAGACAGACAAACAAAAAACCTGAGAAGCAATAGGGCTATCATCTGAAATCCATACCAGTCATATATTTATGCCCATTATTCATAGATGTGCTTAATTTAGTCCTTTTTTTTAGTCACAAGTTGTCCCGTCTTAACTTGGAGGTATAAACTAGATTATATTCTATTTGAGGAAGTTGGTTTATATATTGTACTTTGTCGTTATAGATTCTGAATGAGAAAAATATAAGCAAATTCTAAACATTATATTGCAAAAGAATGACTGTAGTTCTAACATTACCTGGCTACCTGAAACTAAATAAAAATTATTTTAAGAGAAATTTAAACAGAGGAGACAGATCATATGTACTCTTGATAAACTTTTCTCAATAGATCAGTTTTCAGTTCGTTTAAAAAAATATATGACTCTTTGACAAGTGAAATACTAGGCTATTATCTTTCTTTGAATCTGTAATTTTGAGAATATAACTGCTTTTTTTGTATAATAGAATAAAGTAGATACATCAGTAAAGTTGGTGTAAATGCCTGCTATAATACCTGAAGAGTCATCAGTTTTTAAAGTTCCTGGAAATGTTAAATTACTTTTTGCCATTATATAAGCTGCTTTTTGGACAATTCCATACTATTTCCTGTAGTACTCCACACACTTGTGCTCACTCATGCTCAAGCACTTGCTCACATGTACTTTTTTAAAAAATAAACTTTAGGAAGGAAGATATAATCATGACTATGGGATTCCCATCCAGAGTCTAACTTTGTAGAAATCATCAGGGCCTCCTTTTTCTGTTGTTCCAAGTGGTAGTTATCATGGCTGTTTTGAGAAGGATTGTAGAGAAGTAGTTAAGAGCTGGGACTCTGAAGCCAGATCATACAGGTTTAAATCCTGGCCCTGCTGCTTACTGGTTGCATGGCCTTGGACAAGTTCCTTCACTTCTGACTCAATTTCCTCAGCTGTAAAATGAGGATTATAATAGTATATATTTCTTAATGTTGTTTTGAGTATTAACTAAAAAATATAAGCAAAGCATTTACAGCAGTACCAGATTAAATTAAGAGATTTGCAAATAGCCAGTATTCAATATATTCTTTGAATACATAAGTGAGTAGGAAATACTTTCATTCATTCAACAAATATTTAAGCAGCTATTAAGTGCTATGCACAGTTTTAAGTGTTAGAGAAACAGAAGTTTCTCTAACAAAACACAAAAATCAGTACCTTCATGGACCTTGGCATTCTAGTTTTTGGTGATCGATATAAGAATATATGTCAGAAGGTAAAAAGTTCTCTGTAGAAAAATAAAGCCAGGAATGAGAATAGGAAATTCATAATGGAAGTGGAGGTTACAATTTTAAATAGGGTGTCAGAGAAGTCCTGGTTACTAAGGTGACATTGGAACAAAGACTTAGAGGAGACAACGGAGTAAGCTGTGGTGTCTGTGAAAAAGCATTCCAGGCAGAAAGAACACTAAGTGAAAAAGCTCTGAAATGGGGTATGCCTGGCACATTCCAGAAACAGCAAGGAGGCCATTATAGTTGATGGCAGTGGAGTAAAGGGATGAGTACTAGGAGATATATAGTCAGAAGGGTAATGATGTAGCACAGGCACCAGATCATGGTCATTTAGGTCATTGTGAGGACTTTGGCTTTTACTCTGATCAAGCTAGGAAGGCACTTGAAAGTTTTGAGTGTAAAAGACTGTTGTGATCTGACTTATATTTTAAAAGGACCACTCTAGCTGCTTTGCAGATAATTGTTTATAAAAATATTATTGCAGCAATAGGAGACAATTGCAGTAGTTCAGATGAGAGCTGATAGTGGATTAGACCAGGGTGGCAGCCGTGGAAATTCAGTAAGAAATGGTCAGGGTCCACTTCTCTTGAGCAAGTAGAGCCCAAAACATTTGCTGGGGCAGTTTAGTGGACATAGAGGGTAACACCACAGACTGTAGCCAGACCATGTGGGTTAAACCGTTGTCTTTGCTACTTCTTTGCTTTGTGATCTTGGAGAACTTAAATTCTTTATACATTCAGTTTTTTTAAGCTGTAAAATAGAGATGATAATAATGCTCATCTTGTAGTGTCATTGTAAGAATTAAACGGTTTAGTAAACATACAAAGGATTTAGAACAGTGCCTGGCATATAGTAAGTATTATGCTATATCTATTAGCTGCTATGAATTACTAACGTTGTTAACTGGATAGGATATGTGAGAGAAAGGAGTCAAAGATGACTTTGTATCTGAGCCCAAGGGTCAATGAAAATAGCCATTAGCAGAAATGAGAAGGAGGTACACATCAAAAAATCAGTTTTGTACATAGCAAATTTGAAATAACTGTTAGACATCCATGTAGAGATATTGAGTAGGTAGTCAGATATATGAGTTTAGAATTAAGGGAAGTATGGGCTAGAGATTTACATTTGGAAGTCGTTAGCAGATAAATAATACTTAAGACCATTTTTAAGAGAAAAGATTAGTTAGGTCCTAAAATGGGATTAGGGCTGTATAGTTTGGACAGCCTCTCCTTAGAGCCTCTGCTCTTCGTAAACTACCTAACAAGCCTAACAGTAGTTCAGAGAGACCCAGATCATCAAAGGCTCATGGAGTTTTATAAATTCTTTCATTGCTTTAGAATTTTGTTTTATCAAAATTGCTTAAAATAAATAGAATTAAGGTGAGTCTTAAAAATCTTTTGTCTTAATGAGACTTATGTTGTAAAAGTATTTGTAAGGAATTAACTTGTAAAGGGGAACTCATTTGTAGCAGTTTTACAAATAGGCTTATCCGCACATGAATTTTATATGTATTTTTAAATCCTCGACAGTGAAAACTTATTTCTGTGTCACTTTCTCCTTTTACTGGTTAACGCATGCTCAGAAAATAGAAACTAATTTTAGCATTAGCAAATTTGTGTGCTTCAGACTATCATTCTTCATTCCGAAGTCATTTAAGAATGACTTTTAAGTAAATTAGAATTAGAAGGAAACTCGGATCATCGATCGGTTCCAACTGTCAGTCAGCATGTCTTCATATGATAGTCTTAACATGCAGGCATGAAGTCTCTGCTTGGATACTTCCAGTGAAATATGGAAACTGGTATCTCATTATTTTAAGTATATGTCATTTATTTTTTCTTTTATATGTATTTAGGAGAGCTCTTTCTCTTAAAATCTGGTATTTGTCTATAAAATAAATTTTCTTAATTGGATGACCCCTTAGGTTCCTTCCTAGCTCAAAGAATCTTTGCTTATAAAAATAATGCTTAATCAACTAAGCAGCATGTTATTGTCTGCTTACATCATCACTACTAGGATTGGAGTCTCCTTAAGAGCTGTTTTTTATCGTACCTCCAGTGCCTAACATAGGCCCTGTATGTAGGAGGTATTGTGCACAGTTTTGTTAAAAGAAGACTAAATCATCTGGCCAAACTCACATGGATCCATTTTGGCCCAGCAAGTATGTCAGGCAGTGGTAATCTCCAATGATGTCTTTCACGTAAGCTGAGAAATCAGTCCTCCTATGACAAAGCAATTCTGAGCAGAGCTCTGGATCTCATGATGGATATTTTGTAGTTGGGTTGGTGTAGGGTGGACCAGATAGGATGTTAATAATCTAAACGCAGTCAGTAATTTTTACTCAGCAGCCTTAGAGGGATGAGTATCACCTATTGGAAGCTATTACAAAAATCCTGATGTGTGTTCTATTCATAGAAACATAGGCTCAGTCACTCCATGGCATATCAGATCCAGAAGGATCATGTTAAGGAGATGCTGGTGAGCATTTATATTAAACAGACATTCACTGGTTATCTTTGTACAAGGATAGTGCCTCTTGGGGTACAAAGATGAATGTGATATGATCCCCACCCTCAGGAACTGTCAGTGGAGACAAGGCAACCAAACAAGCATTTCAACATAATATGATAAGGACAGTGATAGAAATGTACATATAGATATATGGGCATATAAAGAAAGAGCCATTAATCCAGCTGGGAAAGGGAGGTTGTCAGGAAAGACTTCCTGGAGGAGGTCACTTTTGAACTGGATATTCAAGGATGAGTAGTAATTAGACTGAAAGGGAGGGAGAACATGCCCTGGACTGGCTAAGGAACCTGTATGGGTAAAAGCCTAGAGGTGTAAGCTGTGGTGTGAAACACACCATGTCAGAAGAACCAAATTACGATTGTGACCCTTAGCATATATGGATTTAAATTTAAGGTTTCCTAAGTGAGGTTTTTTGTTTGTTTTGTTTTTGTCATTTTACTAAGTTATATTTAGGCTCTTTAGCTGTGAAGCTGGGGAGCAAATCCCACCAGAATTCACATTTCAGCAAGCATGTTCTCTACTCATTATTACACATGCAGTATCGCCCATGAAATGCTTTTAAAATTTTGTGCTTTATGAAGAAGCATCTGGCAAGTGCTGGTGGTAGGAAAGCGAGCAATACCTTAGTAGTTCTTAGTAGAAAAAGGAAGTTTGAGACAAACTAGATTAGTGCCAAATTCACAAGTGACCAGGATTATTGTCTTGAGTATTATTTGTATATCAGTGATTTTTAAAACTTCAAAATTAAGAAATAAAACATTATTTTGTTTTCCTAAGCAAAATTTTTCCAGAATACCCATATAAAATAGCTGAAAGTGAGATAATCAGGGTTCCAGGAGCCCTGCTCACTTGGCTTCACTATTCCCCTTTTTCGTGGTCCAGATAAGTCTCCATAGAACCTAGGGTTGTTCTATGTACTGAAATTCCGTGTAAAAATGTTAAAATGTGATTCCTGGAACTGACTCCACTCTGTACAAGAATTATTTTTCAAGTGAAAAAAATGTGTGACAACTGAATAGGCCTATTTTTGAGACTGAGCTGAACCTTGATTTTAGCTCCAAAGTGAAAAAATGGAATGCCTAGAGAATAAAATTGCTGGCTGTGGGCTTAGTCCATTTTTATTTTCTAATATCCCCACTTGAGATCTCTGCATTTCACAGCACAGCAAAGTAAATGTCGGTCAGAATTGCACATGAATTGCTCAGTAGAATACTTTGAGAAGGGAAGAAAGAACATGTCATTTCTACAGTGAGACAGTAGAGATAAGGTGAAAAATTCTGTCATGGTTAAGATACTTTTTGTATAAAATGCTAATAGACTATGGGGTTTCTTTTCTTTTTATTATGGATGAAGTGTGGGTGAGTTGGCAAAGGTAAACCTTGAGATAATAACAGGAAATTTAAACCCAGAGCAGTATAATTCCTATGGCAGGACTCTTTCTTGTTTTTCTTCCTCAGTACAATCTGCCTGGCATAAAAAGAAAATCTTATAAGACCAACTAGAGTATCATTGTATTTATTATTGGTAAGAAGATTCCTGTGTAGTTCTTAGGGCCAAGATTATGAATCTCTAAGGATTACCATTTCTGTTAGGTTTTGGGAATGGTCTCCCCCACTAAGTGCACTTGAATTGAACCACACACTCAAGTTTTGGTTTAAAAACATGGTCACTGTAGCTCTGAAAAATTTTTGACAGAACAATGGAATTGGGTCTGCAGATGCCCCAGCATCAATTTACAATGGCCACTGCATAACTTATTCTAAAAATTGGCCCTGAAAAAGATCCACATCCACTTTCAGAAAAACCAAAATAGAGAAGCTTCTATTTGTTTTCAGATTAATTACAAAGATCTCCCCACTCTTCAGCCTCTTCCTTCTTCTTTTACCTTAAAATACCTTCTTCATTTTCTCAGAAATAATGTGGATCAGTGTGCAGAATATGAAATTTCCTGAAAGAGAGCCAGTACTCTGTGAAGCATAGGTAAGATGACTTCATCACGCCAAGTAGGGGCTGATCTTTACTGAAGATAGCAATGTCAGGTCTGAGATTGCTGAATCTTTCCTAGTTACAAATTTGGATTTGAGTAATGAACCATGTAAAGAATAGAAAAAGGTAAGGTAACTTCTTGAATGTTTGCCACATTTGAGAGGCATAATCTGATTCAACGCACGTTTAACATCTTTTCAAATAATTTCATGAGAAAATGTTAATAACTCTGTTGTGTAGATTAGAAAACTTAGACTCAACGAGAACAAGTAGGCGGCCCAGAGACACACAGCAAGTAAGGTGACAAAGGCAGGCTTGAACCCAGATCCTTTTGTTTATGTTCTTTCCATCACATTGCCTTTTTACATGATTGTTCTCAAAGCTGGGTACTGCTGTGCTCTGACACTTTGATTCACTTAGGTTTTTAACATGTTTGCAAATGAAAATTGTAAGCCATTATAAAGCTTATCAAGTAATCTGCCCTAGATGGATCTACACTCTGCCCCCTGATTAATTGGTGTTTTGAAACATCTCTATTTAACTGTTCTCTTGGGCTGTTTTCTAATCAATTAATTCAGATCAGTTAATAGTGATTTAAGCCTAGCAAATGAATTCTTAATAGTAAGATACAAAGTACAAACAAAGCACTATAGTCTGCTTGTTATAGTGACAGTTAAGTATGAATCATGGCTTTTACCATATCCTTAGCTTGTAGCATATTGCCTAACTTAAAAGTAGTCAAAATATATTTAACTGACTGACTTTTGGTCCTAGCATTTTTCTGTACATATTAATTCTAACCTCAGCCATAGTGGCTATAGGACTTGCTAAATTGATGGATATGATCAGACTTGTAGGCCGTTCAAGATGTAGTCCTGGGAAGCCCTATTGAGTAGGTAATATTGCTTCTGCTATTGTCATACTATTTTGTGATAGGTAGTAGGAGGTACCTCAGCGGTCAGTTCATTTGTAAATTAGTGATAACAATGTCTACTTTATAAAGTTGTGTGAGGACTGATTAGCGAGCCAGCTGCCTAGCCACATGACCAACTATCCAGAAAGGTGACTTATTATTTTACTGTAGTGTTGAATTACATTATTCCTTTGGTTCAATCTCTCTACGTATCCCTTGTTTGTGCCCGAAATGTGAAAGGTCTTGGAAGTAGGTACATTCTGGAATCCCTTTAATATTTGAATTTTTTAATACCTCCTCCCTCCCCCCACCACTTTCACCCTTGACCTATGGATGTTGCCATCTCCCTTTGAAAACTGAATCTCTGAAGGCGGGGCGTCTCCTCCCTCACACTCACAGAGCACACTGGGCCTGGCACACCCAAGGGACCTAGCACACAGAGGGCCTGGTGCACCCAGGGAACCTGATGCTCCTGGGCCTCTGCTGGGGCTTGAATCCAGGACCTTCTGCATGTAAAGCAGACATGCTAACCACTATTCTATGGAACTACCCTAATATTTGAATTTTTAAAAAGAACCACTTACATGGTATAAAAATAATAGCCAATAATAACAGCTTACTCTGTGCCTGGTATTATTCTGAGCACTCTTATGTTAATTGACTCATTTCTTTCTTGCAGCAGTCTTCTGAAGTGGAAGTGGACATTAGCACTATCTCCATTTTATAGTTGATGAAATAGATACAGAGGTTGAATAATTTGCCCAAAGTCACATGGCTAGTAAATTGCAAAGCCAGATTTGAACCCAGCAGTTTATGCCAGAATCTATGCTTTACTACTACAGTAAATGTAGCCAGATTCAGTAATCTTGTTTTTCTGATCTGTGACTTTTTGTGTATATTTAAGAAAATCCTTCCTTATTTTCCAATAGTGCTTTCTAAAAGGTTTAAAATTTGTTTTTCACATTTGCAATTTAGTTATTTGTCTGGGGCGAGGTAGGAATCTAATTTCATGTTATTATATACTGAAGGGGACCAAAGTTTTGCCGCCCCCAATGTGCCTTTTGGGATACTGAGTTTAAGCTAGTCATTAAGAAACCAAGACTGAGAAAGAGCCTTTGACCCTCCCCCTTTCCTACCTAAGGGAATCTTAACTTATTCACCTTAAGTATTTACACTTTAGCCTATTTGAATTATTTATGATAGATAGAAAGGATCCAAGTAGGGGCCTGTTACCTAGATTCCCTCCTATATCCCATTGTTTCTGGGTTGCCTAGAAGGAATTTGTTTGCCATGTGTGTTCCACTCTCTCAGCTACCTGTGAATTGCTCATATCCTCTTTGAGATTCCAGACCCAGCCCCCTTTTCTCCTTTGTTCATGTGGCATAAAGTCTTAATTGCCCAATTCATTTTGGGTCTCATTATTATGACATCCCTGATATACATCTATAATAAAAAATCTTGGAGTTTTTCTCCTGTTAAAATCTGTCTCTGTTAAATTTGATCATTAGCCCAGCTCGAAGAACTTAGAAGGTGGGAGAAATTTTTTTTAGCCCCCACAATATAGATAGCCTAAGCTAGCAAAGGCTGTTGGAAAAGAGAACCACCGTTCAGTTGATGTGTTCATAACTCATGGCTAAGTTAGGCCTTCCCAGTGCTACGCATTTGTACCTCTAAGGACTTGGTTCATAGTTAACCTGTAATTCTATAGTTCACTGTATCTTCTTCTTTCCTCCTCTGCTGCTCCTCCTCTCTCCTCTCTTTCCCTCCACTCCCCTCTTCTCACAAATTCTCCCTTTCTTCTCTCCTCCCTTTTTGAGAATAGTGCCTGCCAAAATTGGGAATAGTGACTGAGTAATCCAGTGGCTTGTGGTTTCAGGTGATAAACTGTCCTCCTGCTGAGCTGTGGGTTAGTTTTCTTTGGAGGCTGAGGACAGTTGGTTCTGTCATCTGTACTCTTGGAGGAGAGCCATGCATTGGAAGGACACAGCCCAAGTAGGAGAGAAGTCAGATTAAAGGCAGTATGGTTTATTTCTTTAGTTACAATGTAGAGAAATAGACTCACATCTAAACTATGGTTATTTATAAGTAATTACATTGAAAGTTTTACCAGTATGATCAGTTTTTACCCACCCAGAGTAATAGTTAGATTTGATTCTATATGTATATTTATTTATGATGCAGGACAGGGCAAATCCCCCTGAGTTGAGAGGAGACCAAGCCCTGCACTGAGAGAAGAGGGTCGTTTGGTGGAGAGTGTGGAAAGAATTCAACACGCGCCAAAGTTAGAGTCAAAATGAAAATTTATTTTAAAAAGGGAAAAAGCAAAGACAAAAAGCCAAGAGACGAGAAAACCGCCCCAAGTGTGGGGAGGGTGGAGATCCAGTGTATATCATCCTTTAGTTTCTGTGAGTTATAGATTAAAGACTTTGTTTACCAATTTCCTTTGATATGGACATACAATGAGGAAGGGGAAGAGTGTGTAGCTTGAAAAGAGTTGAAGAAAAAGGCAAGCTGCTGGTGTCAGGTACAGGAATATGTAGCATGAAAGTCCTGCTGGGAGTTCCCAGCGTTTAATCCACAGGTTCCTTATGGATTTAGCCATAGGGAATGAACAGTTTTATATTGTGCAGGGTAGCCACTTAAAGACTCATTTTCCTGTGTCCCCGTTTACAGGTGTGGGAAATGGGTTGTTAGCAATCCCAGCAGAAATCGTCCTTTGTTCTGCAGGTGTCCACATGGTCTGGCTGCAGAGCTGATTAGTATATTGCAGTCTCTGAAAGTAGCTTGATTTATTTAGCCTTCAGTTGTCTAGCCTCTTCCCTACATTATTTAGACAATAGATTGCATATTCAAATTAATAACAAAGAACCTAAGAAAACTAGATCATACATTTAAGCTGGTAGTCGTGGATCCAATAGTATTTCATAATTGCTTTCCTTTTATACTGTGATTGATTTTGAGCTATTAAACGTAATGAAACAGGGTCATATTACATACTGTAATTATGGGATCTGAAATTCCATTCAAAAAGAAAATCGCACAGTGGGAACTCTGCATAACCTAAGGAAGGCATTGAAGAGAGTAGGTTTCCAGGAGTTCCTGTTGCAGCTCTTGGCAACTTGGGTATCTGGAACTCATCCTCCCTTTGCTGCCTTCCTCTGGCCTTTCACTGCTTGTTAGCATGTACCTAAAAGATGAATGTGTCAGATGGAGGAAGTTTCATAAAACAGTTATTATTGCTAGTTTCTAACTATTCTAGTATAACATTATGATTTTGTTCATTTAAATTTTAAATTATCTTATGATTTTACTTAAATGTACAATATTATGTGTCCATCTAGAAATTAATATTCTTTTATTTACATCAATAGTAATATATTGAATCCAGTAGTGAACTAAATGTTTTAGTGTTAGAGAGCAATATAATTTCTGCTCAGATAGCAAACTGAGAAGATACAACCAAGATGAAAAAAAGAGAATGCATCTCTAGACTGACAAGTTAATTATTAGCATTTCATAATGTTTCAGAATTGGTGTATTGTTATACAAAAATGTAATTCAGTTTTTTCTAATATGAGGATAATCTATATCTAGCAAATTGTTGCTGGTGTCAGGGACAGTAAGCAAGGAGAGGGGTGTGCTGTTAATTTCCAGGGTGGTAAACTTGTAATTTGACTACTGGAAATTTTTATTACTCTGAGATACTTATTATTTATTTCTGTTACTGCTCAATAGAGAACAGTTTCTAAAGCCTTTTTGCATAGGCCCTATTCTAATTCACCACCACAATCCATACCCAGAGACATCTTCTTGAAGGATTTTTTTTCTTCTGAGTTAGGAAAACTAAACCACTCCTCAGCTTCGGCTAAGGACTTCAAAGTATGATAATTTAAGTTTTCACATCTGAGCAGCTTGCCTTTTTCTTCAACTCTTTTGAATGGCTGCTCACCCGTATGAAAGAATAGTCATTGTGTGTGTTTTGGAGTCCCTTGCCTAATAACAATCATTTACTGGATAGAACTGGCAAAATTTGAGCTCCAGAAGGCCTGAATTTAGTCACTAACTTATTCTTACCTCTTACTGTCCCTGTCCCAGGTGTTCATGTTATTTCGCCCAGGTTTATCATTACTTGTGATTTGAGATTTTAACCTCAGGAGTTAAAATTTTAACATTCATCCTTGCCACTTTCATTAATACCTCCTCGTTCTTACCTCCACCTGTCTTCAGCTACCTGTAAGTGTCCCTTTAGAATAGAAAGACTGACTCCATCACCCCTGACATGATTGGAAAAAAGACATTGTGATAAAAATTGATTTTTATATCTAGCCAGTGATATACCTGTTCTCGCTAACATTTTCAGATGACCGTAATCTTGAGAGCATGAATTGGAATTACAATGATGTCTAAATACAAAAATAGTTTTTATGTAATTAAATCAAAATGCAGATGCACCTTGTTTTTTATAGATATGCTTCTAAGCAAGTATGTTTGAAGAATGTGAATTAAATTGTGCTTTAAACACACTAGAGGAGCTTTGTTATTTAAAGAAATACTGTGCCAAGTCCTCTAACAGAGGAAAATACCCTAGTTTACATTATGTACAAATCTTTTTTAAGAATATATATGTTTTGTTTAAAGCAAAGTATACTTATATGAGGACAGGATCCATGAGGGAGATGGTGCTTGGACAAGACAGAAGGATTTAGGTTAACTGTCTGTACTGAGATCTGAGAATAGGTAAATTTTAAATACTTTTTGGCCCTTTGGTTCTTGAGAAGTAGTCTTTTTGGGTTTCTTTTAACATTCACTTCTTGCTTTTATGTTAGATCGAGCGGTTGGAAGTAAGCAGCCTCGCCCAGACTTCCAGTGCAGTGGCCTCCAGCACCGATGGCAGCATCCACACAGACTCTGTGGATGGAACACCAGACCCTCAGCGCACAAAGGCTGCTATTGCTCACCTGCAGCAGAAGATCCTGAAGCTCACAGAACAGATCAAGATTGCACAAACAGCCCGGGACGACAACGTTGCTGAGTACTTGAAGCTTGCCAACAGTGCAGATAAGCAACAGGCTGCCCGCATTAAGCAAGTCTTTGAGAAGAAGAACCAGAAATCTGCCCAAACCATCCTCCAGCTGCAAAAGAAGCTTGAGCATTACCACAGGAAGCTCCGAGAGGTAGAACAGAATGGGATACCCCGGCAGCCAAAGGATGTCTTCAGGGACATGCACCAAGGTCTGAAGGATGTGGGAGCAAAGGTGACTGGCTTCAGTGAAGGCGTGGTAGACAGTGTCAAAGGTGGACTTTCCAGCTTCTCGCAGGCAACCCATTCAGCAGCAGGGGCCGTGGTCTCAAAGCCCAGAGAGATCGCTTCACTAATTCGGAATAAATTTGGCAGTGCAGACAACATCCCTAACCTGAAGGACTCTTTAGAGGAAGGGCAAGTGGATGATGCAGGGAAGGCTTTGGGAGTGATTTCAAACTTTCAGTCAAGCCCAAAATATGGTAGTGAGGAAGATTGTTCTAGTGCCACTTCAGGCTCAGTGGGAGCCAACAGTACTACTGGAGGCATCGCTGTAGGAGCATCCAGCTCCAAAACAAACACCTTGGACATGCAGAACTCAGGATTTGATGCACTACTACATGAAATCCAGGAGATCCGGGAAACCCAGGCCAGATTAGAGGAATCTTTTGAGACCCTCAAGGAACATTATCAGAGGGACTATTCATTAATAATGCAGGCCTTACAGGAAGAACGATATAGGTAAGTTATGTGGAATTAAAATCCTAAATTATTTATTTTGGGGGTTCCCCTCCCTTTGATATGGAGGAGTAGCTTTTAAAGATCTTTGTACAGTCTCTTTCTCTGGAATGTCCAGAGCACTATAGATATGTCATATGACATCTGCATGAGTTCTTGTCATAGAGTGCGAAAGACAGGCATGGCAAAGTTAAATGACTCCAAGGTCACATACCGATGAAGCGTGATGGTCAAGGGATTATGATTACTGTAGCTCTCCAGCTTTCCATTGCAGTTTAGGACTTCAAAATAAAGCCTAAGATTTCTAAGGCATTCCACCTATTTATTTGTAATTACGGAATCATAAGTCATTGCAACCTGTAGCCATACTATATTGAATTCAAAAGATCTGTTATAATTCTCTGAACTCTGCAGATATCAGAGATATAGCCCAGCCAAAATGTAATGAACCCTGGCCTTAAACACACTTATCTGGGCAGTTAGTAGAAAGATTAGACTAGAAATAAATCCAGATAAGCATGTCTGTTACCTTTACTATCAATTGGCAAACATTTGAATGGGAGTAGACTTAAACATGAAATGGTTCTACAGTAGTTAGAGAATTGTCAAAGGGCTGAATGCTTTGAGTCATCATAATCTGTGCTAAAGTAGAAGCTAATCTCTTTTTTGTTTCATGTTATACTCCATAGTCATATGGTACCACTTTGAGTTGATGTCCAAATGTGTGTCTTTTACCCTTGTCTCCATCACATGCAGATAGAAATTATATCCCCCATGAAGTACTCATTCAGATTCGTCAGTCAGAGATAGGCCACCTCACTGATACAGAGATTAAGGGTTAATCTTATGGGGAGCCACAGGTGGGTTAGGCCTTCAAAGATGTGAGTTCTGGTCTTGTTCCCACTAACAAGTGGGAATCCTCAGTACTTCTATAATATCAAGAATTGAACAGACCATCTTTTAAGGTCCTAGTCACCTCTTTTTAAAAAAAAAAAAAAATGACTTTTTTAAAAGTTTGCATTTATGAGATAATCTCAGGGCCTGAAATAAATTATCTACATGTATCAGTAAGCTTTGAGAGTAGTTACAACAGCAAACTCTTTTCACAAGGTGAAAATACTAATCAATAATTCAATCCTGTCTCTTTACTCTTCTGTCCTTCAATTCTAACCTAAGGCTTCTGGGAGAAAAAAAAGAAGAGTGAATGTGGAGAAAGAAATGAAGTTCTAAAAGCAAATACACTACTATTCTTATTTCAGTATTTCATATATTCTTTAATATACTTAGGAGACAATATCTAAAGCAGTGAGCAATCTAACAAATATCCGAATGAACTCTAAAAATAAAACACCTGATCCTATGTACCATATTACACCTACTAATCTTGAAAAACTGGGCAAGTTTCTTAACTTCGATGAGTCTTGATTTCCACATTTCTAACATAAGAATAATAATAGCCCTTCATAAGGTTACTGTGACATTTAAATGAAATAATTTATGTAAAGCACATAGCTCGGTGCCTGGCCCTGTAAGTGCTCAATTGATGATAGGTGGCAGCTGCTACTGCTGCCATTAAAATGCACCCCTTTGAACATGGAAACCTGGACATTACACAGTTGCTCAAACAAACACAACTGCCTGCCTGCTTTTGACACCTTTATTTTAAATGGATAGCAAAACATTCCAGTTTTTAAATTCTCCCAGAGCTTAAAATACTTACAGAGTTTGTTATGTCTTCAAGTCAGATGTAGGCCAGTGTGAGAAAATCAGTGAGGAAAACAAGTCTCCCAAGGCCTACCTTTGTATCCATTTAAAATAATTCTGAGATTGGACTGAATTTTAGTTCCTTATTATCACTTCATTAGAAGAATCAAGTCCAAGCCACTTAGGACCTAATGAGAAGTGCATTTCTTTCATTGCACTTTGGGTTCTGTGTAATAGGTCGATGACTAGTTTTATGGAATAAAGAGAGACTAAAGAAAACTTTTGAATTTTCAGAAACAGGTAAGATCTGAGGGGCAAGGGATGACTTAATGTAATGTATAATCTGGTTTTTGTCATATCACTTCAGCTTTACTTAAAACAGAATTTTGAAGAAAGCAAGCCTTTTTTCCAAGAAAAGCAGTGGAAAGTCACAATTTTTTTACTCAACTATTTTGTTGCACCAGTATTTCCAAGTATAGAGCAGTTACAGATGTCTCCTTCATTACATATGTCTTTATACATTAAATCTATCTAATTTTGTTGGTCTTTGAACTGTTTCACATTAAGTGAAATTTTACCCATAGACTGATTATTATTCTTTGAAGCACTAAAACTTTTACATTTTAAGCATTTTTTGAGAATTTCTCTACCTTCTTTTAACAGAGTAGTACACTGAACCTAGTTTGATTTGAAATAGCTTAACTCAATAGTGTTCTAGCTTCAAGTGATACTCTCAGGTCAGTGAGGGTATAAGGTTATTTGCCTCTACAGTAAATGGTCCTAGAGGGCTTTTAAAGTTCTGTCTGCTTTTTATGGTTCATTTTTTTCTCCTTTCCATATCTCCTTCACACTGATAGTGAGCTGCCTGCAGAAGCCTCTCTTTCCTAATTTCTATTTCTACTCTCTGTAGGCTTGGCTTTTTGTCTAGGAAGGAAGTAGTAGGCTAGGGATGGACTTGATGAACTCTTCTCTGACCAAGAACTAACTAGTTAATGGGTACCTGACTGCTTTAGATGCATTCTTGGTTATTTTTTGTGCTTTGATTTATTTTACTAATATCTTAGTTGACAGGAAGGAGGCCATGCACTGTGTTGCTGCTTGTTATTTAAGTGATAAGGTCACTACCATTGACAGCATTTACTAAACTCCTACAATGTGCATAATACTAGGTGTTTTATATGTATTTGCTAATCTTCACATAATTCTATAAGTATATTATATTATTACTATTTTACAGGTAAGAAAATTGAGACGCAGTGTGGTTTTAAAATTAACCAAAGGGCACTTAGTAAATGGTAAAGCCAGGAATCAAACCCAATTTTATCTGACTCCAAAGCCACTCTTCTTTTCATACCAGAACAGGTGTTTTTCCCAAGTTCAATTCTAAAATCTATTTGATTGAAAGATTAGTCTGTAGTCTCACTCTAAGAAGCATTGACTTCATTGGCAATGGGTATTGGACTTTTTCCAGGTCAAAGGGTGCATTTCACTAAAAGTCAGTCACTATTCGTAACATATTTTATAAATTCTATGAATGCACAGGCTCTGAAAAGTTTTCTCAAGGTAGTACAATACCATAGGTCAGTAATAGGAGAAAACTACTTAATGAAGAAATATCCATTCCCATCTTTATTTCCCCCTTTTCAGAGTCTCTTTTCAATAATGTCACCCACTTAATGTGCTTCCCATTGCTCTATACCTCAACAAGTAGCACCAGGTCAAGATTTTTGCTCAAGACCATCTACTTACTCTGGAATAATCAGAAGCATTCAGGAACCTGTGGAGTAGTCTCTCTCAGCACCCACAGGCATTTAGCTTAGGAAGCCACATAGTAGAGCTTGGGTCTGAACTCTTTCCCCACCTTGAGTAGGAGTTTAGACTTTGAGTTTTGCATGGAACTCTCAGATATGAGTAAGATTGTGTATTTTGGGAAGGTAAGAGGTTTAGACTTTTTTAAGTGATAGGATCTGTACTAACTTCAGGTTCTTCTTGTCCTGCTAGTCTCTTCAACTCATTAAAGTATTATTACAGATTTGTTAGTGGCTGTGGGGTTAACTTAGTATTTATTTCAGAGATAGAAGAGGCCCTTAGATATCTAATTTAATCTTGTTTACAGATGAGTACACTAAGGCCCAGAAAGATAAAGTGACTTTTGCCAGGTCACATGGTAAGATGATTTAACCTATATTAATTCGCTACTTAAAAACTGGAGAACTACTGCTGTTTCCATGATGAGTATAACATATAAATGTGTTACTGGCGGAAAGAGTTCACCTGTGGCAAAATACATTGAAAATGGGAGAGAGTTAGGAAAACAGTCAATTAACAGTTTTATAGGTTCCTTTTGTAGTTTTTTCCTTAGGAGGTCTGGCCCAGAGTCCTATTCAGCTACTGCTTGTATCAAAGCAGTAGCATTCACATAGGGCAGGCTGGAAGTCCTTCTGGTGTGTTGATGAGCAGTAATGCCATTTTGAAAGCTTCTATTTTAAGGGGATTACTGTCCTTTAGAAACTGGCTTCTGATATTATATTAAGCCCAGAGGTATTTTAAATTGCACTGAGTCATAAGAGCAAAAATACAGAAGGGGGCAGTCACCATGAGCAGTTATCACATGCTAGGCTAACTCAATTTGGTACAGGCCATTGGAGTTCTAACTAAACAAGTTGTTGTTTAAATATAATTTTACCTTATTTTACTATCAGTGGACATAACACAGATACATGGTCAGATATAGCTATTTTAGCCCCTTTATGGTGTTAGCCCTATTTGTCATCTGTAAATTGATCAGAGAATCTCCAGAAGATATGTAGACTAAGTTTGGCCAACAAGTTTGGAAAGGAAACTGAGAATATTGGATCAATTTAGCTCTTTATTTAGAAAAGGTAAAAAAGCACAATTGGGAGATGCTCTTAAGAAAGGTAACCTTTGCATAAAGGAGATTTACAGATGAGCTCCTCCCAGTTTAGCCACAGAATAAGTAATGGAAAATAGGAAGGAAGGAAGGAAGGTAGGTAGGTTGGAGGAAGGTAGGTTGGAGGAAGGTTGAAGGGGGGAGAAAGAGAGAGAAGAGAAATTATTTCATTAATTAATTGAAGTTGGTCAAACCCAAATTTGCTTGCCGGTTCTGACACTAATTAGCTGTGTGCCCTTATGTAATTCATCTGAGCCTCAGTTTCCTCTATAAAAACAAGGTAATGATATCTACTATACTTGGTTGTTAAGATTTTTAAATGAGAATAATGTACATGGAAGCACCTAGTATGGTCTGGGGTGTGCCAGGGATGTCAGAAAGCTGTCATTAACAGGTCTCCAGAAGCTTTTATTGATCTCCTGTATACTTTAGGCATCTGCTGTTTCTTGTCTTTAAGATAATACACTGCCCTGAAAGTTTCGGGAACTAATTGTCGATTGGGAACTGGTTCTGTACTTTTTCCTTTTCAACTAAAGTCTAGTTTCTGTGTGTCAGAGTTTCTTTTCGGACTTCAACACAAATGAGGTAACAAAAGGTAAGGAGGTAAAATCCACCTTCCCCAATTCACCAAAGAATGTGTTCAAGCTCCCACCACATATTATATCCATCCCCTACCCCAGCTATGTCTCTCCATTCTGGTCAAACACTGGCAGAAGCTACTTCAGGTCCCTGGCAAGCACTTGAGAAATAATACGGTAGTCTGCTCCCATAGTTGCTTATCTGTGTCAGCCATAGGACCCAGTTCTTCCTGTTTCTCTCAATACCTGCTCTACAAGATTCTTCAGCTATCCTGTCCTAGTGACCTGTTGCCTAACTAGACCTGTTGCCTAACTAGGGAGGGAAGCACCACTGGCTCTCAGAGATGACTCCACACTTTTCCGTCACACCCAAAGAGTGGTGCATTAGGTGAAGCATTCCCAGCCTGTATACTCACCCAGCTTTCTCATTTATCAGGAATTTGACCCAAAAGAGCCTTGGCTTATCTTTAATCTAGGAAGATGACTACTGTGTTGCCTAATCCAGCAGATGAAACACTTTAACAAGATCAGTATTCACTTACAAATTGTTCACCTGCAACAAAATATAGTTGTGTTTTAGTACTTTGTAGATAGAGCAGTTTTGCTTTGGGAGAGGGAGACTTTACCTGCCCCAATATGATGTAACGTACTGTTTAAAAAAGATCTTATAATGTTAAGGCTTTCTGTTTGCTAATAGTTACACTTAAACCATACCTAGGTGTAATTATTTACAAAGGACCTTTGAGTAAAAAGTCTCAAAATGAGATTATCAATCTCATGCTACTTTGTGTTCCAGATAGAATCACATGAAAAGCATGTGCCAGTCAAAATCATATACTGGTAGGATCAAGAAACCCCTCTTTCATGTCCTGAGTGCTTTAATTAGTGTTAGATGAAGGGGTTAAAATCCCTTGCAGGGAGTTCTTGGTTTTTAAAAATCACACATGAAAGGCTATATGAAATTGACCTTCCCTTTTTTCCTCCTAGTCTTTGGTTTGGTGTTAATGTTTAATGAGAAGACAGAGGTGTTCTTTATGTGAATTCCCTAGGTATCTGGCTTCCCCATTTTTAGGATTGAGACCAAAAGTAAACACTAGCAAGTAATATAAGCAAAAGAGATCATAATATTAATAATGAGAGTAGTAGGAAGTCAGTGGAAACTGGAATATAGGTGTTTTCTTCCTTTTGTTGTTATTTAGATTTTGCATTTGATTAATAGTACAGGGAAAAAGTTTTTAAAAAAGCAACAATAAAATCTAAAAACAAAAGGCATGAACCAAGTGGGTCAGATCCTAACTACACCTCACTAACAGGGAAAAGTTACTGCATCTTTCTTGGCCTCCCATTTCTTAATTATAAATTGAAGGTATACCTGGGGAGGAATGAGGTGAAGATTAATATAGAAATGTCCTCATGAATATGAGTTCCTTGGCGGCAGACGCTACACATAAAAAGTCAGGGAGGGGAGGGTTCTTGTTATTATTGGTGCTAGCGTTTGGATGCACATGGTAATTAAGTAGATTAGATTAAACCCTAAATTCCCCACTGGAACTTCTTCACCCATAATAACACCACATCATTTTTACTGGACTCTTTGTGTTAGCCTGTTTTTAGACCATAATTTCACTTGTGGGTTATGTAAGCCGCTCAGAAGCTGATAGCGCTGAAAAAATGTTTGACTGGAATTGCTAAGCATGATCAGGTTTGTGAGGTTGTGAAAAGAGCTGAAGACTAAGCTTCCATGACCTGGGTGAACAAATTAGAGAAAGTGTTTTAATGATGACAGGTCAGTAATGTTCTTTCAAGGTGCTGAGGCAACCCAGAAGACCTGCATTCCACAACACCAAGGGCATCTCGCCAACTTCCTTGTTCGTCACATTTTGCAAAAGCCTCAAAGTTCATGGCTTTCTCAGTTTCCTCCCTGATGTTTCCTGCAGATCGGAAGTCCTTAACTGTGGTAACCCAAACACAGCTGTTTGTGTAAGTGTAAAAGGATTTCAGTTACACAATAACAGCTGCAACGTTTCTGTTGTTTCAGAAAGTCTTCATTCTCAGGTAATTCTTATAAAGAAGGAAATGAATGCTGGCAGTTATTAATGAATTAATGGGACTATTTCAACTGGACTCATTGTGGGTCTTGCTTCACCCCTGAGTTCTGCAGATTAGGAGCTGGAACCAGGACTCAATCCAGTGTTCCTGGCTATAACATTTCCCCCCAATGTTTAGTATTTTTTTATTTGCAAACAGTGCAAATTGGAAAAAAATGCAGTGGATATATTTACCTCTTAGATTCTTCATTTTACTATATTGTTGTATCGCATATCTTTCCATCTACCTTTGTCTTATTTTTTAATGCATTTCAAAGTAAATTGCAGACATCCCTAATATTTTGTAATGGCTTTATTGAGATGTAATTCATATACAATACAATCCACTCATTTAAAATATACAAATAAAAGGTTTTTAGGATTTCACAGACATATGTAACCATCACTATAATCCATTTTAGGACATTTTCATCAACTTCCAATTCTCCCAACCCTGGCAACCGTTAATCTTTCTGTCTTTATAGATTTACCTATTCTGAACATTTTCATATACATGGAATCATACAATTTGTGATCCTTTCTAACTGGCATTTTTCACTAGCATAGTATTTTCAAAGCTCATCCATAGTATATCATGTGTCATTACTTCATTTCTTTTTCTTTCCAAATAATATTTCATTATATGACTATACCACATTTTATTTATCCATTCATCAGTTGATAGACATTGGGTTGTTTCCATTTTTTGCTTTTTGGCTATTGTAAACAGTGCTGCTGTGAACATTCATGTACAAGTTTTTGTGTGAAAAGTTTTCATTTCTCTTTGGTGTATACCTGGAGTAGAATTTTGAGTCATATGGTAACTCTCTGTTTAGCTATTTGAGGAGCTACCAAACTATTTTCCAAGGCAGATGCACCATGTTACATTTCCACCAGAAAAATACCAAGGTTTGAATTTCTCCACATCCTTGCCAACACTTGTTATCATCTTCCTTTTTTAATTCTAGGTCCATAATCTTTTTATTACACCCCTTCTCCCATTGATTCCACCTTGACATCAAGCTCCAAACCATCATGTCAATGTAATGTTGTCCAACTCTTTTTGTAGCTATGTGATTTGGGTCAGCTATGGACCTCACTCATATTTCTTACCTAGACGGAAATAAGTTTATCTGGGCTTCTCAAGTAGTTTCTGAGTGACATCACAGTTTAGAGGTTAAAAATTTGGATTTTAAAGTCAAACAAACCTGGATTCAAATCCTTGCTACCCTACTTAATTTCTGTGTGCCTGAGGCAAGTCAGTTTACCTCACCGAGCTTCAGTTTCCTCATCCGTAAAGTGAATATAATACCTGCTACCTTCTTAGAATTGTAGAAATGTATTTGCATGGTACGCACTGAACAAACAGTAGGGCTGCTTCTACTACTACTACTGCTGCTGCTACTGCTGCTACTGCTGCTCCTTTTTAATCTGTTCTAACAGTATATATGAGCCATATTTAATATCAAATAAGATTTCCCAGCATTCCTGTAATACTATATAATTTGTAGACCAAGAGTTTGGGACAGTAGCCTGTGGAACACGTGCCAAAGATGTCACATGGGTCTGCTTTCATCAGCAAGCAAGCTGGTTGCTACCACCATGATCCCTTCTCTGCCACAAACATCAGTCCTTAGCTTTGGAAAATTCCTTGCTGCCAGGCCCAGCCTTTCCCTTAAATCCCAGCAGACTTATACAGTAGAACATCCCTTTTTAAAAGCCCCTCTCTGGTGAGGAGAGAGAGTGATGAAAATCATCAAACACTAAAAACATCACAGATCAATGGGCTTAAATTCATAAAAGCAATATATTAAAATAATATTGTGGCATTTGGTGGAAAATCAATTCCAGAGGTGGAACCTCTTTCTGAGCACATGCCCTGGGCAGCAGATAAAATGAAAAGGCAGAGTCACAGAGACTATCAGCCCTAGTTACTGACAAAAGGTGGAACCGCTTTTTGATCACTATGTTTAGTCACGTTAGTAACAGTTTCAGTATGAAAGAAAGCAGTACAGATTTCTATCAAGGATAAAGGAGAACTAAATAAGACTCAGTAACAGTAAAAAGGGTCAGACTGTGCCTTTAAAAAAGTGCTTGTTTCTTAGAGAAAGAATGAAGTTTAGAATATAGTTATTTATCACAAAATTATTGGAAGGAGGAATGTTAGTGATGCCTCGACATGAAAATTACCTTAAATAAAGAACTTTTATGTATTCCTTAAAAATTTATGTACTATAGATGTGGTTAAAAACAAGGGAAAGGGGAGGATAATTTTAAATGAGCTTGTTCTGGCATTTTTATTTTCTTAATACAAAGTGCTCTGAGTCTCACATACTAGAGTCAGGTGTGCGTGCTGGAGTAGTGCTCAGTGGTAGTGTTTTCTCCTGTAGGGATGAGCCATCTGTCTGACAGAAAGGCTTCTTATTCTAGTCACTGTTAACTGGATACTTGTTTATTCTTTTGTTCTAGTGTTTTTTTATGTATACTCTTCAACCTTTCTCTTTTCTGTATAACTCTTTGTTTGATTCTTGGGGCTCTACACACAACCTACCCCATTCTGTCTTCCTCACCTCTACCAGATAACCCATTTTCCCAAAACGCTGTGTTCATCATGTCACCCTCTCTGCCTTCAGCAGTCTGCTTTGGACCCATCTACTATCTATTCCCGAATCCTCATTCCCCTGTCTACCTTTTAAGACCAATTTCAACCTTTTTTTCTCCGACATAAATCCATTATTTCAGTTATCCTATACATTTCTACCTCCTGCCCTTTACCCATGTTCTTGTCCACCTGGAACACCTGAAATCTCTGATCTTGTCCTTTAAACTTCTTCCAGTCCTCTTGGTCCTTAAATATTCTACCCAAGTTCCATCTTTACATAGAATAAACTTTCTTATATGTAGTCCTAAGTGCTAGAGATACCGGTGAATTAAAATGATCCCCGCTCCCAAGGAATTTCATCCTCCTTCATTCTCCCTCTTTTTTACTCACTTACAGCCACACTAGCCCATCTTGAGAACTTTATACTTGCTATTCCTTCTGCTTTAAGATGCCTTGCCCCCCCCATATTCACCAGGCATGTTCATACCATCATTCAAGTTTCAACTTTCATTGTTAAAGAGTGTTGAACAGGGAAGAGGCCTTCCCTGATCATTTCAACCTAACCAGCCACCAGGCACTCTTCTGTATACCCCTAGTGGTCTTATTTGGTTTACTTATCCATCTGTGCAGTCATCTTATTTTTTTCTTCCTCTTCCCCACCTCTCCCCCACCTTTCCCCCATCTCCCATTTTAGAATGTAAACTTCTAAGGATAGGGTTTCTGTCTTGGTTACCACAATATTCCCAGTACTTCGAATATACCTGACACACAGCAGGCTTTCAGTAAATATTTGTGGACTGAGATGTCGTAGATACTGTGCTTGGCCATGGGAATGATGGGCCATGAATCATAAACATCCAGGTGAGTGACCTGTCCAGTGTCAGAATAAGCTACTGGTGAGTGCTAGGTCAGTTTCCATTTATGTGCTGATTATCTTTTGATGAGAACTGCTTAAGTTTTTGCCTGCCCCATATGCTGCATAGAACAGAATAAGAACTGCCTCATTTATTATAGGTTTGCTCAAAGCTAACCATGGCTGTTGGCATTGCTGCAAATACTATGTGTTGAGAAGACTATGGAAGAGCCATCCATGTTGCTGCTATGTTATGGCCTTATGATAAGTCGTACCCACTAGCATGCCCTGATACCCCAGGCTACTCAATTTCTTTGTTCTTTTATTTTCTTCCTTTGCAGAATGAGTTTGGGGAATTGGATGTGAATAATACCAGGAAAAATACAGAATGCCTAAAAGTTTAACTTTCCCCCCCTTTTTAGATGTGAACGATTAGAAGAACAACTAAATGACCTAACAGAACTCCACCAGAATGAAATCTTGAACTTGAAGCAGGAATTGGCCAGCATGGAAGAGAAAATTGCATATCAGTCCTATGAACGGGCCCGGGACATCCAGGTTAGCATGAAGGATTAGGTGTAAAAGCAAAAGATTAACAGAAAGTAGAATAGTAGTTGCCCAGGGCTATGGGGATGGGGAATTGGGGGGGATTATTGCTTAATGGGTACAAAGTTTCAGTTTTATGAAATGAAAAGATCTGTGAGATGAATGGTAGTGATGGTTGCACAATAATATGAATGTATTTAATATCACTTAACTGTGTACTAATGGCTAAAACAATAAAGTTCTAATACATTCTACAACATGAATGGATCTGGAAAACATGCTCAGTGGAAGAAACCAGCCACAAAAGGCCATTTATGTGAAATGTCCAGAACAGGCAGATATATGGAGACAGAAAGTAGATTAGTGGTTTCCGGGGGCCATGGGAAGGGGGAATGGAAAGTAATAGCTAAGGGCTAAGGGGTTTCTTTTTGGGGTGATGAAAACGTTCTGGAATTTTTATAGTAGTGATGCTTGCACAACATTGTGAATTTACTAAATGTCACTGAATAGTATGCTTTAAAATGGTAAATTTTATGTTATATGTATTTTACCACAAAAAAAACAATTTATTAAAAAAAAAAGATGGGGCAAGTAGCATATTGAAAGAAGCTAGTACCAACTGTACTACACCCATTCCTCAAATGAGGCGCATTTCTCAAAAATCTATGCCATTTGAAGGTGATAGGCGTGCGTGGGTTCTGGGAAATGTTTCTTAGGATCATAGTGGTCTCAATCTATGGAAAACAACATGCATTATATCTCTTACTGCTTCAGGAGCTGCTCTAACAAGTCTCATGGCCATCTTGCCTATCTTCTCCTTCTATAGCTGTGGGGGCTTTTGTCCTAGCTGCCAAATCCACATCTTTTACAGGCACATTGCCAGGCAGTTTGCGAGAATAACACAAGATAGTAATGTTTAAAGCGAGTAGCCCTCTGGTTTATTCTATGAGAAAATAGAATATTTAACTTTTTCTCATCCCAATTGGGTCTTAATTTTTAGGGAACAGTTGGTGTTTTTATACAAAGGCATCTTGAAATTAGTCTTAGAGAAGGAAAGTGGTCCAGGAAAGTTATATTACAGTAGTCTAGAATAATCGAGAGAATATCTACGTCATTTCCCCAGCTGCCGTCTTCTCGAGGCCCCTGGGGTTCCATTTATGTTTTAGTTTTTTCCCCAATATTATAGTGGTCTGGGAAGTATACATTGTCCATTCTCTAGCTAGTGTCAGTCTGAAGTTGCCTGGTTTTTACTTCAAATCCTAAGAAACCAGGGCCCATTGAAACTAAGACCAGAAAAACACAGGGCTCCTACCACTGCTGAACTTTGGAGAGTTTCAAATCATAACTAAGAAAATAGGTTGTGTCTTTTGAGTATAATGGTAATTTTCATATGAACTCATGGGTAAAGTTATATAGTTGTAGCCTTGAGAGAAGCAGATCACTTGTAAT
Source organism: Rousettus aegyptiacus (assembly GCF_014176215.1). Classification (NCBI taxonomy): domain Eukaryota; kingdom Metazoa; phylum Chordata; class Mammalia; order Chiroptera; family Pteropodidae; genus Rousettus; species Rousettus aegyptiacus. The sequence continues at coordinate 122,437,035 of NW_023416307.1, read as the reverse complement.
GTTTGGTCTAATATTGGGTCATCGTGCCCTTTTTATAGACATCACTCTTAAAAAGGGGAGTATATTTGAAAGACAGAGCAGGGAGCCCTTTCCACTAATGTTGGGAATTTACTCGACTTGAAAAACACCAGGTTGTGTGTACAAGGATATCCAAAGGATGTTCACCTCTCCATTGTTATAGTGGATGAGTTGAGAATAAATCTCTCCAATAAGGAACCGGCTGAATAAACTGTGACATACTCATACTATAAAGTACTATGTAGCAGTTAAAAAAAATGAGATGAATCTCTATGTATGAACATGGAGAGATTGCCAAGACTCACTATTGAGGGAAAAAGGCGTATTATGGATCAGTTCTTATAGTATAGTACTATTTATATTAATATAGAATATCAAAAAATAATTCTATACATTTCCCTAGGCACATATATTAATACACTTAAACCCAGGAAAAAGAATGAACAATACACCAAATTAACAATATTACTTCAAGGGCAGGGACTGGAATCAAGGAAAATATCAAGAGACTTTGTGTCCTATTTGAAATGTTTTATGTTAAATTAGTATATGTGTCCTGTGCAACTTAAATTAATAATTTTTAAATGAAAGAGAGAATGTATTTGAAGTCTTGTCATTAAAATGTTTAAGACCAAATCTAATTGTGGCCACTGCTTCCTGTGAGCCATCCCATAGGAATGCATTGGAGGGCAGTTTACGTGCGTAGTAATTGACTGGAATAGTGAGTTATGCATTTGGCCTCTCATTTTCAAGTCTCTGCTTGCTTTGTTTATTTGTTTATAACAAAAGTCAGATTTTATTTGAAATCATGTACCACAGAGTAGGTTACTGACCTAAAAGTTACCATACCTTTGGAAAATATTTGCAGAAAAGGCAATAGTGTGACTATGCTAAATCCATTTAAGCTTCATTTTTTAAAAACTTAAATTCATCGGGGTAACATTGGTTAATAATATATAAATTCCAGGTGTACAACTTTGTAACACATCTGTGTACTCTTTTTTTCTGCTCACCACCGGAAGTCTAGTCTCCTTCCATGACCTTTTATTTGACTCCCTTTACCCCCTTTATCCTTCCCCAGCCCTTGCTTCCCCCCTGATAACCACCATTCTGTATTCTGTATTTATGAGTTTGTTTTTTTGTTTATTTTGTTTGCTCATTTATTCCTTTTTTTAATATCCCACACATGAATGAAATCCTATGGTTCTTGTCCTTTCCATCTGACGCATTTCACTTTAACATAATACTCTCAAGATCCATCCATGTTGTTGTATCTTGAAAGTGGCAATAGTTCATTTTTTTATGGCTGAGTAATATTCTGTTGTATGTATGTGCTGCATCTTTAGCCAATCATCCGTCAAAGGATACTTGGGTTGTACGCATGTCTTGGCTATTTTAAATAATGCTGCAGTGAACATAGGGTTACATATATCTTGATGAGTAAGTGTTTTCAAATTGTTGGGGTCGATACCGAGAAGAGAGATTGCTGGGTCATATGATAGCTCTATTTTTGATTTTTTTAAGGAACCTCCATACTGTTTTCCATAGTGGCTGACCAATTTACAACCTGACCAACAGTGCACTAGGGTTTCCTTTTCTCCATGTCCTCTCCAGCACTTGTTATTTCTTGTTTTATTGATATCAGCCATTCTAATGGTTATGAGGTAGTACATCATTGTAATGTTGATTTGCATTTCCCTCATAGCTAGTAGTGTTGAGCATTTGTTTTATATGTCTGTTGGCCATCTGTATGTCTTTCTTGGAAAAGTGTTTAGTCAGGTCCTCTGCCCGTTTAATTAGATTGTCTGTTTTTTATTGAGTTGTATGAGTTTTTCATATATTTTGGACATTATCCGCTTATCAGAGATATCATTTGTAAATATCTGCTCCTATTTGGTTGGCTGCCTTTTTGTTTTGTTGATGGTTTTTTTTGCTATGCAGAAGCTTTTTAGTTTTATGTAATCCCATTTATTTTTGCTTCCCTTGCCTATGGGGTCAAGTTCACAAATACCACTCTGAAACCAAGGTCCACAAGTGTAGAGCCTACATTATCTTCTATGTATCTTATTGTTTCAGGTCTTAACATTCAAGCCTTTAATCTATTTTGAGTTAATTTTTGTGTATGGTGTCAGCAGTCTGGTTTCATTCTTCTGCGTGCGGCTTTTCAGTTTTCCCATCACCATTATGAAAATGGGGACTTTTCTTTCTCCATTGTATGTTTTTGGCTCCTTTGTTGGAAATTAGTTGTCCATATATGTGTGGGTTTATCTCTGGGCTCTCAGTTCTGTTCCGTTAGTCTCTGTGTCTGTTTCTCTGCCAATACCATACTATTGATTACTGTGGCATTGTAGTATAGTTTGAAGTCAGGGATTGGGATACCTCCAGCTTTGTTCTTTTTTCTCAGAATTGTTTTGGCTATTGGAATCTTTTGTGGTTGCATACAAATTTGAGGATTTTTTGTTCTATTTGTGTGAGAAATACCATTGAGATTTTGATAGGGGTTGCATTAAATCTATATATTGCCATGCTTAGATGAGTGGAGCAGGGGGGCCACTTCACAATTTTGCTGCCTCACTGTACTGTTTAACAATGTTAACTCTTCCAATCCATGAACGTGGAATATCTTTCCATGTATTTGTCTTCTTCAGTTTCTTTCAACAGTGTCTTGTAGTTTTCATAGTACAGGTCCTTCATTTCTTTTGCTAAAATTCCTAGGAATTTTATCCTTTTTATTGTAATAGTAAATGGAATCGTTTTCTTCATTTCTGTTTCTGATATTTCATTGTTAGTTTACAGGAGTGCAACAAATTTTTGTATGTTGATTTTGTATCCTGAACCTTTACTGTGCTGTTTTTAATAGCTTTCTCATGGAGTCTAGAGTTTTCAATATAGAGAACCATATCATCTGCAAATAGTGAAAGTTTTACTTCATCATTCCCAATTTGGATGCCTTTTATTTCTTTCTCTTGCCCAATTGCTCTGGCCAGGACTTCCAGTACTATGTTGAATAGCAGTGGTGAGAGTGGGCATCCTTGTCTTTTTCCTGATCTTAGAGGAAAAGCTTTCAGTTTTTCACCATTGAGTATGATATTAGCTAAGGGTTTGTCATATATGGCCTTTGTTCTATTGAAGTACTTTCCTTCTCTACCCATTTTATTGAGTGTTTTATCATAAATGGATATTGTATCTTGCTAGATGCTTTTTCAACACCTATTGAAATGATCATAAGATTTTTATCTTTTATTTTGTTAATGTGATGTATTGATTATTTATATATGTTGAACCATTCTTACATCTCTGGAATGAACCCTACATGATTATGACATATTATCTTTTTAATGTATTGTTATATTTGATTTGCTAGTATTTTGTTTAGGATTTTCATATATACATTCATCAGAGATGATATTGACCTGTAATTTTCTTTTTTGTGTGTCGTCCTTCCCTGATTTTGGTATCGGAGTAATATTGGCCTTATAACTTAAGTTAGGAAACATTCTCTCCTTTCAGTTTTTTGGAAGAGTTTGAGAATGATAGGTATTATATCTTCTTTGAACATTTGGTAGAATTCACTAGTGAAGCCATTTGGTCCTGGACTTTTGTTTTTGGGGAAGCTTTTGATCACTGTTTCAATTTCCTTACTAGTGATGGATATATTTAGGTTTTCTAGTTTTTCATGGTTCAATCTGTTGTGTCCATTCCTTCTTAGTTATCAAACGTGGTGACATAGAGCCTTTCATAGTATTCTTGTATAATCTTTTGTATTTATGTGGTATCTGTTGTAACCGCTTTCATTTCGAATTTTATTTGTGACTTTTCTCTTTTTTCCTTAGTGAGTCTAGCCAGAGGTTTGTCAGGAGAACTAGCTCTTTGTTTCATTAATTTTTCTATTGTCTTTTTATTCTTTATTTTATTTGTTTTCACTCTAATTTTTATTATTTCCTTCCTTCTACTGACTTTGGGCTCCATTTTCTTTTTTGTTTTTTATTTTTCTAGTTCTTTTAGGTGTAATGTTAAGACTGTTAATTTGGGATTTTTCTTACTTCTTGAGGTAGGCCTGTAATGCTATAAATTTCCCTCTTAGTACCACTTTTGCTGCATCCCAAAAATTTGGGGATGTTGTATTGTCATTTGTCTCTATGTATCTTTTGATCTCTTATTTTTTCTTTGAACCAATAGTTGTTCAGTAGCATGTTGTTTACTCTTCACATATTCATGTTTTCTTTCCAGCTTTCTTCTTGTAGTTAATTTGCAGTTTCATACTGTGCAGTTCAGATAATATGCTTGGTGATTTCAGTCTTTTTAAACTTCTTTCAGCTAGTTTTGTGCCCTAACATATGGTCTGTTCTTGAGAATGTTTCGTGTGTACTTGAGAAGAATGTGTATTCTGTCATATACGATAAAGTTCTGTAAATATCAAATATGTCCTTTGCTGTAATGTGTCATTTAAGGCCGATATTTCCTTGTCAACCTTCTGTTTAGATGATCTATTCATTGTTGTCAATGGGTGTTCAAGTCCTCTACAATAATTCTTTGTTTGTTGTTGTTCTTTTTGGTCAGTTTCTCCCTTTAGGTCTGTTAGCAATTGCTTTAAATATTCTGATGCTCCTAGGTTGGGTGCATATATGTTGATAGGTATTATATCTTCTTGATGAATTTAATTTTATCATTATAAAATATCCATTTTTGTCTCTTAATACCTTTTTTATCTTGAAATCTGTTGTGTCTGATATATATATGGCTACACTCACTTTTCTCTGAATGCAATTTGCTTGGAGTATCATCTTCCACTCCTTCACTTTGAGCCTGTGTTTGTCACTGCAGCTAAGATGGGTCTTCTGAAGATAACATTTATTTGGGTCTTATTTTTAATCTGTCCTACTACTCTTTGCCTTTTGATTGATGAATTCCATCTATTTACATTTAGGGTGATTATTGACATATGAGGACTTACAACAGCCATTTTATGTTTTGTTTTCTGGTTGCTGTGTCTCGACCTTGTTTCTTTTCCTTTGTGTTTCTATTTTAGTTTGGTAGTTTTCTATGATTTTTCTTCTGTTTCCTTTTTTTATGTTATGTGTCTCAGCTCGTGTGTGTGTGTGTGTGTGTGTGTGTGTGTGTGTGTTAGGTTTCTGTAAAAAAAAAGTTCATACATACAATAGTCTTATTTCTTCTGATTGCATCTTCATTCACCCGTGCAAGTTCAGTTCTTTTCATCCTCCCCTTTAATGCTTTGTTGTCACAAATTATCCCTTTTTATGCTGTATATTTGTTTCCAAATTGCAGAAGTTATGGGTTTTTTTAATGCTTTTTCTCCTTTAACTTATGCTATATTTTTGTTTAATACCCTATTCTGAAATAGAGTTGCAATTTCCTGCTTCTATTTGCGATCTTACTCAAAGTTTTATATTCTTTTATCTTTTTGTTTCAGGTAGATCTTCTTTCAACGTTTCTTATAATGCAGATCTTGTGGTGGTAAATTCCCTAAGCTTTTGTTTGTCTAGGAAAGCCTTTATTTCTCCTTCATATTTAAAGAATACCTTTCCGGGTATTTCATTCTTGGCTGGTGGTTCCTCTTCAATATTTTGAATATTTCATTCTATTCTCTCCTAGCTTATAGGGTTTCTTCTTTTAAAAGTCTGATGGTAATCTAATAGAATTTCCTTTGTAGATTAGTCTTTTTCCCCCTGGCTGCCTTGCAAATTCTTTGTCATCAACTTTTGACAACTTTAGTATAATGTGTCTTCGAGAGATATTTTTCCATTAAGATAATTAGATATTTTGTTAGCTTCCAGAATTCAAGGGTCCAGCTCCAGAGGTTTGGGACGATTTTAATTGATTATTTGAATAGACTCCATTCCCTTCTCCTCTTCTGGTTTACCTATTATGCATATGTTGCTCTTTCTGATAGGGTCGGATAATTCTTGTAGAGTTCTTTACTTTTTTTAATTCTTAGTTCTCTCTTCTTCCTCCTGGGTGATTTCTAGATTTCTTGTCTTTGAGCTTGCTGATCGTCTCTTTCATCTCCTCTGCTGTTTCCAGTGCTCTCTAGTGCATTCTTCATTTCATTTATTGAGTTCTTCAGCTCCAGAATTTCCGTTTGGTTCTTTTTTTATAGTTTTACTCTCTTTAATAAAGTAGTCCTTTTGTCCATTAATTTTCTTTCTGAGTTTTCTTGTTATCTCATTGAGCTTCTTCATAACTGCAATCTTAAATTCTCTTCATTATAGTCACAATTTTCAATGACTTTGAGTGTGGTTTCTAGGAAACTTTTCATTTCCTTTCTGTGCTCTCATGTTACCTTGATTGTTCATGGTGTTTGAAGGATTATTTCTCTGCACATTTTCGATAGTGAGCTCCTTTCTTGTTTAGTTACTGTTTTGCTCTCAACAAGTAAGTGGGTTGATAAGTTAGCATACATCTTGTTTTCCAGTGGATGGTGTTAGAGCACAACTTTTTGTTTTCTCTTACCCAAATTATTTTCACCTCTGGTATTGCGAGTGAAGCAGTATCACTTCAGTTAAGGAAAATGCTGCAAAAGCGCTGGGGTGGTGAGCATCCCCACTGACCAGCTCGCCTTGCTTACAGGACACCACCACGGTGATTGGGGTATGTGGCAGGTGGTGGAAAACCAGTTTCGTGAGCTCCCAGAACTACCTCCTTTTTGCTAATGGTTGTTGACCCCACTGTTTTTGGAGGCATCTCCAAAAACAGGCTATGGCTAGATGGGTGGAGCACAGGGGCAAATTCACAGTTTTGCAGCCCCACCGTACTGTTGAAGATATCGCAGTTTTCTCTTCCTAGCTTTGTTGGGTGAGACAAGGGAGGCAGGTTCATGATCTCACAGCTACTTGGCAGCGACCTCTGTGTCGCTCTAGACTCTTCAAATGTTCTCATGTGTGGATATTTCAGGTGTGTTTGTGTGTTGAGCAGGGGACCCCTTGTTAAGTTACAGTTGTCCAACTTGTTATAAATTTAAGGGGAGAAACAAAGGAGTCTTCTCATTCCAGTGCAATGCTGTCCTCGCTCTCTAGCATATTTAAAATCAAGATGCATCTGGCTTACTCAAGGGGAATGTCTGCTTCACAGAGTACTTGTGAACAGAGGGCTTAACTGTTCCCTGTTCTGGTCCACAGGAGGCCCTGGAGGCATGTCAGACCCGCATCTCCAAGATGGAGCTGCAGCAGCAGCAGCAGCAGGTGGTACAGCTGGAAGGGCTGGAGAATGCCACTGCTCGGAACCTTTTGGGCAAACTCATCAACATTCTTCTGGCAGTCATGGCAGTCCTTTTGGTCTTTGTCTCCACGGTAGCCAACTGTGTGGTTCCTCTCATGAAGACTCGCAACAGGACGTTCAGCACTTTATTCCTTGTGGTTTTCATTGCCTTTCTCTGGAAGCACTGGGATGCCCTCTTCAGCTATGTAGAACGTTTCTTTTCCTCCTCCAGATGATGCTGGCAAAAGAAGGCAGTGCTCCCCTACCCTCTGGTGAGTGCATGCAGCGAAGAATTAGACAGCAACTTACCTACTCTGAAGTTTTCTACAACAACAAAAGAGTTGAGTGAATCTGTTTACATTTAGAATAATGTTTTTTTTCTTCAAGAGACGCAATTGCAATAGTATTTTTTAGATTTTATCCAAGAAGTTTTTTGGGCAAAAATCTTGGATCATTTTTATGTAGCATGATTTTCCTTGGGATGCAAATCTTAAACAGTCCTTTAACATGAACCAACAATCTGGAGCACACTGAAGGGCATCTAAATTGTGGCTTGAAGGACTGTACTAAAACCCACTAAAAATATGAGAAAACCTGATTAGGGAAACCAGTTAAACCTAACACCCTGCCTTGTCTGGGCTCACCACCTCTCCCCCTCCCAGACTAACTTTACTGTGAAATCCTACCACATTCCTTGTCTGAATTTTTGGATTCAGGGTGGATTTTTCTTGTCTGTGGAAGAACACATGGATCTCTCTGGCTTCCTCAAGTTGGCCACTCATGCTAACCCTGGAAGTGTGATCACTTTTGAACCTGGTCCCTTAATCTTTGCTAGGATGCAAAAGTGAGAGCATCATGTTCCCACAGGATCACTGCACAGTTCTACTACAGTATTTTGAAGTAGCCCTCCAAATACTTCATTTTAAGCAAAATCCCATGGCCGCACTTTTAAGGTTTTTTAAAAGTATGTGTATAGTCACCAATTAAAAAAAAAATCCGAACAGCATACTTGAAGAATGTAATACTCAAACTCTCAGTGCTTCCTTATGGTTTCTAATAGGATTTTTTATTATTGTTATTATTATTATTGGGTTTTTTTGGAAAGGGTTGGGAGGGTCTTTTATTTTTCCTTTGAAATAAAGAAGTGATGTTTTTAAATGAAGAAATGTGTGGATATTTAAGTGTGCTGCTCCCTCTTGTATTGAAACAGTTTGAGTAAAGGAAGACTTGCTATAAATGCTGCCCTCTGATGCCCTTGTTTTGTGATGCAGCTTAAACTCTCCTCTGGCTGCTGCTGCTGCTGCTGCTTTTTGATGTTTGCCACCCCCACACCACCACTTCATGGGCTTGGCTTGGTTGGAGAGGAAAGGGGTGTGCAGGGAGAGGGGGAGGCTGTTTCTACAAACCAGCGTTTGTGTTTGTTTTTTTTTTGCCCCGAGAAAATGTTCACCCAGCGACCTTGAACTGGGGTTGTCTTTAGAAAACAAAATGAGATTATATTTTGAGAGTCATAAATAATTCCTCATGTTTCCTTAATTTATTTTTAACATCCCTTAATTACTGAAACCAAAGTGATGTGGAATCTTCTGTCTGCATTTTGGCCCCAGCATCCTTAATTTCAAAGCTTTATTTTGTCTGCCTGAGAGAATTGACTAAAGGTGATTCTCCTTAAAGAGCAGAGAAGGAATAGTCAGGTTAGAAGGACCCAAGTTTGGGGTGTCAAATGCTGTCAGCTTCCTATTCATAAAGACTGACTTAACATAACTAAGCTCAGTGGATTTTTATAGACAATTTAGAAAAATGAACTGAGACTTCTTCCCTATCCTATAACCAGTTCCACCAGCTTAGTAGAACTTGGGCTTTTAGAGCTTATCTAGAAAACTTGGCTGATCTTTTCATAATCATGGTGTTGAATCACAAATGCAGTTCCCTCTTGGCCTCAGCTCTGTACTACCAAGTGATGAGCAAGGGGCATATAATATGCTCCAAGAAGAGTAGCAGAGCATGCTTTGCCTACTTCCCCCATTTCAAGAAATTCCTTTGAAACTGGATTAGCATTGCCTTGTCTGCCTGAGAGCATGGTTTACACCACAGCTCCAGCCTCCTGTGGCTTTGGCAAGCTGGCCTCAGAGTCAGCATGTTGTTTCCATAATCATTTTGATATTTTAACTCAGGTACCCTAGTCTTCACTGCATCCCCAGATGATTGTAGTTTACCTGTCAGCTCTGTTGACCTCTCAAAATTAGTGCTCAGAGCAGAGACCACAGGGGTAATTTTTCTTTTAAAAAATAATTGGAACCAATTCATGTTCAAGCCAAAAACAAATTGTTCCCAAGCCTATGTATTTAAAATGTTAACTTTGCCTAAAAATATTACAGTGACTTTAGGCAGATGTGCCAAAGGACACCATGACCTTGTCGAACTAGCACAGTTTCTCCTTTTTGCTTTAGCTTGATGACTCAGAAGAGAGCCACACAAAGTTATTAAAAAGATGTTCTAGCCACAGTCCTCCAGTTTTTCTAAGATGGAACCTGAACTATGTAGAGGCTACTAAGTTTTGTGGGCACTGGAAGTCACTGTGATAGATAGATCAAAATTGTTCCATTTGCCTTGGGACACTTTCTATCAAAGGAAGGTTTTCACCTCTGGAAAACCCCCTGAGCTCCCAGCCAAACATGCCCATGCTAACTTTCCATCATCCTCTCCCCAGCTGTCTTAGGAAGGACCTTTAGGCTAGGTCAGGCACAATATGGCCTTCTAGCTTTCTTGTGCCATGATTGTTCATCAGGCCCAAAAATCGTCTGCATTTAATGCTATTTGTAACCTCGAATCTGTTTTGATGCCTTTCCCCATTTTCTGCTGCCCATAACCTATTGCCTTTGAGTTTCTTTGCATTGTGGCTCTTCTTGGATTCTCTGGTCTATTCATATTTCTTCTATAATGGTTTAATAATTGATCTGTAGGTGGAAACTTCCCCTCGCTTTAATGCTTCTTCTCTCTTAAAGACTACGTGCATTCCCTTTGAAACGAAGCATTCCTGGATTACTTGTTAGTGGATGCGTGAGGCTGGTTGTGGTAACCTGGGTGACTCTTCAGGTTGTAGAACAACTAACATTTTACCTTTTTTATAATTAAAGGGCACTTCTGTCTGCTCCAACTTTGATTCCTTGGTAAACATTCAGTGTGTCCTAACAAGGAAGGCTTTTCTATTTCACTGACTCCTTAAGAAGCAAAAGTAGGCTCAGTTTTACACTTTGCTGACTGGGGTCCTTTCTCTCCTCTGTGCCCCGTCTACCCAACTAAGGTAAAAATCTGATGCCAGGAAAAGCACTGGGATCAAGCCTTCCTTGCTAGCCATGTCCTGATAATGAGCATATTTTCATGTTGTTTTCACTGCATTTGGTTTTGTTTCTGATTTCATATTCCTCTGAAGTATAGTCAGATTAAATGCTGAATCCTGAGTGAGTTCCATGAGGAGCTGCCTTTCATCTTTGGAAAATATGCATCCAAAACAAAACCAAATGTTAAAATCAACAAATTGACAAAGGCAAAATTATGGTTCCCACCTCCAAATGAAACTGGAGATTTTGAATGTGGCTCTAAGAGTTAACATTTCTGTCTGTGTATTGTGTATGCTAGGTGATACCCTTAGTAGGATTGACTACTAGACTGTAAGTGTGTTTTATTAAAGTATGTAAGAATAAAAACTCACTTGCACGAATTGAAAAGTACAGAAATGACACTTGTGAACGTGTGAACGTTAACACTGTAGTTGATAGATTTTAAGCTGCTAATTGTGAGAGAGAATTACATTTATGTTTTGTCTGTTTGCTGCAGATTCTCAGCAGCACTTTTACTGTACATACAAATTGAAATAAAGACCTCAGCTATTAACGAGGTGGTTGGACTCGGGTTTGTTTTGCTCTTTATTTTTGCATATTCAGTTTCCAATTACAAGTTTGTGATTTCTAAAACTTTCCACTGGTTTGTGCATTAGAAACTATGTTGTGCCTGCGTGTGTGCATATGTGTGTATGTTTAGCCAGTATCTTAATACTGTAACTCACAGTTCAGTGGCTGTCACTGTCTCCCTGGATTTTATACAAATTTTGGATTGGCACCCTGCCACAATTCCTTTAGACTGGTAAGTAAGACTGCCTTTTAGTCCTCTGGAGGGAGTTCTTTAGAAGCAGTACCCCAAATTCAACATCTGAAGACCTCAAAATGGACATAATAATCCCTGTCAACTCTTACAAGGCTTTGTTAATAAACAAATGTTATGATGGGTATATAAACATACCTTGTAAAATATTTAGCATTTGAAGTTCTATGTACATGTAAGCGATTATTATCTAGCCTAATTCCACCTATGATTTTGTTATAGATGTAGTAATTTCTATTACAGCTTTTCCTTGATGATCTCTGGGAGGCCTCTGGAAACCCAGAAGCTTAATCTTGCCTTTGACAGGGTACCAAGCAGGGACATGATGACTTAGTACTTCACAGCCCTAATCTATATGTGGAGATATTTGGGCCACACTTCTGGCTTACTAGCTCTGTGCCTCCAACATCTATGAACTAGAGATACCACACCCATCTTAATCCTACCTAGTAGATATCAGGAAAATAAAGGCCTCTTGTGAAAGTTTTTAAAATTGCTGTGAGAATGCCGTTAAGTTTCTTGAACACGTACAGGTTGTATATTGCCCAATTCAAAGGGCCTCCTTAAGTAAATTACATTATGAGGGATACATCCTAGTGTGGTACAGTGCATAATAGGTACACAGGGCAGCCCTGATTATAGGTGATATAAAATTTCAAAGCCTCCTTTATTTTCATCCAGTAAAACCTTTGGAGAGTAGAAGGCTGGTAACATAAATCTGAGAAGCTGCAGTAAAGAAAACAGATTGAGGAAGTAGGGGAGGGTATGACCAACTAGAAAATGTATGCCTCACCTAATGGATTCGGATGTATTATTTTTAAACTCTATAAACTAAACATTTACCAACTTGTGGCCCCCAATCTAGGTAAAGAGGAGTAGCTAACATTTATTGAATAAGTACTGAATGCCAGGCATGATGCTTGGTACTTGGCGTGCAGTTCTCACTTGATTCCTCCACAGTCTTACACAGGCAGCGTCATCCTCAGCGTGCGGGTAAGGGCACTGAAGCTTGAGTTAAATGAATGTGATGGAAAATAGGTCTGTGTAACATATGTAACAAAAGGCGGGTGTCCACAATGTGTCACTATAAGAGTTAATGCAAACCAAGAAGAAAAATCAATTCAGTAGAAAATAAGCAAAGATTATGAAGAAATAGTTCACAGAAAAAGAAAGAAATCACCAATAAGCATTCAAAAGAAAATGTTCAGCCTTGTGTAAATCAGTGAATTTAATGGAAAAAGTAAAGCCAATCGTAGAATAGTATATTGTCTCCTATTTATGTTGAAAGCATTTTTGTTTGCATAAATATATGTATGTAAATATATAGAAACAAAACTACACATTAAACTGTCCCCAGTAACTTCTGAGAAAGGGAGTGGGAAAGATGATGGAAGAACAGGACTTTTATGCTTGACTCCTCTAAAATATGAACCTCATAATATGAATGTATTTGTATATTTATAATTAAAAATATCAAAACTTATTTTTAAAGAAAGTAATAAGTCCATTGAGTAGAGATGAAAAAAGGGTTGATAGTGTTTTAATTCCAGATTATAACAGGCCATCTTTTGCTTTAGGATTGTTTTAGAAGGGGCTGTGGACCAAGTTTGGATCACCCATTGGACTTACTTCCAGCCCTAGATTTCTAGGGTTGGTGGTCAAATGGATGTCCTGCTGCCATAGGGCGCATATGAAGAGGTGTGCTTGCAGTAGCTGATATTGCCTGTTCAGTTCAGCCCTTCATTCATCCAGCAGCATTTGAGAGCCATTCTGTGTTCAAGACTGGGCTGTGGAGATGTGCTAACTCAAGGAAAAAGGAATTTAGTAGAAGGAGATACATGTTGTAACAGTGAGAAGCCATGTGTGGGAGTGAAGAGGAGGAAGCAATTTGGGCAGGACAATGGGGAAAGGCTCCATGGAGGATGTTATGGTATCTGGGCTGAGAGACGATGGGGTTTTGATGAGTGGAAATGAGTGAGAGAGACATTCCACGTTGAAGGAATAGTATCAGCAAAACCGTGGAGGTGAAAAAGGCCAAGGTAAGTGGTTCAAGCAATAGATGGGAGCCTTGGATGGCTGGTAGGCTGCCTGGAAGAATGTGTGAATCAGTAACAAAGTTAAAAATTATAGGCAGGGGCCAGGTTGCAAGAAATCTTGAATGCCATGCTAAGGCATTCTGGCCAATTCCTCTGACTACGAGAGAAGACATTAAAGGTATATAAGAGGTGTAGTGACTCAGCCTTATATTTAAGGACAATTATAATCCTTTCTAAAGGAACCTGTAGCCTCTTTTTGATGGCATTTAAGTCAGTTGACTAGTTGAGAAATGCTGTCCAAGGTATTTGGTGTTTTGTCTTTCGATCTTATAATGAGGAAAGCTTAAAATTTTACTTGAGATCTGGGAAGTGAGGGTATAGGCAGCTCAGAGTTCAATTCTTATTACAAAAATAATAATAATCATCCTATCACCTTTGGCATTAGAATCGTTAAATACTAGAGCAAGAGGACTTGGCAAAATTTATTGACTTTGGCCTTAATGCTTAAGTTGTCCAAAGGAATATTCTTTTAGAAGACTTTATTTCAATCATTATCGAGACTCCTAATGTACAGCTAACTATGACGAAAATAACTGATAACAACTATACCTTAAAGAGAATGTTGTAAGGATTAAATGAAATAATTGTACAGTGCCTCGCCCAGTGCCTGACACTGAATAAGTGCTCTACAAATAGTCTCAGCCATAGAGAACAAAAACCTGCAAATAAATGCACATATAGTTGGCTGATGATAGATTTCTTAACCACAGGCAAGGACATTGTTATGTTCCTGGCTGTGTCCTCCGTACCTGGAATGGTGCTGTGAGTTGTGCTCAGCTGGTCAGAATTCTTACAGAGCACATCAATGGATCTGGGTTCCAAAAACTAGGTAATGTCAGTTTTATCCCATTAAATTCATTTGCCAAATTAGTAAAGTCTTACAGATTATCTGAAGTAGTTGCAAGCAGCTTAAAATTTTCTCATGTTCTTTAAAAAAATACTTTCAATAGTAGATTTTCCCAGCACAAAAAGAGATTTTCAAACCAAGCCACAAAATTTTTGACCATTTTAAATCAAACTATCACATAGTTTGATTTTTCTTCATTTTTAAGACCCCTTTATCTGGTTCCCAAAATATAAATTTTGAATATATCAATGAAACTTTTTCTTAAACAGTAGAACTAAAGAGTATGTTTAAATCGTGAATGTGAAAACTTCACAAGTATTGTAACTTAGAGCACCTGGCCGAGTCCATGAAGCATCATTCTGCCTGCCCAGGCGGTCCTTCATGGCCTTCTAATAGAGACCCTGAATCACACTGCTTTAATCACCGATGTAGCTTTTTTTATCTTTTACTCATTTTCAATAGGCATATTCCCAAACATAACACGCTTCCTCCTGAAATTTATTTAATCCTCATGACCAGGTTGTCAGTTGACTTGGATGATTAGAGTGCGATGCTCTTTGCCCCTGCACTAAACCCAGATTACTGTGCTTTTAGTCTTTTTTTTTTTAATAGATTTACTGAGATATAATTCACACACCATACAATTTGCCCATTTAAAGTATTCCACTCAGTGGCTTTTAGTATATTCGCAAGAGTTGTGCATCTGCCATAAGTCATTCCATGACACTTTCACCCTAAAAAGAAGCCCTGCACCCCTTAGCAGTCACCTTGCTATTTCCTGACCCCAGCCCTAAGAAACCACTGATCTTTGCTTTGTATAGATTTGGCTATTCCACATACATAGAATCAAGTAATACATGGTCCCTTGCAACTGGTTCTTAAGATGTTTTCAAGGTCCATTTGTGCGATAACACACTTCAGTACTTCATTCCCTTTTATTGTTGAATAGTATTGCGTAGTATGGATATGCCATATTTTTATCCATTCATCAGATAGTGGATATCTGGGTTGTTTTAACCTTTTTGACTTATGAACAGTACTGCTGTGAACATTCATGTACAAATTTTTGAATGAACATGTATATTTCTCTTGGGTATATACTTAGGAATAGAATTGCTATGTCATATGGTAACTGTTTAACCTTTTGAGAAAATATCAGTTTCCAAAGTGATTGAACCATTTTACATTCCCACCATCAGTTCCCACGTCCTCACCAGTACTTGTCATTCTCTGACTTCTTACTTATACCCATTCTGTGGGTGCGAAGTGGTATCTCCTTGTGGTTTTGATTTGCATTTCCTTGATGACTATACGTATTTTTACTCTAATGTCTCTTTCATCAGTTTTCCTGTCTATATCCTCCCAACCAGGGCCGTGGCTGTCACATTTCATTATTGCCAATGCGATTGCCTTACCTAAAAGCCTTTCATTTCCCCTCTAAAAACTGCCTTTCATCTACTGTAGGCTGGGATCCCATATAACCCAACTTGTCAGAATTATGTCCAAAGTAAGATTAAATGGGTTCTTAGGGCCCACCAATAAGTAAGATATGTGCTTGAACCGGGTGACTGCTGATCTAGCAGCTTTGAAACTACTTCTGCTTAAAACTAAGATTTTATTGGAAAAAAAAATAAGACAAAAGGAAGGCAGGAAGAGAGTAAAAAAAAAAACAGAAAGAGGGAAAGAAGGAAAGCAGCGCAGCTTTTCACTAGTCGCGTGACCTTGGACTCGGTTGGCCCCAAGCCTCCACGAAGGTAGACGTCCCACCTCCCCTCGCTTCGCTCCTGGTGTCGCTTCACTCCTCTGCACCTTTGCATGTGCTGTTGCCTCTTCTTGCGCTGTCCCTACCTCCACCTGTTTGTCTTCCTGGCAAGCTTGTATTCATTCTTCTATTTAACTATTAAGTAATTTTTCAAACATAGACAAAAAGCGAATACTATAATGAAACCAATTAACGACTACCAACTGCTGCTCAATCTTCCTCTTCTACTTCCCACTCCTCTCAAACTGGATCCTTCAGAAGCAAATGCTAGAGAGCACACATTACTTGTTCTCTTCGATTCTTTTATTTTTCCGGTCAAATGTTTTTTTATGGAGGAGAAATTCACATAAAATTAGCCATTATAAAGTGAATGTTTCAGTGGCATTTGGTACATTCATAATATTGTGCAACCACTAGGCTCTAGCTAGTTTAAAAACAGTTTATTCACCTAAAAGGAAACCCCATACCAATTAAGCACTCACTCCCCAGTCCCCACTTCCACCCACCCCTAACCACCATTCTGGACTCTGTCTCTATGGGTTTATCTATTCTGGATGTCTCATATAAATGGAAACATATATGACCTTTTGTGACTTTCACTTAGTATAATGTTTTCAAAGCATAACATTGTAGCATGTATCATCACTTCCTTTTTATGGCTGAATAATATTCCACTATGGCCAGACTATATTTTATTTATCAGTTCATCAGTTGATGGCCATTTTGGTCATTTTCACCTTTTAACTATTGTGAATAATGCTGGGTGTACACATACTTGTTTGAGTACCTATTTTCAATTCTTTGGGGGACATACACCTAGAAATGGAATTGCCGAGTCATGTGATAATTCTGAGAGAAGGGGTCATTCTACGTGTAGCTTTTTGAGGATGTAAGTAGCCTCTCCTCTGAAGCCTGCCCTGATTTCCTCAAGTGACTCCACCTTTGTTTTTCTCTCTGTTAAGAGCACCTTCCTCATTGCATGGCTTCTACTGGGTTAGGTGTAGTTTTACATCACTACATCTCTTCCTCTGATAATTGAGCCCTCTTTCAGGAGACAATCCCCCTCATGCTCACATCTCATAGTTCAAGTGGAACTACCTCGCATGACTCCTGGCTCAAGAGATGAACGAGTGGTCCGGGTCAGGTCGGTCATTCAGCCTTTAGGTTCTTGCTGGCTGTGTTGGGGAAGATAGACTCTTCCCCCTAGGTTTGCTATCTACAAGGCCCCTCTGTACTAGCAGCTGCCAGGAGTTCGGCCTGCCTAAGCATGAAGTCAAGAGGGAGGGAGGCCAAGCCAAGACAGGTTTATGATGAAATCAGTTTGACTCCTGAATGCAGCCAGGCTTGAACCTCCCAGTGGCATGAGCCAGTCAGGTTCCTTTATTGCTGAAGCTAATGTGAGTTTTGTCTCTCGCTGCTGGGAGACAATTGATGGTGGATACATAAGGGATAATCTGCCCATATGCTTCTTTTCCATCTCCCCTTACTTCGTCCATGCTGTCTGCACGAGTTGCCATATTCTCATAGTCTGAGATTGATGCGTATGGGATTAGAGAAGGGGTCAGTCCTAGTTCTTGGGTCATAGGAGCAGGAAAGCTATTGAGAGCTATCGGCATAGAGAAATCCCAAGCCGGCAAGAAGTGAGACAGCATGCATGGCAGCACCAAAGGCCTGGCGCCAGCCGCTCCTGCAGCCAGCTGCACACAGTCCTCGCCATGGCTTCCCCATGTAACGTGTGTCGGTATCCTTCTGTCTAATCTCCCTTTTTGGTCCTACCTGATTCAGGCTGTATTTCTGTAACCTCTCTCTGTGTCTCCCACAAGGTCCTTAAGACACAAACCACTTCTTATTCACTTTTGTGTTCTTCACACCAGCATGGCACTCAGCCCAGATGCCTGCAGGGACTCACAGCTGACTTTATGTCAAGTGCTTGTCTGTTTTAGGAGCTGTGCTAAGTTATTATGTGTGCTGTCTTGTTTAATCCTCCCAGTATCCCCATTAGATGCTAGTAGGTGGACCCATGTGAAATTTCCAATATTCAACTGTTTTTTGATCTATAAAAATGTCAATTTCATGTGGCACAATCTAATATGAATGGGATTTTGCCAATGAAACCAGAGAGACTGGGGTCTTGCCCAAGGTATACCAGGTAGAAGTGCTGGAGTTGACAGGCAAGGTGAGGCCTCGATTTTTAGATAGCGTGAGTGAGCGAAGAGAGAAAAGTCTTGAAACAGAGCCTCAGTCCCTGCCTGTCTACCCTTGGATCAGCAGACAGTGAGAGCAGAGGAGGCCAAGGGCCCAGGAGCACAACAGATATACCAGGGCCAAGCAGAATCGCTACAGGCTCACAGTAGGGCCACCCACTGCTTTCCACAGGACTCAGCCCAGACTGGCTACAGCTGGGTGACGGCATCTCTGCCGCACCTTAGAACCCAGTACTCATGAGAGAGAGAGCTCACTAGGGGCCTGGTTTGCCCTGCATATTCCTGGTGATCAAGGTAGAGGAGGGCAATGGGGCCTCTGCGGAAATGTGTTTGTGAAATCCCTCAGAGCGGTCAAAACAGGCAACCTGCCTTCTGCCCATTTGATGCCCTGTATCCTCAGGCAAATGACTTCACCTCTCATGGCCTCTTTACTTCAGCTGAAAAACGGAAATAATAGCACCAGTCTCATGAGGTTCTTACAAAGGTTTCATGAATGAACCCATGTAAAGAACCCAGGACAGTACTTGACACATAGTAAATGCTCAGTTAACAAAAACTGGTGTTGCTATTATTTGGAAGCTCTGCTCCCATGTATAGTTTTTGCTACAGTTGTGACAAAATGTTGCCACTCCCATGCTTCTGTCACATTCATACCTTTGTACAGGCTATGCTCACTGCCTGTCCATCTGCTCTTCCTTCAAAGACCCTCTCTTCTCAGAAATCTTCCTTGATCAACCCTTCTCCCTTCACCATGTTTCCCAGACCAGCAAAGCAGTTTCGCTCCCTTCTTTGAGTTTTCATTCTGGCACTAGCTATGCTGGGCCTTTGTAACAACTACACAGTGAGCTGTGATGGTGCAGCCCTGCGGGACCGTGAGGGGAGCTTTGAGAGGGGCTAGGATCCTCTCCGTGGGGACAATCTCAATGGATAGGCAGTGGCTGAGACCCTGGAGCCCTGGGACACCTATCCCACAGGGGCATTTCAGGGTGCTTCCAGCATTGGAGAGGAAGATACCAAGTGATTGAAGTTTATGGGACAAGTACACAGAGGAACTGGAAGGAGGCCAGCATGTGGGTCCCACACTTCAGACCTAGCTCTCTGGTGCCACCCACTGGAGAACTGCAAACTGTTTTATTAGTGCCTCCCCCAACCCCGGCCAAAGAATTTGGTAATATTGTGCATCCTCTCACACATTTAAAATATAAAAGTTTAAATAGCTGCAAGGATGTACTTTCCAGGATATTTAAAATATCGACAGTGTAAGGTTAAACTGTTTTATTACCCATATGAAAAGTACATGAACAAGCTCTTTATTAATGAGGTTTTAGGCTTCATTGTTTTCTCTTTAAAACTTACATTCAATTCTACTGTCCCCAAAAAGTTTTAGCCCAATGTAATGTATTCTTATGCCTAAAAGACTCTTATTGATCACACCATCCTACTTCTCTGTAGCAAAAACTAAGGATATAAACTGAAGTTTAAAATGTTTTTAATTTTCTGTGACTAAGACACTGTTTAAAAAATATTCTGTAGAGTTTTAATTACAAATATTAGTATGCAATTGATCAAAACAACATAAATATTGTAAATGTCGATATTTATTCAACAAAATATTTTTAGAATGCATTTTTATGAGTTGATTTGATTTCCCTTATTTTGTGTACCAGTAAATATTTCTTATTTCTATGATGAGGGAATGCTCGGCTTCATCTCTTCCCAGTTCTCATTTTTACATTCATAAGCACTCAGAAGTCTTGTCACATAAATAAGCAACAGAAGGAGTGTGGGGTATTTTAACTTCCTTTTGAGTTTTATGCCAAAAATCAATAGTGATCCATTATCAAGAATTTTTTGTTGTTGCAACTGGGTAATAGGTATATGAAGGCCATTCACTAGTCTCTCTGGTTTGTTTTCCATTTTCCATAGTAAAAGTTAAAGAAATTATAATTAATCTCTATTAGTTAACAAGATGATCGGGCCCTCCTACAATTTGTTGCAAGCGAAAAAATGGAAACTACTTGGCTGTTAAAAGGATTTATCTCCCAGTCTTTGGAGCCCTTAGAGCTTTTCTTCCTATTCAGACCCAGGATAGGACTTCCAACTGGCCTTTCTTTTGTTAGCCTCAGGTTAGGGGCATTTTCCTTTCATTCCCAAGGCAGGAAGCTGCTTTCTCAACAAGTCAGTGCCCCACTTGAAGGCTGTGGTGGGCGACTGTGATGGTCCCCTTGGCCAAGTGCCTGGGGCAATGGGACAGGCCAAGAAGGAAAGACTCCATCTCAGAAAGCAAGCGCATTCTCTGCCCACTCCAGCCTCTCCCGTGTGCCCTGCCCAGAACCTGGCACCTCTCAGTGCACGGGACCTGAGACCTGCCCAAGGTTATGGGGTTAAGAAGGGTGAGGCCGGAACTTTTTACATTCATCTCTTCCGAGTTACTTCAATCCAGGAAAGCTTAGTGAATAAATTTCAATTAAAATCAAAATTAACAACTAAATATAATCGTGGCATGGACCCTGGGATTTGGGATGAGTTGGGTAGGGGTGGGGGGACACTACAAAAGACCTCCTTGGGACAATTGGCAATATTTGCACACGTTTTGCAGATTAAGTAATAATATTGCATCATTATTAAATCACCTGATCTTGAAAATTGCTGTGCTTGTATAATAGGATGCCCTTGTTCTTAGGAAATACATGGAAGAATTTAGGGTTCAAGTGGCATCACATCATGTCAGCAACTTACTCTGTGATGCTTGGAGGGGAACTTGGATATGCAGAGAGGGGGCCCAAATGCTAAAACTTGGTGAATCGGGGGGGGGGGGGCGGCGGGTGGTGGTAAGAAAAGGGTCCAAGAGTTCTCTGTACTAGTCTCATAACTTCTGTAACAAATTATTTCAAAACTAACTGACGCAGCAAGCCTGGTCTCTGTCACCACCTGGTGGCTGCTGCAGGGAGCGCGCCTTCATCGTCCGAGACCTTTAAATTCCCCGCTTCCAACCGCGGCTCCCGACTTCCCTTTGTCCAGCCAAGGCGGGAAGAGAGCCTCCCGCCCAGGGCGCCCTTGGCTGGGCCAGTTTGATTTCCCTTCAGGTTTAGATCAGTTTGCCTCTGTGAAACGGTGCAGGCGCATTTCTTGTGCAATCAAAATGATGACATATTAACCTTGGTTTGAGAGGAGTCAGAATTTTAGGGCTACCAACCCAGATGCTTTCTACAACGAGGGAAACTGAGGTCCAGAGGAGACCAGTACTAGAAACAGACTAGAACCAAAGTTTTCCTGCCTCCCTTTTTTTCTCAGCAAGCAGCTGGTTGGAGACCCTCAAATCTGGCTGCTCCCCTAGAGTCCGGGCTCCCACCCCGCAGCAATCTGACCTCACCCTCCGCTACCCCTGTGCCTGCACTCACCAAGCGCATTCTCACGCCTCCAGGCCTTGCCCACACTGTCCCTCTACCCCGACTGTCCACCTCCCAGAGGCCTTCGATGCCCAGTGGACTACGCGAACCCTCCCTACGAGTCTCCCATTTGTGCGACTGTACATTCACTTTTTAGTCTCTCGCCTCTTGCTGCGTGCCCCCTTTGCCGGCAGCAAAGGGAGGCTCCTGTGGACAGGACCTGTCTGTCTGGTTTTCCAGGTGTCCATACTGCCTGGCAGAGCAGGGGCTTTGGCAAGGGAGGGAACATTTGTCCCTGGTTCTTTTATTCCCCAGCTTTGCTCCCAATTATCCACGAAGGAGTGTCCACTTCAGGGGCATCTTTGGTTTCTGAGGGGTCAAGGCCCCACAAGGGGAAATGGGCGTGTTGGGGGTGCTAACGGTGGCTCTGTTCTTTGGGGACAGCATGTTGTGTGAGTCATATACCATCAGAGAAAAGAGTAAGACCCTTCGGAGGGGCAGTGGGGCTCGTGGGCGTTGGGCGCCTCCTCACAACAGAGACGCCACAACTCAGGACGACCCCAGATGAGCGGTCCTTCCGCTGCACTGGTCTCGCCTTTCCAAGAGACGAGGGATGCCACTAACTGGAGTATTTCCGCCACGCGACGGAGGGATCCCCAATCCCTCTGAGTGCCCTTCCCTCTTGGATCCTACAGGCGGACCCCAGCTCGGCAAGGGTCTCACCCTGAGGACAATGGCAGGGGTGGAGCTGGAGCGGACACGCGAACAATGGGCCCTCCACCCCGACCCTGCCGGGCTGCTTCCGGCCTTTCTGGGCCTGGGCTGCGGTGCGCTGGAGCAGCGCTGGAAACGCAAAGGGGGGACCAGGAGCCAGAGCCGCCACGCAGCGCCTGGCCCCGATGCTGTGCCCTCCCCTGGGACATGCCTGGGGCCCCTCCCACAGCTGCTGTCCTAGAGGCCCAGGGGTCACTTCGATCTAACTCAGCAGCTGGGTCTTTCCAGGTGGCCTGGCAAGGGGGATGGTTACTTTTAAAAACTTTTCTTTTTTAAATTGAGGAATAATTTACACAGAGAGAAATAGATCTCAAACGTGAAGTCTGACAAGTTTTTACACGTTTATACCCTGTCACCAACTCTCAGAACAAGGTAGAACATTCCCAGCGCCCCAGAATTCCCTGGTGCTCCTTTCTAGTCAATCCCTGCCCCCAACCCCTGACAACCACAGATCTTTTATTTATTTTTTTGTCCCTACAACTTTACCTTCTCCAGAATGTCATCTAACTGGAATCGCATAGTATGTAGACTTTTGAACTTGGCTTTGAGATCCATCCGTGTTATTATGTGTATCAATAGTTCATTCTTTATTCTATTGTATAGCTGTAACTCCATTTGGTTATCTATTCACCAGCTGTGAGATATTTCCAGTGTAGGGCAACTATTATAGAGCTGCTGTAAACAGTTTTGTACAGGTGTTTGTGTGGATGTGTGTTTCCATTTCATTTCAATACCTACCAGTGGAATTGCTGGATATCGTTAGTCTACATTTGACTTTTGAAGAAACCAGTTTTCCAGAGTAGCTGTACCATTTCACAGACACAAACACATCCCCAGCAGTATATGGGAGTCCCTGTGGCTCCACATCCTTGCCAACACTTGGTGTTCGGTCTTTTAAATTTCAGCCACTTGAGTTTGGAATTGTCTCAAGAGAGTGTTTATTCACTAAACAAGTGAGCAAATGCCCAGAGCACCCCCCATGTTCAGGAAGTCCCATCAGTTTCCCAGCTTTTCCCAGCCTTCCAGGTAGTACTTCCATATAGGCGGGGGCCCTAGGGCCAGAGTCAGCCCATGTACAGAGATCCTAGGTGGACAGATGCCTGTCCCCATCAGTCCTTAAGACTGGGTGGGCATGTACCTTCCTATACTCAGGTCCTTCCCAGATGCTCAGCCTCCAAAAGGAGCTGGCACTGAGTCCCCAGGCCAAAAGTGATGGGAGAGCCTCTTTGAAGGAGGACATTTGAGCCGGGACTCAAGTAGTGAGAAGGCAGCAGCCCTGGGGAGATCCGAGGAAAGGGCATGACAGGCAGACAGCACAGCAAAGGAGGCCTGGAGGTGGGAGCGTGCTTAGCACACACAGGCAACAGTGAGGGGACGAGTTCCGGAGCAGAGAACAAACGGCAGAGGAGAAGGAGCTGAGGGTGGAGAGGCCATGAGGTCAGGCGGTGCCTTAGTGTGCTTCGGCTGCCATAACGAAGCACCACGGGTTAACCACAGAAATTTCTTTCCTCACAGTTCTGGAGGCCAGAAGTCCAAAATAAAGGAGTCAGCAGGTTTGGTTTCTTCTGAGGTCTCTCTCCTTGGCCTGCAGAGGGAGGGCCACCTTCTCACTGTGTCCTCACATAGTCTTTCCTTTGTGTGTGTACACGTCTGTGTCCTAATCTCTTGTTATAAGGACACTGGTCCTCTTGGACGAGGGCCCATCCCTATGACCTCATTTAACTTAATTACCTCTTTAGAAGCCCCATCTCCAAATACAGTCACATTCTGAGGTGCTGGGGATTTGGACTTCAACAGATGGCTTTTGCTCTCAGGGAAGTGGGGGCCTGGGCGAGTATTGAGCAAGAAGAGACAAGATGTGATTTGCATGTTAACAGGATACCTCTTTCTCTAAGCCAGGAGAATAGACCACAGGGGGCATGGGTTGGTGGGGGTTGGGGGGGGGGGGAAGACCATTGAGGAAGTAATAGCCTAGGCTGAAAGCTGGTGGCTGGACCTGGGTGGCTAGGGTAGGTAGGGAGCAGGGATCAGACTCTTGTTATGATTGGGAGGTAGAGCCAGCAGGTTTCCCCGAAAGGAAGGATCGTTGGGGGAGAGAGGGTTATTTAGGGGAATCGGGGTTGGGGCCAAGGGAGGTGCCAGCTTCTCCTTCCTTCTAGTCTGATTCCTTATCCACTAAGTGCCTACTGTGTGCAGCTGCCCCAGGAAGGCAAGGTCTGGGGCAAGAATCCAGGCCACAAGGCTCGCTGACTCCGGCTTTCTGCTCCTCTGGCCCTTCCTTCTTCCTCCTGGTGGTGGAGCCTGACCCCGACTTGAACAAACATCTTGTAGCCGTTTCCGCCTGGCCTGCCCGGAGCCCCAGCCTGGCCTGAACAAACACTGGAGACCTGGCTTCCGGCCTCAGCTCTGGGAAAAGCCCAACCAAGGGCTGTTCAGGTCAACCTAGAGGGGGGTGAGAGGAGGAGGCACCCAGACCCCTTGCACGGGATCTGCCCAGCCTGCCCGGGGGGGCCTCCTGCTGCTTCTGGAGCCACCAGCTCAGTGCTTGGGCTCCAGGGTCCCCATCCATAAGATGGGCCTAATTATACCTTCTTTAGAGGGCTTTAGGGAGATGGAACGTTCGGCGCTGGCCTTGAGCCATAAGAGGGTGACACTGTGCACAGGGCTGAGAGGCCTAGAGGAGTAAGGCTCCAAGGGACCTCCCCCCTCAAGGGACCATAGCGCTAGAAGGGGCCAGAGTTTACCTTCCCTCCTGTGGCCTTCCCACTCTTGTTCCCATTTTCTGAAGTGTCCTGTGAGGTCGCACCTCCAGTCCTGTTCCTGTCACTTCAGAGCTTCCCGGTGTCCCTGTCAGATCAGGAACCAGACCAGGGATGGGGCAGGAGTGGACATCCCTGACAACGTAAAATACTTGAAAATGGTCGACTGTGAGGAGTGAACTCCCTGTCCCTGGAAGTGTGAGCAGAGGCAGCTGGATGTGCGGGAGGTGACCTCATTAACTGTTCGAGAGCCCTGTGAAACAGGCAAGCTAGTTCTGGGGTCAGAGAGGCCCAGGTTGAAATCCCAGTTCTGCTGTGTGACCAGGCCCTCAGTTGCATGAATGTGGAAGGGAGGCAGCTCTGCTTCCTTGGCTGGTTGGGAACCAAGTGAAATGATTAGGGAAGAGTGCCAGCACCCAGTGCTCAGTCGCTGTGGAGCTGAGCGGAGGTACGTGGACGTATTTCCCCCCTCCACAACCGAGGGAGACTGGGCCTCCTTTCTCTACCTTGCTGGGGGTTCAAGCTGATCCACCATTCAAGCCCTCTAGTTGATAGCTTTGCCAGATAAAGCCTCCCCAGCTGGGGTTTGATTTTGTTTTTGTTTTTCAGGCAGGATCTGGGAGTGGAAACAATGGAATTAATTTTTTTTTTTTCCTTCAGAGTAGTTTCTCCTCATCTGAGAGCTGTGGGGCTGGATTCCCACCTCACCTTCCGGTCTTGGTGTTCTGAGGCGCCGCCAAGAAAGGACGGCCTGGGTGGGGGAGGTCAGGAAGGGGAGGTCTGGGTGGGGCTCTGAGGGAAGACCTAATGTGCTTCTTCCTGCCTCTGGGTGTTCATTGCTCCTGCTG
Organism: Rousettus aegyptiacus; assembly: GCF_014176215.1. NCBI lineage: Eukaryota > Metazoa > Chordata > Mammalia > Chiroptera > Pteropodidae > Rousettus > Rousettus aegyptiacus. The sequence goes on along the minus strand of NW_023416307.1, from coordinate 122,410,962 downwards.
TCTCCCCCGGCTCCCCAACACCTGCTCCCATTGGTAGCTCCTATAGGTCCTTGAAATCAGGTGTCATCTCCTCCAAGAAGTCTTCCCTGACCACTACCACCAGGGCTAAACTGGTGTCAGCACCGTCCCACTCTTATTAAGCTATAATCGATCTTCCACTGTGGGCCCTCTCCCCTGCCTGAGGCGCTGAGCTCAGCAAAGATGGCCCTCAGTGGACATCAGCTGAGTACAGCATGGAAACGGGGACCCAGTACTGTGTCTGGTCCTCACTGTCTGCTCAAGTGTCTTGATCCGGGAGGGGGGAGGTAGGAGGGGAGAGTCAGATTCAGACAGGAGGGCCAGGGGGTCAAGGTTGGGAGAGCAGGCAGAGAGAGGGTATGGGTGAGACAACACACAGGGCTGTGTGACTTTGGGCAGCAAGCTCTCTCTGAGCTTGTTTACTTCTCTGTAAAATGGGGGTAACGGCACCCCCAGGCGGAACTAACATGAAAGGCCCCAGTGCAAGGCCTAGGGGGCGCCTTTCAAGTGCTTTAACCAGTTTAGCAAGGGCAGGAGTTGTGGTTGGTGCCCGGTGGTGGGGTCTTCTGGCTGGAAGGGTCCAGGGCGTGGAGGCAAAAGCAGAGCCTGGGACCCACAAATCATCTCTAGCCACTCAGCTACTGATGCTAAAATTAGTGCAACCAACCCCCTCCTGCCTTTTCCCAGCATCCCCCGCGAGGAGGCCAAGGGTCCTGCAAATGGAACTGAATTATAGGCTGGGGGGAACACGACACTGTTGTAAATCACGCTGTGGCTACAGCGTTTAAGAGCCTTTTCTAAGGTTCCTCACTTAACCTCTCAGCCCCGCGCCAATCACGCAGGGACCAGCGCTGGGTGGGCACGAGGGGTCCAGAGGGTCAGGGGTCCAGCTTAGGCTCCCCATGCCCAAGTCTCATTGGTGGCCTCGAAGGCCAGTGAGAACAGAGGGACTCGAATGTGGCAAGAGGAGGCAGAGGGAGGCACCTCCTGGAAAAACGCTTGCACCCTTCTGGCTGGGTAATAAATCGTAGGGCTTACCTATAGACTGTAACACTAATGCGGGGTAGCTCACCCCTCCATGCATACGCATGGCAGAAACCCAGTGTCCCTCAAATTGCAGCCCACGTCGTCGTGTGCTTGTCGCTGCCCTGAGTTAATGCTCTATGACAACCAGGAGAAACTGAGCATGGAGCAGGGCAATGACTTCCCGGGAAGCTGCAGAGCTCCGCTTCCACCGAGGCTGCCTTTCAAAAGAGGGCTGCGGTTCACCCAGGTAAGTCCGGCCATGGACTGACTGACAGAGGGGAGGGTCTGGATTGGGCAATTCTTCTTAAGTGGGCAACCACAGACAGGTAGCTGGCTGCTTTGCACCTTCATCTCGCATCAGCAGAATGGAGCTATGGGTAGGCGACAGGTCCTGGGCTGGGTGCTGGCAGTCTGCAAGTCTGGGCAGGTGCGGCTACTGAGCTGATTTCCTTGGGCCTCTGTTTCCCTGCAAAAATCCACCAGAACCCATATCCCTTAACCCATTGCTTTTTCCCATGTTTATCTCTAACATAAATAATACTCATTCTTTTAGGAAACTCAGAAAATTCAAACACAAAGAAAAACTTCAGCCCTCTTCCCCTACCTGTCAGAAGTCATAACTTGGCAAGGCAAGGCATCAGGGGTGCATCCTGCCTAATTTTGCTTCTCCTTGACCTTGTGACCAGGGATGCACACCCTTGGTGGCTGGGGCTTAGGGTGCCCATCTGTAGCTGCACAGCCTGTCCAAGCCCAGGACCTGGGGCTGGAGCTCAGGCCACAAAAGATCTTGGTTCCTTTGGGGGCAGAGGATGCCCAACTCTGCCTATGGCTACCAAGGAGGAAGTGAGAATGAAGGGGCAGGGGCGGGGTGACTCAGGTCCAGTAGAAGAAATGAAAGTGCCCTGAGTCCTGCCACCTCTGACGACCCTGTCCACAGTGGGCCAGCATGGCCCTTGTTCAGGATGGAGATTCCCAGGTGGTGCCCTGCCACCTACCCATACCATGGGACCCCAGAGCCTCGGGCTGTGCTTCAGTAAGGAAAGGGGGTCCCCAGCTCCCTGCCCAGGAAGCCCCAGCTTCGGGGCACCTTCTGGTACTCAAAACCCTGGCTTTGACCCTGGCCTTGCCAGCCACATCTTTTAAGAGAGTTCAGGGACATTGAGGCAGAGGAAAGGGTACTAGATTGGCCTTGTTTTTAGGTACAGACTAAATTGAAACTAGAACCCCGGCCTGCTCTATCGAGGGCCTCAGACACCTACCCTAGACTTTCTTGGTGGCTGCCCCCTAGCAAGTTGTACAATCCCAAGTCTCCTGTAGCCCCTGAGAGATCTCCATAGTCACACAAAGCCGGGTTCGAATCCTGTGCTATCCTCTGACCATGTGGCTTTGGCAAGCGCCTTCTTTTTGGCCTATAAAATGAGGCCAGTGAGCCGCTGTGCTCATATGGGGAACACATGAGATAAGTGCAAGCCTGGAGGGGCCCGGGAGAGGTGTCGGCTGTGTTGGCTGTGTTGGGAAGTTCGGGTATGTGGCTGCTCCCGCCTCGCACGCCGGCCAAGGTGTGGCCGGATAATGGGCTGGGTGCCCTAATCTGTGCTGACTTCATCAGCTTCCGTTGGGGGCCCACAGGGCCTCCCGTCTTGATCTGGAGAGGGTCTCTTCTCCTATCCTCTTCCTCCAGGCCTCCTTCCTGCTTCCCTGAGCTGAGGCTGGGCCCTTCCGTCCAGGCGCTCATCAATTGCACCCGAGGTGCTAAGCATCCGGCTGGCCTTCTCAGGCCATGACTCACTTCCTGTTTCCTGGAGTTGGAAATAGCTTCCCCTGGATGCTGGGCAGGTGCTGGGGGGCTCCCTCCCCAGACAGCTGCTCAATGTCTCCACCATTGTGCCCCATCCAGGCCTGTGCATCTAACGCTGATTACCAAATCTGTGTTCTGTTGGATACTGAGCCAACCTGAGAATCCACTTGTTGCTGATTTAGGGATATAGGAACACCCACTAAGGGGTCTGGCTCTAGGGCAGCAGCAGTGAACAAGAGAGAAGAGGACCTGCCCTCAAGGCACCTGCATACATTAACCAAATAACCACATAACTAGTATGCCCAGAAAACTGTGCAGGGAGGGTGCCACTGACCGTGTTGCTGAGCCAGGAAGTAAAAGGGACAGAAGTAAGAAGGACAGCCAATTAGATGATGGGACTAGGGGTGCATGACCACCTGGAGTGGGGCCATGGGCCACACGAGACTGTGGGTAAAGAAGAAGGCTTTATCCCAAGAGCTTTTGCAGGGTTTCAAGTTGGGGAAAAAAAAAAAAAAAAAAAAAAAAAAACCAGGAAAAACCAACATGAACAGATTTGCAATTTGAAAATATCCCTCAGGCTGCTTCATAAAGAAATGATTCAGGAATGGCAGGAGAAGGGCTGGAGGAGAGGAAGTAGGAAGCGTCCAGGCAGGAAGGGGTGGGGCTCAGACCAGTACGGTAGTCTCAGACTGATGGGGGATGATGAGGGGGTGATTTCTGGAAAGGTAGGAGGGACAGGGCATCTAGGCGCCTCCTGGGTTCTGCCTCGAGCACGTTGCAGGGACCCTGGGATTGAGTCCAGGCTGTGCCACTTGTTCTTGGTGGCAAGTCACTGAACCTCACCACGCTTCACCTCTCCCCATCTGTAAAGTGAGTATAATAAAAGCACATCCCTCTCAGGTGCTTGCTCTGAGGAATAAATATGAAGATCCATGTGAAGCTCTCAGAAGGGTGCCTGCTCCTGGGCAGCCTCAATAAACGTTAGCTGTTTTCATTCCAAAAGTAGTTTTCTACCTCAGGCCTTGTAGGTCTTGACCTTCTGCTATGTGCCAAGGGTTGCGCAAGGAGTGATGAGGCTCCCACAAGTCGGACAGGCGCAGCCTCACCCATTTTGCAGATGGGGAAGCAGGCTGGGAAAGAGAAGGGCTCTGTCCGAGGTTGCACAGTTGGGAAGCAGTGAAGCAGGATGCGAATCAGTATCCTTCTGCCCCATAGCTTCCCATGCTTCCGGGGGTCCCTTGAAGTACCCCACCCTTCCTCTGGCCCGGAGGGGGTGGAATGGAAGAGAGGCTGGCACAGTTTCCCTGTGAATTTTAACCCAGCCAAGCCATGCCCTCATAGAAAATGGTGTGTTTTAGACACATAAACCCTCCCCAGGCCAAGGCAGTGACTGTCAACCTTCCCTAACAGGTGGGGACATCCACAAGAGACAGGGACGAGGTGGGAGGGGAAGGTCAAAACTGCTCTGGAGCTGTATGGAGTAGAAACCAGCCAAGAAAATGATGGAAAACATTCATTCATCTCCTCTCCCATTAATTAATTCATTCGCCCTTGTAAGTCTGCTTGGAGTCCAACCTTTTGCCTGGTAGTACAGAGGGCACAGGTATCCCCCCAACAAGAACCAGCTCCTGAGAGGCCTCCTGGCTGGTGGGGAAGCCAGAGCAAGACTCATTGTCACCTGGTGTGGGTGTTCTGACGGTGGCATTATGGAGTGCCATGGGAGTCCAGGGGAAGAGATCTAACCCAGCTTAGGAGGTCTGGGAAGGCTACCTAGAGGAAGAGGGACCAGAGCCAAGTCTTGGAGACCTAGCCAGGGCCACAGAGGAGGGAGAGGAGTTCAGGTTTGTGGTGGGACTTAATCTACACACAGGGACTTGGGGACTTCTGGGCCTTTGGGACTCCGGTTCTAAATAGGCATGAGGAAATCTGCGGAGAAGTACAAGCAAAGGACAGCAGCTCATTCTGTGGTCAGTGAAATAAGATGAGGGATGGCGTCACCTAAAAGTCCCTAAAGAACCAATTCCAAGTTCCTCAACAGAGGAGACTTTGGCCAGGCTGAGAAATTGCTCAGATTGGGCTGCTCAAGGTTAAGGACTGGATAATCCAAAGCCAGAGGCAGGACCATCCAAGATCAGAGGCTGGGCCACTCAAGGTCAGAGGATAGACCATTCAAGGTCAGAGGCTAGCCATGCAAGGCCAGGCCAATCCCTACAAAGCAGAGATCAGGATATTGACAGTTGATCATAAAAATCATGGAATTTCATGGAAAAACCCTCTACTAGCCCAGTAGGACCAGGACCAATGGCCTTGGCAGAGAATGTCTTGATGGCCTCTAAGGGCCTGAATCCCCAGAGTGAACCAAAGACTGTGGGCCCATGGCAGCCCTCGTATACATCACCTCACATCAGCCTGTTACATGTGCAGTTCTTTGCGTGTGTATTCATCCCCCACATGTAACCAGATCCCCATCTGTGTACACATGACCCTGACATGCACTCCACACACGTGAACACACAGTCACACCCCTACTTACATGCACATCTCCTCACATCTGTGCCAGTCTCCCCCCACCCCGTCCACTCCACACACGCACACACCAGGAACAACCCCCAGACAGGGGCTCCTACAGGCTCCTGCTTTGGGGAAAGCTTATTACCAGGGCGGCCCCATGGGGCCCCTCATGGCTCTTTCCTGGCAGCTGGGAGGTGGGCCAGCAGGCTCGGCCCTACCCTCCCTGGCAGCTGTCTGTGAGAAGGCGCTGCTCCTTCAGAGCCCTGAGTCTGGGGTGGTGTGCTCCCCACTCTGGAATGTGCATACAGGGTAGAGAGTCTGTGTGGCAGGCCATGGAGTGGAGTCTACACACAGTGACCATGGAGACACCTCAAACTTAACACCTCCAAAGCAAGTTCTAGATCCACCAATCTGCTTGTCTCTCAGTGCTCTCTGACTCAGATAGAGGCCCCCCAGGTTGGTGAAGCCCAAGACCTGGGAACTCCCCATGTGGAGCCTCCCTCTCCTTACCCCCGCCCCACATCCAACCCCCAGTCCTGGTGAGCCCCCCTTCTAAACAGCCCTCGAGCCGTCTTTTCCCTCGTCTGCCACCACCTGTCCAGGCCCATGTCATCACCTGCCTGGATGGACATCTGCAGAAGCCCCCTCCTTTCACTCCTCACCCTAGCTTCCCTCAGTCCATTCTGATCCTGCCCTTTCCTTCTGAAAGCCATTTACAGTGTCCTGAGCTCACGGCATGGTCAGAGGGCTCTCCCTGGCTCTGCTCTGCCCTCTCCTTAGCATCCTGCAGATCTCAGCTAAAGGGTCACTACCTCAGAGAATCCCTTGGTAAACCCAAGATGGGCTCGAGTTTCCCTATGAGAAACTCTCCTTGAACCACCTGGCATTGCCCCTTCGTAGGAGCAGTGGCCCTTTGCAGTTATGGAATTATTTGAGTTTATTTGATTAAAGATTGTCTCCCTCATGAGGCTGGGCTAAGGACAGGGACCATATCTGTGGGGTCTTCAAAATATCCCCAGTGCCTGGCACATAGTAGGGGCTTAGCCAATGGTTGTTGAATGAATGAATGAATGAATGAATGACTTTGTTCTAGTGTTTTAGTCCACACAGGGTTTTGCCTGGAGGGGAGCAGGTCCCTCAAAATTGCAACAAGAATCAAGTGTGAGGAGGTCTCCTTGAGGGCCAGTGGGTCTCCCAAGCTGAAACAGCACGATGTCCTGATGTGTCCCGGTCTTGTGAAGGTGGGTGGTCAATGTGGCTCCATGGGCAAAGGGAATTAAGGAGATAGCCTTGGCAGATTCTGTCTGGCACTGCCCAGGTAGAGGGTCTCTGGCATCCAACATGACAATTTTATCTGCTTGGCAAATGTCCTAGAATGGTGATACATTCATCCATTCCAGTATTTATGGGTAGTGACTACACGTCCCACCCTGGAAGATCTCCTAGTCCTTTGGGAAAGATATAAGTGCTCATACTGTGTGGTAGGTTATTTGATGGGAGAGTTTCTAATACTGCTGCAGGGCTCAAGGGAGACTTCTTAGAAGAAGGGCCACTTAGACTGGGCTTTGAGAGATGCCTAGGAGTTCACTAGAAAAGACTTTCTAATGGAGGTGACATTTGGGCTGGGTCTTGAGGGATGCATTCAGGTTTATCGAGAGAACAAGAGAGGAAACATCTCTGGACACGGGGTTCTCTTTAGAGACTTGGGCAGACTATAGGGCCAATAAGACCTAGGCCCTGCTCATCCATGTCAGCCTTTCACATATGCCCCGAATGGGAGAGACCGTCTCAGCTGCCCTGTCTGAGAACGGCAAGGATTAACCCAATTCATGTGTGTGCGCAGCACTTAGCAAGTGCTCAGTCAGAGTGGGGGAATCTCAGAATCAGTCAGTTTCAGGCCACGCCTAGGGCAGGACTTCCCTCTTTTGGACCTCCTGCTTGCATACCTCCAACGACAGGCATTCACTGCTTTGCAGTACAGCCCTTTCTCTTTTCAGATCCAGCAGTGTTTTTGGAAGACAAGCATCCAGGCTAACCAAGTGGTGAGGTTTGAGGGCAGGGGGAAGGGAGAGGGGCCCGGTGGGGTAGCAGGCTCACCTGTTTTCAGCCCATAGCCGCCTGATCATCAGCAGCTCTGACGCTTCCAGAAATGCTTTCATCCCTGCCACAGTCTCCCAGGGAGCATCAAAGGTGGGAAAAACATTCTCAGAAGTTTATCAAGGCATAAAGGGGGTCAGGTTTTTGCAAGGATTGACTGGGGAGTGTCTAGGGCACTGGGGTATTTGGCCCATGTGACTCTCTCTCCTCAGCGCTGGTCTTTCCTGCCTTCCTGTGGCTCCCATTATCATGGGGGGACGCATTCATGGAGCACCTACTGTCTGCTTAGGGGTCGCCTGCCCCCAGCCGGCCCCGGGTGCTGTCCCTTGGAGAAGGCGGCAGCCTGGGAATGTGGGTGGGGGCCCCCCGGGGCGGTGGCTGCTGGACAGAGGCTTCAGTGTGGAGCTGCCGGGGTCCTTTCCCCGGCCCAGACCCATGACTGGATGTCTGAGAATGCTGCCCATTATCCGACTCACAGAGCACAAAGGGGCCACGCGGGGGCTCAGCAGGCCAGGCGCCCGGGATGGGTGCACGGGGGCTCTGGGTCTCCACCACAGAGAGCAAGGATGTGCCCATAGTCTAGAGGATGGCTGTCACACGCAGGAATGAGAACCATTTCCTCCAGCCCCACGGAGACAAAGACAGAAATGACCAGGGGGCTTGTCCCCTCAGGCAAGGGCAGGCCACCCTCCTAAGCCCTGAAACCAGAACTAGTGGGCCACTCCCCCCTGCCTCCCATGCTGGTGGGCATCCAACAAAGGTAGGAGAGGGAAGTCTCCAGAAATCTAGAGGGGGCCAAAGCCTTCTAGTGTCCCCACGTGTCTACAGTGGGGAAACACCAACATAGCCTGCCTACAGCGCCAATTGTCTTATTAAACACATTAGTGTGAGGGGTGCTGTGTCTCCTGTGAGCGCTGCCATGCGAGGGTCACCCCAGCACCTCGTGGGCCGCTCAGTGGGACACAGTGGCAGTGACAGAAGATCCGGTGTGGAGGAGCGAGGTGGGCTAGAGAGGGATGAGGGGCCACTTTGGGCCCCATATTTGCTGTGTGACCTTGGGCAGGCCTCTAGGCCTCTCTGAGCTTTGGTGTCCATATTTAAGAGAAGAGGGGCGTGAGACCCTATGGGGGGTTAACTAAACAAGGTGATCTTGTGCATCTGAACCCTTAATGGAGCTGACACCCACACTGCGCCTCAGTGGCAGCGGCCATGAGGATGATATCATTATTTGGGGGCTGGGGACTCTCCTGAGTGGAGTACAGATGATCAATTTTAGGAATCCGGGGGAGAGGAGCCCCGTGTTTCAGAGCTGGAAAGTCCATGGATAGCCCACTTCCTGACATGCTGGGCCCTGTGACATATGTATGTTTTTCTATCCTCATAGCAGCCTTGTGAGATGGATTATATTTCCCTTTTCTAGATAAGAAAACTGAAGCTCAAAGAGAGGTGGAGCCGCCAAGGCCACACAGGTGGCTAGGGGTAGAGCTGGGCCTGGAACTTGGGTCTCAGCTCCAAAGCAAAGGGTAGAGGGACATCGTGGCCAAGAGCAAGGTTTGGAGGCTGGTGAATTGTGTCCCTGTAGGCAAGTGGTGGCTCTTCCTCGACCCTCAGTGTCCCCATCTGTAAAATGGGGCTGACAAAATGCACCTCTCGGGCTGCTCCCAGGAGAGAACAAGATGGAAAAAGCCCCATGAAAGCCTCTGTGATGGCTCCTGGCGCTGTCGAGTCTCAGGCTGGGGGTGTTCCTGTCACCAAGGCGGTACTCAGAGCAGTCAGCATGTCAGGAGCATTTCCTGCAGGGAAAGCATTCTCCGAGGCAGGCCCAAGGGACACAGGGCAGAAGCCCCCTCCTCCCGGTACAGCCCTGGCCCCACTGTTATTTTTTCCAATTGTAGAAGACAAACATTTCCTTCTCACAGCTCTGCTCTGGGCAGCCAGAGAGCTGAGGATGGACAGGGCAGGATGGGGAGCTCCCTCCCAGGCAGGGTGAAAGGCCTGGGCCTGCCTTCTCTGGGCAGCCTGGCCACCGACCCCCTCGGTCCCCAGGCAAGTACCTGCCCAGTCTGAGCCACCACGTTCCCATCTACAAAGGCACTAGATTAGATGTTTCCCAACTTTCAGGTGTTTTGTACCACCTGGATTATGACCTGCTGCATATTTGTCTTTAAATTAACTTATTTTATTTTCTTCCCCTCTTTAATTCCCTCCCTCCCACCACTTCCACCCCTGACCTATGGATGTTGCCGTTTTCCTTTAAGAACTGGATCTCTGAAGGTGTGGGGGACACCTCCCTTCCCCACTCCTCACACGCTCACAGCATGCACCTGGGGCCTGGAGCACCTGCACCCGGGGTATGGTCCATGGCTCCACCTGGGGCGCGAACTCAGGACTTGCTGTGTGTAAAGCGGATGTGCTAACCACTACACTATGGAACCACCCCAAAATTAACTTGCATTTTTAAAATGTTAATAAATGCATTTATCAAGCAAGCTTTACATCATTATTGTACCTGGAAAACTGGTATCACTTGAAAAAAACAGAAAATAATTGCAAATATTATTTAAAAAGCAAGGAGCTATAAGTAAATTCCAGAATGCTGATGTCAATGCTGAGCTTGAGACCTTCTATTAAAAATGGACAATGACAAATGTTAGAGAGGCATTGAAGATACATTAGTTCCAAATGAAGATTTCTCCTTGATATAATCAGAAGGCTTGAACAAAAACTGAAAAGGGCCCGAATCACAATGTAATTCAGAGTTAGCTAGTAGTTAATCCAGGTTTGGTCAATCTGAGTGAGTTAATTCAGAGTTAGCTAATGCTGGGTGCCACCTAACCCCACCTCACAGGTACTGCCCATTTCCCCTTAAATTTTTCCTCTCAAATTCCTTTTGGGAGGACACTCCATTGCATTTTAGCAAGGCCAGGAAAGATGTGGGTTCGTTTGTTCATTCCTTCCTTCCTTCCTTCATTCAGCCAAGAGTTATCAGCACCTCCTCTGGCCAGCCAAGAGTATAGGGTGACTGCCACCATGACCCATCCTGGCCTATAAAAGCTCCCAGCTAATGGGCAGAGAGGAGAAAGCAAAGGATCTGGATTGGAGACAGATCTGAGTTTAAATTCTCACTCTGCTAATGTTCCTTAGTTTCTCCATCTGTGAAATTGGTTCAACGATCCCAGCTTTTGTCAGTCGGCTGTGAGGCTAGCATGAGATTATGCAGAGCACTGCTGGACTCTGCTAGCTGCCATGGGACTCATGACAGGAAGTGGGGCCCTGGTGGGCCATTGCTCAGTGCAAGGGGAGAGAAACTGGTGTTTGCCCCGTGCCTATGATGTGCCCAGCACTCTTTACTCATACATTATGTTCTTCATGTCTCACAACCTCCTAGGGGCTGATGTGCTATTATGATTGTCCTTATTTTACAGATGAGGAAGCTGAAACTCAGAGAAGGCAAGTGTCTTGCCCTAGGCCACACAGCGCTTCCAACTTCCAGCTTAAGCCAGGACACCCGGACTCTGGCCAAGCCCTCTGCAGTCTAAACTGGCCCTGCATTTTCTGAGCCAGGGATAGCCCCTGAGTTCCAGCTCAGCTTGGCAGGTAGTTTTGTGTCCAAAGTGCTCAGAACCATCTTCCACTGTGCACCAGGCTCAGCTTCCAGAACATGGCATTATTCTCCAGGCTCAGTGGGGGGAGCTGCAGGATGTGGCAAGAGGAGTTGGAGACAGGAAGGAACTAGGAGGGGTATGAGAGGGAGAGAGGGGTGGGAGACAGGGAGGAAAACAGAGAGACAGACAGAGATAGATAGACAGATACACAAAGAGACAGACAGTGGAAGGAGAGGGGGATGAGAAGAGACTGGGAGAGAGACAAAGAGGGAGAGAAACTGGGAGGAACAAGAAGACAGAAACAGAGATGGGGCAGACAATGCTAGAGAAAGATAAGACTGAAGGGAAACAGACAGACGGACTAAGGAAGGAGGGCTCAGATGTGAGGTGGGGTAAGGTACATTGGGACAGGCAGCCTCCTGTGTCTGTGCTGGGCTCCCCAGTCTGCTCGCACAGGAGGCGCAACATGAGCCCTCCCTACCAGGGGATGAAGGTAGGGACACCATTCCTACTGGGCTTGAATGGCCTTGAGCCCAGGGGGATGGGGTGCCAGAAGCAGAGCCTCTAATTTCCTGCGGCTGAACACTTCTGGCCATCAAAGCAGTGACCAGACCTGGGGATAGTGGAAGTAGGGGGGTGGGGTTAGAGGGCGGGTGGAAAAGGCAGGCACGATGGGCCAATGCTGATGGGCAAATGACAACAGCAGGAAGGTGAGGGTGCCGGGCGAGGGAAGTGAGGGACTGCTGTAGACCTGGCTTGTACCATGGGGCACAGAGAAATCCCCTGTTCTTCCTTCCTGGCCAGGTGGGAACAAGTGAGGTGAGGCTAGGCCACCCTAGGAGCAAAAGCCACAGGAAACCATGTGTCAGCCAGGGGTCTAATGGTACCCCCCTTCCCTCCTGCATTCTAACAGACCAGAGTTGGCCTGGGGCTGGGTTGGGGTGATTTCAAAGATGACAGATTTTTGCTTTCAATCACCGTAGTTCTGCTCCTTAGGAGTTATGCCTCTCTGGCCAGTCCCTTCATCTCTGGGGCCTCAGCTTTTATATCTATCTACAAGGTGGAATCATAACAGTACCAGCCTCAGAGGGCAGCTGTGAGAAGGAAGTGAGTCAATTCACATAAAGCACTTGGCACAGAGCTTGGCACGGAATGAATCCTGTTTGAGCACCCACCATGGCCAGATGCTATGGAGGCTCCGTATATGAGACTCTGGAATAACCATTGCTTACCTCCCACCCCCAGTGCCTATCTGCTCCTTCCAGGTGAAAGAAGTAATCCAGTGCCAGCTCACATTACTGATTTTTCATTAAACATGAGAGGACTTTAGGTCCTTCCAGAGTTCCCTAGAAGGGGAAATGCCTCCTGGTAAGATGTGTTAGGGGGCAGGACAGCAGCAGCCCACAGTGCTGGGTCTCCACAGGAGGCCTCTGGGGGCCACTCATCCCCTCAGGACTAAGGCCTCACTCTGGGTGTGTGGCCAGTCTAACCCTCCTCACAGCCTGGCACGTGCCTAAATATCTCTCTCCATTTTCCTGATTTATATGTCTGATGGGTAAGCTCTGTTCCTCTGTCCCACCACTTATAAAATTCCTTGTTATGAGGCTGAGGTTTCGGGGGACAGATCATGGAGACTGAGAGGGTGGTGCCCCCTGCCCAGCTGGCCGTAGGGGTGCCGAGGTCTGGGGGGGGGGGGGCCTAAGTCCTGGACAGTGCCTGCAAAAGGAGTAAAATGAGAGACTGAGTGTGCATGGGGAGAGGGCGGGCTGTGAACAAGGAAGGCAGAGAGGGAGTGAAGGGCAGACAAATGGAGGAGACGGGGTCCGAGGGACGGAAGAGACACAGGGTTCGACGGGGAGGGGGTCGAGGGAGCTACGGAGAGGGAGAGCGAGCCAGGGACAGAAAAACAGGGGACGGAGAATGAGAGGGGAGAAATGGGAAGGAGAACCAGAGACTGAGAAAGAGACAACGCACACGGGGAGGGGAGTGGGAGGTGACAGAGACAGGGAGACACGGAGACGGAGACGGGGGCAGGGAGAAGAAAGAAAGGAAGGAAACCAGAAAACCAGCCCGAGAGAGACGGGCCGAACGGCCAGGAGGGAGGAAGAGGAACAAGCGACCCAGGCGGAGGCGGCGCCGAGGAGAGGGAGCCGCGGGCCTCGGACGTCGCGCGGGAGGGTCCTGGAGGGCGCGGGGCGGCGCGACCCGCAGACGGCGCAGCGAGGGCCGGGCGTCTGGAGGGCAGGGCGGGGCCGCGGACCGCCTGGGGAGCCGGCCTGGGCGCTCTGGAGGGTGGGCGGGGGTCGGGAGGGGGCCCGGAGGCGGGGCGCGGCCGGGCGGGGCGCGGCGCGAGGGCGTGCCCGCCACGGAGCCGCCCCCGCCCCGCCCCCGGCGTGCGCGGCGAGGCAGAGCCGGGCCGGGGCGCCGGGGCCGGGGGCGGCTGGCGCGGGCAGGAAGCGCCTCGCGGCCCGGGCCCGCCCCCCGCCTCCCGCCGCCTCCGGGCTCCCGGCTCCCGGCCGCGCCGCACCCCATGCACTCGTCGCGCCGCGCAGCCCGCGCACGCCCGGATGGCTCGTCGCGCCGCGGGCGGCGCACCCCTTAGCGCCCGGGCGGCCGCGGCCAGCCCCCCGCCGCCGCGCCCGCCATTCTGGGCCCCGCCGCCGTGCCCGCTGCTGCTGCTGCTGCTCCTGGGGGCGGTGCGGGCTGGCGCCCTGGAGATCCAGCGCCGCTTCCCCTCGCCCACGCCCACCAACAACTTCGCCCTGGACGGCGCGGCAGGGACCGTGTACCTGGCGGCCGTCAACCGCCTCTACCAGCTGTCGGGCGCCAACCTGAGCCTGGAGGCCGAGGCTGCCGTGGGCCCGGTGGCCGACAGCCCGCTGTGTCACGCCCCGCAGCTGCCGCAGGCCTCGTGCGAGCACCCGCGGCGCCTCACCGACAACTACAACAAGATCCTGCAGCTGGACCCCGGCCAGGGCCTGGTGGTCGTGTGCGGCTCCATCTACCAGGGCTTCTGCCAGCTGCGGCGCCGGGGCAACATCTCGGCGGTGGCCGTGCGCTTCCCGCCCGCCGCGCCGCCCGCGGAGCCCGTCACCGTGTTCCCCAGCATGCTGAATGTGGCGGCCAACCACCCGAACGCGTCCACCGTGGGGCTGGTGCTGCCGCCGGCCGCCGACGCGGGCGGCAGCCGCCTGCTCGTGGGCGCCACGTACACTGGCTACGGCAGTGCCTTCTTCCCGCGCAACCGCAGCCTGGAGGACCACCGCTTTGAGAACACGCCCGAGATCGCCATCCGTTCCTTGGATGCGCGCGGCGACCTGGCCAAGCTCTTCACCTTCGACCTCAACCCTTCTGACGACAACATCCTTAAGATCAAGCAGGGCGCCAAGGAGCAGCACAAGCTGGGCTTCGTGCGCGCCTTCCTGCACCCGCCGGACCCGCCGCCGGGCGCCCCGTCTTACGCGTACCTGGCGCTCAACAGCGAGGCGCGCGCGGGCGACAAGGAGAGCCAGGCGAGGAGCCTGCTGGCACGCATCTGCCTGCCCCGCGGCGCGGGCGGCGACGCCAAGAAGCTCACCGAGTCCTACATCCAGTTGGGCTTGCAGTGCGCGGGCGGCGCGGGCCGCGGGGACCTCTACAGCCGCCTGGTGTCGGTATTCCCCGCGCGAGAGCTGCTCTTCGCGGTCTTCGAGCGGCCCCAGGGGGCCTCCGCGGCCCGTGCAGCTCCGGCCGCGCTCTGCGCCTTTCGCTTCGCGGACGTGCAGGCTGCCATCCGCGCCGCGCGCACTGCCTGTTTCGTGGAGCCAGCACCCGACGTGGTGGCGGTACTCGACAGCGTGGTGCAGGGCACCGGGCCGGCCTGCGAGCGCAAGCGCAACATCCAGGTACGCCCAGGCAGTGGGAGTGCGGGGGACCAGCCCAGGGCGCCGGAGGGAGAGCGTGAGGGTAACTCGGAAGGTGGTGCGCTGAGCGGGTGCGAGCCTGCCGGGACGCAGATGTGTGTATGGGGACACAGGAGTGTACTCTGGGCTACAGATGTATTCGAGGAGACCTAGGTGAGAATACAGGTGTCGGCTGAGCTGTGGGCACTGTCGCAAATATGGCCCAGGTGTGCATGTGCGGACGCTCAAGTGAAGTGCTGTGCTACAGGTGCGCAAACCTAGGTGTGTGGGAGGGGTCCGGGTTGCGGATGGGCACCCAGGTGCGGGCGCTCAAGGGAGCCAAAGGCGCATATATAGCTCAGGTATGCACCTGGGGGGGTCATAGGCTGCAGGATGAGCGCTCAGCAAGTGAGTGCATGTCTGACCAAGGGCTAGGGTGGGGAGGTGCCAGGGCCGGTAGGGTGGAGGGAGAGGAACTGCACTGGGGTGTGCAGGGGGCAGGAGAGGGCCCTGGGGCTCAGGAGGGAATGAGGAGCGGCCAGTTGTGGTAACACACCAGTTGGGTGGGAAGGATGCCCAGGTGTCTGGGGCTGTGTTAGGGAGTGTTGAAAGGTGGAGCGATGTGTGCGTCGACATTGGGGGACAGGACACAAGAGTCCAGAAGGGAACTTTGTGCGATTCCCCTAGAGGAGGTCCGCCAGCAAGGGGTCAGTTCTCCGGTGGGCCCTGGGAGGTGAAACCCTGCACCTTTACCACACTGTGCATCCGGGTCTGAGTGTGGGCCACTGCCCTTGACGACCTCAGTTTCTCCCTCAGCAAATGCCAGACTCAGACTTCTGGTGATTATGGAGCCCTCCTTGGGGCCAGGCCCCGGTGGCCCTGCCCCATCCCTTTTCCACGGTCCTCAGGCCGTGGCAAGAATCTAATGAGCTTAATTAGTCCTCTGTGGGTGTGCCCAACACTGGGGCTTTGAGAAAACGCAGATTCTTTCTCCTAGTCAGGCTCCCACCGCTGCCCACCACTCGGCTGGCTGGTTGCCCTGAAAATAAAGGTCACTGTGGGTGAGCAGGGCAGAGTGTCCCAGGGAGCAGCTCTGCCACTCGCAGGGGCTAGCCAGGTCAGGGCTTGCCGCCCAGCACTGCGGTTGAGACATCCACCATTTCCCCCCTCAGAGCCACATCCCCCAACGAGCTGTGTTTGGGTAAGTTTTGTTTCTGGGGCCTCAGGGCTAAAGGAGGTGAGTAGAGAGTCATTCCTACTCTACAGAGGGAAGACGCCGTCAGAGCCAGGGCCTTCCTCAGCCTTTCCAGGCCTTGTGTGTCCATCCATACCCTCAGCGGGAGTCTGTCCCCTTGGGCCTCCACAGTCTCCTCCTCCTTCTCTGGGAAGAACCCTCCTGGTTCCCACGGTCTCTTATTCCCAGCCTGGCCTGGCGTAGTGACTCACTCTGCTGAAGGGGGCTGGGGTTTCCTTCTCCTTAGCGGGACAGGGCCTCTCCAGGGACACAGCCCAAAGACAGAGTGGCCAAGGGCCTTCTCCTGACCCTAAGGCTGGGCAGATTCTCAGCCCTCTTTAGCCACTCGCCCTGTGTCCTCCCCAGTCCCCTCCCCTTTTCCACAGCTGGCTGTGGGCACAGGCCAGTGCCACTGAGCAGGCTCTCCCAGCTGTGTCCAGGTCCCCAGGGTTTGGGCCTCCAGCACAGCTGAGGGTGGGAAGGGGGAAGGGTCATTATTCTTGCTCCATCCAGGCTGTCGCCAGCTCCCCAGATACAGGCTAAGAATTTGGACTTTGCACCCCCGGTTCAAACCCTACTCTGTCACTTCCCAGCTGTGTGACCTTGCAAGGGACTTAACCTCTCTGAGCCTCAGTTTCCTCATCTGCAAAATGAGAACAATAAAAAACAATTTTCAAAGAATTGTTTCGAGGGTTAAATTAACTAATTGACATAAAGCAATTTTTACTTGGCACATAATAAGTACCTGGTAGCATGCTGCTGTTATTATTACTCCAGGGGACAGTATTAACACAGATATGGGCTTAAACAGCAAACAGTGACCTATTTTGGCTTGTTCTGCAGCAGTGAAGACTCCACCATCTCCTACCTGTAGCCAGATAGAAGCCTCAATAGACATTTCCTAAACCCCTACTGTGTGCCCAGCACAGTGCTATGAATTGGGTGGCAACGGTAACTCACTTAGTTTCTGGTCTCATGGACCACGCAGGGTCTTACAGCCCAGGGAGATGTATGCTGTATTGGGAGAACCTGGGCAGAAGGAGCCAGAGATGGGCATCAAGGCTTCCTGGCGGAGTGATATCAAAGTAGAGGTGGATGGATGAGCAGGAGTTAGCCAGCCGAGGCCAGCAGCAGAAGAAGAAAGGGTCCAGGCAGAGGAAACAGTTGATGCAAAGGCCTGGAGGTAGGACACAGCAAGGCTGGCTAGAGCAACTGAAAGGTGGCCAGTGTGGCCAGAGGAGTAGAGAAAGCATGAGAGAAGGGCTGGGGGAGGTAGGTGGGGCTTGTAGGTTCCAGGTTGGTTTTATTTCAGAATTGGGACTATATCCTGGGGAAATGAGGAGACATGAAGGGTTTTAGTGGAAGGAGTGATATGATCTGAATGAGCACCACTGTGGCCTCCTCTGTGGAATGGGAACAATAATAAAAGAACCTACCTCACAGGACTGTCGTGAGGATTCAATGAGATAATACATGTGAAAGCTCTTGGTAGTGTGCCCAGCATACATATTTGCAATTACTATGATTGTTGTTAATGTAATCATTTTAGAACGTTCTTAGGTGGCTGGGAAGAAGGAAAAATGAGAGGCATGGAGAATAGTTGGGAGGCTAGTGCCATATCCCAGGCAGGAAATTCGCTCATTCATTCGAAAGTATTTCTTGAGCACTTACCATATGCCAGACCCTGTTGTGGATGCCGAGGACAGCAGTGGATGTGCAGGCCAGGCCTTGTTCTCAGAATGTGAAGGGTTCATCTGGGGGCATGGAGGGAAGCAGTAGGCTCAGGACAGATTTGGCTGCCTGGTTGTAGCTCCAGATTCAGACAAGATGGAGAGGAAGGAAGCTGCCCAGTCTGGCCCAGCATCAGGATGGAAGTCGGTGCCATCAGGCTAGGGGACAATGCCCTGTCCTATCTGTTCTCCAAGGACATCTGACCTCCAGGTGAGGTGGCTTGGCCAGGCCTCTGTAAACCCAGCCACCCAAGGTTGCTTTTCGGGTCTCTCAATCCCATAGCTCCAGAGCCTCTGTTGGGGTGGTCTAGGCCATCCCAGCTTCTCACCTGGCAGACCTTGTCCTCTGGTCTCCACCTTTAAGACAATGAAGCCTCATCCTCCACGGCTATCTTCCATCCGGGAATCTGGCAGAGAAGGGAGGAGTTGATGAGGTGTAAGGTCAGAGTCAGGAAACCTCGATTTCTCCAGGCCCTCAACGGCCCCAACTTTGTCCCTGATGACTTTTGGAGTATTTGAGGGCGTTGGACTCTTTTGAGAGAGAAAGTGAGTGAGGAAATTAGTCTCCATTGTGTGTAACATAGATCCCTTTCCTCACCTCATGTTTGAGGTGCAAGTGAATTGGGAAATTGCCACAGCTATCGAGCCGGGAAACTGAGGCACAGGGTTACCCAGCAAGGCAAAGGCAAGCTGAGTCTTACTCCCTCCCCTAATATCCCCCTAACTCCACCTTTGAATGACCATAATATTTATGTTTTTAAATCAAAAAGAAGACCGACAAGGAAATGTCAATGCTGCATTTTCAAGGTGTCTTTTTATAGTAAAGGTAGAAAAAAAAAACCCTCAGGCTGTTTTAAACTGTCATGCAGTGGGTGGGTGCTCATAGTTAAGAAGGCGTTTTCTGAACCAATTTAGGGGCTGAAATGCTGGGTGGAGGTGGAGGGAGACAGAGCTTTCAAGATGGGCTTTACATTTGGAATTGGGCTGGGGGCTGGGAATGAGTTCCCTGTAACTGAAGCTAAAAGCAGAGAAACTTGGGAATACTTAGAAGAGGGAGCTCCCATGGGGTTGGCTGGGTGACCTGGTAACCTAATGAAATAGAGCTTGGGCCAGGAGACTGCTAACATCCCTCCCCACCCTGGGAATGTCATCTGTCTGGACCCCCAGGTACGTAAGGGTAAAGCTGATGATGAGTCCTATTCTCCTGCCCATACGCTGTGGGTCCCAGGATAAGTTGTTTATCTTCTCTTGGCCTCATGCTTTCTCACTGTAAAACGGACCAGTCTTTCTCTGAGGATGTGGACAGATTAAAATTTTACATATAGTGCCCAGGAAATGGCAGGTAGAGGTATTAGAACCAGGAGGGAAAAAATACATCTGAGAAAAGTGTTCAGTGTGTGGAACAGCCATTGCGGCAGGGAGTGCTCAGAGGAGGGCAGATGCTTTAGAGGATCAAACCAGGCCCTGAAGATGAGCAAAGGTAGGAAAGACAGAGGGGTGAAGTAAGGGTGTGTCCAGTGCTTTCAGGGGGAGCCCAGCAAGTTCACAGACAGAAGGGCACAGGCTGAAATGGGAAGAGTGGGCCTGCTGTCTCTGCTGTTGATGGAGCAGATGCTGAGCTTCAGGTGAGCCTGAGCGGTGTGTGGAGGGAAGGTGCCCTCTTCGTTCTCTGAATGAGCTCCCAGTTCTGAGCAGGAATGCTGTACTGACCTTCACAAACACCAGTGCCTTTAATTTCACAGCTATTCCAATTCCCTCCCCCCCCCCGCCCCGCCCCTGCATCTTGAGGCAGAAAGTGCTGTTATCCCCAGTTTACACATGGAAACTGAGGCCCAGGATCACACAGCTGGTTAGCAAGAGTGGAGATCTGTAGACTGGCCGTCTGGCTCCAGAATCAGCTCTGGTTTGTGGCTGTCGTTAGCTGTCATCTCTCTGCTGGGAGTTCTGCAGTTATCCCCTCTCTCTCCCATGGAGATTCGGGTGGAGCCCTTTGTATAAAATACCCTCCTGTGATAGCACCTCCAGGTAGGCCTTGGATGGAGCTGGGTGCTGATGCTGAAGTGACTCAGACAGCTGGGGCATCTGTAGAGGCCAGGCCATAAGTCGGGGGCTGGGGCTGATGGGGCTCCTGTGGAAGTTGGAGAGGCAGGGGAGCATCTGATTGCATTCATCTCTGAAAGCAGGATGGTCTGGACTCTGGAAGAAGTGAGGCTCCTGGCCCTTTGGTCAGGCGATGTGGTCAATTTGAATGATGACTTGACACATCCCTTTCAACACTGACCCCGGCCCTGCTGAGTATAGACCATGCTGGGACTGGGGCTAGGCATGCTTCCTCCTCCCCTCCAGGGTAGCACCTGACTGTCTGGCGTTTGCTACAAAGGTGGATGGAGGATCTGTCACAGCCATGGCTGTGACCACAGTTAAGACTTGCCACACCTGGGGAGGCCCAGAGTGGTGGGCGAGTGCTGGTGCTAACTCAAATCCTGGCTCTGCACCTTCCTTGCTGTGGCCTTAGGCGAGCCGCCGACCTTCTCTGGGCCTCCATTTCGCCATCTGTAAAGCAGACTCAGCATTGAGAAGAACGCGGAGGCCATGCGAGAGTGGGTGTCAGCCCCTGTGGAAACACCCTCTGCAAGAGTCTGATTTGCCTGCCCACGGCTGCTGCTGGTCATGGAGATTAAGGAAACAGGCTGATCTCATGTTGTGGTTCCTGCAGGGAGAACAGACATGGTGTCTATGGAAGGAGCACGAGGGCTCGAGCCCCTGGAAATAAGGGGTCCCTTCCCTTTTCTGGGCCTTAGTTTCCCATTCTGAATTGGGCCATGGGGTGGCAAGGAACGCCTCACTCTGTCACCAGAATTGCTCCCATCGGTATCATTATTATTGCTATTCTTCTTTGTAGGGATCTATTCTTTGTCGGACACTTTTCAAAGCACTTACATATAGTATCTCTTTTAATACTCCCAGAAGCAGCAGAATGAGATGTGTGTTATCCCCAGTCCATAGAAAAGGGAAACAGTCCCAGCAGGCTAAGTAACTCACCTGAGGTCACACAGTGGGTAAAAAGTAGAGCAGGTATGTGACTGCAGAGCCTGTGTTCATCACCTTTACCTCCTGATTTTTCTGAAAACATTGACCAAAGAGCTAAAGGGGCCCTTAGGTCACAGTGGAAAGGGGTATATGGGTCCATTTTAAAGGTGAAGAAACAGATCAAGTGAGTTCCACCCCTTCTGGGGCTGCTATGGGGAGGAGTGAGAGCTTCCCAGTGAGGCTTGCAAAGCTTCCCAGCCCCAGTGCCCAGCATGGTCCCAGACTGGGGTCAGGCCCCCCACGTGTGGGGCTCCCATTCCCCAGGACTGCAGCTGTCTCCACCTTTGCCCACCAGAGCTCAGCACGTCCTGGGCAGCATCTGTCTGTGCTCCTGGTAGAAGGTGCTCTGAAGTGTGGCAGTATGGGAGGGGGCTCAGCTTTGTTACATGGCAGCCCCCCAGAAGGGATGAATCAGACTCTGTCCCTACCCTCCAGGAGCCCCCTAGACAGGAAGAGTTCATGACGAAAGAGATGCTATAGCCAGGACTGCATGCCGACCAGCCTCATCTGAAGGAGTCAGGGAAGGCTTCCTGGAAGAGGGGGACATTGGAGCAGGACTTTCACAGATACGGCTGGGGAAGGCATTCCAAGCACAGGACACAGCAGGGCAGAGGCCCAGAGATGTGGTAGAACATGGTTTGGGTAGCAGGCAGAGATGGAACTGAGAGGGTGTGGGGTCTGGGGTGCAGGCCAAGGATTTGGACGCTGTCCTGTGGGCTGTGGAGAGCCAGCAAGGTTTTGGGGGAGGAGTGAGAGACACAGTTAATCTGGTTCTAGAAGGGACCTGCGGCTGCTGGCCCCACATGAGTCCTGCCAGGTGCTAGCAGAAGCAAGAGGCTCCTCCTGGAGCCCCCACAGCGACTGGACCAGGTGACTCTCCAGGGCCTCTCCAGCTCTGACAATGGTATAGGGATTACCATGGAAACCAGGTCCCCACATGGGGACAGGCCTGGAAAGTCTCCTGGCACCAGCCCCATGGATTTGGATCTTGGCTCCCCCCAGAGTGTGGCTGTTTTCTTCCTTCCAAAGCCTCTGTTTGGGCCAGGGCCGAACCCTGCAGGACGCCAGCACGGGCCCTGGACCGCCCACTCTGCCGCTGATACTCGATGCCACCAGGATCTGCCCACCTCCTGGCCAGTGCGACTCGCCCCTCCCCGTCCACTGTCCTTTACCCTGAAACTCGATAAATCACATGCTGGAGGAGGGAGGAAGCTCTAAGCTCCATTACGAGGCCCAGAGAGGCCCCAGTGGGGCGTTAATCATGTAGCGCTTTCTGCTCTGATGGTAGATAATGGGGGCGGGGGGGGCAGTGGGCAGAGGCCTTGAAGTGGAGGCCAAGCTCGGGAAAGGAGCTAAACGGGGATTGGTGTCCACCCCTGCCCCCATACCTCTCAGCGTGTGTCTACCATCTGTGTTGGAGGTCACTGAGCCCTCTAGAAGCGCCCATCTCCTTGATGAGCCTCAGTTTCCCAGCTTGCAGCCCAGGGCCTTTCCAGCTCCATGTGGCCACATTCCTAGCAGCCGTTGGCAATGCCCAACAGAACAGCGGATGAGAGGCTGTGGTGAAGAGCGAGGACTCTGGAGCCAGCCTGCTTAGGTTTGAGGCGCCCATCTGGACATAATGGCTGCACAACCTTGGACAAGTCACTTCACCTCTCTATGCCCTAGTTACATTTGCTGTAAAGTAGCATCAACTCGTTAGGGTGTAGCAGTGGTTAAATGAGGTTATACAGGCAGAGATCTCTGCTCAAAATAAACAGTAGCCGCTAATTATTGTATTGTCGATAGTACTGTAATTATTATAAAGCCGTAACTTCCCAACTTGGGAGTGGTCTCTGAACTGGGACGTGAGCAACTAGAGGGACCCATGTGTCATCTCCATGTCCCCAGCACATGAGACCTGGCCCAGAGATGTTTGTTGGGGTTCCAGGCCAGCCCTTTCCCCTCAGCTGCACCCACAAGCAGTTGTATGATGACTCTGGGACTGAGGCCGGCATCCCCAGGAGATGGGGAGAAGGATATGAGTTTTAGTCTCAAGGGTCCCTAGCTCCTAGGAGAAGGGGCTGAGGCTCTCAACTTCTCCTGGCCTTTATCCCCTTCAGGGAAAAAGCTGGGACAGAAACTGTTCTGGGTAGGGAGGGGCCAAAGCTGCAAAACTCTGCCACCCCACGCCCCCCGCCTCCCCATGAGAGCTGGTAGGAGGGAGTGACTTTTCACTGGGGCCGGGGAAGAGTTGCTGGCTGCCCATCCCACATTGTGCTCCTCTGGGACCAGGGAGGGGGGAGAAGTGGTGGTGTGTGGAAATGGGGCCAGGCTGGGTCAGAATGAGAAACAGCTTCAAGAAGGGGGAGCTGGGTGTCTGCGGGGGGGCTGCGCCCAGCTAACAAAACAATGGCTGCTTGAGTCAGCCGCTGTGGCCGCGGTTCCCAGGCAGGCCCTGAGCAGAGCAGGCGTCGGCCTAGCTCCCAACATCCTGTCCTGGGGGAGGATGGCACTGCTGATCCTGCCTCAGATGCTTGACTTTGGGAAGTTGTAGAGCGGCTTGTCCTGAGGTTTTCTCCATCCTCTGGCATCCCTGAGCTTTCACCCAGTGGCCTGCAGAGCTAATTGGAAACATTTGTTATAGGGGTTGCTGTTACTGTCCCCACTTTACAGATGCAGAAACCGAAGCTCAGAGAGTATGGGGCACCCCATCTTGAATGAAGAGCCAGGAGCCTCAGCTTCTGTCTGTAAAATGAGGACACAGAAAGAGTGTGGCTGTGAGGTAACTGCTCGGTTCCTGCACACAGCAGATCTTCAATCCAGCCAGGCCTCTGCCCTCAGCCTGGGGCTGTCCCTCCAGCCTGGGTCCAGCGTGGCAGCCGGGCCCGGAGTGTTAGTTGTGAGTGGGCGGACATCTCGTGCTTGGGACAGCCTGACTGGCTGGTTCACATGGGCCTTCCAGATGGTGCCCAGCTGGTCTGGATGACCTCAGTGCTCTGGGTCTGGGTGACCCACCTCCTCCAGAGAGGGGGTTGGGGAAACTGAGGCAGGCCTCTCTGAAGTTCTAGAATAGTCTACCTGAATTTGTGTGTCCATTGCCATCTGCCAGTTCATTCTGCCTGAATCAGGAAGCCCAGGGCCAGGTAGGGAATTATTGTGCTGTGTGTTCTGAGGAATCAATCCTCTGTCCCTCTCTGTGCCTTGGTTTTTTCAAGGTGCTGCTTTTCTTCTCCAGCTCAGGGCCAGGCCTCCTGACTGTTGTTTCCCGGCCCTGGAGGAATTTGTCATACCCCAGCCCCTCCAGGAAGCAAGCATCTTGATCACCCACAGGGAGGTACTGGTATTTCCTCTCAGTAGCAGGCAGCGTCTGCCCTGTCATGGGGGCTTTTGACCAGAGGCCCACCAAAATCGAGTCCATCCTGACCGCTCCCAGGACTGGCATACAGCAGGCCCATGGTTCTTTGCATGTCTCAATTTACCCTCAGTGGAGGTGTCAGCTTCGTGGACTCAGATCCAGTAGCTGTGGTGTTCCAAGAGACTGCACAGGCTAAGGGGCGGTTGGGGGGATGGGGGCGGGCGGCGGCAGGTGGCGGGTGGAGTTTGGGTTTCATAGATGTGGCTTCAAATCCTAACCTGACCATGTGCTCTTAGGTGACTTGAGAACACTTCCTCCTTTAACCTCAGAGCTTCTTAAGTGTGGAGAAGGAATTTCTCAATTGGACTTTGCAGAAAGCAGCAATCCAGGCCTGGCTTTTAAAGCCTCCTGCAGACGGTGCCTATCAGATCCCGATTACATTGTCCCCTGCCTAGTAATCCCTGCTTGCTCCCTCTTCTCTGGTCCCATCTCTGGGGCATCTCCTTGCCCCTCCTTGGCTGTCCAGACTATGAGAGCAAGATTTGGCCTGGACCAGGGGTTGAAGGAAGCCATAGAGGGGCAGGCCAGATAGAGCAGGGTCTTGAGGGCTCAAGAGTAAAATTTGGGTTTATGTAGAGGGCACTGGAGATCCATTGAAGGCTGTCAAGCTGTGGAGGGAATGTGATCTTCTTTGTGCGTTTGTGTGCTTTTAAATAAACTTTTATTTTGGAATAATTTTAGATTTGCAAGAAAGTTACAAGGATAGTTCCTTGTTTCCCCCCATTGCTTAAGTCTTCCATTACCATGGAACATTTGTCTAAACTAAGAAACCAACATTGGTACTTTATTCTCGACTCCAGACTTTACTCGATAAATGTCTTTTTACTTTTCCAGGATCCGCCTTTGCATTTAGTGCTTCACAGTTTTAAATCTCCCTTTGGCTGCCATGGAGGGTGAGTTGGAGGGGGCCCACCTATTCCCCCTGCCTGGGAGTGGTGAGCATCTGGCTACTTGTAGTTGGCTACTTAATACTCAATAGTGTGCTTTCCACTCCTGGCAGCAAAACATGATTTGCCCAGGATCACAGTTCAATAACAATGAAAAACTTGAGGCAGGAAGGTGCACAAAGCCCCAACAGCCATTGTAATCTCTACCTGGGACAGAACCACTGGGTTTTGCAACCTGTCACGGTGCCCACCATCGATGCCTCATCCTCCTTGGAGTGCCACCTGCGGTGGGACTGAGGTTTGGTGGGGTCTGTGGGCAGGATGTGGGAGGCTTGAGAAGCTGGGCTCTTGAAGCTCTTGCTCCAACTGACTTCCTGAGGAGAGAAAGTCAACACAATTACGGTTGGTAGTGAAATCAATATGTCAGGGTTTTAATGGGAGAGTGGGCAGAGCTGAGCTTTGGCCCCAGGAGGCAACCAGCTGGAGGGGGCAGGGGGCATCCTGCTCTCAGAAAAGAGTTCATACCAGAGGCATTTGCTCATTTCATTTTAGAGAGGGATAAACGAAAGTTCTTAGAGGAACCAAAACCAGCAGACAGGTGTTGTCTGGGCCTAAACACCTGCCTCCCCTGTGTTGTCACACATACAGTAGGGCTACAGTTAACTCACATTCCCCCTTAGTTTTCCAGCACTCAGCATGGCAGTGTTGCTGTCAATCTCTGCTTGGAAAGGAAGCGACTGAACATAGTTGTTCACACTGTAGTCAAAATTAGTTTTATTTCTTTGGTAAACACTCATCCCAGAGCATAGCGTTTGCCCTGGAAAAGCTCTCGTATATTCTACCATTATACATGAAGGTGGTGACCAACAGCATGATGTCCTCAGAGGAGGGGAGATTTCTTTGAGCCACGCCTTGAAGGCTGGCCAAAAACTTGCTGCCTGGCAAAGGGAATAGCATGGGTTAAGATGAGGGGACTGAAGGGCTAGAGGAAGTGTGAGTGGCTCAGAGGTGCGGGAAGGGCACTGACTCTAGAGGAAACGTTACGAAGTTTCAGGAGCCCAGGCAGGAAAGCGCGGCCACAATTGAGGAACTGCAGAGATTGATGTGGTTGGAATAGAGAATGGGGCAGAGGAAAGGAGTGAGACTTGAGGCCTGACCAGTTGGCAGGAGCCAGATCACAAGCCTTGAATGCCAGGCTTGGTCCTGAGGACAGCTGGGAGCCAGAGAGAAGTTTAGGTCAGCAGTTTTGTGCTTGGAAAGGTGGCCCTTGTGGGTGGCAGGGGGCTGCCATGGTAGTCCAGCCCTTCCCTGCTCCCAGGAGGATTTGTGTTTCTGAAACACCTACACTGAGTGAGACTTGAAGACAAGCCGGTGCTAATGAAGGAACTTCAGGCAGTGTCATTCAGTCAGGGCTGTATTTTGGGCCTGTGGAGCCGAGTTCCCCAGGAGACTGAGTTCGGCTGAGGCCACTCTCTAGACAGGAGGCCTGCCTTGCTTTGTCCCTAAGCCGCTGTCCCTGTGCCCTGGGCCTGCAGCCCCTCCCCCAACAGGGGAGGCATTTCCCGCCAGCCCGGCTTCCATTTTTCAACCAGTTCGAAGCCTTGTGATTTCCCCTGGCGGTTGAGGAGTCAGCTTCCCCCTCAGCACAGATCATTTGGAGCAGCCAATGGGTTACTTCTCCTTTAAAAATAATTTTTTTAAAAATTTTATTTTTAGGATAAGAAAAAAAAAGTTGGAGAAAAGACGTTTTAGAAAATTCCTTTGGTGCAGAATTAATGGCTTGTGAACGTCAGGCCAGGCAGACAAGAGCTGTATTCCCAGCATGCTCTTCCCTCATCCTCTCTGCTTTCCTGGTTCACAAATCACCCAGAGTTGGGTGCCCATCTGGCTTTTCCCAGAACCCCCCTCCCCCGGCTGGCTGGGGCCCCCCATCCCAGGGCCGAAAACCCCGAAGGCGTCATCGGGGCCTCCCAGGTCTCCCTTCCTTCCTTTCCACACTTCCCAGAGCTCAAGGAGGAAAGTCATGTCCCCCAGGCAGTGTTTACAATTTTAATTTTAAAACAACGTGTGGTTTAATGACACAAGTAATCCATGTTCAGTGAAGGAAACTTATATAACCGTTAGGAAAGGCGTCTCTCATGGCGCGACTCAGGCCTGAGTGCAGATGGAGCCCACCTCACCTCCTCCCTGCAGCTGCAGGATGGGCCTGAGCCTGGGCCTGGGCGAGGCAGCTGGGGAGATGGTTCAGCATCCCCTTTCCTGGCTGCCTCCAACTCGGGCACATACAGGATGAAGTCAAGCGGGGCAGATCTGAAACTGAAAGGTATGAGGGAGCCAATTACAGTTGACCCTTCAACAACACAGGGTTGAACCACACAGGTACACTTGTATGCAGGTTTTTAAAAATAGGTATATGATTTTTAAAAATAAATATACCGTCGGCCCTCCATAACCCTGGGTTTCACATCCATAGATTGAACCAGTCTTGGATCGAAAACAGTATTTTCCATCTGTGGTTAGGAGTCCAAGGATGTGGAGGGCCATATGCCTTGTTCTATGCTGTTTTATATATAACGGACTTGAGCATCTGCGGATTTTGGTACGCGCAGGGGATCCTGGAACCAACCCCCCTTGAATACCGAGGGACTTAGTGGGGAGTCAGAAGTTAAACGCAGAGTTTCAACTGCATGGTGGTTGGTGCCCCTAACTCCTGTGTTGTTCAGGGGTCAACTGTATATTACAGTCTGGGGAATGGCACTCCAGGCAGAGGGGACAGCAAGGGCAAAGGCCCTGAGGCAGGACCCCGCTTGGAATGTTTGAGAAACAGGTGTGGCTGGTGTGGCTAGAGTGGGGGAGAGCAGGCCAGGAAGGTGTCGGATGGACTTGATGGTCTCAGGGGCCTGATGGGAGGATTTAGGATTCAGGGTTTATTCTGAGTGTTACCATCAGAGGGTTCTAAACTGGGGAGACCTGCTTTGCATTTCGAAGGGCTTCCTTGGCAGCTACGTTCAGGGGGAAATGTTGAGAGAGGGCTTAGAGAACCTCCTAGGTGAAAGGCTGGCCACCCTAAGGTGGTCCCAGGCAGTCAGGTTCTCAAGCTAAATGGTTGGCACTATTTGTCCAAAATTCCACTTTCTAATAATAATTGTAGTGACAAGCATATCTGAAATAGCATCTGAAATAGGAACAGTATCAGCTAACACTTCTGGAGCATTGACCATGGGCCCGCCACGCCCTCTGCAAATGCTTGACATTGAATTATCTCATCCCAGCTGCTTTGAGGGAGGTGCTGTAGATGTTCCCATTTTGTAGTTGAGTAAACCTCATGAGTCTCAGATGAAGTGACTTGCACAGGTCACCCCCAGCCATCCTGTGGAAGACCACCCACTCATGGGTTCTGGTGCAGGGCACCCCCAGTTGCACCCCATCTCGGCTCAGGGCTTGACCCCCAGGGATGTGCTGGGAAACAGCCTCTGCCCAGAAACCCATCCAAGTATGCTTATTCACTCAGAGACAGAAGGACCTGGTATTTATTGTTTTCTTTTGAAAACTAACTGTGCTTTTGTGCAGACCCCACATGTGCACATAGTCAGTGGCTTGGGCTTGCAAAAAAAAACACAGATAAGGAAAAAAAAAAACTTCTCCAAAGTGGCACCGTAAAGCCAGTTCCGATGCTACATTCTGGTGACCTTCTGAGTCTCTGCTCAGAGCCTCCATTGCCTATGTCCTGGCATCTATGGGCCGAATTATGAGCTCAGGTCTGCTGCCAGATTCAGCCCTAGAGGCACGGCATTGCAGCTGGTGATGTCAAGCAGGTCGCCTCCCCTCTGAACCTCAGTCCCCCCCATCAATGACATGTAACCTTCAGAGGGCTGCCTGGATTCAAGGAGTCGATGCCCAGGCCTGGTCCCTTGTTCATTCCTAGTAAATGTGGCCTATTATTATGTTTACTATCATGACTTTTTCTTTGTTTATGCACCTGTTTTACCAAAATAGCCCCACGATGTCCTGTGATTTTTCTAAGCCAGATATGTTTCTGTCATAATTGATAGAGATTTGTGGTCACACTGAAGGGTAGCAATGGCTCTTTTGGATGATGTACCATAATTTCCATGCTCAGTCTTGTCAGACATGAGGTTATGTCCCTTGTCCACTCTTCTAAACTATCGCTGTGTTTGCAACCTTGTGAATTTGCCCAATTATCTTCTCAAACATGCTTCCTGGAGGTCTGTTTTGTATTTTTGTACAAATTTCAGAAGAAACCTTGACCAACAATACCTAGAGAGAGGTGGGAAAGGTGGGAACAAGTCCAGGGAATGCCCAGGGACTGTGGTCATCAGCTGCAGTTGTCCTGCTCCCGTGGGGTGGAGCCGATTTGCCACCTGAGGTGGTACTAGGCTGACGTGGAGGCTAGGCCTACGCATTTGGACATAACTGGCCTTGCTTTGCCCATCTTTCATGTGGTAAATGATAGGATGTGTGCTTGAGAAAAGCCTCAGTTTGCAGGGGGCCTCAACCTGAAGTCTGATGAGCTGCTAGGAACTTGGGGGTGGTGATGCTGGGGTCAGATCACGGGTCCTGGGAGGATGGAACCCCATGGTTGCTGTGGAGACATAGCCAAGGCAGGAGAGATGCTCCTTGGGTATCAGCAGGTAAGTTGAGGCAGAGGATGGCTTCAGGTGGTCCGGCGTAGTTTCCTCTGCTCTGCCCGGCTGTGACCAGCCTGGAGGGGCTGCTCCAACAGTATGAGAGTATGTAGGCCTCACCCTGTCCTGACTTCCCTGGCCCCCCGCATGTCTGACCTTGTCCCCTCACTAGCCCTTTGTACCTCCACCAAAACTCCTCTTGTATGGTTCCTACATACCTGAAACATCATCTTGGGGCAACTCTGTGACTAAAGCCAAGGTCATAGGTCAGTTTGGGGTCAGGGATGTGACCCTGTTTATGTTTGGGTCTCAACCCAAAGCTGGGCCTATAAAACAGGAGCAAAGTTTTAAAGCTCTGATGCTGAGGCCTGAGATACATACAGTGCAGCCAGAGAGCTGAAGAAGGTTCCAGAGCAGAGGTCTGATGTGCTTTTTCTCTTCCAGCTCCAGCCGGAACAATTGGACTGTGGGGCTGCCCACCTACAGCACCCACTATCAATCCTGCAGCCCCTGAAGGCTATGCCTGTGTTCCGAGCCCCAGGCCTCTCCTCTGTGGCCGTAGCCAGTGTCAGCAACTACACGGTGGTCTTCCTGGGCACAGTTAGTGGGCGGCTGCTCAAGGTAGGGCTATGGGGGGAGGCTGAAGGGTGGATGGGGGGTGAGAGGCCAGTTGGAGTGGAAGGAGGGGCTCCAACTCAGGCCAGGCTGCAGCCTCGACAGGTCCGATATTAGCCTTTATTGTTTCCTCTTTGCCTAGCACTTTACAATTTACAAAGCATTTTCACATCTGTTTCTTCCCCTGTACTCGTAACAATAAGCACCCTGGAGGAGGAGGGAACCAGTTGCTGAGCGCTAGCTCTTCTCTCAGGGTCTCTAGGACTGAGGCTTTGAGGCAGATGGATCTGAGTTCAAGTCTTGGCTCAGCCACTTGCAGGCTGTTTGACCTTGGGCAACACACTTTCTCCTTCTGGGCCTCAGTTTCGCCATCTGTGAAGAGCTGTGCGCCCTGCCTCTTGAGACAGTTGTGGGGCTTTGATGGCAGCCTGCCAGATAGGGGCTCTCATCCCACCTCCTCCTCCTCCCCACTTGCCACCCTCTGAACACCCCCCTACACCAAGGTGACTGGTTTCCAGAGGTAATAATACCTGGCCTGAGATTCCTGCATCTGAGAAGGATGAGAGGAATCTGGTTCCCATTATGGGACAGGACAGGCTTGGTAGGGCCTGTGTTGGACCTCTAGGTGAGGACCTGGATCTCCCCCGCCACACCCCAGCCATTTCCCTCTCCCTGCCTGTTGGGAAAGTCAGCTGCCTGGCACGACTCCAGTATGCACCAGGCCCTGGCCTAACTGACTCAGATTCTATAATCCAATTCCCTCAGCTGCCCAGGCAGATGCCTCGGGTGGGGTGGGGGTCAGAGCCCAGCTCACCCGGCTGAGGACTCTTGCTGGCCCACAAATAGCAATGGGGGAAATGCCAGGCATGGGAGCAGGGATGGGCATAGGGGAGTGTCCTCCTTAGCCTTTGAAGCCCCTGTTGAGAATCCTTAGACAATGGGGCTCGTGTTTTGGGGTTAGATACTTGAATTCAGATCCTGGCTCTGCTTCTCACAGCCATAGTAACCTGGGCAATTGCAATTGCTTCTCACCCTGAATAAGCCTCAGTTTCCTTATCTGTCATGGGGAAAATGGTCCAGGACTGTGGTCAAAGTCTACTGTGACAATGCCTGTGCACATGGAAAGCAAGGAGTCCCATCCCCTGCTTGTGAAGCTGTAGTTATTAGGCACCCACTGTCTACCCAGTCTTAAAGGGCACATCATAGGCATCTCATTTAATTCTCACACCCCTGCAAGGGAGTCAGCGCTGTGACCCCCATTTCACAGATGGAGACATAGGCTCTGAGAGGGAAAATGACGCAAAGTCACACAGTAAGAGCTGTGGTTAAATTCAGGTCCAGCTGGCCCAGAGCTCACACTCTCTCTTCTCAATCCAGTCTTCACCTGCCACGCCGTGCTGTGCAGACTCTCATCTTCCGCCAACTCTTCCCCTGCACGATGCCCAGTCCAGGTCCTGGAGCACAGTGGGTGCTCAGTAAACATTGGAAAGAGTAGAAATGAATTGAGTGCTAGATGCATGGGAGTGGAGCTGGGGGCAGCATACTGAACCTAGGGCCAAACCTGCCAAACTGCCTGCAGCAGAATCTGCCAAAAGGTCACCTGAGGTCTCAGGGGTTGAGACAGAGCCTGTGGGAGCCTGAGAAGAGAGTAATTTCAGTTTGGTGTGTGGAGGGCACGTGGGCAGCTTCTCTGGAGGTGACATTGGGAGGATAGTGCTTGGCCTTATTTGCACATAGTTCGAAAGGGGAGGGGGAGAGGTGTTCCAGAAGGAATCACAACAGAGCAAAGGCCCAGAGATGGAATTTGTGAGTTGGGAGTGGGTGGAGATGAGGCTGGCAGAGTAAGTTGGGGGTCAGATCATCAGGCCCTTGAATGCCAGCTCAAGTTTATTACATAAGCAGGAGGGAGCCACTAAATGGTTTGGAGCCCACAGAGGAAGGCCAAGCGGTAGGAGGTCCCAGGGAGTCATTGACTGCTGGTCCCAGCTCAAGGCCTGGTGGGGCCTTGACAAGATGGCATGTTGGGAATGTGCAAGGCCAGTCAAAAAAGAGCAGTTTGATGGTACTCAGAAGGGCATCGTTGGTTCTCAGGAGAACATGAAAAGGGACCCTTAGAGTCAGAGAAACTTTTAGGCCCCAGCTAGTCCTTGTTCTCCTGCCTGGATGTTGGATCCCAAACCCCAGCCCTAGCCTTGGACTCTGAAATCAGACAGGCTTGTATTGTGACCCTGAAGCATCTTCACTTTTTGACTCTTGCCAAATCCCTCAGCCTCTCTGGGCCTTAGTTTCCTCATCTGTGAAATGGGTACGAGAGGGAAGGCATGAGAGTGTGACCCCATCAGCGCTTTGTGTGCATCGTTTTATTTAGTGCTCCCCACAGTCTTGTGGAGCAGGTGCCATCATTAGTCCTATTAGTTTAGGGAACAGGCCCAGAGAGGGGAAGTGCTTTGGACAGCTTGTCCATTTGTACAGCTTATAAATGTCAAAGCCAGAATTCGAACCCAAGTTCTTGCATGATGCCAAACAGTGTTTGTAAGCTGTAGAGCCCCTGTGTGTTCACGGGTGGGACGTGCTGGCAAGGAGCAGGGAGGGAATTCCTGGAGGGCATGGCAGAGGCAAAAGTGTAGAGGCTGGACCCACTGCCATTACATGTCCGTGATTTCCTACCAGCCCTGGAAGGGCCCTAGAGCGGATGGGGAGGCTGCACCCCAAGTCTGGATCAGGGCCCCCCTACCGCTGGGAGGCAGCCTCCTGGTGCACCATTACCCTGACAGCCACCACTCCCACAGATCAACCTGAACGAGAGCATGCAGGTGGTCAGCAGGCGGGTAGTGACGGTGGCCTACGGGGAGCCTGTGCACCATGTCATGCAGTTTGACCCAGCAGATCCTGGTTACCTTTATCTGATGACGTCCCACCAGGTAAGGCCAGCGCCCCAGCCTGACAAGGTCCCAGGATGAGCTGAGCTCTCTTGCTTGCCAGGCCTTTGCACACGCTGCTCCTCCAGGAGCACCCTCTGTCCTCACTTCCTTTGCCTGCTTGCCCTT
This sequence comes from Rousettus aegyptiacus, assembly GCF_014176215.1. NCBI lineage: Eukaryota > Metazoa > Chordata > Mammalia > Chiroptera > Pteropodidae > Rousettus > Rousettus aegyptiacus. The sequence goes on along the minus strand of NW_023416307.1, from coordinate 122,377,380 downwards.
CACCTCCCAGTGCAGCCATCACCTCTGCAGGGAAGCCTTGTTCCCGTGTTTCCCCCCATCATAGTTTCAAGCCACAGTTTCCCCTGCCTCTCATGGCCCTGCTCACCAGGCTGACTTCCTGGGGGAGGGGCCAGCAGCCCCACTGAGCTGGGCCCCTGACTCTGCCTCTAGATGGCCAGGGTGAAAGTCGCTGCGTGTGCCGTGCACACCACCTGCGGGGACTGCGTGGGCGCAGCCGACGCCTACTGTGGCTGGTGCGCCCTGGAGACACGGTGAGGCCCAGGGTGGGGACAGGGCCCGGGAGGCTGTGGCAGGGCAGGAGCCTACCTGGGTCCTGACGTGTGTCTTGCCACTACAGGTGCACCCTGCAGCAAGACTGCGCCAACTCTAGCCAGCAGCATTTCTGGACCAGTGCCAGCGAGGGCCCCGGCCGCTGTCCCACAATGACTGTCCTGCCTGCTGAGATTGATGTGCGCCGGGAGTACCCAGTGAGTTGGGACGCCAGGAGCCAGCTCAGGGGATCCGTGGTGGGGAACCGCCCTTCGCCTGGCACCCAAGCCCTGAGACATCAGGCCTCCTCTCTGTAGTGCCCCTGGGACCTCGAGGCAAACAGCGATGTAGTGAGAGTGACTGAGCTTTTCTAAGCACTTACCAAGTGCGAGAACATGCTGCGTGTGTGATGTTCACCTCCGTTAGGCCTCACCGAATCTGTGAAGTGGATGCTCTTAACATCCCCACTTTACAGATAAGGAAACTGAGGCACGGAGAAGTAAACTGACTTGCTTAGGTCATACAGCTAAGAAGTAGCAGAACTGGGATTTGAACTCAAGTGGGCAGGCTCCAGAGTCCCAAGAAGGGGGGGACAAGTCATAGGATGGGAGGAGAGAGAGCTCCCACACCTCACCTTCTTTCCTTTTCCCGGCCCCAGAACAAGGGAAGGGCCCCTGAATACCAGGCTGCTATTTCTTGTTTTCAGAAACAGATGAATCTGTAGCATGGGAGCAGGTGGCTTCCCCGTTGCCTGTGCCCATGAGTGCCTAGGGCTGCCACAGCCTCCTCCCCACCCATAGGAGGTAGCATCGGGGTAGGGATGGTTCTAGGCCCTGGAAAGCAGCTGCGGCTAAAGAACAGACGGGCCCAACAGCACTGCCCCTACTAATTTCTCTGAGGCTGGGTGTCCTCATCTATTACCTGTGGAAAGATGATGGTTCTGATGGGCCAGATGAGGCCTGGGGCTCCTCTGTATCACCTCCCCATTATTCCACATCACAGAGTCCTTCACACACCTCATTTTGACAAGCGGACAGAGCATGCATAGGTTTATCCATTCATTCATTCATTCATTCATTCATTCATTAATACGTTATTGAGCACAGTTATGTGCCAAGAGCCGTTCTAGCCTCTGGGGGTACAGCAGTGAACAAATCAGACAAATCCCTGGCCTTCGAGGGGCTGATGTGCTCCTGGGATGAGAGAGAAATAAGCAAGATGAAATTTCAAGGTAGTGATAAGTATTATGGAGAAAAAGAAAGCAGAACAGAGAAAGAGGTGGGGATTGAGTGGGGGGAGTGTTGACATTTTAGACCAGGTCAGGTGACATTCGAGCAAAGATATGAAGTAGGTGAGTCAAGTCGAGTAACTGGGCAGAGGGAACTGCCAGTGCAGAGGCCCCGAGGTGAGCAGATCGGTCGATTCTAGAGAGTATTAGGGGATGGGGTCAGAGAGGTCAGGGGCCAGATCATACTGGGCCTCCTTGGCTACTGTAAGATCAGTTTCCTTTTGCAGATGGGAGACTGAGGCCCAGGGGGTTACATGTAGGCTACAGCCTGGATTCCTAGCAACGGCTACCAGTTCTCCTAGGGTTGCTAGGCTGGAGGGTGGGGCTGTGAGGGGAGGGCCAGCCCCCCAACTACAGGTCCGTTGCCTCCAGGGCATGATCCTCCAGATCTCAGGCAGCCTGCCCAGCCTCAGCGGCATGGAGATGACCTGTGACTATGGGAACCACATCCGCACTGTGGCCCGGGTCCCGGGCCCCGCCTACGGCCACCAGATTGCCTACTGCAACCTCCTGCCCAAGTATCAGTTTCCATCCTTCCCGCCCCACCAAGGTAAGCTCTCCATCCACTGGGCTGGGGGGCAGCTGTCTGGGGGCCCTCAGATGCCCATCCCTGAAGGGATGTAATGGTGGGTCCCAGGCATGGGGGTCCTGGTATCACAGCCTCTGAAGTCAGTGGAGATCCCCTGCCCCCTTGTCCTTCTCTCCCTGGCTCCCCTGATCCATTCCAGACCACGTGACTGTGGAGATGTTTGTGAGGGTCAACGGGCGGAACATCGTCGGGGCCAATTTCACCATCTACGACTGCAGCCGCATTGGACAAGTGTACCCCCACACAGCGTGAGTGGGTTGGGGGACTTGCTTCTGGGTGGTAGGAGAAGGTCTTTGCTGTTGGGGACGCCTTTGGAAGAAAATTATAGTGTCCTAGAGGCAGACAGGACCCTCAGTTGTTTATTCACCAACTCATTTATTCAGGTAACAAATGCTTATCACCCAAGTGCCTAGCCTCTGGGCACCTAGTCTGGTAGGAGCAGAGAGAAGCACTTTGATTATACTTAATTTAGTCTCCTAAAGGTCCCACTTGCCTGTTTCTTCCTTGCATACCTCTTAGAGTGGGGAGCTCACTACCCTACAAAGTGCCCAACCCCGCCTGTCAGCTTTGATGGCGAGAAAGACCTTTTCACCTTGTGCTGGGATCTGCTTCCTAGATCGCAATTACTGGGGGCAGGGGTGAAGTGAGGGGTAGAGAGCTGGGTCTCTGAGGGGCTCCCTATCTTCCAGCTGTACCAGCTGCCTGTCGACACAGTGGCCCTGTTTTTGGTGCACCCAACAGCATGCCTGCGTCTCTAACCAGTCTCAGTGTGAGGCCTCACCAAATCCCACGGTAAGCCAGGTCTGGGGGATGCCCTTTGCCTCCACTATTTTACTACTTTATTTTTTACCTTTTATATGTTGAGAACATTTCCATGTCAGTAAATTTTCTTCTTTGGCACCAGATTTCACAGCTGTGCTGGGCTCGTCACATGACAGCACATATAACCAATCCCCGTTGTTGGACATATTACTTCCTGTTTCTCTTTTGCATTCTGATATAGCCAGGACACTGCATATCCTTGACTATTCCCTGGAAACCAGTTTTCAGAAATGGAATTTTGGGGTGAAAGGTGGCCAGATTTTTTTACACTTTTAGCTTAGCTGTCCTCCAGAAAGCCCAAACCAATTTGTACTTCCACCTGTAGTAGGAGGGCCCCTTTCTGCACATCATGCCAATACTGGCTAGGTTTTAATTTTATCTTCAGCATTTCAGCAACCCTAGGAAGTCAGGGAGTACCAGACTTGGGCCTTGAATCCAAGCCCTTCTGTCTTGGAGCCCATGTTCTTCCTGCTTCCCAAAATCAGGTGTGAGCTGAGAGGCCCCTGTCTCGGGCTCCCCGTTAGCACTGGGGACCCCAGGGCAGGGAATACCAGGCTCTCTCTGGGTGGAGAGGGTGTGCTAGCCCCAAGAACCACATGCTCCCAGGTCCTTTTGCTTATGCTAGTCCCTTGGGCTCCACAGAGTGATTCTGTACTGGCCCTCCCTGGCACTATGGGATGGCTGGATTTATCTGTTACACCAGGGTGGGGTGTGGTGGGAGAGTGGAGAACAGGAGGAAAAATACGAGCAGAAATGCCTTATACCTTGCCCCTGGTTATGTTCACTTGCAGGGTGGTCTCTCGTCTTTGCTCAAAGAGCCTCAAAGGCCATCCCAGCCTTGTACCAGGGATGACCAAACGGAATTCCTGAGACTTTGGGGTGGTAATGCCTGGCCAGATGGGATGGCTGGGCCAGGGATGGATGCCAGGGTTCTGAGACCTCAGCTCATCCCCTGTCAGACTTGGCTGCTGGGCCTTTTGTCTAGATTCAGGGGCCAGGGGCCAGGTGAGGTCCTGAGTTCCTGTCTGTGGCTCATCTGTCTAGGAAAGGGATGTTCCCATCCATTATCCAGACGGCACAACTGGGGTGGTCAGTATGACCCTGATGTCCTGGTTCCCAGCAGAAGGTCACTGGGGCTCCACCTTGGACACGCGTCTCAGGAAGCAGCCCCAGCCTCTTGGCACTGGGCTTAGAGAACTCATCAGGAATCCTTGAAGCCTTGTCTGCCCATGGCAGGTACCATGTCATGGTCTGCACCTGGAATCCTTTGGTCTCAGCCCCTCCTGCCTGAGCCTCAGAAGTGCTTTGAGGAAGGGGAGTCCAGCTAGAGCCATGCTTAACTCAAAGCAATGAGGCAATAATGTGGGTCTCTAGTACTGGGAGAGAGGCCCAGTGGAGGCTGTGTGGCCAAACCGTAAGCGAGGTCCTGAAGTTCTGTTCTGCGCAGGACACTGAGATTTCCAGTCAGCCGACCAGGGCTCCTGTTCTTGTGTGGGGTCCACACCTCCATCCAGCCCCTAGCTCAGGGCTATGTACACAGCAGGGACTCAGTGAATGTCAGCAGGAAGCATCTGTGCTGGCAGCATGCCTCCTGCACTCGAACCTAGAGGTGAGGCAGGGTGAGGGGGACCCAGCCTCAACATGGTGCGTTCAGCATTTATTGAGCACCTGTTGTATGCTTCGGTCTATACTAGGCACTGGCTAAGAACCTGGTTAGACATAGTTCTGCCCTCTCCATCATGAGCTAAGACCCGAGGTAGGGGTTGTGGCTGTATGATCCTGGGCAAGCTACCAAACTTCTCTGTGCCTGTTTGCCCATCCGTAAAATGGTACCTGTTTCAAAGGCTGTGGTAGGGATCTAGAATTAGACTTGTAAGGCACTGACTTGGTATTTGGTGCCTCATAGGTGCTTACTAAAAGTCTAGGTGGCACAGGGAGGACTTCTCTGAGGAGGGAGTCCTCATGCCAGGTTCTGACGTATGGGAGCTTACCAGCTTGGAGGTGTTTCTTTGGCTGTGTCCCCATAACCCACTCTCCCCCAGGTCTGTGGCTCTGTGGGTCAGGAGTTGGGGTGGGAGCACAGAGAGGGCCTGTCTTAGAGATTATGGTAATCCAGCAGGAGAAGAGGTATCCTCCTCTCTGGGCCTTTGGGAGGTTCTGAACCGATGCTTAATTTGTCATTTAATTGAGTGCCAGTTAGCTGTAGAAGCGCCGTGCCCACCCATTGCTGGTGGACCCCTCAGGAGCTGGGAGGAGGCGATGGTCTTGGGCTTAGCCAGGGTGTGGTCCTGGGGAATGCAGGGGCTAGGGCCTGAGTCTCGTGTCACTTCTCTGTTTCCTTGTGGGCCAAAGAGGAAGGAAATGGTGGCATAGAGGATGCTGAGAGCAAGGTTTCAGCTCTTCTGAGGAGAGGAAAAGAGCGAGGAAGATGGCCACATCCTCCACTTTAAGTTTTCCAAGGGCCGGCGTGGCCTCCCCAGTGGCGGCTTTCCCAAGGAGGTGTGCCCTTGGGCCTTAGAATCAGAGAGGGTTTGGCAGATGGGAGGGTGGGCTTTCTTGGTCGGGAGCCTAGGTGGACACCTCCATGAGGGTCGGCTTCATTAGGAGCCATTGGGGAGAGTGGTTAGGTAGGGATGTGGGGGCAGTTTAAGGGGCCTGTGGGGGAACGGAAAGGTAAAGAGGGAACAGGTTAGGTGAGTTCAGAGCCCCAGAGCCTGTCAGTACTCCACTGGATTGGGACACCAGTTCTTGACCCTTGAACTTGGTAGAGAACCTGGGAGAGTCTGTGAGGTAGAGAACCTGGGAGAGTCTGTGAGCTCCAACATGGGGACAGGTGAGGCCCTCTGTGAACTGGCACATGCTGGGCGCACATCCCAGTTTATTGTGGCTCCCGGCATTGCTGCCCCCGCATCTGTCCTGTCTCCTGAGCCTGCAAGCCATGTCCCGTGCCTGACTCCAGCAAAGGGAGAAGCTACTTGGCCTCTTTCTGATGACTTGGCTTGGGATGGGACAGGGAGGCCTCTATCCTTTGGTTACAAGTAGAGAAGCCCTAGTTCAAACTGGTCCCAACAGAATTAACTGGCTCATGTGAGTGTAAAGTCTGAGGGTTAGCATCGCCTTCAGGCACAGCTGGATCCAGGGGTTCCAACAGTGTGGTCAGGGACCTCCCCACCCCTCTAGGTAGGTCCCAAGCTCAAGCAGCCCCTCCCTCCTGTCAGCAAGATGGGCCCAGCCACTTCAGGCTGGCTCCTGGCAGCCCTAGGAAATAAGAGCTTCTCATTGGTTCTGCAGAAGTCTCATAGTTGAGTCTCATTGGCGGTACTGGGGTCACATACACTCCCTGAACCAATTGCTGAGGCCAGAGTAGCCTGGGACACCCACCCATCCCTGGGGCTAGGGAAGAGGGTCAGTCTTCCCAAACCACAGGCCTGGAGGTGGGGGAGGGTCCCCAAAGGCCAAACCAGACTTGGAGGCGGATGGTAGGGGCTGGAGGCTGGCAGCAGACATGGCGGCTGCCCCCGTGGAGGCTTAGCCAACCTTACAGGGAGGCACTAGAGGAGGGCAAAGGTGTGCCAGCACCTCAGCCTTGGTTCCACTCTGTACAATGGGTATCAACATCCAAGTGGCCATGGGTTATAAGGGTCAAGTGGAGTCAGGGGGCCCTCAAAGATGGTCCCACATCATTCCTTCTGGGGGGCCTCTTGTGGAGCTCTCCCTACCTTGACCCTCACCCCCAGCCCCTCCCGTCAGCCACCTGCCCACAGGTGGGGAGGATCTGGGGTACAGAGCCACTGGGTCTCCAGCCAACTATAAAGCAAAACTGGCAGCAGCCGCAAAACCTGATTGAAAATGTGGGTTCCATTCTCTGAAATTCTATGGCTTTTATTCATAAAACAGCACAGGACAGCAGCTCAGGGAGGAACAGTGACACAGGGACCTGAAAACCATCTCCTGCCTCCCAGCCTTGTGGAGTGATCAGCTCAGAAGGCCTCACCTGGGTCTGGCTGTGCCGGTAGACCCTCCTGCCTGAGGTCACTATGAAGATCAAATTAAATGGAGTGTGGGAGGCGCTGGCACATTGCCTCAGTGCTGGTGGCTCTTATGATTTTGTTAACTAGTGTTTTCTCACAGTGCCGCCTGACTGGCACCTCCCCAGAGAGGCAGGATTGTACAGGCAGACTGCGCTGGCCATGAAGCCTGTCCCTTCTGTAATGCCCCAGTCACCCCCACCTCCTTGTGTTTTGACTGCAGAGCCCTCAGGACTGCCCCCAGATCTTGCCCTCATCCCTGGCACCCATGCCCACAGCGGGCTCCCAGACCATCCCAGTGCATCTGGCCAATGCCGCCTTCTTCCAGGTAAGTGAAGGCCAGGCCCAGGTGGGGGCGGAGCAGAGGTCTGGGAGAGAGCAGTCCCGGGTGGGGCCTCCTGCTCTGGGCCCACCACCCATGCTTTGGTGAATTTGCTCTGCGTTTCCAGGTTCTGTTTGAGAAAGCCCTGCTCTGGTTGCATGGGGCTAGCAGAAGAAAGGAAAGTGGGTGGTGAGGGCCAGGCCAAGGGGACAGCAGGCCACCAGCAGCCTAAGGGAAACCCTGGTCAGGATCCATTGGGTATTAGTATGCTTTTGCCAGGACCCCCAGACTCCCCTACCCTTGAAGCTCCCTTGGCAGAGTTGAGCCCCAGCTTGTGGTGGATATTGCCCATTTCGTACCCCACCCTGCCCTGACCCCAGGCTGAACTGCAACCCTGGACATGTCTCCCTAGTTGTGGCTGCCATGTTTCCCCTGGAGAATGGCCAGAGAACCTCTTTGCTGCCCTATGCCCCATTATCTACATGGAGGAAATGAGACCCAGAAAGATGAAGTCGGTGTCTCTAGGTGACACATCAGGCTAGACTTGCACCCTAGCCCTGGACTCCCAATCGAGTGCTCTTCCCTGCAGCCAGCCTTTCCTTCCCCCACTGCCCATCTGTGCTGGGGGAGGGGATGCCCCCCTTTCTGGGTCCCTCTTGGAGGAGCATCCTGGGTGGGAAGTGTTGATGAGTCCTGGAAGCATGCCAGCCACCCCCTTCCTCAGTTTCTGGGGACTTGCCATCTGTCGCTTCCACAAGGAAGCCGAGGCCTGTCGTCACACAGGGGGCCACATGCCAGGCATCTGGGATGTGTTGGGCAGCCACATGATCAGACTAGAGCTCTATGAGGGGCAGGTGGGGTTCTGCCCTTGACCCTCAAGCTCCATCCTGCAGTGGTTGGGGCCTAGTCTCTTGGAGCCTCTAGGACTCTGGGCCTGAGTGGAAGGAGGGCAGCCCTGCTCCCCTGGGCTGCAGGAACCTGGCATGGGGAGGCCCAAGCCCTGCTTTGGGGTCCTGGCTACTGCTTTCCAGCTGTGTAATTAGGTGCATGTGCCTACCCTCACTGAGCCTTAGTGATCCTGGCCCTCCTGTTCCCAGGCCTGCTTCCAGAACACCGAGTGTGGGAGTGGGCAGAGCCCCCTGCCAGGGCTGTGCAGTAGCTCTGTTTGCTGAGCCTCTACCCTGGGGACTCCCAGGACAGGCTGGATCTGCTATTCCCAAGGTGGCTGAGGCCTGAGCTCAGGGACTCAGAGGACAAACCCACCTCCCAGCTCAGCATGGCAGGGGATAAATGAGCTTTCAGCCCCGTCAGCAGCCAATTTCCTGTGTTAGCTACAGAATGAAGGGGAAAAGAGGGCAGGATGGGGGGAGATTGCTGACCTGCTTTCTCCTTAGGGTGTCTCATCTACCAGTGACAGGTACATAAACAGGAAGTCCTTCCCTGTGGCTGGCCTCACACTCATGAAACCCAAGTTTGTTCATTGAGCAAATATCTACTGATGCTACATCCCAGAAGCCCCATGCTGGGCTGAGAACAAGTTGAAACTTGGGAATTGGGCCCCGTTTATACACTCAACAAACATTTATTGAGTAACCTCATGTGTACTGATAACAGCCAGTATATATTAGGTACCCACAGTAGGCAACCCATTAAAGATACATGATTTCCAGTTTTCTCAGCAAGCCTGCAGAGTAGGGAAGACTGTTTTTATTGCAAAGTTTAGAAAACCAGAAAACCAAGACTCGGAGAGGAGGGTTCACCTGTGCAGAATTGCACAGCTAGGAAGTGGCCGTGATGGGATTTGAACCCGACCCGAGCCTGTGAAGTAGAGTCTGAGCTCTTTCACTTGCCATCTGCTGCCCCTGGAGGTGTCAGAGGGCCAAGTCCCCAGCCCTAACTCTCCCCAGTGGGTCAGGGGACAGGTAGACACAGAGCCTGAGCAGTGGGACAAACGTAGTCTTTGACATACAGGGTAGGGGTTAAGCTTTAGGAGCTTAATAGAGCCCTCAGCACATACTCAAGTTTTTGTCACTGAATAAGTGAATGATCAGATGAGGGGTACCTCCCTGATCTAAGGGGTATCTGGGAAGGCTTGGAATGTGGGATATTTGAGTTGGGTTTTGAAGGCTATGCGCAGTTTTGGTGGGTGAGAACAGACAAAATTTTCAGGTGGAAGAACACACTTGGTCAAAGGCCTGAGGGCAGGATAGTCTGCTTTGTCTGAGAACATTCTGGTCTGGCTGGGGCACGGTCCTTGTGGGCAGAGGTGGCAGGTGTTAATGTTCAAATAGCAGGTGAAGTCTCGCTGGGATGAATCTTGAATGTTGGTCATGCTAAAGAGCTACCCCTTTATGAGCAGAGTAAAAGGCCCTAGTTTAGGCCATTAGGGGATGTTGGAGGGGCCCTTAGTGGCATGGAGAGTGCAAAGGCAAAGTTCTTGGTGTTTATATGCTCTTTGCCTCCTCCAAGCATTGGACATGGAGGCAAGGAAGGGCATTCTGGAGGAAGGTACAGCCCAGGCAGAGGCCTGATAGTAGGACCAACCTCGCTCTTCAGGGCAGCAGTCCATGATGTCCTAATGGAGTTGGAGGGCAATGGGCGCTGACCCGACTCTCCCCGCCCCACCCACTTGTTTTCCACAGAGTGCAGCTCTAGAATGTAGTTTTGGGCAGGAGGAGATCTTTGAGGCTGTGTGGGTGAATGAATCAACTGTACGCTGCAACCAAGTGGTGGTGAGTGGTGTGGCTCCAGTGGGGGGCAGAGGAAGGCTTGCACAATTCCAGATGCTGCACTGCCTTCTTCTCATCTTACTCTCTTCCTCCTTTTGGTCCCCCCCCCCCCATTCCCACTAGCCCTGCTCTCATCTCCATGACGTCCCCTCCCCGAACAGAGACCTGGACACCATCCATACCCTTCATGCTGTCTCCCGTCCTTTTGCAGTTGCACACGACCCAGAAGAGCCAGCTGTTTCCACTCAGCCTCCAGCTAAAGGGGCGGCCAGCCCGATTCCTGGATAGCCCTGACCCCATGACAGGTCAGAGCCCTCATCTACCCACATGGGCACAGGGGACTCAGCCACAATGGGTGTGCTCAGCCTTGGGGGTCTGATTCCAGTGCTCACCACCTAGTCACAGATGTCCCACCTCACCATTCCTTAACACAGACTCTCAGATCCCAGCCCTGCCAGTCAGTACCCGGTCACTTGGTACTTGTCCCCATGTGAAATGAGGGCACAAGCCCTTTTGCAGAGGACTTGGTAAGAATTTGCTGAGATGATGCACACAAAGCCTTACAAGGGTATCTGGGGCACAGTTGGCACCCCCAAATGGTGGTTGATGTCCTCACTCTTATATGTTTGAATCAATTCTCCAAAGGCCTCTCTGTTCATGGGGAGTCTCAGACATCCCTAGTGGACACAGGGCTCCCCACATCCTTGCCATGAAGGCCCTAGAAACAGCCTGCACACGGGGGCTGTGGAGAATCCTCTCTGCATGCCTCCTGGGATCACTCCAAGGGTCTATGGCCCATAATACTCAGTGGTTTCCCAGCATCCCAAAGCTCCGCTGTGAGGTAGAGACCCACTCAGGCCTGGGTGTGGATACCGGCCCTGCCACTCACAGGCTGTGTGACCTTGGGTATTATCACTCTACCTCTCTTGAGTCTCATCTCTTATCTGTCAAACAGGGCTAATAAATAGCTCTCATCTGATAGAATCATGGTGAGGATGAAATGATATTGAGGCTCTGGCTGCACTGTGCTTAGCACAGGCCCCGGGGCATTTAGAGGAAGTACTAAAAACCTCACAGGCTCCTGACCCTCAGAACCAGGACCTGCCTCTGGGTGGGACACCACAGTGAGAAGCCGAGTGTGGAGGGGAGAGCAGTAATGAGGGGCTGACCCATGCTTCTTCCCTGTCTTTCTCAGTGGAGGTCTATAACTGCGCCATGGGCAGCCTTGACTGTTCCCAGTGCCTGGGCCGGGAGGACCTAGGCCACCTGTGTGTGTGGAGTGATGGCTGCCGTCTTCGGGGTCCCCTGCAGCCCCTGCCTGGCACCTGCCCTGCCCCTGAGATTCGGGCGGTAAGCACATCCCCCCTTGGGAGCCTGTTGCACCCACATGCCCGCATGTGCACCTGCACAGTGCCCCACATGGGCTCATGGACCCACAGCATATTTGCTTGCACACAGCTGGACATGCTGATTACCTATTGAATACGAGTTTGGTACCCAGCCCCTGCTCACCGCAAGAGACATAGCAGTGAACAGAAGAAAGTGGCTGCCCTCATGGAACTAGTGCTTTAGTTGGGGAGGGACAATAACGAGTAAAGAAATAATTTATATATGGAAGGTGGTAAATACCGTGGAGCAAAATAGCAGGACAGGGGTGTTGGGAGTCACGTGGAGGAGATGCTGGCTGAGTGTGTCTAGTTTTATAGTGAGGGCAGGGGAACCTCACTGAGATGGTGATAATTGAGGCTGCCAATTATTCCTAAGCCTTTGTTTAATTAAGAAAAATGTCTCAGAGAAAGGTCCCGATTGACTTAGCCTGGCTCAGGGGCCTTCCCAGGCCTAGTCAGCTCTGGCTGGGATGCAGGATTGTGTGGTCAGATGTGACCACTGGGAGTGGACCTTGGTATCCTCAGGAGACCTCCCACCCCACTAAGTAGCATTAACTTTGTCCACACAGTCTGTGTCCTCAGACCCCAGTGGGCTCGGTAACACACACGCACATCCTCACTGGCAACCCCAGTGACCTGGCGAGGGACTGGTAGTCACAGCGTTCTCAGAACCTCCCCTACGTGGCGGGTCCACACAGCTCTGCCACCCCTGGGTGCCTGTGAGAGTGGTGGGGAAGGCTGCCAGCACACCAGCCCTGGAAACCTCTCTCTGGTCACCTGGCAGATTGAGCCTCTGAGTGGCCCCTTGGACGGTGGGACACTACTGACCATCCGTGGCAGGAACCTGGGCCGGAGGCTCAGCGACGTGGTCTATGGCGTGTGGATTGGCAGTGTGGCCTGTGAGCCACTGGCTGACAGATACACGGTGTCGGAGGAGTAAGTAGTGGGCAGTCCCTGGGGCTGTTTGACCTCTAGACCCCACCCTACCTGACAGTGCCAACAGCATCTCTGCCCTCCCTTCTCCCCTTGGCTGTCCTTCCTTCCTCAGCAAGGCATCCTTCGGTTGCCCAGAAGTAGCTCACGCCCAGGTCTCCTGGACTTTGCGCAAGTTTTCCCACTGCATGTGGTGCCAGTTTTCTGCTCGGCACACCACTCCTTACCCTTCAAGCGCCCACTCCTCTGGGAGGCCCCCCCGTGTTTCCCTAGACCAGCCCAACTTCCACTGAAGACTTGCTCTGATGAAAAGATGTGCGTTTGAGAAAGTATGGGGGCTGCCGGTGAGGTGCAAAGATCTGGGTCTGTAGCCGTGGGGCCTGGTCCAGACAGCCTCTAGCAAACATTCAAGAGCAGGGAATGAATGAATTGGGTTTCCTTTTGGGAGCCCATAAGTCAGGCTTGCAGATAAGGCTACCAGCCCAGCAAACATTCTCATGGTCAGAAAACTTCCAAGTGTCCTAAATGGCCATCTTGTTCAAGATCTTGTCTTATAATTGCAGAATTGTGAGAAAGTTGTAGGGTAGGGGGTGGTCCCTGGGAAGAGCCGGGGTGACACTTGGGGAACTCAGTGGTTGTTTCCAGCTGATAGGGAAGTGAGTGGGTAATGCCCTCAGGCATGCGCCAGCCAAATGCCAGCTGTGGCTGTGAGTGGGAGGGGTGGGTGGCTGAGTGCAAAGATGAGTTGTTCACACACCCTGGTGTACAGTGAGGGGCATTGTTCAAGGGAGAAATTGGGCGGTGCCTAGATCTGCTGGCTGCTCTCCTGACCACAGCTGCCTCCCACAGGATTGTGTGTGCCACAGGGCCAGCCGCTGGGGCATTCTCGGACGTGGTGACGGTGAATGTCTCCAAGGAGGGCAAGTCACGGGAGCGCTTCTCCTATGTGGTAAGGGGGACCGCAGCCTGCTATCTTGCCCTCCCCATCCGGCACACACCCAGGGGCTGACCCGAAGCCTGACCAACCTGCCTTCCACCCCACAGATGCCCCTGGTCTACTCCCTGGAGCCTGCCATGGGCCCCAAGGCAGGGGGCACCAGGATCACCATCCACGGGAGCGATCTCCACGTGGGCTCTGAGCTCCAGGTCCTGCTGAATGACACGGAGCCCTGCACAGAGCTTGTGTAAGCCCCTTGGCCCCGACCACCCCCTCCAGCCCATAAAAGCCATGGGGCTAGGGGGCTGGAAAGGTAGGGTGATATCCTGGCACCAAGCATCACCCCTTGGCCAGGCCCCCTCCCTTCTTTGAGCCTCAGTTTCCTCATCTGGTAAGAATAGTTCCAGTGAGTTGTGGGAAGTACTCTGTGCCCAGCATATAGTAGGTGCTCCATAAGTGGTAGCTACAGAAAATGATGATGATCTTACACACTCTGAGATCCTCAATTCCTGGTGAATTAGCTGTCTTTATTACATACTTTGTACCAAGCTCCGTTGATGAACACTGCTGGGGACAGCAAGATGAGCCCAACACAGCCTCAGCCCTCAGGGGAAGGCAGACACTTACACAGGAAGTAGGAATATCTTATGGGGTTGGGATTGAGAGTAAAGTCCAGGCTTTCAGGACCATAGGGGCAGGGCTCTCACCAGGGGCAGGAATCAGGAGGGGAGCTCTGGGACGGCTTAGTGGAAGAAGTAGGACTGGAGAATTGGAAGTACAGGCAGGGTCAGAGGAGAAGGGATGGTATTCCAGGTGGGGAGGACAGCGTGAATGAAGTGGGGCAGTGGGAATATGGACGGACATATTTGTATACAAGGGGACAGAAGACCAGGTTGGGGCCAACTGAAAAACCCTTAAACCCAGGTCAAGTGCACAGGCCTGTGCCCCTGGGTGGTGGGGCGGGGGCGTCAGGCAAGGGCAAGCAGTGGGAGGCAGGGGCCCTGCTGACGGCGCCCGCTGCCCTCCCACAGGCGCACAGACACCAGCATCGCCTGCACTGTTCCTGGGGGCACGCTGCCAGCCCCCGTGCCCGTGTGCGTGCGCTTCGAGCGCCGGGGCTGCGTGCGCGGCAACCTCACCTTCTGGTACATGCGGAACCCAGTCATCATGGCCATCAGTCCCCGCCGCAGCCCTGTCAGGTAAAACCCAGACCCTGGCCCCGCCGGGCCGCCCTCACTCCCTGGGCTGCAGGCGGGCTGATGGGGCTTGCTGTCTCTACAGCGGCGGCAGGACCATCACAGTGGCTGGCGAGCGTTTCCACATGGTGCAGAATGTGTCCATGGCTGTGCACCACATCGGCCGGCAGCCTACGGTGAGGGGACAGGGGCCTGAGGTGGGCGGGAGAGGTAGGGGTGACCAGTATCCCCAACTGACCATGCCTCACTTGGCTGCATTCTCCTATCTCTGTCTCTCCTTATCTCTTTGCCTCCGTCTCCCCATGTCTTGTTTCTTCGTCTCTCTTCCTGTCTCCATCTCTTCCTCTCTGTCTATCTCAGTCTCAATCTCTCCCCATTTCTCCATGTCCATCTGCCTGTCCCCTGTTTCCAAACTTGGCCTGTGGCCCTCTCCCACCAGCTCTGCAAGGTTCTCAACTCCACCCTTATCACTTGCCCATCTCCCGGGGCCCTGAGCAATGCATCGGCACCAGTGGACTTCTTCATTAACGGTCGGGCCTATGCCGACGAGCTGGCAGTGGCCGAGGAACTGCTGGACCCCGAGGAGGCACAGCGGGGCAGCAGGTTCCGCCTGGACTACCTCCCCGACCCACAGTTCTCCACAGCCAAGAGGGAGAAGTGGATCAAGCACCACCCTGGAGAGCCCCTCACCCTAGTCATTCATGTAAGTGCCAGTGGGTGCCAGGTAGGGGGAGTAAGTGGGCCAGGCTCAGCCATGGACCTCAACATTCACCCCCCTCCTCTCCCACAGAAGGAGCAGGACAGCCTGGGGCTCGAGAGCCATGAGTACCGGGTCAAGATAGGCCAAGTGGCCTGCGACATCCAGATCGTCTCAGAGAGAGTCATTCATTGCTCAGTCAATGAGTCTCTGGGCACAGCTGAGGGGCAGCTACCTATCACAGTGAGTAGACAGGGCACTGGAGGCATGAGTGGACCTGGCTCCTCGACCCCTCTGCTTGAGCACCTGCCCCTTGCCCCAGTACATTGGAGCTGAGCATTTTCATGCTCAGTAGCTTAGGCAAGCAGAGTTTTTACATCCCCACTTGACAGAAAAGGAGACCGAGGGTCAAGAACTTAGTGACCCGTTCAAGGTCAGTGATCAGCCCCAGGTAGGCTTGATGGGGCTGGACTCTGAGAGGCCAGAAGGAGTTGTCCCTGGTGCACCACCCAGAGCCTGGGCTTCCGGTCACCACACAGAGTCACAGAGGGGAGGGAAGCAGGAGTGGAGGGAAAGCCCAGAAAGTGGGAACTTTTCTGCACTGTACCTGCTTGTATGCCTCTGGGAATGGGGAGCTCATTTCCTCACAGGCAGCACTTGCCACCCCAGGACAGCTCTGACTGGGAAAGCTCCCTTTGACCTGTACCCCAGTTCTACTTCTGCCCTTCGAATCCTGAAATACCACCTGCTCCCCTGGTCCTACGACAGCCCTACAAATACTTGGCAACAGAAGCCAGGCCCTGTGAACTGCCCTACCTCTGGCTTCTCCCAGGCTGTGATAATAGCCACACACCCCTGTGCCAGGCCAGGACTAAGGGCATGACAAGCAAGCATCATCTCAGTTAACCCTCACACTATCCCTAGGAGGTGGGTGTGGTTATTATCTGTGTTGCACTTGGGGCATCTGAGTCTCAGAGAGGTTAGGTGATTTTTTTCCAGTCCACAAAGCTAGTGAGGAAAAGAGCCAAGGCATAAGTCCAAAAAAGCTACAACCACCCTCCCCTGACCTTTGTGCAGATCCAGGTAGGGAACTTCAACCAGACCATTGCCACGCTACAGCTGGGGGGCAGTGAGACCGCCATCATTGTGTCCATCGTCATCTGCAGCGTCTTGCTGCTGCTCTCCGTAGTTGGTAAGGAACCCCGCTCTCATGACACCTTGGAGGGCAGACCTGCCCCACCTTGCCCCAGCCCCTCTGAAGCTGGGCAGAGAAAGCATAATGGGCTGGGGCACAGCTTGAACAAAGGCTTGGGAGTAGGAACAGGCTCCGCACCCAGAGGTGGGGTGAGAGGTGTGCCCGGCTACAGCACAAATGGATAAAAGACGGTAGATGTTGGGAGGATGCGCTTGGCTCAGCCCGTGGTCTCAGGTGCCAGGTAGAGGAATTAGGATCTCATTCTCCTGTCAATAGGGAGCTACTGCAGGTATGTGAGAGAGGGTTGCTCAGGGAAGTTAACCGAGGCTATTCTACTATTAAAATAATGGTTATAAACGTAATATAGTCAGTGTAGCAGAGAAAGTGGAACCTTCAGACACTGTTGGTGGGGTTGGAAAATGGTGCTGCCACTGGAAAACACTTTGGCAGTTTCTTAGAACATTAGAGAGTCATCATGTGACCCAGCAACTCCACTCCTGGGTGTCTACCGAGAGACGTGAAAACATGTCCACACACGCCTTGTGCATGAAAATTCATAGCACTGTTTCTAACAGCCAAAAAGTGGAAATAATCCAATGCCCACCAACTGATGAATAAACAAAACATGGTATGTACATACAGTGGAGTATTATTCAGCCATGAAAAGGAATGAAGTACTGATTCATGCTCTATCGTGGATGAATCTTGACAATGTGATGCTGAAGGAAAGAAGCCAGTCACAAAAGACTGCATTTATATGAGATATCCAGAATAAGTAAATCCTTGAGACAGAAAGCAGATTACCAGTTGCCAGAGGCTGGAGACGCGGTGTGAGGAGTGACTGCTGGTGGTTAGGGGTCATCTTGAGGCAGTCACAGCATTCTACAAGTACATAGTGGTGATGGATGCACAGCCCTGTGAAGATACTGAGAGTCATCGACTTGTATACTTCAAATGGATGGATTATATGGAATGTGCATTATATCTCAACAAAGCTGTTTTTAATAAATAGTGTAGAAAATTTCAGGGAAAACTGGATGAAGCCGAAAGGAAAAATCCTTTCATTAACACCCTGTATATGTTGGTATATTTCCTGCCAGTCTCCTTTCTTAAAATTTTATATAATATGTAGAATATATACAAACATATACAAAAATGTAAAATATCTCCATATTATATGTTCTCTTCCCCCACCCCAGAAAGAGATTATAATATAATACTGCTTTGTAAGCTGCTTTTAAGCGTTTAATTCACGAGTAACACCTAGTCATTGTAGAAAGAATTGAAAATGCTAAAAAAAAAACAGAAAAGGTGAATCACCCATAATTCTCTCACCTAGGGAAAGCCACTGTTTACCACTATTTTACACACACATATCCATACACACTTCATTTCATAAGAATGGGACATTGAGCTTTATTTCACTGGCTGTTCCCCAAGCCCTGTGCCCTGCAGGAAGGGAGGACCGAGGGCCACCTTTCCATACCCTGCTCAGAGAAGGTGGGGCTGAGGCCAGCAGGCAGGACCTTTCCCTCCAGGCCCAGGCCCTGCTTACAGCAGGTGCCAACAAATACTGTCCAGAGGGCTTTCAAGGCCTGACCCCCCTCTCCGCTGCGTGCAGCCCTGTTTGTCTTCTGCACTAAGAGCCGCCGTGCCGAGCGCTACTGGCAGAAGACCCTGCTACAGATGGAGGAGATGGAATCTCAGATCCGAGAGGAAATCCGTAAAGGTAGTGTGGGTGGGGACTGTGCAGGACTGTGGGCCTTGGCTTTCCCAACTTGAGGGTGGGTTTGAGATCCACTCACTGCCACCTGCCTGTCGCCAGGCTTTGCCGAGCTGCAGACGGACATGACGGATCTGACTAAGGAGCTGAATCGCAGCCAGGGCATCCCTTTCCTGGAGTACAAGCACTTTGTGACCCGCACCTTCTTCCCTAAGGTCAGCCTGTGCCCTCACCAGCCACTGCAGGGGCTCCTGGGCCTCTCTCTAGGCCGTGACACTCGAGAGGGCACGTTTATGCATATGGGCTAGAACGGTGTGGGCCCCTTAAGCAGTAGTGCAAAACTGCACACCCACCCACAGGGCCTGTCAGGGGAGGGGGCCCAGTTTCTCCTCCCACTTTCCTTCTCTACTCACTTGATGTTTAACTGTCCATACAGAAGCCAGCTGCCAGCCCCCCTAGGGTGCTGGGCCTGTATCGCCCCTCACTGAGGGAACCTTAGAGGCGGCCTACACGCTCCCAGGCCCCACACACCCTGCCGGCCTCTCTCATCTCTAGGCCCCTTCCCAGCCAGATTTCTCTTGCTCCCCATGTCCCCTCTTCCTGCCCACCGGACTCTGCCCCATCCCTTCCATGCCTCTGTGACAGGGGCTGCTGCCCTGTCCCCACCTCTTGGCCTCTCCAGAGCATTTGTGCCAGTAGCCAGTGCCTTCCTCTTGCCCTGTCCACACTGTTCTCCATGCAGCAGCCAAACAAGCCCATGCCATTATTCCACACTGAGCTGCTTTTGCTTCCTTGTAAGCCTCATGCCCTCTTACATGTCCTCATCTTGGCTCTGCTGGTTCCACTGCTCCTTTTCCTCCAGAAAGCCCTCTGGGACACCCCTCCTCGCTCCTCCGGAATTCTATGGCTCCCTGGGCATGCCCCACGGCCTCTTCTTCCTTTATAAGGTGTCCCTTTGCCTTTGTCGAGCAGCCCTTGCATGCCAGTCTGGCCTTGCAAGCCGCACTGAGATGCTGGGGTCTGCCTCCACAGTGTTCCTCCCTCTATGAAGAACGCTATATACTGCCCTCCCAGACCCTTAATTCACAGGGGAGCTCCCTGGTGCAGGAGACCCACCCACTGCTGGGAGAGTGGAAGGTGAGTACCCCCAACTCCCCAAGTGCTGACTCCTATACCAGGCAGAGGCATCGGACCCCTGAACTCCTGTGGACACCCCATCGTGAATTACTTTCACAGATTCCTGAGAGCTGCCGGCCTAACATGGAAGAAGGGATCAGTCTGTTCTCCTCGCTGCTCAACAACAAGCACTTCCTCATCGTCTTCGTGCACGCACTAGAGCAGCAGAAGGACTTTGCAGTGCGTGACAGGTCAGACTGCGAGGCTCTGGGGGCAGGGCGGGGGCCTGTCTGAGGCCACGCCACTTAATGTCCTGGGTTGGCCTGGACAGACCCTAGGCTAGGGCAGTTTGCAAATCATCCTGTCCTCTGGGCAGCAGGCTGGCCCCCAGGATCAGGCCCTGGGTCCTGGAGGTCCTGAGACAACAACCCCCATTCCTCCCCTTCCTGGGCCTGGAATCCACCCGCACAGGCTCACCAGTGATGAGGTGGCCCCGGAGCCCCCACCGTGTGGTCTCCAGATCCCAGGGCCATGAGGGATAGCCAGAGCTGATGCCCCATGCCCACACACAGGTGCAGTCTGGCCTCCCTGCTGACCATCGCGCTCCATAGCAAGCTCGAGTACTACACGAGCATCATGAAAGAGCTGCTGGTAGACCTCATCGACGCCTCGGCCGCCAAGAACCCTAAGCTCATGCTGCGGCGCACAGAGTCCGTGGTCGAGAAGATGCTCACCAACTGGATGTCCATCTGCATGTACAGCTGTCTGCGGGTGAGGCGGGTGTAATGGTGCAGCATCCACCACCTGCGAGCCTTCTCGCAATAGATCGGACTTCGTTTTATCCTCTCACCAGCTCTTCCCAGAGGGTTATCACGTCCTTTGTGCAGATGTGGCGAGAGGGACTCAGAGGAGGGTGGGGACGGGCTTCTTGGGAAGGCTCAGAGCCAGCTCGGGAAGAATGGAGGCAGTATCAGGGGCTTTGTTCCAGAAGAGTGTTTTCTTAGTCATCGAACTCTCCAAAAAATGGGGCATCACTTGCTTCCACCTCCTAGAACTAGAGAAGTGGATCAGGAATAAGAGTTGGCATGCTGCCTTTTTAATCTTTGCCAAATCTGCCTAACACTATTATATACTTAATTTTTTCCTTAAGCCAGCTTACTGTTTTTACCTAAGTATCCAACATCAATGGAGCGCCTGAGTCACTCACTATAAAATCACCATGAAAATCAGCTCATGGCTATAGATGGCAACAGTCCTTTGTTGGCCATGTGCACTTCGTGAAAGGGAGATTGGTGAGGGGAGGGGTGTCTGAGGCCCCAGTCAAGACTCTCCATCTGAACTCACCTTGTAAGGCTTAGCAGAGTCAAAGGCTTTGGAGTCAGCTGATCCAGGGTTCGAGTCCAACTTTGCCATTTCCCTGCTGGGCGACCCTCAGCTGGTGGCTTGCCCTTTCTGAACTTCGGCAGTACCTTGGAAAGGTTCCTGGGATGCTGAAATGAATGAAGGTGCCCACCCACAGCTGGGGGTGTTCCACCTTACAGAGTCCATGGAGACACCTGGAGGGCTAGGGGGACATGGGATGGCACGAGATCCAAAAGGGAGGTTAGTAAGCAGGTACCCGTGGAGGGACTGGTGAGACGGGGTAGCAGTCCACATGGTGGCCACAGCACGGCCAGAGCTTGGGGGCTGAAGTGTGGGCATGCAGGGAGGTGGTGGGGCCTGGGCTGGGCGGGCTGGGCCTCAGCCCCGACAGCCTGTGTCCACCCCAGGAGACGGTCGGGGAGCCGTTCTTCCTGCTCCTGTGCGCCATCAAGCAGCAGATCAACAAGGGCTCCATCGATGCCATCACAGGCAAGGCGCGCTACACGCTCAACGAGGAGTGGCTCCTGCGGGAGAACATCGAGGCCAAGCCCCGGGTGAGCCTGGCGGGGCAACGGCAGCAGGGCAGCAAGGAGGGACCGTCTCCCGGGCTGGCTGGGTGAGGGGTCCAGAATGCCGGGCGGCTCCGCTGTTGCCCCACCTGGGCCCAGGGCGGTAATGGTGGGGACTTGCTGACCCCTCCCCCCCTCTCGTGCAGAACCTGAACGTGTCCTTCCAGGGCTGTGGCATGGACTCGCTGAGCGTGCGGGCCATGGACACCGACACGCTGACACAGGTGAAGGAGAAGATCCTGGAGGCCTTCTGCAAGAATGTGCCCTACTCCCAGTGGCCTCGCGCCGAGGACGTCGACCTCGGTGGGCAGGGGCGGGGAGGCACAGCTTGGCGCTGGGCTGCTTCGGCGGGAGCCAGCCCCTGCCTGGTCATGTACTCCTTTCACAAAATTAACATGCATTAATTTCGGCACTGGGAACATGAAGATGGTGAGATAAGGTGCCCATCAGCAAGGAGCCCTTTTTCTGGTGGGAGACAGGTCCTACAGTGTGAGCAAGCTACAGGCAACAGCAAAACGTGTTCAGGAAAGGCTTTTCCAAGGAGATATGAGAGTGAGTTTTGAAGGATGCATAGGAATCATGGTTTGGCCAAGAAGATGGGGCCATTCGTTCTATGATTACAGGCCTTTCCTGAGCACTTGGTCTGTGCCCGGGCCCCTGGCCGTGATGGTGACCAGGCAGGCGCAGTGACAGTTCAGAACAGGGATCTTTGGGTGGCTCTCCAGGCCTGGCATGCAGGAGACAGGGTGGGCTGAGAGAAGGCGTTCAGTTACCCAGAAACTGGAAGGACACTTGGGCTTTACCCTGAGGACAGTGGGGAGCCATGGAAGGTGTGTGACCCCTTCATAGGTGGTGCCTTTTCTTATTTAATCAGCAGAAGTAACAGTAACAGCCCTGAGGAGGAGGACACCTCCAGAGCTCATGTTCTGTACCCACTACCGCAGCAGCCGGTTCCGCAGTTTTCTCCCCTTCCCCACTTACAGATGGGGAAGTAGAGGCTCAGAGGCATGGCGTGCCCCAGGTTCCTCAGAGAGAGCAAGTGGCCTCACCCCATGTGGCCGGGCTAGTGCTGCCCCCTCGGGCTGGCTCTTTACCCCTGGCCCTGACACCCTCTCCCCATCTCCAGAGTGGTTCGCCTCAAGCACACAGAGCTACATCCTCCGAGACCTGGATGACACCTCGGTGGTGGAGGACGGCCGCAAGAAGCTCAACACTCTGGCCCACTACAAGGTGGGGTCCCCAGTCCCAGCCAGCCCCCACTCCCAGCCCATCCAGCCTGGTCTCTGACCCCGGCCTCTCCCCTCCTGTCAGATCCCTGAAGGTGCCTCCCTGGCCATGAGCCTCACAGACAAGAAGGACAACACACTGGGCCGAGGTAGTGCCGGTGGACGTGGGGAGGGTGTCTATAGCCCCTTCTGAGCAGTCCTAGTGGGGAAACAAGGCGAGGTTGAGCTGGGCTATGGCCTCTTTGATGGGGGTAGGGGCTGCCCCAGGCCCTCTGCCCTAGTACTGCTTGGGCAGGGCCTATGGCCAGGCCTCCTCCAGGCTGATTTCCTTCAGGCAGCCAGAGAAAGGCCCCAGGAGGGTAGGATGTTGTTCCCATAGGTCTGGGCAGCTGCCAGGCCAGAGGGGGAACGCTGGCATGCCCATCTGGGCTGTGGGCTATGTCTCTGCCTCAAGACCTACCATCGACATTCTCAGATGCCCTGAACCTGGCTGCCTAGCTGCCAGGCCTGGAGTCGGAGGCTCCTCTGGGTCTCAGGGCCTCCTCCTGAGGCCAGGAGCAAGATCTCAGGTCTCTCCCAGCAGCTTACGAGGACTGGGTTGGCGGGAGCTCTGGCCTCGGGGGTGGAATGAATGAGGGCTGCCACGCCTGGGGTCTGTCCCACTCCACATGCGACTGTGTCTCTGCTTCTCTCCCCATCTCTCTCCTATCACTCTCTTAGTGCCTCTACCTTTGTCTCATCCTCTGCATATTTTTCTGGATCTCATCTCTTTCTTTGCATTTTTCTCTTTGTCTCTGTCTCATTCTCTCCATGTGTCTCTTTGGAACTCTCCATTTTTCTTGGTTTCTCTCCATTTCTGTTTCCTCACTCTCTCTTGTTTATTTATTGTGTGTGTGTTTCCTCTCGCAGTGAAAGACTTGGACACAGAGAAGTATTTCCATTTGGTGAGTGCCCGGCCTCCAGCTCTCAGGCCTCCCGCCCCTCACTGGGCGTGGATTTGGCTTCCTGCCACCCTTGGCCTCTGGGGAGAGTGCTCTGGGCCCTGGGAAAGGATGGGGGTGGGGGAGCAGGGATGAGTCCCAGAATCAGCAGCAAGCCTGGTCATTTGTACACACAAAGTGTATGCAGACCAAGTGCCTGTGGGCAAAGAACGAGACCTTCCCTGGGACAGCCCAGGATGGTGCCGGGTGCTGGTACTGACCACCACCCCGGCTGCCCAGGTGCTGCCCACAGATGAGCTGGCAGAGCCCAAGAAGTCCCACCGGCAGAGCCACCGCAAAAAAGTCCTACCAGAGATCTACCTGACTCGCCTGCTTTCCACCAAGGTAGGCCTGACCTCACGACCTCATCTTGGGAGGTCATTGTGTACACACACCTGTGAGGGTAAGATGGGCTCCCAGGGCAGGAGTCTGAGAGCTTAGGGTCCTACCCATGGAGGGTTTTGCTCTCAGCCATGAAAAGCGCCCGACGGGCCAGCAGAGGCCCAGAGGGGGGCCAGCGATGTCATATGGCTCAGGTGGCAGTCAGCACTCCAGAGACCAACTCTGGCCTCACCAATTCCCCTGCGCTATGCCCCAGTCCTTTCAACACCCCTGTGAGGTAGGTTTCACTAATGTATTTCACAGATGAGAAAACAAACTCAGAGGTTAGGTGACCAGCCTGATGCCACATGGCTTTTGCATTCACCTGCCTGGGTACCACAGGCTCCCTGGAGCCAGAGAGGTGCCCACTTATTCTCTACACATGGTCCTGTAAGCGGCCACCCTGCTCCCCTGTAGGGCACACTGCAGAAGTTTCTAGATGACCTGTTCAAAGCTATTCTGAGCATCCGTGAGGACAAGCCCCCGCTGGCTGTCAAGTATTTCTTCGACTTCTTGGAGGAGCAGGCTGAGAAGAGGGGGATCTCAGATCCTGACACCCTGCACATCTGGAAGACCAACAGGTGGGTGGAGCATAGGTGGGGAGGGCTGTGCAGCGTCCATGTGTCATTACGGGCAGCAGTAGTGTGGGGATTCAGAGCCCAGTCTGTCAGATCACCTGCCTGAGTTCACTTTCTACTCTACCACTCCTGAGCTGTGTGATCTTGGGTAGGTAACTTAACCTCTCTGTGCTTTAAGTTTCCTCCAGCTATAAAACCAGGGCAATAAAAGCAATTCACCTTAATTATAAGCATTATCTATAAGTAAGCATTGTGTAAGTGTTGCCCTTACCCTCATTCGCCCTCCACCCTTCTCAGGCAAGCACTGTGAGCTCTGTGTCACAGATGAGAACGCTGACGCTCGCAGAGATGCGCCTGCCCAAGATCACACAGCCCTTGTAATGGCAGAGCCAGGCACAAAGCCGCATGCTCTGACCCCCATACCCAGTCTGTAGCCTTCCTTTGAGGCATGTCTTAGCTTTTTGGGGTCACAGATCCCAGCAAGTTGTTGAAAACTTCAGCCTGACCCTTAGAAGCAAGGCCACAGGCCCAGGAGTTTCTCTGCCGAGACTTCTCAGAGTTCTGAGGGTCCGTAAGTCCTGAGCTGCCAAGTCACTGGGAGGCCCTGGAGTTGGGGTGTTACCAAACTTCTGGCCTCCTGAGGCCAAGGCCAAGGATCCAGGGCCCGCCCTCCTTCAGCCCTTGCTGGCCGCTCAGTGGCCCCAGCTAATGGCTGACTTCCTGCTGCCGTGCGAGGCTGAGGGAGGATCCATGGGCTGCCAGGCGAGGTGGGGGTGCTTCTAATGAGAACCAGGACCTAACTCGAGGCTCCTCGGGAGACTCTGAGGGGGGTGGGGGCGGGCAGTAAGGGTGGACTCGGATCCCCATGCCCCAGCCAGGCCTGCACCTCCTGCCTCAGCCTCCTGCCCTGCTCCATGCGGGAATCCTGGTTTTTAGCTGCTCTGCTGCCTCAGTTGGCAGGGATGGTCAAACAGCCCCCTCTGTGGATGAGCACACAGGTTTCCAGAGTTTCTATCTTGTGGCTAGGTTCCACGGGGCCTGAGGGGTAGAGCCAGACTGCCCTCTGGCCCTTGAGGTAGGCTCACACCGCCTCTGCTGCCCCCATCCCACAGCCTTCCTCTCCGGTTCTGGGTGAACATCCTGAAAAACCCCCAGTTTGTCTTTGACATCGACAAGACGGACCACATTGACGCCTGCCTCTCGGTCATCGCACAGGCCTTCATCGACGCCTGCTCCATCTCCGACCTTCAGCTGGGCAAGGTCAGCTGCTCTCGGGAACCGGCCAATGACTAGGCTGCAGGAGAGTGGGAGGGGAAGTGCAGGAGCTCAGCTCTGGGGGACACGGGATGACTAGGGACCTTCTGATAGGGGGAGACTCCCAGACACTGGTACCTACAGTCAGAAACTAACCGCATCACTGTAGACCAGCTACACCTGCCTCAGGTGTGCCTACCACCAGCTCCTGACATTTTGAGGCCACAGGGCCAAGGCCTGGGAAACCAGTGTGAATGGAAAACCTGCTTGGTCAGGCACAACATCATCTGAGAATCAGCCAGACTCCAGGCCGCAGTCCTCATAGTCAAAAGCCATCTGAATAGGCACTGCAAGGAGGGGTGGGCAGAGGGGGAACGTGTGACCAAGACCTCTGAGATACATGTAGGAGGAAGCTCCCCGAGGCATCTTTCATTGTGGAGAGGAGCTAGCTGCCTCAGAGGGTAGAGAAGAGAGAGCACTGGTTGCTGTGAGCATTAAGGAGAGAGTGGAATGAGACCTG
Source organism: Rousettus aegyptiacus (assembly GCF_014176215.1). Taxonomy (NCBI): domain Eukaryota; kingdom Metazoa; phylum Chordata; class Mammalia; order Chiroptera; family Pteropodidae; genus Rousettus; species Rousettus aegyptiacus. Next base: position 122,351,277 of record NW_023416307.1, on the reverse strand, counting down.
ATAGGGTGCTGGGTGCATGGCCCTGCATTTAACCCGTGACTTTCAGAGACAGGCCGCGAGAGGTGGAAAATGCCCTCACTTCTCCACGCTTATCTTGGAAAGCAGGATGCCTGTTAACAGAGAACTGGGAGCATACTTGGCACATTTCACTTTTGGGCGTTGGAAACATGTGGTGGGAAATATTCCACTGAGCCAGCAATCAGGCTTCCAGAAATCTTAGCCACCAAGACCGATAACCCTAAGCAAGGATGTAAACAAAGCAAGCCTGCACGTGACAGAGAGCTGGCACAAAGCCCATGCACTTTTTCCCCTGAAAGAAGTAGGTCCCCGTTTAGGTCATCACCCTGACAGCCCTGTAGAAAATAGGGCAGGGATTTGATGTAAGAGGGCAGCAGAGGGGTGGGGAGCCGAGGACCCCTGGTCAGTGAGGGGGCCATTAGTGTCGTAGTAGGACCCAGGGCTCATCCAGAAAAAGACAGATCTGTCTAGTCTCTTATTCCCTCACTCCTCTCTACCCAGGATTCACCAACCAACAAGCTCCTCTATGCCAAGGAGATCCCCGAGTACCGGAAAATCGTGCAGCGCTACTACAAGCAGATCCATGACATGACCCCACTCAGCGAGCAGGAGATGAACGCGCACCTGGCTGAGGAGTCGCGGGTATGGGATTTGACTGTCCAATGAGGGGCTGTGAAAAGCTGTGGGTTTGTGTATAAGCATCAGATCTGGGCTGGGCTCACGTCTGATGGTTGGGTTGACCACCCCTCCCAACTTTCTCCTTTTCTTTCCTTGCAGAAATATCAGAATGAATTCAACACCAATGTGGCCATGGCAGAGATTTATAAATATGCCAAGAGGTATCGCCCACAGGTGGGTACCCCAGGTGTGAGGCACCCTCCCCACCCCGCATTACAGCCCTGCTCACTTCCACTCTGCTAAGGAAAGAGGTTCCCACTCCAGTATTCACATCCCAGGATGTTTGTGCTTTAGGGGCGGGTCACCAGCTGTAGAAATCCAGGCAGGGTATTCTCCCCCAAGATCTGTGGGCCCAAGGCTGAGACCCAAATGCCCCTCTGCTTCCCTCTCAGATCATGACTGCCTTGGAGGCAAACCCCACAGCCCGGAGGACCCAGCTGCAGCACAAGTTTGAGCAGGTGGTGGCTCTCATGGAGGACAACATCTACGAATGCTACAGCGAGGCCTGAGTCTGAGGGACATGGTGCTGGGGAGGAACGGGGGCCCAGCCCTCGACTTCACTTGATCCTCAGGGCCAGCTGGGTGATGACTGAGCAGAGTCAGCTTTGCAAGAGGAGGAACGAGGGGGCCTCTCTGAGCCAGGCAGAGGAGCCCCCAGCCCTGGCCCCTCGGCACCTCTGTCCCCTCCCATCTGCCCCCAGACTCGGCCTCCGGGATGGAGACTTGAATGCTACAGCCAGTCTCTGGTCAGGCTCCCACCGTCCACCAGCACGGCCTGGACGGTGCCCCCACTCGCTCTGTCACAGCCAGCTGCTAAGACTCTGGCCTGACTCAGCCCATTAAATGAAGAAACAGAAAAGGCCACCTGGCCCAGAGGCCGCAGCTGGAAACACTACCTCACCTTTTCCGACAGAGGGGACCCCTCCTTGAACAAGCCCTCTATTGGTTTCTGCTTCAGCCACCAAAACTTTGTCTCCATCTCCCTCACCCGGAGAGGACCCTGGGACACGGTTTCAAGTGGCTACTGGTGGAGTGGGCAGTGTCCACTGCCCATGGGGAGGCTCCATGGGCTTTCCCTGGAGATGGGGAGGGCAGAGGACAAGGGGACAGGTGCTAGGCGATCCTGATCTCGGGGGCGGCAGCGGGGGGTGGGGGTGGGGGGAGGGGGCTAAGTTGCACCAAGGCTGTAGCTGGGCTACTTGATCTTGCTGGAAGTGTTTCTAAAGATAGCACCACTTTTTGTTGTTTTTTTAAGAAAGCTTTTATATATGAAACTTAACCACGCACCAACTGTGAATAGCTGCCGCTTGTGCGGAGGACCTGGGGAGGGGAACCAGGGGGCTCCCAACACAACACTGGAAATGACTGTTCCAGAGGACGAGCAGACCTGGCAGAGACCCCCCCTTCAACACCCTGAGAAATCCACCCATTCTGTTCCTGTGACAAGCGACCCCTTTGGCTGACCCAGCCAGCACAGGGCCCGGCTCAGAGCCTCGGGGGCTGGGCTGGAGATGGAGTGGCTGGGATGCTCTGGAACCTTTCTTTATAATAAAAGTCGGATGGGAAAACCTGCTGTGGGCTCCAGTCTTTATGCTGAGACGGCCAAGGAGGGAAAGCAGTGCTTGTAGCAAGAGCAAGGAGAACCTGGCTTAGAACCTGCCTCGGCCTTCTAAGAAGGCTATCTGCTGTTGGAGGGTTCAGTGGGACAATGTGGCTGCCTGCTTGTCATCGTTCTGGCCCATCGCTGACATTCCCTGGTCTCTGAGGGCACCCTTGGGACCTCCAGGAAGAAGTCAGTTGCTGTGTGCTACCTACCTCTGGGGCAGGCCCCGCTCCTAACTTACCTTTAACAAGCCCATGAGGAATATAATATTGTCACCATTTTACAGATGTAGAAATTTACTCAGCTCCACAAGGAGTTTCCCCCTGGTTGCAGAGCCGAGGAGCAGCAGAGTAGGGCACAAACCAGGTTATCTGGGCCTTCATTCCTCTGTTCCCTTTTTCCTCTATGCCAGAGTCTCCACAGCAGCCCCCAGAATATGTGTGAAGGTGAAAGGTGACAAACCTGGAAAGAGAGCTGACATTTACGCTCACTCCGATTTTTTTTTTTTTTTTCTCAAAAAATATGTGTCATTAACCCCATTTCTCAGATAAGGAAGCAGGCAATTTCCCCAAGGCCAGTGTAACCCTGGTTTGTTCCCCGTAGGTAGGGCAAGCTGTTCTTCACTGCAGCCCCTGAGTATGGTTAACCTGATTTGAAGTCAGCAAATACCCAGAGACCCCCAGCACACCCTGCTGGTTTTGGGTCTGACCTGGGGGTGAGGCTCATCCTTGACCTTCTGGAAAAGGTCACTAGTAAACAAAGCCATCTCCAAATTAGAAGCAGCTCAAGTTAGTTTTTTTTTTTTTCCTTCATAAAGGAAAGCACACATATTTATCAAGGGTAAGAACTAGGACAGAAAAATTTGTATAATTTAAACAAAATCCCATAAATACCAGTTTTAGAATTAATGAGAACAGAAAAGTGAAAGGAGAAAAGTAAACAATATTTAACTTTAAAAATAGCCTTTTCCTGTAGTAGCTTTTGGGTGGAGATAGATTATCTTCAAATTTTCTATTCTGAGCACTGATTTCTTTTTATTAAGCAGCAGATTTTCTAATTTAAGTTATTGACACATTCGATGGGGATTTTTTTTTTTTGGTGTGATTCTGTAATGAATACATGTTTCCTGTAGAAATGTCAGGAAGCATGAAGAAAATAAAAGCTACCCTCATCCACCCATGGCTAATAGAGAATACTGTTCCAAATTTTGTGCTTGCCTGTGTTGGCTGAGGAGTAAAAATTAGGATCAGAGTGTACATACCATTTTGTAACCTGCCTTCTCCCCCATGCAACAATATGTCAGTAACATCTTTCTATGTCATTAAATATTCCACAGCCTGTTTTAATGCCTGATTAACATGCAATTCCTTCTTGAGGTTTAGAAATGCATTTGCAAATAGAGGAAAGCTGTAGCTTCCAGGGTCATTTCTTGGCACGAAGGTGGCCAACTTCTGTGAACCACCCATAGTCTTTGGGCCCCTGAAGACTTGCCTTGCAGCTACGGCATCCCTTCGCTCTGTCTGAGGGTCACAGGAGGTGGCGGCCTTTGGTGTAGTGTCCTCATGCAGCAGAAGAGACTTGGCCATCATGGGTGCCAGACGCTGTCCAACTTCTGCCAGGTCAGGGGTACTGGACTGCCCCCAGCTCATGGAGGCAAGATGCTCAATGATGCTATCCAAGACCCTACCCAGGTACCTCCCACAGCCCCTGGCCAAGCCATGAAAGAAGCAGAGACAGGACCAAACACCACCCCCCAACCTGGGAAGTGCCAGCCCAATCCCCTACCATCTGCTTACAGTGCCCCTTGGGGTCCTGCTGGCAGCCACATTACAGACACACCAAGGAAGCTGTTAACAGAGCTAGAGAAAACCTCATGTGGGATTTGGGGAGTGGGATACAGGGAGCAGAGGAAAGATTAGAACAGTCATGCCCTGTGCTGGTCTGCCTCCGTTTCCCTTTGTGCCTTATCTGTACCTTATTAAGTCCTGTTGAGTGTACCTGACTTTCTTCAAATTTACCCTCTCCTTCCCTGCCCCTTTCTTGGCTTAGCCATCACCTCTCATCTGGACAATCTCTTTTTATCACTGACCGCATTCTACATCCATCCTCTCAGCAAATCGCATCTACCGTGCTTCAGCATTTACCCAGATTCCACTAGTTCTAACCTCTTTCTCCATAGTCATGCTCCGCCATTGCAGGGGCCTCCTCGCTGACCTCCGACTGCTGCCCTGCAGTCAATCCACTGTTTACTGTCCTCTAATGTCTCCTTATCACAATTAAAACAAAACTCAAAGTTCTTACCCTGGCTCAAGGGGCCCTTCAGGATCTAGCCCTTGCCTACCCTGCAGCCCTGGCTATGGTTATCTACTGCTATGTAACAAATAGCGCCCAATACTCAGTGGCTTAAAACAGCAATAATCTATGTTACTCATGCATCTGTGAGTGGGCCAGGGTTCGGCAGGGAAGGCCTGTCCCTGTTCCATGTGGTGTCAGCCAGGGCAGCTCAGCTAGAGCTAAGAGATCCAAGACCAAGATGGCACACTCCTATGGCTGGCAAGTTGGTTCTGGCTGGTCAGGAAGCTTAGCAGGGGCTGAAAATGGCGGTGCCTTTGTTCCTCTCCACTGGCTGCTTACGCTCCCCTATGCTATAGTAGCTGAGTTCTAAGATCAAATATCAAAAACCCCCCACTCATTCAAGGAGGTCCAAGAAGGTAGGCAGCATAGGAGGATGCTGAACTCACCCCTTCTCATGAGCAAACTTTAATATACAAGTATATAGGAAACAGTTACACTTATGAGACAACTGAGATCTGAATGAACAGCTTCTGAACAACAAACAGGAGAAAGAGATGGGTAGAGATGGCCGGGAAGCTGAGGGAGCCCTCGGGGTGCTGCAGAACTCCCTGGGTGGGAGGAGCTGCTGGATGCCCTTGTTTACATTTCCTTCCACTTCCATAGATAGGGTTTGGGAACTCCACTCAGGTGCTTTGCCCTGCCTGCAGGATGGCTGCAGTGAATTCCCAGCTGCACTGCCTGGAGCCTTTTGCCTCTGAACACAGGGAGCAAGCAAGAACAACAGAGCATCACCACACACCCCTGGCTTCCCTACCAGGAGCCACTCCAGTCCAGCAAGCCAGTGCCCTGGGCACTGTAAGCACCTGACCAGCTCCAACATCTCAAAACTACCTGACACATAAAGCCACACAGAGGTTGCTTCTACACGAGACCACCTTCTGCACTACAAACAAGAGAGAGACTGTGTAAAGAAGGTTGGGGAGCCATAGGAGCTCTCTGGAGACTGCAGGGTTTTTCTGGGGTTGGAGGTACCACTGAGCACAATTGTTTCTGTCCCACCCCACCTACATAGGGATGGTGGGGGTTCTATCCAGGTGCCCTGACCTACCTACAAGTTTGCTGCAACACATTCCTAGACACATTGCCCAAGCTCATTTCCACCCTAAACAAAGGGAGCAAGCAGGATAAACACGGCTTTACTACACATACTTCGCTTCCCCAACTAAAGCTTCTCCAGCTTGGTAGTCCAGTGCCCCTTTAGCTTTGGCACCCACTCAGCTCCTACCAGCCTGCCAAAACCACCTGGCACACACAACCAATGCTTCTACATAAAGCCACTTTTTCAAGACTGGGAAGAGAGCTATTTTGTCTAAATTCATATAAACAAACATTGAAAGTCAAACAAAATGAAAAGACTAATTTCTTTCAAATAAAGGATTAAGAAAAATATCACCCCGCCTCCCCCCCACATACACACACCACTAAGGAAATAGAGGTACTAATTTGTCTGGTAAAGAATTCAAATGAATAAAGATGCTCACCAAACTTCAGAGTGGAATAGAAGAACTTACAGAAAACTTCAACAAGGGAAAGTATAATGAAGAACCAAGCACACCTGAAGAATACAATAATTGAAATGAAAGATATATTAGATGGAATCAACATCAGATTAGCTACATACAGAGAATGGATCAGTTACCTGGAAGACAGACTAGTGGAAATCACCCAATTAGAACACCAAAAAGAAAAAGAGAATTTTAAAAAATGTGGATGATTTAAGGGACTTCTGAGATAACATCAAGTGCTCAAACATTAACATTATAGGGATACCAGAGGAGAAGAGAGAACGAAATGAAAACTTTATTTAAGGAAATTATGTTTAAACTATCCTAACTTGAGAAAGGAAACAGACATCCAGGTCCAGGAAGCAGAGAGTTCCAAAAAAGATGAACCCAAAGAAATTCGGGCAAAGATATTGTAATTAAAATGGCAAAAGAGATAATCTTGAAGGAAGCAGGGAAAAATAGCAAGTTACATACAAAGAAAACCCCAAAAGGATATCAGCTGATTTCTTAGCAGCAACTTCACAGGCCAGAAGGAAATGATAGGACTTCTTTAAAGTGCTGAAAGAAAGAAACCTATAACCTAGAATAATTTACCCATCAAGGTTATCATTCAGAATTGAAGGAAAGATAAAGCGTTTTCCAGACAAGCAAAAACTAAATGAATTCATCACCATTAAACCACCTTTACGAGAAATGTGAAAGGATCTTCTTTAAGCAGAAAAGGAAAGGCTATAATAAGAAATAAGAGAAAGGGAAAAAAATCTTGCAGGAAAAGCCAGATATTTAATAAATACAGCAAATCATTTAAAAAGCTACTACAAAGGTCAAAAGAAAAAAGTTTCAAACTCAACGCAAACTATAATAAGTGTTTAGGAGATACACAACACAAAAAGATCTAAAATATGACATCAATAACAAAGTGTTGAGGGGGGAGAAAAAATGTAGCCCTTATAGAATATATTTGAATTTAAATGCCTATCACCTTAAAATAGACTGTTATATAGATATACATAAAATGTCGTGATAACCACAAACCAAAAATTCACAAAAAATACACAAAGAATAAAGAGAAAAAAACTCAAACAAAACACAAAAGAAAACCAGAAAATCACAAGGGAAGAGAGAAGACAGGAACAGAGGAGAACTATAAAAACCAAAAAACAATTAACAAAATGGCAATAAGTACATACTCGCCGGTAATTATTTTAAATGTAAATGAATTAAATTTTCCAATAAAAAAAAACATAGGGTGGCTGAATGAATTTAAAAATATGTCACATTTATATTCTGCCTATAAGAGATTCATTTCAAATTGCAAGACACATGCAAACTGAAAGTAAAGGGATGAAAAAAGATATTCTGTGAAAATAGAAATGATAAAAAAGCTAAGACAAACTAGACTTTAAAACAAAAAATGTAAAAAAAAAGCACAAAGAACATTGCATAATCATAGTCATTCCAAGAAAAGGATATGACAATTATAAATATCTAAACACCCAACATAGGAGCACCTAAATATATAATACCTGCCCACATCAATGGATAAGTAATTCAGACAGAAAGTTAATAAGGAAATAATGTCTAATAATGTCACATTAGATAAGATCCACTTAATAGACATTTATAGATTATTTTTTCCCCAAACTGCAGAATATATATATATCTTTTCAAGTGCACATGGAACATTCTCCAGGATAGATCACATATTAGGTCACAAAACAAGCTTCAATAAATTCAAGATTGAAATCAATCATATCAAGCATCTTTTCTGATCACAATAGCATGCAACTAGACAGTAACAAGAAAAAAGTGGGAAAAACACAAATATGTGGAGACTAAACAACATGCTACTAAACAGCCAATGGATCAAAGAGGAAATCAAGCATGAAATCAAAAACTATCCTGAAACAAATGAAAATTGAAACACAACTTTTCAAAATTTAGTGGATGTAGCAAAAGCTGTTCTAAGAGGGAAGTTAATAACAATACAGGCCTACCTCAAGAACTAAGAAAAATCCCAAATTAACAATCTAACTCGACGCTCAAAGGAAGTAGGAAAAACAAGTAAAACCCATAGTAAAAAGAAGGAAGGGGGGAATAGTTAAGGTCAGATTGGAAATAAACAAATAGAAATTGAGAATACAGTAAAAAAGATCAATAAAACTAAAACCCGTTTTTTAAAATAAAAAATAAATTGACAAACCTTTAGTCAAACTCATCAAGAATAAAAGAGAAGCCAAATAAATAAAATCATAAATAAAAAAGAATTTACAACCAACACCACAAAAGTAGAAAGAATTAAAGAATGTTAAAATTATATGCGAACAAATTCAACAACCTAGAAGAAATGTATAAATTTCTAGAAGTATATAAACTTCCAAGACTGAACCCATCAGGAATACAAAATCTAAACAGATCGACTACTAGCAATGAAATTAAAGCAGTAATGGTAATAATGTTAAAATCTCCCAACAAATAAAAGTTTAGGACAGGTCAGCTTCACAGGTGAATTCTATCGAACAAAGAAGATAATACCTATCTTAAAGTATTTCAAAAAATTAAAGGGGAAGGAATGCTTCCAAACTCATTCTATGAAGCCAGCATTAACCTGATACCAAAACCAAAGATATTACAAAAAAAAATTACAGAGCAATATCCTTGGTGAATATAGTTGCAAAAAATTTCAACAAATTATTAGCAAACCAGATTTGACAATACATTAAAAGGATTATATACCACGACCACTTACGATTCATCCCAGGGGTTCAAGGATAGTTTAACATCAGTAAATCAATCAATGTGATACATCAGCATTCACAAATTAAAGGTTAAAAATCATAAAATCATCTCAAATGCAGGAAAAAAACAAAGGACAAAATACTTTTATGATAAAAACTCTCAGCAAAGTGGGTATAGAAGGAACATATATCAACATAATAAAGGAGCATATCTCAATATAATATATATATATGACAAACCCACAGATAATATCATACTCAGTGGTGAAAAGCTGAAAGTTTCTCCTCTAAGATTAGGAACAAGACAAGGATGCCCACTCTTACCTCTTCTGTACAACATAGTATTGGAAGTCCTAGCCAAAGGAATCAGACAAAAAGAAATAAAAGGCATAAGAGATGGAAAGGAAGTAAAACTCGTTATTTGGAGAGGAAATGATACTATTTGTTAAAAACCCTAAAGATCTCACCAAAAAACTATTAGAACTGATCAATTCAGTAAGGTAGCAGGATACAAAATTAGTATTCAGAAATTGGTTGTATTTTTATACACCAATAGTGAACTATCAGAAAAAGAAATTAAGAAAACAATTCCATTTACAACTGCATCAAAAAGAATAAAATACCTAGGAATAAATTTAACCAAGGGGGTAAAAGACTTGTACTTGGAAAATTACAAGCCATTGAAGAAAGACTTTGAAGAAGATACAAATTGAAGAATACATATGCTCCTGGATAGGAAGAATTAACATTATTAAAATGTCCATACTACCCAAAGCAATCTACAGATTCAGTGCAATCCCTATCAAAATACCAATGGCATTTTTCACAGAACTGGAACAAATAATCTTAAAATTTATATGGAACCACAAAAGACCCCAAATAGACAAGGTAATCTCGAGAAAAAAAGAAAAAAGTTAGAGATATCACGCTACCTAATTTCAAACTATACTACAAGGCTATAGTAACCAAAACAGCATGGTATTGGCATAAAAACAGACATATAGATCAATGGAATAGAAGAGAGCTCCCAAATAAATTCATGTCTACATGGTCAATTAATCTTTGACAAAGGAAGCAAGAATATACAACTGAGTAAAGACAATCTCTTCAATAAATGGTGTTGAGAAAACTGGACAGATACATGCAAAAAAATGAAACTAGCCCACTTTCTTAACTACATCGTAGATAAGGATAAACTCAAAATGAATTAAATACTTAAAGAAAGACCTGAAATTATAAAACACCTAGAAGAAAACATAAGCAGTAAACTCTTTGACATTGGTCTTAGCAATATATGTATTTTTAATATGTCTCTTTGGGTAAGGGAAACAAAAGAAAAAATAAACAAATAGGACTACATCAAAATAAAAAGTTTTTGTGCAGTGAAGGAAACCATTAACAAAATGAAAACACAGCCAACAGAATGGGAGAAGTTATTTTCCAATGATGTACTTGATAAGGGTTTAATATTTAAAGTATATAAGAAACTCACACACCAAAACCCCCCCGAACAATCTGATTAAAAATTGGACAGAGGATGTGACTAAACGTTTATCCAAAGAGGACATACAGATGGCCAAAATATATGAGAAGAAGCTCAACATCACTAATCTTCAGGGAAATGCAACTTAACATCGCCTTGAGACAATAAAAACAAATGTTGGGTGAGGATGTGAAGAAAAAGGAATCCTCATGCCCTGTTGGTGGGAATGTAAATTAGTGGGAAACAGTATGGAAACAGTTCCTCGAAAAATTAAAAATAGAACTACCATATGACCCAGCAATTCCATTTCTGGGTATCTATCTCAAGAAATCTAAAACACTAATTCAAAAATATACACATGCCCCTAAGTTCACTGCAGCATTTACAATAACCAATAGATGTTCATCAATAGATGAGTGGATAAAGAAGTGGTGCGTACATACAATGGAATATCACTCAACCATAAAAAATGAAATTTTGCCATTTTCAACAATATGAATAGACCTAGAGGGTATTATGCTAAGTGAAATAAGTCAGAGAAAGGCAAATAATGTATATCACTTACATGTGAAATCTAAAAAACCAAAACAAATGAAAAAAAGCAGAAACGGACCCATAGATATATGGAAGAAACTAATGGCTACTAAAATGGGGGGTGGGTGAGAGATGGGAATTACACACACACACACACACACACACACAAAATAGAAGCTGCCAGTCTCTTATGGTCTGGGCCTATATACTATTATAATGTCAATTCCACTGTATTCTATCGGTCAAGCAATCACAGAGCCCAGATTCAAAGCGTAGGGACACAGACTCCACCTCTCCACGGGAAGAGTATCACAGAAGTTTTTAAAGCACCCCAGATTCACATCCAGTAACTGTCCTCCCTTATTGGATTGTAGCCACATGGGCTTCCCTGCAGCTCTTTGAGCCTGCTAAGCATGTTTCCGCCTTAGGGCCTTTGAACTTTTTCTGTTGATTAGAGCAGGGGCCACGGTCATGCTCAGAAACTGTTGAATGGTCTCTGACTCCTCTCAGTTCCTCTAATCTCTCCTCTCCACAGCTAGAAGGCTCTTTCTAAAAACACACATCAGTCTCCCCTGCCTATTAGCCTATATGGCTCCCCACAGACCCCAAGAGAAAGTCTACCTTCCCTAGTATGCCCCTCGAAACCTTCCTGTCCCATCCTCCATGGCCCAGTGGCTCATACCACTCCTCCCACCACCCTCTCAAAGCTACAAATCCCGCTCTTTTCACAACACCATGCTGGGCCTTCTGCCTGCAATGCCCTTCCCCTCATCTGTCTGGCAATTCCTGCTCGTTTTTAAGACCAAAAGCTGCCTCCTCTAGGAAGCAGTCCCAGATCTCAGGCTGGGTTAAACACCTCTCCTGTGCCCTTGGTATTGTACAGTCTATCTTCCCCAGGATGGGAGCTCCTATCTGGGCCCTGGCCCCGATAGACAAATCCTTGGACCTCAGCCTCCACCTATACCAATTTGTGAGTGGAAAAAATATCTTTATTGATAAATAAGTTACAGTGAAATAAATAAAGTGATGGTTTGATGGGGACTAAAAACTCCAACAGAATATTAGTCTCTCTCCTCCCGCCTCTAGCTCTTGACTTCTGCCTTCTTACTGGCCCCTTTGGATGAAGAGGTCTTGGTGGTCACCCCGGGCCTCCTCGGGCCCTTGGGGACCTCTGTCTTCCTGGCCAGTGGTGCTGGCTCCATCTTGGACCCACTGCCCTTAGGAGGAGCAGCGGCTTTGGCTTTTAGCCCTTCCCCAGCCCTCTGGGCAGCAGCCTCTTTAGGGACCTTGTTCCCCATCTTCTTTTTGGCCAGGGAAGCATCACCATTCTCGCCCTATAAGAAAGCAAACCAAGGAGCAAGGCGACAGACCTGGGCAGGGTAGGACACAGAGCTCAGAGCCCATGAGCATATGGTTGAAATCCCAGCTCTGGGTGGCTTTGACCTTGTCTCTCTAAGCCTCAGTCTCTTATCTGCAAAATGGGAATGCTGGTGGGCTGGAGAGGAGGAGAAACTGAATTGTGCTTTCTAGGGAAATAAATGACCCCCTTCCCCGGCTGACCCTTCCAGGGGCTGGGTGGCGGATACCCAAACTCTGGCTGACCCAGACCAAGGCAGTCAGGCAGGCACCTACCTTGGTGACTGTGGGTTTTGAACTCTGACTCCCAGCTTTGGTTTTCCTGTGGGCCTTGGCAGCTGCTGGAAGATAGAGGAGAGCATGTGAGAAGGACCCCTTTCAGGAGAAGCTGCCGGTGGGCAGGAAGGTTCAGGGGCTCTGGAGCCCCATCCTGCCCAGGGCCCCAGTCCTCACTCCCACTCTGACATGTATAGGCTATATGACCTAGGAAAAGTCATTTAGCTTCTGAGCCTGGGCACCCTAGTCTGAAAACTGGGGAAAACAGTATCTCCCTCATGATGTTTGGAGGACTAACTGGACTGTGGATGATCATACCTCCCTCTGAGCTAAGCACCAGGGCAGACCTGCTCTGTGCCTACCCACAACAGAGGCACCTAACAGGTTTGTTAGTCTCTAGTCTTTAGCCCACCCTCTACATGGCAGCTGGGATACATTTTTAAAAATACCTCGGACCCTAGCTGCCTTGCTGCCCCCGGTTCGGAGTCCTTCCATGGCTCCTCACTGTCCTCCAGAATAAAGTCCAGACTCCCATCTGTCTTTTGTGGCTGCCACTTCCCCTTCCCACACTGCACTCACAGAACTATTTGCATTTCCTCAAAAGCTCCGCCTTCTTCATGCCTCCAGGCTTTTGCACAGGCTGCTCTCCTGCCTAGCATACCTCTTCCAGGAAGGCTTCCCTGACCCCCCTCAGATGAATCAGGCTCTTCCTCCTCACCCCCACCCACCTCCATCCTGTGTCCACCTCCATCCCTGCTCTGTCCTTCCAGGTCAAGTCTAATTCTCAGGCCACATTTACTAGATGAGGAAATCTCCACCCCACCTAGAGCTGGCTCCTCCATGCCACCTCACATCCAGTGGCCGTCCACACTCTCTTCTCACCTCTTTCACACACCTACCTGGGCTAGTCCTTCTGCCTTTGACCTTTGACTTCCCATGGGGCTCACTGGCACCAGGAGGGGCATTTGTGGCCTTGTCTGGTAGTCGGGGGGCCTTCTTGGCCTTGCCTACTCTTGTCTCTCTGTCCTTGGTCTGGCCACCTTTCTTGGGGGCCTCCTCCTTGGCTTCGCCGGGTTTCCTGGGGGCAGTCATGGTGGTTGTCTTTCTGGGCAGGATTTTTTTGGTGTGCTTGGGAACTAACTGTCAGAAGAGAGAAGGAGGTAGGATTCAGAGCCAAAGTTTTGGGTGTCTTAAGACACTACATTCTATATTGGCTTGGAGGAAGGCCCCATTCAAAAAGGAAGGTGAAGGAGATGGTCAGAGGAGAAGGCAAGACCACGTACCAGATGCCTGCCAAACGCCTGCTCCCAATAACACATTCAGCCCTTTCACTGAGCTGTGAGGGAAAGCTGTTGCCATTTAGGAGCTGGGGAACCTGAGTCCCCCAGATTCCCCCAAGGTGCTCTTCCTGCTTCCCGAGGATGAAGACACATTCCCCCACCCCTGGGATCCTCAAAGCCAGGCTTCTAGGAGCAAACTGCACACACCATGGGGCCTGATCTCATTCTCTGAGAGGCTATGCTATACCCTTCCTTTGGCTTCCTCCCTGCCCACACCTGTCCATGACCTGTGGCTCTGACTCCCTCTTCCCAGAAAAGCCTGCCCCACCTCACACCTCCACCTCTCTCGTCTCCCTGCCTCACTTTTTATGCGCCCCCAGGGGAATATGAGCTTCAAGATCAGAGAACCCAGAGCTCACAACTTCCTCCAGCCCTTCCCAGCTGTGCAACTTGGCCAAGTCCTCTGTCCCCAATGGCCTCGGTCGTCCTATCTTTACAATAGGGCCATTAGGGAGAGTGCGAGCATCAAGAGACGTGAAAGTCCCTGGCAAACAGATGGTTCCTGCCCTTCTAGAGTCCACTTCTGATGATGTCACTCCCCCAGTCCTGAGCCCTCATGGCTCCCCAATACCTGCACAGACGAGAAATAGCCCCCGCTACCAGCACAGACCCATGCCTGACTCCGCCGTGCCCTAGGGCCCTTGTCTCCCATCCCCTCGGCCCACTTTCCTGACAGGCCCTGCAGCCTAATCCAGCCACACGTGCCCCCATGCGCCCCTCTCTTGTTCTCCCTCACTCCACCTTATGCACCGGGCCTTGCCACTGCTTGTGTCCAGGCTCTGACCCACACCTAGGAGTTCTATGAAGCTGGGACTTCTTGTACTCAGCCACTGGTTACCACTTGGTAAGTTGAGAATGTTCCATGGCATTCCATGACAGTTGTCAGTGCAACTGCTACTTGCTGGGGCACAGCAGTGATAAGACAGACCCCATGTCTGGGTCCCTGACATTTCCCTGAAGACAGCTGGCAGTCACAATGCTGGGGTTCAATTTTGTGACAAACCTGCCCTCAGCTCTGGGTGACCCAGGACAGGTCTGCACTGAGACCCACCGTTTGAAAGAGGAGGATGTGGTGTGTCAGGGAGGTGTCACCCCTGCTTTGGAGTCAGAGAGCATGGGGAACAAACCCCAACTCTGTGACCTTCTGGAGCCTGAGGTTGGGCTGCTTGGTCCTCTGAGGAATTCCAGGAAGGGGCTGTGGGGAGAAGGGAACATAGCTGAGAGGGCCCCTGGTCACAGAACACACCCGACAGGGGTGGAGGTAGACACAGCAGGGTGACTAGAGCCGTGTGTGGGCTCAGACGGGGCACATAAACCAGCACTCGCGGAGGGGAGAGTATCTCTGAGTAGACACAGGAAGAACAAGAAGACAGTGGGGAAAAAGGCCTCTGGCAGGGGAATAGCACACAGAAGCCAGGAAGAGAGCTGAGTCTCTCTCATCCTTCTGTTTCCTCTCGCCCACCCCCGCACCCCCCACCAGCAGGCTCACTTTGAAGCTTCCAGTGGCCCCCCTGGCCTTGGAGTTGGTGGGCCTGACGAAGAGGCCACGTTGCATGCCAGTGTCCAGGGCCCGCTTCAGCAGGTACTTGAGCCGGATGGCATCCACCGTAGGGTACTTTCGCAGGATGTACACCTTGATGGCGACCACCGAGGTGCCCCGGCGCTGCTCTCCTGCCTGCAGTGCCTCCAGCACCATGCGCAGCATGGGCGGGTGACGGCGTGGTGCTTGGATGCCACTATGGCTTGGGCCTATGGATGGACAGCGGGACATCACTCAGCGCCCAAACCGCCCTTGGGCCCAACTTACAGCAAATACATCGAGCAAAGCATGCACCAAGTACAGGCCAGGCCCAACGGTGGGTGGGCAAAGGGCCTGGGGGATCAGATACACCCTAAGTCAGTGTCTCTGAGCACTGTGACACTGTGAGCAGTCCCAGGGTAGGCAGGGGCACGCTGCTCAGCGAGCCACTGTCTTCCAGTGCCTGGAGTGGCTCTGGGCACACGCCAGTCACTCCATGAAGTCTCATCAAAAGAATTAAGTATTTCTTTTAAAAAACAACCCTAAATCAGGTCAGTTGTCTAGATCTAACTACCAGTTTACAGGGAATCCAGGGGCTCTTTGAAAGGGGTATGGGGGCGAATTTAGCAAAAACCAGACTGTGAGGACTTCTCCAGGACACACAACCTGCTACAAATAAACAAGGAGGAAAAGTGGGTGAGGTCCCCAGAGACAACTGATTCTGGAGAGAGACCTTTCAGCCAAATGCAAAATGGGGTCATTGCTTAGGCTCGGACATGATTTGAGCAAACCAACTAAAAAAAAAAAAAAAAAAAAAAAAAGGCAGCTAGGTAAATGTGAACACTGGAAATATTTGATCATATCAAGGATGATATTGTTTTAGATGTGCTAATGGTATTGCAATTATTTTGTAAGAGGTTCTTATTTTTAAAGATAAATACTGGACTATTTACAGATGAAATGATAGCTCTAGAACTTGCCTTGAAACCCAAGATGTGAAACAAAAGTGGCCACAAGCTGTTAACTGGTGAGGCTGGATGTTGGGTGCCGGGGCAGGGTGGGATTTGTCACTGTACCACTCTGTCTACTTTTGTATTCGTTTGAAAGTTTTCATAATAAAAAGTTACAAAATAAATCCACTCCTAAGTAAATACCCAAGTGAAAATATTTTGTTCACTGCAAACATTTGTACACAAAAGTTTATAGCATTATTTATAAGAGCCACAAAGTAGAAACAACCCAACTGTCCATAAACTAATGAATGGATAAGCAAAATGTGGTATAGCCATAAAATGGAATATTATCCAGCCAAAAGAAGGAATGAAATGCTTTCTGGAAATCACTATGCCACATGAAAGAAGCCAGTCACAAAAAATCACATATTGTGCAATTTCATTCATATGAACTGTCCTGGATAGACAAATCAGAGACACAAAAAGTAGATTAGTAGTTGCCAGGAGCTGGGAGCATGGGGGAGGGGGGGAGGTGGCGGCGTATGGGGAGTGACTGTTGGTGTATATACGTTTTCTTTTTGAGGTGATGAAAATATTCTAAAATTGACTGGAAATGATACACAAATGTGAATGTACTACAAGTCATTGTATGCTTTAAATGGGTGAATTATATGTGAATGGTTTGTAAATTATTGAGATATCTCAATAAGCTGTTATAAAAAAAGTTACAAGAGAATAGGATCAAAGGTGAGCAGGAGAAAGTGTGAGAAGTTGTCAGTCACCATAAGGTGCATAAAAGCAGTTTAAATATGAAAACTGATTTAAACGTGGTGATTAAAAATGTTGACTTCTGATCAACTTGTAAAAATTAAAGACAAAAAAGGAATTAGCTAAAAAAAAACATTTTTGAAAAGGAGTAGGACAAAAACTACCCACAAACTTGAGATCTTGAGCAAAATTGTGAAGATACCTAATCCAATTCAACCTCTGCTGCCTCCTGGCCAGGAAGGGCCCAGTGTCTGGGAATATTTATTTTGGGGCCAAAGCCTGTGAATTGGCGGAGTCCCAGGTCTGTCACCCCCAGGACCTTGGGAGTTTTGCCCTCTTCTCTGGGCTCAGTCTTCCTATCTGTATAGCAGGCTGGGGCCTCTACGGAGGTCCGAACCCTCCCAGCTGCAGTGTTAGAGGGTTCCCAGAGCGGTCCTTGGCTCTGGCTTGGGGTGACAGCTCTAACCCCTCTCCTGTCTCCCCCAAACCATGTTCTGCTCCAGGGAGCCACCCCCAAGTCTCCTCCCTCCCCAGACCCTCCAGCTGGATTCAGCTCATTTGATAATTATTTAACACTTGCTGTATACCAGGATGTCTGGAACAGAATTCACACCTCCCCAACCCCTGACCTTTGTCTTCTCCTTCCGAGGAATGGCACCTCCCTCCATACCTACCCAGACACCCAAGCAAGAACTCAAGGGACACCCTAGACCTCCCCTCCCCTCCCTTTCACCACTACACCCACTCCACCGTTTCTTCTAGGCTTCTCTTCCTCCATTCTGGCCTCTCCTCTCTATCCCCAGGTCTCCAGCCTCCTTTCTGCTGCATCTTTTCCCTTCCAACACCTTCTCCTCACTGTATCTCTCATCCCTCACCTTCCTGTTGCCTTCAGTTTAAGGGCCGACACACCTGACCAAGGCCTTGGAGGCCCAGTCTGATTGGCCCCTGACCCCCTCTCACCGCTGTTCTCCCCAACTCTGCCCCTAGCCAGAAGGAAGATTTTCAGCTCCCCAAGTGCCCCGTCAGCACTCCTACCTCTGGGCTTTTGCCTATGCTGCTCCCTCTGCCTGGGTGGTCTTTCTCCTTCAAGGTCACTTTGGCAGCTTTCATTCAATATTCAAGGCTCTAACAGCACTGTGCTTAAAACACCTGCCCTGAGTTCCCAAGCCAGAATGAACAGCTCTGCCCTGTGCTTACCAAGGCACCTGGAACCCATCTCCCCTTCTCTGAAAGATCCTTTGCAAATACTCAGAACACCTTCCCTGGCTCACTCTCTTTCTCCTGGGTGAGGCTTAATCCTCCTTCAGGGGTCACCTCCCAGAGTGGGTTAGGGAAATCTCCTAGGGTCCTACAGCCCTCTAGGTTCCTGCCATTAAAGCACATGCAACTTCATCAAATGATATCTACTGATGAGGTGGGCTTGCCCATCAGACTGGGAACTCCTGTAGGGAATGAACTGGGTCTGTTTGCTTCAGTGGACCTCATATCCAGAGAAACCCCAAGGTATTGTATCTTGACTGAAAATTGGGATGCAGCCCTAAATCCTAAGCCCAGTCCTGTATCAAATACGTGTTACTCTGGAACCTCCAGCTAGCAGCCCTGCGGCTGCCCCTGGGCTGTAGACCTCCCCGACGGGAAATGGGCTCCAGCTGGGGATGCCAGCTCTCACCTCTTTGCCTGAGCTGGGCTAGCCTCAGCCCTCAGCCTTACCTGGCCTCTGGCGTCACCTCTCCTGCCAAATGGACAGTTGAACTCGATGGCCTCTAGGATGGGTGCCCAGGCCAGGCTGGGGCATGAGGAGGAGGGCGGGAGGAGGAAGGGTCCTGGACACCCAAGGAAGGAGCTTACAGAGATGAGGGGGGAGCTGCCTCCCCTTGCTCACCTGGCTTTTCAGTCCCAGACCACCTAGACATGGAGGTTGAGGAGGCCAAGGAAGTCGAGGTGTCGCTGGAAGCCATACTCCCAGGAGCCATTTTAGAGGCAAAAGCAGATGCAGCTGTGAGGCTACCAGGCCTGCCTGCTGGTCTTATATACCAGTGGCCTGGCCCTGTGACTCCAATTAGCCCCTGATTGGGCTGGGAGGCTCTGAGCTGCTGATTGGGGCAGGAGGGCTGGAACGGGGCCTGGAGCCCTGCCTTGTCTGCTGACACCCTAGCGCAGTCACCCACTCCTGTGTGATGTTGGATGACGTTGCTTGACTTCTCTGGGTCTCAGCCCCTGCGGTGAAAAAGTGGTGGCTGAGACATTTAGTCCCTCTTGCACCCTCTGCTCACCGGGGGCTGGAGATGGGGAATGGGGCACACCTGGGTTACGGGGTGGCCACAGAGGCCCTCCAATTCTGCTGCGCCAGCATCCTCTCCTGTTCCCTGGCCATTGCTGGCCTCAGTTTCTCAAAAAGTAGCAATCGAAGGCCAGCCAGTAGGGTTTGCCTGGAGCAGACACCTCCAGGTCCACCTGTGGGCATCCTTTTTTTTTTAAAGAAGAAATCCTTAAGGAATGAAAGAGTAATTTTAAAATAAAATTGATAAGCAAAAATCTCCATAAATAAGGACATTGTTCATTGGGAAAATGGACAAAAAATATAGTCAACTTACCACAAAGGTTGATAAACACAGAAAAATATTTTCAATCTCATTGGCTTTCAGGGAAATTAAAATAGAAACAATGATGAGATACTACTATTTTTCCATCAAAATGGTAAAAACTGAAGATAAAGTATTGGCAAGGATTGAGGGAACTGGATACAGAGACCCTCACTGCCTCTGCCAGGGGTGTAAATGGTGGTGCAGCCCACTTGGGAAAGGTTTTCCCTTGAGCCCAGCAACTCCACTTCTCTGTTCTAGAAATGCATTAGATGGAAAAGAAAGTAAAATAGAACTAACTTCCAAGCGAATCACTTTGGGGCCTGGCTAAATTACTCCCTTGCTGTAGAATGCTCTGCAGCCATTTAAAATGGTAAGGTGGATTGCAACAAGGAAGAGGTTGTATTTCACACCCAGTATAATGACAAATATTTAAATGTCTATTAATGCTGAGTGCCCAGGACATGAAGAAATGCATAATTGCTAGGAGGGAAAGTTGGAAGCCACTTTAGAAAGCAATTCAGTGACATCTAATACAGTTAAAGATGGACTCATGCCACATCCCACCCATGTCACTCTAGGATGAATCTCAGAGAACGCTTACACTGATAAACAAGGATGCCCATTGCAATCTTAGCAAAACTTCAAAACAACCTAAATGCCAATCAGGAGGAGTGGACAAATAAACTGTGGTCTATTCGCATGGTGGAAGAGTACGTAGCAGTGAAAATGAAGGAGCCAGAATATATTTGAGGAATATGGCCCCACTTCTGAGAAGACAAAACTGTGTGTGTGCGTGTGTGTGTGCTTGTGCGTGTGCATGTGTGTGTGAGATGAAGGCATGGAAGGTCTGACAGGATTCATACCCAGGTGATAGCAGAGGTCACCTCTGAGCAGAGCATAGGATTTGCATTTTTCTCTGTAGTCTCTTTATTTTGGGGTTTTTCCCCAGGGACTCTCCATCACCAAAGCTCTGGATTGAGGAAGGCGGTGGCCATCAAAGTGTTTTAAAGTGAAATCAGATATCACTCCTTTGTCTAGCACCCTTCGTATCTTCCCACAGCCCAGGGGTTAAAGTTTGACCTTTTCAGTCTGGCTTTTGGGCCTCCTGTCCCTGGAACCCCATAGACTCTCCACATATTTGCTCTTAGAATGGGCTAGGTGCTGAGATTTGGGCTTTGCCCATTGTATTTTTGGCGGTTATGTGTTATATTGAAGCAAAAATGGCCCCATCTTTTTTTTTTTTTACCCCGGCCCATATCTATGCTCATTTGCAACATAACTTTACATCTCTTTGCATATTCCTTAAATCTGTGCTGGCCTTGTGACTTGCTTTGACGAATGGAACATAGTAGAATTGATACTATGCTAATCCCACTGTCATGTGGACAAGCCCTGGCTAGCCTACTGGATGCTGAGAGACCCGTGGACCAGCCACCCCTGTCACCCAGCCAACAGTTTGCCATCCAGCCAACACTCCAGTTAACCACCTATGTTTGGATCAGCCCATGGGAGATCAATCGAGCTTGATCTGGATCAGTAGAGCTACCTGGCTTACCCACAGAGTTGTGAGGAACAATACATGCTGTGTTGGTTTTGGAGCTGTTTGTCACACAGTATAAGCTAACCAATACATAAGGCCTAGACGACCCTTTTTTACCTTACCTACCTTCTCTGGACTGTTTCCCAGTCATACTTTTGGCCTTAATGTAGGCGTCACTTCCTCAGAAAAGTCCTCCCTGACTCCTTAGGAGGTTACAGGCCCCTCCTCTGCTTGCTAGCAGCCTCTGTACTTGCCGTCTGGGAGCTTCCAGCATCCCAAATTATAACTCTACCTATTGTCTGCTGTAAAAGCCCTTAAGCTCTGGTGGTGGAGGGTACTGGGGACAAGCAGGGCTATGTCTCTGTTATTCCTGGTAGTATCCCTGCTGTCCAGCACAGTGCCTGGCACAGATTAGGTGCTGAGCATCCATTGCTGTGAAAGCCCCAGTGTCAAAACCCAGCTTGGCTGAGTGCAGGGAAGCCTGAAAACCATCTGTGGAAACCATGCTAAAGCAAGAGACGAGATGAAGCAAGAGGCACATTGAAGCTGGCGCAAATGGGGGCAGCAGTTTTGATCACATTGTAGGGGCATTTCCAAGAATTGAGAAATAGAAAAAGACTCAGTAATGCAAACATTCCCACGAGCTTCATCTGAAACCCTGCTCCTGGGCTGTGCCAAGATAGAGGTTTGCATTTGGAGGGAAGAAGTTCTAAAATGTGCTGCGTGATCTAAAAATTCTTCCAGAGGATTGCCTTTTTACAGGAAAATGATAATTGTGAGTATCAGCCTGCTGGAGAGAGGACAGGCGGCTTGGTGTACTTACATGACTCTTTTACTGAGGCCTGTATGGTATTTAAGTTCTGCCAAAAAGTTTTACCGTCTTTGAACACTGAAATGGGGCCTCCTACATTCTGATAGTTCTGAAGGTTACAGTTCACAATTTTCTGAAGCAGTGAGATGGTGCCCGTTTTGTATAATCCTAGCGCCTGTAGCATCAAGATATTTGTGACTTTAGGTCAATATATGCACAGAAGTCAGGGGAGAAATAATAATAGCACCCATGTTCAATATCCACGTAAATATTTTACATTCATTATTTTATTTACACACGAAGAAGCTAAAGTTCAGAGAGGATCCGTGCCAGATCCTCCTGAGTCCAGACGCTAGGCCGAAACCTGGAAGCCCTCTGTTGCTAGTTAATAAATCAGCTGTAATTCCAAAATAACAGTGGCTTAAGCAAGAAACCATGAGACCATTCTTTCATGAAACTCTTCAAAAACAACTTGTGGAGGGTGGGTAAGGCAGCATGCGAGATCCAGGCTCCTACTTTTTTGATGCTCTGCTGTTCTCTGCCCACAGATTCTACCTCATGATCCAAGATAACTGCTGCAGCTCTGGTCATCGTGACTACATTCCGGCCATTAGGAAAGAAAGAAGAAAGGAAGTGGAAGACAACTCCATTCTCAGAAATACACAACTCAGGGATTACTCACATCTCTTCTGATTATATGTCATTGGCCAGACCTAATGTCATGCCACCACAGGTGCAAAAGAAGCAGGAGATGCATTCTGGTACTGGGTGGCGAGGTGCCAGCTAGAATTTGGGGCAACATTACTAAAAGAAAGGGAGGTATGTTGGGGCAGTTAGCACTTGCTTCCCTCTTTCCTGAGACCCCTCCATTATTTTAATGTCTTCCTCCCACCACAGCAAGAGCTTCTTCTTTGAACTTGGTTCACATCTCTGGGACGAGAACTCATCTTTATTGAAAGCCTACTATGCATTGCATTTTTTTGTATCAATATTCTCATTAGTCCCTTTAGATAATTCTACCAACTGGGATGATTCTCCCCTTTAAATCTGAGAGGCCTAAGGCCTAGTGAAGTTCAGAAACTTGATCCGAGATTGCACGGCTGGAAAAGGCACCCACTGTCTACTTGGGAGCACTTTGGGGTGTCAGGAATACATGTCTCTACTGAGGGGCAGGGTGGCAGGGTGGTAGGCTGCCATCAGAGCCTGATGCTTTGGGGTGTAGGGTGTTGTTCATACTCTCTGCCTCCAAAAGCAAGACCAAGGGTGAAAGAGCTCTGTGGCCCCGAGGCCGGCCATGTCACAGCCTAGGGACCAATTTCCTTCAATCCATCTCTGGAGTCCCCAGCGCATCCTGGCCTAGAGTCTGCTTCCTTAGATTGGGTTGAGTGGAGATATGATTATAAACAACAAGCATTCCATAAACCTGCTGGCTGCCTGGAGCCTGTGAGTAATACCCTCTCCCCGGCCTAAGTCAGCAGCTTTTTGCCTTTGTATATGGCAAGTGCCCCATATGTGGCTGTCAAATTAATTGTAAATTAAGGAGATAAAGAGGCTTTCCTCTCTACCAGAAAAAAAAAAAAAAGCGAATATTGTGGGTTTAGAGTACTTTTTTTCTCTGTATTTAAGGCCGAGACAAACATACCGCTCACTCCTCAGAATAAGTGGGCTGGGGTGGGGGAACGAGGGGACAGGGCTGCCTGCAAGTCAAGGCAGCTAAAATGCCACTGTCATGCCTGGCCCAACATAGCTCTGAAATGGAAAGTGAGACCCGCAAGACCAACCGTGGGAAACTTCTTCCCTGTGTCACAGTGTGGGAGAGCGGCCCGGTCTAGCCGGATGTCACCGACTCCTAGCCCATCCTCTCCGGGCTGCCGTTGGTTCTGCCCACCCTGCCCTCCGCCCCTCTCCTTCTAGGAACAATATCCCAGTTTCCTTTGGTCTCCTTTCTGTCCCCACTCTCAGACCATTTATTTTTTGTGGGGTTAATCTTGGGCTGCAGGGACAATCAGGTGACACAGTCCTGGCCAATCAAAGAATGAATCTGCATCTGAGCCTGGTGATAGGCTTAGGGGCAATCACGTGACCCAAGCCTGGCCAATGAGAGCCCTACTTGGGCACTTTGCTGGAACTGACGGAAAGGGAAGCTCATTTTTTGCAGGGCTAACTGAGCCTGGAACGTGCATTGGCTATCTCTGCCACCTCTTGGAAACAGTAAGCCTGTGCGGAGGAAAGTATAGCTGAAAGGGGAGACAGGGAAGCCTGATAATGTCTTCTGAGCACCTGTATCCAGCTGTGCCTGAAGTCCTGGGCTTTTTGTTTGTGGGACCCAATAATTTTTCCCTTTTGTTTCAGCCCTATTGAGTTGGATTTCCTGTCACTTGTAGCCAAGGGAATCCTGACTGACATTACCCAGGGAGACAGAGTAAAAAGCGACGACTTTCAGGATCCCAGCCATTACCAGCCCAACCTCACCATGCACTAAGGATCTTCCATCTCGGACTCCTTTCAGCCTTCCCACCTTGGAGGATGAGGGTAACTCTTGGGAGGTATATATCCATCCTGTTCCTCTTGTAGGTGGGGCGCCCAGCAAGGCCAGCTCTGAGCTGAAGCCCCGGAAATACCAAAAGTCTCCCACTGTGCTGTGTGCCAGGAAGCAGGCTGGCCACATAGTCTATAATCTCATCTAATCTCCTCAAGATCTGCTTTAAGATTCCCTTTTGCAGATAAGGAGGCTCAGAGAGGTGATAAAACTTACTTGCAGTTTCACAGGTCACCTGGGTCTCTGTGACTCCAAAGTTGGGACCTTTCCCATTCCTGCTGGCTCCCTCCACCCTGCACCCCCAGGAGGCTGTGCTGATGCCCATCCAGGTATCCCAGGATCAGGGACCAGGTGGATGCTGCCCAGTTTCAATCCATCCTGTAGATAAAGAGCTTGAGAGTGGCAAAAACCACCACCATTAACACCAAGTGTAGGAACTGAGCTTTTAATGCCCCAATTTGCCTTGGTCTCCAGGCAGAGATAGAGAGAGCCAGAACTTCTGGCTTTGGTTATGTGAAGAAGGAGAGGGCAGTTACTGAAGCAGCTCAAGTCCAACGCCCCAGAGTTCCAGCCAGCTTCGCAGCAAGGACTCTCCAGAATGGAGAATGGACTGGAGCCACTGAAGATGGGCTCACCCAGCAAGGAAGCTGGAATCCGGGACCTGCGAACATCCCCAGGGAAGGAGGGCCCAGCCGACTTTCCCACTCTTTGTTTCTAAGCTCTTCGAGACAAGGGTGACATTGAAGATTCAGCTCTTTATTAAATGCGGGCAGGTGAGCACGGCTCCTAGAAGCTCCATACTGGCCCAGAGGTGCTGTGGCCCGAGTGCTGGGCAGGAGAACATGAGGTTTCCAGAAGCTGAACAAAAGGCCTGTCTCTTCACAGGCCCCATAGGAAGAGGAGGTGCTGGGCCCGGGGGTCCAGGCCAGAGGGAAGACCTTGGGCCTTGGCCCCAGACTCCAGTTCCCCAATGCTGTTTTCTCAGATGTGATGACTGCATTCTGCCTTTTCTCAACTGTCCCTGCCTGCGGCTCAACCCCCAGGCCTGGTCTGGCCTTAACACCTGGCTAATTTAAAAAAACCTGCTGAGGCTGAATACCTGGGCCATTGTTCAATCTCAAAATGATCACTATCAAGAGGAGATGATCATAGTAATTAATTACATCAATTGATATTATTCATAACATTAACTACAATCTGTACAGCTCCTTACCATTTACAAAGTGCTTTAGCATGCACAGACACACACATGCATGCACGCACGCATACCTCATTTGATCTTCACAGCAGCCATGTGTGGTGGGCCGGGAGTTCAGGAGTCCCGTTTTAAAGGGAAAGAAAGTGAGGCCCAGGGAGGGAAACAACTGCTCGAGGTCATCAGCCAAGGAGCTGCTATTGCTAAGGTGGTTTTGTGGGGATAGATATGCCCTTCCTGCCCATTCATCCCTTCATTCATTTCCTCATTCATTCATTCATTCATTCCTCCATCTAGCATTTATTAAGCACCTACTGTGTGCCCCACTCTGTACTAGACACTTATCCCTAAGCTGGGACACTTTTCCAGACAGTGAGAGTTCTTGTGTTCCTGAGAGATGAGTTAGGGAGTGAAGGGGTACAAACCCCACCAGTCCCTGGGAACTCAAGACTCCAGATCGGGCCATCCCTTCGAGTGGGGAGTCTCATTTTTCTCATTAATTTTTTTTAAAAAAAAAACTCATGGAGCCTATGAGACCTGGTTCCGACAGGCATGGCTCCCAATGGGGCGGCTGTCCCTGGGGGTGGGGGTGGGG
Organism: Rousettus aegyptiacus; assembly: GCF_014176215.1. Lineage (NCBI taxonomy): Eukaryota > Metazoa > Chordata > Mammalia > Chiroptera > Pteropodidae > Rousettus > Rousettus aegyptiacus. Next base: position 122,324,886 of record NW_023416307.1, on the reverse strand, counting down.
GACGGGAGACTCCTACAGTCGGCCACAGTGTCCTTGGCAGGGCTTAGGCCGGTGCCACCTGGCTGGTCTCCGTCTTGGAGGCAGTAGTGGAGGCCTCATCGTCACCCAGTGGGTTCTTGCCACAGCAGAGGGTGGTGAGCATGCAGTTCCGGAACTGGAAGGCAAGAAGCATGAGTCCGGGTCAGGGTCCTCCTAAGGTGTGTTTTGCAAACTGACATGGTTGGTGAGATTTGCCTCCAACCCCCTCCCACTCAGGCCCTCACAGCCTCCACTCCCATCCCAAATCTGGCTCTCTGGAGGGAACATATGCGACCTCACTCCAGAGATGCCAGGGACCAAACCCAAGGGGGCTTTGTCACTAACGGCATTCCATAATGCCTCTGTGTACCAAGGGCTATGTAAGTTATCTCATTTAACCCAAGAGTTTGGGATTTTACCCTTTCTATGAAAGAAGAAACTGAAGCACAGAGAAGGGAGGTGACTTGCCCAAGTTTACATAGGCGGAAAATAGCGGATTTGAATCCAATTTGTCTGACTCCAGAGACCACTTTTTTCTCACTGGGTCATGGATTCTGCAGAGAAACCACTGATCTGTGTTAAAGGATGGCTTTATCCCTTTATCCCTCATCACAAGACTTTCTAGCTCCTTTTGATCTCCTTAATGGAGACTGGCACCATCCTGTTCCCAGGCTTGGGACTTTGACCACTTGACTTTTAAAGCGGGCCTCCAGAACCATGCTTGAGCTGGCCTCAGAGTCACCTGGAATGGTTTTTAGAAGTGCGAGTTCCTGGGCCCACCCCGAGATGCTGATTCAGCCCCGGAAATTTGCATTTCTCCTCGATGACTCTGATGCCCTGGGGAGACCAACTCTCTTGTCCAGTTTTGCAGATGGGAAGACTGAGGTCTGCCTAGTCAAGGATATGGCTTATCCTCTGTTGGGCAGCGCCTGCAGCTTGGGGGACTCAGACCCTCCCTCCCTACCACCTGGCACCTGCTTGTTCATCATGATGTAGATGACGGGGTTGTAGATGGAGGATGACTTGGCAAAGAATGCCGGGAGGGTCATGAAGATGGGGCCGAAGTTGGAGCCTTGGTGGGTGAAGATGTAGAATGCCACGCCGGCATAGGGCAACCAACAGATCAGGAAAGCAATGACCATGATGATGACCATACGGGTGACCTCCTTCTCGGCCTTCTGGGTGGTGGCTGACTCTTGCTGCTGGGCAGCCGCCTACAGGGACACAAGGTCTGGTGTCCAGACTGTGGCAACTCTGGGAAAGGAGCTGGGCTCACCCCACTCAGCATGCATGTCCCCAGTGCCCAGCACAGGACCTTACCTCCTTGACGGTGAAGACCAGCTGTCCGTAGCAGAAGAATATGACAATCATAGGGATGGTGAAGTGGACCACGAACATGTAGATGACAAAGGACTCGTTGTTGACCTCCGGCTTGAGGGTGTAGTAGTCAATCCCACACGAGCACTGCATGCCCTCTGGGATGTACCTGAGGGCCGGCAGAGATTGGGACAGGAGGGGGCGTAATGGAGACCCACACGTGAAGGAGTTGGGAACAGGCCTCAGCTGACCAGAGTGACCTGCCGCATTGTTGGCCTCTCTCTGGGCTTCGCTTTCCCTCTCTGTAAAATGAGGTGATAAAATGTCTACTTGGCTGTGTGACCATGAGGATCAAATGGACTGAGAAAGAATTCAAATGCGCCTTGTGAATTCAGTGTTGTTTTGTTGTTCGTTTGGCAGCTGCATTATCTTGATACTTCCCAGTCTCTTGCCCAGTCTCTCACCTGACAGGACCTGTACACCACTGACCTGCACAGGATTCTTCACCAGACCTGCTGCCCTGCAGCAGCTGGAGGCCAGGCCTCAGGCTCTGCAGGTCAGAGGTTGGTGGGGAGAAAGGAAAAGACCCTAAACTCTGTGTTTGAGGCAGTTTGTACAAACTAGGGTCTTACTATCAACAGGGTAAGAGGATTTTCTAGCCCAAACATGGCCATAGAGGGTAACCAGGAGATCTCTGCACAGTTTCTGGAAACAGGAGGACTCTGGGGGATGTGGTTAGGATGTTTCAATGATTTTAGAGGGTAGTGATATTGGAACCAATCTCAGAAAATGCGGAGCATCGTTGCCTCTGCCTATGAGAATGAATGTAACTGGATTGGACTAGATAAGACAGGGAAAGACGCTGGAGGGGATTGGGCTCGAATTCAGCAAAGGGCAAAAAAATTGAACCCAGGAAGAATGAGGAGGAAAGGGAAGAAAGAGTGGGAATGTCCTAGAAGCAGAGGGACATGAGGCCTCTGGGAGCCCAAAGAGCCACTGGTCCAGTTTCCCAAACCACTGTCTTCCCTCTTCCCTCACAGCTCATCTCAGCCCCATTTGGAGACGATGGCCTGTAGACTGGACAGGATCCAGGTCCCAGAGGCTACAATGTCACCACCTACACTAGGAAGGCTCAGCATACCCAGGTGCTGAGGCCCAAGGTCAGAGGGAGCTTCCCACGGGGCACTGGACCAAAGAGGATTGGAATCTGAACCTGGCTTAGTTGAGGATTAGGGGCACAGCCAAGGTGAAGGATTGGGTATCTTGGATTCTCCTTGACATGGGGACCAACCCACGTAGCAACATTAGAGTCTGATCCTCTCTTCCCCTGCCCTAAACCCCAAACCCTGTGGAGTCGCCAGTTCCGTGCCTGGAACCAGACAGCCCTAGGTTTGAGTCCTGGCTGGGGGACCCTAAGAAGACCCCAGAGATACTTCCCTTCTGTTCAGTGCCATTACCTGGACCAGCCAACTAGTGGCGGCGCGGCGCAGGCCAGTGCCATGACCCAGGTGAGGGCGAGGCCCATGATGGCGTGGTTCTCCCCGAAGCGGAAGTTGCTCATGGGCTTGCATACCACCACGTACCGCTCAATGGCCAGGACCACCAAGGACCACAGGGCAATTTCACCTGCAATGCAGTCAGCTATCAGTCAGCATGCCACCAACCTGGACCCCACGTCTGTCTAAAGAGGCCATGCTCCTCCTATGTGGGAGAGGGCAACAGAGAAGGCAGCCTGGGGCAGGCCTGGAGCGAAGCCTCAGGGTGGAGCGGGCTCAAACACTGGGAAGAGGAGGGAAGAGGGTGATGGACAGAGGGCCCACATGATGGATGAGGGGAGTGGAGTATGTTCAGTTAGAACTTTGGGTTCATGAGGGACACGGAAATCAGATTAGAGGTCTTGATTGGACTGGGAGCCCTGTAGGGAGTTTTTACAGAAGAATGTGTCCTTCCCGGGGCAACGGGCGGAGTCCCTGGAGAAAAGCATTGCAGAGACAGCAGAAACATGGAGCGGGACGCCCTTCCCTCCCTCTGCAGCAGTGACCTCTCCCCTCTAGGGAAATAAAATGACCCGTGCAGGTGGGTGGGACCCTCTTTTGGAGCCATGAAGATGGCCGTTTGGCTCAGAGGAAGAAGGAGCACATAATGATAGAATTCAGACATTTGTGCTGCACATCGCCCCTGACACTTGGGAGGGAGGGTGGCCATAGAATTTATCAACCGAACTGGGACATTTCTGAGAGTGAAAGGGAACACTAGTAATTAGTCCAGAACAATGGTTATAAACTGGGACTGACCCTGCAGAGAAGCGTCCGCCTCTGTGTGACACCCCTGTTTCACCCCTGCCTTCTGGCCTGCGACTAAATGATCTGTAGTCATTGAAAGTGACCCCCAGTAATGACCAAAGGTTCCCTGGGGTTGAGGCAGCAACCTGGATACACGAGGAGAGAAAAGACAGGCAGCAGAGCGGTCCTCGTGGCTGGTGCTAGGCTCTCCCTGTCACCCCGGCTTCGTAATAACGACATTTTGCAACTCCTACTTGCCTGAGAGGCTGCGTGTCTGGGGAGAAAGTTCCTGGATCTGGGCTGGGAGACCTAGGCTCTGGTTACTGCCCCGCCCCATCCCTAAATGAGTCTCCCCCTCTCCACGCCTCAGTTTCCTCTTCTGCTAAATGGACTCCATTGTCTCTGCAGCACTCCTATCAGTTTTCCAGTCAAAGAAATATTTGAAAGACTCTTTCAAAGCTACAGATCACCACACAAGTCTAATGTCTACTTATAGAAGGGGTTTCTTGGAAGAGGATGAGCTCAACACAAAAAGCATTCGTGCATGGCAGAGAGGATGGAGGCAGGCCGGGAAAGGAGTCGGATAGATGCTGGGAGGAGGAACTAAAGCCCATGCCTCAGCACAGGCAAAGTCCAGCGACTGGAGGCCTGAGAATCTGCGTCCTACTCTGAACTGGGAACCCTGATGGGGATCTGTCTTATGCAGCTCTCTCCCCAGTGCCCGGCAAGGGTCTGGCCTAAAAAAGCTGCTCCAAGGGAAACTGCACATAGATGTGGGGTTGAAACTCAGCTCTGCCCCTGCCATGGTACGACCCGGCAAGGCCCTTGACTTCTCTCGTCCTCAGTTTCTTTGCTGTAGAGCAAGGCATTGGCACCACTCCCAGTGAGATAAAACAGTGCTCGATACCTGCCCTCTCCGAACGGAGCCCAGCTCATCATCACCAAAGTGTTTGTTGATTAAGTGAGGGCTTCGGACGATGCCAATGACAGCAGAAGGAAGAAAGCCTCTCAGCCTCCACTCCAAGCTTGGGACTGTCCCCAGTTGCCTCCATGCCCCCTGCCCACCCGCATCCCAGCTCATACCTCCCAGGGTGGCAAAGAAGCCCTCCAGATTGCATCCCGTGGGCCCGAAGACAAAGTATCCATGCAGAGAGGTGTAGAGGGTGGTGGTGAAACCTCCGAAGACCATGAAGAGATCGGCCACGGCCAGGTTGAGCAGGATGTAGTTCAGAGGCGTGCGTAGCTTCTTGTGCTGGACCGTGACATAGAGCGTGAGGAAGTTGATGGGAAAGCCGAGCACGATCAGCAGAAACATGTAGGCGGCCAGCATGGAGAACTGCCATGGCTCAGCCAGGTAGTACTGTGGATACTCGAAGGGGCTGCGCACCACACCCGACTTGTTGGAAAAGGGCACGTAGAAGTTGGGACCCTCCGTGCCATTCATGGTTGCGGTCCTTGGGGCTGCCCCGCGGCCGGCTCCGACCCAAGAATGCTGCTGGGGCCTGAGCTCGGCCACACAGGGCTCCTGCTGGACAACTCTGGGCTCTGACCCCCCCCAGTCCCTTATAAAGTGACCTCTTCTCCTTAAGCTCCTGGCTGAATCAGCACCTGGGAGATTGGGGGCGTTATTAATCATATTAATCCCTGATGCTGCCAACTGGGGGCCTAATTGGCTTCCCAAGAGGGGCCAAGGTGACTCTAGGTGGAAGCCTGAGGTTGGGAAGGGGAGGTGCTGGGGACCCTGGGAAAGGGCAGAATGCCCACCCCCACTCTTCTGTCCCCCAAGAATCTCTGCCCATCTCAGCCTGGTGGCCTTGGCCTGGCATCGGAACCTCTGACTCCAGGCCCATTTCCCTCTGGCATAGTATAAGCTGACTTTGTCTTTCTTTTGATTGGACTGTGAGTTTCCTGAGGGTAGAAGTTTTGGTTATTCTCTTAGTTTCTCAACACCTCACTCAGCTGTTTACCTGTTCCTTCTCCACCCAAGTCACCTCCTGGCGTATCCAGTTCCTGGACACTGACACTAGCCCATTTTGCCAGATTACGAGCTTGATGAGGGCAGAGAATGCATCCTTCCAGCTTTGGCGCTCCCTGTACCAGACATGCAGCCTGGCATTGCTTGAGAGCTCAATAAATATTTCTTGCATTTATAGCAAGAATGGGAATTCACTTGCTCACTCGTTCATTAAATATTTGTGTGCAAGCCCCCAGAGATACAAAGATTGAGAAAGGAGGAGCTTACAGGGTGAGGAGGACTCTGGTGTGGGAAGAACAGATCCCGGCCTGGGGAAGGGAGGCTGCCTGCCTGGAGTAGGAGTCCAGGGAGGGGATATTTGGGTGTTTGAGGCAGGTGTGGTCTCAGCCTCCTGAGGACTCCAGTGTGAAGGGGAGACAGGCCTGGTTGGACATCTGTGGCACACAGGGCCTGTCTGGGGATGTTTGCTCAGGCTGGGATGGGACAGCGGGCCTTGGATGCCATGTGAAAAGTAACCCCATGGTCCCAGGAGGGGCAGACAGAGGCTTGACACTTCGCCAGGGTGCCAAGTGGGGAAGACAGCACAGACTGAACACCAAGTCTAGGTGGAGGCCCGAGGCCCATCTGGGGCGTGGCTGCACGTGAGCTGTGGACAGCTCCAATGCGTCTTCATACCAAGCTGAGGAACCCGGCTTTATCTGGAGGGCAGTGGGCTGTAGCTTGGGCAGAACTCAGGGACAGAAAGGTGGCTCAAATGCCCCCAAAGAAGGATTGGGGGGAGTGAGCATGAAGGAGGGGGACCAGGGATGGAGGTGACCGAAACAGAGGGGACAGAAGCTCTGAGGCAAGGCCTTGCATCCAGGAGGCAGACTGTGCGCCAAGACCCGTGCTGGGCACGGGATTACTGTGATGAGTGAGGCAGGTGTGGGCTCAGCCTCCTGGGGACTCCAGTGTGAAGGGGAGACAGGGCTGGTTGGACATCTGTGGCACATAGGGCCTGTCTGGGGATGTTTGCTCAGGCTGGGATGGGACAGCGGGCCTTGGATGCCATATGAAAAGTAACCTCATGAGGGTGGGTCCCAGGAGGACTGGCACTGACGGGGTTTGGGGGCAAATGGAGGCCCAGCACTGATGGGCTCCCCTTATCCGTAACAGGAGAGCGATGACACCTCCCAGGAATGAAGCGGGGTAGCTGGGAGCGCCTGGCGTGTGGGGTACTTGATGACCGCCACCCAGCCACAAATGCGTATCAACGCAAGTCACTCGGTTCTAGGGGACACGTTGGACAAGAAGGACCAAGTCTCTGCCTTCGGAAAGCATTATTCTTTACAGGGTATCATATGTGAGGGTGGGGGGGGCCACAAATAAGTAATGAAACAAAAAACAATAGGAAAAGTTCAGGTCGTGACCCACTCCCAGCACGGTCATCTAGAGTGGCCTCTCTGAGAAGGTGAAGTTTGAGCTGCAAACTCAGTGATGGAAGCACCAGCCCCTCCAAGACCTGGGCGGGGTGGTAGTGATGGTGGTGGCGGCGGGGGAGGTATCCAGGCAGAGGGAACGGCAGGTGCAAAGATCCTGAGGCCGGGGATCCAAGGCCCGCAGGGAAGCATCCCTGTCTCCAAGACTCCATCCCTTAAGCTCTCTGTTACCCAGTCTTTCGTCCAACCTGGGGCTGTCTGCTCAGAAAAATGCCCCCCTGCCCTCCAGCCCACCTAGGTTTCTAGGCTTCTCTCAGGGGTTTAGCACATGGAGGGCTGATGAAATGTGTGTCGGTGGAGTGAGCACAGAGGGTGGCTTGGCGGGGTGGGTGGGGTGTGACCTCTTGCAGTTTAAGGCGCTTGGCCCAGTGATTAGTCCCAACGCTAATGAGGTCAAGGTGGAAGGTTTGATTCTGACACAGCCCAGCCCCTGGTAGTCAGACAGAGGGAGGAACATTGGATTCCCTGAGTCAAAACCAGACCCTATACAACCCCTCGTGGCTGGGCTGAGCCCTTGACCCTTGACCTCAGTGCCTTGCTTGTCACCTCCTTTTGCTTATGACAACCTGGAAGCTTTTTAATTCATGTTCTGTGCATGTGTTTTTGGTCTATCTCCCGGGCTGTAATGTGAGCCTGCAAGGGTGGGCTGGGGTCCCCAGAGCCCAGCACAGTGCCCGGCGTGTAGCAGGAGCAGTGTAAATCATTTTCCTTGGACTAGAAAGAGCTGGGGCTTTTGTCTATTTTGTATACTGATGTATCTCCAAGGGCCTGACACAGAGTAGGTGCTCAATAAATATTTGTGGCATAAGCGAATGGATCCAGGTTATCTCAGGAAATACTTCCTCTCTCTAGGTCTCAGGTCCCACCTCTGTAAGAGAGTTTAATAATGCCATCCTTAGAGAGTGAGGTGATGGAGAATTAAATGCCATCACCGAGGCGATGGTGTGCTGTATTCCATAAAGCATGTCAGGATTTTTTCAACAACAAAAAATGTTCTTTGTTCAGAGCAACAGGCTCAGGGAGGGAATGAGCTGGAAGGTCATTAGAAGTCACCTACTCTTACCCTTCCTGCTTCATTTTGCATATGGGGAGACAGAAGCCCGGAGTTGGCAGTGAGTTACCCAAGTCATGTGACAAATCAGTGACAGCCTGAGCTATAACCTGCCTGGCCATGTCTCCCTCCAGCACCAAAGGGAACTCTCAGGAAAGATTTGCCAGTTCTTCATACCATGGTATAAATGACAAAAAAAGGTTGTACTGGGTAGTGGGAAAGGCCCTGGACTGAGTCACACAGGCCTGGGGCAGCTGTGGTGGCCCTGAGGGCTGGGGTGTGGCACTGGGCCCGAGCTTGTGGCTCTGCGTCACCATGAGAGCCTGGAAAAGTCCCACTTCCTCCCCTCAGCCTGCTGGGTCTAGGGAACCTCGGGGAGCCTGCGCCTTTCCTCACCGGCGCCTGCCTCGTGGACCTTTGGTTTCGCCATCCTCCCTCATCGGGTGTGGCTCCTGTGTATCTACCCTTGCCCCAGACCGAGCCTCCGCAGCCACGCCGCCAAGGTGCAGCGTAGCCTCCTTCCTGCTCTGTGCCTCAGTTTCCTATTCTGGTACATGCCAGTGATCAGTGAGTATTGCTAGAAGTGTGACCCTCTTCTGAATCTCATTCAGGTCTCAGCTCATAACTCTCATCTTTGGAGAAGCCCCACACGCCTAACTCAACAAACCAGGGCTCCTAAACACCTAAATGTTCATTTTAACCACCTAAATGTTCATTTTCTAATCAGTACTTATCACTATCTGCAACAGTCTTATTTGTCTCCTGCCTGTCCATCTCTCTCTAGAATGCAGGGCTGACCCAGCCTGTTCTTTGCTGCATCCAAGCTCGCAGCCCAGAATGAGGTCTCACTCACCTCTGAACACTGAGGAAACAGGCTCAGAGGCTGAAATTTCTCAGCAGAGCTGGAAGTAAACCCAGGCCATCTAAACCCTCAGCCAGAGTTCTTTCTCTCCATGTCAGGCAGTCCAGAGAGGGACAAAGAGCATGCCAGTAGCCAAGCCTGAGAGTGTGTGACTTTCTGAGATATTGCCACCTTGGCCTCTCTCTTTGCCAGGCTAAGAACAAGCTGTGAGGAACAGTGAGTGGTAGGGGCCCGGGAGGTAGGGTGGGACTGTGTTGTCTGCCTCTGAAGACAGACGTAGCCATCTCAGGGCTTCCCTAGCCCAGCCCCTCTGGGAACCCAAGTGCATGGCTCTGACTTGGCCATCGAGGATTAGGGCTTAGCAGGCAGCGCACAAATAGCTCTTAAGCCTCTGCATGGAGGTGCTGCTTGGTCAGCAGCCGCCTCCTCCTTCTCCTCCTTCTTGCCTCCCCTCACTGGCTTAGCCCCACCTGGCTGCGTCACCAGGCTGAGTGAGGCCTTAGACTGAGCTGAGAATGTCAAGGGGGAAGAAGGAGAGGGGACACACTGACTCTCCTCCCCTTCCTTCCTCTTCTCCTCCCATCCCCCATTCTCTCCTCCTCCTCCCTCCTACCCTAACATTCGCCGAACACCACTATGTAGCAGGCCTTGGGCTGGGTGCTGGGGACACTGAGATGAATCCTACGCAGTTCCTGACCTCGAGGAGCTCCTGGTCTCAGGAGGCAGCAGACAGGGAAAACTAATAACCATGAGAGGAGAATCTGCTCCCAGCCCCAGTGCTGTGGGGGCCTGGAGAAGCAAGATGTGGACCGGGGTTGGGGGAGCACGGGAGGCCTCCCAGCCTAAGCAGGGGGCTAGCTGGGCCAAAGCCCAGGGAGGGAAGGGCCAGTTGGTGTGGAGTAGCAGAGGAGGGAGGGAGTACTAGGGAGTACTAGGGAGTACTAGTTAGTGCCCCCCACTGCCAGCTAGCTGGCTGGCAGTGGGGGGCACTAACGATTACAAGCAGGGGAGGGGTGTCATCAGGTTTTCATTTTAGGAAGAGATTCTGGAGTCTGGGTGGAGGAATATCATGGAGTGCTGGGGTAAGGCCCAGGATGGGAGCCCTGCCCAGTACTGGCCTCTTGGCTGGGGCTCCTACCTGCCTCAAGGGCAGGGCTGGCACAAGTGGAAGGTTGCGTGGTATCTTCAGTTAGCAGCAACCTTGGAGGAGGAGTCTGAACCTGTGACATGAGGCCTGAACCTTCGCGTCAGAGCTGGGGGGGGCCCTTTTCTACACATCAGGAACCTGAGCCTTGGAGAGAGGACTGGACATGATCAAGATCTCATCCAGGTCAGGACAGGAGAGCAGCAGGTCACAGCGCTGACGGGCAAAGGCGGCGGCCTGGATGTGAATCCCATCTCGGCTCAATAAACATTTGTCGAATGAAAAAAAGAGAACATTGCCGAGCCTCAATTTCGTCATCTGTATAATGGGCATCCTTGGAGGGCGTTGAGGATTAAATAAGACGACGCGTGGACAACGCTTAGCACAGGGTCTGGCACTCAGTAAGCACTTGATTTAATGGGAGCTACAATGATTGTTTCTCAGACTCAGGCCTCCAGAGCTCGGCTTCTGCAAGGCAGCAGAACCTGGCACAGCACAGTGTTATTCAGCTGAGAGGATGCATGCTGGATTCTCAGGCTGGGCCCCCCTCCTCCTGCCTCTAGTTGTGGACCATCTGATCTGTCACTATGATTGACGCTTGCCTGTTGGGTGGCTGGGGCTGTTTTCTCCCTCTCCCCTCTTTTTTCCCAGCCATATGCAAATGATTTTGGTTCAAGTAATGCGCTAATGGAAATCCTAACACATTAATAAATGTTTAGCAAGAGCGAGCATGCATGATCATAAGTAATTAGACACTCAAAGGAGGAGTTTTGTTGGCACAACTGTCTGGCTCTCTTCCCTCATCTTCCTCTATCACCACCACAGAGAGATGCAGAGGAAGGCAGGGATGAGGGGCAGGGCAGAGGTCCAGCTCTGACACTTGCTACTGGCTGGCCTCTGAAGCCGCTCCTCTCTTCATCTCTCCAGTGGGGACCTTTGCCACACTGTCCATTTCACATGTGCCCTGTAAGGTATCAATATCTAACCACGAGGGTGGTTTTCAATATGTTCTCTGACAGCCCAGTTCTCTTCCTCCTGCTGTCAGGACTTTACATACAGCACTGGCTTGCTCCGTGCCCCCACCCTCCACCCCGCTGCAGGTAGAGTAGCGGGTGAAGGGAGGGGCCCTGAGGGATGGACAGATCAGGGCTTCCCACTCAGGGCCAGGTGAGCATCCTGAGCCCCAGTACCTCCGCCCCCCCGACCCCCTGTGTCTGTGCAATGGAAATCATAACCCTTCCTCACAAGGCTGGTGTGAGAACTGAGACAACACACAAACCACGCTCTTCCTCGCCAGCTTCCCATCTGCTATCCACCTGTGTCCTTGAGCTCCAAACTGAACACCCCTGATGCTCAGGGGAAGGGACCTTTGGTGGAACTCCAAACCGAACACGTTCACTTTAGGAGCTGGAGGGAAGGGGAAAGCCTCAGGATGGGTTGGGGTCTCTGTGGGGATGGAAGAAGGTGGTAGAGGAGGGGCCTGGCCCCAGGCAGGAAGTAGAGGGTGGGCTCCAGGACCTCTGGGGAGGGGCCCTCTTTGTCATCTTCATTGGAACCAGGTATCTTATTTTCTTGTCAAGATGAAGACCCGTTACACCAAAATACATAAATAAATAAACCCTGTTCCCCTACTCACTACCATATTACCATTTCGATTAGATTAAATGATTAAATTTTAAGAGAACACAAACGTAATGTTCCTTTCAGATCAAATTAGAAACAGGTGCATTTTTGCATAAGGAAATTAAGTTGCAGACAATATGAATATTTGCTAAAATGCAGACACTGATGAAAATAAGTAGCCCTTTTATTTGTAATTATTGAGGCAATCTGTTCGCAAAGTGTACATGTTAATGGTCTGACAGATCTGTGGACTCCAGCAGGCTGCCGCCAACAACTCAGAGCTGTTCTGAAAGTAACAGATTTTTTTTTTTCTTAGAAAATATATGTACATTCCCTTCTCCATCTCCTGGTGCTATTTACAAGGTATGAAATGCCATAAATAGCAATTCTGTGGTTACACAAGGCCCCTCCCTGAAATACAAACTTCATCTGGGCAGAAGATACATTCTGACAGTTTAACTCTTTCTTCCTTCTACAGCCAACTATGAGGTGGCCCAAAGGGAGAGGGTGGTTCCCGGGGTGCCAGTCATGGGCTGGGATCATCGATGCGCCTCCGGCAGTAGGGACAACAGGTGTGCTGAAGCACCAGCAGCTCGTAGTCCTCTGAGTGGAACATCTGAGGAGAGAGAGCCATGACCCTGGGTGGCAGCTCTGGGTGTGCATCAACCCCAAAGCTGGCATGGACTGCTGCCCTTCTCCAAGGGGAGGTGATTTGGTAGTGGGTCAGGACTAGAACACGTTTGTCCAAACACTGGGAGGGAAGGGAAGAAAGGTCTCTGAGGCCCCTTGTTTTCTAAATGAAGTTCAAAGGCAAATCATACTTGCCCAGCCTTCCCAGATTAAGGGCAGATGCAGAGAGCCCAGGGTCAGGAGCAAGTCCACTCTAGATAGCACATGGGTGGCAACTGGGAGGAAGGAGGGCCTAAGGACAGCTGGGCCTCTTCCTGAACAGCCTTGGCCTTGGCTGTTCAGGGATCACTTGCGCTTCTCTCAGATGCCCGGCCTCCCCTAGGGGACATTTGGGAAATGGAAAAGCAGAAGAAAGAAGAAATCAAGAACCACGCATGAGCTTCAGGCAGTCAGCACTGTACCTGGAAGCAGGAGGGGCACATGGTGATGGAGGCGTCAGGCAGGAGCGAGCGGAAGTACTGCCACTGCAGGGGCGGGGGCCAGCGCTTGATGAGGACGTCCCGACGGCTCATGGAGCGCAGCACCGACCGGCTCACCACCACGGGCACGAACTCTGAGCCGCCTTGCTACAAGGTGGGTAGGTGGGAAGCAGGGGGCACTGGTGCCTTTATTCAACCACGGTGACATGTTTACATGGGCCATGATCCCAGAATGTTTGGGAGTGGCCAGGGAGGCCCCCAGAGATTTCCCTTGCCAGGTACCTCGACAGAGCCTTGCCAGGTCAGGTAGCCCCTGTTGGCCATCTCTGGTGACAGAAAACTCACCACCTCCTCTCCCCCAGTGGCCATGACAGGGAGCAATTTCCTCTTCACACCAAGAAGTGTGTACAGAAGAGACCCAAGACTGCCCTCCCAACAGAAGCCTCAGCAGCCCGTCACTCACAGAGGAACCCTCACCTCGAAGCTCAGCTTTGCTGTGAATGGGTCATCATCTCCCATGGAGTCCACGGTTTCATCCAGTCTCAGAGTCTGGGAATCTGGAGGGGTCTGGTCAAGGACAGAACCTGAGGCCGACTGGGGAACAGGCCCCACCCTCACCCAACATGTTAAGACTCACAGGAGCTCCATCCAGGCCTTGTATGTCTCCCTAAGGTTCTGGGGAAGAATAGCAGGGCCCGCAGGACTGGTTTCCATGTGGAGGAATGGAGGAAACACAGGGAGCAGACAGCCCTGGTCATGGAGGGCATGACCAGCCCCCCCCCCCCCCCCCCGTGGGGCCCTCTGTGCATGGGAGCAGTAATAATGGGCCACCAAATCAGCAGTTCCTGGACAAACACTCAGCAGTAGCCAGGCGGTTTGCAGGCACTTGAGATGGTCCTACAGGTCACATTTCATGGAGAAAGGGTTGAGAGCTCCTGAAGACCCTGAGGCCAGCCGGATTAGGCTGATGGTTCCCGGGGAGCTGCCACCTCTACAGGCCGTGGCGGAAATGCTGATATGAGGCCAGGGCAGTGGGACTCCCATGAAGAAGGCCCCCCAGGGGACTGGAGGCTGCTGGTGCCGAGTCAGGTACATGGTATGGTCCCACATGGCAGCAAAAATCCAGCCTACACATCTGACGTGTGTGTGCAGGGAACTGGCATGTGGACATGGTTTCTCTCTCCCTTCTTCAGCTCCCTGCGTTCTTCCCTCTTCTGCTCCTCAAAATGTGGTTCACGGGCAGCAGCATTACCTGGAAGCTTATGGAAACACAGGTTCCCGGCCCACCCAGACCCCCTGGGTGAGGAGGGTGCATGTGAGGGTGCAGATGCCCTCCTCCTACGTTCAGTGAGACAGAAAACACACTCCCGAGGTGCGGCCTTTGGTCCAAGTTGTTCCGGCAAGGATGTGCCCGGGGTTTTGGCTGGCATGCTGAGAGGAGTGTTGGCTCCGTCTGAGGAGTTACAAGGCTGATGGGATACAGGGCCAGCACTGCTAATGGGACAGGTGGGTGCTGCCCAAGAAGGAAGACACGCAGAGGACAGCTGAGCCACAAGAACAGGAGATAGCCTCCTGCCGGCACTGAGCGAGCGGCTGGGTCCGGCTGAGTGCCCATCGATGGCGAGGCTTCTTCATACCCCTTGGTTTGCTTGGCCTCTCTTGAGTCGTGCTTTCTGTCCCTCATATGTTAAAGTGACCTGATTAGAAGAGCTAGGGCACCAATATAGATGTCATGTGCCATGTTAGTTGCTCCTCAGCTCTGTACAGCCAGAAGCAAGGACAGCGTCTTTTAGGAGCCAGGGGTGGGTGGGAGGCCCTCCAGGGAACTAAGCACAGGTAAAGGCCAAAGTGCCATCTCCTCTTTCACAGGCAACTTCTGGACCTGTGGGCATGCACTGTCCAATCCTGCACCTCTCTGCATCCTGGCCAGCTCTCTGCCCATTTCTGGCCCCTGTCTCTGCCACCATGTGAGCCTCTCCAATCGCTCAGCATTTACCTGCCATACCCTTGCTCCCCCTGACCCAGCCATCCTCCAAGGCCCCCCTGCCTCCTCCTCGCACCCAGACGCTGCCCTCAGCTGGCACGCACAGGACTCGGCTGGTGCCCAGGATACTGTTGCTCGTGATCTCTTGCCATTTGTTCTCACGCTTGTGTCTTGGTGCTTCCAAGTCAATGAGGGAAACGGCTTCCTCATCTGTGATCCCCTCCTCCAGGTAGAACTCAACCAGATGTAGTACCTCTGGAGGGCACAGGGCACAGGGAGGGGCTGGAGGATGGCAACTTGGGGGAAAACAGGGGCTGGATGCTCTTGCCAGGGAGCATGGGAGGAGAGAGGAGGATCAGAGTTCCTTCCCCACCCAGCAGCGGGCTTTTCTGAAAGCAAGCAGACAAGCACACAGCAGGGCTGCCTTCCTCTCCCACAGCCTGTCTAGGGAAGGCAAGGGGTGGGGCGGGGCTATGAGTCTGTGTGTGTGTGTGTGTGTGTGTGTGTGTGTGTGTGTGTGTGTGGCGCAGGGGGGTGGGAACTGGGGGCTTTTAGCCCCTCCTTCTTCCCCCAATAGCTGGACAGGCTCCTCTCTGAGGGAAGCAGCAAGGCCTCTGCTCAGCCCCTGGAAAGGGGCTTCTGATCCTTCATCAGTGTGGAAGGAGTTGGGACTTGAGAACCCATCTCGGCCTCCCAGACGAAATGCCTGACCAGTGGCCGCTCTTCCTGGGGCGTTTGTGTTATGCAAAGCCTCACACCAGCTCCTGAGGAGTGGGTGCTTTACTGTAGGTTTGGACAGCACTGCGGGTCCTGTCTCTGAGAACCCTGAATGACTGTGTATCAGGTTGGGTGGGTGTCAGTCACACTGCCCCCAATTTACAAATCAGGACATATGTGGCCAATAAGCGGCAGAGTGAGCCTGGCCATCCACTGGTGCCTCATCCACACGTGCCGGACTCACCGTAGGAAGAGGCGGAGAAGACAAAGGGCTGGCGGCAATTGATGCAAACGTTGCCCAGGTTGTTTAGCAATGGGTTGTTGGTGGAACAGCGGTAGCACAAGGGCACCAGCTCCTACGAAAACACAAGCACCACAGACGGGGACCTGGCTGACAAGGGGAAAGGCCACCTGCAGGGGCGGGGAGGGGGCATTGGGCCTGGGGCTCTGCCACGCGAAGCACAATAAGGACCTACAGAGACATCGGAGGCCTTGTCACTTAGGACCCACTGTTCCAAATGCCTCCTTCACTGTTCTCCTGGCAGGAATGACAATAACCGTGGCTACTTACCATGGTCCGGGTACTGTGCTAAGCACATCCCCTGCACTGGCTCATTTATCCTCACAGCCATCTGTGAGAAAGCTATTATACATGTTCTCATTTGACAGAGGAGGAAACTGAGGCTCTGAGGATTGAGACAAAGCTAGGAAATGGTAGAGCTAGGATCTGAAGTCATGTCTTTTTGATGCCAAGTCTCTGCTCTGAGCTTTAAGGAGGAGATTGTGAGACAGTAGCTAGTTGGGGTGGGAAGAAGAAGGGCTGGGGCACAGACTGGGCTGCAGATACTTGGGGTGGATTTACTGGACAGCAATAACCTGATTCCGGAAGGAAGGTGGGCTAGGCAGGGGCCCCTAGGATGAGGTGAAGGCAGAGCCACCTGGGCACAGAGGCGCAGAGGGAGGCTAGGGGCAGAGTACTGAGGGCTGGGCCACAGGAGGAATGAGCCTTGGGAGGGCTGGGAAGCAAGGGAAGGCAGGGTTGGGGGCTCAGCAGGACTGGGGGCTGCAGCTAGAGCACAAAGGGCTGAGTGGAGAACAGAGGAGGAGGAGAGGGAAGAGAGGGAGGAGTTGGCAAGCCAGGGCTTAGGCAGGGGAGGGGGCAGAGAGCCCTGAGAGCATGGCAACCATCTTTCAAATGGAATCCAGGCCAGGCAAGAAAGGGTTAGGAGACATCCAGAGGGGTATCTGGGGGTCATGCCCTCACCTCGCTGTCATGGAAGGGCTTGGAGCGGATGGTCAGGCTGCCCAGCTCGATGGACTTCTGGAACCTGCTGGGGATCTGCAGGCCCTGCAGCTTGTCATAGGCGTGCCGGGCCAGTTTGTAGGCACCCAGGGCCTTGCTTTGCTTGGCCAGAGTGAAGAGTGTGTTCCTGCCGATGACGGGGTTAAGGAAAGCAAACACCACACTGGTCCCAAGAGTTGGCACTGCCTATTCTTGGAGTGAGCCCCATGCTGGAACACAGCTCATGCTGGTGCCAGAAGGGCACGCGCAGGAGCCTGAGAAGTGCTTGTTCATTTGTGGGATGTAAATGTATTTCTCGGATATCAAGGCCCGGGGATTTTTTTCAGAAATAAAGACAGTGCAGTTTCCAATAATACTTCAACTTTGCTAAGGTTCTCTGGGTCTGATGATGGCTTGTCTTGTACCCTGACTAGGACAAAACTGCCCTCCCAACCTAGCCCAGCCTGCCAGCCAGGCCCTAAGATGCCGCTCCAGCTCTGCCGTGTGGCATCTGGTCCCAGACTGCCTGGGGAGCTGCCCTCGGGTCTAGCTCACAGAGGGCACTGGGCACAGCACACTTCTCTCTGGCTGCACTTCCCCAAGGACCACAGCGATCTCTACATGGTGGCGGACTCTCCTGCTTTCTGAGCCTTCTTCTGAGATTCTCGGTCTGAGGCTGACGAGCCTTTGTGTTCGATCTCAGGTCACCTCAAATCCTGGCTGTGCCCAGGCCTGGCCTGCCCTTCTTCTCACCCCACCTGTGACTGCCTTAGCTAACTGTTGAGGCCCAAGTCCCATGCCTCCTCCCCACTATCCGACCCCTGAGGTTCCTGCCTCCCATACCTCCAGTGTGGAGGTGAGTTTCCTTGTCTGTGACTCCACTGAGACACCTCAAAGTCAGGGACAGTGTCAGGAGCCATTTCCAGTCCCCAGTAGACAGTACAGTGGGGGGAACTCACGGCAAGGGTTCAATCAAACTCTGCTGACTTGAACAGAACTTGCTGGGAAGGTTGGGTGCAGCTGCCGAGGTCCCAGTGGGTGTGGCCTTGGCCATACCTCTACAGGAGTTTCATTGATGAAGGCATCACTTGATTTGGAGGAGTTTCCTCTGAAATGCAAATGATAGGCCTGGAACCCTTTAGAGATGCCGCCCATCAGTGCCTCTGAGCCTTCTCCTGGGAGAGCTTTTTCCTTACAGAAAGAAGGCCAGGCTGGGAAGGGGCTGAGAGAATACTGAGATTTAGAAGAGGACAGAGGATAATTATGACTTTCGGTACCTAAAAGATTTTAGTCATTTCCTGGTAGTCTTTGTTTGGCAGCTTTGGCCCTCAGCCCCTTCTCTGCTTACAGCTCCTCTGTAGTCTTCACCAGCAGAGAAGGAAGGAGGCCCTCAGGCTACAGCCTCTTCAGCCTGGCTTCCCGAGGCAGGCTTCAGCTCCCCGAGGCAGGCTTCAGCTCCCCACCACACGCCATGCTCACTTTACCTTCACGCTTCTCCATGAGCTGGCTACTCCTCTGGGACATCAACTCTACTGTCTTCCCTGGTTACCCTAGCCTGCACGATGGGTGTCACATCCTCTAGGCAGCCTTCCTTGGCCATGGCCCCAGCCTTAGCTTCATTCTACCGTTGGACCCTGCACACATCCCACAAAAACAGGCCCTGATACTTGTCACCTCTCCCACTACCTCTCCCACTAGACTACAGCTTTGTCACCTACTGCCTGGCCAGATGCTTGGGGCATAAAAGTTGCTCCATAAACTTGGGCTGAACAAACGCCCCCTACCCACCTCCCCAGGGAGGTGTCCAAGATTCTAAGCCCAAAGGCCTGGTGCTTCCTACATTCGTCATGCCTTCATCTGTGGGTTCTGGGAGGGCTTGGACAATGTGTTGCTCTGAGACCTGGTGCTGGGGGTAGCCCAGAGAGCCCTGAAAACCAATCTCCTCTTGGCACTAGTTCCTTAGCCTCCCTGGCTGAACAGTAGCAGCCGAGTAAGCTCTCTCTCTTTTCCCTGAGGGCTGCTGGAGAGAGGGAAGGTTCTGCCAGCAAAGTGTTCTGGAAGGAACTTCTCAGGGCCATTAGGCAAGAGAGGTGGGACAGAAGGTGATGGTAAGAGAGAGGATACACTTTAGAAATGCCCAAGGGGGTGTCCTTGGTCAGGCTGTGCAGCAGGAACCTGGAGATGTTGAAGAGGGTTTCGGGAAGATGGAAACTGAACGGCTCCTCCTGCATGGAGAAAAGCAAATGGGGATTGAATTCCTCAGCTGAGCCGCTGCTGGGCCAGGTAAAAGGCAGACACCAATCATTCTAAGATACTTCATTAAATGAGCAGATCTACTTAACGAGCACCTACTGTATGCTGGGTGCTTTATAACCACGGTCTCATGTGGTCTTTAACGTAGTCCTGTGAGGGATGCATTTTTCATGCTCACTGTACTAATGAGCAAACCCAGGCCCAGAAAGATGATCTGCCCAAGTCGCCTGGCTAGAAAGGGGCAGAGCTGGGACCGAAACGCAGGTCTGACTCTAAAGCCCAA
The DNA here is from genome assembly GCF_014176215.1 of Rousettus aegyptiacus. Classification (NCBI taxonomy): domain Eukaryota; kingdom Metazoa; phylum Chordata; class Mammalia; order Chiroptera; family Pteropodidae; genus Rousettus; species Rousettus aegyptiacus. Next base: position 122,305,508 of record NW_023416307.1, on the reverse strand, counting down.
GCATGTCTTTTTTCCGAATGGCACTGCTTCTGGGGTTGGTAATGATTCCATTTCCCTGAGCTCAAGTTGCCTCCAATTAGCTCTAAAAGAGAAGACCTTTATGTAATTTAGGACATGACCACACTATAAACCTGTCTTTAACGGGAGGCAGTTAACCCTTTCTAGAATGAAATCACCTGTCTCTTCTCTGCTCTCCCAACGGTGGCCTGCCCTGCCCATTCGATGCCCACTGAACATGTGCTGAAGCTCAGCACAGCAGACCACAGAGAATTTTCTATTAGAAAAGGTCCATAAAATGTTAAGAATATCCTGTTTCGAAGAAATCTGGCACACCGTGTGCAAACTGAGACCGCTTTAGATGATAATGCTTAAATCAGGCCAGCTACCTCTCCTCACAAGCACTTAAATGGTAACACACTGACCAGTCCTCATCCCCAAGCCACCAGGACTTATGCCCTCACTGCTCTAAATTCACTAGGACTCACTATACATTACTTCAGTTCAGAGCCCAGCATTCTCTCTTTAGTTCTCACTTAAATGTCTATAGCCTCTGTTAGTTCCAAGAACCCAAGAAAACCTGAGACTGTATCCTTTTCTGGGTGACAGCCAAGGAGAAGCCTGCCTCTGGTTACATTGTACTAGGTGTGGAAGCTAAGAAATGTCCCAGAAAGAACAGGGTGGGGGTGGGGGTGGGGTTCCTCAGGATTAGCACCTCTCCTCTGGGAAAGAAGCCATTATCTCAGGAAAGCTCTGCTGCTTCCCTTTCCAGTCTCCTCTGAATCAGAGCTGCTCCACTGGGTCCTGATGCCAAACCCTAAAATACCACCCATCTCCAGGCTGTGACCTCTGCCAGGAATGCCTTTCCTTCCCTTCTTCACTTTGCCCCATTCTTATTTATCGCCCTTCTCCAAGAAATCTTCTTAGTCCTCTAAGCTTTTCCCTTGAGGTAATTGTACTGCAACTGCCTGTTACTAGACCATGAACTCCGCAGGGGCAGGGACAGTGTTCTGTTCACCACTGTGCGCTGAGGCCTCAGCACAGGGCCCGTCACATAGCCGGCATTTGCTGAAGGAAGGAATGGCCCAATGAAGAAGCCTCAGCTGGAATGAATAGCCAGGGCCCCCAGCTGGCGTGAAGCTGCCATAAGCTCACAGTTGCATGTAAGTCCTGGAGCAGAGCTCAGGTGTTACAGACAAGAGATCCTCCTAAGCCCAAGTCTCAGGTATAGAGGAGGAAGAAGAGTCAGGAGAGAAAGAGCTGGGCTTCGAAGTGACTCAGGCAAACTGAGATTGAGCTGGGGCCCTGGCTTTTGAGCCTAAGTTGAATTTGGGGTCTTTTTTGAGGGAGTGACTTCTTTTCAGATGAGCAGCTGATAGAGATGAGGGTCCCTAAATGGACTGTAAGGGAAGATGAGGTCCCTTGAGACTACTGACCCTGGTATGGAGGAAGAGATGAGATGCAGGCTTGATGGCTGACTCAGGCAGAACCTATCAGAGGAGCCCTTCTTGCCAGACTTTCCCCAAAGGCAAATAATGTGCCGAGAGTTCACAAATAAGGGGCAAGGAAGTGCAGAAATACAAGGCCTTAGAGATGGTCAAACAACTGTGAAATGCTTAGCCTGGGATAACAAGCCAACGGAAAACTTTCAAAGCCTCTGCACCAGGCAGTCAGAGCAGCTGACACTTACCTAGGGTCACTTTGTACCAGGCACTCTTTCAAGTGCTTGTCTAATATTAACTCACTTAATCCTCAAAACAACCCCATAAATAGGTACTGTTATTACTCCCCCCCACACACACACATTTTATAGAGTAGGAAGTGGAAGCACAGAGGAAAGTAAATGACTTGCCCAAGGTCACAGAGTGAACTGGGGTGTGAGGTCAGTGGTCAGGAAAAGCTTAAAAGAACAGGCTCTGGGGTCAGCCTGTCTGGGTTTAACTCCTGGTTCTTCTGCTTACTAGCTGTGGGGTGTCTGTCCAGTGCCTTAGTTTCCTCATTTGTAAAATACAGATGATAGTACTTATCTCAGTGTGGTTAAAAAACTTTGAAGTAGTTGATAAAACGAAGCCCTCAGCAAGTTGCCTGGTATGCAGTAAGTGCTCAATAAAGGTTGGTTGTTGATAGTATCCTCCAGGCTGAGCAGCACAAGATATGCTCATTTTGTAGGAGCTTAATCAACATTTGTTGAGTGACTAGGGATACACAAAATGAGGAAGCTGATGACACCTGTCACCTGTTCCCCACTGTCAAGAGGTAGATTTAAAATGGCTTAATCAAAAGAATCATGGAGTGACTAAAAATAACATTTTGGGTCTCTGGAGATCAAGTCAACCCTTCTGTTTTATAGAGAAGGAAACTGAGGGCCAGAGAGAGGAAGTGAATTGCTCAAGGTCACATAGCAAGCCAGTAGCAGAGCCAGGGAGGGACCTCAGGCCTTTGGTTATAGCTGGCCCTTCATCCATTTAGAAGAGAGGACCCCATGGAATGTCCGCCCCGATCATTTTAGAGACAGCCCTTCGTCTGGCTAATCTAGAGTTGACTTGAATCATCTAAACCTAAAGCAAACAACTAGAAAGGCCCACACTAGCTCTGGCTTACTAATTCAGAAGCCCACAGCTTGTTACATGTCAAAGAAGTAGCTGATCAAAGAAAATCAAAGTTCCAAACACTGTCTCCCAGGAGGAGAGCAGGATCTCTCAGCAGGTCACCCTGCCCAGTGGGCTTACTTTCCATCCAGAGGGCTGCAGTTCTTTAAGACATACTGAGTGCACCTAGCTCAGCAGGCAGATCCCCTGCATGCACCCGTCGGCTAGCCATCTTACCGTGTACCGCTGAATGGCGTGGTAGCCGTGGTACAATTCAGCCAAGTGCTGGAAGTGGTGGAACTTGCTGAGCATTGCGTCCTTCTGGGCAGGATCTGCAGTGTGCAGTAGGAGGGGAGTAGGGCAGGAGGGAGAAGATGTGTCAAACCACGTCTAAAAGGAAGGGCTAGGCAATGGCACTGTTGCCAGAGTCAGTTTTCTCCTGACACCAGGCCTATGCTGGGGAGAGTGGCAAAGAGGTGCAGTGAAAGGAAAGGCACTCTGGTCAGGAGCTGGGGCCATCCCAAGACAGGTAAAGTCTCAACTTCCTCTTCCCATCGTGCCGTTCCTTATCAAAGGCACGGCCCAGTGGCAGGAACTGAAAAACGCCACCCCATACCTGGGCTTGACAGTTGTCAAACTATAACCATGGCTTCTGAGAAGCTCACGGCAGCCTTGGGAAGGAAGCAGGGCATGATTACCCCCATGCTACAGACAGGGACGTATTGCTAAGGAAGGAATTGCCACCTAGCTGCCTCCAGTTCCAGTGTTTTTCCCACTCCTGCATGCTGGCCTTGGTCCAATAAAGCACATCTCCCTGTCCTCAGAGCACCATGGGAAGTCTTGTGAAAGAAAGCAACACCGAAACTATTTTTCCTGCCTGGGATGAGGGAGAATCTGGAGTGTGTTATTGTAAAGTGATCTCTTTTTCATCTTTTCATTAAATTTTTTTTTTTTAAAACAGAGTTCACTTGGGTCCAGTTATGGGCTCCCAGGTAGCAGGGGAGAGATATGTTCTGAATTAGCAACATAGGGCAGGACCTCCCATCTGTAACCTCAGGAGGGCCCTCATACCATCCTTAAGCTTATGGGCAAACTGGAAAAAGATGACATGCCAGATTATGCTGCTGCAAGGCAGGGTTATGGACAATACACCCAATAAACAAGCCCAGGGCTTTAATTAAAACGTCCCAGCTCTTTCGATGTTTATCTTGGTGCCAGAGCGGGGCTGGGAAAAACAAGCGGCCTGGCTGGTGTTTACTTACCTTGAGCTATATCGAGGCACTGCATGGACAGCATCCAGTAATAATAGGCAGCATCATTAAATCTGCTCTCTACCACGGCGTTGTGTGTGAGCTGCTCCAGAACCCTGACTGCTTCCCCCTGCCGCCCGGCTTTGTGGAACGCTGGAGGGGTACAAAAGCACATGCAATTCAGGGAGTTGGAGGGAATTCTGCAGGGCTCGCAAGGGGCTGCTGGAGAAGTAGGACACTCACTCATCAGAGCATCTGCAGCACTTCATTGCTGGGATGTGTCTCTCAGGCCGAAGACTATAAATAACTGAGGCTACATCCTGAAAAAACTACAGTGAGATATGCTTCTTTTTGGCTGGGAAAAGGCAACCAACTTTGGAAAGGCATGGAAGCAAGGAAAACCTGAGAGGCCGAATTACAGAGCAAATTCTGAGGACAAAACTATTGCTCTTCATCAGTGAGGTTTTGCCCCAACCCCACTCCAGGGTAAAGCCTGTGATTCCGGAGATGACACTAACAGGACCTGACACTTTAACCGGCTTGGTGGTTTACAAAGTGCTTTTCTTGCTGATTATCTCACTGGGTCGTCACAATAGACTTAGGAAGGCTTTTTTTTTTTAATGGGCTCCACAAAGTGGAGTAAAGCGGCAGGTCCGAGGTCACAGAACTGAGCCCAACTCAAGTCCTCAGTTGGTCTTCAACTGAGTACTTTTTAATGACAACCTTGAAAAAATCTTGGCTTGGTTCAAGCAGCCAAACATTTGTGAAAACAAGCAAAACAAAATCAATCGTTCCTACCTTCATTTAAGAAAAATGTCCTGTACCTACTATGTGCCAGACTCTCGGGATGTTGGGGGCTGTGGGAAAACATTTCTGGCTGTGACACTTGCCCACAGGTGGGCACTCAAATGATCCAAATCCTTAGCTTTAGAGAAGGAAAAGGTCTGGCCTTTGTTCCATTCTCATCTCCAGTCTCTTGTCTGAGTACCAAGTTACTATGGCGATAGATTCTTGGAAGGGCAGACACAGACAGATGGATAGGTTGATGTGTTTTGCCCAAACATGCAGATACTTCAACAACTGGGTGCTCTGGAAATGCTGAAGTAGTAGAGAACACGCTGTCCTTCAAAGGGGGGTTTTAGCTGAGAAGCTCCAACAAGGAGACATTTTCCAAAACGTAACCAGAGGTGGCAACCATTACCACACAGATGTGTAAAAGAGATGCTATAGAATATGACACACCCAAATTCGATTAGAAGACTTCCTAAAGAGGCAACAAAATCTAACAGAAGAATTAGGCTCCCTAGCCAGGCAGATCCTGGTCCAATTCAGGCTCTGTCACTCTCGGGCTTTGTGACTTTGCAAGGCAGAGCTAGCCTGTGTGTCTCTGCAGGGCTGCGCTGAAATTCCAGGTTATGCGGTTAAGTGCCCAGCCAGCGCCTGACACAGAGAAGGCAGCCACATTTTTAAATTACTCTTACAGTTGAAGCTCTCTACTCCCTTTTGCTCCTATTTCACATACGGCCATACCTGGCGCGCAGCCAACGTTACGAGTGGACATGCCAAGGAGCAGAAGACAGGACACCCTGTTTGTCTGAGCCAGAAACAGAATCCAAGTTTCTATTTGTGGTAGAGGAAAGTAGCAGGTGAGACAGTGCTCGACACTGTGGGAGTCCTCTCATTTGTCCTCGCCACACCCTGGCTCAGATTCCCCTTCTGCCACTTCCTTGCTGTGAGCCTTCAGGCAAATCTCTTTACCTCTTCCAACATCAGTTTTCTCATCTCCAAAACAGTACCTATTTCATAGGGTTGTTGTAAAGACTAAATGGAGAGATACATTTGCGTGCTCAGGGCTTTGCTCAAAGAAGAAATAGGAACTAAGGTCCTGAGGCAGGTGAGTGATGGACCCAGGTGTGCCTGACTCCAAAGCCATGTTCTTTCCAATGTTCCTGTGTCTTTCACCACTAAACACATTACATCTCCAGACAAAGTTGTTCGTCTTGGGACTTACAATGGGAAAGGCTTGGCAGCCTTCCTGAAATGTGTGTCCGGGCAGTGCCTTATCCTGCCCCTTCTGCATGGTGCCAGTCTGTGTGGCTTACCTTTCTGGGCTTCCTCGAAACGATCGTTCTCTGCTAGCCACTGAGCGTAGGGCACATAGATGTCATCTTTAAATTCAGGATGCTTTTCGCCCAGAGCAAAGGCCTGGAGGAAGGAGCAAATGCATTCGTAATAAAGCAGCCCCCGCAGCCCCCACGAAAACACGGCACTTGGCTGAATCCATTAGGGATGTCATATTTTGCCAGCCTGACAACTCAGAGGGAGAGAGCGCCTCTCCCCAACACCCCCAGAAACGCAAAAACAAATCAGCTCTTTGAAAACAAAAGGCAATTAACAGCAATATGCAAGCGACTGGATTCAATAACAACACAGTCTGTTTCTGGACCACAGAAGCAGCACAGAATCGGAAAGATTTTATTTTGAGGGTTTGCGTGGGCTCCTGTAGCGCTGCAAACAGATTTTTTTTAATTGCAAGTGACACCTAAGGAAACAGAATTGACATTATCATCATCCTGCATATTAGCTGTCAAAGATGATGGTGGATTGGTGCTGTACGGACCCAGTGACTGCTTTATCTAAGCCCTAGAACCACTGGTCAGGCCAGGGGAATTGGAAATGAGTCACAGGAGAGAGTTATGTGGTAATGGGGAGAAAGTTTGCCTGATAACACAGCCAGGACTGAATAGTTCCAAGATGTTTTAATTTATGCTGCCTGACAAATCTGATAAATTTATCTTGAGAAATCATTACTGCCTTTTCTCATCAGTGACCTTGTCACCTCACCAAATGGAACCATTCGGAGGACAGACAGGAGCCAGACAAATCACACCCAGGAAAGGCCTCATTCTGGCTCTGTAAACTAGACCATGGTGGGCAGGAGAGGTAAGAACTGAGGGCACAGGGTCTAATCTCCTCGGGGATGAATTCTGATTCAGAGCACAGGCAGCCAGTGAGCTGGAGTGTGAGTTCAAGCCACAGAGGGGACAACACATCGCTGCTTCTGCAGCCTCCCCCCAACCGCCTCTCTCACCGGCCTGGCTAATTCTGGCCCTGGGGGTGTGGCAGGTAGGCGAAGAGGAGGAGCTGACCCCTGAAAAAGCTTTGGCAGCCTGTGCCTAACAGTACAAGCGACATTTTCTGCCAAAATGCCACCCAGCAGGTTTTAAATGTCATATAGGTGTGTCGCCACATCGGAGATGCGTCAGCCTGTGGTGCTGGTCAGAAGCAACTCAAACCAACAGCAGGCACTGGGGGCTGTTGTTAACTCTCACATCTCCGTTCTCTATCACAGGGCTGGCACAGAGCCAGCAGTCCAAAAAGATTTTCTGAATCAATGAATGAATGAACAAACAAATGGAAAGCTAATACTGAAAGATTCTCCAAGATACTCTAGCTCAGAGAATTCAAGGTTAAGTCTCCCAAATGCCTGCCAATGTTCATTCCTACAATGAGGCGTCTCAACCCCAAAAGCCCCCTGTGGCCCATGGCTCAGGTGGGGCCCCCTAACCTATGAGGCGTGCCCTACTCTCACCTCATCCCAGCGCTGGGTCTCCACGTGCAGCTGAACCAAGGACTTCAGGTCACCAATCTTTAGGTAGGTCTCGGCAGCATAGCCAGGGTTATCCAGCTTCTTGAAGTAGTGGGCGCACATCAGCAGGGGCTCCCGCTCGGCCTTGTCCAGCTTGCGGGCAATGTCGATTAACCTGGAGAGGGAAATGCACAGGGAGAAGTGGTATGGGCTCTTGTGTCTTCTCAAAGGCAGGTTCTATGTCCATTCATGTCGATGTCCCCAGTGCTCAGTATGGTGCCACAGCCCCTGGTGCTTGCGGGGGCGGGGGGGCGGGGGTGGGGAGTATTAAATGAGAGCACACACACTTCCGGAAACAGTGCCCAGTGACCAGGATACGCTGCCTACTAAGGGACACCTTCCCTCTCTGCCCCCATCTCATGTGCCTTTCAGAGTTACTAATCCACCCAGTAGGATCTGGAGAGAGAAATGAACATCTACTGACCACCTACTATACCAAGCATGGCACCATAAGCTTTCACATGTGATCTCGTTGACTCTCCACCGCCCTAAGAGGCAGTACTATCATTCCCATTTTACAAATGAGAAGACTAAAGGCTAGGGTAGAAGGTAAAGCAATGTGCCTAAGACTCTGCAGCCAGAAGTGACAGAGTGGTCTTCCCACCACGGTTTGGGGAATTCTCATGAGAAAAGAGGCATGAGAATTATTCAGTGACAGGACCTCTAGAGGAAGGGGCATGTGCGGGGCCTTCTCTGAGCTCTGAAAGAAAGTCCTGCAGGAAATCTCGACTGTGCCTCTCCTCCTGGCCGAGGTGCTAACCACGGGTGAGGGGCCGTAGGGACCACTGGCTCACCACTTCTTCCCAGTGGTGACTGGCTCTCCCACTGCTTGTGGGGACACAGGGGCTGGATGGAATGTGCTTGTTCTTTCTGTTCAGGCCAGGGTTTGGAGTAAAATCAGCTCTCCCAGGGTTTCGAAAGGGGTCCTACCCAGCTTGCTCTCTGTGAGAAAGGAAGGGGAAGCAGCTGTAACAGATCCCTGTCTCAGAGACAGGCAAGCTCAGGGAGGCCTGTCAATCTGTACTTAGAATAATAATGGCATCTAAAAATAACACTTCTCAGCAGAGAAATGGCACATTTTTAGGGAAAGGTGGCACAGACAACCCGTTAGAGCCCCCTCAGCCTCACCCATCAAACCAAATGTCCCTGGAAGAGAGGAACCTTTTACAGCCAGATCTGGAAAAGGGCAAAACATGCTGAATGTCTTTTTCTTGAACTAGTTAAGTCTCTTCTCAAGGTAACCTGATACATATCAGTTGCAAAGAAAGTGACATAAAAAACTAAAGGAGACAGCGGGACTTAAATCGGCCTGGCTCTCTGCTGTGCCATCTCTTGGGGAAAAGATCAATTTGGGGGTGGGGTGCAAAATCTGCGCCTCTTCAAGAAACTTTATTCTTGGACACATACACCAACCACATAGTGGGGTTCACAGGGGTGATGTAGTCATTAACCAGCCCCTCTCCCTCCCCAGGTCCACTGCTACCTATGGGCCACGGTGTGGCTTACAGAACCACTAACAGCCTTTAGGGCTCAGACTGAGCTGACCTTAGGAACTGCTCCCTCACCTGTTCTCCTTTAACAGTGTGGCAGTGTGCGTTCACATACGCACATGCGCTCACACACACGTGCACACACACATACACGTGTACGAGTGTGAAGCCCACTTTCCCTGACCTCCCCCTGGAGGGCTGATGCTCTAAGACCCCAAGACTGACTCCATCCTCTCTCTGACGGCCCCGCCCAAGCCTGCTCTGCCGCTGTTGTCCAGCACAGTGAGGGCCACTGCCAACCACCAGGCCCAGAGCTCCGAGCTGGCCTGCAACCACCTGGCCTGGCCTCGCCCTGACAACCCTGTTTCGTTGGGTCCTGTCGGTCCTGCCTCATCCATGCCCCTCTCACTCCCTCGGACACCATATTTCTCCCTGGTCTACTGCACTGGCCACTTATCCAGTCTCCCCTACTCTACTTTTCTCTCCGTTCTATACCCACCGCCTGAGTGGCCTCCGACAGCACAGCCCTGACCGAGGGGTCCTCACTCCCTACTGAAAAACCTAAATGACTCAGTTTGGCATTTGAGGCCCCTCTGGCGTGGCCAGCCCAGATCCCCCTGCCTGCGGCCAGCTGTCCTTCACCCTGCCACTCCTACGCATTTCATTCCAACCACGGCTGACCCATTTGGTTTGTACTCTTCTTCAGGCCTGCACGTCCTGCCCTTTTCTACCATCTCTGCCTCTTGAAATTTATCAAGGCCTTCACGTGAAGACTACCTCCTAGGAGAAGACATCTACGGGTCCTCTCATGAGAATTCATGTCTCCTTCCCTGATGTGCTAGCAATTTTTCTTGTTCTTTTTCAGGTCCTACCATTATAGGTGTCATGGGCATTGAAGTTGGTCAGATTAATTTGAAGCTCAGCTTCATAACTCCCCAGTTATTTGGCCTTGTATGATCACTTGGTCTTCATTTGTAAGATGGGCATGAACACCCACGCTTAGAGTGTGTGTGAGGGTGGGGGGAACCAAGTGCCTGCAAAGTACCGCGGTGCCTGGCTCACAGGGAGGGCTCAGGGAATGGCAGCTCCAATGCTTGGGTGTCTCACCCCTCCTCAGTCCCTCCCACCCTTTTCCCCAGAGATTCACTAAGCTCCTCAAAGGCAGCGAATGCCTCAATCTTTGTGTTTCCCAAAAACCTAGTCATGACAACATTCAGATTAGATAGTTAGAGGAATACTATTTCTTTCTTTGTCAGTCAAAATCAAGAGCTGACATGAAAAGACATGCTGCCAAATGCTTCTTGGGGCAGGGACTGAAAACCTACATGTCAACCCAGCCATGGTCGCCACTGATCTCTATGGCCTTGACATGCTCTCCTGCTGAGATGTACATCTCCACGGCAGCTTTGGGCTCGTTGATATTTCTAGCCCAGTCAGCCTGTTTGGTGATTAGCATCTTTGTTTCTTTGGGGTCTCCAGATCCAAGGAAATCCTGAGGAAGCACAACAAACAAAAACACTCCGAATTAGAACTTCCTCCTGCCAGCATTACATCAGGCTGCCAAAAGCTGGAGCAAGGAAGGGCTCCATTTGGCTGAAGCAGGCGATCAGGATGCAAGTGTGAGCCCATCCCTGCATGGCTAACTTGGGGGCAGTCCCAGGTGTCAGCAACAAGTGCTCACAGGCTGTCCCGCAGGTGCTCTGGTGGGGGTACTGGGACAGTGTCAAGGCCTATGGGTCTCAATGTCTCCTGCCCTTCCACTAAAGGACATTTGTTCTTCAGCTAAACAACACTTTCCAGACTCCTTGCAGTACTGTACACAAACTCTGCCGTATGGAGGGTTTGTGATCTCTATTTCTTTCTCATAAGAGTTTGATGAATGTATGGCTATTCCTACATAGTGACTCTACAATCTGGTCTCACAATTTTGAATATTTGGACCTTTAAATTTAAACAGACAAAACGATTTAGAGTTAGGAGAGCCCCTCAGTCCCGTCCCTTCCATCACCACACCATACTTGGAAGTACTATTCACATGTTTTCTGGTTCTAGTCACATTCTGTTGCCTGAACTTAGGGCATCATCCCTCTGGTTTCTCGCCCAGCTATTTGCCTAGGGTAGATAAGGAAGACAAATGTTTTTGGTTAATTACTTCACAACTGGATAGTATCACAGTGTCTGGACATCAGGTCTGCATGAGTGGGGACAGCAGGAGGCCATGATGGATCTAAGGCAAGGGACAAGGTTCTGGAGAGAACCTGTGAAGGAAAAGGCCTGTTAGACTAAAGGAGGCTCCTCCAGAGGCTCAGGGGTCAAGTCTCAGGGCCTCTGTTCCTTCCACCACAACAGGGGAGCCTCTGAAAGGCAAAGCCCAGCTTCCCCGATTGGCCCTTGCACGCGTGAGCAACAGCCTCAGAAAAATCACCTCTTTTCAGGATACAGTTACCCAAAATATATATGTGGGAGTTTGTCATAGTTGAGGCAGCTTTGGTGCTGACATTTTTAAAGGTGGGGCTTTTCACAAAGGGAAATTGAGAGCACTGAGAGCCCAGATCTGCATTACTAGTAAGAAGCGGTTTGTCTTAGGAATAATGTACCCTGCAGAGAGTGCGCTGTGTCAACCCCACAGAGTATAAAAAAAGCACTCCTTTCCCCATGATTAGCACTCATTTGTCAGGAAAATACAGTCAATGTATGCTAAAAACCTACTTGAGCAATTAGCTCTCTTTTCTTTTCCATTTGCTTTCAGGCTAATTGTGTAGCCCCTAAAATAATATATTAGATTGACCAAAGACAGCCAACTGTTTTAAGGGCAGGAAAGAGCGTCAGTGACCCTGACGCTGGGGATCCAATAAAAGGCAGGCCCACCTCAGTGGTCCCTGGGGATCCGATAAAAGGCAGGCCCACCTTTGGTCCCTCTGGAGTTCACAAAAGAGAAGGGGCTTGGAAAGCAGCACTATCTGAAGGTGCCTAGTCTGGGCCATTACAGACACAGTTTTCACTCTTGGCAGCTACTATAACACGTACTCCTTATGCCAATGCAAAGCTGGAAACTCTGCGAACCTGGTTGGTTAAATGCGGTTTGCAGCTCGGAAAAACAGGCATCATAAGAGAACAAAAATGTCCGTCAAAGTGAGTGCTCAGTGGACTTGGGGTCACATGACTGTAGTAAGAAGGGTGGGAAACCAAAAGTGAGCCATAAATTTGGGTCGTCAACAAGAAGACCAGCCAGGCACACAGCTCACAGGCTTGAAGGGGCCTCCTCTAGCCCAACAGCCCAGTTTCAGGAGCTCTGATCTAATTGAAGCTGAGTCTAAATGGTTCCTTCAAGGCTCAACAAACTGGGTTTTCAAAGGTTCTTTGGTTCCATGAAGCTAATTTACACATTATCTGGGGCCATGGTAAAGACTTTGCCCTGGAGTGGACAGAAAGAGGCTGTGCTGAGTGATGAATGAGACTAAACAGTGTTCTCATGCTTGGTGATTTTGATAAGGACCTACTACATAAGAGTTAAGAGCATTATAATTCCCTTTATCACCATATAAACATGTCACTTATCCGGGAAGCATACAATTTATTTGTACGTGGGAATGTAATTTAAAAATTTTCTGAAAACCAGATTGAATCTTGGGAAGCAATTTTCAAATAAACAAAAACATGCCATGTTAATAAGTACTGTATCCCCCCACCCCCGACATGATGTGTACGTACACATTTTCTCAAATTCAAACTATTGGTGGGGGAGGGGATTGAAATGAAACCAAGCTACTTGGAATTATGATTTTAAAAAACTACAACCAAAAACAACCTCCAGAGTATTTACCTTCACAGAGAGGCAGACCAGATGGAGTGTGTAAATGGGCTGTATTTCCGGGTGGGAGACTATGGGTGCATAAAGCCCACCCAAAGTGTGAGGAGGGGCCTCCGTGTAGGGGCAGGAGTGAGGCCGACCAGAGGGAGGTCTGAAGAACAGCCACTCTGTGGTCGCGCTTGGCCCCTCTCATTTTCCTAACCTTTTACAGCTTAGCCTTTGTGAAAGGCTTTCTCAGACATTATTTTGTGCAATTCTCAGAACTAAGCTGAGCTGCAGCTATGCCGCTCTTCAAGAGGAAAATGGAGTCTTAGCAAAGTCAAGAGCTGTTCCCCAAGTCACCCATAGAAGGACCAGAACTCACACTGGCTCTCGGGTGCTAAGGCGAAGCATTGTTGATTGCACCACAGCTGCCTACTGGGAGTTTCCAAAGGTTCCAAAGAACAACCACAGCCAATCTCTCCTAATGCCTAAATTCTACCCCTAGGATTCAGTCCTTTAGCTAAAGTTTTGGCCTTGGTTTGAATTTGTTATCCCCAGAAAGAAATGCACTGATTTGGGTGTTTTCAGTATGAATGCAGTGTCACATCGTGTATACGTGTATTGGGAATACAAGAGGCATGGAAAAAAGTTGAAGAGGGCAAAATGGGGGAACCTGAAGCACCCAGATCTGAGGGATGGAATGAAAGCACCACCACGGTGAGGAGACAGGCTGGGGACCAGGTGCTCGTCTAGGTACCGATGACCAGAAACTCCTGGGCCATATCACAGTGCCCCAGACACAACCTCCAGCCCCAGGACCTCACAGATGGTGGAAGATAAAAGAACTGCAGCTACCTTCAGGAATATAAGAGCCAAAAAAACATGGGGAGGATTTTCCATTTGAACTTGTGAGCTAGATAATTGCCATTCATAGCCACTAATTGGTTGTGGCTGATGACTCATTTAATAACATTCTGAAGCCCTTTCTGACATTACCAGGAAACGGCAGGTGAACAAAGGCATCTCCTTGGTTGCTCGATGTGCCCAAGGCTCTTTTCACCTTCCATTAGGCTAAACTGCAAGTGTCCTGATGATCTGGGATCTACTGTGGGACTCATGTTCACACGAGCCATCAGGAACCGGCTCCAGGAAAATCTCTTGCACGTACCCACTCCTGTTGAGCCCTCCAAATGCAAGGGGACCTCTCCACCATCACCCATGCAGATGATGTGGGAGCCACACTGTACTCGCCCAGGTGGTGGGGGGCACACTGTGCAAGCACTGGGGGGCAGGGACTCTGTCATGGCATCTCCGCGGACCAGTCAGAAGGCCAGTACCAGTCAGACGGCAGGTGCTTAGGAAACCTTGGCTGAAGTGAACCACACCGTCCTGTATGAGGATGGCAGAACCACTTATGCCTGAGGACACTGATTTTCAGTAGCTTCAAAGATTTAAGAGAATTTGTGGGAGACGGCCCTGATGCCTTGAACCCTGAACACTTAATGAAGGGATTCTGCTGGTTCAGAGTCAGTCCCTCCAGCTCTGTCACTGACAAAGGTCTGAACTGTCGTATTCTGTTCCTTTGATGTAGCCCTGGAGGGTCAGCTGTAGGTCAGCTTCAATCACAGGCCACGGACGATGCCTTTGCTTACCAGTTTGCCCACACCCTTTCTGAGGCCACTGTGGCCATTGTTATCTTTAGTCTGCACCACCTCTTGGGGCAGGCAGCTCGACACCACAGTGTCAGAACACTGGCGCGTTCCCGTGGCAGCTGAGGATGTGGGAGGGTTACCTTGGCATACTCAAACATGCGAAGGTCAGTATACATGTCGAGTGCGAGGTTCTCGTGCCCGCTCCTCCTGTACAGTTTGGCAGCCTCATGGAACTTCCCCTGGTAGGAAAACACATCTGCCAGAAACAAGTCATTGTTGGTCTCTCCCCGCTTCTTCCTCTCCTGGAAAAATTAGAAGCACAGGAAATGGCCTCTGCAGCCATGGCAGGAAGCAGCCTTTACAAAGGTTAGATGTTACTATTTCAAGTTAAGCCCCTGGGCCTTCCTACTGGAACCTACACTTGGCTCTTGGGCTGTTGTGTCTCTCACCTAGGTTTCGGGTGGGAATGCTTGACAACAAAAGCAGATTTTTTTTCTAGATGAGTGAAGATCAAAAGAGGTGCAAACTTTTTTTTTGTTTAATGGAAAATTCTCAGGGCTGCTTTCTTGTATATTCTTCTAAGAAAACAACTGCATACTAAGGATGGTGTGAGTGCCCACTCCTTGGTGTCCCCCAAGTTCTCAAGATCTCTTGTCTCCAGGCCTGGTTTGGCCCAGTTATGACTCATGATGATGGCAGACAAGGAGAAAGTTGAGGGTTTCTTCTCAAGAAAAAGACCAACGAAACAAGATAACGAGCCTTACTATGTTCCTGTCTCTAAAGTGAAGGTGAGTGATGCCACATGCCGAGCATTCACTACTATTTCCCACAGGGATCCAAGGGTGGGTACTGTGTGTGACCCAAGTGTCACATTGAGAGAAGCTAAGATTCAGAAGAAGAGCAGGTCAAGGTCACACAGAGCTGGCATTTGGACTCGGTCTGAGTCTAGGTGCTCTTTGTACCACATTCCACCACCTTTAGAAATAAGTGATGGCCCCCAACACACCTATATGTGCACAGACATGCATGTATGCACACATACACACAGGTGTGTGCACCCACAGACACGCAGTACTGAGGATGAAGGGAAATAACTGACACACTCCTTCCTCCTGTGTTAGGAAACATTCATTAGTCTACAGCTCAAGTATTTGCAAACACTCAATAGCACCCGATCTCTCATCTCCAGCAGTTTCCTTTTGCTTGTTTTCTAGCAAGTGTATCACAGTGGAGGAAGATGAGACATTGAGTCAAACTCCCAGACAAGCTGGTGAAAGTTTTAACAGCTGGAGGCAACATGCTTTCCCACTGACAGAAATAATTTTAAAGACCAAAAAGAAAACTATACATAGTTTAAGCTAATCAGCCAAATAAACTAATACCTAATTGTAGGAAATGGATTAAAGTCTCGCAGTGAGATAAAGAAATAGGTTTCACTAGGCATGGAATTTAGGCCATATCCATTCCAGGCCACAGGAGATCAACCATGATCAAGGAAAATGATTTTCATCGTCAGTATGTGTGAAGCCATATGGATAGATTCTCTTCTTCCTGTTATTAGTACAGTTACATCTCACCTATCAAAGGAGCCTAGTTAGGAACCTCAGTTCTCTGAATAATGCCGAATGCCTAGAGGCAAGCAACTAAGGCCTTCAAACAGCCAAAATGGATCACTCAAGGGCACTTTACTTTTTTCAACAAACAACTCTTACAAGTTTGCTTTGACTGTCCAACTCATAGCACACTAGAAGAGGCAATAATAGTAAGACAGAAACTCAGTAAAACCCGATAAATTATGAGGTGGGTCTCAGAGAGGTCACTTATCTGTGCAAAGAGAAAAACCATGTCCCATAGCTTTAGATTAGGGCCCCTAGATCCAGACTAGTTGATTCCCAAATGTCATCCCTGATCATAAGCCATACTGGGCATTATGGGTAGACAGCTCTGAACAAATCGTTCACCATACAGGTAAGTAAGCAATGGAAGACACAGACACTCCTTTATGATGGCGCTGGAGGAGGGATGGGTGTGTGAGTGGGTTGCACCAGAGCAAATTCTTAGATAGCGGCTTGGCCTAAAGACAGCGTGAGGTTGGGAAATAGAACTGGCTTTGGATTTGAACCACGCTTTTGCCTGTGGAGCGTTGGGGACATGACCTAGACTTTCTGAGCCTTAGTGTCCTTATTTATCCAATAGGGATAAGAACAGTATCTGTCTCATGAAGTCGTTGTAAAGACTTAAAAGTATACACATTGATCATGCTTGGGCAGAGCAGACACTCGGCAAATAGCAACAATTATTATGCTTAGCAGGCTGTGAGCTCCTGCAGGCCTCTCTTTCACTCAGCTCTTTGCCCACTGGGCTCAGCACAAGGCCTGGCCCACAACAGGTGTTTATTATGCTGAAGTGAATGGAAGGGACAAGACATTTGCTGATTTCCTCACTGCTTCCATATGGGAATTCAAATATATCTCACATTCCCATGGCCTCACAATAAATCTGTTCAGGAGAAAAAATATGTATGCTTTTTTACAGACTAGTCAGACAGCTCTAAGATACACAAGAATTAAGAATATGGTCTACCATCACCTAGCAAATGGTGCTCATAGAACCAGCCTCTTTAGCCCGCCCAGCCCCCTTTCTGGGTTTGGATGATGAGGATGGTGTTCTCAGCCAGGAATGGTGGGCTGGGGGAGGGCTCCAGAGCTCCTGGGTGCCCAGTTCAGACCTCCATCCACAGGCCCCATTGCTACAGGTGGGGCATAGATCATGGGGACTTGGGAAATGCCTTCTACACTGGCACATTATTGAAGCCTTAGAGGATGGTAACCAGCTACTAACCAGTTACTGAGGACCTGTTTAATCCTCTCAGCAACCCTGAGAGGTAGGTCTCACCCCAGTTCACAGACAAGAAACCAAAGTTCAGAGAGATTAGGAACCTACCTGCCTCCCCCAGCTACCAAGTGACAGACTGTACTCCTTGCTTCCGTGTGCTGTCTTCCTCCACATGGCATTCTGCCCCACCCCCACCCCAGAGCAAGGCTGTGGCCCTGATACCCAGACACCACTGGGTTCTGTTCACATGTCCCCAAGGCTCTCGGCTGCTTGAAGAGCTTCCTGTAAACCACTGATAGCGAGTCTATGCTTCATTGAGAAGGAAGAACACTTCATCTTTACCTCAATGCTGTTGATGAGCTCTAAATATCGGAGGTCTTGTACTCTGGTGAAGGCCTACAGGGGAAGAAAAAAATGAATAAAATCAGCTGCCTTCTGGGTTTCAAAAGTGGGTGATTGGCTGGGGGTGGGAAGTCAAGCTTTAGAAAGTGAGTCGGTAAGTAGGGGAAAGAAGCAAGCATTGATTAATCACTGTGTGTTCAGGAGGGTTATACCACCCAGTAAGGCATGGCTTTATCCTCGGGATTAGTCCGTACAAAGAGGAGCAAAGAAGCCCTGGTTGCATCAATCACTTCAGGATTAGGTAAAATGAGACTATGATACCGCAGTCTGCAATGGTGCCTGCTTAGAGAAATCTCTATGCAAAAGGGAAGAACAAGCCAGTCTCACACTGAGGCAATGGCATCGGAGCAGAGGTGGGGAAGATGTACTGACTGAGGAGAAACTGCATGTACATCTTGGTGACTTGGATGGAAACCAGGAGATAGCTATGCTTACCGACTGCATAAACAAAGGGCACCCAAAGCCCACAGTACTGTCACTGAGGGAGAGGAGGAGGGGAAAGTCAAGAAGGAATAAAGATGGTTTCTGGAAGGAATGGGGAGATAGGGAATGAATCACTCTAAGTCCTTGGAAGGCAAACTCTTGCATAAATTCTTGTCTTGGACTCACAGTAAAGCTAGAAACTTGAAACTATAGGCTGCTGTAAGTTTTTAGGTATCTCTCTTCAGGCAGATTGATGTCAGTCTAAGCCTCTTTTGCTGCTTTCAGCTTCTGCAAGGGGTTTAGAGGACCATAACCCACCATGTCAGGCTCATCTTCATGGGCTGACACATACCTACGGAAGGCAGCAGATCCAAGAGCCCTTAGAATGTGAAATGCAAAAGGACAACCCTGGCCACTTGCAGCCTCAACTTAGCTGCATAACATCCTACATCCTAAAAAGACTTGGGGAAATGAGCAAGTTGCCCAAGCCTCTGGCTGGCTCACAGAGGACCACAATGTGACTTCATCTTTTCATCCAACAGGGCTGGGGACCCAGAGGGAAATATGACTTGGCTCTTGTCCCCCTCCCCAATTCAGGGGCTCATATTCTAAAAGGGGAAAGAGGCAGATTAAACAGATCATTAAATCTATCTGAGATAAGAGCTATACGAATATGAACTAGATGCCCTGCAGAACACAGATTCATTGCCTGAGCACAGGCAGTAGTGGAAGGCAGGATTAAAAAAGCATCACACAGTGGGAACTTGGTAAATGGGTATTCTTGAAGAGGAATTCCTTGAAAGGGTAAGGCAGGTATCACATGAGAAAAAGGATGGAGGGCTAGGAGCAACTGTGTTCCTTGGTGGAGGTCTTATAAGCTATCTTCTAGGTCTGGGCTTCTGTAAAGCAACATGAGAGGGAAATCTGGAATGTCTAGCAAAGGGGCAGAAAGGAAAGATGGAGCATTCTAGGTCTTAGTCCCAGCTGAGGGGGCCCTGGAGCGACTTCCTCCCTGCCACTGTGAGAAATCTGTTTCCAAGTTCCTTCAGCCCTGACGCATTCTGCAGAGTCAGGGGTGTACTGGTCGTAGTGGTCAGTCACAAGGTCGGTGAATAACTTCAGTGGAAGGTAAATGTGGGAACGGAGAAGCATTTGCACTTCTGCTCAGGGCAGCGATCTGGGCAAAAAGCAGCTCTCCACTGCCATCTAGTGGGAATAGTGGTCTCTCGCAGGGAACCGCTCTCCACCTCATGTGTGCTTGAGTGACTTGGTAAAGCGGAACAAGAAAGGCAGGGGATTAGGGATTTGTATAAAATGATCAAGTTCTAGTCTATGATCAAAATCCTGTGGCTTTAATATAATAATTTCTACTTTCAGGGAGTGTTTTTGGGGGATACAGAATTAGGGGTGGGTGTTAAACAAATTTAAGTTCAGTTTAGTTTTTATCCATTCGAACATTTGCTGAGCACTTAACACTGTGCTAGGTACTGCTGCCTGATTTCATTTCAGGCTAAAAACAAACAAAACATATTCTAGGAATCCTTTGTTGCTCTTCAGTCCTCCCGAGAGGGTAGGGAGGGGCAGGAGAGGGAAGCCCCCTCCATGGAAATGTTTCCTCCCTCTTCTGCATTCTTAAAGCCTTCCTCTACTACTACTTTTCTGATGCGGTAGATTGAAAAATATAACACAGACAATTATTTCATAATTATAATTGTCCTTGTTTTAATAACAGGTAGCGTTGGTACAACCACTGCTAGTTTTAGAATCCCTTTCACAAAGTGACGGGGCTAAGCGTGACGACACCGTCAGGCAGACTTGGCAGCTAGTGTCTTCGCCATCCCCACCGCAGAAATGGGAAGACGGAAGGGCCATCCAGACTGTGCACGGCAGAGCTGGTTCTCAGCCAGGCGTCTCGATCCTAGTCTGGTGTCGGTCTTCTCTCTTCTCTTGCCTACAAGCCTTGACCTAGCATGGGGGGTGGCGTCACACATACTTCTGCAACCCCTTTCCTCCCAGCTTAGTAGTATGGGCAAAATAGTATCTGATTAATTGGCTGTGGGAAGATAAAGACAGAAGGGAGGAGTAGGGGAGAGGGGGTTGGAAGTCATTCCTTTTCCCCACACTTCGGGTTCCAGATGGAAATCCAACTCAGAGACATAGCTGAGCTTTTTCTAATGTGTGGAAAGGGTCAAATGTTTTCAGCCATTTCTGTCGTTTTAATAGACTGAGCCAGGAAATGACACTGTGAATTAAGGCCATGAATCAAGCCATGAAGGTATGTAAGGAGTGGCATTACTGTCAGAATCAGAAAGCTCGACCATCTCTTCCACCATACTTAGTAAAATGCCAAGAAAAACAGCATTGTGTAATAAATGGCCTAATACCAATAAGTGCTTGTACCAATAACAAAAGCTACCATTTATGGAGTGCCTATTATGTTCCAGGCTTTTAGCTAGGTGCTTTACATAAATGATAGCTAATAAGAGTGACAGCTAGAATCTACCGAATGCTTCTCCTGTGTTGAGCTTTACAGGAATTATCGCATTAAACCCTTCTAACTTTGTGAGAATGGGGCCCGTCATCACCCTAATTAAACAATGAGCAACCTTAGAAAGGCTGTTACCTCCTCAGGCTTACAGGTAGGAGGCGGCTTGTCTGAGACCCAAACCAGATCAGTCTAACTCCAAAGTCCACTGCACAATGCATCTGCTTCTCCATTTGTCACCTGGACCCCCTTCTGCCTCCTCAAGGGAAGGATCCTTCAAAGATCAGATTCTAGCTTATGCGGACTAGATGCTTACCTTCTTTGCTGTGTCAAACTCTAATCCTTCTAAAGCTTCCATGGCCAGCTCGCGCCAATCAGTGTCTGTCACGCCCAAGCAAGCAATCTGGTAGGCTTCTTTGAACATTTTTCTATCCAGGTACTGGTACATCGGAGCAGACTGTAGGATTTCATCAAAAGGAAAGAAGATTGTTTTCAGAGCAAGGAAAGAGTCAAATTCATGGAAAGCCTGACTCCAGATGTGTATACCAACTTAATTACAAAGGCCTGCAGAGCAATGCTCAAGGGTTAACCAGTACCTTTCTTAGCCACAGCCCAGCCTGCCCAACTGCCTTCCACTCTGCCATACCCTTTCATAGTCGAACTATTGTCTTCAGCAGCACAAATCACCCACCCAGCCTCCCCTGTACCACCAGCTTTCCCCACCTCTGGGCCTGCCTCACCATAGATGTCACCCTCATCCGAAATGCCTTTGCCCCTCCTCTCCCTCTGGAAAGTACCTATTTGGCTTTCAAGGCCCTATTAAAATGTCACCTCTTCTGGAAAGTCTTCACTGACCCCTCAAGGAAAGGAGTCTGAGCTTCCTCTGCCCTTTGTCCAGATCTCCGGTTGTGTTATAATTACAAGCCTGTCTCCCCACAAAGCTGGGTACAACCTGAGGGCAACAGTGGGGTTGTACTGACCTCCCTTAGCAGGTCCACAGTCTACATTTGCAGGAGGAATGAACAGTGTTACTGTGAGGAAGGAGTCTGGGAAGACCTCCTACAAATAGGGCCAAGAAAGCTTCTTACCCCTAGAAAAATAAGTGACTTGCTCCAAGTTACCCAGGAAGACTCTAGACACACCTCTGCTAGATCCTTGGTGCTGGGAGCCTTTCTACCATCCCTCCTTCCAAGTGGGGCTACCTTGCTGTGATATCTGTGAATAGTTCCTTCTCTTCTTAGGTTTACACAGTGCTCTTACATCTGTCCCTACAGCCCTGTATTGTAGATATTATCACTCCCTAATTACAGCCCGGGAAACTGAGACTCAAGGAGTGCAACTGACTTGTCTGAGGACACATACATGGAACATTTGGGGCTGGAGCCTGGAGCGGCCTGACTCCAGGTTCTTGAATCCTTCCTGCCTCCAGGATGTGTATGTGTGTATACACAACGAGTGCGAGCTGGACCTGGGCATCTTTCATAACAAGAGGCCCTGCCTTTGTTTTAGTCCAGTCAGTGTGCTGAAGGGAACTACATCTCTCCTGGATTCGTGGGCAGTAGAGATCAATCAGTCGGTACCTCTGTGCTAATGGTTCCCAAATGTGGAACTGGAAGTGCTGTTTTCTCCATTTGGGGCCTTTATCCTCGAAATTTCCTGTCTCATTTTTTTAGCTTTAGAGTTAGAGGAAATTTTTTTCTTTTCAAGCCATTCTACCCTCTGAAAGCAAGATGTGCTCATCTTTCCCACCGTTTCACCCCACCCACCTTACCTCACTTCAGGGGGCAGCAGGGTTTTGATGGGGGAGCAGCTAAGCTAGAATCTAGGCCTGGCTCTGCCATATCCTAGCTATGTGAATTTTGGGGTAAATTAACTTCTGTTTAGATGCCCTGCCCAGCTCACAGGCTACCATGGGCAAACAAGAAGAGTACTCTGAAAATGATAAAGTGCTGAGCAAAAAGTGAGCATGGTCATCACTTCCACAATATTTTCACAGCTCCTAACCATCTCCCAAACTCTCTAGACTTGTTCCCACCCCCAACTTCCCTCCGTTTGAAACACCCTCACTGTGCCTCTCTGCCTTTCCAGACCTTTCAGGGCTCAGATCAAGTGTCAACACCTCCTGGAAGCTTTCTCAAACTCCCCATGCACAATTAGCTTCCCTTTCTAAACTCCTTTAGCAAGCACCCTCTGTTCCAATTTAGTTCTGTTTTGGAGTGTTTGCTATTTTAAGACTGTTAATGACAACAACAATAATAATAGGAATTGGACCCCACAAAACCTGAAAGATGGGTATTTTTAACCCCACTGCACAGAAAAGAAGTGAGGCCCCAGAGAGTGAAAGTTGTTCAAGGTCACAGCTGGTTTAGGTGGCAGAGTCCTAACTCAAAGCCAGTATTTCTTCTAAATAGTACAACTTCTCCCCATGCTGAATGCCTCATGAGGGTGGGACAGAACTAGAACAGGCTCATCGGAATTGAGCATCTGACAAATGGTTAACTTTTGGGCTTGCCTGGGAGGCACAATCTGAGAATGGGAGTTTTAAAAATACCCTAACTGAACAAATGCCCTCTTAGCTCTATTTTATTTTGAGGTTACATTCCAAGCATGAAGTCACCACCCGCCCTGAGAAGCCCCACCAGGGCTTGCCGCCCTACTTGGCAGCCCTGACAAACCCCTTGTTCTTGCACAAGATGATGTAAATTTCGAAAGGAAACCAGAAATCCCCAGAGTGGGTCTGATGCTTTCTCCCTCCTCTCCAGGCCAAACCCACAGGATGGCTGGAGGCAAAAGCAACAGATAAATAGCCTTTGTTTTGAGGCTGCCTTTCCTAACCCTTGGCAGTTCTGATCTGCTGCATCAGCAGGATGGCCTTGGTGCAGCCATGGGGAGACTCTGGCTTCTGAATCTTAAGAGCTTGGCAGAGGAAGCCCTGGACCGCCCCTTTGGCTCCTCTTGGCGGGCCAAAGTCAGGGAGCAGCAAAGTGCATTTATTTTTGAGGTCAGGATGGCAGTTTTGAGAGAATGTTCAATCAGCATAGCCTGTCTGGCCAGATTGAGGAGGACTGGGTTTCTGGTGGATATGGTGCCTGGGTTTGGGATGGGGAGCACATGAGGACCGCAAGGAAACAGACTACAAGGGCTGTTCTTGCTCCTCCTCCTGTAGCTACTTCCACCCGCCTCTCTTCCTTCTTTTTCTTGCTTTCTATTTTTCTTTCCTTTTCCTCAGGTCTGAATTCCACTAACATTGAATGAACTGCTCTGTATCAGGCACTAATAACTTTGGCAGCAATGAGCTACAAGGATGTCATCAGCTTAAGAGAAGAAATGGACTCTAGTCCTACCCTTTACAAGAAGCCAAGCTAGGGAGAGTAAGGGAAGGCGGGGCGTGTGGAGGGAACACAGATTGATGCAGCTTAGCTAAAATGCAATCTGGAAATGTGCTTAAAAATCTTTCAAATGTAGCCTAAATAGCCTTTGGCCCAGCAGTTTCACTTCTAGGAATTTACACCAAGAAGCTAAGATGGGATAGGTACAAAGACTTAGCTAGAAAGATATTCATTATCTACAATAGCAAAAATGCTGCAAACAGCATATCTAATAGGTGCTGGATAAGCAAGCTGTGGAAGAGCCACAAAACAAGACAAAAAAGAGCCACTGAAAATAATGTAGGGGGGTTGAGGGGGAGGCAGCAGGGAAGGCGGTGTGGTTATAATAAAAGGGTAATCCAACGCCAGGGATCTCATGGGTTGTTGTAGGTGAATGTACCAACCAATACAGGTGATAAATTTGTACTACAGTTTTACAAACTGTTAGCAGTGGGGGAAACTGGGAAAGTTGTAAAAGGGATCTCTGTATGATATTTTACAATTATATGTGAACCTACAATCATCTTTGGATTCAAAACTGTTAGAGAAGTACATGTATTATATTGACATGGAGCCATGTTTCCAGTAGACTGCTGAGTGAAAAAGTCAGATCACTAGTTGATAACTAATAATCCATACAAAGTGATAAGTCTGTAATATGTAAATGTTAGGTTAAATCAGAAGATGGAAATAGAGAATTAAGTCTCTCTTATTTATGGTCCACATTCAGTAAAGTAAGTACAATAAATCTCAGGTGTCATCTATAGGAGCAATACCTATAGATAAAATCACAAAACAGTATTTACAGTACAATTCTACTTTTGTTTTAAAATGTTTCTAGGAAATCACATATTCATAATTGTATATCATGCATATATTACATATACATATAAAAGAAGTCTGACTAGATATATTCCAAAATATTTTACAAGTGATTCTCCCTTGAGGATGGGATTCTGAGGGCTTATCTCACCTTGTTTATTTCTATTTTATGACAGTTCTACAGTGGGCACAGTTCACTTGCAGAGCAGACAGGCACCTAGGACAGCTGTATATAAGCCAGCCCTGCCACGGGTTGTCAATCTCTGCTGTCCTCTCTTTCTGCCCTCTCCCATTCTGTGGCTCCAGCTTCCAGCCTCCCATTTCTGTTCTGACCTCCTCCTAGTTTGAACACCTTGTGCAGGTAGTCCCATGCTCCGCTTTTGGCTCACAGACCTTAGCTCCCACACCCCCTCCCACTCATTATCTCTTTTCCTAACACCTACCACCCACTTCATGCGCCTGGATATACAGGTTGCTGGACTCCCAGCTTTGCTGGTTTGTTCTACTCTGCCCCATACATGGCTCTCAGTAAGAGACACTCTGTCTGAACACAGACAACCCTGCATATTCCTCTCCGTCCTTACCAGGAAAAGGAAATCAGAAAAAAATGGAGGCTCAGTGAGGTTGAGCTGTTTGCCCAAAGAAACACAGGTTGCAGGAGGTGGTGACAGGATTTCAGGTTCAGGACAGAGCTGCCAGTCTTCTCTCTCTTCCTTCTCTCCTCACCATCACCTCTTCCAAAGCACCAGTGTGGGGCCTAGCTTTCCTGGTCTTGTCTGTCCTGCCACTGCTGAGAGCTGACAGGTTCCCCAGGTTACCTGTGGCACCTCCACGGCCGACATGGAGAAGACATGGAGGCAGAAGATCTTGGAGCCGTTGTAGCCAACCACGAAGCCCTGTAGCTTCTGCTGGTGCACCGGGAAGGTGCTGGCTTTGATGTTGAGGTAGCCTCCTCCTGAGAAGCACAGCATGTCCTCACACTGGGTGTTCCAGGCTACGCTGTTGGCATTTGGTTCCTGAGGGGCAGAAATGGTGAGGATAGTGTGATTATTACTTTGGGCTTTGGCACCATTCCTACATTCAGTCAAGTTCTCTTTTTAAATCTGCTAACAGTGGGATAGAGGGAAAGGGAGGAAAACAGGATCTAAAGAAATGGATAGAGGTATAGAGGCAAGCTCCTCTATGTACTTCTGGATGTTGAAATTTTTGAATAAGCAAGCATTACTTAAAAAAAAAAATTACTATTCCCAAATATTAATCATTACATAGTAAGTGAGTAAATCAGCAAAGTGGATTCTACTTCTATTAAAGAATAAGTACACATAGCTATGCATAGAAGAAGGTTTAAAGGACTATATTCCAAAGAATTAACAGTAGTCATTTTTCGGCGGGTGAAATTGGGGTGCTTTTTATTTTCTATGTTCTTTCTTAATCTAAAATTTTCTTTTGGTTATGAACGTCTATTTTTTTTTAATAAGAAAAAGAGCAGTGAGCTATTTTTAAAATTAATATATTGTTTCTATATTTACAGTTTACATGCTGTAAAACATCTCCTTTCAAAATGTGCTAAACTCTTGAGCTCCAGGGATGAGCAGATGTTCATACCTATCTGCCTAGAATCTTTTACAATGTTTAAATCTTTTAAAATGAGCATGGATTACTTTTATAATGAGATAAAAACAACATAGCTGTTTTTATTTGCAGGGGGGAGGAGCAGTGAAGAGGAGAAAAAGATAGCTGGGAATATTTATGTCCCCTGGCAAGGGTTGAGAATTATCTTCCCCAACCTGCTACAAAACCCTCAATGGGATGGGGAAGGAGACACACCCTTCCACTCCTATATGGTTCTAGGCTCAGACACAGATTCACAACTGGGGGCCTGCTAACCTACCTACAGAGGGTAGTGTGAAGGCTGGATAAAGTAACAGTGAGGACCCTATTTTGTCCCAGGCCCTGAATGAAGCACTACTGTATCTTGTTTAGTCCTGTAGGTTTACTAACTTGCTCGAGATCACACATTAAATGATGAAGGCAGGACTGGAGTCCAGGTCTGTCTGAACATAAAGCCTATGCTTGCTTTTTCCCCTAAACCACTGCTTTCCTAGTGATGGGAGTGAGTTGCTATCAACTAGGAACCACCTAAGGCTAGTGGTAGCCATGTAGCCCCTTCCTACTGACAGAGGCACCTCTTTGCTCTGGCACCCCCACACCCTGCTGATTCTACTGCCTGGGACAAAGAAGAGCTCTGATAAGGTCACCAGGATCTGCCCATAACACTAGGAAACCTATAATGGTGAGGAAGCCAGTCAGGTGAGGTTTTAGTGTGGGGGGAAACTTGCTTCAGACAAATACACCCTGACCACTTACAAAGAGGCAAAGAGCAGCACTAAGCCCATCGGAAAGCTAGCTGGGCATTGGGCATGGAGCTTTGAGGCTGTCTTCTCCAGTGACGCACTTCCTCCAACCACAGGACCAAATGATATATAAACAACACATATTCCCAAAACAGTTCATAGTTTGCTGGCTCGTAAGGCATCCTTGTGAAATAAGTAGAAGGGAGAGCTTCCTCCATCTCTCCCCTTCTGTAAAATGACAAAACTAGTCCTGTTTCCTTACTGTGTCTTCAGCCACTTATAGACGCAGGCGGCCTCTAGTAGGTGAGAAGCAGAGTTTTTCAAAAGAATCATCATCACATTAACCCATGCACTGGCAGCCTACAACATGCCCCACTTAGATTTATTATTATTCATTTACTGCTCACTGTAACCTTATAAGAAAGATGTTATTTGCCTATCTTAGCTGTAAGGAAACCAAAGTTCAAAGAGGCTTGCCCAGTTCTTGCAGCTCATGTGTGTGAGGGGCAGGCTGTATCCTGGGGCCTGACTCTGCTCCCTTGCTTGGCCCCTGCACCTCTACACCTCACTGCTCCTCTTGGAGGCCACCCTGAAAGCCAGAGTGTGAGCACCTCCTGTAAGGACTGGGAAGCTACAGGAGGGTCTTTAATCAAAAGTCCATGTCCTGGGCACTCCCTGAGACTTCACCTGAAAAAGTAACTCCTTGGTGTGAATGTCATACACCAGGCACGTGTCATTTTCATCCACCACGGCCAGTTTGTTGCGGGAGGCGCTCATGTCCAAGCAGCGCACGGCTGTGGCCTGCTTCAGCAGGACGATGGCAAAGAGATTGTCCACGAAGATCTTCAAGATCTGGCAAAATTTCAGAGAAAAAATGGTGAGTCACTATGGCAACAAGACCCTGGAACACTGCCAGACTATTGGAATCCCATGTGTTCTATAAGAACAACTCCCACTAATTTCATCAGAGGCTCCATGCAGAGAAAAGGACTCATCGAAAGAAAAGAGGAGGAATTCATCCTTAGGAAACCAGAGTGCAGTCCATCAGACGTCACCAAAGTAGTGACAAGCCCCAAGACATGACAAACTCACTTGAACATCTTCTTGACTGGGGATTTGTTAACGACATTACCCAAACTGCAGGGTTAGGAGACAGCATGTAGCACAGATCTGAGTCACTAACACAGGAAGAGGCTACTGTAAAAACTGACAAGACTTCTGGTATAACTAAAGCAAAATAATGATGACGATGATGATGGTGACAGCAATCAGTTATTGACTATTTCTGACAGCCCTGTAAAACATTATTATCCTCATTGTAAGACCTGCGCCTCAGAGAGATAAAGTGACTTGCATAGGGTCACATAACTAGTGAGTAGCTAAGCACAAACATGACCCCAGGTCCACTTGCCCCCAAAGTCCATATTCTCAGGCTTCATATTGGAAGTGACAGCTGACTGTGACAAAAAAAAAAAAAAAAAAAAAAAAGCAGACTTTCCTCCCCTTTGGTATTGCTATTTTATGGTCCCTGCTAACTCATACTCCATGACTTCTGTGCCCAGGAAAGGCCTGACAAGCCTCCGCCACAAGCCATCTGCTAGACAGCTTGGCTCTCAGGCTAATGTAGTTATATTTTCACTTTCCAATTTCCATGTAGCCCACTTAGAACTTTTCTTATTTTGAGCAAAGAATACACACATGGAAAACTGTTTAAGTTTATGTAACCTAGATTTTCCACATCTATTTGAGCAGACAGCCCATTTTTCTTATAGCACTTAGTAGCCTACATATCTGTATCCTCTAGGACACAAGCTAGGACACACTGCCTTAATCCATTCATTGCCCTAATAGGGATCTGACCTAAGGAACGAGCTCTGCCTCTCTCTCTCATAAGCCGCTGAAACTGTATCTCTAACAAATCTTCTACCTTCTGGGTGACTTTTAGCCCACTAATTCAACTCAACACGCAGTCCAGAGGCTACAGTGACAACTCTGCCAGAATGGGGCATGCATGAGTCTGAGGGCCATTGCATTTTTGGCCTGAGGCTATCCTCGTAAAAGGAAACTCTAATGTGCCCATGGCTGGGGTTGGGGGGTGGGGACAAAGAAGCTTTTTCCTTCCCTGGAAACCTATCTCAGGGTCATAACTTGACTGGTTGCCTACATTTGCATGTAGATAATCAGCCTGATGGGAAAAAGGAAGGAGCACTCACCTGTCCATTCTTCAGGCCCACTAACAGACCTTCCCTTCCTGGAGGGCCACCAATCACTTTGATGTAGCGAATGAGAGATTCCATCTGCCACTCCCGCTCCTTCACTCCGCTGAAGGACAGGCACTGAAGCCGCTTCTCCTAGAAAGCAAACCCAGCTTTGCGTGGATATTCAACAAAACGAGTGTTCCGCAGCCCTCACAAGGTCTTCTTGCCCCTGAGGCAGGAAAATACCTACACATTGAGGGTCTCTTGAACCCCATGCAGTCCTCATGATTGGTATCATTAATCCTTCATGCAAATCCTCTCATGGAGCCCAGCTCAACCTCAGATTATCTACACAGACCTCCAGGCAGCCATGGGCAGAAGCGGCATCCAAAAGCACATTCTTTTGCCATTTCTATCCCACAACCTATGGCACCTCTAACTGCTTGAAATTCTGGACTTTTAGAGAGATTTTAATAGTTTATATGCAGTGATTTCTAAATTATTTCTTCCTTTTTATCACTTCTAGTTTCATGAAACCAAATCTACCTGTACTTCCTAGAAAGATGCTTTCCAAACTTCTCTTAGCACTGACCTACACATTTTCTAGGGAGTTCTAAGTTGAGAAAATTTTTTCTGTGGAAGAAAAATCTATCAGATATTTTGTCATTTAACTGAAAGATATCATAAGCTTAAATGTATATGTTTACCAAAAAAAATCTTCAATTTGTGGGATATTAATTCAGGTTTTAAGTCATTAAAATATATTTAATATCAATAAAACAAAGTGCTTTGCGATACAGAAAAGTATTCTCCAGTTTATGGCCTATCGGGAAAGCAATGAATAATTCCTAGTGTCCAAAAACCCCGAGTTGGGTACCCTATCCTTGGAGGAAGCGTGAAACAGATTCAGTCCGAACTGCTGCTGCTTACCTGGCAGAGGATGATGTGATCAGCACACACCACCAGGAGGTTGCATTCAAACTTCTTGACAATCTTCTCCTTCACCCGATAATGCATGTCTGATGAATCATCTGAATATAACTCATAGATGAGGATTTTCTCTGGCAGTTGGATAGCTAATCGATTTTTGTAGATGGCAATTTTCTTGACAAGCTCTTTGCATTTAATCCGAACTGTCAAAGGGGGAAAAAAAAATCCATCTCTAGCAAGAGGTGGGTAAATAAGGTAGAAGGTAGAGAAATTAAAAGCTATCATTTACTTAATGTTACTGGCAATTAAAGGAGACTTATCAAAAAATCTTTACAGAGTATCTAATATGTACAATCAGCTCTGAGCAACACTGGGATCCACAGTCATATATAATCTTTGCGGTCCAAAGCTTACAACTGAATATGAAAAATGAAATTTTTAGTGCTACCATCACTTGCTAAACATAAATATGAACTTCTCTGCATGGCACTAATGGCCCCTGATTAGGAGCCCGCAATAGTGACTGCCCACACCTCTGGCCACTCCCCAAACACCACCCTTGACGAAAGGGAACCATGTGTGGTTTCTGGTACACACCAGGCTCTCATACTCTTACTACAAATGAGGTAGAGAAAATGTCTCCAGAAGGAGCTGTGGAGCTGCCAAAGTAGCTACCCTCATCATCGCAGTTGGAATCTTCAGAGGTCATCCCAGATAGGGACCAAAGGATGCCACCTGAATCCACAAGACAACCCTCAACCAGGATCGCTCTGCACAGGTCCCTGGCAGTGTGCTGTGGCCAGCACATCTGGATATGAATACACTTGCAATGAGTGGATCCTTAGCCTGTCTATCCAACCCGGCCAGTTGAGTGGACAGAGAAGACTGAGTTTGGACTGACTATACTAAGCATGGAACCCTGATTTCTGACTGAGCCTGTGGTGACTCACTGCCCCTGCTTATCTCTAGTAAAAGGACATGCTAGGAGGCAAGTGGAGACAGAGCTGAGGGAGGAGTACCCCAGAAATGCCTCTGAGCAGAGAGGATACAGGTCCACAAAGACATGCAGGTCAGCCACCCTGGCTCTGACCTGTTATACATTATCTTCCCTTAGTTAGGGAGTCCACATTCCCCTTGGAATTATCTGCAAAGTTTTGTGAGTTTGTTATTATTTTTTTTTTTGAGAGAGAGAATGTTTCTTGCTTTCATTAGCTTCTCAAAGACATTTACATCATTTCCTCACCCTCCTCTCTACCAAGAGAGAGCAAGAATCAGTGGTCCATTGTGTTTCCAAAAGACCAAGGAGAGACATTTCCTATTATTTCACTTGCCCTGTCAGCAACCCTCAACCTACCCCTCTTCCCAATGTCTAAAGGGCAGAGGGGCCATACCTGCCTTTTACCTTTCTGCTCAGTGATCAGGTGCTGCACGATGACATCAGTCATGCTATCCCTGTATGCATACTGGTCCTTGTACAGCCCATGGACAGTGCTAAAAATAAGCTGGTAGAAGGAAATGGTGCCATCCTGGCAGCCTACCACCTGCAGGGAAAGACAACTGTCAATTCCCAGCTCTCTGTGGAGAAAGAATCTACTCTCCTATTTGTCAGAAATAAATGTCAACGATCTGACTGGCTAAACATTACTGATGTTCAGTGCCTACTCAAGCAATGGCCCAACAAAATGAACTTCCTCTTCTTACCACATAGTTGGACTCGGGTTTCACTTTACACGTCCACACCCAGGAGTTCTGCTCCCCAACAGTCCCAAGCCGCACTCCATCCTTGGTGAAAAGGGATACTTGCTTGTCTGACCCCCCCAGCAAAATGT
The DNA here is from genome assembly GCF_014176215.1 of Rousettus aegyptiacus. Lineage (NCBI taxonomy): Eukaryota > Metazoa > Chordata > Mammalia > Chiroptera > Pteropodidae > Rousettus > Rousettus aegyptiacus. The sequence goes on along the minus strand of NW_023416307.1, from coordinate 122,273,443 downwards.
ACTCCCCTTTAGTAAAATAACTGATGCAGCAGGGGTCAAAGTTCAGTGATCGATCCTTCCCAATCTGAGGAAAGAAAACACACACCAAAGGAAAAACCACTTCTGAATCCATAATAATTGCAATACAATGAAGGGCTTTTCTCACTAATTGGGAGAGCTGGGAAGAGAAGAGAACTGAGAAGAGAAGAGAGCTGGCCAGCCTTATTTCCTATGAAAGTCCATCATGAATGCAGACCAGACCCCTCTAGAGCACCCTACTCCTCCCCTCCACACAACCAAATCCTTGACTACTAGAGTCAGCCGTGTCCCCCCTAGTCCCGCCTAACTGCTCCAGGAGGGTGTCTTAGCTCCTCGGCCAGTCTGGACCTGGGGATGGTCTTTCTGCCATAGGCCCTCCGCCACACACAGTGCTTGCTAGGGTTCAGTGGTTCCCTCAGCTTCTCTGTTCTCTTCCTTTCTTCCCTTCTTCCTCTTTTGGTATTTTGCAAAGCTAAATTTATTCAATTAAAAAAAACTGTCCTTTATTCTGAAACTATATACCTATCCTACTTTTCTTCATAACATTCTTATTGAGATATAATTTGCATACCATACAATTCATTTAAAGTATACAATTCATTGGCTTTTAATACATTCAGAGTTTTGCAAACACCATCGCTAATTCCAGAACATTTAATTATCCCCAAAAGAAACCCTGTAACTGTTAGCACTCAATTCCAATTCTCTCCCTTTTCATTCCCTGGCAATCGCTAATATACTTTGTGTTTATAGATATGCTTATGTTGGACATTTCATATAAACGGAATCATATAATATGTGACCTTTTGTGACTGATTCATCTATGTTGTAGCAGGTATCAGTACTTTATTCTTTTTCATTACTCAATAATATTCTATTACATAGATATACCACCTTTGATTTATCACTTCATCAGTTGAAGGCCATTTTTGGTTATTATGACTAATGCTGCTAGGAATATCTGTGTACGAGTTTTTGCATGGACACACATTTTCATCTTTCTTGGATATATATACCTACAAGTGGAATTGCTGAGTCATATAGTTATTTTATGTTTAACTAGACTTTTTATGCCAAACTTTTTCAAAGTGACATACCATTTTATATTCTTACCAGTAGTGTTTAAGGGTCCCAATTCCTCCATCCTCGTGGATGTGAAGTGGTATCTGTGATTTTGATTTGCGTTTCCCTGGTAGCTAATGATGTTGAGCATTTTTGCATATGCATATTGCCCAAATGTATACCTTGTTTAGAGAAATTTCTATTTAGATCCTTTTTACATTTTTTAATTGGGTTGTCTTTATTACTGCGTTGTAGGGGTTCTTCATATATGCTGGATACAAGTTCCTAATCAGATATATGATTTATAAAAATGTTCTCCCATTCCATGAGTTGTCTTTTGATGATGCTCCCTCAGATTTTAAGATGAAGGTCAAGCTCCTGAGTTCAGATTCCCATAATCCTTCCTCAGCAAAAATGAACTTCATATAGTTTCCCAAGTGAACCGTGCTCTTTCAGGCCTCCATGTCCTCATGGGTGCTGTTCTCCACACCGCCCCAGCCCTGACAGGAGTGCCCTTGCCCTCTCCTTTTCTGATAGTTGGCATCTCCTCCCTAGTCTCCCTGACCCACCCAACGCCTGATTTACACCCGCCTCTCCTATGCTCCCATGGCCCCTGTGTTCCCCTCTCTAAAGTCCAAGCTCCTTATTGTCATCGAAGTTTTTTGTTGCCCCTGAGGTTGCATTTTGTAAATTAAAAGACTATTTATGATTATCATTATTAAATTACTGGTCAGTTTATTCTAGAAATAACTCTTAAAAACCTGGTTTCTCTTTGAAGTTTTTCAGTTCAATTTACAAACATTTTCCTATTCATACATTTAAAAAAAGTAAACAACCAACTTAAATTAATGCTTACTGAATTCAGTTTTGAACAGACTATAAAATCCCTTAGTTAATTCCCTTAAACTAATCTACACTGTAATTATTTTAATATATTCAATTTTCCTCTTAAAAAATGTCAAATGCGTAACGACCAAAACTTTCCCTAGTGCTTACATATATAATGATAGTAATCTAAAAAGAAAACTAAAAAATGAGTTGTGACATAGAAGGCTCTCAGCTTCTGGTAATGGCTCACTAGTTCCTGTTGGACCAAGTCTCCTGCAGGTAACAGTTATAAACTCTGGACCAACTATAAATTACAACCACCTAAAGGCAGTGAAGAGCAACCAGAAGCAGGCAGAAACTGATGTATGTGCATTCAGAAGAAGGTTACTAGGTGAGTTTCTCATTTTTATTTTTTTTTACGACTTTTTGCTTGAGGGCACAGAATTTGGAGTGCCAGCTGCTTGAATGTGAAGTGAGAAATCCCAGAAAAGAGATGCAGAGGGGTAGCCTCAATTCTGTACATACTCTACTGAATATCTGGAACCCCTTGAACTGTATACTTGTGGGGCTGATGCCAAGCAGCCTAGAACTGGCTAAAGAAGTAAACAGAAACTTCAGCTTTGCCCACCACTGGAAAGATGGGGTTTGAATATGGAGTCTGGCAAAGTTAACTGCTTAAAAAGAGAAAAACACATATAATAACCTTCAGAAGAATATGATAGAAATAATTCTCTATAATGTATCAATCATGTCCAGGATACAATCCAAAATTATAAAAAGCAGGAAAATGTGAACCACATTCAAGAGAGAAGACAATCAATGGAGAATGACCCCAAGATAATGCAGACATTGGAATTAGCACATGAGAATTTAAAAATAGCTATTATAAATATGGTAAAGAATGTGAAGAAAAATATATTTGTAATGAATTAACAAATAGAGCAAAAGAACCAAAAAGAAATTCTAGAACTGAAAAATTTAATAACTGCAACAAAAATTTACTGGATGAGCTTAACAGAAATATTACAGATGACAGAAGAGTCAGTGAAATTGAATACTGAGCAATAGAAATCCTCCAAACTGAAGATCAGAAGGGGAAAAAAAGATTAAAAAAATGAACAGGGCCTCAGTGACTTGACCTGAAGAGCAATATCGAAAGGTATAATGTACAAATGGAATCCCAGAAGAAAAAAGTGGAGAAGAAAAATTATATAAAGAAATAATAACTAAAATTTTTCCGCATTTGGTAAAAGACCTAAAGACATAAACAAATAGATTCAAGAAGCTCAGTGACCCCCTCCTCCCCACTGCCTCAAGCCAGAAAATATAATGAATCTCTTTAACATTCCAATATCGCTTATGTACTTAATAAAAATTTCTTGTATCTTTCCATTTAAAATGAGAAGCATAAAATTGATTACTCAATTACAACTTTTAAGTGGTCATCGCAAAACTAATCTGATAAATATTTTAATATGGATTCCACCACCAGTCTGCCTAGGGTCCAAACCAGGCTTGGCACTAACTAAACCATGTGGCTTTAGTCAGTTACTGAACCTATCTTGCTCCAATTTTCTTACATGTAAAATGGTGATAATAGTACCTACTTTACAGAGTTGTTATAAGGAGTAAAAGAATTAGCTTTGTAAAGAGTTTATATAATGCCTAAAACTCAATAAATGTTAGCTATTATTAAGCTAGATCCTTTAAATATCACAAACACTTTGCATATTTTACCAAAATATGCAAAATATATCTAAACCTAATACAAAAGCATAGGTTTGATTATCTCCATCATCCTACATTTAATTTGAAATCTTCCCAGAGTTAAAGATACTTAGACTCTAAGAAAACAATTTTCCTATCTCAAACAAGTTGGGGGTTCCTTTCTCAGCAGACTGAGGTGGCTTATCAGTCAAAACCTCTGGGTCACAACATGGATGCTGGGGCTACCTATATGCAAGACATTTCCCATGGTCCTGACTACCATGTTGAGCTCTTCTTTATTGTCACTAGAACAATAAGACCCCATTCCTTCCCAGGGTAGTGTGACTATTTGTTCCAGGGAAATTCCAACACCTACACTCAGTGCCTGGTGCACAGTATATGTCCCAATAAATATCTGTTAAATGATGATGGACACACATTAATTGTCTAGATGCTAGATAATTAAAATGAGGGCTTGGAGAAATCAGCCATAGGAAACTGGGAAGATACTTTATTACCCTATCACATTTATCCTTTTTTACTTAACCGCAAAAGAAATGACCAATGGTAAGATGAGGAAGAAGAAATGGCCCCAAACTAGACTACACATACCTGAAACCCCCACTTATAGCACAATATGTTTTGAGGAATAAGGATGCTGGTAAACAAAAGGCTCCATTGAACAGGCTGCATTTCTCATTTGCTTGGCTGTGGTGTGTAAGCCATCCCTACCACCTTCAATCTAATTCTTGGTGTCTCCTGCCTAATAACAGGTTTCCTACTACCAGTCTCTATTTTAATCCACCCTCCACAGGAACAAAGAATTCTTCTGAAACAGGAATCTTGCCTGTTATAGTCTATCTTCACTTATAGTCTATTTCTGACCAAGTGACTCCCTACCTAAATCTATGGCTCCTTAATAGTTATAGTACATGATGTACAAATTCCTATCTACACTACAATCATGCCCCCATCTTCCTTTCTAGCTCCATCTTCTCTCCACAAATCCTGGGATCCAATTACCCTGAACAACTCACTGTTCCCTAAGCTGTCATATATTTTCATTCCTCCTTGCCTTTGCAAATGCTATTTCCTTTGCCTAAAACACCATTCCCAATGTCCTTTGCCTAGCAAACTTCTGCTTATGCTGCTCAAAGTCACTTCTATAAAATCTCCTATCTCCTCTTTTATGTCCCAATAGCTATCTATCTGTACAGCTCTCTATCATGGCATGCATGTATTACACTGCACTGAGACTGTTGGCTATCGAGTATGTTCCCATCGGTCTGTGAATTCTGGTAGATCGGAGGCATTAACTTACACGGCTCGATGTCAGTGGCTCCTAACACAGGTGAAGGACTGGCTTAAGTGGGTACTTGTACATGTGTGTAGGATGAATAAAGCAAATACAGGAAGGTGGGGTTATGACTAAGACCAAGGCTTTACAGTCAGATTAATCTGGGTTTTAATCCCAGGTGCCACCCTTTACTAGCAGTGTGGGACCTCAGGTATAATATTTACTTCATTGCTCTGAGTCTTGTCTCCTCATTTCTACAAGTTGATACACAAGTATCTACTTCACAGGGTTTTGTTAAAATTAAATAAGATAAAGTATGCACGGCACAGAACCCAGTACCTGGTTTCACAGCAAATATTCAATAAACAGGAGCTAACAACAATAATGTATAATTCCTTATAATACAATCTCAGAAAGTGAAAATAGACTGTAATAGGCAAGAGCATAACTGTATCTCCCACTGGATTTGTACAGAGCTACCTACCTGTTTTCCACTCAGTTGGTAGAAGGAAAGTTTCTGCCCCCAGTCAGCTACAGCCAGGATGTCATTATGTTCCTCTCTAATCAACAGAAGACAAAAAAGGTTATATGGGGCCATGGTCTGCTGATGAGTTAGTCCTAAGGGTTTAACAAACAACAGGAAAAAGAAAGCCCTGGCCAGGCTGTCAGATTGCCAAGTATATAGCAGTACAGAGGCCAAAGTTGTAATGTGGGCTAACCCATCAATCAGTCCAATGGGATGAGCTGAGAGGAGGCTAAGCCCTCCTGGGATCCCTTATTTCGCTGAATGCCCTACCATAAGCTTGTGGTGATGGAACACTGCCACAGTGAAGAGGCTAACTGGCCCATTTCAAAGCTTCTTGGGGAGCAATGTTAAGAAAGGTCAAGGTTGCAGATTCAAGAGTACTTTATTCTTATGTAGGGAGATGGTGGTAAAACATGTCTTTTGTAGTGAGAAGGCATGAATTGTCTGACTTTTTTAAAGACAGAAGAAACCTTGCTTACTCTTCTTGAAGAGGGAAAATCAACACCTAAACTAGGTTCTCTCACAGTGAAATGTTTTTGACTGGATCTAATAAAGAGTAACGGGCTCTCTGAATATCAACAAGTGTCTTTGAAACTGAGTCCCTATCAGGATCTGGGCCTTGGGACCCGGGCTATAGGACTAGCATGCAGGAGAAACTTCCTCAGCTGACACTGGGAATCTAGTTTAAGAGAGAGATGTTCCTCACCCTTGAGGCCAGGTCTTAACCCACCTAATGTTGCTTCCTGTTAACTAAGTCCAGCTTTTCTGAGCCCAGGGCCTTGTGGTCATCTGGCAGCACCATTAGATATGCAGGCAAGGCATAGTACAGCCTTATCTGCAAAACCCAGCCAAGAGTGGCAACGAAGCAACTACCATAGGCACTAATTTACAACTCACGGAGACAAAGACAAAGACCAAGAGCAATGTTAACAGGGAGGGACCTGCAGGTAAACTTTGTGTGATTGGCACACTGAAATCCAAACATAATCTAGGAGCCCATCCTGCAGTGAGCCCTCCTGGGGAAGCCACCTAGGACTGTGGGCTGGGTTCAGCCCTCATGAGCTGGATTGGTGGTTTTCAACCTCCTTTCCCCCTTTTTTCCCTCTGGCAGTGGGGCTCTTTACCAAAACAAAACTCATGTCAAGCAACAAAAGGGTTTACTCTGAAGCAGAGAGGGGGACCTGAAGCCCACCCCTTCCTACTTTCACCGTCTCTGATCTCCCATCTCCTTCCTCCAAGGAACCCCAGGTGCCACAAAACATATTTTGGGAAGTCTCAAGCTAGATCACCCTTGCTGATTAGAATATCCTGACTATCCCAACTTTCCCACTCCAAAAAGAAAGAATGCCTGGACAGCCAGGATTTGGGGGTGGGGGGGTTATGTGTGTGAAGATTGTGGATAAGGTGAGGGCTTCTGCTCTAACATGTGTCCTAGCAAATGCAAGGTAAGGTACAGTGTAGGAACAGGCTAAGAAAGGTGTCCAGTAATAGAGGGAGCATTCAATGAATTGTGGTGCGTCCAGACAGGGGCATACTATGCAGGCATTCAAAATCATGTTACTGGAAAGAGTTCATTCTATGATGTTAAGAGAAAAAAAGAAAATAGGGTATGATTTAGTTAATTATATGAACACACTGAAAGACTGAGGGAAAATACAATAAAATGAGAACGGTGGTTTCCTCAGAGGATGGAGTCTTACCCAAGAGTTAAACTTTCTCTTTCAGACTTTTCAGTATTTACTGAAGTTTCTCAAAGGATAATTTTATAACCCACTCACGGGTTTTAAAGGGGGAGCTTTGACCCACAATTTCTCTAATCCCTTTAGAAAAGAGCTTAGAGTACCATCTGCCCTGGCAGGTCTGCATCAGGGTCTAGACCCTTGCAAGGAGGGTTCTTGCTCCTCGGGACACACTCACGAGTCGTCGTCCCTGGGACTGTCGTCCTCTTCCTCTGGCTCTTCCTCCTCTGCCTCACTACCCTGACTACTGTACACTGCTGACTTCAGAGTGGAAGGGATTTCCTGAAAATATCTGTTGACAATGACTTCCTCGGCATCCTCGTTCTCTCTGTTCATCCAGAAATTCTCCCATCGGCTGTAGATAGTAAGTGGTTGTTTACAATCACAATGCCTAGAACTACACTAAAGCTATAATTTCAAAACCTGAACACTGTCCGGAAGAAGACAGCAACCAGGTACACTGGGCATCCTGCTTCTCATGAATTAAAAATGGTACCCTGAAGCCACAAAGTCATCTGTGGCCACAAAATCAAACAGCAGGAACTCTGGGGTAAGCTAATGGCCTTTGAAGACATTAGACATGCATAGCACAGCCCTGGGCTGGACAAAATTATTCAGGAAGAAGCATAATAATCTGGTATAGGAAAGGCAGTGGAATTAAACAAGTGGAATTAAATCAAGTAGGCACCACCTGTAAAGTGACATTGGGCTGGTAAACAAGTCCTTTAATTTACCTTCAGAGGACACTGGGAGATATCGATGGTTTAATAATATTATAGGATTATACAAAGAGCATATAAAGCTATTAGTCCACCCTCAAAGTCACATCAGCATAGAAAGGAAAGTGTTATAAGTTTTGAGAAGGTAGATGCCAACTGTTTATGGAACTATAAATTTGGGGAATTTGTAGACTTAATTTAGATTTTTTTTTGGCAAAAGCAGCAAAAAAGGCTCATGGAAAAGCTATTTATTATTGGGTGGGCACACGTTCTGCTTGACTTGGAGGGGAGAGCTGAAAAAGGGAAAAGACCAAAAGAAAGCCACAGCAAAAAGGAGAGTTATTAATTCATAAGGAAATGGCCCTTCTGTGTCGCATGTGTGCACGTACACGCACGCTCTGAGCTGGCCTAGATAGCTCATCTGCTTAGCTAAATCTCTGGGATTCATTCCAAAACACAAGATGGGCTCTTAAAAAATGCCATTCAAATGGAACAGGTTCCAAAACAGATCAGTCAAGTGGGGTGAGGAGTTTTTGAATGCATGAAGACCTCGGGGGAGAGAAAGAACTCAGCCTGCTGAGCAAAGCCTTCTTCGTAATAGTGTTTGCCCTAGGAGGAAGAAAGCTGAAAGAGCACCTTGAAGGGTTCCAGCAGATGGACCATATTGGGGAAAGGGAGCAGCCCGGTCGCTCGATCTTCACTTTCTCCTCGCCATTTTTGTTCCGTATGCTGATAATTCCATTGAACATCCCCAGAGCCAGGTACTGACCATCATTTGTCCAGCTGTTCACACAACCAGTAAAGGGCACAGGGAGAGGGAAAGAAACACACAGAAGGTAAAAACAGTGAGGATGATGCTTTGGTTGATGTAGAGTCTGATGAGGCAGCAAGAGCTAGGCTCACCCTGGTCCCTATGTAGAAATCAAAGGGCCAAACTTAAAATCCCATTTATTTCTGGGATCAACAGATAGATGTGAAGGCTCCCACAGCTCTCTGTACAGACCTCCGCTTAGTTTTGCCTGCACCACTGGGCCAGCCTCCATTCCCCACTTGCCATTTCGACCCCTTCCCACTTTAAGAGCACTTTAGGAACAAAATCTGTGTCTAAGTGTATTCTCAACCTCTAGAACAGGTGCTTAACAGATGTTGAATGAAAGTAAGGCTACACTCAGAAGATGAACAGCAAGAACAGCTACCATTTATAGAGTGTCTACGTTATGCCAGGTGCTGTGCTACATGCTTTACACTCATTAGTTTGTATGCATTTCACAACAGCTCTATCAAGTCAATATTTTTATCCAGTATTGTCAGATGAGAAACATTATCTAGCTCGGAGAGATTCTGTAACTTTCCTAAGGTCACAGAGCCTGTCAGTGATTCAATATGGATTTGAATCTAGGTCTAGCAAGCCAAAGGTGACCAGCATGCCATGGACAAGGCACAGCCAGGATAAGGTCATGTGCTGTGGGTGAAGCCTGGGAGAGGAAACTGGATTTCCAGAAAGCATCATTTATTACTTTGAATGCTAAGTTGTACCCTGGTTACAGTGTAATAGTTATTTACAGAGCTTTCTCCAGTGCACATGTTGCCTGGAAAGGATAACCTCACATCTCCAGAGAGCCTCCACTGAAGACAGCTGTGGGATGAGGGGGTTTGTAGCTAGATAACTGCATGAAAGTAATTTACAGTTCTTCTTTGACTGATGATCAAAGGCAGGCACAAGTCCTTCCCACCAAGGAGACCAGAAAAGAAGAAAAGAGAAAATACAGGGGCCCAAACCAACTAGTTTACACAAGACTTTCTCTATTGTGTTAATTAACAATTTTAAGAGTCTGTTTAGAAGAGGAGGAAACAAAACCTACCTTCAGAGCTGCCCCTAACTTACCTGCAGCAGGTGATCTTGCTGCTGGATTTGTGCTTGGAGACAGACTTCTGTTCAGGAGACCACAAGCCTTCGATGCAAAATAATATATAAAAAAGGATAGATTGGTTGGAATAAAAAAGTAAAGCAATTAAAAAGAACTACTGATGCACAGAGGATCTCCAGGGCTTTATAACTAAGTGAAAAAAGCCAATCTTAAACAGTAACATATAGTATGATTCAAATTTATAAATTCTAAAATGACAAAATTATATAGAAATAGAGAACAGACTAATGGTTACCAAGTACCAGGCATTAGGGATAACAGAGGGAGGGGGAGGCAACAATACAGAATATCTTTGTGGTGATGGTAGTTTCCACAGGTGATGAAATGACAGAACTATATACATAGATTGTGCCAGACCCAGCTTCCCGATTTTGATAGTTTATAGTAGGCATATAGGATGTATCCATGGGGAAAACTGAAGGATACATGAGACCCCTCTATTATCTTTGCAACTTACTATGAACTTATAATTATTTCAAAACACAAAGTAAAAAGGAAGGTAGGTTGGTAAAATTCTACCCAACTTTTCAGAAGTTTTACTCAATGAAAGGGTAACCACTGTAAATAACTATTACATTACACTCAATGCATAATGTAGCATTCAAAGCAATAATTTAGCATTCAGCATTCTGGAATCCAGTTTCCTCTCCCAGGCCTCCCCCACAGCATGTGACCTTATCTGGGCTGTGCCTTGTCCATGGCACACTGGTCACCTTCAGCTTGCTCCCTCTTGTCCCCAGATGCTCTGGCTCAGGGACCCACCACAAGTGTATGTCCAAGCAATATAAGCAAATTCTACTCTTTACCTGAGCCATAAAGCATGATCAAAAAGATAAATATAATGCAAAAAATCCATTTATATAAGCAAGGTGCAACATCAAATTATTTTTTCCCTTTCCCCTGGTCTGGAATGCCGCCCCAAACATTTCCACCTGTGTGCATGTTACTATGCTCCACTGAGTTTGCCCAGAGCCTCTAGCTGGAAGAATTCCCTCCCTTCTGGGCATCCCTCAGCAATGCTTACCAGAGCGGGTTCAATAGGCAATCATATGGTCTGGGTTCAAGCCTTAATTCCACCACTTATCAGCTGGATGACCTCCAGTAAGTCACTGAACTGCCTGCTCTAAGCCCCAATTCTTTTTCATCAGTGGAGTGAGGATGAGAATAATACCTTGACCTCAGGGGTTGTCACAGAGCTCAAATGGGAATTCATTTTTAATCCTTACACAGTGCCTAACATATTGGAAACAATTATTATTACTTAATATTACATTTTTATAAATTCTACTTTTCCCTGTACCTCGACCACAAGATCTTTGAAGGCAGGGATTCTGTTATGTCTTTTTAATCCCCAAAGTAAGCACACAGACTAGTGCTTCACATAAAAAAAAAAAAAAATGCTGTCTCTTCCCTTTTATTTATACAATGTACTTTCAAATACATTCTCTCTTTTGAACCTCAGAACTCTATCAGTGAGATGGCTATGTGGGAATATATTCATCTAGATAAGGAAAGTGAAACACTGATAGGGATTAGGTCTCTGATTCCTCAATAATGGCTGTTCTGTTGTACCCATTATCTCTTAGCAAGGAAAACAGAACTGATGAGCTAAAAGTCAGAATTGACCTTGAACAGAGATAACCTATAAGCCTCTGCTCATTTTTCCCCCTTGCCTTGATGGACATTACATTGACCCCTGTTCTGTGCCGACACCATGCCAGTGCCATGTGTGGGGCCACGGTGAATGTCTCAAGGCATTCAACTCCTCGGAGAGGACAGCTACAGCCACTACACCAGTAGTAATGGCGACACACTGCACAAGAAGCACAGCTGAAATGGTGAAGAATTTCACATATCCACAGATGTTGGGGGCACAGAGGTGGGGACAACTAACTGTCCCTGCCAAGGTGAGGCAGGGAAGGCTTTCCAGAGGTGACAACACCAAGTTATGCCTGTGCCTTCCCATCCGTCTTACGATTTCCTTTCCCTGAGCCTTTCTTGTTGTCTCCCAGATAGATTTCTTACCAGACTCAATGTCATTGTTTGTGCTCTTTGTTTCTACACAATTCAAAAAATAACTGTCAGCCCCACCTCAGCCATTGAAGGGAGAGAAGTAGCATTAACTCTTTTAGGACAAAACTACCACATTCTGGATGGGTTTCAGCATTTTTGAACCAGATTTGCAGTTATTCAAGGACAAGACATCAAGAATCAGAACCTACCAAAGTCATTGGAGGAACAAGATGCAAGCTGGTGGGTAACAGGGTTGTAGGAGACACACTGGATAGAATCATTATGCCTGGGAAGTAAACAATTATGAATTGTTATGCAGCAAACCACAAATGTTACAGTGGCTACGACTGAAGATTTTAATGATGAGCCCACAGCCTCTCTGACTACACACCACAAGCTCTTATGCAAGTGACCAACAAAAAGCACAGGGATTAATCCTCTTTCCCCTTGATTGCCCCTTACCCACCATTTTCATCTCTTAAACATTGCCCACCCATCAGCCTGGCCCAGCTGAAATGGCACTTCCTCCAGGACTAGTGTGCTGGATACCTCTGGCTTGTGAGATAATGATATAAAGCACTTAGCCTAGTGCCACCTGCATAGGAAGTGCTTTATTAATGGCTGCTACTCTTATTGTTTTGTGGAGGCCTGGAAATACAGGATAGAAGTGCAATGAAGACATTACAGGCTGAGATCTGAAAATATGGCAAATCCTTAGTCAACGATGAAAGCTGAGTGAGTCATTTACTGCACGTGGCATCTCAGTCTCAGTTTTATTCCTTCACTTCGGGGGAAACACCTCACTTATAACTTCACTCATTCATTCATTTATTCATTCATTCAAAGGCGGTTGATTTGTACATCCATGTTCATAGGAGCATTATTCAAAATAGCCCAAAGTGGAAGTAACCCAAGGGTCCACTGATGACAGATAAATGGATAAGAAAAATGTGGTCTATACATACACTAGAATATTATTCAGCCTTAAAAAGAAAAAAAAAATTCTGACACATGCTACAACACGAATGAACCTTGAGGATATTATGTTAAGTAAAATAAACCAGTCATGAAAGGACAAATACTCTATGATTCCACTTATATGAGGTCCCTAGAGTAGTCAAACTCATAGGGACAGAAAGTAAAATGGTGGTTTCCAGGGGCTGGGGGAGGGGGAATGGGAGTTGTTGTTTAATGGGTATGGAATTTTAGTTTTTTAAGATGAAAATAGTTCTGGATATTTGTTGTACAACAACATGAATGTACTTAATACAACTGAAATGTACACTTAAAAATAGTTAAGATGGTATATTTTATGATATGTGTATTTTACCACAATTAAAAAGAAAAAAAAATCATTTGAATACCTATTATGGGCCAGGCATTGTACCAGGGACACAGACAGGGTAAGCAAAAATAGATGTAGTGTCTGCCCTCCTGGAGCTTCCCGGCTAATGAGAGATATCAATCAATCACCAGAATAAATGTAAAATTACAACTGTGAGAAATGCCATCAAGGAGACCTGACCAGGTCTAGAGGAGCAGGAAAGGCTTCCCAGAAAAACATCTGAGCCTGAGAGCTGCAGGGCTGAGCCTCTGCAATGAGAGAAGCCTAGAGCACACCAACTCCAATTTTCTGGCTGTTGCCACTAGGTAGATGTGAGGCCATTCCTTGAGATGGAGACACTGGAAGAGGACAAGTTGGGGAAAGAGAGACTCTGCAGTGTCAGATTCACTAAATTGAGTATATGAAAACACTAGCCCAATGCTGGCCAAGCTAGTAGTGCTCAAGAAACATTCATTCACTTATTCGTTATCCATCCTTCCTATATCCATTCATAACTCCATAACTTAATTTCAAGGTCAATCGCAGAGAAAAAAGTTCTTATATCTTTTCTAAGGGGCTTTTACTACAGTCACCCAATAAGATAAGAGTCAAGCTAATAAACCTAAATGGTTACTTACGTGTACTTCAGAATGCCTTCCAATTTTGATGTCCATATAATAACACTTTTGTCAGCTGATCCAGAAGCAAAACGCTTACCTAGAAGTATTTTTAAAAAGAAAATGCTCACATTTATTTTAAATCGGCATTTCCCAGTTTTCTTAGAAAAGTGGTTCTTTAAGGTACCTAATAAGTATCAGCTGCTTCTCCACTCCTTCTTCTTATCAGTACTGAGCAGCAGTACTTTGGAGTCAGGAATTTGGGGTTTAAATCCTAGTCAGTCTGACATAGAGTATTCAGGGCTTACTATCTGCTCAGAATCATGTAGTGAGCAAAAGATCAAGTAGTGAGCAAAGCACACATAATCCCCACCTTCACATAGTTTAGTGTAGTAGGAAAATTAAGCATTAATTTAAATTAATCCAATACAAATCCAATATGGTAACAAAAGAAGTGGGACCTATGAAAGAGAATAACTGGGGGACCTAATTTAAATGAGGGAAGGCTTCTCTGAGGATGTGATCCTTCAGTTGAGACCTAAAGGTTGAGCAAACTTTAGCCAGGTGCAAAGAGAGGAGAAAGAGCCATCCACACGGATAGATGTGCTAAGGCTGAGGCAGGAAAAGCTTGGCGTGTATAACATGCTGATAGGCAGGAACACCAAGGACAAGGGGTATGGTGGGTGGGGGAGGGGCTTCAGGGTCACAGTTGAGATCTTGCTCTTTATCCCAAAGAAAGGCTTTAAGCAAAAGAATGATAGATGAGACTTCATTTTTACTCTACTTGGGCTTCAGGAAAGAATGGACTGGAGAGAGGCAGCATATAACAAGTAGTTACTTATTAATTACACTGCTACAAGTTTGCAAGTGCCTAGAAGTGGAGCAGGGTATCATGGCAGCAAACAAAACAGGCAGCCCTCACCTACTCCACTAAAGAGATGATGATTTAAGAGGTAAACACAGACTAGATTTTATACACCTTGTTAAGGAGTTTTAGATTTTATTCTTAGGACAAGTGGAAGTTGACCTTGGGTAAGTCGCTGTTCTCTGAGCCTCAGTGCCTTCATTTGAAATGTAAATAAATAATAATACCTTCCTCAGAAGCTCTTTGCTGGGGTCAACTCAGACAATATCTGTAAAGCACCTTTCGCAGCAGTTGAAACAGTAGATATTAGGGTGAGCCATATGATATTGCTGCAAATACTATATAAATAGAAGCTGCTTTCATATGTTATTATTTGTCACTCCTCTCCTATCCTGCCAGGCATCAGGTGATAAAGAGTATGGGCTACAGGCTCAGAGTCTGAGTTGAAATTCCCAGTGATGTCACTTAGCAGCTGCAGACCCCGGAACAAGCTACTGAACATTTCCATGTTTCATTTCCTCATTTGGAAAATGAATGCAACAATAGTATTTGCCTCATAGTTGTGGTGAAGATTAAGTAAGACTAAAGGGTTTAGGAAAGTGCTTGGATTAGAATCAGTGCTAAAAATAGATATTATTATTACTATTATTTCTTCATATTGCCTTGTAATGGTTTTCTTGAACAAAAAAAAATATAGTTCTTACACACCTTTGTATCATGGTTGCTCATTGAATACTTACTAAAACTTAAGGGAGAAATCAGAAATAAGCTGACTTAAAGAGCAAAACAGTAATTCAGTGTACCTCCATTTCCAGATTTAAGGAGAAAAGACCAGTTGAGAGGAATTAAAAGATTTCTTAGTCACTATATGAATGTCATAAAGAGGCAGCATAATATACTAGAAAGAACGAGGTCTCTTGGAAGACCTAGGTCAGGCCCAGCTCTGCAACCCGTCACCCGTAATTGCTCCAAGTTTGTTTTCTCATCTGTGAGAGAAGCTGAGAATCCTTTTCCTATCTGCTTCAGAGGGTTATTGGGAGGATCGAATGAGATGCTGTGTGTGACAGGACTTTGCAAAGTGCTGACAAATGCCACTGATGGTAGCTCACACTCTGACATCCTCAAGGGCCTTAATGGTGTGCAGGTCAAAGAGCCCGAAGGCTTATGAATTCCAGAATTCCCACGGGTTTCCATACAGTATTACTCTGAACTTGAGCACAAACATGCACATAAAAGAAAAAAAAGCATGACTACCGTGGCATAGCACACCTAACTATGAGGCAAAAATTAGTGCTGTCTTTGCCACTAACCTGCTGCATGGCCTTAGCAAGTCATTTGACTGTTCTAGGTCTTTATGTAGGTCTAAAATGAAGACATTGGGCCAGATTGGCCTGAAACTGTATGCACAAAACTGTATGTATACATGAAGGATGTACGTTTTTCTAGGAAAGGGTCTACAGCTTTCACTGGATCCTCAGAGAGGTCTATTATCCAGAAGTTAAAAACCTGGAGTCTGAATGATCTCCAAGGCTCATTAAAGCACTATAACACTCTGATTCTGTGACTTCTAAGGAGTGGTCACAGAACGTTATCTTTAATATTACATTCATTTGATACATGAGGAAAGTGAGACTCAGAAAAATTCAATAACCATCTCAAAATCGCAGAGCTTTTGTGGTTGAAAATTGGAACCATCCCATTCCTCTGTTCCTCCCACTAACTCCATGCTGTGGGTAACGTGGATTTATTTTTAACTCTCAATATCAATTTTGTACACCCATTTTCTGACCCATTCTCCTCTTTCTCACCCCCCTTGGTGCCCCAACTCCTATAATCTTTAACCCCACCAAAACCTACTACCTCTCCGCTGCCCCTCACCCCCTACAGTCCCTTCATTACTCAGCCGACAGTTTAAGGTCAATGTATATAAACACTCCTTTGCATACATCCTCAGCTCCTGTGCCTTTATTTCATCTTCAGAGGTGCCTGCAAACTCACAACTCTGATTAAATCCAACTCTCCACTTCCTCTGCCCTTGTATCTATGCAGTTCAGAGTGGTAGAGAAAAAGACAGTAATCACACTAACTATTCTCACTTTCAATTTATGATCACCAGTTTCAAGCGGGTCCTACATGTCACTAGGGATATCACCGTACTTCCCAGGTCCATTCACTCAGCCACAATCTCTTAAGGGGTGATTTTCTATTCTTTCCTTTCTCTTCAACTTTCTCACATCTCCTTCCCCATCCTCACTCTCAGGTGATATTGCTTCCTATTTCACTGAAAAAATAGAACAGAATTTCTATTAAATTCCTACCACCATATTCCCTTACCTACCAGCTCCTACAGTGACATCCTCTACCTTCTCACCATGCCCTGTCTACGCCCTAGGTCCCATCTCCTCTTGCCCACTTGACAATTCTGTTCTGGCAATTCCCTCCCCTCTCTCTCACAGCATCAACTTTTCTCAAATCCAGAGTGTCCAGAACTGAACTCTTGATCTCCACTATAAGTTTCTCTACCTGCAACCTTCCCCATCTTGGTGGAGGGCAATTCCATCTTTCCAGTCCCTTAAGTTAAAAACCTTAGAGTAGCCTGATTCCTTTCTTCACACCCCACACCTGATCTGTCAGGCAATCCTTCAAACTATATCCAGAATCTGACTACTTTTCACTACTTCTTCTGCAACCAGAGGTCTAAGTCCTTATTACCAGTATTATAAAACTTGTCTGGATAATACTTCCTCGCTCATCTCCCTGCCCCAACCCTCTATTTTGCAGGCTGTTTCCAATACAGCAACTAGAGGGATTCTTTAAAAATACAGGCCAGATCAGATTACTCCTCTGCTCAGAACTCTTTAGTAGTTGCCCATTTTCACTGAGAACCAAAGCTAAAGTCCTTATGACTATTGACACAATCTGGCCACCCCATGCCTATTACCTCTCTACCCTCATTCCCTAATACTCCCCCTGATTTTCTCTGCCCCAGCCCCTGGAAGGCACACTCCCACCTGAGAGCCTTTCAACGGCTCCTCCCTCTGCAAGGAGCTCTCTTCTCCCAGATATCCACCATCAGAATCTCACTGCCTTCCCACTTTTAAGTCTTGGCTCATCACACCCAGCTCAATAAGCCCACCCTTTCTACCCTATTCAATACTATCGCCCTCTACCCTGCCCCACTCAACACTCTCAATCTTCTTATTCTGCCCTACTTTTTCTTCTTCCTTAACACTTATCATCTTCTAACACTGTTTAATTTACTTATCTACCGTGTTTATTATGTATCATCCCTCTTACTTTCTCGCTTTCTTTCCCCTCCCCCATAGACCCATAAGGGCAGGGACCTTTGTCTGTTTTGTTCTCTGAAGCACCTCAAACAGCTAGAACAGTGCTTGGCACATAGAGGCCCTCAACAAATATTTATTGAATTGAATGAATTAACTGAAGTCTAAGAGACTTAATTATCTCCTGTACCTGCAAGTTGTACTTGAAGTTCCTATAAAAAAATTAAAGAGTGACTAAGGAGAAAAATGAAAGCTATACGGCTATTACAGAGACTATAAACCCAAAACAATTTCTTACCATCCTTCGCATATGCCACACAGTACACAGTATCTTTGTGTCCCTTTAGGGGTTGAAGTAAGGTGCCATCAGAGGTATCATAAACCTGGCAAGAAAGAAAAAAGAATTCAGATGAGTCACATGGCATCCATTAGTTAGAATTTCTACAGGTTGCTGCTATTTTTGTTTTAATAACAAAACATTTGTCAATATTCTAAATGTGTATCAAGTAAAAACTACATTGAGAAACCAGAAAGAATGAGGCCTAAAGTTGGGAAATCTAAGAAGTTGAGGTCTGAATTCTATGCATTTTATGACCAGGAACATACCGTTATTCCTTGAGAAACCAAAATTCACTCTGTGTTACTTCTCTACAAACTTCTCTCATTCTTATGTGAATTTGGACATATTACCATGTGAGCTAGGCTCTCTCAGATAAAGCCAGCACATAGAAGAGCCACCTACACCATGGTTAAATTTCAGTGCTAGCCCTGGCCGTAATATCAACATCATAGAGGATGTTTCATATTTGCTACCAAGAGTTCAAAAGTCACAGACCTGAACTCTGTCTGGGTTTGCAAATCAAAGTGCATGTCATAAAACTCAGCTGTAATGTGGATTTAGGATATTTAACAGCTGTGTAACACCTTTAACGATGTGGAGATGTAAAAAACACACCATCTGAGAAATCAAGGCAAACCCCTCCAAAAAAGGTTAGTGTTGGAGGAAATAGTGTTGGAAAAAAAAAAAAAAAAACTAAAAACTAAAAGGATATGGACTGTTTACTCTGGAGAGAAGTCTGCGGAACAATTTAACCATGATTTTAAGATTATGTAGTTACCATACAGAGAATAGAGATCAGTCAGTCTGCATATCTAGAGACAATAGAGCAAGAGGAAGTTGATTTACGCAGGAGGAAGGAGAGACCATACAAAGGTTTTTAGGTCAAACATAAAGAGCTCTCTGAAAATTACTTTTATACACTGGGATAGGTTCCAGAGGGAGATTATATTCTTTGAAAACATGAAAAATAGGATAGCATCCATATGGAATTATTTAGGTAGGCCAGCGCCTAAAAGTTGGGGTCAGGCTATCTGGCTTCTCATGGAGGGAGTCCTATTCACTCATATTGCTTGAATTTTTCAGGGAGACGAAATGTGAACTGACACCAGCCCAGTTTCAAAGGCATTTTGATAAATTGTTTTCAACCTTTTATGGGTGTCTCAAGGTAAAAAGGGAAAGATTAATGACTCCAAAAGAGGTATTGTTCACAAGTTCCTATCTGATAGACAGTTTACTTACCTGTTTCAAATAGCTCATTTCCTTCCCTATTAAAAAGTAATGACTGGTTTTTCCGCCCTTGCCTTTTTTATCTCAAAAAAGAGTCAAATTTCAGAGTACTTACAAGAGGGAAAAGCACTCAAAAAGGAAACGTAGACAAAATCCTACCAGTAATCTGTTTCCTGCAGCCAAAATCAGTTGGGTTCCATCAGGCTTAAATGCGAGGTCATATATACTAAACAGGAGACAAGACAAGACAAAAAGATAATTAAAAACCAAAATGATGAAGTCTGCTAATGGTCAGGAAAGCAAACTTTACTTCCATTATAAAACACTGCTAGTATATGAGGGAGAAAAATAATGGCTAAGAATTGCATTTGGTTGTAAATTTCATTCAACCACCACACCTTGGCAGCCCACTCAGTCATGATCCACTGGGAAGTTAGCTCTATGTCCCAGTTTCCACCTGTCCAGAAGCCAGATGCCAGATATAATTCAAATGTTCAACAGTTGAGGACACTAATTCTAATAATACCATAAAGGATAGACAACCTGAGAAAATGTGTGAGGGCTAATAAATTCACGTCTGTGAAAAAATTGGTCCCTTATTGAAATAGCATAACTATTTCCAATTAATTGGATACTTATTGAATGTCTGAGGTGCTAGTCACTAACACATACAAAATTCGTAAATCATAATCCTTCCCTGCCCTCAAAGAAATTACCATCCAGGGGGAAGATGTGACTCAGACACATTCGTAAAGAACTACTATATGTGATCAATTCTAAAGAACACATTTTCACATCTCTGAGGTTGGGATTTTTCTTATCATTGAAGACATGTCAATTTAATTGACCTCTTAGATGAAATACAGAGTAACACTGTGATAAAACCTTTAAGAGATACATTAGAGCATATAAGATTCAGAGAGGGAAGATAACAGTATTCTGATTTGGAAAGAGGATCAGAAAAAGCTTCATGAAGAAAACAGTATTTGAAAAAGGCAGGGCTTTTGGGACACACAGGAGATTAGGTAGGTATAGCATTTCAGGCAGAGAAAACGAAAGCAAAGACATGAAGGAAGAAATAGTAAATAATCTCATTTGATTGAAACATCTGACTATGTGCAAAGCAGTAGGGAGAGATAAGTCAAGAAAAACAGGCTGGAGCCATATTACAAAGATTCTTGAATGCCCCAGAGGGTTTCACTAGTTCAGGTGACTCTAGTAAGAAGAATGTGTCAAGCAGCACATTTCCAAAGTTTAGCAGGGGATAAATTTACATGGTACCTGTTAGTAATCTAAAAATATACACCCCTGGTAACAGTACTTGGAGCATTTACCACAGAGAGATCCTACGCTGAATTCTTCAAATGCATTATTTTGTTTTATCCTCATAAGAATTCTATGAGGTAAGAATTATTACTTGATCTTGCAGTTGAGGACACCATGGGTCAGAGGGGTCGAGAACCTTGCCCAATAACATACAACCAGCAAGTGAAAGGGCCAGAATTTCAACTCGGGTCAAACTCTAGAGTCTGTGCTATATTGCCTTTCACTCTCTTAAATTATTTTCAAGTGTGACACATCTCTGTTACCCTTAATGTTTTAATAATAACAGTAGTTAACATTTATTGAGCACATTTATTTATTATGTGCTAAGTACAGTTTAAATGCTTTACATGCATTGACTAAGTCCTCACAATAGCCTAACACCTATTTTGCAGATAAAAAAACTAAGGCACAGAGACATTAAATAGCTTGCCCAAAAATAAACTGCTACTGAGTGAAGGTGGAGCCAGAATTCAAATCCAGACAGTCTGGCTTGGAAGCCCTTACTCTAACCATTATGTTTTGCAGCCTTCATTAGCATTATTATTAACATATGTCATAGTTGACAAAATAATTAGCAATAGTTTCCATACTTTACCAACAGCAAAAAAAAAAAAAAAAAAAAGGGAGGGGCAGTATTATCACCCACTCAAGGCATTACATGTAGAATTCAAAAGGTTTCTACACAGGTTCCATTGACTTCATAAGATTCCTTTAACAAAAATAATTCTTCACATATATTCAACACATAAGAGCTGTTAAAGAGTATAAGCTTACATTATCTCATTTGATCCTATGATAACATAAAGCAGTAGACAGGCCAGACACTACTGGCCCAGTTTTATCAAGAAACTAAAGTACAAAAGCAAGTCATGTGTCTGATGTCACATAGCTGGTTGATGGAGAAGCTAGGACAAGCATGATTGTGATACTCTTTCCAGCTGGGCATCCCTCTTGATAGAAGCAACACAGACCCTGAGTTCCTCCGTTTCCTCACTATTATGTAGTAACAGACTTGGCCTTCCTGTTTCTCAGGCTTTCTTTTCTGAGTCTAGGGGGAAATGTGTACTTGGTGCATTTCACACTTTGAGAAGTTGGGTGGTAGATTGAAAAGTAGAGGGGAGCTGGGGCCAGAAGAGCTGACCTCCTGTCTGAGCTTTTGTCTTCACCTACAAGGATAGAGAGCTGTGTACGAGCCAGCCTTGCACAAAGCACCTGACACCTTTGGGTTGTATAATGAGGTATTTTTGGAGGGGGTTTGCATCTCTCTTTTATAGTCATCTTTGGATATGCAGTTCCCTTTCTGTCTTGTACATATTTGAGCTCATCAAAGTGGTTCCTGGTGACCTCTTCTTCATAATGATCATTTTGGGTTGAATTATCAGCAAATCATTTCTGAGCATCTCATATAGGCCAGATGTGAAAATTCATTTTCTCGAAATTTCTTGAAATTTGCCTTCCTAAGGTATAACATAATATCTGATTTACCCCAATCAAAATTTTTACCGTACTTAGAATCTATACAATTCAATTTAGCTCTGAATTATATAATTTTATATATGTTATACAGTTTCAGATACTATCTTGTGCCTTTAATTATAGTCATGCAATTTGAGGGTAATGACCCTGTTTTAGACATTTGTGGACCCATGTGCATGGCACTGTCCTAGAAACATAATGAATAATTAACAAACTGACAAGATTTTATCTTGAACTACTCAGACTTTAACTAGATCACAGACACTCAGAATGGGAAAACCCTAGTCTTGTCACACAGTCTCAACTCCCCTACCAAGGCAAGAATTACCTATAGATGACCATTCAGCCTCTGCTTGAACACTTCTAGGGCCGGGGAGCTCACCCATCTACAGGCAGTCTATTGTACTGTCGGATGACTATCTCTCCCACCCTGCTCCCTTTTATGAAAAAAAAAATACATGGTCAAATTACAGTTCAGAGAGACAGAGGGTGAGTCCTGCAAACTGTCCTCTGCCAATCCTATGCTCACCGTCAACTGACGTCTCAAGGTGCCTCTCTAAAAACCTTCACAATCTGACCCAGCCCCATTTACTTGCTTTGGTATCTTAGGCAAATTATGTCACTTTGTTAAGTCTAGTTTCTTCATCTTAAGTGGGGTAACAATTTCAATCTCAAAGGTTGTTGTGGAGATTAAACAAGATAACACATGTGAACAGTCTGGCCCACAGCAAGCACTCAGTAAATACTAGCTGGTGTGAATGGAGGGTTATAGAAGATGACGGCCTGACTAAAATAAAGTGGGCTTGCCAAAAGCATCACAGTAGTGATAAACCTAGAGCAAATGAGGAAGTTCAGAGAAGAATTAAGAGCATTTGGTAAGGAAGGGCCTTTGGATAGGAAAATGGAGTTTTCAGCTGAACTGAAAAGCATAAATTTAAACATTAGCAATTGGAGATGAGGGAAGTAGGACCAACTAGTTCACAATTTGATGTAGAAGATAATTCAGAGTCAATCTAGGTTTATGAGAAGTAGAGTAACAGATCACAGCAGCAGGACTCAAAAAAGAATTTCTGCTGGTATGTGAAGGTTATGTTGGTTTGGTTGTGGAAGACAAATCTTCGATATCTGAAAACTTTTTAGTTCTAATATCCATTTCTTATAGTTTTTTTTTTTTTCTTTTGTCTCCTGGGCTATAAGCTGGCATGTGTAGCTGCTGTCAAGATTGCTGGCCTACAGAACTCATGCAGCCCCTAATCTAACAAGTTGTTTCAGATTTGTCATGAACCAAATCAAATAACCAATCTTCATTCATTGTTTATTCACTCATCCATTCATTATATCTATCCATCTATCCATCAAATAGTCACAATAACCATTGATTTGACTAGGCTCTGGAATAATCTGGAAATGAATAAAACACAGCCTTTAAAGAGTTTATAGATGTCTAGGATAAACAGATTCACAAATTACTCTTCCACAGATTGTAAGTACCACAAAAAAAGGAATGAATTAAATTCTACACCAGGGGTTGAAAACTGGGAGCAAATCAGGCTGTATTTGGCTAGCAAAAGTTTTGTTTGGGCCACACGATGCTTTATTTATTTATTTGTTTGTTTGTTTGTTTGTTTTAAGATAAGGTTCCAACATTTAAAAATTAGGGCATTTTACATAAAAACCCAAATTCCTAGTGTCTGATGAAAACAGGAAGAAC
Source organism: Rousettus aegyptiacus (assembly GCF_014176215.1). Lineage (NCBI taxonomy): Eukaryota > Metazoa > Chordata > Mammalia > Chiroptera > Pteropodidae > Rousettus > Rousettus aegyptiacus. The sequence goes on along the minus strand of NW_023416307.1, from coordinate 122,249,436 downwards.
GGAGCACACTAGACCAAATTCCTGCAGGGTGGTAATTGCCAGGGTCTGAGCAGTAGCTGCCCCTTTTAGGCAGAGCATGAGCTCTCTAGTTTGCCACACTCTTTGCCACTCCCCATTACTCTCTAACCTCAGATCCAAATGTTCAGTTGCCAGGTATCATCAGCCCGTGCTGTGAAGTACTTTTATAAAAGAGTTAAGAAAAAAGTAAAAAAGGAATTTTTTAAAACAAATCTTGATTAAAAGTAGAAGCAGTGCTCACTTTGGCAGCACATATACTAAAATTGGAATAACACAGAGAATATTAGCATGGCCCCTGTGCAAGGATGACACACAAATTTGTGAAGCATTCCGTATTTTTGAACTACAATAGTAAGTATGCTGAATATGAGAACATCCCTTTGATGTGACTGATAAGGAAAATGGAGGGCCATGACACTGTTTTCAGCAGGCTCCAAATGAAATCTATGGCCAATCAGGAGCCATTGGACGTAATGAATTCCTGAGTTCTGGCTACAAAGAAGAGCTAAATGTTGCTTCATCATGATGGGCTAGAATGTGTGATGTCTTGATTTGGACTACATAAAGCTATTACACCAACAACAACAACAAAAAGTAGAAGCAGTAAGCTATGTGTTTCAAGAAAAGTGGAATATAGAATACTCTTAGAGAAAACAGACAATTCTTTGTGTTTAAGATGCAAATAAACATCTCCCATTTATGTTGCCTGCCTGACTCCTGCAGGCATTTGAGTTTGTTGCTTCTGTAATAAAAATACAAATTAATGTAGTGGCTAAAAGCATTGGCTTTGGAGTGAGAAACACCTGAGCTTGAAAGTTGACTCCGGCAATGACTCACTGTGTGACCTTGGCAAATTAAATACCCTCTCTCTACTTTACTCTCCTCATATGTAAAATAGAGGTGATTATAGTACCGACCTCGGAGGGCTGTTGTGAGGTGGTAGTGAGATCGAAGATATGAAGTTCTTAGCCAGTGCCTGGCATATAGTAAGTGTTAGATATTATTAGTGTAGAGTACAAAAGAGAGAGCGACCATCTCCAAAGGGAGCCTTACAGTATGTTCGGGATTTCAATGTGAAATAAGGAAAAAAGGCATGCTTTCTTATACAGAAAGGCCTAAGAAAAGACATTGAGGGAATGGCTAATATTCTGTTCCAGTGGCCAAAACTTCACATGAAGCTGAAAAGAGCATCTAGAAAGATTTTGAAAGTCAGGCTAAAGAAAACTATCCAGTAAGTATTTCCCAAAATGTATCACTATTTTATGGATTTAGGTGATAAAAATGGATTAGGATATTAAATAACATTGAATCACAAGGTAAGAAAGTCATTCTCTTGCAAACTTTCTAATTAAGCATGGGAAAATGGCTCAGTTTGATGCTATTTATCTCAAGCACATCTCTGATCATGCTAAATCTCCAGTTCCAGACAGTAGACCATGGGTTTAAAGGCTTCCTAGCAACAGTAGCTAGCTACAACTTATTAACACTGTTTCATTTCTCCTTTCTTTAAGTTTTACAGTTATCTTATTATAGCAAGTAATATTGATTTTTAAATATGGAGCGATAAAGTTTCCTTGTAAAATCAGAAAATGTAAAATCCTAACCAAGTGTAAATAAAGGAGGCAATTTAGAGAAAAATGTCAAGTAAATAAGAGTATGGGTAATATGTGGATACGGCAAAAATTGGAGAAACATCGTTGTGGCTGTAAGATGAGCACGGGATGGAATGAAAGGGAGCGACAAGACCAGTTTTTGATTATGTATGAAACCGCATCCACAGGCCACTACCTCGCGCGCGGTACATCCCTTTGCCCCTTCTCCAGGTCTCAGTTTCTCTGCCCGTAAAGAGGTGGGAGGGCGACCTTACAGTCGCCTAGACCCAGGGTTCTGTGCCCTCAGCCTAGGCCGCAGTCCCGTTGCCCTTGGCAACCACAAGAATCCACACGATGGCTCCCGCCGCCCCCGCTGGAGCTCTGCCGCCCACTCCTCCCGAACTGCCCTGCTCCTCACCACTGCTCGGCTTTATCTCTCCACGTCAACACGGCCCTCATCGCGGCTTCACTCACGCCTCGGGCCCCTCCTCCCAGCCTCAGCAACAAGGCCCTCTCTACAAGCCACTTTGGCTACCTGCGCTACCCCTGGCAACGCACATGCGCAGTGAGCTACCCGCGGGGCAGCGTTCTGAGAGCGCATGTCTAAAGGGAGGGCTAATAAAGGCGCAAAGGCGAAGTTGGAAGGGGAACCTAAAAGGCGTCTGCGCAACTGGGAGGCGTGCGATTGGTCGGAATGAGCGGGGGACGGTGCGTCTTCTTTAACAAGGGATTCGATTGGCTGAGCTGTGGCCGACTGGGCGGCCGGAAAGCGCCTGCGGAGTCTGTCAGGCTTTCCCTGCCCTTAGCTTTAGATTTCGGCCTGATTCTGAGCTGAAGAAGTTTTCACATCTAATTCTGCTCCACACCGACGGCGTCACATCCTGTCGGCCCGTTGGTACAGCGGAGTCCGCTTGAGGGGTCACGACTGTGATGGAGAGTCCAAGCCTGGGGAACTGTGAAGCTGCCCACTTGGTCGCCTCCAGTGAGCGCCTAGTCCCAGAGCGGCCGTGTGACCTCCGGCAAGTTATTGCCCCCTTGCGAGCTTCACTTTCGCTACGTGTAAAATGGGAGAGAGGGACTAAAATGCGGATGGGCCTTTCTAACCTAAAGTCAGTAGAGACCTCGAGGCTCAAGGGTTAGTTAGTTACTAGGAGTTAAGGGGTGCTCGGGTACTATTCCAGTGGGGTCAACCCTGGGGTGCTCCCGACTTTCCTTACCTGAAATGACAAAGGAGCTGGAAGGAGCAGGGAAGTGGTGCAAGGAAAGGTCTGCTTGGGTTGTAGGATCAGAGGAAGGCATTGGAGGAGATGTCATGTTACTCAGCCCAGGGCGCCCCCAAAATGGGTCCTATGAGAAGTAACAGGAAGCTACAGTCATGTTTTGAGTAGTTGTATGTGTGCGATCTGGGGCGAAGATGATACTTTTCTTTCAAAATGAAATCCTCAGAACTTTAAAAGAGGTGTTACCTCCTTTTTTACAGATTAAGAAAAACGTTGAGAAGTTAGGTACCTTGGGTCACACAGCTAGTAAATGCAGAGCTGGGATTTGAACCCAGTCTAATGACTTAAAGTTTGTTCTCTTTTCACCAGGTTTGTTTCCTTATCTCTAAAATTGTGAACTATATAAGATCCACCGAACTCCCCCAAATTATTTAATCTCAAATTACATCAGAAGACCTTGTTTTTATTTCTAGTCTCTAGCTCTCAGTTTCCCTATTCGTAGAAAAGAAGTTGGATTAGACATCTTGATGGACCCATCCAACTTTTAAAATGTGTGATTTAATGATTAAGATACATTCTACTGAAGTTTTTCAATAATAATAGTACAGGCAGAGAAGAATTAGACTGATATTTAGTAAATTTGAGTTCTGGTATCAGCTCTGAAAGTAACTTAATCTTCCTGTCATTCAATTTATCAATAAAATTAGACAAATCCTTATCCTACCAAGAATATAAGAGATTTGAAAATTCTTTGTCAGAAATTACCTTTTGGAAGAGGGTTACAGCATCTGATGAAAGTGATAGACACTCTCCCTAGAAAAATGCACGCGTATATATAAATTTTACTTATTTGAAGAAGAGGAAGGTGCCTCACTAACTCCTTTAAGCAGTTCTTTTTAAATTTATGCCAAGTGTCACCAGAAATCTTTATAATAGTCCTATTCAATGATTGATTAAAAAAAAGTTTCTAGCAAGTACCTTGAGCTTTTCATTGTGCAGAGTTTCTAACCTTTCTTTAACTCATGTTGAAGGACAGGAAGACATTGGAGGGCAGGAAGACACTACCATAAGACTGGCATATACTGATTATAATCTGTCCCATAACCCAAATAGTCTGTGTGGTTCCTGCTCTGTCATGGATTGAAATTGAATAGGCACAGTAAAATAAATTTTAAACGAGCTAATTATTTGTACTTTGTTTTCTCAGAAAGGAAGATGTTGCTGTGGGATCAGAAAGCATAGAAGATGAGAAACAAATGGTGATAAAAAGTAGCAGTGAGTGTAATACCCTGCTACAAGAACCCATTGCTGCTTCTCAGTTTGGTGGTACTGAAATAACAGAATGCCATAAGTCTGTCCCATGTGGATGGGAAAGAGTTGTGAAGCAAAGGGTATCTGGAAAAACAGCAGGAAGATATGATGTATATTTTATCAGGTGCGTATGCAAGGTGGTAAATTTTTCTGGAGAGGAAGTGGGAAAGCATAGCAGGTATCTTGACTTTTTTCTGTTTTTACCATAAAACTTTTATCAACTCTACTCCTTTAGTGTCACTAGTTAGTTTTATTAAGTGGTTTAGGGACAAGTACATAAATTTTATTCTACTGCGAATGGTTAATATAAGGTTGCACTGAAGTTATATTTGTAAAATTATACTGTCATTTCCTCATAGGGGAAACTATTTAAAAGTACCATTTTATAACTTTTGATTTTAAATGACAAATATCCATAGCAACATTTGGAAATTATTAATTAAAAATCTGAAATGTAGTCTAATTCTTTTTAAAAATTACTTTAATTTACCAGCAGTAAGTTTCCTTTAATATCATTTTCTAGCCCACAGGGACTGAAGTTCAGATCCAAAAGTTCACTTGCTAATTACCTTCATAAAAATGAAGAGACTTCTCTTAAGCCAGAAGATTTTGATTTTACTGTACTTTCTAAAAGGGGCATTAAATCAAAATATAAAGACTGTAGCATGGTGGCTCAAACATCCCAACTGCAAAATGAAAGTAGCATTTCAAACCGGAACCTCAGGACAAGAAGCAGGTGGAAGAAAGATGTATTTCCTCTGCCAAGTGGTAGTTTGGAATTGCAAGAAAGCAGAAAACTAGCTAATGTTAATTCCATTGATTTGCTTTTGAAAGAGAATGAGAGTGTTAATGATGTTGACTCCAAAAAGGTTAGAAAGTCCAAAGGAAAGATGACTATTCTGAAAGGAATTCAAATTAAAAAAACTAAAACTGGGTCTCGGGAGAGTCTTCTGGATTCTGTGCAAAGTAATATAAAAAGAGAATCTGTGTATAATAAGGCAGAAGCTGAAAGTGAATCTGTTGTACAAGAAAATCAGCTTAACAGAACTTTCTGCATTTCTGACACCAAAAAAAGTGACAAGACCTTCAATGTGACCAGTGAAGAAAAGAGACTTATGAAAGAAAAATCATTGAGTTCAAGATCAAATTTTAGTTTTGAACAAATAACTTCTGGCATCATTAACAAATTATGTTCAACTAAAGAAGCAGAACACATGGAGAAGTGCAAGGATACCATTTCAGAATCTGAGGAAATAAGAACTAAAGTAGAAGCTGGGGAAAGGAAAGAGCATTTGCATATTGACAATTTAAAATATGGCTCTGAAATGGACAACAACTGCTTACAAACTGAGAAAGAGTCTACTGTGAAAATATGTCAAGGTATTCAGTGCATTAAAGTGCTAGTAAATATGTGATGAGTTTATACTCCTAGATATTGTATTTTATGCCTATACCCAGTTAGGATATGGTAGTAGAATGAAGAAACAGGCCATATGTCAGATACATTCTATCACAGCTGGGACCAACTCCTAATACCTTGTCTAATCCATTTTCAAGCCCCTTCCTATGACAGAGAAGAAATCAGCTGGCTGCTGCCTAGGTGTCCCCAGCAAAGGAGAATTGTTCCATTAACAGCTGCTACCATCTCTCCCTGGTGCAGCAGCTGGAACTCTCCTCAACAGTGCTCTTTCCCGTTTTCCCATCTTCGTTCTAGCCAATGATCTTATAACTTTAGGGAAAATGAAACGGCTTCATTCGTTAATGGGTTTGGGGAAGACTCCTTTTTTATACATAAACTGGTTGAGAATCGTCATTCTTTGCACCCCTCCTGATACTTATTACTTCCAATTTAATTTTGTATATATCGTCATTTTAATATTCTATTATAATGTTATGCGTCTCTAAACTGCTTTAGAGCTCTAAATAATTAAAACTATACTCACATAGTTCTCCTATTATTTGTAAAATGTTCTTAATACAGAGTTCAGAGCTGAGCAATTTTGCCTTTGTAGTACTTCATCGAATAAAAGATAAAAGGAGACCTTTTGAGCAGCTTGGCATTAGTTATTCATTATGCCATTATGGTATAATGAATAACTCTTTTAAAGGACAATGATAATTACTTAAAGTCATTTGGGTAGACAGGCTGGACAAATTAGTGGAGCAGCAGATTAGATTCCTGCTCTCAGTCCCGCTCATGATGTTATGTCTTTGCTCTGCCTGGAATTTCACCAGCTTTAATGGAGATGGCCATATATACCTAGGAACTGCATAAGAATTCTTCAGGTCTGTTCTTTAAAGCCTTTGAGCGTCTTAAAACCTTGAACCTTAGTTATTTATTTAGATTTATTGCTAATATAGTGGGCAAATTAAATATCAAAAACACTCTTTGCAACTACAATAGAAGTATCTATTCACCCTATAAATAGTCCAGTTCTCAACATAAGACGAAGTGTTTTTAGGTTAATAGACGTCCAATGGAATAGTAAAGACTTTCCCATTGGGTTAGGTAGAAATTGTCAAGTAAAACGAGTTTTCAGTCTCCCAGTAATAAAGAAGTCTAATTAGTAATTATAGGAATCCACAGAAAAAGTTATCAAATAGCTAGTAAGCAGTTTCCTTTGTTCTAAATCTTTTTTACCTTCGACTAGGCTTTACCTCTTCAAACTAGAATAGCAAAAACACTCCACTGATTATCTAGAGATTGGGATATATATCCCAGTCTCCACTCACCTACTATTGTTTTGGAATCGTGGCTTAATTTCTAAGCCTTCATCTGTAAAATGGAGGTAATAACCCTCACTAATGCTGTTTTCATATCAAGAATATTGTAAAGTAAAATGAGAAGTGAAAAAGATGGCTTTATGCTATACAAATACAAGGTATTATTAACTGACATTCAAATTTAAATGGTAAGGCTAAAGGAAGTAATAAATGTGATGATTTTAGAAGCTTGGAAAGCCCAATAATGCTGGTCAAACAGTCTTTGTTAAATTAACTGAGCTTCCCAGTAAATAGTGGTCTTAGGTGTTCCAAAGCCCAAATCAATGGTTTTTAAATTTTGGAAAATATAAAAAATTAAAGAAAGAAAAATTACTATTCACCAACAACTATTATACTGTTTTGGTTTATTTTATTCTAATCTCGGTATTATATATTTTTATTTTTATTTTTTAATTAAATTGGGATCATATGTAAAATATTGCCTTTTTTCACCTGTTAGTGATTTGGGAAGATCTCCATAATATAGTCTCAAAAATATTTTAATGGCAACATTGTACAAATGTGTCATTATTTAAAATGTTTCATATGATTTCCAATTTTTCAATACTATGGACCCTAAATATAAATCATAAAGAGTTAGTGTAACACAGTGGTTAAAGGCCTCAACTCAGGAGCCACACTATCTGTATCTTAATTTCAGCTCCGATGCTTAGCCCTGGGTAGTTTACTTAGCCTCTCTCTACCTCAATTTCCATATCTATAAAGTGGAGATAAAATAGTACCTACCTCATAGGTCATTAGTAGGCTTAAATTTGTTAATTTTTGTAAAGTGCTTAGCATAGTGACTGGCACATACTAAATGTGTTATATTATTATTATCTCTGAATATTTCTTCAGGCTAAACCATAGATTCTATAAACAATGTTCACTGTTCCTTTTTAGAAGACACCATCCCACGGACACAAACAGAAAAAAGGAAAACAAGCCTATATTTTTCCAGCAAATATAACAAAGAAGGTATCCCTTTCTCAATCAGAAAATCAGATTTTAAATCTATTTCAGATGTCCAGTTCTGATGCAGTGTGTTTGTTTAGCTCTTAGCCCCCCACGACGCAAAGCCTTTAAGAAGTGGACACCTCCTCGATCACCTTTTAATCTTGTTCAAGAAACACTTTTTCACGATCCATGGAAGCTCCTCATCGCTACTATATTTCTCAATCGGACCTCAGGTTTGTGGATTATTTTAATCTTTGCCTTAGTAAAGACAGTGTAGTGAGGAGAAAGAGCATTGAATTAATTAGGAAGTCTCAGTTCAAGTTTAATTTTAAGTCGGTGTGACTTCAGGCCTTTCCCTTTCAACCCTCAAACTCTTCACCCATGAGAAAGTTAAACTACATGACATCTAACAGTCTTTGTAGCACTAAGGAGCAGATTTGCATTTATTTTCTACTTCCAAATTAGTTTTGGTCATCAATTAAAATAAGTTACATAACATGCCTCCACTCTCAGTCATGTATAAAAGTATTTTTTCATTGAATGCTTTTTAAAATGCCATTAATACCTTGTGTTCTCTATGCTTTTACACTGGTTAATCTGATGATCTGATTATTTAAAAACTAATATTTATGCAGGTCCAGGTTTTAGCATAATCTGGACTGTTAACCAAATAGATTATTGGTGTTTTTTACTCTGAAAATGGTTTTTGGTTCAAGTCATGGCTTCTCATGAGTGATTTAAAAAGAAAAAAAAGTTCTATACGAGATTTCTAGATGAGGAAGTCCTTGAACCTAAATCAGCCCATCTACAGGCTCATAATCACATAGTTATCTTTACTTCCCAGGCAAAATGGCAATCCCGGTGCTTTGGGAGTTTCTGGAGAAGTATCCTTCAGCTGAGGTAGCAAGAACCGCAGACTGGAGAGATGTGTCAGAACTTCTTAAACCTCTTGGTCTCTATGAACTTCGAGCAAAAAACATTATCAAGTTCTCAGGTACTTTCCCATAAACTCAAAGGAATAAATATAAACTGCCTATTTAAGACAGCCACACCTTAAACTTTAATATCTTCAGATGCTACATTAATAGAGGTCATTCAACTCAAGCACTGAAGACATTTGAAAACAGTCCACTTGCCCTAAACCACAGTCTCCCATCGACCCAGGCAATAAATCTTTGTCCAGCACTGGGTCAGGCCATATGAGCATAATTAGAGGAAGAAGCCAGTGAGGCAGAAAGCTCAGTCAGTCTCAGGACATTACCTCTATCTAGTTAGCACAAAACAATACTGGTCAGTAAGTGGCAGATGAAAAGTTCAGAAGAAGGAGCAGTCACAACTGGGGTTGTTAGGAAAGATTCTTTTCTGTTCCTTTCAGCTGTTCTCTCCATCCAGCCCCCCATCACCATACATTTGGGGAAAGAATCTTCCTAAAAACTGGCCTGATATGTGGGCTGTTGTATTCTCAGATGAATATCTGACGAAGCAGTGGAGATATCCGATTGAACTTCATGGGATTGGCAAATATGGCAATGACTCCTACCGAATTTTTTGCATCAATGAGTGGAAGCAGGTGAGGCCCACTTGCAGCCAGAACATATTGAGCACATTTTGCCTCCGAGATAAAATAAGTCCACCATCATGGCTATAGCTATTTCTTGGACACATATGCAATTACAGTCACAACCAGTTTTGTTCCAAGCTTGCAGTACAGCAGGTGGCATGGGGTTATTGGCAGCAGGAAGGAGATCCATAGATATTCCCAAGTCCATAAAAACTCCTTGGTGTGGCCTCTGACTGACCTCCAGCAGTTATCACTTGGCCCTATTCCTGTCATTCCCATCTAAGCCTGATGTGGTTTTCCTCCTGTCACAATCATACTAGGTTGCAAAAGTACACCACTGAAGGAAAGCAGACGGGCTTGAGCTTGGAATTCATGCTTGTTGGGTTTCTCTCGGTGGTCTCAGGCTATTTTTGTGGTCACTAGGTCCTATTTCAGTTGCCCATTCTATTGAGTTTACCCAGCACACAGGCACCTACGTGGTGTCCTGGCAGCTGATGGGCACTGCCAGGTTGCCTGTTACACTGCCCTCTTAGCCTATGACTGCCCTAAAGCATTTAGTTAGTAGGTTTGGCCATGTCCATACTTGCTCCACCATTTATTGTGACTTGAGCAATCCATTTAACTCTCAGAGTCTATAACCTCCTACTGGAAAATGGCATATTAATACTCGATTATGTTATCACCACTTCACACTTTGGGTTCTGGTGAATATCAGTACTAAATCAGAAAGTACTTTATAACTTGTAGAGGATTACCTTACTGTAAGATATAATTTTAAAATTTATGAGTCCCATTAGTTTAAAGGTTATAATTTCCAGGTTATCATAATGTACTGTTCTCCCACTATATTTTTAAAAAGCCAATTTAAAAAATGTATTTCTGACTAACTTACATAAGATTTCTGTCTCTTAATTTCTTCCAGGTACATCCTGAAGACCATAAGTTAAACAAATATCATGACTGGCTTTGGGAAAATCATGAAAAATTAAGTCTGTCTTAAAACGCTGAAGTTTCCAAACTCGTTTTTTATATATTGCTTTGCACTTTGATTCTTCAGAGCTCCATTAAGCCAACCAACTACCTTTCCAAGTGTATAGATTTTAATCGGCCTAACTAGAAACCTAATTATGTTTTCTTAATGTGTGTGCCACTAGTAGATCTTTGCTACTGAATGTGCTACAACATGTTTTGAGATTTTTTAAATTAAATTGTTATTTGACAACAATCCTAAAAATGCATATGACTTTTCCAATAATGAAATGTGATTTGAAAGTGAAAAACAATTTTTCTAAATTGTCAGTAACACAAAGCAAATTTTTGTCAACGTCACTCGAGGAAGGTTTAGACTTTGTTTTCTTTCTATAAAAATGATACTGTACAATTGTTATATGAAGAAACAGAGTTTGCAGCCAAACATGTAAAAAGATATTATAGTAAGTATTAGGGAGTTAATTTAAAAAAATATGTTTACTAAAAAGAGCTAACCCTCAAAGAAAAACAAGATTCTTTTATCATCATGTGTTGGATTTTAGGAATTGGATATTTGACCCCAGCATCCATTTGATACCCTAATGTGAATATCTGCCTGCAGCTCCATTTCAGAGTATCGGCTTCTGGCTCATGCATGTTATTTTAATCCCTTTGTAAAAACTCTAAGATTTACCCATGTCTCATCTTCCAGATGGAGATCAGGAGCTTTTAAGTGTTATGTCATTTTTAATACAGGTTTTGTAATGTTATAGCTAAAATACTGAAATATTTGCCTAGAATAAAACACTAAACCAAAAAAAAAAAAAAATCCCATTAGTAAGTCTCAAAGACCAATCATCATTTTAAGGTATTATTTGAAAATTAAATGGATTGAATAAGTGAAAAATAAATAAATTGTTAGGGAAACTACCTTTGTTGTAGGGTGGTGTGTGTGAATAGAATGCAGTGTGCTATAGAGCTCATTGGTTGTTTCCTTTTTAGCATTATGACCAGAGAACAGGAAAACTGGCCACACACATACCTCACGGCAAACACACTCTTTATAACTTCCTATCACATTTTTATTTAACAAACATCAAAGTAACTTTCACTAAGTGCAAAGTTCTATGCCGGGGAGTGGCACAAATGAAAAAGCTCTGTAGGGACCGTTAGAGGAAGAGGGAAAGGCACACATAATAATAAAGGGGAACAAAGTGGGTAAGAGGGGGAACAAGGTGCCCAAACACTGCAGCTAGGAGAATAGAGAGGTCCCTGAAACCCCAGGCCACAACTGGAGTTGGAGGCTAGCACAGCCTCACCAAGCTTAGGGCATCGGGTATGTCTGGGTCTGCTGTCAAATCCCGTCCCTCATCTCCATCAGGAGTACCACAGCTAGGCCTGGCTTTTTCCCTTTGCTGAAGGTGAGGTTTCCTGACCTCTACCTATTTCCTCATCTCTTCAGAATAGGCTGGTGGTTCCTACCTTCCAGGGTTGTTATGATTATTAATACATTTAAGTGCTTAAATGGAGTGTTACTTAGAAAAGTGCTGTGTTAATGTAGCCCATAGTGATGGTCTGAGTGTCTGCCTCAGATTGTAGACAGGGTCACGAAGAATGCATTTCAGTCATGGCGATACCTAATGCAGAGTAAGCACTCAAGTGTTTGAGGGTTTTTAAGAACTTTATTGAAACAAAATTCACATCAAATTCATCATGTAACTGTGCGTTTTAAAAGGATACAATTTATTGGTTTTTAGTACATTCCCAATATTATGCAACCATTCTCATTAATTGCAGAACATTTCATCACTCCCAAAAAGAAACTCTATACCTGTTGGCACTCAAACCCAATGCCCCCACACCACCCTGACCCCCAGCGTCCAGCAACCACTAATCGGCTTTGTGTGTCTATGGCTTTGCCTATTCTGGGCATTTCTTATAAATGTAAACATAAAATATGTGGCCTTTTGTGTGCGGCTTCTTTTACTTAACACAATGTTTTCAAGGTTCAAGGCAGCACATATATCAGTACTTACTTTTTATGACTAAACAATATTCCATTGTATGGATAGACCATTTATTTATCCATTTATTAGCTGATCGACATTTCAAATGTTTATTATTAATACTCTACTTCTCGAGTTCTGTATTCCAAACCGTGGTATCCAGTTTTACCCCGGCAAAGCATACAAAAACTGCCAGTCTTTGGCCACGATTCATTTGGGTTCCTACAACCCCCCTGGAGGACGCAGGGCCTGTTCTTTGAATGAGGACACTAAGATGGCAAAATAGAGACCTGCCAAAGATCCCATGGTTTACTGGAAAATTACAGATTTATTACTCCAGATACAGAGGCTACTAGGCTAAACTAAGAAACCGTGCCTTTCGCCAAGCTGGGAACTCTGCTCTGCTGTTTCCTAACGCCCTTCTCAGGACCCATGGAGAGAATTTAATTCGCATGCTCAGTCCAGGACAAATCCACCCTCTGCTGGCCTTTCCGACACGTGGTGGCGCTCAGCCAATCAGCGTGGCGTGTCTGTAGTCCTAGCAACAGGCTGTTTCTAAGCTGTGCGTGTCTCAAAACTTAACAATTACAGTTTTTCAGGCATCTCCACACCCCCGCAAAGCAAGCAAGTGCGTGCGTTCGCTGGCACATGCACGCGCGCGCGCGCACACACACACACATACACACTCACACACACCAGCGCCATGAACATGGACTATACCTATGAAACGTCTGAGGCTGTGTACCTGTCGCCACTTGGTAAGTGCAGGTGGGGTGAGGGCAAGGACAGACGCAAATATCTCATTGTGCCGTACCCTCTCTGGATGAAGGGTTGCCAGAGAGTCGGGGGCAGGTCCTGCACATTTCTCAGATTTCTATGCCCCCACCTGGAAAAGCGGGCCAAGTTGCCTTGGCCTGGAATCCAGGCCCTCATTTTGCCCCATTTCTCCACCAAACATTAATGCATTTGGTACTGGAGAAGAGGCATGGGGAAGACCAACAGTCTTCAAACTTTTGGGGCTAGCATGCAGTGGGACAAATCCTTGGCAAAGCTCTACAACATCAGAGGTGAAGGACAGACAGATAAATGGATAATTACAGAGTAAGAAGGAGTGAATGCTGGATTCAGGGGTGACAGCCAGGAGTAAGAGGTCTGCTAAATATAGAGCATGGGGAGGAACAGTTCCAAGGTCCTGGAAGAGATCTTTACATTGGGGCTTAAATTAAAGATGAAGGAGTTCTCCAAGCCAAAAGTGGGAAGAAGGGCATTCCAGGCCAAGGGAACAGCATGCACAGAGGCCGTGAGACATGGTGTCTTCAGGAAACTGCTGGTAGTTTGAGTGTTGCTGGAGATGAGAGGCATCAAGGTCAGAAGAAATAAGATCATGAAAGATCTTATGATCCAAGAGCTGGAGAAGCCACTGGGAATGACAGGATTGAATTGAGAGCATCGGCAAATGCAGGGATTGAATTGGCAGACTCAGAATGTTGAGAGTGGGAGACACTGGAAGGTGAGGGAGGGGGGCCAGGCTAGAGGGGACTACAATGACTTGGGGGCCGATCAGATGGGGAAACATGGAAAGAGCAATCAAAGACTGATAGTTAGGTTGATAGGGAGACTAAGTAGATGGTGGTGCCTTTCACAGAGACAAGGAACCTACTAGGAGGACTAGATTAGGTGGGCAGAGACATGGAGAGAAGTTTAATGTCTTCATGTTGTTTGAGTTTGAGATCCTTGTAGACCATCCAAGTGGAGATGCTTTAAAAGCAACTTTGTGTAGAAGGTTGGAACTAATTCCAAGTCATAAATACTGGTATGGGTGCCCTCAGCATATAGAGAGCCACAGAAACATGAGAGTAAGGAGACTGTTAGAACCAAAGAAGAGAGCCTAGGTGTTAGCCTGGAGGGCACCAATATTTAAGAGGTGAACAGGGAAGAGGGGCCCAAGAGCAAGTAGCCAGATAGGTAAGATGGAACCTTGGGAGAGGTTTGAATCACAGCCAAAGGGAAAAGGGAGAATTAAAAAAAAAAAAATAGTTGAATTGTCTCCAGACACAAGAAGAGCTGTCCTAGAAAAAAAGGAAACAAATGTGTTTTCTGGGGCATCAGTGGGGAGGACTAGGACCAAGAGATAGAAATTCCAGGGAAACAAATTCTGGGTTGATATAAGGAAGTCTTTTCTAGCAGTCAGGATTAGGTGTCTCCAATATTAAGTAGAGAACTCCCTATTACTGGAGGTATACAGAGGCTAAGTCTGCCAGAGACATTATAGAAAGAGTCCTTGACCTGGGCAGACAATGGGACTAATTGGCCTCTGAGAGCTTTCCTCATCAATTCCTTGGGAACCTTTTCACATATCACTTTCTTATCAATGGACATAGGACCCCAAGATAACTAGAATGCAAGCTCCATAGTGTAGTGGGGATGAGACCTTCAAGAGAGTCGTTGGGAGGTGACTTTGATGAGGTAATGACACTTGGGCTGAGAACTATATGAAGAGAAGGACTCAACCAGAGGGGAAACTTGGAGAATTCCATGCCCTTCAGAGAGCACTGTAAATGCCAAAACCAAGAGCCAGGATGAAACTAGAAGAGTTGGACAAAGAGAAAGGGGGCCATTTCAGTGGAGCAAGTAAGCAAGGGGGATGAGAGCCGGGAGGAGCTGAAAGAGGAGAGAACAGGAATCCAGCAAGGGCAGTTTTGTAGGCCATAATTAGGAGGGTAGTATTTATTCTAAGAGCCCTGAGAAGCCATTTCGGTGAAGCCATTGGAGGGTTTCAGACAAGGGAATGACTTTTGGTTGAGGGCAGATCATGGATTTGGGGTCTAAGGAGGATGCAAGTGGAAGTGGCTGGACCAGTGAGGATGCAAGTGGAAATGGAAGAGCATGTTTTGAATGTGTTCCTGTGGTTTGCAGGGTAAAGTTTACACCCCTTAACCTGTCATTCAAAATGACCCCAACTTTATTTCCCATCAACTTCCTCCTTTATAACATTGTGCTTTTAAGTTGTGGAACTATTGAGTGACCCTGAAATCCCCAAATCTCATACCCTCAATCTTCTCTATTCTGGCTCTTCCACCCCTTGGGCAAGATGGGGCTTGGATCATTTTGGACTCATTCAGAGAGAAAGTCAATACCTCTGGGACATAGTAAGGAAAGTTTGGCAAGTGATACAGTCAGAAAGGTTGGCAGAGGGTCATGGGACTTTATTTTGAGGGCTATGGAAAGTCATGGAAGGGTTTCAAGATGGGTGGAGGGTGAGTATATAAAAAATGGCATACTTACTATGAATAAAGCACATCTAAAATGGACTGATTCTAAATATCTCTAGCACTCAATAAGGTAGCTACCATCATTTTTCCCATTTTACACATGAAGAAATTGAGACACAGGATAAGGAACTTGCCCAAGATCATGCAGCCAAAAGTGTCAGGGCCAGGACCCAGACTGGAGCATTCTGGCTACAAGCCTCTGCTCTTAACAGCACTATGCTGCCTCAGATGATCAGAGCAGATCAGATCAGAAGGGCATTTTGAAAAACTCATTCTGATTGCCAATAAGGAGTATTGGGGGATGGAGGTGAGTAGAGTAACAGTAGAATCTGAAGAGATTAAATAAGAGAAAACACATAAAGCCTTTAGCATTGTTCTGCCACTGGGAGCGACTAGCCATGTTAGATATAATTATCTTCATTATTATAGGGAGGCGATGATAGAGTCTGGCCTGGAACCCAGGTGCCCTAATACCCACCCTGGTGCTAAAGCATTTTTTCCTTCCTGGCTCCTTTAGTCCTCTTACTGAAAGCAACTCATCTTTTAACCCTCTTCCCCCAAGGGCTCTGCCAGTCTAAGACCTCGGTTGATGATGAAAATGCCCACAGGGATGCCGTCTTCAATCCTGAACTGGTCATCGCCCACTGCTTCAAGCAGTTCAAGCAGGAGGACTTCCATCTGCCTCAAAGCCGCCGGCGAATCATCATCTTGCCTCAGAAGGAGGATCCGATGCCCATCGATCCCACACCTCAACCTGAGGCTTCCCCACATCCCATCCCCAGCTTCAAAGCCCTGGAAGCTGGGGACATCCAAGAACAGCCGGAGGATGTAAAGACCTGGCTGAGCCGGAGGTTGAAGTTTCGGCAGGATCTGGAGTCATTTGGCAACACAGAAAGGTGGCTGCAGAACAAGTACAGCCTCACACCTTCAGAAGCCAAGATATTATACAGGATCCATAAGGAACGTGAGGCCCAGTTAGTGACCCATCTGGCTACTACCAGACCAACCAAGGTGAAGACACTAAAAGTGTTAGGGGCAGGATGGGGATTGCTCACCTCATTTCACAGAGGAGCAAACAGAAGTCCTGAAAGGGAGGTGTTATTAGTTACCTATTGCCGGATAACAAATACCTCAAAATGACTTAAAGCAGCAAATGCACTATCTCACTATTTCCAAGAGTCAGGAATCTAGAAGAAGCTTAGCTTGATGGCTCTGGCTCAGAGTCTTACATCTCAAGATGTTGGCTCAGGCCACAGACATCTGAAGGCTTGTTTGGGGCTGTATCAAGGCGAGGGAGTGTTAATTCTAAACATTCCTACTCACCTGGAATTGGAGGAGGAGTAGAATTTGGACAGGTAGAGAAAGAAGGAAAGGCATTCTAGGCAGAAGAATCAGCAGGAGCAAAGTCTAGTTGGTGGGAGGAGTGAGGAGGAGCCCACGTCTGGCTCCAGGCTGCGGCATATATTTTAGTACACTAAGAACCTAGTAGGATTATAATACTGACTTGTCTGATGAGAGATGTGGATAAGAATGAAATTTTAGTTCTCATATTGTCCAAACCTTTTGTTTCTAATAGAAAGCAGAGGCCCAGAGAAGCAGTCTCCCAGTCATTCTCTGGCAGAACGAAGTGGCCCTGCAGTTGCCCAGATCCAAAGCACTTTGCACTCCATCTTGCTGTCTGTTTATAGCTGCTCAGTCTCTCTTTCCCATTTCTCTCTAATTTGGGGGATCGTGTTCCATTGGCCTGTTTCCCCTGAACTCTTCCCTTCTGCCCCCCATCTCATCTCTTTCAGAAGAAACATCTCCGACTCCTCCACCGACGAATGCCCCAGCTCCGACTGCCCAAACCCCCTACTCTGGCGGCCTTATACGCCTACCTGTACGGCCGCAAGATCAAGATCCTGGAGCTATTTAACAGGATGGACCAGGGTGAGAACCACAGAATCTCCAGAGAGGAGTTCATTATGGCTCTAAAGGCAGTAAGTGCTTCCGGTGCTCCCTCTGGGTTGGTGTGCATGGGCAGGGTGCCCTTGCACCTCCCGCTGCTGTCTCCACCCTAGGTCCTAGACCAACTGAAAAGGAGACTCAGGAAACTCAAACTGTCAGCCTTATCACTTGGAAAGCCAGATTGGAAAATGTGGCATAAGCTGCAGCCATATCAGGCCCCTAAAATCTCCCCTACACCAGTCTGACCTTGAAAAGCCCTACTTGAGTGGAAAGTCTGCAGAACTGACCTCATAACCAGCCAGCTGCTTATGGAATTATTGTCTTGCCTGTCAGACCCCAGAACTGAACACAGAGATTGCTGGGCCTTAAGTCCTCCCTCTAGAACCTTCTAGAGCTTTTCTGTCACTGGTGAATAAATTGCATACAGGTTTCGTGAAAATGCAGCTTCTAACTCAGTGCCTCTGTGCAGGGCCCTAAATGCTGCATTCTAACTAGCTCCCATGGTACTGGTTCACGGATCACACTTTCACTAGCTATTCAAAATGTATATTAATTACAAATAAATAAAATAAAAAATCCAGTTCTTCAGCCACACCAGCCACATTTCGAGTTCTTAATAGTCACATGTGGTGAGCAGTACCTCACCACACAGATGGAGAACATTTCCATCGTTGCAGAAAGTTCTATTGGTCTTGCAGGGAGGGATCTGCTAACTATGGCCTAGAAGTCAAATCCAACCTGCTTCCTGTTTTTGTAAATAAAGTTTTATTGGAATACAGCCATACACATTCATCTATGTATTGTCATGACTGCTTTCATGCCACAATGGCAGAGTTGAGTAATTATGACAGAAACTCTATGATTCACAGAGCCTAAAATATTCACTGTCTGGCCCTTTATAGAAAAAGTTTTCTGACTCGTGGTCTAAATGAATTAAGCTTTTATATACTTTGAATGCAAGATAACTCTAGGAAGCTGACTGCCACACCTCTTACAGTTTTAAATCATTGCCAGTTTTCACACCATCATTTTATGACATGTACTGATCTGAATAACATTTCAAAACATTTAAAAAATTAATAAATAAAAATAAACTATTTTAATCATCATGGCCAAGAGGATAAAACATTAAATCCTTTCATACCTAGAGAGTTCTGATCCTTTTTTTACACTGAAATAACAATGACTGCAGCCTAAACAAGCTGAAGAACAAAATTATATTTCCTTTAAAACTTTCCTTCTTGAATATTTGGTATTGATGGCAAGCATTATACTCTTCCAAAGTTTCTCACAATCCTTAAAAGAGTAACTAATATGTATCTCATTTCTGATCCTATTTTACTTCAGCTGAAGGAAGCTTATGTGTCCCTCATGGGCAAGGATGACAGACATATGAAATCCCTCTTCAAATCCAGCTTGGGAAAGCTGGCATTGATATTGTATGAAGTAGGGTGGGAGCCCAGAGGAAGGAGTAACTGACTCTTTCAAGATGGTAGCATATCTGGACTGGGTTTTGAAGGAGGGATACGAGTTTTTTAGGCATAGAAGGGGAAACACCTGAGTAAAGACAGAGGGCAAGAAAGTGTAGGATGTGTTCAGGGTCCAAAACAGGGCTTTGAGCTCCTCTGTCAGGTACCTTGGGTGTAAGCTGGGAGTGACTGTGGTTAAAACCAGACTGGGAGGTGGGGCCAGGCTATCAAGGCCTTGGCTGTCCTGGCAGGATGTTTGGATTTAGTCGGCCTGCTTTAGGGGCTTTTCTTCTTTCCTCAGGTTGGAGTCCCTCTAGGAAATCAGGAGGTAGAGGATATTGTAATCTATCTCAGCTCTCTGGGGAAGCAAAACAGCATCACCATTGATATCCTGGCCAACACCTACAAGCAGTGGCTTTTGGCCCAGCAGAGAAGGGCGCTGCTAGCTACAAGGGAGTGTATGTATACATCCCCACCCCCATGCCTCCACTTCCCCATCCTCAGAGAGGGCATGGTAGAGGCAGCCTTGGCTCACCTTCTGAGTGTGTTCTCCACCTTTAGCTTACTCTAGATAGGCCAAGCCTCTGGAATTTCTAGGCCCAAGATCAATTAAGGAGTAGATATTCTCTTGAGTGCCCAGCTCCAATGTCTGTTCAAAAGATGAATGAGACCCAGCCCTTATCCTTAAAGGAGGATTCTCAAAGGGTGGTTTCAGCCCACCAAAGCTTATCTGACCCAAATGCCAAGACTTTCCATTTGTATGTGGCCCGAGGCCTTCTTACTATTAATCTATGTCTTACTGATAAAAAATCAAATTCGGAAACCAGAATTAGCACGTTTAGTGTTTACTGGAAAGTCTACCTTGGTGTTCTTCTTCAGGGATATTAGCAGGGCTTCTGTGAATAGTTATGCAGATTGCGCACAGCTCAAGTTCTATTTGGCAAGCCATGAGCTTCTGGAGCCATATCTGTCCAGACAAAGCATAGAGGCAAATTAGAAATGTACTAGCCATAGCTCTGGATATGAATTTACTCTACAACACAAGGCTGCATCATGCTTCTTTATAGTTTAATTGTTAAAAAAAAAAAAAAAAAAGAATTGAACAGCTACAGATAAAATTAAAGTCCTCCTTTAATCACCACCCACCATTCCAGAGCCCTCCCCACATATTTCTTTTTCTAAGTTAAGCAAATTTTGCTTTACCCCCTCCTGCCAGGTGGGCAGGAATTTAGTTCATATATATTGGGGGAACAGGAGCTCTTTGTCCTTTCTGTGGTCACATAAGAACCCTAGCAGGGTAGTGGAAGGATTTTCCCTACACAGATAAAAATTGGGAGCAGGGCCTCTGGAGTTCCTGGTTACACTGAGCTGGTTGCTCAGCGTCCTCACTGGTTGGTTCTTTTAGAGGCAGTGGACAACATCCTTCAAGCATCCATTTCTCAGTCTCCCAAGGCTCCGGAGCTTGATTCACAGCGCAGCAGGCAGATTTCTGATCTCTAGTCTCAACAAGCCAGTGGGAAGAGGCAGCCTCACTCTCAGGCAGTTTCCACCCTTGCAGAGTCCCAGGGAACCTGCGCTCCCCAACAGTCATCTCCTGTGTGTCACAACCCCCACAGTAGTAATCTCCCCCACCCCTCACTGTCGAGCATATCCTTAGGGTTGCCTTGAGTTGGGCATGATTTCCAACTCATGCTGTTTTGGCCTTTTCATTATAAATCCCATTGTTATCCATATAGTTGGCTGCAAGTCATTTAATGAATGACCACAGCGTGCCTTGATGCATATTTGCAACAAAGGTATTTGGGGCCTATTATTTCCCGATAAATGTACTTGGAGCCAAGCAGTAGTTATTTGTTTGAATGGTGCTATCTCAGTGTCATCACTGTATTCTTTTTCCCTGGAGAGCCACAGTGGGTAGAGTAAGAGAACTTGGGAGTCTCTTGCTTTGCCTAAAAGGGCAGCAATGTCACGAGTCTGGGCAGCCAGCTCACAAGAGAGAAGGTGGTAGCATTTGGGTGTGCCTTCTGTGGGCTGGGTAGGTTTATCTGAAGTATTAGCTCAGTTTATCCTTCAACTCTCTGGACAGC
Organism: Rousettus aegyptiacus; assembly: GCF_014176215.1. Classification (NCBI taxonomy): domain Eukaryota; kingdom Metazoa; phylum Chordata; class Mammalia; order Chiroptera; family Pteropodidae; genus Rousettus; species Rousettus aegyptiacus. The sequence goes on along the minus strand of NW_023416307.1, from coordinate 122,228,264 downwards.
AGGGCTGTTATTCATGCTTTTCAAGGAGGAAGCTGAAGCTCAGAGAAGATGAACACTGTCCACTGTCTCAAAACCAGAAGGTTACAAGGCCTGAATTTCATTTCAGCCAAGGACAGTGGAGGCCTGAACCAGGGCAGGGCAATGGAATGCTCTCATTCATTTGGATCTTTATTGATAAACACCTACGATGTGCCGGGCACTTCTGGAAACTGAGAACATAGCAGTAAAGAAGTCAACACCCCTGCCTCCACCGAGTTTCCACAGAAAATGTTAACCAAAATGTCCAGTAGTGATTAAAGCTTTGAAGACAATAGGACAGAGTGAAGGGGCGGTGGTTAAGGAAGGCCTCTCTGAAAAGCAGCATTGGAGCTAACACATGGGTGGTAATATGGAGCCAGTCTGGGGAAGGGTATCCTAGCAGATGGAGCTAAAAAGGCAAAGGCCCCAAGGTAGGAAAGTATTTAGGGGACAGAAAGAAATTAGGGTGGCTAGGTGGAGTGAATGAGGGGTGAGAAGTGGGAGATGGGTCAGGTGGATGGTCAGCTGAGGCCAGATCTTGCAGGCCTTGCAGACTAGAGAATGGATTCTAGGTTTTAGTGTTAAGTGCTGTGGGAAGTCAGAAGAGAGATCTGAGCAGGGGAATGAAGTGATCTGGCTTATACTTTGTAAAGGTCCTATTTGCTTTTTGGGGAAACAGGATGATAGAGGATGAGAATGGCAACAGGAAGGCCGGGGCTATGGTGCAGATGAGGGCTGAGGTGGCCTGCACTAGGGAGGCCATAATGGAGGTGGACATGGAAAGAGGCACCTTCCAGATGTACCTCAGATGGCACTAACCGGACATGTGAGAAGTGAGCAGAGAAATGGCTCAGCACCTGCTTAGTGACATTGATTAATTGCTTGACAGATTCTATGACTGGGTCCCTTCTCAGTTCCTCCTTTGTTTCTTTCCTCCAACACTAGCCCAGCACAAAATTACCCCACAGCATCCATCCAAGAAGCAGAAAGTGAATTTAGCCCCACAGCCTCCCAAGATGGACCTGCTGACCGTGCCTGTGGTTGATACCCACATGGAGGCAAGGCCCATGACCCTGGAGGAGATGGAGGATGTCGGCAAACGGTACCGAGAAAGGAAGCGGCAGTGCAAGGTATCCCTGACAACAGGGGAGGGCTTGGGACAAATCTGGCTGTACCTGCACCATCTTCTAGCTGAGGAAACTCTTGGGAGTGGGCTCTTTAAATTTCTGTTCCCTCACCTGTATAATAAGAATAGTACCTACCTCACAAGGTTTCTGTGAAGATGAAATGAGATAATGTTTATGAAAATACCAGGCTCCTCTCCTCCCATTCTTTAATTATGACTTTCCATCCTGAGACCAGGGCTGCATCTCTATCACAGTGGAAAACCAAGAGGCTGATGTGGGGCGTGGCACAGAGTAGGCACTCCAGAAATACATGACCAGTAGAGGAAGGAAGAATTGATTGCCTGAATTAATTCATCCAATAAATATTTATCAAGAGGCTGTGATATACCAGACATTCTTCTAGGTGCTGCAGACAACAAAACAGCCTCTGACCTCAAGCAGCTGCCAGTTTAGAGAGTCTAGTCAAGGAAGCAGAAAATATTAATACAATACATATTTTATGTCATAAATATAATAAAATGTGAGGTATTGGAAAATGCTAGACCAACTAAGATCTGATTCACTCACATGACAAGAAAACCCAAATGTTAGAGCTGCAAGTGGCAGCCTTTCCTTGCAAAGGGCCAGATAATAAATGTTTTAGGCTTTTGGGGCCCTGTTGTCTCTGTCACAACTAGTTGGCTCTGTCATTGCAACACAAGAGCAGCCACAAACAACAGCTAAACAAATGAGTGCAGCTGTGTTTCCATAAAACTATATTTATAAAAACAGGTGGTGAGCCAAATTTGGCCTATGAGCTGTACTTTGCTAATTCTGGTGATACAAGTTTAAAAATAGGTAGATTTTTCTTTCCTTGTAAATAAATAAATAAGAAGGCCAAAAGTGGCTATATACTCCCCAGGCCTCTTCTACCTTGCTCTGCCATCCTTATTGTGTGGCTTCCACCTCAAAGTCACAGATGGCTGCACCTGATTTAAATTTCCGTGCTGCCAGACACTTGAATGTAATGTTTCAATAGGATGCCTCTAGGACATCTGCACTGGATGCTACTATATATATTATACAGTCATGTGTGCACATCCATATACAGGGCTATGCACACAGAACCACATGCGCTGACCATCCAATTACTCTTCAGTGGTAACCTTGTCCATGTGTGATTTTCTCCCGAATCACTGACTTCAGAACCTGAACTTGGGTCTAACTGTACATTTTTTGCCATTGCCCCTTCTGGGGTCCTTGCAGGGAGAGATAGATTGTCAGCCTCCAGGCCAGGAGAAGAGAGGCAAAGTGAAAGGGAGTGTGTGCAAACTGCTCTTCTCTTTACAGCTCAAAATCCCCTCCATTCAGTACACGGAGCAGTGCCGCCTAGTGCGCAGTGGGAATAAGCATTTTGATGAACACTGCCTCCCCTCCACCATCTGTGGGGAGATGAATGAGCTCATCAACAGGTTCCGCAGGGACAACTTTCTGGTCTACCTGCAGTGCTGGAAGCTCTGTGAGTGCTACGGCCTCCCACTGACGGAGGACATCCTTGTGAAAGGTAAGAGCCTTGGTGGCTGGCCCTAGGAAGATGCCTCAAGTGGCCACTTGAGGTTTGTCCTTCCCCAGCCAACATGCACCCAGCCAAGCTGCTGCAGCCTGTGGTGGGGACATTGGGAGAAGGAGAGGAAAGAGGGGAAGAACAGCTCAGCTTGTTTTGCTGTGAGATAGAATTTCTAGAATCCTGGAAGTCCACAAGTTCTACAAGCCCAGAGGTCTGTGTTCCCCAACGGAGCTTAGTGAGTTGGCATTCCAGTACAGAAAGTTCCAAGGACCAGCGTTCTGGGCAAGGGAGCGTCAAAGTCGAGTAGAAAGGAACAATCCCAATTTCAAAGAGGGAGATTTGATAGAACTGACAACCTCTATGCTGTGTTGGACATTCCCAAAACCACTTTTCCAGGTCAGGCACATCTTTTGGTTCTTTTACAATGTGGAGGTAGGAATGTACCAGGAGTCAGATTCCACCGAGGCCCTTTACTTTCTACTTAGACAACAGGACTCAACTCTGAATTTCCATACTGGTTTCACCCTCTACTGGAGGGAAGAATTGTGTTTTCATATATCCAAGCAGACCTGAAACCTCCATGTCTCTGGGTAGAGTGTGTGCTTCTGAGAGATAGGGAAGGGGATTGCTCCTATATTCCCATGATGACCACAGAGCAATATTGACACCCTAAATTTATGAATTAATAAATGTAATGGGCAGATCCCTCTCTGTGCTTTAAAATCATTAACAGCAAGCTGCATATGGGGAGGGGTTTTCTCATAGGAACTTTGCAGGAACTGTGGCCATACTGGGAAACGAGGCTTTCTAAGAAAGGGCACACAGAGAGTGGTGTGACTTACCTGAGAACAAGAGTTAACAGTCACAATTGATTATTTCAATCCTTTTCCCAAGAGAGAGGGAAACAAGTACTAAATATATAAGGCCTTGGGTCTTGTAGTAGAGCTTCCATAACAAAATTTCTTAGACTGGGTGCCTTAAAACACAGAAAATTTATTTTCTCACAGTTTTGGAAGCTAGAAGTCCAAGATCAAGGTGCTAGCAGGGTTGGTTGCCTCTGAGGCCTCAATCCTGTGTTTACAGATGGCCACCCTCTTGTTGCCTCTTCATGTGGTCTTTTCTCTGTGCACACATACCCGGTGTCTCTCTGTGTGCCCTAATTCCTCTTATAAGGACACCAGTCAGATTAGATTCGGGTCCATCCTAACAGCTTCATTTTAGCTTCATCACCTCTTGAAAGGCCCTATCTCCAAATACAAATTCTGAGGTTCTAAGGGTTGGGGGAGACATATACATTGAGGTGGGGGAGGACACAATTCAACCCATAACAGGTCTATAGAGGGAGATGTGGCCAAGGGCCTTCAGGAACACAAGGCAACCAACCTAAATAGTCATTGTCTCCTGCACATGCTGTACCCTAGTTTGGGTGGTCACTTGCCGCCCGCCTGGGCTGGGAGGGCAGAGACAGGAGATCCTGCAGCTCTGGACACTGACTTTTCACCAAATCATCTTTCCTTCTTTTTTCCTCAGGGAGCCTCACCTTCCCTCATCATTTACATCCCTTCATCTTGGTTAGTGATGGAGCTACAGCTATCTTCTGAAATGTAGGCAGACTTGCCACACACACACTGTGGACTACTCTCGTAGGTCAGATCTTTCCTCTGGTTGTGCCTTCTTTGTCCCCTCCAGAACTCTGAGCCACTAACGATTCTCTCTACTGCTAGTTTTTGCCAGTTCGTGAGTCTGAGAGCATCCCCTGTCTGTAGGATCTCACATTCATGAGCACACAGGAACATCTGTGGGTGGGCTCCCTTTTGCTTCTGATTGGTCTAGATGGAAAAGACTCCAGTTCATTTCTGACCACTGTTCTGGCCACTATTGGGACTTCCAGGTCTGTGTTCTAGACTAGAGCTTGGTAGGCTCAGATTCCAGGCCTCGAGCTCATGGACCAGAATTCTAGAACATCGGCATTTCCCCTCTCCCCAGTGAATATAACTTTATTGTCCCCCTCCCTAATTTTATAGATAATAATTTCTCACTTAAATTTTTTTGAAAACATAAAAATCCTCCAGCCCGAGTCGACCACTATTAATTTTTTAGTCGCTGTCCCTTCACAAACCTCTTTTTCTTTTCCATCCACATGAAATTAATTATGTAAATCATTTTTAAAAAATCATGTATGTATATATTTTAAATGTAGTTTAAAAAAAATCCTATGTATCTTTTTAAAATGTTGCTGCTGCATATCCCCTTTCCTCTCCTCCTTTCTCACCTGTACAATCTCTGCCCTCTCCTCAAATAACTAATGTTAATAACCTGGAGTGTAACCTTCCACCATTTTTTCTAGAACATAAGCTCTTTGTGTGTTATCATCTTAGGACAAGCACTGCTCCATAGTTGCAGGAAAATGGAGACCTTGACCCAGTGTATTTTATGTTCTGCACTTCTTAGGAAAGCGTACCAAGGTTATCTGTGAGACAAATTCTGGGCAAGGAGAAAATTGCCATCAACTAGATCTAAGTTAACCTAATGAAGTGCTGGTGAATCTCCCCTCTTCCTCCCGGGACTGCTGACCCAGATGCCCCCTGCAGAGTAGGGTATGGGGCCTTATGCTCCAGCCGATCTGGTTATAAACAAACTCTTCTTGTCTGTAGTCCAGGTAGCAGTATTGTACCAACTCCATTTCCTGAGCTTACACTGCGGTACATGCATACCTGGGAAATATTGTGGGTTCGGGTCCAGACCACCACGATAAAGCGAGTATTCCAGTAAGCGAGTTGTAATCTTTTTACTGGTGGAGGGTTCTGCCTTCCATTTGTAAAAAATGCACCACCTGTGAAGCATAATAAAGTAAAGTGCAGTAGAATGAAGTCTGCTTTGAAAGACCATGTCACCTTTGGGAAAATCTGGGGAAGGGTCTAAGAGGCCTTCTGTACCATTTTTGTAACTTGCTGTGAATCTATAATCATTTAAAAATTAAGTTTACAAATGCATACAAGAGTCTGCGGCCATGCTACCCTGAATAAGCCCCATCCCTTCTCATCTCAGAAGCTAAGCAGGGTTGGGCCTGGTTAATACTTGGATGGGAGGCCACCTAGGAAGAGCGGGTGCTGTAGGCATAAAAATAAACAAACAAACAAATAAATACATAAATAAAAATATAAGGGATTATAAGCTGACAAGGTCCTTGCAATCTGTGAGGTCAACCGAGGGTTGCCTTGCCTAAAAAAAAAAATTTTAAATTAAAAGAAATGCATTCAAGAAAAAATCTTTTTAAACAGAAATGTGAATTTATCTAAAAAAAAAAAAATAGGAGCCCTCCTTTGCCCTTTGCTCCAAATGCTCAGGGCAGGGAGGGATCTTTTCCTGACAGGCCATGTTTCTCTTGCTGCTCACAGCCCTGCTATACCCGGGGGACAAGATCATTTTCCAGAAGGACCAGGTGCGCCCGATCCGGCAGCCAGGAGGTTACTACTCAGACTTTAAGGTCTTCAGCCCACCTCTGGCCATGCTCAATTCCTTGGGCTTTGAAGAAACTATGGCTAAGAAGACCAACAAGCTGAGTGTCAGACCCCCTATCCCTTCCATTTTGCTCCTGCCCTCCTGCTGTCCCTTCAGCTACAGAAGCTGGGATGCTGACACACTTGGCGTGTCACATTGTACCAATATCTCTGTCCTAACCTGGCATGTCCAACCAGGTCACCACAGCCTGGCTAGTCCCCAGTGTCACCCCTGGCACATGTCTCAGGGCCACAGCCTCCTTGCCTCAATCTCACATAGCCACCCTCCTGAACACATCCTATATGATCTCAGGCTTTCTGGAAAAGATTAAGAAGAGGTCCTTCTTAAAGAACCGAGGAGGCTTCTTCACCAATTATGGGCCAGGTGTCAGGAGCCCTGCAGAGGACAGTGATGGCAGCCCCTTCCCCTGCCCTGCCTTCCCTTGCAAGAAGAGGGCTTGCAGCCCCTGGGTGGAGGAAAGAACTCTGCACTGGGTACTATCCCTTATCCTCAGGTCAACCCCAGGCCTAAGAAAATGTCCTTCTTTGGAAGGAGGTGAAACATGGGCAGGCAATGAGCCAGCGTCCATGGGTGACTGCAGATTGGCGAACAAAAGGCCTCTTGCAGAGGGATGGGGCCAGCGTGGGAGGAGGACATGAGAGCCGAGTGGATACCATGAGGGGAGAGGGGCCTGGGTCCTGCCCATACTCTGGATCCCTGCCAGCTGCCCACTGGGGTGGTATGGGTAGAATGGCTTGGGTGGGATGCAGTAGAGCCAAGTGGAAATCAGACAGGCTGCAGGTTAAATGAACAAGTTACTTCTCTTCATCTGTGAAATGGGCATAATAGCTCCTACCATACACAATGAGGATGAGAGAAGAAATCCATGTAAACTTCTTAAAACAGCGTTTGGCAGATAGTTGGCCAAACTATCTGAGCAATGATCATCATTTGACCCTGCCCCGTCAAGATGTTCTCAAGTGTAGGAGTGGCCTAGGCCTGCAGGTGGGGCTGTCCACCACTCTGGTTGGGAATACCTGAGCATGAGCCAGGCAGGTGGTGGTGACCCAGAGGGCCCTTTCTGATCTCTTAGTGACTGACTCCAGCCCCTGTGTGGCTGGCACCAATTCCTGAAGTGAACCTAGGAAGTGGGCAGGAACCTGAGAAAGGGACTTTGTCCATGCTTAGGTAGGCTACAGCTATAAAGGATAAAGAGACATCACCTAGAGCAGGGACGGACGTTGGTTTCATGTTGCTACTTAGACTGCATTGTGAAAGATTCTGAGGCTAGATGCAGGCTGTCAAGGAAAAGGTGCTGTGGTCGATTTGTGATGTCTGCCAGGCCCAAGGTTTGGGAAGTTAGTTTTCACTATCCTTATCTCCAAGGCTGTATTTTGTCCTGGCATGGGAAGTGGTTGTCTGGGGCCCCCAAATGATTCTGATTATTGAGCATCTCTCCTAACTACCCCAGGAGGTCTCCATTCTGGGAAATGAGAAACCTGAGGTTCTGAAAGGGGAAGTGACTTACCCAGAATCACCCAGCCAACCAAATTATGAACCAGGTCTGGCTGACTCAAGCCCACTCACTGTATCTTCCACTGGAGCCTGGGCAGGGAGGGGGTGGACAGAGACAAAGCTCCACCCCAAGTACAAGAAATTCTCCTTATAAAGCTCTGGTTTGGACTCAGAGATGAGTCCACCCCTGTGGACCCCAACCTACTCCCTGGGGCCCCATTAACCTTGATTTCCCCTTTCCTGCCATGATAACATCCCTCTCTTATCCACTAGGAAACTACCAAAGAAAATCAAGAAAATATACTTTAAGGAATTTGAGGAATTCACCAGGTCTGTAGCAATCATCTAACTCTGGAAAGGGGAGTGGGTGTGAGGAAGTCTAGCCTCACTTTGGAGGAGTTGCCTGGGACTCTGCATGTTCCATGGTGCTCCTAGCACAGCATCTGGGGCTCAGTGTTCAGAAGCTGAGAGGCAGTAAAACAACTTAGAGTGCCAGGCAGACACTGCTCTGGGTCCTTTCTATGTGTTAACTCATTTAAATCCTCTCAATGACACTGCAAAGTTACTCTTAACATACCTAATTTATAGAAAAGGATACTGAAGTACAGAAAAGTTACTTATCTTGCTTAAAATCACACATCTATTAAAGCGGTAGAACTGAGATTTGAATATAGTTATCCTGGCTCCAGAGGCTGTACTCTGAACACCACATTAAAATGCTCTAGAGAACAGATGGTATACACTTAAGAGTTTAGGTTTTGCAAGAAGCAGGTTGGGAGTCAAGCCTGCGCTCTGCCACTTGGTCATTGTGTAGCTTTGGGGAAATGACTTATCCTCTCTAGGCCTCTGGATCCTCACTGGTAAGGTAGAGAGATTAAGAGAACCTACCACATGGAACAGTAGCGAAGACTGATAGTGAAGCACTTAGCACAATGTTACACCTCTACTGTGGTCACAGTTCATTTGCTATGCTGGGGAACCCTGGCCCTGGCCTGTCCACTGTAACAACATTCTCTGTGTCTTCTCATTTTCTAGGAAGCTGAAGGCGAAGAGGCCCAGTGGTCCACAGCAAACCCACCCCAATTTCTTCTGGCCGGGTCACCTCCTTGACAAGCTGCAGATCTACCTGCCTACTGTAACCACGGATCGGAGCCTGGCACTCTTCAGTTGTGTCCAACACCAGCCCCATGCCTACTCAGCCACCTACCATCCCAACCACTGGTGGCCTATTAAGAATATGAACTACTTGACTTGCGCCTATTACGATGCCCCCAAGGTCTACCACATCAACTAGTGTGGTCCAGATGTTGTCACACTTAGTTATTCTGGGGCTGGGGACCAATGTAGCTAGCAGCCTAGAGCCATAGACAAAGGGGAGTGTCAAAGAACCAGACAAAAGAAGTCATTTCAGTGAGATGACCTAGGCCAACTCTCTCTAGAGCAAAAGTGTCTAGGGTCTCAGAGGCAGATGTATCCACAAAAAGACGTGCAGTTTTTGAGTGTTTAAAATAAACCAGGTTGGAGTTTTTTCTCATGTCACCTGTGATCCAGCTGATGTGATTTCTTGCTCAAGTGTTTGGAAATCTGGGGTCCTGAGCCTGGGATAATATAGCAGGCACATTCCCTGGGATCTCAGTGCCCACAGGGAAATATCAGGCACTGTGGGGAGCCCTGTACCCTCTGTGAAACATGTCTCTCACTACTACCCCCCCCCCCCCAAAAAAAAACTGAGCTGTTTGGGTCACTACTTTCAAATATCTTGGGTCTTTTGCTATTTGCTCTTTGCTTCATGAGCCCTTCATCTGGATCTGACTCCCATCAAGACCTTTTCCTTTATGACCCACCTTATATGGGCAGCTATTAACACAATGCTCCCATGCTTTCATCTGACTTCCCACAGTCTGTAGGATAAATAGGATTCATGAGGTGTGGTGCAGTCACAGACACAAAGGGGTTTTAGTCTCAATTCTATTGCTTGCCTGCTCTCCATGTGACCTAGGACAAGACATTTCACTTTACATTTCACATTTCTCTGGCTCTCCTCAAACTCCCCTTCCCTTCACGGTCAAACCTCATGAAGGCATTAACATTCGCTCTTCACCCTTCTCATTGCGCATTCAGTTAACAACACAATCCAATTTAGCTTTTGTCTCTATCTGGCCCCTGGAATTCCTTCTATCAAGAACGCTGATGACATCAGTACTGTGGAATCAAAGGACATTTTTTTTCCCTCCTGAAATTCGATTTTTGGAAATCAAACAAAACAAACAACAACAAAAAAGAACCCTCTAGGTTTTAAAAGCAAAAGCTAAACAAAATGAACCAAGAACAATAAAAAAACTAGGCAGTTTTGCCTAATGGCTAGAAGTGTGGATTTTGGAGTCAGATCTCCAAACGTCTGTTTCTAGATATGCAAAATGGGGAAAATAATAGGCCTACATCATAGAATTGTGGGAAGGATAGTAAATCCGATTGAATGATAGCTGTTATACATAGTCTTATTGCTTTTTATAAATTCCCGTGAGGGAATTATTAGGAAATCTCTGTTTTGTTCCCTCCTGGCCACTAAGAGGCGCGCTTTGGAGCAGAAGAAACGAGGACGAAAATAATCTAAAAGCTGGAGGTGGAGGAGCGGCTTCAACTTCTGGCGGAAGTGGATGCTGCCCCCCCACCCCCGCCAGGTATTAGAAGCTCAGAAAGAATTCCAAATAGTCTACGTAGTCTCAACGGGAAGATATAAAGCATTCTCAGTACTGCTCCTAGAAATTAATGTCCCAAAAAACACAAGTATCTCTCAACATTTTTTCAGTGTTATTTCTCTGACGTTTATTTTCTTTGAACAACCAAGAGCCGGAAGTTCTCGCCTTTTCCCGGCTAGGACCCAGAGGTTAAGTCCCGTCAGGTCTCGCGCGGCACCTCCCCCTCTCTTCCTCGGCGCTGCCTACGGAGGTGGCAGCCATCTCCAATTCGGTGAGTCTTAATCGTTGGTCATCTGCGTCTCTCCAGTTTCCATCGGGTCCCGTCGCCCCCTGGTGAGGAGGCCCGCCCTTCCGAGCGGTCTTCTCGGTGGGTATTGTCCTTGTCGCCTGGCTGGAGTGCGTACAGGAACAGAGGAAATGACCCAGGCGGTGATGAAGGATCGCTTACCCGGGCCTCTTGCGCTCCTATGGAGGCCGTCTGGGGTCAGTCTGAGCTGCGGACGGCCCTTTTGAGGCCTGGGGTCGCAGGCCGCGGTTGAGGCCAGATTAAGAGGGCTTCTGGGGATCGTGGAGCGATCTGCAGGTTGCGGCTTGACCGGCTTGGGCTCGAATCATGGGACCATTTTGGTCAGCGGTATTTGCCCACGTGTATTTTCCTACCTCTGATGTCCGACGCTCCCCTCCCTTCCAGTATCTGGCCCTGGCTGGCCGTTCTCCCCCCAACAGTGAGCTGTGAGTGTAGACTCGTATCAGTTTACAAAAATTGTGATAGCCGATCAGGATCCTTAGGAATATGAAACTGCGTCCTTGTTTTTGAGGAAATCATGGTACCTACCAGTGGGGGAAAGTCGTTAGTTAATTGAATGAGTGTTCATTGAGTGCCTACTGTGTGCGAAACAAATCGGTGGCTGTGAAGGAAACAGGGTTCTGCCCTAGAAAAAAAGAGTAGCCGAGGACACCTTGAAGAAAGGTAACTTTTGAGTACATCTCCAGGTAGAGCAGTTTGTTCAAAGGCCCAGAGACGTTTTAGAAGTATGTCATGTTTTCGTATATTTTTTGAGCGCATCGTAGTCTGGCAGCACTCTAGGGGGAGTATAAGTTTCTTTGCTGAACATCTACTTTGGTCTGGGCACCTCATTTATTCAGTATACAGTATCGTCTCCATTTTACTGATGAGAAAACAGACTCGGGTTTATGGAGCTTGCCCACAGCCCACGTAACCAAAAAGAAATTTGGGCCATTTGGGGGTTGAGACACTTTGCGGAGTGGGATTTGCTGTTGCTTGCAAGCTGAGGCTGGGGGTCAGTTTATTTTAGGTCATTCATTCTTGGTTTTGAGCAGGTGAGGTGACTTACCTCCCAGGATCGCATCTGGAGAGTAGCAAATATTCTTCCAGCTTCGGAGATGGGAGGGAAAACAAGCCTGGCAGAGGTACCCATTCCATTCCCCGCTTGCTCAGTAGCTGGTGATTGGAAGACACTCTGCAACAACGCTTAAGCCCTGGGCAAGAAAGCCTCATTCTAGTATTACTCTTTCTCTCACGGCCTCTTTTTTTTTTTTTTTCAAAGGCATCATGGCTGCCCTCAGACCCCTCGTGAAGCCCAAGATCGTCAAAAAGAGGACCAAGAAGTTTATCCGGCACCAGTCAGACCGATATGTCAAAATTAAGGTAAATGGTCTCTGTTTCATGTATGTTGGGGTGAAGAAAGGGATTTCTAAATAGGATTTGGATTTCTGACATTACCAAGATGGAAGGTAATGTTTGGCAGATGAACCAGTCTGTGATTGGTGGAAGAGCACACTGTGGAAGCCTAAGTCTCCCTGAATATGCCTTAATGGTACTCAGTCTCTTGCTGTGTAAATTGAAATTTAAATGACAAGGGACACCTGGCTGTTTTGAGGTGTCTAAGAGGCCTATAGTTGTATCATACTTCAGGTGGCTTTGGAATGGTAGAAGAGATGTTATCCTTATTTTACAGATGAGAGACCTTAGGTCTTAAGTGTGATGTCAAAACCCATGTTCTTCATCTTACTCTACACCAGTAGTCCCCAAACTTTTTGGCACCACGGACCAGTGCTCCTCTGAGAATATAATACCTGATCTGAGGTGGAGCTGAGGCAGTGGTGCTAGTACTGGGGAGCGGCTAAAGACAAAGCTTCTTCAGTCACTTGCCTGTCACCTCCTGCTGTGTGCCCCAGTTCCTAACAGGCCACAGACTGGTACTGGTTCATGGCCCTGGGGGTTGGGGACCCCTCTGTACATAGTCCCCTCACATTCTGTTGGTATGGAATCTGCTTTTCCTTTGCTTAAAAGGAATGTGAATGTGGGTCTATTCCTGGTGATTAAATGCAGGATCCCCATTTTTTTCCACTAAATACAAAGAAGTTGTGAAACTGTGTTACCCAAAGACAACTGTTTGGCATGTTACCTTTTCGTTTGGTCTCCTTTTTTACCTCCAAAGGGAAGATTTGGCAGCCTGCACAGGCACTAACCCACCCGTGTGTTATCTTTTAGCGTAACTGGCGGAAACCCAGAGGCATTGACAATAGAGTGCGCAGAAGATTCAAGGGCCAGATCTTGATGCCCAACATTGGTTATGGGAGTAACAAGAAAACAAAGCACATGCTGCCCAGTGGCTTTCGGAAGTTCCTGGTCCACAATGTTAAGGAGCTTGAAGTGCTGCTGATGTGCAACAAGTGAGTTGGAGCCCACCTCTGGGTTCAGATGTCAGAAATCCGCATCTGTGATCATTTTTAATAGGGACTCTAGACCTTTTCGAATGCATTTGGAGGAGTTGTACATTCTCTTAGGAGTTTAGCGAATGTTTGTTGAGGACTTTAAAATGTTTCTTTTGCTGGGGTTGAGGACAGAAGACTACTTCTGAAAAGCATAGGAACATAAGACCTGGAAAGGGGAGGACTTCGCGTGACAGTACAAACACTGCAACGTCTTTTTGGCAGTTGTTTCCAGAACATTGCTCTATTTATGTGGGAGTAGGGAGGGGGAGATCAAATGTAGCCTCAGACCTAAGGGGCACTTCAATCTTGGGTATCTTCAGGATGCTACAAGAATGGAGGGGTTGCTGCCTGATTTAGAGCTCAGTGTGACCTGAGGTGGAGAAAAATAGGACTGCAGGCAAAGAGGGCGCTTACACAAAGTTGTAGACATCCAAGAGCATATAGAAGGGTCACAGCATTAACTTTCTCATTGTTTTCCGAAAGTCAGACATTTGATGAGTTCTGTGTAAGACTTGTGGTCTGCTTAGGGCAGTGGGTTGAGAAAAGATTCCTTATGGTAAGTGATATAGACACTTTGAATCTGGATAATAGGAAATATTATTTTTTTGGTTAAGCAGAGGACAATTTATTTTCTTTCTTGTTAAACAGAAGCTAAATCCCCGCATTTTCCTAAATTAGACAGGATGTGGAGAGAGGGCGACTAACAGTTCACATCTGGGTGTATGCATGTTTACAGAGACCTTTTGGTTGTAATAATTGTAGACACAAGTAATCAAAATGAAACCGTTTTTGGTTGAGTTTCTAGGTTGGAAATTTAACCAAGCATTGAAGTGCTGGAAATTTCGTTGAGAAAGGATGAGCATAGGAATTAATGGCAGTTTGGATCCCCAAACTGCACTAAGCAGGTTGATAGGGAATTATGACAGAAGGATGTAATTTAATGCCCATTTAAGCAAGTGATGATTGTGGTGCAAATGTTGCTGGTTGCTGTATACTCTTTTTTTTAATAGCTTGGCAGTTTGTATCAACAGCCATAGACATACTGTGAATCTATGACCTTTAACCCTCAAGTTCCATTTCTGGGCATTTGTCCTTAAATAATTAAAACGGTGGGAAACTTTATATGTTGATCATTGCAGCAGTAGCTGAACAGTTAGAAATACGATTGGTGAATGGTGAGTATAGCATTGAGTGGAATGTTAATGCGTACATAAAAAATATCATGTATGGAAAATCCCCGAGCAGAGGGGAAAGTATGTATAATATGTACAGTCTTCTCTCTGCTGAAATTCCTTCAGGGGTAGACTCTTAATCCACAATTGATGGCTTCATAAAACACTTCCTTACTGAAATGTGTTTATTAGGCCAATTTGTTATCAGATTGGGGCATGGTATAGCTTTGAGGAACAGAAGAGAACAGTTCCTGGCACACAAGCGCTTAGGAAATGTTAGTGTTGCTTACTCACTGGCTGACTTAAGGCAATGTTACTTTTAGCTTGAATTTTATCTTCGGCAGTTGAACATGTAAAATGTTTATGATCTGGGCGAGGGAGCCCTCGGCTTAATCAGACTGTTGAAGTATGCTCTGCTACTTTGCAGAATTCCAAAACTTTCAGAAGCAAGTCCAAGCTCCCTGAGACTGCCTTGAGTTGGACAGATTGGCCAGAACTTCTGACCATGGAGTCTGGGGCCGAGCTATCCTGGCCCTGTCCATTACTGAATATATGGTTTGGGAATTGTGGAAGTTGGCTTCCTTGTCTCTATAATGTAGGTGATAACTGAATGACAAGGCTGCTGTAAGGATTAAATGAGGGGACAGAGTGCTTTTTGTTGGTGCCAGGAACCACTTTAAGAGCCTTGCTAGTACCGTGAAATTGGAGGGGCATGCAGGTGTCATTCAGCAGCAGCTTTTCTCAGTGTAATGGCACTGGAGGTGAAGTGACCAAAGCCCATTGCCTTCCCAGTGGAACACACAGGTGTGTGTGCCAGGCTGGCTTGCTCCTTACCCACTTTTGGATTCTCTTCCAGATCTTACTGTGCTGAGATTGCTCACAACGTCTCCTCCAAGAACCGCAAAGCCATTGTGGAAAGAGCAGCCCAACTGGCTATCAGAGTCACCAATCCCAATGCCAGGCTGCGCAGCGAAGAAAATGAATAGACAGCTTGTGTGCACATTGTATTTGTGTTAATAAAACCATAAAATTCTACCATCTGCCATTTCCACCCTTGGTTTTACTTTTCAGTTTCTTTGACAGCTTGTCTCGTAGATTGTTCTTTTGCCTGTTAATGCTCTGGAATCTTCCTTTTGGAAGGGGTTTGTAAAAAGATACTTGATGCTTCACAGGGCACAGGCCTCAGGTTCCCATATCAGCCTTGATCAGCTCTAGGGTGGGGCTGTGGGGAGTCTTGGCCCTCTTAACAAGGTAGGTTATAAGACCCTCAATTGAAGGGCCTTTCTTACATCTTGGAGCAAGTTGTGCTTAGCCTCATTTTTGTAAAGTTGGATGGCAGTTATCCTGTGTGGTTTTTTTGAAGATTGAGGAAATGTGGATGAAAGGATCCAAGTGAATTTCTTACTCCCATTAATTCTTATTGGTACTGAAATAGCACTCTACCATCTTGTCCAAAAATACACAACAGATGACATCCTTCTATGTATGATCAGCCTGGGATGTTTGAAGATTGCTTTCCATCTCCTTTATATAACCTCCCCCAGCCTTACTGCTTTGGGTAATTTACCAGTTTCTAAAAGTGTGGGATCTTTAAATGGTGATAATGGGGCCTCTTGGGACTCAGAATTTAACTACAATCCTAAACCCTAGGCAAGAGTAGCTATTATTTAGTTTTTAATTTAAAGGTTATGATACCCAATAAGTGATATTAAGTGGCAGTACAGGTCACCTGGGATGTGGCATGTGGTCCTCTAGTGTAAGACAAATGCTTATAAGGTGTTCCCCCCACCCCACTGTCCTGGTCAGTGCAGCAAAAATACATTGGTTATTTTTTTTTTTTAGTATGTTAGCCATGGGTGGATTTCAGGCCCTTAGTTCCAGTAAATAACCCTTCTGACAGCTTGTCTGCCTCCTGTTCAAAACCTAGTCTGAAACATTTGTTGAATAAGTTGGTCATTTTCATGACTAGGCTGTTTTGGGACACTGATACTGGTGTGACTACTGAGTAGAGGGATTATGCAGAGAAAATAGTTATAATTTAGGATCTCCTTTTATTAACCTAGCACAGAAAAATTGCCTGTCACTTAATTCTGTGTCAGTACTAAAAACTACATGTTCAAAACCTTCCTCGGGACAGATAAATTGGTTATGCCTAGGTGTGGTAGCATGAAAGATGGTTTGTACTTAAATGCTTTCCTGTTTGCCACATAAATTAAAAAAAAACAGCTCTAATTCCCTACCTACCCCCACCCCCCGGCAAGAAAACAAGATTTCTGATTCATCACTGCCAATTAAAAAGCATTTTTTTTTAAATTCTAAAATGTGGCTAACTCAGAAGTCCCTGAGTTTTTAAGCTACCCAGCCTAAGTACTAATTTTTGGCAGAGCAAATCAAGTGAATTGAAAAAATGAAATTAGTGACAAATCTGGGACACTAGTGGGAAGGCAGGCCAGCCTGCTGCCTCCTAACAGCTGCGAGCATGACACTAAATACTACGTGCTCTGAGGCAGGGACTTGCCAGCTTAAAAGAACCAGATAGACCAGTGTGAAGTCAAATCAATATCTGTGTGGGAGGCTTGGAAAAATGTCCTGTTGCTTTGAGTTACTATCCTGAGTTAAAAGGGCCCAACTTTTGGCAGCCTTGGAGCTTCAGCTTTGGGGCCTATGTGTTGGGGTCCCTGGTGAAGGCACTGTAAGCTCTGAACAGGAGCAGGAGGGCCCCCAGGGAGATGAAGAAAGGTTAGAAGTAAAGGCCTGTGGCCTTTGGTGGTAGGAAGGTGAGGCCTCAGCCTTGGGAGGGCTCCTTTCTCTTGGGGAAGGGCCCATTTGGGGGGCTGACTAGCTGAGTTCCATTGAGTCTGTGCTGGGGACTGAAGCAGAATCCTTCTGGATGCTTTCAAAGAGGACAGCAAGTTCAGGGTTTGATCTGATTTGGGAAGAGAAGTCAGCCATGATGGGGCTTTTCCCCACTTCTGGGATGGTCAGCAAGGCGGCCACTGCCCTCATTGCAGAGCGCTTCAGTTCATCTTGCTTCTCAAACTCCTGCTTCACAGAACCAGCTTTGACCTAAAGTGGGAAACAATGAGCCATCCTTTATTGAGCCTGGCCTCCAAAGGGCTTCCTGTTAACCACCTATAATCTTTGTAAACTTAAATTCACACTCCCTTCCTTCGATCTGGTTCTATCTAGCCTCTTGAGTTTCTTCCACCTCTGGGCTTTTACATGGGCTGATTTTCCAAGAGGGTGGTTTGTCATTTTAGTCAGCTTCGAAGTCACCTAAACACCCTCTGACCAATCTAAATTACTTTTATTTTTGGTAACTGATGGTGACAACTGCAATTAAGTGTTCACTTAATCTCCCCCTGACAAAAAGTATTTGGCTCTCTCTTTGCTTAAAACGGTTGGCTCTTGGTACCACGGGACTTAATGAATAGATCACTGACAGTCTTTAAGTGGGTCCTCTGCAGTCCATTCTGTAGATGCAGTTGGAGAGTAAATATTCCAAAATTGCCTTGCCTGCTTTCTGTTTCCTCATCCCCCACCCTTTCCCACTTAGAGAATTTCAAGAATTTCTCTACTGCTTAGGGAATAAAAGTCCTCTGTGACAACCCAGACAACACTAGGCTCTTCCCTCTAAAGAATCTGGTGAAGAGCTTGGTATTGGGGTTAGACAGTCCTGGGTTCAAATGGCACTGCCCTCTGAGAGCTGTGACTTCAGGTAGTCACCTTTTTGCCCTTTAGTTCCCTGTCTATAAGAGCCTCTTCAGAAGGCTGCTATTAGGATTAAAAGACTTAACAAGTCCCCACCCTCTTCTGGGAAACCCTTGTGGCCAGATGTACTTTTGGAATTCAAGAGTTTTGGGTGTTTTAGAAAGGTGACAAAGTGGGTCTGGTACAATACCCATTATCAAAAACACTTTCCCTCACTAAATTTATGGGAAAATATTATGAATACCACATAAGGAAATAAAGGTCATAAAGAGTCTCATGCCAGTTCAAATTAAGTTTTGTTGCCAAAAAAGTTACTAAAAAGCTTTTCGATTCCAGAGCTTTGTAGGTTTCCGAATAGTGGGTGAGGGATTGTCTCTCATCAGAGTGTTCAACAAACAACATCCTCTGAGCAGCCAGACTGAGTGGCCTTTGTGCAGGCCTCAGATCAAAGAGAATGAAGAGTGTCCTGACACTGCAATGCTATTTTCAGCTCCTCACTGTGAATTAGGATTTTTCTCCGCTATTTTCAAAGAAAACTAGAAATGATTTGGCCACTGAGACTGTCAAGAGCTCGAAGTCCCCGCAGAACTACCGTTTTATTTGAATGACTTCATACTAAGCACGTTAAAAACTGAAACATGCAAAACAGGTTTCTATTAATTATCAATTGTATTTTATCCATATAAGATTTCTTTTTTGGGGGAGGGGTAGATTTTGCTACTTAAATTACTGCTCTATAGGCATCTCTTCTCTTTAAGCTCCAATCTAAAATACTCTGCCCTCTTCGCCTAATGTCTTTTACCCTTCCCAAACCCAAATTATGTCTTTTATTCAACAGGTATTTTACTGGGTAACCCCTGGCTGTGCCAGGCTCGGTTCCCAACAGTGCAGCTTTCCATGAAGCCTAATGCCCAAGGTCCCTCCCCTGGCCGTTGAGGTACTCCAGTTTAGCAGCAACTCTGCCCCACCTCAGTCAATCAATGATTTCTAGGAGTCTGACTCAGGGATTAGGTTGTGAAAGGAGAGCCCATCATTTTTAGTGCTGCATCCCTAGTACCTTGCACAAGGCCCAGCACCCAAGAAATATTTAATGAATGAAAGAGAGCTGAGTTTGGGTCCCAGGTCTGCAATTTACTAGCCATGCAGCCTGTCAACAACTTCTCTCTGAGCCTCTGTTCCTCTGTGTATGCAATGGTAAGATTAAGGTGTAATTAAGAAGTACTTTATAGGAAGATGATGATTAAATGAAGCACTTTCCACACCACCTGTACCGCAGGAAGTTCTCAGTAAATGATAACTATGAACCATCTGTGGGGGACCTGGCAGGTGTGCACAGAGCAGAGGGCTTACCTTGGCAGTGCAGGTGGCCCTGAGTGGCTCAATGAGCCGGTCCACCCTCTGCAGGACGGGTGCAGGACATAGGGTGGCCAACCGTGCAAGCATGATGAAGGTCAACATCTGCCCAGGAGGAAGGAGACAAGAGTTCTCGGTGAAATGACCCAGGACAAAAAGAAGCAGGTCCTGAGGGACAGCAGAGGTGCTGGGCCCAACACATGGAGCTCAAATCCAAACTCACACTAATTCCTGCCTGGTCCCCTGCCAGAATCACTCCCTTTCTGGACTTCAGTTTCCTCATCTGTATAATCTAAATAGTAATGTCAATTATGCCAACTACAATTGGTTGTCCTGAGGAGAATCAAGTCAGAAGAGGTACGAGGGAGGGGGGAGCTCTCAAACTCAGATGCCCACAGGGCCAGGCAGCTACTATCCATGAGTGAAGGGCCAAGTGGGAACTAAGAAGGAGTAAGGAGTCCATGCTCCAGACAGCAGCTACTCAGCTCCAGCCAACTGTGGTTAGGTGTGAATTTGGCTTCATGGGTGAAAGACTGTTTTCAAAAGAAACCCTGATTTTCATGTAAAATCTTTCAATTTTTAAATGTCGGCACCTAACTTAAAAAGACAAAAAAAAAAAAAAAAAAAAAAAAGACAAATAAAAAACTGAGCAAACTAACCATGGCTACAGGCCTGGATTCCGCCTGCAGGTGAATAATGGTGACCTCTTTTAAAAATGGTAAAGTTCCTATAAATGATACACATTATAAAGGGTGGTTGAAATCTATATGGCCTACCCATCCCCACCAGCTATCTAACCTGCCCTGATGCCCACACGCCCCCTCAGCAAAGGAGGAAGACAGGCAGAGAAGCAAAGAACATGCCATTAGAAATCATGAGCTATAACCCATGGCACCTCTACTTCCTACTTGTGCCCTTGAACTAGCCAGGTCTCTGGTGTGTCCTCTATACATGGGGCATCATAAATTCACTCTCCAAAGGTTAATATGAAGGCTTGATGAGATAACTGTAGGTTGCTCAACAGATGACACATCCACCCTCCTCAGCACCAAAGGGGGCCTGCACATAGGGGTCCAAAGTTTGAACTGATGTCAAGGCCTTGTCCTGTGTTCCCTGGACGATGGGCAAGAGGGACATGTGGCCAGAGAGGGAGAAAATAGGAAGACTTACTCAAGCATGAGAAAAACCCGTAAAAACTCGCTTTTTACCACTCAGTGGGTCTTGGCCATCTTTCATATCAGTACACAGAGATCTGGCTCACTCTTTTCAATGCTGCTAGGATTCCATGACTGAAGTGCCCAGCTTATTGAGCCAGTTCTCCATAAGCGCACATGTAGGTAGCTGCCAGCTTTTTCCAATTTCTAGAAATCTGTGAAGAACCATCTTGAACATAAAACACTGAACATGTAGGAGTTGGTCCAAAGCTCTGTTCATGGAAATGTAATTGCTGGGTCAAAGGGTGTGTGAGAACTATAAATTTTTCTAGTTATTGCCAAACCGTCTTCCAAAGAGCTTGCCAGGGTAGACTCTCACAAAGGTGTTTTGAGATGTGGGTTCTTTTTCTTATCAGAAAAGAACAATACAGCTATTTTCATGGGAGTAGTGGGTGGGGGATAAACAAGTAGTGGGCCCAGTGGTGCCTGGCCGTCCCCTTGGTATAGGGTGGGTAGAGGACTGGCAGGGGGCTCATCCTACCCGGATATCGTAGTGGTCCTTCAGGCCGTCTTCTACATGGTTCAGGAACTCACAGATGTCCAGCTGGCCCAGGCAGCTCTCAAGCAGTGAGTACATGCACTCAAAGGCTGCCTTCCGCACATCCAGCCCATCGTCCACTGTGTGCTTAAAGGGCCCCATCTCCACCTGAAGGAGGGAAGGATGACAAGAGGTTAAGGGATGCAACCCCAGAGTGTAAGAATACCTCCCCTAGTTCCTGCCGCACAACCCGCACCTCTGTTGTTCAATCCTATGTCTCGTCCCCAAATCATGCCTTATACTCTCAAGTCTACATGCCTTTGCTCAGCCTGAATGACCTTTGATAATGATAACAATAACAATAATAATTATCATTATTATAATCTACTGAGCAGTTATGATGTGCTAAGCTCTTTGCTGAGTGCCTGACAGAAGGCATTTTACTCGAGCATCATAACAGCCCTACGAAGCCAGTGTTACTATTAACCCCATATAACATATGAGGAAATGAAGGCTCAAAGAGGTTAATTAATTTGCCCAAAAACACACAGCTAGTAAATGGCTGACCCAGAATTAAAAACTCAGGTCTCTCTGAGGCTTTTAACCATGATGTTCTGCTCTTAATGGTAAACTCCTTCTCCCCCATTCAAACCCAGCTCAAATGTCTCCTCTTTTGCGAAACTCATAACTTCTTTAAACAGTCACTTCCTCTGCAGTGATGCTAGGTGGTTCAGACATTTTTATTACATTGTGTGATGACTTAGCTGTTAAATCACCTTTAATCTCTGTCCCTTAAATCCTTACTTTGCCAACTGGGCTCTAAATAAGTTAAATAATCAGCAGAGCAGGTGTCTCTCTCCTTCAGGAGGCCATGGTGCAGAAACCATATGTGGAACAGCTCTGAGTCCTGGCACTCAGACACAGGCCTGGTGTTCCATAAACATCTGCTGAATATTGGGTGCTAACAAGAGCCACCAACATTTACTGTGTGCTGATTGTGTGCCAGGAGCAGTCTGAGCACCTGTAGGACTTAACTCATTGAATCTTCTCAACAGTCCTATGATGCAGACATGATTCTTTTGCTCATTTTGCCTGTAAAGAGAAACTGGGACTTGGAGTGGATTAGGTTGCCCTGCTAGGGTCACACAGCTGGGAAGTAGGGATATAAGACTTGACATAGGCCATGGGGCCTGGTCATCACCATAGCCCCAACAGGCCGCAGGGCTCCCACTCAGTTCTCCCCGGGTGTTACCTCTCGGATGAGGTCCCTGCGGATCTTTGTCTCCTGGTAGAGGAGAGGCAAGATGTCATCCAGGAGGTCCCGTACCAATGAGGGCTTGTTGTGCACGGCTGAGTTGAAAAAAGCCAGAGTGGCCCGGCGCACGTTCAGGTCTGGGTCCTGCAAGCTCTCCATGAACTCTCCTGGCAAAAAAACGAGAGGGGGGGTGTCAAGGATGGCACAGCCAAGACACAAACCACCTCCACCTCCACCTCCACCTCGGTGATCTGGTTCATGCGAGTCATGCAGACCTGGCTGAATGTGGGTGAGCATGTTCTGAGCTTTGTACCATGCACAGCAAGCCTTCAAAGTCCAGAGGAAAATGTGAACTTGAGTCTGGCTTGGGTTCAGATCCAGGTTCTACCACTTTCTAACTCTGGGACCTTGGAGAGCCTCAATGTCCTCATTTGTTAAATGGGGGTAATAGCAGTACCTATACTGTAGAGCTGTTTTATGATTTAAAACGTGGTAATGTATATAAAGCACATAGCAGAGGGCCTGGCACAAAGCAAAGATCCTACAAATGTTAACTTGATATTACAGATGAGGCTCCTGAAGATCGGAGAGGTGAAGAAACTTAAAGTCATACAGAACTTCTTTAAGTATAACTTTTTGTACAGTTTAGACTTCTTAATAACTGTGTTAATGCTTTATATAATTAATAAATAAAATCGAGAATGGGGGAATCCCTAAAAAAAAAACTATTTCAAATGATTAACATAACCACCCAGGTTATGATGGAGAAAACAACTCACCCAAGTAACTTCCAAAGAATTCTTATTACATGCCCTCAAGCTAAATATAAAAGAACTACAAGCAAATACTGACTTTTCACAGATATAAAGGTTATAGCAATTCTCAGACTACTCTCTTTGTATTCCAAAATTAAGTGAATAAATATCTCGTAGATAATAGGAGCTGCGTTTCTCCTTGTAAGAGAAGGACATATGGAATGGGAGAAAGCTAGAATAAACTCCTGTGGTGGTGGGCTGGAATAGGAAGTTAATACATGGACATATGTGTGTCTGCCTGTGTACATATTCATACATATACATATTTCCTAGTATGAACTGTCTGCTGAGAGGACCTACAACAATGGCACTCCAGTAGCAATGAGCACACCTAGTGTCCAGATCTTGGATTCTAAATACCATTCTCTACTAAAAGGAATTGGGACTCCTTGGGAAAATGGCTGATTCCAGGGCTAGGGCAGGAAAGATGAGACTGGAGCATCTTATTGTGCCAAAAAGTATGAATATACTCAAAGAATTATGGAAACATGTCAATGAACACAGGAACAAGCTTGAAGGGCTCCCACATGCTAAATCTGAGACAATCTTGAAAATCAAAATAAATACAGTAATAGATTATATAGCACACTGAATGAGACAAGAATCCATCCATCAGTCTATAATGATATGAATAAATTAGTAAATAAATAAACAAATGGGGGAGAAGGAAAAGTTCTTCCTGAGAATAGAATGCCAACTAATACATATGCTGGATAGAATGCTGGAATCGGAAAGTCACTATTTGGCAACTGTCAGTAATCACTAATTCAGGTAAGAAACTACAACAGATACAAATGTAATGGGCAAAACTCTGATGAGGAAGAAGTTATTTGAACAGACTAAAACATACTTATTCATTCCAAAGGAAAAAGAGTAACTGTAGAGTGAAGAAATCTGAAGGTCTCCACCTTACCCAGGTGATCAGTTACCATCACCAGACACGGGACAAACTGCCATCATGTGCTTCCCAATGTGATGCACTGCGGAGAACAATGTCCCAGCAGAGTGGAATTCCAACCCAAGGCTGGCAGCCTCTAGGCCCTTCAACTGTGCCATGCTGGCTCCTAGGTTCTCCACTCTGTGAGAACACGATTGTGGGGAACCAGCAAGACCTGAGTTCAAATCTACTCTATGAGCCTAACTATGATGATGTATATTAAAGTATATTAAAGTGATACACAGTAAGAGCTCAAAAAACGTGGTTCAAATATACACCAACAAAAACCAAACACCCAGGTGGAGGCCCCTGGGGGTCCCAGCCAAGAGAGCAGCTTATGCGAAAGGGAGGAAATCGAGGCTGGAAGCAGTGTGTGCCCACTGGGTCAGGTAACAAGATAAAGTCGCTGCTGATGATATTGCTGTAGCTGTACTGGACATGTTCTACAATTCAGAATGTGGTCATACCTGATGACCCCTTGATTTCACACCAAGTAGTGCCCTGGCAGGTGGAGATCAGCACCCCTATTTTACGGCTGAGGATGAGATGATACACCCTCTCACACAGCCAGCGAGTGGCAGAGCCAGGATTTGAACTCAAGGATGGCAGACTCCAAAACCTCTTCACAGCCCACTAGGCTGCCTTCCCTGAACTGCTGTGGTCCAGTTCAAGGTCCACAGTCTTGGAGTTCTGAAGAAGTAAGCCTGATCCTGCAGAGCCCCAAAGGAATGAGTGCTCAGTCTCTTCCCAATGAAGGCTGCCTGGGCTCCTCGGGCCAGAAGGCTCCTTGGACAGGGGACAAGTTGAAGAGCCGCTATCCCCTACCCCAGTGCAGCTGTGCCCTCTGACGCCAGTACATGCCAGAGATTGGTGGTTTCCTACTTATAAGAGCCTGTGTGTTCATGGAGCACTTTCTCTCTCAATAACCCATGGGGTCTCCAAAATAATTCTGGAACTGCAGATAAGGGTTCCTTGTCCCCATTTTACCAATGAGGAATCTGAGGCTCAGAGGTGAGAAGGGGCATGCCTGGCTCACCCAACAACTCAGCGGCAGCACAGGGATTTGAACCCAGGCCCCATGCTGTCATGGGGGTGAGGTGGCCTCCCAGGTCTCCAAGTCCCTTCAACTAATGTATAAGAAAAATCAGTCCCAGTTCAAGGGCTGTGGAGGGGGCTAAACAGGGTTTGGGGAAGAGGGGATGCTCTGCTCACCGATGAAGCTCTTCAGGAGGGGATCGATGGGATGGGGCTGGTCTGAGATGAGAAACTTGACTGCTGTGATGACAGTGCTCCGGGTGTGCGGCTGACCTGCAGGCAAGAGGCAGTGACGTGATAAGGGGCAGGGCCAATCCTAGACACTCAAAGATCATAAGGTACCAAGACTCTCTTCTTCCTCATGGGAGACAGAACTGTAGCCCCTCCTCACTTGAAACGTGCCCTGTAATCTCTGGGGAAGACAATGCTACCATTTTCCTTAGCAGCCTAGAATCTTCCCTGAAGCAGTTGAGAGAGTAAAATTGCCAGTTCTAGGGTAACCACACTGCAGGATACAAACAGGGAACCAAGAACCCAAGACAGTGATCAACTCAAAGAAAGATTTTTGCTTAGGCCTTGGAACTGAATTCTATTTTTCAGGCATATTATTTTAATTAATCCTCAAAATGGTTCTATTAATTGGTTCACAATAAAATAATTATTAAAGTTATTAATATCTAATGTATAGAGGAAAGAGAGATCCAGAAAGGTTAAGTTCACATCTAAGGTTACACAGCAGATCCAAAATTCAATAGCTGATTCTGAGCCTTGGCTGGGCCCTCCTGCTCAGTCCTGTATTCTCCAAGCAGAAGGCAGCTGTACTTCAGATAGGCTGATGGCCAAAGGGATTGCAACAGAATTCAGTTTGGGAATGAATATCTCAGTTTTGCTTTTCTGCTTGCTTTTTGAGTAGAGAAGCTGAATAAAGGGAGGGAAACACATTTCCTACTGGGTGAAAGAAATAAATCAGCAGCTGCTCCACATGCTTCTCAATGTTCTTTCTAAACTGCTCACATTCTAATAGCATTTTGTTACAGAAATAGAAAAAAAAACAATCTCAAAATTTGTATGGAGCCACAAAAGACTCTAAATAAGCACAAATATCTTGAGAAAGAATGAGAAGCCAGGAGGCATCACGCTTCCTAATTTCAAGCTATACTATAAAGCTATAGTTATCAAAATAGTATGGTCTGGCATAAAAACATACATAGACCAATGGAACAAAATAGAGAGCCCAGATATAAACCCAGGCATATATGGTCAACTAACATTTGACAAGGGAGCCAAATACATTCAGTGGAGAAAAGACAGTCTCTCCAATATACAGTGTTCTGAGAAAACTGGATATGAAACAAGATCCATATCTTACACCATTCACAAAGATTAAGTCAAAATGTATTAAAGACTTAAATATAAAACCTGAAACCATAAAATTCCAAGAAGAAAACATAGGAATAAAGCTCCTTGACATGGTCTTGGCAATAATTTTTTGGATTTGACACCTAAAACACAAGCAACAAAATCAAAAATGAACAAGTGGGACTACATCAAACTAAAAGGCTTCTACACAGCAAAAGAAACCATCGACAAAGTGAAAAGACAACCTATGGAATGGGGAAAAATATTTGCAAACCATGATAAGGAGTTATTATCCAAAATATGTAAAGAAATACAACTGAATAGCAAAGCAAACAATCCAATTAAAAAATAGGCAAATGACTTGAATAGACAGTTTTTCCAAAGATACTCAAAAGGACAACAGGTACATGAAAAGGTGCTCAGTATCACTAATCATCAGGGAAATGCAAATCAAAATCACAACATGATATCACCTCACACCTGTTACAATGGCTGTCATCAGAAAGAAATGATGGCAAGGATGTGGAGAAAAGAAAATGCTTGTGCACTCTTGATGGAAATGTAAATTGGTGTAGCCACTATGGAAAACAGTATGAAGGTGCCTCAAAAATTTAAAAGTTTAACTACCACATAATCCAGCAATCCCACTTCTGGGAATATATCTGAAGGAAACAAAATCACTATTCCAAAGAGATATCTGCGCTCTCATGTATACCACAGCACTATTTACAATAACCAAAACATAGAAATGATCTAAGTGTCCAACGATGGATGAATAGATAAAGAAAATGTGACACACACACCTAGGAATATTGTTAAGCCACAAAAACGAAGGAAATCCTGCCTTTTGCCACAACATAGATGGATCTTAAGGGCATTATGCTTTGTGAAATAAGTCAGACAGAGAAAGACAAATACTGTATGATCTCACTTATACGTGGAATCTAAAAGAACCAAACTCATAGAGACAGAGATCAGATTTGTGGTGGCCAGAGATGGGGTTTGGGGTGGGTGAAATGGTTGAAGGTGGTCAAAAGGTACACACTTCCAGGTATAAGTACATAATTCCTGCTAATGTAATGTACAACATAACTATAGCTGACAATACTATTTTATATATTTGAAAGTTATTAAGAGACAAGTATATCTTAAAACTTCTCATCACAAGGGGAAAAATGTAACTATGAGAGGTGATAGATATTAACTAAGCTTGCTGTGGTAATCATTTCACAATATATACATATATCAAATCATTATGTTGTACTCTTAACCTAATATGCATTATATGTCAATTATATCAATACAACAGGAATAAAAACAAATAAACTGTTCGTTTCTCTCCACCCCACCCCACAGGGGTTAAGGCTGTTTCCATCATACAGACCTTATGTTCAAGACTCAGGAGAAAGTTTACAATTTGGTGCTAGGGTATGTATAAGTGAGAGCTACTAAATTTAGACTTTTTGTTTTTTCCTTTCTCTTTCCATCCTGACTGGCTCAGAAGAAGATTCAGGGTGGCTGATGAAGATGTGCATAATAGGATAGGATTAAGTGCATTTAAAATAAAAATGAGGACAATGCAGGGACCTGAGATGGAGACTAGAATAGAGTGAGGGGCATGCAGGAAGAGGCAACTGGGAAGTCCCATGAACTCTCTAGAAGCAGGCTACTAAGTTGGCTCTAAGCTTCCTTCTCAGCAGCCGGCAGTAAAAAGAACATGTAACCAACCCAGTAGCTGGTTCAACAGCATGCATGATGCAGAAACAAATTAGAGCTTACAAAAGGCAGGGCTGCTCCTCATTTCAAGACTGCCTCTCAAGTGTTCTGGTGAAGAGCCCTGTGAGTGTGACAGGGACTATCCTCAGGGAATGTTCTTCCTGTCTGTGCAGGGCTGAGGGCCACACAGCTGCTCCTTATAAAGCCAGTAACCCAGCAAGGGCTTAATCACCCACACAGCAACAACAGCAGTGTTAATTAGATATGACACCCTATACTAAGCACTCTGCCTACATTATGTGAACTGATACCCCCTGCCCCTTCCCCCCCCGCCTTACCCTATCAGGTAAGGGCTGCCACACACCAAGCCAGCTTGTGGCATGAAGGCTAGACTTTTATTCTCAGGGACCCAAACAGCCCCACATGTACACCAGCCAGCTTTCTTTCTTCCCCAGCTGTGGAACACCCTGATGTGCCCCATCTAACCACACAAAAATGGTCCCCTGGTTCCTGCCCAGCCCTCCAATCTAGACTACATTTCTATTTGCTCCTGGTTCAAGCTAGTGCGAGAGATACACTCCGCAGGCTACAGTTTCCGGTTCCTCACACAACTGCTTTTATCAATTTTTGCCTGGAGCATAAGGCTAATGTCCTCACCAAAAATTACAAAAGTGGGATCCTGAAAAGTTTCTTTGTTAAAGGTACCTATCAAGGATTCTGTCCCCTCCATCCCATAGAGCCCCATGGGAGGCCTATAAATCTCAGGAAATAGTTTTTAATGGCTCCTCTGCCTTTGTCTTATACACATTATGATTCTCACACCCAATCATCTAAATGAGCTCACTTTGTGGGGGCCACTCTGACACTTGGGCAAACCGCCTACCTCGGATCTAGGCTACTTCTGCCCACAACTGTGCCCCTACCTGCAGCAAGTTGCTTCCGGAATCGGGGCAGAAGGAATGGAGGGTTCACGAGGACCAGCTTCCCAATGCATTCGGCCACTACCCCCCGGGTGCCCTCCTCAGCACCCTCACACCGCTGGAACAGCAGGGCCCAGATGTCCTCCGCGTAGGGCTTCAGGCTATCAGGCTGAGCAGCCCCCAGGGCCTCCCTGAGCGAGTGCAATAGCAGGTACTGCCGTCGGGGCTCGGCCTCGATCTGCCCCAGCAGAAAGGGCAGGAAATCGGGTAGGTTCCCTGCACCCACACGGCCCAGTGCATAGGAGGCAGCTGTTCTCACATCCTCACTGGGTGACCCCAAGGCTTCCAGGAGCACTGCCTTCAGCTCCCGCTGGGGACCTGGTCCAGCCACCTGGCCCACCTCAGCCAGTGACAAGAATGCCAGGACCTTGACCGCCGCGCTGGATTTGGGTGACCTGGCATCACAGACTAGGCGGTTTGCCGTGCCTGCTGCCTCCTGGGGACAGGCAGCTGCAAGAGCTGCCACACACCGAGCCAGAGAGTGGAACACCTGCTTATGGAGGCCTGGCCCACTGTCTATAGCCGGGTCATAAACAGGTGCAGTGAGCATGCTGATGAGCTCAGCATAGTCCACACACGGGGGACGGGTCCCCACTAGAGCCTGCAAGAAGCCTTCAGCGGCCACCAGGACACCTGCTGGTAGCAGAGGTGAACGCAGCAACCGCAGCAGCTCTGAGAGCACGGGGCCACTGACCTCAGCCAAAGAGGCTGGCTGGGCCTGGGTTACCGTGGCAAGAAAGTCCACAGCCAGCTGGGCCACATGCATATCGCTCTCGTTGACCAGAGCGGGCAGCTCCGCCAACACAGACCGCACAGCGGACGGAGGGAGGTTGAGTCCTTGGCTCTGGGCCAGGGCATCCAGAGCAGCTAGTGTGGCCAACCGCAGTGCCCGTTGGTTCTTGCGCAGGAATGAGGCCAAAATGGGCAGTGCATCGGCCAGGATGGGCTGCAGGTCAAGCCGTAGTGGGGACACGGCCACCAGCGTCAGTGCCTTGACTGCAGGCAGCCGAGTGATCTCATTTCTCAGGCGGTCCAGGAGGAGCAATAATGATGGCTCCAGGTCATCCCCTAGCCGATCACCCAGGTGGCCCACGAGGTGGCCCATGCAGGAGATGGCCCGCTCCTTCACCTCCTGGTCTAGGTCGGTGGCACGGAGCCGTGCCAGGGTGGCCGCAGACATTTCTCCAACATATGGCTCGGGGTCCAGCATCCGAGGCCTGTCCATGGGCCATAGGGCCCGCACCAGCTCCTGTAGCACCAGCAGGGCCTCAGCTGCGATCTTGTAGAAAGGGTCAGACACACAGGCCATCACAGGTTGCAGGAGGGTGGGCAGGTGCGGATGGAAGGCCTCAGCTGGCTCTGTGCCCAGTAGTTCCTGCAGGAAGGCCAAGGCATCCATCCGGATAGTGGAAGAGCTGGAGCGGTCCACCAGTGAGAAGATGATGCCTACAGGATGAGGGCAAAGGTTACAGGCCACAGATCCTGACCCAATACAACCTTCCCTGGGTGTGGGGTGAAACACCCACAGGTATCTGAGCTGGATCCAGGCACCTGGGCTCTTATGCAGCAGATTCCGAGAGGTCAGGGCTTGGCTGGGGCCAGGGCTAAGGGACACAGGCCAGGGAAGCCATCTAAAACCAAGAGGTAGGGCCTGTGCCCCAGCTTTGTTTTCACTGCTAGAAATGGGGAGCCACCACAGGTTGCTGAACAGGGGCACCCTTGAGGGTTGGGGACCGGGATCCAGGTTCTGGAGAGGCCCAGGACAGCACATACCAGGTTCCGGTCTATCCTACCTGCTACCAGAACAGGCATGTGCTCTGCCAGGCTGCCAGGGAGGACGCCCGCCAGCTCGGTGAGGAGACTGAAGCAGCCCTGGCGGGCCCTGACACTCCGATCTTTAAGCTGCCGTTGCAGTGCCTTGATCACAAGGGGCACCTGTGGGCAGGTGAGGGGGGTGAATGACCACCAGGGAACCTCCACACCCCACCTACTCCTGGGGAACTTTGCCCACAGAGGACCCCAGCATGGAAAGGATGGCCCCACCCCAAGCTTTCCATCATTCACTCTGTACCAGGCACCTGATTCAATACTCAGACCTTCTGAGATAGGTACTACTCCTGAGCCCACTTTACAGATGGGGAAACAGGTACAGAGAGATTAAGTAACTTGCTCAAAACTACACAGTCTAGCTCCCACCCTCACACCCCGAGGGGAAAAGCACTGGCCCCTCCCTTCCCCAGTTGGGTTCACCCCAGATGGGCTCATCCATTCCCCCAAGCTTCAGATGTCAGCACAGCAATGACTCCTGATCCATATCACCAACACCAGACTCGAGTGCTGACTGCCCACCTGATGTCTCCACTCAGACACCCAAGGGCCTCGAACATAAATGTTGAGAATAGGACTCTACACATCACCCTCTTCATACCCTACCATCTTAGGGAACTGCACTCCATGCTTCAGCCAGAGCCTGGAACTCACATGACAGCTCCCTACCCCTTCCTCCATATCCAATCTATCAGCAAGACCCAAGAACTGTATGGTCCAGGGGCAAGGCCTTCATCTATCTGTCTTGCTCCCTGCTAGGCCCCAACACCTGATATACAGGGCTGGGCACATAGTAGGTGCTCAATATTCGCACTTTCAGTGGATGGACAGATGGTGGGGCAGGTGGATGAGTGGGAAGATGTTTAGATGGAAGCGTTGTGAGCAGGAGGGAGGGTGAGTCATGAGTAGGGAAGGAAAGGGATGGGAAAAAGGTGAAGGCATGCCCACCTGTCCCCGAAGCATGTGGAGGTTGCTGCCAGTCTGGGTGGGCTCCTCGACTGCCTCCAGCCATCCCTTTGGGGGCCGTGTTTGCCGCAGCAGCATGATGTAAGCCCCGAAGACATCAGCCTTGACATTCTCCTCCCGTTCTTTGAAGCGGCGGATGAGTGCGGGTGCCAGAGTGCTGTGGAAGTCAGGCAGCAGGTCTGGCCGGGAGCTGATCAAGGCTGCCATGCACTTGGCCGCTGCCCGGCGCACCTTCCAGCTCATGTCATCATCGTCGCTGTATTCGTCCTCACTCTCTGGGACAGGAATGAGATACCCATGGAACCCTGCCCCACTCAGGCGTCCCTGAGGACAGAGAGGAGGGACTGTGCCTGTGCTTCACCTTTCTGATAATCATTATTTATACTCTATTAGGAATGTTACCTACCATTTAATAAACACCTACTATGTGCTATGGATGGCACAAAGCACTTCAAATCCACAATCTCATTTTAGTTTCATAATGACCTTGTGAGATGGATTATTTCCCCACTGTAGAGATGAGAAAAATGGGGCTCAGAAGGAAGTGATCCACCCCAAGTTACATAAACAGGAAAATAGCTGGAGTTAAACCAGGGTCCTCTCTCTGTCTCTAAACCCTTTGTTGTTTGGACTATACCAGGATAAAAATTGACTTCTAAGTCTTCAGTAAGGACCCAGAGAATCTATTTGGGGTGCACTATCACCTGGGGAGACACATGAAGCTCAGAAGGGATGGCCCTAACTAAGGCTGCCCCAGGCATGGGGTCAGGGGCCAATGTGTTCCTACCCACACTGCTCTATTGACTTAGACTCTAAGAGCTGGCATCTGGACAAGTCGCAGTAGACCATATGGATGATCCCATGGATGTAACCTGTCAGCTGAGCAGATGTCCCCCCTCTGACGGATCATGATTTGTTACCTCTACTCTATGCCATCCACAAAGCAGCATCCATAGCTTCCAGTTACTGACAAGAAAATGTCTAGTCTCCCGACTTGACATCCGAGGCCCCAACGTGCCTATCCAAGCTCATCTCCTATCATCCCATCTTGTTCCAAGGATGCCATCAGACCCTAAGACCCCCGCCTCCATCGATGTCCTGCTTTCAGGAAACTTGGGTGTCCATCTGAGTGACAGATAGGACCACAGGCACAGAAAGAAGCCACTGAATCCACTCCCCATCTAGGTATCTCCCCTATCGGTGTTTATCATTCCACCATTAGAGCTTCACTCTGCTGGGTTAAAGCATTGTCTCTTGGAAGCCGTGACTAAAAGGGTAGAGATGGCAGTATAGAGGTGGAGGAGTCTCACAGACATGGCTCTCAAGTCCCAGCTATGCTACTTCCTAGCTGTGTTATCTCAGGCAAATAGCTTCTCTAAGTCTCAGTTTCCTTGTCTGAAATATGGAGATAATAATAAATGCCTAGTTTTCCAGGGTTACTGTAAGGAACATAAAATAAGAGAGTGCTTAGGACACCAGCAGATGCTCAATCAATGTCAGTGATTACTACTGCTGTTATTGTGCAGTCAGAAAAGATGAGGACATTGGGGAATCCAGATTATGGTAGGCAGGGCTTGGAGACTGCAGAACAGTTGGGATCAGGATGGGGCACTAAATACGGCTCCTGTCTTTGGCTGGGTGAATGGGGGGTATCCCAGTAAGGATGCACCCGTTTCTGCCCTCCAGCCCCAATGACAAATTGGCCACCCACCTTGCTCACTGAATTCACTATCTTCCGTCTCCATCTGCTCCTCATCCCCATCACTGTCATAGTTATAGTTGGGGTCATGTTTCATGTACTGAAGGCACAGGCTGGTCACATTGGGCACATGAGGGCCCATCTCCTTGGGGCACCTGTAGAATGGAATGGGGAGGCTCTGGTGGACTCAGGCAGGACAGGGCAGGGAGCAGGGCCCAGTAGTGAGTTCTGAGATCTTATTGCTCTGAGGCCAGCATACTGCCTCCAACCCTGTCCCCACTAACTTCCCAGTGAAACTCTGGGGCCCCATCTTCCAGCATCCCACTGCACCTACTTCCTCAGGAAAGCATCGAAGGCCTGGAGGCAGGACTCCCGGAGCTCATCGTCATCCAAGTTGCAGAACTCCTCCACCAGAGGCACCAGGCGGTCCAGGTGGGCCCCTGCAGGACCAGGTGGGTCACTGAGGACAACCCTTTCCCGGGCTCCCCTAGCCCACAGTCTGTCCCTAAGCCCGCAGCCCTAACCACTGTAAATTCAACTCAGAGGCGTCAGACTCAAGCACATGTGGGTTCTAGCTCTGATTCTGCCACCTATAAGCTCTGAGATCTTGGGCATGTCACAATACTTCTCTGACCTCAGTCTATTTATCACAATGCCCACCAGACAGAGACTTTGTGAAGATTAATGAAATGATGCAGATAAAGAGCTTCACTCAGGTACTGGCACTGAGTAGACACTCAATAAGATGCATCTCTTGTTGAAACTATTACTCATGTCCTTGCCTTATTTCCTGTACTAGATTGTAGCCCTGGATGGAAAAAGGAGAGAAGCAGAAGCAGGTACTGCCCTTACAGACCAGGCATGAGGGGCCCCTGCCTGATTCCTGGGCTTTGAAGGGCTCTGCTTTAGCCCCTCTCCAGCTACACCCTTCTCCACTTTCCTGCCCACTGACCCCAAACTTTTGTCTGGGTCCCATGCAGACCTCTTTCCCAGGTCCATAGTCTCAAGAGTGGCCAAGTGGTGGCTGCTATTTGGTGTGTGTGTGTGGCGGTGGTGGGGGAAGGGGGGGACGGGATTGGATAGAGTGAGACTATGGGCTGGGGTCCCTATGTGTACTTGTAAGGTCCCTTGCTGAGAGACCAGAGGGAAGGGAAGAGAAGACCATGGCAAACTTTACCCACATTGCCTTGTCCTACTCCAGAATGCCAAGGTGTTTGAGAATAAATTCAAACCTGGTTGCAGGATTCCATTTCTATAAAATAATACATGGTCACGGAGAGCAGATTAAGGTTGCCTGGGGTGGGGAAGAGGGAGGGATGGACTACAAAGGGGCACAACGAAACTTTTGGGAGGGATGGAAACGTTCTGCATCTTGATTGTGGTAGTTTCGTGGGTGTATGCACAGGTCAAGACACACTGAATTATACACTTTAAACAGTGTGGTTTGTTGTACATACATTATCTCCCAATAAAAATTTTTAAAAATTCAAACCTGGCTTACAGGTTGTTATTAAGGTATATTTGTTAAAATAGGAGGACAGAACATATTTTATTGAAGTTTGGTAGCATGATTTATAATTATCTGAGAGCCTCCAAGTAAGGCTCAGAGCAGAACTGCGCTTAGGGCTGCTGCCTCTCAGGCCCCGTTCTGCTCTTCCAGGTATTTAAACCCTACTCCCTTAGAGATGGCCAGCCCCACCCTCTCAGCCTGGACCCCGCCCCCTTCCATAGCATCTCCTTGCCCAGGGATATGGTTCCCTTACCCAGGCGGTGACCTGCCTGGCGGCCAACGCTGCCCAAACACTGGATCAGGGTGCGGATGGCGGCGGGGCTGGCAGGTGCGCGGGGGCCGGGAAGCCGATCCAGGAGATGGTCAGCGAGCTCGACGAAGAGGTCGGTGCTGCAGGCAGCCGCTAGGTGGCCAAGAGCCCCAACAGCTCGCTTGCGCACCGCCAGGCGCGGGCTGCTCAGCTGCGGCAGGAGACAGTGCAGGAGGCTGGCATGGAAGGCGCCCAGTGGGGCACCCAGCCTGGGGAGCCAGAGGGGGCGTCAGGCGGGTCTACTGGGGCCACTCATCTCCCCTCTCCACATCCTCTCCTGATCTCCTCCCCAGAATTATGACAACTCAATGGCCCTTCGTAAACGGAAAGGAGCCCTACATCTGTGTGGCATCTTTATTATTACACGAAAGAAAGCAGAGAAGGGAAGGTAATTTCTCAAGGATATCCAGCCAAGAAATGTAAGGCCAGAATTTGAATCCAGGTGTCCAAGCTCCCAGCCTGGAGAGAAGGCCTGATGGTAACGACAGTGGGACTGTCCTGATTTCCTGGGAGTCTGTGCCTTGCCTCAAAGTCCACCCCCTCCCATCTCGCGCTGAGATCAGAGTGGTCTAAAATCAACCTCTAATCTGGTCATTCCTCTGCTTAACTCCTTTAATCTCCTAAGTGGCTCCCTAGAGCCCTTTGTTACGATAAACTGAGCTCTGGGCTCAAAGCAAAAGGCAACACAGGAGAATGGTTTCTCCACAGGTAGAAGGTAACCCCTGTGAGCCTCAGCAGCTTCTACCCACACCTTCGGACCAGGCCTGTGTATTTTCTGTCCCACACATGTCCTAAGACCTCTTCTTTTCTCCACACGAATACACTGACCTCACCCTCCCATATCTCTCTGTCCAGCCCAGACTTCTCATGACTGCCTTGCGCGACCCCCAGGACCCTATATCTTCTCTTGCCTTGATCCTCTGGACTGAAGGCAGTCTCCTGTTCCAGTGTTCCCTTCTGTCCCATCTATGCCTGGCCAAGTCCTGTCCATCTCTGAAGGCTCAGCTAACAGGACCCTCTCGAGGAAGTGTCCTCACCCCCCAGCTGGGTTAAGGACTCCTCCTCTGAGCTCCTACAGGCCCTGTTCTTATCCTTATTGTTCTTACTCCAGTCACAGTTGATATGTCTGTAAGCTCCTCCCTAGGAATGACTGAGACTGAGCCACTCCACATTCCCAGCACAAGTCCAGCACCCAGCATTTCTCTGGCCACGAAGTAGGTGCTTAAATCTTGGGAGACTTAATGCATGAATAAATACTTTAAAAACATGCATTGCAATTTAAAACAAAGGCCCTGCTATATTAGCTCAAAAGAAGAAAGAGAAAGAAGAAGGTGAGGAAGAAGATGAACACACCTGAGCTTCAGCTATGGTGAGACCTGAGTTCAAATCTTAGGTTCTGCCGTTTATTGACAGTGTGACTTCAGGCAGGCCACATCACCTCTCACAGCCTATAAAATTGTGACAAATGAGCTCTCTTTTGCAGGACTGCTGGAACAATTAAGGAGCCTCAAGCATAGGGCTTGGTATGCCTAGTGTGCAGTAGGTGCTGACTATGTGGTTTTCAGTCCTTCCCTGTCCCCTTTGCTCCCCCTCCCACCTGGGTCTTTCTTGCCCAAGGTGGCCTCCTGCACCTGCTCAGCATATCAGAGAGGATGTCCAGGGCTTCCAGCTGCACAGCCACATCCTCCTGCTGGGCAATGGCATTGGTGAGCTGGCCGGTGATCTTCCTGCACACGTTGGTGGCCAGGCCAGAGCCTGCACAGAGCACAAGGTGGGCACAGTGAAGCACAAAGCTGGCCTCTACCTCTGGTTGGCCTTTGTTCTAGTTGTGTTCCTGAGCCCATGTGCCTGAGAATCCTGCTAACCCAGGGAATTCAGGGCTCAAGCGGTCCCAGGTTTGATCCAGAGTCCTAATCAAACTAAAGGAAACAGCTCAGGGAGCTGAAAAACTGACAGCCGATCTACTGGCTGGTTCTCCCCACACCCAGCCCCTCCTTCCTTCTGCCCTCCACTAGAGAGGCAGGAAAAGTTAAGCAATTCTTTCCTGGACTCCCTTGCTGCTAGGAGAAATCAGGTGACCCTGTTCTGGCCAGTGAGATACAAGTCAAAGTCTTCTGGGGACTTTTGGGGAAACATGTGCTCTTCTTATAAAGTATAAGAGACCCGGGCAGAGACTCAGCCCTGTCCTAATTGAGCTGCAAAGTGCTTGCTTCAACAGCACATATACTAAAATTGGAGCTGCAAAAAAAAGTCGCTGATCCCTTCAGAATTATGTGAGAAAAGTAATCCCCTACTTCTTCGAGCTGCTATGTGTTAGATTTTGTTACTGCAGCTAAAAGCATTCCTTCCTGACACAGCCGTAAACTTACAGTAGATCCGGGTCTGAATTCTCTGCCACTGACTAGCTGGTTGACCTGAGGTAAGTCCCCTCACCTCTCTGAGCCTCAGTTTCTTTAACTATAAACTAGAATAAATAATAGTACCTAATCCCTGGGACCTGGGTACCTGTGGCTGCAGGGGGGAGCTCTGACAGGATGGTCTTGAGGCCGATGCCAGCGATGTCTCGGAGCTGCTCCTTGTCTGACCGCATGTTGGCACAGAGAGCATCCACAATGGTCTCCACCTGGTACTCCTTCACTTTGCCCACCAGAGGACCCAGGCTGAGCAGAGAGGAAGGGAGGGAGAGGGTCCCAAAGCCCCAGACTCAGCCTGGGTTGGGCTGTCCCTTTTGCTTCCTCATGCCCGAGGGGCCACATGTGCTGAGGAAAAGGCCCTGGATCAACAGAGGACTCCCTATTTTGCCAGAAGTAGAGGCACCTTCTGGCTATGCCAATGTTGTGCCTGCTACCTCTTAAACCTGCATCTCCTCCTGGGTTTTGCATCTCAGTATATAGCCAAACCATCCAACCCGTAATCTCAGCTAGAAACCATGGAGTGCCCAAGAGCAGCGGTTCTCAAACTGGATTGGATATCAGAATCCCCTGGAGGACTTGTTAAAACACAGATGACTGGGCCCCACCTCAGATTTTCAGCTTCAGGAGATCTGGTAGGGCCCAAGAATTTGCATGTCTAACAAGTTCCCAATAGATACTGACACCAGTGGTCCAGGGACCATTCTTTGAGAATCCATGCCTTAGAGCCTTTCTTCTCAAAATGTGGTTAAGGATCAGCACCATCAGCATCACTTTGAACTTGTCAGAAATGCAGACTCTCAGGTCCTAGCCTAGAACTGAACCAGAATCTGCAATTTAAGAAAGTCCCCAAGGGATCTGAATGCACATTAATGTTTAGAAACGGCTGCACTATATGTCCTGTCTCTCAGCCTTAATTGTGCAATGCCATTGTCTGGGGCATTTAAAAAACTGTTAGCTGGGTGTCAGCCCCAAAGTCTGAGTTAACTGGTTTCAGGTGTGGCCTGGACAATGGGTGTTTTTTAAATTCCCCAGGTGATTCTAATGGGTAGTCAAGGCTGAGAACCTTCGATCTAAATGAGCGTGGTTGTCCAAGGATGTCAGTGTGCACTAGAATGCGGATTCTCGCCTCTCTGCCTGAGCCACCCCCCTCCAGCCAGACCACACACCTGACCATGTCACTTTCCTACATAAAACTCTTTACTGAATTCCCTTCTCTCTTGGGATCAAGTTGAACTTCATTAACAAAACCCAGAAAGCCTGAACCCAGCTCACAGAGTACTGCTAAAAAGGCAGTGACCCAATTCTCTGTTGACTATTGACCCCTGCCATTTCTCAGTGCCCTGCCCACCTCCCTATCCCCCACCCCATGCACATGCCCTACACATGCACCATCTTGCCTTTTCAGCTATGGAGGTAAGTAGCCAAGCTGCCAGGACCACAACCTCATGATGCCTATGGCAAAGGCTTTTGCTTCCCTCATCCCCTGTGTCCCTTCAGCCCTCACTACCCCGGTGCATGCCAGCTCCTGCATCTGTGCCTGAGGGCTTTCTCTGGCTAGATGTGCAGGGAATGCATCACCCTCCACCAAACCCCAAGAGCAGCCCTCAGCCAAAGACTGACAGAGAACTGGCAAGTGGGAACACTCCAAGGGGCATGTCCCACACTGTCCCAGAGGTCTCCAGTAGGGTAAGCTATGCTCGCCCACAGAAGTAACTTGCTTGATAATGCAGGCTTTATTGGTTTTCTTCCTTCCCTGCCTTACTTCTCTATTCCCACACTGGAGTTTCCTGGGATCACCTCCCAAATAAACTTACAACTGAATCTTTGTTGCCTAGTCTACTTCTGGGGGAAGCCAGACCAAGGCACTGTCCAGCTCCACTGGGGCTCCAGGAACTGCTCTGCAATTCTCAGAGGCTGTACCCTAAAGGGGCAGGAACCTCCCACACTGGACGGGTGCCCTCTGTCCCCACCAAAGCCGACACTTACCACTTGACCGCCAGGTTCTGCACCTCACCATTCTTGTCCTCCAGGAGCCTAAGCAGCATCTTTACCACCTTGCGCTCACTGTCCTCATCCAGCTGGATGGAGTCTTTCTGCAGCTCTGACATCAGATCACTAGTTGCCATGAACCTGAGCAGGGAGGGCAGAGGATTGCTGAGCAGCTCCTGGGCCCCGGTAATTTGGGCAGTATCCTAGGGTTCCCCCAGAAGCAGACCTTGATAAAAAGATTCAAGGGCAAGTAGATTATCTGGGCTGTAGGCATGGTCCAGCTACCACAGGAGACCTGATTGTGAGAGATACCAACTACCACAAGGAGTGGCACAGCATACTAGCTAAATGCACAGGGCTTCAAAGTTAGTGGCTCTTGCTTCTGCCATTTATGCAAATATGAACTTAGACAAAAGTTCATACTGAACTCTAATTTACCTGTCTGGAAAATGGGGATGAGGATAGTACCTGCCTTATGGGGTTGTATGGAAGATAAAATGAGACAATGCATATGATGTGCATAGCACACAGTGAGAGAACAGTAAATAAACACTCAGTGAGTGGCACTGCCATTATTATAATGGCATGGTACATCATTCACATCTCATTCATGAAAAAAGGTTGAACAGACTCCTTGCAACTAAGTCACGTGTCAGTAAGAAGCCTCTCTACCAGACAAGCAGAGTGGGCTAGCTTTGCCCACCTCCACTTCAGAGAATCAACTCAGTCTCTACCCTTTGACCAGCAGTTCTCAAACTGCAGCCAGCATGAGAATCGCCTGCAGGGCTTGTTAAATACTGCTGGGCCCCATCCCCAGGGTTTCTGAATCAGTCCCCGCTGGAGCATTTCTAACAAGTTCTTGGATGATGCTGAGAGGCAGAGACCACACTCTGAGAACCACTGTCTTAGGCTATGTTCATGGACCACTGGCACGGGCATATCTCAGACACTGACACCAACAACTGACCAGTCCCCAGTCGTAGCTCCCTGACCCAGGGTAGGAATCAGAATCAAGGGCTACCCACCCCCAGGTGTGCAAATCCTTGTGGCCTGACAGGGATGGAAAGTGCAGTGACAATCTGAAGGCCAGGGAGAGTTGAGGCTGTGGGGGCATTATGGAGCACCATTCCTGCCAAGCCTCAGAGAGGTGAGCACAGTCTTAAACTGACGGCCCTTAACTGTAACCACCTTGCAAATGTTTTTTTGAAAATTTGAATTATTTATCAATATTTGAAAATTGGGAGAGTCGACATAAAAGTATTGATATTCTCTTGAAAACAGATTATTTGAATACAACTGAGCCTACAGTCCCTCAGTCCCTGGGAACAAAAACTGGCTCTAGTCAAGTTATGGCTCCCTTCTTAAGGTGGGACACACACCCAAAGTCACCAGGCCCCCACCAGGCCCACTCCATCTGTTTACTGGCTTTTGCAGGCCCTAGATAGTAGAGACTCGAGGAGAAGGTTGGACATCGCAGTGAGGAGAAATGCTGTAAAGTCAGGACCAAAGAGGGGCAGCCCCAGGAAGCCTCCAGCTTTTCCTGATCCACCAGGCCACCCACCTCCTCACAGCAGCCCTGCTTTCTGGTTTGAGCCAGTCAATCAAGAGCCCTAGCCCCAAGCCTCTTGTGGCAAAATCAGTCACCATCAGCCTCCTCTTTGCAGTTTCAGAACTGCTGCTGAAATTCATGGCTGCCCACAGCACCCTGTTACTAAGAGGGGACTTGTTGATGTCATAGATGTATTTTTAACAGCTGGGATAAGCCTCAAGCCATTGAGAGAAGGAAGGAGGCTGGGCTGGAGGCGAAGAGGGAGTGGCAGGGCTGACCATGCCCCCCTCTCAGCCTAGCTATAACAGGAAAAGCAGCCACAGTAAGGCGAAGGAAGATGTTTGGATCGGAGCCAGGCCAAGGCCTGGGATAGGCACATAAACTCCTAGGTCTGTCCAGCTGAGGAAATGTTCTGAGAAGGCAGGCAGGATCTCTAAGCCGCATTTCTGCTGACGTCTACAGAGACCCAGCTCAGCCTGACAACCCAAGGGATGTGCTCCTTTGCCCAAGATGGGCCTCCTACTCCTATCTTTCAACAGGTGGAGAACCTGCTGAACATTTATTCACCTGTCAAGAGCCCAGTTCAAATATCTCAGCCTCTGGATGACTCCTCTGACCACTCTGCCCTGACCACTCTGCCCTGTCCTCCACCCACGCTTTCTAAGCACACGTTCCTCTGGACAGGACCCTCTTAGAGCACTCTGCACCCCACCATCATGGCACTTCTCACACTTCAGTGCAGGCATGATCACCACTGTGT
This sequence comes from Rousettus aegyptiacus, assembly GCF_014176215.1. Classification (NCBI taxonomy): domain Eukaryota; kingdom Metazoa; phylum Chordata; class Mammalia; order Chiroptera; family Pteropodidae; genus Rousettus; species Rousettus aegyptiacus. The sequence goes on along the minus strand of NW_023416307.1, from coordinate 122,186,070 downwards.
CTCCCTTATTAAACTGTGAATTCACAGGAGCGTGTCAGTTTCATCTCTGGGACTCCAGGCCCAACAAAGAAAAGGTCCAAAGAGGGCCTGGGGAACAGGGTGAGGGCAGGAGTAGCCAGCCTCTAACAAGGCTCAGAGCCAAAAAGCTGTATGAAAACCTGACCTCAGAAATCAACCCTCTTGAAATATGCCTCAGCATTTCAGACACCCCCGAGTATCAGCAAACATTCATCTCTCTGAGAAAGAAAGCCCTATTGTGTATATGGGTAGGTTGGTGGTAGTGGGGGTGTACAGGAAAGTGTATAATTTGGTAGATAAGTGCTTTAACACTTAAGTTTGGCTTTAAGTAAATATACTGGTCTTATCATTTATCAACTAAGTGACTTTGATCAACTGATGCCTCCCTGAGCCTCAACTTTTCCATTTATCAAATGGGAATTTTCTTTGTCCCACTTCATAACATCCTTGGCAGGTTTTAATAGGACAATGAGTTTCTAGTATGAGGCAAATGAGGAAACTAGGCTCAGAGAGGTTGCGGGAACTGCCCAGGGTCACACAGCAAGTTGGGAAGAGAATCAGCCTACCAGTCAATCAATACTGTTTTCAGGAAATGATGTGGGAATTCCTGCCAGACTCCCCAGTTTACCTGCTTCACTGTTGGAGTCTGAGTGGGAACAGGGAAGCCTCCTGCCCACCAAGTGAGGGCCCAGGAATAACAGTGATCAAAGGCTTCCTCTACCCTGCCTGGGACCTCCATTTGCAGTCACTGCATGCCTCTGGGAGCCAGAGGACATAGTCTCAGTTTCATTCCAGAGAAACCTTAGAGGCAACTCAGCTGAAACACTCAGCCACATGGGTGCCTGGACAGCTGGTAAGCAGGACAGTTCCCCTGGCATGTGAACTTTAAAAATAGACACCATTCTCATATGCTTGGGCGGTGTTAAGTGTTCTCAGGGCCACTGGCAGAGCAGGCTGAAAGGGCTTCTCAGGCTCTAAGTGACAAAGCCAACTCCCTCTCCTGGAGACTAGACCTAAGGCCCTAGAGACAGTGGTGCAAATCCCCTCAGCCATTGGCCAGCTGTGTGACCTTGGGCAAGTCACTTCACCTCTCCAAGCCTCTGGAGAACAGGAAGAATAATCACTATCACCCAGGCAGACAAGTGGACTGAATGAAATCACACTGGACAGTATAGTAGGGAGCCTGGAAACAGAAAACATTCACTCAGCATTTACTGTGTACCCAGAAGAGGCTCTGATTTGCAAAAAGCGCACAGCCCAGTGGTCCAAGAGCCCTGGGTATCCCAAGACTAAGAAGTAACATAGCAGAAACAAGCAGAAGCTAGCCAGGTGAAGGGGCAGAAAAGAAGTGAGGGGCACAGAACTTCCAGGTAAAGGCCCAGAGTGGGGAGAGGACATGGTAGATTTCTGATTGCACAGAGTCATAATAGTGTCCATTTAGTAAGTGCCTGTCCAGTGGCAGCCATTAATTTAAACATTCCACATGTATTAATTCATTTCATCCTCACATTAACCCTCTGAGGTGGGTTCTGTTATTATTTCCACCTTATAGAAACAGAAGCTGAGGTTCATGAGGGGTTAGGCAGCCTATCCCTGGTCACACAGCCAGGAAGTGGCTGGGGTCAGGATCTGAATCCAGGATCGTGGCTCAAAGGTTCTACTAATGCTGTACTAGAGGCTCTTGAGAGGTGCTGAGGAATGAGTTTCAGAAGGCAGAGGGGTCAATTTCCTGTCGGGGGCTGGAATCTGATGGCCTCACTAAAACCTCAGCCTCAGTGTTATACTGACCTGGATTTGGACCCCAAGGCCTCCACTCCCTAGCTCTGTGACTGTACCTAGGCCTTTCATGCCTCTGGGCCTCAGTTTTCCTATCTGTAAAATGGGGATAAAGTGATAGAGTGTTCAATAAATGTGTGTGGCTACGTTGGTCTCCAAGAGCTCCTTTCAGGTTAGATGGTCCAGAACTGGCTATGTGAGCATGGGCCAGGCCAGTCCCTTCACCTCCCTGGGCCTCAGTTTCCCCCTGAGGATGAGAGGATTGGGCCAAAGGTTTCCTCTGTTCTTTTCAGCCCTGTTCTTGTGCAGCTCAGTGATGATGGGAGAAGAAGTAGGAAGGGGAAGACACACACAACCTAGAACCCTCCACCCGAACCATCACCTACCTCTGCCTGCAAAGCCACACAGCCCAGCTCCCTCCTTCAGGCTGTGTCAAAGCAAACCAAGGAGGGGAGGAGATGAGAGAAGGTGCCCTGATGTGCAGGGAGGAGGCCTGGGGTGATTTTGAGAAGAGGGCGGAAGGGAGCGTGCTGAGGGTATCAGTGAAAAAGTCAATCCCAGGGTTGTGGTCCTGGGAAGGGGCCCGGTTACATTGTGGGGTAAGAAGGGGCAACGCTGGGGTCCTTCAAGAGAAGCCAAGGGCTTAACTGTGGGAGCGTCAAATGCAGAGCTGAGACAAGGACTGGGCATAAATGAAAAGAGGCAGAAGAAGGTGCAGAAGGGCGGAGCTGGAGCTTTGATAACAGGACAGGAGTCAGGGGCTGAAGTTTGCACGGCGGGTGATGAAGGAGAGATTATTAAAGTCACCGAGAGGGCAGGACTGCAATCTGGGGTCGAAGTCAAGAAAGGGGGGAAATCGCAGGAGGCGGGGCTTAACGCGGGGAGACGAGGCAGGGGCTGCAATGTCGGGGGGTGGCCGGCTCCTTGGGAAGGGAAGAAGCCCGGAGGTTTCTAAGGAGGCGAGGAGACGGGGCGGGGCAGCGGGGTGCACCTGAAGTCCTTGTCGCTGGACGTCATCTTCTCCAGGAGGCTGGAGATGTGGAAGGCGGCGGTGCTCATGGTGGCTGCGCGCCGCGGGCCGGCCGGCGGGAGGGAATATGGCGGCGCGGGCGCCCCCTGCCCCGCCTCGCCGCGCGGGCTGCGCTCACCAGACAGAAATAGCAGCCCCCGCCCCGCCCCGCCCCGCCGGCGGCGCGCTCCGGCCTCGGCCGCAGCCGCCACCGCGGGAGGCGGGAGGGGGCCCGCGGGGGGCCCCGCCATCTCGGCTCGGTGTCTGCTCCTGCCGTGGACGGCCCAGCCCCGGCTTGCACACCCCCGGAGATGGGGAGCTCACCACCTATCACCGGACAGCTCCTCCCTGTGATGCCTGTGGTTCCACGGCTCCGCGCTCTGCGCCCCTCAGCCCTTATCCCATGACTTGGGCGCGTGGTACCATAGCCCTAGGTTCGAATTCCAGCTCCTCCAGTTCCCCTGCTGTGTAGCCTCGACCAAGTTACCTTACCTTTCTGAGCCTCAGCTTCCTCATCTGTAGGCATTCAAGGAATAGGAGCTGCTATTGCATCAAGCCAACCAAGCAAACACTCTCACGCCAACCCCACTCCTCATGCTGGCCTGCCCCAGAACCAGACAAGATATGAAGCGTGTATTCAGTCACACTAAGTCACCCACCTGCCATCCCCAACCCTCAGACCATTAGGGTCAGTTTCTTCATTTCATAGCGATATAGCCAAGGCCAAGAGAGGCAAAGGGATTCGTTAAGGGTCACATAGCCAATGAATCTGGGATGGAATCAGGACTGACCCCAGAACTCTTAATGTCTTGGGTACCAGTCCTTGCTGGAAGCTGCCCACAATTAGGTACAAACTCGGGGTGGAAGGATTTGTAGGAGGACAAGGAGAGCCCTGTACCTCTCTAAACAGCCAGGAGGCTTTTGGCTCTTGGGAAAGGGAAGAGCATGTGTTTTGCAGCAAGACAATCCTGGATTCAAATTCCTGCTAGGCTTCCTAGCTGAGTGGCCTTGGGATAATGACATAACCTCTCTGGCCTATGTTTTTCTTACCTATATGAAAAGGATAAAAGAAATCTTTATTTTATAACACACTTGTTGGGTACCTGTTTATTATGCGTACCTGGATTGTAGAGCAATGCTGTCCAACAGAACTTCCTGTCATGTTGGAAACTTTCTACATCTACACTGTCTGCTATGGTAGCCATTAGCCACATGTGTCTTCTGAGCACATGAAATGTGGATAGTGTGACTCAGGAACTGAATCCTAAATTTTATCTACTTTTAATTAATTGAAATTTAAATAGCAACCTGGGGCTAGTGGCTAACATAGTGGACAGTGCAGTTCTGGATAGCAGGAACACAGCAGGGGACTAGACACCCATAGCCCCTGCCCTTTGGGGACCTTACATTCTAGTGGAGGACATTAAGGAAGTGATTAGATAAGGAAAATAATATCTATACAGAAAACAAAAGAAAGTGAGGGGATAGATAGTGCCTGGGGGTTGTGGAGAGGTAACTTTAGCCACGGTAGTCAGGCAAGGCCTTTTTTGAGGAAGAGAAATTTGGGCTATGACCCGAACAGATGAAAAGAAGGCAACTGGGCAAAGACTTGAAGGAAGAACTTCCCAGACAGAGGAACAGTAAGTACAAAGGACCTGAACGAACCTAATGTATTTAAGAAAAAGCAATGGCTGGATTGTGCTCAGTCTCTTAGGGAGGAGATAAGGTCAGAGAGGTGAGTAGTGGCCAGATCATTCACAGCCTTTCAGGTCAAAGTGAGGAGTTACGGTTTTATGTCAGAGCACTAGGGAACCACTAGAGGGCAAGAAATTGACATGATCAGTTTATTTTTTAGACATATCCCACTGGGTGCTGAGCAGTCAAGAATGATGATGGTTTGCATTAGGGGAGTGGTGGTAAAGGTGGGAAGAAATGGACAGATTCTGGATATAATATAGAAATAGAATACAGCAGCTTCGAATACAGGATTAGAAGTGGAGGTAAGGGAAAGGGAAGAATTATAGGTTTTTGCTGGAGCGGCTGATAGTGGTGCTTTCTTTGTGGGGAGAAAGTAAGAGAAAGTCCTTTGAGAGGAAAGAGGACTTGAGAGCTCTGCATTGACCTGTTATCTTGGAGATACCAACACGACATCCAAGGAGAGATGTCGTATTGATGATTGGATACACTAGTTGCATCAGGGTAGAGCACTGCATTGGAGATAAAGATGGAAGGATGGTCTTTACACAGAGGTGGTATTTAAAATGATGAGAGTTTACAAGGATGGACAATATTAAGTGTTATTGAGGATGTAGAACAAACAGCACTCTTATATGGTGCTGCTGGGAGCTTTAAATTGTCATAACTGCTTTGGAAAACTGCTTGATGATATTTACAAAAGCTAAGAATATTCTTACTTTGACTGTTCAGATAAGTAATTCCACTCTCAGATATGTATTCAAGACATATGAATGCTTATGTGTTCAGCAAAAGACTCCAGAGCAGTTTTATTCAGAAGCCAAAAATTAGAAACAACCCAAGGACTCATCATTAGGTGAGTGAGTGTATGATGGTATATTCATAAAATGGAATACTATATACCAATGAAAACAAACAACTGCTGCACAAAATAACATGAATGACTCTCGGAGATGTTATACTGAATAAAACAAGCCAAACTCAGGAATGTATACTGTATTATTCCTTTTGTGTGAAGTTCAAAACCAAGCAAAACTAGTCTAAAGGTGATAGAAATCAGAATAGTAGTTACCACTGAGGGGAACTGATTGGAAAGGGACACTAGGTAGCCTTCTTGGGGCACTGTAAGTATTTGCTACCTTGATTGAGGCAATGATTATGGGTATATACATAGGTAAAATTTTATCGAGCCATTCTTTGCTCAGTAAAGAGAAGGGAAATTAAATAGATATACAGTTTAATAAGTTTTTTTTTCTGTTGAATAACATTTCGTAATAGTCTTACAGGTCAGTGAATATATTTTTACAAGTCAAAAATAAATAAATAATGATATGGCCACTTTGGAAAACAGTTTGGCAGCTTTTAAAATATACCTATCACATAACCCAGCAATTATACTCATAGATACTTACCAAGAAAAATGCAGGCCAATGTTCGTACTAACACTTGTACATGAATATTCACAACAGCTTTATTTATAATCACCAAAAACAAGAAAAAAATCAAATGTCCATCAACTGGTGAATGGAGAAACAAATTGTGGCACATCCATGTAATGGAATTTTTACCTAGCAATAGAAAAGAACAAAGTATGACACATACAACAAAATGGGTAAATCTCAAGAACATTATGCCAAGTGAAAGGAGCCACAGACAAAAATTTATGTATTATTTGATTCCATTTATGTGAAATGTCCAGAAAAGGCAAAACTATAATTTTTTAGTTTATAGTTTATAATAAACTTTAGTTTATAGAGAGAGATCAATGACTACTAAGGAAGATTGCAAAGGGGCCTGAGGGAACTGTTTGGGGTGATGTAAATTTTTGTATCTTTATTGTGATTACGTGACTACATACATTTGTCAAAACTTATTGAGCTGTACTATTAAGAAAGGTGGACTTACTTCTGGGTATTTATCCAAAGAAAACCAAAACAATAATTTGTAAAGATCTATGCACCCCTGTATTCATGACAGCACAATTTACAATAGCCAAGATATGGAAGCAACCTAAACAGATGACTGGATAAAAAGTTATGGTTCATATATACAATGGAATATTACACAGCCATTAAAAAAATGAAATCCTACCATTTGCAATGACATGGATAGACCTAGAGGTTATTATACTGACTGAAATAAGTCAGACAGAGAAAGATAAATACCATATGATTTCACTTATATGCAGAATCTAAGGAACAAAAAGAACACACTAATCAAAAACAGAGTCACAAATATAGAGGACAATCTAGTGACAGCCAGAGGGGTGGGGGTTAGGGAGCTGAGAGAAAGGGGTGAAGGGTTAAAGAAGTACAAATCAGTAATTGATAGACGGTCACAGGGATGGGGAGCACAACACAGGGAATGCAGTTAGCATTAATATATTGGTTAGGTGGAGAGCCAGAGGAGAGAAAGAGCAATTAGGAGAATTGTTTTATAAATATGTAAATGTCTAATCGATGTACTATATACTCAAAACTAATAAAATTTAAAAATGAAAGAAAGGAGGACTTCCTGTATGTAAATTACTCCTCAATAAAGGAGTCAGCAAGTCAGTGAAATGGGTACATAGAGGGTTATACCTGGCATACATCAAAAAATAACTGTTACTAAAAAAGATAATAACTGTTATTCATATCCATTAAGATGGCTACTATTAAAAAAAGAGAAAATAATGTGTTGGAGGGTTATAGAGAAATAGAACTGTTGGTAGGAATGTAAAATGGTACTACTACTGTGGAAACAGTTGGCAGTTCTTCAAATAATTCAAAATAGAATTACTATGTGATCCAGCCAGACCACTCCTGGGTATATAGCCAAAGGAATTAAAAAGCAGGGTCTTGAAGAGATGTTTGTGTATTCATAGCAATATTATTCACAATAGCTAAATTGTGAAAGTAACCCAAGTGTCCATTGATAAAGTAATGGATAAGCAAAACGTAGTCTATACATACAAGGGAATATTATGTGGCCTTAATTAAAAAGGAAGGAAATTTTGACATGCTACAACATAGGTAAAACTTGAGGACTTTATGCTAAGCAAAAGCAGCCAGTCTCAAAAAGACAAATATTGGATGATTCCACTTATATAAGGTACTTAGAATTGTTAAACTCATAAAGATAGAAAATAGAATGATTATTGCCTGGGATGGGGTTGGGAGGGGGAGAATGGGGAGTTAGTGTTTAATGGGTACAGTTTCAGTTTTATAAGATGAAGAGTTATAGAGATGAATAGTTGTAATGATTGCACAACATTTTGAAAGGATTTAATACCAGAGAACTATATACTTAAAGTGATTAAGATGGTAAATTTTATGTTATGTGTACTTTACCCTAATAAAAAAAATTGGAGGAAGAATAACTGTTACTATCAGAGGTGAAGGTGGGATATTCTTGCTCAGAGTGAGGCTGATGTTTTTGGGTAAAGATGAAGCTGCTATGACAAACAGCCCCCAACCATCATGTGCTTTCAAAAACAAAATGCATTTCTCTCATAAGATATCTGAGGCTGGCAGGGCAGCTTTGCTCCCTTTAAGTATTTGGTTGGCAGGGCAGCTTTGCTCCCTTTAAGTATTCAGGAACCCAAGATCCCTCCAACTTACTATTCTGCCATCCTCTAGGACATTGTCCTCAACTTCTTGATTGAAGTTGGATCAGTGGCATATCTAGGTTCCAGCCAGCAGAAGAGGAAAGAGTGTGGAAGAGCTATACCTGGCATACATCAAAAAATAACTTAAGACACATATCTAGTGTCTTAAGTCCCAGACATTGCTTCCAGTTCCATGCTATTGGCCAGACTTAGCCACATGGCAATGCACAACTGCAAAGGAGTTTCAGAAATTAATTCCAGCTGGACACTATGTTCCGGAGGAAGAACACAGCCAACACTTAGTGCAGAGCCTGGAACCCTGGGAGAGCTGCTCAATAAGTGACAATAGAACCAAAATTGGATTGTTTTTGCAATACTGGCTGAGGGATACCTCACTCTTTGTGGCAAAAAACCAAGGATGTTGCTGTTCAGATCTATAAAATACCATTTTTTCAGTATCGTTGAGACCCGTCTTATGACCTAGTAGATGGTCAATTTTTTAATAAATATCCACATGCATTGAAAAGAACATGCATTTTCTAAGTGCTGGGTGCAGGATTTTATGTATGTCTATAATACCAATTTTCTTAATTAGTATCAGCGTTCCTAATAATTTTCGTCTGTTTAATCTATCCCTTACTGAGAAAGCTGTGTTAAATACTCCCCCTTTGGTAATTGATTTGTCAATTTCTTCCAGTAAATCTGTTCCTTTTGCTTAATATATTTTCATATTATTACTAGATAATATATTATTACTAAATAAACACATTTAGAATTATTACATAGCTTGGTGAAATATTCCCTTTATTATATGTAGCGATCATCTTTTTCCGAAATAATACTTTTTGCTTTGAAGCCATTTTTGTCTGTCGTAAATAGAGTGGTGCCCGTTTTCTCTTGGTTAGAACTTTCCTGCCCCCTCACCCTTTTGCACACTTTTAGTTTAAATCTTTCTGGATGCTAATGTTTTTGGTGTATCTCCTGTAAACCTTTTATTCTGAAACAATTTTAGACTTAAATAAAAGTTGCAAGATAGTATGAAGAGTTTCCTTATACCCTTCACCCAGCTTCTTCCAATAGTGTTATCATCTTATACTACCATTTTATAATGACCAAAACCAGGAAATTTGTATTGGTACAACATTATTTACCCGACCATAGACCTTATTTAGATCTCGTCATTTTTTCCAATAATATCCTTTTTCTGTTCCAGGATCTAATTCAGGGTCCCACATTACATTTAGTTGTCATCTCTCTTTGGTCTCCTTCAATCTGTGACTATTCTACCTTCTTCCCTTGTTTTTTTTATAACCTTGACAGTTTTGGAGAGAACTGATCAGTTATTTTATGGAATACTCCTCAATTTGGGTTTGTCTAAAGATGTTTCATGATTAGATTAAGGCTCTGCATTTTGGGAAAAGTCTATGACAGAAGTGGTGTTATGCTCTTTTCAGTGTGTCATATCAGGGGCTGTTGATAAATCTTATGACTGGTGATGTTAACCTTGATCACCTGGCTAAGCTGTGTCTTGCTTAAGCTGGGTCTCTCTAATATAATGTGACTACGTTTCTCTTTGTAATTAATACATTTATAATTTTGTAAATATGCATTTAAATTTTATTTTATTTATTTAAAATTAAATCATAAAATTTTATACATATACATTATACTTGATAAATATCTTGAGGGAGATTCTTTGAGACTAAGCAAATACCCTATTTCTCCTCAAACGTACATGCATTAATTTTAGCATTCATTGATAGATGTTTCTGTTATGATTACTGCTGCCAAATGGTGACTTTCTATTTCCCATTTTTCTTCTACATTTACTAATTGACATTCTTCTGAAAGGAAGAGCTGTCTCTTCTCCTCATTTCTTTTTTCCAATTATTTATTGATGTCCATGGTCTCCTGTATATTCACTTTATACTTTGGGTTACAATCCAATACTATTACTATGTATTTTGTTGCTCAGATTGTCCCAGGTTTGGCCATTGGGAGCTCCTTCAGGTTGGTTTCTGTGTTCTTTCTATGAGCCCCCATCCTTTTATGAGCACTTTCCCCCCCTCTGGCACCAAAAGATATTCAAGGCTTATTTTGTGTCTTTCCTGTTGCAATTCTATATTTATCTACTTTTTCAAGGAGAACTTTTACTGGAAAATGGTGCTTAGAACCAAGATCTGGGTACTGGGTATGTTCATTGCTACTGGATGCCATTTCTTCTAGACCCTCCCAGCAGACAGAGCTATGAAATTTCTCTCTCTCTCTCTCTCTCTCTCTCTCTCTCTCTATCTCCACACTAACCTTCATATACGTACATCTTTGTCTATATGCTATGGTCTGAATGTTCATGTCCTATTAAATCATATGGTGAAATCTTAACCCCAAGGTGATAGTATTAGGAGATGAGGGACTTTAGGAGGAGGTTAGGTCGTGAGAGTGGAGCCGCCATGAATGGGATTAATGCCCTTATAAAAGAGACCGGAGAGTGATCCCTCTCCCCTTGTACTATGTGAGGACACAATGAAAAAGTGGCTGTCCCTGAACCAGGAATCAGGCCCTCACCAGACACTGAATCCACTAGTGCCTTAACTTTGGACTTTCTAGTATCCAGAACTGTGAGAAATAAATTTCCATTGTTTATAAACCACCCAGTCTATCGTATTTTATTATAGCAACCCAAAGAATTAAGATGCTGTATCTTAAAACCATAAGTTCATACTGATACCTCTGATTTCAATCCAACACCACAGAGTTCATTTTAGTTTTCCCTCTTTCCTTATTTGTAACTTCTTTCTTTAACAGGAATAGATGTTGCCCTAATAATCTACAATAATTTACTTATATATTCAATTCTAGTAATCTAGGTGTTGAGAGTCTACTTACAACAGTTTTGACACCAAATGTGTGTTTTTCCCCTAATACCAAGCAATTCTGACACTAACTACCCATAACTTGCACAGATCCAATGGCTTATTTCCACGACACTGTCTCCACTTAAAATGCCAATTGCAAATCTGGACCTTCCATACTTCTGACTGACAGGCTATAAATTGAAGGTTCCCATTACCTCCTCCTCAGGTTCAATAATTAGCTAGGACAACACACAAAACTTAGGACAATGTTTACTATGTTTACCAGTTTATTATACAGATGTGAAGGATATAGATGAAAAGCCAGATGAGGCACATAGGGTGAGGTTTGGAAGGGCCCCAAGCACAAGAGATTCTATCCCCATGGAGTTGGGGCGCACCACCTTCCTGGCATATGGATATGTCACCAACCCGGAAGCTCTCTGAACCCCATAACTTAGAGATTTTTATGGAAGCTTCAACATGTAGGCATGATCAAATATTATCTCAATCTCTAGAATCTCTCTCCTCCCCAGTGACTGAAAGTTCCAAGCTTCTAATCATGGCTTGGTCTTTCTGGTGACCAGCCTCTATCTTGGAGCTATCCAAGAGCCCATCAAGAGTTGCTTCATTGGCACAAAAGATGTTTCTATCACCCAGAAAATTTCAAAGGATTTAGGAACTCTTCATAAGATGATCCTATCACCTCCATCAACTAAGGAAATTATAAGGGTTTTAGGAGCTCTTTGTCAGGAACTGGGTGATGACAGTAGGTGCACATTCTTTCACCCCTACCCCTTCTCAGACCCAAGGAGTCATCAGGGAATTCCCAGCAGCCTCAGGGGTACCATGGACTCATCACAAGAATGCCAAGGCATAGTGAGGGCTGACTGTCTAGGCACCACTCTGAGCACTTTATACGAAAATCTCGCCATAGATAGGGGCTACCTTCTTCCCATTCTGATGGATGTGGAGACTGAGGCTGAGCTGCCGTTGTCCCCAGAGTGCACGTCCTTGCTGAGTCAGGTGGGCCCCAGGCTGGCTGTTCTGGAATGCAGGGAAGCCGGATGCCAAGCTCAGCTGCTGAGCTGGCTCCCTAGGGCTGTCAGCTGTGTTCACAGAACAGCTCTCTCATGAATCAACCCGCCCACAAACACACACATGGCAGTGAGGTCACCTCAGAATGGAGCTGAGCTGGAGCCTTCCTTATATCTCTGTTAGCTCTGTCATGGCCCTGGCAGAGATATAGGAAATGGCCTAAAGTTGTGCCTCCATCCTATGCCAATTACTCATACAACCTGGTGCGACAGGAGGCAAACTCTTCATTTGCTCAGAGAGGGGAAATACCTCAACCTGAGACTAGAAGGCCAATAAAAGATAGTGGCTGATTTTTTTTGAGCATCTACTATGTGTCAGTCATTGAAACCTTTTAATGGTAGAAAGTATTATTTAGTCCAGTGGTTCTTAAACTTTTAAACTTAAGGAGGCATAGGAATCACCTCGGGGACTTGTTAAAATATGAATTGTATGTCCCACCTCCAGATTCAGTAGGACTGGAATGGGACCTGAGAATGTGCATTTCTTAAAGATGATACTGATGCTGCTGGTCCAGAGACCATAACTAATTAGTTCAACTTTCTTTCCCCTGCTTAATGGTGGTCTTTAGTTTTCTTCTTACATACCTCCAGGACAAGGTCTCATCGCCTATTCTGCTAACCTATTTCTATATAGTTTACTGTAAAGCTACGAATTTTTTGTGTGTGCTTGTGTTGAGATGAAAACTATCAGCTCTCCCATGTGGCCCATTCTTTTTGCCACTGGACCATATGCTCTCATCACAAAGGAGCAAATGAAGGGGAATGCAGACTTGCAGTTAGCATCCCCGCAGTTCATCCACCACCAAGCCCTGTTCATTCTGCCCTGTCAATCAGTGCTGTCTAATAGAACTATTCTGCGAGCTCTATGTACCTACAAAAAAAAAAAATTTAATTTTTCAATTAAAATTGTTAAAAATAGCAAAAAGAAGCAGGTGAAACCAATTTTAACAACATATTTTAACCCAATCTAAACTATTATCTTTTTAATAGGTAATCAATACAAAAATTTGCAAAGAGATATCATATAGTCTTTTTTTTTTTTCTTACCAGGTCTTGAAAATTCAGTGCGTATTTTTTGCTTACAGTGCATCTCAATTTTGACCAGCCACATTTCAAGGGCTCCATAACTACATGTGGCTGGTGGCTACTGTTTTGGATAGGGCAGTGACCTTGACCCTGGCCCTTATCTCCTCTACCACAGCTTGTGTTCACTGGATGCCGGACCCTCACAGCTTCCCCACCAATCCACCATATGGCAGCAAAATCGTTATCAAGCATAAATTTGATTATGTCCCTCTTGGGTGGCTCCCCATCGCTCACAGGATAATGTCTGGCCTCCTTGGTTTAGCTCTGAGGCCTTGCCTCTCCAGCTTTCTCTCCTCCCTTCCTCTAGACCCCAAGGTCCCACTCTCCTGCTGCACTGAATTATTCACAAACTCTCAACACAGAAGTGTCTCTTACTTCTAAGCCTTTGCACACATGGCTCCCTCTGCCTAGAATGCCCTTGTAATGCTTCTCGGGCTACCCTTTCAGGTCACTCATTGGTTCAACAAAATTTATTGAGCACCGACTACGTGTAATACACTTTCCTGGATCCTGGAGCAAATAAGTACATAATAAGGAAATATGCATAGCAAGAAAAGTTATAAAATGCTGGATGGTGAACAATGAGGCAGGATGAGAGGGAAAGGTGGTGCTGGAGGTTACCACTTTATACAGGGTGATCAGGGAAGCCCTCTTGGAGAAGGTAACATTTGAGTAGAGACCTGAAGAAGTGAGGATAGGAACCAGTTGGCTGTCTGGGGAAAAGTATTCTAGGTAGAAGGAACAGCCAGTGCAAAGGCCTCGTGGAGGGAGCCTAACTGGATGTTTCAGGGCACATTCCAGTATGGCTGGGGCAGAGTGAGAGAGGAAGTCATAGGAATTAAGGTCAGAGAGAGTAAGAGGTGGTGGGTGGCAGATCACACAGGGCCACGTAAGAAACTTGAATTTTATCCTGAGTGAAGTTGGAGCGCTGAGAGGGTACAAATGGAGGAAGGACCTGGGCGGAGTTGGGTTTTAATGAAATCCTTCTGGTTGCTGTGGTGACAAAAGACAGTGGGCTGAGGGCAGGAGCAGAGAGACTAGTGACTGTGTTGTCTAGACCAGGGTGGTTCCCATAGAGATGGAGAGAAGGGGCCAAATTCAGGATATGTGGAAGGTGGGTCCAACAGGGCTGTCCAGATAATTCATTTACGGAGTATGAGAGAGCAAGGAATCAAGGATGACTCCAAGATTTTGGCTCGAGCTTAGAATCTGGATGACTCCTCTTTCAGGAAGCCCTCCTGGGAACCCACAGCTCCTGGGGCTTTGCCCTCATGAAGCCTGTCATGGCCTGTCTCCCTCTGGTCTGGGTGCTCCCCAGGGTGGTGTAGGACTTGCTTACTGTCTTGCTTCCAGAGTATTTGATAAATGAGTGAGAGGCAGAAGCAGGCTGAGCTGGGTTTACTCCTGGCCTCGGCTGTGAGAGGTCAGTCCCCATTCCTTGACACTTGTGTTTTACATCTCACAAAGGCAGTGGACATTCTAGCTTTTGCCTTGTTTCTTCACCAGGAGAGGGCACTGCCAGTCTGCTTACAGGAGTCCCCCAGCCCCTTGAGCCCCTGGGTCCTCCTCTCCTGCTGTCTGCCCACCCTCACTCTTCCCTGTAGCATCAGGTTGGTCCACATGGCTGGGCCCTGAGTCAGCCTCAAGAACTTGAGTGGAGGTGGGGACTTGGGACACACCTCACCTCATCTCTGTCTAGAATTTGGCACAGCTGAGGGTGGTGCAACTGTCCCTCACATCACTTCCCCCCAGAAACAGAGGGTGTGGCCATAGTCCAGGGGTGAGTCTGGGGTGTAGTAGCCCCATTTAAGCTCCTAGGGTGTCATAAGGAAGAGTCAAGTCAGACAGGAGGTCCTGGGGCCAATAGTACTGGCAGGAAAGAATGCCACTAGGGTGAGCAGTGAGCAAGTGGGGCCCAGGAACAAGTCACGTCCTGTCCCCTCCCATCACAGGGGGCGTGGCCACTGTCCTTTTCCCCTGCCCAGGCTGGCATCAGCACAGTTCACACACAGCTCGCCTTGCACCTGACAGGCCTTGGGATCACAGGTAATGGAACATGGGGCAGGGAGAGGGGTTAAATTTTAAGAGAACTGGCTTTTCAACAGGGCGGATGTTTTGTGGTTCCTAGGTGAGCTTGGATTTGAATCTCAGTTCTTTGTCTTCCCAGCTGGCTGAGCACCATCTCTGGAAAAATCTGGGGAGGATGACAAATATTTACCCCTTGGGTTGTTTTGAGGCTTCAGCCAAGCATAGCAGGTGGCCAGTTCCTGATTCTGTCATTAACTTGCTGTGGGACTTTCCTTGATCTCTCTGAGCCTCAGTATCCCCATTTGTGAGGGATTTAACTAGATCTCTGAAGGCCTCTCCCACTCTGCCCTTGTGGGGAGGGGAGCTTTGAAGGGCGAGGGTGTCCCCTCAAACCTCTCAGCCTCTGTGCTTTGACCAGTAAGTAAAGGCAGCCACCCTTTTGTTCTTCCCTCGGAAGCCACTGTCGGCCCTGAGCCAGGCATGTCAGATGTGGGAGGATAAAGCCAGTTGTCTCCTCTGTTTCGAGCTCAAATTTACCTTTGGGGCAAAAACGCTGATCAGAGAGAGCTGAGCCTTGCGGGAGGGGGCTTTGCTGCCTGTCAGAAGCTCACCAAGGTGATGTGGCTCATAGGGGAGCCTCCACTTGCCTCTGTCCAAGCCTCATCTTCCCTCTCGACCTCCTGGGCTGTCATCCCAAATCAGAGGAGCCCCCTCTGATCAGAGCGTTCCAGCTCCTCTTCTCAAAGGCAGCCTTCAAGCCTCGAACCAATCCATTTTCCTTTTAAGAGGGACAGGAAAGGTTATATATGATCTTGTGCCTGTTATTTTATTGTTTTCTTTAGAAACTACCAAAAGAGTTAAGTCAGAAGTATATGTTAGTGGGCATTATATTGAGTGAAGTATGGGATGTTCTGTTTGGGGTCCAAACGAAGCAGATCTGTAAATAATGAGACTCCCTTCTGGCTCTGAAATTCCTAAAATTTGGACTAGTGTAGCCCTCTAGAACACTAAGGTACCTGGATCTTGGAATCCTTGAAAAGCCAGCACACTAGCTATACTCCAGGGCTCAAGCTGGGCATTAGCCCGCTGGAGGCCCTATTTTACTTCCATAACAATCCTATGTGGGAAGTTCTCTTTCAAAAAAAGACAAAATCACTTTATTGAGAGATCATTCACATACCATAAAATTCACCCTTTTAAAATGTACTATTCTGTGGTTTTAGTATATTCCCAAAGTTGTGCATCCATCATTACTATCTAATTTAGAACATCTTTATTATCCCAAAATAAACCCAGTACCCTTTAGCAATCACTCCCTTTGCCTCCCTCTCCCCACAAGCACTTATCTACTTTCTGTTTCTACAGATTTGCTTATTCTAAATGTTTCTAAACATTTCATATAAATAGAATCATGCAATAAGTGATCCTTTCTGACTGGCTTCTTCCACTAAGCATAATGTTTTCAAGGTTTATACATGTTGTAGCATGTGTCCGCACTTCTTTATGGCAGAATAATATTGTATTGTATGATTGTATCACATTGTGTATCTATTCAATATCAGTTGATAGAAATTCAAATTGTTTCCACGTTTTGGCTATTATGAATAATACTTCTATGAACATTCATGTACAAGTCTTTGTGTGGACATAAGTTTTCAATTCTCTTGGATATATACTTAGGAGTGAAGTTGCTGTGCCATATGATAAATCTATGTTTAACATTTTGAGGAACCGGCAAACTGTTTTCCAAAGCTGTTATATCATTTTACAATCCCATCGACAATACATGAAGGCTCCAGTTTTCGACACCATCGACAACACTTGTTATTGTCTGTATTTCTTTTCTTAGGCATTACGTTGAGTGTGAAGTGATATCTCATTGTGGTTTTGATTTGCATTTCCCTAATGACTAATGATGGCGAACATCTTTCCACATGTTATTGGCTATTTATATATCTGCTACAGAGAGATGTCTATTTAATCCTTTGATTCTTTTAAAATTGGGTTGTCATCTTATTATTGAGCTCTACACATGCTCATTTTTCCAGAGGAGGATTCTGAGGCTCCGAGAATGGATGTTACTTTCCTGAGGTCTTCATAGTTAGCAATGGGTAAAGGAGGGAACTGAGTCCAGGTCTGTCTGACATTCAAGAGCCAGCAACCTCTTTCTCTGCACCGAATGCCTCCTTTCTTGTTTTAGCCAACTGCTTGTGTGTGTTGTGTGTATTGTGTGTGTGTGTGTGTGTGTGAGAGAGAGAGAGAGAGAGAGAGAGAGAGAGGAGACTGGACTGGCTCTGTTTAAACAGGCACCCACCTTGGAGAGTCAGAGCCAGCAAAAATGTTTTAAGAGTTTTTGTTTTTTCCCATTAATTGTCAAACATTTGGGGGGGGTGTCAGAAAGGTTTATTAGGGGTCACACTCCTGCCTAGTTTTTCTTGGTCCCTAAGTCTGAAACACATCTGATTAGACCCCAAAACCCAAACAGAAAATAATATCCCCTAGTGTCTAGTTGGGTCTAACGGTCTGGAGCAGCAGTTGTCACATTATTTGATTGTGTAGTCTTCTCCATAAAAATGCTGTAGGCATCCCCAACATATATGTATTTATAGATTTAGAAATTATTTTCGAGTAATATACATTTGGAGTGAATTTCTTTACCAATGATAATAAATGGAAACCCACTTTTCAAATAGTTTTCTTTTTGGCTTCAGTAGGCAATTGTGTGTGTGTGGGATCCCATTCATTGTTGTTTTTATCGTGGCTGATGAAGAACTTGAAGGAGGAGCCGGAGCAGGTCTGTCTCACACATTTCCTGCTGCTTGCTTGTATTTTCTAGATTAGAGTTATCTTCATCCGTGGTTTCTTTGCATGGACTCTTTGAAGCCACTTGTCCATGCTATGGGGCTGATTCAGTTAAAGCTGTATTGTTTGATCTCGAATCCACACAACCCAGCACCAGTACACCACAATATGTTGCAATAGGCTGACTGTAGAAAATGGAAAATGTGCCCACAGCAAGGCTCCCTACTGGGCTCTGGGGACCCCATTTAATAGATGTGACATTTGTTGTCTGACATATGCCCAAGGGTGCACATCAGAGTTGAACAGTATACTATTAATTATTTTTAGTTAAAAATTAAGTAGAAATACATAAACTAATATTTTCCTTCTGCACTTTAGAGATTATTATCTGAGAGACTAATATCTTCCAAGCTAAGAACACCTAAGCCAACCCCTGCCATTCCTCAGCTTGCTACCTCTCATGACCATCCCAAAACAGCTGTCATTTTAAGAAAATTCTTTTTTCTATTTACTGGCGTCTGTCCTTGTGGCTCCACAAGGTCCTGGCCCTTGCCTGTCCCCCGTCCTGGAGGAGTCCTGCAGAGACTTGAGGACAGTGACTAGGTCTGTTGATGCAGTGCTCATCCCTAGGCTGAGTGCCCTGCTCCACCAGCCACTTCTCCCCACGTCCTCTATATTCTCTCTTTTTGTCCAGATTCTGTTCTATGCAGGATCTAAGACTGAACCCAACAGGGAGGATAGTAGAATGTGGGTCACTTTCCTTACTGTAGACTCTGTATTTATATTAATATGACCTAAGGCTAGGTTAGCATTGCTTTGTAGCTGTATCACCTTGTTGGCTCATATTGCACTTTAATAAACATTGATTGTATACCAACTACATGTTAGACATTAGGATGTTTGTGCTAACATTTACTTACCTTTCAGAGTGTCTTTTAACAGTCCTAGATCTTTCCATGTGAACAGCCTCCAAGCTGGGCCCACCCATCCTCTCTCTGCACAAACTTGATTTTGTCCCTTCGTAACTTCAAGTTTTAGCCTAGGTGCCACCTTGCACTCCTCAGGGGCAACCCCTGGCCCTGGCTGCATCCTTGGGTGTGCTGTGGCCACAAGGTTCATCCAGATTCGTGACAGGTCCATCTAGCTAGTGGTCAGCTGGCTGAGCAGTGTGGGCTGTTATCCCACCATCAAACTGCCTGGACAGACTTGGGACAAAACAGCGAAGTGGGTGGAAACAGTGGCATCTTCTTTCTTTCCCTCATTCTTGGACTTCAGCCTCAGATCTGAGTTCACATCCAGACTCCTTGCTGTATGGCCTTAAGCAAGTCACTTTCCTTTTTCTGGGGCTCAGTTTTGATCTCCTGGCTGCAACTCTATGGAATTCTAGCTTGGGGAAAGGTAGAGACTGCCAAATCTGGGGAGCTGGTTGTGGGGGAGGGTTAAGGTCAGCTGAGAGTAGAAAGGGGGAGGGTGCTGAAGAAGGAGAAGGGGTGCAAACAAGCATGAGATCTTCTAAAGAAAGGGAAGAAGGACGTGCTAAAGAAACTGTGCCGGCCTAACATCATTTCTCTAAACTCTCAATTCAGCACTTTGTGATCTCTTTCTATGAAGCACTTTCTATAAGCCAGGGGCTAGGATGTAGAAGAAAGCATGAAAACATTATTCCTAGTTCCAGGAGCTCAGAATCCAAGTCCGTTTGATCTGAATCCTCAGAGCAACCCTGCAAGATAATGATGCTACTCCCATTTTACAGGCAAGGAAACCGAGGGTCAGAGAGGTGAGGCGATATGCCCAAAGTCACAGAGCATGGAAGTAAAGTGATGAAACATGACCTGAAGTGGGCTTGTCAGACCCCATGGTCTTAATCGAGATACCTCGCAGTACAGCGCCCTAGCTCAGAGCATGATAATTTTACTACACACTTTCCTATCCACGACCCCAGATGGGAACCAAAGCCCTTAGTGAGTGACCTATTGCCTGTTATGTAGATGAGAAAAGGAACCTAGAGGAGGAACGTGATGTGCCCAAGGGCTCGGAGTGGGTTAGTGGCAGGGCTGGGGCCAGGTCCTCAGTTTCAGAATAGCTGAGTCTGTGTCCTCCCCCAGCCCTCACCCAGCCCCTGCTCTGAGGGTGCAGGGAGTTCACGACCCGCACCTCAGGATCCTGGAGCTGGTGAAAAGACTACTTCTGGTTTATACCCTTGGCTTTCCAGGCCTTGTTTCTGATTCGTTCTCCTCCCCAGGGTGTCCTGATAGAGGGGTGGAAGATCTCTGGACGGAGAAGTTTGGCACTGTCCAAAGTGGGTAGTGAGAGCGCTCAGGCCTAGATTTTTGGATGGAGAGGCTGACCTCAAGCAGATCAGAGATTGAAACAGACAACATATCTCAAAGCTATGCCAAACTACATTCTGGGGAAAAGGACTGTGTTGTTGCATGGTACTGAATTGGATTTAATAATGAAAGAACATTCTTTACTGCTTGCCTTCTCAGAGCCTTTATCACACAATTGCACACCGAGGAGCTATAGAAAGGGGGCTATAGAAAGCGATGTTGTCCCAAATTATTTGAATACAAAATCTCTTTTTTTCTTAGAGCATGTCAAGGAACTACTGTTCCCTACAAGATATAGATATGTGCTGTTCCGGGCCCTCTTGCAGGCCACATCAACAGTGAGTCCTGAGTTCTATGCTGACTGAGCGCATGAATCTTGAAGACTTTAAGTAGAGGAGAGCATTAGCATCCTAGAATGTCAGAGCTAGAAGAACCTTGTAGAGTCATCCAGCAGTGTGTGCAGAGATGGGTGAACAGAGGCGGGCAAGCCTGTTGGGAGACTATTGTAACACTCAGGGGTTCTGGCGGTCTGAGTGGACCACACTCTACCTAGCATGTAGTGCCCTTGTTAACAATAGAGATTTCCCTGAGCCACATCCTAACCCAAACCTTGCTCCTAACACCAGCCCCCCTGAGTGAAAACCTCTAAAGGAGAGAGTCCTGGAAACTGGCACTGTCACCTGTTCTCCTGGAGTCTGGCCATGGGTCAAGTGTGAGAGACATTGGGCATGGGAAAGGAGGAGGGAAACTCTTACTTATTAAGTGCCAGTATTCTAGGCTTATTACAGGCATGATATTATTTAATCCCCACCATACTCTGGGGTAGATATTAATATCCCATTTTATAGATGGGGAATTGAAGCCAGGAGGAGCCAGGCAGCTAAGGGGCAGAGATAAAAACACAGGTATGACAAGCTCCAAAGCCCTCATTTCCTTTATAGGTCTCTCAAGAGAACCTATAGGGTGTCAATGGGAACAGAGAAACTAGTCCCTCTTTAAGGGGAAATGGGACAGGCTTGGGCTTTGGCTGGCTGGGGAGGAAGGAGTCAGGACATTCTTCCTGTTTGGAAGTTTGGGGGCTCAGGAGCATAGTGGAGTCAAAGAGGGAACCTGGTTTAGAAAGGGAAATGTTCAGCATCTGCAGGGCTCCAGGCTGTGGCAGGCACTGGGGTTAGAGACTGTGGCGGGCATAATAATAGCCCTCAAAGATATCTGTATCCTAATCCCTGAAAACTGTTACTATGTTAGGTTACATAGCAAAGGGCAATTAAAGTTGCAGATGGGATTAAAATTGCTCATCAGCTGACCTTAACATAGGGATATGATCTTGGATGATCTGGCTGAGCCCAATGTAATCACATGGTCCTTAAAAGTGGAAGATAAAAGCCGATGTTAGAGGTTAGGGTGGCGCAATGGGAAGACTTGACCTGACATCGTTGACTTTGAAGATGGAGGAAGGGGCCACAAGCCAAGGAATGCAGGTGGCCTTTAAAAGCTAAAAGAAGAAAGGAGATAAAGGATAAGGAGGGGGAGAAGAGGGGAGGGAAAGCAGAGAAAGAGGAGGAGAATGAGAAAGAGAAGAAATAAAAGCAGCAGCAAAGAAACTAATTTTCCCCCAGAGCCTCCAGAAAAGAAGTCAGCCCTGCAAGACACCTTGATTTTAGCCCATTGAGACCTGTGTCGGATTTAACCTATAGAACTGTGAGACACTGAATTTATGTTGTTATTTTAAGCCACTAAGTTTGTGAGAATTTGTTACAGAAGCAACAAAAAGCAGTGAGGAGCTGAACCAGCTCGAAGATGGTCTTTGTTTTCAGCAAGTGTACAGGTCTCTAGGACAAGATATTCAGGGTAACTGCTGCTTGGATAATTACAGGGAGGAGGAAGAAGGAGAAGTGGAGGTCCCTGACCCAGCCTGGAGTTGAGATAGAATGCCTCGCTTTGTATATGGGACCTCGGGGGCCCTGACCAAGTCTCACCCTGGAGGCTGGAGTGGAATCTGTGGACCCCTCTGCCCTCGGCCCTGCTTAGAATCCCAGAGCCCTCCCCACACATTTATGTCAACTAAAGTGCTTCGGTTACAAGTAACAGAAACCACCTCAGGGTACCAAAAAAGGACTTTATTAGGAGGATATGGGGTCTCACAGAACAGAGGGAATTGCTGAGGAATCAGACTGCGGAGCAGACAGCGGCCAGGAGCTGAAATGAGAGGACGGCCTCTTCAGGCACTCTTAGTTGCCTCAGCCCCGTCCTCCGGGGTGGACACTGGGGATAAGATAAACAGCCCCTGAATCAAGAGACAGGGTTCTGGAGCCAGCCTTGCCCCTGAGTTGCCATGTGAGCTGGTGCAAGCTCCTCCATTTTTAGGCCTCATCTGTAAAATAGAACAGCAATTCCCACCCTGCCTCCCTCGTAGTTAGTATGAGGATCGAGTGAGCTGGGTGGAGAAAGTGCTGTGAGGCTGTGATAGCTCAGCATCTCCTAATACCCCTTTCCACCCCGGGCCCAGGCTGCGACAGCAGGAGCTTAAGAAATCTAGGCTGAACTGAAATCCAGTTTAGCAAGATCTGTGGGTGCAGAGGACCTGAAACCAGCAGTGACTTAGCAGGGCTGGGCTTTTGGAGAAAAGTGCTAGGAAGTCAGGCATTCCATTTCCTTGTAGGATCAGCCTCAAATGTGGGGCCACCTGAGAGAGGGGCCCTAGAGACATCTAACCAGGGCCGGGGAATGGGGTTCTCTATTGGGACGGGTCAGATTTGAGTCCATCTGTAAGTTGAGAGACCTTGGACAAGTCACTTTGTCTGTCTGAACCTCAGTTTTTTTCTGCATAAAATAAGACTCGTATGAATAAAATAAGATTGGAGGGAATGTGCCATTTCCTTTTCATCTTCTTGCTTTCTTCTTTCTCCATGTCTCCTGTCAACTCCCCACGGTCCATCTTGGCTCAAAGTCACATGTATTAAACTAGAGCTTGTAGTAGAAACCGCTCCCAGCAATCTCACTGCCGGTGGGGCCTGCTCTGTCTGATGCTCTATCCTTTGTAGTAAGCATTGCCTTGCACACTGATCCTTGAGTTTTAAATTTTAAAAATTCTGTTTATCCTTTTTCATAGCAGAAATATGGGTGGAGGAGGGTTGGGGCAAGGACACTGAAAAGTGAAACAGGGCTACCTCGGGTTTACCATTCCCCCTCTCCTGATGGACCAGTGCACTGAAGAACTGCCTGAGGAAGTGCCCTTAGCTGTAAGGACACTTGCTCAGGGCTCCCAAGTCAAATCAGCATCATTCGCATAACATTCCCATGACCGTTAGTGGCTTCTTTCCTGGTACAACTGATAGGGGCCTGGGGAGAGATGTCAGCATCACTCCTTTCGTCCCTCGGTGTAGACTAAGCAACTACCCTTGCTCAAGCATTTACCAGCTATGTGGCCCTGGACAAGTTTCTTAGTCTTTCTGTGCCTCAATGTTCTTACCTATAAAATGGGTACAGCCATAGTGCACCTTTCTAAGGCTGTGATAAGGAACACATGAGTTGATATGTGTAACGTGCTTAGATGATTGCCTGGCAGAGAGTAAGAACTTGTTTGTTATTCTCATTATCATTATTTTTACTTTCCGCCAGGCCCTGTGCAGGGTTCTGGTGGCACACAGATGAATCAGCCTCAGTCCCTAACCCTGGCTGGGTTCATGATCTAGTGGAGACATGCCGTGGGTGTGTCAGACTCTCTGCTGAGTGCTGGGGAGGTGAATAGGAATGATGGCCCTAGAGTTATGCAACAAGGTGCCTACCTTAAACCAGAGCCTGATACAAGGCAGAGTTGACTAAGGCTCGGGAGAGCTATGTGCTGAAGACAGGATGGGGGTGTTCTTAGGGCTTCCCTCAAATCCCATTTTTCCTTACAGCTATTTCCTGACAATTGTTTCCCATGTGGGCCAAGGTCCCTTGCTTCTGTGCCTTTGCACATTGTTCCCTTTGGTCCTTTTAAACTCACTCCAGCATACCCTCCTTCAGGAACTTTCCCCGTCTGAGCTGGGTCCGATTTAGCCCCGGAGCTCCCACAGTCCCCTGATCTACCTTAAAATTTCTTGAAGACTTGTCTACCACAGTATCCCTAGTGCTAGCATACAGTAGGTGCTCAATTAATGTAGGAATGTAAGAGAGGAGCTATATATCAGTCAGAATTGTGTTCAGCTAGCTACAAATGTTAAAAATCCTGACTATAGAGGCTTAAACAAAACGAGGTTTATTTTTCCCAAATAACAAGAAAGCAGGCAGTTGTTGGCAAGCCCTCGGTAGCTCAAACAACATCTCTGCATTTGCTTTGGTTTTTCCTCAAGGTTACAAGATGGCTACTATAGCTTCTGCCATCACATGCACGTTGAAGGAAGGAAGGAGAGGCAAGACACAGCACCAGCCCTGTTGGCTTTATTTTTTAGGAGAAGTGAAACCCTTCCTGAATCCCGGCTGACTTTTCATCAGCCAAAACTGGGTTGTGTGGCCACGCCCAGCTATCAGAAAGGCTGGAAAAACGAGTATCCAACTGGGGCTGGAAAAACAAAATTGCAGTTTTGTTAGCAAGGAAGAAGTCCAAGGGTGGTACAGGGAGGAGGGTTAATGGAGTGGGGGTCGGGAGGGAAGATACTGGTTAAGCGATCAGCATAGGGCTTCATGAAGGAAGTGGTATTTTGACCTATGGCTGGAAGGTCAGATACAATTTTGACAATAGGAAAAAATGGCCTAGATGGGGAGTCTGGAGGCCTGAAAATGCTGTGTGTGACCAGGGACTGCCGAGTGGCCGAGACAGCTAGAGCAGGAAAGAGATAGGACCAGCTCGATGAACTTCTGGTGCATATGGCACCAGCCAGAAGCTCTCTTTCCTCCACGTGTCTCTAAATCTCTTCCTTCGCTTCACCTGAAATTCCACCATTAGAGATGATCTCAGCCAATAAACATGCATTGGACATATGCCATGTACAAAAAGTTCATTCTAAATTATAAGTTTGCCCTAGAGGCTTATGGTTATCATTCATTCATACCTGAATATTAATTTGTTTTTTGGCTAGTGACTTCCTAATGCTTTGCTGAAGTCTGCCCTGAGAAATGGGAATTTTTATTCTAGAAAGGGAGTAATAAAGCCTGAGGCCTAGGAGATAGGGGATGGGCAGGGCTGGGGCTGGATACCAAGTGTCTGAGGGTAATAGGAGGCCTGTAGAAAAAGGAACTCACGTTTCTGAGCCCCCTTAGTGCAGGCACTGACCATCTTTCCTCCCTAATGCTCTGCCATCGCTGTTCACAACTGAGGTAATTAGAGCTTAGAGAAGGGGACTGGCTTGCCCAAGGTTATCCCTGGAACGGGTGACAGAAGGGGGATCAGTCTGACCCCAAAACACATGTTCTTCACACTACACAAACATGATCTTGTTTCTCCCTTGTCATAATAATGGTCATCATCTCAGATGGCGTTTATTCAATATTTACTCTGATCTAAGTGCTTCACGTGTTTTAACTCATTCCATTTCACAACAATACTATGAGGTAGGCACGATTATTGTCCCCAGTTCACAGAGGAGGAACCTAAGTCATAGCAAGAGATTCAAGAACCTCTTGCCCAGGTGCCACAGCTGGAAGTGTCAAGATTCAAACCTAGCTGGTCTGGCTTTGAGACACAGGAAAGATATTGCCTAGCCAAGGTCTTGTGATAGATGAAGAGTAGATTCTCCAGTAAAACAAAAACAAAAACAATTCGAACTCATCGATACAGAGAACAGATAGGTGGTTGTCAGGAGTAGGGATGGGGATGGGCAAAATGGATGAAGCAGTTAAAAGGTACAAACTTCCAGTTACAAAATAAATAAGTTCTGTAGATATGATGTACAGCATGATGACTATCATTAGTAATACTGTATTATATATTTGATAGTTTCTAAGAGAGTAAGTAGATCTTAAAAGTTCTCATCACAAGAAAAAAATATTTCATAACTACATACGGTGACGGATTTTAACTAGACTTATTGTGATGATCCTTTTGCAATGCATAAAAATATTGAATCACTATGTTACATACCTAAAACTAATGTGTTATATGCCAATTATACCTCAAATGAAATGTTTTTAACACACACGCACACACACACACACACACACACACAATTTATAATCTTACAGTTCTAAGAATCAAAATCTGAAATTGGGGCTGAGCTCCTTCCAGTGGGTTTAGAAGAGAATGTTTCCAGGCCTTCTCTGTCTTCTAGAGCTACACTCCTGGTATTCTTTGGCTCCTGGCCTTTTCCTCCATCTTCAAAGTCACCAGGGTAGCATCTTGCTTCAATCATATTGCCTATTCTTCTGTGTGTCAAAAATTTTTTTAAAATAAAATTAAAGCTTAAAAAGAGTAGATTGTCTAGACCAGTGACTCTCAAGTGGAAGTGATCTTTGTCCCTAGGAGACAGTCTGCATTCCATTCCTGGGAAGCTTGACTACGTGGTGGCCCTTGAGCAGTTTTGTGACCCCAACTAACATTTTGGGGTGCATTAAATAGAATATGGGTCAGGAGTCCTAACTTGTGCAAGTCCCTTCATCTCTTTGGGCCTCAGTTTCCTCCCCTGCAAAATGGGGATAATGCAATTTTCTTTGCAGAGTTATGTTAAGTCTAAAATGAGACAATCTTTTGGAAAGTTTTGTTGCCTAAAAACTGCAATTCAAATATGAGGAGTAATCAATCCCATTTCCTACCTGACTAGTTTGTGATGAGGCTCAGATGGAATTATAGACACATAGCCCTTTGTAAAACCATTAAGTACTATACTGAGATAAAGTGGCATTTTTAAGTAATTAAAAAAACATTGATTATTTTATTATAACAAAAATAATACTATTAAAATTTAGAAAATGCAAAGTAGAAATAAGACTAAAATACTCATAATACCACCACCCAGAGAAAACCACTGTTTATATTTTGATGTAGCTCCAATAACTATTAACCGATGTCATGTCTGTTCATCTGGACCCCTACCTGTGCCCTCCAACTGCCCAACAAAATTATTTCAAAGCAAGTCCCAGATATCATATAATTTTATCATAAATATTTCAGTAATTATATCTAAATTTAAAGATACTTTAAATAAAAATAACCTCAAGATAAGTATCATACTTGAAAAACATAAATACTCCAGTGGAGATGTTTATAATGGGGGAAGCTACACATGTTTGGGTGTAGGATGTATTTGGAAATCTCTGTGCCTTCCACTCAATTTTGCTGAGAATCTAAAACTGCTATCAAACTAAAGTCTATTTTTTTAAATAAATAACATTAATATTGTCAAAAGATGATCATTGTTCAAATTTCCCTGATTTTGCACTTCTTTTTTTTTGTAAATTGTCTTTCTTATACCTTTTTAAATGGAGCGTTTTTCCCTTTCTTATTTATTTGCCAAGATTTTTATATATTAAGGTTATTAACTAAGGTAATACCAATTATTTAATATTGTTTTCCTCCAGGGAAAGCCATGGAGACTTCAGGATGCCCCTCTCAGCCTCAAGACCACAGTCGAGTCCACAGAGAAACAGATGATCTTGACCGTATGCTTGCCTTTTCTGACCCTCTGGGAAAAGCTACATAGGCGGTGGAGTCCAACAGTGGGTAGAATAGAAGGTCCTGCTTAGGTTCAAGTCACAGTTGGAACCTACAGAGAAGTAGTGATTTTACACACGTGTACACATACATATGTGCTTGGTCTAGTCTGTCCCCCAAGTGCTTTCCAGTTGTGGGGACCCTCAGTTGCTATCCAAATCTCCAGGAGGCTCTGCGGACTTGGACTGGCACTAGGGGGAATCATTAAAAGGTGAGGACGGTCCTGCATGATCCAGGATGGGGAATAGGAAGGTTCAGGGCTCGATCAGATCCCACCTGCCTTGTAATTTACAGAGAATCTTAAGTTGGCAACTGCTTACACAGTCCAGTGGTCTCTGGACAGGACAGCACCCTTAGAAGCTCCTCTCTGGGCTCCATATCAGAGAAATTTTTGCCCTGGGCCTTCTTGGAGCCCCTAGGGCCTCTGAGAGCCCTGGTCAAATGCACCTTCCATTGGCCCTAGGGGTTTGGGAAGAGTATCGCGAAGAAACCAGCCCCTGCTGGCTCCCCAAGTCCAGGTAGACTCCTGGGGAGGTCTTGGTGGTTTCTGGGCTGAGAAAGGTGGGAAACGCTCATCCTTGCCTGTGTGTGCCCTGCAGATGCAGAGACGGATTTCCACAAGCAAGACGGGGAGGCTGGAGTCCTTTTTCAAGGACGATATGACAGAGACAAGCCTTTCCCCTCCACCTCCTCCTCTTCTTCATCCTCATGCTCATCCTCCTCCTCTTCCTCCTCCTCCTCCACCTCAGGTTTGGCAAAGATTAAATATACGTGTGTATATTCTTATAATATTATTCATTCAAGAAAAGCATTTATGTGGAAAAACCATGCCCCATAGTCTCCCATCCTGATTACTTCAACTCTGTTTTTCCACAGTCCCTTCCAGAGTCCCCTGAGCTCTTCCTAGGATGCGGGAACCTAAGAGTTGGCTCTGGTTTACTCCTCCTTAACAAGACCGCCTGAACTATGAACATATAACATAGTAGGCCTGGGCTTGAGATTTTATTTGATGAAAGCAATCTCAAGCTAAATTAAACAAACAAACAAACAAACAAACAAACAAACAAAAATCTTGCAAAGCCCTGGCTCTCTGACCTGATGTTCTTATGTTGCAAACGATGAGGCTGAGTCTCAAAGCCACAAAATCTATGCTTAGTTCAGCAGACGGAGGAGATAGAGTAGTTAGTGGGTCCAGTGGCTTTGTGTGTAGCCATTCTCCCAGGAAACTGGAAAGGAATCCACCATCTTTATTAAAAAGTATACAATCCCACCCTCTATGAAGTTTATTTAGCTCTGGAAGAAGGGCTTCCAGGTGCAGTGGAACTCTTGCAGGAGGACCCTGGTGGGGGGGGCCAACCTGCCTTCTGATTCTGGATGACCCTCAGAGGGCGCTGCTCCCCCGCAAATGTCTCCCCCATTAGCCGCTTTTTTTCCTGTCTCCACAGCACACCTGGGACTGGCTGTATTCAGTGGGCCTGAACCTTAAGAGAAAGCAACAGGAAAATAAACACAGACACACAGAGACAGACTGATATTCAGGATCCAAGTGTTTGATCCACAATGGCTAGCCTGTTGCCCGTGCCCATTCTTCAGGCTCAGACAGTGACCTCAAGGCCCCAAGCCTGGGTGCCTTACTGCAGCCCCCAGCCTCCTTTCTTTACACGTGGGACCCTAAATCACAGTTTGGCATGTGGCGCTGCTCTCCCTGTATTTTTCTGTTCTTAATACATCTTGTTATTTTTTAATTAAAACTTTTTTTTATTGCGAAAGATTATGCATAGGCATATTGTAGAAAATGTGAAACATATCAAGAAATAGAAAGAAGGAAAAAAATCATCCTTTGCTTTGTCACTCAGAGATAACCACTAAACACATGTTAGTATCTTTCCTTAAATTTATTCAATAAATATTTGCTGAGTACCAGGCTCTGTGATGGACACCGAGGGTATTTGCAACAAACTGTGACTCCTACTGCCAGGGTTAACTTTTTAAATAGTTGAATTAGAGAGCACATACAAAAACTGTCCTTATTTTGCACAGCAGATAATTTTATATACCTTTTTAAAAAAATTATGTATTATAAAAATATAGAGACTAAAACAATGTTCATTTGTATATTGATACAGGTTGTCTCCGGCTGATAGAATTTGGAGTAAATTTTGCTTTCGTTATTTTCTGTATTGTTTGATATTTTGCAAAATTCAATGAATAAGCTTCTCTTTTTGGCATGAATTAATATTTGTAAAATATTAATGAAGAAATTATATTAATAACAGCAATGAAGAAATTGGAAGCCACCCCAAATTCTATATTCTAAGATAAATACCAGTATCTTGATGTACTTCCTGATACCTCTTTCTCTGTATCTAGCTGAGATCACATATGCAATGATTTTTAGGCATAGTTAACCTGGTTTTCTGGAATTTTAAAATTTATCCATGGGGCAGCAGGCCCCCAAACATGTGGAGGGACACCAGTCTTGCTGGAGCCACCCTGGTCATCCTGAGGAAATGGAGTCCTCTGGACCTGGGGCCAGAAACTTCTAGGCCTGAATTCCTGGAATGCTGACCAGTCCAAAAGTGTAAATGATGCAATCATTCTCTAAGTCTTAATCGGGCTCCTCTCTCCAGGCTGGATATCCTTGGGAGAGTGAGGACCCAGGCTTTGTCTTTTGGGAGCTTGGGATGATTGGAGAGACAAACTCCACAACCACTGATCCTCATGCCCACTATGTCAAACAGACAGTTGATGCAGAGGAAGGAGAGCAAGATGAGTGTGAGCTGGGGCAGTTGGAAAAGCCTTTTTATAGGAGGTGTGACATCATCTTAACCTTCAGGATAAGGGAGACAAATGGGAAGAGCATTCCCTGTGAGAGATAGCATGAGCAAACATAGAGCCACTTTGACTTTGCGGAGATACAGAGATGGCACAGACCAGCACTTGGTGGGAGAGAAGCCACCTCAGTAATATACCTTGTATGAACTTGTCATGAAGAAAGCATTATGAAAGCAGCAAAAGGAATATTAAGTGATTTGTCCGAGTTCACACAGAAAGTTTGTAGCAGATCTCCTATTCCTCAACCCCCAAAGCAGAGCTCTTTCCCCCACACTCCTCGCATAAACTAAATTCTGAGAGTGGTCATCAGAATAAGCATCTTCCAGGCTCGTTTCAGGCTGAGGTTCTCCTACAGCTTGTGTTTATTCCCTGCAGAGAGCAGTGATGAGGATCAGCATCTCAGAAAAACCAGAAAAAGTCGGCAGAGCCAAGGGACTGGATACCCTCACAGGGGCTGCTCACCTGGTAGGCAATAGGCCTTACCATTTCTCCTTTGCCCACTAGGCTCACAATGGGACTGAGTTTCTCAATGGAACTGAGCATGTCTTGTCTGTGTGAAGATGTTCCTCTCAACTTTGTTTGTCGTTCTTTGTATCTCTCTGAAGTGAAAAAGAAAGACATTTGTCTGATCTCATATACACTTTGTAAAAATTCACACATAGGAGGCTATGAACAAGATCAGAAGGAAAACAATCCAAATGTTAATAATGGTTATCTCTGGA
This sequence comes from Rousettus aegyptiacus, assembly GCF_014176215.1. Lineage (NCBI taxonomy): Eukaryota > Metazoa > Chordata > Mammalia > Chiroptera > Pteropodidae > Rousettus > Rousettus aegyptiacus. The sequence continues at coordinate 122,154,601 of NW_023416307.1, read as the reverse complement.
TAGTTTAAGTTACGAGTGATTTTCTCTTCTTTGAACTATCCTATATTATAAATATTTTACAATGAGCATGAAATATTTTTACAATCAGAAGAAAATTTTTGCAAAACCAAAACAAAACAGTGATAAATTTTAGCCCAAATAGATCATGGGAAGAAAACAATACGGGGGAAAGGGTTGGGATTAATGCCTAGTACAGATACTGGCACACATGAAGTGTTTAATAAATGCTGCCCATGAAGTTGGAGTTGAACTCTGGGTTCTATTTCTGGAGAGAAAAATGATTAGGATTGCAGGCTTTGGTGACAGACTTGGGTCTGAACTCTGGAGTTGTCACGTACTGATTATGTGACCTTCAGGAAATAATTGAACTCCTTGAGCTCCAGTTTCCTTATCTGTAAAATGAAGGAGAGAGAAGTACTAAAGCTTCTTCATAGGATTTCCATGAATATCAAATGAAATATTAAATATAAGTTACTCCGTACAGTTTTGGCACATAGTAAGTGCTCAATAAATGGCAACTATTATTAATGACTTTGAATGAGGTCCTGGTCTCTCAGGTCCATGATTCTTTCTTGGTAAACTGGACATGGTTTCCTCTGGGTATGCTGGGGGGAAGTCCGACAGAGTAAAGAGAATGCACTTGTAAGGCTGTCTTGCCTCTTCAAGACTGCCCAGTTCACCTCCAGCACAAAAACTGTATGACTTTTTAAGGCTTCAGGCAGATGGGAGATGGAAGCTGCCCTAAATCCAGCTGAGAGAGCTGACTAATGGGGTTTTTCTCCACCCAGGTGCTGAGCATGGGGAGCCTGACATTTCGAAGGATGAGCTTCAACTCTATGGAGGTATTTGATTGTCCAGTGGCTTTGGAGAAAACAGAATTAGACAAAGGACGTGAGGGCTTAGGAGTTTGTTGGGCAGAAACGAGATCATAAGTGCCTTTCATGAGCTGAAAATTCATGGGCAAATATAGAGATGTGGCAAGGTGAGTAGTTACAACATCAGCGGATAGAGATAAGGGCAGGCATTTTGCACCACAGTGAGACTGTCCTAGGTTCTCTTCTGAACTGTAACCTTGACTTGCAGGATGACCTTGACCAGCCACTTAACATTTCTGGGCCTCAGCTTCCCAACCAGCAAAATGGGACATGATCAGCACACACTCTCTTGGAATACTGGGCTGTTTCCACCTGCCAGAGAAAATTAAGGATCTGATCTCTGTAAAACTCATATTATGAAATAATTGTCTCCAAGCATCATTATCATTACAGCAAGATCTAAATATTATGACCCTTTGCTTAGTAGCACTATGACAAAATAAGGGAATTTCTAGGAATAAATCAATTTTTGAAAAACCTGACAGATGCACGTGGCCAGATAAGAAAACCTGTTTAACATTGTTTAATCCAATATTTCCATAATCTACTTAGTCTCCTAACTCCTGATAATAACCCTAGAAAAACAATAGAAACATTATGTATACATTTGAAGAAATATAAATGCAATCTTTTGATGTTCTACATCAAGACATTACCAGTGGCTGCCTGTAGGTGGTAGCATTTTGGGAAAACTTTAAAGTGTTTTGCTTATCTGAATTTTCTTTTTCTCTTTCTTTCTTTCTTTCTTTCTTTCTTTCTTTCTTTCTTTCTTTCTTTCTTTCTTCTTTTCTTTTCTTTTTTTTTTTTTTTTACAAAAACAAGTATTACTTTGTTTAGAAAAATGCTTTTAATGCTCAAGTATGAAAGAAAGGTTTCCTTGGGTATAAAATAAGAGAGAAACGATGATATTTACATATATTTAAAAATATTTTTTTCATAAAAGTAATTCATATTTACTCTAGAAAATTTAGCTATTGTCACATATATGTGAATTACTTTTTCCTTCCACCTTCACCCCCAAGGCATTGGAGATACTTAGTAAATTACACTGTTGGAGTCTCATTTTATGCTCTTCTTGGTATATTCTCTGCACCCTTGGTAGTGGTTACTTTTTAGTCCCTTGCAGATGGTGTTTCCATTTGCATATTAGCTCTAAACGCAGTTGAGCATACTGAATGTTTATTGTGGTGTGCTGAGTGCCCTCTTCTGATGTTCATGGCTTGGGGCTGACCTAAAGGACAAGAACTATACAGGATTGGGGGCATCTGATGGCAGTGGGTGGTTACAGGAGGTTCTGCCTGCCCTTAAGAGGAAGGCATTGACAGGCTAGGAGAGAGGTCATATTTTTAAATCACTGGCAACTTACAATAATAATTGACCATGGTTTTCCTTACATAGTAACATATACAATAAAGTCATGTCTCACAAACTCTTCGATTCACTAGAATACAAGAGTTGGCAACCTTTTTTATAATCGAGAAGTTGTGGCTTCTTATGGGAAATTGGAAGACCTGTAACACTGGGCAGGCATTCCTCCAACAGCTTTAGCGGCTAGTCGGGGGCATCTGTCCCTTTAGATGGAATAGAAACTTCCAGCTTGCTCCAGTCACCATTCGGCCTACTCAGATCAAATGGAAAGTCTCTGAGTGAGCTCTACCTTCCTTACAGTGTAATTTCTCCCTACCCAGAGGATAATGTGTCTGTGATCACTGATTTTCCTTCTGTGCAGGTGTCCCTGGAGAAGTGGTACCTTCTGGAGAATCAGGTGAGTGTCCAGGTAGGGGAGAGGGGTTATTGGTGTTGGTATTGAATGAGGTCTGGGTATTGTCTTTCCTCAGGGACAACCAGCTGCTATCAGAGTTCATGACTGTAAAATAAGGACAAGTCCACTTGGAGGCCTGGGGCTCTGAGCTGGGCTCAGCAAGCAGGTGGAGCTGGCTGAGACATAAGGCAGGGAGCCAGTGGAGATTAGAAAGAGGGTCCAGGCAAGAGGCGAAGGGATTACAACCATCACAGATAGAAAGATCCGTGGGCATTTGACAGAGGGCATTTGACAGAAAGCATTTTCATAGGTCACCTATTGCCTCCCCCAGGGTGGAGTTAGCTGTTAGAAATCCAAGCTGGCTTGGGCACTAATGTTGAGTTTCTAATTTCCAGGACTCCGAAGGAGAGGCTCAGCCCCAGCAAGTGGTAAGTAGCAAGGTTCAAATGGACGGACGCAGGAGGCGGCCTGGATTCCAGGGGGGTGAGGTGGGGCCACAGCCTGCCTGGGACGGCGGGACAGTCTCATCAGGGATGTCATCAACAGTCAGAGTATCACTTAATTCAGGAAAGGAAGCTCCACGCTTATGGGAAACGGAACAGAACACAGAGTTAGGCCAGTGGAGGGAGGAGGGGGTCAGTGAGGATCCTAGGGATGGCCACCCCCATTTTCACAGCTTTGCCCTGCCCCAGGAAAAAGAACCCAGGAGAGCCATTCTCAGTGAAGCAGGGAAGAGAAAAAAATCCCTCCTGCTATTCCATACCAAAGTTAAAACACTCATGTCTCTCTTGGTCTTAAGGAGAAGTGGAGGCCTCTCAGTTAGGAAGACTGAAGATAAAGAAAGACGGTAAGGAAATTGGTGTCTCAAAGTTGTGTTAACCTGTCTGGTCCAGATTTCTACAGGTAGAAAGTAAGCTGGTGGCCTAGAACAGCAGTAATTGTAGCCCACTTCTGTTTAAAAAAAAATGTTAAGTAAATATTAACGCAGACAGTCCTTGGGTTAGGATGAAATTGTGAAGATGGTGAGCAATGGTGCTGAGAAAGGGCAAAACCCACAAAAGTGGTATGTGGATGGCTGAAATCTGAGAAAAACCAGACCAGAATGATCCTCTAGGTCCCTCTGGGCTCGTACATAACCTTGGAGTCCTTATCCGGACCTGATCTCCTTGGCCTCCAAAACTTCTAGTTCACAGTAGCCCCTCCACTCCTGTGGTCGAACCAACTCTTCACTGGGTCTTCACTATATTTCCTTGGCCTCGCTTCCTTCCCTTATGCTGTGCCTCCCAAGTAGCATACACACACACACACACGCGTCCCTTTCTCTCTTTTTCAACTTCTGCTGTCTTGACTCTCTCTTAGGCTCAGCTCAAACTCTCATTCTTCCACGAAGCCCACTTAGACTTCCCCAGTCACAGTGACTTCTGAATTTTTACGACATCTTAACAACTGCAAAAATTCCACAGTATGGGTACATTATGACGTGCTCATTATTCCCCACTTGACAGATGTTTAGGTTGTTTTTAATTTCTTGCTTTTTCAGACCAAGCTGTCCTATCCACCCGGTTCTCTATTTGATCTTGCATTTTGCTGATGTCCCTCCAATCTCTCAAAAACTTGTATTTTCTAAATATTTATTCACAAGAAAACTGAAAATAAGATTCAGGAATAACTTCTCTGTTAGGAACTCATTTTATATTTCAGAAAAAGTGGGTGAAGAAGAGAGAAGGAAAGAAAAGAGTTCTTTAATTCACTTCACCTCCCTCCTTCCAGTTTTCACATCTCTGGAGAGAACTAAGCCTGATGCTTTCTTAAACATTAAGTCCATTTCTGCATAATGCACATTTTTTCCTAAAGGGTAAACTGAATTTTAAGCCATGAATGTTCTAAAAATACTTATTTTAATTTTTTCCCTGGGCAGAGGACAGAAATACCCTCCTCACCACCCATTCATTTGCCTTCGAAATGCCCCTCAACAGCAGTGGTATGTGTGTGGTATCACACTGCTTTTTACCATTTACAAAACACTCTCCTATCTGAGACCCCCATCTATCCTTTCAGTGGCATAGATGTTGCTCTCTTCTACTTATCAGTGTGAACACTGAGACTCAGAAGGCTCGGGACATTTGTCCAAAGCCTCACAGCACATCAGTGGCTGACCTAGACTGGACTAAGACACGTTCCCGGCAGCCTCGACAGCACTCAGGGAGCCTGCCTCCTTCCAGAGAACCTTCTCTGAATTGTCCTCTCTTTGTTCTTTTTCTTTCTTTCTTTCTTTTTTTTTTTTTTTTTTGAAGTCTTTGTTTGTGTCTCCTATAATCACAGCGACTTTACTGGGACACAGCCTCTGTGTCCTTACCCTGATGACTCGTCCAGTGCCAGGCAAAGTGCAGGAGGGCTCCTTACACAGACAACCCCTAAAGTTCTGCCAAAGGCATGGGCCCTGCCTCTCAGATCCTCTATTTCTATTAACTACATTCTGCTAATAACATTCCAAGCCTGCAATTTTATCTCTTGGCATTGGGCCCACAGTAAGACCTGCACAAATGCATGAAGGTTTATGTGTAGTGATGTTTGGTGCAACATTGGTGGTAATAACAACTATCTAACACCAATAGATTCACTAGTTAAATAAATTAGAGTAACGTTATACCATGGAACACTATATAGCCATTGAAAAAAGCAGGACAGATCTATTATTCTCTGAGATGGAAAGATGGCCTCAATTTATTGATGAGAGGGAGAACATAAATCACAGAGAAGCAGGTATACGAACTAATCCTGTTTTTGTTTTTAAAAATGTGTCATATATATGGGCCTGGAAAGGTTTTGCCAGTCATAGCTTAATTTTAAGGAATGGGATTAGGAAGGGAGAATGGGGGAAATGTGAAACTATTAAACTTTACCTGTTTGCATATTTTACAGTTGTATTTAACATTTATTCCACAAATACAGTATCGAGCACCTGGCTGCTTGCTTTAGTTACCGGGTAAAACCTCCACCCGCGATCCTACTGACAGGGGCAGAGAATAAACACAGAAATGAAAATATAACCAGTCGAGTGGTGATAAGTGTTAGAAAAATAATAAAGTGAGATAAAGGCTGGAAAGGGGTGGGGCTTGGGGTGCAGTTTTAGTCGGGCTGGTCAGGAGTACTGACTCTGAATAAGCTACATTTCAACAGAGACAGGAATAGGTTTAGTAATTTAAAAGGGGGGAGAAAGAAGCAAATAGTATATTCCTACCTCCTCTGCCTTTACAGATGAGTTTTTCCACTTTGTCCTCCTCTGCTTTGCCATCGGGGCCTTGCTGGTGTGTTATCACTATTACACAGGTGAGTGGAGAGCTATGGGAAAAGGGAGTGAGGGAGGGGGACTCCAGACCCGCAGGCTAACCATTCTCTCCCTGGCTGCCCTTGCAGACTGGTTCATGTCCCTCGGGGTCGGGCTGCTCACCTTTGCCTCCCTGGAGACCGTTGGCATCTATTTCGGTCTGGGTAAGCATCCCACCCCCATCTCTTGTAGGGCGGTGGCTGGACTGGCCACAGATGCTCACCAAGGGCCAGAAAGTCATGACCTAAACACTTTTTAAAGATTTCCTTATGCTCATGTTTTCTTCCTGACTGCTTTCAAGGTCAATGTGAGGTTGTTGGCAAAACCCGATGGAAAAAATAGGCAGCTCTGTAAAAATGCAACAAAAACAGTTGAAAGTGGCAAACAAACAGTTAGGCAGATACCAAAAAACAAGTTAGTTAATGGGGTTGGGTACCGCATTCGCCATTTCCTGGCACTGTTATTACTATTTGAGGCTGTTGTTTTTAATAATAAGTCTAGTACTATTATCTAAGCTTAACCTGCTGCCTGAAATTCCACCATTAGAGCCTTGTTTGTGTGAGTTAGGCCTTGGTCCAGGGTGGGTTGGAGGATATCTGACCCTGGGATCGTTGAGGAGACACAGAGCTCAGTCAGTCACTTTTCTCTTCATCTCTGAGCAGTGTACCGGATCCACAGTGTCCTGCAAGGCTTCATCCCCCTGCTGCAGAAGCTCAGGCTGATGGGTAACTTTCACATTCTTCCTATGTCACTTTCTCTCTATCAGGGTCAATGACAAAAGAACACAGGGCCTGAAGTTAGGGCCTGGGTTCAAGTCCCGCCACTTCCAATTTACCAGCTGTGGGTTGGTCCCTGGAGCCTCTTTTAGCCTCAATTTCCTCAATTGGAAAATGGATGTAATAACACCTACCATACAGGGGTATTGTGAAAACCATGTGAGGAATGGATGCAGAAGTTCTTAAGTGTGCAACACTGCAGAAAAGTGAAGGGAATCTGGGTATTCTGTCATATATCTTTACATTTCCTTAAATACTATCTTCTCCATGATTTTATTTCCGTAATAGCAACTAGGGGTGAGGGTGGGCTTTACTCATCTTACACTTGTCTAATGAAACTGAGACTTACAGAGGTGGAGTGACTTGCCCAGGGTCACTAGAGTGGCTGGCTGAACTAAAGGAGAGCCTCTTTCATAACCAGCAGCTCTGTTGCCTATGATTATGTCTCAAAACTGAGAGGCCAGGGGTCTGTGTGTCTCTGTGCTTGGGATTTCTGTCTCCTTTAACCCATTTTATTCATGAAGGGGAAATTAGTTGCAATGGCTATGGGTCATGGAGACCCGTGGCTTCTGGGGGAACTACATTTTCCAGCTATGAGGGGTATTTAGGCATCTAGGGTGATGATGGGGATGAGGCCCGGCTCCCTTCAGAATCCTATGCCATCCTGTGGGCTTTCCTTTCCAGGGTTCAGGAGGACTGACTGAGGCCAGTGCCAGGCAGGCAGCCAAGCCAGGCTCCAGGGTGACCGCCACTACATCTTCTGAGCACAGAGCACGTGGCAGACCAGGCTAGAGCAATAAAGAGAGCACTTTTCCTTCTACGTGGTCTGCACATTGGCACTAGCCCGGGCCAAGATGTCATTCGGCAGTGTTGGCATGCAATCCAGCTGCCGGGATGGAAGGCAGAGCGAGAGTGCTGGGACTGAGCCCTCCGTGGTACCTGGAACAACAAGAAGATTCTGGGACTTCGCTGCTCTCAGGAGACAGTAGGAGACCCCTGGGCCCTGCAAGCTGTATGTAACATGTCTGGGCTCCTGGTTTCTCTCAAAACCCCAGGCTGTCTTGGTGTGCTCTCAGGCCCTACCGAGCCATCCCAGGACAGACTAACAGTCCACTTCCCTGAGGCAGGGAACCACTATGTCGCCACCCCCCACCCCCCACCCAACCCCTATGAAGCTGATGTAGGTGAGATGTTGGGCACTAAAGCCACAGCATCTGGGCTCTATCGCCTGTGCCATCACTAGTCCCAGCCCTGTAGCCCTGGACTCCTTTGAGATTCAAATAAATATTTTCTTCTCTGGACTAAGAAGAGTCAGTAAAATATTTCTTTAGATTTCTTGAATGCAAGAATACCTTTGGGGTCTTCTTTGGCCCCATCTAGTCAGGGCGGGCACCTTGTCCTACATGATAAAGTACAGAAGGGAATACATCTAAAGTAAAGCCTCTCATTTTAGGTCCAAAACTTCGATTGCACAGGTTCAGAACGGGAGACAGGGTTTTGCAAATATATTGATGAAAAGATCTGGGACTATTAAGAACTTTCAGCTCAATAAATACCATAGGAGTGAGACAAGGACACAAAACAAATCTATTTTAAATTTGGGTTGAATTAATGAAGGTACAGAGTCCAGATTGAAGGAGATGATAGTAGGCCCTGCTTTACATGGCCAGGCCACACCAATAGCATGTGTTAAGTTGTAGATTCACATATTAAGAACAATAGTGATATACTAAGAACACACAGAAGAGACCAGAGTAGGAATATAAAGAATGATTAAAGAAACAAGAACTCTTCAACTTGCAGAAGAGAAAAGTGGGAGCTTTGCTTGAACTCACAGACTGGAGGACACTTTCTCAGGTGATTATGGTAGTCCAGCTACAGTCACATAGGTTATCTGGTTAATTCTCACAGCAGCCTCATTTTGTGTGAATTATCCTCATTTTGCAGGTGAAGAAACAGAGATTTACAGAGGTTTAGTAACTTGTTCAAGTTCCCACAGCAAATTAGTGGCAGAGCTGTGAGTTTTTGCCAGTGTTTCCCAGACTTTGGGATTCTCAGAGTTATAGGATATTTTTTAAAAGTGAGAAAGAGAAGATTGCCAACTCTTTACCTTGTCAACTGAGGACAATAAAAACAACAACAGAAAATCAACTATCAACATCGTTTTATAAAAGGTAGAACAGTTTTGCATCAAAAAATCAGAGAAGTAATTGTCAGAAACAAAATGAGGTTTAAGGTGAGTAAACTAAGCCTTATGAAAACATTATTGGTTGTTCTTTTTCTTCAAATAACTGTAGTCTGGTGAAAAAAAATGTCTTTTGGAAGCCATGGGACTAGAGGATTTATGTTCTCTTGTTTCCAGGATTTTCCCTTACTTCCCACACCTCAAGTGATAAAGGCCTTGCTCCCTCCCAAAGCAACTCTTACTATAAGATATCTCTGTCAGTGAAGCTTAGGGAATTCTTTCAGGAGACTTGTGACCTACAAGTAGAGAATTTTCTTGATAGTTTCCACATTCAGCATTTAGCTTGGTCCTGTTATCCGTGCCTGTGGCATAGTCTTCCAATTGTTTTTGTTTTCAAGAATGTTTTGGCTGTTCTTGGTCCATTGCATTTCCATACAAGTTTTATTATCAGCTTGTCAACTTTCATAAAGAAACTAATGGGAATACAGATAAGATTGAGTTTTTTACATTTTTGTCAGAAAAAAAAACTGTCCCAAATTTCAGTACCCCAAATCAACCGCAGTTACTGTTTTAATGTGTTTCCTGTGAATCTTTTTAGTGTGTGTGAGTTTATTTATTTTTATTTTGGGTCTTTTTTTTTTTTCCTTTCACATATAATAAACATTTTTCCATTACCACATACTCTCCATAAGCATCATTTCCAGCCACTGTGTATTTCATGCTTTACATAATAATCCTTCTATATTTAGGTAATAATATCAACTGCTAACATTTGTTCAGTACTTCTTATGCGCTGGGTGTGGAGCTAAGTGCTTTGCACATATCCTGTTATTTAACCTTCATCCAGACCCTGTGAGGTAGCGCTGTTAAAATCCCCATTTTACAGAGAAGAAAACTAAGACAGGGAAAGCTAGTTTCTGAGGTTTTCAAGTACTTGTATATAACTTACATTCTTCCAAAGGAAGCCTGGAGTGCATGGGTCAGATATTTATCAAATGTATAAATAGAACGCAAGAGTTCATGATAGAAATATGAACTTGCTAACTTAAAGATAGTGTGGTTAGCCTTCTCTGTCCAGGCCTCAGTTTCCTCATATGTACAACGGAGATCACAGCAGCGCCCACCTCACAGTGCTATGGAGAAGATTACATGAGATAATTATATCAAGTCTTATACACAGTCTCTGGCACATAGTAGATGCTCAGTAAACAGTAGTTACTTGATTAGAGCAGAGGCATACATCAGATACCATACATTCTGGCAGGCGAAGTCAGCCGAATGTAGAATAATGGGGAGTCAGGGAGAGGGGACCAGGAAAGCCAATATCTGACCAAAAGAGGCAGCCGCTGTGCAGCGTCGCCAGGCAGGAACACGGGCTGAGTGGGATCAGCCAGAGCCAGCTGGAAGACAGAGCCATGGCAGGTAATTTAGCAGAGAGGTCTAATGTAGGAAATGTGTGAAACAGGCAGGGGGAGGACTGAAAAGGTGAAAAGGAACTACTGAGTTATCACAGAGCCTCACAGAGGGAAGCAGTTACCACCTAGGGCTTGGGGAACAAAGGAAACAGGTTTAGAACCAAAAAACTTGAGAAAGGATCCTGTAGAGCTGGGATCCAGACCTCCGAGAAGGCAAGGCGGAATGGTCTGCTGGTGCTGGTGTCCCAGAGGCGGCTGATGAGGCTGATGCTGCTAGGAGTTCAGAGACAGCGGTGTCAGACCTCCGATTTCTCAACAGAAGCACTAAACCCAGATATTTTTTAATGTTGGCAACTAAATTTTTAAAATGTCAAATTCTGCTGTGAAGACAGTATAGTAGTTCCTCAAAGAAATTAAAAATGGAATTATCATATGATCAAGCACGTCTACTTCTGGATATAGACCCAAAATAATTGAAAGCAGGAACTCAAAGAAATGTTTGCACATCTATGTTCATAGTAGCATGACTCACAAATATCCAAAGGGTGGAAGCTACCCAAGTGTCCATCGACAGACGAATGGATAAACAAAATGAGGTCAATACATACAATGGAATGTTATTCTGCCTTAAAGAGGAAGAAAACTCTGACACATGTTACCACAGGAATGAACTTTGAGAACAACATTATGTTAAATGAAATGAGCAAGCCATTAAAGGACGCATATTGTACATTTATATGAGGTCCCTAGAACAGTCAGAGTTGTAAAAATGGAAAGTAGAATGGCAGTTGCCAGGGGCTGAGGAGAGGAGGAATGGGGAGTTAGTGTTTAATGGATACGAATTTTAGCTGGGGATGATGAAAAAGTTCTGGAGATGGATGGTAGTGATGGTTTGTATGACAGTGCAAAAAGTACGTAATACCACTGAACTGGACGAAATGGTTAAGATGGTAAATTTTATGTTATGTGTATTTTACCACAATCAAAAAATATGTTTCAAATTATCTGTGCTCAAACAAAACGATCCGGCCTGAGGGTATCAGCTTACAGTGTTTGTTTTGCATTGGGGGCTCTCCTTTCTGTCAAGCTGGAGACAGGAGCTGAAGGCGATACACACAGAATGCGAGAGCAAGCCAGAGCCAGAAAAAGAACACAATCTTTTCTGTGCCACTTTCCAATTTTTGGCAGCCTGACTACACTGTGGGTACGAGTTCAAACCCAGTTCTGCTGCTGCTACTGGTAACCTTAGCTTCTCTGAGTCCCAGTTGTCAAAGAAGGGGTTCAGGTGGCTCAGGTTGTAGGAGCTCCTCATGTCCTGGTAGAATCTCAATCTCAGGGGAAGCTTCTTCTGCTCTAGTGTGCTGCCTGCATGGGGCTCTGGCCCCTAGCACTGCCCTTGGACCCTCTCACTTCTCTGCTCAGCTAGAGCTCAAGACCAGTGCCAGCCTGGGGTTTAGTTACACCTCAGACATCAAGCGGATTCCTGGAGCCCCAATCCAATGTGTGGTCTAAAAATAAAGCATAGAATCCTGAGCACAGGAAGGCAGGGTTGCAAAGTGGAGGAGGGAGGTAGAAAGGGCTTGGATGGGAGTGGGGTGGGGAATGGGGCCCTATCACTGACTTCTCTGAACTCTGTGCACTGGATCTCTGCTGTGATCATGGTGGAGAGAGGACGGAGGTATGAGAGCATTTCGAGGCCATGCAAGCCGACTTGTGCTGGGAGGAAAGGCAAGAAGCCCAAGAGGACTCTGATAATTGTTTGTCCTGTTCTCCTAACACAGCCTCAGGAATCCTCTGTCTACTCTAGAGGACCTGGGCCTGGACCAGAGATGGAACCAGGGGATGCTGCTGACTGAATCTGGGAAGCTGGTGAAAGCACTTGACATTGAGCTAGGCTTTAACTGGGGGAGGGTGGGGAGGTTAGTTGCAGAGTGGGGGAGGCATGTAGGGAAGGGCTTTCCAGGCAGAGGGCACAGTGTGGGCAAAGGCATGGAAGAATGAAAGAGAATTCATGGATAGGGAGCAACAGGCAATCAGTTTAGTGTGGCTAATTGCAAGTAGGCATGAGGATTAATGAGCAATAGAGCATATAGGGTAAATTGTCCCTGTTCCCCCAGCAGGACCTTGAGAGCTGGGAGAAAGAGCTGGAGCTTTAGCCTGAGGACACTGGGTTGCCATGGAAGGCACCTGAGCAGAGAAATAGCATAATGAGGTTGCATTTTAAAAAGATCACTGTGGTAGCCTGGTGAGGGCTGTGGAGATCATGAAAATGAGCCTCATAGACCTTCAACTACAAGGGGTTATAACTGAGCAAGGGCTGCTATGCTCTGTGTCTGCACTGAAGACATGCTTCCCATGGGATGCTCCCAGTCAGTGATTTAGCACAAGAGGGACACTAAAGCAGGCCCATTTCTGAGAAATATAGGACTCCTCAACACCTGCTAGACCTTCCTTATACAGCCTGGCAGACTAGATCCTTCCACTCAAACTTCCTTCACCTGGGGCCAAACTTCATCGCAGCTTGATGGCTCTCCCTGCCTTCCGCTGGCTCTCCATTTTCTCTCCTACAGGCATTTTTCCTAATGAAACCCTTCCACGTTTAATTCCATCCTGGCACTAGCTTCTCAGAGAGCCTGGACTAATGGGGTAAGACTAGGAACAAGGGGACCAGTGGCCATAGGAACAGAGAGGAAAGGTGACTTTGAGGATGTTTTAGAGGTCTAATCCACAGCACGACTTGGAGTGCAGGCCCACCCTCAGCCCCCTGGGCTTTCCCCATGGTTAGAGCCCTTAACACTCAGCTTGCAAATTGTCTCTGTATATATTGGTCTCCTCCACTAGATTCTGAGTTTGTTCGATATATAAACAAATTAGTTAATGAGTGAGTGAATGAATTAATGAAGTAATTGAAAAAGGGGAGTTTAGGTTGATCTGAGAGCTTCAGTTTGGCTACATGGCAGGTGATTATAATCAATATTTGTTATTTGTTATTTGCCCTTTGGATGTTTTTTACCATTCCAGTTTTTCTTTGAAGAATAAGCTACACTCTTTTGTGCATCAAAGGACACTATCAAGAGAATGAAAAGACAACCCACAGAATGCGAGAAAGTATTTACAAATCATATACCCGATGAGGATTTAATATCCAGAATATATAAAGAACTACCACAACTCGACAACAACAAAACAAACAACCCAATCAAAAATGGTAGGAAAAAAAGTCAAAGGAATTGAATAGACATTCCTCCAAAGAAGATATAGTCACAAGAAAAGATATTCAATATCATTAGTCATTAGGGAAATGAAAATCAATATCACCTCACACCCATTAGAAAGACTATTATAAAAAATGGAAAATAGCAAGTATTAGTGAGGATGCAGAGAAACTGGAACTCTTGTGCATTGCTGCTGGGGCAGCTGCTGTGGAAAATACTTTGGCAGTTTCTCAAAAGTCAAACATAGAACCTAGCATTCCACTGCTAGATATATAGTCAAAAGAATTGAAAACAGGGACTCAAACAGGTACTTGTACACCTCTGGTCATAGCAGCATTCTTCACAATACCTCAAATGTGGCAGCAGCCCAAGTATCCATCAATGGATGAATGAATGAATAAACAGAATGTGCTCTAAACAATGGAATATTATTCAGCCATGAAAAAGAATAAGATTCCAACAAATGCTACAACATGGATGAACCTTAAGGACATTATGCTATGAAAAAAAACAGCTGTAAAAGGACACATATTGTATAATTCATTTATATGAGATACTAGAATGGGCAAAGTCATAGAGACAGAAGGTATAATAGAAGTTACCAGGGCCTGGGGGGGAATGCAGGAAAGGTGTTATTGCTTAACGGGTACAGAGTTTCTGTTTGGGGTGATGAGAAAGTTCTGGAAATGGATAATGGTGATAGAAGATATTGTGAATTTACATACTACTACTAAATTATACACTTAAAATGGTCAAATGTTTAATTTTATGTTATGTCTATTTTACCACAATAAAAAAAAGTTGAAATCTTTAAAAAATCTGCACCCAGCAGATTTTGGGAGGGTCGACCCTGCCTCTAGCTCCCGGGATGATTTCTGACTGGCATTCAGCATACTCCAGTCACTGATTCAGGGAGGGGCATATGGCAGAGGCACTCGTTATTCCCCAGCAGCCGTTCTTTTTTCCCCTTTTGAGTCTCTCAGCAGCAGGCTGTAAACCAACTAACCTAGGCTCAGAACTCAACAGAACCCACAGTCAGCAGGCGACTAGTCTCCCCAGATGGACCTCAACCATCTCTCCCCGCCTTACATGCACGTGCTGCTTCTGTACATCAAGGGGTAAATTTTGCCCTCTGAATCTCAGATGGAATTATGACTTGCTTTGACCAATGGAATGTAGCAGAAATGACAGGCGACTGTCCCAGGCCTAGACTTTAAGAGGCCTGGCAGCTTCTGCTTTCCCAGAAATTTAGCTTCCATATAAGAAATCTGGCTATCCTAAGCTACCCATGCTGTGGGAAAGCCAGACAGAGAGAGGTCTGGCCAGCCCCGAGCTTTTCAGCCATCCCAGGTGAGGCACCAGACATGTGAGTGAGAATGCATCTTGGACTTTCCAACCCTCACAGACACCATATGAAGCAGAAGAACCACCCAGCTAAGCTCATACAGTATTGAAGAATGATGAAAAATAATAAATTGTTGCGGTTTAAGCCACCAAGATTTGTGATGGTTTGTTACACTGCAACAGATAATTGAAATAGAGATCTTTGCTGGGTATAGCAGTCAGGGTTCTCTAGGGAAACAGAACCAAGAGCAGATATATAAAGGGACTTATTATAGGAAATTGTCTCATGTGATTATTGAGGTCTGCAGTTGGCAAGCTGAAGACCCAGGATTGCTGGCGGTGTAGTTCCAGCCTGAGTATGAGTCTGAAAGGCTGAGAACCTCCTAGTTCCAGTCCAAGGTCAAGACCGATGTCCAGCTCAAAGAATCAGGCAGTGAGAGTAAATTCTCCCTTTCTCCACTTTTTGTTTTATTTTTTTATTCAGGCCTTCACTGGATTGGATGAGGCTCACTCACACTGGGGAGGGCAATCTGCTTTACTCGGTCCTGATTCAGATGTTAATCTTATCCAGAAATACCTTCACGGATACACTCGGAATAATGTTTAGCCAAATATCTGGGCACCCAAGGCCCAGTCAAGTTGACACAGAAAATTAACTATCACACTGGAGCTTCTGAGAGAAGCATCTGCTCCTCCATTGCATTTCATGATGTGAGGGTGTGAACTTAGCCCCACTGACGCCATCTTGCAATCACTAGAACCAGCCTCAGAATGAAGTCCACACAAGAAGTAGAGTAGAACCAAAAGTGACTGGGAAGCCAAGCCCTGATGACAATGTTCTACCATATGAATCAAGCTACCCCCATGCGAGTCCTGTTTTATGAGGCAAGAAACGTCCATATTCCTTTCACGCAGTTTGAGTTAGAGTTCTTGTCCCTTGCATCCAGAAGGCCTAAGTGATGCAATAGAGCAACAGTATGTTCTTCTGGACCTTGATCTTAGCACTGTTTCTGTGGAGTTGACACTGACAGCAAGGGAAATAAGAGCAATAAACAAATGGGACTTCATCAAACTAAAAAGCCTCTGCACAGCACCAGCTTGTTGCTGTCCGGTCTTCTGCTTCCCCGCCCCAGCCCCAGTCCTGCTGCAGTTCAAGGCTCCCCATATCCTCCTGACCAATATCTTTTCTCTCCCTGCCTCAGTTTCCTTCTCTCCTGGCTTCCTCCAGCCTGTCCCCACTGTGTAGTCAGAAGGTTCTCCCTCAAACTCAGAGCCGACTGTTTCATGTTCTTCACACATGGCCATCAGGAAGAAGCCCCAGTTCTGGGGCTCCTTTAACATTTGGCCCAACCCACCTGGACCACTGTGCTTCCTGCCACACCCCTCATGCCCCTGATCTCTGACCTCTTCAGAAGTACCCCCTGTGCCCACCCTAGACTTTTCAGACAGCGGTTGTGAGAATAAATGAGGTGCTTAATACAGCGCCTGGCTCATAGCAGGTGCTCAACAAAGGCTAAAAATGAACCTTGCAGTGTGGATCCATAGAGTAGTGGTTAGCACGTCTACTTTACACTCAAAAGGTCCTGGATTCAAGCCCCAGTGGAGCCATGGTCCAGACCCCGGGTGTGCCAGGCCCATTGAGTGTGCCAGACCCTGGGTGCACACTGCTGTGAGCATGTGGGAGTGGGCACCCCCACCTTCAGAGATCCAGTTCTTAAGGGGAGATGGCAACCAAGGGGAGGGATTTAAAAAAAAAAATGAACCTTGCTTCCCTCACCCATCCTTTCTTATTTAACCTAGACCTCAGAGGAGAGAGCAAAGACTCTTGAGAAGCTGAGGTTGGGCCTCTGCACTCCTGGGACTGCAGTGAGATGCCTGTGCGGTTTAAGAGGGAAACTAGCCCTGAGGTCCTGGGGAATATTTCCAATAGGATGAGTGGCCTCTGTGGGGTAAATAAAGCAAGGCTAGAGCAGAGTGGCTGGGAGTCGTGTGGGGAGCAGTCTCACTGAGCCCCCCTCAACTCCCACCCTTTCCTACACAGGGCAGAAACCAACTCCAGCATAGGAGGGGCAATGGGAGGAGGGGAGACCTGCCCTGCCCCAGCCACCTGCTGGTCACCATTCTCAGCATTAGTAAATCAGACAGGATTAAAGCAGAGATGCGGGGGACCTGGGAAGTGAATTTTTTTAAGGTTTTAAGGTTTCAAAAAGCAAGTTAAATGCTGATTTGGAATTGTTTGGAAGAGTTGTGTGCATGTGTAACTTGCCGTTCTGATTGCTGCATAAGACTGGTTCTCTAATTGTGGTCCTGGAGCCATCGTCATCATCTTCCTCTAGGAATCTGCTAGAAAAGAAAAGGCTCGGGCCCCACCTCAGACCCACTGAATCACAAACTCCATAGGATGGAGCCTGAAATCTGCACGTGTGCTTTCTAAACAATTTTATTGAAATGTAGTTCATGTCATACAGTCAACCAAAGTATATAATTCAACAGTTTTTAGTATATTCAGAGTTATACAATGATGATCACAATCCAATATAGAACATTTTCATCACCCCAAAAAGAAACCCCTAGTAGCAGTTAGTCTCTATTTCCCTTTCCCTCAGCCCCTGGCATCCACTGGTCTACTTTCTGTCTCTGTGAATTTTCCTATTCTGGGCATTTTATATAAATGAAAGCATATGATATGTGGCCTTTCATATCTGGTTTCTTTCACTTAACATGTTTGTTAGTTTCATCCATGTTGTAGCATGAATCAGTACTTTTCTGAGGTCGTGGAATTGCTGGATCAGAGAGTGTACATATCTTGAGCTTTCCTAGTTTAAAACAACACTCTTTCCCAAAGTGGTCAACTAATTAAACTCTAGCACATCCAGCAGAACTATCACCTCTTGGTATTGAAGGTCTTGTCATTTGGGCCAATATATTAAGCATATAATGTTATCTTTTTGTGTTTTAACTTGTATTTCTCTGTTTATTAATGAGGTTGAGCACTTTTTTACATCTTTATTAACCATTTGGATTTCCTCTTTTAGGAAGAACTAAATGAAGCCTCTAGCCCATTGTTTCCCTATTGAGTTGTCTGCCTTTTTTTTTCTATTAACTTGTAGGAATTCTTGATGTACTTTCGATATTATCGTCTGTTTCATACATAATGTCTAACATGTATGTTTCAATGATCTCTTACTTCGTGGCTTGTCTTTTTATTTTTTATAATGTTACAGTCCTTAATGTTATACTCAACAATCTCTTGCCTCTAAAAGAATAAGTGAACAATAAATTAGATTGATTTTAGGATTTAAAATGTTGTTTTGAATACAGTATCACTTCTGTGATATTCCTATCTAAATGCATAAGCTGAATCTGATCATGAAGAAATACCTAACAAACCCAGATGGACATTTTACGAAATAATTGATCAATATTCTTCAAAAGTGTCAATCATGCAAAACAAAGACAAAAGAGTTTTATAGATTAATGGAGGCAAAAGAGACATCATAAATAAATGTAAATGTGATCTTGAATTTTCTTCCATTATAGAGGACATGACTGGGACACCTGGCAAAATTTGAGTAAGGTCTACAGCTAAACATTATTAATGTGTCACTATTAAGATACTGTTAATGTATCAACGTTAGTTTCTTGGTTTCAATAATTGTACTGTGGCTACGTAAGAGAATATCCTTGTTTTTAGCAAATATGTACTGACAGATTTAGGGTAAAAAAGCATCATGTCTGCAACTTGCTTTCAAATTTAGAAAATAAAGTTACTTATAGAGAAAAGGATAAATGTGGTACTGCGTTGACATTTGGAAATCCGGTGACAGGGACATAGGATTTTTTTGTTGTTGTTCTATTTTTGCAACTTTACTATAAGTCTGAAATCATGTCAAAATAAAAAGTGAAAAAAAAAAAAACCTGTTAATTGTAATAGCTATTGAAATCCGAGATTAGCCAAGAGCAGGAACTAGAGGTTTCTGCTACAAACACAGCCCAAAAGAATATAGACAAAAATTTTGAATAGACACCCAAAATAAGAGGAAATCCGACTGGCTGGTAAACTTATAAAAATGTATTTGATCTCATTAATTTTCAAGAAATAAAAATTTAAATGACAATGAGATATCACTACACACCCACCAAATTGGTGAAAATTAGTGTCTGATGATACCAACTATAGCCCCATGGAACAGTGGGAATAAACCTCTGATGCTGGGTAGGAATGTACACTTATTTGTTCAACTACTTCAGAAAGTTGTTTTGCATTATTTAGTAGTCAGAGATACACATTCTATGGCCCAGCAGTTTTATCCTAAGATATATAATCTGGAGAAATGCATGCATATGTGCAGCAAAACACTAGTGCAAGAAGGTTCATAGCAGCATCGTTCAATAGTCCAAAGCCGAAAACAGCCCACATGTCCATCAACAGGAGAATAGATAACCTGTGGTAAAATGATATAGTGGAATATTATACAGCAATGAAAACGAAAACACTACATCTGTGTGCAACAACCTGGATGAACTTTACAAACATGATATTGAGTAAAACCATATAGTTTTACTTATATAAAGTTCCCAGATAAAACCAAAGCTATATTGTTTTAGGATACATACACACACACAAAAGAAAGCGATAAGGGGATGTTCTAAGCATTGGCAGAGTGTTTATCTGTAGAATAGAGGGAGGAGTGTGATGTGGGGTGGGGGATGTCTGAGGTGCTGGGAGTGCTCTATTTCTTTACCTGGGTGGTGGTTACACGAGGGATTATTTTATAACTACTTTTAAAGCTGTGTGTATATCTTGGATACTTTTCTGTATATTATATTCCAGAATAAAAATGATTGAAATCCAAGTATTAAAAACGAAAGGTAATCTTTACTTTTTGCTCAGCTGAGGGTGCTATTACAGGGCATGGACACAAGAGAGGGCTCAAACTAGTGAACCTCCGCGAAGCGAGGTTTCCTAGCAACGGAAAAAACATCGAGAAGGAAACTTCCTGAGAGTGGTTAAGTGATGCATTCTGGCTTCTGCACCTGCCAGGTCATACCGAGGTCAGTTTCTGGCACCTGGAGCGTTTCTGCTGGGTCTGAGAACGTCCTTGACCTTTCCTGATCAGAGGAGTTCTTCCAAAGGCAAGGTCGAGTCTGCAGAGCCGAGGAGGCTGCACCCTCACATGGCTGAGCTTGCTTTTCCTGCTAGTGTCAGATAATGACACGCTCAGGCTTCGGTGGAGGCCCCTCTCCATAAAACTCCAAACCCATCCGTAATATTTCTCTCAAAAAATGGAGGAAATTAAGAAGGGACTTTACTTTTTTAAGGTGCTGGGTCACGCACACAAAAAATTTCTTTCAAGAGTTAGAATGTGGTGTAAGTTTTCTGGATCGTTGGCCAAACAGATTTTTTATAATAAATAAGTATATTTGAGACTAAGTGGGGTGGTAATAGTAATAAATACATGCAGAATACAACTTTCCTTGACTTTATATCACTTGATTTTTCAATCACTCTGGTATCACTCCATTTTGTAGATGAAGAAACTGAGATGTGAAATAATATTGAATGGTAAGATGTCGTTAAATGGTGAGAAGTCCAGAGTTTTCCTCCCAACCTAGTTTACAAAAGAATAAATATTAAATATTAACCAGTTGTTTATTTTTAAAGAGGGAGGAGCTGTTGTCTCTAATAAAGAAATGAAAATTAAAACAGAAAGATAACTTATTTTCCCCATTAAATTTGCACAACTATTTAAAATCCTAATACCTCACACTAGGGAGGCTGTTTGGAAACTGGCAGTCTTGTACAGTGCCATTGGCAATGGAAACTGGTAGCAGACCTTTGGGAGAACAGTTTGGCAACACCTAGCAGGAGCCATAAAAATGTTTCTATCCTTTGATCCAGCTACCATACTTCTGAGAACCTATC
Organism: Rousettus aegyptiacus; assembly: GCF_014176215.1. Lineage (NCBI taxonomy): Eukaryota > Metazoa > Chordata > Mammalia > Chiroptera > Pteropodidae > Rousettus > Rousettus aegyptiacus. The sequence goes on along the minus strand of NW_023416307.1, from coordinate 122,133,775 downwards.
TGAAGGACATAATGTGAAATTTGAGAAAAGGTGGATGTGCAAATATTGGTGGCAGCATTATTTATGATAGCAAAAAATTGAAAACAGGGGAACAATTAGGTGACTAAGGGAACAACCATATTATGTAACATTAATACCTCCATTTTAAAAAATGATGATTCCGAAGCCTGGGGCATCATGAGAAATGCTGCTGTGTGATATTAAATGAAAAAGAAAAAAGCAGTTACAAAATAACCTGCACACGAATCAAGCTTGTAAATACATAACACCCCACTGGTGTGGCGGTAGAAATAAAGTGGGGGAAAGAAGAAAATGTTAGGGAAGTAGGAATGCTTTTTTTCCCTGTGTTTTTCTTTTCTTTGTAACGTTGTTCTCCCCTTTTACTTCTACTCTGTTTACTTTTTCTTCTTTTCTACTTTTTCTGTTATCGGGCATTTTTATTAGATAAGCTGGCAATGTAATACTTACTCCAGGAAAGTCAGAAAATATATAGACATTGAAATACTCCCACTCACAAAGAAACATACTCTAGTAGCACCCTAGAGCATTGGTTCTTGAACTTGCATCAGCAGCACCTGGAGGGCTTGTTAAAACTCAGTTTCTGGACCTGACTCCAGAATTTCTGATTCAGCAGGTATGGGGTGGGGCTCAAGAATTTGCATTTTTAACAAGTTTCTGGGTGATGCCCATACACAGACCACACTATTTCTTACGGAAAAAATTGAAAACACGGGGGAACAGTTAAGTGACCAAGGTAACGAAGACTACTGCCATAGTGTATAGCCTTATAAAGTCTTTCTAAATTGAAAAATAAATTTAAAAGAATAAAGTGAAAAAAAGTAACAACGACAATAACAACAACAAAAATCCCAGCTCTGCCGCTAGTTATCTATGTGATCATGGACAAATGACCTCTCCCCTCTATGCTTATTACATCTGAAAAATGAGAATATTAGTGCTTGCCACAAAAGATGTTTAAAGACTAAAAGATATTTTCCATAGTAAGTGCTTAATGCACATTAGCTCTCACAAGAGAGTTGTATGACTTTTGGCACCTAGATTCTTTTTAGAATCCTTATGCTCTTTGATTAGTGATTAGATTTTTTCCTGATATATCAAATCTATGTCAATTTAAAAGATGATGTTTCCTTAAAAAAAAAAAAAAAAGCCTACATGTCATACATATGCATTCCTCACCAAAAAAATGGTGAATATTTAGACTGTTTTTCCAGGAGAATTCTCGTTGCTAAATCTTCGGTGTGCTTTTAATTATTAATTATCTGAATAATTAAGATTATCACAATTATTAATTCATCATCTTAATTATTAAAATATTAGAATTGTTTCCAGTTCTAGAAATGGAATTGTTGGGTCAAAAGATCTGTGTGTTTTCAAACTTTTAATACATGTTGTTAAATTGCTACTATAGAATCTAATGTTTTCCATGCACTGTGCAAATGTCATCTCATTTAATCTTCGAAATTCCTTCATTCATTCAGCATATAGTCACTGAATGCTCCTTTGTGCCAGCTATTTTAGGGACTCAGAGATAAACAAGACACAACAATCCTATCAGGTAGATAGGATTATTATTAATTCCATCGCATGGGTGAGGAAACTGAGCCGCAGAGATGGTTTGCCTATGAAGACACAGAGAATAGCTACACTTTAGGACTGCTTCATCATTTGCACAAGCAAGTCACTGCCAGCTCTAGGCGGCCTCATGCTGCATTGTTTCATATGGAAAGGAAGATTTTAATTTTGGATAGTAACTCTTTTTCCTCTGTTTATTTTATTTATTTATTTATTTTTTTCCCCCACCATAATCCCAGAAAAATCAAATGAGGAAACATCCTAGCATATAGCTTAGGAAATAAAGCTCATCTAAAAGTTGCCAGGAATAAAAGCTAACAAAACTCTCAACTGAGTTTGATGTGTCACTCTTATGAAATTAGGCAGAATTGGCCCCCTTTTATCCCCAAATTAGACTTATTAGGAAAAATTCTAGCAAAAAGCATGATAGATGTGTGTGGACATTTAGCATTTATCCAGATTGTTTTTCACTTTCTTAAATTAGCTCTAATTACAGCTATTGGCTGGATAGATTACTGGTTAAGTGCACAAGCTTGTGACTCAGTTCTGACAAAGCAAAAATTTTATAATGAATAACTCTCTGAGCTTCAGTTTCCTCATCTGCAAAATGGGTCTGGGAATACTTCCTTCAGAGATCTCTATGTAAGATCTAAGGAATTCAGGAGTAGTGATCACCATCTCTTCCCTTTTTAATTCACAATTGAACCATGGAAAAATCAGATGGATCCTGGGGGCTGACAGTTAACTACTCCAAAATCAGCCAAATAGTAGCCCTGATTGCAGTTGCTGCATTGAACGTGATAGCTTTGTTAGACAGATTAAGATAGCTTCAAGTTCATGGTGTCCAACCATTGCTCTGGTTTATAAATCCTTTCTATCCCTAACAGGTAAAAGGACCAGAAACAGTTCACTTTTATGTGGGACAGACAACAATACACATGTATGATCTACCTCAAGGCTAAGTTAATTCTTCTGCCCTCTGTCATAATACATTCTGAAGGAACTAGAACATCTTGATGTTCTGCCAAACATCAGAGTGGTCCACTATGCTAGTGAAATAATGGCAGTGAAACTGGCTGTACAAGACATGGTTCTGGAGAGTAGGAGCTAAAACCCTACAAGAATTCAAGGACTCTAGAGGATGATCAAGTAAGCCTATTTTCAGGGGCTCACCACCTCAGTGTAGTTTTGGGGGGTTTCAGTGACCTGGGACATGCTGGGACAACCCCTGCAAAGTAAAGGACGTAGAAATACATCTTGTATCTCTCGGCATTGAGAAGGAAGCACAACCCCTAGTAGATCTCTACTATCTGGAGTCAACATATTTTATTCTTGGGAATACTGATCCAATCTATGTTCTGAGTGACAAAGAAGGTTGCCAACTTTGAGCAGGTTCTGGGCAGAAAAGAGTTCTGCAGTAGATCCAGGCTGTATTGCAAGCAGCTCTACCTCTTGCGCCGTATGATTTTGAAGACCTTATGGTATTAGGGGTACCTGTGGTGGGATAAGACACCATGTTTTTATGGCAAGCCCCCATGAGATAATCACAATATAGACCCCCTAAATTTCTGGAGCAAAACTATTCAATCTGCAACAGAGCATTATCTTCAGTTGAGAAACTCCTCCTGGGTTGAGCCCTGGTGGAGATGCAGCACCTGACCAGGGAACATTAAGTGATCCTGCACTCAAAATGCTCATCATAAACTGGGATCCCTCAGACCTACCAAGTCATAAGGTGAGCTTGACAGCAATCCAAAGTAAGATGGTAAATCTGAGAGCAGGCACAAATAGGGCAGAGGGCACAAGTAAACTATACAAAGAGATGGCCTAAACCCCTATGTCATCTACCAACGCTGCACTAATACCTCTCCTTCATCTCACACCTGTGGCTGCATGGGACTTCTTTGTATCCAGCTGATGAGAGAAAATGCTAAACTTGATTCACAAATGAGTCTGTTTGCTAGGTGGGTATAAGCTGAAAATGCTTCACTTGGAAGTGACCTTTAAGGGCAATCATAAGATAGAATCTTCCCAATGGGCAGAGCCTTGGATAAGTGCACAAGGCATCTGCTTTGGACAAGAAAAGTGGCCTGAGGTAAAAATAATTACAGACTTGTGGGCAATGGCAAAAACAGTAAGGATAAATATTGGAAGATTGGGGAAAAGGAAGTCTGGAAAAGGGTTGTGTGTGGACCCGTAGGAATGGGCACAAAGTATGAAGATCTTTTTGCATCACTTGTTAATGTTCACCAGAGAGCATCCATCACGGAAGAGATATTCAACAACCAAGCAGACAAAGTGACCTGGCCAAGTCAGCAGTCAGCCTCTGTCACTGGCTGCCCCAGTTTTGATACAATAGGCTCATAATGGAGAAACTATGTGGCAGGAATAGAGGCTCTGCATTCCCTAAGAATGATCTAGCTACTCCCACTGCTGACTGATCAATTTTACAGCAACAAAGATCAACATGGAGTTGCCAATGTGGCCCCACTCTTTGAAGGAGCCCCACCAGTATCTGAGTGGCAAGTTAATTACATTGAACCTCTCTACCTGGAAGGAGAAGCAAGTCATCTTGACTGGGACACATATTCTAGGTAAGGGCTTGCCTTTCCTGGCTACTGGGTCTCAGCCAATCTAAAGACTTGCAGTGTTTGATCCACTGACATTCGGTCTCAGATAACATCACATCTGACCAAGAACTGCACTTTATAGAAAAGGAGGCACAGTAGTAGGCACATTACCATGGGGTCCACTGGACTTATGACACACTGCATTGCCCAGAAGCTGTTGGCCTTTGGAGGACTTTGGACTTTGGAGAACTTTGGAGCTGAAATCTACATCCAAGCCAGTCAAACTGGGCCTCAAGAAAAGAACAAGTTTGGGGGCTCTCCCAGCCCTAGTCCACAAGTGTCATCTCATTTTTATTCCACATACCTTTAAGAAGCAAGTACTTTAGTTCTTAATTCTTTCTGATTTGTGTCCTTTCTCTCTTCCACATGTGCAATAAATTCTACCTGAAAGCTCTTGTATCACCATGCTCTCTTGAGTACTCGAGCTGCTTCCCACAGAGCTCCCTGGCCTGCCTGGAGGCTTTCTTGGTTAATACCTGGCAGGGCTCCAGCCCTGTTGGGCCAAAGTGTCATTCCTTCCCTTTCCTAAACATCTGAGCAGATGCAAGACTCCAGCTTTCTAGAGTCACAGACAAGGAATTCTGGTAGGAGGTGGGTTCATATTCAATTTCTGTTCTTCTCTCACGTGGATTTTACCTCTTGCAAATACAAGAATTTCTAGAAAACTTCATTCTGTTCCCAAAAGGTGCGATGAACAGAATCCTGAGAAATGAGAAGGTTCCTCTCAGTAACACTTTCCTGTTATCTCCTAACGGGATCTGGCTGTCCCTAGAGGTAGCAGTGGTGTCATGTGAGAGGGGCCTCTGCACTCGGGACACCTTAGAGAAGGCTCCAAGGCCCCTGAGTTTCAGGCTGTCCTCTGCTAAGACCTTGTTCTCACAGGCAACAAGGGAGATTGCAGGAGGGGGAAGCAGTCAGGAACCTGAAAACAGTGTCCTTCTTTCTTGTAACCCACCCCACCCCCATTTTCTGAAGCTGATACTGTGATTGGAGTTTGTATATTAAAGAATTCTTCTATTAAAATCACTTGACGTGTCTATAAATAAAAAGCATTTTAGCTGGAAAAAAGAGATGCAACTGAGATACCAATGGGAAATGATATCTGTGTGAATGAAGCATCATGTTCCAGGATGCAGTTGATTTACTCTAAACCAATAACCATGAGTGAGTGCTGTTCTATAAAAGTAGAACTCAGGCATACCTAGGAGATACTGTGGTTCAGTTCCAGATCACCACAATAAAGCAAGTCAGAGATATATTTTGGTTTCTCAGCATACATAAAAGTTAAGTTTACCTGTAGTCTATTAAGTGTGCAATAGCATTATGTCTAAAAAAGCAATGTACACACCTTAATTAAAAAATACTTTATTGCTAAAAAATGCTAACCATCGTCTGAATCTTCAGCGAGTTCTAATCTTTGTACTGGTGGAGGGTCTTACCTTCAATTTGTAAAAAATGCGGTATCTGTGAAGCTCAACAAAGCAAAGTGCAATAGAATGAGGTTTCTTGTAAATGAATCTGGGAATAAGGCATGGAAGTAAGCATGACTCCTACTGTCCTCCTAGTGAGTCATTGGGAGAATTGAGGCTTTCCATCCCCACAGGTCTTGGTTCCCAGCAGGCAGATGCTTCCACAAGGAGACACGAGAGTCTCATTAAACTTTAAGCTATAGCTGCTATTTAATCACACAGGCTCCTTGTTCAAAGTCCTGCAGGCAAAAAGAGGAGTCACCTCTCGGCAGGTGAATTGACTATGACATCAGAGAAGGCAGGGCTGCTGTTACACAATAGGACAGGGAAGAATACATTTGACCCTGCAGATGACCCACTTAGTGTTTCTTTGTTCTTCTCTGACGAATTTTGATAGTAGGTAGACAGATGCAGCAACCATAACTAAGACAAGCATGGTGACCAGAGTCTCAGAGCTCTTAGAGATGGAAGTCTGGGCCATCTTGCTAGGTAAGCCACCTACACTAGAAGAGGTGCTAGCTGAGTGTTAGAGGTCTAGAATGGGTAGTAGAGGAAGTAGATAATAAGTAGGCCAGCTGTGGCGTGAGAACTGTAGCTTATTCCACTAACCCTCTAAAGCAGAGGTCCCAACCCCAGGCCACAGATGAGTACTCATCTGTGGCTTGTAGGAACTGGGCTGCACAGCAGGAGGTGAGAGGCTGTGGTGGGGGGAGGGCAAGCAAGCGAAGCTTCATCTGTATTTGCAGCCACACCACAGTGCTAGCTAGCATCACTGCCTCAGCTCCACTTTAGATCATTAGGCTTAGATTCTCATAGGAGCACTGGTCCATGGTGCCAAAAATGTTGGGGACCACTGCATTTCTTCAGAAGAAGAAATGAATCAGATCTGGAATTGCTGTTCTCAGATAGCGTTAACTTATTTTACAATGCAGAAGATCCAAATGATATGGAACCATAGTGAATGCTATGGCTTGCGACGAGAGCTCCTCCTTTAGGAGCAAGGCACACACTCCGTAGCAGCCAGGAGTCTTGCCCTTTGTTGGACAGCACTGCCTTGCTTCCTTTAGGGCAGCCCCAGCTAATGACTGGCCAATGTAGGGGTACAAAGACCTGGCCTCCTTTTGTTATTTTAAGACAATTCTAAAAGGCCATCCTATTTTCAGAGCTTTGGGTGACTGAAGGCTCTGTTGTAACTCCATTGCAGTCTATCTTCTCTTTTTGTGAAATTCTGCCGTCCTCACTCCCTTGCAATTGTTCCCGAGGGCAATCCCCAATAAATCTCCTGTATGCAAACCTCCTTGGAGCTTGTTTCCCAGGAAACCTGGCCCAACATAATATGCACATCTTCAGCCACATGACTTAATGTCGAACCATATCTAAGATGGTTGTACCAACTTACACTCCTACCACAATGCATGATGAGAGTTCCATTTATTTGCTCAACATCCTTGCCAAATTCTGGCATTGTTTAGGCTTTTTATTTTTAGCCAATCTGGTGGGAGTGAAATGGAATCCAATTGTGGTTTGGATTTACATTTCCCTGATGACTAATGAGGCTGAGCACCTTTTCATGGGGCTTTCTGGTCATTCGGTGTAATTCTTTGGAAATAGCTCTAACTCTTTTGCCAGTTCCAGTGTCACAGACACAATCATTTGGTGCTGTCTAATAAGGGAGCGAGCGTGGGGTTAAACCCAAGTAGAACTTAAATGACTTTCCTGAAGGCTAACCAATCTTGATGAATCCTTTTGTCCTCTTCTGACTTGACCTCTGAGCAGTATGAGATTTGGTGGACCACTCCTTCTTCCTCCCATCGCTTCTTTTCTTGGCTTCTTCGACAATGCATCATCCTCATTTTCCCTACCTCCCTGACTGCCCTTCTCTGTCTTCTTGGCAGCCTTGACCTCCTGCAAAGATGTGGCTGTTAAATGTTGGGGCTCCTCAAGGCATAGTAGTACTCGGCCCTTTTCTCATCTTACTCTGACCTTCTCTCTGGGCAAGCCCATGCTCACACACACACACACACACACACACACACACACACACACACCTGCCCCCCATGGTTGCCATAGTTACACACTGAGGATTCCCATATTCCTCTCCTTTGGCACTTCCATATGACATCTCAAAGCTCCATCTCAATCTATCCAAAATGGAAATCATGACTCTCCCTTTGTTGGAAAAATTTCCCCTGGGCCAAGAGACTAGAGAAAGAGGCTGACAACTCCAGCATTACATCGAGAGTCTATTAAGGAAACTTACATATGATGTACATCTTGAGTGGCAGGGAAGTGATGTGGATATCCTCTGTGCCATGTGGTAGGTGCTAAAGGGTTATATAGGACAGGACAGGATGAATAGGGGTCCTGGGGCATGACCCACCACAGATAAGGGGAGAACGCATTACATACTTGCCCAGGGCAGGACAAGGGCCTGCTCCAGAAACCATCATGTCTGGGACATAGGGGAGGGTCAATCACACAGTCTCTGAGGGGACTTATGAGAAGCAATCTTTGTTCTGGCTTCGATCTAGCTCCAGGGTCCAGCAGCAGTCATGTCAATGAACACATAGATGCTATTATTAGCTTCTGTTCCATAGGCAAGGAAACAGGCACAGAAGTGCTAAATGTCACACAGCTAGGAAGTGGCAGTGCGAGAATTTAAACTCAGATTGGCATGGCTCCTGAATGTATGTGATGGTAACCACTACTCCACACTGCCCCTGCCAGAGACTACTGAGTACTTTTTTCAAACTAGTGTTTGTTTTCTGATAATAAAAAAGTTACACGCTCATAAAAATATATACGGGAAAGTTTAAAGAAGCAAGTAAAAAATGTTTCAGATTTTTCTTCCCCAGCCCTCCCCAGAAGTAGCATCAAGTTCATCTCCACAGATACAAAGAAATGTATGTTATACAAGATGAGAAAATATTCGTAAGTAATAAAAGCCAACAGCCATGAGAGAATAATTGAGAGTTCAGACTTGAGAGCCATTCAGACTGGGTTCAGATCTCCCAGCTCATCTTCTGCCTGAGTGATCCTGGGTAGTTCATCTACATTTCAGTTTTCCCTCTCGTAAAACTGGACTGAAGTTAGTACAACTTAATGGAACAGGCCTTAAAATTCAGTGAGATAATACATAGAGGAGAAATGTGTAGTATGGTTCCTGGCCTCCAGTGAGTGCTAAATAAAAAAAAAAAAAAATTCAGTTATGACAATGATTATTCATGGCTGATGTTTATGTTCCTTAGGTCAGTGAGCTGCCAGCCAAGGAGGATCCAAATTTTGGCCACGGGAAGAGAAGCAAAGGGTGAAGGCTGCAGACGGTCTGAGTGCTGAGGTGAGACCCCTTATGTAACTCTAACTGGTCAGGATCTGGGGGTTCAGGAGCAGTTTAGAAAGTGAGGTGCATGGCGGGGCCAGAATATGAATTATGTGCCGGGGCTTGGGGTAAAGGCTGGAGATGCTACTGGAGTAAGACGAAACAGAACCTGCCCTCTGATGGGGAGGATTCTCTCATGTGTACTGCGTGTAATTTTTCTCCCAGTGCTGAAACTTGCCCTGCAGTCTCCTCCCTCCAAGTAAATAGGTGTTGCTATTCTGAGTAAGGCCTGTGATAAAAATACTTGCTTTGCTTTGGAGAGATTTTTTTTAAGCCATGAAAATAACAGGGCAGTAGGCTGTCTATTTTAGATTGGGGCCTTTGGCTCTCTTTCAAAGTCACAGCCCAAACGAGATCTATTTAGAAACAGGTCACTGCACACTTTGCACGCGTTAATCGTCCAGCACAACAAGCCTGGATGGATGCATTCTGAGGCCTGTACCAGAGGGTAGTGTTGAGGGGAATTTGGGGCATTGTTTATGCCCAAATGTAAATAGGAGCCCTGGCATCTCTCCCTGGGCCTCACAGAGCCTGCCCAAGCGTTCTCAGGGGTGGAGCCGCCAGTTTGCCTCTCTCTCCACTTAAAGAATCCTGGGTCAAGGTGGGACTGGGGAATGGGAAATGCTCCCACCTTCTCTATAAATCAGTAGGGTATGATTCAGAGTGAAAAACAAGCAGGAGCTCTGGTCAGGGACCACCATTTGAATTTTTCCATCCTCAGTGGACCTAAAGTGCTTTTGGGGACTGAGAAAGACAATATGGAGGGATTAGTCTGTGATAGAATGGAAAGAACCTGAGCAGACTTAAGTATGAATCTTGGCCCTGCCCTCATTAGCTGTGTGATCTTGGGGAGGTAACTTCACCTCTCTGATCCCTTTTCTCTTATTAGTGAAATGGAGATAATAAAGCAAACCTTACAGGACTGATGGGAAAATTAAAGAACATAATGTATTTTAAAAGCATCTAGCACATATAGAGTAGCCACCAAGTATAGAAACACAGAGGAATTTTCAGAATAAATGGTTTATTGATAATGTACAATAAAAATCTCTATATTTCTAGAGTTTAGGATTATCCTATGGTGATAATAATTGCTAGTATTTCCATATGCCAGGCACTGTTCTAAAGGCTTTGTATATATTGACTCATTAATTCTTTTTACCAATCCTATGAAATAGGTACTATACCATTCCCATTTACAGATGAAAAAATTAAGGCTCAAAAGTTAAATGACTTACCCAAGACCAAAAGAATAGCAGGTGGCAGAACCAAGAACCAAACCTAGGTAGTTAGCCATTATATTAAAGTTAACTTTTTTGCTCTAGCTGCTTTTTCTAATACAACTGGTGGCTTGACATTCAAATACGCTAATAGATGAAAATAACGACAATGGCACTTAGATAGTCACAGGGTCCTAAGATTGCAAAGGCTCTTAAGAGGTCATTCAGTGACTGTGCTGTTAATCTTCTGCTTTTCTCAGTCAAGAATATACAAAAATACTTGGGAAGTAGTTAGCAAACATTTTTTGAATTTGCCCAATCTGATAGGTGAGAAATGGCCCCTCAGTGTGGTTTCTCTTATTATGGTTATATTTTTACATGTTCGGTTATTCGCATCTTCCTTTCTGTGAATTGTCTTTTCATATCCTTTGATTATTTTTCTATTGGGAACTCAGTCTTTTCTTATTGATTTTTGGAGCTCTTTTTATATTAGAAAAACCAATCCTAAATAAAAATAGGGGGAAAAAAAGAATAAAAGAATAAAAACAAACCAATCCTTTGTCTTTGAAATGAACTGCAAATATTTTTTCCCAGCATGCCATTTGACCTTTGACTTCACTTAAGCTATTTATTACCATGCAGAAAGTTGACTTTTATGTGGTTGAATTTGTCAACCTTCCTTTTAAAGCTTCTGGCATTTGTATTATGCTTATAAATGCCTCCTCTACACTAAAACAAATGTTTTCGACTTTCACACGCTATCCTCTAGTACTTCTACAGTTTCATTTTTTTTATGTTTGAGTTTTTAGTCATTTGAGTTTCATTTTGATGCAATTTGCAAACTAGATATCAAACTTTCTCCCCTTCTCTCTATGTGCTAGGGAAATAGCACTTTGGGTCCCATTCTTTTACATGCCTGGTACTTCCAAATCAGTATGGAATTCTTTCTGTCCAGTTCTCCTTGGTTCCAATTTTAATAGGAAAATTTGGCTTTAGTTCGGTGTTTCCAGGGCTGTCATAACATAGTAACATAAACTGGGTAGCTCTAAAAAAAACACAGCAGTTTATTCTCTCACAGTTCTGGAGACTAGAAGTCTGAGATCAAAGTGTCAATAGGGCTGTGATCCCTCTGAGACTCCAGGAAGAATTCTTCCTTGCCTTTCTCTTAGCTTCTGGTGGTGGCCAGCAATCTTTAGTGTTCCTTGGCTTGAATTGCCATCACTCTAGTCTGGACTCTGTTGTCACATAGCATTCTCCCTGTGTGTTTCTGTCTTCTTTTCTTATCACATTGGGCTAGTACCCACCCTACTCCGGTATAACCTCATCTCTTCTTAATTACATCTGCAAAGACTATTTCCAAATAAGGCCACACTAGCAGATTCTGGGACTTCAACAAATCTTTTGGGGGGACACAGTTCAACCCATAACATTTGTTCCTCAAAATTATCTAAACTCCGGAAGGGACAGCTTATGAATTACAGCATAAATCGCAAGGAAAAAGTATTAAAATACAAATGAAAGATTTCTGTGGCTTAAAATATCCAAAACTATCACAATAATAACTAGAACTACAAAATCACTAAAAATCAATGAAACAGCTTCAAAGTAAAAAGGCAAACAAAAGACTAAGAACAAATATTTGTAGTCAGTTTATAAGACGTTAATTGCTTATCATAAAAATAATTCACACGTGTTGATAAAAAAAAATACCAAGACCCCAATAGCCAAAGGTCATGAACAGATAAATCAGAAAACAGGGAACATATATATGGGAAAATATTCACCTGCACATCTGTCAGAGAGATACAACTTAAAGCAACGATAAAGTACTTTTATTTTTTTAATAACCAACAAAAAATAATATATTGTGCTGATAAAGGGGTAGTGAAACTGACCACCTCACATGCCACCGAGGTAGCGCACTTTTGGAAAACAAGTTAGCAATATAGACCAAGGGCCATAAAAATGTTTATTCCAATTGATGCATTAAATCCACTGGGCCTCTATTCTAGAAAAATAACCTGAAGCTATTTGAAAAGATAGAAAAGGGACATTTATTAGATCTCTACTAGATGCCAAGCTCTTTACATATCTTATCTCATTTAATTCTCTCAATAACTTCATGAGGTCTGTATTCTTTGCTCCATTTACAGATAAGAAAACCAAGGCTCTGTGAAGTTAGGCCCAGTCCAAGGTCACACAGCTTATAAGTAACAGAGCTGGGCTTTGACCTGAGGTGATCCATTTCTAAAGCCACTGAGTTCTCAGCTCCCCATGGCTGGTTACAAGGCAGAGTACCTTGGCCCCTCCTTCAGGCCAGCTCACCCATCTGCCAATTCAAGAGGTGGGAATGGGGAGGTGTGTTGCACTGAAGAGTCTAAGCTCTGAGCTTTTGTGAATCTATTTATTGCTGTAAGTAAACCTCAGGAAGTATAAATACAGAATGAGTAAGAATTGTGCTGAAAATATGTGACACATTTCACTTCGGCCTTCAGCTTGAGGACTTTCAGCCAAGATTAATCTTTGTTTTGGATTTTCATTTTGGGTATATTGATGTTTTCTTAATTAAAATTAGCTACTTGCTATGTTTGCGTGCCTATTTATTGAACAAATATATTATAATAATTAAAAATGCAGGTTCTATATATGTAAATACATTATAGTACTTTTGCAAATTTTCTTTTCAAAATTATATAAAGTAGTTGCTTTTTAAAAAATAAGTAGGTAGAGTCGAACGGCTTGAATTAGATCCAGAGCTCACCCTTGTTAGCTGTGTCTCCTTGTCTCAGTTCCCTCATCTGTAAAATGGTTGACAATGGTATCTGTCTCACAGGGGTGTTATGAGATTCAATCATATAATTTACTACCTACCATATGACTTATGGCATTTTGTCTGATATATAGCTAGCTCTCAATCACCGTTAGCCATTGTTGTTAATATTAGTTTCATTTCTATGTTAACCAACATACTTTGAAGGTGTTTGGCTTCTGGAAATGTTCTCTAACAGAAAATATTGTCTTTCCTGATAGAGGAAATGCGAACAGGAGCCCAACATTACTAGAAGGAATCTGAGGAGGAAGATAAAACCGAAGTTGCCCAGAACCTTAATGAGGGAATGAACTAAGTGAAAACCATATTTGAAGCTGAGAAAAAAGCTACACAGGTAGGTTTGATTTCTATTAATCTGGTGTTGGAAGCTTCTAGCTAAGGTTGACATCTTGTATCATCTCTAAGTCTTTCCCTTCTAGAGAGGTAGCTGAAGGGGTGCAAACTGAAGCTGAATCCCCAGAAAATCCTATCTCCACTTATTAAACAAAGCTCCTAAATTCTTGCTTACCGAAAGTTGTGGGGCCAATGCCTGTAAAGGACGTAAATATTGTTAATCGTCATAATAAGAGCACCCAAATTCTTACAACATAACGAACTTAAGTCTGGTGAAGGTAGAAAGTTGGCCTCTCCAATACCAAACTCTGAATCCACAAGAGACTAAGAGGCTGGTGGGGTGAAGTGGACTACCTGAGGGCACAGAGCTGCAAAGGAAGGCTGAAAGGCCCTGAGTAGATCTCTCCCATGGTTGTCTTTGGAGCCCGAAACACTCCAGGTCAAAGATACTCTCCCTCTGCAAGTGTGTGCACAGCCCCCAAGTGATCCCCATGTTCTAGGTGATGTCTCTTCAGAAAATGAAAAAGAATAACCTTAATTGATTATCAGTGTTGCCAGAGAGAGTATCAAGGTAATTGCCAGAGTATCTATTAGGACTCTGTTATAAGTGATAGAAAAATTAACTCAATGGATTTAGGTTAAAAAAAAAAAAAGGAATGTAATGCTGCATAGAACTGAAAAGCCCAGGTCTGCCTGGTTGCAGGTCCGGCTAGTTTTAGTGATCAACAAATGTCAGCAAGACCCTGCATGATTCCAGGCTCAGCTCTCATTGTGTAAATGTAGCTGAGGCAGCATAGCCTTCCTTCTTCGCAAGGTTCAAGTCCATGGGAAAACTCAGAAGACACTTGGAAGCTTCCTTAAAATCCTAAGATTTATTTGATTGCATCCAGTTGGGTTATGTGTTCATCCTTGAACCAATAATAGTGATCGGGGGCATGTGCCACTTTGATCGGCCAGGCCTGAGTCACACGCTCTGTGTAACACTGAGCCCTGTGTGTATTAATATATATGAGTTCCTTGCATGTGTCTGTACTTCATTTGTCTACAACAATCCCTCATCCCTACTGCACAGTGAGTCCCCTTAGGGCAGGAAGTGTGCTGGGCATCTCCACATCTCCAGTGGCTAGCTCAGTGCCTGGCCAGGTACGCAATACATGTTCAGTAAACGTTCATTGAAATAAACTGAATTGTAGATAATAGAGAATAAATTAGAGAACTGAGATGATTGTCCATACGATTTATGCAAAACAAAGCAACACAAGTACAACTTCAGCCCTGATTATCTGATTATTCTCCTTTTGGAATCATCCAGCTCAAGTCAAAGAAGGAAACTGTACCCATTTTAGACTCTGGATAGCGATGGCAATGAAATAACCTAAAATTAAAGTTTTAGTCATCCAATAAGTCTTATTGCTTTAGAATTTTCCTCAATGTTGGAGCCACAATTTCTCTTCTTAGTTAATAGTGAAGTAAGTGTATAATAAGCACCAACTGTATGCTCAGTTCTACATGTTGGGGGGCATGGTGGTAAAACATTACAAAAATAAATCATCAGGTCCTCATTCCAGAGATTGAGAGAAACTGTAGCCGCTTCCATTTGAAAGCTCCTGGAA
Organism: Rousettus aegyptiacus; assembly: GCF_014176215.1. Lineage (NCBI taxonomy): Eukaryota > Metazoa > Chordata > Mammalia > Chiroptera > Pteropodidae > Rousettus > Rousettus aegyptiacus. Next base: position 122,118,708 of record NW_023416307.1, on the reverse strand, counting down.
TATTTTTTAAAATGTAGAATGGCAAGCAGATATTAAAAATGATGATGATATATTTTAAATGCTTATGTTCAATAAATTAATTCTTTTAAATCATAATCCCCTGTTATAAATGTAACACAAATTAATGATGCTCTTTGCAAGATAATTACAGGATTTATTTTAAAACAATTCGTAGTTGTGGCTGATAGCACTTTCCAAAGATGGCTGCAACAATATGTCCCACCCCACATGAGTTTCTGTAACTCTACCAGTCCTCCAGCAAGAGATGGAGCCTGTATTCCCTGCCCCTGAATCTGGATGGGCTTAAGACTGCTTCAACCAGGAGAATACACTATAAGTGACTCTGCATGACTAGGTCATAAAATACCTACAGCTTCTGCATTGTCTGCTGCTGCTCTGAGCCACCTTGTAGGAATTCTGACTACCCTGAGGCTGCCATGCTGGAAAGTCTGGGTGGAAGTGGTGTCATATAGTCAGATAATTGTCCCTCACACACAGACACACACACAACCTTCCAGCTGTCTCAAAAGAGGTGCTAGTCATAGGAGTAAAGAAACCACCTTGGAAAGTGGACCCTCTAGTCCCAGGTAGTCCAGCTCCCAGCCATCAGAGTCCTTTCTCCTGAGGCCGCAGACATAGTGGGGCAAGCCATCCCTAGAGCCCTGTCTGCACTCCTAACCCATAGAATCTGTGAACATTATAAAGTAAGTTCATGTTTTATACCCCGGAATTCACAGTGGTTTCTTATATAACAATAGGCAACTGGAACAATAGTCTGCCACAGACAGTGGTGTCTGGTGACAAGACTCCCGGTTAAAATTGTAAAAGAGGTGGTTTCTCCTTTTATCCTCATCAGTGTACCTCTATAACATTGTTTGGGGAGAACTGGCAAACTCTAAGACCCTTCCAGGGCCACATAATCCTTCTAGCCTCTCTCTAGGGTGGGTCATCTACATAATTTCTGGAGCCTAGTGCAAAGTGAAAATGCAGGGCCCTTTGTTAAGAAAACAGGAAAAAGTGCCAATTAAAGGTACTAAAATCTAGAACTTTATCTTTTCTCTTGACCTGCCATGGTGTTTTTTGTATTTGCTATTTAACGTTGGGCTCCCTAAGGCACACAGATCCTTGCAGGTGAGTGAGTGCACACCCCAATAGGGGCCCATGTGTGCCTGTTGGCTGTTTGGGTCCCTCCTAGGGCTGGAGGATGGCAAAGGTCGCTGGGTGGGGTTAGAGACAGGGAGGCTGGGCAGAAGTGGCGCAGGTTGCTGGTAGAGGGAAGTGCCAGAAAGGAAGGGGAGCAGGCAGGATCTCAGCCTCACCTAGGCCTTGTAAAGTGTGCATTATTATCCCCATTTCACAGATAAGAAAACCTCTCAGACAGGTGTATTAGCTTGTTGGTCTGGCCCAGAGTCACACAGCTCATAAGAAAAGGAAATTGAAATTCAATGTCTGATTCCAAAACATGTTCCTTTTCTGCCAGGTGAAGCAATGAGAGGCTGCGAAATGGCACGTAATGAGGTATGGGCTGAAGCGGGAAACACATGAAAATTCAGAGAAAGAACAAACATTGGAGGTTGCAGCTGCCAGAGGAGGCTCCATGGAGACGTGGTCCTTGAGCTGAGATTGACAGTTGGGACGAGCATTTCCAGCAGAGGGAATAGCACGCGCTGCTTTGCCAGGTGCGCTGGGTTCCGAGGACCTGAGAAGAGAACAGGTGCTGTTCCTGGGACAGGAGGAGTCAGGCCAGTGCACTAGGAGAGAACCTCAGAGGCAGAATTTCAATGGCAAAGGGATGTCCTTTACCAAGTATCATAAAGGGTAGTGAGGCCTGGGCCTGGGAAACCCTCCTGGAGGGACATTCCTGTGAGAAGAGGCATTCTTGAGGTGGCTGTGGAAGGCAAACTCAGTGGAGGGATGGATGAGAAAATCAAGCCTGAGTCTACACCATTTTTTAAAAATACATTTGACCCTAAAAAAGGAAAAAAGAATTAGATTAGGGTGGTAAATGGAAGAAGGAAAGGGACATTTGAATGTGCTGGTGTTTTTCTTCTTCAAGACCTGGCAGACTTGTTTCTTTAGAGAAGAAAGCAGTAAGTCAGGGGGGGATGGTGGAGAGGGAGGGGACGACCAGCAGCATTTCCTGAGCACCTATGGGTGTCAGGGCCTTTCCCATTTCATTTCCTTCCAGTAACCCCTAAAGGCAAGTGCTTCTACTAGTACATTACCTGAGAGAGAGGCCAAGAATCACAATGGTGAGGGCCCGACTGGCATTTGATCTCCTATTTGTCTGACTTCAGAGCCCATGCCTACTCCTCTGTGCAAAGGAAAAAGGAAGGGTTGGGTTTATCAAAGAGAAAATTCGCGTATTCTTCTCAGCAGCTGCTGAAGTAGGAATATGGTGGAAAGAGTACAGTGAAAAGCAGCTCAGGCTCCTCCTGTTGGAGGTGGTCTTCAGGATGAAGGTATGGTCTAGGCTTGGGAGAAAGCCTGGGGGCGGGGGGTGAGCCATGGAGGTTGTGGCAGAGGCTATGTATTGGTCATGCTCAAGAGGCAGCCGGACCCCATTGCTGAAAGCGGCGCTGCCCAGTCAGGGCACTCTATTTCCTGGCTTTGCGGCTGAGGAACTAGAGTGGAAAGGGGTGTAGTATAAGGAAGTGCGGAGAGGCTGGCCAGGCATCCAGGGACCCAGGTGGTCAGAGGGTATTGTCTGAGGCCTGCTTCTTGGAGTCTCTGGTGGGTAGTGTCCTGGTGAGGGTCACACTGAGTTTGTGGGTGGGGGAGTGTGAACAATGGAGAAGATGATAGGACTGAGAGACAGCCCCCTAACCCTGCTTCACTTCTTATTCCCCCATTCGAAGTCTTCATTTCCCGTGTGGACCATTTCATTTGACTTCCAGGTCTGTTTGTTTTTGTTTTTAACTTTTGAGTTTATTCTGTAATGGCTGAAAAATGACTGCTAGAAATGTATTACTTGTAGGAAAATTACTGCTTGGCTGTGTCCATGGGAACATGGCTATGTCCATGGGAACATAGGCTGTCACCCATAGGAATATAACTTTCTAACAATAAGTTTTCTGCTTTGTACCCCCACTTACGTATCTGACCTGTGAGTTGACAGATAATGAATAGGAGAAGGATAGACCTTTGTGTTTAGACAGAATGAAGAATGGGCTTTTGGGCTTAAAACCCCTGTACCTCTACATTTCGGGGCTGCTTAATTTGGGGTCTGCGTACCCCTGGCAGACCCAGCTGGCTGAATAAAGAGCGTTTCCTATAACTCACTCACTGAATTCTGGTGGTCTGTGTATCTTTCGGGGGCTGGTGGCTACAACAATTCTTTTTAAGAAAAGAATAAACTAAAAATAAGATATAGAAAACAAAAAATAAAAATTAAAAAGAAAACAAAAATACTAAAATTAAAAGTTAAGCAGTGAAAACTATTTTTCCATTCCTGTGCTCCATCTACCGAGTTCCCAACCTCTCTGTGATCATCACTAGCATTTTGTGTGTCCTTCAGACTTAATTTAAGCCTTTAAAGCCAATGTTTTCTTTCCCTTTCACAAAAGTAGCATACTGTTCACACTGTTTTGTCCCTTGGTTCTTTTTTTTTCTTTCAATCAACAGTATTTCTTGGAGATCTTTCCGTATCAGTATGTACAGAGTTCTTCATTCTTTTTTTATAGTTGCATAATATTCCTTTGTTTAAATTACAAGCAATGCAGCAAGGAATAAGTTTGAACATATATCATTTCACATGTTTACAAGTGTACCTGCAGGAAATTCCCAGAAGGAGAATTTTGGGGGCAAAAGGTATGTATGTTTATAATTTTGATATTGCCAAATTGACTTTCATAGAGATTATTCCAGTTTATACGCCCCAAATAATTTATGAGAGCCTGGGTCTTAATTTTTAACTGTTTTCCAAGATGATTGCACTAGGCTTTCCTGTATATGACATCACAGCAGGTATTGTGGTTGACACACCAGTAGCTGGCCCCTCACCCCCACACCCATTAAGGCTTGCCCCATTATGACTTGAGGGAGATTGACCCTGGGTCAGACTTCTTTTGCCCCTCCAGACCTCTCCTTAACCACTCCTGTGTTCCCTGCCCTAGGGAGGCAATATCCAACTCTGAGAATTGCTTGCTCTTTCCTAAACATATGCTAAGTCACACCTCCTAAGTCTTTGCCCATATTGTTCCCACTTGCTGTGCCCTCCCTCCCTTCTCAGTCTGGAAAATTCTGACTCCTCCTTTACGATTCAGCTTAAATATTGCTTCTTTGGAGACCTCTCTGACCCTCCCTGGCAGAACTGGTCATTCCTCCCTCCTCTGGGTGCCCTCCCACAGAATTCGGACAGTTCACTATTAGAACACATTTGGAGCACCTGGTGGGGTAACTGTTTGCGTGGCTGTTTCTCCAGCACCCAGCCCAGGCTAGGCCTACACTTCAAACTCATCTGTGACTAAAATTAAACTCACCAGAGGCAGAATGGTATGGAAAGCCCATGGGTGTGGTAGTCAGATTGGATATGACTCCATCCTCTGTCCTCTTTCTACCTCACCAGCTTCATCTCCTCCCCCTCCTTCTCTGAGCTATAACCACAGTGGCCTGTACTCCTTTTCCACTGCATGGCTTTTCATGTGCTGTCTCAACTGCTTATGATGCTATTCCCCTGGCTCCTTCTCATCCTTCAGTGCCCTGTTTGACTGTTACCTCCTAAGAGAGGCCTTCCTTGGCTACTGAGTCTGAAGGCACACCCCTTTCCATTCTATCATTTTCTAGTCATTCCCTTTATTGATTTATCACAATCTTAGCTGTCATGTTGATATATTGGTTCACATGTTTGCTGCTTGTCTCCCACCTTAAACCTTGAGGGCAAGGACTTTGGCTTGCTCACTGCAGGGCCTGGCAAATATTTGGCACAACAGAAATCTTCATGAGGAATGAACAAACAAACAGGTTCAGATCCCTGCTCCACCACTTCTCAGCTTTGTCCCTGGATTAATTACCCTCTCAGAAGGCTTCCTCATTTGAAGATCAGGCCTTTCAAGTTGAGATCAGTATTGGAGATTGTGTAAAATGCCTGATTACATGAAGAGGCTCTGTAAATTGTAGCTATTATTTGTGAAGTTTTTTCTTTCCTTCAACTGAAAAATGCACCCTTTTGCCAGGCTCAGAGACCTGGCATTTTTCAAAAGAATTTTTTATTGAGGTGTAACAAATGTACAGAAAAGTACACACACCAATTACTACATATATATGTGCATACACACACACATACACACACCCATGTAATCACCTCCCAAATTAAGGAGCAGAACATTCCAACACCCAGGAAAGTTTCCATGTTAGCTTTCCCCATCTCCTCACCCCACCAATAACGCCTCCCATTCTTTCCCTCCTCTATTTGATCTGAGATCACTGTACATCCGTTCTCTCTTCAAGCCATTTCTGACAAATTCCTTTTCTAGTTCCTCTTCTGAGAACTTTTCATAGTAACTCTAGCTCTCTTGACTTCTTCCACCTATACACAAAAAAAGATGTTCTATGGAAAGTAACCTCACAGGGTGATCTGATCATAAATTCCTGATTGGGCAGGTTGTGGTGGGTAGTCACACCCCAGGAAAATACTTCTTTAATAAAAGGTTTATCTTTGCCTTAAGTAACTCCTGTCCACTGTGTCTATGCATCTAGGTTAACATACCTTTGAAATACCCCCTTTAGACCTCTCCTTCTAATACCTGACCACCCTCAAGAGTTTCACAATCCCTTAATCCAATCTCTGCCTTGCTCTCTCCCACCTCCTTTCTTAGTTTCCTCCTTAATTTTAAATGCATAAAAGAAACTGCAAAACTGTTATTCTCTGGAACATTTGAGATCTTGTTCTCCAGCACGTGTCATCATTGTGGCTCAAATAAACTCTTATAAAAATTCTCTTTATGTTCAGATGTTTCTTATGTTGATGCAAAGTGGGGGCATGCAACCCAGTGGAGTGCAAGATGATCCTTGCAATTTCACTTCTAGGTACATGCCTGAAAAAATTGAAAACAGGTACTCAAACACGTACACATATATGCATGCTCATGACAGCATTATTCATAATAGCCAAAAGATGGAAGCAGCCCAAATGTCCATCAACAATGAATGGATAAAAAATTGTGATATTCTTATATATTCAGCTATAAAAAAGAATGAAGTACTGATACATGCAACTACATGGATAAACTTTGAAAACATTATGCTAAGAAGCCAGACATAGGATCACACATTGTACGATTCCATTTGTATGAAATATCCAGAACAGATAAAGCTGTTGTGTTAGAACACATATTGGTGATTGCCAGGAGCTGGGTGGGGATGGGATGGGGACAACTGCTTAATGGGTAAGGGTTTTTACTTTGGAGTGATGGAAATGTTTTAGAATTAGATAGAGGTAGTGGTTGCAGAATACTGTGAACATAATAAATGCCACTGAATTGTTCACTTTAAAATGGTTAATTCATGTTTTATTAATTTCATGTCAAAAATTGTTTTTGAAAAAATGAAGTAGTCACTCTCACCGTGCAGCTGAGAGGATTGAATGAGGCACAGGCTCCTTAAGCTTTCTAAGCTGTGAAGTGCTGGGCACATCCCAGCTGGGGGCGACTGAAAGAATGAATGGCTTGGGGGTCAGCAGGTGTGGCTTTGCTGCTCTGCCCTAAGTAGTAATGATATGATATCAGCTATAATAATTACAGCTGATACTTTTATGATATTAATATGAGGCAGGCAATGTTCCAAGTGCTGTACATCTTAAACTAATTCCTTGCACCTAACAGGTGATACTACCATATTTTTATTACAGATGAGGAAACTGAGGAACTGAGGTTTAAATGAGGAAGTGGCAGAGTCTAAATTTGAACCTAGGCAGTCAGACTCCACAAACCTAAGTCTCAAACCCCAGGCTCTATATGGTAAGTGCTTTTCATGTTTTATCTCTTTTAATCCTGTGAGGTAGGTGTTACTGTTATGTCAAAGACAAAAAACACAGGCCTAAAACGGAGTTATTCATGCTAAAAGCCCATGATACTAAACCTACATTTAATACTTGATCTAATTGCAGTTTCAACCTCTCCCAGAAACATAATCTTAATTAACCAGTCTGGAATTTCCTGGTCAAGGCTCAGTAAAGTAATCTGTCACCTAGGCCCTCTCCATCCCCCATAGAAAGAGGCAATCTACATGATTAAAAACCCTTCCCCTTCTCTTCTCTGCAAGATGTCCCTGCCAGAAAATAATCCTTTCTTTTCTTTTCACTAAGAGCTCTCTTGTGCCTCACCCGGCTTCCTCTATAAAAACCTTGTACAACCCTCAGGAGCACCCTATTAGTTATTAGATGGAATGCTGCCCGATTTATGAAACCAATAAAGCCAATTAGATAGTCGAGTTTACTCAAAATTTTTTTTATTCCTTTTTTTAAAAAAAAATCCCTTCATGGCTCATCTGTATTCAATGCCTTTGTCTTTCCCCTGCATTTATTTTCATGTTGGTCCGCATACTCTTGTCATTATCTCGTCGCCTTGCTTCACTTTTTCTTTATACTGCACATATTACTACTTTAATATTATTTGTATTTTCTTCTGGTCTCTTCACTAGAGGCAGGGTTTTTAATTGATTTCCCAATAGTCAGAACAATGTGTGGTATACCATGAGTGTTGCACACAGTATTGGGTAGTTTTGTGTACCTGTTTCAATAAATATGATCATACCGTACATGGTCTACTTAACAAAAAAAAAGTCTTGGATTAAAAAAAAGTCAAGACATAGATCTAGCTCATTCTTTTAAACAGATGAATGATACATCTTCCATACCTTGAAGGTAACACCATTTATTTAAGCAGTTTCTTATTTATCAATATTTTCACCAGTTTCTTTAAAGAAAACAATAAACATCTTAGCACATACCTTTTTGTGTATATAGTGTACATTTTTCTCTAGAATTAGTATCTAGAAGTGGAATTGCTGGAAGAGTATATGTATTAAAAATGTCAACAGATAATGCCAAATTGCCCTCCTGATGAAATCCATTCCCGCCAGTGCTGAATGAGGGTACACAACAGGTTTCCATATACCTTAGACTAGACTGGATATTATCAGTTTTTAACTTTTTACCAATATGATGAGGGTAAAGGAACCCCCAATTTACAGATGAGGAAACTGAGGCTCAGAACATGTAGGGGCTTTTCCACAGGACTGGTAAGTGGAGGAGCTGCGATCCGACATCTCCTGAGTCCGATTCTGCAGAGGATGCACTAAAGCTGGACAGTTTCCTACGCTGGGTATCCTAGGGTACTTCTGGTTATTGCCGGGTCTTGGGATGCTGGCAGGCTGGCGCTCTCTGGGTCTCAGACCCCTTGGAGGCGGCCAAACTCTGACCCCTCTCTACCGCCTACCGCCTCTTCCCTGCCCTGATCAACACCCGGCCTACAGCCTCCCCCGCTCGGAAATGGCGACCAGCTAGCTCGCGAGGCCACGCCCTTTCCCTGGGAGGCGGGGCCTGAATGTAGGCCAGAGCGATAGATGCCCGAGCCAAGTTTGAAGTCGGCCGCCAGGCGAGCTCGCGCAGAAGCAGAGAGGCGGTGGCGCCTCAGGTCGGGAGGAGGAGCACCGAGCGGAGGGCTCGCTTGCTGGGGCCGCCCGAGAGTTTCTTCATCGCGGGCGCTGGGGCCGCCATCTTAGATGGCGGGAGTAAGACGAGAACGAGCGTGAGACGGTATCCTTCCCTGCCCCTCTCCTTGGGCCCCAAAGAGGGCCAGCTGGCCGGGCTTTGGGGCGTGTGCCCTGAGGCGCGGAGCGCGAGTGCGGCGATGCGGGGGCTGCCCGGGGCCCCGTCCCCTGGGCTGGGGACGCGCCGAATGTGACCGCCTCCCGCTCCCTCACCCACCGCGGGGAGGAGGAGCGGGCCAGACGCCGCAGCCGGACGACGGGACACGGAGGCGGCCTGGTTCTTCAGGTAGGCGGCAGGGCCGGGCCCTGGATGCTCGGGGAGTCAGGCGTCGGGGCTGAAGGCGCCGGTTCACCCGCGGCCCGGCTTGGGCGGTGCTGACAGTGACCCCCCCCGGCTGTTGGGTGGAGGGCCCGGGCCAGGCCGCTGTCAACCCCGGGTGGCGCTGGAGGGCGGGGAAGCCAGGCATCGGGGCTGAAGGCTCCGGGTTCCCTGGCGGCCCAGCTTGGGCGGCGCTGACAGTGGCCCCACGGCTGCTGGGTGGAGGCCCCGGGCCAGGCCGCTGTCACCCCCGGCGGCGCTGACGGGCGGGGCCCCGGGTCCCGGTATCATGGCCGGCGAGACTAATTCCCACATTCCCACTCTGATTTTCTTGTGTTTTGGGAAAACGTGCCAACGCCACCCGTATACCCGGTGTACTTTCCTCATATTTTGATAATGGGAAAATCCGCCCAGAGCTGCCCGGTATCTCTGTTGTCACTCAGATGGGCTAATTCCTTTCCTTTCTGGTCGCGGAGTGGGGGACCCGGGTTTGCATCTTCTCTCAAGGTCCGTCCCTCAAGTGACACCCTTTTTAGGGAAGACGAGAGGAATCCAGGACGAGAGAAGGAAATGGGTCACTGCCCCGCCACAAAAGCATAGGGGCCTCGCCTAGGGTTTTAAGACTCTTTGGGTTACTAATGAAAGGTTTGCGATGCTTATACTGACGATTGGCCTCGGGATGCATTGGAGTGAAGATCCAGGGCTGTCTTTTGTGTGGCGTTAGAGCCGCCGGGACGCGTCAATTCTGCAGCTGCGCTGCAGAGGCTTTGCAGCGCTAGGCGATGCGCGGAGAGAGGAGTTTGGACTTCGGGAGAGGCGAGGCGGTTGTGTTCATTCATTGTTCTCTTTTCAGGGCTCTGGGTGTGCCCTCTGGTATTCATTCTCTGGTGAGAAGAGTGATAGGATCTCCTAGGTCTCCTAGAGATGTGACTCGGTTCTAGAGGATCGCTTAATCTAAGTAGGGAACGAATTCAGCGCACGTTCACAAAGTATTTCTGCTTGCCTTGTCCTTTGTGGCCTGAGTGGAGGGAGTCTGCCCTCGGTTGGCTCCCGAGGCGTGAAAACAATGCACTGTGATAAGGATGGACTTAACAAATGTTGTGGGAATTTGGAACAACTAGTTTTTCCTGGGGGAGTTGAGGAACCTTGTCCACTGAAGGGGACTTCTGCGCTGAGTTTTGGACTGATGAGTAAATGCACACCAGGTGAGGAGGAAGAGAGAGAGCATGCTCATGTGAGGGAACAGCTGGTACAAGTTAGAAACATGTAGGGGTTGGGGATGAGTTTGGGGAGCAGCAAGTAGTCTGGGGTGCAGGAAGGAAGTGGTGAGAAGTGAAGGTCTAAAAGAAAAGTTGGCTAGATTGTGAAGGATAGTTGAAAATAGTGAACTAGTTCATTTAATTTGGATTATTTTAAATGCACATTGCTAATTCTTTTTTCTTGCTGATTTCTCCTCTTGATGTTGAAGCTGATAGTAACTGAAAAGGTTCACGTTGATAAACCCTAATTAAGAACATTTTTGATAAGTACTTTCTTTGCACATGGTGAATGAACCCAACTCATTTCTAGGGATTCTTGCAGAAGAGTCTTCTCAAGTTATACTTGCTCACAAAAATGTTGACCTTATAGATGTAGTATACTTCACTAATAGTACATTTTAAATGGCTGTTGACAATAAAAAACATGCTTAGTCGTATATAAATTTCCAGATTGTATAAAACATCAGAAGAAGTGTAGAATGTGAGTAGGTATTTTTAGTTTAGTAAATGTGTTTTATATAGTAACCCATTTCTTTGGATTGATTCCATGGATTCCAATTCTTTTATAAAGCCTTTAGCTCTGAACATTATTTCCCCCAAATAGCTGTATTGTGATTAATGCTATGCTAAAGTGATTATTATGTTAACAGGCTTCAGCTGGCAGTTCCTAAATCTTTCTTGGGTTGTGATGCTTCTGTACCACCGAAGAATATTAAGATTCTTTTCTTGGTGATGGAATGGGACTAGACTTTGGGTGGTGAGCACACAATGGAAATACAGATGATGTATTATAAAATTATACACTTGAAACATATGTTATTAACCAATGTTACTCCCATAAATTTAGTGTTTAAAAAATATTCTTTTGACTTGTTTTCACCCTTATGGTTTCAAGGGCTAAGCTGTTTAAATTGCAACAGAAACATTTGACCCAGTTGATTGAATACTGGATACTTGGGAAAATAAACCTGTTACTGTTTCTTTTGTAAAACTTATCTTTTAGGTATGTATTTGTGATAAATTGTAGTGAAATTGCTTAGTCTTGTTAAATTCTTGTCAGTTGAAAAATGTGTGTGCTTTCAAAATCGAAGGCTTGAGTGAAATAAATTAGAACATACTTTATAGGATTTGGTTTAGCAGAAGAAAACAGTGAAAAGCATATTTGGTCATTTATGATGAAAAGTTTCTAAAAGATGAAATGGAAAATGGTTAAACATCAAGTGTTCTGTTACAACTGCTCTGAAACTAGTTGCTTTTAGTTTAAAACATGCCAGTGTGAAATCTGAAATAGATGGTTCTGAAGATTAAACTTCTTGGAAGTTAAATTTTACTTTTCCAGAAGCATTAGATTACTTATTAAAATAGAAAATAAAATTAATAAGTTCATTACTATTTTAAGGAGTCAGTAGTAGATATATAGTCTACTACATTGTAATTTCAGACAAAACTTTGTTGGTAACCTACTGCCTAAAAATAGAAAAATGTTACATGAGGGAGTGCTTTTGTTTGCATGTTAGGAACATAATAGGCCATACATAATAATCTTGGTCTTGGGAGGAGCTTGTTAGCCAAACAACATGCCTTCATGTTGACTTGCAGAAGAGAATTTTAAATATTGCCTTTGAAAGGCAGTGGACTAATGTGACAGTAGGGGGTTTATGAAACCACAAAATCGTGCTTTGACTTGAGGTTTTTTGTTTTTTAAATTGTGCAGAACATGGAAGTCTTATTTCTTCGAAACAAATGACTGTAGTTGGAAGATTGCTCACCTTGAGTGGTAATCAAGGAACACTGGGCTCATTTAGGATGAGGTTGTTTCAGGATTTAGGTTATCTTATTTTGTTTGTGTTTTGTGTGTTCATATATGTGTATGGATGGATAAGAATCCCTATTTAATAAACTGTTCAAAATGTAATACTAGATATTTGAGTTACAATTCAAATTCAGTTAGTATTTTGGGAATGGGGCTAAACTACTTTGTCTGTAATCTGCATGATAGTAAGGGCTGAGTATTCTTGCTTTAAAAGTTGTGAGTAAAAGTTCCTTAATTATATATTAAAATTTTCATTAATTTTACAGTGATTGAATCATTCTGTTCTTCATTTCTCCCATAATACTTGTGTAGCGCTCAATAATTTTAGTAGTTAGCTTCAGATCTGTTAGCCTTTCTTCTAAAATTACTCCTAGAATCTCAGTTTAACCAGTTCTTTCTTTGTTACTGGTTTTGGTCCAGGCTATCTGAAGTCTCTGGCAAATCACAAAGTGTGTTAATTGCTTCACATTCCAAACAGTGTACATAGTTTTTCTTGAGGTACACTTGACACAGTTTTATTTTTAGATCAGATTCTAAGGGATTTTACTGGGTGGGGATTAACAATCCTGAAACTAGTTTAGAATTTTAAAACCTTTGCGATTTAGAGATTATTTACATTTTTGGTTAATGAATGGGAAGCAGCAGGCAATGGCAATCAATGTCTAATTGCTTCTGAGAACTTTGTGGATTCTACTAGTGTCTTTCCTTTCTACTTGTTGGATTTAATTTACTGTCATTTAGTAGCAAGAGTAACCATATTTTTACTGTTTTAGTCAAGATGTTCTTTCCTATATTCTTCCAGTCTGCTATGGAAAGTAAAAGTGGTCTGATTTGTTTTGAAGCTACTAGGCATTCCATTTGGACAAAGTATTTACCTATCTCCATCCACATACATTTCTGTTGAGAGTCAAGCTAGTTAATGTTTAACTCAATATGTCTTTAAAATTACTTGTTTTCATTCTTAAAATGGGTATTTTGGAGGCATCCTTTTCAGATTTGGATAGCTTTTTAACATGCCCTTTAACTAGGTTTGGGATAAATGAAATTCTGAGTTTTTCCTGGAAGAACATGACAGGTTATATATGTGGCAAATCTCATTTTATTCCAAAATTCATTAGGAAGCTCAGAGTCTCTGAGAGAGCCATTTCCCTAGATCCACATAGGTCATTCAGAAAGGAGCTCCTATTTGCATTTAACAAAATTTATTTACAATAGGAAAAAATGGAAGAAGTTCAAATGATCAGCGTTAATAAAATGATTACATAAACTGGGGTATAGCCACTTTGATGGGGCACTGTGCTCTTCATTAAATATGGCATATATGAAGCATTTGTGACATGGAAAATGCTGAACACAAAATTATGGATCTAGAATGATCATAGTTGTATATAAAAACTTAATATAGTGGAATTATTTACTAATAAAGAAAGTATATGCCGATATATTCTCCAATATGTTTAAATCTTGCAGACATTATGTTAAATGAAAATACAGTCAGAAAAGACCACATATTGTATGATTACTTTTATATGAAATGTTCAGAATCGGCAAATGTACAGAGACAGAAAACAGGTTAGTGGTTGCTGGGGGCTGGAGGGAGTGGGGAATGGGCAGTGACTGTGGGGTTTCTTTTTGGGGTGACGAAAATATTCTAAAATTGATTGTGGAAATGGATGCACAATGCTGTGAATGTAATAAAAGCTATTGAATTGTTCACTTTAAATGAGTGAGTCGTATGGTACGTGAATTATATCTCAAGCTATTAAAAAATTCAGAACCTAAACATCGGAAGAAAATACATGTAGATATTTACAGTGGTTTTTAAACAGTAGAAATAAAGAAAATGTTCTTTTTTATACTTTTCATAGTCTCTGAATATATTGCTTTTATAATAGAAAATACATTTAATAATGTTAAAACAGTTCAATTTATGATATGGACCCTTACGTCACTCCATTCAGTTACTGTCAGATTACATTGACAGCTATATTTTTGAGCTTCTTTCAACTACTTTCTACTTCCTTCAGATTAGTTCAGGCTTTTATTTCTATTTGGCTTGACCATTAGAACCTCTGAACTGAACTCTTTCTTCTTCTTCCCACGCCAGTACATCCTCCACATTATGGCCAGATTCATTTTCTTAATGTGCAGATTCTTAAAAATTAAATTTTATTAGTTTTTCAAATAGATTATAGAGTCACCTGCCACAAAATTAAAAGGATACAAAATTATGCCATACAGAGTAATCCTTCCTCTTGTTCTCCAGCTACTCAATTTTCTTTCATAGAGGGAAATATGGGGTTCTTCTCTATCCTTTTTATGATGATATAAGAATTTTCAAGTGTAGATGTGCAAATCTTTTGCAAATCTTCCAAGAGTCTCCTCCATTGCATGTCAGACTAAACATAACAGCTCTTCTATGTCTTGCTAACTGATTCCTCATACTATCTGGAGCATAATTCAGAAACCATTTTTTAAGCACTTACGTAGGGACAGGGTGTTGTCTGTCTCTGTACATTTGCCTATTCTAATGTGCTTGGTACAGGGTGAAAAAGGCAAGTTCTTTCTTTCAGTGACCTTATCTAATGAAGAGAGATTGGCATGATTTCCTCACTTTTATCTGTTCCTCTTTTAAGAACATTTTGAGCACCATCTTCTAAATGTCATTTCCTGATCTTTTTCTCTTCTCACTATTGTTGTTTCCTTCCTTGAACCCTGTCTTAAAACCCTTTGCATTTATTTTTATTGCCTTTATCATATAGTCATTTGTGAGCTTACTGTACAGTAGATTATAAAACTCAAATTAATGTTTCCAACTCAATGTACAGTTCCTTATTTATCAATACTTGTGAAAAAAAATATTTCCCTTTGAGAGGCTGAGGGATCAGCCCTGTGATCTTTGGTGAAAGTGTTGAATCTAAATTCCAATACTTGATAGGTTTCCTGCGACCTTTTATTTAAACTTAAATGGTGTGTGAAAGTACTTTTTTGGTACTATGCACTGTAAACTATCCCACTCTTCTTTTCTTAGAGGACTGTATATTAATCACCTTTGAAATACCCAGAGTTTAGCATAACAGCTAGCCCCTGATCGCAGCTCAATTTGTTGAATATACTGTGTTAAATAATGTTTATTGAGTTGACTTTTTTTGTATAGATGTCTTAAATGTCTGGCTAGACTTAAGGTCCTTAAATGTTTTACTTTTGTTTATAAATCTCCAGTTCTTAAAACTTTGGCTTGATTATATAACAAACATTAACCGAATGAGTTTAGATTCAGAGGTTTATCACCTGTAGATTTAGTTCTTTCTTACTGTCCATCACACACACAAATGGCTACAGTTAAGTACTCAGAACTTTGTAATTTAGGACATCTCTTGAGTTACCTTGCTTAGTTCTCTCTATTGAAGATGTTTGCCTGCTCTGCAGCTCCCTGACTCATTGACTCAAGATGCTGGCTATTCTTTCTGCGTTTGTAGGCTTAATACATGGAAGAAAGTTTTAACCAGAGATAATGAGGGGATAAATGATACTCTTCTACCTTCCTTAACTTTAGTCTGGATTGGAATTAAAGTGGGATTGTGAGAGTAGAGATCATCACCTTCATGACAAGTATTCAGCTCTTTGACACTACAGAATGGGCCTCATGGGCGTGTGTGTGTGTGTGTGTGTGTGTGTATGTGTGTATGGAGGGAGGTGATGGTAAACTATATATAAATAAGCTTTTCCATTTTAACCATATTTGTGTGTACTATTCATTCAGTGGCATTAAGTATATTCACAACATTGTGCAACCATCACCACTGTTTCCAGAACTTTTTCATCATCCCAAATAGAACCCTGTACTCATTAAACAATAACTCTCCATTCTTCGTTACTCCAAGCTTCTGGTAAACTCTTTTCTACATTCTCTCTACATTCATAATTTGTCTATCCCAAGTACTCATATAAGGGGCTTATTTCACTTAGTGTGTTTTCAGGGTTCATCTATATTGCACCATGTATCAGAATTTTATTTCTTTTTATGGCTGAATAACATTCCTGTGTATGTGTTTGTGTGTATGTAATATTTTATCTGTTGATGGACTCTTGGGTTTCCACCTTTTGGCTGTTATAAATAATGCTATGAACATTGGTTTACAAGTGTATGTGTTTAATCTCTGCCTTCCTATGTGTATATGCCTAGTAGTGGAATTGCTGGATCATGCAGTAGTTCTGTTTAACCTTTTGAGCAACTGCCAATCTGTTTTCACAGCAATTGTACCACTTTGCATTCCCACCAGCGTTGCATGAAGGTTCCAGTTTCTTCACATCCTTGCTAAACACTTGTTATTTTCTGTTTTTGGATACTGTCTGTCCTAATGGATATGAAGTGGCCTTAGGCTTTTTTCTTTCTGCTAGTTAGAGCTAATAGGCAAACCAGAAGCTTAGAAATTGACTCTGCATCTAATAGACTTTTTTTCTCCTTTATAAATGTATTCGTATATAATGTTCTTCAAAGAGATAAACTAATTACACAATAACTCATCTTTTTTGAAAAGAATAAAGTTTTTGACAAGCTGGTACATGTAGTTGTTGTAGTTAACCTTTCTTTATACCCACATACCTTTTTAATATTAAATGTATTCAGTTAGTTGATGAAAGATGATTTCAGTTCATCCTGGGTGATAAGATATATTAACTGAAAAAAGTTGTTCAAGAAGATCCCATTTTTACAAAGAAAAATATAAAATATATATCTTTGCATAAAAAAGATACATATGTCCACAAATGTTAGCAAGAGCCATCTATATGTTAAACTTTGTATTTTTCTATATTTTTACCCTCCTTGCCCCATGAACATGTATTCTGTAATCAGTCAATATATCTTTTTAAAGATATATTGGGAAATACAAATTATTGCTAAAACCTGTATGTGTATGTATAACATCTGCATGGGATTATAACATCTGTATGGGATTATAAACATGGAGAAAACACTGAAGAATAACATTAAGCTGTTAAAAAAAAAAAGACTATTAATTTATATGTCATAGGTGCTCTAGGAAAAAAAATAAAGCAGGGCAAAAGTTTTAGAAGGTACTGAGGATGGAGATAGGTTTCTGTTTACAGTTTTTATGTTTATAAAGTCATTAACTATAAAGATTAAAAATGAAAGGAAAATGAAGTAGTGTAAAAAGTAAAAACAACTGTACATTATCAGATTCGTTTCTTTCTAGACTTTTCCTTTATCCTCATTCCTTGGATAGAAATACTTTAGCTTTTGTTTTACCTATGCATCTATCAAAATACTACCCCTTCTAGTTCAAATAGTATAGTGAAATCATCTTTTATTGTCCATATCCTTTTCCACTCAAGCTAAAATGACCCTTCTACATTCTGAATTCTCATAGTAGTTTTCTTGAGACGTTATCTTCCCCCACCATCCAAAAAAGCTGCCACATTTTGTTGTAGGCCTGCTTGTCATCCTGAAAGCCCTTAGCACGGTGCCTAGCACATAGGTAAGTCTTTGGTAAATGATGATGTTTTTTTTTCCTTTACTTTAAAAGCTCCTGGAAGGCAAGGGCCACATCTGTCTGAATTTTATATTCTTCAGCAGCTGGCAATTGAAAGTAGTCTTAGGAACTGTCGAATGAATAGTGTTCCTTATTCTTTTCCTCTCAGTTCTGTGCTAGGTTGCAGTATATAGAGAATCATTCTGGTTTTTAAGATTATATATCATTATTATTTTTTTCTTATTTAAAAAAAATTATTTCTTTATTATGGCGACATTGGTTAATGAAATTCATTAAGTTTCAGGTGTACAATTCAACAGTAAGACATATATATATATATATTACATTGTGTGTTTACCGCCCATAGTTAGATTTCTTTCTGTCACCACATATTTGACCGCTTTTCTCCCATCTACCTCCCCTTCCTCCCTACCCTCTGGTAACCGCTAGTCTATTGTCCATGTCCATAAGTCTCTGTGTGCCCCGTTTTATATCAGTATTTTTATGTGGTAGATAGAGGATTCACTTATTTTATATTTTATATTTCACATCTTTATTTTTGAGGATGGCAACTGCCATTTTTTAAATATTTGTTGATTATGCAAGTTTTGCCACTAAAATTTGAGGCCTATTATGTGGAAAAGATATCAGTGATACAAGGTTAAGTCAGTGTTTCCAAGTATTAACTTAGCAGGGTGAGGTATCGGGTAATTCTTTTATTTTTCTAACCCTTTCACTATGTAGCCCTCCCCACCACCCTCCCCCTCCTTTTTTTTTTTTTTTTAAACTCTGTTGTTACCTGGCCATCAGAATGATCATCCCTAAACCATTTTTTATTTGTGCACTGTATATTTTGGTGCTTGAATTAATGGTATACTTTCTAAATGGGTCTGTTCATTTTTAAATTAGTAGTTGCTGCCTAAATGAGAAACAATGACTGATTTGGAGATGAAAAGTAAAATTTGGGTTAGAAAAGAGTTCAGACAAAGTGACTTAAAATGAAAATAATGAAAAACTAATTTATGACAAGAGTTAAAAATGAAATTGGCTCCAGATGTCTTTCACTGTGAAACTGATTGGTTTAACATACTGTTTTGAACTAGTTAATTTTTAACTTGTATTTAAAATTAATTACCTTTTAAAAAAATTAGAATCTTTTCTAAACTTGGGCAGCTCCTGCGTGGTAATTTTTAGAAGGGTAGAGTGTCACATTTCTTCATGTGTGTTTATGCTGGCCAGTCATCTGATGAAGTTACCAGTTTGTGGTCAGAAATTGAGAAAGAGGAGTGAGGAAACTCAAAATATTGACACACACCACCTTGCAGTGCATCAGAGTGCCCTTTTGGACTGGTTGGGAAACTGTAGCCTAAGCCTTTTCCAAACTAGATACATTATTGTTTTCTAACGTGAATGAGATGACATTTGACTTTTAAGTGTTTGAGCATGTCTCTTCAGCAGAAACTTTTCATGTGTGAGGGTGATTTCCCCCCGCCCCCACTGTTGTGGGACCAATTGAATTAAAAAAAAAAAACTGAACAAAGTACATATTTTCTAAAGGAAACTGGGAAAATCTTGAAAATTCAATCATCCAGTCTCTCAGATAGACCAAAGCGGGCTGAAGCAAGGAATGAGCTTAAGTGAAAAATAGTAATGTGCATAATAAGCACATTAAAATATGAGTATTTAATCATGTTTTTGCTCTGTCACCCCAAACTGTTTTTGTGAGATTTTGATTGCAGTTGAAGAAAATGAATCTATTCTTTCATCATTCTCAATTCTTACAAGTCTTATAGTTTGATCATCTTACAGTTGAGTGTGATTTTTTTTTGTCTAAAGAAACAATTTTTAAGAAAGTCATCTCTGAAGATAAAACCTTACCTGTATTGATTAACTAGTCACTTGCCAATTTTTAAAAATATTATTCTTAATTTATTTAATCTTCCCAACAGCCTGGTGAATTAGGTACATATATCATGATCCTTATTTTAAAGAGGAAGAAGCAAAAAGAAATGGAGTAAATATCCTAAATAACAGGCCACCTACTTAATGAGAGAATAAAGGGATTTTCTAGGTTGATTTGTACTCCATCCTGCATCCTATCTTCACTTCAGAATTTAACCCCTAGGTGTGATACAAATTTACTTTTTTTGTTAGGTTTCCAGGAATGCTCTCTATTCTGTCATTTTATGACTTAAAAGTAGTTCCATTTCCTTCTTATGGGCCTTGTATATTTAACCCCACCTTATTTACTTCCTCAACTAAACTCTGAAATTATCGAGGGCTGAGATCAAGTTCTAAACTAATTTCTCCAAGTATTATTTTTTTGTAGAGTCCTCAGAGATATCCCTTTTGAAGAGTTGTCTTTCCTAAACTTTTGTTGACCTGAGTAAAAATACTTATTTCCATTACTTTTTTTTTCTATAAGATGATAATGAATAAATTTTGCTATTTCTTTATATATGTAAGCTTTTTTTTGGATCTTAAATATTTAATTTAGGGATATAGTTTAAAGTAATACTTTTAGAGATATTCTTTCTAAAATGTTACCCTCTATTACTAATTAATATTTTATAAACTTCTAGGAAATTTTCTGTCACATCTATGTAAAATGTACCCATTTATGTAAGCACTTTGGGCGAGATTGTGGGCTCATACTGAAGCCTTTAATCTAAAGCTGGGGGGTGATTAGGGATGTCTACTTAATGTTTTAAACATTTATCATTTAATGGAAGGACTTCCTTCTCTGGAAAGCTTTCTGTGCTAATTTTGCCAGTTTTTCTGAGAGTGTTTAAAATGCTTGGAATTTTATATGATAGGTAATACTCTGAAAAGTGAGCTTAGTGGAAAGATTTCTAAAATGATTGTATTGGCTTTTGTAATTTTAAAGGTTCATTAAGCAATTAAGTAATCAAAATTGAGTCGACACAAGTCTTTGGAATAATGTTCTGATCAGAAAGGTATTAAAGTTATTAAAAATAACGTACTTAGTTTATTTCATTACTACCATTTCTCCTATTTTGTACTCCCAGTCTGTTTTCTGATTTTCTGATTTATCAGAAAGATACAGTTTTAGAATATTTTAGCTAACCGATTAAAATATAAACTGACATGTACTTCAAATAAAATTGTATACCATATAAAGTTACTAGAGCTACTTTTGCCTGTATTTTGATTAAAGAACAGCAAAATAGGATATTCTACATGTCTCAAGCTCTAAGTTGCTATAAATTGTATATGGCATTTGGTTTTTTTTTATCTTTGACATTAAATCTTGTCTTATTTCTCCTATCTGAAGAGATAAAAATAAGATGCTTTTGAGGAAATGATTGATCCAAGTGGAGAGAGAAGTATTTTCCAAAAAGTTATGCTTTGGTTAATTTTAGGTAATTTAGGATTGTGTTGATGTCATTTCTCAGGTTCCAAGTTATAGACTAAGTGGTTAAAAACAATTAGAATTGCCCCATGCAGACCCTGCTGAGGATCTCTGGGAATATGGAGATAGCTTGTAAATAGCATATGAATAAGATAGTGTACAGCCAGTGTTATTCCCCCAAGTAATGTGAGAGCTAAACATGGTTTTTCACAGTTGATCTGTACTTTGGAACTGGGAACTTAATTTTTGGAACACAGTAGCATAGTGGTTAAGAGTTTTAGGCTCAGAACTCAGAAAAACCTAGGCTGGAGGTTTAAGGGCTACCTAGAAGAGTTTCTCATTATTGTAATCAGTACAACCATCACTGCTTGTATAACAAATGGTAATAGGTACCATTTACTATCTCAGACTAACACTGTATGCTTTTCTCATATGTTATTTAATCCTCCTATGTTAACAAAACATGCCAAGTATAAGAGAAAGAAATACAAGTAAATTAAATTTAGATGTCAGTAAGTTTAAGGCTATTAAAAATACAGACTTTTTATTTAGTGTGTTCAGGTCATTTGTGCCACAGACTTCTAAAGCTCTTGCTCCTAGTTTCTCCTCCTTGCTTGCAAGTGAAGGAGAAACTCAAGGCAGCTAGATAATATTACAACAGAATTTTAACTGGAGGGCAGTGCCTTGGTTATTTGATGTATAGGAATTCTTTTTTATTGATTAATATTCAGAATTAGTGAGTCATGGTTTATAATTTCAGCAGTCTTCTAATTACATGGAGATTTTATTTTATCTACCTTTTTTGGAATGAGGATAAAAAAGAATGGCTTGAAAGAAATTTATAAAATTTTCATTGTATTTGTCTCAAGTCCTTATCCATTTACTGCAGATTATGAGAATTAGCTTTTTGAATAAAAGATTATATTTTTGATATACCCTCTATTCTATATCTTTCAGCGGACAAGAAGTAAGGCCAAGTTAGAAAAAGCAATAGGAATACTAGGATAATGAATTTAAATTGTTATTTAAACATCTTTTAAATATGAAGAAAAATTTAAAGGTATGATATATAAAGTTATATATATATATTTTCCTTTCCTCCATGTACAGGTCTGCTGCATTACTTAAACAATTTCTAAGTACTATAATAGTAACATTACACAGTTAAATCACTGTTATAATATAGCTGTAATTTAATGAGGATCTGAATTTGTTGTCACTAAACCTTTTAACTTCACATTTTCTTCATCTAAAAAGGAAGTAGAAATAGTACCTGCTTTAGTCTAATTTTAACAGTCGTGTGAGAAAGTGATGAGAAGAGCTGAATAAACTAAAGTTCTGTAAAATTGTTAAATTCTCTTGACTGAAGTAAACTTTCTGGAATCAGTCTCAATCACAGAATGCATTGCTTCATTCTCAGAAACTAAGTTTCAGGTAGATTGAGTCTCTTAAAATCTCATTTAAACACCAAAGCGCTGCCTCGTTAGGTATTTTTGCTCTGCCAGTATAATATTTTTAAGTGAAATATGAGACAATATTTGAAGGAAAACTAGAAAACAAAGTTTTTCAGGATGTCCGGTTATAAATACTAATTTCCTGAGGCATTTTTGAAGAAAATTTAAAATGAAGTATTTACATCGATTGTGGTATTGTGTGTATGCTTCTCTACTCAGGGTCAATAGTAAGATTTGTTTGGCTGCTTGACTAGCTGAGGTAGGGAAAGAATGAAACAAAGTAAGCCTTAACTCTTCCTTTGCCAACTGCTTCTTGACTCAGGCAGAAGCTTTTAAGACTTTTTGATTCTTGTACATCAAACTTCTAAAAAGCTTCCTGTATTAATCAGGATTGCTAAAATTGGTTTTTCTTACTGTGGCTCAAAGGAATCTAACCCCATCTTTCAGGAGAAGAGCCGTGTGACAAGAGAATCAATGGGAAATGTTAAGCGACTGCTCTCCTGTGGTCTCTATCTCCAGAAATTGGTATAGTAGCATTTCCAGTCAAACATGTATACTTCAGAATAGGCTTTGAGGTGGAAGATGGACTGTAATGCATAAGACTTAAAATTATACCCTAAGTACTGCTAGTTACATTTTCATAATTGTACTCTTATCAGATTTGAGTTGTCCTGAGGCTGCTTATTAGTATTTTTTATATATGCTTGCTGCTCCCTAATAATCTTGAACCTTAAACATAGTCTTGCTTTCAAAAAAAATTTTTTTGTAGCATTTGGTAAACTCAAAAATAAACAAGATCTCAGGGTTTTGGAAAGTTTGTTTTTAACTTATATTTTATTAATCTGGCACTATGTATTCATTTGTAGAAATGTCTCTGAATGTAACAATTTACTGAAATTATTGTGAGAGCTGGGCCACCGCATGAGAAGGCTGAAATGAATGTGTTGAGTTTAAAATGCCTTTATCAGAACTCAGTATTCTCCTGGATTATGAACAGAATAAATTATACAAGTATCTTTTGTAATATCACTTTGAACAGCTTATTAGGGATTGCACTAAGAAATAACTTGATTTCTTTTAAAATTTTTTAACAATTCAGTTTTCATAAACATAGTGTAGTCCCTGTATTTACTAACTTCTTTATCTAATCCTTAACATGTTTTCATATCTGAGTGTTCCTACCTACAATAACCGGTTTCTCAGCCACATGGAGCTTTGTGTAGACTGGGGCATGAGGATTGCAGCCTTAGCCAACAGAATGTTTGTGATTTCTTTGCTGAGGTCTGAGGGTTGAGTGGTAGGTACTTTGCTTTTACCAGCCATTTGATTTGTTGCCTGAAGACAGCACACACAGTATTACGGAGAGGACTTGTACCTCGTCTTATCAATGTTTAGACTTAAAAAGGTAATTAATCTTCTTTCTTGAAAGTGTAAGGAATTCAGAATCACTGACCTATTGCTTCTATGTAGTCTTACTTCAGAGCTTTCTGCTTGGCATGTAGCAGAAAACTCATTGTCTTTACTGGTGCATGTTCATGAAAACCCTCAGGAATGTATCCCTGGTTTAAAACAATATGAATTTGCTGTAAAAGTTGAGTTTTTCTTACCTTACTATATTTTTGAATTATTCAAGAAGGAGTTTAAGAAATTTACACCATAGCAATTAGTTCATTAGCTGTGGCCTATAAAACTTGTTGACATTCAACAGTCCCTTGTTTTTATTCAATGAGAAATTTGCCTCATTCATTTACTAAAATGGAGAATTATTCTTAGGGCTACATTATGACCTGTGGAGTTTGGCCCATAGTAAATACAGAGAAAGCAGTGACTACTATAGATTATAGAATCATTTGCAAACATGATAGGAAAATGTAGCGGTTCTATCACTGTTTACTTAGTTTTTGCACATTCTGGAACTTGCTGGAAACAGTAACATAATTTTAAGTTTTACTGAATTACTCCTGTTTACTGTTTATAATATTTCTGTATTAGTCTTTAATTATTTATTAACTTTACCCTTAATTACTATTTACTCTTTAATCTTACTGAATGTCTGGTTGGTTTCATGATTGATAGCTTAAGTACACAAAAAATATTTTAAATTAGCATCGAAGAATCTAAATTATAAGAAAGCATTCTTGTTTTGGGACGTGTACTCAGATATTTGGGAATTATTTCCTTTGAACTGAGCTATCCCCCCTACCCTCACCAAATCTGAAGTTCCTCTCTTGTACATTCTTTTGCATTCTGCATGATCAATTCTTAAAAACATTTCTCTGTTTCTTTAGTAGGGACACTATGGTTTAAAACCACTTATTGTTTTCAGCAATGTATATTTAGGACAAATTGGATATGTGGGTAGACAGAAAATGTTTACAATTTAGTGTGACAGATTAGGAACAGAATGGTTTTATTTAAAAAAAAAAAAAAACTGAAGGGAAATGCCAAACAATACTAATAAATTGAACTTTGGAAATAACTCCAGCATAGTAGAATTCCATAATAGCTTCAGTTGGATATTATCAGCCAGTTTTTTTCTGGGATCTGTCTGATGAGCTGTTATATAACTTTAGCTGACTGCCAGTCAACAATTTTATTGTGCCGATTTTATAGTTGTAGCATTCCGCAGTTGTTAGTGTTCTAATTCTAGAGTGTAGCCCCTCAACATAGAGTAGGTCCTAATTGACTGCACTGATTATTTCTGTTTGAACTCAGCACTCATTGGACCCAGATGACAGCATTAGTATTCATTCAGGAAATATATCAAGGACCTACTTATATGCTAGATACTATTAAAGGTGATGGATTTATAGTGATAAAATGAGCTTAATTTCTTGGAGCATACTATCTAGTGGGGTAGGTAGACAATAATCACTGAGTAGGCAGATGACTAATATAATTTCAGAGTATTAGATGTTGTAAAGTATTAATGAAAACTAGAAAGCTGAGTAAAGAGACAAGAATAGTGGGTAGAGGAAGGATACACTTGAGCAGGATGGTCAAGGAGGTCCCTTTTGAGGAGTGACATTTAAGTGGAAACATGATTGACAAGAAGTGAGCTAGCAGCAAGAAATGAAGTGAGTGAGCAAGAGAGGAGTAGGAGATAAGTTGGAAAAGGGAGATAGAAGCCAGGTCATTATGTAAGGCCTTGTAAGTCATAGTTTAAAAATTTGGGTTTTATTTTGAGTGTGATAGGGAACTGATGGTGGAGTTTAGCAGAGGGATAATGTGACCAGATTTGTGTTTTCAGATGACTCTGTAGAGACTAGACTGAGAGGGACTGGAAGTGGACATAGTGACACTTAGAGGGTAAATAGGCAAGATGATGGTGGCTTAATTTAGATTGGCTGGGGTTAGATGAAAGTGATTGGATTTTGAAGGAGGAACTGATATGATGGATAATTAAATATGGTGAGTGAGGAAAAATAAAGGAATCAAGGATACCTTTGTTACTTCATTGTGCTGATAAAACACTTATATTATCAATAACAGAAATATAGCTGTCATGTTAATAATAGCTATCTTGGAGTAAGTGCTCACTGTGTACCAGACATTGAGTTTTGCATTTTTTTTTTTTTTGTAGTTTTTCATTTAGTTCTCACAACAGCCTCTTAAATAAGTTGTGCTCATTTTACAGATGAAGAAATGAAAGCTTAAGTGCGATTTGCCCGGGTCCACACACTGAGGAGGTTATTCAACTACAGGTCTTCCCTGACTTTAAAGCACATGCTCAGTTTATTTAGTAATTCAAAACTACTTGCCAAGTATTCTTCTAGGAGTTAAATTTATGGAGGTTTACAAAGCTGAGTCACTGCTCTCATGGAGTTTAAAAATTTATATTTTGTGTGTTAAAAAAAAATTTTATAAGTGTACGTGGTTTTGTGGTCCAAGTATGTAGGAGGACAATGCTTGCCTGGATGTTGGAATTTTGGTGGCCTTAATCTTCTGGAATGTAGCTTTGATCTTGCAGGTAAGCCCGTGCTAAGTAAAGCCTTTTTGTTACTCAGTAAGGCTAGGTCCATAGGCTCTTTTTCTTCTGTTGTGTTTCTTTACACACAAACTTGATTATCTTTTTTTCTCAAACCAGGTTGTCATGAGCACATGCTGAGGATTAAGGAGTTAATCGAGGTAAATATAGTGATAGAAGTGGCCCTGGCAGAGTACAAGAACTGAGAGACAAAACTCTATGTTACATTTATTATATTAATTGTTTTTGAAACTTTTCCATTAAATTTTGGAGAAGGTTAAATACCTACTCTTTTAAACCTGCAAGTTCTTTGAAGTCATGTTTTATTTAAATCTTTGGTTCTTGAATTTTACTTCATAATAGGTGTATTATAAAAATATTAATTATCTTTTTAACCTCCCTCACTAAGAAGTCTTGAGTAAAATTGTTGGAAATAACAAGTGATTCCAAAATTTGTATTTATGTTGTCAGTAACCAGAGGTTACTCATTATAGCAATTTATAAATTATTAAGAAAAGGTTGTTTGGTATAGTCTAATTGGAAAGCTGGGGAAGCAGTAGTCTATATTAGAAAATTTTAATATGTTACATTTTTATGACACTAGGATCATAGTAAGATTTTAGAGCTGGAAGGATCATTATAGATCATCTCATCCAACTCCATGTTTTTCAGAGAAGATAACTTCAGGTCCAAAAAGGTAGTGACTTATTTATGGTTACGTTTGTAGTTGGTTGCAGAGCTGAGATTTAAACTCGGGTAAGGCAAATTATGTAACTTTTTTGAGTCTTATTGTTAATTGAGATTAACATCTGCCTTAGAGTTATGTAGATTAAATGAAATGGCATATAAACATCTATAAGCTCAGGGCCCACCTCATGGTAGACGCCTAAAAGATGGCTGGTTTTCTTTTTCTTTACCTGTCAAGTCTGTCCTTTTTCTAGTATGTATCATTTTATTTTCTGGAAACTTTATGCCCCTAGTCCTAGTGATAAATGTGTTCCAGAGTAGCAACTGAACAAGAAAACTTCTAGTATCGTGTCCCGTGCCTGCTCATCAGGCTACACCATTGTAAGAATTTTCCCTTGAGATTTGTTAAAGAAAGAACAGCTGTAAGGGCTTAAGAAGACCCATGTTGCTTGTATGATTTGTCATGGGTGGGTGTTGTATGGACAATGGCAATACCTGAGAAGCTTGAAGTTAAATATATTACCTGAATTTTGATTATATAATTTAGGAATATGCACACTAGGCCGATTTAAGGATATTTCTGTTTGTTTCTATCTCTTCATGGTAACTGTAGTTCATATTTTTCCATGAGGAACTGTCAACCTTTTATTTCTTGTTGCAAAACCATTCTGTTTTAATGACATCGACCCCATCCTTAGCTCTAGGGGAGAGCCTGATTAGCTTAAGCCATTCAGTAAAGCCCAGCTATTTAGACATAATGATCTGGTCATAGTGACTCACTAAAGGCTAGTAAGATGTAGAATCATGTTTGGGGCTTCCTTAGTCCATAGAGCTTCCCTGAGAAATGCTGTTTACCTCCTAGACTTAAATGAGGATGCATGTAGTTCTCAGAATGTTTGTAGTCACTCATGTTGTGACTTGGGGGTGTGGGGGGTCGAAGCAAACACCAAGGTAGGTGGAGGAGAAAATGAAACCTGGTCTTTAATGACGTCATTGAGACATTAGACCAAGCCTTCCTGAAGCCATTCTTCTGCCTTTGGTCTTGTCAGTTGAATGAATCAGTAAATTGTTTTTGTTTATGCAGTTGAATTGGGTATTATGTTACTTGTAACCCCAAAACTTAAAGAATAGCACCCAGCTTACTCCTAAACCACCTATACTTCAAATACGCAGGAAGCTAGACCAAGGAACATCAGTTCAGAGAGCATGCTGTCAGGTGAATTACATTCGTCAGGAAGCAGTGGTCGAGCTGCTTGTTTATTCATTTATTCAGTACATATTTGACCTCCTGCTCTGTGCCAAATTCCAAGCAAGGTGAGGGAGCTGAAGATTGGTTCCTGCCCTCAAAGAACTTACTTTAGAGGAGGCAAACTCATGGATCTTTGCTGGATTTATTAACCAGCCCCAGTTGGTTATGTGCATCACCACTGCCTTCAAATCAGTTCTGGCTTACTCTTTGGTTCTGATATTATCATAATGTCATTACTATAGTATATTTTTATACTTGAGACCTACATCAAGTTAAGATTCTTTCTGACCAAATTATGACAGTAAGCTGGTGAGTTTTGATAACTCTGTGGCAGCGTGGTAAAAATAAATTGGGATCCTTGCCAAGGCAAATTGTAGTTGGCTCTTTTCTGATTGAGATGGAGAAGCATTTGCAATGCTGGTCACTAAGTACCAGCCTCCTTTAGTCTGCTGTATTTTCTGAATGGTCGAGACCATGTCTGGAACTACTGATGCTATGGGCTCTACAACGTTATTTAAGCCTTGAGAGTCTACTGTTAGCCAGTCATCTGCTTTTTTCACAGGCCACAAAGGGCTGTTTACAGCAAATTCATTGGTACGAGCACTCCATCTTCTAGGACAGGTGTCTCCAACCCCCAGGCTGCAGACTGGTACCAGTTGGTGGCCTGTTAGGAACTGAGCTGCACAGTAGGAGGTGAGCAGTGGGCTAGCCAGCAAAGCTTCATCTATATTTGCAGCTGCTCCCCAGCACTAGCATCACTGCTTCAGCTCCACCTCAGATCATCAGGCATTAAATTCTCATAGGAGCCCTGGTTCCTGATACCAGAAAGGCTATTTAGCATATCATTAATTAATGTGGTCATCTGTTTTTGTCCGCCAGGTAGTCTCTGTTACTTTAAGTTAACCACCTGTGTGGACTCGGGCAATTCTAATGGTTTCCATTTAGCATGCCCAATTAAAACTGACCTGAGGGTGGACTTACATGATTTCTGTTATATTTTTATTAGATTGGGGAAGCAATCCCCAGTCAGACGTAATATCCCTCCCTGTAATACATTCAAATAGAGGAGATGTGACTACCTCGCACAAAATCTGTTCAAAATCCGCAATTTTTCTACAAACTTTTAATTCCATCAATCCTTATATTTATTACTGCAGCCTCTTTACATTACTAGTGTAACTTCAGCAACAGGTTTTGGTTTTACAGTGCATTGGGTTCCTGTATCATGGAGTTCCAGAAAAGTTTCTCCTACTCGTGGCCATTTTACCCACATATGTGCATATGGCCTTGGGTTCCCATCTGGAGGTGAGGACAGAAGACTGTGGCCTTGATTAATCTTCCTAACCATCACCCCAGGGAATTCCCGGTCAGATTTCTCATTTTACTTGAGTAAATAGAATGGATCGTTTGGGGCCCTTTAATGTTGGGGGATCAAAAGGGGTTCCCATTGGTTCACTCAGTCTCTGGTAGTGCTTCATCAGCACCTTTGTTTCAACTCCATCAGTGTCCACTTTATTCATCCTATTTTTCAGTAACCATATGAAGATTTCCCCTCTGTTCAGTCTGTCAGTGGTTTTGAGCTTGAATTCTATTCTTTTTTTTTTTTTTTTTTTTAAGGCAGATTAGGAAGTATTAGATACCAAACTGAGATCTTTTCCTTATCATAATCTTTGATTGATTTAGTATTATTTTATGTTTTGTTCACAAATCCTCTAAAGTCATTTTGTAGGGCCCATGCTTTGGAGATACCCTGTGCTGCTAGACTGTTCAGGTTGTTCAACCAACTAGAATATCTCAAGACAGCACAAGTCTAACCACTCCTTCTACAAGGAAGGATGTACTTAAAGGGCTATAGAATCATATAAAACTTAAAAAAAATATGAGCTGTTTCCTTCTCTTCTCTCTCCCTCTCTCTTTCACTTATCCCCACCGTCTCTTTTTTTTTTTTCCCTCCCTCCCTTCCTCTCTAAAGA
Source organism: Rousettus aegyptiacus (assembly GCF_014176215.1). NCBI lineage: Eukaryota > Metazoa > Chordata > Mammalia > Chiroptera > Pteropodidae > Rousettus > Rousettus aegyptiacus. The sequence continues at coordinate 122,088,410 of NW_023416307.1, read as the reverse complement.
AAAAGCCATTATGTAGGTAAGTATTATTGGTGGTGGTTTGAGGTTGCTATAAATGGTCACATAATTATGGATTCTCTTCCTGATGCATATTTGTCATTCAGGAATTTCCCTCCTTTGGCCTTCAGGGGATTTCCTTTGCTTTTTTTCAGTAATAATGCCCTATTTTCTATATTCCAAATCTTTTTCTTGCTCGATTTCTTATGCATGTAACAAATTCCTTAAAGAGATCAAAAAGGGTAAAATTTTTGTAACTACAAATGTCAGAAAATGTATTCCTACTCCATCGATAGTTTTATTGATTATTCTAAATTGGAGATAATTTTTCTTCAGAATTTAGAAGGCTTTTTTCCATTTTAGCTTTCTGTGTTGAGAAATTTGAAGCCATTCAGATTCCTGGTCCTTGGTATTTTTTCTCTAGAAGTGTATATAATCTGGTTCTCCATTATTATAAAATTTAGTGTGCTAGGCGTTCGATGAGCTCTGTTCTGATAACTCCAGTTAATCTGATAGCTCAAGTAATTTAGTTGGGCTTTTTCCTCCATGTGTTTTGGTCTTTATCACCCATGTTAGGGGCTTTCCTAAAATGTTTGGTAATCTTTGGCAGTCTGCTTATTTTTAAAAGAATAGGATTAAACAGCTGATGGGATCTTTGGATTAGATTTATCTTTGAGCTTCATTTTAAGGTAGGGGAACTCATGTCAGCTTCTTCGAGCCTGGTTGCCCAGCTATGGAAGAGGCTGTTGGTCTTTGCATTCAAGCATTCAATTAACATAGTTTTCAGAATGGCATCCGTGTTCTGAGCTGCACCTTAGTCTAGAGGCCTTCTATTTTAACTTTCCAGGAATAAAAGTCATTAGGCCTTATTGGAAGTGTTTCAGAGAGCTCTTGGATACTAGGCTGTTGAGTTAAATTTTTCTTGGAAGGAGTATAATCTCACTCAATATGTAACCTGAAGTTAGAAAGCTGACCTGATATGAAATTCTTTTAAAAGTTACACCCACTGGTGTTGCCTTTATCAACCTGTATCTTTACCCTTTCTAAACTTTTAGAACCCTTTGTTACTTCTAAGAAGTTGAAGTAGCACAAACCCTTTTCCGGGTTATCCCTCCACTTCCTCCCCCCTCCAAAAAAAAAAAAATCTGAGAAAATAGTGACAAATTGCTTCAGAAAATAAGCTTATCTTAAAAACAAAAATTCACCCAAGGCCAATTTAAAAATATTAAAAACATGACAGTAGCAGTACTCATACATAATTCTTACCTTTTGACCTAGTAATCTCCTGCCTAGGTTGTTAAGCAAAATACCTGTGTTCTCGAAGTTGTCTATTTCAGGTTCTCTGTTAGGACAAATGAGGTACACCATTGTTTTGTATGATGTGTTCTGATTTCAGAGATTTTAAAATTTGAAAAAATGTGTGACTTAAAAACAGGTAAGAATAAATTACAACACAACAGAGTATTAGGGAAATAATTATCAAATATTTAAAATTAAATTGGAAACAATGTAGCATAGGATTTGGCTCAAGAATGTGATTGTGCATACACATGGACTAGGATTAAGGCAACAGCTAACTCCATAGACACTGTGATCAAATAGCAAAAGGTCCATAACTCAGCTAGCAGGACTGCCCCCTTCATGTAAATTTGGAGAATCCTCTTCCTCCAGGTTGATGGTGTCTGTTGTGTTCCAGGTACAAAGCTTAGTCAATGAAGCATGGGCTATGGGCTAAATTTCTAACTTGTCTCATTACCTATGTTAGATGTCCTATTGTAAGGCAAAAACTATAACAATATCATCTCTAATATTACAGTACTAAGGGCCTTATAAATATTAATTGAACAATTTTCATAAGTCAATGAAATATTATCCCTTTTTTTACAGTTAATTCTTCAGCCCAGACATCATCTTAACTCCTCCATAATTATATATCTATTATCTATGTATTTTATTTGCAATATAGTAGCTGGAGCAGTCCTTTTAAGACCTGAGGCATATTTTGTCTATTCTGCTCAAAACCTTTCCAAGGCTTTGGTTTCTTGTTTCACTCAGTAAGAGGCAAAGTCCTTACAGTGAATGACCTACAAGGCAGTATGTTATTTGCATGTCCTTTCTCTCCCCAACTGTACTCTCACTTCACTGAACTTTATGATCTCTTTGCTATTCCTTGTACACAGGGCACTCTTGCGTTAGGGTTTTTGCTGGCTGTTTCCCCAGCTATTTGCAAGTCAAAATCCTTGACTTCCAAGTGTTTGCTCAACCCAAGCATCTAGAGTAGTTCCTGGTGCATAGTAGGTGCTTAGTAATGTCTATTGCAAGAGTGATTGAGTGAGAAAATTGTCGTGGGGGAAGTTAAGCAATTATGCAGAAGGCCAATAAAAGACAGGGATAGATTTTGAACTGATATCCATGTATTGTTCTAATATTAGAAAATGATATAAAAAAATGTTTCAGGATGATAAGGTTATGGGTAACCTTTCTGCTTTATCCTTCTCCCTAAATTTAATTCTTATTATCTAATATTTTAAATAAAAGTGTAATTTTTAAAAAGTTAACCAGAGTGGAAGGAAAGAGACAGCTATGAGGAAGCTAGAGCAGGCAGCCACAAGGTTGAAATCTGGTACTTCATCTGAGCATTAGCTTGTCCCAGAAATAGACTGATCTTATCTACCTTAAGAATAAAGAACAGTGGTGTGATAAAACCTTGGTAAAACTTGCAAGTGCTTTTCACCTTAGATGTTCTGTCAGTAATCTCATTTCTCTATCTTTTTATGTAACCTTGGACAATTTCATTTAACCTTTTTGCTCCTCTGTTTCCTAATCTCCAAAATCAGAATAATAGTCTTTCTCATAGAATTGTTGGGAAGATTAAATGAGGTACCGTATGTAAAGAACTGGAACATGATGTACATACTAAAATGTGAAGGGTTCAATGTCATTATTGTTGCTGTTTGGTACAGAATTTTAAGAAATTTATTTTCTGGTGGACATACCTTGTTGTCTAGTGAGTTTTGGCAGGTGTCAAATTAGAGAGCAAACTACTGTTGTTATTGTTTAGATAGCCAATCAGTCTTTGTTAAATATTTGTGTTTTTTAATGGATGCTTCTTATAATTTTATATTACATCTTAAAAGTAGCCATTTTCTTAATTTACATAAATTTTAACATTTAACATATTGTGGCTCTTATACCTACCATTCCATTGGTTTTGAAGTCGTGGTTGAATAATTCCTGTGGGTCAGGTGTCATGCTAAGTTCTGGGAGAACAAGGGAGAACAAAGAAGACATGTAGACCATCCTCAAGGAGCAGGCAGGGAGGCAGATATGTACATAAATAATTACAGTACAAGTGCTGTTAATATATATGAATAATATAAAAATGAAAAAAAGGAGGGAGTAATAAATTATGAATAGGAAGCAAAGAAGGGAGGCTTTATGAGGGAGAATTTCAGGTACTTTAACTGAAAAACATCACAGAGGACCTAAAGCCTCAATAGAAGCATACAGAATTTACTGAGGGCCTGCCCTCAAATAAAGACTTCCTTCCACAAACCCACTTTGTACCTTTTAGGGTTTTTGTACTGTACAAAGATTGGCTTTCTCAAATCATTTAGAAGAACAAGGAAAAAAAGTTGTAAGATGCGTACTATAATCTTTGTTGTGTATTCTTTGCAGAAGGATTTAAATTTAGGAGGGAGTCTGCATTAAGTTCATTGAAATAGAGTTAACACCACACTCTCATCTGGTATTTTATTTGAAAGCAGAAGAGAACATCATCTTAGCAGGCAGGAAACGGAGGCCCCATAGTAACAAAGATCATTCTAAGAAGCAGTGAATGAGAAAAGTAGAGGAAGGGCTATTAAGAGAGGTAAAAGAAGTCAACATTGGGCAAAAATAATTTGGTAAATGAGGCAGTATAATGTGAGAACCACGGGTAGATAAGTTCCATGTCTTAAAAATTTCGTATTAAGTTAGTGAACCACGTAACCTAAGAGATTGGTATCAGGTTACTCTCTCTGTCATTAGAGGTCTTCTTAGTAAATTTGAATGATAAAGTCACAAAATAAACTAATGGTACCTCAGAAAAGAATGAAAACTTAATATACAGAGTTTTTTTGAGTCCACAAAGCAAAGAAATACATGAAACCAGAAGAATTACATGAAGTAGGGGAAATGACTATTTTTAAATGTGATGTAAGGTGGAATTAGCACACACTGAGATCGGTAGAACTAACAAAGACACTTTAAGACTAGATGGGTCCTTAAAAAAAGTGATCATTTAAGTGCAGGAAGATGTATTTTGTGTAGATAAATGCCTTTGGAAATCTATGCAAACTCTTCTAAGGATTCTGGACTTTAGAATTATATACAGTAGCTTTCAAACTTAGTGATGATCCACACTAGGAAATACTTTTTATTATGTGTGTGTACCTGAATCAAAGATTTCTCAAAATAGTACTTACCTGTACTATGTGAGTTACATTTTGTTCTTATTTTTAAGAAAGCTGGCTATGATTCACTAAAATGGTTTCCTGACTAGTAATAAGATGGGTCATACCTCATAGTTTGAAATAGTGCTGAGTTATACTCTAGGAAAAAAGACTTGAGTTTTTTTAAGTCTTTCTTGAAAAAACTGTCCATTATAAAGAAGAAGGAGCTTACTCTGTCTTTGTTTGAAACTCTTTTGGGTGCTTATTTTAGTTACACCACAAAAAAGGGCCCAAAGAAGGCAACTGAAATGGATCTCAAGATAGTCTATCAGATTTTTCAGGGGCTTGGCCTCTGACTCTTCAGTCCTCTGCTGCATAATTCAGGGTTGTGTGTCTTTCTACTTACAGTTATTTGTTTTCTTCTAAACTCAGTACTATTTAAAATTTATAAAACCATCTTTTAACTTAGATATAGAAACTTGGATAGATCTCTAAATTTCTAAATAGGAATATTCATGTAGAGAATAAATGAGGTTATTTTCATTTATGAACTATGATAGTAAAGATGGACATTTCGGTATAGAAAAATAAAGCTTTGGAAAGAGTTTAGAGTATGTGACTGAGTGAACAACATGTCTTCCAACTCCAGTATGGCAGGATAAAGCATGAAGCCAGTAAAAGGCAAACTTTTTGATGAAACTATGGAACCTACCTCCCTCAGAAATAATGTTGGCTAGAAGTAATAAATTCAGAGCAATTTAGATGAACTCATGATTTACAAATATAGAGTGGGCAACTACAAAAAGCTGAGAAAGCTAGTAGTTAATGAGTCAGATATCCTTACCCTTAGGGTCTTTCAGAGACTGACTTTGTGGTTAGGCCCATTGTGGCAATTCTTTAGTGTAGCCAAAGTGGGGAAAGCAGAGTAGGGTAGGATCTAGGCTTTTTTGATTTCTGAGGTGTTCTTTGATGCTAGGGATAGGATGGGTAGAGGAAGGTGTCTGGAGTGCAGAAGGAAGCAGCTTGGAACTAGTTTAACCTGAATTCTAGAATAGGCTAGAATAATTCATATGAAATAAATCGTAGGCTTCCTAAATAATTTATAGAATATAGCTATCACATTAAATGAAATTATGACTATGCCATGTCTGTTCTTCTAAAGGTAAATGTTTAGTTTGTAGAATACAAATTCTCAGGCTATTTCACTAAATTAAGTGTTTAAGATCAGGGAATTTTATAATAATAAAGCTACTGTTTTGTATATGTGAAGAGAGTTACCTAAAAAAGTATTATTTTTATCATTGCACTTTTACATTTGGATTCCATATAAACTTTTTGTTAGCAAAGTTGTCTTCAAATGGCATATTTAATAATCCTGTTTTGAAAACACACTTTTATGTAAGGGTTGAATACCAAGAAGTATGAACATTTCATGAACACTTTAAATTTATTTTTTTTCTTAATGTTTGGTTTACTTTTGATACTATACAACATGTAAAGTCCTTTAAAGTATTTTAAAACGTATTGGTGACAGATGACATTGGCCCCATTCTTACATTATGGAAAATAATTTACAGTTTAAGCAGTGATGTCCAATAGTTTTTCTGCTTAAATATGAAAGTTTAAAATACTCCCTATTTAAAGCTTTCAAGTTTCTTTTTAAAAAAGTTTGCTCAGGGAAAACAAAGTAAAATTTTTCATAATGTTAGATATTTTTCTAGACAAAAAAGTCTAGATATATATTCTTTAAATTAACCCTTTAGCTTGTGTTTGTAAACCAGTCTTGCTTTAAATTGTTCTAGTTTAGTTTCAGGGCTTTGACTCTGAAGTAGTTCACAGTTTTCGATATTAACAAACAATGGTGCAGTAAAAATATTCCTGTGTATTTTTGTAGTGCTGGGGTTTTTTTTTGTTTTTGTTTTTTTATCCCCTTGAAAGCTAGTCTGTCAAATGGTATGTAAATTTAAGTCTTTAAATAGTTAATAGGCACTATTAAATTGTTAGACTGTTGTGGTTTATACTTCTACCAGCAAGTATAATGAGAGGTAGATTTCCTCAAGTGCTTCTGATGGGTGTTTTCAGTCTTTTACTTTTTCTAAATTTGATATTAAAACTAGTCTTATTTTTAAAATTTGCATCTCAAATGTATATACATACATTTGTGGACTTTGTGCTTCCCTTCTGCGAATTTAATTACCTGTTTTTTTCCTGTGGCATTTTTCATCTTATTAATTTTCAGGAGTTCTTTGTATATCAGGAATAGCAATCCTTTAAAGGGAGATATGTATCTCTTTTTTTAAAATGATTAATTTCTTCCAACATAGTGAATTTTTCCATTCATAAGATAATTTATTTCTTTTGAAACTTTTCTTTGGAACTTTGAAAGATCTTTCACATTCAGAAGCTGATTTCTACTTTGGACTGTCTAGTCGCAGTATGTCTCTAGGTGTATATATATTTTTTGACTTGGAGCATTTAGTCAACAGATTAGAGGGAGCGATCACAATACTAGAGTTAGATTTACATTTATGTTACATCTCCGTTTACTTTTTTTTGTTTTTACATTTACATTTAAGAATAGTTTAAATGGGGCTTCTGAATGTCTCCATTTAAGATTGATGTTGCTGCTCTATGGTTTTTAGAAGATAGGGTCTTTCTTGTTTTCTGACGTGTACCCTTGATTAAAGAATACCCTAGCATAGAGCTTCCTATGTGATAAACAGGTTAGAGGTGTATTCATCAGTCCCAGGACAACTGGTAGGGTCCTTGGCCTTCCTGAGCTTGTCTGCTTACATCAGCATGCCTTACAAAAATTTTGTTTGACGTGAAAAAGGTTGGAAAACACTGACTTAGCATATTGCTTAGCCTGTAAGTGATCTCGATGTAGCATAGGAAAAAAATTATGAGTGATAAATAATCTAAAACTTGAGAATTAACATAGGTTTGCTTTTGTCACTTTTTAACAGCTATTATATTATGTTCTCTACTAAGCACCAACACTTATTTTTTAAGTGCCTATAAGACTTAGAATTCATTATAAAATAACTATGTTTTTTGATTTAAGCTACATTAAAGTTTTGTGAGGGATTCTTTAGCCAATAGATTATATAATATAGTCTTCCTCCACAGTTAAATACAGAATTTATTTTATTGCAGTTTGTCTTTTGCTGAATGGCAGATATTTTTTAAAGGTGTACTACAAAATGGAGATTTAATTCATATTTACTAGGTCTTTTCTATTACAAGAATTATAGTTTTGCATCATTATTCTGGTTGCTAACTTATTCAGTTAATGAATATTTATGTGTTTTCATGTTCTAGGTACTGTATTTAGGACAAAGAATAACAGCAGTGAACAAGATTGGCAGAGCTTTGCCCTCATGAAACTGAAGGAGGGCTAGGGTACTGACCAGAATCTGTAAACAGTTTAACGTGGTATAGTAATAAGTGCCATGAAGAAAATAAGACAGAATTATTTTTTGATAGGGCTAGAGGAGCTAGGAAAACGTCTCTAAAGAGATCTTTTAGGTTAAGACCTTAAGGATGGGAAAAGGCCAACTTGCTTGTTTCTGGAGGTGTCAGCCTTCTAGTTGAAGGGAATAAGAAGTTCAAAAGTCCCGAAGTATGAAGCTTGGCATGTTCAAAAAGGAGTTTAACTTTTATTCTGAGTCTTAAAAGGGAGGGACACAATGAGTTGCATTTAAAAAATTGCTTTGGTTGCTTTATATTTGTAGATCATAGGAGCCAACATCATTTTAGGCTAGTGAGATGCTTAGATGAATTTTCTCTCTCATCTTTTTCTCTCTCATCTGATTGTGAACTTCATCTCTTCCTCTTTAGTTGGTCAAAAAGATCTAGGGAAAATAGGAGATTTAGGTGCCCCTAAAAAGCGACCTCATGGTAACTGAGGGATAGAGCTAGGAGCGTATCGGGGCTCAGGTTTAAGCACCAGGGGTGGAGGCAGTGTGTCATGGCCCTTCCACTGTGAAGGCTATGGGATCTTGTCCCACCCCTCTCTCCTTTACAGAAATAAGATAGGCTTATAGAAGTTTATAGTGTAATAATAAGATATAAGAAGCAAGAAGGAAGAAGGTAACATACAAAAAGTAGAGATTTCTCACAATTCTGCTAAAATAATCAGTTGATACTTGTTTATTAGTCCACATTTTCTCACCTGTGATTCTAGATCTTCCTTCTTTCTAGATTAATATTAAAAGAGTTTAAGCTGTGCTTTTCATTTTTGTCTTGGATAGCTTTTTCCCATTTGTGCACACACAGATCTACTTCATTTATCACATGGCTCTTAACACAATCCTCTGTTGTTAGGTATTTGGTCTTTTTTCAATTTTTCAAGGGTATAAACAATAGTGTAATGAAACTACTCGTACAAATATCTTTATACACGTATACTTCTGTAGGATAAATTCCGATAGAGAATTGAATTACTAGATCAATCTTTAAGAACATTTAAAAATTTTAAGTTATTACTATAGTCTCCAGAAAAGACTGTTTGAGAGTAAAGCCCTGTTGTGATCTTGAGTAACTCTGTAAAGCTCTTTGGTTTTCTCAACTGTCACCTAAGAATAGTTAATATCTATCACAACTTCTTGATTCAGAGATGTGATGTGAGAAAGAGCTTAGCACATAGTGGGTATTTAGGCAGAAACTTTTGGTTGAAAACAAGAATTTTAAATTAAATGGTCTTTATTTCTAGGCCATTCAGCTCTGATTAAGTGTATTATATATGAGAAGGTACGATTCTGGAGTCAAAGCTGCCTGTTTTGAATTCCAGCTCTGCCACTTAAAGCAGCTGTAACATGGGGCTATAATTCCTGTCTAGAGTATCAGTCTAAGGAATAGGTTGGATAATATGAGTGGAACATATGCAGTATTACTGCCTCATAATAGTAGCACCTAGTAAATGGTAGGTATTGTTAATAAGACAAACATTTCTGAAGGAGGAAGGCTTGAAAAGGATGGGATTCCTTGTCAACTTCACCGTTTTCTCAAGAAAGAAACAAACCTCTGACTTCTGCAGGTTGCTGATCCCCAGTCAATGCCAGGGCACACTTTATGTCCTCACTGCAGAGTATCTGACTTACTGTCATTGTATGACTATCTGTGGACTTCTATTGTAGTTTTCTTTTTGCCTAATTAAAACGTTTGGTTATTTTTGGTTAGATGATTGTCTCTGCTTGCTTCTGTTTATAAGCTTTGTTTCTTACCAAAACGGAACTCTGGTGGAAAGTTCATGAGCTTTAACTTTAAACAGATATAGAATCTGGTTATTTTACCTATCACCTTGGTATACTTGGGCAAGTAGCATGATTTTTCTGTGCCTTCTTTCTTTAAAAAAGAAAGGGTACATGGAGGAAGGGATTTAAAATCTTTTGGATTCTTAAACAAATTAAATGAGATAATTTATAAAATGTCTAATACATTCTAGAAGCACTAATTTTCTTCCTTGAAAACAAAATTATGGTTTACACTTTTTAAAATTTCTCATAGTGCTAATATGTTACTCATACTCAAGGATAGTTGCTCATACTTAATATACAATAACCAAAGAAGAGAAATTTAATTGAAAAAGTATTAAAGTAAAAGTCAGGAAACCTGGATCATGTTTCAGGTTGGCTTTTAACTTGTGGTATAACCAACCCTTGATAAGTCTTTTGATCTTTAGTCCCCACTTTTGCTAATTTTTGAGTTGTCTATGAAATGTTTTATGGACATATACCCATATAGAAGTTTTCTGATTAAATTATTTAAGCACAAGATATCACTTATAAGAAAGCCCACATATCACTATTTTCACAATTTATATATTGTGTTGTTGCATTAATGGCGTTTGTTTTAGAATTACAGTTATTTGTCTTATTTACCAGGTTTTTAAGTACTGTGTAAGCTGCATCAATGGAGCACATACAGGGGGCCTGGAAGACGATCAGCAATGGTTTTGGATTCAAAGACGCAGTGTTCGATGGCCCCAGCTGCATTTCCCCCACAATAGTTCAGCAGTTTGGCTACCAGCGTCGGGCGTCAGATGATGGCAAACTTACGGACTCTTCTAAGACAAGCAATACTATCCGTGTTTTCTTGCCAAACAAGCAAAGAACGGTGGTATGTGAACATTCCTCTCAGAAAATTGAGCCATTCATCCCCCTATAGAAAACATTATGGATCATATTACCTACCTTATAAACAGGAAAAATCTTCACTGTCACATAGGGTCTTTATTAATTGGCTTTCCAGTTGCAGATTTTATTGCTTTATATTGCTATTTTCCTTCCACATCCCCTATTTTTTCCCACCTCCAGCCTGCCTTCTGTTATGATGCTTTCCTGGTTGAAACAAAAAAGCGAAGTTATGCTAATTTTGTTTGGGTGGACATTTGAGAAAACCTTAGTTCAAAACTTCTATGCCTCCTCCTTTCCTATTTTCATTCTTTGTGTAAAATCAGGATAGTGTGTTTATTCTTTGTATCTAGGTGAGGCAAGATTCAGAGATGGGGAAGTCCAGTCCCAGGTTTTCTCATTTTGTTTCTAACACTTCCATTCTCCCTAGTTTACTAATAAATTCCTTTATACTTCTTTTGTGAGTGTGAGGGAAAGCTGAAGACTGCCTGGTGCTGTTCTGGGTGTTATTTTGGCTATCTTCTCCATCCCCATCTACTACCAGTTTGCCTGGGAGATTAGTAAACCTGGTTTGGCATAATGATTAAGTGTATGGACCTTTAAGACAACCAGGCCCAAATTTAAACCCCTGTATTTCCTTTTATTAGCTGTGTCATCTAGACAGGTTATATAATATTTTGAGTCTCATGTTCCTGACCTTTATGAAATGAGGCTCATGCTGATTTTATTGGCTAATTCATGAGTAAAATGGTAGCTATGATTATTTCTGAGTTTTTTTTCTATCTCTATGTAGTTGTTGAGAGCCTTCATTTTGGAACCAGGAATTTGGAAACTTGATTTCTTCTACAGTTCAGAAAAAGGTTCTGGCTGAGAAATTTAGTTTCTCCTATTTCTTTGACCAGAGATGGACCATCTATCTCTGGAAGAACCAGTTTTTTTTTTAACAGGCACCCAGCTTCAGGGGAGCACTGAAGGAGAAAGGAGTCACTTGACTGACAGTACCACCAGTCAGCTGTTTCTGGTCATCCTTAGGTTGTTTCACTGCTGAAACTCAAAATAACTCTCATCATTACTTAGTGGACTCCAGAAATTAGTCAGATTTAACTAATTTCAACATGTCTTCATGGGGAGTTGTAGAGAGGAGAATTACAGGATGTATATCTGATTTCAGTTAATTTTAGAAGTAATAATTGGTAGTTGCTTATTCTTTGAATATTTCTTATTTGTTTCATAAACATATTTCTGACTGTTGCTGCTGCCACTCCTCTCCTCCTCCCCTCCCTTCTCTGTTATGATAATGATGGTCACGATGATGATGAGTGATTGGACCATAGCTGAGGACCATTAGAACCACCTGACAAGCAGGTTAAAATACAGATTCCTAGGCTTCATTCAAAATTAACTGAATCAGAATCCTTAGGTGTTAGAGGGGAGAGGTTGGGTGTCTGTATTTCACAAGCCTCTTGGATGATTCCACTGACAACCACATTTGAGAACCCTGCTAGATTAGAGGACAAAGAACCATCTAGCTCTTGGAGTCTGTTACTTTTAATGAACGCTAATGATATAACACAGATAATCACTTTGCAGTTTTTAAAGCACTACTGCACACTATTTGATGCAGGTCATGATAGTGTGTGTTTCTTACTCTTCGTTGTCCTCTTTTTTTTTTTTTTTGAGTTGACCTCACAGATTGCAGGAACCTTGTCAGTTTACAGTCCTTTATTTTTTATTTTTACACCTACAGCACCTGGTCTTCCTAGGTGGTCTCCCATCCAAGTACTAACGAGGCCTGTCTCTGCTTAGCTTCTGAGATCTGATGGGATTGGGCTTGTTCAGGATAGCCTGGCAGTAGACATTGTCCTTATTCTTAAAGTCTTATCTTTATAGTTCAGTTCAGATCATTATATTTCACTTTACATAGTAGTTTTGTTTCTGAAAAGCTGAACGTTAGTGGAATCTTTCTAAGAGTATCGCTACTTCGAGAAACTTTAAAATAAACTTGTTATGGAACATTTTAAATGAATGTTTTAAAATATTTTAAACCTTCAAAATACAGACATCCACCCACCTGCCTTTAAGAAGGAGCTGGGTTGGCCACTGTTAGCTTTTACACTTTCACCAATAGGGGAAATCAACTGTAGACAGTTTGCAAGCCCTGCAGATTTACATTCTGCTCTCCTTACTGGCCATACTGACTTCTAGTTGCCCTACTTTTGACTAACTTTATTGACTTTAAAAACAAAATGTATAGGGCTTTTATCAAAACTCTTAAGATCTTAGTTGAAAGTTTTGTATGGCCACAGTTATTAGCACCCTGGGTACTCACACTTTCTACTAGGCCTCTGAGTTACCTATCTAGCTCTTGAGGATTGGGCACAGGAGAATTGTAGAGGACTTTACTTTGCTAAAGTTACCTGGAATGCTACACATATTTATTTAAACTTGCATTGGGGTTTATCCTTATATCAGGGCAGAAGCTCTATTTCCTCTACTTCCTGCTTGCTTTCACTAGTGTGAAGTACATATGAGATGGAATTTTTGTTAGGAAGATCAATTATTTTGTCAAACAAAGGTCAAAATAGAAATTTTTGATCAGCAAAACTCATGTTTGTTTATAGACCATTCTGCTTATTTTTCTTTTTGGTGGATGTTCTTGCTTGCACGTACATTTCAGTAAACCTAACGAATTAGAAAGGTGTAAAGGGAAAGTTGATTATTTTCTCTCTCCCAGCCACTCTCCTGACGTTAATAGCTAGGTGTATATCTTTGCTCTCTCTTTCTTTCTCTCTCTCTTCCCCCCTTCTCTTCCTCCCTCCCTCCCTCTCTGTCTCTCATGTGCCCCACCCTTTAAATAATCTTACTCTTTGTATTATTTTGAAAAATAATTTTCCCCCAATTAACATATAGGCACCTCTCCCTCAAAGTCGTTATGAGTAGTGGCATAATGTGACATATACAGATGTTTCATACTTCATTCAAGCATGCACCTGTTGCTAGACATTCTGGGTGTGTGTGGTTTGTGTATCATTATAAGCAACACTGTCATAAACACTGTCATAAATCTATTTCTACATAAACCCTTATAGACTGGTGTATTTATTTGTACTCACCTTTCCAAAGGGTGTGCAGCCTGTGTTGGTCTTGAAGATGGTCCTTTGTTTATAGGTCAATGTACGAAATGGAATGAGCTTGCATGACTGCCTTATGAAAGCACTCAAGGTGAGGGGCCTGCAACCGGAGTGCTGTGCAGTGTTCAGACTTCTCCACGAACACAAAGGGTAAGAACTCAAAAGTTAGTCACTTCTTCCTTTATACTAGTAGGGATCACCTAGCTTCAAATAATGACTTTTTATTGTTTTAAAAATTCCCTAGCTTCCTGTAAAATATTGTGTATTTGTATGTCATTGTTTATAAAGAGACAATTCAGAAAAATAAAATACTAAGAGCTTGAAATTATTGCTTGAAAGCATTGCATTGAAAAATAAAATATATGTTAGGTGTTGATGCTGTTTCCATAGATGGAAACAGTGATGTCTAATGGTATGTTTCTTGAGAGCAAAGATTTTGGCGTTTGCTGTAGTGCAGTGCACAGAGTGGGTACTCAGAAAGTGTTTACATTATTGTTTATAGTTAAAGAATGCTGTTCTCAAGAGATTGACCTATTCATTTTTATTCAGATAATGTTTACTGAACCCCTACAGTTTGACAGACATGAGGCTAAAAGATGCAGGAGAATTTCTGCTTCAAGGCGGATCTGTAGTTCATAGTATTTCTATAATGGCAGTGGAAAGATAGAGGCAGCCCTTCAAAGGCTAGAAGTAATACCCCAAAGTAGCAGAGCTGTCCATAATTATCCATTATCTGTTATCTCCCCTTAAATGTGGGGAAATAACCTTGAGTTTACCTTCTTGGAAAGTGCTAGTTCTGTTACTGAGCTTCAGCTTCTATTATGTTTCAAAGAGTTCTCCAGTCAGATAATATAGCCTAGGGAATGAGTCTCCTCAGTGAGCATAAATTACTTTGTTAATGCTATTCCTCTTATCTTAGGAGACATTTTGTTGAAGTGCTAATCTTTGAAGCAGATGTCATCTTTATTTGGGTATAGCCCCAGGCTGGTTCCTTAAAGAACTAGAAATCCCAGCTCTGTAAGGACACAGTGAGAAGGCAGCCACCTTCAAGTCAGGAAGAGGGCTCTTACCAGAACCCTAATCATGCTGGCACCCTAATCTTAGAATTTCAGCCTCCAGAACTGTGATTAATAAATATGTTAAGAAAAAAGATGGGAGAGATTCAGAGACAGCCGGGGGCTTGGTCTACTCTTATTCAAGGCTGCATTGTTTTGGGGCTAGGTTCTTTCTTGGACTGCCCCTGATGACATATTGGAAAACAAGGCTGCCTCTCTTTCTGCATTAGGGCAAAACAGGACTTTGGAAAGATAGCGGTTTCCCAGACCTTGTAAAAGGAATTATCTTAAAGGATGGATTATTAACTGTTGGATAACCAGATAAATGGCTGGAATAGTCTTCTGGTAGGCAAAGGGGGAGATTTGAATGGTACTCTAGTTGTGTGTGGTGTTCTCTCCTTACCTGAGGATATTCATCATATGCAGGAGATGGGCCTGATTAAGTAGAAAAGACATGAGAAAGGAATTGGGCGTTCATTTTTCCGTCTTGTTTACTTTAGACACAGAAAGAATAGTCTCAGAGTAAATATTAAGATAGTCAAGCCCCCTGTCATCTTTATAGGCCATGCAAACAACTCTACAGATTTGAGCCTGTTAATAGAAAAGTGCTTTTCATTTGTGATTCCTTTCAATTTATGTATCTTCTTGATTGAATTAGGTTAGCGATTAAATTTTTCTACTACAGCAATATTTATAACTCGTTTTATAGAATTTTAGACTTTTATAGGATTTTAGTGTCATAAAGTTCAATTTATTAAATATTTATCATGAGATTGTTACATTTCATTGTTTAAAGAAAACTTTATTCTAAGAGTATTAGCTTTAGAGTCCAACTAACCTGGATTAAAGCATAGGCCCTTACACTCATCATGTGGCTTTGAGCAACATGTCTTCTTCAGGCCCAATTCTCTCATTTTTAAAGTGGGGATAATAGTGCCTCCCTCATAATTTTGTTGTACGAATTCAATAAGTTAATGTTGTATAGGATTAAGTTAAGTTTTATGTTTATATAGCATGAGATAAACAGTAGCTGTTGTTATTGGTATTAAACTTTTACCTGGTTTAAATATTTCCCTTTCACATTATGTTTTCTTAAATTCCCTTTAGTAAAAAAGCACGTTTAGATTGGAATACTGATGCTGCCTCGTTGATTGGAGAAGAGCTTCAAGTAGATTTCCTGGATCATGTTCCCCTCACAACACACAATTTTGTAAGTTGCAGATCTCTTCTCTCTTTGTAGCATGTTGGGTGCTTTGGCTGGCGGAAATTCTGAGATAATAAGCATATGTGTCATTGGATTATTTAAAGCTGTGGAGTACTGTTCTACAGTAAGGCAAATTAAGCTTCATTAGTTATATGTATACTTTAATTTCACAAATGTTGGAAGTATGATTCTTTGTTCTATGAAACCTCATGGGTTTCATAGAAGGAAATTATTTATCTTTTGTCATCTTCCATTTATTCAGCACAGTTTACATCTATGTTCTTGTTCTAGGCTCGGAAGACCTTCCTGAAGCTTGCCTTCTGTGACATGTGTCAGAAGTTTCTGCTAAATGGATTTCGATGTCAGACTTGTGGCTACAAATTTCACGAGCACTGTAGCACCAAAGTACCTACTATGTGTGTGGACTGGAGTAATGTCAGACAACTCTTGTAAGGCATTCTTTTTTCAAAGAAGGCATTGGGGAAGTAGAAATTCTTTTGAGGATGCTTATATATTGTCTGACAAGTTGGGCTTTTGGACTTAGTAAATGATTTGTCATGATCTGGAAACCATCTGCTTTAGAAACATGACATTTCTGAAACCAGTGAGTTTTAGTGTGGTATAACTCTAAAATGAGCAGGTAGGACCATTATCTGTTACATAGAGATTGTCATACTGTGATTCAGTAAGATAAGAACAAAGGGATATGAAAACCTAAAAGACTTAATGGCTTTTCTCTCTTGACAGTGTCACCTACTAGTTTGCTCATAGATACTATCTTCATGTCAAACTGAAGAAACATTAATTTTAAAATGATTTGACTATAAAACCTTAAAAGACATCTGTATCTCTCAGGAGAGAATCAACTTATCAAAATATATTTCATATGGACAAAATATCTTTTAGTAAGGTTTAAATTAAAAGTACATGTTCCAAAGTGACTTTTAAAAACTGTTAATAGGAATATGAAAAGTCAATTGAAGTTTTATCCTTTTTTGAGGGATAAACTAAGGGAAGGTTATCATTAAACCACAGTGAAAACATCTTTTTTGCCTTTGTGGTAGTGACATGTTGCTTTTGCAAAGAGACCTTGGAGTCTAGCAGACATGGGTCAAAATCTCAGTGTTGTCATTAACTAACTGTAACCACCTCTGAGCCTCAGTTTCACTCATCTGAAAAAAGCGGGTTATTACCTTCCTTGCAATCTTCTTGAGGATTACCTGGAATAATGTGAAATTGCTGAGCACAAGTGTTCATCTCATGGAAGGAAGATGCCCCGTTAATGTCAATATCTTTTCCTTTTATTTATGACTCTTGGTGCTGAATGTGACTTATTATTCTTAGTTTAGTCTTTTCATATATGTGTTTCCAAGACAGAATGTTTTCAGAAAAGCTCTACATGATTTATACTATATAGTGCCTATTGTAGCTTTAAAAAATATTTTGACATAGCTGTACATTGGACCAGTATTTCCTAAAACACATAGAGCCTCTATGTTTATTGGCAGGTCAGTATTGTTCACATTCTGTAGCCATTCAAATCCAGTTATTTATGTTGGTGGTCCCTTAACTCTGGATAGTCTAAAATAAATGGTTGAGGAAAATGTTACCAGGAAAGTTTATATTAAGGATCTGTTTGCAAGGCAAGGCAAACTGACTTTGTAAAATCACTGCAAGTCTGTAAACTAGTCTTTCTCTGATTTTATTTAGATTGTTTCCAAATTCCACCATTGGTGACAGTGGGGTCCCAGCACTGCCTTCTTTGACAATGCGCCGGATGCGAGAGTCTGTTTCCCGGATTCCTGTTAGGTAAAAACAAAAACAAAAAACAAAAACAAAAAAACATTTTTTAACTTAGAGCTTTTCTTTTGGAAGGTTAAATTGGGATGGGTGGGATTGAAACATGAATACAAAAGACAAGAGTTCTTTTGCATTCTCTCTGTGTAAACCCCTTGCTGCTTCTGGGGAGCTTAATTGGTATCAGAGCAGAATGTAGACCTTTCTCTTTGTGGTCCTGTAGTTCTTACATTCTGGAACGTGACTCTAGCTACAGGCTTCTTCTTTTATCATAGTGTGTGCCCTTTAATATCACATTTGAAAGATCTGGAGATTTTGCTTTCCTTAGTATGTAAGTGAGATGATCTTTAGGGAAAGTGTCCCAAAACTGTGTGCAGTGATGCAATAAAAACGAAATCCTCAACTTTGTAATGCTTGTTATGACCTTGTGTTGCTAAAACCATGACATTTAGTAGACTGCTATCTTAAAAAAGAATCTGATTAGATTTTTAATATAAATATCCTTTTTAATCTTTATGTGAGTTTGAATATACCTTGTCTTTACTCTTGTTTTCCAGCTTTAAGATGTTTTGTTGAGTTCACATGTCTTGCTTAGTGTTACATGTGAATTTGGAACCTAAAATAAAATCTACATCTTTGTCCAAAATTTGACTTTAATATTATAATCCTATACTATTCAGTGGCCTTTGTAAAACTACCATGGAATTGTTAAAGGCAGCATATATTAGAACAAGAATTTGTATTGAAATTATATCTGATTATGTATGGTTTTTATTTTTATTGATCATTTGAAAAGCAAGTCTGACCGACCAATAAACTATACTTGCTTCTTGAGGATTTCACAGAAGAAACCAGGCTTCTGAGGGCATAAATATTGAATTACCTAGGATGACAGTTTTTTAAAGCAATAGAACAATTTAATTTCTCTTAGAAAACTAGCCTTTTATCACTTTATTCATGCATGGTGTTACTTACATCTGAGCAAAATATCCTTAGAGCAAATAATGAAAGTGTTATACTTGTAATCTGTGTTCCCGCTTGGTTTGTGGGGGAGTGTCATTGGCTGAAAGAGGCCCGTGATTAATTTAACATTTAGGTATTACAACCTAAAAACTGAATTCACAGTATTAGACTTTAGGAGCTGGTTATGGGGGGTGGAGGGGAGGATGCACAGTGTATAAAATGTTGGTCTTTTTTCAGACATGCTCAGCATGTCTAACCATCTGTTGAATAATCTTCCTTAAAGTTCTCTAATTTAGTCTGTACACTGGGCAAGTTCCAGCTAGCTTATTAGATTGGCAGATGCTTGTTTATTCTTTCTCAGAGACGGTCTAAAAATTTGGAATATTCTTTAAAGATGATTTATTAAAAGGAAAATTTGTAATGTGGTGTTGTTACATGAATTCCAAGCATATATATTATTTCCTTTTCAAAAATTTGCACGCAAAAGCACCTAGACAGAAGAAAATTTTTAAATGGTGCATACTGAAAGAAAGGAACATTTTGTCAAAGGTCGTAGTACAAGTAGGGTTTGCCCCAGAGTATCTTAATGAATAACTTTACCAGTGGGGAGGCCTAAGTGTCAATCATGGAATTGTCTTTCTCCTCCTCGCCTAGTTCCCAGCACAGATACTCCACACCTCACGCCTTCACATTCAACACCTCCAGCCCTTCCTCTGAAGGTTCCCTCTCCCAGAGGCAGAGGTCGACGTCCACACCTAATGTCCACATGGTCAGCACCACCCTGCCTGTGGACAGCAGGATGATTGAGGTAATAGGGCCCCTTGGAATGGTGATTGGTATCAGTCATTTATTCAGGTGGGGTTGACTGTTGTGTCAGAGAGTTTTGGATTTCAAACCTGATAAGGAATATGGTAGCACTTTCTGAAGTCTGTGGACTTAAATTTCTTTTTTATCCACTACATCTTTAGACTGGCTGAATAATCCAGTTGATACATCATTCAAGTGGAGAACTAAAATTTCCTGAAGAAATGTTAATATTTCAACTATTTTTTTTTCCATTTC
The DNA here is from genome assembly GCF_014176215.1 of Rousettus aegyptiacus. Lineage (NCBI taxonomy): Eukaryota > Metazoa > Chordata > Mammalia > Chiroptera > Pteropodidae > Rousettus > Rousettus aegyptiacus. The sequence continues at coordinate 122,068,637 of NW_023416307.1, read as the reverse complement.
AAACTTGAATAGGATTTCAGTGAGCTAGTGAGTATGATACATAAAGAGTAGTTCCATTTTGGTGTGGGAAAGAAAATAATAGTGATGGAGAACTACAAACTCTCTGAAAGACTAAGTGTTTTAATTTAGAAATCAAAGGGTGGAGTCATAGGATTTTAATAAGCAGGTATTTAGGGAGATGTACAAGTGCCCAAAGGTAGTGTTTTCAAACTGCTTTTTCTTTTCTTGGCTTTTTGGTATGTTTGTTTTGGTTTCTATTTCATCTTTAATAACAACTGCATACACTTAAAATACTTCCTTTGTTCTTTATTCTTCTTTATTTCTCATTGCTTTGGACTAGAATAACAGCCTGAATGCTTCTCCCAGGGCGTGGTCCAGACGATTTTGTTTGAGGGGAAGAGTAGGTATTCTTCTTCATGCCTTTGCTTTCTTGTAAATTAACAGGATTGCTAAGACTGTCAGACAGTAGACTAGCAGAAAATGAAACAATCACTAAGTTAAATTTTATATTTATTGTCAGACTTGTCTTCATTTTTGTTTGTTTTTTTGGTAGTAAAGTATATAGGAGTAAAAAAATACTGTGTGGTATTGCCGATAAGTGAAATAAGTTTCACAAGTGAGAGATTGAGGCCAAAGCCATTAAAATTTTTTAAAAAATCAGTTCCGGCCCAATACTAATGTTAAATTTATTTGGTTGGTGCTCACAGCATTTTTGTCCTATTTATACCTTGTTAAGAAACCAATATGTTAGTTTGGTTGATAGGCTCTAAAAATCCTTTTTAAAAAGCTAATCAGAGACAACTGTACTCTCTCTAAATCATGAATTGTTTCTTGAAGAACCTTAGGGGACACCTGCCACCTCAGGCACAGCTTACCTCACTCAACCCTCAAATCTCTTTAGACATACTTGTCCTACAAATTAGAGGTGGCAGGGACTCAACAAATAGTTGTTTTCTGAATGTGGAGTCTAAAGTAGTCATGTGTGTGTGGCAGGCACTTTGAATCTCACAAGGTTATTGTGAGGAGGTCATTGCGTATATAAGCTATGAATTTTATTTCTATTTGCCAATTAGCCTTGATGGTACCAATTACTTCTATTATATGATTTGTTCCTCTGTAAATAGAGGAAACATCAGAAGTGAAAATTCTTGAATTTTTGTTTTAACTAGCATTACTGTTGTGCTTAATCCTCTCTGTGCTTTAGAGGCAGAACAGATTTTGATTTTTTTATTCCTTATTCAGAATTTTTAAAGTACACGTTCTTGCTTTGTTTAAGCCATTTTTATTTCTTTTTACCCTTCTGGGGGAAATAAATCCAGGTGTAGCAATTTGCACAAAATAAAATATGAGGTATATGACACAGGGAAGAAAATTACTGTGACATTAAGAAAAAAATCCTAGGGCGTGGGAATATATTTCTGGTCAATAAAAACACATTGTGCCATCCTTGACTAAAAACAGAGAGTAGATTAGTTGGTTAATAAAGCTATAGTTGCTGCATATTCTGTTGAAATTCAGGTTTATTTTTGGTCAGTGTTTTGCCCACCTGGCAGTCATCCTGTTCTGCTTCAGAACATACAGACTCTAGGGCTTCTGAGCCTGCACTCCCAGACATCCTTATTCAATCCTCGTGGGGGTGGGAGGGTTAACAATCTATATTCTTAAACACCTCTGTGGGTGATTCTTGAAGATTCGCCCGGTGTCGGAACCCCAGAACCATGCTTTATTGGTAAACTCTTGAAGATGCTTTGGTGGTGCTGCCAAAGGCAGGGAGAGGCAGCTTGGTTTATGATTTTTTTATCTTGTAAAGATGTCCCAGAGTGGGAGTTCCAGTAATAGTTGTGAAAAAAATGTCTTTATTGTGGTTACACAAGGAAAACAAAGAGAATAGCACTTCCCAGAAAAATATCCTTTTTGAGGATGTGGGGGCCAAGTGGTTTTTATGTTTTTAGTATTTATATACTCCAAGCGAGGGTATATAAAATAATGATTTAGGTTTTGTGGAGGGCCTTGTGATTTAAACTGTTTCACCCAAACAATTCATAATAAATTCTAAAGGTAACCTTCGACTTCTTACCTGAACAGAATGTAACTAATTTCAGAGCTTACTGATGAGTTCTGAGCATTTTGTGGTGAACCAGATGAGGGGTGAGATGGTTTCTGGTTTTCTTTCTGCCACCTACTGGCTGTGTGACCCTGGTCAAGTCTCTTTACTTGTTGTAGTATGTTCTGTGTGTAAAATGTAGTTTTTGGATAAGGTCCTTTCAGCTTTCCATGATTTTATGCTCAGAAAAAGTAATAGAGTCATGGTGCTCACCTGTATCAGATCCAACTTCTGCTCAATGTTCTCTCATAAACTTCCAGAGGAGTAAGAGTGAGCTAGCCACTCAGTCCTCTTTTTTAATTTTTTTTTTTTAGTTTCAGTGGAGCAGGATCCCCAATCATTGGAAAGGTCTTAGCTGATAGTAACTTTGTTAGCCTTAAAGAGTATCAGTTTGCTATGTGCATTGCTTTCTTCTGAGATAAGGAATGATTTTCATTATTTATGAAAAATTAATACTTGATAACAATTTTGAAGATATTGGCTACTGACATTTGGTGAATTTAATCAAAAGAGAGTTAGAATGTATAAAATAGGCTGTATTTGAGAGGTTTTATACTCTACTTTATTCCTGTAAATCCTCCTCCTCCCCTTTCCCTCCCCCAGAGACCATTTTTCCTAGTGCAGAAATTGACCAGCTTTCCTTTTCTGTTTTAGGATGCAATTCGAAGTCACAGTGAATCAGGTACTTGTCCAAAGTCATTTAGCAAATAGTAATGGCTTTTTACTCTTTATGCTGTGTATCTTCTATTGGCTTATCCATGTGTGGATTCTGTTTGTCTTGTCTATTAAGCCTCACCTTCAGCCTTGTCCAGCAGCCCCAACAATCTGAGCCCAACAGGCTGGTCACAACCCAAAACCCCTGTGCCGGCACAGAGAGAGCGGGCACCAGGATCCGGGAGCCAGGAGAAAAACAAAATTGTGAGTATAGCCAACAGTACCTTCTGCAGGCTAGGGTTCAGTAATAAAAACTTAGTTGGGAATGAAAATGCTTTTAATTTGGGGGGAGGAGCAGGAGGAGACTCAAATAAAAAGCATTTAATGATTCATGAATGTCAGTGCTATTTTTGGCATGCTTGTTTAAGGGAAGGCACACCTAAGATGGTATTTTCTCAAAAGACAAAAATTAGAATTGCAGTTAATATGTCTATTTTTAAAAGATATAGGAATGGATGAAGTTGAGTTGATTTTTTTCGTTGACACCCTTGTTAAACAGACCTTTACCATTCCATTGAGTGTATTTAATGATCTCTGCTTGTTTCAGAGGCCTCGTGGACAGAGAGATTCAAGCTATTACTGGGAAATAGAAGCCAGTGAAGTGATGCTCTCGACTCGGATTGGGTCAGGCTCCTTTGGAACTGTTTATAAGGGCAAGTGGCATGGTAAGTTGGGGGCCTTTTTTTCAAGGCCATGGTGAAGTCAAGTTTCAGTCCAGAGTGGGTCAGGAGGGTTTTAAGATTGCTTGAGCTCTGTGGCTCACAGCAGCACTCTCCAGGGATACTTGATTACAAATGAAGATTGAACTTCACAATATCTCAGTGAAACTCCATAGCATTCTTTATAGACTCCATAATGCTGTAATTGGTATGATAAGGTATTTAGGATAATTAGAAATCGGTGAACAAAAGCTGAGCACTAAATGTCAGGGTCTCTTATAAGCTGATTGAGTATAGGCTGTACATGGGACATGCTTTAAAGCTCCTTAATGAATAAGAGTGTTGCTATGAGGGGAGCATGGATTCAAGAAACTTAAAGCTGGAAAGGACCTTATTTTACATTCAAAAAATTTAGGTCCTGAGAATGGAACAAATATGCCCACAGTCAGACATTAGGGCACAGGAAAGCAAGGAGCCTCCTACAACAGCTTCTCTTTGCTCCCCACCCACCCTTGCTCCCCACCTACCCTGCCCCCAGGATAGGCTGTGAGAATCCCTATCAAACAGGGAAGACACAGACTTAATTCTTGAATCTGTGTGGCATGTGTTAGTGGTCTTATTCTAATGGAAACACTTTGTCACTTGGAAGAAATGTACTATTGTGATGTCTGTAGCTACAGCTTGTGTATTTTGGCAATATACTTAGCATTTCTCTGTCAGGTTTTTAATGCCTTTAGCTTTAGAGTGTTAGCATTTAGGGAGTAGTGTCTTGGAAATGCTAGACGTTCCTAAAAAGACATCTCTTATAAATTCAGATTTTAATAAAACAAAAAACCCAAACCAAACAGAAGGCAAACACCTAAAGTGCCTAGATTCCTATATTTTTACTTTGGATGCCACCATATTTATCTTTACTTATAAATGTGTAAAGATTGAGAAAAGTTAAGAACATCAAATGAATGGAACATTAAAATTCAAGCTGCTAAAAACTGATTAACACCTCCAATTTTATGAGTTCATTAGTATATATGGGTTTGCCACTTTTAACTAATCATCTGACAAATTTCTGATTCTTTAAGGGGTTGGCACAGGGCCAAATATTTGTAAATTTCATGTAGGATGATTCCTTTTCCTTTGAAAATTCCATCTAATTATTAGTGGCCTACCTCTGGATCTCTCAGAATTTATACAATTGCAGAATATTTTCCAAAGAGATGTCCTAAATATCTAGATGATCCCTTAGAAAAAGAACATGATTTTGTGGGTTAAGAGTGCTCCGATCTGAGACAGTAAAGCTGCTAGTGATTGTAGGAGGTAGAGCAGTATTGCTTTTAATGCTGCCATTTGGAGCATTTAATTATTTTTTTATACCACATTTTTAAAGCTTCAGCTAAAAGCCAGTAGATGCAGTATAAGTTGTGCCCAAATTTAAGTTTCTTCTGATTGAGCACACAATTTTTAAAGCATTATTTAGATTTGCCACAGTAGTGCTTATGAGCTTGTGTTTTCTCTGTCCTGTGAGCTTTCAGACTATAGTAAGGAGATGTATCTATTACAGTGTTACTGCCATAAAGACTCCTGTTAGAATGTAGATAACATGGCTAATATTTCTAACCCATTTCCTGGTTGCTCCAAGAATACTCGCTGGTAGTGCTTGTGGCTGCACTGTTTACCCTGAGATAACTCATGGATTATAGTCCTAACCTTATCCTCAAAGTTTTCCACAAAATATCTTGCTTTTATTATTATTTTCACATTGTTCTAGGATATTGGTAGTCTTTGGAAACAAATGACATCATTCTATATATAGCATTCGTTTTTAGTAGTGGTATTTCCATTTATAAAATAGTCTTGATCATTGAACATGTCAAATCCTAGAAAACGTAGCATTGTCACGTGTGATGTTAAATTAATGCTGGCAGCAAGCTGTACCTTTTCTTTTCTAAATGGGAAAAAGCTTAAGATTCTGTTGTTTTTAAGTTAAGAGTCTCAAAAGTCAGAGGAGTGAGGAGCAATGGACTTTTATGTCAGCCCCTGAGAAAGGCGGCTATGGTTTCAGAATGAAGAATAAAAATTGGGTCAAGGAAATCATAATTTCTAGGTAAAGTGTTCTGTGCTCTACTCCCTCTCCCTCCCTTTTTTTTTTTGTTCCTGCTTTCTGGTTCCTGTATATGACGTTTTATTCAGTTTCTTAAAAAAATTACAACTGTTTTGCCTAGCAGCTGTGAAAATAAACAGAAGGGTCTCAAAGTAATCAGGATGGAGGAGGCCTCAGATCCATGAACTAAAGCTCACTTCATGTAAAGAAGAGGCCCTTCACCCAAGCACAGAGCCTCCTTTTGAGCATAGGTTTGGGGTCTGATTTGCTAGCCTCAGCTAATTCCAAACAGCACATTAAAAGGGATGGAAATAGCAGTAGAGGTTGTCAGACCGGTGTCAGGGACCATCACTGACAGCATGAGAAGGCAGCAAACCCCTCAAGAGCAGATCCCCAAACTGGAGAACAGTCTTGGGCCACTTAGTATGAGGCAAGCAGTCTGGTGTAACCCGTGTTTGGGGATCCCTATCTCAGCGTAAGGCTGAGGTTTATGACCGAGTCAATAAGAGGAGGAATGGTGTTCATTCGGTTCTTTTCTAGAAAGCAGGGGTGTGTATAATAAGTTTTAGATAATCCAAATGGTTAAAGCAGGGAAATTAATTGGTGTTTAAAAAGATCTAAAAAATTCCAAATTCACCCAATGATGCAGCTCTTCTCCAGTGACGGTTAAATAAAATATCAACGTAATATCATTAAAAAATACAACAACCAATAGGAATATGTCTTAACTTGTTTGTACTATATTTGCCTTTGACTTTACTATTAAAAGAAAGTAAAAAGTTCTGGTTAACTATTTCATGTGATTGTTATGAGCTACCCTCCAAAAAAAGTTCCTTTTGTCATTAATATTGCTCAACTAAAGTAAATACCTTCCTTTACATATTGTAAGATTGCCAACTATAAGGATATTTGGATAGTTTGGAGTACAGCCTTTGTTTTGGACACAGACCTAATTCTCCAGACTTGGGGCAGGCAAGGCCTGGGGGCCTATTTGCCCTATCGTAAACTGATTCATGACCTGTGCTGTGCACAATAGGTAGTTCCCCACTGGAGGCTGTCCCCACTTTACACTCCAGAGCCTCAGATAGATAGCTTGTCAATTCATAACTTTTCTTGCTGATAGTTCCATATGTAAATGAGGGAATGGGGTCATATATAGTCTTGATTTCAGTGAGAAATTACATATAATTGTAACTGTTTACAGTGAGCTGGCTGGCAAATGGGTCCCTGCGGGGCCACAGGGTTTTGTCTTTAGTTTGACCCTGTTTTGTCTTCCCATTAGTGACTTGCATGAAGACTCAGGTATTATGGATGACTTACACAGAAGTGTAATGCATATTTAGATAATAGGATTTAGAAAGATAAGAAGATTTGAACTGGCTGTGATCATGGAACAAAGAAATGGTGAGCTTTTTACAGAGTTAAGTCCCATTCACTGTTCCAAAAATTAGAGGCTCGAGGTGTGAGGATGTTCAGCTGACTACAGAGTCAGTGAGCCGCTGTGAGCAGGCTTTGGCTGCCAGTGAATCCTTTGAGCTCTGAGGTTACATCACTAATTAGGTCCAAAATTGGTACCACTGAGGGTGAGTTCAGTGACACTTGGAGCATGTCTCTAATAGAGCTGTGAGAAAGGGACAGGCTCACGAACTTGAACATTCTGAGAAGCAGCCCTTCCTGAGGGATCATCCAGTATCTCCCCAAGTCTTCCTCCTGCACACCCAGTTAACTGCCGTGTTGGATCACTTTACCTTCATAGGGTTTGCCTCCACTCCCTCCTTTCTATTCCCATGTCCTCACTGTGCCATTATCTTACCTGGGCTCTTGCAGCAGACTCCTCCTGGGTTTCCCTTTTTATCCTGCAGATGTCCAAACCCCATGCTAGAGTTTTCCAAATGCAACTATGGTTCTCTCATCCCCCTTACCTCACCCTGGTTCTGGTGTACCTGGTTTGAAACAGCCTCCCCCCATTTAGTAAAATCCTTCTCTTGGTTTATGTCCTATTTCCTTCAGACCTTTCTATATCCTAACAAGAGACTTAATCCCGCCCCCCACCCCAATCTTGGCTCAAACTGCTTTAGAATGAGTCATTATGTAAGACTCTTGTCCTCCTATTCGGTCATAAGGAACTTGAGGCTGGGGCTTCGTGGTTTACTAGCTCCATCCTAGATAGAAGGTAGCTCTGGATAAAGTGTGCATCTCCCATCCAAGGTCAGCAGTGCTTTCACAGGCAGCTCTGGGCCCTTGATAAATACATGTGCCAGTGAATTGGGTGAGAGCCAGGTTGGAGGCTGTTGTAAAATGGAGACTTTGGCTCAACAGTTTGGGACCTGTTATAAGATCACCTCTCTACCAGTTGGTAGTCCCCAAAAGTGAAATGAAGAATGCTCCAACAGGCTGCAGGGGGACGACGTGCTCAACATATGGAGGAACTAAGTCACCTCAAAGGTGCCAACTCCTACTTTGTTTGATCATTAGAAGGCTATGTTTTAGTAAATTCATTTGCCATGAAAATTTGAGGTCCTAATAGGGTTTCAAGTAATGTATTATAATTATTGTGATAAATATGACAAAAATATTTCTGAAAGTGGCTTCTAAATTGATAGCAAACGTAGAGTAGAATTGATCCGTGGGTACTTCCAAGGTTATATAAAGAGGCTGACAATGATTGACAGTGATTTAACAGTCAGTATTGTAGTTAGTAGTACCACCATTGGAGTTAAGACTGGGGTTCTAATCCTGGCTTCAGTACCTTGGTTTGTCTCTATTTGACTTTAGGTAAGTGACTAAACTTTGTTTTCTGTAAAATGAGGATAATAGTATTGATGTCATAGGGCAGCTATGAAGATTAAAGGAGATAATGCCTGTGAAAGCACACACAGTGTCAGGGTATAGTAAGCAATCAGTGTTAATCGTTAGGATTACTTTTTAATGTTATTGAAGGTAAGCTTAATTTCAACATATATCTTTGAATTCGTACAAGGGGCAATCTCAGGTCTCCTTGAAATGTGGCTGCCGAGTGTAACATCAACTGCTTGCTGAATGGCCTGCTTCCTAGCACCAGCCTTCTGGCCCCAAAGATTCAATATCTGCTGGGCCTTTTATATTCACCTGCTGGTGTCATCCTCATAGGCCCAGGTTCTGATCTTTTAAATGTGACCTTACCTCTGGGGATGCCAGGCTTGATAGGAATAGTTTAAACCAAGCCTGTTCAAGGCCAATGGGGTGGTATTTTAAGGATAGTAGTGTAACTTATTTAACCTTTTTCAGCCTCTTAAATAATTTAGAAATACACATACCTGTTCCATCTGTGTAGGTATATGATTTTCGAATAAGTGATTCACTATATCTCTCAAGTATATGAAAAATAACAAAGATCATTCAACTGATTATGTTGAGTACAAACTAATTTGCAGGAGACGTTGCAGTAAAGATTCTAAAGGTTGTCGATCCTACACCAGAACAGTTCCAGGCCTTCAGGAATGAGGTGGCTGTCCTACGGTGAGTAGAAAGCTGGCCTGTCCAGCCATCCTGTAGTGGTAGGGGCAGGGCTTGGGCGGTGTCACACAAACCTACAGAGTAAGTTGGATGTTTGGTGGAGACCTGTCTCTGAGGGCCTCTGGCTGGGAATGGTGGTTAGTGAGTGTTCATTGTGGAGTCCTGTGGTTGAAGCTTCTCCCTTACAAGTGAAAAGGAGTGGAAAGTTTCCTTTCAGCTTATGTGGTTGTCAAACCTTTACAAGATCCCCTTTTGGTGAGCATACCCCCTTCCACCACTTTAGGTCTCTGGGTACACTCAGTAGCCCAGGTTCTGTCTCTGGGTTTTGGTTTGTGGTAGGGAGAAATAGGTTCTATTTTCACATTTTTTTTTCCAAGAGCTCTTTTTATAGCTAAGTTGCCTTATTCTGGACTTCAAACCTTCAGCTTTCAAACCTTCAAGTCACTATTTAGACTTATAGCAATAACTTGAATAATGATGAATTCCAGAGATTGGGGGGTCTTGGTGACCCCTGTGCAGAGAATCGTGAGTGTATGCTAATAGAGAGAATATTCTCTCTGTAAACAAGGCCAGCACTGAGGTGAATCGTGGTGGACTCCTTTGTCAAGTCACACTACCACCTGGATCATCTATAGTCTTATGTGTTTGCTTTGCTAGTCACCCAGATTGTAAACACGAGTGGTGTCAAGAACATACAGGATTTACTGTCAGTGGGAAAGCAGGGTACGTTTCTCTATTCTGAAGCAAGGAAAAGTTCAGGGCCTTTTCTCTCCTCACCCCCTCCAGCAAAACACGGCACGTGAACATCCTGCTTTTCATGGGGTACATGACAAAGGACAACCTGGCGATTGTGACCCAGTGGTGTGAGGGCAGCAGCCTCTACAAACACCTGCATGTCCAAGAGACCAAGTTCCAGATGTTCCAGTTGATTGACATTGCCCGGCAGACGGCTCAGGGAATGGAGTGAGTAGATGGCCTGATGACTACAAAGTCTAGAGTCTAAGCATTTCAACATGTCCTTAAATCAGAACCAGGACTAGGAAAAGCTAAGTCTATTAAATGATCTTGGTGGTATTTTTGCACAAATTCATATTTCTTGCACAAGCCAAGGCTATTCCCTGGGGGGCTCAGGTTCCATTTCCAGCCACTATCCTCAAAATTCAGCTAGACACGCAACCTTACAGCCATGGTAGTACCCTCTGTGGGCTTCCTGAGTCTGAAGCATGGTCCATCAACAGGTGTTCTTGTTCCACATGTCATTTTTGGATAGTTAATTTTTCTTTTGGAAGATTCTTAAAGGTCACCTTTAGTATTTCCATTAAATACTACCCTTTTGGGTCTCTGTGCCTGACACATTACTTTGTGAAGAAGTGGGGGTGGAGCTAGGGTGTGTGTGTGTCTCTGTCTTTCTCTGTGTGTTCCATTCTTGGCTAGTCCAAAGTAGTGCTTCTGAAACTTTTCTCTGAACTGCCCCTTATGTGGAGGGAGTGGGATACTCCTCATACCCCCAGATGTCTGGGAGCTCAAGCCAAAGCTGTCCTTTTAAGTGTTATATAAAATCTCATGTTCTGCCTTACATTTAAAAAAAAGTTACAATTACTTTTTATACAAAATTTAGATAATTGACGTAAAATTCATCCATTTAAAAAGTGTACAATTCAGTGGTTTTGTAGTATATTCAGAATGTGCAATTATCACTACTTTTTGAACATTTTCAAGATGGAAGATGAGGTCTTTTGTGTCTGGCTTCTTTCATTTAGCATTATGTATTTGTTCATCCATGCTGTAGGAGCTATCAGTACTTTATTCCTTTCTATGGCTGAATGACATTCTCTTATTGGATATATGCTGCATTTTACTTATCTGTTCATCAGTCGATGAACATTTGGGTTAGATTAACTTTTTGAGTAAAATTGATGCTTAAAGAAGAGTTGCCCCATTTGTGCTATAGCCTCACCTTCAGGTAAGGCGCGATGTGGCCCCACCTGAAGTAGCACAGGGCCAGTCCCTGAATGTAACTCCACCAGGAGCCAGGCCTTCAGGTGGTTTATTACTTCATAGCTGTATTTTGAAGCTGCTTTCTACCCATGCCCCTCAGACTTTTTAATAGAGTTATTTTTCCTTCACAGCTATTTACATGCAAAGAACATCATCCACAGAGACATGAAATCCAACAGTATCCTTTGGTGGTGGTTTCATTTGGCTGCTCAGTTCTAAACTTAGGAAGACAGAAGGGAGATTTTTAAAGTTTATCTTAGCAAAAAGTGACCTTGGGAAAATTTCCACAGAAGTTGAGATATGTGTTTGGGTTTGGGTTAAATAGTCCTGGTTTTATTATGCTGTTTATTGTTTAAGTTGGGGGTGGGGGACAGGGCTTTTTGTTTTTCATGTATTTTTCTAGTTTGTAGAGAGTATGTATCTGGTCAGAAAATAGCTGTAAGCCAAATGTTGCAAGATTTTCAAAATTACTACTTAAAATGGTCTTTCTTAAATGTACAGCAATAGTTTGCATACAAAAGGGCATGAAATGTAATAATTTTTATGTCTGTCTCCCTCTCCCAACCTTTCTCTTTCAAAGAAGAGTGTGACATTACAGCTGAACTTTGCTTCTTGGCCAGTGAGAGGCATGATAGTTGTGTTGGGTTTGATTATGGAACATAGCCTATTTGGGGCACATGTCTGAGGCACTGAGTACCTTTTAGTGAGGTGAATTTGGTTCTTATTTTGAAGTCACCAAGTGGTACCTGTTCTAGTGAGAAATGTCTTAGGACAGCATTCATTGCTCAATGAGGGATTTGCTATTTTGTTATTCACTTGTGCTTCAGTTAGTCATGGAGGGCAGGATGCACGCAGAAACAAATGTAAACAATCAGTAGGCCGTGTTGGGTTCTGAGGACCACCGGAGGGAAGCTTGTGCTCTTAGAGTTTTGGAGTTTAAGGCACCTTCATTATGTGGGAAGGCCATAAGGTCCGGGAACTGGCACCTAGATGTGTAAATGGGAAGAAAAAGGGACATTTCAAAAGCACTTTAAAAAAACTTTGGCAACCCTAGCAAATCCAGTGCAGAGAAAGCTAGGGCAGATGGGAGGTGGAGAGATGGCTGTGCTTGTAAGAACTTTGGGAAGTTTTTCAAAATTAACTTGACCATTGTTTTGAAACCAGAGTCCTTAACAAGCATTGAGATATATTTCTCCATGAAGGCTTGACGGTGAAAATTGGAGATTTTGGTTTGGCAACAGTAAAGTCGCGCTGGAGTGGTTCTCAGCAGGTTGAACAACCCACCGGCTCTGTCCTGTGGATGGTGAGGCGAGGTTCCCACTAGCAGGGACAGGACAGAGGGGGCACCCTGGGAGGTCTGTGTGCGAACTTAAAGCGTTTCCCCATATTTCTCACAGTCCAGGCCACCTGAGTGACACTACTAATGACATCAGGCAGCCTGGGGGTGAATTTAAGGTTTCCTGGAGGAAGCTGGCAGTCCAGAACCATGTTGAAGCATAGCTTGGAGTTAGGTGATGGGAAGTGCTAGATCCCAGAGACGGGATCCTGAGCTCGAAGTAGCAGCCAGCAGCTTAGGGTGTCGGTGCCCTAAGGGAAGAACCATAGAGGGCAGAGAAAGGACAAAGGAAGGGATAACCTGGCCCCTGAATGAGGTGTGTGAGGCCCAGATGGTGAGGAATGCACTTTGTCTTTGTAGGCCCCAGAGGTGATCCGAATGCAAGATAACAACCCCTTCAGCTTCCAGTCAGATGTCTACTCCTATGGCATTGTGCTGTATGAGCTCATGACAGGGGAGCTACCTTATTCCCACATCAACAACCGAGATCAGGTATGTGTCCTACCATTAAAGGGCCTAAACTGCTGGGGAAGCCCCTGGGCCTCCTGCCAGTCTGAGCCTTTAGAGGGTTGGAAGTTGCTTTCACTGTTGTTTATCCATCCATTCCTTTTTTTACCCACCCATTCCCTCAAATGTTGCCCCTCTTCCTGCCCAGATCATCTTCATGGTGGGCCGAGGATATGCCTCTCCAGACCTTAGTAAGCTATACAAGAACTGCCCCAAAGCAATGAAGAGGCTAGTAGCCGACTGTGTGAAGAAAGTTAAGGAAGAGAGGCCTCTTTTTCCCCAGGTAAGACAGCTCAAGGGTGCTGGGACTGGTTAAATAAAGGCAGAAGTACTTAATGACTAACGACAAGGAGGGCAGTGTTGTTTTTTTATTGTGTAACAGGGAGGAGTTTTTGTTCTCCACAAGATGTTACAAGTAGGGTTCGAACAGCCTGATCAAAAGCTAATGTGGAAATGCCAAGCTCAATGAATGAGACTGTTTTGTGGCTTTCAGATCCTGTCTTCCATCGAGCTGCTCCAACACTCTCTACCGAAAATTAACCGGAGCGCTTCTGAGCCATCCCTGCATCGGGCGGCTCACACCGAGGATATCAACGCCTGCACACTGACCACGTCCCCCAGACTGCCTGTCTTCTAGCTGACTTTGCACCTGTACTCAGGCCACGAGGGGAGGAAGGGAAGTCAGCAGGCACCATCTTTCTGTTCCCTTTCTATGGGAACACAGAGCTTGTTTTCAGAGAAGCTGCTGCTAAGGACCTTCTAGACTACTCACAGGGCCTTAACTTCATGTTGCCTTCTTTTCTACCCTTTCTGGCCCTGGAGAAGGAAGCCATTCGCAATGCTGGTTTGTCCTGCTCCTTCCTTGTGACCCCCATGCTCATGAGCCGTGCCTTCTCCAGATGTACCAGTGGCTGCTGATGGCAATACATGATCTGAGGCCCTAGCTGTTGGCTAAATGAGTATTTTTAGGGCAAGAAAAAGCACTCAGAGGGGAAATGAAGGTAGCAGGCAAACCAGCCCTAATGGGACACGTGGATTTTAAATATCAGCTCCTATGAGGAATGCTTATCAAAGGAAAGACTTTTCTTCAGAAATAGTGGTGTGGCGCCAAACAGGTAGTTTTGCACATAATGCACCAAACAGCCCAGGACTGTCGAGACCACGGCCGCCTGAAGGAATCTGCTTTGGTACTTTGGAACTTGAGTTTGGGGACACTTCCATTTCTTGGAGGTCTCCAGTGCATTGGGATAGTTTTCCAGAAGAGGCACTTGGCCTGCCCTTCCCAGTCTCTGCCCTCTCAGGGAGCAGTCTTCCATCACCCTGAATTTTGTCTTCCAGGAGCTGCCCCTATGGGGTGGGGCCACAAGGCCAGACTTGTCTCTCAACAGCCACATCATGTGCATGCAAGGAAGCCAGAATACAGGTTTTCTTGATGATTTGGGTTTTAATTTTGTTTTTATTGCGCCTGACAAAATACAGTTATCTGGTGGTTCAATTACGTTATTTTAATAAAATAAATTAAATGTAGGCTAATGACTCTCCCATTTGTTCATCCCTTCTGGAGCAGGACTCAAGAAGCAGGAAATGGGCCCAGAGCCTCCAATGAAGGCTGAATTTAATTCAGCCTTTGCCTATGCTCATCACCTTTCACTACAATTAGCTATAAAAATTATGCAAAAAGCACTCTAAACTCAGGTAAGAATAGACCTTTTTCTACCCACATTTAATGCATTTTACAAAATATTTGGTATCTATAGTTTATAAAAATAGGTAATTCAGGCTTAGTTTGTTCTGATTCACAAGATTATACTCCTTCAATTAAAATCACAACTGATGACAGAGGACTCATGCTAAGTTCTCTTTAGGACCACTACTGGTCAGAAACTTTCTTAGATGCCATTAGTGTTTACAAAATTTCAAATCGAAGCCCGGCTTCACAGGTTAAGACTAGAGATGGTTTGGGCAGGAGCCACGCACAAGCATTTGTGCACCGAGCCTCAGTAAAATTACCCCGGAGCTTGTGCCCACAGGGTAGAGTTGGGTACACGTTTCCTCCCATTGTGGCCCCAACATCAACAAGAAATGAGGGGCTATACCTCTGCTTTACTATCCCACTTCCTGCTACTTCAAGAGCCCCTCTGCCCCCCACAAGAAAGGAGGTTTATACTTTGCTCACTAAATATATGGCAACAAGACTCCTGCTCTGATTTGGGACACTGAAGAGTCCTAAATGAAGTCTTATGCTAAGGTGTGCAGTGTTCACTTTTTGTTTCTGGAAAAGCCCTGTACAGGTCAAGTTTTGACTACATACTAGTTAAGTACACTAGGGAAACTCACTACAGAGGAATCCTCTGGTAAGCAATCTGCTTTAGGGGTAACTACAAGTTGACTGTTTCTAAGGAGTTAAAGCTCATAAAGGACAGGAGCCAGGTTTGTTTTAAAATCAATCAGTCAAAACTGGCTGGTTTGCTGACCCCCCGAGGAGCTTGAGGTGCGACTAACATAGCTAGAAAAGTAGAGATTCGTATACTTGTTAGGTTATTTTATATCCTTCACTATTCTCATGGCTGTAATAATGGAGAATGGATGAGACCAAGGTTAAACACAACCTCACTCAAATCCAAGCAACACACCACATTGAGATGGATGCAGTAAAGGAAGCTCTGCACACCCTAGCTCAGGGAAGGCTCAGCCGGCAGAGCCCAAGATGCATGGGCGACCATCGACTCTTCAGGGTTCTGATGACTCTACTCCCGACAGGTGCATGAAGAGGTCCCCAAGCTCTGTCATGTCGACATCTTCAGTGTTAGGGACATGACGGCTTTCTCGGTTCTCAATGAAATCCCAGAGCCGCACTGAATTTAAGAACTGCAAAAACAGCCAGCAGACAGGCCTTATTATTATAAATGGCAACATGAAGGCTGGGAAGGTTATATTTCTTTTGCCTACCCCATTCCTGGCTGCCAGAGCTATTAGGGAAAGGGCCAGGAACAGAATCTGGAAATGCCCACTGGTAAGTGTCCTGTGTAAGACACGGCAAAGTTCTTACCCTTACGGTGCCTTCAGAACTGAGCTGTTTCCGAGGTTTCTCAGGCTCTGCTAGCCGCCCATCTGGGTAAGCATGGCGGTAAAGACATTTGCTTCCAAATGGGCAGGTCCCCTTACCTTGCTCAAAGTATTTGCAAGCTTTTTTTCTGAAAAGCAGAAAGAAAAAAGATGGTGGGAAAATCCAGGGTACAGATGAACCACTGCCTTCCTCCATCCCTGCCTACGATGCCAGAATTAAGTCGATCTCACGTTAGAGGTAGGGAGAGTGAGGCACAGAAGTTGGGATGTTGATTTCCAAGCTGGATAATATTCCCACTGTGACGTGTGGCCTCACAGAACAAAACCTGTATGGGGACTTTTGAGACTGCAGTGCTCCAAAATGGCCACAAGGAACGCAGGCTTGATTGCTCTTTTGGGCTCCAAAGTTCTGAAGCTGAAGCTGGGCTACTTGCCTCCACCCAGGGACGTTTCCCTTCCTCCTGGCTGGCAATGATGTCAAGATGACCACAGGAAGCCTTGACTTAGGAGTCACAGGTAAAGCTGTGATTTTAAGCAGCTGCCTAAAGTTACAGGGCTCATTCCAATTTTCCTTGGTCCCCACCCTCTAGAGCAGGAGTTCTTAACTATGTGCCATAGACCCTGCACCAGAACAGTGTTTTTACAACAGAACAGTGTTTTTAAATGCATAAAATCAAACACAAGTCTACAAAATATAGATTTCAAAAGTTAAATTTTTTTTCTCTGACCTATGTCCACAGACCCCTATGTTAAGAACCCCTGCTCCTGAGGAAATCACAACCAGAGAATTCCTGTTTCTTCTTGCTCAAATGAAACTTTCATAAATCCCAAGTTGAAGAAGAGATGCCCAAAAACCCAGAGGGTCACCTGGGAGCGCTGAGGAAGGGTGGGCTGCTGCCAGGGACAGCTATGGTGTGGCGGTGGCAGAAACTAGTGGTGAAGGTCTTGGAGACAGACCTCAGAACAGCACAAAAAGCTCCCTAACAGCTGTCCACTGAGGAAAGGAAGGAGCTGCCTTGCTTGCCTGGGTGCTACTCCCACCAGGTGATTCCAGCACAGGTAGCTGGGGAGTGGATTCAAACAGGTATATGGACCAGGCACCTTCCATGGCTCCCCTGACCCCAAGAGTCTGAGACAACTTTCAAATGACTGCTCAAGTGGTGAGTTCTTACCAGAGTCTGCCAGACACTGGCTTTAATAAACTCATCAGGTTCAAAAAATTATTCTCTGGTCCCTTCCTCCAAAATTGTTGTTTTTTTCCTCCCAGCCTTATCTGGTCACCAAGAACAAAAGCCTTACTGAGCACCCCTGAAATATACCTGTCCTTTCAGTTCCCACACTGTTGAAACCCGATAGGGATGCCATCCTCTGCTGCCTGCCTGTCATAGACATTTCTTAATTAGTCTCCCCAGCAGGTTCCAGCCTCTTCACACTACCACAGAGGAGTGTCTCCAAACAGTGAGCTGCCTGTTTTGTTCCCTTAAACTTGACTCTAGTCCATCTACCCCTATGGTTCCAAGTCCTGCCATATCCTTCTATATGCCACCTCTTTCAACCCCAGTGACCACTCCCACTGTTCCCCAAACACAAAATTTGTACCATTCTGCACCCATGTCATTCTATTCACCTACCCACAGCCTCCAACACACATGGAGAAGCTATTCATGCTTCATGGCATTCCCCAACACTCCCACGCAGGTGGATCCAAGTGCTTTCTCTGTTGTGATATCTGGCTTGGGCCTCATGCACCTGTTGCCAGAAAACCTGTATCATAATTGTCTTTTTGCAATTTCCCATGAAATTATCTTATGGATCTCTATTCTATAGCCTCCACTGATGCTTAGCTTGAAGGTACCTGGCCTATAGTGGGTGCTCAGTAAATGTTTGTGGAATGCATTAAAAAAAACAGTCATCAATGGAGACTAGAGCCAGGAAAGACCCAAACAGTAATAACGAGAATTTTTAGACAATGCTAGCAGAGCTCCTTCCTACAGGCTGGATCCCTCTGCCTTGCCACTCCTGCCCTCTGGTGGACACTTGATAACACAAGGGGAAAATGGTAAAAGGAACATACTAAGTCTTTAGTAAGTAACTGATATGCAACTTAAGAGAACCATTTAAAAAGGTAACATAAAGAGATCTGCTTTTAGTAAGCTTCTACCAGACCCAATCCTCCTGCAAATAACTAGAAACATATTTTTTAAAGACCTGAAGGTACTGGAGAATGAACAGCAGCAGGAGGATTGTTCAAGAGATTAGACAACTGGAGGGAGGGAATGGCAAGAGGCGAGTTATCTTTTTAGAAAAAATAGCTTTTAACCTAGAGCGGACCAAAGCCAGGAGTCTATGTAGAGTGGCTAAAACTGCAGTGGAAAAATCCAGGCTTTCTGGCCTGAAGAACCAAAGACAGTTGGAAGAAATCAGCCACTGGAAAGTGGGGCAGCAATCCCACAAAGAAAAGGGCCTGAAGGGGGCACTCCAAATACTGTGCATTAACTCCCTCGAAATCTCTGACCCACCTAACCCCTGACCCACATATCAATGAGGCAGGCTCAAGGCAACTCAGCTAAGGATAAAATAACTGAACTGAGTTTAGAACTGCTGCCCAAGAGTTCTGAGTCTAAACTATTTACCTGCCCATTAAGACAAAAACATCAACCCTTTATAGAGGAACCTAACAGAAACCAGAATCTCTAAAAGGTAACATTTACCATGTCTATGCTACAACCCAAAATGACTCAGAAAAAAAGAATCAGGAAAATATGACCAGAGACCAACTTCAAAATGACCAGGATTTCAAAGTAGCTACTATATAAATGTATTAAAAATAATGAACAGAGAGGGAAAAAAGAATGAAAAGATATGAATAGAACCCAAGACCCGTGGGACAAAATACCCAAATATCCTATGAGAGAAAAAAAAGGTAGACCAGAAATTCCATGAATTTGGTGGATGACATAAACTTAACAGATTAAGAGAAAATCAAGTAGTACAATATGAAGAAAACCACTCCTAGGCAAAAAAAAACCTACTGAAACTTAAGAGAAAATACTGAAACCACCTCAGAAAAATGACATATTACAATTTGAATTACCACTGCCTTCTAATCAAAAACTATAGTGGGTAATAAGCTCCTAGACACTGGTCTTGGCGATCTTTTTGGATTTGACACTAAAAGCAAAAATAAACAAGTGGGATTACCTCAAACTAAAAGCTTCTGCACAGCAAAGGAAACCATCAACAAAATGAAAAGGCAACCTAAATGGGAGAAAATATTCGCAAATTATGTATCTGATGAGGGGTTAATATCTAAAATACATAAAGAATACATACAATTCAACAACAATAATAGCAATAATCCATTTTAAAATGGGCAGAGGAAGTGAACAAAGACATTTTCCCAAAGACGACATACAAATGTCCAACAGGTCCATGAAAAGGCGCTCAGCCTCACTATCAGGGAAATGCAAATCAAAATCACAATGAGATATCACCTCACACCTGTTAGAAGAGATATCTGTACTCCCATGTTCATCATAGCATTATTCATAATAGCCAAGATATGGAAATAACCAACCTGTCAACAGATAAATGGATACAGAAGATGTGGTGTATATGTATACAATGTAATATTCAGCCATGAGAAAGAAGGAAATTCTGTCATTTTGCGACAAGATGGATGGACCCTGTGAACATTATGCTAAGTGGAATAAGCCAGACAGAGAAAGACAAATACTGTATGGTATCACTCATATGTGGAATCTAAAAAAAAATGTCCAATTCACAGAAACATAGTAGAAAAGTGGTTGCCAGAGGCTAGGGAAGGTGGAAGAAATAGGGAGCAGTTGGTAGCCTGATTATAGGGGAACAACATTTACAAAAAGCTAAAACACTATTCAACTGGAATTCTATTAATTGAAAGAGGAGGCAAAGATGGAAATAGAACTGATCAGACTAATATATTCAATGAAAATATCCTTTAAGAATGAAAAGCTATTTCTGATAAATAGAAAAAAAAAATCATCAGCAGCTCAATAAAACGTTAAAGGTAGTTCTTGAGGCTGAAGGGAAATTACACTAGTTGGAAGGAATTTTATACCAAACAACAGGCACTGGAAATAGTAAATTTTTTTTCCTATTTGAAAAATACACAAGTTTTTAAAGGCAAAAAGTCCTATTACCTTGCAGGGTTCTAAAGTATATAAAATATTACATACATACATTATAATAGTAAAGTTTCAGGGCACATAATCAATCTACAAATATCACTTGCCTTTCTATATATTAACAATGGACTGTCAGAAAGAGAAGTTAAAATAATCCCATTTATAATTGCATCAAAAAGAAATACCTAGAAATAAATTTAGCTCAGGTAAAAGACCTGTAGACTGTAAACTGTAAGACAATGATGAAATAAATCAGAGACACAACTAAATGGAATGATACCATGTTCTCAAAGATTAGAAGAATGTTAAAATGTCCGTATTACTACCCAAAGCAATCTACTTATTCAGTGCAATTCCGATCAAAATTCTAATGGCACTTTTCACAGAACAGAACAATCAACCCTAAAATTTGTATGGAACCACAAAAGACCCCAAATACCCAAAGCAACCTTGAGACACAAAAACGAAGTTGGAGGCATCAAACTTCCTGATTTTAAGCTGTACTACAAAGCTACATTAAATAGTACAGTAGTAGTAGCAGCATAAAAACAGACACATAGATCAATGGAACAGAGTCGAATAGTAGCGGCCTTCAAGAAGATCTGCCAAAATCCTAAGCCCTGGTACTAGTGAATGTGACCATTTTCTGGAAAAATCATCTTTGCAGATAAAGATCTCGAGATGAGATCACTCTGGATTAATGGGAGGGTCCTAAAACCAATGACGCTTGCACTTACAAAAGACAGGAGGAGGAGAAAGAAGGAGAAAGAAAGAGGACAATATAAAGGTAGAGATAGGTGTTATGCTGCCACCTGCGAAGAAACGCCAAAAACTGTAGAGGCATGGAACGAATTTCCCCAAAGAGCTTCCAGGAGGAGACAACTCTGTCTTGATTTTGGACTGCCAGGCTCCAGAACTAGGAGAATTTCTATTATAAGCCACCTAGTTTGTAGTACTTTGTTACTGCAGTCTTCGGAAACAAATCCACCAGGGTTTAATTAAATACCACTTGTCCTTCAACAACATGGTTCAAATTTCAATTACCACAATACATTAATACAAATGCTGCTGTTAGCTCTTCGGTTCAAATCACTATATAAATAACAAACTTGCAACACAGTCAGTGACCAATCATGTAACTTTCTTCCAAAGTCTGTTGGTAACTGGTTACTATGCCTTTGTTACTCCTTTACAGACAGCAAAATGTGTAGCTGTGTTGCCTCCTTGTTTCCCAGTGATAAACTCCCATGATATTTTACAAAAACGAATAAATGAGAAGAAACTGGCCAACAAAGATAGAAGTGCAGCAAAGAAATGGAAAGTAGTAATGTTGGAAGTGAAATTTGAATTCTCACCTCTTCACTCTCACAGCCGCATTATATCCAATGCATCAGCAATTCTTTTAAACAGATTCAGCACCCGATCACTTCTCATCACCTCCATACCTAATACATTGGTCCAAGCCACTGTCACATCTTATCTGGATTATTGCAATAGCCTAACTGGTCTCCCTATTTCCACCTTTGCCTCCTCTTTCAATATGTTTTCACTGGATCAGCCAGAGTGACCCTTTTAGAATACTGATCTGTTCATGTCACTCCTCTGATCAAAACTCCCAAGATAACTGTCCATCAAATCCAGAACAAAAAGCCTAGTCCATCCAGTGACCTACAAAGCTCCACAAAATTTGCTCCTCGCCTTGCCTTAGTACCTCGTCTCTTGTCTCCAGTATTCTCCCCAATTTGCTCCTCTCATCCAGCCACTCTCTGCTGTTCTTTTAACAAGGTAGACACACTTCAGCCTCAGTCTTTGCAGTGACTATCCCCTCCATCTAGAATGTTCTTAATACATGTCGACTTGGCTTGCGGTCTCACCTCCTGTAGGTCTTTGCTCAAATGTCACCTCAGTGAGGCACTCTCTAGTCTCCCACATTAAAACTGCAACCACCTCACGTCCTGTCGCCCATTCCTGGGTACATTTCATTCTTCAGCCTTAATCATCATCTAATATATATTTTCTTTATTTTTTATTCTTATTTTCCTTCGCTAGAATGTGAGCTGCGTGGGGGCTTGGATTTTTGTCTGATTTGTTTCGTGCTATATCCCTCGCCACTAGAAAAGGCCTAATACACAAATCTTTAATTGATTCTGCTGAATAAATGAATGATTACAGAGGACAAGTCGACGTCAACACCAGAAACAGGATTTCAAGGGGATATTACTCTGTTTAGAAACTAAACAAGTCCACTACACCATAGCTTTGCTGATCTCTGCATCTCCAAAGCCCAGCATGATGCCTGAGAGAAGGAAGAGACTCTGAGTGGCCGCCGCCCAAGACTGCATTCTTGGGAGAGAAGGGCAGGCTCTGCAAGCAATGACAAAGACCGAACAAGAGCCTAGGCAGGCGCCAGGATCATGCTTGAACCCAACAAACTTACCCCATTCCCTGTTTGAAAGCTTCAATCAACTCGTTCTTTTTATTCTGATCTTCTACCCAATACACACTTGGAATTACAAACTCTGATATCACTCGGCATTCTGGACAAGACCTGAAATAAGAATCGGGTTAGTACAGAAGAGATTAAGTTACAAATCCTGTGCAAACTCCACCACTAACCCCTTGCTCAAATGCGTAACCACTCCAGCTATTTCCTAACCAAACTTATTTACTGTTAAAAACATGTTTTCTCAACAATAAAAAGACTACCTAATTTTAAAACGGGCAAAGGATTTGAGTAGGCAATTCTCCAAAATGGCCAAAAAATCACAGGAAAAAATGCACAATATCATTAGTTATCAGAGAAATGCAATTAAAGCCACAATAAGACATCACTTCACACCTACTAGAAGGGCAAAAGTGAGAAACAAAGACAATAACAAGTGTCGCTGAGTATGTGGAGAAAATGGAATCCTCATGCATTGCTGGGGGGAATGTAAAATGGTTCAGCCACTTTGGAAAAGAGTTTGGCAGTTTCTGAAAACATTAAACATAGAATTACCATATGACCCAGCAAACTCTACTCCTAGGTATCTGCCCAAGAAAAATAAAAAGGCGTCCACACAAAAACTTGTACACAAATATTCACAGCAGCACCAGTCACAATAACCAAAAGATGGAAACAACGCAATGTCTGTCAACTGATGAATACATAAACAAAATGTAGATATCCATACAATGCAGTATTATTCGGCTATAAAAAAAAGAGTGAAACACTGGTACACGCTACTCCAAAAACATCATGTTAAATGGAAGATTTAGCCAGACACAAAAAGGCCCAATATTGGAAGATTCCACTTATACGAAATGTCTAGAATAGACAAATCCACAGGATGGAAAGTAAATTAGTGGTTGCCAGGGATTGGAAGGAGGGAGGAATGGGCGCTGCAAACGGAGGTTTCTTTTTGAGATGACGAAAGTATTCTAAAATTAAATTGTAATAGTTGTACAACTTGGTGAATATACTAAAAACCACTGAATTTCAAGCTTTAATCTCAATAAAGCTGGTATTTTATCACACAAATGTGTGACTCTAGGCAAGTTCCTCGAGCTTACCATACCTGTTTCCTCATCTGTAAAATGAGGTGATGATCATAGGGTCTCTGACAGAATTATACATTAATGTATATGACGTTTCTGAAATAGTACATAGCATGCAGTAACTTCTCAATAAGTTAGCTCTTCCTCCCCACCCTGGTCCACTGCAGAATCTTAAGAATCCTGTGTTGGCTTCATGGAGCACATCCTATGTACTGGACATTACATGAAGTGTTTTACACACATTATTTCATTTAATCCTCAAATAATCCTATTTTACACATGGGAAAAAATGAAGCTTAAAAAGGTCAATAAGCAATTGGCCTAAGGGCAGATAATTAGTAACTGTTAGTGCTGGAGTTGAACAGGCCAATGCCATTAACACCTTCTCACAGAGATGATCCCTGCTGAGTGCCCCCCAATACCCTGAGAGCTTGGCAGGAATCGTTACTCATATTTCAAAAGAAAAGGCACTTGGGCTCAGGACAGTAGTGGTGCCCAAGTTCACACACCCAGGGGCCAGGACTCACCAGTTATCCTTTGTACCGAAACCCGTCTGAAGACAAAGGAAGGCTTAAGACTGGACGGAAGGTCCCCAATCAAGCTTTGCCCCTTGCTTCTACAGTTAAGAGTCATCCTGTACTTACTTAATGATTGGGTTCTCGAACTGCTTGGCACACCTCCACTGTCGGATGCAGGACAAGCAGTATGTATGATTGCAATTGGAGAGAATTCCAAATCTCCTCTCAGAAGCAGATGCCTTCTCAAGGATCACTTCCATGCAGATACTGCACACTTTGTCCTGACTTGCCTGGAAGGCAAAGGCCTTCTCCATCTCGTGCTCGAATGTCGACATGCAGATCTGAAGTACAGTGGGGGAATAAGGAAACTTTTTAGGTTTGGAGCTGCCAGCCACACTGCTAAAACCAAGATCAGGAAAGAACACGGATGTGGCTGCTTTAAGTCAGGGCCCAGCAATCCCTGGATTCAGGACACAAAGCTCACTTGGATCACAAAAATGACTTCAAACCATCACTGGCCAAGCCCCTTGCTTCCCTAGCATAATATGGTTACCTCCAATTTAGAGCAGAGACCAGAGTTCCCAAAAGGTAACTCTGTGGGAACTGCTGTGGGATCACAGAGTTCAGAAGGACTGGGACCTGGTCTCTTGGCTCCTCTGGGCACCAGCTTTCTCTACTCTGAACCACACCAATACTAGAAATGCCAAATAATCCTTAATTTGAAATATCGGGCTGGCAGTCCAGAGTCAGAGTTATGTAAGCAGTACCACTTCTTCTCAAGAGGACAAATTATGTAATGAATTTGTATGAAGTATTTAGTAAGCAGGGGCTGAATACTTTTCATGTACAGCACTGTATATCAGGCATTGGAGTCAATGAAAAGAGTATGAAGACCTAGGCCGTGCCCTTGGGAGCTCACAATGGACACAGACATGAGATAAATCAACACACACAGCACAAAGACCCTGATCCATCTGAGTGAAGAGGAAAGTTCTAATTCTGCACTCAACTGAACACCCCCATGGAAGACAGTGGAGGGTGGCAAACTCAACCCCCACATACTGTGACCTCCTCCTCCTTATCGGCTCAAATGCTACTGCTGTGGGCTCCTCCCCTTCTCTTTTACCCAACTTCAGAGTCCAGTACAAAGCACTAAGCCCAGTGTGAGGCAGGGCTCCTAAACACTGGGGACCTAATGACCTGGAAGATCCCTTCGACACTTGGCTTCTCAGATTCCATGACTTGGACTCTCAAATTGTCCAGAACTCAGCCTGGCTGGATTGCAGCCACAATGATATATAAACCTAGCAAGGGAAAAAGCATATGTGTGACAGACACACACAAACCATGCTCCTGTGCTAGATTTATTATTTGAACTTTGCATAGCTTTATGTTTCTGATGTCTCTTCTGTTTTTCTTTATTTTAAATAATGAAAAACTGGCAAAATAACAATAGGAAAAAGGACTTGAAAATAAGGTACAAATATTCAATGTACATAATTTAGGTATCAATGGCAGAAAGATGCTTACATAGTGCATTTCAAATTTCTAAAAACGAGTTCATACAAAGGTTTGCAACTTTACCTTCTCATGAGCTTTTCTTTGTTCTGGATCAAAGGGGTGCAGGACTCGTAACCTACAGATTTCACACACTTCTCCATGCAAGTAGACACAAGCATCCTCAAATCGGCATTCCCCGGCGGCTGCATAGGGGCAGAGCTGCTGCTCACTGCTGTAGGAGCTGCTGGCTTCTAAGTCATCAAGGCCACTCCTGATTGCATCTAGGTAGGAATGTGGCTTCATTTCTGGGGTACTCTGAAGGTCACTGCCACCTCCTGGATTATTCACCACAGCTGGGGAAGCCTTTTCTTCAGCCATGCCAGAAAGATCTTAATACAAAACACAGAGCATACACACAAATGAAAACTGGCCCAACCATCCTGGGAAGCAGTATTAGTCAAAACTTTAACCTTGGGAATTTCACTCTTGGGATCATATAGGAAAAAATAGGCCAAGAGGGAAAAATAAAAACTGTATAAAATGTTCATAGTGACATTACTTATAATCATAATTAAAATCCAAAAAAACATAATTGGCAACATAGGGAAATAGCCAAAACAGATCATTATATATGTAACACTAAAGTTGTTATTTAAAAACGGCAAGTATGGAAATGTCAACATTTGAACTAGTTGACACTAAAAAAATGTATTATACTTTTCAGGTAGGTAGGTAGACAGACTGATAGAAAGAAAATACATAGATAATAAATAAATAGATGTAAAAGTCAAAGGGAATTTAGAATGAAGTCAATAAAATACAGTGGTTTCCTTCACACCAGTAAAGTTATCTACCTATCATGGAATCTGCCTATTTTACGCTGCACAATTCTGAGAACTAGAATAAAAATTCCTTTACCTGCTGAGAACTAGCCAATAAAAACAACTTTTATGATTTGTAGCTTTCTTCTTCCCCAAACCCCAACCCACTATTCTATTACCAACAGTGCAACCTAAAATGCCACTGTCTCAGCACAAGAACTAAGGCTATAAACTGACCTAAAGTGAAATAGTGATTGATACATGTTCTTTATCAAAATATATAGTTTTGAA
This sequence comes from Rousettus aegyptiacus, assembly GCF_014176215.1. Classification (NCBI taxonomy): domain Eukaryota; kingdom Metazoa; phylum Chordata; class Mammalia; order Chiroptera; family Pteropodidae; genus Rousettus; species Rousettus aegyptiacus. The sequence goes on along the minus strand of NW_023416307.1, from coordinate 122,041,827 downwards.
ATGAACAGCTTGAGGCTTCTCAGAACTGGGCATCCACCCTGTGCAGATAGACGAAAGTTGCGTGTCTACAAAAAAGTCACTGTTTATATTTTTCCAGCTCAGCCTTGGACACAAGGTTAAGTGTATTATCCAAAGCTTATTCTCAGGACAGATCTGGTGTCTCTACATTCAGACAGCCTGGAGGGGTATTAAGTTAGCAGTGAAGGCCAGAAAGGAACATCAAGAACAAGCAAAACTGCTTTTCGAAAAGAGGCAACAAAAGGATTCTGCTCACTCACTTCGGTCTCTAAGTACCAATGTTCTCTTTTCACGTTTCCCAGGCTCATGTAAGTTAGTTTTCACAATAGATGCAGTAAGGTCAGAAGGAGGGTGAGGACTGTGGAAACTTGGGGAGGGCACACTGTGGGGCACAGTGCCCATAGCACCACCAGCCGCAGCAGGGGGCCTCGTGTGATCATATCTAAACAAAACACACAGCACATGCGTTACAGACATACTACAATCACATGTCTCCCACACTGCTCAGACGTGGAATGTCCTTCCTTCTGCTCCATTGTGGAGGCAGAAAATGAAACAATCTTTTCCCATATTTTAACCAATAAAAGGCTTATCAATTAATAAGAACTGCTTGGCAATTCAGAGTGAGTGGTACACTGTAGTCTATCACACTTAAGTGTCCTTGTAGGACTTACGTGGGACAGACATACTGCCCCAGATCACACAATGAGACCCTGAAAATTTCAGACATATGTTGAACTAAAATCTCCTGATCCCAATCCAGTGTTTTGGGGAGGAGTTCATACAATGTTAATGATGGCCAATTTAACAGCTGGAGATCAGCCTTTCCTGAGCAGTCTTTCTGGGGTACCCACTCAACTTCCATCATCTACCAGGTAGCCAGAGGAAGAACTGGAGGGAGCTTTGCAGCCCAGAGAACAGAGCAGCTCTTCACTACAAAAGGACAGGAACAGGTTTTTGGAATATTTCCCTGTTTAGAAGTTACACAAGTTGCCTATAGAGGTCAGAGATAAAAAGGAAGACTCCATGCACTTAAATGTTCAGTGCACGGGTACTCATAGCAAAAAACTGGAAGTCACTTAAATATAGAAAACGTTAATAAAATGATGGTCTGTTAACATTATGAAACATAAAATTACAATTAGGAGATAAAGTAGCAGCATAGGAAAAAGGTTACGACATGTTCAGTGGGGGAAAAAAGCAAGATATAAAATTTCATACATACTATGAGTGCAATTATAATTTAAAAGAGACTCACAAGAATAAGGCTTGAAAAGTGATTTTGAAAATTGAAATTACTTTTAGGGTACTAAAATTGAGGTTTCAAAATTATTTACTATACTTTTTATAATGTTGTCATACTACTTTTAAATTTAAGTTTTCCCCACATCAAGACCCATGTTCCAAATGAAGGATCTGAGTTCCTGATCATAATCAACTCAGCGTAACAGTTGGGCGAAGTTTCAAGGTTCTTGCCTGCAACGAGTTCCATAGGCGCAACAGCCCTTCTGATAGTATTTGCAGATGGTGGATGGCTTGCTGTTTGCCAAGTCATGTGAAAACAGGCATTGGTTTCCTTCTCGACACACACCATGCATAAAATACCTGAAGAGACAAAAAGAAGCATAAAACTTTAATGAGTATACTTTGTTTTATACAGTCGCCATATTTTTGAACCTGGCATACAAATACTATTATGCATATTTATGTATCAAGGCTCTATCAAAAACTGGAGATATACATATGTCCATGATTCTAAGACAGTGACTTTATTTACTTACTATTACACTTTTATTTATTTTTAATTAATTTTTTATGGTGACATTGGTTAACGAAATCCAGTTTCATCTGTACACTTTAACAGTAAGGCATATATATATTTACTGTGTTAGATTTACTCATAGTTAGATTTCTTTCTGTCACCATGTATTTGACCGCCTTTACACCTTCTACTCTCCCTCTTCTCCCATCCTCTACCCTCTGGTAACCACTAGTCTATTGTCCATGTCCATGAGCCTCTGTTTGTCCTGTTCATTTGCTGCTTTTAGGTTTATATCCCACATATAAGTGATATGTGATTTCCAACTTTTTCTGTCTGGCTTATTTCACTTAGCATGATTATCTTGAGGTCCATCCATGTTATTGCAAATGGCAGTATTTCATCTCTTCTTACAGCTGAGTAATATTCCGTTGTATATATGTGCCACGGTTTCTTTAGCTAATCATCTATCATAGGATGCTTTGGTTGCTTCCATGTCCTGGCCACTGTGAATACTGCTGCTGTGAACACCAGTGCGGAAATATCTTTTTGAATATGGGTTTTCAAGTCTTTGGGGTAAATATCCAGCAGAGGGATTACTGGATCATATGGTAGATCAATTCTTAGCTTTCTGAGAAACCTCCATACGGTTTTCCATAGTGGTTGTACCAATTTGCAGTCCCACCAGCAGTGTATGAAGAGTTCCTTTTTCTCCGCATCATCTCCGGCATTTGTTATTACTTGTCCTGTTGATTATAGCTATTCTAACATGTGAGCATCTTTTCAAATATTTGTTTGCTATTTGTATGTCCTCTAGGGAGAAGTGTCTGTTTGGGTCCTCTGCCCATTTTTTGATTGGATCATTTGTTTTTTTGTTATTATTGAGTCGTATGAGTTCTTTGTATATTTTGGATATTAGGCCCTTATCAGAGGTGTTGCTTGCAAATATATTTTCCCATTCGGATGGCTGTCTCTTAACCTTGCTGACAATTTCTTTTGCTGAGCAAAAGCTTTTTAGTTTGATGTAGTCCCATTCATTTATTTTAGCTTTTACTTCCCTTGCTTTTGAGTTCAAATTCATAAAATCTTCTTTAAGTCCAAGGTCCTTGAGTCTAGTTCCTATGTTTTCTTCTATGCATGCATTTTATTGTTTCAGGTCTTATATTCAGGTCCTTAATCCATTTTGAATTAATTTTGGTGTGTGGTGATAAGCAAGTCTAGTTTCATTCTTTTGCAGGTGGCTTTCCAGTTTTCCCAGCACCATTTATTGAAGAGGCTTTCTTTTCTCCATTGTATGCTTTTGGCTTTTTAGTCGAAAATTATTTGCTCATATAAATACAGATTTACTTCTGGACTCTTGATTCTGTTCCACTGGTAAGAGAGTGATTTTAGATGCACCACAACTAATTCAATGACAGCTTTTCTGGAAGAAAAATGATCCCTTAAATCTCTATTTAAGATATATCTTCTTGATTTGAGATATGTTACACATGTAAAATGTGAGCCTTAGTGAGAAAATATTCTTTGAAAAACTGCTCTTTCACATAGAGCTTACAGGATATGGTATAGTGGAGTCAAAGACACTTGGGTCCAAGATCCAGTATGGCCACCTATGAGCAAGTCACAAAACCAACTTCTCTGGGTCTCACTTCCTTTATCTATAAAACAAAAATTACACTACCTACTTTCCTGCGTTGTGGTGAGGATCAAATAAGATACTGTAACACCAAAAAAAAAAAAAAAGTAAATTACACACAAACATGCAAACTCACACACACTAATGTCCACTGAGATGTCTAATTCTGGCCCTGAAGGAATAACTGGAAGCCATTCTCATTCTGTCCAGATTAGAGAGACCTGGTTGAATAGTTAGAGCAAACGTAAAGAGACTCTTGACGGACATGCCTTGGTATTAAGAATAAACAAGTTCTAAAGTAATGAGTATTTTAGACACATCCTAATAAAACTCTAAAACAAGCTTTGAACGGATTGACCTGATAGGAAATAATTATTGTCAGCCAAAACACTTAACACTCTTTGAAGGAAGACAATAAAATTCAAACGCTCAAGAATCAAAAATTATCAGACATGACAAAAAGCAGGCAAATGTCACCCACAACCAGAAGAAAAAATTAGTCAATAACAGAAATGACAGATGATGGAATCAGCAGACAAGGAATTTAAAAATGGCTATTATAAATATGTTCAGTAATAAATATGCTGAAGAATTTAAAGAACCTGAATATAGAGAGAGATTGAAGATATAAAGGGAACCAAATGGAACTTCTTGAACTAAAAACTTCATTATCTAAAATGAAAATTATACTGTATAAGCTTATTACTATATTAGGCTCTATAAAAGAAAATCTCAAAAAACCTGAAGACATAGCAATAGAAAGTATCCAAATTGAAACAGAGAGAGGAAGAAAGAGAATAGATTTTTGCTTCTAGCTATGATGGAGTACAGAAACTGCCCTCTAATGTAAAAAAAAAAAAGAAAAAAGAAAAAAAGAAAAAAATATATGAAATAGCTGCTTTCAGACATGGACAAAAGGCAGCATAAGACTGGTCCTTGAGAGAAGGGACACAAAGGAGATGAGCTCCATGTTCAGCTTGGCTTTCTGCCTACAGGTATGTTCTGGACCTTGATGCAGGGAGGGGAACCTCAAGTACAGCACAGCAGTCCTGCTGAGTTGAAAAGAGAGAGCCTGGAGTTCAAGGTGGCTAATGGAAGCTTTTTGAAAAGCCTGTAAATAGCATCACACATACATGATTAATTGACTCCTGATAAAGACGGCAAGGTAATTCAGTGGGGGAAAGAACAGTCTTTTCAACAAACATGCTGGGAGGATCACATGTTGCCTGTCCTTTGTGGCCGTGTTACAGCTTCTCTCCTCCTGTGATCTGTGTAGGAAGGACTGAGGGAGACATAGGAAGCCTAGAAATGGACTCAGTGGACTTTGAGAAAGTGGCTGTGAACTTCACCCTGGAAGAGTTGGCTTTACTGGATCCTTTCTTCACAGAAAAAAACTCGAAGGAGATGTGATGTGAGAAACCTTCAGGAACCTGGCCTCAAAAGGGGAAAAAAATGGAAAGATCATGATACTAAATACTAAAGATCAGTACAAAAACCAGGAGAGAAAACTAAGAAGTCATATGGTAGAGAGAATAAGTGATAAGAAAGACGGTAGTCAATGTGAGGAAAACTTCAGCCTATTTCAAATTTCAATATAAACAAGACGACTCTTCCTGGAGTAAAACTATGGGAACACAGTGTATGTGGAAGTCTTTATGCATCATTCATCCCATAATATGCACACGGATTCAAACTGGACACAAGCCATATGAGTATCAGAATTATGGAGAAGCCATATAAATGTAATGTATGTGGGAGGGCCATTGGTTCTCACCAGTGTATTAAAAAATATGAAAGAAATTACAATGGTGAAAAAACCTAATGCAAGAAATGTGGGAAAACCTTTAATTCTTCAACTTCATTTCAAATATATGGAAGAATCCACACTGGAGCGAAACTCTATCAATATAAACAATGTGGAAAAGCCTACAGATATCAAACTTCAAACCATGAAAGAATTCACACAGGACAAAAACCCTATGACTGTAAACAATGTAGTAAAGCTTTCAGTTGTCTCAGTTCTCTCTGAATGCATGAAAAAAATCACACTGTAGAGAAAGCCTATGAAGGTAAATAACGTGACAAAGCCTACCTATATTATAGTGCCTTTACAAACACCCCAAAAGACTCACATTGGCAAGAAATCCAAGAATGTAAGCAATGTTGTGAAACTTTCAGTTCTCATCTAGGTTTCCAAATATATGAAAGAACACATTGGAGAGAAGCCCAACGCATGTAATGAATATAGAACTGCCTTCACATATTAAAAATTTTCAAAGACCTGAAAGAAAATTCACTGGAGAGAAACCTTATGGATGTAAGGAATGTGAGGAAGCCTTCAGATGTTATCAAAGTTTTTGAAGACATGAAAGAAAGCACAGGGCAGAGAAACCCTATGAATATTAAGAAATGTGGGAAAGTCTACAGATATTACAGTACCTTACAAAGACACAAAAGTACTCAACCAATAGAGAAACCCAAAGAATATAAGCAAGTTTATGATTTTCCTCACTTAAAAAAAAAATGCTGGACTGAGTACCTGTGGGGAAATATGAAACTCGGATATTATATGTCTGCTGATGTGACCCAGTATATGAAGTATACAGTATAACCTGTGATGTATCCTAGCCAAAAACATTTAACTTGAATACCACAAAATTCCAGCTCTAACTACCAGTTTATAAGATATAAAATTAGGAACAAGCTAAAAAAATCATAAGGAAGCAGTCAGATAAATACGAAAGAAGAGGTGGTATATGGGCCAAGTCTCCTTAACAGGTGTCATAAATAAAGGGAGAGGGGTCAGCTGAGTATGGAGAACAGTTTGGTGGTTTCTTAAAAATAAGAACATAAACATAAATTTACCATTTGACTCAATGATTCCACTCCTAAATATTTACCCAAGAAAAGAGAAAACATGTTCACACAAATACTTGCACATGAACGTTTGTGGCAGCTTTATTCATAATAGCCCTAACGTGGAAACTTACAATTCCATCAATACACCTATACAATGGGATATTAGTTGGCAATATAAAGGACTTAAGTCATGACACACACTGTAACATAGATGAACCTCAAATACACCATGGAAGGTGAAATAAGCCAGATACAAAGGGCATGTTGCATGAATAAAGGGCAAATCTAAAGGGATAGAGAATAGTTAAGTGGTTGCCTAGGGCTTGGAGAGGGGATAATAGGGAGTGACTGCAAATGGGCACAAGGAATCTTTTGGGGGTGATGAAAATATTCTAAGATTTAATTGTGATGGTTATATAACACTGTAAATTTACTATAAGTCTTTGAATTGTGAATGGGTAAGTTTATGGTATGTGTATTTCAATGAAGAAGTTAGCAAAAAAATTTTAAAAGGAGGGAACTAAACTAGGTTAGTAGACATTACAAAAACAACAGAGTAACCAGAAGCAACATTTAGTTCTGGATTAGATTCTGATTTGGACAAACCAGATGTAAAAGAATTTTTGGAACAAATGGAAAATGTTAAGTATAGATTAGGTATTAGAGTAAATAAAACTTTACTGACATGGAAAGTTGAAGATTGTTAACTAAAAAAAGCATTCTATAAAACAGCATATATAGGGGTGGCTCCATAGTGTAGCGGTTAGCATGTCTGCTTTACACGCAGAAGGTCCTGGGTATGCGCTCCAGGCGGAGCCACAGACCATATCCCATGTGCGCCAGGCCCTGGGTGCACCAGGCCTCAGGTGCGCACCGTGAGCGAGCATGTGGGAGGAGATGCCCCACCTTCAGAGGTCCAGTTCTTAAGGGGAGATGGCAACATCAGTAGGTCAGGGAGAATTAAAGAAGGGGGGAAAAAGCATATATAGTAAAATGGTAGAGCCATCATAGAAAACTATACCAGTTCCTCAAAAAATTAAAAACAGAATTACCATATGATCCAGCAATTTCACTTTTGGGTACATACACAAAAGAACTGAAAAAGAACTCAAGTAATTGTACACCTATGTTCATAGCAGCATTAGTCACATAGCCGAAAGGTGGAAACAACCCAATGTCCATAAATGGATAAATGAAGACAAAATGTGGTCTATCCATGCATGAAATATTATTCCAACTTGAAAAGGAAGGAAATTCTGACACATGCTACAACATGGATGGATGAACCTTGAGGATATTACATTACATGAAAAAGCCAGTGACAAAAAAAGACAAAGACAATATGATTCCACATATGTGAGGTCCCTAAAGTAGTCAAATCATAGAGACAGAAAGTAGAATGGCGGTTGTTAGAGGCTGGAGGAGGGAAAAGGGGAGTTAGTGTTTAACGGGGACAGAATTTCAGTTGGGGATGATGAAGAGTTCCGGAGATGGATGGTGATGATGGCTGCACAACATCTTGAATGTGCTTAATGCTAATGAACTAACCACTTAAAAATGGTTAAGATAATAAATTTGTTATGTATATTTTACCACAATTAAAAATATTTTTAAGAGCACATACTGTATACTCTCATTTTGGTAAAAATTCAATATATATATATACACATACATGCATTTAAAAAATCTCAAAAGATATTTAATAGCATGCTAACAGTGGTATTTTCATTTCCTTATTTTTGCTGATCTGTACTTTCTACCATTTCTATCATGAACATATACTGATTTTATAATAGTAAACAGTTGTTTTAGTTTTAAAAAATTATAAATACTATCCGATAATGGTGAGGGCATGGTTAAGAATATAGATAAAATGCTCAGTAAACATTATCTATCATACAGTAGGGTACCCCCTAAAGTTCAACTCTTCATTAAAGTCTAGTAAAAAAAAACACACTGACAAAACAACAGTTAGCTACAAGAGTGACCTATGCTATATCACAATGTATAAAGTGCTGGGTGACTCATGTAGGGCAACAGGAGGCAACATCCCAGTAGAGGTCATGCCCAAGTAAAGCCTGCAAAGTGGAGGGGGAGGCCAGTGGGTGTGAGGAGCATGTGCCAGAAGAGAGGATAGCAAGCAAACAACAACAAAAGAGGCAGAGAAGTGGGACGTAGTAAGGGAGTAAGGACAGGCTTGCTGAGAGACAAGTATTATTACTCTAACTGTGCTCCAAGATACCCTAGTGTTAGTTGATATATTGATGAGTGTGTCTCAAAACAAGAAATAAAGGACTCACAATCAAGTCAGCTTAGGAAACCAGAGTGGTCTTTCTCAGAGATTTACAATAGACAGCAGCAGAGGAAAGGTTCTGAGTGCACTGTCGTAAAGAAAACCGTTTACTCTTATTAAGCACACTTTTTCACAGGTGTTTTCAGAAAAAGCCACTTGAGCTACAGAGTAGAAGACTGGAGAGGGCTGAAAGTGTACATGAGAAGCCTTTAAGGAGGTTGCTTCGTAAAGGAACTTTTATCTGTAAACCATGTTTTATTTAAAAAAATATATATGGAAAGTTTCTAAAGTATACAAAATAGAACGGTAGAATAAACCCTCAGAGTGTACCAGCACCGGCTTTCACATTATCAACTCATGATTAATCTGGTTTGAACCTTTTACCCACTTCCTGTATGATTTTGAAGAGGAATAACTCATATACCCACTGAATGAAGGCTTTTGGGCAAGAAGCCCCCACCCCGAGCTCCCCAGCAAGTATATTATGAGAAATATATGAAATGAGAAAAAAATACAAAAGAGCTAATAAACAGTGCCATCAACACTGTCTAACACTTTCACTTCTTTATTTCATTGAATCTTAACAATACTCTAAGGAGTATCATTATTATGCCTATGACGCAAACAGGAAAGCTGAGGTTCAGAGAGGTATAATGACTTATATATCCAATTGTTAGGTAGGGGATCCCAGCTCTGGTCTTCTCAGCCCTGACCTTTTCCCACTCAAATTGACTTTCCTGTTACTCTGCCTTTGTCCATATTTTGGCCCCTGTGCAAAACATGGTACTCCATCTTTCATTGCACTGAACTGCTATAACCCACCTTCCTTCATGGACCAGCAGGAGTGAGTCCTGACTGGTCCAAGGAGCCGTCTCACCCCTCTAGCCCAAACTGCACCTTCCCTCCTCCAATCCCAGACTCACTGGTGGCAGCCACATGGTATGGTGCTTCCCAATCTGGGGACCCTGACCCAAGAGAGCTAGTGCTCATGAACACAGTCAGGAACATCAGTCTCTAATGAAGAATGACTGGTAATAACTTTAGGAAAGCACATCTGGAATTATCACTAAATGCCACTGAACCTAAGCAATTATATGGTTCTACCTGGAAAAGGAGAAAGGCTTGACAACGGAAGGCAGGAATGGTTTCTAAGGTAGGTCAGGAAGGCCCAAGAGGCTCAGACTGTCCTTTCCAAAGCACTAGAAGACAATGCAAGTGACAATTCACGCTTCACATCAGAAACCTACCATGGGCCTGGGAGACTGCCTCGGCTGGAGGCTCTGAGATTTGAAGACCTTTCATTCCTCCTCGCTTTCCAAGCATTCATCTAACTTTCTTCACCTGTTCACCTCCCTAAAAACAGAGGAAGTGTCGACCAAGTCCACCTTGCAGTTTTTTTTCTCCCAGGAAAATGATAAAAAGGTATTTCAGTTTTGATGTCAGTCTCCTCTGAGTTTGGCTAGCATGAGCCACCTCTGAGTATACCAACAAAAGCAAATTTCTGGACCCTGTGACTTAAGTGACTATATTGAGGTGCCTCCCTATAATCTTTATTAGGTGATCAGTTAGGCTTTTCCCAGGCAACAGCCCCTTGCAGGTCTTCCTCTAGAACAGAGAGTGTTTGGTAATTTGCTATAAGTCTGGTGTAGGCTAAGGAAAAAAGGAAAGGAGGAAGGAGGGAGACAAGAAAGACAGGAAGAAAATGGCACAGAGTGTAACTAATTAAGGGCAATCTTTGTTAAAAACTTAAGAGACCAGACAAGATGGAGGAGTTGGTAAATGCTGTGCTCCCCTCCTCCCATGACCACATCAAAATTACGACTAAATTATAGAACAATCCTTATTGAGAACCACCTGAGGACTACCTGAACACAAGTCCTATAACTAAGAATATAAAGGAGAAGCCATGAGACTGGTAGGAGGGGTGGAATGCAAAAAGGGCAGGCCCCATACCCACAGTGTGGCAGTTAAAGACCAGAAGAGATATCTTCTTGGCTGCAGCGGTATCCCCTCGCTCGCCCCAAAGAGCGAGGGAGCCTAGCCCAGGACTCCAGTGCCAGAAGAGATATCCCAATTAACATCTGACTATGAGAACCAGCAAGGACTGGATCTGAGTGACAGGGAGGGCAGCTGGAGACCTAGGTTCTCCTCTTGCGGGGCCCACACACTGACTTCCTTGCTCACAAATTTGCTCTAAGCCCCAACAAAGAGGAAGCAACTCAAAAAATGCCAGGGACATACAGGGAGGAACTAAACTGATTAGCTTCAGGGTGAGGCCTGGAAAAGCAAGTATCAGGGCAGCTATCTCTGGGGACAGACGTGCTGACAGGCACCACTGCTCCTTTGTTGAGCCAACCCAACAGATCCAGCCCAAGTGGGCCAAATCTCTGTTCTCCATTAACCTGACTAGCACTGTGCACCCTGTCCTGGTGATTCCCTGAGATCCCACCCCTCCCAACTCACATACCAGAGTTGAGCTGCTTCTAGTGGCTTTTCCGCACAAGTGGCCTCCCTCAGCTTGTGCTATGGACTTTCTTAATTTCTTTCAAAGGCCTAAAAACCCCAAACGAGCAGTGGCTAGCCTTGGTGTACCCTTAACTCTTGATAAGCAGCCCTGAGCCCAGCACAAGCAACAAGCAGTCTCAACTTGCACTGTAATCGCTTCTCAGCCTTTTGACTAAGATCAAGTGTAGTATCTGTTATCAGCTTGCAATGTTAACTCCTATCAGGTGGCCCCAAGCCTGGCATAAGCAGTGGCAAGTATTGGGGTCTAAAGCCCAGGACAAATGGTAGTTGGCCTTGGTTCGCAGCACAGAACCTCCCAAGTGTCTCTAAGCACAAGTGTCAACCAACTGCAGAGCATACTGTAACACTTAGTAGGTGGTCTGAGTGGTGACAGACATTGGGCTGCACCAGAGCTCCTCCCAAGAGACTTCAGAACCAACATACCTGGTGGCCACCTTTAGACCACACTAGAGCACCACCCAACTAGCTCCACAAATGACATACCTGAAAGGTGGACCTGGCTGGCACTAGAGCACACTAAAATGACTCCTGTTCCATGAGACTGGCCCGCTACACAACAGCTTGTCCACTGCAGTCATGGCCAGCCCTCACAGCCAGTCAGCCTGAGGGTAAACCCCACCCACAGATGTGCCAACAGCAATCTAGGTTCAACTACAACAGAGAGCACACACAACCCATACAAAGGACACCCTGGAGCACCAGACTCAGGTGACCAAGAAGATGGTACCACTGGGCCCCACAGGACACCTACTACATAAAGGCATTCTGCTAAGGCTGGGAGATAAAACAGATCTACCTACCACATAAAATCAAACACAGGGAATCAACCAAAATGGGGAGACAAAGAAACATGTCCCAAATTAAAGAACAGGACAAAACTCCAGAAAAATAACTAAACAAAATGGAAATAAACAATCGACCGGATACAGAATTAAAAATGCTGGTTATAAGGATGCTCACTGAAGTTAGGGAAGAAAAATGAACTCGGTGAGAACTTCGACAAAAAACGGAAAACATAAAAAAGAATCAGTAAGAAATTAACCATTCAGAAATAACTGAAATGAAAACTACATTAGAGGGAATTAATAGACTAGATGAAGTAGAAAACAGAATCAGCAATCTGGAAGACAAGGTAGCAGAACACACCCAATTGGAACAGCAAAAACAAAAAAGATTTTTGAAAATGAAGACAGTTTAAGGCTGGGGTCACCAACCCCTGGTTGCGGACCAGTAGCAGTTTGTGGCCTATTAGGAACTGGGAAGCACTGCAAGAGGTGAGTGGCAGGCCAGTGAGTGAAGCTTCATCTGTATTTGCAGCCGCTCCCCAATGCTAGCGTCACTACCTCAACTCCATCTCACATCATCAGGCATTAGATTCTCATAGGAGCACTGGTCCCTGGTACCAAAAAGTTGGGGACCACTGGGACAACAAATGTACCAACATTCATATCATATGGGTACCAGAAGACATAGAGCATGGGATTGAAAGCTATTTGAAGAAATAATGACTGAAAACTTCCCTAGCGTGGCAAAGAAAATAGACATCCAGGTCCAGGAAGAGCGGAGACTCCCAAAGAAGATGAACTCAAAGAAGCCCACACCAAGACATATTATAATTAAAATGCCCAAGGTTAACAATGAGATACCATCTTACACCTGTTACAATAGGACAGTAACAGACTATTAACAGGACAGTAATAACAAGTGTTAGAGAGGATGCAGAGTAAAAGGAACACTGTTGGTGAGACTGCAAATTGGTACAGCCACTATAGAAAACTGTATAAAGGTTCCTCGAAAAACTAAGAATTGATCTATCCTATGATCCAGCAATCCCTCTACTGGGTATTTACCCTAAAGACTTGAAAACATACATCTGAAAAGATATTTGCACACCGATGTTCATAGCAGCATTATTCACGGTAGCCAGGACATGGAAGCAAATGTAGTGTCCTACAATAGATGACTGGATAAAGAAGATGTGGTACACATATACAATGGAATATTACTCAACCATAAGAAGAGATGAAATACTGCATTTGTGACAACATGGATGGACCTTGAGATAATCATGCTAAGGGAAATAAGCCAGAGAGAAAAAGCTGAAAATCACATATCATTTATGTGTGGGATATAAACATAAAAGAAACAAACAAACGAGACAGAGACTCATGGACATGGACAATAGACTAGTGGTTACCAGACGGTAGGGAGGAGCAGGGAGGGAGATGGGGTAAAAGGGATCAAATATGTGGTGACAGAAAGAAATCTAAGGTGAACACACAATGCGATATACATACATACGTATGTACGTACATACATACATACATACATACACCTTACTGTTGAATTGCACACTTGAAAGTTACTGGATTTTGTTAACCAATGTCACTACGATAAATAAATAAATAAATAAAAATAGTAATAAATAAAATGTCCAAGGTTAAAGACAGAGAATCTTAAAAGTAGCAGGAGAAAAGCAATTAGTTATATATAAGGGAACTCCCCTAAGACTGTTAGATGATTACTCAACAGAAACTTTGAAGACCAGAAGGGACTGGCATAAAATATTCAAAGTGATGAAAGGCAAAGACCTACAACCAAGATTACTCAGCAAAGCAATATTTTAGAATCAAAGGTGAGATAAAGAGTTGTCCAGACAAGAAAAAGCTAAGGCAGTTCATCACCACTAAATCACTCTTTTAAGAAATGTTAAAGGAATTTCTTTAAGAAGACAAGATAAAAAAAATATGGATAAGAAAATATAGGAAGAAATTCTCACTAAGGCAAAAACTTAAAAACAATAGATTGACCAACTATGAAAGTAGTACAAAGGTTAAACAGCAAAAGTAGGAAGAGCGTATGTAATTACGACAAAAAATTAAGACATACACACAAATTTACATGTACAAAAATAGTAAAAAAAAAATAATGACTACACATAAACGTGGAGGGGGTGAGTAAAAATTGTAGTGATTTTAGAATGTGTTTGAACTTCAGTGACCATCAACTTTAAAACAGACTGCTATAAACATAGTTTGGTACATATGAAGCACATGGTAACCACAAACCAAGATACATACAAAAAAGAAAAAGAAAAAAATCCAAACATAATACTAGAGAAAGCCACCAATAAACAAGAGAACAAGAGAATAAGAAGGAACAGAGAACTACAAAAACAATCGGAAAACAATTAATAAAAATGGCAATCACCACATACCTATCAATAATTAACTTTCAATGTAAATGGATTAAATGCCCATCCAAAAGACACAGTGGCTGAATAGATATAAAAACAAGACCCATACACATGCTGTCTACCAATAGACCCACTTTAGATCGATAGATACTGACTGAAAGTAAAGGGATGGAAAAGATAACTCATGCAAATGGCAAGGAAAAAAAAGCTGGGGTAGCGATACTTGTATCAGATAAAATAGACTTTAAAACAAAGGCTGTAACAAGAGACAAAGAAGAAAATTTCCTAACAATAAAGGGATCAATCCAATAAGAGGATACAACTCTTGCAAACATTTTCACACCCAACTTAGAAGCACCTAAATACATAAAGCAAATACTGACAAACATAAAAGAGCGCAACATTAATACAGGATAGCAGGGAACTTTAACATCCCATTGTCATCAATAACTAAATCACTCAGATAGAAAATCAACAAGAAAACAGCAGCCTTAAATGACACATTAGATCTACTAGATTTAATTGGCTTTTTTAGGCCATTTCATTCAAAAGCTACAGAATATACATTTTTTTCAAGTGCACGTGTAACATTTTCCAGGACAGACCACCTGTTAGGCTACAAAGCAAGTCTCAACTAATTTAAGAAAACTGAAATTATATCAAGCATCTTTTCTGATCACACTGAGATAAAACTAGCAATTAATTAGAAGAAAAAAACTGAAAAACACATAGAAGGTAAATGACAAGCTACTGAACAATGAATGAGTTAATAAGATCAAGGAAATAAAGATACCTTGAGACAACTGAAAATGAGAACAAAATGACCCCAAATCTGTGGAAACAGCCAAAGTAGTCTAAGAGAGAAACTCATAATGCAGGCCTCTCTCAAGAAACAAGACAAATCTCAAATGATTCATCCAACGAGGGATTAATATCCAAAAAATATAAGGAACTCATACAACTTATCAAAATAAAACCCCAATCCGAATAAAAAATGAGCTGAGAATGTGAACAGACATCCAAAGAGGACATACAGATGCTCAACATCACTAATCCTCAGGGAAACGCAAACAAAAAACCACAATGAGATATCACCTTATACCTGTCAGAACGGCTATCAATAAATCGAAAATAACAAGTATTGCTGAGAATGTGGAGAAAAGGGAATCCTTGTACACTGTTGGTGATTATAAACTGGTACAGCCACTATGGAAAACAGCAGGAAGGTTCCTCAAAAAATTAAAAATAGAACTACCATATTACCCAGCAATTCTACTTCGAGGTATTTATCTGAAGAAATCCAAAACACTAATTCTAAAAGATATACACACCCCTATGTTCACTGCAGCATTGTTTACAATAACGCAAGAAATGGAAGCAATCTAAGTGTCCACTGATAGACAAACGGATAAAGATGTGGTAAATATATACACTGGAATATTACTTAGCCATAAAAAAGAATGAAATCTTGTTGTTTATGACAACATGGATGGACCTAGAGAGTATTATGCTAAGTGAAATAAGTCAGAGAAAAACAAATACCATATGATTTCATATGCAGAATCTGAAAAATAAACAAAACAAACTCAGACAAAAAACAAATTGATGGATGCCTGATGGGAGGGGGTGGGTGAATGGGTGACAAAAGGCGAGGGATTAAGAAGTCCAAAAAAAGGGCATATGAAATCTTGCTCCACAGCATATGTCATCAGTTTGGCTGAAATAAACTCTTAACAAAATTAAAAAAAAAAAAAAGTACAAAAAAGCAGTTATAAAAAAAGTCACTGAATGGCAGTACAGCATAAGGAGTATAGTCAACAGTACTGTAATAACCATGTATGGTGTTAGATGGGTACTAGACTTATCAGGGTGATCACTTTGTGAGATATATAAATGTCTAATTACTATGTTGTATACCGGAAACCAACATAATATTGCATGTCAACTATAACTGAAAAACAAAAAAAAAATTTTTTAAAGAAACTTAAGAGGAATGTTTTTAAAAAGGCCTATACCAAAGGGATCTTGTTATTCACAATAACAAGTGTGATTTTAAGTGTGTAGAAAAGAGTTAACAGAGCAGGTCAGAACCTGCTATCCTCAGAGAGGCCTGCTTACAAGGCTGGACAATGCTTAGCATCTGCCACTTGGCTATTAAACAGTTCTCTACAATGATATAAAATTTCCCTAAGTGATAAGACTGGCTCTTGTGCTTTAACTGTGTAACATGGTTTATGCTGAACATTTGCTTTCCTTCTGTGAGTGTGGTGGAGGTTGACCAGCCTGGGAAATGACTCTCTAATGGACTCACCTGGGCACATGTTGCTGCCTTTTTGCCAGTGGGAGCAAAGCGTGCTGTGTGACCCTGTATGGGAGGGAGTGAAGACAGGAAGCCTGCATATGGGTTCTTCCAAATGCTGCCTGTGTCTTTTTCCCTTGTGATCCAGCTGTGACTCCTTCATCACTGAAATAAATCTTAGCCTTGAGTACAACTATATGCTGAGTCCTGTGTGTCTTTCTAGCCAATCTCCGGATGGATGGGTGGTTTTGGGAATCCTGGACACAAGTGTATTACACTTCTAAACGGTTTAATAATTCTTTCTGGAAAATGCTACTGAAGATTGCAACACTATTTCAATCATCCTCAAATGTGGTAATTTTTGATCTTTGAAGGTATAAAAGTAAAAAAATTAAATAAAAAAAATTAAGTGCCAAGAACCAAGTCTGAATGACAGAGATTGAGATTAGTAAACTCATAAATACTGAAAGAGAATAGGCTCAAAGCGGCTAAATAAACAGTTCCATAAAGTAAGATCTAACAAGTAATTAATGGTTTCTTTTGGAGAAACTAAACAAGATTTTCTGAAAAAACCATGGTAGGAGACGACCAGAAGTCCTCTACCAGATACTATTTGTTAACCGGGCATTCAAGAGGAAAGATTTTTAGCATTGGTCCTACAAGGATGCCTTCTATAATTCTATCATCACCTCCCATAAATCATTCAGAAAATCTGCCTTCCAAACTGCACTAATTATCTTTCCTCTTAAGAAAAATATTTAACCACCAAGCAGAGCTTCTAGTTTTGCCACTTACACGCTAGTGGCTTTGTATAAGCCATTTTACTGCTGTGAGTGAAGGAGTTCAGATTTAAAGAGGTTCAAAGATAATTTCTAGACCACGACCACTGTTTTCAAGAAAGGTGAGTGTGAAACAGTGTTATGTAAGAGGTAAAGCCAGCAGTTTTAGTTCTGTAGCATATGTCACCATTTCCACTCCCTAGTGACAAACACAAAACTACCTTGAGCACACCCTGCCTGACCTTTGGGCATCTTTGTCAACTGCTCATAGCCACTCCTCTCCATCTATGTTGTACTAAGCTTAATCCAAGCCTCTTTCATATTGCACCTTGCAGTAATTTCCAGCTGTTCCCTTTTCCTGATAGCCAAACCATCCCTTATATCTTCCTTCAGAAGAAGACTGAGACATGAATTGGGGCTGAGGGTAGAATGAGGGGGGAAGCACATAGCTAGAGACTCAGAGTGGGGAGATTCTTTCTGGAGGGCACTCCAAAGGGGTCTGTTTTTCTAGGTGACCCAAAAGGGCTATTTCAGACAGTATGGCTATTATACGTTGCAAAGGCTATCAGGTTCACTACTGGCCACAGAACTGCCAGGAGCTCTGGCTGTGGCTGAGACAAACAGAATCAATCTGGTTTATTGCAGGCCTTTCAACAGTGCCTGCTTCTAGCAAAATGCTTTATTTTAGCAATCATCCAAGTATATGGGTAATGTGCATTCTCTGTGACACCTTCCTTTACATTTTCCCACATATTTTCACAGGCTTAACATTTCTGGCTGTACTGCTTGTGACATGACAACAGATTCATCAGGTGGGAAGGGAGCTAATTCTAGGCATAATGGTAGGCCTGAAATAGATGTACTAGAGGTGGGGGTGAAATAAAGTATAGTGTAGTGGTTAAGTAAAGACTTTGAGGTCAGAAAGCTCCCTATGTGACCTTGAGCAAATTATTTAAATTTCCAACTCTCAGTTTCCCCATCTGAATTACGATGATCATAACTGTACTTCATAGACTGCTGTGATAGACTAGTGCAAGGTTTCACTGAGAAAATGCATGTAAGTGCTTATCCTAACATATTCTAAATGCTCCAAGATGGTTTGTTTTGTTATCTAATCTCTTAACCAACCCTGCTGGGTAAGCATTATCACCCCTATTTTATAGACAAGGAAATTGTGGCAAAGGTGGTATCAGGATTAGAATCCAGAACTACCCAACTCTGGAGCTTAAGCTCTTCCTACCACTTACTGGCTGACAAGATGCCCCATATTTTGTAACTTCCTTTTTTTTTTTCTTTTTTAAATGCCTACTGCACCTGTTATTCCAAGGTAGTCTCCCATCCAAGTACTAACCAGGCCCAACCCTGCTTAGCTTCTGAGATCAGAAGAGATCAGGCACGTTCAGGGTGGCATGGCTATAGACTTGTTTTGTAACTTTCTAGGCTTGACTCTCTCGGTAAACTGAAATTCTGGGTCTTCTACTAATAAGATGAAGGGATGTCTATCACATGAGGAGGAAGACAAAGAAACTGGTTACCAAGCTATAATAAAAGCCTGCACCAGAGCTTTGAAACATATTGGAAGACATAAGAGATGGTTAGGAAGAAGAATTGGTACAAATGATCCACAGATTGAGATTCTGGATTGAGTGGCATGTCAAGAAATCAGTACAGCTGACAGCATGACTGTGTAAGCTGTCTTCTTGCCATTCCAGGCAATAAACATATACAGTGTCTTTGTCATTAAGTTTAGGAATCCTAGTATTTCAAATCCATCTCTTGGAGAGATAAAATGGGTATTAGAATGGAAACAAAACTAAGACTTTGTCCTGATGCCATTCAGAATAAAAATGTACAATCACGTTCCAAAGTCAGGAAAATAAACCAAAAACACTTTGACCCCTGACATAAACCAATAAAACCTATTTTAAGTCTGGTGTCCAAAATAAATCATACCTTGAATATTTCCTAAAAGTTACTAATGTCTGGAGATAAGACTTTAGTGAATAATAAAGTGAGAAAAGCTTTTCCACTATGAACACAGTAATGTAAACTCTTGGTAATATTGAAGTTGTTTTAAATTGAAATATGTGCTCTGTTTTTATTTGGCTAGGCAGTCCTTATGAGAGCTGAGTCCTTCAAGCTGAGTTCACTCCCTTACAAGCGAACTTCTTGTACTTTCTATGTGTTTTTGTACGTTTTCCTTTCAATGAGCATATTAAAATCGTTGAAAATTCCCACAGCAAAAACTTTCATTTAACATTTCTCAAACTTATCTGGAGGCAATACGGTCTATAAGAAATGGACTCTGATGCCACAGCTCTGCCACTTGGAAGCTAAATGACATGACAATCACTTCAATGTTGAGGCTCAGTTTCACAATCTGTGGATAGTCCTGGTTGCTGGATTATAAGTAGTATGGCTGGTAGAGCAACTTAAAGGGCACCCTGTAAATTGTAAGCCCCCCACAAAATCAGTTAGTACTTAAACAGAAGTAACCTCTTTCCAACATTTCAACCTACTCTTAGTTTACATGCAACAACATCCTGCAGGACAGGATGCTCCTATTTTGGAAACAGAATAAAACTTTCAGGTCAGGCCATCTCAAGGTACAGAGGAAATAACCAAGATGATGCTGATTTAAGTTCTTGTTCCTGCAGTTAGATGTTAAGACTCAAGTCTTCTTGAGCGTAAGATTTCCTTATCTGTAAAATTAGACACTACACAGAGTTGACATTCAATTATAAAGCATTATATAAATGTGCACTGCTTTGTGGACCCATCTTAGGAGCAGTACCCAGAACCTACAAAAATTGCTCCAAAAGGGGTGAAAAAAATTATATATACACGTGTGTGTGGGGGGGGGGGAGAGAGAGAGAGAGAGAGCGCGCCCGCGAGCATGCGCGCCATTTTAAAATACAGTAGGAGCTGCCATTCCAGAGGAATTGCTTTGCACGACTTTTGCCTCAAACCTCTGTAATGTTAAAACAGGGCAAAATAACCTTTACTGGGCCTAAAGCAACCTCGTGCTCCAAAGAACTGTTTGCAACCATAACAAGAAAGCAGATATGACTACCGGACTTAAAATTAAAAACATTTAGAATTAGCATCACTATGTTAGCTTATTTGCATCAACAGAAATGCCTTCCTTCTACAGATGTAATTAGTCCTCCCTCCTTTTCTCCTTAACATCCTTCGCCTTTGTTTCCTAATTGAAACATTGTTTGGGTTTCTGCCTAAATCGATGTTTCCCAAATAGCATTCTTTTCAAATCTCAAATAAATGCTGATTACCTCTTACTCTGAAAGGCCTTTTAATTTTAGGTTAACGGGAAACTTTATACAAATAAACATGTCTTCACAAAATACCTTTTAGTACAAGTGACCTGGTACAAGTCTTTCCTATAAACAAGAAGTGCAAATTTCTGACAACTGCTTAACATAAGCCACCTGGGCCTCGGATAAATCAACTGAACTGTTAATATACACTAATGCTAATGGCAAACTTTTTACAGTCACTTCTCGAATATTCATACTAACGAAGAGAAATAACATAAATGATACTTAAATAAACTGTATATTAAATCATCAAACTAACAAGTGGGTTTTTTAAAGCAATGCTTTCCACACAAATTTTACTGAAACCAATCATTAAAAGAGAATTTGTGCTTTGCAAGTATCAGTTCAATAAGACGAGGATTCTAATACTGGAAAGCCACAAGCTACATAAGGAATGAGGGTGTTATACAACCAAGCTATTTCTATTTCACAGGAGCAGTCACAGCGCAGTCGTCATCCGGCTCATCCATCCATTACCATTGTATTCTTCAGGTAAATGGGTGTCTCGATAAGAGTATCATTTAATCTCTTTCAGTCTGTTACCTCCACAGTAAAATGTGAATTCTATCTGCCTAACAGTTTTACTGTGAAATCTAGAAACAATGAATATAGAGGACTTGGAAATACGAGGGACACTTAGACTTTCAGTAAATCCTGCCTGACGTTATCATTTGCCGCACAACAACGCTTACTTGCTAGCTCTCTGTAAGTTTATAGGTAGCTTGGGAGTTCTTCAAACTCAGGAAACGAAGGCCGCTTTCGGGGCCTTAGCCTCTTTGAGGCCCTTATTATCTATTAAAAATCTCCTGTGTGCCATACCTATTGGTAAAGGACCTCTTAGTGTCCCGTTACTCAAATCCAAATCTCCGTTTCCAGTAAGTTCCAAGAGCCCTTCTCCCAGGGCCCCAACACCCTGCATGGCCCTGGCTAAGCACGTCCTTCCAGCCAACAAGGGTCACGCTTCAAAATCGAGGGGCAGCCCCCGCGATGGCCTCATCTCGGGTCTCGGCTAAGAGACACAGCCACGCATCCACCGGGTCTCCGGCTCCGGCCGCAGCGCCAGCTCTGCCTTGAAAAGCCGGACCACAAACAGCTGAGCAGCTTTCCACAAATCCGTTCCAACCTCAGTTTCCCTCACGGCAGGACTGGGGAGAACCCGCTACCCAGGGCCCAGGGGAGCGGTCCCAGGTGGCCCGGCGCTCCTGGACCTCACCGAGCACTGACCTGCAAGTGATCTGCTTGGTGCTCATGGTGGGCTGGCTGGAGGGCCGTAGTTGCGCCGCCGCCTCTCGCTCTCGCCGTGGGCGCCTGGATCTGTCCCTGCCCCTCCCACGCGGCCGCGTCACGCCGGCGCTCGCCGCCCCTCCCGTGTGACACCTCTGTAGCGCCGGCCGGAAACCTCGTTGCCGTCACAATTGGTTCCGCTGGTGATGAGGCAAAGCCGACCCCCAATTTCCTCACTCCTTGTCTCTCATTTCCAAGCCTGCTGGGCGGGGCCTGGCTCGCTAGTTCCTCTGTGTCTGCTCCCATCTCCAAGAGCATTACTTAGCGACCTCTCGCGTCCCTAGAATCGCCTCACCTCTCCAGAGGCTAAGCAAGCACCCGCCTCTGCCCTGCGCACTTTAATCCTAAATATTTCTACCTATATCCAAATTTGCATTCTCAGGCCCTACCTCAACTGTTCCCGCCACACTTCGCCTCCCAAGAAAAGAATTCCTTAGTTCTCTCTCAATTACTCTTTTGCAAAATCTCCACTCCCATCCCAAGTTTAGTCATTTTCTTTCCTGGTATTCCTCTGCTGTTTGTCTTCCATTTCCTGTGGTGGAAACCCAAAAATATATTGACTCTCTCCTCTGGTTCTTCATATCCTGCAGATCCTGCTCCTACACTTCTCTCCAGTGCATCCTTTTCTCTCCATTTCCACCTTCGTAGTTCTAGTCTAAGCAACCATCACTCCTTGCCTGGGGTCATGCAATGGTCTTTTAACTGCTCTTCTAGCTTCTGCTCCTGCCCTCTAGTCTGTAGTCATGTATAACCCATTTTTAAAACATAAATCAGATGTCATTAACTTCCTTTAACTGTCAGTGGTTTTCCATCGCTTTTTAAATTGTTCTTTTTAAAACTTTTAAACATTGAGCTATAATAAACTAAAGTAATAAGTGCACAAAACACATATTCCTGTATGAATTTTTACATATGTATACACTCATGAAATCACCACCTAGATCAAAGGACATTATCAAACCCCAGAGGGCTCCCTTATGCCCCTTCACAATTAATCTCCCAAAGATAACTCCTTATTCTCACCTGTCATCACAAATTAGTTTTGATTGTTCTTGATCTTGATATAAATGACTCAGTATGTACCCTTTTGTCTGTCTTCTTTTCACCAACATTATATCTGTGAGATGCATGCATGTTATATATAGCTATATGTTGTTCTTTTACTTTGCTATAAAAATATTGACTCTTCCAATGAATGAGCACAGTATAGATTTCCAATTATTTAGAGCTTTTGAAATTTCTCAGAAATTTAGGAAATAGGTATCTAGATGGGGTTTTATGCTATTTTAAAATTTTATTTTATGCTATTTTAAATATTTTTTAAATGTCCTGTTCGTTGCTTGTTCCATGCCAAATTCATGTATTAATTCTAATCGATTATTTTAGATTTTCTACACACGCGATCATGCCATTAGCAGTCTTTATAGCCTTTTTCTTGCCTTATTGTACTACTGAGAACCTTCAGTGTAACCTTAATGTGGTAATAATGGATATCCTTGTCTTGTTCCTGAAATCGGGAAAATTATTTAATATTTCGTCATTAAAATGTAAGCACTAGGGTTTTTGAAACTATCCATTATCAAATTGTTTCTCTCTCTTCCAAGTTTTCTTAGTTTTTTTTAATCATGAGTCCTTTTCTAACCAAATTTTTGTCCTAGCTATTGAGACAACTGTATTACTCTTTATTCTGTTATTTTTTAAAATGTTAAGTCAATCTTAAATTCCTCAGATATACCCCATTAGCATGATATATTATTCTTTCTATAGAGCATCAGATTCTATTTGTTAGTATTGTGTTGAGGATTTTTCCATCCGTGTTCATGAGATAGTACTCCTTCCTTGTAATCTCCATGTCAGGTTTGGGTATCCGAGATATGCATAAAATGAGTTTGGAAGTCTTCCCTCTTTTCTATTCTCTAGAAAAGTCTGTGTAATATAAATATTTTCCTTAAATGTTTGGAAGAATTTGCCACTGAAGCCATCTCAGCTGTAGTTTACTTTGGCTTTGTCCGTTTTCTTTATTGTACATGTGTTTTATGTTTCACTGACTTTTGCTCTTTATTTTTTTTCTGTTTTAGTTCAAATTGCTCATTTCTAGTGCCTTGAGAAGGAAGTTTAGATCGCTAATGTTCCAGCATTCTACTTTTTTAAGTATTTAAAGCTATAATTTTCCCTCTAAGCACTTTTTAGTTGTATCCACAAGTTTTTATGTCATATCTTCCTTACCATTGGGTTCAAAATATTTCTGATTTTCATTGTTATTTATTTTTTCACCCATAAGTTATTTAGAAGTGTGCTGCTTAATTTCCCAACCACTAAAGATTTTCTAATTATCTTTTTCTTGTTGATTTCTTTTGACTGCTAGTGTAATCCCACTGTGTAATTGTCTATTCTTTTAGTTTGGTCAACATTTGATTTATGTATTTTGAAGCTATGTTCATAGGCTCAAACAAATTTAAATCAGGCTCTTGTTTTGTCAACACATTATAACTAAGAAATCTCTCTCTTTGTGCTAGTTGCACATGTGAATCAGGACAGTGTTATATCAGTGAAAGAACCTATTGCCTCACTATTGTGCACATAATACACTATGTAAAGACGTGTGAACCAAAGACGTTTCTAAGAATGCTAGTTGTTCATTGCATCAGGGTACTGTTTTCAGTGAAGACTGTGTTGACTACATTATGCTGCCTGTAGTACACTATGTAGACATATGTATAAAAGATGTTTCTGAGAGTGATAGTATAAAAAGAAAATGTCTAGAAATTATTTAAGGGGAATTTGTCTATTATTAATATAATCACATCAGCTTTCTTTCAGATAGTGTTTGCATTAGGTATATCTTTTTCCTTCCTTTTATTTTCAATTTACCTGATATTTTTATATCTAAACTGTATCTCTTGTAAATGGCACATGCAAGATTACTTCTACAATATAAAACATAAAAAAAAATAGCCTCAAAATAAGAATTTATTCAAAACCAAAATGATATAACCTTTCCTAGAAACACAAAAATGTGGGTCCCTAACTACTAAAAGCCCACAGATTAAAGAACACAGCTCTGGTAGAAACAGGAATCCAGAGCTGCCAGCGCCAGGGAACGCTGTGGGAAGTGGAGGAACGTTTCACAAAAAAGGTAGGGCTTTCAAGGATGAGTAGGAGCTGGCTGCCAACAGTTCAAAACGTACAAAGGCTAGAAAGAAATTTTGTAAGCAAGCACAAATGAAAATGAAAGCTCTTTAGGACACCAATTTATGGGTAAGACTGATTACTGGTTAATCCTACCGGGTTTGGCTTTTAAAGCCGTCAATCACAATGACGTCACTGTTGATCAGGTTACTCAGGCTGCGTGCATTTGCTACCTGTGCGGTAAGGAAAAGAAAGTAACAGGAAAGCGCCCCTGCTTGCCCAGGAGGGGAAAGCCATGCAGTACGCAGAGGTCGGAAAGCCTTTAATTAAATTCAACCACTGTAGGAAATACATCTACAGCTTCAGTGTGCCGCAATGCTGCCCCCTCTGCCAGCAGGAAGTGGGCTCGAGGAAGCTGGAGGAAGCACCTGTTAGCATCTCCAATCCGTTTACCAATGGACATCAAGAAAAATGTTCGTTCCTCCTCAGACCAACTCAAGGGACGTTTCTTAGGTACCGTGTTTTTAAACATTATATCGAATTGTGCAAACACTTCCTTCTGTGTTGTAGTTATTAAAACCTTTTACAGTGTGAGGTTTGGTGGATAATCTTTTCAGTATTTTAGCATTAAATTCTAAAATGTAGGCCTATTCGTTTTATAAAAATAGATGGTGTGAATACTTTCCTGGAGCAATAAGTGCAAGTATATATGAAGGTCAAACTTGCTCTACAACTTTAAGAGAAAAATCTATAACCTGGAGTTTTTGCCCATGGATTTTGAGCTAAGAGGCTAATTGGGAAAATGACACAGCAGCTAATGTCCTCAAAATACCTTTACTGCGAGTTAAGTTTGTAATTTTGGTGACAAACAGGGACAATGTACAGAGCCTGAAGAACGGCCTCTTACTATTTGCATGGAGGTGAGTTAAACTGAAGACTAGAGCTGGTTTATTTCAATAACAGATGCCACTCGACTTTAAGATTTCAGAAATAAAAAAAAAGGATTGTGGCTCCTTAGAGTTCTTGTGGGGTTTACAAATGGAATTGGGACTGGCCTTGCACGAGCCAGGTTGTAAGAGCATAGATGTGACAGGATGATGGCACGTCCATGTGTGTCGTCACCATCTAATGCCGAGAACTCCTTGAAATCCACCCTCTCCACCCCCTGTGCCCTCAGGAGTGCTTGGGATGAGACAATTAGACTATTCACATCCCTGCTAACTTCCTTAATTGATTTCCTTCACATCCCGATGAGGCTGAAATGAAACAAAGTGTGTAAAAGGTGTTACACTAAACTGTTTTATAGGAATCCCTCATTCATGCTAACTTGGAGTTAGTAACTGGTTGGATTCCAAAAGCTTTTGAATAATGTGGTTAAAATTCAGAATTTGCCTTAACATGGTTCATTCAACAAATCCATAATGAGCAAGCTCTGTATGGGAAATGCTAGTGATGTCACAGTGAACAAGCCACAGCCTTATGCTAAAAAAAAAAAAAAAAGGCACATAAGGCTTGGGCTTTCAGGTTGGCCCCTATTACACATACATTTATTCTATGATGTGGTGATGATACTGATGGGCCTGGTTTCCCTTGGCTTCGGTGGAAGGGAGGTGGTGGTGTTGAAACGAGTCATGTGTTTTGGCATTCTCCCACTCCCTTAACCCTTCAGGCCAGGATCTGCAGAATCTTTAAGTAGCCCCCTGCCCACCAGACCCTGTAAGGCCGAGTTCCAAACTATTTCTTCCTTTCTCACCTAATTTCTAAACCCTCAGGACTGACTCCCACAATTTACCTTGACACAATTTCACCTATTTCATAAAAGAGAATCAACTGTGACCCAACGGAATCATGAGGCTCTGCTTTAGTTAGGTTAGAATCCCACAGGGCTGCTACATGGTTGTGCAGGTTGTGGACTGCACAAAGGCACCTAGCCAAGGTGGTGGTGAGTACTGAAACTCAAGTCTGCACTCCATTCATCAAGCCAGTCGTCCAGGGAAAGCTGCAAAGGTGTCATAGGAGAGGGGTGGCCCTGCCCCTATCATTTGCTTCAATAACATTCTATATATTTTTCTTGTCACGGCACTTACCAAACTACTAAAACCTCATTAAACTAAAGGTAAAAAGTCTTCTCTGGAAGCGTGAAAACTCTGTGTGGTCAGAGACCTGGTCTTATTTCCTGTTGTGTCACACTAGCCCTTCACTTCAAACGGGCCCATAGTTGACACCCGATAAACATCTGTTTCATGACTGATAGATAACTGAAGGTGGGAAGAGGGAAATGCCTAGCTAGAATTTAGGCAGGAAACTTAAGTGCAGCGACGCACTCAGGAAGCAGTCTTGGGGTAGCACACATGGTGGATACAGCAGGTGCAGTGCTGTCGTTAGCTACCCAAGACTGTTCCTATTTTTCCCAGCTTCATTCTCAACCTCTAAACCCACAAGGCTTTTTTCTCAAAAAACTCAAAGTGGCTCCAACAAGATGACCTGGGAGGGGAATTACTCTGAAGAAGGTGGGACAGCCATTTGTGTCCTTGGTCATTTTTAAAACCTGTAACTACTTGCTTTAATGAGGAACCACATATCTGGACCTGTGGTCTAACGAAAGAGCATTATATTTAAAAATAACCTCTGATTTTCTCGACACCTTATGTGGCAGGCACTCAATAGACATTTTATATTTAAAACCAGCTTGCTAGGAGGCTTATTATATTCCTTTTTTATAGATGAAGAAATAGATGAGAGAGAGTATGTGACTTGCTTCATGTCCCAGGGCTATTAAATGATGGTCTAGGGCTATATATGAAGGTTAAATTATATAGTCTTATACATCTAATATGCAGTCTCAGGGAAAGAATAGTTTCAGGAGACAAGGACTGTCCAGTCAGAGGAGAATAGTATTTTTAAGAAAAATAGATATGGTTACAGGCTACAAGACCAAAATGGGCTATATTAGTTTTGAAGGTAGAAGTCCACTGAGATGCATTCAGGGTCCTTTCACCCATGTTAGCCTGAAGAACAGGCTGTCACCTCACATACAAGAAGGAAAGAATGAGGAGCTTCTTCAATGAATGACCTCCGGGTGGCCCCTCTGCCCTTGGAGCCAGGTGTTATGCTTTCTGCTCTAGCAGGGCTGGTCTTCTAGCATATTTACCCTTAGTAATGGGGGTGGGGGAGCAAGAAAATCCAGATCAGGGGCAAGGGGATATTTTATATCTCAAATTAATTCTTGGCTTAATCAGCTTTGAAACAGACTTCCACTACCCTGAACACTGATGGCAAGTCTGGCACCAGCCAAGAGAGGAGACCCATCACTCTCCTCCTATTTTAGTACCAATTCTTTGTGCCAGACATATGCAAGTAAGAAAAAAAATTACTTGTTTCTTTCAGGGAGTATGATGGAAGGTCTGATCTTCACGTTGGAATAACCAACACAAATGGTGAGTGCATTTTCATAGTATTTTTTTTTTTAAGCCTAAAAAGTGCCCAAAATACCCAGTCAGAGGAGAGAAGTATTTCTAGACAAAAAGTGATTGTGGCAACATTTAATTAGTGATTTCTCTGTTCTCTGGGTTCTCTTTGTACCATGAGGTGGGAAATGCTACCCCCCAAGTGAGAAATACTTGACTTTACAGCAAGGTATTACTACTAACAATACTAAATACTTGAAAGCTCTTTAATGTTTTCTCAGCCAAGACTGACATAAACCTGTTAAATTTTTGTTGATTTTTTAAAAGAGGAAGAAAGAGAATTCTGGAGAGGCCGAGCTGCCCAAGACTTCATCTTATGTGGGAACCAGAATCTGGACCCAGGGCCTTTGCCCCTCAGTCGTATTTTCAGCTCACTTCCACTGGGTCCTCACACTGCAGGGTCCCCAGGGGTTAGGTGGGCAGGAATAAATCAGGGGATACGGCACCTGAGCATGTGGCAGGGTCTGTGGCAGTGGTTTTCTTAGAAAAACAATAACAAAAGAAGCATGTTTAAATAAAGTAGTTTCTTTGGTCAGATTTAGCTCTCAGGGCATGGAGTCTACAACCCCTGAAACCAGAACATCCTTGTCTGTAGGAAAAGGGCCTGCATGAGCCACTTGCAGGAATCTCTAGGCCTGGGAATGGTGAGTGAGGACAGCCAAGTGAGGCTGTAATCACAGCCTTTCCTTGGCCCCTGGAGGCAGGAGAAACTGATGTTGTGAACAGAACCCTGGGACTGGGATTTTGAACTGTTACCCACGTGGGCCACCAAATGTGCCACCAATCTTATCACTGGAAATTCATTACTGATTTAAGGAAACAAGATAGACTCATTTGTAAATAGAGAACAAATAAAAATATTTTGAGATGATTATCCTGGTGCCTATTATTATGTTTCCTGGGGGCAACTTCAAGGTGTTGAAGAACAAGTGGAGAAAGAACTGGGTTTCTCTGAAGGAACTGCTTTGCTGAGAGCAGGGAAGGCAGGGGCTCCATAACCTCTCCTTGTCTCCAGGCAAGACCCTCTCCTAATTTCCTAGGTGGGTAGCTGCTTCCTGAACTTGATGATCCTGGAAGAAAGAGGTTCTATAGCCTCTCATGGCCCTTTGCTCTCCACAGGGGTTGCTGTCTTTTCTGACATCCTTTTCACAGTGGTGCATTTTCCCTTAAGCTTCTATACAATTCTGGTTTTGGTTGTAGGAATTGTGTATAATTATACCATGCATGGTGTCCAGCGAGATGAAGCAGGTTGGGAGCAAAGTGTAAGTATCCCATTATTGCAGCCCAGCATGTTTGGACTGATGGACCAGTGGGACAAGTACCTGGAAGACTTCTCCACCTCCGGGGCCTGGCTGCCTCACAGGTACAGGGTTGCAGAGATCACCCATTCCCTGCACCTCTGTCACCCCACAAGTATGACCTAAGCTCACAGAGGGCTCTAAGCTGTGTTTAGTTGCACCCATACCAAGATAGTAGCACCTGTAATAATTTAAGCTTAATAATTTAAGGTTGACTTACTTTGGTGAAGTGAGTCAGTGTACATTTACCTAATAGAATCGTAGTATTTTAAGAACTGAACTTATCTTAGGATCAGAACTTAGCACTCTAGTTATTTGACTAGGTATATTTACATACTTAATATTTTACACTTAATAATATGTACAACAAAAGCTGAGATATTATGTTCCCTTAATACAAATTTTTAAAAAGTGATATTCAAAATTTATAACTATTTTAAGCTTTTTTTGGTTTTAACAATTTTGGAATTTTCTTGATTCCTTGCTCCCTCATCACTTTAGATATATAGAATACTTTTAAATTTAAATTGTTTTTAGGCATCCCTTGAAATAAGTCTAGACAATATGGGATATCTTAAAATTTGATATAGAATTTTACTTCTGAAATCTAGAACTTCAGTGAAATTAAATTCCCCAAATTGGGGTTTATAAGCAACTTAAGTCATCACTCTGAACATTTAGTTGAGTCCCATCTGTACTTAACTTGCAAGTAGAAATAGCCCAAGATGTCAAGTGGTCCTCAGAACCGCATCTCTCAGAGCTTTGTCATCTAGTGGGCCAGCACAGGTAAGAGCCCAGCTCACTGAGTGAGCCCAGTTTTAACTATGAAAGGCCTTCAGTAGCTTCCTTGGCCTTTTATGAGCAACTTTTAAAGTTAAGGCTTCTCTTCTCCACTTCCTTGTTTTGTAAGGTATGAAGAAGACTGCCACAACTGCTACAGTTACACCCTCACATTCATTAACTGCATTCTGACCACAGAAGGCAAAGAGCAACTGGACAAGAATGAGTTTACAGAGAAATTCGTGGTCCCGAGGACCAGAAAGGCTTCCAAGTATATCATGCTCTACCGGGCGATACAAGAGCATGGTTTCTATGTGATTGACCGCCCTGATCAAGAGCCAAGCCCTCCTCCAGGGAGCGGTTTGTGCTGAGTGCGACATATAGGAGCAGAAGTAACAGGACATTTGGGAGTTACTACCTTTAGTAGGTACTGGATATTTCTAAATGTATTAAACGGTTGTAAATAAAAAAGTGTTATGGCTTTCTTTTAAGCATATTTCAGTTTACTGCAGTATAAGAATTTACAAAACTAATAAAAATTGCTCTGGGTTTCCAAAATTGCATACATTACAACTAAATTTTCCTAGCAGTTTAGTTTTCAAACTGAGAATCCATGCTACAGCATAAAGTGCCAGAATCTTTTATTCACAGAGCAATAAAAACTTCCTTAATAGATTAATTAGAGCTGAACAAATTTACCTTTCAATGTGAATCCAGATGGTGATTTGTAGGAAGGTAGGCGAGGCACTTAAAACCTGCTACAGATCACTAAAGCTTGTTTCCGAAGAGGCATTTGGTCGATGTTTCAGCATTGGCAACTTCAGTGGGAAAAAATGCATGGCATACCAGCATTTTCACTTTTAAGTTCTGGTACTTTTCTTTAAGAAAAATAAAACTTCCCACCCAAAATATACCACTTTAAACAGAACTGTGACTGCTATTCTGCAGTGTTCAAGAATTTGTGAAGATGTCAGTAGGTAAAGATGAAAGAGTGTTGAGTTTGGGGAATATTCCAACTTGTCCCCATGTTCTTAACACCCTATCTTAGGACTTCACTTCTCTGGTCTCATTCTTTACCTGATTATTGGTAATCAGAGCACTTACAGTTCATGAGTATTCATAAAGGTCTCCACAACAGAATAAACACTTCTTACTCTTCCTTTTCAATCCTTAAGACCACCCTGAGAAGTAGGTGCTAACATGCCCATTTTACTGTTGAAAGAAAAGGGATGCTAGGGAAATGACTTGCCCAAAGTCACACAGTGGCAAAATCAGGGTTCAAACCCAAATTTGACTGCAAAGCCCATGCACTTAACTTCTGAGCCACCTGGTAATCTGAAAGAGACCAGAGGTACCTAAGATGTACAATTAAGTGGGTCAGCAATTTTTCCATTAGACAAGATAAAGGAGAAAATAAAGATTTTACTTTCATCAACATTCAAATATGGAAAGGAAGTAAATAACACCATAAAACAATTCAGATAAAATAAGAATTGTTAATATTAAAAATGCCAATTTCATGCTATTTTCCTTTCGTGCAGCATTCCTTGCTTCTCAGAGCTGTAACAGTCTCCAATTTAGGGATTACTTTTCAAACTAGAGGTGATATGGGCAGTAGTCTACCTCATATCTCACTTCGGCAGGCTATAAATTCCTTACTCATAAAGTCACAGTACTACCCTACAGGTTTTACCACTAATAAAGGAAATAAAGCATTTCATAACACCAATAGATGGCAATGTTGCTCTGCTTTTTAGAGTTATAAATTGAGAATCTTTCCATTGTTTCCTTTATCATACCAGTTAAATGCTAACTGAAGGACGAGGAGATTTAGCATTGACCCCAGCTCTGCTTCCTAGAAGAAGTATTAGCGTTTTCTCCCCAGCACCCCCCAAAATGCACCTCTTCATCTCGGCATTTACCACTGCCCTTGGAACACGTATGGTCCTCCATAAATGCTCCTTTCCATGGCAACGTCATCGTTTGCCTCTGTGTTATTGATTTGAAAGACTAAAATGACCCACACAAAGGTATTTTTCCAAAGCCTCGATAGCGTGCATGGACTACTCTTATAACCAGGAAAACCCAATAAACATATTAAAAAAAAACAAACAAACCACAATGGCTGTATCTAGCTCCCTTTGTATAGGAGGTGCATATGATGTCATTCCGTCACCCCCCCCCCCCCCCCCCCGCCGATCTCCAGCATTGCCTTCACTCACGACTTTACCTTAAACTATTTTTCTTTTACCTCCTCCTCCATTGTGCTATACCTACCAGGGCATAAACTAGGCTTTGCAATCCTGAAAGAAAATAATTATGTCAATGCTTACACTTTTGGCTTATCAGAAAGGGAAAAAAGCATACCTGTCATATGCCAGACCCTTCTCTATGACATCTCACTTAATCTGCCAAACAAACTCAAGAGGTAGTAATTATCCCCATTTCACAGCTGAGAAACTGAGGCTCACAGTGATTAGGCAACATTTCCAAGATTGTCACTATTTTTTTTTAGCGTAGACTTGGAATTTGGACCCAGGTTTTCCTGATTCCACTGCTCCTACTCTATCAGAATTTAAAAATTAGGAAGGAGAATATCTACCTTCGCAATACTGTTTCTGAAAATGTAAAGGTCCTAATTTTTTTTAAATGCTCAAAACCTTTCATTTAAATTAGATTGAATTGCTTTGAAATAAAAAAATATTACCTCTTATTTTAAGAATTTCACAAATGTGCTTTTTCATATCACATATTAAGACATCCCTGTGTTTCACAAAATGGCAAAAAGACTAAATTTTTTCAGTGTATATATAAAAATGGAAAGATTTAAGTTAAATTGATGGGTTTAAATATCTCAATCAATTTTAGAAATGGGCTTCAGTTTTAAAGAAATTAACATTCATGGGATAATTATGTGAGTTTGTAATCAGATTTTTAAAAATTCAATTCAGTTGGTAAAATTATAAATGGAAGGTGGATGGTGGGGAGGAAAGACGTTTCATTTTTTTTTAACCCAAGTACTCCCCAACCAGGAGAAGATTAAGTTCAGAATCACATTCAAGCAAACAGTTAACTTTTTAAAAATAAAAAATGAAAATGCTTTAATAATAAAGGTAAAATAAGACAAAATAAAAACTATTCGATAAGTAACAAGGACTTTTCAGACCAGTATATTATACTCAGAATCACAGGGAAACCTAACCAATACCAGCCTGGTAAACCCACCTAAAATCAAGTCCCATTCATGTTGCTTTAACCCCTGCCAAGTGTTGGTTTGTTTAATCCTTGTCAATTATAGAAGTGAATCACTTTATGTAAGAATTCAGGACAGTAAAGGTGTAGAAGTTACCATTTCCCCTTATAGTTTGGGGGTGAGGTCAGAAAATGTTAAGGTCCAAAACTGAAGCTAAGAGAATCAACATACATAATTAACTGCACAAGTAACTGCCTTACTAGATGACAGGTAACTGTGATTCTTAGGACATAGTCCTTCTTCCTTCCCCTGAAAATGAATCATTATAGATACAAATTTCTGACAGTACATTATGAGCCAGACACTGTTATAACAAGTACCCTGTGAGGACTAATCCACATAAATCCTCTAGTCAACCTCCAGGGTTGATAATATTATTTTTACTTTTTAAAACTGAGATTCGTATTACATAAACCTCTTTTAAAGTGGAAAGTTCAGTGGCATTTAGTACAATGTTGTGCAGCCACCACCTCTATCTAGTTCCGAAACACTTTATCACCCTGAAAGATGACTCTGTACCCACTGAGCAGTTGCTCCTCAGTCCTCTCTTCCCTCTCCCTTGGTAACCACCAATCTGTGTTCTCTATGGATTTACTTTGGGTATCTAAATGGGATCAAACAATATGTAACCTTTTGTGTCTGGCTTCACTTGGCATGTTTTTGAGGTTCATCCACATTGTAACATGTCAGTACTTCATTTCTTTTTGTTGTTGAATAGCATCCCATTGTATGTATATGCTGATAACGTTAATTTCATTTTACAGATGAGGAAACTGAGGTTAAGATTGCTTTGCTAGTAAGTAAGTTGGGATGCAAAGCTGGGTCTGACTCCAAAGCAAGGAGCTCTTAGCCATCTACTGAAGGCCAATCAGAGAGACCAAGGAATTGCTAAAATTTGATACCAAAATCAGTCTCATAAAGTTTAAAAATCCTGAAAACTGTATGCTACTGACTCTAATCTGAGGAGATGGTGCCTTAAAGGCAAGGCAGGTCTATGGTTAGAGAACTATTTATTCATCCCTGCTGCTCCCCAGGCTGGTTCAGCACCTTCCAAGCATGGCTGACTGTCTGATTCTGGCCACAGTTTCTTCAGAAGGCAAGATAAAGGTAATTCAACTTACTTCAAGTACAAAACAGCCTCCTGGACACACAGGAGGCCCTCTAGAAACATCCTCTCACTTCTCTCCACTTTCTGTGCATAAACGATGCCTGTGTTTGTTATCAGATGGGCCTACCTTCTAAAAACACATTCAGTTCTCAAACCCAGAGTCAGCTCTGAATATAAATAAATTGACACTGTGTCTTCCTGGTCTCTCGCCAGTTTGGTGGGTTTGAGTCACTCCTTCCAGGAAGGAAGTGGAAACTCCTTGTGTTAGGTGTTTTTTGAATTCTCCTTTATTTACATAACCATATCATCAGCTCCACTTTAGAGATAAGAAAACTGAGGACCATAAAGGGCAAGTAAGTTGCCCAACGTCACAACCATTGAGAGGCAGAGCTGAAATTTGAATGGTTCCTTTCTAGAAGGCTCATTTCACTACCTAGCCTTCAATAAAATATATTAAAAAGCCAAGAACCATGCACCGCTCCCAGGTTCTTAACCTTGGATCCACATTAATTCTGGGAACCTCCTGAATTTGTATGCAAAACCATATGCACAAGCATGTTCCAGGGGGATCTCAGGCTGCACCCCGACCCTGAGGTGGGGAACCAATGCCCAGCCATGCCAGCGCATGCCTGACCCTGCCTGGCACCGAGGGCAGCCTTCCTCTTGAACCTCCACCTGAACAAGCCCTGATGGGGCTGTATTTTTGACTTCACATGATTTTCTAAGCTGGTGTCACTTCAGTTGTGGAGATCTCATGAAGGCACTGAATGTAAGACCAAGAGCTCTCAGGTCAAGTCCTCCACTTGTAATTCTTAGTGGTGACGTACAGAGGCCACATCACTGAGTCTCAAACCTTCCTCTTGTGGAGAGTCCCACCACCTAATCATAAAGGGCTTTGCAGTATGAGCAAGAACAAAGGTGTCTGCCTCATCTCAGCTCTCAGTATCTGAATATTTGCTGTAATGATTGGCAAAAAATGGTCCCCCATATTGGTTATTCAAATAAAAAATAGTACGTAAGAGTCTGCAGTGAAATCATTCAAGTTGTGTCTGGCCCAGAAAGAAGACACAGCATGTGCTTCTGTTTTAGCTGACTGCCTGATGTCTGCGTTTAGATGTGTATTGTAATAGCACATCATTTCCTTGACTATACTAAGTAAAAATGTCTCCTATTGAAGTGGAAAAAAGTAGATGAGTTTTAGAGGCCTAGGAAATTTCCCTATATTAGAGAAAAAAATGATAGTGCATTGAGAAAGGTGATCATATAAAAGCTATAATCTTGGCCAAGCAGGTTTCTGGTTTTTTTTTTGCATTGGGTTGACAAAATATAACTTGTGAAACATATTGGTTTCACAAAACTTCAGTGTTCTTGAGTATGGCACGCTGTTTTTATAAGGCTAGTGAAATTCCTGTATGGCCAGTACGATGCCACCAAATACAAGCTGGTACAGTAGACAGCTTTGAACACCTCGGGAGAGCTGGAAAGTGATGGAGGAAAGAGGATTTGGTGAAGGATTTCGGTTTTATTTTTATTTTTTTTTTTTTAGTGTTAGAAAAGTGTCTGATTCTGCAAATTTCAGAGAATAACCAGATAATCCCATTATCCTAATATTCTCTGTGTGAAGAAAATCAAATTTTAATTTATGATGACCTAAAATCCTAGTGCCAGGCCTAAAGGCAACAGGAGGAACAGTCATCAAAAGGATTTCGGTTTTAAAGCAAATCCGGGAGGGTTGAGAGATTTTAGAACCATGTAAGCCTGATGCTTTGAAGGGTGTGGGTGAAGCAATTTCTGTTCTCAGCGAGGCTGTGGCATCTCCCCCAGTGAACTGTAAAATCTCCTAAGGGGGTTTTTATTGAAGAGTAAATTTCCAATCTTGATAAACCTGAGGTTTTTTTTGTTTGTTTGTTTCTTTTTGAAAACAAATGCCATCTGGTACATGTATTTCAAAAAGTAAGAAGTGCTAGGACTCAGTGCTTTCGAAGATAAGCTAATATTGCTTTTAGTTGGAAACTGGTGAGTGTGATATAAACCAAAACCTTTGCTGGTGTATTACTCCAGAACCTCCAGGGCCCATGTGTAACACTGAGGAATGCATGGCCTGTTTTGTGCTGTTCAAATCTTATGTATAAAAAGAAAAATCCTTCGTATGAGTCTTGGCTAAAGAGGATGCTTTGGACATCCTTCTGGAGCTTTTGGTTACAAATATCCATGTGATCTTTTGTCTTCTCTACATCTTTACTGTAGCCTTTACACCAAAGAGTCACTACCACCTTCAAAGCATATTAGCTGACAGGATGACCGTACTTTGATAAAGGACTCACAGAAGAGTGTTTACCATAAAGGCATTTGATGCACTGATTAGGTTTGCAAAGATGTGCCATCACAAATGAAGAATGAAATAGAGAAGAAATGCCTCCTGAAATTTTTTGCCAACATTCAAGATTTTGAGAAAGTGATGATTCAAAGTGAAATCTTCCATTTTGCTAAGGAGCCTTTTTACTGTCCAACAAAGTGGACAGTAAAAATGTTGAAGAACTATTAGCATCACAAATGAAGAGTAAAGAATATACTAAGAAGCTCTTTCAAATTGATGGTCATTATTGGTCTGATGCAGGGGAGGAAGGGGAGCTCCATTATTTGGATGACAAATCTTGAAAACGTAGGGCATGCAGACATAATGATTTTGTTGCGAGAGGAGGATCGTGACGTGAACAGAAGCACCGCTTTAAAACACAACTACAAGCAGAATCTTAGGCTGTCAGGAACACTAAGATCAAGCATCAAGGGAATGCAAACAAGAGGCCATGTTGGTTTTTTCATCTCAGCTTCCAAAGATGGTTCTTAACCATCTACTTCTGGAATATTCAGTGCCAAGGAGAAGACTGTCCACCAGTGTCTTGAATTTGGACAGTGGAAGAATCCCAGACACCGGTTTCCTCATGCCTACACTGGCTGCCACTTGCTCGTCTGCCCCCAACTTCCCATGCCCTCTGTCCATTTCCCCACTGCCTCCAAATGCCACCCCTCAGGCAACTCTTCATTGGGATAGAACCAATTTAAAAGAGGCTTTGTTTATTGTGTTTTACCAAATATTAATCGAACTCATTATTTATCTTCATACATTATTTCACTGCCTATTTTTATTTTATAACAAGTACACTGAGGTAAGATGTGATTTTTACCTAATATTGTATAACATTGTTGTGTATTCTAAACAAATATGCCCACCAATGACTTCACTGACAAATAATTAGGTAATTGATGTTTTAAATGCTACAGAAATCCTCGTTAAATATTAAATGGATCTTTATGTGTTTGAGAAATTGGATGAAGCTCTTAGACAAGCTGAGACATATTATTTTTTTTTTTATTTAAAATAATGGACCGTAAAGCCCTACAATCCCCAAATCTGCTCTCCACCACTCTTTCAGGAACAGACTGGATATGGGGAACAAGAGAGCGCTGTGTACAAAAGCACTTTGGAAACTGTAGAGTACCACATAAATGTAAGCTATTATCATTCTCTGGTAAAATCTGAGAACAGAATTTCTCTGCTGCTGAGAGAGTTCTCTTGGGGCTCATCTAGTCCAGCTTCCTCACTGAATGGATGAGGACACAGACTGAGGCCCAGAGGCAAGGAGCTCAGGGTCAGTCAGAGACAGTGACTGATTCAAGGCCAGAATCTGAAGCCTCAGCGTAGGGCTCTTTTTCTCCCTTATATAATTTTATGTTTCAAAACACTAAGTTTTCCAGTGTTGGGAACACCATGTCATTTAAAACTTTTAAATTAATGGACAATTACAATAAAAGGACTCTTTACCTCGCCCTGAACTTGGTTTATCATAGGAGACTCAATAAGTATTTGCTGGTGAAATCAGAAATCTGAGGCTGAATTGTTAAAGTTCATCTTGGTCACTCCTCTCTCGTGAAGAAACCCAGCGGCTTAGAATCACCTCCTGTAACCAATCAAAACAAAAAGGTGACTGAATTTTAAGAACAGAAATAACAACATGCTAGGCATGTGATATTGTAGCTACACTGCACAAAAAGCTGTCTACATAATGAGGATACCTGTTCCCATTCATTTTAACCAAACATTTGGAGAAAATGTGCATGCAGCAATACAAACCTTACATGCAAATAGTGTCTATCATATTTATGCAAAGAATTTAAAAGCTAAACTTGCCTCTACTAGGACTTTTCAGGATTAGGAGCACCAGGGCAAAAGCTTGTATTTAATATCAGAACCAAATCTATGATGGCACTGATACATCTAGGTCAGCTCTGAGGGAGGAGGAGTGGATCTAGATTGGCATGTCATGAAACGTTAACCTAGTGGGGATGAGCATGACATAAAGGGAGAAGAGGTGCTGGGGCCCTGGAGCAGGTCTGCAGTGTGCTGGGGCGGTGCAAACAGGAAGGAAGGGTGCAATGTTAGAGATGGAAGAAAAACAATGAGATGCTGATGTGGAGGAGGAGTCAGACAGGGCAAGGGATGGGATGGAGTATTAATAAACGCTGGGTGACTGGACAATGAACTTGGTAGCCCTGGCAGAGAAAAACCCACCAGGAAGACAGAAAGAGACTCAGTGTAACACAGAACCCCAGAAGCAAGGCGAGAGGTTTCAGGAGAGAGCAAGTCAACAGCACCACTTCTAGTCTCTGGGAATGAGACTGAGGCGAGGTCCTGGCCTGGCTGGGAGGTCTCAGGTTGTCTGGCAGAACAGTTTCAGCTGATTTAAAGGACAGAAACCAGATCATATGGCAGGTAAAGAAGCAGCAGGAATTAAGGGGGAGTAAGAATGGGGTTAGCGGGAAAAGACTTGAGAGGGTTTTCTGTTACCAAGGCAAGATGGGTTTCATTTCTTAGGAGCACCTGTTCGAAAGGACACAATACAATGGATGGAATCTTTAGGATGACATAAATCATCTCTTAGTTTACCCACCTGAACTTTAATTCTTTTCATACATTCTGGTGACTCCATTTCTTTGTCAGTCATGGTAGAGGGTTTAATCAAATAGCACAGCATAAGTTCCTATTGATAAATGAAAATCAGTCTCTATCTCCCACAAAACAATAGTACAAATTCGAGTGCGTCAGCAGGACATGCAGGTCGTTTCCATTCCCTCTCACCCGTGTGCTCCTGGAAACATCACAAAGCACTTCAGTTTCCTCTTGGGAACATCGTAACTGGGTTCACATTCTAGACTAAGGACTTGCCATTAAGTCATCATTGACATGGCAAAAAAATGCAAATAAAGTAGATATGCTGTGATAAATATAGCATTTGAAAAATTAAATATATGCTATGAATCCCAAAAAGTGGGCACAATAATACTAGGAACTGCATAGACTCCCTATTTCTATAAGACAAAGCTACATTTTATAGGCTGGAGCTTAAGCAAGTTAACCTACACTTAAGACAGCTGTCACCTGGCCCCTTTGTCCCTTCTCGCCTCAGCTTCCACACCTCCAGCAGCAGTGAGACAGAGTTGGAGGGGGCCTACATTTATTTTCAGTTAGCAAATTACTGACAACAGAGAATGCACAGTTTTCATCAGTAATGGCCTTGGTGTAAGATGAAATTTCCCTTCTATCTCAAGAGCAGCAGGATACAGTAGAACACAGCCAGCAACTCAAGTAGCTCTAGGTTTAAAGCCCAGTATTGTATATGAACTTCAAGACCATAGGTTTCTCACTAAACATCTCTGACCCTTCAATTCCTCACTCTTAGCATGAGAATAGTAAACAGGTGGTAAAAAACAAAACAAACAAACAAAAAAACAACATGTAAAGTGTTCAGCAGTTAATTCCATTCCTAAGAGATCTGTAAACTTTAAAAAGAAATGTGTCAATGTTTGGACTCTTGTGAATGTGTGAGTGCATTTGAGCATGTGCTGGCTGCGCGTACCAATGGCGCCCCTGGGAAGAAAGGCAATGCCCACTGATGGGAAACGTCAAAGCTCAATTCCTGGAGCTTAGAGCCAGGAATGGTAGGAGGGGACATGAGGGAAGACAGGTTCCAGTCCAATCTTCCAGGACTTCACTGGCAGGAACATTTTGAAGTTTCTACAAATGACTTTCTGTTTCTATTAAATATGGAAAAAAAAAAAAAATTCCAACCACTTAAGTGACACATGAAGAGCTGATGTTGTTACCTTGGAAACATTCACTGAAACTCTGCTCAAGGCAGCCAGCGACTTCCAATTGAAAGGTCTTCTAAGAGAGCCCTCAAAATGGTCATCGACTAACTCAATAATGACAGAGTAACTGAAAAACACAAAGGGTGTTTTAGAAATAAAAAGCATGAAATCAGTCTGTTTTAAAAAAATATTGTTTCTCCTACCAAGAATGAAGATACATAAAAAATAAAAAGTAAATCATCTTATCCTAAATTCCCCTAGACTGCTACTGAGAAAATATTAATGAAAAACTCACATTTTATGTTACAAACATTTAGGCTGATTTCCACATGTACGGGAAAAGAACAGAAATATTTCTCCCAACATAAACACTGTACTGTTTAGATACTAATATTTAGTGATATTAAAAGGAACAATTACCACAAAGATTAATTCAATGTCATAACCTATTTATTATTTTATATATAGTATAACAATGTTAGTGTATACGGCACATAAGAGTATCAATCTCTATTAGGCCAACAGAACATGACTGTTTCTGTGGCAATGAAAAATTAAAGTGGAAGCCAGAAATTTCATCATGGTCCCTTAAGCCATTAACTTATTTACAAATCACTCCAAACCTTGCGTGGTAAAATGGAGGGCCTTTTCGATATAGCACTGCAAAGAAAAAGAAAACGTATAATCACCTCAAATCAAAATCTTATTTTTATTACTTAAGCTTTTTCTTCTCCAGAAGGACATAAACACCCAATTATCTCTATATGGGTAATGTGCAGTATGCCCTGTAGTCTATTTTAAAAACTCAAACTGTTTTTTGCCTCTGAAACAAAATGCAATTAGTAAAGCAAACCTGTTGCCAAGACCCTAACATCCTCATCCTTCTTTCATTCCACAAATGAATTCCAAAGTCCAGCACAAGCAATTCTTGTCTTGCTTCTTATGATGGTCTTGCTTCATCTTATACTCTCTGGAGTGAGAGTGTGAAAGTGTAATAAGAGTATACAGTTTGTATAATGTAGAGCACCATTTTGTTGTTTGTATCAAATTAGTGTAATTTAAAGTGTCTAAGTTAATCTAGCTAGGTACTGACTTAGGTGTTGCCACCAGAAGTGAATAAGACTCATGCTTATTTTTAAGACATTCAAAGTCAAGTGGGGGTGGGGGGTGGGGGGGGGATCACATAACCATACACACTACTCAGAGATCAGTCTGTCCTACTACAGTAGTTTCCCCTTATCCATGGGGGATATTTTCCTAGACCTCCAGTAGATGCCTGAAACCACAGATAGTACCAAATCCCATATATGTCTATGTATGTTTTCTATCTATCTATATCTATATATATAGGTATGTTATGTTTTTTCTTATACACACACACACACACCTATATTAAGATCAACAACAATAACTAATAATAAAACTGTACTGTAATAAAAGTTATGAGTGGCTTTGGGGTTATTGTTAAGTAAAATAAGGGTTACTTGAACACAAGCACTGTAATACTGTGACAGTCAATCTGATAACCAAGACTGCTACTGAGTGACTAGAGGGTGGGGGTTGTATGCAGCATGGGAAAAAGGGATGATTCACATGCTGGGTGGGACAGAGAGGGACTGTGAGAAATTTCATCATTCTACTCAGAGCAACACACAATTTAAAACTTATGAATTATTTCTGGAATTTTCCATATTTTCAGATTGCCATTGACCGTGGGTAACTGAAACCGAGGAAAGAGAAATCTCAAATCATAGGGGACGTCTGTAACGCAATCTGTGGAGGTCAAGAGTTGCCACCTGGAAAAGGAGCCTGGGGCCAGAGACTCTGCCATGCGGACCCTAGAACTGTACAGGGAACCCTCTGGAAGCACACAGTCTGTGGCAGGGGGGCAAACACTATACTCCTAGGAGTATTAAGATTAAATAAGACAAGAGAAGAAAAGCACTAAAGCAAAGAGCCTGGTCACCAAAAGAGCCAGCAGCCATGGTAGCTTTTGGGTGGGGGATGTAAGGAAAGGTTCTCCCTGGTTTCTAGTCTGGGTTTCACCAGTGGGAGATCAAGCTGAACTAGCTCAGCAGCTGCACTTGATTTGAGATCCATATCACTTGTTCCAAATACTGCTCCTGGAATGAAAATTGATTGACAAGATTTATTCAAGGAAGAGTTTCCCTGATAAGATGTGGATTTCATAACAGCCCTTTGTCATGAGTCATTAGCTCTGTAAGCAGAAATAACTGTTAAGAGAATGTCCTGGGTTTAACCCGTGTTGGCAGTTCTAAGGTATGCGTGATTAGGTCACCAGCCTTCAAAACTAAAATAGTATTGTTAAAAATCAGTGGCACTGTGCAGCTATACCTGGAGAAGAGGTAAAGTTTAGAAAGCTGATCCTCTCATCCTGGGCTAGCACTGATCGTGAACTCTTGCTAAAGCAGGAACTGTGAAGACATCCTTCATTTGCTCCTGGGCTAGAGACTTGGTCTCACATTAATTATACAAGAGGCTTGAAGTACATGATATGCCCCAGCTGTAACAAAGGCCTCCAGAGAGTTGGGAAATAGCAGTTGATTTAGTTTCCTTTTCTTTTTAAAAAAAGTCTATCCTTCCATCCTAATAAGGCAGTTTATTTTTAAATTAGGAAAATTCTATTAAATCATCCACAAATATGGCTTGAGTATTGAAAATATATGATATAAGGTACTCAAAAAAGGCTCTGCTGCCCTGTAATGCACTTTTTTAAAAAATAAAGAATGTTATTTTATAAAGTTGTTATCCATGTCATATGATGAGCAAACAGAAGCTCAAAGAGATGAAGAACCTTGCCTGAGGTCGTAAG
Organism: Rousettus aegyptiacus; assembly: GCF_014176215.1. Taxonomy (NCBI): domain Eukaryota; kingdom Metazoa; phylum Chordata; class Mammalia; order Chiroptera; family Pteropodidae; genus Rousettus; species Rousettus aegyptiacus. The sequence continues at coordinate 121,997,828 of NW_023416307.1, read as the reverse complement.
TGGGGCCGGCTGTGAAACCAAAGAGCACTCTTTCCATCACCCCATGCCACATCTTAATGTATCGCTGTGGCCTTATCCACTGGAAAATTCTAATTAAATTTCACTCACACAATGAGAAAGTTGGAGAAGACTTGCCAAGCATTTACGCTGAGTGGCTATTCTTACAGGAGCATGAAAAGGAGAAGGGAGCAGAAAGCCAAAGCCAATGAAGAAAAATGAAACAGGCACATCACTCACTTATTTAAATAATGTGACCTGTGGCTAACAAAATTATCTGGAAGCCTAGCAAACCAATCTCAAGCTAATCCTGATCTTTCATGTGGTAACTCTGTGTTAGGATACCTGTACAGAAAATCGAGGCATGAAAGAAACAAAAGAAGCCATTTATCTTAAGAGGGATGGGTGACCCTTAACCTTTATTTTGGATTGCTGACCCCCTTTGAGAATTTAATGAAACCTATGGACTCTTGATCCAGAAAAATGCACCAATCTATAAACGCAATATTTTGAATAAAATTTCAGGGGTGCAGGTGCCCCCTAAGACCATTCTATGAGTCTAGATTAAGCACACTCAATTTTGCAGCATTTAAAAAGTCTCAAAAAACACACAGAACAAGTATGTGACAGCTCAAAAGACTTTAAGGGCTATGACTTCTTAGACAGCCTCTCATGTATCTTAAAATTTTAGTTTGAACCTAAAGATTCTGAAAAGCATCCAGGAAGCAGCACCATCACTTGGCAGATGAGGAACATGAGCTTTGAGAACTTATTGAAGAAGTGACACTGGTGCTGATTATGTTCACTCACCCAGGCCCATGGCTTTAAGTGCCAGGTATATAATGACAAGTCCAAATTTCTAGCTCAAAGCTCTCCATGCTTCAGAACTGCCTGTCTTCACAGTATCGCCACTGGACTTAATATGCCCAAAACATTAAGCCAAATATCTAGGCATTATCCCTGATTCCTCTCTTACCCACAGATCTTACATTCATTTTGTCTTTGGGGCTGGTCAAGCTCAGTTTTCCTAACTAGTCTCTCTGCTTCCATTTTTGCCCTTCTGCAGTATATTAGTAAGAGAGCAGACAGAGGGTCCTGTTAAATTAAGTCATTAAATTTAAATCAACCCCTTGCTCAAAATCTCCCAAGATGTCCACTCAGCAGAAAAACATCCAAAGTCTCTGCCAGGTCCTACACCACCTGGGTCTGGCCCAATGCTCAGGCATCAATCACCTCATGTCACTCTCTCTGTGGATCTCTAAGTTGTAGATACACTATCTTTTTGCGACCTGATGAGCTTGTTTCTATCTCAGGGCCTTTGTGCCTAAGGTGCTCTTCCCCCGATTCTCAAGTGACCTGATCTCTCACTGTGGTCACTTCCTTTCAGAGTGCTTTCTTGACTGCGTTTACTAACTTCTTTTACTCTTTATCCTTTTATTCTGCTCTATTTTTCTTATGGTACTTATCAATTCCTAAAATTACATTACATATGTGTTTGCTTGTTTGTCTCCTCCACCAGAATGTAAACGGCTCCATCAAGGCAAAGGAGCCATTCTCCCAAAACTGCAGACTCCCTATTAGAAAAATGAGTGTAGTAAGTATCCATCACATAGAACTGCTGTAAGGATTAAATGAGATAATGGTTGTAAAATACTCAGCATGTAGTAAATGCTCAATACATGATCGCTATGATTATGATTACAATTAGATGATTATTCTCATTTGCCATCTGAGGCAACTGAGGCCCAGAACAAAGGAACTGCTGCATGGCTTATGACAGGTGGGGTTGGCTGCTGCAGAACTCTTTCCGAGGATCACAGAGTAGATGAAAGGAAAAGCCTGACTTAGGGCTGCAAGCTTTCACTCCAGGCTTTTCTCCTAGATTGCTTTTTCATTCTTTCTGAACATACCCTCTATTCCAGTCCAAACATCCAATATTCTTATCTAAGCCAAAAGGAAGACATTTCTTAGAAAAGATCAGCAACAGCACATATAACCACTTTGCTTTTCCACCCTGGGATCTGATGCAAACTCTGGTTCTGACACCTACCAAGCCAAGAATTACTTACGTAGATCTGTTCCATACTTAAGTCCTGCTTTGGGCACCCAGCCCTTGCTTCGGAAGTAATGGTATGCCATGTATGTAGTCCTGAATGTGGGCTGAACTATGGTGAAAACTTTCCAGAGTTTCACAATTGTTAAAGGTTCCTAAAGTTATTGAAAAAAAAAAAAAAGGCATTATAATGTGTATACTCATTCATGATTCAGCCAGTAATCAATGTCTATAAGTGTGAAGCTGAAGCAATGAATAAAACAAACATGGTATACCCACAAGAGGGATTTAACTAGAAGATCCAGACCTGTGCTGTCCAACGTGGCGGCCACCAGCCACATGCCTGAACTGAAATGTGTTCCAATTGTAAAATACATGTGGAATTTCAAAGGCTTAATAGGAAAAAAAAAAATGGAAGCTACCTCAATAGTTTTCGATATGTTGAGTTAAATAAATTATGCAACATATTATAAATTAATTTCACTTGAGTTTTTAAAAAACTTTATAATGTGACTATCAGAAAATTTTAAATTATAAACATGGCTCCCATCTGAGGCTTTCATTACAGAGTGGACAGCACTGCTCTACAAACTCAGGAGAGGCTGTCCTGAGGCGGTAACATTGGAGATGGGAAGGAAGTGGCCAAGAGACAGGGGCTGGTGGAGAGTCCTGGAGGAGGTGGTGGTGGTGTCTGGGGAAGAACCTGGCAGGCAGAAGAAGGAGTGCGTGCTGGGGTGCTCTAGAGTAACAAGTCCACAAGCGAAGCATGTGCCAAACATCTCACAGACCCTGAAGATAGCTACTACATGTCAGTCCATGTTCCAAAAAGGCACAAGTAATTTTATAAAAGCTTAAAAAAAAATGTTCCATTTAGTCTCTGAAACTACAGAACTGGTGGCACAAATTAATAATCCAATTGTTTATAAGAAAATTTTGCTTTCTAATGTAGAACTTGAAGAGCCTGAGAATGGTTTTTGTATTGATACATCAGAGAACATTCTGATGTATCAATACAAAAAATACAACAACAAAAACTAGTGAAGTTTGTAGAGTTTTTCATTTTATTTAAGTACTTAGTAAAATGATCAATTCTTCAGTTGGTTTAGGGCTCAGTCACCTGATAAGATTTGCTCAGTTGGCTCAAATAAAGATTTTAATACCATAAATAAGAGGTGGAGTTGTGGTTGTTTTTTTTTGTTTGTTTGTTTTTTTGGCGAGAGTGGGGCGGGGTGGTGGTGGCAGTTATTCCTAAGGTGAAAACTCCATATATGTGTAGCCTTCAAATCTCACTGTGAGGAAACACTCAACCCCTCCCCTAAGAAGCAACAGTCTTGTAGAGAAGGCTGAACTTCCAATATGGATAGCCCACCATGTTTCAGATGTGGAGGATTCTATGTAGCATCTAGGACGCTCTGACAAATTTCAGCTAAGGCCCAGGAGAGGAGGGAAGGTGGGCTAAAAATGGCCACTATCTGGGAAAATGAGTCACCCATTAGTCAGACACCTGTTTCCAAACCACTGGAATACTTGCGAAAAAGATTTATATAATTAAAATTTGATGAATGATAAAACTGTGTACTTTCAAGAACAGAATAAAATATGCTTTCTCTGGTCAAGTTACTGTGCTACTTACATTTCTCTTTTTAATTTTAATTTCATTTGAATTATTTTGAATAGGTGTTATTACATTCACATGGTTCAAAATTCAAAAAGTACAAAACGTATACAGTGTCATCTCCCTCCCAACATTGTTCCCAGCCCTCCAGTTCCTCTACTAGAAGGCAAGCAATGGTATCAACTTCTTATGGAACCACCATTCTTCTAAGGGCAGCTGGCTGCTACATAAAATCATGGGCTTTGGAGCTATCCTAAGTATAGGTTCAAATACTAATTCTAACCAGACTAGCTGTGTGACCTTGGGTGAGTTATTTATTTTCTCTGAGACTCGGTTACCTTATCTATAAAATTCTTACCAGATGGAGGTAAGGATTATAAGTATTGAATGTAAAGCACCTAACACATACCCTTTACTGAAGAAGTGCTAAATACTGGTGGCTTTTATTTTTGTTAATTGTTAGTGCCCTTCTGACATAGACTTCCTGATCATTATGTAAGATATTGCTCTTTTCCTACCTTCTGGGAATGAAATTCCAATTAAAATAGTCAAAAGTGGCTTTTGCCTGAACAGTCCCAATTCAGGACCCAAAGCTGAAACTTAGAGAAAAATTCAATTCCTTATTTTACTTAGTAAAAGTAGATAAATTTGTATTGAAGCAATATGGAAATTACTATAACCTGCTCTTAACATCAGGAAAAATTTAAAGTGGATTATAACTAAATAAAACATCTTACCTTCTTATAGTAAATACTTAGACATCCCAGGGCATAGACCAGGAAGAAGGCCTAAAAACAGAACAAGCAGAAAATGCTCAACTATTCCACAGTCTTAAGAAATTATTTTACAGATTGATTTCTCTTTGCCTCAAATACAAATGAATGCCCTCGAATCGTCATCAAAATGGTCACATGTATGTGTGTGTGCGTGTGTGTGTATAATATATTTTTTAACGCCTACAGCACCTGGTATTCCTAGGTGGTCTCCCATCAAAGTACTAACCACGCCCGACCTTGCTTACCTTGGTCGCATATTTTTAACAGAAACAGTTCACACAATTTTCAAAGATTAAAAAAAAAAATCTAAGAAAATATGAATGTCACAAACTGGTTTAAAATCAGTAAAAATTAACACCTACTCTGAAAGTTCTAGCTAGAGTAATTAGGCAAGGGAAAAAAAGGCATCTAAATTGGGAAAGAAAAGGTAAAATTGTCGCTATTTGCAGATGACTGGTTATGATATATAGAAAACCTAAAGACTCCATCACAAAACTTAAAACTAATATCAGTTAATTTGTAAGATATAAAATACATAAAAATCTGTTGAGTTTCTATACACTAATTAATAATGACTACTAGAAAGAGAAATTAAAAACACAATCCCATTTACAAGTGTATCAAAGAGAACAAAATACATAGGAATAAATTTAACCAAGGATGTGACTTGGTAAACATTGACAGATATCATACATATAAAATGTGCCTTGGGATCCTCGATAATTTTTAAGAGTAAGTGGTTTGAGAACTACTACTTTAGTTTTACCCAGAACCACATTTAGAGCTTCCCTGAGAGTGCAGGTGGTTACCTACTGATCTCAGTGACCCTGGTTCAGCCACCACTTCCTGCCTGGACTTCTGCAAAGGCTTCTTTGCTCTTAGCCCCTCACAGTCCTTTCTCCACAGCAGCCAGAGTCATCTTCTAAACATGTGAAAATCATGTGGCTTCCATGACCAAAACCCTCCAGAGGGCTTTACTGCACTCTTGCTTTCCACCACCTGCAGCCCCTCCATGTCTGATCACCACTCTCTCCAGCTGTCATGGCTTCACTTTTGCCCCCTGAACACACTAAGCTCATTCCTGCTTTTGTTTCTGTAATCATGATTCCCACACCTGGCATAATCTGCCCCAAATGTAAAGGTCATTTCTCAGAGAGGTTTTCCCCAACCACCCAGTTTAAGTAACCCTCATTATGATTGTCTTCTTCAGAGCATTTATTTGTCTGAAAATATCCTTCTTATAGGTGTCTCTCCAAATAGAATGCAGGCTCTGTGAGAGCAGAAACTCTGTTTGTTGTTCCCTTGGCTTAGAAAATGGTCTAGCATACTGTGGGAGTTCAATGCCTATGCTGAAAGAATAAGAAATAGGTCCCTGGATCTTGCCACGTAGAGCAGGTCTGCAGGCCCGGGTCTTTCGGCTCTTTTCTCCTCAGTGTAGACACTATGTCCTATTTCTCCTTTCAGCTACTGGTGATTTCCCGGGCGTCCTACAATCTTAATTTAACCTTTTATCTTCTCATGGCCCACTACTTACTAACACAGAATACCATTTCTTTCTCAGATGGACATAGACAGTGGCCAAAAGGTGCAATAAAAAGGACAAAGTTGGTTCCCCAAACAGCCAAGTCCTATTTATTCTTTTATTCTCTCACTTCTTGGTTCAGAATGGAATAAGAGGAAGAATGAACTCTGAGACGGAATTTTCATTAATAACTAGAGCCTTGGAAATCTCACTTAAATTCTCCTACCTCATCTATAAAATGGGGATAATAATGCCTTTTCTTTTTTTAACGCCTACAGCACCTGGTATTCCTGGGTGATATTCCATCCAAGTACTAACCAGGCCTGACCCTGCTTAGCTTCCGAGATCAGACGGGATCAGGCATGTACAGGGTGGCATGGCCAAAGACTGATAATGCCTTCTTGGTTGAAGATTTAATAAGGTTAAATGTCATAAAGATTTTTTTTACTGTTAGCATTGAATTTTTTTAAAAAATTAAAATTATTGGGATGACATTAATAAAATCAAATAGGTTTCAAATGCAATAATATGTCATATGTATATTGCATTGTGTGTTCACCACCCAAAGTTAAATTTCCTTCCGCCGCCAAATATTTGACCCCCTTTACACCTACCTACCTCCCTGTCCCCGGCTTCCCCCTCGTAACCACTAATTAATTCACTGTCTGTGTCTATGAGTCTCTGTTTTTCATGTTTGTTGCTTTTAGTTTTATATCCCACGGATGAGTGAAATCATATGGTTCTCAACTTTTTCTGTCTGACTTATTTCATTTAGCATGATAATCTCAAGATCCATGCATGTTGTTGCAAATGGCAGTATTTCATCTTTTCTTGTGCCTAAGTAATATCCCATTGTATACATGTACCACATTTTCTTTATCCAATTATCTACTGATGGGCACTTCGGTTATTTTCCTGTGTTGGCCACTGTGAACAATGTTGCTATGAACATCAGGGTGCACATATCTTTGTGGATAAATATTTTCAAGTTTTTTGGAAAATACCTGGAATAAGGATTGCTGGGTCACATGGTAATTCTTTTCTTTGTTTTTTTGAGGAACCTCCATGCTGTTTTGCATACTGGTTGTATCAACTTACATTTCTACCAGCAGTGTGTCTTAAAGATTTAAAAAGCTATGCTCAATTCATTTAATTTCCTTCCCTTTATTAAAACAATTTAGATTTTGTAGCCTAGAAAGGTTCATCTTTTGCCTAGCAAGAGATTTCTTCCTGGTATCTGTTACAATTTAAGTTCTTCAGAAACTTTCCATTATCAGCAAACATACATTTCTCTAAGAACTGATGAAACAAATGCCTCATTTTTATTGGCCTCAAATAGCTTTTATGAAGCTATGGAAAAAGGCTCTTAAGACACTTATTCGAGATGGAGGGGAGCTTAATTTAATTGAGCTGATTTTATTTAAAATTAAATCATCAGCAGACTGGGGAGGTCTGTAGAGGTTGGTAATTATGTCCTTTGAGATCTCATTAGTAAGTTTTTGCTTTGATAGTACTAATAAGATGGAGGGATGAGTTTTAATGATGATTTTAACATTGTATCACAAAATCTAGTTAGGGCCCACATCATTATAACAGAAAAACAGTTGTCAGTAATGAATCTCTAAGAAGTAGATTTTTAAGTTAACTATGGTATCACCATTCTCAATCCTTAAAAAGAACTGCTTTGAATCACAACAGGAGGACTGCCCATGTTCCTGACAGACACTTATGGAAACACATTAAACTGTAGAAGCGGTGTGCCAAACATGGGTGAATCATTCAAAGGAAATCGGCCAAACAGAACTGAGAAGCAGAGCCAGGTTTAACTGCATGCTCCTTGAGAACTTCCGCAACATGTCTCTGGAATGTTCTCAGGAGCCACGCAGCTTCCAAGAGTGCAGAGCAACCTCACCTGTTATCTCACTACTCTTGCCTTTCTTCAGGGAGTGTCTGGGAGGAGGCAGAGACAGTAGCATTTTTTTTTTTACTTGTCATTAAAAAGCATCGACTGGTCACCCACCTGGAACAGTGAGGCTGTACCTGCTAGTTTCTGACACCTGATATTCTTTTCAGGCCTACTGCTGTCATCTCCCAGAGCTGAGAGGCTGACAGTCCATGCTCATACTGAAGCCAGCTCTAGTCCCTGTTGCTCCTCCACATCAACCATCTGCAGTGCCCTGGTGCACCAGGCCCAGGTCAGACCCCTACTCAGAGATATGCCCTCCATGATCTAGCCCTCCTGTGCTGCCACTTCCAGGACTGAGCTGTATGAAAGAGCCCATGCTGTCCTGTCTATCTGGCAATCCCCTACTTATTCTTTAACATCCATAGATATCATTTACTCTGTAAATTCTATCCAGTTAGCTTGTGTCCCTTTGGACTCCATCAAATTCTATGTAAATTCCATACCTTGTACATATCCATTTAACAAATAATTATTAAACACCTAATAGATGTCAGGCATTGGGTATAAGGATACAAGAGGAGCAACACTGGCACAATTCATATACCACATTGTGCTTTTCACACTGAACTATAATTATTTCTGTGCTATCTTTAGGACCAGAGTCATATTCTATTTATTTCTGTATTGTTAGTACTTAACCCAGTGCCTGGCACATAGTAAATACCCAGTGAATATGTCTGCAAAGCACTAATTGAGAAAGAGTTCCAGTCAGCTACTAAATAGCTCTTACAAGTAACTTAATAATGATGACAATGACCGAATAGCAGGCACTAACACTTACTAAGCATTTACTATACACTAGGCCCTGTATATTACATTTAGTTTCCAGAACATCTTATGAACAAGGTGTTATATAACCCTCATTTTACAGAGAAGTTGAGGCTCAAGCACTTAAGGAATGGGTATCCACAGTGCTGTGAACAGAACTTCCTGTGATGATGGGAATGTTCTACACATGTACTGTCCAAGAGAGTAGCCACTAGCCACATGGGGCTGTTGAGTGTTTGAAATGTAGCTGGCACAACTGAGAAACAAAATTTTGATTTTTATTCAATTCTAATTAAATAGCCATATGCGGCTAGTGGCTACTGTACTCTACAGCAGACTAAGCTATCTCATTTGCAAAATGAGACGAAGTAAATAATTCGAAACATCTGTCCTGCTCTGAAAGTTTGTTCTTTGTACTGTTGGCCTAACTACAAAAAGCACAGATCAGGAGATCAAGAGGATGTAGAGACACAATTACTTCTCTGATGACACATCTATAAAATTACCAACGTAGATGCATTCAAGAAGCACACCTGAGACCTACATATACACCAGGATCTGTACTAGACACTACAGAGGCTATCCAAAATAGGGAAGAGCACTCCTTTGGATATGGACATGACACTGAGGAAGGGATGCTGTCTTGAAGGGCAGAAAGGACATTTCTGTGTATAGTATAAACATAAGCAAAAAAGGTAGAGCTGAAAGTCACATGAACACAAGACAGAGAAACTCCAAATGAGAGGAAAAATGATGCAGTTGTTAGAAAGTCACTTTTTAAGCCAACATTTGAGAATGCAGTTATTCAGTGGTCCCCAAACTTTTTGGTACCAGGTCCTGTGCCCCTATGAGAATCTAATGTGTGATGATCTGAGGTGGAGCTGAGGTGGTGATGCTAGCGCTGGGGAGCGGCTGCAAACACAGATGAAGCTTTGCTCACTTGCCTGCCGTTCACCTCCTGCTGTGTGGCCTGGTTCCTAACAGGCCATGGACCAGTACTGGTCTGTGGCACAGGGGCTGGGGACCCCTGCTTTGAATAATGAGAACATGCATTAGTAATTCTGCTCTGCAGAAGGAAATACCTAGAGTCCATTTAGGTAATTAGCAGTGACTCATTACATGACAGGAAGTATGCAATATAGCTTATTAAAAACTGGTGAAATTCCACAAACACACTAAAAATCACTGAACTGTACACTTTAAACGGGTAATTATATGGTATGTGAATTATATCTCAATAAACTACATTTTTTTTAGAACCTGGGAAAATTAGTAACATAATATTTGGCCAATCTGAAACCTTGAGGTGAAAAGAAGTGTTTAGACAAACCCATTGAAACCTCTGTGGAATGATATAGGAAAGGCCCCCATGCCACCCCACCCACCCCCCACACCCATCCCACACATCTTAGAATTGATAGAATGAAGGCTAAAGAGTGAAATCTAGGCAGGCCTACTTTGGAAACTGCCTAGGGTGATGTCAATACCAAATTGCGATATTCAGTTACTGAATTCTTGGTTACTGAATCACACACAGAAGTGCATTTTGAGGTAGACTCATCTATACAGTGTCGCCCCGGCCCAGAGACCAACAGTTAAGAGAACATGCTGAAAACATACCTCTTCCAGGCTAAGTTGCAAATACTCAAAGATCCTATATGGATTTCTTCTGCATGTTAGTCTCCCTTTTTGCACCAACTGAAGAGAAAGAAATAAAAGAAACATACAGAACAAATGGAAGCACTACGTGTTACATAGTTCACATTTTAAAATGCAGTTTTCCTATAAATTTCTCAGATTTACATTTGTTCAATTCATACTGTTAAAAAATAATTTTTTATTAACTATGTGGACAATAAAGTTTTAGTTTTTTACTATTAACATTTTGATTTATTTCCTTTCTTTCTGCCTTCATAAATTTTTCCCATGGTTGTGGTCATTTTGTTGGTAGATTTCATGGGCTTTTTTTCTCACCCAACTGTATGTACCTTACAAGCATGTGCCTAGGTTCTTAATGAGACTTCATAAACCTCATCTGAAAAGCTAGATAACATTTCTTCAAGTGGGAGTTTCACATACTATTTAACCACTAGATTATTTTTACTTTTTAACTATTACAGATAATTCCAGGGCAACTCTCTCTGACAGTGCGCCCCTTAATGAAGTGGCTGTTAATCTGCTTCCCACTGCTTCTCTTGTGATGGCTGATGTCCACACTCGAGGCCTAAGCCCACCGCTACGCTCAAGACTGTGCAATCACCACTGCATTTCTTTTTCTTCCAAACAAGGGGATTATTGGACTTGCTTTAATTTATACATTTTTTAAGGTTAAGTTATTCACAAACTTTAAGGTTTTAGTTAAAATAGCCCTCACAACTATTAAGCCACCGGGGCAGGACCCAGTGCCTGCTGGTTCCCTCGAAGTATCTGCAGTGTGGTGTCCTGACCACCTCTCGAATACCCTGGATGTTTAATATGGGCCTGCTACCAGTTCCAAGTAAAGGATATCCAATTAGCCAAAATCTCCTATGGGCCAGAAACAGATGATGGCTTTGGAGGAAATGATGTATTTTCTTCTACTTACTTCCTCATTTGGGGCATCTTCCCTTTCGTTCACATCACCCACGACTTCCTCCACCAGCACATATTCATCATCAGGCCCTCTCTCTCCAGCACAGATGAGACCTGCTCGTTGACTGCTATTCTCAGGCTGACCACCACACTGGGGCAGAACATTTTGTCTGCCACAATGGACTTGGGGCAGAGATGCAGCGACCTCTACGATGTGTTCATCCAAGCCATCTATGGTTTGTGCGTCATGCCCAAAGCTCTCCTGCCGGCAGTCTGATTGATTGCTGGGATCCTCCATGTTGTCTGACTTCTCCCCATCTCCGTTCATCACAGAAAGATTCTGTCCATCTGCTGTGCCTTCCATTTTGGAGAGCATTTCAGAGTTCAGCTCGTCATGCAACTGAACCTCTTCATTCCTTTTTATACAAGGGTGCTCAAGTGGTTTTGTATAATCCTTAAGGATTTTATGCACTGTATTCTCATCTTGCCCCTGTCTTCGCAAGAGCTGTGTGGCCCATTCTACACTGCGCTGATACCTGCAAAAGAGAAACACTGTTAGTAACACTTGAATTTTAATATTTAAAAGACAAGAAAGCATGTAAAAAAGATCAAAAAGTAGTATGCCAAAATGTTCACAGCAGTTTTTCTCAATGGTGGGCTATATAAGTAAATGTGTTCTTTAAACTCATCTGCATTTTCTAGCTGTTCTATAAAACACACGTATTACTTTTTGTTTGTTTTTATAATAGAGCTTCATTTAACTTGCTTGAAAAAAAAATTGACCCCAGTTTAACAAAGTATGAAAATTTATGCCATTTAAAATTGGTGGACCAAATGATTTAGGTAACTATAAAGAGAAAATGGCCATCCTTTGTCAAGAGTTGTTCTGCATTATTTTCAATTTTAGATATCACATTTTCAGATACATATATATATTCATATATACAAATATATGTGTGTGTGTGTGTGTGTGTGTATTTTCCATTCAGAATATAAAGGGCCTTTGTTTAGTACTGGAAAGCAAAAATGAAAATTTCAATAAATTTTGTTCATAGTACCTCCTAACGTCTCCACCGCACATGGAAAGAAATGATTATGGCTATATACATATAGCCAAGCATCCTAATGGAAGTGGCTCTTTTTTCCAAAATAATTTTTCAAGTATATTTTAATGAGAAACTTCATGCTTAGTTGAAGGCAAGCCCTGAACACTTCCCAGGGTACACAAAGTTAAGGTAAGACAACAGGGTTTTGCCCTGGTGAAGAAGTATCAACACCTAACAACATTGCTGAAAAGCATTCATGGGATGCGAAATCACCCCCATATGTGGGAAGTCTGATCAGTGGAAGGCTTGAAGACATTGTGAAACTCAAGCACTTTTGCCTCTACCTATAGCAGTTAGTTTAAAAAGCACCTAAGAAGACACGTGGCTTGTGGGAAGACAGATGTAATTTTACTCTTCACCTTGAGTATTTTGTCTGTGTATTGATGACTGAGTATGTCATGGCTTATAAACTGCTACATCTCACAAATGATTAAACAAGGAAGTTGGCTTCCGTTGTATTTAAAAAAGAGATCTGTGGCTGCTTAATCCTAATTAATCAAAGAATCTCTAAGCTCTCCACCCTGTTTAGCCTACGTAGGGATGAGCATGGATTCCTATATATTGGGAATGGTATCTTAGATTTCATGATGAAAACCTGGCAAGGCTACTCTAGACCCAAAGAGGCAGGGTGATGCAGTGATTACATGCATGGACTTTGGTATTGCACATTTCATGTTCAGCCCTGACTCTGTTACTTGTAATTGAGGCAATTGCATACCTTCTCTGTGCTCCAGTTTCCCATCCATAAGATGGGGATAACAGTACTACTACCTAAGAAGGATAACATTATGTGTTACTTTTTATAATCAGGGTAAAAAATGTAGTTGCCCATGTAACAGTAGGATGTCTTTTCACTTGTATGAAAAGTATGGCCACCCTTACATGCTCTTTATATTATCTAAAGCACTGCCTCTATAGACCTCACAGGTCTGTGAATCTCCTTTATTTGAACATGAATTTTTGTGTCAATGTATATTTTTCTGGGAAAGGGATCCACAACTTTCACCAAATTCCTTCACTCAAAATATGTGAGAGAACCACTGAATTAAAGGTTCGACAGTTCCCCCTTTGAGCAGAAGATCTGGAAATGAGAGAGAAGGAGCACACAGGTCATTGCTCTACTCTTTGCAAAAGAGAAGTTAAGGCAGATGTGAGCTCAAAGCCTCACTCCATGCTATTCTTGTACTAACTACATACTGTCTTCTCGAAGGGCTCAGTTCTTCCTTTGTAAACCAGAGATTAACTGTACCTACCTCATCGGATTGTTGCAAGGATTAAAAGAGACAAGATATGCAAAGAGCTCAGGACACAGTAAGTGCTCAATAAATATTTATTTCCTATATTTATTTATTGTACATTACTATATTTATATCTATTGTGAGGTTCTTAGGGAGACTTGAGAAATAAAAACATTTTGACTATCACATTAAAAAAGCAAATAATATTTTAATGAGTGGAAATGTCTATCTTAATTAACTGCTCTTTGAGAGCAGGGGCAGCCATGTGGGGACAAGTGCTGCAGCACATCTGGGTTCTAGAGTTGGCTCCTCTGTGATTCGCAGCTAAGCCACTTAGCACCTCTACATCTCCTTCTGCTCTTCTGCCAAATGCCAGAATCACGCCTGCATTCCTGCCTTATATTGACCTCAGCTGTTCATCTATGAAAGCTCAAATGAGACACTGGCTACAAAAGTATGTAGAAGAAGGCCTCTGAGTAAGACTGGTGATGAAAACAGCCAGATACACAAATGACATATGGCATATGAGTCACAGAGGAGGTATCGTCTCATTGGCTGGCAATGACTTCAAAAGCCAAGTCCTGCTGAAATTAACCCCAAAGACTGCTAGAGAAATGGCAAGAGAAACGGTAAGAGAAAAGTAAGTCAGAAAACATAAGGGGAGGGGGGAGTGGCAGAAGAGAAAGGTGGCAGCTCTGATTATAGCAATGAGACTGATGAAAAGCAGATCCATTTTAGGGCAGCGCGAATGCTGAATGGCACCATCTGAACACACCTCAGCTTCTCATGTTTCTATGCCCTGAACACACCATTTCCACAGAATACTCTTCTCCACCATCTTATTGATTAATGTCCATTTATCACTGGAAGTTCACAGCAAAATGGTTTTGAGTCAGTCTGCTTAGGTTCAAGTACCGGCCTTGGGCAAGTTACTTAAACTCTGCTGGTTCAGTTTCCTCTCCCATCAAAGACAGATAACGGGAACTACCTCATAGGGGTGATGCAAAGATTTAAGGAAATACTCCATAAACCTGTTATTAGCATAGTACCTAGCACATGGAACATACTCAAGAAATGCCAGCATGTAAAACTATGTTATTGTTCTCATTATGTGTCAGTTCCTCTCAGGCTCGGGAGCTGGCCAGCCTGGTCTGAGCTCATGTAATCTTGGAAAAGATATTTGCAGGTTCCCATGTATGGGATGGAAATGACTATACCTACTTCAAAGGTTTCTTGAGAAGATGAACTGAGATGATACAAGTATACAGACCAGTAACTGGCACTATTGGAGCAATCAGTACTCATTGGCTATGATGATCATGATAGTGATCACCAGAAGCTAAGTTGAGGCATGGAAGGATCCTCCCCTAGAGCCTTCTGAGAAGCACAGCTCTACTGAAGCCTGATTTTGGATTTCTGGCCTCCAAAGCTGTGAGAACAAATTTCTATTCTTTTTAAGCCAACGAGTCTATGGTACTTTGTTATGGTAGCCCTAGGAACTAATATAAGGGTTAATAAAATTCTTGGAATGTTACGTTGCAGAGTTTACAAAGGGATAACCTTCAGGTAGGTGGCAATCTCTATCATCTGAACCTTACACATTCAAACTGGCATGACAACATGTCATCTTTATTATCAGCCTGATCAGGATGCAGTTCTGAGGGGTGGGCTTCTGATCTATTTCTGAGTCTTAGTGTCAGTTGGAGCAACCTGCCTATACTGGCAGCCCCTCCTGGGATGGGGTGCGGTGGGGGTGGTTCTGCCAGGTTCTTAGCAGGCCCCTCTCACAGACCAGAACCCCTACCCTTTTCCTTAGGTTGGGGTTTTAGCCAAAGCATCCATCAAGATCTTCTTGGTGCCACTGCCTCCCAGCCACTCTGGCCATGGAGTTATTGGGCATGTAACCAAAAAGGAGCTGTCAGATTCTGCCAGTACGTGCTAGAAAAAAGATGAAAAGTCACTGTGGACTTGAGTAGTTTTAGAAGGAAGAGCTGTACCTCAGAGATGATGAAGATTTAGATGACCATTTAATCAACAAAATCCTACTAAGGGACCACTAAGTGTTGGGGATGTAGACAGAAACCAGGCATGGTCCCTGCTCTCCAAGAATTGACAGTCTAAATCTAGGTGTATAACAAATAGCACAGTGAGGGGCGCCAAAGCAGACTCTCTGAGAGCCCGAGGAATGACCCCAACTCAGTTGAGGGAAGAGTGGTGAAGAGAGAAACTCCAAGACAGTGTGACAAGTAAGCTGTGCGTGGGATGTGCAGGAAGCGCTAGGCAGTGTGCATGCCGGGGGCGGGGGAGGGGGGGTTAGGGAGAAATGTTCCGAGAAATGGAAACAGCATAAACAAGAACCCAGAGGAGTCACGACTGTATGAGAGGATGAAGAAGAGCCTCTGAGAGCCTCTTTCTCTAACCTTACAACTGTAGAGCAAGGAAAGAGGCAGATTTATGCTCACACAGGGTCGTTTATGCCCACATGCCACAGGAGAGTGGTTCTAAATCTAAGCATCTTCTTAAAGATACACTGTTCATATTTTGAAAGGAATTCAAGAGACAAAGGACTTGGGTTAGGATTATTTTAAAAAATAAATTTAATTAGTGCATTTCAAATATGATTTGATCCACATTAAATTTTCAAGGACACGCCTACTACTACTACAAAAAAAGTCATGACTACCACATCAGAAAAGGTTATCTAAAATTAGATCTGATTTGAAACAAATTAATAGGTGCAGAGAATATTTGATGGTTGACTAATGGGAAGGGATTGGGGAGGGTGGGTGAAAAGGGGGAAGGGATTAACCCATTTCCTGTTTAGAAAAAAACAGTGCAGTTCGCTGCTAGCATTAATTTTACATAAACATGCTCTTTGAGGCTGAAGCGAATCTGATTGGTTTTCAATGTGAAAAAGTATAAAAATTGTTTGTGGAGTTATTTCTAAACAGAACTTGTCTATAATCCTAATATAACAGAAATGTATACATAAATAGGATTCATCAAATGAATCTTAGGCTAACTACTGTTCCAGAACAATGTTAACATCACATGTAGGAATGCTATGTTTTCTAGGATTTGACATTTTCAGCAATCGCGAATTAACACTACTAAATAACACTACTAAAAACATAATGCTATAAATAGAATGATGTCATTTGTTTCCAAACACTACTGATATACTAGAGCAATATGAAAATAATAATAAAAGTGAGATATTGTGTGACAAACTTTGGAGGTAAGGCTGTAATCCACAAGTCATCTCAGGGTAAATGCAGCCGCAAGTACTACGTGCAAGTATTCTTGGGGCAAACGATTAAAGGGTTTAGAAGTACAGACTGACAGTTACAAAATAGTCATGGCGACATAACATATAGCATAAGAAATACAGTCAATGATATTGTAATAACTATGTATGGTGTCAAATGGGTACTACATTTATTGGATGATCACTTCATAAGTCATATAAATGTCTAATCACTATGTACACCTGAAACTAACAGAATATTGTATGCTAACTATAATTAAAAAATTAAAAAAATGTAAAAAAAAAATAAAAATAGATCTGACTGAAACCATAATTTTGATCAAGGCCAAAGTTCACCATGACTTACTTCTTTGATGTGATTATAGGCATGTCTGTCTTCATATCTGTAACAACAAAGAAATTTTATTAGTTCAGACAAATTGTCCTTAAGGAGAAAAACACAGAAAATGTAAAACAGAGACAGAATCTCAAGATTCACAAAATTATACACCTAGAGGGTTGACTAATTCTGTCCAACTAACAATGGCAAATATACGCTTTATATTCCATCATTCCCTGCAGGTGCACCTGACCAATCACAGTGATCTTGCTGGGCTCAGATGTGACCTAAGAATTCTTCACTCAACACTATAGCTAGATGGCGATGGCATGGAAGAGGAATCCTCTCTGCCACCTCTGAATGCTTATGCCTACTACTTTTAGATGAGAATACAGAGGCCCGAAAGTTACACACTTTACTCCCACTCCTCCATATTCAATAAAGCATCTTCAGTGAAAGTTGTACCTATAGAAAGGGTTGTTAGATTTCATGGTGGTGTTAGTTTTGGGTGTGAGGATTTGGGAATTCTGGTCTCTACTAGCTCTGGGCATCTGGCTGGGAGACTCTTTTCACCTAAAATGTTTATTGGGTTTTAGTTCTAGTCCTCCTTGACTCTGCCTTGAGGCAAGTTATTTCTCCTTCCCCAAATCTGGCCTTTTCTCCAGTGCATTCGAGCAGGGGTCCCCAACTTCCAGGACACGGACAAGTATTGGCCCGTGGCCTGTTAGGAATCGGGCTGCACACCAGGATGTGAATGGTGGGAGAGTGAAGCTTCATCTGTATTTGCAGCTGCTTCCCAGCACTAGCATCACTGCCTCAGCTCTACCTCAGATCATCGGGCATTTGATTCTCATAGGAACACTGGTCCCTGATGCCAAAAAGGTTGGGGATCGCTGCATTAAAGGCTTGAAATATATGATGTTCAGCTTTAAAACCCTATGAAAGTGAGTTCACAGACTCTTACTCCATTAGGAATTTGTCAGTTTTCTCAGTGTTATGACCTCCATCCTCTGGTAATTTTACAACAAACAACAATTTAGTAAGTTTTACTGATAGTCTTCCATGTGCCAAGTACTAAAAATACAGAATAAAGCAAATCTCCTTTCCTGAGATGCTCACAGTCTAGTTGGGGATACAGAGCAGAAATGACTGATTCTAACCCAAGCTGATATATGACCAAGTAAGTATTATAAAGGGTCTGGTTAACTTTACCTGGAAGGGTTAGGAAAAAACACAAAGGAGAAAAAATAATTGAGCCGGGCTCTAAAGAATGAAAAAGAATTCACTGAGTAGGCTGGGAGGAGGGGAGAAACAGGCAAGGAAAGCATTGCACAAAGCCTGAGACAACGAATACTTGGTGCAGGTTCATGAAATGGCAAGGACTCCAGGTGGCCAGTGCCAACAAGTGAGTGGATAGAGGGGAGGGTGGAAGATGAGGCTAAAGCCAGTTTCTGAAGAAACTCTTAAAATGGACAGTTGAGATTTTGTTCTTTAGAGCAGTCTACAATCTTAATTTGTTTCCTTGGCATAAATTCACTTCCTTCAAATTTCTATCACCATTTCAAAATTAGTTACAACACAAATCGGGAAAAGATTCTCAATTGTTAAGATTATACATTTTTGGCCAAATATTGGTAACTACCAAAGTTGGGCGATGGTATAGGCAGGTCATTATACTACTTGCTCTACTTTCTCTTTTTAAAAACTTAACAATGAAAAATGTTTAAAATATATAAAAAGGAAAAAAAGAGTGAAAAGCTTAATAAATTCCTATGTTCCCATTACCCAGCTTTAAGAATTAACTCATGCACAATCTTGCTTCATCTGCTTTTCTGCCTATTCTCGATCCCCAGATTATTTTGAAACAGATGCTTTCTATCATATCATTTCACCTCGAAATAGTTCAATATGTATTTCTATAATGACTTTAAAAAGTACTACTATCATGCTTTTAAAAATTGATATTAATTCCTTATCATTATCCAAAATCTATGTATTGCCTCAAAGCTTTTTTCTTTTTCGGAAAGTCTGACTCAAAAGCCAAATAATGCCCATATACTGCAACTGCTCGATGTATCTTAAGTTGATTCTAACATATAGGTTTCCCTGCCGTGACTTTTTTTTTCTTTGAAACTCATTTGTTGAAGAAATGGGTCCTCTGTCTTGTAGAACTTCTCCCAGTCTGGCTGTGGATGATCGCATCCCTGTTGTGATGTTAACACAGTGCTACTCAAACAAAGGCAGTCACAGACCCGCTGGTCCAAGAAGAGATGAAGGTCTTGTGTCTCACCAAGCACACTGCTTAGTTCAGCTCACCTTGTTCTCACAGTCAGATTTTCATGGAGAAGGAAGCTGTAGGTAAATAGTTAACTAGCTGTAGCTAAATAGAATGGGATTTATTTCTGTTCTGGTGCAAAGGTCTTATTTTGCTTCACTTCAGTACTTTGCGCAGCACTGGCTTAACATGTTCCTCTGTTCCCTGTGTCTCCTGTGAATTGGTGGAACTAGAAGCTTGATCAGATATAGCCTCAATTTTTTGGAAAGCCTACTTTATAGGTGATGCAGTGTGTTTCTATTAGAAGACACAAAATGTCTTGTTGGCTCTTTTATGTCACCAGTACCATTGTTGATCAATACATAGATTCATTAGAAGTTACAAAATGGTGATACTCGAATTCTATTATTCTTTCTTTATTTATTAGCAGGATTCTTTTATAAAGAGAAACCCCTCACTGTTTGGTTACCCCTAGAACCAGTTCACGTTTACCAGTTTTCAAAATGAGGACTCTTCCACGGGTGAGCAATGAATTTCATCTGGCATGTATCAGAATGAACTAAAGTATTCAAGTATTTTTGGCTATTATTGTGAATGAATGGATTTCAAAGTAAATTGTAGAATTATTCATGTTGATGCTCAAATGTTTCCACAACCAGTGGAAGCCTCTTTTGAAACAAGATTAGTAGTTTTTGATAGCTTCTTTGCTTCCTGCTATAAGATATTTCATGTAAAAAATCCTGGCTGCTCTCAACCACACCAATATACTCATTTGCTTTATTATAAAATGACACACACACACACACACACACATACACACACACACATACCACAGTCTCAGCATAACAGTAACAATACTACCACCCATCAAATAATTGCTGAAAACAATGTAAAGCTTCTTTTGTAGCTCACTCTTTCTTCAGAGTATATGGCAAGTTGACTGCCCCAGTTCTTCAGATCTTCCATTTGCTAAACGCTTTGTCTCTGGGCCAATGGAATATTAGCAAACATGATGCAAGCAGAGGTCTGAAAAGTACTTCCACCATTACCATGAGAACATGCCTTGGCTAGCCTGCTGGAGGATGACACACATGGATGACACGCATGGCCTCATGCCAGTTGAAGCCATGCTAGACCAGCTGATAGCCAACCATCAGTCAACTAGATACTACTGAGCTCAACTTGATCCATTAGAGCAGCCAGTGGATCCAAAACCATACGGATGAGCACATCCAGCCAAGATCAGATCTACCCAGCAAACCTACAGACCAGTGAACAATTTAGTTGCCGTTGAAAGCCTCTGAAATTTGGAGTAGTTTGTTAAACAAGAGGTAACTGACACAAAGTTTATCCCATCAGTATTAAACTATCAAATTAGCACGTTTTAAAGTCACTCAAAATAGTTCCCCCATTGTGGCTATATCACCGACTTGATATATAAGATCTATTTTTTTTTAAGAACTACTTTAAAAAACTTAACTTGTTTTGTAATCATGTAATACATTTACAAGGTTCCAAAGTCAAATCTATAAAATCTCATCTCTCATTCCATCTTGTTCCATCCCTCCCTGATAGGTATTAAAAATATTATCCTTCCTATGGCTCAGTTATATTTATACTCTCCTCTTTTAAATAAGCCATAGCACACTATGCAGACTTTCCTTTACCTTGCTTTCTTCACTTAAAAATATATTCTAGTGACCTCTCATTCTTATCTCAGTTCTACAGTACTCCATTATATGAATGCATGAAAATTTATTCAACCAGTCCCTTCCTTACGGACACTTTGGTTTTTCCAGTCTTTTAATATTAGAAATAGTGTTGAAATGCATAGCCTTGTGGTATTTCTTTTCATATTTTTGTCATTTTGTCTTTAGCTAAATTCCTAGAAGTGAAATTGCTGAGTTAAAAGTAAATACATACACTGGGGCAACTAGATATCCACAGACAAAACAAGAAAGCTGGACCCTTACTTTGTATCATACACAAAAATGAACTCAAATTGGATCAAAGACCTAAATTTAAGAACTGAAACTATAAAACTCTTACAAGAAAACATAGGGGAAAATATGCCTGAACTTGGATTTGGCAATGGCTTCCTAAATATGACAGCAAAAGTACATGTAACAAAAGAAAAAATATATAAACTGGACTTCAGTAAAATTAAATGCTTTTAATGTTTCACACTCATTAGGATGGCTATTACCAAAAACAAAAACAGAAAACAAGTGTTGATAAGGATGTGGAGAAATTGGAATGCTGGGGCATTGCTGAAGGGAATGTAAAACAGTTTAGGTGTTTTGAAAAACATTTTGACAGTTCTTCAAAAAATTAAAATAGAATTATCATATGATCCAGCATGTCTCTTCCTAGGTATATATACCAAAGAGAAATAAAAACACATGTCCACACAAAAACTTGTACATGAATGTTCACAGCAGCACTATTCATGATAGCCAAAAAGTGTAAACCACCCAAATGTCCATCTTTGGATGAATAAACAAAACATGGTATATTCATACAATAAAATATTCAGGATGAAGTTCTGACATGGATGAAACTTGAAAGCATTATCTTAACTGAAAAGACACCAAAGTCATCATAATGTATGTTTCCTCTTATATGAAATATCTAGAATGGGCAAATTCACAGACAAAGAAAGCATATTAAGGTTACCAGAGGTTAGGAGGAGAGAATGGGGAAGAGAAGTAAATGTACATATAATTTTGGTAGATATTGCTGAATTCCCCTCTGTAACGACTGTATCACTTGCACTCCCACCAGAAATGCATGAGTATTTCTCAGGGCCTCACCAATGGGCCAACTTTTGGATTTTTTGCCAATTGCTGGAATGGTATCTCAGTACAGTTTTAATTTTTTTCTTACAATAAAATGTTTTTAAAAATTCTTTCTAATTATGTTTTCACCTGCTGGTATTGGTTATGTAATTACAATGAGGACCAGCAAGTAAGAACTACCCACATTAGTATGTTTTAACAAATACATCAATGTGATGGCTATTATTATAAATTTAAATTCTAGAACTAAAACTCATTTTGCATACAGGTGAGCAGGTACTTAATTACTAGTACCTTCCACATATATAGTACTCTGGTGGGCAGTGCTTAACACCAGAAAAGCCTGAATAAACACTTTTGATTAATCCCAGAAATTAAATAAAACACATTTTCACCAATTATAAGAGTCCTTTCACCTTAATTAGAATTATTCTAGTTAATATTTTTAGCAGTAAAATTGTCAATGTGCATGTTACTTCTCCTCTAGAATTTTACTATATAATCTGAGATGGAAGATCAAAAATGAAAGATAATAATAATTTTCCAAAAGAAGTAAATGATGCACAAGTTTACCTTTCCATTTAGCAACCAGTTTAGGATCTGAAATTGTGAAGTTTGGACGGCTTCTAGACAGGATACCTTTTCCAAAATAACCCTTCCAGGAAAAAGAAAATAAGGTTAGTTCGCCTTTAGTTATTAAGTTTTTAGTGGCAAGATAATAACTATTTCAATTAACAAAAGATTTATTCCACATTTCACAGCTTTACATCTTTCCTCTGATTATCTAATGATTACTAATGAGGATCTTAGCATTTTATCTCTCAGATTATTTGAAGAGTGCTAGTAAGTTTTTAGTAAACCTCATTTGTCTCATAACAATTTCGGTCAGGTCTGGTAAGCTGAAGGCAATGGGGCAGGCAGAGGCAGGGTTTCTTCTTCACATGTGGGTCAGGAGCAGTGTGCCTAAAAACAGGAGCCAAGTCTACCATGTACAAAAAGCTCTTGAATTCTTTTATATCTAGAATTGAAGTATTCTTCTCCTCCTGCTGATTCCAAAAACAACATAAATTTTCCCTCTCATTTCTTAAAATTATAAAATATTAATCCCATAGAAATTTGAGAGTAATAAAATGAAACTCTTTACCCTTCACCTAGATTTAACAATTAGAATAAATGTGCATAGCATGTTATAAAACTTCTTGCTTAATTTTATGTATTGAGAATGTGGAGAGACTGCCCTTGGCCTAGACCCTATCTCACCAGGATCAATGCCACCCACTGTACCCCACTTTGGAAAGGTGGCTACGACCTATATATTTTATATGAAATGTCTAGAGAAGGCACATTTATAGAGACAGGAAGTGGATTGATCAGTGGGTGTCTTGGGCCAGGAGTGGAAGCAGGGATTAAGTGCAACGGGCATGAGGGAACTTCTGTGCTGATGTGAGTGCTCTAAAACAGGATTGTGGCAGTGGTCGCATAACTCGATGAATTTACTACAATCACTGAATTGTACAATTATAATAGGTGAATTTTATGGCCGTAAATTATACCTCAATAAAGCTGTTTATAAAATACCCCTAGTGATGAATTGGCTGTGAGGAGCAGAGAGAGGGGGGAAGCAAGCTACCATTCCCAACCCAAACCTTTTACTGATGGAAAATAGCAAAAACTAGAAGTTGTCTTCATGTTAAAAGAGGTCCCCAACTAGGACAAGAGCAGATAAGGCACCAGAGTACATATTGAAGCCTCACTTTATTTATAATGAACATACGCTGCTTTTATAATTGAAAGACAAGAAAGGTCAATGTACTGACCCTATTTCATTGATGAAATGTGGGTTCAGGGTTGGGAGTTATCCTCATGATATATGGCTTCAAGGAACCTGAGTCAAATAGTAGTGTTCCTCCAAGGGACCAAATAGCAAGAAAAAAATATGGGTCATTCATAATTTGTCTCTGGGGGTGGATGGGGAGCAGAAGAAAGGATAGTTGGCACAGGGCTTGCAGGAAGTAGCATGCCAAGGCCACCTGTACTTACTTTTCCATACAGCTGCTCAATATTTTCTGTGTTCCTCACAATCACACTGTTGTTTATCAGTTCAGCACGGAATATTTTGAAGTCTTTCTCGGGACCACCGTTCTGACCAAAAGGGATAGGAAATGGAGATTCATAATTCTCATACACTCTTCTTTTCCTCTTCGGGGCATGGAAAACTGCTTCCGCCATTTTTCAAGCATAATTGTTCTTTAAAGAGTATAATGAAAAGAAAGAAATAGTCCATTAATAACTACACTGATCAAAAATGCAAGTATATTTATACCTACGCTCAGAAAACTTTGTGGTCTGTGGGAAAATTAAATATTTATAAAGCAGTGAACTAAAAGGCACGGAGTACTGAGAATATTGTGTAAGAGCGGCACAAATCTCATTCACCTAGAATATCTCAATTAATTCCCACATACCCAAGAAGTCGTGACATATTCCTAACTATACCTGATAAGACTGAGGCCTAGTGACATGCTCCAAGTCACAATGCAATGCAAAAGTCTCTTGATAGTAAGCACATTAGGATTTCTGCCTATTAGGATTACTTCCATTCTTTTAGCCAACAGACATTTACTGAGTACCTACCAGGGCTCCTAATAATTAGAGATGCTGGGGATATAAAGATAAAACCAAAAGAGACCCTGTCCTCAAATAATTAAATTCAGTGAGAACTTCATTTTCCATAAAAAGGACCTTCAAATACATTCTACACATTATGTCAATCATCTTCTAATTTTTAGGGTAAGTTGATAAATAATAAGAACAATGACAGCAGCAGTTTTCATTTAAGAGTCTATTACGTACCTCTAAATGTGAGTAGCTAAGAGTAGGAACTATAAAGTCAGAGTGCCGGGATGGGAATCAGTGAAGCTGATTCCCAGCTGTGTGATTGTGGGCAAAAGTTACTTAATTTCTCCATGCACTGGTCTCCCCATCTTATAGTTAGTTATAAGACCCATAAGAGTATCTAGCACATACTGAGAGCTATGCATGCATTTTCTGTAATTATAGTTATGGGGTGAGCACTATCAACACCCCAGAGATTTTGTGAAAGGTTCTGGAGAGTGGGGCACTGGACAATACCAGGTCTGTTGAACATTAAAGCCCATGTTCTTCACTCTGCGTCCTGTGGCAAACACAGGTAGCATCTCTCCCCTTTTGTCTGAAGGCTCACTATTTCTCAGAGTTAAAAGCTGAAGGGTTACAGAGACTTGTGGAATTAATTACTGTGCACCCAGCACTGAGAGGGAGTAAAGGAAATTGAAGTCACTACTTCTCCCTTTCAGGCCTTACATTTGGCCTGAGGAGACAAAACAAACATCTAACATGCAAAAGGCTGCAATTCAGTAACAGCTAAAGGAAGGAAGTAAAGTTGAGTGTACAGTGCGATAAAGATATAGAGCCACAGTAGATGCATTTAACTTAAGAAAACTCAACCATACGCAGACGGGAAAAAATGTAAACAATGCAAGAGATTGGGCCAGCCACTCTACACAACAAGCAGACACCCTGGAATGAGATGGGAGACATAAATCTGCTGCTCCCTCTGTCCTGGTTCTGGTCTCGATTTAAACTGAGAGTGTATATGGTGCTTGTAGATACCAGATATAGTAGAGTTAAACACACGTTTGAGCTACATGGCTCCAAACCCTCACAAGAAAAAAAGTAGGACTGATTATTTAGGCACATCCTACACTCAGTACCAGCATCCCACTGGGCAATGGAAGCAATCAAGCCTGACACAGCTAATGAAGGTAGCCAAAGCTAAAGAAGGAAGGTGAGTGGCTTTAAGTGTCCATGACCGTTCAAAAGAAATTAAAAGCTTTGTCCAATGTGTGATGACATCTTTACCGTTTCAAAGCCGAGGAATTAAATGAGGACAAAGAAAAACATAGACCAAGGAAGAGTTAGAGAAATTGATAAATTAGTTACAAAGATAACTGGAAAATAAGAATCAGCAAGTTGGAACCTTCATAGAAGTGCCAAAGTATCCCACGCATCAAAACACTAGAATAATCTAATTTCTACATAAGATCCCTTAATGGAATCACATAATGAGCATGACTGTACACATTATGTATGTATGTATGTATGTATGGTATGTATGTATGTATGTATTTGTGTGCATATATATATACACACACATACACACTGCTGTATAGCATTCATAATAAAACATGTATACTGGTTGTTAATGGGAAATTAAGAGATTTTCTTCCAAGAGCATTTTAACTAAATTTTCACTTGTCAATTTATCCCTGGACTCAAGCCAACTATTGCATTTAGTATTCAATTGACGAAAACACCAGTTTATTCTAAACTTAAACAATGCTGTGCTGGCTTTTTTTGAGGCAGGATGTTGATCTCCAATGAGGAACTTTCTTGAGATTTCAGGAATGATTCAGACTTTTATGATATTTACACTTTTATAACTCAACCCCTGGTTAGTATTTGATTTGCATACACATTTGGAATTTGTAAAAAAGAGAAAATGTTTAATGGCTAATTTCAAGAACTTACAATTAAATTCTCTCAAACAAGCAAAAATTAAAATATTTTAATTTGTCTGGTTTGTATAGTATTTTCCCTTTCAGACTGCTGTTATACTCTAAAAAAAGCAAGAATGAGCTATGACACTTGATGGCAAGAACTCTGTACTCCGACCCAAGTGTATATGATATAGGGGCTCCTGTTACACAACACTTTTTCACAAAAATCTCAAAATCTGGTACTACTGTGACCTGTGCCCATGTGACAACATGAACATCAAGAATGTGGCTCATAGGAAGCCTTCCACATATTCAAAGCTACCATTACTACTGTTTGACCTTTATAACCCACTTAAGCTCTGAGCCCAGTTTCTTCCTCTTCAAATCAAAAAAGACTAAAAAACAGTCTGGAGATTACTCAAATGTTAACCACAGAGTAACCATATGATCTGGGAATTCCACTCCTAGGTATAGATACAAGAAAACTGAAAACATGTTCATGGAAAAAATCTGTACATGAATGTTTACAGCAGTATTATTAGTAATAGCTAAAAGAACCCCAAATTTCCATCAAGAGATGAATGGATTGACAAAGTATGGTATATCCATATAATGGAATATTATCAGTAATAATAAAAGAATGAAGAACTGATACATGCTACGATGTGCATGAACCTTGAAGGTGTTAAGTGAAAGCTAGTCATAAAAGATGACACATTATGTAAGACCATTAATATGAAATGTCCAGAATAGGCAAATCCATAAGAGTCAAGAAGTAGAGTAGTGATTTCCAGGTGCTGGCAGAAGGTGAAATAGGGAGTTAATAGTTATGGGGTTTATTTCAAGGGTGATGAAAATGTTTAAAATTAGATTGCAGTGATGGTTGTATAACCATAGACAGACTAAAATCACTGAATTGTACATTTTACAAGGGTGAACTTTATGGTATGGGAACAATCTCTTGATAAAGCTATTATTTAAAAAATTCAATAGGACAAACCAGACGACCTCTCGTTTCATAGTTTTGTGGAAGATTTGTCTCGTGCTGAACTTGAAAGGCAAAGCAAAGGAGAAAGCACTGAATTCACTACTCTCCAAAACTGCAATATTCATTTAAGACATGTTTCTTTAGTGCCATGATAGAACAGCATGATGTCAAATGTGGGATGTAACATTAGAAAAGGTAATCATGATCGGTAGATACAACATTCTAGGTAGGCAATGACTGTGCCATATGCTACACAGGCCAATACTACTATCCTCACTTCACAGA
This sequence comes from Rousettus aegyptiacus, assembly GCF_014176215.1. NCBI lineage: Eukaryota > Metazoa > Chordata > Mammalia > Chiroptera > Pteropodidae > Rousettus > Rousettus aegyptiacus. The sequence continues at coordinate 121,969,745 of NW_023416307.1, read as the reverse complement.
CAAGGAAACAGAGCTTAAAGAGGGAAGGCAAGTCATTTGCACAAAGCCCCATTGCGAAGGATAATAAGAGGTTAGTAAGGTAGGGTGACAAGGCATGGTAAGAAGACTGGCCTAGAAGACCAATGTCGGAAGCACACAGAGATGGAACAGGCCAGTCAGGAGGGTTGGGATGTGAAAGCTTGTTTAGACTTGAAACCAGTGCAGATTATGACAAGTGAAAAAGATTATGAAAATTAACCCAGGGTGGCATGTAACAGTGGCTCTCAAGCTTGGCTGCCCTTAGAATTACCTGAGGAAAACTGACATCTCCCAATGCCCAGGCCACATGAGCAACTACATCAGAAATTCTGGGACCCAGGTAATTTCAACACGCAGCCTATTCAAAAACACACAATCCCAATAGACCCCTGAGTTAAGTACTTTACTATTCCCATTCTACAGATGAGGCAAGGGACTCAGAGGGACTGAGTGCTATGTACCTCTAAGAGGTTATTTTTCCTTTCCAAAACCTGGGCATTACCTGACTCCAGGGGCTGGCAGTGTTAAGTATGTTTACTTTTCTCTCCAAAGCAGGGCTTGTTCTTTCTTATTTCTTTGAGCAGATAAGCTAACACCTGTTAGGTGCTCGATAAATGTTTATTCCAAAGCAAAGCAAAGCAAAGAGGGGGGAGGTAGCTACATTTTAATTTTCCAGTTCTCTGGGTTCATCTTGCCAAACAAGCCTGGTTAAAACCTCTCACCCAGCAAAGTTCACCTTCTCTCAATTAAAAACGTTTGAAACGCCGACTGCTTACCTCCTGGGCTGGGGGAGGTAGGGATAAAGGGGACAAGGCGCCAATTCAGCTTTTTAAAAAAATGATAAATATTTGAAGGCTGTTAAGAGGATTAAATGGGTAATTGTGCGTAGGCGCCTAGTACTGGGCCTACCACGAGGAACTGCTAGCCAGACAGTAGCTGCAACCTCAATAAATGACGCCCCACAAACCAAAAAAGTGTTAAGGGCCAAATTCCTAACTGTCTTAACCACCTGCTGATTTCCTTGGGTGTCCCTCACCATCCCCCGCCCCCAGCAACCTCTCGGGCAGAGATGGAGTCAGATGCACGTCGACTTCCCCAGCCCTGGACGTGGTATCAATGTTTCCAGAAAGAATGAGGAAAGAGAAGTACTGAGAACGGGGAGAGGGGCTAATTCTGGCCGAACTGGGAAGCCTAGCTCCTCGTCCCGACCCAGTCACGTCCGGCTGTGCAACCTGGGTGAAGTCTCTGGGCCCTTTTCACTCTCGTCCCACGTGTCCTCCTGTGGAACCCCGCCCCTGCCCAGTGTGCTGAGGGCCACAGGGCTCAGCGCCCAAGGAGGCCGCCGGCTCCTGGTCCAGGGTCCTTACCTTATTCAGCCTCACGCGCTCGCCGTTACCCGGCAACGCCGGCCGGTGCGGACGGACACCGCTGCCGTCAAGCAGTGCAGCCGTAAAGCCGGACAAATGCGCAGCCGCAGAGGCCGAGGGCGCTCCCGCCGAGTCTTTGCGGAGCGCGCCTGCGCACAGCCTGATGGCGGGTGTTCATTGCGTCCTGCTGGACCCTCGCGGAGTGTATGGGTGAGGTAGCAGGCCCTCTTTCCCGTACTCATCAGTATGATACAGACAGCTGGTCTTGAGTGAGTGACTTAACCTTTCTGAGCCTCACTTCCTTCTGCTGAAAAATGAGTCGTCAGGATTATGAGACATGAGCAAAAGAGTGTTGGAAAGTGTAAAAGTTTCTCCTGACCTGATTATTTTAAAAATAGGCCGGTAGGGAGTCCAATGTATACCTTCCCAGATATGAATTCCAGGGTCCCCAGCACACATACTACACATGCTGGACAGTTGGGGAAGGTGATTGATAGGGAAGGGTGGGACTAGGTGTGATGGGCTTTGAAATCTGTATCTTTCTCAACTTTCTCTTGTCTCCAGGTCTTGGAACCTACTGTTGCCTGTGCCTGGAACATCCTTCCCCACTGTTCGCAGCAGTAATTCCTGGTCACCCTTTAGGTCTCAGTTCAGATATCTCTTCCTCTAGGAGATATCCTCTTGCTTCCCCAGGCAGGCTTGGGTGACTTTCCTCTGTGTTCTCTGTTTCCTGGTCCTCTTTAACTGTTCTATGAGCCCTTGGCAGAAAGAGCTTAAGACACCATGGGCATTAACTACTCAGCTAAAGAGTTCAGACTTTAGATAAACCAAAATCAGAATAGCTTCCTGTTAGTGTTGCAAAAAAGGGAGAACTCTGGCAAGATTCACAGAAGAGTGGTATCAGGGTAGATTAGACAGGGAAGAGAGAGCTGGGGAGAGCCTGTAATGCACCAGAATATGCCAATTTAGGGGATACTGGTTTTAGAATTAGAGGATTTTAACAATGAAAGGGAACTCAGAGGTTGTCCAGTTCAACTTTATATCTAACTGATAAGAAAAAAGATTCAGAGGCTCTGTGAGTTGCCAGAGGTAGCCGAGCAAGTCTGAGAATAGAAGCTGTCCTGGACCTCAGTGAGGTGCTCCACACTCAGGGACTTGGGATTCCCCCCTAATGGAATCTCAGGAAGCATCATCTGGAGCCCTTGTCCCAACAGAGAATCCAGAATGGAAGTTACTTAATATGATACTCTTCCCCCAAGATTTTCTCCTCATGTACTTTAAACATTTGTTATGGTCATTTTCAAACATACACGAAGTAGAAAGAATTATCTAATAAATCATCACTTCTACAATCTTCAGCCTTTGGTAACTTGTTTCTTTTACACTCTCCATATACACATCTTTATCCCACTGCTGGAATATTTTAAAGCAATCCCATACATATAATTTCACTCAATATTTCAGTATATATCTAATGTTTAAATTTTATTACATACACATACATATATACATATGTGCACACACGTATATGCATATGTATATGTATGTATGCGTGCATATATATATATGCACGCATACATACACATATAAATTTGATTCTCATTATTCCAGCAGTTCTATAGAGTCACCATGAACACTGAATTAGTGAATACTGAACCATTACTCCTGGGGAAAATATAGGGTTAGGCTCTTGCCAGTCTGGCCACAACATTTTCATCAATCAATATGTAACCTTGTTTTATGTGTGTCTCTGTTTAAAGACACTTTATTTAATATCTACTATTGATTCATTAACATCGAACTCATGACCAACAGCACTTTAACTCACACCTGAATGAAGCTCATCTAACACATGTGTTTTCCCTGTAAGAAACAGCATAGCTTTCTTAGCTCTTCAACACTCTGCCTGGGTCCATTTTAAACAGCAAAATCACCAACAGCACAAAAATGCAAAACATGGCACTAAAGAGACTGAAAAAAGTAAACTTGTTCGTGGAATGAGAGCTGAAATAAGATGTCAGCTGAGAACATGCAAATTGGGAGACAGTCTTCTCCGTCCTATGCATGTGCATGTCTGCAAACGACCAAGCACTGTGAGTATTGATTTTGGCATTACAAAGAAAATTTAGCCAGTAGATGAATTTGCAAATGCTGAATCTTCCAATAATGAAGACCAACTGCATATATATATCCCCAATATCATTAGCACATCTAACAAAATGAACAATAATATTTATCTGTGAAATGGTGCACAGAACCTACATGTACTATTTGTAGTATCTTGTATTTTATATGATCACCTTAATGACAATTTATTGGGTGTTAATATGTGCTGGCCACTTTGCATCCTATCTTATTTAATTTTCATCACAGCCCAGTGAAATAGGTGTTCTTACTTCTATTTAACAGTTGAGGTTCCCTCCTTCACCCAAGTTCTCAGAGCTAGGAAGTAGTGCAGGCCAGACGAGGATCCAGATCAAGGGACTACCAGGCTTGCATTTATTTTAATTCATCATGCTGGATACTGGAGAACAATGCATTGACAAAACACAGCTTTAAATATACAAATCAAAAAATGACCAGCAGCAAGCGTTGATGGGAGGCCAGGGAAGACCAGGATGGATTGAAGAGTTGGGGAGGCTTCCAGGAAGAGGTGACCTTTCAGCTGAGCCTTGAAAGAGGGTTAGCCTCAGAAAACTGGAGAGGAGAAGGGAGGTAAGGTCTGAGGCACAAGGCTGGTCCACGTGCTAGGCAGGTGTGGGCTTTGAGGTTCGGGAGCAGGGAGGAACTGGGCCTGGCGGGGGCAGGAGGTTGAACCCGATGATAAGGTCCTAAAGACAGGGCGGGGCCCGATTGGGCCGGCGCTTGAATACCAGGCTTGGCATTTGGACTTTGCCCCGTAGACAATGGGGAGCCACTCGAGTTTGTGAGCAGGGCAGGGCGGCCCCAGCTGTCACCCCATTGTTTTTCCCAGATAGGGCCAACCCCTGCAGTGTTTCAGAGAGTCCACTAGATGGAGACATTTTAGCAAATTTAAGCGACCCAGCCTCCCGCTGATGCAGCTTTCCGGGGCGGAAAACAAACACAGGGTCCTTGCACAGCCTGTGTTTACTCGCAGCATCCGCAACATAAAATCCTAGAGCTGTGGAACCAAAATCAAATCAGAAACTTCACCATGCTGGTGAGAAGGAACTTCAGATAGTTTTACAGCTTTCAAGGGGAAAGTATCCAGGGTGAGTTGGAAAGGGCGGACAGTTTTAACAAGTGCCCTGCATATGTGATCTAGCTTTAAGTCTTATGACAGCCCTTCGAGGTAGCTGCTTTTATTCTATTTTACAGAGATGCAGAAGGGTGCATTTGCTCAATTATTTACCCAGCTGACAGCAGCCTAGGCAGGGGAAAGAGGTGATACCATGTAGTAAGAGGAGGGCTGGGCAAGCCTCAAGGTATTGCTCTGCTGGGCTCCAGGTCCCTCGTGCAAAGGGTTGGACAGTGCCTTGAGATCTTACTTTGGTTGCTTGAAAAACCTATGGCATGGATGATGAGAGCTACTGGACTCCCACCATTTACAATTCCTGGTACTTTTTAGAAATAGCCAATGCAGTGAGTTAGGGATTAGCACACACCCATTTTATAGGTAATAAAACACCCAGAGAACTGAAATGACTTGCCCAAGGTCACACAGGGAGTAAAAATATCAGAGCCGGGACTGGATCCCAGGTATATCTACTTCTGCCTTGTGACTAACAATCAAACACATTCGACTTCTGGGTAAATTTCCTAGAGAAATTTGGGCATAAATGCCCGCAAGGCACATACAAAGATTTTTTTAAATCAAAGCATGTTGGTTTGTAATTTAAAATAAACAACCTAAATGACTGCCCCTTTATATATGGATATATAAAATGTGGTGTAAAAGATTCATAGAGTGGAATATGGTGCAGCCTAAATGAAAAGGAATGAACTAGCTCTTATTACATGTCAATGTGGATAGATTTAAAAAACATAATGTTTGGTGATAAAGGCAAGATGCAGAACAATATGAGTCCTATGATACTATTTGTGTAAATTAAAATACACAGAAAACAAAATACTGAATGTATATATTTGTAAGTTAAACTAAAAATAACAGGAAGGATAAGCACCAAATTCATTACCTATCTGTGGGGGTTATATAGTATATATGGGGACTTTAGCTTTATGTTTTATCTAAAAAAAAACTAGGAGCAAATATGCAAGTGGGAATATGATTGTTCAATTACATGTTTTTCTTTATCTATTTTTAAATTCTGCACAAAAAAAGATGCTTTGGGAAAACAAACAAATGCAAAGATAGAAAACTACAAAACCCAAATAATTTTCTTATTTGCAGATAGGGGTAGCCAGTCCTCTAGGATGGCCTGAAAGGAACTTGGGAGAAGACAATCAGAAGAGGCAGCGCACAGGTTCTGGCGCTTGGAGGCTCAGGCCTAGACTCTGTTATAGGAATGTGGCTGGTGGAGTCCAGCTCCTGGCATCCCACAAAAGGTCCCACTGTCTGTGAGTGCCCGCCCCACCAGGGGAAAGCGAGTGCCAAGTGAGACTGTGGGGACACCATGAGAAGGACAGTGAGGACCAGGAGGAGGTGCAGGCGCCCTGGAGAAGATAAGCTTCTGCCGTGGGAAGGAGACGGCTGGAAGTGGCCACACCCTCTGGCTTCTCTCTCTCTTTCCCTTTCCTTTCGTCATTTTCTCTGAACTCATGGTCACATAAGAACATTTAATGTGTGTCCTTGAGGGACCACTTTCCTACACCAGATGCTCCAATGGGCGACTAAGGGCAGTTCTCACTTTCCCCGTCTCCTGGGCTGAAGTGACAAGCATGCAAAATCATGAGTGCTAATGTTCTTTGCAAACTAACAGTCACTACAAAGAAATAGAGCAAAATAAAGTCTTACTGCTTTTTCCATTTTTCCTCTTCCTTTACATTTGTCATATTACACAAAGTAATATGGGAAACATAAAGAGCCGAGCACTTTCCTTGCATTGGTTCATTTCCTACTCATTTATTGCTCATAACATCTCTATCAGTAAATACTTTCAATTTCTCCATTTTGAAGGTGAGGAAAGTGAGTCAGAGAAGTAATTCACCCAAGGTAACCCTGTTAAGGAGTGACAGAGGTAAATCTAAACCCAGGTCCACCTGACTACAGGGCTTCTGTGCTACGTTAATACAGTACGTTTTATGGTCTCATATCCTAAAAAGGAGGTCCAGAGAACCTTTTGTGTTTTATTTTGTTTCTCTCTCTCGTACTGACTTCTTTGTTCTAAGTTGCTTTTGTCTTGTATGTGACCCTCTACAGGTCCCCACCTCTGAGCTTAGGATCATGATTTCTTGGGTGATTAAAGACCTTCTTGGTTTGCTCATGGAAGAGAGGGAAGAAGAATAGGCTCAACATAACCCAAACCTGGCTTTTCTGCTTGCCTGGGTATGTTCACCTCAGATGTCAAAAGGCATGAATTCCAGGCAAACCAGGAATAATGCCCCAGTCATCAAATTTGAAACCAAAATTCAGCAAAGACATGTATTTGCTGCCAGAAAGCAAATAGCTTTTTCATTTCTTTCTCATTTTTTTTCGCCCAAACAAAACATCCTCTTATGAAATATGTCCAATTTGCAATATTTACTTTCCCTTTATTTAATAACAGGAAAGGGTTTGCTGGACTTTTGTTGATTTTTGCATTTCTTATTAAAATTCTTAAGGGGGTTTTGGGGGAACTTAATCAGCAAAAAAGGAGGAGGAAAAAAATCTCATCTGCATTCCACAGGCTTTATTAATGGAGGAAACTTGCTGTTTGTTTAAGAGCATTTTCTGATGGGAGAGGCAGTCATCACGTGTCCCAGAGTCATCCTCTGACTCTTTCTCTTGACTGTGCTTCCTTCTCAGCCATCTCCAGGGCTCTCGATCCCTTGTTCCAAGCTTTCTGCCCAAGGAGATGGAGCTAGGGTTTATGCCACACCGCCAGGCTGAGAGAGAAACTAGCATTCATGGAACATCCCAGCACAGTTCTCTGTACGCACAATCTCACTTTGTCTAAAATCAGCCATCCTGGCAGCCCCCATTTAGCAGATGAGGACAATGAAGCTTAGAAAGATGAAGTCTCTTGTCCAAGATGCCTTTTCTTGTAATTTTTATTCCTTGGGAGTAAAAAGAAAGGATTCCTAGTATTCGTGGAGTTCTGCAACCATCCAACTGAGTCCTCAAAACAACTCCCTGAGACAATCTCCAATTTCAAGGCTCGGAGAGGGAAGGTAACTTGATAAAGGTCACACAGCTGAAGGGCTGCAGATTGGGATTTGAGCTGAGTTGTGCTCTGCCTCTCATATCCATGTTTATTTTGCTCCATCATATTGCCTCTTTGGAGCCAAGAGTGGCATAATGTTTCTTATAATGAAATATACTGCTCCCCCCAGTTTAAAATCTCTCCCCCTAAGAGGTCTTATCCTGCCTTTCTTGGTTATGGAACTAGACTGCAAATCACTTCAAGGGCTTTTTTTTATATATATTCATGCTACCAGAAATATTTATATACATCATTATTGTTATATACATTATATAATTATTATTACAATATGTTTATTTCTAGAGTAGTGCCTTGTACAGAGTAAGTCTTAATAAACAGCATCACCGATAGTCATGTCCTAATGCTCAACTTCTACGGAAAAGGGAACCAAAGTCTAGAAAGACTAAGGAATTTGCCCAAGGCCCCAGAGGTCCAGAATTGGAGTCCAGATCTCTAATTCTCTTTGCATGGTGCTTTCCCATGAGCAAGTCTACAACAGCAACCTGGTCATTCATCTAGCCCCGACTACATGTGGCACCTTGCTGGAGGTTAGGAGACCCAGATAGACCAAATACGATCTTTGATGTCAAGGTTCTCAAGGGCCAGGGAGGAGGATGCTTGGAAAAGTTACACTCTCATAAATGTGGTAAATGCTACAACTAAGGGTTTCAAGGAGGGAGGGGCTCAGGAAAGACTTCAATGAGGAGTGGACTTTTGAGCTGGGTATTAAAGAATGAGGAAGTTGAGAAGGGTATCCCAGGCAGAAGGCCTTGCCAAAGCAAAGGCTCGGAGGTGTGAACATGCATGGCATATTCAGGAACCATCCCACAGTCTTCTGGGGAAGAGAAGCAAGTCCGAAAAGCAAAGTTGTTTACTGTGAAGGGTTTGAATACTGATCTTAGGGATATAAATTTTATCCCATGGGTGGTAGAGATACAGGAGGGTTGAAGGAGGGGAGTGACCTAGTCAGATTTGGTTTAGGAAGGTCACTCTGGAGGCCTGGAGTAAAGAAGGATAAAGAGGGCCGAAGATGGAAGGAGGGGGGAAAAAAAATAAAATGATAAATAAATAAATAAATATATAGATAAATAAATGATAAAACGTTAAAAAAAAAAAAGAGAGAGAGAGAGGGCCAAAGGCCACCAGAAAGGGGCTGCTGCATGTTTCAGGCCAGAGATACCCTGCTCATGCCCACCTAAAATCTTCTTTCTCCTCTAGTCTTTGAATGAAATTATTCCTTTCTTTCTTCCTCCAGGCACCCTCCCAGACCACACACATGCCCAGAGCCCCTCTTCCTGGTTCTAGTTCTTAGTCTTTGGGCTATGCCTTTTGCACCTTTCTCTCCACTCTTAACACCTCTATTGCAGGGGTGCCCAACTCCTAGGCCACAGACTGGTACCAGTCCATGACCTGTTAGAAACTGGGCCACACAGTAGAAGGTCAGTGGCTGGCAAGCGAGCAAAGCTTCATCTGTATTTGCAGCCACTTCCCAGCACTAGCATCATGGCCTCAGCTCCACCTCATATCATCAGGCATTAGATGCTCACAGGAGCACAGGTCCCTGGTGCCAGAAAGGTCGGGGACTACTGCTCTGTGGCAATGGATCTTAACCTTTGTAGTCTGAGATCCCTGGGAGAGGCTAAGGGAAGGCTTGACAACTGAAGAAATGTGCACATTCCAAGTGTGGAATGCATTATTGAGTCCCGTAGACCCTCTGGAGCTGCTTTCACTTATGGGAGGGGGCAAATCCAAGACAGCGAGGGAGGCAGACACCCTGCAAGGTATCGACTATACTTTGTGAATCTCCAAGGAATGGAAAAGCAGTCCAAGGAGGCAAGGAACTCGGAATGAAGACTGCCTTGAGAGTTCAAGCATATGGCCTAGAAGGGAACCTCAAATGAATGTAGTAATGTTTCTAAAGAAAGAACGTGTCCGTCTGAAGAAGTATTGGGTAGCCAGGGAGGCAGAGGAAAGAGAAAGAGGGAGGATGCTCTGGCCAAGGATTCTGTGATCCCAGCGGTAGGTCTAGCTTGCCCTGATACTGTTAAACTCTGGAATCCCATAACCAACCCTGCCCTTTTTTCATTCTGTGCTCACTAAGCATCATTCTGATTAGAATTTGGCTCCTCAAGGGGTTTGCCTACAGGGAGCTGATCTGTTGGCTGGAGGACATGTGTATCCGGTCCCTTTGGCAGTTATATTTCTTGTTGTAAATTAGTAAATTGAGAACAGACAATTCACAGAAGAAGCAATACAAATGACTAATAAGCACATGAAAAAAATGTTCATCCTCACTGGTAGTCAAAGAAATGTAAATTCAAACCAAAACCGAGATTGTTTTCTACTTATTAAATTAGAAAGGATTTCTTTTTTTTAAGTTAATACATATTGCTGGGAAGAGGGTGGTGCAGGGGGCACCCTCGTGTGCTGCTGATGGAAGCATGATGCTACCTGCCTGAGTGGGCGAGTCTTGGTCCTGTCGTGTACATTCTTTAAACTCCTAGAGAATAGATCCATGCAATCTCATCTGCTTGAAAGGGATGGCTGGAGAGGGTCTCTTCATGAATTTGTTCACCACATATTTACTGAGCACCTATTATGTGCCAGCCTCACCAGACAGCGTGTGAGGTAAGGGCCACATAAAATTTTAACCCAAATGCACAATCATCTCAGACCCAGAAGGAGGCTGGAAGCCAGTTTCTAAGTGGGCCAGAAAAGGAGGAGATGGAAGGGAAGGTGAGGGGGAGAAGAATCTGCTAACCTTCATCTCTCCCACACCACAATCCAATTCTCCCTTTAGTTTCAAGTCAAGCTGAGGCTCTTGGTGGAACACCAAGAATTTCCCAGGGCCCAGATCATCAAACTATGTCCACTCCTGGAGAGTCTTATTGAGTTGGTTTGGGATGAGTCTAGCCACACTATTTAAAAAAGTATCCCAGGCATTTCAAACGTGCAGCCTGGGCTGAGAACCACTGGAAAAAATGGAAAAATAAGAAACTCATCTAGATCGCAGTTAAGAGCATGGGCATTAGGGCCACCAGATCTGGTTCAAAGGCTGGTCACTTACTGCCTGAGTCACCTCTGGCAAGACACTTCCTTTCTTTGAGCTTTGGTTCTCATCTCTGTAAACCAGAGATCAAATATCTGCCACGTGTGGTCGTGAGGATTTAATGAGGCAATGCATGTAAAGTGCTTGCCAGTACTCGATGATAGTCATGATTATGATTATTTTTGATCAGCCAGATACCTTCGTATGTAAGGAATAAGGGACACAGAAGAGAAAATCCGAACTGAAACAGCTCTGACTTTCCACTCGATTTTTTTCTGTGAATTGGGAGACTATCCCCATGACTTTACTTGAGCTCCAGGAATTCTTGTCCCAGCTGACTGTGGAACAGGGAAACAATGTGTGATTCTAGCCCAAGAAGCATAATGTAGAAAGGGATGGAGCTGAGCTGCATCAGGACTGAGCTGATATGTCAATGCCAAGATTTACTGGCTCCACTTCTGTGAAGACAGCAACTAAGAACGTGGGGCCCTCAGACCTAATTCTGCCAGATCCCACCACTTACTAGATGTGTGTGACCTTGGGCGAGTGACTTCCTCTCTCTGAGCCTCAGTTTCCTTGTCTCTACCACGGGAATCATAACTGGTCCCTGCCCAACTGGCTTGGGGGTGGAGGGGGAGGGTTGAACGGGTCAACGCCGGTGAAGCTCTGAGCCCAGGGTCCGGCCTGTGTTAAGTTACGGCCTCCGTGAACAGCCACCACATGGGCCTCTCCCCAACTGGAAAGAGTCCTTCCTATAACGGTTTGACTGCCTCATGGCACTTAGCTCCTACACATATGGCGCTTGGGGGTGTAACTGCTTATGTGTGTGTCTTATCCAGGGGCTGGCCTGATTCACCCGTTTCCTTCAGTTCCATGGTTCACTGTTATATTCATCCGCTGTTCAGTGTACATGTGTGAAACTGAACTGACCCCTCTCTCTTCCCAGATAAAGATACCAAGGCTTACAGAGGGGCGATGATGGAGTAGCCCCTCTGTGAGCACCCAGCATCCAGAGGCTGCTCGCTGGGAAAGGAATCTCAAAGGGGTCCGCACCTGGACAGAGGGTGTGGGGCCTTCTTGGGCAGTGAACTTTAATAGGGGGGATGGAAGGGAAGGCGACTGTAGACACCCCTGGGGACTCCCGCCAGTGGTGGGGAAACTTTGCAGGTGGCCTGAGGACCAGGGCAAGCAAGGGGAGAGGGAGGGGCTGATCTTTTACGGGTAGGGTGACTCATCTGTACCAACAGGCTGGTGAGACATAGAGAAACTCTGGGTACAGGAAGATCAGATGGGATAATGTGTTTGAAAGTTCTCTGAAAATGGTAAATCAACCTAAGAGCAGGGGCTCTGGCTTCAAATAGACCTGGATTCAAAGTTTGTTTTTGAAACTTTCCTGTAACCTTAGGCAAGTGGCTTAACCTCTTAGAACTTCAGTTTGCTTATCTGAAAGGAGGGGGTGGTAGTAGTAACTGCCTTAGTGGGTTGCTCTGAGGATTAAATGCCACAATGCAGATAATGTGCGAGGCCCATCTCCCGGCATACAGCCGCAGTGATGGTGAGGAAGAAGTTCTGAGGAAGAAAGTCCTTCCTCATTGTGTCTTCCTGTTCAATTCCTACCCATCCTTCAGCCTGGCCTGATTCTCCTAGACAGGCCTCTCCCTGTGTGCACTCATGGACCCTTATCTAAGCCTTTCCCACAGCACTTATCAGACAAGGCAGGGCACCCATTGTTGTTTAATGAACATGCCTTACCACCTCCAGTGACCTGGGTCTTACTCATCTGTGCCCACTGTGCCCTCAACCCTCTCTAGAGAGGTGTCAGTGAATGCTTGTGGACTGGCCAGAAGGCAGAAACAGCAGCTGAGTGATAGCTACCTTGGTTTTGATACCAGAAAAGATTATGTTATTTGCACTAATAAAGTACAGAGGAGAAAGGAATTTGTAAATACATTGAAAAAAAATCTACAGACTTCTTTTGATTGGTAAATTTAATGCATTTTTTTATGCATGCAGTTTCTTGTTTGTTTTGTTTTTACTCTGTGATATGAATTAAATGAATGAGAATTTCCCATATAACCCACAGGGCGATAAGTCCACTTGGAATGTTTGTTAAAGAGCTAGGCAGGGAAAGTTGGCCCAGTTGTAAAAAGCCCTATCGCCAGCCATCAGCAAAGGCCAAAACAGATAAAGAGAAAAAGCATCTCCTCTCAAAGACTGGAAAATTCGAGAGCTTACATTTATGTGCTCTTGTGTGACGTGACCCCCCTAAGCCACAGGTTGGTCACCTGTAAACTGGAGGAAGCAAAGCTAATCCTGCAAGGACGCCGAGAGGTCTGATGACAATGTGTGCAGAGCCTCCCAGTGATGCCAGCTACTCTTGCCATTACTACTTGGCAACGACACAAACTTATTTTTTGGACTTACTACATAAAGTGTAAAATGAGTTGTACCTAAGAAAAAGACCTGTAGCTTTGTCTAAGAGCGAGCCCAACCCAGTATCTCTTAAACCTTTCAAAAAATCAACATTTTGATTTCGAGTCTATTAAATGGGAAGTAAGGAAGACACAGAGAGGTGACTGTCAAAGAAGAATCAGACAGGGTGGGCTAAATGCCTGGCTGCTGGGATTTTCTTCAATAAGAAAGTTCAGGAACTACTTCAAACAGGCAACTGAGGTAGACGGGGATGGCAGGGGGAATTAAACAATTTCTTCAATTAAACAAACAAACAAACAAACAGGCAACTGAACCTATGCTTTGTCCATTGTTAACAACCTCGGAAAAAAACCAACCACAAAATAAGACTACTCATCTTCCAGACATTCGTCGGGCTGAGAAGACTCGCTTCTTCCTTCCTTCTTTTTGCTCCTTCTTCCCCATCTCCTTCTCTCCCATCTCCTCTCTCATTGCAAATCCCCCTTTCTGCCTGGTAATTTTCCAACTCGAGCGCTTCAGGACCAACAACTTCTCACCTGCCACAGGGTAAATGTCCAGATCCTCCATTCCTGGCCTGCAGCTAATGAGACTGGCCTGAGAGTCTCCAGCTGAAGAGCCCAATTCTGGCTGTCTCGCCCTCAGGCAAGCCCTGTGTCCTCCCCGCCCTCTGCTTTCTCCTGGTGCAGGTGCAGTAGGGACAGGTTACTCCAGGCCCCTCGGCTCTGCTACTGAGGCCACCTGGGGTCTGGAGCCTAACTGACTGGAGTTCCAGTCCGTGCTCCACCACTTACAGCTGGGTGGCCTTGAGCAAGGTACACACACCCACCACTGGGTACACTGGGGAGTAATACGGGAACAGCTCCTTTCGGGTCATGGTGGGGATTAAATGAGATGCTACATGCTAAGTTTTACCCTCAGGCTGGCACACAATAGGCAGTCCATAAATGTACTCTACTATTGCTCTTATGCAAAAGAGGGTAGAATGGCATATCAGACCAGTCTCACACTGACGTGGGACCCCATACTAGGGTCGACTCTCTGTCAACTCAGAAACATGGCAGGCCAATTCTCCAGTGTGTGGCATCTTGTGATACAACACTGGCAAAAGAGGGAGGTACAGCAGTTTCCAGAGAAGCTCATTCCAAGGGCTGTGTCCCTCCCCCCAGGCTTTCAAGGGTCCCCTGCCCTGCGTCAGGGATGGACACATTAAGCCATGCAGGTTGTATAAATGAGTAAATCTTTGCCAAACAGGACTGGAGAGCACATGCCCAGGTTACAGGAACAAAGATCAAATAGTGTTTTCAAATGTTGCCAGCCAAACAGGGTTCCACAACCCAATTCAATCTGCAGGTCTAATTAGGAGACTCCTGGTTGCTGCTTGTGTTGGGCTGAGACATGGTCCTCATCACTATTATGTGTGTGTGGGTGTGTGTGTGTGTGTGTGTGTGTGTGTGTGTGTGTGTGTGTGTAACAGCTCCATTAAAACATAATTCACATACTATACATGTTTCCCTTTTAAAGTGTGCAGTCGAGTTAAAATATATTCACAGAGTTGTGCAACCATCACCCTAATCAATTTTATAACATTTCCAGCACCTCTAAAAGAAACTCCCTACCTTGGGTCACTCCTCATTCTCCCCCTACCACACTCTAACCCCTGGCAACCATGAATTTACTTTCTGTCTTTATAGATTTGCCTATCGTACATATGTGAAACCTTATACTGTGGGGTCCTTTGTTAATCCTTTTGTTCATTTTGCATGATATTTTCAAGGTTCATCCATGTTATAATATCCATCAGTACTTCATTCCTTTTTTATGGCCAAATAATATTCCATTGTACAGATAGATCACATTTTGTAGATTCATTCCTCTGTTGATGGGCACTACTCTGAACATTTATATACAAGTCTTTTTGCAGGTATATGTTTTCATTTCACTTTTGAAAGTACCTAGAAGACCATGGCTGGGTCATATGGTAAAGTGTATATTTAGCTTTATAATAAACTGTCAAAGTCTTTTCTCAAGTGTGTATTATAACACTTCGCATTTCCACCAGAAGTGTACGAGTAATCTGGTTGCTCCACATCCTCGCCAACACTTGCTGTGATCAGCCTTTTTAGTTCTGATGGAAGAACAGAGGTGTCTAGTAGCTTTACATTGCATTTCCCTGTCCTTACTCTGAACCACTGCAGTCAGCTGTATGGCCCTGCATGGGACACTGGATGAGGAAGGTACAGTGCCAGCCCTTGAAGGGTCCACAGTTGGAGTCAGGGGCCTCAGTTACTACATTAGCCTCCACTTCGAAGGTTGTCTCTGTTGATCCCTCCAGGTAAATGGAAAAGAGCAGGTGTTGGTAGTGGAAAATCTGGAAAATCAGACGAGGAACAGAAAAAGCGTTTTGGTGGGTGGAAGGGGGAGCCGAGCAGGGGCAAAGCAGAGAGCTGACTTCGCAGTCTGCAGGTTGGCTGCCTTTGTTTGTTCAGCACATTGGAATCTCCTGGCCACTAGTCTTTTATTTCCTTTAATTAGCCTTCTCCACTGATGGCGACAGGTCAAGATTTCTAGGAAGTGCTCCAGACGGCTCTGCCTAACAGACATACATCCCAAGGAGTGCATTTCTTAGAGCTGAAATGCATCCTATTTCTCATCCTTGGAGCTGACTTAGGGACTGGCAAGAGAGTTGTACTTCTGGTGCTTTGATTTCATTCCTTACTCTACCTCCAACACAAAAGAAGGTATTATTTAAAAAATATCTCCATCACCCAGAAAATAAGTTCCTGGGAAGAATTAAACAGTTGCACATTAAAATTTTTAAAAAATACAGGCATGCATCAGCTGCCATTAGTGCGCTGGCCACTGCTGATCCATTTGGAGTCTATTTGGTTCAAAGATAAGCTACTAAAGCTTCAAGGGGAAGTGGGCTCCCTTGAAGGACACTTGGTTGTAAATCTGGGCCCCATCGGAAATTCCTTAAGCAGCAGCAACCCACACAGTCACAATTTTGTGGAGGGAAATTTCCTAAATGTAGTGAGGAAATTGTAAGAGTTCAGAGCAAAACACTCAGAAATCAAATCCTAACCTGTTGAGCTCGTGGTCCCAAGTAAGAGATCACAAGATCTATAAAGAAGCAAATGATAAGACGGCATGAAAGCTGTTATGACAGAGAGATGGACAGGGCCTGTGGAAGCACAGAGGAGAGAGCAACTATTTGGGGGATGGTTTAGAGCTGTCTTGACAGGAAAGGGGACATCGAAGTTGGGCTTTAATGGATGAATAGAAGTTTGTTGGAAGATAACAGAAGGAGGAACCTACCAGTCAGAAGAGCATGGATAAAGCACTAACAGCTGAAACCATGGTAGGTTCAGGAAACTGTGGATCCTTGAGCAAGTCTGGAGTGTAGGGCGGGTGAGAAGGAAACTGGTGAGCTCAGCAGAGGCCGGACCCCAAAGAACCTTGACGAACAAGATAAGGAGTGTGACCTGGTCCACATATGTTCTTGAGAAAGCGCCCTTGTCACCACTAGGGAAATCGATGGAGAGAGCAAGACTGGGAGCGATTTCATGAGGACCTTGGTCAGTGCTAGGAGTGGTGGATGTAAGATGTGCCAACTCCATGCCAGGTACCTAGGGTTCTAAGTCAGCTCTACTCTCAAGGGATGCTAGAGTTTGCTGGGGCCTGAAGGAGGGGTGCTTTTTGTACCACCGATGACCCCTTCCCAGTGGTTACCCAGCTCAATCTCCACAACCGGAAAGGGGATATTTACCCATTTTCTCTCTTAGGGCAAATTCTGGGACACCATGTATCAATCACTCTGATTTCAAGATGGGAAAATGGCCAGGGCTCAGCTGGAATTGCAGCAACCCAAACACTATAGCTACTATTATCTCCTTGGTACCTGAACCCCTCAAAACCCAGTGTCCTAAGCCTGGTTGACAACCTAGCTACCCTGGAGTCATGCCATACCTGGGGAGGCAGGCAGGCAGGGCTAGCTATATCCCTTGCTTTTCCAGAGGAGGAAATCGAAGTACAGAGAAGGGTTCTCGCTTGCCCAAGCTCCCAGGATTAAGAAACGGTAGAATCCCTTTTCCAGGCTGCTTCTCACAAAAGGTCAGGAAGATGAGCACCATGCCAGGTGCTGTACATACATTTTCTTTAATTCTCATGAGTAGTCCCATTTTGCAGATGGGGAAACTGAGGCCCCAAACCAGAAGTAGATTACATGTAGTAAGAGGCCTGTCCATCTGATGCCGAGCAAATACTCCAAGCTGCCTTTCCATGTCTGAAAACAGACTTGGATCAGAATCTCTTTCTACAAGCCTGCTTCGCTATGCAAGGATTGATGAAAACACAGGCCTCTGGAGATGGTAATATTTTCTGCACTGACATGGAAGTTGACTTGCAAAATACCACGGTATTAAGAGGAGTTTTTGCAACAGAGTTCTTGTGACAAGGCAAAGAGGCCATAGTGCTCTGGGATTTGTGCTTCTTTAAAAAAAAAAAAATCATTTTTGCTCTTTTTGACAAATAATGCAGATTCTGAGCCAGCATTAGAACAGCCAGGGGATGTTGCCCTTCCCCCCTGGCACCCACTTCCTCCAGGGCCCAGAGAGAGTGGCCTGGCTGCTGTCTCTCGGGCTGCAGCGCTCTGAGCCGCCCCAGGTACCCGGAGTTTGTTTTATGGATGGGTCTGTCATGAGTCAATATGATAATGTTTCCTGTGAGAACTTTATTTCCCTGCATTGTTTGCAAAGTCTGTGTGTGTGTCTGAGCACGTACTCCTAATCACTGTGCCCGGTTGCAGGACACCCCTGGGGGTGGGGGTAGGGACCCAAGGGGACTAGACATGGGTTGTCACCGTCCCCTCCAGTGGCAGGGAGAGGTGGGGTGACTCATAGGCTCAGGTCTTGCCTCCAGCCTGTGGTGGGCTGGCTCCCCTCCTGCGGAAAGCCACTTAAATCAGTCATCTACAGCTGGGACAGACTTATTGTGGGCCAGACCGCATCAGCCTCACCCGCCTCAAAGGGCTGCCTCCGCCCAGGGCCCACGGGGGCCATCTGAAACGCTTCTGAATAGTCTCTTCAGGGCAGGAGACGACCCTGTCTTTTAGACCCTGGATTTGCAGATGGGGAAACCCAGAGAGGTTACAGGACTTACCTAAGCTGAAACAACCAGTGGGGAGGCACCTAGTACAGCATGAAAGCGGGGTTTTGGGGGCTAGCTGGGCCCGGGTTCAAATCCCAACTTTGTTATTTGTCATTGGGCAAGTCACTTTTGTGAGTCTCAGTTACATTAACTGCCAAAGGGGGTTAATAATACTCAGCTTGCCAATAAGCTGGGAGCATTAAATCAGAAAATAGACCCACAACATGTGCCACAGAAGGAGTTTGGAGAGCATTCTTTCTTTCACCCATTTTCCGTGAAATACGAGTTGGAGCCAGGACTTGGAGGCAAGTGCTACACAGCAAAGGCTCCAGGAGCAGGACTGCAGAACCATCAGCACACCTTGCTCAGAATGGTCTTCCTCTGACCATTTAATCAAAGCCTCCTGAGGTTTCCAGAACAGAGAGGAAATGGCCCTGGTGCTAAGAGATGGCTATCGGTATTAGTCAGTAGCTTAGCCAAGGGTTTTAAAAGAAGAAGAAAGAAAAAAGAAGAAATAATAAGTTTCCCCTGTTTTCCCCAGCTTCTTAGCCCACTGCTCACTTCTTTCTCCAACTGTTGCCCCCCGGGGAACTCAGGGGTAGCCCCACATTCCTAGTTCTGGGCTTGCCTGCCTTGGTGACATCTCCCTTAATTCTTTCAACTCTCATTTTCGTCTTTTGTTGCTATTAACATTGGTTATTTTGACCTGCCCAGCATTCATCTCCCCTTCTAGGCTTTTGGTTTCGAGTCCCTTCCCCCTTCATTACATGCTGTCTTCATGTACTATCAATAGAAGTGCTCAACTAATTTTGGCCAGGGGAGGGCATCTGACCCCAGCCAGGCCAATCAGATGCCCTTCTCTTGGGATCTGAATCTTGAGGGGGAATAACACAAGGATGAAAAATAGTTAGAGCTGTTTCATTCCGCAGAGGTTTCCTAAAGAGATGAGCCAGGTCTGCTACCTAGATCCGGGGCATGATCTGCAAGCCCTCTCTCCCATACCTGCCCAATGAATTTTGTTTGTTCTAAAGTTACAGTTGTCTCTGCTGCTTGCAACCGAAGCATCCCGAGTAATACACAGTGTGTATAAATATACCAATATCTTGTCTCCTCAACTTGTCTCAAGAGCAGGGACTAAATCGTTTATTCAACAAACACTCCGTACCAGGTCTGTGATGGGAGTTGGGGGTTCAAAGATGAAAACAGTACCTGCCTCCAAGTAGCCCAAAGTCCTGATATACTCTTGTAAGAAATGTACCAGTCATTCCTTCAGTCATTCATTCACTTATTCAACAAATACTCAGGCATCTACTACGGGCCAGATGCTGTACGGGGGCTGAGCTGACAGTGTAGATGATGGAATCCCTGTCCACGTATAATCTATAGCGATTGTACAAACCAGGTGCAAAAAATGAGCTTGGAATTCCAGAAGGTCAAAGTCTGAAGGCCATCCGGAATCCACATAGCCCATTTGTTTTCAAACAACCCGGTGGGATCCTGGGGGTTGAGTATTGATGTTTTACATAATGTTCTGTAAGTTACAGCTTTCTTGAGGTATAATTTAGGTGTCATAAAAAGCACTCATTCGAAGATTTTTAGAAAATATACGTTGCTGCGCAACCATTGCCACGATCCAGTTTTCAAATATTTTCATCACCCTACAGAATTCTCGTGTGTCCATTTGTAGCCAATCCCTGTTTAAGGCATTCTATTTTTTTCAAAAGCTAAAGCAAAATTTAAGAACCAGTCATCTATTCTAACCCATTTTTATTTCAGATGGAAAAACGGAGGCCCGGTGAAAGGGACCTGCCGAGGACATGTAGTGAGCCAAGAGCATTGCTAAGATTCAGCTCCAGAGCAGCCTGATTTCAAGGCCCATGTCTTTTTACTCACGGGAAGCAATACGAGTAGTGAACGGTCCAGGAACCATAAAGTGTGAGCTCAAATTCTGGGCTCCGCCATTTATAAGCTGTGTGAACATAGGCAAGTTGCTTAACCTCTCTGGGCCTAGATTTTTTCATTGGCAGATTTGGAGAGGAATAATGACTATCTCAAAGAGTTGGTAGGTGGATTCTACAAGAGCACGTCCAAATGGCACTTAGCATGGGGCAGGCTGCAGAGAAAGTCCTCAGGGACATTTGGCTAATAATGATCATTTCACCACATCGCTGTCTCCCAATTTGTCCTCTGAAATTTGGAAGTGAAAAAGGCAGTGATTAAACAAAACCATTTCAGGCCCCCGATGGAAATGCATGTACAGAGGCAGCTTTCTAAGAATGTGGTGCAACACCCACCCTGGGGCATCATCATCCTGGTTGGCAGATGGAGCAATTGCCGGGGGCTTGCTCAAGCTGCCTTGGACACAGCCAGGAGATGCAATGGCTGCTGTTCCTTCCTCCCCAGTTTCAGCATTTCCCAACAGGCCCACAACAGACGCATTGCATCAGCATCCAGGGAGCCTGGCTCCCTTCCCCCTCCCAGAGAAGCCAGATGTGTGATTCCGGAGGACAATCAAGAGGGACCCGGTCCTGTCCTGCCCCAGCCAGCACTTCTCAGCCATCTGTAAAAGCATCTAAGCTGCATGGAGATGGGGCAGGGCACCCAGGAAGGAAGATGACTTATCGCAAGGCCGCATGCTTTGTGCTGTTATCTCCATCAGCCTAAGAAGGAAGCTATTAATATCATGCCCCTTGACAGTTGAGGAAATTGAAATTCAGAGAAGGGGGAGTGTGCCCTAGTAGAAAGCTCCAAAAAACGCACAGGCCCAAGAAACAAGAGGTGAGATTAGGTCCATGTAGTGCTGCTCTTGTGAAGCAGAGTCCTGTGCTGTGTGTGTGTGTGTGTGTGTGTGTGTGTGTGTGTGTGTTTTGAGCACACACACATTAGACATATTTAAACATACCTGGGAAAGAGGCTTCGAAGCTAAGCAAATATGACTTTGGGCAAGTTACTTAACCTGAGACTTCATTTGGGGGAAAGCACTTCCTAATTTGCTAGATCGCCATAGAGATTAAAGAACCTGTATGTAAAATGCACCTAGCATGGTGGCTAGCTATTTACTGAGCTTCTCTGAGTGCAGGGCTTCAACACTACATTGCTAAAATAACATCTCGATCCCACCAAAGTTCCAGCCTATGTGACAGACAGACAAAATCCTACGGTAATCTGAGTTCAATTTTGATGAGGATTAGAATACAAGTGTTATGGGAGAACTAAGGAGGGAGGGAGGGAGGGTTCTGGCCTTGAATGATGCATGGCTTTTGACCCCTGGAGAAGGCTTCGTGGCCCCATGTAGACAGGAGTCAGGGTGTGGGAAGGGGAGGTGGGAGATGGGAGATGAGACTGGAAAGGCCAGCTGAAAAGTCAGATCATGAGGGTTTTGATTGATGGAGATTTTTAACTTTATCATGTAAGTCAGAGGGAGACATTGAAGGTGTTTGAGCAAGCCAATGTCCCGCCCAGAGGGGCCTTTATCTGATGGCAGCTATACTGGAGTCAATAGGGAAAAGGGTCTCCTTTAGGCTTCTTCCCTGGGCTCCCTGACTGAATGGAAGGGCAAACACTAATTGAGTGCCTGCTATGTGTCAGGCACCTGTGAACTGCCATGTGTTAGGAACCTGCTGAATTTAGAAATGACTGAAATACATGTACTGCTTTAATAAGGTGATTACTCAGTTACCAGATGGCAAATGATAATTAGGGGGTCAAGGAGCACTGATCAAACTGACACTAGTGCAAGGTGCCAGCACTCAGCACAGAAAGAAACAGAAGTAACATAGGATAGTCGGGGGAACAGTCAAGTTCAGTAGCTGGGGGCCTTTTCATCTAGGGGCAAATAGCTCTGCAGCAGCCACTCCGTTAGAGTTCATGATACTGGCAATGAGAAAAAGTCACCCTGAAGCTTGGGGCCAATACTTGTTGTTCTGGCCCTACAGACACATCCTGGGAGGGTCTTCTATGTTGCACCGGCAGAAGATGTAAGGTTTGGAGACAGATGTCCACTGTTCAACTTCATAATTTGCAGTCAAGAGTCGCTCCCGCTCAGCCCTGGCTGCTTCCTCCTGGGGTACCACCAAGGACAGACCCAGACCCTGACCCCACAGCACTCAAAGACCAGCCAAGCCCAGCTCATGCAGCAGGGGCCTGAGCTGCCCTATCTAGGGACTCTCTGATCCATGATCCTGCAGCCTTGGGAGTTCAAAAGAGGATGAGGCCACTGAAGGCTGGGATGACCAAGAAAGAGAACTGGGAAGGAGGAAAAGAGCTTGAGTAAGAGAGAAAATATTATGAAGATAGGGGATGAAATAGGTTACAAAACAGTGTTCTTGCACTTCTGTTTAGTGTAGGAGTGTGCCTTTGGCAGGATAATTTACTGGCATATTAAATTCTGACTTGTTGCAAATGCAAGAGACTCAAGGAAGAAAGGGAGGTGTCATCTCCATCCCTCCACATTTGCTCTCTCTCAGAGAAGAATTAATGGCCTTTCCCCCTCCTGAAGCCTGTGCTCCAGAGGCGAGGGCACGGGACAGTTCTGGATGAAGAGGGATTTCAGAGTCAGAGGGGAACCGAAGTGGGAAAGAAAGGGCTGTGTCCGATGAGAGCGGAGAGGGGCGGCTGGAAGGTGGCCTGGAGGTAGCTGAGCCACTGACAGGTGGCCTGGCACAAAGGCCCAGGGGGGTAAGCACTAGAGCCACGACCTGGGAAGTATGGATTGGCCTGCAGGGGTGGAGCCACCTGCTTCTGAGTGGCCAGTGAGTACTGCAGGGGCGGCCAGGAGAGACAGCCTTTCCTCATCTTTTCAGATTGCCCCCACTCTGAAGACATACTCATCTGATTTAATAAAAAATATATTTACTTTTAAACTCAAGTGCTGTGAAACAATGTCATACGTCATTCTATAGGCATAAAAAAAATGGCTGAGAGGAGATCTCCACCGAACATCGGCAGTGGTGGTGATAATGGCTTTTGTCCATGTGTCATCCACAGTTTGCATTTTGTCCATAACGACCAGGAATTATTTTGTCATAACGTTTTTTAAAGATGTCAAAGCAAGTGTCTAAATAGCGTTTTGGTTAAATTTTTTTTAAAAAAAGTATGTAAATGCTTGTATGTATCCACTTAGACCAAAAGTTTGGGAGATGTTAGTGGCACTTGTCTCTTGGGGATCAGGTTGCAGATGATTCTTAATTTCTCATTTGAAAAATGAATAAATAATTTCATTATATATGTACACATGTATGTATATACTATATACACTTTATATTATTTTTAGAAGAAAATAAATTATATAGTCAAATAATATAGAATTGAAATATTTTCGAAAGAGGAGGTAGGGAGCCACTCCCCTCACCCTCACCCCAGCCCCTCCTGGACAAATGAGAGAAAAAAAGGCATTCAAGTTAGGGGTGGTCTAAGCAAAAGCCTGGAGGGGATATGGAGCCTGGCAGGGCTGAGTCGAGGACAGTCGCTGTGGGAGCCTGTGTTGAGCAATAAGGTCGGGCTGGGCAGGGAAAGAGGGACTGGATTCCAAAGGCTGTCCATCAAACCCTCATCCATCTCCACATTAGCACTGCTTCAAACTTTCATAAAAACATCTTTATCTATTCCTGCAAGGAATACAGCCCCGAGGCCCCGATAAGTGGAGGGTAGGCCTCTCATGCGTCACTCGATGCAAGCCTGCACTGTGATTATTCATTCAACAGGCATTTATAGGCCTTGGGATGCAAAGATGAATGTGATAGGTTTGGTGGAAGGAGCGTGCGTTTCTTTAGACAGACCTGGATTAAAGTACCAGCGTCACCTCTTCGAGGCTGTGCAGCTTTAGAAAGTTACTTAACCTCTCTGGGCTTCAGCTCATTTTTCTGTAAGAATGAGAGGAATGCCACCTGCCCATCAGGGGCTGTCGCCTGGGTTAAATGGGGGTAACATCATATGCAAAGCTCCCAGCATGGAGATTGGCACATAATAGATGCTCAATAGAGGTCCTGTTCCTCTGTCCTTCTCTTGGGTCTCTTAGAATTTACCTACTCAGGGCCAGAGGGGAGAGGCAGACAGACAGAAGAATATTTACTCAACAGCAGTAAAATGATAGCAATGATGATGATGATGATGATGATGATACCACTTTTTAAGCATTTATTTTTTACTGATCCCTGTGCTGAGAACATAAACAACATTTCATTCTCATAATCCCCCTGAGAGGACAGGGTTACCCTTCCTATTTTACAGAAAAGAATCTTGAAGATCAAAGAAGCCCAGTAATTTGTCCAAGGCCACACAAGTAGGGAGCGGCAGAGGTAGATTTCGCTCTAGATCTGTCTTGCTCTTGGCCATGAAACTATATCTTCTCCAATCGGATAAATGCAAACAGAGATCTGTCTAGGGTATTAAAGGAACACAGAAGTGAGAACATGGAGATGGCATGTTCAAGGGAGGCTTCTCAGAGGTGGTGACATTTGTGTGGGGCCTTGAGCCATCCATTAGAGTTTGTCAGGCACTGGGTTCAGGTGATGCAAAGATAAAAAGATGGTGACTGTACCATCTTAAGGAGTTCTAGGCTCATGCGGAACTCAAGGTCCCTTGCTATGGAGCCTCCGGTCCCCCCATCCAACTTGCAAGACAGCAGCCTAAACTGATTTTAAAACACTCATTGGGGTGACAAGTGTTTACTAAGTGCTTCCAACACCAGGCACTCCAGAGGCATCAGCTCCTTGAGTTTTCATAGCAACCGGCAACACAGAGATTCTCACCCTATGCTAGGTATGAGGAAACTGAAACACACAGGCTAGGGAACCTGCCTGAAGCCACAGAACTCGCAAGTGGCAGATCAGGACTTGAATACAGGTCTGTCAGGCACCTGCAGACTCATGTTGAACCCCTAGGCTACTGCAAATCTGGACAGTTGCTGCCAGAGGTATCCTGCTGTGAACACAAAGAAGTGGTCTCCCACCCAACCATGCATCCTTGGTGCAGAGAGCCCTGTCTTTAGAATGGAAGTTGCAGTGTGGGGTGAAGGGATCTGAGAGTCAAGTAGCCCTGAGTTTGAATTCTGCCTTGGGCACTTAATAACTCTGCAACCTTGGAGGTAACTTCCCAGAGATGCCTCAGTTTCCTCATCTACAAGAAGGAATGATGATACCTCCCCATCCTAGGAATGCTGTGAAAATGTGAAATAATGTGTATTTAGTGGTGCCCTGTCTTATGGCTGTAACTCAATGGATACCTAAGGAAAGCTTGTTGTGTTTGTATCTAAGGAGCCCAGTATTGTTTACTGGGGCCTCTGACTGGCAAACCCTTGACCCAAACCATTGCACAACACTGGTCCTGATCATATGAGGCTTTGCACCAGAGCTCTGGTCCCCTGAGTCCCCATGGCCTTAGCCTAAGATGCTGAGCCCCATGCATGTGGCAATAATTGTCTCACATGGCGGCCACCCTCCTTGCAAAGGGGAGTGTGGAGACAGCCAAGACCTCAGCCATGTCACCACTCTGTGCTCCATCCCAGAGTGAACCAACTCTGTTTAGGGATTGCTAAATATGGTCATGTGTTCCTGGCACCATTCAGAGAGCTCATGCCAATGCTGGAGATAGACATGGTCCCCCAAACCCACCATTGGTAGGGGCACAGATGTCTGACCCTACCTTCTTTTCCATTTGCCCACCTTCTATCCTGGAAAACCATGGCCTTAAGGGTCAAAGAGACTAGGGTTTAAATCTAGGCTCCACTAATTCTTAGCTTTGTGACTATGGGCAGCTCACTTCCCTTCTCTGACCCTTAGGTTCCTCATCTGTAAAATGGGGTTTATCATTCCTATAGTTCAAGGTTGCTGTTAAAATTAAAGAGCATGATGAGTATGAAGATTCTGGCACAAGGCCTGGCGCTAAGTAGCTGCTGAGTATGTGTGAGTTTCTCAGTGACTTTAGATAATCCCCTTTTCTCTCTGGACTTCAGTATTTCACATTGGACATGAGTGAGACCTGATGACCTCTTGGGGCCTTCCAGCTCTCAAAGCCTCTAGGCTTGACCCAGCCTGGAACAACGGTCTTAGGTGGTGTCAGTCATAAGGCAGGAAACAGCAGAATCAGCTCAATGTCACTAGGTCACTCAGCTAGATAGAGGCTCAGAGCAAGCCATAGAGAAGGCGAGGGCTTCCTGCCCCAGGCTTCCAAGCAGTAAGGAACTTCCCCTTGCAGGGTCAGAATAGGGGCTCAGTTGGCTCTCTGCCCATCATTAGAGTGTCTGGACACTCTCCTGGGCCACTTTTAGCTACTTATGCCTATTCAATTTCTGGTTCTCTTGAGTACCAGCTTGTACTGGTCTTTTCTTATTCAATCTCTATCTTAATTTTCTAAAAATAATATAAGTTCTTGGGGAAAGGTGCTATGGGTCAGGCCTTACACAGTGCTAGGACATAGTCGGCACTCACCAAACACTGACTGAGTTACCTGTACATGCCAGGCTCTGTGCTAACACTTGGCCCCCAATGATACCAGCCCCCTGGTCTTCAGGCCCTTGTGTAGTCCCCTTGCACAGAGAATAGGGCTGACCTATGTGACCAATAGGATCTTGTGAAAATGACAAAATGTGACTTCCACGGCTGGGTTATAAAAAGCATTGTGGATTCTGCATTGCTCTAGTGGATCACTCGTTCTGGGGAAAGCTCGTTGCCAAGTTGTGATGACTGAAGCATGAAGGTTTTGTGGTAAGGAGCTGAGGACCACTGCCAATAGCTACATGAGTGGGCCATCTTGGAGGCAGATTCCATAGCTCTGGTCAAGCCTTGAGATGATGCAGGTCCAGCTGACATCTCAATGCCATCTCATGAAACACTAAGAGCCAAAGCCTCTCAGCTAAGCCACCTCTGAATTTCTGACCCACAGACACTGTGAGATAGTAAACAATTATTGTTTTTGGCTACCAGATTTGGAGTTAATTTGTTATACAGCAGCAGATAACTGATATAGTCAGAGTACAAAAGTGATATACCAGTGTAATTAACTATTCATTCCCTCTTCCGAGGGACTCTGACTTTCACACAGCCACCAGTCCTTAACCATGATGTTTCATCCCGCATAGAAATTATTCCGATTGCGGTTTATAGCCCATATCTTTTAGGAGCTCCTGGGATGGTTGCCTACAGTACATATTGTTGGATTCCACAAAGATGACATTGAGATGTTCTCAATAACGTTGAGAATGCTGCTCACAGTGGTTTGCCAGTGTGTGGACCAAGGATTCCGATCTGCTTCCAACAGTTGCTGAGTTGTCAGGTATGCTGGCCACCTTCTATGTGCCTCTCCAGGTCCATGCCCCACCTTTCTCCTCAATGCTTTGCACCCTGGAGGCTGACCTAAATGGTTTGTTTCAACAGGCACCCTTGCTCTCTGGTTTCTGGCCTGCTTCAGTCAATGGGACACACACAGGAAATGGGAGGGGGAAGGAGAGAAACCCGGGGCTCATTCCCCTGGTACCTTCCCTTGGGGTCCCCATGAGTTGGCTATCTCCCTGCACCAAGGCCATTGCCCCTGTCAGGCTATGTTCTTTCCACATCTTTTCCTTTCTGTCTCCAGGTTCTGGTGACTGCTCTCTCTCTTTGTCACTGTGACTAGCTCTAGGTTCTGCCCTATCCCTGTGGTTTCTCTACACCCTGCCCACACCTTTGTGGATAATCCCTTTGTTCAAGTAACCCAACCTGAGTGTGCCTGCTGTTTCCTGGTGGGACTCTGACACAATTCTGTATTTGTTCCATTTCTTGTATAAATCATGTTTCCCTTAAGTGACTGTAGTGGTCACAAAGTATTTGTTCCTCCAAAATCCTTTTCCTTTTTCACTGATTTTTGTTTGGAGACGTCCCTACCTCCTCAACATGGTGAAGGTGGAGCTTCACCCCCTGCTTCAAGGGCATGATGTAGGGAGAATCCCATTGTGCTGTCTTTTTGCATTCCTTTGGAAAACAGTGGTTAGTTTGTATGTCATGTGACTTTGGCTGGTCCAATCAAGTTGAAGTTCCAGAAGTTGGCATGTGCTAAAAAGACCAGCAATTCCTGGTCCGGGGCCACCTGGACTTCTTTGGGATGCTAGAGCTTTACAAGCAGAAGTACAGTATGGGAAATTGGCTACGTCCCTTCTGTCGACTTAAAGATGGTATGCTCTTGGGCAAATGACTTAGCAATTTTGAGCTCCACTTACCCCTTCTTAAAAAAGGGCATAAGAATTTTAAAGGGAGGGAGGAAAATTAAAAAATAAAATGTTAAAAGAAAAAAAAAGAATTTTACAAAGGCCTCATTGGATTCTTGTAAGATTAAACCTGAGAACTCAAGATAAGAACTTGGAACAGAGATTTTATTAACACAGATCTTTTAGGTTTTACTCAAAGGGCTTTTCTTTCCTAGGAAATGTCAATGGAGCTGGCAGGGAAGAAACTGAAGTGACAGCTTCCCATTGTGTTTGGAATCGTACCTCCATGCACTAAAGACTTTGTTACTCAATTGGGCTGTTCAATCCCAATTCATAGGCTTCTCAGTTGCCCAAATGGAATGGCTTTCTGTCACTCCATTCCACTGGCTCACCTGAGGTGCCTAGGCATGTCCGAATCATCCCTCCCTGAACCCATGTAAATTGTAACCAAAACCTGATTTTTACATGTTAATTTTATTTTACTTTTAAATTAAATTTATTGGCAATGGAAATCTCTGAGAAGAGTGACAGCTGGACCGGGGAGGTGTTTGGCCAGGTAGGGGCTTTAATGGCTGACTTTGGCTGGCCAGAGAGGGGGAGCTAAGTGCTGCTCGATTGATGTTCTGGTCTGATCTGTCCTCCAAAGCTTGTGCGGCCTTGCTACAGAGGTGCCCCCAGCACCCTTTGCAAACAGCCATCTGGTTACAGCCAGGACTGAAACATCAGTGAAACAGGATAAGGAGAAGTGAAAAAGATGTTGCTTAGCACAGTTGCTCCTCAGGTGTCTGAAATACACCCCCCGTTAGAGCTCCATTTCTTGGGGTTAAACAGTGCTCTACTCAGATTTCCCTTTTTAAAATGCAGATGTTGAAAAAATAAGAGGCCTTTTAGGATTTGGATTCTGCGTTATTTCTCAATGCTCTTATCCATGAGCCCAGAGTCCCACCACCAGTGGACTACGGAGTGTTTCCAGAACCAGGCCACGTTTGGTCATACCTCTGTGCCCTCCCCTGTACCTTTCCTTTACCGGGAATACCCTTCCACACTTTCTTCACTTAAGGGACTCCTACTGGACTTTTAAGACTCAGCTTGTTGTTGCCTATTCCATCTCTCGGGCTGAGTCGGGGGCTCTCCTCCCCCATAGCATCCTGGGCCAAGTCGCATCATTGCCCATATCGCTCTGACTGGTGATCCGTCTACCTCTCTCACTAGACAATGCATTTCTTGAGGCAGAGCCTGTAATAGGGTCACCTCCAGGGTCCCCAGCACCCAGGGTCTAGTATACAGTGGGTGCTCAGGGCGTTCTCACTGACGGTCTATACACATAGGTAAATGCCGTTATCTTAACTCTGGCTACCGTTATTGCTACCCTGGTATCTTAGTTTGGGCTCCCGCACAAGCAGACCCTGAGCAAGGATCTGAGTCTAAGTAGTTTATTGGGAATTGTCAAGCGAACACCAGTAGGGGGGTGAGGAAGTGAGATCTGTGAAAGAAGTCAGCCAAAAAAGGTATATTCTCAATCTGGTTACCACTGTAGCAAACTGAATCTTACTCCCACTGGAAACTTTGGGAGTCATTGTAGCTTGTACCCTACTTGGGGAGTGAGGGAGGTGGGGTGTTTACTCCTACTCCCATCAGTCCTTGGCTGAGGGCTGTTCCTGGGGAGCATTAAGACCCTGGCAACTCAATCAGGCAAAATAACGCAGGGGTGTCAGCTGAAGCCAGGCCCTGTGCACTCAAGTGGCAAGGGCGACGGATTCGGGGGGGACTTCTACATGCGTATTCTGCAACACTCTCCCAAATGGACTCCTGACATCCATTCTCTCCCTTCTAATCTCAACTACACACTTCTGGAGGGCAGCAATTGTCTCATTCATCTTTCTGTCCTCGGCATTCAGCAACAGAGCCTGGTACAGAGAAGAGGCGTCACGGTGAGTACTGAATGAATGAATGAATGAATGAGTACATAAGGGATGGAATGGAGTGGCTATCAGGTGGCAACTTTCTTCCTTCCTGGCAGGGGAAGTTAGAGGTCTAGAGATCCCTAAGAGCTGAGAGAATGTAGGTGGATGGAGAGGCCATGGCAGGAGAGATGGAAGTGGGCAGTAATAAT
Source organism: Rousettus aegyptiacus (assembly GCF_014176215.1). NCBI lineage: Eukaryota > Metazoa > Chordata > Mammalia > Chiroptera > Pteropodidae > Rousettus > Rousettus aegyptiacus. The sequence goes on along the minus strand of NW_023416307.1, from coordinate 121,939,120 downwards.
TGGGATGAGGGAAGACCACTCCATGTCTTTTGAGGTTGGCTGGCCAGGTGGCCGTGAAGAAAGGCTCATTTCATACGTTTTATGTGGCGGGGAGGCTCCCTGGCTCAGGCCTCGCTGCTGTGGGAATCAGTTTCCGCCCTGAGCCTGTGAGGTTGCGTGACTTCTGGAATGCTGGGCCCAGGGCGTGGAGGCAAGCAAACGCCATTAGCCCTATCAGTGATCTCCCAGCGCAGATATGGAAGTTTGAGGAGGCCCAGCCGGCTCTGCCTGACTGTAAAGGGACGTGATTGAGGCAGGTCATGGGGAGGTGGTGGTGATTAAGGGGGGGGGTTGAGTCCCTCAGACTTCCTGCCTAACAGGTAGTGGCGACCATGGGATATTAGTCATAGTGTAAACCCTCTCTGAGCTCATAAAACCCGGGCAGAGAGTTGGTTTGGGAGCCTCCCATAGCTCCAGGGAGAAAAGCTGATTCCCTGGGGTGCAACTGTGGCGCCCTGGGCTTATTTTCCTAGTCTCGGACTAAAGTGTATGCTTTCATCTTGGGTGTACCCGCCCTGAGGCCCAATTCAGAAAGGCAGGTGGAGGTAATGGCTCTAATAAGAGTAACAATAACTCAGTGACCCCACAATTTCTAGTTTATAGTGTTTGCAAAGCACCTTCTCCTCCTATTTTCTCATTTGATACTTCAAACAGCCTTATTAAAATGTAAAATTTTAATGTAATCAACTCCATTTTATTGATAAGAAAACTGAGGCCCCAAGGGTTCAGGTCGGAAGAAATAGGGGTGAAAGAGAGCATACCCAGGTAGTCAGACCAGGGGGCCAAATTTCGACTACCACAAGTCTAGTGTTGGGCTCTGGCTGAGGTGTAGGTACACAGGCTGGGGTGAGGAGACCAGCCTCCTGTGCTGGAGACTGGAGGCAGTAGCCTACAGGAAGAAGGAATCTAAGGGTGAAAGGACTCTGGCCCGAGGCCCCGCCTTCTGTCTAGGCCACTGCTTCCCGATAATAAAACTCTTTCTCTACGAGGAGAGACAGGAGCTCAAGGGAGTTTCCTGTTGAGTTTCAGGAAGGAATAAAGTCGTTTGAAGGAGTCAGAGTAAGGCACACCTCTGAAATGGGATGTGTGAGTCTGTAGGTGTAAAGATCAGATTGAAACACCCGCGGGGGACCCATTTAGGCAGGTTTCAACCCCCAACTCCTGGAGGCCATAGTGAAATAAATAGTATTCATCTCCGATGGTCATTGTTTAGGAGAAATGAGGTGACATATGCCCTTGCCCATGGGAAGCTCTTAAGAGCTGGGAGTTAAATGGACTCCTATTTCTCCAACAGCCCCTGGCATGTAGAAGCCACTCAATAAATATCTAGGGAACCAATGGATAAAAAGAAGATCTAGGAAGTCACACCTCTTCTTGACCTCAATAGGAAAACAAGGCCACATTCTGGGATATTTGTTGGTCATCTCCTTTACTTCACTGTCCTGTGATTGTCCTCATCTCCATCGCTTCCACGTTGCCCCGCTGGCCCACCTCACCCCTCAGCTGCAGACCTCCATCTATTTAAGAGCCAACTAGACCCGCTGCCTGGATGTCCAACAGGTTCCCACTCTTGCTATTTCTAAAGTAGGACTCGTTATCCTTCCCTCAAACAAGTCTCCATCTCAGTAATGAACATGCCCTGTGCTGCCCGATTGCCCAAGTCAAACCCTGAGAATCACCCTAGACCGTTCCTCTCCCTTGCCCACAGATTGAGCAGATTTGGCCTGTTTCCCAAATCTGTCTGCTCTTTCTGTCCCCATTGCCAACGCCTTCCCCTCACTCATGTCACTGTTGACGTAAGAAATATCCAAACCTGTAGAGAATTTTTATGAGTTTATTTGAGCCAAAATGATGACATTTGCTAGGGAGCAAGATCTCAAATTCTCCTGAGAATAGCAGTTTTGCAGCTTCTTTTATGCATTTGAAATTAAGGAGGGGATGTAAGGAAGATTGGAGAAAGCAAGTCAGGGATTAGGTTACAGATGGTTAACAAGATTACATACTCCCTTGAGGGTTCATCACCCCTTCCAGGGGTATTACTTCTGGCATTTCGAAGATGTATTAACCTAGATGCACAAGAAAAATGGATAGGGTTGGCTTGAAACCTTTCACTATAGAAGTTATAGGCCTGGAGCATGACTACCCGCCGTGACCTGCCCAGTTAGGAATTTACGATCATATCACCTGTGAGGTTACTTTGATAGAACCCCCTTTTTTTCATCTGCACCACCATCTCCTCTTGTCTGCAAGATCATCGTAGTCTCCCAGTGGTCTTCCCACCTCCCATCAAGTCCTATTTCCAATCCGGCTGACAAAGTGATGGCTAGTGTAATGTGTTTAATTTTGCTCCTTCCCTGTTTAAAACTCCCGTGACTCTCTGCTCCCCCTAGGAAAAAGTCCAGACTCCTTCGTGCATTAGTATAGGTCCCTCCCCTAATTCGATTCCATTCTATTGTTTCAGACTTTTCCCCTCTCCCAGCACCCTTCGGTTCCTGTCACAACAAAATACCCATCCTTCCCAACATGCCATGTGCCTTTGCACATTAGCCCCTTGCCCGAACAACCCTTCCCTGTCTGCCTGGACAACCCTTATAAATCCTCTCAGTCCATCTCAAACGTCACCTCCTCTGTGAAGCCTTCCCATACCCTGACTCTGAGCAGTGTTAAACCTCTTCCAAAGCAACAAAAGCCAGAGAGCTTGGATTATCTGGGAAATTTAAGATAATCTATTTTGATGTAGGGATTGTAAATGCAATTTTTGGTTGGAAAATCATGGCTGTCTTATTTAGCCATTGTGTGTACAGTTCGCTATCCTAATTTTTATAGTAAGATGATAATGACTGATTCACGTTTGCTGAGTCAAAGAGCTGTGTGCTTTCATACATCATCTCATTTTTCCTCATAAAAACTTAGGAGGTAGGTGTGAACTTTCCCAGTTATAAAAGAGGAAACAGAAACCTAAGAAAGGTTAACTGGCTTGCCCAGAGTCGTCATACTGCAAGACATGGCAGGGACATGGTTGGGGCTTTGAACCTACCTGCCTGCCTCCAGCTCTTCCCCTTCCTTCCACTTGCCAGGTGGTATTGGCATTGCCAGTGTATGTGCCTGCATTTTCTAGGAAAGCATGAGTTCCTTGGGGTGAGTCATGCCAGGCATATCTGAATATTGCCAGAGTTGGGGATAGAGAATATCAGTGAACATTTGCTGACATTAAGCTCAAATCTCTTCCTCCTCACCTCTCAGGCTGAGCACTGGCGACCTTTTTCACTTTGGAGCTTTTAGGCTCTCTTTTGGCCAGATTTCCTGTGTCTCAACTATGCAAGGAGCAGAGGCACGGGACTCAACACACGATTATCACCTGTGTGATGTTGGGCAAGTAACTTCTTTGGGATAGGTAGAAATAAATGAACTTCTAAGAAATATTTTAAACAATGTAAAATTTAAAAATATGTATTTTGAGGAGTACACTACAAAGCTTACATAACTTTCAAGATAAAACAAGCATGGGTTGCTTTGGGCCATACTCCTTAGGTCTCGAGGGAATATTACATGGAAAACACCCAATAATGTTGTTCCAGTTCCCAGCTACTCCCCTCCGGTTCCCCTCCCCCCCCCCCCCCCCCCCCCCCCCCCCCCCCGCTGTTAGGGGCCTGATGAGATGCTGAATGCGCCAACCTTCCCTCTTTCTTGCCCTGGTTAACACAGTGGGAAGAACTTGGCTTTGGAACTAGACAGACCTGAGTTTGAATCCCAGAGGGGACAGTTACCATTCTGTGACCTCAGACTCAAGACTCTGTTTCCTTTCCAAGTGTCATGGGCTTAACGATACCACCTACCTGTGCTGCCCCTGTGATTTAGCTCTTCAGCCTTCTCTACCCTGCTCTGCGCCCCCACAGGTCGAATCCTACAGAACCCGTCAATGGGCTGTTTTGTTCTAGCTTCTGGTAGGATTTGGCCAATGGGAGACTCAGATGGGAGGCTGTGAGAAGAAAGAGGACAGGGTGTTTATTCCCCAGCTGCTCTTTGCTGTTTGGAGTATAGCAGTGAAGGATTTCTTTAATTCCTTGGGCCACAGCCCTGGCCAGGTAGCCCTCTTGCCCTCAGTGTGTAGGGCTTTCTGCCATGGTTAGCTTCGGGAGGGTCTCATCATCCTTTACTGGTTTTCTTTACCTCCCCTCCTCAAGCTTTGTAAATGGTCCCTGCACTAAACTCTCCCCGATGGTCCCTTCTGAATGAGTCAGTTATTTCCTGTGGGACCCTGACCCATAAACAACCTCACTGGGTTTCTGGAAGGATTAAATGGCTGCAAAGCAGTTTATAAGTAAAGCTTGTACTTGGTGTTTGAGAGGAATAATGACTATCATTGGGGACGGAGTCGGGAGACTGGGGAGGGCAGAGGCGGCCCTGGCTAGAATCTTCCCAGAAGGAGGCAGCTCCTAAAAATGTCTTCCTTCACCAATAGCGGTTCCCCACCCCGAGCCCTGGGAGGCCTGGCTGGGGACAGGCTTTTTCAGGGCACGGTTCCCATGGCTGTGGCAGGAGCGGCAGCATCATTGATAACATGCTGGCTCCTCGGAGGCCCTCCTGGCTGCATCTCATCTGGCAGGCTCAGGCGGCCAGGGAGCCCTAGTGCCTGGCGGCTGGGGCGCTGACTCAGCACAACGCCTCTCTCTCAGCAGCTTGACTTGGGTGGAAACCAACCAGCCATCCGGTGGCCCCTCCCCTCCCCTCGGAGGCGGCGCCCCCTCTGGCTGGATCAGCCCCAGGCCCCTAATGAGTGCTGGCTGGTGTCCTGTCCAGCCCCAGGCCTGTGGAGGGGAGAAAGCTCTCAGGCAACAGAGAACACAGACCTCTCTGATGGTCAGCCAGAGAACTCTGTTTCCCTTCCAGCCTCCCCTAGAGCTCTCAAGGTCTTCAGGTGTCAGAGCAGGAAGGGCAGAACAGAGCCTCCGACTGTGCAGATGGGGAAACTGAGGCCCAGAGAAAGCGATTTCCCAAGGGCAGCAGCAAGTCACTGTCAGAATCCAGGCCAATACTGGACAATTCCTCACAGGCTGGAGTGCCATGGTTTCTTTTCTGGTTGAAGACACTGGTCACCAATGTCCCCAGGTCAGGATGAGCGCTTAGCAAATTGTGTCAGGTTGGAGGTACTTGTCTTTAGAAGATTTTAATTGTTTAGGGGTTGTAGGCACATCACCTCTATATGACCTCTCATCCTCCCAAGGAAGGAATTAGGATTTTCACAAACTAGATGAAGAAGCTGAAGTCCAGAGACAGGAAGCAACTTGCCTGAGGTTGCACAGCTAGTATATGGCAGAGCCAACATTCTAACTGAAGTCTTTTATGCCATAAGCTTGTACTCTGCCAACCAGGCAACACTTGGTTCTTCCTTGGTTCTTCCAGAGACAGTAGCGCATGGTAGAAAAGAGCCGTAGGTGGAGTGGGCTTCAGGAAGCCCAAGGTCTAGCCTCCGCTCTGCATCTCCTTTTCTTTTGTGTAACCTCGGGCTAGCTTCTTCCCATCATTAGGCCTCACTTTCTTATCTGTGAATAATGGTGACCAGGCCTTTCCTGTTTCCTTCATGTGATATTCCATAAGACACGCAGGATAGGTACTATTATCCCCATTTTACGGGTAGGAAAACCAAGACCCATTCCTTTATTCATAATGAATGAATTAGATAGCAATTGCTGAGGGACTTCTATAGGCCAGGTACTATGTCCCCAGAGAGGAAGGTGACTTACCCAAGGCCACACGCCTAGAAAGTGGCAGAACTAAGCCTCAAACTGACAGTGTATCTTCTCATACACACTTCGCGGCCCCCAGTATTGTGGAGAGGTGGCCAGAAGATCACAGTTTTCCAACTCCTGCAGAAAGCCACTTGGATCCTCTTTGAGCCCAGCCCATGGCACTAAATAGATCCCAGGAATGACATTATCCTGGGAACTTTTGGCCTGGAACATATTTACAAAACTCCAGAGGGGATAGAAATATCCCAACCCACTCCCTACAGACCCGAATTAGCAAATTTCTTATTCTTCATAACCCCTCTGGAAATATAAACTATGTAATATCAGTCTAAAATTAGGAGCGTAAGTCACAAGAGAAACGTCCCACTACTTTTGGAGAAAATGGTTTCCTAGTGTCATCCCGTCATTTGTTCTAATTCAAAACACAGCAGTTGTCTTTCAAACAATTATTTTCTCTTAAGCCTTATGGATCGAGGGCTAAATACTTTTGAGAGAACATATTTTTACTGTGCGGCCAAACGCTGTAATCCAATCCCTTTACCTGGCTTTGAATCTACAGGATATGCAGGGGAAGGCCCAGAACGCTTGAACAGGAAGAGCCTGTTCCCTGGTCCCAGGGCACCTTCTTAAATGAAGGGCACTGTAATAATAACAATGGCAATAATGTTCTCTGTGGCCAGCACAGATGGACTGCTTGAGATGTGCCAAGAAACTATGTGAAATGTTTTACAACCACTATTACATTTAATCCTCGTGATAACACCTATAAGATGGGTTTTATCCCATTTTACATACGAGGGTAATTAAGACCTGCGGAGGTTAAGAGATTGGCCAAAAGCCATATGGTTATAGAACAAGTAGGTGGTAGAGTTAGAATTTTAACCCAAATCACTCTAACTCTAAAGTCCACATTAGGAAATTGTCTCCCATAAGAGTTGCACCCACTATATGCTAGGCACAGTTCTAAGTGACTTATATAATAATCTCTTGGTCATCACAATAATCCCTCCTAGACTTTGTTCCATTTTTTTCCTTTGCTCCCCAATGCAGATACTCAGACTAGATTCAAGTCTGTCATGTGCTTCAAGATTTTCTTGTTAAATTGCCAGTCTCCCTGGTGGTAATGTCAGTGTTGATAAGAGCACGTGTGTCATATAACACCTTCGAATAAATTAATCCTAGTAGACAACTAGGACCTTGGGCATGTTACTTAACTTCTTTGATCCTCAGGGTTCTCATCTTTCATTTGAGTTGATTGGCTGCTTTGAGCTCTAATTTTCTAAAATTCTGTAACTGCAGGGCCTGTCTGGAAATGGGTGTGGGGTGTGCAAGCTTTGATACATGGGGGCAGAAATGGCCTTGCCATCAAGGCAGAAGTACTTTGCAAGTTCAGGGGATGTGAGGTTCTGGCTCCTAGAAGCCGCAGGGGATAGATGGCGAGGAGGAAGCAGCCAGGGTTCTTCAGCTGGATTGAGTCAAAAGATTATAACCTGATTGAAGAGGATGGGTGAGTCACAGCCCTGAGGGTGTAGGAATAAGCATATGGTATGTGTGACTCCAGGGGCAGAGTAGCCCTAGAAGATGGAAATCACTGAGGGGATGAGAAGGGAGAAAGCTTCTTGTCCCTGCAGGTAGTTGTTCAGGGGCAGGATAGCCATTGGAAGCATTGTGGAGGGGATCTGACCCTTAGAGAGCTGACTTTCCAAAATGGACTTTCCTGTCCCCTTCTGCCTGTCAACATCTATCTATCAGATCCCCAACTGCCTATGAATACTATCCAAGGTAGCTCCTTACAGTGGAGCGTGAGGCATGTCGCAATCTGCCACTAACTTGGCCACATCACTTCTTACCCGCTAAGCTACAGTAGCCATACCTAAATTCTTGCTATTTTATGAACACATTATGCCCTGTTACACTTTTTTTTTTTTAATACCTACAGCACCTAGGTGGTCTCCCATCCAAGTACTAACCAGGCCCGACCCTGCTTAGCTTCTGAGATCAGATGAGATCAGGCATGTTCAGGGTGGCATGGCCATAGACACTGTTACACTTCTGTGTCTACCCACATCCTCTGTGAATCCTTTTTCACATCGCTAGTCATTTGGACTGAGTTGTAATTATGTGTCTGACTTCCTCAACAGACTGTGACCCCCCGAGGACAGGCTGTAGTCATGTTCAACTTCATATGTGGCAGACTTGACTGGAGTATGAACTGGGTATATATTTGATGAACAAGGTGAGATTAGATGACATCTGGTGGCCTTTTAAACTCTTAAGATCTTGCTATTTTATTTTATTCCAATAAGCATTAAATGGAAGGGCTAATATGTACCATCATATGGCGAGGGTTGAGGACACACAGACAATAATAGTGATAATAACGTAACCAGAGACAACCCAAGAACCAGGGTTAGTGAGGAAAGAGAAAAATAGGGAGGTCGCTACCTAGTGAAGAACAGGCATCTCGGTCCCTTTGTCCCGTAGCCCCAATCTCTTCCAGTGAGTGTGTGGGAAAAGAAGGAAGCAAAAGAAGGAAGTAAAAGAAGGAAGCAAAAGCCATGCTGGAAACGAACTTTGGTTCTTTCCCTCAGGATTTAGAACTGAAATTCGCTTTCTTTGAACTTCAATTTTCTAGAATTCTATGACAACTGCAGGGTCTGTCTGGAAATGGGCATAGGATGTGCACATTTTGATACACGGGGGTAGAAATGACCTTGCCATCAAGGCAGAAAGACTTTGCAAGTTAGCGGGATGTGAGGTTCTGGGAGCAGTAGGGAATGGACAGCGAAAGGGTGGGAGCCAGGGTTCTTCAGGACTTCCTACCCCAACCCCAGCTCCCCCGTAGGTATTTCCGAGGGAATAGGTATCTGGGGGCCAGTTACCAATCCCTCTCATCCTGACTTGCTTTATCAGCACCAAACAGTTAATAGTAAATATCAACCAAGTCAAGGCCTGCCCACGCCTTCCGCAGCCTCCAGGGAGCCGAGACACAGTCATTGGAATGCAGTAGCAACTAAGTAAGCCCCTTTATCTCTTTTTCCTCAGTGGAAATGATATAACTGTTTCCCTGGTTTCTTCCCCCCAGCTTATAATTGAGAATTTGCAGCGGGACACCGGCTAGTGCTTCCTGACTCTCGAGTTCTTATTGAAAAAGCCTCAGTCCTCTTGCTCCTCATCCAAATTTTATTGAAGAATCCAGAAACTCAGATCAGGCCAGTTTTCGACGGCTGGAGAAATGGGGTGTACAGATATGGTTTCTCCTATACGTACCCGGCTATTCCTGAGCTCCACTGACAGCATGGAGATGGAGAGGAGCCAGGTCATATGCAGGGGCAGTGCTTGGGGGTAGGGCTTCATGGGAGCCTCAAAACCCTTTTTTTTTTTCCTTTGACTTTTGACCAAAGTTACTTTTCCTCCTATTTTGTTAACACAGATCCATAAGTGTGTTTGTGTCCAGAGAAAGTACTATGAATAACTGGTGATATAGTTGTTGATTAACTTGTGAATCATCCTGAGGGAAAGGGAGACGGAGAAAGGAGAAGGCGCTTTGGAGGCTGTATGTGATTTGTCATAAAATATGTAGCGAATGATGGTCCAAACCACAGGGAAAAACTCAGAGAGATGGGAATTTGAAAGCTGCCAGGATTTAAAAGCTATTTAATGCTAATCGCCAGTGCCAAAGAGCTGAGAGCATCCCCCTTCCTCCTCGCATTGGCAGCTACAGCTTGGAGAATGGAAAGGGCTTGGATGGGCTGTGGAGTGCGGGTGGGAACTAAGAGCAGGCAGTGTGCTGAAAGCCCTTCTGTTTGGGAAATCTTGTAAACAAGGGATCTCCTCTGAGGTGCAATCCTCACCTTGTCTACTGTTTGCCTGTTCTTTCTTTTCCCAGATCTCCTGGATGATACACTCTCCACGTGGAACAGTAGTGAAGGCTCTAGTCCATCATGTGGCTATTTCAAAATATCCTGATGTTTCGTATCAAGGAAGGAAAGAGAAAATAGCCATATGACAAACTGAATTTGTCACAATTCTTCCCAATGTCTTGGTGTCACTTAGACAATGGCTTCAGTCGCTGGTCCCCAAATATCATGGCTGCTCTCTGTTGTTCTAAAGGTTTGAGCTCAAAAGTTGTCTCTCCTAAAAGGTTTGGGAACCTACATTTTCAGGTCTAGGGCCAGGACTCAATTGTTATCTGACTCTTTGGAGATCTGTTTATTTGGGGGTAAAGGATGAAAGGGTCTTCCCTAATATTTTGGCTTGAAAGCCTCAAATGTAAAGTTATGTCCTCTGAGTATTAATGCCATAAGATAAACTAAGGAAGAAGCAGCAGGGAAATAATTTAGGTCAGCAGAAATAATCATCCTGGTGAGGTGGGACCTCAGGATAGCTGTTTATAAGGCGTCCTTCAAAGTCATAGTATTATGAGTTCACGCATAAGCAATGCTAGTGAATTTGGTGGCTTCAGTCAATGAACCTATTAATTGTACCAAGAAGGTCCCTGCTTTTAGGGATTATATAACCCATTTGCTGGGGAAGCATGCATTACCTAAATGATATGGACAATTAACCTTTGAGATCAGGAAAGTAAGAGATCTCTGGGCAAAGTGGTCCCAAGGACCATAGGAATAACTCCAGCAAAACTGCTCTGCATACATTGGGACGTGAACATGGTTCTCCCTCATTCATGCTTTATTTTGTTTTGGTTTCTTCTGCTTGTTCCTGCTGTTTTGCCTCCTAGAATGTTGCTCTCCTACTCTCTACCTATCCCAAATCTAACACATCCTTTGAGGCTCACTCCAATGAATATGAGAGTCACTCTTCACCAGTCCAATCTTCATTGATCTTCACTTCCTTTGAACTCTTACAGTTCTTAGAGTCTGAACCATTCATTTGGCACATGATTACACTGCACCTTATAATCTGTTTTTTATGAACGATTAATCTTTTCTCCTGAATCCAATTTTAAGTTCTTTTTGGCAGGCGCCAAATTTTAAAACATTTCTGTGTTACTCATAGCTTCTAACAGTTTAAAACTTGCCACTGAGTATTTGCATATGCCTCAGTATCCTGTTAGGAGGCCGCTTTTGGTGAGTGAAAGTCTTGGTAGGCCTAGGGATAGGCCCCGAATTAGCACATGCAGGTTAAGAAACACATGCTGAGTACTTTTTGGTTCTGAAGTTCCCCTTTCCTTCTTAGTTGTGATTGTTAAAGCAGATGAAGTGTTCAAAAGAGTTGTAAATTGAGTAAAAAATTAATGTTGATCAGCAGTTCCATTCGCATTTAAAAAAATGTAAAGGAAACAAAAATGAAAAATGAAAGAAGGAAGGATGGAAGGAAGAAAGGAAGGAGGAAATGAAGGAAGGAAGGAAGGAAGGAAGGAAGGAAGGAAGGAAGGAAGGAAGAAAGGAAGGAGGAAATGAAGGAAGGGAGACTGAAAAGAAAATAAAAAGAAAAAGTCTGGGGCAGGGTGACAGGGAAGGTGAGGAACACATCAGACTCAGTTTTCAAACAAAACCACCGATTTCATAATGTGGTAATTTTTAATATTAAAGTAAATTGTAAATGTATCTTTATAAACAATATGCATAAAATAGATCTATTATTCTAAAACCTTTTCTTTTTAAAATGCTTTTTCACAGTAAATTTTTTAGGTGTCAGATCTTCCCTCAAAATAATAGTGCAATTGGAAGAAGGAAAACGTCAGTGAATTTGGGACTTCTCTGCTAATACAAGTCCTTGTATATTTCCTGTAGGAGTGGGTGAAGACTCATGTCTGTCTCTGTTTTCTTTATTACTTGCAATAGTTGCACATGTTCTGTTACAATCTGTCTGAGGTCTGTCATTTTCTGGAGCAGCTTGGCAAAGAGCTGAGAGGACTCGGGGTGGTTCAGCTTGAGCTGGAGCTCCAAGGCTTGCAGCAAGTTGTCTTGTATGTCCTCAATGGGCTTCACATTCAGCAAACCTGGGCGGTCTGGGGGAGCAGAAGAACAGCAGGTTTGGTTACAAAATTCTCTGGTGCCACATCTGAGGCACATTCACCCAAACTACTCACCTGTCTTTTTGTTGGTTTGTTTTGCTCTGGTTCTAAAATAAGGTGGGAAGGGAGAGTAAGCAGAAAGCGGACAAGAACTTCATACAGGAAGATGGACTGAAACCAAGAATTATCAGAGCCCTTTCCAGGCACATTCTTTTCCTGGCCAGGACTAAGTAAATCTGTGTGATCAGCTGACATAAAATGGTAGCAAGGCAAGCTCCTTCCCAGACTGAGGACTCTTCTTCCAGTATGCCTCTACTCACTTGAGATCTCATTTTCAACTTCTGCTCCTTCCTGATGAGTCTATGTTTTATAACTTCCACTTACTTTTTCACCACAGCTTTAAATATGCTTTCAAAACGATCTTTGTCTTCTTTTTTGCTTAATACAGCATATATATTTTCAAAGAGGCTAGATATAGTTTTTAAATACTGTTACAGTTTGGAAGGATAGATCTCCAAATTTTAACAGAGGTTTCTTCTGAGAGGTGAAGTTGCAAATAATTTTCACTTTCTTCTTTATACTTCCCTTCTTTGAATTTCAAATGGTGATCTTAAATTACTTTTAATTTTTTTTGTTTTTCTTCATGTATATCTTGTTAAATGTATCCTTAAATACTTTACTTTTATTTTTTACTTTATAGTACTCTATACTTTTTGTTATATTTTATAATATAACCCTGGTGATGTTTAGAAAAATTATTAACTTTAGTACATTGAATCTATTTCAATTTCCTTAACTCTTGTCAATTCAAAAAGTTTTTATCCTGGATGTTTTTTATTTTGGTTAGGCAATTACATCTGCAAATAATGGCAGTTTCATTTATTCTTTTCCAGTGTTTACACTTCTCATTTCTTTTTCTTGCCATAGTGCATTGGCTAATCCCAAAATAATAACAGCGGTAAGAGGCATTTTTATTTTATTCCTAACCTTGAGGAGAATGCTTCTAATGGTTTACCACAAGTATGATAATGACTATAAATTATGGTGGATATGTTTTACTACTGGCTTTCTAAGAGTTTTAAAGTTTTTCATTTCTTTTAGTCAGGAATGCTGTTGCATTTGTCAAATGCTTTAAAATTTTTTCTATCTAAAGAGATGACCATATGGTTTTATCTTAATTTGAGTACAGAGAATTATATTAATAGATTTTCTTATATCTTTGTACTCAATTGCTAATAATATACTTAGGGTTTTAAAATTTGTAAGTGTGATTGGTTCATAGTCTACTTTTTTGTGCTATCCTTTTCCTGTTTTGGTAATAAATGTTAACTAGCCTTATAGACTGAGTTTTTTTCCTTCTGTTTCTATGTAATAATGATCTGTTCCTTGATGACTTCTCGGAATTCACTGGTAGAACCATCTGAGCCTGGTGGTAAACCTTCAATTTTAATTCTATAGATTTTTTTGACTCTTTAGGCTTTGTAGTACTTGTAAGTAAAATTTTAGTAATTTATACTGGAAAAAAGTTTTACATGATATTCTCTTAGAATCTGAAAGCTCTTATAATTTTTATTTAACTGAATGCCTTTTCTTTGTATTATTTAAAAATCTGATTTGTCAAAAATTTATATTTTTTTCTTTTTTTAAAAATATAGATTTTGGTTTTATTAATCAACTTTTTTATAAAAATGGTATTTCGTTTTCAATTTAATTCATTCTTTTAACTTCCTTTAGGTTTTTTTTTCCTCTTTTTTTAAATTTCTGGAATTGAATGCTTAATTTAGTTTTAGTGTTTTTTATTTTTTGAGATGTCTTTAAAGCTCTAAAATTTCCTCTGTCACTTTGGTTTCACTCCAAAGGTTTTGCTAAGTAGTACATTCATAGTTTTTTCTAAATAGTCAGTCTTATTATTTTGATTTCATTTTTAACCTGAGTTATACAGAAGTATGTTTTTATATTTCCATGTGGCAAGTTTGGGTGTTTGTTTCTGTTTTCTGATTTCTAAGTTTTATTTTCTAAGTCTGTTGCATCATGGTTTGATATAATATTACCCTGAGGGGTACAGAGTTTATGTACAATAGTCAGGACACTCATTTGATAGCCTGTATTGACTCCAAATTTTAGTTCTTAAAAGCTATTCACTCCCTTTTTCTAATTTTAATTCTTTCCCCCTTCATTGTAAACTAAAGCACTATGTAAGAATTTTTACTCATCTGTGACTATCCTTCATCTTCTAGCCTCAGTTTCTGTAATTATCTTTCCACTCCTACCATATTAAACTATTTCCATACCAATTCCCTCAAACATCCTATATTCCGTCATGGCTCTGTGCTTAAGCAGATTCTGTTCCTCCTGCATGAAACAGTCTTACTTTCCCTTCACCCATCTTACCGACTTCAATCTATTCTTCAAAATATAGCTTGTGTCATTATGTCCTGGGGGCCTTCCTTGACAATAACCCCTCCTCTCCCCTGTTCTTCAACCCCCTTTCTTTGGACCTCTTAGCACCCTATAAATACCTCAATCACTACTATACTCATAGATTACTTTTACTGAGTTGTTATCATTTTCCAAAAATTGTGCTAAAGGCTTTATACAGTGTATCATTTAATCTTCACAATAAATCTGTGAGGTCAGTGTTTTATGGAGGGGAAAACAAAGATTTAGAGAAAGGAGTTAAATTTTGCCCAACATCTGTCACTTGCTAGTAAATGGAAGAGCTGAAATTTGAATCTGTCTATCTGATTCCAAATGCCATACAGCAGCAGTCCCCAACCTTTTTGGTACCAGGGACCAGTACTCCTGTAAGAATCTAATGCCTGATGATCTGAGGTGGAGCTGAGGCAGTGATGCTAGCACTGGGAAGCAGCTGCAAATACAGATGAAGCTTTGCTTGCTTGCCTGCAGCTCACCTTCTGCTATGTGGCCCCGTTCCTAACAGGCCACTGACTGGTACCAGTCCGCAGCCCAGGAATTGGGGACCCCTGCCATACAGTATTTGACTCTTATTATTTTGTATTATAAATATTGATTTTCTTGTTTATCTCCCCTACTAGGCCATGAGCTATCAGAGGGCAGAGACTATGTCTTGATCATCTCTGATCGAGTGGAAACATAGGAAAGTACTCAGTTGGCTGAATTAATGAGTGAGAAGGTTGTTCTGGCTAAGTGTCTTGGATTGAAAAGCACAAGTTTTTAGGTTGGGAACAAGCCTAAAGGCAGGATCACTACACAATGAAGAAGTCTCCTGTAAATGTTGTTTTCCTGTATCTAATAAACTGTAGTAACTTTAATCTATTAAGGTGAGGCACAGGAGAGCAATGTTAGAATGGTAACGGTGGGGATTTTCAGAACTCTGAACATGCTCTGAAATTGTTTCTTTTTCTTTTTTTAATTACAGAAGGAAAGTTACCTTTGGTTTGATTTTCTTTTTTCTAACTTCTTTAACATGTCTCACTGACCAGAATAATAATCTTTTTCTTTTTCAGCATTTAACTTTGGAACCATTAGCAAAAATCTCAAATTCAGAGAATGAAACAAATGATTTAGTCCTGGCTTAGAGAATCATGCACCTGGAGGAGTGATATCTTTCTCACAGTTGCTATGCAATAATGAACACCCCTGATACTTCAAGGAAAACCAGGTCCTGGATTGGTGCTTTTGGTTTAATGATTGCTGATCCTCCCCCTGAACAAATGTTCCAGATTTCAAAGGCCCACGGCAGTACTAATGCATGTGCATGGGAAGTTGGCAGCACTTTGTGTCAAGACAGGTGTTAAATGTGGCTCTTCCACGGGCTGGGCCCACACACTCTTGTGTAGAACCCTCCGCTCATTGGGGTACTGGCCCTTTAGAGTCTTTTCTCCTTCCTTCCTTCCTTCCTTCCTTCCTTCCTTCCTTCCTTCCTTCCTTCCTTCCTTCCTTCCTTCCTTCCCTCCCTCCCTTCACTTGAGCAGCATCAGTGGGGTTGAAGAGATTACATTAATCTATTAGGTTTCATTTATCATGACAGTTCTAACAACCAAACCCTAAAACGCAGCTGCTAAGGCTTGCTGCAAACATTTGGATTTAGTGCAATATAATGAACTGGCCCCTCTAGAAGTTGGGAAGGATCTGGTTTGGATTTTTGAACCCCACTTTGGCAAGTTACTCTTTATGATGTGATAGATGAAATTTGGCTGAAGGGCTGAGATTTTGTGGCCACTGATTTATACTTTCTCTAGTGACAAGTTAGATCATTTACAGACCTGTCCCACTGTCCTCCTTGCTGAGCCTCAGTCAGGGCAAAAGGGAGTGCAGTAGAGTGGAGAAAGTAGTATATTTTACTTCTAGGTCTTTCACTAACCAGATCTGTGCCCTTGGGCAAGCTCACTGGGCCTCAATTTTCTCCCCTGTAAATGAAAAGGATTGGACTAGATAAACAGTAAGACCTGAATGCAAAAGTTCTAAACTTTATTCTTATTTGTGATTCCCTTAATTAAACTAGGAAAATAAACTAAAAATCTAATTATAAAAGTGTACTAACAAGCTCACACACATTACATTTAGGACACTTAGCTTATTTAAAAAGCAAAAAAGCTTCCTCTGGTCTTAAGTAATCCCTAGGGTCAAGGGCATTTGTCAGGGTTGCCCCTTGCCCTGTACCCTCCAATCAGCAACTAGACCTTTCCTGTTCCCCTGTATCTTTCTCTTTCCATTTTCCTTCTACTCACACTCAAACCCTTATTGAGCTCAGCTAGGTATCACAAATATGTCATGGAAATCTGTCTATTAGCCAACCCAGTGCCTGCTAAAATATCACTCTCAGCGTGCTTGTCTGAGACCCTCTCCCTGCAACTTGCTGACTGTTAAGAGTTGAGGTCTAGAATAGGATCAGGGTCAAGTGACCCCCTTCACTAGTGTAGGCTGCTTAGAAGGCCCTTTTGGGAAAGTGTGGGTTGACTCATATACTCCAGGACACAACACTTAAGGAAGCTGGAGTCAATTACTGGTTCCTTTCTCCCCAGGCTCCAAAGGATTGGGAAAGAAACCTTTCTGGTCTCCATTCACACAGTGCTGGAATTGATTAGACAGCATGTTGATTACGGGCAAATCTACAAAGATTCCATCTTATCTAGATCTGGTTCCGTTAAGTGGACAGCTTATCTGAAGCAGATTCCAATTCTCTTAACTCTCCTGGGATCTGCCCACCTGGGCCAAGCATTTCCCTAGCACAGATTTTTCTCAGGCGGCATCTTAGTTAGGGAACCAAATGCCCACAGTGGAATCTTCTGAAGGACAGGTAGAATAACCAAAGTGGATGGTTCTGTCTCTGTTGTAGGAGCTACTCCCATGGCTTTTCTAATCTCTCCCTATCGGCTTTCTGATAGACACTAATAATCTGAAAAGGATGTACCCAGGGCATTTAGGAAAAAGAAGTCTGATAGCTGGGCAGCTGTAAACCAATCCACAGACAGTGAAAGACTGAGTTCAGGTATGGGTGAAAACTGAAGAGAAGGGAGGCTTCCTTAACGAATTTGGCACTTGGTAGGCTCACTTCTTCTTACACTTCCTCTCCAGTTTCCTTTATTCTATTGCTTTTTAACATATTGTTTCACAGAGGTGTTAAAAAGAGCAGTGGATTTAGAAACTGAAGGCTTGAGTCCTGTCTCTTCTCCACTTAGTTTCCTTGTCACTGTGGACAAATCATCTAATCTTCCTGGGATTTGACTTAATTTTTAAGACAATAGTATTTCTTTCCTAAAGTAATGGTGACAATGAGTTAGGTAAAGGAACTTTATAAGATTTTACTGATTTTTGTGTGTGTGTGTGTTTTTGTTCAAATAATGGTGATTTCAATAGGGATGAATCAGGAGTGTAAGCAGTGGTGGGTGTGGCGTATTCACTGTTGGGAAATGCAAGGTTTTTGAGTTGTTGGTAAGAGCATAAATTTAGGAGCACAAGAAAATAATTCCTGATGCAGACACATGTTTGGGGGTTTAGACAAGGTCCCATTCATGTAGTCGAATGCACATAAACAAGACAGTTTAGGAACGATAACAAAACAAAACAGCCCTGGTTCCCAAATTCACTTCTTCCTTGAAGAGATAGTGTTGGGAATTCTTTGATACTTTTCTGATCTAACCATCAAAATCATGGTAAGCATTAGGCAAAACTGTGAATTCAGCTAAGTTTATCTTTGGGAAACTCTGGTATGGCCTATAGCAATTCCCTCCCACCATCCTACCTTTAGGAAAAAATAATTTAAGAAAGTTTCACATGTGTTCTTCTTTCTATATTTAAATGTGAACTGCTTGATTGAATGCAGTGATTCTCAACTTTGGCTATACATTGAAATCATCTGGGGAGATTAAAAACACACCAAGTAACACCTGGGTCCCATCTTTAGAGATTCTGATTTACTTGACCTGGGGTATGACCTTCGATACTTCTACAAGCTCCCAGGTGATTCTAATGTACAGCCAAGAGGAAGCACTACTGCTTTAGTGAGAAACAGTTGGAATCCCAGCCTTAAAACTTACCTGCTGGGTAATCTTGGGCAAGTTCCTTAACCTCTCTTTACCTCAGT
The DNA here is from genome assembly GCF_014176215.1 of Rousettus aegyptiacus. NCBI lineage: Eukaryota > Metazoa > Chordata > Mammalia > Chiroptera > Pteropodidae > Rousettus > Rousettus aegyptiacus. The sequence continues at coordinate 121,920,786 of NW_023416307.1, read as the reverse complement.
TTCTTCACTTAAAAAATGGAGATATAAATGTAATCCAACTTACAGTGTTGTTGAGAGGATTAAATGAACTAATAGATGGAAAGCACTTAGAGCGGTGTCTGACACATAGTAGGTGAGCTCTTTCTATTTATAATAGTATAACTCGCCTCTTTTTCGTTTCTCCCTTTCTTCTCTCATTTCTCCAATCTTCCTGGGTCCTCTTTGTATCTTTGCTATTCTTTCTCCCTCAATTGCTTCCTTCTTCTCAGCCATCCCTCCTGCACATCTCCCCATTCCCCCCATGCCACCCCGATGTTTTCCCTTTCCACTCCTGGATGGCACCTTTTTGGGGATCTGGTATTGGGAATCCCAGCAAGGTTGGTTTAAATTAATCAGAAGCCTAAGCAGTGAATGATTTTAAGAGAATGTAGTTGACTGCTGCTATCAGGGAAAAGGAACAACATAACTTAGAGATCTTGAAAATGCTTTACTAAACAGGCAAAGATCATCTGTAACGAGTACATTTTGCCATCAACACACATGGTACTGGTAGAGTCCTTTCACTCTGAAGTGAGTTAACATTCTAACATTTCCCCATTTAAACAATAGTTTAATAAATGCTTTCTCTGTCTCTGTCCAAATGGTAACCACTCTTCACAATAATGTCACATATGACTTGGTTAGGATGGTGGAGGGGGCTGACCATGAAACCAAACCCAGGCGATATTTTCTTTTATCTGCCCACTAAGCAATTCCGCACCAAACTCCCCTCATCTCGAATGCTCAACTACCACCTCCGAAAAGCCCCCTCTCAAACTACAACAAAGAACACAAAACCATCTAGTAACCAAGTGGGTAGCACTTTCCCCTTTGCTGCGTTCAAAGCTCGCTTCATTGTTCAATAGGTACCTCTAGTGAATTAAGCTTGGGCTCTGTTTTATTTCCAGGTCTTTAAGAATAGAAATGGGACTTGAGATTTCAGTCCTGTCTTTCCTATCTCCTTTCACCCTGGGGTTAGGGTCCTCTCATTGTTCTAGTCATTAGAAGTCACCTGATTGAAGTTCAGCCATCATGTCTGCTCCCCTGTTCTGTGACAGGACCAGGAGAGAAGGGTTTCTTTCCCCAAGCCACGGGATATAAATTTCTGCTCTTTCTATGTCTAACACTGTCTCTGGTCAGGCCTGGAAATGGACAGTGGGTGGGAGGCAGAGGAAAGCTGGAGTGTGGCGGGCGGATTTTTTCTTTCCCATCAAGCCTGAAACACTCATGCTCCCAGGTCCAATTACTCTTCCTTGCTTCCTCAACCTCTAGAAATGCCAACAGCAAACTAAAGGTAGCCAAGAACAAACCAAAAATAAAAAGGGGCCAAGTATCAGTTCTCTGCAACCCTACCCTTTCTTCCTTTCCACTGACCTTAAGAAGAACCTCAAAACAGAGGTGTGATCTCTAATCTTTAATATGACCTCTCAACACTTAAGTTCCCTCCAAACTGAATCCGAATTCTAGGAGCATGGAACCCGCCACACTCCTACCCCCTATCTCCTTCAGGACAAGTAGAGTTCTCTCCACTTTTTAAGCCCATCCCCCTTTCTTCAGTATCTCTTTCCTTTGGGGTTTTGTTCTCAGCTAATCCCCTTAAAGTGATTGCCGATAAAGAGATTATTTGATATCTTCCTAGGGGTATTTATATTGTAATAAGTATTTTAAGAATGACTATTGGTGGAAATAAGCAATTTGACTGGTAGGAGTGAGTGGAGCTACTTCATATATTATACAAGGGAAAAGGGAAAATTAGCATTTATTGTGTGCTTAACATGTCTCAGGCATTTTGCCAGGGATTTCACATAATGTTATTTCATTTACTTAGGGCACTGATAAATTAAAGCTTAAGGAGGTAAATAATTGCCTGAAATCACATATCTAGTAGGAGGAGAGGGGGCGGGTAGTAACACTCAGGGCTGTCCATGGGATCCTGAAGCTTTCCAATGCCCTTCCTGCCCCTTCTGGTCTACTTATTTGTGAAGCTGGCAAGAACCTTGGAAGGTGCCTTCCCTACGAGTACGTGACTTCTTCACTGCCTATACTGGCCTCTCTGTTATGAGTGACTCGCACCAGTCCTTGGTTTCATTCTTCCTCACTTGCAGATGACCTGTTTGAATGTCTTGGTGAATTGTGCCAGTCTGGAAGGCTGCCTGGGGTCACCCAGAGTTTAAACACACATTGTGAGAACCCAAAATGATAAAGTACTCCAAAAAGCGGCCCACTGACTGACTGACTGAACCTTTTCCAAGACTGCCGGTGTGGTGACAGAAATGACTCAGCAGTTTGGCTTTCAATCCCATGTCTGTCTCTGAGGTCAAATACAATCTTTTGCTCACTCACTAAGATGATCCTAGCCTACCAGGCTCAGGGTGAGGAGGGGATTTTATTTCTGAAGCAGTCACAGATAAAGATGTTTCTATAGTCTACAATCAACAAAAGCCTGTGTGTGTGTGTGCGTGTGTGTGTGTGTATTTTTGTTTCTCAAATGAATCTTGTATATTCGCCCTATGCTCCCCCTCCCCCAGCTCTCCAGTTTTTAGAATTAGGGTGCCAGTAGAGAACATATACGTTGCCTCTGTTTAAGTCCACGCGGTTATGAAAAGAATGAACTAATGGGATATTTATAGATAACTCAAGTTGAGTCATTATTCAAAGCCATACTGGCCATCTTACAGGGTTTTCCCACTGGTCATGGCAGCATGGTGGGATAAGTAGAAGGGCAGAAGGGAAGAGTGTCATAAACTATGTAGAAACAGTAGGTGCCCATTAAATATTTTTCAATTAATAAATGAATGCTATTACTCTCTGACACAATCACAGCCCAAGATGGGGGATATGAACCATAAGGTAACAACACTCTTCGACTGCCCTGCTTAAGGCTTCGTCATATGGGAAATCAGATGTCCTCGTTTATTCTCAATAACACAAGAAGAGTCAGAGAAATAACTTTCATCACTTAGGCACCAGCCTGCTTCTGGTCCAAAAGAGCTGTATGGATAAGGTAGCTAGCGAGTGTTTAACTGGCGTAGGCGAGAAGAAAGTGGCCTACTAGGGTTCGCAGTATTTTTAATACCCAAGTTTTAGACTATTTGGAGTTTCGTCTCCTCCCAGTTAACTAGTAAGGATGATACCACCAAAGAAGATGTGGGAGCAACTAGATGGTGCAGCATTAGAGGCCCTTTAGGCTGAGGTTCCTCACGAGAAGTGTAGGCACACTCGGGCACATACCCGCTGTCTTTGGTTCGAGAGGAATGCTATATTGTCCATTCTAACTTGTAGAAATAGTTCTGCAGTTAAATGGAAAGGTCACGCATGAGCTAGTAATTTCCCCAAGATTTTGAAGGGCAGTTAAGGGTGGGGAAGAGACACGGACGGAGCTCCTCACACTCCGTGCCTTTGGGACGTTAAGTGTTCTGAGAGCTGGAATGAGGTGTTCTGCTCTCACGGCTCAACAGGTGTCATTTTGACTGTTTCCGATGGGCAAGAAGAAATTAAGTTACTGGATGATATTTTAAGAATTTTAAATTTCTCTCATAAATTTTTCTGCAATCACATCTCTATTAGAACCTGGTATAAGATGGTATCAGACTAAGTATGAATGTATTTACTTAGTTAGTCAAAGCTTATCATCAATTTTTGTGGGGAGCTCTGCAAATAGGGCTATTATTTCCAGGGGTCACACTACTTGCACGAGATTAAGAACACAGCCCCAGTCTCCAGCGTTATCACTAGGCCCCACTCCTTCCCAGGGCAATTTTCAAAGCTAGGGTGCAATTTCCTTAGATAGGTTTGAATGGTGTCTCAAGAAGGGCTTTGAATATTAGTAAGTGATATGCGGACTATAACCTGAAAATTCTTGATTAAAGTATTAGGAGGCAATATGAAAATAGGTAGTTTTGGATAACTCCCAAACAACTCCAAGACCAAGGTAACTAATTGGGATGCTTCCATATTTTAATACACAAAAAGCAGTAGTAGTTAAAGGCTTCAGTTTTAAAGACAGAGAGATCCAGCTCTGAACCCTGGCCTCATCAATGAGCTCTGTGATCTTGGGCAAGTTGCTTAATCTCTCTAAACTTCTGTTTTTCCGATCTGTAAAATGAGAATAATAATAGGCTCTGTAGAACTGCAGGAGAGATTAAACAAAGATTATGAATATATGTAAAGTGCTTAGCATACAGTGAAGTAGTCAATAAATGGTATCTATTATTAATATTTGATTATTAATTCAACAAGCATTTATTAAGTATTTATTCTGGACCAAGGGCTGTGCTTTGATTCTATTCTAATTCCAACAAATTTAAAAGTCTGCATCTACATCTAAACCTGTTATCTATAGCTATACCTATATGTATACTGTATAGTAATGACCAATGGGAAGAAGCAGGGGCCTTAGGTTATTGACCTGATGGGACTAGCGGTTATCCAATATTTGATAGAATAGCAACTCTTCCTTGACCTATAAATGTATAGCTACAAGGACAATTTTCCCCTTCTCGTATCCTATTCTCACTGCCCACTCAACAGCAGAAACACACATGACCACTCCAAGAACGGCTGTCCAAAATTGCTTCACAGAGAAACAACATGGCTGGGATTGCTGGACAAAGAAGGAGCTGCTAGATAGGTGGTTTGTATAGCCAAACCAGACTCAAGAGGGTAAATGAGAAAGCTGGATGAGTTGCCATCTGTGGCCATTGTATCACTATTTATAGCTCCTCTGTCATTAGGATGGTGATGGCAATCTGCCTAGAAAAATATATTGTAAAATCTAGTGAATTTCCTCCCCCATATCTTGGAAGTTTGGGAAGAGCTGTAATGGATTCCAAACTGTTTTGAATTAACACAAAAAACTTTTTCCTGTTTCAGAGTTCCAGCTGGAACCCTCCTATGCCTTTTCTTCCCCAAACAGCAAATGCTCAAAGGGGCAAAGTGTCCTGGAACTTGTCAGCTTTGCGAGCTTTACACTTGGCTTTGGTTGCTGGGTAGGTTTTGGGAGTTTGCTAGTGAGGCTGGCATGCTCCCGTGGCGCCAGTTGCAAACATGCCCCTGCTGGAGGCAGTTTTATCACTCTTGACACTACCCATCCAGTCAGTGAAACTAGAGGGAACAAGGAAAGCTATTCCTCAACAGGAATACTGAGGAATAAGGTATGGATTATAGGTCCATCCATATCTTAGAGAATACCATGAAGGGCGTGCAGGTTGCAGACCCCAACACAAATGTGAGGGAGCCGAACACGATCCACTGGCCAGGTAGCCAGAGGGCAGGGTGTGGGGCAGACAGGGCACTTGGAAGTGATAATTAGGATATCTGGATTTCATCCCTAGTTCCACTGCTCACTGGTCGTTAGATCTTACACAAATTGCTTAAGTCTATGATCCTTACTTTTCTTTCTATGAAATGAGAAAAATACAGAATTGTCAGGGTCTAATCAAAGAATGCATATGAAATGCTCTTAAAAAGTACACAATGCTTTCCTTTGTCTAGTTCTAGAATGTAAATGATATTTTAGCCTCATTCTTGCCTCAAGTTCAGAAAAGAGAGAGAGAGAGGAGAAAAAGTTGAGAACTGGGTCATCTTTCTCAGCGACCTTGGTTTGAAAGCGAGTAAGTAGTAGAGAAGTTAAGCACTAGGCCAATCTAAGTACCACATCTCACGGTATCAGCAGTTTCTAGGGTTGAAGTTGAGTGACAGTGATCTTACTACAGGAACCCCAGTTTCCTCAGCAAACACTTGTTGGGTCAAATCGGAAACTTTTTTCTTTTTCATAGTTTTTTAAAAAAATTTATTTTAATTAGTTTCAAGTATACAGTACATTAGTTAGACATTTATATAGGTTATAAAACGATCCCAATTGCTCCTTCTCCCCTCTGGTTTTCCACCTAGCTAATATATTAATGCTAACTACATTCCCTATGCTCCCCATCCCTGTTACCACCTATTATCATCTAAAAAAAATCTCCCTTTGGGGTCCTCTGGAGGCCCCTCTTTAATCTCCTCAGTTCCTTACCACCCCACTTTTACATCATGCCCATCTTCCCATTTCTCCTTCAGTCTAGGGTCATAGTACCCTCACCAGAATGAAGCTCTTCTGTGATTCTAAGGCTAGCTCAGAATGAGGTCAATGGATCATTTAAAGCACTACCAGCCCCTCACCCTCTAAAATCACTAAAGCTCTCAACAGACTTCAGAATAAACTGCAGAGCAAAAAAAGTGACCAAGTAGGATCAGAAATTTGTTAAGTAGATCAAAACCTCTTGCTTACAAAAATGTTTTCCCTTTCTGGAAAATCTGGTAGGAAAAAAAAAATATAAAACTAATTGAGAAATATATGTTGAATTCTAATAAACTACAATCTGGGATACTGATCTCACCATCTACAGATGACTGGGATTCTTATCTTACTGGAATCCAGTCTTTGGACTGGGAAGGACTTGAGCTATTTTTTTCTCTGACCTGTACCCAATCAGCTTTTCTGAGCAAAGAAGTGAATCAAATTTCTGTGTGTTGAACAAACATAGGTTCCCATTTATTCATTCTTATCTACTGCTTGTAAGTTAGACTTCATCTACAAAAGCAAACTTTGATCAAGGAAGGATTTACCTTTCTTGATATGGGAACTAGTCAATGGTAAATTTTACTTTTTTAAAGGAAATCTAAAATTATTCACAGGGTTTTCTTATTATAACCACAAATATAAGATTTTAATAATCTATGGCTGGCTGCTATCTTCAGATTTCTTTCACTGTTGTGAGGATCCAATGATTGGCCACTGTGAAGACAGTCTGTAAGGCTGAAGGAACTCATTTATACAGCATCTACATTTAAATAGCATCATTTTTAATTTTCATAATTGAAAGCCAAAGCCTGCAATATCTATTAAATTGAATCAAACTATTCACAGAATTTTTTCTTTTGCCACTTAATGAAAAATTTAAAGGCCTAACAAATCACTGATTTTTAAATAATAATAGCTTGCAGATTATGGGCAGTAATGGAAATTTTTTCTAGGTAAAACCACACTGTTATCTCATGTGCCCCTAAGACATTTCTCCAGGTCAAAAAGCCCAACATTATCATGATTGTTTCTTGTCTAGACCTTTCCTGGTTAGAAACTAAGCAGCTTTGAATGGTTTACCTCAAATGCCTCCCTTAGCATCTGCGCATTTATAAACTGGTACAAATTTTATGAAAAACAATCTGACAATGACATAACAAAAGACTTAAAAATATTCATAGTCATATACCCAGCAATTCCACTTCTGGTCATTTGGAATAAAAAAGAAAATCTAAAATTTGAAAAGAAATTTACACATAAGAATGTTCACTACGGCAAAATTTGGAACACATTTTTAATAATTTCTTATATTCTTTATAAATTTTTATGTTATAAGCAACCTAAATATAAATAGGGAGATAATTTAGTATGTAATGATCCTTTATAAAATGGAATATTTTCTAGTCATTAAAAATGGTAGCATATATACATGCTAGTACATGCATAAAAACTTTTTGGTAGGAGAAAAAGGGCTTTGTTAATCAATTTTTATTCTGGGAATAGAGACCTTTACTTTTTGCTTCCACTTCTGTACTCTTTGATTTATAAAATGACCAAGTATTACTTTTATTTTTAAAAATCAAAAATGTTAAGAAAGAATATGTAATGACATGGAAAAATAATTAAGCAAAAAAAAAAAAAGAGGAATATAAACATGGTATCTATAGTATACTTAGGAAAAATCTTAGAACGTACCAAATGTTAATAATTCTATTTCTATTTTTCATTAAAAATAAAATGTGCTTTAAAATATTAGCTAGTTAAACAATATTAACTTGTTTTCTAATTTGGTTTTTCAAAATTTAATCTTTTTCTCCCAGTGAACCTTAAATAATCTAGAATCTCACTTTTGTTTGCTGAATTAATCACATATCTGAGAGGATCAAGGGTTAATTTAAGAAGTAGATTCAGTCAAGATATTAAAACATGTTGGATAGCATATTTTTGTTATATTAAACATAATACCAAAAAAAAAACAGTCATTTTTAAGTGAGTTACAGCTTAACACTGAACTTGAGGCTCCAGAGTTAACCTATGCCATATTGTTATCCATTTGCACCCTAGTCATGTAAAGGGCAGTATCAGTATAGACGCTGGAGCCAGACTGCCTCTGTTTATAATCTTGGCTCCATCTTTTGCTAGCCTGGTAACCCTGGCAAGTGACTGACACTTTTAGTGCTTTGGTGTGTCCTTGTTTCCAAAATGGTACTTACCTCATTGAATCGTGAGAATTAAACGAATGTGTATGAAGTGCTTAGAACATTGCCTGGCATATAGTAAGTACTTAATAACTGTTTGCTATTATTACTATTACTAACATACTAAGCACCTGATTTCAGAAGCATTCCATTCTCAAGTAACTGGGCAACAAAGAACTACCGAGTGAATCATGCTTTTTATAATATCCTGAACAGTTGCACACAGCTTACATCTATAGGACCACTATCCCTCCCCTGCCACATCAGTTTTCACAAACAGAGGATATTCTGTAAGTATACAAAAAGCTCACCTGAAATGCATGTCAGTTATGAAAACTTGTTAAAAACAATTTTTATAGAGTGATATGAAAGTAAAACTTTCTTCTATGCGTTGGAAATGTGCGAGAAGCCAATGAAAGTAGCGTTTAGAATGAAACCTGGCGTTGGGAGTTGGTTAGTCAGATCAGCAGTCCCCAACATTTTTGGCACCTACCTATGAGCATCTTTCTGATGCCTGATGATCTGAGGTGATGCTGAGATGATGTTGCTAGCTAGCTCTGGGGAGCAGCTGCGAATACAGTTGAAGCTTCACCCACTTGCCTGCCACTCACTTCCTGCTGTGTAGTGCAATTCCTAACAGGCCACAGACCAGTACCAGACCGTGGCCCAGGGGTTGGGGGCCTCTGAATTAGATCATGTACTTGCAAGGCCAAAACTAAAATGAATTGCTAAATAACTCAATTTATTGCTCTGCTGTGTGTTCTTTGGTTCAGACTGAATTCTTAATCACAGCCAAACACCTCACGAAGGTACATTAAGGGAAGCCATCAGAGGAATCTACATGAGAGAGTAGACAGAAGTCAGTAGATATACATTCCTTGATTCCTGATATTGGAAAAGCAATTCAAAGAAGTATCTTACTGATGGTGGGGAAGGAGTATAATTTGACCAAAAACACTTAATGGTGTTTCTATAAGAGCATCATCTTAAGCAAAGTTATACATGTCATTACTTTAACGAAATCAATATTAGATTAGCCTTCTGAAAAGAAGAGAAAAAAGAGAAGAAAAAAGAAAATAAGGAGAAAAAAAGGGTATTTCCCTTCCATGTTTGAGTTTGATTGTAAAAAATATTATAACGGATAAAAGAAAAGAACCTGGGTTATCCATAGTCTTCAAAGGGCAAATCTACAATATTCTTATTTGGTATTTTACAGACATAGAGACCTTCTCATGGCATTATGCCACTGGCATTTTCTATATGAAAAGTGCAGTAAGAATAAGGAGAAAAGGGACATAGACTATCACCAAGGAAAGTCAAAAAGTTTTCACCAGTTTCACCACTATCCCGCCCTCTTTCATGGGAGATCAAAAGATGAATCTTACCTCCACTGAGAATAATGACGGCTATAAATATTGCCAAGTCGGTGTCATCTAATTCCAGTGCATTGAACTTCACAGCAAACTCAAACTTGGGCTCCATAAAGTCACCAAAGGGCTTTCTCAGGCTCTTTAGAAACTCCCTTGTCATGAATCCTTGGCCCTCTGATATGAGAACCCCATCTTTATTCATCAAGGAGGCCAGCATCGTGTAAATGATCTCATGGACACCATATTTTAGGAGAGTTACTTGGTCATTCAAGTCAAGGTTTACGAAGCCAGGAATACTTTTGGCATACTCTGTGATCTCTTGCACAGCTTCCACTGAGCGAAACTGACACCCCTGAAAAATGCGGATGGCTACCTCTTTGCTCTGCTCCTGCAAGGGGGTGATGTGTTTGAACTTGATTTTATCTTCTCCCATCATTAAAGAATTCATGTCATAGATAACAAATGGCTGCAAATAAAAAGAAAAAGTCACTGAGTTGGAGATTTCTAATTCACAGTGAATACCATCCCGATTTCTTTATACACATTTGCTTTAATACTAAAAATTTTAAAGTCAACAACACTTAATAATGATGAAATATTCTTATTTCCTGATTATTTCTCCTAATTGTCATCTGGGATCAAACATATTTTACTAGTTTTGGTCTTTTTTTCCTTCAATTTATACAGTAACACTTTACCTATGACTGGCTAAGAGTTCCAATTTCTGTTGTTTGGAGTGTTTGTTGTTGATTTAAAATATAATATAAAATTTATTGTTTACCTTGGCTTTCAATAGAATACGTTTTTAGCCTTCTTTCAATAAAAAGCATTTAGCAACTTAAGGATGAACAGACACACTTGAACATAAAGTAACCTTGCAGTTTTAAATTAAATCTACTGAGATCTGAAATGAATCAAAGTGTGCATGTAAAATATACCTAATTATAAAATTCAGTCTGAAAGCAGATTAGAAATATTGAGCCAAGAAAATGTCTATTTCTTTTTTTTAATGCTCTGGAAGCAATCTGTTTCAGGAAGAGCAGATGTGTAGGGCCTGTGGGTAAGTGCTGCAAAAAGTGGCAAAAAAACCCAAAAAAGTTTTGAACTTATTTTTTCAAAATATTGGTATTTAAGGGTCAAATAATCAATAAAATATGAACATCAGTTACTCAGGTTTGCAAAAGGCTGCTTTTAAAAGCAAGTTGTATTAGCCATGAAATGATTCCACTCCTGCATTTTCTTGTATAGAACTAACAAAAGGTTTGTAGTCATTGTGAAAACTCTCAAGGCTACTCTGGTTGAGAAGGGGCAGGACTTTATATACATTGGATATAATGAACTACGTAAGGAATCAAACCTCTAGTCCTATTCAAATAAAGTGCATACCTGCAAGTATTAGAACAAGAGTTGAGGATACTTGGGTTCTAGCTTTTGTTCTGTGGCTAACTATCTGACTTTAGGAAAGTCATTTATCTTTCCTAGGCCTCAAATTTCTTAGTTGAGGAAAGTGGATTAAATTGGAGGTTTCCATCTCTTCTCTTGAGAATATTCTAGTTGTATTTCTCAGAAACTGTATGTGTGTGGTCTGTGTAGTGTGTGAGTGGATATGTGTGAGCATGCATACACATGCATGTACACTGAACATGAAGTCTCTAATGTGCTATCAATATTCTTTTGAGCAGAGATGTTGAGAATTGTCTCCTGATTGGCAAGAGAAAGTGAGCGCAATGAGTGGAAGCCATTGCCAGCTTCAAGGTTTAGAGATTTTATTAATCTCTATAGGAGTCTATAATTCTCACCAAGCTATTAAGTCTGTTCTACACTGAAGAAAATAACACTAACACTAAGGACTCTAAGATGTTGAATAGATTTCCAAACTTTCATATATTTCAACACTATTTACTGGAGATATTCCAGACATTCTTCATTTAAAAAAAAATTTACTTCGATTGTATTGTTTAGCAAACCACAAAGGAGGACAGATGTGAAGATCCTAAGAGTAAGTTTGCCTGGTTGCTCTAATTCTTCAAGTAAATCAGAAACAAATAATGCTATGTTTTTGTATATTTTGCTTTTTCTTTTCTCCTACTTTAGGATTGATATTATTAATGGGAGAGGAAAAAAGGCTAGAGTAGATAGTAAGTCATATCAGTTATAATGTGCTACTTCCTCAGCATGTCATATTCTAGTGGGTAAAACTTGCTTTTATAGAACCTAGAGCAAACCTGGTTTCTGTCTTCCAAGAGTTTTGTAGTGTATTATAATTTATGTTGATGAAATACTAGCTTTTTTTGCCATGAGAATCTCATGGTATGAATACCTGAAAAGTTTACCTGCACATGTATGTACAAGTTACATGAATATAAAATCATCACCTCTTCACATATGAAGATTGTACCCAGAACAACCCACTTCAACTTTTAGACGAGCTTCTGCTCACCCATTTGGTTCTTGGCACAGAATGTATGCAGAAAATTCTTCCACCTCCATGTAAGCAATTTATCTGGAACTATGCCCTGATAAATCACCCTGTGACTCTTCCCCTTGACTTCCCCTGTCCCCTCATATAAAGACCCAGGTTCCTGTTTTTGAAACTCTGAGATAGTTGAGCATAGGGCACAAAATCCTGCTAATTTTCTCTCCCAATTTAACAACAATGTGACTTTAACCCCTTGGCAATCAATGTTGGTCAGGATTTCCTGGCAGTAAACACTCAAGGACAGAGAAAGGAATCAGTGGCCTCCACCATCATGCCAAACCATTCCAGTTTTTTTTCTTTTTTTTAAATCCCTTCAGCATTTTGAAAAAGTGGTGAGTTGGCAGAAAATTCTGGGTATTGCCATGTGAATGAATACCAGGTGGATTTTTGTTTTGTTTTGTTTTGTTTTCCCAGTCATATGATTATGCTGTTTTCATTGAATTTTTGAAGTCTGCATAGTTTCTTTCAGCCTCCACGTGCATCTGTCAAACTGTAAGAATGATGATCAGATATGATCTGTCTTTCTTTTTCACCAATTCAACAATTCTTAGATTGCAAATGGTTAATCTGCACATTTCACGCAATGAGACCTCCACATCTTAAAACAGTAAAAAACATTGAAGACCCTATTGCATAAAACTATGGGTGAAATTAGGTCTGTGGAATTTATTTTGAATCATTAATTCAATATTACACTTCTGGTAAAATATTCCACATTTCTGTATTTTCTACAAAGCAAAGGGAAACCTTATCTGTTCTATTAGCTTGTACAGTATCATTAGATGATCTGCCATTATAAGATGAACCATATCATCAAATTTAGCTTTAATAATTTTACCCTTTTAGTTTGGAACTAACAATTCATTTATCTTCAGACACTCTATCATATGGCTAGATTAGCATCTCTCCTTAACAGGAAAGCACGCTTAATTACATCTAGAACATTATCAGGGATAGATCCAGGTTTCGTGAGGCTTAAAATGTACATAGTTGTTGGGTACATTTACGACATTGTTGGGTTCAATAATACAAATTATAAGGACAAAATTGCTCAGGCTCTTCCCAGGGATTGGAAGGGGCTCTGTGTAAGGGAGGGGCCCTGAAGCTTAAGCTTCATCAGCTTCCTGGTGAATCTGCCTCTGGCTATTATGATGCTTGTCCTTCTAGTACACTGAACAGACCAGAAAAAGGTGAGAATGAAATGAAAAAAACTTCACTTGAACACATGTTTTCCCAGAGAAGCAAAAATGGTTTCTGTAAGGGGAAATTACAAAAAAAAAAAAAAAAAAAAAAAAAAAAAAAAAAAAAAAAAAGTTTTCTCTGGAGAGATACATGAAATGTACTTTATTTTGATATATTGTGATTTTCAAAATGGCTCAACATATCAAAGCCAGGATGAGATTAGGGGGTACTGCTTTATATAGATAATTAAATTTAGTTGTAGCCCTATTTCATGCCTCTTGTGTGTAACACAAAGGTCATGGGGAAAGCTGGCTAATAATGGATAAATACAACAAGAGTGTTCCTTAGTAGTACAGTAACATTAGCATTTTAATACTAGCTATAAAAGGGATTATACATACACAAATGCTCTAAGTTTATAGCTCCTCAAATAATAAATAGCAAACTAAAGGAGATAAATGAGAAAGTCAACTAATAAAACAGATTGTTCCAGTGATTTCTCTAATTTGGGAGACTGAAATTAGTGTAGCAGACAACTCTACCTTCTCATAAATGATAACTTGGTAACCAACTCAGAGTTAAAAATGACCTGAAAAAATGTGTACTTCATCTTGTGGGGCTCTCCTGATATTCTTAGTTTTCTTCACAAATTAAAACAAAAGTACAAGGAAGAAAATTGAATTCTTAGGGTCTATCTTCTTCATTTTGTTACTTTCTTTTTATACTTCTGACTTTCGTCCTTTTAGAAACACATATTTCTCCTCAATTAGCTATAGTGGGTGAATGTTAATCAAAAATGCATTGGTTGGGTTTCCTCAACTTCTTTCTAGTTCCTGCCCCTGTTGTTCCTATTTTCCTTTTGTTGAGAACCACGGGATTTATAGAACTAAAGGAGTCTGTAGAAATAAGCTGCAGCATCATTTTCTGACTAGATATGAATAAACTGAAGCCAAGAGATGTTCCAAAGTCATAGCTATTTATAGTAAACCTGAAGTAGAACTAGATCTCCTGACTCATAATTAGTTCTTTTCTCTTTCTATTGCTTTCTACGTGACTTCCACACTTTTCTTCTTTAAATAAAATTACCATTCTGGGAGGAATTGGGGCTTTTACACTGAAGCTCCTATATGTTGGGATCTTGGAGTCAGAGCCTTCTGAATTACTATTTCCTAGAGGTCTAGTTAAGTGCAATATGTGATTGAAGTTAAGTTTGAGAGTCTCTCAAATGTAACTCTGTTTTCCTGCATGGTTTAGAGATTTAAGACAAACAAAAACTTAATAGGTGTAATTATTATACTCTAATGAACTAGCACATAACCACAGCTCTTAAAAAACCATTGACTGCCAGTCAAAATGTTACTCAGCTTGCAAACAAGGGTTTTGGTCAACTGAGTCTAATCATTAAAAAAGAAAAAAAAATCCAAGTGCTTTTTTTCTTAACTATATAGAATATTATCTTTATAATTTATTGTCTGAAAGAATACTATTGGTTCAGATATATTATATCTTTAGCTATCCCTGACAGTCCTGGCAATAAAGGAATTTATTTTTTTATTAATATGAATACATGAATTAGTGATCCTAGGATCCTACCTTCTATAATAGCCATTGAAACAAAATAGCACTATTATCCTGCTCTTTATTTGTACTGAGTGCTGAGTCTCCTTCCTCTGTGGATTTGTCTGGTGTCTTCTCAGGAGAGTGAATTCCAGCTCACTCAGGTTTTTCCACAGATAAAGGGGAAAGAGGGCACACTTTGTGTAGCTGTAAGTTAAGTGTAGGATTTAAAAGGACAGATATCTTTCCAATAGTTTGAGTTGCTAGATTTGATGGCCACTGCAAATTTTAGAATGCTAAAGTTTAAATGGGTAGAGAAGTATTTTCACGAAGTTTTACACTCCTATATTGGTTTTATTAGTCAGTAGTTTTATATTTCGTACACTATTTAGAAAAACCATTTTCATAATGACATCGATTTGCTCTTGTAATTATAAAAACAGTGACTCCATATGTACTTATCATAAGCAATGTGCTGCCTTGGGACCCAAAGTCCAATAAGTATAAATAACAAGTTTTATTCCTTATTTGCAGATAGAGTACAGCTAGGGCCTCACCATCTCTCAGATATAAAGTGAAAAGCTGGCAGGCACATCAAGCATTTTTCTATTTATTGTTTTATGACAAACCGTGGCACTGAAAATGGTTTTTGAAAACCACTCTCTTTATTTTCACCAACAAACATGGGATTATGTGACAATTATACACCCAGTGTGATCATCACATCAGGGTAATGGTCAAACACTGGGAAATTCCAAATCCATTCAGTACTCAAACTGCCTTTGTGAAACACAGCACCCTAGTGCTAGCTTATTCGTTTTCAGAGTTCACTAGAATCTCTTAAAGGAGGGGCATGGGCTGGAAGAAGCCATTGAAAGAGAAAGAGACTGTGGGAGAGCCTGTTTCATTTCTATTTGAGGGTAGCTAAAAGGCTTGTTGCTCCTAAAATTCTTCTCCAGTGATCCATATTCTGAGATTCCATATCTCATCTTTCTTAGCCCTGGGCCTAAAATTCCCAAGCATTATTATTTTCAGACAAGACAATGAAAAGTACATCATGTCCCAAAGATATGATGTTAAAGTTAAAAAGATAAGAGGGAAACAGGAACATTTAATTTATCTGCCCACTTATCTGTTTTGAAAGGTGCAAATGGCACCAGGGAATAAGATATAGGAGAAGGAAGTTAATTTGGCAAGGGAGAAGCCCCAGTTGTACTGCAGGCAAGTGCTGGTGCTGGGAACTGGGAGGAGAGATTAGCAGACATTCCATATATGTGACAGAATAGGCAATGGTTAAATTAAACAATAAGATAAACTTAAAGAATGGCCACTTCAATAAAGCTATTTCCTTTTCCAAAGTTTCTGGGCACCTACTATGCTGAGTAGCCTCCCCTAGGGTTGGCCTGACCAATACTAATGACATCAGTTTTAGCAGGGTGTATATAATGAGACCCAAACTGCTCTACAACACCAGCCGTAGCCACTTTTCACAACCCCCACCCTCTTGAAAGTCCATATTTCTGCAAAATTTTTCCTATCAATTCAAATCTTAACTTTCATAAGTCTTGGCCAAGAGATAACATAACACCCCTGAGAAAGATGCTATCAAATGAATAACATGACCATGTAAGATAAAGAACAAATCTCTAGTCTCATTGGAAATCACATTTTGGATTTTTTTCCCTCTCCCATATTCCTCTCTGAACTATTTCTTTCCACCAGTGCTTAATTTGATTTTGAAAGATAAGGAGAAAAAAGAGAGCCAAATAATTCTATTTCAGTTTTGTGTAATCAGGGAATGGATTATTTTAATTTGGCCCAGTCTCTCATTCCTTTCCAGATCTTTATAAGAGGCAATTCTGCCTCTATGCAGATCATTAATGATATCCAAGTTTGGTGAGCAAATATTGGGTCAGTTATAAGCCAATTTTTGCTGAAAGTCAGAATTTCAAAGGGCATAGGCAACAGTTTTTAATTCGGTTAAGTAAACAGTTTTTAATTCAGTTATACATCCCGAAAAACTACTATGAGCAGTGCACACTCCCAGTTACTGTAGGGGAAAAAATTACAGATATTTGGCCTCTGAACTTGAAAAGACTATAATTAAGCATTTTGTATCCCTTTCCCTTGAAATAGCTTAATACTTATTTATCCCATAAAGAGCCTGCAATTATCATATTTTTAACTCAAAGATTTAGAGCCAAAGAGTCAATTGGCATGAGGCTTTAAAGTGATTTACAATGGATTGGGCTCTGTGCCCTTCAGTAAAACACAGAAGAGTATGTTGGCCACAGGTAGTGGCTACTGGGGAAAATTAAAAACAACAACAACAACCTGTCTTCCTTCTATCTTCCAGGTACTATTAAATTGATAGGATTTCCACTATGGATTGCAGGTCTGGATTGGGAGATAAAGTGAAGTTGAGAAAGCAGTTCCAGGAAAACAAATGGCTTGAGGTAAAACTGGAGTAAACAATTTGTTTTAGTGCTCTTTCCCTGTTATTACTCCTTTCTCGGTTCTTGGGCCCCTAGCCTCCACTTCCCTACCCCGTACTGGCTTTCAATTTCCCTTAAACTGTTAACCCTCATTAGCCACATTGCTCTAGTTTTTCTTTTATTTTTATTTCTTCAAACAGTTTATTTTCTGTAGTCAAATTGGCTATGTAGAAGTCTTCATTTATTTGCTTTTGTTTTGTTATGTCCTGACTTTTTTCATGTAATGAATACACAGACTTAGCTTTACTATGACCCACAAAAAATGTCTGTGAGAGACAGTCCTAGTCTCTGTAATTCAGGAAGAACAAAGCAGAACAAGAAAAATTTCCTGACTGTGAATATACTAGGATATCAGAACAAGGTAGATAATTTCTGCTATTCTAAAAATTGATAAAAATAAATCATAACTCAGAGTGTTTCTCCAAGGTGAACCTTTCCTGGTATATAGGTCAGCTTGGCTCATTGCTAGCCGATGGGAAAGAGAGAATGTCATGCTAAGAACGCACTGAAGTAGAAGTCAGAGGCTTGTATTATAGTCTTAGTTCTTCCACATGCTAATTATGTGATCTGAAAGGCAAAATGCTTAACCTTTAAATAGAGGGTAATAATAGGAGCCATGAGAGAGTTTGGTGTCTCGAACATATGAATGTGTAAGATTTTTTTGAAATTGTAAAGAACCGAATATAGGTATAATACTGTTAAGGTATCAACAACCTCTCGCAGTCAGAAAACTCATTGTGCTTCTTGGCATTTCACCCACAGGAGTTTTTTCTTTTAGTTGACCCTACTCTGTTTAGCTAAAAGGAAAAATAACATCTTGAGATAGTCATCAAAATACATTAAAGGGTAATGAAATTTTCCCCAAAATATAACTGAGTGGGGAAAAAGTTACATATATCTATCAAGTAACTGCATACCTTTCCTAAAGGTGTTCATTCGAAAATAAATGATAGCGTAAAAGGGCTCCTAAGGGCTGGGATGGTGTCTCCTGAATGCATCCCGTGGATCTTATTACCCTAGGAACCTGCTGTGGAGATGACGACAATCAAAGTCAGACCCTGGCTATGTAAACTGAGGTCAGAGATGTGATCAATCTACAAGCTAATGGCAGAACTGGGACTAGAATTCAGGTGTAGTTGTGTTTTGTTTTAATATGAATCCACGTTGTTTTCTCAGGTTCCTGCCAGAGAAGAGGTCTGCTTCTGGAAAACTTAACTCAATAACAATTATAATCCATCCTGGGTTTTCTAAACAGTGGTAATCAATGAGCCTACAGATGTTTGAGAATCCACTAGAGTAGCCCAGGCAGCTCTGAGCCTCACAGAAGGTAAAATTCATACATATAATAAAAGAATAAAGCTTCCAGTTACCCAGGAACTATCGATAGAGTGCTACAAGAAAAGAAAGGTAGTATAACATCCGGATTGTATTTTTGTGCCCCATGTGGAACTTTGTAAAAGGTAACTCTAATAGTCCTAAAAGGTAAAATAAGGGGACTGAATACCTTTTCCAAACCTAGGTCGGGAAAGCCGGGCTGCATGAATTAATGTAGTTGTGACCAGCTGTTTTGATGCCAAGAAAAGAGATGTATCCTGAAAGAGGGTTGTGGGATGAATGAGGCTTAGGTTCATTCATTAAAGTTAAAGATGACCTGCATATTTTTACACTATTCTCAAAGAATTTATTAAGAGAACTTGAAGGACTTTCTCCTGTCTCAAAATCATTTTTACTTATCCTATCTGAAGACATTTCCTTTCCTGTGTTTCAGACTCAAACCTGCAGTATTTAACAGCCAATAGATGAACAGTACTCTACATGTGTGTGTAACATGGTAAATCATTTCCTCAAAGGAAAAAACAACAACAACAAACCCGGCCACCCCAAATGAAGACAGTAGAGAGAACTAACTGATTTATCTGTTGTCTTTCCTGTTAAGATGGCCCTCGCCTTTGCTTTGGTCAGCGGGAAGGACTTTATGTATGAGTCATACAAATGTTTTGCCAGGGCCCGTAGATCAGCAGACTCTGGGTTCAGCTGGTCGATATCACTGGAGATCTCTGCCAATAGCTTCTCCTTCTCAGCTTGTGGCATCCGCCCAAACCTGATGGCTATAGAGGAAGAGAAATGACAGGATGAATCACTGAAATACTACTGCTCTTAATGCATTGTTCTCCTGTAGTCCTAGTGCCTACAGAGCAAATGCCCCTCCTCCCCTCCACCAATCTCAAGCCCTGGTTTCTATCTACAGCCTTGCTCACATTTTTATTTCACAGCAATAGCACAGGCTATAAGTAAAAATTAAATTGTTCACTTCTTTAATTTAAAAAAGTAATGCATGATCTTGCCATGAAGGTGAAGGAATCTGAGAGTTCGATAAAAAATGGTATTCGGTCCCATTATTTACTTACAAATAGAGAGCCTGCTCCTACTCATCCCTCAAGACCCGATTCAAATGTCACCTTCATTGGGAGGCTTTCTCTTTTTTTCTTCAAGCAGAGTTTATTATTCCTTCTCATGGACTCTAACAGAGTTTTGTGCATACTTCAACGATAGCAATTTCACCCTGTTCTTTATTTATTTTGCATGTCTATTTGTCTGACTCTAGAACAACATCCTGAAGGCCAGGGGCAACGACTTATTCATCTTTGTGTCCCCGGCACTTGACATAAGGTCAGGCACTAAAAGGATCAACATGTTTTACCAATTAAAGAACTGTGTAGGATTCAAAGTTGTACAGACATAGACTTTATTCTCAGAGAGTCTGTATAATCTGTTTTGTCTCTGGTAAAAAGAAATATAGATGGTGCTTTCTCTCATGTTGCTGGGCCAGACAGTACTTTTATATTTGGTGGAGAGAAGCCATAATTATCCCCCTGACTTTCCAGGATTATCACATAATAATATTTATCAAAAAGACAATTTCCTTAATATTTGATTTCCTATGGAGCAAGAGAGTACGAAAGAAGAAAACTAAAGAAAAAAGGGCAAAAAGGAATATTTAAGAGGGTTGTAAGGCCTACATTGGGGGGAAAAATCACCTATTTATAACTGTTTCAATTCAAATATATTTTTCTTCCTCCCTACCAATACTATCTGTAAAATAATATTATTATTTTACCTCATTATTATCATACCTCATTCCAGGTGCTTACATACGCTGTTTTATTTAAAGCTTCAAAATTTTTATTGACATATAATTGAGATATAACAATATGTTTGTTCCAGGTGTTCAACAGTGACTCAGTATTTGTATATATTGTAAAATGGTCACAGTAAGGCTAGTTAACAGCTATCACCACATATAATTACACAATTTTTTTCTTGTGATGAGAATCTTCGAGATCTACTCTGTTAGCAACTTTCAAAATATAACTCAGTATTATTACTATAGTCACCATGCTGTACATTACATCCCCAGGACTTAATTTTATAACTGGAAGTTTGTACCTTTTGACTCCCTTCACCCATTTCACGGCCCCACACCACCCGCCACTCCCCGCCACCTGCCTCTGGTAACCACCAGTTTGTTCTTTGTATCTGAGTTAGTTTTTTGTTTTGTTTTCTTTTGTTTTAGAGTTCATATATAATGAGTCATATGGTATTTGTCTTTCTCTGCTTGATTTATTTCACTTAGCGTAATGCCCTCAAGGTCCATTCCACGTTGTCACAAATGGCAAGATTTCTTTCTTTTATATTGCTGAATAATGTTCCACTGTGTATATATACCATATTTTCTTTATCCATCCATACAGGAACACTAAGGTTGTTTCCATATCTTGGCTATTGCAAATGACGTTGTAATGAACATGGGGGTACAGATATCTTTTCGAGTTAGTGTTTTTCTTTCCTTTAGATAAATATCCAGAAGTAGAATTGCTGGAACATAATTTTGACTAATGCTACTTTGGGGCCACACTTTGGACTCTGCATTCTCCTGTAATAAGGTCATTTGGGTATCATATCAAATATTACCCTGTGCATAGCTTTACTATTATACTTATCATACGGTATCATAGTAATGTGTTTTTATGAGTCTCCTGCCCTAGACTATAAGCTCCTTGAGGGCGGAGACTTTTGTATTCATTTATATTTTTAGCACTTAGTGGTGCTCAGTTAATGTTTGTTGGATATAGGAATGAATAAATGGATGGTGCCTTGCTATATGTCATTATGCTAAAGATAGCATTTCTACCATAGACATCAAAGCCCATGAACACATTTTCATCTGTGTCCTTAGTGAATTTTATTTTGGATTTGCTACAGAAGAGACTGCTTTGTATCCTTGAATCTCAAATTCCTAAGTTCATTTCAGTTGACCCTAAGCTTTTTCAAAAACTAATACAACTATTGGGGCCTCCTTAGGGACCTCTGAGTTAGAAGGGAAGAAAATCTTACCATTCAGTTTGGAGTCCTTTAAATTAAATTAGCCTATATCTATTTGGTAAACATATCCTCTGCATATGACCCCTTCAACTTGCCTTTTTGTTTTTTGGGTCAAAAAATCTAGTCTTTCTTCTCTGTTTTCCCCAGTCTCTTTCTTTTTAGTTCCATAGGGGTGGGCAATGAATTGTTGTTCACATTCTTATCTCAGTCCCCCGCCCCTCTGCCCTGACATATAAATCTCTCAGGATATAACCTCATCACTTATTGTATTCTCTTTCATGGCACTGATCACAATAATGATCTGTGATGTTTTCTTTTCTCCTCTGCTATATAATCTCCACAAAGGCAGGACTCCTGCTCCTTATTGTATCCTTAGCATTTATCATAATGTCTGGCACTTATTAAATCCTCATATAACATAGTTTGAAATAAAATGAAAAAAAAAAACCCCAAAAACTAGATAGCAGATTCCTTCAAAATCCTTCTCTGGGAAGCCAGTCCAATTATTTGCTTCCCTGTACTATGTTTATCCTTTGTTCATCAGTAGTTCTCAGTTGAGGAGTGGGGAGTAGAGGGGAGGCAGAACATGTTAGAATCACATGTTAACTTTTAAAATTATGTATCTTCTATAGGATATTTTAATATGCCATCCTAATACTTAATGAGGAGTGTATCAAAAACTTGGGGTTTGGGACAGTGTAGAAAAAGCTTCCTAAATGATGGGCTCATGTTGTATGCATACCTTAGTTTATCTATCAAACTAGTACTATACTACTATATTGGTTTATGTCGGTTATTCTACTAGAACATAAAATATATAAGTACCAGGCTTTCTCCTCTATGCTCCTGAATGCAACAAAATACACATAGAAGGCATATAATAAATGCTTGATGAGTTAAATTCCAAAATATCAAGTTCGAAAACAGAAAATGAGATAGTATGTATATCGGTAAGTTTGGGAAAGTAATCATGAAAGAAAGCATCCAGTAATAATTATGGCATGTAAAAAGTAGAAAAAATTGGGGTATAAAACTTGGAGAAAATCAGAGTTATATACCAAAACAGAGGTGGTTGGAATCGCCAACAATCTTTTGCTCTTTAACTTTCGTTATTTACCAGAACGTGCAATACTGCCTCTTCACTCGATGAGTAAGTACTGAATATCTACTGTATGTCAGACATTGTCCTAGGTGCTGGTTACTTTTTCACAGGCAATAAACTATAAATACACACAAAAGTTTATGTGCCTAGGAAAGCACTTTTTTCCTAATAGGTAATCCAAAAAGTTAATTTAGAATAAACAGCCAAAGATAGTCACTTATTACTTTTACTAGTCCTGCTTTTTCATAACCTAACAAAATAGACAAAAATAACTTTAAAAAATAATTTTAGAATTAGGATATATTAAAGCTAAAGCCTTTTGCTACAACCTAAATAAAATGTGAATTCTTATAAGCTGAAGTTCTCCCGAAAGGCTAAATCTCATGAACAAATGTTCTGTATTGTTAACTGCTCATGCTGGAAATTAGACTCAATTAACTACTAGTGCAACTAATTCTATAGGTGATTTTAGCATTTTTACATATCAGAGGTTAAAAAATGGAATAAAAAAATACATCCCATTTGGTGGGACTAAATTTGTACAAAATATATAGAAATTGAAGTGGTAAGGGAAACACAATTTTTTATTTGTATGCCTATTTTAAGGGAGAAAAATTTGATTTTATTTTGTTGCTTTTTAGTCCCATTAATAATATCTACCTACTCCATGTGGGGTGAAAATATTAGGCAAATAAAGTGTTTAGCTAATGCCTGGCATGTAGTAATGCTTAATAAACACAGCTTTTATTACTTGTGGATGAAGTGGTCTAAGGCAACTATGGTTGCTGTGGACTATAGACCAGGATGGTAAGCATGGTGCATGTCCCAGATTCTTTCCCACAGGTAAAGAACAAACCCTGAAAAACAAATCTCTGTCTGTCTGTCTGTCTGTCCGTCCATCCATCCATCCATCCATCCATCCATCCATCCATATCTCTTTATTTAACTTGTTTAGGAGTGACATTTTTTAGTGAAGTAATTCTTGAACCTCAGTTTCCACCCACCGAGTGGAGGATCTGAGAACCAAGAAGAGGGAATAATTCTCTCTTTGGACTGCTGTTTCTGGGAAGACTGAAGTTAAAGCTCAGAAACAGAAAACGAAAGTTCTAGATTGGGGACCAGAAATACAAAGGTTGAGTGTGCCCATATACAAGTATATTTTCCCAAATCTCCTACCACTACTGATTAATCTTAAAAGATAAAAGGAAAATGCTCCTTGAGTCACTGAGGGAGAACTTTTGGCTTCTCTGGAAGGCAGTGGAATTAATACTGCTCTTGAGATAGGTAGTTAGGAAGTCTACTTTATACTTTTAGCCCAGTGGAAAACTAAGTGGCTTAACTTCTCTGGTCTTCAACTGCTTCATCATCTACAGGATGAGGGACTTAGAAAAGATCTCTAAAGATTCCTTCCTTTAGCTCTGAATTTAGCTATAAAAATTCTACAAGCCTCAATGACACATAGTACTGGGGATTACGCTATACTCGCTCTTTCTTTTTTAAGTAATATTTGGTTAGTCTTTAAGGTCCTGAAAAAAAAAAACACTAAAACATTCTTTCTGTTCTACAGATCTAGCACATATCACATAGGGCAACTTCCAAAATACTGGCATTCAGTGTCATATTTGGGATAATTAATCACCTACAGAAAATTCATGTATCTTAGTTTTAAAAAACTGTCAATATCAGAATCACTACACACTCTTCAGGAAGAATAGGTTTGGTAGACACTCATTAATTTCTGGTAAAAATATTAGCATGCCTTTATGTAAGATACTTTTACTGAACTGAATGCAGCTCACTACTAGCATATGACAAATTCAGCATTGAGTATTCAGTACTGATAAACTCCAAGCATATGGGACATTTAGCTATCTTGCTCTTTGGATCTAGGTATAGCGCTTAGAAACAATTAATGTTTCTTAATGATAATTAATGACATATTTAAAAAACATTTACCTAATCGTAAGATCATCAATGACAAATGCTACTTAATTACACAGATAAAGCAGATATTTAAATAATAAATCAAAAGAAGATAGAAGAATTAAATAAGTTGAGTTTTATTAAAATGTTTTTGTCTTTCAACATCTAAGGGGTGAATCTGCAATCAAATCAGGCTTTTGGCAATTAGTAAGGTTATGTTTCATGGTCAGTTTCCCTATTTTTAACATGTTTATTTTGCATAGCTTTATCATATAAATAAGACTTGTATAACACTATTGCTTTTTGTATAGCTATTGTCAATAAGTTATATGTTTTCCCACCTCTTTCTTGAGGGAAAAAATGTGCATTTTGAGGTTTTGTAGAATTTGGCAATCTAATAACTATCATTTTCTAGCTCCTCTAAAGTAAAACAAGGAGCAGCAGACTGAACACTAATATTAAGTTATTTTTATGTAGGGGTAACATTTTTCAAACTATTTATAGAGGACATTTAAACATTTGCCTAGAGATGAGCAAAAAACACCACTGCCTCACCTTCTGACTCAATCCAAGTCCCTGAAGTCTTATTTGACATCATTTAATTCATTCATTGAACACCTGTTCGGTGCAAGACACTGTGCTAGACGGCCTGGGCAGTGCTCAGGGGAGGGGGCAAGGATGAAAAGGACAAGTCTACTAGGGGAGATCCTAAAAATACATAGATTATTCTCTCTCCTATACCTCTCTTTACTAGCTCCTTCCTTTCCACCTAAGCAGATGTTTAAAGTTTTGACACTAATATTACCTCCCCTTCATGTTATCTTTCCTCCACAACTGAAGTTATTTAACGAGTGGTCTTCCTTCTCCGTCTGCATTTGTCAGTATTTACTTCCCAACTCACTGCAATCTAGCTTTCGCCTCATTTAAAATTTCCAAAACTGTTCTTAAAAGTCCTTAATGCTTTTCTCACAGCCAGATCTACTCGAGTTCTCCAGCATTCTCCCAGCCTTTTATGCTGTTGACTTTTTCCATTCTTTTATTTAAAAAATTTCTCATGCTCATTTCTGCTTTTCTGGTTCTTCTATCTTTCCTCTTGCTATTTTCCAGACTTCTTTGATGGCCCCTTTTCCTTCACTTACATTCTTTTCTCCCTAGTTAGATTTCCTCTCTAATGTACAAAATGTACAAATGACTCCTGCCTACTCTTTCCTGAGATCTGGATTTTTGTTTTTCACTTCTTCCTATATTCCCACATCCCTTTATACACTGATGCTGGAAACCGAACTTTCATTTCCCCCTCCAGACTGTCTGCTCTCCCTGTTTTACTTTCTTGGTTAATTCATTTTATCACCCAAACTGAACACCCTGAATAATCTTTGACCAACCTCTTTCCTCTCATACACTTGCATTCATTGATCACTGCTCTGATATTTCTCTCAATTTCACTCCTTCTCACGCATCCCAATGTCTTGTTTCATAATACTGCATTGCTGTTCTGATAAATTTCCCTGATTTTTCCCTCTCTCATTTAACCTTTTTACTGTTATCTATGGTAGCTTGGTTTCTGGCAATAAAGATCTGATCACTCTCTTGTTTTATAAGGCACAATGTAGTGTCAAGGAAAGGTATAATACACAAAGAGGAAGAATGGAGAATTAGAAGTCTTATGGAAGAGAAGACATTTGAACTGGGCCTTGAATGCCAGGTAGACTTTATAGACAGGGAACCGAAGGACATAATACAGAGGCCCACAGGTATCCCATCATAGGGCACTTTCCAAGAACAGTCAAGTGCATAACTTGCCTGAAATATACGTGGAAAAACAGCAGCAGTGGGATAAGGTGGTGGAGGCTGGACTGTGGGCAGTCATGAATGCCAGGCAGGTTTGAGTGACATAACTACCATGTGCATTAGGACCTTTAACTTTGTTATATTTTCCTGAAAGTTGACATTTGGGTAACTTTTCTTGATACTACAAAGAAAAGACTAAAGAAAAAATGAGGTACATGTTGGAATTTTAAATTTATTTGCCATACAGGTTTTCCTTTTTTGTAACATACACTAGGGCTTCTGTTTAAAAGGAAGGAGAAAAACTACCTTAAAATGCTGAGTGCCACACAAGTGTGCCACCATTTTTCTGGATTTTTATAAAGCTATAAACAAATTATTTTTAAGTTGTTGGCTTTTTCTTTTTTTTAAGAATTAAAAAGGCCATCATTTCTATGATAGGACATCCTAATCAGCAAAGCTAAGATTTCACTAATTTTTATATTTATGAAAAGCATAATTTTTATTCAAATCTCAATAGTACAGGAAAAACTTAGCCAAATAACTTATAAGTAACATAAGTCAATTCTTCAGATTATTTTTTTAAATGCACAACCTACACTTATTTTATTATGCAGTTCATACACATGAAAATCAGTTCTGAATCCAAAATATTGACTAGTCAGAATTCTTAATGACTAAATTATCTCATTAAAAATAAAGAGAACACATTTAAAAATGTGTTATCAGAGATTTTGACAGCAGGACTTGAAAACAAAAATTATACTTCAGAAATCTATAAATCTGTGAGTGCCCATTTAACTGAAGAAGCATCATTAATCTGTTAGAGAGCATTTTTATCAAGATTCTGTAGATACCAGCTTCACTAATTCAAAATGTAAAACAAATAGTAGCGGATGCAATGATCCCTTACTAAGTTAGTTTTGGGTAGTCCAGGAAGTTGGCTCACTATTTCTGCTCTACTTGCATTTGGTGCCTTCCTATAAAGGTGTCTGGACAGGGTACTGAAGTGACTGCACTGGGGACAACTCAGGAAGGCTTTGGAGCAATCAGCGGGACTGACTCATTGTCTAGAAATGACGGATTATTAAATGACCAAAATCATTGCAATGTGTGTTTATCTTGATCATTACAGAAAAGAAATTGCTCCTAAAGCACATTAGACCAACACCTGGATGCTTTTTCTACTCAATGCTGAAAATGGATATTTGGGAAACAATTCGAAGTTTCCAAGTGGAAGAATGCTGAAATCATATCCTTCTATGATGTTTAGGTTACAGGTCACAGTTAAAATGTAAGTTCTATCTGACCATTAAACAACTATACCATTTATACTTTCTTTAGCCCAGATTGCTTTTGTACTCTGGGGCTACAACATTATGTGATCATCAAATGTATTGTCTTAAATTACTGAGTAAGTGATCAGAACATATAAAAGACCTGATTTAGGCATGACTTATATTTTTATTGCACCTAAACATATAGGTGAAAACTTTTAAATTCAGGCAACTGACAATGCCAGTTGGCTAAATATTTGGAAAGACTGTGAAATAATCTGTAAAATACGGAATAGCTGGTTGAAAAGTGAAAAATTCAGTGAGGTAGATTACTTGATTTACATAGCATCATAGACTTTACAAAGTTGAAAGGACTTAGAAGTCACTGATTTCAGTGATTTTCCAACAATATTCCTCAGGGCCCTTAGGGCTCCTTGAAGATTACCTCAGAAACCTCCTTCAAAGCTGGGAGTGGCTAGCTAATAGCAAAGCTAAACTCACAGAATGGGCTAAACAGAGACCAAAGAGTAGAAATAAAAGTAACACAGAATGGAGCAAATTTACTATGGTGGATGTTCATTTCTTTTTGTGTGTACTAAAAACAGTGAGTTCCTGATTTTGGTATAACACTAAAAGCCTATTTTGATAAATTGGTTGAGGTCCATTCACATAAAACATTAATACAAAAGCATTCTATATGAATGGAAATCTCATGACTTTGGCCTCACATTGGCCAAAGCAATGAGTTTTAAATAGTGACTAAGATCTCCTAGAAAACTTTGTATCTGGAAATGTTTCCTTCATCAGGAAAATAGGCAAGGCAGGTCAAAACATAGTCATTGAGTTTCCCTTCTGTATGTCGATCAAATAGATGATTCCTTTTCTGTGCAGCAAACACATTCCCATCAAAACCTCTGCAAAGGGATTTTCTTAGTTATGTTTACAATTTTATAAGTGTTGAACTGCATAAGTCTTTGATGCCATGACAATTCCTTTCTTTTTTTTTTGGCCTTTATAAGAAGTACCAAACACTCCTATCAAGACTGCTCCTCTCTCTAAATAATAGTCATATGATGTCCAAAGATGACCTTATTCAGTTCATGGTAACTTTCTCTGACTTTTCTGGGAAGAGAAAATTGTATTCTCAACAACCACGAAAGCTGGGCTTTAAATATTATTTGCCTATAAACAACAAGCAATAGGAGATATATTTTACATGTATGTATACAAGCAATAGGAAATATATTTTACATGTATGTATACAAGCAACAGGAAATATATTTTACATTGATGTGTGATGCGACAATTTTTTAAAGGACAAAAAATATAATTAAAAGCAGAACTGGAATGCTTTACTAGGTAGTCTTAGAGATAATGACCTCAAAGTCAAAGATTTCTTCATAAAGATAAAATAAGTTTATTTCAACTTCATTGTATCACCTAAAATACAGCCCTTGACTTGAAAACATGCCCTTATGTTTTATGAGGTCTAAAATAAAAAGGAAATGGATGGAATTAAACCAGCAAATTATTTAGCAATCAATGACTGCAGTTATATGCTGCTACACAGCAGATGTAATTAATTGTTGAGAAAAGTTGGACCGAATTTCCATCCTGTCTAGTATAGCTAATAGATCTAGTCATAATACATTCTTGCCTTTATAGGAAATGACACATATTAATGATAAAAATCTAATTTTGTAAACTATTTTTACAAATTAGGGTATCAACCAATCAGTCATTTCCAAATATCTTAATGATTTCCGCTGTGAAAACCAAACACAGGCTTGATGAAACAAAAATTTAATTTTCACAGATGCTATGGAGTCCTTATAGATGAAGACTGACTTTAAAGATTATTCTCTTACTGGGTCAGTTTTGAGAGATGAAGGGAAAAAAAAAAAAAGTAAAAAGAGGATATCCAATGTAATAAGACTTTGAATTTAACTTGATTGCTTTGGCATTTTACATTTCTTGAGCCCATCATGAGTTTTTAAAGAACTGTCTAATATTGACAAATATAATAATATCAAGTTACATCAAAATTTGTTTTGTGAGCTAGTTAACCAATCAGAGCTAAACAGAAAACAAGAACTATTTCTTCCAACAAGCGCATCTTCCATGATTTTACTGAGTTAGTTACTTATAGTTCATGAAAATATGGTTCTTCTCAGGTCTTCTACATTCTTTCCCTTAGGTCGACACCCAAATCATAAACTTGATTTTAGATATAGGTTTAAAAAGTAGAAAGTTTTATTCTCTTATGCTTCTATGGACACTGAAGTTTTGTGGAACTTTTAAAGATGTGCTTTATCCATAAGTCTGTATGCTTCTCCAAGTCAAAACTACTGCTATATCTATACTCACCTCTGCATAGTAAAGAGGAAAAGAAAGTATATAAATCTACATTCTAATAAGCCACTTAAAATTCCATATCCAGAAATCTGCAAGATTTTCTTATATTTGATGTAGGAAGAAACTATTGATACACCTAAGTAAAATATAATTCTGTTTTTAATACTATTAAAACAACATAAAAAATAATCACAATTAGCATTACATTTGTTTTAAAATACTAGTTATTTCCATCACCTCCCAGATTTTCAAGTCTTTTCTCCTATCATGGCAGGTACCCAATCACAGAGAAGATTCTGCACTAACAGCTATGAAACTCTGAACTAAATGAGAAATGCTTTATCAGCATGCAATATTCTGAAATTTGGCATTCTGTAAAAAAACTGTGCACAATTTCAGCAATGGCCCTCGTGTCTACTGATCTGGCAGCCAGAATGAGAGTAATGAGGTACGTGGTGCTTAGTGCTCACTTACCATTATGAGACATCCCCACAGCAAGGCATTTCTGAAACCGACAGTACTGACATTTATTTCTACTTTTTTTGTGGATCCGACAGTTAAGATCACACCTATCATAAATAAGCTTCAATCTGATTGTTCTCCGGAAGAAACCCTGCAAAGGGATAATGAAAAAAAGGAACAAATTTTAAGTCTTTGTGACACATGGAAGCAGCAACATATGACTAAAGGCGGATTGGCCTGGGAATCAGAAAAGGTAGATTCTTGATTAAGTTCTGTCACACTGGTGACTTGAGACAAATCACTTAACCTCTCTGGAACTCAATTTTCTTTGCTATGAAATAAAGAATCAGGGATCTCTAGTGTCCTGTTTTAGCTCTTCAGTGACCACATCCAGCTAATGTCATTCGATGTATTTTGGCTCTACATTTGGATTTCAGCATGCTCTAAGAAGTGCTCTGGATTTAATGTAATGCAAATAAAACACTATGTAATCAGTTCAGTGTCTCTGCAAGCCATTCCAACAGCATGCCCCAGCCCTTATAATTGTGCTAAGCAGTTTGGCAAAGTAATAATCATTTCATTCTAAAATATGATCAGGGCCAATAAAAATCCACATGTGTATAACTTTTTGGAATTCTCTATGTTGCATAATTTCCTACAGAATTGGTTTCATTTATTTATGCAATTGAAAGAGTGCCTCATAATTGCTGTAGCCTACAAACAAAAAGAAATAATAGAAAATAACATAAGAAGTAATACATAAATCCTCAGAAAATCGATTGCTTTCCCAAAATAACAAATATATCAATGTGAGGCTAATTGAATGCTGTTATATTTATATTTTTTGGAAAGACCTGAAAGAAATTCTAATTAAAAATATTTTCTAACTTCGTTCCCCATCCCCCCAGAATATTCCTATTCATTTATTGTGTTTATTTTCATGAAACTCAGTTCTTAATTCTTCTAAATTTATCTGGTCCTGTTTGGTACAAAAAGCACTAAACTAGTATTGATTACTACTGACTTGTCTTTTTATTTTCTCCACATTTCTTTCTTTAACTCTAGACAAGTTTATTCTACTGCTTACTTGACATCTTCACTTGGAAATCTAATAGCTCTCTCTCTCTAATCCAGCGTGTCCAACACTGACATCCTGATCTTACCCTGCAAATTACTTCATTGCAGCTTTTTCCATCTAGTTGATGCAACTCCATCCTCCCACTTTCTCAAGCCAAAATCCTTGAAGTCAACTCTTGACTTTTCTTTTAGGTGGAAAACTCTTTAAATATGCACTTGCCTATTTCCTTCATTGCCTTCAAGTTTTGCTAACACCTCAACTTTTCAGTGAGGCTTATCCACCCTATTTAATACTGTGGCCTGTCCCTACCTCCACCTCTCCTCTGGCACTTTTCACCTCCTTTATTCTGCTTAGTGTTTTTTTCTAATAACACTTATGACTTTCTAACATGCCATATAATTTAGTATTTGTATTTATTTCTGTTCCTCTCCCACTGCCCAGTTAAAATTGTGGGCTCTAAGGGTGAGGGGATGGTATCTTACACCCCTAGATGTTACCCAAAGACCAACAACAGTGCTCCATTAAAATTTGTTGAATGAATATGTGTGTTACTTAACGTCCTTTCTGGGCCTCACCCTTTCCATTTGTAAAATGAGGAGGTAACTTCCAGTTCTGCTATTTTGTGATTCTAAACTATGATTGAGATATTACAGGCCATAGGCATGCTCTTTTCCTTTTATTTTTTGTTATCTTATTAAATGTAATATTACTTACAAACATAAAGAAAATACATGTAATTGTAAAATATAATAATTATCACGTATGAGCTCATCGTCCAAGCCAAGATTTAAAATCATGAGCAGAATACTTATACATTTTTCTCTTATCCAGCTCCTGCCCCCTGTGTGCTGTGTGCCCTTGGCAAAGTAATCACTCTCAATTTTGTCTTTATCATTTCCTTGACCTTTAGGAAAACATAGTTTTATCACACAGTATGTAAAACTAAATAATATATTTCTTAGTTATGCTTGCTTTGGGGCTTTATTAAATGGCATCATACTCCATGTAGTTTTTTTTAGATTTTCATTTTTAAAAAGTAATATTAGGCTTCTAAAATTTATCCACTTTCTTGTGAGAAGCTATGATTTATTCATTTTCACAATTATATACTATTGTAAAACTATACCACAATTTATTAATCTATTCTTATGCTGATGGTTATCTGAACTGTTGCCAATTTTTTGTTACTATGAATAATACTTCTATAGATATTCTGGTAAATATTTATCATACACATGTGGAGTTTCTGGGTTGTACAATATTTGGATGTTAAATTTTATAAGATAATGCCAAATTTTTTCCCAAAGTGATTATATCAGTTTATGCCCTCACCGGCAGTTTATGAAAGTTTCTACTATCAGATTTCTTATTTTTTTCAATGTAGTATGTATAAAATAGAATCTTACTTCGTACGTCCCTAATTTTTCATTTCCTAGTTTTCTAATAGATTGTCTTTTCTTAAAATTGATTTTTAGATATTCTTTATATACTGTAGATACTAATCTGTTGTCTGATATTGGTGTTGCAAATATCTTCTCCTCTCTATGGCTTACTATTCTTTTTTACCCTCATTATTTAAAAATTATAGGGTACTCAGGTATTTTCTATTTCACTTTGAATTCCATTATCTTTCGGCTTCCATTGCTGCTGTTTAGACATCTGCCGTCAATCAATTTTGAAGTCATTTTTTTTTCCTTTTCTCTTGGCTGCTTTTATATATTCTCTTTGTCATTAGTATTCTGCAGCTTTTTATTGCAATGTCTAGACATGAATTTCTTTTCATTTATTGTTGTTTTCTGCATATGGTTTCACTTGCTTATCAGTTCTGACACTCCGATTAGATAGGTGTTAGACTTTCTTACTCTATCCTTCGCTATTTCTGAATTTTTTTATATTTCTCATCTTTTGTCATTAGTCACTAATACTGATTGCAGGAGTAAACATCAGAATAGCAGTCACATAAGATTACATATATATAATTATAATAGCAAAAGTTCATCTGTGAGAATAGTTCTGTACATAACTCTTTTATTCATTAGTAAGAAAGATATGTTTTTAATATTCAAAGATCCCTCAGGAACCAAAAGAGGCCTCAAATCATAGCAGATTCTGGATAGAACATATTCTTTAAGACACTATAGGTCTCATTTTCAGTAATTTCTGTGCATTTATCTTCTAGTTCAGTAATCCTTTCTTCCACTGTCTCCAGTATGCTATTTTTGAACCATTATTTCAATAATTATATTTTTACTTTGAGAAGTTCCACCTGGTTTATTTTCACATCCACCTGATCATTCCGGATACTCTATTGTTGCTTGTTGATTGCTGCAATTCGGCCCTCTTTCTTTAAACATACGTAGCTGTTCTATATTCTGTATCAGGCAATCCCAATATTGGCTTTCCTTACATAAGGGCTGAAGGGTTCAAATCCTTTTTTAATGTTTATTTCTGATGAATGTCATTCATGTTAACCACCTATGTGCTTGCTGATATATATTTTTTGAACTAATTTCTTGACCTTAAACTATGGAAGAAATCCTTCAGGATCTAAATTTGTAATTCTTTCCTCCAAAAAGAGTTTGTAGATGCTTCTGTTGGAAGCCGCAGGGTGCCACTGACTTACGACTATTTCAAATTGCCTTAAGAATTCTGGCTCAATTTAAAAGCTCCAGACTCAGCTCTTCCTCACTGATGGCCCCAAATACTCTTGTAGGCACATGCCTCTGGGGCAGTGCTGCACCTCAGCACTCCTATGGGCATCAATCATGAGGGAAACCCCACCCTTCTAAGTGTGTCTGTAGTTCCCAACTCAAACTTGGGATTTGCTTATTTGTTGTTCTGTTATTGTTGGTTGTTTTGGAGAGTTTTCTCTACCTCTTCGAGATCACCGGTATCTCAGAGAATATGTCCTATGCAGGATCTGATAGAAGTCAAAGCTTCCTTAATTCTCAAAAGGTTCTGGGTACTTTTGAATATTAAAAATGTTTTTTTTTCTCACATTAACAGACAGCTAATATCAGAACTGTTCTCACTGATAAATATTTTTGGGAAATTTTGTTTTAATTTTTGCCATTGGGATCATGTTTTATGATATTCTTTGAGCATTTTTCTGATCTTTACTTTTTAAAATTAGTATTAATGGTTGAAAATACTGCTTGGCTAGCTGTCAATGAGGTAGTATTCAATTATTTGACTGGCTGGAGAGGAAGATCTTTCATAAGAGAATTATGTTATATTTAAGTTTAGCCCTTATAATGCAAATTTTTGTTTTGACTTACATGGTGTCTTTCAAAGTGCATCACATTCTTTTTGTGATGATTCAGGGTCTTTTAGTGTTAAAAGATAATTATTCTGTATATCATTTATGTATAGTTTAGGTACATAAAATCTTGAACTGACTATACACAGACTCCAGCACTCCACTTGGAACTTACTTTTACTTTTTTTTTTAAACACCAACTTCATGAGAACCATCTGTTTTCTTGTCATTTGACTCAAGAAATCTAGTGAGGAAGATATAAGGCTATTACTAAATGTCTTCCTGAAAGATTATTGATTTGAAGAATGAAGGAGGCTTCTCCAAAGTTTCTTCGTATTACTGATAAACACTTTTTAACAATGCTCTTACGTATTATTTCAGAGTCCATAAAACAATGTGCAATTTCAAAAACTTACTTTTATGATTATCATGAAGTCTGCGAATTGGTGTAATGGAGATGTATCAGTCACTATTTCAGAAAATTGTTTTGTGTATATACTTATTCTGAAAGCTTCGTATTTGTCTGTGACAAGGTGATGCCTGTTTTTTCTTAGTTTTGCCTTTAAAAAAATTTTCTTCAACCTCTCCTTGTTTTACTTTTAATAAAACTTCAGGTGCAATGAGACCTAAGAATGATATTAATTTTATAATAAGATTAAAAGCCCTGTGCTGGGCCTGCATTCAGCTTTCCTATGAAGTGTATAGCCCACAGAAGCTGAATCAATGAGCTACCACTGGCAGGTGGGAATATACTAAAAACTCTTCCTGAGGTAGGGTCTTACATAGAAACACAAAAATAGATTACATTGTGTTGTATGATAGATCGTATTTACTTATACCTTTAAGTAAATCTATGGTTCTAAAATGATCTTTCATTAGAGATACAAAGATATGATGAAACCTATTAGAGAAAAAATGTGTCCAAAAAAAAAAAAAAAAAAAGAGACAGCTTTGCAAGCCTCTAACGTATGTATATCTTTTAGTAGCCAAAGGTTATATTTTATCTAAGTCTGCAATATTAATACACCCAAGAATCTGCCATTATTTCACTTTAATCCAAACCCACATTTTTTATTTGTGTTTAAATTTTGGCTAGAATCACTAATATAAACCTTTTCCATTGGCGTTGTAAAATTGTTTAAGATCTACTAACAGCTATCTTAAACAATATAACTATTCCTTTCAATCCATAAATTAGTTTGTAGGTTTGCTGTCAATTGTATTTTAATTATGGGTATATCCTATATTCTGCTGAAACGACAAACATTAAACTGCCAAAGCACCTTTCAGAAAATACATTCAGGTGACTCAAACACATTGGTTAATTTTACTTTCCTAGCTCTTATCACTGAGTATTGTTGATAAACTAAGATGATACCTTTAATTACTGCCAGTCACTGGTCTTATTTAGCTGCATTCGGAGTATGGCAGCAATTTAGTTTACTTCCAAAGTAGCAGAGAATGAGTATTTCTTCAGCCTCAATGCCTTCTAACAGTGATTTTCAAACATTTTGATCTCAGGACCCCTTCCTTACTCTATTAAAAATTATTGAGGACCCCAAAGAGCTTTAGTTTATGTGGGTTACATTTACTGATATTTACCAGACTAGAAATTGAAAATGAGACATTATTATATATAAGAATATACGAACATTCCATTAGGCATCAGAGCTGTTATCATTTCATGTCATGTAGCTTCTGGACCATTTCACTTACACTTCTGAGCAAATGAGAGTGCAAATGGTAAACAACAACATAGTATTATTGTGAAACTGGTTTTAACCTCATGGGTGCTTTGAAAGGATTTTAGAGGTTCCTAGAGGTCTTCAGACTGCACTTGGAGAACTGCTAACTTATACTTGGAGAAGCCAAATTACATTATTTCAGTAATATTTTAAAAGTTTTTATCTTTAAAATGAGTACATGTCTATTTTCCCTTCCAAAGTTAGCACAATCTTTGCATTTTAGTCTAGGAAGTCTGTAATCCATATCTGGATGGTTTGCAAGGTGCTGCAGGTTAGTATATAATACTCTTAATTTTCTTCTATCGTTTTTACTTGTTTGTTTATCTATGTTTGGTTAAGGACTCCCCTGTATGCTGCAGGTTTTATTAAGTATTTATTCTCCATCTCTTTAGAACTCTTCCTGTTCCTGACTTGAAGGTACAAAGATTTTCTCCTCTCTCTTCTCTCTTTTTTGCTACCTTTCTTCTTTGCTTGCTTTTATCTTCAAAGTTTTTGTGCCTTCAGAACTTAGCTTTTATCACTATAACCAACTACTGACAATGTTTCTCTTTCAGTTTTTAGCTGTTCTCAGTAATGTTAACTTTACACAAATATATGACTAATAGAATCATGATAGAACTGTTTGCTTAAATGTTCTAAGTGCTTTATCAGCCCATAAAAAACAATAATTTATTGTGGAAACTTAACTAATCATACTGTTTTTATTTATTTATCAACATAAATTACCAAGATGACCAAAACTAAATGGTTTCTTCAGGTTATTTCTTAAAATTTAGCAATAATTTACTCACCCCGAAATTGTGTAAATCTAACTCAATAAAATGACATGTTTTTACTGATTGTTGAGATCTTAAATAACTAACTATAAGGATTTCATAAAAGATCATAGATATTTTAGTTTGGTTTTGATCACAGATTGAATAGGTTTTAGTGTTTTACATGAAAGCGTCTCTTGCCAGCAGTTTTTCAAGCAGTCATTTTGGAATGTTACACCTTAAATATGAGTGAGACATTGGAAAGTTCATCTAGCCAAGTCATTTTACACATGGGGTGACTGAGAGTTAAAGTGTTTTTGTGATTGGTTAGTGACTGGGCAAGTGGCGCAGGTTACTACTAACTTTTCTCTTTTCACTTTATTAGGTTGCCTTTAGAGTAATAAACTATTTGAATTGTAGAAATTTCGAGATCATCTAATTCAATACCATCGTTTTATAGATACAAAAACTTATGCAGAATGTTGTTAAAAATGATATATGCAAAAGCATCTTGCACAGTATCTGGTGATTGTAGAAATTCAATAAATAGTCATTTCTTTTTTTTGGCCCACAATCCAGTTAGGAACCCAGATATTCTAATGTCTACCTAACTGCTATTGCATATCTTTATTCTTAATAAAAAGCCTAAGTGAGGATTGAATTTAACTTATAGAGGCAGGTTTATTTTACAAGAGAAGTATTTTTAATAATATGTTTATATTTATAAAATACATACATTTATTTAAAAATTATATTCGTAAAAATTTATAAAAGGCAAATACTTATTTTATAAGGTAAATATGAACAATTTATTCTGAGTTCTGGAATATATACTAAAACTATTCTACTATGATTTTATTCATATAGCATAATAAAATTATTTTAAGAGACTACATATTAAAATATGAGTGGATTAACACTTTCTTAATAACTGGGCAGATTACTACTAAATGTTTGAACTTTCCAAAACGCTCTTTTCACAAAGAAAAAAGGTTATGAGAAGCAATACCTCCTTTCCAGAATAGTGCTATCTTTTTGCCTGTCCATAATACACAGCTCAAACTGATGGTGGAATAAGAAAACACAGGGCACTGGTTTAGGAGTCAGAAGACATACGTTGTAGTCCTAGCTCTGCCACTTACTAATGGATGACCACAGGAAAGTCTCATTAATTCATGATGTTTATTTCTGTAAAGTGGCGATATATAAGCTCAGCATTACAGGACTGTTCTAAGGCTCAAATGAAGATTATCTATCATCTATCTATCTATCTATCTAATCTGTCAAGCCTTACATATATAAAATATTACATGGCATAGTGAAAAAAAAACATTGGAAGATTCAGGAAATCTGGGTTCTGGGCCAGCTCATCACTGTCTTGGCATAACACCTTGATTAAGTCACCTAAAAAAAAATCAGCAAGATGCATGGGTTGACTAAGATCAGTACCTCACAGGATCAATTTAGAGAAAGGAAAGTGAGGCAAAATAGTCTTGCTTTTATCAACTTTCTTAGGTTTTCATATATATCATTTGAATAATGCTGTTTTACCAAAAAAAATGGTTTGAGTCTACGGCCATGCCACCCTGAACCTGCCCAATCTCGTCTGATCTCGGAAGCTAAGCCTTGTTAGTACCTGGATGGGAAACCACCTAGAGGAATACCAGGTGCTGTAGGCATTAAAAAAAAAATGGTTTGACAATATTATCTCAATTCCTTATCATGTGTTTACAACAGGAAATGAAATAATAGGTAAATTTTTAGCAAATTCTTTGAAGAAAAAAAAAATTTTTTTTTTTACCTTACATCCTTCACAAGCATGAACTCCATAGTGGAACCCAGAAGCTTTATCTCCACAGACACGGCATTCGATTGCCATGAGGGAGTTGGAAGGCTCCTCGTGAGGCTTATTGTACAGCTGAGTCTTTTCAGAATAATAAGGTGGGGATGCAGGCTCCACTTTGATTGCATCTGTGTATAGAAAAATGTGAGCAGATGATTATCGCATAAAAAACAATGCTAAAAAGGCAATAGGGCAAGTCACTATAGTACAGCTTAACACCATATTTTTATTAAGTGTAGAAGCACTATGGAACATGAAAAGACATAGGAAAAAAGTAAACTTTGTAATCACAGGCAAGTTACAACACCTCTGAGCCTCACCTGTAGAAATAAAATGGGAAAGGGAATTAAGCCTGTGGTTCTATGACACTGCAACACCCTGTCATACTAAAGCTCTAACAGACAACATATAGTATTTGAACAATTAAGGTTATTTTGCTACATAATGGGCTATATTTGGCATTTCCACGATATTAAATTGTATGTTTTTATTTGAATGTTGCATTCTAGAAATATTTGTTTTGTTCTTTTTTGTGTGTTCCTTAGAGTCCACATATAAGTGAAATCATATGGTATTTGTCTTTCTCTGAAATACTTCACTTGGTATAATATCCTCTAGGTCCATCCATGTCATTGCAAATGGTTTTCATTTTTTTTTTTTTATGGCTGAGAAATATTCCATTGTGTGTGTGTATGTGTGTACCTAATCATCTTACATTGCTTCCATATCTTGGCTATTGTAAATAGCACTGCTGTGAACACAGGTGTGCACATATCTTTTCGAATTAGTGTTTTGGATTTCTTTGAATAAATACCCAGAAGAGCAATTGCTGGGTAATAAGTAGTTCTAGTTTCAATTTTTTAAGGAAACTCCAAACTGTTTTCCATAGTGGCTGTACCAATTTGCAATCTCATCAATAGTGTACAAGGGTTCCCATTTCTCCACATCTTTGCTAATAATTGTATTTTGATTTATTGATGATAGCCATTCTGACAAGTGTGAGGTGGTATCTCACTGAGATTTTAATTTGCATTTCTCTGACGAGTAGTCTTTTCATATGTCTATTGGCCATCAGTATGTTCTCTTTGAAGAAAAATCTATTCAGGTTTTACATTTTAGAAGTATTTTTAAATTACTCTTGCAAAAGAAACACAGAAGGAACATTGCCATGAAAAGGTAATGGTAAGCTCAGACTGAAGATAAATAAAAAATAAGAGAGCAGGTTACCATCAGTGTTGAGTCAGAAAAGGTGGTTTGTAAAATGATGTTTGATACTGAGGAAAGCACAACCTTTCTGCTGGTTAGGATCAGGTCTATTGAATTCCCATATTAGGCTCTAACTGAAAACCACACACATAAATAACCAAGTATATCATTTATCTTTTTAAAAAAACCCTAGAAATGCAGGAGATTCCTACTTATTGTCAAGTAATGGCTGCCAATTACACAGTGGTGACTTTGGAAAACTGGTATTATTAGCACACAAAGAGCTAAAAATCAAGGAAATAGCATCAGAGAAACTTATTTTATCTTGAAAAGTAGTTTTAGTTTTTCTTGAGTCTGATGTTTTGATGTGAATTGAATTAATGGCATGACGATTTATTAATAGACTACAATGTCAAAATTTAAATTTCTGCTGAAAATTTGGTTTCATGTAAGCTTCTCATATGGCAGAATTTGAAAAAATGGATCAATATTTAGTAATCTGGTGGATAACTTATTAAGGTAGCAAATTTTTACTTACTAACTTATAGGTGACCAAAAGAATTCAAAGTCTGGGTGATGGACTCTTAGCCTGAGGTAAACCTGGCAATGTAATCATGCTAGAAAATGTTCCTAAGAAAAAGCAAGAAAAGAAAGAAGAGAAAAAGGAAGGAAGGAGGGGAAAAAGGAAAGAATGATCTGGGGAATTTACACACGGACTTCCTTTTCGGTATATTGTAAATACCTAATATTTTATGGATAACTGGATGAATAAATGAATGGTAAAAGCCTTCTTTAGAATTTTCATCTTTGGAGAACTTATTCCAGTGTTATTGAGATCAGTCTTAGTAGTAGGAAAATTGAAAATAAACATCATACTTTGGTACTCTTGGAGCTTCAGGTCATACTTATAATCAGCAACCATTGGGTCAGCTCTTGCAAATGGAATGTCTTCATAGTGTGGGGTAGAAATGCTGGAGAAATCAACGGTGGTGAAGGGCTTGATGTCAAAGGCGTGGGAGTGGTCGTCCATTACAGAAAGATCCACGGAGCTGATTCCGAAGTTGGTAGGCCAAAATGGCATCTCTGTGTCAACCATGGTAATTTCTGGAATGGAAAAAAAGAACAGCTATGGAGTTGGTCCTAGAGACAGAACAATCTTTAAAGATATACAGAAAGGGAACTGAAAGAGTGTTTGGTAAAGTGATCTCATCTAGTTTATCACAGTAAGAGAAGAGAACATAAGCACCTTCCTAGTGCTGTCCAGGTTGTTCTACTAAAGGAGGGGAAGACACCCCTCACCTGGATCACAGTAGAGAACCATATGATAGCATCGACGTGTACAGTGTACCCAGATAAATGTTCTGTGAACAACCCTGCTCTCACTATCTTCCACATAAAATCATTAATTAAATTTGTTACTGATTTTCAAAAAGTAAAGAGTTCTGGGAAAATTTTCTTAAATTTGGAGAGCCTAAATATTTTTCTCTTAGGATGAAAATTTTGCTTCTCCATTTGTGTTTGTAATGCTTTTGTGTGGCAGAAAAACTGGTATATTAAATTTAGGTAATAATTTATTCTTTAACTACATTATAAAATAATCTTGTTCTTAAAAGTAATACCAAGATGAGTCTTTTAAAAAGGGGATGATCCATTCTGTGCTATGAAAACTTACTCAAATATTTGTTTTCTGTATATATAGCCTTCCTTAATGAGGAGAAAGTGTTCCCTACAGAATGAAGAGGTTCGAGATATGTGAAAACATATTTGATTATCAATGAAAAAATATTAAAATGGGAATCTAGTCCAGCATTAATTTTAAACCACCCCCAAACTAAAACCAAAACAAAACAAAACAAAAATGGAAACAAGAGAACGTATAAAAGACAAAAGTAAAAACACTGATATGTATTCTGAGGCCACAGAGTAACTCATTTCATGAAATGCCTGCTTAAGATGATATATGCTACATGCATTTTTCTAAATATGATTTGTGGCCATGGTCAGTAAAATAAAACCCTGAGAGAGTTTGGTTCTAAGTATTTAATGTGGACTTAGAGTGACCAGAGTATGTAGACTTTAAATCTTTATGCAATAGGAACCCATATGACTTGGTTTACCTGAAACCAGCGGTGCCAAAAAAGCAGTCACAAAGTATTTTAAATGTTGTTAACTCTTTGGTCAAAAACACAAGCAGAAAGCTGTGGGAATTTGAGACTGTTGACATTGTTGACAAATAAATGAACTGCTCATAAACTCTAGGGCTCCTGAAATCAAAGGCTTATCTGTCTTGTTTGGAGTCATATCCCCATCACCTAACAAAAGGCTTGGCTCATGGTAGGTGCTCATTAAATATTTATTTCTTAAATACTAAATGAATTAATAAGGTTGGTGTGAAATTTTAGCAAAAGAGGCAGGGAAGGGGGAAGCAAACTGATATTTATTGAGTACCTCCACATACCAGACACATTCTAACTTTTAATCCATGTAACCCAAGATATTATCCCCACTTTAGAGATAAGCAAGCTAGGACTACAGAAGTAAAGGAACTTGCCCGGTGTCCAACAGCTAGTAAATAGAGAATTCAAACTTGAGACTGACCCAGAAATGCTGTTCTGTATATATTCTCCTTATCCTCTCATTGAAGAAAATGGTTTATGGAGGAAGGGCTGCTCTCCTAGAGGTATCTGGGAACGAGTCTCTCACATTTTCCCAGCAAGCAGAGAGCTAAGGAATTTACTCTCAAAGGCTGATTCTTGCATGAGGTTAAAGATTCCAGTTGTGGTCTTCATAAGAAAAACAAAGTGCCTTGAAAACACAAATAAGGAGACTAGTCCTGTGAATGTGCTCCAGTGGTTCCAAGAGGACTCATTAGGCACTGTTTGGGTTCACATGTCTGAATATCTACATAAGCAAGTACCCAAACAACCTTAAGTTATCTATGTTACAGTGTAAACACTACACACCAAAAAGAGGAATGTGTATTGGTAATAGCTTAAAGGTCATACTGGGTCTCAATGACAACCAGAAGAAAGTGTGCTGTTAATGACAGGGTCATCCATCAAACTGAACCTTTTGTCTCAAAATTCATCTAAATCTATATAACCCAGGTCACTCCATTTACTTTGCCCATCTCCTCAGGATGCTTATTTCACATTTTTCTAACCATTTTTCTTAGTATAAATTACTTTTATTTTAAAATATAGCTATTTTATCTTGATTGTAATATCTATAAAAGTGAGTTTATCAACTATTTCTCATTATGTCTACTGCAAACAAAATAAAGGTTGACTAAGTTGAGTTAAAGTTAGTGTATGAGCCTCTGTATGGAGACAGGGAAAGAAAATAAGGATGCAAAAATATGTGTTGCAAGAAAAATTGGTTGTTCATCATTTAACTGGTTTAATATTTTTTTTGTTTTACTTTTAACATATGACTTCAATGACTCCCTGTCAACCAAAGCTATGCTTCTTAATAGAGAAATCATACCCTTACAGGTCATCTATTTTACTGAAAAATTATGGGTAAAATTTTCATGTTAAAATAAACATTTATGTGTAAATGAATAGAATTAAAAATTCATGTGATTTAAAAGATATAATACGAAACTGCTAAAAAATTATACTTGTATATTTCATGGCTAAAGGAATGTGGTTTTTAAAAATAATAGACTTCATTTTTTGGGGTGTTTTTAGGTTTACATAAAAGTTGAGCAGAAAGTAGAGTACCCACATACTCTTTCCTCTTTCTCCCTTTCCCTACCCCTGAAATACACAATTTCCCCTACTATTAATTTGGATTTTCCCTATTATTAACACTTGCATTAGTGTGGTATGATTGTTACAAATTGATAAACCAATGTTGATATGTAATTATTAACTAAAATCTATAGTTTATATTAGGGTTTAGGCTTAGGGTTGTACATTCTATGGGTTTTGAAACATGCATAATGTCACGTATGCCTCATCACAGTATCAGACAGAACAGTTTTACCAACCTTAACAC
Organism: Rousettus aegyptiacus; assembly: GCF_014176215.1. Lineage (NCBI taxonomy): Eukaryota > Metazoa > Chordata > Mammalia > Chiroptera > Pteropodidae > Rousettus > Rousettus aegyptiacus. The sequence continues at coordinate 121,876,245 of NW_023416307.1, read as the reverse complement.
TCTCTGTGCTCCACCTATTTACCGCCCCTGCACAAGAATGCTATGTTTTGGCTGTCCTCTTCTATTAACGGCATATTGGTGGACAAGAAGGAGAAACTCCAACCTATATAATAAATTAACATGTCTTGCTTTGCCATTAGAGGCCCTTCTTGACATGGCCCTGACTTACGTTTTCACTACTGATCTTTCCCATTAGTGATCCCAGACCTCACTCCCATTCTTAGCATAGCCTGTAGTTAGGCATATCATACTCTGTCCAGGTTAAACACAGTCTGCATTTTATCTTTGTTGATAAAATGGCTGTTTATCTTTGTTCATGCTGAGGCTGCTTTACCTTCTTTCCGTCCCTCATCTGTACACGTCACAATCCCATCTCTCTTTCCACAGTAGGGGAAAATCCGACAGTAGTCCAAATGCTACTTTCTCCATAAAACCTTCTATGAATTTTCAAACTTAAAATACTCTCCATTCTCTGTGTTCCCACAGCATTTTGCACCCCTCTTTTAACTTTGATATAATTATTTGGATAAATATCTCTGCCTATTAAAATTCAACTTCTGGAGCAAAAGGACAGTGACTCATTATTCTGTTTTCCCTTTAATCCTTATCCACAATTGTTTACTAAATGCTTGCCAACTGAATAACCATATTTTATAAAGAAGAGTAGAATGAGTATTCATTTTTCTGTGAAAATGGAAAAAATAAAGACATTCTCAACAGTTTAGTTTTGCTAAGACTTAAGCTCTCCAGAAAAGATGGTAATCTCCAATATTATAAATAAAATACAATTTAAGCTATAACCCTTCCCCTCAACAATGTATACTCAGTTTTTCTCTTTTGATAATTGCAGGAGGAAGATCATGGTTCTACAAAGTTTGTTTGTTTGTTTCCTACATAGAAAAGACAAAGTAAGAGAAAAACACCTTTCTCTTCATCTCTATGAAACATACTACTAAAATACACACTTTTCCTTCTCCCTTTCTCCCTGTCTTATTCTGGGACATCTTGACCTACACAATATTACGCCATGGATCACATTTATTGGGAGGCACAGTGGTTCCCCAGATATTTTATTTTATTTTCATTTAGGTATGGGTCCAGGGAGCCTGCTTCTAATTTTGTCTCTAGAAAACATAAGCTACTGTTTCTGCCAAGCTGTAAGATGAGTAGGTGTTTTTTGTTACTCTGTGCAATTACCCATGAAATAATAAATGAACGAAATATTAGCACGAACAAGAACAACGGCCCTTCTCAGGGATAAGTAACAGTGTCTTAACTTTTCGGCTGGGTGACAGGAGTGTGTTGCATCACAACGTATCTATCAATTTCACAACCTTTAGTGTGTTTCAAGCAGGCAAGCCTTTAAGCAGACATTGTGGGAGAGGACATCAATATGTGCCATTTATCTTAGACCTTCAAACTTAACTTTAAACTCTATTATAGTCAATAGGCAGACTTTGCACAATATTCCAAGGTACAATATATTTCATACAAAAATACAACCAATATCATGCAAAAATAAAGTAACTTCTATAATCTTATAGGCATAATTATTTGGGAGTATGGAAGCGGGCCAAAAAAGATGCTAAATTATAAGCACCAGAACTTATACAATTTACCTATGGGGTTTTATGTTGTCCCTTATGAAAACGAACAAACAAACAAACAAACCACTATCAGAATATCTGGGGAAATGCAGCATTTCCTTAATAATTACATTAGACAATATTCATAGAACCCTGAATCTTTGCTCAGTATCGTGCCAAATACAACACTTGGTTTGTCCCATTTAATCTTCATGAGCCCTATGCGGTAGGTAAATTTACAGATCTCACCAAAGAAGAGGAAACTGAGGCAAAGATATTGAAGTAAGAACATACAGTTACTAAGTAGTGGAGCTGGCTTATTAAACCAGGTGATCTAAAACTCCATAGCCTGCCCACTTAACTTTCTGAACTGAATACCTATGATGTGCCAGGGGGGCTGGGATATACTATGAAGAGTAATGCACAAATAAAAGCTTCATTAACGAAATGTGTTAATAAGCTGTGCAATATGAGTAGGTGTCAGGAAAAAACCTTTCATAGATTCTCTAAAACTCAGTAGTCTTGTTGGAAGTACCCTTACTGAGACAATGATTTTTTTTTCAATATCTTCTAATTTGTTTCAGTTTGATGTCATAGTACTCATAAACATGGTTCCAAATAATTTATCCAGCCCCTCCTTATTGATTCATGCAAATCATCTTGCAGTGTAAACTAACCTAAGAATTTTCTAATCCCTCTCCCATTATAATAGCTGGTGATCCGAGATAAAAATCATTCTGAAATATTAGAGTGGAAAAGGCCTTTTTGAGACAAATTCAAATTCCTCATTTGACAGATAAAGAAAATGAGGCAAGTGATTCGCCCATGAGCACAAAGTTAGTGAGAAGTTGACCGAATAAGAATCAGGTTTTCTGTCTCCTACGCTAGCATTCTCTGCACTGCATTATATTGTCAAAGCATCAGCATAGGGCCAGACAATATGTTCTCAATAAATATAATTATTAGTACTAGTAGTCATTTTTGTACATATTAGTAACCAGAGTACTAGAATCATGTAAAAGGTGGGCTAAAAGCCTTTAACACTACCACTAGGGGACAGGAAGAGGAAGGAACACCAGCAAAGTCCTATTGTTCAAGCAGGACTACGCCTAAAACAGATGTCCTGTTTTAAAGACCTCTGGAAAAGGAGAGTCCACAGCTTCTTTTGGTTACTTATTCCATTGCTTAATTGCTCTTTTGTAGCCAGGAAAGTCTACGTCTTATCTGGCATTTCCCCAACTGTGTTATACATATGTTAATAATGTTCCTTTTAAAATAAAAAGAAAAAAATTCTGGTGGGCAAATAAATTTAGGAAATGCTAGTAAGTAAGATTAAATAAGGATTTATTATGGGACTTCTTAGACTAATAATTCGTGAGAAAATATAAGAGAGGTGAGGGCACAGTATGCAATAATTGAGGAGTTTAACATTTGATGGAATAATGTTTGTAAAATAATCATCTAAGCTATGCGGTAATTTGTAATTTTTTTTTTCATTTCCTAAACATATAGTTATCCTCTGCATATTTGCCCTTTACGATATGTACTTTAAAGCGTTATTAAGTTGTCTCTCTGGTTTTCTTTAACTTTAGAGTCACTGAGGGCAGTGATTTATGTTGGCAAACGATAACAAAACCCGAGAGAAATGATTTCTTACTTAAACTACCCAGGAAGGAATCACTATAAAAGACTAATGCTCTTTTTATAAAGTCTATCCTAAAAGCTTCCAGACAGGGAAAAAAAAAAATCCCATATTAAGGAACAGGAATCAGAATGACATTGACTGATCGACAGCAACACCGGAAGCTAAAAATCAATAGAGCAACGTTGTAAAAATTCAAAGAAAACAATTATTTCCAACTTATAATTTTATACTCAGTCAAACCATCACTCAAGTATAAGAGTAGAATAAAGGCATTTTCAGAAATAGAAGGCCTCAAAAAAAAAGTCACCTCCCATGTGCTCTTTCCCAGAGTGATACATCAGAACAAAGAGAAAATATGGGCTCCGGGAAACAAAGGCTCTAAACACAGGAGAGAAGTGAAAGGAAGTTCCAGGATAATAGTTAACAGCAATCTCGAGAGAATGGAACAGGAGGATGAAGAAGGCCATGTGAGATTACCTGAGAAATTAGAATGCCTGATATATATATGACCACTTCGAGAGTTTGTATTATTCTGTCAGAGTTTGAGAATGAACTTTAACTCCATAAAAACCAGACAGGTATTCAAGATTGGAACTGTAGTAAAAAGAAAGAAAAAGAAAAGAAAGGATTGTAGTATATTGCCTAGCTCAACTGTAAGCAGCACTTTTAAAGTTATTACAATGTAAACTTGGACAATTGATTACTTAAAATTACGAATAACTATATTATGGAGACAGGGGAAGAGGAAGTGTATGCTTGGGAAAGGGTAGGCGGTGGTAAAGGGCTAAATTCTATCTTCTACAGTAGGAAGTCAGTGAGTAATAATACAATTTTTAAAATAGCAACATAAGCATGTATTTTAAAGATAGAGAGGTAAATACTAGTTAAAAATCATTGCCTCTATAGAGTGAGAACTGGGTGTGGGACTAAGGATTGCTGTTCTTCATTAAAAGCCTTATATTATCTGACTTTCGAAACTATGTACAAGCATGATTTTGATAAAAGCAAAAATTAAGATAAATATCTTTTAATGGTAATATTTTCCCCATGATTTCACCTAACAGAGAGAGTACATATATATATTCCTTGCATATTTCTCATTCCTTTTAAAAGAGATTATCATGCAATGACCTGGAAAAGTAGAGAGAATTTTAATGTAGTTTCAGTAAAATAAAGGAAAATCAAAAAACATTTTGAGACTTGACTAATAGATGACTGTCCTTTTGACTCGAGCATTTAAAAAATAAATCTATGAATTCATTTCCTTTTCTTCACTGGTATCATGGGTTTTGATTAGTAAAGGAGGAAAAAAACTCTGAATCCTATTAGTAGAATTACAATTTAATAATAGCTAACAGTTTTTAAGCACTTATTATATGACGGGCAGTGTACCTTAAAATCATTACATTATGTAATTTATAATTTATTAATGTATACATATAATTTATAAATGTATATATATGTAACATATAATTGACATATACAGTCCTATGGGTTATATACAATTATTATTACCACCCAACAAATTGAAAAAAATTGGACAGAAAGGGGTTAAGTATTTGCCCACTGTCACACAGGTAATATATATGAGCTGGGGTTTAAATTCTGTTGTGGTATCTCTGAATAGAGAACATCTTCTTTTGGACACCCTGAATTAAGAAAAGGATTAGAAATGGGTCATTTGGTGTGTCATTTGTTTCTTCAATATAAAAAAAATACATTTTCATTCTGTTGCCTACTAGACTATATTAAAAAACAAATGCAATGCTTCTGTGGTTTGATTCTCCATTGATACTCCCATTGATAGCGCTGGCAGCAGTTGAAGCATTCCAATATGTATCTGCACATGCACATTTCTTTATGATAAGCCAGAAGGTCTCACAGCAAATTTTCAACTCAGATCAACAAAGGGTATATCATCAACTTCAGAGATCACGTTCATTTTCTCTTGTATGGACCACAGGTTGGTTAGATAGCTTGTCTAATCCAGTCCTGAGGTATCAGGGACTGGAAAGATTACAGGATCATGCCCTCATCCATACTCATCATTGTTTCTGCTTCCTTAGCTGGAGATTCACGTTCTCTTTCTCCTTATGGTCAAACTAACTCAAGCTTTGTTCTTCTGCTAAAACTACCTTCACAAGTTTCTAATGGGAGACTTACTACTAATAATCTAATCAGGACGAAGTCCAAATCTGTTAAACAGTTAGTTACTCTGGTTTAGTCAAAATTTCTATTTTGCCTGCTAGCACATGAAGAGTGGTGCTTAGGTCAGAAAAAAGGAACTGGAATGTTTCCCCCTGGCTAGCTCCCTCTTCGCATTTTGAGTTTCACTTTGCAGTGATTGGTGATTGAAAATCGAACAGAAGAGACTGAGCGAAGAGAAAAAAAAATGAAAAGAATGCTCTAGAAATTTGTAACTAGTAAGAAAGGAGGGAGTCACCAAAGATCGCCAGAGAACTGTTTCTCTCTGGTCTGTCCACCTCTCAAACACTGTAAAGGACCTCCTACAACCAGGAAAAGACAGAGTGGGTGGGTGGTTTTAAATAATGCTTTACCACTGAAGCATCTCTAATAGCTTGAAATTATCACAGAAGGGAAAGGCACTATCTTACTCAGAGCTCTTTAGTCTGGCAAAATGATGTGATACACTATGCTTCTGTTTCTTCTTTTGTTTTCAATTTACTGTGCCAAGCACCCTTAATGAGAAGACAATGGTCTTCTAAACAAACACTGAGAACAAGTGTCAAAATAGATGTAGCCCGATTCCTAGTGATTATGGCTGATTAACAGATTTTAACTAGTTATACTATACACTATCTTAAAACATATTACAATGTGATGTTAAAATATCCAGAGTAAATGTTTTTCATATTTTAAATCTTCCTCCTGAGCTATTATAGCATTATCAAAAACATTCTATATGAAAGCATTTGACACAATTTGACACTCATTCATGATTTTTAAAAAACCTCTTAACTGGGAAGGAAAGGGAACTTCATTAATCTGGTAAATAATATCTATAAAAAAAACAAACAACCTAAAGTAGCCATTATATTTGATGGTAAAAATATTTAAAGCTTTCTTCTTGAGATCAGGAATGAGATAAGAGTACTAAATATCACTATCTCTATTCAACACTGTATGGGAAATTCTATCTAATGTAACAAGGAGTTGTGGGGAGCACACAAGGATTAGAGAAGAAAAAATAAAACTAACATTACTAACAGATGACTTAATTGTATAAAAAATTTTAAAAAATGTGTTAATAAGAGAATTTAGCAAAGTTGCTGGATATAAGGTCAATATTAAAAAACCAACTATATTTCTATAAGCTAGCAACAAATCAAAAGTGACATTTTATATGATTTGAAGAGATATCAGAGTATAAAATGATTTTTACAATAGCATCAAAACATCAAATACCTAGAGAAAAAATATAACAAAATATGTGTAAGATCTCTACACTGAAAATGCAAAAGCATTGTTGAAAAAATATGAAAGAATACCTAAATATACCATGTTCATGGATGGGAAGACTCAATAAAGTAATGCTGTCAATTATATCCACATTTATCTAATGATTCAGAAAAATTTTAATCAAAACCCTAGCATTTTTATGTGGAAATTGACACACTTAGTCCAAAATTTATATAAAAATTCAAAGGGCAAAGAATAGCCAAGGCAATCCTGAGGAGAAAGGCAATGCTAGAGGACTCTACTACCAGATATTAAACCCAATTATAAAGCTACAGTAATTAAGACAATATATTAATTGGTGAAAGAGAAAAAACAGACCAGTGCAACTAATGCAACAGAAGATCAAGTCCAGAATCAATCCCGCATGTATATGGTCACCTGGTTTATGATCAAAATGTCACTGTAGTGTAGTGGGGAAAGGATGATCTTGTCAATAAATAGAGTAGGTCAACTGGATATCCGTACGGAAAAAACTGAATCAACCTCTACCTTAGACCATACTCAAAAATCAACTCCATGTGGACTACAGATCTGAATGTGAAATATAAAACCAAAGAGCTTTTAGAACAAAAACTAGGAAAACACTTTATCAACCATGGAATAGGCAAAGATTTCTTCAACAGGATACAAAAAGCACAGATCATAAAAGAAAAATTGGATAAACTGGACTATATTAAGAACTGATTATTAAGTAAATGAAAAAACAACATATTGAGTGGGAAAAGATATCTGCAATATATGTATCTGACAAAGTATGCTTTAGAACTTGTACTCAGTATAAAACAGGCAAAAGACTTGAATGGGCCATTCGCAAAAAGGATAAAACAAATAGACAAGTATTCAAAAGATGTTTAACTTTTTAGTTATCAGAGAAAGAGAAATAAAAATTATTATATGATAATTTGACATATCGATATATAAGATGATACGGCCACATCCAATTGTTCGTATCTTGTGATTGGCTAGAAATATGGTTGTATCGATGGCAAAAAGATTTCTTTGTAAATGGCAAAGATTTCTATGTAATGTGGGGGCTAAATGAAATGTGACTAAATGGCTAAAATGAAGAAGATGGAAAATTCCAAGTATCAGTAAAGATGTGAAGCAGCTGGAACATTCAGACACTGTTGGTGGTAGCAGTAATTGGTACAGCCATGCTCAAAACTAGTATTATATCTTAAAGCTGAACAGATCCTATGGCCCAAGTACATGTGTAACAAAAATGTGTACGCTGGTTCACTGAAATATCTATAAAAAAAATGTTCTTAGTTGTAATTTTTGCAATTCTGGAAGCCATCTGAGTGCCCATCAAGTAGGATAGAAAAATTTATTGTGATATATTCGCACAATGAAATACTATGCAGTAATGACAGTGAAATGCAATTATACTTAATGTGATTAATCCAACAAACAAATGTTGAGCAAAAGAATCCAGACACAAAAGAATAAACAATGCATGATTCTAGTCATATAAAATTTAAAAGCAGGCAAACTAACCTATAGGTTAGAAATTATGATAGTCAGAGGGCTTCTGCAGTGCTGGTATTGTTCTGTTTCTTTATCTGAGTGCGAATTACACAAGCATGCTCATTTGCTAAAATGATTTGCATACTTTTTTTCTATGTATGCTACACTTCAATAAAAAGGCTAAATAGAGAGATGTTCCAAAAGTGTCCTAGGAGTGGGGTTTGGTAGAAGGAAACATGCAGACCAACTGGATAAGCCAAGAAAAACTCTTTCATTTGTGCTGAAAGGATTGTTATAGAATTTCTAGGGCATTCATTTAAGAATTTTCCTATTCAGAAATGATAAAACAATATTAAAATTAATGTTAACAAACTATTTTTCTAACTAGGTTCCTTGTAAAATAAAGGCTAAATACATATTCAGCCAAGGTCTTCAACGGAGTGTAAACAGAGCATGTAAAAATTCGAAGGGTACACATTTTATCCTAAGGAGTTTAAAAGTTGTGTTTTTGCTTTCGATATGTTTGGCTTATATATAAGGCCTATTCTGTTTAACAAGGACCATATAGTTTTTAACAATGCAGGAAATCTTTTTCTAAATGCTAATGTCTATATCAAGAGTCCTGTGTTTGGGAAGTTAATATGTTTGGATTTGTTATGACATTCCATTTAAATGAAAAAAAGTCAGTAGGTTAAGTACAAGTTACCAATTTTATGCTAATTACCTAATGCTTCTTTCTATCAACAATCTATTTTATAAACCTTGTTACTTAGGAGAGTTATTCTATTTTACTAAGGTGTTTCTCTTCTCAAAACCCTTCCTTGTTTTACTTTGCGTTGTCATTTTTCTTTCTTAATGTCTTAATCTCAGCATATGCTCAATCAGAAATATAAAATCAAAACCACCTCAAATCAAGATAACCAATTATCTAATACTATGTGCAAGGTATTTTTCAGGCCTCACAAGAAATACATTATGATGTAGTTCTTTACCTTGAGAAGTTACCAAGGTGAAAGATGTTTAATAACAGAAGGAAGTATAGAGACCAAACTAGTGATGGAGATAATAAGTGCTCTAGAAATGTAGAGGAGTTAGAGATTAACATGTTATTAAACAATCAGGTATAACTTCACGGTAAAGTTTTGAATTATGAGGGTCCAGTGGGATGGTTCAGATTTGCATTATTATTGATAAAAATATTCCAAGGAAAAGATACTCGTTTCTATCACCCAGCATGTTCCTTATATATTATGAGTTTGCTTAAGTAATAACTAAATGAATATAATATCTTTGTTAATGGTAAAGATATTTATGTAACTCTGGCCTACTCAGGTCAAGCTCACACTTTTGGCTCTTATTCACATTACCTTTTAATCAACTAAGTAAACTTGCCCAGGCGTCTATATATTAGGTCTACAATTTTAAAATCTACAATAAAGGCTGGATTTTAGGTAAAGTATAAGACAACAGTAAAATAATATCCAATAATTCAACGTTAAAAACATTTAATTGCTAATGTCAAGCTAAAAAATTAGAAGAATGAATATTTTACTTTTTCCAGAAGAAGTGACTTAATTAAAAGAAGCAAGGGGAGCCATTGTGTTTACATGTCTGGAACATATGAAGACTATTAGAACTCCTGTTACTAAGTTTTGTCATTGGTTCTTTGCTGAAACAAGAAATTAAAATTTGATTTTATTCTTCTAGAGGTATGATTAATAACATTTATCTACCAGATAATACCTAAATATTTGGGTATTATGAGGAAAAGATTATGAGAGAGTAAGCAACAAGTATGACTTAATTAACCACGGTAACAGAAAACTTTTGATAGCACAAATAATGAAAATGTGTATTATCCCAATAGTGGTAAGTTCCATTTTAAGGGTGAGGAGACAAAACTAACATTTGTTGGGAATGGATTACATATTAGGCACTGCTCTAAGTGCTTGATATATTGGAAATTAGTTATTTAATCAAATAAGTTACTTAGCACTGCTAGCAAATGAGTCTTAGAAGTTCAAATGAATACTGGAAGTATCAATATGTAGGCCAGCTTGCAGAAAAAGCCAGGCGTTTAATTCACAAACTTATGATATTCAAATTAATATTCAGAGGATACTCAACTAATAATATTCAAACCAATGAAGGGACATGGTTCAAATAACTGTAAAAAATAGGTAATTCAAAATATAGTTGTACCTATTTTTAGCATATCTAATGTTAGTTTTTTATATTAGCTTCCTTTTTTTAACAGTATTTAGTATACACTAAAATTTTGTTTTTACTCACTAAACATATTCTAGTGCCTGACCTCAGGAACTGCTGAGGCACAGTAGATCGGCCTGATATTAGTAAGCCCAATTGGAGCAACAGGAACTTATTAGATACCTATTATGTGTTATGTATTTGTGGAAGGGAGGGACGGGGAAGGCAGTGGGGAGGATAGATAATTAAATAAGCAGGTCAAAGCAGTCCTCCCTACAAGGTAAGATCTGAACAAAGATTAAAAGGAGCTGAGAGAGTCAGCTAACATGTCAGAGGAAGAGCTTTCAGGAAGGAACAAGAGCTAGAGCAAAAGCACTAAGGCAGGAGCATGTGTGGAATGTTGGTGGAACAGCAAGGAGGCCAGTGTGGTGGGAATGGAGTGAGTGAAGGGCAGGTAGGAGAAGGGACAGAGGCTGACTGGGTAGAATGGGGAGTGAGAGGCTGACTGGGGCTTTTGTTGTAAGTGAGGTGGGGAGCTAGTGCAGGGTTTTGAGTAGAGTGACATATCTGACTTATGTTTTAACATGATCCCTCTGGATGATGGGTTGAGACTAGGTTGTTGGAAGGTAAGGGCAGATGCGGGAAAACCGATCCAGAAACTGGGACAGCAATCCAGGCAAGGGATGGTGGATTGGGTCAGGGTGGTGGCGGTGGAGGGGGGAGAGACATATATTCTAAACATATTTTCAGTTTAGAAGAGAGGGACAGCAATTAACAGTAATGTGTGCAGAGAAGGCCTCACAGCTTAGATGTTACTTGAACCTGAACCTGAAGGACAGGGAGGATTTGAAAATGTGGAAGAATTAAGAGAGGCCTTCTAGGATGTGACAGGTTTGGAGGTCAGAGTGAGTGTGACTTATTCTTGGGACAATGAGATCAGTCCTATTAGAGTAAGGTAGGCCAGTCTCTGGGGTTTGTAGGGAAATAAGATATAAAGTGGAACCAGAATACAGAGAGCTTGGAAAACCAGGCAAAGGTGTTTAGACTTCACAATGGACACGAGGCGTGTGTTGGACAACTTTCAAATGCCTAATTTAAGGGTATCTAGGGGAATCTAAAATAACAGAAACTTTGCGTCAATTCTGTTGATGTAAAACAATGGAGAAATTTGCTCAGTTCTTTGCTCAGTTTTTTTCTGACGCGAAGAATATGTACCTTAAGAAGAGCTATGACGATTTCAGAATTTCCTCAAGGTTATCTTATTCAAGTTATAAGTGAGAATGCAGACAAAGATAATAATCTATGACAACCTGTATTAGAGGTATAAAAATTGATTTTCACTTAATGACTCATGTTTTACACTGCAATTAACAGTTTAAATGGATAATTACTGTCAGGTAGCTTTCGAGACAAGCTGTATTCCTTAAGGCTGCTAGGGGAAAATACAATTTTTAAAAATGCCGTGCTTCCTTGTAAGCATCTTATATAAATGATATTTGTTTTGAGTGTTTCCTACAATTCACAATTTGGGGGAAAGTACAAGAGAAATGATAGGTTTTAGAAAGGTAGTAAGGAGATTCTCACAGTCTAGAAAAATCTGCTAAATCTACTAAATCTTGGTGATCAGAAAAGAGATCTGAATAGTTAAATCAGAAATAAATGGGAGCATTTGAGATCTTGCTTTCTGGCATATGTTGTCAGTTTGGCTCAAATAAACTTTTATAAACATTTTCAAAAAGAAAAAATAAAATAAATGATAAAACTAGAGCTATACTAAGAAAAAATTAATATGGGCAATAGTGAAATTCTACAAAGAGGCTCTGAATTATTACTGCACATGCGATTATGAAATTCAAAGCTGTGTCAATAACCTAAATCTTCATCACATAGAAAACATTATAATTTAAGACAGTTTTTCAATGTCTCTGAGAAGAAAACAATCATTGCTTTCATTTAGGCCCAAAGAATGATTATAACTTTCGGAAATGTAATCTTTTCATAGACAAATGTTAATGAAAGCGGGAGCTAATTCTTCTATTAAAAATCAGACATACAGATTCTTTCTCTAAGTTTGATCATTTCCTTATCAAAATATTCATAGGAGGGCATGCAGAAGCCTTATCTCACTCAAAACTACCACTTATTTTGATGCATCGAGAATCTGCAGTCCCCCAACTCTACCCACATTCCTTAAAATAGTCCAAATTTAGAAATTTAGGAAGATTATATGTCTTCTATTCTATTCAGAAATGATTAATACTATAAGCCCCAAACAGTAACCTTTATATTGGGCTTCAGATGTGCTTTCACAAATGTTGTGTCATTTAATCCTCATAATAACCCTGTATTTTCTGTTAATATATGTGGAAATGGAGGGCAAAAAAGGATAAATTATTTGCTCGAACTCATGAAGAAAGTATGTGGCCAAGATAAGATTGGTGGTTACATTCCCTTATATACATGGGTCCCTTCAAACTTCTGAAAAGGTAAAAACTATGGTCAATTGCCTAAATGTTTCTAGGTATACAGTTGTCTGGAGTCAAATACAGTTTAAGTATCTCAATAAAAACGATGGGCATTCAATCATGTACTTTTATCTCAGGAGAGACTCTCATTTCCAGAATCATCTATTGCAGCATTTATCATGTCTCTAAGGCATATTTCCATTGCTCAATCAGCTCCAAAGGACAAGCATGTCATCATCTTTCAATGCTCTGGTGCAACAACTTAAAATGAAAGAATTCACACAGGACTAAGTCTGGCACTAAAAGCAGGAGACATATTCAGCTTGAGTTTGTGGAAGCTTCCCTTCAATCTTGCCAATTTCTACTAGTGAAAATGGTTTCAGAGCCAGCACGGGGTTACTTGGGGTTGCTTGAGAAGCTCATGATGAAAACAGAAAGGGGAATAAGATAAAGTGGGTCACAGTGATCGTGGAGCCCAGGAAAAAGCGGAGAGGTCCTCTTTAGGCATAGTGGCTATGTAGAGTTTTTAATTTCATGAATATGACCAATACAGCTGGGCATCTGGATCATTTACACTTAACAAGCCACTTTTCCTTCAACAGCAGCACCTAGCTATTTGTAACAATCCCCTCTTCTATTCTGACTGTGGTGAGAAACAAGGAGCACCTAAATTAATTACTGTAACTAGGCTTAATCTCTACAATGTTTTATCACTGCTGGCTCCTAATAGCTAGTGATGATCATATTTCCAATATATTTTCAAGTTTGTCTGTTTGTTTTAGCAAGGGTAGAGTAAGTATTTCATGGTCATCTATAAAATATAATAGAAGTTAACAACCACAGGTCTTTGGCCTTTAGGAGCTCATATTTTTAAGAGAAAAACAATACTTATGCTTAAGAAGTAATCAGAGACCACATAAGACAAGAGTTAAATTATTGGTACAATATATGATTTCTTAATTGCTAGTAATTCTATTCTGTACCATGTTATTCTTTGGAGGGGATTTGAGACGCAAAAAAATTAAATCCAGGGCAAATTAAAGGCACAAAAATAGATTAGTGGAGAATGAAAACTAACTTGAATCACACAACTATCCCTTACCAAAAACCACACTTGTCCCTCAGTTAACCTAAAATATTTGTCGCACTGCACTCAGAACATATTCTTTCAAACACACAAAACTATCAAATTTTGAATCAAGAGCTACTTTATAGTATAGCTAGGACATTCTACCCCGATGCCAGCTAATTAATAATTGGAGAAAGATAGCAATAATTTTTATGGCTTGCAGAAAAAACGACAGACTATTATATCATATAATGAAACTACTTAAGAGGCTCAGATGATAGAAATATAGAGTCAAGTCATCATAACGAAATAAAATAGTATTTCAGAAAATATGTTTTATTAATTTAAAAAAAGTTTTATGTTTTAAAAATTGTGATTAATACATCCAAACTTCAGGCTTTCAGAAAAATTAAAACATTAAAATGTAAAGCCATTTCAAGAATTACGCAACTTAATTTTAATGTTTTAGCACTTATATTGTAAATCATGAATCACACTACTTAACACAACCTATTTTTTATGTGGCTTCTATGCAAAGAAAAACATAAAACAAATAGAAATGTAGAAATAAATACAAGACAGTACAAAACGGAAGAAGCTTGCTAACAAACTCCAGTAGTAGGAGCTGTAGAATTGAAGAATTTACATTTTGCGGTATTGAAAAATGAAGTATCTGTTTGAATCTTATATATCTGAGTAAAAGTAATAATTAACTCATTTATTTAGCATGCAATAGGCATTTAGGGACCTCATTTTCTTTATGTGTAAAATGAGATGCTTAGAATAGACATTTTCCAAGTTCCCCACAATCTGTTCTACAATGCATTAGGCACTATGCTAAGTATCGTAAGAAATACAAAGAAGTATTTAATTTGGTTCTACACTCTGGAAGCTTATAATTCTTTGCGAGAGATTAAAACATACACGCAAATGTCAAGATTTCAAAGTAGAACAAAAACATGCTGAGAGGGTTTTAAGAGAAATAAAAATGCTGTAAGAGACATAAAAACTGCTATGAGAGAAATCCAATATATATGGCTAAAAGGGGAAAATGTGACTCTTCAGGTATTCTAAAAAAACCTTAAGTATTTTTGGCAAACATATATAAACCCAGGAAATAAAAATGAATAGGTCTTTTTTTTTTTTTTATGCTTTAATGCTTAAAATTCAGGAAATGGGAGCCTGCACGAAGATAAAATATCGATTAGTTGAGGTTGTTTTTTTTTTTTTAAGTTCTGAATATGCTTATAAGTGAGCAGCGGATTAAGTATTAAACACTGGACTATACATATAACAGTATTAAAACAAATTTCACTTGAGCGATTTTAACTACAAGAGCAATTTTAACCTCCCATAAATGCCCAAAGTATTCCAATAGCCATAACTGGAATGAACTTTACCTTGTGAAGTGCTTGCAGACAGTGTATCAGCGACGGAATCACTTTCTGGGTCAATAAGAGAATCTCCCAGAGTTTCGCCCATAACAGCATGGAATAGGGATTTGCTATAATTCACATTGATATTTTGTCTATTTCTTGCAAAAGACTAATCCGTTAAAAGAAAAAGAGTTGCAGTGGTAGAACTTGTGAACACACCAACGAGTCAAGTCATCAGTTTCCAAATATTTGGGAGAGGTGGGAATAAACACACAAAGCAGCAGGCTTGAATTGGCTGGCACTCTTCTGTTAGAGAGCCAGCGGTGACAAAATGTTGTGTCATAATGATGTTCATTGCTTTGGCAAGACTTGGTACATTACAAGGAAAACATTGCCACACCATCTCGCCAGTGACCCACATGTTTAGTGTCTTGTGAGGGGCACAGCTGTATAGTATTTAGAATTATCAGAGCAAAGAGATTGTTCAATATTCAGTTGCTTCGTAAACAGACAACTTTAAATCTCTGGGTAATGAAAGATTAACTTACTTGGACAAAGTTTGTTTCTCGCTGCCCACCGTTGGCTGAATCTCTAATCATATTATCTAAAGAAAATTTTGAATTCAAACATGTATTCTTATTTTAAAATGTACTATTAGTATTCAACTAAAAAGTTATGTTCTAAGGTATTCATCCTACTACTTTACAAAGCCCAAAATGATACTGACTGATATTCAAATGCTATAATTAAACAGTTGAGAGAAGGTAGGGCCTGAGATGGTTTTGATTTTATATATCAGGGTTTACTTTTTAAAAATTTGATTATTAAGTTTATCCATCAACAGCAATGCAGCAATGTTGCATCAGGTGATGTGCGAACATCAGTTGATGTTTAAGTATAAATGCTGTATAATAATGAAAAAAATGGACTTTCCTCTGAGAAGAATAATGCATTACCAGAAAAAATTGACCTACACTGACAAGCTGGCAAGGAGTGTGGTCAGTTTTGTAATCAGGAGAAAACTGGCTTCTTGCTTAAGGCCTTTGCCCTTTTGGCAAGGAAAAACACTAAATGTGCCAAAATTCAATGTGGGAGCTGGCATCCTTTTTTTCATATAAGTGGCCTAATAGAATTGCAGTGATTTGTGGATTTATCAGATGGCAATGAATCACTGAATTACACTTATGCCAATATTCCCCAAGTGGAATAAATATATATCTGATTAATCTACATTGAGTAACTAGTCATCCTTCAAGGGGACTAGCAAAAATTTCTCTGTCAATCATAGAGCAACAGCTTGGTGGGAAAATGCTTAGTGGATCTCAGCACAGAATAAAATAGACAGCTGGGTGATTACATCCGTATTTTAAGAATCAAGTTAAAGGTCCAAATAAGAATAGTTGTATTGAACTAGTTTTATTTACATTCAGTTTGAATTCTCAATAAAGGAGTTTCTCCTTCCCTCTCAATGCTGGGAAATTTACTTACAGGTACAATGACATAATATTTCAAGGTGTGATTGAATCTAAGATTCTTGGTTGAATTTATGCTAGATCAAAACAAATGATTAAAGTCAAGAAAATTGTTTTTCTTCTTAATAAAACAGAATAAAAATTTAAGCCCCATTTTGCCTACAGCTACTCCTACTCAATGTCCTCAGGTATGTTTGAGTCTGGAAGGCAAACGCCAGCCTTATTCCTATTAAGTGGCAAGGTCTCGCCCAGTTCTTAATCATCACTCATTCGTGCCCTTAGATTCCAAAGTCTCTCCAACTTTTACAAAATGAATATGTTTATTAAAATGTTCTTGAGATTATGCCGGATTATAAGAATGATAAAATTGGCAAAATGATATCATTTTAGAGTGAGAGAAACTTTTTAGAGTCAAAAAATGGCCTGTTAATGAGAAAATGAGGACCCCAAATGACAAGTCAATTCTTCAGGTTAAACGGCGAGGTAGTGACAGGCCTAGAACTATAATCTAGGTTTTTAGGTCTCTAATTTTCAGGCCAATCTACTATTGGACTTTACCAACTTCTACTCTTAGAAGTGTCTAAATCACTTTTTAGAATAAATTAATCACCATGGGGATAGAGTACCGGGTAAGTTAAGGGAACATATGTTAACTCTTTCAAGGAGTACCAATGAACAACCGCGTTACTCGTTTTTCAATACTTATGGATGCTGCCATGGCGTGGGCGATTGGGAAGCCTCTCACTGCCCTTCTTCCTCTTACTCTCGCATTTGCTCAGTTTTGATGTAGTTCATTCATGCTGCATAATTCTATCTGAAAACCCTAGTTTTGTTTCTTAGGCTAATAGTATTACCTGGTTCTCAAGTTTTGCAGTAGTCCCTTTTACGATTTGGGCAATACACAGATTCATTCTTTCCAACTACCACTAAAGGGACTAATTTCTGGACTCTTCACCTCAGACATCATTCAACTTACCTATCTACAGTGTATCTAGGCCTTCTAAGCCTCTCGTAGTTTTCACTCTTTTTAACAGTTAATTATTCCATAACACCTGAATCTAACAGCATCTCCTTTTAACAACATTGACCACACTGTCATCACTTTTCCCCTTAGACTATACTACTTGAAAGCAAAAACTTGTCCTATTCATTGTATTTCACACATTTATTTGTTCAACACATTTATTGATATATTGGCAGGCATTGAGCTAGGTGCTGGCTTAAAGAATAAGATGTGTTCTTTTCTTGTGGAGTTCAAAACTAGTCGATAAACAAAAATTACAATTTTGATAAACACAGAGCCTGACACATAGCAGGTTCAATAAATGTTTAAACTTTCAACACATGTATAAACCAAACAATATATGAAGCATCCCAAGTTACTAAAAAATACTTATATCATGTGGATTGTTTAATCATATTTTATGTTAGTGATAATATTTTGTCCTAACACACTATAGCACTAAGTTACATGAAATAACTTGCTCACATGGACATTTAAATAGACAAAAATAGCTGAGCCAATTCATTTGTATCTAATATGCATCTGTTTTGTCTTTAGATATTGAAAAGACATATTTTATTTTATGGCTATCCATCTGTCCATTCATCAAATATTAATCAAATACCAACTGAGTGCCAGGTATTATTCGAGGCATAGGAGACAAATAATAAGCTAAGGTTCCTATCCTTAATGAGTTCAAATTTAACTATATTAATAAAAATTAACCAAATATACCTAAAAGAGTGATCCTTTAGCTTACTTAACTTTGAAGGTCAATTAGCATGCACTGATACCAGAAATAATATATTTGCTTAAAATTGTTACTATTAGTGGACAGTATGTGATCATCAAAAAATTTACGAGAGTTTTGACATGCATGTGACTATATCTTCAAGGCCTTAAGATTCCCCAGTGTCCTACTCTTTATTATATCAAAATCTGAAGGATATTATAATAAGATCCATAAAAGAGCATGCTGGAGAATTACTCTATAATGTAAAGTCTTGGAACCTTAGACAGTGTCTAGATGCTTTGTATAATTGGTTATCAGCGCTTTGCATCTGAAAGGTACCTCTATGTAGAAGTCAACTGCTTTTCACTCTTTGGAGAACTCCCTTAAAGGACATTTTTTGGTCGGTCATTTTACAGAGTGGGGAATGGTAAACCACCACCCTCATTATGCACTATGCACAAAAACTAACTCAACTTTTTCTATTGAGGGATGTAGGGCTTTGTGTGATGCAGAGGTTGAGAAGAAGGTCATTTCCACTTGGACTTTGGAGATACAGTGGTACGGATATGGTTGTGGGTGTAATATATACCCTCAGCAGAAGAAAGAATGAAGATAATTAGGAATGATTATATAATGAGGAGGATGAAAAGCTTATTTAACTCTATCGCAGTTTATGACAGCTGAAAACAATGGACAGTTTGGTATTTGAGAAGGCTACTCTTTAATATTTTATCTTTAATATTACTTTATAGAACCTACCTTTGGCTAAAAGAATCTGAATATTGCTCAGCCAAAAAACTACCAAAATTTTAGTACATTTAGCTATGAATGAATCATAACAAAAAAAAGGTCTAAAAAAAGTCTATAGCTAATAAAATCATAGGATTCTATCTGTATAAAGTTTTTAAAGCATTATTCAATGTTTAGAGTGGTTAACATCAAATAGTCCCAGGAAATAGAATATTAAATATTATTTGTGCTGCATTACTCTTGAAACCTTGTTTTTTAATTTTTATTTTTTTGGCTATAGATTAAATTTGTTTAATTTTCTAGATTAAATCTAGATTTTAAAAACTGCTTTAATTGCTTTCTTTTTACTTAATGTAAGATAAGTTGTTAGGACTGGCATTAGTATTGGTATAGAACAGTGTGTATAATGTTCTTTTCTTTTGCTATAACCTCGTTTTAAAGTTACATTTCATTTTACAAGTGCTAAGAACACTTATACTAGCTCCTGAAAGGTGAGGAGGTCCTTGAGAGAACAATATCTAATACCTCTTTGTATCCCTAGAGCCTAGCACAGTGTCCCTACTTGGCATAAAACATGTTTATTGTTTTGGTTGCTGATGAGAATGATGAAAGAACAGCTGCTTGCCACATCTGTCTTACATGTATCACTCAAGGAGAACTTTAGAGACCTAATGAACTGACAACAGCATCAATTTTCTTCTTGTTCCAATAAGACTTAAATTTCCCAATAGTACTCTAAAGGAAGCTAGGTAATTGCTAAAAATCAGAATGACTACCTAAGCTCACTTATCCCCTTAACTCAGAACTGCTGCCTTTTCCTAGTGCAATTATTTGGCTCAGAACCTCATCTTCTAGTGGTAGTTGCATCAATTCAGGGTTTCTTCATAGTCACAGGGGATGTAATATGGAAGAAATGATGATCCAATGGGACACATGACTTTCAGAACAAATAATTCTGTATCCTAGACGTAAATCCCATCACGACCATCACAGCAAGCCGGGTATTCCCAAAGGAAGAGGCAAAGGAAAGTTGCTGTTGAATACATCTGTCATTCTCTTTTGAAAGGCAAAGTCTTTAATCAAAAACTATAATTTAGTTTAAATTTTCAAAAAGTAACATATTGTCTGTACACAATTAATATTTTAAACTAATGTACCATTTTGATATAAAGAAAAATAACTCCTCGAATGATGTTAACTTGCAGTCAATAGTTCCAGTAGATGTATATTTGATATTTAAAAAGGTCTTCTAGATGCTAAAGCAGTGTAGTATATGAAAAGCACACTGACATCGGAGCCAGAAAGCCTAGGTTTTTAGTTCCTATCTAGGTTAAGCCATAGAATTGTGTTAACTCTTTGGGTTCACACTTGACATCTTTAGGATGAGAAGAAGGCCTTTCTGCAAAACAGACTAATCCTTAAGACCCTTTTGGATTCTGATGTTGAGATACTTAATAGTATGCCTGTAACTAGTTTATTGAAAATGTAATGGGAATTCTGTATACTGTATTCTTATACATGTTCTAATCCTGAGTTACTATTTCCTTTGCATATCTGACTGCTAATTGGGTGACATTATGAAAGATATTTTACCTGGAAAAATAAAGCCCAACTGTAAATTAAAAGCCTCAAAGAGAGAGAAAAAAAAAAGCTGAAAACTTCCTTTTTTCCCCTCCTTTAAAAGTTAACTTGCCTGTAAGACCTGAAAAAAGAGCCTAACCTGTCTAACCACTTTCTAGGGATCAAGTAAACACTTTTCAAATTACTATACTTTTGAAGCAAAGATATCCCATGGAACTATGTTAACTTGTCTTTACATGCCATATCCGAAACTCTCCAGTAATGTTTTCTAGCATAATAAAATACCATGGGCTATATTATCAACTGACCTATATTTATGGGAAATCCTAAAACTGTAAAACATATATCTTCATTCTTCTGATTTTGTCAATTAACTTTTCAAGATCAGTTATACCAAGATTTCCTGGGTAACATGTCCTATCATTGGTGAACCACACTAGGAATCCACAAAGATCCTAAAGCAAGCTTAGAGCCACAGAGTTATATGCAGGATTAGTTTATGTAAAATAAGAAATTTAACAGTGTTGTGACTGTACTGAAGGAAATATATGGACTACTGAGATCACAGACTCACAAAACTTAATACCAGGGAGATTAACACAAACTCTTAATTTTTCATTTATGGAAAATGGGTTCAAGAGAAATTAAATGATTTGCTCAAGGTATTACCCAGATAATCAGTAGCAGACTTTGAGCTAGAAATCAAGTTTCTTTATTCCCAGTCCAAAGCTCCAAACTGTGCTCTATCTCATTAAAATTATGCAATAAAATGTTTAAATATATTGTTCCAATCAATTCTTTTTAATGTCAATAATCATGTTAGGAGTCTCGGCATGAAAGCATTTGTACTAATATGATTCACTTAATGAGGATGAATCACCCATGAAAATGCCATAGTTCATCACAGAGTTTAGAGACGGTGCTTTCTACGAAGAGGGCACCCAGTAACAACTTGGTAATTAAAATTTGGTGATATCTGAACAATTAATTTTGGAATTCATTTTGCTGACAAATGTCCTTTTACCCCATTCATAGATTCTTCATGAGTCATCCTAGTATTCTGGAGTTTTTCTGGTACAAACAGTTGTCTTTTCTATTCACATAGTTACTTGCTCATAAGAAAATAATAAAATTACCATGTGAAAATTTATACTGAGGTAATAATATAGTAACAAAAAAAGTACCTCAGAGTTGTACAGTGTTTCTACCTTATTCGAAATTCACCATGACACGGAGAGATTAATTCAAAGAAAAACAAGGAGATAATAAGGGCTTCAATACAGAACCTTGTAATGGTTTTTGGCCATAAAGTTATTCTTTATTTCCTATCAAATCTCTAATTGCTATCATGAGTAAGATGGGTCTATTTCTGTTAAAAGTACAAACTTTAAAATTCATACCTGTTTTGAAGATTTCATACTCTACTTACATACCACTTCTTATGAAACATTTATGTTCATGAAATGTATTTAAGAGCAGTAGAGGTGTTAGTTGATGACTGCTCTTTTTTTATTATTTTATTAATCATGTTGTCATGTGTATAAATTTCAATTTTTGATGATAATAATATAAATTTTGAGACCCTATTCTGTTCCAGCCACTGACTTAATAATCATCTTTATTTCTCACAACTACTCTTTTAGATGAGAACACAGAAGATTCAAGAGAAAAAGTAACATGTGCAAAGTAAAAATGCTTCTAAGTGACAGAGTTTGAATTCAAACACAGGTCTGTTTGACTATAACCATACTGACAAAAGACAAATGGACAAAGCTTTGCAGCCTCAAAGGAAACATTTTATTTTCCTTTAATGAACAGAATACACTGCTAGTTTTCTATATGAAAGGTTTTTTTTCTTTTAAATAACCTTTTGTGATTATAGAACCAATCCATGTTCATTGTTTAAAACGAAAAAATATAGGCTGATAAAAGTAAAATCATTATATTTCTACTACTCAAAGATAATCAACATTGAACTCTTAGTGTTTATCTAACTAGATCTTTTTCTGGGCATATATATGATCATAAGTATATACATATACATAAATATATAATACATATATGCATATACATAGAGTATTTGGATTTTTTAATAAAAATGAAATCTGGTACCTACTGGTGGTAAGCTGCTTTTTAAAAAAAGTCAATAATTTCCATGTTTCCATTTTTATAAATTTTCATTTCAAACGATACCCAGTCCAAATTCAAATTTCTTTAGTTGACCCAAAATGTTCTTTGAAACTGGTTTGTTCCAAACCTGAATCTAACCCAGGATAATGAGATGCATTTGGTTATACGTCTCTTAAGTCTTTTTAAACCCAGCAGAGTCAACCTCCTCCACCCCCAGCTTCCCTTAATTTTAAGGCCACTGACTCACTGAAGAGATTAGGCCTGTTATCATGTAGACTATCTCACCCTCTGGATTTATCTGGTTGTTTTCTTGAGGTATAATTTAGCTCGCTTCTCTATCTCTGTTTCCTATAAACTAGATGTTATATTTAATTAAACATCTTTTTCCTTTACTGTAACATAGGTGATGTTCTATACTTAACATCCAAGACACAGTATATGACATACCATTAATGATGCTAAGATCGATGACTAGTTTAGAATAATAATAGTATGATCTCTCTATTTCACTTTTTTCTCCTTGCAACCTGAAAGTAATCTGTGGCTGTTACTTTAACATTATAAGGATGTTTGATTTCACCAATCATTCACCTAAAAATTTTAACACACTTAATCTTTTCCTGAATCAATACTCTGAATTTATGAAATCAAGTTTTCTAATTCTATCACTCTACATTTATTAGCTGGCATTTTTCTATGAGGTAGAGTTTTCCTTTGAGAACTAAAGCTGTGTGGATATCCTGAAATATAGTTCCTACTGAAAAGGAAGAACAAATGTTTAATTTTAATTTGTTCTCTGTTAAAAAAGGCAGATATTTTCATCACCAAAGTTTCTCGATTATGCATTTGTGTCTTTTGTTCACTGAATGTTCCTATCATAAAATACATACTTACAAAAGTTTCTCTTTTATCAATTATTTTTAGAAAATTTTATTTCAATTTCAATTTTCTCTGCTATCCTTGGTCTTATAACAGATAAAACCAGGACACCCATCCCCTAGTTCTTTAAGTATCTAATCCATTTTCTTTTTATTACATATACAAAACCACTTATCAAACCCTAATAATAAAACTAATGCTTCAGTTTTACCTAATAATTTCTATTAACAGGAATTTTTCAATTTTTAGCAAGTGGTTATTCCTAACTTACAGGGGATAAGTAGAATACAAACTTAACTGGTTCTTCCAAATTTATGTTGCGTGTCAACATAGCTTTAGGAAGAGAGTAGAGTCTAAGATTCCTGACAGGTTTGTGGACTAATTAAACCACATTCCAACCACCCATTTTCTTTATACTCCAGGGTTGTTTTTCTTTAGATATACTAAGCTCTAGGAAGTAAGATGTTATGTTTTTATATTACATGAGCTCTGATTTAATAAACTTCATCTAGCACTCAGAAACATCTTATTGAACACAAAGGGAAGAGGGGAAGACTAAAATATGAAGACAGATAAAAAATAACTTTCTCAATTCTAAAATATGTGCTCCCCAATAAACATTAAAATAAAACTGAGTCTTAAGTCAGTCCTCCTTCTAATTATGTTTTTATTTATCTATTGTATACAGTCAGATGAACAGCTCAAAATGCCTAAAGTCATTCTGGGCAAGTTGACAAATATCCTACACATTGAAATGAGAAGTGGGAAGAAGGCCAGATTGCCTAATTGTTACTTGAAAATCTGAGGAGGTGGACAAGCCAAAATCTTTACGGGGATCCAAATTGTAAAATTTCTTCCTTAGGCAGCAAGAGAAAACAAAGGGCCAGATTCTTATTCTGTATAATTTTATAGGATTCCATTGTATCCTCCATTGTTTCTTTCGTGTACTGCCTGAAGGGGAAATATATTGTTATCTATGAGAGAGCTTCCGTAAGAGAGTTACAGAGGATGAGAACATAGCCTCTAGAAGATTAATAGATGATATGTCATTCAGTCTAGAATGGAATTTTCAAATAAACATTTCGGTAACTGTGTACCTAAAAGACCTATGGTCAGGGTCAGGAAGTTTTAGTGACTGAGAGTTAATGAGACAAGCAATACCCCGAACTGATTAAACTGGCTTAGAAAAGAGCATTTGAGGAGGGGCAGGGAAAATGGAGCATTGAGAGAGCACCTATATGGTTTTCACAGAAGTGTGAAGATGAGACTGTCATATCTGTAGGAAGTCTTAGAGAACATTTACTCTAACTCCCTCTTCATTGACAGATGGGGAATCAAGGCACAAAGACTCAGTTAAGTGACTTGCCCCACCCCTTGTCCCAAGATAATACACAGTTAATGACAAAGTCAAAACTAGAATCCATGATATCTTAATTACTGGACTCTCTCTTTAGTTCCACTAAAACAGTATTTTTTTCAACTGGGTCTCTTTATTGTGCAGAGGGGATTATCTATAGATATATATTCTTAGGAAGTCCAAAAAAGCTTTATAAAAAGCTTTTTGTACAACTTTATTGAAGTATATTTTACACATCATAAAGTTCATTTCAAGTATATAATTTAACGAATTTTAGAAAATTTACCAAGTTTTGCAACCGTCACCATAAATCAGTTTTAGAGCATTTTCATCGCTCTATAATATCTCTCATGCTCATTTGCAATCAATCCAGTTCCCACCTCCAATCCCAGGTAACCACTAATCCAGTTTTATGCATTTATATCTTTGCTTTTACTGTACATTTTGTATAAATGGAATCATTCAGTATATCGTCTCTTGTGTCTGGGCTCTTTTTTACTTATAATGTATTTGTGGTTCATCCCTACTGCAACACATATCAGCAGTAAGTTCTTTTTTTATTGCTGAATAATCTAGGCTAGGTTGTGTCTGACTATATCATATTTTGTCTATCCATTCAGTTGATGGATGCAAAATTGTTTCCAATTTTTGATAGCGTTTTTATTTTTATTTTTAACAGTAACACATATAGGTATTTACACTGTGAGTTCACCTCTCATACTTAGATTTCTTTCTGTCACCATATATTTGACCCCCTTTACCTCGTCTACCTCCCCCTTGCCCCCACTTCCTACCCTCTGGTAACCACTAGTCTATAGTCCATGTTCATGAGTCTCTGTTTGCTTGTCCTGTTGATAACAAGTTTTTAATTCTACACTTTCAATTTTTCTTTCATTTTAATGCTATAAAATTGAAAAAAATTATATTTTATATTATCTGGATATCTGGATGATTTTATAACTGAATACTTAAAGGCAGGTTCAGTGCCACAGTTTGTATTTATGCCCAGTATCACTACTCTAGTTGCTCAGGGTTAATGAACGATTTTTATTATTATTAAAACAACTTAGTTTATTATTAAAAAATAGACTTTTAATATGTAAATGAGTCATTTGATTTAGGTGGAAGCCAACTGAGATCTGGTAATGCTGTAGGAAGAATTCAACAAGAGAAAATCAAGGGAAAATTTAATCATATATGTGGCATTGAGTAGCACAGCGTGTAGTACCTCAAGAAGCATGTGTTACAGCAGTCATTTCTATTTTAAATTGTTAATTTGAATGCAAAGGGTTTTGTAACTTGTTATTTAATTTGTTTTAGTTGTATATAAGAGCTACAAGTGTAAAAGCTTATAGCTACTTTGCACATACCCGTTACATTACAATAAAAATTATATGAACATTAAGAATCATAAGAAATTTTTTCCTTAAAAGAAGTCTGTGCTTTACTCAAGCAATACTAAGATATATCTATATAAAATAACTGAAAATAACTGAACCAGACTTTAAAGACTTTCTAATTTTCTCATTTATAAATAAAGAAAAAAGAGGTAACATGACTTGTGTAAAATTATATAACCGGTTAGTGACAAAGCTGGGTCTAAAACACAGGTTCTTCACTGACATGGCTACAAAACATTTATTCCAAGTTGTATATGATTAATCTCATAGAGACTTTGGTCGTTTTATAAATAAGACATCCACTGAGATTGAGACATGAAACAGATTCATATTCTAAATCTTATTTTTTTACTGATGACAAAATAATGATTACAATCCAAACCTATAATTTAGGAGCTAAAATCTAGTACTCACATAGCTGGTGTGAGGAAAAAGGAAAAGATGTTTTAGCTAACCTCAAGAGTCAAGAGGCAGAGTGGTATAACTGAAAAAAGTTTGAGACCAAGGTTCAACCTTTACGTCTGCATCTAACTCTACAAATTTATGCAAGTCACAATGACTCTGATCTTAATTCTCCATTTTTAAAGTAGAGATAAGGAAAGGAGAGTAGGTTAGATGACTTCTAACATTTTCTTTACTCATTTCCATTCAATACATTTTAAGTGTTAAGGGCTCATATATTATAAACTCTTGTCACTAATCAGAATCATGTCAACCTCTGCATTGATTAATAACATTATTGCTGTAATCTGCCCGCACACCTACCCGCTCACCCATCTTATTGTTCACTGTTTCCTAACATGTAATTTATGTTCTATTCAGAAAGATATATTGACTCACTCCGATGTACCTATGGTACATATATTAGGTGCTCAATAAATGTTGAGTGATGCATTAACATGTGAATGAATGTGTATATTCCTATTTTCTGCCATCCACCAGGACTTCTGGCTTATTTCTGCTATAACAATATGTTTTTCTTGATAAGTGCAAAGTAAATGGGCTTTGAATGTCAATTTATTAGTTCTTATGCCTAATAGTTCATTGTACACAGAGACAATACCACATAATTTACATCTAAGTTGTTTCTTATATGTTTGGTTCATTTCTTCAACTATATTATTAAGGCCTTTGAAAACATAAGAGGGTATTCCTTTTGCTTCATTTATTCTTCTTAGTACATCATTAAGTGTTTAAGACTTGATTGTTAATTCCAAATGGTATACCATCTTTTCAAAGGCCTTCAGGAAAGTATCCTCTCCCAAACTTAAATGTCCACAAGAAGCTCAGTCCCCTTGTTTTACTTTCAGAAGAGGTTCTAAGAAATTTCATTATCATTCTTTGAATAATACCCCTATAAAAATTTAAACATCATTATTCAAATACAATATTTCTCTTCCTTACTTTTCTTTTCCCAGTCGAAGAATTGGTTTCTCGTAATTAGTTCTTTTAAACTTGATTCCATGTTTTGTACTTGAAAGTTCTAATACAATTGCTTCCATAAGTTGTACGTACAGTCTTGGACTATGAAGGAGCACAGAGTTCTAATAAAGGTTCTACTACTTGCTAATGTCTTTGGGTAAGTCTCTGAGCATTTCTGGGCTTCTATTGCCCCATATGTAATATCCGCCTTGCCTTAAAAGGATATTATTAGGATTCAATACATTACTATATGAAAGAACTTTACACATTTTAAAGCTCTGTGCAAATATAAGATACTACCTTCCTATTGCTACCAGAACACTAAAAGCATTTTCTTTAAGGTTAAAATGTAAGAGATTCATTGAATAAACACTGAAAAATACATGCATATGAAAGTTGAAAGGAACTATGCTACACAGTGCTAATGTTGATTATTTATCAGTGAGGAAATTATGAGTGATTATTTTTTGCTTTACATTTTCTGCTTCTTTTTCAATAGCAGCTATTGAAAAATTTGAATTTAAAAATTTACTTTAAATAAAATTGAGTATTAAAAAATAACAGCTATCAAATCTGGAGGATATTCTAAAAGAAAATATCAAGCAAACCTTTTATAGTTGATAAAATTAAATTTCGCAGTAGGTTATTAAGTGGCAGAGATTTTAGCTAAGATTTTCAAAGAGGAAAGTTATCAAGAATAATTTTAAGTGTTTCCATTTTTCTAAGGAACTATTATCTTCCATCTCTTTTTCTCTCTGAAGTCTTTCTACTAGATATTAGGATTACTAGTCCTTAAAGAGTATCAAGAAGTGAAAGGTTCACAGTATGGAAAACCTCAGACAGGAAGCTTAATGTTAATATTTTATAAAAGAGACCACAAACTCCTGACTTGGTTATTGTCTTCCACCTATCCCCACTCACCAAGAGCAACTAGCATTAATCTAGTGGATCTTTTGGTGTTCAGAATGTGTTCACAAATCGATTTCCAGCTCAGCTTTTATTTACTGAGGATTCAAATCAGTAGCTTTTTGGTTCCAGCACTGTCTTGTCCTACATATCAGTTTTCCTTTAATATGTTCTCATCATTCCCACTCCTTATCCCTCCTGATTAGTGTCTCTAAGGGATTAAATGAGATGACCATATACACTTTCCTATCCAAACTGGGACACTTTCAGGAGTGAAAGAGGACAATACTAAAAATTGCACTCAGACAACAGGCATACACTAAGACTGTCACAGGCAGTCTTAGTTTATATATAATCACTTTAAAATGAAGCAAAGTGAGGGGCTTAAGAGAGAAGTTTCATGATATCTTAGGTCCTGGCAACTAGAAAGTAGGTCAGTGCTGCCATAGATTTTTTTCATATTGCCTTCCACTTCTCATGGTTGTTAGCGCCTGAATGTGGTTATCATATTAACATTTTATTGGAAATCTATAATTAAATGTGGTGAAGCAAATTTTCTTTGTTTGCTTTTCTTCTTTTTTTAATGTTAAAGGTTCACACGGGGTAGTTGTTTTGCAAAGGAAGGTGGGAATTGCAAAGGTTTTGCTCTAGGCTGTCTTGCATTAAGAGTTATTGTATCTGGCCACTTTTCAAGCAACCAGATATGAAGTAAGTAATGCCCATTTGGATTACAAATCTCATTTTAATATCTTTCAACATAAATAACAGTAACAATAGTCAATATATTTATTTCAAGGCTCCCAAGAGGTGAGAGACATTAGCCACACAGAAATCACACTGTAGAAATGCTAGAGAAAACAATGATCCTATTAAAAATACTCTTTTTAAATGATCTAAAAAGCTTAATTGAATGAAAGCAGTTACATAAAGCTTAGTTTGACAGCTACAATTAACCAAAGCACCAAAAGTAGCAAACATCAGAATAATTTGATTCAGTAAATTCTTAACACTTGGAGAGTCGTAATCATATGACCTAGCTATTGAAATGACTGTATTTGGGGGTTATTACTAAGTCTGGCAAAATCCTATAAACACAACATAGGTAATTAGGTAACATATTCTTTGGGGAGCGTACAGAGCTCTAATATTGACTAAAAGAAGCTCGATATAAAATTCCTAACAAATGCTGTAGGCGTAAAAAATAAAAAATAAGGGATTATAAGCTGACAAGGTCTTTGCAATCTGTAAAATCAACCAAGGGTTGCCTTGTATATATATAAAAAAAAAATTCTAACAAACCCTTCACATCAATCTGAAACTATAAGTGAATGGAGTAAGCTACCTCGAAAGAAAATAAACAGTAATTTCTATTACTCCCAATTCTGTAGTATGATGGGACCATTAATCCGTTGGACCCTGTGATCAATCAGATTAGGCTAGTCTGATGACAGTTCACACCATTTATGTGCGCGGACATAAATAAGACCAAGATCTGGGAATACAAAAAATGAAGGAGAAAAAAAATTAGAAATAAATTTACGGCAAATAAATACATTAAACTATAAAGAGCTATACGGTAGGAAAATAGAGATGAAAGTAGACCAAGTGAACAGCTGAAGTAAATGTGGAAGAATTCAGGATAGTGTAACTTCCACCACAAAGCATAAAATAAATAGTAACACTGTATTATCTTTTAAAGTGTACAAGGCTTTTTTATATATGTTATTTATGTAATTTTGAGAGGTATAAATTATTTCTATTTATTGAAAACTGAGGCTCAGGGAAATTTTCTGACATGGCCAAGATCATTTGAACAGGAAGTAAAATCTAAACTTAAAAATTTAACACAAATCAACAAACATGCCAAAAGAACCCAGTCAAAAAACTTTGCTGTTTACAATATACTGTGGGAAATAACAGAGAAGTGTAAGCTTGCCCTTAAGGAATTTATATCTGGTTGGAAAACAAGCAGCAAAGAGGTGAAAAGCACTGATTCATGATTTGAATAAGAATTCCAGCCAATGACAGAAGAGATGTCACAAGGTAGCACTTGGTTGATTGCCAAATAAATGAAAAATGACTGAGTTTCACAGGGACTCTGAAGAGCATGTCAAAATGAGATGATTCATGGAAACAGTTCCATGGAAGAAATGGGATTTCGGCTAGGATTATATAGTGAGCAAGATACAGAGTCTATAACAGCATGGTCTTCTGAAAGACAGTGACCATGTATCTGTGTCACTTTCATATCTATGTCACAGAACCTCAATAACTATTATTTTGTGAATAAAGATCATTGTCCAGTTAACTGATGAACTGATTAACAACTGAATGTATGAACACTTGAAGAGGAAGTATGGAGCATTTGAGGCAAAGGGAAAGAGCAAAAGTATGTCTAGGAGGATGGTGAGTTCAAACACATTACTGTGCTTTACAGGAGTCTAGGAAATGACTTAGTCAAGGTTATATAGGTAGAGGACGTGGCAGGAGCTAGAATATAGGTCTCCTGACTCCCACTGAGGAACAGATGTGTAAACAGAAAAAAATATTTGCTTTAACCCATTTCCCATTTAGAAGAAAAAAGTGCAGCTTGCTGCCAGCATTAATTTAATTTTACATAAATGCACTCTTTGAGGCTGAAGCAAATCTGATTGGTTTCCAATATAAAAATAAAATATAAAGACTGTTCTTGGAGATATTTCTAAACAGAACTTGTCTCTAATCCTAATGTAACAGAAATGAATGTGATGATCGGTATTTAATATTTTTTTTTCGTGTGGTAAATTTTAAAGCACAGAACGACACAAAACAGAAAATCTAGGATTTAATATTTTCAGGGATCAAGAATTAGTATATGTTATAAATGGAAATACCACTAAAAACATAATGCTACAAAAAGAATGATGTCATTTGTTTCCAAAGGCTATCGATAATAATAATAAAAGAGAAATATTTTGTGGCAGACTTTGGGGATAAGGTTAGGACTGTAATACACGAGTTCTCTCGGGGTAAATTATTGCAGCCCCCAGTGCCGCTGGTAAGTATTCTCTGAGCAGACGGAAAGGGGTTGAATCTAGATAAATTTAAGCAAGAATGCAGGCATCAACACATATCAGAACCATAATGAATTCTGATTGTTTTAAATTCAAACTGAAGTAATCTGGAGCCTCTTCCCATTCCTTTTTTCCATTTAAATCAGCAAATAAACAATGCTTTTTCGTACCTAAGAGCCTCCGTATTTCCTCTGTAACATCATTCTTCTTACAGTTGTCTTAAGCTAAGTCTTCTTCTCTTTTTTGATTATCAGCATAAAAATCACTTCCCTAAACCCTCAGACTAGGTTAAATCACCCTATCATTGCTTATCATTCTATATAATTTACATTACCCTTTTCCTCCTTCACAACACTTATTTTAGTTATTACTTGTTCATTTTCTGCCTTCCCCATTACATTATAAACTCAATGAAGACATGATCCCTGCAGTATGTCCACAATAGCACAAAGAAGCCTGACTAAAGCTCTAGAAGACTTGAGTTTTAGTGCTGGTTGGTTCTGTTAACTTGCTGTGTTATTCTGGCAAGTTACTTAACTTCTCTAGGCCTCCATTGTGAAAAGAGAGGAATTGGATTTGACCAGAGTTTCTTAAACTTCACTAATATATAGGTCCCTTTTAAAGGAAGAAAAAAATCTTACAGACCCGCCAAGGTTGTGTCCTCAAACTACTCAGTGGTCCTATAATCCTAGGTTGAGAAGATTGAGATAAGAAACCATTAAAATGACCTCGAATTGTGAAATTTTAGCTTTATAATAACGTTTTAGATTATTATTGATATAAAAACACATTATTTTTAAATTCTAAAACTCTCAGAGCCTAAGAATATATTCATGGCTCTCCAAGAATCTGTGGATCCCTGTTCGAGAAAGAGATGGTCTCTTTCAGGTCTTAAATTTCATCATTCCAAGAAAACGAATATTTATTTTCCAGAGTACTTTTTAATAAATCATACCCTACACACAGGCTCATTAAACTGAGATTTGGGGGAGAATATAAGGAATTCCACAGTATCAAGGCATCCAGAAAAAAAATCTTTCATTTGAAGAGAGACAGAGTCTCAGGTACTGATTTTGGCAACAGGACGAAAAACATTTGACCTTATGTCAATGTATGTAGCAATGAAAGGCTGATAGAAAGCATTTCTTTGGGCTCAAGTGAAGTGATCTTTTTGATCATATGAAGAAGTCTGTGAGAACATGAATTTAAGAGTGAGCAAAGAACAATAAAATGCAAACAGCCAAATTAAAAAATTGGCAAAGGAACTGAATACACATTTTACCAAGGACACACAGATGTCCAATAGCACATGAAAAGATGCTTAACATCATTAGTCATTAGGGAATTGCAAATCAAAACCACAATGAGATACCACTTAATACCTACAAGGATGACTATCCTGTGACCTGAATTCTATGAAGTAACTCAAATAGGCAAATTCATAGAGACAGAGAATAACAATAACCGTGGGCTGAGAGGAGGCGATGGGGAGTTGTTTGATGGGCAGAGTTTCAGTGTGGGGTGATGGAGAAGTTTTGGATATAGATGGTTGCACAACATTGCAAATGTAATTAATGTCACTAAATTATATGTCTAAAAATGACTAAAATGGCAAATTTTATGTTACATATATTTTACCACAATAAAAAATAGTAAGAGAAGATAGGCAGCTTGTTATTTATCAGTTGGATACCTAAATTGTAAACCTAATGACCTAATAGAGATATAAAATATACAACACATTGTTTTAATAGGCAAACTTGTTCTACAATCAAGGACCTTAAGAATTAACAGTAATAAGTGTATGAATAATCACCTAGTCTACCTGTTTATTTTGGAATTATAAATGTCCCCGTTGCTGGTTTATACCTATCAAGCAGGACAAACTCTAATTCTTTGGCTCAAGTTAATTATTAATTATCCTCAGTGATGAACGTTAAAGGCATTAAGGATAATTGAAAACAGTTGAACTACAAATTGAAATATTCTGATTTCTTATAATTCTTTCTATCTTCTAGTGGAGGTGATAATAAGTGATTAAATAATTATCAAAACCATGGAGAGAAATGTTGAGAGCACAATTGTTCTATATAGTAAGTCCTAAGAGCAGAACTTAATACTATTTCTTTCAATTTTTACTTTACAGTACACAGGCTTTGCAAGTGAAAACAGAGCTTTGTCAGAGCCATTTAGATACTAAAGAATTATTTTTATTTATATTTGTTTGCTTTGTTTTTCAACTTAAGAAGCAAGTGGCATTTGAGGCTGGAAAACCTTGGGATTTTAACACTTCTTTTGTGACATGAATATATGTTTCAGTGGCCTTTCCCAAATGTAACTCAACTATACTGTGGAACAATTATTACTCTTCTTACCTCTTCAGACTTTGGGCCTGAGCCTTTTCAGCAGAGCCAAGAAAGCATTCATACCAGCTGTCACCTTACGTTCTTTGCTATGGTCTTCACTTGCTTTTGATTTGGGCTCCTGACTCTCTTTAAAAACCTTTCCAAGTAAGTAGAAAGAGACAATGCCAGTTTATTTCAGGCTGTTTGGCATTAAACCTCTGACTGGAGAAAGGTGACATCTATTCATAAATATTTATTATGAATATGGTCTTCAGGTTTGTCTTTACTGGACTTCTTACCAAATGCCCAGAGGCCAGGCTCTCAAACTATCTGAATATAAACAAAATGCTTGTTTCCCAGTTGAGACCTAATATGCCAAGATTCCACTCAGACTGCTGATTTATAGGTGATTCTAAATTTCTAAGTGCAGACTATTGTAAGAGTGGTAACACCGCCTATGGTCAGGCAAACAGAACAACTAAAAGAAAATCAACAGCAACCCGAAGAGGAAGCAAACTGGATTAAAACGCCCGTTTCCTTCTCTTTTACCACTTGATTCCATTCACCCTACCTCTCATATTTTAAATTACAAGATAATCTTTTTCAACATAACTTGTATGCATATCATAGTAAACTGGTCACTCTTATAATAATTCTGTGAGACTGAATATTTTGAAAAAATAGACAAATACTTAAAATTAAATGAACTTTTAAGGAGAAATAAAAAAAATCAATCACTCTCTTCCTTCAAGTTCATATTTTCGCAGGATGGCTGTGCTACTATCTTGACACAAAACCCAGGATAACTGTGCAGCTTCCACTGAACATTCAGCTTTGGATATTTGGTTGTCTTGCCCAAGAATCAAATAGCAACTTATTAAATTTTGCATTTCTATGTATCCCATGTAAACAAATACTCTTTCTACCTTAGGGAAAGGGAAGACCAATGACAATCTGCAAGGTGGAAGCTTGGTAATGAAAGAGAAACAAAGACATCTTCCAATGGCCAGATCACAGAAGTTAAAGTCTGCTAACAATGAAGCGTCAACTCTGGCTCTACTTCCTTATTGGAAAGATGAGAAAAATCAGGACTCGCAAAATAGCACTAAGTATAATTGATAATATTCTGGAAATTAGTATAGAGTATATAAAAACATGCATTTGGGAAAACAGTCCTGCAGTTACTTTTCTTGTTAAGAACATTAACCAGAGATGTGTCTGTTGATTTTGTTACAGCTGTAACTTTTCCACTGTATGAAGCATTAAAGTTACAAATTGGCTTGTTGTTTGAGTGGTCTGGAAAAGGTATATTCTGTATCACTGAATTGCTGTAAATTTAAATCCACTTCCTCTAGTTCTCAGCTCATTTTGGCAGAATACTTCTAAGTAAAAGTGTAATAAACTATATTGTTATCCTTCAGAGTTTTTATAACTCCATCTACCATATTTGGGGTGAGGAGGAGGTGGCAAGAACCCATAAGGAAGTAAATGGTATTATGGTGACATTTTGTAACCTTTAGCTAGCCCAGGGACAACTGAAATCATGTGTTTAAGATGGGAAGTGTTACTAAATTTGAGATGACTTTTTGTGGCTTTATTTTTTCTTACACCAGCATCATTAAATGTGTTCATAAATAGATTTCTGATTTTTTTCTAAATCAGTTTTCCTCCATAATATACA
The DNA here is from genome assembly GCF_014176215.1 of Rousettus aegyptiacus. Lineage (NCBI taxonomy): Eukaryota > Metazoa > Chordata > Mammalia > Chiroptera > Pteropodidae > Rousettus > Rousettus aegyptiacus. The sequence goes on along the minus strand of NW_023416307.1, from coordinate 121,840,237 downwards.
ACACAATTCCTTTTTATACAGAAAATAGTCTTTGTAACATTTAAACTAAGAAAAGGTGAGAAACTAGAACACTAATTAATTTTAAGTTAGTACAAAAGATATTTTTGAAAAGTCCTATGATTTCCATTAAATGTCAATTTCCCCAGTTAAGTTCCCTTTTTACAAAAAAATTAATGTTGTAATCAAATTAAAAAAATAATCAAGACAATACAAAGACAAGGTAGTACATGAAAAGGACTAACACACAATGAACATGTCTCTGAATTGTCACAGAAGAAACTGAGAAGACAGATTAAAGAGGAGGAAAGGAATGGTATTAGTACTATATTAAGCCTCTTTATTGGTGACATTTCATTTTATAATTAACCATTCATTCCTTAATATTTATTGAGTAGTTATTATGTATCAAGTATTATGTTGGATGCTGAGGATACATTGGAGAATAGAATATAGCCCTTGCCTTCAAGAGAGTTTACAGTTAGTAATATATTCAGACATTTTAGTAATTTATAATAAGAAGGGAAAGGAATACATCCAGAAACTTTGGCTTGTGGACTTAAATTCTAAAAATTTCCTTTGCATCTTTAATTTTAGTTATTCCTACAAGTTTCTTTGATAAATAAAGCTATACGACTGCCATATCTGTGACTGCTTAGAAAATTAAGTAGTGGAATCGATTTCAATACTTAATCAAATTTCAAGATCGATTTGTCTAGTCTAACCTAATTTGTCTAATGTATGGGAAAACTAAGGGTGGAAGAGGGCAAGTACGTGATGAAGGTCACTTACTTGCCACGTCTTTCTTTCGATAAGCTTTCTTCCAAATAAGATATAATTAGTAGGTATCATAACTAGTGCTTTTATAAATCTATGTTTGTCTGCCACCTTTCTCATTTACCTTTCCTTGATCTCCACTGAGACAATCGTCACATTCACTTCATTACCTTTCTTCCAAACTTAGCAGAAGCAGTGACTTTCCCTAGAGGGCCTGTCTCTTTTCAATGTCTAATCTAAGACTTAACCCCCATATTTCCTCCTTCTCCACTGATTTGCACTCTTCTCTGCTATACTTGCCTCAACTGTCCTATTCACTGGCCCAAACTCTCGGTGGTCTAAAGTCACATCAATCCTCCATTAACAAAAATGGGCAACTACCTATTACTTCCTAAGCTCCCTAAAATATCCATTCCTACCATTATACTTAAGCTATAATCTTAAACAATGACCTCCTCCTTGTAACTGTTAATGGCCTTATGCTCATTTTCATTCTTTTTTTTTTTTTCATTGTCATTTTTCAATACTTCAGTAAAAAAAAAACCCCACACACACAAAAAGTGGGCTTGGGAGTCAGAAGGGGATCAGTTTAAAAAATCCAGATTCCTCCTCTAGCAGTATGACCTTAGGCAACTTACTTAACCATACTAAAATTTATTTACCTGTAAAAGAGGAAAAATTGTAATTCCTACTTTACAGGGTCATTGTGAGAACCAAATAAGATTATATATGTAAAGTTATTAACACAATGCCAGGGACACAAGAGGTACTAGGTATTGTTTTCCTCTTCTTAAAACTCTTCTCATTTGGCATCGGTGATACTATTTCTACTCTCTCATATTCCTTTTTTTTTAATTGAAATATATTTGACATATAACATTGTATAAATTTAAGGTGTATAAAATGTTAATTTAATATGCTTATACATTATAATATGAATGCCTTATAATTCGCCTTTCTATCATGTTACATAATTATCATTTCTACCATATGATCCAGAAATTCCACTTCTGGGTATATACCCAAAGGAAATGAAAACAGGATACTGAAGAGATGCATGCCTTCCCATGTTTATTGCATCATTATTCTCAACAGCCACGATGCAGAAAAAACCTAGTTGCTCATTAATGGATGAACGGATAAAGAAGATATCCATATACACATAGAATGGAATATTATTCAGCCATAAGAAAGGACACCTTGCCTTCTGGGACAACATGGATGGACCTTGAGCACATTATGCTAAGTGAGATAAGTCAAACAAAGAAAGTCCTTTATGATTTTACTTATATGTGGAATCTAAAAAAGCCAAATTTGTAAAAAAAAAAAAAAAAAAAAAAAAGAGTAAAATGGTGGTTTGGGGTGATAAGACAGATGTAATTTAAGGGCATAAACTTGCAATGAGTAGTAAATAAGTCCTAGAGATCTAAACCACAGTATAGTATATATAGACAATAATATTGTATTATAACCATCAAACTTGCTAAGAGACTAGAACTTAACTATTCTAACCACTAAAAGAAACAATTAACAAAATGAAAAAGCAACCTAAGGAATGGGAGAAAATTTTTACAAACCATATATTATATAAGGAGTTAATATGCAAAATATATAAAGAATTCATATAACTCAATAACAACAACAACGAAAATCTCCAAACAATCCATTTTAAAAATGAGCGGAGGAACTAAATAAATGTTTTCCCAAAGAAGACATCCAAATTGACAACTGGCACATGAAAAGTAGTTCAACATCATTAATCATTAGGGAAATGTTAATTAAAAACACAATGAGATATCACCTCACAACTGTCAGAATGCCTATCACCAAGAAGACAAGAAGAGATAACAAGTGTTGGTGAGGATGTGGGAAAAACGGAACCCTTGTACAATGTTGGTGGGAATGTAAATTGGTTCAGCCACTATGGAATATTATATGGAGGTTCCTCAAAATATTAAAAATAGATCTATCTTCTTCTTTTAAACTTTACCTATGTGTTGTTTCTTAAGGCCTTAGGTTTCAATATATTTTTCACTCTATGCTAATGACAGTCAAATCAACATGTCTAGTTCTGACCTCTGAAACAAGGTCCGGTTCCATATCTTCACTCATATCTCTCTAGGATATTTCTACTGAGATACTCCACCTTCACTTCAAATTCAGCAAGTCTAGAATCCAACTCATTTTTCTTTTCTAAAAACAGAGTCCCTCTTCCATATTTAATACCTCTTTCATGCCATACATCAACCAACAGTTCATTTTTTGGTTCTTCTTTCTCTTTCATCTTTTTTATTTTTATTCAGTGATCAAATCTTATAAGTTACCAAAATATCTTTCATATGTCCCTTCCAAACAGAGCTGCTTTTGTCATAGCACTTCCCTATTCCCAAATCTTTAAGTTCCCCCAATGCCTTCTAGACAAAGATCGAATTCCTCACTCCAGTCTTTGTATCCAAATTTGGTCTTTTTCCTCTCTCCATGTGACCTCCCACTCATTCTAGAGTACAACATGATCATCGATATCTTGAAATTCTTTCCCAATGATGTACCTCCTGTTTAAAATTTCCATCTTCTTCCTTCTCATTTATCCATATCCTTACATTCAGGGTTCAGTTCAGGTGTAACTATTCATGAAACAACTACTGACTATTCCAGCCCTGCAATGAACTTTTACTACATGTTTTTCCTCAATCACACGCTGCCCAGCTCTAGTGTTTAATTCTTTCAAGTATTGTCTATCTCCTTGAGATAAAACTGAGAGCAAGAATATCTCAATTCTATTTTGTCTAGAACAATACTGGATATATAAAAGCAGTTCAATGATACTTGTTTAATAAATAACATACATATAGGAGCCCCCAAAATCTCAGAACAAATAACTATTCTAGCCTTTTACCTGACTTACAAGCCTGGCTTCAAATGCTATAGAAATTTGAAAAGCTATAACCAGTCTGTGAACTGAATATTCCTCATCTCCAAATTATATAAGTAAAAAGTGGCTGATAAGGTACCCATGTGTTTTTATAGATTCGTTTTTGACATTTGAAAAAAAACCTTATGCAAAGATTACATCTAAAAATTTGTAAATACATACTATATCATGAAAATTCTTTTCTTAAAATAATTCAATTTTGTACCATGCTTTGCATCTCTAGTTGGTAAATTTTAAAATAATATTTAAGCAAGACTACTAAAAATACCACATTTAATTAGTAGAAATAAAAGTATATCTGAATCATTTAATTTCAAATGCATTATAATGTTATTACTTGGATTACATAGCACTAGGAATACCCAAGAGATAGTATCTGTTCTTAAGAAGCTCACACCATAAAACTAATTAATTATAAAGAAACAATAATATGATATGATATTTGGTACATTCCAGTCATAAACCCGGTGCTGTGAGGAGGACACTGAACAGTCTGGTGGGGCCAAACCATAATATTTGTGGTAGCAAATGAAGGTGGTAAGACCAAGGAGGTAGGCTGAGGCGGACCACAAAGTCTTCAACACTCTCTGAAAAAGAGGTGAACTGTACACGCAGTGTTTTGGAAAGAAAATTCTCTCAACTTGGAGGACGAAATGAAAATGGTAGATTGTTGAGTCAGAGAGATAATTTGTAATAATTCAAGTGAGGAATAAGGAAAATCTGAACTTAAAAAAAAATCAATGTAAATTAAAAAGTTGGAAAAACAAAGTTATAGCAGCAATCAGTATGTTCATAAATGGATAAATTTTTTCCCTCACCACTTTTGGCACCAGGTAGCAGAAATGTACAAAAAATCTATTCTTCTGAGACTCTTGCTATTGCTCTTACTTTTACGCCAAAGTCCAATGGATAAAAATAGTTACTCCATATATATTGAGAACACAATATATATTGTGTGGGCAACTTTTTTCTAACTTTTGTTATTACTTAGGGTGAAAGTCAAGTGACTACACCATATTCCAACTACTGTTCATCCCAGGTCAGTTACTCTCTAAAAGGATGTGAACTTAAAGGATGTCAGTCTGCTTCTGTTAGACACAGAGGCATCATAATTTTAAAAGTGTGACTGTGTCCACTAAGCACTTTCTATAGTGAATATGTGGTAGGATACAGATCTGTTACATCTCACCCTTTTCATGTTGGTGCATAAAATAAAATTTAAAAACTCAACTAACATATACAATAAAGGAGCTTAATGCTTTTCCTGAACAAAGATATTAAAAACATATTAAATAGTTTCAGAGATTCTTTGAAAATATGTCATATCATACAGACAAGAATTTAAGCAAATTATTTTGTATTATTGGGTGGCAATATATTATTGTGCAGCCTTAAACTAAAATAACTAAAGGAAGAATTATCTAATTAAACAAATGGCTACTGTCCCAGAAGGAAGTCACTCAGGTATGTTCCTATAAATCTTTAAATTACTGAAAACACATAATCACCATTAAGGAAATAAAGATCAGTAGGTCCAAAAGGCAAATATCACATTCAGCTCTGCTTTCATTGGTAATGTGAAAGTAGAGTCTAAGGAATAAAAATGTACATTTCTCTAAAGCAATAGATAGATGATAGATAGATAGATAGATAGATAGATAGATAGATAGATAGATAGATATTCAAGACACATTTCCAACAACACATCTTTGAAAATACATTAGTGTGTGCTAGAATATATTATCAATCCTGATGGCAAAATGTAATGCCCGTGTACTTAGCATAATGGAACAGCTTCTGCTCAAATTCCAATCTCTTAAAGAATGACTTGGATTGGCCACTAAGTGAGTGGACCACTGTTAGGGTGCACGGGTGACTTTTAGCTTGAGTGGGAGAGAATAAGTTACTTGTCCTCTGTTTTGATTTCATTCGGAAAAGATAAACATTAAAGGCAATTATAGGAAGACCTTAAAGATATATAATGATATAAAATTTATCCAAGCCCTTTATGTATTTGATCTTCCTTGATCCTCACCATTAGTGTCTTAACATATAAGAAAATTGAAGTCCAGAGTTTTTAAGAGATTGCCAATTAACAGAAGAGAAGAGATTACAACCCAGGTGTCCTGACTCCCAAAGCAGCAACTTTCTCTGGAATTACATAGTTAGGACTCTTTCAAAGTATAACTGGAGGTCAGTGTTGGTAAAACATTGATTATTAAACATCTCTATAGTAAAATCATTTCCATGATTTGTATGCAATTATTATAATACTTCCTGAGTAATACTTCTTGTATTTCCAGTGAAAGTAACAAAAAATATTTGGTGGTTTATTAGTCATGCAAGATTTCTCGGGATTTTCAAAACAGATTGATTAAAAAAAAATTAGGTCTTGTCAATTGTATTCATACTTCAGTGGTTACTTCTGCACACAAAAGTGCTCTCAATTTTACAACATTATCTGGAAGAAGTTCAACAACACATTGTTAATACTCTACTCCTACAAAATAATTTTAAAGCTCCATGGGAATTTAGATTTGCACGAGTTATTAGGATGTGACCTTTCCCTTAGATTTCTTATTTTAGGATTGACTTAACATGGTATTTCCCCAGTGGGAGCTGTTGTACTTCCTTCGCAGATAAGAAAAATAGCAATCACAAATTATAGTGAGTAAACTTAGGGAAACATATATTTCTGTGATGCTGATGAAACTGAAATCATAAAAGGAGACCACACTACATGTTCCTTGGATTTGAGGGGAAAGCCATGGGGCTTGTTAACAAAAGAAAAAAGTTATGCCATTATGGTATTTCCCTGAAATTTATTCCTAATTGTTTCTTGTCCCAGTTACCAAGTCTTATGACTTTTAAAGATTATTAAAGATGTTTACGTCACTAAATTTCCTATGTCCTGTCTACTGGGAGTATAAAAGGTTAAAAATATCAAACTTTTAATAATTTAAATGATTTCAGATCACAGGATCTGAACTGAAGGACAAGGAGTTCATGAGAGTAAAGAAAAAAATTAGAATTAACATGAAAAAGATCACAGTTGCTTCACTTTTTGTTCCATGGAATAACAGTGGCTTCCAATTATTCATCTCTTACTATATGATACTGTGGTAGAATTTGTGAACATTACTTGAACATATGAGTTATTAGAAACATCCAAAGAATCAACCACGCTACAGCTCAAACGATAGAGCTAATTATCGGCAATTTTCGAAAAAGGCAAACGAAGTTGTGGAAGGGGAGACAATAGAGTCACATACATTTTTCCTAACTAGTCTAACTAGGTGCCAAAATCAATAACTTTATGTAGTATTAATTAATGAAACATTAAAATTTAAAAATTATGAAGAGTAAAAAAAATTTTCTCTTATAAGAATAAAAATATGAGTTAAAATTGAGTAATCATCAAAAGTAATTTTTTGTATGCTCTATTATCAGATATACTTGTAGATTAGGTTTTATTAAAATTACTACTTGAGGACACTGTTTTATTTAAATTATTACTCAATAATCTCAAATAATCAAACCCCTCCCCATACTATGGATTCTGTATTTTAACGGCTAATTCACAGTCTCTACATTACAGAAGTTTTTCTTTCAGTAATTTTTAGGAATTAACCCTCTATATTTATAGTTGTGGCTGACATTTTTAAGTATAGTGCCCACATTGGTGGACTTATCATTTTTCCATAAAATAGTATATAGTTTAGACACAGCTGGGTTTTAAAACATTATTTTTGATTTGAAAGAGAATTTAGAAATCATTAACACAATCACTTAATTTTATACATTGAGGGTCAAGGGACAGCAATGCGTTTACTTCCTCAAATACTACATAGACATATAAAAATGTGTATAGAACTGGAAGGCAACTTGTAGAAATCAAAATAGTTTCAATAAGAATGTTAAAATTATATTTTTCTTTAAAATTACCTTTATTGTTGTTATTGCATTGCTTATTTGATATTAAAAATATAACACGGTACTATAGTTAATCTCTCTATATTAAGCCATTAACTGAAACTTAACCCCCAAATGAAAATTTAGAATAAAAAGAAGACAATTAGCCATATATTTCCTATTTATTGTAATACTTAATCATATAATTTTGTATCTTAAAATTTTCTATTATCATTATGTCTTGATTCTAAAATTAATATTCCCCTCATATATTCAAACCACAAATTTAAAATATTTATCTTTTTTAAAAAAAACTAGTTTGTCTTCACCTCTCTGGAAGTCCTATTTGTTAAACCTGCATTTTCAAAAGCAGTCATTCCTTTCTAACAACTAGCAACATGTGGACTTAAAGGCCATGAGGCACCCGCAGCACAGTCTTTACATTTTATTTAAATTTGGCATAGCCTTAGGAAATTATTTGCAACTTCCCTGCAATTAAGAAGATTTTTTCCCTAATGCCCCCTAAAAAACACAAACAAATAAACAAACAAAACCCACACACACCAAAAAACCCATATTATTCTGATAACTAAACAATTGATAAAACTCTTCACTCTCTACCTGCATTACACTATAACATGCACGAAGCCACGCCTAAAAGATAACAGATTGAAATGAATAGAAATCATTTAAATGTATGCTTTGGAAATACATCTTTGTTCGTTCTGCTATTAGTATACTCTCAGAGAAATTTCAAATGTTACAAATAATGCAAGAGTAATACAGCTGCTCAAATTCTTTAATATAGAAACTTCTCTTTCAGCAATTTAGCTGTAAAAAATGATTTTTAAAAAGTGAAATATGTGCAGGAAGATATTCAATATATGTAATGGTATCAGAATTAACAGTAATTATATAACAATAAAAAACTAGAAAACACCTATAAAAACTGGCTTAGTAAATTATGTGGTATCACTAAGATGGACTATTATATTGCCATTATGAGAAATCTGAACGTGAGGTAGAAACAAAGAAAGATTTATATGATCTAACAGTGAAAGAAGCAAAAATGCTACGTATACCATAACTGTTAGTAAGGAAAAAATGCGTACACACTAACAAGAACTGGAAGAAACTATACAGAAGAATGGTAGTTTATAAGTGATTGTGGCCTTTTTATTTGAAAAAATATGTTCACAGCTTTTCAGTAATAAAAATGTCTTAAAAGAATTTAATGTAAAATGAAACAAACCCAATGGCTAAAATTCAGAAGCAAAGTCATTTGCCTAGTTTCTAATCTTATTTCTAAATGTACCACCTACCCGCCTTTAAGGTTTTAAAAGGAAACATTATCTAGTTTCCAATCCTGAAGTCCTGAATTCATATGTAGCAGTATAATTAGGCAGAGAGTTTATTTACACAGGGCAGGACTGAACTTTGCATGTGAGCACATACAGAAAATGATAAAGATCGTTGTGTCCTAATAGTAATTTACAGAATTGTGATTTGCTCCACCCAGTATACTTATAATTGAATTCCTCAGCCATAAAATCGTCAGAACCAAACAAGTTCAGATATCTTTTATCTAAACCCTATTTTCTCCCTTACCATCAGTTAATGTATTTCTTATGGGGCTTTTCTTCTTTTTATAGATTCATTTGTCTTAGTTATAAATTAACCCCACAAACAACTCTCCCAGCCACTCAAGCTCTACTGTTTCCTATGTACCGGGTTTCTTTTTACTTGCACAATTTATGATACAAGGGCAATTTAAACTGCCACTTGGTAAAGGATGTCCAGGGAATTATCTCTAGATTAAAAAAAAAAAAGATTCCGAAGCATAAATGCCCACAGGCAGAGATTCTCCTTAAAGCTGAGCACCCTAGCAAAGAAGTAAAATGTAATCACTGAAGACTTCTGTCATTTCTTTTTTACATTAAAAAAAAAAATGTAGTAAAATATATATAACATAAAGATTTACCATTTTAACCATTTTTAACTGCACAGTTCTGTGGCATTAAGTATATTCACAGTGTAACCATCACCACCATCCACCTCCAGAACTTTTTCATCTTCCCAAATTGAAGCTATACCCACTAAACACTAATTCTTCATTCCCTCACCCTCGGCCTCTGGTAACCACCATTTTACTTTCTGTCTATGAATTTGACTACTCTAGTTACATCTTCTGTTATTTCTTGTTTCACTTAAAGTCTGTGAACTAGTGTAATTTACTAAATTGGTTGAATACACAAAAGAGTTGTCAGTAAAAAATATATATATATGAAAGAATTCCTAACTAGCATTTTTTTTTTTATGCCCAAACACTTGAATTCAGACCAAATATCATTTTCAGATGCCAAAGTACATACCTGCCCCTTACTTCATCTTTCATGAGCTTGGTCTTTTGATTTTAAGTGGCTTTAGGTTTAGCTAAACTTAAACTGATTTCCTAAGCAAACTTAATGCTGCTATTGATTTTTAAGAATCAAAGTTCCCTTAATACTGCTTGTATTCACTGAATTCCCACACATTTTATCTAAAAATGATATAATCTTGGGCAATGAAGACTGGTGGACCAAGAGATCACTAGTGAGATCAAAATACTTTCACAGTTTTGATCTGAACATTCAAGTCATACACTGATTATCACCAGGTGAAAACTTTGCTAAGAGATGGTTCCAAAGGAGGCGGAGCCTTGTGGAATTTTCCCTTATACAGGTCCTCTAGGGGACTGGAAGTAACTGGCTGAAGTATTAAGTGGCAACCAAACTTCTGGCGGTAAGGATGGCAGTGTGTATTGTATGGATAGGATCAAGAAACACAGCTCAACGAGTACCCTTGATGAAAATGATGATGTGCAAACCAAGAGAAACTTACTCTATAAATCAGTGACAATCTGATAAGAAGGATTATTTGGTGACTCCAATGTTACTTTGAAAGAACATTTAAATTATTTTCAAATAATTTGAGGCTTACAGAAAAGTTGCAAAGATAGTAGAAAGGGTTTCCATGTACCTTTCACCTAGCTTCCCCTACTGTTACATTACATATTACAACCATAATACAGTGATCAAAACTTATAAATTAGCACTGGCACAATACCATAAACCACTTCGCTTGGATTTCACCAGTTTTTCCATGAATGTACTTTCTCAGTTCCAGAATCCAATCCAGGATCCCACATTGCATATAGTTGCCATGTCCCTTTATTCTCCTCCAAACATTTGGTAGTTTCTTAGTCCTTTTTCTAAAACAGCTTTATTGAAGTATATATGATATACGAAACACTGCACATATTTAATGTATAGTTCCTCAAACTTTACTTGTCTTTTATGCTCCTGATACTGTTGAAGAATGCTGATCAGGTATTTTGTAGAATGTCTTTCTATTTAGGTTTGTCTAAGGTTTTCTCATGATTCAATTGATATTATGGATTTTTTTGGGAGAACACCAAAGGCATGATGTGATCTTTTCAGGACAATTTATCTGGAGGTATATGAGTTGATATGTCTTATTACTGTTGATATTAACCTTGATCACTTGGTTAAGGTGGTGTCTGCCTGGATTCTCCACTGCAAAGATACAAATTATCCCTTTGTAATTAATAAATATTTGAGGGGAGATACTTTGAGGCTATGTACATATTCTGCTTCTCCTTATACTTTAACCAATTTTACTATTCATCTTGCCTGCAGCAATTATTACTGTGGTTCTTTAATGGCAATTTTCTATTTCTCTCATCCCTTTTATGTTTATTAATTTAAAGTCATCTGTAAGGAAAAGTTCTCTTTCCATTTGTTTATTTATCCAGCATTTATTTATATCAGTATGAAATCTAATATATATTTTTTTTATTTGGAGGACTATACTGATTTTATACTAATGTTTTATTTGGAGGGCTATATAAGTAGTTATTTATTTTATTATTCAAATTATTCCAGCTTTGGCCATTGGAAGCTGGAACAATTTGAGTACTAAAATAAGTAAGTATAGGCTTGCATTATAACTCCCCAAATGAAACACATATCATGAGTATTGGATAGTGAAGCTACTCGCTCCTTTGTAACCAGGAATCCTGGTTGCATGGCTTTATGGAACCAAGCAAGACATTTTAATTTTTATCTCGATTTAATTGTAAGTATCACAGGAACCTAAAATAATATACTTGTATTTGAGACATTTCTAAGGATATGAGCTATTATTCAACTTCTAGGTCACTTTCCTATCTTTGTTTTGTCTTAGACAAATATATTACTGTGTTCTCCCTCAAATGACTGGTAAATTATGCCGTAGAAAGTATTCTGATAGTCAAAATAAAAGCTCTCAGAGAAATTGTATAATACTATGAAGAATTCAAATATTCTTTTTAAAGAGGTACTTTTAAATACAAATTTAGCATAATAAATTCTGAGTTTACCTACCGTTAAATGACAACTTTTGTTTGAGAAAATGGACTTCTTGTTTATCTGTGGTTTAGAATAGGCTTCTTCAAATCTGAACAATTAAAAAGAAAGAAAACATTTAATATGCACACATATTCAAAATTCCTAGACAACCTAGGCTTCCCAAAGTGTACAAGAACAAATAAATTTATTTTTTCTGTTGGATTTCATTCTGAATGTTTGCTTTCCCTGAGCTTATTTTTGGATTCTCTAGAAGTAAACCAACAGGCTACCAACTGACTCATAAATCATGCAGGGCTGTAGAATCTTCCTAGAGAGATGTGTATTAGATTTATTTCACCTACTTTCCTAGTTCTGTCACTGATCGTGAGTTATGGTCCTCTATCTCATTCATCTTTTACATCAAATTAATAATGACACCTATATTACCATACAGACTTAAGAAAAACTTATGTTAAAAGGATTAATAAACTCAAAAGATAGATGTTTGATCAAAGTTATACATAGTAAAGACGATATTAAAATATAACCTCCTTCTACATGGCACATGGCTGTTAAACCTAAGGTAAAGTACAGTGATGTGTTACAACTATTTAGGGACAGTAGATGCTGCACATTCCATGTGAAGCAGATTTTTAAAAGGAAGACCCAGAGAGCACATTATCTATGTAAATGTGCCAAAGGTCTTGGGCTACACATCCTTGGCTCTTATGAAGGGATTCTAGAATAGCTGTGCATTCCCTAAAGACAAAACAACATCTACTGCCAAAAGCTTTATCATCAGGGCCTTAACAGTCCCAATATCCAGACTCAATGTTCTGCAGTCTAACCTACAAAAAATTCTAAATTTTTTTCCTTTTAAATTCTTCTTAATTTTTAATTAATCCTTTTCAATTTGGAATCTGCAAAAACTATTGTTATCCATGCATGACATAAAAGTAGTGGATTATGAATATAAAAATTTTCCCCATTTTGTTGTTTCTAATATGAAAGAATATAAACTAAAGCCAATGTATTTCTTTTGATTATTTGTTTCTCTAGCATTATCTAGTACTTTTGTTTGGAGATGGAAAACCTCTTAATGTAGACTCAATATCAATAATAAAGTAACAATTTATTTTCAGAATAAGGCATATTATTCTATAGAAAGAGCTAATTTGTCAGTATTTTACAACTGGATGTTTTGTTTTCTGACTACCTACTCACCTATATCACAGCAATTTATGTAAACACTCTCTAATTTGTCATCAACACAAAAGCAGTATCCACACCAAAACTGTTCATTATGTATAACATACATAACACATGAGAAACAACTTTATTTATAATGAATTATCACTTTGATTTTTTTAATAAGTCAACTAAAAAAAGGCTTAAATATGTGAAAGCAATAAGAAAGAATATTAATAAAACAAAATCTCTATCTGAAAAACGAAAGAATACTGACTTCAGGTTAAGATTGTTATACTATCTTTCCTTGACACTCATCCCAATTTCCCTTTGAAATACATATGAATTCCTTAAGAAATACTGAAAATAAAGAAGAAAAAAAGTAAAGATTTCTGGAAACTGCTATCTATTCCTTGCTTATAGCCCTAAGAGTTGGCTCAAACAGAAAACTGGGCCGGCTCCCATGATTTTCAGAGGCAGACAGAATTCTATAACCTTTCCCAAAACCCCCTCCCATGGTAAAATTCATAATCTTCTTTTCCTAGCTATTCAGTATTGCACTGTACCATAGAAGGTATTGTTTCCAGACATAAATTTTATTTATATATAATATATATTTATATTTTTCTCATATTCATATTTTATTACATTTATATATTTCATTCAGATGTTTTTATAAATATATAATTTATTCATTAAATTAATATTAATACAGTTAATAAAATATAACTGTAATCACATTTGATAATTATAATTTATACATGTTAATCATATACTTGTTAATATTAATTACATTGATATTAATTTTATAAGTATACTAAAATATTATAAAATATACTATAAAGTATAGTATTTATTTTATTATAAGGCAGAAACAAGATCCATTCTGGGGGCAATAAATATCAAGGATTACAGTTTTTTCATGTTATTCATCTGGTCAAGTTAAATTCAATTGGTTTAGATCATAAATCCTTCTACTCACCCCCATAAGTCAGAGAACTAGGCTGTGAAGATAGCAAACAAGGCCTTCAACATTTCAACAGAACCTACATTAGATAGGGGCTGTTCATATCTAGTTATCCAACTTTTTTATTTCTGAAATGGGATTTTCACTAGACTCTAAGCAGATAATAATGCAGCCAAAGGGCAACTTAGTCAGACTAATTTGTCTGAAATGGCATAAATGGTAAAGGTTGACGTAAGCAATAAAAAAATAATTAACAATGGAAATGAATGAAAGCTTATCAAAGAATTACTTCCCTCAAAAGCTCTGGGCCTAGATAATTTTATAGATGAATTTTTTTCACATTTTCAAGGAAGAGATAATTTTCTTGCTATATAAACTGTTTCTGAGTAGAAAAAGTTCAGTAACCAAAGTAGTTTTTTAAAAGCGACATAATATTGATATTAAAAACTAACAAGAACAATGAGAAAAATAGCAATCCTACTTATTAATATTAACTTAAAATTATAAATAAAATGATAATCAAAAAAATCAATAATATATTGAAAGAAGAAACCATCATAATCAAGTTGGATTTATCACAGAAAGGCAAAGATGATTTAATATTAGAAAACCTAATAATGTGTCACAGCACTAGGTCAAATTTTAAAAGAAACCACATGATTATTTCAAAAATGCAAAAAAAATATTCAAAATTCAACATCCACTCTTGACAATATTTCTTTAACAAACTAAGCAGCTTCAACAGGAATATTTATCTCAAACTTACAACCAGTATCATCTTAACTGCAAAATAGCAGCATTTCCCCAAATGTGTTCTATAACTAGTTCCATAAGATTTTTCTAACAGAAGAACTTCCACTCTAAAATACATTTACATATGTTTTTCATTTTTGGAGACTGATAAAGTAAATTAACATTGTTTATAGTCTGTAGGCCCTAAATTTAAAAAAAATTTAGGTATTGACAATAATAATCTGCTTCACTGTTTAATTTACTAGTTCTCAAACTTATTTGAACAGTCATTTCTTCACTTTCCATTATTTCACTCCTCAGCCCACTTCACTGTGGTTTGTCACCTATCTTTCGACAGAAACTCAAGCAATACTGACAAGTTGTCTCCTTGCCAAAGCCATTAGACTTTTCTTGATTTTTATTCTATTTATCCAATGGTATGCTGGTAAATGTTTAACAACAGTTCCCCTTGTAGGGAAAAAATACTCTGATTTGTAGTGGTTGCCAATTTCTGTGGTGTAAATACTCCCACTATGGTTGATTTCAGGCTATCAATGTGTTGTCATGGAGAGCAGAGTGGGAAAGAGCTAGTACAGTAGCATACAACAGTATACAGTATTTTCTCTATATAGTTAAAATCAATATGAACACCTCAAAAGTGTGTTTATTACCTTTGTTTTTAACATAACTTGTTTAACTGCATTATTAACTGCATTATTAATTTGTGCTTCTTTAATTCTTCTGTGGATAACAATCAGCTCCCAAAAATCCTGAAAATTTCACAATTGACTTTCACAAGTTGGTATGAGCTGGCTTCAGCACACCTCTCTCTTCCTCTTTAGCATGTGACATTATGTCCATCATCTATTATTAAAAGTCTCCTCCCCTAGCTACTCAGAGACCAATTTCTCTGAATTCTTATCCTACCATAGGACTACTATTTTTGTTCCTTTTCTTGGTACCTCTTCTTTATGAGCCCTTCTATTTTGTGTGCTCTGCAAGTTCCTTCTTGGCCTCTTTTACCCATAAACACACTTACTTACTTGTAGCTCCCAAACCTTTATGTCTAACTACAAGTCTCCTCTCAAAAATTCTAAATCTGTATTTCTTACTTTCTTTTGAACACCCATACCTGAGGTTCTTCAGGAACCTCAAATTCAACATTATCCAAACTGACTTCTCCCTCTGAAGAATTAAAGAAGCACAATTCAACACATAATTGGATATTCTTCGTTCCCTGCAAGATTAAATGGAATTCTATCCTCTACTCACTCGTCCTTCAAAATACGTTAAAGATTCAATTCATAACCACAAGCAAACCTTCCTTTTTCAAACTTTTCCTCCCATATCCCTTTTCTCCTTCCCTCTAATTTTTTTACACTCTACTCTCCAAAGCGTCTCCTTCTCCAAAAGTGCTCCCAACTAAACACTTTCTCCATTCTTAGCCTAGTAATTCCATAATCTCTCCCTCTTCCTCTTTTTCCCAGCATTTTATTATGTACATCAATTTAAATCTCCAGTTTTCCATGACCAGTCCCTCTCCACTCATTCTCTAATACTTCACAAAAATCTTTAGCGGACAGAGGAAAGTGAAAGTATATGAATACTCCCAAATGACTAATTTTTATCGCATCTAACTAAATACATGGATCTGTCACCGCCCTCCCCTCCTCAAAATTACTAATTGGTTCCATTAGTGGCCGGACTTAAGACGGACCGATTATAGTCTTCCCTAGATTTTACAATGGTCATACAAAATTTGCTATTAAATTGACCTCTATATCCTGGGATTACAAAATAAAATGACTTCAGGTTGACAGGAATTTAAGAGAGAAAAAATGGAAATAAAGAATCTCCTAACAGAAGTTGGTATTAAGTGACGGTAGAGTTACTGAATATGAGTTGAAGATTTGGTGCTCTAATTTACCTTGTACAAGTAACAAAAATAAGTACTTTCAAGTTGCTCACCACTTACAAGACACATAAACTGATTTGCAGTGAACCAGAACAACTAAAAGTTTAGATCTAATCATGATTATACCTGAATACGGTTATACTTCTGTAAATCTGATCGTTAAGTGTAGAAAGGTGGTAGAGTATAGACATCTCATTCCTTGGCAAGTTAAATATTGGGAAATTAGGCTCTTACTAAAGAATGCAAGACAGGGTACTGGGTTCAGGTTGCTTGGGTTAAATCCTAGTTTTATCACTTGGCAGCTTATTTTTATCTTTGTACTTGTTTCTTCATCTGCGAGACAGATAATAGTATACACCTTACATGATTGTTGGGAGAATAAAATGAGATAACATATGTAATGTGCTTAAAATAGAGCCTGATACAGAATAAGTGCTCAATAAATATTAACTATTACTATTAAGAGCTAAGTTACTTTTTTGGTGCTTGAGAAAATTAAGGAAGAGTCCTTTGGAAGGGTGGTTAAATGACATTTTGGCTAAGAATTTAAACCATGTAGTAGACTAAAGGAAAGAAAGCATTCTATGAACATGAAATTGTATGGTTATATTTATAAATCCATTATCAACTAAGTTATCCTAATGATTAATGTTACTCTAAAAAGTTAGAATAGATATTTAGGATTAGGAAGTAGAATGAGACTGTAGATGTGAAATGAAAGCGACAATTATTTGCTGAGCAGAATCTGATATTTGTTAGCAGTGTTCTAGGCACTGGGGATAAAGAATTAACAAAACGGACAACTATTCCAGCTCTTCTGTAATTGCACATAAACAGATATAATTAGATGCTAAAGGATCATATGATATATCTGTTGTTTGGGAAAAAAGGATTGAAATTAAGGTTGTTAAAGATAAATAGGAGTTATTTCAACAAGTCACTATACTATACCAGGATTCATGAGTTAAGGTCTATTTGTCCCCTTTTCTCAATTTGAGGGTTAGTGATTCAACAATTTTTAAAAAAATCAATCAAAATCCATTTATAAATTATAATCAATTTTATTTAGTCTCAGAAAGAGGAACATAAACATTTTGTTCACGTTAAATTCAGAATAAAAACATCCCTAATGTAAGCATGATGACTATAACTGATAGCACTGTATTGTATAACTTAAATTTGCATAGAGAGTAGAAATTAAATGTTCTTACCAAAAAACAAAAAAGGAAAGAAAGAAAAAAGAAATATGTGAGGCAATAGATGTATTATGTGTTAATTACTTAGATGTAGAGAATCCTTTCGCAATGTATATACATATATCAAATATCCACGATATGTACTTCAAATATCGTATAATTTTGTGTCAATTATATCTTGACCAAAAAAATCACTACTTCCTTATTTAATTAGCAGATAAAAATATATTTCATTTCTATATTGTAGTTAGAGACCTAGCCAAAGAGAGAGAAGCTGGAAATTGGGAAACAGAAAAAAAAGAGTCATCACAGGAAGAGAAACAGAGGCAGAGAAAGAAGGAAAAAAAGAGAATACGAGAAACACCATGAATGAAAAAAAGGTGGTAAAGGGAGGGAATTAAGTATTACAGCTAGAGCAAAATCAAGGGGTATAGAGAAGGAAGGAGGGAGGAAGAAAGGAAGGCCTAGAAATTCAGATTAGTCAGAGGTAATAACTTTTGATATTTAAGTTCATGCATTCACTTTGGATATAAGCATCAGAATCATCTTGGTATTTTAAATACTGTGTAGAAATTAATAAGCCACGAAAATTATTTAGCCAAAAAATTTCACATTTGTAATTATACATACATGATACCTTCAGTAAACTATCTATGCTTTTCTTTAAACTCACATTTTCCTACTCCTGTTCATACTATTTTTCCATTTGAAAGGCTTTGTCCACCATTACCCTACATTCAATGAAGAATATTCGATATCTACTGTGAATCTTATATACCAGGCACTGATCTAGGGACAATTCAAAATTTTACACATATTCTAATGAAAAATATAAGTTGTTTTAATAATATATGATGAAAATGGGTTATTTAGTAAAATATTCTACTAGAAGTGAAATGAATTTTTCTTCTTCAGCTAATCTTTTTCTTTGCTTGATACCATAAGCACTAAAATAATCCTTAATGAAAATAATGTCCCTTATTTAATTCCTCCAATATATAGTGAGGGTTTCAATCCTACAGGAATCTAAGTCTTTCATGTCTTCCAAGTGCAATTAATCCGTGACAATTCTAGTTGCTAAATGTTGACAATAACAGTTTTAAGCTTACAATAACTAAGTCAAATATGGTGAATAATAAAAGCTATGTGAACTTTCACCGACATCAAAATGGAATCACAAAGACATTCCCAAAAAGGCTAGTCATGCCTGGTCTTGATCAACAACATTACATCACAGGAACAAGAACAAATGACTTAAAGATCAGCAGCGTGACTGTGATTTACGTAACTCACTTCTGCAGAAATTTGCATTACTTGCGAAAAATATCACGTGGAAGAGGAACTTACTACAAATATTAAAACTAGAAATAAATGTTGGCTGAGAAGGCATTAAACAGTACTTTCTTTAAAAAGAACTATGGAACTAACTGTATAGATATGTTTAAAATAGAATTTGCATTCAAATTTGATGTATTTACAAGTATGGATGAAAACGGCCAGACACCTAGTACGTATTGGTGTTCCAATACAGTCAAGTGTGAAAGAAATATGCTAGCTACTAAGTTAACATTATAGAATGGAGAATCACAGCACCTTCGAGTTGGAAGAGAACTTATAAATCACCTAGTCAGTTCCTCCTACCAAAGCAAGACTTCTGGACAGATGGTCAGACTCTGCATGAATATGTCTACTGACATAAAAATGAGTAAAGAAAAAGCTGACAACTACCCTACGTGACCCAGTCACTAAGTCCAGTCAACGTGTCCTTTAGGGCAATGGTGCTCTAACTCCGGGGCGAAGGAATTTTTCTTTTCTTTTTCAATCCATTGTGGATCCTTTTATAATGAAAAAATGCAAAACCATGCATTTGAACATCCTGACAGTATAAAAGTTTTTAAATGCTTATCCTTAAATCTATATGTCCCTTGTGCTAGGTCAGTAACTAAGAGTTTGCGAGGAGCATCAGTCCCTTGACCATACTTGGAGTATCACTCACTGCTTTAGAACGTGTCTCACATTTTTCCTTCCTCTTGGTTTCTACAGGCCCTCCTCATGTTATGTCCAGATTTTGAGATAGCCTCCTAACTGCTTTCCCTGCACAGATTAATCTTCTGACTAAATCATCTCACTCCTCAAGACCTGGAATCTCACCACTCCTTATAAGATAAAATCCACACTGCTTTGCCTGCATTCCAGAACCTTTCTCATCTTACCTAAAATCTACCTTTATAAACATATTTCTCACTAACTCACATACATGTACTATCCACATTGAACAGGCTGATCTCTGCAAGGTCCCCCTAAATCCGTGCTTATTCTCTAGCCCAGGCTTTGTTTACTTACACTGGAAATTCTTTTCCTCTTCTCTTCTGCTATCTCAATTCCTGAACTTTTTTTTTTTTTAAGTAAAATTCACAGAACATAAAAGTAGCTATTTTAAGTGCACAAGTCAGTGGCATTTAGTACATTTTTAAAGCTGTGCAACCATCACCTCTATCTAATTCCAAAACATTTTAATCACCTCAAAAGGAAATCCTGTACCCATTAAGCAGTCACTCCTCTTCCCCCTTCCCCAGGCCCTGGCAACCACTAATTTGCTATTTTTATGGATTTGCCTATTCTGGATATTTCATATTGATGGAATGGTTCTTTGATTCCCTTGTTTGTCTCTTTTTCTGTATATTTTTTAGTTAGTTAGTTTAGTTTTTTTCGTAAGGTTACTCTGGCAATTCCTGAACTTCAAAGTCGAGTTCAATTCCTACCTTTCCTACAAGGTTTGTCCTGGCTACACCTCCGTGCCACACTTATCTTGCCATTCTCTGAATTTTTATAGCATTTGTTTTCCGCTTAACTTAGTTTAGTCCTTAATCATATACTGCTTTGAAATGTTGGTTACAACAATTAACTTTACCCCTTTTTTATTCATGTAGATTATAAACTCCTAGATCTTGGAGCTTTGATGTGTCTCTCTTTGTTCCTAGAATCCACTTGAACATGTGTGAAATTCATTGTGTGTGACCATATATGAATGAAAATTAAGTTAATGGAACTGAAGTATGGATTGTCAATGAAAGCTTCACACCTGTTTCAGTTTTTCATCTTTCCTTCTATCATGCTCTGTCCTCCCTGCCCCTCTACAAGAGTGTCTAGTAGGGTACTTCTTTGCCCTACCTAGTAGAAGCTGAACAGATGTGGCTGCAGGAGGCTAATGCCAGGGTGCCCAAGGGTGGAGAGAGTACAAATTCCCTGCATTGATCTTTCATTGATAGACTCCTACATCCACAGATGAAGGCTTACTAAGAAGAGTGGGTGTGCAGAGATATCGCAATGCCACATTTAAAAAGTCTGTCTACTTGCTTTTATATGTAAATCAGTTTTTTTGGTATTTTGATTCAAAGTTGCTCATAAACCCACATCTACCTTGTAAAATGAGATTAACTACTAAGTAATTATGATGATAATATTTGTGATTCATATGTGAAATAGCCGAGCGATTATTTTATATATTAGAAGCAAATAGGCCCTAACTTGATAATATTTTATCTAACACTTAACGGAAAGTTTGAAAGGAAACTAGTTTTATTTTATGCATGAGCAATAAATATAACATTTGATATTGTACACTACTGTGAACTTTTCTCTAGCAGTAGTACTAAACAGAATTTGTTACAGTTGTCATTGGAAGCCTCCAAACAAGAATGTGGAACAGTGCTCTGGCCCTTAGGCCATTTAAAACCTGTTCTTCTGACCAGAACAACTAAAAGTTCCAACACAGAATGCTGAAGTCTATAATTAGCATTTTTTTTTTCCTTTTCATATCCCATTTTGGTGCTTTGGAATAGCAAAATGTCTTCTGGCATTAATTTCATATAATTACGTATCATAAAAAATGTTACATAAAATAGAAATTAACATTTTAAAAAGTAATTTAGGGAATTCCCTAAAAATGCAGGCAACCTTAGCACTGAGAATCGCAAACAAGTGATACTGATAAAGCAAAACTTGTCCTCAAAATCAAATCGAGTTTTAAAAGTATTTATAAAGTACTTATAATACACTCAGTCCCCCAAGTTATAGGTTGTGAATTAGGGAAGGTATGTAATGCATATATATATATATATATATATATATATGAGGAATAAGAAATACAATACTTATTAATATTTTGTCTGGTGCATACAATTTGTACATAAAACTATAAGACATGACAGCAAATGTCATGTATAATATCCACATTAGATTACATTTCAGAATAGATCTGCCTTCTGTTTTACTTTGGCTAAGATTAAAATTAGCCTGTGTTTTCTGAATTTAAAAGCTGGTGGCCAGGGTAAATATTTCACACACATTGTATGACAAAGAAAATTACTCTGACATTTAAAAACTGAATGTGCATAATAAAAACAAATTGTGTGTATGTATTGTGCTTTGTTAGGACCATAGGTGGTTCCAGCAGGCATAGTGGAATACACAGTATGAATCACGTGAATGGTCTAACGACACAACCATGCCAACATGCTGTGTTCAATCACTCAGTCATTTTCTCAACTTTTACTGAGCTGTGGTTATTTACCTGCCTAGTGCTAGTTGCTGGTTCATCTGCCCAGCATGGTGTAGTCTCAAAACTGAAAAGCACTTGTCTTACCATCTATAAGGCCATGTTTCCAGGTGAGTGGATCTTGTTTCCCATATAAAGATATCTAGTGCTGAAAAGCAAGTGATCATTCAATAAATGTTTATGGAGTTTATGGAACTGAATAAACTGTGATGAAATTTGTAGAATTTGAAAGTTTTGGTTACATCTGCATTGAGTTGCACTCCAATATTCCATGTCACCCTATACATGAAAATAAATTCCATTTAACTTCATATTAATTCCTTTAAAATTTATTTTCCTTTCATGTTCAGAATTTATTCTACATTTAGATATCAATAAGGTATTTTCTATCAATTTAAAAACAGAACTGAAATTATTGTTGGACAATTTGACTGTGAATATAGAAGTTGGAAACAGCTATAAAATTAATTTAATCAAAGAAGGGTCATTTGAAATAGGATCTGGGTCTCCTTTTACTCAAATATTATATCCTAAATATGGGGATGTTCTTCATAGGCTTTTAAAGGAACATAGCTAACTCTATTTCCTAGGGAAAAAAGTCGTTTTTGTTCTTTTCTAAAAATTTTAATGGGATAGTCTCAGTAAACTTTTTACATCTTTGTTAGGTATAAATAATGTTTTATGAATAAAGTTATGAACTAAATTGATTGACAGTTCACCACTTAAATATATCTATTATGAGAGCATTATAACTTAAGCCTTCTGCAAAGTGCATAATCACCTTGTCATTTGGATTTTCCAGAATAGTAATATCTTATTAACAACAGATGCATACTATCTCCTTTTTTAATAATTTTATTACAGAAAAATAATGTAATAAATACATCATATATAGTATACAATACATAATACATATATATGTATGTATGTGTGCGTGTGCGCGCACATACACACACACACATAAAATAATATGAGATCTAGGAAAAATATTCAAGGACACAGGTTTTCCTCTAAGGTATACCTAACTCAAAGGTAGCCACCCAATTTCATGTTGGCCTAGCATTGCTGTCTAGAAACAAGGCATGGGCCAAGACTGTGGCCTCTGCTTAGTCACCATCTCTCCCACTAACATTCTTGTTAATATAGGTAACAATGACTGTAAACTGCAGGAGGGATGAAATCCATCTGTCTTATTCATTGCTTTATGCTCCTCCTTTAAAACAGCTCTAGGCACAAGGTAGGAGCTCAATAAATATTTGTTGAATAAGCAAATCTTCATTAAAAAGGCTTTTCTGCTCAAAATTGTTCCTTGAGGTATCGTATTAGGTTTGTATAACCCACAAACAAATTCTAAGAGCTATAAACTGAGTTTTGATAGCTGAGGTTTGACTTGAGCTGTATTAAGTAATAAATCTTCAGAAATGGGGGAAGCAGAAAGAAGAAATATTTAGTATCCCTGATATGAAATTTCTAAAAAGTTTTAGAACTTCATTTTCATTTAGATAAAATTATTCTAAAGCCAACAGGCTAATACAAGTTTCTTAAAGAAAGTGACAGGAAAAATGTAACCTGTAATTTGGGTCAAAGGCAAACCACTTAAATTTCCCTCTGGAATTTCTAAAACAATGAAACAAAAGAAAGAAAAAATTAATTCAAATTTATTAATTTTCCTGTGTGTTATACACGTGTGTGTGTGTATGTATTATATACATAGATATACAGATATATCTTGTACAGTGTTCACTCAGAGGTCTGACTAGATTTTGGAAAACCTCTACTCACGTGCTATTTTAAATCTTTATTTTTCAAATTATCATCACAGGTTATATTGTCTCACAATGACCACCTGTAGTAGAAGTTTACCTTTACATGCTTCTGCACCAGCTCTTTATGATTACAAAATCTTAGAATTAAAAAACTATTGACAGTCACTAGGGAGAGTATGTTTTCTAATATTGAAATGAAATTAAGGTTTACAAATCCATATCTTGTAAGTCTGTTTAATATGACTCCTCTAGGGGTGGAGCATCCTCAGTGATCTTATAAAATCCAGCCTTTGAAGTTGTACTCTTTGAACTTGGAGACCCAGAATCCTAGCAACCATTCTAAGGTGAGAAGAACCAGTGACACTTGGACTAAGAAGTGAGCAAACGAGCTTCTCTTTACACAAGCGTATTGTCAGGAACACTGAGTTTCTTTAAGTATAAAATGTCAAACCAATAGGGGTAATTTTATAGGATGGTCCCCAGAGATTCTACTAATGGGGAGAATATGGTAAAGAACAGTAACTAAAAGGGGGGGTAATGCTACTAAAATAATACAAACTAAGTGCACCAGTGGGCTCCATGCTATCATCTTGGAGGCAGTAATCATGTTGGGCAAGGGTTTCTAAAATAGTATACATCAGAATTCCCTCATAATTTCTGATTTAGGAGGTCTGGGGTGGGGCCTGAGAATTTGCATTTCTACAGAGTTCCTGGATAATCTTGATGCTGCTGGTCCAAGGATCACACTTTGAGAACCACTGCCTTAGACTATTTCTGTATTCTTATTAAAATATTTATTGAGTGCCTATATGTGCTATATGTTATGCCACATGCTGGAGACAGAAAGGAATAAAATGCGGTCAGTACTTGTTTCAAGAAACTGTACTATGCTAGTTCTAAAAGCCAACGATTTGGACCTTCTTGTAAACAAAGTTTAAAAATATATTATATTGCCTTTAAATAAAGCCAGGATGTTTCTAATTAGTTCCAAATGCTTTAGGAAAACATGTAGTAATCCTACATTGGCAAATGCCTGGGTATATTCTTTGTTCTTCTGGATTTCATTGGCATATGCAAATAATTGTTAAAGTAACTTCTTCATTCATATGTACACTATTCATGTATTTTCTCTTTCATAAACTCTACATATAAAACAAGAAAGAATTTATATAAGTACTTTTATATATGCAATCAAAAATGTGTTTATATAGGTAATTATCAACTGACAGAAAAGAACAACATTTAGTCAGGTAACACTTTGGGATTCTGTGCTTTACAGTCAGACTTCTGCAATACTGTGGAAAAAAGTGAATGACAAGTAGGATATATGCTTAGTCACAGGCATGTGGGTGGCCCGTACCTAATTGTTTAACACTACCTATCAGCTGAATCACAGAATTAGTGAACCTGCTTTTGAGGTGGCTACTCAAGCTCCTGTTTCTAACAGAGATATGTTGGCTTGCCATACTATTTTTGGCAAAAAATAAAAGAAAAAAAAATAAAGCGTATATGAAATTTTATGATCCGTAGATCTGCTAAAGAATTAAGCATTATTTGTACTTCTTTGGTGTATTTTCTCTGATGAGGTTAAAAGAGTCTTCTCATTTCAAATTATTATTAAGCTATTTTAAAAGTCTGGAAGAACTCACTAACTCATGAAGAGAATAGATAACCTGCTTAACATAGCAGAGAAAATAAACTACAGCAAGAGGAAATATTCAGATTTTGATTACATTAACCAACAACTAATTTGTGACCTTAATTTTGATAACATTTCTTTGGTAAATTGATGTTTGAGAATAACAACTTGTTTTCTTTGAAAGAAAAAAATGGATCAGGGAAGAATTACAACATGCTGATTTTCAAGAGCAAAATAAAGGCAGGTATATCCTTTCCTATCACTACCACTTCACATGGCTATTTTCATATTTTGTTTCATGAAGGCTGGTTTATGGAGAAATTGGAGCATGAATCACTTTTTATTTTTCCTTCTCCTTGTCCCTTCTTTCAAATTCCAAATGTGTTTTTTCTTCTTTGAAGGCCTCATTTTCAGGTAGCAAGGGAACTAGGAACTGACCTCTGAAATATTTGCTGATGGTGATTTAAACAATTAACCTTGCTAGAAATATTG
This sequence comes from Rousettus aegyptiacus, assembly GCF_014176215.1. Taxonomy (NCBI): domain Eukaryota; kingdom Metazoa; phylum Chordata; class Mammalia; order Chiroptera; family Pteropodidae; genus Rousettus; species Rousettus aegyptiacus. The sequence continues at coordinate 121,813,778 of NW_023416307.1, read as the reverse complement.
GCATTATGAAAGTGAGCTCCAAACTTGCAAATGAAAAAGACAGTTTTAGAGGTAAAATGACAGACAGTGGGGTAGGGTCAAGGTTAAGGGGTTCTTTCCAGGACTTCATCATTGCACCCTGGCAGTCTGACAGGTATGTTTCCTCACTGACTTGACTATAAAGAAAAATTTATTCCTTAAACATACAGGATAAGAATAACCTTTTCCCATTCACTTTCCCAGAGGCAACTTATAGAGCTAGAGATAATAACAGTGCTAAGGGCAACTTTAGAATTTAAAGCTTTTCTAAAATTCTATGATGTCACCAAAGAGCAGGGTACATTCTTAGACATCAGTCTTATATTTTAGGTCTACGCACAGGAACTATGAAACCTGCTGATTGTAGGAGCTGAGTGTACAAAATCTCTTACACTCCTACTCAGGGTATTCCCCTATTTTTCTACCTCCCTCATTATCTACCGTCTCCTTATCTGCGGTAAACTGTGAAAGACTTCTCACCCCAGGTTTGTACTAATCTGAACTCTTCCCAGAAGGTCAGAAAATTTGTCTCAAAAAGTCTTAACTATGTAGTACAATTTTTCTAGAGGAATCCACAAATTAGTTATTAAAAAATTAAAAACTCAGTTAAAACCAGCAATGAATTTATTTGCTAAAATCAATGCAGTGGAATAAAAATGTTTCCTAAACAGATACTGAATTCAATTGAATTAAACCATTTTATGATCTCATTTAACCCTGAGCACAAGGTTTTAAATCTTTATTTTAATTGATTCGTGTTGCATGAATTGATGACTTCACCTCTTTCCCTTATATCTGAGAAATTATAGTCGGAGAAGGAAATTCATTGCACCCTATCCTCTGAAAAAATTTTAAGTTAGAATGGCCTGGTCACTGGGAGAGCTGAAGGTACAGCAATGACTTTGAGAAAGTCCAAATAATACCATTAAGGGAGTGGAAGTTAATGCCACTCCCAACTCCCCCACCTCCAAAAGTGAAGCTACAGGAAAATGGAACATTCACCTACAAGCACTGGCCTAAGTTTTTCTTTGGCCCCTGCTTCCCCTTACATTTAGTTATATCCCTACTCGGGCTTTGTAGCTCTATGTTCCAGGAAAATAGTGGGGCTCAGGCCTGGAACCAAGTCCCTTACTTTCTTGTACAGGGGTCAATTCATAATAAAATTATTTAACAACTCATAAGGAGAAGTTAAAATGTATTATTTGGATGATGCGTAGTTAATTACATGATTTTCCAATTGCTCCCTACTAGTAAATTGGTGGGTTATTATGAGACATATTCACTTTTCAAGTCACTAAAATCCTACCTTTTGGTTACAGCTTGTTAGAAAGAGACAGTTTTTATGAGCACATGTCACTAGTTTTTTAGGCTGTGATACTAAACTGTCTTTTGATCTGAAGGATCATAGCCCTTATACAACAAACTTGCTCCTGGGTAACATACAATAAACACTCACGGGGTACACCATAAATATATATAAAGAACTTTATCGAAAAACAAGAAAGTACAATTTGTGCCTTCTAGACGCATTAGACATACAATACTGACAAAAGAAGATTTCCACTATATCTAGTCACAAACATCTAATCGATAAAATAAACATAATTATTAGGCTGATTTCTATCCAAAGTCATCAGGGAATGATGACAATCTAAAATCAAATAATGATGAAATATTTCCAGAAATAATTTATAAATTGATCATCACACAGCAAGCATTATCTTCAGCTCATTCTTAACAATAATCTCAAAACTGCTACTAGGGTGAACTATTAACATCTGTAAAAGAGTTACTTAGCTATAATGCAGATAACTATGAAGGTTCTCCATAAAATACCTGCTCAATTAAATTCAGGGCCAAGATTATATCGTTTAAGATACACAGGTTTGCTGATAAAAGTCTTAAAATCAGGCCAAAAATAAAAGCAAAAAACAATAACCACAATATTTTTCCCTTTTCACACATAAGGAAATGGAGAGTTAGAAAGGGTAAGTCACTTGCCCCGCTATAATAATTGAAACTGTTAAAAATGTAAACGCTCACATTCTCAATTAAATATCCAGTATTAAAATATTGGTACACATTGATTGTTGAAGAAAAATTTTAAGATTACATAAACATATTTTTAAATAAAAAAAAATGATTTAAGTATATAATACTATTGGCGATAGTCATCTAAATATCTACAAAAGTTTTCCCAAGATATGGTGTATTGTATTTGAGTTGATTTCCTTCCAAGAACCTACTAAAGTATATTAGGTAAATAAAAAATAAAACATAGTATTTTTGTTAATCTTAAACCATATGCCATATAACTCTCCCAAATCTATTTCTGTATTGTGATAGAATACAAACATTAAATAAGAAACCCCCCCCCCCCAGGCGGATTACAAATAGTCTTCCATTAAAATTTATCTAGAATGCTATGAAACTAACTGAAATATGATAAGTCAGGGCTATCTATGCTTGCAAGATGGTTATTCACAGATTTATTTTACTTTTGTGGAGCCAAATTCATCAGTTTTAAAGGACCTGTGTAAGCATTTTAAATTGCTGCTCTTTTTGTTGTTTTTCAACCTTAAGAGGGAGAAATGAACAGCTCAAAAGGTCAACTAGAAAAGCAAGTTAGAAATTCAGTTTTACAATTTTTAAGGCGGGGGGTATATGTTTATGATTATAGACTGGTGACTTAAATCAAGTTTTCTTGATTAGTGATTTAAAAAAAATCATCTACAACTAATTTATTTAGTAGGATCCTGAGACCAAAAATTTGTTCCAGTATATTTGCCATACCTTATGACATGTATTTCCAAGTTTAAGCGACAATGAATTCAGCAGAAGAACACTCATAAATTAGAATGACTAACATTTTCTGTTCTATCTATTGGGCATATGCGGATCCTATGAAAGAAACAAAAGTATGTGCAAGCATATACAAAACGTTTGTGAAGTATTATTTTAACATTTTTTTCCCTACCTCATGAAAGTCTCCTGTTATTAACAACCATTTCACAATTTGAAAACTAAATGAAATGTATCATTAATACTTGTATGGGTTTTCACAGCAGTGCCTTTCACTCCACTTTCACATGCATAATTATTTTGATAATTAAGTTAGTGGCAAACATCCTTATTTTCGGAGAATTACAAAAGAGAGAAAAACAAGTATTTGCTTTTAGTCATATTACTTATTAATTAAAAGCAATTAGCTGTGATCAGTAATGCATTTCTAATGCATATTTCTAAAGTTACACTTTTTATTTTGTATAAATTTTAATATAGATGGATAATATAATTTTAACATCACAGAAATTTTGAAATTAATAGATTTTTGAAAATTATCATTTGCTATTTCAATGTAATTCCAAAATATACAAAGAAATGAACATTAACTAGTCTCTTCAAAGAAAAGTGTATTTAATTATTAAAAATACCAATCGCAGTTTTAACTTAGAAAAGAAATTATATTCTTTTAAATTTAAAAGAATGAAAAAACTGATCAAAAAACAGCCGGGTATGCTCCAAATCTTTATACTTCACTGACACCATGCTTTTACAGTAGTTATCGTAAAAGCTAGAAAAAAACTTAAATATGAAAGTCTTGATTTAAAAATTAAATCAACAGTTTTTTTCCTTCTAGTGAGTTGCAAAGGATTGAGTGAGTAGTCAATCACTAATTGACTCTCAGATCTTTAAAGATATAATGATCAAAAATGGAATATCGGATATTACCTAATTTAAATAGAGGAGAAAAATTATGTGAAGTATACAGTAAGACAAAAATGGATGGTTTTGTAACAAACTTCACTTTTTGGCTAGCAAGATTAGTTTTAAAATTTTGTATATTAAAGAACACTACGGAACGGATAACCTTTAGAGTGAATCTGACTGAAACGCACAACACAAAAATTGTTCTAAAACTCCAACAGGATCTTTTGAAATATCACTTCACATGCTAACTGGGAGTATCTATGAGTATTTTCTATAAAACTTTCATAGGAGAGGAAGGTATTTCTTTAAGAGAGAAGCCACAGTTGAGTATCTGTATCAGTCTCTGTACAAGAGGGTTTTCTAGATAATTTAGCACCATCAGGTTGGTTCTGCTTTCAGTTAGCAATTGATCACTTCAATATAGATAGGAACACTGCCACAGAATACATGAACTCTGTCGAATATCTGCCCAGGTCCTTGTAAAGGTAAGCTAGTCATTGTTCTCTCAGTAACTCCAGTTACAATTCGTTTCATGAATGATAAAAACACTTGACAGTAAAATAATGTACTCCAAAATCGGGTTTCTCCAGCAATAGGTTTCACACAACTCAATTCATCATCTTGCCTGGTTTTGTCTCCAGATGATAATTTACACAAATTAATTGTACATTTTGTCCCCAAGCTTGAAAGGAAAAGAAAAACTTCAGCTTCTTAACACATTACTATTTTTTAACTTTATTCACCTAAAATAATCGACACTAGTTTTCCGACCATTAAACTCAAGTGAATTAGATTCTCACCGTAAAGCAAGAGCACATCAAAATAATAACGATATAATACGGTCACCATCATTGTCATCTTGCAAATTTTGGACACATCACCAACACATTTCAACAGAATGCAATCACAGTGAGCCGACTCACCTAAGCACTGGGAGTTAACAAGAATTTAGGAATGCAGCCTTCCGATTCACCAGCAGAGGTAAAGGCCCCTTCTTTACCTAACTGACCTTATATAAAAGCAGCAGATAGGTTACTCCCAGTTTCTGCCTCCTTAACCTTAGGCTCCTCCCCAAATACCAAGGCATAAAGTACCAAGACTACACACCCACCTTGCACTCCCAATACTGAGGGACCATGATTTCTCTACTCACTTCGCTTAGGCTACAAAGAGCAGTAGTAAAGCTTGAGGGCAAGAATGGGGGCCCGCAACACGCTAACGCTCTCTACAAACACCGAGTGGGAGGGGGCCGCACTCTCCGTTCCCGATGACTCTCTCCCCCAGCCCCCACTCGGCTCAGAGCCAGCAGAATGCTTAAGGGCACCGGAGCTGGATGACCCCAAGGGCGCCCCTAGCTTAAACTGTCACCACGACCCCACCAGGATTGCCGCCTAGGTTCTGCGGACCGAGCAGAACTCCACGGCCGCCAGACGGCCACGCACAGGGTCCCGCGTTTCTGCCCCCACAGTTCCCCGCAAGTCGCTCCCGGACGCTTGCGCACCTCGCTGGGGTGCTCGGAGGTCCGGGATTCTCTCGGACCCCCCACTCAGGGCAGCGCTGGACGCACGGGCGCCCGGGGCGGGACCGCCGCGCTCCGGCGCGCCTCGCGTGCCTCCCTTGCTCTCCGCCGCCGGGTTTGCTCGCGCTCCGCCGGGACTTCTCCTGGCGCGACCCTCAGCCCCGGACCTGTCAGCGCCCGTCCCCGCGGACAGTGCCCTCTGCCCACCACGCTTCAGCCAGAGACCCCTTTACCAGCGACCCCTCAATCAGTCCCAGTCCCCTCTGACCAAGTCCTCAGCCCGGGTCCCCTCAGCCCTGACCGTTGTCGGTCCTCGGCGCCTTAGCGCGCCCCCTCCCTCCACGTCCCTCGCCCCGCATTCCCCACCCCGCGACCCCGTGGCCCGGAGCGCTGCCGGGCACCCGCGCTCTGACCTGCGGCGGCAGCGGCGGCGGCGGTGTGGCGCCCCTCTCCGGTGTTCCGGCGGCGGACCGAGCGCCCCAGGCGGCAGCTCCGCGCGGGCTCCGGCTGGGGATCCGAGCGCGGTCGCCCCGCCTGCCCGCGGCCGAGCTGGGCCCGGGGCGGGGGCGGGGAGAGAGCGGCCGGGGGCGCCCGCGCCCTGGCGCAGAGTAGGGCCCCTCGCCGCCGGGGCTGCCTGTTCTGAGCGCCTACTCTGTGCCCAGCTGCGTTTGTTTCTCACAACCACCGCTGGGAGGCGGCCCCGAATGGTCCCATTTTACAGAGAAGGGCCGCGAGCGAAGCTCAGAAAGATGCCCCGGTCACGTCAGGGTAGAGCCAGGGTGTGGGGTTCCGGAGCCCGCCCTCTCCCTCCAGGCCAGTGTGTCTCGCCTTTCGCACAGTGGTCTGCGAGATTTTACGCCCCCTGCAAGTTGTTCTTTTTCAATAACATCTTTACAAAAAGTACTTAAAACATACTTAGGATCACCTCAATTTTATCTGATATACCAATGGTGCTGCAAACTTTCAGTGCACCCCCCTTTTCTGTTTGTAATTCACACTGGTATTCATTAGTCACTTACAGTGATACAGTTTTAGTTTTAATCATTAAAAGCATTTCTTAAACTCATTAACAGAATTTCTTGAATTCTTTAACAGTGTTTTTTACACAGACGAACCTGGACACATGGGGCGGGGGTGGGACATAGGGTGTAGGAATCTCAAGTTTCCAAGTTTGAGAAGCAGCAGTTTTGGGCTATGCTGCCTCATAAATGTACAGAGTAGACTGTGGGCAGCTACTTTTCCTGCCGCCCTCTCCATCAAGACCATTTAAATGGGGTTAACAGATGCCCACTCAGAAAGCTGGTCTCTCGGATGTGAGGCCTTACTTTCTTTGCCTCCTATGAATCGAATTTGCTAAACATCCTGTTGTAGGCTTGGCCCTTCCAAAAATGAGTAAAGACCCTGATTTCCAGAACCGTAGCAGTTGCTTGTTCAAGATGCTCTCCAGTGCTTTAGCATCTTAATTTGTTGGGAGAGGCCTAGTTCTTTTCCCTCTAGTGCAGAAGGCTCTCATTTATAGTTTGAGGTAACTTTTTGTGAGGATGAGTATAACCTCAGGGAAGGTTCAGAGCTTGAATCACTAGATTCCTGTCTTTCCACTCATCCTCTCAAATAAGAGGTTAAGAGCCACAGCTTTATAGGGACTTCAAAAAAGATCATTTTATTGACCATTGAAAAACCCCATTTCCTTGCCTGCCATTTAGGTAGTCAGGTTGACATGGGTAAACATTCTACATTCAGGCATAGAAGTACTGAATGCATACATTCTACTTCTTGATCATTCCAGAATTCCGAAGTGCTTTAAAAAAAAAAAGAAAGAAAGAAAGAAAGAAAGAAAGAAAGAAAGAAAGAAAAGAAAGAAAGAATGAATGAAAAAGAAAAAGTTTTATTGAGATGTAATTTACAAAATCTAAAATTTAAATACTATACATTTTGAATGTACACGTCAATGATTTTCAGTTTATTGACAGAGTTGTACCACCATCACTATCATCCATTTTTAGAACTTTTTCATCACTCCAAAAGAAATCTCTTAACCCATTAGCAGTCACTCCCCTTAACCCTCTATAGACTTACCTATTTTGGAGATTTCATATAAATGGAATTGCACAAGGTCTTCTGTGACTAACTTCTTTCACTCTTTTCATAATGTTTTTTGAGGCTCATATATGTAGTAACATGTATCAGTATTTCATTCCTTTTTATGGCCAAATAATATTCTGCTGTATGAATATATCACATTTCGTTTATTCATCCATCAGTTGATGAATATTTGGGTTGTTTTTACTATTATGAATAATACTACTATGAACAGTCACATACAAGGTTTTGTGTGGTCATACTTTTCATTTCTTTCAGGTATATACATTAGAACAGATTTCTGAGCCATATGATAACTCTATGCTTAATTTTTAAAAAACTGGCAGCATGTTTTTCAAAGCTCCTGCACAATTTTACATTTCCATCAGCAATTTATGAAGATTCTAATTTCTCCACCTCCTTGTCAACACTTAATGTTGCCCGACTTTTTATTTTATCTAACCTAATTGGTGTGAAGTGGTGTATCATTGTGGTTTTGATTTGCATTTTTCTAATGACTAATTATACAAGCATCTTTTCATGTAATTATCGGCCATTTGTGTATCCTCTGAAGAAACATCTATTCAAATTTTTTGCCCATTTTTAATTTGGGTTATCTTTTTATTGGTAATCTGTAAGAGTTATTTACGTATTTTACAAACAAGTCCCATATCAGGTGTATAACTTGCAAATATTTTCTCCCACCTTGCAATTTGTGTTTTGACTTTCTTCATAGAGTCATTCAAAGTAAAAGAGTTTTTAATTTTTGTGAAATCCAATTTATCTAATTTTTCTCTTGGCGTCATATTAATACCTAATCTAAAGCCATGGAAATTTACTAAATTTCCTTCTAAGAGTTTTATAGGTTTAGCTCTTAAATATTTAGGTCTGTGATCCATGTTGAGTTAAATTTTGTGTATGGTATGAGGTAGGGCCAATCTACTTTGGTGGGAAAATTCCAATTCAATGGCATTGGCTAAAGGGAATCCCACTGTAGTGAACTCATAACTGGTACCATATTTTAAAATTGATTTAAACATTTTCTAAATTCCCTTGCAGATATAAAAATTTGGTGTTTTTTAAAACAGTGATCTATAGTTAATGAAGTCTATAAATGAAAGAAGTTAAGCAATGTAAATAAAAATAGTATAAATCTGTGTTTTTTAAACTACTGCTTTTGATCCATTGGTGGCTTATTAAATCAATTTAGTGGGTCATAACCAGTATTTTTTTTATGTCAAATAAGATTACAGAACAGAACAGAAACTATCAGAACATGCACATCTTGAATTAAAGAATGTGTGTGTTTGTGTGCACCAGGAATTGGTGTAAAATGTGTTTCTTACTGTGAGCTACATTTTAAAAAGTTGAAGAAACACTGTATAAACTACACTTGCAGAATTCTTTCATTCTACAAACATTGAGTGCTTTATTTTTGGTGCCGGGCATTCTGCTAACTGCTGAGGATAAAATGATAAACAGCATATGGTCTTTGCCCTGCAACAGTACACATATGCAGTCTGATCCATATTAGTTTCTAGAGACAAAAGATTGTGCCTTGGTTCAGTTTTCCCCAACCACAAGGACTCCTTCTATATATTGATGTTTGGTCCCATGGCACTTATTTTTTGGAATTAATGCTCAGTTGGTTATCTCATTTGAGATTTGCCAACATATTTGCTTTTCTTGGCAACTGGGAGAACTTTGTTCCCAGGTTCATAATTGTATACTATGTTTATTATATTGGGAAGGAAGAACAGGCCTAGTATTGGAGTAGGTCATAACTGAATTGATACCCATTATACTCTAACTATGTTTAAACTAGTTCCACGGACAGACCTCAGGTATTTTTAAATTCTGCTACATTACTTTTTAAGGGAAAAATTGTAAATCATGACAAAACTTTATTTTCCAAGGGTTAAGCAAAACAATGTCAGCATTAATAGTGACATTTAACCATTTTGGAGATGAATTCAGCAAAGTCACTGTGCTATATTTCCAGTCATCCAATCGGGTCACATATTTACAGCAGCTGTGTACAATCATGGCTCTGACATTTGCTCCTCCTCTTTATCTGAGATACCATTTATCAGTCTGTAGACACCATAAATTCTCAGGAGGTTTATAAGCCTGAATTTAAAAATTTTAAAAGTATAACCAGTTCAACATGCTGGGCAGGTTAAACACATACACTAACATCCACAAATATGTCTACTTTTTGAATGACTCTATTGTGTTCCCACACATGATTTTTAAATCTGGTTATGAAATTTTACCTGCAACTTTAAATATTATTAAAGTTCTTTTTCTCTCCTCTGTCTATTTTGTTCCCTCTTAATTTGCCCCTCACCAAATGACTTACATAAGGTCATAAGTACTAAAGACAGGCTTGTAACCATTTCTTATGACTTCAAATTTCTTGATCTTTTCACTCTACCTTTCTGCTTAGTTCAGCATTCTATTTTAGTTTTGGGTGGTTGCCTATAAATAAAAAATTTTTTTCTGGAATATTTTAACAAAAGTTAATAATCGATTACACACAAATCATTAGGTTACCAAATAATACAGCCATATATTGGTTCAAAACAAAAAACATGGAGAATATATCCAAATTAGTTTTTTCTTAATACCTTAACTTAGGGCTTTCTTTTCGATGATTTGGAAAAACTGAAAGAGACATAATTTTAAGGTCATTTCTTCAATAACACACTTTTCTGAATGAAATATTCCCTATTTTTGAAAACTTTTTGTTTTTATAATTTGTGAACACCTATTGTATTAATAATGATATTTAACTCTGAGGAAATTTCATTTGGTAGTTTTAAGTTTTGAGTTAGACTAGTTAAGTTTTAAAGTTTCAATGGTTTAAAAACATCGAAGTTCAAAAATACTTCTGATTTTCAGGGAATAAAAAAGTAATTTTAGCTTTGCTTTATCAAATTTTCTCCACTTTTCCCCTAAAAATTGACCAATTTTGCATATCTGATTGATCTCTAAGTCTCAAGAGGTAGAAAGTAGATAACTCCTGGTCACCTTTGGGTGACAGAGTTTTCAGAATAGGAAAGTTGTCCTACTTTTGATTTGTTTTTTCTTTTCAAGAGTTTTGTTTTTAATTAAGTACTGGTAGAGTGGAAAGAGCCCTGACCTTTACATCTGCTCATTACAACCCTGAGCAGGAGACTCACCCTCTCTGAGGCTTAGTTTTCCTCATCTATAAAATGCACATATAATATATTTTCAGAGTTTCATCAACAAGATAACATGAAAAAATGCCAACTCGGGCTCCTAGTATGAAATCTATAAATGCTGTTTATCAAATGGGTGAAAGCATTGAGAATATTTTTTCTGACAGTCATTCATTAATACATTAAAGCCCAGTTTGGGTGCTAAATTGAAGGGGTTTTTTTTCTTTCCATAAATGCATCATAGTTAGTCATCAACTAGATGGACACTCTACTATCTTTCTTGCATGTAAAAAAAATCACTGCTCTAATAAATAGATTTTGAAATAGTCATGAACCCTACATTTCTGTATGAGAATGGTTTTCTCAGGATGCCCATGTGAATTTATAGGTCTTAGGCTTTGCCATATAAAACTAAAAAACAAAAACTTTTTATGATGGAAAAAGTTAGATAAATATAGAAGTAGACAGAATAGTATAATAAACCCATACCCACAGACCCACCCACCCCATACCTATAACCTAGTTTCAGTTTATGGCCAATCTTGTTTTATTTATACCCTCACCCACCTCCCTCTCTTCTATATAATTCTAAAGCAAATTCCCAAAACACATTTCATTATAAAACTTTCAAACTGTTTAAAAATGTTGTTCTTAAGTGTTCTATTTAAAAGTTGGTTTGAATGATTTGCCCTGAAAGATTTGGGATTTATCCGAAAAGTGTTTGTACTGTTATTTCGTCAAGCCAGTGTTTCTCACGGGCAAGTTATAAAATGTGCTCAATCCTGAGAGGATCATTGTCTGCAGCTACGGAGTTCCAGAGGACCTAAGGATGGAAATATGTTCAGGCTGAAAAATGGGCGAGGAACTTGGACCTGGGAAAGGTAGTTGTGGTAGTTTCAGTTGCAAACAACAACAACTCTCTGCAAAACAAAATGGCCATTGTGTACACATGCCAAGAACAGATTTCAGCAGATAAGCTTTGAGATAGCTGATGAGGCCTGGGTTGTCAGAGCCCTGGGGAGTGGTCACCTTCAGCCACTGACAGCACTCTTCTTTTACTGTCATTTATCCCCTATTTGTGTTGTACAAATGAGTCTTTGAGTTGTACAGATGGGAGCACTGCAAGACCTTAATCTTCCCTTCTGGAAGACCTCACAGGGAATAACCACTGTGCTTAGTGCGGTCTTCTAGCTTAATAATTGTCATCATTTGGTATAGGTTGTTGATTAATTATCTCTTTTCCCTTACTAAGACTAAGTGCCTTGACAGCAGAAGCCATGGTTTACTGATATTTTTTACCCCAGGACCTACTGCACTACAATACCTGAAACTAAATAAGTGAGCAATCAATGTTTGGTAAATGATTGATTTTTGAGTACTTAACATGCAAACCTAAGCCTTCTATTAAGTAAATAATTCAAGTGTCACCTCATCAAGAGGTCTTCCACACAATCATTCTTCATTCTCTTAACACTTTTATTTTTCTTCATACAACAAATAACTACCTGAAATTACATTTTTAAACTTTTACTTGTTTATTGTTTGTATCCCTACACTAGAATGTAAACTCCGTGATGGCAGCGATTTTTAAAAAGATTTTATTATCATTTTAGAGCAGCTTTAAATTCGCAGCAAAATTACAAGGAAGAAACAAATATTTCCCATATTTTTGTAATTCACTTTGTTGCTCTAGCTTATGTTATGCTTAAGATACGGCAAGTGGCAGGCTCTCAACAAATTTTTATTATTGAAACAATAGGAATGTCATAAATTCAATCAATTTTAGAAGTTGCATTTTTAACATTTATGTCTACGAAATTGATTAATGTAAACTCCAAGCACAGCTACTGAATTGAGCCTTACTTAGGTAACCACAAACCTTTCTGTTTTTATGAACATAATTTTATTTTGAACATTTGGGACCCATGTGCCAACTTTGCTCTTGATACATGGAACAACTACTATTGATACACAATTTCTGTTTTGAGCAGAGTTTGAGGACTGGGAAGTTTGAGCCTACGGCTCAAGAGCTGGGCTTCCTAATAGAGAGATTTCAGATGTTTTGTTCCCACTATGATTTTTCAATAATATAATTTCAATAATATAATTATATTATTGTTTTCAGACATCTAAGTGCCTATTTCTCAAATGCCTAAAAAATATAAACTAAGCTACCAACAGACTTCTTGCTGCTGTGGACATCGCCACAGCTTTCTTCAGCTTGCTAGCCTTGGCATTGACACCTAAAGGAGCATTCTTCATACATCTAGAACATGGAATTTGGAGCCTCTTGCTGGAGGTAACACTTTGGAACAGGGGGACTTTTTCCTTCTGTTTTGTATCTCTACTGCATTTTAAATGTTTGAGTAACTGGTAGGTTGGTTATGAATTGCATTTATATATTTAAACTTTTGTACTACAGTGGCGGGAAGTGTGGTGGGGGCGTTGGGGAGATGTATGTACCTTACTGAAGAGTAGTATTACTTTGTTTATTGACATTATATCTTGGCAGCATCTCTTCTTACCACCATAGCATGAATATTTTTTCTTCCCAAAGTATTTTTATGATTTTAATCTTTTATAATTATCTGTTTTTTCTCAGTAAAATTTCAGTTGGTCAATTTCTACATACTTTCACCTAGTATGCAGACTTTTAAAAATTATTTTATTCCTAAAATTACTCAGTATGACACACTGCATCAACAAAACGAAGGGTAAAAATCATATGATCATTTCAATAGATGCAGAAAAAAACATTTGACAAAATTTAACATCCTTTTATGATAAAAACTCTCAACAAAGTGGATATAGAGGGAACATATCTCAACATAATGAAGACTATATATGACAGACCCACCGCTAATATCATATTTAGTGGTGAAAACCCAAAAATTTTCCTGTAAGATCAGGAACAAGACAAGGATCCCCATTCTCACCACTTTTATTTAATATAGTATTGGAAGTCCTAGTCACAGCAATCCGATAAGAACAAGAAACAAAAGGCATCCAAATTGGCAAGGAAAAAATAAAACTATCTCTACTTGCAGATAACATGATGCTACATATAGAAAAGCCTAAAGACTCCATCAAAAACCTATTAGAACTAATAAATGATTTCAGTAAAGTTTCAGGACACCAAATGAATATACAGAAATCTATTGTATTTCTATACACTAATAAAAAATGATCAGAAGGAGAAATTAAGAAAATATTCCCATTTACAACTGCATTAAAAAAAAGAATAAAATATCTAGGACTAAATTTAATCAAAGACCTGTACTCTGAAAACTATAAGATATTGAAGAAAGAAATTGAAGAAGACAGAAATAAGGAGAGGGGAGTGACGTAGCATGCTCATGGATTGAAAGGATTAATATTGTTAAAATGTCCATACTACCCAATGCATTATACAGACTTAATGCAATTCTATCAAAATACCAATGGCATTCTTTTCAGAACTAGATAATTCTAAAATTTATATGGAACCACAAAAGACTTCGAATAGTCAAAGCAATCTTGAGTGAAAAAAAACAAAATGGGAGTTATTACACTCCTTGATTTCAAACTATACTGCAAGCTATAATAATAAAAACAGTATATACTGGAACAAAAATAGACACAAAGATCAATGGAACAGAAGCTAGAGCCAAGAAATAAATCTTCATTTATACTGTCAACTAATAAACAACAAAGGAGGCAAGATTATAAAATGGGGGAAGTGACAGTCCTTTCAATAATTGGTGCTGGGAAAACTATATACACACACACAAAAAAATAAAACTGAACCATTTTCTTATATCTTATACAAAAATAAACTTGAAATAGATTAAAAACTTAAATATAAGACTTGACATTATAAAATTCCTGGAAGAAAACATAGGCAGTAAACTTTTTGACATTGGTTTTAGCAATATCTTCTTTGAAAGGTCTCTTCGGGCAAAGGCAACAAAAGTAAGCAAGCAAACAAGCATGTAAATGAAACTATATCAAATTAAAAAGTTTCTTCACAACTCCACAGAAATACAAGTAGTCATAAGAAAATACTACTAGCAATTGTATACTAACAAATTGGGCAATCTGGAAGAAATAGTTACATTTCTAGAAACACACAACCTCCTAAGACTAAGTCAAGAAGAAACAGAAAATCTGAACCAAGCAATAACCACCAATGAAATAGAATCAGCAATTGAAAACCTCACAAAAAACAAAAGTCCTGGACCAGATGGCTTCATAGGCAAATTTTACTAAACATTCAAAGAAGAATTAACACCTATTCTTCTCAAACTATTCTTAAAAATTCAAGAAGAGGGAAGTCTCCCTAATTCTTTTTATGAGGCCACCATTACCTTGATTCCAAAACCAGACAAAGACATTACAAAAAAAGAAATCTATAGGCCAATATCTCTTATGAATATTGATGCAAAAATCCTCAACAAAATATTAGCAAATGAAATTCAGTAATATATTAAAAATATCATGCACTATAATCAAGTTGAATTTATTCCTGGGATATAAAGTTGGTACAATATCCGCAAATCAATTAATGTGACACTCCACTTTAACAAATCAAAAAATAAAAAACATATGATTATATCAATAGATGCAGAAAATTGTTTGACAAAATCCAGCATCCATTTTTAATAATAATGCTCAGCAAAGTGGGAATAGAAGGAACATACCTCAACATAATAAAGGCCTCATGTAACAAACCTATAGCTAACATCAAACTCAATGGGGAAAGGCCAAAAGTGTTTTCCTTAAGATCAGGAACAAGAAAAGGATGCCCATTTTCACCTCTTCTCTTCTATATTTTATTAGAAGTCTTAGCTACAGCAATAATACAAGAAAGAGAAATAAAAGTATCTGAATTAGAAAGGAAGAAGTTAAATAAAACTCTCATTATTTGCCAATGACATACTAGAGAAACTCTAAAGATTCCACCAAAAAACTGTTAGAACTAATCAATGAATTCAATAAAGTAGCAGAAAACAAAATTAATATTCAGAAGTCAGTGGTATTTTTATACACCAATGATGAACTTTTGGAAAGAGAAATTAAGAAAACAATCCTATTTACAATTTCATCGAAATAATTAAATACGTGGGAATCAAATTAACCAAGGAGGTAAAAGACCTGTTCTCAGAAAATTATAAGTCATTGAAAAAAGAAATTCAATACAGATAAATGGAAGCATATACTGAGCTCATGGGTAGGAAGAATCAACATCATTAAAATGGTTATACTACCCAAAGCAATCTACAGATTCAGCGTAATCAATTCAAAATACCAATGGCATTTTTCAGAGAGCTTGAACAAATAATCCTAAAATTTACAGGGAATCAAAAATGACCCCGAATAGCTATGGCAATCCTGAGAAAGAAGAACAAAGTTGGAGGTATCCCACTACCTGATATCAAACTATACTACCAGGCTACAGTAATCAAAACAGCATGTTACTGGTATAAAAACAGATACATTGATCAACGGAAAAGAATAGAGAGCCCAGAAATAAATCCATGCCTATACATTCACATAATATATGACAAAGGAGGTAAGAATATACAATGGGGTAAAGACAGATTCTTCAATAAATGGTGTTGGGAAAATTGGACAGATACGGGCAAAAAAAAGAAAAAGAAAAAGAAAAGAAACTAGACCACCTTCTTACATTGTATACAAGAATAGACTGAAAATAGATTAAAGACTTAAATATAAGCCCCAAAACCATAAAACTTCTAGAAGAAAACATAGGCAATAAACTCTCTGACATTGCTAACAGTAATTTATTTTCAGATATATCAACTTGAGCAAGAGAAACCAAAGAAAAAATAAACAAGTGGGACTACAAGAAACTAAAAAGTTTTTGTACAGCAAAGGAAACCATCAACAAAATGAAAAGACAACTGACTGAATGGGAGAAAATATTCACTTAGGATACATTTGATAAGAAGTTAATATCCAAAACTATATAAAGAACTCATACAAATCAACAACGAAAAACAAACAATCCAATTAAAAAATGGGTAGAAGACCTGAACAGATATTTCTCCAAAGAGGAAATACAGATGGCCAATAGACATATGAAAAGATGCTCAAGGTCACTAATCATCAAAGAAATGCAAATTGAAACTACAATGACATATCACCTCACACCTGTCAAAATGGCTTATATCAATAAATCAAAGAACAATGAGTGTTGGTGAGGATGTGGAGAAAAGGGAACTCTCATACACTGTTGGTGGGACTGCAAATTGGAACAGCTGCTATGGAAAACAGTCTGAAGGTTTCTCAGAAAATTAACAATGGATATACCTTTGATCCAGTAATTGCACTTCTGGGGATTCATCCAAAAAAACCCAAAATAATAATTTGTAAAGATCTTTGCACCTCTACGTTCCTGGCAGCACCATTTATAATAGCCAATATATGAAAGCAACCTAAATGCCCATCAACAGATGATTGGATAAAGAATTTATGGTTCATATATACGATGGAATATTACTCAGCCATTTAAAAAAAATCCTAACATTTGCAACGAAATGGATGGACCTAGAGGTTATTATGCTGAGTGAAATATGTCAGACAAAGATAAATACCATATGATTTCACTTATATGAGGAATCTAAGGAACAAAAAGAACAAACTAATCAAAAACAGACTTGCAAATACAGAGCACAATCTGGTGATGGCCAGAGGGGACGGGGTTGAGGGGCTGGGAGAAAGGGGTGAAGGCTTAAAGAAGTACAGATTAGTAGTTGATAGATGGTCATGGGGATGGGGAATATGGCATAGGGAATGCAGTTAGCATTAATGTAATGGCTAGGTGGAGAGCCAGATGAGAGGAAGAGCAATGAGAGATTGTTTTATAAACTATATAAATGTCTAACCAATGTACCATATACTTGAAAATAATAATAAAATAAAATTTAAAAAAATGAAAAAGAAAAGTTTCTTCACAGTGAAGGAAACCATAGACAAAACAAAGAGACAACCTACTAAATGAGAGAAAATATTTGTAGATGATACATCCAATAAGGGGTTAATATTCAAAATATATAAAGAACTCATACAACTCAATAACAAAAACCCAAATAACATGTTTAAAAATGGACTAAAGATCTGAATAGACATTTTTCTAAAGATGACATCTAAATGGCCAACAGATAGATGAAAAATTGCTTGACATCACCAATCATCAGGGAAATGCAAATCAAAACCACCTGAGATAGCACCTCACACCTGTCAGAATGGCTATCATAAAAAAGTCAATACAAAGTGTTGGAGAATGAGGAGAAAAGGAAACCTTTGTGCACTGTTGGTGGGAATGCAGACTGGTGCAGCCACTATGGAAAACAATATGGTGTTACCTCAAAAAATTAAAAATTGAACTGCCATTTGACCCAGTGATCCCACTTCTGGGTATTTAGCTGAAGAAAACAAAAAGATTCATTCAAAAAAATATATGTACCCCTATGTTCATTGTAGCATTATTTACAACAGTCAAGATATGGAAGAAACTTAGGTGTCCATCAATAGATGACTGGATAAAGACATAATGTATATGTATATATATCAAAGAAAGATGTGCATGTATGAAAATACATATATATACAATGGAATATTACTCAGCAATAGAAAAGAATGAAATCTTGCCATTTGCGACAACATGGATGGACCCTTAGGGTATAATGCTAAGTGAAATAAGTCAGAGGGAAAAAAAATACCATGTGATATCACTTATTTGTGGAATCTAAAAAACAAACAAACAAACAAAACAAAACAGAAACAGACTCATAGACATAGAGAACAAACTGAAGGTTGCCAGAAGGGAGGGGGTGTTAGTGGGGTGAAAAATAAATAAATTAATGTTTAAAATTTGTTTTAAAAAGGAAGAGAGAAGCTGCTAAAAGATAGGTAAAGCAAAACCAATTAAGAGCTTGGCAATCCAGAACCATTTATCGTAATCCTTATAAGCCCCTGAATCTACTGGGTAACGGATCCTTGACATTTATTTTCTAAAGTTTAGAGTCACCAACAAGACATTACTCGTTCATTCATTCAGTAAACACATAATGAACACCCATCCTGTGAAAAAGAAATTGTTTTATTCAGTAGTAGGAAGTTGATTCTTCCAAGTATAGGACTTTAAAAAGATAAATTCATTTGACCTCTTTAACTGTTTTACCAAATGGAATTGCAGTGGCCTAGACAATTTGTATAATTTATTAATAATAGAAAGCAAATTAGGGCATTAGCATTAGGGCATTGTTTAGTCTGGTTCTATGTAACATAATTGTCACTGTGATATTTGAAGTAATATCACCAGACATCCCCCCCCCAATTTATTTTAAATCTACCTATTATAGAGCATGCTTAAAGAAGGTAATATTGTATAAAACAAATAAGATAAACACTTAAAAACCAAATTTTAAGAACAATTATAATATATAGGCAACTTAAGTCAATACAATCAAACAATAATAGGATACTTAAATCTAAAAGTAAAAACAAAAACAAAATAGAAGAGAAAAAGGAATTGCAGCCTTGACCTTTAATATAAACAATGACTTTTTTCCTTTTCTTTTTAAAGATTTAAAAAAATCACAGAATATAAGCTTCTTGTAAAAAGTCCAGCCACTTGTATACCAGTGTTCATAGCAACATTATTAATAGCAGCCAAAAAGTGAAAACTATTAAAATGTCCATCAATGGATGAATTGATAAACAAAATGCAGTGTAACTATACAATGGAGTATTATTTGGCAATAAAAAGGAATGAAGTGCTGATACATGAGACAACATGTAGAAGCCTCAAAAATATTGTGCCAAGTGAAAGAAGTTAGTCACAAAAGACTTCATATAGCATGGTTCTATTTAGATGAACTGTAATAGAATAGGCGAATCCATAGTGACAGAAATAGATTAGATTAGTGGTTACAAGGGCATGGGGGGAGGAGAAAATAGAGAAGTTCCTTTCTGAGGTGATGAAATTTCTGAAACTAGAGAGTTGTGATGGTTACACAACTTTGTTAAATATACTAAAACCCACTGAACTGTACATTTGAACAGGTGAATTTTATGGAATATGAATTATATCTCTATTTTTAAAATGACGTTGAGAAAAAAAGGATCATTTATATCCTCTCCTTACTGAATAAGAACTATCATGGTTTTACATTTCCTTTCTCTACCCCTTACCTTGCTTCACCATTCTGTTATTCCAGGGCTCCAGCAGACTGTTGTGCAGGTTATAACTCTGCCCCTAGGGGCCAGTCAAAGAGAATCTGAAATCCTAGCCACACATTTCTCTACTTGAACTAAGGGGTGCTTTCTTCTAGTTCACATGAAAACACCTTATAGATTATCAGTGGTCTTAATCATTTCAATGGGGTAGGGAGGATTGATAAATAAATGTACTCAGTCCACTGTCTTGGATTAAATGTCGAGCACTTCATTCTACTATAGTAATGTAATGGATTTACTATAAAGTTAATTTTCTAGATCCTTTGGTCTTCTCTTTACAAACGGAATTGGAAATCATTTAATTAATCTTAAAAAGGACATTTCTCATTTAAATGAGTATTTTACAACTCCTTTAAACTTGCCTCTTTTGTTTAAAAAGGATTCAGTGTATTGTCCAACTTTACATTATCATCCTCCAATGCAGTTTTTATATTTGATATCAGTAAAGTGCCACACTACCAAGGGGATTTCCAGATACTTACTTGTTCTTCCAATGCAAGTTTTCAGACCACATTCTTGTATAGATTTCAAAAGAGCTCAAATAATAGTATTTTCTCCACTAAATGTAATCAGTGAGTCAACGCATATTTATTGAATTACTATTATGTTTAAAATAACACTCTATTCCAAACAGGAAGAACCCCTAAATCCTGATATTTTACATTCAAAGTTCATGTGTGCCTGGTACATAGTAAGTGAACTGATGAATTAAGAGTAATTTAGGTTTATTTGTGGTACCTGAAGATTAGACACTGGGGAATAACCATAGAATTTAGTAGGTCCTAAATTCACCTGCAGGTAAAGAAGGGAAACTACCTGGTATAAAAAATATGATATGATTAGTGACTATTTTTAAGATAAATACCAAAATTCTGACAAACTAACAGTTGTATGTTTTAGTGTGAAGTATTTGTGGTGTTTTAATAATAATGACGAATTTTCATTATTATTCCCAGTTTTGGTTTCTTCTTTCCTTCCCTGACTCAAGTACACTCCTTATGCACATTAAAATTTGAGAATAATTCCTATAACAAAAAAACCAGAAGTAGTAAACTGAAAATTTTGTTAGAACTTAAAATATAAGGCCAGATTTTTAATGTCTCTATCATGTGATTACAGAGTCCAAATCCCAATCAAGACAGAGAACTGCCTTTTTAAGTATTTCAGGGCCATCATTTAAAATGCTATCTTACTAAAAGAATCTCTTCCTTTTCACGAAAAAAAAAAATTAATTCTATTTATCTCAGTAAAAAATGTGAGCAATGGAAATAGTAAACATATTCAATATTGGGGGAAAACAGTTGGTATTCAGTAAACACTAAGTAATTTATTGACTTGGCAAAGCTCCCTTGAACTCTAGTATATAGTTAACTCTTACTTATCGAGAAGCAGATTTGCTATTTTGCAAACTGCCTGTAATGTCATTGGGCTTCTTTTTCATCATCGTGCTAAATTCTAGGATACTAGAATTTAGAAGTGGAATCAATCAAGCTGAACAGTGGACTAGTATAAATTCACTTTCAAATCCTTATCAAGCACATTCTCTTTGCCATACAACGTGTTAGGCTGAAAAGCAAAAACCCTGCTTTTAGGGAGCTCACAGTCCTATAGAGGAGACAGACAAGTTTGTTTGTTTGTTTGTTTGTTTGTTTGTTTGTAGAATACATTGCGATAAAGCAATAAATGCTATGATAGTGGCATCACATGGTGCTGTGGGGTACATAGAACAAGAAGAAATCTAACACAAGTTGAGAAAGAAGGTGATTAATGAGAAGGATTTCTAAACCTTAAAGGATGAGTAGAATACAGCCATGCAAAAATGCTTAGGAAGTAGGATCCAAGGCCTTTAAAACCAACCAACCAACCAACCAACCAACCAACCAACCAACTAACAAACAAACCCATCACACTATAGAGCACAAGTCTAAGCTGATGCTCAGGTTTCTGACTCAAGTAGTTGATAGGCTCAGTTTGAGACATGTTGCATTTTAGGCATTGGTGGGGGGTAACCAAGTGAAGATGTCCATAGACAGCTGGCTATCTAATCCTGTAGACAGAGGTCTTGAAAAGGGATCTGTGATGGAAATACATGGAGTTGTCATTGTTTATCTAGCAACTGTCCTCATAAATGAGATTGCCAGGGAAGGCAACAAGGTGAGGAGGCTAAGGAGAAATCTCTGGGGAAGGTGAAATTTTAAGGGGTAAGTGGAATCTGACAAAGAGCAGCTAGAGAAGTAGGAAAAATAAAAATGAGAACAGCCTGGTATAATGAAAGTCAAAGGACGAGAGCAGACGATCCTCTCAGATGACACAAAGTGGTCGACTAAGACTGGCCTGATAACCCTGGTGAAAGACCAGATGGAGGCAGAAGCCATGTCAGTCAGAAATATTTATTGAACACCTACTATGAGCCCAACATTGTGTTATTTAATTTTCACTACAGCCCTCTGAGGTAGGACAGTATTATTATTAATATTGTCGTCCTCATATTACAGATGAGTAAATTGAGACACAGAAAGGGCTTGACCATAGTTATACAACTAGTTTGCAACAGATCTAAGATAACTCAGCTCTACCTAACTCCTGAGTCCAGTCTCTTAGCCATTTATGGATACCTATTGTGGTGAAAAAGTGGAAATAATGAATGCAGATGGCTCTTAAGGCATTTGTCAGTAAGGAAAGATGGTAGATTTTTATATTGTCTGTAAATAAGCAAGGTTTTTTTGGTTTGTTTTATTTTTGTTTTTAAAATGAGAGAAGTTTGAATATGGTTTTAAAGACATCTCAGGAATGAGGGGGTTGATGCATTTCTAGCCATACTTCTATTACTGTGGCTGGATCAGAATAGATCTGGAAAGAAGCTGTCAGTTTGAACAACTGAAGCTATTTGGTATTGTATAAACCTGTTTTATGAATGAAATCACCTGCAACAAAAATCCATTCAGTCTTTTCTTACTTTGGAATCCATTAATATAATAAATATAATTCATAATGAAGTAGACTGAATTTCTTGTTTACTCACAATTCACAACCATACTTGCCATGTCAAAGTAGGCCATATCTTTCTAGATTGAAGGTGAATATTAACAGTCAGGGACAGGCTCCCTTGACACTTTTTCTTCCTCTATTCACTTTATAAAATCAAATACCTTCTTTCCTTCCATCAGTAGCTGTACTCCAATGGAGTGCCCAGAGTTCCCTCTTTTGCAACAGAAGACATGATGCCCCTTGCAGAGCTCTTAGGTGGTCCTGCAGTGGTACTAGAAATGACTACTTTCATTTCTCCCAGATCTTATTTTCAAAAAATATATGCCAAGTATGGTTCAAGTTTATTAAGCTGAGCTTCTAGTAATTCTACTAGAAGGGGCAATAAAAATTATACTAGAAAGGGCAATAAAATCCAATGTTTTTTGTTTTAAAGAACTTGTAATGATATCCATAACCAGGGCTCTTTGTAGATTTCTCTTCAAAAGATAATAATTTTGCTGCTCTGGTGGAATAGTGGCTTCTAAATCATATTCTACATAATTATTCTTTATTTTTAAGACAGTCATATTAAGGACCTACTGTGTCAAGGCACTAATGCCAGGGCTGTGGGGGAAATGCAAAGTATAATGCATGTTTCTTATCTATGAGCTTTCAACTTTCTTAGAAGAGATTATGTGGTTACAGAAATGACTAGATTCTGAGTAGTACAAATGGGGATATGATGTTAGGTCACCTTAATTTCTTCCATTTAAAAACAATTATACCAGTGATGTATGGATTTACTTTTGTTGAAAGGAATACAGACATAGCTATAATAAATTACAAAAGTTCTCTTTTATGTCTCCCCACTTCTACTTCCCATCCTAGAGTAAAGTGTTTCTTGTTAGTCTCTCTTCTATGTATTTTCATACATGTAGAAGTACATATGCACTTTAGCATACACGCTTTTATAGTTGTTCAGTATAAATTATTTAAAATACATTGTTCTATGAATTTTTCACTTAATAATTTCTTTTCATGTCTGAACATATAGATCTATCCTTTTAAAGTCAATATTTTATAAATTTTTAAATAAAAATTTAAATGGATTCTACAAAAGAAAGTGAAACAAAATGACTGAGTTCTAAAACTTTTGAATGGCAAAATGCTCATGACTATATTAAATTACTTCCATTCTTAATTATTTGAGAAGACTAAGCCTCATAGAAATTTTTTCTTACCTTTTAATCTTTATCTACAAACATAGATTTAATGCATTACTTTGATTTAAGAAAGGCCTTAATAAATCTTTTTTTTGCTTAAAACCAAGTATTCTTAAAAGGAATACTTAGGTAGAAAATACTGGAATACCACCTAACACGCACATATAATTGAATGCTGTGGATCTCACAAGAAAGAAGTAGAACTAAATAAAAGAAAAAAAATCTTAAAGATCTAAGGAATAGGAATTGTTAATGAGAGTTCTTTTTAAAATTTTCAGTTCTTTTCTCAACATAGTTTAACTGATAACTAAAATTTTTTAAAAACACAAAATGCTATCTACATCTTGTTTAAAAATATATTTGTATGTGTACAGAAAAAAATAAGTTTATGTTTTAACAGTGGTTATCTCTGGGTGGTGAAATGTATTCAAGGTGATTCTTATTCTTTACCTTTTTCTGAACTTTCCAATTTTAAAAATAATGAATACATATTAGTTTTCTTTATTAGAAAAAAATTAAAGCAATAAAATGAATTAATAAATGAACTGACTGACTGTGTTGCTAGATTTAAGAACAGGAACTTTACCCTCTCAATCTTTATATTTCTTCACATTACTTTTACTCAAGTAGCTGTCAATACAAATTTTTAAAATTCACAAGAACAAAAAGTAACATTGGACCATTATGCATAATATATAAAATGATAGCCTTGGATCAAAAAAAAAATGTAAAAATAGACTTGAAATGTATAAATAAATACAAATCCAGAGTAGCTTATTCTAGTACTATTTGACTAGAATACAAAATACATTTTTATTAACTAATAAGTTAAATCTCTTTTGTTAAATAATTATGTTTTTTATTTATAATTTAGCAAAATGTAGTTTTTAAAAAAGCTTATTCTTGTTATTTCCATAAAAAGAGAGGGGAAAAGAGAGAGGAAGCTGTGCTTACTGGGAAAGTTGCAACATTCAGCTCGTAAGTATTTTTTGCTTTAGACATTTTTTTCAACTACTTCTCTTACATAAGAGTCCTGTAATATCTCCATAGGGAGAAATAACACTGGGCTACATTATGTCTTTTAATTTTTCCTCCAGATAGTGTTTACAAATCAACATGTAAGAGTGACTCTACATTCGAAGTTATTAGCCAATTTTGGTGTCCATTTACCACTAAGGACAATTGGTAATTTTAACAATCAATGAGAGTTTATTTTAGGAGAAAACTTACTGAAATTTGCAGGAAATAACCTTTTTGTTCCAAAACAGCTGTCATTGAACACTATTATATCTACAACAATTAAAATTATCTTTGGTGACTTTTAGCATTTGGCATTGCTCCATTATTGTTCAGTTAAATATTTTTCAAGTTTGCTAGGACTTTTGCCCACTGTGTGCTTACGGCCCTTTATTGTCAATATGTCTCTTAGAATTCACCTTTGTGACATTACTTTTTTTGTATTGTGGGAGAGAGTATAATTTCTGAAGCAAATTGTCTGAGAAATCAATTAATACTTATTAGGAAATTGCAGTATATATCTATAAATTACTTACAAAAGCAGGATTAAAATTTACTCCATTATATTTGGCAATAGAAAGAAAGCCTTTACAAACTTTTTCTAGATCCTTGCAAAAAAATTCCAAGTTTAAAGAGTTAGCTAAGGGTCGATGGGCAAAAGGAACGAAGGCTAACATGTGCTGTCATTTTGATAAAAATAATTGAAAACTGAGTAGAAGTAGCCGAAGCTATTAGTGAAAGGGATTGATTGTCATAAACAAACCCAAACAACAATAAAAACTACTGTTTTGCATGCCAGTGGAAGTCATAAATGTTTGTTCACCACCTATCCAAAATGACTGGTCTTAGAAAAACATTAAAAACCTGAGATCCTGCAATAAATCACCCAATTTAAATCTTAAGTAAGACTTCATATATGTTTGTTTAATTTTAAAGGGAAGTTAACGTTTGTCTTCAGAAATAATTAATTAATATTGAAATATAGCAGTTTAGGGACCCTAAATATACATATGGTAACATTTAAAAAATATCTCAGGCCTTGATCACTATTATTTCATTATTATATTTTGAGGGAAATAATTTATTTATGTTTTCTTTGAACCAAAAAGGCATTTGGAAAATATTTAAGAATTATTACCGTTATTGAATCCTAGAATACTGATACCAATGAACATTTCTTATACCCTAATACTTTTCTGAATACTTGCAAGCCCACAGATAACTTTTCAGTCAAAAAAAAATACTGGAAAGGATTTAAAAGAGCTAGTAGGGTGAAATTTATTTAAGTAACTTCAAAAAATCTGAAGAAATTTAAAGCAATTTAAGCATAGTGCTATGTGTTTAGAGCATTGTCAATTTGCACAAATTGTCTTTAGGCTGACTCCCTTTGAGGCATTTCTCTCTGTTATCATAACAGATATTTTTATTTCTGAATCTCACACCCCTTCAATCCAACATAATCAAATGCTGGACTGTTTCCGAGGAGAAATAGTAGCTAACAATATTGTTTTCCCATCTCAAGAAGTTGAAAACGAAGGGTGTGCAATATATTATTTTAAAAGCATATTCAAAACTTTCATAAAATTTAAAATTGACTACAACTTGAAGACAATACTCTAAATTGTTAAAATGTCTTCTCTGTGGGGTATGGAATACTGGTGATGTTTCTTTCTTGATATTTTCCAAATTTTACTTTTATAGTTACCAAAATAGTAAAACATAGGGAGGAGTATCCAGGGATCATGAAAATGTGAATAAAATATGTGAAACATTGAATTTTTTCAAAGAATTGAAAAAAATTACTTTTGTAAAATAACCCGGGCCTCTAAGCTCTTTCTCTCATTTGTGGAACATAAAGTATATTTTGGATCAAAACATGGAACATTCCAGACAATGTGAAATCTAGAAAGGAACTGCACCTGTATCCCGATGCAACGCCAAAAAAATAGAGTTACTGAATAAATAGTCTTCCTAAATTGGGAAAAAGAATTAAGGTCCACTTTTCCACTTACTACTACTACGCATAAAAATGAAAGTTTTACTCTTGGCATGAATATGATGGAATTCATGGGATAGTAATTATTAACAATAAAGTATTTTTCAGAGTTTTATTACACTGAGCAGTTTTAAGTAAAAAAGTAGGTATTGTAGAATATAACTCATTGCTTTAACTGAAAACGTGATTTTGAATTTAACTATAGCTACTTACTTTCTAAGTTTTGAGCTACTTGATTATTTCCCTCAAAACTATTACTTGTACCAAACACAGAACATTGTATATTTGAGGATTTGTTTACCTAAACAAACTCTGTATAGAGATGAATTTAGCTTTAGCAGTACTTTCTGTAAGAAGAATAACATTTACATAATGGCAATTCTAAAAAAGTAATCTTTTTCATAGGAAAATGTGAAGCAATGTATGTGGAAAGCTGCAAAATCTAGAGTTACAGGCAGATTAGGCAAGGGACATTTGGTATTAAAAAAAAGAATTAAATCATGGCTAAGGATTTTTCTGGCAAAAGCAGTAATTAATACATGGAACAAAATATTAATATGACTTTTTGGAACAAACTTTTAGTACAATTTCTTAAAAGCAATCAGAAGTTGTAAAAGAATTCCTACAGAGGAGAAGCATGAAATAAAGAGGGAAGTTCAGAAAGAAGAATAGACTTTGTGACTGGACATGTGACTTTGCCATTGTTTTTATTATCTTTGCAGAAAACCCAGACTAATGAGGAGAGAGGATTGAGGAGAAGACAAGCTAAAATTTAGCTCTCTAGACTATATCTTTTGCTCGCATCTTATTCTTTTTTATAAAATTTTTTATATTTGTTTTTTAGGTGTACTTCATGGCAGGAAAAAATCTCTCAAATATTCTGTTGTTGACAACAAAGATTAAAAAGCAAAGAAAACATGTGAGACTATTCTCAGCCATAGAAAAGAGACCAAAAATAAATCTTCACCTTTGCATTTTAAATTTCAACAGAAGAGTTGTAGGTTTATTTAAAATCTGATGCTTCAGCTACACTCATTTTTCCAGTCCTTTTTGTAATAATCTTAGCAAATGCTCAAGGAATCTAAATTGCTAAAATCAGTTCCAACCTAGTAAAATGACCTATATTTCTTTCTTTATTGAACTTTTTTATTAATCTTCCAGTTTCTCAATTTATCACAACTTAGAGCTGCTCTTGAATTTTCTGTCTTCCATTTATTTGATAACACAGTCTATTATTTTGTTATAGTCAGTAGAAATACAACACTGAACAATTTGGAAAAGTTTCTCGAACTCACTGTACACAAAGTTTATTCCCCAAAATGTTTGTAAAGGTTCTAACAATCTCTACAGTGGTATCAAAAATAATTTCTCCTTTCTAATTAGGAAAACAAGAACATTAGTCATTATTTGTTTCTTAGTAATTTTCCACATGCCAGTCATCCTATCTTGGAACTCCTCTGTCTTAGACCAATCCCCTCTACTGGTATATGATTTTTCCCATGTGATCCTTTAAATAAATTCTAAGATTTTTCCCATAATTAATTAATCTCAGAAATCAAAATGAAACATGTCACCAGGGTCTTATTTAAAGCCAAGAAAGTTACTGGCTACTATCCAGCCTTCTTTCTAAATTAAACAACCTCAAATACTACTCTCACCATCCTTGCTTCTTGATATTAGGCATTTTCTCTCCAGAGAGATAACTGGGGCACATATAAGAAAGAGTTTTGATATGTCCAGATTGTAACCAGGACCACATGTATATTTTATTTCAATGATATATAAGAATATTCTTCTCTAAAATTTCCATATCCATGTGCTTTTAAAAAGATACATGCAATAGAAATCAATTTCCCATTTTTAGCAGTAAAATGTTATTATATTATTTCTTATTTTTTGAATGATTCAAAATATAGCAACTCAAATTTTTTTTTCTCAAAGTCCAACTCTTTAGGCCTGGTAACAATTTAATGTACAACTAAATCTTTATGTTTTACAGATGATTTACTTGAATTATACTTTATCTTTGGTGACTCAGCTCTTCTTTACCTTTGCAACTTTGCCAGGTTCAAGGATGCTAAAAAGGAAGTTGAACTGAGTCAAGGTCAAACATGTAGAGTGTAATCATGGTGTGTGTGTGTGTGTGAGAGAGAGAGAGAGAGAGAGAGAGACAGACAGACAGACAGACAGACAGACAGACAGACTAATTTAATTCCCAAGCCAAACTCTAGATTGTCCATTTTGGGGGTGGGGGGGTGGGAGGGGAAAGTCTCTTTTGTTGAGGTAGATAAAAAAAATTACATATAACTAAAAAGAAAGCTGATAACCTTCCTCCCTCTTTCCCGTCCAGGAAGATGTTTTCCTTTTTGCTGCCCTTTCTTCCTCCCTCCTTTAATCTCTTACTCTTTCTCTTCCTTCCTTTCTTTCTTCATTTTCAATCATTTCATCTTAAACAGAAAGCAAAGGATTCTTTTGCAGCAGAGTAAGTAGAATACCTTCACATTCAACTCTCAGTTTAATTGCACCTGGTCTTTTGGGAGACATTGATAAGGCTGTTCTGACTCCGGCTGAGCTGCTGGGCTAGCCCAGGAAGATGGTAGCCTCTGGGTAGTACTGTGCCGTGTCTGAGACACGCCTCAGAGCCTACAATGCTGAGTGCTTATATTTCCTTTTCCCTTCCTTTTACTCCCTCTTACAGAATTATTGCTTAGAAAACGTATGAGATATCACAAAGGGTTTAATTTTTTCCTTTTTCTTATGAGAAAAAAAAGATTATCTTATAATAATCTTAGAAAGAAAATATAAACCTTAAAAAGCATAATTATCCTTGGCTATCCTACAGTCGTCGTATTTAGCAAATAAAAATACAGGATACTCAGTTATATTTAAATTTCAGATAAATAATGAATAGTTATTTAGTATAAGGAAGCCCCATGCAAAATTTGAAACAAATAAATAGTAAAAATGTATGTTGTTTATCTGAAATTCAAATTTATCTGGGCATTCAGTATTTTGAGCAAAAGTATGATTGACATTTTATATGTATATAATATTTGTAAGTTGAGATTTTTTTCATTTGTAGAGTAATTGTATTTAGAGTTTCCTGTGCAATTTCCCACTGCACCTGAGGATGGCTGTCAGATAAGGGTGAGTGACAGTGAAAAAACTATAATTAAAATTAGTTATGTTTGCTATTTATTTGTTCTTGCATGAAGGTCTACAGAGGGAACAGCACATTTCTTATTTATTTGTCCCTCACTAATTCTGAATTTGAAATAATATATGGATTTTATATTTTCCCCCTTAGGTAAATATATTATTTCACTTCCAATTCCATTGAAAATGTAGATAATTTATGGAGAAAAAATGTACCTGCATATTTAATTCTTATAACCTCCTTCTGAAACAGGCACTTATTTACTTAATAGATTTTGTAAATGGCAGCATTTCTGAACCTCTTATAAAGCATCAACCTTATAGTTGCACTAGGTAGATTGTTTTCTTAATCTCTCTCTCTCTCATTTTAAAATAAACTATCTAAAAGAAAGTATAACTATTGTAGTAATAATAGCTAACATTTATTAAGCACATATCATTTGTCAGATACTATTCAAGTATTATATATAAAATAGCTTAAATTATTTAAATCCCAAAACCAATGAGGTAGATACTATTATTATCCCCACTTTAGAGATCAGAAAACTGAGGTTTAGAGAAATTTGGTAACACTCATTTTCCTCTGTTATTCACAGTTTACATAAAAGTAACTTTGTCATAATTACTGGACCAATATTATTATTATTATTATTGTTATTATTATTATTATTAAAGTCTATATTTTATTTATGTTTCCTTAGATTTTACCTAATGTCCTTCTTCTGTTCCAGGATCCCATCCAATATACATTACATTTTATTGTCATGTCTCCCTGGGCTCCTCTTGGCTGTAAGTTTCTCATACTCCCTTTGTTTTTGATGACCTTGATTATTTTTGAAGAGTACTAGTCAGGTTTTTGTAGCATGTCTCTCAGCTGGAATTTTTCTGATATGTTTCTTATATTTAGACTAGGGTTATCAGTTGGGGGAGGAAGACCATAGAAGTAAAGTACCATTCTCATCATATCATGTCATCCTTAATCACCTGGCTGAGGTAGTGTTTGTAAGTTTTCACCACTGTGAAGTGACTCTTTTCCCCACTCTGTTTATACTGTACTCTTTGGAAGAAAGTCACTATTCCCAGACCACAATTATGGGGTGGAGAATTATAATTGAGCTATTATTTTAATAACAGCTTTATTGAGATATAATTCATTACCATACAATTCATCAGTATATTCAGAATTTTACAAACATCACCACAATCAATTTAAAAACATTTTCATCTCCCTAAAAAGAAACCCCATACCCATTAAGAGTCATTTTGTTTTCCTAATTCACCTCCCCACCAACCCAGCCATGGCAATCTAATACACTTTTTGTCCTTACAGATTTGCCTATTCTGAATATAAATGAAATCATAGTATTTTGTAATTGGCTTCTTTCAGTTAGCAATAAAGTTTTTGAGGCACATTCATGTTGTAGTACGTACAAGTACTTCATTGCTCTTATTGCTGAATAATATTCTATTGTATGGATATATCACATTTTGTTTACTCATCCATCAGTTGATGAACATTTGGATTGCTTTTCTATTTTGGCTACTATGAAGAATCTGGAATGACCCTTTCTACACAAGTTTTTAGGTGGACATATGTTTTCATTTCTTCTGGCTAAACACCTAGGAGTAGAGTTGCTGAGTATAATTGAACTATTTTTAAAATAAGAAAACTAGGCCAACTAGGCTGCGTGCTGTCCTGCTTTTAGTTATCTATATGGGCTAGGAAAACCTAGCCAAATGCCCTATAAAGCCACAACAAAACATAAGGCCCCACTTCAAATATGCTGGCAGGTACCCAAATTGCAAGCTTGTTGACTAAGATGAAAGACAACAGCTTCATAAAACCATGCCTACATATTCCATTCTATAAATCTATAGCAAATAACACAGATTACATGCACTGAAAAAAATAGAGATCCCACATATCACTAGCTTCTGTTAAAAAGTTAGCATAAGAAAGCTCTGACTGTTCTATGTCTAGATGTTCTTCAAGGTGCATAGAGTAAATTGTTTGCCTAAATCTTTTTGAAACTCTTCAAAGTCTACAACTATCACTAATAAGACTAAGCATTATTTATCAAAAAACAGGAACTAAGGAGAGAGCAGTAACTACTACTTTCTGGAGCAAGTGATGTATGTATCATTTTAAAGAAGCATTTGATAGAAGAAAAAAAGTATGAGTATACAGCTTTAAGCACAGACACTTCTACACGGAAGAAGGGAGGAAGGGGGGAGGGACAGCAACAACAATGAATCTAAAGTCTAGGCTACCACACCTTCCCAGTCACCACTCATAGTAGGAACTAGTTGAGGTAATCAGCAAATTTAAAAAGTCAAAAGATAGTTGATCATTTTCCTATTCTTGGTGGAAAGGAATTAACCCTGTGGTTTGTAATAGATATCATTTAAGTTATTCCTCTTAAAATAAGCATTCAGTCAGTGCTTCCATATAAAAGCCTTTGACCATACCCATCATTCCTTTCAAAGATGAACACCAAAATTAAGCAGGGCACTTTTACACGTAGTCCTTTAGCTGAGAATAAGAAACGTGGAAATAAGTCCGGTTTCAATGAGTAATAAAACACCAGAAGTTAGTGGTCCACATGAACTCATCATGCTTTCTCTTTCTTTTGTTCCTGTTTCCTCTCCACAGACCTAATACAGTGTCACACACACAACTGGAGTAAAATAACTTTTGAATGGTTTTAACTTAACTCAATCATATTCACAACAGAGAATATATACCCTAAGAACATGGAAAGACCTTTAGTTGCAGTTAAAATGTAAGATCGCAAAAGAATTCCCCTGCCCTCCAATTAAGCCATATATACAAAATAAAGTAAAAAGTGCAAAGAATATACGACTTATACTAAAACCATGCTAGGGTCTCCATCTCATTCTACGTACTTCAAGAAATATCATCAAATATAACAAAAATTTTAGCAAGTTAAAAAGGGATGCAGGGAACAGGCTCTTGACTTTCTCAAGAGAGAAATGAAGTGGGAGCAATCAGTAGTCAGAAAAACTTCTGGAAAACCTCACTGAGCTTTGGGGGTAAGAAGATTGGGGATGTAGATGACAAAAGGTAGAGCCCTTAAAACTTGAAATCCCTTTCTCCAATCTCAGGTAAATAGTTTGTGAGCCTAGTTTAGGAAAACTTGCAGAATTTGTCTCTATTTCACTTTGGCCAGATGAGGGGTTGTGTTTTGGTTTGGTTTTCTTTAAGCAGCTAATAAAGTGTTTGGATTCTGGGTTAAAGGGAGGAACAATAGGACACAGTAAACTAAAAGTTAAAACGCACAGTGTTTTCACGCTGAATACACCAACCTGATGACCCTAAAACAAGGAAACATTGAAACTCAAGAGAATCTCATTGCTCCAACTACAGTTGACCCTGAACTGATACCCACATAGTAGAAAACCTGTGCATAATTTTTGACTTCCTCCAAACTTAACTACTAATAATCTACTGTCGACCAGAAGCCTTATTGATAACATAAACAGTCAATTAACATATATTTATATGTTATATGTATTATATACTGTATTATTTAATAAAATAAGTTAGAGAAAAGAAAATATTATTGAGAAAATTATAAGGAAGAGAAAATTCTTATATGTATTTGATGTATTCATGACATAACTTTTTCTTTTTCTTTATTTTTCAGTATTTCTAGGCTACATGGTTTGTCTGAGAGTTTTTTCAAATCATTGCAAATCTCCAAAAAATTTGCAATATAGTTATTGAAAAAAGTCCATGTATAAGTGGACCGGCACAGTTTTAACCTGTGCTGTTCAAGGGTCAGCTGTATTTGTCTACTAGGACAGACTCTCTTCCCCCAACTCAACAGAATGACCTCTTTAAACAGGGCTTCTTAGAGAGAGTGGCAATAAAGCTCCATGATCTAATCTGCTCCAAGTCCCAACCCTCTCAAGCTCTTTCCTGTCCCCACAGGCATGTGACAGGTAGAACAAAATCACAACCCATTAATATGAACCCTTAGACTCATGTTCTGAGGGGAGAATACAAATATTACCCAGATAAACAAGGCTGGAATCAAGGAGTATTTGCCCACATTCTTTTCAGGCAAAAAGGACTGCTGTAACAAAGATGAGTAGGCAAAACAATCTGAAATGAAACTGTGCAAAAACTTGTTAGTCTCTTTTCCAAAGGCCTTCCAAAATAAATGCAGTGAAGAATCCAAACCAGAATATAACTTATCCTAGAAAGAGAAGAAATATTTAGGTACTATATTCTTTACACTCTTGAGATTAAGGAGAGTATGAAATAACAAAATCACTGAATAATGTTGAAAGGGAGCTGGAAATGTCAAGGAAAGGAACAGAGGGAAAAACAATATAGTCCCAGAATAAAGAAATGTGTTAGAAATAAAAAGGCATAGAATGAACATGTGGAAAGCCAAATCAAAGACACAGAAAAATGTCTCTGAAATGATTAGTTCATTTCAGCGGCAAAAACAATAGAAGAGAATTAATACCAAGAATACTGGTGAAAAAAATAATAAGAAAAATTCATACAGGCCTCTTGGAGAAGTGGTCAAACCACCTACACAGAGAAAAAGAATTAGGTTGACTTCAGACTTCCTAGCTGGAACTTTTATCCGAAAACAGTGAAGCAACCTCTAAATGTTTTAAATGATAAGAGATTTGACTGAAAAACTCTACACTAAGCGTCATTCGGGCAACAGATATTTACAGGCAACACACAAGCAATATATAGCCTCAGGAAGGCATGAATTCTTGAGATAGACCATTTCTGAAAAGTCTACTTGATAATATAATTCAATCAACCAAGAGTTGAAATGAAATAAAAACATGCAATGTCTGAGTCACAAAGTATACCTATTTTCAACTTCACAAAAGATTTCCAAAATGTTTTGCAAAGTGGCCCTCTGGATTTACACTGTACCAAGCATATACAACATATGCAGTATCAACTTTCCCATCTGCTTGCCAACACTTACTATTATAAGATTTAAAAATTATTTCCAATCTGATGTGCACAAAATGTACCTCATTACTGTATTATTTTGCATTTTTCTGAGGTGACACTCCAGGTTGATCTCCAGAGAAAGTTGTACCAACTTTCACTCACATTAGCAGTATGATAGCATTTATTTGCCTCACATCATTGCCCACACTTGACATGTGGGAAACAAAGATGTTTGGTCATCAGTTGGTCTAACATAGCCTGAAAATTTGATATATACTCTTTTAACAATTTGTGTAAATACTTTAAATGCTCTTTATAAATATATGAACATTTCCTCCATTTTAAACAAAGATTGGATATTATGATACATATCATGATCTCCTTTTTTCATTCACCAATATATTGTGGAAGGATTCACAATCCCCTTTCCCTCAACCCCTCACCAACAACAAATTCTGTGAAAGAATTGTGGTAAAAGAAGATAAATATTCCTTTTTTCTTTTATCACACAATTTAACTAAAACTTAGTAAAATTTTAATGAAGTATCAAGTTGAAAATCCTGGATAATAAATGGATTTTTCCTCTTTATCTAGAGAACCATTTAACAGATCTTCCTTTTGCTACACTATGTCACTGAGAAGATAAACTTTACCTGAAGACTGTCTGTGGTTTCACACACAAAAAGTGAATATTTAAAAATAAATAATTGATTCAGCCAAATTGCTTAATTTCCAGTTAGTTAGGAATCGTTAAACATTGTTTTTTTGATACCTGAGTGATATTTTATTAGACAAATCACTCTGAGATAAACCACACCCTAGGAAGATTATATTTTACTCTTCAGTGACTATATAGACTATATGACTATAATCTATTTCAACTCTTATAGTCATTTCAACTTTTATGACTCTATAGAGTCAACCAGTTTCCTTATTTCATCATTGTAACTTGGGTCAGTATGCATGTGTCAAAAACACATTTCTCCTGATGAAGTTATTAATGATAACCTAGCAAAAAAATCTAGGAAATAAGCACCTAGCATGGTAGCTGACACATGAAGGTATTGAACATTATCTGTTGAACATGTGAAAATTAAATTCTATTTTCTAGTTGAATTTCCTATGAAATCCATTCCTGTATCCTATGTTGTATTTGAAATGCCATTTTAAATGGTGAAATGTAGATCATTTGTATCATATCCATATGATGATCTCCATGACTGGGTCTTCTTAATGTTGTTCCATTTTTCCAGATCCATCTTGCAAAGGTATGTGGATGAGATACAATTTTACATATTATATAAAAATATGATGTACATAGTTTCTCTTGATACCCTTCCAAGCAGCTTGCTTATATTACATTTCCTCCTTACACTGATACTTTAGGATCCTTTTTTTCCCCTGGATCACAAAACACCTATGTGCACAAAACTCACACCCAGGAGCCATTCCACTTGAATTGAAAAGGATTAAATGCAAGTGGCCAGAATGCTAATTCTAATCTTGGGTTTTGCTTCTCTCATCCTGATTCAAATTTTTGTTTACATTCTAGTTAACAAGGTGGACTAAATCCATAACTTCACCTCTGTTCCCCTTTGAAACATCATCAATATGACAGCATAGGAATTTAAAATGGCATAAATTCTCTAGTACAAAGGGAATGGGAGAGGAGATAACAATGGATGGAAGACTTTACAAATTTTTAAAAATGGAAAGTAGAAGGACCAGTGGTAATTGATTTACTAGAGAGAAGAAAGCTAAAATCTAAATCTACAGATGACAGAAGGCAACGAAAAAAGATTTATTCTACAGAACGCTAGAAAGTGCAGGTATTGAGGCATCAGGTGAAACTCGGGATGGGGAGGATGGGTGACTGGTTGGAAGTCTGTGTCAAGAACATTTAGCTGCCCACATCTACCCAATTACTACACCCGGCTAAGTGACTCCTCCTCACTTAAGCATATACAAAAATGGAGATTTATTCTTCGAGAAAACTGAAGGAGAGAAACTCTAGGCACAGGGACTATAGGCATTATGGAGGGTGTGCGTGAGCACTGTACGAAAGCACCTCCTTTGCCCTCCAGCATCCAAGCTTATATCTTCCTCTTCTTCCCCAACCAGACTTGCCCCTCCCTCCTTCCCCTACACTCCTGAAAATTTCCCCAAGCAGAAGATTGGATGATCTCTCCTGGAGAAACTACCTCAAGAGAAAAAATATCTACAGACACTGACATTTAGGGGCATCTCAATGAAACCAATTAGCCCTACTGAATCATCTCACAATGAAGGCCTCCAGTCAACAAACCCTACCCATGCCTCGCTTTTAAATATAATGTGTCAAATATCACTAAACATTTGAGGAGCACATCTAACATAAAAGGCACACAAATAATAAAGAACAGACAAAGAAACGAAAATAGTCTGGAAAAAAATAATTCAGAGAAAAAAAACCTGAAACAACATAGAGAGTAGGAAAGAGGTTTAAATGATAGTCTGAGAGACAAGAGTATACGCCAGATCTGTGAAGTAAGAACTATCGGAAAGAAGAAAGAGCTCTTGAAAATTAAAAATATAATAGCTAAAATTAAAAACATCCAACACAAAGATTAGAAGATAGTTGAGAAATGGTTCCAGAAAGTAGAATTAAAAGACCAAGAGGTGAAAAAAAAAAAAAAAAGGGTGAGAAAAGAAAATTAGAGGATCATGCTAGGATTTGAAAAACAAGGATTCTGGAGAGAATAGGGACAGTAATAAATTATAAACCATTGGGGAAAAAAACCCATGAGTAGTATATACCAAGGATAGAGAGATGACAAATGGTAGATTATTGACAGATAGATAGATAGATAGATAGATAGATAGATAGATAGATAGATAGATAGACAGACAGACAGACAGACAGATAGATAGATAGATAGATAGATAGATAGATAGATAGAAAAATGGATGGACAGATGGACGGATGGACAGATGGACAGATGGATGGATAGATGGATGGATGGATGGATAGATAAAAAGAGAAGGGAGGGCTTCTGCTTCCAGTAGAATGCTGAATTCTTACTGGTAAATGTAAAGACAGTACATCATTTACAACCATCAAAGTCATCATTTACAACCATCAAAGTGAAGATTGGTTCAGGCATGAATCATCAATGGATGCAAAATCTAGGGGGGAATTTTAATGATGAAGAGGATATTAGTATGGTCTTAAAGTATCTTCCCACAGATTGCTTATTGCAAGAAAAAAAAAACTATCCAATGGAGAAAAAGTTGAATAGCACTTTGATGGGGTGACCAAAATTAACATCACATGAGGGGTAGATGGACTGGGTGTCTCCAGATGTGATGTCCTAAAAAGCACACAAAAACACATGTTATATTCTGACTAGGAATGCATAACGTGAATCTAACCATGAAGCAACATCAGGAAACCAAAATGAAGAGCATTCTATTTAACATAAAAGGAAGAGGGGCTTCATTCTTTTTTAAAAGGTATCATATAAGACAAACTGTGGAAATGTTCCAGAATAAAGGAGGCTAAAGAGACATGACAACAAATGCAATGCCTGATCCTAGCCTAGATTCTGTACTGAAGGGAAGAAATAATATAAAAAACATTCTTGAATCAACTGACAAAACTGACTCCTTGGAAAATGGATGGTAGATTAAAGTATTATATCAATGTTAAATTTATCAAAGTTGATAATGGAACTGTAAATATATAAGATACTATCTTTATTCTTATGAAATATATATTGAAGTATTTAGGGATAAAGGGCCATTATGTCTAGATCTTAGTTTCAAATGGTTCAGGAAAAATGTTTTCAGTGTACATATGCATACACATTCTAGTGTGTGTGTGTGTGTGTGTGTGTGTGTGAGTGTGTGTGTGTGTGTTTGTGTGAGTACAAATAGGGAAAAATGTTAATAGGAGAATCTGGGGGAAATTCTATGATTACATTCATGTAATCTTGAAGTTATTTACAAATAAAAAGTTGTTAAAAATCGCTTCCTACTTACTTTTACATAAGTAAACTAGAAAAAATACTCTAACAAAGCAGTGGAGTAAACCCATTACAAAGAAGACAAAAATACAGGAAACTGGGGAAATAACATTGGAGAAAGGGAGGGTGATTCTCAAGATAATGGTAAAGGCAAGGTTGGCAACTTGCAGGAGGCCAAAAACAATAACTAGTTCTACTTGGAGCAGAAGGATGGAAGGATTCTAGAAAGATATCTGTCTCCCTGATCTCCCAAAATGATAACAATAGATGACCTGATGTGTTTGACTGTATTGAAGGGAGTTTCACAGTTCTTTTAGAGGGTTTGGGAAGAATTAGTGGTAGGGAAAAAAAGAAAAGCAATTATTAACTCTAGGGAAAAATAAGCTTGTACAAGAAGAGAAATGTAATATACTCCTTGGCTCACTTATGAATAATATTTACATGGTAATAACAATGTAAACACAGACTATTCGTTTATCCAAAAATTGTGACAAAACAATATGGAGAGAATGAAAGAAAGGAGGGAAGCGGAGACATGCAAGGGGATGGGAGTGGGCTAAGAAGGCTAAGGTCATAGCTTTCAGAATCGCAAGTTAGATAATGCCTAAGTTAACTCATAAGGGAAAAGCCACATCAGCAAATCAGTCAGAAACATGGAGGAAAATATCAGACGAAACAGAAAGAGCAGAAGGGGCGAAAGATTGAGAAGTGACTGAGAATTCCTAGATGGAGTTGTGGGTAAGTGAACCGTAGTTTGTGGGGGGATTCGTTTGTTTGTAATAGTGTTTGACTTACATACATGTATGGTTTGCATTAGGAAAAAAATTTAAAACTCCAAATTTCTGCTTATTATAATGATTAACAATGTATTTATTTGTATTTCCTTTTTTGATCATACTAGATCTATGTAAAGCAAAGGGGAACTGTTAATTAGATATGTTTGATCATTATATTAATGATAAAATTTAGTTTCTTATGTTAATTTTTTAAAGTTGTGAGTGGTGTGTGTGTGTGTGTGTGTGTGTGTGTGTGTGTTGGTTTTGAAAGGAAAAGGAAGAGTGTGTTTTGAATAATTCAGGTATTTGCAAAACTAAAGAAGAAAACTGTGTTCATTATATCCTTTATAATATGCTCATGATCAAGAAAGTAATTAT
Organism: Rousettus aegyptiacus; assembly: GCF_014176215.1. NCBI lineage: Eukaryota > Metazoa > Chordata > Mammalia > Chiroptera > Pteropodidae > Rousettus > Rousettus aegyptiacus. The sequence continues at coordinate 121,773,552 of NW_023416307.1, read as the reverse complement.
GACCCAAGTGGAGTTTGAAGTTTAAAAATAAGAAAAGGAAGCTCGAAAAAAGGCATCCTCGATAGAACGCTGTTGTCTATCATTTTGGATAAAGAACAGGATGGATAGGGGAAACATAGAAAAGATGTTTATTTGATTTTTACTAATTTAAGTGCAAAGCCTTATAATATGGTACAGCTAGGGAATGATTTCACCTGCAGGACAGGTGTAAAAGAACAAGGCATAAGAGGAGTTTAGACATGTTATGTGGGTTTCACACTGATTTCCCTGGGGAGGTGGGGAGAAGAGTGTGGGTGGTACACACTCACTCAGTCTGGTTGGTGGAGATTTCAAGGCTAAGCAGAAATATGCTGACTTTTCTTTGGCAAAAAAACATGTGTAAGAATACCAGTGATTTCTTAATCCAATTTTGCAAGTACAAACAATGGCTGTGTATTATAAAAGGGGTTATTCAGTTTTAGATTTCTTCATAGTTCCAATAAGGCAAAGATCAAATCTGTAATGTAAGAAAGAAAAGACAGACCTGTAGACAATAGAGAATGTTCTAAGAACTTTAGAGACATTTTAATTGCTTTATAGTTTATGGCATTCCAAACTACAATTATTGTAAATGAAAATCGATATGCAAAATGGAGTTAAAATGTTATGGTTATGGAGTTTTTCACTCTCTCATGTCAATCTAAGATAACACAAAGTAAATGCTTGTTCGAAGGCTGATGGTATCAATGTTGTTGAGTGAAAATGCATCTTGTTTATAATGCCAAATATCCCATCAAAATAAAAAATTTTAAGTCTGTCATCTGGATATTTCCAAACATCTAGATGTTTAGTGCCATGTAGACAAAACATACAAATCACATAACCCAAAACACACAGAAATTTCACAGAATTCTGCAGGTCGTGTCCAAATTTTTGGGATGGTATTGCTAGATGCACACTGCTCTTATCTCAGGCCTCAGGAAACGGGCTGTGCAAAGTGACTTTGTTTAAATCTTCCTTAAGAGAGCTTGACTTTTTTGCTGAAATGAGTTGTGACTGCAACTTTACTTTAAGAATCATAGCCATAAATTTGGCAATTTTGTTGAGCACATCAAGAAAAAAACAGTTTGCACCCCGTTCCAAACCTGGATCAGGAGTATGTTAATTTATTTTAGTGATCAGATTGGTCTCGAGAGGACAACCTGGTAGCAGTATTTTCACACATAACAGAAAGCAGTGAAGTAAGTTTGTCTTTTTTCTTGAACTGAGAACAACACAAGAGTATGAGTATCTTCTCTAACCACAGCATTCTCTCGGAGAGTCAAGAGTGAGGAGCAGCCATTCTGCCACAGGAACATTATCCTAAACTTACCTAATACCCCAAATTTGGAGCTAGGAGAAGGGGGAGAGTTTACTCAAATGATTTAAAGAAAAGAAATGCCTCCCTTATCAATAACTTAGTTATTAGAGCCAACAAAAATTCGGGCTCCTGTTGGTGTAACACATAAGTGAATAAAGACCAAATCTTCATGTATGATAAAGAAACTCAGAAAGTCAGGGAGTATTTTTGTTTGTTTCCATCTCAGTTGAGTTTCTGAGGTCTTTAGAAAGAGATCATTCTTGGCTCAGGACTACTATCTATTCATATGTGACCATGTGGGAAGCTTACACATTCTTTTACAACAATATAGGATTCTCTTTCCAGAACTACCTATGTTTTGGTACCCAGCACGTAATAAAATTGCAACATGTGAGAGCAGGAAAGGACATCTCAGAGGGAATTCAATTTAGTTCTTTTGTTTTATCCATAAAGGAAGATGCAGAGAGATCTTAAGTAACTGATGCACGGTCCCGGAGCTAATGAGAGGCAGAGCCCAGGAATCCTGCCACTCAGTACTGTCTTCTCTGCTATATTCCACATATCACGCCGCTTCTCATTTGTGAACAGGACTAAGTGTTAACCTGCAGTTCCTCCCTTATTTCCACTTGCCTCTTAAACTTTTCCTTCTTCCAGACATGCTCTTGTCTTGCCTCTAATTGTTTCCTTATTCTTTTCTTAAAACTAATCCTGTAACTTCTAACCTTAAAATTTTTGAGTCTTTGCTAAGATAGCATCTATGATAACTTTGAAAATGTTGTGGCTTTCAGTGCAATGAAAAAAAATTAAGTTTGGGTGTCAGATACCTATATTGCAATCTCGAGTACGTCTTTAATTTCTGTAACTTCGGGCAAGTCACTGCCTCTCTCATACGCAGTTTTCTTATCTATAAGATAAAAAGGTGGTCTGGATGATCCTTAAGGTTTCTTCTATTTTTATAGTTGTATGATTATTATGCTTTTTAACAAATTTAACTTTGAAAACAAAACAAAACCCCTATTTTTCTTACTCTTCATAAATCCTCACCCACTGGAAATCTATATTCTTCACGTTGTGCCTCTGCCTTAGCTTCCCTTTTCTACCCAGAAAAATGGAAATTGTCTCCACTTAGTTCCCCTTATATACTGCTTACCACATCACCACAAAGTCAGTCGCTTAATAAGTATTTTTCAATGTGATGATGACAACAATTACGAAATACAGTGCGAATGTAGACATTCTAATGCCTGACATTTAAAGTCTTCATAGAAATCTCTGTAATTTGTTTTACTCATCCTTTCAAAGATCAAAAATAAACTATTGATTTTGGTAGAAGAAAATTAATTAAATCCCTTCAGGGGTCATCCCTAGCCAAATGTTGTGGCAAAATAGTGTAATAAAAGAATATTAAATTTGAATTTAGCATATTTAGGTTGTAATCCCGAGTATGTCCTTAATTTTCTATAACTTAGGGCAAGTTAATTAAGTTTAGAGGGATCCTAAGAAAGGCATCTTTCATTCCTGGTTCCTAATAGCTAAGCTTTACATAGTCTAGTCCAAAAATATTGGAATTCAAGTACATTAAAAAATAATTGAAATACAGGCTAAATAAAATTTACCCCTCCTTAGAAAGACTATGGCATTTCTTTTAAATGTGTATTTAAATGCAACACACACACACACACACACACACACAACAAACAAACAAAAAACTTTTTAAGAAATGAAAGGAAGTAATATTCATAAATAAGACTTACTTATGTTTATGGTCTCTATGATTTACCATAACATGTTTCCTAGAAAGGGAATTCCATACTCTTGAAAAGGGTGCACTGTACCTTGAGTCTAAAATGAAAGTTGAATAGCCACAGGTAACTGCCCATAGCAAATATGAGTCATCATTCCAAATGACAAGCAAAAGACAAAAATAAAATGACCAAGAGTAGAAAAAAGCAGAATTACTGAGAGCTTTATTGGATTACTCAGTGTATTAGCTCGATTTTTCTTGTAGAATTGAATTTGCCTTTTGAAGACTTTCTAGCTATCAAGCACTGTGAGAGCTAGCATGGCTGTGTAGCTTCACTAAGTTATTGGTGATTACATCTTTTTTGCTTGTTTGATTGCCATCTGTGTTAGAAAGATAATTTATTTGTACTATTCTGCCTGAGAAAACAAATGCTCATTTTGAACTTTCTCCCACTTTATACTAGGAATGTGGGGGAGGCTTTAAATATGTTATAGAAGAGATTTGTGCTTTATTTGGCATGGCACTTCAAGGAAAGAGCGGTAAAGGGAAAAATGAAGAGAAAGATCTCTTAAGCCAAGCGCAGTTAAAAACAGTGAACATTATCTGATCTTTTATTCTCACAACTCAAGGTGAGTAAGAACAGAAAGTCTATTCATTAGGATGAAGACTGACACTCAGATATTTAGGTGACTTACTAGAGAATAATAAATAAGCTGTCATTTAAAAGGCATATAGGGAGTTGCGCATCTTTATATTACTGCATTCAGAATGACCAGCAAATCTCCTTATCAATCACAAGGTCAGCTACACTTGACCCCAGTGCTTGAACTTCTGGTAAATTAAAAGGATATATGTAGTATTTGTTGAAATGTTTTTCATTGAAGAATTCATTTTAGGGGTTCACCTATACAATCCATGTATACCTCGTATTAGAAGCAAACCATTTAAAAAATCACATGAGTCAAGATGATGCCCAGGAAAATAAGGAGCGAATCATTCCTAATTACTCAATACCCTCAATTCCTTTTCCACCTTCTCTAGCAATTTTTGACCATATATCAGTGCTCATTAGCTTCTCCAACAAAACATAGAGGAAGTTTTTGGTTATGGAGCTCAAACAAGAATTTGCATCCTATACAAAAGCAGGAGGTTGGGAAAATTTTCTGTGAGGAAGAAGCTGAAACCTTATTTACTAGGAATTTAAGAATTATGTTTCATCTGGCCCTTCTTTTGAGGTCTCCTAATGATGATTTTTCAGAATTGACTCCCTGAATAAATAGCAATTTTGACCCGGGCAAGTCTACTCTAAAGTAGGGACTTTGTCATTTTTAACTCTCTGACTATGGAGCTAAGCACCAAAACATTACAAGTGTTTCCCTCTAAGGTGATACTATCAAGGGACAGGGGCGGCTTTCTCAGGAGTGGGAAAGTAGGAAAGAAGGAAGAAGAGGCAGAGCTCAGTGTCCTTTGGATGTATACCTCAAAGGCCTCACTGTATGCAACGGACTGTCTTTGATAAATGAAAGCGGTGGCCATTTGAATTGTCACCTACTACAATGTAAACATTTCCTGAGAGATTAACACATATTAGTAAACTGTTATCTTTCCATACTGCCACAGTGTGATTTCTGTAGTCTGATTCCATTTTTAGCATGATAGTTGCCTGAGAGCAAATCTGGACAGTGTGTAGGAGTGATGGTGACACTAGTGGGGAGTGGGAAGGAGACGGTGCATTAACCAAGTAGAGAAAGTTGTTTAAAGCAAGGGCACTGACCCAGGAATCTCTGGGTTGAGCACAGTGAGCGCCTTGTCTGCTTGGGAGCTGCAGGAGAGTTCTGGGCAGCCAAAGCGAGGGGAAGAAGGAGAGTTAAGAGACTCCTAAATAAATTTTATCTTCACTATTTAGCTTAGTTCTGGCACTTGGCCACCTATAGAATAGAAGGGATGACAAGAGTTTTGGCTTTGGTGACTGGTCAGCCCTGGGGAGGAGAGGATTGCAGAATGGAAAGAGAGTTTTGGCCTACCATGGCGTGTGTGTGTGTGTGTGTGTGTGTGTGTGTGTGTGTTTGTGTGTGTTTAGAAACTGGGATCAGGAATTTGATACTAGAGCGTGGACTTCTGGTATAAACAGCAAAATGATTTTGGTAAGTACAGTAAGTGGAACTAAGAATCAGAACAGAAGGCTGGATTTGGGGGTGGGGTGTGTATTGGTGAAGAGCTCTGTGACTGGGAAAAAACTACTCATGGCATGTGCCCTCTTTGTCTTTTTTCTCTTTTCATTTTCTGTTTGTCTATTTTGTTTGTTCTTTTCTTTTAATTGTGGTAAAAAGAAATACATAACATAAAATTTACTCTCTTAAGCATTTCTAAGTGTAGCATTAAGTATATTCACATTGATGTGCAACCAATCTCCAGAAAGTTTTTATCTTACAAAACTGAAACTGTACCCATTAAATAACAACTCCCTATTTCCTCTTCTTCTCAGTCCCCAGAAGCCACCATTCTACTCTCTGTCTCCATGAATTTGACTACTATAAGGGCCTCATATAGGTCAAATCTTATCGTACTTGTCCTTTTGTGACTAGATTATTTCACTTATTGCCCATGTTGTAGCTTGTGTCAGATCTCAATTCTCTTTAAGACAGAGTAATATTCCATTGTACATAAAGACTACACTTGGTTTGCCCATCTTTTCATTGATGGGTACTAGGGGTGCTTCCACGTCTTGGCTATTGTGCATGCTTCCCATTTCTAGTAGTTCCTTTCCATTTTCCTTAATTGTACACATCAAGAAACTGAAGTATATTTTAAATTATTTATTTATTAATTAAATCATCAGGAGAAAGGGAAGAAGCATAGCATATGGAAATCAATTTAACGGCTTGGTATCTAGTTAGTTGTATGATCTTGGACAAGTTAGTTAATATCACTGAGATGCTGTATATCTATAAAATGAGGGATTTGGTCTAGATGAAAATCTTTCTAAGGCCTATGATTTCCAGTTTTCTTTTCTTATATTTAAAGCAGTAAAGTTAAAGTATTATTTCAAATCAAGTAGATTGTTCCTCACTTGTATGAGAGTATTTTGCATTTTTTTCTCCTTTGAATAAATGATACATTAACAATAAAAGCTCTCTACTTTTAAAATCCTTTTATGAGTCTGTCCAAATTTTCAGTGAGTTTTATTGACATGTAATGAGTTTCTTAAGTTTCCTATAGATAAATTCTAAGATTATCTCTTTTAACTTTAGCCTCAATCAAATGTTTTCAATGCACAAATATTCACTGGGCACTTATATATGTCCAGAATTATGTTTTGAGAAGAGCAGTTTTATAAGACAATGGTACTACTCTTAAAAAGGTCCATACCTAATCAACTGTCTCCCAGATTTGGGAAGATTATTGATTTTTTAAATTTCCATTCAAGTTATCCTGTTATACTTGTATTTTATCTTCACTACTATTTCTATAATTGATTAATCCCATGATATATCTCTGGTTTTTCCTCGCCATTCAGAACATCAGATTTTTTCTTTTTGTCTGGTAGACACTAACACATATTCAGTTATTTATAAGCTAAGGCCTTTGCATGTATGGCATGGTACAGAGAATTCTCCATTTCACCCATGAAGACATGTCATGAAGAAGAATTAGAAATAAAAATTTTTAATTATTCAAAAAAATGTGTTAAGTGCATTAAGCAGTCTTAAAGGATTAAAACTCCTATTCTGGAAAGATAAAGGATTATGAGGACACCCTCAAAGTCTAATAAATATTGATAGATTTTATTAAAGGAACACTGGAACTAGGAAGAATCCAATAGATCTCAAAAATGGACACTGGACTAATTAAATACGTGAAACTTGACACTTAAGAAATATGTTCCTCTGAAGAAATAGTGTGGGCTTTTTGAACTTAAGTTCTGGGGAGAAACAGAGGCCCTAAGCAGAGCTTTAAATAAGAGATTAATAGATGAAAATAATAGGCTTAAAGGAAAAACATGCAGATAAAAGAGTCCCTTTCCATGTGGTTCGGTTGCGGTTATTGCACGTGGCTACTTCAGAGGAACTCCTGTTAAAATTGTTGTTGCTGTGGGCTGAAATGTGCACCCAGCATAATTCATATATTGAAATCCTTACTCCAAGAACTTTAGAATGTGACCATATTTGAGGACAGCATCTTTACAGAAAGTGATTAAGTTAAAATGAGGTCATTAGGATGGGCCTTAATCCAAGGTACTGGTATCCTTATAAGAAGGAAAAATTTGGATACAGACATGTATAGACAGAAAATGGTGTGAACGTATAGGGAGAAGATGGCCATTTACAAGCCAAGGAGAGAGGACTGGAATAGATCCTTTCTTCACAGCCCTCATAAGAAATCAACGCCGAGGTCACTTTGATCTCAGGTTTCCAGCCCCCAGAAATGTGAGCAATAAATTTCTGTTGTTTAAGCCACCCAGTCTGTGGTATATTTTGTTATGGCAGTCTGAGCTGACAAACACAGTTGTAACATATACCTTTATTTTATTTATTTAACAAAAACCTATGTAAAGGTCACTATGTACCACTATGTACCAGGCAGTCTTCCAAACACTTTACCAATATTAATTCAATTCTCCTAACAACCTTAGGTAGGGACTAATATTTTTCTCATTTTATAGGTGGGGTAACTGAAGCACAGATATTAAGTAACTTGTCCAAAGTTTCATACTCGCTAAGTTAAAGGAGTTAGAATCTGAACTTGGGCAGTCTGACTCAAGTCCAAGCCCACTCTACATGGTCTCTCTTCCTTTGTCTTCTGGGATTTAACCGGGGGTTCCTAGATACTTGTCTCTATAGAAGTGTGTGTGTGTGTGTGTGTGTGCACGCGCGCGTGCGCATGCATGTGCGTGAATGTGTGTTTTATATTAGTTTCTGGTATACAGTACAATGGTTAGACATTTTTATAATTTATGAAGTGATTCCCCCAATTACTCTAGTACCTATCTGTTATTATACATAGCCATTATAATAATAGCGACTATATTCCCTTTGCCGGACTCTATGTACCTGTGTGTACGTGTGTTTTAATCTAATACCACACAATCCCTCACTGCCAAGTAGATAGATAACATGTTTCATAATATTTTTCTAGATTTTTAAGCCTCACCTTAAGGTAAATAATCCAGGATTCCTACAAAAAAATTGCTGGTCTTTCATGAGAGGCAGACTACTGGCTTTAGATGAATAATTCTTATTTCTCACGTAGCAGCATTCCACAGAGATATGCGAGGAGTGATGTTGTCTTCTCTGTTAGCTTGCAGATAACTTTTCGTCATGCAGAACTAGAAGAATTGCACTAAAGGAGGGTTCTGCAGTCACATTACAAAGCATGAGGGCAAAGGGCTTTTCTCTCTGTGTCTTTGGCTGTCAATGGATTGTGAACCAACGTGTGTGCAGGTGTTTGACTTCAACATGTGAAAAAAAATCTTTCTATAAAATCAACCAGAAAAGCCAAATTTAACATACAGACATTCCAGGACATGAGCAACTAGGAAAAATATCTCTTCCTGGCCAGAAAACATAACCGTTTTGAAGTTTAGTGTTAGTGGCATTTTCCACAAAGAGCATCAGAAGCTGGACCACAGTTCAGTGGGGAAAGTTAATTCCTTTATAATTATTAAATGAAAAGAAAGTACATATGTTCAACCTGCTGAACATGCACTGTGTCGCACACCTTCCCACACCCTGCCCTTGAGAGTTTCAGATTGAAAGACTTTGTTTGCCATCATTCAGTGCTCAGAATCTTGAGTGGAGCCAGAAACACACCTTTTTACCCTTTCTCATTTCAGCTGACTCACTCATAGCTTTTATGGAAGTGACCGTGAGAGGCCAAGGTAGGGCATGAGAGGCCAAGATAGTGTCAGCTAAACTTTGGACTTTGATGAATCAACATGCTTTGTGATTGAAAAGATAGAGTGAGGGAAGGACTTCTTCTACACACATTCGGTAGTCTTTTCATTTCCCTCAAAAACTAATACTGGACCCAGGTTATACAGTGAGCATCTTGACAGGTTAGCAACAGAGCCTTTTCAATGATGACTGAGGAAACAAAGTCAAAGCATGATCAGCAAGAATGGAGCAGTGACCTGTGACCTTTTCTAAACTCTTTCCTCTCACATCCAGTCGAAAGCTTGGCTTCTTTAAAATGATCCATGTGGTTTTCTGTCTTGTTCAAATAGGAAGTGTTGACACTTTTTCACCCCAAGTTATCTCTGGTATTTCCAAATAGTCCCCATTCCCAAAATTTCCACGGCAGAGAAATTCTAAGCAAGCTTCTTGGCAAGTCTCTCCTGTTGATCTGGGAGCCAGCTCTGCCCCAGGTGTTCTAATGTTGACATGCTCCACAGGGAGCCAACTTAGAACATCTGAGAACAAAAGGAGAAAAACATTATGAAACGTGATTTCTACCTGGTATATGCCAGATAGGAAGGAAACAAGCCCTTTGTGAGGAAGCAGGTCTCGACCTGAATCTCAGTGCCACAGTAAAGAATGCCAGGAGGTTGTCGTTGTTGGGGTGGTGCAGAAAGAGGGTAAAAAATATCTGAAAGAGATGCCTGACACTAGAAAAGCAGCATAATGCTCAAATGCTCCCAGCGCTGTAGGTGAGCATTTGGTAGGTCAGCACCTACGAACCCCATGGTAGGGTCATGATTCATTCTAGTCTGGGCCATTCACTTCAGGCAAATACAAGAAGAAAAGTCAGATTCACCCATACCAGGCACGTGAAAAAAACTTCACAAGAAGCTAGGGAAAAGGGAAACATTTCTATAACTGAAGCCTTTGTAGATCTGTGATATCTTTGAAGAAGTTGCTAGAGAATGAATTTATAGGTAAGGGTTTGGCTTCTTCTCTGGGTAGTTTAACCAAAATGGAAAGTTTTGGACAATTCTAGTTCTTTGCACTATGCTAAAGGCCCAAGGAAACATTGCAAACTACCTGCCCCCCAAACTGAAGTTCTTTATCACTTAAGGAGATACCATGACAACATAGCAGGTAGCTTTATGATCCTTCAGGTCCTCCTAACTTGAATAACAACATTGCTAGTTTATCATTTCCAGCTAAGTCAGGCAATACCTGCTATACAGGATTTCTAAGCAAAATAATTTACTGTAAGAAACTGTCAATTGCCTGTCTGTCTTAGCGACTCTAAAGAGATTGACAAAGACCAGAGATATGAAAGGAAATATTTGTGAAATAGAATCAGTCTCTGCTCCGTCCACTTGGCACCACTCTTATCTTTCTAGAGTAATTCTAAGACTGTTATTCAAGTTGAAAGCTCACCCTGATGCTTTTCCATGATGAATATTTATATAATTGGATTTTTGTTTTTACTAATTTAACTAGTTTTCTTTTTTAGATGAATCCTAAGTATATAGAAGTGAACTGATTTGCATGTACTTTTTGACCAGAATAAGAGTTTCATCCTACCACATATGAGGCTAAAATTCAGACAAAGAAGCATATTATGTGAGGTACTTTATAAAGGAAACAAGCACATTATCCGATAATTATTTTAGTTTATTGGGTTCAAGTAGAGCTTATAAAAAGGTCTTGTTAGGTTATTCTTTTAAAAACAACAACAACAACAACAAAAAACCTGATATCAATGAAAGCGCTTAAATATTTTCTCACCCAAGCTAACTTGTGTCGATTAAATTACGCTGATGGATTGCATAACCTAATTAGAAAGCAGGAATGCCAGAAACCCACTTAAGTGAGGTTAAAAGAGCAATGAAGTTAAAATAACTGTGGTCTATAAAATATTGAGTCAAGAAAATGCTCTGGGTTCATGGAGTGATTCGAAGAGAAAATAAAAGGAATTCAGTGGTTATGTGGTAGGGCAGTAAGATTTCTGAATCAATAGTCAGGAGATCTAGCTTCAGATTCCAGCTTTTGTTGCCACACACTGTGGAATTCACTTCTCTCTGGGCTTCATGTGTAGAATGAGGCGCTCAGATTATATGATCACTAAGGCTTCTTCCATGTCTATTACTCTGTGAAATAGATGACTTTAATTTAGGGTATGCTGGTTTTGATTAGTGATACTTTTTTGTTTGTTTGTTTATACATGATTTAATTAAATCATAGTTTGTACTACATTAGCATGTTTGGGATTTTTTTCGATGGTTTTTCTAATCCCCTGAATTCAACTTTGTTAACTAGGCTATTTAAATAGATTAAGATTAGCAACTTCCAGTTAAAATTAACGGTTAGGATTGTCACCTATACTTAAATTTTAAAAAAAGAATTAATGGAGTAGGAAAATTATTAGAGCAGCCTGTCAAAATAGGATGAAGACCTTAAATCAAAGTAAAGGATGAGGTATATGATACTTGTCTAAATTTTAGCAGCAAGAGTATGAAAGCTAGGGAGTTTGAAGGTCCCAGTTCAAAACTATGTGTTCATAAATATTCTTTTCTTTTGGACCATAAACTTTGGTTTAAAAGAATCAATAAAACATAGAGGATATTAGAAATGAATGTTTCTAACACTGAAGAAATAAAATAACAAAAAAATCTTTGAACTTCATAGGCTATAAGCAAAGACATACAACTTAATTAATAAAGGAGGTTATCTGAATAAATTTTAGCCTATAATCTACCTTCAGAAGCCTAATTTTTAAGACTCCAAATAGCAAACCTCAAAATCTCCACTCAAGAGCAGAAGAGGGGCAAGACAGAGGTATTTTAACTCAAAGGTTTCATGTCATGGAACCATGAAGGATGGCACTAGCTAGGCTGCAGTTGGTAGAGGAACTCATTACTGCCTCTCTTAGTGTGTGTACCCTGGGAAACAGACTCAGATGGAGATTTGCCTGCAGGAGGTTTGATGAGAATTCTCTGAGGAGCAACATCTGGAAGGAGAGAGAAAAGCAGAATTGGGTAGAAGGAGAAGCAGGCTATGATACAGTTACAACAAAGGCTTCAGCCAATCTGACAGAAAGTTCTGGAGCTGGGATGGTCTTTCAAAATTGTCTCAAGAAAAGAAGCCTGGGCCTTTGCACACTCACATAAACTGGTAGTTGTATGTCCTTGGGCAAAGCAGCTCCCTTTAGCTGAAGGCAATGTCCAGAGAGAAACTCAGCTGTGGCTTTAAGCAGCCAATACTGTCAGCTGCTATTGGAAAGAGTACCCCGGTTCTGAAAAGGCAGGGTGATGCTTTGGGGGTCTTGCACCACAGCATCCACTACACTGTTCAAAAGCATGGGAATTAACTTTTCACCTTATAAAAAACTGTATAAAATAGTAGCAAAACTTCAACAAACAAGAGCTCAGCTCCCAAGCAACCTAGCCTATTAGGAACACATCTTCCAAAACAAACAAACAAAAAAAACAACTGAGTAAAAAATGCCTTTCAGCAGACAAAATAGATGTCACCAAGTCTATACACTAAAGCTAATTAACTTATTCATAGGAGAGTCTCTGCACAAGAAACCTGGTAATATATTGTCTATGCCCATATCCTACGATAAATAAGTGTTAAAAAATTCCTCTCAATACAGAAAGTTGTGACAACTAACAACATACTTTTGAGAGCATAGTCAAAGAAAATGACATGAGAAAGAGAAAAAAATTAAAGGTAACAGGAGTCTGGAAACTTTTAATGTCATAGAGAAAATGTGTGCTGACATCTCACTATGCTTAAGGGCATCATCACATTACAGCTTATCACTGTGATTGATATTTATAATAATTAGGTCTTCAAGAAAATGGTACTCTATACATTTAGTTTATAAAGGAAAAACAAATCTCAGAATGATTTCATTCCATAATAGTTTATTGTTCGAATAATCTTGACTGCTTATTTTAGCTATTCAGACTCTATCTCATTCTCTGATGCATCTTCATAGCCAAGACTTTACTCTATGCATGGACATGGAAATTAAAGGTTAATAGGCATAGCTTCAACCAAGGCTTTAGTAGGTAGATGTTCACACCACAGATCTCTGGCAGTGGCTCCATATCTTATTTCTTTCCTTCCTTAATCAGGTCCCCTAGGGAGTACACTTGATAAGCAAATGGCTAGGTACAGATTCTTTCAGGTGAATTAGACAATTTAATTGCAAGGAGTTCAGAGCATGCTCTTTGCTTCACCAGTCATCTTATACTTGCTAACTTAGCTTAGAAAAACTTTCTACCAGCAGGTAGAATTCTGCCCTGGCTTAATCATCCGTTCAGTCTCTTTCCCACTGCTCTCAAAGGGAAAAGTGGTTATAAAGAAGACATAGTAAAAGCAGATCTCTCACCAGCTTTCAGAAGCTATGACGGCTATGAGAGTGAGGATTTGTTGCCTTTTGACTGACTCAGCTAAGTATGAGGAGAAAGTGTTCCTGAAAATTTATCTACCTGAAAAGTCAATATATATATATCTATATATATTTTATAAAACTCTTAATCATTCTGATGCATGTAGCCAGACCTTTACGCAATTTCTCTTTTTATCACCAGAAGATCTTTAGTAATTATAGGCACTCCTCTTACTTCAATAGCTTCAGAGAGGGATTGTTGACACCTTAGATTAAGCCAGTGGATACATGCCACTTTTTCTATTCACAAAGTGAAAGAACTAGACATGTGCTTAAAACCTGAAAGTCATTTAAAGAACTGGACTTCATTTTTTTTTTTACCTTGAAATCTTTTTCATGTTTTTATAAGAACTTTATACCATGAAAATAATTAGGAATCCTCTACTCTTTTTTTTTAATGTAGTAAAAACACAATATGAGATTTACCCTCCTGACAAATTTTAAAGTGTATAATACAGTATTACAGACCATAGGTACCACGTTGATAGCGGATCTCTAGAATTTATTCATCTGAAATTTTATACTCATTGACTAGTAACTCCCCTCTTCCTCTTCCCCTAGATCCTGGCAACCACCATTACTTTGATTCTATGAATTTGACTATTTTAGATACGTCATATAAGTGGAATCACACAGTATTTGTCTTTCTGTGACTGGCTTATTTCGCTTAGCATAATGTCCTCAAGTTTCATTCATGTTGTCACATACTGCAGAATTTCCTTCATATTTAAGGCTAAACCCAATATTCCATTGTATGCATATGCCATATTTTCTTTATCCATTCATCTGTTGAAGGATGTTTAAGTAGTTTCAATATCTTGGCTATTGTGAAGAGTCTTCCAGTGAACATACAAGTGCTAACATCTCTTTAAGATCCTGGGAATTTTCTAATCTTACATGCATAAAAATCATATATATTCTTTGCTTCTCTCCTTCCCTCATCATACTTTGTTCTCAGTCAAGTCCCCTGGCTTACATGGCATTTCTGATATACACATAACTTACTTTGTTTTCAGAGTGTAAAAAGCATGACAAATTACTCTGTACCATGCAACCTCTCTGCTAAAACCCTACCACCACCACCCTCCACAAGTAACAGTTTTGCTCGTATTCTATCTTCAGTGTAGCACCAGTAGTGCTGTGAGCACTTGAATAAACATTAATTGGGGAAAATAATGATCTTCTTTACTTACCTTTTTACATTAAATTGCTTAACATCTCATGTAGTGCTCACCAGGTATAACATAAGCTATTCAAATCATAAGTTTCTATACCTGAGAGATTGTTTCACATTTATCCTAATTATTAATATTACACCCAGATAAAATATCTAGCTTGTTACAAGCCTTGAAGCATAGGTCATTTATCAGAAAGTATACATGAAAATATGTAAGGCTCAAGCTATTAATCATATCCCCACAGCTAACAAAGTCCAAACATTCAACACAAATTGAGTAAGGAAATTGGCTTTAATAGCAAAAGCAGAATCTTTTACATCTTACAAAGAAAGACTTTATTTTCTCAATGAATTCATAAAAAATACCTGACCTTGAAATCATGGTTGAATGACTTAATTCCAACATCACTGGAGCAAGCTGGAGCTTATTATTTGCCCCTTATAAAGCACATTTGGAATATACTTAGTGTCCCCAACTTTATGCTGAAGGGAATCACGGAAGACAGCTAATTGAAGTAGCATTCTGTTGGTGTTAATGACCAATTAAAGGCCCACTGTGAAGGGACAATTTCTAGGATATGCATGGCCTAGAAGGAAGAATGGACCTTAAATTAAATTAGCAATATGTCTTAAGGTATTCCTGTTTAAAGTGAGAAGTTAAATCTTCTCCAAGCTGTAGGAAATCTAATTACACCACTGGCAATTTACTTTACTATATTTCGTGCATTCATTCATTCAATCCTACTTTAACTTGAGTGGAGACACAGCTAGAAACTATCATTGTTCCATGAGACTAAATAAAAAGCAGATTATAGTTCTGTTTCCAGCCATGACGGAACAACCAGTGCCAGACTTTCCTTCCCACTGAAAACTACTAGAAAATTGAACAAAATTTATCAAACAACTGTTTTAAAACATTAGACAATAGAGAGCACAGGATCCCTAAGAGAAGAGAAACAAAAGAGGTAAGTCCTCAGATCACCCCAGCTTACTGCCAAGGCACTTTCTGGACTATGGTATAGGAATGGAGAACTCAAGCAGTACACATGGGTCTTGCTAAATGAGGAGACAGAGATTAGAGTTTTGGTGGTGTGAGAAGACTGGAGTTTATGGGGTAAAATAATAGTGAGGAGGGGACTGCATAGAGAAAAAGTTTCAGAAGTTTGTATGAGACTACAGAAGGCATCACTAATAACAACTATAACAATTACTGGGGAAAACGTAACTATGAGGGAACTATAAGCTACACAATTCATAGAGCTCACATAATGCTAGGAGACATTCAAGTATAAATCTCTTTAAACACCTGGGAAATTCAGTAGAGATCCCAGAAACACCATGCCTTAGAAGTAGGGCTAATCTAACCATAGATTAAGGTGATTCTACAACTACATAACAGAACTTAAAAACTAAGCCTTAAAAGGACCAAACTGATCTCTTAAGTATTTTAACGTCTAAAAGATCACAATTCTCTTTGAGAGAACAAAATTTGATCAACATAAAACATCATAATGTCTGGTGTCTAATTAAAAATTGTTAGATTTGTGAAGAGCATGAAATGTGATTGATAGTCATAATAAAAATTAGTCAATAAAGACAGTCCTAAATGACAGAGATGGTGAAATTATCAGACAAGAACTTTAAAAACTATTGTAAATGTATTTAAGTGTTTGAATAAAAATACAAACACAATGTGAAATAAAATTAAAGATATGTAAAAGAACCAAATGGACATTCTAGAGCTGAAAAATACAATATCTGGAATAAAAAATTCACTGGATGAGATTAACGGTGCTTTAGGAAATGAAAAAGAAAATCAGGGAACTTGAAGCAGTAGCTACAGAAACTATGTAGACTAAGAAAAAGATTGAGAGAAAATAGAAATTTTGTGAATCGTGTGATAATATTATGTGGTCTAATATCAATGTAATTAAAGTCCAAAAAGGAGGAGAGATAGAGAAAATGAATAAATAAAAAAATGAAAAAATAAGGCAAATTTCTCTCCCCAATTAAAAAAAAAAGAAAAAGAAACCTATAGACCCACAAATCCAAGAAGCTCAATGAATACTAAGCAGAATCAGTACAAAGAAAATTATATCAAGGCACATCATAATCAAATTGTTGAAAACAAGTTTCAAAGAGAATATCTTAAAATCAGCCAGAAAAAAAGAACATGTTATGATATAGAGGAAACAAGGTAAGAACAACTTCTGATTTCTTTTCAGAAAACATGCAAACCAGACGGTATTTAAATGATGAAAGGAAAAAAAAAAAAAAACTCAGAAAATATTTCTAAAAAATAAAGGTGAAATAAAGACATTATCAGACAAATACTGGGAGAATTTTTCAGCAGCAGATCAGTACTTCAAGAAATGCTAAAGAAAGTAATTCAGGATGAAGGACAATGATTTCAGAGGGAAATTTAGATCTGCACGAAGGAATGATGAGTCTCAGATATAATCATAAGGGTAAATATAAAATATTTTTTCTTTTTTTGTTTCTTTAAAAGGTAATCTACTATTTGGAGCAAAAACAAGAATATTGTATTGAGTATTTATAACATGTATAGAACTTTTAAAGTATACAATAATACAAAAGTGGAGGAAGAAACGAAATGCCTGTTTTGCATTTTTTTGTGGTAAAATATATATAACAAAAAGTACCTTTTTCACCATTTTTAAGTGTAAAATTCAGTAGAATTAATTACATTCACAATGTTGTGCAACCGTCACCACTATTTCCAAAATTTTTTCAGCATTTCAAATAGAAATGCCGTGACAATTAAACAATAACTCATCACCTGCCCTGGACATTTAGAATATTATAATGTGGTAACTCTGAAAATCAGTTTCTCCCCTTCTCAGGGATTTCTATTGAGGGATGCAATTGTTCATTTGTATACTGGCTATTCCAGTACACCATTTTTGCAAAGTCTTCATTCACTGTTGTGTGTGATCACTGAAGTTTCTGTTGTGTTATTTCTGAGGTCAATAGAACTCTGCCGTTTTCTATGACCAGATGTATCTTGTTTTAAGATTCTTACACTGTATATGATAAGGTAAAATATTACTGAGCTGTATATAAAGCTAAAAAAAAAGATATAAAGATACATATTGTAAACTCGGAGCAAGTGCAAAAAGTAATGCAACCACTTTGGAAAACTATTTTTCAGTCATCTATGAAGGTAATCAAATATAGAAATGATATTCTAAAAAATATTGAATTAATCCAAAGAAGGCAGGAAATAAGCAAAAAAGGAACAAAGAACAGAGGTGACAAATAAAAGGTAGTGAGACAACATATCTAAACTCAACTGTATCTATACATTAAAAGTAAATGAGCTAAACACTTCGATTAACATACAGAGATTTTCAGCCTGGATTTTTAAAAAATTCTCAGCTGTATGCTGTTCACAAAAAGTGAATTTTACATATAAAGGCATAGAACTGCTAAAAATAAAAGGATAGAATCTAAAATAAAGGACTCTTAAAATTCAACAAAAAGACAAATAACCGAATTAAAAAATAGGCAAAATATTTAAATAAATATTTCTTAAAAGAAGATATACAAATGATCAATAAGGACATGAAAATGCTTAGGATCATTAACCATAATGGAAATACAAATAAAAACCAAAATGAGATACCACTTCACACCTGCTAGGGTGGCTATAATCAAAAAGACAGTTAATAATAAGTGCTAGCAAGGGTGTGGAGAAAGTAAAACTTCACTATTAAGTGAAATCAGCAGAGTCACAGGTTAGAAGATCAATATACAAAAATCTTTGTATATTACTAGAAAGGAATGAATACTAAATATGCTAGTATATACTAGAAAGGAATAACTGGAAAGTAACACTTTAAAGTACATTTATAATAATATCCCAAAACATAAATTACTTAGGGAAAAATTCGACAAAATATGTGCAAGACCTATACACTGAAAACTACTAACATGACTTAGATAAATAAGAGAAACCATATTCATGAATTAAAAGAATCAATTCTTCTCAAATTGATCTATAAATTCAACATAATCTAAATGAAATTCCCAATAGTCTTTTTAAAGAAAAGAAATTGAGAAGTTGAATCTGAAAATTTCATGGAAACATAAAATACTCTGATTAGCCAAAACAAATTTTGAAAATTATATTACCTGACTTTAAGACTTAGTATAAAGCTATAATAATCAAGACAATGTGGTATTGGCATATGGACTGACCTATATATCAATGAAACAAAAGACTTCATACACACAGACACACGCAGACACACAATGAGAGAGAGAGAGAAAGATAGACAGCCAGACAGACTGAGAATTTATTTTCAACAAAAAATCCCAAGGTAATTCAATGCGGATATTCTTTTCAACAAATGATGCTAGAACAACTAGATATCTCCATGGAAAAAATGAGCCTCAACTTTCATCTCACAAAGCTAGTTCAAAATGAATCATAGATCTATATGTAAAATCGAAAATTGTAAAGTCTAGAAAAAAAACTTAGGAGAAAAATCTTTACAACATAAAGATAAAAAAAGATTTCTCATATAAGATACAAAAAGAACCATAAGAGAAAAATAAAGACAAATTTGATTTCATTGAAATTATAATCTGCTCTTAGAAGAATACCACTAAGAAAATGAGAAGACAAGACAAAGACTGGAAGAAAATACTCATAATACATATATCTGACAAGAAACTTATATTCAGAAAATATAACAAACTTTTACATATTAAGAAGACAAATAAACAAATTATTTTTAAATGGATAAAAAGTTTGGATACTTCACAAAAGAGGATATACAAATGACCAAGAAGCACATGAAAAGATGCTTACCATCATTAGTCTTTAGGGAAATGCAACTTAAAACCACAGTGAGATACCACTATACATCCTCTAGAATGGCTAAAATTAAAATGACACACTATCAAGTTTTGACAAGAATAAGAACACCCAGAACTGCTATCCATTGCTAGTGGGAATGTCAATATAGTTCAATGACTATGGAAAACTATTTGGCAGTCTTCTATGAAGGTAATTTATTCTTACCATCTGACACAGAAATTTCATTCCTAGACACTCCTCAAGAAAAATAAAAATATATGTCCACATAAAGACTTGTCGACAGATGTTTATGGCACTTTCACTTATAGCCAAAAACTATAAACTCAAATGTCCATCAACAAATGAATGGACAAACCAATTGTGGCATATAATGGACTACCATTCAACAATAGAAAGAATGAACTACTGGTATATACGTACATAGATGATTCTCAAAAATATTATGCTGAGCAAAAGAAGTCAGACACAAAAAGAGTACCTGCTGTGTGATTCCATTTAAATGAAATTCTAGAATAGGTGAAACTAATCTTTAGTGACAGAAATCAGATTAGTGGTTGCCCAGGGGTGGGTGGGTGGTGAAGTATAGAAATTGAGTGCAAAAGGCACAAGGGAAATTTTTGGGGTGATAGAAATGTGCTATATCCTGATGGGGAGGGTGGTTACATGGGTACATACATTTGTCAAAACTTTTTCGAATTATATACCCTCTAAAAATGAGTTGATTTTATTGTGTGTAATTTATACCTCTATAAAGTTTATTTTTAAAGGTTTTTGAAGCATGTTGTGTTATATTCAGTTAACAGTTATATTTATTTAATGCAATATGACTTTTTACTAAATGCTTTGGGAATACAAAGTTAAATTAGACATGGCCTTGCCTCCATATACCTTTAAGATAGACAGGCATATAAATAATTATTTTATAAAAAATGTGATCTTATCCTTTTACAATTTCATAGTATGATAAAGAAACAAGACTTAGTTCTAGCCTTCCAGAGGCTTACAAGAATAATGTGGATTCAGCTGGTAGGGGCATGGATGGGGGAAGGACGTTCACTCTAAAGCCTACATACAACCATGTACAACAGAGCATTATGTTAGCTCAGATTCTATTAATTGTAAAGTTGTAACAATATGCAAAGTATAATTATGAGCTTCTTGTTGAATAGAAAGTTTTATAATTTAGGCCTTCAGAGGTATAATTAATAAATAATGAAGAACCAATGAGCAATGTATACATCTTTATCAAATTCTTTTATGGAGATACATGATGGAATAAGTGTGGATTTTGGAGTCAAACCTAATAACAATAATAATACCTAACATCTATGAAGGTTTACGGGTGCCTGGCAGTGTGCAAAGTTCTTTGTATGCCTTATCTTACTGAATGTGCATAGTCAATCAATCTGTAGGTACTATTATTATTATTACCCATTTACAGATGAAGAAACTGAGGATTGGAAAGGATAGCAACTTTGCCCAAATATACACAGCTTATGATTGACAAACTCAGAAACTGAACCCAAATCTATTGATGCTGGAGCCTAAACTCTCAACCACTATACTTTTTACTGCGTCAAATTCCAGTTTTAATTCACGTATTAGCTAGATGTCCTTTGGCAAGTAAAAAGATCTTTGAACCTCAATTTATTATCTATAGGGTAGGAATAATTTCTGGAGGGCTGCTGTAAAGAGTAAATAAGATGATTTAAATTAAGTCACTTAGCACAGTATTTTGAAGGAATGCAATATATATCAGCTTTTGTTTACTTTAGGTTTAATTTATAATGTGTATAACGGAACTTTGTGAGGATCAAATGAGAAAATTAAAAGGACTGAAAACTATAGAAACTCTTAGGAAAAAAAAATATGTAGGGATATAACGCTCTGCTGCTTCTGCTTCTGTGACTGGGACTGCACACCAGCAACCCCCAGCCAACAACTCTGCCACCAAAGAGGACTTGAGGGAGTACAGAAATGGAGGAATTCGCAGAGGTATCCAGGATCAATGCGAACAAGAATCAACAGGATAATGGTAAATGTTGATTGGAGGCTTGAGCTGGGATACAAGCAGAGGAGATTTGGCTGAATATCTGTCGTGATTTGCCAAAGCTATAGACTGTACAATTAAAACAGACCCATTCATCAGAAGATCAAGAGCATATGGATTTGTGCTTTTCAAAGATGCTGCTGGTGTTGATAAGGTTTTGAAACTGAAGGAATACAAACTGGATGGCAAATTTATAGACCCCAAAATGGACAAATCTTTAAAAAGAAAGGAATCTCCCAGAAAGGTTTTAGTGGATGGATTGAGCCCAGACACTTCGAAGAACAAATTAAAGAATATTTTGGAGTCTTTGGAGAGATTGAAAATATTGAACTTCTCATGGATACAAAAACAAATGAAAGAAGAGGATTAATATAATGACCTCCTTATTTGACTTACTAGTTATGAGTTATAATTCCTAATATTGAAGCATTCTTGCATTCTGCAATGAGTCCCACTTGATCATAATATTTTCTTAATTTGCTGTTGGGTTCTATTTCCAAATATTCTATTTAAGATTTTTCCATCAATATTTAAAAGTGAAATGCTTTGGTCTGTAGTTGTTTTGTTGGCAAATTACACCTGTTTTGGTAAACTATATTTTCCTAGAACATTGTCTCAATTTTCACTCTCATTCTCTCACAAATATACAGCGGAGTTATCCAAAGGCTACAATGTATGTGAGATAGCACAACAAATTGAATGCAGAATCCACTTGTCTTCTGTACAGCCAGTTATTAAAGAGATCTGCAAAATGTAAACAAACCACTCTTTCCAGCAAATTTTTAAAGAAAATATAATTATTTTCATAAAATTGTTATTTACATGAACATGTAGTGGTTTATTATTTAAAAATTAACACATATTTTTTAATTCTCAAATTTAATAACCAATGTGGTAAATATAATAAATATAATCCACATAAATGAAAGTTCCTTTGGGTCTTTGGTAAGTTTTGGGAGCACCAAAAGTTTGAGCCCCAAAAGTTCTACCAAGTTATCTCTTTTATGTAGGTTTTAAAATGTATTTGCATAGAGTTGTGGTTTTTAAAATTACCTTTCTTTTGATGGTTACTTTACTCTTATCATTTCTTACTTTGAGTCTTTGGGCTTTCTCTCCCTTTTTAAAAATCAGATTGGCTGTTAGATTATTTATTTTTGTTAATTTTTTCAATGAATCAGCTTTTTAATATACTAGTGTCAGTTTTTAAAACTCATTAAGTTCTGCTTTTACCTTTATCAATTTCTTCTGTTTTTTTCTATTTGTTATTGTATTACTTTTAATTTGTATATTTAATTCATTTATTTTAATATTTATTAACATAGGTATTTAATATTATCAATTTTCTTTGAGCAAATTTCTTTGTGCTATATCACTAAGATTCTGATATGTCTGTTTTCAATATAAGAATTTTCTAGAAATTCTGCCATATATTTTTACATTTCACTTTTGATCCTGGTGCTCCTTGATTATATATTTTAAATATCATAAGTAACATGGGCCTTTTTCTATTTACCCCCTGCACTGCTTCTGAAATATGGTAAAACTTGAAATAATAGGATTCAAAAGCATGAAGTTTTGCTGTTTACCTGTTTGTACTATACAAGCCCCAGGCATAGCTCTATGTCAGGTTTGTGACAGGTGAATTTGGCTAGATGCCCTCTGAAATTCCTTCCAATTCTAAGATTCAATTATTTTAAATGTACATATAAATT
The DNA here is from genome assembly GCF_014176215.1 of Rousettus aegyptiacus. Classification (NCBI taxonomy): domain Eukaryota; kingdom Metazoa; phylum Chordata; class Mammalia; order Chiroptera; family Pteropodidae; genus Rousettus; species Rousettus aegyptiacus. The sequence continues at coordinate 121,750,334 of NW_023416307.1, read as the reverse complement.
AGATTTTTTTTTTTTGGTAAATTAGACTTTATTCTTTTTCACATGTACGTTTCTCTCCTCAGAAAGGTTTTATAGCTCTCAAAGAGAAAGCAAATGTCTTCATTTCAAGTCTCATATCCAGGCTGACTGCAGCCAAGTAGAAAACTTCTTCAAGAAGGTAAGTTTAGAATAAAGTGGGGAAGACTGAATACACTTCTGGCCATTACCAACCAGAGCCCCCTGCTTTCAGGGCCACCGCCCAGTGTCACTGCATCCCACTAAAGGAACTTCACACTGTGTTCTGTCGGGGGTAGAAATGACACACACTGTTCATCTCCAGCAAGGAGAATTGTGCAGCGAGGAGCCCGAATGACTCTTATTCAAACACTGACAACATGCAACCACCTATGCCAGCACCTTGTTGTTACCCATTAAATAATAAACACGCTGCATTTGGAAGAATGTTACCACTGTCAGTATAATTCAGAAGAAGCAAAGTGGTGGTTTGGTAGGTTTTATGTTGATGCGTTTGTTTCATGGTTCTTTATTTGATTGCCTGAATTCTATGTTCTGAGGGTTTGCCAGGTGTTTTCTCAAAAACACTGTTCATTTTTGTGCTCTCTGATGTACATGCTCCCACTTGCACTGGTACACATCTACCAAAATATAACTTTGGTTGCTTTGTTTTTTCCCAAGTTGGCTTCCAGCAGCCATACCCTTACTCACAGAGGAGTGTAGACTCCTATATTCACTCAGATATTGTAATTAAATACAGTATATTTTCAAATGAATCATTTCCTTTCCTACTGAGTTGTGTCTTCCTTCCTACCCTCCTATCTCATAACACTGGGCCCTTTGACGTTTTCTTGGAAGGCAAGAACACTTAACTCAGGGGTGGGATGGGAACTCTGGCTTAGCCCTGCCTGTGGTTACACCAACAAACTCTGGACAGCCACCAGTAGAAAGTTAGGCTTCCCATTCTTGTTTATACATGATTATCTGTCACATAGTACTTTCCCTCAGTTCCTCAGTTTGGATCTGGCATGAGGAATCCCTCCTCCCACAATGTCATCTAAAGGCTCATTCATTTGTAAGAAGCTCCCTTTTCTATGCAAGAAAAAATAAATGCATTTTGTGATCCTGGAAGATCTCATCTATTGAAGTCTTGGATTTCATTATAGAAGAGAGAGGCCTGGGATGGTCATTAGTGACAAATGGTAATCTGAAACACATTTTTAATATTCTCTACCCTTACTTAGTCTTTGTAACCTTTCATTAGACTGATCCTGTCACTTAGAGTGTTTTAATTAAAATGATATTTCAAACAGCCAGCAGCAGCCCTGAGGCTTAAAGCAATTGTAAGAAATAAAAAGGTATTGCCAAATAGTCCAATCCTAAATTCTAAGGGACACTCCGTTGAACTCCTCCTATCTGCCTTCACTGAGCTGGAGGCAGTCAGCTCTGACCCAGAGGTTGACACTGAGTCCTTCCCTTGGTCCATCTCTGAGTACTCTGGCACACATGGCCTATGTTACTATCTGTTGAAACTTACTGACTTGTGAATTCCAGGTGGATTTTGATTTGAGCATCTTCAACATCTTCATTTTGATAATGGTTATAATATCACCTTAGCTCAAATCGAGCTAAACAGGAAGTCTAAAATATTATATTTAAAGACAGTCTGTGAACAATCATCAGAGGTGTTGTAGACTGGACAGCAGAGTTGGACTAGACCAACGATAAATAGTTTTTTTAGACTTGGGCATTCCAAGGAAGGGATGCAGAGATCACCTTGGGGTAAAGTGACAATAGAGGTGTCAACTCAGTGGTGTGCCTGGCATGCTGTCCTCCTTTAATTAGAATAAATTTACTTTAATCTGTTTTATACATTAATGTTCCATGTAAAACATTTTTTGGGGAACAAAAGAGTGTTCTATTATAAAAAATATAAAGTTTAAAAGCTACTGGACTAAAAATATTTGTGGTTTATAGATTTTCTAGAGAATGTACAGAACTTCCTGACTTTTAAGACTTATGCTCTAGATATCCTAAGAACCAATAATCTTTAATAAGTCTTCAGGTTCTGAAAAGATTACTTGAGCGGGAGCCATTTCTTTAAAAAGGTGATTTTGGTGTTTGTATTTGTCTCTAAATTCTAACTAAATTGCCTACTGCAGAATCTAGCCTAAGAGATTAAGTCTAATGTGATGCTTATCTTTTTACTTTCTGCTCAAGCTATTTAGCGCCTAAGAAGTTAGAATAATAAATGATCATCCTTTGACTTCATTAAGTCAGGCAACATTGGGTTCCAAAAAACCTGTGTCATCCCATATAATTAATAGAACCCCAATCCCTTGTAACTGCATTCAGAGAGAGCTTCTTGGGTGAAATGTGAGTCGGGGCTTAAAGGGTGAGGAGTATTTGGACAAGCAGAAGAGAAAGAGAGAGCACATCTTTAATTTCATGAACAGAAGTAATAAGCACAAGTTATAATTGGGGAACAGTGAATAGATCATTAGCCCAGAGTAGAAGATTTGTGTAGTAGGAAGCTAAAACCATATATTGTGTTTTGTTTGCTGAGGGCCTTGATGATCAACTATAGTATGGCTTTTATGAGCTATTCTGGGTATATGAGTCAGGGGTGTGCTTTGATGCAAGTGACACTTTAGGCTTTATCTGGCCTACTTTTTCAGAATGGATGGGGGAAGCAAGTCTGGCTGGGAGCAGCCAGAACGTTACAAAGATACAAAATTAGAGGAGTTAAACAAAGGTAATATCTGTTTTTGAACAGGGTCCAAAGTGGTGACCTAGTTAATAAGAAGCTAGAGATCCAGAACTTTTTAGAATTCTCTCATTTCTCTTCCTGTTACATTGAAGGTGGTACACGAGGTCCTGCCGATATTGTAAAAAAGCACTGTTCTCCTTCTGTTCCATAGGAAGAGCTTCTTCAGAGGTTGTACTTCATAAAATTTTATTGTAAGAGGATCTATAATCATATTTTCAGATAAAAATAAAAAATATCTGCTTATTTCTATGTCACTAGACAGTTGCTTGAAAAGTTTATTTTTAAGTAAGGTGTCTGAAAGAATTTTATCAAATATTGGAAGCAACTTCATTTTTCAATAATATTATCAGTCATTTCATAGGCCATGGCTTTTCTGAGAGAAATCAAACTCCAACATTTCAAAAGGATCATTTAGGAAGCCCAAGAAGAATGTAACAAACTAATGTAAAGATTTTAAAGTCAAAGAAACACCGTTTCTTCTTTCCATACTACCCTCATTCACCTGAATTAATCTCCTTTAATTTCTGAACCATCTTCCTGCAACATTGCAATAGCTAGTTCAAAACTATCTTTCTGAGGAATATCACCCATTCTAGGCAAAAATCCAGAGAAAGCCTTTTCTACAGCTTCGCTGCAGAAACAACTCCAAAGCACCAATTACTGATAACATGAACATTCATTTATCACTCATATAGCTTTAACTACATCCCCATGTTCCTTAGAATCTTTCTTCCCACAGAGGTTTCCCCTTTAACGCTGCCTTGCAGCATTTGACCTCTTCTGGAAGAATCTCTTATTTTTATAACAATAATAATTTCATAATATAGTCATTTATTCATGTAGAAAAAAGAGAGTATTATTATATATGAAAGCCTTTGGAGATCAGCAACAATAAGTAAAGCCTCCTCTCAGAATCCTTTTACTAAACTACCTCTTAATTGGATCCCCAAGTACTTTACTGTTTAACTATTTGCAATGATCTGTTCAATATCTATCTTCCCCTTTAAACTGTAAGCTTTATGATGGCAGACCCTTGATCTGTTCTGTTCATTACTATATTCTCAGGAATTAGCAGAATACCAGGCATATAGTATGTGATCAGTATATGTTTGTTAATTGATTGACTGATGTTAGACTAATTGCTTGATATCTTAGGGATTTAATTTTTTGCATCTATAAAATCAGGGGATAAACTAGATCATCCTCAAAGTCCTTACCAGATGGAACTAATTTGTTTCATAATTAGTGGAGTGTACTGATGCCTGCAACTTACTGCGAAGTGCATTAAAAACATGATGGATGGTTGGACGCATAGTGGGATGGATAGATATGGGATAAAGCAAGAATAATACAATGTTATTTGTAGAATATAGGTAGTGAGTATAAGGATGTTCACCATTCAGTTACTTCGACTTTGTTTATTTTTAAATTTTCATAATAAAAGGTTGGGAAAATGTGGGGTTCAGAATAGCCTACAACATGGACTTCGGTAAAAAAAAAAAAGCTGAAGAAAATAATTCGTTATAAAAATAATTAAAAAGAGTTCAAGATGCTGAATAGAACAAAGAGACAAAAGGGATACATACATGTTAATGAGATTGTGTGAATCTGCAAAACAAACTATGTAAGTAGTAGGGGCAATAAGGGTATTGTAAGAGTTTGTAGGGGCAACAACCATGATGGACTACTAAAGTGGGCAGAAAGCACTTCATAGGTAGGCATTATATCAGCTGGGCCTTGAAAGATATGCATAATCTGGATAGATATGAGAATAAGAACAGAAATTTTTAAGGGGCTGAGGATAGCTGAAGATGGTAAAGTGGTAAAGTGAGAAGCAAGAATGCAAAAGCAAGGACAGTAAATTTTACCTCAGCTTGGCTGCAACTAATTAGGGGAAAATAAGTTTGAAAATAAGTTTGAAAACTAATGATAATATTAGAATTTTTCTTAAATGTGTGAGGTACCTGAATACAGCACTTTCTATGCATTATCTAATTTAAATCTAACAGTTGTACGAGGTATTACTATTACAGTTGTAACTAGTAAGGAAACTGAGGTTTAGAGAAGTTTAATCATTTGCCCAAGGTCACACAGCTAACAAGTGGTAGAACTTTTACTGAAACCACATTTGCTTGGCCCCAAAGCCCAAATACCTAACCACTAGACATATTCCTTCCCTGGTAAATTGAGGCTAAACTCTAAGGGGCCTTGAATACCAAGATAAGGAGTTTGGGCTCCACTCTCTATGCCTGGAGACCACTGAAAGATTTTAATAATCGGAGGTTTTAAAAGAAGTGTACCTTACAGACATAGGCAAGAGATTGAAGCCAGGAAGCCCAATTGTCACAATAAGAGGTGTGAATAAAGGCCCTGATCCAGAATAATAGCTATGGGGGCAAAATAAAGGTAAAACCTTTAAGAAGAAATAATTTACTAACCTCTTGCTACTAATATTTTATTGAAATATATTGAGAAATTTACTGTTTAGGTGTTAAATATTCAAAAGTGTCTTTAGAGCTCGAGAGTTATATTGTATTAGCCTAGTGAAACTCCAAAGGCAAATGAGCAACCCAAATGTCATTTCAGTCCACTTGCCAAGCCGCTCAGGTCTCAAGGTTAGTTTGAGGTTCTTCTGAGTGTTCAGTGGCTAAGTTACCTAAGGGGCTCCTTTGGGGCTAGTCTTAGCAATTCTCTATCATTACCTCTGAACTCCAGAGTGGTTCCAAGGAGTCCAAACTTGTTTCATGCTATTAGTATTCTGAAAGAACTATTCTCCCTTCTCCAAGAACTGGATCTCAAACAACCACAGCTTGTTAGGAAGTCACTGAACTTAACCTGATCCACTGGGATGGCTGTGGCTGTCTGCTGTGAACTGCCTGGAGGAGTAGGCTGAGGAGTAGAAATTCATATCAAAAGACATGTATGTGGATATGAAGGCACATGAAAATGACCATAGCAGCAGTTCCCTGGGGATCATTCATTTATACATGGGGCGGGATCCTGAAACAGATTTCTGGTGTTTCTTCTCTTTAATAAAGGTGGAAGGCTGGGAAATATCGACCATGAAACAGAAAAAGAGACTTTTGAAAATATAGACCAGTAGATAGGCACATGTGTGTGTGTGTGTGTGTGTGTGTGTGTGTGAGAGAGAGTGTGTGTGTGTGTGTGTGTGTGTGTGTGTGTCTATAGCAATATCCAAGAGAGATAGAAAGCAGGTTCTCAGAGTGATAGGGTGTTGAACAGGAGGAGGGAACATCAGAAGGATGAATAATTTCATTATTTTATCCATATGTTTACAATCAACAGGCTTTGAAGTCCAAGGAGATTTGTAGAAGGAAGAGTATCATTCAAGTGTGAGCCAAAAGCTCAGACATTGGGAAGTCCCCTATAATGAGGACTGCCACATGGGTTATTGTGAGAATCTTAACAAAATGATAGAATAATCAGTGCTTTTTAAATTGCAAACACTACGTAAACTGTGAAATAGTATATATATGTAAGGAATAATGGTTATAATTATTTGAGGAAAATATTATTCTGAATGTCGTTTGTGACTTGAGAATTAGACAATAATGTTATTTTTAACAAACAACAGAATTTGCCCGTTGAAGTATATCTTCTCTCTTTCAAAATCAATAATCTTGATGGCACTTGACATTTATTTCAAAGAGAAACTATTCAAAACATATGAGACTCTTTTTCTGGGATCAATTTCCTTCAGAACCAGTTTACAAGCTACGCAAAATGATCTCATTAATTTATAGTCACATTGTATTTTGAACCTGACATATTTTCTAGCTCAATCATCAAAGTTGACTCCAAAAGAATTCTAAGCATTTTTTAAAAAAATCAATATTCATTCCCTAAAGCAATGATTCTTAATGTGTGTGTGTGTGTGTGTGTGTGTGTGTGTAGAACCTGCTAAAATGTACAATACAGAGAACAGTTTGCATGGGAATCTCTAGATTACCCGGTAAAGAACTCCTGATCTTCCAAGAGTTACAGAATTCAAATTTGAGAGCTACAGATCTGAGAGCAATTATTTTCTGAACATAAGCAGCAGGCTTGTTGGAATGAATGTTTAGTCTCCCAAAGGATTATTTGAAGGAAACCATATTACTGTAGGAATGATCATATGGTATGAGTGTTTAAAACTTATCCCATTAGAGTCATATGTGGTCTGTGTTGTCATTTCTATAGCTGCAGTGGTTTTGGGGTGTATGTGTGTTCTTTGCTAGTAGGATGCTTACATAGTAGCATTTGCCTCTCCAGGTATCTACCCTCAACTCAATTTAACCAATTCAAACTAAGAAAGTCATAGTCCTAGGAAAAGGCATCAGTTGGGCTGAAATTGCCCTAAAGGGCCAACTGGTTCAAGGAGAGGAAGATAGGCATACTTGCCAGTCCTTTAGCTCATCAGTCCTCAACCTTTTGGCACCAGGGACCAGTGCTCCTATGAAAATCTAACACCTGAAGATCTGAGGTAGTGAGGCTAGTGCTGTAGAGCCGCCACAAATACAAATGAAGCTTTGCTTGCTCACCTGCTGCTTTCCTTCTGCTGTGCAGCCTGGTTCCTAACAAGCCACCAACTGCAACCAGTCGTCAAGGCTTGGGGATTAGGAACCCCTCCTTTAGCTGCTCCTGGAGGAGTTCTGGCTACAGGGAGTTTGGAGCTTAACACTAGTGTTCCTTTTTATGAGACAGAGAAGATTTCTTACCATCATCCCTCACATGCCGACTATGGTTATATACAGACATAAGATAAATTAACTCATGTAATTCTTTTTTAAAAAAATCTCAGAAAGGGAATATTGTTCTCATCTTATAGATGAAAAAATGGAGACACAGTAAAGCTAAATGACTTATAATAAAAGCCAATTAGCTAATAATTATCAAGGCCAGAGTTTAAACTCTTATTTGATTTCAGAGCCCAGGCTCTTTCCACTGCCAGCACTGTCTCTTCCCACTTCTTCCCTGGCCTCTGTGAAATGCTCCAGTTAGCTTCTCCCTCCCTGAAGGGCCCCTGGAAATGAAACCCATTCATTTACCTCGCAAAGAACAGTGTCCCCGAATGGCCCATCAGACACCTAGGACTCAGACTCATTTGCTTCTATTGCTAAATTCCTTCATGGCTGTGACAAGCTCCTTAAGTTGCCTGGGCCTCGGTTTTCTCATCTGTAAAATGAGAGGATAAAAGTAAATGAAACCTCCAGCTGAAAAATTCAGTGACTGAATTCTTTTTGCTCATCCCATTCCTCCAGGTGGCATGCCTCCCTATCTTGTGGGTTGCTCATCTCTAGGGGACCGCCTTCTCTGGCCACCCCGGCTACAAGATGCTCGACACCAACACCACAGACTGCTTGCTGTCCATTTTACACTTACATGTCTCGTCTTTTTCATTCTCTTTCTATAAGTTATCTGAATTCCTCAAATATTTTTGTTTCTTTAACTCCTATACAGCATTCTAATTTATAGATAAATCAATTTATGTTTGAATTCCCCCATGAGAGATGGTGGGTTTCCATTTTTCACAAATGGTGCTGAGACTAATATTCTTTTACATGCCTCCTTGGTTACATGTGCAAGAGATTCTCTAGAATCAATATCTAGAAATGGAATTGCTGAGTCATAGGGTTTGTGAATTTGATACTGCCAAATTTTTCCCTGAAGTGATAGTACCAACGTCCGTTCCCACTTGCAGTGTGTAAAATTTCTATTTCCCATATCCTCACCAATACCTATCAAGTTTATTTTTTTCCCCCAAACTAACATTTTGACTGCATTTGCCTTATGGCACTTACCATTTTCTTCTTTATATTTGTTTATATGCTACTGGGCTGTAAACTTTGTGAAGGCAGAATCAATTATAGTCTTCCCACAGAATTTATTGATCTTAGCGAATACATAATAAAGAGTTGTGAACAAATAAAAGATGAGCAGAATTAATTCATCTTGATCCAAGGAGATGGGGAGTTCCATAAGAACAGGAATGAGGCATTCTATCTCTATTAATATGGGATAAAATATAGGTAGGGAATCCCTATTAGTGGCAGAATGATTGCACAGTGGTCACAACTGACCTATAGACCAAAAGTTTCAAGATCTATTATGGACTATCACCAACCTTTGGAAATCCCAGCATTAGATCAATCGTTATTATGGTAGTCATCAAATATTTATTGTTGTATGTGAAAAATTTAGAGTCTCTGAGGCCATCTTTATAATGTACCAAGAGAGCTGTTTCTGAATGGAACTCCCCAGCCTCTGGCCCCACCCCATTATCACATTTTGGATAGAATCCATGTGTCCTTTGGACTAGGGTGCTGCATGACCTATGGTAAATTCCTCCCCTTTTTGTCACTCTAGCAGTTCCAGGCTGACTCATTTTCTAAATAAGCCACTTGTGGTTTTTGGTCTGACATCAAATGTGGAAGAATGAGTAATTTTTTAAGAACCAGAACTATATTTGATCAGAAAAAGATATCTGTGTATGTTACACCAGTAACAAGTACTCCAACTTTCCCCCACCCCTCCTTTCCCTGGGGCCAAGGGATACATAGAAGGTGAAGGAAGGAAGTGGGTATGGTGAGAAGAATTTTTGTGCACATCTCTTATTTCACTAACACTTATTTTGTTAATGTAACTCTTATTTTGTTATGTACAATTGAACAAAATTATATCTTGTCTCTGTTAGATTAATAAAAGTTATACAGCGAAGTAGTCAGGGCCATGAGTTCTGCTGCTTTGTTGTTTGGGTTCCAATCCCAGTTCTACCACAAACCAGTTGGGTGACCTTAAGCAAGTTATCGAATCTTGATGTGCCACCATTTCCTCATTTGTAAAATAATAGCACCTATAATTCAGGGTTGTTGTAAGAAATAAATTATTTGATGTGTTAAGTGCTTAGAATTCTTCCTGGAACTTAGTAGGCACCATGGAAATGTTAGTAAATATTTCCTTGAGTCCATCACAATGTTTATACTCATTAAATGCTTAATAAATGCTTTTAAATAAAAGAATGCATTCTATTAAATCATATTTGGAATCAGGGGAATAGATGTGACTACAAGTGGTATACTCTTGGTTGGAAATAGAAGGAACCACGAAGATCAATTCCCTTGAGCAGAGGTGTTTCTTACCCCCACCCTTTTGTTCGGTTTTTGAGTAGTTTGTTCTTTAGTTATATGTGTTGTAGTGGGAGGAGGGTTGCCATCCCTACCCCAGGTATCATTCAATTGAAGTTCTACTTCTTGCTGTTTAAGTGTAAGAAGAATGTACAGCTCTAGATCCTTGAACCCTGAAAGCATGGGCTGAGTTAGAAAGAGACCCTGGCACCAGAGAAATTCATTCTCTGACTCTCAGCATCTACTGCTTGTGAGGAGAGTTAACAAGATAGTGGCATTTGGATGAGTGTTATTTTAGAGTTAGCAGAATGGGTAACATGTAGAAAATTATTTAAATAAAATGTTAGTATGCCGATTTCTTTTTATCAGTGAAGATGTGGTGTTTATCCTACATTTGTGGTTTGGGGGAACATACTCTTGAGTACCAGAGAATCATGAAGAAGACAGAGTGAAATCCCCCGAGCCCACCCTCCACCATAGGTCTCTTCAGAATGCCTGGGGCTTGCGGTACTCCATTCACTGGAGCAGGCTGGTCCAGTCTCATTGGCACCATCATGTGGGCTTTAGTTGAGGAGCTTGATGGATTAGACAAGTAGGTCTAACATGGCTGCCATGGGAGCAAGAGTGGTATGCGTGTTAGAAAGTCTCCAAATTCAGTAAAATTTGTAGAAATGCTGAGTTACTGAAGGAAGTCCAGCTGTTCTGGAGGAAACTGATTCACTGAGGAGGTGTCAGGAAGCCCAGCATAAGTGTCATCCCCTTGGAAACAGTTGTACATCTACAATCACACTCACGCATAAACACATTCACACACATACTGATGCAAACAACTTCACCCTTCTAGACTTTTCCTTTCTCTACACTCACAATCACACACACATGACTCACATACACTCTCTCAGTCAAAAGGGTGGCTTAGGGGAGACCTTATGGCTGAATCAAATGCTGGTTAATGCTGCTGCTTTTATTACACCAACGGTCTTAACATTTATTTGGAGATGAACACAAAACTTGGTATACTGCTGTTACAGTGGCATGCATTCTCTACAGTGCAGCTTTGGAGCTCAAGATCACTGCAGCACGCACACAAGAACCGCGCTCCAGAGGAGGGAAAAGGGGAAAACTGCAGATCCTTGTTCTCTCCAGTATCAGTAGATTAAAGGTGCTTCACCACGACAGCAGTTGAGGAATCTCGTGTGCTGGGCAGGTGTGTTTTAAACAGCTAAACAGATGTGCCAAGGAATCCAGGTGTGGGTAAGTTCCTAGCATTTAGAGCCAAGAGTATTTTTGGACAAGTATATACTTCCAACATAGGCAGCACTGACTAAAGGAGTGGCATGCTTAGCACTGCATCTGAACTAGGTTAAGCTACCAGGAGCCTCAATGAAGGGAATCTTGGTTTCACAAGGAAGAATAAGACACAATGGCACTGTCACAATAAGGCCACTAAACTCACAGCAAACAATAACCTCAGAGGAAGCTCTCATGACTACAGGAAAGCAGCTCTATCCTCTCTGATGTCAGGTGCCCTTGCCAGTTAGGCACCTGCCCTGAGACCTTCATGTGGTCCTTTCTGAGCTGCACAACATCACTTAGCATGACGGAGCAGAGGAAGGGGCCACACAAGTCAAGGTCATGGGACATCACCACCAAATGTGGTTGATTGTTATTGGCAAATGTCTCAGATGCCTTTCCCGGTTGGGCCGGGTGCCCTCATGTGTCTGGAGAGCTAATCTGAAAAGAGGCTGGCAAAGGACTTCCTCAAGCTCCGGATGGTCTCTGCTTTGGCTTCATCCTCATTGGTTGAAGACCGGAAGAAGGAGGACTCAGAGAAGCTGAAGGCATTTGTCAGGGACTGCGACTTGCTTGAAGATAAAAACCAGAGAGAACGTGAGAGGGTGGTGTTCCCAGCCAGGTAGGGAAGGACGATGACATGAGGATACACAACCAGAAACCCATGCCCACCCCAGGGAGAACAGGGTAATAGTGGAGAAAGCCAACATAGGTCCTGCTACCAGGACCCTGGGAGGCCCCTGTGCTATTTTCTTCACCTTCGGTGCTGCTCAAAAAGGAAAGGGGGCAGTGAGGGAAAGAGGAAGAAGGGGGGAAAGAAAGAAGAGAAAGAAGAAGGGTAAGAGGAAGAGGGGGTGACTCAAAGGATGTTTCTTTTATTTAATACTAAAGGGCCCATAGGCTAAATTTCAAAGGCCCTCGGTAAGTACTAATCTGGGAATCTCACACCCTTCCCCTCGTATGAAATGTAGCAACTAGGAGCCCATGGACTCTCGCACAGTCTTTTCCATCAACTGTGAAGTAGTGGAGCCAGCATCAGAAGACCTAGGTCAAAGTCTTGGTTTCTTATTTGCATTATGCAGATGTTTGGTGAGATGATCTCTAGCCCTTTTCAGCAGTGTCATTATGCTTTTTTCTTTGATCCCAAAAGAACCTTTTGGCTTGGCACAAACTCTAATGGTCAATTTACCTGTCCTTAAAATGAACATAATCACCCTTTGCAGCCTTCCTCAGAGAAGCCTTAATAGGAGGTCTGTGGGGTTCAGGGTATTCAGGGGCAAGATATAGTCGGCCCTCCAAATCCATGAATTAAACCAACCGTGAATCAAACATATTTGAAAAAAATCCCAGAAAGTTCTAAAAAGCATACTTGAATCTGCCATAAGCCGAGCACTACACTGAATCCATGTGAACAAAGCTGTACAGGCATACCCTGCAGTAGCCTATATGCAAATATTGCACCATTTTAGATAAGGGACTTGAGTATAAGTGGATTTTGGTATCCCCAGGGTGCCCTAGAACAAATTTCCTGGGGATGCTGAGGGACAACTGTGCATATCAGGCCTATACAAGGTTACTGGATAGGTTTCTAATGAAAAAACCCAAATTGCAGATATTTTAGGGACTTTGGAGGCAAGAAGGTTGAGCGGAGGCCAAGCCCAGCACTCTAGACGAGGACCAGAGGTCTGATGTCTCCAGTGGCCCATCTTCTCTTCTTCTTGACTTCTACTGTGTCTCTTTCCTGCTGGTTCCTGGCTCCAGAGCTCTTCTTCAGGTGTCTTAAAATTCCCAGCCCTCCCCTAAATTCAGTGTGCAGCCCCATAAACTTCCTTCTACAGAAGTGTGTGAGAGCAGTTTCTGTCCTCCTGCAGTGACTGTGAACAGATGTCCCACTTCTCATTAGGGCTGGGGACAAGCCCCATCATGCTGGTTTCTGAGAGAGGGGACTCTGCTGCATGCACAGGCTGAGGACTTGTCATTAGATGCTTTCTCTATTCAACAACTTCAGGCCAGAGGCAGTGATAACCCAAAGATCTGCCCTTAGACTTGGGCCAGAGTTGGCTAATGAGAAGGTACGAAAGATTAAAAAGTCAGCACACACATTAAAAAAAAAAAATGGGTTGAGAGAAAGTTATGGGGCAGGTGAGAAATGAAATGTGCTATTGGCCAGAGCTGGGGAGCAGGAGTGAGTAATGTTCCTCCTGTCAGGAAGGACTGGAAGACCAAGAGAAAGTGGTCATCTGGACCACCGGAGCCTCAATCCTGGCTCTGCCACTAATTAGCAGAGTGACTTTAAAAAGAAAATTAATCAAATCTCTCTAAGCCATATTTCTCATCTATGCAATGACTAGATAATCTCTAAGTGGCTCATTTGAGCCCTAAAATTCTACAGCTCCTTTTTTCCCTCCTTAAAGATTCTCATCATTTTACTCTGGGAAACAGTGATGCATCTCTAGCATTTTCCCAAGGCTACAGCTGTGTGTGCTGACAGTGATGACAAAGAGCTGTTTGAGGAAGCTGAAGAGAGGCATCTCTGGTTCTGTGGGAGAGGGTGGAACTGACCACCATTCACACCCAGGTGCTGTCCCTCCTAAGTACAGCTATACTGTTTCCTAGGGGTCCTCGGTTCTTCCTCTAAAGCAGAATAGTTTAATGGGAGCTTTTAGGGTTACTCATGGGAATGAGGGAACCCCTCAGGATGGAGTTCCTCAGGGCCTCTGTCTGGGCCCTACTTCCCCTCTTCCTTCTGGGCAGCCTTGCTGATTTCACACCCTAATCCGTGAGTCAGAGTCAAGAAAAAGGATTTTTTTTTTTTTTTTTGAGAGAGAGACACACACATACACAGAGAAAGGAATGGAAAAAAGAGTAGGAGACGGGATTAAAACAACAACGACCCTAAGCTAGCATAAGAATAGGAGAGGGAGTAGTAACTCTGCTTTATTGCTACTCCCCAGGAAGAAAGGGGAGGATCTGAGCTTCTAGCTAGACCTTAGACTTTCACTTCCCTCTTTTCTCTCCTCCCCAATCAAACTCTATCAGGCACCCAACCCCCAAAAAACCAAACGAAACAAAACAAAATGAAAAAACAAACAAACAAAAACCAAAACCCCCAAAACCCCCCAAAAATATCTATAGGAGGAAGCCTGACTGAAAGTGCTTTCTAGCAGCTCTGGAGCCCAAAGTCTGTGAGGAGGGGCAGGAAGAGGGGTGAGGAAAGAGCTGCTGAGTTGTCTCTTACTTGAGCTGTGGGTGAGGCTGGGGCTTCTGTGGTGGAGCAGCCGGGGGTGGCTGGGCCTCTGCCAGGGAGCTGCTGCTGGAGGGTGCATCTCCGTGGGTGGTGGGGCCTCCCGGTTGGTGAGGAGCCGAGAAGGAGGAAGAAGAGGAGGAGGAGGAAGAGGAGGAAGGTGGCACTGATGGTCCAAGGGGAGGCCGGCGTGGAGGCAGCACCTTGCCTGGGGGTTGCATTCCTTGGGGTTGCCCAGGGCCCCCTAGGTTCAGTACAAGAAAAACTTCATAATTCAACCATATCAATGGGTTTCTGTGTTAGAATATATGTCTCAAAGGGTGTGGTTAGTTAATTACCAAAAGGATAAGCTCTTTTACAAGAAGCCACCAGAGGCTCTGAAGGACGCCAGAGTGAGTTGCTGGTTACCCTCATACATCACCACTACTTGCTCCTCCTCAGAGACACAGCACCGCAGTCACAGCAGAAGTTGGGAAGACAGAGAAAAAACTATAGGATGAGCGGCCCTGATCAGAGGTGAGCTCCCTTACAGAAGACCCCCCAGATCAGAGGGACCCCACTTCTCTTTCCCAGAGGTTCCTCGGGCACTGGCCAAGTTGCCCCATGGTTGACTAGGAGGTCTCAAGTTCCACACAGCAGACAGCACAGGGCGGGGGAAAGAATGGTCTGGGTATCAGAAAACCCACGACATAGTCTATTGGTGATTCCTTGAGAAAGTCAGCAAATTTCTTTGGACCTCAGTGTTTCCAATCGTAACACTGTTAAAATGCAGGTCCTAATTTTAGTTATCTTTCAAGATGGTAGTGTTTCGAAGATTATAATGGATAAGAAAGCTTTTCAAAAAGTATTCTGTGCCTAATGATCATTAATGATCTCTGACTTACATTATTTTTATGGAGCTAGCCTTTGTCCCGCTCTGAGCCTACATGTGTCTGACTGCCACACCTCACCCTACCAGAGCTTCATTTTAGCATTAACTTACACCCATACCTATAACAAATATTTTGTTTCCAGGCACTCCTTTGCCTCTTAGTACCATCTTCAGGGGCCCTAGTCCCTTTCGGGTGAGTATGGTGAAATTCTCCAGAAATCCAAGCCCCATTTCCATCTGGGGATGTTGTGGGGAAAGAAGACACCCCCTCAACAAAAAAAAAAAAAAAAAGGAAAAAGAGGAGGACCAGGATACCCTTTTTCCCAGCACAAGACAGAAAACCATCTGACAACCTGGAGAGAAAAAAGGCCATCCTTCCTCTGGGGGCTGACAGGCAGAAGTGTGGCACCAGATTGCTCAGATTTTGCTGAGGGTCTTCCTATGCTAAGAAATTGAAAGATGTTTCCATCAGCACATACAAACTAGAAATGATGCATAACTGGCCTGGAAGATCCAATCCCAGAGTCCATATCTATGGGCCTATTGGAAGGAGTAGGCTTATAGAAACTTGACAGCAGCTAAAAGTTGCAACTTTGTTTTCCAGAAACACCAGAATACTTGTGCTCTCTGGAGAGGCAGAATTCTGTCTATATCACTATGTCTATACCCATGATTGTCAGCCCATTTCCCCACTCCATGGCATGGGCTCCAGTTTATCATCAAGTACCAATTAATACCAGAGTTAGTTACACATAAATAAGTACATAAATGAATAAATGGAATTTTGCATTTGAATGTTTAAGAATTTCCAGTTCAAATTAGAATAACTAGTGAAGATGATAGATTAGCAGATTAGTTCATATTAATTAGTTTTTGCCTTTCCCAAAGTTTGGCATCACTTATATCAGCATTTTCTTATAAAGTGCTGCAGGTCGATAGCTTAGCATCTTGTACCAGAAATCTGAGTACTTCCCCACTTCTAAAGAGATGCTTGAATAGCCAGAAACTTTACAACTTAACACTGAAGACAGATATAACTTTTCCTTTATTGCACATTAAGCTGTACAAGAGAGTCACAAAAGAGAGGTACTTCAATCACACTTCCAGCATTGGCTGAGGTTCTCCCAGCTGGATCGGTACAAAAAAAGGGGACAACATCAGAAAAGAAATGGGTACAAAACACCTGAATGGCAATCCTATACTGTGACATGGATGTCCCCCAGGACATAGAATTGTCCTTTAGCATGCTGCCTGAGGGCACATGACAGTCAGGGTACACTGTCTGTTTGTTTTTGGCAGTTTCTTCCCCACCTGAGAGACCTTGGCTGATACCACCCTGGAGCCTGACTGAATTCAAATGGCAAGTTTGTATTTGTGGTTCACAAATGTCACATGAAAAGCACCTAGATGTTCACACTGATAACATGCAGAGAAGCAACACTACTATCAGCTCACCACTAGGACAAAAAATAAAAATAAAGATAAATAAAATGTATTTCTTCATTCTAGAAAATGTTGCTTTATTCCCTTCTATCATTTAATCGAATTGGGAGGTATTTAAGGACCTGATTCTTATGTAACCCACCTGGAAATATGTAAATCTATCTATCTACGCATATATCTATATATATGCGTAGATAGATAGATTTACATATTGACTACCATCATCATCTAAAGGAGGCTCACAGACAACATTCACTTTCTGTGCATTTCCCTACAGCTTCAGAATTTGCCAGCAACCAAAGGAGAAACCAGGGCAGTGCCTCTTGACACACAAATCATGTTACATACTACCAACACTAGTTATTCCTCAAACCTGATAATCCAGAACAGTGACATGTCAGTATAGAAATGAGAGGGAATGTAAAAGTAGAGCCAGAAGCATTTCTTCTAAAAGGCAAACTGCTGGCATGAACTTCCATGGACCGTGGTGCTAGAGGAGGGAGTTGGTGCCCATTCCCAGTGTGGCCAGGAGGTGGCAAGATGAGGCACTGAACCAAAGGCCTGGTTTAATTAACTACCTCATACACTACCAGAAGCTGTGTGTCAGAGGAAAGAGAACAAACTGGTTAGGGTTCTTCAAGAACCACGGCTGTGCTGCCTCTGCCCCAAATACGCACAAGCTGAAATCTGAGACAGATTTTCCCAGAAAAGATAAAGCTCCTCATTATCTGGACTCCAGAGGGCTCTTAGAACAGCTGAAAACTAAAGCCAGAGTCCACTTAAGGGTTCTGCAGGCCATGTCCACACTCAAGTGAAATGGGACATTTTTGATTTGGTCTTGTGTTACGATGCCTCAGGAGAGGCCAAGAGCAAAATGGCCGAATCCTTCCCAGACTTTCAGTAGCTCCCTGCATTCTATGTCCACAACTGCTAAAGATCATCTCTGTACACAGGTCAAGCTTTGGGGACTGTGAAGCAGCCTCGGTTCTACAGAAGCGCACACATGGCCAATTCAGAAACAGCAACAAAGAAGAAACAACTTAAGGGGACTGAGATCAACATAGAAAATACTCACAAGTTCACTTTGATTGATATTGCACATCAGCGGCCCCATTTTTTTTTTTTTTGTCTAATCTCATAGCTAATTAGTTCATAATAAAAATGAAGGGTTCACTGGGATGTAAAATACAGAACACATTCCTGCAAATAGCTTATTCTTTGTATTTCACGTCATCACTAAAAACACAAGAACTTTACAGGCACAGCCAGCCGATTCACATGAACTCAAACTGCACCAAATTTTAGCAAATGGAGAAAAAGGTGGATGACTTCAGATTCAATGGATGAAGCTATGGAAATTAGACCTTGAAAATCTCTTAAACTTCTATCTATTTACCCTAGTCATGCAGAAAGGAAGCAAAAAGCACAGTTCATTGAAGATCCCAAGCACATTCATGGAGGTAAGCAGGAGGTGGGGGGTGGTTTAATCTGAGCCTGGGATGGGGGGAGCAGGAGAGGACTTGGGTTTTGTTTTCGTGGTCTTTGTTTCTCCCCTGTCCAGCCCCTACTCCTATTTCACCCCACGTTGCGTAATCTTTAAAAAATGACTATCAAACCACCCAGAAGATATAGTCACACTGGACTTGGGAGAGGCACAATTCTTTTGTACACTGTTGACAAACAGCCCTGGAATCACAAGTTATACAGAGAAACATAAGTGAGCATTACAAGCACGAACAGGAACAGGTAAATAACCAGACAGAGGAGCTGACACTGCATAGGAAAAACACAGTCCAGTCAGCACTGAAAAAGCACAGAAACGGCACCAATGGGAGGCTCTGTTGCTCCCCTCCCCGCTTTCCTTTCTTTCCTTAAAGGTTTTTGGCTTAAAATTTCTGCTTTGAAAAATTAACTACCAATCACTTTAAGAAGCTTGGACTTGTTTTGGCCCTACTGCAATGCCATTACAGTCGAGAATATACTGTAAACAACCTTGGGGGGCTGGACGCTGAGGTGGGGTCTTGCTCGAGTCCGGATCCTTAAGCGTTCCACTCTGGAAGACAAAAATGCAAAAAAGATAAAAACAAAACTCCAAGCAGATTCCAAAGAGAAACCTGTGGCTCTGTGGCATGGTTGCAGTGGGATCTATGGGATCCAGTGAGATCTGGCTCAGGGACTTCTGCTGTTCCAGAAATGCCTCAAAGGGGGTTCTCTCTCACCTCTGGGGTGTTGCTGGGGCATGGCATAGGCAGTCTAGGGCTTGGAACTGTTCTCATACACAGTATCTGAGACCTCCTCAGCCCCGTTTTCATTTTGCCCACTTATAGACTTATTCTTTCTGGAAGCTCTGAATTTTCTAACAGCATCTGGTTTATTCTACGGGAGCTGCCTGATGTCCAGCTCCCCATCATACTCACAGGCCTAGCTTCACGAAGAAAAGGAGGGATCAACACCAAACTCCACAGAGCAAGTTGGGTTTTAGGAGACTCCAGGTCCTGGAGAGCTGGGGAAGTAGTGGGGGTGTGTGTGTTGGGGAGGCGGGGGTGGGGAGTTAGACCAGGTGACTTATCTAGACTTGGCTCACTTCTTGTGGGAGTTAACTCCCGGGTGAGATCAGCTGTGGGTCTAACTCAGGGAGGTCAGAGTCACTCTGGGCTGGCTGGAACTTTCACAGGGAGGGATTTGAGGGAGGGGGCAGTTGTTTATTTCCCAGAACCCTTATTACCCAGAGGGAAGGAGTAAGATGTTAATGTTTGTAAAAGTGCTCAAGGCCAAGCTGTTTTCCCTCTCAAACAGTATCACTGCATTTTACCTAACAACAGGACTTCACTCCCAAGCTTCCTCTCCTCCCAGCTGTGATTCTGATTATGCCCTGACAGGATCAAAGATGCACGTGACTTCGGTTTGTCTAATATTTGTATTAAAGGCGGTGAGCTTTTGGAGCTTGAATTCAGCACAGGGGAAATGCTCTCTAAAGCCTAAGGACTGCCAAGTGTGCCAATGGTGATGTCGAAGAGGGAGCAAATGAGGCAAGGCTGCAAAATGGGCTGAGTTATGTCTTTAGCACTCTCCCACTTCCTCTCTTAGTGCTCCTCTCCCCTTGTGACACTTCCTCCCACCCCTCAAGCCGTACTCCCACGTTAAAACTGTTTCTCCTGTTCCCCATTTCCCATGGAGCTCTGATTCTGGCCACCAATCTCCCCTCCTGCCTATTGAGACCCATTTTTAGCTCCACTACCAGGAAAACAGAAGTGTTACCCTTTCTAGTATCATGGTCTTAATGACAGAATTTCCTAAAACTGTTCTACTTAAATTATTTCAGATAGAAGGAAGCAGGGGGTCTTTAAAATGCATTTAGTGTCCCACATTAGAGGGGATTATATCTATGATCCCCAACCTCACAGATCACAGCAAGGACATCACACTTCTTTCCCTTTCTTCCAAGCACTCTCATTGAATCCATGAGGTTTGGTTTGAGCTGTGGCACTGAAATATCCAGACCCAATAAGCCAGCTAGAGACCACTTCATTCCATTAGCCATCAAATCTCATCATTCTTTTTTTCCCTCTTGGCATCTAAAATTCACCATTTTCTCTTCACCAACCCTGATCAGGCCTATATCATTTCTTGCTTAGACTACTAAAATAGTCTCCTAATTCTTTAGTCTCATCTCTCTTCAATTTATCTTCTCCATGACTACTTATTATCCTTCTAAACTCTTTCCTTAATTGTATCACTTTACTGCTCTAAAAGATTTATAGCTAATACTTTGTATATGCTAGGTAACATGATGGACACTTTTATACACTATGTCTCTTAAACCTTACAACAGACCTATGAGGTAGAAACTATTATAACATCCCTAATTTTAGATAAAGAAACTGAGGCACAACTAAGTCAGATTATTTGTCCAGGTTCATACAGTAGTGGCTAATGCAACTGGAATATGAGTCCGAGAAGTCTGATGCTCACTTTCTCATTACCTAGAGAATAACATCCACATTCTTCAGCCTGACATCAGGAACTGTCTTTAGTATGGTTGGAATTAATCCTTCGAGCCTCTCTCCCTCATGTCCTAATCACACCTGCTCCTATCAGGCCTGACCTCTAATCTAGGACACTCCACTGTTTATGGTGAGTACCCTCCAGGAGTACTTTTTTTCTCCTTTTCTACCAACCCAATTCAACACATCCTAGAGGTCTAAGTTAAGTTCTACCCCATCCATGAAATCCCCCCTCCTGACTACCAATTTCAATTGTCATCTCCTCTCTAAACTCCTGTAGTAGCACTTAGGAGACTCATACTACTGAAGGTGGCATCTGCAGTGTTATCTTGTTATCCTAAAACCTGGGATGATGCTTCTAAAAAGATAGCCGGATCCTCGAGGGCATGGACTGTCTTCATCATCCCATAAATTCCTAACAAATACAGTGCCCCCCTTTTTTTTTCAAAGAAAATGTGGATATGTGGCCTAATATAGGAATTAATTATTAAAAGTTAAAATAGAATCAGGGATAATTCTGGAATATTCAAAACTATTGTCATTTTATGAACATCATCAAGCACAGGGCTAAGCATTAGAGGTCCTTAAATGCTTGTTAAATAAATGAATGTGTAACAACTATAATGAAAATCCAAAATGGAGCAGACTATATATAAGTCTTCTAAAAAAAAATATTGTTAAACTCTCCCTTTTTTGTTAAAGGGTTTAAGATGTTAAATTAACTCTGGTGAGCAGCTCTGAAAACGCTCAGGTTAGGGAATGAAACTTGAGTCCTATTATAGATGCCTGTATATTAGTCACAGAGGTAAAGTCAAAGCAAGCCTCAAAGAAGCAATAATTGCTCCCAACAAGATGGTCTAACCCAGGCAAATTGGGGGTATTTTGGGCTCAAAACTTCTTTCCTGTTGTGATCTCTTCTTTCTTTTAACCTGGCTGCCAGCTGGATGAGAAGGCTGGGGCCAGGATATAGTATTTGATATTGGCAGCGCAGGATATAAGGGTTGCCTTTTTACCTGGGTTCCTGACATGCTCAGATGGAGCTAGGCATTAACTTCACCCTCCATAACACACACACACACACACACACACACACACACACCACACCAAGTCTACAATAGAAGCTTTAAGATGGGGTTGCAGAACGATTAAGAAATTGGCTTTTGGGTTAGGCAGACCTTGAGTTAAATCTAAACCTGCCACTTGACTAGCTTGTAACCTTGGGCAAGTTATTTTGCCCCTCTGCACCTGCCTGTCAAAACGTTTTTGTGATATAAAGATTAATTATCTGTCTGTCTATCATCTCTCTGTCTCTCTGTCTCTCTGTCTGTCTGTCTCTGTCTCTGTCTCTGTCTCTCTCTCTCTCCCTCTCTCTCTCAGCACCTGGCCCTGGTAAGTGCTAAATAAAATATAACAGATGCCGGTGATGGTGATACTGATGAGGCCTTTTCCTCAGAAGCTCCGTTGTTTCCTAGGTCTCACTCCCATGATGGAATATACCATGCAGTGTGCTCCCATTCCTGGGCTTCAGAGAACTTTATTCTGTTGTAATGGTACAGCCTCCTCTGGGCTCCCTCACAAGCCATCAGTATTATGGCCTCATTGCCTGATAGGGATGTTCAGATGGAAGACAGCAAAATTCATAGTTTGTGGAGCCACTAGACTGGCTCTTGCCAGTTCCTTTCCCCAGTGTGTCACCCTGTACCACTGATGGCTGCCAATGAATCACCTCAGGCATTGGTCAAGAACATCTTAGGATTTCTTCTCCCAGAGACCTGTCATTTTCAGAGAAAGTTATGGAAGACCATAGAGCACAAGGGCAGAACCAGAGCCAATGGGCAGAAGCCCCAGCAGAATAGACTTTCACTTTTTGGAAGAACTTTGTATAGTTAAAACAGTACAAGAAGCTGTCTTGGGAGGTGGGTGTGTCCATGCAAAGGCTAGAGAATTACCTGGCAAAGATACTGCCTTTATTAATTATGAGACAGAGTTGATGAACACTATAGTTCCTTCCAACCCTGAGAATCTATGATTCCAGGAAAAAAAAAACTTTAAAATCCCATATATAAAGCTTTAATAGGACAATTCATCCTATGAGTGTATACTCATAGGATGAGATGACAGGGATAATAATGTCCTGAAGACTGGCCTTAGCTCTCCAAGCCATAGAAGTATACAAATAAGACACCCAAGGATGAACTGTGCCCAAAAGTTCTCTTCCAAAAGCTTCAGGAGAATAGCTCCAGTCCTGTGGGTTGGAGCCTGGGAATGTGTCTTGGTCACCCTTATCTGGTGCCTAGAGAGCTTCTCCTGCCC
This sequence comes from Rousettus aegyptiacus, assembly GCF_014176215.1. Classification (NCBI taxonomy): domain Eukaryota; kingdom Metazoa; phylum Chordata; class Mammalia; order Chiroptera; family Pteropodidae; genus Rousettus; species Rousettus aegyptiacus. The sequence goes on along the minus strand of NW_023416307.1, from coordinate 121,727,278 downwards.
TAAGCTCCACAAGATTGTTGACCGAAGACTTCCCAAGAGCTACAGGAGGCAGAAGGAGCGTCCCCTAGACTGTCCCTTGCCAGGCTGAGACTTTCTGCTCCACCCACAAGGCTTCTGTCTGCTGGGGCTGAGGCCCTGTGGGGTTTGGCTACCATGGGATCTGTCTCCAGTCACCAAGAACTGCCTGGGATGCCAAATTCCACAGAAGTCTGGCCACTCTGGCGTCACTGCCAAAGACTGGCCTCCAGCCAGCCCACAGCAGGAATGCATGGCTGGACTGAGCTGAAGTTTCTCTCAGGACATTGGATTGACTTAAAACAGGTAAGAATGTGAAGTCTAACGCTTGTGCCCAGCTGCACACACAAAAAAGAAGGGGAAATAAATGGCCTTACAATAGCATAAGGAAAAAAACTACAACTACAACTACCCTGCAAGGGCTTAGAGATTGAAAACAAGCTCAGAGGGTGTCAGTTTGTAATGCTGCTGCCAAAAATCTAATGCAGCTGGAGGTGCATCAGAGTCTCAAAAAGGTGAGATCACAGGTCCAATGATCTTTTGGCTGATAAACCTTACGAGAGAGCACTGCAACCATTTCTGGGTAATTCTTTTAAGAGGGACTTGGGTGGAATAAAGTGGGTATGCAGAGAAGATAGGATGGTGAGAAGTATGGAAATGACATCTTTCCTGATGTGACTTTGGGAAAGTTCCTTAATCTCTGAGTCTCAGTTTCCCAAATGGGCCAATTATAAAGATTAAATGAGGTAATACGGAAGCATTTAGGACAAAGTAGAAGATCAAAGTTAGTCTAATGTAAGTGTGACCAAGGTCAAGGACTGACATGGAAGTAGTGAGTCTTCTGGCATTTAGAGGTCTTTAACCATGGCCTGGACAATCTCTGGTCAGAGATACTATAGAAAGGGCTCACATAGTTGCAGGCAGATGACTTCTATAGGCTCTTCTGGCTCTGGGCTTTCATTAATTCTCTCATAAATTTTTCAGTTCTTTAGGTGTCTAAGATTTGAGACAAGCCCTTCATAGCTGTGGAGCCTTAAGTTCAACAAGACCCCAGGGCTATTGAGCCTGAGCAGAGGTATCCTGCAGGCACAAGCTTTGAGGGGTTTAGCAAGAAGAGTATGCTGCTGCACTCCATAAAATCTGACTGAGCTTGTATCCTGCTATGCTCATTCCACTAGGCTTTAGTGCTGGGAGAAGCCAAGGAGATAGGAGAGAGGTGGAGAAGCTCAGACTCCTTCAGGTTGGCAGGTTTAGCACTCAGCTGTCAGGAGGAAGAGAGCAAGAATTTCCCTTCTACAGGCTCACAAAGGCCCCGCTCTATCCATTTTTACCATCCTCTGTACTCTGGTAGGGGATCCAGAAGATCTAGCTCTCCTGCTTATAAGCTGTGTGACCTTAGACAAATCATTTGCATTTTCTTTGTAGATATGTGAAACAGAGATAGAAATACCAGTCCAAATCATCTCACATAGGTTTACGAGGCTCAGCATAATGGCTGTGCTTTGTAAACTGTAATGTGGTAAGCAAAATGTTCATATAAGTGAGTATCATTAATATTATTCTATAATATCAGTTCAAAGGATGGTAGGATTTCATGTATCAGTAGAGAAGATATTGTTGGGTGGCTTCCTGTCACCTGGTGCATAGTAGTTCAGTGTGTGTGGGACTCTGGGTTAAGCTATACCACGTCCTCTGTATATCACTGATTAGTTCCAGCAAGGTCTCTGAAGATACGGAAAAGTCACTTCAGAAACAGTATTAGCTCTTGAGCTGTTCGGAAAACAAATCACTGGTCTGATAGAGAAACCAAGCCCATGATGAAGGTTTTGGTCAAAGGCACCTTTAATTTGCCATCCTGTGGCTTTCAGCAGACAAACTGGGAGACAGGAGCTCCTGAGGTCCCAGCAGGATGGAAAGCTGAGGAAGGAAAGACATTAGTGACTCAACTCTTAAGAGTTGTTGGCCTCAATCCAACTGCCCCCACCAAGGAGGAAGGCCTGTGCTTGCTCAGCATATCTGAGACCGGAAATTGGGAAAGGGTCTCAGGGTCTGGCCCCAGGAAAGAGGCCAGGCCAAGCTCCTTGTTCCACATGCCACAGAACTATTCTGATCAGTTCCCCCAGGCCCTGCTCCCCGAGTCTGGGACCCCAGGGGGAATGAGACAGCAGGAAGGAATGTGGTCAGGAGGTTGTAGGTTCAGTCAGAGCAAGGGGAACAGCATGTTTTCAGGCACCTTGGGATCTTTCTGGGATTACCCCTGTAGTCACCAATGCCCACATTCCTGCCTCTGGAAGGTTATATAAAAGGTGCCCAAAGTTGAGCTCTTCCTCCTTCTTTTGTGAGGGAAATTGCTATTCTGAAGGCAGAGATAATTGCCTGGATTGGGGCCCTCCCACAACCAGTGATTTCCTAAGGATATACGACATGTCCCATGGGGGCAGTCCATGAGACCTGTGGGGGCACTGAGGGCCAGGTCACCCGAAGTCAGAATGTCAGCTTCCAGTGATTAAAGATGTCCCTAAAAAGTCAAGACAGCCCCAAAATAGTCATTTTCCCTTAATAGTCTGTTAAGGGATCTAGTCACTAGTAACTTTATCTGAACCTGCCTCAAAACTCAAATTTTCAGTTTATCCTCACTGGGGAACAAATTCCCTAAAGCCAGTCCTGCTGTGGGAAGCAGGAAAGTCTTTCATTTGTCCTAAATTTACTTCTTCTAAGCTAAGTGAAGTTCTCTTAGTTCCATGTTTGGGATCTGAATTGTGCCCCTTTCTAACTGTGTGGCCCTTTAGAAGCCAATGAAACCCCTTCTCAGCCTTGGTCTCCTTGCACTCAAGAGACCTTATCTTTTCAAGCCTTTGTGGCTGAAAAGACCTAGCTGGAAATGTTTTGAATATCTCTTTAGACCAGAGAGCCAGTAAAGAAGGACTGGTAGAATATCCTACCAGAGACCAAAGGTTATTTGGCCCAGGCCTTCTTCAAGTCTGCACTCTCATCACTGCCTTTTCCAGGTCTGTGGCTAACACACAGCCTGGATCATAGCATCTCAGATCTAGAAAAAGATTTTAAAAGTTGCCTGGTCTAACAGCCCTAGCCCCCAGCCTATCTTTTTACAATGTCCCTGACAAGTGGCTCATCGTGTTCCTGCTTGAACACTGGTAATGACGTCGCAGTCACGCACCACCTCCCAGAGTAGCCATTTTCTCTCTCAGTGTTAACAGAGTTTACTCCTGTCTTTTAGGAGATTTGCTTTTTGGCACCAATTCAATCCCATGACAGCTCCATGGGGCTTCTTAAGACTATTGCTCTACAACTGCAGCTCTTTTAACTCTTAAACATAAAACACATTTGCCAAATACCTCAACCTCCCGGTTTTCTCTCCTCTAACGACATTCCAGTGAGGGTTTGTCCTTATTATACTGTGACCCTCAGAGTGGAAACAACATTGCAGGTGTTGGTCTGATCAGCTCAGAGTAGAAGATGTTTGTCTTCTTCCTGGACACTATATATATATTAATGCTTTCAAAGGCTAAGTCTTAGAATTACTCCTCATGCATCTAACCCACAAGCCAAATAGAAAGCCCATTGGTGTCTGAAATTCCTGCATTAGCAATGTAGCCCTTTGGTCCCGGAAGATTTTATAGGGAAATAAAAAAAGTGGAAGCATTGCAATGAGAAATGGAAAGACTAGCCAGATAAAGGAGAGCACCAGGATGCCTCCTCTACTGACCTGAAGGCTCTGTCCAACTGAAGTTCTCTCTCTGATTCCCATGAGTATCAGGAGCAGCCTACAGCTCTCCAGGGACTCGGGATGTTAAGGCCCAGCTCTGATTCCCAACGACAAACCCCAAAAGTCGGTGAATGTGAGGGTGGATAGGAGAGCAGGGTGTATAGGGAGGAGGTTCTGGAGGTATATAGCCTGGAGGCTTTGGTCATCACTGGCCACCAGGTGTCACTGCCACCTTGAGAACCATCTCCCTAAAACACTTTACAGTCAATGGGCAGCCCCAAAACTGGCAGGCCAGCCAAAGCTAAGCTGTCATCAACCAGATAAGGCTTTGCCACTGACGTCCACGCTTTTAGAGACACAGTCAGTGCCTCTTACACTCTTGCCCTTATTTCTTTAAACTGGGCACAGCACCTAGCCTGGGTCCACTTCTATGGCTCTGTTTTCTATGATTAATCCATCTTAGGCTAGGGGGCTGGCTGACAACAAGGCTGGGTGTGCCCTCTACTCACCTCCCCCCAGCATCCTTTAGTACTCTTCTAGAATCAAAGGAAAAAACACTCAGGAGCTACAGGCAAGGATGAAAGAAAGGTAGACGAATGGCTAGTCATAAGTCTGCCCCAGTCTTGATCTAGAATACTGAGTAAGAAGCAGCTCCTAGGGCTTGTGACTCAGGCCCAAACTGACAGAGCCACAGAAGAAAGGGGCTTGACTGTGTGGAATGGCACAGGAGTTAGTGACCGCACCTAAGGGCTCAGTTCATCATGTAAAGTCCTGGCTGGGACCCAGGTAATGGCTTTTGGTTTACATCCCTTTCATTTGCATACTACCGAAATCGTTCTTAGGATCCTAAAACCAACTCCAATATGCCACTACGGCTGTTAAAGACTCATTCAACAAATATGCATTATAATGGCATATTAAGGGGAAGGGGAGATGGGAGTGGTTTACCAGGGTAGGGGGAGAATTTCATTGCAGCCATTGTGTAGAGTTGCTATCGCATTATGATAATAAAAAGCAGACTGATCTAGTTTTTTATTGTTTAACTTTATTATAAACAACTGACTGAACCTGAGCTGACCACTTCTAACCACCCATCCTTAGTATAACCATGATATATTCAATGGCTACTAGGTGCTAGCTACTCTGCCAGGCCCTAGAGATACAGCAGTGAACAAGTCCCTACTCTTAAAGAGCTTACATTCTAGTGGAAGAGACAAAGAAACAAATGAGGATGATCTTAGCTGTCAGCAAGTGTTACAAAGAAAATTACATAAGGGAGGGTGGTAGTCAGTTGCTAGGTGGCAACTCTGGATTGGATAGTTCAGAAAATTTCAGTTTTATTGTCATAAAGGACCTAACTATGCAAAAATAAGGAAAAGAACATTTCGGAGTGAGGACACAGTTAATACGAAGGCCCTTGCCAGTATGGCTAAGGTACAGTGAGCAAGAGCTGGCGAGGTACAAGGGCAGAGAAGCAGGTAGAGGCCTATGTGAATTGCTTGGAGGAAATCAGGAGTAAAAACATTTAAGAGGGGAAAAAAAAAGAGTTCTGCTTTGGCCATGTTATATTAAAGATGTGTTTTAGTCATGCAAATAAATACATCAAGCAGGAGTCAGAAGTATGAATCTGGAGTTCAAGGAGTAATAAGGGCAGTCAAATGTACATAGACCAAGTTCTCAGGCACTGACATTTAGAGGTTTAGAAGTGGAGGAGCCAGCAAAGCAGGTGAAGAGAAGCCAATGAAATAGAATGAAAACCAAGCAAGGGTGGAGTCATAGAGGCATAGAAAGGAAAATTTCAAGAAGGAGGAGGTGGTCAACTGTGTCAAGGCTACTGAGAAGTCATTCAGAATAAGAAGTGACTGCTGGTCTTGGTGACATGGAAGTAACTTCAACAAGAGCAATTTCAGTGGGGTGGTAGAGGTGGAATGCTGACAGGAGTGAGTTGAAAAGAAAATCTGATGTGATGAAGGGTTGATGGTGACTAAGATTGCTCAAGATTTACTGCAAAGGGGAGCAGAGAAATGGGGCAGTAGCTGGAAGAGAATATTGGATTGGGGAAGGTCTTTGTTTTTCATTTAATTTTTCTTAATGGGAAATATTTGTGTGTTTACATGATAATATTCTGGAAGAGGAAAAACTGAAGATGGAGAAGACAGGGGATACTTGAAAGCAAAAAATAGGTGAGATCCGGATCACCACTGGAGGGTGGGCCTTAGAAAGAGATTCATGTGGGTAAAGATGCAGGTAAGATGGTAGATATGATAACGGGACTATGAAGACAATCTGCTTTGACAGCTTCATGGTCCTGGAGCCACGATGACTGAAATGTAACCAATGGAAATATTATCAGGGAGAAATGGGAGGTGGAAATATGACCAGGACAGTCATGACTTCAAGCCCTGGCTATGGTGTTTTGTCAAGTGTGGCAGACTGTTGGTTGTCTTTTTTCTTTTGGGTGGCCTGGGGTCAAGGCACAAGTTTCAGGAGAAAGATAATATCACCATCTGATAAATGGTGATGACCTCTGTGATTTCAGTCATGATTTCATTTTAGAATATAAAGAACTTTTGGACAGAAACTGTATCTCATTCATCACTAAATCTGTTAACTAATTTTAAGCACACACTTTGGACTAGGCCTGTGCTGGTCAGCAGAAACAAATGAATAAGGCAAGGGCCCAGCCTACAAGGGGCTTGAAGTATTTGAGAAACTTTTGCTAAATTTATTTAATTATGTATGAAGTAAAGAATTTGGCCTTGCCCGAAGAGATTTGGTCTTTGTCCCCTATTTCTGGGCGATAACCCATAAATTCTTGGCATTTTCTGAGTGATAGGAGTGTCTTTGTTATTCATGATGGGAACCTCTCAGACCACACTTGATAGTGTATGATAATGAGGTGACTCACTGTGGCCCCCTCCAGCCACAATGGTTTTAGCTTCACCTCCAGGGAGGTGGGAGTTGGAGATTGAGTTAAAACAGGTGATCAATCAATCAGTGCCTATGAAATGAAACCCCAATAAAAACTCTGAACGTCGAAGCTCAGATGAGCTTCCCTGGTTGGCAATCCATCCCGTGTATTGTCATATGTAGATACCAGAAGGGCAGGCAACACATCCTAAGGACAAAAGAAGCTTTGTTTTGGAACCCTCCACACTCTGCCCTATGAATCTTCCTTTCGCTTATTTTTGACTTAGAGCCTTTTCTGTAATACACCTGTGAGTATAATAGTTTTCAGTAAGTTCTGTGAGTCCTTCCAGAGAATTATCAAATGTGGTTTTGAGAACTCTGACCTTTCCATTAGTGGCAAGAGTGAGGGCAGTGTTGTGGAGGGCTGCGTTTTCAGACTTTATGGCTAGGGTGACCTTATAGTTCAAAGGGATCATATAAATTTGGCTACATTCTATAGATGAATAAAGAGAGACCTAGAGATGGGAAGTGACTTACCCAAGGTCACAAAATATTATGGTCCCTAAGTGTCCTGACTCCCAGCACAATGTGCTTTCCACAATATTCTTTTTCAGCTTCAAATGTGAGGCTGAGCAGAAAAAAAAAAAAAATGGATCCTTGAGCCAGACTGGCTTTGCTACATGGGATTTTTGAAGGAGCCCCTATATTTAGGGAGGCTCATTCCTTACTATATTTCCTAACTTGACTTTGATAGATTTCTCTTTAAAATATTTAAGCTGCATTATTGAATGTTTATAAAATAAGGAGCTTGTACCAAAGATGAGCTAATGCTTTCTGTGGAGTGGAAACAATATTGTTGTGAATTCTCTTTTAGTTACTGCACTTTTATGTTTCAGAGATCATTTTCACATAATCTGTTTTACTCCTAGAAGAGACCTAAGCAATGTTTTTGTTCAAAACCCATTTTACATTCAAAGATGCTGAGGTACAGAAATTGTAGGACATCTACCCAAGGTTACCTGGTGATTCAGTGGCAAGAACAAGGCTAAACTCAGGTCTCTTCACTCTCAGGGTAGCCTTCATTATAGTTCAGAATGACTTCTCTGTAGGAGGCCAAGAGAGTGTTGCACGCATTTATAGAAGTACTTAAGGGACCCTCACAGGATCCCAGAGCAATTCATTTTATTTATCTTATCTGGGCAGTGTCAGGCTCTCTTACTCTGTCATAAATTCTTTAAGCAGCTACCAGGTGTTCTCTGTATTTCTCATGGTTGAAGGGAAGAAGAGGACTACTTGTCACTCTTCTTCTATTGCAGGAATGAGCAATAATCTGCCAATTCCATCACTAAGAGAGAGTGTGTACCAAAAGTAAGGCCAGGACCCAAATATTTTGATTCTATCACATTTTAAAAATCATAAAGTCAACCACAGGCCTGATTTTTTTAACCAGAAAAATCTTTTTATTGCCTCTAGTTAAGTACAAAATTTTAAATAATGGGCCTGTATCTCTAACAAGCAATTAAATTTTGTTCTCCTAAGTACCTAGTGTAATTCTCTAATGATCATCACTCCTGAAGTACAGGAAGAGATTCTTGCACTTGGTCAGAGATCCGATAAAGCATGAACCAGCTATAGAAGGTGTGAAACACCTGCCAGAGCTAATGTATGATAATCTCCTGCCACATGAAGCTATTTTCAAATTGGATAGCCAAAATGAGTCAGAGTCAACATCTATTAGCCCAGAAGCTCCCATTTATCCAACACCAGTAAAGATGAAAGTATTCAACCCAAAGACGTTTTAAGAGCTCAAAAGGTATTTAGATATCATCTCATAGGTGGGAAAACTGAGATCCAGAGAAGAAACTGACTTACCAATGTCATACTGTTTTATTTTAGTCATTTTCTACAGAAATATTTTTATACATTATGTTTCTAGGTTTCCTAAACAGAATATGGAATACTGACTAAAATGTAGATGGCTCGAGTCTATTATTATAATATCAACTATGCTTCTGTGTTATGATTCTGTGTTATTTAAATGATGAAAAGACAAATATGGGGTAAATTGTTTCTATATTAAATAATCCAGACTACTTTAAACTGTTTTTTACTCTCTCTCCTTTTTACTTACTGAAAGATTTTGAGATCTAATTACTTGGCTTCTAACTGCAGTATAATCCCAGTGAGACACTGCTCTTTAGAAAAGTGAGTTACAATTGCAAAGCCTAAGGTTTTAGGGAACCCAAGCCCAGAGGCTGCTTGCTTACATAATAACAATAGGTAACCTTTATTGAGTACTTATGATATACTATGCCATATTTTTTTTTTTTTTACTTCATTTGATTCTTATAACAACCCTGGAAGATAGCTGCTGTTGTTCAGATCTCTCCTGAGCTAAAGATAAAAACCCTGAACAAGGTCACAAAGCCAATAAATGGAGGGTCCAGGATTCAAACTCGAGTAGTTCTTGCTTCAAAGCCCACATTCTGAGTCACTATTCTATTTTACCTCTCTAAATGTTTGAAATAGGATTTTGAAAGAAAGATTTCTGAGATATTTTCATTTACAAGTGATAAAACTTTGACCCCAGAAAGGGTAGTAACATCCTCTGAAAGTCACACAGCTAAGGGAAGAGCTAGACTAGGACTCAGTTCTTGAATTGAGAGTTCTTACTGCTTCATTATATAAAAGCTCAGTGGAGTTTGGGGATATTTTTGAAAAATGAGATATCTTCTAGATTGGACTAAAGATCCTCAGGCCTAGGGTCCTTGCCTTTCTTTGGCCCATTCTAGAGCCATGGGCCTGAGGTTCCACAAAAATTTCAATGTGAATTTCCCACTAGAATTGTAGCTGGGATACTGTCACTATGAACATGACTGGCTATGAATCACATACTGTAGTCAACTGAAGAAACCTGCCTCCTCTTCCTTAAGAAGGAAAGCAGATTTCTTATTAAAGTTTTACCTCATCACTTTCTCCTAGATTGAGGGAGACTCTCTTCCTTCCTCTAGACCAGATTTCTCAGAAACATTCTTCTTTCTCTGCAAATGCGGCAGACCCCTCCCAGACAGTGAGAGGTCTGACCCAGTTCTTCCTCTGAGAGCTTCCGGATTAAAAGTGGGAACATCCCAAGGGAAAATGGGTCTGGTTCCCTGGATACTTCGTTTAGAGGGAAGATATTCTGTAGTCCATCTCTGGATAGTGCAGATTGCTAATGACAAGACTCCTATAAGGAGTGGTGATCAGGCCTCCAGAGGACAGGGAAGGAAAGGAAGAGGGAGAAGACTCCATATATCTCATCCAGGCCTGTAGGTTTCTGAGCTCTGTTCCCTCCTAGAGTCACTACAGTCTAGAGCAGTGGGCTTGGTAACAGTTCTTGGCTTTCCTGTGTCTCTTCCTAGCTGCTTACCTGTGGCTGCTGGGTGGTTAAGGGTCTCTGAGGAGACAGGACAGGGGTCCTGGACAGCAGCTGGTTCATCTTGCTGATGACTAGTTCAGTGATGAGTTGTCTGTCCTCCACCTGGTGTTCCCCTATCAGTGGCATACTGCAGTCCATGACCTGGTGGAAGATGTGGCCCAGGTTAGGGAAGGGTCTGGAGACATTAAAGGCCTGGTACAGTCTTTCAGAATGAGTACGACTTAGCCCAGCAGAGATAAGTTGGGGATGAAGTTGGTGTTCTTCTCTTCAGCTGGAAGCATTTTCCTTTGCAGAAATAGAACCTTTGTCCCCTCCTCCTCCAAACCTTTGCCTTGAGCTTCCTTCCAATCTTTACCTAGAGCAATGCTCAGTGAGACTGAAAGATCGGTTGCTGAAGGCAATGGAGCGAGGTAGACAGCAGGGGAGAGTACAGACCCAGGGCCCAGAAGTTTGCAGGCAGCAGGAGCCGGAACACATGAATGCTAGTTCCTTAATTCTCAGTTTAGGAGCTGGGAGTTCATCTCTGTGACTTTTCACCCACAAATCTTATCTCTACACACATTCTACCCATTAAATGACTAGATTTTTGCCTTTGCTCATGAACTGGGATGACTTCCCTTTTTGCCCCAATCCTGATTCTTCCTATACCTCAAAGTCCAGATCAATGTTTTCCTGTTTTGGAAAGTATCTGTCTACCCAGGATCACAGATTCCGTAGTCCAACTCTCTCATTTATAGATGAGAAAACTGAAGTCCACCCAGACAGGGGAGGAATGACCATTAGATTGCCAAGAAGACCATTGAGTAGATTATGCACCCATTTTGGGCTCCTGACACTAATCTTCTACAAATATCAACTCCTGGTCTTTCCTGATCCTAGAAAGGTTTGGCAGAAATCTGGATTAAAGATTCATACTGCCACTGACTTTCCCTTTAATATGAGAAAAGGAAGTCAGCAAAGTTGTATTAAGAGGGCCAGACTGAATAAAGTGTCTTCAAGGCTTAGAGAGATACTAAGAAGAACCTCCTGTGTTTAGGAGATCTGAGTGCTAGCCCAAGTTGAGACACTGATTCACTCTGTGGCCCTGGGTACATTTTCATGGCATTAGGCCTCAGTTTTTTCACCTGCAAAGTGAGCAGATTGAATGATTCTTTTTGAGACCAAGAACAGAAAAACACTACGGTCTTGCCATAGGAATGGCAATAGGGCTAGGACCCCAGAAACCCAGATCTGGTATCTCTTACCTATGGTGTGGGTCAGCATAGCTGATCGGAAACAAGAGCTCCAACCGGTTGATGTGTTTTGCTATGCAAAGCCACTGGTCATGTCATATGGAAACCTTCCCATGGCCCAGGAGAGTCTAATCTAAATGTAGTCCAGGCTGCACACATAGTTCTCAAGCTAAGAGCTTGGCCTCTAGCTTTGGGGTTTGTCTCTTACTGAGATACTCCTTGAGCCAGACTTACCTCAAAAATGTAGTCTTTCCCATCTTTGCCATGTACAGCCTTGACAGCACAGATGTCCAGGCCACCAAACATTTCAGAGCAGGTATCTACCCATAGCTTGTACCTGGAGGAGATGGGAAGGTATCCTGAAGCTGGGGCATAAGCTGATATCAAGCTTGCTTGCTGGTCACATTTTCCTTGCTACCTCTGTCTCAACCTTCCCTCCCTCCGCCCCCATCAAACACATTGCATTATCTTTAGTGCCCTTCTGCTTTGCTCTCCAGATCTTTCCAGCTCAAAGCAGGTCTCACCTACTCTAGGTGAACTTCCTTGGCTATTCCAGCCCACAGTAACTACTCTTTTCTTCTATGTTCAGTCTTTATCTCCATAATTTAGCATATAACCCAGTCCTGCCTGATCTTGTTAATGGCTGCTTGGGCCTTTGTGTTCTATCTGTCCTGTCTGATTAGAGGCTCCCCTTGGGCAGGGCTCATTTCTTACACCTCTTTTTCTATGGAAGCCCCTCCTCTTGGTGGGCTGGGGATTGAACTCCTTCTCTCACTCACCTGTCTGACATGGCGATTTGCTCCAGCATTGCAGAGCCAGTGTTTGTCTTCCAGTTCCCTGAGATCGACGTCCTCCTACAACAAGGTCCCACCAAGATAGGACAGGCAGTGAGCCACACCAGTAACAGGAAGGCATGAAACTTTCCAGAATTTCAGCTCACCACTGCTTTCTTCACTGCTTCTCCCACAAATAGCCTATGTGTCTGTCTGCTGAGCCAAGAGCCTGCCTGTCTCTGCCAACCCCACACCTTCAATGCTTTCCTCTTTTCTACAACAGTCCACTGCTCTGGCTCAATCTTCCAACCATCAGAATGCTTGCTCTCCTTAGAATCCCTATAGGACTTTGCCTATACATCACTTACAATCTTACATCTATTTTTAACTTTAGTTATTTGAGCTAAGTCCTCTGTCCACAAGTCTGTAAACCACCTGAAGTATATATTGTGTTTTGTATTCCCAGCAGCCTACCCACTTAGTATCTGGACTGACTTGGTATGGTAGTCCTCTATTTTCTGCAGTTCACTATCCATGGTTTGAGTTACCTGTGGTCAACTGTGTCCTGAAAATACTGAATGGAAAATTCCATAAATAAACAATTCATACATTTCTTTGTATGCTCTTCTGAGTGGCATGATAAAACCTAGCACTGTCCTGCTCATCCTGCTCAGGATGTGAATTATCTCTTTGTCCAGTATATCTATGTTGCTTATGCTCCTCTCCCATCAGTCACTTAGTATTGATTATTAGATCAATTGTCATGGTATCACAGTGCTTTTGTTCAAGTAACCCTTATTTTACTTTATAATATCTCATTTACTTCACTTCATCTTATCATATAAGCATTTTATCATCTCACAAGAAGGATGAGTACAAAAAATAAGATATTTTGAGAGAGAAGACCACATTCAAAGAACTTTTATTAGAATATATTACTATAATTGTTCTACTTTATTATAGTGATTGTCATTAATCTTTTACTGTACCTAACTTGTAAATTAAACTTGATCATAGATATCTTTGGATAGGAAAAAACAGTATATATAGGATTTGGTACTGGTCACAGTTTCAGGCATCCATAGATAAGGGGGGACTACTGAATATATGAACTGAATTCTATTGATCCTGAGAACACCTCAGGGTTCTTGCAACTATCTCCCACACTAGCTCACTTCTTCATTCATTCAACAATTGGTTTCAGAGGGCCTACAGTATTAGTAATGTGATTCTGGACAAGTCAGTTAACCTCTTCAGGCTTAAGTTGCCTTATCCATCAAACAGAGCTGATGAAATCAAGTCACCATCCTATTCTCTGCTGTTCCCTCTATACCCTCCATCCATAAGAATTCGTTAGAGTCAACCAGTATTGGACTAAATAGGAGGCAGATAAGCTGGTTTCTTGTTCTGAATTTGCTCTTGACTGGCTGGGTGATCTTGAGCAAATCACTTCACCTGTCTGAGCCTCTCCTATCCTTGTGTAAACACAAGGTTATCACGAGGACCAATAGTTTTAAATAAACTTTAAAACACCAAAAATATGTCTTTTTAATTATTAGTCCTCACTCAGACACAGTCAAGAGGATGGGGATGGCCAAGGGGACAGAAAAGCCATGCTCATGCCACTTACAAAGACCTTCATGTGCTGCCCTTGTCACTCACTATTGATTGAAGATTGGACATGCTAGTCTTCACTCAGCAGTTCCCAGGAGTACCCTCCCTAGAGAGCTGACTTCAGACAATGAGAAGCCTAGTATAGCTAGTATTCCAGAGCCCTCAGGCAGAGCAGTGAGTAGACAGATGTGGTAATAACAGCTCCTCACACTTGTATGATACTGCCCACTTTCCAACGTTTTTCTTCCCCAAGCTCCTCACCAGATCCTCATTGCAACCCCCCTATTGTGAGTAGACTGGGGTTCTTGCCCCCACTTTGCAGACACGGAGATTAAGACACAGAAAGATCAAATGTCTTGTCCAAGTTTGTATATCTAGTCAAAGTAGATATAAGATAAAAATCCAGGCCTCTTGGTTTCCTCATTGTGCTCTACTTTCCTCTACACTCCACTACCCAGCTCAGAAAACAAAACAAAACAAGTAACAGCAGAGTGGCTTGCCAAATCTCAGTGGCAGCACAGAGGCGGATTATCATGAAAATAACACTGACTTCCCAACAGTGGCGTTTTACAGATGTCTCCCTGTGACAAGGCTGGGCTCCTCAAGGACAAAGGCAGAGAGTCACTCACTTCCATGTCCCTAGCACAGTGCCATGGTACATAACAGGGTTCTCAGAAACTTTGACTGAGCAATAATAATGTCTTTTATATTTCACATCTTTCTCTAACAACAGGATACAGAACACAGATCCATACAGACTACCTGGAGCATGTGGGAGCACAGGGGACATGGAGAAGCCACTCAGTGACAGCTCAACTGCCTCTCAGGACTCGTAGGACTTCTAATCTCCACGGATGGACCCACATTATTGCCTAAAAAGAGTGCAGCAGGAACAGCACACTCTTTCCACCAAATGTGGCTGCCTCTGGGTGTCTAGAGTGAGAGCTAGGGGAGAAGGAAAGGATCTCAAACTTTATCTTGGCTATTGCCAAGCCAATTCCTTATTCTGAGAGCAAGGGGAGAGCCAAAAGTTTGGGGAAGAGAAGCTAAGTGTACCTAAACATTCTCCCTAATAACTGGCTGTCCCTTGCAAATAAAAAAATAAGTAAATGTTTTTCTAAAGCTGATCACCCACCCTTAATCAATTTTGGGGGATTGTCTTATGTTTCGTTTAAATTGCTTTCAGAAACCCTAACTCTTAAAAATGTGATGTCTCCTTTTTAAGAATTGAAACACTCTCTCCCCATCATCAAAAAATGTGATATCTCCTTTTTAAGAATTGAGACACTCTTTCCCCATCATTTTGTGTTTATTTAGGGATTTTAAAATTAAAGGAGAGGAAATCTGCTTTTCTAGGTGCCTGAACATATTGATTTTTCTGCTTCTTTTAGGTAGTTTTTATAATGGTCTTTTCAATTATCCTGTCTTACATTGTGCATAATTTTAAAGCAAGCCTATATTTTTTTCTGAAGCAGAAAGACTATAAATAAAAAATTACAAACTTTTAAAATGTAGGAGTCTAGTTGATAAAGGCAAAAAAGATCCTATGCCTCAGTTTTCCACAAGAGCTGTTCCATGAATACTTATTGGGTGCCTACTGCGTGCCTGCTGCTGCACAAGGTAGTGGACTGCAGAGCTGACCCTATCATTTGTGCCCAAAGAGCTTAGAGGAGATACGAACTCATCTGTATGAAAAGAGCTAAGCTAGAGGTGTATGAAGGGTTCTGAGAAGGGAGTGCAGGGAGGGGCTCCTAACTCACTCCAGGGGTGAGGAGTGGAAACACTAAAAAGGGGATGAAGGAAGCAAAATGAAAACAGATGGGTAGGGAAAGAGAGGCTGCTCAACCTTCAAGTCTGCTGTGTCCTGAGTGGCAAAGATCAAATTCATATATTATAATGTTCTCTCTTTGTAAAAAATAAATAAATGGAGGTTAATATTTCCAAAACTGGAATCGTAATCCATTAGCCTTCTTAAATATATTATGGAAGATCAAGTAGTCTTGAAATCTTTTCTTTTTCTAAATTATAATGGAAGAAATCTTTAGCTTTCCATTCTGGCAAATGAACACAGTTCATAACTATTGGGCTTTTAATGCTCTGTAGTGTTTTTAGGGCTATATATTTACATCGGGAGTTTCTTAACTTTTTCTGTGATCTGGTAGCCTGGTTAAGCATACAGACTCCTTTCACAATATAAAATATATAAGATGTGTACATGTATAAAGTATATAGGATAACAAAGGAACTCAATTATTTAAAGTAATTATCAAAATAGTAAGTAAATCAGTAATTAGTAAAAAAGTGTTTCTTTTTAAAAAGTCCGATTACTTTTAGTGACAAAATAACACATGTTGTGGCTACTGCTACAGTCTGTTGCCTTTGTTCATAACTGAGGAGAATGCCAAATTTCACTTAAAGGCTAGTGAAAATAAATATTAATTTTATTTCTCATTTTAGTTCATGGACCCCCCACTCTTGCTTGAAAAGAACCCAGGCTAAGATACTCTGATTTGAATGGCACCATCTCTGTTCTCTGCCTTGTGGGTCGAGATGAGGTTAAACCAAGAGTTGGCTGCTATCTGAAGGCTCAAATTCTCTACTGGGCTGAGAAGAAAGTTAAGAGTGTCTACTGGGACACCACCCCCACTCACATGTAAGCCTTGTAGTTGTTGCCTATCTTCTGGACCCGGATGTCATACTTGGCATCAATGAAAGGCTCTGCCGTGGCATAGGTCTGGGTGAGGGCCACCACGCTAGCAATGTCCTGGAAGTCATAGTGATTTTCCACCTTGACCTAATAATGTTGGAGCAGGGTAGAGAGGGAGAAAATGAGACATACATATAAATATGCTGAGAGTTACAAGAGCCCTGAGCCTCCAAACCCATCAAGATGTTTCCTATCCAGATGCCAACCTCGGTACCACATCTACCTAGGAGAAACCTTCTCTCTAGTTTCTCCTCCCAGGGCTCAGGAGCCACACTTGCTACAAAGAGCCCAAGGGACCAAGCAGGTGGCCTGTTTGGGTAACATTAATGGCTTCAGAGAAGCCAAATCATCTTCTCCTTGGAAAGAATTCATCAGTAACAGAGGTGGGAAAATAGTCCATAACTGGGCTCTGTGAAAAGTGCATTTCTTGGCTTCAATCCCTAAGCACAGCTGGCTGAGCCTTACCTTGCCCATGCCCGAGTGAGCATGGCCAATCTTCACCACCACAGGGAATGTGGGCAGTGTTAGCTGAAAGCAGAGGAGAAAGGAATGAATTGGTTAGACCATGCTTATCTCTCTGCAGAATCTTACAAATATTTTTCTTGGGAACACCCTTGGAAGGCCCCTTTAAAGAACTAGTCCAACCTACTTGCTCTACAAATTAAAAAACTGTGGCCCATAGAATGACAGTGACTTGCCTAAGATCACAGCATGTTAGTTGCAGGGCTATAATACCTGGCTCTCCTACTTGGTACTCTCTACATCTTTAAAATGTATTGTTTCAATCTTCTCTGCATTAAACGAACCCCCATGCAGGACTGGTCCCTAGCCAAAGAGAATGTGAAGAATATATCTTTGAAAATGTGAATTTTACTGTATGAAAATTGTACCATTGTAAACCACATTTACAAAAGGAATATATCTTGGAATCTTAATGTCCCTTTTGTATGTACCTCTTAGTACCTTGCCCTCCCTTTTCAAAGGTCCAGCTTTCCTATTCTGAACCTGTCTTTTCTCCATCTTTCCCAGTTTCTTCATTGCTCACCAACACTCCAAACTCACCACCAAACACAGCTCAGTATGCTGAGACCTATTTCTTCCTTGCTTAAGGTTTGGAAGAGAGCTGACATAAAAATTCAACACATTTCTCATTTGAAAGAGATCCTTAAGAGAATAAACTCTATCTTGAGGTGGTATTATATAAAAACTTAAAAGAAGACTACTACCCTCCAAAAGCAGGAATTCAAGCTGTTAAAAAATGATGGTGAACGAAGTAATATGGTGGAGTGGAAGGAGCACTAAACTGGACATCAGAAGACTTGCATTCTAGTCCTCTCTGCCACAAACTTTCTGCAAGTCACATCACTTCACCGAGCCTTGGTCTTCACACATGCCAAATGAAGAGACTGGACTAGACACTGTTGAAGATCCTGTCTAATAATACATTAGACTCTATATTGGTCTGAGTATTGTGTGCTGAACCAACCCAGACACCAAACCTCATCTTTGTCAGGCTCAGCTCTCTTTCAATTTCTTTCTTTTCAAATATCATTACCACATCGAAATGAAAAGATGCCTTTTAAAGAAAATAACGTTGACTGATGAAAAGTCAGATTCTCATGTGACTAGATACTGGGAGTACCTGACCTGAGGATTTCAGTATTCCTGGCTGAGGCCACCTGATGCTGGGGCAAAGAGCTTCGAAGGGACTTGGAAATCATGTAGTTCAACCCTTTTTTATGGAGAATAAAGTGAGGCCCAGTGAGGCAAAGGTTGCAAAGCTACCTAGTGATAGAATCAGAACCTAGCCTCCTACCTTCTAGTCCAGCACTATGTAGCATGATCCTACTACAATAATCCTGTGAATCTCTTTGTATTTGGAGCCTTGGAGCACTATAGTTTGGCAAACGGAGTGGACAAGGCTCTGGTCGCACTACTCCAAGTGCCTTGGTTCTTTGTTTTCTAAGCTGCCCCACCTTATATAACAAGACATAGTCTCTCTGGTGAATAGTGACATGAGATAGCAATCAATGTAACCTAGGGTTCGAAGAGAGCTTTGAGGTCCCAGGTCTGCCCTAGCTGATGAGATAATATGTGCTTTGAGCTCCCACCAAGAGCATTGTCCTCAGCCATCTGCAGTCTTCGGCTCTGGGTATGCGAAAGGGTTTCTAAAGCAAGGGCTGCTTTCTCTGACATCTCCCCACCCCACCCCCTAAGCCCCCACCACCCCGCCTCACTCCCCAGCCAACAGAGCCAAGACACACACGCACCCCCCTACTTTCTGTGTCCTATTCCATTACTGTTTACTGTTGCTTTGGAGCCTCCTTAAATAGGGCATTGAAAACACTTCCTGCAGCTGAAAGAAGCCCTGGGTAGCTTGTCTTATTCCCAGTGTGCAGCTCAGCAAGGGGTCCGTCCTTTTCTGTCACTGTATCTTTTGCCTGTTGTAATTCTGTCTGCCTCTGCCTGTCTCACTCTGCTTGTGCCTCTCCTCACTCCTGTTCCTGAGGCTTGAATCACAGTCCCTCTGTCTTTTTGCCTCAAGCATTTGTCTTTGTGGCTCTTCTTTTTGACATGACCACCATCCCCTCTCCCAGCGCCATCCCTCCACTTTTGGGAGGCTTAATTGCCCTAACAGGGAAATAGAGGCTAGAGGCCTCTCTCATGGCTTTCTTCTTCATCTTAATGAGCCTGCCGTTCAGGAGGGCCGTGGTCCCGCAGCCGCAGCCGCAGATGGCCTACAGCCAAAGGAGGGCGGAGCCCATCCGGGTGGGATTGGCCCTAGGTCTACCTCATAAAGCCAAGGGCGAGGGGCGGCATGTTCTGAAGGAGCGCTGGAGGGGCTGTTTGTTCCTACAGACCCCACTGTCTTAGTCGGGGCTCTGCAGTGTCATGCTCCACAGCCCCCGGACCATGCCGAGCTGGGCACTGTTGCTGCGGCTGCTGGCACTGCTGCGGCCGCCGGGACTGAGCGAGGCATGCACCTGCGCTCCCGCGCACCCCCAGCAGCACTTCTGCTACTCAGCGCTTGGTGAGTCTACAGGCCTGGGAAGTCCACAGCGGGGGGTGGTTCTGTGGAATTGGTATGGGCCCAGCTGTAGACCCGGAGGGAAAAGGAGGTGCTCATATCCCGCACCAGTTGCTTCCTGTTGGGGCTGGTGGGTCAGGCAGGACAGGCACCATAGCAACCTTGCAAGCACAGAGCCTGGCTGATTTGCAAGGGGCCTCCACAGTGACCCCCCCCCACCCCGAAACACACACACACACACACACACACACACACCTGCCTACTGTAATTAAAGAGTGTCAGTGAACAAGTCACTGGAACTATGCAGTGATTATTGTAACTACTGGATTGGGGAGGAGGAAGCCAGGGGCCAGGGAGTCGGGCTTTCATTATAAACAGCTCTCTGTGTCCAAGCCTATAATTGAGGTTTCCACCTTGTGCCCACCCCAACACACATCTTTTGCCCCTTCTCTTCTGTCTGCCTGGACTGCCCCTTCACCTACCTTTAAATCCCTGGCAAACTCCTATCCATCCTTCCGGGTCTTATTCAGGTACCTCCTCTCCGAAGGCTTCCTGACTCCTTGATGCTGCCACAGCATCTCTAACACCTTAGTGCTCCTGCTGTGCTGTTGTTCTTCGTGAGTGTGTTCTCCATTAGACCAACAGTTATGCAGGATGGGGACCTTTGCTTAATCATGTTTATGGGCTCAGTACCTAGTATTAGGCCAGGCACAGAGGAAAAACTTCACAAACAGTTTTTGATTAATGCCCAAATGGCAAGAGATGAACTATCTCTGTGCAGGGTCAGATCATTTATTAATTCAATAAACATTTACTAATATAAATGCTGGGCAGGCTCTGTTTTAGGCCTTGGGCTATATCAGTAGATGACAGCACAATGACTGCCCTCCAGGGGCTCCTCCCCCCTCCTTTATCAAGCCGCCTATCTCTACTCTCCGGCACCCTGGTCTAAGGAGAACTGGACTCTAAAAACTAGCACGTAGAATGTAGAGACTGTAGGACCTAATAGGCCTGACTGCATAGGAGGGGTTTCTAGGTCCTCACTCTCTCACATCATTCTCACAACCCAACAAGACCTAAACTCAGAATTCTCCAAGGGTCCCAGGTCATCCAGATCCCAGATGGACTGCTCCCATAGGTTACTGAAGGTTCCCTTTTTTTGCTTCCTATGCAGCCATCCGGGCCAAAGTCTCCAGTGAGAAGGTAGTTCCTGCCAGTGCAGACCCAGCTGACACTCAAAAACTGATCCGGTATGAAATCAAACAGATAAAGGTACATGGGGACAGGACAGGGCTTTTACCCTCTGCGCTGTTGGGAAGAATGCGGGTCTGTGTTCTGGGAGGAGTAGGGCTGGTATATCAGGCACTCCATTTCAGTGATCCAGGGGTATAGATGCCGAAATGGAAGTGGATGACATGTTGGGAGCCAGGCTCAAATCATCCGAGTGACAGTGCAGGACAGAACTTCAGTGTCCCTCTCGTCTTATAGCTGCCTATGCAGGGGGCTACTAGAGGTAACTCCCCTCACTGGAGTAAACCAAGGTTCAGATTTTTTAAAAGAGAGAAATGATCCAGTTGGGCTATCTGTACACCAAATCCTAGACTTTTGTTTAATTTTTTTAGATTGAGAAATGAGTTTTTCCTGTTAAGAATAACATTTACTCACTGACCCAATATTATTTTTTTGTAATTGCCTTTCAGATGTTTAAAGGATTTGAGAAGGTCAAGGATGTTCAGTATATCTATACCCCTTTTGATTCTTCCCTCTGTGGTGTGAAACTAGAAGCAAATAGCCAGAAGCAGTATCTCTTGACTGGTAAGTTAAAGAGCAGCAAGTGGCCCAAGAGTTTCTGTCCTAAGAAGGCAGCCAAGGAGGAGCCAGGGCTGTCACTGGGCAGCAAACTGACCCAGGTGATATTTTCTTGGGTATAAAATAGAGCTGTGTTACTAAGAGGCAGCCTCTAAATGGGGAGGAGCCTTGCATTGGTAATCTCTCTTTCAATGCAAGAGTCCTCATTATAGCAATGTTGGCCATTGCTTCACTACTTTAAGGACAGGTTGCTCTCCCAGTATAGGGTGGCTGGGTTCCATTTTCAAACAGCTTTAATTGGCATAAGATTATTAGTATCTTGAGCCAAAATCTGCCCCTCTGAAACTGCCCCTTGTGGATTCGGCTCTGTCCCCTGCTCTATGATGAACCCTCAGAGGCCTGAGAACAACAGTTAACTCCATTTCTGCTGGCCATGGTTCCTAGTCCACTTTCTATTCTGGCAACCTTCTCCAATGGGATAGAGCCTGTCCCCATCTCTTCCCTAGCACGAGATCCTGAACGCTACAGGAGAGGTGTTAGTTTCACAGAGTAAAGAATTGTGTGTGCGTAATCCCCACCCCCAACACGTACATTATAGTTACTGTAGTATATGATGGCATTAGCTTTAGACAACCACATCAGGTCACACTCTTGACTCATAGTGAGCCTTTGTGGCTAACTCACACCCCAGGCCTATTCTGGGGATACAATAAAGCATAAGCCCTAAAAGAGACTTGAGTGTAAC
Organism: Rousettus aegyptiacus; assembly: GCF_014176215.1. Classification (NCBI taxonomy): domain Eukaryota; kingdom Metazoa; phylum Chordata; class Mammalia; order Chiroptera; family Pteropodidae; genus Rousettus; species Rousettus aegyptiacus. The sequence goes on along the minus strand of NW_023416307.1, from coordinate 121,705,300 downwards.
ATGGTTCTGTCTCCACGAACTTGGGCTTAGGCAGGTCTCCTCCATACTGAGCTGATTGAGATAGAACAGTTAAAGAACAACACAAGAATATGACTCCATAAGTGAATGAATACAATACTATATTATTTCGTAGTTCAGAGAAGAAGGTATTTGTGTAGTCATAAACAATTAGGGAAGCTTCACTTTGTAAGCAGATCTATATTAGCCCTGAAGGATGAAAAATACTTAGAAAGGTGATGGAAAAAGAAAAACATAGCAGATGGAGAGACGAGGAGGAGAAATTCCAGTATCTGCTCATCCATTCAACAATGAATGGACACCTACTTGCTGCCAGGCCTTGGCTAAGAGAGTGGAGGCTCAGTAATAAGTCATAGTGCTCAAAAAGCTCAGAGTCCAGACTTGGCTCTTGAAAAGTCATAGGCATTGGAAGCCACATTGGTAGGGGCTTCCTGGCTCTAAGGATGTGGAATTGTGCTGCTCTGGAAGCCTCCGGATGGGAGAAGCAGAGGCAGAGCATACCACTGAGCCCTCCACGTCCCAGGACTAACAGATGAGGCCACTTCCTTCCTAAGCACCTACCCTCTGTGTGCCTAGCCCTCTACTAGCACTGGGAGGCATCAGGGAAACTCTGACATATCTCTTTGAGGCCCAACATGAGCATCATCTCTCCTAAGACACCTTCCTTGCTCCTACCCCTTCCACAGACAGAGATAATTGTGCTTTCCTTTGTTCTTATACTACACATTGTATATAATCACACAACAGTGTGATTTTTGCCTACTTATCTGTCTGACCTACTAGTTTAAGCTCCATGAGGGCAAAAATCCTGCCATATTTGTTTCTGTATTCCTGGTACTAGGTCTAGTAGTTGCCCAGTAAATAAATGATTGAGCAACCAAAGTTCAAAGAAATGTGGGCTACATGGTCGGGGATGGCTTTGAAGATTAGGTGGTACTGAAAAGTGTCTTTGGAAGATAGGAAAGAGTTTGGAAAGTAAAGGAGGGCAACTTTCTTATGGGGAAGGGGAAAGACTTATTAAGATAGGTACGCGTAGATATTTGGGAAGGGTAGGAAAGGGGAAGGGACCTATTATTTATTGAGCATCCTCAATGAGCTGGGAACTTTTAAAATATTCATTTAATTCTGACAATAACCATATTATTCTTATCTTCCACTTGAGAAGTTACATGACTTTCTTAAGGTCACACAACTAGTAAATAATAGAAAAGAAGGGAGTTCCACCAATACTCTGACTTTAAAGCCCATGTTCTTCTCTCTGCACCATGCTAAAGGAAACGACTTGCATCCCACAACTCTTCTCTGTACAAATGTAATCTTTAATATGAAGATTATAGAGGGTTTTCTGGTTCCTTCATTGAGCCTTATGTTACCAGTGCCACCTAAAAGTCATTGAAAAGGCTTCAACTCTGAGCTCTTCAAGGAATTGAGCTCCTGGAGCTTCACAAGCAGATTCCTCATGCTAGGTTCTCCTCCATCTCCCCTTGAAGGTCAGGTCCTCAGTGATGGCAAAGTCTTCATCCATTTGTGTAACTACATTGAGCCCTGGGAGAACCTATCCTTTTTGCAGAGAGAAAGTCTGAATCACCACTACCACCTGAACTGTGGCTGCCAAGTAAGAGATGTCCATTTACAAGGTCTTTTGCGGGTGGGGAAGGGTCTTGAAGCTTGTAGCCTCACCCTTCATGTATTCTTTCCTTCATGCGTGCATTTATTCACTTACTAGAGTATACTTGAGATCTACTGTGGATCAGGCACTGTATGAAGTTGCGAATGGGAAAGCAAGATGGTCCATAGTCCCTGATTGCAAAGCACTTACATTTTGGCAGGGAAGGTAGCCATCATATAAGGCAAACTGAGGCAATATAGCTACCGTTTAAAGAGAGGCTACTCTTTGCCAAGCCCTGTAATGGTCAATTTATTTAAAATATTTTAATCTAGTCTTTATAACAAACGTATGAAGAATTAGGATTTCGATTTTAAGGTGAAGAAATTAATGCACTAGGAAGTAAAGTAACTTGCTCAAGGTCAGTGGCAGAATAAGGACCCTCAGGTTTGTCTGACTCCAGAGATGCCATTAGAGAGGCAATACTGTATGTGGGGAACACGGGGAAGGAGAAAGTGGGAATTTTGGAAACTAGAAAGGCTTCATATGACAGGGGCATTTGAGTGAGACTGTAAGAATATGTAAGAGTCTGAAAGGCAATAAAAGAAAAAGGACACCTTACTCACTTTGATGTTGTGTGGCTATGACTCTAGATCACCACCTGCTATACAGTGCCCTGTACCATCTCGGCCCCCAATGAGTGCCTCTGGACAGACTGGCTATTGGAACGGAAGCTTTATGGGGACCAGGCCCAGCATTCTGTCTGCATGAAGAATGTTGATGGCACCTGCAGCTGGTACCAGGGACACCTGACCATCAGGAAGGAATATGTCGACATCATTCAGCCCTAGTGCCGACCAGTGACCACCACATTCTTTTGGGAGTCCTGAAGACCAACCCAGTTCTCCTTCTTTGCAGAGTTCAGGCTGTCACCACCGGCCTCATCGTTGCCAGCCAATGGGAAATACCAAATGGAGGGCATTAGAGCAGGGATGGGGCATGTTACAGCTTGTGTCTTCGACCCCTGCCCAGAACCTGTCAAATGCTAGGGAAAGCAGCATGACATTTCTATCCTCCCCTCAGCCCTTCTCCCCTGCCTCCTAAACCCTTTTAGTCTGGCCAGTACTTGTTACTGAAAGTTTTGATTCTGGCTTAGTTTGTTTTCCAGAGCTGAACTCTTCCCTTTTCTCCCTAGGAAAATATGTTTTCTCTTACCTTAATTGATCTGATGGGAGAAGTAGTGAATGTTATAAATGTGAGAAGGGGTAGCCTTCTGATGTGCAATACAAGAAGGCAGGCTGACAGTTATCATAACAGGCTGACTTGCAAAAAGTGAAAAGAACACCATATGTGGCTGTATATCCTCTACTGAGCAGTCCCCAACCTTTTCGGTACCAGAAACCAGTGCTCCTATGAAAATCTAATACCTCATGATCTAATACCTGACCTGATCCTTTGAATACCTAATGCCTGAGGTGGAGCTAAGGCAGTGATGTTAGTGCTGGGGAACAGCTGCAAACACAGATGAAGCTTTGCTAGCTCGCCTGCTGCTTACCTCCTACTGGGCCCGATACTGGTCTGGGCCCAGGGTTTGAGGTTCCCTGCTCTACTGAAATCTCAACTCATCCTAATTTTCTCATATACTTTCATCTGTTTGGGGACGTGACTTACATGGCCATGGAGTCACTCAGTATGAGACCTACAATAACCTAAACTCCCTCCACACCTTGTAATCCCCATGATACCATTTCTGGCAGATGGTCTTGCAAAGTTAGCACACTTCTTTGGACAAGAATAGACTTAGGTATTATCTCTCCAAGTGAACTAACTTTAATGCTCTTAACTGATGTCCATAGGCTTCTCTGCTGTTTCTTTTAGAAATTCTCTACTGATTAGTAATGTCTTCATTCCAACTTTAGAACATTTTTAAAGCCAAAAAGCCTTTCTCTTATAGAGCTGAAATTTCCCTTTAATTTTTGACACCTCAGAGATATCTTAGGAGGTCTTCACTTGAGGGCAAATTTCAAGATAGAGGCCAGAAGAAAAATAACACAAGGCCCCTGTGGGAAAAGGATGGTAGATGGGGAGTATACTTTGCAATTTTTAAAAAATTTTTTGGTGGTTATCCCTGTTAGATATTACAATAGGAAAAATCCAACTTTGCTCTTCATCCTCTGTTAAACTCAGTCCCCTCGCCACTGTGTGTTGGACTCCTGGAGAATGCCAAACACAGACCCCTTAGGGTTCCTCATCCTCTGCAAGGCTTCCTGGCTTGCCCTGAAAGGGAAAGCCCTGATGTTGGTCTCAAGGATTTATTTAGGACAAGGACTTAAAGTTCCAGAGCCTCTCCCTGAGGAAGCTCTGACAAAGATGAAGGAGGTAGTTCTTTTCAAAGCCCAAGGTCATTGTTATTCATCTTCTACATGTTGTTTACTGATAAGCAGGGCCATGCACAATATACCAGAAGTTTCTTGATTCACAGAAATGGTGCAAGTGGAGATCCTTTCTGGGGAAGGGAGTGGAAGGGAAACAGACATAATTTCCACTCCGAAGTACACCTGGAATGCTAGGGCAGAAGGTCTCAATCAGTGAGTTAAACAGGAGCACCAACTGACCATGAAGCCCTGGGGCAGAGAATGCGGGGACAGAGAGGGAGAGAGCTCGAGGTCTCCTTGAAGGAAACATTAGCAACAGCCTCTGCACCAACCAACCATGCTATCTCTCTGCTCCTTCTGATATCCTCGGATTGTTTCAGAGAAGGCATAGTGTTAACCCAATCTTATTGAAATCTTGACAAAACCAAAGCAATAGAAGGACCTGGTGATAACAAAAACAACACCTTATATCTGAGGAGCACTTCACACTTTTCCAGAAGGCTATTACTTATAGAATCTCACTTAAAATTTTGTAAGTACCAAATTAGATATCTTGGTCAGTAATAATTATGCTCATTTACCTTTCCAATTGGGAAAGTACTCATAGTGAGGGAATGTAACTAGTCAAATGACATGTGGCAGGGCCAGGGCTAGAACCCTAAATAGTGGGATCTTCTGGTTGCCTATCTATAGGTTTACTCCTTTCTCAGCTTGATAAACTGGCTTGTTTCTGCTCTTCTGTATTTTGTCTCCAGATTTTGAAGACAAAGGGCTATCAGCTAAAATCCAGCCACTCTGGCCCCACGAAGCAGGTCCACAGTTCAACCCCAACAAAATCTCTGGGGCGAAATGCCGAGGCCCTCTTCAGAGCCCCCATAGTCACATGTGACTAAGCTCAGAGTAGAAATAGCAGAGAGACTAAAGTCTCTGCTCAATCACCTACCATCTCTTTGTGGTTGGGGTAGTATGTCTGCTCAATGAGTGGGAACTTTTCTCCTCCCAGTGTCTTGTAGATGGTGACCAGCTGGGCAAACTGCAAAAGAGAAGCAAATGTTTCAGCTTATCTAGATAACTTATGGAACCGACAAACAAAACAACAATCAAATATTTATTGATCATTTGCTCTGTTGAGAGCTTTGTGCAAAGCTTTGTGCAAAGCGCTTTGAGGATATAAAAGAGGTGAATGACTCCTATCCTCAAGAAACATATTCTTTAGTTGGGGAAAGGTGAGAGTGAGCTAACATTCATTCAGTACCTACTCAATTTTAATATTTCACTCAATCATATTAAACTGAGGAACTAGGTACTTTATCATCTTCATTTTATATATGAGAATCAGAGAGGGTAGGGAAGTTACCTAAAGTAACAGAACTGCAAAGAGGTGAAGCTGGGATTGCAATTTGGGTCTCTAATTCTAAACATCTACATCTCTCAAGCTGGCAAGTGATGAAACTGGATAGGTAACATGGGGCCTAGTCTTGGAATTTCAAATACCAGGCAAAGGAATGGTATTTCCTATAGGTAGTATGAAGTCATCAGAGTTTGAGCAGTGGGCGGGGGGGGCGGGGCGGGGGGGTGGGGAGTCATGAAGGAAGCAGGAAGGTTTTGATGGTCATGGTATATAGAATAGACAGACTCAATCTTTCTGGGTCTTACTACTCATCTAAGAACTGAACTCAGCTAGACTCTTCACCTATGAGAAAGCAGAACAGCTCCATGAGGGAGAGGTGAAATACACACAATTATAGTGTCAGGGTTGAAAGGCCTTTGGCAAACATCTAGCACCCCTACTTCACTCCCTTACATTTTATAAGTGAAGAAACTGAAGCCCAGAGAGGTCATTTGCCCCAAATCATACAGTAGTTGAGTCAGGTTCATAGCCTGGCCCCTTTATTCCCATTCCTTAACTCTTCCTATTTAAGCAGCTGCCTTTCAGTTTCTACAGAGACCATGCTCTTCACACAGAAAACACAGAGGACTTTCCTGCTCAATCCATTCACACACATTCCCACACACTCATCCCCAGTGCGCTGACAGAAGCAGTAATCCAGCATCTTCACCTTAGTGTTGTTTTTACAGTGTAACCCAGTATCTGGAACTGCTAGAAGGAAAAGTTGCCCGATCAAACCTGCCTTCCATTTATCAGAGAAAGGAAAGCTAGAACATTTTTCAACATCCCAGGTCCTATTCTATAATGGATGTTGGCACATGAGCCAGTGAGGAAGATAGGGGTGGAGCTATAAAAACTCAGGACTTGATTGCTAGAAAACTGGAGTCTTCTGATTCTTATTCTCCCTTTAACTTGCTAGGTATCCTTTGGCAAATGATTTCTTTTCTCTAGCCCTCATTTTCTTCATATGTAAAATGAGAGGATTGAATAAGATTGGCCCTTAAACTTTTTACCATTTTTTATTATATCTCCTCCCAAACTCCATTATCAAATGGCAGTTCAAGTCATCATCTGTTGTGGTCCTTCTGTGGGCAAAGATAGAATTTTGTTATTGTTTTTAAAATATGGGAAAATATTGGAATTTCTGGGTCACTTTGCTTAGTGACACATAGTTGATGACTTCAATTCTCTAATGCCTCCACTAGGACTGAAAATATGATTCACAGACTCTCAAGCCCCTAATATTTCATTATTGAAAGAGACTTTAGAGACCTCTGGACAAAACACCTTATTTTACAAATGAGGAGAATGAGGCTAGAGAGAAGCAAAGGAAGGTAGGCTCCCAGATCATGCCTGGAGTTGGGGACAGCTACCAGGTCTCTTTTTGCCAGTGCATTCTACATTGTCCTTGCCATTCTATGGTTCTTGAACTTGCTTTGACTATCAAGACCAGACACTCATACTTTTCCTGCCTTGCCTGATTCTCTCCGCCCCTTCATCTGACCTTTAAATCCTGCCTGGCCACTTCAGCTTGGCCAACTCCTACTCTGCCTCTGGATGCCTGCCTGAGCTCCCAAGACTCTTCAGCATGCCCAGCCAGCTCTGCCTACAACCTCTGTCCTGCTGCAGCCCACGCCCTGGCATGGCACCAAGGCATGTGGGTCCCTATCTTCCCAGCACATAGGATTGTTACACAGACACGACACTGATGCCAGGAAGGCCCACGGCAGACTCTCAGAGTCCTGGGACAGCCAAGATTAAAATGGTAGCCAGTTCCCAGGCATTAGTTGGGCCCCTAGGAGCTTACCCTACCCTCTTCCACCTTATCTCTAGCAGTCCTTGTCTGTTCTAGGTATTGGGTTTGGCATCTAACCCTTGCTTCCTTGGACACTTAGATTAAGTCACAGGCACACAGTCACCAATTAAGCAAATGTAATATCTGATAAGGGTTATTTACTTAGATAAAAGGATGGATTTGGGATCTGGGGGTGATATTGGCAACAAATAGGAAGATAATGTTCATTATAACCATTTATCCAATGAATCAGGAAAGATTTTGGAAGAAATGGGATTTCAAGATCAGTCTGAATTTAATAAATTATCCTCATCCCTCCTAGAAATAAAATGCTTAATTCAACCCTAGTGTATCTGTCTCTAACAAACCCAGAAAGAGTGACAGGGTTTATTTGCAACAATATGGGATGATAACATTCTTGCTTTTCCTGGAATGCTATTTTCATTGATAGGTCCACTTCTACTTCCAAAATCACACTTTGCCTGCCATGATCAATTTATGAGATGGCAGATGTGCTCAAAGATACTGATGCAAAGTAGAGCCTTTTCCAACTGAGGCCTTTCCTCACATCCAAAGCACCCATGACAAGGAAATTTAGAAAACGGGAACCAAAGTTATCATTTCAGAGGTACCGCCTCCCCAAATAGTCACCAAATCTGTCCATTCCCATAAATTGTAGAGAATAATATATAAAATGCCATAGATGTGGCAGCTGCTTAGTGAAAATGAAGGGAGAACTTAAAGTCTGTCCAGGGAGCCCTGCTATTTTCTTGTGTTGTCAAAGGCAATGTGCTGCGACTGCGAATGGGTGAGAATGTGAACCCTCACCAGATCCCAGATCCCAGGAGGGACAAACCCCTAGGTGTAGGCTTTCTCATTTTCCCCTCCCTGGCACAGTTTTAAAACATAAAGCAGGGAACTAGTTTCTATAAGAGATCTGAAATACTAGGGTACTGTAATAACCAGCCTGGGAAACTGGTGGCAGTTTACAAAGAAACTGCAGCACAGAGAGGTTGTAGTTAGAGGATGATGAGTGATATTACCCAGAAAAAGCTGATAATAGAAAAACTTTGTGTGGCTATGAGAGACCTGGATCCAAAACTTTTACCCGGGGGAAGGGGACCTCACTCACCACCCATGGCTTGTCACAAAAGTTGTAAATGGATTCCAGTGAGTTGATGCTGGGAAGGCCTGCATACTGCATGCCAATGATCAGGTGACGGAAGTCCTCATTCTCCGCCATGCCGAACGCATGCTGCCGGATGAGCACAAAGTCTGGCCGGAAGGATCTGGTAAGAAGGTAGAGGCAAGTGTGCCATTAACTAGCACCTCAGGTCATACATACATCAGTTTGTCTCCCATTTCCAAAGCCCAAGACAGAGAAAGGAGTTTAGGAGCCACCTGGTTCAAGTCCTTCATTTTGTTATTATTTCTCTATGAATTAGAAATGAGGTATAATGGCACATCTCAAAGAAGATTTGAGAAACAGATTTCTGAAATGCCCTTATTCCTCTAGGTTAAGCACCTGTTTCTAAGGTACAAATGCCCTCAGGAGGGAAGAAAGCATTTTAGACACTCACACCTTAAGTGAACAAGAATTTCCCCTGTCACTATGGGACAGTATGAGAGCTGAAGCCCCTTGTGGCTCCAGAGTTGGTACACCAAGGGGGTCTCAGAGGACTCTGAAGACAACATGCTTGGCTGACTTGACCATTCTACCATGGATCTCTTATTTCAGTGTCCTGTTTTGACTCCTTAATGCTGCTACTTAAAATAGGCAATGCCTTCATCGGGCCCCCAAGAGAGCAAGTGTCCAGGCTGGCTGAGACCAGATGCCAGTCTTCCCAATGTTATTCTTCCAAAGCGGACACTAGGGAGAGGTGCAAATATTTTTTGCAGAACTGAGGTTGAGCAACAGCTACAGGAAGCACTGAGAGTACAGAATGTTCCCATGCATGGGAAGGCTCCCTGCGTTTCACCTCTAGCCAGCAAAGCTCCTAGCCACAGCTGCTCTACAGGACCAGGGCTCCTGTCTTCATGCCCTTACTCCTGAGGAAACCCATCTTCCCAAAGATTCTATTCTGTGGCAGCATCTACCCTTAAGGACTTGGCAGCTTCACCCCATATGCAATGACCTACCTGGTTCTTAGCCCAGGCACCTACCCAACCCCCACCTACAGCTCCAGTCCTGCCCAGACTCAAAGATCATTCTTTTAAAGTGAGAGTGGAAGGAGCTCTCCTCAGTCACTTAGGGAACTTAGCGTTAAGTCAGTATGGCATGTATTAGAGCTGCTCTGACCTCTCAGTTCTAGAAAACTGGCTCCGTCTGTATGCCTAAGATCAAACCTTATATACCAGTTATAGGAATAGAGCTCTAGAATCATGGACAGCTCTTGACTTCCTACACTGGTACCTGGAAGGGCCAGCTTTATTCTGGCCAGATGCATCCCAGGACCCTGTCACCACCTGCTGTGTGCATACATCCCTATGATTCACACTACCTGCTATTGGAGAAACTTATCATCTCTCTTGTATGATCTCCCTGAGCTTACTCCCTACCTGAATAGGGGCTTCTTTTTCTGTCCTCCTTAGTCACCAGAATGGATAAGCTCACACTTCCTGTTGTTAGGTTCCAGACACCTGAGTCTTGCCTTTCCTGTCATTGACCAAGTTCCTGTTGGATACTGGAGGCCTCAGTGTCAGGGTACTACAGATTTAGGTAGGGAAGAGAGTGAAGTGAAATACTTCCTAGAGCAAGACTCTGACATCTGAAAACCTGAAGTCAAACTGAACCCCTGAGAAGAATAATACTGTGGAAACCACTGTACTCCATCTGGAATTCTCATAAACTCCTTCACAGAATTGTTGCATCACGTTTGATCACGTCTATAAGTCACCCAGCACACTACCTGGCATGTAAGTGCTCTGTAATTGCAAATTTTCTTCCACCCACAATATCTCTTCTGACTGTAGGCTTTCTATCAGACTTATGAGTTCCCAGGGATAAAAAATATAAAAAGAACACAGGACTGGGATTTAATAGAATTCATACAGAACACAGGGCTCTGCTACCAATTCAGTGAATGAATCTAAGCAAATCAATGTAAAATAAAGGTTTAAATAGATCAGAAGTTTTCCATTAATTTCAAAGCAATGGAATCCTGTTTTCCAGGGGAGATATATGCAGAGATAAAAACATAGAGCTGCAGTGGTTGAGGTGGGGCGTAAGTCCTAGAACCCTTCTGACATGAATCCAGTTACCTCTAAGTAAGCTCTAAGTCCATGAAGCTTTTTCTACCATTGGACTAAGAGCTTCCTGAGGTAGGAGCTGATTTTCTCTGCGTTCCTCTACTACTTGTGCACAGTACACAGTACACATTAAGGTCTGTACACTACACAAGATCACTTTATCCCACTCCAACGCTTGGTTTTGAAACCACTCTGCAACTATGGAGACAATGACAGTAACCCTGAGGACAGAAAGGAACTTACCGGACAACTTTTGTGCCATTCCGGAGCACCTGCATATCCACAGCATAGGTCCCATCTGCATGGGCCACCAGGTTGAGCTCTGAAAATTCTGCCTGGAAAGTAATGGTAAGGATTAAGAGGGTAAATTTCATGTTATGTGTTTTTTTACTATGAAAAAAAAATAAAAATAACAGTAGGAGAATAAACTCACAGTCCTAACTTTGCTAAATTCTCCACATAGTAGCAGCAACAGCAGCAGTGGCAACATTCCTACCACAAAACATTTTATTTACAGTTTTCAAAGCATTCTCACAAACTGATCTGAACCAACTCTCATAGAAACTCTATGAGGCAGGAGGGACAGAGATAATTATCCCCATTTACCCAAAGAGCTGGTAAGTGACTTTTCCACACCCCCTTCCTCCCTTTACCCTCTTCCCCCACCAAAAAAAGCCTTGTTGGCAGTGACAGGAACAAAACTCAGGTCTTCGGACTCCCAGACCAGCATTCTTTGTGCTGCCTCTCTGAGAGCAGAAATATGAACCATGGCAAACATGCCCTTTATCGGTTTCCACATAAAAGCACTAGGTTTTAGTTTAGACTATTGAGTTTTGTTTCTACTCTGCCTCCAACTAGCTGTGTAAGATGTTAGGCAAGTTACTTGTCCTCTCTAGGGGGACAATTTCTCCCATATGTAAATGGGAAAAAATTTTAGCAACCCTGCCTATCAATTTAAGAACCAAATGCAATAATAGATAGGAAAGTCCTCTATAAATCACAGCACGCTGGGTAAGGAATGATGAGTAACTTCCATTATTACACAGAAAACATATGTATTATTTAAACTGGGCATCCCCGCTCTACCCAAATAGACCTAATTTCTATTTATCATGAAGCAAAGAATAAAGGAAGATAAATAATGAGACTTTCAGGACTTTGCTGCATTAAAACAAGGAGGTGTTCTTTTCTAAGTTCTCTCTGAAGTGTAGCCTCAGGCCCAGGGAAGGTACCTCTGAAGACCAGACGTGTGCCTACTCAGGAATACCATGCCACCAATAACTCAGAGGTGTGGCCAGGGTCCTGGGAAGACATTCCTTTAAGGTTCTCCTTAGCCTGAGAACCCTGCACAGCAAGAGTACCCTAAGTGCCACACTGTTTGCCTCTCTACAGACACCAGAACCATGAAAAGAAGTCATATATTGGAAGATGCAACCTTCAGGACCATGTCTCATAGAGAGGAAAGCCCTAGGGAAAGTGTGGGGTTGAGGAGATGGAGGGCCTGAAACCCAGTGACGAACACTGTACTCCACTTGGCAGAACTAGATGGTTTACTCTGGAATGTCAAGAGGGACTGGTGATGACACAGATGCAGCTCAGAGCGTTAGGCTGATTACCTGTTCCACTTTGATATCATAATCTCCAAGGACCTTTTTTCCCCGAAAGCACTTGGCCCTGGAAAAATAGAAACACACACACACACACACACACACACACACACACACACACACAAATTAGTTTGGTACAAGTGTTTAAGGTAAAAAATTCCCTATCGCAAAAGTGAACTTACAGTAGACAGAACCTCAGAATAAGTCAAGGGACCTGGGTTAGGGTTAATAACTCTACTGGTGGATCACCTCAACTGAGAGACTCAAGCAAACCACTTCCTTTCCTTTATGCCTAACTTACCGACCTATAAAATAAATCAAAGAGCACTCATAGTTTTTGTAATTTATGATAATATTCCTGGTCTTTTGGCTATCAAAGAAGTTTAGAAGTCAGACTCTCTTTAATGTTAATGCTGGTAAAGATTAAGTCAGTCATCTCTAGTTTATTTGCCCTCATCTGACATTTCACTCTGATTTTCTAGTTGGTTTTCACCTTCGGAATTTTACTTTTAAAGAAATTGATATTATTTTGCCTCTTATACCCATACTTCCAAAAGGGATTTTTAACAATTTGATTAAGTTAAATACATACCCCAAAAAACAAGGATAAAATGACAACCAATGAACGAGAGAGTTAATTTTACTAGAAAAGTAAAAGGAGGATGCCGAGGAAAGCTACTATAATTGAACACAAAACCTATCCTGTATTTCTGAGCAGTCAAAAAAAATGAGTCAAGCTATTTTCCAATATTTATTTTCTTTCCATTTTGTTATGAGTCTTGAAGAACCTCACATCAATGCATTAATGACTTTATAGTCTCTTATGAAGTAGACTGTGTTTATGTTTATATCTATATTCATTCCTACTTTGCCCTTAACCTATGTTCCCCGCCATAAGATTTTCTTATCTGCCCACTTAGGCCGTTTCTACATTTGTAAAAAGAGCTTTTCTTTCTACACTATACTGTTAGCTAGGTCAAGCTTACTTTCCTAAGTGCTTGAAACTTCAAATTAGCATGTTTCATTGGAAATTTTCTAGAAATCGCTCTCCAAAATAAAGGGATAAAACTAACATATTGGGCGTGGTGTTCCTGGAATTGTTGCTAGTTGCTTTCAAGAACAATTCCTTTAACCCTCTTAACTTATGAGATAGGGAGAAAGGTCTTCATTACTGAGATGAGGAAAGAAAGATTCAGAGGAGGAAAATGGTGTGTTCAATGTCATACAGCAAGTTAGTGACAAAGCTAGTATTCACATCCAAGTCTGAGTCCAGTCAGTGCCTTTGGCACTGCACAGCACTATCTCCCTCTGTTGATTCATCCTCTCCATCTTCGCTCCCACCATTACAAAACCTGACTTGTCATGTGTGCTGCGTTGCATGTCTCCCCATCCCCACCCCGTTTTCCTTCTTCCGCTCAAAAGGGACTTGTTGTGAGCACTAGTTCTACTACAAATACTTCCTACCCTGGTTCCTGTGAACTACCCAGGATAAGGCCAGGCTATTTCCTTTCCTCTCTGGGCTATGGAACAGTCCGTTCTAGGAAGTTGTCATTTGTCCTATCCAAGTCCCTGGCCACCCTCAAATTGCTCCTCAGAGGCACTGAGCCATCCTGGAGTTAAAGCACTGAAGTCCATCCCCCAACCTCTGCCCTAATTCCTTACTAAGCTACATCAGATTGCTTCCAGGACCCTGTTCAACATTCATAGCTCAGCAAGCCCCTTGGGCAAGAGGCCTGTAGCATATCCCGTCCCTCTGGCTACTATTCCATCTTATTTATGGGTTTAAATAATAGTCTACATATGACACTATCACTGCTTTGCAGATCTTGGACTCTGTAGGCCTTTGTCCATGACTATAAAAAAGGAGGAACTAGATTAAATGACACATGAGGTTCCTTTCTTGTATTAGTGAGGTGTGTCAACCTTGTTACCAGCTTTTCGGATGCTTCTTCCTACCTTCCTGTCTCAATATAGCTCTCCTTCTGTGAGGTAAGTCTCAGCGACATTAACAATAACTTATCATTCTGTACGCCTTGCATTTTCAAGGCACATTGCTTGCCTTACAACTCTGTGAAGTAGCCAGGACAGATACGGCTGTCCATTTGACCAATAGGGAAACTAAAACCCAGAACAGTTAAATAATATGCTCAAATCACAGAAAAGTTCATAAGAGTTAAACTTAGAACTAGGAGTTTATATCCAGGTATTGACATGCTGCCAAATTTTTTAATTCACTCATTTATTTTGTGGGTTTTAAGCATTAATATTTAAGTATATTTATAGATTCTGGCTAGGTTTATCTGCCACTTCCTGCACCTGCCCATTAACCAAGTTGGCTAATGATACTGTTTTCATGCCTTCTCCCCACCCCCATCTCTCCAATTATCTTAATGCATTTTCCTTAAGGTAATTTGTCCTGTTAGAAATCTTAGTCTATGTGTCCTGGCTCTGGGTCACTGACCTTTCTTGGCTGAGCCACAATCTTGGAGAAAGGGAGCCAAAATGGCAGGCACACGGCGCATAGAGCCTTACTCTGGAAAATGAGCGCATTCTCCCAGCTCCCAGTCTTTGAATGTTTTGGTTCCAGGTATTTTCATGAAACATTTTTTAGCTTACAAGCAAGATACAGAAGTACTTCCTGATACTAACAGAGCACTGTTAGGAAGCAGTATGCTAGTACCCAGAAAGATTATGGATCACAGAGATCTGGAATCATACAGCCTGGGTGGAACTCCGAGGTGTACCTTTTCCTGGCTGTGTGACCTTAGGCAAATGGCTTATATTTTTTTAAAAAAATAGTATGTCATATAGTAAACCAATTGATAGTAAACCAATCAATATATTTTCAAAAGTACATAAAAGGATAAAATGAAGAATAAGTTTCTCTTTTCCCATTCTTCTCTCATCACACATATTCCCCATTATCAGTTGCAAGCGTAGCCTTCCAATGTGGGGAAAATGTGTACATATATCTATATACATATTTGCTTGAAATATGTATATGGCATCACCCTGTGTAAACTCTTCTTTTTTTTTTGAACTTTGATCTTTACTGTACTTAAATATATATCTTAGTGATAATATGCTTTCAGCAAATAGTGATGGACCTCTTTCTTAATAGTTACATGAAATTCTACTTGAAGGTCATATAGTAATTTTAACAATATTTATTGGTGAGCATTTAGATTTCTAGTTTTTGGGTTGTTTAGCTATTACAAACAGTGCTACATATAAGAAGATATCCATATAATAAATAACTTATTTTCTCCAGTTTTACCAAGTTAAAATTGACAAATAAAATTGTATCTGTATAAGTGTACACCATGATTATTTGATATTCATATACTTTGTGAAGCGGGATTGCCACAATCAAGTAAATTAACACATCCATCACCTCACACAGTTACCAACTATTTGTGTGCGTGGTAAGAACGCTTATGATCTCAGCAAATTTCAAGTATACAATACATTATTAACGATAGTCACCATGATGTACATTACAAGGACAAATAATTTATTGCAGAATTGCTGTTGCAAGGAATAGACACAATTATAGCTTTCACTGATACTGCCACACTGCTCCCCACGTAAGAAAATGATCATACCACCCTCCTCAGTATTTGAAAGTTTGAGAAAGTAATTTTATCTCCCTTAGATCCCCTCCCCCCACAAACACACAGTCCCTTGCATAAGCTGGGCACAAAAAAAGATGCTCAGTAAGGACTTTCTGACTGGCAGTCTCATCAAATCAATCCAAATCCACCCCCTTGTGCTCAATCCTAAACAGAACCCAAGATGTACATCCTTGAAGCACTGACTAAAAATATCCATGGGGCTGGCCTGTGTTGTCAATTTCCCTCTATTGTAACATTTTCTTAACAAGCCCAGCAGCTGAGGATCTATGTGAGTTTAATGGCTTGCAGCTTCCTTGATGGACCATCTCCCCCTATTGCTAAAATGAGTAAAGGCTTCTAGATTTAACTCTTGTTACTCAAAGAACTGAATACCCTCATAGATTCCCATCCAGCTGCCAACTAGATTGTGAGGCTGAAGAGCCCAATTTCAGAGGCTTCTCTGCTAAAGCCGCCTCCAAACTTGGCCCAACCTAGGCAAGCCCAGCTTAAATACCCCTCTTTTATGTATGAGATAATGGAGAAAGGTCTAGAAACAGGAGCCAGGGGAGCTGAGTCTGGGCTTAGTTCCACCACTTCTCAGCTCTATGATTTTGGGCAAATAGCTGCCTTTCTGAGCCTCAATTTCCTCAGATATAAAATAGGATTAATAATAAAACCAAATATTCACTATTCTAAGTATTTTATGTATTTAACCTCATTTAATAATACCTGCCTCACAGGTTGTGATGAAGACTTAATGAGACCAGATGAGAATAACTCAGATTAAAGTGTTGGAAACTCTCAACTGCAAATATGAAGTACTACTAGCAAAACACAATAAATATGTATATACCAGATATTATTGCTATTTTACTATTACCACAGCCAACATGGCTTCTTCCTCTTCTGAACTTTCAACCCATTTACTATCTGCTCATATTTGGCTCATAGCATCATCATTATTTGCTACACCTTTTAAAATCAGTTGTCTAATAATCTGTGTCACCTTCTCTCACCCCCACCCTCAGACACTAGATTATGTAATAATCCTTTAGAACAAAAACCATCCATATGTTAACCCTGAATTTTCCAAAACATTTTTGGATTTTAAATATTGATCACGTCATGTCAGATTATATGCTCTGAGCTAAGGCTTATAAAAATATAATCATTGTATCTATAAATTTCCAACTCCTTTCACCGAGCTGTGTATTTAGTAAGTTCACAATCAGGGCTTATTTATTGACTAGAGATATTAGGAGGGATGGTTTTGGCTGGACAATGTAGAAAACCAGAAGAGACAACTCTCAAGACTGAGTGGGTTGAGTCTGTCTCTGCAGGCCCTGCCATCTTCTCTCCTCATATATGCACATCCCAGGGTGTCATACTCTTTCTTCCCAATCCTTCCCTATATGAAACTTTGTTCTTAATCTCATCCAGCTGGAACTAAAGGACCTAAAACATCCTAGAGTGTAAATCCTCCCTAGGTGACTGAGGTTTACACGAGGATTAAAACCTCAAGGTAGAACATGAAAACACTAACAATACATTTGCAGGCTCCAGATGGCATTTAGGAAGAAGGCTTTCTTAGAGTTCTCAAGCCTAGCACATAGTAAATACTTAGCACTGGTCTAGATATTTATCTTTAACAAGGTGCTTAGTTTCTGGCTCTCATGGTGTCTAACTCAGGCCTTGTTCTTTCAGCCAAACAACTCTACGCATCAAAGAGTTAGCAAATAAACTAGAAATAGTAGAAGATACCTATTACCAGCTCTACAAAGGGGAAAAAAAATTAGGCCTGCTGGTCTTGGAGAGAAATTGTAGGTGCCTGCTGCCACCCACTGGCAAGATGTATACTGCAGACATGCTGTACTCAACTTACCCACCCATTTAGCCTGCTGAATAGCCGCGGACTCCACTGGCCCAGGAGATCCCTCCAGGTACTTATTTGCTGCTCTAACAAACCGTGCCTGAAAAATAATGGTTTCTTCTAAAAAAGTGTGTGTCCACATAACCCAAATTATATAGTTGGCTTTTTGCAATCTGTAAAAAAAAAGGTGATTTGTCAGTAAATTTAGCAACAAACTGAGCACTCCGTGGTAGTAATGTAAAAATGCATTAGCAGTTGTGAAGTAAAGAAAGCATATTCTAGAAAAGGAGACCAATATCCATATGGGTAATTGCTAAGATCCTGTTCAAGTCTCATGGTTTATAACCAGTATTCACATTCCTATCTTTCTACTTTTTCCTCTAAAAAACATTTAAAGGACACAACTAAAAAAACAACAGAAGTTTCATGTAGCTCAGAAAGATGTACAGTGAAAAGTAAATTTCCTCTATCTTCAAGAAGCTCATAATAGTGGAGAGGAGAAGCATAAGTTAAAGATTGTAACATGTGGTATAAGCTGTTTCAGGAGTACGAACAATGGACTGTGGGAACCCAAAGGAGGGAGTTCTCTCTGTCTGGAGAAGTCTGGGAAAGCTGAGTCTTAAAGAATAAGTAGGAGTTTGCCACATAAGCAGAACCAAAAGGTGAGTGCAAAGGCTGTTTGAGCACAGAGCACTGCAGCAGACCAGCTGGCTGCAGGGAAGGGCGCTGTGAGCTGAGCAGTGAGAGCTGTTTTCTAAGAAAGAGAACAGATTGGCAAAGGACTTCAAATGTCAGGCTGAGTAGCTGAGACTTAATGGCTAGCCTACAAAAATATTTTTTATAAACATTTTATTGTTAAAAAATTCTATCCTCAATAGTTATCAACATTTTGCCAATCTTTCTCATCACCCTCAACCATTATTTGGACTGTTATTTGAGTGTTTTAAAGCAAATCCAAAATATCATGTCATTTCTCCTATAAAATTTTAAAAATTATCTTTAACTGATAATGACTTAATTTTTTTTTACTGTGGCAAAACATATGCAACAAAATTTGTCTTTAAGTACATTCACAGTGTTGTGCAACCATCATCACTAGTTCCAAAACTTTCATTTATCCCAAACTCTGTAGCCATTAAGCCATTAAGAAATAACTGCCCACTCACCTCTCTCCTCAATCCCTGGTAACTTCTAATCTACTCTCTACAAAGTTGCCTATCCTATGACTTTTTAATAATTATTTAATAATTTTAATATCTTAATAAATCTATACACTCATACTTTGTTTTACTGAGCTTTGTAGATATTACGTTTTCATCAACATCAAGGCACCTCTCCCAGCAAAAAGATTATAACTCACTGAGGGTTCAGATGATGGCTGGCATTTTTTTAAATTAGGGTATATATATTGTGTTTTGGACATGATTCTGTTACATATTTAACAGACTACAGTATAAACATAACTTTTATATTTTTAGTGAATATAACTTTTATATTCACTAAAAATATTTGTGACTTGCTTTATTGTGATATTCATTTTATTCCAGTGGTCTGGAATTGAAACCACAATATTTCCAAGGTATACCTGTATTTAATTTTTCCCAACTGTCTCCAAAAATACTGTCAAAGATTTTAAGTAGAGAAGTGACATGACAAAACGTGCCTAAGATCTGAGACTACTTTGTCTGGAATGTTGGAAGAAACTGGATGGAACACACCAGGGCTCAAGGTCATTTGGGAAGCTGGTGTAGCTACTAGACTTCAGAACTTCCTGTTGTACTGGTACATGGTAAACCAACAGCTATTGGACAGCACTTATCTGGAAACTCAATTGATCATTTGATTGATCAGACCTAGGAACTTAGAATCTAGCTGATACTTGACAGTGATATTAAAAAAAAATAGGATTTAGTGAAGTGACAGAAAGTATTATAGGACTCCTATAGATGTTCTGTAACAGAGAAATAATTGAGAGATTAAAATAGTCAAGTAGGATCTTACATTGGTAAAAAGGGTTCTTATCTCAAATTTAGACTTGTTATCTAATTCATAAACCATAAACCTTTCTTTCAGTACATGGGGAAATGTCTGTTATGGATAATTGGTTTAAGAATAAGAAACAAAGGATAGGAAGAACTAAACACTTTTCTGGATAAAGTTCTGTGGCTGGTCCTTGATATTATTAATTCAGTGATTAAGTTGTTAAATCAAATATTCTGTAACTAAGGCACTTCTTCGATAGAAAGTAAGCTGCTGGCGTCTTAGTTAACATTCATATAAATGATCTGGAAGAGTGTGCATGGGGAAATTGCCAAGTTTGCAGATAGCATTCAGCTCTTCCAGGGATTACAATGCCAAGGTGATTAGGGATAAACTGAAAGAAGATGTGGATGTGGGTAGAAATGTGGCAGAGGAGTTTTAATGTGACTAAGTGTAAGAAAACATTCAGGGGGAATAATCTTATCAGAGGATCATGAGCATTTGACTACAATCCAGTAAGGAAACTAAAATGACAGAAAATTGTTTTCTTAAGACATCAATCCTGTGAGATGTCACAGACAAAACACAAAAATACTGAGAAACTGAAAGGTGAAAACTGTTGGTTATCATCAGCTAGTTTATTGGAAACCTAATATAAAGGTTTCTTACACTCTGACCTCATCTTGTACAAACCTTAGTACTTTCATACTGTATTTGTGATACAGAATATCATGTCCACCAATCTACATACAAATGACATGATGAAGGTGGAAATGGCCCAAAGGAAAAAAAGAACAAAATGAAAAGGCTTTGATTTTAGGAAAGGCTGAAATAATGTGTCTTTTTCAGTCTGTAAAGGTAAAAAAGGTAAAAGGTTTGTCTCCAAAGGAGACAAAAGGATATGAAGAAGGGAAAGAGCACACTGAGTGACTATATACATCATTCATCCCAGACGACCAAATCAATTTCACAATATTTCATGCCTTATAGGAACATCACCTCAATGTTACTAGTTTTATAGGAAAATGAGGCTCAGATATATTAAGTGATTTGCTTAACAATAACAGTTAGTAGCTGGCAGAGCTAGCTAGTAAAATTAAATTTCAGCACTTCTGATGATCAAGTTTAGAGATTATACTTCTTTAGATGGGTACTGTGCTATATTTATTTTTGTATTGCCAATGCCTGTCCTACTGTTTGGCACATAGTAGATTCTCAGGAAGTGTCTACTAAGTTATCAAATTGAATAAAGCTAGACATTTGGAGTTTAATAGCAGAGAGGGCAACCATACTCAATCTGCTAGAGTCCTGTGCTTCCAGATCTCTAAGGATACCAACTTAGTGCTTCTGTGGAGTTTAAAATTCCCTCAAGTGTTCTGCAGGAGAGCTTCAACACCCTTAGGTGGCACATGAGACCCCTTAAAAAAAAAAGAGCAATCTCAAAGCTCTGAAAATGACTCATTTATGAATAAACACCCCAGCTACAACTTTAGTTGGGAACAGCAAATCACTTTTCCTGAGCAGATTTTTCTGAAGATCTCTATTTTGGGAAATAATTAAATGATGCAGTATCACAAGATAACAAGATTATCAAATACAGAAAAAAAAGAATCCTATAACTCAAGAGAACACATGATGGATAGATTGGATGCATTTGTCTGTAATTATAGGGGAGCTACAGAACAGAATGCTTTAGAGTCATGGGACAGATTCTCTTTCCATGACTGGCTTATAAAATTAAATCAGGCTGATTTGATATTGGAGCAAAGTGGGCCAGTTATAAAGTTTGCTTTGGAGAAACACTGAGCAAATATAATTTTCAAAAGGTAAGAATTTATTTTATGCCAGATAAATAGGGTTCCTAGCAGTGACAAGTCTTCAAATTTAACTCCAGTGCAGGGTCACAAACCATACTTACAATCACCATTACCATCAAAGCTGCACATTTTCATCCAGCAGTCTAGATACAAAGAAATATCCTTTGTGATCTGGTCCCACCATGTATTTCAAACTTATCTCCTGCTATTTCCCTCTTGCAAGATTGCTGCAGAGTGATTGTGTGAATAAGGCACCCCTTCCAGGTGGACACTGGACCTGGGTACTTAGCAAGCAGAATGTGGGACTGTAATTCATCCCCACTGTCTCCTCAGTCAATGCCCTTAATGCAGTGAACAACCTGCAGAAGCATATACAGGAACCCCATCCTACTATCATCCAGACACTAAAATGGTACTATCACATTCATCTACCATTCAGACACTGTTCCCCAACTCCCCAACTACCCCTTGCCAAATGCCCCTGTGCATTGGTCCACTTAGAAATCACTTTCTCACAATAGCCAAGATATGGAAACAATCTAAATGCCTGTCAGTGGACAAATGGGTTAAATAAATGATATATACATACACTAGAATATTACTCAGCCTTAAGAAAGAAGGGAATCCTGCCATTTGCAACAACATGGATGAACCTGGAGGACATTATGCTAAGTGAAATAAGCCAGACACAGAAAGATAAATATTGCATGATCTCACTTATATGTGGAATCTATAACAGCCAAACTCAGAAGCAGAGAGTAGAATGGTGGTTGTCAGGGGCTGGTAGAGGGGAAAATGAGGAGTGTTGGTCCAAGAGTCCAAAGTTTCAGTTATGCAAGATGAACGAGTTTTGGAGATATATGGCATGGTGACAATAGTTAACAATACTGTATTATATACTTGAAATTTGCCAAGAGTTTTCAGCACAAAAATTTGCTAAGTGTTTGCACCACCAACCAACAAACAAAGGTAATCTCAAAAGCCTTTTTTCCCAATACACAATTTTTATTGCATATTTAAAATATCACAAATAAGTCTGAGGAATCATCTGACATCTTTGTGTTTCTGCAGCTGGACGATTTAGACCTTATTCTTCAGCCTGCTGAACTGTTTCTTTCTCAGAAACATAGATACGAAAAATGTTCTGATATCCTTGTTTTCAACTGTTGTGGTTTGTTGAATCAGAACAGCTGAATTTGATACAAATTCAATGTTCTTTTCTTCAAGAATTAACTAATCTTTCTGGGCTTGAGATACTGAACAGGCAACACCTGACCTCATCCTTTTTTACCCAAGAAATTTCAGATTTCAACAAGAGAACCATTCTCCTGAATAATGTTGATGGGAAAGTGAGCATACACAGACGTCACCTTGTAATGGAAGTCCAGTGTAACCCTTTGATCATGTTCAGTACATGACTCCAGACACTGTGAACAGTAGACAGTTCCTTTCTATTTCCCCACCATTTGTCAACCCAGAGTCTCTTCTTTTTATTTCCAGGGAGACTGAGTTCTACATTGATGTGATTAAAGCCCTCAGCAGGGTGCTTCTAGGGCCCTTCACAACAACTGTGCATCCCTTCAGAGTGATATACATATTTTCTGGAATGTCAACAGTCTAATTGCTGAGAATCATCTTCTTCCTCTCAGTAGATGCAGCAAAGAGAACTCAAAGGCTTTTTATGCATCTACTGACATCATATTCTTTTTATTACAGTTACTGGTGTGGGGAATTACATTAATTGATATTCAAATGTTATATGAATCTTGAGTTCCCAGGATGAATCCCGTTGGGTCATGGTGCATGATCCTTTTTATATATCATGGGATCCAACTTGTTAAATTGTTTAAAATTATTGCATCGAGCTTCCAGTCAAGATGGTAGAGTAGCTAAATGCTATGCTTGACTCCTCTCATGACCATATCAAAATTACAATGAAATTATAAAACAACCATCACTGAAAACTGCCTGAAGTCTAGCTGATCAGAAGTCTTGAAACTAAGGATATACAGAAGAGGCCAACTCAAGACTGGTAGAAATGGTGGTAACTCAGAACAGGCTGGTCCAACACTCACATGTAGTGGTTAAAAATCAGGTGGGAGATCTAAGCTGCAGAGGTCCCCCTGAGAAGTAAGGGGCCCTAGCCCCACAGCAGGATCCCCAGCCCTGGTTCCCAGTGCCCAGAAGAGAAGTCTCTACAAATTCTAGCTGTGAAAACCAGCAGAGAGCATGGCTAAGTGAGACAAAGGGCAGCTGGAGTCCCAGGCATCCTTCTTAAAGGGCCTGTACACAGACTTTTTTGCTAATGGACTCACTTACTCAGCTCCAACATTGGGGCAGCAGCTCAAAGGACACCAGGGACATATGGGGAGGAACTAAGTTGTCTGGCTTCAGGATAAGGGCTAGAGGGGCAGCTTCCTCCCAGACAGAAGTATTGGCAGAAGCCACTGTTCCTTTGTTGAGCCCTCCCCAATGCAGATGGCTCCCACATCTGAGTCTCCATCAACTTAGCTAACGCCATTCTCCCTGCCCTGGTGATTCTCTAAGACCTCACCCCACACAACTTGTGGGCCTACCCAAACCACTTCCAGTGGTTTTCCATACAAATGGCTATCATGGCTTATGCGGTGGATTCTCCTAAAATTTCTCAAAGGCTCACAAACCCCAAACAAACAGCATCTGACTTCAGTGTGTCCTATAACTCTTGCTAAGAAGCCCCAAGGCTGGCACTAGTGGCAGTCTGTCTCAGTTCATAGCTTAGCCTCTCTCAGGTACCTCCAAGATCAGTACAAATGACAACTATCTGCAGATTACTTTATAGCTCATACTAAGTGTCTCTGGGCTTGGCACAGTCAATGACTGACCTTGGCCTATAAATGAGCCCTCTCGAGAGGCCCCAGAACTAACATACCCAGTGGCCAGCTTCAGACCACACCAGGGCACCACCCAACCACCTCTACCAATGACACACCCAAAGGGTAGACTGGACAAGCACCAGAGCCTTGCTAAAGTGAATCTTGCTCTATAGGATCAGCTCTTGCACAACATCTCTTCCACTGTAGTCACAGCCAGTCCTCACAACCAATCAACCTAAGGGTCAATCCCTTCTACTGGCATGCAAACAGCAACCAAGGCTCAACTACAACAGGGGGCAAACACAACCTACACAAGGAACACACCTGGAGTACCCAACTCATGTGACCAGAAAGACTGAGCCACTAGGCCCCACAGGACACCTGCTACATAAAGCCACTCTACTAAGACTGAGAGACATAGCAGCTCTACCTAATACATAGAAACAAACACAGGAAGGCACCCAAAATGGAGAGACAGAGAAACATGTCCCAAATGAAAGAACAGAACAAAGCTCCAGAAAGAGAACTAAAAATGGAGACAAGCAATTTATAGATGCAGAGTTCAAAACATGGGTTATAAGGATGCTCAAAGATTTCACTGAGAATTTCAACAAAAAGATAGGAAACACAAAAACAGAGATAGAAAATATAAAAAAGAACCAGTTAGAAATAAAGAATACATTAGAGAAAATTAATAGTAGATTAGAAGAAGCAGAGGATCGAATTAGCAATTTAAAAGATATGGTAACAGAAAACATCCAATCAGAACAAGGAATAAGAAAAAAGAATCCAAACAAATGGTTTTAGGGGCCTCTGGGGTAACATCAAGCATACCAACAATTGCATCATAGGGGTATCATAAGGAGACGAGAAAGAGAAAGGAATTGAAAATCTATTTAAAATAATAACAGAAAACTTCCCTAACTTGGATATAGATGTACAAGCCCAAGAAGGATATAGACATACAAGCCTAAGAAGCTCAGAGAGTCCCAAACAAGATGAACTCAAAGAGGCCCACACCAAGACACAGCTCAATTAAAATTCCAAAGTTTAAAGACAAGAGAGTCTTAAAAGCAGCAAGAGAAAAGCAGTTACTTACCGACAAAGGAGATCCCAGTAGACTATCAGCTGATTTCTCAACAGAAACTTTGCAAACCAGAAGGGATTGGTCCAAAATATTCAAAACGATAAAAAGCAAGGACCTACAATCAAGATTACTCTACCCAGCAAAGCTATCATTTAGAATAGAAGGACAAAGAGCTTCCCAAAGAAGAAAAAGCTGTTAACCATCACTAAACCAGTATTACAAGAAATGTTAAAAGGACAAGGAAGAAGGATAGAAGAAGGAGTTAGAGGAGAATATAAAAAACATGAATAATAAAATGTTAATAACTACATATCTATCAACAATTACTTTAAATGTAAATGAATTAAATGCCCCAATCAAAAGATATAGGGTGGCTGAATGAATAAGAAAACAAGACCCTTAGATGTGCTGTATACAAGAGACTCAATTCATATTAAAAGACACACATTTTCATTTTATGAAAATGGAAACAAACAAAAAAGCTAGGGTAGCAATACTAATATCAGACAAAATGAACTTTAAAACAAAGGCTATCACAAGAGACAAAGAAAGACCCAGTAATCCCAAATTTGGGTATTTATTCGAAGAAACCAAAAACACGACTTCAAAGTGACATGTGCATCCATGTGTTCACTGTAGTGTTATTTACAATAGCCAAGATATAGAGGCAACTTGGGTGTCTGTCAATAGATGACTGGATAAAGAAGAAGTGGTATATTTATACAATGGAATATTATTCAGCCATAAAAAAGAATGAACTCTGGCCATTTGCAACAACATGGATAGACCTAGAGAAAATTGTGCTGAGTAGAGTATGTCAGACAGAGAAAGACAAATGCCATATGATTTCACTTATATGTGGAATCTAAAGAACAAAATAAATGAACAAACAAAACAGAAATAAACTCAGAGATAGAGAAAAGATTTTGATGTTGCCAGATGAAAGAAGGGTAGGGGAGATGGGTGAAAATGGGGAAAGGGTTAAGAGATACAAATTGGTAGTTACAAAATCATCATGGGTATGTAAAGTATAGCACAAGGAATGCAGTCGACAATATTGTAATAACTATGTATGGTGTCAGATGGGTACTAGATTTATTTGGGGATCACTTCCTAAGTTATATAAATGTCTAATCACTATGCTGTACATCTGAAACTAATATAGTATTGTATATCAACTATAATTGGAAAATGAAAATATATTTAAAAGAAATTGTTACATCTATGTTTATTTGGATTTGGTTTGTGGTTTTCTTTTCTTGTGGTATCCCTATCTGGTTTGGTGTCACAGTAATAATGCTGGCTTCCTGGAATACGTTGGGAAGTAAGAGTTTTTTGTGAAACTTGTATTACCTCTACCACAAATGTTTGGGAGAATTCACCTGTGAAGCAATTATAGATTTTACCTTTTCTTCCAGCCTTTGGATCCAGGAATAAATCTTAATTTATCCTATATTTTTTAATACCTAATTGGATCCATTAGTTAATATGTTACAAAGAGTGACTGCATCTAGATTTGTAAGTGGAATGGGACAAAAGTCATTTTCTCATTGCTCTTATCCAAATTATTGTCATTGTTATTTTAGCCTCAAGAAAATTGGGTTGAGAGTCTTCTATTTCCTTTTCCCATACAAATTTTATGAATTATTTTAGCATGTATCCTAAAACTTATTAAAGACCCTTCGAAAAGTATGTTTTTAAAAAAGAAAAATAAATCACCTCATTCCTTATGAACGTCCAAAACAAGTTCTACCTCCATTATAAAATCTCCCCTCCTACAATGGTTTCTCCTTTCTCTGAAAGCTTAGTCTGAAACTCATTCAATTGTCACTATAAACAAATGCAGCTTAGTATCATCCACTGACTTCTCATTTATGTGTCCCTCTTCCTCACTACTGTATTAGAAGCCCGCCGAGGGTGTACACTGTCTTACACTTCCTTCCTAGTCTCCAACCCCTTGCCCTCACACTCACCCCTACCTTACACAAAGGATAACTGGGATAGTTGACAGGGTCACGGGTGTTGAAATTTGGCTAAACATTATTCTGGGTGTGTCTGTGAAGGTGTTTTCTGGATGGGATTAACATTTGAATAAAGCAGATTGCCTTCCCTAGTGTGAGTGAGCCTTATCCAATTCATTGAAAGCCTGAATAGAACAAAATGTTGGAGTAAGGGAGAATTTATTCTATCTGCCTTTGAGCTGGGACATCTGTCTTCTCCTGCCTTTGGACTCAGATTGAAACTTACACCATCAGCTCTCTTGGTCCTTAGGCCTCTGCCTTGGATGGAAACTATAACATTGGCTCTCCTGGGTCTCCAGTTTGCTAAAGGATCCTGGGACTTCTCAGCCTCCATAACTGTAAGAACCAATTTCTTATAATAAATCTCTTTCTCTCTCTCTCTTTCCATAAATATCTATATTCTTTCTATCTCTCTCTATAGCTATAGACAGATATAGATAGATATAGATGTAGGTAGATATAGACACAGATACAAATATAGATACAGTTGACCCTTGAACAACACAGGCTTGAACTGTGCAGGTCAACTTATATGCAGATTAATAAAAATATATATATTTATATAGATATATATTACCTATTTATTATCTATATATCATCTCTATATAAGATAGGTAGGTAGATAGGTAGGAAAGTAGGTAGATAGATGGATGTACGGATAGATAGATAATCCTCAGCTCTCTTCTTGGCTTACAGAGAGCCACCTTCTTGCTATTTTCTCACATCATGGAGAGACAGACTGCTCTAGTCTCTCTTTTTATAAGGACACCAATTCCATTGTGGGGACCCCATCTCATGACCTCATCTAAACCTAATTATCTCCCAAAGGCTTCGCCTCCAACACCACATTGGGAGTTAGAGCTTCAACATATGCATTTGGGGGAGGAGACACAAACATTCAGGCCAACACAATACCCTTAATAAAAACTTATTGTTTGATTCCTAGTAGAGGACGCCAATCACCTGGGACTCAGGGAACAAGGAGCCACAATACATAAAACAGTATCATACAAGAATATCCAATATTGTATGGTCATCAAATGCCAAAAACAAATAGTCATTTATACATTTCAGCTGGAGTATACACTCTCTGAGTCCAAAGAAAGAAAGAGTACATTCCTCCCATGTTACAGAGAAACAATATATTCAAGCCAACTCAGAAACTGCATTTCAATCAATTGCTGAGTGGCATGGCACAGTGGAAAAAGCATGGATTTGAGAGCCAGACTAATCTGGGTTTACATCGCAGGTCCTTAAACTTAGTGCCTAAACCTGGGCTCTTTACTTTTCTGTTTCTTCATCTGTAAGATAATAATGCCTATTACTAAAGTTTGTTAGGTTTAAATTACCCAGGCTTTTACATATTCCTCAAACATGCTAAACTTACCATCTCATTTAGAAGCTTTTGCATTTGCTGCCAGATACATCCTTTCCCCAGATCCTCCCACTACTACCTCCTCAGTTTTTTTTTTTCTGACTAAGCTAAGGTAGTCTCCTCTCCTCCCAGTCATTTTCTCTATGTTATCATTATAGATATTACCTTTATTTTAAATTTTCCTTGGCTGTTTGTTTATTATCTCTCTCTCCAACCAAAATGGAAAATCCATGACGGCAAGGTCCTTGCTGTCATGGTAACTGCTGTATCAATCCTATGACCAGCTCTGTTATAATGCTTGGTACATGTTAAGTACCCCCAAAATATTTTTTAAACAAATAAATGAGTATGTAAAGTATTTAGTACAGCACTCATTCATATATTTTAGGTCTTTTTCTCCCTCCTTTTTATGTAAAAATCACTGGGTTAAACAATGTGCTTGTGTGAGTCCTTTAAAATGGAGAGCATTTCAACAAAATAGATTCATTGTTGGAATGCTGATCAGGCATTTATAATTTATTCCAATGTTGTGAAAAGACCATCATCTTCTGTCTTAATATTCTATTTCAGGTGCAAATCAACATATCAGTTATTGAAGTGTTAATAAATTTTACTCTCACATGTAAACATTAATAACATATTCCCTTAGCCATCTGAGAGGGAAATTTTTCCTTAGAGGCCTTTTATTTATAGGGAAACAAAGAACCAGAGAAAGGAAATACTTTACTAGTTCAAAGCCAAACACCTAGTTGGAGACAGACCCCATTCCCTTTCCATTCTACCATGCTGCCTCCTTAGATCAAGAAAGGCAAATCTCCCCAAAATGAAAGAACATTGGAATTCGACAGAGATCCTCAAACGAAATTATAAGATATAGAAACTGAGGACCTGATTTCCATTCAGAATGCTTGTGAGATCAAGTGTGATAAAGAACATAAATGGTTAAGCATTATGGAAGCATAAGAAATTTTTATTTATTTATATTGCTTTACTGATGCATTGATTCTGTTTGCAATACTGTATCACTAAGGCATGATTCACACAGCAAATTGCTGAAAGAAAACTTAAAGGAGCTCTCCCTCATTCTGCTCTTATTAGCAAAGGGGACTTGATCCTCTTTTCCTGGTCCAAGTACCAACTGCCATAGCTGGTATTATCAGCCTACTCACCACCATGGCTCTTCAAACATCCTTGTACCTCAAGGCAACAATGCTTTGGATTTCCAAATCCAAACCCAGGTGGCACATTCCATTCTACAATTTTCCAACTGGCACCGATCCAGGGGGAGATATTATTCACCAGAACAGACAGTAATGACTGAATTTTGGCAGGCTGGGAGAACTGGCATTGTCCTTGGAGGAGACATGCCATAGGCTTCCAGATGTACCTGAGTTTAGCAACATGGAACCACACGTTTTAAATGAAGAAATGAACCTTAGATGCTATCCTCTCATTTTTATAGGCAAAGAAACTGAGGCTTAAAGAGGAAAAATAGTCCAAGGTCATGTGGTGGGAATGCTCTTTTTGTTAACACCAAGTTTAGTCCAGAATGGGTCTGGATGGAAAGAAGTTCATGCCTTAGTTTGGAAGTGAAAATATATATTGTGCTGTTCTGACTCTCTCCTCCTTAGTGAATTTGTCCATCCTTTCAGTCACCTCTATTAATCCATTGAAATGCTTCTCACGTTCAGCAAGCCCAAAAGAGTCGCTTTAAAAACCAATCCAAACTGATTTGCCTGAAAATCCAGTACATTCTATCCTTAGTGTCTGGATACATTCCTTTGAAAAGGAGTCCATTATTCAATGCTGTTACAATGAAATGTATTCTATAAACCTTTTAAAATATTCTCATCATTTACTCATTCAACATAGATTCTTTAGATTAGGTACCTACTATTTGTCCAGCAGTATACAAAGCACTAAGGGAGGGGGAAAGGAAAGACTATAGACTTTGTCCCAGTTCTGGCACAAAGAAGAATAAAGATAAATTAGTGTTCACATATAAAATAATATTGAATGTCAACTCTAACTGAAAAACAAAAATTTTAAAAAACAAAAATTAGTGTTAACAGTAGATTATTAAACTCAGAGTCCAAGCACCAGAATTATAATAACTACAGTAAAACTAATAATAGCTAATATTTATTTAGTACTCAGTAAGCACTAGTTACTATGCTGACTTTACACACCTTCTTAAATTAATCCTCACATCAATCACACAAAAGAGGTCGCATTACTTCCTAATCTTACAGATAAAATAAGATAGATAGTATGGGTAAAATAATCTTACAGCTTAGGTGCAGAGAAATTGTTCAAGGTCATACTAACTACTGAGTGGTGGGTTCAGGATTTGAGACCATTCGAATTGATTCCAGAGCAGATTTTATTAACCACTTCTAAAATATAGAATTATTCAAAAAGAATTTTAGAAGATGATTCATTTTTTAATCTCACAATTTACTAATAATTTTCTAAAATATTCACTTTTATACATGCTTTTGTTTTTAGATTAAATAAAATTTTATAATAAAAAATGATTGAGCATAACAATTTCTATTACTATTTTAAAATGGCTTCCTAGGAAGTATAACTTTGTCAACATAAGAAACATCCAAACCTGTAGGGAATTTTTATGAGTTCATTTTAGCCAAACTGACAACATTGTAGGGAAGCAAAATCTCAAATGCTCTGGAGAATGACAGTTTTGTGGTTTCTTTTATACATTTGGAATTAAAGAGGGAACATAAGGAAGATTACAAGAAGGTAGGAGAAAGCAAAGTACAGGAAAGTTAACAAAATTATATTCTCCCTTAAGGGCGGTTATGCCTTCGAGAGGTCTAGAAAAAAAGATTACTTCTGGCATTTCAAAGGTGTGTTAACCTAGGTGCACAAGAACAATGGACATTGCTGGTTTAAAAACCCTTTACAACGAAATAATAGGCCTGGGGTATGACTACCCTCATTGACCTGCCCAGTTGGAATTTATGATCAGATCACTCTGTAAGGTTACCTTAAATTACTGAACTTGTACATATCCCCTTTTTCATCTGCAACTTTTGTAATAAAAATAGAGCTTTAAAAATGGATGCTTCTACAAAACAGTAAAGACGACCAATACTTTTCGATACAATCTGGTAACTTCCTCACTAATAATCAACCATTCTAAATCTTAATCCTCTTCTTTTTTTTCCACAGTGGCTGTCAAGAAAAAAATCTTTTCTTTACTAGGCTTCTAAATAACTCCCTAACTCTTAAAATTAAAGTTTTCAGTTTCATTTTAATTAAGATACATATACTTAAAAAATTCCTTTGTTTCTATCACATCTTACATGATAAAACACCTCTTTAAAACAACTTTGTATTCAATGAGGATTTGTTGTTAGATGGATATAGAGATTCAGTTTTGCAAGTTAACAGTTCTGGAGATTGGCTGCACAACAATGTGAATTTAGTACCACGAAATTGTATGTATAAAAATGGTTAATATGGCAATTTTATATGTACTTACAATTAAAAATAAAAATTCCTTGGGCTCTTTTAGAGTTAGGATACTTAAACTTCAAAGATATTGTTAGTTTAGAACAGATAAGTTCCTAGACATTCTATATACCTGATTTTCTGTTTGCACTATAGTACAGAGAAAGGAGTGATAAATTCTGAGTATAGGGTAAAGGGGCAAAATTTAGTGTAGCTTAGTAAGTCATCTGAATTGCATTTTCTTCATATGTAAATGAAATTTAACCATATGGTTTCTAAAGGCATTTTCAGGCTCTGACAGTATCAGAGTTAATAGGATTTCAATATGTGATATGGAAAGGGTATTTCAAGTAGAGAAGAGGCTTAAACAAAAGTACTAGGGCTTGAAAGTGTAATTCACAAAACCCTGCTAAGTGGTGGTGCAGTTATGGTATAATATAGGATATGCATATGGCAGAGAAGGAAGTGACAGGGAAGTGGGGATAAGGTAAAGTGAGCTGGTTCCTTGTTTCCTGGTTTGCCAGTGACCAGGAGGGGGGCCTCTGAAGACTTGTGAAGCCAATAACTCAGAATTTGGGGAATAATGAAACAGAAACCTTGACAGCACTCTTGAAAAGAGATGTATGTGTAAATGTTATCCCCCAGGTTCTAGATTCTGTACTTTGGGATTTTCCTAAGATAAACTGAAATCCTGAGAACAGGACTAGCTTCCCTTTGTGTCAACAATTCTGGTACATGGCTATGTTTCTTGAATGGCTTAAAGACTTAATAGTCTGTCTTTCTGTCCTTTATAGGAATCTTGAAACTAGATCATCAAATCCCACCTCCCACTCCAATGCAAGAATCTACTCTCCAATATTCATAATAAGGAGTCATCAGAAAAATTACAATTTTCCAGGGTGTATGTGTGTATGTTTTCCAGTTTCAGACAGCTGGCTTTTAAACTGGGCTGAAATTTGCTATCTTGAAGTTTGCTGTTTGGTTTTGGCTCTGCCCACATAAAACCAGTCTGCTCCTTTTTCCTACATGTCTGCCTATGAAAGACAGTGAACAGGCCCCCGTGAGACTTCACTTCTTCAGGCTACACTGCCCCTATTCTGTTGAACAGTTTGAAGGCTCTTTGAGAATGCTCTGTTTATGTTATTAGGGCATGACAACTAGAACTTAATGAAATTCTTCTGGTTTGGTCAGATCAAACCTGAGTAAAGCAGCAAGTACTGCAAGTTGCACAAATCTGAGATTTTGTCATTTTCTCTTCTAAATGGCAAACTACCACTTAGAGAAAACATGACCTTGGAGAAATGCAAGTCTTTATTTCTTCAAAGTTATGAATTTGAATCAGATGCAGCAGAATCTGTCTAAATTGCTGCCATCACATTATATAATGCCCTACCGTGGAAAAAATAAACGTAATTAGAATCCTCAAGTAGCTGTACACACTTCTCCAAATTTAAGTTTATTATTTGTCTGAAGACTTGAAAAAATCTTTTTAAGCATACAGAAATATTTAAAGAATAATATAATACCTGTTTGTCCACCACCTCACTTTGTCAAATCTTAATATTTTTCTCTTCTTCGGATTTTTAAAATATATATATTAATATACACTGTTGAAATTTCCTGCACATTCCTCCCCACGCCCCTGCCTCTTTTCCCCAGAGGTAACAATTCTGAATTAATGCTTATTATTTCCATATACATATTTATATAGTTTTACTACATGTATATGTATCCATAAACTATATATAGTACTCTTTTGCTTGTTGGGGGGTTATTAATGTTTACATGTGAGGGTAAAATTTATTAACACTTCAATAACTGATATGTTGATTTGTATCTGAAATAGAATATTAAGACAGAAGATGATGGTCTTTTCACAACATTGGAATAAATTATAAATGCCTGATCAGCATTCCAACAATGAATCTATTTTGTTGAAATGCTCTCCATTTTAAAGGACTCACACAAGCACATTGTTTAACCCAGTGATTTTTACATAAAAAGGAGGGAGAAAAAGACCTAAAATATATGAATGAGTGCTGTACTAGATACTTTACATACTCATTTATTTGTTTAAAAAATATTTTGGGGGTACTTAACATGTACCAAGCATTATAACAGAGCTGGTCATAGGATTGATACAGCAGTTACCATGATGGCAAGGTCCTTGCTGTCATGGATCTTCCATTTTGGTTGGAGAGAGAGATAATAAACAAACAGCCAAGGAAAATTTAAAATAAAGGTAATATCTATAATGATAACATAGAGAAAATGACTGGGAGGAGAGGAGACTACCTTAGCTTAGTCAGAAAAAAAAAAAACTGAGGAGGTAGTAGTGGAAGGATCTGGGGAAAGGATGTATCTGGCAGCAAATGCAAAAGCTTATGGTTTTAGATCTTTTATCATTTTAAGAGGGTTTATGTTTTCTTCTGCTAGGCATCCCAGGGTCTCACTGGCTGGGCATACATTTTACATTAACTAATCAACTTGCAGGATCATACAGGTAGCATAAATCTAAACTCCAAACCCAACTGAAGACGGACCTGTGGCTTTGAATTCTCAAAGAGAGACCTTTTTTTCTATCTAGAGCATAGGCTGATTTACACAACTTTCTTGTGTCTATGTATTATTGAGATTTTTTTTCTAGTCATCATTTCACTGAATGTCTCACTTGTGGGTCTCAGCTTTAATACCTGTCTTGTGAAGGCTCAAGTCTTAATCTCCTATTACTATGTGGATGTTAAAATCCAAGTCCCAAGTTTACCAAAACAGATATTACAAGAGGCTTGATACAAAATCTTCTCACAAATTTACTACTCAGTCTCTCTTCATTTTCAGCCTCTAGAGAGTCACTTCCTTTCTCAAAAGCTCAGTTATATATTTTAACCCATTTATTGTTTGCCCCAAGAATACTAGCTGGCAGGGCTGACAGCTCCATTTACCCAGAGATTACCTACCCCCAAAGTTTGCCACAAAATATCTCATTTTTATTATTATTTTCACATCGCTCTAGTATATCGACAGTCTTTGGAAACAAATGCCATCATTCTATTCATAGCATTATATTTTTAGTAGTGGTATTTCCATTTACAAAATATAGTAATTCTCAATCGCTGAAAATGTCAAATCCTAGAAAATGTAGCATTTCTATGTGTGATGTTAACATTGTTCTTGAACATTGTCGAAGATTCATTTGAAGAATCAATTTATGTATATATTTCTGTTACATTAGGATTAAAAACAGGTTCTGTTTAGAAATAACTCCAAGAAAATTTTTTATATTTTCACATTGAAAACCAGTCAGATTTGCTTCAGCTTCATGTTTATGTAAAATTAAATTAATGCTGGTAGCAAGCTGCACTTTGTTTTTCTAAATGAGAAATGTGTTAAAGAATGTTTTTCTTTTCTGCTCAGAGCTGTTAGGAGTTTAGTGATAGAGGATTTTCATGTTATTGAGTTCAAATTACTGCTGGAAAAAGAAATGAGATTGTTCTCTTTTTCTGAGCTTCAGATAAGAAGCTCAAAGGTAAATTTCAATTCAACAAAGGTTTATTGGTCATTTACTGTGATGATTAAATTTTATGTGTCTAATTGGCTAGACTATGGTGTCCTTGTTAAGGTATTCTGTAGATGTGATTAATATCCATATCAGTTGACTTTAAGTAAAGGAGATTGTCACATCCCATCAGTTGAAGGCCTTAAAAGCAAAAACTAAGATTTCCCAAGGGAAAAAGAATTCTCCCTCAAGACTAACATAGATATCCTGCCTCAGTGGATTTCTAGCCTACTAGCCTACTAGATTTTGGACATGTCAGCCCCTATAACCACGTGAGCCAATTCCTTAAAACATATCTATTTCTCTCCTATTGGTTCTGTTTTTCTGGAGAACCTTAACTGATATGCTTAATATGAATGAGGCCATGTTAGAGATAAATAAGATTCAATCCTTTTCCCTGACTTCACAGAATTAATTTGTAAACTAGTCATAGATAAATAGTTACCAAAAAATGTAGGCTATAACTCAAACCATTATAATAGTATAAAAAGTTATTTATTCATCTATTCCACAATTATTTATTAAGCATCTATTATTAGTGAGGTCCTCAAGATACTAGAAATAAAAAATATGAAACATAAATATCTCCCTTAAAACATTGTCTAGTGTGGGAGTCAGGTACAAATAGACATAGGGTGTAAGTACAAAGATAGCAATAGGTATGTTCTATTATGAAAGTAGCCTAATAGCGTGAAGGGGTCAAGGAAGTCATCTTGGAAGAAGTGAGGCCTGAGCCCATCTTAAATTGAAATAGAAGTTAGTCAGGCAAAGTGAAGTAAAAATTTGGGCAAGCAATTCTGGGCAAATGGATAGTATAAGCAAAAGCATGGAAGTGAGAAACATGGTATATGTGAAGTTGCTGTACATAAAATATGAGGCATGGAACGATAGGATATGAAGCTAAAAAGAATAATACTACAACAGAGGAAGATTGCATAAGGTTAGAAATTGAGAAAGGCTTCTTGAAGAAGGTAGCATTTAACCTTGATCTGGAAAGATGAATAATAGTTTAACAGGTGACGATGAAGAGGAAGGGGACAAAACACAGTACTCTGGGAGAAAACATATGATGTATGAAGAGGACACTGAGAAATAAGAATACAGGAGTAGATTATGGCCAGACCACAGAGAGCTTTGGATGATTGATGACTCCCAGAGCAGAGACTTAGATGTATTCCCTCAGGTAGCAGCTAGAGGCCTGTGAAAAATAGAAGATAATGAGGAAGTTGCGGTTATAAACACCTATCACCTCCAAGGGCTTGGAAGGCCCTGAAAGACACACCTGGCTATGGCATTCGGCTGCCTCTGAAAGATACAGCCAGACTAGCCAAGGGACAGGAAACATCTGTGCCACCATGACCTGCCTGAATCTGCTCTCTCCCTATCCGTCTTGGCACTACAAAAACTGGGAACAGAACAAAGGCTAAGGCAAGCCCCAGCCTGGGTTCTAGAGAAAAACAATAACAAGAGGGGCCAACCTGATTTACTAGTGGGGAAGAAGAGGTGGACCCTGTCAGATCTCATCAAGGAAAATAAAATAAAAGACTCATTGTTACTGTTTTCTCCTCTTGGGAAATGAAGCTCTAAACAGTAAATTGTACTTAACAGCACTTACCTGGAAAGGAAACCTAGCTTCTAGTACAGGTCCTGTCACTAGCTGGCTGTGTGGATTAGGCAAGTTGTTTCACTTCTGTAGGTCTCGGATTCCCCATTTGTATTGACAGGGAGTTGAACTAGACTAGTGGTTCTCAAACCATGTTCTGTGGAGCCTCAGACTATCTCTGGGAACCCCTAACCCCATTTTAACCAAAGCAGCTACATTTTCACCAGTTATATATATATGGTTTTGCCTAAAGCTTCGTTTGAAAAAAATTCAGCTACTTTAAAAAAAATGTGAAGACCCCTGGACCTGATTCTCTAAGATCCTTTCTAACTTCAGTGGTCTATGACTGTGTGGTTTCATGATAAGTTCCTATTAGAGAGCTCCTACCTTAAGGTCAAATTGGGGCTGGGGTTGCATAAAAAACTCATGGTAGAGGGAAGGCACAGACAGAGAAAGCAAAGGCAGGTGTAAAGGAGGGAAGAGGAAATGAACCTGGGAGAAACATCAGGAATCAAGAAGCAGGCAGTTACAAAGTTAAGATTAATAGAATCCAAAGTCTTTTCTGACATGGGTAAAATCAGATCACCTGAAAAATGACTGAAGAAAGGGTTTCTGGAAAGAATGTGTAATATGTCTAAAATTCTGGCTATTTGTTTTTATGCAAATAATTAGAATCACAAATAACAAGGGTTGCCTTTATGTGCCACAGCATAGCTCGGTAACAAAAACCACTGCTGGAGAGAAAAGTCACTGTTGAGGAAAAAAGAGCTGGTGAAGTCTCTAGGAAAAGCTTATTTATTTGTTCAATTATAAAAAATTTATCAAATTTCTGCTAGGGGCCAGAAACTGCTAGGTTGCTGAGATTATAGAAATGAATAAACCACTATCTTTGTCTTCAAGGAGTACGAAATTTAGCAGGAGACAGACTTGTAAGTAAAATGAGACAGGACGCTCAGTTCAAATGAACTGAATGTTCAGGGAGAAGGAAAGGCACAGTTCAAGGAACACTAGCCGATTTCAAATAATAGCTAGAGGAAGAGATATTTTTTTTTACCTGACCAAAGGAGGATACCTGGCACTTCCAAAGAAAAGAAATTTGCTTCTCTAAGGGCCAAAGAAGGCAAAAATACACAGATCAATTAAAAGAAAACAGTGACGACAGGAATGAAGATTAGAAAGCCGGAACTGAAAGGTGGGGAAATGGAAGACTGTGGAAAGCTGCACTGTTTGATAGAGTAGCACCAGCAACACGTAGCTACTGGGCACCTGAAATGTGCCTATCACAAGCTGAAATGTGCTGGGAGGCGAAACACACATGGAGTTTCAAAGATTTAGTATGAAAAAAAGAATATAAATATCTCTTTAATAATTTGGTTTATATTGATTACATGTTGAAATGAAAATGTTTTGGACATATCGTGTTAAATAAAACATATTATCAATTTCATGTTTCCTTTTACTTTTTTTATCCAGTGGGCTACTAGAAAACTAAAAATTTCACATAAGACTCACATTTGCAATTTGCATTATATCTCTATCAGACTGCTGTGTTAACAATGAATAAGATGATAGGGTATCCCTTTAACCAAAATCCATTGGATAAAATATGGATTCTTAAACTTCACCACACTGTACCAAAACAGTTTATACGGGGTCAACAGCATACTGGCTACTTAAAAGTCTTGCGGCAGTCGAAGTCTATAAGGAGGGAGAAAATGGAATATGTCATCTGATTCTGCACCTAAACTACAAATGGCTGTTTCATCACAAATACATGGGACTTTCAGCAAGGTTTTTCATCTTTCTCTGCCTGTTTCCTCATCTAAAAATGAGATAAGATTTCTTTCTACCTGTCATTGTATCTTAATTTGTTTTCCAAAGTTTCTCATATAATATTTCACTTGACCCTTACTACATACAATCTGAGAGTTAGGCAAGGTAAAGATTATTATCCTCATTTTATGAGTAAACTATGGCAAAAAAAAAAAAAGTTCATTTGCTCATGAACATAAAACTGAGCCTCTAAAGCTAGATCTCTTCGCTGTAAAGCCATTGCTCTTTTCATTACTCCATGCTATCTCTCACCGCACAAACACCATTCATCTGAGACTTCCTGCTCTTGCTTTTTATTAGCTCTTCCTCTATATGTACCATCTCCCTAACCAGACTAAGCTCTTGAATGCAACATCCATGTCATTGTCCTCTCTGTATCGCTATACCATCTAACAACCTCCATGAAGTAGAAGCTCTGAATTAAGACTAAGTAAATTGTGGTAAAGAGGGCCAAGGTAGGAAGACCTAGGAATCCCTGTTTTCCGGCTCACTCCAGAAAGGCTGACTCCTGCCTCTGTGGAAGATGCCACTAACTTCTGAGCAGAAAATTCTACACTTTTCCATAAAGGCATAAGGCAGAAAACATATAGACACAGGGGAAAGGATTTAAAACTTGACAACTCTAACTACAACCCAAGGCAGAACATTTAGCAGGTTATATAACAAGATTCTGACACTACCCACTCATACTATCTAGAGTGCTGTTAGTTCTAATTCCAGATGTTATCTGGAATAGTGGGCTAAGATATAGTTAGTTCTCTGTCATCCAGGGCCTTTATAAACAAGGAATGATAAGATCTTATGTGAGCCAGCACCACATGGTACAAAATCCAGATTAGTATATCTGAAATAATTTCCAGCATTTCTTTGCAGATTTTAAGACCAGGTTTAAACGAAATAAGATATTCCTTTTCTTTAAGATTGTACCTTGATAGCTCTTTCAGGATGTTCTTTGTGATCTAAGAGTAACTACAGAAACTATAGAA
This sequence comes from Rousettus aegyptiacus, assembly GCF_014176215.1. Taxonomy (NCBI): domain Eukaryota; kingdom Metazoa; phylum Chordata; class Mammalia; order Chiroptera; family Pteropodidae; genus Rousettus; species Rousettus aegyptiacus. The sequence goes on along the minus strand of NW_023416307.1, from coordinate 121,665,186 downwards.
CAGCTTTTTTGCCCACTTGAGAAGACTATGACCTGCAGGCTGTTGTAATCTTTCTATAACAGAAAAGGATTTCATCTTAGAAAAGCTAAGGTGAAAAGTTCTTAGGTCTGTGTTTGTTTACCTATTCACCTCCAGAAATGCCATAGCATATGTGAGACATTAAATCTTTTTGTCATGGCATGTGAGATGACTCATATCTAATATTTCATAAGACAAAAACAGTGAATGGTTTTGCTTTAATAGGGACCATAAATGGAAACTGTCAATGTGGGTCATAATACTTAGTCTATTAAACAAGTAAACAAGTATTTCCACAGAATGCCTACTCCTCCCTCCATTCAGGCTATGTCCTTAATTATTTTAGGGGTTACAAATACAGTGAAATTTATCTTGCATTAGGCATGAAACTTGAATGTGAATATGGCACGGAAAGAAATATATATACATTAATTAAATAACTAATATTTAATGGTATTCAAAGTCAGCAGAGCCTCCCCTCTTTTATGGCCAGTTTTATTCCTGTTTCTTTAAGAATATTTGATTACCTGGGTTGTTACCTGTGTTCATATTTGGCTCCTATTTTTGTATTTCTCGGTTCTTTTGAGTTTTATATCCTGGCTTACATCAAGCAGTCCCTGACAACTATTTCTTAGCCAGTTATTCTTTCATTCATTCAATATATTGCGTGTGTGTCTTTTGCTGTAAGTACTAGTAATATGCCAGTGAAGAAAACAGAAATTTTTACCCTCATGAAGCTCATCATGTTGATTTTTGTGTTGATTGGCAACTTCATGATATTTTATTTCCTTTATTTCCTATCCTGTCCAGAATGAGGCTTTCCCAACATTATTCCTGCATTTTCCTCTGATTCCTAGAGAGAGAGAGAGAGAATGGAAAGAAAGAAAGAAAGAAAGAAAGAAAGAAAGAAAGAAAGAAAGAAAGAAAGAAAGAAAGAAAGAAAGGAAGGAAGGAAGGAAGGAAGGAAGGAAGGAAGGAAGGAAGGAAGGAAGGAAGGAAGGAAGGAAGGAAAAGAAAGAAAGAGGGAGGGAGGGAAAAAAAGAGTTGGAAAAAGCTAGCTCATGACAGTGTTTAAATAAAAAGCCAGTTTTATATATATGCTTTAAGTTGAAGTCCTCTTCCTATTCCTGTTCTCAAACTGAAGTCTGGTCAATGATAAAATTATGGCCATCTTCAGCAAAAAAAAGGGGGGTAGGGGCTTATGGCTCATAGTAGCTAGGTGATTTTATCAGTTTGTTAACTGTATTATAGTGAGAAAAGCACAGAAGTGAGAATTAAGACATCTGGATTATTTTCATCCATACTTTGTCACCAACTCGCTATCTTGGGCAAGTTTCTTCAATCCAGCAGGGCCTCAGTTTCTCTGACTGCAATATGGTAGTTCAACCATGTGATGTCTAACACTTCTAAAAAAAAGGTATTCTACACTGCTCCTAAGAGTTGGTCTTAGTTTCCTGGATTAGAAAAAAATTCAGCTTTTCCCAAACTGTTTTATGAGATTTATTAGGTGTTCTGTGGTAGGGCTTCCATAGTCAAATGATTTTATGACATGCTGGAGTAAAACCCATCCTGCATTGAAAGCCCAGAGATGATGAATAAGTCACATTTCTCCTCTTTATATGGTATTCTTTAAAATACAATACCATATTCCAGAAGCCTCTACATGAGTCATCTTAGATAGAAATGATCTCACTGGATGACCATAAGCAACTAAGCTAAGCAGAGTAATTGCATTATCCAGTCTCATTACAATGACATCATTACACAGACAAGCTTTCTGATAAGTATCTGCTAATCTATTTTTCGAGCCGATAGTCAATAAGGGCTGAGCAAATATCATTAAATTGCAACAACACCCATCACTCAAAACTACAGGTTAAAAGCTACTCAAGCAGGAAGGAAAACATTAACATTACACAGTCCCATGGTAATAGACTTTCAATTCCAAATATAAATTTGTCTTAGAAGCTATTGTTGGCATCTATTTGGATACCAGGAGGACATGATTATTCTCTTTCATGGCTAACTTCAAATATTTTTTCCCTTAGTTCGTATACTTCTACTAGGTATCTGAAATCAAAATAAGGCCATGTTTATGTGAAATAATATGTTCGAATTGTTGAATAGTATATGAAATAGTAGCATTGGACATTGGAATGTAAAAGACCATTTAATCCAACTTCTCCTCACCACTAAAACACACACACACCTCTAACTAGATTGTGAATCTCATACATAACACATTAATTTTTAGTTACTGATGATACGAATATCAATATTTACTAAATATTATGATATGCCAGGTATTAACCTGTCCTCAAGACTCTTAAAATCTAGTATATGTAATAAAACATATACATAAATTTGGTAGGCAGAATTCTGAGATTTCCCAACCTAATCCTAGGATTGTTGAGTATGATAACTTTCACTCCCATAAAAAGGTTATATATGGCAAAGATGGCTTTAATATAAGAAGACTGTCCAGGTAGGCCTAACCTAATCACACAAGCCACTTAAAAGCAAAGAGGTTCTCCAGCTGCTGGCAGAAGAAGTCAGAGATCTGAAGCGCAAGAAAGATTCAACCTGCCATTGCTTTGTTGGAGATTGAAAAAGACACATATAAGGAACACAGGGAGCCTCTAGGAGCTGAGAGTGGCTAACGGCTAGCAAGGAAACAGAAATCTCAGTTACAACCATAAGAAATTGAATTCTTCCAACAAGAATGAAATTGGAAGCAGACTTTCCCTTTCCATCTCCAAATGGGAACTCAGCCCAGCTGACATCTTAATTTTGACCTTATGATACCCTGAGAACCCAACCGCACTATCTCAGATTAACTATGAGCTACTAATGCAGCAGTAAAAAAATTAATAACACAAACCACTTCCATAGGAATTGTATGAGTTCATAGTTCTGAGGTAATGAAGTGGGTCTGGGATAAACACATCACCCCACTTCAAGCCAGGCTAGAAAAGTATTTCATATAGTATAACAGAGTTCATGTATTCTCCAGAAATCCTGAAAGTTTTCAAGTGAATTCTCCAGCAAAAGTATTTTGAGATTATGGATTGTTTCAATGGAAGCTTCTGATGCTTTCCTTTATAAAGTACCAAAAAATCTGCCCTAGAATAAAGATGCTTTCTTATGAAGTCAGAGTTTCTTTCCTTTCTTGGGATGTTAGCCAGGACAAAAACCCCTACAAGGCATGGATCTTCTTCCCTCTTTCCCTTCAATTCTATAATTCAAATATTTGTTAAATATCCACTTTGTACCAAACATTGTGCATAGATAAAAGACTACAGTGACTCAGAGGAGGTAGAGGTTACTTCTGGCTATGTAGGGGTAAGGTAAACTTGGACAGGCCAAAAATTACTTTACCAGGCTTTTGGATATGCAAAGAGTTCTAAGCTTAGGGGTCAAGAATGCCCCCTCCAAAAAGGGTTTTACTCCAGAATTCCAAAATCTCTATTCCTTTCATTCCAGTGACTAGATTCAAAACCCTTATCTAACACTGCAGCTGCTACATGAGTAGGCTTCTCCTAATTTAAACTTTATGAACAGATGAAATCAGATTGCTCATACAATTCAATTATGTTATCAAAGACACAAGCAGTTCCTTCTGGATTCACAGCAGGGTCTGCAAATTTTTTAAATGGATGAGTTTCACAGGAATGATCAAGGCTTCAGAAACAGTGATTACATGCATTGTGCTCACTTAGTGTGAATAATGTTCAAAATCAAGAAAAGATTTAAAAGAAGAATTTCTTAAAGCCCATCTTATCTATAGCACACTTACCTATACCATCACCATCTCCACCTTCTTTGTGGTTTTAGTAGTTTTGTTGTTTTGTTTTGGAAAATGTTTCACATGTGCTTAAGAAGGATATATATTCTCTAGTTGTTTGGTGCAAAATCTGTATATATACCTATCAGATCACGCATATTAATTATGTTGTTCAAATGTTTTGTATCTTTACTGCTTTCTTAATGCTTGACCTTCAAATAATTAAGATGTATTGAAATCTCTTAATGAATATATTGCATTTGGAAATATCGCCCGTGGCTCTCCAGTTTTGATCTCTATATTTTGAGGCTATTTTAGAATTAGTAAATCTTTCGAGTTGAACCTTTTTGCCTTAAAATTTATTTGTTTTATATTAATATGGCTACCCTAGCATTCTTTTTTTCTTTCTAAACAGCTTTGTTGAGGTATTATTGCTACCTTACTGTTCAGCTATTGCCTGGCATATCTTTTGGATATTTTCACTTTCATAAACTTATTTTTAGGGTGTGTAAAAAACAGATAGTTGAATTCTTTTAAACTCCTATTTGATGATCCCTCTCTTTTAACTGGTAAATTTTGGCATTATATACTTTTCATAGTATTCTTATATGATGCTTTGTATTTTTGCAATGTCAGTTGTAATTTCCCCTCATTCCTGATTTTGTTTATTTGTATCCTTTCTCTTTTTTCTTTAGTTAGGTTAGCCAAGGGGTTGTCAATTTTATTAATCTTCTCAAAGAACCAGCTCTTGTTGCATTTATATTTTCTATTGTTTTTTTTGTTTTGTTTTGTTTTCAATTTATTTCTGCTCTAATTTTGATTATTTCTTTCCTTCTGCTGACTTTAAGCTTCATTTGTTCTTCTTTTTCTAATTTTTTAAGATGAAGCATTAGGTTATTTGGGCTCATTCTTGTTTTTGAAGATAGCCCTGTAATGACAAGAACTTTCCTCTTATGACCACTTTTGCCATGTCCCAAAAGTTCTGATATGTTGTACTACCATTATCATTTGTTTCTATGTATCTCTTGATCTCTCTTTTTATTTCTTCTGTGACCCAGTTATTCTTCAGTAGCATGTTGTTTGATCTCCATGTATTTGTGGTTCTTCCTGATTTCTTTTTGCAGTTGATCTCCAGTTTCAACACATTACGTTCAAAGAATATGGTTGGTATGATTTCAATCCTCATATATTTGTTGAGGCTATCACTGTGTCTCAGTATGTGATCAATTCTTGAGAATGTTCCATGTTCACTAGAGTAGAATGTATAAGCAGCAGTTCTGGGATGGAAGGCTCTGTAAATGTCAATTATGTCCAGTTGGTCTAATATGTCATTTAAGGACATTAATTCTTATTGATCTTCTGTTTGAATGATCTGTCCATATCCAACAGTGGGGTAATTAGGTTCCCTACTACGACAGTGTTTTGGACTGTTTCTCCCTTTAGGTCTGTTAGTAATTGCTTATGTATTTCAGGACTCCCTCATAGGAAGCATAGATATTAATAAGTATTATATCTTCTTGGTGCATGATTCCCTTTATCATTATGAAGTGTCCCTCAGTATCTTTCTTTATCTTTTTTATTTGAAGTCTATTTCATCTAATTTAGTACTGCTACTTCCGCTTTTCTCTGAATGCCATTTGCTTGAAATATCATTTTCCACCCTTTCACTTTGAGTCTGTATTTGACTTTGGAGCTGAGATGTGTCTCCTGGAGACAGTTTTTGATCCAATCTGCAACTTGTGCCATTTACTGGTGAGTTCAGTCCATTTACATTTAAGGTGATTATTGAAATATGAGGTCTTCTTATAACCATTTTATCTTTTGCTTTCTGGTAGCTTGGTGTTTCCATTGCTTCCTTGTCTTTGTGCTTCTGTTTTCTTTATTTTGGTTGGCTTTTGTGGGTTTTACCTCTGGTTCTTCTTGTTTTATGTTACAAACTTCAGTTCTGAATCTTTGGTGTGAAGTTACCATTACAAATATGAAAAGGATAGTTATATATATATATATATATATATATATATATATATATATATATATATATATAGTCGTCCATTTTCTTCTGTGTGTGTGCCTTATCTCCATTCCCCTTTGCGAATTTGGATCTTTGAATCCTCCCCTTTTCAGTCCTTGTTGTCTCATTTTGTCTCTATGTATGTTGAACGTTCATTACTATCTTGCTATAGCAATTCTCTTCTTATTATTTAAGCTTATAATGCCATTCTCAGTAAGGATTGCACTGCTCTGCTTCTATTTGCCTGATAGTCACATTACTCCTAATTATGTTTTGTTTTGGGGTTTTTTTGGTCATTTTGTTTTAGGTGAGCTGACCCCTTTCAGTATTTCCTGTCATGCAGGCCTCGTAGTAAAGAATTCCCTCAATTTTTGTATATCTGGAAAGGTCTTAATTTCTCCTTCATATCTAAAGGAGAGCTTAGCTGGATACATTATTCTAAGCCGGTAGTTCCTTTCACTTAATAGTTTAAATATTTGATTCCATTCTTTTCCAGCTTGTAAAGTTTGCGCTGAGAAGTCCGAGGATAATCTAATGGGTTTTCCTTTATATGTTACTGTTTTCTTCTCCCTGGCTGCCCTGAGGATTCTGTCTTTGTCATTGATTTTTGATTATTTTAATACAATGTGTCCTGGTGAAGGCCTTTTTGAGTTGAGATAATTGGGTGTTCTATTGACTTCTTGAATTCCATGCTCCAGCTCATTCCTTAGATTTGGGAAATTCTCATCCACTATTTGTCTGAAAATGTTTTCTAGTCCCTGCTCCTTTTCCTCGCCTTCGATAATGCCCATTATTCTTATGTGTCCTCTCCTGATGGTATCAGCTAGTTCTTGTATTTCTCTTTCATTATTTTTCATTCTTTGGTTTCTCTTCTTCCTTCTGATTTATTTCTGTTTTTCTGTGTTCGATATCATTGATCCTTTCCTCCATTTGGTTGATTCTATTTCCCAAGCTTGCTATTTCATTTTTCAACTCCTGCAGTGGTTTGTTTTGTTTTTTATCTCTAGAAGGTCTACTCTGTTCTTTTTGAGGGTTTCAATCTCCTTGCTCTGCTCATCTAGTTGCTTTTTCAATTCCTGAAATTATTTATATGACTCGTTTTGGAACTGAGTTTTTTCAGAAGTATTACCCTGAATTCTCTGTCATTTAAGTTGCATATTTCTATGTCTGTAACTTATTTTCTGAAGATTTTTCTCTTTCCTTCTGTGACCCTTGGTTGTTCATGGTGTTTAATGGACTATTTCTCCTCCTGGGCATTAATGGAAGTGTATTCTGCTGTTTTTCCAGAAAAAAAAAAAAAGATTATATAAAAGTTTCTCTTTAGCCTGCTGCAAAGAAGACACTTTTCTTTTGGTTTCCAGTAGGTGGCATCTAAATCTCTTGTATTCCTGTTTTATATAAAGCCTTAAAAATGCCTTTTTATTTTCTTATAGATATTTAATCATGCTCACTACCCTCAGTTTCAGTCTGTCAGTGTCAGCAACAGTCTCGGCAGTGTTTGCTCAGATTCCCCTGAGGCTCTGTGTTGGGTCTCAGAAGGTATGGGAAGAGGGGCCCTCTGGGTTGAGAGTTGGGGGCTGTGGCTTGGCCTCAGTTTTGCAACCGCGGCCAATAAAAATCAACTGTTGTTTCTCTGTGGTCCCATCCTACTTCTCTGCTTTCTGCCCTGATGACTGGGCCCTACCACCGGCTGCATAGACGTCACAGCACTCCCAGGCAGGGCTGTTCAGGAAAGTCGCCACAGCTTCTCCTGTCCCCCTCCTCCAGCAAAGAGCTCTAGCGGCTGAAAGAGGCAGCTTCAGTCTCAGCAGTGTTTGCTCAGATTCCACTGGGGCTCCGTGATGCGGTCTCGAGGGTATGAGGGGAGGGGCCCTGTGGATTGGGAGTTGGGGGCTGTGGCTCAGCCTTGGTTTTGCAGCCAGGGCCAATAAAAATCAACTGTTGTTTCTTTGCGGTCCTGTGCCACTTCTCTACCTTCTGCCCTGATGACTGGGCCCTGTTGCCAGCCAGCCGTGGGGAGCTCACTGCTTTCCCAGACAGGGCTGTTCATATATACAATAGAATACTACTCAGCCACTAAAAAAAAAAAATGAAATCCTACCATTTGCAATAACTTGGATGGACCTAAACATTATTATGCTGAGTGAAAAAAATCAGACAGAGAAAGATAAATACCATGTGATTTCACTTATAAGTGGAATCTAAGGAATAAAAAGAACAAACTGATCAAAACCAGAATCAAAAATATACTGGATAATTTGGTGACGGACAGAGGGGTGAGGATTGAGGGGCTGGGAGAATGGGGTGAAGGGTTAAAGAGTACAAATTAGGAGTTGATAGATGGTCATGGGGATGAGGAACATGGCATAGGGAATGCAGTTAGCATTAATATGTTGGTTAGGTAAGAGGCCAGGAAAGGGAGGGAGCAATTGGGGGGATCGTTTTATGAACTATATAGATATATAGATGTTTAATCAATGTACTGTATACTTGAAACTAATTAAAATAAATAAATAATTTTAATGGGATTGTTCTCTAAATTTCATTTTTATATTTTTTATTGCTGGTGAAAAAAAATACAACTGAATTTTCCCTTTCCAACCTGGATGTCTTTCTTTTTCTTGCCTAGTTGTCCTGGTTAGAATCTCCAGCAAAAAAGTTGAATGAAATGGTCAAAGTAGCCATCTCCCTGATCTTTGAGGGAAAATTTTCAGTCTTTCACCTTTAGTATGATGTTAGCTGTATTTTTTTAATAGATGTCCTTTGTCAGGCTGAGGAAGTTCCCTTTGATTCCTAGGTTATTGAATGTCTTTTATCATGAGGTGTTGAAATTTGTCAAATACTTTTTCTGTGTCTATTGAGATAATCATGTGGGTTCTTTCCATTACTCTATTAATATGATGTACCACAATGACTGACTTTTCTATGTTGAACCAACCTTAAATTCCTGGGCTATATCCCACTTGGACCATGATGTATAATTCTTTTTTATATGATGCTGAATTCAATTTGCTATTATTTTGTTAAGGGTGTTCATAAGGGATATTGGTCTGCAGTTTTCTTCTTTGATAAATGTGTTATCTTGATTTGGTATTAGCACAATACTGACCACACCGAACAAAATTTAAAATGTTCCCTTCTCTTCCATTTTTTGGAAGAATTTGTGAAGAATCAGCATTAACTCTTCTTTAAATGCCTGCTAAAAATCACCAGTGAAGCTATCTGGTCCTGACATATTTTTGGTGGGATTTAAAAAAGATTATTGATTCAATCTCTTTAATTTTATGGGTCTCTTTAGCTTTTCTATTTCTTCTTATCTTCAGTACTCTGTCTTTCTAGGAATTTGTTCATTTTAACTAGATTATCTAATTTATTGGCATATAAGAGTTCATGGTGACCCCTACGACACTTTTTATTTCTCTAAGATAGTAATATTCCCTTTTTCATTCTTGATTTTAGTAATTTGAATCTTATTTTTTCCTCAATTCACCTAAAGGTTTGTAAATTTTGTTAATCTTGAAGAACCAACTTTGGTTCTATTGATTTTTCTCTACTATTTTTCTATTCTCTATTTCATTTCTTTCTACTCTCATCTTTATGTTTTTCCTTCTGCTTGCTTTGCATTTATTTATTTATTTATTTATTTATTTATTTATTTATTTATTTATTTATGGTCAAGAGTTAGGTTGACTTGCAATAGTTCTTTTTAAATACAGGCATGTATAGCTATAAATTTCCCTCTAAGCATTGCTTTAATCACATCCCGTAAATTTTGTTATGCTGTGTTTTGTTTTAATTAATTTCAAAGTATTTTCTAGTTTGTCTTGTGATTTCTGCTTTAACTCATTGGTTGTTGAAAACGTATTGTTTTAGAGATCCAGGTAGAAGAGCCAAAGGGTGTCCCAGCTTGAATAGACCATGAACCCTGTCTGCTCTTCTCCTGACCCGTGCCCCCGTGTTAGTATCACATGGACTACAGAGTTGTTGGGTCACTGTTCCCTGATTCCGGCAGAAAAAGACTCAGTCTCCCATTTCAGCCCTTCCACCATTCCTTGAGCCTCCTAAGGACTCACTCACAGCACTCCTAGTTGCCAGGCATGTTGCTTTTTAAAAATCTTCGGAATGGACTCCATTTGGTTATTTCTTCCTTGCAGGGCCCCAAAGGCTAATTAAACGAATGTTTATGGTGTATGTGTGTGACACGGGGAGAATGTATCATTGCATTCCACATTTTGAATTTCTTAAATTTCCTTTTGTTATACATTTCTAATTTCATTTCATTGCAGTTGGAGAACATACTTTGTATGACCTAAATCCTTTAAAATTTACTGAGACTTGCTTACAGACTAATCTGTGGTCTACCTTGAAGAATGTCCAATGTGAACTTAAGAAGATGGGCATTCTATTATTGTTGGGTGAAGTGTTCTATAGATATGTTAGGTCTAGTAGTTGCTAATGTTGTTTGAGTCCTCTATCTCCTTATTGATCTTCTATTTAGATGATATATCCATTATTGAAGCTGAAGTACTTAAGTCTTCAATTATTATTATCAAATTGTCGATTTCTCCCTTCAACTCTGTTCTTTCATTTTGAGGCTCTGTATATGTAGGTGTATACATATTTATAATTGTTATATCTTCTTGAAAGATTGACCTTTTATCAATATATAATGTTCTTCTTTGTCTCTAGTAACAATTTTTTTCTAAAGTCTACTTTGTTTGATATTAGTATGGCCACTCAAGCTCTCTTTTGGTTATTATATGTATGGTATATATTTTTCATATATTTTTACTTTTAAATTATTTGTGACTTTAAATCTAAAGTGTTATATTCTATAGACAGTATATATTTGCATCATGTTGTTTTTTTTAATCCATTCTGCCATTATCTTCTTTTTGCCTAGAGTGTTTAATCTATTGACACTAATGCAATTACTATTAAGGCAGGATTTACATCTGTCATTTTATTACTTGTTTTCTTCATATCTTATGTATTTTTTGTTCCTCCATTACTAACTTCTTTTATGATAACTGGGTATTTTCTACTGTACTATTTTATTACCCTTGTCATTTCTTTTACTTTTAAAAAAATATCTATTTTCTTAGTGGTTGCCCAGGAGGTTACAATTAACATCTTAACTTGTAACAATCTTGTCCGGGTTACTATAAACTTAATTACAATAGTATGTAGAAACTTTGCTCCTATATAGCTCCATTCCCTCCCCTCAATCTTTTGTGCTGTTACCATGCAAATATTTATATACATTGTATGCCCATCAACAAAGATTTATAACTATTGCTAGCAATGAATTTTCTCATCCTTTATTTATCCGAGAATGTCTTAATTTTATCTTCATTTTAAAAGGACAATGTTGTTAGATACAGAAATCTTTGTTGACAGTTGTTGTCTTTCAGCATTTTGAATGTGTAATCCCACTACCTTTTGGCCTCCATCAATTCTGATGAAAAATAAGCTATTGTGCATGTATATGTGTGTGTACTTTCTTTCTATTGGTATCTCTATTTGGGGATACATCATCCTCACATTTTCCTTTAATTCTTTATACATGGTTTCCTTTAGTTATTTGAACATGTTTAAAATACCTGACTGAAGTGTTTGTCTATTAAATGTCCCACAAATGGGGTTCCTTAGGGACAGTTTCTATTGAGGTTGTCCTTCCTCTGTGTATGGGCCATATGTTTCTTTTTATTTACATCTTGGAACTTTTATTTTAAAAGCAGACATTTAAAATAATATAATGTAGCAAATCTAGAAATCAGAATCTCTTAATGTCTCCAGGATTTCTTATGGGTATTTTTGTTTTGTTTTATTTTTGCTACTGCTATTTGTTTAGTGGCTTTGATGAACAAAGTCTATATTCCTTGTTGTGTAGGGTCAGTGAAGTCTGCTCAGTTAGCTTAGTGGTCTTCTAATGATTGGACAGAGATATCCTTAAATGCCTGGAACCAATAAATCTTCTACTGTTTGCTGAGGGATCTGTGTATGTTGGGGCAGGACTTCAATACTCAGTCAGGCAGTTTATAACTCTGCTTAGCCTATACATCCTGCTTATACTGAGCCTCATGTCACTAGAGGTGAAGGATTAAGGTCTTCTCAGGTCTTTCCTATATATGCACATAGCCCTGGCCATATATATGGCCATCTAGAGTCCCAGAAATATGTCAGATCTTTCTGAAGCCTTCTATGAATATCTCATTCCCCAACTTTTCCTTTTAAGTTTCTACCATCTTAGGCTGCAATGAAGTTAAACAATTGCCATCGATTGTTTTTAACAAATCCCTCCAGATAAAAAGCTTTTCTTGTTGGGCAAGGTTCCAGTTAGGTCAATAAAGAAAGACAAGCCTCACAAGTGGAGTCTTCCAGAGAACCATCAGACAAGTCAAATAATGGCAATCCTTTTGGAACAGAACTTTGAGGGAGCTCCATCTTTATTCTACTCTCCCATGGCTACAAGTCTGCTCATTTCAATATTGTTTGTGTGTCCTCAGTTTTCCAGGCTACAGTGGAGCTGGAGAGTAAAAAAGGGAATAGATAAATTAAAACATGACCAAGCTTTCTGTTCTTACTGAGATTCAGCCATTTTTCTTAAATAAATGCTCTCTGGATTGGTATAGGCCTTCAGTTAATTTCCATAGTTCTGACAAAGCTGATTCTGACAGTTTTTGCCAATACTCTTGTTGCTTTTATGGAGAGGATTGTCCATCATTCTCACTGACATAACTCTTCATTTCCTTATTGATTTAGTCAATTCTTCTTAACTTGATTGGCTTTTCACCTTTCTTTATTCATAACTGTTTCCTCAGAATCTTTATATATCTTCTGGTGCACAACTTCTTTCTTCTTGGACCTAGAGTCACAGTGAACTTTTAGGAGATATTTCCATATCATTCTCTAATGTATTTTTTTTTATTTCTGTGATCATTTTCACTTCCAAAATACCCTCCCTTGTTATGGCAAACTCCAATTCATCCTTCATAACACAGTTCAACTGTCAACTCCTTTGTTAGCTCTTCATCATTCCATCTACCTGTTAGCCAAAGCACTCCCATATCTTCCCCAGAGCCCTCTTCACATGCATCTATTATAGCTAATATTTAATGTACTCTGTCCTAACTAAACTGTGAATCTTTGAGGAAAGGTACTGTACCTTATTCATCTTTGTATACCTAAAATCTAACACAGAAAAGGCAGTGAGGAGATGTTTTTTGAATGGATTCTCAGTAAAAAAAAAAAAAAAAGCACACCACTGATAGTAAGAACCAATCTCATTAAAGGCATTGAGCCCTCAGACATAAGCAAAAGCTGATGATCAAAAATAAATTTTATAATACAACGCTAATAGCAGAAGTATAATTAACAGAATAAATGGAAAACCATGTTCTTTTCATTTAACTAAGAAAATGTCACTTGGAATGAGATTTGTGAGAATGTCCTTCTGGAGCGCCCCACTGGTTCTCCACATCCCTGAGTTCCGTTTTAAATATATATATAAGACATATAGGTGTCTCATGCAGATAATTGAAACTCAAAGGAGAGGTCTTACTGGAAATAAAAATTTGAAAGTTATAACATCAAGATGGTATGAAATCTATGGCAACAGTTGAGATCACCTAAGAAAAAAATTCACAAAGAGAGAAGAGACAAGGGTTCACCTGAGTCCTAAGGAATTTCAACATTTAGGGATTAGGTAGAAGTGGAATAAACTAGGAAAGGATACTAAAAAAGAGCAGCCACTAAGGTGGGGGTGGGAAATAAGGAAGTTAGATGTTCTGAATGCTGCTGATAGAGCAAGTTCAATGAGCATAGAGAAATGCCCACTTAGTTTGTCCAACTGTGGGTAATGATTTTTGAAAAGAGCCATTTCAGTACAATTGAGAGGATGGTTCAGAAGCTAGACTATACTGTCTAAATGGAAAGTGAAAAAGACATTATGGGTAGACAATTATTTCCTGAAATGTTTTCTTCCCTTGGCTTTAAGGATACTACACTTCCCTGGTTCTCCAACCTACTTGGCTGCCTTTGTTTCAGTCACCTTTGTTGGGTTATCTTCTACTCACCTATAAATGTTGAAGTTCTTCAGAATTTAGGTCATCTAACTCTGCTCTTTCTCTCTTCCACATAATGGCTCCAGTTATCGCACGTAGGCCAACAACTTACAAATTTTACACTTTATCTCTGGCTCAGATTTCTTCTCTGAGCTCTAGACTTGTGTACTGCATTGCCTATTCAACATATCAAACATCATTAAACTCAACATTCTCCTTCCACAACTGTCTTTATTCCAGTGTTCCAGATTTTCTGCAAATTAGATCATTACCTTCTCAGTTGTTCAAGGTAGATACCTGGGAGTCATGCTTCACTTTTTTCTCCCCTTATGTACCACAACCAATCCAGTAGCCAATCCTATCCATTCTACCTACAAATATGTCTCACTTATTAGACTGCCTAGGGGCCAAGAATGTGAAGTTTCCTTATCTACATTATCTTTCTCATTAAGGTTCGCAAGTACCCAATAGGGTAGTTATTATTTCCACTTTAAAACTGAAGCTCAGAGAGTAAATGACAGAGAAAGAGAAGGATTTAACACTAAATATGCCTGATTCAAAACTGTGTCTGAGACCCCGACTTAATCCCTGTGAGGCCACATCTCTTCAGGGGTAAAATGACCTAGAATTTCTCATCTTTAGGCTGTTATGAAAATATAAAAATAAACTATAAAGTACATCTCCCTAGTACAGGATATGAATTCAATAAATGTTAAGTCCTTACACTCTTTTACTCCTCCCTTTATATTGTTTCTGCAGCCAGCCCAGGGTTGAGAGGATCACAGAGATGAACAAAGATTGCTTCATGCCTTCAAGAAGCAAATAATTTGTGGAGACAAAATAAACACGCACAAACAATGATATAAGATAGTAAAGAACTAAGCAATAAATTGCATGGCATAGGTTTCTTTAATAGAATTTCAGATAAAGAAAGGGCAGTTGGGGCATGGGGATGGGAGTGGGCTTTTAAAAACATATAGTAAGTATATTAGCAAAGAGGGTCATGATACTCAAAAAAAGATACTAATGTGGAAAGGAGAATAATATGCTTAGGCTCAGTAATAAGACCAACCTGATTTCAGCAAGAGGGGGGCATATTTTTTCCCACATCAAAATATTTTTACTACTAAGTTTCCTTGTTATAGTTTTAAGTTCCTAATGGAACAAAGAAAAATTTGAGTCCATTATTAAGACCAAATGTCCTGGAAGGCAGAGTCATCATTAAACTGCTACTTGCCTTCCCGGAAAAGAGAAACAAGCCCCAAACTCTGACCCACACGAGATAAAAATAACTCAGATGTCAGAGTGTGCTTTGAGAAAATATCACACTGTCAAATGGGTCTAATGACATCAATCACCTTTTCCTAGCTTGTATATCTCACTTGCAGCTTCTAAAACTGACAAACACCACCATGCCTATATCCAAAGTTTCCTTTGATAAAAACCCAAAGAGATGATCAACACAAATATGCCCACTATGTCTGGAGCTTGAATGAGGTTTTTATCTTCCAGAACCTGTTCAATGGACCGATTTGGCTTCCATGACAAAGAAACATGATACACAATTTGCTCCATCATCCCGTAGTGCTTCTGGACAATGACATCATAGAATATTAGAACTAGAAAGAAATTTAAAGATTACTTTGGTCTTATTTTACTAATAGAGATATACAGCCCAAATGGGGAAAAATGAGAAGTATAAAGGTCAAAGGAATCATGCAGGAGAGAAAGGGTTATCAGAATGGCCACAGACCCTAGAGGAGAGTCACATAGGGCCCCTGGTGAGAATAGTAATAATAAAAAAAGAAAGAAAGAAAGAAAGAAAACAGAAGAAAAGTATTATAAACTACTCTCAGAGTTCCAATGGCTCTTTGGAACTAATCGAGAAATCTAAAAAATTATCCAAAGTCACCTCAAACTCTGGCCCCCACAGTCCCTTCCCTCATTGCCTAAATTTTCCATGTGACCAATAAATAAACATTTATTCTACACCAACTGTGTAAAACACTTTGAAATATTGCAGGGTGTAGAACACCATAATATATGGAATACAGTCCCTTACCCCAAAAAGCCTACACACTGGCTAAGGACATAGGAAATAATATATGAGAAATAAAATAATATGAGTGGTCAAGGGATTCCAAATAAGTAGTATAGCTAATAAATGTTCTGAATTCAGAGGAGCTTGGAAAGAGTTCAATAGGTAGATAACTAGTGAGAAGATTTCATGGAAGTACTAGGACATGATTAGGATAAGAATTTGGCTAGAAAAGAAGATGGTGGAGACCCTTCAGGCCTGCCGGAAGCTGAGGACCTAAGTTTATAGATCTCATCATTGATGAAGAGGAGATATATTCAGAAGAATCACAATAAAAGATGAGATTGGAAGCAGCAGCAAATAAAAGGGTGGGGGGCAGTTAACCTCAGTTTCAAGATTCAGTTCTGTCAGCCACTAGTTGAGCAAGTTATGCAAGTTATATGACTTTGAGTAAGGTATGTAACTTCTATAGAAATGAGAATAACAATGCCTTTCACATAGAATTATTGTTAAGAATTATAAAGTAAACATGGATAAGCACCTAGAATAGCACCAGGGATATAACAGGTGGACAATAAGTAGCTGAGTATTTTTGTTGTTGTTAATTTTGTTTTAGTCTTTGCTTAAAAGTAGGTGTGGGAAGGGAAGTGCTGGATCAGGAAAACAGAGAAATGAGGATAAAGTGACTTAAGTTCTGGACATAAATAGATAAAGAAACAAGAGAGCTGGGAACAAATTTTCTATTCATGAAGTGGTAGAAATTTGATGAGAAAAAGGATTGGTCTAGACCTGTGGTTTTCAAACACAGCTCTGACTGGTTATATGGGAATCATCTGGAAAGCTTATTAAAACAAAAATCTAGGGTCCCAACACTGAGAGTCTGATTAAAGAGGAATTTCAGCAAAAGGGGTGCATATCTTTTTTTTTTTTTTTGAAGTTCTGCTTGGATTTCTGACACGCAGGAATAACTAATAACTTAACTTCTAGACTAGATAACACTTAAAGTACATTAAGTACATTCCAAACCTAAGAAACTCTGATTCAGGGTGAGCAATGAATTCTGAAGGTGTAAAGTACTATCCTTAAAATCCAAGTATTCAAAGATTCATGAAATTGAGGCCTAGGCCTATTACATACATGATTTTTTAGAAATTTTATATGATCATGTCATTCTGGACTAAAAAAAAAAAATCAAGTCAAGCTCTGCCTCGTTTCAAGGATCTTTACAACTTAGGTCCAGCCTACCCTTTTGAAGTCATCTTTTGCCATTTTTATTCTATGAAGCAAATCATAAACCATAACTTCTACCACTTAAAAATATGTACTTTCATGCTTCTGTACTTTTATGTATGCTATTCTCTCTGCCTGGAATAATCAGTCTCCTACTCATGCCAACTAAAGTCCCTTGTCTATCTGGAGAAATTTTACTCGACCTTTAAAGCCACACAGGTGTTATTCCTTCAGGTGTAACTATTTACTTCTTCCACTTTGTTCCCCACACCTCTCTACAAGCCTTCTCTCACTTATTATGGTTAACTGCTCTCATATCTGTAGTCCTTATGAAAATGAGCTCTTGGAAAGCAGTGATTGTGTCTTAGCTACCTCTTAAAAAAAGAAGAGCACATAGTATTTCCTACATTTGGATCTAAACCATAATTATCTTTAGAAATTGTATTTTAAAATATAGTGAGGAAAGTTTGAAATTGGTGCTCTGTTTAACAGTGAAGTTCATTTTTTTTTTCACTATTTCCTCATAGGTGACCCTCAAATTCTAAGAAGCCTCTGACATGATATCAGACATCCGAGAAGACTTAAAGATAGTATATTGGGTAAAGGGAAGACCCACCTTTTTAAAAAAGAAATTTCTTTAGCAAAAAATAATGACCGATCTATAGTAATTTGTCTTAATTACCAATTAGGGTGACATCGCCCTCTATTGATAGTTATACCTATTCTGTGTAATTATTTAATGACTTAGCCAAAGTTGTTCTGAAACTCACATACAGAAGTTTTTATTAGAAGGCTCAATGTTCCTTTTGCTATACCACATTTACCTCACAGCCTCCAAGTAAGGCTTTAAAGTAAATACTTCTGTAGGCTGCTGCCTTACATTTATTTGATAAACAAACCCTGTATTCCAGTAAACAGCCAAGAGAGATGTTAAGGGGCAAGATATAAAAGCTAGACCACTGTTAGTTCCCAGTAAGTCCTGAGGTTTCATTATCTTTACATTAGTAAATACCTAGCATAAATTATACCCCAAACCCAATATAAATGCAAAAAAAAGTTTCCCTATATTAAGTACAGAGTAAGAGCTCTGTGACAAATCAAAAAACCTACCTTCAAGTCCTAGCTCTTCTGCTTGTATTGGAAGTGATCTCAAGTTGCCTTCTCTGTCTAGTCACTTTCTCTTATTTTAAAATAAGGATATAATGTGAGCTATGAGGATCAAAACAGGTCTGATTATGAAGCTTTTTGAAAGAAATAAAGTGCTTCCTCAAAAAGAAGAAAGAAGCAAAGAACATTTATTACGTATTTTTATGTGCCAAGTGCTATGCTCAAAATTTATACATATATTATCTTACTTAATTCTCAGAACACCCCTAACAGGGGATAGAGATCATTTATGATAAAGCCATGGAAGTTTGGAGAAGTTAGATATCTTGCCAGGGTCTTATAACTCATAAAGAGAAGACAAGTTACTTTGCTTTTGGTTTTTGCATAGCAATCGAGAGAGAAAGAGAGAGAGAGAACAGATTTTTTTACCCCAAAACCCAGTCCTTTTCCTATTACATTACATTTTGCCTCTCAAAAAAGACTATAATAATCATACCTCCTTTCTCTCCATACTCCAACAGTTGAAATAATCAAATTTGCCCATACAGATCATAGCAAACAGTTTGGGAAACATTAACATTAAAAGCTATCACTCAGTATAAACTGTCAAAATATTTCAAAGAGAACATTAGGCAGAGCTGTCATCTACTCCTGACTCCATGCTCCTTAAATTGATGTATAGTGTCAAAAAGTACGTATCTCCATTGAATGAACATAGAGATTCTTCCTGAGGTACCAATTTTATACAATAATTTTTGGGAGGAAAGGTATTTCTAAAAATGCTACTTTTTCTGAGTATCTACTTGTAATAAATTCAATATAAAACTATAGATTTAAATGAAAGTCCTCTTCGATGTCTTCTGAAAATAAACTACGATAAACAGTTTATTACTGCAGACTTACCCCTTCTCTCTACCAAGATTATGAGGAGAAGAGAGAGGAAATAGTTTTATAATTTTCTTTTCTCTAAAATTAAAAGACAATGTCAATATTAAAACAAAGATATATTATGGAATAGAATTGTTAAAATGCACGAATTTGTCTTAATATAACATTTTAAATATACCTATCACTCAACTTGAACTAAACTGTCTAGTGCTATGCCATTCTTCTCTTCCACAAAACCTTAGGGTTCATCCTCCTCTGTTATTTGGGTTATCTGTGGAGGAAAAATTTAAAAAGCCCTACCTAGCTAGTCTGTTGGTGGCACAGCCAGGTAAATGCTATGACTTCGATTTGGTCAAGGTACAATAGGAGGTAAAGCTTCATTATCAGGCTCTTGGAGAGGAACATCCTGCTAATCCTGCTGTTATTCCAGGGGCTTCTTGCTCCATTTCCTTACTTTTAAGTTGCCAAGTCTCTGTTACTAAAACTTGAAAGTTGGTCCATCTCTCTTATTTCATAGCTGAAGATTCTAGGGCACACAGAAGTAAACTCAATAGTTTAAGGTTTTATTGGCAAAATGTTAGCAGAGCCAGAATTTAAGCTTGAGTATTCAGATTCTCAATTTAGTATTCTTTCTACTCCATGGTGTTATCTCTTTTTGGGGGCTGCTCTAAATTATGCTAACTCAAGTGTTGGTACAGGCATAGCTCGTTTTATTGTGCTTCCCTTTATTGGGCTTCACAGATACTGGGTTTTTACAACTTGAACATCGGTGCTGTTTTTTCCAACAGCATTTGTTCACTTTTTCTCTCTGAATCACATTTTGGTAGACCTTGCAATATTTCAAGCTTTATCATTATTATTATATTTGTGGTGATCTATGTTCAGTGATCTTTTTTTATTAATAATATTTTTTATTTTTCAGTTATAGTTGGCATACAATATTATATTAATTTCAGGTGTACAACACAGTGATTAGGCATCTATATAACTCACAAAGTGATCACTCCAATAAATATAGTGCTCCTCTGACACTCTACATAGTTATTTCAATATTTTTAGCTATATTCCTTATGCTACATTTTACAGATCTTTGATGTTATTATTGTAATTGTTTTGGGGTGCCACAAACTGCACCCATGCAGGATGACAAACTTAACTGATAAAATGGTGTGGGTGTCCTGACGGCTCCACCAATAGGCTGTTCCCCTATCTCTCTCCCTCTCCTTGGGCCTATTTCCTGAAACACAACAATATTGAAATTAAGCCAATTAATAACCCTACGACAGTCTTTAAGTGTTCAAGCGAATGGAAGATTCACATATCTCTCACTTTAAATCAAAAGCTAGAAATTGTTAAGCTTAGTGAGGAAAGCATGTCTAAAACCAAGATAGGCCAAAAGCTAGACCTGTTGTGCCAAATGGTCAAGTTGTACATGCAAAGGAAAAGTTCTTGAAGGAAATTAAAAGTTCTACTCCAGAGAACACAGTATTAAAAAAGTGGAACAGGCTTACTGCTGATAATAAGGAAGTTTTAGTGGTCTGGATAGTAGATGAAATCAGCTACATTATCTTAAGCCAAAGCCAAATCCAGAACAAGGCCCTACCTCCCTCCAATTCTATGAAGGCTGAGAGAAGTGAGGAAGCTGTAGGAACAAAGTTGGAAACGAGTAGAGGTTGGTTCATAAGGTTTAAGGAAAGAAACTGTCTCCATAACATAAAAGTACAAGGTAAAGCAGCCAGTGCTGATGTAGAAGCTGCAATAAGTTATTTAGAAGATATAGCTAAGATAATTAATGAAGGTGCCTACAATAAATAAATTTTCAATGTATATTGGAAAATGCTATCTAGGACTTTCATAGCTATAGAGGAGAAGTCAATGTCTGGCTTCAAAGCTTCAAAGGGCAGGCTGACTATTTTGTTAGGGGCAAATGCAGCTGGTACTTTATACTGAAGCCAATACTCATTTATCACTCCAAAAATCCTAGGGCTTTTAAGAATTATGCCCTTGAGATATTTATGCTGCCTGTGTCCTATAAATCAAACAACAGAGCCTGGGTGGCAGCACATCTGTTTACAATAATTTCCTAAATGTTTTAAGCACACTGTGGAGACCTACTGCTCAGAAAAAAATATTCCTTTCAAAATATTATTGCTTATTGACAATGCATCTTGTTGCTTAAGAGCTCTGCTAGAGATGTACAGTAAGATTAGTATTTTCATGCCTGCTAACACAACATCTATTCTGAAATCCATGGATCAGGAGTGATTTCTATTTTCAAGTCTTATTATTCAAGAAATACATGTCATGGAAAGACAACCTCCTGAATGGGAGAAGATATTTTCCAAAGATACATCTTGTAAGGGGTTAATATCCAAAATTTATAAAGAATTCATACAACACCAAAAAAAAAAAATCCAATTAAAAAATGGGCAAAGGGCCTGAATAGGCATTTCTCCAAAGAGGACATACAGATGGCCAATAGACATATAAAAAGATGCTCAAGGTCACTAATCATCAGAAAAATGCAAATTAAAACCACAATGAGACATCACTTCATACGTATCAGAATGGCTATCATTAATAAATTAAAAAACAAATGTTGGCGAGGATGTGGAGAAAAAGGAACCCTCATACGCTGTTGGTAGAACTGCAAATTGGTACAGCCACTATGGAAAACAGTTTGGAGGTTCCTCAAAAAGTCAAAAATAAAAATTAAAAATAGAAATATTTTATAACCCAGTAATTCCATTTTGCATATTTAGCCAAAGAAAATCAAAACACTAATTCAGAAAGATATGTGCACCCCTATATTCACTGCAGCACTATTTAAAATAGCCAAGTATAGAAGCAACTTAATTGCCCATCAATAACAACTGGATAAAGAAGTTTTGGTACATATGTACGACGTAATATTACTCAGCCATAAAAAATGCTTACTATTTCCAATAACATAGATGGACCTAGAGAGTATTATGCTAAGTAAAATCAGTCAAACAGAAAAACACAAATACAATATGATTTCATTTATATGTGGAATCTAAGGAAGAAAAACAAAACAAAAACAGACTTATAGATACAGAGAACAAACTGGTGATTGCTGTTTGGGAGGGCTGCGTGAAAAAGGTAAAGGAATTAAGAAGTACAAATTGTTAATTAGAAAACAGTCACAGGGATATAAAGTACAGCATAGGGAATATAGTCAATAGTATTGTAATAACTATGTATAGTGCCAGGTAGGTACTAGATTAATCAAGAGAGGATTATGACATAAAGTATATAAACGTCTAACCACTATGTTTTACACCTGAAGCTAATATAAAATAATATTGAATGTTAACTCTAATTGAAAAATAATAACAAAAAAAGAAATATTTTTTACAAGGCTACAGCTGCCATAGATATGATTCCTCTGATGGATCTAAGCAAAGTAAATTAAACACCTTTTGGAAAGGAGTCACCATTCTAGATGTCACTAAGAATATTAGTGATTCATGGTAAGGAGTTAAAATAGCAACATTAGCAGGCATATAAAGGAAGTTGATTCTAACCTTCATGGATGACTGAGGGAGTTTAAGACTTCAGTGGAAAAAGTAACTGCAGATGCAGTGGAAATAGCAAGAGAACTAGAATTAGAAGTGGAGCCTGAAGATGTGACTGAATTGTTGCAATCTCATGATAAAACTTTAACAGACGAGAAATTGCTTCTTATGGATGAGCTTCGCTGGGTAGAGTAATATTGCTTTTAGGTCCTTTTTTTTCATCACTTTGAATACTTTGCGCCAATCCCTTCTGGACTGCAGCTTTCTTTTGAGAAATTGGCTGACAGTCTTATCGGAGTTCCCTTCTCTAGGTAACTAATTGCTTTTCTCTTGCTGCTTTTAAGATTCTCTCTTTCTATCTAACCTTTAGTATTTTATCATGTGCCTTGGTGTGGGCCTCTTTGGGTGCATCTTGTTTGGAACTCTCTGAATTTCCTGGTATTGTATGTCTATTTCCTTCACCAGGTTAGGGAAGTTTTCCATCATTATTTCTTCAAATAGGTTTTCAATTCCTTGCTATCTCTTCTTTCTGGTACCCCTCCGATGCAAATGTTGGTACTCTTGATGTTGTCCCAGAGGCTTCTTAAACTATTCTCATTTTTTTGGATTCTTTTTTCTTGTTGCTGTTCTGATTGAGTATCCTCTGCTACCCCATCCTCTATATTGGTGATTCGATCCTCCGCTTCATGTACTCTGATGATTTCCTCTAATGTACTCTTCACCTCAGATATTATATTCTTCATCTCTGACTGGTTCCCTTTTATGTTTTCAATCTCCATTCTTATGCTTTTTATCTCTTTGTTAAAGTTCTCATTGAGTTCATCTACTTGTCCCCAAAGTTCATTGAGCATCCTTATTATCAGTGTTTTGAACTCTGCATGTAGTAGATTGCTTGACTCCATTTTGTCCTTTTTCTGGATCTTTGTTCTCTTCTTCCATGTGGCACATGCTTCTTTATCTCCTCATTTTGGCTGCCTCCCTGTATTTGTTTCTATGTATTTGGTAGGGCTCCTAAGTCTCCTGGTCTTGGGAGAGTAGCTTCATGTAATAGGTGTCTTATGGGGCCCAGTGGCATTGTTGATTTTATAACTCATAAGGATCAAGGGGCCCATCGAAGGGAAAAAGGTTGAGAATTAAATTTTCTCATCTCAAAGATATATGTCCCCTGGAGGCTAAGTCAGACTTCTAGGCAGAAATTTACTTTAAATGCTTTTGGTCTATTTCCTGGTAATAATAGCCTATAGTGCTTTCAAAGATAACTAGTGCCTATTAAATTCTCTAATCTAACTATCTCACATTATAGATAAAAATAAAAAATAACAGTAAGAAAATAAATAAATAATACTAGGCATCAGAAGTGACTACAGAGCTTATTAGGAGCAAAGGCAAAACTAAAACCCAGGACTCTTGAATCCAGCCCAGGATTTCCTTCCTTGTAATCCACTCACCTTCAGGGAACAGGCAACTCCTAGGATACCTTGTCTACCTTTCTGCACCCTCTACCACACCCCAACTATTTTCCCCTTTATCCCCCTAAACACATAATACCCTTAGGCTTCCTAGAAGTTGCTACAACACTATTCACCCAGAATTGTTGTAAAATTTATTATTCCCTCTAGTTTCTCATCAGATTCCCTGTCCAGAAGAAAACAACATGATCAACTAATTTGCATATGGTTTTATGCATTACACTTTCCAGAGGCACCTACAAGGTACAAGAAGATACCAATAAACAAAAAAGAATAAAATTAATATTCTGAAGGGCTCTTCAAAGAAAAAATGGATCCATGAATGGCATCAAGATATATAATTAGAATAATTAGAAGTGGCTAGATATTACAAGGAAACTTTTATTTCAACCTTATAAATAATATTCAAAGTGATCCAATGGATTATCTCAAGGAGTGAAAATAACTCCTGATTAATGAATAGTTTTAATTAAAACTTGGATGACTACCTAACATGGATGCTGTAAATAGGATTTTTGAATTATATAAATGAGGAGAGACATATCTGGATGAAGAACTGTCCCAGCATTCTCCTCTCCCCCATTCTAAGCTGTGAAAAACATTACATGGCCTCTAAGGATTTCTTGCTTCCTAGTATTAGTCATTTTCTTTTTAGTAGAATATTTGGCAGCATATGGGGATAAATTTTAGATGTCGTGGTAATTCTGCTAGGTAGACGAAAAGATTAGGTTTTCCTCGACCCCAGTGGGCTCCTGTTTCCAGATGGATTAAAACTAGCAGATGGCTGAGCTCTGCACCATCCTCACCAGAGACCACTGGGTAGAATAGATGATGGAGGGCCATCTTCAGTAGGAGCAGCAGCCCACACATAGGCTTTTTATGTTCAGGGAGAATCACGACATTCGCAGAGACAGAAGTTATAGGGACACACAAGTTCTAGGAACATTCAAACACAGTATTTTCTGAGTATTTTCCTAAGTTTGAAGGCTTTCCAAGTCTAAGGCAGATTTGTGGGAGGAAAAAAATAAACATTTTTATTGTCTTTAGCTCTCTGCTTGAGTTTTCCCATTCCTCATTGCCCCAGTTTTACCAGCCCAGGGTAAGAAGCTAAACTCAAACTTCAGTCTGAAAGATTTGTTAGCACCAGCGCCAAGAGCAGTGAGACTCTTAGTCTCAGGCATTCTAACTGAAAAATAAAATAGATTTGTCCAAATGACATAATTCAGAACAAAAGGAATGGTTAGACATTATAGGTAAGTAGACTTTTTACCTCAATATTATGAATAACTTTTTAACAATCAAAATAATCCAATAGATTCCCTCAAGGAACATAGATATAAGGGCTAAGCAGAATTTGAGATGAAAAGGTTCAAGTCCTTTACAAATAGATAATAAAAACAAAAAAAAATAGGAGACAAGTCAAATGTAACAGCACTAAGTCAAAACTCAGGTCTTCTGACTTCTAATCAAATGCCATTATCCTGTATAAAGAAGGACTAACACATGGAAAAAAATAAACTACAAGGTAACATATATCAAAGTACAATAAAAGTCTTAGAGTTGGATAGTAGCAATGAATATGTCTCCTCTAAAATTTCTTGTACAGGTTTTTATCCAATTTATTTGTAAATATTTTTTAGTAACAGGGTAATATTTACCTCCTAAGTTAACCTATTTACCTTCTGACAGCACTTTAGAAATGTTTTCTTAATACCATACTTTGCAGAAAAGAGTTAACATAGGAGGCTGAGACTGCTATCCTTGGAAAGGCCTGTCTACAAAGTAGGCCCTTCACTGGCGCCTAAGAACTTGGATTTCAGGAGGGTACCACCATTCCCAGAACTCACTGTGCCTAAACTGTACAAAAATGTTGTTTATGCAAAACACCTGCTTCTCTTCTAGAGGTCTGGAATTACACTATGTGCTAAGCAAGCAGAGGATGCCTATGTGATCAGTCCCCAGTAAAAACTTTGGGCACTGAGCCTCTCTAATCACAACTGGCTGCTGGAGAAATTAAGTACATCCTGTGTGACTCCACCAGAGCATTCTTGAAAGCTTGCATATAGTTTCCTCTGGACTTCACCCCATGTGCCTTTTCCCTTGGCTGATTTTGTTTTGTACCCTTTCATTGTAACAAATCTTAGCTTTATAACTATATGCTGAGTCCTGAGAATCCTCCTAGCAAATCATCAAACCTGGGGGTGGTCTTGGGGACCCCTGACACACATACTGAGCCTACTTTTGTCTTCCTACTGAGCCTAATTCTGTCTTCTTCAGTTTCTTCCAGTGGTCCTTCAGTTCTACACCTTAGAACAAATGCTAAAGTTAATGAAAACCAGTAAGCATATAAAGAAAGAATAGTGTGAGCTATAAGAAATCTCACTAGAGGAAATAATATGAGAGTTGGGCCTTGAAGGAAAAGTGGCATATAGATAGGTTGGAAAAAAAGATTAAAAATCAATTCATTTATATAGTCAGGCAAGTAGTTTGGACACAGAAAAAATCTGGTGGTTGGTGGAGGAGGGGCACGTGCAGTAGTAGAAGGATGGGTTAGATGGCTGCTGAGAAAAATACTTCTGAGATTCTCATTCTCTAACTTCCGAGCACTGTTAGAACTCGACTCATTAGAGAATTCTAACCCAGAAATATACAGAACGCACTCTTTGGATCTATTACAAAGGACTTATCACTATCTCAACTACCTTCTCAAGTATTCTTTCAGAACATTTGTGATTTGCATTAGTAACAACAACAACAAAAAGTAAATAAAGGGAAAGAGCTAAAAGCTCAAATACCTAAAATGAACAACCTAATAATACGCACTAAAATAAAGAATGCCAAAAAAGCAAATCATTTTTCAGCTACCTTTTCAGAAATGCAAAATATCTGGAACAATAAACAGCAGAAACCAACAGAAGATAATATCACATATTCCATTTTCCTTTCAAGTAGTTCTTTTTGTGATTTGATATTATAGGCACACTTATAGCATTGTATTAGAAAAGACAATTGTGTGCACAAATAAAAGGCAGCTTTTCACTTGCTTATTCAAAGAGCATTTATCAGGTATTCATATGCCAAGCACTGCCAGGCTAACAGTGCAGATTAACCTTTGACTAAATGTTTCTGTTTGGTGTCTAAAAATTCATGAAGTCTAAAATCCAGATGTGATAAATCCTCTCATCAGTGAAAATATACTAATTGGTGATGCTATTTATTTTCTTCATACTTCTTAACAATTTAATTATCATTCCTCTAAACTATCAGTCTTCAAATTCTTAGAGTTCAACATTTTTCTTCCACCATAATTAGGACAGCGAATATCCTAAAATATTCTATTCAAAGTTTGATTAAAAGTGTGGTCAGGCTTAGAGTTATTTTTACATGAATTTTCCTGGGAGTGATTCCATCTCAACTGAGTTGCCGGCATCAAACTCAATGCTTAATGTTACTTCCTAAACTAACTAGTTCTGTAGACTAGATCATGAAAGAAAGACTGTAGTGAGATTGTACACTGTTTGCAATCCTGCAGTTAAGTAGCAAAATTAATCAGAAAAAAAGTCAGAGTGGAAACTGTAACTCTACTCCCAACATTTCTCCCTCTGTCAAATTTTATTCCATTGGTGAGCAGCTGGTTCTGCCTTCCCTCAACACCTCTTTCTCCTCTGTCTTAACCATCTGTTTAAAACCACACAACTTCCCAGGTCACAGTTAATTTTGATCAACCTTATTCCTCTAAACCATCTATCACTACACAGACATTTGACATTATAATCTTAATAACCCTGGGCTATAAAGAGTGATCCTGGTTTGTTTCCAGAACAGAGTAATGGGAGGCTCGAGGACTCTTTAATGAAACAGATGTGTCAAAATACACTTCTACTACTAAGAAACAGTTACTTAACATTTCTTAGGCTTGGTAGAAAATAATACCTATCTAATAGGATTGCTGTGAGGACTAATACAGGTAAAACACTTGGCATAGTGTCTGATACCTAAACTATTAGCATTATTCTTTTGAAATTATTTTTTTCTTCATCCTTGCTTTCCAGGATGATCATGTTACCATAATAAAAAATTAGTACACATGGTCTGATTTAAAAAAAACAACAACAACAACTATTATTTCTAGGTTCAAAATGCAACCCAGGAAACATGTTTTAATGCCAAACCGGGATTTTGCCTAACATGTTCATGGCTCATGGGAACAAGAAACTACTGGAAATCAGCCCTCATAATATTCAAGAAATATACACAATCGTACTTAGTCCAGGCACTTATCACCTCACACTGGCATTACTTCATTAGTCTCTTTACTAACCTGCTTTTTCCCACTTCTAAAGGCAGCATAGCATAATAAGAAAAGCATGAATTTCAGAGTAACTCAGACAAGTATTCTAGTCCTGGCTCCAAAACTAACTAGCTATGTGACCTGAGCTTGTTACTCTACCCTTCTATACCTCAACATCCTCATCTATAAATGGGAATAATAACAGTAGCTACCTCACAGAATTGTTGTAAGAATTAAATTAATTAATACATGTTCTAAAGTAACTACTCTAGAAACACTGGTTATTAATATTACCAGCTTTGTGCTCTTTAAAGACAATAACTGACTAACTCATTGTTTTAAAAATCTCACATGTGACCTTACGAATAAGTCATTATACACGCTTTTCTTAATAAATGAATAATTTTTAAAAGAATCTATCTACTCCTAATGAGATTTCAGAAATGGAGAGCATCTCTTTAAATCACTAGTCAAGTACAGAAGAAAATAATTCTTAGTATATAGAAATTTGTTGTCAGGGAAAATAAAAGAATATATTTTCAAATGACCCAGAAGATTAATTTTTTTAAAATAAAACTGCAATGCTAAGGAAAAAATCTCAGACGCATCCACAGATAAATGAGGACTACAGGTTATTTCACTCTTCTACTATAATGGTATAATGGCAGCACATCGTTCCTTCATAACCCTCCATCTGTGTTAGGTAGATAAAAACCCATAGAACAAATTAATTGATATCATGTTAAATTTACCCACAGTAATTTTCCTTTAAATAGAATAACAGATTTATCATTAGATTATCTAAGCATTTAATGTAAAAGCTTTTTCTTGTGACCTCAATTCTACTTCTTTGAAGAAGATGAAGATGTTATAACAATAACCTGTGTGACAACCTTAAGCTAATTCAGAGATCAAGTGATGCATAAAAAGCTTCTGGACTAAAAATAAGACCTGGGTTTTAATCTGATATTATCAACCATATCTATAGGAACATGAGCAAATCACTTTATCAAAGTCTCACTTTCCTCATGTATCGAATTGAGAAAGCATTATCTAATCTTTACATTGTTGTGAGGAGAATGGAATGACAGTATGTATTTACTAAGTTATGAAGTATTAAACAGACATGTAATAATATAATTAATTTAAAATTAGCAAAGCTGGGAAGTAAAGTGTCGTCTTAAAGTTCTTTTGATAACAAGAAATCCACTGTAAATTATATAACAGGAAAAGGAAAACTTCTTGTAAAGATATAGGAATATCTCAGAGAACTCAAGAGCTAAGCTTCTTAAGGAACTAGAATCAGAAACTACAATCCAAAGTTTCTCTCTCTCATCCTTGGCTTTTCTCTGCTTCAAACTAGTGTCTCTCAGGCCCAATTTCTGGTTTCCAGGGATTAACCCGATTCGGTTCCCTTACGCATCCTGGTCCAATCAACTGAGTAGAAGGGATAGGAGGAGTTCTCAAAATAAGGAGAGTATCATGAACCGGGCAAACACCTCAATTTTTCCTACCACAGGCAAATGAGAAATACTTTTAATATTAAACCCTGAGTGCAAGAACTTATATACATTTTCTTCCAGATCACAAAGTGTGACCAAAGTGGGTAAAAGCAGAGGAAATCTAAGCATGTTTAAAGGCAAATTAAAGGTCATGTAATATAATGTAATGCAAGCACTTTAAAGGTACAAACTTCTAGTTATAAAATCATGTGATATACAGCATAGTAACGATTGTTAATAATACTGTATTGCATATTTGTAAGTTGCTAAAAGATTTTAAAAGTTCTCATCACACAAAAATATTTGTAACTAGGTATGGTAAAGATGTTAACTAGCTTATTGTGGTGATTGTTTCACAATATATACAAATATCTAACCATTAAACTGTATACCTGAAACTAATATAATGTTATATGTCGATTATATTGCAATTTAAAAACACATTTAAAGGAAAATTATTTACATAATTAACTTAAGCCTAATGGAGACCTCTTACATCTTGAGAACTAGAAGAGATTAATCCAATTTAAAGTTTAGGCCTCTGAATATTAAGCAATCCTGAGCCTTGTCCTACCCGACTACTTGCCCACCTTCCAACACACAAACTATATTCCATACTATTGAACTACTTATGTTCCCCAAATAATGTGTTTTCATGCCTTTACACCTTTGTACATGTTGCTTCCCTCTACTTATTCATTTGACAAATATTACTTGAGCCCCTATCGTCCAAACATCATTTTAAACACTACGTAAGCCCTTAATGGAGTTTACATTCTGGTAGAGAAAGAATAAATAAGTAAACAAATAATTACTAATACTGATAAGCACTATAAAGGAAAGAGCTTTGCCAAGCATAGGTAGTGTAAGATTACTTATAGGGAGAATAGAAAGAGAGGATGAGAAAGCCAGGATCACATGACAATTTAACAAAGTCAAGAGAAATTCAGGAGAGTGCCTTTCTTCCTAACTGGTCCCTGTTGCCCCTCCCTTCCTTCATCTGGCCCCTAAATATTAATGGCCTGGTCCTAAATAAGAAAATATATTTAGAGAAGTCTTACTTCTAGTCTGTCTTGTCCTCCATGATCTCCAACAACCATATTCCCTGCAGTTAATAATTTTTATTAATTTTCATTGATCTTTCCAGTGTTTCTTTTTGAAAACATTAATAAATGAATAGATAGTCATACTTATCCTGTTTCTTAAATGAAAGTACACTGTACATATCATTTTGTATCTTGCTTTTTGCACTTATATCTGGGAAATAAGTCCCCATTCCTTTTTATGGTTGGTATAGCATACTGCCATGTGAATGTATCAATAATGGACATATGGACTTTGTTCTCAATTTGTAAGTATTAGAAATACTATGAACTTGGATGATGATGCCTAACTGAGAACCAAAAATGAAAGAAATGCACAGGCAGACACTGAAACTGACGCTCCTGTATAAAGCCAATATGCAAAGTAATAATAATAACAATGACTATTTTGAATATAAAAGCAAATAAAATATACAAACTAGACAATAATAACACATAAAATGAAAAACAGTATGAGATTAAGATTGTGGAATTGCTCTAGAGGAGGAGAAAGAAATTGATTGAAATTAGACTTTAAGCAACTATACTTTATAATTTTAAGAATTCACTAAATGAATACAAACAGAATATATAACTTCCAAACTAATAAACAGAGAAAAGCAGGGAGGAAAAAACTTGCAATCTGGTAGGAGGCAGGGAAAACTGATGAATAGTAAAAGTAGGGTAGTGAGCATAATACAAACAGTAGAAATTAATCCAACATATCAGTAATCTTAATAAATGTAAATTTTCAAGTTAAAACTATCATATTGTTTTTTTAATCCATGTATATGTTGTTCATAAAAGACACACCTAAAATATATAAACATGGAAAGACTGAATGTAAAGGAATATGAAAAGATATCAGACTAAATATTACACAAAACTATATATCCAATAAACAGAACTAAAGGAAATCAGCACTGATGAAGAAATAATGAAGATCATAATATATAACTAAGAGTAGCAATCTAGAAAGAAAATGTAACTACTTGGAAATATGTTTGGCCCTAATTCACAGCTTCCAAATATATGAAGCACATCGACAGATTGCAAGGAAAAACTGACAAATCTACAATTGAAGTGACAGAATTTAACAAATCTAAGTAATTAATAAATCAAGAAAGAAATTAGTAAGTTCATGAATATTTGTATAATAATTAGTAAGCTTGATCCGAGAAATGGTTCAAATGCCAACAATTAAAGAATATATATTCTTCTTAAGCATACATGAAACCAGTCATAAAAAATGATTTATCTAAATAAGGCTTTAAAGCCTCAACAAACTTCAAAGACTCAATCTCTGGTTCCAATGCACTAAATTAGAAATCAATAACAAAACTATTTTTTAATATTCTGTCTTTTAATTAAAGTTGACAGAATGAACACAAGTATTTATCTCTGTACCTCCAGAAATCCAACTACAGTAAATGTAAAGGGTTGCTTTATTTTTGGTTTTCTTTTTAAGGTATAAATATCCAAGAGGATAAAAGAAGGAATGACAGCTACAAAACTATGGACAACAGAAAACACAAGCAGGAATAGTAACTGATAGCAAACTTGAGAAAGCTGAATCTTAAGCTGGGAGTGGGAAAAGCAGAGAAGCAGTCTGGTTTATTCCATGGAAACTCCTAAAGACCAGGTCTTTGGGCGTGACATTACAGGTAAAGGCAAGTATATCAATCAAGTATTAAGAAGCAGTTGGGCCTCTATATCCTCCACTATTACACTTAGTTCAGTAATAAATTCTCCTGGCCCTCCTTAATCCAGGCAGAAAACTAGTTTGTTCTCTAGAGAGGTTAATAAAGTTTTTTTTTTGCCTGGGGCCACTAGGCACATTTGAAGCTAGGGATACACAACTGAAAACAGGGTGGATTAAAGGAAAGTTTATTTTTCAACTGTTGAGAAACTCCGGCCCATGCCATACAGAAATTCTGGAATTCTGGAAGCCATGATTACATTCTCCCAAGAAGAGGAGTGAAAGACTCTTCTGGGCTGTTCAAGAAAAAAATAAACAAACAAGATACTGACATCTTGATTAAGTCCAGCTAAATTACCCTACAGAGAGGCCCACAGTAGATAAGCTCTACCCAAACCCACAGAGCTTTGAATCAGCCTTTAGTGTCCCGTCTTTAGACTTGAGTAGAGAGTTGAGAATAACATACATGTTAGTAGACACTATAAAGTGAAATACAGAGATCAACCCATGAACAAATCAAAAAGCAACCTAGAGAAACAGAGACTACAAAGGGAAATGAAATATTTAAAGACTGTTACTAATACCATTAGGAAGATGATGAATCCAAGACAAACAGGATGAAAATGGAATAAGAGAAAAATAAAGAGTTCCTGGAAGCTGAATATATTTATAGAAGCCCAAAAATAAACCTTAATATTGCTGACCCACCAATTTTTGACAAGGGTGCTAAAACAAGTCAATAGAGGAAAAAGAGTATTTCTAACAAATGGTGCTGGAACAACCGTACATCCATGTACAAAAGAATGAATTTGAACTAGATAGAGTGTGTGGGTTGCAGCCCATCAGTTCTCCTGGAAAGCAGATTTCTATTATGGAGAAGGCTCTAGGTATACTCCATAATGATTAGTCTTCTTCTCTTCTTGCCAGAATCAAGATGGGATTTTTCTTGGATCTCAGCTTTGACTTTCTGGATTTGCCAGCCTCTCCATATTTGGGGGTAGCAATCTTAGTTCTCCAATAAGAAAACTTATTTGTTACTGATTTCTTACTGTTCAAGAGGTTACTGATTTTAATTCTGTTCAGCTATTTCTTGTGTAAGAATGGGAGTAATTCTAAACTCTTTACATGTCATAGTTGATACCTGCTGCTTGCATTTTTATCCTTATAGTTTAATCAATTGCTATCTTAAGGAATCACTTGGGATGCATGTAACCAAGGAGGTAGATTTAGATATGCCTCAGTGGTAGGATCCAGCTCTTGGTCAAATACTAAGGCTCCCTCATCCAACGTGGGGCTCAAGTATTGTCATTAGAGGATGGTTTTCCAAGATGAGAAAGTAGTTGGAACCAGCATGAAATTGGAATGAGAAGGGATTCTCAGGACCTTGGTCGGGGTGGGATCATAAAGATGAGTGCTCCATTTATGACACTCCAACAAAATATTTTGATTAGGTCAGGAAAAGCAAAATTATCAAATAAATCTCCAGCAGCCATGCTCCTTCCTGTTTCAGCATTACCTTCATATTTCCTTCCACAATGCTTTTATCTTGACTTATTCACTGGGTACACTTTGATAAGTAGAGCTTAATTGCTATCAGAAGGACTGATACTAGAATAAGTGGAAATAATAGAGGTAAATTGTGCATCATTACAAGGAACAGTCTGCTTCAGGAGAGTTTCCTGCCACTGGCATATCTAAACATAGAGGGAACAATTAGTTGTCAGAAAAAGAAGTAAATTACTATTATCTTCTACCACACAACATACAAAGGTTAATGACTGGAATAACTGACACATTCTGGAAAAAAATTCTGAGTCTTGATTCCTTTTTTAGTCTTAAACCACATACACAAAGCATAACAGCATATCTTAATTTAATGTCTTTGATTATGCAGCTGGGAATCATTCAGAAATCATTTACTATAATTAAAGGGATCATTAACTTGTTGGAAAGAAAAATGTACTTATGCTGTCAAGATCTCCAACTTCCATTTGAAATCTATTATTTCAAAAACACGCAAACGGTCTACCAAATCAACCTCCAGATGGCCTACTGATGTCTACATATCCTTATAGACGTTATAAATATGAAATTTAAACAAGTAAAGAAATAAATAGAGAAAAATTCTAGGCACATGCACTTGTTTAAAAATGCAGAGATTCTAATTCAGAAGGGTTGGGTGGGACCTATGGAGCATGTTTTTTTTTGGAGGGGGAGTGGAATATACTTCTAAAGTAAACATCTAGATGATTTTGATGTAAGTAGTCAGAGTACTACACTTTGAAAAACTATGCTCTACAATGATCTAAATAAAGAATATGTTTTAAGCATATTTATATACATATATTAGTTTTAATACTCTTAAAATTATAGAACCAACTCAATTTATATACTTCGTTTAAGTATTTTCATATTTTTATAAAATCTTTTTATAAAATTGATTGTCTCATAGTTATCATAAAAGTATGCCAAGAAAGTGGAAAAACAGAAAGACAGAGTAGAAAAGGTCAGTTCCCTAAAAATTAAGAGTACAAAAAAGTTATCAATAGATAAAATGCTAAGAGAAATAAATCTAAGTCAAAATTGAAACAATAAATATAAAAACAACTTTCAAACTGCAGGTAATAGAAGAAAATTAGATTTCAGGTGTTGAGCGTGCAATAGAATACAAGAATGGAAAATTATACTCTTGTACACCTGAAAATTATATGTTATTAACCAATGTTGCCCCAATACATTTAATTTTAAAAACAAAATAAAACTACAGCCAAAGAACCTACAGATATGTTTAACACAAGTTCATACAGCATTCAAGACTAAGCTCAACACCACATAAAATAGTAAAAATAAAATCCTTCCCTGTATCAGGTATTTTTTTCAATTAAAGTTGACTTTCAATAATATTTTGTATTAGTTTTGGGTGTACAGCATAGTGGTTAGACATTTATATAATTTATGAAGCGATCCTCCCAATTAGTCTAATATCCACCCAGCACTACAGTTATTACAATATTATTGACTATTATCCTGTTATTTCCATATGTTTAAGATTATTCTCGTACTGCTCAGCTGATGAACAATATTTGGAACTCATTTCAAATATCTTTGTTTATGTTTCACTAGAAAAACAATTCCCCTAAAAACAGGAGATTTGAATATATCACCTCATTTTCATATCTAATGTTATGTCTTAGAACTATCATTTTTTTCTGCTAGAATGAGTAATACCACTGGTCTTTTAAAGTAGATCAGTTGGGGGAAGAGAATTTAATACACATGTTTCCATAGAATTAATATACACAAAGCACATAGCTTTTCAGAAGGATGACTAACTGAAGGATAGATACTATAGACACTTAATTTACAAAGAAATTAGTATACTACCTACACTACTACTTTCCAATATCAGCCAATGAGAAAAGTAGGAGTCTGCTTTGGAACCCCAACAGATTTGGGCTTGAATAGCTACCTACACTGCTACTCATTACTATGAGTAAGTTATTTAACCTCTATGAGATTCAGTAAAAGTTAATTTTGAATATTAAGATAACATCTGTGAAATGCCCTAGCACAGAGCCTAGCATAGAGTAGTTTTCAAAAAAGGTTTTTCTAAATATATAAAACTCCCTTCTCTTATCTGCCCACTAATCCTCTTGTTCATTAGTTTGGACCACAGAAGGCATTCTTTTCTAGAACCTTTATGATGAAAATAAAAATACAAGAATACAGAAACAAAGATAGAGAAAACTGTATCGTTTAATGAGTTTAATGAGCTGTTATAAGCTCATGTATCTATTCACTATCTAGATTAAGAAACAAGTTTTTGCTTGCCACCCCAGCAGCTCCCCCCCAGGACCCTATGTCAACTTTAAACCTCCTCCTTTCCCTCAAAAGTAACCTCCATCTTGACTTTTACAGCGATCACTTCCTTCTATTTGCACTCAAGTGCACATTCTTAGACACTATAGTTTAGAGCTGCCCATTTAAAAAATAAAACAAAACAAAATGAAACACTGTATGCATCTTCTAAATCTCTTTTAATCCACAGGCTTCCTTCCCCCGTCATCTGTTTCTTTTCCTTATGGTTTAGCTCTTGAAGAACCTAAAGCATTTGACCCAAATGCAGAATTTTCCACAAGGAAGATCAGCATGTTCCTCAGCTCTTTGCATTTCCTACAAATTGGCAGCTGGATCCAGAAGCTTGATTAGACTCATGCTAGGTCTCTTTATGTTCTTGTATCAGGAAATCATAATGTCTGCTTATCTCTCTTTTTGTGATGTTAATAGCTGTTGATGTCCAATGCCTACATAAGTTAATTTGCTAGGAGTTGCAAAATGGTAATACTCTAATTTTGTCATTTTTATGAAAAATTTAATTGTTTCTATGTTCAGCAACCAATAAATAGATAACAAAGTTCAAAGAGGAATACCATTTATAATAGCATCAAAAGAACCACCAAACACCCAGAATAAAGGCAATGAAATATGTGAAGGACTTCTACAAAGAAAAACCACAAAATGATATTGAGAGAATTTACAAAAACATCAAATAAATGGTGGGATATATCATGTTTATGAACTAGAATATTCATAATTGCAATGATGTCATTACTCCCAAAGTCAATCCACATAGTCAATACAAAATCCCAGCAGGTCTTTACTGTGTGCATGGAAACCCATTCTTTTCTATGCAATTTTTTCTTTTAAGTTTATTCTCTTCATTTTCTAACCTCATAAAATGAAGGTTATTCTTTTTAAAGTTTATTTATCTAATGTATTTAAAATGTAGATTTCCTTAAAAACTCTACCCTTGCTTTATCTCTCAAATATTATCATGTAATGTTTTCATTATCATTCAGTTCTAGGTACTTTAAACTTGCATTATTGGAGGCAGGAAAAAATGGCATAGATGATAGAGGCTTTGTTCATCCCTCTTGCGACCAAATCAGAAACTTGGAGCAAACAACAAGCAAAGTAGCCTAGGATCTAGACAAACAGAAGCACTACAACTAGGGAGAGAAATAATTAATCAACCTGCAGTGTAGAAGATAAGAGGGGGTGAAGACACAAGGCTGCCCAGTCCCCAGTGGCTGAGAGGTACAGTGATTGTGGCAGTGGCAGCCAATAGCCAGCAACTTCAGACACCTCTTAGAGGGGCCATGTCTGTGAATGAACTTTCAAGGTGATGGATGCTTGCTCTGAGCACCAGGGCCAGGTCAACTGCACAGAGGGCACCAGGGACTTACAGGGGGACACTGAGTTGTCAGAGTGAGGACCTGAGGCAAAGCTCTCTCGGGCGGAAGTGCTAGCAATATACATTGTCCCTCTGTTGAGACCTCCCTTCTCCCAGTGTGCAGACACAGTGCAGCCAGAGCTGAGACATCATCAAACTGGATAACAGAGGTCCCTCAGCCCAGAGGATTCCCTGAAACTCCACCTCCCCCAATTCACAGCCATGCCCAAGCCACATCCTCAGTGAGTCCTGTGCTCCTTGCTGAGCAGTTCCAAGACTCGTGCTGGTCACAGCTGGCCTTGGTTTTTAGTCTGATTTCTTGAGGCAACTATAAGCACAGCATCTGTGGATTGCTTGCCAAATCTTAACAGGTGGCCTCAGAGGAACACAGGCTGGGGCTAATCTTGGCCTGCAGCTGAACCCCTCTCAGGACTGTGCCATTGGACACCTACTACACAAAGCCACACTCACAAGACCAAAAGACTTAGGACCTTTGCTTAGTACATAGAAACAGACCCAGAAAGGCAGTCAAAATGGGAAGACAAAGAAGCAGAAACTATATGAAAGAATAGAACAGGGATCCAGGAATAATGGAGTCAAGCAATCTAACAGATGCAGAGTTCAAAACACTGGTTATAAAGATGCTCAGTGAACTTAGGGGAAGAGTAGATGAACTCAGTAAGAACTTTAACAAAGAGATAAAAAACATAAATATGAAGTGCAAATTATAAAAGGGAACCAGTCAGAAATGAAGAACATTATCTGAGATGAAGAGCACAGTAGAGGGAATTAACAGAGTGGATGAAGAAGAGGATCGAACCACTGATAAAGAGGATGGGGAAGCCAAGGACACCCAATCAGAACAGCAAGAAAAAAGAAGCCAAGACTATAATAATAATTTAAGGAGCCTATGGGATTCAATTGAATGTCAAAACATCCGGGTCACAGGAGTACCCAAAAGGGAACAAGAAGTCGAAGAGCTGTTTGAAGAAATAATGATGGAAAACTTCCTTCACCAGGTGAAGGAAATAGACACACAACCCCAGGAAGCTCAGAGAGTCCCAAAAACCAGGAACCCAAAGAGGCCCACACCAAGACACATTATAATTAAAATGCCAAAGGTTAAATGCAAAGAGAATATTAAAAGCAGCAAGAGAAAAGCAGTTAGTTACCAACAAGGGAGCACCCATAAGACTAGCAGCTGATTTCTCAAAAGAAACTTTGCAGGACAGAAGGGATTGGCACAAAATAGTCAACGTGATGAAAATCCAGCATCTACAACCAAGAATACTTTATCCAGCAAAGCTATCATTTAGAGTCGAAGGACAGATAAAGAGCTTCCTAGACAAAACTAAACTAGAGGAATTCATCAATACCAAGCCAGTATTACAGGAAATGTTAGAGAGACTTCTTTTGGAAGAAAAAATGTGTATCAAAAACATGAATAAAGACTGGTAATAACTACATTCCTATCAATGAGTACCTCAAGTGGAAAAGAATTAAGTGCTCCAACCAAAAGATAAGTGGCTAAATGGATAAGAAAACAAAACCCCTACACGTGCTGCCTCCAAAAGACTCACTTCAGAGTTAAAGACACACACAGACTAAAAGAAAGAGTGTGGAAAAGATATTGCCTTGATGGACCTAGAGGGTATCATGCTGAATGAAGTAAATCATGTAAAGAAAGACAAATACCACATGATTTCACATAGATGTGGAATCTAAAGAACAAAGTAAACAATAACAACAAAAATGGAGGCAAACTCATAGATACAGAGACTATTTTGAGGGCTATCGGATAGGAAGGGTGTTGGGGTGATGGATTAAGAAGTACAAAGATGTAAGTCAGATAGAGAAAGACAAATACCACTATTTCATGTAGATGTGAAATCTAAAGAACAAAATAAACAACAACAACAAAAGTGGAGTATATTTTGAGGGCTATCAGATGGGAAGGGCATTAGGGTGATGGTGAAAAAGGGCAAAGGGATTAAGAAGTACAAATGGATAGTAACAAAACAGACATGGAGATATAAAGAGCAGCATAAGAAAAATAGTTAATAATGTTGTAATAAATATGTAAAGGGGA
Source organism: Rousettus aegyptiacus (assembly GCF_014176215.1). Classification (NCBI taxonomy): domain Eukaryota; kingdom Metazoa; phylum Chordata; class Mammalia; order Chiroptera; family Pteropodidae; genus Rousettus; species Rousettus aegyptiacus. The sequence continues at coordinate 121,625,140 of NW_023416307.1, read as the reverse complement.
AGAGAGGTACTATGCTGTACAACTGAAACTAATATTGTATGCCAACTATAATTGAAAAAAAAACTCATTGAATTGTACAATGCAAAAAAAGTATTTTGAATTTAAAAAAACTTGCATTAATTATTTAGCAGTGTTTTTAAAATTTCAAACTTCATGGGAATTTTAAAAATTTATCTTCTAATTTCATTGTGTTATATCAAAGATCATTTTTATATCTGTTTTAAAATTTTTTGATGTGTTCTCTGACATGTTCATATCAATTTTTATAAATGTTTCATGTATATTTGAGGAAAATGTGTACTCTTAAATTGTAAGATATAAAAATCTACATATCTAAAAGATAAAGCTTTTAAATTTTTAATTCTGCCTTCTTGACTCATCCATATTAAACTTTCAATAGTACTGTAAGATGCTGGAAGACATAAGTAATAATTTTTTAAATTTGGATAAAAATCTTCAACCTAGAATTCTATATTCTGCTAAGCTGTAAACCAAATGTATGAGTAGAATAACATTTTTTAACATGCAATGTTCTCAGAAGATTCATCTCTTAGGCACCCTTTCTTGAAAAACTCCTGGAAGCTGTACTACTGTAGAATAAGAGAGTAAAGCAAAGCAAAAAAGAAAAATTGGAATCCAGGAAATAGTAGCTACTCCCCAGGAGAACAGGAAAATAAAGTCCCAAGATTCAATAGGCCTGCACAGGATACAGTACAGATTGAAACAGAATAGAGGTTTCTGAGATGGAGATTTCCAAACAGGAGATGGGAGAGGGAAAACTTGGTAGATCTTTTAGACATTGTTAGTAATTGATTGTATTAGACATATTCCTTGCTCCTTATCAGAGTCTCATGACTTTACTTGTTCTGTCTTCAGCTGCCATCATAATGATTCTTGCATAGGCTCAAATAGTTCGACCTCCTGCTACATACGCTGAGTCTCTGGCTACTATGACAACTTGCAGATTCAGATGAAGTATCACACTACAGAAGGTACTATCTTGCTCCCCCCAGAATTGCCAAACACATCTGATGATGCAACTAGGAAGATGGGGAGGGGGGGTTATTCTTCATGGGGCAAATTTTAACCAATGGGAGACAAATAGAACCCTGGAGGTCAACAGATAAAATCTCTTTCCCTCTTTCCGATGGACTATTCTGACAATTTTTAGTACAGCCTATACAAAAATGTCCTGAGTGTGTGAGTGGATGAATCTGCCAAATGACCAGCTATTATCACTTCAAGGCTTGTTATGAAGCAGTGGTCAGTGCAGCAATGCACCACCTTGCATTTGCTTCCCATTCTCCCCAACTCACTTCCCTCTACCCTCATTCTTGCTGTCCTGGGTTTGCTCCTCCCAATAAAGGATTAGCATTAGTGCCTGCTCAAGCTCTGCTAACTAAGGAACATGGATCAAGTCATAGGTGTATGATGGACTCTGAGGAAACACTATAAAAATGTTAAATTTAGGTTTGTAAAAATATTCAAAGAAAAATATCAGAATACTATTCACTCCAAGGGGAAAAAAAAACTTATATAAGATAAGCATTGTAATCATAGCACAATATATCACCTACCTCTGTAGAAAACAATATTTACATAATTATAATAATGTAAACAGTGATCATTTATATCAGTACGAATTATGGAATAATTAAATTTGATGGATGGAGAGTAAAGGAGAATTAGAACTAAATTTATCTCTACCAGGTAATGAGAAAAAAGTATCATTCAATCAAAATCCCAACTCTAAAGTAATTCAGTGTGTGATTTTGTGTAAGTTGTCTAATTTGCCTTTGTCTCAGTCTTTTCATTTGTCAAATGGAAATAACCCTGCCATGCCTTTTGCAGCAGAGTTGTTGTAAAGGCAAAATGAAATAATGTGTGGAAGTATACTGAAAAACATAAAGGTCACCTTTCAGAAAAGGTATGGGAACCATCAGCAAATTCAAAGGCAGAATTTTGGGGACAAAGGAAAAGAAGTAGGATATGAGTCCAAATCTCCTAACCTATCACTTCCTTGAACTTTTGAAAGCTAAACTACAGGACAAATGTATGGATTTCAAGAATGTTATGATCCTTTGGCATTTAAAAAGTCTCTTTTCCTTAGGAAGGAGGAAGACACGACCAGGTCTGGCTCCTATGGGTAATCTTGATTAAAACAACCTCCTAACTGTTTTCCTGCCTCTATTCTCTCTTCCTACCAATCTCTCTATCTTAATATGCCTAACCTAATTCTTTATCATGCTATCCATAGATCAGGGACCTAAAATGGCTCCAAATTTCTCAATTTAGGTTCTACTTTTTCCCTATAAGTTTGTATTAGTTTCTTTCTGATCCATCCAGATTTTTACTTTCCTTGCCTTCTTCCAACAGTTAACAATTACTTTTAACATGTGATTAAATTCTACTCTATCTTTACAAATATTGACTCTTTCAGGCACTGAATGAATTCTGAAGAACAGAAAACATGTCTTTTACTTCTCCTGAGTGCTAAGCACAGTTCTAATCAGGTGGCAGGTATTAAAGACAAAATAATAATAATAATTAAAAATAAATGGAAAAGATTACTTACTTAACCTCTTTAAGCTTCTAGTTTCTCTGTAATATATGGATAACATCTTACAGAGATACTGTGAGACTTTTAAAAATCATATACATATGAGAGAGTCTAGTACAAAGTCTAGAATGCAGTTAGCACTCAATAAATGTTTGCTAAGTCTAAATACTAAAACGAGGATAATATTCATTTCATATGATGGGCATGAGGTTTAAATAAAAATGTTTCAGCATACTTTGAAACCAAAACAAGTTGTCAAAAGCAAAGAATTATCATCACTAAAAAGTACAACATAAACAAACAGAATGGAAGAGGAAACTACCAGGGAGCCAACTCAAAAGCAGTACCCCAAACAGGAAACACATAGTGGATTTAATAAGATACCTGGCCTCTGAAGAGCTTATTTCTTGGGGAAGCTGAATGAATACCTGATAGTTTTTGCCTGAAGAGGTGAGAGCCTAATGCCTCACACACAAACCTTAAAGCAGATGCTGTTGCAAAGTGTGCTTCAAAGTACATTCTTTGCAACGGACTCATTTAAGGAATATTCCTTCTGGTCCAGAGAAGATCTTTGGTAAGCCATTTCCAAGTGGGATGATGCAGTAACAGTCTGAGTGCTCAGTTTCAGAGCCCCTAGATCCACTTAATGTTGGAGAGTACCTCAGAACTAAAAGTACTCCAAAGAACAAAAGAAGTAGACCTTAGGATCTCTAACACCTTTCAGTTCTGACATTTGAGGATTTATTTGTACTAAGAAAACTTACTGGGGCAGCAGAAATGTGAGGAACAGACAACCACCACCCAAAACTAGAAGGCCAGCAGTAGCTCTAGAGGAGAAATTCTCAGTCCCTATGCCCCTGTCAGAGGTGCAGACCAGTGTAGCAACCCATCTCTCAGCACAATATCCTCTGTCTGTGTTCCTATAATAAAGAATATTCTCCACTGAAAGTCACCAAGAGAACTGTAAGAAATTGACACTATAGATCCCGTTGCCACATTCCTGTTAATCCAGAAAGCTATATATATATTTTTTTTGCTAAAGTATTATGTAGGACTTATTCTTTTATACTCAGAATCTGAACTGCTTTTATTGAGAAGACACAATCAATCAAAGATAAGTAGGTCCGTCATCACACACAAAGTATTGGCCTGAGACTCAAAAGACTTGGATTCTTGTCCAGACTTTTCTAATGACTTGCTGTACTCCTTTTCACAAGGCGCTTATTCTTTTCCTATTCTCCTTCTGGATCTCTGTTTTCTCTATATTTAAAATTAAGAAGTTAGATGAAATGATCCCAAAGGTCTTTTTAAGTCTACAAACCTATGAAATCATTATAAACTGAAGCCATCACTATCAAGGAATCTACACTAAATAAAGGGAGTAATTTAAAGATCTGCTAACATTCAAAAATTCTTGCAGAGAATTATAATCAATCATTAACAGATTGATGTGCAGGTCTAGCACCTGCTTGGAGCTATCCACGGTACTGATTCCGTTTTTGCCTGGCATGTGCTCTTCTACTCCTCTGGAAGTAATCTTGTTTAGAAATTTATCAACCACCCAGGTATAGATGTGGCACAAATATATGCATTGTCCAATGGATATACAAATTAACAAAACAGAAGAATGTCATAACAGAAAAAACTACAGGACTGAAAAACAAAAATGATTCAAAACATGGTTTTCATTCATCACTTATTAACCACTTCAGAGGAAGTACTGTATTACTTCCTATGTAACCCCCAAGCCATCTATATCACTCTGGTACAAGACTAGAACCTAGATCTCTCAACCTTCAATCTAGTGTTCTTTCCACAATCTCTCTCTGCTTCTCTTTTGAGGCCCAGTGTTAAATTTCCCAAAGTTATACTAAACCAGTAAGAATTCATACAGCCTTACTTACCATACACCTAGCACAATGGCCTAGCATACCTTAAGTGTTCAATAAATATTTCTGAATGAATAAATATGGGATTATGAGGATTTCTAAACTTCAAGTGCCTCTAGTTTCACCATGTCTCATCTGCAAATTCATAAGAACCTGATAATACCATCTTATACAGAACTCAAAAGACTGACACACGAGCTTCCAGAGCTGCATCTGCATGCAACTGCAAAATTAATAAACCAACTAACATAATGACTAAAAGTAGACACTAGTGTGTTGCTGGCTGCAATTTCATTATAGTGATTATTGACAGGGGTATAAAATTGGACAAACTTGGATTCGAACCCCAGCTATCACTTGAGCTATATGACTTGGGCATTTTATTTACCTTTCCTAAGCCTTACTTGACTCATTTGTAAAATGCGGGAAAAATAGTATATATTTTCATAAGACTGCTGAGAGAATTAAATGAAATAATATATTAAAACACTAAGTAGGCACTCCTTATACTATCTTATTTACTGTGTAACTGGCACAATGTGTGGCACACAATTAGTGCTCAGTGTTACCGTCTTTATGAGTCACTGGATTCTATAACTAAAATGAAGACTATGTGAAAAACTGTCTCAAAAGAATTCAAAGAATTTTGTATTTAAAAAAAATGAAATCACATGTTATCCCTTTGGTTTCCTCATTTAAAAAAAAAGCATAGAGAGGCTAAATCTTTCACCAGGTAAGAGGGGTGGTCATGGAAAATGCTAAGTCCACTAGAGACAAATAATGGGCATTTTGCTGCAGGTCAGAAGCAAAGGTTGTAATATACAAAGTATATCACTGGTAGAGGGTCTCACCATAAAATACCAAGGAAACTAAAATACTCTCACACTAGAGTTATTTGCTAATTTATTGAATCACCTTAACGCTGAACATCTCAGAGCAAAAAAGCATATTAATAGCTCTCTTCAAAATAAAGAGAATATTCACATGCTGCCTCCTTAATACCTACAACAACCAACTGAGAAAAGCATCAGACTTTTTTCTTCTATTTTACAAATAAAAGCAATCTGTGTCTGAAATTCTCCAGATGATTCTGATGCACATTAAAGTTTGAGAACCACAGTCCCCCTTTCATTGGTCCCCTCCTATCCTCTTTTGCTTCTCTATTCAACTTGGATTCCATAATCCAGTTTCCACTCCTATTTCAATAACCTAAATTTCCTTTCCTTTTCATCATTCCCACCTCATAAGACCTCAAAAACCTTTCTCAAGCTCAAGTATCCACTTTCTTCAAATAGGTCCCCAGGTTGCTGACACATGCCAGTAAACACACACACACACACACACACACACACACACACACACACAATAGGGAGACTGGCACCTCAACAAAGCCATCAACTGTCAATAAATCATGTGCTTGGTCAAAAGACAATGGTGATTTTAAATCTTTTTATTCCATTCAAATAGTGCACCTTCTCCCCTGTCCTCCTTGTTCTCAGTAGATGACCTCACCTCCTACTTAACAAAGAAAATAGAATCCACCAAATGGATACATCCTCAACTTCCCACAATCCAATACACACAACTTTCTGTATCTTTATCCATATTTTCCATCCCTTCTGTTAAAATAATAAACAAGGCGGCTCTCCTCTTACTTAAGACTAAAACCACCTGTGCGCTGGACCTCATTTCCTCTTTCTCTTGAAGTAGACTCATTATCAATTATTTGGCTCTCTCCATATTCTTCACCATTTCTTTAGGTTAATTACAGCACATAATTGGTACCTTAGTATATACGATGAAATACCATGCAGTCATAAAAAAAGAATAAGATAGTTCTGTCTGTCTTCTTATGGAACAGTTATAGAATACAATATGCTTTCTGCAATTCAAACCTATATGCCCAATTCCCCATAGTCATCCTCTACTTGGATGTCTCATAGACACTTCAAATACAACATGTCTAAAATAACTCCCATCATCTAAAATCTGTTCCTTTAGACTCCTCCTTCAGGCTCCTCATCTCAGTAAACAGACCCCCCCCCATCCACCCAGGTGTCCAATCAGAAATTAGCTGACATACTTAGCTACCTCCCCCTCCTTCATTTCCCATCTAATCAATCATCAAGTCCTAACAATCTTATCTGTTAAATATTTCTTAATTATTCCACCTCTCTGCATCTCCACTGCCACTATATTTGTCCAAGCCACCATCATCTTACCTAGGTTTCCAAAATAGCCTTTTTAATGATTTTCCAGCATCTATATTTCCCTCCTCCAATCCAGTCTCCACTAGATTGCAGCCCAGCAGTCACTTCAAAACGAATATTTAATTATGGCTCTCTTGTACCAACACTGTTATAGTTTCCTATTTTTCTCAGAATAAAATGCAAAATCCTTAGCAAAGGCTATAAGCCTGTGCATGATCTAACTTCTGTTTAGTCTCATTTCACATGACTCTCCACCTCTCTACATTACAGTCACAAAGTTATGTATTTCTTCAAACTAACTATACTCTCTTCCTTTCAGGAACTTCAGAAATGTTCTTTCTTCTGGAATGTTGTTCTCCTCACTTGCCAACTCCAATTCATCCTTCAGGTCTCAATTTAAATGTAATATCCTCAATGAAATTTTTTCCAACCCCTCAGATTTGATGAAGCCAATTTTAATCCCCCCACACACAATTTACCAGATATTCATTCATTTATCCATGCAATAAATTTTTATTGAACACCTAAACTATACTGATTGCTGTGCTAGTTGCAGAGAATATAACTGAACAATACTGACAGTCTCTTCCTTAACTAAACATATCCTAATGGAAAATATAATCATTAACAAATAATTATTTAATTACAGTTGCAATAAATACTATTAAGGAGAAGTACAGGGTGCTTTGAGAATGAATGAATGTCTGGTAAATGGGGGAAGGAAGAAATTCAAATCCAGGTCTTCCGACTCCAATGTCTATGCTTTTCCCCCCACTATACTATGCTGTAAATTCAAGCTTCATTTTTATTTCTAAGCATAACTGATTTAACTTGTTTTCTTCTTAACTCCAGCAGATTCAAATTCTGCGTAGTTCTTTCCTGTGTCTCTGGGAGGCGGTCCTAAGCTCACCACCACTCAGCCTGGCAGTACTCCAACTACACAGGGTCCATAAATCGGCTCACTATGGACAGTGTTCTGGGAGTGAGACAGGGACTATGGAGAGTAAATGATATAAGAAATAGTTATAATACAGTGCAGGGCTATGTACAGAGGACTATGAGTACACAAAAAATGGAAAGATTAATTTTGTCTGGGGCAATAACATAAGTTAAAATATTCTGTAAAGTGTAAAATATAACTCAAATGATTGTTATTAGTAGTGACAGTAGTGTACTGGTCTCTCTAAGCAACAGAATCCTTCAAGGACAAATACACATATATATAATACATATATATACACACACACATATATATATATTCAAATAGAAAAATGTTATAGCCATCCACTTACATAACCCAGAAAAAAACTGAAATATATTTCTCCTCGTTCGTGCTCTGTATCTGATTTTAACTCATCTTACATTTTACAAACAAAATTCTTACTCGCAGTGAAGGAAAATTATGTATTTTACTTTTTATCTACTCTTATTGCATCAGAAAAATCTTAAAAGCCTGATGATTCTAATTTATTATAATCACATCTCAGTCATTAAGTTATCACTGAAGTTAAGAAAAACACTAAAATACTAAATGCAGTAAATTCCATTTAAATTCATTTTTAGCATAAAATTTGTATCACTACAGGTATATCCCCCTAGTGGTGATATAGTGGAATGACACCATTGAAAGGGAAAAAGGCTTTAGATTACAAAACATCTAGAGACCCCAGGCTGGGAACTTCTGAATCACAGAATATTTAAGGCATATAATCAGATTTTTAATTATTCTGGCTCTGCCACTTCTTGGCTGCATGACCTAGAGTACATTTACTAACTTTTTCAATCTTCAATCACCTCATTCATAAAATAAGAACAGTAATTATACCCATCTCATACGGTAATTATAAGAAGTAATATATGTAAAGAGATTAGCACAGTGTATAGTATACAACTAGTACTCAGTAAATGTTTGTTATATTATCTCATTCATCTCTAAGGTCTTATGAATTCTATAAACCAAATGCCACAGAGCATAATAAAATATAGAAAATCTATATTATAGATATTGTTCTTATTTCCCAATAGCAGGAATATGCTGTAACTCACAACAAGAAGCACAACCAGGTAGATTTATAGTTAAAAGGGATGCCAGCTGCTCATCTAGAAATTTCAGTGTCTCCACACACTTCTATAAATCTAGATGATCATGACCCAAGATTAAAGAGGACTCCTCCTATTTTGAGGAGTCCTAATGTTTAAACGAATGTCTTCATCACATTCCAAACATCTCAAACCCATTCACCTAGTCCTTTTCTCTAAATAGAAAATAGTTGCTTAGAATTATTTTGATTAGAGAGCAAAATAATTTTAGACAGTAATTTTTCAGTCTTATTTCTAGAACCCTTTATTTTTCCACAAGGATCTTATTTCAACCTTTTCAATATCCTAATTACTCAGGCAGTAGGAAAGACAAAATGATATACTATATTCTATCAGGAATTTGAACAAATTAGACTTATAGAAGAATTCCCATTCTTTTTTGCTTTTGCTCATGCTGGTCATGCTCATGCCTTTGCTCTCCTCTCCGCATCTAAACCCTATCTTAAAATAATAAGTAAGTAAGTAAGTAAGTAAATAAGTAAGTAAGTAAATATCCTACCTATCTTAATGTCCAAATTACACTTCTCATTCCACCATATGACTGTGTGAGTTGAGCGAGAGAGCTACCAGCATCAGCATACTAAGAAAGGAAACTATAAATCAAAGGCTAAAAAATTTGGCCAAGTTTACAGAGCTGGTGACAGTGCTATGATTTTATGAATCCACTGAAACGTCAGTGGTCAGATTTAACTATAGGAAAACATGATGACAATTTACCACCAAGAACATCTGGGTCACCAATCTGGATTATTCTGATTTTTAAAAATCCAATCTATTTCAAACACGTATGAAGATAGAAATAAATCTACCTCTTTAGCTTAGTGTATTTATTTTTAAAATAATAAAATAAAGGTTCAAAAGAACTTGTTTAGAGTCACTTTTTCAGTAAGGACTCTTACATTTGCAAGCATAAACTGGCAAAAATATAACTTACTAATTTACATATTTGAAAAGTCCAGGTTTTAAGTTCAATAGATTTTAGGAATTCAAAGAACCTGGTTGCTCTTCATCTCTGTTTTGGCTTCACTCGCAGGCAGAACTTCTCCTGAGGACTCCAGTCTTACATCTTCTCAGGTTCATATCCAATGTGAAAATACATATCTTCTCTAAAAAATTGGTCAAAATTCAGAGTCATAGATCCAAACTAAAATTAGTGCCCATTCCTAACTCCACCTCCATGATCAGAAGAATGTAATACTCTAATTAGCAAGACATGAATCACATCCCCATCCTTAGAGCCATAGGTGGGCTCTGTACAAAGCACAAGGCCTGATTTCTGAGCAGGACATGGCTCCCCAGAGGAAAATATGGGCACTGGCACTAAAAGAAAGTGAAATGAACTGGGGTGGGGGGCATAAAAACAACAAAAGTCCATTAAAAAAATATATAACTAGAGTCAGATCTGGGACCAGAACTTGCATTGCGACTGAATTCAGCATACTTTCTACAGTATGCTATCATACTATACTATACTATTCTTCCTGAAGGAAGAAACTATAAAAGAGGCTCTTAATCAGCTCTAAGCCTTGAATTAACTGAAGCTTAAAAACATGTTTTGCTTTGCTTCTTAAAAGCTCTTTTCATGAAAAGACATCTTCGCAAAACTTTCCAGGAAATAATTCTGCTCCATGTGGAGGGTTGCAGTATCACTTTTCAAGATAATCTTGGCCTTATGATCTACTTCCCATCTATACCTGGCAGGACCAGGCTTATAAAATAGAGGGTAACCTATAAGGTTGAATACTAGGGGAATCAAAGGTCCCCAACCCAGACCTCTACCTTACCACTTGTTAATATTTTTTAAAAGTCTACCACCAAATTCAATTGAATTTGGAAGGCTTATCAGGCTACCAGTTTTCTTAGGAAAATACAAACATCCTAGGAAGAAAAACATCTTTAATTTACTCAATCAAAATTAAATGAATGCGCAGCAAAAAGCTAATCATTTGGAGTATAAGAATGAGCAAGAAAAACCCTTCCGTTTGAGGAGTTTGCAGTTTGGGAGGCAGACATGTAATATGATTACAATGCCTGCACAAAAGAGCTATGCAAGACCTCTCATAAAGTGATTTGGAATAGAGCACAGCAATGACTTCAAAATATAATTGAGAGTCAGCAGACAACAAGGCCAGAAAGGGTGTTGGTATACCACAACGATAATGATGTCACTGAGAAGAAAGATGGGAAGAAACCAAAGTTGAATTTTGCCTTCCAAAGGTTGGCATTGGAACCTGGAAAGTGGGTAAGAGGAGAGGAAAATAAATTCAATTAATAATTACTTAGCAGATGTTATGAGTAAGGATTCCTAGTAGGCAATATGAAAAATGCAAAAATGAACAAGACAAGATTCTCATCCTCAAGAAGCCTACAGTATACCTGGGCAAATAAGAAATAGGCCGAAATCACATATAAAAGATAGAGTGTGATAAGTACAATAAAATTGAACTTGATAAAGCATTATGGAATTTCAGATGTGATAAAGAGATAGAGACAGAGAATATTAGGTAAAGAGGAATTTATAAAAGTTTCATGAAGAGATGTGAATATGTAAGAGGCAAGGAATAGGTAAGGATGTTGGGGGAGACAGATGCTGAAAGTTAATCCCAGAAGAAAAGTTGTGTGAGACTTCTGGCCTTCTCTTGACTAATCTACCTTTCACAGCTTTAACCAATCTAGTAGATACCAACCATCAAAATTCAGAGCCCAGTCACTTTGGGGGCCACGAAATAAATTCCTCATGTAATCAACAGAGGAAAGTATACAGCTAAAAACAGAATGATAGAATATTCTTAAAACATGAGCTTTCTATATTATCTTTCTGAGCCTTATCTTTCTGACCTGTAAAATAGGAATAAATAACCCCTACCCACATAAAGCTGTTGGGAGATAAAGTAAAATAACATATTAAAGTGCTTAGAATGTGCCTGGTATATAACTTTTATTAAATATTAATTTTTCTCCCCTCTGCATTAGTTTCCTAAGACTGTCATAATAAATTGCCACAACACAGTGGCTTAAAACATGTAAAATTTATTTTCTCAGAGTTTTGGAGGTTAGAATCTGAAAAAAAAGGTATTAGCAGTACTATATTCCCTCTGAAGTCTATAGTGGACCATTAGTTCCTTGCTTCCTCTACAAAAATTCTATTTCCCAAAAAGGTAATTCTGAGGTGCTGGGTGGACATGAATTTGGGGAGGGACACTATTCAACCCACTATACCTTCCTTCTTCGAATACATTTGAGTCTGAAACATCCACAACATCTTTAATAACTGTTTATTTCACAGGAAGACATTACCTTTTCATTGCATTCTCAGAATATTTCTATGGTATTGAATAACATATCTACAAATCCCTTAAGAAAAATTGAGATTTTAAGGCAACCTAAAGTAAGTTGGCATTTTCAAAAAACCCAAAAACTTGGGCTCCAGATCTGTCTCTGCCATTTTGCAACTGTGAGACTTTGGGAAAATTATACCAACTCTTTAAGATTCAATTTATTCATCTTTAAATGGGAATGTCATAAAATTTGAGGAAGAATTAAGTAAGATAATAAATGTGAAAATAAATGTGAAAGTATTTTGTGAACTCTAAAATAAAATACAATTAATAGGTATTATTTTCAAAAGTTTCAATGTTTAACTATTTAACAAATGTACTGATATATGTCAGGTGCCATCCTAACTATCGTGGGGAGATAGAAGGAAAAATGGTCCATAACTCCAAAAGGCTCACAGTCCAACACCAAAACAATTTACCACTAAATTATTTGGAAATTACTAGATATATTTGATAGGACAGAGAAGACAGTGGTCAATGCTAGCTTAAAGAAGGAAGAAATTGAGCTAAGTCTTAGGACAGATAGGTTTTAGCTTGAGAAGAAATGAATGAATACTGGAGAAGATAAGACATTAAGGCCAGATATAACAAATTTCAAAGCTATACAGTATCCCAAGACTTGATGAAGAGCAATGGAGGCACCTGAATGAAGACTGCCATGATGAAAGCAGAGTTTTAGAGAAAAAAAGCCTGGCAGCATTTACAGTCTAAATTGGCAGGAGAGAGACTAAAGGCAAAGTCACCAACTAAAAAGCTATGGCCCTAATCCAGAACATGTTCATATTCACTGGTTGCTAAAATCGTGACTAGCAGCAAGATCTGTAATTTCTGGAAAGCCACTTACTTCTTAGGCAATAATTCTCTTTCAGGTTTTTTTCTTTCCTGTGTTAAGCGCACTAAACCAATTACTAGACTATATAGAAGCTTCTATTTCATATTTCTCATAATCTCATGACAGAAAAGTATAGAGGACACATAAGCAATCCAATCTAATGTAAAAATCCTCAACATAGATTGGATGTCATCCATTGGAAATCACCTTTCTGTTTAAATACTTCAGCCTAAAAAATGCCCATTTCACCAAAGCCATCATCTCTGAAAACAACCAACGGCAAACATATCAGCTCCTTTCAGGTACACTTGATGGGCCCGAGTCCAGGGCAGCTTTTCATATGGGCAGCTAAGAGTTCACCACTGCTAGAGTAGAAGGAGGAATAACATAATCTTGCAGCTTTGACAGAGATTCATCCCATACCCAGGAGCGTCTGGCTGCAGGAAGGCAGGTCTGAGTCAATCTGTCAGGCGATGAAATCCTCACTCCATCTGCTCTGAGGGAGTTGTCTGCCAAGTTTGATGCCTGGACACATGTGCTCCCACTCCCACACCCACCACTTTCTCCTCTGAGAAGTAGAAACAAAATCTGTTTCAAAGCTTCATTTTTTTCTCCTATTTCCAAAGCCCAGCTCTAAGAAATTATCACCAATTATAGGTTATGAAAGAGAATAAAGAAGCACATATTTCCCTAACAACAAAAAAATGTGCAAGATGACCATAATATGACATATGTTAAGCAAAGTATGCTTGTTTTTTCCACTGGCAACACGTTAGTTGCTCACAAAGACTTGATTCCCTTCCTTTTTCCTCTACTTTTCTTTAGTCTTTTCCTTTTTTGAATGAAATATTGGATATATTTTTTAAATGTGATGTACATAGAAGTTATAAAGCTCATTAATAAAAAGAACACTCTCAGACCTACCATTGACTTTAAGAAACAGAACTCATAATGGTAAAAACTTACTATTAAAGCTGTCTACCAAACCCTCCTGCCTCACCCTGGCTTCCATGAGAAGTAGTCATGTATTGCATGTATAATGTCAACAATAGACCATATCTACAATGGTGGCCCTATAAGATTATAATGAAGCTAAAAAATTACTATTGCCTAGTGACACTGTAACTGTCATAACATCATAGCAAAATGTATTACTCATGTGTTCATGGTGATGCTGACACAAACAAGCCTACTATAACTACTATACTGCCAGTCATATAAAAATATAGTACATAATACAGTACAGTACATGATACCTGGTAATAATAATAAATGACTGTGGTACTGGTTTATGTATTTACTCTATTATACTTTGTATCATTATTTTAGAATATACTCTTTCCACTTATTAAAAAAAAAGTTTACTGTCTAAAAAAATATGCCATGTCATACCACCAGCAGCCTCACACATCTCATGCTTATCACATCTCTTGACTGCATCAATTTTTTCTTGTGCCTGATTTAATCTCATGTTGTTTTGTACAGTAACATGTTATATAGACTTGTTACCTAGGAACAATAGGCTATACCACATAGCCTAGGTGTGTAGTAGGCTATACCATCTAGGTTTGTGTAAGTGCATTCTATGATGTTCACACAACAAAGCTACCTAACAATGCATTTCTCAGAATGCATCCCCATTTTTAAGTGGTGCACAACTGTAATTGCTATGCAAAAATTTTTTTTTACTATTTTTAATCTCCTATTCAGCAGAACTATATTAATTTGTTAATCCAAAGATCTCCTACCTCATACTTTTCCACTCCAAACTCCATTTTCAACACCTTTTCTGTCTGCAACCACACACACGCCAGGCCATCTCTCATCAAATTCTAATTATTTTTAGGAAGCTGAATCCCAATGAAATCATTTCATTATAATCATCAAGTATTATGTACTATATGTGGTTGTATATATATACTTATATAAGACTAGCAGCTGAAAAAACAAAAAAAGAAAAACTACCTAGTACACAGTAGACAATTAAGTGACGGCAACCTAGCACAAAGTTTAGATAAGATAATGTATGTAAGGCCTTTAACATGGTGGTAGCAAAGAGTAGTTGGCGAAATAATATAAGGCACCTTCCCATTCTCTCCACATAATGTCAAAAGATCTACTAAACACTTTGTGAAAAGCCTTAGCTATAAAAAAAAATGCTATCAAACCAAATATAGTAATAATATATAAAAAAGATTATGTACCATGAATAAGATGTATCCCATGAATGCAAGGTTGGTTCAACATATGAATATCAGTCAATGTAATATACCATGTTACTAAAAAAAAGGACAAAAACCACATGAGCATGTACAAGGAAAACCAAAAAACTATTGAAAAAAATAAAATAAAAACAAATGGAAAGAAACTGAGATGTCATCAAACTGGATAACAGAGGTCCCTCTGCCCAGAGTTTCCTGAAACTCTGCCTCCCACAACTCATGGCCCCGTCCAAGCCACATCCGTTGTGTCCTGGGTGAATCCACGGCTCTTTACTGAGCCAACTCCAAGACCCACACTGGTGGCAGCTGGCCTCAGTTTCTGTGATGACCTCTTGAGGCAACTGTAAGCACAGCATCTGTGGATTGCTTGCCAAATCTTAACAGGTGGCCTCGGAGGGACACAGGCTAATCTTGGCCTGCAGCTGAACCCCTCTCAGGACTGTGCCATTAGACACCTACTACACAAAGCCACACTCACAAGACCAAAAGACTTAGGACCTTTGCTTAGTACATAGAAACAGACCCAGAAAGGCAGTCAAAATGGGAAGACAAAGAAGCAGAAACTATATGAAAGAACGGAACAGGGATCCAGGAATAATGGAGTCAAGCAATCTAACAGATACAGAGTTCAAAACACTGGTTATAAAGATGCTCAGTGAACTTAGGGGAAGAGTAGATGAACTCAGTAAGAACTTTAACAAAGAGATAAAAAACATAAATATGAAGTGCAAATTACAAAAGGGAACCAGTCAGAAATGAAGAACATTATCTGAGATGAAGAGCACAGTAGAGGGAATTAACAGAGTGGATGAAGAAGAGGATCGAACCACTGATAAAGAGGATGGGGAAGCCAAGGACACCCAATCAGAACAGCAAGAAAAAAGAAGCCAAGACTATAACAATAATTTAAGGAGCCTATGGGATTCAATTGAATGTCAAAACATCCGGGTCACAGGAGTACCCAAAAGGGAACAAGAAGTCGAAGAGCTGTTTGAAGAAATAATGATGGAAAACTTCCTTCACCAGGTGAAGGAAATAGACACACAACCCCAGGAAGCTCAGAGAGTCCCAAAAACCAGGAACCCAAAGAGGCCCACACCAAGACACATTATAATTAAAATGCCAAAGGTTAAATGCAAAGAGAATATTAAAAGCAGCAAGAGAAAAGCAGTTAGTTACCAACAAGGGAGCACTCATAAGACTAGCAGCTGATTTCTCAAAAGAAACTTTGCAGGACAGAAGGGATTGGCACAAAATAGTCAACGTGATGAAAATCCAGCATCTACAACCAAGAATACTTTATCCAGCAAAGCTATCATTTAGAGTCGAAGGACAGATAAAGAGCTTCCTAGACAAAACTAAACTAGAGGAATTCATCAATACCAAGCCAGTATTACAGGAAATGTTAGAGAGACTTCTTTTGGAAGAAAAAATGTGTATCAAAAACATGAATAAAGACTGGTAATAACTACATTCCTATCAATGAGTACCTCAAGTGGAAAAGAATTAAGTGCTCCAACCAAAAGATAAGTGGCTAAATGGATAAGAAAACAAAACCCCTACACGTGCTGCCTCCAAGAGACTCACTTCAGAGTTAAAGACACACACAGACTAAAAGAAAGAATGAGGAAAATATATTGCCTCGATGGACCTAGAGGGTATCACCCTGAATGAAGTAAATCATATAAAGAAAGACAAATACCACATGATTTCACATAGATGTGGAATCTAAAGAACAAATTAAACAATAACAACAAAAATGGAGGCAAACTCATAGATACAGAGATTATTTTGAGGGCTATCAGATAGGAATGGCGTTGGGGTGATGGATTGAGAAGTACAAACGGATAGTTACAAAATAGACATGGAGATATAAAATGTAGCATAAGAAAAATAGTTAATTATGTAATAAATATGTAAAGGGGAAGAGAGGTACTAGATTTGGTGGGGTGATCACTTTGTGAGTTACATACATGTCTAATCACTATGCTGTACAACTGAAACTAATATATTGTTGTATGCCAACTATAATTGAAAAAAAAATTCATTTAATTGTACAAGGTAAATATAAGCTACTAATTATCTATTATATTTCAATAAAACTGTGGGAAAAAAATAAAGTAATAAAATTCCATAAAAAACAGCTAAGTACTAATACATTTAACAATGTGGATAAACCTTGAAAGCATTATGTTAAGTGAAAGAAGCCAGGCATAGAAGAAAAGGCCACGTATTGTATAATTCCATTTATATGTAATGTCTAGCACAGGTAAATCCAAAAAGACAAAAAATAGATGAATGATTGCCTGGGGTTGTGGAAAAGGAATGTAGAAAATGACAGCTGATGGGTATAGGGTTTCTTTCTGGAGTGATGAAGATATTCTGGAAGTAGGTAGTGGTGATGGTTACCCGGTTTCGTGAATATACTATCACCAATGAACTGTACACTTTAAAAAAGATAAATTTTATGGTATGAAAATTATATCCCCATTTTTCAAAAAAAGCCCAGCTACATTTCTTTCCAATCTCTCCCACTACTCTGCCTCACACTTGGAATTTATCTTAACTCACCACTGGCCACAGCATAATATTTCATTTCCAAAGTGAGGAAAGTACTAGAATTACTTATAACTCTTTATACTTTATGAAAGTTACTCTTCTGATCAAGTGTCGATTCTATAAAACCTCTTTTCTGACCTTAATGCCTGAAGTCCTCTCCCTAAACTTTTGTCATTGAACAACAAAATTGCTAAGACTCTAATAGCACAATTATTCTAATTTCAGAGTCATGAACTGGAAAAAAAACACATGGATTTTGAATTCAGACAGACAAAGATTCTAATCCTCATTTAGCACTTTCTAGTTGTATGTAACTTCAGAGAAATTACCAACCCACATGCTCATATGTAAAATGGCAATAACGTCTCTTTGGAAATATAAGGATTCAGTGAGATAATGTATGTAAAGTGCTTGGTCATAGTAATTTTTCCATCGATGTCAGTTCACTCCTTCTCACTGTTTTGTAAAATGTATGAAGCTGATACTGTCTCCAACTGGGCAATTACTGAGCCCCAATTTGAAGTGTGTCCTCAACTAGAATAGGACTCACAAGATCTAGGAAAACCTCAATGGCAGAAATGATTAAAGGGGGGGGTAGAGAAAATGGGTGAGACATCATCATACATGTTTAATTGGGAACCTACTTCCTAACCTAATGCTCTGAGCCTCTCTAAGCAGGGAAATGGATATTTGACAGGAAAATTAAAAGGCACACTGCTCCAATTACCACGAATGGAATGCATTACAAATAAACATATGTTTCTGGGGAAAAGAACGAGATTTGTTATTGAGAAGAGCTGAGAAGCCTGAGCCACAAGGCTGACTCTAATTTTTTACATAGGAGGTAAAATTACCATCTTGCCTCTTCCATCACTGATGATAAATTTAAATGGTAAGGACACCACTGAGTTTATTACAGTGTAGAGACTTGCTTCCCATCAGCAGAACCTCCCCCACTCCCCTACCATTTTGTTTTACACAAGCATTTACACATATAGCCAAAATTCTGAGAGAATTAAGAAGAAAAAATTAGTGTAGATCCCAGGTCACCAAGGCTCTCTCTACTCAAAATCACTGCTGAGTGTTTAAGCACCACCACCACTGCCATACCTAGCATCTAAATACTGCTGTGTGGATAAGGGGTCCTCAGTCTAGAGGAACCCAAAATTTATTAAGCAGTGCTAATTAAAATATTTATAATTCTTCATTAGCCCCATCACTATAACATTCAATTCCCTTTACAAAATAGCCCAGTGATCCGCCCAACCTTATCTCCCAGTATTTTTCCTTCTCCTTTCTATCATACATAATATCTACATCAAGAACACAGTATTTCCAAAATAACAATGTCTCTTCATGCCTTCCTGCCTCATTCCTCTACCTGAAATGCCTTATTCCTCCCAATCTCCTAATCCACCTAGTAAACTTCTACTCTTCAAGTCCAGTTCAGATGCCTCCCCTTTGGTTGATCCTTCCCCAACCTCCTACCCTAGGCAAAATTAACTATACTCCCCTCCCACAATTCTCTGATGGTGGTCAGAAGACAGCATGAAGGCCTTATATGTATTTTAAAAAATGTTAAGGGTGAAAATTTTGCTTAAATTTTATTTTGCCACTCATATTTCAGTTTTCTATTTTCAGAGAGTGATAGTTTCAATTAGTAGAGATCATTTACTCTAGTGGATTTCAAGCAGATATTTGGTATATAATCCTTTAACTAAAATCTCAGAAGGAAGCTCAATACATACACAAACAATAAAACCAGAGTTTCTCTGATTGTCATAATATATAGAGAATCCAAAATATCTCCTAATTGGATCTTCCCACGCTTGGCCCTGATGATGGCCCATGGAATAACTAATCCAAATCCAAGGCCCTCTTTTTACAAATTAGAAATCCTGGGTAAAGAGAAGGGAAATATGGTTTTTAAGAACATACAGCAGTTTAGTATTCGGGCCAAGACCTAGGTCTCCTGCATTCTTTCTAACTCTTTAGATGTCATTCCTGCCTTCCTACTTTTGGAGAAAAGCTATAAGAAAACTGGTGAGAGAGAATTAAGAGGCTTGGCTAGCCTTAAAAATTCTATGGAAGCTTGCTCTGTCAGCCTGCCAGCTGGAGCAGAGGATGTGCCAGTATAACATCTACCTTGAGACAGTCTTAATGACCAGCTGCTAAGAGATTCAATGGGGAGGCATAGAGGGCACAGGTAGGGGAAGATGTCTGTTTGGAACACTGCTCTTTGCAAAGGCAGAAAAGTATTAGGTCTCAGAAGGGGACCACCTATATGATGGGCTTTCAGGGTCATCAAGAAGAGCACTCTCTATCCACACACACACACACACACACACACACACACACACACACACACAAAGGGAGGGAGGGACAGAGGGAGAGAGAAAAAGAAAAGAAAGAATGGAAGGAAGGAAAGAAGGAAGGAGAGAAGGAAGGAGAGAAAGATATCTCACTGATAAACTGCAATTTCCTTGTGATGGACTGGTTTGGATTCAAGCAGATACAGGTTAGATTCTTGATGGCAATTATAAGCTACCTAACTAAAACTGTGAGTCTCAGTTTTCTGGCCTATAAATATAGTACAGTAACACTGATCTCACACTTTATGTATTATTTAATTAAATGAGACAATGTAAGTAAAAGTACTTAGGCAGTACCTGGTATGTAGCAGGCATTCAATAACCAGTAGTCCCTTTCTCCTCTATATTAGGTATATCCCTCTCTGTTCAAGTTTCTTATAACATGAAAGCCTTTGATATTTAAAATACTGCAATACCGAGTTACTATATAACTCATGAAGATTTATATCCCTCCCAAAATTCATATGTTGAAGCCCTAATCCCCAATGTGATGATATTTAGAGGCTGGGCCTTTAAGAGGTAATCAGGTTTAGATAGTCTAAGGGAGGAGCCCCTTAATGGGACTGGTGACCTCATAAGGGGTTGAAGAAACCAGGGCTCTCTCTCCACCATATGAGGATACAGGAAGAAAGCAGCATCTACAAGCCAGGAAGAGGACTTTCACCAGAACTTGACCATGCTGGCACCCTGATCTTGGACTTACAGCCTTCAGAGCTATGAGAAATAAATTTCTGTTGTTTAAGCCACTCAGTATGTGTTACAGCAGCCTGAGCTATACACTGCTAGTGAGAGCATAAACAAATAAACTCTGTAAAACTCTATAACTGTTTGTTGGTTATCAACTAAAGCTCAATATACATATGCCATAACCCAGCAAATTCTACTCCTGGCTGGGAAACAAGAGTTTATATTCACCAAAAGACATGTACAAGAATTGTTCATAGTAGCATTATTCATAACAAATTCGAACTGGAAACAATTTAAGTATCTATTAACAGCAGAATGGATAAATTGTGATATATTCATACAATGGAATATAAATGAGCAATGAAAAAAGAATGAAATAATGCCCCATACAAGAAAACAGACGAATCTCATGAACATACTGTCAAACAAAAGAAGCCAGACTCAAAAGGGTTTACACTGAAGAGTCTATTGAATAGAGCTCAAAACCAAGGCAAAATAAATATATGATAAAGGAAGTAAAAACAGTGGTTATCTGTTTGGAGGGGTGAAGTAATGATTGAAAGAAGCATTATAGAAGCCTAGCAGGTGCTGGTTATGTTGTATATTTGTGCCCTTTTTTATGTTTATTATTTGTGCACTTTTATACTTCAATTTTTTTTTAAGTTTATAAACAAAACAAAAACAAACCTCTAGGAGAGAGAATGGATCGACCGTCATTAGGTCCCAGAGCTCCTATGGCCTAGGACGACACTCTCTGACATCCTTGTATCCATTCTTTCTTCTCCACTTCCATGGTCTTATTACAAGCCTCCAGTGTCTCATAGCTGGACAATCAGAACACGCTCCTAAACAGGTCTCCAGGCCTGCCAAGTTCTTCCTCCTCCCCATTTTCTACAGTGTTTTCAGATAAACCTTCCTAAGCAAAGCACTGATTGAGTCATCCTCTGCTCCAAAACCTTTACTACTCACCACTAACTACAGGTTAAGAAAAATTCTCTAAACTTTCCGTTCAAGGTTCTCTGTATTGGATCCCAGTCTAAATGCTATTCTAGGATCAATTTACGATTCCTTCGAATCTTAACTCACTGTTTCAATCAACTCACTTCCTACCTCTGCACATGACCCACGCTTTGTCACACTCATACTGTTTGGTCTCCCTCTTTTTGCTGTGCTTCATTCTCCTCTAGGAAAAGGACCTAGGCAGAAAGGAGCTAATAACTTACTAAAGTGATAAAAAGATTAACAAAACAAAGCTATACCCTCCATTCTTTCTCACTATTTCCTTGGGAGGGAAATAATACTTTAGAAATTTCAAGTTCGTTTTCAAATGATAAAGACTGGCTGCATACTAAAGAATAAATCTAGTTCCCGGAAAAAAAAATAAAAGTAATTTCATCTCTCTGTTCTTTGGTTTCTACATGATGTTGATGATAACAATGATTTTTTTTTTAATTTGCATAGCACTTGAAAATTTACAAAGCACTTTCATAACCTACTTAATTTCAACAAAGTCTCACAATAACCATGGAAAGTAGGCATTCTCATCCACATTTACATGCAAGTATACCAAGGCTCAGAGGATCAGTAAGATTACTTTCCAGTTCTCACATTCCTGAGATTCTCTGCAATAGATGAGGTTTATTTCTGACAAATTCCTAGTAACCTTCTGAGCATCCCCTTCACCCCATCTCTACTGCACCACCACTAGGTGTCTATTCTATATTCCACCCCTACAAAGTGTTGCTCTCATATTGTGGTTATAATCTCCAGTATGTTACCTGAGACCATCATACTCATCCTCATATAGGTATTAAAAAATTCCTAAAGTCCTCCAAGATTAGAAAGTCTTTAAGATCCAAAGAGCGAATCTTAAACAGTGAAATTGTAGGCAATATGAGAAGATATGAGACTATTTGGAAAAGAAGACCATTTATGGCCCCTATTCCTTCAACAATTTTTGAGGCCTACTATTAGCCAGGCTGCTAAATGCTGAGGCAAAGAATAAAACATGGCCCTTGCCCTAAAGGAATCCACAGTCTAGTGCAGACCCCATAGGTGTCAGTCCAACACGCAGTACTGACGTTAGCTCAAAGAACATGATTCTTGACTCCACAATCACAAGTTAGAGCAAATCCCCAAGAAGACATTCTAGCCACTGTCATTCAGTCCTCCTCACTGACAATAAATGTCTCATTCGAAATCAAACCACAAAGTAAGCAAACCAAGTAAACTGCCAAAAGCAAGATAATTATTTCATATATAACATATTGATAAGCAAACATCATGGAAATCATTCAGTCTTACCTGTGCTCATAGAAGTACATGTTAAAATACTCAAATTCTGTTTTTATACCTATTAAACTAACACTTTAAAAGATAATAATACTGTGTGCTGAAAAGTGAAATAAAAATGGTTGATAAATTTCAAACTGGAAAAACCTCTTATAGGAAGCAGTATATCTACCAAAAGTTACATATATCAAAATAAATTTTGGTCAACTAGTTCCTTTTCTGAAAATTAAGAATGCCTATGGTCTTAATATGTAATAATGATAAAAACTAGAAGTCAACAGTTCTCTAAATAAAATATAATTGAATAAATCATGGTACAATAGCTTAATATATAATTATTAAGACTGTGTAATAATATGTAAGTTATTTATAAGTAGAAAAAACAAAATATGAAATTATAGCTAGACAACCACAATTATGTAAAAATGTTTGCATATGAACAAATATTGGAAGAAAATATGGAAAAATGTGAAAGTAGATGCTCTATTGCTATGGTGAAATTATGGAAGACACATATTCTATTTAAAACTTATTTTAATCATGTTGATATAACAATAAATCACACTGTTATATTGGTTGCTTAATTGCCTATCTTCCCAACAAAACTATAAGCTTTGTGATGACAGGACAAAGTCTCCTGTTCTCATTATTATAGCACTAGTTCCTACTGAACAACTAATGAAAGAATGAATGGAACACATGGGAAACCTTAAATAAATAAATACCCCCAAGAAGGGGAGGGGAAGTGAACCAATAAAAACAAACAAAAGGCTGATCTCTATATGTCTGTTTCCAAGCTCGAACTACGGAAAAACCAAATCAACCTATTAAAATGTCTCTGGGAAGTCTTCTCAGAAGGCCACTGCCTAGAGCTCTGCTTCTAAAGAATCTAGAGAAAAGCAGAGGGTCCTGAAAAATTGGGCAGAGCAGAATGCTCCCAGGATTTGGAGGGAACGTACAAAGTCAGAAAGGACAGGAGCTTCATATCCTTTCCCACCCCCAACTTCACTGCCTTTCGACTCCCAGAACCTTCCATATAACTACAACTGGAACTAATAAAAGTATGAAGTATAGCAAGAGAGACTGGCTATATCGGGGGAAAAAAAGAGAGAGAGGAGAAAAAATAGGTCAGCAGCGAACAGTGTTCTTAGTAGGCACTTAAGTCTGACACTACCCTAAGCTCTGGTTAAGAAATAAATTTCCAGGTTCAAAGAAAATAAGAAGCTTTAAAGGAATTGAGCTCGAATGTGAAAATCCCCTTTCCTGACAACAAAAACAGATAGGGAAAGGAGACAACCTTTATGTTATTTTTCAACCAACCTACACAACACCTGTCACAGACGATATAGGCTCTTTCCAGCTTAAGCAATTTTTTTATCCATCCTTGGTGCTTTTAGGCAAAAGCACATAATTGACTAATGCAGAGCTTGGAAAGGAGTTTAGCTGCATGGAGAAAAGGGGCACTGAGTATGGATAAAAGGGTAGAGAGAGAATCTATATTTTAGATGAAGCTCTACATATTTCATGTTGTAACTTAAAGCAAATCATAATCTCTGTGAGCCTGTTTTCCCAATTTCTTGTTTCCTAGTCAAAACAGGAAATTATACCAATTTACCTACAAAGTAAAGGTGATAATCAAATGAGATGATACATGCAAATCAAAGTATATAATAAATTATAAAGTTTTATTTAAATATATGACCTTATAACAGAATCACAAATGCTACAATTTCCAGGGTCAAAGTTAAGTTGAGTGCATTTTTCAAGCAAATATGACTGCATAAGTTATCTGGAGGTTACAGGAAATCAGTCTCATTCTACTTTGCTAAATCATTAAGAGTAGACTTTTCATGTAGGCAGGTGGCAATAAAGAATGTTTCTCCTTTTTCCCTAGTCTTAGTGCTGAAATTCCACTATTCATTACTTGGGCTTGAAGCAGTTTTTCTATTTTCCACCTCCTATGAAAACACAAAAACCTGAAAAGGGATTACCAATAACCACTAACAATTCATAGTTGAGCTAAGATTAGAAAATAGGGATGCTAACAAAAATTTGGCCTATAATTCCCAAGAACCTCTTGATTTCAAGTTTTCAATCTCATTGTCTTCAACCATCAAAATTTCTTCCAAATTCCCACATTTCGGTATCTAAAAATCTCTCAGACTATTTATTGCACTGAAAAATAAGAGTTCACTTTCCAATTTTGTTTCAGAAAATATGTTCACCTCTGGAATGAATTCTGGGTCATGGGACATATGTCCATAGACACAGAATGAAGGGTGTAAGTGGGAAGAGCAAGCACAGAAAAGTAAAAACACAAAATTCACCACCTCCAAAGTTTTCACTAGAACTAAAAGCCCTGATTACCAGGCAAAAACTATTTTATCCATAGCTTCTTACTTCTAATAACTACAAAAACTGCCCATGGCAACATTTAAGAGGAAATTAAGTAGGGAATTCTTCCTCATATCTACTCAAGCCCATCTGTTGCTTCCGTTTCCATTCGTCTATATTTAAACCTGTTGTGTGTGTTATGGTTTGCAGTCGGACCTCCCAACAATCCTATGAAGAAAGTAGAGCAGGTATTATTACTCCAATTTAAGGATGAGGAAATCGAGATTCAAAGAAAAGCAACTTGCAATGACTTGCATTAAACCCAAATCTTCTGACTACAAAATCTCCTATGCTTTCCAGAACATCATAATGCCTCTTGAAGTCTTTTGGCTCCATTCTCTCCAGAGGAGATAAATACCAGTCCCAACCAACCCTCTTGTCACCATCTTTCATCGCACTGTTCCCTGACTTTTTGTGTTAGCAGTTTCTGACACAAGTTAGCACTAAAGGGAGCTCATTAAGCTAAATACCCTTGGTTTGTTAAATGGCTAGGAGAACTGATATTTTGCCCACATGATACAAGTTTCCAACTAAATTGACTAGCTCCACGACACACGCAACTCAGTCTAGGAAGACCACAATATCCAAAGTCAAAGACCTGAGTTCTAGTCCTGACTCTTATCACTGACCCGGCTATGTGAGCTTGAGTAAACATCCTAACTTCCCTGGATCTTAATTCCTTCATATGTAAAATGAGAATAACATTAATTACTGCCCCACAAATACTTCTGTGTGGAGGATTAAATGAGACAGTGGATGTGATAGTGCTCAAAGTATAAAGCTTCTACAAATAAGCCATTATAAAAACATCTTTCCCAGAGACTTCTTCAAACACTAGTTATTAGAGTTTTCTAAACTAAGTGCAACAATCTACTCCAACCAAAATGAAGAAATATTCATCTAGATTTGTCTTATTTTTGAAAATTATTTTTAGTATAATGAAAATCTGTCTACAATTTTACTTGACTTGAAGGCTCCTATAAATATTCACATGGTAAACTGTTGTCTTAAAGCTGCTATGAAAATCTGCTTGTCGTAGTAGAACATTTATTGAACATCTCTCTTGTGCCAGTTACCATGTTAGCCATTTTCAGAGTTTATTTCAATTGATTCTCATAAGAATACTTTGGGAGATATGTTATCTCTTTATTATAGGTAAAAAAAAACTGAAGTTATGAGAAAGCAAAAATTTGCCCAAGATCAAACATGAGTCTGTGTCATTGAGGAAAGGACATATCAAGATGTTTAGCGGCAAGAAAAAATTGGAAACTGTTATCAGGTGATTACAAAGCATGGAGGTTAAGACATGAAGTCAGAGTTGGATTACCTGGGTTCAAATCCTGGATTCACTTTAAACTATAGTTTCCTTATTAATAAAATCAGTTTAATAATAGTAATCTGTTTTATAACCTAGTAATTGGTTAATATATCTTCTTAGAATTGTGCCTGCCTATCGAATAGTACAACTAATACATTATCATCTTTTTTCCCACCTTGCTTATCCAAACTTCTCTTCCTGTCTTCCTTGCTCTAAAACTACACACTAATTAGACTAAATCTCCTCTACACACATCTTACTCATTGCTGTTGTTATGTGTTTGCTCTTTCTCTTCCTTTTAACTGAAATGCTCTCTTCTTCCTCACTCAGCCTTCAAAGCCTAGCTCTGATCTACTCCTTCTAGGACACATTTTGACTTTGCCAGTCCACAGTTATGTTTTCCTTCTCTGAACAATCCAGCTTGATTTCTAAGGGCCTCTGAAGATAAGACAACTTAGCCCAAACCCCTAATTTTGAAACAGAAATTGAGACTTAAAGAGTTAAATTGCCCATGGTGATACAAGTAATTATCAGAGACTTGAATAGGGATATTTTAAATGCTTGCATACTCTTTCTGCTATACTATCCTAATTTCACTCCCCTGAGACTCTGTACACGTTCTCAAAACTAAAAGTATATATTCTATAATTACTTATCTGATTCCTAGTACTCCACTGCTTTTATAGCCTTTGTGGCAATTAACACACGAGTTAGTAACTATTTGCTGATTGATTAGCAAATTAATCTTTCATTGGTGCCCTTCTGTCCAACAAATAAAATGTTAGTGAACATAGGACTCTATAGAACTTAAAATCTCACCATCAGCCATTCATCACAGGGTGATAGGGACTGAAGAGAGAAATATATCCATATGTATCCCTAGAGTAATACCACAGCATCCAAAAAGAAAAAGACTCACTCTATATCACCAGAACCTAGAAGAATAAAAGAACGTGGTCCTCAGCTGTATTATCATTGGTATTAAAATTATGACCCTCCAAGGATTCAAGTCCACAATAGAGAAAGGGGACCTCGATTTCCTCCCACAAAGCCCATGCTTCTTTGTGTAGGATTAAATAAGGCTAAAGTTATTACATATGTTTTCAAGTCCCCAGAACAGTAAAACTATTAAGATGTATATATCCTGGAAAGGGTTTGTAGCAGTGCTTAAAAGGACCGGAATTGAAGAATGGTCCTTAAAGAAAAGGAAGAAAAGAAAAAACACCCTAAAATTTGAGAAAGACTCAAGTAAACAAAGACATCTTAGTGCCTATGCTAAGAAAGGAGAAGTGGAGAGCATGACAGCTGTTCTCCAGAAAGAAAGAGCATGCATAGGGTATTTATGCACATCAGAAAAGGGTGAATTAGAGAGGCAGAGCAGGTACATCATAAGCCCCATATAAGGGAGAGTGTAGAATACTCTAACCTAGTACCAATAATACTTTTATAGCACTTTACAGTTTACAAAAAAGATTTTAATACATACTAGTTCTTATTGACTAGTCACTTTAGTTAAAGCAACAACTGTTTATATTTACAGGGACCTGAAGAGTTGCTTTGCTCATCGTTTTCATTTTTATAATTTTTCATAAGTCACTAATTTTTCATAAGTCACTAATTGGTCCAACAAATAATTACTGAAAACCTTCTTTATCATACCAAATGCTGGGGATACTGAAATTAAAGTTATAGTCATTGCCCTTAAGGTGATCTCATTATTTGAATGTGGGGAAATGAGAAAACAGATAAATAAAATCTGATTATAAGACAATAAGTTAATTTTTATGAGAGGTAAGCAAGTTTTTATGGTTTATAACACAAATCGAAAGAATTTAAGAAAGGATTAAGTCTAATCCTGACTCTAGAAGAGTCGACAACTAAACTTGGTCTTAAAGATTATCAGAATTGTCCAGGCAAAGACACAGGAGAAGAAAAGCCTTTCAGGTGACAGGAACAGTATAAATAAGGATGCAGGGGCATGGCACATTCAGTTCAATCTAAGTAGTTTATTAGGGTTCTATCAAAGTGTGTAGAGAATCAAAGAAAAGTAAGAATGAAGAGGTAAGCAGAGTCAGATCATGAAGAGATTACTGTGTACTTACTTTCAACATTTTTCAGTCATAATACTGTTTTAGTTCTCCACAACTATGCTTTAGATAAATTAAAGGAATGTTTTCACTACAGAGAAAGAAACAAGCAGCTTGACTGGCTCAAGATTGGAGTTACGCACTAAAGGAAAAGTACTCTGGATATCGTGTAAAAGAATTAACTTCAGAAAAAATGGCTCCCTGAGAGCCAAACATTAATATAGCTGAGGTAAGAGAAACTTGGTCCTCAGTTTTATTCCATTTCCTTTGTTCTGCTCAAAGGTGCCATGGACCTGATAATACTTTCCAATATTGTGGGTTGCTATGGCTCTCATTCAGAACTAAATCTCAAAAGATTTATGATTTGGACTGGTTGAAAATTAGTAATTAAGTTAATTTGTATTTCATAGAGTATAAGAGCCCAAGTATTTTAAAGTTCATTATATTTGTAGTGACTAAGCATGACTTCCAACATAATAACGTATACCTTAAACCCTACAATACGTCTCTCTGCCATTGTTCTCTTCTATCCATTTTCTCATTCTCTGGATTTCCCTCTCCTTAACTCAATTTGGCAAAGATTTACTAACCTCAGATTATGCATCAAACACTCTGCTGGATGCTAAGGATACAAAAAAAAAAATGAATAAAACACTAAGCCTGTGCTCAAGGAACTCACTATCACATAAATAG
Organism: Rousettus aegyptiacus; assembly: GCF_014176215.1. Lineage (NCBI taxonomy): Eukaryota > Metazoa > Chordata > Mammalia > Chiroptera > Pteropodidae > Rousettus > Rousettus aegyptiacus. The sequence continues at coordinate 121,595,587 of NW_023416307.1, read as the reverse complement.
ATCCTTGTTCTGAGTCTAGTAATAAAAATATCCACCTGGCTGAAAGAGGGCATGGAGGGGGCACAGATACCCAATAAATCTAAGGGGTAAGAGAAGGATTTCTGGAAAAGGAAATATTCAACTCAGTTTCAAAAGATGAATGACTTTAGTCAAGAAAAAGAAGGAAAGAGGAGGTGAGGCAATTGCAGTAGTAGTAAACAGCATAAACAAAGACAAGGAGGAGAAATGCCACAATGTGTGTACAAACTTCAAATAGTTCAGTATTGCTGAAAATTGACGTTTAGGGATGATGATAGAAGGTTGGAGAAGTAAGCAGGGGTCAAATCATGGCAGGGCCAAGAACTTTAACTACAGGACATGGAAAGACACTTAAAAGCTTTAAGCAAAGGAGTGCAAAGGTCAAGTTTGCATTTTACATAGTTCATTCAAGCTATTAAGTGGAAATCATGGTGAGATCTGCAGAAGTTCTAGGTGAAAGTGAAAGAGAATTTGAAATAGATGACCACCGCTATCATCAATCAAAAGAAGATGAGAAGAATTGGAATAGGAAAGATCAAGATAAGGAAGTCAATACTGAAACAAATGACCTTGAGTTACCTTTAACCAGCCAGATGGAGATGTTCAGGAGACAAATGAACATATGTTTAAAGATCAGGACAAAGTTCTAGACTAAAGGTTAAGAGATGTGAACTGATGGCATTTCAGAGGTAATTGACTTTTTGAGAGTATATGGACCAGGAAGAAAGTGTAGAGTGAAAAAAGTGGGCAGAAAATGGGGCCCTGAAGAACATCTACATTAAATGAGGCAGGCAAAGGAAAAGAACAAGAAGAGCAAGAAGAAACTTTAAAAGAACAGATATGAAGAGAACAAAGAATGCAGAACCCAAGGTATTTCCAGATGGAAGCTAAACAGTGTCTAATCCATCAGTGAAGGTATAGACTGACATCTTCTTTGGATTTAGCACTTTAGGTTACCTAGCAAGACGAATTTCAGTATTATGAAGAAGGCAGAAGCCCAATTTTAGTGCAGGAGAAAAATATGGGATAAGGAAGTAGCAACAAGATAAAGATTTTCTTTCATGTCTGAATGAATGACTATGAAGGTAAGGAGTTTTTACTTGTTTCTTCATTTACAGGAGGAGCAACTAGTAGAAGCAACAAGTATTAAATGAGAGTGAAAAGAAGGAACAAGAGATAAAATTTTGAGCAAGGTCATGGAGAAGGCAGAAAGAGACAGGTCTTTTTTAAACAATATTCAGTACCCACATCCTCTGAAAATGGAATAAAGAAAATGAGTGTTGAGGCAAGAGAGAGAAGCAGAATAAGATCATTTCAAAGGCAACTGTGTAATAATAGCAGAGAATCCTGAAAGTCAAGTATGTGTTCAGTCAAACATATAATCCAGACTAAGCAAAAGTTTGAAAGTATAGCAAAAAGATAAACTGGGGCCAGATTCTGAATAAGCCTAACGAGCAACAGTATGTTACAGAAGAAATTAACTTCATAAGGTCTGTAAATGCTTTTGTTTTGTTTAGGAATACTCTGAAAGCATATGAATGAACTGGATAGGGGAAAAGAATATAGGTACAACTTTTAAAAGCAAGTATAGCTCTCTTCCTTAATTTTCCTCTGTAACCACCCTTCTTGAATTAGTCACAAGTGAAACTGAGGTAGAGCTATTTTAGAATTTGTTTCATTTATTAACTAAAATATTTATGTGGTCCTGTCCATAATTGTTAAATATAGCTGAGTCAAATTGGTAATGCTTCTCTCTTTAAAAAAAAAAAAAAAACTACAATAACAAAAAAAAAAACTAAATTACATTGCCTTTTAAAAAATTCAAAAGAAAGCCTCCAATGATTTTGTCCTTGAGACTGTGGTCTTCCATTAAAATACACAAAAGTAGAAATATTCCCTTTCACTGAAGTGTGCAAAACAATCAATAAAATTTGGAGAATTCAAAAAAAGGGACCAAGTTAGGTTGGGTACCTACATTTGGAAACAGGGAAGGATGCAATGATCACCAGTATGGTGCTTTAACCTTTACAAAGTACTTTTTCAGAACCTTATTTTATTCAATTTTCACAAAAATGCTATGAGATATTATCCATATTTTACTGATAAGGAAACTAACTTTTGTGTGTGTAACTCCAATATCTAGCATATAGCAGGTCCCCAATGAAAATTTGTTGAATAGGGTGAGGTGGAGGTCTCAGAGAGGTTATGCATAGGATATGGTCCTCTGGAGCCAGATTTCAACCCTAGGTCTTTTGACTTTCAATTCCATATGTCTATATTGTTTCATGACTGCTGAAGGAGGAGAAAAGGTTAGGATGACTAAATATAATCATAATCTGCTTTACAATGTTATGTGAACTGATTAAAATATAAGAAATACCTGCTGTCAAGGAATACCGAGGCCAACATATTTCCTATCTTTAGTCATGCTGTATGAGCATCCTTAAAGTTCAAGTATCTCTAGTACTTGCTCACTTTATTCTCTCCATAAGTCACTTGCCCTGTTCTACACTAACTCCTCCTGCTGCACTGAAGTAGTGTCTACAGGACAGAAAAGCCTTCTATATCATCCTTTCTTCTCGCTAAAGTTATGTACAGTCTTCTTATACTCAATTTCATAGGTGAGAAGTTAAAACAAAGTATGACGATGCCACCCAATAAGCATGCAGAAGGTCTCACTCACAAGACTTAGAAGTGTACACATGGTGTGCATGCCATTAAACATACAAGAAAACAGGATGCAACTCTCCACCTTAAGGCCGTTGCATTTAACCATGTTCTCACTCTTTGGAATGGATACCATCCAGAAAAAACTATGTGTATATAAAATCATTGTAAATTGGATAATTTCAAAAGCAGTAGAGCACTTACTATTTAAATAAGTCATATGGTAAATCCTTTTACAAAAGAAAACTTTTTTATAAGAAAAAATTATCTCGTAACTTTCTACTGGCAATTTTTTTTTTTTTTTTTTAGGAATCTCTCAATCTAGGTTCAGAGCCTGACACTTCAGCTTCATAGCTATATAATCTTGGGTAAGTGACTACTTTTATGAGTCTATTTATCATCTATGAAATAGATATTCTATGTACTGCTCAGAATCATTGTGAAGATAAAATAAGACAATGGGTATGAATATGTTGTATAAATTGTAAAGCACAGTGCACATGGCAGGGATCAAAAAATAAATGCTGTTAGCATTTATTTTATTATAAATGCTGTTAGCATCTATACACAAAAGTTCTTAGATCTATCAGGCAGAGAGGAATTCAATGACAAATCTCAAATTTCCATCACTGAAGAGAAAACACACAGCAGGCATTACAGGATTGTCCTCTTTTTTCAGGATACCACATGGTAGTAACACTGTTAAGAAGGTGGTACCAAATGGAGAGTACTAAAGGATTCGCTTCTCATTCAAGGACAAGTTTACTCATTTAATAACTTATGCCTCTTTTTCCAAAGATTTACAAGCATTACCACATAGAAGAAACTAAAGTTTCTAAAAGAAAATGGTACAAAAACTGTAACATGGAAATAACACAGTTCTGTAAAGGAAGTTAGAAAATCTGTTTCAATCATTGCATTTGAGATTTTAAAGAATCAAAACCCAAAGAAACAAAGTAGTTTACCTAAGAATACACAGTGGCACATTTTTAATGATACAAACATTTCAACATCTTCATTCCTCAGGACAGATTACCTCTGTGTTCCCGTAGCACCCTATGTATACTAATTATCATACTATATCATAATCCTATTTAAATGTCTATCCTCTCCCCTACTGGATTCGAAGATCCCAGGAGACAAGGCCCATGTCCAACTTATCCTTGTATCACCAGCACCTGGTTTGTGTTAAATGCTCAACTGCACTGAATCATATCCCAGCAAAAGTGTTTTGTAAATTTGAGGGGAAGGTTTGCAATTCTGGGAAACTTTCTATTAGGCCTCCATTACTTTTTGCTTAGCAAGATATTGGAAAGGCTAATGTTACTACAGATCTGAACTTGGGTACAGAAAGATAATAAGCAATCTTAGGTAGACAGAGACGTGAAGGTAAAAAATAGGTCCCTGAAAGGAAGGTCATCATTGTAGCACAGTCCTATTAACTTTATCATATTGCTAGATTTTGATGACTAGCTCCTGAGTCCCCTTCAATCATTTTACAATGACCTTTGCTAAAACATTAATAACACAAATAAGACAGTGAAATTGCTGGTGTAAATACAGTGTGATATGCTCCCACAGTTCTTTTTTAAACACTAACAACTCCATGATGACTCTTTAAGAGAAGCAGATACAGTATTTTTAAGGAAAAAAAGGGAATAATTTAAGTAATCTACTCAAAGAGTGACTTAGAAGTTGAAAGAAGATTGAGTTGGAGTCAGAAGATGTGAGTTCTAGTCTCCATTCTCTGACTAACTCCTTATTTGACCTTAGACGAATCATTTCATTTTTCTGGGCTAGAAGATGACTCAGGGTCCTTCAAGTTAAAACGCTAAAAATATAAGATCAAAAGTCCCTATCAGTCCTTGAGAGAATCAGAAATGGAGAAAGATAAAAGTTAGGAAAGTAGAAAGATAGTAAAAATAAAGAGGTACTGCAATACTGTGGTATAGTGAGGGGGAAAAGCTTAGTAGAGAAACTGAAGTTCCACATTTCAGGCTGGTCCTGCCCTCAACTAGCTGAGTAACCTTGGACAAGTCACCATTCTTCTTTAAATCAAGATTTCCCCCATTTATAATGTAACCCAGATAATCTTCCAGATCCTACAACCTAGAATTCTAAGCTATAGGCTACTGCTGGTATGAACAATGACATTCTATGGAATTGTTGTATTAGAAACAGAACATATAAATAAAAGTTACTAGAGAGGAGCCTCGGGCCTCACTTGAGCTTTCCCTCCAAATTCCAACTAGAATATTTTTCTAGAGCCACTCACAAGCACTCATCCAGACGACTATACTTTGAATTCCTCTATTTTTATAATATGCCAAAAGACTGACCAGAAGAAAAACAGGTGCCGCCTAGATAATGCAACAATCCAGTCTCTTCTTTGTCTCCCTCTTTTCTGCTACTGTTGTTTCTGGATTGAACCAAACCTATCTCTTTTGATTCAAATTCTTCAAGGCTCAGTTCAAATCTCACTACTTCTGTGAAACATTCCCTTCTCACTCTAGCCCACATCCATCTCTCACTCCTTTAAATTTCTATAGTACTAGATTGCTGTAGTAGAGATTAAACAATATGTGTAAAGAGCTTAGTAAAACATCTGGCATATAGTAGTTGCTCAATAAATGATAGCAGTTGGTGGTGTTACCAAATCTTTAGCACTAATCAGATACCCTTTAGTTCAGTGCATCTTAAATTTAATGTGCATGTGACTCACTTGGAGATCTTATTCAAATGCAAATCATTATTCAGTAGGCATGAGGTGTGACCTGATAATCTTGTAGTTCAAAAAACTCCTGGTTGATGACGGTGCTGTTGATCCAAGAACCATACTTTGAATACAAGGGGTAGTTTTTAGTAACCTTTTAAAACATGTTATCGTCTTATCTACCCAGCTGGACAGAGAGATCTTAGAAAACAGATACAATGACTCATTTTTCTTAGCACGTATACCCTAATACAGAGAAGGTACCCAATAAACATCTGTGGATTTGTCATCTGCAGTGCCTAGAAAATCTAAATAATCTTTAGAATGTCTACGCTGTACTGATTTTAAATCAAACACTGAGAGGTGCTAGGATTAAAATGTATTTGGTCACTGAGATTGGAAATCACTGAAAAAATTCAAGGGGAGATCTGAGAGAAAACTTACCTCTTCACCAGTAAGAATGTAATACACAGGAAAAAACAATATACAGAAATAGATATTTGTTCCTTATTTAAGCACATATATCATTTACTAAAGTACAGTCTTAACTGAACTTCAAATTTAAGTGTGAACCTTAAAAGAAGATGCATTTTCAGGATATATATATGTATACACCTTTATATAATTAGTGGTTTGCATATATATTAACCACTAATAATAATTACTAATAAGATATATAATGAGCTTGATTTCATTTTTTTAGTGAAATAGATACATTTTTCAATGATCCTTTAGTATACAATTAATCTAAAGATTTCAGCAACCAATGAAAACACATTTCAAGCAAAAGAGAGAAACACCTTCAATTTCTACATCGACTTGGTCAATGGTAAATTCCCCAAATTTCATTGACCACAATTACACTGTTAGAAATTCAAAGGAATCTGCTGTGTATTAAGGCTACTCAAAGAAGCTGTCTTTTTTATCCCTTCTTTTAAATCTCCAATTATTTAAATGCTTGTTAAAATTCTCTTTATTTTAGCATTCTAGAATTTAGACAGGACGAATATTCTTAAATTGTACTCAGAGGCTACACTCTGGGTTCCTATTCAAGCACTAAGAAGATAATAGTCGACATATAACACCTGCTCACTAAATACTATCTAGGTAGTTTAAAATGTGAGTCAAACTTACTGAAATCAGCCTTTAGAGAAAAAAGCACCTTTTAAGTCACTGTGCTTGTCATAAACAGGCACCTGCTCCTTAACTCAGAGACCTTTCAATAAAACCATTCAATATTTAACCAAGATGTTTTTAACAAATTTAGATATATTAGAAAACAAACTACAATTTTGAGAATTACTATTAAGCACAGAAACACAGAATTGCTGTCAAAAATCAGAAAACAGTTGGGAGTAAGCCCATAGGTAAGTGGCTTCTATTACTTCCATCAGATCTGGTCTCCAGGGCAAGGCAAATTCCCTATTTCATGCCAGGCAGTCTTCCTAGAGAATAATAGTATCCAAGGGAAATTTAAAATCTCAAGCCACTGAAGCAGTTAGAACTAAACACAAATCTCATCATACCCATACAAATGAGTATCTTTATAACTGCAAGTACCTAACTAGTAATTAGACTCAAAACAAATTCCTTCAACTGGATAGATCAGGACGAGGTGCAAGAGGATGGGATTCTTGCATAGAAAAATGAAACACCAATGTCATTACCATTTCTCTTCTTCTTTTCCTAGCCTCTCTTCAAGACTCATATTTTGTGAAGCTTTCTCCAATAACTTCAGCCTTCACTGATTACTCCATTTATTGAATGCCTGAAACACTAGTCTAAACTAATAATTCTAAATTCCTTTTTGTTAATTGTTTCATGTTTCTATTTTGTCTCCCAAATTTGAGTGTGAATTCTCTGTAAGGCCCCTACACTGCCTAGCCCCTAGAGGGAGACTATTATTAATATTGCTAATAACATAATAATAATAATGCAATATAACAGTGCAGTGGCAATAGTGGTGTCAAGTGGGCCTAAGTTCAAATCTTGGTTCTTGCTGGCTGAATGACTGTGAACACATTGCTTACTTTTGCTAAGTCTTAGTTTGTGGTGAGAACTCAATGAGATAATTACTACACCATCTAGTACAGGGTTTGGCATATAACAGATGCTCAATAAAGCTTAGTTTACCTTCTCTTCCCACTAATAAGCACTTGTTGATTTAAACTGCATTAGCATAACTATCCGAGGGAGCTATTAATGACACCATCATTTATACTCTTATGCTTTCCCCATTACACTCTTGCTTGTGACTTTTTTTTCCTAACAAAGATTCCTTCAGATAGTCTATTCCACTGTCTTGAGAAAAAGCCAACTTACACAAGTCACCCAAATGACTATTCAGAATGGTCATATTAGGGACCAGCAAGAGGACATCTCCACACCTGCATTTCACTTCCATCACACCCACGCTAGCCAGCCCTCCCTCCCTCCGTGTTTCCCAGTGAGAAAATGATAGGGAAAGAAATGCAGTGAAGCAACCAAAAGAGAAAATGGAGACAGACAGCTCTGCAGTCCCTCTGTGCCTCACTCTTGGGAGGAAACATTCAGGTCCAGTCTCCAACCTCAACTCCTGTGAGAAAGAAAAACAAACAAACAAAAACAACCCTTCCTGTATTCCAGGAGAAAAAACAACCCACATTCCTGGCCTCTTCATTTCTTCGAACGTTTCAACAGTCAATTCCATCATCATCACCCACCCCAGCAATCCCCTAGGTCAACTTTCTGCTATATAAAATAGAACCTCCTTTAATTGACTTATTTTAAATGGATCTCATTCCTGCTTTTACCAGCTAGAGGTAACATTTTCCCCCAGCCTTCACCCTTCTAAGTTGGAATATCCCTTAATAATAATTATTAGTTTCAGAGTTCCCTGTCTACTGCATTAAGGCCGATCTCTTCTTATTTATGGCTCTCTAATGATCCAGAATATTTTACCCCGCTCATCATCTTTCCAGCCAGAAAAAAAAAAAAGCCACCATCACTTCCACTCCTCACAAACATAGCAAAAGAACAAAATTTTAAAAATCCACAAATCCCCATACTGCTGCACAGAAGACAAGAATTTTATTATTCTTAAACGTTCTTCAGCCGTGCTGCACGGGAACAAACCCATGTACACCTGGGCTCCCACATCTGTGATTTTCAGCTCCCTTTTTCGACATCTGTGATGTCAATATTGATATCAGCCTCCATCGGGTAAGGTGAAAAAAATACTCCTCTCATCCTCTCCCCGCAAAATTCCCATTTCGTTTCCAAATTCACTCGCGCCTCATAAAGTCGAACCTTAAATGTCCCCTTAGCGATCTGGGACCATTTTTTACATCAGCTTTTCTGTGCCTAGACTGAAAAGTCTGTCCCCTCTGTCCTCCCTCAAAAACAAACTCTATTTCTTAAGACTCTTCCCTGTTGCATAAAGTAGCTCCTCTTATGCGTCTCGAAGGATTTCAGACTGAGGAAATCCTTTACCTCAGAATTCACCTTTCCAGGTCCATCAACGCCCCGACTCGTCCCCGGCACACACACCCCATCCCCCATCGCCTCGCAGCCGGACCCCGCAGACGCTTCTTTTTAATGGGTCTCCTTGGCGCCCTGAAGCCATCCACTCCGCAGCCCTCAGCTGCCCCGGCAGACCACAGAAGCCCTGAGCGGCCGGGCACCTACCAGTCGGTGTGCGGCTCGTCGACGACGAGCAGAACCTTGGCCTTCCTGGCAGCGGCGGGCGCGGGCGCCGGTGCATCCACCAGGCCGGCCGAGGCGGCCGTCTGCTTCACGGCTTGGGACAGCGAGCTGAAGAAGCTGCTGCCCACCGACGGCGCCGGGGCCGCCTGCGGCGCGGGCTGCGGCGCGGGCGCCGGGGCTGGCGGCGGCCTCCGCTCGGGGCCCGGCGAGGCGGCCGGGGGCGCCGACGAGGCCGAGGCAGCGCCTGAGCCGGGGGGCGGCGGCGGCGGCTGCTGGGGCTCGGGCCGCTGCAGGTCGGTCATGTAACCATTGGGCAGGTTGGCGATGAAGCTGCTGTCCGACAGCCGGCGCCGCAGGAAGTTCATCATCTGGCTTGAGGGACTGGGGGCGCGCTGGGCGGCGGGGCCGGGCGGCGCGAGGGGCAAGACTGAGGCGGCGACTGAGGCGGCTGACAGTGGGTCCGCAGCGCGCGAGCCCAGCAGACAGCCGCGGCGGACTGGGCCGGGCGGGCCGGGCTGCGCGAAGCTCAGCGCCACCGAGCGGGAGGGTCAGGGGGCGGGGCCACCGATCGCTCCGCCCCGCGCCGCAGAGCCGGCACCGCCCCCGACTCGCCGCCTGCGCACCCCGCACCTAGCAGCGCGCCTCGCGAGTCTGCGGACTTGGAGCTGGAGAGAGGCAGGCCTCCTGCAACCTGTGCGTGACTCTGTGGGGAGGGCGTGGGAGCCAGTCCTGCTCACCAAGAATAGGCAAAAGGGAGCCGAAAGCCTCTACCGCCTTTCGATTGGGGAGGAAAGAGCCATGTCCTACTCGAGATGGAGATTCAGAAATTGTCCTCAGTCTCTTAGGGTGGAGAAAAGGTGTTAGCCTCCCTGCTCTGAGGTGGGAAAGGAGCCATTCTTCTATCCCGCGACACGCACGCTGTTGTGAGAAAGAAAAGTACCACCTCCTTTCCCAAAGCTGAGAATAAAGGTGTCGTCTTCCCAACCCCCATTTGATCCTGACTAACACATACACGCGCGCGCGCGCGCGCCCTAAAGTAAGATGGAAAAGAACTACCCGTCCCCACCCCTCCCACTCCCCCCACCCCCCACTTCCTTAACGCTGGGGAAAAGACATTCCCCCACACCCGTACCACAAGGTGATGGAGACAAGTCTTAGTGGGGAAGCAAAGGGTCATCTCCTCCACTTTGGGAAAGAGAGGGTAAACAGATCCTCTCCACGCGATCTTGGAAGGATGTGTGGGACATATTTTTCACACCTGCACTTGGGGATGGCTCACCTAAGAGCATTTACTTCTCTCACCCTCATCATTGACCAGAGAGAGGAAACTATAGTAAGCCTAGAGACACACACACACCCAGGACTCCCAAATGGGATATCTAAGGCTCCCCTACACTTTCTGTGTTCACCTCACTGACAAGTGTTGGTGCATCCTTTGTAGTACCAAGAAGGCCATCTCTTCAAGATCTTTCCTTCTGTTTTTTTTCCAGTTCATTCATTGACCAGATATGTCTGGACCTCCGTGAAGACTTCTCTGATTACCACCTTCTCATGTGTGACCTCTGGACCTTTATTTTCACTTCTCATGAGAAATAATTAATCCCTGTATTGTACTGGAACAGGACACAGAAGATATACTTTACATTCAGACCACTCTGGGTGATATTCGACCTTGGGCAAATTAGTCCTCTGGGCCTCTTTTCTCCAGCTGATAAAAGGAAATAATTTTTAAAGTTGTTACACAGAGTAAATAAGATCATGTATGCAAAGCACCTGGAACATAGTAAGTATTCTAATAGTGTGACTGGATTCTTATTTTAACTAGTTCTCAGTATTTACTTGGAAGAATAGAATCAATGAGCAACTTATCACTAATATCAACAGGCAGTTCTTCCTTCCTATATCTTAGCTGGTCTCAATTTAGAGGCCAGAAATGTACAATCCAGCTCTGGGCCAGAGACCCAGTGACATCTAAGAGACCTCCAGCCAACTATAACAATACAGTGGCCTTCCCATCTAACATGTGCCAAGCAGTGGTAAGAATTTGATAGTCTAGTGTGAATGAGAAATGGCCTCTGTCTTTGGGAAGTTTGCAATCTATGTGGTCTAGATTGGGGAAGATAGATACAAACAACTAACCACAATAAGATGTGAGAAATGGTATAATACAGTTGAGCAAGGTGGTTTAGGAGCACCGAGGAGTGCAAGATTCATTCTACCTGTGAGGCTTAGGGATGGCTTCTCAGAAGAGACAATGGCAAGGATTTACCAGCAGAGAAACGAAGCAGCACTGAGACAGAAAAAGCCTGGAGGAATGCTATTTAATGACTCCTCCAGGAAGCCTTCCACCAATCTCCCAGGACTAAGTATTTCATCACTTTTGCATGGTTTTGACATAGCCCCTTAATAAATTATAAGAAAACATTTTGGTTAGAATGTAAGCATTTCAAGGTAGGATTGTTTCTTAGTCGTTTTTGGACCCCAACACCAAACACAGTGCCTGACAAACAGTAAGATCTCTGCTGTTTGAGAATCAAACGATTCTTTACCCAGCTCAGTTCTTGGGTCTGTTGAAAAATAAAACTTATAAGTTACTAATAACTTAAGGAAACAAACTTAATGTATTCCTTTCCTAGAAATATTTTTTAAAGAATCAGAGGAATCTTTTCTAAAGGCATGAATCTCTAATGATGGGATTTCAAACACTGTATCACTTCAATTTTTTTTCAGATGGTTGAGTTATCTTTTTTTATATTTAAGTAATTCTCTTAAACCATTAAGCCTGTAATGTGTATATGATATTTAAAAATTAACCAGTTACCAAATATGTTTTGAAGTATCTAATACGTGAAAGGCATTATCTGGGCACTGGATGATAAAGGAGATTCAAGGATGAACAAAACCCAAGTCTGCCCTTTAGAAGACAACTCATACACATGTGAACACATAACTAGCAATAGTAGAACAGTTTATGAATAAACAGAAAGTGGAGCAGGCAGTGAGTGTCAAAGGAGCTAGAGGAAGAGGAGATCTCTGAGGTAGGAGATTTCACAGGGGAGATAGAGTCTAGGCCTTGTAAAATGAGTGGAATTTAGATAACCAGAACAAGATGGATAAGACAACCAAGATAGAGGAGATAACAAGATCAAAGTTGGGGAAGTTGCACTGGATAATATATAAGAATGTATAGATCTAGTCTTTGAAGGCAAAGACCTTCCCTGTTTATCACTATATTCCTTGAGCCTTAGAATAGCATGTGGCATGTAGTATGCACCCAAATATTTGTAAGAAAGGCTCTGAGAGGCTGTACTTTCGTGCATGTGTATGTATTAGTCTACCCAGCTTTTCTTGTATATGGCAAGTACCTCAAGGTGAGGAATTCTGTCTTCTCTCAGAATGATCTATAGAGCCTAACATAACATCCAACGCACAGTAAGTGTCCCAATCTTGGGTGCTAGATCAAAATGTTCCCAGAGAACTACTTAGTGATAGAGTCCTTTATTAGTACAATGGAAGGCCACAAGCTCTTTAAATAATATTTATCAAATATTCCCTGAATTTATTAAGTTATTATATAGTAGGTTTTAATAAGAATATTACTCATGGAAGAACAAAATATTTTCTTATAATTGGGCATGGTGGTCATTAGTCAATTGTATATGATCTAAAGATTGTCATTACCTGACACAACTGTGAATCACATTTGCTTAAACCAATATTCTCCATGTTCCACTGAGTTTTTGCCAAGAAGAGTCTTTGTGGCATGCAAAGACGCTTTATTATAAAAGGGTTTGGGTTTTTAATGAGCAGTAATGAAAAATCTTTTTCTTATCCTTACTCGTGGATCTAGGTTCTAGGTGCAGGGAGAATATAGCACCATTAGTCTATCTTATGTCTTGCCTTTTCTGTGGAATTGAAGGGGGAACAGGATTTGGAAATGCTACAACATATAAAATCTTGGTGCAATTAGGGCCTTTTCTACCTGTCTCCTTCAGAGACCAACCAGCCATTCTCCATCTCCAAATGGAAGGCATTTCTCCAAGAGCAATCAGTGGAGGGGTCTCCCCCACCTTTTTTAATGATTCAGGGACTGACTAAGCCAACTGTCAGGATCTCAAAGGTCTCTTTCAGTTCTGGAAGCCCAGGATTCTTTGAGGTCCTTCCTTGTATAATCTTTATCTTCTCACTGAATTGAAAACACAAGTAAACATCTGGCAAGTACAGATGAAAGAATCATGTTAAAGTCAAAACCAATTTAAATGCTTTATAGTTTCCCTCTTTTCTCTCCTCCCTTAAGCAGCAATGCAGCAAAGAAAGCTCACAGGGAAAAAGGCTGGATACAAGACTGAGGAGTAATTATCTTCTACAGGCAGAGCTCAAATACAAAGCTTAAAGGAAAACCTGGCACACGGAGCCACCTGAAGAAATACCTTTTGACTCGGTGTCTTCCCAAACAAGGACGTTTGCTGAAACAGGCCACTCTTGGCCCTCACTCACTTTTCAGGATCAGGGACCCTGCCCTAAAGAGAAGTAGAAAGAGTTTGTGATTCAGAAACTGGGTTCTAGTCCCACCTCCAACACTAATTTGCTATGCAATTTTCAACAAGTTGCTGAGCTCTCTGGACCTCTTATGTAAACAGGAAGGGATAGGTCTGCCTTGGGCCTCTCATGAGGTAATATGGGAACACTTTGTAAATGACAAAGCTTTATCATTATATCCTTTCATATATCTTGTTACCTGTCATTTGGAGAACGCAGTTAAATTGAGAGTTCATCATCTCCGTTCAAGTAGGCCTTCTTGATGATTAGCCCTGGGAATGACATTCTCCTCCACCTCTGTATAGAGGACAGCTATATCTCCAACTTTGAATTCTCCAGAGGTGGCCACGTCAGCTGGGTTAGTTTGCTATAATTAGAAATCACACAAATATAAGTTCAATTTCTAAATCTGCCTCATTGTAGCTGTTCAACTTTGAACAAATCACTTTCAGCCTCAGTTCCCTCATCTGTAAAAGAATCTGATAATTATCATAATGATCTTGAAGGACTATTTTGAGGACTTAATAAGATCAAGTATATGAGTGTATTGTATAATCTGTAAAGCACTATGCAAATGTTAGCTGTTAATATTTTTGACACCAAGGGAATCACAGAATGTACCAGTACCACAACTAAAATTCAAAAAGGATTCCTCCACACATTCTTATGCCAATGTTACACACCCAGAAGAATTCATGGAAGGCATGAGGTTGACCCTCTGCAACTACTCCTGGGCTTAGTCGTATCTGCTAAAATAAATGTGACAACCACTTCAACTAATGGCTTTTACCTTGCTAGGTGACCTTGAACAAGGCACTTAACTTCTCTCTCCAGGCTTCCATTTCCTAACCTGGAAAATGAGAGAGAGGGGAGCTGAGTTGGGTGATCCCCAAGGTCTTGTGTTGTGAGATTCTCTGAGTAAAGCCCCACAGGGGAAATAAACACCTGATGTCCCTAGGGTAAGCCAGGGAACACAGGAGCCAAGTCTGGGAAGCAAACATTCTGCACTGAAAGATGATTTTAGGAAAAGAGAAAGAAGCAAGAGCTTCCAGGAGAAACACAGGGGGCATGAATTCTGATTCCAAGTCTTCACCTGACTTAAGGAAGTCAGAGATGGTCCCTTGCCAAGTCTCCATTTCTCTGACTGTATTGGGGACACAATAATAACTGCAACTGATTAGATCTTGACTACATGCCAGAAACTGCCCATGCGTTATCTCATTTAATCTCCCATAAGGGAGGCGTTAAATATCTTTTTCCAATGAAGCAATTAGACTTCAGAGAGGTTACACCAACTAACAGGAGATTTTAGAACTAGAAAGTGCAAAGCTAAAAGGTGCTGGTTGCCTGCAAAGACCATGAGATTCACCATTAGGATATACTGACAGACCTCTCTAAAAGGTGCCATCCATCAGCAGCTTGCCTAAAAACACATTCATTAGAAACCACAGAAGAAATAATATACCCTCCTGGACTCTCCTCAGCATCCTTGCCATCTCCCTTTTCCCAAAATCCTGCAGACATAGGAGGCTTGGAATTCTGTATAAACAAACGTTCCTGCTCCCGGAATAAGCTAGACTCAAGCAAGAAGAGAATTGATGAGACACCCCTCCCTCCTCCATACACCCCACTCCATACTCCCACCCAGCTTGGACTACAGCTCCCCGCAGAGCAGCTTTGGCCTCTTCAGGATGCTGATGTATTAGCCGTTGCCATGGTGATAGAGGACAATTTTTGTCATGCACACATGAGCAGCACAGAGTGGATTTCCCTAGCCTGGAAAACTCAGATTTATCAGAGATTGTTTTCCAGCAGCATCCGCACACTACTTCACGGATAAGGGAAAGAGCACCACTTTACTTAGCATTCAACCCAACCAAGGGACAGAGCTGAACTTTCTGTATCCAGATGGTGCAAAAGGCAACACCCTTCCTCTACCTCTGATACAGTCTCTCCTCAAGGAGGTGCCTTCCAGATGGTAGGAAGAGATATTTACAAGACGCCAGTGTGTGTTTATAGAAACAGTGGGCAGCCCCTGAGTCTCCAGTCCTGCCCTGCCATGTCCAGATTGGAGACCAATTCGATTTTTAGCATCAGACCCATCTGGATTTATCCTGTGCCTTAGCTACTTTATTAACAAGGCAATCTCATGCAGTTTCTTTAATGAGACTCAGTTTATCAATCTGTAAAGTAGGGTTACAGATAGATCTTTCTTTGCAGGGTTGTTGAAGAAAATTAAACAAGAGCACATATAAATAGTGCCCAATACAGTGTTTGGCACAAGGTAGGTACATATTCATGATAACAATTACTTTAAAGAAAGACATGTAATTAAACATATGTTCTGATTTGGAGACAAATATTTGAATCCCTGGTTCACTACATAATAGCTTAGAACTATGTAATATTCTGGAGTCAGTTTTATTTTGGGTTTCATTTCCTCATATGTAAAATGAAGAGGTCAGAAGGACATTCATAGGCTCAGGGCCTACAAGATTCTAAGTGAAAATTTTATTTTGAAGGTACGGTTATAATATCTCTGCTGGGAATCTGAGGATTTGGGTTTTTTTTTAAAAAAAAAAGACATTGTCTTCTTTATTGGTAAAATGGCATAAAGCATTAATAATATTGTTCCTTAATGTTAATATCCATACATTGAGAAGTATTTTCCCCCACCCCCACTGCAACAGCACTTTATATAAGTTCCTGCACAACTACCCCCAGGGAAAGTTTCATTAGTGCCAGGGCCAGCTCTGAGCAGATGGCCCCATTTCTTCTTCTCTTGAAAATAGCTAGCTCCAGGGATCAGAGCAAAACAGAGTCATAGTCCAAGGTCAAATACTTGACTGTTATTTTAATGAGTATGATTCAGCCCAAAAGCCCATTGGCACTCTCGATCCTCACCCCTTTACCCCACACATCTGCAGAATTCTGCTGGAAAATTCAGCTCTTTGGAGGGCTGAAGATACCTGGCCGGCTTACATGTTTCATGTTCCTGATCAGGAGTGAGTCAGTATTCCTATTTCTTGTGTTTTATCTTCTCCCTACTTTGCCAGTGTCAAGAAAATGTCTTTTTTCATCTCCAAAACAGCATCTGGTCCATTCGAAGCAGGCTAGCAGTAGGCTCTGTGCCAGTGCCCTCATTTCTTGGAAGATAGAAGGCTTCCCCTATACAATTATCTAAAAGTTCCCTTGCCTGATGATTCATCCAACCACTCCATCATGAGCCAGTCCTGAGTATCCCAAAGTCACCTTGAAAAGATCAATAATAATGATCACTTCACACATTGCTTTGAATTCTTACAATAACTTTACGTGGTAGGAATCATACTCTCATTTAAGCCAATGAGGAAATAGTGGCTCAAAGATGGAAAGAGACTTCCCCAAAGTCACGCAGTCTGATACAAAAGACCTGAGATTCAAACTCTTAATTCCTAATTTTAGGAGGAAGAGTTGGAAGCACACTTGCCACAGTAAGTGCTTTGGAAAGTGCTGGGACTCAGAAAGCACGACAGCCATGTTTTTAAAAATCAGCCCCTGTGCCATCTCTAGTGTGCCTCCAAGCTGTTTCCTCTGCTTGGGATACCCTTCCTCGTGCTTTGTAGCATGGTGCAGTGGAACAACTGTGGGCTTTGTGGTAGACAACTGTTTGGGAATCCTGACTATACCATTTATGATCTCGGACAACTTATCAAATCTCCCTAAGGTTTTCTTCCTCTGTAAAATAGGTATCTACCTCATAGTGTTGTCATAAGGATTCAAGCTAAAAGGGCTTAGCATGGTACCTGGCAGTTAACAGGTGAAGTGATAATAACCATTCTCTCTAAATGTAGTTTAGGTGCCACCACCTCCCTGACTCTGCCTCCCTCCTTCACGCCCTAACATTCATTCATTAGTTTTTTTTCTTTCTTCATTCACCAAATATTTAAGATACATAAATAACTGAATCGTAGTACTCGACATACAATACTGTAATTAATAGGTATTATTCTGCTTTCCTCCTTAGGCTGGGATCTTTCTGAGGATGGAGATGGTTACTGAGTCATTTCTGAATCCTGAATATCTACTCTAGGGCCTGGCAGGAGGAAGGAAGAGAGAAGGAAAGAATAAAAGGAAAGGCAGAAGGAAAAGAAACAAAGCACAGGACTGCTTATGGAAACCTGCTCAAAAAAAAATAATAAAACAAAAAACAAACAAACAAAAAATACACATCTCTGTAGCCAGGCATATAGGAAAAGCACCTGGTCATTCCCTGGCCTTCTCTGCAAATGCCTTCCACTTCCTCCATTGACAGGAGCTAATAACAGCATGAGAATATCAATGACCTACTGAATAGGAAGCCACAGACGAGCTCTGCATTGAGAGTGCAGACAGACAAGTGGTGGGTGGTAAGGCACAGCTGCAGAAAGGAAAGTTCTGTCTGTTTAGCTGCTGGGCATAGACAGCTGTCCCAAACCTGGTAATAGTGTGTGCAGGCTGTTGAACTCTACCCATCCCCAGCAACTGCCACTGGAGAACCCTGGGCAACAGGCCTGTCAGGTGATGAAGGCAGCTACCAACTCAGCAAGAAGGCAGCTCCCCACAGAGCTCTGCAGAGCCAAAGCTTGGAGTCCCTAGCGGAGGGAAAAATTCCAGGGAGAAGGAAGGCAGCATCTTCCTTCTCTCTGCTCTCCAGACAGTGCCCTGCCCACCACTGAATCATCTAGATTCCATTCTAAACCCATCATCCTTACTCCAAAGAGGGTAGCCAGGCAGTCACAATTCTCCATTCTACCTTTCTAGCGCATCTCCTAGTCTTCCTTGACCTGCTCTGCAGCTAGTTATACTCAACTTCTTTCTAGTCTCCAAACAAGTCATGTTCTGTCATACCTCTGTGCCTTTACTAATGCTGTTCCCTTTTTTGAGAATGCACTCTGCCCACGCTTTGTTGTGTCGGGATCAGTTTCCCAGGAGAAGACCCCGGTACTAGGATTTGAGTGCAAATAGTTGGCTTAAGAGGTGATCCCAGGTAGCACCAGTGGGGGCAAGGACAAGTGAGACTGAGGAGGCAAGGAAGCCAGGAAAAGGTGCTGGGCAGCTGGGCAGCTGGGACCCAATCCCTCTGAGCAACACTAGTGGCTAGACATTGCACAACATATCTTGGAGCTGTCCCACTCATTGGGTACGAAAGCTAAATTCAAGATTGATTGAGTACTGCTCTTGAGAGTGTTAACAACCACCAATAGCTTTCCCTGTGCAAGAGTCAGGCCCATCCCTCCACCAGAGCTCGCTCTCAAGTAGAGAGTTATAGAGTACTAGTATCATCTGCTACCCTTGCCAAAGTAGCTAACGCTCCTTATCTTTTAAGGCCCAGCTCAAAAGCTAATACTTCTAATTCCAAATAAATTTCACACCTCCTTCCTCTGCATTCCCAGGCCATATTGAACACAATTCTATTGAATATTTTACCTTATTTATTATAGTGACTTTCTATCTACCTTCCCCACTGGACCATGGGCTTCTCTAGGACAGGAATTGTGTCATTAGCTTCTGTGTCCTCTACTCCCAGAACAATATGGCACGTAGAGAGCGGGTACTCAGTAAATATTAGGGATGTTTGAGAACACTAATGAACATTGATAAATTTCAATATCAGTTCAAGATTCCATTTTTCTGGGAGGACATCTGATACCCTATTACCTTTGTGATTTGAGGAGAAAATAGTGTCACATCTTTAGAAAGTGTAACTCTGAATGCTGCCCTAATTCACTCAAGTTGATCAATTGTCAGGACAACAAGGTAAGTCTATCCAAAGGTAAGTCCTATCCAAAGAGTCTCAGATCGAAGCAATATGAGCTCTATTTTGCCCTCCTCTGCCCTGCTGCGGATGGACACCTCATGGATGAAAAGACACTGGATTTATACAGATTTATAGTTGTTTATAATATCTATACCGTCATCAACCTGATTTAGTATCCTTGGCACCTATCCTAGAGGAACTTACTTGTATAGATAAGACATTCTCTCTGCCAGAACTCTCAGATGCCATCTCAGTCTCAAGGGGTCTAGATCTGGACTGCAAGATGGTGGCAGGAACTAGAACCCAAATCAAGTCAGATGTGATGTTTCCTAAGATAGCCTGAAGCAATATTGCCAGATTGGAGATTTAAAATAGTTCCAAAACAATTTCTAGTTAGGAAATATGAGGGAAGGGGAAAAATCTTTATAATAGCAATAAAACAGATAAATTATCCATCTGTAAACTTAATTAGAAGTGTGCAAATTCTACTTGAAAAAAAAATTAACATTACTAAGGGATACCAAAGAATAATTTTAAAAAAAGAAAGAAATATCTTGGGTAGGAAAACTCAACATCATAAAGATGTCATTACCCCTTAAATTAACCTATAAATATGATGTAATCCAATAGAAAAAGATACCAAACAGATTTAGGGAGCAGGGAACCAGACAAATGGACTCTGAAATTCATATGGAAAAATAAACAACTGGGAATAGTTGTTTATTTAGCAGAATTCTGAAAAGGAAAAGTAGAAAGGGAGAGATTAGCTCTACTAGATATTAAAACATGCTATTAAGCTGTAGTAATTTAAACAGTGTAGTATTTGTGCATCAGAAGACAAACAAATTAATAAATTAAAAGCTCAGAAAAAAACCCTAAACATAACCGGAAATCTAGTATAGAATAAATGTGGCACTTCCAATCAGTGAGAAACAAGATTATTTAACAAACATTGTTGGAATAATTGAATAGTTATCAGGGGAAAACTGAAATGGGATCCATGTCTTATACATTATAGCAAAAAATTTTCAGATGGATCAAAACCAAAACAGTAATGGAAGAAAATGTCAGGAGTTTTGTTTAATAATCTTGAAGTGAAGTATAGCTGTCTAAAAATGATGTATTCCAGCTATAAAATTTAAAAATGGATAAATTTGACAGCCATAATGTTTCTCCATGGAAAAAAACCCTTCACATATCCAAAAGGCAAAAGACAAACTGGGAAAAATACTGACAATGCATCCCACAGACATAGAACTAATTTCCTTAATATATTAAAGGCTTTTACATATCAATATGAAAAAAAAGAATTCTATAGCAAAGTAAGTAATAGACATGAAAGAAAGAATACAAATAACTTCTAAACCTCATGCATAATAAGAGAACTGGGCAATGGGAAAGTGCCTGTATGGTTTTTTTTTTTTTTTTTTTGTATCTCTAAATTTTATACCATCTGTCTGTATCATCTGCTTAAAAACAAAAACAAACAAACAAACAAACTCGAGTTCAAAAAAAGAAGAATAAACAAAAATAAGGACAATAAGACCCTGGGTACTGGCTGAAAGAACAAATGTGGACATCAAAGGCATATGTGGAAAAATAACAAAGCTGGTAACTGAGTTAAAAATAAGGTAGGGGAGTATAGTGGGATGATCAATCACACAGTCTTTGTTTTAGGTCTAATCTGTGCTAGTTGTGAAACTTTGACAATTGACGTCATTCCATGACCCTCAACTTCCTCATCTGTAAAATGGGAACAATCATCATTACTTTATAGGGTTTTCCTGAGGTAAAAAGAGGTGATGCAAGAAAAATGCTTAGGACACTGTCTGGCATATATTATAAATGCATGATGAACACCTTGCACGTGCTTGGAAGAGAGTGGGCAGGATAGCTTAGTGGCTGTGCAGGATAGATACAGAGTCCTGGAACTCTGACTTTCCCCAACTTGACACCTATTAGGCTGTGTCTACACTCCCCACTGGCAGTCATGAAGTCACCTCCTCTAATCAGAAGATCTGTAAGAAACAAATACCCTAAATCCCCTTTTGTAGTTATTCTCCTTATTTCCCAAAGCCTCTAACCCAAGAATTACAGATTTCTGTTGACTTGCACAAGGCTCTCTGGCCCTGAATTCTCCTGGAAAATATACTAATCTATAATTGTAGCTTAATTCTGCTTGTGGTAAAAGTTCAATATGTGCATTTTGCACTGTCGTGGCTGTTCCGCCCAGAGACCTTTGAATAAGGACATCCCACTCACTCATTATATTCCTGCCAGACCTTAAAAGCAAGCTAAAATGATAGCTGATACCCTAGGCAATCCCACAAAGCCAGTTGACCCTCACTGCTATCTGATCCCAAATGACTCCAACCAATCTGTCTCCCAGGTCTGAATTCCTGGCTCCTTCCCAGACTTTGATCCCTACCTCTGGCCTCTTTTAGATTTGTGTATCTGTCTCTCCTTTGGCCTTTGGACTTCATGGCTCCTGAATAATTTTTCATTTGCATAACCATTATAGCAGTTAAGACTATACCTTTATTCCTCCATTAAAGGGACCCAGATAAGTCTGGCTCCCAACAGAACTGGGTAGAAAATATGTTTGCCTCTACTGACTTTTCATTCCCATTTCAGGGACCCTAATCCCAGAATTGATACTGCTTTTCTCGTCTGGGCACTATACCTAATGCTTTACTCTCCAAAGACAATCATCAGTGCTATCAAGATACCAACTGATAAGGTTTAAGAATGATTGCTCCCACCCACTTTTGCCATGAATTTTCTAAGGAGTTCTGAAGATCTGCAATGCCTTCAAGACTCTGTGGAAATTTTTTATTGTATTATGTGTCTAAATCCTCTTCCACAACATTTTCTTGGGACCTTTCTCCCACACTCCATCCACATGGCTGCCACATTTTCACCTGCCTCACTCTGTTTACTACAGTTAATTGGTTCACCTGACTCAGGCCAAGCCAATTAGAATCTTTCTCCAGGAGTTTTTTTTTTTTTTTTTTCAAAAATAAGTATATAAACTAGAATATAGAATAATAACTAATCTTTACAGTGGTGTAAGCATAAGGCTAAATGAAAGACTTATTCAAACCCTTTTTACCAGCTCTGTCAGTTCAAGTCTTCTGAAAAGCACATACCAAGGTAAGATTAGACATGAAAGAGATTTCTTGGGAAATACCTGTTGTATAGAGCATAAAGAAATGAGGACTTTTGGGACTTTACAAAGTGGATTCCATGGGAGCCATGTTAGTAATGTCAACTCGCACATAAGGGGAATGCTCTTAGGATGATGTAACCTGAACACCCAAAACCAAAGACGTTAATCTCCATTTGCAGAAGCCGATAAGCATAAGGATCCCACCTTGTGGGGGCCATGCGTGCTGAACACCTTAGATGATGCTCAAGCTTAACGCAACAGTATCACAGATGAATGCACTAGAGCAGAAGACTCTGACCTTCTGATTCATCATAGACACTGGCTTGGGACCGACCTGCAGCTCTCTATGCAGGTCAACAGAACTCACTCTGGAGACACTAAGGACTTTCATCTATTTGCTCTGTCATATAAGACTCTGTACGTCCCCTCTCTGTGTGTTGTGTGTTAATCTGCATGGGTACCTGATTGGTTTATCTGAGAAGCTTCCACTAATAAACCGGGCATTGTGGAAAGACTCAAATGTGTGCGAGACTGTTACTTCCATAGCTGCTTTTCTTGCTCATAACACCTGTGAAAGATAAAGGGAAGGAGCAGGAGTAGGTCAGAGGGAACCTCAGGCTGCAGTGAAGATCTGATACCTATGAAAAGAAAGAGGGAAGGAAAGAGCATTGTTCAGGAAGAGTCTCAGACTACAGCACAACTCTAAGAAAGTTTGGGCCAGACTTATGGGGGGAAGTGGGGCAGGTCATCAAGCCAAAGTCACCCATTGGAGGAATGGACCAGCATTAGACCCAACCACTGTTCAGTATTGGCTGGAAACAGTCTGGGGGAGGTGCGCCTTCAGCAAGATGCTATTGTGGATCCAGAGGGTCCAGCTAGGGGTGCAACTAGGCCTTTCAGTAAACTCTGCTCCCTACAACAGGCTCTCTTGAAGGAGTCTGTTAGTTCAGTCCTCCAAGAAGTAGACACTAAAACAGGATTAAATGTGCAATGATTTTATTAAGCAAATCACCAGTGAGAGAAAATAGGTAGTCAAGGAAGACTAAGAGAATCATCAGACTGCAATGCAAGTCTGATTCCAGGTGAAAGAGAGAGGAAGGTAGCATCCTAGACTACTATACAATCCCAGGAAGGTTTGACAAGCTATTGAGGAGTCCCCAAACTCAATAATCCAGGGGTTCTGGTGTACCAGGAATGGGCCTGCCTTAGTATTCCTGACACATTCAGTCCCTAACTGAGAGAAGCCCATGGAAAATACAGCCTCAGAGCAAACACAGGCAATGAATTTCAGCAGCTGGGACACGTGGTCAATGAAGCTCTCTGTAGCTGCAGGTCTCTCAGGCACATTCTCATGGCCATCTCAAGGGAATCTGAGTGTTGCATTACACAGCCTCCAATGCTACCACACAGTTAGAAAGCTGGGTGGCAGTAAGACTGACATCAACATACTGAGAAAAAGGATACAAAGAGAATCTGGGCACTAAAGCCCCTGATGCCACTTCTTTCTGAAATCCAGATTTCCCTGCTTTTTCACATAATTTGGCATTCAAATTTTCCTTGGTGAGCCAATAAATTCCTATTTTTGCTTATACTAGTTTATGTTGGGTTTCTGTCACTTGCAACCAAAAGAATCCTAATTAATATAGACCTAAAGGAAACAAACTTGAATGGTAAAATTTTAGCACTGGGACCAATAATTAGGGAAAATATTTTTTGTCAGGGAATTCAAATCGAGCCAACTCACAGGGCTTAGCTACAAGAAATGCACAGACAGATAAGACTGATATGGGTGTTCCCTATAAAAATTGTCAATTTGAATTTAATTTGGTGGATAAATGGTTGCTCTTTACTAAACAATGAATTCTTTAAAAGCAGGAGCTATGTATTATATCTCTGATATCTCCAGCATATGTAGCATTGCCTAGTACATAAGGCTCAATAAAATAGTTGTTGAATAAATGAGACAGTTCCTGCCTTCAATAAGTTCCCTTATTGTATAAAAGAGCTCCTTCAACTCCAACCTTATTGTATAAAAAAGTCTCTCCTCCAAACTTATTGTATAAAAGAGTCTTATTTTCTTATTCATCTAGCCCCGCTGCTGATGGTTTAGACCGTGTGACCCAGGACCTAGTTCTTTTTCTGGCTAACATATGGTTCAGTAAACCCTGTCTTTCAGGACAACTTTCAGCCTCTAATGCTTTTTGTTTAACACAGGTATTTCTGACTCTTAATCTCGTGTTTCCCACAGCAGAACTGCTTTTCTCCGGGTTTTAGCTTAATCAGCTCATTCTTCTTTCCTATCCAGGCCACGTAACAACAGAGAACAGCTATCTTCAAGGTCTGAGGAATGGTCTCAAACCCTTGGTTTCACCAACACAAATGCCTGCTAGTGATCAGGGCCCTGCCTGTTTGGTCAGGCTTCTCTCTTTGATCAGCTATGTGGATAATTCCGTCACACAGATAGGTCTGTGACAAGCTTGGCCACAATCAAAGGTAAACTGCCTTAAGGGTTTTACCTGTAAGGCTAATTGGGAAATTCTCAAATGTTAACATCTTCTCCTAGGTTCCTTAAAGGAGAAACCACCCTCTTCCTAACCTGTGTCATTGGTAAAAAAAGCACTCATTATCTGTTTTTAAATCTGAAGTTCTGTTTAAATGTGTTCTTTAAAGTTATGCTCTGATAAACTTGGATCTATAACTGAAAGCTCTCTGGCTGAAAAAATAATTGGTAACAACTTCTAAACTAGCTGTCAGAAAATGTGGTAATTGAAGAAAAAATGAATGTGAGACATCAGTGCAATCACACCATTACATAAACTGTTTCCTTTTCCTTCTGTTTCACCCAGAGGTGAGAAAGGACCACTCTGGGAAAAGGAGCATGGCAGAGACTTCCCTGACTGAACAAGAATGCTAAAGACAACTGAGGCTGCTCCACTAATGATCACTAACAGGAGAGCGATGTGAAACAGAGAAGCCATTGGGAATTGAGCAGTCTCTTAAAGAACGTTTAGTGTCAACCTTGTTTAAAGCATGTCCAGCCTGGGTAAACTCTAGAAGGATTAATTGCTAGAAGAGATTCAGAGTGTTTAAAAATATCATCTACCCAGAATCCAAATCCTCGGTTCTGGCAGCAACTCTGGTTAAAAGCTAAAACTGGGTAGAGGGGTGGAACAATTTGCTCAGGGTCACAGAACAAAGAAGTGTCGGATTTGGGGCTTTTTCTCCAACCAACCTCCTTATAGCTATGCTCCACATTTATATTGTATTTATAGGTGGTCTTAGAGAATCAAGGTCTACTTAATGCTGTCTTGATCCCAATTCAAAACAAAAATTTATCTTTTTTTTTTTTTTAGTCTAAATCTATTTTTTCAGCAAAGTTGTTAAGAGAGGAGATTTGTCTTTCAGGACCTCAGATGCCTCATTTTTCACCCTTTTCCTTATTCCTCTTACTCTTGCCCCAAGATTCGTCTCAGTGTGTTCCCATTCTCCCTCTCATTTCCCTCTCTTGAATTAAAACCTGCTCTCATCAAGGGTGCACATATTCTCATTGGACTGTTTGAGCAACTTCATTTTAACACGGATATAAGAACAGAGGTGACTATTTAATGGCAGAGACTATCCAATGAGGGGAAGCATATCTTGGAGAAAACAAAGACCTCCCAGGGCTCTCAAAGTTGTACCAGTATGGAACCAGCTTTATACATTATACATCAGATTCGTTTCATCTGCTTTATAAATTTGGGCCAGTTTCAGTAAAAGGTAGCATGGTGCATCAGAAACCACAGTGGACCAGGAATCATTTGAACTTTGTTTTCCTCATATGTAAGCATTGGAGGTTCTATCTTATCACCTTTTGGCTTAACATCCTAGAATTCATGGGTGGATTTTTAAGGGTCACAGCTCTACAAGCAGTCATATCTGGATTAGGGTAACATTTCTGTCACCTACATCTGGGAGAATTTGGCAAGTCATTGAACCATGCTAACCTTCTTTTCCCCATCTATGTACTGGGATTAAAAGCACCTACCTCAAAGTATAATGAGAAATCCAACAAGTTGTGTGGCACATGAAAGGGATTATTAAATATTAGTTATTATAACCATTGCCTCCTGTTAAGGGGGCATCGGTTCTTCCTCAGCCAGCAGCCTATCATTTTATAGTTGGATATTGTTTCAATAAAGTTTGAGGGTGAAACTTTCTTTAGTTTTACTGAATTCTCTAACCTAACTTCAGGGAGAAATTTATGTTTAGAACAACTGGAATTCTTCTGAGAAGAATGAAAACGATTTCTTTCTTAAACAAATGGAGCCTTATAATCTAAGGTTTCACCCTAGCATTCATGAGCCACTGAAAATAATTGGGTTTGTTATTGAAAGAGGCACATTATTACCTTTACGTTTCATAATCAGCTCCCTGGGAAGTAATTTTAAAGAGAAATCAGTATGTCACACCTGGTCAGTATTATGACATGATTAGTTCTTAAATTAACAAGGAGAAAAAAAATATCACATTTTATTAAATCGTCTTGGGAATAAAGTTGAATTCTAGCAATTCAGTGGTTTGTAACAATTCAGCATGGATCATATCCAAGAAACTATTTAACAGAAAAGTACATATTTTATTCTTCGAAAGCTAAAATATTTTTCATATGCCAAAATATCTCCTTACTTACCTGAGTTCTTAACAACTTCACTGATTTCTTTTCCATCCCCTCTTTTTAATGCACAGATAAATGCAGGTTCTTTATAAAAAACTGTAGATCAGCAAAAAGAAAAGCAAATCCCCCAAACTCTACCCAAACCATAAATCCTTCATTTCTCTGCACATCAGAACAATGGCTTGATTTTGTCAATTCCACCTCCTTAATAGTTCTGAAATCTGGAAGCTCTCTGTCCTGCAGCCACTAACCTAAGTCAAGCGTTCGTCCTGTCTGATCTATACCCTTGATACATCAAATGTGATCCAGGAACCAAAAACATTGGCACCACCTGAGAACTTGTTAGAAATGCAGAGTCATAGGTCCCACCCCAGACCTACTGAATCAGGATCTGCATTTTAACAAGATCCCTGGGTAACTCATACTTTAAAATTTGAAGAGCACAGCACTAGACTAGGTCAAAGTGGGGGCCCAGATTCTGCATTTCTAAGAGCTCTCAGATGATGTCGAATTTGGCTCTGCCAGACATGCTTTGGGTGGCTTCTCATTTGTTTCTTTACCCCCAGCCTGGCCTTCTTCCAATCCAATCCACTTTAGCCAGTAAAGGAATCTTCCTAAAGCATATTTATTAATGTCACTTTCTTGCTTAAAACCCTTTAATGGTCCCTGGACTGGACATTTGTTTTAGTAGTAGCAGTAGCAATAGTAGTAGTAGTAGTAGTAGTAGTAGTAGTAGTAGTAGTAGTAGCAGCAGCAGCAGCAGCGGTAATTATAATAGTAATAGTCTAACTGTTATTTGGGTTTTCATTGCTTTTGAGGGGAAATTTGGTAGATCCCCTTCCTAGCTTGGGAAATACCCTACTCTCTAAATCTTGTTGGAAGGCAAAAGTGCCCACTCCCTCAAATAGAAGATGAAAAGCCCAG
Source organism: Rousettus aegyptiacus (assembly GCF_014176215.1). Classification (NCBI taxonomy): domain Eukaryota; kingdom Metazoa; phylum Chordata; class Mammalia; order Chiroptera; family Pteropodidae; genus Rousettus; species Rousettus aegyptiacus. Next base: position 121,567,437 of record NW_023416307.1, on the reverse strand, counting down.
ATATACTTTCTTTCTCAGAACTTCTGGCAACTGGGCATATTACCTAGATAGGTCTGACCAAACTGAGGCTCCCTCTTAGGGTTTTGAATCTGGAGCTGGTGATGAAAATAAACAAACAAAGGTGCAATACCCAATTTCTAGGGGTGGGACTGGCATGTCCAGTGTTCAGCAGTTAAGAGTGGCAGTGTCCCCAACTGTCTGGTTCTGAGGCTGACCTTTGCCTGTAATTCTGGCTATCCAATTTTCTTCTTCTGTTCCTGCTCTCCAATCCTGGATCCCCAACCTTGCTGGCAATTCAGAGAGCTACCCACTGTCCTTTAAAATAATTTCTTTCCTGCTTCTATAATACAGAGCCGGTTTCTGTTGCAACTAAGACCCTTGACTGGTAAGACTAACCAGCTGTTAAAATGAAGTCTAAACTTCTTAACCTGGCCATCCTTATTTTCATATTAAAGTAATAGTATCTGCTGAAATGCATCAACTCTCAAATCTCAGTTTAACAAAATAGACTACTGTGTGTATATATATATATATATATATATATATATATATATATATACTCCAATATGTATGTGCCTGATTACCAGGTGGCTCTTCCTTAAAAAGCCAAGCTTTTTCTACCTGAGATTCTGGCATCTTCAGCATGGCTTCCAAGATTCTAGTCTGCATCAGGCTAGTGGAAAGGGAAAGAATGTAGCAATCTTTTCTATGATTAAAATTAGATGTCAGAGCAGGTGGAACAAGGCCCTGGGGCTGGTGGCTAGGTGGGTATTAGAAGGTAGGGCAGGAGATCTGGAAGCACATAGAAATCTGGTTATCACAGTCAAAGATTATTTAGATTCCAAATAACATAATCCTCCTCAAAATCATCTTAAACTGGCTAAAAGAAAGGGAAAAAAATATTTTAAGAATAGAGCAGCATGTAATGAACATCTATTGTATTTATTGCCCCGTATCCAGTCCCTTTTCCTCTAATGATGGCATTATTTCTTTGGGAAGCCATCTGTCCCACTCTCAGTCCATGTGAGTGGAACTGACCCCAACTCATGGAACCATGTCTGGCCAATTAGACATTCCATCTCTTGAATACAGTGATAGCCTCAGACATATAACTCAAGACAGCCAGTGGCTCAATGGTGACACCTTTCTGGAACTTTTGGGAAAGAGACAGTCGCTACTGGGAATGAAAATGTAGAACTCTATGCCTGGTATTTCCAACAGCCACCTTCCAACATCCATGAAAAGAGCCTGCCTGAAGCTGACACCAACACAGAAGGAAGTAAATCACACCAACACAGAAGGAAGTAAATCCAAGGAATAGAGACGGGTTCCTGATAACATTGAATACTAAATCCGGCCATGCCTAAAGTCTGTGTTATTCTTAGAGCCAATGGAGTCTCTTTAATTTAAGCCAGTAGGAGTCAGATTTCTATCATTTACTTCCTAGAGTCCTGAATAACAGGCAAAAAGTATAACTGAGGAATTCAGGGAGTCAGTCTCTCTTGCCTTCTCTTTCTCCAAAGGCCCAATTCATCTCTCTTTTTCTCTGTGTCTGCCTCATTATTTTCTCTCTACAGAGTTTTTACCTTTGTGTGTATATATGGCCATTAAAGATTACCCCATAGTTTCCAAGGTTGTATATTTTCATTTAGAGTGAACACTCCATCTCAAATTCAAGTCCAAATTTCTGAGAGAGAGAATCTGAGTGATCAAGTTTGAGTTAGTTGTCCAATCTGATCCAGTCCCCTAATCAGTTAAGTGGCTTTGGCAATTTACATAAATTTCTTAGACCTCAGTTACTTTATCAGTAAAATGAGAGTAATAGCAATACCTACCTCTTAAATTTATTGGGAGGACTAAATGAGGTCACACATGTAAAGTATGAAGCACAGTACCTGGTGGATAGCCAATACAATTAATATAAGCCATGAAAATGATATTTCACTGGTAATGATAATGCCCCACCCCCCGCCTCTGTCCTTGATCTTAGATTCTGCCTGAAGTTGGGGTGGTATTGAGGCTGCAGGGGCAATAGGAATGTCAGCTGTGGATAAGAAAAAGATTAAAGGCAGGAAGCCAGACACAGATGATTACAGTGCTATAGGATTTGACCCAGGAGGCAACCTCTGAGTGTGCTGAGAGAGCAAGAATGCTTGAAATTCGGCCAAAACACTCCTCCTTCTGGTTAAGGAAGCCTCGGTGAAATAAGCTCTTCTACCCCAAACTTATGCTGCCTTCAAAGACATTCTCAATCAGCTCAGCCCTATAACCTGGTTTCCCCTCTAGCTTGTCTACAGCAACAAGCAGAGTGAAGAATTTAGGAAGACTCATAATGGTAATATCGGAATCCTCACAACAACCCCCTGAGATAGGTATTATTATTATTACTTTTTCATAAGTGAGAACACTGAGGCTCAAAGCCATTAAGTAGCTTGGCTGAAGTCTCAGAACAAGTGGCAGAGCCATGATATGAACCTAGATTTGTTGGAATCCAATCCCCCGTTCTATCTGTTGAACTATGCCTCATTCTACAATCTCAGGATTCACCTATCAGTCTCAGTGGCTAAGCAAGATCCATTACTTTTGTGGCCTTAGCCATTAGTCTTGCTTCTCATTTAATTAGTATAAGCCATATGTCATCTGATAGAGCAGAGGGTAATAGTAATGAAACTGAACATAAGAGGTAAGTTCTGGAAAGTAGGCAGGCGCTAGATTTCAGAAGTTGGCCTTTAGGCTGTGGTCAGAGGGAACTACTGATGCTTGGAGGGAAGTCATGGTAAAAGGCAGCTCTCCCCATTCTCATACTGCTATGGACTGGATTGTGCCCTTTCCCACCCCACCCCCTCCCCCAATTCATATGTTGAAGACCTAGCACCCAATGTGTTGGTATTTGGAGATGGAGCCTTTGGGAGATAATTAGGTTTAGATGAGGTCATGAAGACGGGGCCCTTATGGTGATATTAGTGCCCTTATAAGAAGAGATGCCAGAGAACTTGCTCTTTCTTTACCATGTAAGGGTACAGAGAGAAAGCAGCCATCTGCAAGCCAGGAAGAGAGTTCTCACCAGAACCCAACCATGCTGGTACCCTGATCTGGAACTTTCAGCCTCCAGACTATGAAAATATAAATTTCAATAGGTAAGTCTCCCAATCTCTGGCATTTTGTTATGGTAGCCTGAATTGACTAAGACAGATTTTGACTTGTAATAGTCATTTTCGTGTGTCAACTTTACCAGTCCATGGAATGCCCAAGCATTTGGTTAAACATTATTTCTGGGTGTGTCCGTGAGGGCGATTCTGGATGAGATTAATATTTGAATGAGTAGCTGAGTTAAGCAGATCCCCCTCCCCAATGTGGATGGGCTTCATCCAATCCAATGAAGACCTGGATAGAATAAAAGTTTGAGTTGAAAAGAATTCTTTCTCTCTCCCTGACTGCTTTCAAGCTGGGATTTCAGTCTTCTCCTGCCTTCATACTCAGACATAAACTGGAACTTACACCACCAGCTCTTTTGGTTCTGGAGACTGTCAGACTCAGACTGGAACTTTACCATCTCCAGCTTGCCAACTGCAGATCTTGGACTTCTAACTTCCAGAATTGTGAGAAATAAATTTCCATTATGTAAGCTACCCAGTCTTTGGTATTATGTAATGGCAAAAACTAAGACACATACTCAAGTCTAGACACATAACCCAAGACACACACCTGAGCTAAGACACACATCCAAGTCAAGACCACCTTTGGAGGTTCATTTTCACCAGTTTACCAGTTTTACTTAAGTGTGTGTACTTGGAAGGGTGGGAAGATAAGCAATTTTATGGCTACATTTTGATGACTTCTGCTGGCAGGAAAGGCAGAATTCAGCCCCTGAGGAAAACAGTTTCGTGGTATGAAGCTCAGGGGGGCCATCTGATCTTGGAAAGCTGGAGAAGAACCAATTAATGGGATTTAATGAAGGGTCTCTTCCCCTTTCCTCTACCCACTTTGTCACTGTCTTGGTCCAATCCTTCCTCGGTGTTTATTCTGGATTCTTATAACAGCCTCCTGATTGGTCTATGTGTCACCAATCTCTTTTCTCCCATCATCCTTCACCATGCAGCCGGAGAGTTCTTACCTGGTCTGTCCCTTTGTTTCTCTGTTAAGAACATAGTCTTTGGAGATAGATTGCCTGGATTTACATCTTTGCCCTGCTATTATTAGCGGTATTGCTTTAGTAAGATATTCAGTTTCATCATCTGTAAAATGGAGTTGTGGTATATTAAATGGTAGTCCCCAAAAGATATGTCCACATACTAATACCTAAAACCTATTAATGTAATCTTATTTGAAAAAAAAAGGATCTTTGTAGATGTAATTAAATTAAAGTTTTGGGGATAAGATCATCCCGGATTACCCAATGGGTTCTAAATCTAATGACAAGAGTCAAAGATTAATTGACCATAACAATAAGAGTTTATTTCTGGATTCCCACTTCTATTCCTTGATCTATATGTCTATCCTTATGGGAATTTTTTTTTTTGAGCTATAATTCACATACCATAGAATTCACACATTTTCAAATTGTACAGTGCAGGGGTTTTTAGTATATTCACAAAATTGTGCAACTATCACTGCTATCTCCTTTCAGAACATTTTTATCATCTATAAATCATTTGTTTACTCCTTTTCTCCAGACAGTAGTTTTGATGATGGACAGGTTTTAATTTTCCATTTTGTTTTGCCCCTTTAGCTACGGTGACCACCTCATTCTGGTTTGTATGGGACCTTCCTGGTTCTAGAACTGAAAGTCCCACAACCCAGAACCTTCTTAGTTGTGAGAAAACAGGGAAAGTTGTTCACCTTACCTGTAGAATATATCATCAATGTCCTGCCCATATCCCTTACCACTTGGGAGTGCGCCAGCCTCCTTTCCACTGCCAGTTCTTGCATCTCTTTGTCTAAGGGCTTTCTCCAAAGCTTTGAAAGCCTGTTTTGCTCAGAACAGTAAGATGGAGTTAAACCCTGCCACTCAGAAGCAGCTCTAATGGCAATTGGAATACCAATACCCCAGTTCTGTCACCTCTCCAGTGGGATAACTCATAAGGTGAGTGTTTTACACTGGCTGTCATTGTTTCCCGAGCAAGATAAGCTCCATTCACCCACAATGATAGCTGGCTTGATAACATGCCTTTTATCGCCTGCCTTCTCTTGCTTCTCTCACTTCCCCATTCTTGAATCTTTATCTCAGGGTTTGTTTCTGAGCAAATCTAAACTAAGACAGCCCCCATTCCCAAACCCTTTAATAGGCAAATTAATGCTTCCTAATATATAAAGTGTCATGCAAATGAAACTTCTTATCCTTTCTTCCAACCAGATTGCTGCCTATAAAAACCCCTTATATAGAAATTCTGGTGACACCACTACTTTGCCGGACAGATCTTGATACCCCAACCCCTCCCTACCACCAACACACATACTCCTTACCCAGAGTTTAGCCCACCTTCAGTCTTAAGGTCCAGAGAAGGCCTACTTCAAAGCAGGAAACTTTCTAGTCATTACTGACTAGATGGCACAGAAGCAGATCACACTTTTTGTTTCTGTTTTTTTTTTGTCAATGTCAGTTCCTCTTGCCCCTGCCGACCAGTGGTGAGGATTGTCTGAGCCTCTGAGAAAAATTCACACAAACTAACTGCAGTATAAATGCAGAGCAGAGAAAAGCAGAATGATGAATGCAAGAAGCTGGAGCAAAGCCACCCAGGAGCAATGGGATCTGACTAGAGCCTCACCAAGAGGGCCCTCATTGTGCAAAAACCTATCCTACAGACCAAACATGTGCATAAAGTCCCACCAATAGAGAGTTATGTCAGATTGTATTTTCCAAAGATAGCTGCACCAATAAATATTCATCCCACATGTTCTTTTTATAATGTAACATCGATATTTTTCTACTGAGAAGTGGGGTCCATGTTATCTCTCCCTGAAACTGGGTGCACCTTTGATATGTGGACCAAAAAAGGGGTTCTATGAAAAGTAACCTCACAGGGTGACCTGATCATAAATCCCTAGCTGGGCAGGTCTTGGCGAGTAGTCATATCCCAGGTGTATAACTTCAGTGAAAGGTTTTAGGACAACCATGTGCATTGCTCTTGTGTATCTAGGTGAATACACTTTTGAAATACCAGAGGTAATACACCTTAAATGGGGCATTAATCCTAAAGAAAGTGCATAATCTTGTTCACTATCCTGTAATCCAATCCCTGCCTTGCTTTCTCTCACCTCCATGCAATATTTGAGTTCTCTCCTTAACCAATTATCAGACAAGGTTAAGGGAGTCCAAGGTGAGGCCTACTGTCTAAATATGAGAATAAGAAACCTGGGATGCAACTCACAACTGGTAATGAGACCAACCAGTGCCACTATAATATATTATTTAGAAGCTTAGGCTCTGGAACCAGAACACCTGGTTTCTAAATTTCAGCTCTTCCACCAATTAGCAATAGCAATATTGGGCATGTTAATTAACCTTTCTATGCTTCAGTTTCTTCATCTGTAAAACAGAGGTGATACAGCACTCTTTTTATAAGGTTATTGAGAAGATTACATGAGCATGGGCAGTAAGAGTTATTTCACACCAGGAAGCTGTCTTTTAGTGAAGCAATTCTGGCTGATGTTTACCAAAGTGAGAAAAACAATAGTTATAATGACAATTTTAGGAGGTAAATTCACAGGTCCTTTCACTTAAAATCTCATGCCTCATCCCCTCTCCACCGCCCCCCCCCCCCCTAAAAAAAATACTTTCAAAAAGAAAGTATCAGCTTGGAGCTAGTAAGTCTTTAACACCTCTCTAGCACTTGCTAATTTGCCAGTCCGCTCATTTAACAATACAAAGTTCAGGGCCTGGAGCTAAGAGCCTTCTCAGGCAACAGTGTCCAGCTACAATTTAATTACATTTGTATTTGTTGTATTTATTTTTTTACAGTTATTCTCTTATTATGGGATTAATTCTGGTTTTATATTTATAGTACCAATTTAAAGTTTTCTTTTAAAGTAAATGTATTTTTAAGTAATCTATTTTTAAATATTACATATATTATGGTATAGATGGTTCTATGGATATCACGAAGGTGGTACTTAAATGACTGAAGTTTGGGAAACATGGTATTAGATTGCAAAGGGTAGATGTGGATAACATCTCCAGGGAACTACATGGATCTACCAACTACTAAAATACATTTCCTAGTCCCAAATTTTGTCCCCACAGTCCCCTGTTCTGTTTCCCAGGAAGGACCCCTAGGGACTCATGCTGTTCTTCTGTCCTTTCAAATGCTGCCAGAATGTAAATTGGTACAAACTCTGGATAATTTGGTAAGCACTTCCTCTATAAATCAGCAAGTCCATTTTTAGGAATTTCATAAAATAATCATAGATATCCTCAAAGATACATGGTTGAGAATATTTTTGGCCACATTATTTACGATAGGAAAAAATTGAAAATCATCTAAAGGGCAAACAATAGGGGACCAGCTTGACAAATTATAGCATACTCAAAAAACAAAAATATGACACTCTGTACCAAGTACTTCTCTAAAGACTTCAGATATGTTAACTCATTTAATCCTCACAACAAACCTATGAAGTAGAAGATATTATTATTAGCCCCATTTTGCAGGTGAGGAAACTAAAGCACAGAGAGGTTAATTATCTTGCCCAAGGTCACATAGCTAGTAAGTGGTAGAAGTGACATTTGAACCCAGGCCATCTAGATCCAGAGTCCATGTTCTTAACCATTATGTTGTAGCCCTCTCATTGAAGTTGATGTTGTAGACAAAAGTTCATTGACATGGAAAAGCATTCTCAATGTACTGGTAAGTGAAGGAGCAGGTAGAAAAAATATATACCATAAATCAAAAGAGATTCTTTCTGGTTGATAGAATTATATTGTTTTTGTTGGTTGGCTTGTTCTAATATGTTTTCCAGGTTTTACTTATTCAATGTTTATTACCTTTGAAACAGAAATGAAACTTATTAAAAGATGGCTTTCTCCTCAGTTCTCCTTTTCTTTGCTTCTAAAGATGAGATCATTGGTTCTTTATGATGACAATAAAAATGATGATGATGATGATGATTATGATGGCCAACATTTAATGAGCTCTTAACATGCTAAGTAAGAGGTTGACAAGCATGATCTCGTTTAATTCTTCACAGCCAGAGTCACCATGGGCGACATCCCACGCTGTGCACTGCACTGTGCAACTCTAGATTGTATCACTCACATATCACTACATAATGGACTGTGCTGTGAATGGTGCTGCTTGGAGCCATGCAATGTGGCCACCCTGTCAACAACCCTAAGGGGTGTATAGTCTCCATTTTATGGAAGAGGAAACTGAGGCACGAAAAGGTTAATTAACTTGCCCCACACCAAGCAGCTGGTGAGTGGAACCAGTATTGAGACCCAGTCAGTCTCCCTTCAGGATCTGTTCTCTTTTTTCTAATTGAAGAGGAGAGATATAAAGGGCATAACGATGGAGACAATATAAAGTAAGGACATCTAGGAAAGACTATAGAACCAACAGAGACATTGTGGCAACATGAAAAGAGCACAGGCCTGAGAGGCAAGAGATCAACATTCTAGTCTCTGCTCTGTTCGCCCTAGCTATGTGACCTTAGATATGTTCCTTTTTATTTCCCCTGGGCTTAGCTTTCCCATCTGTAAAATGAAGGAATTAGACAAGATGATCTTTAAGATCTCTTGCAGCTCTGAGAATCTACAATTACAGATGGCATCCCAATATGGGCCCAGAATTGTGCCCTCCCACTCAGCATGGACCATTCTCCCTCCTGCTTGCTCAAGGCAATGTCTCTTCAGCTGACCTACTTTGTGTGTGTGAAGCGGGGAGAAAGGCAGCAAAGGGAGCAAATAACCAAAGGTGTGCTCTCCTGAAAGAGGCAGGCTCATCTCAAACATGCTAACAGTTCAGACAGTGTCCAGCTTATCTGCTTATGATGTCTCTCCTCCCTGCTCCGCAGAATGCAGTAGGCTTAAAATATCTGACAGGGGTGGTGATGCTGTTTTAATGCATTGCTTTTAGTTTCTAATCATGTTGGTGATTCACTCTGACTTTCCAAACATGCTTTGTTAAAGTCATTCTTGCAGGATTTTCAGGATGTTTTATTAAACAGAAAAGCAAGGTGTAAAACAGTGTGTATAAGGTGAGAAAAATAATTTAAATATACATTTGTTTTTGTGAAGAGAGGAGGAATGAATAACTCTGGGAGGAAACATGAGATATTGGTAACCATTTGCCTCCCAGGAGAGAAACCTGGTGGGGATGGGGGTGGGGCAAAGGAAAGAGATTTTATGCCTTTTGAATGTGCATGTATTATTGCCCAGGCAATTTTTAAAAAATCAACAAAAGGCATTATTCCTCCATCTCAATACAGTTTAATTCCAACTCTTCTCTTTCCAAGATATTCCTGGGTGTATTCATTTGCTAGGCTGCCATAACAAAGTAACGCAGACTTGATGCCTTAAACAATAGAAATCTATTTTCTGACAGTCCTGGGGACTAGAAGTCCAAAATCAAGGTGTCTACAGATTCGGTGTCTTCTGAAGCCTCTCTACTTGCCTTGTAGGTGGCCACCTTCTCTCTGTGTCTTCCTTTTGTACATGTCTGTGTCCTAATCTTTTCTTACTACAAGGATGCCAGTCATATTGGATCCAGGCCCACCCCAATGACCTCATTTTAACTTAATCTACTCTTTAAACATCCTATCTCCAATTACAGTCACATTCTGAGGTACTGGAAGATAGGACGTCAACAAATGAATTTTGGAGGATACAGTTCAACCTAAAACACCACCCTAGGCTGATAAATTCACCTCTTCAAACCAGCAGTTCTATGAGAAACATGTACAAGTTCTTATATTCATTCAACTTTGATTGACCATCTCTTGAAGGAAAGACTGTTCTAGGGTTGGGGATAGCATCAAATTGGGTTGGACTTGATTCTGGTTAGAAGGTAGATAGGGAGATGAGAAAGAGTGCTAGACTAAAATTTAGAGGGCCTGATCATCAAATCATACCTCTTACTAACTGAGCTAGCCTAAACAAGATCTTCATCATGTATAAAGTGTAAGTGATAATACATACCTCAAAGGGTTGTTGGGAGGATTAAAGGAGAAAAGGCATGTCTATAGTAAGTGTTCAGTACATAGTGTTTATGGTTCATTTCTTCTCCCACTTGGACCATGGGCTCAGGGAACAGCGCCCACAAACTTTTCATCTTTCCAGCCCTGGAGTATAGCAATGAACAGCAGAGTATAAGCTGGATAGTTTTGCTGTAACATTAATTAACCCAGACTGATTTGTGAGTCCATGTGGATATACTCTAGAGGGCTTTTCAGAAATATCATAGGGCCTATCTCTAAAAGCAAATTTTTTAATGAAAAAAGTATGAGTATTAATGTCAATATAACCAACCTCCTTGGGTACCACAGGCTGCTGAAGCCAAGGAATAGCTGATCTATAATTGGAACTTCTGTCTTTCATGCCATGCAGATATCCCCAAGACAACAGGAAGCACATCAGATTTGTAATAGACATCTGGTGTTTTGATATGCCAAGCACTGATCCCCTCTTCATCTAGTAACAAAATTTCATTTTTTCTTTGGGAAACCAGCATCATCATTCTCAGCTCATTGGCTTATATAAGCAGACTACATCCCCAGCTCCAGGAATGATCACATAGCTCAGGCCTGGCCACTGAGAGTACTATATCTTCTCTGGTTAACTGTGGTTGGCTTAGAGATTAGCACATGACCCCAGCTGAAAAAAAAAAATCAGAAATTCCTAGGAGTTTCACTGGGCCTATCAGGAAAGAAGTGCTCTGTTTTCACCAGGGTGGCTAAACGGGAACTGCTAGTAGCCATTTTGTCACAGTAAAGTGAAAACCTGCCTGAGATCCTGGTTACATTGTTTGAGCACCTGGATCAAGCCTTGCCTGAAGCGATCCCTAAACATGTCAGTTATGCGAGCCAATAAACTTACTTTATTTATTAAATCAGTTAGAGCTGGGTTTCTATGACTTACCAATCGAGTGAATAGCACATGCAGATTAGTTCTCAATGACTTCTCTCCACTTGTAATTCTAATCCCTTCTTTATAGGCCTAGAACTATTCACAACTAAAAATCAGTTCATGAAACAATTTGCATGAATATGGTCTTTTGGAGTTTATAAATCCCTTTCACGTGTGTGTGTGTGTGTGTGTGTGTGTGTGAAAATAGATATTGGAGAAAGGGAGAATGAAATGAGAGATGACTGATAACTATACCTGCCAAGTGTATCCAAATGTCGATTCTGGCCTAGTCAGAACACTTTACTACAAGGTGGCTGATTCTGTGCTCTGGGCCAATGGTATGCTAGAGCCGGCTTATACCAGCTAACAAGATGTGTTAAATATTTGGAAATTTTGCAGTTGTTTTTTAAACTGTTGGTAGCTTGAAATCAATCAGCCATGGTGAGAGTATTCTTTCCATGGATATTGTCAAACAGTACAAATCAAGTTTTGGGTTTTTTTTCCCCTCTTCTTGGAGAATATGTTTACCAGCGAACCATAGACTCTGTTTCTGATTCAATAGTTCTCAAAGTGGCCAGTAAGAATGACTGCTAAACAACAACTACCAGTATTTCTATTCCATTTCACAGCACTTCCTCATCCATAATCTCCTCTTCTCCCCCTAGCAATGCCATGAGTAGAAGTTACTTTTCACACCCTACAGGTAAGGAACCCAAGGCCTGAAGAATTGTCTTCCTTGTGGTCAGGTGACAGAGCTAAGAAATAAACTCAGGTCTTTGGATCCCATGCCTAATGCTGTTTCTCTAACACCCCAGTGGTAGATGACTAAATATCAAAACAGGGTATAAACAAGTAATTTGGTCACTGGGTTTAAGAAAGCTATTTCTATAAAAAGAATATTTTAACAATGTCTTTCTGACCAGAGGTGGCCAATTAGCAAAGCAGTTGCTCAGGGATTAGCAATAAAACTACATATTCAATCTGCCGAGGAACAAAGCATCACTTCTAATAAATTATATACTTCAAATTTGCACAGAAGTTTTTGGTTTATAAAGCCCTTTCAAGAATGTTACTTCTGTAGATCAACTCTTTAAAAATGCTTAGAAACTTGGGCCTCGTGTGGCAGACCGATTAACCAAAAAGCCACCACCACCACTCTTCTCCCTTAACTGCTCCCACTAAAAAAAAGTCTGGGAAAACTAAATGTTTACTTTTTCAGTCTTCTTTATAGATCTACAGACATGTTATCTAGTTCTGGCTATTGAGACTTAAACAGAACGCTGCTTTCTTGATAAAAGTGAACTACCTTTAACCTCTTCATCCTGCCTTAAACAAGAATATGATACCTGGAGCTGCAGCAGCCATTTTGTAACCATCAGGCGACAAGACAAAAAGCTAAGCAGAGCAGAGCAAAAAGAGAACAAAAGTATGGGTCCTTGATAGCATTATTGAGTCTACAGAAAACCCAACTAACAGTGGCTTAATATAACAAGGGTTTATTCTTTTCACAAAATAAGAAGTCTGGAGGTAGGTGGTTGCTGGAACTGGCTCAGCAAGACAGCATTGTCAAGGCCAGCCATCTGTGCAGTTCCCTTGGCCTTTCCCTGTGGTCTCAAGATGGTTGCAGCTCCACACGTTACATCCCACATTCAAGGGACAAGAGATGACATGAGCTCCATCTGCTCATTGGAGCCAGAAAAGCAAAAGCCTTACACTTTTATCTCATTGGCTAGAACTGGGTCACATGGCAACCCCAGCTGCAAAAAAAAGCTGGGAAAATTGGGGGACAGGTTGGCATGGATTAGACAAGGAATGGTGGGTACCACAAAGGATATTTACATTCTTTTTCCTTCTTGCTTCTTTCAGGCCTCTAATTTTTTCCGCTGACAAATTTTGAATGTATAATAAGTGTTCTATTTAATTAAATACAAATAAGTAATGTTTAGAAATCAAATGCTTCATTTGATCCTCCCAACGGCTTGTCCTAAATAATCCTAACTTTATTTTAAGAGAAGTAAAGTACAGGAATAAAATTTTTTTTTTTCTGAGAATACAGGGCAAATTATTGACAACACTGAACAAAGAATACAGATATTCAAACCCTCTGATTTTTCTACTCTACCAACTTGCTGTTAGAGATTCAGAAGCTTATAAATAAAACTTAACAGTTACACTGACAGAGAGGCTCGTGAAGATTAATTAAGCACAGGCACCAAAGCCCTAACTCCCATGATTTGAGCAACTCTGAGTCTGGTTCCCATTAACCCTATACTGATTGTTCATGCCTCCCTACCTCCCTCTCGCCTCTTCTCTCCTCTGCCCAACCTGCTTGCACTCTCTACCCAGCCTTTCCAACCTGCCACCTGCCACAAACAGAGTGTCACTCAGTAGAAAGAGCTCCAGTTTTGCCTTCAGCTACACCTGAGTCTGAGTCCTGATTCCACTTATTACCCATGAAAACTTGAGCAAGTTGCTTCAATTCTCTAGGGCCAGAATTCTACATTTATTAAGTAAAAATAGTATTACCTGTCTCATAGGACTAATTTAGTGATTTTAGAAAACAGCATAAGTGAAAGCCTCTTAAATGGCATTTGATGCTTGATATGCGCTCAATTAACCACAATAATAGTAGTTATTGCCAATTTTGCATTGTTATGAACTAGGGCAAGCATATGCCAGAGAAGGTAATCAACTCTGCTCCTTGTCAACAAAGCAGTCATTTATACAGTGTCACTTTGGACTTAAAGCAAGTGGATTTAGGAGACTGAAAATCCAATCAATTTGCTAAGTAGATAAATTTCTTAATAATATATAGTTTTGAGCGCAGATGGTTGAAATCATGCCTCCGACACTTATAAGCTGCGACCTTGGTAAAATTACCTAAAGTCTCTGTGTCACAGTTTGCTTATTTAGAAAATGGGAATGGGACGAAGAAGTACAACTTAGTAGCTACAAAATAGTCATGGGGACGTTGAGTACGGCATAAGGAATATATAGTCAATATTATTGAAATGGCTGTGAGTAGTGCCAGATGGATTCTAGAGTAACTGAGGGGATCACTTTTATAAATTATATAAATGTCTAACCATTGTCCTGTAAACCTGAAACTAATATAAAATATAAATAAATAAATACAAAGCAAAAAAGAAAAAAAGAAAGAAAATGAGGATAATAATATTTACCTTAGAGGGTTGTTGTGAGGATTCAATGAATTAATATATGTAAAGTACAGTGCCTGACACATCAAAACTGTTATATAACTCTTTACTATTAATATTACTATTACATTATATTGAACACCTACTATATGCCCAAGGACATGAAGCTAGTAATGAGTGAAGCCAAGATTTAAACTCAGCACTGTCTGATTCCGAATCGACTCTCCTAACTAGTAACCAGCCTTTGTCTAACGTCTCTAACTTGTCCCTCCCTTTTCTCATCCCCTTCCCTTCGCAATCCCAACACTTCCCCCTTGTTCATAGGATGCAAGTCCTTGTCTTGTCTTTGACCATTTTGGCAACTTTTATCCTTACTTCTCCAAATCATTTCCTCCGCCACAAGCCTGGAGCTGAGGATTGACTGTAACACCAGCTGAATCAGAGACCCAACTCCAATAGCTTAATCATATCTTTATTTTCTCTTCTGCTTTTTTTACATAAAAGAAGTCTGGAAGTGGATAGTTCAGGGCAGGTGTGATAACTCCAATATCCAGAAATATTGTTTATCTAATAGTTTCTATGCTCAAAATCACCTCCTAGTGACAAGACTAATGCTATATTTCAAGCCATCATATCTATGTTCCAAGTAGTAGCAAGAGACAAGATTATGAGAGGTGACTCAGCACAGTCAATGGCTTTGGAAGAGCTTTCCTGGAAGCCCCACCTAAGTATTGTCATTTGGCCACTCTTATCTTCAGGGGAGACTAAGAAATATAGTTTTTAATGTGGGTATGTTGTTACTCCCAACGGAGTCCTGTGATTATGGAAAAAGAAGGAGAATGGTAACTAGGTAGGCAGCTAACTCTTGCTACCATACTATCCTCAGAAATAAGATAAGGAGAATGGGTGTTAGGTAGGCAGTTAGCTGTCTCTACCACTCCATTCTTAGAATTCCTTCTGAGGAGAGTACTGTGGATAGTTGGGAAGGATTTTCTGATGAACCACTTATGTAGGTGATAAGACACCTAAAAAGCACAGCCAATAATTATGGGTCCCTAACTCATCTTTCAGAGAGGAAGTTTCAAATTAATGGCAGGCCTTCTGTTATGCTAAATGGAGATGTAAGTTTGATTCCAGAGCTGTTTTGCTTGGACAACGGAAAGACTAAATACTGCCAAGAGGAGTCCTATTTATTTTCATTCTTAATACCCAACAATATTCAGCCTCTTCTCTAAATACCCTTTTAACAAATATTTTAAGAATAATGGTTTGAAGAGATGCCAAATTATTAGCCTTCCAGGGATAGACATTACTTGGGCTCACTAGTATCTGGTGCTTCTCTTCCTTTTTCTGAGCCCTCAGGAAGAGTACACTACCAGAGTCCTTGTGACTACATCTGGTCAGCAGGCTGTAAACAGAGGCAACATGTGTCACTTCTAGACCTAAGCACCCAAGAGCAGATATGAGTTCTCATTGCTTTTCTCTTCCCATTGCCATGGCGAATATGGAGGTCTTGTGTTGAGTCGGTGAAGCCAGAAAACTGAAGCTGCCTACATCGTTCAGTGTCAGCACATGGAGCAGGAAGGGGGTTGAATGAGGTTTCAGTGGACTCTGACCAATCAAGAAATAAATTTGTCCATAAAAACTCGAAAGTGAAACAACTGTTCATCAACTGATAATTGGATAAATAAAATGTGGTACATAATAAACCGGAATATTATTCAGTAATAAAAAGGAAAGAACTATTGACACGTGATACAGCATGGACAAACCTTGAAAACATTACGTTACATGAAAGAAACTGGACACAGCGGGCCACATGTTACATGATGCCATTTACATGGCATATCCAGAATAGGCAAATCTTAGATTAGTGGTTGCCTAGGGCTGGGTTGGGAGAGGGACTAGGAAGAGACTGTTAATAGGTACAGAGTTTCTTTCTGAGGTGATGAAATGTTCTAAAATTAAATAGTAATGATAGTTGTACAAATCTGAGCATATTAAAAGTCATTTGCTCTATCTACTGGAATCCCATAAATGCATGTTAATACTCGTATTAGCCAATATAAGATGCCCTTGTTTCTAGTTGTAACGCAGGCCCAAAGTGAATCTTCTCAAAGGATAAAAAAAAAAATAAAAATTAAAAAAAGCGATTGAATTGAACACTGTACATTGAATTTAAATGGTTGAATTTTACAGTGTGTGAGTTTTATCTCAATACAGTTGTTTAAAAAAAATAAACAAATTTTTGTTAAGTTCAACCACTGAAATTTCAGGGCTAATTTGTTACTACTGAAGCATAATCTGGCCTATCCTAGATAAAACACTGCCCAAGGTGCCCATGTGTCTGAGTTAGCCTTAACTATAAGAAAGTATGAATGAAGTACCATGGGAGCATAGTGCTTGAGTCAAGTAACTCCACTTGGGGAGTGATGAAAAAAGGAAGAACATTTAATTCTGTAATGAGTAGAATAGTCACCTCTTCCTTCCAAAATAAATAGATGGATGGATGAGTAGATGGATGCATGGAGAAAGGAAAGAAGGAAGGAAGGGAAGGAAGGAGGGACAGAGGAAGGAAGGAGGAAGAGAGGAAGGAAAAAAGGAAGGAAAAAAGATAGACAGGTAGGTAGATCATGAGTCACTTATGATAAGACATGGACTCATTGAAAAAAGATATTAAGGAAACCATACATAGTTTGGCATGACCAGAATATGAGATATCATCATTAAGATGACAGTGATAAGACAATAAAGTACCTTAAATTCCTGGCCAAGGTGTTGGGACTTGATCTAGTCAGAGAAAGAGAACTTTTGAGGGTTTATAAACAGCGAGTTGGAGTGGGAATATCTGTATTTTAGCTCACTCTGGTACCAGGGCAGAGACTGTATTCATGTAAGTAAAACTCTGTGTCGGAAGCCTGGAGCCTGAGTCTATTGTTCCACAAATATATCATGCTATCAAGCCTCACATATGCTGGTCCCTCTGCCTGCTACACTGTTCCCTCACCTCTTCCCCACTAACTCCTTCTCATCCTTCAAATTGCATCATCAATGTGGCTTCCCCTAGGAAGCCTACCCTGGCTCCACAGACTAGGTTAGGGTCCCTTATTTTGTGCTTTCAAAGTATGCTGTGTTTCTAGCACTTGTTTCAATTGTAATTAATTAACTGCTTGTGGGATGAGCTGTACATCATCTGTCTCCCTCACTGAACTCTACATTCCAATGAACCATGCTAGTGTTGTTCATAGCTACACCCTCACTGCCTAGCACAGTGTCTCACCCACAAGTAGGCACTCAAAAAATATTTGATGAGTAAACCAGGTGGGTGGGTATGTGAATCGGTAGATGAATCCGAAATTTTAATAGCTCACTTGAAGGTGAAATTCATTCTAAAAGGAAAGAAAAGCATGAACCGAACTCCCATGAGAATGGTGAGTTCAGGCTTTGGAGTCAGCCTGGCTTAAGTTGTGCCCCAGCTGTGTGACCTAGAGCAAGTCACTTTCCTTCTCTGAAACTCGTTTTCTTTCTCTGTAAAATTAAGACAAAAATATTTATCTCATTCAATGAAAGTTAACACAAAGCAGCTAGCATTGTATCACACAATAATGTACCCTCAATATATAATAATAATAATAATAATAATAATAATAATAATGAAAATAGAGCTTTATTTTCTCACTTAATCCTGACAATAATTCTTTGAAGATTCAACTCAGTGTTTCACAAACTTGCCCGGTTATAAGAATCACCTGGGGGGAACACGGTATAAATATGGTTTCCCAAACTCTCTCCCTGGACATTCTGATTCTGTGAAACTGGGATGAGGCCTACAGAAATTGCAGTTTCATCAGGCACTCCTGGTGGCCCTTATGAGCAGGTAAGTTTGAGAAAAACAGTGGCTATTATTACCTATAATTTACTAATAAGGCCAGTGTTTTTCTCCATGCACTTTAATGTACAGGAGAATTATCTGGGGATTCTAATTCAGTAGGTCTGGGTGGGGCTTGGGGTACAGGAGTTCTAGCAAGCTTCCAGGTTATATGAATACAGCTGGTCTGGGGACTACACTGAGTACAAGGAGCTATCTTGGAGAGTTAGCTCACTGCACACGGGTGTCAGCTAAAAATGCTGATGCTTGGGTCCTGCCCTAAAGATTCTGGTGTAATTAGTAGGTGTGGCCTGGGCATTGGAATGTTTAAAGTCTCCTTAGATGATTCTACTATATAGCAAGTTTTGAGAATCACTGATTCCAATAAGGCATATTATTGGAATTCATAGAGCTAATAAATGACCAAGTCAGTATGTGATCCCATAGCTATCTCTTGTGAGAAGGGGATACAAAATGGTAACTGATATTATTATTATTGATATTATCGTTTTTTGAGGGAGGACCCCAGAAAGAAAGGTAGGGTCAAAATCTGGAATTTGCAAGCATGAATGGGCCAAGCCAGCAGTATAAACAGGATATAGTCTAGGAGAGAGCTCCCAGCTCTTATTCTCCCAGCTGTGGACAGACAAAAGCAAACAAACGTGGGCGTGCGCCTCTTCCCTCTCTCACTGGCACCTCTCCAAATGGCAGGAGCAGCTGCTGAGGTCTCAACTCACCTCACACCCACGCTTACAGCTTTTTGAAGATGGAGACAAAAGCCAGGCTACCCAGGCAGACGTGAGAGATGCATGATTGGATGACCTTGAGAAAACTGTAGCAGCCCCTAACTCAATTTCTTACCAATTATCCCAGCGAAATGTCTCCAAAGGGACAGACATTCATGGCCTGATTAACTAGAACACCAGACCACCGGAGACAGGCAAACATTCCAACCACAAAATTCATTTGGAAGACTCAAGGCGGAGAAGGGATGTCAAAGACTGGCTATAATTTCAGAATCCATGAGAGGCATCACTTGACATGAATAATAAACACAAAGCTATCATTCACAGAGGGCCTGCCATGTGCCAGAATGTGTTAAGTACTCTCCACACATTTTCTCATTTAATTCTCACCACCACCTGTGAAGGAGGTGCTCTTGGACCCTCTGAATAGGTGAGGGGATTCAAGTTCACAAGCCTTAAGGTCACACATCTATTAATTGGCAAAACTGGGTTGGAACCCCACACCAGCTCTTAACCACTTTTTATTTTCCTTCTTACTTTGTGTAGCTGAGCTTCATAGATCACTGCCTACTTTGGCCTTTAAACAAAGAGTCTTCCTCTGACTATGAAGTGTAATAATTATCCCCACTGAGCCCAGCTGTTCCTCCATACCCACATCCATTTCTCTCTAGCTAGGAAAGGGACTGACTTTGAGATGGCTGCAGGGCCCCCCAAAAAGAAATGAATGCATGTACTGCCTTTATAGGTTGCCAGTACCAGAGAAAGTAACATTATTCTGAGCAGCTTTGGTTTTGTATCAGAGCTTTCTACTGTTTTAATTTGCCCCGGGGTTCTGCAAAGATAAGCCCTGTGTTCCAAAGGCTTCATGCGGGTGTGGTCATTTAATTTCCTATCTTTAGAAAAAAGAAAAAGAGCAGGTGACATTTGAACCAGCCAGCAGGCTTTTGTTCTAAAGAGCAGGATTGTTACTAGCTCTTACTTTGTCCCTCCACCGCAGGGGATCCATGGTTCTATGTCCTCCACCAAGGTGATTCCCAGGACACAACGTTCTCTACCTTCCCTGGCTGATCTCTGAAACCTCAAAACCCTCTTATTGGAGGACAAAAGCTTTCCTTTCATAATTAAAGGTAGATAGCCAGGTGAAAGGCAGAGTGAGGTCTTTCTAGCCAGCAATGACCTAGAATTATCACGAATCCTGAGTCTGCCCTTTAGCAATTTATAACTAGGAATATCTTGGAGAGGGCAATTGTAAGCCAAAAGCTAAGAGTAGTACTCAATTTTAGGCTTTTAGCCAGTCAGCAAATTAGTGAGCAGATAATTTGAATTATCATTTTTTTTTAATTTTGCAAGCTTAATGAGGAAACTTTTTTCTTCAAGTTCAGAACTAACTAACAAGCTCATGAATAATTAGACTCCGTGATGGATCTCAAGGTCTTTTGAGAGGGGCTCAAATCCATCTTGATTTGGAAAATCTTTAGCTAGCAAATGTACAAGGAAATAGTTTGGGAGACCATCTTGATTTTTTGATCATTTAAACTGCAAAACCCAGACATTAATCTCTTTCCTGTTCTTTCCCTAACTATCAAGTGTAACCTTTGTTTCTCACCTGGCTTGGGTTGCAAATCAGTCACATAATAGGAATAGCCAATCTTGATGGAGTGCTTACTAGTTACCAGATACAGCTTTAAGGGTTTTACATGTATGAATAAACTCATTTGCTCCTTGCAACAGTTCTAGAAGCAGGTAACATTTTCATCTCCAATTTACACATGAGACTTGTTCAAGGACACAATAATACAGTCCAAGCCAGAATTTGAACCAAATTGTCTGATTCTGCAGCCCACACTCTTTTAAAATTTTAATTGTTAGTGTTTTATAAAAGGATAACGGACATACAGGAAAGTGCACATCACAAATGTACAGCTCAAAGAATTTTCCACAAAGTGAAAACTCAGTACCAATACTCAGATCAAGAAACAGAAGATGATCAGAGCCCAAAACTGCCCTCCTGTTCAATTCCAGTCCCTACCTCTGCTGCCACCCCACCTCTACCCTCAATTCTGGCCCCAGGTAACTAGCAATCTGATTTTTTTACCATCTAAGATCCTACTATCTTTGCCCATTTTTGAACTTTATATAAATATAGTTACACAATATATAACCTTTTGTGTCTAGCTTCTTTTATTCCTAATAATATTTGTGCTTCATCCGTGTAGTTGTTTCTCTGTCCCATTCTGGGACCAGTCCTTGGACCAACATCACGCTGTCTTAATTACTATAGCTTTATGTTACATCTTCACATCTAATGGTAACAAAGCTATAGTAATTAACACAGCCTTGTTCTTCAGGATTGCTTTGGCTCTTAACTCTTTCCCAAGCTTGTTAATCTCTACCAAAATACTTGTGGGATTTTTTAAAATTAGGATTACATTAAAATTATCGGCAAATTTGGTAAGAATTGTCCTTTTTACAATAGCGAGTCTTCCAAATGAAATAGCCCTCTATTTTTGGATCATGTGTAATTTCTTTCAATGATGTTTTGTAGGAATGTTTTCTTTGGTCTTATACATCGTTGATTCAATTTATTCTTAGATAAATTGTCTTTTATGCCATTATAAATAGATTTTTTTAATTTCGTTTTTTGTTCGTTGCTAGTATTGAGAAATGAAATGATTTGTCTGCATTGTCCCTGCATCCAGTGACCTTAAATTCACTTAATGTAATTGTTTTTGCATAGAATTTTTTGACTTTCTTACAGACACAATCAAAATATCTACAAATGGTGACATATTTGTTGCTTCCTTTCCAATGCTATGCCTCTTATTAATCTTTTTTGCTTTGAAGCTCATTACTGAAATACTATACTATAATCCAAATTGCTCTCTTTAGACCTCATTTGCCTTCCAAGACTTTCATTCCTGGAATCCCCCAGTGTGTGTTCTTTATGCGTGTTCATTTATCAAGTTAGGACTGCTTTCTACCCCAAAGAACAACAACAACAACAACAACAACAAAACCCTGACATTTGTGGCATAAATAAATAGGAAGTAGTTTTGTTTTGTTTTGTTTTGCCTGAATCACCCAACAGAGATCCTAAATAAATGGCTGCTGCAGCTCCAGTTATCAAATCTACATTCGAGGCAGGAAAGAAAGGAGTCAAGACCCACAAGCTTATACCCCAAATATTTTCCCAAAGTCCCAAAGTTCCCCAGATTGTCACTTAGGATGCATTGGTCAGAACTAGATCACATGGTCATTCCTAACCTCAAGGAAGCCTGGGAAAGTGGGGTATGGAATTCTTATAATTGACCACATCCATAATCTGGGCCAGACACATTGCCTCTATTAGTTCAGTTAGCAAAGAGGGAATGGTATTTAGGTAGTCAACTAGCAGCGTCTAATACATCA
Organism: Rousettus aegyptiacus; assembly: GCF_014176215.1. Classification (NCBI taxonomy): domain Eukaryota; kingdom Metazoa; phylum Chordata; class Mammalia; order Chiroptera; family Pteropodidae; genus Rousettus; species Rousettus aegyptiacus. The sequence goes on along the minus strand of NW_023416307.1, from coordinate 121,545,198 downwards.
CAAATAGAGTTATCTCCACCATAGAAGGCCTCTGCCTGCTCTCTCTTGAACCCATTAGGTGTCTATAACGCAGTAGCTCCAGGCCAGGAACCTGTACCTGGACCAACAGGAAGACAAAATGAGTGAGACATGCCATTTATTACTCATGATACAGAGAAGCTTCAGCACTTGATTGGTTGGAGCTACAGGAGAAGGCACCCGGCCAAAGGCAAGCAATGTTTTATTCCCAAGCCAGGGAGGGGGACTTGCAGATAGCGTCCAAGAGAATGGTGGCCCAGCCACCCTCTCTAATACAGTGAGCAGATAATATCCATGGGAACAGAGAGTTCCCACGGGAACAGCACAGAATGTCCTTGGAAGCAGGCATTGCCGAGAGAGAACCATGTCCACTGTCCACTGTCCTCCTTGGGACTAAGGAGCCCTTTTGGTCTTCTGAGTATGTGGAGGGGCTATATTTTGAATGAACCCCACACTGTCCCTGTGTCTCCTCTGAACAGCAACATCTTCTGCCTCCAGGTGATCAAGCTGTCCTGTGATATAGTGGCCAAGTGGGGTGAATGGTTCTCACTTCCTATCATGCTACTCTCTGTGAGAATTGTCACACAGTAGTGCTGATCATGCTCAAAACATTCAGAATTTTTAATAAAACATGTCACTTACAGTCCTTGCAAGGACCTTGACACAAGTGTTTGGCACTGAGCCCAGAACCAAGGGAGAACCACCACACTGTGCACAGAGACCCCTCTGAGGACCATAATTTGCTATGAATCAAGCTGGTTATGTTGGGTGCCTTCCCCTCTTAGGATGAGTTCTTTCCCAGGAGACACTGATGTTCTGGTGAGCTGGGATTCTGATCTGAAGTCCCACTCAAGATCAAGCTGAGACCTTGGCTACAGACACTAAGTAAGCTAAAAACTAGGAAACCATTTTGGCTTCAGAGCACTTTTGAACTTGAATGACAAAGCAGTATTGAATTTCTTAGCTAGCTGGAAAGTCAAGAAACCTGGGATCTAGACTCGATCCTGATACTAATTGGATAATTAATCTCAAGTAATTTCACTCTCATCTCTGGGCTTCTGTTTCCCCAAGTGAAAACATAAGAGAGTTGGACAAGATAGCCTCTCATATTCAACCCAGCTCAACTTTTTTTTAGAGCCCACTCCATGAAAATATGCTAAGGAAATGCCCCAGTGGGCCCTGACTATTTGTGAGTTTAGATTTTGAGTACCCTAGAAGGAGGTCCTAATATTATCCCCATATTAAAAATCTGGAAACTGTTAGTCATGAAGGTAAGGCAGGCAGCTTACCCAAGATGGCACAGCTAGTAAGCAGTGGATCAGAATTTGAAGCTAGGTCTGTCTCACTCTATCCTGGCTATGGACCACTATGTTATGCAACCTCTATCAATACTGGTCCCACACTCACTGAGAATTGAGCCACGGTGCAAAGCCTCAGCTACAGAGAAGATATTCTTGCTTCTGGGTGGAGCTGAATAGCTCCCAGGTGAGGGGCAGGGCTGTCATCCACCTACCCACCCTTCCTGTGAGTTGTCTGCCCACATGATTACAATTTTCTAAGCCTTCAGCTTTGCTCTGCTTTCCCCACCATAGGCTTCTTATTTTATGATTTCAATATAAATGATTTACTGGTAATTGTCATTCCACAAACTGCTCAGCCTGCTATAGAAAGCAAATTGCACAAACCCGCAGCTAAGTTGAATAGAGGAAGTAAATGTACCCTTAGCTCTAAGAACCAGAACTGAGATAGCAGGCAGTCCACCACATCTGCCACCTGTATCATTCACTCAGTGGGGCATCTTAGGGCCAGCCACACATGAGGCATTTAAATACACATGTGTGCATCTTCTTCCCATATTCTCCACGAGAGCTATATAGATGGAAACAATTCCACATCAGAAATTCTTGTGAGAACTTGTTGTATTTGTATTTTTCCCCCTAAAAGCAATCAATGTTAAGGAAAACAAAAGGTAAAAAAAAAAAAAAAAGACAGTTTTAGTTTACTGACCATTCTCTGAGTCAAAGGCAGCCAGGATCCCAAACGTCTGACCTCTCCACCAGGCACCACTGCATGTCCCTGAAGGAGATTTGCAGAAAACTAAGTAATACCTATTCCTTATTATTCTGTTCTCTTCTATTCTAATAAGCTGGGTAGTTCAAATAGAAGCAGAAAAGACTCTGTTTGCCCCTTTGCCTGAAGCTCTTAGACAGTGCTTTTTAAAGTCTCTTCGGTGAAGTACCATTTATTTTTCCAATCTGTCATGGACTGACAATTTTATAAAATACAATAGAGGTAATTACTAGAAAAAAAAAATAAGAAAAAAGACATACAGAATAGAAGCCTGAATATTATATTGTTAGAGTCAATAAATTCAACAGGTTGAGTTAGATTTAATAGATTCAATAAAATTACTCGGTCAAATAGCTATACAAATTTCTAAACACTCTCTATTTCAGTTTCTACCTTGTTGCAAACCAGTTCAGACAGCTTACAGATCAGCATTGGTCCATGGACCACACAACTGAACAGCACTTTGCCAGACCACAGAGGGGCAAATACGTGGCATACGCATCACCAGTTCCCTATCCCACAACCAACAGCAGACATTGATAATTGACCACGACGCTCATTCTTTTTAAATTTTTTGTAATTTTCATTTTATTTATTTTACTAAGTTTATTGGGGTAATGTTAGTTAACAGTGTAATATAAATTTCAGGTGTACAACTTTATAACACGACATCTGTATACTCCATTGAAAATATTCATTCTTCGATGCAGGCGCAGATCCCTTTTCAGCACATTAATCCACTCCCCAAATCAGATTGGATATGCAAAACAAAAACGATTTGCTATCCCTGATTCCCTTTTTCCAGCTCTACACTCTGGTTCTGGCTTTTTTGATTCTGTGTTCCAAGCCTTCCACTCCCTGCTCTCCTCCACTCTCTCCAAACCAAATAGGTCTTCCAGGGGGTCAGAGCCTGCCTGTTAGGGAGGCAGCCGCAGCACTGAATTCATTGAAGAGAATAGCGAGAAGTGCAATGATGACATTTCAAGGAAAGAAAAGAGAGTTTCTAACCCCATCTAGTCCTATTTATGATGTCTTTACACACCTACCTCTAACCCCCCAGGAAATATGGTTTAATCATGTGCTTTGAATCTTATACTAGAGATACCATCTGTGGAGCCTGCAGTGTATCAGACCTTATTTTATGTGATTATTTTGCTACCTCAATTCATCATATAATACCCCAATGAAATAGCCATTACTATATGCTCGTTTTAACAGGCTGAAACACAGAGAAAGAAGGTGACTACTCGAGGTCATGCAGCTATGATAGAACTTAGATTCACTGATTTCTCTTCCCCCTCCAGATGCAGCTTTGGAACTGAGGGAGACAAGCAAATGGTAACATTTGTGTAATCCACAGTCTTTTCCAAATGGTACTACCAGAAGGAGAGGCAGCACTTCCCCTCCTTACCCCTAAATGGCAATGGAGGGCAGACCAAGGCTCGGCCTCAAACTCAGCCTTTTATCTTAAAGATAATTTATTGATAAGTGTTGAAGAATTACAGTGTCCAATCCCACAGTCCATGGATGTTGCTAGGGTAGTTATTTGGACATTATTCATTTGCTTGTCTGGGTCTTGGAATCTTGACATTTTAAGGTAGGAGGCTACAGAGTGTCCACCCCAAAATACTGATAGAATGAGTCAGTATTTCATCAAAAGCATTGGCTGGAGAATTCACCCATCTGGCCTCGGCAATCTGGCCTCCTAGACAACTGCGGAAATAAATAAAACAAAATAAGAAAAGGAGAATAACAACTGCTACTATTTATTGAGTTCCATATGCCAAGTGCCATGATAAGCATAAAAATATACATGCAAGAGTATATATATTCCTAAAATCCAAACAATATTCCTTTGTATTTCTTCGGTGAAGGGGAAATTTTCATACTTTGAGAAAGTGATTTTTCACAAGACCCTAAAGTCTTTTGGTATAGAGGCAGACGAATAAGGTGGGCAATGGAACTAAGTGACAGCTGTATTTGATCCAAATGAAATGGTAACTATAGAGTAATAAGATCAATTTCCTAAGTAGCTCAGAAATTAGCGCTTAAGACTGATAAATAGGGGTCCCTGGAATGTTTTTGAATAGTGGTAGGCCTCAAAAAGAATATTTATAGTCAAGGTGACTTTTTTCCCTATGCAAAAAGAAAGTAGTATGTATTCGTTTTCTAATATTGCAAAGGCCATTTTTACTGTAAAAAGTAGATAATAGAAAAAATCAAAAACAAAATTATTTGAAATTTCCTGTTATTATTTTTGTGTTTCCAATTTTGTTGCCATTAAAATTAATGAATAGTCTTGTATTTATATATATATTTTTGTGCATCCCTGATTATTTACTTAATATAAATTTCTAGAAGTAAGATTTCTGGACCAAGTTTATGTGCAGTTTTTAAAAACTTTCAAAATTCATTGCCACATTGATAAGTAAAAAATATTATGTTAAGGTGTATGTTTTAATCATTAATAAGATGTAACTTTTATAGATTTATTTATTTGCAGTTGTTCTTTTGTGGGTTGCCTGTTCATGACTTTAGCTTATTTTTATATTGAAATATTTATGTTGTTTTTTAAAGAAATGTTCATATACAAAAAAAAGCAAACCCTTTGTATGTCATGTATTTCATTTTCTCTAATTTGTTAGCTGCCTTTCAATCTTTAATGATTTTTTAAATTGCTTTTTTACTTTCATGTAGTCAGATATATAGATCTTTTCCTATATGGTATCTGTCTTTGCTTATATACTTCGAAAGGCATTTCTAAAATGGATTCACAAAGGCAACTGCTTTGCAGAGAACAACATGTTTTTAGATGTATAAACACTGATATATTGTTTTCAAAGTCTCAGTACTTTGTAGTCGCACTTTTTAATGTATTTATTCAATCATTTTTTAAAAACTAACATTCAATCAGTACCTCTATTTGCCAGGCTCTCTGCCAAAAGTTGGGAGTGCAGTGATGAATATTTTAAGAGCTCAGAGATCACCCTGACTTCACTCTACTTTACCCAAAGCCAAACTTGGCAATCCAGAAAGTAGCAGGACGAAGGAAAACAATGATGTCACTCTCCTCAGTCTCTCTCCTTGAACTAGTCTGTCCCATACACCTCGGTACTTTATGGAGTTCTCATCTAGGTCTTCATTTCCTCTCATTCCTCACAAGGTCTGTGGGTGATCAACTCCAATGACTGTGGGAGTTTGAGTACCCCCATATCACCCTCCTGAGCATCAGAGCTATATCTGCCACCGTTATCTCCACTTGTGGATCCCACAGTCACCTCGAACTCAACATATCCAAAATGGAGCTCATCACTGTACTCATGAATGCCACACCTCCTTTGTTCAGCTTAGTATATGGTCTCACTATTTACCAGGAACCCAGGGATTATTCTTCATTCCTCACCCTTCTAGCATTTCTGGCATCTAACCAACCACCAAATCCTGACATTCAACCTCCTAACATTTCATCTCCATCCCCTTCTTTCTAAATGCACTACCAAGACCTTACTCTGGGCCCTCTCATCTTGCACTGGCTTACTGCCTCAGCCTCCTAACTAAACTCCACACTTCCTGTCTAGTCCTCTTCCAACCTATCTTCCACCCAATAGCCAGAGTGATCATTCTAAAGAGTATCTCTGACCACATTCCTCCTTCAGCTGGTCTTCACTTGCCTCAAGAGAAAGTTTGCGCTCCTGAGCTGGTCCTACAAAACCTTCTAAGATGTGGCGCTTGCCACCCTCTCTAAACTCATCTGTCATATTCCATCCCCATCCCTTCCTCTCATTCCATAAACTGCTTGCAAATCCCTAAATGTACCAAGCATTCTCTTGCCTCCAGGGCCTTTCAAAAGCTGGTTTTTAAAAGCTGTTTGGAACTCTTCCTTCCCACATAGTCACCTGGCTAGCTTCCATTTATCCATGGGGCTCAGTTTAGATATCATTTCCTCCAGAAAACCTCATTTGAAACCCACCCCCATGTCCAATGACTTGATTAAGTGTCCCTCCCCTCTTCTCCCACAGTCTCCCTTCTTATCTTACTTACTATACCATAATCACCTGTTTGCTTGTTTGTTTTCCCCTTTAAGTTGTGGCATAGCTGCACAGGTTATACATTGCACAACCCCCAAGATACAATGATGTAAAGGGTGGCCCCTTTACAGAGTTATACAGTGTATATCCTACACAACTGTATCTGAAAGCCTACCTGTGACCCCTTTGAGGAGCAGGAGGACTTATCTTGTTCACTCTCATGTAACATATGTGCTCAGAAAATAATTGTTGAATATATGGATGGATAGATGAATGATGAATGGGTTGATGAATAGATAGATGGATATAAAACTTATTCCTTGGTCTCCATATCTTTTGGCCAGTGAAAGTCTACACCCTTCATTATCCTTATTATCCATCTCCCATCTGCCCTACTTCACCTCTAATTAATTTACCACCTAACCTATCTTCCAAGCAAGTACCTTATTTAAAGGGGTTAGTCTTTATGTTGCTTAAAATCAAGACATTTCTCTTTAGTTGTCCCAATTCCTAGGAGTCTCCTGAAGTTTTAATTAGCAATGACTGATGACCTAGGATTATGTGGGTTTTCATATCTGACATTAGAAAAAGTTAACCAAATTCTCTGCTCTATATCCTAGGGCATAGAAGATTGGAAGAAAAAAACAACTGAACCTTCCTTCCTTCCCCCCACCTTTCCTTTATTTTCCCACTGTGCAAAGAGAAATTGCCTTTGGAAAATTACAGAGTTTTCCCTTCTGCACCCTAAAGAACAAGAAAAAAACAAAACACACACACACAAAAAAAAACAGTTTACAAGAATTACAACCAAGGAACTGAGCCGAAGAAACATTTGAAGATGTACTATGCAGATATGCCAAATAATAGAAGTCAGACTCAACAGGACAAATATCATATAATTTCATTTATATGACATTCTTACAAAGGTAAAACTATAAGATCTAAAAACAAATTAGTGTTCCAGGGGTTGAAGGGTTGGTAAACTGGAGATGGGGGTGGGGGGAGTGGGAGGGGAGGAATAGAAGTGTTCTATATCTTGATCATGGAAGTGGTTACAAAACCGTATGCATTTGTCAAAACTTACAGAACTGTACACTTGAAGAATTTTACTATATGTAAATTATACTTTAATTTTTTTAAATGAATAAAGTCATACCATGCATAAATCAGTAACAACAAAGTAAATGAGAAGAATGCAGAAGGTAATGTATGGTAAATTCAGTCCTACTAGTTTCTATTCATTTTCTACTTCTGGAAATCCACTGCGAACATCATTTTTTCTCACTCTTTTGATTATCCTCTCTTTACTCCTCTCTTTTCTCAAACTAAAACAGACTTAGACTTGAAATTTGTGTTTCTACTTCCCAGCATATGAATCCTGGACAAATCGCTCAACCTCACTGAACATTGGTTTCTGGGGTTTTTTTATCTGCAGACCAGGGAAAACCATATCCATCTCCAGGGGTTTTCTATGAGTGCTAAAATAGATGTAAGTGAAAGCAGACACAGTGTTTTGGAAAAATGTGTAGGTGCCATTTTATTTATCCACCCATCCCATCCATCATCTACTGATCATTTAGGATTAAAAGGGAAGAAGGACCAGGAAATTCACTTTGTTAAGGGTCCAATGATACTGTAGCAAACACCTTCATTTAAAGTTTTCTATTCTTATTTATTTTTTTAATGCCTACAGCACCTGGTCTTCCTAGATGGTCTCCCAACCAAGTACTAACTAGGCCGGACCCTGCTTAGCTTCTGAGATCAGATGAGATCAGGCATGTTCAGGGAGGCATGGCCGTAGACTAAAGTTTTTTATTTAATCCTCCCAACCCCACAAAGAAACTCAGATATAGAAATATCAGGTTGTGCAGCCAGGAAAAGGAATCAACAAAATATAAATTTTTCTGAGTCTTCCTATTCCTTCCCCAGGTGTCAGAAATTCTGTTTTTCAAATGTTATTTCCTTTGGCTGTCACAACAATCCTACAAGGCACATAGCCTTATCACTATTTTATAATCGTGGAAACTTAGGGGTTGTCTCTTGCTCAGAAAACCATAAGCTAGTAAATGACTCACTCCTACAGCTCTAGTTCAGTTCTTGTCACTGTTAATTGGTCCAGGTCAAGTTTCCAAGCATGGCACTCACCCTCCTTTGAGAAGACCCAGGCTGTGTGTGATGCATTGCAAGGTCAGCACACAAAAGAGAAGATGCTATCACTGCCCCGAGGGATAGGAGATGTCTGGAGTTTAAAAACATCTTGGCAGGTAAAGAATCTTCATGGTGTATGTACTTTTCCAACATTCGGAGTATGAATTTGAACCCGTTACTTCCGCTTTCTGAACCCCAGTTCTCTCCTGTTAAACTGGCTTTATTATGCATACCTGTCAGAACTGTGGTGGGGATTCAATGAGATATATATGCAAAAGTACCCAGCATGAGAATGGTCCCTCCTGTTCTCAGTATCTGCCCTCCCCAAGGCTCAGATCCACCACCTACCCATGTTCAGGTTGGAGGCTTGGGAGAAGAATTCTAAGGAGAAAAGTTTATGGGGTACATGCTACCTGAGGATGTTGGGTACTTGGATCAAGGCCGCAGTCCTTTATCATAGCAAGATGTCTTTGGATGTGGAAGTGAGAGTTATTGGTATAGTTACCTATGCTCTGGACAATGCACAGGGACTGAAGTCAAGCCTTGGGGCACAAGTGGGCATTATTCCCATGAGACTCTGTTGAAGAAGGTCCTCAATTCTCAACAGTAAGAGGACAGCAAAGCCCTTAAAACAGAGCAAGGAAGCCCACAGACATTAACTCATTTCCCAAAAGCTCCTGGTTGCAGGTAATTGACAACATTTGCACAGATAGAAACCATACGGTGAATAGAAGTTGGCTTACCTCCCGTCTGTGTGGTCCTTTCATGTTCACATCCTCAAACCCTCTACCTCCTGATTTCCCCTCTGACTCTCTCCTTCTCCCCTCTAATATGAAAAACTATTCTGTAGTTTTGAGTACAAGAGGCCTTGATTTGAATCCTCAATTTTTTTTCCCCAAATGCATTGAGTATGCTCTAAATTCTTTCATTCCTTTGACTGTGAAGGCTTTGGGAACTCAAAAGCCAAAGCATTACTCTTTCCTCTGCCAAGCACCTTCCCTGGGATAATTTGTCTCAGAATAATCTAGCCTAGTGGTTCTCAAAGTAACTAGCAATAACTGCATCACCTGGAAACTTGTTACAATTGCAAGTTCTCAGGCCCCATCCCAGACCTACTGAGTCAGCAGCTGAAGGAGTGGGGCTCAGTAATGCGTTTTTTTTTTTTTAATTAAGTTTATTGGGATAACATTGGCTAATACAATTATATAATTTTCAGGTGTACATTATAATTTGACATCTGTATATGTTATTGTGTTTACCACCCAAAGACTAGTTTCCTTCAGCTACCATATATCTGATCCTCTTTACTCACTTTACCCTCTCCTACCTCCCTAAATTTGACTCCCTTTACCCCATCTACCTTTCCCATCCTCCCTGACCCCCTTCTCTCTGGTCCCCACTAGTCTTTAGTCAATGTCCATGAGTCTCTGTTTGTTTGTCCTATTTGTTTGTTGCTTTTAGGTTTATATCCCACATATAAGTGATATCATGTGATTTTCAATTTTTTCTATCTGGCTTATTTCACTTAACATGATTATCTTGAGATCCATCCATGTTGTCACAAATGGCAGTATTTCACCTCTTCTATGGCTGAGTGATATTCCATTGTATATACGTACCACTGTTTCTTTAGCCAAACATCCATTGTAGAACATTTCGGTTGTTTCCATATCCTGGCCACTGTGAATAATGCTGCTATGAACATCAGTGTGCAAATATCTTTTCGGATACAGGCTTTCAAATCTTTGGGGTAAATACCCAGTGGAGGAATTGCTGGATCATATGTAAATAAATTCTTAGTTTTTTGAGAAAACTCCATACTGTTTTCCATACTGGCTGTACCAATTTGCAGTCCCATCAGCAGCATATGAAGGTTCCTTTTTCTCCACATCCTCTCCAACATTGGTTATTACTTGTCCTGTTGATTATAGCTATTCTAACAGGTGTGAGATGGTATCTTATTGTGATTTTGATTTGCATTTCCCTAATAGCTAGTGATGTTGAGCATCTTTTCATATATTTGTTGACCGTTTGTATATCTTCTATGGAGAAGTGTCTGTTCAGGTCCTCTGCCCATTTTTTGATTGGATTGTTTGTTTTTTTGTTGTTATTATTGAGTTGTATGAGTTCTTTGTATATTTTGGATATTAGGCCCTTATTGGAGGCATTGCTTGCAAATATATTTTCCCATTCGAATGGTTGTTTCTTTACCTTGACAGTTTATTTTGCTGATCAGAAGCTTTTTAGTTTCATGTAGTACCATTAATTTTTTAAGCTTGTACTTCCCTTGCTTTTGAGGTCAAATTCATAAAATCCTCTTTAAGTCCAATGTCCTTGAGTTTAGTTCCTATGTTTTCTTCTATGCATTTTATTGTTTCAGGTTGTATATTCAGGTCCTTAATCCATTTTGAGTTAGTTTTGGTGTGTGGTAATAAACAACAGTCTAGTTTCATTCTTTTGCATGTGGCTTTCCAGTTTTCCCAGCATCATTTATTGAAGAGGCTTTCCTTTCTTCACTGTATGTTTTTGGCTTTTTTGTCAAAAATTATTTGCCATATAAATATGGGGTTAATTCTGGACTCTCGATTCTATTCCATTGGTCTGTGTGTCTGTTTTGCTGCCAATACCATGCCATTTTGATTGCTGTTGCTTTGTAGTACAATTTGAAGTTGGGTAGAGTGAGTGATGTCTCCAGTCTTATTCTTTTTTTCTCAGGATGGCTTTGCAATTCGGGGTCTTTTGTGCCTCCATACAAACCTGATGATTTTTTTGTTCTATTTCTTTAAAAAATGCTTATGAGATTTTAGGTAATTTTATGATCACTTAAACTATGTTGCTTCTTCCAATCCAAAAACTTGGAATGTCTTTCCGTTTCTTTGTATCTTCTTTGATTTCAATAGGGTCTTGTTGTTTTCATTATATTGGTCCTTCACATGTCTAGTTAAATTTATATCTAGGTGTTTTATTCTTTCTGTTGCAATTACAAAAGGAATTATTTTTTTCATTTCTCTTTCTGACATTTCATCATTATAGATATTTGAACTTTATGGATTTTTGAACATTGATTTTGTATCCAGAAACTTTACTGTATTTGCTTATTGTTCCTAGCAGTATTCTTGTGGAGTCTTTAGGGTTTTCCATGTAGAGAATCATGTCATCCACAAATTGTGGCAGTTTGACTCTTTCATTTCCTATTTAAATGCTTTTTATATCTTTCTCTTGCCTGAGTGCACTCGCTAGGACCTTCAATGTTATACTGAATAACAGTGGCAATAGTGGGCAGCCTTGCCTTGTTCCGGATCTTAGAGGGAAGTTTTTTAGTTTTTCATCATTAAGTATAATATTGGCTAAGGGTTTGTCATATATGGCCTTTATTATGTTCCTTTATTATGTTAAGGTACTTTCCTTCTATACCAATTTCGTTAAGTGTTTTGATCATAAATGGATGCTGTATCTTGTTGAAGGCTTTTTCTGGATCTATTGATATGATCATATGATTTTTATTTTTTAATGTGTTTATGTGGTATATCACATTAATCGATTTGCATTGAACTATCTCTGTGCCTCCGAGATGAAGCCCACTTGATCATGGTGTATAATCTTTTTAATTTGTTGCCGTATTCGGTTTGTTCATATCTTATTTAGGATTTTTGCATCTGTGTTCATGAGAGATATTGGTCTGTAGTTTTCTTTTTTTTGTCTTATCTTTACTAGGTTTTGGTATCAGAGTAATATTGGCCTCATAAAATGAGTTGGGAAGTATTGCCTCTTCTTTGATTTTTTGGAAAAGTTTGAGGAGGATAGATATTAAATCTTCTTTGAATGTTTGGTAGATTTCACTAGTGAAGCCATCTGGTCATGGACTTTTACTTTTTGGTAGGTTTTTGATAATTGTTTCAATATCCATACTGCTGATTGGTCTATTTAGATTTTCCAGTTCTTCTTAGTTCAATCTAGGAAGATTGTATTTTTCTAAGTACTGGTCCATTTCTTCTAGGTTATTAAATTTGATGTTATATACTTTTTCATTGTATCCTTGTATGATCCTTTGTATTTTTGTGATGTCAGTCATAATTTCCCCTCTTTCATCCTTGATTTTGTTTATTTGTATCCTTTCTCTTTTTTCTTTAGTGAGTCTAGCCAAGGGGTTCTCAATTTTCTAAACTTTCTCGAAGAACCAGCTCTTTGTTGCATTTATTTTTTGTTGTTGTTGTTTTCAATTTCATTTATTCCTTCTCTAGTTTTGATTATTTCTTTCTTTCTGCTGACTTTAGGCTTCATTTGTTCTTCCTTTCCTAGCTTTTAAAGATGAAGCTTTAGGTTGTTTATTTGGGCTCATTCTTGTTTTTGAAGATAGGCCTGTAATGATATGAACTTTCCTCTTATGACCACTTTTGCCATGTCTCAAAAGTTTTAATTTGTTGAACTATCATTATCATTTGTTTCTATGTATCTCTTGATCTCTCTTTTTATTTCTTCTCTGACATAGTTATTCTTCAGTAGCATGTTGTTTAATCTCCATGTATTTGTAGTCCTTCCTAATTTCTTTTTGCAGTTGATCTCCAGTTCAAAGCATTATGATCAGAGAATATGGTTGATATGGTTTCAACTCTCTTATATTTGTTGAGGCTATCTCTGTGTCCCAGTATGTGGTTGATTCTTGAGAATGTTCCATGTGCACTAGAGAAAAATGTATAAGCAGCTGTTTTGAGATGGAAGGTTCTGTATATGTCAATTATGTCCAGTTGGTCTAATGTGTCATTTAAAGATGTTATTTCCTTATTGATTTTCTGTTTGGATGATCTGTCCATACCTGACAGTGGGGTATTTAGGTCCCCTACTGTGATAGTGTTTTGGACTGTTTCTCCCCTTAGTTCTGTTAGTAGTTGCTTTACATATTTCAGGGCTCCCTGATTGGGAGCATATATAGTAATAAGTATTATATCTTCTTGGTACATGGTTCCCTTTATCACTATGAAGTGTCCCTCAGTATTTTTCTTTACCTTTTTTATTTTGAAGTCGAGGAGGAATTGAAAATGTTAAGGGAAACCAAATCAGTCATTATTTTAAATACACTCACCTCTAAAATAACAACTAATTGTTGTAGTTAATGTATTTGACTTATGATGTACAGTGAACTAAACCAAGCATGTTACCTGCACTGTTCAAAACCACCTTGCAGGGTAGGCACTATCATAACTTTCATTTCTCAGATGGCTTAGAGAGAGAATTTGGAATTGCCTTTGGTTATGCAGGAAACTGAAGGGTCAAGATTGGGATCTTGAAAATCTGATTGAAGAACTTCATTTTAGCAGTAACTTAAAATCAGATTACAAAATAGTCAATAGTATGGAAAGTAACATTAAAGATAACTTTCATTTCCTTTGTTTTTCTATATTTTCCATATCTCCTCATAAATGTGTTGCTTTTTAATCAGAAAAAATAAGTTGCTATTTTTTTTTAAATTGCACCTTATGGTCTCATAGTGGTAAAATAAAACCTATAAAACATATAATTATACATAAGTGCACATATAAATTTTACATAACTATATTTGTTACATCAACAGTTATTTATTCACAAGAGAAAAGACTAGAAGGCTCAGCATCAAAATGTTAGCAATGATTATCTATGTGGTGGGAATCTAAATGATTGTAATTTTCTCCTATTTGCTGCTCAGTATTCTTATATAATAAACATAAATTATTTTTGTAATCAGAAAAAAAAATTTTAATCCAAGGCGTTCTGACTCCAACATCAGAATTTTTTCATAGCAAACTGTCAGTACCTTTTTGAAAGCCCCTCCCCTTTTTTTTAGCTTTTGCCAATAAGCGAGTCTTGTTTTTCTGTCACATATTGTGACTAAGCACTCAGCCCATTCCACATCATCCAAGAAGGAATCAAGCCTTCCAACGAGGAGCCTCTTGCAAAGCTGCCCAGATGATATCTCTGATTCAGACTTTGCCTGCAATCTTGTTGTTCTAAATACAGACTAGAAACATACTTTGCCTTTCACTAGATAATAGTTGAGCTCTAGCTAATTATGGTATTCTCCTCTGTGGATTTTGGCTATAAGTGCTTGTGAGGCTTCTTAAATGATTATGGACAGACCTAGGTTCAAATTCTGGCTGTTTCCATTTCTTACCAACTCTATTGACCTTGAGCAAAATACTTAGCTCCTCTGGGCTTTAGTTTCCTTCTCTCCAAAATTAGAGGAAGTAATGAATGCCTTTCAAGTTTGTTATGCAGAAACAACAAGAAAATGTACATGAAATTTCCTAAAAGTGCCTGGCACATAGTCACTCACAATCATAATATCCTTCTTTCTCAAAGAATCATAGTTTGATTCTGCTAGTGAGCTACTTAAGCTTTTTCAACCTGTTTCCTCATCTTCGATGAGGATAACACTTCCTTTCATCTTCATGCTGAAATAGTGAACATAGAGGTAAGCTAGTCCCAGCTCACCTCTATGTTCAAGGAAGAAACTCAAGGAAGTCCCAGCTGTCATCTCCTATAGGCTGGGCTTCAGGGCACGTCCTCATCTGGAGACTGATTGCAACTGAGATATAAGGTCTAGTTTAGCCCACTGCAGCATAGCTCTGATGGGGCTGGCCAAAACTTCATCAAGTCTACATCACTGTTCAACTACTCTCTCTGCCCAGTGTCTTTCTCTCTCTCCTTTCTATAGCTAATGATCCCTAATAAATATCGTGCATGCCAAACTCCATCTCAGTGACTGTTTATAGAGAACCCAAACTGTGACAGTATCAGGAGGAGTCTGAGAAAGCAGGCAACAGACGAAGGTTTGGAGCTAGACCACTCATCAATCAAGACCATGACATTAATGGCAGGAGAGAACAAATTGATAATGGTCCAGTTGTTAAAACACTCAACTGTGGTGAACTGGGATGGCATGCGCTGATGGAAGAGAAGCATAAGCTGGTGTGATGTATCAGGTGTTTGAGAAGTACCAGAAAGTAGTAGCTATGAGGACAATGGGATTGGATGGAGTATCAGGTGTTTGAGAAGTACCAGAAAGTAGTAGCTATGAGGACAATGGGATTGGATGGAGTATTAGTTTTTTAGGGCTGCTGTAACAAAATCCCATAAATTTGGCAGTTTAAACCAATAGAAATACATTCTCTCAAAGTTCTGGAGGCAAGAAGTTCAAAATCAAAGTGTTAGAAAGGTGGCTCTGAAGGAAAATCTAGTCCTTGCCATTTCCTCACGGCTGCCACTCTCCAATAAGACAACAGTACCAGGCCTATAGCTAGGTGACATCCTGTGCCTGATAAAAAAGGAAAGGGACTACACCCCTCTAAGATCCAACAAGCATGTATCTGCAGAAGCCCAGGGGTACATGTAGGGCTGGATTTGATGATGTTTGAGTAAGGGGGCTTATGATCAAGAACACAAGATTGGATTCTGGAAAGTGGATTTATTTTAAAGTACTTTCCCAAGATACAGAGATTACACACCAACATAAAACTCCAGTAGATGATGCAAACTCTTTCTTAGGATGGTTTCTAAAAGCATGGGAAAAGTGATGGCCCATGCTAAGTGAAATTACAATTGCCATAGATGACATGGAAGAAAGTATAAAATGCTCAGGGGAGTGCATAGACTGTGACAGACCAAAAGACCCACCAGAAGATTGTGTTCCATAGGAAGGCCTAGCAGCTACAGTGTCTACCAAGACTGAAAAAAAATGAGTAAAAAATTGGGTAATCGATAGCTTTCCTTCGAAACCAGGACTGACAGTAGGAAAAACTAGTAAGAGCTAGGCTCATTGACAGCAGTGAAGAAGACAGGACCCCAAAATAGCGTCCAGGTGGTGGTACTTAATTGCCAAAAGGCAGGTGATGCAATTATCACAGTGAACAGCAGGGCTGGAGTGGCAGCCCAGGGTTCTGACTCACAGAGCTAGTTAATAGTACACAACGTCCCAGGGCAAAATAGATGGGCAGCTTGTGTCATCAGAGGAAACCAAGGAGAGGTGATCTGGAGACTTAGGACAGTTGTCTTAAGAAACAGCCTGATCTCTCGCCCAGTTCTAGACATGAGGCAGTTTTTGGACTTAACATTCACTGACTAAATAGGAGACCAGGTCCCTTGGAGGAAGAACCCATGCAACAACATAGCTAATATACACAATAATGATCCCCTGGTCTTTCCCTAAAGGGACCTGCAGCCATTTACTCTGGTAACTGTTCTCTGGGGAAAGGTGAATACAGAAATATTTTGAGAACTGTCGAACACAAGGTCTGAAGTGACACTGTTAACTAGAAACCTAAAGTGCCACTCTCCCCCTGTTAGAGTGGGGGCATTGGAAACAAGGTAATAAAGAGATTCTCTCTGTATTTTCCTGAAAACAAGAAAATGACTTAGTCTGCTTTAAGAAGTCCTTAATATTCCAGTTTTTGCTATTTTTCCAGACTCATCTCTCAGCACTTATTTCACTTTCTCCACAGAACTGAGTTACTTATATTTCCTTAATGATTCGTCTCCCAACCCCATTCTCTCTTTCAATCTCAATATCTCTTTCAATCTCTATCTCTGTCTCTCTCTGTCTTACCTCTCTTCTAGTTCTCTCCCATCTCTCTCTCTCTCTTTCTCTTTCTCACTACCCCCTTAAATCTCTCTCTCTCTCTCTCTCTCTCTCTCTCTCTCTCTCTCTCTCTCTCTCTCTCTCTATTCTCTTCCGTCTCTCGCGTCACCAGTCCTGGTCTGTCTCTCTGTTCTTCATCTTTTTCTGGGTCCCTCATCTACCAATCACATGCTGTCTCTGTATCTCCCTCCTCTCTCTCCTCACCCCCCCCAACACACACACACCAGACTCTGTAGTAGCTTATTCAGCGTTTTTGAATGCTCTCATCTCCCTCTGCCTTTCTCCTAGCTAACTTCTATTTGTGCTTCAAACCCCTTTTAGGAATCACCTCTGAGACTCAGGGTAGCCTTTATTCTCTCTGTATTTCCCTCAACCACAACATAAACTAGATTCTATGAAATAGTCAGGACTCCCCAAATTGATCTATAGATTCAGTGAAATTCCTATCAAAACACGAGTTGGCTTTTTTTTTTTTTTTTTGCAGAAGCTGAAAAGTCAATTCTAAAATTTATATGAAAATTTAAGGGATCTAGAATAGACAAAGCTACAGTAATCAAGACACAATGATATTAGCATAAGGAAACACACATAGGTCGATGAAATAAAATTGATGATCCAGAATTAAACTTCTACATCTAGGGTCAATTGATTTTTGACAAGGATGCCAAGATAATTCATTGAAAAATGAATAGTCTTTCTAACAAATGGTACTGGGACAGCTGGATATGTACATGCAAAGGAATAGCGCTCTACCTCATCATATACACAAATTAACTCAAAATGGACCAAAGACCTAAATGTAAGACCTAAAATTATAAAACTCTTAGAAGAAAATTCTGGATAAAATTTTTTAAAAAATCCCATTAGTGAAATGTAAATCAAAATCACAATGAGGTACCATTTCACACCCACTAGGATGCCTATAATCAAAAAGGGAGATAAGTATGGCAGCTCCCCCAAAAATTAATCATGGAATTATTATATGATCCAGCAACTCCATCTCTGGGCATATACCCAAAAGAATTGAAAGTAGGGACTCGAACAAATATTTGCACACCTGTGTTTATAGTAACATTACTCACAATGGCCAGAAGGTGGAAGGAAGCAATCCAAGTGTCCATTGACAGATGAATGGATAAAAACAATGTGATCTATACATGTAATGGAATATTACTCAGCCTTTAAAAAGGACATTCTGACACATGCTTCAACATGGATGAAACTCGAGGACATTATGCTAAGTTGAAAAAATCCAATCACTAAAGGACAAATATTGATTTCAATTATGTAAGGTACTTAGAGTAGTCAAATTCATAGATACAGAAAGTAGAATGGCGGTTTCCAGGGGCTAGAGGGGAATGAGGTATTATTTTTAATAGGTACAGAATTTTAGTTGGGGATAATGAAAAAGTTTTGAAGATGGATGGTGGTGGCAGTTGTGCAAGTGTGAATGTACTTAATGCCACTGAACTGTACACTTCAAAATAGTTAAAATGGTAAATTCTATGTTATATGTACTTACTACAATAAAAAAAAAAAAAGTTTACTCTGGCCTAAGCTTACTATTTTGTTTAAAAAGAAAAAAGCATGTGAATCATTACAGGTCAAAACACTATTAAAGTCACTGATACTAAATTTGGAAGCACTGGGAGGCCCATGCACCTCCCTGGACCTTGTGGTTTCATCTTTAAAATGAGGTGAATAGGACTATATCAGTCCTACTCCCAGCTAGGAGTCTCCGGACCTCTGTGGACTCCAAATGTAATTTTAAAAGATCCCTTGGTTACTTTCAATATATCCAAATAAAAACCTAATAAAATTATTCTTTTACTTTTCAAAAGCCTGCCCAGAGTAATAAAAACTATCAGACTCCTGTCTTTTCTGCAGACTGGAATTATAGGACTTCAGAGTGGACTTGAAGGTTATTAGTTATTATTTTTACAGAGGAGAGAGGGACAGTTACAAGCTGCTTATGTAATAGCTGCTACTGGTACAGGGGAGAGGACTGTCACCATGGAGGCTAACTGGAGAAGTCCTTTGAAGCCCACAAAAGGCATAGCAATTTGTGTATGGACTGTATCACCTACCGCTGAAAAAGAAAGGATGCCACACTTGAATAGGCACAGGTACCTGTGGCAGGCAAAAATGTCATCAGTTAAAGCAGTAGTTCCTTCAGGTTCTATGACAGCTGGAATTGAGATCAGCAACTGGGGAAGGAGAGGAGGAACATGGCAGCTGAGAAGAGCAGAGAGCCATTCCTGACACTGTGGATTCCCTAAGTTAGGGTTCTCACACTGCAGCGTGCATCAAAGTTACCTGGGGAGCTTATTAAAGCTCAGAGTGCTGGGTTCTGCCCCCTAGATAGTTTATTTCAATAGGCCTGGGGTGGGGACCAGAGAATTTACATCTAACAAGGTCCCAGGCAGTGCCAAACCTGCTGGTTTGAGGACCATGTTTTGAAAATCACTGCCCTATTGTATTGATCAGAATAGGTTATGCCATGTTTCACTAAGAAATAACCCCCAAATCTCAATAGCTGAACACCATAAAAGTTAATTTCTTCCTCACATCTCAATCCAATGCAGTTTTGATAGCCTTTCTCTATATTGTACCCACATCAAGTGTACTGCCCAACAGAAAGAGTCCAGCGAAAGTGCATGAGAGATTTTTAAGGCCTGAAAGAGGATTATATCACCCTTCTTGCCTCCCATTGATCAGATCTCAATCATAGGACTTCATACACACACGACATGGATAAATTTCAAAACCATTAATGCTAGGAGACAAAAGCCTACATTCTATATGATTCTATTATATAGCATTATACGACATTTTCAAAAGGTGAAACTCTAGAGACAGAAATCATATGAGTGGCTTCCAACAGCTGGGGATATGAGTAGAAGATTAACTAACAATAGTATAACAGAACTTTTCAGAGTGATGGAAATATTCTATATATTGATTACAGTGTTGGTTA
The DNA here is from genome assembly GCF_014176215.1 of Rousettus aegyptiacus. NCBI lineage: Eukaryota > Metazoa > Chordata > Mammalia > Chiroptera > Pteropodidae > Rousettus > Rousettus aegyptiacus. Next base: position 121,525,349 of record NW_023416307.1, on the reverse strand, counting down.
CACAAAAATGTACTTGTCAAAACTCATTGAACCATGCACTTAAAAGGGTGACTTTAACAGTAATTGAATTATATCTCAGTAAATCTGGCTTTTAAAAAAAATTTAACATACAGATTTTATAGATTGAATTCATAAAGATTTGGTTTTAAATTCTTGCTTCATCACTTTCTCTGTAACTTTAAAGATGTTTCTTTAATCTATCAAGGCCTAAGTTTCATCATCTAAATAATATCAGAGTATTTTTTGTTCTGGGTAAGATAAACATCTTACCCTCTTTTACCCACTGAATGCTGATATAAAGCCTATGCATGATGCTTGGAGGTCTCTGAAAAGCCAATACTAGCAGTTAAATTAGGAAAGCAAACTAATTCAAAGTACCACTAAACTGAAATAGTGTTACCACTTTTTTTTTACTCCAATGTCTCCTAGCCCGTACTCAACACAACCCCAACCCAGAAGTGGACATTCACATGGACAGAGAGAAGTTCTCTAGTTAAAGCTCTAGGAGCAGGATAAGGATGTCCTGGTGCTCAGGGAAAGTGGGAAGAAACCCTTAGGGATTTTTTTTTCTCTTCTAAGTTGTCCTGCATTAGTCCCCAAGCAATCGTGTGCCAGCGGCAGTAACAGCAGTGGCAACAGGAACTCGTAGGAGCCTAATACTCTGAGAAAGGGAAAAGTTCCTCTCTGTTTAGAGAAGATATAGTCCCAGAACAGTGAGGCAATGTTTATTTTTCTCTTTCTTGACCCCAGGTGCAGGTGTACTTATTGGAAGTGAGCAGCAGAGCAAAATAAATAAATTCTATCTTTCTGGCTAAGAGGCAGAAAATATTTAAAGTGTTGAAAGAAAGAAACTACAAAAGAAATCTAAATAATGGAGAAACTGACATACTATGTTCATGGATCAGAAAACCCAACACAGTAAATTCTTCCCATATTGATCTATAGATTTTACATAATTCCAGTAAAATCCCAATGGAATATTTGCAAATATAGACATAAGAAAAGGCAAAAAAACTAGAATGCAAGACAATTTTGAAAAAGAGGAATAAAATTTAAGGAATTACACTACCCAATTGTAGGACATTATAAATCTTCATTAATCAAGATAACGTAGCACTAGAGGAGGAATGGACATATAGAAAAATGGAACAGAATAGAGTCCAGAAATACAACAAATTGATTTTTCACAAAAGTGCAAAGACAATTCAATGAAGAAACACAATTTTTTCAACAAATTGTAGTAGGAAAATTATATATCCATATGTAAAAAAATGAACCTTGACTTAAAACTGTACAACCTATACAGAAATTAATTCAAAATGGATTATAGGCCTAATTGTAAAACTTAAAATTATAGCGTTTTAAGAAGAAAAATCTTTATGTTCTAGGGTTAGGCAAAGACTTGAGGCATGACACAAAAGCATGATCCTTAAAAGGAAAGTTTATCCCCTGTTGATAAATTGGACTCAATGAAAATTAAAGCTTTTGCTCTATTACAGACATTGTCAAGAGAATGAAAAGATTAACTAGAGTAGGAGAAAGTATTTGCAAATCACATATCTGACAAAGGACTTGTACCCAGAACATATAAAGAACTCACAAAACTCAACAGTTGAGCCCAGATTCAAACTAGGAAGTCTGAAGCCGGAGTTTACACTTTTAACTATGATATTATACTGCCATTTAGATGAGATGCCCACTCTGTTCCCTGAAATTCTACATTATCCATTCATTTCTTTGGTGTTAAGAGTGTGTGGTCTTCCAGAACTCCATTGAAAAACACAGTATCCTTCCAGACAAAGAATTCTAAGACCTGGTATAGAGGCTATTCTTTCTCTTATGAAGGTTTTCACTACTCTTTCCTATCTAATGATCTGGTCATCTTTCAAGAACTAGCCCAAATATCAACCCCCACCCAGGGAGCTTTCTCAGGAAAACTAAAGAGCTGTCTTACCACAACCGTGGTGCAGACGTCATCTCTCTTTTACTATAATTGCTTTGTATACGTGTTGATTTTTTGTCACCAGCCTATGCCATTCCCAATTGCAGAAATTTTGCTTCAGGCACTGTGTTTGGCCCTAAAAGGTAGAAAATAAGTGAGATATGGTCCCTCAAACACCTCAGAGAGTCTCAAGCTTTCTATATGTAGCTGATGGATGTAGCTAATATTTAAGACAAGAGCTGAAGGGCTATAAACAAAGGGTTATGTGGGCAGAGAGGACAGAAAAATTATTTCCGATTGGCAAGAGGTGATATTTGAGCTAGAACTAAAGGATGAGGAAGATTTCAACGGGAGAACGAACGATTTGTGTTGTTTCTATGGTACAAGATGAAAAGGATTAAACTTGGAGACTGTATTGGCAGGGCTGCCAATAGCCCTGTGACTTCAGGCAACTCACTTCATTTTTTCATGTTTCGGTTTATCCCTTGTAAAATTGGAATAATATCCACTCATTTCCCAGGATTTGTTTTAAGCATTAAATAAAATCATGTCTGGAAAAGTGCTTTGTGTAAAATGCTGAATGCCATAAAGATTTAAGTATAATTATGCTTTTAAATTCTTCTTGTACATGGTCTCTTAAGAATTCAACAAGATGGAAAACATTTATTGAGAGCTAACTCTAGGTCAGGCACCATTCTATGTACTTTCTTGATACTATTTCATTTACTATCCCAGCAATCCCATAAAATAAACTGTTATTACTCTGCACATTCTATAAACAAGGAAAAGAAGAAACAGAGTTTCAGTTGTGTTGACCAAGATCAAACAGCTATTAACTTCTGGGGCTCAGATTCAAACCTGGGTGATACTTCAGAGACTAAAGAGATATTAAAGATGCTCTCAGCCTAGCCAAGTTATGACACATCAATCAGCTAGAAACGGACAGGTGCAACGAAGCGACCCTCCTCTGACAAGATGGAGCTTAAGACCCCTCTCCTTCACCTGCATCAGCAGATAAGTTGAATACATAGCTAATTGTAAGAACCACAGAGCTTGGATTTTTTCCCCCAAACATTGATTAGAAGAAAAACAGAGACATAAAAGTTATAGAGATTTTTACAGGGCTTTTTAAAAAACGAAATAGGTCAGCATCCTCCTAGTGAAACCTAGCATGACAAAGTCGTTGTTAAGAAACACAAAGCCAGCAGCTGGATGAATCAGAAAAATGAGGACCCACATTTACTCAAATCAAGTGGCATTTATCTGTACTTTTAAATGGCTCTCTTCATTGGTATGAGAGTTCCAACAGAACCCTAAAGCGATTATATAGAACATTGGGGTTTTTTAATAGCCTCTAACTTCACAAGCCATGGTAATTTAAAAGGGAGCGGATGAACTGCTAGGAGTGGGGAGTTTTCTGCCAGAGAATACAAATGTGTTCTCTGATACACTGCTTCTGCCTCTTCCTGGAGAGGCAAAATACACACAGGAATGTGATGGAACTTTCCAGCTGGTGATTTTGCATTATCAGGAAGGAAAGTGTTTGTAAAAATGATTGATAATTAGCTGTGAAAGCCTGTAAGACTGAAAAATGGAGAAACTGCAGAATTTTTATATCAAGGACCGAACCCCATTGGTACTGCAAATTGGCATAATCTTTTCTAGGGTATATTAGCAATGTGCTGACACTTCGACTCAGCAATTCCACTTCTAGGAATTGACTTTATAGCAATACTTGCACATGTACGCAAAAGTCTATATACAAGAATATTCACTGTAGCATTATTTGCATGCATGAAAAATAGAAGTACTCGGTATCTATCAATATGAAAAGGTTTAAACAAATGATAGTATATACATATTTTAGAAAAATTTTCTGCTAATAATAAATAGAATGAGATAGATCTGTATCTTATGACATGGAAATATGTCCTTGATGGGGTAGTTAAAAAAAAAAAAGAAAGCAAATTGTAAACTAGTTGCTATTCCATGACTCCATTAAAAATGTTTTTAATGATAATATAGTCATAGAAAAACATCTGGAAGAATATGTACCAAAGATCATCAGTGGCTATCTCTGGGGGGTGGTAGTATTTACATTTTTATGAGCATGGATTACTTTTCCAAAGAGAGGGAGAAAAAACAACAATAAGGTTGAATTATTACCTAGAGGGAAGGAAGAAAAAAAAAGTGATATGGCTGGCAGAGATTTATTCACTGTCTTTGAGTAAAAGGTTTCAGTGTAATTGCACAGTGAATGCATTTCAGATTCTGGCAATTGGGCAAGGGTGACATTTAGTCAGAATGAACCAGAATGACTGTGCTCACATAGAGAGGCTGAGATTCACTCTGTCTCCCTCCTGCTGCCCTTATCCTGGTCTCGGCTGCTGCTACTGTTCTTTGTCCTTGGCTAATGGAGTAGAACCAGTTGATTTTCCACTTCTTTCTCTTGCCTCACAAGCTGCCTGTTTTAGCAGGCACTAAAACAAGTTGGTAAAGGGCTTGGCCTTTGGAATTCAGGAGCTGTGGGTTCAAATTCCCTAAACGTGTGACTTTGGGAAATTTACTTCTCCTTTTAGGCCTTCTGTGTCTTCATGTGAAAAATGATACTCAGAGAAGCTGCCTCATGGGGTCTTTTTGAATGATGAAAAGAGATAAGTATAGAAGGTGCTTGGAAATAGTAAAGAAACAAATATCACCTGTTGTTATTGTCACCATGTTCTATCAGTTCTTCCTTCGTAGAATCTCTCCCACCTAACTCCTGCCTGATAAACACCTACTCATCCTTGAAAGCCTGGCTCAAATACCATCACTGCGAAACCTCCTCTAGTCTCTCATGATGCGAGAGTCCAAAGGGGGACCCTGGCCTGGATCTCCTGTGACCAGGTTCTTTACGCCACCAGAAAGAATACAAGGACATGACAAACAGCAAACAGGAAAGTGCAAGTTTCATTAAAGCAAAAGTACACACTTAAGAGAAAAGTGTTGCTCTGAGCTGTCTGAATTATGGGCTTTTGTTTTCTTGGGGGTGGTGATGGAGACATACTTGCTGTATGGGTAATATAATGATGTTATGATTAGCCAAAGCTAAACAAAGGACAAGGGAAAGACTCCAAAGCCTAATTCTGGAGGGGAGGGTACAGCCCAAGGCCATCTATCGTGTCTCTGGGCCTTGGCTTGTTTCTCATGCCACCTGGAGGGGACAGAGTACTTCCCTAGGCCAACTAACCTGCCTTGGTCGCTAGCACACACAGAACTAATTAGCACGCCCTCATCGAAGGTCCTGCAGGGCACTGGATATCCAGCTTCATACTGTGCATTATATTCTGGGTTTGCTTGTCTGTCTCCTCTGTAGACCCTGGGCTCCTGCAAGACAGTGGCCCTGTTCTAGTCACTTCGAATCCTCAGCACTTATCTCAGTGCCAGGTCCAGGGTTTGAATTCAAATAATAATTTTTCAAATTGAATTAATCTCATTAATGCCTCTATCACTTCAGGCCAGCCTCTTTCGTTCATGGTGAAACTATGGTAACAGCGTCCTAACTCATCTTCCTGCCCCTTCTTTCCCCACCCCAGTCCAGGCTAACATTTGAGGCTGGCAGGTCTCTGCTTAAAACTCTTCAAGGACAGAGTAGAATCATAGGACATGGAGCCAAACCTGGTTTTTAGCTCTGTTATGCCCCAGGCAGTTCTGATCCTAAGCACATGGCTTTCTCTAAGACTTAACTTCTTCATCCCTAAAATAGAAGTGATAACCTCCTCCCACAGGGTAGCAGAGGAGACTCAATGAAAATTGCATGTGAAATACATTAATATTACCCAGATCTAGCTATTACTACCTCTGTTATTTGTGACAGGCAGTGTACGTAGGGAAGAAGGTAAGGGTATCTGAAAAGTCTCTGTCCTAGAAGTCAAATTACACCCTGAATGGCCCTGTGATCTTCAGCAAGTTTATCTCATTATACATAAAGAGCTGGGTTCTCACCTGGGGTCCCATTTCCTCCCAGGAAACATTTAATGTGCCCTTTTGTGAAACCAATCCCCAGAGTAAAGGGGCAGAAACTCTTTTTCATCCTTAAAATTAAATACAAATATCAGAGAATATTGGTGAGTCCTTTACCATTTATGGAGCGCTTTCATACCTATCATCAGACTTGAAAAGGGCTTTAATCGAATAATATCACAGCCAAATCTTAACAGTGATAATCTGTGGGTGGTGGAATTGGGCGTGATTGTAATTCTACTTGTGTTTTCCTAAACCTTGAAAATCTACATTTTGGAGCTGGATAGAGATGATGATAGCACAACATTGTGAATGTGCTAAATGCCACTGAAGTGTACAGAACATGTACAATTTTATGTTATGTGAATTTCGACTGATTAAAAATTTTTTCTCCAATACACATGCATGATTTTATAGTCATTTATTAAAACGCGGCTTGAGGCGAGAACAAAAACGGATTCTCAAGGCTCGAAAAAAGTTCAATTAGCTGACCCCCCACCCATATGTTGAGTCACAGTCCCTGGCCGCCAGCCTGCAGAACGCTCCTCCGACCACGAGGAGGTCTCAGCGAAGTCTTCACGTCCTACACTCGAGCGAGCGCCTTCTCTTGCGCCTTGGGAACCCGTATGCCTTTGAGAGGCGTGGCCGGAACTGGTGGTTCCCCGGTGTGACCGTCACCTTAGTCCTTGCCGGTCCCTTCAGTTCTCCCCCTCTGGCCCCAGCCTTCTCGTTTTCGGGCTGGTCCCGGACTTCTATGTCCCCACCTTTAACCATCTGCCCCGGTACCCATTCCCTGCCACGCTGTCCTCTGCCCTGCTCCGCCAGGGGTCCGTATCTCTGAGCCTCGACCCTATGGCGCTGCAGGCGCTGCAGAGCTCGGGAGTGGCCTTCCGCAAGATCCTGTCTCACTTTCCCGAGGAGCTGAGCCTGGCTTTCGCCTACGGCTCTGGGGTGTACCGCCAGGCGGGGCCCAGTTCAAACCAGAAGGTGAGCCCGGCCTGGGGCCAGCCCCACGCCGAGAATCGGCCTGTTTTCACGAGTTCCCTTTTGCCTACCATCTCTCCAGAGCCCTACAGCTAGCTGCCTATGTGCCCTGCGCACTCCACGTATCAACTAGCAAAATACAAACTGTTTGAACGTGTTAAGCTGAGATTTGAAGGGTAAATAGGAGTCTACTTTGGTTTGGAGCAGGAGATGCACTTATGCATAGGCAAAGTGGAAGAAAAGGAAAAAAAAAAAATATTTGCCAGGTACTAGTTCAGTGTTCCAAGCCTTGGCTGAAAGCTTCTAAGAAGCTCTAAAAAATACTCATGTTTGGGTTCCACCTGTGGAGAGTCTGTTTTAATTGGTCTGGGATGAGGTCTTGGCTTCAAGAGTTTCAAAACCTTCCTAGGTTGATTCTAATGGTTCACCAGGCATGAGAGTTACTGCCTATAGCTGTAGGAGAAAAAACAAAATCCCTCCTGACTTTAGGAAGCTGTGGGACAGTTGTAGGCCCAGCAGGAGCAACTGACGTTAACTGTGAGCAACATTTCGTGGGTGGCCAGTATATTACCCATGCTCTGGACATTTAACAAGAGTCTGTTTAGGACTAGGCATTGGTACTCTTCAAAGCTGGTTGAGCACAACAGCAGCGGGGGTACAGTTCTTGTAGTTTTGGTTTTTTCTGAAAATAAAGGGAAAATACAGTTTGCTTTCAAGGGGGAGACAAGATTCAAGATAGCAGAAGAGTGGCAGGCAAATACTTTTCAAATGAAGCTGTTATTAACTTCTGTCAAGGCTTTAGAGCTTTTGCTGAATTAACAAAAGGAACAAAAGTCTAGATAGAGGTGTTCTCTGTGTGTGCCACGTATGTTCTGAACTGGATTTCTACTTGCTTTAGTCCTTGCACAGCCTAACAGTTCACTGTCATCTTTAATAAACAGGAAATAGAAGTGTGCAGATTGCAGTAGGGCCTCCTGGATTTAGATACCCGGCTATAATGTCTGGCCATCTATACTGTTGCTTGGATTTGCTCTTTCCCACCTATACTAGTATTTAAGCATAATTTTCTTTAAGCTGATGTCTTGAAGTTATAGGTTATAAGTATTTAAGATTACAGATTATTATAGGCTAATTTTCTAATAGTTATAAATTTTTCAAAAATTTCGTCATAAATTTAAAAAAAAATGTCCACCCCAAATCTGATGTATCAACAGTGGTTTGCGAATCACATGGGAAACTCAGAGCAGGCCTTCACCTCCTGATTCTGTGGTCACTTCTGTATTTTTCCAGGAAAGTTTTCCTTTGAGCAGATGTGGAATTCCCTTTGAGAAAAGGTCCTTCCTTTTCCTTTACCATCATTCACTACAAGTTAACAAGTCTTATAGATTCCAATACCTAAATCTCTCTCAGATCAGTCCCTACTCCTTTGTGCCTTTTCTTTTCTCACCTGGAATGTTGAGGTTAGCCTCCTGTGTGGTTTCCTGGCCTTTATTCTTCCTTCATTGAGTTCTGTAGAAAAATTTCTTCACATTGAGTTCTGTAGAAAAATTTCTTCCTTTCTCTCTAATGTCACCTCCCATCAGTCCTTTGTCTGCATTCTGTTCCAGCCATATCAAACTAAACGCAGCACCCAGAACATGCCAGCTCCCATATTCACAGGAGTGTTTTCCTCTAACAGAACTCCTTCCCTTTCCCCACACATCTAATAACTTCCACCAAGCCCGCTTAATTCTTGCACATTCTTCAAAGCTGTGATTTATCAGATTCTTGAAGAATGTAATTTTATAGGAGAATTTCACCGACCTGTTCTGACACAATTTGAGTGACATTAATACAGTTTGCATTCCTCTGTCAAGTCCATTATGTGATAATTTGTTTATTCTCCCCAGTACACTACCCCAGGACCTATCAGAGCTCATTGTATGTTCTCTGTGAGTGGTTGGTGAATAAGTGAGAGTTAAAATAATATTTCTCTTTATGTAATAGTTTATAGAGCTTATCCATATGAGATTATTTCATCTGGAAGAAAAGTGGAGCATATTTAGCAACATTTAGATGAAAGGCAGTGTATTATAGTAGTTCAGCACACAGAATTTGGAAGCATACTTTGTCACTCACTAGCTTTGTGTTCTTGGGCAATGAACTTTGTGCCTTGTTTTCTTTTCCTATAAAATTGGGATAGTAACAGTACCTACCTTGTAGGATTGTTTTAAGGATAAAATGAGTAACTGGATATATCATAAAGTGTTTAGAAAAGTGCTGGCATGACAATACATATTAAATAAGCATTGCTGTTATTCTGTGTATTGATGAAAAAAAAAGTTCAGATTGGTTCCAGAGACTTGCTTAAATTTCTGATGACAACCTCAGGTCTTTTATTAATCAAAATGGCATAGAATATTAGAGCTTTCCATACTAGGCACCTTTCTAGGAATTAAAACTAAAATCCTTCTCTTTTTCTTCACCTCCCAGAATGCCATGCTGGACTTTGTATTCACGGTAGATGACCCTGTTGCATGGCATTCAAAGAATTTGAAGAAAAATTGGAACCATTACTCTTTCCTAAAAGTTTTGGGGGCCAAGGTTATCACCACTGTCCAGAATAACTATGGCGCTGGAGTTTACTACAATCCATTGATTATGTGCGATGGTAAGGTAAGTGATTTGGGGCCTTTGTCTTAACTTGGGTTGTTATTAACCTTTGTTATTAGAATACCAGCTAAATATATATGTTTTTGCAGTCAAGAAATGGTAAGCTTCTGCTAGATGAAGGTAGTCAAGTGTGATTGTCTTTATTTTTTGCATTTGGCCAAGTGATTCTCAATTTTTAGTGTTCATCAGAATCCCCTATAGTACCTCTTGGATACACATTCCTGAGCCCCACCCCAGAGTTTCTGATTCGGTAGGTCTGGGGTGGGGTTTGAAGATTTGCATTTTTTAAATTGAGGTATAATTATCATGTAACATTGTATTAATTTTAGGTGTATAACATAGATATATGTACATATTAAGAGATGATTACCATAATAAGTTAATATCCATGGCCACACATAGTTACAATATTTTTCTTGTGATGAGAACTTTTGATATTTACTTTCTTAGTAATGAGGATTGGCATTTCTAAGAAGCTTCCAAATGATGCCAATGCCACTGGTCTGGAAAACACACTTTGAGAACCAGTGGTTTGGTCAGTGGGAGTAATAGGCAGGCCTATAAAGATCAGGGTGAAAATTAATCTTATCTATACAGAGGGGTCGACACTCTCAAGAAGAATTTGGAAGTGAAGAGGATATCATAGGTAGTTGGGAGCACGTGGTGCCAAGTGGGAATCTCTTGGTACCAGCAAGTGGGTTCAATTTGGCGATGAGGTGTTAGAGAGCAGGTAAGATGCACAGATCCAGGTAGGATGAAGGGGTCCAGTCTCTAAGAGGGCTCTGAAGGACTAGGCAGGATCCCAAACTAAGAGGACCAAAGGGAACAAATCAGATGCCTCCTAGAGATAAACTGGGCTATGGATGACAAATGGGTTCCACTAGCTGTGCCAGCACTTCTCAGTGCTGCTGGTTGCTTAGAGCAGTCATGCTTGAATGTGCGGATGAATCACCTGAGGATCTTGTTGCAATGCAGATTATGATTCATTTGATCTGGAATGGAGTCTGAGATTCTGCATTTTTTACAAGCTCCCGGGCGATGCTGATTCTACTGATCAGTGAACCGCACTTTGAGAGGCAAGAGGTAGGAGTACTGACTTGAGAAGGATTTTGAAGACCTATCTGAACTTGGCAGGAGTGAGTGGTATGATTTATTGGTGATGCCTGCATGGCTTTTGGGCCCTGTATATATTTACCTTTCTGGTTAAGGTCCAGTCCTGCTCCACCTGTGCTTTACAGATGAGAAAAACCAAGGTTCAGAGAGAGAAAATGACTTCCATAAGGTCATGCAGCTAGTTAGTGACAGGCCTCTGACTTCCAGGTCAATGATATTTCTGTTACCTCCCAGCCATTACGTGCCTGCAGCAAGAAGGGCTTCTGCAATGCTGTGGCCAGAGTGGCAGGAAGAGGTTATTCGTTATACACAACCTTCCATGTCCACTTAGGTCATGCCAAACAGGTAGCTTTGTTCTTTCTCCTTAATTAATATTATACTGAGCCTATCTCTAATTAATAGTTTTAAAAAATATTACAAGCTTCAGTAACCAAATATTTGGGCATAATTATGCCTAATTGACTGCACTTTTTAATTAAAATTCTTTAGCTACTTTTTAGATATTTGCAGCCTGAGAGGGCTGTTGGGATACCGAAGTTCAGCAGAGTGAGTCCAAAGATATTTGTTGAAGTGAATGGTATTTTATAACAGCTACATTCAGGGTTTGTACAAATTGCTTTTGAATGAGCTTGACCATAATTCCATTTGTTTAGCACTGATAAAGAGGTTTTATATATGCATGTTGCTTTGTAATTATAAAAGTGTTTGAAATAGTTCATCATGAAAAGGAAATTCATCTCACCATGTAAAGAATGTCAGTAAAAACTTTTAATTAAAGTAAATGTCTTATACTTTGTGATGAAATAAACATTGGAAGCCCAGACTAAAATTCAGGGACTTAGTTTTGTCTCTGTTACTAATAGTGCCATTTTGTGCACATCATTAATTCTCTCTGAGCCTTAAGTTTCTTATTTCTTAAATGAGAGCCAGGAACTTTGTTATCATTTCTCAAATTGTCTGTGGTAAAGGACCAATTTTTTGTTTACAATCCATTGAGGACCAATACTAGATAGCCTCTAAGAACCATTAGGCCTTTAACATCACAAGAGTCTGCATTAAAATAGTCGTCACTTCACCTCATATATCTGAGGGGACAAATCAGTCTTGAAAACTAATTTTTTATAAAAATTTTTGGTGGAAATACGTGTTTTTTACAAAGTAGGCATTTTGAGTGGCTTTGGAAATCAAGGTACTACTCTGGGCAGAAATTTATTTTCTTATATTTTGCATTTACATAATCAACAATATGGTATTTTGTTCTTTCTCATGTCTGTTTCTTTTCCAGCTTATCAAATATGGAGTTATTAGCACTAGTATTTTGATTGACGATCTCCTCAATTGGAATAACTTGTATATTGCTGGACGACTCCAAAAACCGGTGAGTGTTTTATTGGCTGCCACAATTAGGGATATCTCTTCTCCCTGAACCTGATCTTACTTTGATCTTTGATTGCAAAGAGATGGAAGTCCAAGAAATAGAAATAAGTGTCAGACTCCTTTCACTGCCTACAGAATTTATTGCCATACCATGTCTAGATATTACTCACACTACTACTGCTCTCTCTAAAGATTCTTCAGTTGTCTAGATACTAGATAAATCAGACTCAGAGTCCATTTGGGCTGGGGAGGATGGCAGAAGCACCTAGTGCCCCAGTGGGGCCTCTGTCATCTCGACCTAGATCACCTTCTCTTCTAAAATTTAAGTGCCATGAGGCATTTTTTGTCCATTGATATATCCCAGCAGTACCTGGGACAATGCCTGGCACACTGTAAGCATTCAGCAAATACTTGTTGAATGAACCAGGTAGTCATTTTGAGGGGGATGGATTCTGATTTCCTTTATTATTATTCTCAGGCCAATGTTGAAATCCTGTCATGGTGTCCTTCATTTGGGATACTGCTAGAGGAGGCTGTAGAGGGCAGGTGTCTCCCTGTGCTTTAATAGAAACAGAAAACAAAAATGGAAAACAGTAGAGAGGACTTGAACTTTTGTCATGTATTTGCAAATATTATGTTTCTTCTTTTTTGCAGCTTTTACAGTCTATTTTCTGAGAAGGGGTCTTTTCATAGTTCAAGAACTATGCAAAATAGTCATAGTTACTAATCTCACAGCAAGGAAAAATTTTCTTTGTGCTGTCGGAGAGTCTCAGACTCCAAAAGAGGATACATAGATTTTTCTCAAATGTCTCGCATGAGGGTGACTGGGCCGCTCCCCCCTTTGTCAGTTATGGCAAAAAAATTAGAGATTTATTCAATCTTAGCTTATATTGTGGTATTATAAAAATTTCTATTGATACTTATAGGTGGTCAAGATTCTCTTGCCTTGTGTCTGGGCTTAAAATTTAATGGTGTAGCTCATTAAAACATCCAGAAACACTTGATCAGGGCACTAGTTACATGTATATATCCATATGTAAAAATTTGTCAAGCTCTTTCTGTTAGATTTGTATACTGTATGTAATTTTTACTTCAGTAAAAACTTTATTTTTTAAGTGCAGAAACAGGCTCACTGAAATAACTTCATATGTATGTAGATGAAATCCTTATTTCTAAACAGGATAACTAGTAAAGCTCATAATTGAGCAAATAAATGTCATTGAAAAATTTTAAATATTCATTTTCTTTCCAAGGTTTTTTTTTTTTTTTTTGGAATATGTAGCTTGATGAGAAGAGTAATGAACATGGAATGAGAAGCTTTGGGCCTTATTCATTCCTGCCACTCATTAGCTATATATATGAACTTGGGCAACTTGACATCTTTCTGAACTTCAGGTAATTTATCTATAGAATGGGGAAACAATATTTGCCCTGCCTACTTCATGAAGGTGTTGAAAAATGGAAGCAGAATGGTAATGCTGGAATGAACACAGGTGTTTTAGAATCAGACAGATCTAGGGCTTGGGTCCCAGCTCTGATACTCTCAGCTATGTGACTCTGTACCAGTGACTTGATCTTCCTGAGCCTTGGAACATCCTCATCTGTGGATAAGGCTGATGGAACGGACCTCAAAAGGCGTTCGAGAAATGCTGGATCTGAAATGCCTGGCACTTAATAGACACTTGGGAAATGCTCTTTCCCTTCTCTTTGTCATTGCCTTCCTCAGAGTTATTTTGAGATAAAATGAAATATTGAATACGAAAACGTATTATTCTGTGTACTCTGCTTTGACTATTTCAAAAGTTTTTTAAATAGTCTTTAGAAAACGAAATACCATGAAATCTCAGAATGTAAGCACAAGAAATGACCTCAGATTTCATCTCAATGTCATATATTCTGATAAAATAAAAACAGCAATTCAAGAAAAGTAGTAGCAGCTATACTCATACAAATTTGCATTTCTCAGGTAACTTGGAGAAGAAAATGTTATTGATAACAGTGACTATCCCTCAGGCTTATTAAACTTATAGACAAGAAAATTAGGCTATCTTAAAAATCATTTGAAAGTATTGACTATTACACATGCTAAAAAGAAAATAAAAAATGATAAATAGATAAATTAACTCTTCCACCCACTCTTGGACCGTTTCTCTCTAGTGGAAATCACTGGTAATCAGAATTCTCAGTGATAACTATCTTTAAATAAACTATTTTTACCTCTAGGTGGCAGCAAATATTAATCAAACGAACAAATCTGATGAAAGTGTTAGCATTTTGGACAAAAAATAATGAGTGAATGTCTTAATTGAAAGAATTGCGAGACTATGAGTGTGAATTCTTGGTTTTTGTGTGTTTTAAAAGAAAGAGTTACATTAAATTTTATTGTCTAAAGCTCTAAAAGTATCTTCCATATTGGAAATAGAATAGAATTTCTCAATCACTAGCAATTTTATCTTTAAAATATAAAGGGCTTGTGGGAACTCTCTGTACTCTCCATTTAATTTTGCTGTGAATCTAAAACTGTTCTAAAAATAAAGTTTATTAATCAAAAAAATATATAAAGGATAGACATTTCTGCAAAAAGTTAAGCGTAAATTAAATTTCTCTCATACTTTACCATTAGCTTACCTCTAATTGAGAAGATAACCCATATTTATTTTTAGTGCAGCCTTGAGTTTCTGAGTCATTTACCAACTCATTTTCCAAGTCATTTACCAAGTCATTTTTCATGAAATTTAAGTATTTAATAAAGGCTTGTGGCAAGTCCTTTTCAAGTCCAACTCAACCATTCAAAGTGAACAGTTCAGTGGTTTTTAGTATATTTTCAGTTTTGCAACCATCACCATATTGTAATTTTATTGATTTACTTTTTATGATTAGAAAAATCGCAGCGCTATGAAAGATCTCTGACCAGGAGTTGGAAAACCTGGCTTAAGTCAAAAGAACTTTAATATGAATAATAGTCATTTTCCTAATTTATTTAACATGTTTGGAATTTTGTATTTCATATTGTTTTTTAGTGTGTAGATAATTTGGCTTGAATTTTTAAAGTATTTGCATTGACATACAATGATATTTTGCCACCTTGTTAAGAAGATTTTAGTTTATTTTAATGTATTCATTGCAATATATTTGCTAATAATGTAGCTTTTAAAAAATAATAGCTTCATTGAGATATAATTCACATACTATACAATTCAACCATTTAAAGTGAACAGTTCAATGGTTTTTAGTATATGTTCAGTTTTGCAACCATCACCATATTGTAATTTTATTGGTTTACTTTTTATGATTAGAAAAATCGCAGCACTATGTAAGATCTCTGACCAGGAGTTGGAAAACCTGGCTTAATAGTCTCGGTCTGCTCAGTTGTGAGCAAATCTTTGTGCCTCTAGCCTTTGAAGTGCAAAGATTGAGCCATTCACTTACTTATTGACAACTAAGTTTCTTTTCTGTCTATGCGAAAGGAATAAAAAAATAACACCACATTGCTTGTCCTGGAAGAGCCCACAGTCCAACAGGTCAGTAATAAGGTTTCATCCAGCTCGAATGTTCAGTGTCTGTTCTAGGTCCTCAGGCAATGACCATTTAGAAAAATTAGACTTTCTGGTCATTTGGAATGGAAAACTTCTGCAGGAAGTGTCATTTGGTTAATGGTTGAGTATTTAAACACTAGGTAGGGCTATGTTCTTTGTGACCATAAAATTTCACTCTTTGCAATTCAAGTACTGTCTCTATGTGCCTGGGTTATAGAGGAGACCACACGTGACGTCTTTTTTTTCTTTTTTTCTTTTCTATCTTGAAAGGTACTCACAAATCTCTGAAGTTGGGCTTTTGAAAGTCCCTTCAAGCCTTGGCCCTTCCTCAGTAAAGATTTTCTCCTTGGCAGTAGTGCCAATGCTATCTATGCGGTTCAGGTCAGGGCATTCCCAGTAAGATACAAACAGCTATTCACAAATCTGAGGGCTTTCTTTTTATCCCAGGCCTCTCTGGCAGTGTCCCAAGAGTTCATTGGGCTTTTCACTCTAGACAACAAATAACAGTGCTGCTGAGACAAGTTCCTCGTTCACCTTACACTGGAGAACCAGATCAGCACAGTAGTATTGTCTTCTGAATTGACATTTTTTTCTTTGAGTAAGGATGCTTTTATTTACACTCTCTTAACCTTAAACAGCAAACAGACTGCTTTTTTACAATCTAAGTAGAACAACTTTCTTGGAGAACAAGTGATATTTCGTTGAATAGGAAAATTTCCCCAAATGTACTCTTTTCTTTGCATCTTTGATTTGTAGCATCTCCAAATAGCTTCTGTTTTCATGGAGTTTTAGTAAAATCTACCAAAAAAAGGAGGGGGGCAAGGAATTATTGAGCAGGACTTGGTGAATGATGATAAAGAAAAAGAATTTGGAAGTAAAGAGGCTTCACAGAGTTGTGGAAAGAGCTCTGGATGAATCAGGGACCAAAGTTCTCATTCAGTGTGCCACTACTTCTCAGAAAATCCTAATTGTCTGGGCCTGTTTCCCCATTAGTAAAATGGGGAGGTTATCTCCTAGATCAATGATTCTATTTGGAATACAAGGTTCGGGAAAGGTTTTCAAGGAGTAACTATGGAAGTTATTATAGGACCTTGACATTTGTTTTAATCATCTTTTGAGAAAAGAAAAATTAATCAGAGCAGATCCCTAAATGAATGTATGAGAATAATTCAAAATATTTAGAGCTGGATTTGCCAGGCATAGGGTGTTACCCATATTTTGCCATCGACTCATTATGCAACCTTGAGCTCATGCTACTGGGCTGCTCCTTGGTTTTACTTTCTGCAGATGATTGCAATAATGCTAAATCACCCAAGTGCTGAAAGGCTTAATTAAGGGCTATTAAGTCCTTGTAATTATAAGGGAGGAGGTAGTAGTAGTGAAAAAAGTGGCTTACCTACCATATGAGAGGTTTTTATGTTATAAATATTCCCTTAGATAAAAAGTAGAGACCAAAGTTAAGAGATAGAATTAGGTTCTTAAGCCTAATTTGTAAAATAGTTATGTTTTATAATATTGCCTTATATAATTTTTAAAAAAGAAACTATACTTTGATATATACATCATTCTCTTTCCTTGCTAATAAAATTTTATTAAAATTTTAATATGCAATTTCTTATAGTGTATGTGTCTTAATTTTGTCAGAAATTGTCCAACTTAAGCCCTTTTTTCTAGAATAGGAGGAAATTTGGTGACAGCACTGAATGGTTTAGAGATAGTGGATACATTTCAGATTTATGGAGTTATTAGGGAATTCTGGACCTTTGTTTAGAAAATTAGTCAGAAATGGCATGATGTTTTAAAAAGTGTAGGGCAGGAATGTAAATTGGCACAACTACTCCGAGAGCAATTTGGCAATTCTACTTCTAAGTATATTCCTTAAAACAGTGGTTCTCAAATTGTGGTCCCTGGACCAGCAGCATCAACATTGCCCGGGAACTTCTTAGAAATGTACAGTTTCAGGGCTTACCAAGGCTTACTGAACAGAAAAACTCAAGGGGATGGGTCTAGTAAGTAGTTTAACAAGCCCTCCAGGTGATTCTTGCTAAAGGTAAGAACCTCTGGCTTAGAGAAACTCTTACAGTTGCCCCAAGAAATACACATAAGAAAGCTCACTTCAGCTAAGGATTCATATGTAATATCTTATTTAGTCTCCCCAGCAACCATATGAGCTTGATTCTGTTATTAACCCTGCTTTACTGATAAGGAATCATGCCCATAGTCACAGAGCTAGTAAGAGAGCTTGGACTCAAATACATTCTCAACTATAGTGCAGTCATTAAAACTAAGAATCTCCAAACAGACTAGGGTAATTTTCATTTTTCATGAATTTGGAGAAAATCAAAGAGAGCAGCTTTGTTGTTTATTCAGGAGAAAAATTCTTTTTATTGATCAAGGCATTCACTAGTTATTAGGGATTTTACATTTATTATCTTATTTAATCTTTGTAACAATTCATTGATGCATGTCTATTCCCGTTTTATGGATAAGAAGTTAAGTAATTGCCCAAATTCACAAAGCTAGTAAATACCTGGACTTGAGCCATACTATACCCAAAACCCATGTTCTTTCTTTTGTAGCTAATTTTCATTCCCTTTTCCTTAGTCAAGTTCGAAATCAGTTCAAAATAGAGCATGAACTACTCAGGTTATCTATGTGTTACAGAAGAGATGAGTTCTATATAAAGTAAACTGCCTTTGTCCACCATTAAATTAAGTGAAGAATAATGAGATTATAAAACATTAAATTTCCAAAGGATATTTATTCCATTTCTACTGACTTCTTTATATTTATTATTTTATTATTTTATTTTTATTTTTTTTAGGTGAGGCAACCCTTGGTTGACCTCACAGATTGCAAAAACTTATCAGTTTACAATCCCTTATTTTTTCTGCCTACAGCACCTGGTCTTCATAGGTGGTCTCCCATCCAAGTACTAACCAGGCCTAACCCTGCTTAGCTTCAGAAACCCACAGGATCAGGCTTGTTCAGGGTGGCATGGCTATAGACTTTAACTTCTTTTTTAAAACCCATTGAGAGTTTTATTCACGTAACAGAAATACTTGTTTTCTTTCCTGTGTCATGATTTCTCTGATTTTGGCATAAAATGAGATTCTAGGATTGCATATTAGAATAATAATTATTTTGTGTCAACTGGCTTAATATTGCAAGATCTTCAGGACTAATTTGGGACAGTTTCATTAGGTGGATAAACCCATAGCTTGAGTAATATACTTCTGGAATTTTTCTTCTGAATGTTCTGCTTTTTATTTCAGGTGAAAATCATAGCAATGAATGAGAATGTCACTCTTAGGTCAGCCCTTGATAAAAATCTAAAGAGTGCTGTGACTGCTGCTTTTCTCATGCTCCCTGAAAGCTTTTCTGAAGAAGACCTCTTTATAGCGATTGCCGGACTCTCCTATTCAGGTTAGTAGGTTTGGTGCCCATGTTTTCTCCAAGAAGATTTGTTGTTTGAAGGCCATGCAAACACCCTACTCCTCACTCTATCTACACTGGAGCTGCAGCAACATTAGTTCAGAATCCCATTACTTCCTGTGTAGGTTACTGTGATTAATCTTACCTCCAAGTTCTATTCCTCTCCACATCTGTACACAGATTACCCCAGGGTAATCTTTTAGTTGTTGTTATTTTTACTTTGAAACAATTTGAAACTCAACAGAAGAGTTTCAATAATAATACAGAAAACCCATATACTGTCTCCCCAGATTTACCAATTGAACATTTCATTACATTTTAACATTTTACCACATTTGTTTTATCATTCTCTCCGTATCAATGGTGTTCAAACTTTGTGTGCATCAGAATCTCCTGGAGAGCTTGTTAAAATAGACTACTAGACCCACTCCCAGACAGCTGATTTTACTAGGTTTGGGGTGTGGCCCAAGAATTTGTATTTCTAGCAAGTTATCGGGTAATCCTAATGCTTCTTCAAGGATCCCACTGCTCTCTCTGTATATGTAAATACACTGTATTATGTATTTTTTTCTGAACTATTTGCGAATAGGTCACACTTATCATGTCCCCTTTAGTCCAGATACTTCAGTATGTGTTCTCAGAGAGCAAGGACATTCTCTTATATAGCCATAGTACAATTATCAAATTCAGGAAATTTAATAGTACTGATAAAAATTTTAAAGTACTGATACAGTACTTTTATCAAATTGACAATCCGTATTCCAAGTGTTGTCGCTTGTCCCAATTATGTCCTTTCTAGTATTTTTTTCCCCTCCAGTACATGATCCAGTCAAGAATCATACATTGTGTTGCAATGTCATGTCTCTTTTATCTTTTAATCTGGAATGCTTCCTCGGCCTTTCTTTTTCTGAAATGACATTCACATCTTTGAAGTCTACACACTAGTGATGTTTGTGCACTGATAAGCAGTGTTTTCTCCCTTCTAAGCAATCTATGGAGAGACATTTGAAGATCATATAAATATCCCGCTTCTTATCAAACTTTCCCTTCTAGGTTGAGTATCCATTGATGATTCTTGCTCAAACCCATCTTTTCTATGATGGTTATAAAGTGGTGACTTTCCACCTCCACCTCTTCCTCCACATTAAGGAAAAGCTTCCCCTCCCTCCCTCCCTTCCTTCCTTCCTTCCTTCCTTCCTTCCTTCCTTCCTTTACCTAAATATTGACTTCTTTCCCCCTCTACTTAAACAGTTATGTCCCTCAGAGATGTCAGAGGCTTCTTCAGAGGGCAAGAGGAAAGCTGAGAGGATAGAGCCCTGGCCCCTCACCCTAACTGTAACCAGAAGAATGTCACACTTACCTGTTTAACATGTTGAGGATCTATGTAAAATTTTGTTTACAAAAAGTAGTCAACTACTCAAAAAATAGTTTGAAAATCACTATCTTAAGTAAATATCCTCTTTCCCAGCTTTCAGTTATGAGTCAAAGAACCCTATGTTCAAAATATTACAAAAGCAGTTTGCCCCTTTGCTACATCCCTGTACAGATAAGATTTCATGGAAATGTAATGCTGAAAGAGACCTTAATAGTCCAATTCTTCAGCGTTTTTCCAAAATGTGTCTAGCATGACCACAACTATAATTACGACATGGGAGAAAGAAAATGAAATAACTCTATCTTTGGCTGCTTCCGCTTCACCTGGCAGCAACCCTGCCATTTAACAAAAGGTAGGGGAGCAAAGAGCGATATGACTGTGTGCCTAGGTGAATGGTCCTACACGCAGCATGTGGGGAAAGGAGTCACTTATGTTAGCATAATCCCCTCCTCGTGCTCCCTGTGAGAAAGATGGACCAGAAGCCTTTTATTGACTTGGTGGGAGAAAATGCAGAACTGTTATCTACTTTGCTCATACCATGACCACTCCTATATTTTTTTCCCCTATAATCAACATTAGCAAAGTATAAGGCCGCTTCTAGTTATCTATAAATTCTGAACATTAACTAAAGATGTTTACCAAATGACATAACTATTTTCACCTAATTGCAAACCTTAAGTTAGCATTCAAGCTGCTATCAGTCTTCAGCTGATTTTTGCTTTGCCTCCTGAAAGGACTGTGTTTCATACACCTGGTTTCTCCTTGGCTTTGAGACATATACAAGTTATTTAGTAAATATTTGCTGATTCATAACAGTATCATCTTCTGTTTTGCTCCCTTTAGAATATTTATTAAGAGCTGCTATATAGCAGGTAAGTGGGTGGGCAGGTGGGCAGATGGATGGACAGACAGACAAATAAGTAGATAATTTATTCCACCATTAATTTTTCACACGACAGCCCTATTTGTTTAACAAATATTTATCGTCTTTCTTATACTGTGCAAGGCCTTACCCCTAGTGAGCTGACACTAATGAACATGGCATGAGTGAAACATCTCATGGAGTTTATGTTCTTTTAGGGAGAAACAGACATTAAAGAAGCAATAAGGTAATTTCAGGTAGTGCTTAAATGCTATGAAGAGAAGAAAATAAATCAGAATGAGAGTAGGGCCGTCTTTAGTCTTTACAGTGGAGAGTCAGAGATGGCTCTCTGAGGTGGTGTCATCTGAGCTGAGATCTAAACTGATAAAGAGTAGCCCTGGGCTGTTGGGAAAAGAGCAATCAGAGAAAGGGAGTTGCTTCCCTAGAGCCAGGTTTCAAACCTTGCTGTATCTGACCCTGGCTTTCTCAGCCTCTGGTCCCTCTCATTTCAAATCTAGTATCTTGTTTTCTTGCCGTGATATTATTTATTGCTTAACCCAGATTTGGATCTGAGAATTTGGCCTAGTATCCTATATTACTCAGTTCAGTGAAGTTGGCTGCTTCTTACCGCAAAACTTAGGACACGATGCTTGGCAAATCCTCTCTGGAGGGAACTGGTTATAACTCTGTGTAGTCCATAGCTTATGAATGAGACATTTTCCAAAAAGTCTGCTATAAGTCAGTTGTTTAGAACTGGGACCATTTTCCCATTGAAATAACATTATACATGATGGTTGTTCCCAAGCCAGGACACAATATAATTAACAGTTACCTAGTCTGTAGAAAGATGGAATTAGATTAGAATAGTGAGAATACGGAAAGATCTAACCCCTGAAGGTAGATATCTTTCACAGCTATGAGACTTACCCCAGGAGATGTGTTGAAAGGAAGCTTTTTCTTCTGCCTTTACTAGGCTTTGGAGAACCCAGTGTCCTTGAACTAATAGGGTTCTATCCCTTTGGCAAATCATCCAAAACTCCTAAGCCCTCAGAATAGTCCAAACTTTACCCACCAATCTCATTTTTGCTTACTACTTAGATATTTATTTTCCACCTGTTTCTAGCTAAGCGATAATATGTTGGCTCCAACCTGAGAAGTTAAACATTTCTCCCAGGAAGGGGGCGCAGGAAAGACGGAAAACAGTGTTTCTCCATGTTAGTGGACAAGTTCCTGCTAGGAATTGCTGGTAGAGGCAAGACCTGTCAGTATTACTAGTAGTAATAATAGCCTTTTACATTTAATATAGTATTTAAGGATCATTTTGACTACCCTGGGGTCAATATTTATGGCATTATTGTTGTAAATGATGGTGAGAAAGGAGTAGGTGGAAGATGAGAGCCTGCAAAATTGTGGAGGAGAAAGCTTTCTAATCCTTCAGTTGTTCTTAGAAGTCAGTATTTAAGTGAATAGAAAAGGAAAATGAAAAACTTTAAAGATTCTCTCTGAACTTTCTTATGTAAGTACAAACTATTAAAATACCTAATTTTAGGTAATGATCCTGGTTTAATTTATCAAGTGAATCAGCATTTCATACCTTATAAAGAATTGAAGATACAATTTTTGCTAGTGTGAAGGAACTTCACACTAGTAAACACATGCAGTCATAGTGAGTCAGTGGTAGACTTCCAAAATAACACGTGTGAAAAAGGCAAGGGAGGTGTGAAAGAACATGGCTTGTTTAGGGAAGAAGGAGTACATTGGTATGACTAAAGTCCAAGACTTATGGCAAGAGAAAACAGCATTTATTACTGTGTATGAGGAATGACTCTCAATACTTTTGATCTAATAGCTTGTTCAATCCTCACAACAACCCTTTGATTTGGGTGCTGTATTATATTGCCTTATTTTACAGAAAACTGGGGCCCAAATCTCTCTAACGTCAGTTGTAAGGTAAGTTTGTAGGCAGTGAGCTGAAATTTTAGCCCACACTCTTAATCATTTAACTTCACTGCCTCTCTGGTATTTTGGAGAAGAGGTTAGACCTAGGCCAGGTTGGGCTGGACATTGAATACCAAAGTGAAAAATATTGGAATTTGATAAGCTATACACAACTAGAAGCCATAAAAAGGTTTCAAGCATTATAAGATGGTCTGAGATTTATTGTTGTGGAAAGATAATTTTGGCAGCACTGTGCAGGAGGAAAAAAGACTAAAAAGGTGAAAAGTTTTATTCAGCAAATAATTACAAGAGTTTCTTATGCCAAGAGCTCTTCTAAGCTGTGGAAGTGAAGGAAGCAAAACAAGGCAGGCATGGTCCCTGCCCTTGTGGGGCTTTCATTCCAGTTGAAAAGTCAGACAGCAAACAAGTGGCAGCACTAAAATAGGGGAAGAAGGTGAACATGGCTTACTTTAATGTAACCAGGGAAGGCCTCTCTAGGAGGTGACATTTGATCTGAGCACCAACAAATGAGGACTTGTGAGGAAAGCTCAGATGAGAGCTGTCTAGGCAGAGAGGAGCCTGCTGGGAGCATAGTTAGGGCTGTGTCTGTATTCGCTCGCCTTTGTAACCTCAGCCTCTGGAACACTGTGTAGCAGATAGTAGGTACACTACATATTTGTTGGACGGATGGACAAAGAGACCAATGAGTGTTAATGATGATGAGGGCTTGAACCAGAGCAGTGCCTCAGTGAAGTGAGAAACTTCATGTGAAAATAATCCGTGTTAAACCCTTAACTACTTAAATTAAGCATCCT
Organism: Rousettus aegyptiacus; assembly: GCF_014176215.1. Lineage (NCBI taxonomy): Eukaryota > Metazoa > Chordata > Mammalia > Chiroptera > Pteropodidae > Rousettus > Rousettus aegyptiacus. Next base: position 121,501,318 of record NW_023416307.1, on the reverse strand, counting down.
ATTTTGAACCTTGCTTTTTGTTTTGTTTTGTTGTTTTTAATGTAATATTACTTCATGGAAGATAGCGTTAAAGAAATGTTTAAAGCAGGTTCTCTGGAGTCAGACGCCTGGCTTCAATCTTAGTTGTACCCTTAATTAGCTTTCCACCTTTGGGCAAGTTTCTTATTTCCTTATGACTCAGTTTCTTTGTCTCTAAAGAAGGTTTTTATACAGAGTAAATTAAATTATACATATAAAGTGCTTAGCATAGTGCTGGCACATAATAAATGCTTATTAAATGTTAACCATTATTAATTTAGATATGTGTTTGCTTATATTAACACGGTCATTTTATATAATAGACAACAGAAAGGGAAAGACTGTGGTCAGACCTGAATTTGAGTACTAGCTTTCTAGAGGTGCTTAATTCTTTCTGAGCCCTAGTTTTCTTATTTGTAAAATGGAAATAACTTATTTGTAAAGTGAAAATAACTATCTCATAAAAAGTTTTTCAACGAAATAACATATAAAAGCCCCCAAGATCATACTGTATTGATAGTTGGTGCTCAGAAAATGATTGTTGTTATTTATCACTATTATTATGTGTTACTGCTGGCTACATAGGTTTTCCGTAGGTTGAGACACCATGTTTTGCTCAATCATTCAGTGATTGATGGACACTCAGGCTGGCTCAACTTATCATTGTTTTATTAATGACACTGCTACGAATCACTTTGGACAAATTACTTTGTCATGGGGAAAGGATCCAAGGGGTCACTTACTTCCTTGGACATGTTCTCTAAAGTGGAATTGTGTCAGTTATAAGAATTATAAAACTTATTACACGTTGACAAAATTAGCAGAATACTTAGATCAGGTGGACTCATTTGGCCCTTTATAGTCCTTAAGAATGAAAAACACTTCAAGCACTCTTGTGTAAGAGAGAGAATGGGTTTCTTTCAATGCCATATTGTCTAAACACAGGCTCAGCTACTTCTAGGAATAAAACAAAGCAGTGAAGAAGTTTAGTTGCCAGTTGAGTGATTCTTGGAGGAAAAAAATTGGAAATGGGTTCCAGCCCTCTAAAGTGTGAGTGAACATCCCCATTTCTGCATCCTGGTACAAGTCAGTAAAGAAACTTTTTCTCTGGAGTGAAAGCTATTAAAATTTATTCCATGAAATTCACACCATGTGAAACCTTGCAGACAGTATCATTTGACAGAATGACTTGTATATTGGGGATTGGCTGTTTCAGTAAGTTGGAAGCATATTTCTCTATGCTTGGCAAGCTTAAGCTTTTGCTGAAGTCTCAGTTGGAACTCTGTGTACTCATCAATAATTTCTGAGAATGCAACACTCACGAAGGAATATTGTCAATAATATCTAATATTCATGGATTACTTACTGTTTGTCAGATATTGTTCTGAGTGTTTTACATATGTTAATGTGTTCAATCCCTGAAACTTATAAACTAGCTACTATTATTGCTTTCATTCTACATTTGAGGATACCAAAGCCCCGAGAAGTTAAGTAGCTTGTCCTGAGTCATATATCTTGTAAGTGCCCAGCTAAGATTTGCACACTGGTGGTCTGGTTCTAGAACCCTCACTCTTAACTCTTCACTGTTCTACAAAGGGTTTGTCATGATGAGTATCATTCCTAGTTCATACCTGGTGCACTCTTTCCCCAGGGACCTGTGTAGCTTGCCTGTCATCTTTTTCTCCTTGTGTTTTCTTCATAGCATTTTCTATCATCTGAAATACTGTTTATTCGTTCGTAGATTCGTTTGTCGTTGGTGTATGTTCTACCACTAGAATGCAGAGGGCAGAAATTTTTGTCTTGTTTTGCTCACTGTACCCCAATGCTTAGAATACTAGGTACTCAGTAAATAAGGAATGAATGAATAAATAAATGAATAGTCGTGATATTGGTTCCTTCCTTAACCATTATTATAAACCTGATTCTTCCCCATCCCTCCCCATCCCCATCCATTTTGTGTTCTGTAAAGTATATAAAAGTGGTTCAAATTTACATCACTATTACATCAAATTTACGTCAGTTATTTATTCTATCTCATTCTCTTCCACATGTGCATTAGGGCAATAGGGTGTCTTCTGCAGCCATGGAGATATTTTAGAGGATGCATTTGAATGGCGTGTTAGACTACCTCCTAGAAACACTGCCTTAGTCATCTTTGTTTAAATAAGTATAATTTTGTCTACATGAAAAAGAATGAGGTTGGACCCCTAACTTGCACTGTCCACAAAATTAACTCAAAATGGATCATGGATGTAAGAACTAAAACTATAAAACTCTTAGAAGAGTGACTTTGTATTAGGCAGTAGTTTCTTAGATGTACACCAAAAGCACAAGTCAACAAAGGAAAAAATAGATACATAGGACTAAAAAAAATTAAAGTTTTATGCTGTAAACAATACCATCAAGAAAGTGAAAAGATGTCTACAGCCATACCACCCTGAATGCGCCCGATCTTGTCTGATCTCGGAAGAAAGTGAAAAGGCAACCAAAAAATGGGATAAAAGATTTACAAATCACGTATCTTATCCTAAGGGACTAGTATCCAGGATATATAAAGATTCTTAGAATGCAATAAAAAGACAACTCGGTATAGAAATAGGTAAAGGATTTAATAAACATTTTTTCAAAGAGTATGCAAATAACAAACAAGCACATGAAAAGATGCTCAGCATCGTTAGTCATTAGAAAAATGCCAATCAAAACCACAGAGGCACCACTTCACACCCACTATAATGGCTATGCTCATAAAGACAAATGAGAACAAGCGTTGATAAGGATCTAGAGAAGTTGAAACTCTCATACATTGCTGGTGGGATTGTAAAATGGTACAGCTGCTTTGGAGAAACAGTTTATCTGTTCCTCAAAGTATTAAACATAGAGTTACCAGATGATCCAGCAATTCTGCTCCTAAGTATCTACACAGGAGAAATGAGAACCTATATCCACATGCAAAAATTGTACACAAATGTTCATAGCAGCATTATTCATAATAGCCTAAAAGTGGAAACAACCCAAATGTCTATCAGCTAAGGAATGGATAAATAAAATGAGATACATCCATTCAATGGAATATTATTTAGCTATAAATAGGAATAAGTACTGATAAATGCTTCAACATGATGAACTTTGAAAAGATTATGCTAAGACATAAAAGACCATATGTTGTACAATTTCTTTTATTTAAAATGTCCAGAATAGGCAATTCAGTAGAAACAAAGTAGATTTGTCTTTTCCTAGGGGTGGAAGGGTGGAAGGAGATAGAGAGTGACTGCTAATGGATACAGCATTTCTTTTAGGAAAGCCAAAATTTTCTAAAATTAGATGGTTGTGTAACTCTATAAATATACTTAAATACATTGAATTGTATACTTTACATGGGTGTATTATATGGTAAATGAATTATATTGCCAAAAGCTGTTCAAAATGAATATTATTTTGCCACACTAACCTCCATTTTGGGCTACTGTTCTTAAACACTACATAAGAAACACCCACTTCCATAACCTGCACTGAAGATCTGTTTTTCACGTCACTTGCAGCTTGAGGTAGAGTGTATATCTTTATATCTCCAATGTCTAGCACAGTTCCTAGTACTTAATGGCCACTCCAATATTTATTGAACTGAAATGATAGCATAATTCCAGTTAGTTTAAGCGGGGGGGCGGGGAGGGGGGAGTTAGCCAGTCATGATTTTCAAAGACTCAGGGCTTCTTCTATCCTATGCCCATCCCATATATGTGTCTCGTAACAACATCTGCTTTAGTGTTTACAAAGCATTATCAAATACATTAACTCATTTAAATCTAAAAGCAATCTAGTGAGGCTAATATGACCATTACAGCCATTTTGCAGAGAAGGAAACTGACTCAGGAAGGTTAATCCCTAGTACCCTGGGGTATCGCCAGATTTGAAAGCCAGTGCTTTCCCACTGTACTCCCCAGCCCCTCACATCCCTACATTCATAATTAGGTCCCTGACCACTGGTGGCTAGAATCACAGAGCAGGCCAATTGCAGATAGTTTACAAGCCTCTGAGTTTGTCTCATTTCAGAGTCAAAGAGAAATTATCCTTTTGGTTACCCATTATATTTGATTGTTAGTTTTCTGACTTGAGCAGTCAAGAGTTAAACCCATCAGAAAAGGCATAAATAAAATAAATCAGTAGTCAGTTTTCTTCAATCCTTGTGTTCTGTCGCAAATATCTCTGGAGTAAGAAAAATCAATTCTTATCAGATGCTAGTTCATGCTGTGCCCACGATTTTATTTATTTCATTCTGAAGAAACAGATAATAAGCCCATTTACTTGCTGTTCCCTGTGGCTAAGCTAGTTCTGCTGCACAACAGTTGGAGAAATTCAATTCAGCAGAAATTTATTGATGTGCCTTCCATGTGCAAGGCAGTATGCAAGGAGCTTGGGAGAAAGAGATGAGTAAGCCCCAGTCCTTGTTCTCAGAGGGTCCATAGTATTTTCTAGATCCTTTAATAATGGATGCAGTTGTTCTTTTGGGAGGATTTGGATTCGTTTTATATTTTGGTAAAATACAGTCTCTCTCTCAGAAAGTTGCTATCTAAGGTATAAGAACTTTTTGTTTGTTGAATGTACAAAAAGAAAAATGACACAAATGTTTAGAACTCAACGGTGATACAAACTGATCTTTCACTTCAGAGCCAGTCATGTTAGATCCAGAATGTGATGACAGTTCACCCTTTCTCAGATTAATAGGATTCATTTAGGCTCTAAATAAAAGCATAAGATTTTACATAATGCAATTTGGCTGCTCTCCATTTCCATTTGCCAAGTCATCACATCTCTGCATCCCATGAATTTACTTTAAAATGTTAAAAGTGATATGCCAACATTACAGAAGTGAGGGAAATGGAGGAAAATTACAAAGTAGGGTAAAACTAGTCACTAAAAATGTAACTGCCCTGGTACTGAGAGGCAGCTGGACCTTGGACAAGTTGCCATTGCCACCTCAATCTTCCCATATGTAGAATTGAGAATAATTAGACTTTATGAGGCTTTGCCAGGACTAAATGAAATAGCAAATGTAAAGTATACACACACAGAAACCTACAATAAATGTGTATCTTATTAGAGCAAAAATAACAATTTTTATATATAGTCCCTTTGTCTTGTTTTTCCTGTTTTTTATAGTTATTTTCTTGTATTTTTGTATCCTGGTTTCTTACTGCACATTATTGTATGATCATTTTCCATCTCACTGTGTGTGATTACTGTAATTTTTAATGATTGCACACTGTTCTGTGGTAGGTATGAGTGTACCATCGTAGTTTAACATTTGGGTTGCAATATTATAAATAGTACTTCAGTGAAGAGTTGTATGTGTGTAGTGTATTCACTTTGCCCCTGGGAAGTCTGACAAAGGTTACTTCATCTCTCTGTCTTTGTTGCCCTGACGCTAAATGGGGTTAAAATAGTATCTACCTGAGAAGATAGCTGTGTAGGTTAAATGAGGTAATAGAGCAAAGCACTTGGAACAGTGCCTGACACTTACCAGATGCTCAGTAACATTACCTCTTAACCTCTGTTTGAGTTTATTTCTTTAGGTTCGCTCTCCAGAGATAGGGTTTCCTTATTCACTGCTTTCCAGAAAGATTTTAACAGTTTATGATGTCAACACCATTATAAGAAAAGACCAGTTTCTCTACACCCTCACCAGCAGTCATCCCAGGGTTTATATGTGTAACTCTCTTTCCCTTAATAGTGAAAAATAAGTCCATCCATATTTGGGCAGCTTGTTATGACCTAGACTCATTTCTGCTCATTGCCTTGAACAGTCATACTTCATGTCCCAAAAGTTGGGTTCTGGAGGCTATTTGTAAATCTGTTTTCCTGCAGCTTTCAGGCCCCAGCTGCTTTCCACCAAATTGTAGCAAAAGTTGGTCCTTTGAAGCTTAAAAACCTAATGGGTTTTATTCCTTATTGAAGTACATACTGTTGGGTATCATTTTATCTTATCTAAAACTAATAGTTTGCTCCCCCTCCCTTCATGAGAAAAGGCATCAACAAGGGTAACTATATGTCCTGGTTTGCCCAATTTATACTTGTCTTGGTGGAATTATTCATAGTAACCCCCCCCCCCCCGCCTTCACTCTCAAAAGTGACCTAGTTTGGATAATAAATTATATGGTCACCTCATCCCAGGGGATTCCTCAGCAGTTGCGTTATCTTGCCTGCACTTGCCGCCTCACTACTCCCTTAGGTGACTTTCTGTCCAACAAAGGTTTCAGCCGCATTGCTTTTCCCAAACTTAACCTGGGAAGTCCTCACATGTGCCCATCCTGTTATGAATTAACATTAGCCTAATAGGTATTCACTTAAGTTTTCCCATTTTATCATTTTTCCCCCCATAATTTGCCGATTGTTATCAAATTTAAATTTGTGCCGGAAGTTGCTCTTCGTTCATTATAATTATCTATTTTACAGCTCAATTCAGCCCCCTTTTTCCCCACCTACAATTTTTAAAATTGTATCCGCTTTCAAGTTGATCTTAAATGTAAACAAGATGCTAGGACTTTTAACATTCATTGCTCTTGTATAATAAGGTTGTCTATATTCATAAAGCACCTCAGAAGCCCTCATGTAATCACAGCAAACATGTCTAAGCTGAGTAGTAGCAAGGATATGTCTAAGGTGATACAACCCCTATCTCCATGCCTGGTCACAGGCAGAGTTTTGTCCACAAGATGAAAGTTTTCACGTACAGAAACTTCTGCGTTGGAAAAACAAAAACAGATTAGCTTCTCAATGATGATTACCTTTTGCACTTAGATAACTATATTTTAACTGTCATAAAGGGCTTTATGATTTGAGAGGTTCTCTTTTCCTCCAAACAAGTGCCTGCATTCCTTGGGTAATGGAATGGGTTTTAAGGAAGAAGAAATGTTTTGAATGGGGGATGCTGCCATCTTGAACTAGTGCAGGATCAATTGGGGGCTGTAGTTCATAGTCCAGAATGTGGGTTACCAATGGAAAATTTGTTTTCCCATTTATTTTAACCAGGCGACTTTCGGATGGTGGTTGGAGAGGATAAAACAAAAGTGTTGAATATTGTAAAGCCCAACATAGTCCACTTTCGTGAGCTCTATGGCAACATACTACAGAAGAATCCCCAAGTGGTGTATAAAATCCAGCAAGGCAGACTGGAGGTAACTCTGTGGAAAGTAACTTCTGTTGTTTCTAAGACAAGAGCTATATTAAGGGGGAAAGTAAGGGTTAGAGCAGTATGACTAGTATATTAACATTTATATTTTTTAAAGTTTTGTGTGTAAGCATGTTCTTTTATATATTTTAAATAATGCTGAAAGGTAACACAAGAGGCTAGTAATAAGAGGCCACTTTGGGCCATTGGCTGACTGAAATGGGAGCAGAGCTTGTCCTCACCATGTATATCTCTTTTGCCGTTTGAAATTCTTACTGTGTGTATTAATTACAAATCAAAAACAAGTGAAAAAACTCAGATTACCTTCTTTCCATCCCCAGTCCTATTTGCTTCTCCAGGGGTTACCTTTCTGACAGTTTGGCATTTATTCTTCTAGATCTTTTTGTATGCATTTTTTGTATATATTTGTACCTATACATGTGCATGAAGTGAAATGGTAGTTTTTTTAATTTGGTTTTGTTTTAACGTAAGTGGACTCATACATATTATCCTGAAGCTTATTTTTTTCCCATCTTATGTTTATTGTCTTAGAACTTTCCTTTTGCTATATCAAATAAAACTTTCTTTCAAAGTATTTTTAAATAATATTAAGTATTTGAAAATAATTATTAAAAACCTTTTTTGAAAAAAATTTAGATTTAGAATTTTTTTAACTATAGAAACCACTATTTTTTATCTTTAGCATAAAAAATACTGTATTTTACTTTTTTAATGCTCCTCTTCTTCCAAATAGGAGCGACTAATACTAAATAAAAATTAATAGAATTTCTAGAACTTAAAGGGACTTTAAAGAAGAGAAATTGTTTTAAACATAAGGAAAGAATAGAGAGTAACATGAAATTTCCAGAATACCCACCACTGTGTTGAGCAGATTTTGCTGCATTTGCTTCAGATTTAGGTTTTTTGTTTTTAATTTTCACTTTTCTTAAAGGAATGCATGCACATGGTTTAAAAACCAAGTGGTGCCTTAAGGTTTATAACAAAAAGTAGCATTCCCTGCTGTACACCTTCTCACATCTCAGTGCTACTTCCTGGAGGGAACTGCTTTCATATCGTTAGCTGATTCTTCTGATATTTACCTCCATATATCTAAATAATGTGATTTGACTGTCATTTCTTGATTTTTTCCAATCTTATACTTTATTTTTGTCATTCATCTATGAAAGGTGAGGATATTTTACTCTTTTATGCCACCCTCATCAACACACACACACACACACTTTTCCTCCCTCCTCATTGTTGCTCCACGTATAGTTATTCATGAGTTTTGGTTAGGTTAATATTCAGTATTTACTTTATTATGACAGCTTCCTTTTTCTTCTTTGCTGAGATATGTGACTATGAAATGCCCTTCCCCATATAACTTTATTTTTCTCGGCGTTAATAATTGTCTCATTTTTTTCACTTGCTAGGTTTTCTTCATACTTGCCACTAGTTCATCCTCATACTCTGAGAATTCTGTAAAACTTCTCCCATTATAGACAAACACATCAGGTATTTTTTCTGTTTCTTGTTTTTTGGGGGGACAATCTGCATGGAGCCTTGTGTCCCATATTCCTTTCTGGACTGGTAGTTTTGTAGGCTTACTGCACAACTGTTCTGAAACTTCTTTTCATTGTCACCTTGAGAAATTTTTTGCCTTTCTCCTCTGCTAGTTTTTTCTTTTCTGAATTTTTTGTCTTCCCCTTCCATGATTATACTTTAATTTCAATGAAGTGTATCTTGCTAGCATAGATTGTAAAGGAAGTAAATTTTTTAAGACCGTGTACATCTAAAAATTCTACCCTTGCACTGATTGATAGTTTGGGCTAGATATCAAATTCTAGGTTGGGAATAATTTTCCCTCAGAATTTTTAACTCATAGCTTCATTTCTTCTAGTTTTTAGTGTTACATTAAGAAGTCCAATGATACTCAGATTCCTTATCCTTTGAATGTAACCTTTTTTCCTCTCTGACAGCATTTAGGATCTCTTTCCTTTTCATAGTCAGTATCCATACATTTCATGATGATTTGCCTTTGTCTTTGTATATGTCTGTTTTTTCACGAGCCTTTTCAATCTACAAATTAATGACCTTCAATTCTAGCGAATTTTCTTTTATTTTTTCTGTAATAATTTCTTTATATTCACTTTCTTAGTTTGTTCTTTCTGAAATTCCTGTTAGTTGGTTGTTGGACCTTCTGGTTTGATTTTTTTGTTTTTCTTTCTTTCCTCTTTTTTGTTTCTTTGGGGTGTTTTTTTCCCCCCTGCTTTCCAGAAGAATTTTTCAAATTGATCTTCTGACACTTAAATCAATGTTTCTATTTCCTCTGAATGTTCTTTGTTATCACATTCTATTCTTTTTTATGAACATGTTTTCTTTCCTTATCTCTTTAAAGTCTTTAAAATTTTTTTTAAATTTTAATTAGTTTTAAATATACAGTACATTGGTTAGACAGCTATATAGTTTGTAAAATGATCCTCCCCACTGCTCCCTCCCTCCCCTGACCCTCCACCTAGCTAACTTATTAATGCTAACGGTATTCCCTATGCCATGCTCCCCATCCCCGTGACCGTCCATCAGCTACTAATTTGTACTTCTTTAGCCCTTCATCTCATTCTCCCAGTCCCCCAAAACTCCCTCCCCTCTGTCCATCACCAAATCGTCCACTATATTTGTGAGTCTGTTTCTGATTAGTTTGTTTTTTTTATTCCTTAGATTTCACATATAAGTGAAATCATATAGTGTTTATTTTTCTCTGTCTGACTTAAATACCTTCTAAGTCCATCAAAGCAATATCTTTTTCCATCTCCTTCCTTTTCATATGTAGGGGTCTTGTTTTCCTGTCCTTTCAGGCACTCTATCTTTTGGTTGGAGCACTTAATTTTTTTCCATTTAAGGTACTTATTGATAGGAATGTAGTTGTTACTATTCTTTATTCCTGTTTTTGATACAGGTTTTTTTTTTTTTTTTTTTTTTAAGAAGTCCCTGTAATACTGGCTTGGTGGCGATAAATTCCTCTAGCTTATTTTTGCCTGGGAAGCTCTTTATCTGTCCTTCAATTCTAAATGATAGGTTTGCTGGATAAATTATTCTTGGTTGTAGATCCTGGGTCTTCATCTTGTTGAATACTTTTTGCCAAGCCCTTCTGTCCTGCATAGTTTCTTTTGAGAAATTAGCTGCCAGTCTTATGGGTGGTCCCGTATAAGTAACTATCTGTTTTTCTCTTGCTGCTTTTAATATTCTTTCTTTGTATTTAACCTTTGGCATTTTAATTATGATGTGTCTTGGTGTGGGCCTCTTTGGATCAGGGCATTTTTGGAATTCTCTGAGCTTCCTGGGGTTTTATTTTCTTCACCAGGTTAGGGAAGTTTTCCATCATTATTTCTTCAAACAGTTGTTCAACATCTTGATTTTCATAAGTTACACCTATCAAACGGATATTTGGACCCTTACCCCGGTGTCCTATATTTTCCTTAAATTATTTTTATAGTCTTGGCATCTTATCTCTTGCCATTATGATTGCGTGTTCTTGGCTTTCCTGTCCTTTAGATAAGGCATTTGATCCTTTTCTTTATTCACTTTGTTTATTCCTTTGTTTATTCCATTTAATATACTTCTCAGGTAATATGTTCTCCATTTCAGACTGTTTCCCTTTTGCAATTTTCATTTCCATTTTTATGTTTTTTATCTCCTTGTTGGAGTTCTACACCTCCCAAAAGTTTATTGAGCATCTTTATAACCAATGTTTTGAACTCTGTATCTGTTAGATTACATGACTCCATTATATTTGAATTTCTGTTCTTTTCTCTCATAGGTTTCTGCTTCATTGTCTTTCCATTTTGGCTGCCTTTCCATGTCTATTTCTATGTACTAAGCAAAGCTCCTAAGTCTCCCAGTCTTATTAGTGTGGATTTGAAAGTAAGTGTTCAGTGGCACAGTCCTGAGAGGGGTTCAGCTTCAGGCCAAATTTAGCCCAGGCATCTACCCCTCTGGAGCCACCTGTTAAGATTTAGCAAGCAATCCACAGATGCTGTGCTTATAGTTGCCTCAAAAAGCCACACCAGAAACCGAGGCCAGCTGCCTCCTCCAATGTGAGTCTCAGCAAGGAGCACCTGACTTGTTGAGGATATACCTAGATGTGGCTTGGGTGGGGCTGCAAGTTGGGGAAGGCGGGGTTCAGGGAATCCTCTGGATCAACCTCTGTTATCCAGTTTGATGATGTCATGGCTATGGGGGTACTATGTTCGGTTGGGAGAAGGACTCAACAGGGAACAATGGATACTGCCAGTACTTCTGTACCTAGAAAGTCTCACCTTGGCCCTCACTTGGACAATGTCTCCCTGTAAGTCCCTGGTGCCCCTGGGCACAGCCTAATTGGCACTGGTGCTCAGAGTGAGCAGGTCCATCACCACGAAAATGCGCTCACAAACACGGCCCCTTTATGAGGATTCTGCCGCTGCCGCAGCCTCTGTCTCATTTAGCCTCTGGAGACGAGGTAGGCCTGTGTCCTTGCCCCGTCCCACCTTCTGCCGTCGCAGGGTGATTTCTTGGTTTTCTCCCTAGTTGTATGGCTTGTTCATCCCAGGTGATTTTTCCTTGCTGCTGCTCCTTGTTTTCATCACAACTTTGATTTGGTCACCAGAGGGATGTACAAAGCCTCTATCATCTACACCATTTTTTTCCTCAAAGTCTTTAACTATTTTTATTATGATTTAAAAATTTTCTTGCTCTCTCTGTTGTCTCTGTTTCTCTTTGTTCATTTTCCTATTGATTCATTCTCATCTGCTGTAATAGAGACTTTCCTCAAATGTTTGGATGTTCTTCGTGGCCTGTTTTAAAGAGCAACACATTTTTAAAAAATAGAGACTAGAAGTTCTTTGTGAATGATAAGTCTTATCAATTGGTGAGCTTCACTGTAGAATTTTGGGATAAAGACTTGGCTGTTTTATTGGAGGACTCCTGTTGTCAGTATCTATAGACTTTCTCCAGCAAGACATCATCTGTTCTGGTTAGAAGATGGGAAGAATAATGTGCCTGGCTGCCAACTTTCTAGAAACTAAGCAAGGGAAAAGGGTTGGGAATTTCTTTTAACTATGAAGGTAAACTTTTCCAAATTTTTTACTATAGCCTATGAAATCCCACATGATCTAGGTTCTAAATGGTTTCTTATCCTGGGGAAACTAAGATTAGTAGCCTGAGCTACATACAGTTCCAGCACTATATCGGGTTTTGAGGCTGAAGCTGATACCCGTCTTCTTCCTCCTCTACTACCCATACTAAATTCCCCTCACCGTCATCTAGCACTTCTGTTGGTCCAAATGAGGTAGCCCAGAACCTCATCCCTGAGGAGTCTAAACCTCTGGTCACCATGCCCATCTCAGGCTGTGGCTACTGTACTTGTCCATGTCGCATCAAAATTTGGCAAGGGGTACTTATAGATGTATATCAGCAGCCCTACCTGGTATACCACCCAAAGCATACCCATTGGGAGGATTTCCTCTCATTAATGTCTTTCAGGACTATCCCTGAGTGAGGCTGTATTGCATCATTTTCAGTTCATACATACTAAGCCAAATCATCTATGAAGCAAGCTTGTCCTTGTTCTTCCCCCAAAAACCAGTCACGAGGGACTTCCATGTGGTTATATGCATGAACCAATGGGTAAGAAGAACAGATGATATAATAGTGCATAGTGGATATTATGAGAGTTTAGGTTTCCTGGTTGTGCAGCTTACTTTTGCCCTCTATCCTTGCTCATGTCTTATGCTAGTGTACCTCTTCCATCTTATAGTGGATCACTGTTGAGCCTTTCTTACCTTAAGACTTGGTAAATCTGACAAATCCAAGCTCACAATGGGCAGTTCTTTTTATATCCCAGGTCTTTTTATCCCATGGTTAGAAGTTCTATCTTTACCCAGGTCTAGCATCTAGGAGTTAATTTCAAATGGTATATGGTTCTTCATTGCAGATAGCATGACCTTGCTCCAGAACCCTAGCAGACTACATTGTGATTCTCCTGCTAGGAGCCCACCATAAGCTTTCCATGGCTTCTTTTTACACTGAAGTTACCATTAGTGCAGTTTATAGGTTTGTATGGTTCAAGTGGCAGATCTTCTTACACTGCTGCCTGGACTATTGCAGATTTCTTGTCTGCTCTGGACCCCTCACAAATCTGGCATCCTTTCATATCACTTGGTAAATGAGTCTGAGCATTTTTCACAAGTGAGAGATGCTGCTTCTAGAACCTGAAGAGGCCTACCAGGCATTGTTCTTCTTTCTTAGTGGTGAGAAGTGCAAGATGCAGTAAGTTGACCTCTACTTTGTAAAGGACGTCCCAGCATGCTCCAGGCCACTTGACACCCCCAAAAAATTCACTGCTGTGATAGGCTCCTGAAACTTTATAGGGTTGCTCTTCTACACTCTGTAGTGCATATATCTACCAAGGCCTCCAAAATCCAAATAGTCTGGTTTCCTTTGAAAATCATATGATAGAGGATGGGAGAGTTAACATAGCCCCGAGGCAAACCGTAAGGTATACTGTTGTCTGTCCCATATGAATGTGAGCTGCTTCTGATCCTCTTTCCTAATGGAAAAGAATGTACTTGCTAGGTCTGTGGCCCAGTCCAGATACCTGCAGTTCTGTTGATCTACTCTGGCAGGTTTACCACCTCTGGCACGCAGATGCAATTAGGACTTCTACTCAGTTGAGTTTGTGGTAGTCTGCCAGAATATGCAGTCTACTGCAGTCTAGAGAATCTGTTTGGATTATGTGAGGGCCAGACTTAATGGAAATATGGCAAAGACCATCAACTCTTGAATTAGTCAGAGTTCTTCAGAGAAACAGGACCAATAGGATATATAGAACGAGAAGGGGAAAGATTTATTTTAAGGAATTAGCTCTCGTGATGGTGGTGAGCTGGCAAGTTTGAAATTTGCAGGGCAGACCAACAAGCAGGAGACCCAGGGAAGAGTATGTTGTAGTCTAGAATCTGGGGGGAATCTGGAGGCAAAATTCCTTCTTCATCAGGAGTCGGTAGTCTTTTTTCTTAGGGCCTGTAACTGATTAAATAAGGCCCACCCACATTATAGAGGGTAATTTGCTTTATTTAAAGTCTACTGACTTAATTACATCTAAAAAAATATTTTGACAGTAACTTCCAGACTAATATTTAATGAAGCAACTGGGCACTATAGCCTAGCCAAGTTGATGCAATAAACATCACACCCCTGTATCCTTTAGATCTACAGGTGACACTAACCTCTGCCATTCCTCCCAGGATGTTTTTATTTTTTAATAACACCTTTGGCCAGAATGTGAGAATGGCAACTTAAGAAGCTTCCACTTGGCCTTCTATGACAGCTCCAAAAAGCCATCGCAGAGTATGCTTTATAGCACCATTCCTGGTACCAATTGTGTAAGCGGAGGATTGGGCAGACTTGAAACAAAGACCTCATCTGATCCTGTCGTGGCACTATGGAGCTAGATGGTCCTTCCTAGTTGTCCCAACATGGACAAAGAATATAGGCCTTTGTACTCCTGCTTTTCCAGTCATTGGATGCAGGCAGCTTGCTTTAGCTAAGTACAGTTCTAGGAGGGACTCTGAGAAAGTCCCAGCAGCTATGGAATGAGTACCTTGGCTCTGAAGTCAGGATCTGGGTGGTGCAACACAGCATCCACTATCATGTGACCATATTTGCTTTTTATTTTAAGTTTCAGCTTTATTGAGATGTAATTCACATACCATAAAATCCAGTGGTTTTTAGTATATTCATAGAATTGTGCAACCATTATCACAACCTAATTTTAGAACAGTCCCATCACTCCAAAAAGAAACCTTATACCTATTAGCAGTCCCTAGTTTCCCCTCCCCCGAGGCAACCACTAATTTACTTTCTGCCTCTATGAATTTGTCTGTTGTAGGCATTTCATATAAATAGAATCATACAGTATGTGGTCTTTCCCATGATGCTTTTAAAATGGAATTTGACTCTCACCATTTAACTGAATGCTTTTGCTTTCATGTCATTAAAACATGAAGAATTAAAGAGTAAGGATAATTAGAATTTAACAGTTTATTTGACATGTCACCTGATATTTTGTCTTTAGACACATGCTTTCAAGCAAAAATTCCAGTGCATTCTTTTCCTCAAAAGAAAATAGCAAATGCTATTACTATTTTCTGATTCCTTATAGTACTCAAGCCATTTTGACATCTCTAATATTCCTGGAAGTTTTATAATTAAAGCCTTATTGAAATATAAGAGCCTTTTGACTAATCTCAATACTTGGCCCTAAAATTTCAGTCTGTAAATATCATTTCTAACATATTTTACAGAAATATCCACATTTTTTTTGCCATTTAGCCAAAGCTGACTAGAGGTTGAATCCTAATAATTTAGAACCATTTGAATGATAAATGTGAAGTAGGTTTAAAAAATTCTTTACTTTTATTGGAGCCACTAAATAATAGCATTTCCTACTTTGCATAGATTTTATAGATAAAACTAGAAAATCCAGACATTGGCATGTACTAAATAAATGTTGAATGAAAAAAAGTGATAGAATGAGTGAATTCAGTTATTAAGAAAGTTGGTCATGTGTGGAAAATCTGAATCTAAAATTTAGTACATTCATTTGTTTAATTTTTTCGTACCATTAAAGTTAAAACCTAAACATTTATTTAAAAAATACCGGAAAGATTCTTACTTGGAAAATAATGTGATGAGCTGTTGAGGGCAGTATTACTGGTTCTCAACTTGGCAGGTAGTCAGTATTTACATAATTTTATGAAAATTTAGTTCCATGAAGTAAAGTATATTAGACTAGGAGTTAGGGAAGCTAGGTGTGACCTCAGCTCTGTGGCTAACTTTTGATTCTAAGGTTTCCAAGTAAAGTCTGATACATGGTTTTATGTGTTTTATTTCTTTGTTTTTCAATTTGATGTACTTTAGAATACATTGAGAACAGAAAGCACTGATGTAATTTACTCCTATTTAAGAAATAATGACAACTATGTTTTATTGATGTAGTTATCCATCCCCTTATTCAACCATTGTTTTTGAGTACCTCCTATATACCAGGGGATTAAAAGTGAATAAGATTAGTTTTTGTCATCACTTTATTCCTACAGTTTATGAAATACAGCATGATGTGTAAAAGCCCTAAAGGCAAGGGACACTCTCTCTTATTGGCTGCATGATCCTGGCTGTGTTACTCTGTGTCCCTGTGTTTACTATGGAAGAGGTAATTTGAGTGCCTGTGTTTACTATGGAAGAGGTATTTCCTAGGGCCTCAATAGATGTTAACTACAGCCCCACATCCTCTAACTGCTGCATTTAAGACAAGTAGAAACTTTAAAATCGCGAGTCAGAATTGATCCTAAAAAGAAGTTCATATTCTTTTCTCTTGTAGAACTGAAATAAAAGGAAAAGAATTGGCTTTTTTGAAGGAACTTAGAATTCTGAACACTTACACATTCAGTTTCAGAAAGGAGACTGTTTACTTAGCATGCCGCCTATTCTAGGGTGTGGGTTCATATATGTTTGTGTGACTTTAAAGAGAAGCTGTGTGTCTTTGGGTATTTATAGAATTCAAAGTACTTTCCATAGACATCATCTGGGTTTTTTTTTTGTTTTTTTGGTTTTTTTTAGATAGATAAAAGCCCTGAAGGACAATTCACTCAGCTGATGACATTGCCCAAAACCTTACAGCAACAAATAAATCAAATTATGGACCCTCCTGGAAAAAACAGAGATGTAGAAGAAACTTTATTACAAGTTGCTCATGATCCTGACTGTGGAGAGGTAGTGCGACTAGGTATGTTTATGAATTTGACGTTGAGGAAGTGCTGGCTGTGGGTAAAAGCAAACTTTGTTTGTGACTGAGATGTATTCGTTATTCTTTCTTACCTAGTAAGATCAAGAGATAGATTGCTTCTAGGAAGAAGAAAGCAGTAAAAATCTGGATTTTTTCCAAATCTAAATTTTCATTTGTTTGAAGTAGGGGTGGTTAAAGTACTTCCATTTTCAGATTCATGGGTCCTAAATCACTGTCAAAGGGGAAAAGCAATGTTTCTTTTGGTCCCAAGCACATAACTTCTAGAAGTTATTTCAAAGACATGTCTGTTTTCTTCATGGTGGTCTAAGAAGAAAGGAGACTGGTGACATTTTTAATGCTTTTATAGCATCAAGAACACAGCTTTCATCAGATACCATTAAGAACACAGCTTTCATCAGCCAACTCCCATTCAATGTTATATTGTGTGTTCAGCAGTTTACGCCCGACATGGCCCATGTTCCACACATCATCCCCAGGACCTCCCAAATGTTTTCCCAAAACTCTGAACCTTATCTTCAGAGACCCACTTCCCTTTGAGGTGTTAAAGGTAATTTATGAGGTCAGTCAGTAAAGAGATATTTAGGAAATTGAAAATGACTTCTTCCCTCAGAAGAGTGTGCTCTCCTATTTCATTGGGTGCGTATTTACTGAGCTCCTCCAAGGTGCAAACCAATGTGCTAGGTGCAGTTCATAGTGACAATATTGAACAATTAGCTACAGTAAGTGGGCTCCATGCACAGTCCTTCCTTCAGGGACCTGCCCCAGGTTGTCAGAGTATATGTTTAGGTCACCAGCTACCTATTCTGAAGGTAAATATGGAGGCATATCATTTGTCGTTTTTCATTTTAATATAATTCCGGTCACAGTGTGATCTCTGTTGCCTTTCTGAGAGCATGGGGGACTGTGCTGTTGCTTCTCACTGAAGAGTCCTCTGTATGTGTTTTCATAATGAAAGTTTTTCCTCTGGGCAGAAACATTTGTTTTGTTTTATCTTTTTACATCTTGGAATTGATAACAAACAACAGCCTTAAGCAGATTTAAAGTCATAAAATGGTCTTTGAGGGTCACTAACCCAGCCCACTTTAAGATGAGGAGGCCCAGGCCCAGGTTGAGGTCAGTCGTTCGCCTGTGCTCACACAGCTCATTGGTGACACGGCTGGCAGCTCTCGTCTTCGGGCCCTCAATTTTGGTACCCTTTCCACTGTCACTCTGTGATCCTAGGACAGAGATAGATTCGCTGATTTTATTTGGATAACTAGAAAGAATATTTAGTTCCAGGTTTTAAAAGTGTTGAGATGACTAACATCTGGCTTATTTGGCATCCTTGTTGGTTTTTCCTCACAGGGCTTTCAGCAATCGTGAGACCTTCTAGTATGAGACAGAGCACCAAAGGCGTTTTCACTGCTGGTAAGAATTTTAGAAAATCTGTATACTTAATGAAGCTTCTGGACTGAGTGACCTCAGCATCCCTGGTTAAAACGTAAAGCTTTGTTTGTATCCTGCAAGTACTTGTGAAATGCTGAATTTTGCTGTTCATAAACTGAGACATTGCAATAACGTACAGACAGGCAGACAGCACTGTAATCTGGTCATCTAAAAAAAGTCAAACTATGTGAGGTACTGTTGGAAGGCTTTACTGCCTTTCTAAGTTTTCTGATTAACTCCTTACGTGTAGGTTTTTCTCTCATGTTTTTTACTTATGAAAGTTATTGTTGCATATTGTTGCAGAAACAGCAGTACCTTTCTTTCCCTTCTCCCCCATTTTCCCTCTCCAGAAATGACTTTCAACTCTTAGTGGGTTATTTTTGTTTTCACTGCTAGTTCTCTAAATAATGTTTATATTACTGCTTCTTTGCTTTTCAAGTTTAGGCATTATCTATTGCCTTCTCACTGTAGTAGAATAGAATTTAACTCTTCCATGCACTCTTTTTTTTTTTAAATTTACTTAAGAACTTTAGAAAATCTGTATACTTAATGAAGCTTCTAGTTTCAAGTATATAATACATTGGTTAGACATCTATATAGTTCATAAAACGATCCCCCTAACTATTCCCTCCCTCCCCTGGCCCTCCACCTAGCCATCATATTTCCATGCACTCTTATGACACACCCTCAACCCTCTCACACCCCTCTGTCCTCCTAATATTAGTTATATTGTAGTTTTGGTAAAGTCAGTCTTCACAGTTTACATGGTATGACCATGTTAATAAGATTCATGGGTCAGCCACCTAATATACTTTTCCTTTTCTGCACAACTTCCTTTTCCAAGGGGTTTGTCTTTACCTGTCTCATCTGTGTATCTCCTTTTCTGCATATCACATTCTTTGCCTTTATGGCACACACTCTCGTTATGGTGCAGCACACCATGCAGTAAATTCTAAGAACGGGTGCATGGAAGACAAATTTGGAGACTATGTGTGTCTAAACATATCTTTATTCTACTTTCACACTTAATTGAGACTTAGGCTACAGATAGAATGGAAATAGTTTTTCTTTATAATTTTGAGGTCATTGCTCCAGTTCTCTTCCAACTTCCAGGATTGCTGTCGAAATCCAAAGCCATTCTGATTCTTAATCCTTTGTGTACATCCTTTCTAGAAGCATGTTAGATCTTTATTCTCTCCCTGGGTTCTGAAATTTCTCAGTGATGTGCTTCGATGTGAGTCTGTTTTTATCTGTTATACTGTGTATTCATTGCTCTTTCAGTTGGGAAACTCAGAATCTTTTTTCTTTACTTTCTTTCTATCTGTTTTCTCTCTTCTTTCTGGAACTCCTTTTGTTCAAATATTGGACTTCCTAGGCTAGTCTTTTGGTTTTCATTCTTTCTCTCCTATTTTTGATCTCTTTGTCCTTTTGATTTGCTCTCTTAACTTTAGTTTCTAGCCCTTCTATTGAGTTAAATTTCTGCTATTACATTTTCAATTTCTAGCAGTTCTTTTTGTTTTCTTTTTTTCGTTCTCTGAAATATGTGTGTATATGTATGTATATATAAATTTTAAAACATCCCGTTCTTGTTTTATGGACTTAAGCCTTTGAACATATCTTTGGATATTTGCCACATTGCCCTCCCAGATGGTTATATCAATTTATAGCCCCACTGGTAGTAAACGAAGTTCTTGTTTCTCCCCATTCTTTCCAACACTTGGAACTGTCAACCGATGGCCTTTTCTAGTTCAGTCTTTCTTACGTAACCATGTACTGAGCGTCTCTCATGTGCTAGCCATGCAGGTTAGAAAGTGAACACAAGACACCATCCCGCCTTCAAGAAGTTCATAATCTAGAAAGGGAGACAGGCATAATTGGCTCAGAGCTAACGCAAAGAAGGGAGTGGTCTTGTATCCTGATTCTGATCCCTGGGTTGAGATAGCCAAGGAGCCGTCTTGGTCACACCCCTTAATGTTTCACCCAGCGTCCTGGATACACAGCAGAGAACTTGGCCTCAAGGACACTGTGTGGCTCTCCTGAATCTTTGGAAAGATTCAGCCAAAGATTCAAGAAAGATTTGGTAGTACTTGTGCCATACCTTCTCAACTGAAGATTTTCCTACCACTCAGGAGTATATAGCTTTGCATTTCCAGCTAAGATATTTATTTAATCTGTGTTCCTGCTGATTTATCCTGGCAAGGCTGAAGATGAGGTGCTTTTGTTTGCTTGGGTGGTTCAGGCTATTAATATGTGTTTTGCATGATTGCAGCTCCCTTGCTATAATACTCCTTGGGTGTGGCTGAATGCTTGAATTTTTTACTTGTGGTTTTTTTGTTTTTTGTTTTTTTGTTTTCTTGTTTTTTTTTGGTTTCCTGTGCTATAAGAAATTACTACATTTATTGGTGATTTTTTTTTAGTTGTGAGAATGGTAGTGTGACAGGGTTTTTGAAAAGTTCCTTTTCTTCTAGAAATACATACTAAAATATTTACAGATGAAATGTCTGAGATTTGCTTCAAAATAAAACATGGAGGGAAGTAAGGAGTAAATGACACAAGATCGATCATGAGTTAATACATTGTCGAAGCTGGATGAAGATACATGGAGACATATTGTATTATTCTTTTATAAGTTTTAATTTTTCTCTAATAAAAGGTTTTTTAAAATCCAGCATCATCTCTTGACACTTCAACCTGAATGAATCTTTGGTCCTCTTTCCACACGTCCTTCCCAGTTGCCACCAGAGGGCAGTGGGGAACACCTCACAGAACACACAGCCCAGATTTCTGTGTGGCTGTGGAGTGCCCATTGTAGGGTCCTCTAATGGCTTACTGTTTGCTTCCCTTTCCCTTCTAAAACATGCCTTTTTGGCTTGAGAAGTCCAGAGTAACAGAAAGTCTGTAACCTGCACTGAGGTTGAAGAAATTGTGGAAAGTGATGAGCATCCCTTCACATTCTGGCTTCTCAGGTTTATGGTGGCTGTGGGCTATGATGAAGTGAGCACAGGCTACGGGCAAGGGTTTGTGAACCCCAGAGACTAGGTTTCAAATTCCAACTTAACTGCTATGACTTAGGCAAGTTACATAATTTTTCTGAGTTTTAATTTCACAGCTGTAATTATTCCTGCCTCTCCAGGTTGTGAAGATTATTGTATCTTGAATATATAAAAGCATCTAACACTGTGCCTAGTCTTTCTTCTTTTGATATCATTTTCTAAGTTTCCTGACCTCCCTTTAGGACATGGCTCTTTTGCACTGTAGTATTCAAATCGTATTAGTCCTTTAGCCAATCCCTTAACCTCTACCTGGATGAAGTAAACTAGCAACGAAAGGAACTGAGTGGCTGGTTTGCTTGTTTCTCTTTCCTCTTAACTACACAGCAAGCTTCAGAACCTCCATCCTTCCACACTTTGCTCTTTAGAAGTCCTCTTATTGCAGATTTAGATGTTGCTTCACCTTACTTTTGCTGGGTTCATCTTTTCAAGATCTTCATAGTTCTGCATCTGTTCACTTTTCAAGTCAACAACGTACATCTGCAGGGTGAGAAAACCTGTGTGTTTGGTTGAATTTTTATTTATTTTTTTATTATTTTTTACTTTTTAGGCGAGGTAACACTTGATTGACCTCATAGGTTGCAAGGACCTTGTCAGCTTACAATCCTTTATTTTTTTATTTTTTACACCTACAGCACCTGCTCTTCCTAAGTGGTCTCCCATCCAAATACTAACCAGGCCCGACCCTGCTTAGCTTCCGAGATCAGACAGGATCGGGCTTGTTCAGGGTAGCATGGCCGTAGATGAAGTTTTATTCCTTTGTAGCCATTATCACTCCACTTCTTTGCAGCCTCCTACTCATAATGGGGGTAAAAACGTTTCAATCTTCCTCTTATCCAGCAAATACCTTTTATATTCAAATACAATTTAGTTCAGACAAGTAGCTAGCCAGGAGCTAAGCTTGGGGTCAGAAGACATTGCCTTGAAGTTGCAGTTACTCATTTTTTGGCTCTGTAACCTTGGTATATTAGTTAGCCCTCTGCCTTAAAATGGCAGGGCCACTAATATCCAGTTTACAGGGTGTTCTGAGAGTCTCCAGTATGTTACCCAAACTTAGGTGAGTCTAGTCTAAATCTCACTCTATTCCTAGAAAAGCTGGAAGCCAGGCATCTATAACCAGCTCAGAGGATTGCCCTTTCTCATAAGCCATGTTCGATAACACAGCAGCATATTCTTATGCAGTCTTTTCACATTCTGTCTTTATAAGTTCCCTTGAAATTCCCTGACCATCAGATACACCCAGAGAAGTAAGGACAGAAATGCTTCCAAAACCAAACCCTTTTTTTCCCTTTACCTTGAGATTTGATCATTTAAAAAATAATGTTGCCCTCTCTTAGACTGTGATCTTGGTAGAATTTCAGAGTTATCATCGGGGTAGTGGATCAGCAGCTGGAGCCAGCCAGCTTAGGAGTAGCCTGAGATTGTTCGGCCTCCTAACACGTGCCTGCTCCTCCTTTCACAGTAGCGGCAGATGGCATCACATCTCAAACCGGTAACAGAAGACCAGCTAAAGCAAACTCATATTCTGAGCAGCAGCAGTCTTTTATGTTTCTAATCTGATTGGAGAGAAATAGAACTGTTTGAGTATTCTGGTGTGGGAACTAGGAGAGAAGTGGGGGAATTTAGTGATTAGACTGAGAAGTAAGCCAGAGCCAGATAAGGGAAGGCATTAAAAGCCATGGAAAGGAATTCAGAGTTTATTCTCTGAGAATAGAGGGAAGCCACTGAAGAACTATAGAAAGACCACTGTAGCTAGAGAATAGAGAACAGATTGAAGGAAGATAAAGCTACTGCTTGGGAAACTGGTTAGATATGGTTGCAGCCAGGTGAGGAATTTTGGAAGCCCAGATTCAGGTCATTACAGTAGAAGCAGAGAGAAAAGATGCAAGAAATATTTGGAAAGCAGATTACCAGGTCTTAGTGGCTGGAGGGATATGGGAGATAAAGGAGAAAAATGAGTAACAGATAACTCTCAGGTTTCTGGCTTAGGAAGCAATAGATGGTGCTATTCCAGGATGTGAGGAAGGTTAGAGTTTAATTTTTGAAATCTGGCTTTATTTTTCCTCACCTGATTTTCTGGTCAATCACAATTAACTCTGGGGACAGGTACCTGTTTACTTCTCTAGCTTCAAAAGATTCAACTGAATTAACAAGGCAGGTTCAGTCTTGTTACTAAAAAGATTCTGGCATGCCTTAGTTGATTCTTACCAGCCCTTTCCTGGAACACAATAGAATGGATCATTCATTGACCTCCGGTTCTGATTTCTTGTAACTAAAACATTTTTAAATGAGTTGTACTTCTGCCTCTGAAGAGGTTTTCTTTGTAGATATATCTAACTGTGTTTGGATATTAATTGGAAAAATGTTGAGAGCTTACTGATTTTTCCCTCCTAAAGTTCCAAAATATAGAATTATGGGAAGGTAGAGACCTCTCACAACTTAATCATCTCTGACTCACATTATTTCTTGGAGAATTTTGTCTGCCATTGGACCCATCAGTTTAAGGTCACACAGGGAATTTATAGTCTTACATACTTTGCTGTAGGTCATGTGAAGCAAGCAGGAAGGCAACAGAAGAAAAACCTTAGGAGTTGTACATTGAAGTAGATTTCTGTATGTTTCGAAAACAAAATCCTGAATTCATAATGGTAAATAAGGTAAAAAATGGTTTAAAAACATTTCATCCGTAGGTAAATAAGGATCTGTCTAAAGAAGGTGTATCTGAAGAGGTGTTGCATCTTTATCCATTGGGGAAGGAAAAAAGACAGTTTTCTCTATCAGGCTGTCTTTCCTCAAGCCACATTCTAAATACAAACTTCCCAAATCACCATCCTTTTTTTAGAAAGGAAGAAGAAACTGAAAGTAAGCTTTTATATAGGCCAAGTAGAATTCTATGGAGTGTAAGCTGTATGAAGGTAGAGACCGTAACTGTTGTTCATACCAGTATCCCCAACAACTCACTTAGTGTTTTATATATATGGGTGCTCAAGAAATACTCATTCAGTGTATTTCAGGAACTGAATAAATTAAAGATTCTAGACCTTCTGTAGAATGGGAAATCTCCGGATATACAGGAAAGTACACAAATCATACATTTGGTGAATTTTCATAAAGTGAACACATTCATGAGCCTAGTACTCAGATGAGAAATAAAACAGTACTAGTCCCCCAGAACCCACCCTGTGCCCAGTGACAGCCACTACTCCTCCAAGAGTAACTAACTGCTGTCCTTACTTCTAATGCCGTGTTTCTGTTTTTGAATTTTATATAAATATGCACTCTCTTGTGTCTTTCTCTCCATAACATCAATGAGATTCCTTATGGTGTTGGGAATAGTACTGGTTCATTTATTCTCATTGCATCCAGGCCATTTGTATGAATGTACACAATTTATCCACTCTACTTCTGATGATTTCTTGAGTTGTTTCCAGTTTGGAGTTATTACAAGTAGTACTGCCGTGCATGTTTTTATACCTGTCTTTTGGTGAGTGTATTTCTGCAGTTTTGTTAGGTATAAACTTGGGGGTAGAATTATTTGGTCTAAAGTGAGTGAATGTTTAACTGAGGTAGGTACTACCAAACAGTTGTCGGAATTGCGCTCTCACTTAGCAGATTCTTGGCCAAAACTCGATATGGGTCTTTTTCCTTTTAGGTACACTGGTAAGTGAGTAGTGGTATCATACTGGAGTTATAATTTATATTTTCCTAATGACTAATTAAATTGGGCATTTGTTCATATGCTTATTTGGATCTCCTCTTTTGTGAAGTGCCTATTCTAGTCTTTTGCTCTTTTTTCTGTTGAGTTGTCTGCCTTTTCTTGCTGAATTCTCTGTATAGTCTAGATGTGGCTCCTTTGTGGGATATATGTAATACAAAAATCTTCCATTCTGGGGTTTGTTGTTTCATTCTCTTAATGATGTCTTTTGGTGAAAAGACAGCTTATCCATTTTGTTCTTTATAGTTAGCAGCTTTTTGTGTCCTGTTTAGGAGATTTGGCCTACTCCAGATTCATGACGTTTAAGTCCACCTTTGTTGCAATTAGAATATTAAGGCAGAAAGAACACTTTATTGTGATCTGCTGGTTCTTAACTTTTTGCAAATCCTGGTTCCCTGTGAAAAGCTGGCTAAAACTCTGGACCTTCTGCACAGGAGTGCGCTTGTATATCTACACAACAAACTGCTACAGTTCCAGGGTGTTCACAGACTGACATTGAAGCCTGTTCATGGGCCCCTTGTTCAAGAACCCCTAACCTAGTCCAATCTAGTCATTGTGCCAGTGAGGAAATCGAGGCCCAGAGAGGGTGGAGTCACACTGTAAGTTTGTAGCCCAGCTGGGACTAGAATCCAGGTTTCTTGACTCTTCTTCCAGTGCTCTTTGTAATGATTCTCTGCTGCGGTCTGAGAATCTCTCTCTAACAGAGCCATGGAAGAGAGAGACTGTTTTCAATTAAGGGAGGTTTCTATTTCCTAACAGCAAAAACTGGCTGTATGGTGCTGCTCATGTACTTCATGTATTTACCTTAAATGTTAAGCTCCAAGGAGTCTATGAGTAAGTTTTTGAAGTCGAACTGGGACTTAGCATGGTTGATGCAACTTCCTCTAGCTGGGACGCTGTGACCTGGGGTTGGTGTGTTGAACCTTACCATTTGCAACTACCTGTATTCTGCTTAGTGTCTTGATTGGTTCTGGCTGGAATTTTAAAAAGCACCTTATGTAATAAGTTTCCAGTCTCAATGCTCAAGTGGGTGAGGTTTACCAGAGTGGTTGCTCCAGGGAGAAAATTAAAAGGGGTGGAGGCAGGGAAAGGAGCTCTGAGCCTCTTGACTAGGCTATGTCAGTTTGCAAGCAGTCAGCAGACAAGCCAGGCCAGAGTTTCTAGAAGTACTTGCTAATGATTTTACTGATACCTTTTGCCTGTTAACCTGCCACTGCCTACAGTAGCCTCTTTAAAGGTCCTAAGTGGACTAGGCAGCTTAAGGTAACATGGCCAGGTACTTTCAAGAGATCGCTTAAACCCTAGTGTTAGGGAGTCTCCGGAACTAATCCTGTTATCTCATCAGCAGTGCTTACAAAGTGCACTGCCAGGGGCGCGTTTCAGACTCAGCACAGACCACAGTTTGTATCTCATGGTGAAAAAGACTGTTGGGATCTTTGAGCCACACCCCAAAACACAGACTAGATGATCTCATCCTTAATACAAAGAAGTCAAGCCCATAATACTGTCTGCAAAGAGGACCTTATTAGATCTGACAGACAAATAACATCCCATTGATTCTATCACGTTTATTTATTTCTCAAAAGACCCCAGAGAGCTTCTTCTCTGATTATTTCATCAGGTACTTGTGAATAAGTAGATAGAGGGTACTGGAAGGTCAGATATCTGAATGAGGTGCAGATATCTTTTTCGTCATTTCAAAGGCATTTGCTGAGCACCTGCTCTGTGCTGTGTACTATGCTGGGACATGGGGATACAGGGATGAAAAGGACAAGATCCCTGTCCCAGGAATTATGAGTCTAGGCAGAGGGTGAGGTGAGTAAACTGACAAGCACTGTACAGTAGAGCGTTCTTTGCTGTGTGTCAGCTCAGGTTCTCTGGGACTAGGAGAAGTGTCTGAATTGGCCTGGGGAGTCAAGGAAGGCACTTCTAGAGAAGAAATCTGAAAGGGGCTTCAATATCTACCTAACAGAAAGTGATGGAAACAGTACTCATTCTGGGCGGATCAGCCACATACACAGTGACACAAAAGCACTGAGCTGGGGATGGTTGGGATGCAGGCATTGGGAGGTAAAGGGGCCAAGGATGCCCACTTACATACAGATTTTCTTCTTTGTTCTTCCTTTTTCCTCCTTTTAAAAAGAGCCGCTAAATTTAAAGGCTGTCAATATGCTTGTGCCTTAAAAGATTTCACTTATCCCCAAAACTCAGGTACGTTTCACATCAATATCATTGTTTCAATAGATGCCTAAATCAGAATCTTTTCTCCTTATATTGATCATAGTGACTTTGAATGACGTTCAGCTCCCAGGGTCTCCTAAACCCTTCAGTCAGCCCACTGCTTCACTACGAAGACAAGTCTCTGGTCCACATATCATGAACTCTAGCTGAGTATCCACCCAGTAAGCCTTAATTTTCTCAACTGTGTCTTCTTTTCTATTTTAGGCATGAAGAAATCATTGATTTACAGTTCGCTAAAACTGCATAAAATGTGGAAAGGATGGCTGAGGAAAACATCCTGATTTTGCTTGCTTTTATATATGTTATGCATAGATGAATAAAGTTTCTTTTTGACAAAACAGTGTTTGTTATTTTGACCCATTGTTTGAATTTGAAGATGCCTTGGTTTGTAAAATTCAGCAGATCATCCAATAACATTACTTCTTTCAATGTCATTTGATTATAATGTTGATGAGAAAGAAAAAAATTGATTTCCAGGTGGAGCCACTGTCTGTGTGGAGTTTGCGCGTTCTCCCCATTTCTGCACAGGTTTTCTCTGGGGACTCCAGTTTCCTCCCACATCCCAAAGCTGTGCACATGAAGTGAGTCGTTGTGTCTAACTTGTCCCAGTCTGAGTGTGGGTAGGTGAGTGAGTGTGCCCTGTAATGGAAGGGCATCCTGCCCAGGGTTGAGTCCTGCCTTGCACCCAGAGCTTCCAGAATAAGCTCTGGCCACTCAGGACCCTGAACTGGAATGAATGGGTTGGAAAGTAATGATCTTATTTGATTTTATTAATCTTTCTTAAATGTATGTATAGCTCACAATTATTTCAGTGTTTAATATTGAAAGTATTTTCAGTCTTTAGAAGATTGGTGATGATTTTATGATCAGAGATATATTTACTGTAGGGACTTAAATCCTGTTTATATCAATTAGGCGAAGGTAAAATTGGTTTCATTATATGTTTTGCTTAAAGTTGCACTTTCCAACCTTTTGGCAATCTTAAGTAAGAATTTACTACTACACTTGACTTGTTTTTATATGTATGTATTAGACATTTAAGTGGTGGGGGGACCCAAATTCCTTTGAGGATTTAGCAAGAGAGAACAATCCACTTTCATAAGCGCTTTAGCTGTGTTCTGCATTTTCCAGTATGTGAGAGTCAAGAGACCTGAAAAGTTGAGTGTATGCTTGTGGACATGCAGTTCCAGTTCCGGGGGTTACAGGCGGGGAAAGTGTTCTCTCTCTCTGCCTAGGCTCCATCCTTGTTCAGTTGTCTTTTTTCCACTAAGAGATCACAAGTGTTGCATCAACATTTTCCTGGACCTAAGTTTTTTATTTTGGTCTTTGGCAGTGACTGGGATGAGGAGCCTGCCACAGACGCCTTGCAGAGCCTTCCCTATTGTAACAGGAATGTTTGGATAACAGGAAACCCACTGCAAAGTGCCTTGATTAACAAGACTCATTCAGTTCAAAGAACTGATAAGTTAGAGGTGCGATGGGCTTAATTCAGAATTGGTTTGATTCAGCAGATTAATAGAATCATCCAGGACCCTCTTTTTCCACCTCTCCTCTCCCTGCCATTTGCCATGTTGGAATTTGAACCCCACAGTGTGCCTTAGGCTGGCTTCCCTCTTAATTCTGAGACCGCTGGCAACAACTTCAGGGGCTATGTGCTTTCCCATGCACATTCAGGGAAACGGCTCCTTTCAGAAGCCCTCTTTAAAAAGCAAGAAAACTTTTCAGCAGCCCCCAGCAAGCCACTGTCTGGTTTCAAGGCCCTATTTGAGTTACTTGCCCATCCCCACGCCAGTTACAGGCCTGGCAGCTGGAGGAATATTCGCTCCATTTCTGGAGGGAATCTGGCTGGTGTGAGCATCACAAGGGACTTCCAGACCTTCTCAGCTATAAACCTTCAGAGCCCTTGTAATACAGGACAAACCTTCAGATATTAAACACTTATATGTTAACTTTTCTTTAGCGATTCTCTCCAAAGGTCTCATAGACCTGTGCTGCAATAGGGTGGCCATGACGTGTAGCCATAGAGCCCTTGAAATATGACTGGTCCAAATTTAGGTGTCATCTAAGTATAGAATACACACCACATTTTGAAGACTTAGTATGAAAAAAGAATGTAGAAAGTTCAATAATTTTTAATATTGATTGTAATTAAAATATTTTGGATCCATTGACTATATTATTATTAATGTTAATATTAATACCAATTTCATCTATTCCTGCTTTTTTTTAAATGTACTACTACTAAACAATTTAGATTCTACTGGGCAGTGCTGTCATGGACCTTTTCAAACTGTGTTTACACTGTTTTCTTCCTGAAGTGGGAAGAAAGTTCTCTCTTCATTTGATGACTGGTAAGAACTATATTTCTTCTAGTCAACCATGCTTTGCCCATAGTAAGCTCTCCTAAAAGTCTTTGGAGGAAAACAATGAAGCAAGAACATCCCAATTTTGTTTTACTTCCTTCTTTTAGATGCTGCTATGCTATTTCATCAGATTCTTAGCTTCATCACAAATGTGAAAGAAGAAAGATTGTGGGTGGGTGGTTGGTGTGTAAGGAAAGGGTAGCTTATTAGGACATTGTGATGTCATCCAAAAAAAGCGGTTGGTGAATAACAATGGGTACTATTTGCAGAGTCTTAATATCTGTAAACAGCCATTATCTAATTTAATGTTCATAATAGTGATATGTATATTTTTATTATCCTCATTTTATAAGTGAGGAAACTCTCTCCAAAATCTGGTTTACTTTACCTTCCTGGCCCTATGGGATTTGAGGTTTTGACCCTGTTCCTTGGCTAATTACATATTTATTATATTGAAAAACTGATTGAAACCAAATGAGTAGAATTCCAGTCTATATTGTACTTCAAAGTCCTTGACTGAAAATTTTAATCAAATGCATTAACATTGTGATTTAAATATTTATTTGAATCCCATTTGATCCCTAGCACAGGAGATTATATTTAAATTTTTCTTTCGTAAATATACTGTAGTTGTTTAACATAACTTTATTATGCATCTTTCTTAACTCAAAAATAATTTTAAGGTTTCCTTTTTGGGAGGACCAGATGCGGCAAATAATTTGTTCAAATCGTAGAGTTATGAAGCTAATTGAAACAGATAACTATGACTTCACTGGGAAGTGGTGACCCATTTTCAATTCAGTCATGGGTATGAGGTAATATTTTCACTTTTAATTAGGAGTAGAGGTAGCACAAATTTTTTTTTAATTGAGGTACATAATTGACATACAACATATTAATTTCAGGTATGTAACATGATTCACTATTTGTAAATATTGCAAAATGGTTACCACATAAGTCTGGTTAACATTGGTTACTAGTCTACATAGTTGCAGACTATGTTATCCAAACATTAACAACTACAAATATGCAATACGGTATTACTAACTGTTGTTGCCAGTACATTACATCTCATGATTTATTCATAACTGATACTTTGTGCCTGTTGACTTTTACCGTTTCACCTACCCCTTATCTCTGCCACTGGCAACCACTAGTCTGTTCTTTGTAATTATGAACTTTGCTTTGGTTTTTTGTTTCTTTGTTTGTTTTTAGATTCCACATAAAAGTGATATTGTATGGTATTTGCCTTTGTCTGATTTATTTCACTTCATGTAATGCCCTCGAGGTCTATCCATGTGGTCGCAGTTAGCAAGATTTCATTCTTTTTTTAGGGCTGAACAATATACCATTGTTTATACCATCTTCTTTATCCATTTATCAAGGAACACAGATTATTTTCATGTCTTGGCTATTGTAAATAATGCTACAGTGAACATTTTACGGTTTCAGGTCTTAAATTCAAGCCTTTAATCCATTTTGAGTTTATTTTTGTGTACAGTGTGCGATAATGGTCCGGTTTCATCCTCTTTCGTGATGTGATGCTCTCCAGTTTTCCAGCACCACTTATTGAAGAGACTGTTCTTTCTCCATTGTATATTCTTGGTTCCTTTGTCATTAATTAATTGTCTATATATATATACTTAGGTTTATTTATGGACTCTATTCTGTTCCATTAATCTATATGTCTGTTTTTATACCAGTACAATTGTTGATGGTTTTATTTGACTAGAACAACAAACATATGTTGTCCAGATATTTTTATTAAAGACAAAAATGCAGGGGGTGTTTCCCAATAAAAGAATGAGCATTTTAGAAATGTTAAACTCATTTATACATTTATAATACATTTATTTTAAAAACATGTACTAAGCTGTTTGTTTCCATCAGATTGGCATGTGAACCTTAAACTATATGATTATTTTACACATGATTACATATGTACATAGGATTATGTAGCTAACACTCTTTCAGTTTCTTCTTCCCTTTTATTCACAGGACAAAAGGTAAAGCATTCCCACTTTCTGTTCCCAAATAATGGTTCTACATATTATTAACTTATCTAAAGGAAATAAATATCCTTTCTATGCTTATTAGAAACCTAATTCTAAATCCTATTCTATGCTCTTAGAAACCTAATTATCAACTCAGAAAGTGACTGCACAGTTTAACAGGAAAGGTATGGTCTCTGGGGTAGTCAGACCTGAGTTCACCATCCCGGCCCTACTGCTTATCAGCTGAGTGGCCCCGGGAGATCACATATCCTCTAAGAATCTGGGTTTCTTCTTCTGGAAAATAGGGATAATACCTACCTTGCAAGGGTTGAGATGAGGCTCAAATTAAATTATTATTGTAGTTTTTTATAAAATTTACATATGTAATATCCTCTGATGAATTCAAGTGATGGGGCAGTGTGGTGTAATGGAAAGAGCTCTAAATTTGAAGACTGGAAGGGAAAGGAGGTAACACTGCTAAAGAACCTTCTGCACCCCACCCCCACCCCGACTTTACATAAATTGTGTCATTTTCCTTACAATTACCCTGCCAGGTAGGTATTAATTTTCCTATTTTGTACTCTGCTCTTCTCCCTGTACCTTGTAGATTTAAGTTCAAGTGTTCATTATGCAAATTACTATGTGATCTTGGGGACAACATTTATCCTAATACTGTTTTCTTATTTGTAAAGCTGCAGTGGTATTACTCCTGACATCATATGGTAGCACTTAAACTCCTTTTTGGAGATTCCCAAACCCTGCCCTTGCCAGGATCTCCTGCAAGCAGTTGCCCTTGGGCCCGATGCAGGCTGAGAGCTGAGTGTCCCGGCTGGACTGAGCGAAGTGAAGGGGCAGCGCCCTGTCCAGACCCTCTTTACGCAGCCGATTTTAACACCAACGTTTTGGGAGTGGATGGACAAACACATATAAGCAGT
This sequence comes from Rousettus aegyptiacus, assembly GCF_014176215.1. Lineage (NCBI taxonomy): Eukaryota > Metazoa > Chordata > Mammalia > Chiroptera > Pteropodidae > Rousettus > Rousettus aegyptiacus. The sequence continues at coordinate 121,468,571 of NW_023416307.1, read as the reverse complement.
GAAGAACATGGACTTTTCTGGTTCTTACTACTCTAATGAACATTTCAAGAAACTAGAAGAGCCGAAGGCTGCCCACATGGAAACTATGGCGAAGTTAAAGAAAATGTACCAGAATAAATTAAATGAAGTGATCATCAGGAAAGAAGCGCCTAGTGTCTCTTCCATGTCCGTATTGGAAAAGAATTCCTGTCACCCTATCTCGTTAACAACATCACTTTCAGAGCCTGATTTAAGTCATGCTTCCTCCTTGATGATGACTTCCTCTGAAGATGAGTTGCCCAACTTAAAAAAGGAGTATCCCGAGAAAAACAGAAGGATGATATGCTAAGGAGCTCATCAACAATATGTGGAGAAACTTTCTGTTAAAGATTATATTTAGTGTGAAGATGCTGACTTCCCGGCAGTTGAAAAAACAAAGAAGAACCCAAAAGAATGGGTGCCAAAGATTACAGTACCTGAGCCTCTTCAAATGATGATTAGAGAACAGAAGAAAAGAGAACATGAAATCTAAATCAGATATTGAAATGGTACAAAAACTGCTCAAAAAAACAAGAAGATTCAGAGTGTAAGAAAAAATTCTGAGCCAATTCAGTTCCAGCATTTGTCTTTCTCCCCTGTTATCATGATACAGTCAACCAAAATGAAGAACGGAGGACTATGAAGGAGAAATACAAAGAAGCTCTTTTGGCCTCACAAAAGCCCTTTCAGTTTATTGCAAGGGAGGAACAGAAGCAAGCAATCCGGGAAAAGCAGCTGAGAGACTTTTTTAAGTCTAAAAAGAAACCATTGATTTAAAGCCAGACCTATACCTCGATCTACTTATGGTTTAATTTCCAGTGACAGGTTAAAAGAAGAAGAGCTCTACAGAAACAATAGGACACAGCTGAGAGCCCAAGAGCTTTTACTTAATTCACCCCCTTTACCTCGTAGACCTGCTCACGGAAGTTTTGCTGCAAGGAAGCCCAAGTGTCCTGAACAGACTGAAAAGTTGAAGTGTGAGCACAAGGCTAGGTGCCAGACTGGAGACGTTTCTGAGAGATAACAAACACCCCTTAAAATAGAAGTATCTAAAACCCCTAACTGTCTGTAAACCACCTGATCTTCACGTAGCCTCACATGCATCCACTAAAAGAAAAAAAAATTGGCGGGCATTGAAGCAGATGAAGAAAATTTAAAAGAAAAATGTTGGCCTTATCTGTCTCCAAAGCACAAGTCACTAGTAAGAAGTGCAAGTGCAAAGCATGTGCCGTGTAACTGCAACCCTCCAATGCCCACAGTATCTTCCAGAGGAAGAGAACAAGCCACGGGAAAGAGTGAAAAGGAAAGGATGAGAGAATACCGACAAGAACTGGAAGAAAGAGAAGAAAAATTTAAAAACAAGCCACTACTATTTGAAAGAGTTGCTCAGGTTGTGTTTGTTGGAATTTAAAAGCTATTGTAAGCATTTTTTTTAACATCTCCAGTTCTTAATTTACAGTTCATTTGTCTTATGTGTTATATAATGTATTGAAACTTATCATTTCTGTGACAGCTTCACCAAATTAGTCAAGTAAGTTTTGCTTAAATTTGAGCATTGAATCTTGTCAATGAGGCACGTAAGCTTGATAAAGAACATGCTGCTAATCCAATCATCTCCAGAATAATAGTGTCACAACCTGTTTTTAATGGCTAGTCTTTTTTCAGTACCAACTTGGCCAAATATTAAGGTGAGCCTTCATGATATGATTTGGAGGTCTTTGGGGAATTAAAAAATGAAACAAAAAATTCTTTACATTGGCTCTAAATAAGAAAATGAAAGCTCACATGGGTACCTTTAGGGTCCACTAAGACAACACACATGGTAACACTTAGCTTACAATAGTTTGGTAAATAATCATAACATCCAGATCTGAATTGCTTCCACCAGCACACTGGCATGACTTTATTTGAAAACTTGGCACACACATTCTTAAAAATTGTAGCAATTTTTATAGTAAAAATGCGACTACAGAATAGCCGGATCCTGGTCACCTCGATGAAATTGTAAAGCTGTCTTGAAAAACAGTTGAAGAATGAGTTGTTCACAGGATGTTGACAATCTTCATTCAGGCAGGGAATGCAACAGAAAGGGAGATGGTGAGCTGGGCTCCAAAGTCCACGGGGAATGTCAGACGTCATTTGGAGATAGTTATAAAAGTATTCTAGCTCATGGCCTGAACCTCAGAGAAATTAAGTCAGAGGCAGTCTTGGGAGCCAGGAAATTGCAGGTTCCACCCCTGGGCATGTGTCGTGTGCTTGCTTCATGGAAAGTGCTCCCCCTCTGCCCACTGCACAACTAGTTAATCTTGTGCTAGCCTGGCCACCTAGTTAAGAGTCACACTGAACTCAATAACCACTTTTGTTGGCAGGGTGGAGGGCCTGCCTGTGTTAGAATGGTTTGATAGAGAACTTTGCAGGTGCACATATAAAGGGAAGAACATCTTCTGATTCCAGAGAAAAGAAAACAACCCCCAGGGACAAGGCTTCTAAGGTGAGGAGAGAACTCTCCCTTTCTATGTTTTGTCCAGGAAGTTTTCCTGCATATAAAGTGTGTATTCATAGAATGGGAGAACAAGGTTCCTCAAACCTGTTTTAGGTGGCAGAGCATCTGGAAGTCAGCTGCTTTTGCAGAAGATGATGAAACAGTGGCATTTCTATTTCTTATCATGTGAACCATAATTTAACTCAGCTATATCAATGGGTTTAGCATCTGGGCTGGGGTAGAAATGCCTGCTTAATTAATTGTGCATACTGTTAAAGTAACAAAATCACGCCCGTAAGCATACTGGTTCATGAAGAAAACAAGCTGTTGAGCTGCTCAGGTTCCAGCTTCCAAGTGTCTCCATGACATTTTCATTATTCATTTGCCAGTAGGTTTGGATGTTCTGCTAGGACTTGAGAGTAGTTAGGGGGGAAAAAAATGGGGAAAAAACTTGAAAATTGACAAAGTACTAGTTGTTATTAGCTTTTTGGTTTTGTTTATATTTGTTTTTTTAAAAAAGAAAAAAGAAAAAAATATTGTATTTGAAGGTCTTTGGAGTCAGAAGACGTGGGTTTAGATCTAGAATATTAGCTATGTGAAAGTGGGCAAGTTACTAACCCTTTTGGAATCTGCTCCCTTTAAGATGGAGATAATACCTACTTGGCAGGATTATTTTCAAGATGAGTGTTAATGTACATGAAGACTGGTGTTCGCCTCAGCAGCACATACTAAAATATAAAGACTCTAGCACAATGCCTGGCCCATAATAGGAGGTTTACTAAAGGACAGGAATCAAGGGTTCTGATACAAATAATATTAACCATTATTAACCTTATTTGTATCAGAAGATTTCTGGCTCCTGAAACACCAGTGTTCCATTAGAAGGAAAAAAAAAAAAAAAAAAAGCTGGAAAAGGCCTAGATATGATTGGATTATTTCCCTTCATTCAACAGTGGGGCAACAGAGCATCAAAAAGAGGAAGCCCCAAATCACACTGGCAAGTTTGCTTCTAGAACCAGGCACAGAATCCCTACCCCCAGCAGCTTCCCCACCATGTTGTGCTGTGCTATTCTCTTCTGCAAACTCAGAGCCTTTCTAAAATGCCCCACATTGTCCCTTGAGGTCACCAGTTGTTGTGTGTGTTCTCTTACCTTTTGGTAGCCAGCCAAAAGGAGAGAATGTGCAATGACTCACCAGGTGAGCCTGTCTCCAACCCCTAGTTACTGTTCCTGTTAAAGAAAACACTCCCCTTTTGACTGTGCCCACACATTTGTGTTTCCTGTTATGTTTATTCCTCCCACAATGGCTTTGCTCTGGAGAGTTTGTCAAGGACGCACGAGGCCACAGCTTGAGATGCTGATACTGCGGCCACCTGTTGTAGGGAAGGGCCCTGGTGCCCAGCCTGGGCTGCAGAGTGGGTAAGCTGGATGCCCGCCTCAGGGCTCCAGAGAGCAGGTTTGGGCAGAGAGAAAGGGACTGGGAGTGGAGGCAGACGTGTTAGCACCTGTCTGCGAGTCTCCAGGGAGAGAGACAGCGCGAGAGAGACACCTGGGACAAGGTGAGGCAGAAGCAACACAAAGGAACCCAGGTGCACCTCAGGAATGGTACATGGATTTCAGTCTTGAAGATCTCTTTATTATTTAAAACACAGTCCAAAGCTTTAAAAGATGTTGGTTTGTTGGTTGGTTGCTTGGTTCGTCCGTCCCCTATTCGGCTGTTCTCATTATGGGCATGCGCTGTTCACATCCCCCGCCTTCCTGCTCCTGGGCTCAGCCGGCAGCTGGCCCACCAATCGCATTCACGAGCTTCTATTATGTCACCAGTAGCCAATCAGAGTATCGGATTAGTCTGGGCTAACCAGTGTTACCACCTTGAGTTGAAATAATCCTAGCCAAGAGCAAAGAAACTTGGCGGTTTTCATCAGCAGGCAGAGCCTTTTAAACGGCTTTATGAAAGCCTGCATATTTTTATGGGGCCACTGATAAATCTCCATGTCTCCACCCCGCACTAACTGATGAGCTGGCTGCACCCCGAGGCAAGAAGCTGGTGTGCAAAGCCTGCAGCAGACACCAAGAGAGGAGTCCATGTAGCCAGAGAGAGGCCCAGAGGCACCTGCTCCTAACGTTCCAGTTGGTGGCTCTAGTCCAGGCCCACCCGTGCATCCCCTCTGGGTTCTAAAAGTGCCCTGAACAAATTCTTCTTTACTTAAATTAATTGGAATCAAGGCTTTCTGTCTCAGAACAAATGACCTTTGCCAAGACTTTCTGCCTCGTTATGAGGCTTCTCTTTGCTGTGGCTGTGGGTTCCTTCTCAGGACTGTCACTGGCTTAGGCACTACACCTCCCACGTTACTGACACAAGGACCTGCAGGTGGCCTGACTGAGAAGTGTGCTTTGGTGGTTCTAGGGGCTTCTGCCTTGCCTTGTAGGAAACACCCCACCCTCGGTGGGGAGCAGAGTTCTACTTTCCAGCCCAACCCATGTCGAAGACCTGATTCTTAAAGTCTAAAGATACCCTGTGCCTTGGTTCAAGGTTTCACTTTCCTTGCTCCATTTTGATTTTCACAGCTAATGAGAAAACTTCTGGATAGTTAGGTCTCCTTGCTTTTATTCTTCCCTTGGCTTAATCTAGGAGTCAGTAAACCATGGTCTTCCTGAGAAATCCACTCTGCCTGGTTTTTGTAAATAAAGCTGTATTAGGACACAGCCAGGCTTATATATTTAAGTATTGTCTATGGATGCTTTCACATTACAACAGCAGAGCTGAGAAGTTGTGACAAAGATCATATTTTGGCAAGGCCAAAAATATTTACTATTTGGCACTTTACAGAGTTTACCAACTTCTTGATTCATTTACCCGGCTACTCCCAGAGCAATCTTTTAAACCTCAGATCCAATCACACCACTGTTCTGCTTTAAAAAAATGAAAATCCACACTGTAGACAGAAACTCCTTAGTGTGGCTCTATACAACTTGGCTCACACTCCCTTCCATCCCTACTTTGCACCCTCCACCTTGGCTCACGCTGTGCCTGATGCCTAGAACACCCACTTTCTCCATTTGTCAAACCTCTAAACATTCTTTAACACCAAATTCAAATGTCACTTCCCCTACGCACCCTTCCTAGATGCCCAACAGAATTCATTGTTCCCTCTTCTGTGCTTCTATAACTCTTTGGACAGACGACCGACATCGTATTGTGATTGCAATGATGTGTTTGTCTTCCCCACTAGACAGTGAGATACTAGAGTTCAGGGACCTTGTCTCATTGCCTTTCTGCCCCTGCCAAGAATGTAGATGAATCATCTGGGTGATAAGTCAGAAACAGATCTTTATAAAAGTGCCAGGAACCTGACTGTATGCCACCTCTCATGATTGACTGTCTGGTTTCTTCTCTCTATACCTCCTGGTAGTTGAAATATCATAAGTGCTCAGAATATGTCTAATGAGTGAATGAGTAAATGGATAAAAAACAAATATTTTTTCTTCTAACATCAAAATGTAGTAAGCATATTGTTACATTCATTTTGTCATTAAGTACATTTAGTACTTTTAAAGGTAATCTACCTCCATCTAAAGAAGATATACATATGATCAATAGGCACATGAAAAGATACTCAACATCATTAGCCATTACGGCAATACAAATCAAAACCACAATGAGTCGCTACTCCATACCCACTAGGATGGCTATAATCAAAAAGACAGATAATGTGTTGATGAGGATGTGGAATAATTGGAACCCTCTTACATTGCTGGTGTGAATGTAACATGGTGCACATGCTATAGAAAAGAGTTTGACATATTGAGTTACCCTATGACTCAGCAATTCCACTCCTGAGTGTATACCCACAGAAATGAAAACATATGTCCACATAAAAACATGTACAGCAATATTCATAGCAACATTATTCACAATGGCTAAAAAGTAGAAACAACATAAACGTTCATCGCCTGGTAAATGGATAAATAAAATGTGATATATTTCATACAATGAAATATTACTTTGCCTTAAAAAGGAATAAAATTCTGATTCATTCTACAATATAAACTTTGAAAACATTAAGGAAGCCAGTCACAAAAGGCTGTGTTATATTATGATTGTATTTATATGAAATGTCCAGAATAGGCAAATCCATAGAGACAGAAAGTAGATTAGTGTTGGTCCGTTTTAGTGGAGATGGAGTTGAGAGAAGAGATGAGTAACTGCTGATGGGTTTGGAGTTTCTTTAGGGGGTGATGAAAATGTTCTGGAATTAGATAGTGGTAATGTTTGTACAATTCTGTGAATATACTAAAATCATTGAACTGTATACTTAAATTGGTTAATTTTATGGTATGTGGATTTTAAGTGTGTGTGTGTGTGTTTTTAAGTATGATATATGAAATAAGAGCTAAAATCTGTGAATTCTACTAATTCAATATCCTGGCTGGGAAATTGTACTGTAGTTTTGCAAGACGTTAATTCTGGAGAAACTGGGTAAAAGGTGCACAGGATCCCTCTCTATTATTTATTACAACTGCATGTGCATCTACAACAATCTAAAAATTTTAAGTTTAATTTAAAAGCATACTCTATACTATGTAAATTTAAAAGCATACTCTATACTATTCCCTTTCCCCCAAAATAGGAATTTTTCAGAGCAGCTTGTCCATGTTCTTTAAATGCTATTGTTATTCAATGGCATCTTTCACTTGTTAGAAACCAGAGACCTAGCTTATAGACCCTAAGAATGTTTCAAGAGCTGACAAGTGTTGGATGCATCAAAAATATTTATTGACCCCAAAAGGTTAAAAAAAAAACCATAAAATCATTAACAAATGTTTAAATAAATCTACAAAATATGATTTTATATCAAATAGTCAGCTGCAACTCAACTCCTATATTCCTGTGTGTGTGTATTATATATATTTAATGGGGGATTATCATGAGGATTTGAAACTAGAGGTGACCTGGTTTTGAATCCTGTCTTTGTAGGCCTGTGATATTGGATAAGTTTTTTAGCTTCTTTGAGTTTCAATTTCACTATCTGTAAAAAAATTGTAGAATCTGCTCCATAGAGTTGTTGTGAAGGTTAAAATTACATGAATAGCTAATTCATGTAAAAGGCTCAGTAGAGTACCTACTATAGTGATGACTCAGTAAGTGGTAGTTAATATGATGATGACGGTAATACCAAGGATGGTGATTTATACACTATTTCCCTGAGCTGTATTTGTAGGTAACTGGGGTTGGTGGTAAAAACCTTGAGCCCAGTAGGTCCATGGGTCTACTTGATAATGGGTTTGTTCTGAACCAGAGCCAGAGAAAGGCTTCTATTCAGTTCTACTAGAGGAACAATGGGAGGAGAACAAAGGCCTGGTTACATTGGAGGCTCAAGCTAATATTATGATAAATGAAAGCTACAAAAGCAGTGTGGAAAAACCACAGGAGGGGTGAGGCCAGTTAAGGTTTTCATCCTGAGGTCAGCTAGTGGTTATCTGAGTCACAAAGCATTTCACACAATCTTTATCCCACACTGATTGTATTTTCCTTGCTAAAACTCAACGTACCTGTTCTAAAAAGGCTATTTTTAAAATATGTGTGTGATTTGTGGTGTCTTATATATGAAGAGTTTTTATGTAAAACCTACATAAAATTTGGTTATGCATTTACTCAGTCATCATTATTTAAAAAGAATAAGATTATGTGACTTTGGAAACTCATCACAAACCTGAGCTTGGGAATAACTCTTTGGAACAGCTCTGCAAACATGTATCAAGGCCTGGCACCTCACTGAGCACTGAGGACACAAAGCAGTCCCTGTCCTTAGGCATGCTCAGTACTGTACCTATAAAATGTAAAAAATCATAAGACAACAACAAAAACACAGAGATCCCTAATAAGTAAAAATTAGTGATTCTGATAATGTTTTATCATGTTAGTCAAAGACAATAATGAAACAAAAATAATTATGAAGGTCATCCTCATGCTCCTGGCACTCGAAAAGTACTGTTTTAGAAAAACAGTAGAATAGAAATAGTGCTGATATGCTAAGCCATGCAAGGACTAGAAATGAAAAGACCTGAGTTTTGGTACAGGTTCTTCCACTTACCTATTGTGTGTTGTTAGCCAAGTCACTTAACCTATCTGTGCTTCAGTTTCCTCATCTGTAAGAAATAAATAATAAAACCCACCTCATTGGTTTGGAGTGAAATTAAGTAAGAGAAAGTGAATTTTATTCAAATAGAAGGTGATATTATAGGAAATCGTAAGTAATGTTCTCAGTGTGGCTATTTACAGATAACTTAGAGTCATAGAATTGTATTATTTCTAGATATGTTTGTTTTTCGCATTTTAAGCCAAAATTAGAGTGGGAAGTAAAAAATTCTAGAAGAACAGAAGAGGACCACTAACTGATCAGTGCTTTTGTGTTTGTCTTTTGAGAGCTTTAATGCCTTCAACAGGTAAAAGAAATTTGTTTCTATAGTAGGAGGGCAAATGCTCATCGATTAATAGTGAGTGCTTGAAGTGCTAGGTAAGGAGAGTCATGCAGCAAGGTCCAAGCAATAAAAGAGTTCTCCGACTGATTGTAATGTTGGCCATGGGCACAGGAAAGGCAGACTAGGTAAGAATCAGGTGTTCATTGACCTTGCATTTCCAAAGAAAGGAATACTGTGTGAGCTTAGGAGGTGAAAAAGGAGGATTATGATAAATCTAGAAGACAGGAATGGGAGTCTGAGGTTAAGTCACTCAAAAAATATTAACTGAGGACCTATTGTATGTGTGTGTGTGTGTGTGTGTGCGCGTGCGCACGCGCGCCAGACCTTGTGCAAGGCACTGGTGATGGGACAATGAATGGACTATATTCCTCGGTGTTCTAGATAAGAGTCAGTAGACCAAGGTTCAAATCCTGGCTCTGTGACTTGACCTATGACTTTGGGCAAGCAGTGGAGTCAGCGGTGTAAATACTTATAATACCATGTGACAAGCGGGCTAACAAAGGTATGTGCAAAGGATGTGGGAGGCTTCTGGTCATAAGGTCATGCTTTGAGGCTTTCCTCTGCTCCAAATACATAAAATGCTAAATAAAGTATCAAAAATAAAAATATAACCCCAGTAAAATATATATATGTATGTGTGTATGTATATATATTCCAATTTTCTCAATAAAACTGGAAAAATAAAATAAAAAGTGAGAAGAAAGAAAAAATGAATATGAAAAAGAAGCAAATGCCGCAAATGGAAAAATAAAATTATTGACAACAAAGTGTTAAGGAAGGAAAAAAAAAAAAGCTCCGAACTCAGTGGATGGTTGGACTCAGGAGGAAATGTTGCTTTACTTTTAGGAGTGCCACCAAGAACTCTTTAGCATGTCTTGGAATGTGATACTCACTAGCTGTTGGGTTAATTTCATAAATGCCAATAGGCTGGCATCCTTGCTTTGGGGAGAATGGTAGGCAATTGCTTGCATTATAGAGAAGAAAACAAGCTTTGTTTGGCAATGAAGATAGTTCCTTAAATTGAAAAGCTTCCAAAGAGGGTAACGACTTGCCCATTCAGAATGACTACAATCGTGTATTCTGAAAATATTATTATTAGGTCACTTATCTCTGTGTGGGTTTTCTACTGAGGAATGTTTTCTCAAACCTGATTTATAGAGTTTGATTTTTTGTCTAGATGCTTAAACCTGGGAGGTGGAAGAGCTGGTCTGGGGTGGGGGGAACGAATATTTATTGAGCCACACACTGCACTGATTGTCCATATATTTTCTTAGTATCCACTTACCAACTCTGGAAGTCAGATATTTTTATTTTTATGTTACAGTGAGGAAACTGAGGCTCCAAAAATTTAAAATAGTTTAATCAAATTTTCCCAGAGATAGTGATACAGGAATTTGAACCCATGTCTCCCTGTTCCAATGCTCTTTCCACTCTACCACGTTAAAATTGAGACTGGGTCACTTTTATGTTTGTATTCCCACTGCCTAGTACAGTGTTTGGAACATGAAAGATAAGTGTTGGCCAAAAGAATGGAGGCACCATTAAGTAACCTGTGAAATTCTCTAAACAGGCAATCACTCCTCCCACTTATCGATTATAGACAGAAGCTGAGTAAAACTGAGCATATGCAGGTGAATCCCTAACGCATAATTTTTATGAGAAAGATGAAAAATAATTGCTTTTCCACCATCGCAGTTTTTAATCTCACCATATCCCAATTCTCAGGCTTAAATATCTCTCAAACCCATTCCCTTCTCTTTATCCTCACCACCTCAATCCTAGCCCAAGACACCTTTACCTTTCACCTTCTTGGCTGCAGTAACCTTTCATCTGGTCTGCCCCATCTCTCCTTTTGCCTCTCCATCTGTTCCCCACACTGCAGATATGATTATGTCCCTCCCTACGTAAAATCCTTTAATGTTTCCATTGCCTTTAAAAAATGAAAAGCCCAGGAACCTTTAACACCCTAACCTGTACGATCTGCCCAGTGAAGCTGTTCTGCCTCTCCTTGTGGTGTTGTCTCTTGCTCTCTACTTTTTAGGCAGCTGGAATTGTCACCTTTCCTTGGACTTTGCTATCTCTCGCCTTCATAATGCTATTCTTTCCTTCTTTTACCTGCCTCACTCCTACTCAATATCTGGGCCTCAGGTAGGCATCAACTCTGCAGGGAAGCATGGTCTGCCCTCCTGAGACTGACCTGGGACCCCTGTTGTATGCTCCCATGGCTCTCTGCACATCTCCTTTAAAAACTGCTAATAGAACTCTAATTGTTTCTTAAACATCCCCGTCCCCAAATAGACTCAGTTCCTAACCCACTGGGACCATATCCTTTGTATTCATCAACATATACTGAGCACCCACTCAGTGAACAGACATATAAGAGACTCTTAATGAATACATGTTGTCCACATGAGTGGCTTTCACGCTGCACTGAAGTGGTGGTGACATGCCCAGTGATTGAAGGGAAGTGACACAGAATTGCTTCTAAATCGCGGAATCAGAGCAAAGATTAAACAATCCTGTGATTTACTTGGGAATGACTTTGAGATGGGGAGCTCCTGACGGTCTGAGGAATAAGTTAAAAAACATTGTCATTTTGCTGTCTGTGGCTGGCGGTTAATCAAGCCCCAGTGGGGCCTGGTTCCCATGTGGGGAATAAACAAGGTGACATCATAGTGACACACTCTCGAGGGATTGTGCAAGTTTATCAGCTCTGTCTGCTGGTTGGAAGAGTATGTCCTTGCTCTCTTGGGCTACTAATCATTTTTGTAAGGCTTATGATTCTGCAGGTCTCCAGGGATAGGTGACAAACTTCAGACTCCCAGTTCTTTTGCGCTCTATGTGACCCTCAGGATCTAGCCTGCTCTTCTGGGTTGATGGATGGCCTCCACTGCACAGAGTTCCAGGAAAACAGTGCCTTTGCTCACTGGTTTTCAAATTCTGAGTACACCCAGAATCTTGCCTTACTTCAGTCTCAATGTAACAACCAATATCCTTCTAACACATCAAGGTTTGTAAAACTTTCCCACTTTTTCTCTTTTGATCATGGATCTTATAAGCTCACTGAAGAAAGAAAATAGATTGAAGACTGCAGTGTTTCACAATATTATATATACACACAGATTCTGCTTAATGATCTGGGTGTTATTTAATTTCTTAATGCTTCAGTTCTTCTCCGTAAAATGGAATAATAGTAATAGTAACTGCTTTCATAGGATGTTAACTATGAAAGTGTTAACTATTTCTATTACTATTATTATATTTTTCATGAGCAGATATGTGATCTATTTGAAAAGACATGGGCTTTGGAATCTGGAAGACTGGATATCTATCTTGACTCTATCAATTACTGGCTATGTGACTTCAGGAAAGTTATTTAACTTCTCGGAACCTTGATTTGGACATATATAGGATAATTATTAATACTACTGACCCCGAGGAATCATTGTGAATATTAGCTGAGAGACTCTCTGGGAAGCTCCTAGTGAAGGCAAGGCACAGAGTTGACATACCCAGTAAATGATAGCTTCTGCCTATTACTCTGCATGGAAAATGCATCACTTTCAATACATGATAAATGAGAATTACACTCAAGTTAACCAGTGAAGAGAGGTCAAGAAAGAAGGCAAAAGCAGTGTTAGCAGATACTATTGGTAGCATCCCAACAGTAGCTGTTAATGATTCTAAAATTAGAACAACATCTCTTGAGTATCTCAAGAACAAAAGTGATAACATTTATTGAATACCTACTATGTGCCAGGTACTTTAAATAAGCCCATTTGAGCCTCGGAAAGTCCCCACAAGGAAGTGATCATCACTCTATTTTACTAATGAGACAGATAAAATGGTTGCTAAGGACTCAGCATGAGTAAATAGTAAAGCTGGAGCTTTAATCCAGGACTGTGTGATGCCCAAACATGGCTTTTCTCTCTATTATGTAATACTCAAACATCTAATGTCTGTTGTGAGGATAAATAGACAGTAGCCAGGAGATGGGCAGGGGAGCATTTTATGGGAAGAAAGCATTGAAAATAGTGAGAACAGCACAGCATATTGGAGAAACATTAGCAAGATGTTTATAGGAGTCCATTTTGAGGAAGGTGAGTGATGATGCAAGAGAGGGGTATTTTGCAGCAGGTGAGGGGTACATCATCAAGCGGCCCTAGTGTTGGCCATCAAGCACAAATAGGTCACAAGGGCACATGCAATGATCCTCCTATTCAAGTACAAGGTGAACATTCCTACCTGACAGTATCTAGAGTTCTCAGAGGCGTTCCTCTTCTGAATTCCTCCCCCACACTCCCTGCTCCTGAAAGGTGAGAATGTGTCCTCTGCCCACTGCACAGTCCTCTCACAGCCCCTGGGACACAAAACCTCTCACCTTCACTTTCTCTCCTCCCCCCCGGGGCCTCCCCTCCTTTCCTCTCCCTTCTCATCTCTCATCCCATGGCCCCTCAGTCCCCTTAGTCCTTTCACATTCCCTCCCCAAGAGCCCAATCATCTTAGTTTCTGCCTGCATTCATTGAAAGGGAGAAATGGGGTGGAGCTGTAAATGTAGGGGAGCCATCTACAAGTTCCAGACGTCACAAAAAGGAAATAATTACCCTCTTTGCATATCTCTTGTATCGTTATGCTGAGTTTCATCTCTTTCTCTCTCTTGAATCCCATTCCCAAGGTTTTCTTTTGCTATCCTAGTTTAGGTATGTGCCAAGGCCAGGAGAGGGAGTGAGAGGAAAGGAGAAAAGTGGATCCTGCCATCTCAGGAGGATGAGTTCAGACTTTCCCAGGCTCATCCCGAGCAGACTTACGCTGGTGGTCAGTGAGAACAGTGTATTTGAGGGGAACAGGACTGGGGTGGGGAATCGATTAGGGGGCTATTACAGCTGTCTAGGGAGGAGCTATGGTTATCTGATTAAGACTGCCATCTGGATTAGACAGGATAGTGAAGAAAAGAGAGATCTGAGGAATATTTAGGAGGTTTAAAAATATTGGTCACTGATTGGCTTAAGAGGTGAGAGAAAGGGAGGAACTCACAATGACACTCAGGTTTTTTAGGATGGATGTGTGAGTGGCAGGTAGAATTATTAACGAGGCTGGAGAGACAGGACATGGAGGGCTTCGCCCAAGTTTAAGGAGCCTTTGGGATGAGCAGGTGGAGGGTGTGGTCTGTATTTGATACATGAGTTCAGGTCCAGGAGAGAGGTCTCGATTGCCTACTGAGAACAGTCAATATTCCCCCAGGTAGAATGAGAACAAGAGGCCAGGGAGAGAGGCTAGGAGAACAGCAACACTTAAAAGGCAGGTAGAGAAAAAGCAGCTCTCACACACACACACACACACACACACACACACACAGACAAACAAGAATATGAGGAGAATGTGATGCTTCCTGCTGCACTGAGAAAAAATCCGAACTCCCTTTTGTTGCCCACAGGGCCCAGAATGACCTGGCTTTGCCTACTTTATCTCTTCACCTCTTGCGCTTCCTTACTCAGGTCAGTTGCGTAATCTTCCCCTCTCCTCAGGTGCACCAAATACATTCCTATTTTAGGTCTGCTTCTTCTGACGTTCACCATCTTTCAGGGCAGCCATTTTTTTTTTTAAACCACTTTATTGATGTATGATGGACATGTAAAAAACTGTATGGATGTAATATATACAACTCAATGAGTTTAGGGGTAAGTGTATACTTGTGAAACCATCACCAACATCAAGGTCATAAATGTATCCATCTCCTCCCAAAGCTTCCTCTGCCCACTTTGTTATTATTATTTTTTATGGATGTGGTAAGAACATTTAAAATCTACCCTCAGCATATTTTAAATAAACAGTACAATATTGTTAACTATAGGCACTACGCTATATAGATCTCCAGAAATTATTTATCTTGTACAATTGAAACTTTGGACCATTTGACAATCACCCGCCCAATACTTCGTCCCCACACCCCCTGGCAACCACCATTCTACACTCTTATAAGGGATTGACTATTTTGGAGTCCACATATAAGTGGAATCACACATTACTTGTCTTTGGTGCTTGGCTTTTTCATTTAGCATAACCTCCAGGTTCATCCACATGATTGAAAATAGCAGGACTTCCTTATTTTTAAAGGCTGAATAATATTCCATTGTGTCCATATTCTACATCTTCTTTATCCATTCATCCATCAATGGACATTTAGGTTGTTTTCATATCTTGGCTACTGTGAATAATGCAGGGTGGTTATTTTTGACCATTATCTTTAAGGTAGCTCTCTATTCTTCCTATCACTTCATCCCATTATTTTTTATATCCTTTATAACTTGTAGCACTATCTAAAATCTTTGGATGATTTTCTTGATTATCTGCCTCTATCCACATCCCCTCACATACACTAAAATATAAGCTCCATAAGGACAATGAGGTTATCTGCCTTGTTCATCTCTGTGTGCTCATCACCTACCTATCTGAATGTCAGGCACATAGTTCACATTCAGTAAATACCTGGGGAAGACCAGGATGGGTGATATCACAGCAGCCAAAGGAAGTGGTTCTTAATCAAGGCTGTTTGCATCAAAGTCAATTCAAAGAGCTTTTATAAATGTACAGCTGCCTGCCCCCTGTCCCAACCTCATGCCCATCAAATCTGAATACTCACACACAATGTAAGACTTTTCAACAGGTTTTGTTGAATTGGGATATGAATCTAAACCACAATCAGAATGTCTGTCACAATCAGTCAATATTTTCAGAGGGTTAGAACACTGGCCTAAAAGGGTCTGAAGCCTAAAGTGGGTTTGATTCTGGAAAGTACAGTTGATAGTTAAACAACATGGGGGTTACGGGTGCTGACTTTCCCCATTTTAAAATCCATGTATAACTTTTGACTTCCTTAAAATTTAGCTACAGCAGTTGACCCTCTGTATCTGCAGGGGATTAGTTTTAGGACCATTGGCAGATACCAAAATCCACAGATGCTCAAGTCCCTTGTATAAAATGGGGTAGGTCAATGCAAACAATTGGCCCTTACATTTGCAGACTCCCAATTGTGGATCAAAAACAGTACAGGTAAGTTATTTTTAAAAATCAACGTAGAAATGAGCCCGTTCAGTTAAATCCGTGTTGTTGTTCAACTGTAGATGTTTTACAACTGCCTCAATACAGAGAAGCCTTTTTAGAAATAGACATTCCATGAAGCTTTCTGTTCATGTGGGCACACACCGATGCTAAGATGTTCCAGTATCCAAGATGGTCACAGTCGTCTTAATAATCAAAGTCATTTCTCACCATCTTTAGAAAGCAATATGGGAACAAGCAGATCCAACAGATCTCAAGCTACTGCGGGTTTGAATGAACACTCCCTTTTTCTTCATATCTGATTGGCGTACATCTGTTTTGGATTGTAAATTGTGTTTGTGTATTTACGCTTTGATTAATAGTAACCTCTCATGTTATGGAATTGATTTGCATTGAATACAACTGTAAATTAAAAAATAAATTGCTTAAAGAGAAAAACAATCTGTCAGTAGATCCTGACCAACTATAGCAAGAATGGACTGGCTTCCATATGTCTTACCTCTGTAGGCTGGAGTTGCATTGAAGTCAGAGGTTTTCCTGGAGGCTCTAATCATTATACAACAAAGGAAACAGGCTTTGGTGGCCAGGACCCAAGGTGTATGAATATAGGAAATTTCTAGGTTTGTACTCAAAAGAATAAGGACTTCGGAGATAGATTTAGGTTCAAGTCCTATTCTACCACTTACTGGCTCTGTGACAAGTGAGTTATTTAACAAAGCTGAGCCTCTTTGCTCATCTATAAACGTGAGCGCAACAAAATCTACTTTGTAGGATGTTGAGGGTCAAATGATACCTATGTGACAGTGCTAAGCCCAACCACTCTAAGCTCTCGTTGTGGTAGCAAAATGATTGCCACTGATTCAAATCTCACACTCTCCACCACAGCCTGCAGATGACCCCTCAGGCAGCACCCACAAAAGAGAAAGCTCTCAAAAAGGTAAGTTTCTGTTTTTTTTTTCTCTATCATTTTACTGCTACATATAAGAGTACCAAAAATATTAATTATATTAACATATGGCATTATAATTTCTTTGAGGGTAAAGAGTGGGATTCTCATGTTTGATATGTAAATACTGAGTAGACTCGTCTATGTCTTACTAACATTTTTTCAACTTTATTGAATCACAACTTAGTTCTATTTTAAGCATACAGCTCAAGGACATCTGACAAATGTATACAACTATGGATACAACCAATCAAGATATAAATTATTTTCACCTCTCCAAGAAGCTCCGTTATACCTCTTGGTAGTCAATCCCTCCTACGTACCATCCCAGGTAATCACTGAACTCATTTCTATCACCATTGATTGGATTTGTCTTTTCTAGAATTTCATGTTGATAAAATCACGTGGTATGCAGTCTTTCGTATGTTTATTTTCTCAATATAATATTTTCGAGATTTATCCATGTCATCACATGTATCAGTAGTTCATTCCTTTTATTGCTGAGTAGTATTCCATTGTATGAATATATCGCAATTTGTTTATCTGTTTACCTGTTGACAGACATTTAACTTTTTGATTATTATAAATAAAGCTACTCTGACATTTGTTCACAAGGTTTTTGGAACACGTCATTTCTGTTGGATATATAGCTAGTTGTAGAATTTTGGGGTCACATGGTAAGCGTATGTTTAAATCTTTAAATATTTATAAAAAGTGCCTAACGATGTATGAGAGTTCTAAATTGCTTCACACCTTTGCCAATACTTGATATTGTTTTAACCTTTATTGTAAATATGAAGTGGTAACTAATTGTGATTTGTTGTTAATTTTTTTAAAGTTTGTGGTAAAATACACATAAAATTTACTATCTTAACAATTTCTAAGTACAGTGGCATTAAGTGCTTTCACATTGTTGTGTTACTATCACCGTCATTCATCCACAGAATTCTTTTCATCTTACAAAGAAACTCTGTACCCATAAAACTCTAATTCCCCATTCCCCTCTCCTCCTAGTCCCTGGCAACCACCATTCTATTGTCCGTCTCTATGAATTTTAATATTCTCGGTACTTCGTGTAAGTGAAATCATACGGTATTTGTCTTTCAAGACTGACTTGATTTCACTTAGTGTAATGACCTCGGGTTTTCTCCATGTTATAGCCTGTGTCAGAATTGCCTTCCTTTTTAAGGCTGAATATTTCATTGTATGTACATACCATATTTTGTTTATCCACTCATCCATTGACGAACACTTAGTTTGCTTCCACCTTTTGACTATTGCATATAGTGCTGCTATGAACATGAATATACAAATATCTCTTTGAGTTCCTGTCTTCAATTCCTTTGGGTATGTACCCACAAGTGAGATTGCTGAATTACACTGTAATTCTATTTTTAATTTTTTGAGGAATCATCATATGTTTTCCATAATAGCTGTACCATTTTACATTCCTACTGACAGTGCACAAGGGTTCCAATTTCTTTGGATCCTCACCAACACTTACTGTTTTTTGACAGCAGCTTTCCTAATGGGTGTGAGGTAGTAGCTCACTGTGATTTTTATTTGCATTACCTTAATGTTTAGTGGTTATTGGCAATTAGTATATCTCCTTTGGAGAAGTATCTGTTTAAGTCCTTTGTCCGTTTTATAATTGGGTTGTTTTTTGTTTGTTCGCTGGTGATGCCACTAGTTTTTAAACTATCCTTCTCTTAGCAGTGTTATTCCATTTTATAGATAAGGAAACTTTAGTTCAGAGTGGTAAAGTGAGCATAGTAAACTGTTCACAAGCACTGTTCTTATCTCATCAAATATAAAGATAAGCAACTATTTGAATATTGATTTGGCTTATATTAAGGGCAGCATAAGTATGATAGAGGCTGGGGATATTGGGTTAACCATTCCTAGAGGGAGACAAATAAAAAAATGGGCAATATTAATATAATGTGACAGGTACCACAATAGGGAAACATACGATGTTCGTCAGTTATATTTGGGAAACTGAGTAGTTTAGCATAGCTAGAGCTCTGAGTATAAAGAATAGCTAGAAATGAGGCTGGAGAGAGAGACTGGTGAGAGTTCTTAGTTGCAAACAACAGAATCCACTCAAACTTATTTAAGCAGAAAATACATTTGTAACATATAGAGTAGTTTTCATCTCCAAAAGGGCCAGAGAGTGGGGCCTAGAGGCCACAGGACCAGAAACAATGCCCAAACAACCCCACAGGACTTTCAGCAAAGACACCACTACCACCACTCTGTTGGTGTGGCCACTGGCGGTCACTGGAGGTCACTGGCCACAGTGACATGGACATCCAAACCTCCATTATGGCAGCCCCCACCAAAGCCGATTTCCTCTACTCTCATCCTTGTCTTAAAAATGGATTCTCTGGAAAGCCTGTTTCCTCACATAGTCCACTTCTGAAAAGAAACTTGCATAGTTGTGTCTCATGGACAGAGCCTGAGTTCTCCAGATGCGACTCGCAAAAATGAGTTTTTCTGGCTTCTAACTCCAGTGGGCAAGACACATAAGGGAGGGAACTCCCCAATCATAGAAAAGGGTTCAACACATAGAGGGCATTTTCACGCAAAAATTCATACAAGAATGTTCATAGCAGTTTTATTTGTAATAGCTCCAAATAGGAAATGGTCCAAGAGTTCTTTAAAAGGTGAGTGGTTAAACTGTTGTGCATCTATACCATGGAGTATTACTCAGCAATAAAAGGAATGGCCTACTGATGCATGCAACAACTTGGCTGGATCTCCAGGGAATTATGCTGAGTGAAAGAAGCCGACCTCAAAAGACTGTATACTGTGTTATTCTATTTATATAACATTTTTGAAATGACAAAATTTTAGAAATGGAGAACAAATTATTAGTTGCCAGGGGTCAAGGATGGGGAGAGAGGGCACCGTGGGAGGTAGATGAGTATGATTATAAAGAGGGATATAATGTTCTATATTTTGACTATGGAGGGGGATATATGGACCTACATACATGATAAGATTATAAAACTAAACATACACGCACACATACACGTAAATGAGTACACATAAAACTGGGAAGTTTAAATAAAATTGGTGGATTATGTAAATGTCAATATTCTGGTTATGAATTTGTACTGTAGCTTTGCGAGATGTTAGCATTGGAGGAAACTGAGCAAAGGGTGCGTGGGATCTCTCTGTATTATTTATTATAATGACAAGTTAATCTACAATTATCATTATAAAAATTAAGAAAAAAGCAGTGGGATGCCAGAAAACACTAGGGATTTGGGACTTTATCTTAAGAGCTGGGGGAAACTATTGAGGGATTTTAAATAGGAGTGACACATGTCTTCATTTTGCACCTATTTTCTGTCCAATGGTGGGATAATGTTATCCTGGTTTAAATTACAACTGTGACAGTTTAATTTAAAATAAAATTTAAAAGATCTGTTTTTTTTTTTTTTTTTTTTTTTTTAAACCTAGTGTGGTTTCCCAGACTTTCCAGGGAGGCAATTTTTGGCCCAACATATTAGCTGTGATTCCTCCTGCCGCAGAAATAATAAGGATTTGTTCTCTCATTCCTTTCACATGCATTTATTAAGCATCTGCTATAGGTTAGACCCTGTGCCAGGTACTATAAATTTGCAAATGAATAATACAGTCCTGCCTTTGAGAAAGTGCATTGTTCGACCCTGGGCAAAAACACAAAACAAAAAAAAAACAATGGTTCCAATAAGAAAGGAATTTATTTAGGTGTCATGTAACCTGAAAACTAGGGACAAAGATCCAGAGTTGATTCAGTGGCCTCACAATGTCACCAATATCCCAGGCTCCTACTACCTTTTTGCTCCACTATCCTTAGCATATGTTTCCCCTCCTCGAGAGTACCTCATAGTTGCGAGGTAGACATTGCAACTCAGCTCGCATAAGAAAGAAGGAAGGAAGAGCAGCAAGGGAACCTGCCTGCTGAATTGGCAAGCTCTCCAGATCTCTTTAGGGAATTCTCCTGGGAGCTGCACCCAGAAGCTTCCATTTGCATCTCCTTGACCACTCTCGTTTGCATGGGAGCTGGGAAATCAGTATTCTCTTGTTGGGACAAAGAGAGAATGAATAATTATTGGTAACTAGCAATCTCAAATGTAAGGCTCTTGTAATCTAAGTGGGGAGGCAAGAGTGTAACTAGTTAGTGACAATACAGCATGTTAACTGCCTATGTGTGTAAAGGAAGTATGACATCAAGGCTGCAGAGACACAAATCCAGTCTTGATACAATCAGGGAGGGCTTCATAGAGGAACAGACTTTTCGAAGAAATTACTTAGTAGAGGGAACTGCAGTGCATATACCAAGGTGTAAAAGGGTCTGTCATGTGTGAGACAGAAAGTAAAGTCTAATGGTGTTGGTGCACAGGTGTTTTCAGGAGTGTTAGAAGAGTCTAGAAAAGTAGGCTGGGACCAGAACAGGCAGAGCCTTGAATAATGTGCTAAGAAGTTTGGAGTTGGTTCTCTAAAGCAGTAGTTCTCAAACTTTTCATGCATCAGGATCATCTATGCTTCTTGTTAAAACGCAGATTGTGCCTCCACTCCCGGCCAAAGCTTCTGATTGAGGATATCTGGTATGGGGCCTGAGAATTTGCATGTGCATTTCTAACAAGTCTTTGCTGATCAGGGAAACCCAATTGGAGAACCATAGGTATAAAGAATAGGCTATAGACAGACGTTTTCAAGTAGGGAAATAATGTGATCTCTCTCTCTCTCTTTTTAAAGAAAGATCATCAGTGGAATCAACCTGAGGACTGACTGATTTCCTGCAGAGTGTAAATCCCTCAGAAACTGCCCTAAAAGGTGGGAGCTTCCCCCACGGGCATCACACTGCTTGACACAGATAGTATCCAGAGCAAAGGTCTAGGTTTTGAGAGGATCTGGGTTCCAGTTTTGTCTCTGTGACCAACTGATTGTATGAACTGGGACAAATGTGTTAACCAATCTGAATGTTGATTAGGGTATCAGTAACAATAATTAGTATCATTTATTGAATAATTACACAATCATCTTGTTTAATGCAACTGTCCTAAAAAATGGGTATTTTTAAAAATTAAAAAAAAATTTCAATGACAATTGACATTCAATATTATATTAGTTTCAGGTGTCCAAACATAGTGGTTAGACATTTATATAACTTATAAAGTAATCCCCACAATAGGTCTACTACCCACCTGGCACCATACATAGTTATTACAACATTTATTCACTATATTCCCTCTGCCTGTGCTATACTTTACATCTCAGTGACTATTTTGTGACTTCCATTTACATTTAATCCTTTCACCTAGCCCTCCAACCCCACTCCCATTTGGCAACCTTCAGTTTGTTCTCTGTACCAAAGAGTCCGTTTCTGTTTTTTTTTTGTATATTTTGCTTTTTAGATTTCACACATAAGTGAGTTCATATGGTACTTGTCTTTCTCTGTCTGACTTATTTCATTTAGCAGAATATACTCTAGATCAATCCGTATTGTCTCAAATGGTAAGATTTCATTTTTTTTATGGCCGAGTAATATTCCATTGTATATATGTACCACTTCTTTATCCAATTGTCTATCGATGCACACCTAGGTTGCTTCCTTATCTTGGCTATTATAAATAATACTGCAATAAACATAGGGGTGTATATATCTTTTTGAATTAGTGTTTTGGATTTCTTCAGCTAAATACCCAGAAGTGGAATTGCTGGGTCATAATGAGATAGTTCTATTTTTAATTTTTTAAGGAACCGCCATTCTGCTTTCCGCAATGGCTGCACCAATTTGCAATCACACCAACAGTGCACAAAGTTTATTTTTTCTCCACATTCTCACCAGCACTTATTGTTTGAAAAAATATGGAACACTTCACAAATTTGCGTGTCTTCCTCGTGCAGGAGCCGTGCTTATCTTCTCTGTATTCCGATTTTAGTATATGTGCTGCCAAAGTGAGCACAAAGATAGGTATTATTGTTCCAGTTTACAGAACAATAATATTTAAGTCTAAAAGAGATTAAACAACCTGCTCAAGATCCCAAGACTACTAAAGGGTGGGTTTTGGCTTCAAAACCAGGATTTGTTTTTTACTCCAAAGCTTATGCCCTTATGATTTTGTTATAATTTCTGAACCTGGTGTTTACAAATGAATTTTTAGGAATAGATAAGTTTTCTATGACAATTTTAAACATTTAATATTCTCAATGTTAATTTTTTAAAAATTCATTTAAACAAATATTGGGTATTCCGGACGACACTTCTAGCTGATTTCAAGCCCTGCATTTGTGTTTACAATGACAATGGAGCCAAGCAGAACAATTTTAATCATCCCAGCTTGTGAATGGTGTGCCCATGCAAAGTAAGGAGCAGCAAATGACCTCAAGACAAGCTGTATGAATGGAGTGTCCACTATGGTTTGAATGGAGAGAAGAGGTAGAAAAGTTCTTATTAAGTGAGGCATGATAGTTAAAAAACAAACCAACAAATGTATGAAACCATATTAGTCAGCTCCATATTCACATTACTAATTGCTATTTAGTTTCATGAAACAATGTGTTCTGCCATTTTAACTTAATGCTGTTAATTTCAACATTGCTGATTTGTGGCATTGGTTGCCAATGTATTTGTGTTTTCTAGTTATTCAAAAATTACAAGCCTCGAAAGAGTTTATACTTATTTTTTTGGTATGCTTATTTGAGTTATATGAGAACAAAAATAATATAAGTCAACTCTGGGAGTCCAGAGGAATTTTTGGTCATGAATGCGGGTCTGCAAATGACTAAAGATTAAGCCAGAGTTCTGAGTTATAGTCTACAGAAGTGTTCTCGGGTTAATATAAGCAGAAATGGAGGTTATTGGATGAGTATTGGGTGGCCAAAAAACAGATGGGAAGGGTAGAGAACCAGATTCTGGAAGTGGTCGAGAGCCAGGGCTGTCCCCAGAGCTGTCTGGGGTGGAAGAAGCTCTGACTCTCCCAGCACTGGATTCACCACTTTGGTCCCAGGCACTGTCATTCCAGGATCTTCGCTGCTACCACCATCAAGCCTTCAAATCACTCCCTCAAGAGTGAAGATCGTGGACAGGAACATCCAGTTGGCTGAGCCTCTATTGTTTGCCTACCTCCGGGCTTCCAGGGAGGAGCCATGTGTCTTCTTTGGGCTTCTGTAGACCCAGCCAATGGAGAATTTCCCCCAAATAGGAAGGACCTCTAGATGTCGGGGAGCTAAAACCTAGCCAATATTTACTATACACACTCTCTGTAAAGTAGAGGGAAGTTAGCATTGAATAAAACAACCTCATGAGCACCAACCATAAAACCCTGTTGACATGTTTATAGTTATTGATGAGCAGCATTTAACGAGGTCCCACTGTGATCAAGCTCAGGGATAAAGGCCCAGCTTCCACCACTGGTATTTTCGTTTTATGGTCCTTGCTACAGTGGGCAGATCAGGAGGGAACCATGCAAGGTAATTTAATAGAGAAACTGTGTCTTCCTTGAAAAAAAAATTTTTTTTTTCATTTAAACCATCTTCTCTGGTGTTTATAAAAAGCTGATAAAAAGCTGCTGGCTCAGTTTTTGGAGCTGAAATTCAGAAAACATAGCTTTTTATCCCAGCAGCATTTTTATGTTCTCATCCTCCTGAGCTAATCGCATAACTGGTTTTGCTCCGAGCATGGATGGGAAGTGTTTGTCCAGGTCTCTGTGGTGCTCGCTAAAAATACTTCCTTGCAGTGCTTCACATGTGACTTCAATTAACTGTGAAGAAAACCTGCTGCACAAGGAAAAATTGTTTATTCTGTGTTCCATATATGAAACCGTAACCCTTTCTTATTTTGGTAGTTAAGTCTTCTATCCCGAAGGTGTTCTACTTTGGGAGCTGCACAGGAAGTTCTCAATTGTCCATTGCTTTCTATGCAAAGATTTCTGCACCCTGAAATAGGTTGTTTTTCTTCCTCCTTCTCTGGTTACATGAAGGAGTTGGGGGAAAAAAACCTGATTTGGCTACTGCATGATCTGTTCACCTTCCTCAATCCCTACCTCTCTGACCTCATCCCCTACCCCACTCCAGCCACAATGCCTTCCTGGCTGGTTTTGGAACATGCCAGGGCCTTTGTACTTGCCTGGCATAATCTTCTCCTATATAGACACATGATTTGCTCCCTCAACTTCTTTTCAGGTCCTGTTCAGATATTCCTTAATATAGAAGTCTTTCTGCTTCTAGTAATTCCAGACCCCAACTTCCCTGATACTTTCCAATTCACTCTGCCCTATTGTTCTCCAGGAAATCTGATCACTGTATATTTAATTGTTATTTGTTTATGTATCTTCTCCTACTAGAATACAATCTTCATGAGGCAGAGACTGTCTTCTTCCCTGCTAATCATACTTGCCCAGCACATAGTTGATACTCAATAAACTATGTGTTGAATGAGTGAATGCATGTAATAGTAACAGTTATCATTTCATAAGTAATAAAATTACAAACACTATCTTTAATAAAGGAGTGAAGTTATGCTGATGCAGTTAATATTTTGAGAATCAAGGGCAATGAGGAGCCCACACCACTCTATTAGGAAGTGTTAAGGTCAGAAACCACTGAGTAAAGAGGTAATGCAACATTTAAATCTTCAGTGTTGATCTCTCCTCCGTAGTCCTGGCTCATACACCCAACTGCCTCTTCGACATTTCCTTTTGGTTGTCTCATAGGCAGCTCATACCACGTATGTCCAAAACGGAACTCTTTATTACTCCTGCCTCCAGTATAAATTTGTTTCTCCCCCAACTTTCCATTTCAGTTAACCACAACTTTCCACCTTTGCTCAGGCCAAAAGCCAAGGAGTCATCTTGGGTATCTCACTTTCCTTAAATCCCTACATGTAATCCACTGGAAAGTCTGCCAATTCTACTATGACAGAAATGGCCAACTGACCACGACGATCTGTATTCCCTTTCCATAGTGTAGAACTGTTGATCAGAAGTGGCTGCCCACACAGGGACTATATTTCTAGCTCTGCATCATTCAAATAAAGCCATATGACGGGTTTTCATCAATGAGATATAAATAGAAGTATCACAGTTAGGCCCAAGTGCCAAAGAAGCATATATGCCTTCTCCATGCTCTTTTCCAACTGTTTGCTGAATGAAGAGGATTCTGCAAAGGATTTTGGGGGCCCAGGAGTTGGCAGAGTCACAAGATTGAAGGATCCTGGGTCCCTGAGTAACCACTTAGAGGAGAGACACTTGCTCTTCTAGAATACCTGTTTGGACTTTATGTGAAAAAACCACCAAGTTTTTGGGGTTATCTGTCATTGTAACTGGCGTTATCTTAACTAGTATATCTATTGCCAAAATATATCTCAAATCTGTCTACTTGTCTTCATTAATCTTATTCTATTTTGAACCACCTAGAAGATTGTAAAAGTCTCCTAACTTATATTCTTGCTTCTATCTCCCTGCTTGCTATAGATCAAATATCTGTGTCGCCCACAAATTCATATATTGAAACATAATCCCCAATGTGATTGTATTTGCAGGTCTAGCCTTTAGGAAGTGATTAGGTCATGAGAGTGAAGCCTTCATTAATGAAATTAGTCCTCTTGTAAGAGACTCCAGAGAGTTCCCTTGCCCCTTCCACCATGTGAGAATCTAAGAACCAAGAAGCCAGTCCTTACCAGATACCAAATATGCCAGGTGCCTTGATGTTAGACCTCCCAGCCTCCAGAGCCATGAGAAATAGATGTTTGTTGTTTAAGCCACCCAGTCTATGATGGTTTGTTATAGCAGCCTGAAAAAACTTAAACACCCCCTATACGGTCTATTCTTTACACAGCCATCAGAAGGATCTTTTAAAAATTTAAGTTATGTCACCTATTTCTCTAAAACCCCTCAGATGGCTTCCCAGTGCTTGTAGAATAAAGTCTGAATTCCTTACTATAGTCTGTCTGCTTCCCCAACTTTATCGCAAACCTCTCTCTCGTTCACTTATTATGGTTCGGCCACCCCGATCTTCACTAAGTTCTTCAAACATGGAAGACTTGCTCCTGTCCCAGAGCCTTTGCACTTGCTATTCCTTGTGCATGGAAGATTTCCTCCAGGTTGTGGCATGACTGGCTCCTTGTCACCCTTCAGGTCTCAACTCAAATGTCACTTCCTCACAGAAGCCCTCCCTGATTGCACCATCAGATTGCTGCTATTCTGCTGCCACAACCTGTCATTCTTTCTATTTCATTGCCTTGTTTTATTTTCTTCATTGCTCTTACCACTGTTTCAAATTATCTCTTTTAAGTTATCTTAACTTGCATGACTTAAATTATGTTTCCTGGCTATTGTCTCTCTCCCCACCTCTCTCCCAACACCTCTCTATTAGAATATAAGCTATAGGAAGAAAGATAAGAAGATAGAAAGAACAAAGGGAGGGAGGGTGGGAAGGAGAAAGAATTGCCCTAATTTGATCAGTGATCCTCACAGTGAGACCCCAGGATCCACGCAAAGTTCCTGGAGGAGAGGAGGAGTGGGTCAGGGAGAGAGAGAGGGAAGGCAGGCTAGGCAGCCCTCTGGCTTCTGAGTCGGCTTCAAAGATACAGAAAGAACATTGCCTTCCACCCCTGGGCATTGGCTTTCTATTCTTTGGAAAGCTCTCTCCCACTGGAAACAAACGAACGAAAAAAATGCCCTCGCCCTTCTTTTCTGCCTCTGTACAGAAACCTCATCTATTTCTACTTCCTCTGATGCCAGTAAGCACTGAAAATATTATAGTACCCCCCTTACATATGCAATTCAGAAGAATATTATATTGTAAAAAATAGTATAAAGAAGACATAGTTTGCCCAAAATGACCAGTTATTTATTTACATGCAGCTGACCCTTGAACAACATGGGTTTGAACTGCATGGGTCCACTTATACATGGATTTTTAAAAAATAAATGCCATAAATGTATTTTCCTTATGATTTTATTAATAACCTTTTATTTCTTCTAGCGTATTTTATTGTAAGAATACAGTATATAAATGGATAACATACAAAATGTGTGTTAATTGACTGTTTATTATTATCAGTAAGGCTTCCAGTCACCAGTAGACTATTAGTAGTCATGTTTTGAAGGAGTCAAAAGTTATACATGATTTTCGACTACGCAGGGTGTATGCCACTAATCCCGTGTTGTTCAAGGGTCAATCATATATCAAATTCTTTTGAGATAGTTTTATAAATTGTGGTGCCCTAAATACAAACACGGTCCACTTCCCGAGTATTCTAGCATTATACGCAGTGGGGCACATTAGACTTTGAATCTGGAACTTGCTTTATGATGATGTAACTGTTCAAGTATATACAAACATCCCCTTTGAAAAATATACAAGCAAATACAAATTCATCAGTCTAAGCAAGGGTGACTTGGATTTTAAAGCCGTCTTAAATAATCAGCTATAGACTCAATCAGATGAATAACTGAGTGGAAAAAACGGTGATTAAAGTACTTAATTTTTAAAACTCTGAGTCTTCTAAAAATTAAGTTAGAGCTTTTTCTTTTTTTTTCTTTCAGTTTTGTTGAGATACAACTGACATGCAGCACTGTGTAAGTTTAAGGTGTACAGAACAGTATAATCTTTGAAATGATTACCACAAAAAGTTTAGTTCTATCATCTTATACAGATACTAAAAAAGAAGAAAGAAAAAGAAAAAAAGTTTTCCTCGTGATGAAAACTTAGGATTTCCTCACATAGCAACTTACAAATAAACCATACAGGAGTTACATGTTACATATTACATCCCTAGTACTCATTTATAACTGGAAGTGTGTACCTTTTGGCCACCTTTACCCAGTTCCCCCTCCTCTCATCACCCCCATCTCTGGTAACCACAAATCTGATTTTCTATGAGTTTGGCTTCTTTTTTCTTTTTCTTTTAGATTCCTCATGTAAGTGAGATTATACAATATTTGTCTTCTGAGTCTGTATTTGTCTTACAAACATGTTTTTAAGTAGATCTCATCCCTATCGTATAGGTGAAAAAACAGAAGTTTGAGCAGTGTCCAAGTTTGTGCCTAGTGCCATACGGCCAGAAAACGGTGGAACCAAGGTTTGAACTCTGGTCTATCTGACGTCAAAGTCTCAGCAAGTCTCATGTGTCAAGGGCTTTTCTATCCTTTGATAAACAATGTCAAAAATGATGTCAGAACCCCCACTAAGTTCCAATTCCACATGATAGCCCACAGGGGGAGGGAAACTGAGAGGAGACATTTTCTTTCAGAATTGAAGTGTTGGTCTATGAGACTAGATTCAATGATTTATTTAAAGATTATCAAAGGGATCTTTCCTGGGTAAACTTAGTGGTATTTTTAAAAGATTGTTGAATGAGGAGTCAGGCCAGCTGATTTGAATCCTGGTTTTGCACTACTCAAGTAGTTGCACTAAGGCAAATGTTCTACCCTCCCTGAGCCCCCACTTCCTCATCTGTGGAACGGGATCATGAATGGCTTCCTCATAGGATCACACCACATTAAATGAGAATGCTCGGCACAGCTGGTAGTTGGCACCCAATAACGTTGATCCCCTTTCTTCCTTGTTTACTTTCCTCTTGCCTATATAGCACATGCTTGTAAGAGCTGAACGCAAAAAGAAGAAATTGGAGCCAAGAGAGATACGGCAATCTTGGTTTAAAGAATTTCTCTCCAAAGTGTTGTTGTTCTTTGAGCGAATCCACATTCAGAAGAAAAACACACACTCATTTTTGGTAAGTTCCCCACTCTAACCGTTCTGTCTGAGAGATAGCTAGTTAACTGTGGCCAAACTCCGGCTGGCCTTAAATCCAGCATCTGCAACATTCTTTTCTGTAGAAAATTGCTCTTATTATCTCCTACCCCAGCTGACTAAAATTTGTCTCTAAGAAAGATGGCAAGAATATATTGCCAAGCTGAATTGTTCTTATAGTATTTGAAGGAAAATTCCTTGTGTGAGGACAGATTTAATATTTGGATCAGTGTTAGATATCACTCAGAGATCCTACGTCTGGGCAATTGTTCTGGCCATAAATCTGGTCTTGCTTAAGGGGACTCATTCAGAACCATGCTGTGAAAAGAGCTGATGTTCAGAAAAATGCTCACCACTGACTTCTTGACAGGTTTAAAATGGTACCTCCCCAAACCTTGGAGCATCGCCCTTAAGCACAGCTTTTCATTGAATTCCACAAGCGGCTGAAGGCTTGGGTTACTGCCATTCACAACGGCCCCATCACTGAACTCTATCCAGTTGGGCAAAGTGTAAAATCCATGTTGGGTCATCGTGGAAATGAAGCTCATTTCTGGGCTCCGAGATGGCTGCAAGGAAAGGAGGGAAGGGAATTGATTGAGCACCTGGCACTGTCAGATGCTTTTCTACACATACCTACCTAAAATTTTTGCAAATGTCTTAACCATTCATAGCTCTATTATTTACCACATTCCTATCCTATGACCACATCACTGAAATTTGAGCAGTAGAGGACTTGGCACGTCAGATCTAGGTTTGAATTTTGACTTCCTGCCCTAGATTGATAGTTCAATGATAGCAATGTTTGTTCATTGCTGTGTCCCCAGTACCTAGAGCAGTGCCTTGTACATAGTAGGGCCTTAATACTTGTTAAGTTGGATTGACAACTGGGCTTCATATTCAGCCACTTTAAATCTTCTATTTCTTCAACAATAAAAGTAGAAAAAAATAAAACCTATATCATAGGATTTTTAAATTATACTTTTTATTTTGAGAGAATTGTACATTAACATGCAATTGTAAGAAATAATACAGAGCAATCCTATGTATCCCTTTCCCTAACATCTTACAAAACTAAGTACAATATCACAACCAGGATGTTGACACTGATCGATTTATTGATCTTATAGGATTTCCCTTCTAGGATTTTTATGTAGATTAAATGCAATTATATGGGCATAATGCTTAGTGTAATACATGCATACTGTAAACATTTAATAATGGTAGCTAATATCCTTTCAGGAAGCAACATGGTGTAGAATAGTGCTTCTCAAAGTATAATATGAATATGAATCATCTGGGGAGCTTGCTGAAATGTAGATGCTGATGCAGTAGGTCTGGGTGGGGCCTGAGAGTCTGTATTACTAGCAAGCTCCCACGGGATAGCTGAAGCGAAGTGATAGGCTAAGCACATGGCTCTAGAATTAGACTGCCAGGGTTTAATCCTTATCGCCTTTAAGACTTTGAACAAATTATACTTCAGTTTCTTCATTTGCTTAATGAGGATATTTACAGCCCCTACCTCATACAGCTCTTGCAAGGCTTATGAGTGCTAGGATCATAGTAAGTGTGCTCATTAAATGTTAGGTATCATTATTATTTTATTTCATTTCTTATTCTGTATTCTCTCACTGAAGTAAGATCATTTGAATTTTTCCACTGGTAACATTGGCCCCAGAAGAATAGAAATTCACCTATTCTCACTCTATGAGAAAAGAGAGAAGTTATTGCTAGAAGGGGATTTTAGAGCTCTTCTAGATCAAAAATGGCAACAAACGGTTCACCAGTTCCTATACCCTGTCCACATCAGGCTTTACTAACCAATCTTGACACTTAAAAAAAAAAAATTAAACCTCAACTGTGGCTTCAGAGCCCTTCTTAAGAGAGTCCAGGCAGAGCTGGTGCTCAAAATGAAACCTGTTTCTAAACCTGATCTGGCGTAAGCTCCTCACAGATGTGGAGACTTAGATCCAGAGGTGTAAAATGACTTCCATGGGCTCATGCTGTCACCTGAAGACTGAGTCTGAACCAGAACCCCCGTCTTTTGTGATCTTTGTGGAACAAGTCTGAGAGAAGAAAAGAAAGGAAGAACAGGAGAGATTCATGTGAGCACATTATAAGCAAAGGGAGACATGGGGTAGAAAAAGACATTCTTCATGGACCGGTTAGTGCATTGAGAATTAGTAAGAGTCTATGTGTACTATGAGCATTTCAGATTGCCAGCCTGGTGGTGTTTCCCTTACCCACCTTGGAAGTATGACATGAAGGACAAATTGAAAAATAAACTACTTATTGGGAATTGGGTGCAGAAAAAAATTTTTTTTTTTTACAATATTCACTAATTTGGGGATCCTTAGAAAACCATAAAGAGCAATCGGAAAGGCAAAGAGACCTTATTCTTACCTAAATGAACGCCTCAGAGCCTTTCAACATGTTGCATCGGTCACATCAAGTCTTGGTTCCATCCCACCCCTACCTGCTGGCAGCTATATTATATACCTTGTAATTCTGCCTCTCCCTCTTTCTTCCCATTTCTCATCACTGGATCATGCCTGACTTCATGGACCCTCACAGACACATGACTTCAAGGTAGATCAGACTGCAGCCATTTCAATGGATTAGTTGAAAGAGAAGAATCAGATTTTCTCTTTGAGCAATCTGAACTCTGAAGGTCCTGAAGAAGTCTGTTACCAGTGAGAGCAAAAACCAAAAGGGGTAGTAGGGACAGTAATAAGGGAATCAAAGTGATGAGGAAGCTTCTTAGTAGAGAGATAAAAGGTGGGGAAAGGCACAAAGAAACAGAGGAGACTGCCCAACAACATTGTGGTCCATAAGGAGGCACAATAATGGACCATAGAGCATCCTTCCGTTTTCTATACTCTATTTTTATTTTTTAATATTTTAATATGAGAAATTTCAAACATGCAAGAGTGGACAGGACAATACAACAATCTTCCCTGTACCTGCCACTGGGCTTCGACAATGATCAATTCAGGGCCAATCTTAATTCTCTTCCTAGATTATTTTTATTTTTTAAATAAAATAAAATTTTAAATAAAACGAAATTTCAAATCCTTGGTTTGAAATACATTCTCACCAGTGGTTCCTGTACAGCCTGCCTTTACTTTTTTAGTTAGCTACTTTTTAAAAAAATTATTTAATCAATCAATTAATTCATTTTATTTTTTATGGTGACATTGGTTAACAAAATTCAGTAAGTTTCAGCTGTACATTTTAATAGTAAGGCATATATATATATATATATATATATCGCTGTAGTTAGATTTCTTTCTGTCCCCACATATTTGACCCAATTTACCCCATCTACTTCCCCTCTCCCTATTATACTCTGGTATTACTTAGCTACTTAAATAGTTTCTGTTTTTGTTGTCAGAAATTTGCCCATTGCTTTCCTTTTAGCTCCTTATTTTTTTTTGTGGTAAAATATAACATAAAGTTTACTATTTTAACCATTTTAAGTGTATTGTTCAGAGGCATTCACATTGCTTTGCAAATTTCACTTAAACAGGTATTTTTAATAGTGAACCTGGGAACGTACCACCCAAAAACTAAGACCTTGACAATAAACTACATCTAGCCAAATGGTTCCCTCCCATCCATCCCATGCAGTCCCCCTAAGTAACCCTCATTTTGAACTCTCGCATCATCATTCTCTTACTTCCTTTTTATGTAGTTTTATTGCAGGTGTATGTGCCTTTACAATTATTTTTCATTTTATTTTTAATATTACCAATAGGATATTATGCTGTATGTAATCTTTTGGAACTTACTTTTTACATTTAATGTTGTCAAGATTCATTCCTATTTTTGCAGGTCACTGTAAGTCATCTGTTTAGGCTGCTGTCTAATATTCCATTATGTGAATATTCTATGTATTGGATAGGTTCCATTCCAATCTACATCTTGACAGCATACCCTCTTTTTTAAATGTTAACTTAGTGTGTCTCTCCT
Organism: Rousettus aegyptiacus; assembly: GCF_014176215.1. NCBI lineage: Eukaryota > Metazoa > Chordata > Mammalia > Chiroptera > Pteropodidae > Rousettus > Rousettus aegyptiacus. The sequence continues at coordinate 121,434,865 of NW_023416307.1, read as the reverse complement.
TCTGCACAACTGAAACAGCCAGACTAAAACAACCATGCTTAGATGTTGCCAGAGCAAAGTTACTTTAATGCTGATGTAAGGGAAGCAGTGAGATTAATCCTTGGAAAGGTCGAAGACTGGTCACATCCATGAGAAAAGGGCCTCTGTCTTCATGATTTATATGCAGAGTAAGTTTGCACTAAGCTATGATGGAAACTAAAGAGGAAGCTTTAAGACCTCCACACTGACCCCCCAAATGAAAATCATTTAGCAGTATACAGATGGCAGAGTTGTCATAAAGATCAAATGAGATAATGATATGTGGGAACACTTTGTAAACCCCAGAGCCTTTTTATAAATGTGCAGTTGTATTGTTATTGCTATCATTCGTTTGCATTATCTGGGCAAATCATTTTCCTATCCCTCTATGATTAAGATGGGTAGTGTCAGCAGGACTGGATTTAAGGCAGGAAGAGAGGAGGGAGATGTGAATATTAATCGAATACTCAACCTAGTCCTTAGTCCTTGCAATGTCTCCTCAAAGTAAGAATTATTCTCTGCTTTATGGATGAGAAAACTGGGCTTGAAAACTCGCCCAAAGTCCTATAATTAATGGAGGTGGAGTATAGATTCAAATCCAGGTCTGTCTGAATCCAAAGCCCTTTTTCTACCTTGCCGAATTTCCTGCAATTTGCAGTCCTAACTCTTTCCTCGTTCCCTGTCCTCATATGGCAGGATGAAAAACCTTCTTTTTATGATATTTCTCAGTATTTTTTTCAGTACACTGAGACTACTGATAAACTAAAGTGGAGTCTAAGTAAAAATGTCTTTGGGAAGACTGGGAGCCTTCCCAGTTTTACTCTCCGAGTTTTAATTTGGGAACCAGGAAACCAGGCAACTATGCTTGGGTAGACTTGACACTGGGTTGCCCTATCTACACTGGCCCTGTGTGGATTGAAGGAGAGTGAATTTCACAAGGGACCACCAGACCCAGACTCTGGTTCAGGTGACCCCTCTGCCTGTTTTAGGTAAACTATCTAATCTCTGTAAAATGGAACTATGAATGCCTGCCCTGCTACCCAACAGGGGCTAAGACCCAACAAGTTAATAGGTTGGACTCGATAAGACTGGATGAAGTAATATATGAGAAAACAGTTTGAAAACTGCAAAGCATTTTCTTCCAGCACTAATGTAAGCTGGTATTTGTTTTTATGGCCATTATTCTTTCTCCATAGAGCCCTGTCTCAGGGAAAGCCCTGTAGTAGGAGCTCCTAATAATGCTGAGGTTTGAGAACAACCAGAAGGCTAGCAACATGAAGCCATTTAAAGCAAACCAGAGGAAGTCCATCTCTATTTATTTTATGAAGTTAGCGGCTGGATATGTTAAGCAAATGTTTTCTTAATTGTGGCAGTATGAGAAAACAATGGGGCAAGGGCTGCCGGGGACGGGGGAGTATCAGGCCTCCACCCCACCCCCACCCCCTGCCACTAAATCTCCAGAGAATGACAGGAAAAATTAAAGACAGGCCTTTTCTTTTCGTGGTCACATGTCTAAGATGCTGCTGTAATAAGAACCTGCACCAATTAGAAATGTTTCACCTCCTTCCCTTGGCCCCTCCCCGAGCACATTGCAGAGCAGCCTGGGTTGTGGACTCCAGGAGTTTGCCAAACACAGCAAACATTAGTGTGTAAGCGGCTGGAGGGGGCTCTTCACACGGATCTCCGTCCCTTCCTCCTCTGCTCCCTCCCTTCCACACTGTTTTGATTTTCTAGGACTTCCTCCTCCGGGCGAGGGAGGGGAGGAAAGACGCTCGCTTCCCAGCGCCGTGTGTGAGTGTGTGTGTGTTTGCGTGTGAGAGTGAAGTGGTGGTGTGTAAAATGCTGTAATGGGAGGAAACCGAGCCGCGTCTGAGTGTCCTGGACTGCAGAGGCCGTTCTGATCTCAGTGGCACCTGAGCACACACCTCCCCAAGCAAGTACCTGTACTCTCAGGTACGTGTGGCCGCCAGCCTGTCTGGGCAATGTCGCTCGGGTGTGTGTAGGTAACGAGAGGGTGCGGTGGTGTCTCAGGATGGCGCCTTGTGGAGCGTGTAGCCGGGGGAGGCCGGAGGCGCCGCGTGCCCCGCTGTCCGGCGTTTGAGCGTGTGCGAACGCCGAGCCCTGGGCGCCAGAGGGCTTGCACGATCTTCCAGGGGCTGCTTCTCGGGAGGCGGGACCATGCGGGTACAAAGCCGAGGGCATTGGAGGTCTGGCTTGAACGCGCTAGCACTTGCCTGGCTGTGGCGGTTAATGGGCATCTGGTCCAGTGGGTATGGAGAGTGGCTCAACCGTGGTCGTCAGTGTCACGTGTGTGTGTTCACTGGCTGCGAGGACCAACTGTGAGCGTGTGGAGAACGTGCCTGGTCCACAGCAGCAGACACCTGGGAGCGCACGAAAGGGTCGGCTGGGGTGGTGCGTGTGCACTCAGGTGTGTTCCCACTGGCGGGGCCTTGGGGGTGTGATGTGTGGGACAGGCTGCCTCTACGCGCCCTCTGGGACTGGCGCTTCTTCTCAGGTCCGGCGCGGCACCAGGCCCGCCGCGGCCGTTCGTCGCTGGAGCGCGCCCGCGCCCGCGCCCGCCGGGTAGCTGAGAGCCGCCGGGCACGCAGCGGGCGGGGAACGCGAAACGCGCCGCTCCTGGCGTGACTGGCCCCGCCCCCGCATCCCTGCCAGTTCACCTGGGCTCGGCCCCACCTGCTCGGTGGGAGGGGCGTGTCCAGGGGCGTGTCCTGACGGGTCTGGCAGAGCCCGGGAGAGAGCAGGCGGCGCCTCATTCCAGGGATTCCTTGGGCTCCCGCGCTGGCCTCCGCCGCGGAGCCGGCCCGGCGCGCGCCGCCCGCGTGTGCGTGTGGGTGTGAGGAGGGGGAGGCTGTGCGGGAGCGCGGGCGCGAGCGCGCCTGTGCGTCGGCGCGTTCCCGGAGTGCGCCCCGCGCGCCCCGCGGTTCCGCCCCCGCCTCTGGCCCGGAGGGGCCCGGCTGGCCCGCGGCAGGCGCGCCCAGAGCCGCCCGGCGGTGAGTGCGGGAGGACTCAGCCCGCAGGCTGGTGGGGTCGGGGCCAGTCGAGGGCTGCTGGCCTGCGCGGGAGCTCAGCTGTGGGCTGTCTCGGAGCGTCCTCCTGCAAGGAGGCAGCTGGTTCTTGCCAGGCAATTTAAGGTCCCCGGTGGGAATCGAAGGGTCTGGGCTCCCGGGTTAGAGGTCCAGCTCCTGGAGGGGTCCCAAGTGGAAGGCGTCCTGGAAGTCGGAGGCGCGGGGCGGGAGGGGGGCCCGTCGCCCTGCATCCCCTTTGGTCCTGGCTCGCGGCAAGGAGGGCTGTGGTGCGGGACTGCGGAAAGTGGCTGAGAGCGGGCCGCTGGGACCGGTCTCTTTCTTTGTATAGTTCCTGCCCCCTCCCCAAAACAAAACGGCACACTCTTCCTGCACCAGCGCAGGCCTCGCCGGAAAGCAAAGGTCTTTCCTTTTTTGTTTTGCTTAAAGTCTCCTTTGATTCATTACACTGAGACATTTAAATGTCTCAAGTTAGGATGACAGTACTTCCTAGGGCTATTAACTGAGTTTTATGCACTTTACAGGCCTGAATTTGTCTGCTTAAGTTAGATAATTAAAAAAATCGGTTTCACTTTGATCATCGGTGCTGTATGTTTGCTAGTTGTATTTCCTTCTCAGTGGTTAATAAGAACCAGCAGCTTGGGGGACGGGGGTGGAGGCTGGTCTTCTCGCTTTTATCAGCAGCTGGTTGCCCCCTTTATTGGAAACCTTTTATTTGAAAGGTACTATCGCCAGTTTTGTAGAGTCTGAATCTTTTTCTAAACCCAAACCTACCTAGACGAGAATGAAGATTCCTAAGTTTCCTTTGAGCACTCAGAGACGAACACTAAATGTTAATTTTGCTATTAGTATTTAAAGGTCAGTTTTGCATACCATGTTTGCCTTCCAAACTTTAACTCTTTGTGAGTCCACAGACTTGTAATGTTCATTGTTTCCTGCTTGCAGCTAATGAAGTCTGCGCGTGACTGAGGGGAGTAGCGTGGGTAGTTTTAAGAGAGCTTTGGGGTCAACGTCGTAAGGCTGTATTTATCATCTCTACATCTTAGTGCTCAAATTTTAAGTAATAGGTTTAGAAATACTTTCCTAGGAAGTTTGTTGTCTCATAGTCAAGACGGTTTTGTGTTCTGTTCTGTGCATTTCCTATTGCATCTGGCTGAAAAGCCATCTCCCCCATGGTAGAAATGGTGTAAAACCCTCAATTTATTGTTTAATTTTGGCAAAAACTTGAACCCCAACCTGATTTCCCCTGCCACTTTTTTCACACTTCTGGGCAGCCTGCCTTTGCTTTCTATTTGGAAGGGCATGCAAACTAAATTTTATGTTGACCAAAACACAATACAATTAAGAAAATAATTCTTTATGAATAACCATGGACTACATTCCAAGAACTGTGTGTGTGTTGGAGTTAAAAGCAGCTCTGTTTTATTTCTGGTACTATCTCTGTCACCTAGTAAGTTCGTGACCAGAAAAAATTGCTTCTGCTTTTGTGCTTTATTTTTCTCTGTAAGGGGATGATAATATCTGTTCTAATACATCACAGAATTTCAGGAATTATAGGGAATAATATGCTTTGAAAAGTATTTTGTGTTATGTTATTTACAAAAGTCTTTGAAGATTTGAGAGAGCTTCCTTAAACGCACCGGCTGCACTTCCCCCAACTGAACTATAGAAGTATAACTTTACCTTATGATTTTAACACTTTGTATAGGCGTGATTATTATGAAACTAAAGCTGTCACTTTCAAGTGTTCTGTTTGATAAGAGTTCTGTAGTGGGAAATTCCTTTTAACTCCTTGTGGAGTCAGCCTTGTTACCAACCTCTGCTGGTTGTCACAACAAATCCAAAAGAAGATTTTACTTTGTATCTCTTCCAGGTATCTCCTGGATAATTTTGCTGCTAGTTGACTTTAGTAAAATATAAGTAAAATAACCATAATAAAAGTTGTTTTGCAACTTCGAATATGACTTAATAAAATAATAAGAGTTGTAAGTTCGGGAAGTAAAAGTCAAATACCTTGGGAAAATTCTGATGTAACTGAAATTCTGACCCTGTGGTGATTTTAACATATCAAGTTGTCTGTTTTTGGCCTGTGTTAGATAAGCTGTTGCAGTGAGAACCTGGGGACATAAAGTTTTTTTGTGTAAAGTTTCTGCAAGATATGTGAACCGAGGCTCATTCGTGATTTTTTTTTTTTTAGGGAGCTTATTTAAAGTTAATGAATCTGTATGTGGGAGATTCATCAGAGAGAGAAGCGAGTGTTGTGAATCAGTCTGTTAGCCATGTAGAATCGGTTCGCATTAAAACATCAACAACTTAGAAACTGGACCGCCCAATCTTGATAATATAAACTGCCAAGGTAGGAAAGGAAGGCGTGTATCTGAGGTGCTGACACCAGAAAAATTCTTTCTACCTGGGATGCAGTAAGGAGGAAAACCTTCTGCTTTCTATCTCATGCCTCAGGTGTGATAAACAGATACAGTGATCTCATTATTCCTGTATTCCTTACTTGCAAATTTGTAAACTCACTAACATTTCTTTGTGATCCCCAAATCAATATTTGTGGCAGATTTGCAGTCATTCACACACATGCACAGAGTGGTGAAAAATTTGAGTCTCTGAAGTACGTGTTCCCAGCTGAGGTCGAACAAGGGAATTTTCTGCCTTCTTGTTTCAGCTCTCATACTGTAAACAAGTATGCTTTTGTGGTCTATTTAGTGCCATATTTTTCTCATTAGGGGCCATTTTGTTGGTGGTTTTGCTGTTTAAAATGGCCCCCAAGCTTAATACTGAAGTGTTGTCAAGTGCCCCTAAGCGCAAGCGCTGTTGTGCCCTACGGAAAAAATATGTGCATTAGATAAGCTTTGTTCAGGCATGAGTTATAGTGCTGTAGCTGGGAGTTCAATGCTAATGAATCAACAACAGATACCACATAAGGTGCCTTTAAACAGAAACACTCATAAAACAAGGTTATGTATCAACATTTGACAAAAATGTAACCAGAGGCTTGCAGGAACCTAACCCTATCATTCCCCTAGGAGTAATGGTTCAATATTTGCGAATTCAGTGTTTGCTAAGAGTTCATAGAACGTAACTACTGTAAACAATGAGAATTGACTATTTACTGATATTGATAACTAGAGTCCTTCCTAATAATACAATGAATGTGTCATGGGTTCGAAGACTTCTTTTTAGGTTGTCTGTAGGCTGAGAGTTGAGATTTTGCAACAGTGGAATTAGGTGGAGGGTACTATAGGAAGTTTGCCAGCTTGGACTGTGATACATAAATTCATAGCTCTCATTCTTGGGGGTAAACAAGTCCCTGAGAGGACATGGCACATCAGTACTTGTGAACAGAAAATTCTAATGTCCAAATAAAATAAAAGTCAAGAAAAGCATATCCAGAGTAAACTAAAAATGCCAAAGCTTCTTTTATTTCCTATGTGATGCTGTACAAGGCTGAGGTCTTGAAAATGAAGAGACAGTTACAATGGCCTAAATGTGAGAGAGAAAAGGATAGTTTATTTTTATTTGACAACAGTGTTGAAAAATGGTGGGAATTGGTAGTGATGCAGGAGAGGGCAAATTTCTCCACATCAAGCAAGGGAGAGGCCAAGCCCTGCACTGAGAGAAGAGAAGGGTCCTTTGGCGGAAAGTGTAGAAAGAATTCAACACACACACCAAAGTTAGATTTAAAAGGAAAGTTCATTAAAGAAAGGGAAAAGCAAAAACTAGAGAAAGCAAAGACAAAACCCCAAAACAAGGAAAAAAGCCTGGAGTGTTGGGGATCTAGTTTATATATATCATTTTTTTAGTTGCCGTGAGTTATACAGTTTAAAGATATGGGCATACAATGAGGAAGGAGAAGAGTTTGTAACATAAAAGGTAAGCCTATGTAGCGTGAAAGGCCTGCTGGCAGTTCCCAGCATCTAATCCATAGGTTCCCCATGGTTTTAGCCATAGGGAATGAACGATTTTATTTTGTGTGGGGCAGCCACTTAAAGACTGTTTTCCTGTTTCTCCTTCACAGGTGTGGGAAATGAGTTGTTAGCAATCCCAGCAGAAATCTTCCTTTGTTCTGCAGGTGTCCTCCTGGTCTGGCTGCAGAGCTGATCAGCATACTGCAGTCAGAATGCAGCTCGATTTAACATTTTAGTTCTCTTTCCTCCTCCCTACATTAGTAGTCTGCTCTAAAGGTTCATATGTGAATTTTATGTTTTCTCCTTGGACACAATAGTGTCAGTGTGGGCCTACCAAACAGTTTCTTTCCAGGGGATTCTTTAGGGAGATGGGTAAACTTCAGCTAGCAGTAAGAATTTTACACCAGCATTGGCAGGCTCCTGTAAAAGTCATGAAATATGCTGTAACCTAAGTTTGGTTTTGTTGCTTTAAGCCTATGTGGATGGCCCTCAACTGACCCATACTCAGCTTTCATACATTCTGTGCTTATGCACAGGTTACAAATACAGCAAACTATTTTATAATAGCTAAGGATTTTAGTTATTTCATGGTAGCACTGTTTGGCAGCTCCTGTTTCCAGGGTCATCAAGGTGACTAAGTCTCACATCTCTACTCACTTTTGTCATTCAGGAATGATTATGTATAGAAGTAACAAGATGATGTAAATGGAAGCTGGCTAGATCTGTCTGATGTACTTGGTACAATGTTTCATATTATGGCAATATGGGTCAACTATTCATGACTGGGGCATGCTTAAATATGGAAAGTTTTCTAGCAAAGGGCCCATCTCTTTATGTTTCGTCTTTGATAGTCTGACTATTGAAAGAGTATTTCGAATAAGGGCTGGCTTCTATTTAGGAAGGTGGCTGCCATATTGTGATTTATAAGAAATATATATTTGGTCATTCAGATAACCAAAATATACTTCTCATATATATTTAGTCCTCCTCCACAGTTCCTGACTTACCGTGCCCCTAACCCTTGGAATTTCCTGAGTGTTGAGAGTGTTAGAGGTGTCTTTTGTTATGTGAATGAGGTGACTGTTAGAAGTACCTGAGGATGGGGTTGGTTGCCAGGAGAACCAAGCACGTGATCAGAGGGTTGGACCTCTCTTTCCCCCACCTCTAGGGAGGGTAGAGGGGCTAGAGGTTTATTCAAACATCAGTGGCCAAAGATGTAATCGATTCGCCCTATGTCATGAAACCTCCATACAATCCTCCAAGAGGAAGAGGTTCAGAGAACTTCTGGGTTGTGAACACATGGGGATTCAGGGACAGTGGTGCACCTGGAGAGGGCATGGAAGCTCCATGCCCCAATACATCTCTTCTCTCTGGCTGTTCTAAGTTATATCCTTTTACAATAAACCAGTGATTTAGAAAGTAACACGTTTCTCCGAGTTCTGTGAGCTGCTCTAGCAAATTAATTGAACCCAAGGAAGGGGTTGTGGGAACTTTTTATGGCTACTCTGTCAGAAGCACAGGTGACAACCTTGGATTGTGACTGGTGTCTGAAGTGAAGGGCAGTCTTGTGGGACTGAGCCCTTAACCTGTGGGATCTGATTCTATCTCCAGGTAGATAGTATCAGAGTTCAGTTGAATTCTTGGACACTCTGCTGGATAACCTTCACAGTTATCCATTGCAGGTTAACAGGTTTTCTTGAGCATGAGGAAGTAGAAGCCATTCTTCCTAATACTGAGTCTGTTCTTGGAGCCTGAAGTCCTTAGGGCTTATGTGTAATTCCTGTGTGGCTGCGGGCCCAGGAATCTGATGGCTCTGCAGTCTGAGTTGTTTTCCCTACTCTCAACATCAACTGACTTGGCATGAGCATCTTCTTACCTGCCTTGGTTACTATTCTTGTTACTCCATGCCTGTCTCTGTTCAAAGAAAGTAAAATGTGGCATGGTTTTCATGTGCTCAAGGGGAGAGGGCGTGCTTCTCTTTGATTACTTCAGAAATTTTCATGTTATTGCCTGATATGTGTCTCAAGTGTAGGAGAAAGATCTTGTACAGACTAGCAGTCTTGCCTTGGTTGTGGAGTGAAGGTGTTTTTTGTTGTTCTGATAACTTGAGCTAAATAACTGCTTTTCTCCAAGGGGCTTTATGAAAATCAGCTTAAGAACAGTAAAAATAGCATTGGATAGTGAGTCAATAGACTTGGATTCCAGTCTTGGCTTCTTCAAGAAGTCACTTATACGTTCTTGGCACCTTGGGTTTTCATCTGTAGAAGAATGCTAATAGTCATATTTGGTCAACCCACAGTGAGAATCCAATGAGGTAATTTATGTGTTTTTGAAAAAGTATATGCTATACAGCTATAAGGTGGTGGTGGTAGAATGAGAACATATACGTCTTAGTTGAGTTTACAAGGCATTTTTAGTGATGTTATATCATTTAATCCACATGCGAAGCTTGTGACTCAGGCACTGTTACTATAATTTTCTTTAAGTGAGGAAACTTGGGCCTGGAGAGGTTAAATGACTGGCCCATACATTTAGTGTTAGGCATTTAGAGCAAAGCGGAGAAGAAAATATACTTTCAGTAATTGAGTGTTGATTGAATGAGTGAAAGTGTTAAAGTAGGGCTCAGACTTTGCTTTCTGTAGCTAAAGTCCTGACCCTTCTGATTTAACAGATGATAAAGTGTAAGAAGGGGGCATTACACAAATGAGAGCTTCTTTAGCAGGAGGAGCAGAGAGGATGGTCTGAGAATTGGATGTTAACAGGAAGAACGTGTGTTTAAGAAGTTAGTGGGGCAGCAATTAGGACGCACTACGGGAAAGAAACATCTAGGAGAATGTTAACTCACATCTTCCTGATGTGCCCAAAGCTGTGCTTGCGTGTGGCTATCAGAATCTGGAGCTGATTGGTCGGACATTTCACTTCTCTCACTGACATGGACAGCTAGCCAAATCTACCACAGTGTGAGCACATTTGGTGTAAGTTGCTCCAGGGCAGTGAATTTACTTTTCTGTGCCTGCTAATACTCTTTCATAACTATACTAGTTAGCCACTGTGTCTGGAAGAGCCATGGAGTGAGGCAAGCCTGGTGCTATAGCTTTTACCTTGAAAATCTTGGAGCACTTCCATAACATATCTTGAAATTCCATTCCCTTGCCTCAAAACAATATAATCTAATACACCCATAATTCTGTTCTCAAGACAGATGCTCTTGTCCTCTCATTGATCAAAACGAGACAGTTATTTTTAGGAGGCCAAAATAATGGTGTTCATATTTATAGCTGAACTTGTCATTGGCACTGAATACCCCTAAATTTTAGTAGCTTTAGAATTGATATTTATTGTTCTCTAATTCTCAAACTTAAGCTATTTGGAAGAGCATATTATTAAAGATAAGGGGGTCCGAGGTAAGGAATGTGGGCTGGCAGAGAAAATGCATGATCGTTGCTTGAAAAAGAAAGAGAATATATGTTCTGTTCATCATGAGTAATGTTCATGTTGACAACAACCATGAAGGAAGGTGAATGTATAGAACAGAAATGGGTTGAATACAATAGAACACTCTTACAAATATACTTTGTCTTTTTCCAGAAACATATGTCTCTCACTTCAATGTTGTTATTATGTCCCCGGTGTTAGCATTTCAAGTGATTATATTTTTGGTTATGATCTCATAATATAAAAACTATCACAGAAATGAGACTCTGTTGGGATATACTTAGATTTATTTTCTGGATGATGCATAATCTTTTGCAAAAGGTGGTAGATGATTCATAAAGCATATGAAATAAACCAGACATGCCACTCCCCTGCTTAAAACCATTTATACTATTCAGGGGCTTTTTTACTGGCAGAATAAAGTCTCAGCTTTATTTTGCTCCAAAGGGTCTGCATGGTCTGGCTTTTGCCCACCTTCCCACCTCACTTCCTGTCCTCTCCCTCCTGTTTCCTGTGCTGCATGCAGTCAGGTCACAGCACTCCTCCACATCCATGAGTTAAGCTTTGGTGTGTCTTCGGTTTTTTGCAAATGCCGTTTGTCCCTCCTCCCCATCCTTGCACAAGAGTAATTCCTCGCATCCTTTAGGTCTCTGCATTCATTCATCTCTTCGGAGAAATCTTCCCAGATTACTTTATATAAAGTAGTGCCAGTGTCTTGTCATTTTTTTCAGTACATTTACCATCATTTGGAATTTATTTAATATATTTGTATATGTTTCGACAAAAAATTTCGACATATATAAAGCCCATTCACTTTTCATAATACCCTGTGAGGGAGGTAGTGTTAATATCTCCATGTTACCAATGAGGAAATAGATACACAGAGGTAAAGTTACTTCCCAAGGTCACAAAGACAGGAAGTGGCTGAGTAGATTCAAACTCAGATTGACATCTTTTAAATAGCCATTATGCTAATTTGCCTCTCAATGTGTTATGACCTTCTATCAAATACTGTACCTTTAGTTTTCCCCCCTCACATTTTGGGTTTGTTGAGCTGTGATATTGTGCCCGATATAAAATTCAGGAAACTTTTAAAAAATTGCTGTTACCTTTCACCTTTATTTGCTTAGGTCTTTTGTGGCTGGATAATGTCTAGTCCCTTGTCTTCATCTCCCACCTGTTTTATTGTGTTATTACTAGCTCATATTGACATTATCTCACAGCTGGTTCCTACAGAAGCCTAACTGATCTGCCTCCAGTGACTCCTCACTTCACTCCCTCATGTCAGACCATCTTCCCCGTAACTACTAAACTAAAAAATCAACATCATATCAGCAGCTTGCTCAGGGACTGATAATGACTGCCTGTTGCCTGTTGAATTAAGTGTGAACCTGTCTGGGTAGCCTTTGGCTCTTTCCTAAATCCACCCATATATCATGCTCATCCAAACTTAGCTTCTGCTGCTGCTTAACAAGTTTTCTCAATTCTAACCAGGCTGATCTTAGACTGTTGGATAAGACAAGGCCCTTGTACCCAGGAAATAATCAAACTGTGACCCAGGTAAGAGAGGTCAGAGAGGAGAGGGACTTCCCAAGAGAGAGAAACTGGGGAAGGAAGCCTTTGTTTGATGTGGCTTTTTGAATACACACACCCCAAAGAATAGATGTGCACAAGGTAACCACTTAGCTGACACTGATCTTCTCTTTTATCACATTTTATTTTTAAATTATATTTAGTCTTTTATTCTCTTAAATTTGTCTACTATTATTCTATTCCACATACTTGTTCACAAACAATGTTGGAACCCCTTAAAAGCAGGAATCATATCTTCAACCTCTCCAAAGTACTTTGTTGAACTCAGAATCATTGTGCAATAAAAATTGGTTGGTTTCATTAATAAGGAGGCAGCAGATGGCAGAAGTCTTGTAGTGGAACCTTAAACACTAACTAATCTCTTATCTACCTACGTTGAACATAAGTTGCTTGGGGGCTTAGATTTCACAGTATCTGAATAAACTTAAATATCTAATCTTCCACAATGCTGGAATTCTGGGTTTGTATACTTTATATAACTTAAGACAGATGTCAGTATGGATCTATTTGGGTTTAGAATTTTGAAAGTGTTGTCCTTCAACGTAATGGGGAAATTAAGGAATTGTGGGTCTAAATACTACATTAAGGAATAGAATGCTTATCAGTATTTAATCAAAATAAAAGACTTTAAACCCAAATCTTGCCTGAATAGGAAACTGGCTTGGGTGAAGAGAGAATGTTAATTTAGTTCTTGGGAGTTCAGCAAACCTTTTCCTAGCAATCTGTTCCAAACCATTCTTTGTTTTTTTTTCCACCTTTGAACAAGTTTACAGATTCTTACTCTCAGGACATGTTCTTTTCCATCTCACAAAGATTAGGACTGTGAATGTTATTTGTTTTTCTCTCCTATACTTCTGATTTTATTCATCCCCCCGTCTTTGAAAAAGGAGAAATTTACTCTCGGTTTATGACACCACTGCCCTTCCAGCCACTCAGTCTTCTCTGACTTCCTCAGGCTCTTGCAGTTCTGTCTCTGCCGCTGTCTCTTACCCGGACTGCATCCATGGTAACGCCCCGTTACCTTCTGCATGCCGCATGGCTGTGTCTTTCGAATCCTCTAACATGCCTTAGGCTTTCCATGGCTTAGAATGGCTTTAGTCCATTCCACACGGCACTACCAGAATAATTTGTGTTGAACACACAGATGACCAAGTTATTTTTCTGCTTAGAGATTTCAGCGGCTCCTTCATACATACAAAATCAAGCTCTAATCCTCAGTCCTTCCACGATGTAGCCCCAGACAATTTCCACCCCATTTGTTATTTTCTATTCCCATTTTACTCTTGTGGCTCATTTGGGCAACTTGTTCTTGAATGGATTCTGCTTATATTCCTTTCTTCTGGAGTGCTTCTGTATTTGTTTATCAGAGAGGCTCAGCACAAGTTCTGTTTTCATTTCAAAGCCCTTCAGAATTCATCTGTATTTCTATAGGATTTTGCTTGTAGTACTGTTTTGACATTGAGTACGTTTTGCTTTAATCCATTATTCTCTTAAGATGTTTCAAGTTAAAAGAAAGGCCAATGAAGTCTGAGAGATTTCGAGTACAAAGAGCTACCATCCCCACTGCTTTTGCCCCTGCGTCAGGCATAGCAGCATGTCAAAAGTGTAGGAAGGAAAGTAAGCTGCTTATTTTGGTTTATTCCAGTGTTTCCCAAACTTACATATTGTAGAAAAGATTTTTTTTCTTACAAAATGTGAATATCCAGTGCAAAATACTTTGGAAAAGTACCGCCTTAAACTAGACTTCCTGTAGGCATGTCCGCTGTACAGACGAAAATCCTTCGAAGGCAGCCAGTTGGCCGTGCTCGTTTTTCCTGCCTTAGCACCTAGTGAATACTTAATGTTAATGAAATCACTTGCAAAATTAAGAATTAATGTTCTTTTGGAGGCTTGAAGTATGAATATTATAAAGAAAAGCCGGTCTGCTGCACGTTGTAACTGGCACATACATAAATACTCAGTAAATGTTGAAGAATGCTGGATAAATGCTGAGTATCTTTAAAGGTGTGCAGTGAGGTATTTTTTTCTCAGTTCTTGAACTAATAGGATGTCTCTTTTCCTAGTTATTTGTGTGTGTGTTTGTGTGTGTGAGTGTGTGTTTAAACTCAAGGAAAACTGGGCAAAAGTAGCTGGTTTTTTAGGTTTTCTACCATCTTTAAATCTTTTACAGTGTTTGCTTTTATACATATGCTATAATTTAAGAAAACAGAATTAAGAAAAAAAATCCAGGCTTAGTTAAAAGTATGATGCTAGATAAATTGGTGATAGGCAGTGGTGATAGGAAATACACTATAAAACATGACATTTTAAAATAAAGATTTCTGTTGGACTTAAAATACCATTTAACCCACCAATGGAATCCACACACAACTTTTCATGTGTACACTGCATACATTAAGCTACACAGTCATGCAGAGTCTCTTAGCTAAGGAGGTAAAAGAACAGAATGGTTCAATCGTAGTAATTTTTGTTAAAACTAAAAAACTAAGAACTGCCACCACCATAACAAAAATCTCATTAGTAATAATGCTATGTTCATAGACCAGCCTTTGTTTTGAAAAATATTTTTTACTGAGTATGTCTGTGCAGGCATGTTATTATGCTCACACATAAACATTTATAAGCACAAATAACATAGGCATGAATATTCACAATATCCCGTCTTTTAGTTCTGCCATGAGTTACTTCCTGGAATCAGGAAGGTTTAGCTTAGTAGACAGAATGGAATTTAACCCTTTTTTCTATCTGCTCCTGAACAGAGTCCATTCAGTTTCTTCCCAGGATGGGAAGAATTTCATCTTCAGAAGAGTGATTTGCATTTCGTGGGAGAACCATTCTAATTGTTAAAACCAGAATTCTAAAACTCTTTTGAATTCTGTTTAAATTCCTTTCTCTCTCTCTCTCTTTTTTTCCTTTTAGGTTCCAACCAGGAATGGAGACGCCGTTGGATGTTTTGTCAAGGGCCGCATCTCTAGTGCATGCTGATGATGAAAAACGTAAGTTAGGCATCTATTTTGAGTGCTTTTTACTATGCGCTATAATAAAATTAGGAGTTTCACGGCACGATTTTGTGGCTATATGCTGTTCATTTTGGTTGTTTTCCTCAGAGATAACAGCTTGGCATCCTTATTTATATTTTCAAGTGCCAGAACATGTAAGTCTTTTAAATGTCATCTTTGATTGCTAGGGTTGAGCATTTAACTGCAGGAAACCTTTCCTTCTCAGCTTCCTTTAGTGGGGCCTGGAATGGACAAACTCCTTATGTCTCTATGAGTTTAGATAAGTATATGTTGGTTGATATTCTAATTGACTAGCAGAGAATGAGAGATGGAAGAAATCATCCAAGATCATTCCTGTCATTGGAAGTGTGCAGTACATATCATAATGGAAAACAGTTGTGAAAATTCCATTTGCATAGCTGAAGGAGCATTTTGGGAAAAACATTCACTAATGTGTTGGGAGAGGGGCAAAAGGAGAATGAACATTGACATCAGGAGATTGATTATTCCACAATACGTTAAAGTGACTTTCCTGCTCATCCTAAGGTATATTTGTTTTTAAATATTCTGTTCAAGTTTAAAATTACTTGCTAACAATATTTGCAAGAATGACTGTTTTATGTGGCAACAAAATTGAGTGTTTTTTCCCTAAGCACTAAAAGACTAATAATAAAAATATAAGGTTGAGTATGTATACATATAAGTTCTGGAAGATGAACTACTTTTTGGTTGAGTTCTTAATGACTTGGCAACTAGAAGTGCATGCCCTTAAAATGTAAGGTCTGCCTTTTTACTAGAGGTTAAGACTTTTAAGCCTCAGTTTCCTCATTAATAACAGGAAATAACAATACATACTTGAAAAGTATTTGTGAGGATTAAATAGGCTATTGTGTATCTAAAGCTTATTTTAGCTCTCAACTCCTAAGGACTGGGGACCGCCTTGCTGTATTCTCTTATGACTCCTTGTTGGGTCTCTAATAGGACTACTCGACTGCTTTCATAAGCAGTGTGCCTGCGTCTTCCTACCCTGACTACCATGCAAGATTATCTTTAGACTAGTGATTGGATGAGATAACCACTAAAGTTTTATTTAACCTCCTCTGTAATTTACATTTATTTAGCTTTTGATTGTTGGGAATCAGATATATGTACCCAATAGTGAGGTATAATTATTCCTTCCTAAGGAAGTTGAAGCTCGGGGATGTTAAGTGTCATTCCCAAGCACACTGAGCTAGTGAGGGGCAGCTCAGGTTGCAGGTTTTTATCAAAATAACAAATGCCTCTAAGATTGCAATAAATGTTCCTGACTTGAATAGCTAGTTGCAAACTTCGTTAAACATCAATACGGTTTAGAAGTTTTTATATAAGGTAGTATTTTGAATTTCTTTATTATAACACCCACCTATAATTAAAATTAGGAAAAGAAAATACTGTGAATGGAAAACAGAAGGAATGACCTCAGGGTGGCCCCTCATGCCCTGAGTGTAGGGATTTTCCTTTTTTCTGCTACCTTCTCAGGCTCTCTCTAGGAACCCAGCTTCAGGATCACACTGTTGGGTTGGAGGCCTGTGTAGCCTTTAGTTCAGTGAGCAACGATTGAATGCTTATGTGTGAGGGGCATATACAGATGGATGAGGGCGGTCCCTGCCTTCATGGTGCTTCTAAACTTATTGTGTTTAGACTTGTTGCCACTGTAAAATGTATAGAAGGGGTGACTGGGTCTACTTGGTGATGTAGATGCAGGGCCTCCTTGGAGCCTATAGTTTGGGAAAGCTGTTTTCATAGAAACAATGATACTGCCAAGGGACAGAGGAATCTTTATTTTCCTCCTGTGTTGAACACAGTCATTAGCGTTTTGCAGAGGAAGGATATACAGTTGGCTCTCTGTATCTGTGGGTTTTGCATCCCAGGATACAACCAACCATAGATCAAAAATATTTGAAAAGTTACATTGTTGCTGACATGTACTATGTAGTTAGGCCTTTCATTGTTGTGTCTTTACTGAACATGTACAGGCTTTTTTCCTTGTCATTCTCTAAACAAGGCAGTTTAACAACTGTTTACATAGCATTTACATTGTATTTACTTAGGTATTGTAAGTAATCTAGAGATAATTTAAAATGTATGAGAGGATGTGTGTAGGTTATTTGAAAATACTGTGCCATTTTACGTAAGGGACTTGAGCATCTTGGAATTTTGGTATTTAGCGGGACCTGGAACCAGTCCTGTGTGAGCATTGAGGGGCGACTGTATACATATAATAGGCTAGAATGACTACAGAGTAGACTTTATTTTGGAAGATCTTTTGGAAACTGGTGATTCCAGTTGGTTTAGGAATGGACTGATATAATTCTGGAATCCCTTTGTAATGGTTTTAGCTTCTTGGGATCATTTTTTGCATCTAAACAAGAGGGAAAAAGTCCAGAGATGTCTGTATTTAATTATTACTATGTAGACAACATTTTTGAGAAACTTTTTAAACTTTTTTTACTGTGGTGCTCTATGAACTGGTTACTCATAAGAGTATAGAACTCAAACACCAGGCATTCATTTTATTTTCTGTTACCTAGGAATGTAAGTGAAAATTCATGTAATTTATGGGCAAAGTTGAGCATTAAGTTCAGCCTTTCAAATAAGTTTCTTAAGACCTATTTAGGCTTGTTCAGCCTGATTCAGCTTTTCCTGTCCTAGATTAATTCTATTTTTGCTTTTGTTATAAGTTGCTCTTAAATTTAACATTCTCCTTAAAACATTAAAAAAAGTTCGTGTGTAATCTGATTTGGGTGTCTTATTCCAAACAGAAAAATGTTACTACTACTTGAGATCAGTTTCCCAACTCAGGTAGGTGACCTAAATGATGCTCTTTTCTTTTGCTCATGGAAAACCAAAAACTTAGGCATTTTTGAGGATCTTATTGTATTAGCGTTTTGAAGAGAGAAGTACCTTTTAGGACTTGAGTATATAATACCTGATAGCCTTAAGGCTTCATTATGTCTACTAGTGGAGAATAAAAGAAATATCTTAATAGTGCACTGTAGAGCTAAAGTCAATAGTGAAATGGTGGTTTTGTAGTAACACAATAGTCTCTTATCTGAACGGCCTAGCAGGAATACATTTACTTAACATAATCATTCCACTGCTCATGAGACATTGATTTAATCAGTGTCCAGGGTAATCCTGGAAGGTACTTAATGAAAATACAACACGAGATTGCCGGTTTTCCTTGTGCTTGAGGAATCCCTCCTTTCAGTGATCATTAATGCTGGTATTGGGAAAACCCCAACCTTTTTTCCAATTTTTACTTTGTAGTAGTCAAAATTGAACAAAATTTGAGGAAAGACGTTTATACACTGATGTTTACAACAATACCTTGGTGCATCTTTAACGTGATAATTAGTTTACAAATCTTTTACGTTGGGTACAAATTTTGTTCTTACATCTTCTGATTATAAGGTCCTCTTGTATCTGCTGACTTCGTCACTTAGATTAAAATAATTTTAAGGGAGGAGCACAAGAAAAAAAGTCTCTTGAAAATGTTGCTTACATGTTAATGATAATGATTATAGACACCTTGGGACTTTTTTCTGTTTTCGAGGATTTTGGTGAAGGGCATAGTACTGTTGAGCTGGTCTAATGAGTGTGCATGTGATCAGAAAAAGCTGGATTAGGTTGGTGTGAGTGACGGAGAGGGAACAGGAAGAGAAGACAGCTTTTGCAGGTGTTGTTGCATCTGCGCCTAGAAATTCACTAACTCCTTGTTTGGTGAAGATGTTTGAAAGCTGACTAATTGATGAAGCATAAATTATCATAATCCTTCTAAGTAAAGCGTTCCTGGGATTGCAAGCTTTTATGATAATGGGACTGGTGCCCAGATGTGTGAAATATTTTTGTTTCCTATCCAATGAATTTAAACATAATGATGAGGTACACTCACATACTGTTTTCTCCAATTGATTTCTTCTCTCCAAGATCATGTTGACTTTAGTCAGCCTCCACATCAATAAAGTAAACCAGTTGCTGTGTGCACGGGTTACAGTGATTTAGCTAGCACTTTCCTTTGAGCAAATCAGCTGGGCCTGATTTTATTATCTCTTTTCCTCTTTGCTCTTCCCTCTTCCCTCTTGGCATCTGATAGGCTGGCTTTCAAACATTGTTAACCGTGGTGCAGAGCTAAAAAAGCATTTATATTGTGACCCTTGTACTCATATATTGGCATAACTGATACAAAAGCTTCAGAAAATAATATTCTGATTTTGCACAGTGTAGTTTGATTTGCCTTTTTTATTCTTTGCTTTTTACTTATTCAAATAAAAGTTGGGTTGCGACTCATTAAATCGATTTTAGGATCCATTAATGAATTGGGAACTGTAGTTGAAAACATGATTTGATTTATATCTCCTTCATTGGATAAACTTATTTCTGGCTCCTCCATTTATGTACTGGGGAGACTTGACTAACATGTGGGTCATGAAAATAGAGTGAGCCAGGGTATTCAGACATGCTGGAATTATCGGTGACTGGACAGGAATGATGTCATCTTATTGTTCTCTTTCAAGAGCACTAGAGGACTTGGCACACCAATTATAAGCAAACATGACTACTCCATTAGAGGCAGCTCCTCTCTATTCTAAGCCTGTATTGTTCCTGATTTTTAGAGCCAGTACTCAAGAAAATGGTCATTCCTCTTTGGTTAAACCTATTTGACTCCCTCTTATTCCCTAAAGTGTTCTAGCTGCCCCATGTCTCCTTTGAGACTGCCTAGTAGACACTGATTGAGAGGACACCAATGTGATTCTTTGTAGCCTAAGTTTATGACTATAGCTTTTATCCTCTAGAATCCTAAACACCTGAGAGGGATGCCATGCATTTCCACGGTGACAGTGGCTCACTGTAGCAGAGATTCCCAAAGAGAGGAGGAGGGAGTATTTGTAAGCATTCTGAAAATGCCTTCCCAGGTGATTCTGATGTCAGGTCCCTTCTCCCAGATGACAGTCACTGGCTTAATAGTATTCCTAGAGAAGTTCTGGATCTGTATCTTTAAGAAGGAGGTGCTAGATCCTTCTGGTTATGAGATGCTGTAATTCTTTGGCTACCATATATCCTTTTAACAGATTTACTAGTTGTTTATATTTTGTCTCATTTATTATTCACTCTCTTTCTCCACACACACACACACACACACACACACACGATTCTTGAATAATGTTATTTCATTCAACATCATTTGTTATGGTGGTGAGAAGCTCTAGAAACTTAATTCCTGTTGATATCAATTAACCTATGGTAAAATTGGTTTCATTATACATTATTTTGCTGAATGTCACAGAACCTATCAATGATGTTAAGTGAGAACTTATGGTGTGTGTGTGTGTGTGTTTGCGTGTATAGATATAGATATAGATTATTTTTCCTGAAACATTTGATAGTAAATAGGCGGTATCATGACTCTTTACTTAATACTTAAATATGTGTTTCCTATGAATGAAAATATTCTCTTGTATAACCTCAATATGGTTATCTTCATTAAAATGTTTTATATATAAGGATGAAAGCGGGCATAAAATCTTTATGCTTATAGTTCTTTTACAACTTCATAAGCAGAATATGAATTTATAATTTATTGTAGCCAATAAAAGTTAGCTGTGATACAACAGATAATGATCTGTTACGACAAAACCCTGTTCCGCTGGTCTGTGGCACCTCCTGCCGCTGTGCTGTGTTCAATTCTTCTGTGTCATTGTGTCTGTACTGCCATGTGTCCTTTGACGCAATCTCCCCACCACTTTTATCTTGCACACGCTTATAAAATATTTTATTGTACAGATTATGGTGACGTAAGTTGGCTTTCTCAGTGCGAATGCCTCAGTTTCATATCATGTTTGTTTTTGTCTTTTTCTCATCACACCAAGAAAAAAAATGTAAACAGTCACTGAAATTATGTTTCGATGCTTGTTGATATACTAGGTGTGTGATTTACAATACGCTTCTGTCAGATTTTTGAAAAGTTCTCATTGAAATGACACAAGTAAAAATTCCTCACTGACCACTGTGCATTTTTGTTTATAGACCTCGGTTTAAGGATTATGTATTACCTCATCTCATTCTCACAGTAGCCCCATTTAATAGGTAGGTACTGTAATTAGTCCCATTTTATAGATAAGGAAACTGAAGCTTACAGTTTAAATAACTTGCCTAAGGGTATGGAACTGGTAGTGACTGTGCCAAGATTTGAACTCAAACAGCCTGACTTTGAAGTCTAAGCTCTTAATTTATCTGCTATCTACCTTCTCAGATAGAGGGCATTGAAGAGTTGACTGCTGATTAAAAAAAAATAAAGCAAAATAAAACAAAGCTGTATATACTATCTTTGTTAATAAGTCAACAGAGAGGTTTTCATTTGGAAAAGGTTTCCCAACCAGGGAAATAGCATTTCCAGAGCACTGAGTAGTAATAATCTGCCTAATGTTTAGGACAGGCAGTAGCACACATTCAGAATCTGCCGTGACTCTGCCTCCCATGTGTGTGGGTGGTTCAGATGCACACTGCCACAGAACTTCTCTTCATATGGAGCTTTTGTTTCCAGTAAATACTTCAGTTGACTCAGGATTTCCACTCCCATGATGAGCTGCTTCACAACGTGTATTGGATCCCTCATTGCCAAAGTGTTTAAGTAGAGATGAGATGACCACTGTCCAGAGGCATCGTAGAAGGGCATTGAGTGGGTGGGTGGCCAGACTTGACCTAAGACTCTTGACCTGAGACCCTAGACCTGTTCAAGGCAAGGATCCTGTTCCATACTCCTTTGCATTCCAAGCATGTACCATTTGGTATATATGATCAACATTTGATAAACATCTGTCTGTTGATAGTAGAGTAACTGCTGGAGTAAAAGGCTCATTTCTATGGAGTTAATTTTTTTAGCAGTAGCAAAATTTACTCCGTATAATTATCACTATTGTTACTAATGTACAAATCCAAAGGAGTACTGTATTCCACGTGATAATTCTTCATAGTTTGCAAAACATTTTATTTGGTGGTTGTGTCAAGAATCCTTGCAGTAGGCCGAGTGGGGGGCGACAGGGGAAAAAAATTAAGCTTGAAGAAGTTGGATGCCTGATTCAAGGTTAAAGTGTTTAAAAAAACCAAAAAGCTTGAGGTGCTTTCCCCCTTCAGTACCCTCGTGTGCAATCACATGCTACGATCATCAGAAGAGAAATTCATAAATGAGTGTCATCTGTTGCTGGACGGTGTAGTCTTCCAGAGTAGGAAATCACAGTGACTTGGGGAGTTATCTTCTCCGACTCTGTATTCCCAAGCCTCCTTTTGATGTTCAAAACAAGGACTGAATTTACTGCCTTTTCTAAAGGTTGGAGACACTATTAATATGTTTTGTGTTTTCAATTATTTCCCTTTTGTGAGCAGTGGCATTGAAATATCTCCCAGCAGTCTATTTTACTTTAAAAAGCTTCATTAAACAGAAAACATAAGGTAGGATAGTATTATGTCTTATTTAAGATACTCTGTAGGTCTGGTCAGCTGCTTTAATCAAAGTTTGCCTCCCAGGGTAGGCACCTGGCATTTATTGAGAAAGCTTCCCTCCAGAGACAGCTACTACAAATGTCAGTGCTATTTTTGTAGTTTTATATCAGATCAAATTAGCATAATAAATGTTAGAAATGGATCTCCACTAGTGATAATAATGGCTTGTTAATTAGCATAATGGATATTGAAATAGTCTTTCACCAAATAGCTCTTTAGATACTTGATGGTCTATTCTATTTCCCTTAAATGAATATTCATTTCTCAATCTTTAGAAATCCATGCTTTACTTTAATACAGATAAAAATGCTATGAGCTATTTTAATGTCGTTTGCACTTCAGTTTAAAATATCAGAGTGAAGAATCCTTGCATGAAGTACTCCTTTTTTTTTTTTTTTTTTTTTTGATACATATCTTCCCGCATGTCCCCTTTGCCTCCCAGCATGGTCTTCCCTCCCTGTTCTCTCTTCCCCTGTCTGCATCCTAAGAATCACTCTTCTTATCAGTGTCTCATCTAAACATCCCCAGTACAAGCAAACATTCTTTGTTGGATATGCCTTCTGAACTCATCATGTGAAGTCACTGTCTTCTCCACCCAGATGGCCTGTCAGTGGCCCTCCTTTAAGATGGTATGTTCAGACCTAAACAATGATTTCTGTATGTGATCAGATTTAGTATAGTGTACCTAGGACTAGCACTAGTTTTAATTTTGTCCAAGAGTTCTTGGGAGTGAAGGGTCAGAAGAGGGTAGGGCAGACTGGTGACAAGTGCCAGAAGCAGCCAAGTGTGAGACGAGGGAACAAGGGGAACTGGAGAACAGAAGGCCTCTACTCCTTTTCACGGAGCAGCTGCCACCAGCCTCCTGGCCACTGTTGCGTCAGAGCTGGCTCATGAGAGGCAACCTCGCAGGTCTCTTCCCAACTCTGGACTTCATGTTGAGAACTTGAGATCAATCACTGTGGGAGATTTATAATATGGCAAGAGCTGCAGATCAGGGCTTTTTGGTTTTTCCTCCCGGGACAGAGCCAGTTGTTACCATTTACCGGCACGTGTTGCTTTATTGTGCTTCACTTTATTGCACTTCACGTTGAAGGCAAAGCTGTCCCACGAGTGAGAAGATGGTGACTTGCTTCGTTGTGGTCTCGAACTGGACCCACAATATCTTCAAGGTTTGCCTGTACCCTGTCACAGGCTCCCACTGACCATTTTTACATGGGAATGTGGGGCTGAATTTGTCAGATATTCTAATTGTTCAAGCAAATTTAAACCCGGATTTTCATGTAAAATTTGTAGGTTTTAAAAATTTTGTGTGAGCCAAACAGTGGATCCTTTGCCAGATTGGACTTTTAAATATGATCAAGTATGTGCTTTCCGGTCTAGTCTCAATACTTCTAATACGTACTACAATAACAGTAGTTTTTTTATTTTTTAAGCAACCTATATCAGCTTCTCTCCCCTCCCCCATTATAGCTGTGAATTACGGTAGCAATTTTGTAAGAGCTAATAAAAATGATATTTAAAATTACACTACCTCCTAGTTCTGATCATTATCTTAATGTAGAAATTAATTTGCATATGTATTTTTTCTTCCCATTTAGATTTTCTGTTAAAAGACAGAGGCCACATCTTTTCTTCTTTTTGCTTTCTTAAAGATCTTTGTACTTGTTGACTTGACATTTGACATGGATATAATTTGTACAGCAAGCATTCGAGGTTTACACTTTCAGAGAAATTGAATCTAGTTTGAAAAAATCGAACTGTTACATCCTTAGTGGCTTTAGGTTTATTTTAACTGCCTTTTTATTGAATCACACTCTTCATTCCTTATAAATTAAATGAATAAATCTTTCCATTTGAAATCTGGGGAAATTTTCTCTAGAACTGCCTTTCTCATCAGACTTTACACGTATATGCTTTTTTTCCCTGTGAAAAATGCTGTTTTAATGTCACTTTTTTTTTTCATGGAACTTACTTTGCTCAACTGGACTATAGTCACTTTTTTAAAGAACTTGATGGGAGAAATCTGTTTTGTACTAATAAGCAAGGGTTGAGAAGAGTGAACTTTCTATTTTCTTAGCAAAGTGCTAATTTAGGGTGCTTTGAATAAAACAGTTTAAATTGCAAAGGAATATTTTATTTAGTAATTCAGGAGGACAAATTGGAATTTTGGATTAAAATGGCAGCTGGAACACATACACATGTAGCTCCTCTCTTACCAAAAATCCTTTAACAAAAAAGACATTTGAAAGAATCTGTAACACTGCTGGAAAACCAGAGAAGGAGCCTACCTTCAGTAGACTGAAAGTTAGGAAGAATTCTTGGAAAACTGAAAACAGATGGGATTAGATTGACAAAAAGAAAACAAACAAACAAAAAAAAACAAAAATAAAAGAGCATAACCCAAAACACAGGTGCAAAAGAAAACAGAATTAAAAGCAGAGCTTAGAGTGACTAACAACTGTCTACAGGAAGGAGCCCTAGAGCAAAATTCAGGAAATTAAAGTCTTCCATTTATAACAATGCCCCCCTGGCTAAGAACTAAGAACTATATCCTCAAGAAAGTGAACATCCTGTCTTAGGAGCATTCCTCAGGTAGGTTTATAAATCTGAGAGAAAAGCAGAGTAGAACATGATTACATGCCTTCTCCTTCCACCCCCAAACAAGAAAGGGTTTGGGGGAGGCAATGTATGCCTTCCTGTGGGCACTATCTACTAAAGTCCTTTATCACTGGAAGACTTTCTTATTTTGGCATGTTTGTATATTTTTCTCCCAGCTTGCCTTCCTGCTTGCTCCTGCTCATATACCCCAAAGTAAAGCCCATCATTGGATACCTCTTGTAGTCTTACATAGAGCCTGTATTTGACCCTCCCTCAAAAAGAGTCTTAATACTAGAGAGGAAGAATGCATTAGTTAACCTTGTCGATTGACCCAGTCTTTTATTCTTAAGTATGAATGAATATAAAAAAATTACTAGACCATCGAGGAAAATATAGGATGAAAGAAAAGACCCAGCATAAGCAGAATTTGGGGAATATAGAAGCTAAAAACATGTTAGCTCATATCTTCGAAGAAATTTGAGATAGCGAATATGTTAAATAAAAGTAGCCTACTATGAAAAAAGATCATTTAAACAACTAAGTTCATGGAAATTTAAAATATTGTCAAACAAAAGATTAAATAGGTCAGCTTGAGAATTGAATAGGTAGGATTAAAGACAAAAATGAGTGATCTGGAAGATTGTTAACAAAACTTTGCAAATATTACAGGGAAATTAGGAGGTAATACAAATCAACCCCAGGATCTTAAGCATTCATAATTAGATAGAAATTTGGGATGAAGGCAAAGAAGTACTGAGAAGATCATTTATTGGAAAAATAGGAAACAAGTGAGCCAAATGAACAACCAAAAATAATAATAAAAACAAACTGAAAGTAGAAAGAAAATCAATCCTTTGCTTTATCTTTATATAATAGACCTCCCCGCCCCTCCGCCACCCCCGACTTTAGCCACAGGGAATATGTCCCAAGACTCCTAGTGGACATTTGAAACCAAAGATAGTACCAAACACTGTATTATGTTTTCCCTATATATACATACCTCTAATAAAGTTTAATTTATAAATTAGATACAGTAAGGGATTAACAACTAAAAGAATAGAAGTTATAACAATATACTGTAATAAAAGTTAGGTAAACGGCTTTGAGACCATTATTAAGTCAAACAAGGGTTACTTGATTTGATAACCAAGGTGGCTACTAAGGGACTGACCGGTGGATATCATATATGATGCGAATATGCTGGAAAAAGGGATGATTTATGTTCTAGGAGGAATGGAGCAAGATTTTATGCTATTTAGAATGGTTTGCAATTTAAAACTTAGGCATTGTTTATTTCTGGAATTTTCTATTTAATATTTACGACTGGGAACTGAAACCACAGAAAGCAAAACCGCAGATAAGGGGTGCAGGGACTATTGTAAATGAAAATGACAAGTACACCTAAATGCTAAAACCAAAATAACAGTTTCTAAAAAACAGACCAGTAGAATACACAAACCTTAGGTGAATTCGATTAAGGAAGAAAGAAAATATGCAGTTTACAGGACATTAGAAATGACAAAAGGTACATTATTGGGAGTAAAGATAAGAATAATATACAAATATGTACACATATAAAAAGTTTGAAAAGTGGATAAAATGGATGATTTTATTTGGCCACGAAGAGGTAGAAAATCTGAGTTGGCCAATAATTATAGGAAAAATTGATAAGATAATCAAGAGATATGAGACCCAAATGATTTTATAGGTGAATTACCAAATCTACAAGAAACACATTTCCTTATAAGACTATCTTAGTATATATAGCACTTTCTAATTCCTCCTATAAGGGTAATATAACCATGATAAAAAACTGGTCAAGGAAAGTACAAATTGTATGTATATATTATAAATTGGTTTCACTTATAATGCAGATATGAAAACCCTGTTAAATATTTAAAAATAAATCAGTCTAGCAGTGTATTAAAAGAGTAGCATATTTCATATCCAAGCAAGTTGTTTGTATCACAAAAATGTAAGGATGGTTCAATAATAGGAACTCTTATAATTATATTTAATAGATTAAAAGAAGAAAAATCCATATAATATTCATGATAGAAGCCTAAAAATATGTTTTCAAATTCAGCATCTATTCATGATAAAAGCTGTTAGTACGATAGGAATTAAAAGAAACTTTTTAAAATTGATAAAAGTTATCTGCTAGAAACTTATGGAAATGTTTAATGGTAATACAGTTTATGTCAAGAGCAAGACACTTTGGATAGCATTAAACATGAGATTCTAGCTATTAAATTTTTAAAAAACTGTAAAAACTAAAGAGATAGGCAAAACTATACTTTTCAATTGTTTATAATCTACCAGAAAATCATAACCATAAATAAGGAGAAAAAACTACTATGACTAATAAGAGACTTAAATAGGGTGGCTAGTTAGAAGAATAGCATTTAAAAAAATTGATATTATCTTTTTTTACTTGCAGTGATCAGTTAGGAATTATCTCTAAAAAAAAAAAATCAGTCATAAATCAACCATAGATAATATGGTGTATAGTATGAGGCAAGAAAATACCTAACAAACATGTAAAATGTATAAATAAATTATAAAACTAATGACATAAAGATCTGAGTAAAAGGATATACAAACCATAATTCTGAGTAGGGAGATTCAGGCAAGGATGTCAAGTTACATTGTATCTAGAGATTCAATGTAATCCTAACCAGTATATCAGAAATAATTGTTAGTCGATAAGCTGATTTCTAAAGTTCAAAATATTTGAAAAATAAAGGGCAGGGAAGGAAGGGTCTTGCTATATCAGGCATTAAAGAACACTCTAAATTTATTACTATTAAGTAAAATGGGATAATGTTGGCAAGAAGATAACTATAGCAGTATTTCCTAAACATTTTAAAACCACAATTCATAGTAACAAGCATTTTACAATCTAAGTATATATACATATATATCAAACAGTTTTTACAGGGTAATACTTTATCAGAAGTCTATTTTATATTCTACATCATTAAAAGAACAGCAACAGTGAAGGGTATGACCCATTAAACTGATTTTAGGAACCACTAATGGGGGGAAACTTGCTTGCAGTTTGTAAAACCCCAAGCTAGAATAATTGAAACAGAGTAAAGTTCAGAAGTACACACAACACACATTTAATATATCATAAAGGCAAAAATTTAAATCCATGGGAAAAGAACGAATTGTTTTTTTTTTAAAAAAAAAGGTTAGACAGTGGCTAATCATTTGGAAGAAAGTTAAGTTAAGAAGGTTTCTTGCCTTATACTATACACTCAAATAAATTTCAGATTGGTTAAAGAATTTATATATACGTAGGCCTTCAAAATCAATTGTGATGGAACTATAATGTTTATAACCCAACATCCAGTCACCAAAGGAGAGCTCAAACACTGCTAGATTCAGTTTAAATCAACAAATGTGTATTGCCCACCCATTTTGAACAATGTGCTAGGTTCTACAAGCTTACAGTCTTCAAGTGTAATGAGACAATTATATAAATAACCATGACACACTGGAGAGTGTGTTGGTCACCATGAGACATTTCCAAAGGACTATGAAGATTCCGAGGAGAAAGAGACCGTTTGGTGGAGAGAGAGCAAGAAAAGATTCATGGACAAGGTAGAAATAGAAGTGAGGGGTAGGAATGGAGAATGATGCCATGTTTCTTCCCAATAGTGGGAACAGCATGAACAAAGATGTGAAGACAAGCTTGGTGCATGGTATTTCTGGGGATTGATTGTCCTGTTGGCCGAAGGAAAATGGATATAAAAGTGTGGAGCCTTAAGAGTTTAGGATAGAGGGGTGTAGGGGCATATCATGAGCGCTAGTGTGAGGAAATTCTGGTTGGTTCAGTAGGCAATGAAGAACCGTTAATGGATTTTAAGTAGGGGAATGATGTGATGTGGACCCCTGCCAAACAAAACAAAATACACTGATTTTGTAGCAGTTAAGAATATAAAATTATGTCTATGGCCATGCCACCCTGAATGTGCCCGATCTAGTCTGATCACAGAAGCTAAGCAGGGTCGAGCCTGGTTAGTACTTGGATGGGAGGCCACCATAGAATACCAGGTGCTGTAGGCGTTTAAAAAGAAAAGAATATAAAATTATTTAATTACGAGATCTGACACTATAAAAAATATTAAGTTAGTAGGAATTATTATTAGAAAACCAGTCATCCTTTAAAAGAAACTACCTTATAAAGATTTTTGTATTTCAAAATCATTTAGATAAGCCAAATTAAGATCAATGAACAATAAAATAAAAAAAATGTGAGGGTCTGTAGCTCCTGGGCTTTGTGACAAAGAGCCCTACGAAAGAAATTTGATCTAGACTAGTTCTAATATAATTCTTCCTCCAGTGAAAGCAGCGAGAGGATTTACAAGCTTACATTCAAAATATTATTGAGAAAATATTATTGAGGGCCAGATTTGTATAGAGAACTATGCTAATTTTTGAACAGAACATATTAAAATGTATAAGATGTAACTCTTAATATCTAGCAAGAGGTAGACTTTAATAAGCAATTGTATTAGTTTTCGATTGCTCCTGTAACAATTACCACCAACAGTGGCTCAAAACAACATTCATTTATTTTATTGTTCCATTGATCTTGATTTGGCTTCTGTAAATGTTCCTGAACTTAGCAATTTTGTTTTGACTGTGGTACTTTAGGTCTGCTTTTCTCCATTATTTTCCTTCTGTCTGAACTTTAGAGGAATTTCAGAGATAAATTACAAGGAGCTACTTTACCTTGGCATTAGTACATCGTCTTTTCTTAATCTTTCTGTATTGAATTTTAAGCTCTTATTTTTTTTCCTAAAAATGGGTCATTCTGGTCAACCAAAGAGGTAGATAATTCAGTTTGAGGGCAGGCCCTAATTGCTTGTGTTACAACACCTCACTTTTTTTCTCTCTCGTGTAAATATAAACTTTATAAGCAAAGGAAAGCTTTATTAATATTTGTATCATAACTGTGTTCCACAGCAGCATTTTAACTAAAGGGAAATTATTCTTGAGATTTGCTAAAAATCCAGCTGTCCTGATTGTAGAAGAGTAGATGTTTATTTATTTTTCAAGAGTACAGAATTAAAATATAAAGGAATTATCCTTGAATGAAGTATGTGCATAAGAACATAGAAAGTTTGTCAGATTTTTTTTTCTTCTGTGGATTTGGTTATTTTTCATAGTATTGAACTTGAATTTAAGTTGAGATTTATGAAGTCTTATGATTTGATATTTACATGTTGTGTGTGTGGCACAAGTAAGTTAATGTCCTTGTATTAATAGCATAGGGAATAGAATGGTTAAAGCTTATCAATTGGAAGATAATCAGTTGAGGGCGAATGCATGTACACTTTAACATGTTTTTTAGAAGTGAGTAAATTAATTGTTTACATTGTGAAGGGGAGGGAAGGGCTTTAAAAAATTTGGTTTTCCATCTAATTTTAATATTAATATTTAATCTTGGCTATTGTTGAACTTCAGAATTTGCACCACCATAATGTCATGGGTAGGGATTCTCAACCCTCTGAACTTTGACTGTGGAGAGTGGGATGGGATATTTCTATAGTAAGAATGAAAGTAGGTCTTTCTTTTGTTAGAGTTGCTTGTAATATTTGTGTGCTGTGCTGTTTTCTAGTGAGGCCAGTGAACTACTGAATATTTTACAGCAGAATGTTGTAAAGTACCAAAGGCTGGTTTTCGCATTTGATGTATGTTATCTTACTGAAATAATTGATACACAAAAATTTTATGTAAGGTTTTATAGTGGATGCTGCACCTTCCAGCTGAAGGGAGCCTGGTCTTCCAGGGTCACACCCCTTCCTGGGTGCAGCCTGCATGAGATGACTGGTGGATGAAGAGGTATATAAGTTCAGCCTACCCTCTTGCCCTGTGAAGGTCAACCCCTTTCAGAGGTTGCTGTGGGGTAGGTTGTGACCTGTTAAGACTACTTCATAGCCTACCTGCTCCATCATCTTCTGTCTCCTTTCCTTCCCCCACAAGGATGATCCTGAGAGCACTTGCCTACAAACTTCCTGCACACTATTTCCATCTGAGCTTTCCAGGGAATCATTTTGCAGAATACTTCTACTTCACTTTGAGGACTTCTGTGTAAACAGATGCTAATTTAGGATAACAGAGATGGATAGGATCTTGATTATCTTCTTGCTTGATCTTCCCTCTAATGCAGAGGTTCCCTCTAAATTATTATTTAGATTAGACTCTCATCTTCTGCTGGAATGTAAGGAATGGAGAGTTTTCTTCATTGCACCATGAGTTGTTAAACACTTTGAGGAGTTACAACAGTTTTATTATTGAGTGGAATCTTCATTCATGTAACTTTCACTCTTTGGACACACTTCTATTCTCACCTACTCAGAGTGTCTCTTCTAATCCTTGGAATTGTGCCAATTTCCATTCTTGGGACATTTGAAGACAGTTATATTTCCCTTAACTATTCTCTGATCCTGTTGTAATGCCTCCTTTTCTCACCTATTTATTACATGATGGGCTTGCTTTTTTTCCTGCCAGCTTTATTGAGGTATAATTGACAAATAAAGATTGTATATAATTAAGGTATACAATGTGATGGTTTGATATATGTGAATATTGTGAAATGATAATCACAGTAAAGTTAATTAACACATCTATCACCACATAATTTTGTGTGTTTTTTTTTTTTTTGGTCAAGAGAACACAAGATCTATTCTGTTAGCACACATCAAGTATACCTGTATAGTATTATTTATTAACTTTTGACACCCTTGTCTCTACACATTTTGATCTCCCAGAGTATCTTTTTATAGTACTTTAAGCAAAATAATTTTAAAGTTTTTAATGGAATATTATTTCTCTTGGCATGAATTTGGTAGTGTTTTGGGATATTTGATTATCAAACTACTGTAGAAGACAGCACATGGTTGTAATAATAAGGAATACCTAGAAATGAGACGGCTTCTTTTCGGAACATTCCTTTGCTCTGATTTTTTAAATAGTGAATATACTTTAAAATTTGTTTCGTGAAAAATTTCCAGCATAAATAAGTAGAGAGAACTTTATAATGGGTGCTCTTTTACCCTTCAGCTGGATTAAGTGATGTGTTGAGGGTTCCAGCTAAACAAAATCCAGTTTAAAAATAAAGGAGCATTGTGACTAGGAACAGCATTGCTGCTGAAAAATAATTAGTATGTAGGTCAGAATTAATGCCGTGTTATCTTTGGAGTGAAAAATACCATGATATTAAGAATTGAGCTATGGGTCAGAGGCAGTTTATTTGGTTTAAATCTTTAGGGATTCTATTTTTGAGAACCGAGATCTAAAAACAATGGTTTCCACTGAAGCTGGCCCATGGAATTAGTAATTTAAATTGTAAAACAATATGATTGCAACATTAAATGAAAAAAAAAAACCCAACAAAAAACGATTACCTGTGTGTTTTCCTTTTTGTTCACATAATCTGTTCATTATAGCACTTTTGAAAATTTGCAGTATGCTTTTTAAAAAGTAACAAGTGATATTTATGCTTTTACTGATGGGACTACAAATTAGCAGACTGTTAATACTTATTAACCCAGTAATTTTTTTAGGAATTTATCCTAAGAAAATAATCTCAGATTTGCAATGATGTTTATTGTGGCATCATAAAATATTGAAAACAACTTAAATATTTAACAATAAAACACATTTGATATGACACTAATTCTGCCAAAAATGTGTGTCTTAGAGGAGAATACAAATATTAATTTTAGCTGTGGTTATCTCTTAGTGGTAGGAATATGAGTGATTTTTATTGGATTTCATATTTTTTCTTTATTTTCAAAAAAAATAAATGAATGGATTAAATATAAAATTATCAAACTTTTACCTATTTCACAGTGCTCTATGGAGTTGATGATATACCCAAAATTACTAAATAATCATTTCCCCTTTTATTTAATGGGTTGCTTCTAAGCAGTTATTGTAAATAGTAACTGTTATCTTGCTTCATGGCATTTTTCTTCTCTTTAGTTATCTCCTAGTTCTAGGAAGATTACTAGGTGAAAAAATATAAATTCTTAAATGTTTTTTATACCAATTTACTGTTACACAAAAGAGTTACATTTGCCTCAGTTTCATCTATATTGAATATTGGCCTTTTTTTTTCTTTAAAGTTTGGTTCCGTAGAGAAAGTGTTACACTTTAGTGCCATGTTCCTTTGTATTTCTTTGATTATTAACTGGATGATTAGCCCACAGGTGTTTTAAAATTTAAAAACAAAATTTTCTGCAGCTTTATCGAAATATAATAGACATTAAAATTGCTTTTTAATTGCACAAATCTGTGGAGATTTTGAACTGCTCGTAGCCCCCCATCTGTCCAGACGGTTGCGCACCGGGTCTAGGACACACACGTGCCACCCTGGGACTGCTCTTCGCTTTCGTCTGCAGATTCCTTCACCTTTCTCCTGTGTCCTGTGTCTCGTGTGTTTCTCTTTCCAGATATGTACTCATTTTGGAAGAGCATGCGGAAGATAAGTGTTTTTGAGATATTGCAGAAAACGCCTTTATTCTACATTCCCATTTGATGGATAATTTAACTGGTTGTAGAATTCTCAGTTGAAATTTTCCTCCAGAATTTTGGAGGCAAGCTCCATTGCCTTCTGGCATTGTCTTACTGTGAGGAAATCTGAAGCTATTTTGGTTTCTTATGTGTTGACATATGACCAGTTTTTTTCTGTCTAGAAACTTTTTGAATTATCTTTTTGTCCACAGTGTTCCGAATTTTCATAGTGCTGTGACTCGTGGATTTCTTTTGATCCATTCTATTGGAGGCTCAGTAAGCCCTTTTTATCTGGAAACTCATCCCTGGGAAAATTTCTTAAATACTTTTAATGGTACTTTTAATGGTAGTTTTTCTTTTTTTCTCCTTCTGGCAATTTTATTTTTCAGATGTTGGACCTTCTGGACTGGCCTTTTAATTTTTTCATCTTTCTCTTCCTTTTTTGCTTCTTGACTTTTTGTTCTTTCTGAAAGATTTGCTCAACTTCATTTTCCAGTTCTATTAATTATTTTTCATACTTCTGTTGTCTTGTTTTGAATTTTCTAGAGCTCTCTTTAAAAATCATACCCTCTTTCATGGATGCTATCTTTCTCTGCGGCAATTGACATTTTAAAAAGTTTTTCTTCTTGCATAGCTTTTGTGTCCTTGGGTGGGTTTTTTTGGTTTGATTTGGTTTCTGTCTTCCATGTTAATAGCTTTCCTCAAATATCTGGTTGTCTGCTCAAGATTACGTCAGGGCAGAAATTACTGAGTTTAATAAAAGGCTTGTACTCTGACCCCAATGTAGGATGATGTTTGAAGGCTGTCTTTTGGGGGGGATCCTGCAGTATCAGTATCATGGCTCCTTCATGTTGAGCCGGTCAGGTTTCTCAGAGCTCCTGGAGTTCACAGTCTGTCAGTTCACAGTCAGACTGGGAGCCAAGAAGAGGATGTGTAATCAGTCTACCATCTTAGCTTGGCTAAGTGCTTAAAGTTGCACAAAGCTGTGAAGTTTAATTTTTAACCCCATTGTTATTCCCTTACCTTGCATTTTAAGAAACAGCTTTTATCGACATATTCAGATGGATATACCATACAATCAATTTAGAGTGTGCAGTTCAGTGGTAGTTAGTATGATAACGAGTAGTATATTTGCAGTGTTCTGTAGCCTGCATTTTTTTCTTTTATTGAACTATATTTGATATATAACATTGTAAATTTAAAGTGTGCAACGTGTTGATTTGACACAGTTCTATATTGTAAAATGATTTGCCATCCTAGCAATAGTTAGCATCTTTATTACATAGTTATAATTTCCTTTTTTGTGGGGGGAATAATTTAGGTCTAGTATCTTAAAAGGTATGATAATTACAATACAATGTTGTTATATATATTCACTATGCTGTACATTAGATCTCTATGACTTGTTTAGTAGTCGCAAATTTGTATCTTTAAACAGCATCTCTTCTCTTCCAGCACCCCCTAGCTCCTGGTAATCTCCATTTTCCTTTTTTTTTTTTTTTTATGAGTTATACTTTTTTAGATTACACATATAAATGAAACTTGAATTTCTTAAATTTCATATGTAAGTGAAACCTACATTTCTTTTTACAGCACTTATTACTTTACTTCCTGATATTGTATTATGTATTTGTGCATCATCTCTCTCCATCACTGGAATGTAAGTCCTGTGAGGGCTGGGAATTTGTCTTGTTCACTGCTGAAGCCACAGCATCTAGAACAGGGCCTGGTCTATGTTAGGCTTCCAACCAGTGTTTGTTTAACACGTGTTTTACTTGGAACGCTATTTGGGCTTCCGTTCCTTTCTAAACCAAACCCTCACCTGTTGTACATGATTGTGAATCTGCTTGTTGAAGTAGAAAAACATTGAGGCAAGGATAGAGTTTGGACTAAAAAATAATGTTTCAGAGACCTGACATTTAGCCCCTGCTCAGGCAAAAACTGTTATTTATTTAACCTTTTCATAGTCCAATTTTCTTGGTGTGACTAATACCTGCTTCAAATGAAGTTCCTGTGAGATGCTCTTGTGAGAGAAAGTACTATAAAAAGTACACAATGCTGTTGTAACACAGGGCCTTTAAAAATCAGGAATAAACTTGTTAGCTTATTTTCAAGCCCTTAGCTTTTGAAAAGTGGAGTTATTAATGATAATAGAACTAGCCTTGAGGCAATTGGAATAAGTAATGTATGCACTGAGTTCATGAATAAAAGCAGAGTCTCTTCTGTGGTGCTATCTTTGGGTGTTAGGGTTGGTGATAGAGGGAATATTGTGGTCTAGGAAGGTGTTAATATAATATTTGTAGAAAATATTATGTTTAAGTTCTGGGTGTCTTTTTTAAAAAACTCTTAAGTACCTAAATTTGGTTAACTAGTGACCACTAGCCAAGGAAACAGTGCCATGTTTTTGATAACCTGCGGCAATATTATTTGTTTTCATCCTTTGGTTAGTTCAGGTGTATTTGCAAATGTGCTCTTTTAAAAAAGCGGGATATAGGTAAATAGGATTCCAAGATTCCTTCTTTCCAAACTAATAATAATTATTTGGAATTGAACTTCCCATTTAGTTATACTTACTGATAAATATTTGTGAGGACGTGAAGAACCGAGAACCTCAGGGCAGGAATTGGCCCCCAGCTTGGTATTTTTCAGGCCTCTGAAGATAGTGGAGTTGGTTACTAATGCCTAAAACTTACTCATTCTTGCCCATCCCAACCTTTTCCCATCTCCCCCAAAGTTTTTTCTTTTTACCTCGGTCGAACCTCAAGTCATGTTCTCTGTCAGTGATCCATGCAAAGCCCAGCTCTAATTGATTGATTTATCCCCGTTTTCCATCCCAGCCCCTGAGCTGCCATCCCATGTGTTTAACGTACATATCTGTGTGCTGCAACTTTCTTTTTCCCTTTTCTCTTTTGAGCCATTCATTCCACAGCTAGGCGTTGATCGACCGTTCTGTGCTTGGCACTCTTCTAGGCACTGGGACACAGAAGTAAACAGTCCAGAAACCCTGCCCGCATGGAATTACATGGAGCTGTAAGCTCTCCAATCTGAGATGCTTCTATTAATTGCCTCTAATATAAAATAAATGTATATAATGAAATAATCCATGAATATCTTGACTAAAGTTCAGTGGTCTTTGTTCATATTTTAAGACGTTAATAGCACTTTAAATTTTTCTGAGGAATTAAGCTTTAATCGTTTTGTTTAGGAATGATCTTTCATTGTTTTTCTTTTGCTCTGATTGGGTCAATGGCACTCAATAAAAAAGGATTCTTCCTTTACTGAATAGCAAAGGTTTGCTATGAAACCTGGCCTGGTGAAATAGATGGAGAATTTGCTGTTTTAAATTCAGTTCCATGAGTAACCAGCCTAAGAATTCGGTGTGATTATCTGCCCTTTCTTTTTCAATTAAGATAAAGAGTTCAGCATTCTCTTTTTTTCCTTTTATAGATGTTTTTATTGGTAACTTCTTTGGTAAATGTTTATCATTGGCTGCCTCTGATCCTCTGTAGATTATTAGAAAATGTGCGAATGAAGCCAGGTTTCAATAGCAGTGTGGCTTTGAGCATGTCACTTAACCTGTCTGGGTTTCATTTCTCACACATAAAGTAAAAGGGCTCGGGAAAACTGTTCAGAAGTCTCTTGCTATGCTAAAAATTTTAACAAAGTCTTAGGAAGGGAATGAATGAAGATAGAGCTCAGGGTGTATGTGTCATTACCTTGCAGATGTTTCACGGGTGATGTTTGCACAGGTTTTGACTTAGAAACCTGAGTCTGTGCTGAAAGACTCACTGGGATTGTGAAGAATTTGTCAAGGACGTTGCTCCAGGGAGAGTGAATGAGAATGAAGATGTTTTTCAGCATAAGAAAATAATAGGTTAGTAGAATTTACAACAGGAAGGATAAAAAAAAAAAAAACACTAAATAGAAGCATATGCTTTCTTTTCCAGCTATTTTAATACTGAGAGAACAGTCTTAGAAAATGAAGTTATTGCCTGAGTGGCTGAAAGATCTTTGTATCCTGAATTTGTTTGAAGTTGACCTTCTGTACTTTAATTCTAGTTTTGTGGTTAAATAGCCAATGTTTTCGCTTTGCCAAGCATAATTGCCCTCTCAATGGGACGATGATTTGAAGTAACCACAAACTTTCAGAAAGTACAGAAATTCTTGTTGGTTTCCTAATTCCATAACTCAGCTGCATGATAAGGTGTGCCTTCAGGAATCTTAAGGAATTGAGAGAAATCGGCAAAGATAGGTAAAAGGGTATAAACTTTCAGCTGTAAGATGAATAAGGTCTGAGGATTTAATGTATAATATGGCGACTACAGTTGATAACACGGTATTGTATAATTGAAATTTGCTAAGTGATTAGGACTTAAGTGTTCCTACCAACAAACAAATAAATCAATATGCCAGGTGTTATATGTTTTAATTAGTTAATTAAATAGGTGGAATCCTTTCAAAATGTATACATATATTAAATCATCATGATGTACACTTTAACTATCTTATGATTTCACATCAATCAACAAAACTGAAATTTTTAAAAAATTAAAGCAAACGAATTTAGAAAAGTTGCCAGGAAAAAGTCTTGCTTTGTAGGAGATGAGCAAATGGCAAAAGGGATTTAATTTACCTGGCAAGCAAGTAGAGCTTTGGCAGTTTTGTATATAATTTTATGTCAGGGTAGAACAGAAAGTGAAAATTGAAACAAAGGTTAATAAATATAAAATCAGATTGGTGATATCAAAAACTTTGCTAGAATTTTAGGCAAATATCCTTTTATTTTTTTCAAAATGCTAGGCATTATTTCGAAATGCTAAGCATTTTGAAAACCTATTTTAAGAAGAGGCGTGGGCTTGAGATCCTGGGCTTTGAGCCAGGGTCTGGCTTCATAGAATTTTTTCAGTTGAGGTTAAAAAAAAAAGTGAGTTTTTAGATTTATGTACATGAGACTCTTTAGGAAGCACGTTGCTGCACAGAATATATTCTCTACCTCTTTACCAGTTCAGCAAAGTCTGTGGCATCACCTGGGAGCTTGTTAGAAATTCAGAGTCGTGGTCATCACAGCTGAACTTCTGATTGAGAAGATATGGTGACCAAATCCCTAAAATTTGAGAAGCATAGGTCTACACCGTGGAAAAATGTTCTGTTACTTTCACATTGTCTTTTTTTTTTTTTTTTTCCAGTAGTGGGAGGAAGAGGAGAAAAAGTCCTCTCCTCCCCAGGTTGAGGTATAATTGACACATAAAATTGTGTATGTTTAGAGTGTATGATGTGATGATTGATATATATGTGCATTGTGAAATGATTAACACAATTAAGTTAACACATCCATCACCTCACGCACCTCACGTAGTTATCACTTTTTAAAAATTGTCACATTTTAAAGATTGACTTGGGAAAATGGTATGGAAATGCTTTTCTTACAAAGAACACTTGGGTATGTTAATCTGAGTGTCTCATTACTTGATGAACACCATTTGTGCTTGAGACCAGACTCATCTCAAGGACAGGGACTGGCGCTGCTGCCTCCTTACTCTACCCCACTCAGCTCGGTGTCCTTCACGTGGCAGGCGCTCCTCTCAGCCCGTGACTCCAAAGACAGTGGGGCAAGTCAACATAGAAATTTTATTTATAGTTATTTTTATCTCAAAAAAGTGAGCTTTACTAATATTTAGTATAGATATTATTGATAATACTTACATACTTTATAAATGAAGGTACATATTTGGGGTATGAATGTTGAAAATTCTTTTTATAAAAAAATTTTTATTTATTTTGTTTTTTAAATTTTATTAGTTTCAAGTACACAGTACATTGGTTACCCGTCTATATAGTTCATAAAATGATCCCCGATCCCCCCAGTTGCTCCCTCCCTCCCCTGACCCTCCACCTCGCCAACTTATTAATGCTAACACTATTCCCTATGCCGTGCTCCCCATCCCTGCGACCATCCATCAGCTACTAATTTGTATTTCTTTAACCCTTCACCCCATTCTCCCAGTCCCCCAAACCCCCTTCCCGTCTGTCCATTACCAAATCATCCACTATACTTGTGAGTCTGTTTTTGATTAGTTTGTTCTTTTTATTCCTTAGAATTCTCATATAAGTGAAATCATATAGTGTTTATCTTTCTTTTTCTGACTTAAATACCTTCTAGGTTCATCAAAGCAATATCTTTTTCCATCTCCTTCCTTTTCATATGTAGGGATCTTGTTTTCTTATCCTTTCAGTCACTCTCTCTTTTGGTTGCAGCACTTAATTCTTTTCCATTTAAGGTACTTATAGGAATGTAGTTGTTGCCATTCTTTATTCCTGTTTCTGAGACATATTTTTTCTTCTTAAAGAAGTCCCACCAACATTTCCTGTAATTCTGGCTTGGTGGTGATAAATTCCTTTAGCTTATTTTTGTCTGGGAAGCTCTTTATTTGTCCTTCAATTTTAAATGATAGCTTTGCTGGATAAATTATTCTTGGTTGTAGATCCTGGGTCTTCATCTTGTTGAATACTTTTTGCCAAGCCCTTCTGTCCTGCATAGTTTCTTTTGAGAAATCAGCTGCCAGTCTTATGAGTATTCCCTTATAAGTAACTATCTTTTTCTCTTGCTGCTTTTAATATTCTTTCTTCATATTTAACCTTTGGCATTTTAATTATGATGTGTCTTGGTGTGGGCCTCTTTGGATCCCCGATTTTTGGAATTCTCTGAGCTTCCTGGGGTTTTATTTTCTTCACCAGGTTAGGGAAGTTTTCCATCATTATTTCTTCAAACAGTTGTTCAACATCTTGATTTTCTTCGGTTACACTGATTAGACGAATATTTGGAGCCTTAATAGAGCCCCATATTCTCCTTAAATTATTTTTATAGTCTTGGCATCTTTTTTCTTGCCCTTCTGATTGAGTGTCGTGATTGGCTTTTCTGTTCTCTAGATACAGGGTATGTGATCCTCTTTTTTACTCATTTTGTTCCTTTGTTTATTCTATTTAATAGACTTCACATCTCAGATAATGTGTTCTTCATTTCAGATTGGTTCCCTTTTATAATTTCCATTTCCATTTTTATCTCTTTGTTGGAGTTCTCTACATTTCCCAAAAGTTTATTGAACATCTTTATAACTAGTGTTTTGAACTCTGCATCTGTTAGATTACATGGCTCCATTATATCTGGATTTCTGTTCTGTTCTGTCATGGTTTCTGTTTTTTTGTCTTACCATTTCGGCTGCCTTTCCTTGTCTGTTTCTATGTACTAAGCAAAGCTCATAAGTCTCTGGTCTGATCAGAGTGGATTTGTGAAGTAGGTGTCCAGTGGCACAATCCTGAGAGGGGTTCAGCTGCAGGCCAAATTTAGCCGAAGCCTCCACCCCTCCGGGCCACCTGTTAAGATTCAGCAAGCAATCCGTAGATACTGTGCTTATAGTTGCCTTAAAAAAGCCACACCAGAAACTGAGGGCAGCTGCCTCCTCAATTGTGAGTCTCAGCAAGGAGCACGTGACTCGCTGGGGATACACCTGGATGTAGCTTGGGTGGGGCCTGAGTTGGGGGATGCGGGGTTTCAGGGAATCCTCTGGGCTGAGCGACCTCTGTTATCCAGTCTGATGACCTACGGCAATGGCGGTGCTGTGTCCACGCACTGCTTTGGGGGAGGGATCAACAGGGAACAATGGACACCGCTGGCACTTCTGAATTGAGCAGGTCTCGCCTCGGCCCTCACTCCAACAGTGTCTCCCTGTAAGTCCCTGGTGCCCCCTGTGCGCAGCCCAATAGGCACTGGTGCTCAGAGCGGGCAGGTCCATCACCACAAAAATCTTCTCATGGAAGTGGCCCCTTTAGGAGGCGTCTGCCTCTGCTGCTGCCACAGCCTCTGTCTCTCTCAGCTGCTCAGGACCCGGCAGCCCATCCCATCTTCTGCCATTGCAGGGTGCTTTCTTAGATTTTTCCCTAGCTGTATGGCTTGTTCATCTAGATCTCAGGTGATTTTTCCTTGTTGCTGCTCCTTGTTTCCGTCACAACTTTGATTTGGTCTCCGGAGGGATGAACAGAGCCTCTATCATCGCCATTTTTTTTCTCCCTCTGAATGTTGAAAATTCTTAATGATGGACTACTTGTTGAAATCAAATTTGACTAGACACCGTGTGTATACATCCTGAAGGGGCCAGTGGGATTCAGATAATTTAGCATGGCTCTGTCTCCAGAGTTGAAGATATTTGAAAATGACAGCATTTTCAGTGAGAAAGAACCTGAGTTTTCCTTATTTTACATATAAAGAAACAGGCTCAGGCAGTACTGAAGTATTTACTTATCTAAGGTTCTACTATTTGAGATGAGGACAAAGGTTTTCCAGCTTATGCTTCAATTTTCTTTCCATTGTTCCTTTGGTTTCTGAGTGCCTTCTAGGGGTCCTAGGGTATTTGTGGGGTGTGGGCGAAAGGAGAAAGTATGATAGGAAGGGGTCTGGTAGCCTGTCTTCAATCTGAATATTTCTACTTTACCTGTTTTGGAACAAAGAGGCTTCCACTTTTATACATAATTAATTCCTGAAAACATGTGGTCTTCTTCCCAGATCAGATGAGATCAGATGGATTTTGTTGCATTCCGGGTGTTATGGCCATAGACACATGTGGTCTTCTTAAGAGAAGATTTACCCGATGGGAGACAGATTCTATTTTGTTTTAAAGAAACATACTGGAATCAATACATTCACAAGAATGTTATTGCAACCATTACTGTAGAATAACAGTGTTATAGTGATACTGTCATTGTTCGAGATGTTTTTGGAATTGCCTTATAAAATGCACCAAAAAAAAAATCAGTTTTTATTAATATTTAAGCTTAGTTTTGGAATAGCAATTGTATTCATCTTAATCACCCCTTTTATTCATACTACATATTTAAATGATTAGGCATTTCTTAAAATTCTAATTATACTTTCAAAGGATATTTTCATCATTTAAAAGAATGTCATTTAAAAAAAAGTCATAGACTTTAGAGGAAAATGTAGATATTTCCAAAGAATAGTTTTGAACAAAGACAGTATTCAGTCTCTGAGTTGCAGTTTGAAATACAATTAAATGCCTATTCCAAACGATGTGCTAGGTGCCATGGCTACAAAGGTGAATAATATATAGTCCAGCTCTTGAGGTACATACCCCGGTGAAGGAGAACACAGTTAAATACAAATTACAATTTAGAGACACAACTCTTGTTGAGTATAAGCAAAAGTCCAGAGAAAGGAAGGATTGTTTCAGACTAGTTGGTACTAAGTGAGGGACAGTGCCTGGGATGGGTGGAAGTGGCTTTACAGATGAGTTTGAATTGAAAAGTTTTTACAGGTGTGGAAGAAATTCTTAAGTAAAGGAAACAGGGTGAACCTTGGCATGAAGTCAGTAAAATGCATGGATATATTTGGAGATGATGAATAAAGTAGTGTGACTAGAACATAGGTGATGGAGTAGTTGAGGGAGCTGAGTTCAGAGGGCAGTTTCTCCCCTGGTAGGGAAGAAAGCTCCATGAGAGTAGGGACTTTGGTCACATCCTCTCTGTCTGCAAAAATACCTGGTGGATAGCAGGTGGTCAACACGTGTTTATTGATTTAATGAGAAAACTGTTGCAATTAAATTCTGAAGATCCTTCACCTTTTGCTAAGTGTTGGACTTTATCTTGTGGTCATTGAAGGTTTTTCATGAGAGATATGTCAAAGTGTATTTTAAAAATGTCACTCTGGCAGTGAGAAAGAACTGTTCTTCTCTAATGTTTACCTGAAGAGCTTGTCGGATTCTGTAGGTCTGAGAGAGGGCCTATCAATTTTCATTTCCGACAAGCTCCCAGGTGTTACTGATGCTGTCAGTAGCCTCATTTTTAGTAGCAAAGGGAGAACGGATTGGATCATTTCAATAAGGAAGTTTCCAGAAACAATAGAAGGGTGGATTTAGAAATGGCGCTTACTCTAAAAGGCTATATTTGGGATTTAGAAGATGAGAGTAAAGCTGTTTTGGTGTTTAAAATTCTGTCTCCCTTCAAAATACTACTCTTAAGGTTTTATTTTCCCTTTTCTTTTTCTTTCCTTTTCCTTCTCTTTCTTTCTTCCTTTTTATTTATTTTTTGGTTTATATCTTAAGGAAATGGGTTGCTTCCTGTGGTTTAAAGATAAGAATTTGAGACCCTCATGAAATACGTCATAATTCTTCCCTGTTTGTAAGGAACCTTTGTTATTTGAAGAATAAAGAAAATGTAATCCAAGTGGTAATGATATTTAGAGAGTTTAAAAGGAAGCACCTTTTGAAAAAAATTTCATGAGCTGGCTTTGATGTTTGGTCACTTTCCATTGTCTTTTACATTTGTTTGTGATACAGTAAATATTGTGGTCTATGTGTAATGACTATACCCTGGTACTATACAGAGGTCATATGAAGTGAATAAATTAGGTCCTAAATGATCATATATGTAATATTGAAGATAAAGCAATCAGATTAATGGTAAATAGTACAAATCATAGTATATGTGTGTGTGTATATATATTCTACATATAGATAATTAGGACATATGGAGTAGATATAGATATATAAATAGGATATGCCACCTTTTTACCTTTAAAGCATGTAGAAAGTAACATATCATAAAAACAAGACCGATAACATTTTATATAAATTCAGAGGGAAAGAGAAAAGATAATCAGAAAATTCATCAATCTTCATTTGCTCACATTAGTTACCAAATGAAGCCCAAGCTATGTAGCTTGTCACCTGAGAACATGGTCCCCTGGCTTTAGGCAAAGAGAACAGTGAAGATTAGGAGCTCAGTTTGGGACTAAGTGAATTCAAGAGGCTATGGAATGTTAAGTAGAAGTGTCAAGGATGCTATTTGAAATAGAAAACTATGGTCTAAACAGAGCCAGGCTAGAGATGTAAATTTGTGTGCTGTTTACTTTGAAGGAATTGTTGTGTGAAGTGATAGAATTATCTTGTGAAAGACAATGGAGACAATAAAAGATGAAGGAAGAAATCTTTGGAAAATAATGGCATCAAGGTGTGTTGACTATAAGAAAGCGGAATCTGGGAAGGATTCAAGAAGGCAGAGAAGCAGGAGAGCACTGCAGAGGCTGAGAGGACTGTCAGTAAGGAGGGTCAGTGAGCAGACTTCACTATATAGAGGAGTTAAGAAGAATGAGAAGTAAAGAATGTGTTATTAGTGATGTATGAAAATAAGTAAGTTGCTCATAAATATTTAAGAATCTCTACAAAGAGTAGCGTG
Source organism: Rousettus aegyptiacus (assembly GCF_014176215.1). Lineage (NCBI taxonomy): Eukaryota > Metazoa > Chordata > Mammalia > Chiroptera > Pteropodidae > Rousettus > Rousettus aegyptiacus. The sequence goes on along the minus strand of NW_023416307.1, from coordinate 121,389,946 downwards.
CGAATAAGTAAAACTATAGCAGCATCAACATTTAGTAAGTGACAAGCTATGGCAGTGCATTTCTTTCTAAGTGTGGTGTTTCATGGAGCCTTAGAAGCCTGCAGGTTTATAGATCCCTGTAGATAGATGCCTCTTACAGTTTGCAAGGTCTCTTTGTATTCAAAGCCTGTTTTCAGTGTGGGTAGTAGTCATGCCCAAATATACATCTAAAGAACCTTATTTGGAGGTTAAAACACTTGGAGTCATTCTTGACAGCTTCTCTCATATCTCACAAACTGTCCACTGGCAAATTCTATTATATCTACCCTTAAACATCCTAAATCTGACCACTTTTCACCATCACCATTGTTACCACTCTAGCCCACAGGCTTTCATCTCTTGCAGAAACTTCCCAGCTGCTAGCTCTACTTCTAACTCTGTCCCTTTCCATCTTTTCTCAGCACTGGTGCCTGAGTGATCCTTTAAAAATGTAAATCAGATCATGTCTCTCATCTGTTCAGAATCCTTTGACGGTTTTCCATCTTGTGCAGAGAGATAAGAGCTGATATTTTTTAACCTCAAAGGCAAAGTGGCTTCCTTACTGTTCCTGGGATGCGTGTCCCCACTTCCTGCCTCAGAGCCTTTATACTTGCTGCTCTCAGCAGAGAGTAATCTTCCTTCAGCTATCATCGTGGATGGCTCCCTCACTTCCTTCATGTCTTCGCTTCAGTGCACCCTCTCAGGGTAATCTTACTTGTCCCCTTATCTGAGACTTGACTGCACTTTTCTACCTTATTTTTATTTTTATCTCATCTCTCACAAACACTAGAAGGTATGATCCTTGAAAGCAGGGATTTCTCTCTCGGTTTGTTCACTATGGAATCTCCAGTGTCTAGAACAGTGCCTGGCACTTGGTAGATGATAAATAAATACTCACTGAATGAAGGAATGCCATCTCACCCTTCCCCTGCCTGCTGGTACTGTGGTATAGACTTTGTTAGGCACCTGTGTGCATGGACAGGACTTGCCTTACTTTACAAGGAAGTGACCCTCAGTTCCTCCTCCTTTCACAGTAGCTCAGCCAGCTCTTTTCTGCCCACTCAGAAGTTACTCATCCTCTAGGTTGTGGGCTGGCAGCATGGTGTAAATTGGCTTTGGCAAAGTTATAGGTACATGAGGCATGTTGGGATTTGAATATGGTGTAATTTTTCAAGTAAATGAAGACATTCAAATCTCTCTTACTAAGCAACGTTTGGAACTTTATTTTGGAATTAATCAACTAAAAAATTAACAAGGGACATTAAAGAAAATCTCCAGTAGTCACGACAGAAATCTTCAAAAGTCACTACATATGACCTGAAAGAAATGTAGGAAGAGTCTGCCCTGCTTTCAGGAGGAGAATGGGAACACACTTTGGCTGAATGATGTAACTAATTTGTGACATTCGAAGTCAGTTTTATTTTCTGAGAAAGAGAATTCTGTGGATTGCAGGGGTCTGGGGTTGATAGAGTTTCAACAGAGAAAAAGCACATTTGAACCAGTCTCAAGGATTAAGGTCTCTTTTCCACTTATTTCTGGTGAGATATTTAGTTCCAGAACTGTGTTCTTATTGAGGAAATTATTTCTGGTAACAAACAACACTTTGACATGTCTGTCTCTATCTTCAAAGTCTAGACTAGTATTCCTTTTATGTGGAAAGCATTTCACTTCTGGGACCTATCAGAAATCCTTGGAGGATTCTTGCAGATGACATTGTGTGTGCGTGCACATGCACGCCCATGTATATACACAGAGATTTTAATACAATGCACTTCTGTGACTCCTGAGTGAGAGATGTCAAAGGTAATTGAGTTTATCTTCTATAGTTATGGTTCTATACATGCTTTGCTCTGTTTATTAAAATATGTTCTGCAGAGACTCGTGGACATGGACAGTAAACTAGTGGTTATCAGAGGGTAGAGGAAAAGGGGAGGGGCAGGTAGATGGAGTAAAAGGGATCAAATATGTGGTGACAGAAAGAAATCCAACTATGAGAGGGGAACACAGTGCAATATGTGTGTGTGTGTATATGCCTTTTCGTTGGATTGTACACATGAAACTTAACTGGATTTTATTAACCAATGTTACCATAATAATAAAAAACAAGCAAACATAAATAAAAATATATTCTGTGATTGTTTTCTAAGTATTTGAAAATTATTTATATATGGCAAGTTTCAATTAACCAGAACATTGAATTAAAAGTATGTTTCTCCCAAACTTCAAATATAGGAAGGAGTTTATTGCAACTGGCTTTTTATATTAAAACCACCCTGGATAGTTAAGCCTGTGTCATTGAGTTTAGATATTTAGGTAATTTAAACTGACAAGAAGTTAAAATGTTTATCTTGATGAGATGATACTAATTTTTAAGGAGTCTATTTCTAAGCATGATTCTACCATAGTTTTACTTGGCAAAATTCCACAAGCAAATAGAATTGTAATTATCAGATAATTTAAGCCAGAGATTCTGATAGATATGATTTCTCTGCTCTGACAGGTCCTACCAGTTCTAATTTTTCTTAAATACATTTAGAAACTTGCCTAGTAAATAGTATCCAATGCTCTGTTTTGTTTTTTTTTTAAATTTTTGTTTGTTTTGTTTTTGCTTTATTTAGGTTTATTTCAGTTGCTCCTGGGATCAAGGAACATGGAATCTAAAGGAGAGAATAGTGAGACAAAAAAGGAAGAGGTAGACGAGAGGAAAGAATCAATAGAAGTATCAGATCACAAGAAGCAGTAATCCACTTCTCTTCTGAAATGAAAAGGACTATATAGCACAGTTTTGGGCCATCTCCTTTATGTTATAGATAAGAGTGCTGAGCTTCAGAAGGAGGAGGTACCTGCCTAGGACCCCACAGTGAGCTGCAGGGAGACAACCTAGAACCCAAGTCTCCAGATTCCTAACTGTTTGCTCTTTTTAGTATCTCACTATGCAAAAGTAGTAAATAGGACTCTGGTTGCTTTCCTTCTCAGGATTGGTCTATGTCTAGCGATGATTTTTGGAGCTGTTTAGATAGAATTTATACCTAAAGTGAAGTAGAAAAAGAAATGGCAAATGTGTTCTGTTACATTCGTGTTCAGTGTTGAGAAATTAAATCCGTCAGTTTGCTAAATCTCAGAAATAATGATATGTAAAGAAATAGTGTGTAATAACAAAACTGTCCAAATTTTTCAACATATGCGACAACAGAATTTCTTATCGAGTACTGCTATGTAATTTCGAAATTCGAGAATTGAGTTGGATGCATTATGATTCTCCCTCTCCTCCCCTCTTTTTTTTTGATTCTTTCCCAACTTATTCAACTTACTCTGTATCCTGAACTGACGATCTTCAAACATTGTCCTCATTGTATCACTCTCTTCCTTTCCCCAGAAGGAAACTATGGGCTCTTCACTGCTGTGCATTACTATACATGGTCAAGTCTGATTTCTGTCAGCTTATTCCTGGTCCTCATGTTCTGGCCCCCTTTATCTTTTCAGTTATATTTTCTACTGCTTTCCACCCTCCCACCCCCCACCCCCGCCCCAAAGCCTTTTGCTTCAGTAAACTCATGGCTCATGCCATTTTCACGGCTTGAACACCTTTTCCCTGCTCTTTTGCTTATCCAGCTTTGATGTGTCCCCATTTTAAAACATCCTAAGTACTCAGAGTGACCCCGAATCATCTTTTGTATATTCAAGATAGTCATCTTTCTTGACCAGTTTTTATTATAAAATGTGCTTTAAAAAAATAAAGAAAATTCAGTCAGTGAAGAAAATCCCTCCTATCTCAAGTTCTTAGTTTTTCTGAGGTAACCACTGTTAAGTTTCTTTCTTTCGTAGCCTTCTCATACTTTTCACAGCATGGTCACAAAATGTTTGCCTTATCTTCAGGTATCACATTTGCATTGAAGACAGTAAGTCAGGGAAGGGAGAGAAAAAGGTATCAAGAGCCATATCTGTCATTTTATTAAGAAAAGTAAAAGCTTTCCCAGAAGCCCAAAGCAGACTTCTGTTTCTGTCTCATTGGCCAGGTCTGGTGTGTGTTACATGGCTACTTGTCACAAGAAACTCTAGAATAGAGAGTATTTTGTTTTCTCAGTCCCTCTATGGGAGGTAATTGGGGAGAAGGGAGTTGGAGTGTATTTTGAGTTAGCTATCAGATTGTGTCTACCACACATAAAATCTTATTTTCATATTGGATTTTGATAAGTTAATTTTATAACAAGCCACTTTAGAACATCCTCCTGTTTTAAATACTTCTTCAGTTGTTTCTTTTTTGTCTTCCTGGAGTGTTCTTTTGAAATTATGAAAATTTTGCTTTTTCTCTTCTAATAGTTTTTAAAATTTCTGATATCAAGAAGCTTTCAATTACAAGTGATGGAAAATTCAATCAAAATGATTTTTAAAATAAAATGAATTTATTAATGCACATAGCTAAACAATTTGAGAGGCAGGATGGGCTTCGGGTGCAGTTCGAGTCTAAGAATCCTGGTGTTTTCAGGTTCTGACTTCGTTTCTTTGTGATTTTCTTGGTGTGTGGCTTTGTCCTTGGGCTGACCTTTCTAGTAGCAGAATGGCTAAACTATATTAGCCAGAGAAGGATGTCTCTTCTGATGTCTCCCTTGGGCTTCTTTCTGGAAAGTCTACAGCAAACATCTGCAAGGTATCTGCTCATTCTTGAACCAACCATTGTGATTTTCTAAAGCCTGCTCTTCATATACCTAATTGGGTTTTCATCAAAGTCTTTTCCTTTTTTTGTTTTTAAAGTCATATTCATTTCTGTCACAGCCTAATTTTTCTTTCCAATTTCTTCTCCAAACATTGCTAGCTATCTTTTCATTTCTTGTTGTCTTACTGTTTCTTCTTTGAGCTCTTTTTTCAGAGGAGTTGTGCTTTTTTTTTAATCTCATAGAGAAATGTTGGTTCATAAATTTTAAATTCTTTGTAGGACAATTTCTTTAACCACTTGCTCTTTGTCATATTCCTTCCTTCGTGTGTGTGTGTGTGTGTGTGTGTGTGTGTGTGTGTGTAATGTTCCTTTCTTTTATCTTGCACTTCATTTGCACCTATTGTGATATTTCCTGTCTCATCATTACTCAGTTTTAAATGAGGATTGTTCTTCTTGGGATAGCAATTTGCTGAATGATTGTGATTGGGGAGTGTTTGGGCAGAATGTTGGGAGTATAGGCAGCTTGAATATTAGTCCGTTGCCTCAGAATACTTTCTTAACAGCACTCCATCCTGAGGCTATTTCTCTTCTTCACTGTAGCAGGAATTTTGACTATTGATGAAGCCAAGTATATTTGGGTCCTTAGTGTTTGAATAGATAAAAGAGCAGGGTATGTGTATCCATTTTTATGAAGGCTTTTGTGTATAATAACCTTGCTGTTCAGTCCCGTGGCTACCCTGATGAAACTTAAGTGTGCATTGGACTGTTTTTGTTGCTCTTTGTTATTCTCATTGTCTGTTTTTTTTTTTTTCAGTCTTTTGGAAGCAAAGCTGAAAGTGTACTTAACCTAAAGCTCACGAGTCTTCTGTTGTGATGCCTAAGTTTTAATTTTTAATTTTTAGAACTAAATTAAATGATTTCCCAGTGATATTTTATATATTCAAGCCCCCAAAGATGCACACACACATACATATCTATCTATGTGTATATATGGTGGGGAGGGACGGGGAGAGAGAGATTTATGTAAACCTGTAACATTAATCATACAGAAAAACCTTAGTGGAATGGAGATGCTGAAACGTGCAAGGTAAAACTCATATTTTGAAATCAGGATATTTCACAATTTGAAGAACAATGTATACATTACAGTATAAAGGAAAGTATTTTCATAGTAAATAGAAATCCAGTAGAAAGGAAGAGAACTTAGCATTTATTGTGTCTGCTAGCACTAGCATTGTGCTAATTTTTTCAAAGTAAATAAAGGCCTTTGACTTTAGGGAACACTTGGTCATGGTCTGTGGGGGAGATAAAGCTATGAGTAATTATAACAGGCTTTATTAAACGTCATACTGAAAGTGATGGCATCCAGGTAGAGTGATCAGTCTTCCGAGGGTGGTGTCATTCTTCCCATTTTTCAAAGATGGAGAGCTAGATCAGAGGGATTATGTACTATGCCTTAACTCACACAGCTAGTCCATGACAGAACTAAGATTAGAACACGCTTCTGAGTAACTTCTGGCCTCCAGGATTGAATATTTTAAATATTTTTATGTTTTAAGTTACTTTTGTTCTGAGTAATCACTTAAAGTTCACTTAATATGCCTATGAAAAAAAATAATGAGTTATATCAAATATTTTGTGCCTAATGAAATACTCTGGAGTACCTTGTCCTGCAACTCTGCTTTGAAATTTTTTCTTTTTTTTTTTTTTTTAAGGGCCCAGACAAATGCTACTTTCTTTAAGTAGCCTACACTAAGTCCCTTTGGAAAATAGGATTCCTCCACTGCCTTCTACAGTGGTACTTTCTTACCCACTGGGGATACATTCCAAGACCCCCAGTGGATACCAGAACCTGCAGATGGTACCAAACCCTATATATACTATGTTTTTTTTTCCTATGCATGCATACCTGTGGTAAAGTTTAATTTATAAATTAGGCACAGTAAGGGATTAAAAATAAAACCAATAATAAAATAGAACCGTATAGCAGTATACTGTAATAAAAGTTATACGAATGTAGTGTCTCTCTCTCTGATAATTGATCTGATAAGAAAGACAGCTACTAAATGACTGACAGGCAGATAGTGGATACAGTGTGGGAATCTGAACAAAGGGATGATTCACATTTGGGGTGGGACGGAGCAGGATGTGTGAGATTTCATCGTGATACTCAGAATGGCGTACAGCTTAAAACTTATAAATTGTTCGTTTATGGAATTTTCCATTTAAAAATTTTTGGACTTCAGTTGACTATGTATGGGTAACTGAAACCTGGGAAAGCAAAACTACTGTATTTTGTAGTTTTTGTGGTCCGTTTTCAATTATAAGCTCTTCAAGGACAGGGTCCCAATCACTTTTAGGCCAGCAAAGTGGTATTTGTGTTGACATGGCACTCTGTCCATACCGTTTATGGGGTACCTTGCTTGCCATATGTCTAGGGTCCTGAAGACAAGTAAACAGTGCTTGGAGGCATGAAAATGGTATCCGTGTTGGGTTTACTTTCAGATTTTTACCTCTGTGCTCACGTTGGGCTGGATGAATTTGTACCCGAGGCTTGGAGGTAGGGATCAGGTGTGTATGGGAATTGTTGTTGGATGTGTGTGCCTTTAGGACTCCACAACATTTTTCTGTCAATTAAAAAAAAAATTCTAGGTGCTACACTTTGTGTAGTGTCTTCTGTCAACAGCCAAATAGCACTTTTTGGCTCTTAAAAATATTTTCACATTCATGTACCAAGCATGTATAGTAGGCGTTTAAACATTTTGTAAGTGTATATCAGACATGTCATTTGAATTCTTCTTTTTGTTCAATGTTAACTAAGTATGCATTTACGAGTGAAAATTGAGGACATGATTTTTCTCTTTAGTGGATAGTGGGTCCACAAGCCAGATAAATAAGAGGAAAGGTCTTGAAAAGAGTTCATGTATTCTTTTTCTCTGTGGCCTTCCTAGTTTATTAAAATTGGCAGCTGGTTCTTTAATTAAGCATGATATATAAAACAGCAAACACATTGCAGTGCCCTGTCAGAAGATGATTGGAAGTTTTGCTTAAATAAGAGGGAGTAAGTGTCTGTTTTATGTCTCGGCCTTCTAAAGGAAAATATATAGGTGTACCTTTCCTTGGTGGTTCCAGGCCAAACTAGAAGTGTTTTAGCCTGTGCTTGAAGCACTTATACCTGTAGACTATATATAAAATGGCTATTTGGTTATTGCAACAGATAGTATAGACACCACTAAGTGTGCAGGTGCAATGCTGTATTTTCTCATGTTTCTCTCTTTTTCAAACTTGGTTTACTGGGAAAATGGAGAAGAGAGACCAAGAAGAATCATTTATTTACATGGGGTATAAATTGGTATTACTGCAACAAGGATCATACATTTCTTCTTGGCAGCCTGCACTACAGAGCTGTTAGCACAGGTATCCTGTAACAGTAATCCGTGAATAATCAGAATTTCAAAGAACACTGATAGCCATTCAAAAATAATAGGATTATACCTGAAACTTTTATGGATGAAGTGCTTAGACTTTTTAACCCTCTAGTAACCAGCCTCACCAAGAACTTGAGACAACCAGGAATTTTACTGTTATTGAAGATAAAAGCCAGATCTCGATAGGTGGCAGGCAGCTTGCCTCAGTCTTGCCCCCAAAAGAAATGTAGGACTTTCAGTCAGGTTAAGGTCTCTCACTGTTATTTTACTATTATTAATTCAAACCATCAGGAAAATGAGCTAAACAATATTTTTTTGGTCTATTGTTATGGGAAAAATGTCTCTAGCCCCTTCCCCCCACCCCCTTTTTTTTTTGTCCTGGAAGGACAGTTCTAACTGCCCACATCTCATCAGTAAGAAAAAACAAAGGAAAACAACTGTAAACCCAGCAGAAGCAACCCTTCCTACTCAGTAATCATCACCATTTATTATAAAAAATATGAAATTAGATCTTGAGGTCACAAATGAAAATGGCAGTCTATAGTCGGGTGGGGATGAGGGACAAAAGGGAATAGAGGAATTATCCAGAACCCTAGAATTTTAGGGCTGCTTCCGACACTATAGAGGTTAAACAGAGAAGAATGTTATTTATTGAAGTAAGACATATGGTGGACTAGAGAGAAGAGATGAGGTTTGGTTAAATATGTAAGTAAAGGTACATTTTGTGTGAAGTCAACAGAATACATTTACTCTAGTTTTAGATCCCTGTTTTTTTAATGCAGTCTTCAGAATATGCTTTTGTTTTGTTTGTGTTATGGGTAAGTAGTTAATGTGATTTTTTTTTTTTTGAATATTTGGTAGCTTAAAGGTAAGGATGCTAAACTGAACTGAACATGCATTATGGTCATATTTTTAAAGTTTAAAGAAAGGGTGTGTGTTGATTCCTTCACAGATCCACAGCCATCCTAAATTACTCTTCTCTCAGGATTGACGAATGAGGGATGTGGTAGCGGCATTTCTGGGTTCTCCTTTTAGAAATCCACATACCGTCAAATTAAGGATAAGGAAATTATTAACCGCCAAAGAGATGATCTTTGTTCTCAATTTTTTAAATAGATTTTTTATCTGTCTGAAGTTCTTTTGGGGTGGGAGGGGTAGGCAGGGCAGTCCTGTTGTCTGAACAGGCCTCTTGCTTCTTCTCATGGAATACTGAGAAACCCTGTCATCTTTGGGAATAATGATGGGAATAATTCCCCACATTTGTATGTACTTTTTTAGTTTAGGAAACACTGTAATAACTCTTGTCTCACTGGGACCTTGAGAACACTATGTGATGGGCAAGTGAGGTTCGATCATACTCCTTGTGCAGATAAGGACATTGAGGCTGGGAGAGGTGGAATTCCTTTATCAAGATCAAATGGCTAAGTGTGAGTTGGAGCTGGACAGGAACCTGACTTTTCTAATTCTGTCTCTTTTTTACTAGAAGGCCAGTCTGAGATTGCAGAGAGCTTAAAAAGTAGGCTCGCCAGTGCTCTCAGCCTCCAGTTCCACCTTCTGGCCCCATGCTGCCCTACTCCTGGCTTTACCTGCAGGTGGCCATGTTCCCTTACAGCCCTTTCCTCTCTGGGTTAGTCCTTAATTCCTAGACCCATCTTTCTCTCTCTAGAGTCAGATTCCTTCCCCAGGGCTGTGGTTTATTGTTACTGGGGCCATAGTAGTCAGCTCTTCTCTGGGAAGCTGGAGTGTTGCTCCTCCTATAAGCCTGGTTAGAAACCTAGTCATCCTGCGAGCTCAGGCTGTCATTGTCGGTGTCTTCTTCCAACTGCCCTAGACACTATCCAGAGCTCAGGGCGTCCGGCCCCTTGTGGCTTTCTTCCGTTCCCACCTTAGCTTCTAGGGTTCTTCCTTCTCATTTGTTCTTTCAACAAATCTTTATTGACCCATTAGGTGACAGGCATTGTTAGGTGCTGGGGAAATGATTAGGAAAACTGGGGGTAGATGGATGTTAATCAGAGCCACACACATGTGACATTACAACTGCCTAAGTCCTCTGAAGGAAGGTTCATGGTGCTGTGACAGTGTCACTAAAAAGTCACCATCGCCAGCCTTAACTAGACGTATACACTGGAATTCCTGCCCCAACAGTAAACACCCTGTCTCATTTCTAGGATCCCTTACAATCTATCCACGTGGAGATAAACCAGAAATCCTGGTTTGTATATTTCTGGTCTTGATACAGACAAGCATCGACAGTTTATAAGTTTGTAGGCCTGTTCCAGCTACAGAACATCGGTCGTTTAGGAAGAGAGGTGGTTTAGGAATGGGAGAGTTCATGCCCCTTCCATGTAAAGCAAGACTGGAATCGTGTAAATTCAAATGACCAAGTAGGAAGGAAGTTGAGGTATTTCTTAGGCTGGCTGACGCTGCCATATAGTCTTTCCCAGGAGTAACTCACTCTGGGATACCCTTGAACTCTGGGAGGGGTGGAAGGCAGAAGTTTCCTCAGTCAGGTGCCTTATTAAGTTCAGTTCAGAATCCCCAGTGCAGTGGTCCTGAACCTCAAGGGGAGGAGTGCCTATAAAAATTATGTGGGGAGTATTTTTAAACTGTACTTCTGAGTGCAGCTCTTTCCTGGGTGTAAACTCGAAATATATCTTTCTGGGCCCTTCTGGACCCCACCCTGGATTTACTAAACCAACTTCCAGATATAGGGCCCAGGCATCTATGTCTTTCAGAGTCTCATGGGTGATTCTAATGCATGGCCAGGTTTGAAAACTGCTCTTCTAATAGATGGATTTCTGCTGGCCCTGTGACTGTAATGTCCTTACAAAGAGAGACATCAGTGAAAACATCTGAAGGATGATTGACAAGGTGATATTGGCAAATCTGTCCTTGGAAAAAATGGAATTGTGTTGTGAAAAGAATTCGATAGTATTGAACATTATTTGATTTAATTGCATAGCGGCAACAAAACCCCTTTTACTCTATTGTATACTACTAAATATAGTTGACTTGGTGAAAAAAATGAAATCTAAACCATCTGCTTGCTTTATGAAGCCTTTGTTCCCTCATTGGGGTTTTAGGTCAGTAATTAATCCAGGAAACTTTAAATGCCTTCTCCTAGAGTCATTGGGGCACCTACAAAGAAAAATAAGACATGGATCTTCAAAGAGATTCTAGTGTGATGAGGAAGATGGATTTGTTTAAAAATTTTAAGGTCCACTCCTTACAGGTGCATTGCTAATCTTAACATTACAAATGATCTATTTTTCATACCCAGGTTTTATTCAATTACTTTTGGCAAATTTAATGTGAAACTTGCCCCTTGCAAGTTAATCCTTGTGGACTTTAAAAACTCTTCTTATTTTTAGTTAAAAATGAGACCTAGAGTATAGTTGAAAGTCCCAGCTTCAGATCCCAGATCTACCACCCTTTGTGATTTTGGACAAGCTACTTACTCTGATATCTATTTCCTCATCTATAAAATGGTGATAGTACCTGACAGCATGGTTGTGAGGATTAAGAAAGAAACAAGATATGTCAAAGAACCTAACACTATGCCATGTACCATGCCCAACACTTAGTAAGTTGTCCTTTGTCTTTCTATCCCTTCAACTTTAGGGAGAAAATAACGTTTTGAGACAATAGGAAATTGACCTCGTGAGCTGTACCGGCCACTAATTATAGGGCAAAGGAGAAGAATTCTAATAATAATTTGCTTAGACCAGGGTTTCTTGACAGTGGCATTATTGCCATTTTGGTCCAGACAATTCTTTATTGTGGGTAGCTGTCCTGTGCATTGTAGCATGTTTGGTAGCATCCCTGGCCACCATCCTCTAGATGCCAGTAGCGCCCCCAAATTCTGACAACCAGGCCTTGCCAAATGTCCCGTAGTTGGGGGAAGCAAAATTGGCGTGGGTTGAGAGGCACTGACCTAGACCCCCTTCCCCTCTGTTCTGTAAGGTGAATCCTACTTTTCTGCCTCTTAAGCATTTTTGAGTTTTCACTATTGGTCAGAGAAGTGCAAAGTAAAAACTACAGTGTAGCTGCTCCATACCTACCATAGTAGTGGGAAAGTGTTGGCAAGGATGTGGAGCAACCTGAAATCCCTTACACTGCTGGAAGGAGTATAAATTAGTTCAGGTGCTTTGAAAAACTATTTGGCAGTATCTACTTAAGCTGAACATGTGATGACTCTGACCAAATGTATTTATTCCTAAGTATATGTATGCAACAGAAATCCAGTCATGTGCTCACCAAAGACATGTACTCGAATATTTGTAGCAGCAGTATTTACAATCGCCCCCAAATAGAAACTGCCTAATTGTCTGTCAATGGTAGAATGAATTGCTCTGTATTAAGCAATGGACTACTATACAGCTATGAAAATGAGTGTGTGTGTGTGTGTGTGTGTGTGATTTTAAAGTTACACTCAAGAACATAATGTTGAGTGAAAGAATGCAGTTACAGAAGAGTACATGATATTCTATTTATATAAAGTGGTTAATCTATGTTCTTAGAGGTTAAGATACTAGTTACTGGAAGAGGGAGGTACAAGGTAAGGGAGACATTAAAATTCTCTATGTTAAAATGACAAATGCGGTGTCTGTTTTCTGGACTGAATCCTAACTAGTTGAAAGGGTGATTCTGGAGGTAAAAAGATGTTATTTAATGAAGTATTGTGAAGGCAAATTGAACTATTAATTGAAGATTGGGCCAAACATTGGGGCACTATCAGTGATTTTAGCCTTTCAAATGTTAAATATTTGGGACTTTTCCTCCACTGGGTTTATTCTACTTTTTACCATGGAAGTTAGTTCTAGCCAGCCCTGAAGGAATGCATCTATGGATAATTACAGTTAGTGGAAATGTGTATATCAGAAGAGTATTTTATTTGTGAAGATTATTTGAATGAGTTTTATTGACCTTAAGTAATTTTTAGTAATGAAAACCATTAAAATAATAATTTTTGTTGACAGGAAAACATTTGTGTTGTCAAGCATTATGAAGTACTCGTTCTAAAACTAGTAAGTTACAGTGTTTTGCAAGAGATTTCTCCTTTCTTGGGAATCCTAATTGATTAAATTTCCTTGACCAATACTGATTTATTTATAACATGGGTCGTAGTATGCACTCTAAAATTTATGTTAATAAAGCAGACTTCCTGTTCAGTCATTTGGTATCAATTGAATTGGTTTTGTTCTTATTTTAATTTTTGCAAAGTTTAGTGAGGCTTCAACTGTTAAAAGATAATTTGCTGTGACTTTTTTTTATTAAATAAAATGAGAGGCTTATGTTGTTTGAAATTTAATGTATATCAGGTGAGAATGGCCCCAAAATGTAGTTTTCTTTCTAAAAATTGTCTTTGCAATTTAAAATTCACCCCTAGAGGGTACTGTTGTATTGAAAGTTTAAATTTTTCAGTTGAACCATTTTAAGTTTTTTTAAAGAAACATATGTATATTTGTACTAAAATTCCACTATATTATAGTAAAGGTTTTAGTAGCTACTTAATAGCAGTTGAGAGTGTTTTGACTTAGTAGTAGTACTGTTTTATAAACAATGTTAGTCAAGGCATAGAGTTTAATGGTATTTACTTTTGTGAAACTTTGACAAAATACCGTATATTTTTTATTGTCATTTCATTGTGAACAACTCCAAGTTAAAGAAATAAGTAATATTTTATGATATATTTAGGAATTTTTTCCTTGAAAGAAAATGTGTTAACATAGGGAACTTTGATATTCAGTTTCACATCATTGATACTTGAGGCATTTGAAAATTGTTTTATTTTGGTGTCTTTTTTAATTCAACAGTTACATGTGGAAGGCCTACTGTGTGCAAAGTAGTCTTTATAATCTGGTAAGGGAGAGGTACATACATTTTCTAGTCTGCCCCATTTTAGAATTAAGGGCCATATAAACCTAAAATACAGTGGAATAAAGAGATTAGTCGTAGCTAATGGGGTCCTTGGAGAAGGTGAGGTTTTAGTGAGGCCTTTAAGGAGCTACAGAACTTTGCGTTTTAAACAATAATGTCTTCCTGACCACTGAATGCTTGGTTTTCATTTAATCCTTTTCTGTGCTTTCTTTCTGACAACCTTTTCTTATTAATTAAGATAATTAGATAAAGAAGTGAAAGTGCCTTGACCAAAAGTGCCTTGGAGTGTTTTACAAGCATCATGATCATCATCATTATTATTGTTACAATTCATATTATACTGAGAAATGTACCCATAAATGGCAGTGGATTCTAGAGATGCTTTTACATCCAACTTCTTGTTTAACCGATGAAGGCATAGTCAAAGTTATTTTCTTCCTTTGGTAAAGTCTATTTTGATTATTATTCATATATTGGGTTAAAATGATTTTTTAAGAAATGTGTGATAAGGAGAAAAATTTTTTAAATGAAAACATTAGCTACATATCTAGGTTAGTTAGAATCTTGGGAAGAAGAGAGCAATTATTTCCAATAGAGGAACCAACCAAATAGCCCACTAAGGTTATTTGTACTTCCCAGTGTCTTTTTGAATAGATTATTGTTAGACTTAACATTAAAACATTTGTTTCTCTGTAAGTGCGCTAATGAAAGCATTTTATTTTTTAAAAAGTGTCTGGAGAGTGATTTTGGTCTTCTGGCTTTTGTAAGCACCTCACAGTTTTTGTCAATTCTTTAGCAAATATAAGCAGTTTAACCTAGTAATTAGCCTGGGGTTTCTTCTGTCACTTTGCCCTCATTATTCCACAAAGATGTTGATTGAGATGCTGCCATAATGAACATTTGTGGAGCACTCATTGTATGCTGTAGGGAGCTTTATACCAAGAATTGAGGCTTAGTTTTCCTTTCGTCCAGAAGCTTATGGGGAACTAGTTTGGGGAACTGATACTAACACATGAAATAATTAGTAAATACTAGGAGACAAAAAGCATGAGCATACATGTCTTTGTGCTGAAAGTGTAAAGTACAGAGAGTTTCCCCTTGTATATTGTTCTTTAAGACCTATACCGCAGTATAGACATGTTCGACTCCTACCTAGAAGGTCTAAATAAATGTTTGGACTTTTACTATCTTTAGTTGTTAGATCTAAATCAAAAGGCCATATCATAGTGTTTAAAAATAAGATATATATTATTCATTGCTTATGCCTTATGAGGGCATATTTTCTCATTATGTGCCTGCTTTTTAAAAAGTGGGAGAACTTTCTTCACCTTCACCTTGACTTTATAAGAAATGTACTCTTTATAGGTAAAAGTATAGGAAAATGCCCACCACCCAAAGATAGGCTCTGTCAACATTTTGATATTCTTTCTAGTCTTCTTAATAAATGTCTTCTTTTTCTATATATTTAAATATATTCATATAAGCAAAATTGGTGTAGTGTATACATGTTTTATATCCTATTTTTACTGTTTTTGGTTAACATGCAGTACCGTTATGTAATACATAGTATAGCATTTCCTCATGTCATTATACATTTTTGAAGGAATTATAATGGCTGTATAATATTGTGTCATCGATATAGTATAGTTTTAAGGCATTCCCTTATTTTTGGACTTTTAGGTTTTCAAGTTTTCATTATTATAAATAGAAGGATGAAAAGCATCTTTATGCTTTATAATATTCGACCAAATATTATTTTCACAAGACAGAGTTCTAGAAGTAGAGTCCAGTGTAAGGAAAAGGATGCAGACATTTCTGACACGACAAATAGCTTAATGTGAACGCCACACTACTTTGTATAAAGGCATTATCCGTTTACACTTTACTAGAAGTGAACACAAGTTCCAGTGGCATCTCACCTCACCAGCATTAAATAAGATAGGAAAAGTCTTGTTTCGTTAATTTGGCAGATGGAAAATAATTAAAAGTTTTTAAATTTATTAATGGGGTTGAATAGATTTTCAAAATTGTATTGGCCGTTCCTTTCTTTCTTATGTTCTTTATATACCAAAAACATTTATCCTTCATCTACCCTAATATATGTTACAAATATATTCAATTGTTTTGCAAAAACATAAAATTTCTATATTAAGTTGACTTCTTCAGTGTTTCTCTCTGTGCCTTTTTATTTTCATTTAAGTTATTTTTTTCAGGCTTAGAAAAATGGTTCCCTATTTAAATTAGATAGTCTTAAAATATGGTTATGGTTTTTAAAGTTTTTTCAGTAAAAACTTAACGACAATATCTGTTTAGTGCTACTTATTCTGTACCCAGTTTCACTCCAAAAACGTTCTTTGCTTTGTGTTTCAAATATATGATAGCTCAGATTTTCAGAAAATTTCTTTAGTCTTAAAAAAATAGATCTTTCTACCTGACTTTATGGATAAAATTTAGCACCATATTTCCGATTAAAAGCAATCCTGTTGGTACTTTAATTGTGACTGCATTAGCTTCTGAATAAACCGGAGAAGCATTGACACTTTTCAGTATTAGAATTTTTAAAATGAATGTTTTGATTGTAACCTGAAGTGTGATCAGAATCTAGATGAGTGTTCCTCAAATATGAGGTGGTCCCCAAAAGATGTTGACAGAATTCAGTTTGAAAAATGTCATGTTCGGTAATCCACTGTGTACTGGGAGTAGGGCAAAGGTCAAAGGGGGAATGGAGAATCTGCCTTTGAGAATTTTTAATCTTACTGATTTCATTCAACAAGTATTCGTTGATGGCCTACCAGGTGCCAGGCTTATGCCATACTCACCTTGCAAAGGTGAAGAAGGCATAGCCCTTGCTTTTAAAGCCAAGACTTGGGTAGGATAGAAGCGTGTAAAAATGGCGGTATAGAGCAGGGTGAGGAGATGGAAAGATGGGAGTCCTACAGGACTACAGAGGTATATGCCTGGTCTTGAGGGACAAATGGATGTTTGCTGGGTAGACAGGCTGGAAACGTCCTTCACAGAGAGAACATGCACTGAGAAGTGAAATAATGTGGTTTTTATGGGTAACTAACTATAAGTAGTTCAATGTGCTTGAAGTGTAGGCGTAAGATGTAAGGAGCTGGGATGGACCCAGGTGCAGGTTGTGTAGGGTGTTTACTGTACCGCGCGGAGTCTCCATGTTGTAGCTAGCCACCAGGGTTTCTCAGACTGGGTGAATGACCAGCTTTTCCCTCACCCCGGATCTTGGTGGTGATTGATACTTTGTAAAATGTAACAAAACCCACTAAGTAGAACCATGAAAAAATACAGCCCTCAGTTTTTTAAAATTAAGATTTAGGAGACCTAAATTACACTATCGAATTGCTATAAAAGTTTTGAAATGTTCACTCTATTTCTTGTGAGTAGTGACAACCAGTTCTTAAACCCTTGTGCAAATCGCACTCAAGTAGCACCACATTAGCATCCCAGATCTATGGGAAAGACGTGGCTAGGAGCTGGGAATTTTACCACAGATCATTCCAAACACAAGTCAAGGTGTGCTTGTGGGACTGTCCAACAGAGATGATTGCCACTCGGAGGCTGAGAACCTCATGGTAAGTGATAACTGAGCCATGAAAGGGAAGTAACTAAATATTTTATGCATATTTTTATAACTGTATTGTTTGAATCTGGTTAAATCACAATGTTTTAAAAAGAAAACTTCAAAATAAGCATATAACATGAAGTACCTGAGGGCAGGTAAGGTTCTTAACCTTGACTGCATATTAGAATCACCTAGATCTCTAAAAGGTACTAATGCTGAGTTCCAGCCCCTCAGATTAGTTTGGGATGCAGCCTCAGCAGCAGGATTTTTAATAGCTCTGCCCTGATTCCAGTGTGTAGCCAACTCTCTCTCCCATAGGGGATGTGCTAATGACTCCTAATGTTTTCTGATTGAAAATTTATGTCAAAGAACACAGCACAGTGATTACACTTCAAAGCTATCAGCTGAATTTGAATCTGATACTTTAAGGTAGTAAAACTGTTATAGGTGCAATAATCTTGTATATACTAGATGCTGTAAGTATTCTTCCAACCCTCCCACTAAATACCATTTAGTATTTTAATTATAATTAATGGTATATGTATCTTTCAATATAGCTTATTCAGTACCTAGACTATGTATGTAATCTAGCATTAGTAAATATCCTTATAAAAGAAAGCTTGTGAAATCTTGATTTTTCTCTTGCTTTCTTTACCTGCTGCTAGCCTAATGACTTCTGCAGCAGGGACGGCTGCCGTAGTTGAGTATTGTATTAATCTCCAGATAAGATATGATTAGGACAACTTGCCAAGAAGAGGTGTATTACCCCAAATGCAACCATTGCTGAATTTCTAACATATAATCCCTTGAAATTATGTATTCAAATCGTATTTTAGAGTATTAAAATTTCAGATCTTGGTCTACAGTATAGCACACCCCTTGATATTTTAAAATCTCTAAGTAACATACAGAATGTCAGTATAGAAACACTTCTATGATAAATTATAAGTCTATTTATTATGGTGCTAAAATCTAGCTGCTATTTGTAGAGATCAACAGCCCCCCCCGCCCCCCCCCCCGCCGTTTTGCTAGTGCGTTCTTCACGTGCTTAATTTAAGACTGAATATTCAGTCATCCACTCATTCAGTTAAAAGCCTTTGGGGGCACCTACTTACTGTGCTAGATATGGCAGAGGCAAAGTTTAAGCCCCAAGTCCTTCCAATAAGGAACATCATGGCACCATGCCTCTAATACACAGATGACACAGCTTTCGTATGTGCAAAATGACCCCTTCCCATCGTTTAAAATAGGCCTTCAGTTTTTGATATCTCAGTCTTATTTGCTTAAGTCTCTCTTTTCTGCCTCCTCCTTCCCTGTTTTTTAGCGGGTTATATATAATAGGGGAAAAAACACTCAAAAAGTAGTTCTACCAATAGTTTTGGGGGCCATGGGCCAGTCATTTAATCCCTCTGAGCCTCAGTTTCCTCTGCTGTGGAAAGGTGATACCGTCCCTGCCTTGTCCAAATGAGTTGTTCCGAAAATTATGAGAGAAGTTACATGTAACATTAATACCAAAAATCTAAATACACAGATAAAGTGTGTTAAATGAACATTATAAAACAAGTTTAAAGAGAAAGAAAAAAAAAAGAAACCTTATAAAATATGTGTGGTACATGTACCACAGCAAACACTGGGTTTCTAAAATCCAAAAGCGAAGTTACATCAGAGTTAAATTCCATGGAAGTTTGTTTCCATGGTGGATTTTTTACTTTTTACTCAGCTCCTGAAAAAGAAACTTCCTGGGTTTTCTTTTCCCTCCTACGGTTTTGCAGTGGCAGGGCTGCTTCCTGTCAAGAGCAGCTCCACTACAGCTCCTCCGTACAGACTCTCCACCTCCTCTCATTCTTTCAAACACTTAATACATTTAGAGGCTGATCTTGTGCAGAAAATATCCCTGACATTTGCAGAGCCCCGGGGATTCAGTGCGCATGCTCGGCGCGCGCTCCCGCTGGGAAGAGGAAGCTCGTTTACATACGAGTCATACCACGCATAGCCAGCATGTCAGCGCAGTGAACTTGCAGCGGGCTGCGAGGAACGCCAGCGGGGCTTTGTCCTAGGAAATGTGCTTCGTGCTTTTCTTTTTTACTCCTTTTTTATTTCGAAAAAAAGACTTGTAGAGACTTCTAAAACGATTTCTAAATGCTCGATTGAGGATACAAAACGTATACCGTCTACAGCTAAACCCTTGAAGGGTTTTGTGTGAGTTCAGTTTTTTTGTGCGTGTGTACTTTTTTTCTTTTACGTATTTTGTTTTGATCATCTGAGGCTGGGCCTCCGTCCTTGTGAAGTTTAAGAGAAGAGCCAGGAGCTACTCAGCAGTAATTGATTTTTGAATCATAATCTTTTGGGGTGAAAGCAAAGAGCTGGTTTTCTGTGCTAGCCCAATAAATGCTATTTATGAAGATGGACCTGTTGAACTACCAGTACTTGGACAAGATGAACAACAATATCGGCATTCTGTGCTATGAAGGTAGAGGTTCTGTTCTAGAAATTGCTATCCTATTGCTTCTGTCAGGGCCATCCCTCCTATAGGGTTTTGAATGTCTTTTGTGCATTTTATTCTCTTTCTTGGGACTTTAGGGTTTTTTGAAAGGTGATTGGTTATTATGTACTGTTTTCAATACAAAGCTCGCTTCCTTCCTAGCCTTTAGGATTAAGGTGGAGAGGCTGGGGATGGAGAGAAGGTGAAATATAAACTGTTAAAAGTTTGCTTTATGCTAGCAATATGCTGTTCAGAATTTTAACTCTTTAAAATGTAATTCTTTTTGATTTCTGTTGTTCTCTTTGAAGGATGAACTTTTAGGACCCAAGTAAAATTTAAATGTGTCAAGTTTTTTTGTTTCGTTTTGCATTGATATGTATTTTAAAAGCACCATCTACAGTATTTGTGTTGTATTCCAACAGCACTTTGGATTTTCATGTAGAGGAGAACAGAAAGTTACAGTGAGTTTTTATTTTGGGAGTGATTGTCCCAAACACTGCAGAATTTTCTATTCAGTTTGGTGGACTGGAGGGGCAGGCACCCATGTCACAGAGCACAGACTGGTTCTTTGTCTGATTTCCCATTTCCTGTACAGCTCGGAGAGAGTTCTGACATTGAAGGATGTTCCCTCCAAACTCCCGTCCCTTATGGAAGTGATTGCACAATACCACAACGAGAAAGCTAAATTAAAAAAAAAAAAAAAGAATTCTTACTAATCATTACAACTTACTAAACCATGAGGTGTTGCTCTACTGCCCTGTAGTATTTCCAGCTGTCTTGGTTGGTAGTAAGAAGAGAAAAAGTGATTTCTTAATCTGTTGGAACATTATCTACGTGCGATTTGAAAAAGTGGTAATGGCCTGGGTTTGAGTGGCTGGAGCTCCCGGGGAATTCAGCTTGGCAGAGGGAGAGTTTTTTGTTGTAACCACATACAGATCACAGCCTTTCTGATTCAACAGGAGCAGTTTCCATGTTTTCTCTTATAGTGAACTGAATGTTTCTCTTGAAAAAGAAAACATTGAAGAAACTTGGGAGGAGGGTAATGCGATCCACTTGTATTTTTTATGTAAAAAATCTCAGGCCTCTTGCCTAATGAGTTGAAAATTTACCCTTTCCCCTTCAAGGAAAAAAATCTCATTCATGCTGGTTTTTATTTTTTAACTGTGGATAAGGATTTCATACTTAAGGTTTTTTTAAAAAGTTTTTTTTTTTTTTTTTACTCTGTTTCACTAATGAGAATTTTGGTGAATTGCTTTCTTTGAATCTGCTGCTGTTAAGTATCCTCTTGCTTCTGAAGTTACCCATTTAAAAGGCAGACTTCTTTAGATCTGTCTAAGCAGCATGTGACTGGGCTTGTTTCCTGTGAAATTAACTTACTGAAATTAACTTACTGCAGTTAGTTTTTTAAAACTTTTTTTAGTGAGCAAAAAGTTAAAAACTTTTAAGACCATTTCTGTTTGATTATCATTGAGTAATATGATATTTTCAAAACAAAATATAATGATCAGCCTAAGAAGAATATAAGGATTGTTAGGAAATTGATACACATTAATTTTTCATGTCTCCAGTTGGTGGTGGTGAGGAAATGCTTATGGAAAGCTTCAGGTTGACTGTTGTTGTGTAGTATGCAAAATACAAGAGTAATCTTCTAGCCTCCCTCCTTATTTGGGAGGAAGAAAACTTTGATTTTGAAAGTTGAGTAGATACACGGGATTGATATGCTATAGTTTGTTTGGTTTAAACATCTGCTGCTATTTTCCTTATTATGAAAGTTAACATTATTTTAACACCAAAATAAATACACAGGAAATGAAGAAAAGCACAGCAGAATTTGAGTGGTGTTTATAGTGGATTGTTTATGTCCTAGTGGTTTTCTCAGTGTAAACACTGCACACATCTGCTCTAAACTCAACGGGGTGTTTGAAAATGGGCATAAATCTTAGCTGGGATTTTTTTTTTTTTTTTTTTTGGTAAGAAAAGTTGGAACAGTTATTGCTCCTTTAAATCCAACACTTTAAGAATGTTCATATTAAATATAACAGCTCACCAGCATTCCAGGGAAGTTATTTGGAAGATGGAATGTACAGTTGGTAGGCAGCATTTGATTTCACTTAGGGCACAGGCAGGTTTCATGTCTCTGAAGAATAAGGGGCGGATTAATTTTTTGAATTTTTAGTTTTAAGAATTAAGATGTTGATGGCTATTTTTATTCTCTAGGTTAGTTATACCATATTCTTTAGTTGTATTACACACAGCCCTACGCCTCAAAACAAACCATGAGTCTGCACCATCTTTCTTCAACTTCCCTAGTAATTTATACACAAATGGATCCTTTTTTTTAGCCAATTATCTTGTAGCATACAAAGTCTTCTTAAAATCCCACACTGACTCTGCATGGCTTAGATATGGACTCTGCTTAGTGACTGCTCGCTGGCACCTGACTTTTACCGTAGTCCAGAAGAGTAATCGAAAAGAGAATAAAGGAAAAAATTAACCACAAATAGTAGTCTTAGAGTGGGGCCCTATTGGGGTAAGATAAGGTTGGAAAAGGGCAGGCAGAGTCTGAGTCTTCTGGCTAATTTCTGGAAACTGATTACCTTCATTGGTGGTGAGCAGATTAGCAGAATTCTGCTTGTGTTAGTGTGTTTATTTGAAAACCTCATGGTTTATTACTACAATCCTGAACAGTTAACTAGTTCATCATTCATCACCTAACTGAATGTTTAAATTATACCCACTTGACTCCCAGTTTTTCTTCCATCTCCACAAAAAGATTATATATAGGCCAACTCCAGCCTACCTTCTGAATGCTTATGAATATTCTGCTAAGAGAGCGAAAGCCTCATGAAGGCAGGGTGTGGTCTTGGTTACTGCTGTATCTCGTAGTCCTGGCACGGTGCCTAATTGGGCTTTTAGGAAGTGGCTGACCCAAGAAATCTGAAATCTCTCCAATGGCAGTTGTAGTTGCTACTCTGTAATTTAGCGCTTGATTATATACTAGTCTATATTCTCTAATTATCCAATTTGTAGAGCTATATTGGGCCTACACATCACCTAATACATTTGCCTTGTTTTTGCCAAGGAAAACGGAGGCCCAGAGAGATTTATTCAGAAAGTTTATAACAGAATTGAATAGTGGAGAGAACTCATTAAGAGGTTTTGACTAGTCTATCATTCTTCTATGCCATACTGCCTCTGCAAAATTATTTAATGTCTCATCTTCTTAATTATTAGCTCCTTGGTGTTAGGGACCATGCTCTATCCAAGGGACCATCACTGCCCCCAGCACAGGGACAACATTTTGGATTACAATGAGCAGTCCAACCTGTCCTGACTCTTCATTGCTCTGAAGCCAGTTGCTGATGTAGCTTCCCAGGCTGTCGTGATGTTAGACATACTGAGAACTCCAGGTGACCAGCCACGTTGGCATTTGCTGTCCTTGACGCTTTGGCATTTAGTTTTGCTTTACCTTTTTTCCGGTTGTGCAGAGGAGGAAGCCCTATGTAATGCTAATTTACAAAGAGTGTTTCCCCAAGGGAATAGGAGCTGGTTAGACCATGGGCTTTTCTCAAGATGGCTGATGGTTGTATTTACATAATGCTGAAAACTTAGGTCCTAATAAATGTGCTCATGGTTGGCTGTGGCTTTAAGCCACTGTTAGTGATACTTTAATTATGGGTTAAGAACCATTAGTGTGTAATTTGGTAGAAGAATTCTCTCCCTTTTAATTTAATAGTATGATTTATATTGAGAGAAAGTAAGAATAAATTACATATTATGATCATCCGAAAGCTTAAGAAAAGAATATTCTAAAGTTCCTCAGATTTTAGAGCTGCTTATTGTTTTAGAACATAATGATCTCTTGTTTCATCACAGGCTACATGTAAATTAATTTTCCGGAATTGAAAGGAAAATGCACACAGTAAGAGTTGTTGAGTTGAGTGAGACCCTGCTAGGGTATTAGCAAGGCGGGGTGACTGATTTCTTTTGTTTTCTGCCAGTCTAACCACTAGCAGTTTAATGGAGTTCTGGTTTCATTGTTCTTTGTCTAATGAGCTCAGAGGCGTCCGGAAACTTAGGAGCAGTGGGTACTATTAAGGTGAAAAGGCCACAGAGCAGAGCCATTTTGTACCAGCCTCTGGTCCCCGGCCCTGCATATCAAGTGACCAGCATCAGATCCGGGAGTGTATTCCGAGGTGGAACATCTGCAACTGTTTTGCTGTGGAAACTCATTTTACTTTAGCTTTTTTGTTTGTAGGAGAGAAGGGAGGAGGAAGGGAAGAGAGGGAGAGAGACTGGGAGGAGCCTGATTAATAAAACATGCCCAGGTGAGCCCAAGAGCTCTCCTGAGAGAGGCCTGGCCAGTTTGTATTTCTTCTAATTACAGTTTGTGAAGGGAAGGTATGATTATCTCCTCCTTCCTTCCAGCCTCCCACCCTTTCTCTGCCCTCTTCTGGAAGGATTATTTTACTTGGCTGTTTATCTCTTGGAGCCTACACATGGCTTTGTTTGGAAAGGCAGATTTCTCTTCCTTCCTCCCTCCCTTCCTTCCCTATTGTCTCCATGGCCTTCTACTCCTAGGGTTCTTAGATCTGTTCCTGTGAAGATTTTTAAAAAACATACCATAAGATAAAAAGAAGTTCTCCGTCAGCATGTGAGGGAGTCAAACCCTCTCAGTATAGTTTGGTTCCGCTCAGTTTTGAGGATGTTGCAGAAAACTGGGTTTTGTCATGAAGAAATTAGATCCAGATTTAGCACTTCTGCATGTACACAAATATATGAAACCAGTCTTACCAGGGATTGTTTCTATGTCTGTTTTAGCCCTACATATGTTAATGTTTATTCAGTGACTGTTTATATTTAGTATATCTATGAATTGCATTTTGGGTTTATTGGAACTATAATCTTGCTCAGCAAGATAAGTTTGTCTTATAAAATAGTCTTTCTTATTTTTTAATGAACTCATATCCCCCATCTCCCTGCCCCACCCCCCAAATCCCACTTCAGCCATGGACACTTAATTTTAAAAGCAGAGTCTGAAAATGATTTTACTTTCTCTGTTTGTACCCCCCTCCCTCCCGCCTCCTTAATATTGTATGTTCTGCTAAATTCTAAGGCATTATTTCCACCAGTTTGCTTTATTAATCTTGCCTTTTCTGCTTTTTAAAAAAAGAATTCTATAGATTGTTTGAATTTCAGGGTATTGTATACAGGGTATGTTTTAATCCTAACAATGCAAGTTCACTACCTGTTGGAAGAATGTTTATTCACCTTAAATAAAATAGGAACTCTATTCTTACAGTTCTCCGTTTGTTGCTTGCTATTTATATGATCTTTCTGAACTCTTAATGTTTCACCAATGTATTTGCAGAAAAGTCTGTAAACATACACTGAAATATATTTAGAAAATGATCAGAGGAAACTCACTACTGTCCTTTTGCCACTGAATGAATATTCATTCTCTTCAACATTTATGGAATGCCTACACTGTGCTAAGGAATGTATTTATTAGGTCTCGGGGTTAGTCTTTGCCTCCCTGTCACTGTTTGACTCTCTTTGTCCCTTTCTGTTATGGAATACACCATATATACATAACGTGCACAAAATGTATGTGTAGTTTATAATTAAAAAATAAACAACCTTGTAATCATCACCAGGTCGAGAAATAGCAAATCGCCTCCTTCAAGTATTCTCTCTCAGTCACAATTCCTTTCAACCCGAAGAGGTCATCACAATTATACTTTCTTTTAAAAATAACTTTACTACTCTATGTGTTCAATTCTGAACAAATTAGCTTACTTTTGTCTGGGTGGGTTTTTTTGTTTGTTTGTTTTTTGAGTTTTATGTAATTGGAATTATCCTGTAAATCTTCTGTTGTGTCTTTGTTTATGAAGTCTTTTAAAGCAGTGGACATGTGCTAAGAGGTTGTCTTTTTCACATCATGCGAGCTTATCTTAGAGTCTGGGGAATCTTGGCTGTGGAATACATGTGGACATCCAGCCTTCCTTTGAACTCACCTGTTGCTGCTGCACAGTTTGTTGAATAGCAGTGGTGACATTTGGGTCTGAACTTTTTTTCAGTCAATATTTTGTTCATGGTTTTCGCCACCTGTTAAAGCTCTTCACCATCCATGCTATAATGGAAAATTGTGTTGGAAAAATTGTGCACAGTTTTGGAGAGTAAAATAGGGGACCCTTCTGCAGATACATAACTTATTAATTAAGATCTGACCAGTGACTTTAATTCTGCGTTAATAAGCAATTTGTTTAAAGGCTGAGACTTGTTACAAGTCAACTATGTGGCAGTGCCAGGTTTCTTTGGATGTTAATCCAGGGACTTTTCGATACACAGAAAAAGCTTAAATTGTTCCAGTATTCAGACAATACTCTACATTGTATAGAGATGGCTGTTAGAAACAAAGATCTGAAACAATAGCCTTATGTACCACCTAAAATTATGAATGAAAACAAATCATCCATATGTATTACTCTTGATTTTTATATCTGTTTTGCATGAAAATAGTTGCCTGCTAATTTTTCTTGGCTAATGATTTGATTTTAATAGAGTGAATTCCAGAATTTAATGGTTCGATGCAGAAGCACTCTGCCAAGCAATTTAGCAAAGCTGTTTACACTACCCCAAATCCAGCTGGACAGAGTCTGTGCTTCTTCCCGATAACAGTTGAGGGAGTGATGAGTGCAAATTTCTGGACATTTTCCCCTTTTTAAAAACAAACTCATCTTACTTTATGTGGCAGCACTATTAAAGTGACAAGGATTATTTTTAAATTTTATTTTCATGTCGGCAGCTTTTTCCTGTACCCATTTTCCCCCATTCTTACTTTTTTACTATGTGTATTCTTTTAAACTTTTTTTTTTTCCCTCTGATGAGTAACTGATAAACTATTGGCTGACCCCACAGAGAACCCTTGTTTTATTTCCCTGCTGAAAAGCTATGACCTTTTTGCCAATGCTTAAAATCACCCCTGAGAGTGATTTGGTAGCTTTTTAAAAGGAATATGTAATAGCTGTATCAGGTTTTAAGCTCTATTGAGTAGAGGGTAAAAAGGGTGGAAAATAGTAGTCACTCTTGGTATAAAACCTATGTAAAGTTCTCTAGCACTCTGCAGAATTCATGATTGGGAACGAGTGCTACCAGTTCTGGAGACGACCATGGGAGCCATTTTCCTGTATACCAGTAAGAGGTGGCTGATATTGGTAGGGGAAGAGGAAGAGTGTAGCAGAGCTCCATAACTAACAGTAGACATCCAATGTTGCTCTTGGTGTCCAGTAATAGATATACAACACAATAAAAAAATATAGAATATGCACACACATGTGCATTCCATATTTGTCCAACAATGGGACAGGGAGAAGGCTTTCTTAAAGAGCTGCAAGAATTCTTATACATCATTGAAGGAGAAAATATAGGAAACACCACATCTGCTTGGCTCTCTCGCCTTCAGACTCATCTGAATTCAACTTCATCCCCCTATTTCTTTCCCTTAAGTTCAGTGAAAGGCCATTCTATTGGTGCTCACAAGTCCCAACCCTTCTGGTCTCGGGGACTTTTCAGTGATTTGTTTCTTTTCCACTTTGCTCTTTTTCCTCTCCTGGGTTTTTCTCTTCATCATGCATTCATACACAAGTCTCTCCCAACTTTAAAACAAAAACAAATCCTTCCGTAAACCTTGTGTTCCCCTCCCAACTATTAGATGTTCTTCCTTGCCATCCAAGTCATCAGAAGAAGGTCAATGTGTTTTCATCTTCCCTCTACCAATTCTCTAGCCACTGCCATCTGATTTCTGCTCTTGTGACTCCATTGAAATTGTTCTGATCAAGGTCATTAAATGATGTCCAGTGGACACTTTTTAGTCTTCACTTTAGTTCAACTCTGTGCCATTTGGTGCTGACTCATTTCCACATTCTTAAAATTCTTAACACTCCTTGGCCCAAATACTTAGCAAGTATCCACTCCTTAGGGAACAAGGTACTGGTGAGCTATATGCACAGGGCCTTGATGGAGTTCCTGGTAGTGGGTAGGCAGAGGTGTAAACATGTGAGACAGGCTGACCAGCATTAAATACTAACAAACTATGGTTGCAGCTTGAGAATAGATTGGAAGGGAGTAAGGTGAAGACGTAGAAATAGAAGAGGGCGTGAACCTGTTATGGTTAGTTTAGGCAAGAGATGGTGATACCCCAAATTCTGGTGGTGGTTGTGTAGTAGGAGAAAAGTGGGTAGATCTAAGAGGTCTTTGGAGGGAAGACTGACAGGACATGGTGCTAGAGGGTGCCTTCCAGGTTTTCAGGCTTATCCAAGAGGATGCATGGTGCTCCCATTTACAGAGATAGGAAACACAGGAAGAGGGCTGGGTTCTGGGGTGAGGTCATGAATTTAGTTTTGGATATGTTGGAAGATCTTTGAGATCTCAAAGAAGAGATAAATTTTAGAAAGTTGGGTACATGAGTCTAGATCTCAGAGGAGAGGCCCCCACTAGTTTGGGATAGAGAAAAAAAAAATGAAACTTTGGGCAAGAATGGTCACCTAGGAACAAACAGTAGAATGAGAAGTTGAAGAGGTGATAGAAACTCTTCTTTTAGGTCTTCATTTTCTTCTTTGTTACTAAAACAAGCCCATAGCTGACCCTGCCTCAAATCTCATTCCCTTCTAAGAAGACCTTCATCCACAGTATTACCAGAATTTACCTCTCCAGCCTTAACTTGTACCATTCCTTCACCCAAAGCCCATACATAGTCCAGATGAATCAAATTGATTTCCTTTGAGTTGAGCCATTGCTCCTCTCTGAAATCCCACTGCCCTTTCTCTTGGCTTCTGTTCATTTCTCAAGTGCAGAGATGACTTCTGGAAATTGACCCTGCAGCCCCTACCTTCTCGATGGGGATTAGGTGTTGTGTTCGTATTTTCAAACATGCATGCTGTGTCAGAGAATTTATATCACGGTGCTGCGTACTCATTTGTCTGCCTTACTGTAAGCTCTCTGGGAGAGCTAGAGCTTTGTCTTCTCTCTTTGTTCGTAGCACCAAGCACAGTAGTGTCTGCTAATGAATCTACTCCAGTGTCTTTTCATTGGAGATAAGAAACACCGATATTGTGTGATTAACTCAGGGATACTTGGTAACACAAGTGAGTTTGTTAACTCTTAGGAAGTTTTTAGAGGAAGGAAAGATAGCTGGGGAAAGGAGGGTTATAAACAAGAGGGGAAGAAAGATAAGAAAACCTTTTAAGGTTCAATTTCTGTATGGAAACAGTTGCAGTGGAAATAACTGCCCCTACTCATCTTATTTTCTAGTTACTTGACTTTGGATGGTATATTAGATGCATTGATCATTTATGGGAAAATATTTAATACCTGTTATATGCCAGGTGCTGATTTATGTGCTAGAGATATAGCCATTAACAAGACAGACAGCAAGATCCCTGACTTCTTGGAGCTTACATTCTAGCAAGGGAGACAGACAGAACAGGTAAATAAATAAAGAAGATAATTGCAGATTGTGAAAAGTGTTATTATTACAGGTTGATGTCTTTTAGCTTACTTACTGTTTAGAATAGTTGTATCCATGCTTAAAAGTTGTATCCATGCTTTTATTTTCAGACTTTAGAATTTAGATTTCAGTGGATGATTTATTTCTTTGGTGGTCTTGTGAAGAATTTAAAAATATATTAAGGAAACTTTTAAAAAATTTCCTTTAGAATCTTACAAGAGTGGAATCTTATACTTGGTTTATTTGTCAGAGTCAGATGCCTTATTCCATTATCCCTCTCTTATATTGGGAACTAGCATTTATTATTATATTATTATCAACTTAAGAGAGGTCAAATGATTCCTTTGGTTTCTAATAGGAATAAAATATATTTAGAATTGAAAAATTCAATACATTAAAAAAAGGCCTAAGAAATCAATATAATAGTTTTATGTCCTTAAACTGTTATGGTCAGACTTGAGAAGATATTTCCAGGTTAGGATAGATGCTGTAGCACCCCAGGGGCACTTTTTATTATGAGCTCCAACTTTGTGGTCACAGAGTATTTGGTGAGTGCAACAAGTGTAAATCTTGGGCTTAATATGGATGGAGAATGAACTGGAGTGTTCCACCTGTTGAATTTTCTTTTTTTCCTTCATTGAGGCACAGTTAATTATGGTGAAATCTTAAGGGTATGGCTTTATGATTTTTTCCCCTATGTTTATACCGTTTGTAACCACATCCAGTTCAAGATGTAGAACAGTTCTATCACCCCAGAATGTTCCTTCATGCTTCCTTGCCAGTCAATATCCATCCCCCTAAGATAACCGCTGTTTTGCCTTAATGTAGATTGGTTTTTTCTGCTCTTGAGCTTCATATAAACAGAGTCATTGATTCTGACTTTTTGTGCTAATACTATTTTTGAGACTCATGCGTGTCGTTTCAGGGATTGGTAGTTTATTCTCTAGCATTGCTGTGCCTGTAGTCTGTTGTATGAGTATGTCACAATTTGCTCACCTATTTGTTACGTAAAATTTCCCCAGGCTAGAGACCATAGGAAGAGGCTAACACACTCCATCATTAATCAAAAATTTATTGAGGGAACTTTACACACAAGGCTCATCTTGGGTGGTGGCAAGACGTCATGGAAATCTTCCATGTTGCATGGCAGGTGCCCAGGGATTGTGTAGGACAGGGCAGGACGGATGGGATACTGGGGCATGGCCCACTCCAGATAAGGGGAATGTTTGCTTGTGGGTTGGGAGACAGTGGCCTGGTGCGAACCAGCATCCCCTATGGTAAAGGACAAGGGTTGATTAGGCAGTCTCAGAGGGCATTTTAGGAAGCAATCTCTGCTCCGGCCAGGACCTGACTAGTGGGTCTGGCAGTGATCACGCCATGGAATAGTCCCTCCTCCACACGATTCTAAGGTTGATGGAAATTAGCGTTGTTTCCAGTTTTTAACTATTATGAATGAAGTTGCTCTAACCTTTTATTTTATTTTTTTAATGTGGTAAAGTATGTATAACATAAGACTTACTATTTTAACCATTTTTGGGTGTACAGTTCAGTGGTATTAAATACATTCACTTTGCGGTGTGACCTGAACATTTTTATACAAGCCTTTTTTGTGGTTATATGCTCTCGTTTCTCTTGGATAAATATGTGTGGAATTGCTGGGTCATTGGGTATGTTTAACTTTTTTAGAAACCACTTAACTGTTTTCCAAAATGGTTGTACCATCTTACTCTCCCACCATTAGTGTAGAAGGGCTCCAGGACGGCTGCATCCTCACCAGTACTTGGTATTGTCAGTCTTTTAAATTTTAACCCTACTGGGGGGTTATGGACAATCTTAAGGTATTTTTCATTGTTAACTTATAATTCATTACTTATTGGAATACTTATTATGACACTGCTGACGGTACTGCAAAAAAAACCACATTTTCTACTTTTGATGCGTTTATCATCTAAGTTAGAGGCTGGGATATGTTTCTTTCTTCTCTAATTTCAGGGCAGAGTTAGTGATTTTGGTATCACCAAAGAAGGGGTTGTTTTTCTAAACGGGTAAGTCCAAGCCGTGGAAATTAGCAGATGGCCAGATTGAGGGATGTAAACAACACCGTTGTGGCACAGGGAGCTCTTTTCTGGGGAACACTTTCCTTTATCGCTGTCTTATTTGGTAATGATTCGTCAACCACTGACCTGTTAAAATAAAGCCCAGGGTTAAGCTCTCTTAGCTCCAGTTTGATTTCTCTTCTGATTTGTCTACCATTCTCTCTTTAGGTTCTTTTAATTTCCCTCCCATTTGGAATGCCCTTCTTGCTCATTTCCAATGACATGAATTTTCTATATCCTTCAGGGTGTAGCTCAGCCTCCCTCTATGACAGTTAACTTGACACTTTTTATAGGTAGGAGTTGTACTGTAACCTTTTAAATCCTCAAGTGCCTGATGATGTTTTTATCCTCTTTTGAATTTCTGTAGACTACATAGTCTGTACTTTTCATTTGGCAGTTGTATCACCTTGTATTTAGTTATCTTTTGTGTAAATAAAGTGTGACAATAAAGCAAACAAATGTAACAACTAAGTAAGTAAGGTGTTCAATCTTATCTTGGAAATACTTACCTTGGAAAATTACACATTACCTTAACACTGTGATGATCTTATTCTCAGAACATTGTTGTTTTTTTTTTAGAAGTTGCTTTCAAGGTTTGAGATACATTCTTCTGAATATTTTCAAGGGTGACCAGTAATACACACACATACACACACACACACACACACGCACGCACACGCACGAAACACTAACAGAGCCCTTATTTTTGCCAGGCACAGTTCTGTGTAAGTGTGCTTATAAAATGATAAGCTGGTTTTCCCTATGTCATTCTAAATCCAGTTTTACAAGTGGAGTTGGAAAATATCTTTTAATCAGTGACAGTTTTTCTGGAATAAATAGGTTCAAGACATTCTAGAATGACTGCTTTGAAAATGACATTCATTTGCATGTTAACCAAAAAATAAGAATCGTAATTTCACTGTATGTATACATCTATATACATTTCATATTATACATACATACCTGAAATCACCACATCTGAACTATATGCCGAGGGCAAGGAGTGTATCATCTTTTAAATCAGGGGTTCATGTGGACCAGTACTGGTCCGTGGCCTGTTAGGAAACTGGCCGCACAGCAGGAGGTAAGTAGCAGGCAAGTGGGAAGCATCATCTGTATTTGCAGCTGCTTCCCAGCACCTAGCATCACTGCCTCAGCTCCACCTCAGATCATCATGCCCTAGATTCTCATAGGAGCACTGGTCCCTGGTGTCAAAAAGGTTAAGGACTGCGGTTTTAAATGGTTTCTCCCTGCTAGTAGCATGTCTTATTTTTTGCGATGTGACCATGGTAAGTACTAAGTAAATGTATGATTTGAAGTCCTAGAGCCCTTTAGATGGCTGAGATAATTTGGTTATTATATTAGGTTGACTGACAATCGCTGGCTTTGTTGTTCTTCAATTCATCTTCGTTCACTCATTTACATGTTGCACAGAACAGTGGCTGTTGGTGAAGTCGTAGCAGCCTGTTCTTCACCTCGCTTTATGGAAGATGTGAATGCTACCTAGTTTGTAAGTGATTTTTTGTAGAATGGATCCTCCATGTCTACTGAAGCGTAGGGAGGTAATCACAGCTCATAGCTACCGCAGTGGTGTTTAGAGTCCAGTTCACCAAATATTCATGGCACCTTACAATACTTATTACTACCTTTAAAGATGATGAAATCTCTAGCTTCACTAGATCTTATGTGTCATGAGAGAAAAAAAAACAAAAAACTTCAAGTTTCTCCCCTTTCAGGAGCTTATTTTTTAAGTAATGATGAGAATGAGAGAACCTCTGGTGACATGAATGACAACACTTGGACACATATACAACCATATTGGGACTCATGTTGTTTTGATTTTATGTTTGTGTGTGTGTATGCGCGCGCACACACGGTTGTGTGTTGCAAAGTTTATTTCTTTGGGTTCAGAAGAATTTCCCTTCCATGTTTGAGGCATCTTAACACGGTTACCACTGCAGCTGCGACAGTTGTAATGCCCAGGACCTACTGAGGATCTTGGAAAGATAAAAAGAGCTGACATATTTACTTTTCTCAATGTTGGCTCCATTTCTACTGTAGCTGTTTAAAGGTGATCTTTTTAAAAAATTAGTATTTTTTAAACAGCTTTACTGAGCTGTAATTCACATACTATAAAAATTCACTGTTTAAAGTATGTGATTCAGTGGTTTTAGTATGTTCACAGAGTTTGCAGCCATCACCATGATCTACATTTAGTACATTTTCATCACCCTCAAAAGAAATCTTGTACCCATTAGCAATTGCTCTCCATTTCCCTCTTCTCTTGGGCCACCAGTAAACCACCAGTCTCCTTTCTGTCTCTATGGGTCTGCTCATTCAGGACAGTTCACATAAATGGAATCATAAAGTATGTGGTCTTTTGTGACTGGATTTTTGTACTTAGCATAAGGAAAAGTCCACTGATATTGTAGCACATTATCAGTACATTGTTCCTTTCTAGTGCTGAATAATATAATAGTCCCTTGTATGAATATACCAAATTTTATTTAACCAAGAAATAATGTTTTTTTAAGAAGCACCAGTAGCTCCTGGATAAAGGTTGGGCTGAGCAGTTACACAGACTATAATGCCTTCTTCGCTCTTCTTAAGCTATGAAAAAGCAGGAGAAAAATAAGCCATTTTGTTTGCTGATTTGTACTTGAATCCCAGCAAAATGTCATGTTCGCAACCTTGTTTTATAATCTCTCTGTAGCAATAGCATTGGTTTAGTTTTAGTTAGCTGAGTGATAATTTCTGCTCACAGGTAGACTGGCAATCTCTGGCTTTGTGTTTATTCTATTCAACTTTGTTCATGCATTCATATATTGCTTAAGCAATGTCTATTTGTGAAATTGGTAGACTCCTCGCTGTCAAGAAATTTACACTTTAGGTGTGAGGGCTATATATATATGTATATATGTGTATATATACGTACATATATATGCACATATACACACATATACACATTTTAGATCTCTGATTTCACATGGATGTCTATGTATCTAGGTATATATCTATATAGAAAATTGATGTTATAAATACATGTAAATTTAAAAAAAATTGTAGATATAAATGTGTGTATGTGCGTGTATCTATATAGCTAGAAAGGCAGACATAAAGTCTTTGGCATTTTCAAACCTGTACTTTCAAGGACTTTCAGAACCAAATGTCATTCAGCATATATCATAGTGGATTATAAACTAAGTGCTCTGTGGTTTTGTTCTCAGTTGTCATGGGGTCAGATAAGATAGACTGCCAAATGCTACCAGTCCTGCTTAGGATGCCTCCTTACAGGATTTAAAAGAAATGTGCTGCTATAGATGAATTAGCTGACACAAATGGCAGCATTCTGCTCTCATGAGCCATCCCTTCTGTTACAAAGTATCATTTGAAAAACTTTCCGGTACAAAAGAAAAAGTCTCTGGCACTTATAAATTTTTGGAGAAGGAAACCTTTAGAAGTTAATATGTGATTCTTCCTAAATTATTTCTTAGTTGTTTTAATTTTATTTCTTGTTTAACAAATAACCACAAAATGAAATGAGTTTTTTTTAACAGGTGGATCCATCAACCTGTTAAAAAACAGGTTGATCTCCCCCTCCTCTGACATAGTTTAACTCCATCCTCAGTTTACCTCTGTGGCATCTCAGATCACAGAAGCTTTGTGGCTGGCCGCAATTTAATTTTGAAGACCTAGCTGAGAGAATGCTGGCAGTTTCCTGCTGAGCAAGTCGAGACTAGTTTCTCAGATAAAGTAGAAGTTTATTTTTGCCCCCCTCCTTGCTCTGCTCATTTTTCTAGACTGAGAAATTTACAAATTGGTGGTCTTGGACTTTGCAAGGCTTTTATTAATTATTGGGCCCAATTCAAAACTTTTTTGGGGGACGAGTTGTTTGGGTTTACAGTAGACCCATCGGAAGTCTATAGCAGTGTACGCATTATAGGGAATATCAGGCAGCAGATGGTGTGCCCATTTTCTATATGGTGAAACTGAGGCACCTGTGGGGATCACTTACCTAAGGTTCTGACCATTAAAGCGGCGGACATTTAAAAAGCTGAGAGAAATAGATCATTATTTGAAAAGAGAGGTGAGCTCTCCTAAAGGGCATGTTTAGCTGTTTTGCATGTTACTCTTGGCTAGAGGTAACCAGAACAGCCCGTCTTGCTTTCTGAATGTGGTTCTTCAGGCCTTTCCTGACTTGATCATGCAGATGCAGCCATCAGCGCCCCATTTCACTGCATCGGTGCCAAAATGCTTCTTAGGCAATTGGAAATGTTTGATTGATTATAGTATTGGTTGATCATAGGATTGATCAATTTCGAAAGTGGAAGAGGCACAACAGAAGATGCATGCTAGCATGCATGGAACCTCCCGAGAAGCATGCTACAATTAAAGCTTTCTGGGGTGCCTGTACAACTTTTCCATTAGGATTGGGGTATGGCCTAGGAATATGCATTTTAAATAAGCATCTCAGGTGATTCTGATACCGGTGGTCCAGGGACCACACTTTGAAAAGCGCCGTGCTCAGTGGTGGATAAGAGCCGCCGAATGAAGAACAGTGGGGAGAATTTCCACAGACAGATGAGAATAAACTGAGACCCACTTTTGCTTTAAATAGGAGCTTGTTAGGTCAGGTTCAGACTTGAACGGAAGTTCATTTATTCCCAGACTTTCAGGACCACTTTGCAGTCAGTCCTACCTGAATAGTCATAAAAATACTCAGCACTAGCAACTTAGAGAAAATTCTGAAAGAAACATGATTTCTCTTTAGTATACAACACCCATTTTAAACTCTGTACTAAAATAAGATCCTCTTTCTTTAGTGCCGTGACCGTATCCCAATAGATGGGCTGCTGTCTTAGTGGTGGAACTTGATTCTATGTGGAAGTTAGGGTTTGGATGTATGTGTGTGGATGTCACTTTCTCCATCTGGGATTATCACCTCTGTGTTTTGAGCCACCTTTTCGATCCATAATAGGTCTATTGTGAGAATCTTCAAGGACCGTCCACTTACCTTTGGCAAGAACCAAGAACGGTTGAACCATTTGCTGTTTAAGATATTAAAATATCAAGTGCTTAAGTAAATGGGTCTCCTCAAACCTGAGCGGCCGTGAATGAATTTAAGAAAATGCCAAGAGTCTTTCAGGCCTCAGTTTTCAGTGCAACAGATGGAAACCTCTCGATTACATGAGCTCACATCTGTCTCTCTGACTTGACTGGGTTTGTGCCATAATGTGCTGTGGAATTACAGATTTGTAATCCCTAGAAAGCATGGTCGAAGTGAGATTGACAAAGAGCTAGACCCTAAAAGTTAATGGCACAGAGAATAAGGCACCTAGAGAACTAATAGTGAAATATAAATGTCAGTGGTTGCAAACTACTCATCATCTAATTGGCTAGAAGTTATTACAATAGACCCCAAATTAAAATGCTTCAGTTTTTGCTGTATTTCTTCATAAGTCTAAGTCCCATTATCTTGTGTCAGTTTAAGAGCATTCTAGCATGGGAGCAGTTTTAACAGTCATTGTCAGCATGGTTTTTAAAAAATAGGTTGTCAGAACACAAGCAGGTTTTGCAATCTGTTATTAGTGTGGCATTGTGCGTTTTTTTTGTTTGTTTGTTTTTTATGGATCTCAATAAGGCTATTGTAAAATTTAGAGATTTGAAGTATGGAATATTGTTTGTTACTATTACTCTGTTCATTCAGTTTTTTGCAAAGTTGCACTTGTGTCTATATTCTTACATGAAAATACTTTGCAAAGTATTATTAGCTTGATTAGGAACTGCTTTTGGTCTCTGTTTCACCCTTTGTAAAACGAGATTTCAAGTAATCAGGATAAAACAAATTCATGTATACAAAGCTTTTGGAACATCTCACAGCACCAAGTCAGTACTCCTAAGTGTTACTTATTATCCTGAGTATTTCAGGCAGAGAAGGTGGCCCCCTCCCCTTTACGTATCCCTTTTTATAGTCATTTCAGGGAGTCAATTCGAGGAAGGAGATTAGACTAAATGACTTAAGGGCCCCTTATAATGTAAAATCTTTACTGCTAAAGGAGCTTCTGTCTGTACCATGTATGGATAGAAGGGTGGGGAACAGGGATTGGCAGGGTGGGTTGAGGGGACCATTGCAGAATCATAAAGGACTTGGTTTTCCTGCTCTTCCTCCCCAGCTCCATCCTGGCTCTCTGCTCTGCTCTCCCCAAAGCCTCAAGCAAATCTGGAGGTCCCTCTGCCTCAACACACTAAGTATCCTGCATTAGACTGCTGGGGAAATGAGACATTGCTACATCCAAGCTCTCTCAAAATGAAGCTATATTTCATTACATACCTAAGGGCATTAGGAAAAACTATGTTTAAATATAATTATACATTGTTTCAGTGATGTCAACTTCTTCAGCAGTCTTTGAACCTCTTTAGTTTTTCATTTTCAGTTTTGCAAGTGCAGAAGTGATGTTTGACACTTTATATTTTGGGTTACCTATTCCTTTACATCTAAGAGGCAAACATTTGAATTTGTATTTGTCCTTGCATTTCTGCTTTGCATAATGAGCATAAATGGCTCTAGGAAGGCCATGTAGTCCATTACACTACAGGCTGCATCTCAGAGCCAGGGACTTGCTGTCAGCTCACTCGCGCTCAGCTGTACCTTTGAAGTGGAGGGTAAGCCTTTCATCTTCGATCATTTTCACTTAATGACAGCCCAGCCTTTGATCAACTCAATTTTCCTCTTTCTTTTGCTTCATAATGAGTCACTCAGAGGTAAGGAGAGACCTGAAGTAGGCCCCAAAACGGCCACAACTTTTATGAGCACAATGGTTGTTTGACCTTCATATCTTAAGTAAATACACCAAAGGGAGTTAGCCCTTTCTGGCTGCTCATTGATAAAATTTGCTCACTGGATAATGTAAACTTAAAAAAGAAAGGTGGGGGTGGACAGGTTAGAGAAAAGTAGAAGTAAAATGGAAGCAACATACTCCTCCACCAACATTTTAAATTGTTTAAATTTAATTTGGGGAACTCACCTTCACAATGGCCTTTAAAACTTCTCAGCATCATAGGGATGTATTGTGTTTTGGAAACATACCAAATTCTACATGCTAGTGGAGTATTCGTTTTCAGATTAAATTTTATGACCTTTTAGTTTATTATTTAACAGTCTCTTTTCTTGGAACTTGGTAAGGATACAGAAGTTCCTGGTTGGATAGACTTTTTGCATGAAGATATTAAGATTTCCAAATAATAGTAATATTTGTGGAACAACTCTGCAATAGCTTCTTGAAAAAGCAATTCATATTCTGTGGTTAATGCTGCATTCCACTGCAATGCCATTTTTCTTAATATGAAATAAGATGTTATTCTTAATATATTAAATGTTCTTATGCATATATGAAATTAGCTGTTTGCCTCTCCAGTACATCTGCAATAAATATCTTAATACTCTTTCAAGCTAGTCAGTATGTTTTTAGGCTTCACTTCCAGTAGTCTCTTAGTTTTTGCTTGGGGGATACAAACATCTTTTAATAATATCTTATGTAAACTACAATTATTGAATAAAATCTGTCCATAAAAGGACTCCAAAATATACTACATACTGTGAAAAAAAGAAAACCAACAAAACTGCGTATTAGCTTCGCACCAATTTAATGAAAGATGTCATGTTATAATTTTTTAGAATTGGTTTATTTTAACATAGGGTAGATTTCATTGAGTCTGTTTTAAATCACACTGTTCAGAAATTTTCTTCAACAAATATGTATTATTATTTGAGATGTCCTATATTCTTCATAACTGAGGTGTTACCAGGGAATATCTATTGCATGCATGTTGATTAATCATAGATAACTGGAAGCTCTTAGCACAACCCATGCCACTAAAACAATAGGGCATCTGTATTATTTTATTTAAAGAAAATGAGTTTTGGTATACTGAATTTTTTCTCCAACAATGAAAATAATCTTATTAGAATGTTAAAAATGTCAACTGACAGTAATGAAAATGTAGATGTAGAAGGCTAATTAGACTTTGTTAGATTAACTTGTAGAATTTAAAATATGGAACTATATAGCAACTCAATTTTTATTTTCCCTCTTGCATATTGACAAGCTAGAAAAAAAGTATAGCTTTCTGGCTTTTTCAATTCACAGGGTTTCTCAATTTTTAAAGAAGAAAAAAAGATCAGTATGAGTATTGAAAAAATTATTCGGAAGATAAGAATAATGGCCTGTTTTGAAAAGATCAGGTGACCCTGCTAGCTGAAACATATTTCTAGTTTGCTGATCTTTCCTTAAAATGTCTCTTAGACTTGCCTCTTCTCCAGCCTCACAGATGTGAACATTTTGACACCCTCCTCTCTGCACCTTACTCATGCAATACTGTCCTGGCTCCTCCCTGTTCAGGTGTGTCCATCCAAGAAGTCATCCAGCTTGGTGTCCTTAGACCACCTTTTCTGAAGTTTTGCTTTAGTTATGTCAACACTTATAATGGCTCCCTACCAGTTGCCTGTCGCATCAAGTCTAAATGGTTGGCCTGAGTTCAAAGCCCTTTATTATCTGACAGACCCATCTATCTGTTTAACCTAACTTTTTACTGCTAGCCTTTAGTTCCAGTTAGATTGATCTTGCGCGCACACACACACACAAAGTCGTTCTTGCTCTTCCACTTGTTCATACACTTGTCCCCACCCAGAATGCCCATATCCACCATTTCTAAGTGTCCAAATCCTACCTATTTTTCAAATCCCACTCCTGACTTTTACAGCCATAATCTATGCGTTTTTCCTACAAACTACCCATAAGCTTCTCTCTCTCTTTAATGTAATGAGTTTATCTTTATCTTCAAAAATTTGAACACTATCTCCTTTTTAATTTTTTTTATTCCTAACATGGTAGTTATAGATAGATATAACCCATATAAGCAAACCTCTTTGTGGTCCTCAGTGATTTTTTGTTGTTGTTGTTGTTTAACAGCTTTATTGAGATGTGATTCACATGCCAAATAGTTCACCCATTTAAAGAGCCACGTCTTTTATTTTGACATTTATCATGTTCTTTGCTATAGTTATTTATCTCCATGACTTATCACTCCTACAAGAGCTAAAGTTCCTTTAGGCAAGTACCAGATAGCAAGCATCTTTTTGTTTTTCTTAATTCCTGCAAACATACCAGTTATTAAAATGCTTTTGAGAGAACCACATTTCCTATTTCTTCTGCTAGTCCTAAGTCTCATACCTTCCTTAGATAGGATTATATTAAACAGTTAGCAATTAGCCTTCAAAATAAAAGCTCTGTGCGTCAGTTTCTTGGATGATTTGGCAGGGTTACTAGTTCCTCTTAATGATTCTTTGGGGATAAGGACCATCTCAGGAAGAAAGGTTGGCAGCAACTTTCAGAGCAAAGAAAATAATTGAGGGTGTGCCCCTGGAACCCAAGTCCATGAAGTGGCCTGATGGCTCACCAACTTTGTCAAAATGTTGGTAAATAGTGCTGTAGCTCAGTGACATGATTAAGAGGCACTGTGTGATGCAGACAGTAAGGCTTATACATATTTTAAGACAGTGAAGACCAAGGAATGCTGATGTGTCAAGGATGAAGGTAGGACTCACACTGTAGCCCAGATCGGAAAGTGAGCAGATGCTTTAGATAGGTGGGAGGGGAGGCAGAAGAGCATCCCAGCGTGAGTGAACAGCTTGAGCAGCGGAGTCGGGGAGGAGTGCGAAGCCTGGAGAGAGAGGAGTAAGGCTGAAGGGATGGACTGTGGAGGTCTAGACTGCCTACCAGATTGAAAAGTTTTAGATTTACTCTAGCAACCCAGTCTATCAGGTACTTTAATCTCTTGTGATGGGAGGCTGGGTGGCCATGTTGGAAGACTGTCTGCCCAAAGCGAGAAGAACTGGAAGGATGGTCAGTTGGTGTCAATAGTTTTTATTTGCCTGGACCATTCAGGTCAGTTTATTCATCAAATATTTATTGAGCACCTCCTATATTCCAGGAAGAGTAGAAGCCAGGCCTTGATTATATTGGGAGTTTTCTTATGTTTTTCTTTTAACCATCTCTAATATAAAAATGTTTCCCAGGTCATATCTGTACTGATTTATAATCGGGGTGCCCCGTTTCATCTAGCTTACCTCTTGTCTCTTCCATAGCGAATAAATGATGTTCAATAAATGAGCCAGAGATTGAGTGATAATGTCAAGGTCTGTACCCCCAAATTATGGCTGTAAAAGGGGAAAGGTTACTATTTTTATACTAGGGAAGTCTGTGGGCACCATTTTAGCCAGGTAGTCAAGCTTACTTCAGCAGCCGTGGGATGAAGCGGCACCCCATTCCACCGGAAGCGGTGCGTTGAGTACCACCTCTGTAGCGTTCCTGCCAGAAACGCTCGGCTCATATCTAATCACGAGATGACAAGACCACCAAAAATTGTAGGACAGCTAATTGGTCTGGATTATTTAAACATGTCAATGTCAGGAAAAGGATAAAAAGAGAGAAGAAAAAATTCCTTTATAGAAAAGAAAATAAATAGACGTGACAACTGACAACTACATTGAGTACTATGTGATTCTTGATTGGATCCTAGAAAACCCCCCTCCCTCCCAAAGAAATAGTTTAGTTGGGGAAATTTGAATATGGATTGGATATTAATGATAGTATGTCAACTTTAAGTTTCTTGGATGTCATAATGCTATTGTGACTATGAAGGAGAATGTCTTGCTCTTAGAAGATACTTGTTGAAGTAGTTAGGGGTGAAATATCATGTCTACAGGTTATTTTAAAAACTGATAGCAAGGTGAAGGGAATGGAGTATTCACTGTCTGTTCATTCTGCTTTTTAATAGCCTAAAACATTTTTTTTGAAGTGAAAAGTTGGGAAAAATAAAATTATTTACTTAGGCACTGAGCTCTTTCAGCGATAAAGTTTGCAAACTCTTACTTTAAATTGCTCATGTTACCAGTCTTCATGGTTATTAGGTATTTGAATTATGTGCACGCCTGACTTCTTAATGCTGCTTTCCCTCTCTCAGTATTGTGGAGTCTTTGAACTTTCTGTCCTATTTTAATCCATGGAAAATTCACTCTGGGGCTTCTGAAACCAGCGTATTTAGCAACGATAAGTAATAAGTGGGTTAATGCGTCTTTGTGGGACAGCAGAATGACTTTCCGAGATCTTTGACTTAGAATATTTGTCGTGTTCTAGTTACCTGCCAACTCCTACTGTCAAGGCTTTGGAGCTGATAATGAGATTTCGTATTTGAAATAGGTTGTCCCGGACATGGCCTTCTGCAGTCCATATGCCAGTTCGTGTAAGAATTTGAATTGGTTCTCAGGAGCCTCATCTTATTCCTTAGAGTCTGGTCTAGAATATGTTACAGAAAACAAGATGGTCTGTTTATTTCTTGAGAGACCCCATAGCAAACATGTTAGTCTTGCTCCGGAATCTGTAGTTTTTAAGCTGGGTGTGGTCAGTGTTAGAATGTCACTAGGACTCTGCCATGCAGTTCAGCCCAGCTAGAAGGTATCAAAAGTTGCAGCAGGAGATCTTTGGGTTGGGATTTGAATGTCAGAGATTAAGATGAATACAAATTGGCCAGAGGACTTCCGAACACATTCTAGTTGAGAAAAAGGTGAATGGAAGCAAGCAAATGAATTGAGAATGTATATATAGGGAAGAGGAGTCACGGGTTTAGCAAGCACTGGGCACTGTGCCAAGTTTTTTGTTTAATCCTTGAACTAGTTCAAGGCCTCTGTGCGAATTTTCACACATGTGGAAACAGTCATAGGAAGTCAGGTAGTGGCCCCATGATCGCCCTGCTCACCCCCAGTGGAACAGATTTGGACTGCTCACTGACCCATGCTCCTTGGCACTATATCTTTTAGATTAGTTGGTGGAAACTCTATATGTGCTAAGTTTATTTGAGGAGAGGAACTTTCCTGAATAGTGGGAGAGACATTTGGAGAAGTTCCCTTTGCCTCTATTCATTTCATCTTCTAAATGGGAGTTTTATCAACAGATGCAATTCAACAAATAGTATAATAAAAAATGACCTGTTCTGGGAACTTAATGTAAGTTTTCATTGATTCTTACAAGATTCCCTCAAGGTAGGTGAAGAAATAGAGGCTCAAGAGAGATGAAGAGACTTTGCCAAGATTATACCTTTTTTGTGTTTGCAAAGCCCACTTCCTGCCTTGGTCCTCTGCACTGGGCTGTTGTGGTCAGGGGTGCAGAAATGACGCCCCCTGCCTTATAGGGCACACTGGCTACACACAAGGTGTCACAAAGAGTAGCAGGACATGGGGAAACACTTTGGGTACACAAGCTGTGATAAGTTGGTTCTAGAGATTCAGAATGTTACGGGAGATCAGGGGAAGGAAAGTTTAATTTTCCAGTCACTCCCTCCTTTCCCAAAAGTTGTCTTTCTCTTTCATTCTCCAGTGTTCGGTGACTGATTTTAAGGCTCAGCCCTCCCAGGGCCCCTGACTTAGTCATACCCTCCAGAGTTCCCTTTAATTAAAGAAGATTTTGAAGATGCAGATACTACCATGCTACCTTAGATGTTTAACCTGTTACACGCCAAAGGGCTTAAAGAGAATTTCTTTGGATATTTTTAACTCACGTTTTGAAGAGGCGATACCATTCCGCCTCAGCCTAATTCCTCTATTTAGTGGTAAGTGGAGTCCCACGGGAGGTGGCCCCAATGTTGAAGAGGTTAGAACAACCCTCATTCAGCAGTTCCTTCTAAACATTTATGATAAGCTACACCCTGAGAGGAAATGGAACCCCTAGCAAAGTGCCTGATTTCAATTGCATCTGCAGACACTTCGCTTTCATAGTTCTCCTCCTCCTCATTGACCGTAACATGTTACAAAAGTAGATTTGCAAGTGTAGTGAAGCTTTTA
Source organism: Rousettus aegyptiacus (assembly GCF_014176215.1). Taxonomy (NCBI): domain Eukaryota; kingdom Metazoa; phylum Chordata; class Mammalia; order Chiroptera; family Pteropodidae; genus Rousettus; species Rousettus aegyptiacus. The sequence goes on along the minus strand of NW_023416307.1, from coordinate 121,345,405 downwards.
TGGCAGGCTTAAAATGTCTTTTTCATTAAGGAGGGCTCTGTGCACTTGGCATTAAAGCTTCTTGAACTGATGTTATCTGCTCGATGTTATCTTCTTCGGGTTCACAGATCTTGGTCTTGTGTCAGTGCTGGGGCCCCAGATGGAGACATTGTGAGGACATGAGCTACATTGTCTGATACTAATATCCAGGTGGACACAGTCCTTCCACCTGCAGCAGTACAGTAAAAGCAGAGCTTTCGTCCCTGATTTACTCAGAACCCTCTGTATCCCGTATTATAGCCATAGCCGCGATCTGTGGTTGGAGGACCAAGAATAAACATTGGTGTGCTTACTAGATCTGGCTCAGGAAACTGAGGACATGGACAGGTATTTGATCTTTTTGAATCCCAGTCACGATTTACCAAACCAAAACCAAACCTAACACCGAGATCTGATGATCTTCAGCCTTATTATGTCACTGTTAGGTACCTGAATTTTTCTTTAAGCTAGGATGATGTGTAGTAAGACATTAATTTGAGTCCTCTTACTTTGTGATAATTTCACCCAGGTTAGTGTTACATAATCTATGAAGATACAGTTCAGTTATATATTCAATAGACTAAGTGAGATTTTAAGAACTTTTAAAACCCTGAATGCAAATTTAATTTAAATAATGTAGAACTTGCTAATTAAATGAGTAATATGTGGATGTGAATATAACAATTTTTAATTAACTTTAAAATATTTTCAGTACTTTTTGATATTCAGATTAACCTTTCTGTTCAACTTTTTAAAACGTTCTAGTGTATATTTAGAATGGATATTGAGAATTATAGACATCTTACTATCATTTCTTTGGGATTATTTTATTACCCTTTCCCTTCTTGCCCCTATAGAATTACAGATATTTAAAACCATCAGGGACTGTCAACACCATCCACCCTTGGGGCATGTCTGGGAGCAGGCGCCACCTGGACATACTGAGTCTCAATCTGGATGAGACCCCCACCTGGTCTCCAGGGACCCCTCCTTTTCACCTGGGCTTTTCGGATGGAGCCCTTGTCTCTCGTGTGTTCCTTCACCTTGAGGCACAGCATGAATCTTTGCTCTCTTCCTGGTACTGAGTCAAGAAGTCCATTTTCTTTCAGTGCCAGCCCATTGGTCTCCTCCCCTCCTTGGCAGGTTTTGATCTGGCAGTGACCTCCAGAGTTGCGGGATTGTTTTCTCTCTTTCATCTCATTGTTGCCCTAACGAAAACACGAGATCTGATCTCAAACTAAGCTCAGTCAGTGCTCGGGACATGGCATAGCCTCCCCAGCCTCTCCCTGCCTGGCTGAGTGGACATTAGTGACCTTTAGCTGAGAGTTCGGCCTCCAGATATAAGATCGGGCTCTGCAAGTTTAGAGCTCTTAGTCTGGGGCTACCTGACGGGAACAGCGGGAAAGGCATTTGTGCTGCGCCTCAAGGGGTGATGGGAAAGAGGGCTCCATCCCTGAGTTGTAGAATCTTGTGTGGTCCTTGTACTGCTGGCAGACACTACGTCACATCTTTTATCTCTGCTGGCTCGCCTGGGTTTCATCGTCTTGCCTAACAGCCCTCCTTTGAAAAAAAAAAAAGAGACAAAAGAAAAAAAGAAAGGAAGAAAGGAAAAGTTAACTAGAATGGGGATAGCCACGAGTTGAACTGTTCGAAAGAGGTTGACTTCACAATCTTCTCCCCAGCTGCTAGTCCGTGAGACAAAGAAGTATTATTTGAAAGAAAATGAATAAGCCTTGGCTGCCGGGGCTTCTGCCCTGCATGGTCATGTGTTTGTGAGAGGTGAGCTGGGTTGTGAAACGTTAGAGTGCAGTTAGTTGTTTTATCAGGGTGCTCTCTTGCCAGTAGGGTGATGTCAGCCGGCTCGCCGTGGGCTGTGGTCAGACAGGAGACATCCACAGAGCCGAGTGGCTGGCGTGGGGGCATCTGTGGTTTTACTTCTTTGATTTAAGTTCAGAAATGATAAAAGGGGTGGGGAGGGGAACAGAACGTAAAGTCTTGGCCACGGCAAAGATTTAAATTGTGGCAGGAACCTCTGTTGGGCTGCATAGAGATTTTTGTGAAAAATCTATCCTTAAAAGTTTTAGCAGGATACTTTTTAGCATAGTTGTGCCTTCCCCTTTCCCATGAACACAAGTATTGGCATTTCAGCTTTACACTGTTTGACTAACTTCATAAAATGACAGCAAATGCCATTATTTTGATTGATTTCTCTTGAGTCATGCCACAGTCTTAAACGCAGCCACACACAAATCCCTGTCTGGCACTTGGCCCACAGAGTTGGTGCAGAGGTGCTATGATGGGCAGTTGAAGGACCCAGTTTCTGATGCTGCTGTTGCTGCTGCTGCTGCTTTTCCTTTGACTCCATTAATCTCCCTGAAACTAAATCACTTGCCTCATCTCCATGTTGAAGGTCTTGGCCTTGATCATTCAGTTAGTTGTATGAAAGTCAAACCCACATTTCATGGACCAGGTTATATTCATCTCTGACTTCAGTTGACTAACTACAACTTTCTTGTAGTATTTGAATAAATGAACGAAGCTGGAACACTGAGAATTAGAAGTGTACTTGATTTTTAATTAAACCTCCTTCAGTGACGAAGTAAATTATCGTCGACAATACTTGCCAAATAAGTGGAATCAGTTTTTTCCTTGTACCATATAAAGTGTGTCCTGTAAAAGTTTAGTATTTCTCAGTCAGCAATTAAAATAAGACTTAACATTATGTAGAGTGTAGATTCTTAAAGCCAGAGTTAGGCCTTCAAGATGATCTAATTGAACCACTTAAATTTACAACTGAAGAACAGCTGAGGGCTGTTTGGAAGGCCCTCCAGTTAGATTCCATGTTGCATCCTGTCTAAAATGAAGGGTTGTTTCACATCCTTCTAAGAAATAATCCTGCCTATTTGACTATAAGACAAACTTCAGCGTCAGCTGTAATAAAGTGTTTGAAATAGTCTTAGAATTGTTGAAATATTGTCATAACAGGGTTCTGAAACTAGGCTTACATATTCCTGGGTCTTGACTCTCCTCTCCATTCTGACTTGAAAAGAAATTTCTTCTAATATTTCACCAAAATCATTATATAGCACATCATAAAGCTAAATGATTTTCTTTTTTGTGTCTCTCAATTTTTTTTCATTGAAATTAATATACACTGAGTCTTGCGAAATCCTGGGCCAAAATCTTTTCTCATCTTTTATTGGGAGAAATAGTTAAGGAATATTTTGGTCCATATATTAGAACTTCCATCATGACTAAACACGGAGGTTAAGTAATTTTTTGCATCTGCTGGGAATTTTTCTTCACAAAAAGCCCAAACATATTAAAAACTAAACCCCTTTTGTAAATTTTTTAAAAAATTAAATTGACAACTGTAGTTAAGCCAACTTGAGAAACTTAAAATACTGGGTTGCTCAAACAGCTCAAATCTCCCTTCTCCTGTTTATTCTTAAAAAAGATAGTCTTTTCTCCTTTTCCAATTACCAAACCATTTTGAGATTTAGAATACCCAGTAGCACAAAAAAAACCAAAGTCTTTCCTACCCCCAAGATCAGTTCCCGCTGGTATGTATTTTTCCCCTTCTCTGCTGGTGTAAGTGTCACCGTTTGTTGTTCTGACAGTACTTCATACAGCCTTCAGCATGTAACAGGCGCACAAACTCAGTCTGATGAAAAGCTGAGCTGGAGCTCATCTGAACTGAGACATAGAAGAGAGAGATGGCTATAATAACAAAATGTTTCTTTTCATTTCAGGGAAAATTAATGGATGCTTGGTTAAGTGTGAAAAACCTGAGAGAAAAGGATCTGCTAATCCTGGGGTCTACTTATAAATATATTCTAACTTGGGGGGATATTAACAACTTTAATAAGCTATAAGTCACATGCCGTACAATTCACCCATTTAAAATATGCAAATCAGTGGTTTTTAGTAGATCCACAGAGGTGTGTAACCTCCACCACAATCAGTTTTAGAACATTTTCATCATCCCCCAGAAGAAACCCTGTGCTCATCAGCACGGTCACTTTCCATTCCCCCTGCTCCCAGCCCCTGGCAATCACTGATCTACGTTTTATCTTTTTGGATTTGCGTATTCTGGACATTTCACCTAAATGGAATCAGAAATATATGGACTTTTGTGTCTGACTTCTTTGACTTAGCATACTGTTTTCTACATTCATCCATGCTGTAGCATGATTAGTACTTAATTTCTTTTTATGGCTGGATAATATTTTATCGAATGGATATATTCACATTTGGTATCCATTCATCAGGTGATGGACATTTGGTTTTTGGCTATAGTGAATAATGCTGTAATGAACAGTCATGTATAAGTTTTTGTGTGAAAATATGTTTTCATTTCTCTTGGCTATGTACCTAGGAGTGGAATTGCTGGGCCATATGAGAAATGTGTTTAACCTTTGAGGAATTGCCAGACTGCTCCTCAGCAATCGTACCATTTTACATTCATACCCCAGTGCATGAGGGTTTCAACTTCTCTACATCCTTATTAGCATTTGTTATTATCTGTTTTTTGATTATAGGGTGTGAAGTGGTAACTTATTGTGGTTTTGATCTTTATTACCCTGATGGCCAGTGACATTGGACACCTTTCCATGTGCTTATTGGCCATTTGTATGTATCTTGGAAAAATGTACAGATCCTTTTATATTTTTTATATTGAGTTATCATTTTATTGTTGAGTTGTAAGAGTCTTTATGTAAATATATTCTTAAATAGATCTTTTAAAATTTTTTATTCTATGGCATCTTTGATCTTTAACATATCCTAAAACTCTGTGACCTGGGCACCTCGTTGCCCTGCTTTATTTTATTCAGTCAGTATTTACTGACCATCTATGTGTGGAAAGTATTGTGCTCCACGCTCTCAAGTATATAAAATGAATAAAATATTCCCTGCTTCAGGGATTACAGAACAAAGCAGGAAGGGAAGTACCATGGCGATTAATTTCTGTGGGTGTTCAGAGGAAGAAGAGATGACTTTCAGATTGAGGAATCAAGGAAGACAACATGAAGGAAGGTGGCATTTTAAGTGGCTTTTGCAGGATGCAAAGGCTTAAATACAAGAAAACTGGGGGAAGAAGCTGAGTAAAGGACTTGAGGGTAGACTGTGTGTTCTCTCTGGAATGGCGAGACTAGTCTAGTTTAACTTTTAGGGCTGAAAGTTTCAGAGATTAAAACGAGGGAATACTAGGAACACAAACCATAAAGGTAGTCGGGACCACATGTTGGTTCTGAGTACAGTAGTAGCAGTCTTGATAGTCTTCTTCTTCTTCTTCTTCTTTTTTTTTCATCAGTGACTGGTGAGCCCCCAGATGTTTGGGGTTAGGATGGATTGACGTATTCAGACCGGGGCCTTGGAAGACTGAGTTTCCAGAGGTGTGTGTGAAGAGTGGGGTTTAGGGGAGTGATTGACAGTGGCACTGCTCTGGTTCTGTCTTGGAGACTGGCATGTGCATTAGAAGGCCTGCAGTTAAGAAACTCCTGTGAAATTGTTTAATCTCATGATTTTCAAATTTATTTTACCATGGATGCACCTTTTCTTTTTTTAAAATCTGAGGTACATATTTTGCTACCTTAGTTTAATAATTTCTTAGTAAATGTTGGTTGGTTACTTGATCACTTATTTATAGGGTTGTGGATCATAAATTGGATCACTAATTCTAAGGGTTGAAGGAATCTTCAGTATTCGCTAGTCCATCCCTTATTTGTATAGAGGCCTTAGAGGAGGAGTGTGTGCTCGTTTTTGCCCAGTCCTAAATAAAGGGAGAGTGTCCTGCAAGTGTCTTGACTCCAGACAAAATGTGCTCCTCTATGTTAATAAAAATAATTTTAACCTTCCTTTGCTACATACACAATAACAACAACAAATTCTGCTCTACAGTACAGGTGTTGGGCGATGGTCCTTAAGGGTGGAGGCCCAAAGATGAATGAAGGCATTTGGCAGACCAGACCTGTGTCTGCCCTTCTAATTGTGGATTCTTTGCCTTCTACCCATAGTTTCTTTGCTCTAAGCAATATGTGGGCCTTGCACCATGTTTAGGAGGAGGGGGTGTTTGTCTGAAAGGCGGGGGGCATGCATGGGTTCTTCCCTACAGTTTACCCTTTAAGTGTGTGACCCTGAGTAAGTCTCTCCATGTTCGGGGCACAGATTTTTTTCTCATTCCTTCAGCCTTTACAATTAGTGATCTAATTCTGTGATCCATAGTCCTACAACTGATCAAGCAAGCAACCAACATTTACTAAGAAATTATTACTTTCGTAATATTGAACTAAGGCAGCAAAGCCCAAAGCGTGTGTGAGGAAATCCGCGTGTACAGGCCTCTTCCAGTGGCAGCAGCATGCATGAACTCTTATCTCTAGAGGGTCTGGCGGTTACGTCATAGCCCCTAGGGGAGGACCACCCGTGGCTTCCCTGTGTGTCCAATATAGCCCAGGTTAGAAGTCTCCAGTGTTTCTAAAGGATTCCTGTGGGTTTTCTTTGTATGTTAGACATTAGTGATTCAGTCTTAAAGATCAGCAGTGCCTCAAGTTGATGAACTTGAAATGCAAACAAGCCCAAGAACTTACACTAGATGGATATTGGGGAGTGGTGCGGGAATGTTGTTCTTACCCCAAGAGTTTTGCTTTTCACGTAACACTGTATGCTGTGTTAAGTGACTCTTCCTTTTTTGGAGTGCTTTGAATTGGTTGCTGCGGTGGTGGTTTTCCATGGCAACTGCTGTTGACACACATCTGGCAACTGATGAAATGGCTCCCAAAGCCCAGGGGTCCACACAGAGCCTGAGTACTCCTCACCCTGCTAGTCCTGCCAGAGATGTGGAGAAACACTGGGTGGAGGGCCTGGTGGCTCTGCCGGGTTGATGAGGTTTGATTTGCAGTGGCTGAGTTCCTGGGGGTAACATCAGGGCTTCTCCACAGGTTAGCTGGGCTACTGACACTTTACACTGGAAATTCCTTCTGTCCTCCCTGTGGAGGAGGCAAATGTAGGAATGAGGGGCATATTTAGAAAGAGTATTTTCTAACTTTTCAAGGTATAAATATTAGCAGTGTTTTATTTGCTTGTTCATTTGTTTAAACTAAAAATTACTAAATTGGAAGTAGAGGTCAGCCAAAATCCTACTGAATTTCTGAGTGTATTAGGCCAGCATAAGGCCTGTTTTAGGTATCTCATTTAAAGTGGAAAGTTCCAGTTTGCACTGGGGCCAAAATCCCTAAAAGAAATCCTTATTGGAGGTGTATTATGGGTCACTGTATATTTGCTAGTTTATATGTTGGTGACTAAATTGGCAAATTTTTTATTTTTCCTGGTAAACATTCAGAAGGTTTTTTCCTCACTCCTTTCCCTCACAAAATCATATTTGTCATACGTGTATGAAGTAAACGGCTGTTAAAACTGCCCACACATCTGTGATGATATGAAAATGAGCGGTGGCAAACAAAGATTCCCTTTCTTAGGTACCACAAGACCTCAGATGAACTTGACTTTACCCTGATACCACTCTCAAATTGTGACCCAGTGGAAACAAAATTGGTCAGGCCATAGAGACCAATATGAATAGCACAACAAAAGGGTTATTCTTTGTGAAAAATTTAGGTCCCCCTACCATCATATGACTTAGAAAACTTAAAAGTTTTCTCTTAAAGTAATTATTACTGTTTATAAATTTAGATCGTATATAACCTTTATTATATAAGCATATAAAGGGTTATACTTATTTTTTATTCACGAGGCACAAAGTTATCACCTAGCACAAAGCCTTTTTAAAAAGAGAATGAAAAGCATCAAGATGTTGAATAAGATCAAAATGTGAACTCTTAATTTGAGTGTCTAACTTTGAAAAATGTTTCGAGAACTGCACCTGTGTATTAAGCTTGCGATAAACTTTATGTAGACTGTGTTGATAATAATTATTTTTAACATGCCATTTTTAGTGTCCTCTAAGAATAAAATTTATTTCCCAATAAACAATGCATTTTTATTTCTTTTAACTTTTTGTGCAAATATATGAATTATTAACCAATAAATTTTCCTCATTCTCAAAAAAAAAAAAAGACAACATAACAAAAATATAATAAAAATGTAACAAGCAAGAAAAGTGAGTTTGGCATGGTTGTTCTAATGAACCCTGTGTTAGGTCATTCTCTTATAGGTATGGAGTTGAATACCCATAAATCAAGATATTTCATGTTTTAAATTAACTTTTGAGATAGTTTATGGTCAATATTTTTTTCCCTGTGTTACTTTATTGCAACTTTTAATTTTAAACTCTACCCTAAAGAGTTTTTGAAGAAATAGTAATTACGTGAGGTGATGGAGGTGTTAGCTAACTCTATGGTGGCAAAGGTTTTGCAGTATATAAGTGTACCAAATCAACACGTTGTACACCTTAAACTTACATAATGTTAAATGTCAGTTAAATCTCAGTAAAGCTGGGTGGAGGGAAGAGTTATTGTGTTAAAAAACCACATTTATGTAAAATGTCTCATGCTTGGCAGCTAACCTTATGCTCGCGCTGCGTTCTGAGAATGGCAGGCAGCATGTCACGTTGCCAGAAACTTTCCACTGGGAGTAGTTTTTGCAAGGGGCTGGGCGGGCGGGGAGAGCTAGGGGCTGAGGTGGGGACATTTCTCCTGCTTGGTGACTACATCATTTCTCTTTCACAGGTGAAGCTGCTCTCAGGGGAGAACCCAGGATGCAGACCATCCCTGTGGCATCTGCCCTCACCAGTCACCGCACAGGACCCCCACCCATCAGCCCCAGCAAGAGGAAGTTCAGCATGGAACAGGGGGATGACGACCTGGACTGTGAAAATGATCATGCTTCCAAGATAAGTCGCATCTTCAACCCCCATCTGTAAGTTTCTGGTTCTGAATGCTGTCTTCTCTTACAACTTTGTATCAACAATGAAGTGAAAGGATGAATGGTGCTCATCTGCCAGGAGTGGGTATTAAACTGGTATTAACAACTCGCCGAGAGACCTCTTATTTCCTTCTGGCTTACTTGCATGATCATTCGTGTGTTTTCCCCCTGGACGTTAACGTTCCCTTCGAGCTTTTTGAATTGGTTGTCCAAAAACGTTACCTTTTCTTGCTTATACCACTGAAGGTTGTTAGGAGAATCAGCTTTTGCTGAATATCTTTATATTTCAGGAGCATAAAGGGAAAGTTATCATCTGAGCAGACCTCGGTAAATGTTTTGCTTAAAAGTCTAGAATTGTAAATATACACTAGAAAGGATTCTCACGGTGTGTGTTCACGATACAAACTTGATACCTTCCCAAAGCAGGAGTGATGGCGTTTCGTATTTATGATAAGGTGCTGCCCATCAAATCTGGTGTGTGAGCCTGTTGCAACTGTTGGAGAACCAGTCTTGGGGCCAGGAGAGCTGGGTGCTAGTCCTTGATCTGTCACTAACACTCGGCAATACAACTATGACATGTGTTGCTGAAACTCTGGGCCTCGGTTTCCTTATTTGTGAAATGAAAGGGTTGAAACGAAAGCTCTCTGAATCTGTGCAACATTATCACGTTTATATTTGGAAAACAGCTTGCACACTATGTTCTAGCTTCCCCTTTGCACTCTCTTCTGACATACACGCGCCTCATGAAGGGAGTGGGGTGGGCTTTTTCACATATTGTCAGGAATTGGGAGACACCGAGCCAGCTGCTGAGAGAGTCTGCTCTGGCAATTGTGTAACCAGGCGGTATGATCAGAGTCTGGGGTCTTGGCAGGGTGGGGAGGTAGCTCTGGTTATTGGAAAGAGTCTCTGTCTGTATCCAGGTACTTTACCCCGCTTCCCATGAATGAATTACTGTTATGTAATTATTGAAGATGCTCAGCTTCCCTGGTTCTGATTTCCGAGGATGCTGCTGTTTCTGGCAGGAATGTGAGGCTTGAAGAGTTCCTGTTTCCTCATTGGTGGAGGGGACCTTGCGCAGTTAGAGGTGGCCGATAACGCCAGCAGCCCTCTGCTGCCTCAGCGCCAGCAGTCCTCAGCATTCCACGCATTCCAGCCTGCTTGGACTGTTGTGTGCAGTCATAAGACACACTGACAGAGGTATTTATCCTCCAATAAATCACTGTAGTGTTAGTCAGAGGCTGAGCCTGCAGTCTGGAGCCCTGGAATTTGCTACAATCAGGAATCCAGCAACAAGGCCCTGCAAAACAATGAGCTCTCGCAAACAGGAGTTGACTCATAATGTAGATCCTGGATGCTCAACGATGTGGAGTTTATTCTTTTGTTACTAGGAATTTCTTCTCCCACATTCTTTCTTCCCCACACCCAAATAAGAGACTTAAAAAAAAAAAATGTTTTATTGGAAGGAAAGGGTAGGCAGCCCTGAGATACAGTGTGTTTTGGAATTATACATGCTTTAGTTTAAATCCAAATTCTGCCACATACCAGCTGTGAGGCCTTGGACAATCACTCAATTTGGGCTCAGTAGCTTTCTCTGTAAAATGGGCAATGATAATAGTTAATGTATAGAACTGTTGTGAGCATTTGAGTTAAAATTTGCAAGGTGTTTGGCACAGTACAGTACACATTTGATGTAGCTATTACTTTTTATTAGTAGTGAGTCCATTATTCAGATACTGTAATGATGATAGAGAATGAGAATATCATTATGGTACATTTAATGTTTGAGTGTGTGTATTTTATCAGAAATTTGGTGTCAAATCCCAGCTTTATCTTTCAATGGGAGTAATCATAGTTCTTTCCTCATAGGATGATTGTAAGTGCTTTAGTTCGGTGCCTGGCAGACAGTAATCATTAGCTTTAGTCATTACTAACATTGTTATTAGAATGTTGAAACATTTAGAAAATGATTTTGTAACTCCTTGGATAGTTACAAACATGATCTTGAAGTACAGGTCTATGATGACACTATAAATGAAGTATAAATAATAGAAATAGAATTGCTAGGTTTCATGTGCAACTCACAGTTGGCATCATCATGCAGAGTTTTAGAAAAATAAAACAGCAGCACCCCCCATGGACCAGACTCCTGGACCTAAGGAGGAAAGGTGGTCAGTTTCTTTTGGGGTCACTTGTTTACTATGTGATAGTTATTCATTTCGACAACATTACTGTTATTTTTACATGTGTTTGCTAAGAGCCAAATGACAGTTTCACAGGCAAATTGAAAAGATGCTGCATCTCTAACTTCTTGATGTTGTAGGGTACTTAGAAGTATTGCTGTTTGATTCCGTGAAATGGTCCCTATTCGAAGTATAGCATGTACCCTCTTTATTTACTGTGTCTAGGAAGTTTTCAGTAACATATCACAAATTCATATTTGGAAGAGAATGGTTTAGTGTATTTGTTTAAGGGAATTACAAAGTGATTTTTGCTCTTATATCTTAATGTCATGTAGTGAAATATATTTTGCTTTGTCACTAAAATGTCAAAATAGTTCTGGAGGAAGGGGTGTTGCTGAAAAACAGTTTTGACAGCTAGCTAAGAGGGTCTCAAAGATGCATGCTTCGGCTGTATTTCATTATAACTGTCATATTGAGATATTTTCTAATAGAGCAGGGATCCCCAATGCCCGGGCCATGGACTAGTACCCGTTTGTGCCCTGTTAGGAACTGGGCCACACAGCAGAAGGTACAGTGGCTGGCAAGTGAGCAAAACTTCATCTGTATTTGCAGCCACTCCCCAGCACTAGCATCACTGCCCCAGCTCCACCTCAGATCATCAGGCATTAGAGTCTCATAGGAGCACTGGTCCCTGGTGCCAAAAAGGTTGGGGACTGCTTAAGCAGAGAGATGGAGAGATCTAGTGGCACTGAGCAGCCCTGAGCCAGAGTAGGAGCTACAGAGAGTATGATTAAATTTCATCTGATTTGATGTGGGAAGAGGAGAAAAGAGAAGAGGGGTTTCTTTGGTGATTTTTCTAGAACTTGGAAATGGAGAATTTCTGTGCTCTTATTCCAGCCCTTAATAACTTGGGTCTTTTGAACTCATTATTTTCTTGATATGGTGACTCTGAGAAATATATACATATATATTTGTATTTTCTTTGTTTGTTTCCTAAGATAAGTGTTAAGAACATATCTTTTTTGGAAGTTGTAAAGTACTCTGCCTGCTACTTAGAAAGAAAGTGGATTAAGGTATAAAGTGTGTTGGGGTGAGTATAGAGTGGGGTTCTTCTCATGGAAATGTCAATAAGGAATTTTTTTTTCTATGACCTTGGTGTTTGAGTATGATCTGGTGAGGAAGAGCTCTCCCTTTCCCCTATTATTCGTATGGACTCATGGATTCCTGTTTCGTTTAGTGAGTTCTGGCAGTCCCAGATTTGGCAAATAAGAGTCCCTTCAACTGGCTCTTGTGTGCTTGTTACATGTCTTTTTTTTTTTTTTTTTTTTTTTTGCTTTGAGCACTTTTTTATTTTCTGGCAAACAAGATGCTCATTTTGTAACTTACCTGCCCTGGCCATGGAATCATCCATTTCTCCAGGGTACTTTGATATCTTTTAGCGGGAAATAGTATTTAGAAGCCATGATCTGCGTGGCTTCTGACTCGTCTAATATGGTAGACACTAGTTACATGTGGCAACTTACACTTAAAATTAAATAAAGTAAAAAATTTAGTTCCTCATTTACACAAGCCACATTTCAAGCTCATTAAGCACATGTGGCGAGTGGCTACTGTATTGGACAGCACACACACAGGACATTTTTATCACAGAGAGTTCTGTCAAGCACTGTTTCTAGACCCTTTCAGTGGAAAGAGCTGGGAAAGGATGAGTTCATATTAATAGAGTTATTCTTTGTCTTCCCTCGTTCCAAATTTGTGTCTCTGTGGTTCCCAGCAGCGTCAACACATTTTCTTATTGCTCAGTCCCATAGTGCACATAAAATAATTTCAGAATTACTATGGCCATACCACTTTGAAAAACAAACCTACTAAGAGTTTAAAATTTGTTGGTGGTTCTTTTCCCTATGCTGAGGGAATAATAGTCTTAACTTCAATAGTTATTTCCCCTCCCTACCTTTTAATGTTGTTGCGTTAATTAACATATACATGGGTCCATTAATTTCTGTTTCCATTCAGTTGTAGCTTTTTCCCATTATTGTTTATTTCATTTCCCTCTTTGAATATGTGAAACATTAACGTGCTTCTTAAAGTAATCAACCATTTTGTAGTATAAGTAAGTAAAGTCATTATACTGTACGCTTTAATCTTATAGAGTACTGTCTGTCAGTTATATCTCAATAAAACTGAAAGGGGAAAAAAATCAAAACTATATTAACAAGTACTTGGAGAAGTAAGTATTCCCTTCCCTGTGTCTTTCACTTCTTTAGTTCCCTGCTCCTGTCTGTGATTATCCTTCTCATGTTTCTTTTTGTTAAAGTAAGCGCATACGTGGATGGTTTCTCATTTCTCCTTCCTTCTTATACATAAGGCAACGTTTTTATGGACTTGCATTCTGGTGTTTTCATTCGACAGTATATTGTGGAAATCTTTTCCCCCTAGTTCCCCATCCTTCTTCACAGCTGCCTCACACTCCATTGCATGCATGTGCCAAAGTTCATTCAGCCAGTCCCCTTTGTTTGGACATTTAGGTAATTCCCAATATTTTATAATACTAATAATGCCACAGTGGATAACCTTGTGCTTTGTAATATTTTATGTTTTTTGTAGTAACAGAAAAAACTCTTGAAGGCTAATAATTGATGTACTATAATAGTATAACAGCATGCTAAATTCATACTGATTTTGAGACATAGTCTAGGCTGCTTGTCTGGTAGAACCTAGTGAGAGCTCTATGTTGAATACTATCTGAGGTGACTTTCAGAAACAAAGTAGTTTTCAGCTTTGTGCATGAAGGTTTCTAGTAGGGCCATGCAGTTGACCCATTCGCTTAGTAGTCAGCGGTGAGTGGAAGGAATCATATACTTAGTGCGTACCATATACTGGCCCTATGCCAGACACTATAAATGTATTATGTCATTTAACCCTCACAATAAATGTGTCCCTTTAGGATGACGTGTGTGTGTGTGTGTGTAAATAGCAGAAATAGCAGTTGTGGCTTCGTGCAGATAATGTGTCCAAAGAGGTAGAGCTGGGATTAATTACCCCTGCTCTGTGAGACACTGAAACCAGTGGTCATTTGATTATGCCATAGCTGTATTTTACTCGAGTTGGGATTAGACGTACTTAAAGGTGGAAGTGGTATATATTCACGATGCCACTTGCCCAATCCAGTGTCCCACACATGACAGGAGCTAAATAAGTTCCGTGTTGGATTGAGTTGCGCCCGCTATCCAGAGAACGTGTTCTTTGAGCTCCTGTTCCAGTTGGAGGAGGCACCCTCTTTTTGATCCGTGGTGTACGTTTGCAGAGTAGTCGCCCCCGGCCTCAGAACAGGGCAAAACCCATACGCTCACACTGGGATCAAAGTTGTGGTCACTGGCCTTGTGCTGTCAGCAGCTGCTCAGTGAGGAAGGGCCCAGTGAAAGACGCCAGTGCCTCCTCTCACTGGTGGCGCTCCTTTGAAATGCTGTCCTGGTGTGAGATGTGTCCATTGTTGCTTTCTTTGCTTCTGTGGCCATTCCTTTGAAGTTTCTTCTCAAGTCCAGTGTAGCCAGCCCTGGTTTGTCCTTGAATGCATTATCCAGTCTGGGATGCTTTGTTTGCTGCTTGTCTTTCTCTTCTTCTTTCTCCTTGTTTTTCTTCTTCCCTTTTCTCTTGTTTTCTCCGCTTGGCTCTAGTCATTTCACTTTTTCCTCCATAAGGGTGAATAGAAAAAGAGAGAAAACACACAAACCCCAAGCCAGTAATTCTTTCAGTTTGAGTAAAGGCTGGCGTGAAGCCTTTGAAATCAAGTGCTGGGCATATAATAGAAACTCAGTAAAGGAAAATTACTGATTATTGGCGAAATCGATTTTTGGGGTTTCCCTCTGGGTTTTGTTTTGTTTTTTGTTTTGTTTTTGTTTTGTTCTGTTTGCAATGGAGTTGATTGTGTAAATGGTACTGGAAATGTTTTGGAGGGTCTAGTGTGTGGTGTCCCTGCGTAACCCTTGGCAGCATTATTACTCTCTTTAGTGACTCTTTTTCTTATATCTCTTTCGTACCTTTGGTTTGGTTGTGTATGGACAGGTTTACCAAGAAATTACTTATCTCATGAGTCCGTGAAAGTGGAGGAAGCAATTCCTCATTTTAAATTGGAACTAGACCCAGAGGAAATTGAAAAGTTGGGGTTGTTTCAGTACCTCGATCCCCTACCTAGCACCTGGGGGTTCTGTAAGGTAAATAGTAGTATATCTTTGTACATGGAACTGTGTGTTGCTGTTGTGTTCCTGTCCACACAAGCCATAGAGTGGGCACACCTTTCATCACTGGGAATGGTGATGGGTCAGGATTCTCAGCATCCAGAGAATCCGGACAGCCACTTGCATTGGGGACTTAACTAATACCAGCGGCCGTCGAGCCTCGATGTGTGCAGCACTGTGCAGATGCTTCATGGGCATGATCACGTTGCATCCTCTCACAACCCTGTGATGTGGATTCTCTTGTTATCCCTCTTTTCTTGATGGTAAAACTGAGGCTCAGAGCAGTTCTGTAACTTTTTATAACCCTAATTTTAGTTGCCTTAATTCAGGGTCACACAGCTAGCTAGTAGGTAGTGGAGCCAGGAATCCAAACCCAGGCTTCTTGTTCCTAGAGCCAGTGCTCTTAGCGACCATGTTACATCGATATCAGTAGGGTTCGTCTCCAGCTGCTAATAATAGTCGTTTGATATAGGACCTTAACATCTTGTAGTTTTGGACAATCTGCTAGTGAAGCACTCTCAAAACGTAGTTGACAGATGCTTTGGAGATGAGAGGTGGAGACGGTCTGTTTGAGCATGCAGTAACGAGGCCGGAGGGGCGTGAGATGATGAAGGTCGTCAGCTGGAACCCTCCCAGCACAGGTGGTGGTGGTTCCTTTCAGAGATAGTGTTCAGCCTCGCCAGAAGAGGCTTGAAATGGTGTCTCTATACAGGCGAGGACCCTATGAGAACAAACAGGGTCTCCTTTAAGTTCGGGAAAGTGCTTTTTAAGTTGTTCTAGTTCTTGTCAAAAATATCTGACCCAATTTTAAGTTACTGGCACACTCCACTAGTAACCTCAGTCTAAAAGATTCAAACTGGCATGTTTCAAAGTTTGCTTCAAGTATATAAAGAAACCCCGCCCCCATCTCCAGATTTCATAAATCAGACACTCTTGAAATAGAATCCCTCAGACTATGTGCTCTCTCTCTTTTTCTCCCACATCCTTCCTGGCTTCCAAACTTGGGAAGCTTTAGCTCTGAAATTCTCTATTCTTCTGTACTTTCACACACAGTCTCCTAAGTACTCCCACAAGTACTCTGGAAATTTAAGAGGATATTTTATAGCCTCAATTTTAGTTATCCTAAATAAGTGACTCATAAACTGAGATGTTGTTAAATAGGGATTTAAAAAAAAAAAATCCCCCCACTCCCCTAATATATAGCAAGTACGGATATTTCTGTGAATAAATAAGTTAGAAAGGAACCTGGGTCTTTAATAAATGCTTCACATCAGGGAGGTATAATCCAAGAACTGCTTCATGTGAGATTGAGTCTTTGCCTAACGCTGTATTGGGGGTTGGGGGCTGTAGGTCAGCCTGAAGAGGGTTGGATTTTTATGGCCGCTCCCATGTGACTTTAAAGGTGCATCTGTGTGTGACATGCAAGTGTTTTGCTAATG
Source organism: Rousettus aegyptiacus (assembly GCF_014176215.1). Lineage (NCBI taxonomy): Eukaryota > Metazoa > Chordata > Mammalia > Chiroptera > Pteropodidae > Rousettus > Rousettus aegyptiacus. The sequence goes on along the minus strand of NW_023416307.1, from coordinate 121,328,650 downwards.
AAGTGTGGTACCTTTAAATAAAGGTCACAGGCTTGACCTGTGTTGTGTGGGTTTCTTGTTTGTCAGGCTAGAGGCATTTTCTCATTTTCACAGTTCAGCCGAAAACAAAGACCTCCTTATCCTAGCAGGGAGCTGTGCTCTTGAGAGCTGACATCAGCCTTTTCCCAGCAGGCACCACTTCTGCCTTAAGAGTCTTTGCGGAGAGCTGGAAAGGCAGATAACCATCCTGCTACTGGCATTTTTCTGGCCAAATAACACAGAGCGAAGAATTGCCAAGAGTGTCAAGAGTCAAAGAAGCTGAACAAAAGGGACCATCATCATTTTATCTTTGTCTGCGTTGGGGACCTCGCTGGTACTCATCCCAATCCCTATCATGAAGGTTATAAAAGTAGGACAAGAATCTTGAAAAAGGAGGACTTTTTTCCCTGGAGGAGAATTGAAGAACATTTGAGATGTATCAGAGAGCTTTCATTAGCATGTGTAAAGTCACCTTTTAAAACACTAAACACTAAAATCGAAAAAAGGGGTGTTTTTAGGTTTATGGATTAAGTCAAAGGCTTTTTGTTCAAAAGTTGAGGCAACAAGGTAACACAGGATTTGGCTCTTTCCCTCTCCTGCTCAGGTTCCTTGAGCACTTGAGCTCTTTTTAGAGAGCCGTTTGCACGAAGATGCTTCTGCTCTGGGAACACAGATGGCAGCTGTTTTTATATATAGTTAGAGGATTAATCGTAACGTTACTCTGTGACCACACAGGCCTCTTCTTCTTAAGTGCACCGCAAAGCCAGTCGGTCTTGAAAGTCTACAGAGTGCTGTTGGTTTAGTAGATTTGACTGAGGACCAGAAAGAAGAATGCTAAGAAATGTGTCTGTGTGTGAGTGTTGGTGATTCTTTTATTTTCCTCTAGAATCTTGCTTGGAAATCGATCATTTGCATGTGCCGTGTGCATCTGGAACAGTGAGATAGTTCACAGCTCTATATTCTGTGTCTGGTAGTGTTTTTATTAAAGAAATGCTAGCAATTGGTTGCTAAATCTTTGGGTACATGAAAAAAACATTCTCATTCTCTCTTCCTCCCATGCTCCCCTCCTTCCTTCCCTCTCTCTCTTCATTTTGAAATTTCTTCCTAGATTGCCCCCACAGCATAACTAGAGAACTTAGTGTTGCCGTAATGTTCTGGATCTGGCAGTCGCTCGAAACCTTGCCAAACAAGGGATCTGAATTCTGGATGAAAGCCTTCGTAGCCCTGACAGAGGCAAAACGTGCTACAGAATAGAAGGAAGCAAATTTCGCTACCATGCTCTCCTCTAACTTACTTTACGTCTTGCCTTTCCTTCCTCGAAGAGACCTAAGAAATACAGCTAATGGATCCATACAGAAACCAGCTCCAGAAACTGGGTCAAGGCAAAGTGGAAGAAACAAACCAACTCTTATTAGGCCAGGTCACTTTAGAAGCACGTCTGAGAGATGAAAGAAAGCTCTTTGCTTTCCTAAATATGCCCCTGTCCTTGAACTCATCAAATGGTTATGGAGTTTAGTAACACATTAGGAGTGATTTCTTTGGATGCATGACACCCCTTGGAGATTCAAAGCACCACTACCCATAGATTGTCTCAGAACATTCTGCCTTAAGATGCTTGAAGGAAAAGAGTATTATTCTGTGGCCAAATTTTGGGAAGGACCTAACTTGCTTTTCCGGGTCTGCCTGTGCACGATAGCACATTTCAGGCTTCGAGAAGTCCGACATACAGAAACATTGGTTAGCCCAGGGTTTCTCAAATGTGACTGGCCATGGAATCTTTTATCCCTTTTTCATGAGACCTATTAGGAATATTCTAGGGAGCATACTTGCCTAACAAAATGATCATTTTATTCAGTTTCAAAATCCTATTATAAACGTTCAAGCTCACAAAGCTTGGTGTACAACCCAGCTTAACTACTGTAATGAAATGACTCTATAATTCCATGATTCGGAATTGTTGGGTGACATCTTTTAGCCTGCGGCTTTCAGGGAAATTCACTGAGGCCAGAGACATCGAGAAAGCCAGAGGCCCTGTTCTCCCTTGACCCGTGTTCTCCTCTCTTATCTCTACCTCTCTCCTTCCTTCTGCGCTGTTTCTGGAGAACAGGTTGTCTCCACTTCTGTACCCGCTCTCCAGTCCACTGCTGTGATCCCTACCAAAGGTTTTAGAGAAATTCCTCTCATTCACCAGTGACCTACTAGTTGCCAGTTCCGGGGGGGGGGGGGGGGGGGGGGGGGGGGGGGGGGGACCCATAATTATCAATTTGATTCCTCTTCCTTATAAATCTCTTCTCTCTTGGTCTCCATGGCCCTTTTCTTGCTTTCTTTGGTTCCCCTCTAACTTCTGTGGCCACTCTACTCAGGACCTTTCAGAGTCATCATCATTGCCATTCTCCAAGGCTCCATCCTTCTCATTGTCAGACAGACCTTTCTAATGAAGTCACATTGCAACTCATGGCTTGAATGACCACTCTAGGTGGATGATCCCCAAATCTTGATGTCCAGCTGAGACCCAGCCTGCACACACGTGGAGAGCTGTCCACCTTGTAGGTGTGGATGCACACACCTCAAGGTCAGCGCTGCTTTACTGGAATTCATTTTAGTTATTCCTTCCTTCTAGCACTTTCCCAAGTGTGTCCCCATCTCCACGATGGGACAACTGGCTGTCTTTCCACTTGCCCTGAAAGTCGCCTCTTCCCGTCTTCCATCTCCTCTCCCACATCGAATCCATGACCGCACCCTGTGGGATCAGTCTGCTAGGTGTTTTCCACATAGGAACTGGCCTAGGCCACGGTTCAGACTTAATTTATGTCCATGGCAGCACCCTCCTTACTGGCCTTGGCACTCTAGTGCCAGAGTAAGGTTTCTGAAGTCTTAACTATTTGCTTGGAATTCTTCCATGGCTCCCAGTCAGCTCCAGGAAACGCTGAGCAGACCCCGCTCTGCACGAGCTTCTGCCCTGTGCGCTCTGCCTTGCTGCCGTGAGCCCGTACGCCCGCACTCCTGTGCTCGCACACTCTCCTTGCCTCCTCTTGGCAAGTGGCGAGTCCTTCTGCTTCAGTGAACACTTTTTTTTAATAAAATGATGTCACTTTGGTGTAAACGTCTGCCCATCTGTCTGTCCCACTCCCCAGACCACAAGTCTTTCCAGGCCATGGGCTGAGTCTTACACCCACTACAGTGCCCGACACCTTTTAGGCGCTGAGTAAACGTTTGAATGAAAAAGGAGACACTGTGAGAGCCCTGTCAAAACATTCTTCCCTTTGGGAAAGATTATAAGCATTGCTTTCAAATATGTAATACACTCTGAGTAGCACCACTTCTTGTACATCCATTTTTTCCCCTTGTAGCCTTGATGTTTAGTTCAAGAAACATGCTGGAACAGAGTCCTTCCACCACGACCTCCACCACTTTCCTCCCCCACCCCTAGCACCCCCCAAACAGAACAGTGCGAATCCCTGGTACCTGGGCAAATGCAGTTTACATTCTGAATCACTAGCCTGGCTCGTGATGCTTGTTTTGGATCAAATGATCTTGTCCCAATGTTGACTCAATGAGTGTAGGCCTTCTGAGTTCTTTGTGTGAATGAAATGGGTTTTTTCCATTCCTCTGTTTATATCTCTTCTTATGCATCTTGCCTCCAATTCCACTGTGAACATGGGTAAGGTTTATGAAAAAGAGAAGGAGGGTTGAGTTGGGTATGCCTCATAGGTCATAGAAATGGCCAGACATTCCTTTTGGGTGGAAATGACCCAAATAATAGATCTGTTCATATTAGAAAAGCAAATATCTCTGCCTAAGTGTGTACTATTTCTGGTGTTTTTTAAATCTGCCTAAAAAGTTCTCAAAGCCTAAGTGTATTTCAGTATTTTCTAATAGATTCATTGTGTTTTATTTTCATGTGTGTAATAACTTCGAGCCAGCACTGCTAACAGCCCTAGTTCCTGTACATTGGTTGTGACACTGCATCGTTTTGGTTGGGCTGGGTAGCCTTAGAGCTGACAGACACTGTTCTGTAACGGGGCTACAGTCTGTGAATGGAGACATTGTTGAAAGGGCCTGGTTTGATGGCCTCAGAGCTCTGCAAACAGCAGGTATTTTTTGATAACATGTTAGGAAGACATGGCAACGTTTATTGGTATATTTAAGTATCAGCTACGCTTTTCAGCACGCTACACAGAGTGTAGGAAGCAATTCTCGCACACTTAGGGTGAATCGTCCAACTTGCCTCATGACTTTCAATTCGAGGCCAATTTTTGAAACCAACATTTTCATTGCCCATGGCATCTTAACGTGTATGGCACATCCAAATTTAGTGGTAATCTAACCTGCCGTCCTTCTCCCCTTCCACTGCCCTCCCAGCTTTTTATTTTGGAAAAAGCTTAGAAACATTGAACACCTAGGATAATGAGCACCTGTATATCCTTTGCTAGATTCACCAGTTGTGCACATTCTGCCACATCCGCTTTTTCTTGTGTGCTGCAGGCAGTGATATGATCATATATATATATATTTACATTCAGTAATCTCCTTTATAAATAAATGTTTTAAATTCAGGATTCATTTTTGAGTCACACGTTGCATTTGGTTGTAGTGTCTTTTAGTGATCTTTAGGCTAGAATAGTTATTCTCGTTTTGCGGGGTGGGTGGTGGTAGTGTTTTGGTGGGGAAGGGCGGGAGCTCCCAGACAGGGTCATCCCTTTACGAGAGCTCCCTTTGGAACGCAAGTCTGACCAATGGCACGGAGATTATGTATCAGCACTGGGAGAGATGATGTACATGATAGATAAAGTATGCAGATATATGTGTGGTTATTATGTAGCGAGTTCAGAAACAGGGACAAGGGAAAGGGAGAGAAGTGCTGAAAGAGGAAGCAAAGGATTTGGAACACGAGATGGCTGAGATATATGGAACAAATTAAAAATTTCGTGCCTGCTCCAAGATAACTTAAGTCACCTTTTCATAACTTTTTATTACTGCTCCAAAGGCTCATTTCTATTTCTAGCCAACAATTCCAATAGTTTTACTTAAAAAGAAAAATCTAGTACCTTCCCTTATTCATGGCAAAGTAGAGCATTTCCCTGTACCAATAAAGCACTCTTAGATTGTATTCTTGTAAGATCCCCAGTTACTTTGAAATAATTCATTTGAAGCTCAGATGAAGTCTCTTGACTGTGAAAAAGGGTTGTATTTGTGTGTGTGGGGGGGGGATAGGGGTGGGGGGGGTCTCCTAATCTTTAGCAGCACATGTAATATCTAATAGAAATCTCAGAAATTTTAAGACTTGATGTTAGCAACTCCTTAAGGGCACTGTGATTGGAGACAGGCATATAGTTGATCCTTAAATGACACAGGTTTGAACTGTGCGGGTCCACTTACATACACACAGATTTTTTTCAATAAATATATTGGAAAGTTTTCTGGAGATTTGTGATAATTCGAAAAAACTCGCAGATGAACTGCATAACCTAGAAATACTGAAAAAAATTAAAAGGTGTTAGGAATGCATAAACTACATATTTTTTCATGATTTTCTTAACATTTGCTTGTCTTAAGTTTACTTTATTATAAGAATACAGTGTATAATATATATAACATACAGAACGTGTTGATCAACAGTTTATGTTATCAGTAAGGCTTCTGGTCAACAGTAGGCTATTAGTTAAATTTGGCGGCTGTCAAAAGTTTACATGGATTTTTCTACTGTGCAGGGGGTCGGTGCCCCACCCGCCACATTATTCAAGGGTCAGCTGTATATGTGGGACCTGGAGAGGTGACTGTGGTTCCCGTGGTCGCTGAGTGGGAACAGCTGGAGTGGTCAGTGGTGGCTCCCGTCGGAGCCTCTCGCCCTGGTGCTGGAGAGGGTAGGTGGTCCAGCCCCCTGTTTCTCAGGAGCACAGAGCTTCTTCCGCCTTCTGTTGCAGGGGTCCCTGGGTCACCTCCTTTTTTTCCTTTTCCAGGATTGGTCATTTAACTCTTCATTTCCAAGAAATGCAACATAGTATCCTTGCAATAAAGTCCCCTTTTTTATCATAAGCTAGCTAGCTTTGTTTTATGTTGCTTGTGACCAAAAGAACTTGTTGAATACAGATATTTGTGTTGTTTACGGTGGTTCACTATCATTTGCAGAACTTCCGGGGCTGCCATTGTATTTCCGTCCTTGTTCATCTCTCGTATTCCCCACTTTTCTAGAAGTGGAATTTCTGGACCAGACGGCACCCATTATGCTTTCTGTGGTGCACTCTTCCTGCTTGTTAGGTTTACTGATTTACATTCCCACTAGCACCTGTGTGTGTGAGCCTGCTGCACTGCGTCATCACACAGGTGACAGGTACAATGTATTTAATTTTTGCAGGTTTCGCAGAGGGAATCATTGTGTGGTAGCTTGTCTTTCTTCCCCTGGCCCCCCACATTTCTGCTACTAGGGAACCTGAATGATCTTTTCACATGCTTATTGGCCATTTGGATTTTTCGGTGACTTTGTATCTTTGTCTTTTTTTAAATTAGAGTATTCATCTTCTTTCTATTTATATGTTACAAGTCCCACTTTCCTAATTTGTTTGCTTTTCAAAACCTTGACTGTGTTTTTGAAATATAGATTTTTTTAAAAAGTTGGAAGTAGTTGAATCATTAAATGTTGAATGGAAAAGGCTTCTTAAGTGTTCTAGAGGGCATTGAAATTTGTCGACTAGTACTTTGTAACACGTGCAGGCTGTGTGTTGATGGTATGGTGATTGTGCTTAATACATTGTTAGCTGTGGAATGAAGAGAGCTAATTGTTTGTATATTACTTCATTAGTTCATTTATCCAACATTTCCCAAGTGCCTACTTTGTTGGTGGCATTGTGGGGATGTGGGTGAAGGATTCAGCCCTGGTTAGGGGAGGGGATTTAGCTGTGCCTAAGGAAGTTTCAGGGGTGGGGTGATGTGTGGGCAGTGAGGGGTTGCCCTGGCCCTCACAAGGTTGTGGCCATAGTCCCTGTGAGGAACAGGGATACTGCAGTCTCCACGAAAAAATAGGATTGCAGCCAACATTTCCTGCCTTGTCTGCTTTTTCTCCTCCTTCCTGCTCAGGGACATTTTTTTTTTTTTTCTCCCACTATTGCACTGAGCACTGCGAGTGGTCAGAAAGCTTTTGGTATTTGTTTTAATAGTCTCTTGTTGGGTACCATAAACGAGCTCAAAATCAAAAGTTTAAATTCTGCTTTTATTTAACCATTTTACCAGATGTTTCCTGTGGTTTGACAGATGTACCATTTACTCGAAAGTTACACTCCTGAGATTTTCAGTGTTATGGACACTGTTGCTATAGACAATGATTCTGTCAGGGCAGGATTTGGATGACAACTTTCACATCATTTTTGGGTTGAAAAATGTGTTTTTCCCTAAAACAGAAATGCTTGTCTTCATAATCTGCTTTTGTCTTCTGTTGCAATTCTAATCTCTGATTTATAAAGACTCTATGTGGTTGAATAGAGTTTATTCCAACAGCACCGTGCCTCAGTGAGTATTACTTTCTGAAAGCAGCTGGACTCAAGTACCATTTAGGTTTTGTTTGTAAAACTCACTCGGGTCAAAAATAACTCAGGTAGTGGGCAGGTGAAACTTTAAATTGGGCTGAAAAGCTTAACTGATGCTCCACTTCTGTGGGTTAGTCGATGCTGGATGTGGCTAAGAAAGCTGCAGGCTCGGCAATTTTTTGCAGCGACCGACAGCCCGTCAAGACAAACCATGGATCACTTTGGTACCTTTGCCTTCCCCGTGCTTGCAGCCAGCGTTTCTCTGCAGCCCAGGAGTCCAAGTAGAAGAGAGCCTCTCATCCAGGATTTTGCTAGTGGGAGGAAAGCAGAAGGAAGTTGCTTCTTGCAAAACTCAAGTGAGACTAGTTGTGGCTGCAGCAGAGGAATAGGGATTTTTGACATTCCTTCTCGAAGGGGCCCAGCTGCAAGGGTGCCGCGGACTCGCATGCATTGTTCTGGTGGGGCTGGATCCCTTCTCCAGCAGCCTTCCTCTCCTGTGTTTTGTTCAGCCTTCTTTTAGAGTTTTATAAAAGCCTCATGTTATGGAAGATGGAGAAACAAAGAAAGAGGAAATTGCATAGTATAATTCTGACAGCAGATCTATTTTCTCACAAAATGGAACTGTAATGATGCATGTAACTTTTTGGCAAGACACCTTCTGTAAATAAACCCTCCCAGGAGTTGCTAACCTATCCCAGGACCCATAGGAAACTTTCCTTGCAGTGTGGGGTCAGGCAGGCCACTTACCTTGTAAGTCTCCTTTCAGCTGAGGACTTTTATTCTGACAGGCATTCTGCCTATCCAGTTTTGTGCCTGGGACTGCTTGCCAAGTTTGTGAGGCCCAAAGCTTTTTTGTGGGAGGACGCTGGGCTGTCTTCATGCTCTTTGGCAATGATTAAAGTGAGGTTAGTACCAAAAACCCTTTCATTTTATTCCCTTATCCTTGCTTTTTCAAACCAGATGGCAACCCTGTATTTTCAGCTGTAATTAATTTAAACTATGAGGCAGCAAGTGCTGGGAGAGGTAGAGTTGATTTTGCTCAAAAGGGACAGCAGTGATTTTCCTTCTCATCCCTCACCCCTCACTAAACGGCGCCTTGTCTCAACCAGATCCATGTCATGTACAGTTTCTTCTGAGAGAGGACTGGAAGGAGAGAGAGAGGGCTGTTAATAGGGCTGCAGCGCTGGCCGCCAGCTACACGTATGAGCTGGGAAGGGTTAATGCACACTAGTAATTGTTTCCTTCATGGGTTGGAAGTAACCAAGTTTCAGGTGATGGCTGACATGTTATTGCCAGACGGGGCTCTCATGTGACCGTCTGTAGACAATGGTGCGTAGTTTGAGTGGCTGCCGGTTTGGGCAGTACAGGGTGCTTTTTCTTCCCACTCAGTTGAGCTGCCAGGATCGCCTCCAGAAGGGGGTATGTTTTAGGTTTAACATTTATTCTTAAAGAAAATTACAAGGGAAATAAAAGCACTTGGCCACGATTGAAGTCTGGAGGTTTTGACCTCAGCTATTTGACCACTTCCCTCCATGGAAATTATACTTGAGTCCCTCCTCTGTAAGTTGCTTTAGTGCACAGGATCCATTAGAGATTGAGAGATCCTTCACATTTAATAGAAAATAAATGCTTTTGTTTAATCTCTCAGTAACTCAGTGAAGTAACTCTAGGGAGCAGCCATTGCACTCCCCCTTTCCCCCCTCGTTGCTCTGAGATGAAGCTGAGGTTAAAGTGGAGAGCGAAACCGTTGACTCCTTGAGAGCCAGTGTCGTGGTGCCCTCACCTGCCTGCACAGCTAGGTGCAAGGGGGTTTTCACTTCACCATTTGAGGAACACTTTTTCTGGGCAGTACAGAGCTGTTGTAGATTGCTGAAGATCTGCTAACGATAATATATGTGCAAAGCACTTTGTAAAACTGTATGCTAATGTTATACAAATGGTAGTTATTACTACGTATTATTAACATTAGCCTCCCTTGGACGGCTTGAAGTGATTTTTTAAAGGCCCATGGTGAGAAATGGGAACCACAAATATGTAGCTTGTGAGTCTTTACTATGCTCACTGTTGATTACAACATCATTGACTTGTATGCGCTTATGTTTACCGAATTTAGTGAGCTGGGTGATAGATGTTCTCTGTTTATTTAATTTTTACATCAAATGTTTACATTTTTCAAGATCATTTTTCTCATGAACCACTTGCTCTTTGTTTACAAAGACTTGAATTTTGTTGTTGTTGTGGGCTAGACCCATCCTTTTGCAAACCTTTTATTTTTCTCTAGTAAGGAGGGACAAACTCATAGTGAAGAGAGCATCCTATAGGCCCAGCCTCCTTTACTGCCAACAATTTGTCAGAGCTTCTAAGGACTGAAAATCAAACAGAATTACTGTATTTTCCAGCAGATTTGCTAGTAAGTATGTAGCCAAAAGAATTGAAAGTAGAGTTTCAAGGAGATATTTTTACACCCATGTTTGTAGCAGCGTTGTTCACAAAAGCCAAAAAGGTGGAAACAACCCAAGGGTTGATCACTGCATGACGAGATAAACAAAACGTGATCTATACACACAGGGGAATATTAGTCAGCCTTTAAAAAGGAACACAATTCTGACACCTGCTAACATCATGGATGAACCTTGAAGATGTTATGCTAAATGAAATACCGCTAGTCACAAAAGGACAAAGAGTGTATGGTTGCACTTAACGTGAGAAGTCAAATTCATAGACACAAAGGAGAATTGGTGGTCGCCAGGGGCTGGAGGGAGGGGGAATGGGGAGTTACTGTTTAATGGGAACAGAGTTTCAGTGGGGAAGACAAGGAAGTTCTGGAGATGGATGGAAGTGGTGATGGTTGCAGGACAATGTGAATATATTTGATGCCACTGAACAGTATACTTAAAAATGACTAAAATGGTGAATTTTTATGTGTATTTTACCGCAGTAAAAAAAAATTACACTCTAAAGGCTAATGATTAACTTTATTTAGTTCAACTGAATACACAATAATGGGTCTATTATGTGTAAAGCCTTTAAACTCCATGCCCAGCCGGGATGAGTGATTCCCAAGGAGGAAGTGAGCCATTTGGAGGAGAGAAGTTTGCTCTCTGAGGGTATGATATTTGAAAATTGCAGTATGATGGCTCTTGGCGGTAGTGATTTTAATTTAAAGGGTAGTTAGGATTCACCATTACCGTTTGGTTTTGGAAATCCTCACGCATGAGAAGGAAAATGTATGTCACTTGGGGTGCTGGGGCATGGTAGTCTCTGGATTCTCTAAAGGCATTTTTAGAATCATCAGTGCAAGAGTTTTGGAGGGAAATAATGCCATTTCAGTGTTGAATGGAATCTTTCCCTCCTTTTCTGGGTTCCAGGTTTCGGATTAAATGTAATTTTAAAAGCCAAGGGATGGTTTCTTTATTAGAGATGTGGTGGTAAAGCTAAGCAGACAACTTAGAGAAAGACAGTTCTGAATTCTGTGAAGAGTCTGAACGTGAGAATGTCTGCAAAGAAATTTTAACTCAGAGAAAAATTAAGTAGGCCCTCCGTTTTGTTTTTTTTTAGGTCCCTTGGGAACTTTGCTATAAGAACAGAGATTGATTGGTTAATTTGTCTATCTGTTGTCACTAGGTTAGAAGCTGTTCTAAGCACCAAAGGGTCCTTGGAATAATCTTTAATTCACATCTTGTTTCTATCATGTAATCTAAGTAAAGAAAAAAATATCCTAGCCAACCTTTTCCTCTAGGTTTTGGAAAGATGGAGTTCAGCCCAGAAACTGCCTGGATGCTCAGAGGGAATTTGTATGCTACGTAATTCACTCTCAGATGGAAGGTCTTTAAGGTTCTTTAATAATAATAACTTTATAATTAATTATAGTAATTAATTTGATATTGATAGTAATAACTTTTAAAGAGTATTTGGTAGGTGCTTCAATATCTTTTATTGGTTGAATATTTAATCACTTTATATACTCAGTGCTCAAATTCTCAAACTTTTTAGTATAATTAGAATTTAACTCAGTAATTTAATTTTTGCCTGCAACGTATGATCTCAGTCAGGGTAAGTAGGTAGTTCGAAAAAGGAAAACTGGCTTTCTAATTTTGTACTGAATTAGAAGTTATCCTCTAACAGCAAGACGTCTATAAAATAATTTGGAACTGGTTGCCACTGCCATTAGGTTAGACACTTGGGAAGAACGCTTGCATTCACATGTAGGAATGAGATTGTGTATAGGCATGTGTATGAGAGGAGGGAATTGCAACAAACCAACTAGCACAAGAAGGAAATTCGATAGTTTGTCTCTAATGTCCATGCATATGTGATGCAAATGTATGTAGTTACTCCTTTATATGTCTAGCCAGTATGGGGTCACAAATATAGCTGGATTAAAAGGAAAAAAGAACAAGTTGGAGGATTGTAGGTGGTCCCACACTCACTGTGTGACAGGGTTATGGAAGTGACTGTTGGTATCTTGAGTGGTGCTTTTAAAGGTAGAGCTCTAGCCGAGCACAGATCCTGGGATAATCTTGATTTTGAATGTTCTGTTCTTACACTTATTAGACCTTATGCCCTGCTTTTTGGTTCAGAAATATGCCACCATAAATTGAAGGGACTTACCTTTTCTCGTGTGCTCTGTTTTTTAGCTTACATTAGGAGTGGTATGGGTGTTAATTTGGAGAATGTGTGGAGGTGAGTGACAGGGCAGTAAGGGGTCTGGTGTTAGAATCGTTTGGAGCGATTCTTGTTTGTGAAGAGAATTCCGGGCACGGGAGTGCTGACCTAGAAGCAGTTTTCCAGTAGTTAGAAGAACTAGATTTCATCGAGAATCATACTGGAAAGTAGATTTCATTTATTATGAGGAAGAACCTTTTATTAAAGCTTTTCAGTAGTCAAGTGAATCACTTTAAAGAGGAAGCCAGCGCCTGTCTGTATTGCAGTCTTTTAGGGGCGTTGAGATTCCTCCTTCCTTTATTCACGGCCATTTCACTGTGAAGCTCTTTTCCTCTGAGTAGGACAAAGCATCCAGTCTTTTCATTAAATGGTTTTATAATATTTTCAAGCAATTTGCTAGACCATGTAGAATAAAAGCTAAGAGTGAGCCTTCAAAAGAATTTGATTGGAATTGTGAAAGCTGGCTTGGTACCAGCCCAAAAGAACAAATGCAGAAATCACGATTCAAAGGGATTTTCAGACCAGTAGTTTCTGGTGGGTTTGTGATGCCCGGTGTTGTTAATCTGCTCACCCCTGAGCCAGCTGCTGCCCCAGAGCTTCACAAGTTCCTCTGTCATATTCAGACTAGTTGGTGCTGTTTTCTCCCTAAGAACTGGTTTACTTTTGGTTGGTTCTCTCATAAATTAGTTACTGTGTGCCAGGCACTGCGGTGGACACTGGCTTATGGAGACTTCTGGGCAGCGCTCTGTGCAGAGGGTCCCTTTCCCTAATTTGTTTCACTCCAGGCCTTTCTAGGAGGTCTTCTCTCCGAGTCTCAGGGTGGTGGATGGCTAAGAAAGGGAGTGTATCTATCTGTATTCCGCCTTCCTGAGCAGCCGGTTCCACACTCCACTTTTCTTAGCATAAGGAAGCCTTTGCCAACAGATCTTAGAATCAGATTGAGGGTGAGGGTGAGAGCAAGGGTTAGGGTTGGGGCAGTGGGAGTGGGAGCAGTGGGAAGAACTGAGCTTCTGGTCACCCTTAGTAAAGCTGGTGCGGACACTGTCCATTTAAAATACGGCTTTCAAAAACAAATGATCCCATCAAAAAATGGGCGGTGGACCTGAACAGACACTTCGCCATAGAGGACATACAAATGGCCAACAAATACATGAAAAGATGTTCAGCATCACTAGCTATTAGGGAAATGCAAATCAAAACCACAATGAGGTACCATCTCATACCTGTTAGAATAACTATAATCAACAACACAAGTAATAACAAATGCTGGAGAGGATGCAGAGAAAAAGGAATCCTCATACACTGCTGGTGGGACTGCAAATTGCTACAGCCACTATGGAAAACAGTATGGAGGTTCCTCAAAAAACTAAGAATTGATCTACCATATGATCCAGCAATCCCTCTGGGTATTTACCCCAAAGACTTGAAAACCCATATCTAAAAAGCTGTTTGCACATTGATGTTCACAGCAGCATTATTCACAGTGGCCAGGACATGGAAGCAACCGAAGCATCCTACAATGGATGATCGGCTAAAGAAGCTGTGGTACATATATATACAATGGAATATTACTCAGCCATAAGAAGAGATGAAATACTGCCATTTGCAACAACTTGGATGGACCTCGAGATGATCATACTAAGTGAAGTAAGCCAGACAGAAAAAGTTGGAAATCACATGATATCACTTATATGTGGGATATAAAACTAAAAGCAACAAAGGAACAAGACAAACAGAGACTCAGGGACATGGACAATGGATTAGTGGTTACCAGAGAGTAGGGGGTGAGGGAGAAGGGGAAAGGTAGATGGGGTAAAGGGGATCAAATTTAGGGGGGTAGGAGAGAGTAAAGTGAGTGAAGATGATCAAATATATGGTAGCTGAAGGAAACTGGACTTTGGATGGTAAGCACAATAGAATATGCAGATGTCAAATGATAATGTACACCTGAAAATTATATAATTGTATTAATCAATGTTACCCCAGTAAACTTAATTTAAAAAAAAAGAAGAAACACATAAAATATGACTCTGGACAGCCTCATTAGTCAAGTTGAATCCCCTTGCTTCCGCCCTTTCTCTAGTCCTCACCCCAGCTGTCTCAGGTGGTCCTTAAAGGATAGCCAAGCAGAATGTCACCATGCTGATGCCTCTGTTGTTGTGCAGAGACAGACGATCTTCCCTAGGTTTTTGCCTACCTCAGACACTGTAGTCGAGTTACAGAAGGAAGACATAATGTTTTCCATCCCTTCTGTGGCGCAAGGACTCTGTTTAATGCCAAAAATCTGATAGTCGTCGTATTTTTTTAAATATCATTCATTGAGAGAATACATAATGGCAAAATGACTGCAAGTTTAGTAGCGGTAGGAATTTTAAATTAATTTCTGCTTTGTTAGTCTCAGCAACATTTCCATTCATGTGAAAACCGAGCAGACACATGTGGGACGTGCGATGTGTTCCGTCCGGCGGCAGCGCCTGGTCTGCACGCGGGGCCTTGCCCGGGGCCACCCCTCCGGTGGAGGCCCGCTGCTTCCGCGGCCACGGTTCCTAACATGGGTGGCAGATGAGATGCTTTTCCAGTCGTGTTCTCAGGGCTGACCTTTTCTTTCAAACTTGAGTTTCCCCCCTCATCTCAGCTAATGATGGAAAACATGTGCAGACAGTTGTGGTCGAAGAAAACTGGTACCTTATTTACATAGAGCTGAGCAGTTCAGTAATGTGAGTCTCCCGGCACCGTGTGAGAGCTCTGCTCTTCCTACCGACATCACAGCGAGTCTTGCTTCTCCATAAACAGTGGGGCTGGAAAGCCCTTCCTTTCCCAGGCAAATAAGATCTCTGAATTCCGGAACTGGAGAAGGAGGAAAGTGGCCGAGGGAGGCCCTTCACCCATTCAGGGCCTCTGTACTCTTACTTTATACAGCACTGTAGCAAACTTCGTTGCCCGGCATTTTGGCCCACAGTGAGGAGAAGGGCAAGATGAGGGCTCCAGCAGGGCAGGCATACTTACTCCAGGATTGACGCTCGATAACAGACAAAGGGAGGAACCCGGAACACAGTAGGCAGTTGGCCCAAGAACTCAAGCAGCTGAGCGATGAGATGGCTCAGCCCGTGGCAGACAGGCCTGTCCTAGAGACCTGGATCATGTCTGAAAATAATGTTTATGATAAAGGCCCTGAGTCACCAGGAAAGGAAAGAATAAATTGTAGGATGTCTCAGATGGGTTTCTAACTAAAATAGTTTCAAAATGTTTTCTCTCTCGAGGCTTACATTTCGGTTCCCTAGAAGCTTTACTTAAGTGGCCACCCTTACTTAAGTGGCTTTAGATGACATCAGTGAGGTTTCCCGGATGCCTCGTGGACCCTCACGCAGACCTGCGCAGTAATCGTGCCGGAAGAGAAGGGAGACCCACTTTCCCCTGAAGTTCCTTCCTGTCTCACAGAGAAAGAAGGACACGAGTGGCAAGAGCACATCACGTAGAACTCTGGCGAGGGCTGCACTGCGGCCGGAGGGGCCAGGGGCCGGAGGGAAGTAAGGGATCTCGAAGGCTGGCATGTCTGGAGACATGGGTTATGCTAATTTATTTAATGCCTTGCAACCTCTTTTTTTTTAATTAATTTATTTAAATTAGTGTCAAGTATATAGTATATTAGTTAGGCATCTATAATGTACATAAAATGATCCCCGCAATTGCTCCCTCCCTCCCCCGGCCCTCCACCTAGCCATCATATTAATGCCAACTCCATTCCCTCTGCCGTGCTCCCTGTGCCCAGCTATCAACTACTAATTTGTACTACTTTAACCCTTCACCCCTTCTTCCAGCCCCGCCGTGTGCCTCTCACTCTTGAGGGCCTTTGATTGGCAGCCCTTGACTTTGACTTAGTCACAGAGAAAGCGTCCCGATCAGTTACGTGTTTCCTCTTACACTGTCCGGTTTTGGTGGTTTCCCCAGAAATGGTGCTATTTCTGAAAGCCTCGCAGGCAGTTTGAGCAGAAGAGGAAGGGCTGGCCTGATTCGAGTCCCAGCCCCACCGCCTTCCAGCCACGTAACTCTGGGCTGAGTGCTCTGCTTTTCCATTTCCTTTCCCTCCGTTGTACCATGGGAATGGTGGCAGGCACTGCCCCGGGTTGGCACGACCACTGAGTGAAGGAAGGTGGGCAGTACTCACTGTCATCCTGTGGTCTCCGGGTGTTTGTTACCGGTGGGCCTGTCAGTGCAGGAATAATGAAAAGAAACTGCTGATTCATTCGTTCATCCACCCAAAATGTTCCTGAGCCAAAAGGTTTTGGATTGTAACTTGGCTGACAAACTGCTTCCCTCTTCTGTGGAGGGGCAGGTGGCGGTGCCTTTTCCTGGCTTCCTGAATTGCACTTGGAGAAGTCAGGGGGCAGCGGGCCCTCCGGCTTCTCACTGGCAGGCCTGGCCTCACACTCACTGGTCTCGACTCCTGTTGTCATCTCTCAGTGCTTATTAAATGTGCCTTATAATGACAGGCATGCATGACAGGGATACCTGAGGTCCAGCGGCTCTCAGGGGACCTCTTTGAAAATGTCCAGAGGAAGATCTAAAATTTTCTGGACAGTGGGGCAGGATTAATACAGATAAAGCTGAAAAAAACATGGGTGTGGAGAACATCTAAAAATGTTTAAAATGGGGTTAAAAAAAAAAAAGGCCATGGAAATTCTATGAGTTTGCTAGGGCTGCCATGATGAAGTACCTGCGTGTGTGGTTTATACAGAAGAACTGTATTGTCTCACAGTTCTGGAGGCTGGAATTCTGAGATCCAGCTGTTGGGGTTAGTTCTTTCTGAGGGCCGTGAGGGAGAGTGTATTCCATACCTCGCGCAGCTTCTGGTGGCCTTAGGCATTCCTCGTCTTATAGATGGCATTCTCCCTGTGTCTTCACGTTATCTTCCCTCTGTGCATGTCTGTCACTTCTTCCAAATTTCCCCTTTTTATAAGGACACCAGTTAGATTGGATGAGGTCCCACCTTAACGGCCCCATCTTAACTTGATTGTCTGCAAGGACTCTATTTCCACATGAGGTGCCATGTGCAGGCACCAGGGATTAGGACTTCAGTATCTTGGCGGGGCACATAATTCAACCCATAACAAATTAAAAGCAGTTCAGAGAAGAAAGTAGAATGGCTAATAGATGTATGAAAAGATCTCCAGTTGTGCTGGCAATTGAGGAAATGCAAATTACAACAGGAAGGAGGAGCGATTCACACCACAGGAATGGCAGAAATCCACAGGCTGCTGCAGAGGACGCAGGTGGGCAGCAGCCGTGATGCACAGCGGGCGGGGGCGGGGCAGAGGGGACCACCGCGACATGTACAGGGTTTGGGCAGCTTCCGCGGCGGTCGGAGGTGGTGAGCTCTACAACCCAAGAGCGTCACTTCTAGATATTTCCCTGAACGACACTCCAGGCACAGGGGACATGTGCACGGATATAAACACCACAGGGCTATTTATAGGAAGAACCAGAGGGTGTCCAGATCCTGTCAGTAGAGGAATTGACAGATAAATTGTGGTGTATTCGTGTGACGGAATACTGTACAGCAGGTAAATAAGATGGCTAAACTAGATTTCCAGGTGAGAACATAGGTGAGGGGGAAAAAGAGCATGGTTATAAAACAGCACATGCAGTGTGATACCGTGATGTAAATTGGAAACGTGCTCCATATGGTCCACATATAGGAAGACTCCCCAAATAGAGGACAGTGGGGACGTTCGGGGTGAAGAGGGCGCGCGGGCCTTGGCGGTGGGTGGGAAGGGGGGACCGTGCCTGTGTCTGCCGTGTCCTGCTGCTTTGTTTCCTGCCAGTGTTTCATTTAGGAGGAGAGCGAAGGCCTGAAGCAAATACAATAGTACAGTTTCGTTTGTCAGCTTTGAGTGGTGGGTTCATAGGTCTTTATGGTTTTCTCAGACTCTCTCTTGAGAGGGAAAAAGTGAAAAAGAAAGGCTTTGGAGCTAGTCAGATAGAAATTAGAATCCTTGTACTGTACTAGTGTTGTATCCTTAAATAAGTTACTCCGCCTCCCCAAAGCTAAGTTTCCTCTTCTATAAAATGGGGCTGCTGATACGTGTTCTGTAGTGTTATGGTGGGTTTAACAAGGCGGTGAGGTCTGGCACGATCTGGCATGTAGCATTATTAAGGGATGATAGTTTGTGATAGTAACAGTAATCAAGACAGTTTGCTTACAGGGATTCCTCAACTTTTCATGCATTGTGTTTTTGGACACTATTTTCTAAGGGCAGCATCACAACGATACATGCTTTTCACTGGAACTGCAGGTCACCAATGTCATGGGATGGAGCAAATGAGGTGCGTGTTGCTTAGTCCCATGTAGTTCATTGTAAGGCACATTTAATAAGCACCGAGAGATGACAACAGGAGTCGAGACCAGTGAGTGTGAGGCCAGGCCTGCCAGTGAGAAGCTGGAGGGCCCGCTGCCCCCCGACTTCTCCAAGTGCAATTCAGGAAGCCAGGAAAAGGCACCGCCGCCTGCCCCTCCATAGAAGAGGGAAGCAGTTTGTCAGCCACGTTACAATGACTAGCAGGAAGGCGATGCTACCTTTGTGCGCGGGTAATGGGAAATGCTTCGTGGGTGGATAGTTGCGGCAGCAATGTAATAGGCCAGTTCAGTGTCCATCACACTCGAGCCTTTGATGGTGATAAGGATGTGGCTGTTTTCTGGATTATTACGTGACGTTAAATGATGTAGTTGTGGTACGCAGCACCGTCTTTTACCATAGTTAGGGGAAGGCAGTCTCTGCCCTCTTTTCACTGCTGACCAGGATGCGCTTGTCACTGGAGCAGAGAGCCCTTAGGTCACTCTGGATGCCAACATTTCTCAACTTCCTCCAGCCTGTGACAGACAGCTTGCTATTTTTTTTTCTTTTTTAAGTCTCGGAGGGTGCCTCTGCCCCTCCGCCCACCACCTCCGCGTGCACACACCGGTGCTCGGCCATCCCGCTGCACCGCGGTGCCCTGGGGGCGGTATCACCACCCCCTCCACTTCCCGTCTGAAAAATGGGTTCCAAGGCGTGATGAGACTTGACCAGATGGCTTGGAGACAAACCCAAGTGCCGTCTTGTTTGGGAAGCAGTCAGCTGTCCTGCTCAGGAGGAGAAAGTTGGGGGTGACACGTGCCCCCGCGTGCGCACGTGAGGTTTGGACAAGCTAGGGGACGTTCGGGAGTGAGAGGAGAAGAACGAAAGGTGGAGAAGGTAGTTAAGGAGAGAAAACATCTCACTACCATGGATGTCCTGTGTTTAAGTGCTCCCTGAACTTTGCTTTTCCAGGAAAAAAGTCTTTCCTGCTGAGAATTTCCTCTGAAATGATCTTAAGTGCCTTTTCATTCAGCACGGATGCTGTTAACTGGACTCACACATAGTAAATGCACTTTAATAATTCACTTATTCATCCAATGAGTATGCTCAGTCCTGTGCCCAGCATGGGGAGAAGGCAAGGCTTGTGGGTGTGGGGCCCTCCACAGTGCCCAGTCCATATGGGGGAGCTGACCGTGCCCCATGGTCAGCTACTTGAAGTTGGCTGATGAAGATGTAACCAACTGGGATGTGCCTCGGGGAGCTGGTTCCTTCATGCATGTCCAGGTTCCCACTCTTACCTCCACCCCTGCAGTTTAAGGGGTCAGAAAAGGCTGCCTAGAAGCTTGAGATGGAGCTTGAGGGGATGAAGAGCTGTCACGGGCCTGAGGGTGAGCGTTTGGGTGTGTCTGGGTGACATCCTGCCTCCATTTCGATCTTAGGCTGTGTTTATCTTCTCTTTCTTGATCCCCTTTTCTGTAAACCCGGAGTAGTGCCACCAACCCGATCTGCATTGAAACCTGAGGACTCAGTAAGTAATGGTCTTGGAGGCACTTTTTAATTAAAAAATTAATTTTTAAAAAATTGTGGTTAAGTACACATTATATACGGTGTACCATTTTAACCATTTTTAAGTGTACAGTTCAGTGACATTACATTCTCCGAGGAAGCTTTTAAAAGTTGAAGATGCTTGAGCAATATTAACTAGAGAGGACTCCATCTTGCGGTGGCCCGGCCACCACTGCTTCCCTCCTGCTTTGACTCTGTTTCCACCTGCACCCTCGTGCGTAGAGGGTGTGGCCACAGACCTTCAGTTCACGCCTGTCAGGAGTGGTCTGGCATCCAGCAGGGCCACTGTCACTTCAGGGGTGTCCTGTGCATCCTGGGAGCCGACATGGGGGACCCGGGACTGGTCCTTGCCTCATTCACCTGGGCCGAGGGACCCGTGCCGAGACTGTGGCCAGGTGTCTGCAGCGCAGGGGCCCCATGGGATCCCAAGATCCCAGAACATTTCCTTGAAAGCACTGACTAAAATGCCTCACACCCATATCCCTTCCCTGTTGTGCAGATTCAGGCTCCCATTGGTTTAGTTAATAGCCATGTGTAGTTAATGGAATCCAGGCCCAAGCGTGCCAAGCACTGTAATACCTTCCCACAGGTTTGCTTTCGACTCAGAGCTCTTGGTGTCTACGAGCCGGAAAGTCTCCTTTTAATGGGAATCCAGTGGACGTGGTGCCCTTTTTGGTGTGTGATGGAATTCTCTCACAGCCTCACTGCTTGGAATCTAGCTGACTTTTACCCAGACACCGCAGACACTTCTGATTTCTCAGCTCAGAGAGGGGAGAGTAGTAGCAGCAGGTGGCATCAGTTTTCTGGAACACATTGACGTGGAGGAAAGTATAATAGGTGTCTTCCTTTTAACCACCTTTTACTTTTATCCCCCCCCCCTCCATTTTTTCTCCTAAAACAGTTGACAGTGGCAATGCCCTCCCCGGGATGAGTATGAGTTCCCCGGGGGGACGGGGGGCCAGGGTGTCTTGAGCTGCAGGTCCTCGGCGTCCAGCCACCCATGAGCCCTTTAGGCTCCAACAGGGCTGCAGCTGATTTTTCATGAGCAGATTTTGTCCTTAACGAGAGTGGAGGCGACTCCGATCCCCCAGGCAGGAAACGTGTGGTTTGGGTCTGCCGTCCGCGAGAGCACATGATGCCCTGGGAAGCGCTGGAGCCGGCGTGTGATTCACCCGGGGGTGGGGCATGGAAAACAATGTCTGTCTTTAAGCTCTGGGAACCGGGAAAATGAGCTGGAAATGTGAGTAATGTATAATTTTACTAAAATTAACCAGTGAATTCTTGAGGCGTTTTCCTTCTGTGTTTTTCGGCATCTTCGACTGAGCCGTGACGCCCC
Source organism: Rousettus aegyptiacus (assembly GCF_014176215.1). NCBI lineage: Eukaryota > Metazoa > Chordata > Mammalia > Chiroptera > Pteropodidae > Rousettus > Rousettus aegyptiacus. The sequence goes on along the minus strand of NW_023416307.1, from coordinate 121,307,213 downwards.
ACTGCGTCACGCTCTCGGTTGGCCATTTTGTGTCCCCCACAGTCCCTTCTCCCACTGTGCCGCATGGCGCGGGCACAGAGCAGGTCGTCAGGAGCACAGGTGGCAGCTGTGGGTGTGGCCCCGCCCTGTCTTCACCTCTGGCCCGTTAGCCGGGTGCCCCAGGCAACTCACTGCCGTCTTTTGGGCTCCTGTTCCCTAGAACATGGTCACTGTAGAGGCTCACCGAAGTTGTCACGTGTGACTCGATTTGCCAACATTGAGGTGCAGTGTGGACATCTGTAAGAGATCCGTGGGCTGTGTCTATGTACTGGCGACTTTGACGTTGGATGAGGACAGATGTTGTCTGGCTTTAGGCCACTCCTTCCTGCCAGCTAGGGGTTGGTCTTCATCCTCGGACTCTCTGCAGCCTTCGTGTGGCTTCCCTAGCCTGTGTTACCTCATTTGTACCCCGTGAGAATGCAGGGCTGTATCTTGCTTTCTGTAACTGTCACAAAAGAGGGGCTCAGTTAACACTGGTTGAATAAATTGATGTCTGAATCGGACAGAGGAGAATTCTGACTGCGAAGCTCATGCATCCATTCGCTGGGTTTGCCTGGTTCATTCAGTGGCCTTCAGAAACCTCATGGGGGCGTTGGATGAAAGCAGGGGGAGATGGTGTCAGGGAAGCAGCTTCCACGTTGGGTCAAACATTAAATTTTATCCAAATTTAGAAGGAAACGTGAAGATGAGTATGTGTGCCAATGGTATAGTCTTTTCATACACTGATGAGTCGTATTTAGCATTACATATCCATTTAGGAAAAAGCCAGGTTATCTCAGGTTCGATTGGCCTGAAGTCCGTCAGGTGGAACATCCTCTTCACGTCTACACTACGATGATACTGGCGTTTGCGATCATAGCCCCTGAGGCAGTTGTTGTGAAGGCCTGTGATGTCTTCTGAATCATCATGGGAAGATGAAATTATGGACAGCTGGTTTCAGAACTGATGTTTTTGTTTTGTTTTGGTATTGTACTTCCTTGAAAATCACATGTATGGAATATTTCATCTAGACCGTTTGACCATAATATACTCTTCCATTATTTTCTTAATGGGTTGAAAATTCTATATTTGCTTTTAAGTCATTCTGTATAGTCAAGCAGGGAATAAAAGGGGGGGGGGAAACACCCATAAATTATTTAATTTATGCCTTATGCAGTTAATTACCCTGCAGTTGATTTGAGCTTAGTGCTGACTTGGTTTCACTAATAGCCACTGATCCACCTGCATTATGGCAGCATGATTGTTCATTTGTTTAATGTTCGGTCCTCATTTAAACCCCTCCGAGGTGGATTTTACTATGACCCATGGTAGGTAAGGATACTGGCGCGGGGACTTGCCACGTCCCCTGCTCTCTCCTCTGAGCCCCTAATGGCATGTCGATCGAGGCACGGAACCCATCTGGAGGGTGCGCGCGCCCCTGCCTTTGTCTCCTCTGCCCTCGCCTCTCCATGATTCTGCCCGCGCACAGTTCCGCGTCCATGGTGCCCTCCTTCCCCTATCTGGACACCACTGTCTCTTCACTGTCGCACAGCCCCGTGGGCCTGCCGTGCCGGGCAGCGTCCTAGGCAGTGAGGGTGTGGGATGGGCTCTCAGAAGCCTGAGGGGGGAACCTGGGGGTCACGTAGATGAAGAAATTGTAGATGGTGATGTGATGGCTTCTCTATCAAAGGTTTGCACAGAGCACTTTGGGATCCAGAGCACAGCCTCTACAGCCACGAGCACGGTTGGCTGTGCGTGTGTGTGCATGGGGAGCACGTGCATGATCCAGTCACAGAGCCATGAAGTGGTGTGCCTTGTTTGAGGCATGGCAGGTAGACTTGTAACTACAAAGCACAACACTTGAGGGCATGAAACCCAGACAAAGATGGAAAGGTGGTCAGGGTCAGAGTGGGAAGGGCCGAGGAGGCCACTGGAGAGGATGTTGAGTTGCTGTAAATTTTAACTATAGGCTTGATGTGGTCAGATCTGCTTTGTAAAAAGATCATGCTGGAATGAATATAAATAAAACAGGAAATCCAGTTAAGGTTGGTGGATTGTCTCAGTGTTAACAGCCTGGTTGTGATATCACATTGTAGTGGGTTTTTTTTTTTTTTTTTTTTTTTTTTTTAAGCTTCTCTGTAATTCCATCCCTGACCTATGGATGTTGCCTTTTCCCTTTAAGGGCTGGATCTCTGAAGGTGGGATGTCTCCTCCCACAGGCTCACAGCACACCAGGGTCCTGGTGCACCCAGAGTATGGTCCATGGCTCCCTTGGGGCACAAACCCAGGACTTTCTTCGTGTAAAGCAGATGTGCTAACCGCTATACTATGGAGCTACCCACATTGTAGTTTTATAAGATGCCACCATTGGGGTAAATTGAGTAAAGGGCACATGGGATCTGTTTCTTGTAACTACATGTGAATCTACACTTTAAAAAGGCATGCCTCTCTCCCTCCCTTTCTTTCGTGTGTGTGTGTACGTGCGTGTGTATATAAAATACTGAATTATATTTTATCACATTCAGTCTTTTGAGACACTAGCCTGTGCTGCTGCTTTCTGTGGGTTTCTTAGCACATGAGTTCAGGCTTCTTTCCTGTAAAATAGACTGTCTGCTGAGGCAAGAGGATGATGGCTTGTAAACTCAGAATAACTTGCATTTCTTAAATAAAAGTCACTGAAATCGTATCTGCCACATTTTTAGTTAAAAGACTCATTTCTTAGGAAAAAAGAATGCTCTGACAGCAGGAGGACGTGGCAGATTTGAGGGGCTGAGACTCAAGGCAGAGACAATTCCTGGGATAATAAACGGGAGGAGGAGGGACCTGGGCCAAGCCCCTAACAGCGTTCTTGGTCTTCTGTCAGTCATGTCTTACCACGACCTGGGCTGTGTCATTCTCTAACATGTGCAATGTACACTGTTGCCTTGGACCAGACCCATCAGATGGGGAGGCGGGATGGTGTTCCACACAGTCCCTGCCACGTGCTGAGCATACAACAGAGGCCTTCGTGAGCACCAGTCGATGGACTCTCCTAAAGCAGCTGACTCTCGCTTGGTGTATTCTGGACGGAGGGGCTGTACACTGGCTCTCCGCTCTAGATAAGCCTGAGCATGTACACACCATGCGCCAGAGCAAACACCGCCGCTTCTCGGCCAGTGACACAACTGCTATGTGTCCCAGTTCCGGCATTTGGTAAGGGAGTTGTGTGGCATCTCTCTGTTAGTGCTGCTGGGAGGATCAAGTCAGCTAATGCCAGTGGAGTCTTAGAGCAGGACCCCTGTACGTAGAAGCGTTTGATTGCTTTGGGTCATCATCATCTTCATCCTTCTAAATGGCAGATTCTTGTCAAAGCAAGCTGGCCTTGAGCACCTAGGTTAGTTCTCTAGGCTCTGAGCAGGTGGACTTTATTGTAGAGGTGCTCAGCAGCCTGGCGAAGGTGCTTCCTCCGACACTGAGGGACTTTGCAGTCACACTGACGTCGGTTAGCATCCTGGCTCAGCTTACCATAGGTCAGCAAGCTAGTTGACCTGAACCTCAGAAAGTGGGGGTCATTATGATATATGTATCCACAGCAAGGTGAAGAATTAAAATAGCCCTTGTGAAGTGCGTGGCACGTGGCCGGTATCCCCTTCACCGTTCGCAGGGTGCCAGGTAGTCCCGTCTGAGTGTTGGTTCCTCTTTTTCAGGAACAAGACTGCCAATGGGGACTGCCGGAAAGACCCCCGGGAGCGGAGCCGTAGCCCTATTGAGCGGGCCGTGGCCCCCACCATGAGCCTGCACGGCAGCCACCTGTACACGTCCCTCCCTAGCCTCAGCATGGAGCAGCCCCTTGCACTGACCAAGAACAGCATGGACGCCAGCAGGCCATCAGGCATCGCGCCCACCCTGACGCCGGTGGAGCGGCAGCAGGTATGCTTGCCCAGTGGGGTTTGGGCTGGTGGCCAGTAGTGGGTCTGGGGCTTGGGCCCATGGGCTGGGTGGAGGGCACCGGGCGGAGGCCGTGAGGGAAGCCGTGAGAGAGATGGTGAGTAACTCCAGAGCCTTCGCTCTGCACTTGGGACGAGGAAGTGGCGGCGGCAGCAGGAGGACGGATCCTTTTGCCAAATTCTACCCACGTTTTAGTTCCCACCCAGACCTGCCTGGGCCGTACCTCTTAGGACTAAAGGCCATGGACAAGGTGTTTGGTGTCTTCGGGGTTTAGTTTCTCTGCACCTGTAGGGTTAGTCTGGATAGGTGCGTTTCTGGCAGCCTTCCTTGGCAGTGCTGTTTCTATTGAGGTTAATGTAACGACCCCAATGGCAGTCCTCCATTTACCCATTGTAAGGTCACGTGGACAGGATTAAACGTCAGCTCGCTTTGCTTTGGGCTGGGATGCTGTAGTCAGTGGTCACAGTGGTTATTGGCTCATGCTGTTCAGAAACCTGTGATTGGCAGATAAGGACGTTTTTTATTCAAGGAAAATAAGAAAATTGTTAATACAGACAGTTTGGTAAAAAAAAAAAACTTTTTAAAATGGGGTTTCTGGGGAAATGTATAATAAAAAAAAAGGCATTAGCGTTGAGGTTTGGAATCACTGAATGAGCTCATGGCTTTTTTCCCCCAAGTCTCTAGAGCCTGTGACCTAAAGGTCCTTACTGTTTACTTCAGACTGATGGACAGCGGGCAGAGGAGGTGCTGTGTGCAGCATGAGGACAGGGCTCAGCTTCTGCTCTCCCCGGCGCGTCCCCCAGTACGCCACTGCCACACTCCCGTCTCCCTGCCCGATGCCAGGCTTCTGACAGCTGCTCCACCTGGCCCAGCCGCACCCCGGCCCAGCCAGCAGTGCCCGGCGCATTCTGGTGTGGCCTGTGATGGCTGTTTGTGGGCAGGCCCCGGGTGTGGGGAGAGGTTGGACTGGTGTCTGTAACGTCCAATAAGGCTGATGAGCAATTTGCACTTCCCACCTTGGAGTCTGACATCATGATCCTGTTTGTTTATTCATGTAACAAAACTAGCAGACACCTACTGTGTGCAAAGGAGTAAGCTGGAAGCCAATCAGGCAAGATAGGGGAACTCACATTTTGAACCTAGAAGAAACCGGTAATCAAATGACTAAACTATGGTATTTTAACTATTGCTAAACGGCCACTTATTCTAGTAAGAATAGGGGGCTGAGTGATCATTGCCATTCATTTATCGAACATTTGCTGACCATGCCTGGCCACTCTGTTAAAGCTCTGGAGATAAAGAGAGATGTGTGCACGATACCGATCTAGCCCGGAAGGAGCTCGCAGTCCAGTTAGAGAAATGGATGTGTGAGGAGAGGACAGTCCTCTAGGGTGACAGGGGTCACAGTGGAGGCGATATAAACATAAAAAGTGTTTATTTCTAGGTTGCAGGGAATTCAGCCCTCTGGCTACTGCAGGTCAGAAGGACACTGGTAGTGTCATCGCTGAGCCCGAGTCGGGAGGAAGAACAGGTGGATGGACTCTCAGTAGGCCCTGTCCAGCCTTTAGCTTCTGTGAAGGCTTTTGAGGATCTTCTGGTTGGTTTTTGATCACAGTTACTTTGTGAAAAGTGTTCCACTGGACAGTGACCTGGCCGTCCTTACCATGGTCTCCCTTACTCCTATCCCAAAATGTGCCTGGCTGCCCACTCCAGCAAAGCATCCCTGCCCGTTGGGTGTCCCGTGGGGCTGGTGAGCAGGTTTTCTACGAGTGAGAACCTTGAATTCCCGGGTTCTTTTGGCTTTCCTGGCCTGTGGCCTGGAGCAAGGTGACAGCTTGCCTGGGATGGGCATAGTGGCCCTGGGTTCCCCAATATGGTGGCCACTGATCTAAGCTTTAATTCAGGGTTGGGATTGGTAGTGAAGAGGTTATCAGCCTGCCCTTCCACGTTGACCCCTGCTCATCCACATAGTGACTGTGTAGGCGCGGTGTGGCGTGGCATGGCCTGGATGGTCTGCCATGATAACCTGAGCTTCTGCTCAGACGTTTACTGAGTTCTTTGCCAGGTGCTATGCTCAGGACACAGATGAGTGACACGGTCCCTGTTAGAGGCATCTACCTCTTTCTGGGAATTCTGTTTCATTTGTGAGCTGTGAGGGCAGCCGTTGTGGGGAAGTGTGCACGTCACCCTGCAGCTCTGAGCAAGGGAAGTGATGGTGGGGAGGGGGCTTCCTGGAGCAGCGGCGGGGCTCCATGTGGCGGGCAGGCAGGGCGGCCTGCGCGGGCTGCTGGTGGAAGTCTTCCTCTGTGTGGTGGAAACTGTGACTCAGAACTCTGGGAACTGGGACAGCAGAGTTCCCAGAGAAGCATGTCTGGGGAGGCTGTAGACAGAGTCACCCCACTTTGTGTTTTGGTGATAGCAGCTCTGAGGGGGATAGAGTGTTCTAAAGAAAGATACAAAAGTTACTAAGAAAGTGGCCTTGAGGGCAGCAGCAAACAAGGAGACAGGATGAGATTAAATATTAGAACCCAAGGGACAGTGAACATTGGGCCATTTTCATATGGGTGTTCTTTTCCTAGGGTAGCCAGCGTGGGTGGGGTAAGGGGTGAGGGGAGGTTGAGTGACATTCTCATCCGGGCCCTGCTGCTAATTTGCTGTGTAACCTCCAGCAGGTTACCTGTTTCTGGCCTTCATTTTTCCCATATGGAAAATTGTGGTTTTGCAGGGAGGGGTGTTAGGCCACATGGGCTCATAACCACCCGCCATCTGGGAACGTGAGGCCCGTTCCCGGTGGGTAAGTAGTGCCGAAGCCCAGCTTGCGCTCAGCCAGAGTTGGGGGTAGAGGCTGGAAGCTGAGCTTGGAAGAGGCAGGTGGTTTGTGTGTCTCAGACACTGACCATCTGCACATCTGCAGGTAGGCATTTCACCTCAGGTCAAGTCAGGAAGTGTCTCAGAGATGATTCAATACCAGGGTGCAGTTGTAATCTCTTCACAGTTGGTCGTCCTGCTCTGCTGGGACCTCCTCTAGGCAGGGGCCACGTTCTCCCCTGGAGTGACCTTTCCCTTCCCGCCTTTGGAGAGCGCTGACATAAAGGCTGGACGTTGACTTTGTTTTTCAGTCTAAGCTTCCTGAAATCCATTCTGTGACACTGCGCACTTCTTCAGCTCCCATGACGCCTTCCACATCCCCACTTTGATATTTGAGTTGGTCAGGACTCTGGTTGCAAGGAACAGAAACCAGCCTGAGCTGCTTTAAGCACAGAAGGAAGAGAGTTTTATTGGGAGTGTCAAGGGCATAGCCAAACAGGGAGAACGGGCTGGCCCTTGCCTGGGAGAGCTGGAGAAGACACAAGATTCTTCTTCCTCCCTTAGCTCTGTGTTTGTCTGGGTCTCATCCTCTCCTCTCTGTTTTGAGACCCACATGGCCAGCTTGGCATGGCTGTCCCACAGCCCTTGAGATCAGTCTGAATCTCTTACTGAGTCTGGCTTAGTAGTTGGCCCCCCAGCTGGGTCAGATTCCCAGCCTGGCCAAGGTCATGTATGAACATAGCTGCCTTAGTCCCACCTCGTGAATGGATGGCACGTTCCGAAGAGAGGAGATTGTGGGCTCAGGGACTAAACAGACCCTTCGGGAGGTGGGCTCCACACTGCAGGCTGTCCTCCGGGTGTGGCACGAGCACCACCTGATGAGCAGGGCTCTTACCTGCGACCAGGGGCCAGGTTCCCACACCTCTCAACCCAGATCCTCCAGCCCCTTCCCCCTGTTTCACACTTGAACAAAGTGTAGCGAGCGTGGCGTAGGCCGCTCCCGGAGGGCCTGCCCAGTGGGTGGAAAGTGTCACCCTGGGTCTACCCGGCCCCAGCACCACACTCCCTCTGCCATTTCTGTCCACACACAGTATCACAGCTCCTCGGGCGGCCCCTTCCCATCGCCCGTGTGTTGCATGATTACTGAACCTCTGAATTCTTTTTATGTTGCTGCTAAGCCACATCTCCCCATCTTGGAAGTGTGTGATTTCTTACTAGACCCAAGCCTAAGCCCTTATGTTCAATTCTAGTTCATCCTACTAGATCCAGATCTTTATCACAGAACGTGTTTTGCCATTTCTGTTCATTTCCCATCATGGGAAGGTTTATAAGGAAAGGCTGGATGGACAAGTCTGATTTCCCTGTCGACACTGCTCTTGTCGTTGGGCCTTTTGGGGTGACCCTTCAACCAGCTCTTCACATGTTGCCTTGTCTTGTCCTCGGGGCTAGCAGGAGATACTTTTCCTGGCTGGGATGTAAGGAAGCTCAGTTTGGTTAACAGATATTTTCTGGCTTGGGTGCTGCACCAGGGTTTGGGGGTCCAGAAGCACTCTCTGGTCCCTGCTCTGAGGTGTGCATGGTCTAGAGGATGCAGGTGCTGGTGTCTTACTGATGCTCCTAGAAGGGCTGTTTTACATGCTGAATAGGAAGGGGGGGGGCAGGGGTCATAAAAGGCTTCACAGCGATGGTATTTGAACAGGGTTTTAAAGGAAGACTGGAGTTTGCCAGGCAGTGTGGTGGTTATGGGGAAGGTGAGAGTTGGCAGATAGTTTGGGCGAGGGGTGGTAGTCATGTAATTCACATGCTCACATTTATTTCCTGCATTTTCCTCTCCATCATTTGTATGAGGTGGCTTTGCCTTTAGCAGAAACCGAGTGTATGTTGAAAGGGTACTGAGATCACTCACAGAACCCCTGGGGCACAGTGCCACATACTGAGAAGGCGGAACCACCATTCTGGGGACCGCAGGAGCTGTGGGGGCTCCCTCGCTCTGGATTCACTGCCGTCCTTTAGCAATTTGACTCTGGTTTTGAAGTGGGAGGTGATGACGAGCTGGATTTTAATTTGCCTTTGGTCAGGAGGGGCTCCAGGATGGGCTCACAGCAGGGTGGTGGAGGGTGCAGGTAAGGGCCCTGCACGGAGGAACTGGGGTCTGACAGAAGGGGGATTTGGGTGCTGAGACGTCCGGTGACACTTAGCTCTCTGGGCAGGAGGCGGGCCGGGCCATGGCATGGGAGGGGCATGGAGTTGGTTGGCCTGCCTCAGCTGTGGCAGGTGTCTAAGGACCAGGGTCACTGGCTTGGGAGGCAGAACTTTTGTCTGTCTTCACAAGCCCGAGATGATGCCAGTCACCTCCTCTCCCCAGAACCGGCCTTCGGTGATCACCTGCGCCTCCGCCAGCGCCCGCAACTGCAACCTCTCCCACTGCCCTATTGCGCACAGTGGCTGCGTGGCCGGGCCGGCCAGCTACCGGAGGGCCCCCAGCTGTAAGTTTCCCTGGGGCTGGGGACAGCCAGGTGGGCTTGGGCTCCCTCAGTCAACATAACTTCAAGTGGAGGTTGCTTCCTTCTGTCTCATGCTGTAGGTGGGGACATCTAGCCCCTGCAGCTTATTTCTAATTGGGGCTGAGTGGGGTTTTTTGAGCACATGTGCAGCTAGCACTGTGCTTGGCTTGGGTGGGAAGGGGGAAGAAACACACTGGTCCTGACCTCCATCCTGACCTCCAGGATCTCTCTCTGGTTGGGGAACAGTGGGCTCTACCATCACTTAACGCCACGTTCTCTCTGAACCCAGGGCAGCAGGCTTGCTGCCAGGTTACAGGTTCAGAAATGTGACCCGCCCAAGTGCCCAGCTCAGCTGGGTGGAAGTGGGCCCTCTGTCCCCAGATTCTAGCCCTGACTGCTGTCCTGCTCCCCCACAGCCACCACCACCTGTGACCCTGTGGTGGAGGAGCATTTCCGCAGGAGCTTGGGCAAGAACTACAAGGAGCCTGAGCCAGCGCCCAACTCGGTGTCCATCACGGGCTCCGTGGACGACCACTTTGCCAAAGCCCTGGGAGATACATGGCTTCAGATCAAGGCGGCCAAGGACGGCGCATCCAGCAGCCCCGAGTCTGCCTCACGCAGGGGCCAGCCCGCCAGCCCCTCTGCCCACATGGTCAGCCACAGCCACTCCCCCTCCGTGGTCTCCTGAAGGGAGCACCCCTCTTGAACAAGACGTCGATCTGCATGGTTTGCCTGAGCTTTGAACAGTCAGTGCTTAAAAAACAAAAAACAAAAAAAACCAGAAAAACAAAAAAATTTGTGGGGGTGGGGGGAAGGGAGGGATGGTTTATTCGCAAAAACTGCATCGTTGGGATTTTTGTTCTGTTTTTGTACTTGCTTGGTATTCGTACGCCAGGGCCCTCAAACATGATAGCAGGAATGGAGTGTGGAACAGCTGTCTGATGTAGCACCCTAACTTCCTGCCTCAGTTACCAAAGAAACCTCTGACGCAGGTCTGCTGCCCCCACGGGGCCAGGACGCCATGGCGCGCGCTTTCTCAGTCACAAGCCATGACATTGGTGACCCAGACGATTTGTGCTTTTCCATTTGCTTCTCGAGACTAGGGTGAGTGCGGCTTAGCTTCCGTGGCTTGTTCGGTCCAGCCAGCATGTGTGTGTGTGCGTGCGTCTACTTGAAAAGAACTGTTGTGTCTGATTTGCACTATTGGAGGAGGACTAGGGTTGCCCGCCTGACAACTTTATGTGAGATGCTAGTAGTCTGAGGGCAAACTGCTGAAAAACAAAGGGTTTAAGGATGACATTTCTGACCATTTGTGTGTTTTTGTTGTTTAATTTTAGACGAAACAGCTTTGGAAGGGGAAGTCTCATACAGGTTATAGGTCTTTCTCTAGATTTCAGGTGCTTGCAACTGGACTGCAGACTCTACCAATCACGGGCATTTTACTTTTTTCTAAACACTGCAGTTTGTTAGACTAGAGCTGAGGTTGGAGGTTCCGTAGTGCTTTAAACGTAATGCATGTTTTAAATGGAGAAAAATAGCTGGTTTCTATTAATTGTGTATAGACAGTAAACACAGACCTTAATACTTGCTAGCTTCTGTTCAGAATTAGTTTATTTTTGTCAGTTACAGTCCTAGATATACTTACTGCTGGTACAGTTGTACTCTAAGATTTGTATTTGATATTCACGTTACTCCCAAGTAGTATGTGGCCAGCTGGCCCCTGGCAGGCCCCGGAGATGGGCGGTCGAGTCATCATCGGGCAGCTATGGTGTAGGATGCTGGAGTTTTTGCTGCAGGCTGACAGCATCATTTATTTTTTGCACCCCTGTCTGCTTATTACTAGCTCCCTGGGGAGTAGGGATTTGTGTCTTCCAACTTCCCTCCATGCAGAAACTGTTCCCTTTAACTCTCTTGGCTGAACAGATTACTGACAATCTGTGATATGGTATTTTGTACGCTTCCTCTTATGCTGGGGCCAAGGCAGTATACATTCCTCTGACTTTAATACAGTTATTACTGCATTTATCATTTGCTATAGTAATAGCTACTAACTAGGAATTAGGTGAAGAAGAAAGCATGAGACACAGCTGTGGATGTTCAACAGCTGCTCTTTTTGGAAAATGCACGTGTTTATCCCCCTGCCCCTCCGCCGGGCTACATTCCAGCCTCACCCACTAGAGAGCTTAAGAAGTCGCCTGGCCAGGTGACATGACCACCTCACTTGCAAGGCATTACGGACTCATGGGAACCGTTGAGGCTGGTTTTCAGTATGAGTAAAATACAGGTTAGTTGGTTCATTTTGAAAATTGGCACCGGGTGGAAGTGTCGGAGGACTGGCTCTTGCTGTGGTCACGGGGTGGCTGCAGGTCTTTGAAAAGGTGGAAGCAAAGCCCTTCTCCTCTCGCCCCTGCACACATTTCACTCCCACTTAACTGGGCTTCCAGGCTTCCGCATCCAGGCCCCTCTATTTTCTGTAGGAAGAATCGTTGAGAACACTTTTTTTATATAGGTAACTTTAAGACCATCATTACGCTGTGCGTAAAGAATGTACAGAGAAATTTGTAGGTATTTTTTGAAGAACAATTAATTTGTTAATGATATGTAGCTATTTAATTTTTCCCTTTCCTATTGTAATCATTCATATTTTTTTGTTTGGAAAAAAAAGTTGATCTTTTTTTTTGTCGTAGATTTGTCTGTAAAAGTGCAGGAACACAGTTATTCTATGAGAACACTGCATCTGCCTTAATAGCCACTAGTTTGTTATTGCTACAGGCTACTGAGCGTCGCCACAGGAAAACAACCCCACTGCCGGTGGGCTCTGTGAAGAACAGCTCCTCAGACAGCTCTGTCAGTGAATGAGGCCATCGCTTTGGGAGGGGTCAGTGGCTCCGACAGCCGGGTCCCTGGTGCACTGACCTATCTGGGATAGGCAGTACCTGGAGAGGGCCTCGGGCAGACAGAGAAGCAGAAAAGCAAACATTTCACCAGGAGGGGACATGCTCCCCGCACCAGGAGGGAGCACAGCGAGGTTCTTCACAGAGCCACGCCATCTGCAGTGTGTTCTGACAGTTCTCTCCACGTTTGTAAATCTGTAATATACCATTCTCTGTGGCCTGTTTTTCCTGGAAGAAGAAAAAAAAAAGGTTTGGCAGGCCATCTTTTTTTTGTACTTAAAAGTAGCCTTAAGAACAATAATAAAGTGCTCTTAAACCACGGACTGTATGTGTGATCCTTGGGTCCCGGAGTGCCAGGGCCTTTGATGTGAGGCCTGGGGGTGGGGTGCTCGGTGGCCCTGTACCTGTCTACCAAGGTTCCCACAAGGGCTGGAACATTATAATTTAAAACCTAACCTACAGAAACCCTACTCCGGTAGGTCAGTCTCGGACTCCGTTTTGACTGTGGTTCCAGGCGTGAGACTAAAGGTGACGCCACAAGGATAAAAGGTGCGTGGAAACGGTACCTCCTCTCTCCAGGGCTCCCACACCCGCCTCTGCGGGCGTCACAGATTTGGTCCAAGCCTGAGGGATACACACCGCAGCCCATCTGAACCATCTTGTGCCTGTTGGACACCTGGACACAGACTAAGGCAGACACATAGGGACAGCCACCCCACACTGGACTGAGGGCCTTCACGGCACCAGCGAGGAAACAGCCCTCACCTGGCTGTGGGAGGGTGGTGTCGGCTGAGCTGGTTTCTCACTTGCCCTTTTAGTCTCTTGGGCCCACTCCTCCCTGTCCTCATTGTCACCTCATGGGGGCTAAGGCAGAAAGGATCCTGGGAGCTTGACTATCAAACACACACTGTGACAACAACAAAGAACTGCTCATGGAGGGAACCAAGGCCCAGATCAGTGTCATTACCAAGGTTATTATTTAGCTCAGAACTGATGGGATCAGGAATCATGAGAAACGGAGGACACCAGAGGCTCCTGGGCAGCAGAGGGAGGGCCCCAGTCCTCAAGGTATAGACAGGAAAGGACCAGAAAAGTTGGAGGGGCACAGAGCCCAGAGTCACCAGTCCTGGGGCTGCAGTCACTCCGGCCGCCGAGAGCGCCTCAGCAGGGAGAAGCTGGCCATGCGAGGCTGGGCTGTGTCAGACGGTCTCGTCGTCGCTCATGTCCCAGATCTGCGTGGAGACGGGGGAGACATTCAGCAGTGGTCAGTAGCCCAGCGAGGCCCACTGATGTTCAAAGCTGTACCATTGTGATGACAAGCAGAAGGAAGAATGGCTCCCATTTACACGTGACACGTTGTGCTTCACAAGTACCTTGTCACTAAGGGATTGACACCTCCATTTCTTATATAATGAAACTGAATTTGAGAGAAGTGAAGTTACTTGCCCACTGGTAACTGGTAAGTGAGCCTGCCCATGGCTGAGTCAGTGTGGAGAGCTGGCATTTGGCCCCAGGGAGTGTGAACGCCTCCTCAGTTCAGGGTCCACAGCAGAGTGGCCATCCCTGCCCCAGTCAGTCCCTGCTCACTCTTGTTTCTGTGGCCCTGACCATGTCCCCAGATCCTCTTGTCTCTTTAATGGCCTCCTTATTGTCCATCTGTCCTCTGGAAGGTAAACTCCCAGTGGGCAGGGACTTGGGCTGTGCACTCGCCGAATGGGGCCCAGATGGCCTACGCACACACTTCCTGCCTCCACAGGATCCCACCCTGCCCGGCCTGCTCCATCACCCATGTGAACTGTGGTCCAGTTGCCAACTGGACTAAAAACCACACACCCAGACAAACGCTAACGAGCGGGCTGCCCCTGGAGAGTAAGTTCCTCCCCACCAGCCCCCAAGGGGCACCCAGTGCAAGACAGTGGAGATGGCCAGGTCCTGCCTCTGTCCCTCAGCGCATGTGTCTTGGGGAACCTGAGACTTAAAGAGTCTGGCATGTGGGGGAGGAGATGTGAATATGAAGAAAATAGGAACCCCCGTAAGAATGAAAGTGGGGGGAGGCCCCATAGGCCTGTTCTTTCTCTGTGGCCAGCACAGAGGCCCCCCGACTCTTTGTACCCTGGACCCCCTGGGAGGCTGGTCCCTGAACTTACGCCTTAAGACCTTCAAAATTCCTAGAATTGGTTGCAAAAGGCCACCTCAATGCTAGCTGAGGGAAGGAACATCGTGTTTACACGAGAGGCTGGCCCCGGGGAGACGAGGAGGCCTGGCCAAGGTAAATATCAGCACCAGCTTGACTTTCAAAGTCAAAGATGTAGAAAACAGAGAAGAAAATTTCCTCTCCTTAGGACCCAGCAGCCTGAGCCAGCGAGGGCTGGGGGGCATGCCTCTCACATCCCCATTTCTACTTAATGCCCTACTGTCTGAGGACACTGGGGGTGAGATTGCAATGCCAAGATGGGATGTGGAGGGGAGCGAGTTCTGGGGTCCAGTAGCCTGAGTGGCCAGGCAGGCCCTGCTCTACCCTGGGCCCAGCCCACTACCCGGCTCATTCTCAGCATAGCTTCAAGTAGACTCCTTGGGCCTGCAGCGGAGGGCAGGATGCAGCAGTAAGGGGTGCGGTGGCTGCATTTCGAAAGAAGGCTTCACTTTTGGGAGGCCCTGGGCCTGATGAACCTTCAGTTTTGACCATCTGAACAGGGAAACAAGCCACCAGAGGGTTCACCAGTGGAATTCATGCTTTCACTCGTCATTCGATAAACACATTTATGGAGCCTCTTCCCTGTGCCACGAGCTGTGCATTCCTGGTGCAAATACTCCTTAGCTCCTTACAAGAGCCTGTGAGGTGCATATGGGAACCAGCTGAGGTAACGCAGCTTGCCTAAGATCGCAGAGCAAGGTGCAGGGCTGGGAGCACAGGGGAAAGGTTATGTGAACAAAAGGCCTGCCTGGACTGCTCGCAGGGCTGGGGTGGGCTCTGTGAAGGCGGAGGCCTTGGCAGGGGCCCTACCAGGCCAAGAGGAAGGAAAATGAGGGGGGTGAGCCCGGTGAGCAGGGGCTCTATGACCTCCTACCCAGCCTCCTGGGAAACCACTACCAGCCAGGGCGTGGAAAAGTCCATGTCAGTGAGCAATGCCGCCTGCAAATGAGCGGATGGGTTTGTTCACAGGATGCTGGGGGCCGAGCCCAGAGCAGGGCTTTATGGGAAAGCAGGAGCCGCCATCTATTTTATCATCTAGTCTATTGGGTCTCAGATGTGGGGAGGAGAGAGCTGGCCGGAATACGGGCGTCTGGGAAGGAGCCTGCCTCTGCCTCTTGCTGCCTCTTGCCCAGACTGTGTAGGGGGATCAAGTAAGACACCCAAAGAGCTTATTATGAGGAGACTCTATGGAAAGGGGAGGGAGGATGGATTTTACATAGCTGCATGGGGATTTTTTAGAACAAGTTCCCTGGGCCCGAGATGGGTTTCTCCACTAGGGCAGCAAGTCCTTTTCCCAGCAGCTAGGCACAGGAAGGCAGCAACAGTCTTAATTTTAATCTCCAGAAACTAAAGCCTCAACAAACACTATGATCTCACACGTGTAATCTAAAAAGCTGAACTCATAGAACCACAGAGTATATGTGTGGTTGCCAGGGCCTGCAGGAAGTGGAGGAATGTAGGTCAAAGGGCACAAACTTTCAGTTAATAAGAGGGATAAGTTCTGGGAATCTAATGTACAACATGATGACTATAGTTTTGACAAGAGAGTATATCTGAAATGTTCTCACCACACAAGTCACTGAGGTGATGGATGTGTTAATTTGATTGTGGTAATCATTTCACAATGTATAGGTATAGGTCATGTTGTACAACCTAAATATATACAATTTTTATTATACAATTACCCCTAAATAAAGTTGGGGGGTGGGGTGGGGACCTTAAGCCTCATCCAGACCATGGACTCCCAGAGGGGTCTGAGAGCAGTCTGCATACCACTTGGTGGAGAAGGGCCCCAGCATGGAGGTTGTATTAAATTGGCAATGATTTTTTTAAAAAATGTTGATACTGTTGGCAAGGAGTCTAGAGAAACACTTCTAGGAGAAGTATAAGTATAAATTAGTACCATATTTTTTAAAAGAAGAGACTTGAGAATATGCAATACAAAACTTTAAATGTATTTGTACCCTAAGGAAGAGAGAATCTTTTTGTAGATGATACACAAGTAAACCTAGAAAACCCAAGAAAATAAATGCTAAGATGAATACAAACAATAAAGAGCATTCACTAAGATAGAAGATATAAAACAACAAATTGTAGCCTTCCTATATACAAACAACGTCCAGTTGGAAAACGTAATGAAAGGGAAGAAACCATTATAAAAACAATGAAGATAAATTACTAGGCAATAGAACATGAAATGTACACTATCTCTATAAAAAATTCTCTTCAAAACAGTATTGCAACAGCCTCACAAGAATCTTATAAAAAGAATGGGGAAACGCCTCCTGTTTTTGCATAGGACAATTCAAGTTCAATCAAGATGTCAACTTTTCCCGAGTTTATATATAAATTTAACAAGCTCAATTTAAAGAAACCTACCTTTTCTAGAGTGAGACAAGCTGGTTCTAAAGTTTATGTGGAAAAATAAGAATAAGTGAAAAGAAGAGTAATGAAGAGATTCCCCTATTATATGTTTGAACATCATAAGTCATAAGGTCTATAATTAAAGAGAGTTGTGTCCGCTTGAGCCAGTGGAATGAGTCCAGAAACAGAACAAAATGGAATGTCCAAGTACACATGGAAATTTAGTATTTTCATGATAAAGGTCTGGTGAGTGGCCTTAAATCATTTTTAAAAATGGACTTTTTAATATAGATGATATGGGAACAATTGGATAATCATTTGCAAAAAGATAAAAGTGATTCCATGCCTGACACTGTATATCAGAATCAACTCCAAATGGAACAGAGATATAAATGTAAAAAAATGAAACCATACAAATACTAGGCATAAACATGGGTGAATTCCTTTATAATACAGAAGTGGGAAGCCTTAGACCTAAAATCTATAGCAATAAAAACATACATCGGATTATGTTGAAACACACTTGCAATTTTGCATGGAAAAACCTATAAGCAAAGTTGAAAAGACAAACAGCAAACCTGAAGAAAACATTGTAACATTTCATAAAAGGCTAATCTCCATAATATACAAATAAAAAAATACAGGAGAGAAAGGCCAATACACTGATTTTTAAAAAGCAGGCCAAAGACATAGTTCACAGAAAAAGCTAGGCAGGTGGCCTTTAAATGTAAGAAAAGATACTCGGCCTTAATCAGAATAAGAGAAATGCTAAAACTACCTAGAACACACGAAAAGATACTAACTAGAAAAGAAAAAAAAAATGATTAGGACTTCACAAAAATCAAGACTTCTAGTCTCTCAAAGGCCACTATAAAAATAAAAAAGCAACCCACAGACTAGGAGAAAATATCCACATGGCATATAAAAAAGACTTGTATCCAGAATATACAAGAAATTCTTTAGCTCAATGATAAAGAGACAAATGGATTTTTAAAAAAATGGCCAAAGATTTGAGCAATGACTTCACAAGAGAGGAACTGCAATAGCCAAAAAGAACCTGAAAAGACATTCAGCATCCTTTGGGAAATGCAAATCTAAACCATAAAGAGACAGCACACCTCACCTTCTAGAATGGCCAAAATAAAAAAGACTGGGAACATACACACTGCTGCTAGTAAGAATGTCAACTGGCATAACCACTTGGGTGAAAAGTAGTGACTTGTTAAGTTAAACATACCTTACCATATGACCCAGGCGTATTCTACTCCGATTTGTCCCAAAGAAATGAAAACACATGTCTGCAAAAAGATGCTCCGAGTAAGAATGATGATAGCAGCTTTATTCATAATAGGCACGGACTAGAATCAACCCAGATGTCCATCAACAGGCAAACAGAGAAACTGTGAAATACCCATACAGTGGACACTACTCACCATCAAATGAACAAACCACTGAAGCATGCAGCAACATGTATGCACCTCAGAATCCTTATGCTGAGTCAAAGCCCAACACAAGACTACATACTGTATAAATCCATTTGTATAGAATTCTGATTAAAACTGATCCTTGGTGACGGAAAGTAGATAATCTGTCATAACTCATTAAACTATATTTTGAATGGATGAATTTTAATTTATGTAAATTATACCCTAATAAAGTTGATTTTTCCAAAAGCTACACAGAGAGAACCTTTTCTCACCTATCGGATTGGCAAAAATCCTAAAGCTTCACAATACATTCAGTTTGTGACCCTGTGGGAAAACAGCACTCCCCTACGATGCTGGTGGAACATCACCTGTACAACCCTACAAAGGAAAATCTGGCTGTGTATGACAGAATGACTTATGCCTTAACTGTTGACCTGGCAAGCTCGCTTTCAGAAGTCTATAAAGATCCACTTCCACAAATATAAAAGGACATCGTTCACTCTAGATGGTTTGTTACAGGAAAAGACTGGAAACAGTGCAGGCGGGAATCAGCTAATTAAACTCTTCACTGCACATCTAGATCAGGGGCTGTTGTGGCCCTAAAACGCGGTGAGAAAGAGCTCAATGAACGGATACGGGGTGAATTCCAAGATTGACTTAGTGGGGTGGGGGGAAGCGCAGTATCTGTGGCATGCCACCTTTTGTGTGAGAAAGAAAATAAGAATACTTTAAAATTCTTTTTAAAATTTGCAAAAAAAAAAAAAAAAAAAAAGCACAGGAATGGTAAACCAGAAATCGATTTAAATGACTACCTTAGGGGGTGAGTGGAATGGAGGTTAAACTGCTCTGTGCATACATTTTCACTCTGGAATCAAGTAAATGTCTTATATATTTTAAAAATGAAATCGAGTAAAACACCCCAAAGCACAGCAACAAAACAATTGGACTTTGTCAAAATGAAAAATATTATGTTTTATATGGAAACATTTAAGGACACTATTAAGAAAGTGAAACGACAACTCAGAGTGAGAGAAAATATTTGCTCATCATGTCTGACAAAGGGACTTGTATCTATACCATTTACAAGTCAATAATAAGATAAGTAACCTGATTTAATACGGGCCAAGGAGCAGACCTTTCTCCACAGAGGACATGTAAATGGCTAAGCAGCACAAAGGCATGGACATGAGGCATCAGGAAAGTGCGGGTCAAAACCACAGGAACAGACCATTTCACACCCATCAGGATGGCCTGAATCAAAGAGTCAGATAATAGAGTGCCAGTGTTGGTGAAGATGTAGAAAAACGAACCCTTATATGTTGCTGCTGGGAATGTACATGGTGCAGCCTCTTTGGATAACAGACTGGCAAGTCATCAAAAGCTTAGATGTAGAGTTAAATATGGCCCAGCAATTCCACTGCTGGGTGCAGACCCAAGAGAAATGAAAACTTCTATCCACAAGAATTTGTATGCCCACATAAGAACACATGAATGCTCATAGCATTATCTGTAACAGTCAAAATGTGGAAACAACCCAATTGTCCACCAGCTGATAAATGGAAAATGCAGTCTGTCCATGCAGTGGCATATTATTTGGCCAAACACCTGCCCGCACTCAGTCTTCTCAGGAGCCTGAGGACCTTGCTGTGACCACCCCCATTTTACAAAGTAGGCAACTCAGGCTCAGAGGAAATGATGTAACCTGCCAAGGAGACCATAAGGAGCTGGGTAAGGAGCAGGTAAGGAGCAGAAGAGAGACTTTTCCCACTTTATCTTACAATTTCCTTATTGTTCAATGTAATTTCTTTTAAAAAAACAATGAGGAACATTCTGAAGCTTGCTTCCTGGACCGACACTGTGAAGAAGACACAATAAGTGTCTCCACAGTCCCCAGCACACAACGGAACCGAGGGCAAATCCAGGGCAGGAGAAAGGCCAGGCCAGCCTCCGACCTGTCCTGGATCCTGGGGCCCCACCTCTGTCCTCTCACTCCATTTAGGGGGCTGGTCCTAAGCACCTGCCCTGAGGCTTGGGCTCTTGGCTTAGCCGGAGAGAGACTGGCAGTAGGCCATGCTGCTCTGGGCCAGCTGGGGGCCTGACCCGACCCTCACCCTGCCCTGCCCCGCAGCAGTGACTGGACCCACAACTCTGAACCAGGGGGGCTTTCTAACCATATGGGCTCATCACCAGGGGCCGGGGACCATGTGTGGCTAGACCGCACATACCCAGAGGGCCTCAAGGTTTCACTTTCCACTCCTCTCAGACACATTGGAGAGGAGCTTTTTGTCATCCAATTTCAAACTTGTGTCCCATTTCTGGACTACATTGCCTGGAGCATACCACGGACTAAGGTTTTTCTTTTATAAACACTGTAATTATCTTGTGAATGGCACAATTATATTTGTCTCTGTGTTAAAAGTGTTCCATTTGTAAAATGTAAACATTTCAAATATACCACAGTTTTTGAAACCTGGTTTTGGCATTTTTCTATTTCGTAATTTAAAAAATGGAAATATCCACACCTCTCTGGGCCTCTGAGCAGCCCTGTTCCCCATCAGGCACGATTCTCTCTGCTGGGTGGAGACGCCGCTGGGACCCCCAGGAGAGGGCAGGGCTGTTTCCAGGGGCACTGGTGCAGGCTCTGAATGCCCACGAGGGAACGGGATCTGTCCTCCTCAGTATCACTGGCCCCTGGCTGCCCTCCTTGGGTATCCACAGGCCTCTAGTGCTGTTCCCACCCCCACTGCACACAGCACCAGACTGGTTTTCTCAGAAAAGAATCGCATCGCGTGATGTACCAGTTTTACAGCCTTCAGAGGCTTTCCCCGGCACACAGGGAGAGCGCAATCCATACTCCTTCCTGGGCCACTAGTCCCCATGTCCTGGCCCCGCCGGCCTTTCTGAGCTCCCCTCCCACAACTCTCCTGCCCCTCTCTCACCCTCATTCTTCTTCTCTCTCTCTCTTACTGGAGCCGCCGGGTCACCAGGCCAAGGGCAGCCTGGCATTTGCTTCACCACTGTGCCCCCAACCCTGGCACAAAGCCTGGTTGAATGGTGATTCAGAACCATCTGCTCTGTTTATGACTCCACAGTGAAGAAAGGGGAATTTTTGGTGTGAACATAATACCCATGAATCAAACAGTAAAGAAGGGGTCCCTCAGTCCGGCTGGTTTCTGGGGTCTCTGGCTAGTCAAGCCCTTGGCCTCCAAGCCTCAAGACACTGGGGCAGGGCTGTGGTCATCAAATGGGAGGCCGTGGGATAAGTGGGCAGTGGGGCCACTTTCCAAACAAGGCCTTAGCCCCAGACCACGACATCTTATTCTCCTTCCTGGGCCCCACCATTGAGTCCCGAACTAGGCCACAGGAATGCACAGTGGTGGACAATTCTTGCTTCTGGACTCCACGAGGCCCCGGAACAGGACTGGTGCAGGTCAGAAAGGATGCTCTGTATGCAGCAGTTTGGGGTCTTCCTAGATGGTGGCCTCGCAGGTCCACCTGTGCAGCATGTGCCTAGGGTGGGGTGGAGGCACAGGAGGTGCCACTGGGTAAAGACCGGGGTTCTGATATCCCAGTTCCCAGATTCCGACCTGGAGCACCTGTCACATCATGGACACCTGGGCCAACTCAGGAATAACCCTGCCCTCTCTTTCACAGTAAATCCAGAATCCAAGGACAGTGCCCCAGTGTCCATGTCTACATCATGGGATGCGAAATTATCGAGATCCTTCTGCCCCCAGCTGGGATGGCTGGTGTGAACCGCCAAGGCCTGCCTGTGTGAGCAGATGATGACTGTAGGGGGACAACGAGAGGAGGAGAGGGTCGGGAGTGCACATGGAAGGCTGGAGCAGGTGGCGAAGGCTCCCCTGGGGGGTCAGCAGCCCGTGGCCTGCACAGAACATCCGAGTGCTCTTGCTATCTGTCCCTGGCAGCCAGGGGCCTCACTCCCTCTACATCCACTCACCTTTCAGCCTTCTTCAGTGGAGATTACATAACTTCCCCTCCCAACCCCTGCTCCGGGCTCTGAACTCCCCCTTATACGCTGCCGTTTTGGCACTTCCCTTTTGAAAGACGCCCATCTGCCATTCAGCTTCTACCCAGACACTACCGCCTCCAGCCTGGCCTCTGCTGGACACCAGAATGGGGAAGGAATTAAGACCCGATCTCTCTTCTCGGGGGACTCGAGCCCCAAACTCAGCCTTCTCACAACAGGCAGCTGAGGGCTGGGGGACGAAAAGAGGTTGGGGGCTTAGCCAGAACTTTTAGGGCAACTTCCAGCTCTAGTCTTTTGATACAGAACTCACAAGCCTTTCCCATCCTCGCCCCCACAGGTCCCAATTTGGGGACCCTGCATGACTGCCCTATGACCCCCACTGCTCCAGGGGTTCCAGAAACAAGGTTAAGAAACAGTCATGGCCACGGCAGCTGGTAAGAAACAAATAATGACATACAAAGCACATCGGGCCGCCAGTGGTGAGGGGAGCGAAAGGATAAAGGAAATGCTTCGCGCTGGCGACAGGATGGGGCTGGGGGGCTCAACCCCTGCCATGGGGTGCAGAGGATGCCTCTGACTGCAGCCTGCGCAGCGCAGCTGATCAAAGGCACACTGAGGGAGGAGGCAGGGCCTGGGTCTGTGCACACATGCGGCTAGTACTCCACCTTCGGGGGGCCTCTGAGCCTCCGGTCCTCCCCACTCTCCCTATGAAGATGCTCCAGGCTGCAACTGATAAGGAGAGGAGGTCTGAAAAAAATGGCCTCATGCTTTAGAACCTAGATCCAGAGAAAAGGACAGGCCAACACACCAGGCCTGCACTCGGAAGTGCTGGTGGGTGCTAGGCAGTTCCTACATTCACTGCTCCAGACACTGAGAACTCCGTTAACACTCGAAACACAGAGACAAAGACAGGCTGTCCCGGAAGGGGGTGCCCAGGGGTCTCATCTTAAAGGAGGCACAGGAGGGAAGCAGTGGAGAACAGGCTGCTGAGAGCAGCTACTAGGCTTGGATGAGGAAGAATGGAGAACAAGGTAGGTTGATGGAGGCCGCAGCTCTCCTGGGGAGATGCAGATTTCAGGCAAAGATAACCCAGTGTCAGGGAGGCTCCGTGACAATCTGTCTGAGGAAGAGCTGCTTCTAACTTCCCACCAGAGGAGGAACTGCCCTCCAAGGCCAGGCAGAAGAGACACAGGAGGCAGAGAGGTCTGCCCCATGGGAGACAGAACGCTCAAGCCATCTCCCAGGCGGGAAAGGAGAAACTGCTGTCGGAGCTGGGATTCCCACCCCCGCTTACCAGGGGCGGTGTGGGGGCTTTGCCCACGCATAAGACGAGGATTCGGCAGGCACTACACATGTTTTCAAACCACTTTTAATGATGTGAGAAAATGATCAAAATCAGAGAAAATAAAACTATGATCAGTCTGACTCTAGTAACACAGATACATGGTTAAAAAAAAAATGGCTAGAAGTAAAAAGTAAACTAGAACGATAAGCTCCAAGTAGTGGAATCATGGGTATAAATTTTATTTGTTATCTTAGAAACTTTGTACAGTGCTCATGTAAGACTTTCACAGTCAGAAAAAAAAAATGCAATGTAAAGAGCGGGGATACTGAAGCCCCGGACCCTAGAGGAGTGAGCACTGGCTTCAAGTGCTCCACCCAGCCACAGCCCACAAGGACTCAGTACCTTTTGTGCCGCCCCCCCCCCCCAAAGAAGTACTGCAAAATAAGAAACCTGCTACAGGGGGAGCACTGCCATTTTAACCACAGACTCCTCAGTGAGGTTTAAATGAGAGACCCTGGAATTACCAGTCCATAGTCCAGGCTGCTGAGTGTCTCCCCGTTTGATTAGGCTGGAAAACGGGCCTGGGGCCCTGTTATATTTAGCACCCTCCCTCTGGGCATGTCCTTAAATGAGCGCTAGTATCTGAGAGCTCTAACCTGTGTTTATAGCTCAAAGACAAGGGCAGCAGTGCTCGGTGCTTGGAGAGGAGGTCACTCTAAGGACAGGTGAGAACCCCTAATTATCTAATGACATTCAATGGCAGGAGGGTCCAAAACAGCAGCAGCAGAGAGTGACTTAACAACAGGGTGTGTCTTGTGTGTTTGACCTTTTCTGCTTAGTTTGGGGAGTAGCAAGGATTTATTTTGGGGACATGTGGGAAAAGGACCACAGGGCCCCAGGCTTGTTTGCTTTCTTCCCAGCTTCAAAACACATTTTTCAAATTAGGTGGTAAGAATACAGGGCAATTTCTGTGGCACCAACATACTTTCTTTCAAGATATGATTTATATGTTTGGCCCACATTTTAAATGAAATGGTTATTGAGATAAATGGCCATGCTGGAGGCTGCAAAATGGTTTCCATTATGTAGTTCTTTTCAGTTCCTTAGAAAACTTTCTGAAAAGCACCCCTTTAAAAAGGCAGACACTTTGTATTTTTGTTCTCTACCTCAAATGATTTTTGGGGTCAACGGAGAGAGGTGGAGGAGAAGGGAGAAGAGAAAAGCCTGAGAGCTCTAGAGTGAGGTGAATGCAAGATATAACATACGCAGACTTCACTTGGAAAGAAGACACAATTTTGAATCAAATAATGAAAATTCAGGTGACCTGGGATATCAGGAGAGGGCCATGACTCAGTCCCAGGCAGGTATTTGCGCAAGGGCCCTGCATCTGGGCCTGACTGGCAGGGAACATGGGACGAGAGAGACGCTGACCGCCCCCGACCTTGTATAAAGCTACAGGAACCAGATAGTGTGGCAATGAGATGAGGATAAAAGCGGAGAGGCAGAAACAGACCCATGCATATTGCAGGTCAACTGACTTTCAGTAGGTGCCAAGGTAATGCGGTGGGGAGAGTCTTCTCAACAAATGGTGCCTGAACAATTAGGTAACCATAAGGAGAAAAATGAGCTTCAACCATATCTCATACAGAAATTAACCGGAATCATGAACATATATGTAAAAGCTAAAAGTATAAAATTCTTAGAAAAGAACAAAATTTAATGAGATTTTGGGGTAGGCAAAGAATTCTTATGATACTAATGATATGGACCACACAACAAAAAATTAATAAACTGGACATCAACAAAATTCATTTATCTCTCTTAAAGATAACATTAAGCAAATGAAAAGGCAAACCAAAGATTAGAGAAAATATATGCAATACATATGTCTGACAAAATACCTACGTCCAGAAAATATAAAGAACTCAGAGCTCAACAATAAGAAGATGAATAACCCAGTGAAAACATGGGCAAAAGATCTGAAAGAGATGTCACAAAAGAAGATATATAAATGGCAAATAAGTACAAGAAAAGATGTTCAGCACCCACTGTCATCAGAGACCTGCAATTAAAACATGAGATACTATCACAAACCCAACTATATGGCTAAAATACAAACCGCCAGCTCCAAGTGTTGGCCAGTATTTGGAGCAACCAGAATTTTCATACACTGCTGGTGGGAAGAGAAAATGCTTCAGACACTTTGAAAAACAGTTTGATAGTTTCTTTAAAAATTAAACATATTTATCTCATGATAACCCAGCAATTCCAGTCCTAATCACTCAAGAGAAGTGAAAACATATATCCACACAAAGACTTGTACACAAACACACATTGAAACTTTATTTATAATAGTCCAAAACTGGAAACAACTGAAATACTTATCAATAGGTGAGCAAATAATTCTGGTATATTCATAAAAAGGGGTACTATTCTGCAATAAAAAGGGACAAACTACCGACATATGCAACAACATGGATGAATCTCAAAAATATTATGCCGAGCAAAAGAAGCCAGACAAAAGAGTACTTACTATATAATTCTGAAAAACAATCTTAAAATTTGTATGGAACCACAAAAGACTCCAAATAGCCAGAGCAATTATGAGAAAGAAGAACAGAGCTGGAGGCATCACATTTTCAAATTATACACAAAGCTATAGTAATTAAAACAGCATTGTAGTGGCATAAAAATAGAGTGAGAGCCCAAAAATAAATCCCCACATTTATGGTCAACTAATCTTTGAAAAGGGAGCCAAGAACACTCAATGGGGAAAGGATAATCTCTTTGACAAATGGTGTTGAGAAAACTGGATAACCACATGCAGAAAAATGAAACTGGACTCATATCTTACACCACTCTCAAACATTAACTCAAAATGTATTAAAAACTTACACATAAGACTTGATACTGTAAAACTCTTAAAAGAAAACACAGGAAAGAGGCTCCTTGACAATGATCTTGGCAACGATTTTTAAGATATGACATTAAAAGCACAAGCAATGAAGAAAAAAATCAAGTGAAACTACGCCAAACTAAAAAACTTCTGCAAAATGTAAAGGCAGCCTACAGGGTGGGAGAAAATATCTGCGAACCATATATCAGATAAGGGGTTAATATCCAAAATATATAATGAATTCATACAACTCGATAAGAAAAATATAAACTACCCAATTAAAAAGTGGTCAGAGGATCAGAATAGACATGTTTCCAAAGCCATTCCAATGGCCAACAGGTACATGAAAAGGTGCTCAGCATCACTAACTGTAATGGAAATGCAAATCGAAACCACAATGGGACACCTTGCATCTGTTAGAATGGCTTTTATCAAAAAGACAAGAAATAACAAGTGTTGGTGAGCATGTGGAGAAAAGGGAACCCTTGTGCACTGTTGGTAGGAACGTAAATTGGTGTAGCCACTGTGGAAGACAGTATGAAGGTTCCTCAAAAAATTAAAAATAAAACAACCATATGATCCAGCAATTCCACTCCTGGGACTATATCCAAAGGAAATAAAAACAGTATATTGGAGAGACATATGCACGCCCATGGTTTTTGCACCATTATTCACAATAGCCAAGATATGGAAACAACCAAAGTGTCCCTCAACTAATAAATGGCTAAAGATGTGGCATATACCGGTATCTATATCTACTTTATCTGTCTAACTATCTACTCCATCTGTCTATCTAATGAAATATTACTCAGCTATGAGAAAGGGGATCTTGCTATTTTTGACGACATGGATGGACCTTGAGAAGAGCAGTATGCTGTGAGATAAGTTGGACAGAGAAGGACAAACACTGTATGATGTCATTATATGTAGAATCTTTAAAAGCCAAACTCGTAAAAACAGACAGTAGAATGGCAGTTACCAGGGTCTAGGGGGTATGGGAATCGGGGAGATGTTGATTAAGGGTACAAACTTGTCATCAGTAGATAAATAAGTCCTGGAGAGCTAATGCACAGCATAGTGATTACAGACAACAAAACTGTAGTATAAGCTTTAAAGCTGCTAAGAGACTTGATCTTAATCGTGCCCACTACACAAAAGGAACGATAATTGCGATAATTGTGACCAGATGGAGGTGTTAGCTAATGCTGCGGTGGTAATCAAATTGCAATATATAAATGTATCAAATCGACAAGTTGCACACCTTAAACTTACACAATGTTACATGCCAACTATGTTAATAAAAATAAAATTTTAAATAAAAAATAAAAACAAAACAAAACCACGATTCCATTTAAATGTAAATTTCTGTAATATAAATTATAAATTTCTGTAATGACAGAAAGCAGACCCTTGGTTGCCTGGGGCTGGGCTGTGGGGAGTTTGACTTTGAAGGGCCCCAAGGAAATTCATACCTTTTGGGGTGATGGAAATCATCCCTATTTGATTGTGGTGGTGGTTACACAGGTGTGGAAGTCTGTCAAAACTCAAAGAAAAGCATATTTTTACATACATTTTACTGTATGTAAATTATACCTCAACTTATTGTTTAAGAATTCAGAAAAAAAAGAAGCTAAAATGGGGGATGTTCACAGAATATAAATACATATTTATAATAATTGCCAAAATATATAATAAGAGGAATATTGTGTCCTTTCCAAAATGGACAAGAACTCAGAGGGAGGGCAATCCTGAAGTGGGGCCCACTCCATCCTTTCAGCATTAAAACTGTTTTCTAACCATTTTACCCAGAAGTCTCATTTCTTAAACTTTTTAAGCACAACAGAGTCATTACAGTCTAGCATCCCCTTGCTTCCTCGGCTAGATGGCACCCCTTCCCTTACCCTGAACAGGATTTCCCCTTTAGTCACCAGTCAATACCATATTTAGCCTGGAAGTTAAGGGCTCTGCCTCTGAAGTCAGACTTCCTAGATTGCACCCCTGTTCTGCCACTTACTAGCTGTGTGACTTTGGGCAACTTACTTAATCCCTCTGTGCCTCTGTTATCTCATCTGAAAAACAAAGACAAAAATGGTATCTCTCTCACAGAGTTATTGTGACAATTAACTGAGTTAAGGCCTTGAGATGAAGTGCTCAGAATAGTGGCTCGCACAGGGCAAATATGTGAATATGTGCTGCTACTTGTTTAAATTACCGAGAACACAACCTTACAACCTGGGGGAAAACATCCCTGTTCACATCGTTAACATTTTTTGGTTGAGTTCTTAGAAGTTGTGGGTAATCAGTCTCATATAATAGCCTAATTGAAGCTTTTCATGCTGAAAATAACATGGAGCTGTTTCTTCCTCTTTGCTGTCTCTCTTAGGAGAGGACATCTTAGATGTCACTCCTTTCCTCAGTCACAAGAATTATTAAGTGCCAGTCCTGTGTCATACTCAAATATGACTCTGTTTAATCTCTGTTGTACTATGGGATCTTCACGATAAAGAACTTACAGCTCAGAGAGGGAGATGCCTCAGGGTCACACAGCCAGTAAACAGCAGAGCCAAGATTCAAGACCAGGTCTGTTTGGTTCCATGTCCCATGTTCTCTTCTCTACTGCAGCTTCTAGAGAGTAGGTCCGTTTTGAGGCTTAGGTGGGTGTCTGGCCAAGAGAACTATCCCCTGAAGGGAAATTGCATGACACAGTCCTGTGCTGGCCTCAGAAAGGCCTTCCTGAAGCAGCTAACGGGTTACTGCTGAGAGGGCAGCGCCACCCAGCCTGCCCCCTGCGCTCTCAATCGTCACTAATCCTAACACAACCCCCATGCCCCATACGACGCCGGGTCTCTAGAAATGCCACAGACTGATGTCAGGTGGCCTTCATGTTCGGGGACATCACTCAGCCCCAGCCTCTGTGCTCCCCCCAGCTAGGTGGACAGGAGAGGCTATCCGAGTTACACACAGGTACCTGTGGGCCCACTTTCCACTTTCCTAGGCCCTTGCTATGTTCACGGCTATAGCTTGGCTCAGTGGCATTAGATGTATGGAAGAAATAGCACTGGACTTGGGGCAAGGAGCTTCCAAGTTCAGATCTGGGCTCTGCCACTTGATAGCTTTATGAGCTTAAACAAGGTTACTTGATTTGTTTGAGACTCAGTTTCCACCATCAACTTCACAAAGGTCATCAAGGATAAATAAAACAATGATCGTAAAGCATTCACTCAGAACCTGGCACCAAGCAGCCCCTTAGGAAATGTTAAACGAAGCTGAGTCCAAGTGCACTGAGCCCAAAAAAGCAAGTAGTGGAGTGAGGAGTAATCCCTCTTGGCTGTTGACTAAGGACATCGTATTGGACACTTGATTTGTTTTGTAATCTCCCTCACTACTACATGCAGATCCTTGAGGGAAAATTGGGCCTGAGACTAAGAGATCAGCAAGAAAAATGAAACTCTTTATGGAGGAAGTATCCATTCATCCACTCAGCCAGTCAACAAACATTTATGTAACACCTACTATGTAGCAGGTTCTGGGTGTTCAGCAGTGATCAGGAAAGATAAGGCCCCACTCTTGGGAGGTCCCTACTGTGTGAAGCTCACATTCTGGTGAAGGTAACAAGAAACTAACAAATTACCAGATTTAAGAAAATAGCTCTGAGATATCTAAGTATCGCGAAGGAAAATAAACAAGGAGTAAAAGGTAGAATAACAGAGAAACACTTGGTTTAGACAGGGATTTTGAGTGAGGTCTCTTGGCAGTGACATTTAAGCTGAGATCCAAAAGATGGGAATGAGCCGGCCCATCAAAGAGCAGAGGGAGGATGGCTCTAGGCGGAAGGAACAGCAGGTGCAGAGATCTGAAGGCAGGAAAAGGCATGGTGTGCTTCGGGGGCTGTGGGATCAGCAGAAACTCTTAGAAAAGGACCGATGGGTTTCCCCATGAGAGCAGAGCATGTGGTTGGGACGAAGAGTCTAAGGCAGAGGGATGGGAGGTCTGTGACCAGAGGGTCCATGGTTAGGAGTCTGGGTTTATTCTAAGTCATTGAACTTAAGCAGAAAGTGACTTGATCATGGGCAGTGCCAGGAGAAATGGAGAGCAGGGCTGGAAATAATCTACACACACCAAGTTCACCGCCCTACCCCCGCCCCCGTGCTGTTGCAGAAGGGGAAACCAAGGCCCAGAGAGGGGATATGGCATAAGCAAGGTCATAGGCAGAGCTGGGCCTAGAATCCTAGACTACCAGGGTGGTCCTCAGCTATGGCTTGGTCCACACCCGCGAAAATAGAGGTGAGAGGGTCCACTCTCCATGGACTCCGCACGCTGGAGTGCACTTACACAAACGTTTATTCTGAAAACAAGGGCACCAACGTCCATGGAACACAAACATCCTCCCTAGGTGTGCACGAAGCTCTGAACTTTTTTTTAGGAAACAGAAGTTTTGGCTTTCCTCCTCTGCAGTCCTGGTGAAGGTCCTGGGAAGGTGCAGACCTATCCTGCAGTTCAGGCTACATGGCCAGGATAAAACTAAAGGTGGAGTCAGTGATGATGGCTGCCGCTGATGGAACAGGGTGCTGGCAAGGTGGAGCCTCTCCTCCCCCACCCCCATCCCCACCTGCTGTTCCCAGGCTGCTGATGGCACAATTCCCTGAGCCCACACTGGAAGGTGGGCTGAGCAGGCTAGCACCAGTGTTTATGAGATGGCTGTACGTGCGAACAGCAATTCTTACAGACATTTATTTCACTACTTAATTTGTTCCTAATGAACTATTTTGAACTCATCAGAATCAGTTTCCCTCCAGCCTTGCTCCCCTGGCTCCTGGGGTTAGTGTTTCCAAATTCCTCTTACCCAGGCTGGCTCGGCCACCCCGACCTGCTCAGTGGAGGGGGTCTCCTGCTCCCCGCTGGTGAGTCTTGAGACCCTTCCCTCTTGAAACACAGCCACACTTGATGGTGATTTGGCAGGGGGCTCTGTCGCTCCCCCATAGAATCGCTTTTTCCTTGCTGAGGACAATGAGCTTCAGGGCTTATATATTTTCTCTGGGATCAGCAAAAGTTCTTTAAAAAGAACTGATGTGTTACCATGAGAGTAAGAGGCTAGCAGGAGTCTTGGTTTCCAGGAGAGTTCTGAAGTTCTCTTGCAGGCTCTTGGGAGGGTGGGTCAGGGAACTGCTCAACAGTTCTCCCAGGAGGTAAAACCCAGAGTGCCTCAGCCAGGGTCCCCCCACATCTGTGCCCAGAAGCCTAGACCTGCAAGTTTGAAAACAGAAGGCCGAGCCTTCCTCAGAGGGAGCCTGTGTGTTTCAAATGCCAAAGCCACCTGAAGGGCTGGCTGTCACCTTTATCTGCTTGCCTGAGAGTCCCATCGGGCCTCCTGTCCCATCGCTGCTCTCCCAACCTGTCAGAGGGAGCCTGCTCTGAACCTTTCCTTGCGTTGTACACCATTCCCTATATGCCCTAGGAGGGGCCAGTGCAGGAGACTTTTAGGATGACAGAAGTTGGGTTCCGCGTTAGGGACTTGGGGACTGTGCTAGGTGCCACCGGGGATACAAAGATGATGAAGATGGGATGGCCCCTTCTCCCAGGCAGTCTTCATCTGGCCAGGAAGAGAAGGCACACCTTAGATAACAGAAGGCAGGGTGTCTGATAGATGGGCCCCGGATGGTCTGGGCCTAGGCCCTGAGGATGAAACATCCCAGGATGGTCTGGGCCTAGGCCCTGAGGATAAAACATCCCAGAAGGAATGCTGGCATGGCCTGGCGAGAGGCTCTCATGTAAGGCATCCCAGGAATAAATCAGTCAGGCTTTTACAGAAGGCTTCCTGAAGGAGGTGATCTTCAAGTGGAAACGAGTGTGGACTGGCAGCACAGCTGGGATGATGAAGTGAGCAAAGGCACTGGGGTAAGGATGTATAGGATGAGGGTGAAGGACAGCTGGAGTGGAGGCTCCCAATGGGAAATGAGAAAAGGAAAGACAGGGAAGGCTTCTGGGGTGAGGGCCCGAGAGCAGGAGAAGCATCTAGGCCTCTGGTCAAGCTAAGGCCCGCTGAACCTAGGGCAAGGTTGCTGAGCTAAGCTGCACTTCCATGGGGTGGGAGGGACACTCAGAGGCTCCCAAGGTGGCCAGATATACAATGGCAAGCAGTGACTGGGGCTCTGTCCCCTAAGAAGGCAGCAGGCCTGGGATACTGAGCAGGGGAGAGCAGCTTCCCACCGTGGGTTAAAGGACAACTGCTTTGAAAGACGATGAGCCACTGAACATGGCTTAGCCACTCAGGGCTCGACTACTTGGTGTTCTGCAAAACAGTGTGTGGGACAGCAAATAGGAAACCACGGTGTCTAGTCCCTGCCCAGGAGCACGTAGCTACCCAGCATGAAAGACAGTCATTCAGGAAGGGCTCTGGTGCCTTCCAAACTGCCTGGGCTTTGGGGAGATGCCTTCTCCTCCGTGAGAGTGTCTAACCCATGGGGCAACACAGGGCCTGCCTGTGAGCAGAGATGGGAGGACAGTGAGGGCCTCTGTTCCAAAATAAACAGTGTGCTGAGGCGACACTGACCATGCCTTTCTTTACCTTGGCAATCTCATGCTCATACCTAAATATAGATGCTTGTGCAGAATAGGTATCTGCTTGCTGCCCCAGAACTGGTGCAGTCCAACTTACAGCATAAGGGCACAGCGTTAAGACTCCAGAAGCTTTTC
Source organism: Rousettus aegyptiacus (assembly GCF_014176215.1). Lineage (NCBI taxonomy): Eukaryota > Metazoa > Chordata > Mammalia > Chiroptera > Pteropodidae > Rousettus > Rousettus aegyptiacus. Next base: position 121,274,212 of record NW_023416307.1, on the reverse strand, counting down.
ACTACATGTTGCTGGAATCTCAAGTTTCTTTCTTGTTCAGATTAAATGAATGTCCTCTGCTGCAGGTAAAGATGACAGACAGCCTGGCAAAGGGGCATAACCACACTAACATGCAGCTTTTCACTAAGCGGGATGGACAAGGCACGGAGCCCTATGGCCCCAGCTGAGGCTTTCCTCTGGTCAGTACTTTTCCAGCCCAGACAGCTTAAAAGGGCTGCAATTCTTGACTTTTCCTTTGTGGTTACACATTTGTAATGGTGGGAAACCTGGGCCTCAAGATGTGCTCCAAGTTTTTTTAATTGGCCATTGCTTGAAAGAGCTTAGAAAATTTAAGAGCAGAAAAGAAAGGGTAGTTTGTTCTCTTAATAAATATATTTTTTTTAAAAATCCACTCTATAAACAATTCAGTTTTCTGCTTCTGGTTTTTGTTTTTTTTTTTCCTTTTTTTTTTTTTTTTTTCCATTTTGCTCTTTTCTCTTTCTTGGTTCATTGATCAACAATAGGCGCTAAGTTCAGAAGGCTGCACTTTGGTTAAGAGACAAAAGAACAAATGTGACTTCAAAAAATAACATCTTTAAAGAATCAGCTCCATATATTCCCTCCCATCTCAGAAAGCAGTTTTAATGACAGTTTGTAGTCATTTCAGGAAGAGTTTCTGCTTCAATATATTTCTGTAATGGCTGACTGTTTTTACAGAATGGGACTTTTTCTCAGAGGTCCCAAACTATCCTGAGAAGAAGGGAAATGAAAATTCACGTTGGGAACAACATTAAACCCAGGCAGAAGAATAACAGAAAGCAAACTAATATATGGGTCTAAGTCTTTTAAAATCACACTTAAAAATCACTTTGTCTTCCTTAATAAATTATTGCAAGCTGGACTGGGGGAAAAAATCACTCCAGAGGAGATTTACAATATAAATAACCACTAAGAGATCATTTTCTTTGTTTTTGTTGGCACGGGTCTTGCTGAGTTTAAATGAACACTCACAGTGATGATGAAAGGAGCTGGAGAAGAGGGCTGGGGGGATAAACAGCTCGGTGTGGCCACCAGTGACTGAGACGGCTTCCAGCCCAATGTGCCTCCCTGCCCCTGCAGGCCACACTGTGTGTGTGTGTGTGTGTGTGTGTGTGTGTGTGCGTGCGTGCGCACGCGCACTCTCTCGCACAGGGGTGGGGGGATGAGGGGGTGGGAGTGTAGTGTCTGCCCTCTCACCCATAGGAGGTTGCAATTCCAGGTCAGGGACTCCAGGGTGAAGAGCACTGCTTTCTGCTCTGCCCGAAGGCACTCCTTTGGGCTGTCCTTGTCTCAGGCGCTTTCTCCTGGCCTTCTCTCTCAGGCTGGGGCCTGTTCTCCCCACCCCTCTGGGACACCTTCCAGGTTAGCATCCTGGTACCTTGTGTATAGTAGAGCCAATGCTAACAATGAGGGCTAGGGAGTGGTATACAGACAAATGAACAAAACTCAGAGCCACCACCAAAGCCCTTTTATTCTATTAACAAAATAGCTCATCTTTCCTGCCTGCGGACTGCACGTCAGGCACTGTGGTAAACACGACTCTATGTTATCTAGATCCATCCTCACCCCACGGCGAGACAGGTGTTCTCATTAACTTTGGGGAAAGGGCCTGTGTTCTCAGCCACCGACTCCAGCTCCCTCTCTGTCCTTCTCTTCTCTTTTGAGCTCCTAGGACACTGTGCTTCTGGTTTACTCACTGCAGATGATGCGCTCAAGGCCAATGTCTGCAGCATCTCACACGGTACTTAGCATCAATAAATCATGCTTAAGAAATGCTTGTTGAATGAGGGAATAAAAAAACAGGCTCACTCTCAGCACCGAATCATACATGCAAATTCTCTTCCTGAATTTTGAATCTCAAGCACCCTGAGGGTAGGATGATTCTCCTGCAGTGCCTTACAAAGTCTACCACGGGAGACTTGGTGACAAATTGGTCTGTTAGTTGGTATAAAATGCAATCATTTCAGTTCTCTGTCTTAACAAACGATCACCTACTAAGTGATGATTCTGGGGAAGATTGAATAAGTTTGATGATTAAATTAAATTAATTAAATTCAATGCCAACAAGTGTTTAGAACAGTGTTTGGCACACAGTAGACACTCAATAAATGTTAGCTGCTGCTGTTATTATTAGACCATTTTTGGCTATTTAAGAAACTTCGAAATGCTATATTGTCAGGGTGGAGCTTAGTGAGAGCCAAAACACAGGTCTGTGGACCATCTGATTATTCCTTGGGTTTAAGGATGTTTACGAGTGGGTGAGTACTCTTAGAGTCATCCAGCAAAGGACAGCTACAAGGAAGCAGGGTGTGCCTGTTAAGAAGGTGCTTGGCCTCCCCAGGTGGTTTGCACCCCAGCCTATTCACACACAGGCGGGGAGGTAAATGCCAAGCATGAGGTGAGAGTGAGGTCCCCTCACCTCTCAGGCTAACCGACACGTGTCCCAAGTACCCGTGCCCTCCCAACGCCGACATTGGCTATACACCTTGCACAGCAGCCCCCTCTTCCCCCTGAGTGCCAGGCCAGGTCAGGACAACCAGGTTTTCGTCTCTCTCGACTCTGTAACTTACTAGCTGTCAGCACTGGAGAGATGAAGGCTGCCTGCCTAACTCCACAGTCCTGTGATGAGGGGACACTCACAGGGACCACGAGGAGGAAAGCAGTCCTCATTTTAAAGAGTAAAACAAATGTGAATGGTTATTATTTGTTATTAAGAATCAAAGAAATAAAGATCGTGGCTAAAAGGGGGTCACTGATGGAGGTGGGGGTTGAGAGGGCAGTGGTGATCTCAGGGGAGGGGCACATTTCAAGATGAGGTCCGTGTTGGGTGCTGGTTGGAGAGAATTTAGGTTTTTCTTCCATTTCTGTTTTCAACTAAAGCAAATCATTACTTCATAATTCAGCATCTAAGTTTCTCAGAAAACAGATAAAAGGAGGTCTGCAAGTGACTTCTGGGCCAAGACACAGCTCAGGTCACTATGGCTCTTTAAATTAAAAAGGTTGCACTTCCTAAAAAGTTTATCTTAGAGTGTTCAACGCATTGACTGGCAACATGTTCCACAGAAGGAAGTCTGCAGATACACACCCTGTACTTTTTCTGCTGAGAACACGCTGCTGCTTGCAAGGCCTTGCTCGCCCTGTGAGCTGCTCTGACAAATGATTTAATTGTTCAAAGCAGACAGTTTGTTTAGTCATGTCTGCTGAGGTGGGAAGGATATTACAACACATCTGTGCTGGCTCTTTCTGCATGGCGCATCCAGTCCTTGGGCCTCTAAGCTAACACCCTCCAGCCAGAGTGAGAGGCATCCCCATAAAAGCCAATGGCGCACTTGCTCCAACGTTTTCAAATTAAAAAAGAATTCAGCATGAGAGAAGACTATGGACTCTTCTCTCATCAGGAGAGAACATTGGAGCTCAGTCACTGTGAGGGTAAAAACAGGAAAGCAGGGTGCCTGAAACTGACTGTCACAAGACAGTCTCGGCCTCAGCACCCTAGGGTGGAAATCCAAACTCCTCAGCCAGGCCAGCTTTTGAGGTACCACAAAATATGACCCTCGGGCTCTTAATTCCTAACCCTTACTTCCACCCTCTTGTCCAGCTACAATGGATTGTTTCCACTGTCACCCGGATGCACCATGCCCTGTTTTCAACTGTGCTTTCCATGCAGTATTTCTCTTACCTGAAATGTCCCCCAGGCTCACCTTTGCACTTCCCATCTGTTTTGCAGAAATTTCTCCACCTCACTTGTCCCCAGTGACATTCTGACTGGTTATATAGTTATGAGTTCAACATTTTATTTATGACTTCTCTTCTGTTTGTCCTTGAATTGTGATTTTATTCTTGTAATGTTTTTAACTTTCTACATTTACTTTGAATTGGCTTCTCTACTGGACTGGACATTAGACTGTGATGTCAAAGACAAGCCTTTTTACTATAGTCTCTCAAGGTCTCTGTTGGTAGCTGGCACACAGGAGGTACACGGCCACCTGACTTCCTAGATAAATGACTGTAAGCTCTCTGAAGGCAGGATAGATGACCTATGTTTTTGTAAGGTATTTGCCATTACTACTTTGATATACCTGGACACATTAGCAGTATCTAATACTTGCTGATTCAGTAACAGAAGCTCACTAAATATTTGCTGAATGAAGTCAACATTCTTGTGTGCTGAAAACTAGTTTGAAAATGATTACCTTTCTAACTAGAAAAGCAGAACCTTACTTCATCAATGCGTTCATTTTCTTTGCTATGTATATTCCCAAGGTCCCCCAAATGAGAAGGTGACAGAAAGCTCAAAACTGAAGTAGAAATGACTACATGGGTGATCTTCGAGCAACAGACAAAGTAGGGAAGAATTAATGATTCAAGCTACTAGGCAGGGAAATAGAATTCATCCCAAATCAGTTCAGTGTTGCATTTCTGCACAGATAATAGTGATAAATCTTAAAGCAGGAAGGTACTGAACTGTTTTGTAAGCACTTAAGGTCCTTTCTAGGATAGAAGTTTCTTAAACTTTGATATGTTTGCTTCCTGAATAAATGCTATGAGATTATACATCAGAACAATCATGCTATGAACACAAATCTTAAGTGTTCCTCCCCATGCAATCCTGACACACACTGATAAATGCTGTGAGGCATTTGCATAAAAAAAATAGTTCAGTGCCACTGATATCCAGGAGTTAGTTTCCAGAAATGCAAATTCTTAATTATGGGAAATAGTCACTCTGGAATAGGTGTAAGAAAATGGCATTATCTCCATAATGTGAAGATGGTTCAACATAAAGAAAATCTAGCAATTCAATATACCACACTTCTAGTTTTTATAAATGGTTAAAAAATTTAAACATCTTGATAGATGTAGAAAATGTTTCTAACATTCACTCGAAATTTTAATAAACCAAAGAAGCTTCCTTAACCTAGTACGACCTGGTGCAAATATCACAGTAAATGGTAAAACTTCAGCATCCTCAGTAATGAGGGGAACGACTCGAGGCATAATGCTTGGAGAGGGTATGTGCCCTTCCACACTACCTCACCCTGCGCATCTCTTCCCTCTAAATGTTCCTGAGTTGTGTCCTTTCATAATAGACCAGTAATCCAGTAAGTGAACTTGTTTTCCTGAGTTCTGTGAGCCGTTCTTGCGGTTATTGAACCTGTTAAGGAGGTCCTGGGAACTCTTGGCTTGTAGCCAGGTCAGACAGAAGTTGTGGGTACCCTGAGGACTCACTACGTGCAACTGGTGTCTGGAATGGGTGGTGAGAGGGCAGTGTGGTGGGAATGAACCCTGAATCTGTGGGATCTCCAGGTAGACAGTGTCAGAATTAAATTGAATTGTAGGACTCCCAGCTGGTGTCCACAGAGAATTGGAGAATTGTTTGGTGTGGGAAAAACACCTACATGTTTGGCGTATTCTATGAGTAAGGAGAAACAGTTCTTCCTTTCACTGAGTCTAGTCAACTATCACAATAGCATTTTAGATCCTCACACTAATCTTGTGATAGAAGCAGAATCTCTATTTTGTATGTGAGGAAATAAAGGCTACCAAATTTCTCAGTACCTGGCTATAACGAGATATCGCACTGGCTGCATAAAAGATGCTCAATCCATCAACAAACAAGTGGGTATATCTATCAAATATGAGGATCAGGGAATAAAAAGAACCCCACAAATGACTGTGAAGCGCCTATGATTAAAGTCAATAACTCAGAGTAAAGGGGAGGGACACTTTGTTTCTGCTCAAGAAATCTGCTAATGTGAGATTTGAGCAGACAGAGGAATAAATGCAGCTAAATTCCATGCCAAATCCTGAACCAACTGGGGACAGTACAGAATGTATGAGGTTTGTTCCTATGTTGTCATTTTAAGCATCTGCTCACTAATAAAGAGTTGTGTTCCTCGTGATCTGGAAAGTACAGACCCTCACCTGGAGGAAGACAAGATACTGGGGGGTCTGCTACAAAGTCGGAATGCATGGTATTTATTAGTAGCGTTAAAAACAGACTGTACATTCCTTATTAGAATTTTTCCGTTTTTCTGAGAAACATGTGGTAGTTGCTGCCATTTTATATGCCACTCTTCTATTTCTAGAATATGTCATAGTGGAGGGAAAGCCCCAATCCTATTTTGCTGTACTCCCGGTCATTTTTCCCACTGGTGACGGTAGTGGAAAGGGCTGCTCTGTCGGTGGCCACAAGGAGATGCCTTCCTTAAACTTACCCACTTCAAATTCGGTTTAACTAAGCCACAGTTAACCTAGGAGAGCCAGTTAACTATGTTAGTCATTCAACACCAGGAGCCTGTCAGGTAGACAATCAGAGGAAGGGCACACAGAATGGCAGAGGCACTTGGGGTTCCTTTTGGTGGAGACATTCATGTGAGAAAAATAGAGAATGTTTTAAATTGCTTTTGAACTGAGACTTTTAAAAATTGTTTTGTCTGTTTTGGCCTGGGGCCGCATACTTAAGATGATAAAAGCAGTTCTTTCAACTCTGCTTTAAATCATAGAGTTCCCACAGCCAGTGTCTACATGCAGAGCACTTATGGCTATAGAAAAGAAAGGGGTGGGGGCCAGGGCCGGGAGGTGTTGCAGTTAGTATCAGACTGGAGGAAACACAAGGTTTTGTGTCTACCAAGGCCCCTTTCTCTGTCCCTTGTCACAGGTTTGGTTGATTTCCCCCTCTTCTTTTCCAGTTTTTCCATGTTAGCTGGATTTAGCCATTGTTGTTTTGGCTGTAATCAGAGATCAAGTGTGGTATAATTATTCTAACATCACAAGGTGAAGTTTTGTTTCCAGAGCCAATATTTTAAAGCCTGTGTTACTTTCCCAATGCCAGTATCACCAGAGCACTTCCTTTAGAGTATGTGAACGGAAATCAGTACCAGGGCAATGCTGTAAATTAAGTTTTGCCGAAAACCCGCCCTCCCAAAGGCAAACCAACATTTAGGGCTCCCTGAGGAATGGCAGGTCAGATTTTCCCATTACTCTAAATCAAACACTGTGGAGTACTTCACCTCTGCCTAAAGGTAGACTAAGAACAATTATACATATGGTAAGAATTAAAAAGCACCCTCTCCCACCCTCTCTCTAGGCCTAGAGATGGGCTAGGTGGCTGGCTGTGCCTCATATGTGATGGATGACCAACACAGAGGATAAAATGATCTTTAAGAATTTTATGAAGGTCATTTAAACAGAATTGAACCTCCCACCCCCACCCTTGCCCCAAGAATGAGGAACGAAAGGTACTAATTTATTTTACAGGCCATTTACAAAACCATTATTATGACTTCTGGTTGATTCTTACAACTTGGGGTCATTCTCGGGAGTGACTCAAGATGGGCATTATAAGCACCTGAGGAAGCATTTCCTATACAACACAAAATTATGTCAGCATTTACAAGGAACTTTACAAAGTGTGATCACATTCTTTCATTAGCCCCTCTGAAAAGCCCTACAAGGTATCAGTATGTCCACTGTAGAGGTGAAGAAACAGGCCACGGGAGGAAAAGCCAGTGGCTTGAGGCCACACGTCTGGTGGGTGGCAAGTTGGTACCTGACCCCAGCTCTCTTTGATTCTAGATCCAGAGCTGTCTAATAATTTGTGAAAAGGAGACTTCAAAGACCAAATCGAAACAGTGTGGGGGTTCACAGTCTGCCTATATCTCCTGGCAGCCATACCAACACCACCATGCTTAAATGCAGGAACATCAGGCTTGGAGTAGAGGACACATAGTGAGCATGTGATAGGCTGGTTGAAGGTTGTGATGTGTTTGACTTCATTATTCACAGTCACATGGAACTGCCCAGTAAACAAGTGTAAAATTGGGTGCACCATTTCGATAGAATTTAGTCTAAATTCCATTAATAGTCATGTATGTTGCCTTGAGGCCTTACTACTTCTGTTCCAAGCCCCTCCCAGCCCTGTGCAGCTCTTCACAGGAGTGTCTCAGTGGCCTTACACAACCCTTGCTGATTCAGTCAGCCAAGCTGCAGAGCTGTGAACTCCATGAGGCTTGTCCACTCCTCTGACTGGTTAAGAAATCCTTAACTTATTTAGGAATTCCCCAGTGTCTCCTAGCACAGAAGCATCTTCCAAATTACTATAAGCCCACTTCTAGTTAGGAGAAAGGATTAAAGACACAAAGGAGTAGAAAGCTGCAAAAACACACAACCCTTGGATTTTGACACTCCACCAAAGAGATCTGCCGGTCACTGGTGTAGCTTAACCCTTAACTAGGAACATTTCCAAAGAGAAGATAACTAGATAAAAGGAGATGAATGGGCTTGGAAGGCATAAAAATCTCCTCCCAAGAATAACCTTGTACCGCTGGGTACTGGGCATGGGTTCTAAGGATAGAAAAATCTTAAATGGAACTCTGGCTCAGACACTTATTAACTGATGGCCTGGAAGCAAGTCACATAAGCTCTTTGCCCCTCAGTGTCCCTTTCTATAAAATGAGGATAATAATGGTAGGTAATCTCATGGGGGTAGTAATGAAGACCAATGACATCAAGAGTTAGGACAATACCAGTAGGCACTCAAACATTTATCTTTTGTGAAATTGTTGTCAGGAACAGCAATCTAAAGTCACTAAATGTATGGACAATTTCCCATAAGGCTTTCTGGCCATGCAAAGTTTATGCAATGGCAGGTCATGGCAGCAGATTATGAAGAGACTATTTGGATGCAGAGTCTTGCATCAGAGGGTCTTCAATGTTCTTCACTCAGCTTGCTCCTTCCTGCTACCCTGCCATTCATTCTATGTGCCTTCCTGTCGATCTAGAATTTTTTAACAATTCTTCTCCACTACCATATGTCCATAACTTCTGAGTGTCTGAGTCACCACCTCTGTGACACTTCTCTTAGCTACTCTTTTCCAGGCAGGCCCCAGACAAACTCTGATTTCCCTTAGTACTTTATCAGTGTCTACCATGTACAGCCAATGTTCTCATACATCTAATTGTTTCATGTGTTACTGGCCTCCCCAACTCATTACTAATATCAACTAACTTCTGCTTAGTGCTTAACAGATCTTACATGCATTATACCTATCATCTCACGATCTATGATCTGTTGGGACTGTCTCCTCAAGACCTGTTGGGCAGACATCATTACTGTCATCCCATGTTACAGAGAAAGTGACTGCAAATCCAACAGTCTGTAGCTGTCCATCCTGTTCTTCTCCTTCTCCAATCCCCACATGTGGTTGAAACAACAGCTGCACGTCCCATCCCCACCCCCCACTCCCCCATGGTTAGGCTAACACGGCAGCCTTAAGTGCTAGAAAATGCTCACTTGCTTGTAGAATGTTGATCCCCTGGAGAGAACTCAAGTAACTGTGCTGAACTCTTAGGGGTGAGTGGAGGGAAGATGTGAGGTAGAGCAGGGTAAGGGTTCCTATTAAATGCCTACTTTTCAAAGAAGGAAAAAAACCGTGTCTCAAATTCATTGTTGGTTACTGATGAGTTGAAGTCAACATCCACAGAGCGCATGTAACCAAGTGTGTCAGGCCACTGCAATTGCTGCTGCAAGGTAAGAGGGCAACCTCAGAGGCACAGAGTCTGTGTGCGGAGGTCCTCCTTTGACCATATGCTTGTTTGTTTTGGGGCCATTTCCTCCCTTGGTCTGTGAGCTACTCCAGGGCAGGGGCGTGTCTTCCTCATGCCTATTCCCCTAGCTGATCTGGTCCAGTGCCTGGCACGGCAGCCACTATTAGTAGCCATAGGGTTACTGTTGAGCAGGTACGTACTGTCAAGCTGTAAGCCAAAAACTCTTATAGGGATTATATCTCTTTAATCTTTAAATTGTCCTGATGAGGGAGGTGGATGTATCATCTCCATTTGTTTACTGAATGAATAAACAAAAGGAAGACAGTGGCATTTTAGACATGCTAGTTCTCTACTAGAATATTGCTGGAGAAGGGATTTTAACCTGGGGTCCCCCAACCATGGTAGAGCAGCATGCTGAGTAAAGGAGCATGTGGTAGGGTCTATCTGAAGTAAGTTCAAATCCTAGTTCCTCTCCTTTTCAGCTGTGGGACTCTGAGCAAGTTTATTGAATTTACTGAGCCTCAGTTTCCTTGTTTTAGAAAATTCTTACAAAAATTTAAAAAATTTAAGTACAAAAATCTTGAGCACATAGCTGCCATTTGAGTATCTGAGAGGCTCCCTCCTTCCCTTATTCACACTGCAAGACCAGTACAGCCTCAAGCTGTATATGAATGTGGTCCCAAAGCTATTTCCATTTAAAACTGCCCTAAAATTGTGTAGTTATCCAAAAGTAGAGAGGGGAAGAAGAAGTGAAGATAATTGAGTTGAAACAAAAAAACATATTTAAGGTAGTATAATAACTCCTCTCACCAACTGACTTCAATGATGACAGCAAGTAATACTGTGAGCATGAATGTAAGACAGCCTGTACCCTTTTTAGCCCTCAGCACTGAGAAAGAGTTGGCTGTGACAGTTTCTCAAGTCTATTCTAAGAATAGCATCAGGACAAAAGCTGAGTAAGACTTGCTATCCACAAATATTCTGCTAAGGAAAGCACAGGGTCTGAAATAATAAACTCCCATCTACTTATTTCTTTATCATTAAAATGGGATTATAATTGTACCTAGGTTGCTTATATGACACAAGGTAGCTGTTAGCTTTTTGTGGTACTAAGATCAGGAAATTTATTGTTGGAAACATGGACCCAACTCCCACTGTCCTCTCTTCCCTTCCAAGATAAAGTCAGAGAGCTTGGAGGCTACAGTATTTTCAAATAATAATAGCTCACTGGTCAGGGGATGTATACTCTGGGAAGTCTGGCAAGTTGGAGTTTCAGAATTAAAATTCTGGATTAAAAAATGTTTGAGGCTCAATAAAGGAAAACCTCTACTTATGTGTGTTTATTCACATAAGTAGAGGTTTTCTTTTTAAATCTTGATTAAAATTTTTATTAGGCTAGTATTTCAAAATTAGGAGTTTTGAGATCGACAGGTCTTTTCCCTTCATTAACCAGGTGAGAAAATTGGGGTTGAGCGAGATTAAGGTTGTTTCTATCATTTACCTTACCATTTAAGTTCAATACTTAAATAATTGTTAAAACTCAGTACAAGCTATTCTCTTTTAATTAACTACATTGACTTTGAGGCTCATACCAAGCTTTTCTCCATGCTTCAGCAAGCCCTGATTGTCAGTTTGGGTATGGGCCACTTTGGGAAGGCAGAGGCTGTCAAATATTTATTCTAGAATATAACAATTCCCAGATGTCCACCTACATCCCAGGCTCTGGCCAAAGTCGACGTATCAAAGCAAAGAGCAATAACAGTGACTTGCAACGAGATCATTCTTGCCCTGGCATTTAGTACTCACAGCATGGTTTAATCAACCTTTCTAGCTTTATTTCCTGTCCTCCTCTCCCAGTGCCTCATCCTCTTTGTGAAAGCCCCCAACCCTACAGGCTGAACCAGACCCAGAGCCCAAGGAAGCCCCATAATCCCTTTTCTCTCCTTCACCCCTCATCCAACCAATCACTGAGGCCTGTAGATTCTATCTTCTCAATTCATCCACTTATTTATAGCCTGCTCTTAGCCAAGCTACTGTCCTCCTTGAGCCAGCCTATCATCTCTAATGTGTCCTGCACCCCATGGCCATCTTTCTGAAGCAGGGATCTGATCATGTCACCCTGCACAAAACCCTCTGGTTCTCCCCATGGCTCTCAACATGAAATCTCCGTGTCCTGTGTAGCTAACAAAGCCTTATCTGACCCCGCTCATCTGTGCCTCAGCCTTGCTGCCCATCCTTCCCAGCTCTGCTGAACTGCTCTCAAGTCATAGACACCAACTACTTCTGTGCTGTGTCTGTCTCCACAGCTAGACCAGATATCCTTAAGGACAAGGACAAAGTCATTTTTTTTCACTGCCCTAGAAATCCTCTGTGCTCCACCTACTTGTCCCGCCTTCTCACCAGTCCTTGGCAACCACTGATCTTTTACTGCCTCCACTGGTTTGCCTTTTCCAGATCTATTATTGGAATCATATAGTATATAGCCTTTTCAGACTGGCTTGTTTTACTTAGTAATATGCACTTAAGTTTCCTGTCTTTTCAAGGCTTGATAACTCATTTCTTTTTAGCCCTGAATAAAATTCCACTGTCTGGATGTATCATAGTTTGTTTATCCAGTCATCTACTAAAGCTGGGGTCCCCAAGCCCGGGACAAGCGAGCAAAGCATTTGCAGCAGCACTGCAGCACTAGCATGACTGCCTCAGCGCCACCTCAGCTCATCGGGCATTAGATTCTCATAGGAGCACCAGTCCCTAGTGCCAAAAAGGCTGGGGATCGGTGTACAAAAGGACATCTTGGTGCTTCCAAGTTTTGGCAATTATCAATCCAGCTGTTATAAATATCTGTGTGCAGGTTCTTGTGTGGACATAAGTTTTCAATTCATTTAGGTAAACAACAAGGAGCATAATTGCTGGATGGATGGTAAGAGTATGTAGTTTTATAAGAAACTGTTAAACTGTCTTCAAAAGTATCTGTACCATTTGCATTCCCACTAGCAATGAATGAGAGTTCCTGCTGTTTACATCCCCACCAGCATTTGATGTTGTCAGTGTTTCGGATTCGGGCCTTCCTAATAGGTGTGTAGTGATAGCTCTTGTTGCTTTAGTTTGTAACTCCCTGATGACAGATGATCTGGAGCATCCTTTCAGATGTTTATTTGCTATCTGTATACCTTCTCTAATGAGATGGGGATATACTCAGAGTCTCAAGCACCGAAAACAATGGTTGGCACAGAGTTGGTGCTCAACAGACATCAGCTTAGAAATTATGTCCTATGTTAAAAGAAAAAACAAAAAAAGGAATGTGAGCTGTTCCTAAAACATACCTCCTGGCTCCCATGCCTTTAATTCTGGCCATTCCACACACTCACTGCATATGCCACACAAATGTCAGGACGTTTTAGGTTTCTTTAGCCCGCAGTGGTTTTAAGCCCCCATAACATTCTGTTGCTCAACTTCTCTCCTGGCATAGACTGTATATAGACTGTATTTAGCTATGCAAGACAGTTTACTATCTTATCTCTCATTAAGCTGTAAGTTCTTTTGATGGGTAGAACTCATCTTATTCACTTAAAAAAAATATCATTTAAAATATTTCCATACAAGAAAAAACTGACTTTTTTGGTGAATAATTTTGAGTGTCAACACATAAATATGTCTGTGTAACCACTACCGCCACAATCTCACTCGCTTTCAATTCCCTCACTGCCTCTGAGACAATGTTCTGTCACTATACAGTTAAGACATGTTGAGTAGAATTGTACCATTCCTCAGTTAAGACATAAACACTCTGAAATTGGCAAGTTTTATCATGTCTTTTCTTGAATTAAGACTAAAATTCAGTTAATATCAAATCCTCTCAAGACTGATGCATTTTAAAACCTTGACCAGATACACCTGGCTGTTTCTCTTACTTGGAACATTATTCTCTCTTCTCACCATTCTACCCATATATACCAGCGCCCGGGTCAAATTCTCTTTCATGAAGCCTTCCCCATAGCCCCCATTAACCCTGCTCTTCTCTAAATTCTCTTCCCTGATGCACTTAATCCTATACTGCCAAATATACACACGATAATTAGTCACAATGCTTGTCCTTGTCTTTTCCACAGGATCACGCCTCTACACAGGAACCAAGCCTTTTATTTCAAATTCTCTTTGTGGCTATTCATGTGCTATGCCAGGGGCTGGATGAACTCACATCTGCCCAAAGGCTCTTAAAAGCAGAGCAGTTCTAAATGCCCTACTCAATCCACTGTCAACCACAGAAACAAATGCAGTGAGTACTTTCTGGTCTTAGTCATCTTGACAGTGTGTAGCTTACACAACAGAGTCATGGTTGAGTTGGCTAACGTATAGTCAGTGCATCAGGGAGGTTCAGCATGAGTGACAAGAGTGGGTGGCATTTCCTGGAAGAGGCTGCCACATCTCATGTTTCCCTCTCCCAGCAGGAAAATCACCGAGTTCCTTCTGCTGAATGGAATAAAGCCTGAACATAGGAAACTGCTTGTTGATCCAAAAAATGGAAGGTATCCCCAAGGAAAAAAACTACTAATGTCAGTCTTCAAAGGTAATGATTCTTCTCTTACAAATCTGGAAACGGGGTTGGGGGGGGGGGATATTTTGCCTAATAGATGAGAGCATGGGCCCTAAAGCCACACTGGCCAAACTCAAATTTTGACACTATCAATTTCCCTAGGTATGTGATCTTGACTAATAACTTCATCTATTTATGCCTCCCTATTCTTTCTATAAAGCAGGCATACTAATACCTTTAAAGAGTAGTTGTCAGGATTAAATGAGATAGTTGTGGTGAAACACTAAATACAATACCTGAGATCAGTAGATTTTTGTAAAATAGTAGCTACTATTTTTATTTTTGCCATTGTTATGCTCTCTACCTTCCACAAAGCATTTCACATGTTATTTCATTTGACCTTCACAGTTATTTTGAGATGGAACATTCATCCCATGTAAAGGCACCAAAGCTCAGAGCATGGATGGACATCATATGTGACCTGGTTTTGAGGTCCCTTTGGCCAGATCTCAGCACCAAGCTCTGAGGCCCTTGACCCTGGGTAGAATTCAGAGATTGAAAACCGTCTTTTTTACTTCTAGTACTTGGCCTATGAAGTGAGAAAGGGCTCCAGCACTCAGGGATGGCTGGGGGTGGGGGGGCGGTGGGGGCGAGAGGCGGGGGAAGGGTTGGGGGAGATTCAAGAGTCAAGCCAGTTGTAAAGTTAAGGAGATGCTCAAGGCCACTGGGTGGGTGAAGCCACAGATGCTGGTAAATTATCCAGGGCAGCTAAGACCCCAAATGGCATGTCACTGACCAATTTAACATCTACTCTTTAAGCTATCAATTCTATCCCCAAGTCTGGAAGTTGGACTGCCAAGAACAGCATAGTCAAAGACACAAGTGTAAAAAGAGCAGAATCAATTTTTGTTTCATGTTGAGAATGTGCTGTTTTCAGCATGAAAACCTGGATAAAAGATGAAAAAAAAAAAAAAAAAAGAGGGGGTGAGGCGCCGTGCTCCAAAGCGAGCTTCTCTTGGCTGACTCCTACTTACTGTGATGGATGTGGGCAGGGGGTGGGGAGAATCCCATGAGGAGAGAAGGGAGCTCTGGAGACCATCCTCTAGGAAGGCCTGAATAGGCACCCCAGTGTCTGCACCACCTGGAGTGGATGTTTTAGGTGTCTATCTTCTCTATTCCTTTCAAAAGGCTGAGGTTAGGGAAAGAGTTAGGGGACCTCAAATGAGAAAGTTTGGTTCATTAGCTATAACTCTACTTAGGATTTATTTTGGGGGGGGGGTTTGTTTTGTTTTGTTTTTGTTTTTTGTTTTTTAAACTCGGGGAAGGGGCAACACTACAAAGAAAAACAAGAGGTAATACTGTAAAATATACATTCAGGTATGAATGTAGGGAATTGTTCTGCTTGAGAGCTAGTGAATATCTATTTCAGACAAGGCAGCAGGTCCCAGAGATCCTGTGGCCTGATGGGCGGGGTAGGTGCCATTCTTGGGCCGGATGAAAGAAAGATGATCCTGAAAGGGGGGAGAAGATATACGATTTCAAGCAACTCTGTGTCAGGCACGTACTTTCCTTCTGATTTCTGCAGACACCAGCTGGCTGGGGGAGGGGGAATGAGAGGATCTCCCCAGTAGTGGAGGAAAACAGGGGAAACCAGAGGGAGGAAGTCAGTCTGGGTTCAAAGAAATCAACTTAGAAACCTTCTCTTATAAAAATAGACATTGGCAAATCCTAGCCTATTTATATCATCTGTTCGTGATCACTATCAGAATCCTGGGCTGAATCACAAGACCCAGTAAATAATCCGTACAAGTATGGGGC
Organism: Rousettus aegyptiacus; assembly: GCF_014176215.1. Lineage (NCBI taxonomy): Eukaryota > Metazoa > Chordata > Mammalia > Chiroptera > Pteropodidae > Rousettus > Rousettus aegyptiacus. The sequence continues at coordinate 121,258,293 of NW_023416307.1, read as the reverse complement.
ACTGGCTGCCTGATTTATCAGAAGATATTTGAAACACCACTGGAGCAACTGAGTCAGAGAAAATTTGAGTGCTGGCACCAAACGGTACACTTGCAAGTAGATCTCACTTTACAGAAATAGATAGGTTCCTGAAAAGTTGGCTCTGAAATGAATTCAATTAACGAAGTCATATTTTCCTAGTGAATCACATTTTAAAACTAGAGATGGAATGGGGGAGGGGTGGCCAAAAATACGAACAAAACAAAACAATGGTCATCCTAAGACTAAATAAAAACCTCCTTCATTCAGCAAACATTAAAATGGAACTTACTTAAGAGGCCATTATGAATGCTTATAAAATAGAAACGATGTGTCAGCAAACATGTCTAGTGCCTGTGATAGACAAGGAATCGCAACAGGCTTTGTGGGGACATGAAGACCCCAATGTCTGCTCCTTGGGAGCTCATGATCTGGGACACTGAATGTTGCATCAGAAAACATCCCCCTGGATGGAGACAAGGGGCACACAAAGGGTCATCTGGCCCTTTAAGTGCAATCTGGGCTTGGAACAGCTCTGCCTCCCTCCAGCCAGCAGAAGCCAACCAAGTTCTCCCTTAACTATGCCTTCTCAAACCCTCCTGTAAAGGCTAAAAGCCCCTGGCCATGTGGTGCTACATCATAATTGCTATTTATTTAACTAACTTGAAGAAGAAGAAAAAAAACACCTCATGATTTGGGAGTTTTAATAAAATAAGAGTTAAGGTACTTACAGCTGTCTGAAAAGTTAAAGGCCTGTGCAACCCAAGGCGTTATTTTAAACTTTAAAGGGCATTTGCTGAAGGGATCTATTTGTTTGGGAAAAGCCTACTTCCTGCTACTTTATACTTTCTTGCACATAGAATACTGGCATTGGTGACAGGAGCAGACACCCAATTTGTTAGTTTCATAAGTGCAGATCATGGCATACTGAGTTTGCTTTAAGCAAGGAACAAATACTTCTGACTTCTGACTCTAAAGAAGATGTCCTCTCTATGCTAATAACAATGTTGCATATCCACAGAACCTGGGAATATTAGCCAGAAATATGCTATATCCCTTAGACACTGTGTGCCTCAGACATTAGTAACACTATGGGGGGGTCTGTCCATAGTAAGAATGAAACCCTTTCTGGCATTTCTGACTTAGACTGAACGTGTACAAAATGCCAGATTAAACAGCACATTTTTGAATAAACACCTTTCTGTTTCAGTTCCATAGTGATGAACCAAGGTGTGGCTGAGACTATTTATCCTAATATCCATTCTTCCCTTCTTCCTTTTACTGACAGAATTTCTCCCAGTTTTTTAGTAGCGAGGTACATGGCTGCGCTGTAGACTACATTTCCCAGCCTGCCTTACATCACAGGTGGCCATGTGACTGTTGTCCAATGGGATGCGAGAAACAACTGGGTCATGTCCTCTAAAAGGGAAACCATTTGCCCTCCACTTACTTTCTTTTCCTCTTTCTCCATTCTGGAGTATGGATTTAGCATTGCCCAGCCAACTTTGAAACACCCAGCAGGGCTTCTTAATCCTGGAGTCCACAGACCCTTGGGGTCCATAAACAGAATTGCTGGTCTGTAAACTTGAACGGGATAAAACTAACACTTTACTTTCACTATCCTCTATCTGAAATTTAGCATTTCCTTCAGTTATCTATCTGTAGGAAACGAACCTCAGTATTATTAGCAGTATCTATGATTCTGTCACAAACTGAAATTGTAGATATTTTCATGTCACATTATACTTGTTATGGATTATTTTGAAATATCACATATACTCATTACTATTTTGAAATTCCTGTAGTGATTAGACTTACCGCTAGATCATTATTTGATGTATTAATAAAGGACTTATTACTATGAATTTGTTTTGTTTTTTAAAACACTTTGACAATTGTATTTTGACAGTTAATTTCCTTTGTAATTCTATGTATTTTTATCTTACATGTTTAAAAATATTACTCTGTGAAATGGTCTGTAGGCTTTGTCATACTGCCAAAAGGACTCATGGCACAGAAAACTTTATGAAGCCTGACCTAGGGAATAGTAGAGCAATATTATATAAGGAACATGGGTCCATGGATGACCTTATAGAGTACAGCCACCCTTCAAGTTCTGGGCCTCTCCTCTAGATGAAGGCCACCCACCCAACAGAACTTTCTGTAATGATGAGAATGTTCTATATGTGCTATTCAATACAATAGCCACTGGTTAAGTGGCTACTGAGCACTTGAAATGTGGTCAGTGCAATTGAGAAACTGAATGTTAAATTTTATTTAAATTTAATTGATTTAGATATAAATAGACATATGTACTTAGTGGCTACCATATTGGATAGGATAGCTCTAGACTGTTATATGAGAAACAAATTTCTGTCTTGTTTGGACTGTCATGTTTTGGGGTCTATTAGAGTACCTTACCCTAAACCTTAACTAATACACGAGCATACCTGGAATCAATAATAATAGATATACCAGGGAAAGAAGGCGCATTTATAGAGACAAACTGTTAAAACTCAACTGTTAAAGAAACTCAATAATTGAAACCAAGATTTGTAAAAGGAATTTTCTATTTATAAAATATTCCAATGTACTTTAGACTACCTGATATCTATAATCGCCTTGTGATTATTATTGTTCCCATCTCACTCTGAAAGAGGTTAGGTGACTTTGCTGAAGTCACAAAGATGGGAGAGCCAGGAGTCAACTCCAGATTTTACCACCACACCATGTGCTTTCTAGCATTGAAAATTCCTCCAGACACCACGCCCACATGTCCATTTGTTTCAATGGCACATACATATCTGCCAAGTCCTTTTTCTGGCCTTAGGGGCTTTGGGATGATGCAGGCATCTGAACTTTCCCAAGTTTTTGGCAAAGTACCCATTTCCTTTGAGTCTGTTGTCTTGTTGAGGACTCCCGAGGGCTGGGAGTGGTGGTTAAAAGACTCTTCTGAAGTCCAGGTAAAGACTTGGAAATGACACTGTCTTTTCCACAAACTTTACTGCAAAGGTCATTTCAATGACAGTTCATTTTCCTTCCTTTGAAATTAGTTCAAAGAATACTGTTATTTTAGAACAATAATAAAACATAGTAACAGGTTATAATTTTATCAGTAACAGAAGGACCATGTCTTAAACTCTAAAGAAAAACCAATATATAGGTATGACTATAACCCACATCTTAAGCTTCCTTCAGAGGCCTGCTTATTGCTAGTCTTGGTTCTCCATCCCCTTGTTCCACAGAACTCCTACTCATTCTCCAAAACCCCAGCCTGTCCATTCTCGTAACTTCTTCCATTTTGTTTTATTCTTCCATCTTCTACTCCCCATAGTGAGTTACCTGATACTATTCAAGTTACCTCTATATGTTAAAAAATATATATATATACATATATATGTATATGTGTGTGTGTGTGCATATATATATATATATATATATATATATATATATATAAAGTTACCTTTTGCCCTCTTGATTTTTTTTCAGTTTAAGCATTAAACATCTATTTCCTATTTTGCTAAATGAAGATTTATCTCTTTCACTGCTAAGTGCCCCCTCACGCCCAGAATTACAAACTCTTACCTTCTTGTCCTATTGTCTTTTCAACATAATTTTAATTAGATCAATATTCAGTGCTGATCTTTTAATAACTATCTTATTGCTATATCTATGCGAGCTGTGTAATATACTAGGATTACATCTTCTTTCTTCTACAACATTATTTTCTCTGGATTTAACAACTGTCCTTTTTTTTCTTTGTTTTATTGGTTCCTAAGTACTGACCAATAACTTAATCTCAACCTTTCTGCCAGTTGTCTAAATCTCCTAAATATATGCTTAAACACATCAGGTGTTCAAGCAATTTCATTTTCTTAACAAAAGCCCATGCCAGGGCTTTCTGACCTACTCTGACCTTTCTAGTTGCCCTCAGTGCTTCAGGCACAACCGTCACCCAAAGATTTCCCTTCACCGTGAGGATTCCTTTGACTGTGCCATCCCCATTTCCTATATTCCATGTCTTCCTCTTTCCTGGTTTACTCTTTTTTTTCTGGAGTTCATCCTTAAGTGGGTTCTCAAAAAGAGTGAATAAAAGGTAAAATTTTGAGATCTTTTGTGTATCTGAAAATACCTTTACCTTCATATTTAATCAATAGCTTGGCTGGACATAGAATTGTAGATTAGAAATAACTTTCCTTTGCAGTAGTTTGAAAGCATTGTTCCATTGACTTCTGGTTTCCAGTGTAGTTATTGAGAAGTCAAACACCATTCTGATTTTTGATTCTTACCTTTCTTTAAGCTGTACATCTTTTTTGAACCCACTGTTCTGATATTTCACTGTGACGGGTCTTTCTATTGGTCTAATGTCATTCAATGTTCTGCATAGTCAGCAGACCCAATCTGGGAACTTATGTCTCAATTTTGGGAAATTTTCTTTAATTCCTACTTGATTTTTTTTCTAGTCTGTTGGTTTCTGTTTTTCTTTGTAAAAACTCTTTTATTTGGATATTGGCACTCATATCCCTGCTCCACTAATTTGCTTATCTTTTCTCTCCTATTTTTCATTTCTTTGGCCTCTTTAGTTTCTGGAAGATATCATGAATTTAATTGTCTAATCCTTCTATTAAATTTTAAATTTATATTTTTGATTTGAGAGCTTTTAAAAATTACCCAAATATCTTTTTATAGCCTTTGTTTTTGTTTCATGAATATAATATCTCTTTTATCTCACTGAGAACATAAATAATAATGAATTTTTTTGGAGCAGCTAAAATTTTCATCTCCTTAGCATATCTGTTTCCTTCAAAGTCTGTCTTTCACAGTATAAATAGGGATATTCTTACCCCTACTTAGTCTTAGCCCCTTCATAGTCTGTCTTTCAAGTTAGATGCCTACTAACACTTGGTTTCGGCTCCTATTTAAGAAAGTACTCAAAAGCTGTTTGAAATCTATCATGGACTTCACTTTGGGTCATCTGGCTGAGCTATCATGTCACAGAACCCCTGACACATCTCTCTTTTGGGTTGGTCAGATTCCCTGGAGAAGGATCATCCCTTCTTCTGTCTAGAAAGTATTTAAACTTGATAATCGGTATTACAGGAGTCCAGTGTGGGGAGAAGGTCTGATCTCTCTGTATTTGATATGTAAACATTCATTTAATCCCATATTTTTAGCACGTACATCCTACTTTTAACATTGGCTGATGTGTCCTTGTCTAGAAACCCTGTTTACTCTTACCACAAAGTAAACTTTCAGTTTTTTAACTGCAGTAGGAGAGACAGTTGTCCTATTGTGCAAAGCTAGGGTGGGGAGTTGAGGATGTAACTGCTTAAGACAGAATCTCAATCAGCTCTCCTGTTTTAAGCCTCATATTTGCCTTCCACATTCAGATGCATCTACTGTCCCCAATTTCCAAACCTTTATATAGAAAATATGGGCTTTCTCTACTGGCTGGCTTAGGATTTAACTTTCTTATTGTCCATCAAAATATCATAGACTGGGCAGCTTAAACAGCAAGCATTTATTTCTTACAGTTCTGAATGCTGAGAAGTCTAACATTAAGGCACCAGAAGATTTGGTGTTTGCTGACAGCCTGTTTCCTAGTTCATAGAGGGCTGTCTTCTAGTGTCTTCACATGGCAGAAGGAGCAAGGGAGCTCTCTGGGTCTCTTTTATATGGGCACTAATTCCATTCATGAGTGCTCTACCCTCATGACTAATCACTTCCCAAAGGATACCATCACACTGAATACCTCTGCATTGGGGATTAGGTTTCAACATGAATTTTGGGAGGACACTATATATATATATATATATACATATATATATATCCCTTTGCTGTCATTTTAGGACATTACAAAAGAGATAAAAATAAATGAATATGCTTGATCACCATTTTTTTTTTTGAATAACATATTCACATGGCTCAAACTTCAGAAGGAAAAGAGAGTATGTAACGAAGTTTCCCTTCCAGCCTGAACTACCGGTCACCCAAATCACTCATAGGAAGAAATCAAAGTTACTGATTTCTGGCCTCCTTCTACCCTCCCTTTATCATTTTAGATCTTACTCTATATTATCAATCTATTGGTACATCTTTGACTTTGCTTTATTACTATAGTACCTACCACACTGCACAAAGAACTTCTTGAGGAAACAGATGTAAAACTGAAGGAGCGCAGCTCCTGGGGAGGATTAAAATGATCAGGTTTACCTTTATTGTCCCTTCCACTTTACGTATAATTTCCCACCTTGTATAGCCAAGTTCACTGCCTCAGACACCAAGGAGTAACCACAAAAGCTTCTCCCCATCAATTACTGAATTAGCTCCACAAGAAGGGATTTGATAAATTGCTCTCCCAGTGGTGTGAATGACTAATATAGCCTATTCGGCCATTCTTCTCCTGAGGAAGCTGAATTTTCACAAGAGATAAAACTTAGGGCCAAAGGAATTAAACTCTAGTGGCTGCCATTTCAGGAATTGCCCAGGACAACAGGTGAGTTTTGCCAAGCGGTGCTGTTACTGAGACCATGCTTATCAGGAATACAGGGTCAAACCAGAGTGGACTCTCAACACTTCACAATTTTCAAACCAAGCAAATGTCAAAGAAGCTATCTCTTAATACAGAATTCAAATGTACAAAAAGTATTTGCCCGGGAAACCTCTATCTCATCAGGTCTAGAACACACTATACTCAAGGTCAGGGCAGTGGTGTGAAGTAGGCACACACTTGAGAGTGTCTTGCCAAGTCCTTTCTGCCCCTGTTCCATAGCTGAATGCTAATTAAAGCATAATCACTCCTCAGGGTTCACTGGCTCTTTATATTACCTCATTAGCTAAAAGGTAAGGACAAGTGCACCACCGCTTGCTCCATGAATCCTTTAGAAGTTTTCATGCCCCTATATAACAATATAGCCACATATATTCTCAGTGGATCAGATTTAGAAATGGATCATATGACCTACGAAAGTGGTATACAGAAACTCAGTAAGCAGTTCCTCTTCTTGGGAAAGAAAAAGGCAAATGGTATCCAGAAAGACATGTTCCAGGGAAGAGGCCTAAAGTGCTGTCAGCAGAGTCTGTAGCGTGTTAGGTTGGAATGCGATCCTGGGGCAACAAATCCTGTTTTAAGATGGAAGGGACCACAGACTGGAAAGGTCAAGTGGCTTGCACAAGGTCATACAGATAATTAAGAGGCAGAGCAGGGACACTAAACGCTGGCTCCCTGATTCCAAATGCAGAGATTTTTCTCATTTCCTGACCAGAGCATATGTAGAAATCAACACATGAAAATTATGACATATGGGATGACTCTAACATTTTTAACTGATGCTCATTTCTTTCAAATTCTTACCCCTACTTAGATGTTTATGCAATTATTTCTGCGTTATACTCATTTTTGTTTTCTCTTGTTTTAATAGCCCTAAGTATCGATAAAAAATACTGCAGCTATTTACCTGTGGTCTGATCCAAGTTTGACAAAATGAGTAGAGAGAGAAAAAGTAACCAAAGTTGCCTACTGTCTAAAATCTGTATTTTCCTCACTTCTGACAGGATAGCTACCTTGAAATTCATCCTTTCTTTTTGTCTTTTTTTCTGTTGGTACTGCCTCCTCCTGGGTCCTTTCCAACTCACACTTTTCCTGGCTGCCGGACACTTTTCTAATGATCCTTACCACGTCTCTCCTCCGCTTCACACAAGCCTTTGGTTCCCTCACGTCTTCAGGATAAAGCCCGTTCAAAATGCCCACCAGCCTGGCCCCAACTCACCTACCTTCCTACCTTTCAAGCGTCTCTCTATGCATAATCCTCACATCCACCTTCTTCTCTAGTTACCCAAAAAAGGCAAAACCTGTGCCTTTGAACCTGCTGTTCTCATTGTTCATCTCTACTAAAATCCTACTAGCTCTTTTAGATACAGCTCAAACGGTCCCTCTTCTGTGAAGTCTTCTCCATCCCCAAACTGGAATCATTCCCTCTTTGACACATTATGCCCTTCCTTTATATGCATCTAGTGGCCTTTATAAAATTTCCAGTCTTATGGTTATAAATGCATGTATTTGTGGCCTTTAGCGCCAGAACACAATCTGACTGAAGGCAGGGCTTGTGACCCCTATATTTAGCGGGATACCAGAATAAGTGCTTGACTATCTGGAGTTAAAGAGGAAAAGCCTTTTCCAATACAGAAGGAAGAAATATAAACATTAGCCAACTTGCCATAAACACAGGTGCCTAGAAGGGATGACAGAGACAGAAATCGAATGGCATAACCAGAAGGCCAGGGCTGCAGCACAGTGGTATCTGATGTTCGCAATGGTTATTCTGCAGAAAGGCCATTTTCTCCCACAGCGTCTGCTCGCTTTCTAGGTGGCTGTGACTGAAACTAGTGAGACAAGGCCATGGGAGGGATGTGGCTTACTAGGCTTTGCAGAGTAGCGTGCCTAAGTATAGCAGGCATGGTAAAACAGTGGAGAGTCCAAGTAACTAGGAGCTTCTCCAAAAGAGCTTTTCTCTTACCCCTAAGAAATGTCAACTTCAATAGGTCTGAGGTCAAGTCCGGAGTTTATTTTGAAGGAAAAATAATTTCCAGGTCACTTTAACATTCCACTCTCTGAATTGAAAACCTGAAGTAAACCAACATACTGTCTTGCAGGTAAATACCCACTTTTATGAATTGTGAATTCCTGCAATGGAAAGAGACCCAACCATTCGTTCGGCGCGTTGCTCAATGAAGGATGTAGAGACAGTGAGAACAGAAGAGGCTCCAATCCTCAAGAATCTTCAAAGATGTGGATTGTGGGCACAGGGAACAAGCACAGGGATGTTGGCTGGGGCGCTGTTTGTATCAAAAGCTTGGAAACAGCCTCAATGTCTTTCAGCAGAAGAACAGATGGATTTTCAAATATGTATACAATAAAATACCATGCTGTGGGGAAGATGGCTGAACTGCAGCTACATGCAGCAACACGAAAAATCTCAAAAATATATTCTTGAGTTAAAAAAAATAAGCCATTTGTAGAAATACATATACAACTTGACACCATTTATATAAAGTTTTACAATAGGGAAAACAGTGAGAAATTGATAACAGTCTAAAACCTGCAGGAGCCCCCAGTTTTAAATCCCCGTGGGCTTCTTGGGCCACTGCAGTGTCACGGAAAGAACCCTTGGGAGATGACGAATCAAGGGACATATGGCTATGAGCTGTGCCATTCGGCCAAGTCAGTGGACCTCTCCTAGCCTCAGAATTTTCTTTGTAAAGTGAGAGGTTTGGATCCCTCAAGTAAATCCCTTTCAGCTCTGAAATCGTTGGCACCACAAGCCATACCCAAAAGGCTATCAGTTCTGGTTCTCGCCACAGAGGAAACCTCAAAGATCAGGTGCCTCTTGCCTTAAACTCCAACTGAGGAGTCTCACTGGTGTCACGGTAAATAAGTTATTTATTAAGAGTACTGCACAGAAATTCTCTCCCACATGTCTGAGTCACAGTGAAAACAGGAAGCCCACACCTATTTCTTCTGAGGACCATTCCGTGTACCCACCACCTTCAACCAGCTGTAAAAACGCCTTCATGAAATCCCCACAGAGCCAAGGCCAAAGGGGCTGCTCCACGCGGGTGGGGCAGGACGCAGGGGCAGGAAGCACACAGGCTGCTTACCCCAGGAAGATCAACAGCGGGGTGGGACAGTCCAAGGAAGAAACCATCGAAGAAATCTGCCCTGAGAGAAGGCATTTCCTAAGTAGTCTCCTGGCCCCCAGGCGTTCTGTTTTCATTTATCCAATGATGGCACAATGCTAAGACTGAGCACAGGACAGAAAGTGTAAATTTAAAAAAAAAAAAAAACAACTCAAGAGCATGTTTTTAAGACAGAATATGTAAGTATGTAGTAGAAGATTCAAAAGCTAAGCTTCCTGGTCCTGACCGCAGCCAAGCAGTCCTCCTCCCCAGTAGTAACCTCTGCTCTCAATTTCTAGTGAATCCTTTAAGAGACAGTTAATGCATATAAAGCATATAAACATATAAACATACACATGATTTTAAAAAAACATGCTAAAAGTGTTCTGTACCTTGTTTTTTTGGTAATATTTGTTAATTTTCTTTTGAAAAGTTTCAAACTTAGAGAAGACTTGAATAAGCACTCCTACACTATTTACATAAATACGCTAATTATATTTTCCCACATTTCTCTCTTAATATGTCCCCCTCCCCCAACCACTGAAAAGTATACTGCAGACATCAATGACATTTACCTTCTGATTCTATTAGCACATATCCCCTAAGAATAAGGACATTCTTCTATATAACATTCTCCACAATAACATTGTCATACCTCTGCAAATTTCCCCTGATTCAATAATATCATCTAACATGGATTCCACATTTAAATCTCCTCAACTGCCACACAAAAAAAATGAAGCTTGCTTTTTAAACTTAGCATTCTGTCTTGGAGATTTTTCGGTACCATTCAGATAGAAACTCCTCAATATTTTTGACAACTAAATGATAATAACATCCAACATCTATTAAGTGCTTACTATGTATCAGGCAGTTTTCTAAGATTTTTCTTCTGCCATTCCTGGGTTAACTTTCTTGTTCTTTTCATAACTTTGTAAGTTCAATGCAAAATTTTTTCTATTTTATTCAAGAACGTAGGTTGGTCAATTTTCCTAAGCACTGCATTAGCTATATCGAAAAAATATTTATGTGTAGAATTTTTATATTACTTTCTAAATAGTCTACAGTTTTAATTTTCTCATTGACTCAAGAAGAGTTTTTAAATTTCCCAATGCTATTTTATTTCCAAGTTTAAAAGTTTTTGAATTTGCATTTTTCAGCCATATTACATAGTGATCAGATATGTTTCTTGTGCTATTTCTACTGTTTTTGGTGTGCACTGTAGTTTTCTCAGTGTCAAACCATACGGTCATTTTTGTGGCAATTGAAAAGAAGGTTTATCAATTAATCTACCTTATTAAGGAAACAGCAGTTTTAAGTCTCTACTTTCTTCCCCCAAACTAAATTCAACATGTTAGAATTCAAAAATTTTTATATTTTTGACGTGGGGGTTTGAGTCATTTCATCCTCCTCACTGTCATGCAATTGTGTTTATACTGGTCTCATATCGCATGTGGTTGCTACTGAATTAAAGAACTTTGGCAATGAAAGGGAATTTATAGGGCGTCTAAGCCAACCTCCAGTCAGTATAGGAATTTCCTTTACAGCACCCCCGAAAGATGTTCAAATGACTTTAGTTTGAAGTACTGCTGTGCAAAGGCACTCAGCACATTGCTCAAATTGTGGCATTTGAGGCCTCTATCGGGAGGTCAAGGATTTGTAAATAAATAAAGTATTTACTGGCTGCCTATCGTAAGGATGGCATTGCTCAGTGCACTTTGGGGAACGCATGATAGTACGCCGGTGCTCTGGAGCTGTGGTTCCCGAACTGCGTGCCTCAGTGGCTCAGGCAGTGAGTGCAGTGAATTTTATCCATAGGACATTTTAATTTTGAGGGAAATGACAAGATACACAACCTGTCAGGCACTACAGAAACTACCAGATCAAGGTAGTGTACAGCTTCAACATTAGTTTGTGCTACATTCTTTTGATGATCTCATATCTTTGCAAAACTGGGTTTTTGGCAGTTGTTTTTATAAAATCTACATAGAACAAGAAAGGAGCGTGACAGGTTCCCATCTGATTCAAAGGTTTGGGAAGCTGTGCAGTGTCCAACAGGAGCAGATATCCTATTAGGAAATAACTGTGGTGATTTCAGAATAAAGCAAATGATATTTTCTTTCAATTTAAGTGTAGTTTTTTTTTTTTTTTTTGACTAGCTAATTGTTAGGACATAAATACTTTTTAAGTTGCTTGGTTCTAACTACTTAATAAATGGAACTACTATGTATTTCTTTTGGCCTAGAGGACACTGTGAAATAATTCTGGAGACTCCAAGAGCACTGTGAATTGAGAAAGTCTGAGAACTTCTCTAGAAGCCCACAGCTGAGTTTGAGACCAGAAGCCAGGATAGTGATGCAATCAGGATGTGAATGGTCAGGCTTATACACTCTCATAGAATCAGCAGACATTTCAGGAGTTCGTAGTAGAAGGAAAACAGTCTAGGACAGAGTCAAACAAGTGGGACTGGCCTGGTCACTGCGAGGTAGGAAGGGCTAAACCACAGACAGGAGAAAAGGCCTTTACAAGAGCAAAGAGAAGTGGGAATGAATATGGCTTGTTTTGGAGACAGTGAGGACACTGGTCTGGCCAGGCTGGGGATGGGGGCCTTGGAAGAGGGCTGAAGAGTCTGGAGCTTTGCTCTGGGGGCAGTGGGGAAGGTGTTGGTCACAGGAGTGATACGGTAAAAACCAATGTCTTGTAGATTAATCCTAGTGCGGGTAGTGGATATGGACTGAGGGGTGAAGAAGTAGGAAATTATATCGCCTGAAAAGGCAATGCACCTACACAGTACAAACCTGATATAACAGAGAGTAGGTGTCAGTCCCCTCCTTCAGCAGCCACACTACACGGATCCACACTGAAAAGTTCCCCAAACTATAGTCCCTGATAATAGGAATCGTAGCCCTTCATTATGTGCTTAGAAAATTGCTGTTTTTGGATTCTAACTAGGGCACACTGAAATCAAGTGTTTAGAAATTCTGCGTGGAGACAATAGCCTTGCTTCTAGGAAAGTATATGAAAAAGAGGTTAAGCATAGAATACGAGAGAAATATACTGGTCTGAGAGTCAGGAGACTTGGAGTTAAATTTCGATTTGACCACGAACTCACCAAAGAGTGGTCCTAGGCCTTGGGTTCTTCGCTCTGAAAGTGAGGGCTCTGTGTGAGATGAGAATAAACACTAAATGCCCAGGGCGGCTCACATCTACCCGACGAGTTAGGTCCAGTCTTTTTGTGTAGCTGGTAAGTAGAGCCAAAACTGCGGTTTTAATATTTCATTCCAATTTGCATGAAGCATTTATATCAATAAAGGGCTCTATATTATTAAAATATCATAATCTGGGCTCCTGTAAACTATTACTATTATAATAGCAGTAAATATATACAATGGACTAGAATATTGGCAAAGACTTCTGGGGAACAAAAATCAGCCTCATGTACAAAGTTGTCCCAAGATGATGGCTCACAGACACCATTTAAAAAAAAAAATTAAGCAACTGATCTGCTTCATGTCTCGAGGGAACAAACAAGCTCTGTACAACCCAAATTAAGACAGAGTAGGAACGGCCAGCTTCGATGGGGTGAAGACTGGAAAATCAGGGAGCAGAATAACAGACTTGGAACTTGAAATAATTATGAACACAAGAAATACCTCCCAATAAAAGCTGCATCAGAAAGGACATGAAAGTCCTACAGATTTTTGTTTATTTTATTTTAATTTAAGCAATAACAGTTTTATGTTTCCTTTCTGGCTTCAGAAGGAATGATAATGCATCCTATAGAATTAGCCCATAAAGCATTCCTGATTCTTTACTCAAACTGGGTATAAGATCAAATGAGACAGTTTTGGGGCCCCATATGGTGATGGGATTATTAAATGTCGAGACTTAGTGATGAGTCACAGAAGAGGTCTCTGGCTTTTTAAGTGGCCCCAGGATAGCCCTGAAATGTCTTTTTAGAAGCACTGGTCTAGTGGGGGCACGAAGCCCCAGCCTCAACAGCACCCAGAGAAGGCCAGGATAAACATGGCCATAGCCACCCTCTAAACACAGGTTTGTGTCACAGCTTTTGCTAGGATAGGGGTTGTGGGTGTTTTACAGAGGAGGAGGAAAGGGGGTGGCAAGGGAGGAGGAAGAAAAAACATTCTCTCATCCCTGGGAAACTTGCAAAATGACTTCCTTCCATGAGTTTGCCCAAATGAAATCTCCACCTCCCACCCTGCTTACAGGTCAGTGAACCCATTCACTGATTAGGAAGTGACCCACAAGCATCAGTGTGAAGAGAGGGGTGCGGTGGTGGAAACACTTGGAGAGAATGCAGTATCCTGTTTAACTTGGCCTTGCCAATGCCAAACCCTTTCTCTGTGAATGTTTCTTTAGTTAAAGAACGATAATGTCCTCCTTCCAATGGCCTTGCCTCTCATGAAATGGGCTATTTGCCATACTTACAAAACCACTCTCACTGTATCACTTAGCCTCTCCAGCATTAATCTCCTCGTCTGTGAGACAGGGAGAAAGTATTAATTTACTTACATCACAGGACTATTGTGTGGAAAATGCCTGGAAATAAATGTGTGACACACTTACAAAAGGTAATACAATACAGTGTAAGTCCTTGCAGTGCAAATGAACCGAGTTAACATCACTGTATACAGTTTGCACCCACTGGCCATTCAGCTAAGGGAAAATAAAGGGTGAATGTGGGAAGTTAAATAAAATTAGATAAAGTGTGTTGTGGCCAGAGCTAAGGAAGAGCTCTCTAGAGGCACATTTATGAACAATGCAAAACAAAACTTGGTATCTATGGCTGTGAGAATAAATGCCACCAGGAACGATGACTTGAAGCTTCAAATATGACTGCAGGTGAATAAATAAGCCTGCTTCCTCATGTCCTAAAAAGGTACCTTCCCCTCAGTCTTTAGGAAATTGCTTGTGGCCCTTCTGTAGCAGAAATAGCTGTTGAGTGGTTTAGTCTGAGCGCGGTTACTTTTTATGGACCAATAGAATAGGGAGCTGCTGACATCTCCAAGGTTGTTGGGTTGGGGTCTCTGTCGCCCTGCTTCCTTGTATGAGACTATGTGAGAGCCAAGGGTGTCTAAGGACTTCAGCGCCCATCTCTCCTTAGGATTACGCACCATATCCCTCTCCCAATAAATGTAGCGGTTAGTCCAATTCTTGCTCCATTTCTTGCTCAGGGTTTTCCACTCTGTTGTCCCACCTGATCTATCCAAACTTCTCTTTATTTCCCAATCTCCCAGCTCACCCCCATGCACGCCTTCAATCATCTTGTGTCCCTTAATTCTTTCCACGCTTCAAGATCCATGACAATCTCTGCCTCATTCCCCAGGCATTCTAGCTCACAGCCATCTTACTAGAACTCACTAGAGGCTGCACTGTGTGCTTTGACCGTGTACATACATAAGCAACAAGAGGATATCATGATCAGATGAGGCCTTACGGAGCATTGGTTCCAAACATCTACAGGCTGCACAAATTCTCTCCACAACACATCTGACAAGTGGCTTCTGGGGCCCTACAATTGGCATGAAGACTGGCATGAGACACATTCTCCATAAATGGGAGTCGTCCACATCTGTGCCCAGGCACAAGGCCACCTATTCCATTCTGGATCAACAGCTTCAAGTGTGGGGAAAGGTCTTTTTCAAATTGAACTAGACCTCTTTCTCTAGTCCTGGCTTGACCTTCACATGCATCACACACAGGCCAGCCCTAACTACTCATTCTTTGAGAATGTTCCTTGTAACATGGTTTCTGATTCCAGTTCTCGATGTTCTTCAGCATCTTTAAGTATGGTCATTGTGAAGTCAATACTCTAGGCGAGTATCTGGCCACACCTAGAGTATGTATCTTCATGGCGTAGAAGCTGTGCTATGTCCCTTCGCACCACTGCTTCATTCATGTTGTGTTTGAAAGAGTTGAACACCTCTTTTCACAGGCGCTATTTATTACCTCTCTCCTATCCTATACTTTTTTAAAAAAGTTCTAAGCACTTACACTCGTATGTGATGTATTTCAACTTTTTAAAGTTTAGCCTTATGTTTTTCGTGATCTCTTTAGATTCTGATTTTAGTTCTCTTCTCAGCTTAGCATCATTTGCTAGATGTGCCAGTTTTGCCCTAATTTAAATCATGGACAAAAATGCTGAAAAAACCCATTTTGAGAACTTAACCTTTTTTGGCATATCACCTTCCCTTCAGGCTCCAAACAGTGCTTTGTGCACTAATGTGTACATAATAAATGCTTACACGTAAATGTTGAATTATATCAAATTCTACCCAATATCATAGAATTTGGGTTCATATTTTCTTTCTCTCTCTCTGTCTCTCTGTTTCTCCCTTTCCTCTCTCTCTAAGCCTCCCTTTCTCTTTAGCCCTCAAAATTCTGGGAATTCCATGTAGCCTGCAAAGCCCAAGGAATAAACATTATGGCAATAACATGTCCCTTAAATCCTTTTGTAGAGTCTATCCTGATTGGCTGCAAAGTCAGTGTGTAGAAAACCCATTGCATTAAAGCAGATAACATCTGTGAATCCTCTGATTTCCTGTTTGGCTCCAATGTCAATATAATAATAGCTTCTTGTAGATACTTTTACTGTAGGATAAACAGACTAAGCTACACTTTTAAATAAAAGGATTTGAGTATGACAGCACATGCCAAAATGGGGGCTTCTGTGTGCCTCCTGTAAATAATCTTCCCATCCCACTCTTTACAAGGAACAGTTCAAGATGGTCAATGTTAACATGTTAAAAGAGGAATGCAATAATGATACTTCTCTTTAAATGCAATCCCCATTCCGAAGATAACTCAAATCATAATCAGGTCAAAAAAAACTTGGACAAAAAATAGAAAGTAGGAATCTGTGCACATTGCAAGCTCAGTGACTGTCTGGTGATTCTAAGAACCATACTCTTGTTCAGGTTAGGAAACACTATAATGTGAAGTTTGTACATCAGGAATATAGGACTAAGGTCCCAGAGTGTCTGTTTCTCTTTTCCAGCTTCTGGGATTGGGCATGATTGCCCAGAAAGATGGGGATGTTGCCCTCCCTCCCCATGACTTGGCTGAGGGGTGGAGCAGGGGGACAGAGAGTGTATTAGGTCATATGTGGGAGGGGAGGGCATGAAAAGTATTTCTAAAATTACCACTACTTTCTTTCTTTTTGGTCGCACAGGAAATAATTTTGAATTCTTAAATAATAATAATAAGCAGGAGACAGGAACTCAAGCGTGAGTACAGGTAGAAAAAAGTTGAGAACTCAAATTAATCTAGGGTGATAGAGATCAGAAGAGTAATTATCTATCTTTGGGGGTACTGAATAGAAGGAGGGTCGAGGGAGGCTCTGGAGTATCAAAAATGTTTTAAATTCAATCTGGGAGGTATTTACAGAGGTGTATGATAATAAAAATCATTGTGATGTACACTTAAGATTTGTACACTTAACTGTATATAAATTATACAATCTTCAATTAAAAGGTTAGAAAGTAATAAAAGGATTGAGAACTACTGACTTAGTAGCCTGGGACTAGCTGTCCCCTGTAACTCAAGGTGCTGGTACAGAAAGGGTGTTCAGCACTTTATCACTCATATATTTACAAGATACATTCTTGGGGAAGCTGATAAATTATACCATCAATCAAAGTACTCTCATCTTTCAATAAACTGAAGCATGACGTGGAGTCAGGCTGTCCTCTGGAGCCAGGAGGAGCAGATGAATCTACAAGAAAGGAAAAATGACAGCTTTTCTGACCTCAAGAAACAAGGCCCACTAGGGCCAAGCTACCCATTGAAAAGACACAGGCCTGTGGTAACAAGTACCTTTCTTTGCTGCTGGCTTTAGACTAAGGAATGAGAGGTCAAAGGAAACCAAGGGAAAGAGATTCTAACCCAAGGGGAAGGTGATGGGTCTGAGGAGAAAGGTGGTGAAGCTTGAGGATCTTGAAAGAGCAGGCGGCCCAAACTCCATCAGACACTGAGCACTGCTGTGTTTTCACAGCTGCTGCTGGCGCTGGGCCAGGGGCTCAGGGGCGAGACGTTTCCCCCTCACACAACATCAATATATTTCTATCATGAACTCCCCAGTTCAAAGGCAGGCAGAGAGGGAGAAGAGAGTCTAGCGAGTGACAGGAGAGGGGCCCTGGTATCAGGAGAGGGAGAAAAGGATTTTCAGGAGGCACTCACATGCTCCCACACATGTAGGATGATGGGCTCTCCAGAGTCTGTCTCAGGCACCCATTGCATTACAGTCTTTTGTCACAATGGCCTCAAGGGAAGGGAGATGGTGTAGATTTACCACCTACCACATCCTCAGCACAATGCTAAGTGTTTCTACAAATGTTGTCACGTTTGGTCCTGACGACCTTGCAAAGGCAGGTATCTTTGTTCTCATTTTACAGATAAGGACACTGCGGCATGCAGAGATGAAATGATTGGCCCACAGGCACCACAGGCCAAAGGCAGAGGCAGGAACCAGAGTCTGAAGGCCAGGACCATCTATCTCTGCTTTATCAAGCCTCAAGGCAGGATCTGAATCTCTGTTCCTCAAGCCCAACAAAGCTCTCATCATTTTGGTGCACTGGGTATGGACCTTAAGTCTAAAGCCACTCCAGAATGTATTATGCAATTCATCAGTTGAGATTGTTTTTACTACTTTTCCAGAGGAGAATCATTCATTAATTTAAACAAGACATTATATAGCATTCTGATAATAGGAGAAATCAATGAAATAAGGACCTCAGTACTTGATGCAATAGAAGAAATGTAAAATGTTAGGTTTTGGGATGAGTCATATACACTTATATCTTGCTACAGGATATAGGTTAAAATTCTAACTTACACCAAATAAATAATTAACCTTGACTAAAAAAAATGTGTAAGGAACCTATTTTTTTAAGTTATGGTAAAATATACATAAAATAAATCTACCATTTTAACTCTTTTAAAGTTTTGGCCAAGTGGCACGAAGTACATTCACACTGTTTGTTGTACAACCATCACCAACACCCATGTGCAGAACTTTTCATCCTCAAACTGAAACTCTGTCCCCATTAAATTCTAACTCCCCTATCTGTTCTCGAGTAGCAGCTTACACAGTACTTTGCATAGGGTGCAATGCTTCTTGAAGAAAAGTGAGATTTAAAGTCATACGAGAAGACCAACTATTATATAAATAAAAGATTAAAGAGATGCTATTTTTCCATAACTAAAGCCTAATAGCATCTGTATCCAAGAAAAATTAAGAGTAATTTATGACTTGTTTACCCTTCTGGCATCAGCTCTAATCATGTGTTGTGACCAAGACCTCACTTTCTTGAGATGCATTAGCAGGTGGTGGTGAAGTCTAATGCTGGGAGTGGGAAAGAAGAGATGCCTGGCCAGCCAGAACTGGAGGCTAGTTGTTGGGCCATCACCTAGTGGACAGGAACTCAGTGGTTTCCTAGGAAGCCTCCGCTGATGGATCTGTATGACTTGGCAGTGACTCTGTGATGGAAATTCACTAAGGAGGCTGAATTTCAAGTCCTGCTGAGCAAAGATTTCAGAGGTCTTTTGTGTACAGAAGTGGCCTGGAGTGAAGGCAAAGGCCTCCCCAGTACCCTTGGGGTGAAGCTTGGGAAGCAAAGAAGCACAGATTAGAAGGCCTTTTCATGATCTTAGGGCACCGTGCAGGCATGGAAAGCCTTAACAAATGGCTCCTTCACTTCAGAATTTTCTAATAGGGTTAAGGCACACGGCCCTAAGTGGAGAGGATGAGAGGGAGGCTATTTGTTAAGAAGGAAGTCCGCTGAGTTTTAAAAAACTGAGGGACCAGAAACGCATGCAGCAATGGTCACTGGGCCACTGGTTTGCCTCCCTTGACTTTCTTTGGTTAACGAAAAAATTTTTGCTAAGGAAAAAATTGTCCACTGAGACGATGTTGCCATCTGTGGTTTTTGATTCATCTGACAATTTTTGTTCAATAGTTTTCCCTTCCTTCTTGGAGAATATGCCTTAGTTGGTACTTCATCCTCAAAACCCAAGGCTGGGAAGGTGATTCTGGGCTAGTGGACTTGGACTAGTTGAGAGATGGTCTGTTCCAAGAGGGGGACTGATAAATATCTGGGTTTTGAAAGTAACTTTATAATGTTTGGATTTTGTGCTGGCACCAGGCTCTGGGTTTTAAGCACTCTGCTGTCATATGGTGTACACCCTTTCCAAGAAAAACTCTATAAAATGAAAATACTTTATTGCCATGGCCTTTGACTTCTTGAGAGTCACACAAATATCGTAATCTCTTGCAACATTTAATTTAATTTAAACTCGGTTCACCTAAAGAAAAAATTTGGTTCTGAATCTGCCTGTTACACTTCTCAAAAAGCGCCAGTCTTCTCTATGGTGTCACTGTTTTGTTTGCTATGTGCCAAACTTATTTCACATATGTGAAAAGAAAATTGGCATCAAGTCCATATGAACTAAACTGCTGGCAAGAGCAATGCAGAAGCTTGCCATTGAGAAGATTGGATTCCCAAGAAACTCCTCTAGCAGTATCCAATATCCACAAACTAAAAAAGTGTGTGTGTGTGTGTGTGTGTGTGTGTGTGTGTAAATATACACACACATATTCAATCTGAAGAAGCGGATTCCCCCTCCCTGAGTTCAGGTAGTATTCAATTAGTCATTTAAGTTACCCTGAGCTTAACTATCTTAGTTGTACAAATAAAGACATAACGTGAAAATAAATGTGCAGCGATTAATGAGAGAAATGGGAAATGGAGAGTTATTTTTATTCAAGTTTGAGCTTGCGCATTTCAATTGTCTTCTTTATTTGCTTAATAAATAGGATGATAACATTTTCCCCATAAGATTATTAGAACATGTTCAGAGTGTGTGTGTGCGTGTGTGTGTGCGCGCGCGAGCTGAGGACAAGAGGGTAGAAGAGTTTTTCAATTTTCAATTTTTCAGTTGTTTTCCTTTACTTTTAAGGCTTTTTGCTATTTAAATCTGCTATTTTGCAGACTGTTTTGCCTTTGCACTCACAGATTCAAATATGGAACTAAACCAAGAGAGAAATGGAGAATTTTATCAGCAACAACTGTGGTAAGTGGTTTAGTACTGAGACAGTACTTGAACACTGTGCTCCCTGAACCCCAGATCCCGCCCGAGTCCCTGGTGATAATGCAGATATGGCAGCTATGTCGCCATAGCAGGCATCTATAATTAGTACCTGTCTCATCTCTTCAGGACCCTTAGATCACACTAGTAAGGGGTCTTTAGAACTCAAGAATGACTACAGGCAAGGTTTGGCAGTCATTTGAAATGCAGGCACTTTTATAACTAGGTCTTACAAAGGTGGACTATTTCTAAAAGATAGAGATCTACTTTGGGAAAACATGTAGATAACATTTTTTAAGTTTGGATATTTCAGATTTTCATATTCATTTTCTAAAATAATCACTGCATTTTCCTCAGTCATTGGGGAATCACTTATGGGGACATACCAATGTCTCTGACAGGTTGCCAATCCTAGGACTCCATCTTTCCTACCCTTTCTCCATGGGTAACATGTGATCCAGGCTTAACCAGTCATACACTGCCATTTTCTTGGCAACAGCAATTAGTCCAGGAGGGGAGTGTATGACTCAAGCAGGGACAATCAGTTCTCCCCTTAGACTGATTTATGAAAGATGGAAGACACGTGTTGCTTTCCACTCAAGCTGCTCAGTTAGGAAGACAGGGATCTGGGGCACCTAATGGCCACATTTCCTGTCACAAAGAGAAGACTGGAAGCTTATCCTCAGAATGAAGCCAAGCACGGGCAGGCTCAGCTGAGAGACACAAAAAGTGAGTCTTGGAGAAACAGAATCCCAGTTCGCAGCCCTGAGCCCTGGTTCCTGCAGTTCTTCCTTTATGCTACAAGCAGTTCCAATAATGTTCCAGCTACATAACCAAGAAATTTCCTCTTTGTTAAGGTTGGTAAGAATTAGGTCTTTGTCATTTACAACTGAAAGAGTTGTGAATAATGCAGGGCCCATCTTAACTTCGGAATCACATTATTTCTAACTTTTTTAGTGATATTAATGGCCTTCCAGGTGTGTGTTAGTGAATGTCACATATATTTTACCACAACTTTTTGTTAGTGGCATCCCATATCGATTTAGGTCAAGAAAGAAATGCCAAAATTTATAAATCAGAATGGGGAGAACACTCCTATGCTTGTGTTAAGAAAAGCAGAGTTATATAAATACAGTTCTGCCCATTTCACATTTCTTAACATGTAAAGAGACAACATTAATTACGAAATGTATCTACTGATTCAGGAGTTTGCAGCACAAAAAATTCTTATTTTATTATCACTGTTCATCTATCTTATGAAACAAAAGAGGCTGAGAACCAGATTGGGGAAGAATAAAAGAAAAGCTTCCATTCAAAGCAGCAGATTCTTCCTGCCCATATGTTTAGGTTCTGCTTCTTCCCCTAACTCAGAGCTGAACATCTCAGAGATGCTGGCAGGTACAAACATGCTCCCTTTTAATTACACCACCAAAATGCTGCAATAACTGATTGCCAGTTAAATAATTATAATCAAGTGCCCATTGTGCATAACAATCATTTAATGACTGTCATCCGAAAACACTATAATAAAGAGAGCTTTAATGAAGAAAACTGGAAAGGGGCCAAAGTTTTATGGTGGTTTGCTTAAAGGGAAAGAGAGCCATAATCTCTATTTAAGATTAAAAGAAGCCTTTAATCCAGATGCTGAACATTAAACAAGTGGAGTGGAATCATGTTTTGATCAAAAGTTACTGCATGCATAAAAGAAAGTAATGTAAATGTTCTTTTAGGAAAAAAGCTCCAGTAAATTATATTAAGTAAGTGTTTGTAACCATTTGCTTTGGAAAAAAATGAAAAAGATGAAAAACATCTGATTTTCATTTTGGACAAGACTACTCAGCTAAAATAATAAAAGGAATAGGATTTTATTTGATTTGTATAGCATCATTGAAAGTGAGTGAGGTGCCATCCGATCTATCTGGTGCCAATCTTTCTCCTGTACTGACCTTATTTATTTTTTGCCCTCACTTTACCAGGTCAGGCCTATACCTTTGGTAGGTGTAATTATATTCTCACACAAAGTCTTAACTGAAATGGTTTTAATGATCTCAGCTCTAGCAAACAGTAGTTCTCATCCTGGGGTGGGGGTTGGGGGACCAAAACAACAATCTTACCACATAAAACTCGGATCAGCTGGCAGCTACTGACACTGCTGGTGCATGGAGTATTCGGCTAACAAATCAGGACTTCAATTCCTAGAACTGCAGTCATTTTCCGTGAACAGATATGTAGCCTGGCCAACGATAAATACCAGTGGCTCCAGGCTTTGCTAGAGTGAATGCTGGGAGAAAAGGAAAAGGAACATAGTCCTCTCAAGGAAAAATAAGAAGGAAAAGCAAAAATGAAACCAAAAATGATTCCTGTAGATCTGACCAGCTTTGGACCCCAATGGTTTTCCCAATACCTCGGGGTACAAAGCGGCAGGACCTTGACCCTGGTTAGGGCTGAGGGAAATGTGCAGTGTGGTTTCTGTGCACACAGAGACATCCAGTCCTTGGAAAGGCATGATGATGTCTCAAGCCAGTGAAAAAGACCTTGAGTGTCTGAGGGAAACAAAATCACACCTGGATATCATTTTTGTCCTAAGACGAACATTCAAGACAAACTGCCCTGGTGCTCTTGAGATGCCCCAGAATGTCCAGGTCCTGGGAAATGTGTAAGTCACAGGCAGATACAGCCGAACTGGGAAAAAATAACTCAACTGCTTATCTGGGGCACAGGACACAGACAAGCCTGGCCAGATTTTCTAAGACCATTTTAGCTTAAAACTAACAGAAAGGAAGGTGTAGGAAGTAGATGATGACACCAGGGCCTTTTCTGACATTCTAAGTTAAGGATATCAACAAATTCTCATTCAGAAAGTTCCTGCTTTTTAATTTGTGTTAGAAGTATATCTACTCACCTCCTGGTCTGTAAATTGCCAGCAGGGGTAGCAGCATTAATGTCCATTTTATCAAAGTCTTTCTGCAGCATTTATCCCAGTGGTTTACACATAGTGCAAGCCGTCCTTTGATATGTGCTCCTAACACAGGCTCTTCAACAGTTAGCAGGACCGGCTCTTCTCCTTCTCATCTCAAAGTTATTGTCAAATGCCAGTGGCCTTCCATGTGCTTCCTGACAAGTTCCCCAGTCCCCTTCTAGGAGTTGGGCACCGGGAATCATGCCGCTCCTGTTCCCTTTCCTCACTAACAGGCAGTCAGTAGTTACATTCTCGCCACCTAACTTTTCCTCCTCTATATAAGCTGATGTCAATAATAAACCCAGCTTATAAGGTTTGTGTGTGTGTGCATGCATGTGTGTGTAGACTTGATGAGAAATGCAGATAAAGCCATGTAATACTGGTAAGTGTTCAATAAGTGGGAGCTATTATTGATACATATCATTGCCCTTAGGAAAAAATCTAAATTCAGATTCGTTAGCCAGGTATATGATAATGTCAATAATTATAACAACATAACTTACACCTTGCTCAGCTACTCGCCCCAAACATTGTCTCTCCCTTTCCATACCCTATCCATTCCTCTACAAAGCAGCCAAGACTTAAAAAAATGTGAGTCACTCTGCTGCTTAAAACACAACACATGCTGTTCTCATGGCTTATGGGGGACCCACATCACTTGCTCCCTGCTTGTGTCTCCAACCTCATTTTCTACCACCCTCCCCCTAACTCACTGTGCTTTCACCGATGCTGGCTATACTTCCCCCCATTTCTTAAACTAAACAAGTTTGCTCCCAACTTAGGTCTTTGCACAAGGTGTTCTCTCTGCCTCAGGTTCTTTCCCCAGATCCTCACATGTCTGGTTCCGTTCTCTGTATTCAGGGCTTAGCTCAGAGGACACCTTCTCAAAAGGGCCTTCACTGACCTGCCAGTCCAAACGGTCTAAGTCCTGACCTCTATTTTCTCATCCTCCATATATCCCACACCAATTCATTCTACCCCAATATCCTGTTTTATTTTCATCATTGTGCTCATCACTAGCTGAAAATGCTTTTTGTTGTTGTTGCTGTTGTTGTTGTTTATGGAACTAGAATGTAATAAGCTCTATGAAAACAGACCTTACCTTGTCTTGACTACCACTCTATCTCCAGTGCTTAAAAGGGCCCTAGAATGCAGCAGACACTGAACGAATATGCTGTATCCCCCTCAGAGCCATGTATACTGGCTGCCACTCAACAGCCACTTCGTAAGCCTCAGCTGAATTGAACTGCATTGAATTCAACCAACTGACAGATATCTAAGGCACAGATAAAAATCTTCCCTTTGACTACCATCTTACCGGATATACATTGAAGAGCTCAGATGTACATTGAAGAGCTCGTAACTGTGACCTGTGCTCACTGAGGAGTACATGGGACCTAAAAAGCAGTGGGGATGAGGGTGAATGTATGTTAAGATATTTAGGGCTCACCGATGCTTCTGGGTTTAACAGAATATGAGGAGACAGAAATGTCTAAATTCACAGCACACTAAATAAAACAGTGAATTCGCATATAGTGAATCCGGGGCCAGAGTGACATTTAAAATACACTCTTGATTTCATATTTACATATATTTTCAGTCATGTTCAGATAGAAGTAGAGTGGGATTTGGAGAATTCACCATTTTCTGAACTTGAATAACACCATATCTCATATCACACTTAGAAACACCCCCAATCTTAAATCCATTCTCATCATTTCAAATGTCTCATCCCTTCAACTTTGGGTCAGAAATTAGATCTTAAGTTTTTCCAGGATTTTAGAGCTACTAGCCTAATTCTTAGAGAAAGAAATTTCAAGTTTAACAGACTCAGAACCAAATCCCAGGTCTTCTACCAGTTCTCAGACATTAGGTGAATTATTTATTCTCTCTTGGCCTTAATTTCCACATCTTTTAAGTGGTAATAATGACACTCATCTCACAAAGAAAGGATATGAGAAATATGTGGGATGATTTATGTAAAAGGCTGTTTGATGTGCTTAATAGAAAATAAGTAGTCAATAAATTACAGTTTCCTTTCTGGTTAGGTGGTAGGAACTCAAAAAATACTCACTAGGTGGTGGCTGAATTGGGGTGGAAGGCATGCTGGGAAGCAAGTGTAATGAAGAATGGCAGGGGAAAAACCAATCTATCAATTAGAAGAAATAAGGCCCAAAGCGCTATATAGTTTTATTACTCTCCATATAAGAAGGATCTGCAAATATTGGCATTTTATGGCTTGATCACAGTGACTAGCAGCAGTCAGGACTGAATATCAGAAAGTCAATGAATATCAGAAATCATTGGTTAAGTACAAAAAGAAAGTAAAAGAAAAGTATGTTCCTGAGAACAGTATTTACTTTAAATCTACATTGTATCAGAGAACTTCTAGCAGGATTCCAATGGGGAAAAAAATGGGAATTTATTCCTTGATCTAATCAAGAAACACAAGTTATCAGGAAAAACTGTTGTGTTCAAATCACCCTGTTTGGTGCTACAAGGCTCCAACACAAACACTGGAGCCGCTGGACCAATCACAAAGGCTAGGATGAAAAGAAAGTCAAAGACAGCAGTGAACTGACTGTTTCCAACAATCCTTGGGGGGTAGGGGGTGGATATTTACAGAAGAAGTACAAGACAAGTCACGTGCTTGGGGTCTATCACCAAGCTCTAGGAAATGAGAGAATTATTGGCAACAAAAAAGAATGGAAAGGTAACCACAGTGGACATCTGTCGCTGTTTGTTCAGCCTGCAGTATCATTATCCTTATGACAACCACACCCAGTTTTCTAGTTTTTTACCAATTTATCCCTGACTCTCAGGTCATGTGATTTAGGTGGGCTCTTTGCCTCATTACCACTGGAAATGGGAACATATCTCAGATGTGACCAATGAATTATTCCCCTCTTCCCACAATGGTGACCGGGTCACTAGTAACTAGTAAAGGACATTATTAGTTAATGCAGTTGGTAACAAGTCTCTCTATCCATGGGAGTTGCTAAGCCTGGAGCTACCAATGCTATGTTGCTATCACAAGGCCAGAGACTACCTAAAAGTGAAGTAACGCAGAGAAAAGCTTGGCAAGAAAAGGTGACAGAAAGGTCACTATTTACATTTCTTGACCACTTGACTCTATGCCTAAGGATAGAACTACCCATAAATTTTTTCAGTTACTTGAACAAATTAATCCCCATGTTTGCTTAAATCTCTTTTGAATTAGTGTCTAATTCCCGACCAAGAAACCTTGACTGATACAGTAAGTAATCTTGTAGTGTTTAATCCTCAAGAAGTTAGCTATAAAAGCAGTCCATGAGGTGCTTTTCCAAGTTTTCTCTAAAAAAAGAGGAAGAATTAGAATATGTGAGCTACTAGGGAACCACGTGCATTTTTCACACCAGCAATACCATTTGACCAACTGCTGAATATACATATATACTGCTGAATATATGAGACTACTGCACTACACTGTGAGGTTACTATAAACAGAAGGGGACCTATTTATTACATCCCTGAACTTTCACCTTCACTTCCCCACCAAAGAGTCAAACATCCATCCATTCATGAATTCAAAGAAGTTCTTAGTCAGTGCCAAATTATTTGCCAGGTACGTATGCTAGGTAATGCGGACACAAAGATGATTAAGACACGGTCCTCATGCTCAAGCAGCTAACAAATAATTATGGTTCAGTGTGATAAGCATGAGAAGGGATCCAGGGGAGTCTCAGAAAGGATGAAGCTTTAAAGGATGAGAAGGCATTTGTCAGGCAAAGAGAACAAGTGCAAAAGGACAGGCAGGAAGTGTGATAAGTCCAGGGTGGCCAGGGCTGACAAACTTGAGAGGTAGGCTGGAGCAGCTGTGAGAGCTGACTGTGACTGCCATGCTGAGGTGCTGATCTTCCCCCTCCCTCTTTAATTACCCCTCCACCCCCACTTCTACCTCTGACCTATGGATGTTGTCATCTCCCCTTAAGAAGTAGATCTCTGAAGGCGGGATGTCTTCTCCCACATGCTCACGGCGTGCACCCAGGGTCTGGTGCCCCCAGGGCCTGGCACCCCCCAGCACACTTGGGGGGCCTGGCACACCAGGGATATTGTCCGTAGCTCCACCTGGAGCACGAATCCAGGACCTTCTGTGTGTAAAGCAGACGTGCTAACCACTACACTATGGAGCCATCCTGAGATGCTGATCTTATCCTGAACCAAGGCTGAGCCTTTGGAAGTCCCTGAGTATGCTCAGATCTGTGACTCTGAAAAGGAAAGCCTGGTGGCCACTGTGGGGAATGGATTGGAGAGGACAGAGACTGAAGGCAGGACTCACTGGGACCTGTGATCATCAACAGAAAATGCTGTAGGGACTCTGATGGAGAAAACCAGACCAGAGGAGGAGGCAAGCGCCTACAATTCTAACTTGAAAAGCACTAAAAATGCCCCATGGAGATGATGAGAATTCTATTCATCCTAAAGGACAAAGACTGAAAAAGAATAATATGGAGAGAGGACAATAAATACTTATTATTCCTCAGACTCTCAGTCTCAGCTCCTCCATCCTAAATTTTCTCCCAGTTCTAAATCCTATCCACCTGCATGGCTTGGCTTTAGAGAAGGCCTCTGTTCCATACTGGCTGGTGGCACCTTTGGTCCCCCGTCCTCTTGGCATTCTACGCTATTTTTTTTTAGACCTAATCACTGATTATAGTTCTCTGAACCTTAACTTGATCATCTATAAAATGAAAATACTGACATTTACCTCAAGATAAATTTCATAGAACACTCTGCACAGAGCCTGGTGCGAGATAAACACTCAACAAACAGAAGCTCCAGACTACTGCTGAAAATGAAGTGAGTTGCACTACTAAGAAACAAAGACACACTCATACCAAGCACTCACTTTTCACATACGAAGGCTTTCCAGATCTTACAGTTAATTTAATTTTGTTGTAAGAGCAAGCTAGAAGCTCTTCACTGGGTCAATAAAGCACACAGACTACCACAAGTTCCCTATTTCTGAAGGCCCATAAGAAATCTGATTAGGCTACAGTGAACTGTGCTGGATGAGGAGAGGAACGCTAATGCTCCTGAATACAGAAATGTAGCTCTCATCTTGCATTCTCTCAAGTGACAAGGTCAAATGTATCATCACTCTTCCTCTAAGAGTATGGGAATGGCTGGGAAATGTTACATGACTAAAGGAAGAAATTCAGCTGACTAATAGGTAGGTTTGTTGGTGATGTGCTTTTATTTTACTCTTAAAACCAAATCTATAGAGGTATCTTATTTATAGAATTTCCCACTACCCTCTTCAATCAAGCTCTCTGCTGACAAGTCAAGACCTGGTTACCAATGGACTTGGCTTAATCATTTGTATAAGTGAGCGGGCTCAATAAGAGATGCGAGAACCATAATGCAAAACCCCAACAAGACTGGGCAGCTGTACACTGCTTCAGCATTTCCATCTTTAACTCGCCCACACAGAGCTTTGAGTACCAGAGGGGCCCATCTGCGGAGTTTGCAAACACTGTAACAATCTATTGGGTCCACTTGGGCAGTGGTTCCAAAGCTATTTTAGACCAAAGATAATATCTTTTAAGAATTTAATGATATCAAGCCTCCCCCGCACACACACATGCAACATTTTGTATACAGCCCCTGGGTGTTCAGGAACCATCCCTTTTCACTCCCTAAGCCCATCTTGGTCCTACAGGAATTCAGAGGAACGACAGTTCATGGGGGTTTGTGAGGAGTGGTAGGAGAATCAAGAGTTTCTCCTCTCATGCTTAATTTTCTCTATAACACAGTTCATTGCTGTGAGTGCCAGCTCTTCACAGGGAAAGGGTTAACGAATGATGTGAAACTCAGAGCCCAAACATTTATCTATCTGCAGTGCCTAATTTTTAGTGGCTATAGAAAACCCTGGAATCTTAGTGATTTTCAGAGATGCTAAAAAAACAAAAGTCCAAGAGGATGCTCTGGGAGAATGGAGTGGGGAGCGGGGCAGGCATGGTCCAGGCCTTGGAAAACAGCAGCAGGTGCCCCCATCTGCCACCCTAGGAAGGGACAGGGAACCCTGTTCTCTCTTGCTCAGTTCCACTTAGTTCTTCCATTCTCCACTTATGCAAAGACTGCAGATTCCTTGGATAAGCTGTACCAAATCCAAATGGTTAAAAATAATTTGCTAAATACCTTCCTAGATAAATTGAAATCCAAGACCTTTTTGAACCTTGTCCAGTTATCCCTCAAAGGGTGAGTCGGCTGAACATCACGCACTTTCCTAGCTGAATCCTTGAGTCACACTTCTGCCTGTCAATCTTCTGATGTCACAAGTCAAACTGTGCCATGAAAGACTGAGTAAGCATCTTTAAGAAATAGAAACTCAACTGTAAGAACAACAGGTATTTCCAAACACAAAATGTCTCTGCTCAATTTCTAACTCAGCTACTGTATATAAATTTAGCCATGACACCAGGAGGGGAATTTTTAAAAATAGAAGCCAAAGGAAAAGAATAACAACAATGTACCAGTCGCTATCTTAGGCAAGACGTGGTAAAGTGGTAAACAAGACATATGATGTCTTCACCCTTATGGGGATTATATTTGAGTGGGGGCTACAGTAGGAGACAGAAAATAAATACAAATAATTTCAGATAGTGACAAGTGCCATATAGAAAATAAAACAGGATAAATAAAGGAATAAAAAATGGTAGAGGTACTATTTTTATATCCATTTTACATATGAGAAAACTGGGGATAACAGTGGTCAGGTGAGTTCAAGGCTACACAGCTAGAAAGCAGTGAATTTAAACTCAGGTCTGTCTGAGGACAAAGCTGTTCCTAACCACTATTCCATGCTGCCTATTCATATTCCAGAGGAACCAAAGAATCTGAGAACGGATATGGCCAGAGACCATCAAAATTTTAAAAAGACCCTCCCTTTAGGACATCAGCAAAATTTTGAGATCTATGAACTCAAATAAGTGTGTTACAGGCTGCCATTGTAATGCAAATGAAACTAACATTTGAAATTCTGTACATGACATTTAACATACTTAACATCCTCTAACATAACATAACCCTCTCAGATGAGAATTACTGTCTCTATTATATTTCATTTAAGTGCTCTAAGGCTCAGAGAGTTTTAGTAATCTGTTCAAAATCACAGAGCTTATAAATGCAAGAGCTGCAACCCAGGCCTCCTGCCCCTGAGTGCATTGATTTTTCCATTACACCATGCTGCCTTCCAGAAGACTCCCCAAGGAGCTCCATTTTTCTCCCACTGGGAGACAAGGGAATAACTAACTTGGCAGTACAGACAGAAAGGAGTGACTGTTTTGCATCTCTGCCAAGCAAGTATTCATGCCCTTTGACACAATACCCAATGGATCTTTAGCAGCTTAAGCATTCTAGAATTTGCTGAAGAATTTTCTCACCTTCTCTGTATGGGGTCCAAAATTAGGAGGGGAAAAACATATTTATGTCTCATTCAGAATTCAAAACGTAATAAATCCTTCAAGGCCCTGGCAAGTTTCTCTAATCCACTGTAATCATGTTTCCTTGTATAACAAGTCTTGTGATGTCTGCAGCAGCCTCTCTCTATAGTAACGGCAGCCTGAGAGCTGGAGTTCTTCTTCTCGTGCCTGGGGGATTATTCCATTTTCCACATTAGGAGTAAGCCACAGACTTTAGGTTCTAAAACAGAGCCAGAAACACTGACTAGAATCCAGATGCCCTAAATATAATGAGAACTAAATTTTACTGCCTTCTGTGAAAGACACAAATGAAAAGAATGTACCAACTTCTAGAATTCTGGTCCAGAAAGCGAAGTTATGAATAGAGCCAACATGGGTTCTATTGCACTGAGAGCCACCTGGAGACTTTCCAATGACCTCCCCTGCTTCACATCCCTGGCTTTTTATTTTTACAAAAGCCAAACATACTACTAGGGAAGGAGGATGTGCTATAGGCTCGTCATAATAAACCAGATTTTCATGTAGCTCTAGAACTTTTGGCAGCTTTCTTTTTACATTAAAAAATTATTTATTTTTTCATGGATTGGTTTGATAAATAAAAAATGATTTTTCTCTATGGTCAGACAATCACTTCTCTCTAATTATTATTAAATAAATTTTAAACTCTTTAATGGAAATATTCTCATTTTCTATCATTTAGCATTAGATCAGTGTGAAAAAGTATAAATATATGTGTCTCACCTCAAGTTGCAACTGTTAATAATTATAATAATGATGATGACAGATGTCTCATTTGTTAAATGCCTACTATGTGTCAGGATCTACAAGTGCTTTAAATACATTATCTTATTTAATCCTAACAGTTCCTCAACGAGGTTGTTATTATTTCCATTTTACAGCAAAAAGGCTATATCTTATGAAGGTCCTGCAGCTTGCCCAAGGTTATACAACTGGTGAAGAGCTAGTCTTTAAATACAGGAGACTGGACTCCAGAACCGATTTTGGAATGAAAGGTGAAAGCCCTCTCCTCCCCACTGTAGAGCGCCACTGCTTTTAGCAACTTGCTATCATCAAATCTTTCTGAATTAAACTTGGTTTTCATAGGAGTAACTTTCTTTTTACATTGGTTTTTCATTTGGGGGATACTTAATCAAATGGTACAATTACAACAAATCCATCTGTCAAGAAACACAAAAGACTTGGAAAGTGTACCCCTCAATTGGTGGGAGCAGAAATGTGCAGGTGTCCTAGAAACCAGCCTACTAGCTGGGAGCATCCAGCCTCCCGGAGACAGCAGATCATGCTTTCACAAGCGAGTGCAGCGTTAATTAACCAGGAGAGTCGATTAAGGGAAAGTTGGTAAGGAAAGCTTTATTGAATATAACTATTTTTAAAAAGCATATTATGCTTGCGGTTTTTCAACTGGCTTTTATCCCTTAATCATTCCTCTCCTGATGAACTCTCAGGTTTGTAACAGACACCTTTAGTTTTGTCTGCCCAGCACCCTCCTGTCTTCTGGTTATGGCAAATACCTTCTGATGGGAACTACTTCTTCACCTCATGCCAACCATGTTCCTTTATAAACCCTGCCTCTCTGTCCCAACTTGACTGGCTCCAAAATGAGCAACAGACTTGAGCTGAGCCCTCAGTTTTGAATCTGGTACCCGAGAAAATGTAGGCCAGTCCATGTCAGATGACGGAAGTATGAATTTGTAGGCTCTGGAGCTGCCAGCAGCCTGTCTGCAGGGAGAAGACCTGTTGCTGCTACTGCTGAATGGCAGCTTTTCCTAAGATTTGCCTGATCAATCTCTCTTTCAACTGTGTTCAATGCTCCACTGTTTCCACTTGCCTATGATAATTCAAGTTAGGTTTATGTCCGTTGTAACCAACAGAGTCCCAAATAGAAATGGTACCAAAAATGGAGAGTTGAAAGTGAACAAGTCTAAATGCAAAAAACGAATGATGAGACGAGGTGGGAGGAGAGGCCATAACAAATATCTCGTCCATGGTGAAAAATTCCCAATTGCTCTTACAACACAGTAAAACATCTGGTTTAACAAGTTTGAAGTTTTAGGAAACTGAGGAAAGTATCGGATTATTGCATAGCACTGTCTACTTCTTATATCATTTCATAGAGGGCAAGAAAGAGACGCTTCAGTGCAAGCTGGCCCATCTGGAGGCAGGTAAGAAACAGCAGAATTGGTGTATAACACCTTCAAGGGAGGACCCTTCTGTTTTTGGTCTTAATCTGAGTTCTTTTCAATGCAAAGGCTGGATTTTTTTTTGTTGCAAACCATAGTCTGTGGTTATTGGGGATGATGGGAAGCTGATAAATGGATAGGAGTCAAGGCCCTTAACAGCGGTGAAGGGAAGGCCTGGAACTCAGATGCAGACTGAGGGTAGGGGAACTTTCCAGGGCCCCAACCAAAGTTCTTAAATTGAGTCCCAGAAAGAGAAGCAGGGCTCTTAAACAGCTGTTGGAGGCACTGACTTCCAGTTAGAAACCTTGAGGGCTGAGTAGGTTTTAACGGCTGGACCCCTCAAGTTATTTGGAGTTGTCCCTTGGATTAAGATTCCATATTTTTAGAATGAGGGCATTGGATAAGATGATCTCTAAAGCGTCCTCTCAGTTTTAATGTTTTGTTTCTAGGTCATTAAATATAAAGTCTTATAATTTTCTTAAAACTACCGAGAACTCTCTTCATTCTAAGGATCGAACTTAAAAGCAAATGTGGGGGTGAAAGAAATTAAGCACTTGCTTGTGTGTCTTTGTGATTTCAGACTACAATTTCAGTTTTCTCACCTGTTAATGGGGATTCTGAATGCCTGTCTTCACAAGGCAGTGAAAAGGGAAAAGTGAAAGCCTTCCGACCTCTCTTAAGAGAAGGTGCTATGCAAATCCTAAACTGGACACAAAGCTTAGCTCCAAAATGACTTTTCCTTCCTTCCTTCCTTCCTTCCTTCCTTCCTTCCTTCCTTCCTTCCTTCCTTCCTTCCTTCCTTCCTTCCCTCCCTCCCTCCCTCTCCCCCTCTCCTTTTTGTTTGCCCTAGTGATGCCATTTGACTCCAATCACTGCTCCCTGCAATTTTCACACATCTGTAGAGAACATGTTTCCTAATGGATAAAGAACTAGCCTTCAAGGAAATGGCAGTGCTGGCTCCTCTCTGGTAGTTCTGATTTTCTCATTTAGCAACCTATTCCATCTACCAAGTATGGACTCCCTAGATCCTTGGCTTTATCTGTCTCAGAGGCCTTACCACAGCTAAACTTGTAAAATACTGACCCATCATGATAGATTACTTTCATCCACTCTTCCTGAGTGTGAAACAGCAACAAGACTCAAAAGAGATGACTTACTAATGGTGGCATTGTATGTATTCTGACTATGACAGTTAAAAAAAATGGGAATGTTGGTCATGCCAGGTGGCTGTAAAAATACACTCCCTATAGACTCTGCACACATGGTTCAAATTAGGGTTTGGACTAACTGGCACCTTCTCTGAGAAGCCTGTCTGCCCTTCCCAGGCGCAGACAGCGGCTCTTTCCTTTGTGCTCCCCCACAGCACTTTACAAGAATAACTACCTCACCATATAGAAATCGTTTGTTAAAATTTACATGTTTCTGGCTGGAAAAAAAACGTTTGGAGACAGGGGCTCTGACTTATTCATCTTTCTATTGTTTGTCTTGTACAAAGTGGGAATTCAATAAATTTTTGTAGAATGAATTAATAAATTGTGTGAATCACTATATTCTATTCTCCTCTTGAAGGGAAAATAATCTCAGAAGCCATGTAGTTTAGAGGGAAACCCTGACCTTGAACTAGACCATAGCTGGCAAAGACACATACTTGCGCATGATGTATGATACTCTTCGTGCTAACACTGAAATGTATAAAAGAATGCTCAGACAGAGCCTACACTGCCCCTTTAAAATTCAATATGCCACCTTAAAACAACATGAAATGAACCAGTTACCTCAGTGAACAAACAACTGATACACCCAGTTATGTAGCACTGCAGCTGCCTACTTTTTAACTGATTGTTTCTTTAAAAGAGACATTCTGTCCTGAGATGGTTCAGAGCTGAGCTGTGGTAAGTGGCTGTTAAGTTAAATCTCTGCATGATTTCGGACATGTGAGAGGCAGTATGGTGTAGTGGTTAAGATCGCAGACCTCAGAGCATTGCTCCTAACTCATAGGGCTGTTCTAAGGATATATTAATACATGTGAAGTGCTTAGAACAGTGTCTGGCACATAAGCACTATTAA
Organism: Rousettus aegyptiacus; assembly: GCF_014176215.1. Classification (NCBI taxonomy): domain Eukaryota; kingdom Metazoa; phylum Chordata; class Mammalia; order Chiroptera; family Pteropodidae; genus Rousettus; species Rousettus aegyptiacus. Next base: position 121,222,804 of record NW_023416307.1, on the reverse strand, counting down.
AAGTAAGCATCAGTTACTATTTTTGTATGTGGCCTGGCTAAAGTCTATCAAACAACTAGTAAAATAGCCATTATCCATTAAGTAAGGCTTGGTCTATGTTGGCACTCTCTTTTGCAATTCAATGGCTTCATTATTAACTGATGGCTATTGCCTTGATAAGAGGCCATTAGAACAGGCTTGGCAGGGTGACAAATTGTGCCTGCATTTTACTTTTTTTTCCTCAAAGCCAATTACTCTGGCTGTTATCAGGCAAGGAGAACTAGGTAGCCCATTACCTTCCTCTTTCCTTTGGAGCTACATTTCATGTTCAACTTTGGTTGAAGTTTCCTAAAATAATGACTTAAAAAAAAAATTGGCTCTTGCCCTTTTATTCTCATTCTAAAGGATTGCAGGCTTAATGATTTCTATGGTTTTGAATGTAATTATCTTAACTCTTTTTTTTTGGCATCAGGCAGAATGTATATAAGTATAAAAACATGTATTTGTCAGCATCTTGGTTCTAAATGTCAACAAGACCTGTGTCTGAGATGATACGTTATATTTTTATCACGTGTACCATAATCATCTTGGAATACAAGGCAAATCTCATGTAACATTCTAGAGAGATATCAAAAAAGGTTTTCTTTTTGTTGATATTTCACTGTAGTAATCATTGTCAAAATCTCATACCCACCCTCCCTACCCCAACATCATTGCTCCTAGACAAAAAGTGAAGCTGAAATCAGAGAAGGCAGAAGACAGACATATTATCTTGTTGAAACCCATTCTTTTTCATCCTCTATCCTAATTCATAGAATCAAAGAGCTCATTCTCTAATTTTATAGAGGGCACCAAGACCCAGAGTGGAGAAGTGACTAGCTTGAGGTCACACACCGAGCTGTAAGTGAAACTCAAATCTGACTTCCAGGCCCATAGAAAAGCCCGTATTCTTTCTAAAATACCAAGGTATCTCTTTAGACCACTGAAATAGAAAATAAAGTTTGCTTTCAGTAGTCAATTTAAATTAAAACTCTTAAAATGCATTGGTGTAGCAAAATGATGGGCTGTTTTGAAAACATCAAGGCAAAATCTCCATAAAAATCAAAATCTTCTGTGAAATATTTCTGTTGCAAAAATTCATTGAGGTATTTAATGTGTGTCATTCACTTAGAAATCATGGGCCAATTCCAAAACCAGAAAATCAAATCACTCATTCAACCAATGCAAACTTATGATTAATTACTATGTGCCAGGCAGTATGCTAGGTCCTGAGGATATGCTATCAAAGACACTGTCCTTGTCCTCAAGGAGCTCAGATATAGAGCAAATATTCAACACATGTGCTATCTATCCATATTCTCTTAGGTGTTTATGACAGACGCCATTAATTCATTATATGACTATCTTTCCTGCTAAGCCTGAAACAGTCCCTCAGCAGCCATGAGCAATGGATAAGAGGGATACAAGAACTGAAATTTATCTATCATCCTGGACTCTTACAGTCACTACATGCCTCATAAATGCTATGCAATTTCAAGTTCTTATTGTATGTACTAGAACCCTGATTCCTTCAATCAGAAGAGAAGAACTTAATTTCTTTCATTCATTTAGTGTTGATTAAACTCCTACACAAAGAACAGTTCTTCCAGGTACTGGGAGAACCCTTGATAATGTCTCATGAAAGACCAATTATGCCCCAATGAGACCCCAGTTCTTTCACTTGAAGTTTCCATTTCAGATTGGACAGCACAGCCCTCTCTCTTATCTGTCATCACCCACAGTTGCCATCTGCTGCTAGAGAATCAAACAGAGTTGCTGTGCCACTCACTTCAAAGCAGCTGCTTATCACATCCAGTGATGTCCCAACTGAGAAAAGAACCAGTTACCGACAATACTGCCTCATATAGTTCTTCCTGCCCATAAGAGTTTGGAAAATACTACTGCTGACTTTACCTTAAGGGGGACCCAAAGACAGCTGCAGGGTCTCCACTTCATAAGTCTGGCATCTTTCCTCTCATTTGTTTAAGCTGTTTCTTAGAGTTTGATCAAAGGAGAAAAAACAGGAAGACATCTTTTTCTTTTAATGGCTTTTCCTGTGTCTTTAAACATTTTAATTATTTGAGACAAATAAGTAAAGACTCTGTGAAGCCCCTCTTTGTAGAGGTGCCTTATGACCCCGGAGCTGACCTTTCTCAGCAGTGTGGAACAGTGCGTGTTGTTGCCCGGAAGGAGACATGTTGGAAGCTGCCCTGTCTTTGCACTTCAAAGAATATCTCCCTCAGAGGGTTCAGACCTGTGGGGTCCTGTACACCACTCACCTGCATTTGCAGATCAGTTTGCCTCCAATGCCTGGGCCTCAGAGACCAAATATGTTTAGAAAAGTACAGATACAGCACAAATGGCAAAAGGTGACATAACTTAGAAAAAGAATGTCCAAGTATCTACTTCTTTCTATTACATTTTCATGTCCAAATAATGATTGTGTTTTTTGTTAGGCAGACATGGTGGTAATTAATGGATGAAGCAGAAGGAGAAGAAGGGCTTTTTCTTGCCCTGAAAGGTTTAAATTTCCTAAGGAAGGTGAGATATAGTAGTGATAAGCTAAATAACCATGGGATTAAAATAAAATATATAATGCTGCCAAGAGAATGGTAAAAATCAGTTACCAAATGACCCAGCAACTTCACTCCTAGGCATATACCCGAAAGAACACAACTTGTTCATAGCAGTACTGTTCATAATCACCAAAAAGTAGAAACAACTCAAGTGGACATCAACTAATGAATGGATCCAAAAAATATGATCAAAAAATGGAATATTACTTTGCCTCAAAAAAGAATGAAGTTCTAATACATGCTACAACATGGATGAACCTTGCAAACATTATGCTAAATGGAAGAAGCCAGTCACAAAAGACCACTTATTGTAGTATTTCATTTATGTGAATCCGGAACATGCTAGTCAATAGAAACATAAAGTAGATTAGTCACTGCCTACATCTGAGGGTGCAATAGGATGGGGGTGATAGAAATGGGGGCTGACTGCTAAAAAGTACAGGGTTTCTTTTGGGGGTGATGAAAATATTCTAAACAGATCATGGTGATAGTTGCTACTGTGAATATATTTACAAAACATTGAATTGTACACTTAGAAAGGGCAAATTGTAGGACAAATGAATTATATCTCAATAAAACTGTTATAAGAAAACCTTGATGCTGTCTTAAAGGCTTAAAGAAGGGATAAAGAATTTCTGGCTTGGACGATTTAAAAGAGCATCACAAGAACAGCTTAGGTATTTGAGTCAAGTTTTGAGGATAAATCATTAACTGGCATGTGGGGGAGATGGATAGGGAGCCAGTGTGAGTCAAAAGACAAAGATGTTCTGTGACTGTGAATAAAACAGACTGGTTACAAAGGGAGCCATCAGTGAGGACCTAAGGAGAGAAGGCTGAAAATAGAGTATGGCCAGCTTGGGCTCAATCTGAGGGGCTACAGACGGCCCCTGTGAGGGCAGAATCCGTTCAGCCTTCCAAGTGTTGGTGGTTTCCAGGCCAACAAGGAACAAGTTGATAGACTTTTAGTCAGCCTCTCTCACAACTGTTAGGAGAAATGGTGTTCTTGAGGGAAGGAATTGTGGGGAAACTTTCATACCTCTTCAAAATGAATATGTAGGAGATCTGTATATGCTTCAGACACCCAACTCTGAAGGAGGGGAGATGGCAAAGAGTTGGGTGTGGGACACAAAAGAGCAGAAGAAGAGCACTTGAATGTCCAGGAGCCATCTTCCAGAAACTGATCACTGTGCACAATGCTTTTTCAGAATCATCACCATTATAGTTTAGAACGTGTGAGTCTTATGAGTAAAGAGAAGAAAACGAGTTCAGTGAGAAATTTTAGGACTTTACTATTCGAGTGACGTTCCACTTAAAATCAATGACTTATTTCCCGAAAAGATTCCAAGAATCAAAAAGGCATTCTGAGGATCTTCAGTTTCCAGGCTCAGTAAATTGTAGTTCCTCTTGTGTTAAACTTAACTCAAGTTCCTCTTGTGTTAAGCACACCTCACTTGGAATAACGTATGGCTCTATACAGCAATTTTTTTCGTTAAACTACTTCATTAAAATTAATATGTAAATAATTATACATGAGAGAAATAAAGCTGACCTTTGATAAATCAGTCTTTTCAGTAAGTGAGACTACCATTCTGTATGCTATATTCTATTGTTTTGATCATTTCTAAACAAACAACTGAGAAAATACAGCTTCTTGGAGGCTGCGTCTTTCGCATATTATATTCTCTACAGTGCTACTGTCCTATAGAACTTTCTGCAATGATGGAAATGCTCTATATCTATACTGTCTAATATGGTAGCCACCCACCACTTGTGGCTATTAAGCATTTGAAATGTGGATGGTGTAACTTAGGAACCGAAGTTTTTATTTTATTTTTCTCTAATTTAAATTTAAATTTATAGAGCAATATGTGGCCAGTGGGTGCTATATTAAGTAGTGCAGCCCTATAGGAACCAGATAGTACAGGTGTACCTTGGAGATATATTGTGTTTGGTTCCAGACCACTGCAATAAAGCGAATATCACAATAAAGCAAGTTGTAATCTTTTTGCTGGTAGAGGCTCTTGCCTTCAATTTGTGAAAAAAAAAAAAAATGCAATATCTGTGAAGCGCAATAAAGTGAGGTATGCCTAGACCTTTTCCCTCTTAAGTGTTCAATAAACATCTGTTAAACTGAATGAGAATTTATGTAATAAATCCAGACCAAGCTTCTGCTAAATGCCAGGTGCTCTGCTAGATGGGTATGAGTGAAACACTGCCTCTGAATGAGTCAGAACTCCTGGTGCAAGGGACAGAAAACTCAACCCTGATGTACTCGAGCCAAAATGGAACCTGTTGGCTCACATGCCTAAAAAGACCAGGATAATGGTGCCTTCAGGGCAGCTTGGCTCAGGACTTAGAGGCTAACACCACCACCATTCTTGTCCTCTCTCAGCTCATCTAGACTTGGCTCTCTTCCATGTGTGGTCTCCATGCTCGAACTGGCTCTTCACTCACATCACTAGAAGGCTGCCCCAACCCAGACTTCATGTTGGCAAAGCTCCAAGCCCTGACCCAGGTCTCCTAGCCAAAGACTCATTGGATCTCACTAGTTATAACTGGGTCATATGCCCATTTCTTAACCAATCATTATGGCCAGGGAAATATGATATGTAGACTATCTTGGGCCTCGGTTACATGCTCAAACCCTGAGCCAAATGTGGAGCCAGCTCCGCCAGAAAAGCACATGGGATGAGAATGAGGTCCCGGATGGTTTCTCAGAGTAAAATCGTGGTACTCATTAGGGAAGAGAAAATTTTGCTAGGCAGCAAAAACAAAGATATCCATTTTAGTCTCTATCTTAGAGAGCTCAGTTTCTCTCCAGGGAAATTGTAAATAAAAATGCTGCTCAGATCTGCTGGCCACATAGTAAAGAAAATACTATATAAAAGGAAAAGCTCATTTGGCAAGATCGAGGTAGAAATGACAGCAACATTTATTTACACAGAATTTCCTCTGAGGTTGTCTACTTTTTCATAGATAATTCTCATAAAACTTTTGTGAGGAAGGTTACATCTGTGAAATCTAGAAACCTTTAGGATGGAACAGCCAGCTGACCAGGGCTTGTTGTCTGCAGCCTTCTTTGCTTGCCTCAATTTTGGACTCCAGATATCTCCTTCTTTGGCCTCCCACCCCCTTAACCAAGTAAACTGAGGGTGTGCTCAGACCTTAGAAGTCCTGACATGTGTGGAGGCAGGCAGAGCAGCCGCAACATAGCCCACCCAGGGAAGGGACACACAATTGCCAATTCACACAATGCAATGTGAATTGTCTATTTTCATGAGGGCTACTCCAAGAGAGATTATTTGTGGGCAGGATGACTCATGAGGGAGCCAAATGAATTCACCCCACATAGAAGACAAAGAGCTTGGAACATCACTGAAATGAGAAAAATTAGCCAAAACAGCTGCAGCACTTTAGGGTTTTTTAAATAGCCTCCTTCTGCCTACATCTCCACCCTTTTCTAGCTGTTCTCTCTCACTCATTAAATACTGAGGTTTAGCTTTTGTTGGCTCAAATGGCCAGCCAAGACTGGGAAATATTCTTTTTAACAAGCATATCTTTTATCCAAGTTTTTTGGTATTATTTTTTATGAAGATGATTCTAGATTACTCTGAGAATTACTCTGCAACTTCTTGGCTTCTTTCTAGATGGGAAAAAAATTAATAAAGCTTATGGACAAGACTTTCCAGACTTCAAGGACGTTTAGTGCTCAGGACACATACAAGAAGGCCCATGATTCCGTCTGTTCTCCGCCCCTAGGAATCCAGAGAACTCTCAGCCCTGCCAACATCAAAACGGCCACTTTTCCTTTTACTGTACAAGGAATCTTCCAATTTCAGTGTGGCTCTCTTATGGTATAGTGGACAGAGCTGTAGATGCACCATGCTTGGTAAGAAAGGGTTATTCGCTTCTACTATCCCTTCTGGATTTTAACATAGCGTTTGGTTTAGCAGCAAGTTGGCCTGTTCCTCACTGGACTGGCACTGTTTGCAGGAGCTCAGGAGACCAAGCACTTCCAGCAGACAAGAACTGGTTCTCTCTTGGGTTGGCAATTGGCACACAGTAGGTGCTTAGTACATATTGATGAACTGTAGAATACTGTTGGTAACTTGAAGTATTACTGTGCATAAAAAATACTAAAGAGGATGGGTTTGAACACTAATTTGTGTTCTGGAAATGTGTTTATCTCTTCTACCTTATTCTGTAAATCTCAGTCCCCAATTCTAACAAATTCTCAATCCCTAAAGTGATTCAACTTTGAAAATGGTCTTTATAACAGATCCTAAACCTATGTAAATGAGCTAGTTAACTTGTTCCCCATTCCTCAAGGGGCTAACTCCAAAGGACTCCAGATCAGATTAGCATAGATGAATTGCTTTTCAGAATGCCCATAGTCCTTTCCCTACCATATCCTTTGCTTGCTGTCTAGTGGGCTTTTTTATGAGTTTCACCTTCTCTATTCTAAAAATAAATTTATTGATATAATCACAGACTATAGAATTCACTCATTTAAGGTGTGCATTTCAGTGGTTTTTAGTATATTCGGAGTTGTACAACTATCAGCACTAATTCCAGAATATTTTCATCATCCCCCAAAGAAATACCATTAGCAGTCACTCCCTATTTTCCTCTAACTCTCGAGACTCCTACTCCCACCACCCCCATCCCTAGCCCCTGAAACCACTAATGTACTTTATGTCTCTATAGATTTGCCTATTCTAGATATTTCATATAAATGGAATCTCATTCATTAAAAACAGACATTTATTGTATTTTCTGTATATGCCAGTTCTCAAGTCAGGTGTTGGAATCATAGACGTGAGTCAAATCCAGTGCCTGCCTTCCGGGTACTCACGGTCCAACAATAAATATTTGCTAAGTGCAGAACTCCCAGGGTTTTCCTTGGACAGAGCAGCCACATTCATATTCGCTGGCAGAGGTCCTTTGTACCGATGGGACAGTGAGGCCAAGAGGCCCATCATTTCCCTTTGGGTTCAGTTCTACTGGGAAGATGCTACCCAGTGCTCTGTCTCATGGACTGATCAGGCCCACAAATGTCTCTTTTACTCCTATTTGATCAAGCACCTCCACCTGCCCTGCCTTTTTCAAAAGACACCCTCCTTGATAAAGACTCAGAAGTCTGGGTTTGTTTTTAAATGTAGACAATTTATCTTTTCCCATTAAGATAAAAGGAATACTAAGTACATACCAGGGAGCTGTACTGAGGTCTCTGCATACCTTGAATAAAAGGTTAGCTATCAGGAATGGAATTAGTAAGAACTGACATGCCCTGGGGAACATCAGCCATGTGTGGAAGTTAGCCATTTGAAGAGACTGTAGAAAAGCAGTTGAGACTGGGAATTTCCAGCTTCGAAATGACAAAGAAGTGATCTAAGGAGATATATTTTAACTATGAAAGCTAAAATTTAAAAGATTTTAAATTTAAAAGAAATTCTAAAAGATTGTTCATAGATAGTAGCAGGGCCTACATGGAGTCTGAAAAGAGGGAGCACAGAATTTGTACAAGAATTTGTTGATGTCTCTGCTGCTCTCCAGAAATTAGCAAGATGATCTCACTGGAAAGCAGTTCCCTTCAGTATTGGAGGTATCACAGATCTATGAGGCGATCATGAAATATGATTACCAACTATCTCCCCATGTACATATAGGGAGTGACAGACAACGACAAATTAAATGGCCTAGTCAGTACAACAATCTCCTATGATTTGGGTTGTTAGGAGTTAGTCCCTGAGAGTCTATATACTGAGTTTCTGACCTGAAGAGGTAGGATCCATGGACCATGATGATCATCCAAAGCACAAATGTGGAGAATAGAGGTTTGGTGAATGTGAAAACCATGGCCAAACATATGAAGGTTTGTCGTTCAGAAGAGGAATTCAACTAGCCATAGAGGGACATTACAAAGTAGTTAAAAAAGTTAAAAACACAGTCTCTGCAGCCAACTACTTGGTGCTGACACTTATTAGCCATGTGACCTTGAGCAACTTACTTAGCCTCCATGTACCTCAATTTCCTTATCTGTGAAATAAAGTGGTTGTGAAGATTAAATAAAAGATTAGTATGACATCTGGTATATAGCAAGCTCTCAGAGGTTAATCACACCATCATTGCTCAAAGGCACCCTATGAGATAGAGAGCACCCCCACCTCAGAATTCAAGTCGGAGGAGTGTCAATTGAGGGCCAAATAAAAACCTGATGCTGTTAATTTACTTCAACTCCAGAACTTCCAACTAGTTCCCATGTCCCTAAACTCTTACATACAATTCAAAACAAAATGTTGTCTCAGTAGCTGATGTGTTTTTCTTAAAAAACCTTTTTTTAGCCATTCAATCAACATATACTTTTCTGAGTCCTTATGTGCAAAGTACCTGTTAGTTAAATGAGAATACAAAGGGGGAAAGGTGGTCCTTGCCCTTAGGAAGCTGAACATTGAATTGAGAAGGTTAGAAAACCATATAGTTAGTGATACTTTCATATTTGTGTTAAATTTAAACCAACCATCCATTTCGTACTTCACTTTTTACTAAGGTCATAATCAAGATAACGGTCAGGGAAATGACTATACCTAGAAGCACTGTATTCTATGGAACATGGGAAGTTTGTTGGTATACTAAACTAAAATCAATCGTATTCTCTATCCCTCCCTCTCTCAATCTCGATCTCTCCTTTCCATTTCCTTCAAGGTATAACAAAGTAGCATGATGTTTCTGGGACCTTTCAGTCTCAAATTCTCAGGCTCATGGGTCGGCTAGCTCATGGCAGTAGTTGGTGAATGCAGACAAGCAGCTCCCACGTCGCAAGTTCACACAGGACAACTTTACAGTACACTGAAGGTCACTCATTATTTATTTGTAACTAATGCTTTAATGCGTCTCTTCCTCTCATCTGTAATTTTAATGGGGGAAGGAAAGTGGGCTTTCTTAATCATGTGGCACAAGCCAGCTCTCACTCATTGACTGAGGCAGGTTTTGTCCTAGGCTAGTAGCATTAGCATCTGTTAGAAAAACCACTGATCTGTTTTCTCTTAAGTCGCCTCTCAGTGGTGTTTTCTTTTTGTAACATTCTAACCACAGTTCCTGCTTCTTTTAGTTGCCATGGGATATGGTTGCTACATTTTAAAGTATTACTCTCCTGTAAAATGTCAGGTAGGGAAAAGAGCCTCCTACCCCTATCCAGGGTCTGCCTTGCATTTTGTGGATAAACATCCAGACCAGGGAATACCAGGAGGCTCCATTCATGTTGAAACAGTCGCCAGTTTACTGATTGCTCTGTTGCCTCAAGAAATTCATAGCACCTTCGGGCAAGGGAACAACAGTGTGGTGTTTATTGAAATCTACATCTGGTAGCAATTTGTTCAACAGCAACCAGCTTTCCCCCTCTCCTTTTCTTCAAATAATCCACAGAGGCTCATAATACCCCACAATTGTTCATTTGTGCAAAGCCTTTATTGTGTAGTTTATGTTCCTAATTACAGATAGCATAGCAAGTAATTTTTTAGCCTGCAGAGGAGACTAAAGGCACATGTCCTAAGGCAGTGACACTGTTATTGACCATCACCATCTGGGCTGAAAGATGAAGCCTCACACTGGCCTCCTGTCCGTAGCTCCCCAGTGCATACTTGGGCAGCAAAGGCAGCCAGAACACTCTCCTTCCCCACCCTAAGAGGTGTGGCCTCATGATGGTGTGTGGGAGCTTAAAAGAAGGAATAGCCTAGTCTTAATGAGAATGAGACATTTGTGTCCTGTGAAGAAAGGGAGAAGCCCTGTGCTCTAATTTTGGAGAAAACTCTCTTCTTTCAGGGTAGTGGTGAGGGAGACTGAGCAGCTAGTTTGCTAAAGGATTCAATGAATATAAAGTTTTCTTATGGTATTTGTGGTTAGGTGAGAAGATGGGGTAAATTCAGAAAGTAGAGTAAGTCAAGCTTGGGGGCAGATCTGGGAACTAGAATTTCAAGATTTGCACTAAAGTCCTTAGTTTGAAATTGTGCATAGAAAAGAACTTTAGGAGGAACAAACACAAGAGTAGAATTAAGATTAGACCGGATTTAGAATGGGCTTCTCCATACATGCCCAGCACCCCACCACCCATATCAGCCCCTCCTCCTTTGAGGGGGACTGTGCCCCTCTCAACCCAACCTCAGGGTTCTGAAGGAGGCTGCTAATCACCTCACCCTGTCTGTGGCCCAAGCTAGCCAATCACAACAGCCCATCCCTGTCTACTATAAGTGATCCAGAGAAGGCATGTGACTCAGGCCTGGTCAATCACAGTCTGTGCCAGGGGTTTTCCTTTTGGAGCCAGTGGGGAAGATGCTCTTAAAGGAAGAATGAGATTTTGGAACTGGCTGAGGCCATGTATTTTGCTATGTGTGAGTATGTGGGTGGGGGGCCTAGTTACAAATTTCTTATTTATGTTAAAGCCAGTTTGAAATTTGGGTTTTTGCTATCACGACCAGGGTGTAGATGGCTACAAATGGCTTTTCATTGAAAATGATTGCTATGATGATCAACTGAATAAATGCAAGTAAACACACTCTGAAAAATACAAATGCCACACAAGTGTCAGGTACTGATCACTTGAGTGGCAGGTGGGTATTAGAAAACATTGCTGACCCAATGTCAGAAGAGTAGTTTTTAAAAAACTTTTCTTTATGGAGACTTTTAAAGATATACAGAGGCAGACGAATGTTACATAATGCCCTCTCACAGTACCCCCCCCCCCGGTCCCAATAAGCACCGACCATGGCCCAGTCCAGGAGAGCAGTGGTTCTGGCCAACTCTTCCTGGAGCACAGCTGATTCACCTGAAGTGTGCCCTGGTCCCAGGCCTGAGCACCCCTTCTCTGACTGGAATTGCAAGGAATTGCAAGTAGGATTTTTGGCAATGGGATAGAATCTTATAGTTGGAAGTTGAATGTCAGGAATTCATAAATTCAGCATTCTTGGGCTTGTGCTGGACTGAGACATCATGACCTGCCATGTGCCTCATTTTTTCTAAGGCTCACTTAAAATTTCTTAATATTGTCATTGGATGTGTGTTTTGTCCTGACAGCTGTTAAGGAAAGAAAACCCTATTAGTGCTGAAAGTATATCAGCTACAGGAAAATATTTTTAATGTTGACACCATGTTTCTTCTGTGGACTAAATTAAGGTGTTTCCTCATTTTTATAACTCATTTACAAAAATAGAAAATAGCTGTCTGGCACACTTAATTTAGGGTACACAAAAGGGAGAAGATAAAAACCATAGAATCTAGGTGTTAAGGACTTATTCTATCATTATTATAGACTATAAGGTTGGAAAAATATAGAGGTTCTAATCCAATTGAATCAAACTTTCTGGTGGAGATGTGTTCTAAACATCAGTACTTAAAAAAAAAAAATCCCATATAATTCTAATAGGCAGCCAGGTTGAGAACCACTGTTCTAAACCAGTCACTATCTGTACTTAGTAAATGAAGACATTGAGGACCAGAGGTATAGGACTCTCACCAAGTTTAACAGCTCATCTGAGATTAGAACACAGATCTTTGGTTTCCATCATATTTTTCAAGTGAATAACTTATGCTATTGTGTTTTCTCCTAGCAGGAGCTATGTAAGTGGAACATACAAAAATTTTTTAGAGTTGAATTAGAAAAACCACCAGGAAAGAGGAATCTAAATAATAAACATAAGCTGTCTAACCTCATTGATAATCAGGAAAATGCATGTTAAAAGCATAATGAGATATTGTTATACACCCAATGCATTAGCAAAAAAACCCTTAAATGTGATAGTAACCAAGATTTTGGCTAGGATAACATAGCCACAGAAACCCCAATGTACTACTAGTAACCACTTACATTGGTACAGTTGCTTGGGAAAGCAGTTTGTCATGATCTAATAATGTTAAAATGTTACATTTTCTATGACCCAACAATTCTGGTATTAGGTATATAATGTAGAGCCTGTATTCTCAATGGGGGCAATATGACCCCCACAATGGAGCAAATATTGTTTTTTGGTGGGTAAATAAATCTTGGATATTACAATGACTTGTGGCCTTCCAAAGATCAATCCTATCTGATAAAATCTTACTCTTTGGGCTTAATTTAATTTGAATTTTAAAAAGTAACTTCTCTCCCTAGGAAAAGTGATAATGGAAAAAGATTGAAAAACACTGACCTACAGAAATGTTGCACATATACCCCAGGAGAGATATACAAGAATGCTCTAATCTGCATTCTTCATTATAGTCTAAAACTAGGCTATAAATATCCACCTACAGTAGAATGAATAAACTGCAATATGCCTAAGCTTGGAATACTATACAGCAATGAAAAGGAACAAATGTCAGCCACACACAACAATATGGGTAACTTTTATAATATTGAGCAAAAGAAGCAAGACACAAAAGATTACATAAGGTAGAGATCCATTTATAAAAGTTCGAAGTCAGGCAAACTGAATTATATTTTTTAGGGATCCATATGCCAGACTAAAACTGTAAAGAAAAGCAAGAAAATAACTATCCGAAGAGTTGGTAGGGCAGTTACCTCTAGGGCTATGATTGAGGAACCAAATATGAGAAGAGTGAATAGCAATGTTATATTTTTTGACCTGGGTGTTTATATGATAATTATTCTTAATAATTAAATGATAATTGTACATATTGTTTTATGTTTTCTTCTGCATATGCATATGTAATAGCTCATTTGGAAACAATAAGATGTTTAAAAAGCAGGATGGTTATTTTCTTGATCTTTCCCACATTCATTTTCCTAAAGCATTGCTTGCAATAAGCTATTCCTCTTCTTATAAGTAATGATACAACCTGCTCCAAATGTGCATAGTGCTTTCAGACTTTCATTTACAGAATCTCATCTGCACCTCAGCCTCAGTAGGAGGCAGTGAGTGAGAAACCATTTCTCAAAGGAGGTAATTGAGTTAGGAAGACCAGCAGGAATACCAGGCAGGTCTCACGGGGAAGGAAACAGAGCTTGACCAGCAGAAAGATCAGCTTATCAAAGTCTGGAGGTGGGAGAGGACAGAGCAGCAGAAGTATGCACAGCTGAACTGAACACGTGTGGACACACGAGAGAAAAAGCCATGCTCGGCTGTCCTTTTGAAAACCATGATTTAACCAAGAAGTTCCAATTGTTTCATATTAGGAAGTTTTACCCAGATTTGAAAGTTAATGTGTATTCTTACACCTTGACTGGGATCAAATAGTTTTTTTTTTTTTTAGGTTCTTCTACCACGAAATCACCTGTTGCTAATTTCTTTGATTCTCAAATACTATCCATTTAATATGAATTAATATGAATTAATATTTTAATGGTAAATTAATATTTTAATGGTAAATGATTGTTAAAAGTTTAATTCAATGATTGTTTAAAGTTTATGTTCAAAGGCCTACGATATATCAGGAAAAAATTTTATTTTAAAAAAAGCTATGCCAGTTTTCCATTTGGCTCATTTGTATTTAGCTACAAGAACTAATGTTTGTATTATACTTCTAAAGATTTCAAAGCACATTATAACGCCAGCACTGTGGTGTCAGGTATCATCCCATTTTACAGATCAAGCCCAGGTAAGAGGAAGTGATACAACTGGTGGCAGGACCAGGAGCAAATCCCTACTCCTCAGAACCCAAATCCTGTGCCTCTTCCATGAGCATACTGTTTTTAGGTCCATGCTGCTAAGGGTTAAGTGGAGCTAGGCTTAATATTACTTCAACCTAGCTTTCACGGTATTGAAGGATAAAGTTTTATTTCCAGAAGCCATTGTTGAAAGAAACAAAGGAAGAAGAGAACAAAATATAAATAAACCCATCAGTATTTAGGTATAGAAATTCAAAATAGTTATCTCTGAAGAGTCGATACTGAATTGGTGCTTTAAAATCGATTCAATGATGAGCTTTAAGTTAGACAAAGAATAACATGTTATACATATCTATATGAAAATAAAATATTTTTAAAAATCTTTTTAGAAGCCAAGTTTCTTTCCTTTAATACAATGCTAAGCAGAATTAGGTATGGCCTTTCCCAAGGAAGATTAAGATAAACATGAAGGCCTTCATTTAGTAGCAAAATTAAAAGTAAACCAATCCACAGCAATATACTATATTTATAATAAGAAACTTAATGATTGTGCTCCCCAGCAATAAGATATAAATATTTCTAGTTTAGCACTGAATTTTTTTTCACTAGATAGCTGAATAAAAGCAAGTAGGGGCAAGCTCTCAATTTCCCTTTACAATTTAGAGAAAAGTAAAGGCCAGAAAGAAGTTGCTTCCTATTTGCCCTGTCTCCCATTCTTAATCTAAAGATGAAATCATGAATGTGTAAAAACCTAATTCTCACAGATTTTATTAGAAACCAGTCTATTCTTAAAGGCAGTAAGAGCAAGAATGCACAGTGATATTGGCTAACCAGGCCCCGGGACGGTACAGTGAAAAAAATCATGCTATCTAAGAATGCAATTATAAGGAAACAGACAAAAAGCAAACTGCATTTTGAAATTGCTTAATCTAATCAAACTGTTCAAAACTCTCTATAAAGCAGAATATCTCCATATCACTTTGCATACATTTTCCTTTCTACTTCCAAGTTTATGAAGTGTACTGTAATCCTCAAGATGTAGATAAAACACTGAGCACCACTAAATTTAACAACATTCAGTCAACTTCGCAAATATCAATTCATTTCTCTGAGCCTTGACTGCCTCATCTGGTAAATGGAGGAATAAGGAAGGTTGGTGTGGGCATCAAAAGGCTAGGTACAAAAGTTCTGTGGAAATTGCAGATAATGTAATCAATATTGGTTGATGTACCTCTCCTGGTACTTTTTGTCAGAGATCTCGGGTGTTCCCATGCCACAGGCCATTTTGGAATGCCTTCTATCATTCTCCTCTCCAACACCTGGAGCTTCAACCTTTAAGGCCCAGCTCAAAATCCAACTCTCTACATCTGATGCTCCTGAAATCCTGCAGGACTTACTGTACCAAGTGTTTGGCTCTATGTGCACATCCACAGTCTGCTGTCTGAGTTACTTTTCTGTCCTACCCCTATGTCAGTCTCCTGATGGCCTGCTTATACTGCTTTGAATCCCTACACCACCATGAACCTGGCAAAGGTCTCAATAAGTATTGTTGACTGATAGAAGCCATGATTAAACATGAGCAATATTTAATTTTAAAAAATACACACCTTAGAATATTTCATATTCCCTTCCCTCCCTACTCTCCCATAGCTAATTGAGAAGCAAGATGGATCAACACTAAGATTTCAGAACCAAGAAATCAATTTAATTTTACAGTATCAAAACATGGAAATCCCCCAAGTTCAACACATGGCAGCTGTTATGTTTGCAAGTGAGAAGGGTCAGCTGTAAAAATACAACCTCTAGAATAATGGTCACATGGCAAACTGCAAGAATACCTCCCCAGGACCCTCCACTGATGCAGTCAGGAAGTCATGGCTGTTGACTCTCTGCTTCCAAGTCTCTGCTTCCTCACAGACTACATTTTGAAAAACCACTCCTACCCAACAAAATGCACTACTTTATCTAATTGTTTTTATAATTCAACGGCACCCATAACTGCCAATCAGAGCTTCTGACTGGGCTGAGCTAACTGGTATTCCACTCCACTCTGAGACAACAGAATTAGGAAAAAAAATTAAAAGACAATAAATTGATGGTTTAGTGAGTCACTCTAATCTCCTGCCATAAATATTTTATTTCTGTCAGGCTCTTCAAAATATCGAAAATAGCCTTCACAGTACCATTCCTGACTCCTCAAAAGCATCAGCCACTGGGGACCCCTAGGGAAGGGTAGGCAAGAACCATTGCTCAGGGTTGGTTGGCTATGACAGCTGCCATAATCAGACCAGGAATGCCCAGCTGATACCCTGGAGATAAACTCACCTGAAAGAGGCCTGCCTGGAATAGCAGGACCTTGGAGGTACTCTGCCTAATAGGATAACTGAGTTTTCTCCTTCTAGAGATGAAGGTATCAACGGCTTAACAAATATGCTCAAGTTTATATACCAAATGACTGATGCTTGTTTATTATTAAAAAAAAAAAAGCTTTGTAAATATAAAGTTACACACAAGGAAAAAGCAAACAATGGTTTAAAGGTGTCTTTAAAATCTTGTGGACTACTGGGAAAATCAGAATATGTATTGGATTTTAGGTGGTATTATGGAAAAATTATTATTATGTGATGACGACGGTATTCTGTTTACATAGAAGAATGTCTGTATTCTTAGCAGTTTTATGCCAAACATTTCGGGTTGAGGTCTTTGTATATGGAACTTACATCAGTGGTTCAGGAAAAGAGAAAATACATGTATATGGGATGTGTTGTGTGTGCATGTGTGTACAAACATGAGACAGAGAGAATGTGTGTGTGGTGAGAGAGCAAGAGAGATATTAGGTGTGACAAAATGTTAATTATTCAATTCAGATGGAAGGTATACGAGATATTCATTGTACTTTTCTTTAAATTTTTCTATATGTTCGAGAATTTTCAAATAAAGAGCCTTGGAAAAAAATAAAATCCTGTGGTAAAGAAGGAAATTTTTAAAATTTAGATCCGGGCTTGGGGTTAGATCTTCCAAACAACTGCTTCAGCTTACAACGATAGATAGCAAAGCACTCTCATCTTCCCCTAACCACTCCATCAAATGTCTCATGGCTACAGATGACATTTTGACTTTTTCTCACCTCCCAGAAAACCACTCAAGGGAGGCATTTGGCGGGAGGGTTCCTTCCATACTTCCTTCCTCCTTTGGCCCCTCTCCCAATCTTTACTGCCCATTCATAATACAAAAAAAAAGTTAAATGAGGTGAGCAGAGACTAAGGCTTTGAAAACTGAGGCACAATTAAAAATGGAAGAAATCATTACCACATCTACTCGAAGTTCATTCCTACAAACAAGTCAACACGCTCTGACAGCCTGTCACAGACTGAAAATCAACACTGCCCTCAGGGAGCCAGAGAGACAAGGAAAGGAGGAAGCACAGACAGTCCCAACTTTGCGTATCAGGGCCACATGTTTTTTTTCTAAAATAGCTTTATTGAGATATAATTCACATACCATACAATCACCTATTTAAAGTATGTAATTCAATGGTTGTGCAACCATTACAACCTAAGAACATTTCATCACCAAAAAAGAAACCCTTACCCATAAGCAGTCACTCCTCGTTTCCCTCAAGCTCCCATCCCCACTCACAACCCACTCATTAAATCTACTTTCTGACTATGGATTTTAAAATTCTGGACATTTCTTATAAATGAAATCCTATAATATGTGGCCTTTTGTGACTGGCTTCATTCACTCAGCAGGGTTTATCCATGTTGTAGCATGTATCAGTGGCTCTATCCTTTTCAGTGCCAAATAATATTCCACTATTTTCCAATGCAACAGCCATATTTTATTGATCCATTCACAAGATGATGGACCTCTGGGTTGTCCCTAGTTTTGGGCTATTATTAATAAACAATGCTGTTAGGAATATTGATATGCAAGTTTTTGTATGCACATGCTTTCATTTCTCTTGGTTATACATCTAGGAGAGTTGCTGAGACATATGGTAACTGTGTTTAACTTTTTAATGAACAGCCAGACTGTTTTGCAACATGGCTGCACCATTTTACAGTCCCACCAAGAGTGTGAGGGTTCCAATTTCTCCACGTTCTCATCAACACTTATTGTCTCTCTTCTTGATTGCAGCCATCTTAGCAGGTATAAAGTGGTATCTCATAGTGGTTTTGATTGGCATTTCCCTGGCAGCTAATGATGTTGAACATCTTTTCATGTATTTATTGGACATTTTTATGACTTTTGGAGAAATGTCTATTCAAATCTCGTGCCCATTTTTAAAGAAACTCCTTGGATATCATACATTCAACATTCTAAGGATGGTACCATTACTTAAAATAAGTGGGCTTTGAGTGTCAAGTCTGGAGAATGTCAGTTATTAGGCTGCCCTACTCAATTTTGGATTTACAGACACTACTACACACATCAACCAATACGAAGTATGAGAAATATTCTTTTAAGGGTCAAAGTAGAACTAAATCTCAAAAGAATGTGACCAAAAACGTTTCTAGCAGTAGTAGCCGCATATGTTAGACACCAGAAAATATTTATAAAATGTACAAAAAGTAATTACTCTGATACATTTTAAAACATTTTTACTCCTTGGTTATACTGAGTCTATTTGAATAAAAATCACTGAATTATTAGAGCTAAAAAGGATTTCCCTATGGTTCAATCCCCTTATTGTAAGTGGGGAAACTGATGCACAAACTGTTACTCATCCAAGTACTCCCGAAAACACTAGCAGAATGAGAACGAAAACTTAAGGAGGAAGCAGTCACCATGTTCTATTTCTCAATATTAGCTGTTTTAACTCTGCTTTTAGAATTTATAATTCTTCCCTTCTCTAAGTGACTTATACCTTCCAAGATGCCTCTTCTGCCTGGACATCATTGTCTAGTCTATTCTCCAATTGGATCCTTCCTTAATACCAACTTATCTAAACATCTCAAATCCATGCAGATAATTCTGACAACAAATAAAAGGGACTCATTTTATAAAGTGAGTTCTGAAGTGGTACAGCTAAGACATTTCAAAAACTAGTCTCCAGTTTCCAATCCAAGAATTAAATGGCTTTCTGCCTGCTGTTTCTGCCTTTTCCCTCTTACTTGGGAGAGAAGGCCAAAACTATGTCTTGAGGGATTGGTTCATAAGGAAAAATCAAGGCAGGATGTCGTCTTAGGATGGGCTAGTGCAGGTTGGACATAGGCTAGCAGAAGACTCTGGGAAAAGAGAACTGGATTTATGAGCAAGCTAGGTCAGTCCCCTGAGCAATTCCTCTCCACTGGAAATAGTTCTAAGTGCTGACATGGGGTTTCCCACAGCTTCCACTGGCCTCCAAAGGCTATTTGTCATCGGAGGCTCTTGATGAAGCTGTACATAAATATCTGACTGTTGTTAAATACAAAGCAAAACAAAACAAATATTCCACAGGAACCAAATCAAAACCAGCTGTGAGTGGGAGAGGCCAACGACTCAGTGTAAGTGCAAAAGGCCCAGGAGAAACATTTGTTAATTGCGTTATTTACTTTGCTAAATAGTAAATGGTCATGCCAATGAAGTTGTATCACATGATTATAATGTTTTTCTTATGACTTTCCTGCTAGAGAGAAATGGACATTTTATTTTCTAGAATTCTGAATTCTGTAGTAGATGAGTCAGAATCTGAGTTTTAATTCAGAATTAACCCATCGACTCAGCCCTGTTCATCTCTGCCAGCCTTTTTGTAATTTTATATCCTATATTCAAATTGGCACTAAACTTTCTTTTTATATAAATGATCATTTGTTAATCCCCGGTGCTGCAGAAAGAGTTCTGTTGAGCAAAAAACCTGAGGTAAATGCAATTATATTAAAGGAGTGCTGCAACTGTAATCCTGAAAACAAAACTGTATGATTAATCGAATATTGATAATACAGTCAAGGGAAGAAAACAGCTTAAAATTAATCCTGGAATCATGGAATTTGCAAACTGTCAAGAATGAGAATGAAGTATTTCAGAAAAGTTGGGTTATGGCATTTTGGAATTTGACTTTCTCAAGGATATACCAATATAGCTTGTTTTATTAACTCTCATGATTAATCTTTTTTCTCTAGTTAAATGGAGTTAGACTGAGCTTTTCTTCAACAAATTCAGCAATTTAAAAATATCTGGTGAGCATTTCAACAGCTCCATGACTTGACATCTTGTGCTTTGTCAACTTTATGGCCATTTCCTGTAGTTCCAACTGGAACCAAAGAGCAACAGGGAACTGAGCTCTATCACCAAATATCTAAACACACTCTCAATAAGGGTCTTGAAAGTAAAGGTCAGACCTTCATGTAAAATTCTCTACTCAGATAGCAACATTTTAAGAGGGTAAAAAGCTGAGTGGGGCCTTTCCTCTATGAGGCCTTTTCATACTCATGGTCACAATGTAACTATAATTTGGCAGCTAGATGGGCTACGGACACAGGGTCTCTGTCCAAGACCCCTACTCTATGAGATACAACATTAGCAAAAATATTTATGAGGTAAGTATTTTTAATCTTTTCATCTAAGACTCAAGATAAAAATCTAACATGCGTATTACTCATTTAAATATTTTTATTTCATCTTAGCTCTGTAGTTTTCCTTCATTGCACTAAATGAAACAGGATAATTTTCCTTAATATGCAAAATCAATCTACCAGTTCTGTTCTTTCTCTAAGTTCTATCTCCATCCTATCTAATATCCTATTCTAATACTATTCAGTCATTTTCACTCATTTTTTCCATTACCTCAAAATCATCATTACCCCAAATTCATATTGTAAGTCTGGCAACCCCCTCTACTATACTCCTAGTCCCTATTCTGCACCTTGCACTTCAACCCCTCCTCCAACAGAAACCAACCTGTGATTCATCTGTTAATCTCAGCACTATGATACACTAGTAACCTAGACTACAGTAATGGCAATCATTTTTGGATATTTGATAATGGAAGGGGGATGCATTAGATCTGGATGATTCTGTCTTAGCTATATCTTCCAATTTATTATCTCTGTGCACCTTTCTATGAAAATAAATGGACTTATAGTCTCTAGTAGGATTAGCTTTGCCTCCATAAAGGGGCTATGTTTTGGGCGACAGTCCACAGGTGTCAAAGGATATGGGAAAGTTTAATAGCATCAAAAGTTTTTTTCTTTAAAAAAGAATTATTTTGCTATACCATGGATGAACATTGAAAACATCATACAAAAGGCCACATATTCTGAGATTCCATTTACATGACACGTCCAGATTAGGCAAATCTATAGAGACAAAAAGTAGAGTAGCGGTTGCCTGGCCTGGAAGGAAGTGGAGAATGAGGAGAAACTGACTGCTAACAGATACAGAGTTTCTTTTAGGTGTGATGAAAATGTTCTAAACTTAGTAATAGTAGCACGACTCTGTGAATATATTAAAAACC
Organism: Rousettus aegyptiacus; assembly: GCF_014176215.1. Lineage (NCBI taxonomy): Eukaryota > Metazoa > Chordata > Mammalia > Chiroptera > Pteropodidae > Rousettus > Rousettus aegyptiacus. The sequence continues at coordinate 121,201,173 of NW_023416307.1, read as the reverse complement.
ACTGAATTGTATATACTTTAAAAGGGTGAATTTGAAAGTATGTGAATTATAACTCGATAAAGCTGTTATTAAGAAAAAACCCTTACATGATTTCAGTAAACTCTGGCCCCAACTACATGTTCCTGATTCTAACAAACTAAAGACTTGACCTCTAAGACCTTTATTCAGTTTAGGATGCCCTCCTCTACTTCCCTACCTTTTCCTTGCCCTAACTTTTAAGATAGTCTACTTCATCTTTAAAACTAACTGGTGATGACCTTTTCACAAAGATGCCCTGGAAAACGAAGAAGGAAGCCCCTGCCCCTCCCAAAGCTGAAGCCAGAGTAAAGGCTTCGAAGGCAAAGGAAGCAATGTTGAAAGGCGTCCACAGCCATAAAAAAAAAAAAGAAGAAGATGATACACATGTCACCTACCTTCTGACAGCCCAAGACACTGCAGCTCTGAAGACAACCCATATATCCTTGAAAGAGTACCCCCAGGAGAAACAAGTTTGACCACTATGCTATCATCAAGTCCCCCCTGTCTTCTGAGTCAGCCACGAAGAAGATAGAAGACAACAATACACTTATGCTCATTGTGGATGTCAAGGCCAATAGGCACCAGATCAAACAGGCTGTAAAGAAGCTCTATGATATTGACATGGCCAAAGTCAACACCCTGATCCGGCCTGATGGAGAGAAGAAGGCATATGCTCAGCTGGCTCTTGACTATGATGCTTTGGATGTTCCCAACAAAATTGAGATCATCTAAACTGAGTCCAGTTGGTTGATTCTAAATATAAAAATTTTTTCATTGTAAAAAAAAAAAAAAAAAAAAACTGGTGATGGATGTTTACTACATTTATTGAGGTGATCATTTTTGTAATATGTACAAATATCAAATCATTATGCTGAACACTTGAAACTAATATGTCAATTAAACCTCAATTCAAAAAATAAATTAAAAAAAAAAACAAAAACAAAAAACCTCTAACTGGAATATTTGTTTCCTTCTTTGTAAAGCTTTTCTTGACATCCTTACTTCCCCAGGCAAGAGTAACTGCTCTCTCAGCACTTAACATATAAATGACTAAAACATTTTTAATGTTATTAGAGTGCCCTATTTATGTCTCTGTTTCTCACACTAGACTATGAGCTCATCTCACTAACTTCTGTATTCAGTTATTACCACAGTGCCTTTCCATCAAATTTTCAAAAGATGTTCAGTAATTCTCTTTTAAAAAACAGTGTTTATATAAATACATATTCCATAAGCAACATATAAAATGATACTGTCAACATAGAATTATTTAGTTGAATCTTTTGCAACTCCAATGTTGATGCAAGGGAACAGTTTAGTTCAGAATACATGGGGCATTCTTGATTGAGTTGCTAAAATAAGTTGGGAAATTTCTATATGGGATGCAGAATTTTGTATTTTTATTACTAAACATCTGTAAATGCATCAGATTCAAATATATAAATCAAAACACTGCCTTTACATAGATATGTGTTTTTTTTTTGATATACATAATTTTTTACATGGACACATTTTTCATAGTAATGTAAAATAATGTAGGTAGGACGATGATTTTTGTTGTTATGAGGTCCTCCGGGGAGCATTATCTTACAACACAGGACCATTTAGAGTTTTTTAAGAAAAATAATGATCTTTTTCTAAGACAGGGGCTGAAAATTCCAATACCTATTAGGATCATCAACTGAAGGGTATCACCCAAATGAAGAACATCATCTACAGAATACTTTTGGGCAAGAAGCTAATAAGTGTTTGTCTCCAGAAAGGAAACTGGGTGGTAAGGGACAGGTGTAGAAGATTTCCATTCCACTTAGAATATTTTTCATAACTTTAATTTTATATCAAGTACATTATTTATCTATACAATTTGCTTCTTGGCACTAGATAACCATCACTATTAAGGAATGCAGGCCTGGGGTTGATGGATCTGATTTTTCAAAGAAGTTATAAATGGGAAAATTCTGATTTCTATGTAAAAATCAATTAAAAAACGTTGGCTTTATTCAGAATTTTACACATAGGGCAGGCCAAACAAAACACACCTGTAAGCCTTATCATCAGGCTCATAGGCCAACCAATTCACTATCTCTAATCAAAAATTTGATGTGTGGCTTATGATTCCAGACCTATAAATTTAATGGTAGAAAACTTCAAAAAAGAAAACTCAGACCTGTGGATAAAACTATGCCCCATCCCGCCCCATCATCTATTAATCACTATTGCTTTCAAACTTCCAGGGTCTTTTAAAAGGCTATTAATGTTTGTCAGACCAAAATTCAAAACAAGCCATGTTTGATCAAGGAATGTGCCCATTATCCTAACATCTGCTTTGTTCTAAAGAGTGAAATATGAGGCCAATTTCAAGTTGCAATTCTTCTAGCCAACTAAAGAGAAGTATCTGAATTATTTACAGCTGGGTGGAAAAATTCCCCCAACCAACTAGTCAAATGACTGTATGGTTGAAAAGACCCATAAGTTATTTTTCCCTTATCATCAGGAAGTACAGTGGTGATCAAAATACAAAATGGTGGCTATGATCAACATAATATTCTGAATCCTCTCCGAGAACTCAGCCAGAGATCAGGAGAAAATCTGAAAGTCTCTTAAAGTCTTGCAGAAATGCCATTCATTTCTCCAAACTGAAACTAAGAGACTCTACATGGGTCTAATTACCGGTCATTGTGGAAGATTTCATCTGTTGAATGCCGGGAGGACACCAAAGCCAAAGCAAATTAAAAAAGAACCAGTTTCAGTTCTAAGTCTAGCACTAGTGATACCCTGCCACTTTTCTTTGGTGTGCCTAAGATTCTCACCCCAATCTGCTGAAATCTTCAAAGGATTTCATTCTGGTATTTCTACATGGTTTTCATATACTCAGTGCTAGTTCCAGTCTTCCAAACAGCAGCCTTTCACCACCAGATGGTCCAGTATTAGGCCTGACCATCCGCTCACTGAGCACTGGGGCCTCCCCTAATGGTGAGTTTACATAACTCCAAGCAAGGATGGGGGTGGGGAGGTAATCAATGAATTAGACTTTAGGACTAATGACAACTTTGCAGGACACAGGCATTCAAGGTTTTCCTTATGTAGCTTGTGGAAAAGCTACAATAGGCCACATTTTTCCTAAGAGCTTTTTCACCCAGGTAAGTGAGGGGAAAGCTGTTAATTTAATCTCATTTAATCCTATTCACTCTTTCTAAAGAACTGTCCACTTTGCCAAGAGACCTGAATAGCTCCACACCATACAAAGTGTACTATTTTCTCAGAGTGTGAGCATATGGAAAAACAAAATGATAATCCCAGTCTTTAAAAATAAACATGATTATAGTGACCCAGGAAATTAAGATCTGTGAAATATTGTAATTGACAAGCAAAATATAAATCTCTTAGGTTGTAACTAAAGAAGCTATTTCATGATGGGGTTCAGTGGCCTAAGAAGACTGATCAAATTATGAAATAAAAGCCAGAAATGTTTTCTCTGAAGAAATGGCCAGAGTCCAATGTCTTCCCTGACTTGCATTTTGATGTACAGACATTAGAGCCAACTCCCCAATGGCCATAGGTATACTGTTCTTTAGTAAGAAATGGAGGTGCTTGGAAATCGATAACGTATACTTCCTTTATCATCAGTTTTGTGCATTAGGTACCTACTATACAATAACCTACACATATCAGCATTGAGCAGTTGTAGAAGGTTTGTTCTAAGGAAAAAAAAATCATAATTAACTGCTTCTTTCCCTCTTCATCAATCTGAATATCAAATAGGTTTTAAACATATCAGCTCTCAGTACATAAAGCTTGTTTTATTCTTACCTCAGCAGCTTGGGTCTCTTGATGCAGCAATGTAAGACCGGTCAAGTCTTCTAAGAAGGAATGTGAAGAATTAAACACCTTTGCTAGGAAATTAAATCCTTCTCGTTCATATTGATCGAGAACCTGTAAAACATTTATATTTTTTAAAAAAGGGGCTGTAGGTTTAAAATGCATATTAAATATAAGGATAATCAATCTGTTGGGCAACAAACTGGGAGGGCTTGGTATTTTATCACTCTTTTCTTTCTTGAAAGAATGACAATATTATCTTCCAATTCGGATAACAATTTTTCTCAAATAAAATAAGTTACATGCAAATTCACTAAAAATTCTAGTAGAGCTGGGGTTACTGATTTTAAAGTTCATATTTTAGAAAAGAAAAATAGGTAAGAGCCAAGAAAAAACCTTACAAGGATAAAGGAAAAGGAAGGGCCAAAAGGGTGGGAAATGTGACCTATTGGCTAGCTAAGTGTATTTTTAAAAATAATTTTAAAATGTAAAACTAAATTTTGCCAAGCACATCATAAAATAGGAGACCTGAATGACCGATAAATGTATGAAAAGTTGCTCAGTATTACAAGTGATCAGGGAAACAAGAAGTAAATCATAATGAAATGCTACTTTAGACCTACCAGCATGGCTAAAGTGGAAAAGTCAGAAAATACCAAGTACTAGAAAGTATGTGGAACAATCAAGATTCTCATAGGATTTCAAAATGAGACAACAACTTTAGAGGTTTAACATTTATATGTCCTATGATCAAGCAATTCTAATTCTGGATATATACGTCCAACAAAAAATGTATATATATGTGTATCAGAAGACCCAAATAAAAGTGTCCATAGTAGCACACTGTTCATGATAGCTCCCAACTAGAAACTATTCATCGTCCATCAATAGTAGAATGAACAAACTGTGGCTTATTCATACAGTGGAATACTATATAGCATTGAAAATGAAATGACAACTACATGCAAAATATGGGTAATTCTCACAAACAATGTTAAACAAAAGGGAGAAGCATTATGTACTGTATGATTATTTTTATATAAAGTTAAAAAAACAAGCAAGATGAATCTAAGGTGTTAGAAGTCAAGAGAGTGGTTACCCATGGAGGGGTCATAATTGAAAAGGGGCACAAAGGAGGGTCTGGAATGCTGGTAATATCTGCTTAAAGAAGCAGATATTAATATCTAAAAACAGATATTAATATCTGGGTGCTGATTATAATGGTGTACTTTGTGAAAAAGTCATCAAGCTCTTTTTTTGTATATATGTTATCCTTCAATAAAAAGAATAAAAGATAAAAGGCCAGTAGTCTACACAAGAAAACAATATAGGAACATGTGAGTATTTAGAAACAATCAAATAAATGATTATCACTTTTAAGAATTTAGTGATCATAGGAACTGTGAACTATAGAAAGCAGTAAACCACAGTGTCTCAAAAATTCTCTCAGAATTCAGAATAAAGATATGTTTCAAAAAGATAGCAGACCCTGAAGATAAATTTAAGAAATCAATTGCACACAAATAGGAAGGTTAGAGAAACAATAACATAAAAAATAGAAAAAAATTTTTAAATAATTTTTCTCTATTCATAAATGAAAATGTGCAAGCCCTTTAATCCAGCAATTCCATTTCGTACACAGTTTGAAGACGTTTTTTCAGGATTGAAGAATTGTGATTTTTCTCTTTTTTTCAATATTCTTTAAAAGTCAATTATCTTCACTTTACAAAGTGAACATTTTAAAGAAAATCTAATGATAAGAATGTTGACTCTTAAGCAGCATGCTCACATCATTCCTGCTTGTGCCCTGCTTGCACAGGCACAAAGACTGATGTGTAAGGATGCTCATCACAACACAGTGTGCGGTAACAAAATATCAGAAACAACTACTCTTTAACAGGGGACTGATTAAGTAAATTATAATGTATTTATAATCAAAGACATAATCTGGATCCATTAAAAGAATGAGTACTCATATAAACTAACTTTATAGTACTCATATAAACTAATTTCTAAGACATAGAGATATAGTAAAAAGCAACATCCAGACCATGTGTCTAGTATTAATGTTTTTAAAATAAAGGTGGAGGAGGAGAGGAAGAGGGAAACGTACATATGTATATGCTTGTTTATGCATATACAATCTCTAGAAGAACACACATACACACAACTGGCATCAAGTAGCTTCCTCTGTACATTCCCTTACGCTACTTGAATTTTTAAAACAATGTGTATGTATTACTGACTTAAATAATAGTAAATTCTTAATTTAGTTCTACCTCCCTCCCTCGCCACCTCCAGTGCCGGAGAAAGATCTCAGAAGAGGAAAAAGAAGAAGTTAGCACAAGGAAGAAGGGGGCAATTCTCTTCCCTCGGCCACAGGAAACTCATTATAAAAGAGACCTGAATGACCAATAAATGCAGGAAACCTGTCTGGGAGCTCTAAGGGCTGAACAGCAAGCTGCAAAGCTGTCTGCTGCCAGAGACAGGGGTGGGGTGAGCCACTGAGCTTGAAGGTGGTGATGGTCTGGGACAGCTGTGTGGGGAATGTGAGGAAGGAAGCTGATCAGCAGCCTGGAAAGAGTGCTGAGCAATTTGAGGCTCCTGCTCAGGACAGAAAATAGAAGTTTTGAAAGAAAGGTGGTTAAGGACTCATCCAAGCTTGCAGACTGGTAGGATAAGAGTAACAAAGACAGAGGTGAAAGAAATCAAGGGGTTGAAGAGTACTAAAAAGGGACCCAAGCCTGGTAAGAAAAGGCCTGCAGACTAGGAGGAACAAGCAGACTAGGATCACGGAGGAGGAATGGCGGGGGGTGGGCTGGGGGGGGAATCAGGAGGTTGATCACAGTCTCAAGGCATATACAAAGCAGTCTTTGGCTGATTAACCACAGTAAATTAATTTGACAACCTACTGCCTGGATACAAAGGCACTTAACTAACTCTCTCAGTAATAATGAAATTTCTTACAAACCAGAATGTTATCTCAGGAAAAATATTCATGGAAATTAAGTGACCTGTTTCTAAATAGTAAATACTGTGTGTATAGCGAGCGCTTATTTCCGAGTGAGCCACGAAGTTCACCAAATAGCTACTTTGTGCCAGTTTTCCAGTAAGGTAAAAGAAGAAATGGGTTTGAAAATGGACGAAAACTGAAAAAAAAAAAAATTAGAATAATACCAGAGATGATACTTTGTTAGACTTCATTAAACTTTCAGTTTTGAAACCTATGTTTCCATATAATTTTGTGGTGCTGTGAATCTGGACAGTGGAAAAACTCACAGCAAGGGCAGAATGAGTAAAGGTCTCCCCCACCCCCCATAATCAGGATATGCAGAAAGTTTAATACTGAAACATTATTAATAGCTCTGGCTTGAAAAATATGTGGAAAAACTTAATCCTCTAGGGGCATATTTAATCATGCAAGGGTTTTCCAGCATTCCCTTTATGCACTGGGAAGTTAATCTGTGTTACTAGTAAAAGCAGTTTAAAAAAGGTACCAGGATTTCCCTCCGCTAGACACAGCTTAACCATCTTAAAGGGGAAAAAAATGTGTTTTACATTATCCAAAAACAACAACAAACTTACCAAGATACTATAACAATGAATTTGAACACTGCAACAACCTGTCAATCTACATAAAATATATCAAATCTCTTAAGTGAATTATACACTACATGGTCCTGAGAAGAGTATATGCTACATTCTGGTAGGTTATAATCTCCCAAAGGTACTGGAAGACTTTGCTAAATGGAGAAATCATACTATTTTAGTAAAAAGATATGGATCCTTTCCTGATGGACTCAATTTTCCTCAACTGTTTTGTAAGGCTAGGTTATATTTATTCATAAAGTAAATAAGCACATACCACTGGACAAAGATGGTAGAAATCTCTTTTTAAAACATGATTTTAGGAATTTTATTTCTCTTGCTGATATTCTTTGGTAACTTTTTTTTTTAAATTATAGTTGACGTACAATATTAGTTTCAAGTGTACAACAGTGATTGACATTGATATACCTTACAATGTAATGACCATAGTAAGTCTACTATCTGTCACCGTGTCAATTCATTATATCATTGACTAGAGTCCCCATGCTGTATATTACATCTCTGTGACTTATTTATTTTATAACTGGAAGTTTGTATCTCTTATTTCCCTTCACCTTTTTCACCCATCCCTTCACATTCCTCCCTTCTGGCAACCAACACTTTGTTCTTTGTATCTATAAGTCTGTTTCTGTTTTGTTTAGATTCCACGTATCAGTTAAATCATATGGTATTTGTCTTTCTCTGATTTATTTCACTTAGCATAATATCCACTAGGTCCATCCAAGTTGTTGCAAATGGCAAGAATTCATTTTTTTATTCCTAATTCACACACACACACACAATCATACATGCACATATATCTCACATCTTCTTTAACCATTCATCTATTGATGAATACCTAAGTTGCCTCAATACCTTGGCTATTGTAAATAATGCTGTTATAAACATAGGGATACACATATATATGTTTTTTCAAAAACAGTATTTTCACTTTCTTCAGATAAATGCTCAGAAAACAAATTGCTATGTCCTATGGTAGTTCTATTTTTAATTTTTTTGAGACACCTCCACGCTGTTTTCCATAGTGGCTGCAACATTTTACACTCCCACCAACAGTGCATGAGGGTTCCTATTTCTTTACAACCTCATCAACACTTGTTATTTGTTGATTTTTTGATAAAAGCCATTCTGACAGGTGTGAGGTGATATCTCATTGTGGTTTTGATTTGCATTTCTCCAATGATTAGTGATTCTGAGCATCTTTTCATATGTTTCTTGGCCATTGGTATGTCTTCTTTGAAGAAATATTAATTCAAGTCATCTGCCCATTTTTTAACCAAATTGTTTCTTTAATGTTGAGTTGTATGAGTTCTTTTATGTGTTTTGGATAATAACCCCTTATTGGGTATATAGCTTGCAAATATCATCTCCTATTCAGTAAGATGTCTTTTTGTTTTGTTGATGGTTTCCTTTGCTGTGCAAAACCTTTTAAGTTTGATATAGTCCATTTGTTTATTCTTTATTTTGTTGCCCTTGCTGAGGGAGATATATCCAAAAAATACTGTTAAGACCTATGTCAAAGAGTTTACTGTCTTTTTTTTTCTTCTAGAGTTTTATGGTTTCAAGTATTACAGTTAAGTCTTTAATCCATTTTGAGTTTATTTTTGTAAATATATTTGAAAGTAGTCCAGTTTTCCCAATACTATTTTTTGAAGAGATTGTCATTTCCCATTGTACTCTTGCCCCCTTTGCTGTATAGATTAATTGACCATATAAATGAGGGTTTATTTCTGGGCTCTCTCTTCTGTTCCATTGACTACACGTCTGTTTTTGTACCAATACCATATTGTTTTGATTGTTGTAGTTTTGTAATATAGTTCGAGATCAGGGTGCATGATACCTCCAACTTCATTCTTCTTTTTCAAAATTCCTTTGACTATTCAGGATCTGTTGTTGTTCCATATAATTTTATGATTATTTGTTTTGATTCGGTGAAAAATTTCATTGGTATTCAGATAGGAATTGCATTATACTGTAGATTGCTTTGGATAGTATGGATACTTTAACTATACCAATCCTTCCAATCCATGAGCACAGTATATCTTTCCATTTATTTGTTTAACCAATGTCTTTTAGTTTCCAGAGTACAGATATTTTGCCTCCTTGGTTAAATTTATTCCTAGGTATTTTATGCTTTTTTTTGATGCAATTGTAAATGCAATTAGTTTTTAAATTTCTCTTTCTGATAGCTCATTATTAGTGTGCAGAAACAATAGAATTCTGAATATTCTGTATACTGCAACTTTACTAAATTCGTATATCCTAACAGTTTTGTTATTTATTTATTTATTTATTTTTTTGGTGGAGTCTTTAGTGTTTTCTATATATAGTATCACACCTTTGTAAACAGTTACAGTTTCACATCTTCCTTTCCAATTTGGATGATTTATTTCTTTTTCTTGACTGATTATTATGGCTAGGATTCTCAATACTAGGACTTTCCATTTATTCCAATTAAATAACATGGGAAGGGTGAACATCTCATTTTGTTCCTGATATTAGAAGAAGAGCTTTCAGCTTTTCACCATTGAGTATAATATTAGATAAGGGTTTGCCATATTAGCCTTTATTTTGTTGAGGTATTTTTCCCCTAAACCCACTTTGTGGCATTTTTATCCTAAGTGGATGCTGAATTTTGTAAAATGTTTTTTCTGCATCGAGATGATTGTATGATTTTGTTAATGTGTACATTGATTGATTTGTGGGTATTGAGTCATCCTAGAATAAATCCCACTTGCTCATGGCATATGATCCTTTTAATGTATTGTTGAATTCAATTTTATAATATTTTGAGTATCTATGCATCTATGTTCATCAGGGATATTGGCCTGTAATTTTTTTTTTTTTGTAGTGTCTTTGGTTTTGATATCAAGGTAATGCATAGAGTGAATCTGAAAGTGTTCCTTCCTCTTCAATTTTTTGGAGCAGTTTGAGAAGGATAAATATTAATTCTTCTTTAAATGTTTGGTAGAATTCACTTGTGAAGCCATCTGGTTCTGGGATTTTGTTTTGGGGGGGTTATCTCATTACTGATTCCATTTTGTTACTAATAATCAGTACGTTAAGATTATGTGTTTCTTCCTGCTTTAGTTTTGGAAGGTTGTATGTTTCTAAGGATTTATTCATTTCTTTTAGGTTGTCCAATTTGTGTATAACTGTTCATAGTATTCTTTTATGATCCTTTGTATTTCTGCGGTGCCAGTTGCAATGTCTCCTCTTTCATTTATTTCATTTAGACCCTCTCTTTTTTCTTGATGACCTGGCTAAAGGTATCAATTTTGTTTATCTTCTCAAAGAGACACCTCTTACTGTCATTGATACTAAGAGAAATACATAGTGTCATTAGTTGTTTTTTTTTTTCTTTCTAAGTCTCTATTCCATTTATTTCCACTCCGATCTTTATTATTTTCTTCCATCTATTCACTTTAGGTTATGTTTGTTTTTCCTTTTCTAATTCCATTAGGTGTAAAGTTAGACAACTTGGGATTTTCCTTATTTCTTGAGGTAGACCTGTATCGCTATGAACTTCCCTCTTAGAACTGCTTTTTCTGCATCCCATAGATTCTGGGGAGTTGTGTTTCTATTTTCATGTGTCTCAAAGTGTTGTGTTTTTTTTTTTTTTAATTTCCTCTTGAATTTCTTCTTTGACCTACTGGCTATTTAGCAGTATGTTATCTAGTTTTCTTCTTCTGATTTGCGGTTTCATAGTGTGTGGTCAGAAAAGATACTTGTAATGATTTCAATCTTCTTGAATTTAGTGAGACTGATTTTGTGGCCTAGTATGTGATCTATTCTGATGAAAGTTACATAAACTTAAAAAGAATGTGTATTAAGTAGTTTTTGGACAAAATGTTTATAAACATCTATTAAGTTCATCTGTTCTAATGTGGTCTTTAAAGGCAATGTTTCCTTATGGATTTTCTGTCTGGATGATCTATCTATCCACTGGTGTAAGCAGAGTATTAAAATTCCCTACTATAATTGTATTACTTTCAATTCCTCCCTTTACATCTGTTAATATTTGCTTTGTTTATTTAGGTGTTCCTATGTTAGGTGTATAAATATTTATGACTGTTATATTCTCTTTTTGGATTGGCCCTTTTATCATATGCAATGTTCTTTGTTTCTTCTTATAGTCTTTGTTTTAAAGTCTATTTTGTCTGATATGAATATTGCCATTCCAGCTTTTTATTTCTATTTGCATGAAATATCTTTTTCCATCCATCTACTTTTAATCTGTGTGTCTTTCAATCTGAGTAAGTCTCTTGTAGACAGCATAGATTTTTTTTTTAATCCGATCAGCCACCTTATTGTTTTAATTATTGCATCTAGTCCATTTACATTTAAAGTCATTATTAACAGGTATGTACTTATTACCATTTTGTTAATTTTTTGGTTATTTTTGTAGTTCTTTGTTCCTTTTTTCTTCTCTTGATCTCTTTCCTTGTGGTTTTCTTTAGTGTTTTATTTGGGTTCCTTTCTTTTCTATTTTTGTGTAGTTTTTGTAGGTTTTTGGTTTATGGTTTTATGAGGTATATATATAGCAGTCTCTTTTAAGCTGATAGGCATTTAAGTTCAATTTTACTGCCCCCTACATACTTTGTTTTTGACGTATTTTATACATATTTGTTTTGCATATCCTCTATTTATTGTAGTTATATTTGATTTTACCACTTGTGTTTTAGCCTTAATACTGGCTTTTTAAGTGGCTGATCCACTGTCTTTACTATATATTTGCCTTTTTCCATGAGATCTTTTCTTTCACATATTTTTATTTCTGGTTAGGCCTTTTCTTCCTCCTTAAAAAAGACTATTTAAAATTCTTGGAAAGCCAGTTTTGTGATGATGAACTCCTTTAGTTTTTGCTTGTCTGCAAAACTATCTCTCTTTCAATTTTGAATATAATCTTGCTGGGTAGAATATTTTGGGTTGTGGGTTCCTTCCTTTAAGTGTTTTAAATATACACTCTCACTCTCTTTTGGCCTGGAGAGTTTCTGCTGAGAAATCAGCTGATAGCTTTAAGGGTTTCACTTATATTCGACTTGTTTTCCTTTTGTTGCCTTCAAAATTCTCTCTTAAACTTTTGCCATTTTAATGACAATATGTCTTGGTGTGGATCTCTTTGGGTTCATCTTATTTAGAAATCTCTGTGTTCCTGGACATGGATGTCTGTTTCCTCCCCTAGGTTAGGAAAGTTTTCAGCCATTATTTCTTCAATAAGCTTTCTTCCCCTTTCATTTTCTTCTGGGATCCCCACAGTGCAAATGTGTGCTTGATGTTGTTACAGAGGTCCCTTAAACTATCCTCATTTTTTTTTAAGGTTCTTTTTTTCTTTTTGCTGTTTTTGTTGGTTGATTTTACACTATTCTGACTTCCAGGTTGCTTACTTGTTCTGTATTAGCTGATCTGCTGTTGATTCCCTCTAGTGTATTTTCCATTTCAGTTATTATATTCTTCAGCTCTGACTGGTTCTTTATTACATTTTATAACTCTCTATTGAAATTCTGACTGAGTTCCTCTATTCTTCTCTCAAGTTTGGTGAGTGTCTTTATGACCAATACTTTGAATTCTTTATCAGGCAAATTACTTATCTCTATTTCAATAGAGTATTTTTCGTGTTCCTTCACTTGGAACATATTTCTGTCTTCTCATTTTGTTTGACTTTGTGTTTGTTTCTATGAATTAGATGAAAATGTGCTCTCTCTTAATCTTGAAGGAGAGGCCTTGTGTAGAAACAAACTGTGTAGACTGCATGTACAGGGTGGTTTTGGCAGTCTGGCTGGCTGAAACTGAAGTGGGCACATTTCCTGCCTGAGGCAGTCTAGTAGGCTGGCTGGATGAAGCTGCAGCAGGCGCTGGAATGGCTTTGGGCACGTAGCTCCAGGAGCACCTTGGTAGGCTGGCCGAGGTGGCCCAAGGATATTGCGGTGGCCTTGCAGGCCAACTGGAGCACTTAGATCTAGCTCCTAACCATGCTATCTAGGTAGAGGAGAAAGTTATGGTGTCTGATCCTAGAGAGTTCCCACAGATCCCAGAGAGTTCCCACAGATCCCAGAGAGTTCCCACAGATCCCAGAGAGTTCCCACAGTTTCTTACCTGTTTGGCGGACTCTTTGGGGTTAGTAAATTGATTTTTTTCATGTATAGTCTAGATATCCTTTAAATTATTGTTTTATTTCTGTGTCTCAGAACAGGCAAGTGAGCTGAAGTGGGCCTCTCAGTGATGTCCCTACTGTAGATCACACTATATGGGCAGGGTACCTGCAATTACTGCATCTGTTTCTCTCACCCTTCTCTTTGTAGTCTCTTTTGTTTGTTGTATGGAAGCTGTTCAATCAGCCCTCAGTGTTCTTCAGGAGGAAATGTTCTACCTGTAAGTCTGTGGAAGGAGGTGAGTTCTAGATCTTTTTACACCACCATCTTGGGCCTCTTTCTTTGGAGGCTCTTTACTAGATCAAACCCATACTCTCATGCGGGCATTTAAGTCCCTCTATAACCCTCTGCTTTCAGATGACTTTCTGAACAATGATTTTCACAGGGTCTAAGCGTTCCTGACAACACCATGCAATGATTTTCCTTTCATGAGAAGCAGAAAGGATTCATAATTTGCAACTCTTATCTACTATTCTTAAGCAGGACACCAGGAACTCCGCACCCTATCTAAAAATAATAATAATAATAATAATAACTTGTGTATTTTCAAAGAGGAAAGGGAAAATGCAGTATCTGAAAAACTCTTATTTAAAGTTTCTTTTGTTTAGGAATTATAGTAACTTGCTCTTGACAATTTAAAAATATGTGTTCTGATTTCAAAAAACCTTAAGAAAATCTTTCCCAATGTCCCAAAAAGGATACTAAAAGCATGGCTGGAAGCCACCAGGAACCTTAATTCCCATCCTATGAAAATCCATGAAAGAAAGGTCAAAACACTCCCTTCTTAGAGATAGTCACCCAGTCATCACAGGCTTTGCTCCAAGTTGAGGGCAAAACTGTGTTTTTCAGAATTGCTACTGAGTGAGCCATTCCAGGGTGGAGAAGCCCCACTTCAGATGAGTAGGAATTATTGCTAATAAGACCATGAAACTTTTGATCAGTTTCTGTCTCTCGGTGCCCTGGGATTTCTATCATAAAAGACAATCAAAGATGAGAAAAGCCCCAATTTCAGCAGCCCTTACAACACTACTGATCCACCTTCACTGCTCCCAGTTGCACCACAGGACCATCACCTTGGGAAAGTTTCAGCTCCTTTCTTGTTCCCTCTTGGTGCTGCCCTACCTTGAATGATCTGTCTTCTGCATCAAATGAGATATTTTACTTACACCAAAGCTCAGCTCAAGCTTGCAAGAAGTTTTCCCTGATTTATTCTACTGCCTATATTTTCTTCCCTTTTGTATTCTCTGACCCCACTTTCATGGCATATTAAGTTGCTAAAGGAATTGAAGGAAATGCTCTGACTCACTGTCCCTGGTAATCAGGAGTCAGTGGCATTTTCACATATTGATCAGATGTTCGATAATTTTTTTTCTGTTTCTATATATGTCAGTGAAATAAAGCAGATAACAGATGAGAAAACAGCTTCATATGGAAACATGAAACAATCATCCTAATTACATCTTTTAACTTGCTCTATTGTATACAGGCAGAATTATTGTATAAGGCAGAAAGACAAATCTGAGTTTAAGATATGTAATGAGACATGATATGTAATAGTATCTCAAAAACTACAGCATTAATTGGGATAATTACTAGCATGTCAAAAATAAAGAACAGATAACTCTCTTGTTCTTTCCCAAGTCACTGTATAGTGCACATTAGTCTTAGGCACCCAAGTCCAAAATGAGCACAAAAGTGATTTAGAGGTTATTGGTGATTTCAAATAGAAACTTCAAATAGCTTTAAATACGAGATAACTGGCAATGGAATAAAAGTCCCAACATTTTAGTATTTTAATTGAATTTGTTATGTTTCAACACACAACTGTACTAAAAAGAACCAAATAATATTACATCTTGGTATCTTCGCATACCAAAATCAGAATTCTATTGAAGTCAACTAGGTAGAGGAAAAGAAACTGAGAACTGGGGGGGGGAGAGGGGGAGGTGTCAACATGAAACTAGCAATAATTTGGCAACACTGGGCAAAACACTATCTTTTTGAGCCTGCTTGCTCATCTCTAAAATGGAGATGCAATTCCATGCTTATCTCCCTTCTTACTGAGATACAAAAAAGATTTCATGACTTTAATAACTGTCAAAGAATGGTTTACAAAGAGCAACAGACATGATATGCATTTATTACATTTTCTTTGAATTTACTACTTTTAAAAGATAATTTCTATCAATAAATAGAGCTTGATAAACACGGAAGATACATGACAAGACGTGCGTGCCTTCCAGCTCAATATAGCTTTAAAAGGCAACAAGACACAACAGTTAAAGCAAGCCTGGCAGCCACAGGGAGGAGGCAGAGACTGGAGCTCTGAAGAACTCCAACCCTATTTTCAGAAAATTACCACCTATTTAGAAGGAAGACTCCACTTGCATGTTGTCTTTATTTTACCCGATGCAGAACTTGGTGTGAAAGCTTTTTTCCTGGGGCCAGTTGTTGAAAAGTATCAGAGGAAACTGATCATGATCTCCTAAGATGGTGGGTAACAGTTGGTGCAACAATAAACTAAGCAAAAAGTTTAAAAGGAAAATCTGGGGACTATCATATTCTTAGGAATGTAGAAGACTATACATAGGCACAGAGCTAGGTGCATGCCTCAAGTCATGCACATGTTCAGGAAACATTTGAGAAGGCCCTAACCTCTCACCTCTAGCTCACCTTGAGGATCTGTGCAAGCAGGAAAGGAAAGGTAAGGCATAATCATTAAGTGCCTGGCTGAGTGTTGAAAGCATGTCCCAATAAGCACATACAGCTCCTCACCAAAGACTAGGAAACTTATCGCTTCCAAACATTTAAGGAAATTTGTCCAATTTTTAGATACCACTAAGCTAACTGAGCAGAAACTTCATAGCCACACAGGACAAAGAATACAAACTTAATGGAATTAGTTCAGATAAGTCTCTAAATAACAGCAGCAGCAACAACAGCAGAGAGCAACAGTAAACCATGGGAAGGGGAAAAGACATGGTTTTCAGAGGTGCCACATTATTTTATTTAAAATATCCGGTTCACAACAAAAAATTACCAAATAGGCCAAGAAACAGGAAAGTATATTCCTATGCAGAAAACAGAAACAAAAACAGTTGATAGACGTTGCCCTTCAGGAACTTACCTGACAAAGACTTTAAAATAGCTATTTTAAGATGTTCAAAGAACTAGAAAGAAAAATGTATAAGTAACTAAAAGAAAGCATGAGAATACTGCCTCACCAAAATAGAGAATATCAATAAAGAGGTAGAAATCATAAAAAAAGAACCAAAGAGAAATTCTGGAGTTGAAAAGTACAACTAAAAAGTTCACTAGAAAGACTCAGTATCACATTTGGGAAGGTTGAAGAAAGAATCAGTGAACTTTAAGACAGGTCAACTGAGATTATCCTGTCTGAGACACAGAAAAAAAAAGAATTAAGAATAATGAACAGAGCCTCAGATACTCACAAGACACCATCATCCATACCAGATATGCATAATGGAAGTTCCAGAAAAGAGGAGACAGAAAAAAGGGTGGAAAGTATATCTGAGGAAATGGAAAACCTTCCCAATTTGTGAAAAATATTAATCTACACATTCAAGAAAATCAACTTCCAGTAGAATAAACTCAGAGATCAAGATCTAGACATATCATAATCGAAGTGTCAAAAGACAAAGGGATAATCTTGTAAGTGCAAGACAGAAATGACGGATCATGTAAAGGGGATCATTAACAGCCAGTATCTCATCAGAAACCATAAAGGCCAAAAGTAGTGAAATTAAATATTCAAAGTGCTGAAAGAAAAAGACCGTCAACGAGAATTCCATGTTCAGCAAAACAAACCTTCAAAAATGAAGGAGAAATGAACAAATTCCCAGATAAACACGAAACAGAGAATTCATCACTAGTAAACTTTCCTTGTAAGAAACACTTCAGGCTGAAATTAAAGGACACTAGATGGTAATTCAAATCCACGTAAATAAAGAACAAATATAAAGGTAACTATATTGATAAATATAAAAGACAAAATACATTTTTGTATGTAATTATTTTTCTCCTATGGGGTTTAAAATACAAATGTATAAAGCAATAATTACTATAAATTTATTGATTGTCATATAATTATAAACATGTAATTTTTGTGGTAGTAAGCAAAAGGAAGGAGAGGTAAATAGGTAAAAGGAATAAGTTTTTGCATACTATTGAAATTAAGTTAATGTTAAACCAAACTACATTGCTATAAATTAGGATTTTAATCGTAATCCCCAGGGCAGCCACTGAGAAAATAACCAAAAAATATATCGTGAAATACATGAGAATGAAAATGGTACATCGGGACGTATCTATTTAACACAAAAGAATACAGTCAAAGAGCAATATAAAAAGAAAAAAGACAGAAGACACATAGAAAACAAATAGCGATGCAGGGAATGTAAATCCTATCTTATCAGTAATTACATTAAATGTAAATGAATTAAAGACTCCAACTAAAAGGCAGACACGGTAAAATGCATAAAAAAAAGCATGATCCAACAATATGCTGTCCACAAGAGATTCATTTTATATTACAAGAAACAATGAATTGAAAGTAAAAAATAGAAAGGGATATTCCATACAGTTTCAATTATGCAAGATAAGTAAGTTCTAGAGATCTACTGCACAGTGTGGTGATGACAGTTAACAATACAGAACTGTATAGTTGAAATGTCCTAATAAGATAGATCATAAATGTCTCAGTACATACACACACACACACACACACACACACACACAAATAGTGAGAAATATGTTAATTAGCTTGATTGTGGTGATTTTACAACGTACATGTATATTAAAACATCAAGTTGTGTACCTTAAATACATATAGTTTTAATGTCAATAATACCTCGATAAAGCTATTTTTTAAAAGGAGAGAGTCCATGCAAACTGCAATCAAAAATAAGTTAGTTGGAGAGACTATACTAACATGAGACAAAACGGCCTTCAATATTATTACTGGAGATGGAGAACATTATATAATGATGAAAGGGTCAATCAATGAATAAATAAATATAATTATAGGTATATATATGTACCTATTAACACACCCCCAAAATACATAAGCAATAAATGACAGAATTGAAGGGTAAAATATAATTAAATAATAATATTTGGAGAATTCAATACTGACTTTCAATAATGAATATAACAACTAGACAGAAATCAGCAAGGAAGTAGAAGGCCTGAATAACACTATACAACAGCTAAATCTAATTCTAATTCTAAATCTAATTCTAAAACACCTATATCCAGGAACAGCAGAACGCACACTCTTCTCAA
Source organism: Rousettus aegyptiacus (assembly GCF_014176215.1). Lineage (NCBI taxonomy): Eukaryota > Metazoa > Chordata > Mammalia > Chiroptera > Pteropodidae > Rousettus > Rousettus aegyptiacus. The sequence continues at coordinate 121,182,271 of NW_023416307.1, read as the reverse complement.
ATGCACATGAAACATTCTTCAGGATACACCATGTGTTAGACCATAAAAAAGTGAAATCATATATTATATGTTCTCTGACCACAATGGAATGAAATTACATATCAATGACAGAAAGAAATTTGGGAAACTCACAAATATGTGGATATTAAACAATGCACTCCTAAAAGCAGTGAATCAAAGAAAGCACAAAGGAAATTAGAAAATACTTTGCAATAAATAAAAATAAAAACACACACACACACACACAACATACCAAAACTTATGAGATGCAATGAACGCAGTGCTTACAGGGACATTTATAACAATAAATGCCTATAATAATGATTTCAAAACAATAACCTCATTTTTCTGAGAAAAAAATCAAAACAAAAAGCAACCTAAACATAAAACAAGGAAAGAAATATAAAAAATTAAGTTAAAATAAAATGCTGTCTATCTGAAAATAAAAGACTCGAGTTATCAATATCAGGAATGAGAGGGTAGACATTATTATCAATCTCACAGAAATAAAAACGATTACGATACTATGAACAATTGTATGCTAATAAGTTAGTTAACCTAAAAATGGACTAAGTTCTAGAGAGACACAAAGTATTGACACTGACTCAAAAAGAAATAGAAAACCTGAATAGACTTACGAAGAGTAAAGAAAGTGAATTAGTAATCAAAAAACTTCCCACTCAGAAAAGCTCAGGGCCAGATGGCTTTGCTAGTAAATTCTACCACATATTTAAGAAGAATCAACCAATTTTTCACAAACTCCCCCAAAAAACAGAAAAGAAGGAAACCTCTCAACTCATTCTATGAGGCCAGTGTTATCCTGATACCAGGTTCAGAAAAGACACCACAAATAAAGGAAACTACAGACCAATGCCCCTTATTAATATATATGCAAAAATATTCAATAAAATACTAACAAACTGAATCCAGGAACACATAAGGATTATACACCATAATAAAGTGGGATTTATTCCTAGATAGCAAGGTTGGTTCAACATATGAAAATCAATCAATATACACCATGTCAATAGAATAAGGTACAAAAACCACATGATCATCTCAATAGACACAAAAAAGCATTTAACAAGATCTAACTACCTTTCAAATAATAAATACTCAATGACCTAGGAATAAAGACAATTTCCTCAACTTGCTAAAGGGTATCAACATCAGGAATAAGGTAAGGATGTGTGCTTTTGCCACTTCTATTCAGCATTGTATTAGAGATTCCAGTCAGGGTAATAAACCAGAAAAAGAAATAAAAGGCAAGTGTCTAGATGAATATAGACTGGAAAGGAAGAAGTAAAACTATGTTGCAGATGACATGATCTTGTATTTAGAAAAGCATAACAAAACCACAAAAAACTATTAGAACAATTAAATACAGCAAGGCTGCAGAACACAAGAGCCATATACAAATATCAATTGTATTCTTATATACTAACAATGAACAATTAAAAGAAGAAATTAAGAAAACATTTACAATAGCATAAAAAAATCTATGAATAAATTTAACAAAATAAGTACAATACCTATACACTGAAAACCACAAAACTTCACTAAAAAAAACCCTGAAGAACAAAATAAAATACTACAAAGACAAGTTCGTGGATTGTAAGACTCAATATTGGTAAGAGTAATATTCGTCAAATTGATCTAATAATCAAAGCAATACCATCTGGCTTTTAGTGAATGGGAACAGATATAGACAAGCTGGTTCTAAACTTCATATAGAAATGTAAGGGACCTAGAATGGCCAAAATAATCTTTAAAAAGAACAGAGTTGGAGATCTCACACTTCATGGTTTCAAATCTTATTAGAAAGATACTGTAATCAATACTAGATGCTCCTGGCATAAGGACAGATCAACGGAATACAGAGTTCAAAAATAAACCCTTAACATTTTGACAAGAGTGACAAGATAAGTTAATAATAAGAGGAAAGAACAGTCAACAAACAGTGCTGGAACAACTGAATATCCACAAGTAAACGAATGAAGTTGGACCCTTACCACATACCATATACAAAAATTAACTCAAAATTATCTATCTATCTATCTATCTATATTTAAATACAAGAGCTAAAACAATTACATTCTTAAAAGAAATCATAGTAAATCTTTATGACTTTGAATTGGAAAATGATTTCTTAGATGTGACAATAAAACCAAAGAAAAAAATAAGATGAGACTTCATCAAAATTAAAAACTATTGTGCTTCAAAGGATACATGAAGACAGTGAAAAGGCAAGACACAAAATAGGAGAAAATATTTGCAAATTATGTATCTGATAAAGATTTGTATCCAGTATATATAAAGAACTCTTACCATTCATCAATAAAAAGACAAACAATTTGATTTAAAAATGGGCAAAAGAACTGAGTAGACATTTCTCCAAAAATAAATATACGAATGACCAATAAACACAAAAAGACACTCAATATCACTGGTCTTTAGGAAAATGGAAATTAAAATCATAATGAGCTACTACTTTACTCACTAGGATTGCTATAGCAAAAAAAGAGAGACAATAAAAGTGTTACGGAGAAGATGGAGAATCAGAACTCTCCTACCTGCTGATAGAAATTTAGAGTGGTGCAGCTGTTATGAAAAATAATTTGGCAGTTTCACAAAATGTTAAACACAGAGTTACCAGATGACCCAGTAATTGTACTCCTAGGTATATATATACTCAAGAGAAGTGAGAAAATATGTTCATACAAAACTTGTACACAAATGTATGGCAACATTATTCATAATAGCCAAAAGACGGAAACAACCCAAATATCCAATTGATGAATGGATAAAAATGTGATATAATGGAATATTATTCAGCCATATTTTTTAGAAATGAAGTGCTGACATATGCTACAATATGAACCTGAAAGCATGATGCAAAGTGAAAGAAGCCATTCATAAAATGCCATGTATGATTCCATTTATTTGAAATGTCCAGAAAGGAAAATCCATAGAGATAGAAAGTACGCAAGTGGTTGCCAGGGGCTGGAGGAAGACTGTGAATTGGGCATGACTACTAATGGGTACAAGGCTTGTTGTAGGGGTGCTAAAAGTATTCTGGAATTAGGGTAAGAGTTGCACAAACTTGTGATTATACTAAAAAAGCAATGACTTGTGCCCTTTAAAATGGTGAATTTTGTGGTGCAAATTACATTTTAATTCTTTTTTTTTTAAAGACATACAATAAGCTGTTAATGAAATAATCTGATGTAGGTAGGATGTCTGTAAAACAGCCTAATTAAAAACACTATCTGGATGGAGGGAGGGACAGAAGGACACACTGAACCCCACCCCCATCAATCTGTGGACTAGTAGGGAATGCTTCTTCAACAATGTGTCATTTCCAATTAGGGTTGTTTGGAGCTAAATAAGTACCAAATTAGTTTATTATCTTTAACAAATCAACAATAATTCTGCAGATCCTTGGAAAGATAAAAATATAGAAACAGAAGGGAGAGAAAAAAAGGAAATTCTCATGAGGTTTCATTAACTTCAAGTTTTGGGGAGTGGTAGAGGGTCAAAGAACTAGTCCAGATCCCTTGTAGAAAAGCTAATCTGCCACATCAAAAAAAAAAAAAAAGAAGAAGAAAAAACAAAAAAAGCTGATCTGCCATGAGTAACTTTTTCTCAACCTAAAAAAATAGCTTTTTATTTCTATCATAAAAGCAAAATAAGGTTTTCTCAAATAATTTGACTTTACAAAATTGAGCCGGTTAAAAAAAAATGAGCTAGTTAATGAGTAGGATATTAAAATGATCAAAATATTTACAAATGGATGCTCTGACCAATAAATCTAATCCTTTTTAGACTTATGCTATTATAGGTCATAGATTTGAGAAGGACTTATTTTAAATATCAGTAGAAGTCAACAGGGAAGCAAATTGGAAAACTATGAACAAAAAGTCACTCCAAGAATAATTACAGCCCAAACCATTCAATACATTCATTCAAATATTTGCAGAGAGCCTGCCCTAGGTTACAGGCTTCTTCAGGAAATTCATTGTATTTCTGTATAAGGGGAATGATCCTCCCCCAATTTTTTTATTGTGGTTAAATAAACATATATCTACTGTCTTAACTATTTTCAAGTGTATAGTTCAGTAGCATTAAGCACATTGACACTGTTGTGCAGCCATCACCACCATCCGTCTCTAAAATTCTTTTCACCTTGCAAAACTGAAACTCTATACTCATTAAACACTAACTCCCCATTTACTCTTCTACTTTCTATCCCTATGAGTCTGACTATTCTAAATACCTTTTTAAAGGGAAGTCATACAGTATTTGTCTTTTTTGTGACTGGTTTATTTCACTTAGCATAATGTCCTCAAGCTTCATCCATGTTGTAACATATGTCAGAATTTCCTTCTTTTTAAAGGCCAAATCTTATTCTATTGTACAAATCGACCATATTTTGTTTATTCAGTCATCTTGATAGACACTTGGGGTACTACCTTGTTTTAGCTATTGTAAGTAATGCTGCTATGAACAGGGGTGTATAGAGGTGCCACTTATTGTCAAGGAGATAACCAAGTATCCTCTACAATTCGCCATGCATATAGAATTATTTCTCCACTTGTAATATTCATTCTTTGGTCTCAGGTTTTATACATTGTTTTGTTGGCTTGTTTTCTTTGCCATTTCGTTAGCATTCTCATTAATTTCTAAAACCAAGTTGGGGAAAAGAAACCAGACTACCTTATACATTTACGTATTAATTAACAATAACATGCAAAAGCAAGATTACCACTACCCCCACTTAAATGCAAGTAACTCACAGGGGGAAAAAATCCTAAAAAATACATGCTGAAAGTTTACATTAGATACATTGCATTTCTAAAATGACTTCCTTTCATCCTCATTATCTAAACAGAAGGAATCAGACAAGAACTATCCCTTATTCTTCATATTCTTATCTGAACACAACCAAGCCTAAATGCCTACTATTTCAAAAAATATCTCTTGATCACCTTTCTGACTATCTTCCCCCTAATGCTCTTAACAGCAACAAAATATCCTTGAAAAACAGTCATCTTTTAAAACCAAATCATATATATATATACTTTTTTTTTTTTTTTTTTACTGACTATAAAGAACCTAAGATATACTTTGAAAGCTCTTGGAGGATTCCAAGACTTAAAAAAAAATACACTTGAAACCTTAATGTAACAACTTTCTAAAGTCATTCTTCAAAATAAGTCACAAAAACACAAAACTACAGAGCAGTAGTTCTCAAACTGGAGCATGCATCAGAAACTCCTGGTAGGCTTGATAAAACTCAGAGAGCTGGGCCCCACCCCCAGGGTTTCTGATTAATTAGGTTAGGGCAGAGACTAAAAATTTGCATTCCTAGCAAGTTCCCAGATGACACTGATGCTGTATGTCCTAGAACAGAACTTTCAAAATGCCTGTTAATCTAAACAGGAGCACACTCTCTTGAGGCTCAACCCATGAAAAAGCATGTGAGTTCCCTTTAAATTAACTTTAAAAACTCATTTTTAGCTGTCTCTCCTAAAAGAAATTACTTTGGGTGATATTACTATTGAATAGTTTTAGTCAATCCCTTTAATAAATTCTTTATGGTAAAAAGTTTTCAGTTCCCCTAAAAGAGAGCCAGGTCTTATTGCAAAAATTATTACCACAAGTGAATTTTGTAATGTGTGAATTTTGGTTCAGTGCATTTCTTTTAATTTTGGAACTGAGAATTATACAAGCACATATTTGGCAGGCAAGCTCCATTGAGAAAAATGAGGCATTTGATTATATTATTTTATACATTGTTTTCTATCTCCATTTGCATGAACTTTAAGGTCACTGCCATAAACCAACAGCCTTTGGCTGGAAATAGCCCAGAAACAGGTTTGATTCATGGAGTATTTTGGGGGAAAAATATACTTGAACCAACACTTTAAAAATCAGATACTTTCACACTAAAATTCAATTTTCACCTGCTTTAAAAAAAAAAAATTCAGAAGATGTGGCAACATTATTCCCAAATTGCAGCAATTCAACAATCAGCCAGAGCTGGGCTGCAGAAAGAACAGCTCTAGCTGGCTACAGTCCCCCTGCATTTCCTGTTGTCTTCAATCTAGTCCTCTCCACTTATTTATTGGCCTAGCACCTTGCGAAATTTGGTTGCCTGGCATAAGAAGGAACAGACAATAGTCTCAATTTCAAAAAGTACATATACACTGGCTTAAATTAGGTGTGGTGTAGGTAAATATTTTTGGATTTAGTCTCTTTTAGCCTAAGGTTGTTGAATTGTGTGGTCTACCAATAGGCCATCTCCACTCAGGAAATTTTTGTGTTAGAAATCTTCAGGCTAGGACAAGAATGCTCTGAAAAGCAGTGTGTCAGGCTGAGACTCTTCCTGCCTGGCAAAAAGAATAGTGTAATGATGGGCATGCCCACGAAACCCTGCACGCATCATGTCTATTTGTCATTTTAACCTTTTTTCATTGTAAAATAACACAGAAAAGTAAAATGTAATATATGGCTTAAAACATTATAGAGTGAACTTCTATATCTCCTATCTCGTCAAGAACATCAGTACATCAGAAGTCCCCACAAAGCTACTTCCCAATCATGACCCTACTTGCGTCTCTGAGGTAAACACTCACTTCTGTGATAAACACTTCCTTATTCTTCTTTATAATTTTTCCTCTGAACTTTGCTGGCCTAACAATATCACTTAGTTCTGCACCTTTCTGAATGCCAAACTTAGACATTCATTCGACTCGTAAAAATTCAATACTATGTTTTTAAGAAACATGTTAATTTTATCTTCTTTTTCCTCCTGACAGCCTCACCAGAGGTTATAACAAACTGAAGGTATATAAAGGATACACTGCGCTTTTGATATCAGAGCATAGGGCCTTCCAAGAGCCAATTCTTGGCTTTGATATTTTTTTCCGCTCTTTAGTAGTTTCTACATTATAATTTTTTGTGTTTATTGTGCGGCTTTTTTTCTAATTTCTTGAGATAAATATTTACTCATTAATTTTGGGCTTTTCTTTTAAAGCTATCCATTTTTTTATTCAGTACTGTTTTATCTGTATCCCATACAGTCACGGCTCATTTTATTGTGCTTTGCTTTACTGCAATTCACAGATACTGTGTTTTCTTACAAAATGAAGGTTGTAGCAACCTCATATCAAATGAGTCTATTGGCACCATTTTTCCAACAGGCTCAGATAATGGCTGGCATTTTTTAGCAATATTTTTAAATTAAGGTATGTACAGTTTTTTAGAAATAATGCTACTGCAAAATTAACAGACTATAGTATAGTATAAATGTAACTTTCATATGCACTGAGAACCCAAAGAAATTGTGACTCACTTTATTGTGGTGGTCTGGAACCTAACCTGTAATATCTCCAAGGTATGTCTGCAAATTTTTATGTCAAATATATATCACTCATTTAAAATATTTCTTAATTTCCATTATATCTTCTTTAATTCATGAATTATTTAGGGGTATATACTTGAATTTCCAAACATATGGAAATAGTTTTCAACTTATGATTATTATTGATTTCTAGCATAATTACATTGGAATCAGAGTATATATTCTGTAGTTTTAACCTTTGAAATTTGTTGAGATTTGCTTAATGATCTGGTCTGTGGTAAATTCTTGTAAAATGTTATGTGCTTGAAAAGAATGTATAAGTGTACATTTGAAACTTATTGCATTTCATTAACCAATATCACCATCAAATAAATAAACGAACAAAGAAACAAACATACGATGGGGGAGAAGAATGTGTACATCACAGTTGGTGCGATGTGTTCACTAGAGTATGTTTATTAACTATGTTGATCAATTTTTTGTATGTTTCTGAGAGATAATGGGGATATATATATATGTGTGTATGTGTATACACACACTCTCACACACATACACACACACATATATATATAAATAAAATGATTTCTTCGCCCAGTCCCTGGCACAGAGATTCTAAAAACCCCTTGTAATTTCCTAAATAAAAACACTAGGCGCATTTCTTAATCCAACATTTGGTCTTTAACTTCAGTTCCTACCACAGGACTTCTGAAAACCTTGCAATTTCCTGAGTGTCTTTTGTTCTAATGAGGCAACTCTGGGCAGGCTCCTGGATAAGGGCTGGTCACCAGAAAGACCAAGCCACAATTATAAACTATTCGCTTAAGAGAGAAGGGCTGAAAATGGTGTTAATGACTGATCATTCCTACATGATGAAGCCTCCATAAAAACCCCCAAAGCACAGGGTTTGAAGAGCTTCTTGGTGGGTAAACATGTTGACATTCAGGTAGAACAGCATACCCAGAGGGGGTATGGAAGCTCTATGCCCTTCTCCCATACCATGCTCTATGTAGCTCTTCTATTTGGAAGTTCCTGAGTTTATATCCTTTTATAATAAAATGGTAATCTAGTGAGTATACAATGTTTCTCAGAGTTCTGTGAACCACTGTAGCAAATTAATCAACTCAAGGAAGGAAGGGGTCATGGGAACCTCTGGTTTTTAGCCAGGTGATCAGAAGCACAAGTGATAACCTGGGCTTATAACTGACATCAGAAGTGTGTGGTAGGGCAGTCTTATAGAACTGAGCCCTTAACCTACGGGATCTGATGCTATCTCCAAATAGATAGTGCCAAAATTGAGTTAAACTGTAGGACACTCAGCTACTGTCAGAGAACCGCCTGGTGTGGAGAAATATCTCCATACATTTGGTGAGCAGCAGTGAAATGTTTTGTATGAGTAGTAAAGGAGACTAACAGGAGAGGTACACAGCAGGGAAGAACTGGATTTTTGCCTACATGTAGGAAGGAAAAAACTTTTGCCTGTTACAGCTTCTTTCATTGATTACTGAGAAAGACTTGTTAAAATTTTCCACTGTGATTATGGATCATCTACTTCTCCTCGTAGTTCTGTAAAATGTTTATATATTTTACAACCATATTATTAGGTACAAATTTAGAATTTTATCTTCCTGGTGAATTAAAACCTATCTTTAAAAAGCAATAGTAATACACAGTAATGCTTTTTGTCTGATATTAACATAGCTACACCAGCTGCCTGTGGTTAGTGTTTACACTGTATACATTTTGACATCTTTTTTACTTTAATTTTATCAGTGTACCCATTATTCTTTGAGTGATACACCATACCAACTCAATATGGGCTCTCTAAAGAATCCTCTTAGGCTGTTTCTCTCAGAATCCCTGTTGCAGCCAGCACTGTGAAGGCTCTGATAAAGATCTGTCTCTTCACTTCTCCTTGTCTTAGAAGAATACATTTTGTTTTTGATATCAAACAGAGCGTCATAGATTTCTGTGAATGACTCCCTGCATACATGTTGTGGCTGCTTGGAACAAAGATGACATGGCTATAGAAAGGCCTGTTTGATCATCCTAAATGATCAATAAATGCTCATTCCAGGAATGTCAGTTGATCATTTGTAACTCTCAATAATATCGATTTTTGTCCAGGTCTTATAGTCAGTCTATCCCTAAACTTAGAAGCAATTTATGTAAAGTTCTTCACTGCAGAAAAAAATGAATAAAATGATACACTATGTTTTTATCTCTTATGGATGTTTTATTGAAATGTGGATTTTGTCAGCATACTTTCTTAAAACTACAGTATAATCTTGACAGTCCAAAGGGAGCACTATGGAATTGGCTAGTTTTGAATACCATCCCTTCTCAAACCTGGGCCACAGCGAGGTGGTGCTTAAAAGCTGGATGATAAAACTTTCCCACTAATTCATGTTTCATAGACACTGTGGATACCTGCTGGATTTGGATTTTTTTGTTGCTCAATTTTTAGTATATCGTGCTCTGCCTGGAGCAGTTCCAAGTCTTTGGAAGAACACCTCAAAATCATTAACCAGATCCCAACTTGCTAATCTAGATCAACAGTTTATTATAAAAGGGTGTAACTCAGGAATAGTCAGATGGAAGAGATGCATAAGGCAAGGTATGGGAAAAGGGCATGGTATTCAGGGGCACCATTCTCCTTCAGTTTCCCTGTATTTGCTAACCCAGAAGCTCTACATCTTTACTTTCAATCATTCTGTACCCATATATTTAAGATACATTGTTTGTATAATGCATATTTTAAAAATATAGTCTGACAATCTTTGCCTTTCAACTATAACCGTTAGTCGACTTATGTTTAATATAATTACTAGTGCATACGGGGTTAAGTCTACCACTGCTCCTTGTGTTTTATATCTGTTTTACTCATTCCATGTTCCCTTTCTCTTCCTTTCAATTATTTTCTCATTAGACTTTTCCTTTTATTAATTAGAAGTTATGAAATTTTTAAATTTGTTTCATGTTTAATTAAAACATATATTCTTGACTTATCAGGGTCAAATGTTAATCGACACCTTTACCCTCCTCTAAGAAAATGTAAGAACCTTGGACAGACTAATTCCATTTACTCTCCCCCACCCTCAACTATCATGCTTTTTTGTCCCATATTTTAAATCTCTGTATTTTAAAAAGTCCAACATTGTCTCATAATCAATGTTCTTCGAGTTGCCCACATATTTATTGCCTTATTTGCTTTTTATTTTTCTGATACTATCATTGAAAAATTATTTGTAGAGTGATCCGAGAACTATAATCATGCCATCTTCCTCTAAGAAGATTTCATTGATTTTACCTGGCACTTATGAGCATTAGCTTAATCCAAGCAGCTTTAAGGCTTCTGGGCCACTCAGATAATGTGAAACTGAGCTGCGGCCAATGTGAGAGTTGGTGTACTTTCAGTTACCCGTACTCCTATCCTAGGTGTATCTCTTCAGCGGGTCTCAACTCAAAGTGGGAAATGGTTTACCAGGTTTCCCAGGCTTGACAAGACGCAGACTACAATGTTTAACATTGAAAGGACAGCAAAGGTGATCTCAAGCTCTCAAATTCCTTCCTGATCTTTTGCCCACAAAAATGGCCCCAGTGCTAGGCTCATTCCTCTGTGTTCATTTCCCAAATCTCAACTTCCTCACAATTTATTCTTTGATGTTTAAGAAGATTGAAAAAATAATTTATCCAGTTTCTCTAGGTGACTTCAGTAAGTGAGCTGGTTTGAATCATGTGGCTTACTACTAGTTAAAGTTACTACTCTCCCAGCATTCTCTTGTGTATTATATCTTTAGTACATGGCCTTACCTTGCCAACGTCTGCCCCTAGTTATGTAAAAAGTGCTATAGTAAACTTGAAAGAATCATGATCACTCTTCCTGGTAGCAGCTTAGAGTGAAGAGGAAATATAAAGGACAAGGGTTCGTGTTACAGTTCCTATAACGTATTCTCTGACTCTATGACTCTGGACAAAGATTTGTCTAAAAAATTTGGTGGAAGAGAGAATATTTCCACCCATATCAGAAGATTTTATGAAGGAACACAATAAAGCTTGAAAAAGTCTATAAAACTAACAAGAATTATAATTCTTTTCCCTCATTTCTCTGCCCCATAAGTGAACCATTTATCCATGGCTCGGGCTAATTTATCATGGCAGGCCAGTTGTCAACTGAGATTTTAGGTCACTCTTCAATGGCTGGCAACATTACAGAAGACACAATATTCCGGGGTTAAACAAAGTGATACCTATTGTTTGTTATATTATCTATATTTTATAACACATCACCATACACTGTGCACACAATGTGTACTACACACTCTCCCTCCACCTCCTAGGGGTACCTAGTTCTTATCTGAGATACCCTACCCAGGAACACATACTCTAGATGTGGTTGACTCACATTTGAAAGACTAATTAGAAGTCCAACCTCCAGAGTCAGAGTGTATCAACTACAGCTATCTAAATCTATACTAGAAGGTTCTCTAATGAATATAAAGAAATAATTTTCTAAAGAAAAGTGTTCAAGATGTATGGATTAGCTGGAAATATTGTACAGGGGCCTCCAACCTTATACACACATGCGGGTTATAAGAAGCTGGCAAACCAAACAGCCTAATACTCTTTGCAGAGGCACTCTGGGCCTACGCCTCTGGTCCTGGGTCTGAATACGTAACAGAGGATTCCATCACCTGACACAATTTAAAGGTTAGAAATGTCTTGTAATGAGAATATGTCTCCATCTGTCTCTACTGAACCTTTAATGTGAGATACTATAGAAAGGATGAGGGATGGGGCTTTTCAGTCTATAAGAACAGGCTGAATAACTAACTTCTATGGCTTCTTGCTAATAAATGTTATATGTGACAAAATTTGGTCTGAGACTTAACTTTATTGTTACAGACCCCATAGTAGCATAATAGCTTGAAAACATTGGATGCTACCAAATTATAACAAAAATATCTGCACTATTAGGAACAGTAAAACTAGCTCAGTTTAGTTTGCAACAATTGTGGTGCATGAAATCTCTGAAACAAAGTCTGTTGGGACATAATCTCTGATATAGATGAAATGGAGCTTTTGGCAAACAGTCTAGAGGGTCTATGGGAGGAGCTAGGGCTCATGGAAGTTCTCATACGCTATGTAGTCGTGAGAACTCTACAGGAAGAACTCTATGTTTATAATAAAGCTCTATGGTTTAACTTCTCCTCCCATAACTTCCTTTTCCCTTCTATAAATCTCCTCCATACTGGCACACAAGCCAGAGTGTGCACACGGCTTACCATGTCTACATGCACTGGGTTGCAATACTTTTTTCCTGAATAAATCCTTTTTGGTAATGAAACACCTAGTCTGTCATATTTTTTAGTCAACACCTCAAAGCGGGAATATCATGCTGATCAAGCTGATATACAAATTTGCTATCCTGGACCCTCTAAGAGAGAGGCTATTACTCTTCAGTGGGGAAAACCACAGGAAACTAAAGAGACAGCCTTGGGGTATGGGTTTTGCTGGGCCTGGGAGCCTGCCAAAAATACATCATTCTGTTTTTTGGCCCCTAGAATGCAATGATACCCAATATTTTTTCCCCAGTGATTCCCCCCAAACTACCTGGACTCTGTATTCTGCCCCAGTGGTCCCCAACCTTTTTGGCACCAGGGACCAATGCTCCTATGAGAATCTAATCCTGATGATCTGCGGCGGAGCTGAGGCGGTGATGCTAGTGCTGGGGAATAGCTCCAAACACAGATGGAGCTTCTCTTGATGGCCTGTTGCTCACCTCCTGCTATGTGGCCTGGTTCCTAACAGGTCACAGACCTGTATGGGTTGGGGACCCCTGTTCTACCAGAAATAATGCCACTTAAACAATATCTGTATTCAAAGGAATAGATGGGAGGCAACTATCCTACTTCCTCGAGTAAATGCAAAACAGAATCATTTGCATTTTCCAAATAGTATTGTTTTGGAGTCTTAGCAGTTGTGTGTCCCTAACCTCCAAAATGTTTTTAAAATTTTTAAGCTTAAAATTAATCAAAATGGGAACGCGAGTTATGTTTGCCAGAAATTATTTCTTAAGTAAAAACTCTCATCTCCCCCCCCCCCCCGGTCTGGGGTGAAGGACACCAAGAAGTTGCTCTAGCCCACACAATTTTCCTGATGATACAGTCTGAAAATGTGACCATAAGAAATATGTTCTAAAAAAAAAAAAAAAATTCTTCTAGGTGTCAAAATTCCTTTTTAATGGACAAGTCCCCCAAGTAAAGACCAATTGTTTCACAAAGGAGCTTAACCAATTAGTTCTCAAAACATCTAAAAATTGAAAGTAGAATCTGTTTTCTCCGCAAAGAATACACTGAAATTCTGTAAGTGTGAATTAATCCTGCCACATCTTCTGAGGTGTTTAATATGGTAGGTAAGTGAACTGAGTGTTGGAAATGCTGGATTTTCATGTAATTTCTCTGAGCCTAATGATCTCTCCACCTGATAAATTGGGAAGTGGCTTTTTGCTAGCCACTTCTCAGGAAGACTGAAAGTGACACCGGGGGCGGGGGGTGGGGAGATCCATAAAATGATGCTAGAGGAAGGGAGAAATGTTGCAGCACTTGAAAAGATTAAGCCAAGGCAGCTGGTCCTCCCTGCTCATGTTCCACTGGCCTCCATTTATAGCTACAGCAAGAAAAAGCACGATGGCTGAGACTGGGAAAAGGCTTCTGAGCAGCAGTGTGGGGCAGGGACAGCAACTGCACTGACAGGCAGCAAGCTTTGCTGTCCCAGAACTGCCATCCTGGATCTTTTCTGTCCCTGCATCTAAGAGCACAGAGGAATTCAGAAATCAGAGAACATAGCCAAGAAGTCATTACCAAGGTTTATGTCAGCTCGTCTCAAATTGTGGGCCTGACATCGTGCACAGATACCTGCAAAGATACTTCAGGAAATAAGAAGATCCATTCCCTCCCCTAGTGCACACTCCTGGGAACATTAAACCTCAGCTTCTTTTTGGTTAATAACGAAAGGCTTATATGAACAGCCTACTTGAAAAGAAAGGGAAAAGGAAAGAAACACACAAAGAATCTAATAATCTATACATTAATATTTGCTCACCTCTTGAGGCCATGCCCTTTTAAAAGAATTGCTCATCTTTTTGTTGTTTTCCCCTCCCTTTTTGTCGTCTTCTAAAGATGGAAAAATTTTGTGGCCGTAAATTACAAAGTGAGGGCATTTATGAAAAGAAATGGGAATGGCATCCAATCTCTGCTCATACAAAGGAGTAACTGAAAAGATTTACAGAGTGCCACAGGGCACTCAGCATAAAAGTTCTCATTTAATCTTCATCACCACTAAAATTGTACTTTATTTCCCGCCAGAGGATACTGAAGTGCAGAAAGTTTGAGATACCTGTCACAGGTCACACAGTTGGCAGATGGCATTGTCTCTAAAGCCAGTACTCATTTCTATGGCACAGACCTTATCAAAATCCCATTATCTCTTAGCCATCTTGTAGTCAGAAGGTTAGCGTATTTTGAGTTTCCTCGAACTGGCACTCCCACTTATTCAGACCTACAAGCTGAAGCTCTTGCAGTTCTTTTTAATTTTTTAATTTTTTTTTCTTGCGAATTGCTTTCCCTTTATTCACAACACATAGCTTCAAATTACTTTAGATTGTTTTCCAAAAAATCAAACCCACCCTCAAAGGTCAAGAATTCTCCACTGCTGAGTCTATTAAAAGGGAAACATTTGAGATCTGAAGCAATTTCCCAAGAAGAACTTGTCAACTGTTTTGAGCTAGCACAACAGAACTGAAACATGCACACACTACTTCCCCCAGGGGACACTGTGAAAGGACTCATTTCTTGGGACTTGCAGTCCCTGTGCGGGGAGTGTAATACGGTGACGTGGGTCTCATTTTTCAGGTATTAAGTGCCTACTGGAATATTCTCAATAATAGGAAGCAGTGAGTGATTAGGCAAAGAAGAGCAGATGGTGTGAAATAAAACTTATTCTTTCATAGAGCCAAATGATGCAATGTGTTGTTTTCTTATGTACATTATTCTACTAAATTAGTCATTTTGCATTCATTTATTTTTTAAAATGTGCTTACGAGTCTTTCAGCTCAAACTGAACTAAGAGGACATCGGGATATGGCTACTGTAGAAACCTTATGGATGCTTTTTAGTCAGGCTTTTAAAAGAAAGAACAATGCTGAGTCATGTTCCACATTTGAGATATGTGAGAAATATTTATACATCAATGAATAATTACTAACTTGCCACTTTTGTTACTGTCTTCCTTCACGGTCCTTCATGAAGAGTTGACATAAAAGGACAATGTAAAATATAATTGATAACTGGGAGAAACCCAAATTTTCTCTACTGCTTTTTCAAATAACACAAAAATATCGTTTTGCATTGATTGCCATTCAAAGTTAGAGTGCTGATAAAGGTCAGTGAATCCAGAATCACCTACAAAGTCACCTAAGCTGTCTAGAGCTATGATGACAAGTAAGTTCTTACTGCAGGCCTTATGCCTATTCGACATACCCTTCGAAGCAGTCCTCATGGGAGAATGGGCAATAATCCTAATCACGCTGCCATTCCTCAAGATGCTGCTGGATATACACATTTATGTAGTGTCAAGATGGTTCCTTTAACTTTCAAAACTTGTTATGTTTGTTTTCCTATGACCGTTCATATTTGGCGTACTTGCAGCCATTTTAGGACCACAGAGAAGATATTTTCCAATTTTAGTCTGATGGCTATAAGTTCAAGATGTTAAAAAAGAAACATGTAGGCTTTTCTTCCTTGTCAAGAAAAAAACTTAACAAAACTTTTATGACAAAGACTTAAAACTAGGGAATGGCAGACAGTCCAGAATTTATCACTCTAATCACACAAAATGTTATAAAAACAAGTTACAAGTTATAAGGACAATAACTTTAGGAATAAGATGTTCCAAAACAGTTCTTTTACATCTTCTATAGCAAAAAAAAAAAAAAAAAAAAAATTATCCTTATAAGTATTTCTACAAATATCTGAACAGAGTATTGAAAGGCCCTTTGGAAAAAAAAATGATGACACATTTAAAAATCCTGTAGGAGAGCAAGTAAAACTCTTCATAGAATTCATTGCCAGAATGTGTCCTTTCATAAAATGCTAAATCATCTTTGATGGTGATGAATCAATCCCAAAGGTTCCTTGTTTTAATATATTCTGGAAATGATCTTCCAGCACAACAAATCAACTAAAGCAACTAAAACAGTAAAGCTGGAAAGAAGCTCAGCTGAATACTGAGAACAATGAAATGTAATATTCAATAGCTACCATTTATGGTTTAATGATAAATCATACCTCCACACTAGTAGGCAAAGGGCACTCTGCTACTGAGTCTTAGCTACCTACCAGACTGGAAGGCACAGTCTATTCCTTTTTTTCCCATCCTGTTGTGCTATGCCTTTATCTATCAAATCATTCATTCATTTTTCTCACCGTTCAAAACTTATTTAATTAGTTCTTACCACTTGCTAGAAACTAGTTACCCTTTCCAAGCTAGGAACTTTTCTTGAATAAAGATGTTTAAATAAATTGATATACTTGAATTATATAATCATACAATATAACTTTACTATCTTGTCAAGAGGATATCATCAGAGACTTCAGAAGCTCCCTCATTTATCTTTGTATCATCCAAAAATATGACATGAAATAGGAGCTACAATGTTTGTTGGATTGAACTGCTATAACAATAGTCATTAAAATAAACTTGTAAATATATATTTGGGTGTTCAAAGCATTCAATTTATATAGTCATATACAGTATACAACCTGTATATGTACAAGGATATACAGCCATAAAAGGTTTCTCAGTTAAGGATGATGGCTCCCTTATTTCAAAAATCCAGTAGTTACTACCATGTTCCTCCCTTCCTACTTTCCAAAGGTAGAGAGAGAAGATGAATGTATTATATAAACAAAAAGGAAAGAAGGAAGATGAACAGATGATAGCTGGGGCTCTTTCCATATCAGGAGTCAAATCAATGCACCACTAGAGTAGGGAGAACCAACACTTAGAACTCTGGGCAAGATCAGTCTCTTCCCTGGTCCCCCAGCTGACTGTAGCTGTGCCCGAAAAAAAAAAAAAAATGTAATAGCTGATCATGAGACTCTATGATTAGTCATCAAACAAAACCCAGCGTTAGATCAGCTCCTGAATGTCCCTTCAGTACAGTTGAGGAAAATGAGTCCCCAAAGAGAGCTGGCAACATGTCAAAGCATTACAGAGAGGTCACGCTGGGGCTGGCTCCAACACTCACCCCAGTCTCTCATCGTGGAGACCTTGGACATAGTGCCAAAGAAAAACTCATAAAGCAAAGGTTCTTCCTTAGCATGTGTCAGGGACTACATACAGCCATTGAAATTGTCTGCAAAACTCTGTGTGGTTTTGCATATTTTGGGGGAGAAGGGTCTACTGCTTTCATCAGTCTGAACAAGGGTCCATGGCTCAAAAAAAATGAAGAACGACTATGTCAAGTGATGGGCTTGGGGAAAAGGCTAGAAGTGAATGAGATTAATTCCAAACTAAAAGGAACCCAGTTTTCAATAACCTGAAAGCTATGCTTAGGCCAGGGAGCCAGTGGAACCATGTAAGGAGAAAGCAGTCCTAAACTAAACTTTCTGGTCTGGACAGTAAAAAGGATCCTGTAAGAAAGAATGTGTTTAGGCAAGCTGGCGTGCTTTTGTGACCACAGGTGACAGGGAAAGGAGTAAGTAGCACAAACTTTAACTACTGATCATGTGGTCTTAGAAGACCACAGGTCAGACGTAATGAGCAAGGCTGAGTTTTCTGGAATTATAGAAAAGGTTCTGGTAGTAGCTGTCACGAGACAAAATGGAAGTTGTCTGCAGCCTGTCAAAGCCAGGGCAGCCTTGACCTTCTACTGGGCCTCTCATTGTACCTGTTTGCGAACAAACAGTGAGCAGAGAAAGGGTTCCATACACCCTGGGAGGCCAAATGTGATCACAGGGGTCTTTGTTTTCTTCTTATTTCTGATGTCAACATCAGTCCCAGGAGTGGGCAAAGGCCTTGGTACTTGGTCAGAAGGAACTGGATACACGTCAGCCATTGCAATTTCCCTGGGAAACAGAAAATATTTTCCCTACTCTATGGATGAGGAAATTGAAGCAAAGGGAGAAATGTCCAAGGTTTTTCAAGGAGGTGAAGAGCCAAGAGCTCTGAGGTTAGAGCATGTAACTAAATACGCTCCACTGGCTCTGGCTGGATATTCCATCTCCTTTTGGGAACCAAGCAGTTCTGGAGATTGCAGAAACACTAGTTGCTAGGAACAAGATGTGGGATACAGTTTACACCACACGACCATACACATGGAATACATCACACATTAAAACAGAAGACTTGAGGCCTCACTGGGTAAATGAGATAGGAAAAGGGAACCTGGGGGTTACTCATCATTTTCCAAATCAGAGATTTATGTCCCTTTTGGAAAGGAGAAGTAAAACCTGTCTGCAGTCCAGTTTTGAGTAATATTTGCCAGTGAGAAGCTGTATGCAAAAATTCCTGGAACAAGCTTTGGAGAGCTCTTCCATGGGCCTTGGCCAGTCCCTGTAAATGATTGAGATTTAAAACCATCTCATATCAGAGGCGCAGGAATATCCTTGAGGCAGCACCATAAATCCTCTCTATAGCTAATTTCAAACTTGTAATAGGAATGTTCAAGGAGAAAAATTATCTATATATACATACGTATATATATATATGTATCAATTTTTTTTTTTTTTAAGTCAAGAAGGGTAGAGATCAACAGCTAACAGTGAGCTGAGTGGTTGGAATATGGCTGATTATCTTTTATCCTTAAATATATTTTCTTATTTTTTCTATGATTAAAATAGATTGCTGTGGAATAAAGATTAAAATAAAGACAATATAAAAGCTAGTAAGTTTGAGTATCAATAGAGAGCCAGAGCTTATCTCATCCAACTGACTCATTTAACAAAAGAAACGGAGGCGGACAGTGGGGGGAGCACCTTGCTGTGGTCACTCCGCTGGCCAGCAAGGGAGTAGAGCCAGGACCTTGGAAATCCCCAGACCAACTTCCTGGCCTCCACAGCACCCTGTTGCAGCTGCCCTATTCCTTAGGCTAGGAAACCCCCTAAGCTTGGTGCTAGGTGAGAAAGAGTTTTATATGTAATTGTAAAATTCCAAACAGCAGCCTCGTGTATTAGGCAAAGTACACCAGATTCCAACTCAAGAACAGCTGAAATTGAAATGGCACTCACAAAGCCAAGAGGATAATTTGTAGGGAATTAGGTGTCCCAGGCTCTGTCACAACTGCTATACTGAATAACTTTATGACTGCACCATGTTTTCTTGCCTCTGGCTATATTATACATGCAATTACTCCTGCCTAGAATGCCTTCCTCTTGTCCTCTCTCCCATGCATTTCTAGAAATTCCTACTGATCCTTTAACAGCAACTCGGAAGTCACTCTCTGCAAGGCCTTCTCTGGTCTTTCTTGTTTATAAAATTGGTACTAGGATAACATAACAAGAGGATGTAGCTTGACTGCAGAGCATATCACAATATAAAGGAAATCATTACTGGTTTATAAATTTGTCTTGCCTTCTAGATGGTGTTTCCTGAGGGTAATGGCTATTTTAACCATCTTATATCTCTGGCATTCAGCAGGGAATCAAATGTCAGTTGAATAAATGAATGCCTGCTAATAGATATACAGTAAGACTTTATCCTTTCCTTGCAAATCTCTGATTTGCCCTTTTATCCTCTGAATGGTGCATTTGCAGAACTCCTAAGCAACAGGTTGTTTTGGGACAGAGGTTTCTCTTAAAAGTTTAAATAGTTGAGTTTAATACTGGCATTTTATCCTTTTTAATTTACAAAGAAATATGATAGAAGAAAGGTGGG
Source organism: Rousettus aegyptiacus (assembly GCF_014176215.1). Classification (NCBI taxonomy): domain Eukaryota; kingdom Metazoa; phylum Chordata; class Mammalia; order Chiroptera; family Pteropodidae; genus Rousettus; species Rousettus aegyptiacus. Next base: position 121,161,972 of record NW_023416307.1, on the reverse strand, counting down.
GTTAAATAACATCAAAGATAAATGGATGTGCTGGCTATAACAAAGGCAAAAATTATAACTTATCATATGATGATACCAGCTAACATATATGATTCCTACACCACCCTCTCCCTACCAGTCCTCAAGACACACATACACAGATGCACACAAAAAGTTAATAAGTCACTTTGGGAAGTTTAATCATAACCCATCAACAGAAGAGCCCACTGCATAGTAAACACCAGAATGAGTATATTATTAAGGTTGCTAATCACTAATTAAAATCTCAAGATCAGGTTTCTGGGCACATCTTGCTACATCTGTGCAGCAGACAGGTCCCAGACAATATACAAACCAAGTCTGAGGCTTGCCTCTTCATAACAGGCTGTTCCTGCAATATCACAAAGGTTGTGGGTGACAGAATTGTGCAACAAAAGCACGAATACTACGCATACAGTCTCTTTACGCAAAGCCCTGCTCCTGACGGCAGAACTGAGAGAAGTTTCTAGTCAACTTCTGAGTTCCAGAAACAAGGCAATTGTTACATAAAACACCAGAAGGTGCCTAGCTTTCTCCTTATAGGGAAAAAGAACAGTCATAATATTCAACATACTGCCCCATTCCCCCAAGATTGACTGGGAAGGGATTCAAGAGAATTTCCTGGGGTAAAGGAAACGTTCAGTTCCTTGACCGAAATGCAGGTTACATGGGTGTTGATACACTCGTCAAAACTTAAAGAATTCTCTTAAGAGTCACACATTTCACTGTGTATACATTTTACCTAGAAAAAAAGAACCATGCACAAGTATCAAACTCTAGTTAGTATGTTTACTTTCTGCAGAAGTATGGGCCAGCAATTTTGAAACTACTTTCTGTGTATTCTAGACTTGAGCAAGTAAGTAAATAAATTCAGGATAATGGGAGCCAGGTTTCTCACTGCTGGAGTAGTTACAAATATGGAAAGGGGGAAATTAACATCACCAAAGGGGATAAAATACATCATGTGCCTTCAAACATGAGGATACATCATCACTTCTTTAGTATTCCTGCCAAGAATTCATAACCTCAATCTAATCATAAGGAAACATTAGGCAAATCCAAATTGAGGCAAATTCTACAAAATAACTGGCAAAATATCAAAATGTTTAAGAAAGGCTAAGGAACTTTTCCAGACTGAGGAAAGCCAAAGAGACATGACAACTACATGCAATTGCTTGATCCTGAATTAGATCCTGGTCTAGGAGGAAAAAAACCTATAAAGACATTACTGGTACAAATAACGTTTGAAATATAGACTGTGAATTAGATAACAGTATTGTGCAAACATTAAATTGCCTGAATTTGATAAGTGTATTGTGTTCACCTAAGAGAATATCCTTGTTCTTGGAAAATATACATTGAAGTATTGAGTTGTAAATAATCACAATGTCTCAAATTTACTCTCAAAGTTTTAAGGAAAAAAGAACAGGGGTGGGGGCTGAGGGGGTTAAGGGGTGGGAAGCAAGCAGGGAAGGGAGCCAGCAGACAAAAATGGGGCAAAATGTAAACAATTGGTGAATCTGGTTAAAGGGTATATAGAAATTCCTTTCACTATTCTTGCAACTTTTCTGTAAGTTTACAGTTATACCAAAATAGATAATTATCAAAAAATAGCCTAACTTCTGAAAAAACATTTAAGGAAAAGGCTAATAACTAAATCAATGTATTATGAGAGATTCTCTCAAGAATATTGGTTTCAAAATTATACTTTTCCCTCTGGTAGTAACTCCACAAAAACTCTAGTTGGCTCTAAATTCCTTTTTAGAACTAAAAAACAACTCATGTAGCTTCAAATAGGGGTTTTTTTTTTGAAATCCCAGTGGTAGATACTGTCATTTTAAAACGTCTTGCAAGGCAATCCACAGAAATTAGAATGAAAGTAACTCCTCAACATTCCTCTCCTTCCAGATTCTTCAATAATTTTTCTGTAGGATGGAACAATTCACCTGGCTACATGCCAAGCTAAAATCAAACAGGATAAGAAATGATTTATGTGTAGATGATTCCGCTGTCTCTGCCATAGAAGCAGAGAACTGTATTCTCCCCTACCTCAGGCCTAATAAAAGGGGGGAGGGAAGGAAGGGAGGGTAGAGCAAAAATACTCTAAACTACTGAAGGAAAAAATTACTTCATAGATGTCAAAGGAGTTTTTAAACTCATTTTTAGCCCCCCTCAAATCTTTTTGAAACGATAACTATGATATGACTCAGAATAAAAAATATTATGCTAAGTATGCATTAGGAAAATTCACATGCACAGAAATGAAAATATAATTAATTGGATTTGTCATTTCAAAGTATTAATGTTGAGTTTGCAGATAATAGAGAATGACGTTCTCCTAAGCGAATAAAGAAGTAAGCCAAGCAAGTAAATGCTGTGTTTCTACTGTAAGGAAATATGTATACCAATGAAGCAACCTTTCCAACACAAAAGAAATTTAATACCCAGACCACATGAAAAGTGATCGCTATGGGAATAACACAGCTGTTAAAATCCAAGTCAGTTTGTATTAAATTGTCCAGCATGTTTATGTAAAGCAGGACTCTCAGAATGACCACCAAGAGGAAATAATTTTGCTAACTAAAAAGTGATACCTATTTTTCATTTGATGCTTACAATAAGCGTGAAAGAAAAATGTACAGCTATTCTCTTTCAGAGAATATAAGGGACCTCAGTTAGCTGGTATGCTTATGATTCTTTTACAAACAGTATCTCAAGGGCTAATTTAATTAGAACTACAACAAAAAGAATGAGTGTTTGCATTTCGCTTAGAGAACCCAATTATCCTTATTTCATTGACTAGCCAGATCTACATAAAGCCACAGAAAAACTGGCACCTGTGCCAACAGATTTCAATATAAAAATTAATACTACTGCCAACTTATTTTGAGATCAATTAGCTCAGCCATTCGAAGAAAAAAATGTGCTCCACTAAAAAGTATATAATCTTAAAACTTGCATATCTGAAGACAAAAGCACACACAGACATCCTTGAGGCCTTGACTTGAGCAGATAAGAGACCTTAAGGGAACTACAGAAAGAACAAGCTCATGAATAACTAACTACTGACGAATGTCAAGCTTTAAATCTCAACACGGACACTTAGGGTGCATAATGATCAAGCGAGGGTTTAGTTTACTTTTGAAGAAAAAAAATTAATCTCAATTTCTGAGCACCTAAAATTGTCATGTTTGAGAAACTCATCAGGATTGTGCTTCTCATAAGATATGACCCAAGCAAAGTTTTCAAAGAAAGCTGTGGGGAGGATTTCCCTAGAATTCAATCCCTTCCATCCTGTCAGATGTAGGCTACATAGCAAAGTCCCGAATTGTAACTAAGAGGCCAGAATTTGGGATTAACCACAACACTATTGTGCATAACACTTGAATGTGAAAGTTTTATCAAGAATCATGAGTTTTAAAAGTCCAGGTTAAATCACTGGGTGTCAGAGAGTTTAAAGAAAAAAAGGAAATTAGCTATAACATTGTAAGCATATAAAAATGACGCAGTGTATCTCAAAGCCTATTGAAAAGTGAGATGCCATCACTGTAGGTTTGAGACACATCAGCCTTTCCCATTACAATGGAGGACATACAGCTCTATTTTTAGAGTCTTTGGAAAGATCAAAGCTAAATGGGCCCTTTTATGGGCTCCACTTCCAAGTCTGGAATCTCCATTTACCTTTCTTTGTCATTATACATATCTCCAAAAGACACGCCACCAGGACTGCCTGGTATCTATATATACCCCATCCTCTGAGTAATACTTAAAAGTTACTCTATGTTGGTCCATGGAGGGAAGAACCCTCTAGGGGAAGAATAAAGACCAGTAAAATTTAAGCTCAAGCCAAAATTATCCTGATACAAGTATTGATACATACCTAAAACATAATTCAGTCTCTCTCTGTGCACTATAAATCAAACTTTCTTACTAAGTCCTTTCTGGCTTTTTGGACCCCACCTCTCTCCCCAAAAGCCCTCATTTGCTTTCAGTGCCTCTGGCTGGTACTGCCGACCAGCTCATTTTAAAATACAAGTCCTTTAAATGCAGAATGACTTACTTTGGAAGAACAAGCTGTACATTTGTCAAATGCCAGGCTGACAGGAAGGACATTATCAAACCGTGAAAGAAATCCCCGGATCTGAAAACAAACAAAATGAGAAAGTTCACATTATTACTCCTGAAATGATGGCACTTGTGAAATTCATGTGTAGTTTCAGACAAGATGCAAGAAACAATTAACATGGTGATCTTGACACAGATTACTAGCAAAAATGAAATTCAACTTTTCACAAATTTGAGACCTAAAAACATAATTGACTTCAAAATACAAAAAGTAAGCTTTAAAATCTCAAATATCATTTAAATAAATGTCTTTAAAAATATCATAGGTCAATCAACTAAGTTATGACTCAACTCTCATACATAATGTACAGTGAGTATGGAAAATGTATATATTTCTAGGATATAAGATTGAGTGGGGCTCCATAAGGCAAGGAGGACTGGGAACTACAGAAGGCAGACAGTCCTAAATATATACCTAGTTGTTTGCCTGACTAGAAACAGGGATAAAAATGTGAAACATCACCAAATTTATGGGGAAACAGTGCCACCTTGAGCATAAACTTCTAGACTACAACTGATTTCCATTTACCCAGTATCAGCTATTAACAAGTTTCGCAAAGGATGGTTTAAGTAATTCATTCATAACATTATACCTCCAGAACTATACTTACACAAAAAGGAATTTTAAGCTGTTGTAAATATCATTAAACTATTATCACCAAAAACATGAATGGCACACTTTCTAACGTCTCCATACTCTGCATTTAATAATAAGCCAGACAACGCGGGTCTTCTCATGAATTGATTTGATCTTCCCAACAACCTCATTTTATGTTGATAAAACTCAAGCTCAGAAAGGAGAAGCAACTTGGCTCAGGAAAACAGAAAGTGACAGAGCTAAGATTCAAAAGTAGCCCCCCTGACACCAAACCTGAGCTTCCTCCCTCCTTCACTTTGTCTTCAAAACTGGGTCTCAACACAAATTTAACAGTCTCACTTGAAAAGAGCAAAAGAACCAACCTACACACTCACGCTGCCTTTAGCCACCCTACCAACACTCCCAGCCAAACATAAACAAAGCCTGACAAAATCTTTAAAGAAACAGGCTTCCTTCTGAGTTTCAATAACTCCATATGTAGGCCCACACTGCAGTTAACAATCTAATTGAATGTGTATACTGGAAAATCTAATCTTGAAGGAAATGTCTATAGCCATCTTTTAAAAGTCCTTATCAATGTAATCCAAGATCAAATGTGTTTGGTAGAAAGGATAAATAGTTGGGGTAGGTTAGGTAGTCTCATTATGAACCTCTGAAATATGACAATTTTTTAGTTCCCTATATCTCAGGAATGCGTTGAGCATTGTATAATGCAGAACTTCTGAGGCACAAGCAGGGTCTTAAGTTTGCTATTCAGGACACCAAAATGGAAGACATCAAACTGGCAGAGAAGACTTTAGTGGCAAATCACGAATGGGAATGTTGAGATCCTGAGATCTGGGAGTTGTAGTCTTGAAAAATTTTTTCATTTAATATAAAATTTACCTAGAAGAAAATCTGATCACATGTAGCAATATTTTCCACTAAAATATTCATTGACGTGGCCTATGTGTTAATGACACAACGTATGCTTCGTGAAAAGGGTTCCTCTTTATCTTTTCTCTCAAAAAGCCAATATCAAGTTTTCTTTCTATTGAGCAAAGAAATAGACAATTTTCTCTAAATTGTCTCCCAAAGGGATGTGGGGAGGGAAAGCTGAAGAAAAAGGAGACAGAAGTCCTAGTTAGGAGCAAAAGAAGAGAGAAAAAGGAAAGGAAGGAAAGAGAAAATAAAGACAAAAACACAGGTGGTGCGCAACAGAAAAAAAAGGAGCCAAAGTGAGTGGGTTGGCTGAGCAAGGGCCCGAGCGCCATTGTTTAGCACCCCAGACAGCTCTTCACTAGGAAACAGTGATTCATCTTCCCAGGAAATAAAGTAGAATAACATCTGTGTGTGAGGCTTTTCAAATTCATCTAGTTGGCATCAGAAGGCCCGGAACTCAATCAAAGTAATTCTAGTTTTATGTCTTTTAAAAGAGGAAAGCCTTGTTTTCAAACAGAAGGCAAAAGACACTTAACGGGTATCTTCCCAGGTGAACTCTCTCCCTTCCATCTAATGCAACACTCTGCTGTTGATTAAGTTTTCTAACACACAGCTCTGAAGTGGTGTCACTTTTTATCAACCTCTTAGAGCTGACCAAATATGACAGAAATTCTTTATGCTGTCATTTAAGTCCCTCTCCCCAACCCCCCAACTCCAAAGCTGGGCCCAACCTGCCCTCCCAATCATGTCTTAGACTGAATCTTTTCATGAGTCCTGTATAACTGCTAAGCTGAACTACAACTTCTCCTCCAAAGACATTTCTGCATACCTGAACTTGTCTCATACTAAATTCTGGGGCTCAGAAATCTTCCTTTTGGAAATAACCACATATCCAAATTATCTTTCTTAAAAGCCACTCAACTCAAACACACCTTTTCCATAAATCTTCAATCTACCTACCACACAACTTGGAAATAACACTGTCACCTGAAATTCTTCTTTTTGGCATTTATCATCAAAATACCTTGTGCAATAGTTATTTTTAAAAAATAACAGCTTATTGAGATGTAATTCATGTACCATAAAATTCATCTTTTTAAACCATAAATTAAGTGGCTTTTAGTATATTCGTGAAGTTGTGTAACCATCACTAGTATCTAATTTCAGGTAATTTTCATTACCTCAAAAAAAAACCTAGAACTCATAAGCAATTTGTCCCCATTCTCTACCTTTCCCACAACTAGGCAGCCAGTAATCTTTCCATTTCTATTGATTTGCCTATTTTGCGTATTTCCTATAAATGGAATTATACAAGACAGGAACTGAGGTAAGGCCTGAGACTCTGTTTAACAAGAGCCCCAGGTGACTCTCAGGCAAGCATGTGAAACAAGATGCTTCCAGTTACCAACCTCATTTACACCTTCCTGTGGTTTGCTCTACACCAACTTAACATTACCTGTAGATGTCAGAAAATAGATGGAAGCAGTTAACAAGCCTCTTATTCTTTCCACGTTTTGTAAGAACAGTATTACTGCATCTACCTAATTTAGCCCACATCTAAATTAACATTTAAGTGAAAACACTCTACAAAGTGATGCCATATTTCTCCACCCACGTAGTAACTAAGGCCTGTTGACACTGCTCAAGGTAAACTCTCTAACTTCTGGGATTGCACACAGCTTACTCTAAACTCTTATTCTATGGCTAATATTTGATGTCAATCTTTCCTTATAGAAAGGAGGTATTAAACAGCTATTTAAAAAGTTTAACTCTACCTATAATAAAAACAAGCCCATGACAGAAAACAAATGAACAAAAATAACCCATACTCTCATAGCATATTTACTCCCCTTTTTCTATTTTTAAAAAATAAATTTAACTTCCTTTTAGACAGCCTCCTCTGATTACTGGCTTCTCAATCTCCCCATTCCTCAAGTGAGAGAAAAACGCCAATTTCCTAAACACACTCATCCCTCTACCTAGCTCTACGGCTAGTAAGAAGACTTCCTTGCAGGGGCCAAACCTTGCCTACCTCCCTGCACATTTTATTTATTTTTAAAGTTAGATTAAGTTTTTTCCTTCTTAATACAGAAAATAAAGGATAAATTAAAATGTCCCATATGAAAATCCAATCAGTGGCTATCCGGGGCCGAGGATAGGGATATCATCCCAAAAGAAGCACAAAGGAAAGTTTGGGGGTGATTGGGAATGTTCTAGATCTTGTTTATGGTGGTGGTGGTTATACATATGAGTGTATACATTGGTCAAAACTCATTAAAATGTATACTTAAAATGGGCGAATTTTACTGTATATAAATTATATCTCAAAAAAGGTGATATTAAAAATGGTTTATAATCTTAAGATTTTCAAAACAATGCAGAAAGATATAATATAAAAGTATAAGTGCCAATTGCCCCCAATTTCTCTTCAAAGTAATCACAAACATCAGTTTCCTGTGTAGCCTTCCAGAAAAAAAGTATTTTATGTCTAAACCAGGTCTACAATATGTGTATCTTTGCTACATCCTGAATATTTAAAAACTCACCTGAGAATGACAGAACCTAGAAGAAATAAAATTAGCTATAGTTTCTTGGCTCCCTTACCTCTCATCACTCTTAAGACCCACAAAGGACAAAAGCAGCTTGAGTTGAAATCCCAGCTGTCAGACACCTGTGAGGCTCTGCATTTGGTGGTATCTGCATTTGGCTTAAGAGGGCCTTATAAAGACTGGACATGCTCTCCTCAACCGGAGTAAAAACACCACAGAAAAGAAGCAAAACACATCAGAGCAGGGCCTTTAAATGCTAATTTGGCTTCCCTCCCGGGCTGTTCTCAGTAGGATAGGGGGCCATCCCGCCCAAATTAATTAGGCACACCTGTGCGTGTCTAATTAATCCAAAGGCTCACAGGCAGAAACACCTGCTTGGGCTGGGGTGTGTGTGCTGTGGACAAGGTGTTAAGTGTCCTTTTAAAAACATAACTAGTATTGGTGGGCACACACAACTCAAAAGCATGTTCAAAGAGCAGGATTTGGTCTTTGTTACCTTTATGAGTTACATACTTTGTCCCACAGGATGCCACCAAGAATCCATTTTTAAAGACTGAAGCTGTGGATCTGGAATGAGGCTGAGAGATGTGTATTCTGAAATGGCTCCCGAGGTGATTCTGACACATAGCCAGATGTGGGAGCCCCTGGATTAGGTTTTCTACCACTAAAAGGCTAAACAACTTTAACTCTATACCCAGATCCACTCATATTTCCTCCAGTCTATTCTCCATATACCCAAACTTTATCATGTGTTAGCTTACGACTTCTCAATGGCTTTCCACTGTCCCTGGGTTGAAGGTCCAAACGTTTAAAATGTCTATAAGATCCTGCCTATCTCCCCTTCTCCTCCCCTGTGCTCCTCCGAATCTGTCTTATAGGTACATTGGTTGTCTTTTGGAGCATCCAACTCACTGAACATCCTTCTCACCCATCTTCGCCTCTCTTGTACCTCCCGGAAACTGCTTACTTCTCTCCCCTTTCCCTTCCACGCAAACAACTGTTCCCTCCTACCCTTGGCAGGAAGACATGCCTTAGGATAATGTGGAAAATGATGGTCTTGGGGATGGAGGAAACAGCACTAACATTTATTAAGTGCTGTCCCTGTGCCTAGCACTCGTGGATGTTTTCACACGCTCATCTCATTTTGGCCTTACTACCATCCTGCGAACTTCCTCATGTTCCAGATAAAGAAATTGAGGCTCAGAGAAGCAGCATGGTTTGCCTAAGTTTCCACAACTATCAAGTGACAAAGCCAGGAAACTGAGTCCTGTCCTTTCTGACTCCAAAGACTGAGGAAGAAAGCTGAAAAGCAAGGAGGAGGTAAAAAGAAAGAAATAAAGAAAAGGCCAGAAGAATTAAAAAGCAAAGCAAAACAAAACACCCCCTCCCAAAACAAAACTCAGTAACTAGATGGCTATTATCAGGGCCTGGGTGGATTAAATTATCTCCAGTTGATTATGCCCAGCTGGTTAAAAAATAAATAGATTGAGAATAGTAGGAGTACCTTCTAGCCTGGTATTTACACCTCAGCTGAGAAAAATCAACTTGAGCTCCAAGGTATCTTGCTTAGATGAGAAGATCCAACGCCCAGAAACAAACAGTCATTCTGAGAGGTACATTTACAACTACAACTGGAACCTGCTGCTCTAACTTCACACCAGCTTCCAGAAGGCCTGGCAATATTTCTAGAGCTTGGAGTTTGCATAAATAAAAACTAACTCCAGATCGTTCTTGGATGTTGAAAAGAGTCTTAATCAAATTCAGTGCCGAAATGGAGAGTTTAACAATTGCAAAACCCCAGGCACACCACAGTGGTTTTTATTTCGGACAACAGCTTTAGCTACCACCAGTGATCTACCTCTCAGTACCAAACTGGAGTCACCAAGGAGCAGAAGAAGTAAGGTAGAAATGAGCCAGCATCATCCTTAGAAAAATACTGCAGAATGGAGCTAATCCTTCCAACCTTTCCCTACTCACTCACTGCTTCCAGAGTTTTATGAGATTCTTCGGAACTTTCTTTTTAGGAGAGTGGGTAAGCTCCCATTTTTCTATTTTAATTAAGTGAAAGAGAAAGAGAAAACCAACATTTACAAGTGTCTCTTATGTGCTGAGAACTGTGCTAGCGCTTAGTAAATGTCATGTAATTTAATCTGTACATGAATTTCAGGAATATATTATATTATTATCCCTGTTTTGCTGATATAAAATATGACGTTCAGAGAGGTCACACAGTAACAAGTGGAAACAGCTGCTTCAAATCCTTTGCAAAATGAGCTAATGAACAAATGGATGGAAATGAAATTAAGAAGCAAAGCTGGGATTCTAATCAGGTCTGCATGATCACATATATGGCCTTCAGGCTGCCTCACACGTGACATCTCTCAAACAGAACAGTTTCATCAGGTGAGCAAAACTCATGTGGTACAAGTCATATCCTTCAACTGATAAAGTTATACTCAAGTTCTTTTGGGACAAGAGATGTTATCTGAGATGCTTTTGAACTCTAGCAATATAACTTATCCTCTCCTTTGTGTACCAATGAAAGGGAATCCTCCTCTCTTCTAGGGCCTCACAGAGGAAGCCCAGACATTGTAAGGTCTTGCACTCAGATCCCTCTTTCTATTCAGGTGATTCTCACTAGAACAGATTTCACTACATCCAATTGGCTTGGGGTACACCTACCACCACAGATGATTCCAAAAGCAAATGAAACTAAACACTAGGTGATCTTGTGCCAATTACTTAACTCCTCTGAAATGAATGGTGCTTGGTATAGAGTCAGTGTTTGGGAATCATCTGTTGAAGGGTTGGTTAAATGAGGGGAGGATGAGTGGGTCACAAACTACAACAGCTGATATGGAGAAACAGTAGACATTTGGGCTGTTTTTCTGGCCATGTCCATAGCCATCAATCTGAGGGTACAGAACCAGAGGAGGAAGGAGATTCCTTTTCTTGGGCTACATCTTAGGAAATATGCTCTTGTTGCTGATCTTAATCTTCCTCAGCAGTCAGTCCGTCTATATTCCTAAACGTACACCGAGGTAAACACATTTCTGAACACATTAAAGGGATCTTATTAAAAGATAAAGATCTGAGGATTTGGGGTGGGCACAGCCTGTGCAGACAGGCCAAATAGCAGTCCAAAGCCTGGCTAGAGACCCAGCTCTATCTCAGCACTTGTCTCACTTAGAGATTTCCCAGGCCAGGTCCCTCCCAGGGTCCTGTCCTAGTTAGGGCTTTGTGCTACTTTTCTGAAAGTGACTAAAAGCAAGCAATTCAGAGGCTGAGAACCATGGGGTTGGCAAGTCCAAACCCTTAGGAAGAACATACACATTCAGGGTCTTTATTCATCAGTACTTGAGAACCAAGAGTACATTCACCCAAAGACAAAAGAGGTGAACTGCCTGGTCCACAAGTGGGATAAAAGCAGGACTACTATATTAATGACCATGGTGTTGGATGACTGTTGTATTGCCACCTTGTTTTTCATTCTTTAAGGGATGTCCAGCCAAACGATCAGTGGCTTCATAGGCAACTAATTTCTGTCACATTTGGAATCCCACACCAGCCTGCAAACCAATTTCCTGGAGATATCGGGAGTGGCCCGTACATTTTATAACTCCTGAACTGTGCCTCTCATCAAAGAACCAGGAAAAAGGGTCAGCCACTACCCCAGGAGCCAGGAAAAGATAACTTTTTTTTTCTTTTTTTTTAAATAAAAGATCCTACTTGGCGGGAAGCAGAAGGAACAATACTACATAACGATCTACAATGAAAAAATTCTCTCTACAAAAGAATTCAGTCTTGGAGAGAATATACTATATGACTTCATTTACATAAAGTCCAAAATTAGACAAAGGTCTTTCATGGTTACAAGTCAAGGAGGCAATGATAATTAGAAGAAGCATAAGGAGAGCTTTGGGGGTTGCTTGATAATATTTTATTTGACCAGTCTACTGGGTACATGAGTGCTTTCATTTTGTGATAATTCAAGTTGTGCAGTTAAGAATTTGTGTGACTATCTACATGTCTTTTACACGTAAATAAAATGACTTAAATTTTTTAAAAACACTCTTCAGAGACAGAAAGTCTGCTGGCTGCTGTTGCCTGCTTGCAGAATCTCATGCATGCATGCTGCACAAGAGACTTTTAAAAAAACAAACTAACCCATGGCCTCTTTTCTCACTTTCAAATGTTTTTTTTCAGTTTTCAAATTCAATAAGAGGGGTTTCTTTTGTTTTTGTTTTTGTTTTTGTTTTTTTTTTCCCCAGTCTGAATATCACTGAATTTCAGGGCCTAATCAAGCCTTTTTCTGCACTTGGCTTATCTCTGGATGGGCCAAATTCTGTCTGTGATCCCACAGAGAGATCATTGGGCCTCCCAGGTCTGACTCAGAGGAGAGCAGAGACGCAGAGAGTCCAGGCTAAGTTAAGCAACTTTCTTCAGATTACACAATGAGTTGCTAGTGGGGGGCCTTGTGATTCTCTGTCCAAGGATTATCACTTTCCTACTACATCTCATTTCACAAGGGCCAATTAATAAACACTCTTCTTTGGGTAACTGAGGAAAATGAGCCCAGGGAACGTCACTGGTCATTCTTTGAATACAAAGCACATAAACAGGTTGACTGGGTTCCTCTCCAACAGGAAACCATTTGTTTCAGAGAGCCAGGAAGAGGAGGAGAGAAGTGCTGAGTCTGCAACAGGGCATTGCAACATAGCCCAGTGTTTTTGTGGAAATGATGTTCTCCTAATCAAAACACAGTTGCATAAAAGGACTCACTCCACTTAAAAAAGAATAAGAAACTTAGAGCCTATAAACAGGGACTATACAACCCTGATTAATAATTTTAAAGTTCTTTCTCCACTTTCTTTTTTAGAAAGTAGCTAAAAATAAAGGCTTGAAACTTGAAATAATGTAAGCAAGTAATCACACACATGCACTGGGCTTTTCCCATATATGGCTGCATTATTCTTCAGCTTTTGAAAAGGCCAAATGAAGAGATGGCCAACAACCAAAATAATCCTTCAGACATTTGAAAACAAGAAGAAAAAAACTAAAAGAGTTGATGAATGACAAACAATTGCAAGGCTCAATGGGGGTAAAGAACACTGAGAGGGATTAGTTGCCATAGTACTTTAGAAACATGGGCACATGCACTTTGACACTGGACCCCTTCTGTAAAGAAACCGTTTTGCCCTCTGGCCTCAACATTGAGAAAACTACAACTGTGATAATTTAACATAAAGGACTTAAAGAAGAAAACCAGTGCAGGGGCATGACTGAAAATTTAATTAAGGCCCTTCTCAGTATGAAATCTGTAAAGGAGATGAGGGCACATTCCAAGGTCAGAAGGGAAGGAGACATGTGAAAAAAGGAAGAGGCTGAGGATTTGAATGAGATTCAAGAGCGAAAAATAGCAGAGGTTGGCTCCGGAGGACTGATTCCTTATGATGGAGGATTAATTACAGTGTCTGTTGGGTCCCACTTGAAATGTTTCTGTAGAAAAGATGAATACATTCATATCAAATAAATGCCACCTTTGTGAGGCAGGCTGGAAAGGTCATATTTGCAGTGTTTTATGGTTTACAAAGCCTCATCACAGACATAATCCTGGACACAAGGTAAAGCACCTGCTTTCACTGATATGAAAACTGAGGCTCAGGGATGGTAAGGGACCTAACACAAGGTCCATGGAGGGTGACTTAGTGCAAGAGGGCTGCAGTAGCGATTTGAAACTAACTCTACCAACATGTGGGCCAAGGGTCTTTCCAGTCACAAAATCTCAGAGCACTGGTCAAAGTGCCAAGTTTAGGTCTGAATTTTCACTCATCCACTACCTTTCTCTGTGACCACAAGCAGGCAAGTAATTACCTCTCTTCTGATTCTCATCTGCAACTGGAGAATGATAGGGCTGTCCTAGATGACAAGGCGTGGGTGGCGAGGAGGCAGTGAGAGACAGATGTGAACCAAGTGAGTCACCCTGGTCTCTGCACTCATCTGTGAGTCTGTCCTCACAAATCCCCAGGTGAGACTCAGGCATTGTTACTGCTTCAAACACAGAGACAGTCTTCCTGTTATAGACTGACAGGCATGCATCGAACCGAGAGAAATGATTTCCAAAAAGACTAGAAAATCTCTTCGATCCTCCAAGCACAGAGTAAGAAAAATTACTGAAGAGGCAACATGAATTCTAAGTTTTCATTCTACTACTCATTTCCTTTTCATTATCAATGGAATGAACCTTCCTTAGGATGCTTCAGATTCTTTTTCTGAAAAGACACCCCACTTTTTGGTGATATTGCACACTTCTAATGGTTTTCTCAGGCATGCCTATAAATGCCTTGTATCTGTCTATGGAGTCAATAATAATAACAAACATGGGAAGCATCATATTTATGAAGGGGGCTGTGACAGGCCAGTCACTATTGCTGAGCCCTTTTTATATATCATCCCTAATCTCTACAATGAGGTCGGTATTATTGTCTCTGTTTTATAGATAAGAAAACTAAGGCTCATAGAAGTTGAGTGACTTGGCCAAGCAAGGCCATCTTAATAACTCACGGCTAAGTTTAAACTGCTGGCTGGCTGATCCTGATGCCTAGTCTTTCTTTTTCTCCTCCATTATGAGATCTCTAGTCAACATACTAATGCATCAAAGACTCTGGATAATGCTGCTTTTTCATGATTTCTTCTTGTCACCATCTCGCAGAATGAAATACCTTCTACATGGTCATAAAGCACTCCCACTGAAATTCCAGAGCAGCTGAAGGGTAAGCAGGGTAGAGGAGAGGTGGGCTGGGCTGATGGCATGTAAAATGACCCCAAATGCTTTCCCCCTCCACCACTGGGAACAGGTCCAGAATTATGATTTCACTTCCAAATCACTAACCTGGTGAGGCACAAGCCCAAGAGAGGTTGGAGGCTCATTCATGCGGTCATCACTGCTGCTGGCAATAGCGTAGCCCCTGAGAAAAGGAAACAATTAAAGAAGCTCATTTAATAAAAGTTTATGTTTAACACATGTGAGGATGATCTGGCGGCAGTCCATGTAGATTTATAAAGATAAGTAAAATGTCCCTTGCTAGGAAGTATAAGCCAGCAAGAAACTGATTTCCCTGTCAGAGAAGGCAGAAGAGTACTAAAAAAAATGCCTGATAGGTTTTGGAGTCAAAAAGACCAGAGCTTTTGATCATAAGCAAGTTGCTTCAGGTCCATCATCTATAAAATAGGAATAAGACAGTTGTGAGAGAGAAACTGAAAATAAAAGTTAGAGTAATTGCTGAGTGCAATGTCTGGCACATAGTAACTCCCTTACTCTGAGATAGTAAAACACCACAGAACATTTTTGTATTGGAATTTGAAATAGAAAATTTTCCAACCTTAACTTCTTGAGGTGATGTAAATGCTACCAAAATTAAGGAAGGAGAAAGAAAAGTGAGGAACTAATTGGGCAGGAGAACAAATACATTTCTTCCTGAAAAACGGTGTGGCGTTTGCTTATGGCACAGAAGATAGGTGACAGCACCTGGTTTCAGCCTACAACCAAGGCAAATACGAAAGACAGACTGGTCAGTGTCCGGAAATCACAGAATCAGCTCTCCAAGGTTTTCTCCCAGATACTTCCTGTGAAGAGGCCACACTAAACTTACATGGCAGGAATAGACAAGGGAGATGACAGAGATGAGCAAAAGATAGAAAAAGCTGCTTATTTTCATTTAATTCTGGAGCATCTATACTAGTTACATACACTACCAACTTTGTACAGAGGCCATCTTTTCAAACATGTAGAAAAACTCTGAGTCACAATAAATAGAATATTCATGTTAATTGCTGTGAATTACTAAAATAAATCTTTCAAAAATTCAATTCTCCCCAGCTTGTATTACCAACGGTATAACAGAATCATTAAAAAGTTTGGAGCCAAATTGGCTGGGCTAAAGCCCAGCATTACCACTTATTAGCTATGTGAATTTCAGCAACTTATCCTCTCCATGCCTCAATTTCTCCATCGAAAATAGGACTAATAATAGTTCTTTCCTTAGGTTTGTTATAATGATTAAATGAATTAATATTTGTAAAGTGCTTAGAAGTGTTTGAAAAATAAAATTAGAGTATATTTGCCAAATACTCAGGTATAAATATTTGTTTGACTTGAGTCTGTCTTTACCATCTGACATTTGACAACATGGCAGCTACTGAGAGACTCTTCGATTGTATAATCTTTCTTTTTTGTTTCTTTTCCTTTTATTTACTTTTCTCTTTCTTCTTTCTTTTTTAAATTACTGACTCTTTTAAAAATTAGTTTAATTTTTGTCTCACTTCTATTTATGACAAGATGAATTAATTCTACTGTAAGCCATCAAGATTTTTCTCCTTGCTTGGAGAAGATAGGGTATCCAGACCATGACTGTACAAATTTTGATATCTTTAATATACATAAATACAATATGTTAAACATAAAGGCTAAAAGGTCCAAGTCAAGTTGAAACAAAAACACCCGTCCACTCATTTCTTTCCTTTCACATGCAAACCTAGTATAAGTGCTTAATACATTAAGATTTTTTTTTAAATTGTTATTGTTATAATTGTTATTTGTGGGCTTCCCAACTTAGCAGAATGGTTCCCACAAAGAAGGGTGGAAAGAAGGGCTGTTCTTCTATCAACAAGGTAGTGACCAGAGAATACACCATCAACATTCAGAAGTGCATCCACGGAGTGAATTTTAAGAAGTATGCCCGTTGGGTACTGAAAAGATTCAGAAATTTGCCATGAAGGAGATGGGAACTCCAGATGTGCACATTGACACCAGACTCAACAAAGCTGTCTTAGCCAAAAGAATAAGGAATGTCCCATACCATATCTCGGTATGGCTATCCAGAAAATGTAATGAGATGAAGATTTACCTAAAAAGCTCTATACACTGGTTACTTATGTATCTGTCGCCACTTTCAAAAATCTACAAATAGTTGACATAGGTGCCGATTGTCAAATAGTTATAAAACTGCAAATATAAGTAAGTAAATAAACAAATAAATAAATGAATAAATAAAAATGTGGTACTGGTGGACTAGGTTGTCAGGATCAACCTTCCCATGAGAACAACAACAACGACAAAAAAACCTCAACAAAGTAGAAAAACCTTTGTTTGAAAGTATCGGAGAGCTACCAAGGTAGGTAAGAATTGCAGAGCCAAGATCTGTGAGAGAAGTACATAGAGGTAAACCAGGTATGTGCAAGAGAAGCATTTTTCCATAAAGAGACTGCCAACCTCCAAAAGCAGTTGCACAGGATAAGCAGCTGAACAGTGATACTGACAGGCTCATGGGGCTAGAGGGAAAAACTAGAGTTTAAGGTCTGCCAAGAAGGAGGAACGATGGAAAATACCCCAGGCTTTGAACTGGAACCATTGGGAACTATATTCTCAGAGCAAGGGTGAACCAGAAATAGACAAATTCTAATTGTACCTTAGGTATTCTAGGACTGACATATCAGCCCTGGACTACCTGTCTCTGGGTTTCTTGATGCATAAGAAAAATGAAGCGCCATTGGCTAATTCTTTGAAGATGGAACTCTGTTACATACAGCCAAGTACAATTTCTATCATATGTTATACATCTGTTGCCTTACACATGATCAGGGCTAAGGAGATCAAATCTTACTAACAGAATAAAAGCATAAAGGTCCTAAGGCCCTACCAATATTTTTATTCTTCTGTATTATCAGTTACCAAATACTCTAGGAGAGTTCAATTTCAAAAGGATGCAGAGATGTACCCCCAAAGATTGCATGGCACATTCTCCCAGGCCAAAGAATGAGACCAGGTTTTTCAGTCTTGTTATTTTTAGGACAGAAAGGAAAACATAATTCTCAGAAGAATCAGACTGAGAAAAGGCCAAGGGAGATACAAAAGCTTTTTTTTATTTAAATACATATCTCTAAACAGCAAGCTTACCCTTCTGGATGTTGCAAAACAGAAACCATCAATTCCACTGCCAGGGCTCCTGCAATCATGGCCAGTCCTGGACGACTCACAGTGCACTGCTGGTCCAAGGTCCGGTCTCTCGTTGACTACAGAGAGAGGCAATCATTGACATATGCTCAAAGTTCTAGTCCACTCAACTCTACCTATCTGAAGCACGAAACTCTGCTATGATAAAACTATACAATATAACTGTTGGCAAAGAACATTCAGCCTCAAATAATATAATTTCTTATAAGCACTAAGAACAAAATATAGAATTTAGGTAACTAAATGAGGTAATGTGCTAAAAAGGATTGGCAGTCATAAGCAATTAAAGATTGGGGGTCTAGTTGCTTCATATATGGAGTTGCATCATGTGTCCTGTTAACTGATTCAATTCAACTCTACTATGCTTGGTAGCTGAGAGAGACATAGACAGGAAAAATCATTCGATTAGCATAAACGGTTCTGTCCTTCCATTTAAATTAAGTTAATGCCTCAGAGTGTCTGTGATATGGGAGCAATATTTTGCTATTCCTGCAGCCCTCAGTTCCTATGTGCCTCTCACAGTATAGGCATTCTGTCAACCTAAGTGTGATCCCAGGGCTTGAATATAAGTATTTTTGCTACAACATGGCTCCAAACACAAGCCTTCATTAGTCCAACCAAAGAAATTCTAATCCTCCAGAAATGCCTGGCAAATTAAGGGGTTGTTATGGATAATTTTGACTCTGAAATTTTCTCCTTATGAATGAATGTGACTTTACTGTAATTGATCCTTAATCCTATTAGTTGTTAAAAATGAAATAACAGGACCAGCTAAGTATTATAACACCACAATGGAGATCATAAAGCCATCCTTCTTCATATAAGAGTTTATCTTTTTTTACTTTACACTAAAGGACACAAAAGCCAGTCATTCAAAAGAGGTCTGAGTTATTAAGGAACAAGTTTTAAAAGAAGGGGAAAATGGAGGGGAGGGAACAGAAAACACCTCTGCTTTGTTCCACTAGAAGTGATTATCTGTTCTAATAAAAGACCATTCCTACAGACTCTGGTGTGGTAGCATTAACACTATAAAATCTTACATTTGAACAGTGCACTGCTTACTGTTCAGAGTACTTTCACATTTGACCACCTTGCACTGTGAGTTGTCAGGGAAAGTATTCTTCCCTCCCCTACCAGAGGTAGCAGATAAAATAGAAGAGGTCCAGTTAAATTTGAATTTTAGATAAATAATGAATAATTTTTAATATAAGGAGGTCTCAAATATTACATGGGATGTATTATACTAAAATATTTTTCATTATTTACCTGTAATTCAAAGTTAACAGGGAATCCTGCATTTTTACTTACTAACCCTGACCGGCTTATGGGCCCCAGCCCCACTCTGCAGAATTACAGGGAGCCAAACAAACTTATTTGCAATTACCCCATGAGGCAGTGTTCAAACCTGGACTAAAATTTCAGTCTTCGGACTCCCCATTTAATGCTCTCTTCACTAACATATGCACAGGAGACAGTGCTGAGCACAGTCTATCCAGCAGTTTCCTTGCTGAGCGTTGCACTAAAATGGTTTGTTGCTGCATTTTTATTGGTGAATAGGGAACAACTGTGCACAACTGATGATGCCAATCAAGGCTCACAGTGGGATAATGCCAACCCCCAAACTGGAGAATTCTTCTCTTTGTTAAAAGACAGTATTTAAATAGTCATAAAGGAAAGAGTTGAGTCTCTGCCCTAGTGGGCAAGATGGCTGTAGGAAATATTTAGAACCATAAAAAATCCACTTACATCTCCCGGGGCCACCACATCATTACAGAAATAGCAGCCAAGTTTGTAGCCAGGGATGTTGGCAAAAAGTGACGAGCCCAGAAGGTCGGCAGGTACCACTGGGTGGCTGGGACACAAGTCCCCAGACCCCTGCTGCTTAGGTTTCTTCAAGCCGTGTCTCATGACAACAAATGTGTCAAATCCTAAGGCAGCATTGATGACCAGCTATGGGTTTCAAGGCATAAAAGATTAGAGTTAAGGGACATTTGTATTTTAATCCTTGGTTAATTTCATATTTGATCAATGTTTAAAATTTATTTCATATGTATATGCATATGAATGAAATTAAATTCTAGAATATTGGTAAAAACTACCCAATACTGAGGGTTTATTAAGTGCAAAAGACTTGACAAGTGATTAATATAAATTATCTCATTTAGTTTCATTTAAAACTCCCAGCAAACATTTCCTATTTACAGATGAAGATGTTGAAAGTCAGAGAATTTACTTCTATAACCTGCTCAAGGTAACTTAGCCGGTAAGAGGTAGGATTATGAAACTAAATCTCAATTCTTCTCAAACTCCTTCTTTCCACCATTATGCTATCATCTGTCATACCTATGTTGATTTTTTTCATAACAGCTTTATTGAGATATAATTCACATACTATACAATTCACCCTCCACATAAATTTTTAAGGACAGTTTATTGCATTCATACTATAAGAACTTTTCTTAGTTGTAATTTAACTTATTCTCCCAAATTTCTGATTATACAGAAAGTTGGAAAAATGAAGAAAAACAATCGGAAAACAAAAATCACTAACAATTTCACAGCTCAAACCATTACTATTAATAGTTAAAGATATTTCTTCCTGTTATTGTCTCCCTTTCTCTCTCATTTTCTCCCTTCATTTCTCACTTCTTCTTACCTTACCCTCAGACATAGATTTAAATGTTTATATATAAACATAATTGATATAATATACATACAATATTATATCTTTCCTATTTAACAAAATTTGGTATTGTCCATGTTATTAAAATTCTTTGAAAACATAACCATGAACGGCTGCATATTATTCTATCATATGTATGTACTGTGATTTATTTAACCATCAATACTGTTGGCCCTTGAAGTTGTCACAGACCAAATAGTAGTGAATAAGACAAAGTCTTTGTTCTCTTGGAGCTTACATTTTAGTGTGAGTACCTCTTCTAGTATAGAGTACTTCAAAGGGTTATAAAAATTAAACAATAAAGGAAAACTTATTATGTTGGATGACAGTTTTGACACAGTCTGCAGTGGAAGCTCTTCGACACTGTGTTGCTAGGTCATACAAAGTACCTCTTTTCTGGAGGGAGGGCAAGTTGGGGACACTTCTCCTTTCTAGGGTGATGGTGCATTGAATCACAACCAGAGACAGGAGCCCCACACTGTACCTTTCTCTTACTCGCAGCAATGACAGCAGGAAGCCACCGGCTCTCCCTGGTGTCCATCAACAGAAAGACAATGTCATGGCTATCGATGAGCTGCTCCAGTTGTTCCACATCCCTGCGAGCTTGCTCCAGGGTGACACTGGAGAAGTTCACTGGATGTCCAGGCATGGGGATGCTCATGTTGAACCCTCTGGCATTCTAAGGAAACACCCAGATATAGGGATGTCTGAAACAGTAGTTTAGGTGATATCTCAAAGCCCATGTCTCCCCATAGCTACAAGCATGTATGCATGGTCACTTGCACCAGAAATGTCTCTATGCCTTCCACTTTTTCACCTCTGCATCCTAGACCTCCTTGGCCTGTTACTCCAGAATCCCTAAGGCTGGATAAAGCAGCAAACAGAGACATATGAATCCTAGTTTCAAAGTGGTCAGGGGACACTTCCCATCTGAGGCAAGGAAAACCCTGGAGAAAACTATATCTTTGGCTCTTTCCTATAATTTGAGGCCAAAAAACTTCACCAAAATGCCTTCCACCTGCTCAAATCCATCTGGCCAAGCTATCTCTTTCTACTTATTCCCAAAACTTTTCCTCCTCTCCATTTTCTTAGTGTATAACATCTTCAAATGGGATGTTATAACAAAAATCACATGAGATTACAATGATTTGTAGTCTTGTCTTAATCTTCTTAGGGCTATGTGGTAATGAAGTGCTGAAATGAAATAAAGCCTCATTCCCTAACCAAAAGAAGTTGTCCAGTAACCTGAGTTCTCTTCATGAAGTGTGGGGACTCAGCATTTATCACAGGGGCTTTAGAACAGCTCTGTTATTTACCATTTGCCCTGGATGGCCCCATAGGGTCTTGGCAGATTAACAGTGAGTCACATATGAGTGCCAAAGAAGCCATGGACATTAACTTCCCACAGAAAAGAAAATGTTTTAGAATCACGAACTGCACCCTTAATCTCTTTATTAGAGCTGGCCACAGGAAGTGTATGAAAACATCAGCTTTTTCAATTCATTTGTCAAAACCCCTTACCTACTGGAAAAATAGTTCAGGGGACAAGGCAAGTAGGTCCTTTTACAAAGGAAAATCTATTTTGTACACTGAGCTATTTTCTCCTAATCTTAAACTTTAAACCTAATCTCAGGAATTCAAGAAAGGGACAATAGTAACAACAACAACAATTTTAAAAAGAATAAAGAAAAAAGTTGCAAGCAAAGCAGAAAACGATGTCAGGCAGAAAGGATTTTAGATAGAAGAAAGGATCAAAACAAGTCCAATTTAACAACGAGAACATCACAAAAACAAATCTCAGGACCCCATTCATTCATTCATTACGGTGTACCTACCGTGTATCAAGTACTGTAACAAACAATAAGAAATACAACAACTGCAGATATAATAATAACTTACTATCTTATTACAATGGACAAACCATTTTAAATGGTGGTAACTTGATTGAAAAAGGTATTATTTAGGTATTTTAATGATAATTAAAGCATAGTTACTCAATACCAATTCTGACCTTCTGAATAATATAGATCCTCATCCACATCCACTCTACTAACCTAAATAAATCTCTACTCAATAAAATTTCAGCCAGTAAACCTACATTTAGGACTGACTCTTGGCCTACCATTTAGGTCCACATGCCCGAGGCTGGAATTCAGCAAGTTTCAACGTAGTAGGTTTCAATTTTGGCTGCAAATTAGAACCACCCAGAGTTTTAAAATTTCCTAATGCCAGACTTTTCTCCACACCATTTAAATCGAAATCTCTGAGAGTGGGCCCAGCCATCATTATTGTCTAAAACTCCCAGATGATTCCATTGTGTAGCTAAGGTGAGGTATAACTTACAGAAAGTGAAATACCCAGATCTCTAATGTTCAGACAGTTCAACGTGTTTTGACAAATTGCAGATTAACCACTGCACGTATCTATCAAGATACAGAACATTTCCATTACCCCAGAATGCGCTCTTATGCCTCTTCCCAGTTAATCCTGCTACTCTGCTACTCCCTACCTGCACTGGACAACCACGGTTCTGACTTTTTCAACCCTAGATTCGTTTTGCCAGTTTTCAAACCTCATATAAATGGTATTTTGCAGTATATACTTGTGGTTGGCTTCTCTTGCTCGGCATAATGCTTTTGAGGTTCATCCATATTGTTAAGTATCAATAATACGTTCCTTTTTGTTGTGTGACTATACCTCAATTTGTTCATTCACTTTCTTATTGATAGTTATTTGGGTTACTTCTAAATTTTAACTATTATGAATAAAACTACTATGAACATTCTTGGGTAAGTCTTTTAGTACAGGGCCATGGACCGGTACCAGTCCATGGCCTATGAGGAACCGAGCTGCACAGCAGGAGGTAAGCAAAGCTTCATCTGTATTTGCAGCTGCTCCCCAGCACTAGCATCACCACCTCATCTCTACCTCAGATCATCGGGCATTAGATTCTCATAGGAGCACTGGTCCCTGGTGCTAAAAATGTTGAGGACTGCTATTTTAGTTTATATACGTTCTCATCTCTCTTAGGTAAACCGCTAAAAGTGGAATTTTTGGGTCATTAGATAGGTGTGTTTTTAGTTTCACAAGAAACTTCCAGACTGATTTCCAAAGAGGTTGTTTTATCAGCAAACTATGAAGAGTTCTGGTTGCTCCACATAGCCTAAAAGCACTTAGCATTGTCAGTCTTTTTAATTTTAGCTATTTTAGTGAGTAGTGATATATCTTTGTGGTTTTAATTTATATTTCCCTGATGATTATTGATGTTGAGCATTTTCATGTTTGTTGGCCATTTATAAATCTCCACTATGAAATAAGTACCTGTCCAAGGCTTCTGCCTCTTAAAAAAATGGTTTGTCCATCTTATTGTTGCGTGATAGTAGTTGTTTATACATTCTGGATAAAAGGTGTTTGCCAAATATACCTACTGTATTTTCTCAGTTTTGGCCAGCCTTTTCATTATCTTAATGGCATCTTGAGAAGCAAAAGTTTTAGATTTTGATAAAGACCAAGTTATCCATTTTCTCACTAGGTCCCAAGAAATCTTTGCCTATCACAAGATCACTAAGCTGTTTGCTCCTAGAAGCTTTGCAGTTTTAGCTTTTACGTTTAGTTCTATGGCCTTACTGGGGTGTTGCTGAAGGGCTCAAGAGTATTCAATGATGTCTCTCCCTTCTGGACAGGTTTGACTCCAATATCTCCCAGCCCCGTTGGAGCTCTGGTATCTCCATTCTCACAGCAGAATGGTTGTGCTTATTGCCCTGACTTACAAAGTCATGTCCTGAGCATGTATAACCTGATATTCAGTCAAAGACTCAAAGTGCTTCCTAGACAGTTTTCTGTAACTCCCTCTCTGCACAGCTCCCACATGTCTAATATTCTGCCCTGCAAATGCCAGCCGCTTTAACTGCTCTGAACTCTGATCTCAGTATCCTCAGCTTACCAAGATCAAGAATATCCCACAGCCTCTGGCATGGGTCAGAAAGTACCTTCATGCAATAAGTTGAGACAAACATTCTTTCTTTCCTTTCTGTCTAGGATCACGGTCTTTTACTGACTATAGTTCACTGACTAAAGAGAGTCATTTTATATATTTTACTCAAATGCATAATTGTTTATGGTAGAACTAGCTCAATATCAGTTACTTATCAGGGTTAGAAGCAGATATCCAGAGTTGGGTTTTAAAATCTCTAGTGTGGCTCCATAACACTACATTTTCTTGCCTTACCTTAAAGAAAACGGTTATTTCAATTAGCTATTTGATGTATTAAAGGTCATGATTTTTTTCCCTATTCAATTAAATCAACCTCAAAATTTAGCATGGTATTTATAGCAGGGCAGTTCTTTTCATGTCTTGTTCACTTAGGACTAGCCTTCTGGCCATGGCCTGATGTAAGGAAAGTAATGACTAAGTATTTGTTCAATGAAAAAACTATACTAAATTGAACATATACAGAAAATGTTCTTTATGGGTAAGCCTGGCTAACCAATACATAAAACAGTTTCCCAAGTACTTTTATAAATTTGATAAATTACACTAGTACTTTGGTGGGTTCTGCAGCATGAAAGATAAAAGTATAAGAGACCTGGCTCCTAGGCTCAAGGGCTTCATAATCCAATCAGGAAAATAGAGTAATATAATGTAAGTGCTAAAGAAAAGGCTTGATACTGGTGGGCTGATGTTTTCAAGAAAAGCTGAACTTGATCTTGAAGGCCCAGTACGATCTGGTCCTTGCTTCTGCCCCAGACTCTTGTCTGTCTTCCTTGACCTCTACAGGCTTCAGCCACTCTGGTTTTCTTTCAGTTCCACAGAAGCAGCATGCTTCCCACCTCAGCTGTTTGTACTGAGAGCTCTGCCACCCTTAGTCTAGCTAACTTATCCTTCGGGATTTAATCTCCTCAGAAGTCTAGTCTAGGTCAGGGCTTCCCGTTAAACATTCTCATGGCAAATGAGCTCCTGCTTTGTGTACATATTCCGGTTATAATTATTTGTGAAATTAGTTGTTAACAACTGTCTCCCCCACTACATTATAAGCTCCAAGTGGGTGAGGGGGAACTTTGTCTTATTCCTAGGTCCTTACACAGAGTAGGCCTTAAATATTTGATAAATGAGTAAGTAATAGAATAACAACAAATAAATAGGGGAAACTGCACTTGCGCATAGACAATGGCTAGGATTTGGGCAAGCCAAAATCTCAGGCAACAAAAAAATGGCAGAGCTCAAATTCAAAGTCAAGACTGTCTGGGCCCCAAGAATAGTTCATAATACTCTTCAGTAATAGACTGAATTATTTTTCTCAAATATGCACTGCCTCCCTCTAATAGAATTCTATGTCCACACCCCTTGCTATATGACTTTGCAGGAACTCCAACTAGGGAAGCAGAGTATACTGACCAATCACATTGACTTTGAGTGTGGCCCTATGACTTACTCTGGCAATGGAGATGGAGGACATTGCACAGTGCCATTACTGAGCTGAGACTTTAAGTAGGGTATAAGTATGGAAAGTTTTCACCAATGCTTTTACATTTCCACCTTTTTTACCATAAGAGCAGGACCAGATGGCTGTTGCTCCTTGAATCTAGATTTTGAAATAATGACATATAGAGCAGACTGGAACCTGACTCGAAGCCTGGAGTCCAGCCTAACTCATCAGCTAAACCATAGCCAACCTGCAGACCTGTGAACATGAAATAAATATTTATAATTGTAAGCTACTGAGATGTTGAGATGTATGATATGCCTCCTCAATGTCAGGGTTGTAATTTCTTATTTCTTTTGGCATTCAGCACCTTGCTGGACACATAGTGGGTGCTCAATCAGTACTACTGAATTAAATCTAATAAACAACATTCCTCAGGTACACTGGTTTTGTTCATATGAACAAAGAATATGCACTGCCTCCCTCTAAAGTGACCTCTAAAGCAAAGACTTCTAAAATGAATGAATAATGAGTAAACAGAACTTTGAGAAAGCAAGCTTTTTTTTTTTTAGGGAGGGCTGAGAGTCTCTTGTGGCACTTTAAGTATGAGCAGATGCTTCAGAGATACCTAATCTAACCTCTGTCAGATAAATTGAATAAGCATGCAAGATACAGAATCTTTTACTGGATAGACCTTTAAAAAACTGGCAAGATTTTGAATCAAATGAGCTGAATGACTTGTCTTTTATTATCTGGTATTTTTCAAGTAAATGATCCAACTAAAAAATATGAAGCAAATAGAGTAAAAAGCTAAATATTTATCCCAAATTTTCTTCTGCACAGACTTGTATTCAATTTAATTTCATAAACCTGTTCTATGTATCTTTATATACTGGTGATAGAGAGAAAATAATATCCTTCATCTAAGCCACCATAAATCCCTTTGGAACAAGGCAGGACATAAAAATACATACCCCCAAATTCCTCTACTTAAAGTCAAATAATGCTTTGTAACTTGCAAAACACTTTTCATACATTCTTCATTTAATTTTTACAATAATATATGAGATTTTGTTTTGTGTTTTAATCCATATCTCTGAGATGAGGGAACAGAGGCTCAGCCACATGATTAGGGCCTGGTAGTTAAGTGACAGATGTCTGACTGTCTTTCACCAATACCACAGGGTCTCATTCCCCAAGATTTAAACATTAAAGACATAGGAGACAACTTATGACATTTCCAAACAGCATCAACATACCACTCCGGGGAATATTCTCTGGAGCCGGTCTGCTGCAGCCAGGGCCTTGGGCTTGCCACCTGCTAGGCAATCTTCAAATTCATAGAGAGGCTGCCTCACAGGATTGGAGTAGGAGATCTTGGCATTGTCCACAAATGTGATGTGTCTGACGCCCCACCCCTGTATGAAAACAGTTGGTATGTTTCTGATGAACGTTTCCCAGTGTGTCTCTCTTGAAATCTCTAAAGGGGTTTTGCTTTGGAACAGCTTAGGAACCTCAAAATACAGGAAACTTTTGAAACTGAATTGTGCAAATTCTTTTTTGATAAACAGAATATCACTTTCCTTTAAAAGACAAAATAATTATATATACTCAGTGCCTAGTTTCTTGTAGTAATGAGACTAAGAAATGTCAGAGTGGCTCTAATAATTCATTATGCTTGACAGTGGCACCAGATAAAAGATTTTGAGGTGAGTCTCAGAACTGTCTATGTTGCTGTCTTAAAAGAATTAGCAATACCCTCCAATGTCTTTGCTTTCCCCTAAGGAATAATTAAGTATAAATAACAGTTCATCTTAAAACTCACTTAAAACCTGAATTAACTCCTCAGAGAAGTGATTTACAAGTTACTTTCCACTGTTTAACACTGTAGAAAATTTTGTATTATTTCTCCAAGAGGCAAAAGCCTTAATAATCTAGAATTTATATTCTCAGGAATAGTTGTCATAATTTCATATACTTCAATTACATATCCTATAAAGTCTTATAAAACCACACAATTTTAAAGTTAAATAGGATCTCTAAAATCCTTAGTCCTATTATTTTGTTTAACAGAGATGGAAACTAAAGCCCAGAAAGATAAGTGACTCACCTAAGGTCATAAATCTAGTTAATAGTAGGGAAAGAATGAGATCTTTAGCATTGGAACCAAATGAAGATGCCAACTTTGGGGGAGGGGGAGTTGAGGTGGTGGTATGTGTATTTCAGTAGATCATAAATAAGCATAATGATCTAAGGGAAGCTCTAACATGATTAGCTATAAAGCTAAGCTTCTGCTCTCTTATTTCAATATCCTTCTGTGAGGGACCTTGAAACTCAATTAGACTGACGATTCTAGGGGGACAATCAATGAAGACCCAAGATTTGTTTTTAGGGTTGAGAAAGTCAGGCCAGAATTCATCCTTTTAAAAGCATAGTTTAGACTGGCTGTTATTTTGAGGCCCATTGGTAACTTTTTGATCTATTCATCCAGTTTTATCAGTGACTTTCACCAGCTAAGTAATCTACAATGGATGGGGAATAAGGGTATGGAAAATCCAAAAGTCACTTGTGCTTGGTTTGGAAATTTTTATTTCTGAACTATTTTTGCATTCCTTAAGCCAATGCTGAGTGGATAACAAGGAAGGCAGTCTGGGAACATGCTGGGCAGTGGGAAGAATGCCAGATAAATTATAAACATGCCATAGGTTAGTCACATGCAGGTAGACTTTCACACTTAACTTTTGGCTTCCTGGAATGCTACACAGTTTAAATGGCTAATCTGTAAAGATTAAAAAAATTACAACACTCAATGCTGGTTAGGACATGGTGGTGAAAAACCTGTTTTACTGATTGAGAATGTAAACAGGTGTAATTTTTCCGGGAAGCAATTTGCAATGTTTACATCCTCTGACCTACTTTCAGCAATCTATCCCAAGGAAATACATTTAGCAATTTCTCCTAGAAATAATCTAAAATACTGACAAAGATGTTCTCTGCAACATAATTTATAGTTATGTAAAAATTTGTACTTATGTAAAAAACTGGAATTAATATTAATACTTAACTTTAGGGGAATGTGTCAGTAAATTGTTTCATTATACAAGAAGGCATATTCTAAAGCCATTAAAAAGGCCTAATAAGCATCTTTTTTAATGTCATGGGAAAGTGTTTATAGTGTTAATTGATAAAAACAGGAGACAGTATTATACATTAAATAAGGTTTTAAAAGATATATTAAATAAACGCTGAAAGGAAATAGGTGAAGAAGTGATAGAAAAATGGGTACCTTCTTTTCCTATTTAATAACTTTGACGCTTTATGAATTTTGTGTAATGGGTCTATATTGACTTTGTAATTTTAAAAAATGTTAAGAAAATCTAAGCACCTAATTCTAGAAGCTAGGAAAATAACAATAAAATATATTCCATGAAAAGAAGGAAAAATTAATAAAGATAAAAGTAGATATTAACGAATCTGAAAGCAAAAAAAAATTATAGAACTAATAAGTAAATTAAGGACCTACTCTGAAAAACTGATAAAATAGACAAGCTTCTCTGGCTAGTCTGAAAAATAGAAAAAAATAAAAAACATAAAAAAAGAACATTAAGAATGTGGAAAGATTAAAAAAAGATAAGATTTAAAAGAAGAAAATACAATAGGCATTTTATGTCAATTAATTTCTAAATTTGGGCAAAATGGATTTTCTAGGTAAACAACATGACTAAAGTGACTCAAAGGTGGCATAAAGTCTAAAAAGTCAATCAACATAAAAACATTTTTAAAAGTTCCCAGATGCCCTTCCCCCACCAATAACACAATTCCAAAAGGTACCTGGCCCAGCTGGATTTGTAACTGAATTTTACCAAACTATCAAGGAACACATAAGACATATAGTTAAACTGTTCTGGAGCACAAAAAAAGGCAGAAAGTTTTAAGTTTATTTTATAAAGCTAGAATAACAGCTACAAGATATACAAAGACATCACAAAGAAAAATATTACTGTAGACTAACTTGAGTTATGAATATGGATGTAAAAATTGTACATAAAATATTACCAGTTGAATCCAGGTGTATATTTGAATAAGATCCTGCGAACAACCAGGATATATTCTAGGAATGCTCAATTAAATTAGAGTACTTTGATTAGCTTGACAAATGTATTTGATAAAGCTCAACAATTATTTCTTACATGAACTCACACTAAGCTAGAAATAGAAATCAATTTCCTTAACATATAAAAAGAGCATTGAGCAGAAACCAATATCGAAAATCAAAATTAAAGGTAAAAATAAGAGGTTTCTCATTAAAGTCAGTAACAAAACAAGGATGCCAACTTTCACTGCTATTCCCCCAACATTACTGTGGAGTCATAGCCAATCCTCTAAGACAAGGAAAAAATATAGAGATATAAATATTGGAGAAGAATACTTAACAACCTATAAAATTCAAAAGAATGAAATGAAAAACTATCATAATTAAGAGAACTTAGAAAGATGACTAGATAGAAGACAAACATTTAAAATTCACTATTTTCCTTAAATTCTAGTAACGGTCAACTGGAAAATTTAATGGGATATTTCTAAAAGAACAAAAATGATAAAATATGTCGAAATAAACTGCATAAGACATGTGTTAGATCTAAATAAAGAAAACACTACAGAAAGAGAAAGATGTTCTCAAAAGTTGAAGAGGAATATATTGCCTCTGGAACTAAGGATCAATATTGTAAAGATGACAATCCTTCCCAATTGACCTATAAATTCATTATCATTTCAATTAAAACTGTGAGTAAGAATGCAAGAATAAACAACAGAACAAAACAGAGAACCCATAAAGAGATTCAGGTATAAGAGGATTTTGTGTTTTATAGATGTAGAAAAATTATGATTTGCATTATTGAATAAATGCCATTAAGACAAATGACTATCCGCTTTGTGAAAAAGAAGTTAGATCTTTGCCTCTCGTCATATAACAAAAATAAATTCCACACTGATAAAGATCTATACATAAAAACAAGAGTTCTGTAAACCACAAAGAAAAAGACTATCATATTTAATCATATAAAATTAAAACTTTTGTATGGCTAAGTTGAGAAAAAAAAATTTGCATCATATAACAGACATGTAACAGAAAAAATGTTAATATTCATAATTTAAAAAGCTCCAAATCAATAAAAGAAACAACCTAAAGAACAATGAATAGAAGAAATAAAATTCATGAAAGAAATAAAAGACTCACCCTCACTAATTAAAGAAATGTAAATTTAAAAGCTCTGTTTTTCACATGTTTCTAGGAGTACAGACAAGCATAATGCTTTTGTAAAGTAACTAAGTTTTGGGGAAAAATATATGTAACTATAAATTGAACATTTTTTCCAATATAGCAACTCTACTTCTAGGGCTATTTTCCTAAAAAAAAAAATAATCCTATGAATATGTAAAGATATAAGTATACAAATGTTCATTTCATCAGGACTTCTAAATGAAAGATATGCTGAAATTGATGAAATAAACAGAGGACATAGTCATACAACAAAATACTATGTATTTATAATATGAAATACATAGGAAGAGGGCCACAATTATTGTTCTATTAAGTCAAAAACAAAAATCTGTTATAGACAGTATGCTATGATCCAATTTTTGTAAAAATAAATAAATAAGTAAAGCCAAAGGCAACAAATGTCCAACAAATGTCTGTATGTTTACACTAACTTCAGGGAAAGATATACTGCATACTAATCAATGAAGTTTGCCTAATTCTTGGAAATGGGACTCGGGATGGAATTGGAGGGAAACTTTCTGTTCCTTCCTTATAATAAAAACATGTATTCCTTTTATTATTAAAAAGACATTGAGAAAAGAAAAAAGGAAGAGAGAAGAGGGAGGGCAGATAGGGGAGAGGGAGAGAGGAGAAGGGGCATCTAGGAGATGGAAGGCATCAAGTATAGTAAAATAGAAGAGAAGCCACAACTTTAAAGGTGCCATTCAGTCCCCACAAACTTACCATCAGTGTCCTAGCTACATTACAACCCAGGGTGCCGGCTCCAAGCAGCAGACATTTGGCAGACACGACTTTGTCTAAGTCCAAAGTAGGCACCAATCTCCAACACATCAATTTGAGATTTAGATCCACTGATGACTCAGCTAACCTGAAAATGAGAGAATTATTTATCTTTTCAGTCAATCACTCGTTTGTGCCTTGATCTTGTCCTTTTTAGATAGGAAGGAGCTGTATGAGAAAACAAGAAACAAATTCTAGGAAATCAGGATCAAAGAGAAGACAAGATGTAACTTGAGGGTAAGTGGAGAGGAAAAAGGTTACTGTACAGAATGCACGCCATTGTAGTCCTCTGCAATTGCTAGTGATCAGCTACATATTTGATACTGAGCTCCTAGCAGCCACTATGAAAAGAGAAGCATGGCTGGTAATAGGAGTCATTGTATCTATATATAAAAACACACCAGCTGCTGAAAAGTATTTCCTAATACTGAAAACAGAGAAATGTTTTCTAAATCTCCTCAATAAAGGATGCACTTATACCCTTCCTTAAATACAATACTGGTTTCTGTGAAATATTTCTTAAATGTCCTTCAATGTAGGCTAATAGGACAAAACTAAAGGGAAATGAGTAAAGGACTAAAACCTGGGGCAGGTCTACAGGTCCAAAAGTTGGAGACTGAAGAACAAAATTTAGAATGTCTAGATGAACAGATGAACTGTGTGCCCTATGGGGCAACTATCACCAATACTAATTCCCACAACCAAACTTAAATTAAGAGTTAGGCAGCAAAGCATGCAGTAACACTCGCTGTTCATGTGAATGGCACCCCCTGCACTAACCTGTGCAATGCCATTGGCCTAACAGAGCCTAGTGTGTGCAAAAGCCCCATTGGAGAAAATACCTTTCAAAATATACCTTTTAGGGTCCATACATTCACTGAGGTTCACCATCCTTGGTCCCATGCCTCCTTTTTGGTTTTTTTCCCATCCAACTGCTTTGGGACAATCTTAAGACAAATAAAATAAGTGTAATGAGGGAGACAGGAATAAAAACAAATAAGTCAAGCAGCAAGGCAGCCATTCATTGGTAAGTTTTTAGTGCACATCTTTCTCAAAGAGGTTCTCGAGCCTGAATGGGCACCTCCTTCCCTCAGTTGCTTATCTTCTTGGCTACTAGGAATCTTGTTTAGAGCCCAGCAGACCAAGCACAGTTTCCCTGTGGAGGGACTTTTCAAATAGCTCTCAAGTCTAGCCTGAGTTGCCTTGACTTCTGCAGTTACTGCAAGTTGCTCATATAAAGACAGTCATATTTGGGATTGGTATAACCCTATGGAGGGTTCACTATCTCAGGGGACAGGCCGGTGTGATGGCAGCACGGCTTCTGTTGAAGTTACCATTGGGATGTGAACAGTACGTCTCTTCTGTTTCTTTTTCTTATCACGTTCCTCTGCTCAGCTGTTCAACTCCATCATTGTGTACTACCTGTGGGCAGATCACAGTCCAAGAGGACTGTCCCTCTGTTAAGATGCCCTCTCATTTAAGTTCACCTTTATTCATTCAGATTTTCCCCTTCTCCGACTTACCTCTTTTTACCTCTGCTCCGGGTACCTCTATAATTCCAGTTCTATTAGTTCTCAGTATGTGCCCCATGCAATGCTGAGAGGATAAAGATCCTGAGGCTAACAGATGTGGGAAATGCCTCTAGATCCATATTTATGTTCTCTACCCACTTCCTACCACCAACCAAATCTGGAGATTCATGTCACAAATGAGGAAGATAAAAGCTCTGAGAAGCCTGCAGTAAAGGAACCACTTTATCTGATTTGGTTTTGTGTCTCCCAAATTTACCTGGCTCTCTCAGTATCTCCCTTCTTCACTGGTAACACATTCAAGGAAATGCAGCTCTATTCTACTGTTATAAAATCCTCTTAAAAACCCGAGTTGCTTTGTAGAATATTCCTACTACCTCCTCACCCTAATGGAAATGTGGCATCCTTAGTGGAAAAGTGCTGATGGGGTGTAGCCACTCTCTTATCCTCCCCACATCCTAGGACTTCAGTCTCTTTCTCCCTAAATCCCTCAACTCCTTCACAGGGAATCCACCAAGCCACAACTTACCCTTCCATCATCCCCTCCAATGGCTGCCTTGAATAAGTCTCTGAAGGAACAGAAACTTCTTGACTTAAGAGTTAAGATGTATGGGACTACTGGGAGAAATTTTGTTTCTAATTGTACGTTGGGGTTCTTTGGCCATTCTCCTACTTTCAGATTTCTATCAACACCTCTATTTTCCTTTTCTTGGGAACTCTTTAGCTTTTGACCTTTATTTTTTAAAAAATAGTATTGCTTAATATAATTATGGGACCTAGGAAGTGTTGATTTCATTTACACAATATTTTCTTTGTGAAAAGAAGAGATAGGATGACCAGTTGGAAAGCCATGGGGCTAATTATCCTTGAAACTCACTTGGGCCTCAATTTGGCTGGGGGTATCATTCTCAGTAAGAAGCCAGAAAACAAATGTCTCTTATTTTAACTTGGGCCTCTGGTGTAGTTCTATTTTTAATGTCATGAAAAACTAAAACTGATATAATAGATTTGAGTTCTTAAAAAGTCAAGATTTCAAAACTCTTTTTTTTGGGGGGGGGAAAAGTTCAAACCTGTTATTAAATCACATTTTGATTTCCTAATAATTCTTACATTAAATAAAAATGCTTCTCTAATACATCGTATAAGAAACTTGATAAGAACAGTCTAGTACTGCAATTCATAACTCTAGCCTAAGCTTTATATGGTTACAGATAGGAAATCATAAGGCAAAAACAAAATATCATTTGAAATTAAAAGATCTCTGTACTCAAAATGCTATGTCAATGTCTAAGGAAATTGGATGTATTTTAAACTTACTGATTAAAAAAAAATACTATATAGGAGAATATTTAATCTAGCATAACTGCCCCTATATAAACTATATAAGACACACCCCAAATTATTGAGAAAATATTTTGTAGGGGAAAATTAGGACCTGTTTTCCCACAGTTGGGCAAGCAGGAGCACATCCAAGACAGGAATTAAAGTGAGAACTCTCCCACTCTCAGCAGTGTCTGCTGCCTCCTTTAGCCAGTTGCCAGAACAGTCTCTGTATGAGCAATGGTGGGCTTGGCTACACCATGAGAAGCAAAAAAAGACATGAGATATTTAAAAGTACACTTGCTATACCATTGCTATTGCAACTATGGGATGTCTTAAAAATATTAAAAAGTTCTGCCATACTAATACCTTCAGCTCACATTCTGATATAAAATAATCTAATAAGATTTTTTTATTTATTATAAAATTTATAGCTGAGGGGACACTAAGTCACATGAAAAAAAAATTGCTTTTCTTAAACGAAATAATCTACACTCAAGTATTTAAAAAGATGTATTGAAGGAATTATTGGACTATTGAAAACCTCTTTTTCAAATGGCAACGTACAGTGTTTCCTGGGTTTGCCAGCTTCATCAGGTATCAGCAATATTACTGGGAGTGGGGAGTAAAAGTTATTCAATGACTTTATCTTAAAAATGCCTTCCCCGAGAGAGGTTGGCAGGATTAAGTGAAGTGTGGAAGATGCATGTGGACTGCCAGCTATACACCAGGCCGACATTACTTGTTGGTTAACCTCATTCCCCTAGAACTATCCTCAAGTTGTGGCTTAATAAAACAAAGGTGCAGTGTGTAAGTCCACATCACATCAAAGCTATTTTAGAATGTGCCAGAAGAGGGTGCTAAATCAAATGCAAATATCTAAAGACAGCCGAAGGCAATGAATTTCTTATGGCTCTAAACTAAGAAGGTAAATAGCTTCCTCCTTTGCCTAACCAAGCAGTTCTCTCTGTCAACCTGAGAAGTCTGTTTAAGACATTTATCAGTACTACAGCCAAGACTCACTGATAAAATGTCATCAGTGCCAATCCTGGATCCTTTTGACTTCTGCACTCTGGAAAGGACATCACAGAAGAGATTTTAACACCCCCAACCACACACACACTTGAAGGCACATGACCTGTGGATTAAAGAATGCAATGTGCCTTGGAACCATGTGGACATTGTAAGGAGTATATTAAACAATGTATGTGAAAGTACTCTGGAAAGCATGTAAGTCACAACAATCTGAGGGATAATTTTGGAGTGCTGGGCTTAGTTTGAGATAGGAAATTAACATAAGTTAGCATTTATGAAGCACCTATAACATGCCAGGCATTGCACTGTCTTTTACTCAGGATACAGATTCCTCATATGGGATATTCCATAAAGTGAGAACTATTAGCAACTTTATTTTACTCAAACTTGCATATGTGTTCTCTGTGACCTATATATAAATATAAATGTGTGTATATTTATACATACACATACACATACCTATGTAAAATGCCTTTGAGCTTAAGTTTCCTAATTTATGAAAGGGGATTAATAAGTGATGTCTACCACACAGGACCAAGTGAAGAACATTAATACAGAAGGAGAAATGGCACTTTTGCTCACTGGTTTACTGTATGGAGAAAAGGTCCACAAACAACTTTAAGTTTGTAACAAATAAGTATGTCAATGCATTAATACTTCATTCTTCATTTAAGAAGGATCAGGAATAAAGATTTTGTCTTAAGAAAAAAAACAAAAACAAAACTAGAGGGAGGAAAAAGAATCTTTAAAACTAAAAAACCTGCCTGGAAGAAATTTTCTCAGGACAATCTTTGCCTTTGTTCCTGTCTGAATAGCAGTGCTGCCCTCAGTTCAAGGGAGGTGTTCCATTGGCAAAGAGGAAGGAATTGTACTTTTCTCTCCCTTCTGCTGCCATTGTGAAAGGATGAAAGGAAAGTTAAACCTGATTCAGTTTCTGATTAATGATAATTATAAGCATTCTCAAAAAATGGCAAATTACCTGGGCTAAATGCCATTTCTGGAAGCTTCACTTCGAAGATGATGCTGTGAGTGATATCTCTTACCCCCTGCATGGTGCGGTCCCGGAAGCAAAGAACTTCAACAGATGAGAAACAGCTACTCCTGGTATCAGGCCCCAGATTTTTTTTTTTTTTTTTTTTTTTAAGGAAAGAAAAGAAAGAGCTCACATAAGAATTTCAGCAAACCCAGTTGGAGAGAATTCAATTCATTGTAATTACGCTTGCCTGACACCTTGGGGGATGGCCTTAAACTTTGAGATTTTGAACACATCCATGTATGGTTCCTTTGTCTAACTGTGTAGAGGCTGAAGGCTGAATAGGCTGTGATTTCTTTCTAGGTGAATTTTATATAACAATCACATTGCACATAAATAATTCTGACAAATGAATCTTAAATTTGTCAGAATTTAAGGAAGAAAAAGAGCTCACAAGACATTAAAAAGAACCTCTAAGGCATGCATGCGTTCTTCTGGTCACCCTTCTCTTCATCTGAGCTTACATTCCATGAAACCACACCTCAGTCAGCAGTTAGGAAGCCAATGTGTACTATATAAACTGACCATCTGGATAAGGAAGTATAACTATTCTCTCTCTGGGGACAAGCTATAAATCTTCATTTTTTTAAGTAACTATTTTTACTCAAGTAAAGCATACACAAAGGCAAGTACACAAATCTTAACTTTAAAGAAGGTTGTCTCATGGCTTCTCCTAGTTATTAACCACCTACTTCAAAAGTAACTATTACTCTAACTTCTAAGTCCATATATAGCTATTGCCTGTTTTGATCTTTATAAAGATTTAGGAATCATAGAGTATGTATTCTTTTATATCTAAGCTTATTTTTCAACATTATGCTTTTAAAACTGATCTCTATGGATACATGTATCAGTAGTTCATTCAGATTCACTACAACATAGCATTCCATTGCAATGAATACACCACAATTTACTATCCACTTCACTGTTTTGGGTTATTAAGAACGACGCTGCTATAAACATTCCAGTATATGTGTTTTGCTTGTATCTGAGTGAGCATTTATGTGCATTATATACCTGAGAGTGCAGCTTCTGAGCTACAGATATTTTTAACTTTGATATATACTACCAGTTTTCCAGCAGTGTTTGAGAGTTCCAATTGCTCCATATCTTTGACAACACATGGTATTATCATTTTTAAGTCAGTCTGGCAGCTATGTAGCAGTATCTATCTCATTATTATAGCTTATTATCTTTATTAATAAGTAGTAACATTATATTTTATTTCCTTGATGATTAATGATGTTGACCATCTTTTCAAATGTAAAGGTATCCTGTTTAGATTATTTTAGGATTAGGATAAAAAGGAGGTTGGTAGCAACAGAAAAACCCTATCTGAAAGCAACCCGGACAGCTGAAGGGAAGGCTGGAGAATTTCAAGTTTAGGACCTCTGGCAGCTTGCCTTGCCATACTCTGAAATGTCTTTGGTCACAGTCTGAAGCTCCATAATAGACCTGCTTAGTGGCTCGCCATTGATGGAAATTGGATCATGACTGATTTACTGATTTATTTATTATCTAGTTTCTATGCCAGAAATGAAAAAAATACATTTGGGAAAACAGAGATACAGATATAGGCATATACATGGTCAAAAACGTATAGACAGACACAGACAGACAGATACATATACACACATCACACATCACACACACACACACACACACACACACACACACACACACACACACACGTAAATACCATCTGTGGGCTGCTAGGACCAAAAAATTCCTCAAAGGCCATCCGGGGTACTGTGCTAAGTTACAGGGATCATATACACCAATTGTTATCTGTGAACAGAAAAGACTTCCTGAGTATCATGTCAGATTCATAATACAGACATTGCTAATACTTCCTCTCCCCTTTTTATGTTGTTCTGCAAAAGCATTAACAATTAGACACTTGGTGAAGGGCTAAAGGGAAGAGAAGAAAGCAAACTGATGTCACACTAGACAGAACTTCTTGAGGGCAGGAGCTGTCAAATTCTTCTCTGCACCCCCTGTACCTTGCATTGTACCTGACAGAGAGTAGAAACCAGATACATTTAAAATGAAGAAAGACTGAAAGGAAGACAAAGAGAGAGAAGGAAGGGAGGGTGAGTGACCTGTCAGCTCTCAGGGCTCACATAGAGAAAATCATCTTTTAAAGAGATGTAATCTGTGAAAATTGCTAATTTTTATATAATGAGAAAATCAAAGAAGGGCCACTACAATTGTAAATCTACAGTCAGATCAAATTAAAAAGCCAGATGTTCTTAATCTCTGACATATTTTTCCTCTCACTACCAAACCCCTCAACCCTGACCTCTATCTGGAAAACTTCACTCAACTTCAAATACCATTTCTTCAGTGATGAATCCCCTTGGCGAAAGTAGTTACTCTGTCCTCTCTGCTTTCACAGCTCTTTGTTAATTATATATAACATTTTTCACTTTTTCTGTCTCCTTCCTCTCAAAAGACAATGAGCACTGAGCACCGAGCTATGATTTCTAATTACCACTTTCCAATAAAAGGAATCAGGATTCCTTGGACACGTGCCAAATTATAGGGCTAATGCAGGGAAAATACAAGATGAACCTGGAGCATCTTGTATACCAGAAAGTAGGGAAGTGCCAATAAACAAAAGGATGGGGGCATGTCAAGAGGATACTGGAGCCAACTGAAAGAGCTCTCAACAGCCAAGGTTGGATAAATTTGAGGAATGAAATAACTAATGTAGCGTTAAATTATACCCCATAGTATAAAATAAATATCTATGAGTCGTCCTGATATAAATGATGGGATAAATATATGAAAATAAAGGAACCAGTCTTCCTTATAGAAGACCTCCAAACAATGTATGTAGATATTGCCCCCTCCAGGAGTGGAGCTTACTCCTTCTTCTCCTTGAGAGTGGGCTGGACTTAGTGAATCACATCCAAAGAAAAAATAATAACTTCACAGTGAAGAAACCTGGCAAATAATACTTTAAGTGATCTAGTTTAACATCACCAAGGAGGCCTTATGGATATCAGGTACCCCCTGACATGATGTGATGAAAAGGGTACTTCACCTGGTATTCTTCCCAAAAATCCAAAAGCCCAGTCTAATAAGAAAACATCTGAGAAACCCAAATTAAAAGGCATTGTACCAAAACAACTAATCTGTACTCCTCAAAACTGTCAAGGTCATCAAAAATAAGGAACATTTGAGAAACTATTACAGACCAGATGAGACCTGAGACCTCACGACAAAATGCAACGTAGTTTCCAGGATTGGATCCTGGAAGATAAGGAGGATGTTATTGGAAAAAAAATGGTGCAATCTGAATGAAATCTAGAGTTTAGATTATAGCAATATACTTAATGTTGGTTTCTCAGTTTTGATAAATGTACCATGGTAATGTAAGCTGATAACACTAGAGAAAACTGAAACAAGGTGAAAGTATATGGGAACTTTGCATTATCTTTGCAACTTTTCTGTAAATCTAAAATTATTCTAAAATAAAAAGTTTATTAAAAAGAAAAAGGAGATAATGAGCATCTAGAGAACAGGTAGTATCTCTTCATGATCAGCTCATTGATACACAGCAGATACTTAGTGAATGCTTATTGAATGATGAAAAAAAAAGATGGATGGATGGATGGATGAAAGGAGGGAGGGAGGAAAGATGGTTGAAAGAGAACCATAAGTTAACCCAAAGATATAGCTGTGGGTTAAATAAAAACATGGCAGATAAACTTTGGCTACTCTAGATAGTTAGTTCTGTAAGAATGGGATCAGCCCAAACACTTCCATTTATTTTCCACAGTGCTGAGTACAATGTCAGCCACAAAGAAGGAGCTTAACCAATATTCAGATGAAAGAGACACAAAGACAAGAGAAAAGAAGGAAGGAAGGAAGGATATAAACAAAACATTGCTATTCAGAGAACCAGTATTAACAATTTGGGGTATAAATTCCCTTAACTTTTTTCTTTACATAAATATATTATTATTATAACTTTTACACAAAAATAATATCATGGTACAAATACTGTTTTATACCTCTTATTCTATTGTGAACTCTCTTCCATGTCAATGTCATTCTACAACCACTGTCAGTAGTGGCTAAATGGCATTCCACTGTATCGAGGTATCACAACTTTTTTCCATTTCCTATTGAAGGACAATTGAGTAGTCTTCATCTCTGCTCAATAAATCTCGTTTTATTACTGTCTTATCAGATAATTACTGCATTATTTCAAAGATATTCTTTGAAAATGTTTGCTGCCTTCTCCGCTATAAATTTTCTTATCCCTAAGACTGAAGCCTTTTGCCTAGGTGCATTTTTGAGTCTTAAATGCAAATAGATTCATATTTAATTCAATACAAACAGATTCACGTGAACAACCATCCTTCAAGAAATACATGATACCTTTATTTGCAAATACCTTCTCCACAGGGAGATAAAACATCTGCACCTACGGCACTTTTAAAAATAGAGCTTGCAAAGACTATTCTGAGTACTGCCCCTTACTGAATGGCCTCAGGCAAATTAGTCAAATCCTTGAGGCCTCAGTTTCATTCATCTGAATCATGGGGGAAATAATAGTACCTACTTCATAGAGTTGTGTGAGGATTAAACAAGATTGTCCTGAACATGAAAAGCCCTGCACACGTGTAGCACTACTCATATCATTGTTAGTGACTCCAAATCTCCAGTGGTGGGCCTACCCATCTGTATCTGCATAATGTACCTGAGTAATTCTGATGCAGTTGGTCTAGTTCATGGACCTAAATTTGGGAATCATACAGAATCTTCTTGTAGATAAAAGAAAAAAAAAAAGTCTGCGGGATTATTTTTCATTACCTTGAAAACTGTGGGTTGATTTTATGCCTTCCCACATTCAGCAAAATGTGGTCCACTACCAGCAGCACTGGCATCACCTGGGGGCCTGTTGGAAATGCAGAAATTCAAGCTGTCCCCAGGTCTACTAAATCGAATCTGCATTTTAACAAGGACCCAGGTGATTCCCATGCTCACTGAAGTTAGAGGGCTATTGCTTCATTCCTCAACTCTCTCTAGCTAGCCCTGGTTCCCGTATTTGAATGTGGGTGGGAAGCACCTGGGGAGCTTTCAAAAAGCCCGCTGCTTGGGTCCCACCTCCAGAGGTTCTGATTTAATCAGCATGGGGTGTGGTTTGAGCATTAATTATTTTAAATGCTCCCCAGGTGATTCTAATGTGCAGCCAGGCTTCAAATCATTGCTTGAGAGTATGCAATAGTTTCTCAAATGTGGGCCATCACAGACCCACCTGCATCAGAATTTCCTGGGAAGCTCTTTGAACTTGTACCACAAGGAACCAATCCCAAATCTCCCTATGTACAATACCTGCATGTTCTGTAACCTCTCCGTGTGATTCTTATGCACGCTATCGTTTCAGCACTAGCTGCCTAGAGTCTAAGAAGGAGAAAAAAGCGCCTGCTTAAAATAGGGTTCATTGCGCCCTATATTTTTCCTTATGGTAACTGATTATTTGTTGAACCTCTATATTTTCTTGATTCAAAGGCACCATAGATTATAAAGTGCAACTTTCAAAATGGATAGAAAGAAAGCAGAAACACTACAACAGTAAATATACACAATAATTGCTAAGACATTCCCGATGTTAGAAAAATTACGAAAAAAAAACCCAGCATTTGACAATGGAGAAAATACAGGATGCATTTTATATCTGTTTCTCTTGATGGTCTACAAACTCTGTGAGGGCAGGAGCAGTGTCTATTGTATTCATCTTTCCATCGCTAGCACTTGGCACAGTACCTGATGCTCAGCAAATATCTGTTGAATACATGACAGAATTGGTCAATTTCTCCAGGCCTCGATATATGAAAAGCTCTCCTTCCTCTCCAATGTTGGGCAGGAATCCTGGGAAGCAGCTAGAGGGGGAACGGTGATGTCTGACCAACAGAGACCTGAAGCTTACATATAAAACATGATGCAGCACCCTAGCCAGTTCCTTTTCCTTTCCCAGCATCACAGGTCCTCCATTCAATAATATTTTAACACTGGGATTCTCTTGGGTGAGAATGCGAGAACATGGTTCAAAAGAGGATTTCCTATGAGAAGCAAGAGAACTCTGAGAATGAGATCTCCGGCCTACAGCTCCCTCTGAATGAGGAAGTTGCCTTCCTAGAGTTCTTCTGGTCCAGTGGGTCACTGCCACCACCTGAAACACCTTATTTTGTTTCCCTCTGTCAATTGTGATAGACAGTATCTGCTAGACAAACTGTATTTATTAAGTAATCATTACTTCAACTTCATTTTTTTAAATTCATCAAAGGCATTTACACCTCTGATATCCAGCAAGAAAAGGGAAAAGGACAAGTTGGCTGGAACACCAGTAGGAATGTGTTCTAATCCTGCAGCTAAGACTCGGGGGAAGTTTTCTACTTGCCTGTAAAATGTTAGGGTTGAATCATTTTATCTCAAAGGATTCCTTCTAGCTCCAGAATTATAGACCTTTCTAGAACATTAAAAAGAAAAAACTCCTATACAGGTTACAAAACAATACAGATTAAATTAAGTTCAATTTTATGGGGTATCTAAAGGCAATTCGATTTTTATTTAGAAAGAACCTAGACAACATCAATACAGAAAACGTTATTCATACAGAGAGTCTGAGTTTTAATTTTCAATGTTTTAATTTTAATTTTCAAACCTGGGCTCTTATCAAATGTCCTAAGTTACTCTCATGCAACCCTCAGCAATTTATCTGCCTTAGTTTTCTCATCTATAGGATAACTCTTACCTGCACTTAGCAAAGAGACAAGAAAAGCACTCAATAAATGATAA
Organism: Rousettus aegyptiacus; assembly: GCF_014176215.1. NCBI lineage: Eukaryota > Metazoa > Chordata > Mammalia > Chiroptera > Pteropodidae > Rousettus > Rousettus aegyptiacus. Next base: position 121,117,849 of record NW_023416307.1, on the reverse strand, counting down.
CTATAACACAACATAAATAAACTCTATCGTAGTTAACTTCACTGACCTCTTTGTTCAGTTTAATCTATCACCATTATAGTTATCTATCTTTGGTTTCAAGGTTATCTTTTCTTAAGTGGCAGAAAAACAGATAAGTTCTAGTTTATCAAATATTCACTGGATCTAGAGCTGGGACTAGGTGGTATTTAAATTATATAAATTAGAATATTACATTACACGCTACAAATGGATGCATACTTCTGACACTACAAAGGCACTGAGGAAGAAAGATAGTTGAGCAGAAAAAATCAGGAATAAGTTCTTAGAGCAACATGACCTAGTATGAGCTACAGAGCAGGAATGAACTGCTAAAGAGAAATCTATTGTTACCTATAAAGGGAGGTAAGTGTGAAAATGCTTTGAAGTATCTCTCCTACCCACATGAAGCACGTATGAATACAAAAAGCAAGCATCTGGGCAGGAAAATGACAGAGCCCATTTGACACTAGGCTGAACATAATATTCCTTTGATTATTCATAGGTGACTCCAAAATCTTTGAGTGCCTTAGGAACTAAATTGGAAACCTCAGTTATTGTAGGAATTAGTCGGCACAATGCTAGGTAAGCCAGTAAACAGATTTCTTTTAATGGTAATCAGAAATAATCATTGGCCAGGAGTTCTGGGTTCTAGAACTGACTTTGCCACAAATTCACCGTGTGACAAGTCACTTGCTTTCATAATACAAATCAACAGAATGAAGTAAAATGTTATCGGGAAAAAACTTAATTTAGAAGGTTTATGAAATAAACATTCCTTTCCACTTGGCTGAGAGCATACAATTCACTGAAGTAGTCCAGTCATGATCTGGCTATCGTCCACCCAGCAATCTGCTGAAAAAGTACAGCGTGAGAAAGAAAAGGGGGGAAATTATCAACTTGAGTGCCTTGAGAAATTTCCACACTGATCCCATAAAACATGTTTACCTGACAAATGGCTATTCCCTAACATTTGATATAATAGAAAATGAGCAAAAGATTACATGTTTTAAAAGTATAAGAAAAAAAATTCAAATACCTAATGTGCAGTGATGTCACAGATGGCTGCTAAGATGTAAAGATTGCTAAGTGAAGAAAGAGCCTCGCTAAAAGCATACTAACGCTATTGCTCTTGTACAAAGCTTTTAAAGCCCTAGAATTAAAGGCTAACGTTGAAACTAAAAAACATTTCCCAAACACCCAACCTTCAATAACTGCTCTGAAGAAAGTAAAAGCCTCAAGCAACCTTTCCCAAAAGACTGGCAATGGGAGAGTGATTTGGGCTGTTTTTAACATAATCACAAGAACTATTTGTTGTAGCAGTGCAGTGTCACCATGACAGATAAGTGCAATCTACATTTTATTGAGGGAAATAAGAACTTAAGGCCCATTTTCAACTGACTAAATGTGTAAAACTGTACACAACATTCAATGCTGGTAAGGGAACATGGTTGGCAGGAGAAAAATTAGCAGTACGGTTCATTTATCTGCCAAAATTCTCAAAATGGGCACACAGCATTGTTCTCAATAAGCTATTTGTGATCATTTACTGGGTCACAACTAGCATTTTTCAAAAAGATAAAACAGGATAGAAAATACAGTGCATATAGCATTTAGTTAAGTATTATTTTGTGAACGTTTTGTTTCAGTTATATATGTATGTGTACATACATCTAAAGACATAAATATAATTACGTAACAGGTATTTTTAAATATAAGTAACAGTCAAAGAAGTTTGGCATTAAGCAATCACCTTAACAACCATAAGTCATCCAAGAAATAAAGGGGAATCGATCAAAAATGCATTTGTTATTTAGCTTTAATTTTAAGAAAGCACCATTACCACACTGGTAAAACCTTCCTAGATGTTCTGTGGGCTTCTGAACTGATTACCTTGAAAATCTCAGGAGGAACTTCTCCTGCTGGTAGACCACTCCTAATTTCTTCAGGGTTTTGCAATCGAAAAAGGCAAGAAAATTTGCCTTTCTTTGGTAAATGACTTCAGCTGCATAACTCAGGGGCTCAAAATTCCATTTTTATAGACTAATTAGAGACTGAGGATAGTCCAACTAAAAGAACTTTCCTATAAAATTGAAAACTGACAAATTTATTCTAAGAAAATCAGTGTGAATAACTATGACATTTGAATAAAATTTAACAAAGCCTGTTTAAATCCATCATCTCTTAATTCTCACAACCATCTAAGAGGAAGAGGGCGTTATTGCTGTACACTTGTATGTGATGAAAAAATTTAGACTCAGAAGGCTTGGTTCATGAGGTTGCAGTTGGGACCCAAAGTCTATCACAACATGCTGTGAGCTAGGGGAGAAAAAAGCAGATGCTTCTTTTTCCATTATGAGAAGTGTTCTGACTGTAGAGGCTAAGATCATTCACATGTGATGAGGCTTCCAATCCATTTCCATTCTCCTCATCTAGAAAATGAGAACACTAGTACTCACTTTGCAGGATGTTGGAAGGATTATGGATAGCATGTGTGAAAGGCCAGCTTTGTGCTGGGCACACAATCAGAACTTAGAATATGGTCGCCGCAGCTGCTTCTGGTAAAGTGGACAGTGTCCTCTCTTTAGAAACAGGTACTCACTCCCTCAAAGCCAGCTTGAGGCTCGGGACATGAGTGAGCAGTATCTTTGGATGCAAAGGTCCCACTCTGACTTGTAACAGAGATGGGCCATCCCTGCTGATCTCAGCAATTCTATAGGTTTCCCCCAGGCAGTCTTACTCCTATTCTTCTCTTAATGTCCCTCTGAGGCAGGGACCCAAATAGGATCCATGAATGGGTTTCAGTGTTTCGTGGAGCTCCTGACATTAGATATTAGAACCGTGTGTTGGTATGTATGTTTCTTGGATGAAGATCAATTGCTTCCACCAAATTCTCAAGGAGGTCATGCAGTACCACCCCTACCCCAAATTAAGAGCTATTGCTCTAAATTACTCACTGCAGATCACATACCTCCCTCATATTCTGTCTCCTGTTGGACCACTGACTTACACTAGACATAAACTTTAGGTGCATAACAGTTTGGGAAAGCCTTTATAAGTAATCACATTAAAGAGAATACTTATAATGAGCCTTACTAAGAGTGGCTACTACTTACTGAAGGCCTACTGTGTGTCAGGCATTGACCCTGGTGCTTCACATATGTGAGCTCCAATCCTCACAACAACTCATGCACACATGCATCCACCCCTCCATTGTATTTTACAAGTCAAGCACAATACTATGGGATACAGATGCAATGGTAAGAAATCAAAGATAGGGTACCTGCCTGAAAGGAGCTTACATTTATCAATCAAAGATCATCCAAGAAAATGTACAATTACAACTGAGCTAAATATTATAAAGAAGAGATACACAGTGCTCTAAGAGCCCACTATAGGTAGAATAAACTTTTTTACAGGAAGGATTCCTTGAGAAATCATGATTAAGTTTAAGTCTAAAGAAAGAGTAAACACTTCACTGGGGAGAGTGGGAGGTGGGGGTGGAATAGGAAGAAGAGAAAAGAGAAAAGAGGGCTTTCCAGGCAAAAGGCATGTTCCAAAGCCCTCTGGCAGAAGGGCACCTAGAGTCTCAGGTGTGGCAGTGTCCAAAGGAAGAGGGAATATAGACCGACTTGGGGCTGGATCTGCACAGGGGCCAGGCCATGGAAAGCCTTGTATGCCATATTCAGTAATTCAGTTACTACTCTTAAAGCACAAGGAAGAAGACATGGCTATATTTTGCTCTGAGAGTGAAATAATTAGATTTGCTCTTCAAAGGATTGCTTTGGATGATATGGGGACAGACTGGAGGTCAGAGCAGACACAAGGAGACCATTAGGAAGCTATGCAGTAAAGCAGATAAAAGACCACAGCAGCTTAGATTGGGGTGGTGGCAGAAGAAATGCAAAGGCACCAGACTGAGAAGTTTACGAAACAAAATCCACATGATACGGGAGTGGTAAAAGACAGAGAGGTGTCTGGCAGGCTGCCCAGATTTCTGGCTCATCTGACTGGATGGATAGCAGCGACATTCCAAGACAGTGATGCCCAGACTTGGAGTGAAGGTCATGAGTTCAGCTTGGACAAGTTGAATCTGAAGGGTTGGAGAAGGCAAGAAGGTAGTTGGATAACAAGGGATGAGGTCCAAAGGCAGGTTCATAATGGAGGAAGTGGTTACAGGCTTCATGGAAACAATGAGATCCCCCCAGAAAACATAATGAAAAGAGAAATGTAGAGGGATGCCAACATTTCTTCATCTTACATGTGAGGCCACCAAGGCTCACAAAGGAACAGTAACTTCTCCAAGGGTTTCGAAGTGCTGCTAAGAGGAGGAAGCAGGGAAGAGTAAAACACAAAGCCAGGGCACAACTGCAAGGAATTCATAGTAGGGAAAAAAATGCCTATATCTCTTGGAGAATGTGGTAGAAACCTTCAAGGAAATTTCAACAATCAGAAGCGCTGAAGAGAAACTGGAATTACATGAAAGAGAATGAACTAGATTAATGCAGAAATAGCAGAAATGACTTCAAGTGATGTTTAGATTTCACAGAAATCTACTTTCCCCAGAGCCTTCTGTGATTTAGATCAGTCCACAGTGATCTCTCTTTCTTCTCAACATTCACATATCAGGTGCCCATTAAATGCCCAGCATGCCCCTAAATTTTGAGGATACAGTGTAGGGTAAACATGATTTCTGTGCTAAAGTTGTTCATAGGCTGGTCAGGGACAGGGAGCAAGCAGACGAGCCAACCAATGATTGACATTAGAGCGAGGAGAGACACTGCTACCTGAACACAGAAGAGGAGTATCAAATAGAGCAAGGAATTAGCCAGTGCTTTCCAGAGGTGATGATCAGAAAGAGAACTGAGGCCTCAGCCTGGTGAAGGAAGGGAGACAGAGAAACACACGTCTGAAGGAAGAGAGGTGGGAGGAAGCATGCGGCATTTGGAGGGCACAATTGTAGCCAGAACATAGGCTGCATCTTGAGGGAATATCAGGAGATAAGGCTAGAGTGATTGGCAGGAGCCAGGTTTGAAAAGGCCCTGAAGGCCAAGCTAATTTATTTTAATTTTATCCTGAAGTCGACAGAAACCACAGAGGGTTTTAAGTAGAAGAGCGACATGATCAAATTTATAGGTTACAAAATGCATTTGGGCAGCAGTGCGGGGAATGTATGGAACATTCAGGACCACAGATAGGGAATTCTGCCAGAAGGCCATGGAACTCCTACAAAGCCAACAATGAGCATGGCTTCTGGTGAATCTTTCCAGAACAAGAGAGGACATCGACAAACAACCAAAGTAATCATCCATATCATTTCACTGGCACTTCTCTTCTGTTACCTGAATTTCTAGCTAACTTTCCACAAGTAAGTGTCTCAACTTGCCTGGAAGATCTCAGGTTCCATAAGAATAGTTATAATCATACCTCACAGTTTCTAGCCCACAAGGAGGTGCTCAACATATGTGCTGAGCAATTCCAGGCTTTCCTGAGCTGCGACCCTAACCCAGTGAGGGACTCTGTGTCTGAGACTGGCAGATGATTGGTCTCAGGGTCAGGATGCTGGTAAACTCACCCAGAGCACTGCAAAAGAGACTCCAGAGATTTGTTCAGTCTTTGAAAAGATGCTATTGAAGAAGAAAGGAAGTAGGTGCATATTGAGCACCTGCTATGTCCTGGGCATTTTATTCACATTATCATGTTTAATCTTCACAAAGCCTTGTAGTGGGCAGTATTGCCACCATTTAACAGACAGATTAAAGTGAGGAAAGAGCATGCAAATTCCCCAAGGTCACTGAGCTACATCACAAGTAGCAATGTTGGGTGTCAAATCCATATCTATTTGATTCCAAAGGTCAAACAAAGACCATCTCCACCCTAATGATTCAAGAATGGAATGGAAGAAAGCATACAGGTTTTAGAATCAACCATTTGGCCGTGTGACTTTGAGTCTCAATTTCATCAAATAGGTAATACAGATGCTAATAACACCTATTTCACAAAGTTATTACAAGATCAAGTATGTGAAAGTCTCTTTTAAATTATGAAGTGCTCCAAAAATTGTTATTATTTTGGTATAGGTATGCTTTGGGGGAGGACCACTTATTTACCACACACAATCTGAATTACAGTTGCTTTCAAATGCAGGCCATTTAACCCTGCCGGCTAACATAACAGGACCTCACTCTAGACTGGACTTTAAATTATTAATGGTTGGTCTCATTGTTACTAATTGAACTACAGTACTGTGAAATTGCCTGGAGGAAAAAAAAAAAGCATTTTAATAAAAAATCAATCCCCAGTCATCAATTTAAAAAGGACTTCCTCCAAAAGAGTGTAATTAAAAAAAGGTATCTTAAGTTCAGGCTAAGGAATAATCAGGCTATCAGTTAAAGGTCTCTTTTTCTCTCAGTTCTGATATATCTACATTGAAATTATCCCATTTGATTTCATAACTTCATAATACTAATCATTTTTTTTTATTTTCAATTTAGAACTCTTGTAAGGCTAAGACAGTTTGCTATATATATCTCATCACTTCTAAAATACATTTATCATACTCTTTCATTCATTGAAAAATTTTATTGAGTGTCTCACACACTAGCCACAGAGCTAGATACTACATCAACATAGATAGTACAAGGGGGTAGAACAGTAAATGAGATCAGAGAGTTAAATGCATGAGATCAGAAAGGGACAGATTGATCACACATGGTCCCACCATGAGAAGGCTTCGTGGTAGAGACAGAATTTCAATAAAGAGAGAGAGTTTCTTGGAATTTTCACATATGTTTTGAGAAAATGATACAACATGAGGACAAAGAGATATAGAAAAAGTTATAGGTATATTTGATTAGGGAGGTTGTCTGCTGAAAAACAGACAAGCTTAGTAAGAGAAAAATAGTTTATGAGGAAAATAGCATAAGACAAGGCTAGAAAAGTAGCTTGGAGCCAGAAGGAAGACATCATTAACTCTTGATCAACAAATTATATAGCGAATGAGAGTAGTTTGAGGAAGGTTCTTCTACCGTGGTGGTGTGCAAGATGGAAGCAAAAAGACTCTAACTGTCTAAGAGTGAGGTAGTCAGGGCCTGAAATAAAGTGGTAGCACTGAGAATATATTAAAACATAGATATAAAATATATCGGGAAGAAAAACTGAAATAACTTTATTACTAATGGGAAGCGAGGAATCCAAAATTACTCTGAGGTGCAACAGAGCTAGGAAAATCTGAAGTGGGAGCTGACTTGGGAACTGCAGTGGGGAGAGAGTGAAGATAAAGAAATGCTCTGAAACATTCTTTGGAGGGCTAAAGAAATCTAAATGAGTTTGAATTTTTAGGTGGTGCATCATAACAGGAACACTGAATTTTTTTGCTGGACGATAAAATAATACTCAAAGTTTCTCTGACCTTTGTCCTTTGACCCTTGAAGAAATCACTGCAGTGTTTAAGCAAGGAAACCAGCACCATGTTCTCATCATACTTGATCAAGAAGTAAGGTAGTGCTGACACTCCTTCTGTTTGACAAAGATCATCATATGCACGCTCAAGGGCTTGAATCTGCAAACAAGAAACATTGAGTTATCTTCCAGATAATTACATATTATCTAAGTACCAAAATAAAAGGTACTTTCAAGCCAGAAGACTGGAAAGTACCAAAATAAAAGGTACTTTCAAGCCAGAAGACTGGAAATGACTGATCACACTCCTGTTGCTCTTTTGCAGCAAATGAACATAAAAGTGTCCCAAATAATACAGTTCGCTTTTATGTGACATCTTTCATGTGCATGGTGGTATGCCTTAGTGGCACAAAGGGACATTTTATGGTACAGCATGGTGGTTCTCTAAGATGTCAACCACAAAGGTTGAGAGAGGTATCCAAATATTATTTTTCTCCTGTGATAACCAAGCATGAATCTACCACTGATAAATTTTGCCATGAATTTATGCATAATCTTTAACACCTTTACTGAGACAAACTTTCATTTACCAATCAACTGACCCATTTACGGAGCACAATTCAGTGCTGTTTTTAGAGCCAGAATTTCAATAAGGAGAGTTTTTTAGGATTTTCACAGACTATGTTTTGGGAAGATGATACGACATGAAGACAAAGACATATAACAAAAAGTTCTAGGTATATTTCATGACGGAGGTTGTCTGGTGAAAACAGACAAGCTTAATTGGAGAAAAATGCCTTATTGGTGAAATTCAAGTTCACAGGATTATGCAACCATCACCACAGTAAGTTGAGAACATTTTTGTCCCCCCTAAAAGAAAATTCATACCCATCAGCAGTCAATCCCTATGTGTAATCCTTTTCCCCCACTTATATTTCTCCTTGGGAAATTAGTTTCACAAAACCATAACCTTTGATTTGTCTTAGTAAACAAATATTATTATTTTTTAATCAGTAAGAGCTGTTCCATGGCTTAACAATGCAAGATTTCTGTGACTGATGTCCTTCATGAATTCAAATCCATCTCACCACTCAATTTTTTGCCTCAACAGTCAGAATTTTGGGTTTAGGGCCTGTGTTCTACCAGTCTGATTATTTTCATTCCTTTTCTTGGGACTATCCCTAATGACCTTATTATCTTTTTTAAACTGCAAAGACTAGTTCGTATGTATCATTCCTGATGTAGAACTTCTGCTACTTGGCACGAGGTAAGAAGAATGTCTTCTATTTGTTTTTAAAGACTCTCTTCTCAAAGTATATTGACTTATGATCCCCCATACTGAATGTGAAGACCACATTTTAGCAAATTGTTATAGTCTTGTTAAATGTTCCTATAATTCCTCCCTACTGGCTTAGCATTTCACCAAATTCACTGAAACCCTGGGAAATTATTGCTCACTACTTATTCAAAATGATTTTACAAACATTTTGTGAATAAGTCTGCTCCTGGTACCATCTTTGGTGGATTCCACAATGACCATCTATTCATCCAGACAAGTGCCTATTTGTCTTTAGAATATACTAGATAAACTATTCTTGCACATTAAACCCAATTTTACCTGCATTTTGTTTTATTGATCATACCTGTTTTGGTGAAAACCTTTGATCCAAGCCCACTGGCTTCTGAATGAGGGGTATGCTCTCTGGAAGGCAGAGAGCAGGGGAGCAAAACCAATAGTAGAAATGGTACTTCTTTAGATCCTAGGAGAAAAAATATAACATAGGGCATCAGAAAAGCACCAATGACTAAACAGAAATTTATTTATTAATGTAACTTCCCATAGCCACGAAAAACAGAAAAACTGATAAACATAAGAGGACTAGCTTGTCAGAAATTCTCATTTCCAGCAGAACTCATGATGGAATACTGAATTTGTCTTTATCTCAAAACACTTCCACACACCACACGCTACTATATCACAATAAACATAATATAGTTTTTCAGCCACATGCTAACAAAGTGCTCAGTAATTGACATTATTGTCATCCTTGTTTAATATACAATATCACACTGGAAGGTAACTATTATCATCCATTTTAAAGACAGAAAACTGAAGCTTAGAGAAAAATGAAGAACTTGAACAAAACAAAGATCGGAACACTGCTTTCCAAACTGAAGCTTTTGTCCATGGTACCAAACACACTCAATGTTGCATTTATGGAGACATGATCTCCAAACACAGTTACCAACCTCTTCACAATCAAATGAGTTAAGCATGTTATTAAAGAAACTATACTATTCATAATCTATATGTCCTGAGATAATATAATGCTGTTTTCAGAAATGCCTTATTGGTGAAATTCAAGTTAACAACTACTAAGCACTTGCTCTGTACAAGGCAAAACATTGGACACTGACAATAAGAAAATGAATAGAACCCAGTACCAGTCCTTGGGCTCAAAGCAGTAATAAAGTGAGTATATGATTAACTGTATGAGTCATAGAAGAGGTTCTAAGAACTAAGGAGCATCGATAATATAAAAGATTACACCTCGGGGATGAGTCTGACTGTTCCCCCAGCAGGGGAACTGATGCAGGAGAAAGAACTCGTGAAGCTGTCCTAGAGAGAGCTGTTCCCATTCAGGTTGAATGTTCTTACTCCTGAATTCCACCTGCAGGGTCTGTGGCCTGAATCACTCATGTGTAGGATCTAACAGTCATGTGGCTATTTCACAGTTTACTCACCAGTTTGCCACCGCTGACCACTATGGACTTTATTTAGCTAATTAATTTTTTTCTCGAATCTTGCCACGAATAAAAAGTGGACAGTTGTTTTTATTAAGATGAGTATTTCTTCAATTCGCACACCATAAAATTGATGATGTTAAAGTATATAATTGAATGTGTGTGGGTTTTTTTTTTTTAAGTACACTGACAAGGCTGTACCATTATAACCAATTCTAGAACATTTTCATCACTCCAAAAAGAAACCCCTTTAGTAGAAACTCCCCATTCTCCCTCTCCCCAACCCCTGGAAACCACTTATCTATTTTCTGTCTCTATGGATTTGCTTTTTCCAGGCTTTTCGGATGATTGGAATCATACTAGATGACTTTCTAAATATAAACATATATAAATGTGTGTCCAGATAAGTCTAGTAATTATAGTTTTCACACTCTTTAATTCTGCCACTAATTGATCAACTAGGAATAAATTCCCTTTTGACAATAGCAAAACAAACTGCAAAATTGAAATTAATGAAGTGTCTGTTCCTTCGAGTCCTAAAGAAAAGCAAAAACACCTCCAGAGATTATTCTTTCTTTTTGTACTTAAATGAGTTATCATAACTGATCTTTAGTAAAAGGTTAAACAATTCAAGATGAAGGCCTTTACAATTTCTAAGCAGCTTTATCAGGCCATCTTCAAAAGTCCAAAAGGCTTGAATTTCTCAGGATTCTTTTCAGGATACAAAAGATCTCTATTAAATTAAACATAAAGCCCTTGGTATCTGAAGATTTTAAAAGATAGAGACTTTTAATTTTTTTTAAAGGTAGGCTGAGAATGCTCAGTGAAAGGCCAACAAGGCCAACATACATACTGACTCTGAGAAATGCCTTGAAACTTTATGTTCTTTTCCATTTAAATGCAAATTGTCAACTAGATTCCACTAACTAAAATTCGTAGTATGGAAAATGTATTGATGTTAAAGTAACAAAACCAGAAATCTTGAGCACTACTTATATCTATCCCAGTAGCAAACCTACAAAATGACTCAATTTTATAGACAAATTATCAATGCCAAATTGCACCTAGTAATCCCATGAAGAATTTAAAAGTTTTTCTATGTCCGCACTATTACACGGAAAGCACTATAACTTGTTAGAAAATGTGCTCCTTGTAGATAGCCATCCTTTGGTTTGGCCTCCAGTTTGATTCCTATCATTCTCTCAGTAAACCAGAGAGGCAGCATTCAGAAGAAATGAAGGATTAGTTCCTGGAGGAGGAAGAAAGGCAAGTCCTATAACTTGGCAAAAAAGAAAAAAAGGGAGAAAAATGTGGAGAAGAGGATTAACGTCCAAAGCTAATGAAGCTGTGGTGAAACAATACACTTTATATTGATCAACATCAGTATGTTTATATGCTCCCTCCATAGACTTTATTCTAAAGAAAATGAATGGGGGGGGGCGGGGAATCAATATGGCCACTATTGTTCATTACAGCATTGTTTTAAATAGTGAATATAGGAAACAACTTAGCTGTACAAGAATCTATAGAATATACACGTAACAGAATACTATGTAGCCATGCTTTATTACAAAGGATAAATTACTTTTATATGTAGATATATACAGGTATGCACACACATACATAAAATGTACAGTTTTATTGCACTTTGCTTTATTGTGCTTTACAGATATTACATTTTTTACAGCTTGAAGGCAAAACTCACTACCAGCAAAAAAGATTATGACTCACTCAGTTTATTGCAATACTCACTTTACTGAAGTGGTCTGGAAACAAACTTGCAATATCTCCGAGGTATGCTTGTACATGTATATGTATATGTATATATACACACACGTGCACAGGCATGCATGAGTATGGGTAGAAGGGTAGCTGGTATCTCTATAATCAACCTTTTCCACTCTTCCATCACCAAGACCAGGTTCTTTACCCTACTTCCCTAGAGAGCAAACTTTACCCTAATGTGATTTATTTTCCTCTTCCAAGCTGCCCTTCATGTTCACTTTTAAGTAGATCTCATTTATATAAAAAATTTTCTTCCCTATAAAAACACAATTGTGTGAACAAGTATGTAATGTCACCTCCTCTAGTCCAGAGCTGCTTGGGGATGGTTGGGGTCCCTGAGACATCACCTTTTCCTTATGTTGATGGACCCAGCAACTGAGCTCTGCAGGACTGTATTTAGCAAATATGTTAGCAACAAACCACTACTCCCTGAACCTGACTTCATCATGTCTTGAATGACAACAGTTGGATTACTGTGTTATATAAACCATGCAACTACTACCAGTAGTATGACTATACCAGTATGGTAAGTGAGAATAAATTAATTTTGCATTGGTAATAAGTGCCGGCACTAGTGGGCCACTAACCAAACAAGTATTTCTTTAATAGCCATGACTTGAATCACACAAGGTAAAAGCCACTAGGAGAAGAGAGCAAACTGTACTATGGGCACCCTGGGCCTGCTCAGGGCATCTGAGCAATCTAAGTGTGAGGGAGAGTTCATTTACTTACTGCAAATGTCAAGAGGAGAAACTTGTTGAGGAGGACAGGGTTTTCAAGAGCAGCACCAGATTTTATGGATTCCCATATCTGCCAGAAGAAAAAAAAGCATCAGGCATCTCTGAGCTTCTTACTCTCAGACGAAGCACAAAGCTTTAGGCACTTAACTCTTTCCTACAGGCCCAGCACCACTTACCACAGGTAATGAAGTCAGTCATTACTTCACACTCCTCTCCATCAGCTGCACTATCGTAACAGGCTGAGGAAAGTGAGAGAACCCAGGAGCCTTCTTCTCTCTGATGTGGGTCTTAGAATCAGAGGAGGCAACCAGCCCATTTCCACGTCTTTAATATTTCCTTCAACAAATACTTACTTGTTTCCTATTATATACCAGGCATATCGAGGTTACTGACATAAAAGACACAGTCCCTACCCTCAAGAAGTTTATAATCTAATGAGAGAGCCAGGCATACATGTCCAAGTACACCACCAGGTAGGACATGCTATCACAGAAGAATGTAGCATTTCTGGGAGGAACACTGAACTCAGCTAAGAGATGGGAGCAAAAAGAGCCAGGGAAGGCTTTTGGGAGGCAACAATTTATTTGAGCTATGTATAAGGGATTTCTTAAAGTCTTATTTGGGATTATCTCACCCTGAGATATGAAGGAAAGAGAATGAACTTCAAGTTTATGAATACTCAGCAAGTACTGTGACTAGAAGCAGAAGCTGGTACTGGTCAGCAGCTGCTGATCACAGGATATCTTAATAGCTAAGATTAGTTGCTAAACTTGTGTCACTAAGCAAGACAAAGATCTCTACCAATAAGAACCATTCTCCACATATGGGTGGAAGGGGGAAATAAGCAAAGAAAAGTTCCTACTATTGAAATAATAACTGTGGAGGAGCTGGTGCACTGAAGAGCAGGACCCCACTTCTGATAAGCTGAGGTGGGGAGACTCTGGGGAAAGGCTGAACCCTGGGCAAGAGGTGGCGATTCCTGTGGGGAGCAACCCACTATTTTCCATGATGGATTAAGACCTGGTGTGACTCTTCAGAGACAGCCTTTTAAATATGTAGCCAAAGCAGGAGCCCAGGAGCAGTCAAGCGCAGGCCAAGGAGAACAGCCATCATTGCCTGAGTTATGAGCTGCATCCATCCTGAGGGACATAAGGGACACCTTCCTTAGGACCAAAGGCAAGGACTTCCTTCTCTGACCATGGCACCACATAAATAAGACTCTTGTTTTTTAAGACTAGTGTGAAGGTCACTTGATGAAGTAGGTTAGAGGGAATTAGGATAAATTGTCCTCCCATTCCAATTCTTCATACTAACTCAGATGTGAAGTAAAGACATTCCAGGCAGAGAGAATGCTGTGTCCTGAGGATAAAGGAGAGAACAAAAAGTAGGTGAAGGAAAGACTCAGAAGTGATTTACTATGACTGGGTCCAAGAAGGGGAGGGCAAGAGTAACAGGAGAGAAAGGCCACAGAAGGCCACAGAGGCCAGGCCATGAAGGGCCTGGTAAGTCAGATGGAGTAGTTTAGATTTAACCCTGAGGATTCAAAGAGACTTTATGATCATCTCTGATGGCATGATGTGCTTAGGACTGGACAGCCTCTTCCAGGGCCACAGAGAATTCAAATGCATTTAGACACAGGAACAGAACTCTTCAGAGGTCAAGCTGCTTCAAAATGCTAATTGGGGATCAGCAGTAAAGCTTTTCTCACACTGCCCATCATGAATTCTGGCCTAAACCCAGGTGAGAGAGAGCCTCAGTGTCTTTTCCTTGACCTTCCCACCAACACAGAAGCCCACAACTATCTTTGAGTAGCAACTATATACTAGTTTCTATGAGAGATCTGTGCACCTGACTAGAAACACCACACCTGCGGAACCACGGAAAATATGATGGATACATCATGTTTCCCCAGCTAACCTCATTTGCTGCTTGTTCCAATAGTAGCTTCTTATCTGCAGCCTTGAAAGCCTCGAGTGTGTTGGTGTTATATAGTGTTCCAACAGCTGGGCAACAACGGGCCGGGGTGGGAGCACTCCTGGATACGAGAAAAACATGGTTAAGCAAGCATAGCTGGGACTCAGAGATCCAGGAAGTAACAAATAAACCAGCCCAACAGTGGGAAACAGAGGACAGTGCTCTGTAGGGGCAAACAGAAGACTGACTGTACTTTTCTTTGGAAAAAGATGAATATCATTGCTTAAAAAACAGGCACCGTATCCCCCTAATGCCTCTATATTCCCCTTATCCAATCTCTCAGCATACTTTTTCTTTCACTAGCCCCCGAATATAAGTTCTTTTTCTATTTTTTATTCTTTCTGATCTTTAACCTGAAAGGGAAACATTGTTTATTGAGCTTCTACTGTGCCAAGAACTGTACAAGGCTTGAATTCTCATGACAGCTTGTTCCCCTATTTAAAGGTTTAAAGAAACTTGCCTATTGTCACATAAGAACAGGCAGAACTAGAACCTAAAGTCAGAAGTAGTTGGCTCCAAGATGTTGTGCTGCCTACTCTGCACTCAAGCCCTCCCAGGCTTCAGGGCCCTGTTCCAACCCCTTCTCCTTCAGGAAGCCATCTCCCATTGTCTCTGGTAATGGTTTATACACAAAATGAGCATAATATTTGAGTGTTGTCAAGACCAACAGTTATATACACCAAACTGGAGGACAGTAAGCTCCCTGAGGACAGAGAATATGTCCTCCTCTTCTAACTGTCCTACAACTGAGCACAGATCTGCTGCTGAGCAAATCCCTGGTTGTCGTCTGTGTCATCCAGACAAATGTATTACAACTGAGCTACGTGCCAATCCATCACGCCTCATGTGTACTGTACACTGCCCCCACCAAAGGCCTCAAAGTCTTCACCAAAGGCCTCACAGTCTCAGAGTAATCAGTCAGGAGAGGAAGATGAGTTGATTCTTATCATAAACTCAGATGTGGAGAAATCTGGTCTCTTCTCTGAAATGATTGACTTGTGTTTCAGAGGTTACAGATGCTAAATGAAAACAGTGTTGTCATTTAACAACCTACTACAGAAAGAATGCATTTCTATTGATTGCACTGATGGTATTTGTATGGTTTGAAAGACCAATGTCTCTTCATTCAAAGTCTGTATAAAATTGAGTTCAGGAGGCTGTAAGAAGAGATCTAAGCCTAGAACAGGTGTGGAGAGGTGCAATGAGTGACAAAGATTCTGACAAATGCTGTTCGTAAGGCTCAAATGCCAAGTCTTGAGGGAGAAGTAACTTTCAACGACCAGAGCCTTCCTTTGGGAGCTGATGAGTCAGCAATCATAAGTTGTTTGTCACTACTCTACTCCAATAAAAGAATATTTTTCATACAGGTGAGATGAGACTATAAAAGATAGTCATGACAAGAAAAGGAAATCACAAAGAGGTGAGATTATTCTACAGGGAAGAAGAAGGAAGCAGAGTATTTAGTAAACTAGGTTCTCTACATTCAGACCTGGCTTTATGAAACTACTGGTGAAACGGGACGCTGAAACAGCAGGAAGGAGGCTATGAACTAATACAGATACAAGCACAAGAAAGGAAGGTACCCTCTTTCCCTAAATGTCCAAAAGTCCTGGGTGCGTGAAAGCCATGCCAAAGCCTTGCTCTGAGAGTGGAGGAAACTATATCATGAGAATTCAAGCCAGGACTGCTATGCTCCTAGAACATCAGTACTCATGCAAGTGGGTGAGGACAAGATGAAGTTTCAAAGGAGCGTTTTTCATGACTGAAGTTCCACCAGGGGAGGTGGCCAGGAAACATATTTAAAAAGTGATAAAGGGAGGAAAAGCCATTCTACCAGTTTCTCAAGATTCAAGTTCCACTTGTTCCACGAAGGGGTGGATCAGATGAGGACTGAAGAGAATCCTAGACTTTGAAACAAGAGAATTTAGTCCAAATTCTGGTCCTAGACATTTATTAGTTTAGTTTCCCGTGGCTCCATTTACCTAAAATGTCCAGAATAAGCAAATCCACAGAGACAGAAAGTGGATTCCTGGTCACATGTAGTGAGGAGGGGGAGAGGCAGAATAAATTAAGTGTCTCTACCTTTTTGAAAGGTAAATTTTATTATATCTCAATTTAATTCTATTTTAAAAATTAAAATTAGAAATCTTCCCCATATACTAAAATTAACGGTGAACTCGCAATGATGTGTACACTAACATGGGGAAGAATGGATGTTGCAATGGTCTGCGGCCTAGACCTGCTTGGGGGTGTTACCTCAGGAAACTCGGCCTTCATTTCACTCGGTGTCTTGGTTATTACTCAGGAAAGTACTGAGACTATTTTGCACCTGTTATTCATACTTGACCAAAGGTAGCCATGTGGCCAGAGCCTCCAGAACAGACAGGCAGTGAAGGTGGCCAGGATGGAAAAAATCCCCCAGAAGGGCAGAGGTCGCTTTTCACACTTGCAGAAATCTTACCCCATGTGCACAGCTCTGCATGGTCACAGGGAACTTTGTGAACCTGGGAAGTCATACTCAGTCTGGGGGCAAGCTGCATTATCTCCTGTTTTCCACAATAATCTGAGTTTCTGTTTATAACATCCTCTTACAGAGTCCATTGGTGTCTTTATGTCAACCGCGCCCTATCCCATTTTTGACAGCTACATACTTAGACTGCTTGTAATTGAATCCAACAATTATTTTAGCCATGAGTACCTGTCAGATCTGTGTTAAGTGCTAGTGAGATAGCGGAGAATAAGATATAGCCTACACCCTATAGAAACGATTTTGTATATCAGTCTTATTTTCCTAGTTACTTTCTAAGTTCTTTGAGGGCAAGGATTATGCTTCTATTTCTCTAAGTCCAACTCAAGGCTTAGAAATAAAAATTTTTCTATGACTAAAAAGATAAGTTTTACTCAAGGGAAAGAGGGTCAGGGAAAGAAAAAAAATTTTTTTAAATCAGTTTCACATTTACCTGTTTGTTTATTATTTATATATATTTATATATTTATTTATACGAGGCAACCCTTGGTTGACCTCACAGATTGCAAGGACCTTGTCAGCTTACAATTCTTTATTTTTTATTTTTTTATTTTTTTACACCTACAGCACCTGGTCTTCCTAGGTGGTCTCCCATCTAAGTACTAACCAGCCTGACCCTGCTTAGCTTCTGAGATCAGATGGGATCGGACTTGTTCAGGGTGGCATGGCCGCAGACCAGTTTCAAATTTATAAGAGACTGTACATCAAAATCAATTCTTCTCTTCTTAAACAGAAATAGAATACATACAAGATGCTTGTATCTGGGCACCACATTTCCCAGTCTTCTTTGTAAGAAAGCTGAGGCCTTTTACTCTCCCAAGCAGAATCTGAGTGTAGGGAAACATCTAGGGCCTTTAAGAGACTGTGTGTGTTTTCTCCACCCATTTTCATCCTGGCTCTCATTCCCTTTCTATCTATTGTTACCTGAAGGTGACAATTCAGTCTTAAGCAGCATCCAAAGGCATGCCCCCCAGGATGATGGAGCAATGAGAGGGAAGAAGACTAGACCACCACACTGAACTATGAAGTGGGCAAGAAACGAACTTCCTTTGTGTTTGTGCCATTACACTTTGGGGTCTGTTTCAGCAGTACACCCTACCCACAGCACCCTCTGATACAAGATAGTTGATGCCTGATAAAATATTACTTGACTGAAATTCACTTAATACAGTGTAGAGAACAGGATCCTGCGTTGCTACCTTCTGGCAGAGATTCATGATGCTTCCAGGGACTTAGAGAAAAAGGGATTTGCCTGGTGCTATGCAAAGTTGAGATACTCTTGGCATCTATAAGTGAGAACTAGGACTATTAGCTCTTCAATTGTATCTTATTCCTCTCTGTATGCCCAGTGCCTAGAACATTCTATTACCAAGACACAGAGAAAACAACAGCACTTTTGAAGTAACTATTACTTCTCCACATTTATTACAGCATGGAGTACACTGTAATGCAAATATTTGTTTTCTATCTCTATCCATGGCTCCTCCAGAGCTCTGTGTTTCATAAGTCTTTGTATTCCTAATGCCTACATATCCTGCACATAAGAAGCATTCAATGTTTGATAAATAAATCCATAAAGATTTCTCTAAAAACCCATGTAGGTATACAGCAATAAAAACAAACAAAAAAACAATAACAATGAAAATAATTTGGATATAAATAACTCATTTCTTCTGAGGAGCTCTAAATGTTTTCATTAAACTTCCTAACTGTCTCAGTCTGTTCTGGCTGCTGTAACAAAATACCATAGAACAATGGCTTATAAACAACAGAAATATATTTATCATAGTTCTGGAGGGTAAAAGTCCAAGATCATGGGACCAGCATGGTCAGTTTCTGGTGAAGGCCCTCTTCTGGTTACAGAATGCTCACTTTCTACTATGTCCTCACATGGCAGAAGGAGTGAGGTAGCTCTCTGGCTCCTCTTTTATAAGGGCACTAACCCCATCCATGAAATCTCTGCCCTCATAATCTAATCACCTCTCAAAGTCCCCACTATAACCTTGGGCATTGGGTTTTCAATGTATTAATATGGAGGGAAACAAACATTCAGACCATAGCACCAACCATCCTAAGAAAGAGGGACTTAGAAAATCACAGACTTTTAGAACTAGAAAGAACATTAGAAACTGAGAGTGAGAGGGTAGGAAACTGAAGCTGAGAAAACTAAAAGGTTTTATTCTAGGTAATTTGGTTAATTGGCTACAGAAAGTAGGTCTTCAAACTCCAAATCCAAGGCTATTCTCACAACACTAGGGACCATGTTTTATTCTTGCTCATCTCCCCCAGTGCATACAATGGAGCCTCAAAGATTGTGAGAATTCAGTAGCTAAATTAAAAAAGAGACCAAAAAAAATCAAGTAATTTCTATGAACGTCATAGATGCAGGATCACAAATTTTCTTGTCTTCTTCAACCAAAATTTCTGGATCACTGAAGTCTAAGATGTTTTAATTTTGTAATAAGATCAAGTCTAATTTCTGTGAACTGCTTTTTTTTTTATGATTGTTTCAAAGAACAAAACTATTAATATCTTTTTAAAAACAACCTTCAGTCTCGTATCAGAATAAAGAAAGGAGCGAGGGTAGCTTATGATGAACGCTAGACTCTACACCACTGCTACTCCCCACTTTACCATCTTCAGATAATGTGCTGTTTGTACGCTGTCTGTATTTTCCTCATTATCTTGCAATTGTTCCAAAAGTAAGTTAGTCTTTGCCAAAACAGGACAGAGATTACTAGGATGTAATTTGTTTTGACAAGTAATCACAGGAATTTATTATGGAGCAAGAAAGTTCTGAAGAGAACAAGAAACACCAACACATATCTTTTAAAGATATAAAGACTAACACCATTGTTTGTATCTATGTTATAGAATTTAATTTTGTAATTCAATTGAGATAAAGGAATAAAATGTGTTAACTTTCGAAGAGATTAAAAAAAAATTCTGAGGACACTTTATGTGAAATACCCTAATTTTTGACTACTGCCACTTTCAAAAACGAGGCAGTCCTTACAAAGATCTCTTTGCCTTCCCCAAATACCTAATCTTGACACTGCTAAGGTACAAGAAAGTAGAAAAATTTGACTTCACTTGAGCCTTTAATTCTTCAACCCTCAGTTGTCTTACAGACCTTCAACATGATTCCTGCAGAATTTCTGTAGAATTCAGTTTGAAAGGATCACAAAAGACCTAATCAACAAATCCAGTGACCCACACATTGAACTATGATCTTTCTGCTTCCGAAGCTGTTGACCATCTCTTTCCTTCCTGAATGTAGTTCCTTCTTTGATTTCTGTAACACTCTTCTGGTTCTTCCTCCACTCGGACAACTCCTGTCTACTTTGCGAGTTCTGTATCTTCTTGACCTCCCTAATCAAGTACATTCACTGTTCTGGCCCTTTGTTCTTCTTACCCTAGGGTCTCTTCCTCTCTTACAGCTTCATGATCTTTTCTACATGGACTCCCAAATCTAGTCTGACCCTCCTTCTTTGACTCTAGTGCCTCCTAGACATTTCTACTGGACACAGTCATCTCATATGTTGACATGTTCTAAACCAAACTTATCTCCTCCTAAAATTATAGTCCTGTCCTTGTTTCTCTAGTTCTGCAGAAGTTAATAAAATGCCCCCAGCTTCAAACTACAACCTGAGAAATACATTTTACCTTTTTTTCATCCTTGCTTCCTAAATTTGGCCACATGTGACCTAGGACCAGTCATTTTACTTTTTGACCCATGGTTTCCTCATCTGAAAGAGAAAAGTCACACCTGACAGGTCTCGAAGAATTATGTATGTAAAAATGCCTAGCTACTTAAGTCAATAGATGCCCTTCTTCTCTCCAGCAACTCCCCACAGCCTCCAACCAGATAATAATTTCTTTGAGGGCATAAGTCTTATTTCTTTGTATATCCCTATAACGCCTTTCATAGTGGCTTCTATACAGAAGTAGCCTAAGAAACATTCACTGATGCCCATGAATAACCAACTAAAGGAATAAGTCAAGAGGTTCCAATAAAGGATCAGGAAATTTTAACTACAATCAAAATCAGGAGGGATGTTTTCTAATCTCAATCAATCTAAATGGTATTTGGCACCAAACACAGTTGATGAAAAAAATAAATCAGATAGTCCTAAGCATCTAACACCTGTCTCTGTGTTATGAGAGGTAAAGAGAATCATAAGAAGCTGGGCCTGCTCACCAAGACCTCTCCTAGTTTCCTTGTGGTCCGCCTAAGAGGGAGGTTAAGAATGCTCATTCCTTGCAAAAAACAGTGTTCCTTAATATAGATTTGGAGCAAAAAATACTCACATGTCAAAAGCACTGAACTCCAATGTTAAGCGAGTTGGCAGCCCAACAGAATCACCTGCACAGAAGCATTATGACATTTTCAATCATAAGTCAGTAATAGCAGCATTTAAAATGAAAACATTTGTAAATAATTTTGTTCTCTTCATTGAAGTCAAAGTGCTCTATCCAATTCCTGGTTAGCCAGACCAAGCAGGAACTTAGCAGAAAATGATAGAGCTTTTGTGAATTTGAGAAATTTGCCAAGAATATTTTAAAAATTTATTGGAAAAAAAATATTTCCAATCTCCTGCCCTAGTAAGATTAAGTAATCAGTATTATGTCTTTGAATTAATAACTCAAGTTTTACTTCTCCCTTTCTTACCCCAAAACAGGGAAGAAGAAGCGAAAAAACATGGTTCAAAAGTAAGAAAGTAAAATGGAAACTAGTGAAGACCACAAATTGTAAAAGACAGGGTGTTTCCTGTTAAAGGAAAGCCAATCCTATACTGGAGGTCAGAGAAGATAATAGAAAATGATGGAAGATGGAGTTTAATATTGCCTACCATTGTAGTAATAACCCTTAATGTCCTTAGGAGCTTCATCCAGCCGATACTCATTCAGCTTCTTCTGGGTCAACTCATGCCAGAATCCAACATCCAAGGCACTGCTAAAGGGGGCAAACTGTAATTTGGAGAGTCCAGGGTCCCCTGTAGCTGCTGCCATTATTTGTTGCTTGCTAAAAAACAAACAGAACACAATACAATGGCACAAAGTGTAGTGAAAAAGATTTGTAATAATATTTAATTAAAACATCAAACAGAAAAGAAGAGTAAAATTATCTCTATCTGCAGAAAAAGTGATTTTTTTTTCCTTAGGTGAGGCAACCCTTGGTTGACCTCACAGATTGCAAGGACCTTGTCAGCTTACGATTACTATTTTTTTTTTTTTTTTTTTTATGCCTACAGCATCTGGTTTTCCTAGGTGGTCTCCCATCCAAGTACTAGCCAGGCCCAACCCTGCTTAGCTTCCAAGATCAGACAGATCGAGCTTGTTCAGGGTATCATGGGTGTAGACAGAAAAAATGATTTTATATATAGAAAATCCTGAAGACTCAACCAAAACATGGTTAGCTCTAATCAATGAATTCAGCAAAGTTGCATAATACGAAATTAATATGCAAAAATCAATGATGTTTCCATATACTAACAATGAATTTTCTGAAAAAGAAATAAAGAAATCAATTCCATTTACATTAGCATCAAAAACAATAAAATACTTAGGATGAATTTAACTAAGGGGGTGAAAGATCTCTATTCTGATAACTATAAGAAGTTGATGAAAGAAACTGAAGATGACACAAATAAATGGAAAGGTATCCTGTGTTCATGGTCTGGAAGAATATTGTTAAAAGATCAATACTACCAAAAGCTATCTATGAATTCAATGAAATCCCTATCAAGATTCCAATGTTTCATTGTTGTTGTTGTTGTTGCTGCTGCTGCTGCTGTTGTTTTGTTTTGTTTGTTTTTTTTACAGAGGTAGAAAAAATATTCCCAAAATTTATATGGAACCACAAAAGACCCCAGATAGCCAAAGAAATCCTAAGAAAGAACAAAGAAGGCATCGCCCTTCCTGATTTCAAGCCATACTATAAAGCCATCAAAACAGTATGGTACTGGCACAAAAACAGACAAATAGATCAATGGAACAGAATCAAGAGCCCAGAAATAAACCCCAGCATATACAGTCAATTAATATTTTGACAAGAGAACCAAGAATACTAAATGGAGAAAAGGCAGTCTTTTCAGTAAATGGTGCTGGGTTAATTGGATATTCACATTTAAAAGAAGGCAACTAGACTCATACCTTATAACACTCAGAAATTAACTCAAAATTGATTTAAAGAATTAAATGTAAGACCTGAAACTATGAAACACATAGAAGAAAACCTAAGAATAAAGCTCTTTGAAATGGGTTTTGGTAACAATATTTTGAATATGACCTAAAGCATGAGCAACAAAATAAAAAATAAACAAGTTGAACTACATCAAACTTCTGCACAGCAAAAGTGAAAAGACAACCTACAGAATGGGAAAGAATATTTGCAAACCATACATCTGATAATATATATAAAGAACTCATACAACTCAACAGCAAAAAATAAATAAATAGATAAGTAAGTAAGTAAATAAATAAATAAATAAAACAAATGAGCAAAGGACATTTCTCTAAAGAGGATATATGAAAGGCTAACAGGTACATGAAAAGATGTTTGACATCACTAGTCATTAGAGAAATGCAAATTAAAACCACAGTGAGACATCACCTCATGCCTGTTAGAATAGCTATCATTAAATGAACAAGCGATAATAAATGTTGGTGTGGCTGTGGAGAAAAGGAAACACTTGTGCATTGTTGGTGGGATTACAAATTGGCACGGCCACTATGGAAAACAGTATAGAGGATCCTCAAAAAATTAAAAATAGAACTACCATATGATCCAGCAATTCTACCTCTGGGAAATATATCCAAAGGAAACAAAAACACTAACTCAAAAAGAGAGCTACATATCCACGTTCATAGTAACAATAATGAAGACATGGAAACAACCTAAGTGTACATTAATAGATGAATAGATAAAGAATCTGCGGTATACACATACAATGGAACATTATTCAGCCATCAAAAAACGAGGAAAACCTACCATTTGCAACAACATGGATGGACTGAGAAAGCATTATGCTAAGTAAAATAAGTCAGATAGAGAGAGATAAATACCAAATAATTTCGCTTACATATGAAATCTAAAGAAAAAAGAAATAAAAACCAAACTCACAGAATAAGAGGTGGAACTTGTTACCAGAGGTAAAGGGTGAAGGGAAGGGGAATTGGAGGAAGGTGGTCAAAAGGTACAAACCACAGTTATAAGTCGTAGGTATGTAATATACAGCATGATGACTATAAAACTGCTGTACGCCATATAGTTTTTAAGAGAGTTAGATACTAAGAGTTTGCATCACAAGGAAAATATTTTTCTTTCTTACTCTTCTATTTAGTGTATATATATGTGAAAATGGAAGTTAGCAGAACCTATTGTGCAATCACTTCCCCATGCTGTATGCCCTAAATTTATACAATAATGTATGCCAATTTTTTCTCAAAACTGGAAGAAAACCACCAACCAAACAAACAAAAAGTATGAGCGGTATTTCAGCTACCTGAAAACACAACTTTGGGTATCAACCTGAGTAATTTGCCTGTGTTATCAAGTTTAGACTCCTTTTGACACAACTAAATTTTCTTTTTTGCTTTTATTAATCCACTTTCATCTTAAACTACTAATGATTAAATCAACTGAGATCTTATATGTAACTCTGATGAATTTGATCATTACTGTCTGCATCATTTCATCCTTCCCCTCCACAAATCAATACTATGAATAATTTATTATTGACATTATACACTATGAAAATGATTCAAATATTGAATCACTAATATAAAAACCATTACAATTTTTTTTGTCAGGGATCTGAAATAGTATTTGATGGGGCTAGAAAGTATCATCATTTATAAAAAAGACTATTAAACTCACACATTTCTTTTTCTTAAAGATAGAAACTATAGCACTTCATCTTATAAAAAGAATTTGTTATTTACAGAAAAGAACACTGTAATAAAGAGACTTCTTTTTTTCTGGTGGAATTATAAAACTAATGAAAGTTACAGAAATTTTCAACTTTACTATATTTTATATTTCATTTTCTCCCTCAAATCATCAAACAAATTTGACCCTCCAGGCAATCAAGCAGGTGTACACTGTAACTCCCTATGTTCCCTGCATATACTCTCAGGGTACACATACCCCAGTCTGAGAAGGGCAATTCTAGAGGAACTCAGCAGTTCCAAAAAGCACAAAGTGATGAGGCCCCCTCACTTTCCATCCATCCAATTACCCCATGACCAGACAGATTAATATTTCTGCAGCAGAACGTATGAATAGTTACACTAGATGGGATAATTTTTTTTAAAAAAAGTCAATTCACATCCATTCAGAGAGATTTTGTCCAAGTTTTGTGCCAAGATTATTAAATAGCTTTCACTTTTCCTAACTTGTTGGATTTTAGAATTAGAGATATGGAGCTTTGGACTGATAGTAACTATATGAAAAAATGTAAAGTTAGTATTACATAAAAGGGCTAAAAATTAAAAAGGAGGAGAGTGTGAGGCAGAGCAGGGAGGAAGCTTCTGTGAAGGAGCTGGGCGCTGAGTTATGTTGAAAAGGATGGGCATGAAGGGGGAAGATGGGCAAAGAACGGAAGGAAAAAGAAGAGCTGGAGAACCGATATGGTAGGAATGAGGAAGCATGAGCTTAGCTGTCCTTAGTGGAGGGTTGGTACTGTGCAAGAGCAACATACACAAAGCTGAGCAGGTTGCACTGTGAACACAGCTTCAAATGAGGCTGAAGAATTCTGGAGTGG
This sequence comes from Rousettus aegyptiacus, assembly GCF_014176215.1. Taxonomy (NCBI): domain Eukaryota; kingdom Metazoa; phylum Chordata; class Mammalia; order Chiroptera; family Pteropodidae; genus Rousettus; species Rousettus aegyptiacus. The sequence continues at coordinate 121,091,894 of NW_023416307.1, read as the reverse complement.
AAAGCCAGTGGCAGTTTGAAACGGGGAATATGACAGAATTCTGCAGTGGCAAAATTGCTTTGAAGGAGCCAGATAGGAAAAAGCATTTAACAGCCTAAAAATGTATGAAGACCTGAATTAGAGCAAAGGAAGTCGGGCTGGAAATAGAGACCCTCATCAGGGACGTTTTAAGAGAAAAGGTGACCCCAGTTGGTATCTTGATGGATTTGAGGAATGACTGAGAGGAAAAAGCCCCTGGAGTGTCCAGCCCTGACTGGCTAGGAAAATGGCAGCTCCACAGAAGGAAAAGACCTGAAAGGCAGAGCCAGAGGCAGAAGAGTAATGATAAATTAAAGATTTTTCAGCCCAGATAATGGCAGGGTGAAGTGAAACAGGTCCAAGGAAATGGGATGGCCCGAGGAGATAGACTCAGATTTCCAAGGCATTTACACTGAGATGACAGCAAAAGCAGGTGAGAATGCTCAGTTCATAAAATTACTCTGAGAAAGAAAAGTCACAGCCCAACAGGGTCCTAGAGAATGCCCAGTTAGCAGGTAAGAAGAAATAGAACCAGCAGCATAAACAGAGGACACACAAAGGACAGTACAAAGCACTAGCTGGTACACCAGAATGATATGTCTATCCACCAACCCAAAGCAACAAAAAAGTTGGAAGAAGGTAATGACAAATGGCAGCAAAGAACACTAAAAGTTTAAAAAAAAAAAAAAAAGTCCTGGTCAATGCCATTGGATTTTAATTTTTAAGAAGAGTTCAGTGGCAGCTTTCTAAAGAACAATTTGAGGGTAGATTGTTAAAAACAGAAGAAGCTTTAAGGGTCAGCATGGGGAAGTAACCAACTGTGTCCTCGGCAAGTTCCAGGGGGCTGGTTAAGTCTACGGATTCCTAATGGACAGGCTTAATATGTTTGCCACATTTAAAAATTGCTTTGGCAACAGAACTCCAAAGAAGAATTAATGAAAATTTCACAACAGGGACTTAACAAACTCAGAAAAACAAACAAGAGGTAGGAACTATAATAATTAAGTATTTTTCTATATAATCAATAAGCTTGGTTGATCACAAAAGAAGTGTGTCGTTGTCCTTAAAACTCTCCAATGCCTTAGTATGTATCTGAAGCTTCAGGCACCAGACAACACCTGGCCAAGGGTTTGTAAGCGTTTACCGCCTTGAAGGCTTATTTAAAAATGAAGATACGGGGGCTCCATCTGCTAGAGGGGAGAAAGTGGGTGACTGGTCAGGAGTCTGAGAATTTGACTAGTACCCCAGGTGATTCTGATTCAAGTGTGATGCCATCTTGATGCCTTTAGGTCAAGGGTCCCCAATCTCTGGGCCACAGACCGGTACCAGTCTGTGGCCTGTTAGGAACCAGGCCACACATCAGATGGTGAGCGGAAGGCAAGGCAGTGAAGCTTTATCTGTATTTGCAGCCACTCCCCAGTGCTATCATCACTGCCTCAGCTCAAATCATCGGGCATTAGAGTCTCATAGGAGCACTGGTCTCTGGTGCCGAAAAAGTTGGGAACCACTGCTTCAGGTCATTGACATTCTTACTTTTGGAGACCCCACCTCTAAATAATATCAAACATACTTAAAGCACTCTCATCCTACATTAAATTTTTTTGGCTTTTAACTATTTGAAGTAATTTTTATAATTTTTCATTCTCAGAATGTTCATCTTTTTATAGGTCATTCCTATTTTCATAGGTCTCTGAAGAAGTTGTAGATCCTATGCACTGTGGTTTCAGTGACCAGTGGAGAAATAGACTCTTATGCAGATGACCTGGGGCCCATACTTTGAGAAATGCCTCCAATTGCTCCCTTCTCCTTTCTCCTCCACAATGCAGCTAACATTTTCTTTCTACTCTTGGGTTTTTGAAATTTTTCATGCTCAGCCCTCTCCTTAGTCTATAAGCTTTCCCAAAAGCAAAATTATTAATTTTCTACACCAATTTCCATCTATATGCCAATGAATCCCAGGACTGTATTTCAAATGCTAACTTCCAGGCATATATTTAAGTCTTTGAAAGCCAGGACTTGGATTTCTCATAGATATCTCAAATTCGGCAAATCTGAAATTGAACATACTTTTCCCCAAAGTTCTGCCCCTTTTCCTATATATATCCTAGTTTACTTAGTACTTCCATATATTCAAGGTAGAAACCTCAAAATCATCTTCAATTTTTCTCTTTCTCGGATCAAATAAACCACTAATTGCTAGAGGATCAACCTTAAACAGTTTTCTGGAATGAGATGAAGGTAACAGTTACTGATTATTGAGTAGGACCAGACATTGCAGCAGGCAAGGGTATGCACTTCTGCCAACTGTCCTAGGAAGTGACAGTTCCAATTTTACAGATGAAGAAACTGAAGTTCAGAGATGTAAAAAATTACAGAAAGATGTATTGTTAGTTAAGCAGAGGAACCAGGATTCAAATTCTAGTTGTTACTCCAATGCCAACAACTCTTCATGCACCTTCATGCTTCTTGTCCAAGTCAGCTTTCCTTCTCTCCATTCCCACGGCTACATGTCAAGCCCCACCATCTCACCTCTCTGCTCCTGTGGTAATATGTTCACAGGTCACTGACTGCAGTCTCTAACTTCTCCAAGCAAGATGTCACATTACCACCAGAACTGAACTGCACATCGGTGGCTCCTTTGTTTAAATAAACAAACACACAAACTCTTATTGACCTTAAGACTCAGACAGTCAGGTGTCATAGTTACCTTAGCCTGCTTGTTTCCTGGACTTATGCCTTTGCTGAGTCTCCTAGGAAATCTCTCCCAGGAAAATTCCTTCTCATCTCTTAGAATCCTTTATGGAGCTATCCTTAACATCCATAGTTGAGTGGGTATCAAAGGTTCCCTTCTCCATGATGATGAAGGAAAACTTCCCGTAGAGCATTTACTATCATGAATCATACTTGCTTTTTTAATCATACTCTTTTAAAAACATTTAAAATGCAGTCATCCCTCCTTATTTGTAGGGGTTATGTTCCAAGACCTCCAGTGAATGCCTGAAACTGAGGATAGTATTAAGCCCTATTTATACTACGATTTTCCCTATACAATCATACTTTTTCACTTAAAGGAAGTACTTTATAAGCTTCTCTTTGGTATATCTGATTTGCTAGCATCACTGCTCTTGCGCTTTAGGGATGTTGTTAAATACGATGAGGGTTACTAGAACACAAGTACTGTGATACCATGACAGTATATCTGATAGTCAAGATGGTTACTAAGTGACTGCTGGGCAAGAAGCATATACAGGATGCATATACTAGACAAAATGATGATTCACATCCTGGGCAGAGCAGGATGACACGAGATTTCATCATGCTACTCAGAACAGCGTGCAATTTAAAAACTATGAATTGCTTATATCTGGAATTTTCCATTTAATATTTTTGAATCGAGGTTGGCCAGGGTCACTGAAAACTGGAAAGGGAAACTGCAGATACGGAAGGGCCACTGTAACGGAAGTACTAGTAAATGTTCTAACTTAATGCTTATTCTGTGCCACCCACTGCAGTAAATGTTTTACATATTATCTGTGACAATCCCAAAGTTGTTGTATTATGCCTATTTTACAAAAAAAGAAAATGGAGGCACTGAGAGCGTAAGTATCTTGCCCAAAGTCACACAGTTAGGAAGTAGAAGAGCTGTGAATAACCCAGATCTGCTGGCTTTGAAGTCCCGATTTTTCATCACACTATAATACGTTGAAGGAAGAAGCACCTTTCCCCTCTTTGGAATGTTTATATTGCTTATCAGCCCCACATATGCTAAAAAAATAACCAATTGTTTTGAAAAATATTTACATACTAACCTCTTCTACAACCAAGTCAAAAGAAAAAGACCATGGTCAGAGCAATCATTTGATATGGAAGGAAATCAACGCAGTAGCAATCAGTGGTTCAAATTAATTTCATCTGAAATCCTCTGTTTGACAGATCATCAGGTCCCTATACACTTGAGTCATCATCTACAACTTACTCTAATAGTTCAATGGCAACTTGTTTTCATCATCATTCTGATGACCTGCGGAAGTCATCGGGATGGAATTTTATTTGTGCCAGAGACAAAAGAGAAAACTGTATTCCACACAGCACTTCAGCAGCTGGAAAAAAATGACTCAGGATGACCACTCAGAAGATAAAGGACAAACATACTAAGACAATAATTTGCATAAGAGGCACAACCTTCAACCATCTTTTGACTTATCTAGTCTTTGAGAAATTACGACAGAACCACAGAGCCTATTTCACAAGAAGATATGGTTTGGTATTCAGCTGCTGAACTCTCACTTAACAGGCTAAGAAAATGGGAAGGTCTCAAGCAACAGCAGCAACACGTGATTAGGAACCTTCTGGAAACATCTAAATAGGACACTCAAATATGAATGTATCACTTAAGAACCCACACATCGATGTCACATTGCCATCTTTCCTAAGTTGGAAGAGAAGGTTTAAAAGGTAATGATCAAAAGGGAATTCTAAAGGGAGTGAGAAGTGAGTCCTTGGTGCAAAGTCATTTATATGTAACTAACCTAGATCCAAATATTACTTGCTTCCAAATATTGCTTGCCTATATAACCCTAGACAATGCAGGTAAGACTTTTGGCCTCGAAAGCTAAACGATTATTTCTATCGACTTTCAGCATTACTTACAGACATATTTCAAGAAAGAACCTGACAGAGGCATCATTATAAGTGTGGCTCAATATTATTTCAAACTATTTCTATCATATTCAGGAACTGAAACCCACAAGTTACACAAGATGGATTTCCAATGAAAGAGGAAAGGCTTTGATGAAGATTCAACACTGTGATAAACAAGAATCCCAGTAGTATAAAAATGCCAGCAGTAACCAAAACATCTAGTCAAGATTAAACTGAAAAAGTAGGTGGGTGGTTAAGCAATATGAACCCTCTGGTGCTGTGCCTATCACCCAAACGTGGTGAAAATTTCAAGCTTTTACGAAAATAAAACTAAGTTATGCTCAGTAACTTATACAAGTAGGAGATCAACAGCAACAAAAAAACAAAAAAAACCATGCCATTGTATGAGTACTTATCAAAGTTTCTGTCCAAATGGACCTAAACCTTGTGTTCATGCTGTTCTTTAAAGTCAAATCCCCACAGGAAATGAATACTAGTGGTTGCTTCTCAAGAAAGAAGCTTGGGAAAGAAGCTTGGGGTCAGGAGACAAGTGTGGAAAGACTTAGTTTCACTGTATGACTCTTTTGATCTTTGAATTTTGTATTCGAAATATGATTAATTTTGTGCATGTGGGATAACAATGCAGAAATAAGTAAAATAAAGAAAAAAGTCCTAACTCAATGACACAAATACAGGGAATGAGAGAGAGAGACTGCCAGCTCAACTGCTTTAGTGCCAAGAAATAACATCTGGCAGATCCTTGACGAAAGAATCATGTCTTATTAATCTTTTTTCAGCACGTAACACAGTGCCTAGAATATATTAGGAGCTCAATAAATGTTGACATGAAATAATAGCTCTCTTCCCCCAAAAAAGGCCAATGGGTGGATGTCATAGTGAGACAAATTTCAGCAGAGTTTAAAAATTACTACTAGCCTGAATTGTCCAAATAGGAAATAGATTACCAGAGAGATAATGAATTTTCCATTAGTTGAAGTGTTCAAGCATATATTAGATGATTATTTGCCAAGTAACACTGCACAAAGGATTATTGTATCAGGTAGTCAGATGAGACCAGGGGTTGGCAGGCTTTTCCTGAAAAGAGTTAGATAGTAAATATTTTAAGCATTACAAGCCAAAACAGTTTCTGCCATGTTTTCTTCTTTTGTACAACTCTTGAACAATGTGAAAAAACGTTCTTAGCTCATGGACTGTACATAATAAGGCCCCAGGCAGGATCTGAACTGTAGGTTGTCATTTGCTGACCCCTAGATTCTATGACCTTCCAAACCTGTTGTTTTTTGATTCTTTGAAGGTGCCAATTATGTATTTTATTTTTAGGGAGACTGACATTTTGGGTAGAATCTTTTTAGAAGGTAGTAGAGATGTGCAAGAATTGCAGAGAGTGAAGCAGATTGCAAGGCCACATTCCAAGGTCACATCTGCTGATCTACGATATGCACCTTGTAATGCTGCAAATACATCCTTACAAACTGGTAAGTGCCATCTACACAGAACACTCACACATGTGTCAGCATCATTAAGCCAAGATGAAGCTCATTTGATATTTACTGAGGCTCATAACATGCGGGAAAGTCTGTATCAGCAGCACTCCACATCTTAAATAGGCATGTTATCACACCTCTGATGGTTTTCTTCATTACTTTCTCCTGGACCACTATGACTGTTCTCTAGTGCCACCCTGGTGGCTCTGTCACTCCCCACCTCTGACTTGATGCTGAAGAAACATCAGGCTGCTTCGTGTTCCTCTAACACACTTGCTCTCTTGCTTCCACATCGCTGAAGGAATAGCTCCCTCTATCTAAAAAGTGCCCCAGCACCGTGACTGCCTGGCACTTTTTAAAATCCAGCTCAGAGGTTATCTTCTCTAGAAAGCCTTCCCAGAGCTGTCTCTCACTGTCTTTACTCTTCTCATGCTCCTCCCATCAGCTACAGTTAATCATTTCTGTCTCTAAGCCACCTCTACATTTAATATTCTTGTTCAACACTTTCCTTATCTGTCCCCCCCCCCCCATTCTATCTGTCTGATTGTAAATTCTACAAATAAAGATCCTGGCTCATATTCCTGTCAACCCTTGCAGAGTGAATTAAATGTTACTAAGATGAATTCTGGAAACCCAAGAGAAAGAAAAAGAAATAACCCAGGCTTCTGTGATTGGGAGGACAAACTCCAGGCTTGTTACCATGGAGACTGGAGTAAGAAGTCATGAAGAACATATGGAGATATGCCATATGACTTAGAAAGTCCCTAAACCTATTGTTTTATAAGGACTAAGATCATCGAGGACAGGAGATATGCATATACAGATCAATTTAAATCAAACCTTACTCAACCAAATACAATAGTAAAGAATAAACCTTTCTTCCTCAAAGTGTTTTCATGGTTATATAAGATAATAGCCTATAATCACAATCTCAAGGTATCTCTCCATGAAAAACTTATCCATTCCAAAATCTGGCAGATACCACGTTAATGAAGAGATCAAAGTTAACACCAGCAGTAATGGGACAAATAGATATTGTATGCTATCCAACCGATTGCACTTAATAGAACATATCTATGCTATTCAGCTGAAAATACATGGGTTTAATCGGGAGGAAATATCAGATAAACACAAATTGGAAAACATTGTACAAATGACTGGGACTGGCTTACTTAGAATCTTTGAAAGTGTCAAGGTCTTAAAAGTCAAGGGAAGAATAAGGAACTGTTCCAGAGTAAAAAAGATTAAAAAGACATGACGGCTGGGGGCAATGCCTGATCCTGTGTCAACAAGCTGCTCTAAAGGATGTTATTGGGACAAAATCTGAATGGAATCTCTGGGAGAAGGGTATATGGAAGATCTCTGTCTTATTCTTGTAAGATTTCTGTAAGTTTAAAATTGTTCCAAAGTAAAATATTAATACAATTTTAACGCCTACACACACCCAGCCTACGCTATGTTTAATGAGCAGAACCAGTCGACATGATAGAAGAGTAACTGCAGGGCGGGGTAGGGCTATTAACTGGGAAGAGGCATGAGGAAGAGCACTGGGGAGCTGGAAATATTCTGTATACCCTGAGCTGGGTGATGGTTACAAGGCACATACACATGTAAAAAGCCATGAGCTATGTATTTACGATGAGCACAATTTACCATATGTATGCTATACCTAAACAAAAAAGAACAGAAAATCCTACATTCGAGCTATACCAGTCCTACACAGTACCTTCCTGTATTCATCCAAGTTAACAGATGATCTATTTAAACCTAGCTTTGGTGAAAAGAAATCCATTACTCTAAATAAGGAGTTTAAATGAAATGTCATTTCCATACATTTTTCTAGCATTTTATTAGATGGTGAAAATGGAAGAATTTTGGCTTTGCTACTTATAAAATTTAATTGGAGCATAAGTGCTTCCTGGAGTGAGTCTGCCCAACCATTCTCCCTCCACAGGGGACCAATACAATTGGACTCAGCAAATATTAAACGAGTGTAGGGTTTTTAGAAATGAAAAAGTAAAACTGGTAGAAAATAAACAACCACCACAGAGATAGAACAAAGAAACAAACCTGTCTTTAGGGAAACTAGACCCTTGGAGGAGGACAGAAAAACAGACTAGCCTGACTATACTAAAATATCTCTCACTATAATATTTCCCATATATGTTGTTGGGGTTTTGTTTGCTTAGGGAGATAGGAAAGATTTAATAGTTCAGAAGAAGGATGCTTAAAGTTAAGGTTGTTGGAAGCCCAGTCTTCAGTCCGATAAACCCAAGTTTGAGTCTGGCTCCATCTCTCATTAGCTAAGTAGCCTTGGGCAGGTAACTTCATTTCCTGTGCCCCAATTTCCTTGTCTGTAAAATAAGGATAATTACACCCAACCCAGGAGGATGTTGAGAGGGTTAACTGTGAAAGTGTGTGATGCGCCTGTTACAGTGCCTGGCATTCAGTCAGATGTCAGTAAATGGCAGCTGCTCTTAGTTTTTCTTGTCACTTTCCATCCCCACACACGCAACAGTGCCTGACTAATGTGGCTGTCCTTCCCTTTGCTCATTAGGAGAACTTTCTCTGCCTCAAACACACCTCATTTAAGTTTCAGTTCCCTTCATTGTAGTCGCAGCAGAGCTTTAATTAAAATAAAATGGATGGTCTCCTGCTACAGGTTATCAGGGGAAGTCCAGAGGAACAAGTTCTAAAGGGTTAGGAGCACTTTGTGTTCAATTTCTCTGAGGCCACGTGGGGCCATTCACTTAGCAGAAGTGCCAGAATAACTGCAATTTGGCCCTGAAGTACCTTCTCTGAGCCAAAATGGAGCACATAGAATGAATAGGCTTCTGTTCTCATTTTCCCAGCTGTGGGGCTGCAAGCTCTGGCAGTCATTAAAATAAGCACTAAACCACATGACCAAGTCCCACTGACGAACAGAATATGTTCTTGGCTGCTGATGGGTAAAAAGGAGGTAGAGAGACCAGGCATGAGGAGACGGCCCCTTTGGCATATGAAACCAATGCACTTTCTGTCAGCTAATGATGCTTCTGCAATTTCATGAGGTTTTGAAATAATCTGCAAGGCTGCTAAAGAGGGAGATTTAAAAATCCTTTCCTTCCAAAAGGAGGTGGAGGGTTGAGGGGAATTCCAAGCTTAGAAGAAAGATTCGGTTTTACTGGAAGATGAAAACTCAGGACCCCTACAGGGGAACCAGCTGGGTACAGAAACCTCAATTTCTTTTAAAAATTGCATTAGAGTCAAGATGCCCCTGAGCCAAACTGATGTCTCCACAAGACACCGAGTCACCCAAAATGGCTTTTTTGTAACTGTGCTATTAGGTAGTAACAGCTGGTCACATAAGCAGGCAGGAGAACTGCTATTATGGACAAGTTGTCCCATCACCTCCATGTGAGCCACCTCTACCCCTACAGAATCAACATCATTTGCTTAGAGGTCAATCAAAAAACCGGCAGTCACATACATAGTCTTCAAACTGTAACCTGCATTCTCACAGAAGTTGTTTTTCTTTCATTTTATTTTTCCTTCTGCTAAATAATCTTAACCTTCACATATAATCTGCTCTCATCCAGCCTGTTTTTGAGAATGGATGCACTGGATACTCGTACTGTGGGGTGCAACAAGCCTATGAGGAAATGAGAGTGAAAGCTGAGAAAATCTGGAAAAGAGCATAAAGAGAACACAAGGATGATGGAGAACAGCATGACGACTTTTGAGTCTTTTTTGTACCTCCACAAATCAACAGTGTCACATTGGTCTATCTTGTACGTAAGGGGCAGCCACCAGTCTTCACCTGAATTACTGGGAAGCACTATGTCAACCAACAACTAAAATCTGTGAGTTTCCTAAAAACTAGTTGAATTATGAAGGCTTGCTTCTGAATAACAGAGTCTCTCTCATTTTCATTTCTACTGACCTTTAAGGAATTCTGGAAAATGGTAGAGGTGTTGAAAAATTGGTACAAGCCAACACTTGATTTCACATTTTCAAAATATCTGATTTCAAAAGATGAGAGCAGAACAGATTCTGTAGACCACTGAATAGCGATTTTGTACCTAGGAAAGGTGTCATAGGGGCCATTCTAGACCACATGGTACAAGTAGAAAACTGTAGCCCTTCAAAACATTTTACTTCCTTTGCTTAGAAAATTGTTGTAATATATTGATTCGGTTAGCTCAAGACATTTTACCCTTGTCTGCCAAAAAAATTATCATTACAAAAATATCCCCGTGATGCCTGTGGACTAAACAGAACCCCCTCTGATGCAGTGTACAACCAGTAAAACTATAGACAGCAGTTCTAAGTAATCACAAGAAGCCATTACGGTTTCTTTAAAAACAAGTCATGACAGAGTAACTGCATTTTTTTCCTTGAAGAACCACAGACATAGGACATGGGATATCTGGACTGCACCAAGGTGTCTGATGAGACTGCCCTAGATATCCTAGTAGACAAGATAAAGATGAAGGAATTAAATAGTAACATAATTACAGGGATTAAGAACTGGTAAAATAATCTTATTCAAAGAATGTTGGTTAAGGAATGAACTAATGTTACTAAGAAAGGAGCTAACTGTGATAAGTCTTTGGCTCAGTCTTCAGTCCTATACAATTTTTTACAGTAGTCCCTCCTTAGCAGTTTCTGCCATGTCAGTTGTAATGTCCCCTCTCTCATCCCTGATTTTGTTTATTTGCGTCCTTTCTCTTTTTTCTTTAGTGAGTCTAGCGAGGGATTTGTCAATTTTATTAACCTTCTCAAAGAACCAGCTCCTTCTTGTATTCTTTCCGTAGTTTCAATTACCTGTCGATCACAGGCCTAAAATACTAATTGAAAAATTCCCAAATAATTCATAAGTTTTAAATTGTTCTGAGTAGTGTAATAAAATCTTGCACTGTCCGGCTCCATCCTGCTCTGGTCGTGAATCATCCTTTTGTCCAGCGTGTCCACACTGTATACACTACCCAGCTGTTATTCAAAAAAATCCTTTTAATTATCAAGGATCGTCGACTATTGACATCATCTGCTCTTGACACGTGACCATCAACATCAGCATTGCTCAATGATCCAAGATTACCTGAAGCAGATGATCCTCCTTCTGATGTATAGTCAGAGGGTCAACAGCAGCCTTACAGTAGCCTTACATCCCAATCTGCCATCATTTACCTCACCAGGTAGGCATTTTATCATCTCACATCATCAGAAGAAGGGTGAGTATAGTACATATAACAAAATAGTTTGACAGAGAGACCACATTCATGTAACTTAAATTACAGTATGTTGTTATAATTATTCTATTGTATTATTAGTTCTTGTTAATCTCTTACTGTGCCTCATTTATAAATTAACTTTATTGCAAGTATGTATGTATAAGAAATAACATCACATATATAGGGTTTGGTACTATCCAGTTTCAGGCATCCACTGGGGGTCTAGGAACATATCCCCCAGGGATAAGAGGGGACTACTTTTATTTTATTTATTTACATTAATGAATATTCATTAATATTTACTAAGTATTTCATGTGTGCTGAACCTTGTGTCAGACATTTACAGCAGGAAAACACAAATTTATTCGACAAAGTATTCTTATTACATTTTATCAGTGACTTGCCAACAATATGTTTGCTTATCAACTCTACATATGACAGGAAGCAGAAAGGAATAGGCAATGGGATGGATAACAAAAATTCAGAATAAAAAAGATTCTTACAACCTGGAATGACAGACCTATTTTAACAAAATTAAAAATTTCATAGATATAGTATAAACCTCAGTCCAAAAAAAACCCCACAATTGGACAATAATGCAGTCTGATACACTGGGGACAGTGTAAGAGATGGGGGGCACAGCTTCATAAGCTAGAGAGACCCAAGTTCAAATCCAACCTATGCTACTTCTAACTACACAACCTTGGGCCAGACATTAACTTTTCTGATCCCCTGTAAGACAGGCCGCCATGTACTGTACAGAATTATTGTAAGGATTCAATTAGAAAATGAATGCATCTGACATAGGAAGTACTCAAAAGTAGACTATTCAACAAGACATGTGCCGAAGGCAATAGAGTTTCCATTTAGTTATTCCTTCAACAAATATTCATAATATGTACTAGTCCCCATGCTGTATTTCAGGATTCAAAGGTAAAAAAGCTATGGTCCTTACCTTTAAGGATCTAACAATTTTGAGGGTTAGACAAACTTGGAGTGACAGTACAATTTGTGGGTAAATCCAATACAGTACAGTGGGGTAAGTGTTTGTATCAGGTGTTATGTGAGGAGTAAGGAGAGATATTTAAAATAGACTGAAGCAGCGGGAATTTCTATTTTAATGGTCTATAGTTTTAGAAAAGGCACCCCAGCACCAGTGAGGGCCAGACTGCTGAGGCGGGGCAATCAGTTCAAAGGCTGTGCAGGAATATAGAGAGGAAGTGAGAGGAGCCTGAATTAAGGCAGTACGAGAGGAAATGGAGGGAAAAGATAAGTCAGGAGACATCAAGGAATTAGAATCTGTAGAAGCTGATAACTGCCTGGGCTGGGAAGAAGACAGGGAGGGATGGTATGACAGGAAAAAGTCCAAAGGACTCCCAGGGTTCTGTTTGGAATGACTAAATGGAAGAAGGGGAACGAGTGGGACTAAAGAATGAAGAAAGAATCAAAGGTTTGGAGGGAAGATGCTGAGCTTAGTTTTGAACTTGAGTTTGAGGGTTGCCATCCAAGAGAAATCCAGGCTCAAGATACAAAGTAGTGATCACTAGGACACAAATGTGAGTTGAAACTGTGGATGAGAAGAGCAGAGTAGAAGGCAGAACCTTGGAGAAAACAAGCATTTAAGGGACAAAAGGAGGAAGAGTCCACAATGGAAACCAAAGGGGAAATGGCCAGACAGTACATAGCAGAAGTGGTTTTCATATATGAAGGTATATCAGCAATATCAGATGTGCTGAGAATTCAAAAAGATAAGGAAGGAAAAGTGTTCAGGAGTTCTGGCAACATCGAGGTCTGATGACTAGGGAGAGTCGAAGACATTGCTGGGAGGTGGGAGAAGGATGAAAATATGAAAGACAAGGAGGAGATGGCCAAGAAAGCTGCCCATGCACACATGGAAAGCACTGAGCAGCGCCGAGTGCCAATAGCACAAGTGTCAACAGCATGTGTTTGTAATGAAGCAGAAAGGGGCTTTAGGTTTCCTCAAGAAAAGAATCCGCTCTGTATAGTCAGACCCCTAGAGGAAAGAGGACTTCTTTTCTACACTGCACATTTAGAGAGACTTTCAAACAGGAACAAGGTCAGAGGATGGTAAATCACCCAAAGGTGATTACCCTGAGGCTGGACTGAGACTGAGTGAACAGGTTGGTACCCACTTTGCCAAGACCATGAAGATGCATACTGTTTACCTTCTAACAAAGCAGCACCTATTTATTTTCCCTTGAATACACAATCTGGCCTCATTTACCCTGGAGAAAGGTGGGAGGATTGGGAGAAAGAGGAGAGGAGGAAGGCATTCATGAACTTCACTTTTACATGTAAAATTAGAGGACAGACACCATTTCAACTTCCAAATAAAATCTCAGAGGTCAGGGATAATTAATCAGAGACCACTTATCAAAGAACTTTATTATTACTTACTTCCACACAGAGGATTCATTCCCTGACCTGAGCCCCCAATATCCTGATTCCTGTCTCCCTCCTCTCCTGTGTAAGGTCATCCAATCAGTTACCCGTCCAGCAAATCCCACTTCCCTTATTTCTCAAATCCAGCCATCCTATTCCCTCCCATTGCCACTGCCTTGGTCTAGGCCTCCCTCCTCTGTCACCTAAAACATGGCAACAGTGCTATGATTGGTATCCTGCTGGTCCTGCCCTGTCCAGTGTGTAACTACCACAATGCCGCCTGAGTACACTCTGTTTAAAATCCTTCAGTGCCCCGTTCTCCACCACCACACTTTCAAAATAAAGTCAAAACTTAGCATGCCAATATTAACTGCTCTAGTTTATTGTTTACCATCTACTAGTGCCAAGTGGATAGCACACAGCAATCTCATTCAATTCTCACAGCAACCCTGGGAGGTAGGCACATATTTTCCTCTTTTATAGATGAGGAAACTGAAGCTTAGAAAGAGAGTGACTCGCCCAAGTTTACAAAATTAGTTCACGTGCCAAAGCCACTATTGGCACACAAGTATCTTAAATTCTAAAGTCTGTGTTCTTAACATGCTACTGTCCACCACAGCCTTCATGATCTGCCTCCTGCTTACTTTTCCACAGTTACTTCCTATCCTACAACTCTAAACTCCAACTGGTAGGCAATCCGTTGTTGCCCACAACCCTTTGCTCACACCACTCTCAATATCTGCAAAATTATCATATCTCCCCCTCCTCTTCCCGACTAAACTTGCTCATCCTTTAGAACTTAGATAAAGCAACACTTCCTTACAGAAGCCTTCTCTGATGCCTAGCTTGACTTATGAGCACCCTAAGTCCTCCTCTAGCAAACATCTACAATAGCTTCACACCAGTGTTGTCGTCTAGCTCCCTGGCTTAAAAAAAAATTAAAACTAGTTCCTTGAGCACAGGATGTGTATCTTACTCATTTTGGTATTTCCAGCTTGCAGAGCAGTTCGAGGCACACAGCAAAAGCTCAAAAAATATTTATGCTTATTCTCTATTATAAGAGGCTGGCTTGCAACAGGAAAAATGACCTGTGGTTGAATGAGAGCCCTGCACTCAACTTCTTAAAGGATTTCAAAATCATGTCACATGAGTGGCAGGGAGGAGTTGGTCAAAAAAAAAAAAAAAATGGAGAAGGAAGGGGAGATGTTCAAGGCAGCAGAGGTACCAGAAGTAAAGGGCTATAGGTGAGACACAACCTTTAAGCAGTTTAAGAAGAGTAGAGCCAGAGTTGGGGATTATAGAAATAATTAGGCAAGATGTGCCTTCACAAATATGGCATTTTCTTCAATCGGGTATCAACTATTAGCTAAAATGTCACCTCCACAGAGAAGCCACCCACCTTGAACAGCTAACTTTGAAAATGTCTTC
This sequence comes from Rousettus aegyptiacus, assembly GCF_014176215.1. Lineage (NCBI taxonomy): Eukaryota > Metazoa > Chordata > Mammalia > Chiroptera > Pteropodidae > Rousettus > Rousettus aegyptiacus. Next base: position 121,076,686 of record NW_023416307.1, on the reverse strand, counting down.
CTCTGTTCCCCACCCTAGACACACATGCACATCCACCCCCTTACTGTCCATCCTATTACTGTTCTTTTTTTTGTAGCATCTATTGGGATCTGAAATACCTACCACCCATTAAAAGTATTGTATTATTGACAATCACAACTGCTGCCACTATGATCAAAAAGTAGGCTCCATGAAACGGTTCTTTTTCGCCTCCTTACAGAAGCCTTCTCTGATGCCTAGCTTGACTTATGAGCACCCTAAGTCCTCATTTTTACTGCTACATCACCAGTGTTTACAATAACTCCCGGCACATAACGAAATTCTCTATTGTTGTTTACTATTGGTAAATATATTAAATGTGCTTAGCTTGGAGAAGAAAAGGTGGAAAGAGGAAGACAAACTATCAGATCTCAAGGTTGTGTGGGCAATAAACTGAAGTGAGATCTTTAAAAGCCTGAAGGAGGGGCAATGAGCTGAAATTACTGGGACCGCTTTCAGCTCAACATATGACTTTTTAAGAGTGAGAGATAGGGGAAGACGAAACAGTAATCAGAAGTAAAGAGCTTTCTGCCACTTAAGAAATCTAACCAGCGGGCAGGGGTGTCCTAGAAGAAATTCAAGTATTCAATGGGAAAGGGAGCCTATGACCCAGGGATCCCAAACTGGCAACTGCGGATACGCCTGATTTCAGCTGCACCGAGTTAAACAAATTGTTTAATTAGTTGCTAGTTTAAAAATCTGTGTTAGTCGCCAGGGTTTAAAAATTAAGAGACTGCGCGCGCACACACACAAACACACACACACGCTCTGGAATTTTGGTTTCATTTCTCAGATATCACAAATGTTAGTATTGTGCTCATAAAACTCAATTCAGTAAAAATAAAAGTTTGACTATTTCTGACAGAAATTTTCTTACACCAACTTTTACCTTACCTAACTGATTAAGCGTTAACATTTGTAACCCTAGGACCAAACCGAGGAATCAAGAACCTTGGTTCAGAAAAGCCCTTAAAATTGACTTGATTTAACATCCTCGCTTCACAAATGCGTTATTATCACTCCCATTTTACAGATTAAGAGAGGCTCTAAAAGGGGAGTGACGTGCTAGAGTCACACAGCAAATCCTGGCAAAGACAGGATGAGTACCCTGGCATCCTATCTCCCGTGTTCCAACACCGGAGATTCTAAGCACTCCCTGCCAGAGGACAGGAGACACTGAGAAAATTAGAACAAGCTTCTTAAACTGAAGACAGTCCGAGGCGAAGTGGCTGGAGTGACTCCCTGAAGAATGGATCCTGAGACCCTCTGTGACCCTCGCCCTCATCGCCGAGCTTGCCACTTCCCTCCAGGCCTTCAAAACCAAACCCGTAGGACCCCAGTACTCCCTCACCAGCGCGGCTGACTTACCGCAGCTCAACTTCCGGCAACCTCAACGTCGTCCGCAGAGCGCGCCCCGATGACGCAACGTGGACCCGCCCCAGCCTGCTAGGGATTAGTTGAGCGCATGCGCATACGGAACTGCGGGCCAGCCTTGTAAATGAGCCCCTAGCACCGGACTGAGTGGGAGGAACTTAAGTCGTGGGGAAGGCGGGACATCGGGAAGTGGGCAAGGCCTCCTGTTGAGCGCTGTTCTAAAGAGACTTTCCCTTATCAAGTGCGGGAATGTGCATATGCCCTTCAGGCTTTTAAAAAAGTGCTCCACATTCTCTTGATTTCAGAGGATGACAGGAATGATCATCATTTCCATTTTTCAAGAGAGACAACATCAAACGTATCTGAGGGGCTATTAGGTAAGTGTGGAGAGACAGAAGGTGAAAATGTTAATAGGTAAAGGTTGATGAATGTCGACAGTGACAAACTTGCTCTTTCTAAACCAACCATTATTCTCATAGCTCCCTCCTACTAACTAATGGGATAAAATTATTCAGCTAAATTATTTATTGAGCATATACTATATATGTGCCAGCATTGGACAGGTGTTGAAGATAATACAATAAACTTAACCTGATATATAAAGCCATTCACAAAGTACTCTGATGTAACTCTATAGACTCATAATAACAAGAGTGATGAATATTATCTACCATGTTTTCAGGGTTTCACATCTTTAATTGTCACAAAAATTCTGCAGAGTAGGTGTTATCTCCATTTTATGTATGAGAGAATGACGGCTGGGAAAAATTAAGGGGCTTGCTGAAGGACAAAGAACTTTTGGGCCAGGATTCTAATCGAAGCCCATTTGACTTAGTAAGGAGATACTTATTAGAAAAGATTCTTGTATAGTGTAGGAAAGTGGGGAGAGACTATTGCAGTAGGGGAGGGAGAATACTGCAACAGGGAGACCATTCTGATCAAAAGATCTGCAAATGTCTCAAGGGTTAGACAAAAAGAGTTTCTTCTGAAGGGAAGAGTGAGGAAGGCTAGAAGAAACTGAGTGTGGGAAAGTGGGAGAAAAGGGTGTCTTAATTGGATAGTAGTAAATCAAAAAATATTTTACCTTGAGGCCAGCCTGTTCTCAGGAGGGGTTGTATGCTGGCTCAGCATGTGTGAGCGTCAAAATTAAAGAGCCTGGGGAATAAGAGAAACTTAACTAAAGTTGATTAACAGGCATTTTGTTTGATCAGTGGAGACAAGAACTTCAGCTAATAATTTACAAAGCAAAGAACAGACTTCAGGATTGTGTCTGGCCTTACCATATAAACAGGTAAATCCATGAGTCTTATAAAGTCATATGAGAATTGATACTTCTTTGCAGTAAACCATTTCTAAAGCACAAAAGTGTGCGTTTGGGACAAGGAATTTAATCATTGCCATTTTTCAAGAGCACAGGGCTCAAGTAAAATTCAACATTGTCAACTCTTTCCACTATCAGGCTCTTCCTCTGCCACTGCCTCCTCAAACTGAGACCAAATTCATTCTGGCATTTTAAGCACACTCCGCTCATTTATCTTTGCATCTGCAATATCCTTTCTTCCTTTGCTTAGCTAACCCTTTCTCCATCTTCAAAAATCAGTTGAAATGTTGATGAATCTTTGACAAACTATTGATGGAAAGAGTACATATTATATGATTCCACTTATGTAAAGTTCTAGAATCAGCAAAACTAGTCTATAATGTTAGAAGTCAGATAGGTGGTTGCTTGGGGCATAAAGGGAGGCATGGTCTGCAAAGGGGCATGAGGAACTTTCTGGGGTGATAGAAATGTTCAATCTTGATTGAGATTGGACGACAGGTGGATATTTGTCAAAACTCATTGAATTTTATATTTTAAATGGGTACATTTTACTGTATGAATTAAATGTAATAAATTCGGTTTTTAAAAAACCAGTAGAGATGTCACCTATATGAAGGCATACCTGAAACCACCTCTAGGCTTCACTCTGTTTAGCATATATGAGGCTAACATATATGAAATTAGTTCTTTATAAGCTCGTTACCCCTCCTGGACTTCAAGATCCTTGTAATTAACACTTTTCGGAGTTTCTGCCCAGCTCAAAATGTTTTCTACTTCTCTGGGAACTGCTTGCCCTCCAGCCATATTTGTACTACATGTGCCATCTTGCCCTCCAACCCCTTCCCCAAACCCCTTCCCCACGGGGCCACCTCCCTTCAGAGTTGATTGAAGATGAGATGGACACAGGACAATTCTTTACCTTGAGCTTTGGACATTTTAACTGATGCTCATAGAGTATAGGAACAGGAATAAGTCACAAAGGTCAATGGCAGTATTCTAGAGGGACCTTCCTTGAATTGTGACTGCTGAGGCTCCTATGGTGGACTTAGCTTAAGGCAAGGTCATCCAAAATGTTACCGGATTCCACAAAACACCCCAGTAGCCATTCATAAAACTGGCTTCATTCACTTACAGGCTTGAAGTAGCTCCATAGGGTTGAAACCATGTCTGCCTTGTTTTCCATTGTCTCCTAATGTCTGGCCCAAGGACTAGCCAAGATATAAAGAGTATTCAAAAAGATTTTGTTAAAATAACAGATAAGATCTGGGTATCCAAAATAGATGGTCACTCAGATCACAAATTGCAGCCTTGTTGTTAGCAGGAGTTAGGATGAGGCTCAGATCTGCCCTACTATCCAGGATGGGGAGACAGACCTTTGGGGCACCAAGGTGGTGGAGTATCAAGAACAAAGCATGACCAAGAGCCATAAAAAGTCAGAAAATATTCTCAGACACAAAAGAGCAATAAGACTATTCAAGATACAGTGATTCGGGTCCATCCACCTTCATCACTTGTCTTGCAGCTCAGTTGAGGAGAGCACACACTCCCAATAATGGGCATCATATGCCACACAACCTAGGCTTCGAAAGTCCAAGAAATTGTAGTGTGACATATTAGCAAGTTAGTTTTAACAGCATTGTCTCTTTACAGCATTCAGAGTGTGCTGCAGCCAGGAGAGCCCCAGAATCCTTTTGCCCTGTGTTAAGACTATTAAATCTGCCTCCTGGAAGGCCCATCTTCAAAAGAGAGATGGGCAATATTCTGCAAGGCAAGTAGCCGAATGACTAATTCATCAAATATTCAATCTGCAGACGTGTGGATTTTCTGAATGAACACTTTGCTAACATTAACAACTTCTAAGGTTTATAGCAATTTTTATTGGATGGAGTGGCTTCACACGCTTTTAAAAATTTATGTGATGTGGTAGTTGACTGGTTTTCATGTTGTCTTCTGAGAAGCATTTGAAGGAATTTTCTATTTATTGAAAGCCAAGGATGGTTTATTTTTCCCTTGAATAAATTCAACATGAATAAGTTAATGAAGAATGTCATTGAATATAGATTTTTCTTGAGTGTATTATTATGCCACTCTACTTTTCCTTTTCTGTCTCCCTTCCCATTCCTCAGTTTCTCCCTTTGCCTTTCCCTAAACATCTCCATCTCTCTGCCTCTTAATCTCCTCCACTGCTCCTTAATCTCTCCCTGTCTCTGTCCCTCTCTGCACATCTATCTACCCTCCTCTCCCTCTTCTGTCTCTTGGGGACCCCCATCTCTTCCCCTTAGGTCTGTTCTCTCTGACCCTCTGTCTCCCCGGCCTCCCCTATATTCCCCTTAATTCTACCCTTTATTTTTCCTTTCTCTCGCTCTCAGTCTCCTCACCTCTATTTCTTCTCTCTCTGCAACTCAGTTTCTCCCTGAAGTAATAGCAAGCTGAGGACAAAGCATACTGAACCTTCCTCAATATGTGGCTATGAAGAAAAATGAGAATTGATTACTATAACTTCACAACAATTGTAGAAAACTGTTTTTAAAAGCCTCATCCAATATGCATTGTTGTAAACCTTGTAAATAGTTAAAAGAAGCTATTTGGCAAATTTGGCAGATTGGTCATTTGAGGAACTGGCTTTAAGATGATGAGCTTTAAGCCCATAAAAAGAAACCCAAAGGAGCTTCTGAGTCTGTAAATTCTTATCTACAATCAACGTCTCTATGATGCCTTTCTCCTAGAAGGTATTTATTTTAATATTTAGGGAAGAAAACCTGGTTTCAACTGGATTTTGTGCAAGCCATCAGCCACTGATTCTTTGCTGAATGGACTGGGCTGAGTTATCTCTGCACCATAGTCCATCGCCTTTCATAAATTAACCAATTAATTCGATCATTCAGGCAGGCGTAGGAAGAGAAGATTGATACTGCAGAAAGGAAGCACATTCCAGAATCAGATCTTAGATTTGGTCCTTAACCTCTCTGTGCTTCGGTTTGCTTAATTCTCCCTCATGAGAATGCTGTAAAGGTTAAATTATAATGGTGGTAAAGATGAAGCATGGCACATGGTATATGCTCAGCATGTTTGAAATCTACATATGAGTCCCACTGTGTACCAGACATGCTGTAAGTACCATAAACACTATATACAATAATGCCTGGGCCTTTTTCGTTATGCTTTGACAATTTATATCGATCATTTCTTGTTCCTGTCAGATTCAAATCCAGGTCTTTTTGACCTAGAGTCAGAGCATATAACCACTTCTTTTCACTAGTTGCCGTAAATGTTCATCAACATAAATAATGGGAACTTAGCCATTTGTCTTTGTAGAGTGGTCTTTTTAGGTGTTCCTTCGTCCTGAGGGATCCCAGGGAGCAAAGCTTTCACAAGCCTTCTGGGAAATGGTTTCTGATCTGGAAACAGACGAACTGCACCTTCTAAAACCAGGACAAAAGTCTCCTTAGCTCCCACAGTTCCAAGCAAGAAGAATTTTGGGGGAATGCAAAGCAGAGTGAGAGTGAAGCTAGTTATAAAAAGTAAGTCCTTTTCTAAAGACATTTACAAATGTGATCAGAAACCAAACAAACCCTATATCAAATCTTATAACATTTGACAATACATTTCAATACATCTTCTCAGTCCAAGAGACTCAGAATCTTAGAATTAAATAATCAAACTTGTAACAGCATAGTTTCAAATATCATATTTTAGGTAGGTAAAAAATCTCTCATTTTAACAGATCATGCAGACAGCAACACACAACACAAAATACCAGTTTATACATGTAATCCATTTGCTACATATATTAGTTTATCATCAAGTTTTAAAACATAAATCACAACCAGTTTGCAGTAAACACCAAGTAAAACTGTATGTTCCTATGCCTTTGCTAGTTTTTACTTAAGAGATGTGACTATAGAAAAAAGACTATTTTTGGACAAACAGAGGAACTGACAGATAAATAGCACACTGTCCCTTCAAAGTATCACCTTCCGTGGCTGCAGACATGTTCTGTGTCAGCTGTTGCTGCTCTCAACATATGCTTTTGAGAATTGCTACCACTCTCGGGAATTGTGTGTCTGTGTGTTTATGTGCGTATGTGTGTGTACTTAATAGGACAAGTTTTTGCCTTTTGGAGAAAATGTGTTACAGTGAGCTGGAATGCTACAGGATTTTCATTCTAGCTCTCTTACATAACTAGCTATGTGATCTTGGGCACCTTATTTCACCTTGCTACACCCCAATTTGTTTCTCTAGTACTATTACCCTCCTGTGGTGGAGTGTCATGAGACTTAAATGAGATAATCTTGGCACAGCACTTGAGAAATATGACTTTCTTCTCCTCATCCTTTATTTTTGTTTTTAATGTAAAACCATTAAAAAATTCCCGTTCTCTTTCTTTTGAGGTCAGCTTTTATCATCATTTTTTAATAGCTAAAAGGAATTTGGGGTTGAAAATGATAGGCGTGCAAGCTGCATAATTTCCTATCAACTCTGAGACATGCATGAGTAAGAAATAATAAGGCAGAATTTCCAAGGTGGTTCAGACATCAGTTCTGGAGAAAGCTGTAAAAGAGGCTCAGAAGAGAGGTGTTCTGAGAAGTGGCAGTCACAGTGGAATAGCTGTTGTCTCTCAAGGTGACCCTTGGAAAGGGACAGCATCTATCTGCATGTGTAAGGTCTCTGCACAGTTGTATTGCTCCATTCCACTAAGGCTCAAGAGTTCTAATTCTCCAGTAGAATCCTACCCATGTGTCCCTTTAATCACCAGTTAATTCAGGCTGGAAGCTCAAATTACAATGACAGTCTGAGGCTCCCACGTTTTCTGAGGGGCAGGAGCGCTCATCCAGATTTGATTCTCTTGGAAATAGTCTGTTCTCTACTCAGAGTACAATCTCTGCTGACCACCACCATCTGCTTTTCTTTTAACTTTCCAAATGACCCAGCCCCTAAGACTCTTCTTTTGACTTCAGAAAGTCCAGGTACCTGGCAACTCACAGGCCTTCACCTTCCAATACCTTCAGCGACATCCTAAGCATCATTTTGTTGTACCTCCCTGTAGCCTCCCTTAGGAGCGAATGTGCAGAATTTTCTTGAATGTCTTCTTGAAGTTCTCATTACACAAAGGGTAGATGAGGGGGTTCAGTGTGGAGTTGATGTAGCCCAGCCAGATGGTGAACATGTGCACACGTTCATTGCAACAGCTCTTACAGAAGGCAATGACCATGAAGAAGATGAAGTAAGGAATCCAGCAAAGGATGAAGGCTGCCATGATGAAACCTAATTGTTTGGCAGCCTTCCGTTCTCGGTTCATATGCAACCCAGACACATACTGTCTCGAATGCGAGCGGAGCCTCTTCCAAGTGAACTTGATGTAATCCAGGCCTATGCTAGAGCCACTTCTTGGTTTGCCTTTCTCTGATGCTGGCTCTGTGGGGTAATCTGAGTCTGTCGGAGAGAAGGACTGGCTATCACCTAGGATCTGATCTTCTAACAACTCGCTAGTTCCATGCACGTTCAGGCCCTCCTCATCTGTCTCAGGCTGACTCTGGCTCTGGTTAATGGCTATGTAGCCCCTACTACTCTCCTCTGCCTCAGTTTGTGTCTGTACAATGTTAAGTGGGAAACAGTGGATTTTGTCCATTTCTTTGTCCTCTTCTTGGCTGCAGACACCTGGGGAGTTCACCTCCTTGGAGTCTTGCGATGGTGGCTTCAAGATATGTCCACCACCAGCATCTTTCGGTTTCCTTTTCAGACCCTCCCAGGGAGACTCCTTCCCTGGTTTCTTGCCCCCTGCCTTGGGGTTCTCTGGCTTCAGCTTAACTTCAGAGCAAGATGGGAGGGATCCATTGATGAATTCCCGGTGCTGACAGTGCTGCCGTACAGCCTTGTAGATCTTGGCATAGAACCAAAGCATGAGCAAGGTGGGCAGGTAGAAGTTGATGATGGCAGTCATGATCTTGAACCAGGTGACATCATAGAAGTCTGTCTCACACTTGTCCTTCCGGTGCCCTGAGGCCTGCGGCATGAAGTGATGCCAGCCCAGAATGGGAATAACCCACAAGAAGGAGAGAAACCAGGCCCCCAAGATAGTAGCCGATGCTCGGGTCTTGGTGCGATACTTCAGGTATCTGAGGGGATGCTGGACAGAGCGATAGCGATCAATGCACAAGATGAAGACACTGAAAATAGATGCTGTGCTGGCCACATAGTCCATGGAAAGCCAAAAGAGGCAGAGAGGCAAGCCCAGGTGCCATTTGGACGTGCGGAGGTAGAGGATGTTCATGGGCATGACGACAGCTCCCACAATCAGGTCTGCCACAGAGAGGCTGATGATGTACAGGTTCCCCACAGTATGTAGCTTCCGCTCTTTCCGCACAGCACACAGGACCAGCAGGTTGAGCCCTACTGTGACCAAGGAGATGGTGCTCAGGACCACCACCAAAGGCATCAGTTGGGGGCTGGCTATGGTGGTCTTGTTTCCTTCACACATATTGTCTTCTAAGACACTGGAGGAATTGGGATGAGTCATTGGGATAAGAGCAGCCTCCAGTTATGGCTCACTCCCTGGGAGGAAAGACATAGGATTAAGGTTAGAGTCTTGGTGATCAATAGTCAGTACCATCACATTGATCAAACTAGGGTTGTATGCTGTTGGGGATAGTAGACAATGCTGGCTACAGTCTATATCTCCTTCTTCCTTAGTCATTAATTCCTTCCTTCACTTAATGACTATTTATTGAATTCTTGGCATTGTTGTGGGTGTTGGAAATATGGTGAACAAAACAAAAATCTCTGCCCTCAAGGAATTTGCATTGTAGTGAGGAAGTTGGGCAAAAACAAGGTGAAGTTTGTATAAGTCCAATGTTGTGTGTGTTTTGGGAAGGTGGGCTGCATCATGATTGGTTAAGTGCAATATGGCACTCTAGTTGTTTTTTTGCCAATGACTGGTCTAGGAGTGGGCATGAGACACAACCGTGGCCAAGGTAGTAGATGGGAAAGTCTCATGGCAGAGGTGGGGTTCTAGAAAGTGCTTCCTCCCTGCCAAATGAGCAAAACAAGGATAAGCATTGTACCTACTTGCCACTTTCTCCCTGACGGGAAGTGATGCTTGGAGCTATGGATGTCATCTTGGGGCCATCAGAGAAATGCCCAGATAACCGCCGAGATGCCAACCCAGAGTTCTGTTATCACTGAGTTGCTAAACAGAACCTAGAATCTTCTTCCTCCAGACTAGTTATTATGGGAAATAATTAAATATTTTATTTCTTACATCACCATTGTGGAAGTTTTTACTTGCAGCTAAAAGCACCCCTAACTGAGATGGGGGGATTTACAAGAGTGTACAAAGTATGAAATAAATCAAGGCCATCTCCTTAGATGAATGGTTCTCAAATGAAAAGTAGGTTATGTTATTTGAGAAAGCATGTTTGTTATTTATCATTTTACTCTATATTCGAAAAAGAATTTTTTTCATCACATAAACTATGCAGCCTTCTTTGCTAGTGAGGCTATACAGAAAACAGATTGTATCTTGTTATTTGTGATTCTTAGTTGGGGTGGGAAGTAGAAGTAGGTATTAAAACTTCCAGAAGAAGTTGTTAGATTTTAATATTTATCAAAAACTAGTATGAGTATAAAGAAAACTAAGAAATACTAACAGAGAGTATAAATCTCTCTCAATAATTTAGCAGAAACAAACTAGTTTTACATTAAGGCAAAGCCAGATGCATTCCTGAGTAAAATGCCAAATTCATGTTTCGTTTTTTTTTAAAGATAAAAATCAAGACCACAGGGTGTTTGGTCCTTGTGGAGAGAACCATTTGAGTTACTTTGTTGGAAAATCACCACTTGGGTGGCACTGATTCTGCCCCAGCTCTGCCACTAAATTTATGAGTGATCTGTCAGCCTGTGTTTTCTCATGGGCCAAATGTGAAAGGTGGAGTAGGTGATCTCTAAAGGCATTTCCAGGTCTCCTTTTAGAAGTTTTGATTTAGGTATTTTTCCATGTTCTCCTTCAACTCTGAATGGCCAGTAGTCAGAGTAACCCTCTGACTTTTCTGAATGTGCCTCCTCTGACTTCTTCGACAGCATCACCTTCTCCTCTTGTGACCCAGTCTTGCCTTCTGCTCCTGTCACTCTATGCTGTTACTTTCAGAGACCTTATCCACTCACCCTTGTCCACCTCAGCCATCACCACTGTGAGGACAACCCCCAAATCTACAGCTTCAGCTGTATCTTTCTCCGCTCTTACATCTGATACCCAATCAGTACCCTGCAGTTTCACCTTCAGCTCTGACTGAAGCCGATGCCCCTTGGAATTGTCTACAGCCACCTCAGGAAGGAGAAAAGACGCTAAGGCAAATCATCTCAGGGATTTTATTTTTTACTGTTTTCATAGGAAGGAAGCAGGAAGCTGTTGCCTAAAACACTGCCATAACTTGGCATTCTCAAGGCAGCTCTGACCTCCCCCTCCTACAGAAGTGACTCATTTCTCTCTTTTCCTCGTTGCCTTGAGGAAATTTCTCTCTCGTGTCCTTTTTTCTTATTTTTCTCTTTGGCTCATTGCACATAGAGGGGAACTCCATAATTTTTTTTCATTGTGCATATACTATTTATAATTGCATGATTACATTTGATAGTAAAGGATTTATTTTTATATAAAAATCTATATATTTTCCTTTTTGATTAAAAAAGAAAAGATGTTATGATCGAATTGAGATCATTGAACTAAAAATTAGCGTCACATATTAAGTGTTTGGTTTGGAATGAAATCTACTGATGTCTGCAACTTATTTTAAAATGAATCAGAAAATAAGTTGGATGGATGACTGGTTAGAAGAATAGATAAATGAACAGATACATGTTAAGCAAAAAAAGCAAAATGTTAATTTATAACCTGGAGAGTGGGTATCTGGGTATTCACTGTATAATGCTTCCAACATTTCTATTTCATTGATAATTTTCATAATAAAATGTAGAAAATTAAAACAGCATAAGCTTATCTTCTTCACCTATCACTGTAAGCTCGACTCTGTATCGCATTTTTTCCTTCATGGACATGTTATTTTGTAAAAACATAAAAGCAAAAGATCAATAAATGTTTGTTAAGTGAATGGATAAGTAAGTAAGGGGCAGGATAGTCTGAAATATCTCAGCTCAGAACTTGTTTATTCAACAGATATTTACTGGTGAAGGGTTCCTTTCAGCTCAGTGATCTGTTTTGGGAGCAAGAAAGTACACATTTGTCCTCCTAAACCATAGAATTCAAAAGGAGGATTCCTGAAAAGGCAACTGTAGCACCCATGCTGCATACAAATGGCATTTGGAGGATGCCTCGCCAGAGGAAGGCTGAGGAGGGTATTGGGAGGAGGAGGAAGCCTGAGGGAACATGTGACCCTGGCACTAAGCTGGGCGGCTGGGAAGACAGCAGGAGTGGCCACATCGGCATCGTCTTCATGTCCCACTCGGGACTGGCTGAGTTATTTGCAGGGCCCAATGCAAAATGGAAAGTTCAAGTAGTATTAAGAATTTCAAGACAGTGATAGCAAAACATTAAACCAAGCTGAGGGATCCTGAGCTCAGGGCCTGTGTGCTGTCCGGGTCACAGGCCCATTATGTCATTCCTGGTATCTCATCCTCTCACCCAAACTCTAAACAGGCATTACTCAGGAAGATAACTCATACAAGGCACTTTCCCCCTCCTCCGGGGATCTGAATTTTGAAAAACAGATCCCTGAATGGTTTTCTCTCTATAAATGCCAAAGAGACGTCTGGCACTCCGGCAGAGAATGGGAGTTATGCGGGAACACAGATCCTCATTTCACCTCATGCCACATGGGAGGCCATCCTCCTCACAGGCTGTCCAGACCCTGTCAAGTTCTGAAGTACCCTCTCTGGGGTCAAGGGTGAGCCTATAAAGATGCTGCTGTGAGAGAACTGGGGGAGAGAGAACCAAAACTAGAGTAGGCTCTTCATACAGGGCATTTTGAGAAGAAAGGTGGAAGGAAACCTGTAGGATCTTTATAGCACTGCGTCCCTAGAGAAGTGGGTGATGGAAGGAGCGAGCTCTCACCATCTCACCTGGGCTCTGCCACTTGGCAGGCTGTGTGAAGCATGAGTAAACAGGTCTCCAATCTCCCAGTTTCCTCGTCAGTAAAGTAGGGCTAACATTGAACACCCCCCCCCCCCACTCCTCCACACTGTTGGGAGGATCAGTTGAGACAACGGATGGGGAAAGCTCTGCCAACCCCCTGACTTGGTGACAAGCAGAAATGGACACTTTTTCTTCTCTTAGAGGCTCCTGTGTACAAGCAAGCCAATGGCTCCATTCCAAAACCACAGGCTACAGTGGGATTATTACTAAAGTGATGACAAACAGCCTAATCCAATCAGGTGCATGTGCTAGTGGATGAACAAAGATAGTGTTCCCTCCAATTCCTGGGAACGCTGACTGGGGCAGCTTTGGCAATAAGGAGCCAAGCCCTGGGCTTTTTATATATTAGTTATTAAATGCCCATCACAAGCCCATCAGGAAGTCTTCTGATGAGCCCTAGAGTACAGAGGAGGAAATGGTCAGCTCAAGCTCAGAGTGGGGAAGCAACTGACTCAAGGTCACACAGCTAGGAATCAGTTGGTGGAACGAAGATTTGAACCTAGGTCTATCTAACTCATTTCTCAGCCTTCATTCTATGGACATTTTGAGCTGAATAATTCTTTGCTGTGAAGGGCTGTCATGTGCACTGGTTGGATGTTTAGCAGCATCCCTGACTTTTACTCACTAGAAGCCAGTAGCGTCTCTCCCCAACTTTCAGTCACGACGACCAAAAATATCTCTAGATCTTGCCAGATATCCATTGGAAGAGCAAAATGATCCTTAGTTGAGAACTACTGATCCAACTGAGGAATATGTACCCTGAACTGCCAAAGAATATAGCTTTTGACTCAAGGCAAGGGAGGGCTTTCTAAAAGATGTTTTCTAACAATGCAATGAATTGCCTGGAGAGAGAATAAGCTCCCTATCCAGGGAGGTATATGAAGAGCTGGCCTTGATCTGATTACAAGTTAGAAATATGCCTTGTTTCTCAATGATAACTTATTTACCTAAGTAAAACTTCGCAGGTGTTGGTTTTAGGTAAAAGAGACCAAAGGGCATGGATCACTGCTGATAGGCATGAAGGGGAGGCAGATGGTTTGGAGAGATGCTTCCAGTGGCCTCACTCCCTCCACTTTGCCTCCCATTTCAGCAGTACTGGTCCACAGAAGGCTTGGAGCTCATTTGAAGGGTGGAGTAGGGCAGCAGTTAAGAAACCAAGTGCTTTGTAAACCAGTAAACCTTTGCTCTAATCCTCTTTCTGCTGGGCAAGATATTTCACTCTACCAAAACTCAGTTTTCCTCCCCTCTAAAATGGGGATAAAGTACCTAGTACCATGCCTGACATGCGGGAAGTGCTCAATTAATAGTGGTTATCATGTTTTCTTCCATTTCTTGGTGAGTGACACGAGGCTCTCACAGCCAGCCCAGTTGGCTCAGCGGAATCATCCTTGACCTCTCTGTTTTTCACTGTGGCAGAAACTGCTAATAGTCTTTCAATATCAACTCTCTTTTATTTAGGAATAGACTTCTGCTTTTAGCTGAGTACATGGCTGCCTGGAATAGAGACTGCATTTCTCAGTCTCATTTGTAGCTGAGTATGACCATGTGACTAAGCTCCAAAGAAATGGAAATGAAAATGTAATTTGCAACTTTCTGAAGGAAGCCCTAAAGGGAGGACATGTTCTTTTCCTTGGCCCTTCATTCTTCCACCTGGCTAGGATGCTGACGGGATGAATAGAGTTTAAGCAGCCATACTGGGACCATGAGGAAGAACCACAAAATGAGGAAGGTAAAGTAGAAATTTGGAAAAAGTTGAGGTTTCTGATGATCATGGAACTGCCCTATCAGCCAGGACTCTCCACTTCTGGGTTAGCTTTGATTTTCTGTCACATACAGCCAAAGGAAATCCTAACTGCTACACTGCCCCTGATGAGAGCAAAGACAACGGATGAACAGCATCAAAAAATTAAATTAAAAGTTCTAGAATTCAACTGGGAGAAGTATGATGACTGAGATAAAATCAAAGCAGGTGGCAGGTCAGAGACGGAAGGAACTGCCTCTCTCAAGATTGAGTGTGGATATCAAATCAAGAACATCAGAGAAGAGGGGATGTGTGAGCTGGGCTTTGAAGGATGAGTAGAAATTCACCAGGAGGAAGGAAGAGGAATTCAAGGATGAGTAAAAGAAAGAATGAAAGTACAGAGCTAAGTTTGAGGGATTGGGAGGGAATCATAATTGACTGGAGCACAGAATGATGAATCTGGAAAGACATGTTGGGGCCAAGGTGTAAGGAAGCTCTTTTACACCTCTGTGCATTTACCTGTGCTGTTTCTCCTGCCCGGAGCACTCTTTTGCCTTGAAGCTCTTAGTTGCTCCTCTTCCCATGCACTTCTAACACTCCCTTTTATATCACCTATCTTACCATTCTTTCTTTAGCTGACTCTCCTCTACTCTGTAGGAGCAACCTTAGAGCACAGAGTGTGTCTGCTATTTCTGTTTCTGAAGTGCAACACTCATGACCATTAAGGGGACACCCCCTTCGTGATAGCAGGGACCACACCTTGTTACTCACTGCCATTCTTCTTTGCTGGTGCCAGGTTGGCACATGATAGATACTCAAGAGAGGTCTCCTATGTGAGTTCTGAAGATATGAGACTCAAATAAAGAGTAGGAGAGGACACAGGAGAAAGACCTAAATGCAGAATGTATGGGCATATATTTCACAAAGATGTTTAAACCAACAAAAATTTGATATAAGATTCATCCTATTGATAAATATTGTTTTCTTTCAGCTAACTTTCCCACTTTTTGCTGGAAATTTTATTGTTAGAAATTCCTTCATGGTAATCCAAAATATGAATAAGGATTTATACACAAAGATGTTCATGGCAACATTATATATGTTAGCAAATAAAAGGAAATAATCTGAAATTTGGTAACTAAATATATTATGGGATAGCTACAGAACAGTATATCATACAGTCTTTGATAATCACATTTATGGAGCACCAGTAATGATACAGAAAATGTTCATAATGAAATCAAATTTACAACAGACGTTGTTTGTACGGGATGATGTCAATTCTATTAACTAACGGGCTTAGAGCCAGGGTCAATCCTTGTTAGGTTAACACTGTTTTCCTCTGAGGAGTGAACAATGTTTATTAGTTTTGGTATTTCCCAAGATTTCAACAATGATATCTTAGTTTTATAATAGGGAAAATAAGAACTAACTGCACCCATTTGTTAAAATAAAATAAAATAAAATAAAATATATTTCCCTGGAAAAAAAATCTTAAAAAAAAAATGCCTTTCACATTCTTAGCATATCTTTTATTTTCTTCAGTAAAAAGTGAATTTGAGATTCCTTTCTTGAGACATTCTAAACTGCCTCTTCACCCACCACTCCCCATTCCAAACTGCTCCACCCTCTGCCACATTTGCATTTGTTGGTTATTCTGGTCAAGTAAGTCGAACACTCATTTCTTTGCTCTAATTCAGAGAAAAAGGCATCATGCATGAGGGTACCCCAAATACTGCATATTCTTATTGAGTCCAGTCAGAGCATAATTTCCATAAAACACCCAGGCGTATTAATGCCACTGGCTGTGGTACAGAGAGCAGACTGCAAAAAGCAAAATCCCATTATGAGTCCAGTGCTACAGGAACTGGACTTAGAATCTAGGGCAATGCTGGGTTAAAAGTTAGGCT
This sequence comes from Rousettus aegyptiacus, assembly GCF_014176215.1. NCBI lineage: Eukaryota > Metazoa > Chordata > Mammalia > Chiroptera > Pteropodidae > Rousettus > Rousettus aegyptiacus. The sequence goes on along the minus strand of NW_023416307.1, from coordinate 121,060,181 downwards.
CTGGGTAAGACACAAGCATTATATGACTTTGTGTTCAGGCAGTGGCCTAACTGGGTAAAAACAACCCAAACGTTCATCTGTTGGTGAGTGCATAATGAAAATATGGTATACTCATGCAATGAAAGATTATTGGTCCATAAAAAGTATGGAAATAGCTTAGCTGCATCAACCCTTTTCTCCTGTACCTCCATGAATATCTCTCATTTTACAATTTGGCTTAAGCATTTGGGAGGTTGGTCTTGTTTGATTGTTTATCTGCTCTTCCTATTTCCCTCCCCTGGTGTGACAGGCTGAGATTTTTTAAATTAGGCACAGGAAAAGGAAGCTGAAGGATAATTATCATCAAATGGCAAACAAAACAAGTATAAAAAGCCCAGCTCTGTTACTGCTTACCTTTTGTCCTTAAAAAGCAATGCAGGAAAAGAAAAGTAATATTTCAAACACTTTCTACATACCAGCATTGGACCAGCAGTTTTTTTTGTGTTGACTCATTTACTCCTCACAGTGCCAGTCACCTCACAATAAAGGAATCATTTTTGCACCCTTTTATAGATGTGAAAACAGGGGCTTCTAGAGTTTATAGGCCTCGATGCCCTGCACTAAGATCCAAGAATGACTGAAGAGCAAATTTCATTTAAAGGTCCAAGTGATACTCACCTTCTAAGACATTTGAATGGGCTTCAGACCCCCATCCTCCGCCCTCACTTACACTCCTTTTCACTATGGTAAGAAAGAAAGGGGAATCAATGAATGCTTTAAATAAGGATTTCATGGAATTGGAAATATGAATATCCGTGCTAACATTAGATGAGGACACAGTGAACACAAACAACACCAGGCTCAGCACACACACATATTATTTCAGGGCACAATGAATAATGTTTTCTTTTCGTGTCAAATCCCTGAAGATTAAGCCTTGGGGAAAGCACTTTCAAAGATCAAAATTATCCAGGCTGTTCTCTTTTTGAGAAAAAAAAAAAATTACTTATGATATTGAAGTAAATAAAAGATCTGGCAGAAGAGAAAGGAGATGTAAATGTGATGTTTAGAAGTGTGAGGTCCTAGAGAATTAGGAGTTTCTTTAATGTCTCTGTCTCCTTTATTCAAGTGCCTGACAGTGCCCCAAGTGCACACCTGGGGTTCCTCAGCGCCACCTGCTGGTCAAGACCTCAGGCTGGTTCTGGGGCCAGACTTGTCTCTAGATAGTGGTATTTAGGCACAGGGGTAGAGATAGTTAGAATAAGTCTGGCTGCTGGTTCCATTCTGATATTCCTTCATGCATCCATCCTTCCAACCATCCATCCACCTACTCAACGATCCATCCATCCACCCATTCATTTCCCCTTTCTTCCATCAGTCCATCCATCTGTCCAAAAGATCTTTATTAAGAGATGAGGTACAGATGCTATGACAGGTAAAGGATAGATTCAACCACTGCCCTCATGGAGCTTACAGTCTATGCTGGTGATAATCAACCTTGGCTGCCTAGAGAGCTTTTAAAACATACTGAAATGTTTGCTTCAGAGAAGACGGAGTAAAGGTGCTTTACCCTATCCTTCTGCTAAATCCAAATAAAAACCCTAAACATTATATTTAAAACAAACATATGATGACTCTGAAAGGTAGAGAGCAAAGGCAGCCTAGCTAGAAACTCTGAGATCCAAAGGATGACACAGTGATAAGTTCCTTGGGTTTTTGTGCGGCCACACATATCTGAGACCCTGACCTCAAGAAGCTGGCTATTCAAAAACCCCCTAAATCCCCTCCCCAACCTGCTGTGTCCAGCCAAAGGACCAGGAAAGTGGCAGCCTAGCAAAACAGAAAACTTCTAGGCAATAGCTGCTTTACTACAGCTGAACACCACAGAAAACACTAGAGCCCTGTCCCCCTTTGCAGCTATCAAAGGCCAAGTGGAGAGCCAAGACCTACCCTTGTCAGGCTGCAACAAGGTGCCCCAACCTCCCTGCTGGGATGGTGTCCCTACTGTCCACATCAGGTGGAGACAAGACCTGCCCCCCACCCCACAGTGTCAGTGGAGGCCACAAGGGGAGCAGTGAGGAGGCTTCTCCCAGCCAAGGAGTTATTCCTGGAGATCTAGTGAGGAGCAAGAACAATGCTTCACCCCCCCCACCCCCACCACATGAGTAACTCCCTTCCAGGCGTCACAACAGTTGAGTGGGAACACATGGACTTCTACTCCCACCTTGAAGCAATGAGGCAGTGCACCCTCAGCCGCTGCCTTCTCCTTCTCCTGCCACAGCAGTGTTACATAAAGCCAGATTAAACAGAAGACTTAAATATGATCCAGAGTCTTGTAGCACAATACCTAAAATGTCTGCATTTCAACCGCAATTACTTGTCATATATAAAAAAGTGGGAAGATTTCAACTGAAATGTTTAAAAAGCAATGCTAAGATGAAAGAAGTGTTAGCATTCTCTGACCAATATTTTAAAGTAATAGTCATAAAAATAGTTCGATGTGTAAATATGAACACGCTTGAAACAAATGAAAAAATAAAAAGTCTCGGCAAAGAAACAGAAAACGAAAAGAAGAACCAAATGGAAATTTTAGAACTAAAAAAATCCAATAACTGAATTAAAAATTCAATAAATGGGCAGGACAACAGAATGCAAGGGACAGAGGAAAGAATCCGTGGACTAAAAGATGTAACAGATAGAACAATGGGAATTACCCAATCTGGACATCGGAGGGAAAACAGGCTGGGGAAAGAAAAAAAAAAAAAGAACATTCTCAGGGATCTGTGGGACTATAATAAAAGATCTAACTTTCATGCAACTCCATTTCTGGAAGGAGACAAGAAAGAGGGTGGGGATGAAAAGGTACTTGAAGAAATAAGGGCTGAAAAATTCCTAGATTTGGGAGAGACATAAACCTACAGAATTAAGAAGCCGAGTAAACCTAAAACAGCCCCACCCAAATCCACACCAAGACACATGGTAATTAAACTCCTGAAAGACAAAGAAAAAAATCTTGGAACCAGCCAGAAAAAAATAATACCTTCACACAATGAGAATGACAGCAGGTTTTTCACCAGAAAAGATGGAGACAAGGAGGCAGTGACACAATATTTTTCAGATACTAAAAGAAAAGAACTGTCAACCCAGAATCTTATACTCATGAAAATACCCTTAAGGAATGAAGGGAAATCAACACATTCTCAGATTAATAACTTGTATAGGCCTGGCAAGCTGAAAAGTACAAAATGCTGATGAAAGAAATAAAAGATCTAAATAATAGGATACACAGTGTTCATGGATTGGGAGACTCAACATAGAAAATACATCAATTCTCCCCAAATCAATGTACAGATTTAATGCAATTCCTATCCAAATCTCAGCAAGATGTCTTGTAGATATGGAGAAGGTTATTCTAAAATTTATGTGAAAAGGCAAAGGTACTATAACAGCCGAATCACTTTGGAAAATAAGAAGATGGGAGAAATAAGTCTACCCGATTTTAAGACTTATATAATTACAGAAATCAAGACTGGTATTGGTAGAGGGGTAGACGCAGACCAGTGGAACAGAATAGAGAACCAAGAAATAGACCCACACAAATATGGCCAAGAGATTTTTTTTTACAAAGGTGCAAAATGAATTTAATTGAGGAAAGGGCCTTTTCAGCAAATGATACTGGATCACTTGGATGTCCATAGGCAAAAAACTGAATCTCAACTGAGACCTCATACCTCTTAAAAATAATAATAATAACACAAAATGGCTCATAGATTTAAATGAAACTTTCAGGAAAATACATTTGAGACAATCTTCAGGGTCCACGGTTAGGCAAAGAGTTCTTAGACTTGACACCAAAGCATAACCCATAAGAAGAAATATTGATGAACTGGATTTCTCTTTCAGTTATTTACCTACCCTCATTATACATACTTTATGTAATTTTAATGAATCCACTTTTTTAGCTTAAGTTTATTTTACTATGACATATAAAAAAATCAGTCATCTATTTTTTTGTTATCTATAGAAGCTTTCCATGAAAATAAATGGGATGACAACAAAGAAATGTGATTAAGTTCTAGCCAGACATTTCGAGGAAGGCTCTGCTGTGTTAAAAAGAAAGATGAGCAAGTGCAAGAAAGGTGTTAAAGGCCTACAAGCACCAAACTGAGACTCTCCTGGAGGTAATCAGGACTGAAAACCAGTGTGAGTCAATATTAATTAATGCCATGCCTGTGTACCATTTAGAACCACTTCAGGTACCACCTAAAATGTGGTAAACACTGTTTTAAATCTCGTCATACAATTATTTTGCTCCTAAAAGCCTTTAAGGAAAATTTCACACTCCTTAGGCTGCTGGCATGGCATTTCTGTCATGTTGGACTCCTTGGCTCTAATAAAAATTAAGTTACTATCCCCAAAGCACCTTAGGTTCTTTTAGCCTTTGTAGCTCTGCACGTGTTATTCCTTCCTCCTGGAAGAAAATGTGCCTTGAGGATTGGGACCTCATTTTTGTTTACTATTGTCTCTATCTGGGCCTACTTCAGAGCCTGCCTGGAGCAAAGTAGGTGAAAAGGATGAAAAGAGAAAAGGGGTATGGAAATGTTGATAAAGAAGATGTGAAGAAAAGAGGGAGAAGGAGAAGACAGGAGGAAGGGAGGGATGGAGGAAGGAAAGAAGGAAGAAAAAAAGAAGGAAAGAAGATACTGAAAAACTTCTATTCACCCTACAAAACCTATCTTAAAAGTTCTTTCCTCTTTTAAGCTTTCCTGTATCCTTTAGACACATTTAAGCATTCTTTCCTCTGGGTTCCCACAGTATTATTTCCATATCTCTATTAAGGCATTGAATATTCTATATTCTACTGAATGAATGAATGAATGAATGAATGAATTCAGGTATTCCTTCACTTAGACTTTGATCCTTACAAGGGCAGGGGTGATATGATATGCACCTATAATTCTAACAGATAGCCCACTGGTACTCAACCTTGGCTGCCCATTTGAATCGCATTTCAAAAACATACTAATTCCTGGATCCTACCCTTGGATGTGATTCTGATTTAACTGATCAGAGAGTGTGGTCAGGATTTCAAAATTTTTCAAAACTCTCCAGATGCAGCCAGAACTGTGCACCACTGTCCTCGCCCAGAGCCGAAGGTAGAAGGGGCTCAAAAAATGATGAATGAGTGAATAGATGAATCCTGCCTTTAACACATCACAGTCCTGAACTGACAAGACTACCTTCATGGTTTCATGTTATGCTAATTCATTAATATATTCAGGAACTAGTAATTAAGCAATAATGTGGTACCAGGTGTTATGTTAGGCCAAGCTGTTGGAGATGGAAACATGAGTAAGACTCTCACATTTCTCCTCCTTGTTCCGTGTGTGTTGGAGAGAGCTAGGGCTGTGTCCTAGTTCACCCAAGAACTTTCTGTCCTGCTGGTTAATTAGCCAGTCTCAACAGCAATCCTCTCCCTAGTGACTGACAGCAAAGCTGACTTTGGGCTGCTGCTTCCTTTGGCAAATGGACAGACTTAATTCACCTCCATAGAAAGAATGTTCCTGGAGGGTATGTGTGAGTGTAAGAGACCAAAAAGAAGGTGGTCCTGTCTCCATCTCTTCAAGCACTGCAGAAGTGAAAGGTGAGTCTCCCAGGTGGCAGACCAAAGTTCTGGGCTGCTCAAATGTGCTTCCTTATGAGTGCGACTTACACAAAAGAAACCGAATGCCTTTGGATATGATTATGATCTTTCTCATCCCACAGGTAAAGAGAGTTTCCTTCCCTGTAGCTGCCACCTCATACTTAAACCTTTAAAATTTTGCACCACAGATTACCGAAGAGCAGAGGTAATGATCATTTGTGCTACGGCTGCTCTGGTTCCGACTTTGATAACATCTCTCAACTGATCTAACAGCTTCCTAATTGGTCATCCTGATCCTGATCTCAGTCCCTTCAACATGAACTACACACAGAAGCCAGACAATCCATCTAAAAACCACAAATCCAATCACCTCTTTCCCCTATTCAGAACCCTTTAATGTCTTGCCACTATTGTCAGGATAATAGGATACATAGCATAAGCCCCCAAAGTATAACTCAAATAAAACTGGGCTGTCTTATGTCCAGTCTACCCATGGAATTACAATTTAAAAAAATTCAAGTCTGACACCCAGAAAGAAACAATATGGAAAAATAAACATATACTGAAGACTCTTAAAGAGGAAAAAAAAAAATCCTAAAGAACGTCTCTCCCGTCTATCACCGCATAGTGCCACTTCCTATGTCAGTTGCCCCCCTCGAATCTCTCTCCCTCTCTAACAAACTTAAGATTGCATTAGCTCCTGCTTTATTCTCTCTTTCTCTCACCCACTTTCCAGTCTTCCTGAGCTGTTGGTGGGCCATGACTTTCTAATATAAATCCACTTAGCTTTCCCAGTGTCTTCTCCATATTCATTACTCCAATCAACACAACAGAAGTCCAGGAGACAGCATTTAAAAACAGATTCTGCTATGGAAACTGAGTGGGAGCGTCAAGTAGTGACTAATTATACGTTAATACCTTTGACCCTATCACACAAGAGCCTTTTGCATCTCATCCCAACTTATCCTGTAACCCCATCTTCTGGGTAACCACTTTCCCTAAATAGACCTGTTCTTTCACACCCCATACCTTTGCAAATGCTCTTCTCTCTGCCAGGATACCTGTTCCCTTCCTCCTGGCCAGACATGCAATCAATCCTTTATGACCTAGCTCTAATGTCACTTCTTTTAAGGCTTCTCTCAATTCCACCAGACAGGGTTAATTCGCTTCCTTCTCCAGGGTTTTCCTGAACTTTGTACAGACCTCTGTATAACCCTTATCAAGCTGGGTTACATAATTCCTTAATTACTGGTCAGACTATTTCATTAGACTGTGGGTACCAGACTTAAGTCTGAGTCATCTCTGTGTCCTCAGCACCAAGAATCAGGAGGGGCTCAATAAACAGTTACTGAATGCTCCAGAAATGTTCTCCAGCTATGCGTGCTGCAGAAAATCATTTACCTGTGCTCTTCTCTCTGGATGCCCAGGAGCATGTGTCATCTGGGAGCTCAAGATATCTGCCCGGGCACTCACCTGGCTATGCCTGCATACCCTTGCTTATTTTGGTTAGCCCTCCCTCTCCCTGACTTCTGCCAGTGCTGTTTCTCAACTAGCCAAAATGAAAAGGAGCCTAAAGCAGCCCAGCAATTAGGCACAGAAATGAAATAAAGGCATCCAGACTTGATAGCAGAAGTAAAACTAGATCTATTTGTAGATGACATGATCTTGTACATAGAAAATCCTAAGGGGTCTACAAGAAAACTATTAGAGCTAATAAATGAGTTCAGCGGTCCAGGTCTTCAGTTTAGCATTGGGGGGCAAGAGGGGGGTGGCTCTGGGCTCTGTCACCTGGACCTACCTTTCCTAAGGCATTTCCCAGCATGCCTTCCTTTTTATTGCTCTTAGTACCAGCAGATCAAACATCCTGTTCAACGCTTCTTGCTTTTTCCTTTCTGCACTGTGCTGGGCAGTGCCTTGTTCTGCAACACATCTTTCCCACTAGCGCCTTATCTCTAAAGTCTAGAAATAAGAGTTACACTTATTGAGGCTAAGAGTTAGACAGGTGTCATCTCATTTAATCTTCACAGCAAACCCCCTGAGGTAGAAACTATTATTGCCCCTATTTTTCAGATGAGACTGTCCCTATCCCTTGCCCAAGCTCACACAGTTACATGGCCCAGGTGGATTTTGAAACAAGGGCTGACTGACTCCAACACCAAAATTCCTAACCTAAAAGTTGGGAGATGAGAGAGGCTCAGTTCCAATGCCACTGCTCCTAGCTAGATGTGTCTCTTCTCTCCCCAGCGCCAGCTCCAAGGCTAGTAAAGTTATCAGTTTCTCCTTATGGCATTTAGCGCTGACTCTGTATTTTGATTATTTGTGTAGAGCTTTTCTCTCTCCTGTTAGGCTGGAAGTTCCCTGGCCACAGAAGCTATGTCTTAATCAGCTTCATAGTCTCTTATACTAGCACTGCTTGGCACACAGTAGGTACTAACAAAAATTCTTTGCTTGACCACACTTTAGTTAGGCTCCCGAAACTTCTCCCAGGCCCATCTGTGTGCTTCTTTGTAAGATCTGGTTTTAGCAAAGATTTTGCTAAGTGCATCTAACTGGAACTCTCCACCCTTAGTATCTGATTACACTTGATATCTGATCAGATTCCTCATCCTACATCAGCCCCCAGGTCATATCTGATCACTCTAGCCTGTCTTTAGCATGAATCCTGTCAGGTCCATTTAGCCAGAATCCCCCTTACCAGTGAGGTTTCCTCCCACTACTTTTTCATCCATTGACCCACACTCTGCTGCTTGGTTATAAATTCCCATTGGCCCATCATATATTCCAAATTGAGCTCCGTCTCTCTCCATCACTGTACAATCCCGTTACAGTGGTTCTAATCCCTATAGTGATGGTCCTGAATAAAGTCTGCCTGACTATCTTTAACAAGCGTTACTGAATATTTTTTTTTCTTTAACTGTGCACATATCACAGGGCTTCAGCAAGGATGGAAATGAGATGGTGGGGAACAATACACTAAAAAGAAGACATGTCTATTCCCCTCTGCATGCACGGGAGAAATGGCATCACCCACAGTTGTGGTGAGCATCATCTGGCTGGAACATATTGTGTGGTGGGGGAGAGCTGTCTCCTTCCTCACTGACAGCTTCCCATGTGTCCCCCAATGGCTGCAGAGGAACCATCCTAGAGAGAAGAGCTCCAGTCTTCATGGCAGGACATTACAGCACTCATCTTTGTTTACTGTGTATCTGGCCCATAGTAGGTGCTCAGTAAGTATCTGTTGAATTAATTTGCTGCGTGACTTTGAACCTTTCTCTCAACTTCTCTGAGCCTGCTCTGTCAAACAAGGGGGCTTTCAATCCCCCACCCCAACCACCACCACCCATGTTTTTTAGTAGCACAACTACAGGTTCATGTACAAATGTTATCAAACATATAAAAGCAGATCGGAATGGAAGAGCAGGGGACTCAGAGCCCCACTGCTTGGCTCTCTTCCCCTCCCTCTTTGCCCCAGACTCCACCAAAGCCCCTTAATTGTTTGATTAACAATTAAGTTAATGAACCTTAAAAGTCCTCATAGCTCAAAAATTCAGTTTGCTCTTCAGGGAATATTTGCATTTTAAGAGAGTGGCTCACAAAAGGGAAAATTCTTTCTGACAAACTGTTACTGTGTGTCTAATGTGCTTGAATGGTAGAATGTGAGATGTCTTAATTGGAAGGAGGAAGTAGGGTTGTCTCAGGATGGAGAGTGGATGCTTCCTAGTGCCTTGAAACCACACTGGATATAGGTTACTGCTTGCTCTGCTGTGACGCATATGTAAGTCAGCCTTGGACACACAGCACGTCAGCAGTCAGCAACATGGACCACTGTCTCTCCCTGTCAGCCTGCCATAGTTTTTCCTAAATGCTTTAATCTTACTTTTCTCCATCAATTTTTCTCTCTTCCTGTTTTCTAGAACTCACTAAAACCTGTACTCATTATAAACAATTTAAATAGCGCAGGGAAATTGGGGGAAGTTGAACAAATGGATGAGCGATACAGGCAAAGAGTGTTAGAGTTCTTATATTTTAGTTAAAATGCTACATAACACCTGGGATTTATAATCACATGGGAACCACTTAGCTTCTTAGAAAAACAAGCATGGAGAGTAGGAAATGGAAAATAATCATGGTTTTCACAAATCGTTGCCAAGAAAACTTTCCCAATCTGAGAAAATTACAGCTGAGACTATACAGCACTTTGTGGTTCCTTGTCCTGGCCCAGTCCCAGCTGCCTCTCAACCCCACCCTGTCCCCTGCCTCCTGCTACTTTGCTATTTCCCCAGGTCTTGAGTCCAAGGTATAGGTGTTAGAGAAAGGTGTTAGCTGACTATTAGGACCCATTAGGACCCTGTATAATCAGAACAACTTCACAATTTATGGAACAAAAGATTACTGAATAATTCTAAAGAGAAACTAATGTTCCTATGTTCGTTGCAGCATTATTCACAATAGCCAAAAGGTAGAAACAACCCAAGTATACATCAGTGGATGAACGGATAAACAAAATGTGGTATTCATACAATGGAATACTATTCAGTAATAAAAAGGAAGAAAATCCTGTCGCATGCTTTAGCACTGATGAACCTTGAGGACATTATACTAAGTAAAATAAGCCAGTCACAAAAGGAAAAATACTGTATGATTCCACTTATATGAAGTTCCTAGAGCAGTCAGATTCATAGAGACAGAAAGTAGGATGATGGTTGCCATCCACTGATGAGAAGAGGATAAAGAGTGTTTAATAGGAACAGAGTTTCAGTTTGGGAAGATAAAAAGAGTTCTAACGGTGGATGGTGGTGATGGTTCCACAACAGTATGAATGTACTTAATGACACTGAACTGTACACTTAAAAATGGTGGAAATAGTAAATCGTTATGTTATGCATATTCTACCACAATTATAGATAACTAAGAACTGAACAGCTCCTCACAGCATTCTGAAGGGGTCTAACATGAAAGGATTTATCAATTGAAAGGGATCTTTAGAGGGAATCTTCCTGGGAATTCGAGGTAGACTGAATGGGATTATCTTCTAGTAGGTGCCAGTGCATCAACTGATTGTTATATATTAAGTGAAATTTTCTTACAAATTCATACTCCCGCATTCAGACCGTTCAAGGAACAGAGACTCCAGGCACTCTGTCTGACTTGCTTTCTCCTTGTCGGCTCCCTTAAGGAATCAGGGATTGGCCAGCTGTCCTTTCCACACTCCTGGGGAAGGCTTCTGAATGAAACCCCACTAGGAAAAGTGAATCTTTGGTAGGCAGGTAACCCTTCCCTCCCTGCAGTTGCTGCAATTACCCTCCACTTGTCTGCTCTTTAAGTTCACACAGCCTGCTAAAGGCTGTAGAGGGCAAACAAGGCTTATGGGAGACAGCCCAAGTAAAAGGGGGAAAACAGCGTTATTTTCCCTGCACAGGAGGACATGAAGCAATTACGGTCTCCGTTGTGTGTCGGCGCACATTTTCACCCGCCAGTGTGCATGGGAAGCTGGGAAACTCCATACCTCTCCTCACCTGCTACCTCCTGGGGTGAGTGGATGCTCTGCACATTGTTGGAGGAAACACAGTACGGGGAGTCTCAGCCCTGAGCGCCACAGGTCCCACCGAGTAGCCTACTGACCTCAGTCATCATTCTTACAAAGCATAGGGGTTACCAGGAAAATTAGGAGACATCTGACTGCAGAGAAGTGACTTTACCAAGATCACAAGGCAAGTCAGGGTTACATGTGAAAATGGCACTCAGGGCTTCTACCCAGGTCCACTTCTTTCCAGGGTCAGTAATAACTAACAGTTATAGCACGTATTTGAGACCAGGTGTGGTGTTAGAGGAGTGTATACATTATCTTATTAAATTGCCACCGCAATGCTATGAGCTATGTACTATTAGAATTTCTTTGTTCGATGAGGAAACAGGCTTAGAGAGGTTAAGTAACTTGCCAAAGGTCACAGAGCTAACAGGAGGAAGAATGTGGATTTTTATCTAGGTCTTTCTGACTCCTCTCTGTACCCAACACCTCTCCACTTCCTTTTTAAAAGTGGGGTTTTTTTGTTTTGTTTTTTGGTGTTTTTTTTTTTTTGTAAAAGAAAGTGTAAACATAGAAAACCATGCAAATCCAGTGTTTAAATTAATGGATTATTATAAGGCATACACCCAGGTCAAGAAAGAGAACTTTGCCCCCAACCCAAAAGCCCCATGCGGGTGTCCCATCCCATTCACACTCCTACAAGCAATTACTTTCCTAACTTTTAAGGAATCACTTCCTATGTTTTTTATTACCCAGATGTGCATCCCTAGACACCATATTCTGGCCCATTTGAAAAATTTGGTATGTCTTTTAAATCTCTTTTAATTGATACCAGTTTCTTACCCAACCCTTTTATTTCCTCACATTTGTTCTGGCAGAACCTAGGAATCTTACTGTAGCATCACCCACAGTCTGACATGGCCGACTGCATGCTCAGGGTTATGTTTAATATGCTCCTCTGTCCTCTGTCCTGTGAACTGCAGCTGGTTCCAAAGACTGGTTTGGACTCAGGTTCCATCCATTTGGAAAGACCACAGGTGGGGTTTGGCTTCTTTAGGAGGTACATAATGTCTGGTTGTCATTTTTTCATCATCTTAGCAGCTGTTGATACTTAATGTCTGTATCTACTCCTATGTTTCCTTTTTTTAAAAAAAAAAATTAAAAATTTTGGTAAAATACACAAAACAGAATTTACCACCTTAACCATTTTTAAGTGTACAGTTCGGTAGTGTTAAGTATGTTCATACTGTTGCACAATCAATCTCCAGAACTTTTTTCATTCTGCAAAACTAAAACTCTATATCTATTAAACAACTCATTTCCCCTCCCCGCTGCCCCTGACAACTCCCATTCTATTTTCTGTTTCTCTGAACTTGACTACTGTAGGCCCCTCATATAAGTGGAATCATGTAATATTTGTCCTTTTGTGACTGGCTTATTTCAGTTCACATAATGTCTTCGAGGGTCATTCATGTTGAAGCATGTGACTGGATTTCCTTCCTTTCTAAGGTGGAGTAATATTCCATTGTATTTATAAACCACTTTTTAAATTTTTTAAATTTTTCAATCATAGTTGGCAGTCAATATTATTTTATATTAGTTTCAGGTATAAAGCACAGTGGTTAGAAATTTATATAATTTACAAAGTGATTCCCCTGATAAGTCTAGTACCTACATAGACTTATCAGGGGGATCACCATACATAGCTACTACAGTACTACTGACTATATCCCCTATGCTGTTCTTTACATCCCAATGACTATTTTGTAACTACCAATTTGTACTTCTGAATCCCTTCTTTTTTACCCAATCTCTCAACCCCTCTCCCATCTGGCAACCATCAGTTTGTCTTCTGTGTCTATGAGTCTATTTCTGTTTTGTTTATTCATTTGTTTTGTTCTTTATATGCCGCATATAAGGGAAATCCTATAGTATTGTCTATGACATTTCTTTTTTATGGCTGAGTAATATTCCATCATATATATATGTACCACATCTTCTTTTAACTAATCGTCTATTGATGGGCACTTAGATTGCTTCCATATCTTGGCTGTTGTAAATAATGTTGCAGTGAACATAGGGATGCATATATCTTTTTGAAATATGTGGTTGGGACTTTGGCTTTGACTTTGAGCTAAATGGAGAGCCACTGGAGGACGGCTTCCAGAACCCATGCTCTTAATTGCTATGCTTTACTACTGATTGATACATGAGTAAATGTCAAAAGGTACTTGGGGACATTTTCCCATTAAAATCAGCAGGATAGCAGCAAGGCAGTCTGAAAACAACCAAAGAGAGGGCAAGATCTGCGCTAACAAGAATGGCTAATTATTAAGGGGGGAGGCATGACCATCCCTTTGGTTGTCAGTAGTCTCTGTGGCCCCCACAGCATAAGACTGTGTGGGTTCTGTGACAGTCTCGGTGGATCCCCTAAGTGAACTTGGCAAAGAGCAAATTTCCCAGTCCTACCCAGGGAGGTCTCAGCCCCTCCATGAAATGTGTGCTTTTCTCACAAGAGACAGGGAGCAAAAGGTAACTTCTGCAATGACTCATCGAAGAGAAATGAAAATTATGTCTAGGCTGGAAAAGAATCTATTTGAAAGTGACACATTTGCCTCTAGAAAATATATAAAGCTTTTTCTTTTTCCTTCTCATTTGAAGTATGACAGAGCCTTCTAATACACACTGCCTCACAGAACAACAGACACCAACTTCTAAAATCCCTGCCTTTATGCCTGTCACAGTTCTCTCAGTGGCAAAAATACAAACCTGGAGATGTGGCCAGTCTCTGCCAACCTGACTTGGAAGTGCCACCTGACAGCACCCGGTTTCTCTGGGTGTGTAGCAGAGTGACGGTGAGCAGGGAACTGGTGTATGCCTCCAAACCTGAGCTCCATTCTATATTAGCTGAGCCTCAGGTTCCTCCTCTGTAAGATCAAATTTATAATTTTTACCTCGTAGGGGCATAGTAATGATTCAACATAGTAAGTAATACAGTACATAAGAAGGGCTTACCTAACACAGAACCTGGCATAGAGTAAACACTCAATTAACAGTTGGGTGTATTGGCTATCAATGGAGAGACAAGACCCATATCCAAAGTAATGATCCAGCCCACTGGCTCTCAGACTTATCCTCATGGTAGATATTATGAACTAAATGTGTGTCTCCCTCAACTCATTTGTTGAAGTCCTAACCTGCAATGTGATGGTATTTAGAGATGAAGCTTTTGGGAGGCAATTAGGTTCAGATGAGGTCAGGAGGGTGGAGTCCCTGTGATGGGACTGGTGCCCCTGTAAGAAGAAGATGAGACACCAGAGCTTCCTCTCTTCACCACGAGAAGATAACAGTGACTAGGTGGCTGTCTGCAAGTCGAGAAGAGAGCCCTCACCTAGAACCTGACCATACTAACACCCAGATCTCAGACTTCTCAGCCTTCAGAATGGCGAGAGATAAATGTTGTTTAAGCCGCCCAGTCTGTGGTGTTTTATTGTAGCAGTCTGAGCTAACTAGGACAGTAAAGAATCCATAAGTCACAGGGCTATATGCTAAACACTGTGAACTACTGATATATTTAATTACATCATATGAACCAGAAGCAATTTTATTATCAGACTAGATGTGCCAAGGAAAGAGTCAAGAATCTCTGGGCAATTAAAACTACAATTACAAAGCAATTATTTCCAAATCTCTCTTTTAATAAGCATTTTCTACTTGGGTCTTTTTGTTTTAGTATTTACAAGAGCAATACAAGACAGATGAAGCTGAGAGAAACTGGCATCTCACAGTTGGGTGATGTAAATTGGGGCTCTCTTCCAGGGGGTCATGTTAGTAATTTTTATTCCAAGTCTTTAATAAGACTTTGGCTCTGCAATTCTACTTCTGAGAATGCTCCATCCCACAGACTATAAAAAGATGTTCACTGTAGTGTTGTTTATATTACTTGTAAAACTGGGAACAATATAAATACCAGTCATTATGGAATCAGTTAAATATTAGCATATAAGAACACTGAAATAACATGCAGCTATTAATATTAATATCTCTATTGGTGTGGGAAGATGTACATGATGTCGAACTACGAGGATTATGAAAACAGTGTGTAATCAGGTTGTATGAAACTGTACGTGTGTCTATGCTTGGAGAAAAATTCCCTGAAATGTTCAAAGTTCTTAGTAGAAGGATTTCAAGTGTGTGCGTGTTTTTTTAACTCTTGATTTAATAGGTAGTATTGTGTTAAGATAAAGCTAAACAATAACAAAAGTTGAGTCAATTCAAAACTATTTTAAAAGAAAAGTGCTGAACAGATACTAAAGGCAAAATTGTGAAGGGGCTTGTGAAAGTCTGAGAAACAAAGCTTTAAATTCTTCCTCATCCTGTTCTCTACAAAGTAGAAAGACTATCTACTCTTACCTTTAAGTTATAAACTTCTGAATAAGAAAACCTCCCCCTTTTCTAAATCTATTGACCCAGTTTGGTGGTCTGCAACACCTACCTTCCTGACAGCTGTCAGGGAACAGGCCAGATGGACCCACTAGGCATGTAGGAATGGCCACTCACTCATCTTCTTTGGGTCTTGTGGTGGCTTCCTATGTGCCCTGAGTGAGAGGGAGCTATTGATTCTGATTAAGGTCTCACTCTGTAGAGACTGTGCTGTTTCTTACACATCTTTTCATAAACACCCTAGGAGAGAAGCCTTTTGGTTATCCCTCCTCCATGTTACAGAAGAAGAAACCAAGGCTCAGAGAGGTAAAGGGTCTTGACCAAGGTAAGTAAGTAGAGTAGCTCAGACTCCAGTCCAGGCCCATTTTATTTTTGAACTCACCACTCTAAACCTCTAGTAAATTCTGAATTAGCCTGGCCTTTAAGGCTCAGCACGATCTGGCCTCTGCCAACCTTTCCTGCCTCCCCTTCCCACTGCTGTTCCCTACCCACCATCAACCCCTGTCCCCTAAACTTCAATATGCACAGGTATCTCACACCTCCATACCACTGGACCTGCTGTTCCCTCCTCCAGGAATGCCCTTTCAATTGCAAATCCCCAGAGACTTCCATCTATATATCAACTCTCAGGGCGACTGTTTTTGTTCTGTGATCCCTCTCTTTGTGACTTCTTGTTAGGAAGACAAAGGCTCTCCTCATGGCCCCATACACCCCACTTTCTTGGGTTCCCTTCACTGTGGCACTTCACCCCGCTCTGTCATTGTCTGTCCCCCTGGATGTTCCTTCCTACAAGTCTGTGTGCCTCTCAAGGGTACAAATAGTGGCCTCTCTGCCCCAGGAGCTGGGCCCAGGGCTTGGCTGCACAGCAGGCACCTGGAATTGTAGAGCAGTTTGACTAGAGAGCTTACAAATGAGGTTAGGAGTCACATAGACATGGTTTGAATTCCATTTCCACCCTATACCAGCTGTGCAACCCTGGGCAAGTCTTTCTGCCTCTCTGATTCTGTTTCTGCATCTTTGTAAATTGTGATGAAGATGAAATAACATAATTATAGGTGAAGAGCTTGAAACAGTGGATATTCCACAAATATTAGCTATAATAATAATGATGTCAGTTGAGTAATTCATTTATCAATGAATCTGGCCACAGTGGAGGAGGAGTGAGAGGAAGTGAGGTCGGATATCAGAAGGAAGTCCAGGCCAGGAGGCCAACTTTGGAATCCCAGTTAGGGAAAACAACCAACCAGCAGGTGGCAATCCATGCAAAAGGTCAAATGTTAGGTGTACTCTAGCTTCACAGCCAGATCAATCAAGGGACAGGGCATCCAGGACCTGAAGAAAGTCCAACACTAAGACAGTGGGCCTCTGACAGCAGCAAAATAAAATATGTGAGCCTAGGAATTAGGGAGCAGAACTCCTACCCACGTAGCACGCGGGGGACTGGCAGAGATAATGAAAATGTCGAACATTCATGTCCCAGGTGCTTTCCAAGTACTTTACATAGATGATCTCATTTCATTCTCACAGCAACCTTATCAGGTGATGCTATTAGGATCCTGTTTTACAGAGGAGGAAACAGGCCCAGGGAGGTTAAGAAGTTAGTCCAAAGATACGTAGATGGTGAGTGGTGGGGTAAAGATTTGAACCCAGGCAATTTGGTTCCAGAGAATTGCTTCAGCCCCTCCTCCCCTACGCCAAAGAGCAAGGGCAATGCAGAGCCTGCAGGTGGAGGTGGAGGGGCCTGGAGGAGAGGAAGGTGGCAGGGGCCCAGGACTGGGTGATCCTCATATCAGGGATCATGTGATCTGAGTTGTTTCTTCCTGCGTGGGAAGAAGTGATCCATGGAGATCAGCCAGACGCAGCTGGGTGGGTGGCATCTCATACATTTCCCTTATCTTCAGACCTACCTACCAAGGAGAGAGGTACTGATGAGAGTCCTATGACACTGGTGAAACTGTCTCCAAATTGCCTTCTTCATTAGCTATACAAATTTGCATCTTAATTAGGTTTAATGGAATACAATTACCAGACACCAAGCTTCTCTCTCTTGGATTCCAAACAAGAATGCTGCAGAAACAGGCCCAAAGCCAAAAACATGGGGCTGAGGAAAGCCTGGCAGGGTTTTCCCTGCAGGAAATCTTGCTCCTGGAAAAAGAGTGTCGAGGCACTGGGTGGCAGGCTGGTCCTGGGGCGTCCAGGACCAAAATGAGGAGACGAGGGGGGTCTGGGCTTTGGGATCAGGCATGAGTGGTGAGCCTAGCTCCACCTCTGACCAGTGGAGTGACCTGCGGTTACTGTCCTCTCTGAGCCTCAGTTTTCTCATGTGTAAAATGGGTTGGTGAAAACATTTACTGTTGGCTGGTTACAAGGATCAAGTGAGATCACAGGTATGACAGCACCTGGCACAGCACCTGATAGTATAGTTCATTCTCTTTCTCCATGCCCTCCCTTTATGAGCTCAAAGCTCAGGAGATGGTGCGAAGCTAATCCCGTCTACCCCTCCAGTGATTCAATGAGTGTCATCTCATATCAGCCCTAATCACACATACTTCTGAGTCCTTGGAAAGTTCTAAGCTCCTTCCTGTCTCAAGGGCTTCTCAAGGGCTGTCTCCACTTGGAACTCCTCTGTCTCTACCTGGTTAATATTCATGCTTTCAATCTCCGCTCAAATATTACCTCCTCCAGGAGGCCTCCCCTAGCTCAGAATAAACTCTCCTAACACCATTTACCTGTGGGATTATTTGATTAATATCCCTGTCTCCCCTATAAGACAGTAAACTCCATGAGTATAGAGAACATTTCCATTGTGTTTTCTGTTCTATCTTCAGCTCCTGGCTCAGAGCTTATCACAAAGTAACTCTTTAATTCATGTTTGTTTAATAGATGGTTGTGCACATGTGGCTGAGCCTCAGTGAATTCATTTGTCAAATGGGAATCGTAATCCACTCTACGGTGTTGTGAAATGATGAAACAATTTTTGGCACACGGCAGGTCCTCAACAAACCATCTCTTATTCCTCTACTCCTTTTGATTCAGGAAGAGTCAGAAGCAGAAGTTTAGCTAGCTCCAAGAGCAGCTTAGCAGGAGGATAGAGGAGTGGAGAAAGGGGAGCCTAGAGGCTGACACCAGAAAGGGTCAGGATGCTAAGAGCTTTCTAAGGAAGAAACCTTAGAAATTATCTAGTTAATTAGTCCCTTTTAATCTTTCCTGCCATGAAATAACTTCGTTTACCACAAAACTCCATTAGGGAAGAATTCACTTTCCCAGCTTTGAATTACTCAAAGGCATCAGCTAGTGCACGCTCAGCGTGAGGGGAGCCATGTGAAGACACCATGACGAGGCGATTCCAGCAAAAAGGGAGGCCCACTGAGGCCTCAGCAGCAGGCAAACAAATGATTTCCGTTGACTTCCTGAAATGTTAACAACAGTCTCTGAGGGCTGGGTATGAGGGTCTGAATTAAGAGCTGCTGTGGGACCACACAGAGGTAAAAGGTCTCTGTTTCCTTTTTCCACCTGGTGTGGGCAGCTCAGAAGACGCATGACAAAACCTGAATAGGGGGGTTTTCTTCCCGGGTGGTTTCTCCTCAGATAACAGTGACAGCCTTGGCGACATCTTGAATTTACAGACAGCCCTTTTCCAACAGCCTCAAGTTATAGAATTTTTCTGAGTTGGAGATCTAGTTCAATTTTCCCATTTTACAGATGAAGATGTTGAAGAAGGGAAATGACTAACTCATCTGCTTGGCCAGGTAGAATGTTCTTATGAGTTAAAAAGTAGTAATATTAATACTAAATTATTCATCCTTTTACTTATTCCCTAATCATTTTCAAGCACCTACTATGAGCACATGCACCTACTGTGTGCAAGGTACAGCCATGAAGGTATAGAATGATCAACACCAAGGCCCTGTTCTTGGAGAGCACAAAAACAGCAGGGAGAGAAGGTGCACGCACGGCCATTGAGACACACACATAGAGTCGTCCAGAAGAGGGAGAGATGACTTCCTGGTGGGGCCTCAAGGAAGGCTTTATTGAGAAGTAGCATCCTAGCTGCATACAAAGGATGTCCCAGGCACATCAATGCCGGAGCTGGAGCCCACATCCCTGGCCTACTCTCTACCTGGTCTCTAACTGTACTCCAGTATAATTGTTAGGATGATTATGCCAAAAGTTACAGAAAACCTAACTCACTTGTCTTAAGTAATAAGGAAATGTATTCTCCCTCTAACAATAAATCCCAAGATTGGGCATCTAAAGGATGTCATCAAGGATTTCATTCCTTTCTACCTTTTGGCTCTGCCATTCTCAGTGTAAATCAGGAATGTCCTCAAACCAGATCATCTCCTGGTCAATGGCTGTCATAGGCCCAGAGGTCACACCACACATGACAACATCCTTCTCGATGTGTTTCTTTCCTAAGATCAAGGAAAACTTTTTAGAAGCACCTGGACCCCAGCCTCACCGACCTCCCTCATGTCTCATGCCCACTACTGAATGAATCACCAGCAGTGAGGTTAGATTTCCTTGGACTGGCTGAGCTAAGGTCAGGGTCACCTTCCCTGAGGGATAGTTGCCTAAATGAAATGAGGATTCTGTTGGGTAGGAAACAGGGGGATGTCTGCCTATTGTGACTATTACACAGATCAACCAAAATGACTACTTCTCAGCTCCCTTAAATGGGGAGCATCTGAAATGGAACCAACGATGGCGGTCAACTGTGTACCTCTTCAGCCAAGTACTCTCTTAGATTCATAACAGCATGTTACAAATATGTCTGGGTTCCTATCATGTGCCAGGCTCCGTGCTAGGTGCTGGGAGGACTTTGATGGGCCAGACAGATATAGTCCTCTACCTAGGAGAGGAACAGAGAGATAAACAGGCAATTACAACATAGTGAGATGAGTAAGGCAGCAGGGGAGCGGGGACGCTGGGGACTCTTGGGGAGGCAGCTCACTAGGCTCACCAGGCTCAAGACAAAGAGAATATGTTCAGGAAAACTCCCTGAAGGAGGCATAGTCCAAACCATGACCTGAAGCAGGGAGATGGGGAGGCACTGCAAGCAGAGGGAACAGCGTGTGCAAAGGCCCCAAGGTGAATGATAGAGCGAGTGTTTCCTGGGACTGGCAGGACGCTTCATGAATAAGTGCAAGATCCCTGAGTCAAAGAGGTATGCATTAGAATCCTGGGGTCACCATTAGT
The DNA here is from genome assembly GCF_014176215.1 of Rousettus aegyptiacus. Taxonomy (NCBI): domain Eukaryota; kingdom Metazoa; phylum Chordata; class Mammalia; order Chiroptera; family Pteropodidae; genus Rousettus; species Rousettus aegyptiacus. The sequence goes on along the minus strand of NW_023416307.1, from coordinate 121,039,389 downwards.
AGGAAATATGACTACAGGCAAGCTGCCTAATGTTTCAGTGCCTGAACTGTTTCACCTATAACATAGAGATAATAATATATACTTCACAGGGTGGATGTGAGGCTCAAATAAGATCATGTCTACAATTCTCACCACAGTGTAAATGCTCGATTATTGCAATTATATTGTTATAAGTTTGGACCCTACAATTAAGAGATGCACCAGGAGAAATGGATGGGGGCTGAATTGGTTCTTCCCCATAATTCTCTAAGGCACCACCCAATACGTGGCCATCCACCACATGTGATAGTGAGCTCTTGCATGCGGTGGGTCTGAACTGAGATATACTGTAAGTGCAAAATACACCCTGGAATTTGAAGATTTAGCCCCTTTTTCCCAATGTAAAATATCTCATTCATAATTTTTATGTTGACTACATGTTGAAATAATATTTTGGATCTATCAAGTTAGATAAAATATTTTATTGAAATTAATCTCATCTTTTTTTAACTTCTATTAATGTGGCTACTAGGATATTTACAAGTACATTTGTGGCTCAAATGTATTTATACGGAAAGTGCTGGGCTAGGCATATTATCCCACTGTAAATGTAAAGAAATGGAAATGCAAACCCGTTCAATGCCTACAGTGGGGACAAGGGACACAGCACCAACTCCTTGCTCATTGCTCATTCCACTCACGCTTCCCTCAGCACAAGCCTCTGACTGCTGGGAACTTACTCAGCATCAGTGATATGATGAAGGTGGCGCTTCCCACTCCAACTCTTGTTTTTCAATGTGTGTTTGTCCTCGGATGGGCTTATTTTCTCCCAGGTTCCCAGCTTCCTCTTTGCTTTATGAGCCCCATTTCTTGTTGACAAGTAGCACTGTTGATATATAGGGCAGAAGTGTAGAAACAGTGGCTAACTGTCCTGTGGGAAGTGAAGTGAGCCCTAAAATATCGGCTCTGAAGCCAGCCCCAGGGGTAGAGGATGAGTCCATCTGCCAGATTCAACCAGACCACGGATACTTGAGGGTCCTAAACAAATATGAAGGCACTCACTCTTCCAGGGCACAGGATCCAGGACTCCTTGACAGCTACTACAGTGTTACCACCATCTGTTTGGGGACATTTCCAGCTGAAAGTCTCAGATGCCTGGGACTCACCCCATCCCAGTTGTCTCATCACCCGTGGCACACAACTTTGGTGTCTGGCTCATACCTCCTTGGTCTACTCTGAGATAGTTGTATAATTCGATGGGATCTCTCCACATGAGGATGTTCTCTCTCCACCCACCATGCAGGGCAGGCTGGAAGTGCTGGAAAGTTAATGCCCTAGGAGTGACGCTCAATCAGCTTCATGAGCTCATTCTCAGGCATGGCCCACAGTGTCTCGGTGGGTCCCCAGGAGGGCTGAGGCAAGGAAGAAGGGTGTGCAAGAACAAGTGTGAGTATGCAGAGGACCAACTGCAACTCTTAGGACCTCAAAGCTTTGTAGAAGGCTGGGTCCAGGTTTCTGCCTTGCTACAGATGGCAGAGGCTACAGGTAGTGAAGAGGGGGAGGTGCTGAGGGGTATGGGAGGGCCCAGCAGACAGATGGATAACCAAGGCTTCAACTAGACTGTGGAACAAATGATGCTGAGAGACCAGCAGAGTCAAAGAGCAGCATCCTCACTTTCCAGGGAGGAAATATGATGAGTTGAAAGATTTGCCTACAATCACCAGCTAGTAAAAACGGCAGAGCAGAGACATTCCAGTCACAACCTGCAAATGTAGTTTTCTTTCCTCAGTTCCTAAGAGCCAATGCAGTAGTGTTAGAAACAGTGAGCAGACAGGAGAGAAACCTTCAATAAGCTGTTTTGTTTTTCAAAATTAATTCTGTGGATGTATGTTGTGACCACACAACATAACCACATGCTGTAATACTTTTAAAAATTATTTTCCAAAAGCACATGCACAGTGATATCCAGTGATTACAATTGTGAAGTCGTACTTTCCAGAAATGATGACTAAATTGGGTTGCGTTTCTTGACCTATTTTTTATCGAATTCGTTGAGTGACCACTATAAACATCCAAACTATCATTGAGGTAATTTTTCAACTAATTGTGCCTTTCCCAGATAGTACTTTTTGTTCAAAACAAAGTAATTTATAGATCTTCCTATAATATAAAAGATACTGTATGGACCCCTTTTAGGGAATGATTTTAGGGAGAAAACATCCTTGCCTGTCAACGACAGGCCATGTACCAGGCACTGAGGTTAATGAGTTGGCAAAACAGCCAGGTCCAAGCCTTCAGGAAGCTCATGGTCTAGTAGAGAAATCCAACACTAATGAAGCAGTTATAAGTGGAAAGAAATCCAGGGAGGTTATAGGAACATCTAAAAGGGTGTCCCAACCCAGTGCTTCCCAAATGTTAATATGCACAGGTATCACGTGTTAAAATACAAATTCCAAATGAGTAGGTCTGGGGTCCCAGAAGATGCGGATGCTGTAGGTCCATGGACCACACTCTGAGTAGCTGAACGGCTACTGACGATTTGAGATATAATTCTCTATTGACAGCTTCATACACAGTTTCCAAAAGAGTAGCATCTCAAACGTATTACCTGTGTTTGAAGCACAGGTGCTCTGAAAGGCTCTGAGATATGACTCAATTAAAGTCTCAAGTATTAGTGTTGCTGTTATTGAAGAGTACCTACAATGTGCTAGGAGAATAAACAGACATTTCTTCAGCCTGATGCAGTGAGCAGTTGAATAGGGATAGACAATGTCAATAAATAAATAAATGGAGCCACTTTAAAATGGAGCCAGAGCTGCCATCCCAGAGGAACTGCCTTGCATGTGTTATGCCTGAAACCTTGGAATGTTAAAACAGGGCAAAAACACCTTTAGACTGGGCCAAAATGTGCCCGAAATTACTATTTGCAAAGGTAACAAGAAAGCAGCTATTAGTACTATCAGACTGATGACTACCAGACTGAAAATTAAAACGTCATTTAGAATTAACATCAGTATGTAATATTATCTGCACCAATAGAAATGCCTTCCTTCTATTGGTATGTTTGTTCCCCTTCTCTTTCTTATTGTCTCCTAATTGGAACACTACTTGGGCTTTTGCTTGAATCAGTGCTTCCCGAATAGCTATTCTTATTGATCTCAGATAAATGCTTGCTTGCCTCTCACTTTGAAAGGCCTTTTATTTTTAGGTTAGCAACAAGTGAAAATCAAAGAATCATAATACAGTCAAATATATATATATATTTCTTTTTAGGCAAGCAACCCTTGGTTGACCTCACAGATTGCAAGGACCTTGTCAGCTTAAAATCCCTTATTTTTTTTATTTATTTTTTTTTACACCTACAGCACCTGGTCTTCCTAGGTGGTCTCCCATCTAAGTACTAACCAGGCCTGACCCTGCTTAGTTACTGAGATCAGACAGGATTGGGCTTGTTCAGGGTAGCATGGCTGTAGACAATACAGACAAACATAAACTTGCATCTGTGATAAATGTTATGAGTGTCTATTAGGAATCCGTGACCTAGTCAGGGAGGTTTGGGGGTGGGGGTGGGGAGTGCTCCAGGAGGAGAGAATGGCAGGGCAAAGGACTGGTTGAGGAGCCAGGGAACTTCAGTGAGCTTGGGCAGAGAGTGAAGGGTGAGGCTGGAGAGTGAGGCAGAGGCCGGACCATGCAGGACCTCCTGAAGAGTTCTGCTTTCATCCTAAGAGTGTAAGGGGCCGCTGAAGAGTCTTAAAGGGAAGGAAGAATATAATCAGATTTGCATTTTGAAAAGATCACTCTGGCTTCAGGGAGGAGAATAGACCGAAGAGGACGAAGTGTACACTCCCTTCCTTAGGAGTGTGGGATTGGGCCCGACAGAGACAGCATTTCAGTCTCTCTCTGGGTGACATACAATTTGAAAGCTAGAGATGGACACTTTCTGCCTCAAGGATGCTAAAAGCAGGGACAAATGGTCTGCTAAGAACAGAGTGTGAATCAGACATACAGGAACTAACTAGGAGTGACAGGGCTTGTAGGAGAGAGGGCAGAGGGTGTTGGCACGCGGGGGTAAGGCTCTGCTGTGTTTTGAACCCTAGTTCCGGCCCATCGTGAGGCTCATCTGCATTCCCACCTTGATTTCCTTGAAACACCTCTGTACCCTTATGAGGAGTTACTTGGTTGAGGTGGTTTCTGTCCTTTGCAACCCAGAGAGTCATAAGAGAATTCAGCAATGTACCTGAACTGAGGCTTTCAAAAGTGCCAGAGCACTTTTCAGTGCCCTAAGACTGGAGTCTCCAGATCCCCCATAATTTAAGCCAAAGCCATCATAAAGTTGCTTGATTCTGACAAATACACATAGATTCTTGAGTTTTCGCAGGGCCACACTAGGTCACTCCCACCCACTATGCTTAGGTGGAGATTTCTGGCCAACCAAGGAGTGAGAGGGTTTCAGGGTGGGGGTGGTCTCAAGGGACCACTTGACAGAAATGCCTAAATATGGCCCTAGCTGAAAACCAAAACTAGCTTTGAAGGCCAGCGCTGTCCAGCCAGCCCCATTCAAAGTCGTTTATAGTTCCCCCTCACACTGGAGGTGTGGGTTTGATTTACAAGGGACTGACAAGAATACAAATCTTTTCAAAAGGAGAACAACCTTGCAGAAAGCTACATGTTCCAAGGAACCACTTGCTATGGTGTTTCGCTCTTTTTGGTTATAGGCAAGCCGAGATTCAGGATTTTCTCTTAAAAAGAAAATGTCTAGGAGAAATGTCCAACTGGCCTCTCAAACGTCTGGCTGTGTGCGTATCGATTGGGAAATCCATTTCTTTGTTTCTAAAAGGCGGGCAGCTCTTATCCTGGCAGGATGTCTTGAGCATTAAGTATGGACGTTTGGGGCATATAAATGTTGCTAAATTCCATTTGTCTCAACAAAGAAAATTTGTTGTTTTAATGGTTATCCATGTATTTGAAGATGTATTAGGGAAAAAAGCATATCAAACCTGTAATTTTATGGCTGCTATTGCTCAGGATGTAGCTCAAATTAAAGAGTTGAACTGACTTACAGTTATTAAGTAAATAATGCAGTTGGTATATAAGTAAGGCAAAAGTTGTGGGATTTACAGAACACTGAGATGAAAGGTGGGTAAGCTTGTGACACAGGGTCTGGCACAGAGTAGGAGCTATCATTGTGACAACTATCATTTAGCAAGCGCCTATGCCATCTATAATCCTTACAAAAAGTAGAGTAAGAATTGTTGTTCTTGTCTAACAGTTGAAAAAAACCAAGGCTTAGAGAAATGAGAACACTTGACCAAATGCATACAACTAGAAAGTGCCAAAGTTGGGACTTGAACACGGGTCCATTCGCCTTCAGTTCCCAGATTCCCTAACGGTACCGTACTGCCCATAACAATAAATCACTCTTTCTCATCGCTAGAAAAAAATAAGTGTCCTTCATACAAATGCCTCATAAAGACCCCAGATTGAGGTATGGCCCATTTTATCCTAACACACACATGTACGCTGCACATCTATTTGCATCTAGGTTGCTAGGACAACCTAGAAGCAAACCAACACACTTCAAGACCAGCTCCTCTTTCCATGTTGTTGATCCACTGCCCTGTTCTCAGGAGGCCTGAAATGAGCAGCCTGGGGTGGCTTGACCTTGAGGCAGCATGTGATGGCCAGGTCTCTTCTCACAATGGGAATGGTAAAAGTTGAGGGCTGAGTGTGGACCAGGAAAGGGGGCCTTCAGGTCTGGTCTGGCCATGTTCATCTGGGGTCCTGGTGGGTTTCTGGAACCACGGTTGCAGAGTGTGACACTGTGCTCAGTGTCCTCTGGGCACTGGAATCTCCTCTTGGAACCTGCAGGACAGGACTGGGTGTTCCTGGGCCCCTGGCTAAACATCATCTGATGACAGCTGTCTACTTCCACACTGGTGTCCCAAAGGCTTCCTATACTCCACCAGAAAAACTCGTGGCTTTTTCCCTAACACACAGTCATTCTGAGGCATATGTTTCTAGCCACCTCTCTCCCAATTACCTGGGTTTTCACTATTCTCACTCTCTTAGTGGCCATTTTTCATAAAGAAGTGTGCACGTGTATGAAAATTATTATAATATCAGTCCATGTGAGTAATTAACTTCTATCTCAGCAAAACAATATAGTGTTACTGTCATGGACCAATGGGGTCCCTTAAGAATTGCCAAATGATAACTTCTACTGATGCCAAGGGTCTCATTACAGTACCGACTGATATCAACTGAGCACTAACTATGTCCCAAGCATTATTCTAAAAGCTTTTTGGGTATTAGCTCACTTAATTCTTATTGAGCCAGGTACTACTGTCCTCTCAATTTTGCAGATAAAGAAACTGAGTCACAGAAGGACTGAACAGCTGTATTATAAATGCATATCTATGTCCTGAATTCTTGGACTGAACTACAGTACAAGCTTGAGGGTGTATCCTGGATTCAAAAGGATGGCATGTGTGTCTGAGAGTAAGGACATGTGAGTTGCAGCTACACATAAACCATGTGACTTTGGGCAAATGACTGCTTCACTGAGACTTTTCTGGCATCTTTACAATGGGGACAAGACCTGCCTTGCTCATTCAAAAGGCTTCTGTGAAAGTCAGAAGAGATAGCTAGTGTGAAAATGCTTAGTTTTCGGCAAATGTATGCATGAAGGGACACAGGGATGAGTGGATAAATCTAATGCCACTTCTGCCTTTGGAAGCATTTAGGATTCACAGAAGAAAAGCAAACAGGACACACATTTTTTCTGGGGACTTCTGTAAATACTTGGGCAAAGTATTTGCAGCACAGCTCAGAGGGCTGCTAGGAATGCACCGTGTGATCTGAAATAGGGGACTTCTTGTCTCTGGGCTTTACCCTCCTCAATCCTAAAATGAGGGCATCTACAAGAAGGTCACTTCCCATTCTAATGTTTCATGACTTTTACATCATTTCTGGGCTAAAATATTTGTGGACTGGGAAAGAGCTTACATTAGGCATTCTTCTTGCTGTTGGGAGCAAATAGCAATGGTGTGTTTAAGATTAAACACACCCATGCAAGATTAAGAAGCTGTCATAACCAAAACAATGTTAAAGTGGCATTTTTGTCTGTAATACCAACATCCTAATTTGGGTGTTTGAGTCTGGATGTTCCTTGTCATTCTAAACTGCAGACTTCCCCTTCATCCTGCTTCCCCAGCCTCCAACATTCACGTTGCAGAATACATTTTCATGTCTAAGCTCCCTTTAACTTAAAACTAGTTCAGAAGGAAAACACTAGCCTTGAAGTCAGACAGACCTGAGATGAATCATGATTCTGCAACTTACTACCTGTGTGATACTAGGCAAGACTCTCTGAATTCCTGCTTCTTATCTGGAAAAGGCAGATAACAATAACTCTCTTGTAGGGCTGTCTCATAGGATTAAATAGGATAAATCAAGTAAAGTGTGTAAGCATATAGGAGGCATTCAATAAATGGCAGCTGTTATTACTGAGCTTAGGGATTATATTGGTCAGTGTAGGCTACCTGCAAGGGGCTGGGAATTTAGGGAAGCACGTGGAATATTAGATGAGCATTACTCTACGTGATATGAAGCCAAATTTTGTTCACCTTTGATTCTCTCACAGTGCTTAGCAGTATGTCAGGCTTATTAGAGAAGTTGACACAATTTAAAAAGAAGCCTTCCTTGATAATATATTTTCTAGCCAAAATGGTTCTCTCTCTCTCTTTTTGCACTTTAATCAGATGTTTATTATTCTCATTCTGTAGTTTATTATCGAAACAAGTACTTCAGAAGTTTCGTGGACATTTGTTTTGAGATAGTTTGTAAATGCCCTTTGACTTAAGGGAAAATCCCAAGCCATGTCTTGGAAGTAGAAGAAAGAGAAGAAACTGGCCTGCCAAAGACAAGACAATAAGATGTTTGAGTCTCTTAAAATACTTCCAGCTCTTCTTGAACTCTTCTTGCTGAACCCTTAAGTCACCTGCAGTAGGTGGGTGGTTCATGGCTATAAAATTGACACAGGGAGGCAGTATGGCTTATCCATAGACCCAAAACAAGTCAAGGGTAGACTAATGTTCCTTTTACCTTCTTTCCAAACACTGGCACTCTTCAAAGTCCTCCTTCTTGCCCAACATTCATAGAAATGTTGTGGGTCATAATATGTCATATATATCTATACATACACACACCCAAAAGAATTCCTAAGAGCTGCTGCTGATTGCTCCCTTCCCAGTGGAGAAAAGAAAGCTCAGGAAAAATCCTTTGCACAGGAAGGAATCACCTGTCACCATGCTCCCCATTAGGGTCACAGATGCGTTCTGGTCCTGGCTCTGTCACCTTGTCATTGGGTGACCTTGGGCAACATAGCATTCTTCTCTGGGCATCCCTTTATTCCTTGTGAAGTCATCCTACAAGCATGTGGTACAGCCTGAGAGAAGGGCTGGGAATGTGCAGATGACTAAGCCATGGACCTCATTTCCAAGCACAGGACTAAGTCAAGCAAGGGGAGACTGTGGAGACCTGGCATACACATGCTGCAACCAAACAGGCCAGCTGCCTCTCAGCTCTGGCCAAGTTTGCCAAGTGAGAACATAGGCCCAGCACTGGCAAATCTGTTGCTTTTTTTCAACAGAAGCAGGGAATACAAAATTTTCTGTGAAATCTGGGCAGGCCATCCAAACCAAATTCATTTGCTTTCTGGCTAATGCTCATGGCCTACTCATCTGCAACTCCTAATGTATGTTAATGATAAGACTTTATGAAACTCTAAGATTGTACAATCCTCTTTGACCTGAGGATCTGATTTTTAAAAATATATAATCAGGCTTTTTTAAAAAACATGCGCTGTTTTACTCTAATAAGAAAAATATTGCTATGGAAAATAGAAAAAAATATTTAAAAAATTAAAGTGTTCTTAATTATTCCTAATTCCATCTCCAAAGTTAACATTTTGATGCATCTTTTGGCATATTTCCTTCCAGTCTTTTCTCTATGTATAAATTACATAAATAACATCATATATGTGTGTACATGTTCATGTATATGTATATATGTATGTGTAACATTATACACATGATGTATTAAATCTCTTCTAAAATTAGGATGGCACCATTTTCAGTTTGGTTTTGCATCCTCTACTTTTCACTTAATATGACATTGTAAGCTTTTTTCCATGTCATTATATATTCTTCAAAAACTTAACTTTTAATAGCTACATAAATATTCTATCATACAGATTTATCACCTATTACCAACCTTTAACTTATTGTTGAATATTTGAGGGTGTTTCTAATTTTTTAATGTTTAAATAGAATTGCAATACTGTGTAGATAACTGATTATTTCTTTAGGATAAATTTCTACAGGTAGAATTCCAGAGTCAAAAGGCATAAATATTTTTAAGGCCGCTGAGATATATAACTACTTTTTCTTCATAAAAGCCATATTATTTTATGCTTTCACTGCATTCTTAGCAACACTGAAAAATGTCACTTTCAAAAACTGAATATTAATTTGATAAAGTTAAACAAATGATATATATGGTTCTCTTAATTTTAATTTATTTATTGATGAAGTTGAATATTTCCCTCTCAAATGTTTTCTGGCCATTAACATCTCTTTTCTGATTTGTCTTAAACAATACTTCTCTAAAAAACCATTTTCTATATTACATGCAGTAAAGCATTATATTTTTTATAATAGAAAAAACAAGATGAAATCTAAATGTCCAACAATGGGGAAATATTAAACAAATTAAGGCACAATCAATTGCTGGAATTGTCATTACAATTTGAGGATACAGAACAACATGGAAAAACACTTATAACATTTATAACATATGTTAAAAGAATAGATATAAAACTCAATGTATACTATGTTTACATTTCTATAACTATACAGAAATACCACCACAGTGGGAGTTTCATTGGAGGGTTGGGATTTCTGAAGACATTTTTTTCCTTCTATTTTTCAAATGTTTTATAATTCTGTTACCATGACCTTTGTAGTAAAAAATATATATACTTTGATACATTTTTAGTTGACTTTCCAAATGGGCAATCCCCTTTCTTAGTATCTCTCTGTATTCTTTTTAAAACATCTGTGTTTTTGTCACAGGAGATTGAAAACTTTTGATTACTTAAAACAATTCTATTGGCACCTTAATCAGCAGGGCAAAGGAAAATCTTTCACCAGTAGCAAGCAAGGCTCACAGCAATTGCCCTGAGGTCGGGTTATTCCAGGCCTTTGGATTCCCTCTAGCCCCACCCAATCATGAGGTTTAGAAAGAAGGCAGATCTAGAATTGCATAACCCTGAGTAGTAATAGAAGGAACACTTCCATTCACAATTGCATAATCCTGAGGGGACTTCAGTCAATTGGGGAGGGAGGAGATGGGGCAGCTCCTGTGAGAATAAGCAGGAAGCCTTCCAAACCCGCGGGATCAGGAATCACCCAACATTGGACCTACATGGGCCCATTTTGCAAATGACAAAATCGAGGCCTAGAGACAGAGATTTTCAGTAACTTGGACAAGCAGGCTAGGCCTGTGTGATGCCCATAAAACCCTTACAAACAATGATATCAGTATTACTACTACTTCAGTAGAGCATCAGACGCCTTTCAAAGCCTATCCTTGTTTGACTATTGTACTTGATCCTCACAATGGCTCAGAGAGGATGACAGTGCTAGAATTTACCATTCCAGTTGACTCAGTAAGGGGGAAAGGAACAGATATATTAAGCACCTCCTATGCACCTGAATTTTTGTGTTGTTCTGGTTCTTTTATTTATTAATTTGAATATATGATACATATAATTATGTGCAGCATTAGAAAAAAAATACTAAAGAAAGTAGAGTGAAAACCAAGTCCTGTCTCCCAGCCACTCAGATCTGATTCTTCAGAAGCATCTCTGTGTCCTGTGTATCCCTCCAGGGTCAGGCTACACACATGCAAGCATATGTGTCTGTGTAAGAGCTTTGCTCCCCATTCCCTCCCTCCCTGTCTTCCTTCTTCCTTCCTTTGCTCCCTCCTTCCTCTTTTTCTTTCTCTTTCCCTCCATTTCCCCCCCTCCTTCCCTTCCTTTCTTTCTTTTAAACAGATGATCCTTGAAAACCATTCTACATCAGTTCATATGGGTTGGCTTCATTCTTTTTCACATTTGTATAATAACTTATGTAAGGATATACAGTTGTTTATTTAACCAAAATCCTATAGATTTTTTGGTAAATATTTATGGTTATTTCCAAGCTTTTGCCACTTCAGACTCTCCTCATATGATCATAGCTTCATATGTGTGCCACTTTGTCTGCAGGATAGACTTTTCGAAGTGGAATTGCTTGGTCAAAGGTTTATCCATTTAAAATTCTGTAAGATCCAAAGTACTCTCCATAGAGGCTGTGCTCTTTATGTGGCATTGGCAGCTTGTGAGGGTGTTTGTTTCTGCACAACCTTAATAACAGGATGTCTTGTCTAACTTTTAAATCGTATAAACTGATGGGCTATAGGGAAACACAAATCAAAACCACAATGAGATACCACTTCGCACCCATTAGATGGGCTGAAGTTAAAAAAAGGCAAATGATCACGAGTGTTAGTGAGGATGTGAAGAAATTGGGACCCTTACGAATGCTTGATGAGACAGTAAAATGGTGCAGTCTCTTTAGAAAAAGGTAAATGAAGTTATCATATGACACAGAAATTCCACTCCTAAGTATATATACATGCCCGAGAGAAATAAAAACATACATTCACACAAAAACTTGTTTATAGCAGCCTTATTCATAATAGCCGAAAAGTGAAAACAACCCAAAAGTCCATCCACTGATGAATGGATAAAGAAAATGCGGTCTACTCATACAATGGAATATTATTCAGCCACAGACAGGACTGTCACATGGAAACTGCAAGGAAGATCTTGGCAGAACACCCACACTGTCCATTCGAGGCACCTAATTAGAAAATAAAGGGCCTGGGATTTGAAACCAGGTTTGTCTCCAAAGCCCATGGCTTCCTGCCCCTCTTCCAGAGTGATGCGCTCATAGACTGGACTGAGGAATATAGACCACAGGTGTGAGGATGAAAAGGTGAAACAAGAAGAAAAGGAGGATGGCACCCAGCAGCCAGAGGTGAGAAAGGGGCATGAACCTGGACTCCAAGGGAGACAGAAGAGGAACGAAGTGTGCTTGAGGTGAAGGGCCAGGTGCTGAAGGACGATGACAGGGTCAGGGGAGCAGCGCTCGCTCTCCCTCCATGGCCTGGATCTAAACACAACCCAACCACCTCTTCTCTGCTGCTGAAAGCTCTGGTTTGGGGGTGGACAAACCCAGATAACAGAATGCAGAGAACAGAGATGACTGCAGGATGCAGATTTGTTTGAAAGAAACCCCATGGAGGGAAGTCTTTTGGATAAAATTCCTCAAAGGGAGGCTGGATTGTGGCAGGAACACACTGACTCCTGTCTTTATCTGTGCCAACCCAGAAGCTGCTGTGCTTAAAGAGAAGCCACAAACAGCCAGTAAATCCCAGGTGACTGACCTGCTCCACTTAGTCACACAGCAGGAAGGGTCTGTTCTGTGAGCAACTTAGCAAGCAAAGCGCATTGATTCAATCAAACATTCATTCATTCTGCACTTACTGATGTCTGTGATGCACCTGGCTGACATTACATTGGGCATCTGGGGTGCGGGGAAGGTACTGGGGTTTGAAAATGAATCAGACAAGGTCTCTGCTCAACAAGCTTACCATCGAATAAGGCGAATAAGGCGAACAGACACAGGAATCACAATACAGGGTGAGAAGTGTCATGCTGAGAGTTACAAGTGGGAGCATAGAGCCCAGAGGAGGGGATGACTCCCTCGCCCTGGAGGATTTGGGATAACTCATAAATGAGGTGATGTTTGAGTTAGGTTTTGAGGGATGAGTAGGAGATCACCATAATAAAATGAGTGCCATTTCAAAGTTAGTTAGCTGATGAGCAGTAGAACTGGGATTGTACTTGAATCCAAGTTATGATCTGGACACTACATAATAACAGTGTCTATCTTGAGACTTTCGACCCATTAATTCCCCTAATTACAATTTTAATTTTTAAAAATAGGGTAGAAATCATTTTTGGAGTCAGTCCTGTTTGAATCGTGCTTTCACCACACATTACCAATATGACCTTGGGCCCAGCTGAGAGTAAACACTCAATGTTCATTAATTTCTTTCCCACCTTTCCTACTTGGCCACAGGCTTATTAGTCTGGCCAGTCCCTGAGCCAAGCGGAGAAACTGGGTACCTTCAGGCTTACCAGTAGGTGGCACCCGGAACTGTAGTCAGAGGCCAGGAATTCATTGTGTGTGTTGGAGGGGTGAGACTTGTGGGTGCCTGTGTGCCTCTCAAAACCTCAGACCCCACCCCACCCCACTATGCTAATCTAGAAGATTGGTTCTCAGTAGTGCTGTGTATGTGTGGGTACCACCTTCTCTGGGGCATCTGGAAATGGCTGGAGTGTTTTGAGTTATAATGATTTGGATGACACTACTGGCATTTAGTGGGCAGTGGCTGGTGAAATTCCTCATAATAGAGCATTGTCTTTGGCTTGCCCACTTTCCAAATGTTCCCTAGACTATATGTCGGTGGAAAAACCTGTTTGTAATGACCTAAATCCAGACCTCTAATTCTACTTACAGGTAAACACAAAATTCACTGCAGTTTTAATCTGCTCTGAACTGTCCAAGATTGCTCTGATCTTGTCAACTTAGGGAAGGTGACTCAGACATACCGTGGCGGTACTGCAGGTTCGGCTCCAGATCACAGCAATAAAGTGAGTTGTAATCTTTTTGCTGGTGGAGGGTCCTGCCTTCAGTTTGTAAAAAATGCAACATCCGTGGAGTGCAACAAAGCGAAGTGCAGTAAAACGAGGTATGTCTGTACATTGTTTTGTTTGGAGCTGTACCAGCGCTGAATTACTTGCTAGGGTTTGAGTTGCCAATTCGACACATCTGCATCCAACTGCATTTGTAGCTCTATATTTATCTGATTCTATATGTGGCTGCAGGCATCTGTCAACTTCAGAAAATCTTTGAGTGTGGGCATGCCCACACATTTATGTAGTGAAATATGAATTATTATTTTATTATAAGTGGTTTTCCTTTTATTTCTCCTTAACTATATAATGAATGCATTATTATGATTATTATTTTTAGTATTTTCAGGTAGATTAGATCTATGTATGAACTGCATTTCAGGATGGTACAGAGGGTGTCTGTCACCAACTCTTTGTTATAAAAGGGAGCATTGAGTCCGAAGAATTCTGACCCTCTGACCTGGTCCATATAACTGGAAATCTATCCATTTCCTTTGGGATGACAGACAGAGTAGCCTAAAGACAGGAGCCAGGGTTTGGGAGCCAGAAAGACTTAAATCTGAACCCCAGCTCTGTTGCTTACTAGATATATGACCTAGGGAAATTTGTATTATCTTGCTCTTCCTTGACTGAAAAATGGGGATAAAATATCTACTTCAAAGGGCTTTAGTGAGGGTTATATGAGGTTGGCTATAAAAGGCACGAATTAAGTACACGGTAATAATAGAAGCTTCTATTATCATTATTATTTCTCCAAGGAATCCTCCCTAGCTAGGACCCTGAGATGTGACCAGGCCTTAACATACCTATCCCAACTCCCACCTCTGGTCTGGCTCACCATCCTGGATCTCCAGACGCTGATGGGGCAAGGGGTCCTGATCCACATGAAGCATGAAACTAAGGCTCCCCCACTGAGACCCTGTTGGACCAGCCTGAATTAGGCCTCATCTTCTAGTGAATGTTACCCTGGGTGGTGGGGGCAGTCCAGTGCATGACAGTACCCACAGTCTCCATCTTGGCTTCGAGCTCACCTTACCTACTTTTCCCACTGCTGCTGGGGTCCTGACATGCTTGGGCTGAGTCCCTAAGCTGTGGGGTCCAGCCAGGAGCCACCTCCAAGGCTCCAGCTCTGGCCTCTGAGTCCTCCAGAATTAGCCAGGCCCCTTTGCACTAAGGCCCGCTTTTGGCCTTTGGAGATGTCTTTTTCCAAGGTTAAGTATCCACAGAGTCCTCACCTAGCTCTCAACAAGCCACTAATTTTACAGCTCATGGTATATGAACTCTGGAGTGAGCACTGGGAGCTGGCCTTTCTTATCATCATTCCTTTGTGGTTCTCTCTGCCCTTTTGCAACAGGATCCCAGTTTTCACCTCCTGCTTCCTGGGCCTCTTCACTCAGGAACCCCAGAAAGGTCTTGAATCATGCATGTGGCAATCAGAGAGAACTGACTTTTTCCTCCAAGGCAATGGGAACTAGCAGAGTTGCCAGAGCTGAGATGGCCACTCCCAGCCTAACTCTTCATTACTCCTCTCTTGGGCTGAGTCATTAGAAATCCCTAGAAGATGATGCATAAAATCTGGTCTTGATCAAGTGCTATCTGAGAGTACTGAGATGACACACAATGATGTTTGCCCTGAAGAAGTTCAGTCTAGCTAGGAGGAAATAGTCATGCAATAGATAACTATGGTTCAGTCAGTGTGGGGTTCAATGTGGTATGTACTGAGCATCAGGTTTACACTAGGGAACATGGGACTTCTCATGTGGGAATGGCCAATTTATTCTGCCTTGGCAAGACAGGAAGCCTTTGGAGAAAACTGAAATTGGAATGAGGTATTAAAGATCAAGCAGGAGTCTTCCAAGGCCTGGGCTTAACTCTCGAGTCTCACTCCTACTTCTGAGCCCACAATTCTAGCATGTGCTGATCTTGAGGGAAGAGGAGATAGAGGAGGAACTGCGGATGAAACACAACTCTTTAAATCCAGAAGAATCCATGTTTAGAATGGATTCTGGTTCAGAGACATTGGCTTCCCCATACTATTCCCAAAACACAAAAGTCAGTATTTCCCAGAGTTCCACAGAACATGATTCCTTAGAAAAGTCCTGTATGTTATATGAAAAAGGAGGCTCCAAGATCACATAAATTTCAGAAACACTGGGTTAAGCAAAGTCAAGCAGATTTTACCGCAGAACTTCACAGAACCTTAAAGGTAAAATAATAATAAATTAATTTATCTATTTAAAATAAATTTTTATAACTAATAATTTAATATTAAAAATATAATAATAATTTAACAGGTACCCTTTATATTGTGTTTCCTAATGCGGAAGACATGTGCTATCTCATGAACCCTCATAACTTTATGTCATCAGTACTGACATTATTCCCATTTTGTAGACTGAATAAACCAAGGAAGTGAAGTTTATTGCCCAAGGTCAAACAGTAAACAACGGAGCTGAGATGCAAAGCCAGGGTCTGCCTCACCCAGTCCCTACACTTTGCTGGGTATTGTAAATATGACATATAGCATTTCCAAACTTATTCAGCCAAGGAACTTCCTTCCATCTAGGATTCCAGGGTGTGACTTTGAACAGTACTCTAGTTCATTCCTCATGGATTCGCCAAAAGCAACAAAAGACTTTTGGGCCTCTGCTTCTCTTTCTTCCTCCCCATTTTCAGCTGGGCCTGGAGGTCCTGAGTCCTGTGGAATTAGGAGGGGTTCCCAAGAGAGGCCAAGATTCAAGCCAGCAGCTCCTAAACTGTCCAGATCTAAACAAATGATCTCATTGGCTGTATATGACCCACAGAAGGTTCCAAATTTTATTCTCAACCAGTTCTAAGTTGCTGCTTCAAATTTAACTGTGGCTTGAGACTCCAGCAGGCTAGATAGATTATAAACTCAGAATCCTTAAGCTATTGCCTGCTTAGCAGGAGGAAGTATGGGCCATCTGAGGGCTGATATTGTGGGACTATCACTGGCTGGACCCAGGACTCGTCTTTCTCAATCGGGCCCTCTTTCTCACGCCAGACCCTCTTGCCACTTCCTCACTGCCTGCAAAGTGGTCTTTCAATAAGCAACTTTCAACTTGCCGCTCTCCTTCTTAGAACTCTTCAATGGCTCCTGAGTACCCTCGACAGAAATCCAAACTGCTTGATTTTATTTTCATGGTCCTTGGAATTGGGGGATACTTTGTAGTCATATCCCCTTTCCAAGAGAACACGCAGAAAAACAATGAGGGCTGTCAAGTAAGTAACACACACAAGGTCTGGGTGCCCTGTCCTTGATGATAAACCATCTCACAGAGGGAGTCAGGTACCACCTGCCAAATCTCTTGCCCAAATATCTTCTATTTGGAGACTATTTATAACAAGGAACATATAAAAACTTTCCCCTTATCAAATAAGTAGGAGAGTTAGGTTTAGATGTCCCACTTTATCCTGCTTCAGAGGCCCCGGGAAGGTAATAAAAAGGGTTCATACATCTCCCCTTCTAAAGCCATCTCAGAGTTGGGTCAATCCCCTTTCAGTCCTCCTCTAAAACCAATGCCACATGCCTATTCAGGGGCCCAGGACTGCTCCAGGAGCAAAAACCCAGCTTTGCCAGAGGGCTGGAAGTAGAGTGGGCAGTCTGAATGCTTTTTAGCACTATGGGTACCTTAATCTTTATTGTGCACACATGTCTCCTTGTTAAAATGCAGACTCTGATTCTGCAGGTCTGGGTGAGGCCTGAAATTCTGTATTCTCAGTAAGCTCCCAAGTAATGTCTGTGATGTCATACCCCATGAGGAGTGAAGTTCCAGATAATAAATGGGCAATCAAAACCCTTTCACACACCTTGGTCTTCTGGTGACCTTGAAACTTTCATTCAGTGCAATTAAAAGACTCCAGGTTAGACCAAGACAGGGAGACTGTTTATCTTAAGTGTTTCCAAATCCCACTACCCGCTGCCCTTAAGCTTTATTTTATGCTCTGACAAAACCTAACTCCTTACAGTTTCTTGCACACACCATGCTATTTTGGATACCATTTTGCTCTACTCAGGTTGTACCTTCTGCCTGGAAAGACCATCTCACATTATTTTGCTAAATTAAGTCCTACTCGTCTTTTAAAACTCTGCTGACACACCCTCAGGCTGAGATAATTGCCCCTCCCTTCTGTCCTGGATGCTGCACACACATTACCCTGGTGAACATTAACACACACCTTAACGTATGGAGACTGCCTTCCCCATCCGGCTGTAAGTTCAAAAGATCGTGTCTTGTCCCCCTCCTCTTCCCAGTGCCTGGCACACAACCTGGCACATAGTAGGTATATGATAAATGTTTGACAAACTGATCCAAAGCTGGCATCCCCAGGACCCCGCTTCCTTTTTTTAAACAGCTTTATTGAGATACAATTTACGAACCATAAAATTCACTCATTTTCTTATGTATATTTTAACACACACACATGTGTGCGTACGCACACATGCACACACACACCCCAGAATAAAACTCTCTTGTTTTAAGTGTGTATTTCAATGGGAACTTAGGGTTTGAGAGGGCAGAGGAGCAGGAGGATATGTCGACAGCAAAGATATGATGACAGGGAAGCATGAGACATATTTGGGGAAGGGCAAGTTGTCCAGAATGGGTGGGGCAAGTGGGGAGTCTGGGGTGAGTGAGGGGGACGTATGTGAAAGGCATTGAGGACCAGTGTGCGAAGAGCCTATGAACAAAACTCTGGATGAGTCTAGATTTGATGTGGTAAGCCTTCGAAAGAGAACAATCTGCCCGAAGCCAGCAGTGGTTATCTGCAGAGGTCAGGAGCTTGGTTTCTAGAGCCAGTTCTGCCATCACGGTAGGTATAACCCTGGCGACTCAATTTGCCTCTGTCAGCCCCGCATTCCTCCTCTGAAGGAGACACCTGCCCTCACAGTCTCAAAGTTTCTTGCAGCTCTAACTTCCCCTAAACAAATGAAGTAGAGTGCACCAGGCTCGGAGTCAGACCTGATTTTGAAATCTGGTTCCTCTACATTTTAGTGTGTGACCCCAGGTTCCTTGTCTTTAAGACAGGAAGACAATCCCGATCTCCCAAGGCTCTTTAGAGGGCCAAGTGAGATAACAGAGAGCACTCAGCCCAATGTCTGAACACAGTAGATGCTCAGTACATGCCCTTATTATCTTGTGTTAGGTGACATCGATAAGGTGTGTGAGGGCAATGTTGTAAACCAATAAGCCAAGCAGATGAGATCTACTCCCAACTGCAGTGCTTTCAAAGTAAAATTTAGTGCATGGCTTGACACGCAGCTCTGTGTCTGGGATGAAAGGGAGTAAAATGCATTCATTAAAAAGTTCTTGGTTTCCCTTAGTGACCAAAGACGCAGAGAAAGTCCTCGGTGTTCCGAACGGGAATGGTGTGCATATCATGACAGCACTCGGTGCTGATGGGGCAACCTGGCCCCATGTCAGCTCCAAACCTGGGGTGTCCAAATCTCTGTAACTCACTCAAGCTTTCCATTTCAATCTGTACAGCCAAAGGTTCACTTGAGTTTTCTTCCCTACTCACTTGTGTGCTTTTTTTACTTCTAACCAAGAGAAAATAAAATCTCTGGGTATATCAGTCAGCTCTCAACATCAAAAACTCAAAGCTTACTTTTGTGATTTATTCCTGCCCTCTAGCCTGAAATACAGTAAAAAGGACATCTAGCCCCAGAAACATCCATTTTATATATTTGTAGAAGGAGGGAATGAATGAACAAATGTAACCTAAGGTACCAACTGAAGAATCAGAAGGTTTACATGATGGTTAGCAATTTCCAAAAATGTTTCAGGCAATTAGCATCACATCTTAAGGGGCTTCATAGAACAGGGGAAAGCTAACAGAGAATATCTCAGTTCAAACTCCAGTTGGCTAAACTAGCTGTGTGACCTTGGGTCAGTCACTTAGCCCTCTCTGAGCCTCCCTTAGCACTATGCTTCCCCATCTGAGAACATCACAGCCTGCTATGTTGTTAGTTGTCCAGCATCTGCCTTCTCCACTACCCCATTAGAGCATAGCTGTGCTTGTCTGTCCCCTGTAGCATCCCCAGTGCTCAGCAGGGATGTGAGCCCCATAAACAGACTCCAACTGCGGCTTTCCCTTTCTGTGTCTTTGCTGCTGTCCTGGGCACTGTCTGTTTGGTTTTAGCAAGGATTCTGTTCAGCCCCAAGAACTTAAGTGAGATTTTTTTCTTCTGCCAGGTCAAAAGGCCAATGTCAGCCTGTTACCAGAATGAACTGCGAGGCTGCTCCTGTTTCCAACTAGATTCAAAGAACTCCATAAAAGGAAGTAGAGTCACATGAATGGGTTTGACTGAGTAGAGAAGCTATAATTCGTGGAATCCCACAAAAACTGCAGTGATTTCTACTAAGATCCAGACATCAGGATGTGCAACACAATCTATGTCTGTAGCTCTGTGTGGCAGAGGAAAGCAGGTGTGGAGGAGGAAATAGCTTATCTTAGTGAGCAAAAGGAGTTTTAGAAAAAAGAAAGAAACACCAAAAATTTTCATCTCTCAAGAAGTTTACAGTCATGGTAGAGACAGGTAAAGGAGGTATTTATCTCACATTATGATGAGTGCATGGTGTCACCTACGTCAGTCCAGGAATCAGGGTATAAATGAAAGGAGGGAATGATGTCTGTCGACACATCCCCTTCTTCTCCACTGCCCTCCACTCTTACATCTACTTTCCTTTTCTTTACACAGAACACTGTTTACGCCCCCTACCCAATGTACCCACCTTATTAGTTACCCTCCTTGATCACACTCTGTGATCTTCTTAAATTAAAACATAGTTGGCCTACAATATTAGATTAGTTGCAAGTGTACAACACCATGATTCAATATTTATATATCTATCTTATGATATGATTGCAACAATAATGCTAGTAACCATCTGTCACTGTGCAAAGTTATTAGGATATTATTGACTATATTCCCTTTTCTATACACTATGTCCCCATAACTTATATATTCATAATTGGAAATTCGTACCTCTTATTCTCAATCTTCTTTTTCACCCATCTCCCCATCCCTTCTCTTCTGGCAATCACCAGGTTGTTCTCTGCATTTATAAGACTGTCTCTGTTTTGCATTTTTTTTTTTTTGGTTTGTTTGTTTTTTAGATTCCACATATAAGTGAGATCATGTGGTATTTGTCTTTCTCTGACTGACTTATTTCACTTAGCATAACACCCTCTAGGTCCAACCATGTTGTCGCAAATGATAAGATTTCATTATTTTTTTTTTTATTGCTGAGTAATATTGCATTGTGTGTGTATATGTATGTATGTGTGTATACACACACACATATACCACATCAACTTTATCTATTTGTCTATTGATAGACACCATGGTTGCTTTAATATCTTGGCTATTACTAGTAATACTGGAATGAACATAAGTGTGGATGTAGCTTTTCAAATTAGTGTTTAATTTGGATAAATACCGAGAAGCAGAAATACTGGGTCATATGGTAGTTCTATTTTTAATTTCTTGAGGAAACTCCATACTATTTTCCATAGTGGCTACACTAATTTACAACCCTACCAGCAGTGTATGAGGGTTCCCTTATCTCTATCTACATCCTCACCAACACTTGTTATTTGTTGACTTTTGATAATAGCCACCCTGACAGGTGTGAAGTGGTATTTCATTGTGATTTTAATTTGCACTTCCGTAATGACTATAATGTTGAGCATCTTTTCATATACCTGAGGTGAAAAGAAAGGTGCGTATAAATGTATGTGAACATGTATAATTATGGCCATTGATATGGCCATAATAATAGCTGACATTTACTGAATGCTACTAGGAGCCAAACAGCGGGCTAAGCACTGCAGATGTATTAGTGCTTTTGTAGTCCTCACAAGCCTATCCCCAATGTTCAGATGAGGAATCTGAGACACAGAGAAATTAAGAACTTGCTCCTGGTCACATAGCTACTAAGTGGTAGAGCTAGGATTCGAACTCGATGTGGCTCCAGAGCCCATGCTTTTGACCACTACACTCCGCCATCTTACACTGTCAGTGTCCCATACATTCTCTTTTCACTTAATGATACGTCATTTATCACAGACGTCTTGGCAGTTGGTGCAATCCAGGCTTCATTCCACTTAATGGCTGCAGAAGATGTCACTGGATTTTGAGCAGTGAAATGACATGATCAGATTCAACCCTGGGAAACAGCCCCTTGGGGACAGTGAGGGCTACCTGGGGGCAGGAAGTTATGTTAGAAACCCTGGGGAGGGAGGACAAGGCCTAAGCTCAGACTGGGATAGGGAGGATGCAGAGGTGGCTGGGCACCGGGAGCATGACAGGCAGTGGGATGTACCAACTGCCACCTCCAAGGGAAGAAGGAAATGAGGGAGAGGGTGTCTCCAGACTCCCTTCCTTACAAGGCATCATACACAGTATCTTTCCTTTTAGGCTCCTACCTCAGCCCTGCATGTTTTAATTCTAAGCACGCTCGAGCTAGCACTTCTAATTGAAAGTGAGTGATCATCAGTTTCAGTTCTGCTGAGATGTGCAGATGTGGTACCTCAGGAATTCTTAATTCTTTGAATAATTTTTGCTAAAGGGGGTCACGTCTATCAAACCCAAAGTGCAAAAAGCAAAACAAAAATACCCACAAGTTATCCAACAACACTGCTCTAACATTGTTCTCCAGTAATGCCCCATCCAACCTCACCACACTCAATCACATGTCAGTCCTAACGCCTCTACTCCAAAACAGTCTCAGTCTGTCCATTTCTCTCCATTGCTACCACGCCCTGGTCCAAGTAACCATTCTCTCTCATCTGGGCAATAGAAATAGGGCCTCCCCAATTCCACTCTGGCATAAGTTAATCAATAGCCCTAGCCTCAGTCTTCTTATCTAAAAATGGGCATACTAATACTTATTTTACAGGGTTGTCAAGAAGACCGGGTGATATAATGAATGGAAAACCCTGGCCAGGCAGTCCTTTCACAATAGATGACAATTCCTTTCCTTGGTTAGCTGGATGGAAAGGCTCAGAAAGGTCAGGGACTTTCTTTCATACTCTGCTGGTACACATAATGATCTGTCATCAGAGACCTCTGGATCTCTCTGTCTCTCCTGAGCTCACCTCCCTACCCTCGATGGCTTCTTGCCCTGTTTCCTTCTTCATGATTCTTTCCATGTAATGTGAGTTTTACTAGCTTCATACTCCAGCCTCTCTCCCCATCCTCATTGGCTCCTCCCCTGGGTTTATATATGGTGCCACATTATTTATGAGTGAGTTTGAGAGAAGAAATAGGCAAGCAAACCTCAGGCCTTTTTCTGCTTCTTTTAGGAGCCAGTTTGCCAGTGGGAAGCATGTGTCTGACTCTGCTCTCCACCAGAATGAAGGGGCTGCCTCTCTGCAGGACCCAGCACGGCCTGCACAGGGACAGGCAGGGAACCCCATCCAATTCTGGCTTTCGGTATTAGCCAGTATGCATTCTCCGATGCCACTCTGATCACTAATAACAGTGACATTTTGTTCTCCAGCTGCCTTGCTCTTTGTCTTAATTCTCAGTTGGTTGAGAACTCAGGCCAGGCGAAAGAGTGCTATTTATCGACCCCTCCCACCCCCAACAGGACTGAGCAGCAGGAGAAGACCCTGTTCTGTATTCCTGACTCATTAATAGAACTTCTCAGGGTCTCGGTCAGCCCCAGTGAGAATCGATCAATAAACGACTGACAAATATTTATTGAGCTCGTGATACAATCATGAAAAGAGCTCATCTTTGCTCAGTGTTTCTTACTATTTTCACAATGCCTAATAGTATGTTCAGGTGTGTGAATGCTACAAAGTGCTAGGGACATTCACCATCTTAATAGTCTTCACCACCATTTGCACAATCTGGGCATGTCCTTGTCTTTAAGGATCTAGCCGTGATCTTACTTCCTTTATCCAATTAATTTTTACTGCACACCTACTAGGTGCAAGGTACTAATTGATGAGGCACTGCAGGTATAGCAGTGAACCAGGTAGATGACACCCCTACACTCTTGGAGCTGGCAATCTGATGGGGGCTGTGAAGAAAGTCAATGGAGAGTGATTGCACTGGGGTGGGGGTCAAAATGGGGTGGTCAGGGAAGGCATCTCCAAGGAGGGAATATCTGAGTCCTCAGTGATGAGAAGGTGTTGGTTATTGCAAGATCTGAGGGAAGAGGCTCTCAATAATGCTGTTAGATGAGTATGATTAAGATTATGATTATGATTATTGCCCCTTTACAAATGAGAAAACCGAGGCCAGGGAGATTAAAATGCTTCCTCTGAGAACAAAGTGGTGACTATTGATGGCAACAGGATGTGAGTTCAGTTCTAGATTCTGAAAACCACCTAGTGCCACTAAACACACTTGCCTCTAGGTTCTCTTACTTTTTAAAAGAATCTTTGGAGAGCTTTGGTAAAGTGGCATGTAGCATGCCCTCAAGGATCTTCCAGTCTAACTTGAAAGAATACATCTTTACACAGAAAACTCGAATTGCACGAGGCAGGTCAGAAACTGATACAGAATTAATACAACTCTAAATTTTAAAAACCCAATGGGTTTTGTTTTGGAACATGACAAAATGACTCCCAATTTCTTGCGGGAAGAGAAATCCATATATCTTTGTTTATTAGTGGGTTTATTTAATAAACGCTTATGAACTAGCTACCAGTTTCTACTGAAAATGCTTTCCAAATATCAATTCTTTGGCACTTCATGACTCAATGTTATAATACTCATGACAATCCTGTCAGTTAATGCAATCACTAACCCCACTGGAGAGCTTAAGGAATCAAGGCAAAGGTAGGTGCATTGCTTGCCAGGGACACACTCTGGAGAGTGGTAGAGCCAGACTGAAACCTACATCATCTGGCCCTGGAAACTTTGCTCACAACTGTAAACTGAATTTATGGGTATCATTTATATAATTGAGTTTATATCTACAATTACATTTTGTCTCTTTCTGACTCATATGACCATGTTTTCAGAAGATTGCGCCAGTATGATTTAAATGCAGAATTTCTGGTTTCTACCGAATTTGCTCCGGGGAGCCCTCTGGAGGTGCTTTGAAGAGCTAGAATATCATTCTCCAGAGAAACTGAAACTGAGATCTACCAGAGGTCCATATTAGGTCCATCAGGCTAGACCTGCCATACAAGCAGTTAGAGGCCATGGACAGAGGAAAGAAAATGAAACTTTCGTCATGGGCCCAAGATCAACGGTTACATCGGCAGACTCTCCAGACCACATTGTGTGGGCTGGAGATGAAACTGCACTTCACATGGGCTTAGGCAGAGGGATAGCAGATGGATTTACTTAATAATGATCCTCTCGAGGAACAGAGAAAAGCCAGGTAGTAAATAAATGAAGTTTTTCCAAAAGAACAAATTGAGAGTGAAAACTGCCTAGAAAGTTTGAAAAAAAAAAAAAAGAACAAGAAGAAGAAGAAGGGGAAAGCAGGTGCCTTTGGTGGCTATGAAAACATACACTATACAGATAATCATCAAAGCA
This sequence comes from Rousettus aegyptiacus, assembly GCF_014176215.1. NCBI lineage: Eukaryota > Metazoa > Chordata > Mammalia > Chiroptera > Pteropodidae > Rousettus > Rousettus aegyptiacus. The sequence continues at coordinate 121,014,013 of NW_023416307.1, read as the reverse complement.
GTGTGGCACAGATCCCAACTCCTCCTCTCCATCTGTGCTGTGCACAGTTGGCATTTGCCCTCTATTTCCTGCCATGACCCTGTCTGATGGTCGACAATAGAAAGTTCAAGACCAGAAGAGGCAGTCTGAAAATAGACCTGCTAATGACAGGGTCTCCAGGTCACACATCCTGAGCCCCAAGATAGAAAACCACATGAATGGTGCTGCCTGGAATTGTGTAATGCTGCAGCTTTGCTTTGGAAGATAGGGTTAAGCAAGTTAGTGTCTGGTACAGGGAACATAGATGAGGAAAGGAAAAAAAAATCAGTAAACAAAATGAGGACAACTGGTTAAACAGGTGAATGAAAAATTAAGTTAGATTTTTATCTTACCCTCAAATCCAAACAGGTTAGAGAATGAAAATTTAGTGTGAAATAATGAAACCATTGAAATAATGACAACTAGAAAACTTGTTTTCCTAATTTGAATAATGGGAGTAAAGTAACTACCTCATAGCATTGGTAGGGGGATTAAGAGAGATGACACAAATTGGCACAGTGCCTAGCACTTTAGTAGCAGAAGACTGAGGGAAGATTTCCACTAAGAAACTTGCCCAAATCTGTCTACCCCGGGAAAGGGGAACCAGGAAGATGGGTATAGACCCAGGTTATAATATGGGTATTTCAGACAAACTGATACTATGGAGAAGAAAAGCCTCTTCTACCAACTGGAAGAAGAACGGTCCATGGAGTCAGGTCTCTCCATCTGTGGGAACTGGGGAGTAATAACTCATGGCAAGTACCTGGTCTGCAGCCGCAGCAACTTCAGAAGCAAGAGGAGACTCAAGCAGAACCCACAGACATCAGACTTTCACTCTGTGCTGATCTCCCTTCATCTGTGATCTTTGGTTGAAAGAATCCTATGCAGTGTCCAAGGCTAGACTCTCCACACAGCACTCGGCAAAGACAGAGTCACAGTCCCTTTCCAGTCCTGTCTGAAGCAGCCTCAGCCTCTCATTGTAGTAAAGTTCCTTCTTAGATTGAGCTAAAACTGGCTGTCCTCTTTACCCCACCCCCCGACTTTAGTTTCCACCCTCTGAGGGCCTCACTGGTGAGTTCCACCGAACACTCGACAAGAACACCACCCAGCTTGCACAATCTATTCTAGAGAACTGAAGGAATGGGAACGCGGCCCACCTCATTTTATGAGGCCAGCATAACCTTGACACCGAAGTCTCACAAGTAAGCACTAGAAAGGAAAATTGCCGGTGGCTCTCACTATGAACGCATGATGTTAAAATTCTAAACGAAAAAGTGAACAGAAATAATCTAGCAACAAATATGCTACAGGACTACTTGAGTTGGGTTTATTCTAGAAAAGCAAAAATCAATGTAGTTCACCATGTTAACAGATTGACAAAGAAAAATCGCATGACCATCTGAGCAGATGCAGAGAAAACATCTGTTAAAACCAAAACTTCCATTTATGACTAAAAAGAAAAGAAACACTCAGCAAACTTGGAATAGAAAGAAACTTCTCTAATCTGATAAAGATTATCTACCAAAACCCTAGAGTAAACATTATATCTAACTGTCAAATGTGGACAGCTCCTCCCTAAGAGCTGCAAAAGGCAAGATGCCCACGATCCCGTCTTTAATTCATTCTTGTACTGTGGTCTTAGCCAGGGCAGTAAGGCAAGAAATAAAGGAAAAAAAAAAAAAAAAAAAAAAAGGAATGAAAGGATCAGAAAGGAAGAAACAGAAGTGTTATTTGTACCTCCTATAATTGTACACACGGTATTTTGAAAAAAATCTACAAATAAATTTTTGGAATTACTAAGAGAGTTGAGCAAGATTTCTGGATGCTAAATCAATATGCAAAGTGCAAACATATTTTTACAAATATGTTTATATATGTAAATTATACATATATATAAAATTTATAATAGTATGCAACTTATCAAATGACTAGGAATATATCTAACAAAAAACATGCAAGATCACCAAGGGGAAATTAGGAAGCTATACCATGAGAAGTTAAAGATATCTTAAATAATGAAGAGAGATACGATGTTCATGGAAGACTAAATACTACACCTTCCACCCTCTATGGGACAATACAGAGCTTAGCAATAACGGGTGGTAGGTCAGAGCTTATACTCCATCTCTTGTTATTTTTAAAATGTGTGACTCTGGGCATTCCACCAACCCCTCTGAACTTGAGTTTCATCACCTGTAAAACAGGAATAGCCATTCTGTCTAGTTATTAGGAAATAACTGATATGAACACCCTTTGTAGAGTGCTGTATAAATACAGGGATTCTTATTACTAGAATTATTGCCCTTTTGGGTCTGAGGGTGGGGAAAAAAGTTTTCTCTCCCAGATTAGGCCAGCTGTGTCCTTGCTTCTGCTCATCAATTCGTCATCAAGGGCAATGTTGAGTGCTTATTCTGTGAGTAACATTTCCTCACTCGGTCCTCACAACAGCCTACAAGGCTGGTGCTATAATAACCCCATTTTACAGATGAGAAAGCTGGGCCTCGATCGAGCAATTTGTCATTCATATAGCCACCTATTTATTTGTCATTCATGAGGCCGTTCAAAGTTCTAGAAGCTGTGAATATTCTGGAATATCCTGGTGAATAAGATGGACATGACCTCTGCTCTATCAGAGTTGAGCGTCTAGTTGAAAAGACAGCCAAAAATCATACCACAACTAACAAGCTGGCAGAACCAGATTCAAACTCAAGTCTGTTGGACACGAGGGTACATGCTTTTAAGCACTCCCTGGAGGTAGATGCCTTCCTCAAGCTCCTTTGCTCCATCGTCTATGTTGTGAAGTAATAATTTCTAACATCCATTCTGCTGGCAGCATCAAATTTCAATGGTCCTTGCCATCCAAGCTGCTGCACAAATGGAGAGCTGTCAGCTTCGATCCTGGCCCATGTGATCCTCATGCATTATCACTGGAGAATTATAGCAGGGAAGATGAATGCATAAAAGAGGAGAGGCATCCTGGCTTCCCCTCCCACGGCATCGCTGGCATTGTTCCCAATGAGTGTGTGCCTGAATCCTCGGCTACCATTAATGGCAGAAGTGAGTCACTTATAAATAAGATAAGGGAGCTTTATTATAATTACATCCCGCAATTCAGAAATGCTCCATGTCACTGTGAAAGGGAGGGCAGCAGGTGATCGGGGCTTGAATGATCCTCTGCCAGGTACATCTTTCAGATAAACGTCTTGAATCAGGAGCAATTACAGCTAATGCCTGGTCTGAATGCTAATGAGAATTACTTACAATTGCACGTAATTCTTTGCCATTTATAAAACCTGTTTTTTCCCTTCTTTTCTCTGCTTTTCTATCCTGGCATTACTCCTGAGAAACAGACACTGGAAATATGATTAATAGGGATGAGGAAGCTGATGCTCAAGGTCACTCAGCTCAAAGGGCCAAGGCTAGGGTTCTAAACTTGAACTTGTTTTACTCCACAAAACAAAATGTATTCTGTTTTTAAGGAAAGAAATTTTTAGAACTCAAGATGTGTCCATTTTATCTGAAAGGTGTACAAAATATCCCACCTGTAGGGACAATCTGAAAGGCAGCTAGAGTGGTCTGTTGACACTTGCGCCTTGGTGAGGACAGGGCAGTTGCACATAGACCTTATAAAATGAACTTCAGACCTACCCTCTGACACCCACCACCACCAAGAGGCCCGCATATGTCCCTTGTGGACTTGAGAAATGACCATGAAGAGAGAACCTGGGCTGAAAGACAGAAAGAGCCTTTTTCCTGCCAGAAAACACAAGCGAGAAAATTGTCTCAAATCTATGCTCCTCAGAACCAAGGCAGAGCATGAAGGAGAGAGGTTAGCTTTCATAGTGATAATCGTGGTAATGCCTAGTGTTTTCTGAGTACCTAGTCAAGTGCCAGAAGTTTAAATAAGTCTGCACTGAGCCTTGGAATTTTAGCCTATTTAAAGCTTGAGACTGTACTAAGACTTCTGGGACAGATTTATATATAACACTAGACCTACTGCCACTATACAGAGGAGAAAGCAAGAGGCTTGCAGGTGACACAGCCAGGGTACAAAGCTGGCCTGTTTGACCTTCATAGTTACACCAGTGACAACTAATGTTTAAATAGCACTTTTATGTATTACATGGCATCAGTTAGGTGCTATACGTACAGGAACACAATTCTCTTACCAACCTAATGAAGAAAGTGCTATGAACACTCTTATTCTAAAAAAGGGAAATTGAAGAACAAGGAAGTATAGCAATTTGCCCAAGGCCACATAGCTCCTAAGTGACAGCACTGAGATTTGAGCCAGATCCAGAATCTACACTTTTGACCTCTTCGCTATGCCCTGTCTTCGTTATGGAAAGGCCACACCATTTCTACTAGGCACTTCTTGCCTGCAAAAAGAAAAATGAAAACATGGACTTCTGAGAAAGTCCAAGGGGAGGATGTTCTTCCTTGGACACTCAGCTGAGGTCCAGGAAAAACCACTCCCAGCCCAGAATTGCCCAAATTCTTCCAGGCTACAGGGTTCTTGGTAGACAGCTCTAGCCTCTACCCAGCTCTGAAATCATGGACAGGCAGTGCTGGGTCATCCCCCACCTTGCAAAGATTTTCTGTCACACTTGAAAATGGTACCAGGCTTCCCTACAGACTATTCCTCCAGTAAGGGACATATGTCTTGAGACAGCTGGCAGTCTCAGGAAGACTTGAGCTTGCATGTGAAGGTCTAACAAGCTCTGAAGATATTAGAGTATTTACATGGGGGTATCAGGGATTCCTGTGAGTGAAAGGAAACCTATCAGAAAGAAAGGAAAGGGGTGCGGGGGCATCAGGGATCCTGTAGCCTGGCAACTCTCTATTTTTCACCTTTGCTGCTGCCAGCCACAAGCAGGAGGGACCTAAGGTCCACAGCCTGAGTTTCACTGATAATTGGGAAGGAGTAAGGTTAAGACCTGTGTTTAAATCCTAACTCTGCCATGGACCAGTTGAGCAACCTCATGAAAGTTAATTAACCTCTCTGAGCTTCACAGACTGATGAGGCTAGCAGTAATAGTACCTATCTTGTAAGACTGCTCTGAGAACTAAATGGGATTAAATGATACTCTGATCATTCTACCCATTTCTCCTCTCCCAGTCCCTGCTGGATCCTTGCTGCTTCCAAGATGAAAGCCAATATTGGGGTATTCAAGCCCCACCCTATCAGATCCCCAACTCCCTTCTCCTTCATGATCTGGGTTCATTCCTACCTGTGCTCCAGTCACAGGGTCTATCTCCCCATCATGGAATGAGTTCCCCAAGCACCTTCCCGCCAGGGGAGTTTGCTCACACAGTACTCCCAGCCCTATTCCCTAACGTCAAGCTCCAGGTCTGAGGTGGGAGCCCTCTGCCGGAGGACAGAGACCCTGCCTGGAAAATCTCTGCGCTCCCAGCTCCCAGGCAGGGGGACACCCAGAGAGACTCAGGGATTTCGGGTGGGGTCTTCTGCTTGGGGTAGGGTGGGGGAACAAAGGAGGTAATCACCCAGAGAGGGAAAGTGGCTTCCGTGAAAAACTGCTGTGCTCCTGTTCCTGACTTCCTTGGCTCCTTCCAGAAAAAAGGAGAGCAACTTCCAGAATTTGGTGCCTTCTCACCCTTGCGCTAAAGGAGTAGCTCTGATGCGCTTCTTACCACCAGAATGCACTCCCTCACCGTGATAGCCATCTATTTTTTCAAAGGGTCCCTCGGACCATACCAGGAAGAGGATGTGGTTCGCTACACCTGCGCTTGCAATCCGGCTGCAGGAGACAGTGGGCGGTGGTCTTGACCCTTCCCACATCCGACTCCTGGTGCTGCTGACTGAACCTGGGGTTCGTCCACGTGTGGTAAAGTGGTTTGGGTCAGGCCGACTACGGCTCAAAGTCCTAGCTCCCTCCTGGACTCGCTGGTGGTCCTCAACACAACCTTCCCACTCTGAGACTCATTTTCTTCCTCTGTGAAATGGGTATAATAATGTCCTTTTCATCAAATAACAGGGAGACCCGAAAGAGATCATGGATGCCCAGCATCTGGCACAACAACGCACTCAATGGATGGGCTGTTCTACGGTTATCATCAAACTCTGAGCCGAGCCGGGCAGCTCTGGGAGACCTGGAGACCAGCCCTGTCCGCGACGGAGCCTGGAAGCCGTGGCGCTGGGGTGCACCCTGACCAACCCGCGAGAAGCCACAGGTGTTTGAGCGTCAAGGTACTGGGGCCAGAACTGAGAAACCGGGAGGGTGCCAGGGAGCAAGCCGCGCTACGTGACCCTACCCAAGCCGCCCACGTCCCGAGGCCCTGCAGGCGCGCCCACCCCACGCCGGCCGGCTCCGGGGGTCGCTACAGCTCCGCAAGCCTGGCCCGCGGCTCTCCGCTGCGGTCCCAATTCCGGCCCTGCCCGCGCCGGGCTCTAACTCACCAGCACTGGCTCCGGGGAAAGTTTGGTGGTGCGGCGGCCGCGGCGGCCAGGCGGCTTGGTGCTTGGCTGCAGCGGCGGCTGCGGGGGCGCGGAGGGAGCCGGCTGAAGAGGCGGGGCGCCGGGGGAGGAGCCGCGCCGGAGGGGGGCAGCGGGGAAGGAAGGAGGGAGAGAGGCGGAGACCCGGGCCCCATCAGTCTGCAGCGCCCACGCTTCCTCCTCAGCGCTCCCAGGGCCGCCCCCACGCCAGGAATGGGTGCCAGAGGGGCGCCTTGGGCGCGAACACCTTCTGCCACTGCCCGCCCCGGGGTTGGAGCTGCTTCCTCCAAGCACCCCAGCCTCGGGCTCTGCGCCTTGGAGTGCACCTTGGGTTTGGAGAAAGAGGTGAAAGAAGGGTCAGACCTTGGCGAGAACTGAGGGCAGATAGACAGAAATAGGTAAGTCAAGATAAAGATGTAGAGATAGAAATAGAGATGAGATGATGTTGGCAAAGTCAACCACAAACAGACTGATAAACACATATATACTCCACCTTCCCTTATCCCTGCTAGAGAGACCAAAATAGAAAAAGACAGCCAAACTCAGGCAGACAGACAGAATATTGACAGACAAGGACCTATCCCGAAAGGCTTTATGGGGGAACTAGAGGCCACCAAGGTCTAGAACACCACACCCCTTATCTGTTTCTTCCTAGCCTCTCCAGATAAACTCAAGTTTCAAAAACAAGACGTGTTTCAATTAGCATCCTGTGCCAGCAGGATGTGGGGCGGTGGAGGTTGCAAGGGCGAGGGTGAGGTGTGGTTCTTCTGCAGGTCCTCTGCCCTCTGACTCTGGGAGCTTGAGAATTCTGACCCACTGCCTTCATTTCCAGAGCTGGAGGAAGAAAGACTCTGTCTTCTCTCTCTCTCTCTCTCCAGTGCCAGGAAAACTCCATTTAAACCGCTAAACAGGTATGGCTTCAGACCTTATCGCAACTCTTCAGAAGAGAGACCGAAGTTCAGGAGAGGAGGGTGTTTGAGAAGGAAGGAACTGGGGTGTGGGATCTAGAGTGTGAGTTTAGGGCCTCATGGGGGTATTTTAGCCTCCTCTGAGTAGAGGGTATTCCACTCAGTGATTGTGGGATCACATAGAGCTAATTTGAGGTCCAGCTTCAGGAGCTGAGTGTGATGTGTGGGTGATCCTCCCTTCTGGCCTCAGAGTTCACATCTATAAAGCGAGGGTTAATAAAAACAGCTGTGATTGTGTCATGCAGTCTTTTCAGTGCTATAGGTGCTTACTCATTTAATCCTCACAACAGCCTGAATAAGTAGGAACTATTAGTATCCATATTTTACAGAGGAGAAAACTGGGGTACAGAGAGGTTAAGTAATTTGTTCAAGGTCACACAGGTTGTATATAGGAGAATGGAGAATCCACCCTATGCAGCCTAGCTACAAGGTCCAGTCATCGTTACTGAGCAATAATCTTCATCTCAGTGGGGCTCCTGGAAAGTTCCATGAGGTCATTTATGTAAGGGACTTAGCTCCATTAATGGTAGTTTATAGACCACCGAGCCTGTCTACAAGGTGGAGATTAAAAGCTGATGATGATGCCCAGAGATAGAAGACTTTAGATTCAGGTTAACTGACAGGCCATGTTACTATCCTGAGTACCAGCTCTGACTTTTATGAATCAGAGGGGTAAGGGATTCCCATTTGTTCCTCTGATCAGCCCCTGCACATTAGCATAAGCCCACAAACAGGACTCAGTCCAAATCCACAGTAAGCCCCCTCCTGTTCCCTGGTAATTCTTCAGGGCCTCCATAGTTTATGCTTTATCAGACTAACGCGCCTTTTGGAAATGAGTTAACACTGGAGTAGCAACTATTGTGAACTCTAAGGGAAATACATTTCTGCTCTCTACAGCTGTGGGACTAAGGAGGGGAAAACCTTGGAAATGATTGGGATCCCCCGCCCCCCACTTCTATCCCGCTCACTCGCTCTCCTTTCTGCAATTCAGCAAAGGTTTGATTATTTGGAATTTCTCTCCAAAGTTTCACTTCCTGGGCTAATTGTTGGCCTGCTCAGCCCACAGGGATCAGCATTTTTAGAAACATCAGCATTTTAGAAACAGCATGTTTATCCGAAGCCCTTGGTAACCAGGGTATGTATATTTTGTTGTGGCATTTAGAACTGATGCGTCATGAGATAACTCAGGCCATATCTTGAGATTGCAGGATTTAGAAGGGGTAGCTAACTTACTAACAAAAATACAGGCAGCACAAGAAAAATAATAACTAGCCCTGATGTCACACTTACCACGTGCCAGGCTCTGTTCTAAGAGTGTTATATAATCTAATATAATCTAATACATCCCTTCCTTATGACTGTGGGGTAGATACGATTATCACCTCATTTTGCAGATTAGAAAACTGAGGCACAAATTGGCGAATTGTTCAGAGTATACAGTTAGTAAGTCATTTTAAGATCGGACAGCTAAGAAGCAGCTGAACCAGGTCTGGAACCCAAATCAGTCTGACTCCATGAGCCTGCTCCTACTTCTGTGTTTCATGGAAGAAAGCTAAGAAAGGGAAACTACTTGAGCTCCTGAGTAGAGATTAGAGGTACATATAAAGAGAGAGATTAAAAATATCTGCTCTACCACTTGTTAGCTGGGTGCTTACATTGCTTCCCTGAGCCTCAATTTCTTCATCTGTAAAATGAGAATAATAATGTCTATGCCATATTCAGGATTTTAGTGATGATTCTTTTGGTCGCAGGTAACATAAACTCAATTAAAGCCAGCTTCAGTCAAAAAGGGTTCTGAACTGAAAAATTTAGGAGATAGTTTTGGATTCAGACATAGTGTGTACTAGAAGCTCAAAGAAAATTGTCATGACTCTGTCTCCCTCTGTCTTTTGACTCTGTTTTCTTTTGTGTCAGTTTTATAGCAGGATGGGGCTTTCCACAGGAAGGCAAAAGTGGCCAATTAAACAACCTTAAGAAAAAGAAATCAATTCCTTTCTAAAACTTCCAGCAAAAATCTCAAATTGACTCCCATTGGCCTGGCTTGGATCACATGCTCAGCTCTGAAACCATCACGGTTGTTCTGATTGGCCAAGCCTGAGTCACATGGCTTTGGTTAGAGTCAGGGCATGAAGTCAGCCCCTCCTTAATCACAGGGACAAGGAGTGGGTGAGGGATGGTTCCTTAAAAGAAAATCAGGGTGCTATTAGCAGGATAATGGGATATTAGTTCTGGACAGCCACAGATGTCCACTTCCTCATGGATCTGTTGTTAGGATTAAATACATTTATGTGTGTAAAGTGCTCCCCTCTGGTGAGCGATTAAGAAGTGAGGCCCCTCCTGTCTTCCCTCTCTCCCTGGGAAACAGGATTCATGGCTCACCAGTGAATCCAGGTCAATTGCTTCCTCTTCACATAGGGAAACTAAGAAGGTCCAGAGTGGGTAATGAACTTGCCTAAGGTGATCCAGCTAACCAACTACAGAACCCAGCAGATTAGTCATGGAATCAATGTCTCCTGACCTGAAAAAATTCCCAGTTAAAGTCTTAGCTGAGAAATTTTAGATTTCCCACTAACCAAGAGAGTTTTCTTTGTATTTGTACAGAGGAAACTGGAAAATTGCAAAGCCTTTAAGACCAGAGAAAGTGACTGCCACTTATGTTGGGCTCCCAAACTGTTCAAAAGCTATAGACTGGTAGTTCTGGGAAGAGCGCCATCAAGCTCCACTGCCCTCCTGCTGGCCTTCGCATTATGAATTCAGTCATTTCCTCTGGGGATTCTACAGTCTGGATGCTGAGAGAACCAAGTGGTCATTTTTCATATAGCTGTCCAAAGTGGGCAAAATGGCTCTTCCCTTGTTTTATTTCCTGCTCACTTCATGAGAGTGATTATGCATCTGTTAGGGCCAAAGTGGGCCAAATCATAAGCATATTATTAGAGTTATAGAAATTGACCCTTTCAACTTAGCCCTGAATCAGTTCCAAAGTTTCTGGCTTTGGGCAGTTAGTCTGACTTCTCCACTCTAAATTTAGTTAGTCTGGCTATAAAGCCTTCTGTTTCAAAGAAGGTGAGCAAGAATGGCAAATGTCAAGCTGGAATGACTAAATCTATTCTTCCATCTCCTCATTAAGTAAAGTGCTTAGGTTTGGTGTGCACACTGCTGGAGGAAGTGTAAATTGATACAGCCTTCCTTGAGGACAGTTTGGAACCAGATGTTGAGAACTTTAAAAATGTTCAGTCTGTTATTCCATACCTTAGAGTTTTTCCTGAGAAAATAATCATATTGACAAGATATGCATAAAGATGTTCATTTCAGGATGACATATAATAATAAAAGATTAAAAATAACCCAAATGTATAACTATAGAGGATTGGTTAAATAAATTATGGTACATCAACAGAATTGTCTATTAAACAGCTGTTAAGACCGTTCTTGAGAATATAGAATTATGTGAAAACTAGTTATGATGTGAATAAGTTAAAAGAGCAAATATAAAAGATGAGGTATGCATAAACTCATTTTGTGAAAATGTATACCTATTTATGCAGAAAAAAGCTTGGAGTAGTTGTATCAGGGATAGGTGGGAAAGAAATATTTGCGGAAGCTTTTGGTTTTCACTTATCCAATTTTCTAACATTTCCTTAGTAAATATGTATGGTTTTGGTAATTGGGAAAAATGCCCAATAATTGTTACAAAAAGATTTGTGTTTGGTTACTCTTTAGAAAAGCTCTTTCATTTATTAAAACGAATTTGACCTACCTCTCTCTCCCTCTCTGGCTAGGGTGTGTGGAGAGGAATGGGGAGGTTACAGCTGGGTGCAGAAGCAACAGCAGCAGAGCAGTGCAGAGAAAGAAAATTGTACCAGAAGGCCGTATGCATTTGTTGTGTGGCCTTGGGCAAGTCGCTCAGCAGCTCTGGGACTCAGTTACCACATCCGTAAAGTGAAATGTTTGGTTACAGTCTCTTGGAGTTCCTTCCAAGGCCAAAACTATATGTATGGAGAAGGTCCGTAAGCTTCAAAAAATACTCATATATGCTCCAAGAGAACACGTATTCATTTATGCCGAACACGTTTCTGGCCCCTCCAAGGGCCCAGAAACGTGTTTGGCATAAATGAATTTTTTTCTCCATCCCTGAAAGACTGCTGAAAGCCATGCTTAGCATCTGCTTCTTAGCATCTGCTTTCTGCTTAGCCTCTCAGTCTCTCCAGGTAGCTGTCTTTGGCTAAGAATTGATAAATTTGTGGGAAAAAGCACATAGAATACTGGGCCCACCTCCGTGTGTTTCTTTTCACTCTGGGATCTTGATCCTTCAAGTTCTGCTTTCCTGGATAGCTCTTTGATGCCATCTAACAGATTTTTATTTTCTTTCTAACAATTTTATCCAGGTTTTCTAGTTGTTTATTGAGAAGGTTGATCTCTACAAGCTAGTTTATCACAGACAAAAGCAGAAGTTCCTTCACATGTCATTAAGTAAAAATAGTTGATTATAAAATGTATGTACAATGGGATTCTATTTATATGCAAACCATGTATATGTGTTTATGCAGAAGAAATAGAAAAAGACTGAAAACTACACACAACACCTGTTTCTGGCTAGGGTTTCATTTTTTAATATTTAGATATAGTTGTCAGATTTTGTAAAATGGACCAGGATATCCAAACAGGGATTTACTTTGTAGGTCATTTATACTCATTTTAAAATGGGGAAAAGAAGGTCAAGAACATTTCAATTAAACAATTATTAAAGGCTTGCTATGGGTAGAGAACCATGTTTTGGATCCCAGGATATCCAAAGAAAATGTTAACACCTAGTAACTTATTCTTCCATCTCGGGTGTCTCCAACATGTGCTAGACTTTGGGATATGAGGATGAAGATTCCAAGAATTTGCTCTCAAGATATTCTAGCTTGGGATAAAAATATCCAAATAACCCATCCCAGGTGTGATGTGATAAATGTTAAAGTGATGGTGTGGCAAGGATTGTGGTTTGCCTCTTAATAATGATCTTCCAATATCCAACTAAAAGATTGTATTTCCAAGCCTCCCTGCAGCAAGACGTGGTCATATAACTGAGTTTTGGTCAAAGAGGTATAAGGGGAAATGTGGGGGGGATAATAGGAAGTCTTTTGAAGGGAACAAGCAAACTCTCCTTTTTTTTTTTCCTGCTGCTGCTTAGAATGTAGATGCAATGGCTGGAACTTTAGTAGCCATTTTGACCTATGGTATCAACTTGAGAAGGGAGCCCCAAAGTAGGATGATAGAGCAGATAAAATAGCCTCAGTCACTGACACTGTAGAGCTGCTATATCAGTCCTGGGGTGTCTATCTCCGTACTTTCTTTACATGAGAAAGAAACCTTGCTTATGCCACTATTATTTTGGATTTTCTATTAGATGCAATAAACCCAATCCTAACTTATACAAATTGGGAACAAAGAGGTAAAGAGGGGGAGGAATGGGTATTTCTGCTCTTGAGTATCAAGGAAGTCAGAGGAGGTATGAAGAATGTGAGGAATTCACCAGTGAGACGGGCAGGGATTAAGAAGGAAAAGGGTTTCAGACAGAGCTGACTGTGCAGGAAGCATGGGCAAAGGGCTAGAAATGGGCTGAAGATGGACACAGGGTGTTGGAATCAAGCACCCTGGATTAAAATTCCACCACGATCTTTAGCAAGTTACTTCACGGATCCATAGCTCAGTTTCCTCATCTGTAAAATGGGAATAATAATAATATTCACTTCATTGGGTTGCAGTGAGGATTACATGAGTTAATATATGAAAAACGCTTAGAACGATGCCTGACATATGGCGAGTGCTCAGTAAATGTTGGCTATTATGTGTTTGTCTGTAAAAAATGATCATCATAGTCCAACCTCACAGGGCAGCCTATACGTATAACATAGCACAGGGCTTTTCATAAAGTAGGTGCTCAACTATGTAGCTATTTTTCTCTCCCTTGTCTCAGGGAGCTTACAATTGATATTTGACAAATCTTCACAATGCCTCTACTCTGTGCCAGGTCCTGGGCCAGCAGGTCACTGATTCTAGGACAAATTGGACCTTATTCCTGACCTCCAGTTACCTGCAGTGTCAAGGAGAGGAAAGGAAAATAAAATGACAAGCATAATATAGCATGAAAAGTGTAACAGTGGTCTAATTTTAGTCCATAAACTCAGGTGAGCAAGAAAGGTAATGTTATTTTTTGTTAAGTGAGCTCAGTCTCTGCTATGTTCTCCCATTTTGAGTGGGATACCTGAACCTCAGATAAGTTGTCTTTCTTATTTCTTTGGGGGTGGCATTTTAGTTGTAGGACTCTTGTGGAGAGCAGCTGGGGTACGTCGACACTTATCCACACTGGCATCTGCTGAGACACCTTTGTGCCTCTCTGAGGAGGGGTCACCTACCCACACAGGTCACTTCACTAAATTGTCCCTTGCTCCTAAGTCTCATTCCCTTTCTCAGCTGCTCCCAGGGCCCTCCCAAGGGCACAGGAGTCATTGGTTAGCTCCCATAAATCCTGGGACATAGAGGACTCTGTTAGACATCTGAAGTTCTTCTGCCCCACCGCACAAAGCTATTTCTCCTCTAGAGAGAAATGCCTAGAAGTCTGCCTGGGAAAAGAGCACTGGTCTTTTCTCCATTCAGTTTCCTCGAACTTATCTGAGAATTCTGGGTCTCTGTCCAAGCACATGACCATGCTCAGAGAAGGGATAGGCCCAAGTGTCCCTTCCCTCAGGGGCTTGCACTGTCCATCTCCTCCCTGGCCGCTGCTCCAGCTCTCTGCCCCGCTGTCTGGAAACTCTCCATTAATGCTATCAGATAGGCTCTCTTATTATCCTACTTTACAGACAAGAACACTGAAGTTTAGAGCAGGGAAAGCTCTCTCTGCAGAGCCCCTGAACTTAAGAACTTTATGGTCAGGCCTGAGATTCAGAAACTCAGATATCTATGACTCAAGGCAAAATATGGTTCAAGGATCCCAGGAGGGAGAGAGGAATTTTGGATCCTGGCTCCTGGTAGTTGGGCTTCATGGTTTGAGAGAACATTCCCAAAGCAGCAGATGTTCTCTCCCCCCTGAGCACTGGTATTTCACTTGCCCTTGGTATTCCCCTGCAGAGAAACTCACACATCTACATAGTATGATGAAAAATAATCACCTTTCATGGGGTCTGGCATTTTACACTTACAAAAATTTATACATCCATAGTTCTGTGTAATTCCGCCTGGCAGGTAAGCATGGTGTTGTGGAATGAATGTTTATGTCCTCTCCTCTGTCCCAATTTCGTATGTTGAAGCCTTAACCCCCATTACGATGGTATTTAGAGAAGAGGCCTTTGGGAAGTAATTAGGGTTAGGTGAGGTCGTGAGGGCAGGGGCTCATGATGGGATTAGTGGTGTTATAGGAAGAGACAGACACCAGAGAGCTTGTGTTTCTCTCTCTCTCTCTCTCTCTCTCTCTCTCTCTCTCTCTCTCTCTCTCTCTCTCTCTCTCATTCTTTCTCTCTCTCTCCCCCCTCCTTCCTATCCACCCCCTCTTTCTCCTTACACACCAACAGAGAAAAGTTCATGTGATGATGACACAGTGAGAAGGCTGCTTTCTGCAAGCCAGGAAGAGAGTTCTTACTAGAAATCAACTGTGTTGGCACCCTGATTTTGAACTTCCTGCCTCCAGAACCGTGAGTACATAAATGGCTGTTGTTTAAGCTGCCCAGCCTATAGTAGCGGCCCAAGTGACTGAAACACATGGCAATATGCATTTTACAGATGGGAACACTGAGGACCAGAGAAGTTATATGGTTTTGCAGTCACATAAGCTTTAAGTGTCAGAACCCAGGTTAAAACATAGTGATTGGGTATTTTTACAAGCACAGAGAGTTGATGGGAGGTCAGTGGTATTCCTCTAAGGGAGATTCCAAGAAGAGGTGAGCAGGGAGCAGGGTTTTGAAATGGGGAGGTGGCTTGGTGGAGAGGCTAGGCATGGGAGGGTCTGAGGAGGCAGGGCAAGTCCCCAGGAGGCTCCTAGGGGTGTGTGAAAGTAAAAAGAGAGTGTAGCTGGAGTGAAAAGAATGAGCAAGCTGGGTGTGTGGAAGAAGCTTGGCTTAAGGGATTTGAGTGTTCGGTGTAATTGCAGCTGGAGGGGTGTGCGGACTGACAGGTCTTAGAGCTGAGGCCAAAGTCAACCACTGAGTTTGAAGCGGGAAGAAGGACTTATTTTGCTTCTTGGGTGGTCTTAGTATATTCACAATTTTGTGCAACCATCACTACTATCCATTTCTAGAACATTTCCATTGCCCCCAAAATACAACTCCATACCTCCTAATTCCTTTCTTCTCCCATTGCTTGGCAACTGCTAATCTATTTTTGGTCTCTATAGAGTTCCCTATTCTGTACTTTTATATAAATGGAATCAATTCTGTAGTATGTTCCCTAATGGGACTTCTTTCACATAGCATGATGTTTTCAAGACTTATATATGTCGTAGCATTTCTTGCAGAACTTTACTCCTTTTAACGGCTGTATAATATTTCATGATATGGATATTCCGCATTTTAAGTGTCCATTAATTAGTTGAACACTTGGGTTGTTACCTCTTTTTGGCTGTTATGAATAATGCTGCTAGGAACATTTTTCTATAAGTTTTTGTGTGAACATATGTTTTTTATTTTCTTGGATATATACTTGGGAATTGCTGGATCGTATGGTAATTCTATGCTTAACTTTTCAAGGAACCACCACAGCTTTTCAGAGCAGCTGCACCATTTCACATTCCCACCAGCAATGCTTTAGGGTTCCAAAGTCTCCACATCCTTGCCAACACTTGTTGTCTGCCATATATATATATATATATATCTGACTTAGTGGGTATGAAGTAGTATCTCATTGTGGTTTTGATTTGCATTTTCCTAATAACTAATGTTATTGAATACATTTCCATGTGCTTATTGGTCATTTGTATGCTTTCTTTGGAGAAATGTCTATTCAGATCCTTTGTCCATTTTTTAATTGGGTTTTTTCTTATCAGTGTTGGTTTGTAAGAATTCTTTATATGTTCTAGATACTACACACATATCAGATATGTGATTTGTAAATATTTCCTCTCATTCTCTGGGCGTCACCTTTTTCTAATTCACACCAGGGCTCCTCTGAGGATGGCAGGGACTTTAACCCTGGTGCCACAGCACCAGACACTCTCCCACCATGAAAACAGAAAATCTTTCAGAAGTCTCACCCAAGAGGACATGTTAGCACCTCAGTCCCTGCACATGGGTCCACTGTCCACCAGGAACTCAGAGCATGACTCCGAAGATAATGCAGCTTTTTCCCTCTCAAGCGATTCCATCTCCATGAACAATTTTTACAATTACCCAGACTTTCGAGTCCAAATCTCGGGCGCCACCTTCACTGTTCCCCACTTCATGCTACCGTCTAATCAGCCACCACCACAGCCTGTCACCTCTCCATTCTCTCCTCCCCACACCCCAATCTAAGCCATGGTTACCTGAATGATTTTAATAACTTCATAATTGCCTGCAGACCTCATGCCTTGCTTCTTCCAGTCCAGTTTCCCCTCTATCTGCACACAAGCAGAGTAATTTGTCTTAAGTGAAAATCCCAACATGAGGCTCCCCTAGCTGACCTTCTTAATGGCTACAAATTGCTCTCTCCACCTTCCCTCTTGAAGTGACTCAACCAGACTGAACTTTCTCCCAATTTTCCAACCCACCCAGCCGTCAGGTTGTGCAGAAATCATTCACTCTGAAATAAGGGGTAGTAAAGAGGTGAGAGCGGAGATACCCAAAATAGGTTACAGGTTAGGCAGTGACTAGTCAGGGAGGAGCTGGGGGTTCATTTAGGAAAGGGGAAGGATGCCAGTGAGGGGAGGGAACCTCGCTCACACGTACGCAGTGACATGCTTGGACACAGAGGCTCACTTGTTACTCATTCGACTCACAAGAGAGTCCCCTGGACAAGTGAGAGCCTAAGTCAGCCCTAAGCACTAGGAGGCAGATTCTGCTGGCTCACTTGGATCCTCAGATTCCTCAACCCAAGCGCTGGCAAAAGCTGTTAGGGATCCTGTGGCCCACTTCTTCATCCCTTTGCCTCTGTAAACCTCATTCTTCCCACCTTAAAAATGGGAATAATGACACAGCCAGGCCGTCGTGGGCTCAAAGCACATCTGTGCTTGGGGAGCATACCTAGATTTTTATGTTAACTTCTATAACAACAGATAGAGAAACTGAGGCTCAAAGAGACGAGTTGGTAATTTCTAATCTCGACTGTTTCTGAGGATCACCAGGGACATTTGTTGAAAATCAGGATCCCTAGATTCCACTGCTGGCTTGGGGTAGGGGCCCTATCATCTAGATCTTTAATAAGTGATCCTCTTGGGAACCAAGGGAGTAGCTGACACGCAGAAAGATGTGATAGGGCCAAGGGTCCCCAGCTCGTGACAGAGTCTGGTGCTCTTCCCAGAATCCCGAGGTGTGCCTCTGGCGGGAGGGTCACTGAAGTCTGGGCTACGTGTGACCAGCATGCCTTGCTTTCCCAGCCCCGGAAGCTAGAAGCTGGCTTTCCTGCTTCCAAGCTGCTGGAATTCCTCTTACCTCTGGGCCTGGCTATTAAGGATGTTCTGGGGAGAGAAGTCTCCTGGGGCACAGCCTGGCTTCTGGAAGGGGAGGTTTGGGAGAGTGAGAGAGGAGTCAGGGAGGGACGGGGAGCTCTACCGTAGGGCGAATAGAACTGAAACCAAATTAAATAGGAGCCAGGTTTGTCCTAGGGCAGGGTGGAGGAGGCAGCACAGATACTTCAGCTGTCACCTCCAAGTCCATCCCAGGCTCCTGACACCCTCCTGGCTCCATGCCTTCCCTTCTCATTAAAACTCGTTCTCAGTACATGATCTGAAACTCATCCACACTAAGTGGGATTGCCTAATATCACCAGTCTAAAACATGACCATATTTACTACTTATCTCTCTGTCTCTCTGTCTCTCTGTCTCTCTCTGTCTCTGTCTCCATCTCTCTCTGTCTCTCTCTCCCTGGTCTTGAGCTTTTAATCTGAGTTGGATTTCTTCAGGTCTTTATTTCTTCACTTATTATTTATGTTTTCCACACTCACTTGGCACAGCCACAACTCGGGTCATGTCCAACTCTCAGCCAACTCTGCCTCCACCCCCACACAGCTGCAGCTGAACGTGGCTGCTGACACCCAGCCTGACTCTGCTCACTTAAAAATTTATGACCTTGAATGTTAAGAAAGCTCTTTGTGTTGCTTTGTAACTAGGCTCTACCTTTCTACTCAGTCACACTCCAGCTCTGCTAGATAACTGTTTCACTCCATTCCCCTAAACTCTAACGCCTC
The DNA here is from genome assembly GCF_014176215.1 of Rousettus aegyptiacus. Lineage (NCBI taxonomy): Eukaryota > Metazoa > Chordata > Mammalia > Chiroptera > Pteropodidae > Rousettus > Rousettus aegyptiacus. Next base: position 120,995,217 of record NW_023416307.1, on the reverse strand, counting down.
TTTCTCCATCCCACCACACACTGACCCTCCAACCAGCATTTCCCCGCACATATTCAGCCTTTCTACCTGTTGCCAGGTGAGCTGACCATGCACTTGTATATCTGTATTGTGCACTGTATCTCATCTCCCTTCATCTGTTCAAGGACATATCTAACAATCCTCTCTCTTTCCGCAGCATAATTTTTAACCTCTTCTGAATTATTCTAATTGGTATACAAACATGCCATGATTTTCTTCATCTTAAAAAAATCTTCTTGACCCTTTTCTCCTTTGTAGCTCCCCTTTCGTGTCTCCCTGTTTGGGGTAGTTGTTGCTATGTAACAATCCATCCCCAAACCTACTGACTTTCAAATAACAACCATTTCATTATCTCTCCAATTTGGTGGGTTGACAAGGCTCAGCTGGGAAATTATTCTTTTTTATGTGGTATCTGTTGGGACTATAGCCTTCTGGCGGTTCCACTTTGCTAAGATGTCACAAGGCTGGTGGTTGGTGCTGGCTTTGGCTGGAACTCAGTTGGAGCCACTGGGCAGGGGGCCTCCACGTGGCTTGTCCATGTTGCTTGGGCTTCTTGCATCATGGTGGTTGGATTCCAAGAGTACAAAAGTTGCTAGGCCTTCTTAAGGCTTAGACCTGGAACTGGTACAGTGTGGCTTCTGCCACATTCTAGGTTAAAGCCAGTCACAGGAATAGCCTAGATCTAAGGGGAAGGATGACACAAGGACTTGAATACCAGAAGACTAGGTCCTTGGGGATCACTGAGCAACAAACATCCATACTCCCCTCTGCAGCAAAACTCTTGAAAAGAACTGTTCCTCTTCAATCCTTCCAATTCCTTCCTCCCATTTTTTCAAAACTCATTCCAATTAGGTGTTTACTCCCACTGATCCACAGATGCTCCTTTTGTCAGGGCCACCAATGGCTTCCTCATGGCAAAATCCATGATCAACTCTCAGTCCTTGTCTGTCTTGTGGCTTGGCGAAGATGACTACTTCCTTCTTCAGTTGAATTCCAAGGCACCGTGTACTGCTACTTGTCCCCCTACCTCACTGGTCTCTCCTCATTCTTCTTCACTGATTCTCTTTTCTCTCCAACCTCTTAATGTTGGGGTGACCTGGAACTCAGTCCTTGAACCTCTTTTCTTTCCCATCCATCTCACTCTCTTGGTATTCTCACTCACTCTCATTGCTTTAAATACTATTTATATGTAAATGACTTCACATTTATAGGTCTAGCCTAGACCTCTCCTGAATTCTGACTAATATCTGATTGCCTACTTGACATCTCCACTGCACATCCAAACTTCAAAAGTAGACTCCTGATTGTCTACCACCCAGAATCTTGACTCAATCCCAGATTTCCCCATTTAGGTTGATGACAACTCTTTTCTTGTAGTTACTCTGGCCAAAAACCCAAGCATCAAACTTGGTTCCTTCTCTTTCTCTCATAACCCGTATCCAAACCGCCATGAAATCCCGTTGGATCTACCTTCGGAATATATCCAGACTCCAACCACCTTTCATCACTTAATCTGCCAACCACCTCCTTGGTCTGAGTCACCATTAACTGGATGACTTCTCTTTGCTCTTTCTACTTCTATCCTAACCTCCCATGGCCTACTGATTTATAACAGAGTGACCAGAGGGATGCTTTTAAAACCTAAGCCTGATCACACCCCTCCTCTGTTCAATACCCTCCTATGGTTCCCATGTCACTCAGCATAAAAGCCAAAGTCTTTATCACCTGCAAGGCCCTTTGTGACCTGGCTACCCTGTACCTCTGATCCCCTTCTAATCTCCCTTTCACTCACTCTGCTCCAGCTGCCGGGCCTCTCATATTACTCCTTAGACACAGCAGGCTCACTCTGACCCAAAGCCTTTGAGCTGGCCCTTTCTCTACCTGGGATGCTCACCCCCTAGATCTCTGCAGGGCTTCCTCCCTCACCTCCTTCAAGTCTTTGCTCAGAGATCACCTTCTCCATGATCTTTCCCTTTAAAATTCCATCTCACCCCTGCCTCTCTGGCTTTTCTAATCTCCTTCTCCCTACTCTTCTCTCTTACCAATAGCTCTTAACCTCTAACATACTCTGTAATTTACTCATTTATTATGTTTATTGTTTATTTTCTGTCTTGTGCTGCTAAAATGTAAGGTTCACCAGGGGAAAAAATCTTTGTCTCTTGTTTATTAATGTATTCTAATACCTAGAGCAGAGCAAGGTACAAAGAGAGTGCTAAATTTTTATTTTTTAATTTTACTATAAGTATCTTGAATCTGTTTAAGTATCTCAAATCCCTTGTGACACAAGGCAAGTATAGAAAAACTTACTCTTGCATTTATCCATCCATCCATCCATCCATCCATCCATCCTTCCATCCATCCATCCATCATCTAGCCAATAAACTGTCCATGCATTCATCCATATCCATTTATCTCTTTATTGCCATCCATTCATGTCTATTTGTCTGTCAAACCATTTGTCCCACCTAACAGACATCCAAATGATCCTTCAACAAACATTTCTGAAGAATTTACAAGAACCATGCTGGGCTCTATAGTCAAATTCGCGATGACAAGACTCTGACTGCTGAGGGAGTTGTAATTGGATAAATAACTGTTCCAGGATGTTTGCATAAGGGAAAAAGCCAAAGTCCCCAAAACAGGGCCTCGAGTCTTAGTGTAGGGAACTATACCATAAGTGACTGGTGAGTTGGTCAGGTGGAGGTGGGGAGGGAGATAGAGAAGTTGCTCTTGAGAAATCAGATAGTAGCACTCACCTGACAGAATTAGCTAAAGCATGTGGGAAGTACACTGTACCAGGTTTCTTAACCTCAGCTGCACACTCTATTCCCCCTGGAAGCTGACACCAGACTTCTCGGAACAATGAAGTCTGAAGCTCTTGGGGTGGGCCTGGACATTGTTTTTAAGAAGCTTGCAGTGGAGTCTAATGTGCAGTCAGGCTTGTGTACCACCAGGGCTACAGCAGTTTAATCAATGCCCCATATCTATTTAATTGATCTTGAATATTGCAGCTAGAGAAAAGTAGATTTAATTAGAGGAAGGGGGAGAGAGAGAGAGAGAGAGAGAGCGAGCACCCGCGCGCATGGACGTGGGGGCGGAGGCAAAGAGAGAGAGAGAGAGAGAAGAAATGGCAAGGAAACATCTGTGAAAGTGCAAGAGAACTGGCCAGAGATTGTATTCCTGACTGCCGACTGAGCAATGGAAGAGCAGGCTGGGCAGGGGCTCTCCTCCTTCCAGGGGGAGAGGGGTGTCTTGGTGGGAACAAGAGAATTGAACCCAGTTTCCCACCTCACTGTCCTATTGTGATGGAATGCCAGTTCAGGTCCTCTGAGAGGCAGACCCCAAGACAATAGACATGGGAGGGGGTTAGAGGGGAAGCTCCTTGTAAGGAATAAAGAGGAGAAAGGAACAGAAGCAGACGACAGAGCTCAGATGGACAGAGCTCAGATCGCAGTGCAGGTCAGACAACTGTGAAAGGAGAGAGGCTAGGAATAGGTTCGGGTAGAAGAAATCTCAGACTGTGGTTCAGTGTTGAGAAGGACTTGGCCGGGCTGATGGGAAACCCCAGTGAAAAGACTGGCTGTTGGAGGAAGCCCCATTGGGAGGGAAGGACCAGCTCTGGCATCTCCCCTGCCTCCCTTGTGCAGCCTTTGTCTAGGAGTAGCCTGGGCAGCCGCTGAAGGCTGTCAGCCAACTACAATGTATCCGGGAGGGAATCTGAAAGGGGCAGCTCCATGGCCGCTGTAGACACTTATAAAATATCATAAATATCTTTTTATGCAACCAATATTTATTGAGCTTATATTAAACATAAGGCTCTGTGGATTTAATAGTTTTAAATATTGTGGATATAACATGAACAAGATGTTCACTGCCCTCCGGGAGCTTTTACAAAGCAGCTGGCGAACAGACATTACATGATGTATTAGCCATAGTTAAGGGATGTTAGGAGAATCTACAATAGGTAGGGTGACCATATGATATGCCATCTAAACCTGGACCCTTTTGAGAGTGAGAATTTACTATTAGTAATTATGCCTAGACAATTGGCACAAACTGGGATTTGTAGTGGACCTGAAATAGAGAACTAACATCTAGTCCGGGGAATCAGGGAAGAACTCCTTGAGAAAGGGACATTGGAGCTGGGACCTGAAGGATGTGTAGGATTTGACCAGTTAGTTACTTAGACCCTCATTAAATGTTATGAGAGTCTGGCGACCCCTCCTGAGGGCTGTTACCCAGATTGTTGGTTGGTCATTTGATAGTTGATTTCTCAATGACTTAGGGACTTCCATCCTGGGGATGTCACTATCGTCTGAAAGAGCCCTGCCTGGGATTCTTTTGATGGCAATGAAGGAAATTGCAGGGCACCTAGAGAGAGTCTGTCAGTGGCTTTTCCTCTGTCCTTTATTATGTCATTCTGGACAGAAAATAAGTGAATCTGGTAACATCCTCATTTAACTCACTGTTAACTTTTTTTGAGACATCTAAAACCGGACCTGCTTTCCCCTATTTTAAAATTGTTGTTAATATACATAACAGAAAATTACTATTTTAACCTTTTAAGTGTACCGTTCAGGGGAATTAAGTACATTCACGTGGTTGTGCAGCCATCACCACCATCCATCTTCAGAACCTTTCATCTTCCTAAACTGAAACTCTATACCCATTAAACACAGACTCCCCATTCCTCCTCCCCCAGGGCCTGGCAACCACCATCCTACTTTCTGTCTCTATGAATCTGACTGCTCTAGGCACCTCATATAAGTGGGACCATACAGTATTTATCTCTTTATGACTGTCTTATTTCACTTAGCATAACTAACATCTTCAAGATTCATGTTGTAGAATGTGTCAAGATTTCCTATTCTTTTTAGGCTGAATAATATTCAATTGTGTGAATTTACCACATTTTGTTTATCCATTCATCCACTGATGGACATTAGGGTCATTTTTACCTTATGGCCATTGTGAATAATGTTGCTATGAACATGTATGTACAAATACCTCTTTGAGATCCTGCTTTCAATTCATTTGCCTATATACCCAGAAGTGGAATTGCTGGATCATGTGGTAATTCTATGTTTAACTTTTGGAGGAATGGTCATACCATTTTCCAAAGCATCTGTACCATTTCACATTCCCACCAACCACGCACAAGAATTCACATTTCTCCATATCCTCGCCAACATTTATTTTCTTCTGTAACCTTTCATAGGAACTTTAAAAAATTATGCTCTGAGATAACTGTAGATTCACATGCAGTCCTAAGAAACACTATGGAGAGGTCTCGTATATTCCCCACCCCCAGTGATAACATCTCATAACTATAGCACAATATCACAGCCAGGATATGGGCACGGATGGAGTCCACTGACCTGATACAGGTGTCGCCAGTTTAACCTGCACTCATTTTTGCGTGTGAATGTGTATTTTTTGCAATTTTATCCCATGTGTAGATTAATAACCACAGTCTAGATGCCAAACAGTTCCAATCACAAGGATCAACAATAAGGATTTAAAAAAAAAAATCTTTATTTTGGAAAAATTAAAATCATACAAAAATAGAGAACGTATTGTAATAAACGCACATGTACCATCATCCAACCTCAACGACTCTCAGTTAATGGCTAATTTTGTTTCCTCTATAACCTCAGCCACTCCTACATTATTATGCAATAAATCTCAGCTTTCTTAGCATCTCATCTGCAAGTACATAAACTCTAAGGACAAAGTTTTCATTTTTAGGAAGAACCAAAGCACTATTATCATGCTCTAGCCCCTGCCCCCAGCCAACGGTGATCACAAAGAAGCTTCACTGGGTATTTTCAGATATCATAGGTTTCTTTTCATCATCAATGACAAGCAAGCTACTTCTTAGAAGGGGTCAACCTCAACCATAGCTGAAGTGCTGCAGGATAATAGACAAGAGTAACAAGTTCTTTTTCTCCCACAACCCATAACCAGTCCATCAGAAAATCCCATTGCTCTACCTTCAAAATAGCAGTAGCACCCAACCACATGTCACCGTCTCACTCACAAGACTTTTGTGCCAGCCTTCAACATCTCTCACCTGAGTGATGCATAGCCTTCACCCTGCTCTCTCTGCCTCCATCTCTGCCCCGTTTACTGCCTGGTGTCTGCACTGAGCCAGACAGATCCTGTCAAAACATAAGCCAGAGCATGCCCATCCTCTGCTTGGCACCCTCCCAGGCCTTCTCATATTATTCAAAAGCTTAGACAATCAGCCAGGCAGGCACTCCTGTTACCTTCTGATTTCACCCACTCCGTGTTCAATCAGCGGCAGCCATAAAGGCTGGCTGCTGTTGCATAGACATTCCAGGATCACTCGAAGCATGGGATCTTCACCAGTGCTCTTCCCTCTGCCTGGAACACTCTTCTCCAGACGTCCACTGACCTGATCTCCTTCCGGTCTCTGCTCAGATGTCACTGTGTGAGTATCTCCTGTTTGCATGCCTGGATATACTCAACGCCTATTTCCACCCTATCTTCCAGGTGCTGACTGTCGGGACTAAATCAAGTCTGCTTCTGTTGGACTTGGCTGAGGAGGGCACCCTAACTGAGACAGGAGAGGAGTGAGGTCTGGCGTTTATTCCCCGGCTCCCACCCCAGGTGACCGTTGCAGGCTGGAGAGCCAGCCGCCTCTCCTTTCCATGCAGCTTCTCACTCTGTCTCCTCTCCTTCCAGCCTCAGGGCAAGCGCCCACTCCTCTATCCCTGTAGTCTCCCTTCATTCTGCACATTTTCCTAATTCTCCTTCAGTGACCCATTTTGATGTGCCAATCGTATCCTGCTGGGATGCCGACTGATGGGTAATCTCAGTGAGCTTGTCCCTGGCCACCCAATCTAAAGCTGCACCCTCCCCCATGCCCACATCCTCTCTGTATTTTCTACTTTCATTCCTCAGGATTTCTCACCATCTAACATGGTAAATCTTGTACTTACTTACATTGTTTATTATCTCTCTCCCTCAGCGGGGACAGCTATGTCTCATTGCGTAGGCTGTGCACTGTATGGTTCTAAAGGCCACTATTTACATAGATTACAATGCGATAGGGCAACACCGCCTCCTGGAGTTGTGCAACAGAATGGCCCTGGCTCCCACTGCAATATAAGCTCTGCCATTTTCTTTTTCTTGCTATTATATCTTAAGTGCTTAAAACAGTGCTTGGCACATAGTAGTTCTCACAAAATTGTCTTCAGTGATTTATTCCCTTTTACTTCCCATGAAAAGTATAAGTAATACGGTGGTGTCAGGAGGTCTTAGTGAGTTTCCCGAGGGTTTCCCATAATACTCCACTCTGCAACTGTAGGCCCTGAGAATAGGAACCACGCCCATCTTGGTTTCTTTACCTACAGCACTACCTGCTGTGTGTGCTCTCTGTGCACTTCCAGTTTACCTGAGAATTGCCCTTGGCCAAATGGGAGCCCCCTTGCTTGGGATGTCCTGCCTTCCATACCTGTGATGGTCTGTGGTACAAAATCCTGCCCCCTTGCTTCAGTGGTGCACCCCTGTGAGCTTCCCTTAGGGCGTGCATCCTTACTTAGCTCCCACTCCACACATGCATAGCGTCCCGACTCCAGCTACCCTTCCTGGGACCCTGCCCTAAGACACTTGTGCACCCTCCACACCTGACATACCATCTAGCACACAGCAGGTGCCTGGCAGATATTTTGAGTGAATGAATAAAGCGATTTGGGGTGGCTTTCCAGCTCTGCCAACTACTAGCTGTGTAACCTTGGCTAAGTTGGTCCTGATCCTGAGCCTCAGTTTCCTAAGAAGTCAGATGGGGATAATCCTGCTCGCAAAGTTCATCTTGTTTACCAGTTAGGAGCCTTTAGAATAAACCAGGCAGAGGCAAGGAACTTTCACTGTCCTTATTTTTCTGAATTTTTCCGATAACTTTGAGAGATGGGTACAGCAAACTCCCTCGCCTTGCCCTGCTCTCGTCTTTCATTCCCCTCTGAATGTTAAAGCTTGTCTTGCCAGCTCACTTGTTAGCTCCTGGTGGGGTGGTTTTCTGTTTGATGGCCCTTTTTCCCCAGGGGACAGGGCTCAGAGGCTCTCTGTGGATGCTCTTTGCTTGATTGAAAGTGCTTTGAGAAACAGAAGGAATTTGGGGAAAGACAGCGATTAGAATGAACAGTTAGATAGGAATGCCACCTGCGAACAGTGCAGAGGCCGGACTGGCTTCCTTTGAGTCTGCTGGGCTGGGGTTAATTAGCTTTTGGATTTCTTAGCTGTGGGGTGTCTGTTTAATCATCTGACACTTGGCCCCAGCTCAGCCCTGGTGAGAGAGAGGCCTCTAGAAGCATAAGCTGATGGGAGGCCAGTCTTGGAGAGGGAGAACCTCTAAGAGCTGAACTGTGCTTCAGCAATGAGACTGCCCACCTGCTCTCCCTATTTAAGAAAACTGAGACCTGCAGGAGTTGGGACTGACCCTCAGCATGCAGAAGAACTGGGATTAAAGCTCAGGTTTCCTGTGTTACGTTTTGGAGCTTTGTCCATTTCAGAATCCCTTTATCCGGTCAACAAATACTTCCCTAGCACCTCCTCAGGCTGGGATTTTATGGATGATTAAACCAGAGCTAGTCCCTCCCCTCCTGATGCTTTCACCATAGAGGAGGCCACCACCAATCAACATTCCAGCAAGCCAATAAATTGATAATGGCAAACAGTGAAAAGGGCCATGAAGGAGACAAATATGGATGGGACTATCATGAATCGCCTTATACAGGGGCATTGGGAAGAACTCTCTGAGAGGTTCACTTAATTTCCCTAAAATAACAAGAAGTTTTTCATTATAGAATGGCGGCTAACAAAGATGAAATAATAGCATGAAAATATAATTTTGCAACCCCCAAAAGATTAATGGATCCAGTCTTTGAGTGTCGGTGCCGCAAATGTTGCAAAAAGGCAGGCTAGCAACATTGCCTTGAAATGGCCAGAAAATTGTACCTAAATCCAATCAAGCTCCTAGCCCAGCACTATCCAATGAAATGTACACACATGCAAGTCACACGAGTTACATATATAATTTTAAATTTTCTAGAAAGTCCATTGAAAAAAGTTTATTTAACCCAGCATATCTAAAATATTATCATTTTGCTATATAAACAATATAAAAATGATCAATGAAATAGTTTCCATTCTTTTTTTTGAACTCTGGTATGCATTTGATATGTGTGGCACACCTCAATCGGGATGAGCCGCATTTCGAGTGCTCAGTAGCCACACATGGCTAGCAGCTACTGTTTTGGGAAGCATAGCTATAGATTAACCATCAGTTTCTAGGAAATTGAGAGGACAGAGGAACTTGTGAAACAACACCACGCCGATGTAACCAATCAGCAGAATCCGGAAACTCTGATTTTCTGGAAAACTATAAGAAAAGCAATCCAGCCTTCATTTAAAAAAAAAAAAAATGCATTGTAAGGATGACAGTAATGAAAAGGGAACCTAGAAATTACATATCAACCAGTCACAATATGTGAAACTTGTTTGACTCCGGTTGAAACAAACAATCTGTAAAACATTGTACGGTGTTTATAAAGTAATTAGAAATCTGAACATTGGATATTTGATGCTATTAAAGAGTTAGTTGCTCTAGGTGTGATAATGGTATTGTGATTATTTGTTTTTAAAGAGTCGTTATCTTTTAGAAGAGACATGCTGAAATATTTATGAGAACATATTGAAATATTATGAAGCCTGGAATTTGCTTCAGAGTAATTTGGGAGAAAGGAGAATAATGAGGGTGGAGCAAAATGAAACGAGATCGATAATGGATGATGTTAGGTGATAAATGCGAGCGTTTTATTATACTATTTACTTTTGTTGATGTTTGAACATTTTTCTTAGTAAAAAATGGTTTAATGAGATTGGGATGATATTGGAAAGGGAAATGAGTAGTGGAGGCCATAAAACAAAAGAGTCCGTGAAGGTAGGAGTGTCTGCCTTATTGATTAGTATTTCATAGCGTCTCACACAGACATGACACGGGATAGGTATGTAGTATATTTCCCCCCTTTGTTTGCAGTTATTTTTATCTGTGGGTTCTTCGGGTATATCTCACCAAAGATGTACAGTCAAATTACTCTGTTTTTAAGAAATAATTCTTTTCCGTGTTGTTATACCACCAACTTATTTTAAGGTTTATTTGGTTTGTTTTATCTTTTACTTCTGTGATTTTTAAAAAAACTTTAATTTGTCTAATAATAGTGTAGACTTTTTCAATGTTTTAAGTCAAAACTACAAAATAAAATTACATAATTAATTACTTAATGCAAATCCTTATAAGACAAACCCAGAGTGCTAAGAGAGCCCAGAATCCTCTTGGTGGCTCAGTGAGCTCAGAGAAGGCCCTGAGTTAGGCAAAGCTGGGGAAGGGGGCGTGGCAACCAGTACATCTGTATTAGAGAGTTGGTTGGGTGATTCGTGTTCCTGAGGGACCCATACTTGGTAGTTTTAGCCTGAGGGCCCCCAGAGTTCGTGTTTAAGGTGGTGTTCCCCGAACACTTAACTTCCACCTCTCCCCAGCTTACGTATCGCCATCTATGATATCATCAAAGCAAGGGCTTTTGATTTGGACCACAGCTCAGCCTTGTTATTCAGAGGGTAGAGGTCTGGGTCTTTCTCCTGTATTAAGTCCTCCTGGCTCTACTCTGAGGCAGGCTGATAGAAATGCCTAGAGGGGCTAGGCCAGGTATAGAACAATATGGAGCACTGGGGACAGGGGGGAACATGAGGAGTTCTGCTGTTAGGGTCTAGTGATTGTCACGATGTCAGAATGGAAGCTCAAGATTGCCAGATCACATGATTTTTCATGAAAACTTGAAAATTAAGAATTTTATGTAAGGTGTTCCCATTTTTAAAATACTCTGAAGACTAAATAAAATATACTTAAGGGATGAATTCCATAGATATATTCATCAGTTTGATGCCACCAGTTTGAAAACCTTGGTCTTCCATCTACATCATGTGCTTCCCTCTCTGTGTGGTCATTGACTACCTGTTTGTTTGCCTCTCCCATAAGATCCTGAACTTTGAAAGAGCCTTTTGTTTATAGCTGAATCGCACATGCCTAGCTCAGTGTCTGGTGTACAGTAGAGCTCAATATAAGCACGGATAGATAGGGTAGATGGATGGATGGATAGATGAGAAGATCATACAGTTCGTGGCAGGAGACAGTCCATAGATATGAATCAGTACCATACTAGGCAGAGAGAGGGAGAGAAGGAAGAGAGGAAACTTTGTTTCTTTGCTTGAGTGATAATACCTAGCTCTCATGTTGGGTTCCACAAAGCTCAGACCATTCCCTTTGTGGAGTTGCCAGATTATTTTTGAAATAGTGCTTTCAGAGCACTCACTCCACTCAGGGTGAAGGACCTGTGTTTCTGGGTCCACAAAGCTTACTATCTTTGGTTACTCAAAGTTAGGGGTCTGAGGGCTGTGGCCTCCCATGCTTTCTTGCTTTCTTTTTCTGCCTGGTCTCTGAGCACCTTCGTACCCTCAGTCCAGTAGGGAAGCAGTCTGGTTGGCCCTCCTCAAGTCTCAGCTCAGTGTGTGGGGGTCAATGCCGATGGACCAGGATGGGGCAGGGAGGTGGGGCTTCCCTTGGTCTGTCCTGCTTTGCTTCCTGCTGGCTTCCTTTGAGGAGCTTCTTCTTCCCCTGCTCTACCGCCCACTTAGCTGTAAGGACACAAAAAGGCTCATCAGTTGCTATAACAACATCCACCACCTTCCTCTGCACTTAGCCAAGCTGTTTTTTTACCTCTCAGATAATAGATCTCCCTGCAGAGTGACCAGTTCCCCTTGAACTGGAAGATCACTGGCCCAACCCTTGACCTCAGAGTTTGCTTTGAGCAATTATTATTATTGCCATTGGTAGTGGCATTGTTGTCATTGTTGTGTTAAGCTGCCATTTATTGAGTGCTCACTGTGTACCATATCATAACTAAGCCTTTAAAAGCACTTCCTCATTTAATTATTACAGTGACACTTTGAGGTAAGAATATTGTTCCTAATTTACGCTAAAGAAAAAGCTGGTATGGTGAGCCCATGTTATAAACCAGGTCTGAATAGCGATGGTGATGATGATGATGATGATGATGATGGTGGTGGTGGTAATAACATACTGATTTGGGGTTGTTTTCAGATTTGGCTAGTGAGGAGATAATAGAAATTTAAGGAGGAACAAGGTGATTTCAGGGAGTCATATGCTCCTGACATGTGATGAAGAGGGAAAAAAAAAGACAGGGAAGGAAATAGGAATGGTTATGGAAGGGTGTTGAAATTTAGATTGTTTCTAGAGGAGGCCTCACAGAAAAACTAGTTTACAAGAGCAGAGACTCTGGAACCAGACTGCCTAAGTTTGATCCTGACTCTGCCAGGTGCTAGTTGTGTGGGCAGGTTATCTTCTTTGTGCCTCAGTTTTCTCATTGGTAAAATGGAGATAATAATAGGACATTGAAAAGTGCTTGTCATGTAACAAGCACTTGTCTTGGTTACCTCAGAGGCAGACCCTGAGACATGGATACCAGCATAAGTAGTTTATTTGAGGCAGATCTGAGGCAGGGAATAAGGAATGAGGCAGGAAAGGAAGACAGACAAAAAAAAGTATGCTTTATTAATTAAGTTACCACTACAGGTAACTGAAGGCAAAGCCTGATGGGAGCCAGTGTAGGTGCACACCTCAGAGTTACACCATCTGAAGGGCGACGGAGGTGAGATATGTATTTGCCAAATCCTATCAGCCATAGGTTGAGGGTTGCTTCTGGGTGGGTGTGAATTCTCTAGTACTTCTATCCTACTCTTTGGGCCCTGCAAAGTTGTTCCAGAACTTGGAGAAAGCCTCTGGCCAGATGATATAAGTACTGGCAGTGGGAAGCTGGGCTGGGCATGTATTAAAGCCACTGATAGTATCTGCTACAAAGCTAATAAATACTTATTGAATAAATGAACAAAGGAAAGGAAACTGTGTTAGCAAAACAACTCCCTAAAGATGTCTAGAACCCAGTTCCAAGAACTTGTGAATATGTTATATTACATGGCAAAGAGACTTCGCAAGCGTAATTAAATTTACAGATCTCAAAGTAAAGAGATTGTCCTGGATTTTCCTGGTAAACCTAATCTAATGAGTGGGGTCTTCACTGTGTCAGACCTTGTTCTGGGCACTTAAATAGCCCTAAGCCCACCCAGCTCTTGAAGAGCACCTGTTCTCATGAAGGAGAAAGACATGTGAGTAGCTACAACATGGTGTGCCCAGGTTATAAACCAGGTCTGAACAGCGATGGTGGTGGTCGCGATGATGATGTTGGTGATAATGCACTGTATTGGGGTTTTCAGATTTGGCTAGTGAGGAGATAATAGAAATCCAAGGAGGAACAAGTTGACATTATATGCTCCTGATATGTGATGAAGAGAAAAAAATAAAAAGATAGGGAAAGAAATAGGAATGGTCAAGGAAGGGTGTTGAAATTCAGATTGTTTCTAGAGGAGGCATCACATAGAAGGTCCATCTAAACAAAGTCCTGAAAGAAGTGATAGAGCAAACTGTGAAGATACCTGGGGAGGGGTTCCCCAAGCAGAAGCAACAGCCAGTACAAAGGCCCAAGAAGGAAGAGTGCCTGGAATGTTCCAGAAACAGCAAGAAATCCAGTGTAGCTGGAACAAAGTGAGCAAGGGGGAAAGCGTGGGGGTTGAGGCATGTTCACGTAGGGCCTTATTGGACATTGAGGACTTCAGTCTTTACTCTGAGTATGATGGAGAGCCAGTGGAGGGCTTTGAGCAGAGGAGCAGCATTGGAAGCTTTAGCAGGAACCTCTGGCTGCTTTGTTAAGGATAACCTGTGAAAAGGAAGCAATAATGAAAGCAAGAAAACTTGTTAGGTGGTTACTGCAGTAATCCAGGTGAGAAGCAATTATGGCTTGAACCGGATGGTAGTGGTGAGAAGTGGTTGGATCTGGAATTGATGTGGGATGAACCCAGCAATAGGTTGTTAGGTAAACAAATTAAGATGTAAGGTACAATGTCTTGGATCACATTTCCCCAGAAGCAGACCATGAGACAAAGGTGAAGATGTAAATAGTTTATCCCAGGAAGCATTAGTAGAGGAGAGGGAAGTGGGATGGGGAAGAGAGAGAAGCCAATAAAGTGTGTGCTGTCGAGCAGATAACTTTCTCAGCAACTGAGGCTCAGTCCTGGGGAGCTCTGGGAAACAGTGTCAAATGTGCCTCAGTGATCCCAGTAGGGAGGCAAGAGGACTAGTGCTTTAAATACCGACTAGTCATTGGTTGAGGTCAGCTCCTGGAGGCAGGCATTAACTTCCTGGCACTGCAGCCTGCCCCAGTGCAGTCTGAGAGGACTCCTGCAATCAGAAGAAACCTGCAGGCAAAGAAATGCAGGTGCTTGGAGTTGGAAGCTGTGTGCACACAGTGTGCATGAAAATGGCAAGTATACTGTGTTATACTGTGTTTATGGTATAGTGTCATTTCTGTTTTTAAAAGGAACTTATCTTTATGTATGTCTGTAAAATGGCACTGAAAAGATAGATAAGATATGGGTGCCATTGGTGGCCTCTGGGGAGAACAACTGGGATATTTAGAATCAAGATAATAGAGACACTTACTCTTTACCATGTAAGTGTCTTTACACATAATTTTTTACTGTGTGACTATTGATGTATAAAACTTTTGAAAAAATAATGATGGGAATCTCGCTTTCGTCCATGAAAGAGCGATCCTAGAAAGAAGGGAAACATACCAGTGAAGCTTTATGTTCACCCTGACAGTCAGCCTTGAGGCACTTTGCAGATCACTATGTGGGATGGTGGCAGAGAATGGAGTTTGAATTTGCTGAAGCAGTTGACAACTGTAGGACCGAGTACCAGAGAGAGAGAGTTATGTAGGGGAGTTTGATAGGGGGAGAAGTCTGTGTAGGGAGGTCCTTGGCAAAGGGCTAGAGCATACATATATATGAAGAGTCTCCATGAGGCCCAGCAGAGAGCAAATGCTTTGACTAAATGCTATATAGAGACACTGGTGGTCACATGATGGAGTTCCATCCCAGGTAGAGTGGACAGACCTCACTGAATACCTTGGACATTCAGCTGAGATCTCAGAAAGGCCATACTTTAGGTGCAAGGATCAAGTGTCAGGGCCACATGCTAGTACAAGGACAAAACCAAAAACGACTAGTCATAATAAAGAACAAAACCAAACCTGACAGGATCAAGAGGACACACCAATAATTTAATCAGAACAAAACTCAATGCTCTTTAAAGGAAAAATACCTAATCTGAAATTCTTACAATATTATAAACAATGTGCATAATACAATAAAAAAATCACTGGATATTCAAACAATCAGGAAAGTATGATCCATAATCAAGATAAAAAAGCATTTGAGAGACACAGATGTCCCAAAATGATCCAGATTTTGGATTTAGCAGATAAAGACCTTAAAGAAGAGATGATAAATGTGTTCAGAACTTTAAAAGAAAGATGAATATTAGAGTAAACAGATGAGAAATCCAGTAAATGGAAAATGTGTAAGACAACAAAATGGAAATTCTAGACCTGAAAATTACAATGTGATAAATACGAAATTCACTGGGTGGATCTAATGGTATTTGGAGACTGCAAAGAAAGGGTCAATGAACTTGAAAACAGTACAATAAAAATTATCCAATTTGAAGAAGGAGGAGAAAAGATAGAAAAAAAATAAAGGCTTAGTGACCAGTCTATTATATATATCTTTGAAACTCAGAAGGAGAAAAGAGAAAGAATGTGGCAGAACAATAGTTCAAGAGATAATCACCCAAATTAACATAATGTGAGGAAAAAATTCAGTTTATAAATCCAAGAAGCTCGATGAAGCCTAAGCAGAATAATGTACAGAACACCTCACCTAGACTCATCATAGTCAAACTACTGAAAACCAAGAATAAGGAGAAAATCTCACAGGCAGCCAGGGAGATAAAGACATTTCCCACAGGGGAACAATGATACAAATGATGGCTGAATTTTCATTAAAAACAATGGAAGCCAGAAGACAATGGAATGACATATTTAAAGTGCTGAAAGAAAAAAAAAAAAAGAGCTGTCAGTCCTTCATATATATAGTAAAAATGTTTCTCAAAAGTCAGAGTTAAAAAGACATTTTCGGATAAGTAAAAACTGAATTTTTTGCAAACAGACTTTTTTTTCTTCGTTCATCCCTGTTTGGAGCCCTTGTCATGCTTTTCATATTTTCTGTTTCTTGCTCTATGAAAGCATATAGTATGTGTACCTTATTCTGGGTGATATCTCCAGTACCCAGACCATGACTTAAAAATAACTGTTGCTAAATAGATATTTATTAAATGTTGGTTTTAAGAGCATAAATATCTTCCTGTTTTTTTTCTGCAATCTTCTTTTGGAATTGTATTGTTTCATACTGTGATTGACTCATGTCTGCTCACAAATGTTATCTACACCTACCTAGATTTAATACTTCACATAAATTCCAAATAAAGCATTATTAAAAGTTTTATATAATCAACTTGGAAGAATATGTAGGATTTAGAAAGGGCATCTTAGACTACTTCTTTGCAACAAGTTTTTACAAAATATGACATTTAACACTGTTTGTGGGATGATTGTGTCCCCTATTATTTGAGGCAAATAGACATTCACTACAAGAATTGCTAAAGGAAGTTCTTAAAGCCGAAGGGAAATGATACTAGATGAAAACTCAGATCTCATAGAAAGAAACAAAGAACCAACAAAATGGTAAATAAGTAGGTAAATATAAAAAAGACAACCTTTTTTCTTCTTTTAGTTTTTTAAAAGGCAAATGATTAATACAAAAAATAATAAGATTGTATTTGATTATAATATATGGGATTATAGTATATGTAGAAGTAAAATATGAAACTCCAATCCCATAAAGAGTGGGATTCCCTCTCTCTCTCTCTCTCTCTCTCTCTCTCTCTCTCTCTCACAGTTATAAGAATTTTATATTTTACATAAAATTATAAAATATTCTAAGACCATGATATATTAAGGGTGCATATTGTAATCCCACTAAAAACTAATACAAAGAAGTATAGCAAAGAAAGCAAGAGATAAACTACAGTGGAGTACTGAAAAATATTTAATTAATCCCAAAGGAGGTATGAAAGGAGAAATAAGAGAACAAAAAAACAGAAGGAAAAATGTAAAATAAATAGTAAGTTGGTAGACTAAACTCCAACTGTATCAATAATTATATTCTACATAAGTGGACTAAATACCCTAGTTAAAAGGTGAGATTGTCATACTACATAGAAAAAGCAAGACCCAATTATATGCAGTTACAAGTAGTGTACTTGAAATATAAAGACACAAATAGGTCGAAAGTCAAAAGATGGGAAAAAATAAACCACACAAACAGTAAGCTAAAGAAAGTTAGTGTTATTCTATAAATATCGGACAAAACAGGCTTAAAGACAAGGAGATAAAGGGAGACTTTTCATAAGGGTAAGAGAGTTAATTCAATCCTAAATGTGTATATACCTAATAACAGAATTTTCTGGTAAATGAAGCAAAACCTCATAGCCTAAGGGAAAAATAGACAAATTTACCATCACATTTGGCAATTAAATATTTCTCTCAGTAATTGATGAAAAGTAGACAAAAATCAGAGAGTATAGAAACTTTTAACACTACCAATCACCTTGACCTAATTGACATTTTAAGAACACTTCAACAAATAACTGCAAAACATTTTTTTTTCAGGTACATGAAATAGTAACCAAGATAGATCATAAACTAAGTCTCAAAAAATTTCAAAAGATCGAAATGTTACAGACCATGCTCTCTGATGCTAGTGGAATTAAATTAGATATAATTAACAATAAGAAAAAACTAGAAAAATTCCTAAATTATCTGAGAACTGAACACTTCCATGTAAGTCATGGTCAAAAAGAGAACTAAGAACATCTTTTAAACTGAATTATAATGAAAACATCAAAATTTACAGGATGCAAAAGAGGGAAATTTATAGGTTTCAATGTTTATGTTAGGAAGAAACGGTTTTAAACTATGCAGTCTAAAATAAATATATATGCTGTGTTCATAGATTGCAAGACTCAATTGTTGATGTGTCGTTTTTCTCCAATTTTATATATAAGTTCCAACAATCTCAGTTAAAATGCCAGAGGATTTTTCTTTGGTAGGTGTTGACAATTTGGTTCTAAAAGGCAAATGAGATAGAATAGCCAAAATAATGTTGAAAAAGAAGAAAATTGGAAGACTCATATTACCTGATTTTAAGATGTATGATAAAGCTACAGTAATCAAGACAGTGAGGTATTTGCAATAGAATAGACATATAGATAAATGGAAGATGAAAAAGAGTCCCGAACTAGACCCACACAGATACTGTTAATTATTTTTTGGCAAAGGTGCAAAGGTATTTCAATTGGGGAAAGGATGATTTTTTTCAACGAATGCTACAGGAACAATTGGATATCCATACACACACAAAAAAGTGAACCTCGACTGTATACCAGATGTAATGCAAAAATAAAATGGACATAAAAACACCTACATGGAAAACGTAAAATCACAAAATTTCAAAAGAAAACATTTAAAAAATTGCTTTGGCCTTAGGTTAGGCAAAGAGTTCGTAGATATGACACCAAAAACATGACCAATGACAGAAATAAATTAACTTGAGTGCATCAAAATTTAAAACTTTTGCTCCATGAAGGACAGTGTCAAGAGAATGAAAAGACATAAACTGGGAGAAAATATTGGCAAATCACAAGTCTGACTGAAAACTTGTAAATAAAATATATAAAAAGCTCTCAAAGCTCAATAATAAGAAAACGAACAACCCAATTTAAAAATGAGAAGAAGATTTAAACAAGCATTTCACCAAAGAAGACGTATAAATGATAAATAAGCACATCGAAAGATGGTTGACTTCATTAGTTATTAGGTAAATGTAAGTGATTGTAAGTGTGGTATTAAGGTATCTGACATTGTGGAGTTGTCTCTTTCTCCCTTCACTTCTATCAGTTTTTGTTTCATGAAATTGGGAACTTCGTTGTTAGGTACACATGTGTTTATAATTGTTATATATTCATGCATTGACCCTTTTATCATTCATTCTAAAATGTCCTTCTTTGTCTCTACTAACAGTGTTTTCCTTAAAGTCATGCTCTGTTTTAATAATTATTTGTATGATATATGTTTTTCCATTCTTTTATTTTCAACATATTTTTTCTTTGAATCTCAAAAGATAGCATATAGTTAGATCATATTAAGCCTTAAAACAAGTCTTGATAAACTTTAAAAAACCGAACTTATATAAAGCATGTCCTCTGACCACAATAGAATAAAATTAGAAATCATTATAGCTGTAAATATTTTTTTAAAAGGAGAAAGATCTCAAATCTATAACCTAACTTTACACCTTAACAAACTAGAAAAAGAGGAGCAAATTAAACCAAATGCAAGCAGAGAAAAATAAATAATAAAGATTACAGTGAAAATAAATGAAAGCATATGGAAAAATATTACAGAAAGTTAATACAACCCAAAGTTGTTTCTTTGAAAAGTTAAAAAAAAAAAATTAAAAACCTTTGGCTTTATGTCCAGGAGAAAAGAGAAAAATAAAATTACTAAAATAAGGAACCAAAGAGGAGGTATTATTGTTGAACTTATAGAAATAAAAAATTATTATAAAGTTCCAGTATTACCTCAATACATAAAATGAGAAAAAGATATCATAAGAAAACTACAGACCAAATCCCTTGTGAATATAGATGCAAAATCCACGACAAAATACTAGTAAACCAAATTCAGCAATCTATAGAAAGGATTATATACTATGACAAACTGAGATTTATCCCAGGAATCTAAAGTTGATTCAACAACCAAAAGTCAATTAATCATATCAATAGAACAAAAACAAAAATTACACAGTCATCTCAATAGATACAGAAAAGCATTGAATAAAATCCAAAATTTTTCATGATAAAGAATACACAACACACTGTGAATAGAAATGAACATAATCTTCAAACTGATAAAGGGCATCTATGCAAAAGCTACAGCTATTAGCATACTTATTGGTGAAAAACTGAAAGCTTTTCCCCCAAGATCACGGGCTAGACAAAAGTGTCTTCTTTCATCTCTTCTATTTAATACCGCACTGTAGGTTCTAGCCAGGAAAACAAGGCGATAAAAAGAAATAAAAAGCCTCCATGTTGGAAAGAAGAAAGAACTGTCTGTGTTTCCAGATGACATAATATGTATATGAAAAATCCTAAGGAATACACACCAGAAAAAGAGAGAGAGGGAGGGAAGGAGGGAAGAAGGAGCTGTTAGATCTAATAATTGAGTTTGAGAAGGTTGCAGGACACAAGATCAAAATACAAAAGTAAATTTTTTTTTTATGTACTAGCAATGAACAACACAAAAATGAAATTAAGAAAAAACAATTCCATTTACAATGACAGGATTAAAATACCTAGGAATAAATTTAACGAAAGACGTGAAAGACCGAAAACTACAAAGCATGTTTGAAAGCAACTAAAAAAGACCTAAATAAATGGAAAGACATTTACGTTCATGGAGTAGAAGGCTTAATATTATTAAGATGTCAGTACTGCCCAAATTTATTAACAGATTCAATGCATTTTCTATCAAAATGATAGTTGCCTATTTTTTTCTTGCAAATATTTACAAGCTGACCCTAAAATTCATATAGAAAAGTAAGAGACCCAGAATAGCCCAAACAATCTTGAAAAAATAAATAACAAAGTGGAGGAATCGTATCTCACAATTTCAAAATTTACTTTAAACCTACAGTAATTAATACTATGGTATTAACACAAGGATAGATATGTAAATCTGAAATAGAACTGAGAGTCCAGAAATAAACCCCTGAATTTATGGTCAATTAATTTCTGACATGGTGCCAAGACAATTCAATGGGAAAAAGAAAAATCATCTTTTCAACAAAAGGTATTTAGGAGCACTAATGGTTGCCAGATGGGAGGGAAGTTGGGGGTCTGGGTAAAAAAGGTGAAAGAATTAGTAGGCATGTAAACTATAGCATAGAGAATACAGTCAATTATATTGTAATAACTATATATGGTGCCAGGGGGTAACTAGACTTATCAGGAGGATCACTTTGTAAGTAATATAAATATCTAATCACTATGCTGTACACCTGAAGCTAATATAATACTGAATGTCAACTGTAACTGAAAAACAAAATTTTAAAAAAAGTACTAGGAGCACTGGCTCTCTACATGCAAAAGAATGATCCTACTTTATACTATATACAAAAATTAAGGAAAAATGAATTACGGACCTAAATGTAAGAGCTAAAACAATCAAACTCCTAGAGAAAATATAGGTGTTAACTTTAGCGACCTTGGTTTAGACTACAGGTTCTTAGATGTGACAGGAAAATCATAAACAACAAAAGAAAAAATAAATAAATTGGACTTCATCAAAATTAAACAGTTTTGTGCTTCAAAGAACACCATTAAGGAAGTGAAAGGACAGCCCGCAGACTGGGAGAAAATATTTGCAAATTATATACCTGAGAAACATCGAGTATTCAGAATACATGAAGACTTTTA
Organism: Rousettus aegyptiacus; assembly: GCF_014176215.1. Taxonomy (NCBI): domain Eukaryota; kingdom Metazoa; phylum Chordata; class Mammalia; order Chiroptera; family Pteropodidae; genus Rousettus; species Rousettus aegyptiacus. The sequence continues at coordinate 120,973,553 of NW_023416307.1, read as the reverse complement.
TAACCCAACAATAAAAAGACAAATAACCCCATTTAAAAATGGACAAAGGATTTGAACAGACATTTCTCCAAAGAAGATATGCAAATGACCAATAAGCACATGAAACGATGCTCACCATTTAGGAAATGCAAATCAAAATCACAATGAATACCACTTCACTCTACTATGATGACTATAATAAAAGAGAATAAAGCAGTAATAACAAATGGTGGCAAGGATTTGTAGAGAAACTAGCACCCTAATACATAGCTAGTGGGAATGTAAAATGGTGCAGCTGCATAGACAGGTTGGCACTTCCTTCAAAAGTTAAACACAGAATTACCATGTGACCCAACAATTCTACTCCTAGGTATAAGCCCAAAAGAACTGAAAACATATGTTCATACCAACGCTTGTATGCAAATATTCATAGCATAAATATTCTTGTGAATATTCACAACCCAAATGTGCACCAACTGATGAATAAACACAATGTGGTATAGTCGTACAATGAAATTTTATTCAGGCATAAAAAATGAATGAAGTACCCATACATGCTCAACGTGGTTGAACCTTGAAAACAATACCAGATGCAAAAGGTCACATACTGTGTGAATCTATAAATATTTACAATGTCCATAATAGGCAAATTCAGAGTCAGAAAGTAGATTAATGGTTGTCAGATGCTGTAAGGAGAGGTTTGGGAGTGACTACTAATGCGTACAAATTTTCTTTTGGGTGATGAAAATGTCTTGGAATTAAATAGTAGAGGCGGTTGTACAACCTTGTGAATATACTAAAAGCACTGAATTGCACAGTTTAAATGTTATATAGTTTAATAAAATAATTAGAAGATGCATCTATGGCATTTATATTAGGAGGCTTTTACCTGCAGATAACAAAAATAAAACTTCCACTAATTTAATCAACAAGGAGATGTATTGGTTCATGAAACTTGGAATCTAGAGGTAGAAGGAGCCTTCAGGATTGATTAATTTGGTAGCTGAATGTTGGTGTCAAGGACCCAGATTTTAAAAATTTCTCTACTCTGTGGTCCCGTGTCAGATTTTCTTCAGACTTGTAGTAAGATGTCTCAAGTGACTCCGGGCATCATATCTGGAAAAAGCAATGTCCCAAGGCAGAAAACAGCTTGTCGTCTTACTGGTTTCTCTTAAGAAAGAGGAAATTTTCCCCTAAAGCCCCTAGCAATCATGCCCACATAGCCGGAATGACTCATATGCCCCTCCTAAGGCACTCACTGCAAACTGTAGTAGAATTACTTTCAGACCACGGAGGCTCAGTCTGGATCTTGGGGAGCTATCAACTTCCCCAGCAGCAATTAGCTGGGTGGGGAAAGAATGGATATTGGACATAGTAAGAACTAGGAAGGAAGAAGGAAGGGGGAAATGGATGCTAGATAGGGGCCAATAACTTAATTAAGTTATTTCAGTAGAATATGATGCAATTTTTATAAATTCAATTGCCTAATATTAATACGATCAATCAACGAGCTAGAAAGAAGTACATGGACAATGTGAAATCTGGTGTTTTCTATTGCGATTTAAGATGTCATAGTACCAGCCAAGGATGCATCATGACCTCCACCCTCACTGCCAGAGATTCTTCTGAGAGGCTCCGTCTTTCACTAACTGGATGTCTCCTAGCAAGAGACCTTTACTACAGAATAAGGAGAAACCCAACTTGGAACTGTGTTTTGTATATCTCAGCAGCACAAATGAGTTAATTTCAAGTTATTCTTTTCTAAGAAAAGATGATTTGCGGAATATCTGTCCTATTTATAAATGTAAAAATAGTTAATGAAAAATAAAAATAAATAATAAAAACATTTTTTAAATGGGAAAAAACTCCAACAAACACTTTACAGAATGTGTACAAATGGCCAATGAGCATGTGAAAAAGTGCTCTGCTTATAAGTCACAGGAAAATGCCATTTTGAAAGTTAAAAGCCCTGAAAAACCGAATGCCTGCGAAGATATAAAACAGCATAAAATGTCAAACATTGCCAGTGGGAGTATAAAATGGTACACTCACTTTGGAGAAGAATTTGTTAGTTTCTAATAAAATTAAAAAACACTTTACCCCATGACCCACCAGTTCCACTCCTAGTTATGAATCCACTAGAAATAAAAACATGTTCTCAGAAAAACTTGGTCAAGAATGTTTATAGCAGCCTTATTTATAATAGCCAAAAAGTGGAAACAACTCAAATGTCCATCAACAGGAAAATGGATAAACAAATTGTAGCATATTCATACAATGGAATACCACCCAGTAATAGAAGAGAATGCTCTGCTGCTACCTGCCCACATGGATGAATTTCACAGATATGATGCTGAGTGAAAGAAGCCAGACCCCATAAATTACATACCGTGTGGTTCCTTTTATATGACATTGAAGAACAGGTACATCTAATTCACAGTGATAGAAATCAGGACAGTGATTGCCTACGGGGGTTAACTGGAAGAGGACACGAGAAAACCTTCTGGGGTGATGGAAACGTTCGGTATGCTGAGAACTGTGCTGATTACACAGGTATATACATTATCAAAATCCATTTGTTGGCACACCTAAGACCTGTGTGTTTCAGTGTATGTAAATTTTACTTCAATTAAAAGAAATGAAAATGGTTAGAGTCAGAAGTGGTGAATGGAGGCAAGGTGTCTGGGGGCAAATCCTAAGAGGCAGGAATTGGAGCTAAAGAGCTTGCCTCTGATATTTGGGGCCCTGGGGACAAGGGAGGTGTTTGAGCAGGGGCATCTGGCTCAGCCTTTAACTCTTGTTCTGGGACATTGTCTGTCTCTTTTACCCTGCTGTGCAGTTTTGGTGGCTGAGTCAGCTTAGAGCCTAGGTTCTGGGCTTTGCCACCTGCCCCATCCTTCCTGAAACATGTAGGAGAGTTTGTTCCATAGGGGAGGCTCAAGGTCAGCTGGGGGCACAGCATCCCTCCCCATCTTCAGCTGTGGGGGGACCAGGAGTAGGGAAGAGCCTTCCCTCGTAGAACCTGCTTTCCTGAACAGAGCAGGACTGAAGCTTCTGAGAAATCTTGTTTCAAGCATCAGCTGCCCGCCCAGCCCTGCTCCATGATTTCTCACTGCTCTGCATGGATGATGACTCAGTGCGGGGGAGGAGGCAACAGGAGCCTCGCTCTGCCCTAGGAGGCCAGGGCTGCAGGTGGGGGAGGAAAAGCTACCCATTTCTGTGGGAACTTGGGGTTTCTGCTCCTGACCTGTCTGCTATTCATTCTGTCCAGGCAGGATGAAGGAGCAGAAAAGGCTTGAACTTTGGGGATAGACCAAGGTAGGCAGCATCCTATTTAAACCTCAGTTTCCTGTTCTGTAAAATGGAATGGGGTGTCTTAGGGTCTTGGGTGGATCTGATTTACTGAGGGAGTGAGAAAAAACTTGTGAGGGGTAAGGGGACCAGGATAGGGAAGGGAAAGGAGCCGAGGGGGAACTGGCTTCAGGTAAGGTCCAGCCTTGCCTTATCCAAGGGGGGCTGTGGGAGTGATCACACAACAAAGCCATTACCCACCTCAGATGAGAAGGAAGGCCAGCCTTTTGCACCCTCCATGTCAGCATTGACTGTGGGCTGCTCTCGGAAGGGTATAACCAACTGGCGAGGCTCCTATCAACAAAGGCAATTCTTTGGAGAAGGAGACAGCTGAGAGCTCTTAGCAGCCAACACTTACACAGCTGGAAAGTGGGTACACTGGTCTGGTTGTAGAGACCTGGTTAGAGTCCCAACAGCCACTACTATGCTATCAGGATAAATTATCCATCACCCAGGGGTTTTGTGAGCCCACATAACAGGCAATGAGGAGGATATAACAACTATTTCTTAGCTGCATGAGAAAGGGTACCTAGAACCATAAATGCATCTAAGCCAGAGCAGTATCACAAACAGCCAGTAGCTGGCAGGGCAGCTGGATCCTGGAGGCCCCTGGATCATAGGAAAGCTTCAGCTTATTGAGAAGAATGGCTGGGGTGGTGATGGTAGGCCCTTTAGGGATGTGGGGCAGTAGCTACATGTCATCTGGTCTTACCAGCTTGCCGCATCATTCTGTGCACCTGGAAAATTTGAAAGCACACCTACTTGAGACTGTGAGCCTCCAGTCACCTGTCCCCACTCTTCCCCCTGACATTTCTTTATTATGTGATTCTAAGAATTTGAGAATTGTCCACTGGGCATTACCTGGTCTGCCCAACCCAGGACTCTGCTTTGGGTGGGTTTTTCCAGAAACAGTGAGTTAGAAATGTACTGGGACGTCCACATTTCCTCTAATAACCTACCGTATATCATGGGAAGAAACAACACTGACTTTGGAGTCAGACAGACCTGGGTTTGAATCTAGCTCTGCTGATAGTTGGCTGTGCACCCTTGAGCAAGTTGCCTTACCTCTCTGAGCCTCAGCTTCCCTTCTGTAAAAAAATGGAAAAATTATGTGCCTGCTCTGAATTCCGAATGGGAGGATTGGGAGCCTCTTCATGTGATGTGATCTGCACATAGTAGGCCCTTGATAAATGTTCTCTCTTTGCCCCTTTTCTCTTCTGGAACAATATTGTATTTCTGGTCTTACCGCCCTGGGAAGAGCAGCTTTCCTAGGTTCTCTGCCCACACTAGAGGGTCCAGCTCATCTTGCTTGTTTACCTTAACGGACCACTTGACCCTCTGGGAAGGGCCCCTCGTCCTGTAATCCTGTCGGTTTCTGACCCCAGTTCCAGGAACTGCCTTACAAAGGCTCAGTTATTTCCTCTCAGCTGTTTCTTAAATCTCCCAGAAGATTCATCTCTTTTATAAGCATTCTCTTTGTCTCTTCATCCGGTCGCCCTTTCTTTGGAAAGACGGTTTGGCCAAAGCAGGAACTTTGCCAGTAAGCTGTGTCTTTTGATTGAGATTCTGATAAGAAGGTGAGGAGCCCTGCGTGGGATCTGCCATCCCAGATGAGGAATTCAAATGTGGTCAGTGCCTGAGTGTTCATTTCCTCCCTTTCTTCGAGGTCCCCTGTGTGTAATGAGGAACTTTTTGATTATAAATGTCAGGGCACAATCTTGGCCTGACATAGAGGTTCAGGGAGGTAGCTAACAATAGAAGATAGATTCTAGGGATTTAGAAGAAGTGAGAGAGAGAGAGAAATTGAGAGAGAGAGAGACAGAGACAGAGACAGAGACAGACAGAGACAGAAACAGAGAGCCCATAGTGGGTGGTGATGGTGGGGGAGGGGGCTTCCCTGAGTCCTGGGACGGCCGTATGCTGGAGGAGGGAATCTGGGTAAGAGTCCTGGCATGGCCGCTCACCCACTATGTCATCTAGGGTATTTTACTGAGCCACTTTGTGCCTCAGTTTTCACTCCTGTGAATAATAATGACAATGAGTATTTTTTTTCCTGAAGGTAGGTTTTTCCCTCCTTGACATCATCAGTTCTGGTAACAGCACCTGCTTTTCCTGAGGAATGGCCACTGCATGCCCAGGCCCTGTCTTTGAGAAAGATTGGCCTTGGCCTCCAGCCTTCAATTTGGATAAGTATTTTGTCTTGTCCTACAGCATATTTCATCCTCTTGCCTTCCCTGATTGTTCACCCTTAATTATTCAATGACGCTTGATTCCAAGACTTCTGCCAGAAGTGTTGAGAAGCAGAAATTTTCTTTCCACAAAGTTTCAGAGAGATGAGGATTTCTGTTTGGAGTCGCTCATGGCCATTTTGCCTCTATGATTGGAAAATGTGATTGAGAAAGAAGCCAACACAAAGCCACAACATGGAGAGAGAAAGGTTCCTGATAACATCCTTCAATTGCTTGGACACAGCTGGGCCTAAAGATCTACCTTAGGGTTTTTGATCAATGTTTTGTGCAGTGTTTGTGTTAAGTTTTCTGTTCCTTGCAATTGGAGAGTCTTTTAATTGTGCTGTATGTGTAATGATAATATACCCCTCTCTGGTTGCTTGGAGGATCAAGTGAGACAAGCCATGTGAGGCTGTTAGCACAGGGCCTGGCACACAGTAGGCACTCAGTAAATGCCCCTCTCTCCAAGGCCTCAGTTTTCTCATCTGTCAGGTGGGGACATTAAACTGTGTTCTATCACTTCTTAGTGGAGGTAGAGACCATGGAGGGGAAGTCTGGACAATTTTGTTAAAGTAGCAGTGAAGTCTTGGGGTAGGAAGAGCAGTGACCCCCAAAACGTTCACATCCTGATCCCTGGAAGCTGTGAAAAAGTTGCATTACATGGCAAAAAAACTTTTGCAGATGTTATTAAATTAAGGAGTTTGAGATATTATGTGGTTGAGTCTAACCTAATCACACGAGTTCTTAAAAGAGCCTGGAAATCAAGTCAAAGAGATATAACATTGCTGGCTTCGAAGACGGAGGAAGGAAGGGCCTTGAACCAACGAACGTGGGCAGCCTCTAGAAGCAGGAAAAGGTAAGAAAATGGATTTTCCTGGGTTTTCCAAAAGGGAACGTGGCTCTGCCAACACCTTGATTTTAGCCCAAGGAGACCAGGGTCAGACTCCTAATCTCCAGAACTGTAAGGTAATTAATTTGTATTGTTTAGCCACTGAAATTGTGATAAATTTTTACAGCAGAGAGAGAAACTTGTTTATAAGCTTTCACACATTTAGTTATTTCATTCATTTATTCATTCATCATTCAGCAACTATGTATCAGGCTCTGTTAGCAAAACATACTTAGTTTTTACTCATAATCTATTTGGGGACACAGATGAATTAATACTCAGTTTAAAAAGTTTTATAATAGGAAAATTAAAGCTCCGTTTGATGAACGCTACAGCGGGGGTCCTACAGGTTGCGGTGGGAACACAGAGGAGGCTCCCAACCTGGCTTGGGGGTGGGACCGATGGTGATTAGGGAACACTTCCATTTAAGCAGAGACCTGAATGGGTGAGCAAAATTAACCAGAATGTAGGTGTGGCCTGGGACAAGCTAAAAAGTGTATGGTGGTCTAGTAGTCAGGGTTCTCTAGACAAACAGAACCAACACACATGCACACACACACGAGAGAGAGAGAGAGAGAGAGAGAGAGAGAGAGAGAGAGAGAGAGAGAGAGAGAGAGAGAGAGAGAAAGAGGCGGAGGAGATATTTATTTTAAGGGATTGCTTCACATAATTGTGGGGGCTTAGTAAATTCAAAATCTGCAGAGGAGGCCGGCAGGCTGGAAGCCCAGGGAACAGTCACAGTTTAAGTCAAAAGGCTATCTGCTAGCAGAATTCCTTTTTAATCGGGGGAGGTCAGTCTTTATTCTATTAAGTCCTTCAACTGATTGGATAAGGCTCACCCCCTCCCATTATGGAGGGCAATCTGCTTTACTCAAAGTCTATCAATTTAATGTTAATCTTATTCAAAAAACACCTTCACAGAAACATTCAGAATAATGTTTGACCAAATATCTGTGCACTGTGGTCCAGCCAAGCTGAGGATAAAATCAATAGATAGGCAACAATGTCTTCCACACCATATGGACACACAAAAAGTCAGATTATCTTATTTGTCTCAATCAATAAGGAAGTCTCTCTATCCACACTAACCAGATTGGTGAGCACTTCAGTCTCAGGAATGTTTTGGGGGCTACTTCTTTTTAGGCTCAAACAAGAACTAAGAATGGGGGCTTTCTGGGACAACTGAGAGGATGGATGGATGGGGCTTGTTCACTAGTCCACACAGAGGCTATGGTGGCCATTTCTCCTTCTGCTCCCCAGGGCTGCTGGTAGGCTTGCTTCTCTGTGCTCCATCACCCCCTGTTAATTCCAAAAATTTCTCCACACTACTAACCACATGCCTGGCCATGGAAACCCTCATGAGTTCACACAAGGTCTCGGGGCTGTCTCTCCGGCCTCCCCAGGCACTCTGCAGCTACAGGGCCCTTACGCCTCTCCCCTCCTTGCAAAAACAACAACCCTGAGAAACCTTCCGCTTCCTTCCCAGCCCCTTCTTCCCCAGTCAGATATCTTCCCCTGCTCCAGCCTTCCTCCACAGACTCCCATCTATTTCTAAAATCTGGGCCAAGAGGGCCCTTGCATGGGCCTGAAAAGTTCTGTTTGAGGCTCTGAAACACAAAAGCTCCTGAGGTATCAGAAATCATACCCAGAATCGTAAAGAGATCTTGGGAAGAGAGAAGGAACTGATAAAGGCTTGTCATTTTTCTGAATCATCTACAGGAGTATGAATCAGTCAGAAATCAGTTCCTCAATAAGTGACTTTGCCACAGATATGTTAAAAAGAGGGACCCACTTGTGCAAAGGCCCTGGGACAGGAGACCATCTGCAAGGAGTTAATGGTGGGCACAGAGAATAAGGGGAGAGTGATGAGAGATGAGATTGGGATAGTAGGTTGGGGGCCAGACCACAGTGGGGCCTGGAGTCAGAGTAAGACATGTGACTTTTCCTGAGGAAGTGGGGCATAGTGGTAAGGTGAGGGGCTACACAGAATAATTCTGAGCAGGAAGCAACACAATCACATTTGTGTTTTGGAAAGCTCCCTTTGGTGACTGGACAGAAAGTGTCCTTGAAGGGTGTTATAGGCTGAATCATGTCCTCCCAAAATTTATATCCTGAAGTCCTAACCTCAGTACTTCAGAGCGTGTCTGCATTGGGTGACAGGGCCTTTAAAGAGGTCACGAAGTTAAAATAAAGTCACATGGGTGGACTCTTATCCAAGATGTCTGGTGTCCTTATAAGAAGAGGAAATTAGGACACAGACATACAGAGCGGGAAGACCATGGCAAGAAACACAGGGAGAAGGTGGCTACCTACAAGCCACAGAGAGAAGCCTCAAAAGAAACCAATCCTGCTGACAACCGACCTTGGATTTCCAAGCTGTAGAACTGTGAGGAAATATATTTCTGTTGTTTAAGCTGCCCAGTCCATAGTACTTTGTATGACAACCTGAGCAGATATGAACAATGGAGCAAGTCACCACTAGGATGCCATTGAGGCAGCTGCTGTGGTTTCTCAGGTGAGAATTGACAGTGAACCCAGCCAGGGTGAGGCTTCATCTGGGGGTGATGGGCCGATAGCCCTGAGAGGTGCTCAGGGACTTAAAACTGGACAGGGCCTGAGACCAGACATGTTGACCTCCCTTAAAGGATTTGGTTGTGCCCAGAAGGGCAGGGCTTGATGATCTCGCCATGTCTGGAAAACAGCTCTTCTAGCCATGTTCCTGCATATTTCCTCACCACGTGCTGCTGGTTTGACTGCCCTGAGTCTTAAACAGAACCTGAAGCTTTCTTTTCTTTCATCTCTTGGACGAAGTGGCATTTTCCAAAGCTTTTGATCACACCAAGAACAGTTCTTATCAAGGAGAATCAGATCATTTTCTTTTCCTTTTAGAGCACGATCACACCCAGGGGTATACTTTGTCAATTGTTTTGTGAAAACTTGGCATTGGGACACTTCTAGTGGTTTTTATTGTGTATAGTTCTAGAAGCAACACATACACACGATTATTTTTATGGCTACAATGTTTATATATTAGAATTTATATAATTATATATTAATGGTATTTTATTGAGTCATAATTAAATGGTAGTAAAATGTGTAAATCTTAGGCATACAGCACAATGAATTTTTACCTCTGTTTATACTGCTGTAACCTTTCCAGATCAAGGTGCAGAACACTTCTGTTTCCCCAAAAATTCCCCTGTACTCCTCTGTAGTCAATAACCAGGCCTTCCAGCTTCCCCAAAGCAACCACAATCTGACTTTTATCGCCACAGTTAAATTCTATTTTTGAACTTTGTATAATGTATTTACACAGCTGGTAGTCTTTTATATATAATTTCTTTTACCCAATATGCTTTCGAGACTTATCCATGTTGTTGCATTTATCTGTAGCCTTTTTTTTTTTTTACTGCTGAATAGCATTGTACAACTATACTTCAATTTATTTATCCAGTCTCCAGTCAAATAGACAAGGGCAGACTTATTTTAAGCAAAACAGACATAGGTCATGTTGAATTTCAATGAACAGAATGTCAGGGCTGAATAGAGGGAGCCTTAGAGATCATCTGCATCAACTTTCTCACTCCATACATGAGGCTCAGAGAAGGAAAGTAACTTGCCCACAGTCCCACAGCTTTGTCAGGACAGAACTAAGATCCAGATCAAATCTTCTATTTCTCTTTTTTATTGAGGCTCTTTTTTTCTTCCTGTCCCTATCTCATCGTATCTCTTAAACAAATGTGAAAAATTAATCCTTTACTTCCTAAAAGGATGTATCATTTTAGGCATGTAAGTGGCAGGGAAGTGGGAATTTGGCCTGGAGTGTGTGGGAAACTGTTTTCTCCCTATAAAGTTTGACATTTTACTTCGCAAGAGCTGTTCACCTTTTGAGCTTCTGGCACTTGGCCTTGTCTGTCTCTGCTTAGCCCTACCCAGGGTCCTATCTTAGAAAGGAAGGCCAGGAAATGGCAAGGCTTGTATGATCTGGCCAGCACAAGGCTGGGCAGAAACAGTGTTGGTGTGGAGCCCCAGCCTGGCATTGAGCCTGGGGAGGGCCGAGCAGCAAGTGAAAAGGAGGAGAAAAGCCCCGTGTAGGAAACTGATGTTTTCTTTAACTTTTCAGGCCCCCAATGAACTTCAAGATTTAAGGTATCTGAAGCAGAGGAAGGAACTTGGTTTGTTAGACACCCTTAGGATCTCTGCTCAACTAGCTGTGTGGCCTTGGGTGAGTCATATTCTCTCTCTGAGCCATTGTTTCTTCATCTGCAAAATCAGGAGAGTCACTTCTATTGGGGAGGTCACCAGAATCCAATGGGAGAAAGAGGGTGGGTTGAATTGAGTTTCTTTGACCTTTCTTTAGTTGGCGGCTGAGAATTCTCCAGGCCACACCAACTAATTGAACCGCTAAGATACTGAAGCCTCCCCATCGTAGATCCAGAGCAAGCCAGACAGCTTCCACAGGCATCTCTGCAATGAACATCTGTCCAGCTCTAAGACAAGGACACGGCCCAGCACTCACGATGGGAGAACATGGCTGTCATTCTTCACAGAAGGAAGGGGCATGACTCTGGAATTTTCCTGGCGGACCGATGCCACTTGCCATGTGACTTGAGCAAGTGTCTTTCTCTCTCCAAGTTTCTTCTGTAAAATGGAATTAAATATTTCCCCCCTATATTGGATGGTTATTGTGAGGACTAAGTGAAGTAATGAATGCAAAGCACTTAATACAGAGCCAGATTAAGTGAAATGGATAAAAGAATGTGGAGTTCAGGCTGTGTTTGAATTTTATCTCTGTCACTTCCTAGCTGGGCAACCTTGAGAAACTTGTAAAATGGGGATGTGATTAAAACGCAACTCACAGAGGTAACAAACATGAAAAAATAAAGTGATCTGAAGCTGGCCGAAGGCTCTTAAATAGTAAGACACAGACAGCATCTGAGTGGGATGACGATGGTTAAAGATTAACTACTTAATCTCCCTGTCTACTAAACACAGCACTGTAATTGAGCTTTAATCTGCTGTTGTAATGTAATTGAATTCTATACTACTATGGCTGCCTCTTATTTATTTTAAAAATTATCCTCTTTCTAGAAGGGGGCAATGTGGTGATTAGAAAGAATATGGACTTTGCATTCAGACTTGGTATTGAATCCTGAGACCAGCTCTGTGCAACTGGGCAAGCCGCTCCTCTCTCTGAATCTCACTGTCCTTCTCTGGAAAATGGAGGTGATTATGTCAACCTTGCTGGGTCCCCCTGAGGATGAGATGACACCCTGGGCCCACCCTTTGGCCCAGCGTCAGCCTTCTGCAGACTAGGGTTCCCTGGCTCGACTTCGTGTCTCAGTTGCCATGGTACTAAATAAAAGTTTGGCTCAAGGGCATTAAGATGACTGTCACCCATTAATGGAATGTTGATGTTTGTGACTGTTCTGCAGCCACCACGCCTGTTTTCTGCAAGTGGACACAAGGTGAAGGCACAGCCCTGCATTCCAGGAAATAATCAGGATTTCTGGCTGCTGTGCCTTCCTCTGTCCATCTAAAACAAGGCTAAGGAGGCCAGCTCCAGGGAAGGGTAAAGCATCTGGGCTTTGATGTCAGACAGACCTAGCCTTGCATCTGTCTTGTTAATTTTTAATTGGGTTTCTTTGGGCAAGTGACTTCATTGCTCTGATCCTAGGTTTCTCCATTTGTGAAATGAGGATAGCTGTGGTCCTTGCCCCTGAGAGGGTTACTGGAGTTTCTTGCTTGTTGGTAGTGAGTAGTATTTCTATTATTGTTGTTAAAGATAAAGAGGGGCCTGGCATGTGGTTTACTGTACAAATAGTGAACTCTCCAGCATGAGCAGAGCCAGGCCTTCCCCTTCCTGGCTCTCTGTACGACACAGGTTAATGCATATACATTTGACAGGGTCAAACAAGTAGTTGGCACTTAGTAGACGCTCATTAAATGTTAATTCTTGCTCCTCCAAACTCTCACAGGAGAGTCAGAGAAGGCCCTGGAACTTCTGTGCATTTCCTTCTGCTCAGTCCATTACAGTGTTCAAAAGGCTTGAGGTCTCTTTCAGCCCCCAGGTCTCCTTCAGTCCCCAGGACAGCCACCTTGGGGCCTTGTTCCCATGCAGGGGGAGGAAACTCAGCAGGGAGACTCTGGGTGGCTTCATCAGTGTAGCAGAACTGGTATGTAATGGCAACTGTGCTTACTCCATCTACTTCCTGTCCACTATTCATTCATTCAACAAATATTTATTGAGCACCTCCTATGTGCTCTGGGCATAGAATGGTTAATAAAACAGACTTGTCTTGGCCTGTGGAATTTAAAGTTTAGTTGGGCGAGAGACATGAATAGATAACTACACAAGAGTGTCTTAATTACAGGGGTGATAAGTTTTATAAATGGGAAATGCAGAGAGTGGTCAGAGTTTATAGGGGTAATTTCCATGAGCAGAACCTGAGGTAAGGATTTGTGTGTGAGGAGTTTATTTGGGAGGGGACCCTGGGGAACAGCAAGTGGGGAGAAAGGAGGTGAGATATAAAAGGAGAAAAGTCAATGTAAAGATGTTTCATCAAGGTCATTACTGGGGGGCTCCCCTGAGGCCATCTGGGGAAGGGGCAGAGGGCCTCCTGGCAACATCCTCCCAAAGGGAAGAGGGAGAATTTCCATGTAGCCTGAGGGAGTATGTCAGTTCTCCCCAAAGGGAAGAGGGAGACTCTCCATGTAGCCTGAGGGAGTATGTCAGGTGTCAAGGCAGCTCCGAGTTCAGCAGTCTGTCAGAGGGGCAGCTCATCCATCATGGCCCCAGGTCCTCAGTGTTTCTGCTGGCCTCTCTGAGCTTTGGAGTGGAAGTATCTTCTGGAACATCTTCCTGGGCTCCTTCTGGATGCCCACCCAAAGCTGCACATCTCAGCATGCAGCGGGAGCACTTTCTTTACCAAGCACCTGTGCTATTAATCCAGGTGGACATGGGGTATGTTGGTGAGAAGTAGGTTTGTTCCCTTCTCCCCTCTCAACTGCCTGCCTCCCAGCCTCTCAAACTCTTTGTGATATGAACTTGTATTCTTGTTCACAGTAAGAAAGTAGGAAATTCCCAGACAGGCTAGGGAGGGGAGAGGGCAGCCTGTGCCTGGAGTTTGAGTCATAGAGGGGAAGCCTTCAGGTGGCTACAGAACCCAAAGAAGGTGGATCACAAGCAGAGCTGTCTCTAATGGATTCAGGCAGCCCAAGGCTTTTTTTACTTTTGCCCTGCTTTTCCCCAGCCATCCCATTCGCTAAACAAATGGCTCTGGCCAGGGGCCAGGTGTGGGACTTGGAGGGATCAAAATGCCTTTAGGGAGGCAGCAGAGCTGCATTTGGGCCCCTCCCAAATGACAGGAGCCACAATCAGAAGATCTGATTCCAGTTTCACTGAAGCCTTGAGCCATTATTGCAAAAAAGACCTAAGCGAACCTGAAATGCCCAATCGAGGTTCTTTTCGGTGAATGGTGGCCGTGGCTAACAATTAGGATTAAGGGAGGATTTGCTGCTTCCTCGCAGTCTTGCTACCAGGTTATAATGAAAGTAAGCCATAGGCAGAATTCTGCACCCATGATACATTTAATAAGCAACTACTATGAGCAAGTAAGCTCCAAACAGTTTATGCAACATGTTATTAAATTATAAATCAAAGGCAGACATAAGAATATTCCAGAGCTATATTCTACAACCGTTAGAGGCCCTGTCTGGCAACCAGAATCACCTGCACGGATTGTCGATTATTGGATGCAGATCCACAGGAACCAGCTTGGAGTGCCTTCCTGGGGGCTCGCTGGATTCTTTCTCCTTTCTCATGCCACGGGAGGGAGCGTCTCTAAAATGTCTTAGCCAGGCTATATATTCTGAATCTCATCAAGATCATCAACAAATGCCTGTTTCTAGCATCCATTCAGTTGGCTCAGAAACCACCGATTTCACCTCTGAAAACCCATTTGTTTTTATAACAGTCATTATGTTAATCAGCAAAGTCTCTAGTGTTGATCAACACTAAGTATAAAGGGAGCTCGTGTCTTAGTGGCTTTTGGAGCCAGGGAGGCCTTCCTGGGGAGGTCAGCTGGCCACTCCTAGACTGTGCATTCCAGATTCATCTACCGATAACTCTTCTGGAGCTGGAGCTTGAACACGAACACAACTTCATATTACATTGTCTTCTCTGAAGTATTTTAGATTTGACTACAGACACTGTAGTGGTAACTTTCTGACAGTCAACTACCCCACTAGGCCTCACTGTCCCCAACCCTAAAGCAAGTGGTGTCCAGGCCCTTGGCACAGGCTCTTGCTCTGGGGGTAGCATCTTGGCTGAGACTTTCAGGCTCCCTGTGGACAAGGCTAGTCATTTTTCAATGCCTTTTATTTCTGAGATATAATAGTTGACATATAATATCATAATGGTTTCAGGTGTACAACATACTGATTCGATATTTAAATATATTGTGAAATGATCACGACAATAAGTCTAGTTAACATCCCTCACCACGCATACTTACAAAATTTTATTCCTGTGATGAGAACTTTTAGGATCTATTCTCTTAGCAACTTTCAAATATACAACACACTATTATTAGTCATCAAGCTGTACATTACATCCTCAGGACTTATTTATTTTACAATTGGAAGTTTATACCTTTTGGCCCCCTTCACCCATGTCTCCTACCTTCCATCCTCTGCCTCTGACAACCACCAATCTGTTTTCTGTATCTATGAGCTTGTTTTTGTTGCTGTTCGTTTTGTTTTTTATTTTTTAGAGTCCACATATAAGTATCTTTCTCTGTTCGGCTTATTTCGCTTAGCATAATGCCCTCAGGGTCCATCCACATTGTTGAAATTGGCAAGATTTCTTTCATTTTTATGGTTGAATAACATTCCATTGAATATATATACAATTATAACACATTTACATGCCACCTTTTCTTTATTCATTCAACCATTGGTGGAAACCTAGGTTGCTTCCATACCTTAGCTATTGTAAATAATGTTCCAATGAACATGAGTGTTACCGGAGAGTGGGGTCCTCTCCTGGTGCGTTGTCCAGGTTATTGATGTCTTGAACAAAGAATCGAGCAAGACACCGAAATACAGTAGAAAAGAAAAGTTTTATTAGCAGGGAAAGTACACTTCTAGACGTGGAAGTGGGCCTGAGCAAGAGAAGCATGGCTCAAAAGCCCTGTTAAGAAAACCTTTGGAGTTTTTATCCCTATTTGCTATAGGTAGTTACTTCTGTTAGAGGAATGGGCTTCCTTGATTGATAATTAAGACTGACAGGACTCAGAGATTCATCATTTGCTTTCTGCACATTTTTGTTCCCAGAATTCAGTCTGTTATAATGATATTAATGAACTTCTGGGCATATGCATCGTATTATAATGATGGTATAATGAGGCTCAGCTGAGTTGAAGGTCATTGGGTCTTCACTGTGCAGGTGCAAGTGACTGACTTAAACTGGTACCTAATTCTCTGTTTACTTGTTTCTTTGTGGAAGTTACTTTTAGCCTAAAAATGCCTTCAGGCTTGCTTAATTGTGGGTGGATTAGGGCAGACCCCTTCTAGGATAGGATGACTTCGGTGTCTTTGCAGGCACACCCAAAGCCCTCTAATTAACTTTCCTGCCTAACCCTTTTCTAAGAGCCATGAATCCCTTTATTATTAGTAAGAATGTTGAGGGACAAGAGGTCTCTTCTGTATCTGCTTCCTAATAAGAAGGGTCGTAGTCCCTGCCTATTGGGGTTTCATGGAGCTCTTTCCCTCTCTGCCTTAGTCAGGTTGGGGTCTTGGGTTTCCTGCTGAAGTGCTGCCTTAGTCCCTAGACAAGGAAAAGAAGATACAAACTTGTTATTTAGATCATATATCTATTAATTGCTATCATTGATTTGCCTATTAAGCGAGTAAAAGGAAATGGGCTTGGTTAATATATTTCTTAAAGAGTAAAAAAGACCTTTGGCCTAAAGTCTCCTCCCCTATCAGACTCTAAAGGCCCTTTCTGGCTAACACCATTTCTGCTAACAATGGGCTGATGATCCTTCTCAATAGCCAGAGGATCTGAGTCCCCAGTTTCTGGGCAATTATCGGGATTTGAGAGAGAGGGCCTTTTTCCCAAAGAAGGGAGGGAAGAAAACTTAACTAGGTTTACTAAAAGATAAAGAACTCTGCAAGAAATGTCTCATATCATTTCCTGCTAAAAAATTAAGAATTTTACAAGTGATGCCCTGTATCATGAGGGTTCAGATATCTTTTTGAGTTAGTGTTTTCATTTTCTTAGGATAAACACCCAGAAGTAGAATTGCTGGATCATATGGTAGTTCTATTTTTAATTTGTTGAGAAAACTTCATACTGTTTTTTGTAGTGGCTGCACCAATTTGGAGTCCCACCAACAGCGCACAAGGGTTCCCTTTTTTTACATCCTCACCAACACTTTTTATTTCTTATCTTTTTTATAATAACTACCCTAATAGGTATGAGGTGATATCTCATTGTGGTTTTGATTTGCATTTTTCTGATAATTAGTGATACCGGGTGCCTTTTCATGTACCTGTCCGTCCGTTTGTCTTCTGTGGAAATACATTTATTCAGATGGTCTACCCATTTTTAAATCAGGTTATTTGTTAATGTCTCATTTTGGCAAAGGTAGTCCTGCCTCCCAGTTGGACCTCCCTTTGTGAAGTTGTAGTTGCTCATCCTGAGGCCTCATCCCAAAGTGCTTATCCTTAGGAAAATGTGCCTGTTTGCTGCTGGTGGAACCAAGCCTCACCTTCAAACACTTTTGTTCAACTGATCATTCATTAACAATTTTTTTGGCTGTTTTCCATGTACCAATGATGATGCTAATGTTAATTCTGTCTCCCCTTGCTAGACCATAGGCTGCACACTCTGTGCTTAGCACAGTGTTGGCTTTCAGGAAATAAAGAATAAGTGTATAAATGCATGACAGGAAAGGAGAAAGGCATATGGATGGGGCTTTGGTGGTGTGGAGCAGAGGGGAGTCCGCTGGCTTCTGCGTGTCTGTTGCAGAGACGCCAGCCCCGCCCCTCCTCGAGGTCTTAATGCTTTTCCCAGGTTGGTGTTAAGCCTTAAGAGGGAGGCTGAATTAAGTGTGAAGCTGCCTGAGTGCCTTGGTAGAGCTGTGCCAATTAGCTGATTGCCAGAGCAAGCAGAGCCACACTGTAAGCAAAAGCAATTGCACTGCTTGTCAAAGATAAGCCAGTCGGGGAAAGTGTCTCTGAGTTGTCCTGAGGTTTCTGAAGGGTGGGATCAGAGTTGTGACTTAGGGATCACTTGCCTCCTAAGAACAGAGCTGTGATTCCCCCCAACTCCAGAGAGTACCTGCTCTGGGTGCGGTGCATGCTGGCGTGTGGATATGCAGATGTAAGGACATCTGTATGGATACACAGGGTCCTGTGTTTTGGTGTATAACAGGGATGGATCACATTTTATTGGGGTTGGGGGGTTAAAGGTTATGCAATTTGGGGAACGCTTTTTAAGACAAAGATTTCAAAATGATCGGTATGAATTTAGGCACACATGTGACTATGTGTTTAGAATTTTAAAAGATCACGATGTTACAATTTTTTAAAAACTGACAAACTTGAAATACCACAAAAACTAAAAAAATCACATATATATTCATTAACTCTCTGATAGCATCTGAAATGCATTTTCTACTTTTGGGGGGGGGTGGCTTTATAGTTTTTGATAGTCTCTTTATATGTGCCTGACCTTTATAATATTTTCTATATAGAGAAAAGAAAGATAAGTCAGTCTTTCATCTGGCATGGTTAATTGAAATTTATTTTTATTAAGAGTTAGGATACTTAAGACATGTGACTTCAGGCATATATTTGTTGCTTAGCATGGCTTTGGGTTTGGGCCCTACAGACACAGGAATTCTGATTTATTCCATTTGTGTGTTCCCTATCACAAAAGAAAAACATATGTACTTGGTATACTTGAAATGATATATGTTGCATTATTGGGCATCTGCTGCATTATCAAGCATATGCCCAAGTGGGAAAAAAATGTTTTGACTAGGTGTCCATGAAAACTGAACCCAATTATACTACTACATACTGATGATTAGAAGAAATTTACTATTTTCCTATCAAAAACTAATTTCTGGCTCTGTGCATTTCCAATATTGTTTCTCTTCTATTAGCTATATATTTCCGACACACCAGGCACCAGAGCACACACTGAGCTATTTCGGCACAACCTCGGGGCTCACTCTGTCATGTTGTAATGCAGGGAGAGTTGTCACAGGGCAGTAGCACTCTTCCTGGAAGCCATCACTATGCTGAAATGGCGAGTAATAAACCATCAGTGGAAGAGACAATGAACCACGCACATATACCTTGCTAGCTCCAAACTAAAAGTGTCCCAACTCAACGTCCCCAAAATGCTACCTTTTGTGAAGGTAGGTGTGACTAAGGGTGAAGTCAGAGCTAGCAGTCTTAATCAATTGTGGTTAAAATATATTACCTTTCCCAAATGTCCATGAACTGATGAATAGATAAAGAAAATGTGGCAAATCCATACAATGGCATATTATTCCATCATAAAAAAGACTGAAGTATTAACACACGCTACAACGTGGATGAACTTGGAAAACATTATGCTGAGTGAAAGGAGCCAGACACACAAAAGGTCGCATATTGTAAGATTCCATTTATATGAAATGTCCAGAATAGGCAAATCAATAGAGAAAAAGAATAAATTAGTACTTGCCAGAAACTGGAGGGAGTGGTATAGGGACTGACAGCTAATGGTTATGGGGTTTCTTTCTGGGCTAATGAGAAGTTCTGGAATACAATAGTGACAATGGCTTTACAATTCTGTGAATATGCTAAAAAAAAAGAAATCCTACTTTTTTTTGTACACTTTAAGCGAGTGAGTCTTACGGTATATGAGTTATCTCTCAAACTATTATTAAAAAAATATATATTACTGCTGCAAATTTTACAAAACCATATGATCAGGTAAACACATTATGAGGGTCCCCTCCCAGGGCCTTTAAAAGGCCAATGCACCACAATAAATTCCCCTTCGGTGTATATTTGTATCAGTTATCCATCAGTACAGTAATGCTATGTAACAATCACTAATCACAAAACCTCTGTGGAATACAACAATAAATATTTATTTGGCTCACAAGGGAACTGGGCTTTGCTGGGCAGCTCTTCTGGCTTTAGCTAGTCTCCTGTTGTGCTGGTTCACCATGGGTTGTCTGATCTACGAGGGCTTCAACTGGGGCAAATAGGGTGACCTGGTTCTACACCACATATCTTGTCCTCTGACATTCTAGACATGTTTTCATAGTAAAGACAAGGATCAAGGGAGAGAAGCAGAACCACACAAGCACTTCTTCAAGGCTCTACTTGCATCCTGTCTGCCGACATTCCACTGGCAAGAGCAGTCCTGCAGCCAAGCCCAAGTTCAATGGGTGGGGGAAATAGACCCCTCTCATAAAGAGGAACTGCAAAGTCCCATGTCAAAAAAAGTGGATACATGAAGAAACGATGGTTCAGGCCCACTAAGGTAATCAATTCTGTCTGCTTTTATGTATATACAGGTGCGTGCCTGCTTATGTGTTTGCAGATGTGTGTATGTCTGTGTGTAACATTAGTATGTTCAGGCATAGGTGTGTGTGGGTGTGCAGGTGAGCCTGCTGTGTGTGTATAATTTCTTTGGATATGTATACATGTGCTACGTGCATGCACACACGAGTGCATTCTGGAAGCTTCTCTGCTCATGTGTCTGCAAGTATGAGCTTTCCTAGATGGTACCAAGTATAGTGGGCCAAGGATAATGCCAGGTCAATGCACATGCCCCCAAAACCCCGGTGCCAGTGGGATTCTAGAGTCTCTGTGTCCTTGCCCATCACTTCCTCAAGACACGCAACTATTTGAGGGACATGAGCACAGGGTTTGAAATCATGAAGACTGGTTCAGATACCAGCTCTGCTACTGACGGGCTTGGCAAATGGCTTCAGCTCATTTTCTAATCTATAAAATGGGGACACCTCTTCCTGGTTTCCTTGTGAGTACCCTGTAAGGTAATGCTTGTGCAAGGGCTTTGTTAGTTATGAAGATACCAGGAGAGTGATTTCCCTTCCCACTTCATGTTCCAAAGGCTTGACCCTCTCCAGATGCTGAAACTGGAGCTGGCTCTGCATCTCTTAATGTGCTGCCATGGCAACCACTGCCTTCTGCTCAAATGTCAGCAGTGTAGGATGGGGTTCTGTTGCCCCCTCACTGCTGGGCCCAGAGTGAGAGGGGGCGGGTCATGGTGGAGGCTCACCGGAAATCCCTTCCCTTCCTAAGTGGGTTAGGGAAGGATTTGGGAAGCCTGTTATCTGTCTTTGTTGCTTTTGCTCTCTGTTCCTTTCTCCATGCCTCCTTCAGCAGCAGCTAAGTTTGGTGATGGAGCAGTATCTTCAAACATTAGCCTATCTCAGAATTACCTGGGCAGCTTTTGAAAATGCAGACTCCTCTGCCTCATCCAGAAAGTCTAATTCAGTAAGTCTGAGGTGGGTACCAGAAACCTGCATTTTTTATATGCTCCCCAGGAACAACACTCTAAGAAACCCTACACCCTTAGTGCAGGGCCTGGGGCACCCCACTGGCTTACGCTGTTGATCCCTTCAACATAACTAGCCACTTCATTCATTCATCCATTCATTCATTCACTTAATCACTCATTGGTTTATTCGCTCCCTTATTCAATTATTAATTCATCTACTCACAC
The DNA here is from genome assembly GCF_014176215.1 of Rousettus aegyptiacus. Taxonomy (NCBI): domain Eukaryota; kingdom Metazoa; phylum Chordata; class Mammalia; order Chiroptera; family Pteropodidae; genus Rousettus; species Rousettus aegyptiacus. The sequence goes on along the minus strand of NW_023416307.1, from coordinate 120,952,342 downwards.
TTAAATAACCATTTACCCATTTATTTGCTTATTTATTTAAACACACATTTATTAATGTCTTAAGCTCTGCGAGATGGAAAATAATTAAGGACACAATCCCCATAGCCCTGCAGGAGGTTCCAGGGCAGTGTTTTTCAGACCATAGCAAAATGAACTTAATGGGTTGACTAGCATGTTTTAGAAAATGAAACAAAATAGACTATAATAGAAAATATTAGTGTGCATAGCAGGTAGGATGGGAAAGGAGTATTTGGGAAACTTTTGCATTCAGCATGAGCGTGAGTGTGGGCGTTGGATTTCAATGTGAAATGTATTTTCCACTAGGGACATGGAAATGAATGTCAACACTGCATGCTGATGCTAGAGTGGAGATGTGTTGGGGGCATTAGCAGAGCTCAATCCCTCTGCCAGGATGACATTGGGGAAGTTTCACAAAGTAGGTGACATTTGAGCCAGGTCTTGAACCATGAGCAGGAATTTTTCCACGGAAGGAGGAGGAAAGGGGTGGCAGGGAGAGAGAACAGCATTTGCAAAAAGCACAGAGGCATGGAAAAGCAGAGGGAAGAGCCAGATGTCCAGTGGGCCGAGAGCATGGAATGTGTGACTGGAAATGGTGCGAGGGGAGGCTAGAAAGTAAGAGAAAGCTGGATCCCAAAGGGCCTTGAAGGCCGGAGCAAATGCTTAGGTTTTATTATGACACTATCTGGAGCCGCTGGAGAGAAGGCAGGCAAGCGATGTGGTCAGAGTGGCCATTTAGAGAGACCACAACCACGGGACTGGGGCAAGGAGACCAGCGGAGGACTGTAGCTATTTCATGGTGATAGCGGTAATTGGAGCCAGGCAGTGGTCTGTGGTTGGAGTTGAGAGAGAAGAATACAATTGAAAAATGTTTTAGGAGGTAAAAGAAATAGAAAGCAATGACTAGACATTGGAGGAGGCACTGGGAAGAGTTTATAGTGAGACTTGGGTTCCCGATGTGGGAAGCTGGGTGGATGGAGCTGTTTACTAGATTAGGGACCCTTGATTCACCTCTTCTCAAGGGTTCCTACCTGATTTCCTACCCTGGGAGTAGAGGTAATTTTACCCAGCCCTACAAATGGGAGGGACAATTTTTATAGCTTTATAACTAAAAAAAAAAAAAAAAAAAAAAAAGCCAGTAATAAATACTTGTTGTGGAAATCAGAATAGCCCATTATGTGGTACCCATTGTTAATCCAACGTCCCCTATTCTGAATGTCTGAGGGATCATACTTCCCCCTTGTGCGATGGCTAATTTTATTTATCAACTTGACTGGAGCACAGGATGCTCAGACATCTGGCTAACCATTACTTCTGGGTGTATTTGTGAGGGTGTTTCTGGAAGGTATTAGCATTTGAATCAGTAGGCTGAGTAAAGAAGATGGCTCTTCCCAATGCAAGTAGGCATTACATAATCTGTTAAGAGTTTGAATAGAACAAAAAGATAGAGGAAGGGAGAATTCTCTCTGCCTAAGTGTTTGAGCTGGGACATTATTCTCCTGCCCTGGGACTGGGATTTACACCATCTTCTGGTTCTCAGGCCTTTGGACTCAGACTAGAACTGCATTACCAGTTCTCCTGGTTCTCCAGTTTGCAGACATCAGACTGTGAGACTTCTCAGTCTCCATAGCAGCATGAACCCATTCCTATAATAAATCTCTTTATATATAGGGACATAGATATAGGTATAGATTTAGATAGATACATGGATATTGATAGATATAGATATTTCCTATTGGTTCTGTTTCTCTGGAGAACCCTGATATACTCTTGCAGCTGGGCATGGGCAGTGAGTGATGTATGTCATTTCTAGTCAGAGGCATCTAACTGCTGCTCAGCTTTTCACCCCTCCAGTCCCCTGGCTGGATGAATCCTGAACCTTTATGCCAAAGCATCGGCACCATAAATTGATGGAACCTGAATCAGCCGGATCTCTAAGTAAAGGGCCCACGACTCACCTGGACCAATCCTTTGTTGGACATGTAATGTGAACCAGAAATAATTTTGCTGCTTTAAGGCACTAAGATATGGGTTATTTGTTACTTCTCATAATCTAGACTATCCTGACTGGTATAAAAAAACCATCATTTATTGAGTGTCTAGTATGTGCCAGGCTCTTTCCTCATAGAATAGCTAGAAGGACCCTGTTACTATGTAAGAGTCACGGCCATTGTTGAGAACCTTCTTGGCTTCTTATCTCATTCAGAGTGAAAGCCCCACTTCTTCCACTGTGACCTGGAAAGCCCTGCATCGTCCGGTGTCCTGCTCTGACCTCCTCTCCTGTGGCTCTCCTCCTAGCTTATTCCACTCCAGTCCTGCCAGCCTCCTTGCTAATCCTTCAGCATGCCGAGCACACTCCCGCCTCAGGGCCTTCTGCATTTGCCATTCCTTCTGCCTAGAATGCCATTTTTTGTTTGCCATCTCACCTCCTTTGTTCAAATATCACTTTTTCAGCAGGGTGTTCCTTGGCACCAAAATTTATCTAAATGTTTCTTTAACCCCCTGATGACAGACTTCTCTGCTTTATTATTATTATTTCCTTATCATCTTTGCCTGATCAAATAGATACCTTATTTCTCTTATTTACCTTAGTTTCCTGATTGGAATATAGGGTCTCTCTGAGGGCAGGGATTTTTGTCTGCTTTGACTCCAGATAAACCCCCAGGGCCTGGAACATAGGAAGTTCTCCTGAAATTCACTTGAATGAGTGAATGCGTGAGTTCCTGAATATTCTCCAAGAGGAAGGGATTGTTAACCCCATCTTCAGAGGAGGAAGCAGAGACTCAGTACCTGGGTTGAGGTCACACAGTGGTGATTCAGAGGCTGATGTTTTAAAGCTGGTCTGTTTGTTTCATAGGCAGGGCGATGGCAGCCCTTCATCTTTTTCTGAAGTGCCTGATGGGCTAGGCTAGTCTCACTTCAGAGGGATACCACTGCTCAGGTCCCTCTTCCCAGCCTCTCACAAATTGATCTGTGAGGGGCTGGGCTCTGGGGTGGCTGAGGCGGGCAGCAGCGCCACCTACTGGACACACGAATACTTCTGCATCTCTTGGCACTGCCATGTGGCTGAGGGGGAACCTCTTAGGCTCACAGTTTGAGACCGCCTTGACTCCCTCAAATATTTGAAGTATGTCCACACAGGATGTGAGCTGCGAGATTCCATCATTACCCCTACTTATTCGCAGCCTGTTAAGAGCTCTAGAGCTGGGATCCAACAGATCTGGATTTAATTCCTGGCTGAACCACTTTCTGGTTGCGCACCCCTGGGCACTCCCCTGAGCCTCAGAAGCCTCATCTGTAAAACAGGGATAATCAAAGCATGTACCCCGGGTGTGTGGTGAGGACCAAGCTGGTACTGTAGAAATACCACCTCCTCAGAGAGGCCTTCACAGATTACATCCATCTAACAGAGCTCCTCCTCCATTCACTCCAAGCCATTCTTCATTTTTTTTTACTTTGCCTTGTTTCTTTATAGCATATATTTGACATTTTAATATTCCTTTTCTATTTTCTTTCTCTCCAAATGTCAGCTCTATCATGGCAGGAATTTTGCTCATGCTGTATATATCCCCTGAGCCTCTAGCAATGCCGGGAACATCATAGGGCTTAATAAAAATATTTATGAATTCAAACGTACTTTGTGCAGTGACCCACATATGCTAAGTAGTCAACAACTGTTGTTATTATCATGATGCACTTGTTTATTCACTTATGCATTTGTTTGTTTGCTCATCTCAGTTGATTCACTCACCCACTCACAGATATTTCTACTTGTATTGTGGTAACATATACTTAACATAAAATTTACCATGTTTACCATTTTTAAGTGTGCAGTTCTAATGCAAGAAACATGTCCACATTGTTGTGGAGCCATCACCACTCTCTATCTCCAGAGCTCTTTTTAACTTCCTAAACTGAAACTCTGTCCCCATTAAACACTAATTTCCCATACTCCCCTTTCTCCAGGTCCTGGACACCACAATTCTACTTCTGTCTCTATGATGTGACTACTCTAGGGATCTTATGTAAGTAGAATCACACGGTATTTATCTTTTTGTCACATGTGTTTCTTGAGCCCCTACTACATGCATAGGGAGTAGTTCTTGTAGCTATAAGGTGAAAATTAAATGAGATCAGTGCAGGTAAAGCAGCTAACACAGGGCCAGTTACAGAGAAGGAGCGCAAACAAAATGGGCCCAGTCCCCCGCACACTCCTTTCAGAGCTGTGGGGTGAAGACATACTCCCCTTGGCCAGGAAATTTTCAGACTTCTTTATTTCCCTGGGTGGCTGCTGTATCCCTTACAGACACCAGGTGGCAGCCTCATGCTATGGAGAGGGCTTTGGCTGCGGCCTGCCAAAGGCAAACCGATAGAGATGCTAGGGGAAGAGGGAGCCTGTTTAAGAGACTCCAGGGGCAGAAGGAAGTGATTAAGAAGAAAGTTCCTAGGAATGGGACTAGGGGCCTCTGTCCTTCAGGTTTGAATCCTGTGCAAACAGCAAGGCCCCAACAGGAAGGGGGGAGGGGAAGAGAAGAGGAAAGGGTAGCATGTTGCATGGGAAAGGCAAGGAGTTAGTGCTGGACCACACGTGGGTTCAAGCCTCGCTAAACCACTTTTTCGCTGTGTCATTGGGTGAGTCTCCTCACCTCTCTGAGCCTCTACTTCAACATCTATAAAATGGGTCTTCCGATAGATCCTTGGCAGGGTCGTGGGACAATAGTTTTTGTTGCCCACAAGAAATCTGTTTTAAGAAGCCAGACACAAAAGGTCACAAGTTATATGGTTCAATTTATATGAAATGTCCAGAAAAGGCATAACTATAGAGATGGAGAGTAGGTTAGTGGCTGCCAGTGGCTGGGGCAGGGGAGGATGAAGAGAATCCCCTGAGGATGGAGTTTTATTTTGTGGTAATGAAATTTTTGGAACTAGATAGAGGTGGTAGTTGCACAATGTTGTGAATGTACTGAACACCACCGAATTGTTAATTTTTATGGTTAATTTTATGTTATATGAATTTCATCTGAATTTTACAAAAAAATCTGATTTAAGAATATTTTACCATTGTTATGACCATTTAAAGGTAAGGGCTAGGTCAGGCACAGCGGCCTTGCAATCCAAGACTGGAGCTTTTCTCCCACTAATGCTAGAGGAAGGAACTTCCATCTGTCTGTCCATGTGTCTCCTAGCTTCCCAATTCTTCATCTATCCATCCATTCACCCACTCATCCACTATTTATCTATTAATCTATTTATCCTCCCATTTTTCATCCACTAATATATCATTCCCTCTCTCCACTTGCCTACTTGTCTAGTCATCCATCCATCCACTTACCCACCCACCTACCTACCCATCCACTTATTTACCCACTGATCTACCCATCTACCCACCTATCCATTTAACTGTCCATCCATCCATCCATCCATCCATCCATCCATCCATCCATCCATCCATCTATCCATCCATCCATCCACTCATTCATTCATCCATTTATCTATCCATCCATTTATCTATCCATCCATTCATCCATCTATTCTATTCATCTACCCACCCACCCATCCATTTATTCACCCACTCATCCACCCATCTATTCACTTATTTATTCATTCATTCAGCTAGCCAGCCAGCCAGAAGACCATTTAGCACCTTCTCTGTCCTAGGCACCATAATGTCAATAACAATCAACTCCAACTTAGTCCCTATCCTCAAAGAGTTACCTAAGTCCAATGGAAGAGACACACTTTCAAGTAATTACAACAAAGAATGGTAAATGAACCAAGAGGGAAGCTTAGGAGGCTGTGAAAATCCTCAGCAGGGGCGGTTAACTCAGCTTGGAGTTAGGGGAGTGTTGGCAAGGATTCTTCAAAAAAAAAAAGGCAATGTATAAAGTACAGCAGTTTTTGTGGGAGCACGGGATGGGCAGGAAGGGCACTTCTTGCAGGGAGAACTGCATGGTCCAATGCGGAGGTGAGAGAACATGGCGCCAAGAAATGTTTAGCACCGTCAGACCTTAAGTGGTTGAAGTGGAGGAGGGCAGTAGCTGGAAAGAAGAAAGAGGGATGATAGCCCCAAACCAGATGGATAGGGCCTTCAGGGTCATGACAGAAAAATTTGGATGTCATGTGGAAGGCGACAGGAGCCATGGAGGGCTTTAGTCAACAGTGACAAGATCAGATAAGGCCTGCATTTTAGACAGATCCTTCTGCTGCAGGGTGGAGGTTGGGTGTGAGGGATCAGGAACAGAGATGAGCAGAGGGAAGTCATCATGCTGGTCCAGGCTGCAGACAATGGGATCTTGGGCTGCTGGCATGTCTGTGGAAGTGACAGGACTGAGATGTCCCCACATGGTCAGTGTTCTCACTCGCCTCCTCCTGTCCCCAGCTGCCCTCAGCAAGGCCCCCATTCAGGCTCCTTTAAGCCTAGCTCATTGTGTTCCTGCTGGGGTCTGATGCCGTGAGGCCTCCAGTTCATCATTTCCCATTACATGGTGGTTGTGGGTTTCAGGTGTCTACTTCTGGCTGCTCTGTGGACTCTGGGCTGCCATGAGGTGCAGGAAGCAAAGGAGGGAGGAAGAGCCCTTTCTGGGGACAGGGGTCCAGGATCCACAGGGGATCCTTCTCCTGGCACCCCGCCTCTTCACCCCCATCTCACAAACCCTCACAGGGACTGGTCTTACTCTGTTGAAGCTCTAGGAAGGGACAGGGATCTCATTTCACAGGGAAGGCAACAGGCACAGAGGCCAAATGACTTGCCCCAAGGCATGCACTTAGAAAACAGCCACATTGAGGCTTGAATGCAAGTGTGCCTGACCCCTTGGTCCCCTGCCTCTTCAACTCTGATAACCACTCCCTTAATATTCATCATCATTAGAAAAATAGCTACGAAGTATTATCCATGCTTACATTTCCACATCTACATATCCACACTGAGAAACAATAAAACGATGGCCAAGTACGTAGGCTATGGAGCCATAGCACATGGGTCTGAATCCTGCTCCTCTCCTTACCAGGTGAATTGTGTCACCTGGGGCAAGTCGCTTTGCCTTTCTGTGCCTCTGTGCTTGCATCTATCAAGAGGAAAATGAAAGCAACTACCTCATGGATATTGGGATGGATCAGTAAGTTAACCTGTATAAATGTAAAGTGTTTTAGTAACAGCTAATATTGACTGAGTGTGGGCCAATGCGCCAGGCACTGTTCTTACGCTTGATACATATTTACTAATTTAATTCTCTCAACAGCCCTGTGAGACGGGCCTCACTATTATCCCTATCTTACAATTGAGGAAACTGAGGCCCAGAAAGGCAATTTAAGTTGCCCTATGTCACGCAGCTAGGGAGCAGCAGAGGTAGAATTCAAACCCGCACAGGCTGAGCTCCAGAGTCCATGCTTTTATTGATGTGCCCCAGGGACAGAGTTATTCTCAGAAAGTGATGGCTACAATGATTGCTAGCACCACCATGCCACCATCATCACCTGCCATCATCTGAACCCACTCTGGGGCCAGGCCTCTGGGAAGTCGATCAAGAGAAGTGACAGCAGTAAGCAGGGTACTTCCTCCCTTTCATTCTGTCTGAACAGAAGAACCTGAGAAGCCAGGCTGGCTTCTTGAGCGAATGAGAGAAGGAGTAAGGAAGCCTGGAGTCTCAGAGCTCTGCCTGGGACAGCCCAGATCCCCTGTTCCCAGCTAGGTTTACAAGCACACTCTCCCCACCGTTCCTACACTCCTAATAGAACTAGTAATAACACCATCTCTGTGGATGAGCCCTCTCAAGCAGCCCTGGGTTCTAATTATAGGGGCCATCGGAAATCAGCAGCCTTCCTCAAGCAATTAGAAAGCCTCAGGCCTACCTTGAAAACGCAGGGGCAGGCGAGTGGCTCCCTCCTCACTCCCATCCTGCTTCCTCTGACATCGCTTCCTCTGACATCGCCCCTGCCTGCCCTGACCTACCTGCCCTTCTATCTCAAGGACACCTCCCTGGCCAACTTTCCATTTCATCAGAGAGGGTTTTAAGGCTGCCCTGATCCTCACTTTAATTAAAAGGAAACGTCCTCCTGGAGTTGTTGGGCTGGTTTTTCTTTTCCTCCTTGGAACATTTGCTCAGCCTCTGAGCCGGAACCTGGTGCCTAGTTAATTGAAAGTTCTAAATAAGCAAGGACATGGCCCTCTTGGGAGAGAACAAGGAGAGACACAAGCCTGCTTTTCCTCCAGGAGCGAGCAGCCGTGCCCTCGGCTGGCGGGCAGAAGGCGGGCAGGGGTCTGGAGGAATAGCACCCCCACCCATCAGAGCAGGCCCCCTCCAGCCACTGTGAACCCCATGGAAGCCCCAGACACCAAACACATCTGAACTCGAAATAACTCATGTGCAAATCTTTCTACTATGGAAAAATGACAATATAGAGCAAAATGAAGGGCCTAGAATGCTCCTATCTTCCCTCCAGCTGGAGATAATCACTGCTAACACCTGGGTGTGTACAGCCTTCCAGAAGCTTCTGGACACTTTACATAAAAAAAAAAAATGATTTTATTGCCTTTCCCCCTTGATTATATAAGTGATAGATGTTCATTGTAAACAGCTTGGAAAATAGTTTCGAAAGGATAGAAAACATTTTTTCTGTCTACCCATAATGTTATACCGAGAGACTTTGTTTGGAGAAGTAGAGTGTAAAAGGTGTGGGCTCTGGAGCTGAATAGTCCCGGCCTTGGTGAGGAACTTAATTTCTGTGCCTCAGTTGTCCCATATGAATGGGAATCACACAGGAGTGGCCACCTCAGGGGTTATGTGAAAGAATGAGATCATTGGGTATCCTGTCTAGTCCTGTTCCATAAATTTAGCCAGTACTGCTGCACCCAGTGTTAAAATCTTGGGGAAATTTCCTCTCAGGTTATAATAACACAACACAACACAATACAATACTGCACAATACAATACGATACGACACAATACAATCTAATACTATACAATACAATATGAATATTGTGTATTTATAATTCGAATCCCATTTATTTTTACTCATCATTGAATTTTGGACATTTTAGAAAAATGGCATTTATAACATCACTTTTAATGGCAAGGGTCATGATTTATGGGCTGGGAGTGTCATTTATCCCTCAACCCTATTGTTAAACTTCTAGGAGACTTTCCTTTGTTGCTGTTGTTATGTATAATAGTGCAATGAAAATTTCCAAGTACAAAATTTGGCCAGCATTTCTTAGTATTTCCTAAGAAAGAGATTCCTAGAAGTGGCATTGCTGAGTCAAAAAATATTCTTACTATATTTTATTACCAGATTATGTTCAGAAAGCTTTTTAAAAAATCAGTTTGGGCATCTATCCTACCTTTGCGAATGTGTTTGATTCCCTGCATCCTTGCTGATGATACTGCCACATATGATTTTTAAAAGTCTTGCAGATTGAATGGACAAGGAAGATCTCTCTCGTTGCTTTAGTTTCTAGGGGAAGAGATTAGCATTTGGGTATTTGATAGTTGTTAAAAGAGCAGATTTCTCATCTCTTTGAGCTTCTGGTTCCTTACCTATAAATTGGGGCTAATAATACCTATTTCATGGAGTTGTTGTAAAGATTAAATGAGTTAATACATATAAAACTTTCAGAGCCCTTCTTTATGCCAAATAAACCTCAGCAAGTATTATGATCTTTGTTGCCAGATTACACAGGGCCTGTCTTCTGAAGAAAAAGGGCTGTATGATTTCACGTAGGTCTCACGTCTTCTCTAGAGCTCGGTTTCTTAATCTGTTAAGTGGGGTTGAGAAGGCCTGTCTTGCCTGCTTTCAAAGTTTGTTGGGAGAACTGAAAGAGAGCCAGGCAGGTGTGAGAGTCTACTTCCTCTCTTCCCGTTTGATGGGTCTCAGTTTCCAAAGAGTGGCACCGAAGTCTTCCTAGTGGGTAGCTCCCAAAGCCAAGACTTGAAAGAAAAGTTGGAATTAGCTAGCTGGATGTTGCCCAAGGCTACCTGATACCCAAGGAAGATCAAGGTTTAGTACTGAGGAGGAAGGAAAAAATGGCTTTTGGTTCACCAGCCAACTGTGTCTTTCGTACCATTTCCAGCGATTACCCCAACAGACAGGAAAGTGGGCTCTGTGGAACTCAAGTGTCCCCCACGGAAGGGAGGGCTGCCTCGCCTCGTTTGCTCCTAGTCATGTTCCCCTTGGGTCTCGGCAAGTTCTGGGGGCTCAGGAAGCAGGGAATACATCTGACTCTTCTATTAGGGGACAAGGAAAGCAGGAAGCCTGGCCCACCCCTTGCCTTCCCCATCCCCCATGAGCTGGAGCTGAGACCCCACCAGAGACCTCCCATCCTCAGGGTTCTGACCTCGGGGAGCTAGTGCCAACTCAGGAAGGGTAGGGCTAAGTTAAGAGGCCTGCTGCCCCCACCCCAGTTTAGAGCAGTGCTTGGCATAGCTCAATAAATTTATATTTACCCATTAAATCAATTTTTTTTTAAAGATTTGATCCCAAGCTTTGGGCAAGTTACTGATCCTCCCCAGGCCTCATATTGCTCATCTACATAAATAGGAAAGTAAAGAAGAAAAATTGATAGAACAATCTCTGTGCCATCCTTTCAGAGCTTCCTGCTCCTAGATCAGTAAGCTTTATCTGTCGCTTTCTCCCATCTTTCTCCTTTCTCTGAAAAGGACTAGAGAGAAAGAAAGCTCCTGGAGCCCTGGGCTTCCGAGTGCCACCCCCAACCAGCAGCACCAGCAGCTTCTGGGAACTTGTAGATAGGCATATGACCAGGACCCATTCCAGACCTCCTGAATCAGGCGATGACAATGCTCCAGTCTGAGAACCACTGATGTTCCCAAGGGCAGGTAATGCTGCTGGTCCAGGGACTTTGAGAACCACTCGACCCTGGCTCAATTTTAGAATCACCAGGGGCTTTAAAAACGATGAAGCTTCAGCCTCCCCACTAAAGATTCTGAGTTAATGGATCTGAGGTTAGGCATGACAGGCTGTTTTAAAAGCTCCCCAACTAGCCCCAACACGTAGCCAGGGTTGAGAACCATTGCTATAAACATTTGGGGGGAAGGTTCTGTTACTTATTTACTTATATTTATGTATTTATCCATTTATCCATTTAATTGTTTATTTATGTTTATACTTATTTGTTTATATTGCTGGTTTGTTTCTGCCAGGTACACTGTTTAATTCGTCTTCCGATATTCTCACTGGTTCACGCATCCACCCATTTCAATCGGCACATGGTTATTGATCCTTTATAGTGTGACGGACGCACGTTTGGTGCTGGGGAATCAACAGTGAGCAGAACAGTCCCTGTCCTCATGGGACTGACAGTCTAGCTGGGGACTGAAAGTGGGAAGAGACAATAATACAGTGTGCATTTGTGCGCAGCTAGGTAGGTCCGGAAAACTCCCGAGCATGGGAAGGGGCCTGGCTCAGGGAAGGTTTCTAGAGGCAGAGGATGCTCCAGAGGGCTCTTGAAGGATGAGCAGGAGTTTATAAAGCAGAGCAGAGGTGGGAACAGGGTGCACTTGACGGAGGGCAGGCATGAGCAAAGCCGGAGATAAGAATAGTCCCGTTCGTGTGCAGAGGACAAGGGGCAGTTGGTTGTGGCTGAAGGTGGGAAACCAGGTCAGACAGGGCCTTGCAGGGCACAATGAAGAATTTGAATCTGATTCTCAGTGCAGCAGAAGGCTTTTGAGAGTTTTCAGCAGGCCTGACTTAAGCTTTAAAAAGAGCTCTCTGCTTGTGCGTGAGTAATAGGTTAGAAGGTCAAGAGTTAAAGCCAATAACCAGAGAGAGGCCACTGCAGCCCCCAGCTGGGGAGGGGAAAGGAGAGGCCTGAGTTGAGCTATATCTGGAGGGGTAAAATCCTAGATGAGGGCCCCATATCAAGGGCCGGTGAGGGTCTGGGGTGAGAGAACTGACTGGAGTGGTCTGGAAGCCATGTTCTGGCTGAGGCTGAGAAGATGCAATTTTGAATGTCCCAGTTGGCTCTCAAGCCCCAGATGGGGCCAGCTGCAGGCCTCACGTGACCACTGTTAGTCTCATTGGATGTTGGCTCCTTTGCTTTAAATAAAGCCTAATGAGGCCATTGTTTTGTTGCAAAGCTTTTGCTTAAAAATACTTTAAGTGCAAGGGCCAATTTTTAAAATTAATGTTCAACGGGCCAGGACTCGGCAACATGCCCTTAGAGAAATGTGATTCTTGGGGTGGGGATTAGGCAGAGGTGAGGAAAAGGGAGCAAATACTTATCTTCAAATAGCCAAGGTCCCAAGTCCCTTTTCCCACTGAACCAGCTCAGGAAACACCTGCTACCGGGAGAATCATAGAATTGGCCCCTCCCAAGTTTGTAGCCACCTCTCATTTTCCTTTAATTTCTGTCAGGGTGGGGGCCCTCTGTTTTCACACCTCCAGTGATGGGGAGCTTACTCCCAACAAAGGCAGCTTGTTCTATTGTTGGATAGTCCTGACCATGAGACATGCTTTGTTGGGTTGAACTGGAATTTGCCTCCTGGAGCCCTCCTCCTGCCCCTACCTCATACACCTTTGGCCCCTCTAGGATCATAGCACAATCTGTACCTTCTGTCTTATTCATTCATTTATTCATGCATTCGTTCCAAAAACATCTTTTAAAGCATGTCACTTATTTCTCTCTAAGCATCATTTTTCTCTTGTACTATGAGAGTAATCAGACCTACCTTATAGGGTTTTGCGGGTACCAATGAGATAGAAGTTAGGTAGGGCTTATCTAGTGTTTTTGCAAAATGTTGGATATAGAAATAGGAAACCAAAAACATATCTCTTTTGAATAATTGCATATGGCAAACATCGTGCCAGGACTGGGGACACAAAGACAAATAAGAAACGGTCCACACCCCGCTTCAGCCCCAAGAGGATCATAGGCCAATGGGGGAGACAAGTGAGCACACAGAGGAATGCTGTGGAAGGGAGGTCTGAGAGCACAGGGGGCACCCAGCACAGCCTGGGTGTTGCTGATTCTGAAAGGCTTCAAGGAGGTGACTTCTCAGCTGAGACCTGAAGGCGGAGTTCTCCAAAAGAAGAGGGGCAGTTACAGTGAAGGGGGTGTGCAAGGGAAGAGTGGTCCTGCTCTAAACCAAAGCTTGCGTATCCCTCTCCCCTCCTCCCTTAATCCTGCAGGAACCCCCATACCCACCATCCTGTACGGCTCTCATCAAAGGAAGGGGACACCCAGGTTCTTCCTAGATTGTGTGTTTAAATCATTTCAGACTCGGAAGTTGCAGAATGAGTATAAAGAGTTTCTGTATACCCTTCACTTGGATTTCTCAATTTCTCAAGTGCTATTTCTCCACATTTACCTGTTTCATTCTTTCTCTCTCTTTCCACACACATGTACACACATACAATACATACAGATACTAGATATGTGTATATTATTACTTTCTCAATCACATAAGATTAAACTGTAGACATGAAGTCCCTTTACCCCTGAATACTTCAGAATGCATTTCCTAAAAGTAAGGACGTTCTCTTATATAACCACAGTGCATTCATCAAAAGCAGGAAGTGAATATAGATACAATATTATTATCTAATCTACATATCTTATTCAAATTTCACCTATTGTCCCACCAATGCCCTTTACGACAAACGAACAACAACAAAAAAGTTCTCATCCAGAATCTGATTCAGGACCACCCATTGCATCCAGTTGTCATGTCTCCTTAATCTGAAAAATTCTTCCATCTTTGTCTTTATGACCTTGAGATTTTTCAAGAGCATATGGCAGTTGTTTTGTAAAATGTTCCTCAATTTGGGATTCTGGATTGCTTTAAGCAGTGTTTCTTGATGTGATCTGGAGCCAACTTTCTCCATGAGAAAGGGCTGAGCTGCTTTGTAGAAGGCAATTCCCGGGCCCCAGCCGACTTTGTGCATTGCTCTTGATCCTGCATCTTCTTGGATTCTCATGTGCACTCTGGCTTAAAGCTTTCTTCTGAAGATGCAGTTGAGGTTCTTCTGTGCTCTGGGCTCCTGGGCAGGGGCCACCTGGCGTGGTCCTTGTAAACTTGTTTTGCATCTCTACCCTGGAGACACCCCCCTGTTTCACTGAGTCGGTGTAGGTCCTTACATCCAGAGGGGCTGGCAGAAGAGGTGGGGCCACACCCTGAGGTTCCAGCAGAAAAGGGGCAGAAGCCCCCACCAACCACACCATGGGATTTTCCTGATCTCCCTCTGACCTGAACTCTGCCTGGTGTTAGACCCTTGCCTGGTGCCCTGTGTGCGTCCCTGCCCGTGGAGGCCCAGCTGTATGGCTTTGAGGAGGGGGCGTTTCGCTTTCCCTCTCTGAGCCTCGGGATTCTTATCTATTAATGGAATTAACCCTTGGGCAGGTGGTGGTGGGGGAGTAAAGTGCTGAGCAGGTAGAAGGCATTCAGGAAATGTGGTCTCCTCCCTTTGTCCTTGCATTCCTATAATTCGGAGTGGGAGGGCAGCTGGCTGGCAGCCTCCAGCTGCAGGGCCTTTGGGACCCATCATAGTATTTGAACAAGTCGGTACTCTCCCTGGCAGCCCCAGTCAGGAACTGAGCATGGTACCGGGGCCTGGACATTTCTGTGGTGTGGGACTCTTCTGATGATAATCATTGCCCCGGGGCTGTCCACTGGTTTGGTTGACGCTGTCTCAGCACTGCCTGTGGCCTGAGGCTCTTCCTACCCAAATCTCCGTCCTTCCCCCTCTCCGCACAGGTGCAGCATGTCACAGTAGCCTGAGTGTCTCCTTGCCTGCTCTTGCCCTTTCTCCCCTGTGTCATTTAAAGGCATTTACCCCAGGAAATCTCTCACACTTTTAATTCTGTCTTGGCATCTGCTTCTTTTCAAACCTGAACTGCCCCAAACACCAACAAGTTTTCTTGAAAACATCAGGTGAAATCTCTAGTGAACACATTGCTGGAGCCCCTGGTTTCCCCTTGGATGCTATTATGATGTTATTAGAGTTTTCCATTGTGGTTGGGCTCTTTACCATGTCTTCATGTGCATTTTTTAGTACAAGAAGATTTTCCTCCCAAAGTAAGATATGCACAATCTTAATTGTATGTGCATTGTAATGAGACGATCTTGTCAGTAAATTGTCCTTCTCCATATTGGCAAAGCCCGTGTGGCTTTGTGCTTTTTAAAAAATACAGTTTATTATGTATTTTCTGCTATAAAAAGCAATACCCATGTCTGTGCACAGACAGGAGGCGCTGGATATCAGAGTGAAGGCACATGGGGAGCCAGGGTGCACAAAAATGGAAATGGGAAAGGGACCCGAGAGAGTGAGGCGGAGCACCAACCCGAGGATCATCTACACACCTCCCACTGCTTGGGAGGTGGTTGGTGCAGGGCTGCAATAAATGCTCATCATCATCACCTTCTTACCAGCACCAATGCCAGCGCCGCTGCTCAGCTTCTCTAAGCAGCCCTGCAGCAGCTTGGTGAGCCTGACGTGTGACCCAGGGAGTTTCCGAGAGGATCATAAAGGGGTGATTTGAGAGGACAGAGAGGGGAGTCATCTGCTGGTGCCACGGTGGCGTCTCAAAGCCAGGCATCAGAGCGACCCAAACTGAGGACCAGGCCTTGTTATAAGCACTTCCCACTCATTAATTCGATAAGTTGAGAAACTTTGTGAAGAAGGTGCAGCAACAAGCGGCGATTACTCCTACATTCCCACCCAGGTACGGGGCCGGACCAACACAGGGCTGGAAAAGGAGGTGACCTTTAATGCAATACTCATCTAAAATTATAAAAAGATGAAGCAGGAGAGCCAGGAACTAACAAACAGGAAGGACACTTCTTTAGGAGAAGATATCTACAGCCATGTCTGCACCAACACTGACACCTACACATCTACACCTATACCTGAACCTACACCTACACCAGCATGTACATCTATATCTACACCTCCAACCGACACGTCTACCTCTGCACCTATATCTACATCTTCTGATTTAACTGCCTATAATTAGTGTGTATTTTCAACATAAGATAATGTGCTAATAACCTCAATATATTAAAAAAAAAACAGGTATAAAAACAAAATATCCATGAGCTGTAAATACACAATATAAATATCAAAGGCCAGAAACTCATGGAAAAAAGACCAACGTCAGTAAAATTCAAAGAAATATAAGTTCAATATCAAGATGTCTTTGGCTGTGAAATTGGAAATTATTTTGAAAATAACAAGGCCTGGTTTTGGAAAGGGTGTTGAGGCATTATCAGCATCGATACTTCTGGGGAGGGGGAATGAAAATGGGCATAATTTTCCTGGAAGATAATTTAGCACTTGGTATGAGTGGCCCTGAAAATGCACAGCCTTAAAAAATCGATTTAGTAGTTGCACTGCTGTGAGTTTATCTGAAAAAAAGAGAGATACGCACACAATTTGAGCTTCAAGACTGTGAGCTACTTTCATGATCTTTTCTACTAACTTGATCTAAGGTTGTGGTCAGCCCACCTGAGAGTTTCCTTCTCAAAGCAATCTGTATGGCTTTCTTTTTAGTGAGGAGAAATGCAAAGTCTGCAGCCAAATATTTTGTGAGCTGTTGGAGATACAGACCCCACCTGAGGCCCTGGACCTGTGAGGGTCCCTGGAGAGACCAAGAGGGTGTCCAGAATCTCTTTTTTCCATATGACACAGAACCCAGAGGAAATCAGGTAATTACCGATCATCAGGGTGAGCTGGGTTCCCAAAATGCCATTTTGCTTTGTTTTTGTCTGGAAAATCTCAGGCACCATTGCTGTAATAACACTCGCTACTTTTTGTGTGCTCATCTTGGGCCTGGCACTGTGTTTTGTGCTTTTCTTGTTTTAACGCACTTCACTTTAAGCACAATTTTCAAGGAAACTGAGGCACAAAGTAGCTGTTCAGAGATGCATGGAGAGTGAGCTGCAAGAGCCAGAACTCATATCCAGGGCTGTCTGACCCAGAAACCAGAGACCTTAGTGGCTGTTACACTGTCATTTTCTGTCCATTCATATTCATTCATTCATTCATTCATTCATTCATTTATGTATTTATTGAGCTCTTACTGTGTGTCAAGCACTGTTGTGGGCATTTAAGCTACAGCAGTGAACTAAGAAAAGTTCCTATCCTCCTGGAGCTTCCTTTATAATGGAAGGAGGCAGATGATAAATTAATAAACATATAAGCACTGAAATAAGAAAAATAAAGTAGAGTTAGGGGACAGAGAGAGACAGAAGAGGGTGTTATTTTAGGTAGGGTGGTCAGGGAAGGCCTCTGGGAGAAGATGACACTTGAGCAGAGACCTGCATGAGGAGAAAGGACCAGGCTTGAGACTATCCAGAAGAGCTGACCAGAGGTAGGAAGTGTCCCTGGCACTCCTAATACAGAACTGCAAGTGCTTTTCTGTCTATGCCTCTGTGTTCCAAGGCCCTGGGTCTTATTCTGCCCCCTCTGTCCCTCTCACTGACTCTTCCTCATCCTTCATTTTTGGGCAGGCTGGGACTGTCCATAGTGAGACCCACGTTCCATGGCTGTCATTCTTCAGTTCTCAGTTTATGTGACTCTTCCCTAGCAAGTTAGCCCCATCCTCCCAGGCTGAAGCAAGTGCCTCCTTGGTGACCCTGCAGCCCCCTGGGCAATGTCCCAAGCTTAGGGGATAGTGAATCTAAAAGTCCTGTAGCAGGAACAAGGTTGGAGGGCTGAAGTGACAGAGAGATGGCCAAGTGCTGAGAATGAGGGAATGAATGGAATGCATTTAGGCCAGAAAGTTGGACAGTGGTCAGATCATGGAGAACACAACAGGTTAGAGTAGGGAGATGGAACTTTTTCTAAATTTGGTAGGAGAAGCTACTGGAGGATTTTAAGCAAAGAAATGACATGACTATATTTATATTTTGAGAGATCACTCTGCCTATTGTTGTAGAGTGGATTATAGGGGGCAAGATGAGGAGAGAGACCAGTCAAGGAGTCCGCACAGTGATCCAGTTGAGGGATGATGGTGGTCTAGACTGAGTGGCGACAGTGGTCCTGACTTCCACCTCTGCATCTACCCATTAATAGCTCCAACCTGGACTGTCTAAACCTACCTCAGACACACTCAATTCCTCTCCATTTGCCTTTCTAGTTGGTTCACGTTGCAAAGAACTTGCAGGAAAAACTAGAGTAAATGGTGTAAATATTGGGAGACCTATGTCAAAGGACTTTCGAAGGGTTATTTGAAGAGACAGTGGCTTCCAGGTGGCCTCTGTGTTTGCCTTCACAGCATCTATTTCTCATCTTTCCTTTGGGGACCCACATCTCCCCGAATATGCAAATTCATGTGATTGGGTATAAGTGACCCATCCCCCAGCTCAGCAGTAGCCAGGTGACCCATGCCTGCCTGACCAGTCATCATATTCCATCCCTTTGGCCACACTAATTGGTTAGGAGATGAGCATGTGATCTAGGCTGGTCCGATGAAATCCAGTCCCAGGACTGACATCAGCTTTGGGGACAAGAATCTCACTTTATGTCCATCGAAGGATGAATGGATAAAGAAATTGTAAGATTTTATATATATATGTACACACACACACACACACATATGTATATATTATTCAGCCATAAAAAGTGAAGAAATCTTGTTTGTGACAACATGATGGACCTTGAGGGCATTATGCTAAGGGAAATAAACCAAAGAAGGACAAATACTATATGATCTCACTTATATGTGGAATCTAAAAAAAAAAAAAAAGACAAAAAACAAAAACAGACTCATAGAGAAAGAAATCAGATTTGTGGTTGCCCAAGGTAGGGGATGGGAGGAGGGGGACTTCAAGGAAGGTGATCAGAAGGCACAAACTTCCACTTATAAGACAGTTAAGTACCAGGGATACAATGTATAACGTGATGACTACAGTTAACACTGCTGTATGATACATATAAAAGTTGTTTAAGAGGGTAGTTCTCATTAGAAGAATTTTTTTCTTGTTTTGCTTTTTTATTGTATCTATATAAGGTGATGAATGTTAACTAAACTTATTACAGTAATGTAAGTCAAACCATTATGCTGGACACCTTAAGCTTATACAGTGATGTAGATCAATTATATCTCAGTAAACTGAAAAAATATAAATCAAAATGAAACAAAGAAAAATAAATCTCACTTTCTTGCCAATCTGGCAGAATGCAAATCTGAAGCTGTTGAAAGCCTTTTTGTCCTCCTTTATTAAAGTAGAAACAATTTGAGGGTGAAGCCAAGGAAGAGAAAAAGCAGAGTTGAGAGGTGGAGAGGGAATGATTCCTGATGCTGTCTTTTGAGCATCTGGATCCGGCTATGCTTAAAGCCGTTACTCTGATTTTTTTATGAGTCAACAAACCCTCTTTTATGTTTAAGACAATTTGAGTTATAGTTTCTATGTTTCCTAAGGAGGTGGCAAGCCTCTGTATTTGAGAAAAAGCTGGGTGGCTTTTCCTTAGATTCTTGCTTTGCAAAGTATGAGTGAGGGCCCCGCGGCAATACCTGAGAGCTTATTAGAAATGCAGAATCTCAAGATCCCCCCACCCTAGACCTATTGAATCAGAATCTGCATTCTGACATGATCCTTCAGGTGACCTGTATGCACACTGCAGTTGGAGAAACAGTTCAAACTTCAAATACGACCTTTAAGATTCTTCCCAACTCCGAACCCTCTGACCTGTTTCCCTCTTTCCTCTGAACAGCTGAAGACAAAAGCTAGAGAGGAGCCTGGAAAGTCACCTTGGTGTAGGGGCAGAGAGAGTGTGCCAAGGAAATCATCCTGGCCATATGCGGCAGGTGACTTTCACATTTCATACTTCCTTTTCTTCTGTGTGTGCTTTAAGTGCTTATGGTTTAGGAAAGAAGGGCCAGGAAGGGCTGCAGCTAGCCAGCCGTGAATCAGAGGGAAGGAGAAGTAGGCAGAGAATGAAATGATGAGAAACTCTGGGGCCCCTCCCCTAGGAAATGGCTCCCTTAATTGAACCCTTTGTCTGCTCTCCTGAGGGAAAAAGTCTTTTTTTTTTTTTTTTAAATGACCATAACAAAATTCTGGCTGTTTCTCAAGAGAGCCCACAGTGGTAGACAGAGAGCGCTTCTTCTACTCTTAATTAAGAGATGAGAGAAGTATTAGTGGGTGGGGAGGAGAGGGTCAGATGCAGGGGCAGGGGTCTGGCTTATCCCTGCTCTCCCCTGCTCTGTGCCCTGCTGACCAGTGGCCTCAGGTCACAGCCACCAGACATCCAGAGGTAGAAGCTATGCAGAAGCAACAGCCTGCCCTAGACTTCCCTCAGGGCCAGCCACTTAATTTTCAGGTTCCAATTCAAAAGGCAAATGCAGGGCCCCTTGTGCAGAAAGCAGAAAAGAAGTGCTGTTAAAAATACTAAATGTAAGACCTTTCCTTCTTTTCCATGTTCTCGACTAGTCATGGCTTTTTTAATTTGCTATTTAATGTCATCCTAAGTAAAGAAAAACTTGAAATCTAAATCTTTAGCATAAATTTTACTGTTCATCTTTGTAGTATGCAAATGCAAGATCATTAAATTCATATGTGAATTACACAATATGTATTTCGAAGCTGTACATGCATATGCATTTCGTTCTTACAAGAACAGTAGAAACCTGCTCAAAACTGAGTTGTTTCTATTTCACTTCTTGATACGCACACATTCTGCCAACACTTAGTATATTCAGTTTACTGAAGAATACGGAAAAGAAAGTATGGGTTACCATATCTTTCCCTTTCCTTCTATGACCCATCATTTTCATTGTAAGTGGTTGGCTAATACAGGAAAGTAATTTGAGAAAGAAAGAATATGATGGGGTTCCTTGGGTGTGGGTGTTTCTTAGGACACCGCTGACTTCTTTCTGTTTTGGAAGCAAGTTCTAGTTTAAATAGAGAGTGTGGCTCTCAGGGTTACTCAGTTGTAGACATAACATACTTACCTTATGCTGGCTTTTAATCTCACTCAACTCTCACGCATTCTGGGTCCACTGGAACTCTTTGCTCATGGGGCATCAAGAATGTAATAAGCAAAAGAGGCAGCAAGGAACTGTGGGGGACACACATGTTAAAAATACCTCTTCTGCTCAGGCTGGTTAGTGATTCAGCTCTGATCCCCCAACTCTCATATCCTTACTTCCTAACTTCTACCACAGTTGTATAAGGTCTTATTTCTGTACTAAATCCCTTATTCCCTAATACTCATTGCGATTCTACTTTCCAGACTGAATTTTGACTGATAGAGTTAAAGTGTCACCATGTCAACAGCTGGTGAATCCAGGTGTCCATTGAGCCATTTTTACAACTTCTTTATAGAACTCAAATTTTTCTAAATTAGATTTTAAAAAATAAAATTTAAAAATTTAAAAAATATTCTGAGGAATGAATCAATGAGTGAATGTCCTTGTTAACTAAATGTGCTCCTATTATCCTAGTTTTAGACCTTTATTTAGTTGACCACATTAAAGTTTTTTAGAACAGTGAAAATACCTCCCTTATATAGCTCGCAGTAAGTTTCTATCCACACATTTCAAGGCTTTTGGAAGTCCAGCTCTGTCTCGCTAGATTTTGAGCCCATATCTCTTTCTCTGTTGGGGAAAAATAGTATTGTGTGTATGTGTTGTTGTTCTGATGAAAGAGGGCACCCACCCCAAAGAATTGAAAGTCTGCTGTGTATATCATAGATCCTTTATTATTTTTCTCTAAATTCTTAGAAATGTACATAACGTCCGTGCTCTAGTTATGACACCATTTATAGACATTTAAAATGCATCTTCATTTATAAATATTTTACATTTGGTCCATAGAACAGATAATTTTACTAAATAATACCGTATTTTTTTTTAAACAGGCTCTGTATATAGTTTGAATATGTTTATATTACATATATTTTTTATATAGAGAGATAGATTTACTTGGTATTCTGAGAATAAATCCTTATTGCAAAAAAAAAAAGCATATATGATAATACAATATCTTTTCCCCTCAGGGTAAATACTAAAAAAAGTTACACATATTCACAGTTCTCACTGTAATTATACGACACATAATATTGTGCTATATAAGTAGGTTTGGATGGAAATCAGTTAGGGGATTTCTTGCCAAACACCTCACTTAGATTTGCTTACAAACATTAAATACACTGCATTTGTCTTAGAAAGACTTGGTCTTCATTTCACATTGAAGAACAAAGAGGAAGTGAGAAGTCTTCCTGACCTTCCCATGGATGGGGAGTGGGACTATGAGACCCACTGAGGGGTTCCTTTCAGTCTAACCCTACACTTTAACAATACAAATTCATTTTGATCGAGGATTCACCAGTTGGCATTTGGGATGCCTTAGCGATGAGACTATTTTACAGATGACCTCAGGAAAAGGTTTTAGATTTCCTACACAATATCAAACGAGACCCTATATACCACGTGTGAGGATAAGTGTACCTGTGTGTGTATTTATATGTGTTTTCTCTACAATAATGTGCTTAATATTCTGAGGGTAATATCTTATTGCAAGAACTGGTATGCTGGTCACTGGTCACTTTCAGATGAGAATGACAAGAGATTAAAAAACCCACAGTCACAGTTATTTACCATAGTCATTAAGGATTAGTTAGTTGTAAAACACAGTTTGTGAGCTAACTAGCTAAGGAGCTACAGGGCACAACATACAATTTGCTACATGGGAACCCATCTTCCTGGTAAATGAGAAATGCTGAGTTACAGGGGCTTGCAAGGAACGGTCTTCATCTGATTTGTCACCACCACCACGGAGCCCATGCTGGACAGGAACAAAAACTACTTTCCAGGGAAGCAGTTTTAATCTATGAAGCATTTTTTGGGGGGCTGGGGGGTGGGGGGGATACTAGACTAACACTAGCTCCTCAGTTAGTGGGTTGGGTTGATTTTAGTGGCAGTGAGGGGATTCCCGCTGAGGAATTTCAGAGAAGGTGAGAAGGCAGTGACTTTGAACGGGGTGGCAGTGAGGGAGATAGTTTAAGAAATGTAACGAGATCCATTTTGACTCAGGGATAGGACTTCACCTTGATTTCCTCTGCAACTGTTCTGTGCTCTGCAAAACTGGGCAGCCTAAGAGGAACTGGGGCTCTGATTAGGAAACTGCCCCCAGCTGGACCTCAGGCACCCTGGAATGGCGATAGAAACATCCGTTGTGCTTGTGGCAGTTTTCCGAGGAGCAGAGCAGGGACAAACTGGAAGATTACTTTTGGACCAGGTGTAATCAGAACGGCCTGATGAGGAAGGGGCGGGAAGGCTTAGCCACAGAGATGCTAACTCAGCCTGTGGCAGGGAAAAAGGACACTAGGCAGATTGCTTGAGAAGCAGTTCTGGGAATGCTGACTGAGGTCCTTGGGGCTTGTTTTAAAGTCAAAGCTGCCTCCGGAAGGAGAACAACAAAAAATGAAAGAGCTCTGCTGGCTTCCTGCTGCTTAAGAGTGAGCTCTCCCTGGAAATCCCTGTTATACAAAATGCCCTTTTCATGTGTACAGAGCATCGTTCCAACAGAAACGAACTCCTGCAAAGTCCAAGATAACAGTCATGGGTTTTGGCAGTAAGAGAACAGTCAGGAAAGACGACTAAAAGCCAGGAGGGTGCAGCCTCATTGCGTCACACTTTCTGGCTGGATAAAAATGATCTACCGTGGCAGTAACAAATGCTGAATGCTTTATGCTTATGGGGCCCGAATTAAAAAGGTCACCAGCCTGTGGGTGCCGAAGCCATCAGGTACCTTTGCCCACAGTAGGGCTCACTAGGGGTGAGATGGTCCCCCATCTCCCCTTTCTGCATGGTGATGATGTCTGGACTCGCCACTCGAGGTAGGTTGAGATAGACGATATCTTCAGACATCAAGTGGTGTTCATGTTCAGCCAGGTTAGGATGGGGTGAGAATGTGGGGTCGGTGAGCCGTCCCGCACTCCTAGATGTAGGCCTCTTTGCTAGCTGAGCCACTGGCCTGGGGCTGCTCTGGACCGTTCTCTGGGCGAACGATGTCTTCGCTGGGCTGGATCATGACCTGGATGCGCTGTGGGCACCAGGGAGAATTCGGGCTGGGATGGAAGGAGACTGGCCACTCTCTTCCACCACCCTCTTTTCAAGTCTATCCTGTGTGCTCTGCCTTCAAACAGTGCCCAGACTCTGGCCACGCCCCTACATCCTCCACACCTTCCAATGCTCCCACCTCATCTCCCTTGGGTTATAACAATATCTATCTACTGGCCCTCCACTTCCATTAACCATCTTCCCCTTTGTTCTATTCTCAACACAGGAGCTGGAGTGGTTTTGCTAGAAATCACGTCCCTCTACTCTTCAGGACCCAACAAAGGCTCCCATTTCACCAAATCCTATAAGGCCCTATACGATCTGGCCCCTGTCACCTCAAACCTCAATGTCCTCCCCTCATCTGTACGCCAGCCACACTGGCCTCCTCCTCACTTCTCACATACCCCAAACATACACCTGCCTGAGGGCCTTTGCACTTGCTGTGCCCTCTGTCCGGTGCATCCTTCCTTTCAGATAGCTGTGCAGCTTGATCTCTACCTCCTTAGGTCTTGGCTCACCTAGCATTCCCTAAACCCCTTCCTACTTTATGTTTCTCCATAGTAGTCCTCCCCATCTACTGTGTTTTTATTATTTGTTGATCTTCCTCTACTGGGGGAAGATCCCTCCAAGAGGGTGGGATTTTTGTCTGCTTTGTGCCATGCCGTGTCCCCAGCAGTGACAATGGTGTCTGGTATATGGTAGGTGTTCAACCTATATTTTCTGAATGGACGAATCTCCCACTACCTTCTCCATGTGTATCTCCTGCAATTCTGCCTCATCATGTAATACACTGTCTTCAGACATGCTTGCCCTTTCCCGCCACTGATCCTTTGCACAGGCTGTGCTCTCTTCCACAAATGCAGACGTGCCTGCCTTTTGGGACTTGGCAGAGGAACTTGGTAAATGAAAACATAGAACCTGGAGTTGGAAGAAAGGGCTGCAAGTTCCAGCTCTGCTAATAACTTACTGCACAGGAAGGGTAAGAGGTTTCCCCGCTCGGCCTCAGTTACTCCATCTGTGATAGGAGGAGGCTGCCCAGCAACTTCAGGGCTGCACACAACCCACCGCCCATCTTCCCTATGCTGCAGACCTGAGAGCCCCTCCTTCTGGCTCACAGGCACATCTTGGTGGAAAATAAGGTTGAGAGCCACTGATCCAGGTCCTCCCAGCTCATTCTCCACTCCTCAGTGAAATCTTCTTAGTCGACACCTACTCCATCAAAGTCTCTAGCACCTAGGTGCCTCCAGCACTGCTTTGTTTCACTCAAGAATTTGATATAATTTAACGAAGAGCTGGCATGGATCTAGTATGTGTTAGTGGGCTCCTGCCGGGGCAGTGTGCCTTACGTATTTTATCTTTCCTTGAGGGTAAGACTGTGTTTTCTCTTGATCAATCTCACAAATGAGGTCTAGAGTAAGCCCTCAATACATGTGATTCCACCATTATCAGCTCCAAATCCTTGATGGCTCCCCATTGCCTTCAAATAAAGTCCAAAAATCTTGTTCTGATTTTCAAAGCCCTTCATGATCTGGCCTGACCTTCTTCTATTCCCAACCTCATCTCATGTCACCCCTCTGCACCTCTCCCCACTCTACCTTCCAGCACATGGATCAGGCTATACCTGTGAGTCTTTGCACATGCTTCCCATCCTCTTCTAGAAACATTCTTTCTGCTTCTACTTTTAACTCTGGTTCATCCTTAGGCCTCTCCTTAGCTATCCCTTCTTTCAGCGAGCCTTCCCTAATCCTCCTCAACCCAAGTAGGACTAACCGATATCCATGGTTTGCCCTGATTGTGGCACCTCTAATGCTCTATTTCTTTGGCTATGGACTTTCTGTCTCCCCAGCTAGACTGTGAGCTCCACAAGGGTAGAGGCTGTTCCCCGCACAGTGGGGGAAGAGAACCAGTGATGCAAAGTGTGGAGAAAGGAATTACCTGTTTCAGGGAGCCCTTTAAGGTGAGGAACATGTAGGCCATGTATCCGGGAATGAGAACCATGGAAGACAGAGCCATGAGCCAGCCCACGCCCTGGCCCCACTTGGGGAAAACATAGCTTCCCATGGTGAGAGGAGTCATCTGCACAGCACTGAAAATGAACACGCCCTGGGGAGAATGGGAAGGGGGCAGTGAGTCACCCAGATTGGACGAACAAGCCCCCTCCCTATACCTGCAGCCACTAAGTCCACTGCCCTCCACCCCTACCCTGAGGCTGACCTTCACAAGGGCCCAGCATCTTGGGAATTCTATACCCAAGGCCGCTATTAGTACATAAGGTGCCTTTTCATAATAGAAGGCACCTCCTCTGGAAGGACCAATAGCAAAAGGAGCCTTCTCTGTGCAAACCATTAGAAAAGGGTAGCCCTTTTCAATATGAAGAAGCTACCCTCTCTGGAAGGACCAATAGAAAAAGGCACCCTTTCTGGGAAGAACAAAAGAAGAAAGCATCCTTTCTGGGAAGACCCATAGAAAAAGACATCTCTTCCTCCAAGTTAACCAGCTTAGCAATCAGAAAAACGGCTGGATGTCAGCACCCAGTTTGCCATTGGCTGGGTGCCCTTGCGTGGGACACAAAATATGCAGTGGCCCACCCCAAGACCTGGGGCAGCCAAGGACCTGAGGCAGCCCCCTCACAGGTCTGCTCATGCCTCAGCTTCCCCTTGTGGGAGGGAATGGGAGATACTGAGAATGAGAAGCCTCCTGGTATAAATAGTTTAGGCTTCAGAATCAGGCCAACCTGGTTTAAATGCAGCACCAACATGCTGGGTGATGCTAGCTGGGTGAGCCCTGGGTCCCTCAGCAGTACAGTGGGGCAATAATGTCTAATTTGCTGAGGTTTATGAGGATGATGTAAAGTATCTGGTATCATGCAGGGCACAGAACTGATGCCCAGCAAATGGGAGGGAGAAGTATTAGGAAACGAGGGCCTGGGGCCTCTTCCATCTGCCTTTGCCTCCAGAAGTTTCTCTCTGAACCTGAGTTGCCCCAGGGCCTAGTCAGTCCTCATCCTAACAGGTCTGGTCAAGCCTTGTCCTTACCGCCACAATGATTGGAGTGAAGAAGGACCAGCAGAGCTTCCACCAGATGCAGGGCCTGGAGCCAACCATCTCTTGGATGTTGTCATAGAATCGGTTGACACCTATGACATTGGAGTGAAAGGAGGGACAGATGAGCTGTGGGCACTACAGGCTAAATGCGATCTGTCACTTTCTCACATAAGCAAGTCACCTAACCTCTCTGAGGTGCAGTTTCCTCATCTGTAACATGGGCTGAAGCCCTGAGGGTGTCATCTTTATCTAAGTATTCGATAACTAAATATCCACAGAAAGTGGGTTGTGTGGGAAAGCAAGTCACCTAAATGTGAAAATATCTACCAATAATCGGATAAACATAAAAAGGTGTCCCCACCACTCTTTTTGTCCCTCCTGGTCAAAATGTATCCCAGCCATTCCTTCAAAGTCTTGCTAAGGGGTGATTTTCCCTGTTGATCTGATGCTATCAGCAACTTGTGATAGATTGCAAAGAACTGCAAATCTTGCAAAAACCCACAGATATCATGAAGTTTAAGAGTGATGTTGGGCACTGCTCCAATTAGCACTAGACCAGTTAAGAGTTTAAAAAGGAAAATGATGAGGAGGGTGAGGTGGCAAAGGAGATACAACAATTATCAAGGACTAAGACAGACCCTGGAAAACATTTCTTTCAAACACATCATCTGGTTGTGATAATCAAAGTGCAGGGAAGGACGTCCTTTGACTATTAAGCAGTTGGGTCTAGAAACTTAGGCCACTAACTAAACAAATAAAATCATTATTTCCTTTATTTGTTTTAGGGGCAGACTTTTAATTAATTATAGCTTAGCTTTAAAAAATATTTAACTTTAGAACTTTTTTATACTTTTGGTTTCCCTTTTCGAGATAAAGTTTCAAACAAACCATTTTTCCCCCAAATTTATCTCATTTTAAATGAATTTATTTAACTGTTCTTATGGCACCTTCTAAACATGGGACTTCCTGTGCTCCATCATCAACTAAATAAATTAATGTATGGAAAGGGCCTGGTGTTCCAGTTGTATTGGTCGAATGATGACTGAAGAAAGACATGAGTGAATGAATGAGTTAATGAGGGAGGAGGGGCTGATGCTCACCGTAAAACCAGGAAATGGAGACACATTCGAAGAACACGAGGAACAGAAGGCTCATGCCACTGGCAGAATAGTAATCGAACAGCTTGAAGACATAAATGCCACCCTGCGAGAGGAAAAGCGGCAAGAGTGAGGCCACTTCTGCCAGAGACCAGGGCCCCGAATTCAGTCAGCCTGGGCTTTGCAGTCCAACGAGGATGGGGTTAGGCTACACTGCAGCAAGGGGACTTATGGGTAGATTCGAGGAAGCACTGAAGGCCTTGTGACCCTGAGAGGATATGGGTGCCAGCTCTCTGGTGACTGGGAAGAAAGTGCCAGAAGAAGGGGGTGGAGAGAAATGCCCCGTTCCTGCTAAGGCTGGATGGCAGAAAAAGGAGCTGGTCTCCAGAGCCATCTGTCCACAATGTTAAATCAGTCATGTCCCTCCACGGCTCAAAACCTTCCATGGCTCACATAAGACAATAACATAACACAAAACGAAGTAGAAAGATAGAAAATAAAATAGTAAAATAAAATCCTAATGCCTTGTCCTTCAAAGTCCTGTGTGATCTGGTTTTGCATCCCCCTTTTACTCCTCACTTCCTCTGCCCCGCCACACTGGCCTTCCTGCTGTTCCTCAAGCTCACCAAGACTATTCTCACCGCAGGGCCTTTGCACCTGCTGTGTGCTCTTCCCCTCGCTAGATCTACCCCTGGCTTGCTCTCCCCCGCCATTCGAGTCTCAGCTCAACTATCACTTCCGCAGAGGAACTGCCCCCGACTACTCTGTCTGAGGTAGCATCCTTCCTATCCCTGCTGGTCTGCCCCACTTTTCTTCATGGCACTTACTGATTTAATTTCTATGTCATGTTAACGTGTCATGTTAACTACTGAATCTCCAGTGTCATGCCAGACCCACAGCAGGTGTTCAGCAACTATGAATAAACAATAATTTTGAGTCTGAACTGTATTTGGATCTAGGGTGGTTTTGTGGATCATACATCAGATCCACAGGGCTAAGCTCATGGCTTTAGGGTCACTTATATTTATTGTACAATTCATCAGTTATGTGTCTATCTTCTGACTAGACTTGAATGCAAAAAGCATTGTTCATTAATATCGACAGAAAAAGTGGGAATGAGAGAAAGGGCCAGTGTCAACTTCAAAGGCTCAACTCTACCTTGACTCTCCAGTTAATTTTTGTAAGTCTTTCAAAACTTGGCCTCTGTATTCTCTCCTCTAGGAAGCAGTCCCTGGTGCCCCAGGCCTCGTTAGGGGCTGTGTTCTCTGGCTCTGTCTTATCATTTCTAGCCTAGCGTCTGTGTCTCCCACCAGCCCAGGGCCCCTTGCGGGGGGAGAATCTGTCTGACTCCTTGCCATGTGTGCCAGGGTTGGCACAAAGATGGTGCTCACTGAACAGATGGAACGTGGATAAGACAAAGCTGGGACAAAGAAGACCTGGGAGTAGCCCTGAGGCAGTCAGCACCAGAGGCGTGCCAGGTGCTGACTGTGCTCACCTGGGTGATGTTAGAGAGGCCAATAAGGTAGGAGACCACACAGACGGCAGCAATGAAGAGCTCCCTGCGATTGCGGAGAAGTCTGGGGTACTCATCCACCAGGGCCGTGATGAAGCCCTCCACGGTGCAGAACTTCAGAAAGGAATGGAGATCAGTTCTTGCAGCAGACCCCAGTCCCAACCCACCTGAAGCCAGACCCTCTGGGGGAAAGCCAGAAAGCCTGGCAGTATCAGGACAGCAGAGCCAGGAGAACCCCAGGATCCAGGCGAATCCCAGGATCCAGGTGAACCCCAGGATCCAGGCCTGATCTACCTTGGCCTCCTTTTGTGACCTCAGGAGATTCCCTTCCCTCTGGACATCAGTTTTCCCATCTGGAAAATGGGGAAGGTGGCTGAAGTTTTACCTAGTGGAACATTTTAGGGTTCTGAAACTCTTGGCCATCTTTTCAGGGCCTAAGGCAGTGACCTCCTCTCCCTGCTGGCTCCTGGATAGGTGAGGTTGGGTGGGGGGCACCTCAAGGTGCCAGGGAGGATGTCCTTACCTGGCTGTCAATGCCCAGCATCAGCAGCATCGAGAAGAAGAGGACGGCCCAGAGGGGCGAGATGGGCAGCTGGGTCACTGCCTCCGGGTATGCCAGGAATGCCAGCCCAGGGCCTGTGTGGGGAAGGGCAGAAAAGAGAAAGAAAGAAGAGGTACCGAGCAGCTATGGCATACCTAGCACATACTCACTTCTAAAGCTTTATTCCCTTTTATCTTTAGAGTAAGCTTTCGGGCAAGTGTTGTCAGTCCCTCTCTCTATAGGAGGAAACAGTATGCGTGTGGAGAGAGAGGTCATAAGGTTGGGTCCAAAAGCGAGGGACTAGTGAGATGACACGAGGGGCTGCAGTGGTGGGGACAGCGCAGGGACAGAGGTGGCCAGATGACGAGACACTTAGAAGGTAGAATGGGCAGATCCTAGTATTGGTTGGTTTGTAAGTGAAAGTGAGGGAAGAATCCAGGATGATGTTGGGGCTCTGGCCTGGGCACTCGACAGTGAAACTTTTGCTGCAATGGAGAGCACAAGGGAGGAGACGTCTTGAAGGACATGTTGTGTTTGAGTGTCTGGGTGGAGGGTCATTCAAGAGATCAGGGAAAATCCCACAAGGGGAAGGAAAGTCACTGTAACCTCTCTGGGGTCTGGCTCTGGAAAGGGGAGTGGTGGCTGGGAGTTCCAGAAAAATGATGAGGGGCTGCCCATGTAGGGGAGATTAGGCCCTCAGTGGTGAACACTCCTTTCTGCAAGACCAGCCCAGTTCTCCCGGACGGGGGAGGGACAAGTCGCATTGCCTCCCTGAGCCCAGGCCTCTGCCGTGCACAGAGCAGTCCTTCATGTATGCTGCTTTCTGGTTGAGCGGGGAAGGGCAGGGTTACCTGGGTTTTTCCTTGGATCCCATGGCATGGATGATTGTGTGGTGTGTAAAGTGGGCACAGCCCACTTGGTGAGAACATTTTTAGAGCTTGGACAAATGCATTGATTTGAGCGCATTGTGTTATGATGGTGAACATGTCTGAGTTGGACCAAAATTTATATCCTAGGGGGCAAGAGTGGGTCCTATTCCTCCAGATGTCCAGGGTTGTGCTGGAAGGGCCAGTATGGCCAGGCTGTGCAGTCAGCCACGTCTTGGCTCAACTCCAAAGTTCTACCACCTTTCTAGCTCCCTGAATTTGGGCAGGCGGTGACCTCAGTGGGTCTCAGTTTTCTCACCTGTGAAATGGGGATAAGAGCATTGACCCCATAGTGTTAGGAAGATTCAGGGATACGGTCCACATAAATGCTCGGTGGCATATAGTAACCTCAGTGCCAGTGAGCCAAGGTGGTGGTGATACGATGACCAATGACGACAGAAAGGCTAGTGCAATTAGCCCCGCCCTCTCCAGGAGACCCCGCCCTCCTCCATGTGGTGCTGACCTGAGGCTGCCACATCAGCAATGGACCTTTTGGTGACATGGGCCATGAAGCCCACGATGGAGAAGATGACAAATCCTGCGAACATGCTGGTGCACGAATTGATGCAGCAGACAATGATGGAGTCCCTACAAGAGGGAAGGGCGCAGTCAGAGAGGGTGGGGCTGGCAGGAAGGTGAGCTAGTGGGCAGAATTTAGCAAATGGTGAGGTGGAGAAGGGTGCTTGGGAGTGGAGCTGCAGGACAGGTGGGTTCACCCCCAGCCCCACGGAAGGGGCAGAATAGGCAGTGATGGATAGAAGACCCTGGCTGAGAGGGGATGTAATTGACAGTGGCAAAGGCCAAGGGGCGTGGCCATGGAGAGGCGTGACTGCGGAGGGGAGTAAGCGCTGTGGGGCGTGGCCAGAAAACCAGAGGCTCCTGTGCTCTCGCACCTATAGACGTTGTTGTGGAAAGAGTTGTAGCTCCCAAGAGCAATCAGGGATCCCAGACCCAGTCCATAGGAGAAGAAGATCTGGGTAGCAGCATCCAGCCACACCTATAGGAAGAATGATCAAAAAATACTCAAAATTATGATCATAGCCACAGCGCTCTAGGGCCTTTTACATGTGCTAAAAAGCTCTACTTGGCAACAATCTCAGTTTACACAGGAGGGTCAGAGAGGTGCAGTGACTCATCCTAAAGCTGGTAAACGGTGGCTCAGGACTCAAGTCTGCTCTTAACCCAGCCAGTGCCCTCCAGGACTGGAGGCCAGGAGGGCCGCTCACCTCGGAGTCTGACAGCTTGCGGAAGTTGGGTGTGATGTAGAAGAGGATGCCTTCCTTGGCACCAGGCAGCGTCACTCCTCGGAAGAACAGGATAATCAGCATGATGTAGGGATAGGTGGCAGAGAAGTAGACCACCTGGGAGGAAAGTGAGGACGTGGTCACGCCACCTTCATCACACTCAGGCTTCCCCTTTCCTCATTTCACCTACATCTGCACCTGTTGTGGCTCTGGGCTTGGTTCCAGGTCATCTTCCTCCAGGAAGCCTTTCTGGATTCCTAACCTGCTCTGCTTGGCCACTTCTCTGCAGCTCCTCCTTGAAATCTAAACCAACTAGCTCAGCCTTTGGTTTCTCTCTTCCCCTACCCCTCCTACTTTTTTGATTTCTGTTTAAATTATTCAAGTACAACATGTGATAAAGGAAAAAATTTAAGATCACATGAACACACACACACACACACAAAGTTCCTTTCAAAGGCCTATAGAATGTATTACATAAGGGACAAGTCTTCTCTTGTTTACTTCTGTTTTCTCAGTGCCCAGAACAGGCCAGGGTATATAGTGGACACTCAATAAATGCCTGACAAATACATAAATGCATGGATGTTAACAATTTTCTTTTGCAAAATGAAGCTCGAATTATGAACTTGCCTTTTCATTTAACATGTTTAAACTTAAGAAACAGTACATACAACTTTGTTTCTTGTTTTGTTTATTAAAGATTTTTTTATTGTCTCATAACAATGTGATTTTTAATTATACAAAATAGTCCCTCAGGAGGTTTCACCATCTTTTTCAAGTTTTCCTACCATTATCCATTGAGGTTTCTTCTAATTTTAGGTGAATCTCAATAACACCACATTGACCACCCCTGTATATAAAACTTTGTCTACAAAAGTAGACAAATTATACTATAAAATTACTATAATTTATACAAAAAAAAATGTACTAATCTTGGGGAAATTTTCTAGTAGAATTACTGAGGAAAAACGAATAAGGTTCTCAAAGGCTTTTAACCCGTATTGCCTAATTATCTTCCAGAAATTGAACTTTGTCCAGCATTATGGAGAGCACCTTTCCTGCAAAGATGCCAACACTGAGTATAATCATTTTTAAAATTTTTTTTTTTTGCCAAATTGATAATCAAAAGACTGAGATCATTGTCTCAGATTGCATTTCTTTGCTCACTGGTGTGAAAGAGCAATTTTCAAGTTCAATGACCTTTGCATCTCAGAGTCATGCTCAGCATAAATTGTTCTCTAGCTTAGTTTCATCCCCCTGATTTTTGACTCTCAGATTCTGCAGAGTTAGAAAAGGCAATCATGATTCCATAGGAAAATCACTGTACTTAGAATTAGGAAAAGGAGATTCAAAACCCTCTGTGTCACCTACAAGCAGTGTGGCATTGGATCAATTTCTTATTCTCCTTGAGCTCACATTTTTTTGTATGGAAAATTGGTATAATCAACATTGCTACTCAGAAAGGTTGTTGCATGAGGACATACACCATACTTAATATATGTTGCCTAGGTCTTATACTTCAACGTGTCTTCCATGCTCAGCATGGAGCTAGGTATGCAGTAGGTGCTCGGTAAATGCTTACTGATGGATTAGCTTGACTTACTCAAAAGAGGCAATAAGAGGGGCCCTACTCTATGCCCCCAAGAAGTAGTTAGTTTCCTAATGTAGCAGGAACTCTAGATACCACCTGAAAATTCTAATTGATGTCATGCATCGAGTACCTACTATGTGCTAGGCATATGCTATACACTCTGCTCAGTCTTTGTGACAACTCTGTAAGGTACTATTATTGTGACCACTTAAGTGAAATAACTGGCTCAAGAGCACATAGCTAGCAATCGGGGGATAGTTTCAAACTCAGCTCTGTCTCTTCTGATGCCCTTAGGCCCTACATTCTTCTGCTTCCTAAAGTTGAGCAGGAGATACCTATGCTCTCCTCTTGCCTAGCCTAGGGATGAGGCAGAGCTGTTTCAACATCAGCCTTGCATCTGAGAACCCATTGAGTCCAAAGTTCCCACCAGACTGAAATAGGGCAGCTTTTCATCAGCTGTGCCCATGCCCAGGTGTGGAATCCATCAAGGTTCTGTTTTGCTAGTTCAGCTTCTCAGGTAGTCTGGACCTCCCTGTCTCCAGCCTCATTCATTTCAAATTCTTTCTCCTCCTTAATTGCTCTAAGACCACAGACAACAAACTTGCCCTGAATCCTTCTGGTCAATGCCAGTGAAAGACTTGGTTATCTTCTGTCCTGGGACTCATGGGGTGGGGCTTAAAGAGGGGTACTTCTTTGCCCAGGAGATGGGGATGAAGCAGTCTCTCTCCCCCTAGTTTGATCAGCAAGCTTCCTGAATATCCCCAGGCTGGATACCCCATCTTGGTCTGGCTCTGCTCTTGCCAATAATAAAAATAAAAATAATAACTCCCTTTGCTAGCTGCTGAGTGCTTTATAAAATCACCCTCTCATTTAATTTGAATGACAAACCAACAGATAAACATAGGCATATTAGTCCCATTTTAGAAGGAACTGAGTTTCAGAGAGGTGAAGTGACTTGATGGAGGTCACACAGTCAAGTCAATGGCTGGGTTGGGATCTGAACTCTGGCCTGTTTGAATACAAGGTCTGGGTATTCAACCACTAATCAATTTATCTCTTGCACCTCAAAGCCTGGGATATGTAGTATTCGCCTCTAGTGATTCTCCCTTCTCCCTTGCCTCCCACACCTAGAACAAGGTTTGGAATAGAGTCAATGCTCAGGGAGTTTGTTCAATGGTCCACAAACAACATTTGCCTTCTGGTTTTTGGTAGCTCTGCCAGGCCCTGGGGAATCTCAAGAGACTTACTGTGAACCAGGCACTGTGTTAAGGGCCTGACTTGCATTGTTTCCTTTATTCCTCACACCTTCCCAGAAGGTAAGTAATGTTATTCCCATTTTACAGGAAAGAACACTGAGGCACAGAGAGATGAAGGGATCTGTTTAAATTAAGGTTAGATAGGGTTCATCTGAGGTACAGATTCCTTTGCCCAGGGCAGAAACCCCTTGGTAGACCCATCCCTCTCCAGTTCTTATTGTTCACATGTCTTACCTTTCCAGTCCAGCCAACACCCTTCCAGATACAGAAATACACAAGGATCCAAGCGATGGCCAGGGTGATGGCCAGAGGCCAGCGGATCTGACCCGGCTTATCCAGCCCGTCTGTCATCTGATGCATGTTGTGCCTGGTGGAAGAGTGGGGTGAGGAGGGCATGGACATGGGCAATGTCATTCACTGTGTTCGTGCTGACATATGTG
Source organism: Rousettus aegyptiacus (assembly GCF_014176215.1). Classification (NCBI taxonomy): domain Eukaryota; kingdom Metazoa; phylum Chordata; class Mammalia; order Chiroptera; family Pteropodidae; genus Rousettus; species Rousettus aegyptiacus. The sequence continues at coordinate 120,916,656 of NW_023416307.1, read as the reverse complement.
ATCACTGATACCTAAGAGCTGGGTGGGGACTGTGGGACCCATCATACAAACTGGTAGAAAGTGCTGACTTGCCAGTGTCTTAGTTTCAGTTACCACTGTTGCTCACCAGATGGCTACAGCAGCCTCTTAGCAGGACTCCGGCCTTCACTTTTGCTCTGTCCCCACTCCAGCCACAGGGATCCTTAAATTGCAAATCTGGTCTTGTCACTTCTCTGCTTAAAATTCTGCATTGAATAACTCCCTATTGTTCTAGAATGAAGCCCAAACTCTCCAGGTGGACCTTGCAAAGCCTTCATGAGCTGGCCCTTGCTTTTTTCTCCCATCTTGGTTCACACCATGGCCTCCTCATACTCTCATAAGACTGAATTACTGGTCATCCCTTCACTCTAGTCTTACTTGCTCTTGCCTCCCTCCCAAGTTTTTATACATGTTCTTCCTTCTGCCAACACCTGTCTTCCCAACATTGTTTTCATCCTTAGATGCCACTCCTAACCTAGGCTGGCCCAGGCACATTCTGTGAGTCCCTCCTTTTAGCCCTGGTCACCTGGTATTGCCACTGCCTGTTTGCTTATTCTTGTCTCTAATTAGACTGGCATATAGTAGGTGCTCAAGAAATGTTTATTGAACAAACAGTTGAATGAAAAACCTGGACACATGCACGACAATTGTATGTGGGAGATGCCCAAAAGCAGAACCAGCTGGAGCAGAAACTGATTGTTATTTGTAAGGAGACAGTCTAGCCAAGGATGGTTCAACACAAAGAGATTGAGATCACGTGCTCTGACACTTCCCGAGAATGGCTCCTCCTGGCAGCCTATCCAAGGTGCAGTGAAACTGTCCAGGTTGCTCCAGACCCTTTCAAGATGTCTGGCACAGATGCTTCCTTCATGTCAAAGAGATTAGGGTCCCAGGACCTCATTTTGGAAAATTAATGCTCCCAGTGCACATTTTCTATGATGTGCTTCCTGGAAAATATAATCAGCATGGCCTTCACTGTGGACAGTGTGTGTGTGTGTGTGTGTGTGTGTGTGTGTGTGTGTGTGTGTGTGTGTCTGTGTGTGTGTGTGTCTGTGTGTGTGTGTGCGCGCGCGCGCGCTTGCGTATTATTCCAAGTGACTCTGGGTTACTAAGGAAACCGGACTGGTTTTCAGGATGACTCTTGACTTCATTGGCCTCTCCTTGTGATTCTTCTCGGCCTGTGATGGTTATTCCCCTCCACTAGCTACTGGCCAACCTTCTCCACCCTGCTCCATGCTCTGGAGGTGATTGCTATGGCTGCATCACCGCTTCCTTGCCCTTGGGCTTCTGCTGCGTTTGACCAACAGCAGGTGCTTGGAGGGCAGGCCAAAAGGAGGAGTCCGGGAGGTATTCTCTCTGCTGGCTACGGCTTCATCTGTAGCTGTGTTTCTCTACCTAAGGTCATAACGCATGTCTAGTGGCCCCACCTGTGGTTCAGCTCTCTCTGGGGGAGGTAGGGGCTTCACCCTCTCTGTGGCTCCCTTAGCCCCACCCACATCTCCACAAACAGTCCTTCCCCTAACTCTCCATCAGCCTTTTGAAGGTGCCTCGGTGCCTGCTGGCCCTGGCTGATATGCCCCCGACCCTGGATGGCCCCCACTCACTCCCAGAACTCCACCACGGCACTGGTCATGTTGGTAGTGTTCACAATGCTGTAGTTGGAGAAGCAGCGGTCTGTGTTCCAGGGGTTGTCACACTGTTTCCATGGAAGTGTCTGTAAAGACAGCGGCACGGACAAACCCTGTTGAGCTCCTAGGGGCTGGAACAGTGGTCCCAGCACATCCCATTCACCCTCACAGTAACCTGAACCGTTATCTCAATTCCCCTTCCTGATAGCTCTGGGGTGCAGGTCATACTGTGAACCTCATTTTAGAGATCAGAGAGGGGCAGCAACTTGCTCGAGATCACACAGCTCCTCAGAGTCACTGCTGAGATCTGAACCTCTACTTTCTCACTCTGGAAACCAGCTTTCCAAGCTGCACCATTAAGTTTCATGTGTCCATCCCGGGGCCACTTTCCAGCCACTCGACCTTGGGCAAGAGACCTCATCCATTTTACCCTGTGCACACTGATGTTTACAGTGCTTGTTCTTTGCCAGGCACAGATCTAAGCACTTTACATACATTTACTCCTTAATCCTCACAACTCTAGGAGGCAGGTTTCCCTTTTACCCTTATTTTATAAATGAGGGCACGAAGGCTCAGAGAGGTTAAGTCTTGTTCTGAAAATTGCACCGCCGGTATATGGTAGGGTCAGGGTTTGAACCTAGGTCCATATGAAATGGGCTGACAATGCCCACCTTAGAACGGTGTCATGAGGATTAGATACTAGTATAGGTGAAGCGACTGGCTCAGTGCCTGGTCTGGAGCTGGGGCTCAGGTCATGGTGCTACAATTGTGAAGAGACAAGGGCTGCTGAAGACCATGCCCATAACCCGAGGAATGGCCCTGTCAGCAGAATGGTGGTCCCAGTGGATGGAGAGTGGGCTCTGGGTCTGGTTCTTTCTGAAGGGGCGAGGGTCCACTCACCGTGGTGAAGGAATTATACAGGTAGTAGATGGCCCAGGAGATGATGACAATGTAGTAGATGTTCAGCCAGAAGGACAACACAGCAGCAGCAAGGCCCACACCTGGGAATGGACATGCCATCATGACATGCATTTAATAACCAGTGCGTGTTGCACAACATCTACAATCTCACTCGACCTTAGAGAGAGGCAGGAACTTGGCTATGGTCACATGCATCTGGCAAGTGAGGGAGCCGGGCCTTGAGTCTGAGCATCACAACCCCCCTACCCTCCGTACAGGCTGGCCACAGGTGGGGCTGGGGCTGGGCTTGTTAGGCAAGCATGATTCTCCATGTGTCCACCTGAGTGTCTGTTGGCACAGAGCAAGGCGGCAAAGAAAGTCACACTGAAACCTTGCCAGGGAAATGAGCTCCCAGAACAGGGCAGCTGGTGTGTGTGTGTGAGAGCCTCTGGACTGGATTCTCCTCTCCACTTTCAGTATCCTAGGTTCTGGCCAGCATCACCATCTGTCACCTGGCCCCTTATAAGGGCTCCACACTGCTCAGATGTGGTGGAGCAGTTCCCTCTTTCCAGAGGGTTGGGGGTGTTGGGAAAGCCCTGGCTTCACCATCATCCTGTGATGACCCATGGCCTCACTCTGAAGACTTACCCTTGAACATAGGGGCCAGCTTCCAGACCCCCAGACCCCCAATGGACGTGTACTGGCCTAGAGAGCACTCCAGCAGGAAGAGCGGGACCCCCGCAAAGATGAGCGTCAGGAAGTAGGGGATCAGGAAGGCCCCTGCAGGGTTGAGAAGAGAGATGCTCGTGGGTGGCCCCATAGCTTTGGAGAAACCCTGGTCAGAGAGAGCATCAGGAGGGGCGCTCTTGGGCCCCAGCCATGATTTCCTTACATTTTGCCTCAAAAGCAGCGCCCACATCCAAAGCCAGGTCCAAGAATATCTTCTGCTCAAAACATATCCCCTCCACTTTCCAAATAAAGAGGCAAACTTTTTGGTATCATTGACAAGATTACAATCTCCCTCTGGGAATCCTCTGCTAAAAGGACAAGAAACAGGAAGTGGGCCTAACACTTCTTTTGCAGTCTTTAGGGGACCCATTCCTCTAAGGTTGCCCCAGAAAATGTCTAAGCAGGACCCTTTTAGTGGGGTCCAGGCCCAGCTGGGAGGTGGTCAGGCCAGCACCTACCGCCGCCATTTTTTCCACAGAGATAGGGGAATCTCCAGACGTTGCCCAGGCCGATGGCGTAGCCCACGCAGGACATGAGGAAGTCAAAGCGGCCCTTCCATGTGTCCCTGTCTGGAAGGTCCGCTGCCTTCTTCTGCACCTTGACCACCAGGGTTTTGGGTTTGTCATTGGCCACAGGGACCTCGCTGACCTCCGTGGAGATCTGCCCATCGGCCACCTTGCTGCCATTGGTCGCCATGTCTCGGAGTTTGGACACAGAGGTCCTGGCAGATGGACGTGCGATGTCAGCCCCAGTCCACGTGGATAGCAGTTTTGCGGCTCAAGGTCACCCTAGAACAGAGGTTTGGGGCAACAGGCAATAAGGGGGGGGGGCAATATTCTGGAGTTTCCCAAAATAATAAAAAGAAATAACCCATAAAAAAACTAGGGGCCCTAGAAAGCCCTCCCATAAGCCCTCTTCCTCCCACCAGCTCTTCTACGAAGAGAGGTGCCTTCTGTTTCCAAAGACATGTGAGGATGTGGTCTGTGTTTCCTGGACTAGCGTCAGTTCTGGCCATCTCTGTCATGTGCCCTCTGTTGTGTATCTTCCTCAGAGGAGAAACACGAGGTGACTAAATTTTCAGACAGAAATATGAAGTGCTCCTCGTTTTTGCCTCCCTGGATGTGACAGGAGATTTTCATTCCCTGACGCCACAAAAGCTATGGCAGGGCAAGCTATGGTGGATCTGAACATGGGCTGAATATGGAGGTGTCCTGGCTGCAGGTGGTGGATGAAGGTGGTGTATGAGCACAGACTCTGACCACGATCAAAGTCCTCTTCACCACTTTCAAATTGTGTGACTTTGAGTAAACTTCTTAATCTCTCTGGGTCTCACTCTTCCTATTCTTTACATTGAAGACAACAGTATATCCCTCATCAGGTGGTTGTCCTTCACTTATTCAGTGTGGCACTCTCTGCCTGGCAAATGGGGAGGACTTGTTGCTATTTCATCAGCAGTTCCCAAGCCTGGCTACGTTTCCAAGTCATTTAGGAAGCTCGATAAAGACACATTCCCGGGCCCACCCCAGATGTGCCAAATTAGAATCTCTAGAGGAGCCTGAAATCTATACTTTTAACAAATTCTTGAAGGAGATTCTCATGCCAGAAGCTCAGCCCCAGTCCTCAGGTGAGGAAGGACCACTGGCTTAGATGACCTCTCTGACCTTCTGTCACCCCAGATGTTTTACCTACACTGCATCCTTCTCACCTCTAGTTCCAGAGGTAGCGAGATGTGATACTGGACTCAGTCCAGTTCTGGGTTCAAATCTCTAGTCCTCCTTTTACCAGCCGAAAGACCCAAAGTACTACTCTTCATTGCTCTAGCCTCAGTTTCCCCATCTATATAATGGGGGTAACGCTATCTGGCTTGTAGAATTGTGGCAAAAATGAACTTTAATGGTGAGTGCTTTTCACCTGACCAGTTTAGAAAGAGAACTGCATAAATGGTTATGATTTTGGTTGTTGATGTTACCTGATGATTTTCTGTGGTGGCTCAGCTGCAGAGCAATCCCCTCTGCAACCCGTGGGTGACAACCTGCAAAGCAGAGGAAAGAAGGGATGGTGAACTGGCAGACAGCATCAATGGGCAGCCCTGGGCAGAGAGCAGCAGGTGTGCAGGAAGCCTGCCAGTATCGAGGCTGTATATAAGTCCCTTAGAGCCACCCGGCCAGGGTGCAGGGTGGCCTCAGCAAGTCCATGCAGTGTGCCTGGCCTATGGGATGCTGGAGACATGCAGGAGTGGGGTCCACTGCCCTCAAGACAACTGTGGGGGTGGGCATGAGGGTACCGTGAGGAAGACGTTCCATAATTTTATCAGCAGGAAAAGATAAATCACAGAGGGGCTGCAGTTTCTCAGGGCCCCACTGGGAGCCAAGGATTGCAGCCGATATTTTTCTGTATCCTCCAGCCAACCTTGCAGAAATACGGTGAAAGACCATGTAAGAACATGGGAGAAATCTCCTTGTTTGGTAGAATGAGAAAAGCAGGTTCAATACAATTTATTTAGTATGATCCTACTTTTGCCTTCCCCTCTCGAAATCTGTTAATTGAAAAAAATAAAAATAAAAACTAAACTAAAACACCAAAGGATATACCTTAACCTGTTCCCAGTAATTAGTTTATAAGTGATTTTTGTTTTCCTTTTATTGTGCTTTTCTGTATTTCAAGAATTATTTTTAAGTTTCTATAAAAATTTATAAATAAAATATATTTCTAAATTTCTATATGATTTTTTAAATTAATAAAAGAACAGAATAAACTTATGGAACCCTCAGAGCTAACAGGAACGTGTGAAGCACTGGTCTGCGAACTCTCAGATGTAGGAGCTGAGCCAAAGCAACGTGTGGCCCCTGTCGCAAATGGCTCCCTCCCCTCAGCTCTGCCCCACTGCGGGGACCCAGGTCTGCTGCGCACTCACCTTCCAGCCCCTTGCATGCAGTCCCCGTTACCAAACACCATTGTTTCTTCCTAGAGTTCACGGAGAACCAGACCGCCTTCGGACAATCCAAACTTTACTGCCAACCCTGGTTCTTGTTCTCAAGGATGACCCACAGGCTTGTCTCGGACGCCTATCTAGATCCTGGCCTGGGCATGGCACCGTCAGAAGTGACTCTAGACTCAGGAAGAGTGATCGCCTCTAATCACCAGGAATGGCAGGAGGCAGCCAACTCTGTAGTCTATCATGGAGGCTTGGGATATGCAGGGGAGAGAGCCACCTCAGGAAAGTGGAAGAGGCTAAGGTAGACCCTCATGGGTGGGTGGCGGGGGGGGGGGGGGGTTGTTAGTCATTAACTGTGAAAACAATGATGCCTTTAACTGTTCCCAGGATCTACCTGTCTGAGCTCTGGCTGCCATGTTTACTTAAAGTGACCCAATCACCTGGGACCAGGGCTGGTCACCTGACCCTGGCTAGCCAAGCAAAGCTCCTTCCCTGGGAATCTGGCATTGCTACCACTGAGGCAGCTATCTTCTGACTGCTTTCTACTCAGAGTAGCAGAGAAAGCTGATCTGTTGAGGAGGAAGGAAAGAAGAGATCAAAAGATGGAGAGAGAGTTTTGAAAGCATTCTACTTTGTGGTTCCAGGCTTTCTTAAGACTGGCTACATTCCTGCTGTCAGAATTTACAGTGCAATCCCACAGTCACAAAATAAATTCCCCGTTTTTGCTTACACCGGCTAGGGGATTCCCACTGCAATCTTGAATCTCTGTGTACACGCTCCCACCACTTGACCAAGTTCTCAGGAATGCCTGTGAGAACAGCTTCTGGCCTCCACTCTGTGTGTACTTGTTGATTATCATGGAGACTCAAAGCAAACTCCAAAATCTACTAGGTTTTTTAAAGTGGTGCTGTGCACTGGGCCTCGGGATCACCCAACACCATTCGGGGAGAGAGAAAGAGCAAGAGCGAGAGCAGGAGCCAGGCGCAGCTCTGGTTCACGCCCTGAAAGCAGGCACAATGACAGCAGGGGTTTTACAGGGTGAAACTTAGTGCGTATGTCCTTTGAAGTAACCATTCAACGTCAACACAAAGGCAGGTAGGAAGGTCGGAAGTTTGGGGGAAGGGAAGAGGAGTTCTTGGTCACCAGGAGGTTTATTTGGGAGGTTTATTCCGTCGACTTTTCCATGAGTATGTTGAGCACCTCCTCGTGCCAAGCCTGGCTGGATCAGAGATGGTGGCTGCTCTGAAGAACTCACCATGAGGAAGACATACGTGTGAGCTCCAGAACATGGGAAAATGTATCCAGAAGAGCCACCTATGTGGAGTTTTCCTTTGAGAACACGTGCAATATATGAAGATAAATGACATAAAAACCATGAATTAATATAATTAACATGATTGATGCTTCTTCAAGGATTCAGATTGAGAAGACACTCTGACTTGCAGGGCAGCAAGACTACCCCAGTGCTAAATCAGATCTCAGCTCCCTCTGACACTAATGCTGAGCGAGTTATTTCCCCTCTTTGATCCTTACCTATAAAATGGGAGTATAATATTAACACTTCTCTCAAAAGGTTGTGGCAAAGATTAAATGAGATCGTGCATGTTCACTGTGTAAAAGAATGCCTGGCTCACTGAGGGCTTAGGGATCTCTGCCATTGTCATCATTGTGATTGTTACCATCTATGTATGCATCGTGGTTCTTAATCTGGTATTCACAACTTCCCAGAGGCTATAACAGTGATGATGACGATGACGATGATAACAGCTAACGTTTAGTGAAAGTTCACTATTCAGGCCCTTCAGCATCTTTCAGCATTTTCAAAACTCCATGGATATCGTCCTTTAAGTTGCCATGGGAAACACTAGCTGACAAAAATGTCAAGTCCTTTGCTTTGGCTCTTTTTATGCCAGTTCAGAGTGGGTTGGCTAATCAGACCACTTTGGGCTAGCCAAAAGTGGTACGTTTATGTGCTTGGTTAATAATAATAAAAAAGAATCATTCTCTAAAAAAGTCTGGTAAGAAAAAAATTCCCAAAAATCTAGATGATGGGAGGGAAAGGATAAAGGGACCCCTGTTAGTGACAAACCTTGGGGTCCAGGGCTTACATAGAGGGGTTCCAGAAGGTGCCTCGCTCATGCACTCTAGGGGCATAGCTGCGTAAGAATTTTAATTCCTGACACATGCTCCCCTCTCTCATGAAAAACAGCACATGGAAAGCACGGACATATGTAAGTTCATGGCAAGGGAACCTGGCTATCTTTCCAGAAAATTAATGATCTCTGAAGCAGAACTAACCTTTTACCACTGTTCCCTCCCCATTTCTGAAACAGGCTCCTGTGCTTCGCAGAGCAGGGGTGGCTCCATGTCGGGTTGTTCTGTGGGTCTGCTGCGGTAAGACCACAGTCTCCCTGCTCTGAGTGCCAGTCTGCAGCTCATCTTCACCTGCTGGCGGAGTGGGTGGAAGGAAAGCCTCTCACCATTCCATGATCTGGGGCATTTTTCCAAGGCTTTCTTCCAGAGTCTTCCAGTTTTTCCTCATCAGGTGACAACATTCTGCAGACTGAGCACCTGGCTCCACAGTCCTGCAGGTCCTTAATATGCCACAATTAACTGAATTCCGCCAAAGCAATGTTTAAAAGAGCAAGGTTAATGTGACACCACAAGCGACAAGTCTTCTGTATTCACTCGCCTACTCATTCACTCCTTTATTCATTCAATATGTATTTACTGAGAACATGCTCTGTGCTGAAATGGCAATGGAATAACTGTTTCAGGCACTTTGTATTCTGGACTATGCCAGAGTTTGAACCAGCGAACTAACATGGGCCAGCAGAAAAGATTCAATATTGTAAACACTTATTGAGATCCTAATGCGTACATTGGAGCTGGGCTGGACACTCAGGTTGCAAGGATTAATAAGACAAGGTCTCTGACCTTGACAAGGTCACAGCCTAGAAGGAGAAATAGCTCTGCTTTATAGCTAGTCATAATACCCTGTGATAAGAGCTGCAAGGGTGTATGAATAAGACACTGTAGGCCTAGAAGAAATGAGTTAATTCAAACAAAGAGGATATCCCAGATGAGGGGACATAGGAACTGAGTTTTGAAGGTTGACTAGGTGGTTGTCAGGCTCAAAAAGAGGGAAGGGCATCCCAATGGAGGGAAATGGGATGAACTAAAGTAGGGAGGTTTGAAGCTAGGAAGGTCAGTTTGTGAAGGGCCTTGAAAGCCAGGCCAACGAACTCAGGAAACAACTGTAAGTATGGAACAGGGGTGAGAATGTGGTCGGATTAGTACTGTAGAAGATGACTCATTCTGGGAGCTCTGGGAAGGAGTTAAAAAGGCGATAAAAATGTTTCCATAATATCCCATCCTTCCTCAATGTGCTCTCTGTGACCAGGTCCTAAGGCCATCGATAAAACAGGCCAAAGCAAGCAGAAAGAATACGTCTGCCAATCCTTGAATGAGGAGATGCATTATAAGAAAAAGAACACGTGGAGTTTGGAAGCTCTAGATCAGAGTGGCAAAATGGGTCAAAATTGGCCCTTGGGCTTATTCTATTTGGCCTGAACAAAAATTTTTTTTTCAGTTTGAATTAGGAGCTAAAAATCTGACTCGCTGGGATACAGTACTTCAAACAGAAGAAAGAGCAAGTGCAAAGGCCCAAAGGCAGGGATAAGCTTGGCTTGTTTGAGAGAGAGCATGGAGGCCCAGGCTACAGTCCAATGCAACAGGAAACAGAGCTAGCCAGAGTCAGGCAGGGGCCAGATCACACAAGATCTCAGAGACCATCGCAAGGAGTTTGGACTTTATTCTAAAAAGGATAGGAAAAACTGGAGGGTTTAAGCTGTGGGAGTAATCTGACTAATACTTGTGAGTCTCACTCTGGCTGCACAGAAGAGGCTGCCAAGGGGCAAGGGTGGAAACAAGGTGGTTCATTAAGAGACAGAGAGATAATGGTGACTTGAGAGGTGGCAGCCTAGGGCAGAGGTGGTGAAGAGCGGCACTGGGGAACTGTTTTGGAGGTGGGGCCTGTAGGCCTTGCTGGCACATTGTCTGTGAGTGGCCCAGCCCTGGGCCAGATGGCAGGCTGGGGGGAGGGGAGTATGTGGCAGCCACTTGGACAATCCCCCTCTGTCCCATTACATCAGAGGGACAGGCACTGTGTGGGGTGGAGACTTCGGCAGAGGCCAAAAGGCCAAGGCCAGAGTCTCAGGGCTGTCATTGTCCAGAGCCAGGACTGGGCCCAGAACTCCCTTGAAGTGACTGGGGTGCCATGAAGACATGAGGAGGCAGGAGGGGGGCAGTGGGCCTGAGAGTAGAGCCCCCGTTCCCTCCTATGACGCTGCGCTCACTCCTTGCTTTGTTTTGCTCCTGGTCTGTAATTACATAAATTACAGAGGTTTGCTTCAGACTGCAATCACTCTACTCGCTTTTATTGCTTTCTGAAACTGTGGTTCAGGAAAAAAATTAATATTGGGTTTGGCTTCATTCCAAGAGGAAACATAATGCAGTTTATTCTGTACTTAAGGGAAAAACGTTAGGCTCAATCAATTGAACGAGGTTTTACTGAGCATCTGTTGTGCCAGACCCATGCCAGCTCCTATCAGCCAGCATTTACTGAATACCAATTGTGTGCCAGGCATTTTACAGGTGCTATAACATCCAGTCCTCATTCCATTTCTGTACGCTGAAGGCCATGTCACCCATCTGACAGATAAGTAAACTGAGGCTTGCCAGCCTGGGGCTATTATAAAGGAGCCTCAAATGGCTTAGTGATTCAAGGCCTTGCTACTCAAAGTGTGGTTCTCTCAGGGGCAGAATTGGCATCACACGGGAGCCTGCTAGAAATGCAGAATTTTAGGCCCTCCTCCAGACCATGGAATCAGAAGCTGCATTTGAACAAGGTCCCAGTGATGCCGGGGCGCACGGCAGCTACAGAGCTGCAGAGTATGGATGACCCTGATTACTTCACAGAGCTTGATTCAAATCCCTGTGTGGCCGGGGGCCAGAGTTTTAGCTTGCTGGAGTCTATTTTATCATCTGTAAATACAGATCCCTCTACTTTACACGATTGTTGTGAAACTCTGAAGTGAGATAATGCACGGAAAGAGGCCAGTGAAAGCAGAGGGCCTGGCACACAGGAAGTGCTCAATAAATAGCAGCTTAGAGTGCCATTCAAAGAGATGAATGGCCGCAGAAGTGCTTTGTAATTGAAAAACGTTGTATAAATGCGAGGACCAATTAATGGCTGATGATCAGATGCAGAAGGTTAGAGGGAAGCTGGAACTGTGCAGGTGGATGACAGGTGCTGTGGGAAGCCCTTGTCATGCATTGCCTGATGGAGAAGGGGCAGCTGGACAGGGTCTTAAAGACCTCAGGAATTTAGCCTTAGAGGCCTAAGCCCAGTCAGGGACTGAGGAGTCAATCTTTGCCAGGGTGCAAGCTATAGGTAAAACAGACAGCTGCAGATCTAGATGGCAGGCCCTCATTCCTGGACTCTCAGCCAGTGGGGCTTGGGGCCAGGAGCTCTGCAGCCTCCTTCCTGGTACAGACTTGCTCTATGCCACATCATTACACTTGGTCTACACCAGCAGTCTATAGATGAAGAAAAAGGCCTGGAAAAGGCTGGTGGCTGGCCCAAGATCACACAGCATGCAAATGGTATCCTTACAAATCCCCCACCACCGCAACTCTTGGCCCATTGTACCCACTTACTCAAGAGATGAAGGAAAGCAGCTCCACATCTTGGTGTAAAGCCCTCAGCTGCCTCAACATACCTGAGACGTAATTTACAGACCCAAGTGCATTTCTCAGGAGCATTTATTGAATGCCGATTCTTCACAATATTCCAGTGTGACTTTCAAGTAAGTTACTTATTTTTTTCAGGTATTTGTTTCTTCATCAGGAAATGAGGCCAATAGTAATCACCTCATTGTTCGAGGGCTGGATTTGAATTTTGTAGCACTGTGCCGAGCCCAGCAAGTGCTAAATATATTGAAGCTAAAGTTATTATTAGTTCCATTTTGCACAGGATAGTACTGAGCTCAGAGAGGTCAAATGAGTTACCCAAGGTCACACAGGATTTAACACAGGTCCTCTGAATCAGGCTGGTGGTATCTGACTACCCAGCAGGTACCTCCCAGACACTGGCTCATGTGAAATTCTCTAAAGCCTTTAGATGTGGCCTTATGACCTATCTGAGCCTGACTGCTGGGTTACAAAGGGGGAGAGATGTGACTGCATAGACATGAGTTCTCCTGGCCTCACAGCCCCATGACACATGAAGAAATGGAGGCTCCTGCTCTTCCCCTCTGCTTGTAGCCTCTGAGAGCCTGGAAATCAGTTTTTTGAGATGCCTCCGAAAACAGAACATAGGAGAAAGCTAAAGGACACCCCACCTCAACCACCAGAGTGAGAAAAAAAATCAACTTTATAAATCCTGGAGCTTACTACAGTCATCCGGAAGTAAAATGAACTCCAGGAGTCATAATTCTCTTTTTTCTGTGGTTGCATACAGAAAAACACAAAATAATCCCAAACTTTTCATTAAAAAAAGAAGGAAAGAAAAAGGAGAGCTCAGAATGAGTGAAGAAAGTGAGCCAGGCACTTACTAACATGCCAAGGCCTGTTATAAATGCTTTATGTATATTAACCTTCTATTATTGACCCCCCCATTTTACTTATGGTAAACTGAGGCACATAAAGGTTAAAATGACTTGTCAAAGGTCTTTCAGCTAGGAACTAGGAGGGCGAAGACATGAACCCAGGCAGCTGGGCTCCGGTGCCCACACTCTTAACCATTCTGCTCTAAGATCTCTAGTGGAGCGCCTCTGGAAATCCCAAGCTTCACCTTTGGGGTAAGAGTAGCTCATTTCCAGCAGGCAATTACCTCTAGGACAAATCCCCACGAGGATAAGGCCTGCTGCTCTTTTTGAGAAGCGCAAGAGAGGCTGCTGGCACTAGACCCTCTGAGCGCTGGCTCAAGGAAAGGCCCATGGTTGTACCGGGCAAACCCTGCAGGTGTTCCGGGAACCAATGAGAGGTCACATGGGATCCAGGCTGGGCAGTTCTCACCAGGCTGCTGGGGCTGTGGGCCCTAATTAGAGTCTCCCAGGAGGTAGCCAGGCCCGAGGGGTGGCAAGCCCTCAGGGAGTCCCCAGCTCTGTTCCAACTGCAAACATTGCCTATGGTTGCAGCAGCCAGGAGGTACAGCCATGAGGGCCCCATCTGCAAGGAGAAGGCCTTTCTAGGCGCTTATAGGAGAAGAAGAGGCACAGTTAGCTTGAGATTTTGGAGTCCACAGACTCTGGTTTAATACTTGATCCACACTGTACTAGCTGTGTGATCTTGAGCCAGTCATTTCCCATCTCCGTATGTTGGTTTCCGTCCGCGTGCAAAGAGAGTAGTCAGACTCTGACTTGTAGTGTGTCTTTTGACTTCCATGCTCCTTCTCATCTCATCTGACTTGTCTTGCTCACACAGTGGTTCGCAAACATCTGTTCTGGCCCTTAATTGCCTGCAACGCCCAACTGAGCACCTCGTTTTGTCACAGCAGTTTTCAATCCAATCCAACCCCCATCAACCATGAACCTCCAGGGAGCCAGGTCCCATGCTGGGTGCAGGGGGATAAGATGCAGTTGGAATCTGAGTTCTGCTGCCATTGAGCTCTCAGGACATCTGGGAGATGGGCCACGGAACCAATATCCACATGGTAAGTTCTTCCATAGACCAGAGAAGGAGTGATGGCACCCTACCAAGGGGCCCTGGGTTCAGGCAAGCAACAGGGAGAGGATGGCATTTGGGCTGGAGGAAAGGGGATAGAAGTAGGGACATTCTTTTTGTAATCACAGCTAGTGAAGCAGGACTATAATCCTTGTTCTTAATCACAAGCCGACCTGCTTCTGGTTCTTTCCAGGCACAAAGAATAGGATGGAAATGCATAATGTACTTTGAGACAACAAGGTGCCCGGCTTGGTTGGCTAGAATCTGGGGTGACTTAGGGAGAGTGGCTGTGAGATGGCCAGTAGCAGTAAAGGGCTTTGGATGCAGGAAAAGGGGGTGCATTGCATCCTATAATAGAACAATGATGACACAGAACGATTATTAAGTGATAATTACGTTTAGTGAATTCATGTCTGATCGTATTTAACTGCCACGACACCCTGCTGCACAGATGTAGAAACTGAGGCTCAAGAAGAAAAGCAATTTGCCCAGGATCCCAGGTCCAGGAGACTGCAGCTTGATTCCAAAGCCCATTTTTCTAACCACCCCTCCCCACTATGGGCGCTGGGGGAGGCTGGGGACATTGGAACCTTTTAGGTGGGGAGATCTCATGGGATGATGATTTTGCAAGAGCCTGGCAGCTGCGTGGGGGTGTAGGAGGGGGACAGGAAGACAGTACCTGAACTGGGACTGTGGTGGGGGCAATGGAGAAGACCCAGTCACTACACAGCTTGGCTTCTTTCCTGATTAATAACTAATTTTTCTATCCTATCTCCCTAGCTACTTTGTCACCTCTGTACTAATAGGACCTGGGCCTTAAACTGCTTCTACTTCTCCTTCAGCATCTCAAACAGTGCTACACGAACACGTGGTCTTTTCAATTCTACCCTCTGTGACAGGTGATGTTGTTATTACCAGTCTTCAAGAAATGTCTGTTTCGGAGAAAGTGCCACTCACTGGTCTCCAAAGCAGGGATGTGCCAGTGTTTAAGGAGGAGCTCTCAGGAAAGAGAGAGAAGAGAAGAGAAGAGAAGAGAAGAGAAGAGAAGAGAAGAGAAGAGAAGAGAAGAGAAGAGAAGAGAAGAGAAGAGAAGAGAAGAGAAGAGAAGAGAAGAGAAAAAAGGCCAGAGTTGGGGCATCTGGTGATTTCTGTGGTGTGAATGCTCCCACCACAGCTAGTTCTGGGCACTACCACAAGGTCACAGGATTGGGAAGAGAGGCACGCACTCTGAGAGTGGGGTCTTGATTGCCTCCTATAAGGAAAGCTCCAGAGATCACCTCCTTGGCTGGTACCAGGGCAGATTCTGCACTCCAGTGGGTGTAGCTGGAGGGAGGGGTTTAAAGCACAGCCCATACATGGATGCTTAGGAGTGGGAAGGGATGGGGAGAGAGGAGCACTGGAAGGGTGGGAGAGAGGATGGCAGGAAGAAGAAAGAGAAAAGAAGAGTGAAGGAAAATGGAGGGAGAAGAGAGAAGACAGGAAGAGAGGAGTAGCAGAGTAACAGGGAAAGGAAGCCCAGGAGGAACACAGAGACTCTGTGATCTCACGGAAACTTTGCATAACCCCAAGGAGGAAAGGCGTGAGCCTATAGTTTAACAATAAGAAACCTGTGGTTGGAGGAGGGCAAGGTTGCTAGTGATTGAGGAGCCGAGCTTGGAACCCAGGTCGCAAGGCCTCCCCACTGACTTCCTTCAGTTGATTCTAAAGGGATTTGCTGTGGGTCAGCCTATCAGTTTGGGCCTTCCACGGAGAGCTCAGAGAGCTCGAGACACCTTTTGAGAATGTTCCATGAACTGGGCACAGCAGGAACCCACAGTGGAGTAGGTCAAGGTTCTCAGCCTCTGCACACTCACAGTCCTGTTCCAGGTTGCTTCTTTCTTCCTGCCTTCCTTTGGCTAGTATGGGGAATTCTCAAGGATTTCTGCTCCATGGGACACCTCTGAAAAGATCCCTGACTCAAATGACTGGAAAGGATTCAGTCAGATCAGGAAATAAAAGTGACGTGATGGCCACCTGGCATTCTTTGGCATTGCTCTCTGCCTTTTAAGACATACTTGTAAGAAAACAGGGGAGTTAAATGTTCTCTCCTGTTCAAGATGTAATTGAAAGGCTCAGAGAAACATTAGGATAAAGGCCTTTTAAGCTCTCAGATTTGAGAAAAAGAAAAAAAATAATACTGCAGGGACTGGCTGAACTAAATGACAGTCTGTACTAAATCACATGCAGACGCACAGCCCAAATGGAGCTGGCTCTGTGCCAAAGAATGGCCCTTCAGTGATGGTGGCCCTGGGCACCTCCATGGTCTTCTATCAAGTGGTCATACTTGGGACTCCATTTCCTCCTCTTGACAACTCTGCAGGCTTTATCAGCCCCATTCTAGAGGTGAATATGCTAAGCCCCAATGATATACTATCTTGACCAAGATCACACAAAGTCATAAGAAGAACCACCACAGATCTCAAACGAGTGGCTCAAAGGCCAAATGGGTCTCACATATGTGCTTGGCTGAATGGCATCAGCTTAGAATTTTACCATTTAAATTTGCATGCTTTGGGGAGAGGGTATGAGTATGCATTTTCCAGTTTACTGCAAGTCCCACCATGACTAGCATCTTGTCCCTGAACCTCTGTACTCATTTATGTGACCTGCATGGCCCTCGATGGCCTTTGAATTTGAGATCCTAATACACATGGTACAATCTAGTCACTCCAGAGAGCTCGTTCCCTAAGTGGTAGAAGAAGGACCAGGTTAGTGTTGCCCCTTCCCTAGGGGATATGCAAAATTCTTGGGGATGGTGACATTTATAAAAGCACATTCGGTATTATAATTTTATATTTGGGAAACAAATTCTATTGTTCTCTTAATACAAGCTCAATTAGATTAAGAAAATGTTGAGAGAACTGCTTCAAGATAGTTTGCAAGAATGAGAAGGGCATGTATTTTCAGAATCGATTAAGAGTCAGATTCCAGGGTTTCAAATATTTCCCACAAGAGTAGGCTGATTTTCTTTTTAAAAGACCCGAATGAATGCTCACTTTAGTCAAGGCATCTATTCTTGATTCATTTACTTAGCTTTCAAAAGGAATCTTTATAGTGTGAATCTCCCCTTATTTGTAAAGTAAATATCCCACATAGTGAGAATAATCTACCAATTTGGGGAAATGGAATTTTTGTGAACAAATTTTCTTAAGTTCCATGAACAATAAACAAACTCAAGGGGTATTCGGAGATTTATTTGTCAGGAGCCATGATAGGGGCAAGCAGAATAAGGCAGTGTAAAGCCCTTTACACTGCCCAGCTCGAGGGCAAGAAAACCTGGTTCTGAGTCTCAGATCAGGTGCTGTGTTACCGAAGGTAAGTCACCTAACCTCTCTGTCTAAGACAAAGGTGATAATATCTACTTTTAGAGCTACTGTGAAGATTAAATGGGAGAATATGTAAAGTGATGAATACAGCACCTGGCAGATATTATGTCACCTGATTAGATCAAGTATTATTCTTTTTTTCCTTTTTCTTCTCTTTTAATAGCTGTTCGGGGAAAAGCCCTTGGCAGAATGCTATAGTTATCTTAACCTATGAGCAATCAATACAAGGGAACGGTGGGAGCCACTAGGAGATGTTGACCAAATAAAATTCTCAGAGCAAATTGTTCATTAAACATGATTCCCAAAGTGGACATGTGTACCTATCCTGTAATTAGCATGTTCATTCAAATCCTGGTTAAATGTCAACTGTCTTCATTTGTCCCTGATGCCTCTCTTGCCTGCACAGAATGGAGGTGTCAGAAACTAAGGTCTTGGGTTCATTGCTTCAGGCCCTGTCATCCAGCCCCAGGATCAGCAGTGAAGAAGCGACCCTCCCTCTCTGAGAATCCAGAAGCAGGTTGCTATCTCTGGGAGTTGACTGGCTTAGACAGGTTTGCGGGAAACGAACAAAATGGTTGCTTGCCTTTAAGGAATCAGAACCCCAGCTCTCACCATTGTTTTTGAAACAGCTAAATGCCTGAGTCCAGCACCCTCTTTCTGCTTTCAAAATGGAATGGGGTTGTCTGCCAGCTCCCATCACATCTCTGCCAGCATGCAAATGATGGACTTTGGGGTTTCTCAGGGTGTTAACCCCATGCTCTCCAATCACTGATTAGGAAGTAAATACATTGCACCAGCTGTGCAAGAGACAGAAATGAGGAGTATGAGTGAGAACATTTATTTTTCAAAAGGGTTTGTAGGCTTGAGGTCATTTGGATAGCTGGCATGAAGAAAACACAACTTCCCCTAGTGTGGGCTGAACATAGGTTTTTAGGGACAGTACATTTGCAGGAAAATCAATCATGCTTTCCAAATGGAAAATATTTGTGCATATTTTTGTTGATGGCGACTGTTCATTTGTTCAACTGATATTCACCAGCCTGGAATGAAGAGCCTGTTATTGTTCTTGTACTTGCTTTAGTCATTCCATTCTTCCGATCCCATAAATTAGAAGCAATACATGGTTGGGAGCAATCTGACCCCTCTCCCTGGTTAACAATAATAGTGATTTTTGACTGAGCTATGCCCAGGAGGGGGCTTGATGCTCAACTACCTTACTTGGTCTTACAACAATCTCATGAGGTAAGTCTGTTATTATCTCCATTTTGCAGATGGGGACACTAAGGCTCAGAGAGGTGAAGTAATCAGCCCAGGGTCACACGGCTAGGAAGCGAGAGGGCGGGCCTTGATTTTGGCACCAAAGCTGATGTTTGGAGCTAACTGACCATACTGTTCCCCTACTCCTCCTGTGCTGGAATTGTCGCTCCTGGCCCATTAGATCTCCATAAACACACCACTCAACAGCCTGTGGAGAGGTCCAGGGGCTCTGAGCGCAGGGCTCAAAGCTGGCTCCCTTCTGCATCCGTATCCCACCGACCACCCTCCCTTCACAGTGCCCATTTCCAGGCCCTCTCCACAACAGTTTGGAGTTTAAATCCCACCCCACCTCTGGCCCAGTTGTGAACATGAGGGGAAGAGTCACTTTACCTCTTTTCACCTCACTACGTGCCTCCATGAAGTGAAGGTGAGTCTCTCTTTCTGCTGAGGTCATGGGAAGAACAGAACAAAGCACATTTGCTCGCACCTGCCCCAGCCCCACCAGCCCAGAGCCTCCTTTTTGGGGAAGCTCAAACCCTAGATACAGTCCCCTCTGCTCTCTCGCTTGTTCGCTCCAGCAGCTCCCGAATCAGCATTCAACACACATCACTCTGCCTTGTACAACGCCATTATCTCCTGAGGACACAGGCTCTGTTGCCACGGCAACCAGAGCCCTTCCACCAACTCTACTTAATAATTTCTCAACAGCAGGCGGAGCAGAGCTGGGCTGGCTTGGGGTTAGAAGCTCCAGGTCCTAGCACCTACGGGCCTGGGACTCTTCTGCAGGCCTTGGTTTATCCATCTATAACACAGAGGTGTCTGAAATGGTGGGTTTTGTGGCTCTCCCTGGGTAGAAAAATCTGAGAAAAAGCTTTGGAGGTCCAGAAAGTAGAAAGCAGGAAACCAGAGCTACTGGGGAGGAGCTAGAGGTTTGCATGACATTTTAAAATCCACAAGAAGAACCAGAAGCTACCTTTGGTGAACGTGCACTCTCCTTCTGCTGAAATGCCTCCAAATTATCACTTTTCAAACACTCATGCAATCTCTGTGACATGCCAGATTCAGGGCTGGGGTTGGTTAGGAGACATAGTTTTTTTGCCTGCAGCCATCAGAACCCTCACTCTGCCCAGTTTGCAGATGTGCAAACTGAGGATCAGAGAGGGCAAAGGGGTTGTCCGTGGTCACTCAGCAATTTCAGAAAGGAAGTCCAGCCATGCAGAAAGGCCATTCTGGTGGTGCCTAGAGAAAAGGGACAGTCCCCTGTCCTGTCCCTCTGCCCCACTCAGCACACGGCTGATCAATTCTGGCCCCTACCTGTGTGGCCTCCAGCTCTCACTTAAGGAGCCACACAATCAAAAGCAAGAGGTAAGTACCTACTAGAGGTTCCTCACTACATGGGCGCCAGAGATTCCAGAAGACACAGCATTCCTGCTCTTAAGAAATGTATGGCTTTGACTTTGAGCAGCTCTTCAAAGCAGGAACAACACCTCGTTTATCTCCATGATCCATGGTAGGGCCTGGTACACAGTAGGTGCTCAAAGTTTTATTAGGTCCAGTTCTTTACCCACATCTGTCCCTGAAGGTAACTTGTCTAGATCTCCCCAGAGGCTTCTAAGAAAATCTCCAGAGTAGCCACTGGTGTCCCCAGATCCAAGGAACCGCTGCAGACTCTGTGCTGGGGACGGGACAGATGCGAACAAGGCTTTGTGACTCTTGTCTGGCTCCAAGGTTGGGAAGGGGGCGCTTCTTCCTTGGCCCAGGCTGATGGCAATACCATTGTAGCCCAGCAGGGCTATTTAACTCCTCTGGGCTTGGCGTTCTCATTTAATACCCGTGGCATAATTAACAGTGCTGCATCTGCTCTGTCATTAGTAGCATTCACTGCCATTTGAGAAAGGGCTCTTATCTTCCCCAGTCATTAGTTTTGGGGAGGCTATTACGGGGGAAATAGAGGAGGAAGTGTGGCATGCAGCCTCCCTTCCCCCCTGCCTGGGCATGGGGAGCAGCCATCCAGTCCAGCCCCCTTAACTTTACCGACTGAGTATGCAAAGCTCAGAGAGGGGAGGGACCCTGCCCAAGGCCCCGGAAGGCTCAAGTCCAGCAGGACTGGAGGCTGCTCTCCCGCTTCTTTCTCAGGTCTCCAGGCCCTGTACTTTGGGTCCCGCAGACCCAAGTCGGAGTTCCAGCTCTGCCGCATGCCAGCAAGGTAATCTTGGACAACCACATGAACTCCCTGGGCTGCAGTTTCCTCGGACACTGGAACACTGCTCGTAAAGTGCTCAGCTCAGTGCCTGCGTCACCGTCCGAGCTCAGGACTGGGGCTTATACATATTGAGTATTTGGGATCACCACACCGAACCAACTAAACGTGCACGTGTAATACATGTATGCATTTACATTCCGTATTCACAGAATTCTCTCCAGTAAGACTACCTTTTTCCCATCTCCAAAACCACTTTTGTTTTTTAATCATAGGTGAATCCTTGACCTCGAGCTCTGGAAACATCTCACATGGAAGCAGAGGGGCTCAGGTGGCAGCAAGGCTGGACTGCAGGTTGGAGCACAGACAGCACATGGGGAGCCAGTGGCCTTTGTTCAAAATCTACGTAACTCAGATCAAGCGGCTTCACCTCCCTCAGCCTCGGGGTCCTCCTGCCAATGGGGACAGTGGCACCAATCCTCCAGCATTGTTCTCACTGGCCTGGGGCAGCCCAGGACTGGCACCCCGAAGACTCTCCATATGTGGTGGTCAGGGCCAGGCTGGCCATGCAACCAGGGGACATATCAAGTCCTTAGGTGTCCTTACCTCCCCTAGCACTCCAGAAGTAAGCTCCCAGAACTCTTGATATTCCACATTCTTCAGCAGGAACAGCAGTTCAAGGCCTGAGGGAAAGTAGGGTAATGGCCAGGGCAAGTGGTTTCCATTTCATATCCTCTCTCTTCTTGACCTCCAGTCAAACCCCCGTGACTTTATGGACTGAGCATGCAAAGCCCAGAGAGAGGAAGGACCCTGCCCCAGCAGGCTTGAGGCCGGCAGAACTGGGCATGGCTTAGGACCACACAGCCGGCTCAGTGGGTACCAAACGTCCCGAGGCTCATGTCCGAACACTTTCCCACCTTTGTGCTGGTTACCAAAGCCCTTAGATGCTTCTAGACAATCTCACAGGGCCCCTGGTGTTCACTTTTACCCAAATCCATCTAGATAAGCATACTGTGTGCCTTGCATGAGTGTCTGAGAACAATTGTCCCTTCCTTTCCCATGTCCCGCCACCCCTGGGAGCTCCCAGGCTAAGTGAGCACACTTCGAACCCCAAATGAAGGACACATTAGCCTTGGGCCAGAACTCAGGTAAGGCTAGAACAAGATGTCACAGCCCTTTTCTCCCAAACATCATGGCTGTACCTCCCCACGCGATCCTGCAATATTCACCCCTGCGTGCTCTGTGTTCTGCCTCCTACAGTCCCGGGCTCATCTGGGCTCCTTCTCAAGAAGCTACCTGGTAAATTAGGACTGGTAAATTCAGCTGGGAAACTAGAGGTCAGGGACGAGAGTGCTCAGGGCTTCCCCTATCCAAAAGATGGAAATAATGGTAATAAAAATATTATTTTCACCTGGAGCTCCCAGCGCTATTGCACACTTCAAAGGAGAAAGCACTTTGTGAAATTCTACATAAGTGTTAGGTATATGTGTACTCTGTGTGTGCAAAGAAGCCCCATTTGAATCAAGGTCACTCTGATTTGGGCTTTATGAGAAAATTAAGAGAAAAAAGTCTCTTTTGTTTGAGAGATTTTTCTCCAGGGTCTCAAGGATTATGTTTTCTTCACCTGGAATACTTTATTCAAGATCAAAAAAAAGAACAGCTACAAGAGCATTTTTCTTTTGCAAACTGTAAAGTGCTGTTCTGATGCCTGGGAGTACTGTTATTAGTACTAATTCCAGCAAATAATAATACTAATACTAAATGTCATTGCTCACCTCCTTGTGGCTGCTGCCCTCACCCTGCACAGAACCTCCTTACCAAGCAATAAAGCCACGAGAGCAACCTGCCGTGAATGCCTTTCAGGGCATCTTTGACCTTCAGTGTCCCTCTGGCCAGGGCTCAGTGATCTCAAGAGCTGGCATGTAACACTGATCTTGCAGACACTATGCAGCTGACAGGTGGGCAAGGCTGCAGGTCACTGACTGAGGCAGCATCCTGCAGCCTGGCCTGTGTGCCAGAATCCCATCCGGCCGTGGAAGCTGGGGGCCCCTCTCGCCAAGAGCCAAGCCAAGAGGGCCCCTGGTCGCCTAACGTGGCCCGTTCCACCTAGCCGCACACCCTTTGCTTTCAGAGTGCCGCAGCCAATCACTCTGCAAGACCTGGCCTCCTTGTAATTTCCAATTTGCGAGAAATGTAAAAATAGAAGGCCATTCGCTGCAGGCAGCTCGCATCAAATTGGATGCCACTTTTGTGTCTTGTCAGATCATGATAAACGGAGGTGATGGCTACGTCGAATACTCTCAGTGGCTTCCAGAGCAGCGAGAAGGTGGTGACAAATTGGGGCACACCTAAGAAAGAGGGAAAGGTGGCTGGGTACCCAATGTCAACACTGACTTTAAGTGATTTTAAAGTCTAAGTCACAACTATGTTGTAACAGGCTGGGCACCTAAGGGTGAATTCCAGTTTTGCAACTTAGCAGCTGAGGGACATTGGACACAAATTCATCTCTCTGGGCCTCGGCTTCCCCAGTTACCAAACAGAAGCTGTCAAACTACTGGCCTCTCAGAGCTGTGGCAAAGCTCAACTGATGAAAAACAAATGAGAAGTGCTTTCTAACTATGTAGATCCTTAAACAGGAGTCTGGTCCTTGCTAAGTGACAATGCCAGGGGCTATTTCATGGCAGGGATATCAACATGTTGTTGATATGGGGGCTCCAGGGCCATTTACCAGCTCAGCAATCCTGCAGCAAGTGCCTTAACCTCTCTCGTCTGTTTCCTCATCTGTTCAGGGACAATTCTACTACTCCTCACGGGGTTTTGTTAAAATTAAATGCAATAATATAAGTAGAGCACACAGCACATTCCCTGGAAGATCATCAACTTGCAATTACTGTTAGTTATTATTGTTATAGATGATATGATCATTGGAACAATATTTTTTTTTCTGTTTATGACTGAATCCGAGCCTGTGCTGAAACATCACAGCTTGCATTCACACCTACCATCTATGCCAGGCAACCCTTATCTCCACTGTTAGCTGCTTCCCACTCACTCTTAATCCCCTTCCCCTTTTTACTGAGGGCTTCAGCTGAGCTCCGAGGGAACATGCTGGTTCACAAAGCTGAGGCTCATTTCCTGGAAAGACCAGTTTTGGGGTCCACATCTGGCTTCCTAGCCTTTTCCCCTCTCAAGTACCACTCTCGTTCCCTCTACCTCCCAGGGACCTTCAGAGCGTCAGGCGAAGGTGACAAAAATGACCGCGCTGGACTCGTTTAAGGAGCTGGAGCTGAGAAATGCCATGGGGCAGTGGACAAACATCTGATGATATCACTGAGAGGGGGCCCTGCTGCTCTTTGCAATTGGAGTCAATTCAAGGTTGTTTACACTGTACCAGGGGCTGTGTTCTGCCCACCATTCCCCAGGCACAGAGAAGCTCAGGCTTGCACAGTTGAACTGAGGGGCAGTTCTGATGTGGGCAAAGACAGGCCTGAAGCTGGGCACACCTTGGGCCACGTGACAGTGAGGGGCTCAGGCATCCCACCTGCTCCCAAGGACAAAGGGATATACTTTAGGATACAGGAGGTGGTGGGTAAGGCTTAATCAATAGAGGCTGACACTCTACCTGTGATGCTTACGTAAGCAAGGGGGTGGTAAGGGGGAAGAAGTGTCCGAATTCCAAGTGGCTTGGGACGTCCTACCTCAGCTGATGAGCTCACAGCCAAGACTAGCAACTATGTCTTTGCAATGGCGAGAAGCTGCCTGGCATTTGCACTTTAGATAATGTTGCTCTTGGCATATGCTGAGAAGGTAGAGAAGCAGCCTGGCAGCAGGCTCAGGGGCCTCACTGTCCATCAAGTCCAACTATCACCTTACTACCTCACTTTATGGAGGTGAAAACCAAGGCCTAGAGACTAAGCAAGTGTTTGCGGGGAAATCAGAAGAGCAGGGTTCAAATCCTTGCCCCACCTCCGCCTAGCTGTGTGACCTTGGGCAAGTCACCTCTTCTCCATAAGTTGCAGTTTCTTCACCTCTGCAATGGGAGATTAGAATTGTACCCACTGCACAAAGTTACTGTAGGAATTATAAACTGGGCACATTGGAACCTTTTAGTACTTCATTCCTTCCTTCCAATGGGAATGAGAACTGACCCAAGGTCACCTGGCCAGAACATGGCAGCAACCCAGCTCAAAGCCAACTAACTCATCCAGGACTCATTCCTGGCTGCGGTCTCAGAGGTCACCTTTTATAAACTTACTGGCTCAATGACACAAGTACATATTGTACGTAGGTCCGTGCTAGTGCTGCCATCACCTTTCATCCAGGCAGTCTTTATTCTAAGACACTTATTGAGTGCCTGCTGTGTGCTGGGCCATGCGTCAACAACTTCGCAGTGTTTGGAGCTCCTGCTTGCCAGGCACGGGAAACCAGGGGAGCGACAGAACTGCTGTGCTTCTTTCAGCTTTGATGAACTTGCTTTTTCCTTGTCGTTACTCTCTAAGTTACCTACTCCTTGGCCTCTAGACACCATTCCCAGTCCCATCCGCGTTCCTGGGGAACCCACTTCTCACCAAGCCTCCAGCCCTGGCAAAAGGGTCGCACATCAGGAGAGATGGTACCCATTTTCTCTCCCAAGCGGCTGCCTCTCTCCTGTGTGCTTCTCAGGGATCGCCCCACTCTCCAGATGCTCTGCCTGACAAGCCCAACTGTATGTCCCACTGAACACACTGTTTGTCCTTCAAGGACTGGCCACTGAGCCAGTGCTTGGCTGGAGAGAGAGTGCTTTCTTTGTTTGCTGCCTGCCTCACAATTTATTTCTGAGGCTCAGGGGAGGCTCAGCCATTTTGCCCTGGCTGCTTTGGGAAAAGGTCCCTCCCACTCCTTGCTCCAAAGAGAAAGAGGGTGCAAGAAGCCTGTAGTTCCCACTGACCTCCTTTGTTCTGGAATTTGAGAGCTGGTATAGCCTTTCCAGATTCCCTTATGAATACATTTTTCTCAAAGTTCTCAAAGAGAGATGCTAGGCAATACATAGCACCCAACATCCCCTCTCTCACCAAGCACCCACCTTGTGTGTCACAGAAAAATGAAGGTCGACCCCAAAGTCCACTTGCATAGACTGAAAGGCGGAACATGTGACTTTTGGAAGTGTCACCAAAGCTCAGGAGCCATTTTATTCAGCACCCTCCACCCCCTGCTAGTTCTTAATGGGAATGAGGCTGAGCTTCCCCACATCAGGAAGAAACCGGGTGTTATCATTTGGCTTTATAAAATCCAATTTTCTCCTTGGGATTCAAGTCTGTTCTGGGAGATTAGCTCAGAACTTCAGTGGGGGCTGCCTGGTCTGAGTTCCTTGTCCAAAGACCAAGCCAAACTAGAACAGGGCATCTGTGGGTGCCACCCATGGGGGTACAAAGGGACCACACATGGAGACACGATGGTCATTGCTCCAGGTAACCAAGGCAGGCAGGCTGCGTAGCCTCTTTCCCCCATACCCAGGGAATAAATGCCAGGACATAGGCAAGAAGGTGAGACAGTCCGCGGCAGCAAGGGGACACAGTCCTCTCATAACCTCTGGAGGAGCCTCCTCACCCCACATCCCTCTGAAAAAGAGGTGGGGAGAGCGGCGCGAGCTCGTGTGCGTTCAGTCCGAACTGTGGTGTTTTTTTAGCCAACATTTCTTGAGAGCTGGAGCTAGTCCGAGAAAGGAAGGACGTGTCCCATCCCCAAGTCGCCCGCCCCTCCTTACTTCTTGAAGAAGAAATAGGGACATGGTATACCTCCGTGCAACTGGCCCCGGGACGGGAAAGTGGCGCACGGCCCCCAAACATTCACTCCTGGTCCCCCCACTATCCCCTGGGTGATGTACCCGGTGCTTCGACGACTCCAGCAGAGTCCAGCGCCAGCTGGGGATTCTAAGGGGCTCCAAGACAAGGGAAGGGCATCTCATTCGCGCGACCCTCGCGCGAGCACCCCTGGCCCCGCGCGACCCACGGGAATGGCTAGGGCGCGCGTCGACGGTAGGAGCGGCGCCCTGGTTCCTTCATGTGACCCGCTGCCAGGCGAGGCGCGGAGGTTAGAATCTCGGGGTGTCCGCCCCCCATCGCGCCCGGCCGGAGGCGTCAGCTCGGCGTGGCGTCCGTCCTGCCCGGGCCGTCCCGGGCTCTGCGCCCCGCGCCCCGACGCCCGCTGTCCGTTCCTACCTGCGGCCCGGGCTGCGCTGCCCTCGGCGAACGCTGCGCGGGCAGCTCGGCCACTCCGGTGCGCTCCCGGCGCGGGGCCGCTCCCGGCTCGCGCCGCGCTGCGCTCCCGGCTCCTCCGCTCCTCGGCTTCGCGCAGCTCGTCCGCAACCTCGCCACTCGCTGGGTCTTTCGAGGGCGGGCGGAGGGACGCGGGGAAGCGAGGGGCGGGGGAGCTTGGGCAGGAGGGGCGGGGAGCGCGGGCGGCGGGTGCGGGCGGGGCGGCTGCGCAGGAGCCCGCCCACCCGGGGAGGGGCCTGCCGGAGCCGCCGGGCCCCTACCCAGGTCCCCCGCCCCTGCGCCCCGCTTCCTTCAGTCTGGCTGCCTGCCTCCTTCCCAGGTGCCTTCTCACAGCGTCCGCGCCAGCAGGCTCCCCACTTTCCCTCAATCCCTCTCCTCTCCTTTTCTTCCCCTTCTTCCCCCTTTCTTCCCACGTACCCCTTCCAATTCTCCCCTCTCCATTTCCCTTTTTATTCCTCTGTCTGTCTTCTCCCCACTCCCTCTCTAAACCGCCCTCTTCTGCCTGGCCTGCTCCCTTCTCCCCCTCCTCTTCTCACTTTCTCCTTCTCCTCCAGAGTGTTGACCTCTACCCTGTCTTGGCTTGGGGATAGTCAGCCTGTCTTGGTCTGAGTCTCCCAATCCTTTTCGACATGGATTTCCCTCTTGGTTTTTCTCTTTCCACCTTGCAGGTCTGCTTCTGTTGTTTTATCCTTTTTGTTTCTCTTTCTCTGTCTACCTCTTCTCTCTCTGCAGGTCACAGGCCCCTTCAGTGTGGTCGCAGGGTGTGGGCTCCTGTCCCCTCTCCGCTCTCCTCCCCAGGGCAGCCTCTCCTGCCAGTTATAGGGGGAACACATCGTCTGGCTTGAAGTTAACAGGCTCTTGGTACTAGGCTGAGTGTGTGCATGGGGCAGGTTGGGGGGCACTCCCTGTCCGCTGCCAGGGGTTGGTCACAGAGACACAAGTGACTGTGTGTGGATGGACAGATGGTTGGATGGATGACTGAAAAGGGAAACACAGCTGGGAAAAACACCCGAGATTTTGTCTGTAGAACCCCAACACACCCTCCTCCTTCAGGTTCTCTAGGTTTGAGAGATTGTCCCAGAGAAGCCTCTCTC
This sequence comes from Rousettus aegyptiacus, assembly GCF_014176215.1. Taxonomy (NCBI): domain Eukaryota; kingdom Metazoa; phylum Chordata; class Mammalia; order Chiroptera; family Pteropodidae; genus Rousettus; species Rousettus aegyptiacus. The sequence goes on along the minus strand of NW_023416307.1, from coordinate 120,888,548 downwards.
CCAACCAATCCCAACCCCATGCTTGAAGACTCCCTCCCTTCCCCTTGCCAAGTCCTGACCACGTCTTCCTCTCACACATACTCCTGGTATTGGGGACATGACTGCCCTTCCCTCTAGGTTCTCCAAGGACTCACAGAAAGAATTCCTCTCTCTAGGCCAGACCTACTCTTTGCCTCCTTTCTCTGTCCCCAGGGCTTGCATTTGTTAATTGACTTCCTGTTCCCTACCTTGCTCCCTACTTTGGTCATCTATCCTGGGGTCCCAAAACACACTGTGCTCCCCAAGGTCACCCTGTCTTCTCTTGTCTCTTCCCCCACACTCTCACCCACAAGCATGAAATCTTAATATCTTTCTTGATCCATCGATTCTTCACCCATCACTGGCCACCGGGTCCCATGTGCTTATGACATCCAGCATTATTTCACATAAATATTTATTGAGCTTTTCTACTTGCCAGGCATTGTCCTAGGCTCCAGGGACACAATGGTGGACAAGACAGGCCACAGACCTCAAGGCGGTCCTGATCCAACAGGGAGACAGTCTTTTGTTAAATAATCGCTGTGAGAAGCCCAGAGTGACACACATTTCAGGGGATGCCAGTCCAACTCGGGCTGTTTGGGGAAGGTTTCCTCAAGGAAGTACCATTTGGGTCAAGGGCCAAAGGATGGATAGAAGCCATCTGAATGAAAATGTGGGTACAGCTTTGAGCTAGGATATGAGGGTAGCAAACGTGGAATCTATTTTTGCTTGCCTGACATTGATTTCAAATTCATGTAATTGCACCTCAGTTTTGATTTGGGGAACTTCTCCTCCTTCACTTACATTTATATGGTTGGGTGGGGTTCCTGCCTTCCAGAGGTGGACATGTGACCCATGCACAGCCAGAACATATCACCCCGACTGCAAAGGCGGAACATGTGACATATGCTGGGTAAATGAGAACTCGACCTGGAATTGTTGCTCAAACTACTGTCAAAAAGAAGCTTGACAGTAGCTCTGCCATGGTTCCTAAGCCTAGAGCTGCTGGCACGTTTTTCACACCTTAAGCAGACCCTACCTGAGAATGAAGCCAACACAGAGGAATGCAGAAGTGAGAGATGGAGAGTAGACTGAGGACTGATAAATATTGTTTGAGTTCCTGGATCCACCATACCCGAAGGCAGTTTAGTTATTTAAATCTCATTAAGTTTCTTTTTGTCACTTAATGCAAGTCTAGGTTCAGTTTATGTTACTTAAAACCAAGATAGTCCTGACGAATCTGGTACTGGATTAACAAATATGAATCATTATTTATATAAAGGAATAATAAGAACCATTTCCATTCTCCTTTCTTCCTTCGGGTCTCCTGAATAGCCTCACTCACATTTTGTCTCCCTCTTTCTATTTTTTTTCCCCTATATTCCTGATCAGAAGTTAATTCCCTTCTATTTTAATTGCTCTAAATGTGTTTTGCCTACATATAAAAGCAAACTCTGGCTGTCAGGTCAATTTCATAGGCTGACCATCTGATGCTGTAATTATCTTTACAACATTCTCTGCTCTCTGCCCACCCCTGCCTCCCTCCCCGCCCTCACTCCCCAATATCTTTCCAGAATTTGGCTGCACATCTCCAGTGATGGGGACCTCATTATTCCACTAGGCAGATAGTTTCAAACGACAAACTCTTATTTCAGTGAAGTTCTGAAAACCATCTCCCCTGAAGTGGGGCTTTATATAAAGGATACTATACTATGAAGTTGAGGTGGCTGCATGCAGGGCCTCAGTGTCCTTCACAAATGCCTAGGTGAAAGTCTTCCAGAGAACTCACATGTATCCCACATGGGCTAGAGTGATGGATTCTGTTAAGTAGGGTTCCCAAAATGTGGGCTGACAACCACTGTTGGTAGCTAGGATAATTTTCAGTGGAGTGTAACAACTTGGCATGAAAAAGCTCTTTTATACTCATCTTGCCTGTAACATTCTTGTGATTTCTGTCCATGGACAAGCCTCAGGTTAGTGCTAACTTGTCTTTAACACCTCTTCAAAGCACTGACTAATCTCATTTTAACTAGAGAGGTAAGCCCAGGACTCCAACCTTGGTAGACAACAATATCTAGTTAGAATCGAATGCATTGCTCATTTGTCCTTGTGTTTATTTTAATGGAGACCTATTTCTGGCAAGTAATACTAATCTTCTAGTTATAGCATGATGTACAGTTTCCTTTTGAGATACATTATTTAATCTAAAAAAGGAAAATATTTAAGTAAATAAAAATAGGCACAGTGCACAATTTTTGCAAAACTCCTGTGGCTGGTTTGCAAATGACTAAAGTTCGAGTAGCCTAATTTAGAGAAGCATTTCACCCATGTATTCATTCATGTAACAAATGTTTGTTGAGCACCTCTGAGTACAAGGCACAGAGAGGTGTAGACAAAGTGACAACACAGTTAATAAAAGATTCCATTAGAGAGGGCCAGGCCTGAGCATGAAAGGCTTAACCTCCAAATTAAAGAATTAGACTTGATCTTGGGGGGCACTGGAGAGCCATTGAATGTGCTGGACACAAGAGGGTAAACGGTTTAAGAGAGCTGAGACTGGCCAGGTATGCAAGGTGGATTGAGGGGGAGAAATCGGAAGCCAGGAAACTAGCAGGGCTGTTGAGGGAGACCAGCAGGTGCAACATGAAGAGGGCTGGCACCAAACAGAGTTCCAGCACACAGCATGCGCTTAATAAATGGTTGTGATAATTGCTGTTAATATTATTGTATAGTCCTCTCCCGTCCTCGGCTTGAGATAATTCATTGAGTCATAGATTTACAAGGTGTCAGACTGGAAATGGTCCTTAGATATTACCTAGTAGAATCCTTTTATTTTAGAAATGGGTATACAGAGGCCCAGAGAGAAGCAGTATCTTGCCCGAGGGCAGAGCCAGGAAGATGATGACTACTAGCTGTATTTTGGAGTACTTGCTGCATGCTAATCACTGACACATAGAGAAACAGAGACCTAGAGAGCCACTGGCCTAAAATGACATAGAAAGGAAGCAGACCTAGGGTTCAATTCAGGTCTAGCCAACGTTAAAGCCAATGTTCTAGCCATTAAACTAATCTTGCCCCTGGGGCTTTCCTGTCACCCCAGACAGCTGCCCATCAGGTCACAGGTGATGCTGAGGGATCAGGATGCCTAACCTTCTTCTGTGACTTCAAACAAGTTCCTTTCCCTCTCTGAGTCCTAGTTCTCTCCCTGTAAGTTAAAGAGACTGCACTTCCCTGCTGCCATCCCAAGTCATCAGGCTGCTGGGTGAGGGCTCAGGGGAGGCCATGCCCAAGTCTTCTCTCTACCCCCTTACCTAGTCCTCCTACCTGCACCCCCATCAGTTCCTTGGAGCTGACTCGGCCTCCATGGATGACAGAATTCTATCTTCCAACTTCTCCAAAATTGTGGCAAGACTGAGAAGTCTCCTTTCGACCTAAGAAAACATCCTCCATAGGGAAACATGGCTTCATGTTTGCTTTTTGAAGGAAGGTTATTGCCTTAACTACCCTGCCTCCATACCAGAAATTCCCCCATTAGCAAAAGAGCCACTGAATTAATGTGTATAATCACCTGAAAAAACACAGTAAACCTTGCAAGAAATAATAGGACGTGAGATTGTTTTGTTAATCTTGTCCACGAGTCATGCCGGGGTAGGTCCCCAGCAGCGGCCTTGTTGCTGAATGTTCAAATATTTGTGCATATCATACTATGCTGAGTTCAATACTTAATCACTTCACCAGACTGTCGCTTCCAAAGAGGCAACCCCTCGAAAAGATGGGCAGGAAGCAGCTGTGGAGACTGAGCCTGTCCCCAAGGAGACAGCCCAATAAACATTTCTCCAAGGCATGCAGCATTGTGGGTAACATGTTGGCTTTGAAGCTAGACAGACTTTAGGCAAATGACTTCACTTTCCTGGGCCTCAGTTTTCTCATCTATAAGATAGAAATAATAATACCTACCTACCAAGGCTACTAGGAGAAAGCCAGATAATGCTCTGGCGTGTGGTAAATGCTCGATATACTTTTCTTATTCTGCTTCCCTCTTCGGTTGACGAGATTTTAATTGAAGGTTGAAGGCAGTCTCAGATATTACTGCCTCCAAGAATCTTGCCTGATTTTTACTCAATTGCATATTCCTTCTTCCCTTAAATTCCCACACAGATCTTGTTTCTGCCTCCCTTTAGGTACTTACTGCTTTCTCCCTTAAGTCAGGGCAGGGACTAGTGTCTCTTGAAGCCCTGCGCACAGTAGGCACTTGATACTTTTTGATCTTTACACCCCTTCTTAGTGTGGAGAGCCTGAGACTCTTGGATTCCTTTCACACATATTGTCTGCATCCAGCCACATGAGGCTACTTACAGTGCCCCTCAAAAGCTTCCCACCTCTGGGATTTTACGTATCCTGTTTTCTCTGCCAGGAACACCGCTTCCCTTATCCTCTTCTCTTGGTGGATTCGTCTTTATTCTGCAGGTTTCAGCTTGGATGCTGGCTTGGCCAAGTGTCCTGGCTGTATTCATTCTGCATATTTCCCTTATCATAGAAATGCACACACTGGGGTGTTTAACTCTTGGTTTCATCCTCCGTCTCTCCCACTTGATTCTTAGCTGTGTGAGGTCAGGAATGGGTAAGTAGCCCAGTGCCTGGCACACAGGAAACATTCACTAAATGTCTGTTTAATAGAGCAATGCACAAGGGAAAACAATGTGCTCATGCTTCACTTAAGTGTCAGGTTCTGAGGACCTACACATCTGCTGTCAGACACAGAGAAGGGCTCAGAGTTCTGAAAACCCTTATTTTTTTCTCCTGGGCACTGCTAGGCTCCTGGGAGTGAAAGCCCTGCCCAGCTAGTGAGCATCACAGTGGCTTCCCAGGTTGGATCTGTATGTTGCCTGTCACCTGTGGACAACCAATCCAGGTTGGTTCTTGTGGAGGCGGGGCACTGAATACCAAAGCTTCTCTGGAAGCCCAGGAAATATGAGGGGAGTGAGGTGACTTGGCTGGAGAGAAACTAGAGGCCTGAAGAAAGGCACAAAGAAGCAGTTGGTTCTGTGGAAGAAATATAAGTGTCAGGGTGGGAAGACTGATTCACAATCCAGCAAATCATCAGATGCTACATGACCTTGGCAAATCATGCCTTAAAATTTGAAGTAACTACTTAAGTATTTATTAAGTTTCTGCTTATTGCCTGAACCCTTCAATGAAACATTGCAATACCTTTCCAATGCCCCCAAAGATGGGTGGTATTATAACCATTTTTGCATTTTAAGCTAAGACTCATATCATACAACTTGTTCAAGGTCACACAGCTAGTGAGACCGGGTTCAGATCCTGGCTGTGCCACTTAATCTCTGGCAGGCATGGGGGAAGGAATCTGTTTGAAAAAGTCAGTCAGTTATCTCTCTAAACCTCTGTTTCATGGTCTGTGAAAGGATAATGAGATAAAAGCCTCCAGTGGTGTCCTGAATCAGAATGAGATAGGCTAGAAGGGTGTGCACCCTTGGATATGGCTCAGTAAAAGCCAGCTTCTATTGAATAACATACAAATAGCTAACGTGATCAAGAGCATACTGTGCCACAGACTGTTCTAATTGTTTTACTGACTAATCCTTTGACAAGCCTGGGAGGGAGATATTGTTAATATCCCTACAGGTTAGGAAAAGAGGCACAAAGAGGTTAAGTAACTTGCCTAAGAGCACACCTAGAAGTGCTAGAGCTGGGATTTGAAGCCAGGAAGTTTAATTGGGCTTCTAACCATTTTATTAATATATATAAACTGTCATACCTCTGTAAGGATTTTTTTTTTGCCTCAATAGAGCATTGATATGTGGTACAAATGTGAGTGTGAGCTCTAGTTAATTAAGAAAGGGCTGAAAAGTACATCATCCCTTACCAACTGCTTGACTTCAGGCAAGTTGCTCAAGCTCTCTGCTGTGTCTCTGCTTCTTAGGCTGGTTGTTTGGGTTCAGTAAGGTGGATACCAGATGCTTTGTGCTCAGCCAAGGTGGTGGCATATGCAATGTAGCCCTAGCAAAGAGTTTTTGATGGCTTTAAAAATGATGGCACATTGTGTGCAACTTTTGAGATAAGCATCTATGAGGAATGGGTTGTTTCTAAGGAGGACGTAGAGGAACAGTTCTCCAGCTGCCAGGCCCTTGGGTGCCTCTCTAACCCCACCCTTCCCCACAACTGGGTAATAAAAGCCACCATCAAATCTCACTAACCTCACTTCCCTGCCTGTCCATGAGGTTGTAGTGATTCATGGCAGCCAACACACTTTATCTTTTCGCCCAGCCAGTGGCCTGCACACGATTTTTCAAATTGTGGTATAACATGTATACATTAAAGTGCTTAGAGAGCACTGATCCTGTGTGTGCAACTCAATGAATTTTACATGTGCACACATCTGTGTAACTGCCACCCAGAGCAAGGTACAGAGTATTTTTAGCTCCCTACAGATTCCCAGTCAATACATCACCTCAATAGATGACCACTATTCTAACTTCTAGCATCATACATTAGTTTTGCCTATTCTTGAACTTTATGTAAATAGAGTCATTCTGTTGTATGTCTGGCTTCTTTCCCTTGGCATCGTGTCTTGAGATTCATCTATACTGATCTTGGAGTTGTGTCCCAGTTCATTATAGGACTTTGTAGCTGGGTGACATTAGTGGGCCACAGTTGCTTCCTCTGTTGTATAGACACAGGCATGAATACGTAGGAAAGGTGTTGAAAGGCTGAAGTAGTTCATGGACTCAAAGCCTGGCTCAAAGTAGATGCTCCATCAGGGCTTGTGGCATCCATATATCTCTATCTTAAGAAATTCAGAAACAGCAAATGTGCGCTCCACTTTCATTATCTGCCATCGGATGGCAGCTGATCACAATATCATTATTTACAAAAAAAAAAAAAATGGATTCAGCATTTTTATTCCAAACGGAAGCTATTGACATTCCTAGAATAGTCTCTAGAGAGGGAAAACCCACTGCAAAACGCTTCTTCAGAAACAATTTGCAATCAGTGGGCCAGGCTTGGGGCCAGGGATGTGGTCCTTGCTGATTCTCACTGATAAGGGGAGTAAAGAGCTCTGTGAGAGACCAGGTCTAGGGGCCGGCAGGAGCCAGGAGAGGACCTGACATTTTAATGGGGGAGAACACTGCAGAGCCTTGGGATTTCAGCTTGTCTGCCCCAGGCTGATGTGGGCTGGAGATATCTTGGCAGGTGGAGAAAGAAGAGGCCACAAGAGTTTTCTGTGAAGTCTACTTCCCTCTGCCCTTCTCCCCTTCTCCCCTTCTTAACTTTCTCTCCAACCCTCTCTCTTACTTTCCCTTTCTCCCTTCCTCTCTCTCCTTTCTTCTCTTATTTTGTTCCTCTTCATTTTCTTTCTCAAAAATATTATTAATTATACATTGATCACTCTACTTAATCCTTGTTTACTCCTCCTCCTTTTCCAGATATAATATGAACAGTTCATTGCATGTCTTTCCAAACTTTTATTTCCATCTGCATACATCTATATATACCTAGAAAACATATTGCAGTGTTTTTGTTTGTATGTGTTTATATTATTTAAAAAGCATTGTACTTTTTTAATAATACTTTTTATAAAGTGAAGTTTTAGGTTTACAGCAAAATTAAGAGGAAGGTACAGAGATTTTCTCTGATCTCCTGTCCCCACACATGCGTAACCTCCCCATATATCAATGCCCCCAGCAGAGTGGTGCATTCATTACAATTAATGAATCTACATTGGCATTATTACCCAAAGTCATTTACATTATAGTTCACTCTTGGGGTTGTACATTCTGTGGGTTTAGACAAATGACATGTAGCTATCAATATAGTATTACACAGAATAGTTGTACTGCCCTAGAAATCCTCTGTGCTTCACCTATTGATCCCTCCTTCTCACTGAGTCCCGGACAACCACTGATCCTTTTACTGTCTCCACAGTTTGCCTTTTCCAGAATGTCATATAATCAGTATTGTACAGTATGTAGCCTTTTCAAATTGGCTTCTTTCACTAAGTAATAGTCATTTACGATTTCTCTATGTCTTTTCATGGCTTGATGGTTCATTTCTTTCCAGTGTTGAATAATATTCTGTTGTCCGAAAGTACCACAGTTTATTTATCTATTTGCTTACTAAGGATATCTGGGATCATGCCTTGGGATTCTATCTAAGAAGTGATCACCATACCCAAAGTAATATATATTTTCTGCTGTATTATCTTCCAGGAGTTTTATCATTTTGAGTTTCACATTTAAGCCTATGATCCATTTTGTGTTAATTTTTGTGAAGGGTGTACGGTCTTTGTCTAGTTCTCTCTCTCTCTCTTTTTTTTTTTTTTTTTGGGCACATGGATATCCAGTTGTTCCAGCACCAGTTGTTGAAAAACAGTCTTGGCTCCATTGCATTGCTTTTCCTTATTTGTCAAAGATTAGTTAACGGTATTTGTGTGGGACTATTTCTGAGCTCTCTGTTCTGTTCCATCAATCTATTTGTCTATTCTCCTTCAATACCACACTGTCTTAATTACTGTAGCTTTATAATATGTCTCAAAGGAAGATAGTGTTAGTCCTCTGACTTTGTCCTTCTCTTTTAATATCATGTTGGCTATTCTGGATCTTTTATCTCTCCATATAAACCTCAGAATTAGTTTGTCAATATTCACACAAAAAAAAAATTGTTGGAAATTTTATTAGGATTGCATTGAATTGATAGACCAAGTAAAGAGGAATTGACTTCTGGACAAGATTGAGTCTTCCTATCCATGAACATAGAAGTCTCACCATTTATTTAGTTTTCCTTTGATTTTATTCATCAGAACTTTGTAGTTTTCTTCATATAGATCTTGTACATATTTTGTTAATTTTTTACATAAGTATTTCCTTTTTTGAGGGGTGCTAAAATAAATGATATTGTATTTTTAATTTCAAATTCCACTTGTTCATTGTTGATATATAGAAAAGCAATTGACTTTTGTATATATTGTATATGTATAATCACTTATATGTAAATGGTTATGCCATCTGTGAACAAACATAGTTTTATTTCTTTCTTCCCAATCTGTACGCCTTTTATCTCCTTTTCTTACTGCATTAGCTAGTACTTGCAGCATGATGTTGAAAAGGAGCAGTGAGAGGAGACATCCTTATCTTTTTCCTGATGCCACTGCTTTTTTCATTCAGCAATGTCTTGGCAATATTTGCACTTTGGCATTTAATAGTTCTACTTCGCTCCTTTGAACTGCTACAAAATATTCCAAAGCGAGGCTTTGTGGTGCTATCTGCACCCCCCCCCTATTTTGCTTATTCAGGTATTTCTGATTCGTCACCAATACAAATGTGCAGTCTACACTCTTGCATACATTTTTTCTCTCTCTTTCTCCCTAGTCTCTGCCAGTTTTTATTGTGCCATTTATAAAGCAAGATCCTTTAAAGCTATCTCTCTTTTGATGCAATCCTAACTGTTCACGGAGACTCAGAAGGGCCATGTGTTTGTCTCCCAGGGTTTTGCACGACTGTCCCTCAGAAAGGCAGTTGTGTTTGCAGCCCGGTTAGCCTAGACATAGGCTGCCTCCTTATCTGGACAGATTTGGAGCCTACTTTCCTCGTGGCAGATTCCTTCGGCCTCAAATTCAATGGGAAAAGGCCAACCTTTCGAAAAAACATCCTAGTTTCTCCTCTTAAAGAAAAGAATAAATGCCTCTTATTCTTTTGTGATGAGCCAACTGGTCAGCACAGTTTTAGGGCAGGTGATCCAAATCCAGTTCCCAGGGGGCTATGATGCAAAAGTTCCTTTCTTCAGCTGTGAAGAGATCAGGGCTTTGGGGTAAGGGTGGGGATACAGCCCTGTTTGCATAACATGCTCTCTCATCCATGAAGGTGACGTGTGAGCCCTTGCGAACAGAGAGAGAGAAAGGATGCAGGTTGAGAGGAAGGTGGAAGAGGCTTTTTACAGCAGACTCTATGGTATCTGCTTTTCAATTTAAAAAACACTAGGAGTGAGGGGTTGGCACAGGAGACAGGGGAGGGCCAGCATGAGCTTGGCTTTTACCCACAGTTGTAATTCTGACAGATTTAGGCCTGTCTGAGGAGCTGTGCACCCCTTATTTGAATGTGTTTGGAAAGGATAAGGCAAGAAAAGAGAGGAGAAGGATTAGGAGAGACTGGGATGCTAAGAATCCTGACTTCTAACAAGAATGTTTGTGCCAGGGACCCTTTCTGCATGATGGTATAATGTATGAGCCCTTCTCAGAACAATGTTTTAAAAAGCATAGACTAAAATACACAACTAATACAATTATCAACATATTGAGCAAAACAAAATTGTGACAAATATTAACAAATGTGTATTTCTCTATTAATGCATTAAGCAATAAGATCTAACATTGGATCTAGTCACTATTGTAATTTCAAAGTCATGATGAATGTGAACACATTTAAAAGATTTCTGCAACTGTAAAGTGATATGAAAACTCATGATCTATGTTGGCTGCACATAGGCATATGTACGACCAACACGACTGTGGTTTGTTATTTTTATTCATAATGGAAAAGAATGAATGAAAATAAAAATGTGATTTTCCCCCCCGTGCGAGTTAACAGACCCTTTGAGTATTTTTTGCACCGTGGTCAACAGGCCAAATGGAAGGGGCTACTGTGGAAGGTGGAGAGGTCTCTTCCATGGGGGTCCCCATGAGGCTCTGGGCCCATGCAGCTCTGCCCAAGTCTAGGAGGCAGGTGTAGTAAAGAGAGAGAGGGTACTTTCTTGACTCCATTTGTGCCTGGCTGGCAGCACCTGTCCAGCAGTTTGAGAAACACTTGGGGATAGCACCCTGAGCCCAGGGACAGCCAGGGACAGACAACAGCCAATGCGACTGCTGGAGTAGATGCCACGAGCGACCGCTGCTGACAAACTGGTTGGTGAGCACTGGGGAGATGTTGGTTTATGGCCTATGTGAGGGGGGAGGTAGAGCCAACGAAATGTGAATTATGGCTGTTACCAAAGCCCCAGCTGAATTCGCAAGCTGGGGAGGCCTGGGACAACTCAAGATGTAATAATTGTATCTGTATAATATTTTACAGTTAAAAAATGACTCATGTTTCCCAAGACATATCTTTATTATCTTTAATTTCCAGATGAGGAGGCTAAGAACCCAGAAGGATAAGAATTCGTTCAAGGACTTACTGCTGAACAGGTGAACAGTGATGCCAACTCAAGTCTTGGACTTTTAGTCCAGCATAAAGGAGTAGAAAAAATGAGGCTGAAAAGGAGAACTAAGTCGATACCTTGGGGGGCCTTGTGCATCAGACTGGGACTTGAAGATCTTCTCCTGATGGCAACTGGGAGCGAAGGAAGGTTCTTGAGCAAGGGAGTAACTTGGAAGCTATGGGAAGATAAATCTAGTAATGGTGTTGTGGATTCCATGGGGGTTCAGAGGCACTCAGAAGGTGGCTGCAATTATCCAGAGAGGAACACCGACACCATAATTAGAAACCCTGAGTATATGCCTCATGCAAAGAACCCCTGATTGTCTACTGAGAGGGCCACATGGACATCTCACAATGTCCACCCGCTGTTCTAATTCATATAAAGGCTCACTCTAGGCAAGTGCAGCCCTGTCCATTGTTCCAAATTGCCTCTGGAAACCACCCTTCCACCTCTCTCAGGTCATGTGGTTTAGGTGGGGCTGGACTCAACCTCTAGCTCTAGAAAAGGGCACATGATCCAAGCCAGGGAAATTGGGGTAATTTCATTGCCCCATCACAGTGTTTGATTTAAAGATGTGCACAAGATTAAAGCTGGTCCAATCAGAATGAATCCTGAGGCTTTTGCTGCTGAGTGTCTATTTAAAATCAAAGCTAAAATAGAGGCAAATGCAGTCAAGGCATGGTAGAGTGAAACTCAGTCACAATGAATCCCAGTGATATTCTCCAAATCCCTGGATCCAGCCATACCTGAAGTCTCCCTGGGACTTTTCTCTTATGTGACTCAATAAACTCTTCTCTGTTTAGCTTGAGCCAATTTGCATTTGGATCCTGTTGCTTGCAATCTAAAGTATTCTGACTGATACATCAGAAAGGTAACCTAGACTAGGGGTAAAAAATCTATAGCCCATGGCCAAGTTCACCTTACCACTTTTTTTTTTAAATAAATAAAACTTAATTGGAACACAGCCACCCCCACTTGCTTCCATATTGTCTAGGGCTGTTTTTGCATTATAAGGTGGAGTCGAAGAGTTGCGACAGAGAATCTATGGCTCACAAAGCCTAAAACATTTACTATATGGACTTTTATAAAAAAAATGTTCATCAATCTCTGACCTAAATCAATTTCTCTCTTATAAAGGTGAAAACTGGGGCCCAAAGAAAGGCCTGCCTAAAAGTGGGGCAGAGCCAGGACTCAGACCTAGGTCTCTTGACTCCCAACTTAGAGTCTTTTGTTCTGTCTTTCCTGGTCCCTCAGCCACTGCTCTGAAATGTCCATGGGTCCTTCTGGGGGATGTTTGATTTATTTGACCATTGAATCCCTCTCCTAGGCCCAGACAAAATTCTTTCTGCAGCCTCTCTGTGAGGCTCCTGGGAGTCACAGGGAGTTGGAGAAATTGAATTCCATAAATAGCGGAGCCTCACATGCCAGTCAGTTCAGCCTGCCTCATCTAGGGACCTGCTAACTGGAGCTGGAGTTGGAGCAGGAGAGTGTCCACATATGCTCTCCTGGCCATGGGACTGGAGACCAGAAGGCCCAGTTGTAAAATGCTTTTTATATACTCCGAGTAAGACAAGGCAGGAGTTTGGAAACTCCTCCATTTTAAGGGGGCTAAGAGGTGATTTGAGTCATCAGGGCTGGGAGAGCTCAGAGGCACAAGAAATACGCAGTCGGAGAAGGCTCCCTGGAGAAGGTAGTCTGGAGCATTCAAAGACATAATGAAAAAATGTTCAGGAAACCCTTTGCTACCTCTCTGAACTCTCCCCTACCCCAGCTCCCTAGGCTCCACCCACACAGACACGATCAAAACATACCAAACCCACACCCACCTAAGGACCTATGAGCTAGCTGTTTCCTCAGCCAGGAATCCTCTAGTCTCCCAACTTTGTGTGGCTGGTTTATTCTCATCCTCGGCACACTTGTCACCACCTCTGAGAAGCTTTCCCTGAGCAACTTTCTTAAAGCTGAAGCCCAACCCTAGTCACTCTCCAACTCATCCTCCTTTTTTGTTTTCTTAGATCCCTGGCCTCTAGAATAATCCCTGGTCTAAGATGGAGGGAAATCAATAATATGTGTAAATGAGTGACTGGAGATGCAGCAGCTAACAGAATACAGCACTTGTCCCTGGGGAACTTAGAGGTCAGAGAGGGAGACACAAATCCCATGTGTAATAAGTGGCACCATGTAAAGCAGGGGAAAGGGCTATGGCAGCACAGAGGTGGGACCCCTGACAAGGACTTGAAAGGTAGAGAAGACTTTCCTGAGGAGGTCAGGGCGGTCAGGAGTTAGCCCGGAAAGTGTGAAGGAGAAGAGAAGGGTTGCTGGTATAGGGAGCAGTGTATGCAACGGTCAGAGGTGAGGGAGCGTGAGTGAGGAACCCAAAGCAGGAGAGGAGGGGGAGTGTGGGACGAGGAGGCTGGGTGGGTGGCAAGGGCCTGCCGCTGTGTGTTAGGGAGGCTGAACTTCATCCCGAGGGTGGTGGGGTACCAGGAGGTGGAGCAGGGGCATGGCAAAGTCAACCATGGGCTTGACAGGCTCATCTCAAGGGTGTGTTAGATTCAGAAGACAGGGCTAAGAGGAGGGGTCTGTCCAAGGAGAAGCTCTTTCTCTGGTAAGGGGTGAGGCAATTGTCAGAGAAGAAGATGGGGTGATCTGTATTCTGCTCCACCTCAGCATCCACATTCAGGCTGCTGTCCCGCTACAGCCCTAGTCCTGAGCTCTCTAAGCTGTTAGTGCAGATGGCGTCCTGTGAGAGGTGACCTGGAATAGCCCTGCACTTATTTTGAAAGGCTGAACAGGGAGAGCTTAGCATAAGATCTGGTTTTTCTACAGGTGGGCTGTGTAAGCTTGGACAATTCTTTGTGCCTCAGTTTCCTTATCTGTCAAATGGAGAGAACAGTAACACAAGTCTCTCAGATATTATGAGGATTAAATGAGACAGCATATGTTAAGAACTTCACACAGAGCCTGCTTTAGGACCAAGACCTATAGGAGTGATGACTCAGCAGTTATTAGGGGCTGATTCGTTCTGGCTTCTGAAGGTCCTTATAGGAGAGGAGGGGGCAAGATGGGAACGAGGAAAGGTTGCTGGAGGTTTAGGGCAGTCCAAAATATTTTGGAGGCTCCCAAATCTCTTTTGTCCTTGGGAACAGTCCAGGGTTGGGTCTGTCCCCAACTGGGCTCCCATCCTCCAGGGAAGTTCCAAGAGGCACTGGGAGGGGGACTCCTGACTCTGGAGTTGATAGCTGAGGACAGAATTCCTGCCTTCTAGTCCTGCCACCATGCCTTTGCAGCCACTGTGCACAAGCCAGGTGAAGAGAGCCACTGTGTATAAGGTGACAGATGGCCAGAAATGAGGGGTGAATAAAACTGCTAAATCATCAGCTGGGAAATTGAGCATCTTATCTCCCATCTGCGAGAGCCTCTTCCCTCTGGAAAGGAATGTATGTTTGGGTGTGAGTGTGGGAGGCATTTTGTGCAGGTACAGATGGACTCAGATAGTGTTGTGCTAGAGTGTGCACACACACATGCACATACATGCACACCCACTTGCTAACATTCCTCTGACTCATGTTCTTTCCATCACATGCACACTCGCATTTGTCCTTTCACCCACAGGCTCTTGTACACACTTCTTACATACTTTTTAACATCCAGAAACACCGACCTACACCTGTCCACGTCCAGAGCACAAGGTAGCCCAAGGTAGATTTGTGCACCTTTGCTTTCTCACACAAGACCCACCGAGATGCAAAAACTCATTGAATAGGCTTCTCACACACCTGAATCACAGTTGGAGTAGCCGTCTCCTTGTTCACAGGTATTTCCTGGCCTTCGGGGGTGGATCTGGGTGGGTCCACTTCCCATCCTGTTGAAGACAGGCCCGCTCATGTGACCAGCTCAGGCCCATGAAATAGGAGTGGAATCGCTGTGTGTCACTTCCGGGTGGAAGCTTTAAGAACCAACTCAAGGTTCCTCTTTCAGGGCAACCAGCAGAGTTCCAGGTAGGGGCTGCCCATTTACTCTGGGTCCTGAGGCGCAGCTGACAGGGAGTGGAACCATAGATGGCCTGTGAACTAACTGGCAGACGCTGAGAAATAAATCTGCTGCTCTGAACTACTGAGACCTGGGGACCATTTGTTACTGCAGCATAGTGCAGCTTTAGCTGATTGAAACAACACCTACATGCACACAATGGGTTCACACACTTCACATATACACATACACAGATTCCCACTGGTCTCACACTCTTACTGTGAAATAATAAAAAATGTGTGTGTGTGTGTGTGTGTGTGTGTGTGTGTGTGTGTTTGTCTCTGTCCCTGGTTCCTGTCACAGAGTTCTTAAGTCCCTCAGAATTTCTTGGTTGATAGAGCTGTCTTTTGTTCTAATGAGGTGACCAGGTGGGCTCCTGGATAGCTCCAGGATGGGGGTTGGTCACCAGAAAGACCAAGACTTGATTAGAAACTTGAAATTTTCAGCCTCACCTCCCATCTTCTGGGAGGGAGAAGAAGGATTGGAAATTGAGTTAATGATCAATCATGTCTACATGACGAAGCCTACGTAATAACCAAAAGTATAGGGTTCAGAGAGCTTCTGGGTTGGTGAACACATCTGCAGGTTGGGAAGGTGGCATACTCCAACCCCATGAGGATGGAAGCTCCTGTGCTGGGGACCCTTCTGGGCCTCGATGTATGTACCTCTTCATCTGGCTGTTCATTTGTATCTTTTATTACATTCTTGATCATGTAATAAACTGGTAAACCTAAGTACATATTTCCCTGAGTTCTGTTTCATTCTAACAAATCATTAAACCCAAGGAGGGGGAGTGTGGGAACCCGGATTTATAGCTAGCTGGTCAGAATACAGGTGACGACCTGAGACCTTAACCTCTGGGATCTGATGCCTACTCCAGGTAGACAGTATCAGAAATGAGTTGAATCGTTGGACACCCAACTAGTGTCATAGAATTGCCTGATATTTTCCACATATCTGGTGTCATAAGTGTGAGTGTGGTAGCAATGTGAGCAAAGGAGAAACACACAAGAAGGAGTGTTTTTCCTTATACACACACTCTCACTACCACTTAGCTTATGAACACACATACACACTCACACTTGACATGAACACATACACACTCTCCCAGGTATACACACACACACTCCTCTGGACTCATACACTTTCCAAGCACATTCCAGGCTAGTCTGATATGCAGTGCATCTAACCTCTGATTAGACACAGGGAGGGGGCAGGGACAGGATGAGGTGGGAATAGATGTACGGTTCTATGGAGTTGTATTTGAGTTATCTCATTAAAAGGGGCTTTTATGTTGTCAAAGGATGCAGGACTCAACTGAAGTTGAGTGGTCAAAGAGTATTTCCTGAGGAGTCAAGTGTTGGGAAATTTGGCTTTGAGCCTCATATGGCTATGTGACCATCTCTGCTCCATCCTTCTCTGGGGACAGGAATTATTTTGAATCAAGAAGTTATGCTTGTAGAGTCCAAGTAACAATGCACAAACCAACAGCAACCTTCCCGTTGTAAATGCCTGCTGTGTGCCCAACACTGAGCCAGTTTCTTCAAGAGTGTCCACTCATGGAATCCCCACAGCAGCCATAAGAGCTCCAAGCTGGGTGTAGGTGTGGATAATGCAGGATAACCTTCCCCTCATCGACATATCTAACTGGAGTCCATGGCAGGAGGGGCATGGTCTTGGGATGGAGACCTGGATTCAAATCCTAACTCCTTTGCTTCGTGGCTGTGGAAAAAATAAATATAACCATTGCTCAAATTATCACTGGGTTGTTGTGAAGATGCACTGTGAAGATGCTCAGGGCTTCTTTACTTGAAGACCCACTTCTGATGCTCCTTTCTCCAGGAAGCCTTCCTTGATCTCTTCCTCTTCTATATTCACAGAGAAGTTTGTATCTAATTAAAATGCCTGTTCACATTCTGGTATGAATTTGTTCTACATTTTATTAAGCACCTTCTTTGTACCAGGCCCTTAACTGACATGTGGAGTTGGATAAGACAAGATAGCAGCCCTCTCAGAAATGGCTCCTCTGTTTACCTATAGTCAGACTGAAGGCCATGGCCTTGCTCTATTCTTTCCAACTGCCTGGTTTGGTGACTGCATGTAGGTGTGAATTAGGGGCTGGAAGACAGAAGAGCTGCATAGAAAGGGTTCAGGCCTTAGTCACGTCCAAAGTTTTTCTTGCTAAGTGACCTTGGGAAAGCCCCTGTACCTCCCCGATCCTTAGTTTCCCCACCTGCAAAATGACAGGTATTGGGCTCGATCATCTTAAGTGCCACTGGGCTATGGCACTTGAGAGTTGCTGAACATGAGTCTGTCTTAACACCGGGGGACTTCTTGTGGCCCAGAGCCTAGCTTCCATGCTCATCTCCAGGCCCTGAGTGTGCTCTGCCAAAGGAAAGGTTAATACTGGAGATCTCAGGATACTGCCCTTTATTCAGAGTGGCTTGAATTAGTATCTGTGAGCTGATGAATCTGGGTATTAATGAGCTATGGAGTCAGAGCCAGTTTTCCAGTGTACTGTGTTGTTGACGAATTAATCATTTTTGACAGCTTTGAATGCCAACATTATGCTCACCTCAAGCAAGTCTGAGGTGGCCAGTCAAAACCCAGGTGGACTGAGCTTCTCTCAGCATCATGTCGGCAGTTCAGCCAAGATTCCTGGCCTCCGAAACCTGAGTCCAGCTTCTCTCTCTCCTTTCCATGCATCACTTCACCCTGTTTCCTAATCCACTCCCATAACATGCCAAATCATTCATCCTGCCCAACTAGAATGGTGGCCTCTTCCCCTACTTCTGTTCTCCAGCTGAATGAAAACAACACTTTCTCATCTCTTGGGTAACAATGTGCAGAAAATCATACACTCTAAGGATCCCATTTCCTTCCTAGGAAGAGAGATGTTTTATTTGAATGAATACTTGTATACTTTTGGGGGGGATCAGGGTGAGATCCCCAGTGATAATGTTGGATTAATTACTGCTCGAGAAATGCAAATCAAGGACAGAGCAGAATTGCTCCAGCAGTCAAGGGAATTTGTAGATTGTGGGAAGAAGAGAAAGGAAAAGGGGTAGGGCACAGTCTGGCTACTCATGGCCTCCTGGCAATTCCCAAGTCACACCATGACTTTTCACACCCCTGAGCATTTGCTCAAGCTGTTCCCTCCACCTGGAATGCCCAGGCCTCTTCTGTATTTCTACTCAACTCTAAAAAGATCGCCTCAGAGGCATTTATAATCTTGCTCTGGATCTATCTGTGTATAGTCTGCCTCCCTGGCCATCTGGCTGAGAGATCCTTGATGGCAGAGACCTTATTAGACATCGTAGCCCCAGGGTCAGGCACAGAGCCTGTCATAGAGAAGTGCTCAGGGAATTGTGGAGAATGAGCAGAATTAGTTAAATCCTATTGAAGATTGAAGGAGCTTCTTTGGAAGTAGTTGAGAACTTCTATATTGGGTTTTGTTGTGTGTGCCCTCTAGATTCATAGCCCCATGAGGGCAGAGCTGATGTGCTTTCAACATCCACAGCATGGTCCAGAGGATGAATGGTGGCTGAGTGGAGAAACTAGGGCACTTGGAGCTGCATACGACCTGGTGGTTAGACTGGAGGTGTGCTCTGGGGGCTAAGGACAGGAACAGTCCTAGCTCCTTCTCCTGGCACCCCTCCCCCTCTCAATCTCCATTACTCACCCAAGCCTGGAGCCCAGGCTCCAGGGATTTCAGGAACCTGACCCTGCCGAAGAACCAGACACAGAATGTGCCCCACACCAGACTGCTGTATGCAGGCAGGGTCAGCATTAGAACACAGAACCCCAGCTCTAGCACTTCCCCGCTCTGTATCTTTGGGCAGGTGACTGAACTTCTCTGAGTCTCATTTTCCACATCTGCAAAATGGGGATACTGACAAGGTCTACTTCATAGGGCTATCTTTTCTGTTTCTCTTTTCTCTCCCTTCCTTCATTTTCCTCCCCTTTGAGCTTTACCTCTTCTTCCCTTCTCTTCCTAAACTTCCTCAGTTTACAATTAGAGAGGGAGAGAGAGAGAGAGAGAGAGAGAGAGAGAGAGAGAGAGAGAAGTGAAAGAGCGCACAATGCTTGATTCACAGGAGTTAATGTTCTATTAGGAAATTAGGCATCTTTTGGCCACATGTTTATGCCCCTGAGGTATGCTTGTGGGCCTTTTCCCTTCACAGCAGGGGTGCCTGCATTGGAGTGTTATTATTTCAGCAACTGTGCTATTTCTCCTGTTGAGAAGGAGTGTTGCAGCCTCAGCCTGCTGCCTGGGGCTGGCAGCCCAGGGGCTGAAGGAGGATGAAAAGGGCTGGCCCGGGGCCTCATGAAAGCACACTTTGAGGGAAAACAGTTGTCACAAAGCCCCTGATGATCTTCTCTGCATGGGGCTCACTTTCATGTATGTGATCACACAAGCTCCCTGAGGTTATGCTGGCAAAGGGAACACAAGGCCAGTGGGGACAGCTGGAAACACAGCAAAGACCATCAGCTTCCCGCCAGGCCCAGCTGCTTGTCTGCTGGTCCTGAATTCCAGACTCTGTGTGCAGTATGGGTTTCCACCGCTTCTTATCCTCTCTTGCCTCCTGTCTCTCCATGAAGTAAGTGGTTAAGACTAATCTGTGAAAAGGTACAAGGACACTCACTCACTCACTCACTCACTCACTCACTCACTCACTCATTCACGCATTCACTCACACATTACTTTGTTCTCTTCTCAACTTGGTAGCCAGAAGGATTCTATCAATTGTAAACCAGAAACTATCTCTCTCAGAGTAGAACTCGAAGTCCCTGCGAAGACCTGTAAGGCTCTGCAGGATCAGGCCCTGTATCCCCATCCCCTGGAAAGCCCACCCCCTCATCTCAGCCACACTGGCCTCCTGGTTGTTCGTGGTCTGCACTCTATAGCAGACTTTGCCTCAGGGGTTTGTATTTACTGTTTGCTCTTCTTGGAACTTGGTTTTCTCACGCAGATCCCTCCTGCTCACACTTCCTGCAAATATTGGCTCAAATGTTGTCATCTCAGGGAACTTTTCTTTGATCATCCTATTTCATTTTGTATTCCTAACCCCCTGCCCTCCTTCACTTTTCTCCATAGCATTCATTGCCGTTTAAAACCCTGTTTTTTACTTATCTGTTTATTGTCTGTCTTCTCCAACAATTTAAGCTACATTGGGGCAGGAATTTTCATTTATTTTGTTTACCTACTAGCTGTGAGACCTTGGGAAAGTTATGTAATTTCTATGCTTTTGTTTCCTCATCTGTAAAATGCAGATGACCATTTCTACAACCTCACAGGGGCATGCAAAGCATGCGATAAAGGATATGTAAGGGTCGAAACTCTGCACAGATGGTGGTGGTACAAAACCATGAATATAGTCGTAAACAAGACACACATCATAGGAGGCTCTGTCCTGTTGTTGATGACTGGTTGTGTATTTCAGGTGAAGGCAGTATAGGTAGTTCCCACCGCAAGGCCTTGCACCTCTCTGTCCAAGTGCTTTTTCTTGTCCATGTGGAGTAGGCTGGATGTGCTCCTGGAAGCAACCCTTGGCCAGTGAGAGGACGAAGTTGGAGGATGGATACCCAGCTCTCTGCTCCCTGAGGGATGGCTAAAGTGTGCTCTATGCTCCATTGCCCATAGCAGCAACCTACTCAATAATGAGCCCTTTATCTCCTTCCTTCCCCTCTCTGTCTTCCCCACGCCCTACCAGTGTCTCCTAGGGTCACCTACTGAATAAACTGCTTGCATCCAAAACCTTGTCCCAAGGTCTGTTTCTGGTGGATGCCAACCTGATACAGGGGGATTCTTGGGGAGGGGTCTCTGTAGGAAACATCTGCCATCTTCTGTTTACCAACCCAGCTAAGCCTCTTCATCCCAGGAGTTGTCTCTGTGATTTTCTTAAAAGTGCTCATGGAGTTTTCCTTTAAAATTCCACCCATCCCCACTATGGGTCCCCTGGTGCTGTATGGGAGAGAAACTAATCAAAGAATGGAGGATTTCTTTATTCCATTTAGAATAGTCACTAATCAAAGAATGGAGGATTTCTTTATTCCATTTAGAATAGTCACTAATCAAAGAATGGAGGATTTCTTTATTCCATTTAGAATAGTCACAGGGTGTGTATTTAGCTGAATAAAAAAAGTCACTGAGAAGAAAATGTCTTGTGGGGGGATTCTTCCAAAGCAGCCTCAGGTCACACATAGAGGGGAGACTTTGTCTAAAATTGATTGGGTCTAAAATAGAGGAAGAGCTTAGCTGGCTCTCACACTAGCTTGTGGACTCAAGCGTTTATTCATTCATTCATTCACTCAACACACATTTGTCAGGATCTGAGGCTGCAGTGGAGAACAAGACAGATAAGGCTCTGAAACAACAAGTACACCGCAGGGCTGCAGTAGCTAGCTCCAAGGTTTAGGGGTCTATGTAGTTGGGAGTCTAGTGGATTTCGGCCCCAGAGAAGGGAGCAGAACTCACTTTTTGGGGGTCCCTAGGATTGCTCTGGGCACTGGTGGCAATCAGTTTGTGCCCTTGGCTGGTGGCACTGGTGCTATCTTGGCCACACCATGGTCTTTTTACACTTCCTGGGAAGGGGTGATAGAGTTGTGAGGTGATTTGCTGATGCAAATAGAGGGAGAAACTGAATTCTGGCTTCTGTCTTTTCGTTTAGAGTCCTCACGTGCCAGAGGAGGGTTAAGGCTGCAGAGACCCAAGTCTTGGATAGTAGTGAGGTCTCCACAGACCAGCTGGCTGGCTGGGTCTCCTTAGAGGGAGCAGGCAGAGAGCAAGAGAGAGCAAGAAAGAGCGAGAGAAATCCCTAAAATGAGAAACAGAGAGCAGCCTAGAGCTCATGGGCTGGAAACAAGCCCTTGGGAGCAATTTACACTCAAGCTTCACTCCCAAAGCCAAAAACTTCTAGAGACAGCTCTTTCTGGTTGTCCACACTCCACCAGACAAACTATTTTCAGCAGAGTAGTGTGTGCGTGTGTGTATGTGTGTGTGTATGTGCACATGTGTGCATGAGTGTTAGGTTGTGGCTAGGTAGGATAATGGCTAAGAGCTTTTGGCCTTTGGAGCTGGATGACAAATAGTAGTAACAATGAACTTTTACTCAGTACTTACTATGCACCATGTTGTGCTGTTTAGTGTGGGATTTTTCTTAGCCTCCCCAACAATTCCATGTGAGAGTGTATCAGGCAGGGTCCCGATGGGAAAGAGAAGGTGCATACATATGGGGAAATTCAGGAGTTTCACAAAAGGTTCAAGAAAACTAACAAAGGATGATGAAGCACCATTGATGATGTCAGGAACTAGGAACCTAAGTGAACCAGGGGAAGGAGGCGTTACTGGAATGGGTGAGGGTGGCCACAGCTCCAGAGGAGGGGTGCCTGACAGGAGCAGTGGCTTTGGGAGATGAGCAGGGCTAATAACCTGTAGTGACTTAGCAGGGAGGGAATCAAGGGAAAAAATCCCATTGGGAGGAGAAGATCATGCCCTTGGGCCTGAGAATCTGCCTCCTGCCCTTTCATCTCCTGCGGGCCCTTCTATTGGCTGAACCCAACTGTTCATTAGAGGACAAGGAAGCCTAAGGGTGTAGCTTTATAGGTCAGACTTCTGGGCTACAGGGCAAGTTGAAGGCTGGAGAGTAGATCTGGATCCAGAACAGAACATGTCCAGTGGAGGGAGTTGCTATGATTATCACTCCCACACAGGAGTGATTTTCAGGGTTCAGTGCAAAATGCAAATGCTGATTCCCCTTATTTAAAAATTAAGAATTTCTAGAAAGTGACAAAAGAAAATTAAACCACATCGCATGCCCATGAAGCTGACCTTGTTCCTTTATTAGAGGCGAGGAAACTGAGACACGGAGAACTAAGGCACTTTACCTAAGATGGTTATACCTGGGCTTCGAGTCCTGAATCTGCTCCTTTCTAGTTGTGGAGCCTCAAACAAACCACGTTACTGACATACAGATGGGTCTTAAGACATCTAACTACTAAAGAGGCATTGCTAACAAAGAGGGAATGCAACCAGGTGAGCAGGCTTGTGCAAGGAACATGGCTTTGGGGCTGCCCGAGGTTCCGATGCTGCCGAGGTTCTGATTCTGCACTAGGCTCTCTGGGTCTCATACATATCTTGAATGCTGAGATTGGAAACGACTTCTGAAATATCCCATTCCCGCCCCCGGTCTGTCTCTGGGATCCTCTAAGTTTTAGAGCACTGAGACCTGTAGTATTATTGTCTAGAGTTTTGGAAATGATGTGCTGAGCTGGAAAGAGCACAGGTATGGAAGTCAGGAAGTGGAGATTTAACTAAGGTATTGTTGGTATTATCTCATTTCATCCTTGCAACCATCCATCAGAATGACTACCTTAGCCACATCACATGCTTCACCAAATACTTACTATATGCCAAGCACTATCACTGCACAGTTACTCTATTGTGTAAGTGTTGTTGTTATCCTAATTACAACCAGGAATCTTAAGGCAAGAGAGAGGAAGTCACCACTGAAGTAGGTTCTGTTAGGGTATCACCCATCATACTTGCCTAGTGCCCAGGGAAAACAGAAAACTCTGGAGTTAAAACCAATGGTGGGTGAGGATTGGATGGTAAAATACCCTAGCATCCTCATCTGTAGGTTGGGATGACTCTGAGGTATGTTCTACACTGTCTCTCAGAGTCCCCCTGAGGGATTAAGTCTAGTTGCCCATAATGGACCTGGCTTGATAACACATCCTTATTGGCTTCCTTTGCTTCCCCCCATCTCATTTTCTGTCACAGCCAGACTTTAAGATGGCCTCATGATCCCCACCTCTGGAATTCACACCCTGTATCCCCTCTCGCACTGTATCAGGATTGGTCATTGTGACCAATAAAATATGACAAAGTGAGGGTATGTCACTTCTGAGATTAGGTTATAAAAGACACTGTGGCTTCTGTGATCTCTCCCCCCCCCACACACACACACTCCCACTCACTCTGAAGCAAGGCTGCTTTCATGTCATGGGAAGCACTATGGAGGGACCCATATTGTTAGGAAATGAAGTCCCCAGCCAACAGCTGGTGGGGGATCAAGGGCTGCCAACAACTATGGGAGTGAGTTCTGGAGTGAATCCTTCAGCCTCAGTCAATTCTTCAAATGACTGGCTGACGAGTTCACTGAAACCTCGTGGAAGACCTTGAGCCAGAACCACCAGCTAAACCACTTTCAGATTCTGACCCTCAGAAACTATTAGATAATAGATGTTTGTTGTTTTGTGCTGCTAAATTTTGGGGAATTCGTTATGGCAATGGATAATTTTGGATGATACACTTTCTCACTACACTATTGATGTTTCCTGGGTTTATCTTCTAAATGAATGATTTAAACTTATATCTTTATTTTGGGTACAGCTTCTTGGAGGACTCAAACTCAGAACCTCATGCAAGGGTACCTACCTGGTAAGAGGAGGAGCCAGGATTCCAGCCCAGAGCACATGAAGTGATACTCTAGAGCCTGGGGCTGTATGTGTCAGTATTTCTTGGCTTCATCCTGAAAGTGCCTTGGTTATGGGTCTTGGTTCCCTTGGTGGCCTCAGACCCAGTTCAATGCCTTCCACATACTAGGTGCCCAATGTGTGTTGCTTCCCTTCTGCTCCCCTCCTGCTCCATATTATGGATGTTTGACTTTATCAAGCATAACTCTCCTATTCTAGATTCAGATTTAAGAACAGGAACTCTGGATTTAGGCTGTCTGCATTCAAATCCTGGCTCTGGAACTCACTAGCAGGGTAACTGGGCAAGTTATTCAACCATTGTGTGTCTCAGTTCCTTCTTCTATAAAATGGGGGTGATAATGGAGTTATCATAGAGTTTTGGGGAGGGTTAAATGAATGTATATATAACCCTGGTCAATGCCCAGCATCTCGGAAGTGCTATATAAGGCGTTATATCACTAGGATCATTTCACGCCTATTCCCATTCTTTCTGTACAAACTCATCTGAAGAGCACACACCTTGGGCAGCCATTGCCCGCCATGTATAACTTAGAACATGTCCTCATCTTACCCTGAAACACACAGAGATTAAACTTCTTTGGGCATGGGAAGAGGTTGAGGGCTTGGGGGATGGGGACCACACTCTGTGAACAGCTGCTGCTGCTGCTTCTGCTGCTTCTTCTTCTTCTTCTTCTTCTTCTTCTTCTTCTTCTTCTTCTTCTTCTTCTTCTTCCTCCTCCTCCTCCTCCTCCTCCTCCTCTTCCTCCTCCTCCTCCTCCTCCTCCTCCTTCTCCTTTTTATTGCCAAAAATGAATTCTGGCTGCCTTCACAGCAGGTGCTCAGTAATACACATCAAAGGATGAATTGAAAAAATGCCAGGATGAGCACTCCTGCCTTAAAAACAGGGGTGCATTTTACATAAAATAATGTCTCCTGGGGATACTCACATAACAAAGTCCCTGAATACACACACGTTTCATGCTTATTTATTTTCTTCCTTCAGAGCTGGTGACTCCAAATCCTGACTTCTGTTGATATCTCTACCAGAGACCCTGAAGGCATCACAATTCATATTCATTTCCCATGTTGGGTTAGGAATATTGGCCCATTTATGCCCTGATTATGCTAATTAACTAGTTTTTTAAAGGAGACAATTATTACCTTCAGCTTGACAGTTTCTAACTCCATTAGCAGTCACAGCTGCCAGAATCATGGTTCTGATTAGTTACCTTAAATTGCTCAGAAGAAGACAGTTTTCATCAGGATGCACCCCCAGCCTCTTCTGCAGTGTTGGGGTCATTGGGCTTAGTGACTTCCACAGTGAACTGGAGTCTAGGGAGACAAGGCTGCAGCCAGCAAGGTCGTCAGCTCTGAGAGTGGTTTAGGTAAAGGCAATTGCAGTTGGAACAGGAAGCCGCTGGAGTGGGAGATCCAGACAGCTGTGGCTGCTGCTCTCGGTATCAGAGGAGCCTGTTGAAGAGAAAGCCCCCTTTCTCACATTCATGTCGCTTTCCATGGTCCTGAAACCACTATACACCTTTGGCTCCTGGTTCTGAAAACCCATGGACAACTATTCCCACAGCTCATACCTTAAAAAAAAAAAAAAAAAAATCTTTATATCCCAATAAACGTTTTTTGTCATTTTATACTGTCACTGAACAGTTAGACCCATGACTTATTAATAATTCAATAATTCACGGGAGTGATTTCATATACCTTTTACAGTTCCATAACGCTTCTGACAATTAACACACTTTTTGTCTCTGAGAGGCTGAGAAAGGGGCTCACATGACTTCGCCTTCCCCAAGGTTCTGTCCTGAGCCAGTGAGTGCACTTAGGGGAGGGCGAGGGTGACTCCAGGAATGCTGCTTTACACCTTAGGTTGCCAAGGGCGAGAGACAGGAATGAGGGAGAAGGGAATAGAGTCTAGGTCCATGGCGTCTGCCACCATCTGTATCATCCTAGATGTAATCATAACCCTCATTTACAACCACTTCTGCTATGCCGGGTACCAGGTTAAGAGCACTTTGCATACATTCCCCACCTCACCCCTGACATCCACTAGAATCCTGAGAAGTAAGAATCATTAACCGCATTTTACAGTTCAGGATACTGACACTCAGAGACATCAGGGCTCTTTGCTAAAGTTTGTGAGTAGTGGATGCAGGATTTGAACTTCAGAATTTATATACATCACCCCTCCTCAGCCACACTCCAGTATCCCATCTGTAAAGTGGGCTTATAATTACTGCCTCCATGGTTGTTGTGGGCATAAGAGAGGAACAGTGGGGGGTGAGGTCACCCAGAGAACAAACAGACTTTCCTCTGATACCTTTGCCATTCACTGCCACAGGTCACCATCACAAAGTTACAACCCATTCATGGAGAAGATGAAGAAACTAAGACCCGGAGGGGGCATTGCCGTCCCTGCACAAGGTCACACCATGTGTAGGTGGCAGGATCAGGGTAGGACCCAGGCTTCTAAGCCAGGTTCAGGTTTCCCTGAACTCCAATGATTTTCTCAGCATAGTTATGTGAAAGCAGATGCAGAGTGTAGGATTTGGTGAGCAGGGATAGTTCTTCCTCAGCAGCATGTGGCCAACAGCTGGCTCAGATCACATGACCTTAGCTGGGGAGGGCTTTTGGGTAAAGCTTGTCCCTAGCACTGGGTTGCAAGAAAAAATAGGGCTGCCCTGGCCCTCACAGCCTGTGGAGACTCTTTTAAACCCTGCAGGCCTCTCCTGGGACTGCTCTCTGCAATCTCCATGCCTGCTCTAGGCTCTTTGCTCTGCCTCTGGCTGCCCTCCCAGGCTTGGGTCTCAGCAGAGCTTCATCTCACATCCTGGAAGTGTGGGCCCAAGAGCTGCCAAGAAATAGCAACCTAAATCAAGTGGCTTCCATGGCTTGATTTCCAGCAGCTGTGACAGGAGAGTTGCTAGGTCAATGATAGCTGGGAAAATGGCCAAGCACAAGTGTCTACTGATTGCTTCTGAATGCACTGTTTCCTTGAAGGCCAAGGTCTGCTCCTCTCTGCCCACCTGGGCAGGGTTCAATGCTCATTGGGGGTGGCAGATACCATTAAGGAAGCCGCATTGCATAGTAGGGAATCAGGCTTCCCTCCGTGGATGGTGACTTGAGGCTAGTCGCCCTCCCTCAGACCCCTCTGGAGAGCAAAGGACTAAGCCAGGTTTCCCCACATGGCATCACAGAAGATGGACAGGAGATAACCTGCCCTTGTCCATGTACTCGTCAGCAAGCTCTGCTTCTGGAGCCCAGGGCCCAGTGGTTTTCTTCCCTGCTAGACCCCAGTGCTGCACGTGGGAAGTGCTCAGAAAGCACGTAGTGAATAGCTTCACCCACAATTCCTAATTGTCATTCATAATAGCTATCACTGGCCGAGAGTTCACTCTGCATGAGGCTCCGTTACAAACATTGCTGCATGTAATCCTCACAGGCTTGGGAGGTGAGCATCTCCATTTTACAGCTGAAGAAACAGAGGCTGAGCAAAGTTAAGCCACTTGTCCCAAATCACATGACTCCTAGAAATAGAGCCAGGTTTTCAGTCCAGGTCTGGCCCATCCCCAAGCCTGGCCTCTTAGACTCTGTTACATTAAAATTGTAGCTACTGTTTATGGATCATTCCTCTCAGCAAGCCCCAAGTAAGGATTTTTATAGATACCATCTCATTTAACCATTGCAACAGTCCATTTTATAGATAAGAGAACAGAGGCTCAGAAGAAAGGAAGCCAATTTCACAAGAACTCAGGGCCCAGAAGTAGGGAGTTGGGTTTAGAACTCACATCGGGATGCCCTAAAGCCTGTTTTATTTTGACCACGATACTACCCACCAAGACTCCTGCAATCCCCTCTCTAAATAAAGTTGAGACATGTGGGTGAAAAACCTTCTCAGAACACCTAGTGTGAACCATAAGGCCCTCTCTGCAGCCCCCATGGTCTGTGCTTGCATTGTTCAAACCTCCCTCTCCCTACGCTGGCAAGAGGTAAAAAATGGGGTCAAAGTTGCCAGCAGGAGAGGAGCGAATGCAAGATGACAGTCCTGTGGCCGGCGGGCCTGTGGGCAGGAGGGACTGGAAATGGGTTAGTGTCCAGGGCAGTGCTGACCTACTTTGGGGCTGTTTCTTCTCTCTAAGCCTTCCTCAGTTCCCTTCTCCCCTGCCCAGTGGGACTGGATGAGTAGGTTTTCCTCCCTCAACAGGGGAGCCAGGGACCCTGGGATGATCCTTCCAGCTTTGCTTCTGCTGGGAAAAGCACGTGCCTGGTGCCTTCAGTGCCGAGGAGACCTGCCTGAGAGATTTCAGCATGCCTGTCTGAGCAGGAACAAGGGGGATGGCTCAGCGGGCCTGGAAATCATTAGGGGGAGCTCTTATAGCTGGCAGTTTCTATCTAAACATTCACAAAAGGACATACCTCAAAGACAGCTGTGAAAACTCTGCCATTGGTTAAGCACCTACTCCATGCCAGGAACTTGACATTTCTCATAAAAAATTCTTGCAATGGATGGAGGAACCAGAGTTATATTTACTTTCCCCCTTTTAGGTGGGACAAGGGAGATCCAGAGAAATTCAGCAACCTGCTAAGGGTCATACTGTAAGTCTACTAGGATTTAAGGCCGGAGCTTTTTGCTTCCAGAGCCCACAGCTTTCTCCTCTGTGCTGTGCTGAGGCTTGTCAGGTCCCTAATCCAGAGCCATGGTTCCCAGTCATGAAGAAACTCATTAAAAATCCAGAATTTCCTGGGAGATTCTGAATTGGCAAGCCAGGAATGGGTCCTGGGAACCTGGATTTTTAAGAAATTTCTGGTGGGATGGGGAGCCCCATTTTAAGGAGGGACCTGATCTGAATGTGGAAGGTAAGTTTTAGTTGGAGGTCTTAGTAACCAGGGACAGGTGTCCATCTGTCCTCATCTGAGTCAAATCCCCCAGATTGGGAGATCAGAGAGCAAAACAGAGAAATTCCCTGGACTGTGAAGGACTTTGCGCCCTGAGAGCCAGGGCTCTGGAAAGCTCTCCAGGTTCCATCCCAGCAGGCAGGCCTTAGATCAGAGTATCTGCCTGGGGCCCACATACCAGGAGTCGGGCTGCAGGTCAGATGAAAGCAGAAAGGAGGGAATGTGGGATGTTTCTGCAGCTGCTGCCCTGAACCTCTGTATGAGGCCCCATCTAGCCACTGGACTCAGTCCCAGGGCTGCCATGTAGTCATGGGCTCCCCATGCCAGCATGATTAGGTACCTGAGTCTGGCACATGGTAGGCCTGCAACAAGCATAGCAGTAGCCTCCTTTTTGTCCAAGGCAGAAATTGTCTCATTCTTGATTCCTTTCTCCTCCACAGCTGCCCCCAGACCCATCAGCAATTCCTGCATATCTGCCTAACCTCTATCCTGCCGTCTCTAACCTCTGTCCTCACTCACCGCTCTCTAGAAGCTTGGCCTTCTCTCTGTCCTTCAGCCACAGCTGGGTTTGCATTGGCTGTTTCCTTCCACCTGGGATGCTGTTCCCTCCACTCTGCCTGGCTGGTAACTTCTCCCCCTGAGCGTCCCCTTCAGAGCAGCCTTTCTTGACCACCCCGTCAGGAGGAACCCATTCCAGCCTTAAGATTCACTGTCTCAGGTCCTTGACCCATTCTGAGCACAC
This sequence comes from Rousettus aegyptiacus, assembly GCF_014176215.1. NCBI lineage: Eukaryota > Metazoa > Chordata > Mammalia > Chiroptera > Pteropodidae > Rousettus > Rousettus aegyptiacus. The sequence continues at coordinate 120,858,160 of NW_023416307.1, read as the reverse complement.
ACCAGTATCATCAGTTTATTTATTTAATGATGAATTTATTAGTTTATACGCTCCATGCGGCAAGAAACATGCAGCCTGGATGGTAGTTAGTTGGCTCATAGTAGATGCTCAATACAATTTTATTAGTAAGGTAACGAATGATTAATGAATGATCTAAAATCCATGCTTCAACAGGATGTCTTCACTGCTCCTGGCTCACTGCCATTCTGCACTTTTGAAAGTGAAAGACAAAAGAGACTGACATAATCACAGTGAAAAGGTGACTTTAACAAAATGTAAATGAAATCTATGAAAGGTGGTTCTGGTAAGAGCACCCAAGCCCATCAAAACAGACACTGAAAGGCTGAGACAAAGTCCTTCGTCCAAATTAGGAGCAATGAGAACCAGTGCAGCCAGAGAGGCTGGGCGGAGAGGACCCCTTGGTCAAGGTCAGGGAGCCCCTCCCTCCCCAGGGAGGCCATAAACCCCTTTCTGCAGGTGGGACAAATCCTCCAAGCCCTTGGCTGGAGCAAAGTTTACCTCCGGGGGCCCGATACCTGGTTTTTGTGACTGTTCACCTCCTCTCAGCCACCTGGCATCCACAGGGCCCTGCACTGCTGGCCTCAGCCTACTCCCCAAGGCCCTGACGGTTGCTGCCAACATTGGAACCTGCTGTGTTCCTTGGCTCAGTCAGGAATGGTCATATTTGAAATCAGAAGACTTGAGAAGACAACAGAAACATTTTAGGGGAAGAAAAAAACAAACAGCTCTGCAGGAAAATCAGCGTGTATGCACACGCGTGGGATGTGTGTGTGTGTGTGTGTGTGTGTGGTATTTGCTTAGTGTATGTGTGATATGTGTGTGGTACATGGAGGAGCAGCCCTTGCTAGGTCCTCCCCCAGTATCCATGATAAGGCAGAGCTGGGGGTGTGTGGTCTGAGTCTGGAGAATGAGAGAGAGAGGAGAAATTAGGGGCAGAGAGGAGGTTGGTGACGCCAAACCTTACTCAGCCAGCCAGACACTCAGGTGGACCCTAGAAGTTGTCAGGCAACCATTCCCTCTCCTCAGCCTGATACCTGTCCATACCTCTTCATTCCTTCTCCAGCCACCCCAAGGACATGATGAGTTGGTTTTCTGACACCTCTCTCCTCCCTTGACACTGAAACCCATTTGTTGGGCAAACTTCTGCCCCCAGGAATGGAACAGCTGGCAAAGTCAAAATGAGGAAGGTGTGTCCTGAGGGTGGGGGATGCCTGGGTTTCAGCCTGGCTACTGCCAAGCCCTGGAAGAGACAAACAAGAAGGGAAGAGAGTAATCAAAAATTCCTTGAGTGTCACCTCTGTTTATGGCATCCCAGGGAGTGCTTGCACCCACCCACTCTTGCATTTAATTTTCACAGGAAAAGCTTGCTATTATCAAACTCATTCTACACATGTAGAGACTGAGGTTCAGAGAGTTCAAGGGGCTTACACACAGTCACACAGCACACAGCACAGAGCTAAGACATGAGGTTATTTGACTCCCAGGTCCCATGTGCATTTTGTTCTGACACATTTCTCTGGGCCTCAGTTTCCCCATCTATAAAATGAGAAGGTTGGAGCAGATAAGAGATAATAAATAGGTGTATCTTGCATGCTAGCTTTGATCCATTGTTAGAACTGCCTGACCACTTTGTTGAGAATTCTGAGGCTAAGGCTGGTAGGCTCAGTGGGAAGAAATATGGTCATGGATTAGAAATGTCTGCTCTGGCTCAAGAGTTGAGGGTTATAGTGTGTGTGCTCTTTATAAGCCAACTTTCTAAAGGCTTTGCCAGCTCCAACATTTTGGTTCTAGGATATGTTAACTCTCATCTCTAGCAGCCTAGGGCAAGTTCATGCACATCTCTGAGGCTCAGATTCTCATTCGGCTTGGCCTGGAAACAGCTTCCAGCAGCTTTTTTGTGAAGGACAAAGCCAGCTGCTCAGCCTCCCTTTTACTCAACCTTTCCCTGCACCCTCAGCCATCAGCAGCTGTTGTCTAGCAACAAGGGATGGGAAGATGGAAGTGTCTGCAGAATCCAGGAATCAGAACAAACATCCTACTTAAGCCCCACCTCTGAAGCATGGACCCTGGAGACCCTGAGCCAGCCCCATCAAGGTCCCCAGAGTTGAAACCCAGTACCAGGTAATAGAGAGAGATAGGTCTTGAGGGGTCATGTGGCTGAATTCAAGCCCTGGCCTTGCTAGATGTTCTATAGACTTGAGGCGCATGGCTTCAGCTTCCTGAGATCCATTTCTTTGTGTATAACTCTGGGCTAAGTCATCTCAAGCTGATGGAGGCATTGGGAAAGTTATGAAGACAATGGGTCTGACAGAGCCTTGGGAATCTTGACTGTGGAGATCCTCCTCCCTCTGAGGCCTTATCTAGACACTTGAAGACTGGCTCAGATGTTCATGCTCGGATGTTCATGCCCAAACCCAGATGTCAAGCCTGGGATCAAGGTTAGTCCCTAGCCACCTGTTAAAGTTACTGAGCACCCACTGTATATAGGGCCTGGTACTAAGTGCTTTGCATACATGAGCTCATGAAATCCTCACAACAACCTTGGGAGGCAGGAACTACCTTTGTCCCCATTTCACAGATGGGAAACTATGGTCCAGAGAGATCGGGTGACTAACCTAGGGTTGCAAATCCAGGAAGTAGCAGAGTCAGGATTTGAACCCAGGCCTCGTGACTCCAGAGCCCGTGCTCTTGAATCTAAACCTGACAAGGCCTCTTTAGGTTCCCCTTTGTTTTATGTCCTCCTCCCGCCACAGCTTGGCCCTTTCCCCGAGTTCACTCTACTCTATACAAGGACATCAGGAAAGGACTTATGGAGGCTGTGTCTCCCTCCTCTCCTTCTTCCTTAGGATGGTGACATTGGAACACGGCCCCTACCAGTGGCACAGGGGGGTTTGAAATCTGTGGATAACAGCACAGGGTTGCACATCAAGTTTCCTGCCTTGTCTACAGGGGGGTCATTTCCACAGACCATTCGTAGAAATGTCCTGGCCTGGCCTGGCCCTTGCAGCCCTCCCTGAGACCTTGGGCTGGGTGAACAGAGGTCAGATGGGAGCGGGAAAGGGGTCGGTGCTGCAGAGAGGGAGATAAACAGGACCAGAGTCAGATAGAGAGGGGGCTGAAAAAATATGGGAAGGGGGTGAGGAGACAGTGGGAGTGTACAGAGGAGGGACAGAGCCCATGGGAGTGAGGGTGGGAAAGAAGAAAGAAGAGAGAAAGATGGTGAGAGGAAAGGGGCAGGGAATGAAGATGTTGAAGGGAAAAAAAGAGGAAAGGGTAGAGGAAAAGATGGAGAATGCTGGAGAGAAAGGGGTGTCCGTAGAGGAGATGAGAGAGCTGATCTGCATACTCCTTAGAAATCTCTCAGGGTTGCAACTGCTCGCCAACCAGGAGTTTGGGCAAATTTTTCCACTTCCCAGTGCTGCCCAGGACCCATAGGCCAAATGGAAAATCTAATGAGAATTCCAGTCTCTTTGCCAGAGCTCTGGAGCCCCTGCTGCTGCCAGCAAGCCTTCGCTTAGGCTGCCTGGGATTCTGGGGACCAGGGCCAAGTCTCTCTCCTGCTCCTTCACTCCCCAACCCCCAGAAGGGGAGGGATCCCTTGTCCTGGAGGCCTCAGGCTCTCCTAGATACAGAGAAAGATTTAGGGCTCAGACCCCAGCAGACATCACTTCCTTGACCTCCTTCCCAGTGAATATGCAGAATCTTCTTGCATTCCTCCCTGCATGGAGAGCTTGCTACTCTTAGGGAAACCAAATCTCTCCCATGATAGTTCCAAGAAGTGAGGGTTGAGCTCAGTGTAACGAGCAGGAGGTAACTGGAAGAAGGGAGAGAAGGTGTCCAAGAATGCAGGACGGCAACGCAAACATCCTCTGGTGGACAGGCACATAGTGAGTTGAAATCTGACATCTGAAAGATGATCAGAGGACTACAAAGAGGGGAACTGGTGATATATAATGAGGCTGGAGAGTAGGCAGGGGCCAGTCCCTGCCAGGTCATGCTGGCCACAGTGCAAAGTTTAGTTTTTTTCCCTGGAGCAATAGGGAGTTACTGATGATTTAAGCTGGGGACGGGGCAGGGGGTGGGGGGGAGGTACCAGTGTTCACATTTGCATTTCAAGACCCCTCAATCTGCTGTGTAAAAAATGAATCAGCGAAGGAAACTATCAACAAAACTAAAAGATAAACTACTGAATGGGAGAGGATATTCACAAATGATACATCTGATGAGTTTAATATCCAAAAAATATAAAGAATTCACACAACTTAACACACACACACACACACACACACACACACACACACACAATCCAATTAAAAGTAGGCAGAGGATTTGAATAGACATTTCTTCCAAGAGGACACACAGATGGCCAAGAGACATGAAAAGATGCGTAACGTCACTAATCAACAGGAAAATGAAAATTAAAACCACAATAAAATATCATCTCACACCTGCCAGAATGACTATCATCAATAAGTCAGTAAGTAACAAACGCTGACGAGGACGTGGAGGAAAGGGTACCTCGTGCACTGTTGGGAGGAGTGAAAACTGGTGCAGCCACTGTGGAAACCAGTGTGGAGGTGCCTCGAAACATTAAAAATGGAGCTGCCATACGATCCAGCAATTCCATTTCTGGGTACTTATCTGAAGAAAACACAAACACTAATTTGAAAAGATATATGCACCCTTATGCTCATAGCAGCTTTACTAGTAATAGCCAAGATATGGAAGCAACCTAGATGTCCATGGATAGATGAATGGATAAAGAAGATGTGGTAAATATATACGATGGAATATTACTCAGCTATGAAAAAAGAATGAAATTCTGCCATTTGAGACAACATGGATGGATCTAGAGGATATTATGCTAAGTGAAATAAGTCAGAGAGAGAAAGACAAATACTGTACAATCTTACTTATATGTGGAATCAAAGAAATCAAAATAAACAAAAAAGAACAGAAACAGACCCACAGATATAGAAAACAAACTGATGGTTTCGAAGGGGATGGTTGGGGTGCAGGACTAAAATAAAATAAAATTAAATTAAATTAAAAAGTAAAATAAAAATAAAATAAAATGCATATGTTGAAACCCTAAAGCCCTACCTCCCCTGATATTAGGAGGAGGCAGGAAAAAAAAAAAGAGAGATAAGTTCAAACTCACACAAATAAAAAATTAGTTCCTGACACAAGTTGATTCAACACACTCATCTCCAGAAACAAGAAAGAAAGAAAATGAACCAAAGGGGCCGGAATGGCAGCAGGGAATGCAGCGGGGAGACTGCCGCCGCGTCCAGGCGTCAGATTATAGGGGCTTGGACTGGGGGTGGGAATAGTGGGGGTGCAGAGAACTGGACAGATTGAAGGGCCACGTGGGAGTAGAAGAGACATGCCTTGAGGATGGATGGGGCTGGGGGGCGGCAGGGAGTCCGTGTGAGACACTCTGGGGGCAGAATGAACTGAAGTCAGATAAAAACACTGACCCTCACCTAAAGAGTATCTTAAAATAGTGATTCCTGGGCCCATCCCAGGCCTATTGATTTCAGTTCTGTAAGGATGGGCTACAGATCTTTATTTTTAAAAAGTACTTCCAGGTTATTCTAAGCATCAGCCCATCTGCTATGGGCACCTTGAGCCAAACCCCTATTTTCCAAGGACCAGCCCTGGGAGGGGAAAAACCTTTCCCAGGATTACACAGCATAGTACAAAAAACGAGCTTTAGACCGCTGATATACTATTCCCATTCATGACTTCCCTTCAACCTGGTAAAGGAGCCCGAGTGGGCTATGGAATGGTGAGAAGCACAGGCTTTGCCCTTGAAGTGACCTTGGCTCAAATCCTGACTTTGCCATTCCCTAATTTGGGTGATGCTGGGCAAGTCACATCACCTCCATTAACCTCAGCATCCTTACCTACCACAGGCACAAAATATGTGCTTCGGAAGATGGCTGTAATGTTTGCACGTGATAATGTACCCCAAATAACTGGAAAACTCTGATTATATAAAGTTCAATCCCATTCCATCAAGGTCAGCCTCAAGCACAGGCAGAGGCAGGAGCTATCTCTATGAGTCTGTCTCTCTGTGTGCACATGTTTATGTGTGTGCATATGTGTGCACATGCACACATGTGGTGGGCTGTTTTGAAGAGTCGCTTCCCCTGGCCAAAACCATGCCCTTCACCCTCACGACCTTCCACAATGTCTAATGCCCACCAATAAAGCCACATTTCCTTAGGCACTATTTGGTTGGGTGCCTTCTTGAGCACAGCATAGTTTCTCAGTGGAGGAAATAAAAGCTCGAGAGAGAGGAAGGGACCTGCCCAGATCCCACCAGTGGTAGAGGCAGAGTGAGGACCCCAGCCCCAGTGTGCTGTACACTCACATGTCTGGTGGCCCCTGGGTGGCAGTGGGGGCTGTGGTTGGAGTGGGAGCCTGAGGAGGGGGCTGGGTGGATGCGCTCGCCATAATCAAGGCGCAATCAGCACTAATCAGCGTGTTCTTGAAATAGACCCAACTGGATGGGGGAAGCGAGCAGCCGCCTGGGTTTGTATAGCGGCAATCAGAGGGAGGCAATTTTAGATCCGTGGGAACAACAGCTCTTTGTCCTCATCCAGGGACTCTGCGAGTTCTGCGGAGCCCACTGCGGAGATAAAAACACGCCATCGAGACTGCAGCTGCCCCAGCCCCGGGAGGGGGGCGCGTTCAGGCAGGGTCCAGCTGCCTCCAGGATCAAGTCTAAATTCTTTAGCACCTTGGATGGGCACCTAATATGTGCTGGGTGCATGACAGCTGCTTCTTTTGTGACGGGTGGGCTCCATTTTGCAGGAGTGGGTGTAGAGGTTTGGAGAGATGGGGGGCTTTGTCACTGGGCTGGTAAGTGGCTGAGCTAAGATGGGGAGCTAGTCTGTCTGACTTCAAAGCTTGTGCCTATTCCTTTTAGCAGGGGGGGGGGGGAGGGGGCACTCAGGCCCCAGGAGACATTATTTTAGATTAAGCGAACACCTTAATGGAACTCCCAGGTCTTGAGAAAAACTCAAGGCCTAAGGACTGTTGGTCCCAATTTGCAGATAAGGCAAATTAAGTCTCAGAGAGGTAAAGGGACTTGCTCAAGGTCACCCAGATGGTATAAATGGTAGAGCCAGCCTTTGAACCCACATCTGTGAAATGCCAGAGCCCCCACTTGAAATTACTAAACTCTGAGCTTCTTCAAAGTTCCAGCCCCTGCCACCACTTCAGGGGAGACTTCCCCGCCAACTCTGGGGCTGCTCTCCTCTTACACTCTGAATGATGCTCACTTATCAAGGAACTGGCCCTGGCAAGTGGGTATAGCGGGGTGGCAGACTTTGTGGGGGGTTTTGGTGACTTAGCATCATTCCCTTTTCCATTGGCATCAGTGCCCCCAATTTCCTTTTGGAGTGGAAGCTCTCGGGCAGAAGGAAAGCCCCTGAGGGTGGTCAGGGAGTGAGGTGGGAAGTTCTCTGGCTCAGGTCCACCCAGCCAGGAGCACTAACAGGTGCGAAATGCCTTATCACAAGAGGAGAATGCATTGGAGGAGGGGGTAGGGGATGGCAGTAATTAGCACAAACTCAGTCCTCAACAAAAGGTGCCTTGCCTGTTTGCTTCCCTTCTCAACTTCTCAAGAAGCTGCTGACAAGCTCCCTGCAACAAGGTTGAAAATGCCAGAACGCCCATAAATGTAGTGGAGAATTATATGGCCTAGATGATGGGTCCTGCTCCATTTGCTTCTCCTTCACCCTGAGCTCGGCTTGTGGGGCAGCCAGATCCCCCAGTGGAGGCTGGATCCAGGGAACCGAAAGAACATTTTCAGCAGCAGCATCTCCCCCCTCTCTTGCCTGTCATTCTCTCCAACTATATGAGAGTCATTTTTCATTCCCTGCGGGCCTTCATTTGTAACCAATATCTTAGCGGTGAGAGGTTTTTAAAAATAGCTTTATTGATTTTAGTTTTTGGAATATAAAAGCAATAGATGTTCTTTGTTAAAGAAAAATTAGATGGTATAGAAAAAGGGAAAAAATAGAAATCAGTCCAAATCTTACCACTCAGAGATAATCATCATCTATGTTTCAGCGTTTGGTCTTCTCATCTTTGTTCTAGATTTTTGAGTCCACGTGGGTTTGGGGCAGGATTCCAGGGCAGATGGAGGAAGGGAGGGACTGGGAAGAGGCAGGGCAGGTACCAAGGAAGGGTCTGGCTGACAGGGCCTGTGTGCATGGTCAAAACAAAACCCACAGCCTGTCCCATATGCCTGGTCAGTCCCTGAGGGGCTGCCCTGTGCTTCTCATAACTTATCACGATTTGCATATTTAATTAAGCACACCACCTGGAAATTTAATAAGAGTATTTTCGATAATCATTTTTCCTATTTGGTCCTCTATAAAACAAATGCCATATAGACACTATCTCATTTAATCCTCAAAATAACCAAAAGAGAGAGTTCCTGTGATTAGCCCTATTTTACAGATGAGGAAACTGAGGCCCAGCGAGCGAAAGTGACTTTGTCCAAAGCATACAGAGAGTTCATAACTGGGATTCAGATCTCCTGACACTGGGGCCCTTCTGCCTCTCGTACTGAGAAGAGTGACATGTAACGAGAACCAATTTCTATGTGCCATCCAATTTTGGCACACGGCAGTCTCATTTACTCCTCTCAGCGTTCCTACCATTTTCTTGTTCTATTGCACAGATGAAGAAACTGAAATCAGAGAGCTTAAGTCACTTGCTTAAGGCCACACAGCCAGTCAGTGGGGGAGTTGAGAACTGAACGTAGGTGTGTCTAGCTTTTAGGGTAGTGCTGCAAACAGGAGCAAGAGATGGGGCTGGGTGAGAAAATTGAATTGTGTGTTTTTGTCAAGGACAGCCTCTTTGCCCCTTATCTAGGTCCCCAGAGCAGGGCCCCTGGATCCTCTAGTCTCAACTTCCCACCCCAGCTCCAGTTCTGATCTCACTGGCCAGAGCGTGGACCTCAGGGAGGGGGCTTGGGTTTTGCAACAGCGCCACCTGGTGGCTAATTTGCTGCCAGCAGAGCCTGTCTGACTCTGGGTAGGAGGACAGCGATGAGGGGAGGGAGGCGCTAGGCTCATTCTTCCCTGCTAGACAACAGAACCAACTTGCCCGTTTAGAAAAAAAAAAAAAACAATGCCTCTGGGTTTGATAGACTTGGCTTTGAGTTCCAGCTCAGTCTGTGTGATGTTGGGTAAGTTCCTGCATCTATCTCTCCACGTCCGTTTCCACATCTGTAAATTGAGAGTAAATCAGTTACAGGTTTGGAAGCTGATAGAAAATACTTGACCCTATCTTAGGTACATGATAAGTTCTCAATAAATGATACTTTAGATGATCAATAAATGATACTTGCCTCTGCTCTGTTTCCTCTGACCTGCTCACCATCTGACCAGGGGCTCCAAAAGATCAGGCCTAGACCCTCAGTTGGGCTTCTCCTAAGTCACCCTTCTCTGGTAGGGCCCAAGCTCCTGCTCAGACCAGGCTACAAGAACCTCCTCACTCCAGAAATTGTTGGCTTTGAAAAGATGCTCAAAAGGTAGGCAGAGAAAATTCCTGGGAGATTAAGAAAACCGAGGTGTTGGCTAGAATTGGTTTGACACACGTACATGGGAGATCTCTGGAGGAGCCAAGCCTGATGTGTTCTCAATAGGTCAAGGTCATGAAGTCTTTTGCCCAGAGCCCAACTTAACTACCATCTGATGATTTGCAGTTCTGGCTGGGCACTCCCCCTCTTTACTCACATTCACTTCAGCTCTCTTATTGATACCCCTGCCTCTGAAGCATTTCTGAGCTCCTCTCCTCCCTTCCTTCACTTTCCTCAAGGCTGTGTCTGTACTTCAGAGCTATACTTCCCATAAAGTAATGACAAGCACCCCCTAGAACTCTGGATGGCTCAAATGCCCCTGATAGTGACCAAGGACCCTGATGCTTTTTATGCCTCTTGATGGCCCTCAGTAACTCTGAAGTATTCCCAATGATTCTCCATTTTTACTGACGGTCCCTGGAACTCCTGTATCCTCCCTCGAATGAGCTCAACTCCTCATACCTCCTAAGGGTTCCATCACACCCTGAGGCTCCACATAATTCTACTGGATCTCTAGGACTTCCCCACCTCTCAGGTATCCAGGGGTCCCAATGGTCCCTTCCACCCTCAATGGCTCTCACTGGCCCCAAACATCCCCTTGTCTATCTCAGTGAACCGAGTGGCATTATATGATTTCTAGGGAACTATGGAGGCTTCCAGAGGTCTCTAGTGTCATCAAAGATTTCTCAGATCTTCCCTACATGGCCTCTACCACCATCTGTTTCTCCATGGCCTTGAGTGATCCATCGATGCTAATGGCCATGGTGGCACTTGGTGGTTCCTAAGAATGGTCTATGAAAAGTGCATGGGCCTCGGAGCCGGACTACCTCTAGGGCGGATACCGCAGCTCAACCGCTATCCAGCTTCAGGACTCAGGGAGGCTGACTAAACTTTAGTTCCTTCATAGGAAAAATGAGAATAACATCTTTTAGATTTGTTGTAAGGCTCTTATGAGGTAATGTAGGCATGACACCCGGAGCACAGTAGGTACTCAATAAAGTTATTACTGCTACCCTTGGCACTCCCTGAGCACTTAGGCCCTGGCACATTCTGCCTTGTACTTTCTTGTGGGGGTGATTCTGATACTTCAACTAGCCTGGAAACTCTGAGAGCAGTGTATGTATATCCCTCACAAAGTAGACCTTATTCCAAAGTGAGGGGTTAACAAAATGATCAGGCCAAGGGCTCTTCTGATTTTTAACAACCTAAGATGGTGTAAGGGGCTAAGTATGGGACAGGGGTGTAGAAGACTTCTAGCGGAATCCTGAGCCAGCTGTGTTCCCTCTCTGGGGCTCATTTTCTTCACCATTCTACCAATGGCTAAGTTGGGGCCCAAAGAAGTGGGCAGACTTGCCCAGTGCCACACTGCAGAGCTCACACTGAAAAAGACTGAGGAGAGGAAGACAGAACAGCGTCTCCCAATATACCTACCCCTGTCTAGCGGAGTGCAGACACCTATTCTCTTTACTGACGGGAATATAAGGAAAGGAGCTCTTCCACTTGTCAAAATATCCCCAGCAGGGGGTTGCTAGCATACGATGTGGCTTTCAGGGTCTGCTGGATAAATTAAGGCCTCATGTTATCAACTCTGTACGCTCAAGAGTTTGCAAATTAGATTTACTGGGAATGAGGAAGACCCATATATCCATGGTCCACCCTCTTCATGTCTTGCTGCGGACTGCTGCTTAATATAATAAACTTTCAGACACAAGGAGGGAATGGTGGCAGGGGACAGGAGACTGTACCAGGATGTACCCAGGGAACCTCTGGGGATCACATAGATTTTCTGAATTCTGTAACTCTGTGGTATGCTATCCCTGTGAGCAGATGTTACCATCTCAGAGAAGGTGAGAGGCCAAGGTAGGTTCAGGTGGACCTTGAGATCAGGGTTTTTAAGTAAAAGAGTTGACCAGACACTGTGTGTAGATGATCTTACTGTACCAAGGGCTGGCAGGACAAGACACACTCTGTGATCTCAACTCACTGTTGGAAATATCAGACACAAATGTAAAGATTTTGTTTAAGTCTGAGAATATCAAACTTTTAGAGCTTAGGAACTATCCATTTGGGATGACAACAACCAGTGCAAACAGTGTTTTACCACTCACCATCAGAGCTTACGGGATCTTTAATCACCCTGAGTTTGTAACAGGAGGTACTATCCTTATTTTACAGAAAACGGGCTGACAAGGGCAGATCCTGGAGCCAAACCAGGGCTGCATGCTCCAAATCCTCATCTCTTTCCACCCCACCTTGCCTGCTTCACACATGCAGCTCTGCCTACTAGGACAGGTGCATGAGCTTTGTGGCAGCTACTGTCGCCATTGTGAGGTGACTACTGCCTTCTTTGGGGCCTTGTAGCAGGAGACACATAGGCATAGTGATTAAGGGACTGGGCTTTGAGGTCAGACAGACCTGACTTCTCTTTCCAGTCCTGCTGTTTACTAGCTGTGTGATACTGGGCACATGGCTTGACTTCTCTGTGCCTCAATTTCCCCTATATGTAAAGTGGGGGTAAGTAGTAAATAAAGGGGAGGGGAAGTGCCTACTTCATGAGGTTGTCATGAGAATTAAAGAGATAACTTGTACAGTGCCTAGCACACAGCAGACATGCAATGCATGGCAAATACATGAAAGAGTGTGGGCTTCTGAAACACCCCTGAGTTTCTTCTGATTTGTAATCCTGAGTTGAGACTGCAATCTCCAAATATGGAACAAAGATGCTTTTGCTGGAATAATACGGAGGTAATAAAAAAAAAACAGGAAGAAAACCCCAATGAAGACCACTCTGTTGGGAACAGCCACATATAGTTCATTCATTCCTTTAATTTTTAAAAATGAGTAAGCAGACAATCATGTGCCCTTTGAATACCCAATAAAAACATTCATTATGCAAAACAGTACAACCTTTTTCATTTTAATAATACTGTAAATATCTCAGAAAGGATGTATTGTTTCTAATGAATATCAAAAAAAGTCACCACAATGATGTTTCCCCATCCCCACATTTCCCTTCCCACCCCCCAAAGTTACCCAAATACTAGTAGGAAATTACAAAAAACAAAGGCCCTCCCTCCGCCCGGCCCCATTAGTAGTGTTAAGTGAGTGAAATGTTAAGTGCCACATGTATGTACAACGCAGTGTGTCCCAGAAGACTGCGGGGCTGTGCGTCTGTGAGAGCTGGTGGGGAGAACCAGCAGCAGCAGCAGCAGTGGGGAGACGCCTTCCCCGGGACCTGTTGGAAGAAGAGCAGATGAGGATGGGAACGAGCTGGGGCTCAAACGAGCCTCAGTGTTCCTGGGTCTACTTCCTGGGTCCACCAGATCAAACAGCTGAGGGAGAGGCCGGGGAGGCCCGGGCTGTGGGTGCCGAAGGGCTCAGAACCAGGCATCCCGACCCGCCTGGGGGCACTGGACATCCCTCTCAGCAAACTCGCGTTCCAGACGGGGACTGCCTAGAGCAGAGAAGCTGGGAGTTTGGGAACTTTTGAGTGAATCAAACACACAGATTCATTATAGGACACTAAAGCCTAATTTGGAGAAAGCTTGTATTTCCACTAAATAAAATTGGGAACATGAAGGAAAAGGATAAAGAATGAACCTTTCCTGTCCCCCAATAACTCAGAATCTGAGGCAGAGGTTTGATGTCAAATCTAATTGAAGAAGAAAGAGATCAGCCAGAGAGGTGAGGTCTGGAGTGCCAGCCCACCCTAGCTAGACCCCAGGCCTGCACCACGGAGGACCAGGGAGCCCAGGTTTCCCTTTCAGTAAGTGCTGAGGGTTCTCAGCCCTCTGGTGGGAGACACGGATAGGATGGTACCCCAAAAAGGGTAGGGAAGACGTCTCCGCAAAGGTTCGAAGGTTCTGCTGGTGTCAGGAAGAATAGGAGAGGATTGAGAGGTATCAGGATGGTGGGGGAGAGGGAGGAGGGCCTGGAGCAACCATAGGGAGAAGATGTGGCAGGAAGATAAAGAAGGGATTGGGGTACAAAACTAGGCTCCGGGTCCACCTGTAGCTCCTTCCCCTGGGAGGCTGATCCCAGCTGGGACAGTGGCAGGACAAACAGCAACAAGCAGAATAGAGGCTGCTTCCTAAGTCCACAAACCAGAGCTCAGGCAACTCCAGCCAGCCCCGCCGAGGATGGAGAGGCAGAGCCGAGGGCGGGAGCCGACAGAGCAGGAGTCTGTCGTGGGGACCTGGCTGGTCTCCAGAGAACGCACTGCTCAGGGAAGAAATCAAACTAGAGTTTTGAGGAAAACACACATTACCACCGCATTGTTTCCATGATAAACTTGACTGAAAAGAAGCAGGCAGAGGGTGGAGACAGGGATAACTGACTAAGAATCTTCAGAAGAACCCAAGATGACTAGCAGGTCTGCAAGCCGGCGAGGCACACAACAAGAGCCCTCAAAAGATGTGGCCAGGCCAGGAAGAACCTCGAAGTTACTTGGTCCAGTTGTTCCCATTTGGGAGATGGGGAAACTGACAGCCAGGGAATGGGAGTGTCCGAGGTCACTTAGTGGGATCCGGGCGGACAGGTGCCTGCAACTCAGCAGTCCTGAGTCTGGTGGGACTTTTTCTGTTCTGACATAGTCTACAAACCCACAGCTAAGAGGTTGAGAATGGGAAAGGGAGCATTTGGGGGGGGGGGAGCCCGACCCCCACTCCAAGTACGTGGAAGAGGGGCGGCTGCAATGCTCAGGGACAAACACAGGACATGGACTAGTTGATTAAAAAGGCTGAGAGAGGAGGGCAGGCATCGCTCCTGCTCTACCTGCCCACAGCCCGAGTATAAAAGTTTGACCATATGATACATTTCTTCCTAATCCCTGGAAAAGAGTGGTTAAAACAGTCTAGCATAAAAAGACTCTGCTAGTGCACATACAGTATTATCTCTTCACAATGTTACTTACATGATAATTGGGGGTGAGGAGGGGAATGTGACTTTAAACCAGAGTGTACACGACCACCTTAGAATTAACTTGTTAATAAGTCCTGTGCAAAACGAGCAAGCCTCTATCATTAGGTGAAGTACTGTGTTTCAGGTATTCATTTATACACACGGGGGAGGAGAAGGGAGCTGACGCATCCAACGTGGCAGGTGGACACTCAGAAGTGCGTCTCCTTCTCTGTGATGGCTGCAATGGTCCCATCGCCCTTGAGTTTGGCGTCACAGTCATTAACCATCACCGTCCGTGGGCCTGCCCCAAGCTTGCCCCGCATTTTCAGGTCAGCGCTGGGGATCGTCAACTTCCGGAATTTCTAGGCGGATGGAAAGGAGAAGAGCTGTCTGAGAGCGGCTGCTGGGGTCCCGGGGCCTGCCTCGGCCTCTCCCAGCCTCACAGTGGGCACAGCGGGGCCATGGCGTCATCAGACCAAGGTCTGGGCCTCAGCTCTGCCATTCAGAACTCTGTCCCGGGTGACGACTTGAGCTCTGGGTCTCAGTTTCTGCCTCTGGAAAGCGGGGAAAACAGATGCCCATTCCTGGTATTTGGTGAGGAGTTAGGACGTTTGGAAGTGCTCGCCTGTACCTGGCCTGCTGCAGGTGACCAGGATAAGAGAGCTATAGTCAGGGCTGACTGCCCTACTCCTTCCCTCTGGTAGAGACAGAGCAGCTGGGTCTGAATCGCTTTGTGGCCACTCACTAGCTGTGTTGGGCAACTCACCTAACCTCTGTGAGCTCTATTCTCATCTGTGAAATGGGATAATAGTACCCGCAGAAAGAGCTATTGTGAGGGTGAGCTAAGGCACCTCTAGGGCTGTTCACATGATTGCTGGATAAATGGAAGATTTCCCACAAAAGGGATTTCACTATGCTGCCACCACCCAGGGGGACATGTGTGTGCCTCGTGCTCCTTGGGCTACAACTCAAAGGTGCAAGCACTATCACTCATGCCAACGCTCACAGCCACAGCTTCATGCCACCTTGCAAAGGAGCAGGCACTGGGCTGGGCATAACGGGATGGCTGCTGTCCCCACTGTACTGCTGAGGGAGCAGAGGCCATGAGTACACTCCTGACGCCCCTGCTGCCCTAGCCCTGCCTTGGGGTTTCGCATCTCAGCTTCCTGTGTGTGCCACAGGTTCCCTCGGGAGAAGACACTGGGCCAAGATTGGGAAGGTCCTTTTGGGCAAAAACCTTTTCCCTAGGAAGGCTGGGAAGACTTTTGTGTGGATGATTTTTCATGATCAAGGTTCTGTCTTCTCTTTCAGATCTTGCCAGGCTTACGAGGCCAAACCTACAGTGCCCAGGTGGGATTAACAGGCAGTCTCGCCCATGCCGAACACTTGACACATGACAGGGGTTAAGAGCATGAGCTCGGGAGCCAGGTGCCTCAGTTTGAACCCAGGGCTACCATTTAACTGGAGCAGGAAACTTAACCTCTTTGTGCCTCAGTTTCCTCATGTGTCAAAGAGGGATAACAATGGTACCTGCCTTCCAGGATTATCATGAAGCTCAGATTAGTTGGCCTAGCCCCAGATTAGCAAAGGATATCTATCCTCGCAGCAATTCTCTAAGGTAAGTACCATTAACCCCATTTCTCCATCCAGATCTTCCTGTCAGTTGGGAGAACCTTCTGGGAATGGAAGGAGGTGGACTAATAGACACAAGTTCTCTCAGTAAGGAAGGCCTGAAAGCCAGGTCTGACTACCTCCAAAGATTTTGCTGTCTTTAACAAGCCCTGATCTCTGTGCAGGCGGGTGTGTGAGTTTAGGAAGATGGAGAGAGCTCAGCAAAGTAGCCTCCCCTTTCCCTCTCCCTCTCCCCGCACGGCAGGCCTGAGAGATGCTCTGGAGGACTTGCCAGGAGGGTATCTCTGAATACCGAAAGGCTACTGGAAGTTTGGGCAGGGGTCTGCAGTGGCCAAAGCCTTAGGGTTACAGGACTACTCTCCTCTGAACCTGTTTGGTTCCAAATCAGAATTAACCAACTGCCTTTGACCTACATTCCCTGCAGAAGGCAAGGAGCCTGACTTACTGGGGGCATAAACAGGCTTGCTCCTTCTACCTGAACACACACTTTTTCTGGAGCCCAGGCCTCTTAGTAGGCAGGCAGGCTAAGTGAAGCCGACTTTGAGTGGGCAATTACATTTGGATGTCTGCACACATACACCCACCCGTCTCCCTCTGACCTTGTTCTGGGAGACCAAGGTCGTCAACCCCTGAGATCCTTTGGGTGTGGCACTGGGGCAAAGACAGGGCCCCACAATGGAGTATGGCAGCGACATGAGGCAGTAAAGCTCAGGGGATGAGAGCGCAGACTCCAGTGTCTCTGCTCCACCGCTTAGAGGCTGTGTGCCCTTGGGCAAGCTGTTTCACTTCTCTGTGCTTCGGCTTCCTCATCTGTGGAATGAGGACAATAAGGGCCTCTGCCTCACAGGATTGCTATGAAGATTAAATGGCTCAGTGTTTGTAAATGGCTTAGAATAGTGTCTGGCACACTGCAGTTTGCTAAATGAGTGAGAAACGGACTCAAACCATCTAATCCTGGACAGGTGGGAAAGGAGACTAAATAGAGAATGCTCTGGAATAAGACGGCTTGAATTATAATTCAGTCTGCCACCAAGAGACCACATACGGTACCATTCCACTGAGGGAAAGTGTCCAGAAAAGGCAAATCCGTGAAACAGAAAGGAGATTCATGTTGTCTTGGGGTGGAAACAGAGTTTACTGTGAATGGGCACGAGGGATCTTACTAGGGTGATGAAAATGTTCTAAAACTGATTTATGGTGATAATTGCACTACGCTGAACTGTATACCCAAATGAGAGAATTTATCACATATAAAACATACTTCAACAAAATTGTTTTTAAAAATTTGGTTTCTACTATGGAAAACAGTATAGAGTTTCCTCAAAAAATTAAAAATAGAACAACCATATGATCCAGCACTTCTACTTCTCAGTATTTATCTGAATAAGAGAAAAACACTAACTGTAAAATATCTGTACCCCCATGTTCATCACAGCATTATTTATAATAGCTAAGATATGGAAGTAATCTAAGTAACTTAAGTGTCCATCGATGGATAAAGAAAATGTCACACACACACACACACACACACACACACACACACGGGAATATTACACAGCCACTAAACAGGAAATCTTGCCATTTGTGACAACATGGATGAACCTTGAGGACATTATACTAAATGAGGTAAATCAGACAGAGAAAGACAAATACCATAGGATTTCACTTACATGTGGAATCTAAACAAAACGATACAAGCTCATACATATAGAGGATAGACTGGGGGAGGGGTTGGCAAAATGGTGAAGGGGTTCAAAAGACATTAAGTCACGGGGATGTAATGTACAGCATGGAGACTATGGTTAAATAATACTGCATAGCATATTTAAAAGTTGTCAAGAGAATACATCTTAAAAGTTATCATCGCGAGAAAGAAGATTTGTAACTATGTATGATGACAGATGTTAACCAGACTTATTGCAGTGATTGTTTCACAATAGATACGAACATTGAATCATTATGTTGTGTACCTGAAACTAATATAACGTATCTCAACAAAAAATCTGGTTTGCTAATTTTTGGCTGTGTGATGATAATTTTTGGTTGTATGACAATTTCTCTGAGCATTGATTTCTCTACCTGTTAAATGTAGAAAATGATGCCAGCACCCTGAGAACTAAAGGAGATACAGCATATACAGAGCCCAGCAGGATGATGACAAAGGATAGGTCAGATTCTCTCCCTGTGCCCTGGGAATGGGGTCCTTAATGCATTAACAGAACAGTAAGGGCTAACACTCGGTCATTTTCTCTTCCAGGTCTTGGTCTAAGTGCTTTCCCTATAGGAACTAAGTGAGTCCTCACAAAAACATCTGTAAGTTAGACACTGCTGTTTGTCCCCATTTTACCAATGAGGAAACTGTGGCTGAGCCCAGGGAAACGGGGTCAACCCTGAGCCCTCACAGAGATGCCTCTATATAGTGCTCACAATGAACATCTGCCAGGGAAGAGAGATGTGGGGGCCAGTTCTCACCACACCACTGCCTAGATGAGAAGCTGAGACCCAGAGAGGAAGGCGCTCATGAACTCAAGCCTGATGGTAGGCCCACCTGAGGCAGAGCCAAGCCCCACCCTGCCCTTGGGCCCTTTGAGGCCATCCTTGCTGGCCCCTCCTCCCCGCTGTCTCACCTCCAGCAGCTTCCCCTCTGTCTTCCACACCTTGATGAAGATCCAGAGGGGGATGCAGAGCATAGAGGACAGGGCCATGAGCCAGCCAATGCCATAGCCCCAGGCTGGGTAAGTGTAGATGTTGTTGTACTTGAGAGGCTTGTACTTGACCAGGAAGAAGATGAAAATGCCCTGTAGAGAGATGGGGAGAGGTCCCTGGGGCCTGCATGCAGGAGGCCAGCAGGGAAAAGGGTTGACCCCATGTGACAGCCTCAGAGAAGACTCTGCCTGGATCTGCAGTGAGTCTGAGGTGCATCCCACTGGAGTCAGACACACAGGGAATGGACCCCGCCCCCAGTTCCCAGGACCTCTCTACACCCCAGGAGCCTTGGCCTCTGCTTCTGCCCAGTCAGAAAGTTTTATTTTTCCCTGGCTATTTCTTGGGGCTGGTTTCAAAGTTACCTTTCAGAACTATGATGGTTAATGAAGATACTCTGAGATACTTGCCTTGCCAAGAACTGGGTGAATAGCGGTGGGCTGTTTTTTTTTTATTAAACACCTACTCACGAATGCCTCTCTGCAGTCTGGTCACAGAGAGGGCACAGCATGAGCCCTAACTTTACCCTCAGTTCTGCTGCTTTTGCAGTTAACAACAAAGCCAAATGTTGTCTCTCATGTGGTCCTCGCCCCCACGGGGGTGGGTCCCAGCTACCCAGTTTGCAGGTATAGAATCTGAGGCTCCAAGAAGGGTAGTGACTTGCTTATGGTCATACAGCGAGCTGGTAGCAGAGCCGGGATCTCAGGGGGGCCCCTCCCTGGCCAAGCCTAGAGACTGTCCCCACAACTCCAACTTAGGAAGGAATCAGGTGCTTTGGACTTTCTGAGCGCACAGAAGGTCAGGTCACTCAGGCAGAAGCCAGCTCCTCATTTCCAGCTCTGCCAGGCCTCGGGCTCTGCAGTAGAAAAGTGGGTGGGGGGTGGGCCCTTACCGCACAGATCCCGGGGGTCACAACCTTCCAGCACCATTTAATGAGCGACAATGGTCGGTAGCCAATCATGTCTTCGATGTTATCATAGAAGCGGTTGCTTCCTGTCCAGAATAAAACAGACAGGCACACATACCCCAGAGAATTTTGTACAAGACTCAGAGGGAAGGCTATGAGCACTTGCTTTCCCTGGCTGGACGCAGACAAATTGTGGCAAGGACCTTATTCACTACTGCTTAAAACTACCATGAGTTATACCTGCGTAAGGTTTGAGGGTAAACTGTAGGAAGAGGGATTCTTGTTGATCTTGGGAAGACCCTTCCAGACCTTGGACAGTGAGGCCCAGGGAGTAGTGGAGTTTGTGGGAGGAAGGTGGAAAGTGGTCCGTTGAAATGCAGGGCAAGGGGCTGGCTGACTTGCATGGAGGCGAGGGCTCTAAAGGCCAGAGCCTGGCTGGGTTGCTAATGAACAGAGTAGCCTGCAGGGGTGTCTATTTCTGAGCCAAGTTCACAGTGGGAATATCCAACATCATCGAACTCAGCAACCCTCATGGAACTTGAGTCATTGGAGAAAGAGGAGGACCAGAAGGCAGGTGTTGTCTGAGGGCCAGGTACTCTGCTGGCTGCTTTCCCTACATCCTTGGAGACATGGTGACGATGACCGCATTTTACAGATGGAAAAACTGAGTTTCAGGGGCAGAAGGACTGGCCCAAGGAGTCTCTGAGAGGAAGGAGGACGAGGTTGACACCGATGGAGAAAGGCCACAGAGAACCTGAGCCCATCCTTGCCTGGGGCACCCACATTCTGGGCACTGATACCGGCCACTGCAGTGTGGACGGGTGTGGCTTCTACTCACCGTACACCCAGCCGATGCAGATGCACTCAAAGATGGCCACGAAGAGAAGGCACATCCCACTGGCGGCATAGGAGTCGAAGAGCTGGAAGATGTACATGCCGCCCTGTGGGGCGGGAGGAGGACAGACACATGGACAGAGGGATGGACAGAGACATGAGGAAGCAGGGTTAGCCAGCTGGCTTTGGAAAGGGCCCTCTGCGCTGCCCCGTGCCTACCATCAGCCAGGAGTCACTTCCACCAGGGCAGACTGCTTGTCCCTAATGTCCTCTGTACCTGGGCATTCCTAAGAAACTATCCCCTGGGGGGTGCTGGGATTGTAAAGGTCAGTCTTGTTTTTGCTTCCACATGCCAGAAATGACACAGAAAACCAGAGACAGAGGTTGGGCAGCCTCAGCACCTGGATGACTCCAACAGCCTCCCCACTGGCCTCCTTCCCTCCACCTCACCCTGACCCTCTGCACACTGGCTTTCACAGGGACCTTTCTAATGTGCAAATTCAACCACATAACTCTGCAGTTCAATGTTACCCACTGTCTTCCGTCGGCCTGCCTGTCAGGGCCACCCTCTCCACTTGGCCTCATCTCCCCTTCCCACCAGCCACACTCAACATGCTCCCTCCTGGATGGACGTAGGACGGTCTCACCCCTTTGTGTCTATACATGCTCTTCTTGTTCACTTGTAAGTTCCTCCAAAGTGCAGTTCAAATGCCACCTCCTCCAGCCCTCCCCGACAGCCTCATTCGTTCTTTGGGCCTCCACGGCATATTTTATGAACGCACAGTTTTAATAAAGTGTTTCCTTCTTAGTTGCTCAGTTAGTGCTGAATTACTGCTGGGAAGGCCCATACGCCAGCCCTCTTTGTGTCCCCAGCCCTTGCTGCAGGGCCTGGCTTGCAGTAGGTCCCTGTTAAGTGCAAACTGAATGTTGTGGCGTGAAAGACCATGGGGGAGGGACTCTAACTGGCTTGTGCACAGCTGTGTCCTCATTTTGGCCCAGGGCTTGGCATATAGTAGGTGCGTAGTCAATCTTTATGGGATGCAGGAATGACAGCTCTATAATATACAGATCTGTGAGATTTACTTCAGTGAGAGGCCCAGAAGGTTTGCACTTAGCTGTCCAATTACAAGGCAGGCACTATTGTTATCCCCAACATTCATATGCAGAAACCGAGGCATGGAGCAGTGAGAACATTGTCAAAAGTCATCTAACTAACCAGTGTCCGGGCTGAGAACTAAACCAGGTGGCCCTGGCTGCAGAGCCCATGCCCTTAACCACCCACTACACTGCCTTGGTGGAAAATGAGAAATTTGTGGCCTATTTTTTCCCTAGAGCTGAGCTTTAAATGTCTATAAATGAGGGAGAAAATCCTGCCAGCAATTACTGTGAAGGCCGAGGACGACATGGCCCATTTGGCAATTTGAATGTGTGATTGCTCACAGATATTCCTTCATGGAGCCAGAAGGTTGGCATGTAAAGCCCAAGCATTTGCTGGTTCACAGTCTCAGCAGCCAAGTGTTGGCTCCTTGCTGGGCCCAGAGGCTGAGAGGCACCCTTGGTCAGACCCGAGGCTTCAGGTGGAGGTTGGCATGAAGGCTCTCTGGCTGGTAGCACCCAGGGCTGGTAGTCCGCTAGGGGCTTCCACCTGCCTGCTCCAAGCCCGTGCTGCCCATGCCCATGCTTGTTCTTGTAGCTCTGTCCCTGTCAGCCTCTTTAACACTTCAGGTTAACCCCGCAATTTGTGTGTGACAAAAGACTCTACTTTGCATAATTAATCAGCACTTAATGAGGCCCTGCTCACTACGGCCCTGGTTTCCCTGCCTGGGGAGAGGCGGGGTGGAAACAGGAAGTGCCGCACCATTCATTTGCTCAAACACTGATTATCGCTCTCATTAATGTGACAATGACTAGGAGCAGTAATAACACCAGCCACCATATACCAAATGCCCACTGTGCGCCAGGGCTCAAGGGCACAGAGCCAAGCAAGTTCTTTCCGTGGACCTCAGGGTCCGGTGAAGGAGAAAGGTGAATAGATGGGTCATTGTAACAGTGGAAAGGAGGTTGGGCTGAGCTTGATTGGAACAAAGTGCTGTGGGGAAGAAAAGCAGAGGAGGCTTCTGGGAGGCGGCGGCATTTGGCTGAGAAGTAGAGAATGAGGAGGTTCAATGGGCCAACCACAGCAGCTGCTTTGACTGATTCTGAGTTCTCATTTCTTTCCATGTTTCCTATAAACCTCTTCTTGTCTCTAGGCAACAGCTATTTTTTTTTCTGCTTTTCAAATTAATTTTTTGAGTGTAGGGAGAAAGATACCTAATGTTGCCTTCCCAAAGTACTTGAGAAAGTATTAGAACGGCTGCAAGAGGGAAGAGAAACATGATTTTATGCAGATCATGATGAACCCTTCCTCACCCACAGGTCCAACGGGGATATGAAGATGGGTACACAGGGGGGCTGAAGCTAGAACACAGTGCCTGAAAGTGCCAAATATCATCACATGTGTCTATTCATAGTAGATGCTCCGGAAAAGCCCGTCCTGAACTTGAAGCCAATAAAAGTGCCTAGCTGATGTACCCACAGGTGGCACTGTCCCCTTCAGCCAAAAGTTACTGTTAGGGGTGGTCCAGGCCTCCAGAATACCAGATAAACCCAGCATTTCCTCTGTGAGCCTCATTGCCCTCTGATAATGCCAGCAGTGACCTTTAGCTGAGCATTTATACTTGCAAGACATTGTGCTAGGTGCTTAATGAGAATTTTCACGAGATTCTCATTCTTTCCCATTAGGAAGATGAAAAAACTGAGTCACAGAGAAGGTACTAGACCTGGCCAAGCTCTCATAGCTAGTCTACTTCAGAGGTGGGATATGGCATCAGACCTTCCTAACCCAATGCCCAGGCACTTCGCCCTGTGCTGTGCAGTCCATGTTGCTTTCTCTGTCCACACCACTCACCTCTGTTAACATCACGAGGCCCAGAAAATAGGAGACGATCGACAGGGCCAGGATGAGCAGCTCCCGCCGATAGCCCCTCCGAAAGACCTTGGGGTACATGTCCACCACAGCAGTCACGAGGCTTTCCACGCACACAAACTGGACATGGTAGATATGATGATGTGAAGCCCAAGAAAAAGGCAACCTTAGTGGCTCTGGCTCTGGCAAGCACAGCAGGCCTAAACCCTCACTCAGCTCCCTTCCCACTGGGCTTATCTTCATTCTCTCAGTCACTCACACTGACAGAGGGCCCAAGAATAACAATCCCAGCACTTACAGAGCTCCAGCGTGCCCACGTAACAGATGAGAACACTGAGGCTCAGAGAGGCAAAGTGACCTGCCCAAGTTCACTCAGCAAAGAAGTGGCAGAGTCTGGACCTGAACCGGGATCTCTTGACTCTAAAACTGATTCTTCTTCTCTACCATGCTGCCTGTCACAAGCTGGGCTCTGTTCTGGGGTTCATGACTTAAATGAGATGTAGCCCCTGCCTCGGAGGCAAGACAGCAGTCCTGAGCACTGAGGGGAACAAGATCTGGTCAGCCTCTATGGGCAGGACTTGATTTGTTCCTTCCCCAGGACTATGATGGCCCCGTGCCCTTAGCTCCTGGTGCCTTTTGCTCTGCCAGGTGGAGGCAAGCAGAAGTGCGCAGCTCCCACCCCTGTGTTGCCACTGTGTGAGTCTCTGGGCCTGGGCACACTGTGCAGGCTCCGATGGCAGAGTTTGAGCCACTAACCATCTGGATCCTGCTATGCTGAGACAGGGCCAGGTACGCAGGATGTTCCATTCCTACTCACCTGGCCCAGCTATTCCAGCATACGAATCACCCCTCCCTGGGCTCTCCCGGCACTGTGGCCAGATTTCCTGCATGTACCTTTTCCTGACCTTCCTCCTTGCGCTCAGTTTGGGCAGAAAAGTCCTTCCCTCTCCTTTAGGCCTAGGCCACAACCCTTACCTAACTGTGGGGCCCATGCTTGCTTATATCTATCTCTCTACACTCATTTCCAGTGGCACAGAGGAGATCCGGAGAAAATGCGTGATTAATAACAATAATAATGGCAAACATATGGTGCTCGTTGTGTGCCAGGCTCTGTTTAAAGCAGTGAACAGATATTAATTTATTTAATTTCTATGTGGTGAATACTATTATTATCCTTGTTTTGTACCTGAAGACATAGAAGCATAGGGGTATAAGCAATTTGCCAAGATCACAGAGGTGTTAGGCGATAGAGCCTGGATTTGATCCAGGCAATCTTGTTCCAAAGGCTGGGCTTTACCCAATGAGCTGCACTGCCAGGAGGGAAGAGTAAAGGATTCTTTTCAGGGTTACCATGTGAGGCACTCTCTATCCCTGGAGCTATTTCTTGGCCCCAAATCCTTTCTGATTCATTCTACCACATCAGGAAAGGTGTTTCCACTCTTATTGTGTAAAGGCACTATAGCACAGAGAAGGAAAGTGACTAGCCCAGAGTCACACAGCTGGCAAGAGTCGTGGGCCTGGGACTCCAACCCAGCCCTGTCTGGCTCCGAAGCCCAGGCTTCTCACCTCCAGGCTGCCTTGCCTCTACAGCGAGGCTGGCTGTGCTCATCCAGGACAGAACCTAACGAAACATCAGAGCATGTGGACTAAGACGCACACAGACCTGGGTGTAGTTCCCTGCAAGTTACTCGGCATCTCTGAGCCTCAGTTTCTTCATCTGCAAAAAGAGGATAACAAAAGGAGCCCCCAGCCTGCATGGTTATTGTGACAAAAAGCTGAGGACAGAGCCCAGGCCCAAAGCTAACAAAGCATGCGTGGGAGTGAACAGAGTAGCCATCCGCCCTCCATGCCAGACCTTTAACCCCCTTTGCAAACAAAGTATTTCCACCCAAGTGCTGGATGGCTCAGCCAAGAGCTGAGACCCCGCCCCCCCACCTTCTTCTGCCCAGGCAGGCATGTCACTGTCACAAACTGAGACCTCTCCTGAGGCCTCCACTGCAACAACGAAAGGGAAGATTATCAGCCACAATAGAAGAGAAGATGAGTGACAATGGAAAGGAAGATTATGAATGACAATGGAAGGGAAGATTATCAGCAGCAACACCCGGTGCTTCAGCAGCTCAGCTTAGCAGTTTCTGAGAAACCATCCAGGGGAAGAGATTGGACCTGGCTGGATTGACACACACGCTGGCCACTGGCCTTGGGTGCTAAGTGACTTGCACAACATCATGGGTGTGGGGCAGCACTCTGCCAATAGACCCCAGTCTGATAGCAGGGCCATGGGCTTTGGCTGGAGGACATTCTCTGGGGCAAACAGGGGAACCAGCTGCAATGGAGTAGCAGGGCAAAGGGCAGGTTTCTGGGAGTGAAGAGCGACTAGAGGCCAATGGATTCTGGCTGAAAAACCAGGGAGAGGATTGGGAGGGCAGGCTGGGGTGTTTTACAGTGTGAGAGGATGTAAGTGCATGCATTCATGTGGAGATAAAGGGTAAATTGCTAGTTCTAACTATACACCCTTCACTGAGGAAGGCAGGCTGCCAAGTACAAGAGAGCCCTATAGGCAACTGAGAACAGAGGCAGGCAGGCGGGATGTTGGGGGAACAGGAGCAGGTGGTGGTTCTTGGGACCCATGTGGCTGCCTGGGGCATGTCATGGTTGTCTCAAAAGGAAAACAGAAGAAGAAAGAAAAAGTTGCTTTCTTATGTCTTTGTGTCCTCAATGATTTGGCTGGGACAAGGACACATGCTGGTGGGGCCCTCAGATACCACTAACCATGGCCCACTGCCTGAGAATTTCTCCTGTTTTGTCAGGTGGGATGGTTAGGTAGAAGTGGTTCGGCAGAATGAAAGTATGGAGCAATGTTTTAAAAACTTGAACTGGGAGTTGAGAATTCAAGGTAAGGAAAACTGTTTGGGAAGACTTGGAGAGACCAGAGCAGCTACGTTTGGGGGTGATTGAGGAGATTACCAAGGGGACAGGCAGGTGTGCTGGCAGGAGAGCAGGGTGGGGACAGTGGGCAGGGCCCTGATGACCAGGGCTAGGAGGTGGCAGTTAGGCCCTAGAACCACTCCAAAGAGCAGTATCTGGCCTCACTGCCCTCCCAGCCTGGGCTTCCCCTTCCTTTAGCCCCTTACCTGGCTGTCCAGGCCCAGGAAGATGAGCATCATGAAGAACAAGGTGGCCCACAGTGGGGACAGAGGCATCATGGTGACAGCCTTGGGGTAGGCAATAAAGGCCAGGCCTGGGCCTGGAGAGGAAGGAGAGAGAAAGGTGTTGGGTGGAGTTCAGACCTTCATTCAATTGTTATTTTAATACATTGTATATTGAGTGCTTACTCTGTGCCAGGAGCTTTAATTCTCATTCAAATCACTTAAATCTCCCAGCAACCCTATGTATGCTGTTGGTACTATTATGATGGCCATTTTGCAGATGAGAAAGCAGAGGCATAGACTGGTAAGCTGGGGTCTGGAAGGGTCAGGATTCAAACCCAGGTTGGTGCAACAAACAGACCTTCCACTGTACAGACCTGTCTCTAGAGTTCTCACTGGGTGGGGATGAGGGTGGGGTGGGGAGGGTCTTATTAAAATGCATGTTCTCAGGCCCAAATGAGAGATTCTGCTTCAGCCAGTCTGTGGTAAGGCAGGGATCAGGCACCCCATGATTCCAGTGCAGGTAGTCAGAAGTCTGGGCTTGGACAAATGCTGTTCCACCCAGGCTGCCTCTTCTTTGGGGTTCCTCCCCTCATTTCCCAGGTCCACACTCACTTCTTTTGGCTGCTCCAAATAGAAGGCTTGGTGAGCATGTCCTCAGCTTGAGCTTTATTAATGTCAGGGGAGAGATACCTAATGTTCCAGCCCTGTAGCACAGTAGTCAAGGGCACAGGCTCTGCAGCCAGATGGCCTGGGTTCAAATCCTTGTTCTTTACAGTGAGCTATATCTCAGCTGAAAAAATGGGGATAACAAAGTCTTACCTAATAAGGTGAACTTGAGAGGTCAGTGAGGTAAAGCAAAATATGGAAAGTACTTAAAAATGTATATGTTAAAAAACATTAGCTATGATTATTTTCTTACCTTAAAAGCAGTTTTTTTATAAAAGTATAATTTACCTACATACGATAAGCACTCATTTAAAGGGTAAAGTTCGATGAGTTTTAAAAGAGTATGCACCCAGATAACACACTACAATCACAATATAGCACACTCCCATTGCCCCGGGCCCCTCTGCCATCTTTCCACCCTCATTCTCTATCTTTGCCCTGGGCAAACATTAATCTGTTTTCTTTTTTCTTTCTTTCTTTTTTTTTTTTTTTCATTTTAGAGTAACTTTGCCCATCTTGATTAGGAGTAGAATTGCTGAGTTATATGGCAATCATATGTTTAACTTCCTAAAACATGCCAAACCCATTTTCAAATTGCTATGCCGTTTTACATTTTACCAGCAATGTTTGAGCTCCAGAGGCTCCACAACCTTGCTAACAATTGATATTGTCATTCTTTTAAATTTAGTCTTTATAGTGGGTATGAGGTGTTATATATCATTATAGTTTTAATCTTCATTTCCCTGATAATTAATGATGTAAAGTATTTTCACATGTCTTTATTGCCCATTCATATACCATCTTTTGTGAAGGGCTTGTGGAAACTGCCCATTTTTTTATTGAAATATCTCCTTTTTATTTAGTCGTGAGAATTTTTTATATTTGAGATATAAATCCTCTATCAGAGAAGGGTTAACAACTATTTTCTCCTGCTCTGTGGCTTGTGTTTTCATTTTCTTAATTGTATCTTGTGAAGAGTAGAAAATGAAAATTTTCCAATTGTTTGTTGCCGGCATATAAAATAAACAATAGCTTTTTGTTTATTGTCTTTATCCTGTGACCTAAGTTCACTAATTAATTTTTTCTGTAGGTTCCTTGTGATGCTCTGTTTGGTCAATCATGTTTATGAATAAACACAGTTTTTATTCTTCCTTTCTAATTGTAATGCTTTTTATTTATTTTTCTTGCCTTACTGCACTCTGGAGATCCTAGAGAGGAAAGACTACATGGAATAGAAGAGGAACAGCATACATGCTTGTTTTGTTTCTGATTTTAGGGGAAAACACTCAATATTTAATAGCCAGGAAATTAACATTAGTACAATACTATTAAGATATAGACCTTAATTATATTCTTCTAATTTTTCTCCTTAGTCATTTTTTTTCTGTTCTGGTACCCAAGGTAGAATTCCACATTGCATGTCTTGGTTGTATCTCTTTAGTATCCTCCAATCTGTGACAGTTCCTCAATCTTATTTTTCATAACCTTGACGTTTTTGATGAGCACTGGTCATTATTTTACAGAATGTTTCTCGATGTGGAATCATTGATGTTTCCTCATGATTAAACAGAGGTTATGCAATTTGGGGGGACAAGAAAACCATAGACGTGTATCCCTCTCCATGTATCCTCATATTGGGAGGTATATGATGTCAGTAAACCTTAGTGCTGGTGATGTTTACCTTGATCGCCTGGTTAAGTTGGTGCCTATCAGTTTTCTCCACTATATATTTACTGTTTTTTCCCTTTGTAATTGATAAATATCTTGAGGAGGGTATTTTGAAATTATGAAAATATCCTGTTTCAAGTCAAACTTTTACCCATTGATTTTTAGCATCCATGGGTAAATCTTGCCTGC
Source organism: Rousettus aegyptiacus (assembly GCF_014176215.1). Lineage (NCBI taxonomy): Eukaryota > Metazoa > Chordata > Mammalia > Chiroptera > Pteropodidae > Rousettus > Rousettus aegyptiacus. The sequence continues at coordinate 120,828,920 of NW_023416307.1, read as the reverse complement.
AACAATTCTGTGGTGTTTCCCTAATAGGTCTATATTTTCTTCATTTCTTCTAGATTTATTAATTAGAATTCTTCTGTAAGAAAGAGCTATCCCTTCACACCCATTTATTTATTTACTTACTAAGTTTGTATTTATTTCAGTATGGACTCATGGTTTTATTCTGTGCACCATAATCCAATATTACCATTTATTTTGCTATTCTAATTGTTCCAGGTTTGGCCATTGGGAACTTCTTCAGGTTGATTCTTGTGTTCTTTTGACATGCCTCCATCTTTTTTTTTGAATATGTCATTTTTTGGTACCCCAAATATTCTAGCTTCATCTTGTCCTGCCCCAGCATTCGACTGCTTATCCAAGGAGCTCTGGTTCTTTTTATTGGAGAATGGTACTCGGAAACCAAGATCTGGCCACTAAATGTGTTCATTGCTACTGGAGTATCATTGCTCATAGACCCTCTCAGCACACAAAGTAGGAAATATGTGTATGCATATTTACCCACACATACATTTCTATATCTATCTGTGTATATATATTAAAACTGCGAGCCTATACTGATACCTCCAATTTTAATATAGTTCATTTTAGCTTCTCTACTTTCCTTATTTGTAACTTCTTTCTCAGTGAAAAATCTGTCTCTATCTATATTGACTGGTTTGTTCAATCCTAACATACACAAACAATACTTACAGAATCGCTAACCCATACCTCTGTACTAATAACAAGAATACAGTAGTTATTGCTGTTCTTAGCCTTATAATATCCAGCCAAAATACTGTTTCCCTGAAATTTACTTTAGTTCTCTTCTCCCCCATTCCCTTAGGTGTGGTTACATTATTCATTTATAATATAGTCAAATTCATCTGTTACTGTTGTACTCCCTTTGGGTTACACCCACAAAAAATAACTACTTATTTTGGGTGGTATGTGAAACATTACCCTGGTTCTAAGAGTCAGACCTAAATACAAATAAAATAAAATAATAAAATACAGGTACATTCAGTGCTGTTGCTTCCTTCTCATACTTACTACCTCATTCCTAATTCCTCCCTTCTTTCTACCCCTTTTCCACTCACTCCCTGTAAATAGCCATTCTTTTTAGTGTCTAGTTTATCCTTTCTATATTTCTTTTGTACAAATGAACAGATATATTTTCTTATATCTTCCTTTTTTTTTTACATGATGGGTAGGATACTATAGATACTTGCTTTTTAAATGTTTATACATATATACAGTTGTAATTTAAATAAATAATATCCACAAAAATTAGTAAAAAATTATTTATAATAGCCAAGATATGAAAATAATGTCAGTGTTCATCGACATGAATGAACAAAGAGGATGTGCTATATATGTGCAATGCAATATTATTTAGCCATAAGAAAGAAAGAAATCCTGTCATATGTAACAATATGGATGGAGGAAAATTATGCTAGGTGCAATAAGCCAGACAGAGAAAGACACACCACATAGTACTGTCACTTATAGGTGGAATCTAAAGAAAAAATCAAACTCATAAAAACAGATAGTAGAAAAGTGTTTGCCAGGGGCTGGGGTGGGGGGTGGGGAGGATAGAGAATGGTTGGTAAAAGGGTATAAACTTTCAGCTATAAGATGAGCAAGGTCTGAAGATCTAATGTATAACATGGTAACTATAGTTGATAAAACTCTATCATATAATTAAAATGTGTTAAGAGAGTAACTTAAATGTTCTCACTCTTCCCCATCCCAATATGTGAAGTTTTGTACACTTTAAATATCTTACAATTTTATTTGTCAGTTATACCTCAATAAAGCTGAAAAATAATATAATACTCCTAAATTTCTAATTTGTTGATTTTAAAAAAATCATGAATGGGTGTTAAATTTTGTCAAAGGCTTTTTCAACATCTATAGAGATAATTTTCTGACTTTTTCTGTTAGATCTATTAATATGCTATACGATATTAGTGGATTTCCTAGCATTAACCAACCTTGCATTATTCCTAGAAAAAATTTTACTTGGTCATGCTACCTTACTCAATGTGATTTTGGATTCTGTTTGCTAATATTTTATTTAGTATTTTTATATCAATATGCATGAGTGATACTGGTCTGTAGTTTTCTTTCTTCAAATTGTCTTTATTTGGTTTAGATATTAATATTATACATGTTTCATGTGAAGAGTTAGGGAGTTTTTCTTCTTCAATGCTCTGAAATAATTTATAGAGCACTGGTACTATCTGGACCTTGAAAGTTTGGTAGAATTCATTCCTTTGTGAAACCATCTGGGCCTGGTGTTTTTTGTGGAGTAGTTCTCAATACATTTGTCTCTTTCTTTTATGGAAATTGGCCTGTTTAAACTTTCCAAATCAAATGGGGTCAATTTTAACAGCCTGTATTTCTCTAGGAAAATGCTAATTTCACCTAGGCTTTAAATTTCTATGCATAGAGACTTGCAAAGTAGCCTCGTGATTTGTGAAAACTTCTGCTTCAGTGATGATTGCACATTTGGCAGTTCCTGTTCTGGTATTTGCATGTTCTTCCATTTTTTTCTTGATTATCTGGTGATTTGTCTATTTTAATTCTTAAAAACTCAGGATTTTATTAATTAGATCTATTGTTTCTCTATTTTCTGTCATTAATTTCTGCTTTTATCTTTATTACTTCTTTCCTTGTGCTTTTTTTGGGGGTCACTCTGTTATCCTTGTGTATTTTTGAATGGTGGATTTAATCTCATTTTTAAATTTTTAAAATTGATAATAAAAATGTTTTTAGTATGATTTTTCTCTGATTGTTAGTTTATTTCTATCTGTGAGTCTTTGCATCTCCTACAGTTTTTGCTTTATACAGATTATTGCTGTGTTATATGTACATATATTTTCATGTGTGCTATATCGTCATTATGAATTGTGGCTTTTAACATTAAAAAATACCCTTTGTCATGCTTAATACTTTTGGGCTTGAAGTCTGATATCAGCATTGCTATTGTTGTGTATCCACTGGTTTTTAGTCTTTGTGAATCACTATTTCAGGTGTCTCTTGTATATAGCATATATGCAGGTTTTATAAGCCAAACTGAAAACCTATTTAATAGATGAGTTATACCCACTTACACTTATTAATATGATTGGTCTTAACTCTGACAAACTATTTTATAGTTATGTGTATTTTTTATATTTGTTATGTTTCTCTGCATATTCTTTATTTTATTTGTAAATGATTTTTGGTGCTTAGGTAGGTTTATGTTTTTGTTCTGGGGGTTAGCTTTATTCTTACACCTTTTGAAAATGCCCTAAGCCCTTATTTTCTTATTTAAGCCTCTACTGTCAGGCTTTCCAGTCCCATCCCCCGACCCCCGCTCCCACAGTATCCTTTACCACCACCTACTGCTCCTATAATGAGCTTTTTCTATTTTCCTCTTGCCTTCTCTTTCCACTTCTCAGTTGAATGATTTCTACTTTATAACAGTATTTATACATCATTTATACAGTATTATAACAGCATTTCTCCATTAGTCTTTATTCCTCTTCCCAACCTTTGTTTTAGTCTTAATGTACACATATTTTTTAGGTGCTCTCAGTTCTTTATCTGAAGTCATTCCCAGTTATAGTGGGTTGGATGAAGCTCACCCCCAAGTAGAGTCCATCCAAGAACTAATGAGTACAGAAGTCTCTAAGTTCTTTTTTTTTTATGGTTAGACACTTATATAATTTATGAAATGATCCTCCCCATTACTTAGCACCCATATGGCACTACACACAACCATTATAATAATATTAACTATATTCCCTATGCTATACTTTAAATCCTTATATTTTGTAACTACTAATTTGTCCTTCCTCATCCAAGATGTCTCTAAGCTCTAGTATGCTGAAAATGGTTTCTCTAAAGCCTTCGTTTGAAGAAAGGGCTGGATATTAAATCTTTGATTCACACTTCTTTTTGTGAATATTTTTTTTAAAAAATGCTGCTCTATCGTTACCTTGCTTTGTATGTTGGTTTTGAAAATTATGGTGGCGAATTAATTTTTTTGCCTCTATAAGATATTTAATCTTTTTTGCCTGGAAGCCTTCAAGATTTTATCTTTATTTTTGAAAACTCATGTCTTTACTAGGATGTAAATGGAAGGAGCTGATCATTTCGGGTTAATTTTCCCTAGTACTCAAGGAATTCTTTTAATGTATACATTCAGCTCCATTTCTATTTCTGAAAAGTTTTCTTGGATTATAAATATTTCTCTCCCATTGTTTTTTATTCTGCAGGGATTCTGATAACATGAATATTATTTCTCCTTTGCAGTCTTCCATTTCTTTGGGGGGGGGGGCTTAATTTTTACTTCTTTATGTCGCTTTCATTCTCTTGGTTGTTTTCCTGCCTTTCATCAATGCACCTTCTTGACACTTGTCTCCTTTGGATACCTTGTCATTTATTCTTAATTTCTAAGATAATTTTTTTTTCATTTTTTTTTCTCATTTCTTTCCTGAGTTCGATCAACTCTCTTTTCATTTCTTTCTCTTCTCCTCTCCTCTTTTGTTAGTTTCTGAATATCTGGTTAAGGCATTTTTTCACATCCTCAGGTGCTTGTTCTGGTATGTTTAATTCTCTTTGGAGTGCTGATTTAGAGTTTTCTTCTACTTCATGGCTTTTTTCAGAGGGGGAGCATGGTTATTCACTGACATATGGGAAATTTTTATTCCTGATTTTCTGCAGTAGCTCTGTATGGAATTGACTCTTCTCTTGTTTTTCATGGGTATTTTATAACATCCCCAGCTTAATAGTGCTCTCTTCTGTCAGCATAGCAAAGTCCATGTACTTTAACAGCATTTTGTTTTGATGGTTGGGAGAAGATGTGCTCCCTTTCTCACACCTAGATTTTATGGTTCTCCTTTATTTTGCAGGAATTTACATTTTATCTTCTTTTCTTGGTTTTACCTTCACTGTCTAATTGTCAAAGGGCGTTTCTCTATCCTTTTTGACTTTTTTTTCTCTCCTAGAGGCTTTGTTCCTTAAAATTATGCCTATCCTTTTAAATGATCCCTTCTCCTTTAAATCATATATACTTTGAATCCCTTCTCTGTAGTTCTTGCTAAGGGATTTGTCTGGATCCTTTCTAGTATTTTCAGATAGAGTGAATTTAATCCTCCTAGAAATTGTTCCAAATCACTTTTAGGTCCCTTCATCAGCCCTCTGTCTTCTGTTCTCCTACCCTCCCACAGTTTTTCTCAGTTAGTCTTTGTTCACCACCAAGCCTTGCAGAGTGAGTGGTAGAGGGAGAGACTGTGCACTAGGATTGGTGATTTTTCTTTTTGTTATAGTTACCTGCAGCTTTAACATTTTCTGTCTTCAAGTTATCAGGGGGCATAATTTTGTATAGAGTATGTTTTTCTCTTCTTGTTTTTTTCTTGTTGTTTGGGGAAAATAATTTGGGCTATAAATAGCTATATAGCTGTCATTCATTGTCCTCAGATACTCAGAATTCTTGCCTCCTCTAAGATTGATTCATTCTTGAATGTTTGATAGACTCTCCAGTGAAACCATCAGAGCCTGAGTTTTCTTGATAAGAAGGTTTTTGATAACGAATTCAATTTCTTTAAAGTATATAGAGCTATTTAGTTTTTCTATTTCATCTTGAGTCAGTTTAAACAAATTATATTTTTAAAAGAATTTGTCCATTTAATCTACATTTTCAAATATATTAGCTTGAAGTTGTTTATAATATTCTCATTCTCATTTTTAATATTTGTAAGATCAGTAGCCATCTCTTCTCTTTCATTCCTAATATTATTAATTTGTGTTTTCTCTTTTTTCTTGATTAGTCTTCCTAGGTGGTTACAATTTTGTTATATTTTCTAGTGTTAAATTTTGGCTTTAAAAGTTTTCTCTATTATTTGTATGCCCTACTTTTATTATTTCTTTGCTTCTATTACTTTGGATTTAGCCTGTATTTTTTTTTCAGCTTCTTCAAAGATAAACTTAAATCTTTTACTTTAAATCTCTTTATAAAGGTATTTAAAGTTCTAAGTTTCCCTGTAAGCATTTTAATTGCATCCCACAAATTTTGACATGTTGTGTTTTTCATTACTGTTCAGTTTGAAACATTTTCTTCTTTGACACGTGGGATATTTAGAAGTGTGTTGCTTAATTTACATATACTTGGGATTTTTTTTAGATATCTTTCTGTTATGGATTTCCAGTTTTATTCATTGGTTGTCAGAGAATATACCTTGTAAGAATTAAATCTTTTGAAATTTATTGAGATTTATTTAATGGTTCGGTTGAAGTTCTATCTTGTGAATGTTTCATATGCATTTAAAAAGGATTGTATTCTGCAGTTGTTTTAAAATGTCAATTAAATCAGTTCAACTTGGTTGATAGTGTCCTGATCTATCTTTATTGACATTTTGTATACAGGCATACCTTGTTTTACTGTGCTTTGATTTATTACACTTCACAGGTGTTGCCTTTTTTTAACCAACTGAAAGCACGACCCTCCACCAGCAAAAAGATTATGACTTGCTTTATCGTGATACTCACTTGATTGCAATACTTGCTTTGTTACAGTGGTCTGCAACTGAACCTGCAGTATTTCTGAGATATGCCTGTCCTTGCTTTATTGCGGTCGTCTGGAACTGACCCTGCCATATTGCTAAGGTATGCCTGTAGATGTCCTATCACGAGTGAAAGAGGGGTGTTAAAACTCCAACAAAGATTGTGGGTTTGTCTGTTTTCTCTTTTAGTCTGTTAGCTTTTGCTTCATATATTTTAAATCTCTGTCATTAGATACAAATGCTTTAAGGATTGTATCTCTTACAAATGAATTGCCCTTTTTGTAAACATTATGAAGTGTCCCTTTTTATCTCTGGTAACACTCTTTGACTTTAAATCTATTCTATTTAATACTAATATAGCCATGTCAATTTCCTTATACTTGTTGTCTGCATGGTATATCTATATTTTTAAATGTGAAATGTGTCTCTTTTAGACACCTTAGAGTTGAGTCTTGCTTTTTTACTCAGTCTGGTTATCTCTGCTTTTTAATTGAGGTATTTGATCCATTTGCATTTACTGTAATTATTGATATGGTTGGGTATAAGTCTACCATTTCCTATTTGTTTTCTTTTTGTCCCTTCTGGGTTTTTTGGGCTTTGTCTGTTTCTTTACTCTCTTGTGCTTATTTATTTATATATTTTTTTGCCTTCTTTTGGGCTAACTAGTATTTTTAAATATTCATTTGTATTTCATCTATAAGCTTTGTAGCTCTACAAGACTGAACTATAAGTTGTCTAAAATCTCAGCTCCAAGAGATGACACCGTGACTGGGAAGGGTATCAGAGAAACAGACCAAGAGACATGAGAGGAAGGGTAGCAAATCTTGGGTGCTGGACTCCTAGCAGGAGAAAATCTGAACCCTGCAAGAAGCATATACTGCCTTCCTGGCTGCCTCCAGGTGTGCTGTAACATGCCACTGAGTGTTCTGCCATCTAGTTAGGTATGTTCCAAAAATCATTCCTCAGAAAGTGAGCTCTGGTCCTTCTGAGCAAGGTGAGGTGGCTACATATCACTTGCAACTTGCAATTTCTCCAAATGGCAAGGGCTCCTAAGGAGGATCTTGGTCTGATCCACACCCCCCAAAGGGCAGGTTTACTTGCTGGGTGCCAAGAGCAACACAAGAAGTCGAGGCAGAAGAGGCTAGAGCCAGGTCGTACTACCCATGGGCTAGGTGACCTTGGGTGAACCAGTTTGCATTCTGAGCTACAGAACTGTCATGTGTAGTGGGCATGATAAGGCCCAGAACTGTTGTCTATGTGAAAGGTGCCCAGATAAAGCATCTTGCAGAGATGCTACGAGGATTTTGTGAGGTAGCATATGAAAAATGACCACCTTAGGGGCTAATAAGTGGGACAGAGTAAATCAATTATGGTATATCCATCCAGTGAAATACCACACAGCCATTGAAACTCATGATGACATCTCTGTTTCTAAGGCAGAAAGCTCCTCATGCATTATTGTGAATGGAAAAATGTAGCCTACAGAATATCAAGAATAATTTGTTCCCATTTCCATCTATACACATGTGGCTATATATGCATGGAAAATTCTGTCAGAGAACCCCAAAGTGTTGTCAGATTTGAACTGGAGACTTTTTCTTTTGTCAATATTTCCACATTTTTTCTATAATAAAAATGCTTTCAATTTGAAATTTTAAAAAGTCAAGAAAATGTATTTTCACTTGGCTCTTTTCATTTCTATCTATGGCTCCTCTGTCAGCTTCATCCATAAAATGGAAATAGAGTTGACTCTTGAACAAAGCAAGGGTTAGGGGCACAGACACCCCCATGTGGTCAAAAATCTGTGTAACTCTTGAATCCCTCGAAACTTAGCTACGATCATCCCTATGTATCTGGAGTGGGGACTGGTCTCAGGACCCCTTGCAGATACCAAAATCTGTGGATGCTAAAGTTCCTTATATAAAATGGCATAGAAAAACAGACACGATTGGCATTCCACATCTGTGGATTCCCAATCGTGAATCAAAAATACTGTTTTCACTAACATTGTTAAAATGTTCATGCTACCCAAAGCAATCTACAGACTCAATGCAATCTCTATCAAAATATCAATGGTATTTTTCACAAAACTCGTAACAAGTAATCCTAAAATTTATATGGAACCACAAAAGACCCAAATAGCCAAAGCAATCTTGAGAGAAAACAAAGTTGGAAGTATCAAGCTACCTGATATACTACAAGGCTATAGCAATCAAAATAGCATGGTACTGGCATAAAAGCAGACTTGTAAATCAATAGAACAAAATAGAGAACCCATAAATAAACCCATGCCTATACAGTCAATTAATATAAGACAAAGGAGGTAAGAATACACAATGGGGTAAAGACAGTCTCTTCAATAAAATGGTGTTGGGAAAACTGGACAAACACATGCAAAAGAATGACAGTGGATCCCTCTCTTACATCATATACTAGAATAAACTCGAAATGGATTAAAGGCTTAAATGTAAGATCGAGAACCATAAAACTCCTAGGAGAAAACACGGACAGTAAACTCTCTGACATCAGTCTTAGTAATATTTTTTGGGGATCTGTCTCCTCATGCAAGGAAAACCAAAGAAAATATAAATGAATGGGACTACATCAAACTAAAGAGTTTTTGCACAGAGAAGGAAACCGTCAACAAAATGAAAGGACAACCTACTGAATGGGAGAAGATATTCACCAGTGATATATCTGATAAGGGGTTAATATCCAAAATATTAAGGAATTCATACAACTTAACACCAAAAAACAAAAAATCCAATTAAAAAATGGGCAGAGGACCTGAATATACATTTCTCCAAAGAGGATACACAGATGGCCAATGGACATAGGAATATATGCTCAATATCACTAGTCATCAGGAAAATGCAAATTAAAACCACAATGAGATATCACCTCACACCTGTCAGACGGCTATCAATAACTCAACAAACAGTGAGTGTTGGTGGGACTGTGGAGAAAAGGGCACCCTCGTGCACTGTTGGCAAGACTGTAAATTGGTGCAGCCACTATGAGAAACAATAAGGAGGTTCCTCGAAAATTAAAAATAGAACTACCATATAACCCAGCAATTCTACTTCTGGGTATTTAACCTTAGAAATCCAAATCACTAATTTGAAAAGATATATGCATCCCTATGTTCATTCCAGCATTATTTACAATAGCCAAGATATGGAAACAATCTAAGTGTCCATTGATAGATGACTAGATAAAGAAGATGTGGTACATATATACAATAAAAAGTTACTCAGCCATAAAAAAGAATGAAATCTTACCATTTATGACAACGTGGATAGACCTAGAGGGTATTATGCTAAGTGAAATAAGCAGAAACAAACTCATAGATACAGAGGACAAATTGATAGTTACCAGACAGAAGAAAGGTTGTGCGATAGGTGAAAAGAGTGAAGGGATTAAGATGTACAAATTGCCAGTTATAAAAATCACAGGTATGTAAAGTACAGCATAGGGAATACAGTCTATAATATTGTAATAACTATGTATGGTGTCAGGTGGATAGACTTATTGGGGTGGTCACTTTGTAAATTATATAAATGTCTAATCACTATGTTGTACACTTTAAACTAATATAATATTGCGTGTCAACTGTAATTAAAAAATACTGTTTTTGATCTGTGGTTGGCTGAATCTGTGGATGCAAAACCTGGAGATACAGAGAGCTGACTGTATGTTTATTGAAAAAAATCAGTTTATAAGTGAACCTGCACAGTTCAAATCCGTGATGTTCAACTGTATTGATACAGGGTCAACTGTAAGGATAAAAAGAATAATGATAGTGCTGTAGCTATCCTATCTAACTCAACACCTGAGGTGGGAATTAGGATGTTCATTTTATAGAGGAGGAAGTGGATTATCAGAGATGGCAAAGCTCATGTAGAGAAGGTAATGTTCCCTCCCCATGGGGCTATCCCATGGTTCAATGTGAGGACAGAGCATGGATGTTTTATGAAGTGCCAGGTGCCCTGCCCATAGAAGGCAGAGGATGTCACAGTCAGAGCATGGGCTCTGGAGCCAGATGGTCATGTTTAAATCTCAACTCTATCCCTTTGAGCCTGGGTAACCTTGGATAAGCGACCTCACCTCTCTGAGCCTCAGCTTCTTCATCTGTAAAATGGGGATAGCAGAATAGCCACCTCAGAGGGCTGAGCCAAGGGCTATGTGAGACAACTCTTGCCCGGAGTAAGACTGACAACTTTGATTATATTAATATCCTCTGGCCTAGCTCAGACCCCTGATTTCAGCAGAGATTGTTTCTATCTCTGACATACAATGTCCAGAGGAAGGTGGACCCTAGTGGTAATGGAGCAAAGCTCAGCAATCAGCTTCCTGCTCTGATATACAAACCTACCACCCTGCCCAGCTTGGTGGGCACGCAAGACAAAAACAGCCACACCCCAGACCAGGGTTCTCAAAGAGGCAGTGCAGCCTGAAGGGGGATTGGGGTTGTCACAAAAAAATGAGGGCATGACTGGCATTGAGTAGATAGAGACCAGAGAGGTTAAGCCCCCATGCTGCTCTGGACAAATGTCCTACCAGATATTCTTGTAGGTGAAACACCTATTTAGATTGATCTGAGATTAGAATCCAACTCTGTCATGAAAACACAAACTAATTTTGTACTTTTTAATGTACATTTAATTTTCCATAACTCAAACACCACGTAGATCAAAGGAAGAGTTATTCACCATTCTGCATAATCACTTCATCAAGAATTACCCTGCCTACAGTGTGTTTGACACAAACACTTGTCAAAATGTACTTAAGAATGTCACACTCATGGTGATTCTGCATCTAGAAAAGGGATAGAGAGACAAAGAGGCTCTTTGAGCAGTGGGAAGAGCATGTGCAAAGGCTCTGGGCTGGGAGGGAGTGAGCTATGCCTCAGAAGTGAAAGCAGACTGGGCATGGGGGAATGGGGCAGGCGGTGAGGCTGCAGGAGCTGGGCAATACAGGGTCTTGAGGCCATGCTGAGAGTTCAGCAGTATGAGAAGCCAAGGAAGGTTTTCCATCAGAGGACATGTTCAGATTTGCATTTTTGAAAAAATCACTCTGCAGGGTAGCACATGGAATGGAGGAGTAAATAGCGGAGGCAGGGAGGTTAGTGAAAGTTCCTGCAGGCATCCGGGTGAGTGGTTATGGTGGCCTGGGCTGTTGGGAAGACAGTGCAGCTGGGGAAAAACTGATGAAGTGGAGTGGCACTGAGGAGGCAGAATCTAGACAACTTGGGGATGCCTTGGATTCAGCAGTGAGGAGATGTCAAGGTTTCCTGCCCAGGTAATTCCCAGGATGCCAATTTGAGGATGGATGGTGGGGCCCCCTCCTGTGACCTGACCCAGGGGAAGAATGGACTGAAGAGGAAGCTAATATTTTCATTGTAACCATCACCCAAAGTGTCCCCACCTTTGGCACTTACCTGACTCTGCTACCTCAGCAATGGGTACCCCCTGTTCGTATGCCATGAAGCCCAGGACAGAGAAGATGGCAAAGCCGGCCACAAAGCTGGTGCCACTGTTCAGACAGCAGAGCATAATACAGTCCCTGTAGGGAAGCAGCGAGAGGGGCTCAGGTCTGAGTGGGCAGAACAGGCACATTGCTGGAACATTCTGTCTGAGCACATGGCAGTCCTGTGGGGGCAGGTGGGGCAGTAAGGGCAAGGATAGCACCATTTTCCTGATGAAGTCTTGTGGTTCAGAAAGGTTAGGTGGCTGGCACATGGTCATACAGCTTCTGCTGAACTTCTAGAAAATAGGGTAGGTCACAGAGCAGAGGCACGGAGAGGGAGTGGGAAGGGAGAGAGGCTTGCGAGTGGGAAACTGCATGAGTGAGAAAACACCTGGAGACAAACCAGTGCTCCTCCAAATCCCTGGCAGGAGAAAAATCCCAGGGAAAGTGAGAGAAGATTGATTTCCCAGGAGCTCAAACAAGAAAAGCAAGAGACCCCTGAGAAATGGCTGCTTCTCAGCCAGAGAAGCACTGATGGGCTTCACAATGGAAGCTCTCCTCAGCCTTGGGAGGAGACCCCCATCCTGGCCAAGCTCTTTACGGGAGCAGCACCCCACTGACCTCACTGCTCAGTCCCTGCTCTGCTGCTGCAAGCGAGCAGCCTTTCCACGTCAGGCCCCTCATGAAGAGGTTTATCAGAGCAGTGACTGCCTCCTGCCCCTGGGAGGGGCTCACCAGTGAAGAAACGCAGGCAAAACGTCATGACCAAGGAGAAATCAGATTACAAATGGCTTTGGCAAGATAAAGAAGATGGACCCCTCAAATCCCGACCCCTCCAACTTCAGGCTCTGCATCCTCTTGAGACCAAGTCAGGGAATGAGCCTCTCAGGACCTCAGCCACTGCAGATTGTGCACTTGGGAGTTAGTCTTAGAACACATGTGATGCTCCACTTTAAAGGGAGCAGCTCCCAAGTGGCCTGTACAACCCCCTGCCCAGGGAGGCATGACTAGCCTGGAGAGTCCCTGCGGCAGTGGTCACCTGCCTCTGCTCACCCCCAGTGATCAGGAGCTTATCACCATGGTGCTTTGCCCTTGCCCAACAGCTCCTGCTTCTTATAGAGTAAGAACTTCCTCATGTTGTGCTTGACCAAAATCTGCTTTCTCTGATAAGTTTTAGTTCTAACCTCCCAAATAACCTGGAGCTCCTTTAGGCTTGGGAGAGCTGAAGATAGTGGACCAATATCTCCGTGAGTTTTTGTTCTCTCAGTTAAATATGCCAATTCCCTCACCAGTTCCTCTTCCTGATTGTGATCTGTAATATACTCCAGCTTGTCCAGCACCTTTTCAAATGTCACCTCCAGGAATGAGCACTAGACTCAAGAACAGAGTAGGACACTCTGAGGTCCTCTTCTCCTGACACCATACTTTTTGTAATGCAACAAAAAGGTACACTAATGTTGGGGACTAAACACCATGTTGTCCCACAATGACTCTAGGAATCAAGGGCAGAATGGAGAGAGCATTGGACTGCGGCTCAGGAGCCTTGGGTTCCAATTCGCCCTGCAATATCTTTTCTCTGGGCCTGATCTCACCAGCTGTAAACCAAGATGCTTGAGTGGATTAAATCTATTTAATCTTGGGCCCTGTGATAGATAAAGTCATTTTCCAGCAAGTAGTCATTCTCTCTACTTTCTTCCGTGGAGTGTAATATAACTCCTGGCTCCACTGACTTCAGGCTTAGTCATGTGACTTGCTTTGGCCAACGAATATTAGCAGATGTGTTACAAACAGATACTTAAGATGCTTGTGGGATAAGATTTGTTCATTATCCCTTCTGTGTTTTCCCATGAGAATGTCCCTGAGGAAATGCTGTCCTTACAGCTTAGACTCCAAAATGTACACACACAGACCAGACTTGAGCCTGGTCTGGACCCTGGGGCCAAACAAACCCAATCCACAGACTGAAGGAGAACTTCCCCAGGTGACCTGCTTGTTGTGGTAAGCCACTGTGTTCTGGGCTTCTTTGTTACACAACATTATTGTGGCAGTAAGTGACAGCTACAGTTACCTTTAAAGAACTCTTCTGGCACAATAGATGAAGGATGGGCTGGTAGCCCTAAGGACATTATCTGCAAGCCTGATGTACCATCTCTCAAAAGGAAATTCAGCTCACCCCAGGAAAAGGCAGAGTCATTCCTAAGGTTGAGATAAATCTACTCCTCATACCTGTTTCTTGACTGACTTATCCAACAGTGGAAAACAAGGTAGTACTGAAGAGGAAAGTACTTTCTCCATATCTTCTATATTCTGGAATTCTCCTGTATAATTTGGATCTGCAATTTGTCTAGTCCTGTGCTAGGATTTCTCAAACACTGTCACAGAATCTCAAGGCTCAGAGAGGAATGTCACACATTCAAGGTTTCAGTCATTTGTTGGTGACGGTGAAATGTGCATCTATTTATCTCAGACATGAAATCCCTTGCTTTTTCTCTGAGTTACACAAAAAAAGATGCTCCCAAGAATCAAGATATCCAAATCCTGATTAGTGGACAATTATCTCTGGGCATCCATATGGTTGCTGGAAAACAAATGCCCCTTATCTCAAAGTCCCCATCTTCCCCTAGAGGCCTCTGGAGAGGTTTCCTCACCCTACAGAGAGGCTCTGAGCACACCTGAGTTCCCTTCCAGCCCTGTGTCCTGCACTCCAGCCCTGAGACCACCTGTACGTTCAGGGGATGGAGTTTAGCCATCTGAGTTCTGAAGTGAGCATTTTCTCTGCCTAGTTTGCTCTGTCCTCATACCTCTAACTCCTTCCCCACAGGGTACCTTTTAGGTGAAAAGATTATGTAACAACCACTTTGAAGTTGGCAGTAGCGAAGCCAGCTTTGAAGACCTCTAGAAGCTATTATGCTGTCAGAAGAGAGGGTACTAATTTACTCCCTCTGAGTTGGGAAGACTTGCTCTGGGAACAATTTAGAAAAGGAAATAAAATGAGCCTTTGGATTTGGCAATGTCACCTAGGGGATCAGGTTACCTCTGCTGATGGGAGGAGGAGAAACCTGCCTGTTGAATGGGAAAGCAGAAGGGATCTTCAGCAGCCAGCATATTCAACCCACTGCTTGGAGGGGAAAAAAGTTGCCACCGTGCCGAGACACGGCTGGATGACAGAGCAGTCTTGGCCAAAACCTTGCTAACTGCTATAGTTGGGAAAAAACAAGTCATCCCTGTTAGTGAGGACTAGGGGTGTAGGAACCAGCAAGGCCTATGTTCAAAGCCTTGTTCCATCAGTGACAACGTGAACACGAGCAAGTGACTTACCTTTGGGCCTCAGTTTCCTCATCTGTATAAATGCTATGGGCCTTCCATATTTCCTTACATGTCAGGTAGCACTATACTAGGCTCGAGAGATGGTGGTAAATAAGAAGACCCAGACCCCATCCTCATGAGGTGACAGCCTAGCTGGAGGTGACAGACAGTGACCAAGCGATTTCTGCAGTGCCCAGCACAGAGGGCCTGTGGGGAACGCTGGTTTCTGATACGCGGACAGCAACCCTCTCCAGGATCCCAAGGGGGTCATGTTCAACCTAGACTTGCGTTCTGCTGTGCTGCTCTCCCTGTCCCAGCGCCTTTCTCTTCCTGTCATGGTTAGCATTTTGTGTTATGGCTGACAAAGTGCTTTACCTCTCATCCCCAGACCCACCTCCCTGTGAATGGCATGAATGTAGAACAGAACTTATGGACAACCTGGTCTGACCCCTACCTCTCTAGTATGCCTCTGTCCAGCCATACCTAATTATCTCTGCCCAAACGTCCCCTGGAACAACAGAACTTGCTGCCTAATGGTATATTGGATTCCACATTAGTTTTCATTATGTTGGACCTTTAATTTTCATTTCCTCAGTGCCTCAGTTTCCCCAAATTACAAACTATAGACTGGGGTTATGTCATTGTGTCTGTACCTCCAAAGTTACTGATTCCAGTGTCTTGCACTTAGTAGATGCACAACGCACATGGCTTACAAACAGGCCAACAAGGTGACCGCCAAACCAGCTTTCAGAGAGGATGTGGCCGAGCACCGGGATAGGGATTTGAAGACCTTGGCCTGAGTCCAGACTCTACCACATCTAGCTGGAGGGCCACGAGCCTCAATTTCCCTATCTTGATGACAAAGATAATGTGGGAGGGACTTTATCAAAGACAAAATTTCTTTGGATTGATGATCTCATTTGAGCCACATGACAACCAAGTTCTTATCCTACAGTGGAGTGTGACCTGGCCTTCTCACTATACCCTCACCTACAACAGATAGGGTTCATTTTTTAGACCATGGCTAATTTGCTAGTTGAGGAAAAGAATCTCATTATTTTAAGAGTGTGTTGCTGATTTTTCTGTTGGTGTTTCGGTGTTTTTCATGTTGATCTAGTTATATTCTTTACATATTATGGACATAAACTCTTTAAGTATCAAATTACATGTTGTTAGCATGCCCTTTAATTTTATAGATGATTTTTTTTTTTGTAATTTTTTAAATTTGGGAGGCGATATAATACAGAAAAGTATGTAAATCGTATTAGTATTAACTTGACATTTTAAATTATAAAAGCAGTATGTACGCAGAGTAAGAGCAAAACACTGAAATTGTATAGGAAGGTATGGGTGAGAAGCCCGTCTCCGGATCTTTGACTTCCCAGTCCCACTCTCCACTGCCGACCACTTTTAGTTTTCCGTGTTTCTTTCCAGGAATTTTAGAAGTTCTAAATATTTATATGGTCCAATCTCTTTCTTCCTTTGTGATTTCTATAATTATTTGGATGTTTTCTACCTACTTTCCCATTCTGAAATCTATTTTTATGATATTGCAATTTATAATAAGGAATACACAGTCAAGCACCAATTAACAATGGACTTCCATTCCGGAAATACACCCTCAGGCAATTTCATCATTGTGTGAACACCATAGAGTTCACTTTCACAAACTTAGATGGAATGGCCTACTGCACACTAGGCTTTATGGTCTACCACTGTCATATATTTGGTCTGTTGGTAACCAAAACATCATTATGTGGTGCATGACTATACATTTGGTCTTTGTCCACTGTTCCTGGCAAAGAGCTCCTAGCACATTTAGAATTTCCTGTGGTGAGAGCAATAAAGGTATCACTTGTTATGTTAACAAGGTTACTTTTGGAAAGCACCTAAGGATGGGGGGCTGGTTTCCAGTGGAGCCAACCATGATTAGAAGGCTGGAACTTTCAGTCCTACCCTGGACTTCTAGAGAAGGGATAGGGGTTAGACACTGAGTTCTCCCACCAATGGCCGATGATTTAGTCAATCATGCCTATGTAATGAAGCCTCCAAAACTAAAAAGGAAGGGAGTCTGAGAGCTTCTGGGTTGGTGAATACCTGGAGATTCGGGGGGGTGGGGGTGGTATACTCAGAGAGGGCATGGAAGCTCCATGCCCTCTTCCCATACTTTGTCCTATGTATCTCTTCTATCTGGCTGTTCCTGAGTTATATCCTTTTACGATAAAACACTAACCTAGTAAGTACAATGTTTCTCTGAGTTCTGTTAGCCATTCTAGCAAATTAATTGAAACCTTGGGAGGGGTCACTGGAACCTCCAATCTATAACCAGTTGGTCAGTCAGAAGTACAGGTGACACTCTAGACTTGCAATTGGTGTTTGAAGTGGGGAAGGGCAGTCTTGTAGGACTCAGCCCTTACCCTGTGGAATCTGATGTTATCTTTAAGTAGAAAGTGTCAGAATTAAGTTGAATTGATGGACACTCAACTGTTGTTTAAGAATTACTTGGTGTGGGGGTAAATCTCACACACTGGAATTTCATTCTTAGTTTTAGAATGATTTCCTTTCTAAAAATATTTAATTATTTAATCAATTTGACACTTATGGTGCATGTCTGAGACAAGGTATGGGTATCTATCATGATTATTTCTCTCAGATAATTATCCTGTCTCAGAATCATTTGCTGAAAAGCTCTTCTTTTCTCAACTAATCTGTGATCAGAGATGGCTTCATTGTCATTGTTCTATGAGTTCATACATGAATAAGGAGCTCTTGGATGCTAGGAAGAGATGCGCTGTGCAGCCATCCCCAAATATTCACTTACTGTGACCAGGCACTGAGTTCAGGGGTGCAGAGACCTCAGTAAACAGACCATTGGACTAAGTTAGAGACTAGGATGCAAATATCTATTCCACCATGCACTGCCGCAAGACCTTGGGCAAGTCCCTAGTCCTCTGTGGATCTCAACTTTGTGGCAGAACTCAGGCTGCAGTCCTGGAAGTCAGGTGGCCAGGGTTAGACAGCCTTGGGATCACCTTCCCACATGGGCCCCCTCCCAGTGCTGGGTGTAGCCAGCTGTAGGAGGCCTGAGAGAGTGGCCTGGCAGGCTGAGGGGCAAGTAGGGCACCAGTCACTCCAAGGGGGACAGGAGAGAACCCTACGGTCAAATGAGAAGGGGCAGGAAGACTCTGGGTATTGGAAGACATGTGTTCAACTCCCAGCTTTGTCACATACTAGCTGTGTGACTTTGGACAAGTCATTTATCTACTCTGGAATTAAGGTTTGGACCTGAGTCTGTTTCCAGAGTGGATTTGCTTGCAGCCTGGAATGCAACCTGATCATATTTGTTATGTTTCTTGCTCCTCCAGTGGCCCATTCTTTGACCTTGGGGCAGTGAGAGGCCAAGAAACAGCCCGTCTGTCTCTTCCTGGCCCTGCAAAGTGGGAAGAAAACTGTGAACTAGCCTGGCAGCATGGAAGGCTCTCGGGGTTTGGTAGAGAGTTAGCAGGGCCTAGGGAAATGCTCACCTGTAGCAGTTGTTGTTATAATTGTTATAACTTCCCAGAGCAGTCAGGCAACCCAGGCAGATGGCATAGGAGAAAAAGATCTGTGTTCCAGCATCTACCCAGACCTGCAGGAAGGCACGAAGAAGTTGGCACAGAAAAAAGAGGTCAGATGTGCGTTGGCCCCGTTCTCTGACATCCCTCACCCACATCCTCCCTCCAAAAAGACTCAACAAAGGGATAATCAAACTTCCTGAACATTCTCAGGAACATGTTTTTAGGCGTTCTATTCTTGAGGACCACTTGATTAAATATAAATACCCTTAATTAATTCCAGATTTTTTTCGGTGGTTATGGATAACACAGTTCACTGAATAGGAAGAATTTGGATGTTTAGGACCATGCTCCAGCTCTGTTAAAGTTACTTAACTTCTCTGAGGCTTCGGCTCCTCAAATGCGAAGTGGGGAAAGAACCCTCTCAGGAGTGCTGAGAGGATTCATGTAATAAGAAATGTAGCATGCTTATTGGCATGTTTAAACTGAAATGGGTGATACTCTTTGCGATTAAGACTACGATAAGAAAACTCGTAGGGTTCCACCCAGGGGGAAGCATCGCATAGCTGACCTGAGGTGGCATGGAAGGGACAGAAGGAGAGGGGGAGGCCCACCAAATCTTTACCATCAAAATAGGTGCACTTGAGGCTTCTTAGGCGGTACATACAGAAACTACTTTCTTAATTTCTAAGTTGCCTTTGACAAAAACTACTGCAGACAGCATGACATGCACAACAGGAATTACAGTGGCTTCACTAACATTTCCTATGGGCTATCTTTGAGCTCTTACAAGTTACCAAGGAAAATCTACAACTAAAATCTAAATGTAGCTGATGACTGATGCTTGAGAATCCAGTTTTATCTAGAGCAGGGGTCCCCAAACCCTGGGCCATGAACCAGTACCAGTCCGTGGCCTGTTAGGAACAGGGCCACACAGCGGGAGGTTAGTGGTGAGTAGTTGAGTGAGCAAAACTTCATCTGTATTTGCAGCTGCTCCCCAGCACTAACATCACTGCCTCAGCTCCCTCTCAGATCGTCAGGAGTTAGATTCTCATAGGAGCACCAGTCCCTGGTGCCAAAAAGGTTGGGGACCACTGATCTAGAGAACAGGGTTTTGCACTAAATACAATTACTAGCAACCATTTATTAAACACTTACAGTGTGCCAGGCACTCATGCTGAGCCCTGTATGCACTACTGCTCTCGAATGCTCATAGAGACCCTATGTGTGTCAGGTGCTTTTACTAGTCCCTTTTTACAGCTGAGGAAACTGAGGAAAAGAGAGGTTGAGTAATTTGCTCAAGACCACACAGCGGGAAGTGGCATATACAAGTTCATGGAGACCTACTTCTAGAGAAGCATGCTTAACCAATCCCAGAGTTTCAGAAGTCTTCAGGTGTAACCTCCCATCCAACATGGGACACTCTTCTGAGTACTTCTGACAGATAGTTACTACTTGATCAGGGCAATGACAAGGAGCTCACTATCTCCTGATGCATTCCCTTTCTTCTTTAGAGAATTATGACCATTAGACCATTTCTTAAAATGACAGGAAATCTCCCTTCCTGGGTTCCTAGTTCTGGGGTCACCCAATCCACATTTCTCTTTTCCACGTGGTAGCACTTTAGAGATTTGAAGAAAGCACCAGTGCCTCCTGGACCCTAGAACTCTCTCTTTTCCAGACAAAACATCTCTAGTCCCTCTTTCTTGAGGAATTGATTACATGATAAAGGTCACTCTTCCCTAGATTTTCTTGAGTTTGTTAAATAATTCGACATATACCTTAAAATAGATTATAATGTTGTCTCTCCACCTAAGAAATAAATTTTCTCCCCTCTAGTATAGGGTCACTGGGTTTAGTGTCTTAAAGCTAAATGAGGAACTTAGAGCTCTTTCATAAAGTGTGTATATTGGGGTGTGTGTGTGTGGGGGGGGGGAGTGCCCACAGATCAGAGTAGGTTGAAACACGAGGAAGAAAGGAAAATGGAAATATAAAACCACTTTTTCAAAAAATTTTGCCATAAAGGGGAGTTGGGTGATAAGGTGGTAATGAAAGGGTAAGTAAAATTTAGGAAGGATTTTTTTAAAATGGTAGAAACTTGAGGATGCTTAAATGTTGATAGGAAGGGTCCAGTGCAGAAAAAAAAGTGAAGATTTAGGAGAGAAATGAATATGTTTTTAAGTCCTCCTGCTCTGTTTCCCCATTTGCTACCCCAGTGGGATTCCTTTTACCCAAATCCAGATTAGAGTGACCTGTTGGGCAATCAAATACCCGAGAGAGAAGAAACAGATGTATTTTGCCTGGAAAAAGGAGAATTCTAGGGTGCAGGGGGAACTGGAGCTTTCTTCAAATCTCAAAGGCCAGTAAAACATTTAGAGAAGCAAAAACAATACAGCTGCTGACCAAAGAAACAAAACCAGATCAGAGGAGATGCCCACAGAGATGCTCGGCACTCCCAGAGTCCCATGTTTGTTTTTAATGCAGTTGCAAACTGAGTGTCCGCTTCCCAGAGGCTTCGTTGTCCCTGGCTGAGTGTGCAGGCCAGTAAGAGAAGCTGTTCAGATGTTTGGGAAAGCTGATTTCTCCATCGCACCTGGGACCCATGGCAGGTGGTCCCCTACTACGACATGGTAAATAAACTCTCTGAGTTCAAAAACGCTAAAGAGAGCTTTCCATTCACACATCTCAAAGATAGGCCCCCAAACCAAGATTTTCACTTGCAGGAAATTTTTCTTGCAATTTGCTTACTGAGCACATTGACACTACATCTGCTCTTTTCACCCAACCAGTATCCATCTCCCCTTTTTAGGTAATAGCATCCCAATTTTCCTGTGGAAAACCACCTCATCCACACTGAGAGACAGCTTCAGGGGTGATCACATGACCCATGCCTGGCCTATCAAAGCATTTCTCTTGGCCACAACTATTGGGTTGGGGATGAGCATATGATGCAAACCAAGGGAATGAAACTTAATTTGGGGACTTTTGGTGGAGCCATTGCAAACAGGACACGTTCTTTTCTCCTGGAGCTGTTAAGTTTGTAACTGCTAGGGGTAATCACTGACCACAAGGGAAAAGAACAACCTGCCTGAGAATAAAGCCGATGCAAAGGAAAGCAGAATCTAGAACAAAGAAAGACTGATATTGGTGGTAAGACTTGAGTCCCTGGGTCCAACCATACCTGAAATCAGACATACCTGAGAACGTTTCAATTTCAGAGGCTTCTTTTTTCTTAAGTCAATTTGAATGGGATTACTGTCACTTCAAATTGAAAGAATTCTGACAAATAGCAACATTAAGCTGTTAGAAAAATCTAGAGGTGGTAAGCCCAGATCCCTCAATCAATCCTAAATTACTGATGAACCACCATGTATTGAGTGCCTTCTGTGTGCAGAATCCTGTGCCCGATTGTGAAAGAGGTACTGTACAATGATACATATACACTCCATCTCGTCTGCAGGTAAGATAAGACAAAGTGTTTAGAGAACAAGGTACCCAGTACCTAGGAGTGGTAGATGGAGGGCAGGGGCTGAAATTAACATGTGCTAGGGCAATCAGAGAAGGCTGTCTGGAGGAAGCACACATTTAAACACTGGAGAAGTGATGAGATGGGACATATTGGGCCTAGAGGTTCAATGTGAGAGGAGAATGTGTTTTCAAATGACTTTTCCTTCTCACTCTCCTACCTCTGTAGGAAAAAAAGCCTGTCATTGTTATTCTGATAGTTACCATTAAATCAACACCTTTATACAATACCTTTTGTTCTTCTCCCTTTTGGCAATGTCTGTTGGTTTCCTACCATAAAGAATATTGATATTACCCAGGAGCCTCTATTTCTCTTCCTTCTCTTTCCTCTAGGATCTAATGTGAAAAAATATTCATTTGTTTCCTGTAAATACTTAAAGGCAATCTGTGAATTTATTCTACCTTTCCTATACATTCTCTTCCAATTTTTGAAAACTTGTACTTGCATTATTAGAACACACAACCATTATGTATTATTTCCCTTTGAGCTACTATTTAGTTCTATAGGTTTAATGCTCACTCCCAGACTTTATGTTAATACCTCTCCAGTCAATTTGCTTGTCTGTAGCTTGCTTTCTAGCAAATTCCTCTGTAAATTAGCTATATATAAAATTCTTGGTTCTCTCTTCCTTTTCCTTAGAATCTTGAGTATGTTGCTTAGTTATCTCCTGGCACAGAGAGCTGCTGGAGAAAAGTTTGATGCCACTCTAATTTGTTTTCTTTTATAAAACACGTTTTTTTTTTTGTCTGAATGATCAACAGGATTTTTCCTTTCTCTTTAAAGTTCAATAATTTTATTAGAATATGTTTTAATGTTGACTATTCTATGTTGATTTTCCCAGGCTTGTGGTGTTCTTCTTGAAGCGTGAATTCAAATTTTCTCTTAAATATCCATTTCCAGTATTTGGTCTCTTCCATTGCTTTGGATTTCTTCTTTGGGAATTTGTTTGTATGTTGGATCTTCTTTGTCTTCTGTACTTATCATTTTTTTTTTTAAATCTCTTTCTTTATTTCTGACTTTATTTTCCTCCTTTCCATTCTCTTTTTACTTTATGATATTATCTATGGTGTCTATTCACTTCTTTATGCCTCTATTTAGTTATTTCTCCTGAAATATTTTTCCTTCTGTAAGCTGTTTTTTCAAACTTTCTAACGATTTCACTTATACTATTGTTCCAAAGCATCTGTTGGCTTCTTAATTTCTTTTAACTTTTTAAAAAAAATATTAAGTTACAGTATTTAGACATTTTATGGTTTTTTGTGGAATGCATTCATTTTCAGTTGGAACACTATTCTGTTCATAAGTTTTCTTATAATGGCTTTGCGTAGGATTTGACCATAATTCTTTTCTGTTGCTCATGTGTAGGTGAGATGTATTTTCTTGTACTCTTAGAAGGGGGTTTTGTATAGAGGAATAGGAGTAATCCAGGGTAGAATTTTTAGCCTCACAGTTCTATGGTTACTTCTTCTGTTATTACCAAAAAGTCTTCAAAACTATAACTGCATTCAGTACTTTCTGAAATTATTGTTCTCTATTCCCTTCCCCCACTCCTAGCCAAAATGTCTCCTTTTGTTTCCTTTAGTGTCTCTGTCCTGCTTAATTTGGGCTCTGTTTTCAGTGTTTTCTCCTCAATGTGAGGTTCTCTGGCCACGGAACTTCAGCTGGTCAGTCCCTAGAGCTCCCAGGTCCCAGATCGCTGCTCTAACTTCCCGCAGTCCTCTGGCACTCACCTATGTCTTGGAGCCTGCATATTTCCCCCCTAGTTTTGGCTGGCATCCTCAGATAATTCCACAAAGCTTCTATTCCCAGAGTCCTCTCCTCCTAGGGGTGAGTACATGTTAGAGATTTCGGGGTTTCCTGAATCTCAACCTTCTGAATTCCCTTTGCCTTCATCTTCATCTTCATCTCACCCCACAGAGTTGATATCATGAAGATGTTACTGCTGTTAGTGTTTGGCTCCATCTGTTCACATTGGTGGGTCATGGAGTCATGCAGTTAGGCTGAAGGTACTGTCCACAGAGTTTGTTTGTTTGTTTATTTTACTATCTTAGTTTTTCCGATATGTGGAGAGATTCTGGGCAATTAAAAAAATCCTCCCCCCTTTTTTTTCTGATGCCATCTTGTTTCCTTGGTTCTCAAGAAATCTTTAGAGGGGAGATAAATAAAATTGGTCAAAATGGAGGTAGCAGAATACCCAGAGTTGAGAAATTGGTGGGTGAGTGTGACAATAGAAGATGAGTCAGTTTTTTTAAGGGAGGTTGGAAATGTAAATCAGGAAAATGGGTAAGTATAGTTCTGGGCAAGCAAGTTCGAGACATCTAAGTGAGATATGCAGGAGACAGGTGGAAAGCCTAGGACTAAATGTGGGGATCTGCGCTAGAGAGACATCAGAAAAGTCATCAGAATTTTAGCCATAACTTAACACCTCCCTATCTCCAGATTCAAAACTTTCTTCATTGGCATTTTATATTTTCTACATTTGGAAAACCCATGTTGATTGATATCAACTTTTCTGCTGAGACATAGGCTCATTGGGCATGCAGAGCTTCCGAACTTTCAGAATTAGATTTCTGTGAAAAAGTCTCACAAAGCAGCATAATATATCTTCACATAGAGTCTGCATCATTAAACTCCTTAAAAGACTGGCATAGCTGATGTGTATCTTTGGTCTTAAACATAAGCCTGTGGTTGTGAAAATGCAACAGGGTCTCGATTGTCTGCTTTCTCCCTAAGTCTGGGAAAGAATGAATTAACTCATTAGGAAACTACTATATTTGTTAAGATAATTACTGATAGGCTATGCTGGATTAAACAATAAACTACAAAATCTCAGTGGCTTAGCATAATAGAAGTTTATTTCTTGCCTGCACAAATCCAGATGCAGACTGTGAAAAGGCTCTCTTCTACCCAATGACTTAGCAATGCAAGCCTTCCTACCTTATGATACTTCCATGTCAACACAATCTCTGAGGCAGAGAAATAGAGAGCTGGAGATTTGCTAGGGAAACTTTTAAGAGCCAGGCCTGAGAGATGCTTATATCACTTCTGCCCATATACCATTGACCAGAAACAAATCACATGGACCCAATCTAAAGGCAAGGGAGTCTGGGAAATGTAGTCCTCCCATTTACCCAGAAAGAGAAACAAGAAATGGTTGGTGAACACGTAGCATTATTTCTACTACAGGCATTGTCCCATGTCTACTCCACCTAAGGCTACTTTTTTCTTTAGGAATTCCACAGAGATGCAGAGATCAAACAAGATCATGGTAGCCTTTGAATGACTTAACAAAAGTAGAAAAGAGAGGCTAATGAAATGGGCTAAAAGAACATTCAAGAATCCTGTCAGTTTATTGATGCTTTAAGATGTGGGAAACTTGAGATAATATTTGTTGAAAACCTACTATCTGTTCATGCTTTCATGTATACAATCTTGTAATTTATATAGCCATGCCACTAGGGTAAGTATTGTCATCTCCATTTTTATACAAGAGGAAACGGACCCACAAAAGGTCAAGCAACTAATGAGAGAGTCAGGTTTGAACCCAAGGCATTCTGGCTCTAGGTTTTACAGAGAAAAGCCGAGGCCTCCTGGTGTGCTGGGTAGGTTTGGAGTCTCAGCTGGGATTTAAAAGCTCTGTAGCTGTCAAGTCAGATAGGACAAAGGCAACCCCACCCCAATGAAAGGAAGACCAGGCAACTGAGCCCCATTGACCAGCATGTCCCAGGACGCTACAAAGGGGGCAGCTCAGCAGAGAAAGGGCTTCCTATTTCTCAACACAATTTGAAGGGAAAATAGTCTCCACAAAACAAACCTCAAGGAAGCTGGGTCAGTAGCTGAGAAACGGATCACTCCCCATGTTCTGCAGCAATGAATGGGGGGCGTTCTGGCAGGGCGGCTGTGGGCGGTCCACATTCAGAGGTTTGGAGGACAGATTTGCATGGGAACAGGGGAGCGGAGCCCCTTAGAAGAGAGGTGGTCCTTTCCTCCAGCTCTGGGGCAACCTCAACTCTTTCAGGGCAACTGGTTCCAATGAGCCCTGGTACATAGTAGAAGCAGAAAGCAGTGGATTGGGATGTAACCTGCCTTCACGACTAGACCCTCAGGGCCCAGCACTGGATGGCACAGAATACATCCTCAACATCATTAACTGGGAGAGGTAAGGAAGGCTGGATGGACAAGGACAGATACTTCTCTACTCATACTCAGAAACTACAGTTATCATGATGGATGCTCAGTATAGACTGCCCCAGGCCACACAGACAGCACATTCTAGTTTACAAAGCACCTTCATATGTCCTGTGACCCATAAACTGCCCTGAGGTGGCCACCATTTCTTCAGGTTAGAGACACATGTGTGTATGGGTAGAACTACTCTTACCTTCTTCCTGCATTCCCGCCTTGACCATGTAAGTAGAATATCTGATCTCTTAGAATTTGGGGGAGAAAGTTTCATGTCTTTTTTTCACCTCTTGGAGAGAGGTCACTTATCCAACTGAGGAGGTCAGGGTAAGGTCATTGTGCATATGTAGTTAGCACTTCCCTCTCTTTCCCACCCGTAAAAGATTAAAGAAGGTAATGTGCATGAAATGAAGATTCAGACAGTGCCTAGCTCTTGGAGAGTGTGGAGGAAGTGCTCAGAAACCCAGCCATAAGCTCTAGTAAACAGTAGGTGCTCAGTCAACACTGATTCCTTCCCAGGATATGCTGGTCTTCGAACAACTGAAAGAAAAAAAACTACTTCCACTTTTCTCCCTATACCAATGTGCACTAAGTGTCCTTGATGTGCCAGACACAATTCCAGGAGCTCCCTCAGGAAGCTTCCATTCTAGCAGGAGGAAAGACCACACACAAAGGAAGACAAGCTATAACAAAACATCTGGTGGAGAGGAGCGAGTGGGGGACTATGGGAGATGAGGGTGCAGGGCTGTGGGGGCCAGGGCCTGCTCCATGAAGGTATGGTTGCTGCCCGGGGAGCTGAAAGGGAATTGAACGTGGAGTGTGATTTTCTGCAGTGTCTAAGGCAGCACAGGCTACAGAAAGAAACTCCCGGACACGTGCTTTCGGGTCTACAAACAGAGCCACTCATCAGAGGAGAAGGGCAGTGTCTCCACCAGTCGTCAAGGCAGCACCAATGGGAGGGCCTTCCATCTCTGTGCCCTAGCATTGGTGGTGTTGCTGTACTGGCTCTTTGAGGTCTCTGACATGAGCAGTATTAACTCATCCTGCCATGAAAGCACCAGCGAAGGAGGTATGTCATGATGGCGACGCCGTTAATCACGACACCAGCTCACCCCTGTCAGTGCCTACTGACATACCGGGCCTGTTTAAGTGCTTTATAGGGTGCTTCAAAGGGCGCTATTATTACCCCCTTCTTATAGATGACAAAATTAATACCCAGAAAGGTAAAGTCACTTGTCCATACACACTAGCTACTGTGTGAGAAGTCCCTTTGGACTTAAGGACAAATGAACCTCTGGAGCAGCTTTCCAGAACCTGCCCTGCCCTCAGGAGAGGCACTGAAGTACCACACACAAAGGACTAAATGAAACGACATGACTTTTGTTAGGTGCCTGGTTCCAAGCCTTGCTGGGGCTTAATGGAAAGATCCAGGCCAACCTGGATTGGAGCCCTGCTTTTCCACTTAACTTGCTGTGCAATCCCAGGAAAGTTACTTCACCTCTTTGAGACTCAATTCCTTGTCCCTGGAAGTAAGACATGGTGAATGTAAGGTACATAGTGGGGTATCTAGTAGAATTTCCTTCATCTGATTTCTTCAGGTGGCTAACGCTTTTCAACTCCACTATTAAAATAAGCTCCTATAACTTTCCCACCATCTAAGTCCCCTTCCCACCAAGTGAACTAATCATATTCTGAGCAGCACCAAACATGGTAGCAGATTCACCTGCCCTGAGGGCAGTGAGCATGGGTATAGCAGTGAGGGGCAGAAGAAGCCAACATCTTACTGCCCCCAGGCTCCTTGCTGTCCCAGTGCCTGGTCAAGATGTGTGAAAACTGCCAGACCCAACAGTGCACGTGGTGTTTGGATCCAAATAGCCAGGGCAGGGCTTGGTGGCCTTTTACTTCTTTAACATTTTCTTTTCAAACAGATAGCCACACACAGACACACAAACACACAACTTTTGTAAATGGAGACTTCGACTGAGGCAAAAACGTAACTTATGTGGCCTGGCAGAAAATGGCTGAACTAAGCTCTTTCTTTTTGCCTTTTATATTGGTAAAGATTCTCAAAAGATTAAAAGTAGGTTAGGAGAATAATACAACAGCTGTGTTTCCAGTGTGTACCTGACAACGGCTTTTGTAGAAGTGAATAATTACATGAAAATCACTTCCTTCCCACCTCTTTCTCAGCCCCCTCCGGGTTGCTAGGCACCCTCTCTCCTTCTTTCGGCTAATGCCACATACAGAAGCTGATGAATACAGTATGGCCATTATGAGGAAAGGAGTCCGAGGGAGGAAGATTCAAATGCTCCCTCCCTAGTGGACTCAATGGGGGGAGCAAACTTGAGGGGAGAGGACTCTGGATATATTTAAATGCTAATGCACTGGGCAGGCGGCAAGGCCAGGGGGAACAGTGGTGGGAAGGGGCAGAGGCTCTTGGCCTGGAAGCCCTGCTGGAAATATGTTCTGCAGCCTCTGGCTCCAGTGCCAAGCACTTCCCTGGGCAGCCAGCCCTGGGGGCTGACTGGGGCCCCGCCAGAGGCCCTGCCAGTAAAGTGTCACTGGGCTGAAGGGCTGAAGGGCTACACTGTGGGCGGCGAGGAGCTGTTCAGTTCGTGGAGGGGAGCCTGGGTGTGTAGGCTGACCTTCGTGGCCCGTTTTTGTGTGGAGCAGGGAGTGGGGTCACTGTGGCTGGGCCTTTGCCCGGAGGCTAGACAGCCATGTCCCAGTCACAGAGCACAGAGGGAGTGGACGGGTGGTTGCTGGCACTGGGCCGATGGCAATGACCTCCATGCCTTAAATGGTAGAACCCTGGGGGCTGTGCATGACTGTCCCTTAATCCATTGCATGAGATAATCAAGCATAATTTTACCAAAGGAGATTCAGAGTGAGGATAAGTGTGGGCAAGGCCCAAAGACGGCACACTCTCAGGCCTGAGCTTTTCCTAGAACTGTCTGTGTAGCCTCGGGGCCCTATATTTTAGGCCAAAGTCTTCTCCCGACAGTGTTCCTCCAGGGGGATGCTATCGGCATTTTGGATAAGACAATTCTTTGTGCAAGACTATCTTATTCATTGTAGGAGGTTTAGCATCACTGGTTCCCACTTTCTAAATGCTAGAGGTGGCCTAAGTCATCATGGAAACCAGAATGACACCCTCACATGTTTATCAGTGACCCCTGGGCAGTGATCCTACCTAGCTCTGGCTGAGAACCACTGAGCTGGCATCAGTGGTGGGTCTAAAGAACCCAAATAACCCTCACAGGGGAGCACCAGACCAAGGCCTTCTGAGCCAAACTAGATGTCAACTCCCAACCACACCCCAAGCTGAGCAGGCAACCGATATGAAGCTTCATCATCTCCCACTATAACATCTTCTCTCCTCGAATAACCAGAGAGCCAGGGAAAGAAACAGCACGCCAGGATGCTCCACAAGCTGCCGTGCACACGCCAGCCTATAGGAAGAACTCCCTTGGGAAGAAAACGAAAAAGAAAACAGCCACAGTTGGTGAAGGTAGCTGCCTCTGCTTCTACCCAGACACAGTGGAGTTGATACATTTAATCACATCATTATAGCCAGTGTTTATTGCCTAGCTCCTCCAAGAAGAATAGAAGCTCCATGAGAGCAGGAAATTTCATGTCTTGTTTTTTGTTTTTGTTTGCACTGATGCCTCCCTGGCACTTTACACACTGCCCGGCACATGGTAATCACTCGAAAATATTTGTTGAAGACTAGCGGCTGCTTAGCATCCTGAGGACAAAGGACGGGAGCATTCAGGGCTCATGCAGAGTCCTAGCTACCAGGTCAAGCGGAGAGCACGCGAGGCTGAAAGGGTCTGGACATTAGGTTCCAATTCCAGGTTGCCTGAAAGTTCCTGTGTATTCTTCCTGAAGTTCTTTTCCCTTGGCCTCTAGTTTCTAAACTGTAAACTAAGGAAACTGGATTGCAACAGAGATGACTAATATGTGGCGCACACATCCCGCCCCCGTTCCGGCACATAGTGGACATGGCTAATCAATCCCACTCCCGTTCCGCCTCTCATAGCAGACAGTGCTAATCAATCGCCATACTCTTTTCCCCTCAGTCCAGCTATGGTGGACAAAGTCCATCACCAGTCAGAGTTAAGTGAGCTGAAACGTGAGAGAGGCAGTCTTCTAGCCTTGGCATCACAGGCTTATACAGCAGGGATATGTTTTAGATACCAATTGAGGATCATTTTCCTTGGCGTATTTCAACCTTATGGTCTTGAAAGCCCACCAGACACAATGACATCAAGGAGTTTTAGCTCCCACCCCATGCTGACAAACTTCAAGTCAAACACAAGAGGCAGTGAGTCTTTATAAAAGGAAGAAAACAATAACACCACACTTATGTTTTCCATGGATTTTTGGCACTTGTCCTGGCCTGGAAGGCTGGAAGGAAGTAGAAGACTATTCTAGTGGTGCAAATGGTATCAGCAAAGGCCTAGAGGTAGGGAAAAGAAAGGTCTGTGGGAAGTTGCCCAGGAGGAATGCTTCTAAGCACAGGACTGAGAGAGGGATGGAATGCATCTTCCTGGACCCATGGATTCACAGAGCTGTTATTTCATTAATCACTTTATCTTTGGCTGGAAGCTGCTAAGAGTTTCGAGTGGGAAAATGCCTGTGGTAGCTGTAGGAAGAATGAGGGGAAATACTACTCAATTCCATCTGAAATAGAATTCTGACAGAGGGAGAACACTCAGATTCCTGCCTCACGAGCCCCCCAGAGGTGATACATGGTGGCCAGTGGGTGGGAACAGTCAGTCAGTAGTGGAAGAGCTTCCTTCCTAGTTCTAGCCCTTAGATGAGCTTCCTGTTGTTAGAGGTAACCAAATAGTTAGGATTGGAGTGAGGAAACTCCTGCATTGCATTGAAAGTTAGGGTAGAAGGTTTTCTGCTAGGAACTTAATGGTCAGTGGGTCAGTTTCCCTCAGCAACATTTTCTGAGCATCTAATGCCTATCAGGCATGGAGAATATAGAGATGATTAAGACACCATACCCTGCTCAGGAGCTTGCAATTTAGCAAGCATAAGGAAAAGAAAGTCAGACAAGTACCTTCCCACAAAATCGGACAGATCTGGCTAAGTGCCAGCTCTGCTGGGCAACCTGGGGGAGGAGGTTACTTCTTTGAACGTCAGTTTCTTCATGGATACAGTGGGGATAACAACAGCTCCAAGCTGTCAGCATTGTTCTGGAGACAAGACAATGTGTGTAGACTGCACACTGGTACCTGGCTCAGTAAATGTTGTATACAGTAGGAGGGGCTGAGTGGCCAGAGAGGGTTCATTATTCTGGGCTTGAGAAAGCATGTTTGGGGAGGGGCGGGTCTGGGAGCTGAGTAGATGTGTCCCAGGAGGGGAAGCAGAATAAAAGTCAGCTACTGGAGACTGATCCCAGAGCCCTAGCTTCCTCTCCATCCCGGTGTGAGTGTTCCCATAAGGTGGAGGATGCTTGGACTACACATGAGCTCACACCTCATCTCCCAGGCCCAGCAGACAAACCCCAGGGACACAGGCTCTGCAGGCCTGTCTCCCTGGGGCTACGGCCTCTTGGCAGCAGTAGGGGTGAGAACGGAGGGGAAACCTACTACCTCCTCATGGACCTTTGAGGAGCTGTGCAAACTGTCCATATAAACATTGCCTGGGGATGCAAAAGTGTGCTTTGCTCCTAAACAAAGAAAGCAGTGAATTCTCTTATATCATCTCAGCAGCAGAAATCCAGGCCCGCAAATTCTCATGGACCCCACCTGCTTTGCTGGGGGCTTATGAAGCTGACTGCTTATTTCATTTCGTCCGCACAACAATACCCTAAGTTAGGTACTATTATTTCCACTTTACAGATGAGGACACTAAGGCCCAGTGAAGCTATAGAAGTGGCCTTTGATCAGCCAGCCAGTAAGTGGAAGACCCAAACCCAGATCTGTCTGACCCCACAGCCCTCCCTTTAATCTTACCAGGAGACAGCCACCATCTCAACCAAGAGAAGAATGCCCAAGGTAACCAGAGTGGCTCACGAATCTCTGCTCCTCACATGCCCAATGTCCAAAGGGATTTGGTGCTTGACATTTAGTGGCCTGCTCATGTACTATTCTCCTTTAACCTCTCCACATCCTTGCCAAACTTCCCTGCCACATAGCCACCTTCTCCACATTGCCTCTCCTCTGCTCATCTGAATGCAAAACTGACAGCTTTAAAGGACCCCGGACCCTTGGGAGTCTGTCTGATGAAGGAGAAAGCACAAAGTACCCAGGGCAGAGGGCAGAAAGTGTTGGGGAGACTGGGTGAGTCGCTTAGCACAGCAGGCTTCCAACTTGCAAGTTTTGAAGCTATCTTCTTGATCACAACGAGGTCTTAGAAGGGGAGAAACAGGAGAGATGGCTAAGCTCATAGGTGGACTAACAGGAGATGTGACGGGCTGTCACAACACTCCCTCCCAAATGATGCCCCAGGACTCGCCTTGGCTTTGGGCAAAACCACTAGGAAAGAAGGCCTGTCCTCATTCCTCATGCCTCCCTCACTGACTTCCTTGGGCATTGGCTTGAACAACAAAACCAAGAATGATAATTTTAAAAATAAATCAAGGCATAAATTGTTGAAATGTTTAGGGAGTGCAGTGTGCTGATGTCTGCAACTTACTTTGAAATACACCAAAAAATAAAACGAATAGATGGATAGAAGGCTTGGGAAGGTCTGTGATGAAGCAGACTCAGCAAAATGTCAATGGTGGAATCTATGTGGCGGGTATGTGGGTGTTCCCTGTACAGACAGAACCAACAAGATGATGAGAAGAGTTTCCCATCCAAGCAGTAGGAACTGGTGGGCTCACTGAGGAGATGAGTCACATCTGCAAAAAGAGAGTGCAATGTTTCCCGGGGTGCATCAATGAGAAGATATATGCTTTGTGACCAGTGACTCGTGATCGCATCCCTGGGGGTAACCTGAGGAAATCCCTGCCCTGCCCAGGTGACAGTCAGCAGCCAAACCCAGTGTTCAGTCCCCAACCAGAAAACCTAAGAGTTTTCTGAACTCAATTGTCTCCTCCTTGACTTCACCTCAAAGGTTGAAACCCCTTCTGAATTCCTTAAACCATCCATCTGCAATTCATGGATTTGTCTGAGCAGTTTTAAGCCCCATTATAGCCACAATTCCCTTCTGGATGAGGTGGAACAACTTTCTAGAGTTAAAGTGGGGAGCAATGTACAAGAATGCACAAGTACATGTCCCCCCATCATGCTTTGCACAGTTTTGTGGATTCATTTTATACTCTGTCTCTGAGGCATTCATTAAGGAGCCTGTGTCTGTTATTTATTTTCCTCATTTGTCTTTCTTAGAGAATCAATCCTTCCTTCCTTCCTTCCTTCCTTCCTTCCTTCCTTCCTTCCTTCCTTCCTTCCTTCCTTTTCACTTTCTGTGTCTTCTCCACTGTCACTTATTTTGAGGTATAAACAATATCATGGCACCCACTGTCCAAGCAGGAGAATAGAGCTGAGTTCTATTCTCACCTACTATATGCTGGTCAATATGCAAGCCACCATGTGAGATGTATGGTTGAATAGGATGCTATCTATATTCTGGTAGGTAGTCTTGGGTGGTGATCAAGTACAATTTGGATTATCTCCTCAAGGATGTTAACTACATACTTGCTTAGAACGACATGCACTTGGCCCTTTCTCCTACTCATGGCCTTAAAAAATCCTAATGCACCATCATATATTACTCTGGAGACACGTGGCTTCTCCCTTTCAGATGACTTACAGTATAAAAACATTCATATGACCATAGATAAATCATCTCATCTCTCTCTGGGCTTCATTTTCACAAAGGACATTTTAGAGAATTAATTCCTAGGCTTTGCCACCTTTTATTGATCAGACACATATAACTGCTAATAAGAACTTCCTGTTAGCATGAAATAGCCCATGGGAATGAGTCAAAGGGTGGAAAAGAAAAGAGTTATTGATAGTGAAAAGATTGAAAATCATTGATTGTACCTGATGCCCTAATTTTATGGCTGTGAGAACTCTGGCAAAAGGAGGAACAATGTCTGTTCAGGTCAGTGATGGAGCTGGGTCCCCTGATTGAATCTGGGAGTTTCCCACTATGTAACACTGCTTCCTGCGGCTAGAGAAGGGTGGAAAGTGCAAGGATGGAGGTGAAGCTGAGCTGTGCCCAATCGTCTCTAACATTTGGAACCTCTCCAAGGCTCTAATCAAGGAGACAGAGCTATGTTTGACTCTTTGTGAACATTATGCAGGACTCGGTACTTGCCCTGCAGGGCTTTCCAGTGCATGGCCTGCATATGAGAAGCGAGGGAAGTAAAACACGAGGTTCACACACCAGTGAGTTTTCACAGGGAAGAACATCAAATGTCACAATCCCTGCAAACTAAGTGTCTCAAAGCCCCATCATCTTGCTGTTTAACAGACAGAAGAAATCCTTGCTCTCCCTGCTCCAATCTGAGCTGGGTCAAAAATCGTCAGAACATATTGCATTTACAAAGCACACTTCTTCCTAACCAAGGAGGAATTGGGGGCAGGCACAGCATTTTAATTACCAGAACTGCATGGCACCTTTCTTCAACTCTCGTGTTCCTTAGAGTTCTGTTGTATATGTCAGCCTGTTTGATACTCTTGACAGTCATTTGAGGTAGAGATGACAGGGCATATTATGATGGAAGCCCAGAGAGGTTAAGTGATCTGCCCAAGGTCACAAAGCTAGTAAGTTAGAACCTGATTCCATGTTTAGTTTAACCTCTTGGTTTCACAGATGGGAAAACAGTATCAAAGGGGTGGAAAGATAACATGTTTCACCTGGAGGTTCTGCATTCTAGTCCAGCTCTCCATCTGCTTTTGCTGTGCGTAAGTTATGCCCTCGCCCTGGGACTCAGCTACTTACCCACAAAAGAAGAAAGTGCGCCTAGACACTGACTCTCAAACTTGTTAAAATAGCAAATATAAATGGGCTCTGTGGATCTTTTTTGTCAAATACTTTGATGAATATGATTTTATACTATGTGCAAGAAGCAAATTTTCTGTCAGAAAATATATTCATGGATAGTAAGAAACATGCAATCATCACCACAAACATATGACTTTATGAATAAAATTCTATTGTTGAATTAAGCATGAATAACTAAGGGCTATTTTCCCTTAATATTAATGTGCTGCTAGAACATTCAATATGTAATATGCAGGACTAGCAGATGAAGAGAAGCAAATACTGAGGGTTAAATCATATTCATGGAAGACACAGAAAACAAGTAATTATGAAATATATAACAGCCATTTAAAATTCCCCTGATGCCAGAAATGAGAGAAGTCAAAGTTGACAGATAATGAGGAGGAACAGACCTAGAAAGAAACTTACAGAGATATCCAAGCAG
Organism: Rousettus aegyptiacus; assembly: GCF_014176215.1. NCBI lineage: Eukaryota > Metazoa > Chordata > Mammalia > Chiroptera > Pteropodidae > Rousettus > Rousettus aegyptiacus. The sequence goes on along the minus strand of NW_023416307.1, from coordinate 120,792,956 downwards.
ACAGAAGCCCGAGAGGCTGAAGTTTAAATTCTTTTCTGAGGATACAGCTAAGATCACAGCCTCTGGGCATGACTAAAAGCTGAGTGGGCTTACTGTAAAAAGTTAGGAATGGAAAAGGATTGTCCTGTAGTGAATGAAATGTTAGAAAACTCTGCCCCTCAGCCCAGGACTCAACATGGCAGTGCCAGGTATGGGTGTGACCACATACTACTCCTGCGATGTGGATACCAGAGTTTGAACTGTAACTTTAAAATTACCATCCTAGAATTCCATACTCAGCTAAACTAACATTCAAAAGTGAAAGTGGAATAAATGTCTCTCAGCTATATCCTGGCAAAGAGAGTTTAGTTCTCAAAGGCCTTGCTGAAAGAACTACTAAAGGCTGTATTTCGACAAAAAACGAAGTTGACTCCAGTAAAAAGGAGTGAAAATAATAGGGAGAAAAGAAATTGGTAAACGCGTTGTAAAATCCAAGTGAGTATCAATTCTAAAAAGTAATAATGCAATATAGAAAAGTGGTACAACACAATAACAAAAATGATGGGGGAGCATGAATTTGGAGGAAAATTTGTGTTCTACGGTATTTTCTTCTTTGAAAAAGGACAAAATTAGTTAACAGCTACTCTGACTAACTCGGCACCCACATTTTCTATCTTTCCACTGTCCTTGGGGGAAGACCCTTTCTTCCCAGCCTGAGGCCACTGGATGTGCAAGTATTACAGCATTCTCAGGACTTCACAGGGTGGCCTTCCAATTGCAGTCCTTTCTGCCAAGACAATTGTGGCAGTCTTTCAACTCTTCTAGAAAAAAAAAAAAAAACAGGCCGCTAAGAGGTAAAGAAAGGAAACCCACAAAAGCATGACTTCAGAGAGCCAAGGATCACTGCTCCATTTCCAAGTACCAGGTACGATTTGAGTTTTGGTTTCCATGGGCTCTCCTGCTTCTTGGGCCTTCTCCCCTCTACAGCACTCCTGTCCAATAGAATTTTTGGCAGTGGTGGAAATGTTCTGTATCAGCTCTGTCCAGTATGGTAGCCCCTTGCCGCATGTGGCTATTGAGCTCCTGGAATCTGACTTGTGAAACTGAAGAAAAGGAGGGAAAATAATAGGAAGAAATCAAACTTTAACTTTCATTTAATTTCAATTACTTTAAATAGATGTGGCTTGTGGCCTCCACTTTGGACAGTATAGTTCCAGAGGGTGGCGATCCCTGAAGGGATCCATTCCATTCCTAAATGATCCAATGAGAAGTCCCCCTTTGCAGAAATCCCTGGGAGTGATCATTCTCTCCCTCTGCCCTGGAACATGAGCGAGGGCAGGTGGGTGGCCCAACGCCCAGGAAACACTTCTTGTTCATCTTATTCAGCCCAGTGCCTCTGCCTCCCCTGACCCCCACACCCACTGGTATGTCTGAAAGATCTCATCCTTCCATGAATGTGCTAAGATCAGCACACCTCAAACTTTGATCTCATACAAAATAGTGGGGGACATTGTTGAAATGCAGACTCTGATGGAGCAGGTTTGGGATGGGGCCTGAGAGTCTGCATTTCTAACAAGCTCCTTAATAAAGCTGAGTTTGCTGCTGGTCTAGGGACCACACTCAGAGTCGTATGGTTTTACATAGTTGTCTTGAAATGCCAGTTAGTTCTGCCTATATGCACAATGACAGCTAGAAGAATAACAACTTACATTCATATCTGTATCTTCCCTTTTTTCCCAATCTGTTCTCTATAGGATTATAAAAGTATTCTCTGTGAGAACAGGATGGGTTAAATCAATCCATGCCACCCAGAGCCTCAAAAATGTGTGAGGTTTTGGTCAAGATAATAAAATAAAAGGCATAGTTATCCCTTAAAGAGAATAATAGCTAAAATTTATAGAGCATTTCCTATGTGTAGGACACAATGCTATGCTCATCATGAATGAGAATTATCTCATTTAATCCTCACAACAATCCTGTTTACAGATGAGGCCATCAAGACATAGAGAGGCTAAGTAGTTTGCTTGAGGTTACACAATTAGTAAGCAAATAAGCCACAACTCAAATCCAAGCAGTTCTGATGGTACCCCCTACATAATACCTACAGCTCCAGTTGAAAACTCAAGAACAGAGATCTCAATTGTGGGGAGGGATGAACTCTTTTAAAACCATTTCCCATTTAGAAAAAGAAGTGCTGATTGCTGCCGGCGTTAATTTTACATAAACACCCTGTTTGAGGCTGAAGCAAATTTGACTGGTTTTCAATGTGAAAATAAAATGTAAAAACTGTTTTTGAAGTTATTTCTAAACAGAACTTGTCTCTAATCCTAATGTAACAGAAATGTATACATAAATTGGATTCATCAAACGAACCTTTGGCTAACTGTTCGAAAACAATGTTAATATCATGCATAGGAATGCTGCATTTTCTAGGATTTTACATTTTCAGCAATTGAGAATTACTGTATTTTGCAAATGGAAATAATAGTGGCGCCCAACCTTTTTGGCACCAGGGGCCAGGGCTCCTATGAGAATCTAATGTCTGATGATCTGAGGTGGAGCTGAAGCAGTGATGCTAGTGCTGGGGAGCGGCTGCAAATACAGATAAAGCTTTGCTCGCTTGCCCACCACTCACCTTCTGCTATGTGGCCCGGTTCCCAACAGGTCATAGACTAGTAGTGGTCCTTGGCCCAGGGGTTGAGGACCCCTGGGAATACCACTACTAAAAACAGAATGCTATAAATAGAATGATGTCATTTGTTTCCAAAGACTATTGATATATTAGAGTGATGCAAAAATAATAATAAAAGCAAGATATTTTGTGGCAAACTTTGGGGGTAAGGTTAGGACTATAACCCATGAGTTACCTCAGGGTAAAAACTGCAGCAGCAAGTGATGCTGGTAAATGAATATTCTTGGGCTAAACGGGAAATGGGTTAAGAAAAATATGTGAATGAAATACTCGTACACAGATGTTTATGGCAGTTTTATTTACAATTGCCAAACGTGGAAGTACCCAAGATATCCATCAATAGGTGAATGGATAAACAAACTGTGATGCATCCAGATAATGGAATATCATTCAGTGATAAAAAGAAAAAATGCTTTCAAGCCATGAAAAGACACATAGGAACCTCAAATGCATATTACTAAGTGGAAAAAGCCAATCTGAAAAGGCTACATAGTGTATGACATTCTGGAAAAGGCAAAACTCTGGAGACATCAAAAAAATCAGTGGTTGCCAGGAATCTGGTGAGGAGCAGGGAGGAGGGATCGATAGGTGGAGAACTGAGGATTTTTAAAGCAGTGAAACTATTATGTACAACACTATAATGGTGGATACACAACATTATACGTTTGTGAAAATCCACAGAATATACAACACGAAGAGCAAACCCTAATGTAAACTATGGACTTATTTAGTTAATAATAATAAATCAATATTGCCTCATCAATTGTAATAAATATACCACATTAATCTAAGATATTAATAAAGAGAAAACTGGGGGCAGGGGTCAGGAGGTATATGGAAACTCTGTATTTTCTGCTTAATTTTTCTGTAAAGCTAAAACTGCGTTCTAGAAAGTTTATTAATTGTAAAAGGGCATGCTTAATGTGTATAATTTTATGTCCAAATTTGAGGAGGGGGGCCATAGGCCCTCTCCTAATGAAAAACTTCTGTTTTTCTTAGAATACATCCATCCACTCTTTCTGCCTTACTCCCACAGAGCCCAGCAAATGTCTGGCAAGAGTGGATACTTTGCACATTTCTGATGATTCAGTTAAAAAGCAAAGATTTAGCACAATGTCTGGCATATACTAGGTACTCAATAATGCCTCCTGGATGAATGAACACAAGGTTAGAATTCTTGAAAAACAAAACAAAACAAAACAAAAAACAGCCTAAGAATCCCTGGAGACAGGCTTGCAGTTGTTTCTTTCCTGTGATGGTACAGCTGGAGTCATGTCTCCACGGCTTTTACCAGCCCCTACTGTGGCCACCCCTGGTGTCATCTCTCTCCCTCATGTGACTGCAAAAATCCTCAAGAGCAAAAAAAAAAAAAAAAAAATACTGCCTGATTCATCTATTCCTCATACTCCCACCCCAAGGTCAGGCCTGGCATGCAGAAGATGCATCTTGAACGTTTGCTGACATCTGTCTCTTTTCTCTATAGTGCCTCTTGAGCTTCTGAGAGTAATTAGACAAACTTGCCCAATAGCACTAACTCAGTCATACTTGCCCATAAACCTGTAATGTCACAGCGGGAGGCTGCTTCTTATGTATCCTATGATATTGCAAAGCCTCCACTATCCTTGGCAGACAGACAGACTCCATTCTTGCTTTACATCCCAAAACCAAGGTCATTTGATATGTATCTCTATTTCTTTTCATTTCCAAACTATTTTCTCGCTTTTTCTAAGCACCTGGAAAAGTTTATATGTGCTGTTTCATCTAACCTTACCACATCTATGAACAGGCAGGAGATAAGTAAAAGATTGGACCCTGCCCTCTAAAAGCTTACAAGAGAGGAAACTGAGGCTCAGAGAGGGTGAGTCGGCTGCTCAAGGTCATACGGTGGATGATGGAGAGGAAGACATTAAATGCAGCTCTGTTTGACTCTAAAACTCTCTGTTGCTAAGCTCTGCTGGGCCTCTCTCATCTGAGTAATCTCTGAAGTCACAGCTGTGTTCATGCCATTTAATCTCTTGCCCAGAAAGATTCAACAATTCCCTACTGACCACTGAATGAAATCTTAAACTCTTTGAGTTTGGCACCAAAGGTTTCCAACGAACAAGGTTCAGCCTACTGTCTCCACCGTTTTTCTTCTGATTCTCTGTCACGAAACCTGTCCTGTAGCCACACTGAACCACTTACAATTTCATTCATATATTTACTCTCTGGTGTTTGCTTATCTCCAAATAGCCTTCCTTTCCACATTCTTCAAGGAGCAAATCAAAGGCTCCCTGATTCATAACATGTTCTCTGGAATGGGCAATTGGAAATAATTTTGTTCTCCTCTGACTGTTTGCTCTCCTTTATCTAAACCACTATATGGCATCCACCCACTCGCCCACATATCCACCTGTCCAAACACCTACCCACTGACCCATCTACCCATCCACCCACACATCCATCCAGTATCGACTGGGAGCCTAATATGTGCCAGCCTCTATACCAGGTACAAGGGAGTCCACAGTGGACAAGACAAATATGTTCTTTGCTTATATGGAGCTGACATTCGAACTAGGGGAGAAGAACAGTAAGCATATCAACAAATGAACACAAGATTGCTTCAGACAGCCACCGGCCCCATGAATAAAATAAAACAGGTGCCTGGTTAAAGTCTTGGAGTTTAGTAGGGATATTTGAGCTCAGCTTGTGAGAGACGACCTGACTTTGGAGTTAAGACCTGCAGGGTGGGGGGAGCGAGCTAGCCATGGGGATATCTGAGGGAACATTGATCTAGATACATAGGGTCTATGTCAGGAAAGAGCCTGGGATACTGAGGGCCGCTTGGGAGATGAGATCAGGCTACAGAGGGCTCCTTGGCTGAACAGTCTGGATTTTAATCCTAGTGTAAGGAGAAGTTGCTTGGAGGGTAGGGAGGAGCAGGTGCAGTTGCAAGGAATCAGACTACTGCTTCTGGTTATGACTTAGTGACTGGTAAAAGAATGGCCCTTCTGCCATAAGCAACTATGAAAGCAGACAAAATACAGTAGGCAACTGTTTTCAGGTAGTGGATAACATGCAAGGGAAGACTGCTATCCCTGACAGGTAGGGACCTCCAAGGGGGATTTGCCCAGTCCTCCGCCTGGGGACAAGAGCTGGAGTCCAAACAGAACACACACAGAACACAGTCTCACTAAGCTGAGGGGGCAGAGACAGAGTGTAAGAGCTGAAATAGCTGGGATCTATAGTGCAGGACACCAGAAAGGGGGAGTTGTGCAGAGAGCGGGGCCCCCAGGTGTCCGTTGGAGATCCCCTGCAAGACTCTGGCTAATGGCTGGGCTGCAAACATCCAGGCGACACCACCCAAGGCTTTCCTATATATTTGGGGTTGAGAGTGCAACAGAGACACCGGAGGCAGGACCCTGCCAGGGAAAGAGCAGTGCAAGGGGACTGGGGCTCCCAACCTGCCAGTGTAGACAGACCTAGTCAACACCAGCTATTCACCCTTGGTACTTGGCTAAGACACGGAAAGACCTCCCCTTAGGGGAAGGGATCATGCCCTAGGTCAAGGTTTCTCCACTTGGCACTATGGATATCTTGGGCTGAATGAGTCTTTGTTGTGGGGCTGCCCTGTGCAATGCGGGATGTTTAGCAGCAACCCTGACCTCAACTCACTAGATGCCGGCAGTCCCCCACCCCAAGTTGTGACAATCAAAACTGTTCCCAGACATTACCAAATGTCTCCTGGGAGGCAAAATTTTCCTGATTGAGAATCATCGCTCTAGAGTAAGAACTACTCTGGACCCATCCTGATAAAGTTTTAAAAGTGTCTAATCAACATGTTATACACTTGAAACTGATATAATATTGTATGCCAAATAAAAAAATTTTAAAGCCTAAAGCCAAGCTGAGACAAGACTCATAGGGGTGACAGAGATTAGAATTCTATTAAGTCCTATTGATTCTTATTAAGTTAGAGGAGCTTAGAAAACACATTGGGATCTCCACAGACCTATCTGCACTAAAAAGACATACAGGGAACCTATATAATATGATCAGCCAGTAATTGAACCACTTATTAAAATGAAAACCAACACTCTTCAGAGGAAGATAACAGAACCGGACTGTCTGCAATACAGTGTCTCCAATGTTTAATCACAATCCACAGTATACAACCAAAAACTACCAGAGATAAAAACAAACAAAAACAAAACAAAACAAAACAAAACCACCAGAAAAACATGGTTCATACATTAAAGAAAATGTTAAATTTGTCAAAAACTTTAAAGTAGCTATTACACACGAGCGAGTGTGAGTGAGTGAGTGTGTGTGTGTGTATTCAAAGCATTAAAGGAAAATACATTCAAAGAACAGCAGCAGGAATATACACAAACAGGGATTCGTTTTCAAAGCCCCTCAGTCTTTTGTGTGAGGAAGGGATTAGTGGTGAGTAAGAACCCCACCTCGGAGGCTGAAGCCCACCTTGGAGGCTATTCTATTTACCCAGATGAAACTGCCTTGTACCTCAGTTGTTTAGGCTCCATTTAAATTAGTGTGTGGATACTACCTTGGTGGATATTCTCAAAGTGGGGGATTGACAAATTAGAGCAGATAAGTCAAGAAAGAATAAGCAAATGAAAGGATGAATAAATGTCTCAACATTGGAAACCAGTAGAGTAGAGAACTGTCCCAAAGTGGAGGTGAGGAGCTTGGTCACAGAAGGGGCCGATCAGCAGCTGGCCAGGTCCCTACAGAGGTGATTCCTACACTGAGTGGGGACTAAACCCATCCAGTGCTGAGATTCTAGAAATCTTCCAAAGCAGTTATGAAGTTCTGGGATGCTCCAAGACTCCACAGCCAGAATTGGCAGCCCAGGGCTGGGCAGAGCCAGAGCAAGCCCAGAAAAATCAGATATGGAGAGTTTCAGTGCTGTATCCTTTACACAGCTGAGTCGGATTCACCTGGTTCAAGGGCTACCCGTGCAAGCAAGAAGCAAGTGCTTTAACCTGTCAGAACCTCAGTCCCTTCATCCATAAAATCTTTAGTATATAGGTTTAAAAAATTCACAGCTCCTATTAGATAGGACTGCTCTCACAGTCATAGACCCTTATGAACTTATCTTATTGGCCATGAGAATTTAATAGATAGCACTTAGCCCTTGGGTCTAGAACACAATAATTTTCAATAACTGACTATTTGCTGATTGAATGAATCAGACAAATTACATGATGAGTTTTTAAAGCACAGTACCTGACATAGAGTCAACCGTCAGGAAATGATAACTAGTGTTACTACTCTTATCAAACACCTCTTCAACCACCATGACTGCAGGCTAAGATGGTGTTGCAGAAACTGTTGAGAATAAAAATCACAAAACTTCACCTTGAATAAACCTGTGGCTGAGCAAATTTAATGAGGTGCCCCAGCAATGCACGGAATCTCACTGGAGTGTATAGGAATTCTGATTCCACAGACAAGCAACTCTTAAGGAATTTTAAGCAGTCAAGAAAAGAAACGTTCACTACCTTTCTTTAAGTGCGCATGATGTTAGATCAGTAATGCATGTCTAACTCTTCAGTTTACCTGATGACCAGAAGGAGCACACCTGTGTCAAGTGACGTCTAACTCAGGAGCATCCTTCACCACTGTTATCACTAACTTAATTATGTGTCCCTCCCAAGAGGCTGTCCATATGTGCTCTGATTCTGCAACACCAGTGCCTGGTACTAACTGGACAATAAAGCAAGGCTGGTGGAACAGGGACCCTAACCCAGAATCAAATAAAAGACAACCTTGGGGGTAGGGGGTTAGTCCCAGGGGGCAGTCTCGACGTCATTGAGATTTCCAATATTTTCAAAAACATATCCAATGTCTCTAAGTCGATGTCAATTTTGTACATTTTAATTTGAAAGTCCAACAGCCAAGAAGCCCATTTTTTTCTTGGGCCCTTTGCCTGGAAGCAGAGTCCACTGCCACCAGGTGGCAGCAATTCCACAGGTTCATCAGGTAGGGTTTCAACCCAGGGTCTTGTTTTTCCTGATTTGTCTTCCTGAGGGGTGGGGAGATTAGGGAGATTTCATGTTCTGAGGTGCTCTCACTGTCTGGGCATCCTTCTACTCCATCCCTAGGATTTGGACAGCTTAGTTGCAGGGTCTAGTTCCCTCCATAAAGAAGGCTGACTTGGGGAACATGTGCACGCCCTGGGAAAGCAAGACCCTGCGATTTGGATCCGTGACAGGCCTTTCTGTTCTTGCCCTGAAAACACACACTTGAAACACAATGACAAGTGAGAGTGGCAGGAATCTGGGGCAGGGGAAAAAGTGCTTTTCTGCAGGAGCCCCTCCACTCCCCAAAGACTGAAAAGACAGAAAATAAAAAATTTGAGGGAAGAAAAATAAAATTGAGTGGAAGCACTTCACACTTCAGAGAGAACACAGGGCTGACAGTGAAGACAAACAGATGTTTAGAAAGTTATAACAGACCACAGAATGCAAACTGCCAGGAGACAAAGAAGGCGAGCTGCTGTGTCGCTTCAAGTTCTTGACGAGAAACTTAATTTACTGGATCCACAATAAAGGCACTCGGTTCCGAGTTCAAAGCCTCCCCCTTGGGTTGTGGGGTCCAGATTCCTCCTGCCCAGTGCCAGCGACATAGAGGCAAAATGAGGACCACCACCAGTGTTCCTGGAGTCCAACTGCATGCCAGGCCCTAGGGCTGGGCACCGAAAATGAGGACTAGAAGGGCTTTTGCATTCATATGCACACTTGCTACCTGTGAGGTAGATATTCCCAACTGTCAGGTGAGAGAGCCCTGAGCCCAGAGATAAAGGGACAGGCTGAAGGCCACCCAGCTGGTCAATGGCAGTAGAGTGACTCAAATTTCCTTTCCTCAACAACAGAAGCCACAGCATGGAACACCCCTTTCTCTACAGAGCAAACCCACAACTGCAGTATATGCTATGCCACCGAAATGTAAAGTCACATAGGTTTTGCCAGAAATTGTCCTTCATTCATTCATTCGAAAAATATGTACTGAGCTCTTACTGTTGGAAGGCACAGTTCTGGATGCTAGGGATCTAACAGTAAATGCGACAGACCAATTCTCTGCCCTTATTAAGCTTATTTCTAGTGAGTGGGAGGACTGATACCAAATGAACAGTGTCTGAGATACCGGCAAATGTCACAGAGAAAACCAAAGCTGGGAAGGTGGACAGGATGTGTGGGGGGATAGAGGAGGTATGATTTTTAAACAGTGTGGTCAAGAAGCGCCCCTAGAGACTACAATAGTAGGGCGTACAGCCCTTTAGACCTTAACACAACTTTTGCGGCTCTCTCTCTTGACCTCATAGTTGTACACACACACACACACACACACACACACACACACACACACACACACGTTTGTGTGTGTGTGATGAAGACGATATTCTCCTCAGCTCCCAGGCCCCCCTCACAGCTGTCGTTACCGCCTTCTGAAGTTCTTTGGCCTCACTGGTTGCGGAGATGGGAGGAGGGGGCCACTAGGTATGCAACCACCCTTCATCTCAACAACTTAGCTTTCGATGGAATCCCTGTGGCATAAGCCCAGCGGGCCAGGAGGACCCCTCAAAGGGAATGTTCCCTTGTCTAAGACCCCAGGAACTTTGCATCAGTCAGGCACCCTGTGTCCTTTTAGAAATGTAAAAGGCCAGCAAATATGCATGTCTGAGCCCCTTGTAAGCAGTAGGAAAAGGCAGCAGGGGCCAAGACTGGAATGGAGATCCTGGTTCCTAGAGAGGCTGCAGGGCTGCCTGGAGCTCCTTATCACTCTGTTTGGGAAGTGGGGAGAGAACGTCTCATGGGGCGTGGGGAGAGAACGTCTCATGGGGCAGGAAAGCACCCTGGAGGGCTGTCTTCCTCCTGTGGGCCATTGTCCCTCCTCCCCCTGATGGCTTGCACAGGCACCAGCCCTCCCATCCCAGGCCCCAGACATCACAGACATGTTTGTAGAGGAGTAAAATTTGATGGTAACATGCAACCCACACAGCTATTACTGGAGCCCCAGAACAGGGCTGGGCCTTCGGGCTACAGGAGAGATAAGGCAATTTAGGGGTTCTGTCTAAAGCCTGCAGCCCTCCTCTGAGGCCCCCAGCCAAGTAAGCCCCTGAGAAGGTGAGAGGGAAAATGGTGGCATGAATGTAGCTATTTTATATCTGCTCAAATGTGTAAAGGGTTTGAGTTCTTGGCAAGTTTTGGCACAAGGACCATGACCAATAACAAATTGCTACATTTTTCTCAAAAGGTCAAAAGGAAGAATGAGAAGTTCTGATCTTGTCCAACCCCACTTCCCTCTTCTTAAAGGGAGAGAAATCGAGGTGAGGAGAGGTGACACTCTGGCCTTTTCTACCAGATGTGGGCTCTTTGGGGAGAAGGAGAAGTCTTATTCATTCTACACCCTGTGTGCCCTGCACATGTGCCTTTGCAATGAATATTAGGAATAAAGGAATCGCTTAGCTAGGCTCTGGTGACAGATGAGTGGAACACAGGACTGTCAGGATCCCTGTCCTTATGGAGTCTGCAGCGGGAGGACTCCCAAAAAATGCTTGTTTCACCCCCTGTTGGTCCTCAGTCCACCAGAGACTACGCCCAACCCCCAGGGACGGGATGAAGCAGCCCAGGGGACCAATGGGGCGCAAAGGCAGGAAATGTGAATGTGTCCTGGAGTCAGCCTCTGACCAGCCCTCTGACCTCTGTAGGGCTCATTTTACCCTAATCATCTCGCCTTTCTATCTCTCCACCTGTGGTGGCTTCAGCATCAATACTTTATTTAGTCCCTCGTAGCAGAGGAAGACCTGAACACTGCAACTTCTAGATCATTCCTAAAAAAGTAAGGTGTTCACACTCCCAGACCAGCCAAACCACCAGGCCTATGATAACTTTCTGGGAACTTTCCTCCTTGGTGCAATTTGAAGTACGAATGGGAAACTAAGACAGGATGATTATTCAGAAAAAAAAAGGTCTGGACATGTTAAAGAAAAAACACTACCAAGAGACGTAAGACTATGTCTTTAAACGACCTCCTGATAAAATATTTCCAGCTGGCAGCTCTCCTGACCTGTTTTCTCTAACTTTGAGAGCCGTGCCTCAGTTGAATCCAGCGGGACCATGGCGCTACCTGAAATCCTAATACTATCCAGGGATGCTTTTCCAGTTCTTGCTGCATCCCAAACAATTATAACTAAGAAGTCATGGTTTTGATGTGGTTGGTGTCCTGCTTTTTCCCCTCATGCATATTAAAATAAATATGTAGCTATAAAAGGAAAAAGAAGTTGCTCTATCAACTGGGTCCTCATACTTGACATTCACAGCCATCTGATGGGGTGGGCAAGTACAACCTGTGATCCTCATTCTAAGGAAGCAGGGACTTGGCCCTAGAGAGGTAAGGGGCCTTGCTTGAGGCCACACCACTAGTAATGGGAGAGTAGGAATTGAAACCTGTGCCCTCTTGTTTCTCATGGTCTGGGGTATGCACAAATGGGAACTACTGGAACTGGGTGGTGTGAATCTGTTGTTTTCTTCTCAAGACCTCTAACCTCCCTTCATTTAGGAGTTCTCCCACCCAGAACCCAGGAACCCAAAGTTTTAATTGGGTTGCTAAGTTGCTGTGTGGCCTCAGGTAAGAAGGTCAGATGCTCTGACCTGGATCTCTCTGTCAAGTGGACATTCTAGCTGGGGTACTGTGATTCTACTGACTGTTCACAGGCTGCCTTCCCTTTGCACACTGAAACAGACTTTGTGTGATGCACTTGCCTCCAAAGTTTGAGGAGCTGTCAAGAGCCATCCTCAGATTCAGCATGACTATCCACCCTGCCACCAGCCTTTCAGGCCCCAGAACAGATTGAGAGCAGGCTTAAGACTGCTCACGCTTTCTTTTCCAGCCACGCTAGGCTCTTCTTGCAACACACTACAGCTTACGAAAAACACCAGCTACATAGCACCTTGTTTTCCACTCCCTTTGGGGTCACTATCCTTATCTCTGCCCCAGAAAATCAGATATCACTGTTGCTTCTGTAGACACACACACACAAACATATGTACACACACACACACACACACACACACACATTTCCTTGCTATTACTGAAAAAAGATCAAAAATTAGTACAGCTCACAGATCTGGTGAGTTGAAGGATTTTAGACATTTTGCTAAAGCAACATAACCTTTCTACAAAAATCAAAATAGCTCTGGTTCTTATATCCATTCATCAAACATTTTTTTTGAGCACCTACTACATACTAGGCTCTAAGTCAGCCAGGGACTGGGGACACAGTGGTGGGCTAAGCAAACATAGACCCTGCCTCTAAGCTGCCTTCTCAGTGAAGTCTCCTTGGCCACCTTGTTGGAAATTGCAGCTCTCTCCCCCAGCACTCTTTCTCTGCTACCATAATTTGTCTACATGGTCCCAGTCACCATGTAATGGATTGTGCGCTTTACTAATTAACTTTGTTTACTGCCTTTCCCCCCAACTAGAATATAAACCCCATGAGACAGGTATCACTGTTTTGTCACTGTCTACTGCTGTATGCCCGGCACCTATACTAATCTTTAGTAGGTACTCAGGAAATGGTAAGTACTTTGGAAAATAAGTACAGAATACTGGAGGGTGTATGGTTGGCAATCAGGAAATATTTGTCTGGCAGAGTGATGTTTAAACTGAATCCTAAAGGATAAGTGGATGTTAGTTAGAAAAGGTAGGGAGGGAAGGTCTGAGGAAGAAAGGAGTGTTTCCAGCAGAGAAACCGCATGTGCAAAGGCCCTGAGGAAGAAAGGAGGCCAATATCCATAATGAACTGAAATAGACAGATAGTGACTAGTGATGCAGCAAGAAGGCAGCTTCTGAGGGACCTCGGAACCCCCACCATTTGAATCTTATTCCAAAGACCACAGGAAACCACAGAAGGGATTTAAGCAAAGGGGTGCTCATCAGATTTATATTTCAAAAAAATCACTTTGTTGCTTGGTGGGGAGTGGCCTAGAGGGGTCAAGAGCCATTTCTGGAAGACCAACAAGGAGACCATTATAGTCTGTCAAATTGAGGATGGTGGTGACCTGGACCAGGCTGGTGGCAGCAGAGACAGAGAGTAACACAGATAGAGGAAGGGAGGTCAAGTAGGGGTTGGAGCCCATCAACTATCCCCTCACGGGCATCTGAGGGTTTTCCACCTCTTTCCAGAAAAGACCAAATAGTAAATACTTTGTATTTTGCAGGTATACAGGAAGGAGTCACCATAGTGGGCATGATGTTGCCCTCCAGCAGGGTGTGTTTGCAGGACTTTCTCTTGACTAGTGTCCGGGAACTTGGCTAAGATGTTCCCTATGGTACTAAGTAATGTGGTTGTATCATCTATCTGGGACACTGAATTCTGCTGTAGCAGCCTACCTGGACTGTTTGTACGGCAATGTGATTTATAGTGAATACCTGCTTTTCTTCTGAGAGTCTAGAATTCCGATTGATCATGCAGGCAAAAAGTACCTGTGTACTTAGTAAAACATCGCCATTAAAAACCTGGACTCTGAGTCTCAAGCAGGCTTCTGTGTGCAGAAATACTGCCCACATGCTGCTGCATTTTGATGCTGGGAAAAGTTCTGTGCAACCCCTCCCAGCAGAAGAACACAGGAAGCCTGCATGTGAATCCTTCCAGGCTCCACCTGATGTGTGTTTTTCTCACTGATGATAGAAATAAACCACATCCAAGAGTGTAACTGCTTCTGAGTCCTATGAGCCTTTCTTATGCATCACTGAATATCTGTGAGTGTGGAGGAGCGCTTTTCCTGGAACAGCCTTGGCAGGTAAGAACTGGCTTGGGAACTGAGGCCCCAAAAGGAAAGAGATGGTAGGATACTTATGGCAGACAATCTGAATGATGAACTCCTGGCCTCACCTTTGTTCTGCGTGTGGGTGGTATGTGTTTGTATGTGCTCATGGTATATGTGTAGGGCTTTAAGGTCAAAGGTATCAACTGGGTTTACTAAACTTTTCTGATCATTAGAATCCACTCTGAAGTTTCTTAATAATAATGATACCCAGGTGCCATCTCATATCCCAGAAACTGAATCTCCAAGGGTGGGACCTGGAATCTGCATTTTAACATGTTCCCAGTGTTCTGATGATCAGCGAGGTGTGGAAACTGGGAGATACTCGAGACTTTGACTGAACTCGAGGACTAGCATAAGGAAGCCTGTGAGCAAAGGAAAACAGGAAATCTGTCCTGGATTAAGGCAGAATTTGTGGATCTAACAAAAATACACAGACTGGTGAATTTGGAAATACATTTTCCAAAAGCGCTTCTCCAACTGAGCCTGTGCCATCAGAGATTGGAGTGGGTAAGACCAACAGTCAGGAACTAATTTTCTTCTTTGTAGGGATTCTACCTGCATTTCATGATGCTGCTGACAGATTCCTGGTGGTACCCTGAGCCTGGCACAGCAGACTGAGACAGAAATGAGCACACATCACCACGCCACCTGTACCTTAATGCACCGTAATGAGGTATATCTGAGTTGCACTAACCAGCACTCCATAAACATTTCCCTCCAAGTTCTCCTCACAGCAGGCTTGAAGGCACAGACTACAAACCTGATATTTCTTGCAAGTCTCATGTTCTACTGAATGCAGATTGCAAATTCCACTGCATTATCTATCTATGTTTGTTTTAATAGAAAAACAGATGCCTCTTCACCCAAATATCTTTGAGCACATTATTTCACACATTGAAATTATCTGGGGACCTCTAAAAGGTACTGATTCCTGAGACCTAGCCCCAGAGTGTTAAATTTAATTGGTCTGGGTTGTGCTTTGAAAATTGGTATTTTCAAAAGCTTCCCAAAAGCCATTAACAAGTAGTAGAGGTTAGAACCCCTGGGCCATAAGATGCTCTATTTTCACCTCTTATCTAAACACACCAGGCACAGCATCACGTACCCACTTAGAGAAACTCAGGCGTAAACATTTACTACCCACTATTCAGAGCAGCCAATGCCTTACCAAAGAGAACTAACAGGCCACAGTTATCACCAATTATTTCTTTCTATGAGTTACCCCCACAAAGAAAATCAATCGCCAGCAAAGATCCAGTTTTTCTCAGCTGTTGAGATCTGTGATCTTGGGTGGGGGAAAAGGTATGATTTTATTTTCAGTAACCTCTAGTCGAAATTTAGCATTTCCTTCAATTATGACTGCAGGCAACAGATCACAGTAATGTCAGCAGTAGAAATCCCAGGTATTTTCCTTTCGTAGTAGAGGTACCTCCTAATATCATTTATTGTCATCACTGCTTTGAAATCGTGATAATTACTAGACCTGTTGCTGGATCTTGCTATTTAATGTACGGGTAAAGTAGCACATTTTTATTACATCACATATTTGTCTTTTTTAATGTTTTGGTGGTTGTAGCTCAATATATTTGATTTACTATGTATTTAATGTGCACATTAAAAATTATACTTCTGAGAAGGGTGCTATAAGCTTCCAATCATTCAACTGGCCATCGAGCCTCTCTGGCTGGCATTAGGGGCCTGCAGAAGGCTTCTCAACAGTGGCAGGCAACTGTGCACTGAACAAATGACTCTTACCTGTGGGTCGGAGAGCCGAGAAAGGTCAGGATACAGGTAGAACTTGATGCCTTCAGAGGCCCCAGGTAACGTGACCCCTCGGATCAGGAGGATCAGAAGCATGACATAGGGGAATGTCGCAGTGACGTATACAACCTGCCCAGGAAAAGAGAGACAAGAATCAAGCAGGGTGACAGTGGTGGGGAGCGTGGCAGGCCCCTATTGTCTAGTTGGGAGCAAAGGGCTTCCCAGTGCAGCCATAAGAAGTGAACCCTTAACAGACTAGTTTCCTGCCTCCTCCCTTGCCACCCTCCCCTTAAGGGCTGGGTCTTTCAATAAGTATCTATTGAGTGCCTACAATGACATTTGACGTCACTAATTTTCAAATATTTTTTACCACAACCTACATAAAGAAATATACATATCACAACCCCGTATACATTGAGCTGAAATAGGAAATTTCACGAATCCATAGTCACTTTTACATTTGTGACACACACAATATTTCTTATCATACTCTATTCCATTTGTATGTCATACTTTATTTTTTTAAGCTGATCGTGACTTTCTAAGTTAACAGCATAATTCACCAATGGGCCAAGATCTACAGTTTTGAAAAACACTGCTCTCAATGAAAAGTTTTCATAACCAAGGAAAAGACAGGACAGGAAAAGATAGAAAAGGAAAGGATGAGCTGTGCAGGGCAGGAAAGACCCAGTGCTTGCCTGAAATCATTTCAGTGTGGTCTGCTTGGAGGTATGTAACTAGAACCAGCGAACCTGAGAGCCCCCTTCAGCCTAGAGATTCAGCGTAAGAATTAAGACAATGGAAGAAAAAAATCTTTTGTGAGTTTCCTCACAAAGAGGTGCTTAGAAGGACAGGGCAATACCTTCACAGACTATTGGGAGCTCCTGTCCTAGGGGCCATGCCCACTACCTGAGGTCCCTGCAGGACACAATGTCCCCTCTAATTCTAATTTTTTTCTCCTTTGTCATGAACTCTCCTCTCAGTGGGGCCTGCTCATTGTATCTGTTTAGATCAGCAACTTTTCAACATATGGGGACCACAGACACATCTTAGACTCTGATGACAGCTATGGACCCTTTTCTCCTTCCCCCAGGAGTGCACAGACACAGATATGTATGCAAGCTTTTGGATTGTTCAGAGACTCTGATTCCCCAGATAAAGAACCTGTGCTCTAAGACTTACTATCCTAATTCCTTCAATGCTAGTGTAGTCTCTCACTCCTTTCCAACCTAGGCTTTCTTTTACCAGTGGTACAGAACCTTCACTCCATTCATTCATCTATTCATTTACTCACTTACCCGCCTACCTACTCACATACCAAAAATACTCCTATGTACCAAGGACTGAGCCAGACTCTAGAATGTACAAATAAGAATGAGTCACAGGATGGAATTTTCTTTTTGGAGAGGCTTCTCCACTGGTAGAAAGATGAACATGCAGGTCGGCAGATAATGCATTATGTAATCAGGGGAGTGCAAAGGATGTTGGCACACAGGGAATAGAGAAGCTCACTAGAGAGGGTGGTCAGGGAGTGCTTCTCCAAGGAGGTGACCCAGGTGTTGGCCTGTAAATGTTAAGAATCAGTTCGGAATATGGGAAATGGGAATAGAAGGAAGAAGAGAACAAATAAAATTCCTATTACATGCTAGGCACTTTACATATAACAAAAGAAATGGTTACACTTATATAGCATTTCTCCTAGAATTTTTTCTATTATTATTCATTTTATTTTCATATAAATTAACACTGTAAGAAAACTGAAATAGAAATGCTAAATATAGTATTGTATACAACATTCTTTGTCTTAAATTCCCTATTATTTTATTGAAGAATGGTAAAATATACATCAGAGGTGTCAAAGGAAAAGAAAGACTACATAACAAACAATCCACTACTACTTCTTTACACTTAAACTACAAACTAAAAAGTAAGAGACTATACAAATAGAAACACTAGTTATTTGGTTGCTAAGTGACAAGATGGCAATTCAAACCCAGTTCTCAAAAATAGGAAATAAGAACCCGCATAGGGTGCTGTTGATGGGTGCTGCCAATACAGGCTGGAAGGCTGAATTATTTCATCCACTGTCCCTAACTTACAACAATAGCATCATCTGCAGCCCATTCACAGCCAATTCAGCATCTTTGTTTCGAAATCAACCATCTGTTCAATTTACATGTCATGTAATCAGTAAAACAATCTCTCACTGTCATATAAAATACAATCTAGAAAAGATGAATGAATGCAAGTCAAATATATACTAATAAGAGACCAACAGTTGATATTAAGAATAATAAATTAGAAGCCAGCAGTCAATAGGGTTGATGGTTCCTGACCAGAGAGCTAATAGTGCTATAAAATCTGTTTCCCTTAGCTTTGTAGGCACAGTCTCTCATAGATCTTCAGCATTTCATGTAAATCCTTAATTGTCTTTCTTCAAAATGAATCCCCCCAGTCAATCAGCTTAAGTCTATGAAAAGTCAGGCTTAAAATCTATTGCCTTTTTTTTATTTTTATGGTGACATTGGTTATTGAAATCCAGTAAATTTCAGGTGTACAATTCAGCAGTATGGCACATATATATATACTGCATTGTGTATTCACCATGCATAGTGAAATTTCTTTAAGAGATGAAATACTGCCATTTGCAACAACATGGATACACCTTGAGATAATCATGCTAAGCGAAATAAGCCGGACAGAAAAAGTTGAAAATCACATGATATCACTTATATGTGGGATGTAAACCTAAAAGCAACAAATGAACAGGACAAACGGAGAGTCATGGACAGGGACAATGGACTATTAGTTACCATAGGGTAGGGGGAGAGGGTAAATGAGGTAAAAGGGGTCAAATATGTGGCGATAAAATCTATGGCTTTTATTGAATAATTTCTACTTTCATCTCTTCTATGGCAGAAAAATAATGATCCAGAATGCCCCGGATCTGATTAATGTTATCTATGGAGTTTAACTATCTTAACCCCAAATGATGGCAAAACTTATGGAAAAGAACTATACCATGTACAACATAAAGACAACTGAAAATCATAGAAATTTGTCTGTCATCTGTGGAACCACTTTGATGTGACTAAACTTTTTGGTCATTCCCCCCCACCCCAGTCTCTTTTGAGTAGACCAAGCCACTAGGGTATGTCATTAAGAGGTTATTGATACCCTAGCCAAATATATCCTCATCAGGACCCTGGAAATATATATAGCAGACTGTTCCTCAGTGACCACAGTGGCATAATTTTAAATGATGGCTGATTATTTTGAAGCAGTTCTATTGTTTAGAGTTTTAAATGGATGCTCTGCTTCTACATTACATTTAGGACTACTCTCCCTCCAGACAGCCACACCTACATTTGTATACTACTTTTATAAAACCATAAGGGAAACAAAATATGCAGATGAATTGCCCAAAGACCACCATGCAGACAAGTTAGGCAGCTAAAATGGAACCACTGGCTAGAAAAATTGTTTTCTAAGTTGGGGTTTGAGAGTCTTGAGTCAAGAAACAAAAGGGTGTTTAGGGGCATCAAGATGTAATATACACAAATGGAAAGGGGTATAAAAGTTGAAAACACAACGATGGAGACAGCCTATATCTGTCACTGGTTTAAGCTCTCCTAAACTAAAAGCCCTTTCTAACTTGTTTCTATCTACCCTCAGCCATACCAGACACTTGGACATCATCTTTGATTCTTCCTGAGAATAGCTGTAGTCTGTCCAAACAATACAAATCTTGTCATTAAGAGACTGCACATAAACTGCATGCACGCTGCCACATCCTTCCTGTGTTCACTGCAGACATCACTAACTGATCATAACACTCTTTGCAGCTAAGCCTGGATGCAGCCTCAGAACCCTCCATACAGGACTCCAAGCAGCCCCCATTATTAGCTGGAAAGAAACCCACTCTTGGCTACCCTTGATCTCATCCATTTTTCATTTATGCACTCACAGTCCTTTGTCCTTGTCTTCAGAATTGTAAGACACAGGTGATGTACTCAAGGAAAAACCTGTTGAATGTGTAATGCAAGATACTCACAAGAAACCAAAGGGGATGCTGGAGAGACAGGCTGAAGGGTCCCTGGGAAGGGATTCAGCGTTCTGGCTGACATCAGGGTCGGAGCTGGGTCCCAAGGATAAGTAGGAACAGGAAAGGCTGAGTCAGGCAGGGAAGATGTGGAATTAGCCAGAGATGTAGAGAAGGGCATAGAAGGGCACTGTTCCTTGAGATGTTTGGGAGTCTCCATGTTGTCCAGGTGCTCAAGCTGGAGTCAGTCTTATCTCTTTCCTCAGCTTCTTCCATATTCAATCAATGTGTCAAGTCCTACCTACTTGACCTCTGAATATATTCTGAAGTCATACTCATTCTTCATCCCCACCATCGGGGCCCTTCACCACCTTTATTCTCTATCATGTGACAGCCCAATGCTGTGCACATTGTGGCCCAGGTTTCAAATACACGTATCTGGGATGTGTCTTCCTGCTTCTCTGAGTCTTCCCCCACCAGCCCCACATCCAAGGTTGTGGGATATAGTGTAAAGGGTTGGACTGGGCATCAGATGACCCTTGGGTTCCAATCCTGGATCTGCTCAGACTTGTGTGGCTTGACCAGTCTTCCCCTTCCCCACCCACTCTGCTCTCCATTGTGCCAGGTTCCTTGAGCTGGGAAGCATACCAGGCTCCTTCAGGCCTCCCTTTGTACATAATGTCCACCCCCAGATTTTGAACCACACACAGTGTTAGCCCTGGGTACATCTGAATCCTCACAAGGCTGAGGATTTCTCAAAGTCAGGGACTCTGCTTTCCAGTTGTCACATCATTGTCTTATCTACTTTACACATCAGGCAGCAGAGGCCCAGAGTAGTCAATTAGCGGTATCTCGGTCTCACTCTTTTTACCTATAACCCATGCCATCTGCCCAAATGTTGTTAAGAGACTGAAGCGTCACATCCTCCTTGACCCTTATCGCACATTCAATCCCCAGCCATTTCAGCATCCTCACGGCACGATAGCTATTTTCCACTAGCTGTTTTATTGCCTTGTAAGTTCAAGATTTCTAATGTGTAAGTTCAACAAGGAAAGAGTGTTTTGTCTTTCACTTTGTCTGCTGCGTCCAGGACAGTAAGTGGCACATAAAATGTGCTCAGTAAGTATTTGTTGGAAGGGTAAACAAGTAGGCAGGCTGAGACCTGGAACCCTGAGGTTAGAATGCAGGTCTTCAGAACACCACTTCATGCTTTGTCCATAAGAAACGCTGGATTCACATAAAACAGGATTCAGAAAATTGAATCAGATTTTAAGAGGAATGTTTAAAAGGAAATCAGAAGAGATATGGTTTTAAATGAAAGGGCAGTTCAGATACTGAGGGCAAGAAACTTCAACTGCAAGGTGTTTCCCAGCAAAGTTCAGTGTCCCTTTCAAAACATCTGAGGTCCTACCCCAGGATTTATCTGGAAGAGCCAAGCAGGGCCCAGGCATTATGCTAAATTACAGTGTTTGGTGATGGGCACAATAAGGTCAATGACAAGGTACCATCAAGCCTGGCTGTTCCTGGTCATTGCCAGCGGTGGCTCAGACCCAGGTGGGTGTGAGGAAGGAGGGTCTAATCTGTCAGACCTCTCAGACTCCTGAAATGAGTCTCCTGCCCAAAGTACACCCCTTTGTTAGGAAAGAGTTTTTTACTATTGTTAAATTTCCTTTTAGTGGGTCAAGACCTTCTGAATATAAAGGTTAGCACGATTGGTGGTAATTATACTGTATCCTGTTTTAATTGACTCTAATTGCTCATTTGCATTCCAATGCTGGAATTGTAGCGTGTTTTCCCCCTACTTCCAGGAGACAGCTATTTATTTCATAGCTGGAGACTGTCTGATCCTTGGGATTTGCAGAAGGTCTGCCCCTCCCTGGGGTTTCCATGATGACGGGGTCAACTGGAAAACTGAGTGTTATTCAAAAAGTATCAGGAAAGCAGGGTGGTGTGGAGGCAAGAACTCAGGACAACAGGGTCAGGAGATCCAGTGTGGTAGACAGCTTGGGCAAGTTACATACCCTCTCTGGGTATTTTACCATTTACAAAGAGGCAGGAGAAAACTAATCCGGACTTTAATCCCTCTTGTCCCATTTTCCCAACTCTTTTATTTATTTTTTTTTTTGAGGGGGATATACGTTAATCATGTTTGTATTATTTACTTCATATTTTCTATGAATCAATATGCTCTCTTACATTAAATAAATATGTGTAATAAGAAAAATGTTAATTAACACAATGAAGAGAAAACCATTATTTTTAAACCATAAATAGAAGGTAAACGCAATAATAAAATGCAACAAAAAGAAAATGTGATTAAATTCTAGCCAAAGGTGCTTTATTCAACAGCAAAAGTAGCAAGTGTCAGAGAGGCATTAAATGATAAGCCAGCACCTTACACTATTTTTCACCTTAAGAAACATGAAAAGGGAATATTGTTTCATTATGTGATTGGATGTTTTTAAATTGGAGTTCACTAAATCATCCTGTGGACCTCCATTAGAAAGAACATTCCCCATATTTGTTGGCAAGACTAGATGGATATCTGAGGTCCTTCCCAGAAACCACGGTGTTTACTAGAGTAGCCCACTGTTACCCACAACTCTTTTCAAAAGTTCAGGACTTCTTAATCCCTTTCACTTTCTTTGCCCATCCCCCATCCCCCATCCAATCACATCTGGAAACTCTCAATTTGTTCTTGTATCTATTAGCTTGTTTCTGTTTTATTTGCTTGTTTGGTTTTAGAGTCCATATATGAGCAAAATCTTATGGTTCTTGCCCTTTTCCATCTGACTTATTTCACTTAGCATAATACCCTGTAGGTCCGTCCATGTTATGGAAAATTTTCATTCTTTTCATGGCTGAGTAATATTCCATTGTGTGTGTGCACCACATCTTGTTTATCCATTTATTTATCAACGGATACCCAGGTTGCTTCCATATATAACTTCCAGTTACAAAATAAGTCATGGGAATATAATGTACAGCATTGGGAATACAGTCAATAATATTGTAATAACTATGTATGGGGGACAGATGGTTACTAGACTTATAGTGGTGATCACTTTGTAAAGTATATAAATGACTAATCGCCATATTATACATCTGAAATTAATACTGTATGTTAACTACAATTTAAAAATAAATTTTAAAAACTTTTCTAAGAGGGCAGATAACATGTTCAGCATTCTTACTATAAAAAAATAGTTGAGTAGGAAGACACAAGGGAATTTTGGAAGTAACGGATGTTTTTTACTTTGATTGTGGTGATGGTTTTAGTGGTGATGGTTTTAGAGGTGTGTGCATATGTTCAAATTCATCAAATTATATACAATAAAAACGTACAAGGGTGTGTGTGTGTGTATCAATTATGTATGCCTCGATAAATCTGGTTTAAAAAACGACTGGACTCCATGGAACTATCCAGGGTCCTGACACTGATTTGGGCTGAGTCTTCTGTGAGTCAGCTATCCAGAGCCTTGGAGGACACTGCTGTTACTTGAATACCTAATGGGTACCAGAAATGTGTCATATAGTAACTCTATCTGATCTTCATACCACTTGAATAGGTTCTAGCCCAATTTTCAGACAAAGAAACAAAATGAGGATTAGGGATTGAAATGGCTTGCTCCAGGTCAAAGAGCTCTAAGTGATAGGAAGTCTGCTTTCTCCACCACACATGCTGCGCTTTCTGTTGCAGACTTGGCCAGACATTGCCTTCCTGTTTTCAACTCCTGTTTTCCCCTCTTACTGTCCTTAACCTCAAGGGTTCAGCTTGCCTGACTTCTGGCAGCAACTCATCATTGCCCACTAATCCCAACCTCAGAAACACTGTTAGCACAGCCATTCCCCACTTCCCTTCTATCCAGGCTTGCCTCTGTGTCTGGAGTACACCTACCCACCCCATAAGGCTGGAAAGCATGGAACTGATAAGCCGATCCTTAAAGAGTCATTGTTTTGAATATCATTTGATTTTCCTGTTTTGGTTTTGAGAGAGAATTACCTGAATTCCCTGGTAAGAACACTACAGAGAAACCAAACAGTCTGGTATATCCTTCACTAAAATGTTATTGACCTCTGGGAACAAGATGTTATAGGAATGTGAATCTGAAGAGGGAAGAACTCCATAAGAACTTCTGTCCTACTCATCATTTCTATCATTTTTAAAAGTGTTATTCAAAAACCATTCTAACAGAAATTATAAATAAAAATTTCTGTCTGTCTTAAGAAACCAAATTCTAAGAGATGAGAGGAGTCATATTTTTACAAGAAAATAGTGAAGCTATTCACTATTCAAAGAGATAATGGTATTTTAGCAATGCAGCAACATTTCCACAGGAGTAAAAGTTATAATTTTTGTGCAATGACAAGTGGTTTGTCATTAGCTATGAAAGTTAGCCCATATGTAGAGCCTAAAAGAATATACCAAAACACTGGCCCACCTTGGGATCCATGTCTCATGGCATCGTCCCTGAGATGGTTTGAGAAGGAAAAGAGAGAAAGCAATAAGGGACAGGATTAGAATTGTGAGGCACCAAACTATGTGGGATGACCAGTTTCTAATCCTCATTCTATCACAGCAACAGAGACCATGAGCCCTCCCCTAGGATCTGATCTCCCCCTTTCTGTAGTAACAAAACCCCTAATCTTCAACTGGACCTATGACCTTCTAGAGTAAAGACAGTATTTCCTAGCCTCCCTTGCAGCTAGGTATGACTATGTGAATATGTTCTGGCCAATCGGATACAAACAAAGGTGCCATATACAACTTCTAGGTCATATCCTGCAAGGGAAGGGCTGTATCCTATCCTTCCCTTCTTGTCCTTCCCACAGGCTGTAATAAAGACCAAGTAGTGAGCTATCTTACACCCAAAAGAAGGCAGAGCAATGGATCATAAGGAGTCTGAGTCCCTAAAAGCAGGCAGCTTATGCATGAACTGTTATAAGAGAGAGAAATAAACAATCTTGTTTCCAGAATTGTTCTTTTAGGTCTCCATTCTAAAGAATTAAACATGTAGCCTAAGTATCTAACTACCAATTGCCTCTGTGATCTTGGGTAGGTCCTGTTCCCACCCTAACTCTGTAGCATTTTTCATTAAATGAAGGCTCTAGCCCAGAAGACCCACACCATCCCTTTGCACTCAGACATGAAGAGAAGATTCTGAGGATGACCAGAGGATCCTGAAGATGGACTCTTGAGAGTGGCAATCCTTCTACACCTGGAGTTAATCAGGAATGGCAACAGATAGTCAAGAAGTCTCTAAAAAGTTCTAGTTAGTAAAATTAAACGAGTATTTAGAACAGATGAGCCAAAGAGATCGTCACTTCTTGGTAAGCCACAGTGTTAATGTTCTCTGTCAGTTTAGAATGAGTTTGACAGGGTGGCTAGACAAATTTGGTGTGGACCCCATCATCAAGTAGAAGGACACATTCACGGGTTAGGTCTCTGTAGCCTCCCTAGCCTCCATCTGCCTCCCATGTGAAATGAGGATAATGCCTATTTCAAAGGCTGATAGAGGACTAGAGATCACCATGCAAAGCACCTGACACACAGCCATTGCTCAATAACTGGAAAAACTGTGATTGCCTTTGTTGCCCATCACTCGGTCAGTAGGCAAGAGAGTGGCTTCGGTGTTGCAGAACAGCGTATCTAGGGGTTCGAGAATGCAGAGAGGCTGGGGTAAGCCCTTTCTTGGCTGTAAGGTGGGAGGCAGGGGAGTGGCTACCAAAACTGCTTATGGGATCCTCTCACTGACAGTGTGAGTCACTGGCAATGTGATGGCAGTGGAAGGGTGGTATGAAGGACTGGTAATTCATTGGCTGAAAAAATCTGAGATAAGAAAAACATCTGGGCAGAATGGAAGTGTACACAGTCATCCTGAGGAGCTGCAGCAGCCGACTCTGGAATGAAGGCTAGAGAACAACAGGAGTAAGTCCAAGTGGCTCTTATGGATGATGATCCTCTGGAGTCCCAACTCCAGCCAACAGTTGTGGCAGCTGAGGGGCCAAGGTGCAAATATACTTAGATGGAATGGAAGAAATTATATGAGCATAAAACCAGTTAAGAACCAATTCCAATTTAAAAAGAAGGGACTCAAAAGCTGAGTTGGAGGAAAGGATGGGCCCTGGCTGTGTCATTACAGGGATGAAGTTCACCCAACAAGTGGGGAGGCCAGACTTTCGGGAAAAGCCAAGGACAGCAGGCATGGCCAATATTCATGAGGCTCTAGGAACCCAGCAAAGGAGCTTGGGGGCTCCCCATTAAGGGGTATGCAGTTGCTGAGGGCTCAGGAAAAGCTTATGGAGGAAAACTTGCTGATATTTCTCAGATGATGATCCTAGAATGCCACTCCCAGCCCTGACAGATAATGAGGGAAGGATTAGATACACAGGGCATCTTCAGCAGCAAGGGCATTGTGGGCAAGAAACCAAACACCTTCAGAGATCAGGGAATGGTGTTACTCTTATTGCTGATGAGTGGGCCATAAAGCTCATCTATACCCATAGCCTGTTTCAACCTTGAGATTCCATAACTTTGGTTTTTGATAATCAAGGACATCCCGGTGGGAAGCAGAGGGCAAAGAGGGAAGGGTGCTCCATTTAGAAGTACTGGAAGATCTGAACATACATGATAAGAATGGAACTAACATTTATTGTTGGGCACACATGCTTTATTCTTATGTTATCCAGTTCTACAAGATAAAATTACTATCGTTTCCATTTCACAGAAGGGGAAATTGAGGCATCCAGAAGGCGCATGGTTGCACAGCTCAAGAAAGGCAGGGTTCAAGCTTAGATCCATCTGACTCCAAAGCCTGTACTCAACTACTACAGAGTTCCACTGAGAATTCAAGTGTCCCCATAATCCAACCAGTTTCATCTCATACCACATCTTCCTGTACTGCCTGGACAAACCCTGTACTTTCCTGCATGAACACCTTTGCTTTGTCATTTCCTTCACCTAGGAATTCTTTTCCTTCTTCTCTAAATACCAGAATATTGCCAACCTTTAAGACCAGTTCAATTACCATGTCTTCCAGGACTCAGCATAAGCCATTCAGGCACAATGAAACATTCCAGTGAACAATATGGCATATAGATACAAAGATCGACCTTGACTTCAGGAAAGCCAAGTTCAAATCCAGCCTCTGGCACCTTCTATGTATGTGACTGACTTTCAGCAAGTTATCATCTTTCTAGGTCTTGATATTTTCTTCTGTACAATGGGGATAATAACAGATTAACTCAATATATTTATGCCTCGGGTTCTTAAATATATAGACTATGGATAACAGTTCCCACCCCTCATGGTAAGTGCAAGAGTTAAATGTGTACACAGCATCAAGCCCAATGACTTGATACATCAGCTCTTAGTAAACAGCTCCCCTTCCTCCTTTTAATTTGCCCTTATTTCATTCTACCTTGTCATACGCCTGCTTCCCCCTCCAGGTTGGGATCTCATGAAGGGGAAGGGCTGTATTCATTTTTACAGGCTCCGAATGCTTCTCACAAAGGCCTACATAGACTTTAAGTAGTTGATGAATAAACACATTCAGACCTCAGTAACCCAGGGAGAACAAATAGATCAAAATAGGACATAATCCCATTTGTCTGCAATGAGCCTTCAGTGTAAACTGCTCCTGTTCTCACTTGAGTCTCTCCATCTAAGAGTAAAGAACTTTCTGTTTAACCCAACTCATTTTTTGAGCCCACCATGGGCCAGAGCCTGCACTGGTTTCAGAGAGCATGCGGACAACTGAGCCAGCCCTAGACACAGACAGTGATGGACCACGCAGTGGACAGAGGCAGTGGGACATGAAGAGTGATAAGGTATGATCACAGAGGTCCTCCAGCAGCTAGGCTTTGAAGGGGGACAGGCTGTCCATACTGCTTCAAAGAGTCTTGATCTAGAATATACTTTGCAAATAAATTCCTAAGAGCAAGAAAGGTGAAGACATGGAGCATACAGGGTACTTCGGCCTGGGAACATCACCTCCAGGAAAAGAAACAAGCTCTGCATGGTGGCAGAGAAGCTGGATTCGAGGTGACAAAATACTTAAATAGCAACCACGGTCATTAAGATGGTTGAGCCCAATTCAAATCCTTGACCGTAGGACATAATAAAAATCACTGGATTGGGGGGGGGTCTACTGTTTAAGCCTATTTCATGGTGAATTAAGATTAGCTGAGGAGTAAATGCTATGGATTTTTACATAGATCTACTATAAAGACAACAAAAATGAAAACAAATCTTCAAACAAGCCTAAGCAACATAAATATTCAATGTAGTGCTCAGCCAAGCATACACTGGGATTAGGAACTATTATTTACTGCCTGGAAAATACACCTGATACCTTGGCTAATAATGATTTAAATCCCATCCATCTCTCTTGGACTAGAAGGTTGGTGTTGCTATGGTGACCAAGGGCACCATTAAACTACACCGCTAAATCCAGGGCAGGGATTTACCCGTGAGGGGAAGCTGTCGAGTGAGAAATACCTCCCCCACGTTATCTCACTCTAGTCTTCAACACACTTCTGATGGAGGTGTGGAGAAGAGAGAGCTGATGCCCAGGGACTATGTCTGCAGCCAGAAAGAGTAAGGATCCTGCAAGCATCACCTGGTATCTAAGACAGACTGCCTCTCGCCCATTCAAGTCAATGACTTAGAGCTCTCATAAGCCCTTCCTCAGGTGTTCTGAGCGACATGGATCCTTCCCAGGCCACCCATGCAATACATTCCTTCTAAGACAGCTTCATTTCTTGAAAGAAAAATCTATGCTTGCCTCCTATTCTTGCTTCAGTTGATGGTGACCTATCTCCTTCTCCACTTGGCAGCCATCCTGTTAAACCCAACAGCTTCTTAGCACTTGTCTTTCTCCAGTTTCCAGCTTTAAAGCTTTCCTTCATTAGACGCTTCTGGTTTTCTGCCTCCTTTCCCCATGATCATATTAGTCCCTTTCGCAGGTTCATTTTTTTTTTCGCTCTTTCCATCTATTAATCAACAAACCAATCAGCCAACTTTGATTAGCATCTGTTCTGTGCCAGACACTGTGTTAGGCACAGAGGACACAAAGACAGATCAGGTGCACGCCTTGCCCTCTGGCTCTGGGAGCGGTGGCCTACTCTCCGCAGATTTCTAATCTGCTTCTCAGAAGTCTGGCTTCACCCAACATCCATTTTCTCTCTCCCCACTCTCCTAGCTTCCCTTACGTATTTCTGTGGTTTTAGGAGCTGCTGATGTGCTGATGATCTTCATTGTCTTCCATAAGCCCAGTGCTATCTTTTAAGTTTAAGACCCATATTTTCAACTCCTTTATGTGTATGTCCACCTGGATTTTCTATCAAGACCTATAATTCAACATGCTCAAAACCATTACTTTTCCCCCCAAATCTACAGTCTTTCCAGATGATGGTGTCACCCAAACTACAACTCTGCTGTGCCATCTTTGATCTCAGATTCTCCTTCTCACCCCCTCTTTATGAATAAATCCCTTGAACAGGGGAAATGCACAATTGGGCTCCACCGCCCAGTAGCCCCTTGGCTGCAGCAAAGCTGCTCTCACCAGGCATGGCCAGTTTCAGTGAGCTGTCCTTTTCCTCTCCTCCAGGCCTCGCTGTCGTGGCTTTTCTCTACTTCTCAGAGAACCCAGTTTCCTTTTCAGGTTTCTCCTCTTCTTGGCTCCCCAAGTTCCATCTTTACCCCTCTGCCCTTCTCTTGAATTCTTTTCCTGGGTCCCACCTGTTCCCAGAGCTTTAATCCCATCAGCTCTATGATATATGCTTTTAGAACTGTTCACCTTATTACCTCTGAAATCAGGATGTCCCCCGCCCCCACTCAGTGGTAGTTACAATGTAGTTACTGTTCCTTGCGTGTAAGGGACCTGGGCCATAGCGGTTCCTATTGTCATCACTTCAGCTGAGTTATGAGCTTTGTTGATTAAAATATTTTAAGTTAATTTAAATCAATTGCTATTGGATGTTCAGATTGTTGTTTTAAAAGATTACACTACGTTACTGCACAAAGGCACTGAAACAGACAGAGGGGGCAAAAATTGACAACGTAAAGCAAACACACATCATTGGAGAAGTAATCCCGATTCCATATTTTCTTGCAAAGAAACAGCAAAGTACTTCATGGATTTGAGAAAGAAAGATACCAAGATGTAGACGAAGCTGCTTTGCACTGTTACTGCAGTGTATGTGAATTGATTGCTATTATAAATGAGCAGAAGAATTTGCGAGTGCCTGTGAAAGAGATAAACTTACAAGTGAAGAGTCTGGTGTGGTTCTTTCATGTGTCACACAGGAATAATGTTGAGGCAATGCAGAGCAGATTAACCAGAAGTATTTTTGCTTCTAGTAAATGTTCTTATTTGGAAGCATTATGTACTTTCCTAGGTGTAACTTAGATCAGATGAAATATGGCATTTCAGAAGTTTCTCATCTTTTGGGGGACAAAGACCCCTTTGAAAATCAGACACACAAGAACCCTCATCATAGAAAAGAGTACATGTCCACATGATTCTGCAATTTTTATACAATTCTTAGGGGCCTAGGGGCCCCTTGAAACATCTGTGAGCCTCAGGTAAAGAAATCCTAACATACATGCTCAAGACTCCACTCCAGATCCATCTCTCCTGAGCTCTAGACATCCCCATCTGTCAACCAAACATCTCCATCTGCAGTCTCACAGGCATCACTAACGTAATGTATCCCCAAGAGAGATGTATCTCTCCATTACCTCCAGGCAAATCTCTTCCTTCTACCTCGTCCTGTCTCACCCAGCAGCACCACCAATCACTTGTGCCAAGAACCTTGGTTTCATCTTCAACTTCTCTCCTTCACCTTCTACATTTAGTCATGAGGCTGATTCATATTTGTTTATTTCTCAAACCCATCCTCTTCTCCCATATGTATTGCCACCATCTCCTACTCAACTGCCGCCACATGGAATCCGGCCTTGGCCCCTGGCTACTCGTTCCCCACTCCACAATCGCAGTGCCCTTTCTGTAAAGAAAGCCTGGTTATATCACCCTGCTGCTTTAAGGCATTTGGTGACTCTCCATTGCTCTCAACTTATTACTGGACTTGCCTATAAGCCCTTCATAAGTTGGCTCCTGACCACCAATCCGAGCTGTCTCTCTTGAT
This sequence comes from Rousettus aegyptiacus, assembly GCF_014176215.1. NCBI lineage: Eukaryota > Metazoa > Chordata > Mammalia > Chiroptera > Pteropodidae > Rousettus > Rousettus aegyptiacus. The sequence continues at coordinate 120,761,497 of NW_023416307.1, read as the reverse complement.
TTCTTCTCAAGGATGGCCTGCTCTCACCACACTGAACTTCTGTCTATGCCTTTCCTGAGCTGCGTGATCTCTCTCAACCTCTCTTTCTGAACCACTCCACGTGTTGCACAGGAACTTCATCTTAGATATTTGCCTCTGTGTCTCCAGGACTCATCAGGGTACCTGGAACCCATGAGGTGTTTAATATGAATGATGAATTAATATTAAGGCACATGGTGCAGCATTAATAACTAAGGGCTAGAAAGCTGGTAATCCTGTAATGCATGGGATGATCCCCGCAAAAGAGAAACTGCCCTGTTTCTCATGATTTCCAAATGTCCCACCAGACATCAGTGCATGTCTGTGTGTATGTGTCAAGGACCTGATTATAATTATGAAGCCCAGAATATAACTCTGTTTTACATATAACCTCAAAATATATTTTACCTCATCTTAATGGAAACTGAATTTTCCAGAAATGCAATTACCATGTAAGTTGAGAGGAGGCTGTACTCTCTTATTCAGTAGTTTACCAAACATGGTTTATTGTTTCAGAAAATTATGTCACTAACAGCAATGCCACCAGTGTGGAATCTGGGTGGCCAATGCAAAACCCTTCTATCGGTCCACATTGGCAGCCACTGCATTCATGGTGATTCTATAACAATATGTGTGGTTAGCTCTACTTCAAGATGTAAACCATAGACAAAAAGTACTGACAGTGTTGAACGGAACCTTGGCTCTCACGTCTTACCTCTAAATGATTCATTCCAGGTTGGAGCCAGCACCTGACTACCCCATGACATTTACAAATTGAAACGAATGTTGTTTTATTGTAAGTTGCTTCCTTTTGCTTTCCTTTAAAATATTGCTGGAGTACTATATTAATTTTCTCAAGCATATCTATGTAGGTAGATTATTTATGAATCATTTCAGGGTGGTAACTGCAATGCTCAAATCCTCATCATAAACGAAGGGTGTTTGGTCTGTGAGTTACTTGAGCAGCCCTGGGGCTCATGGAGGTCCTGGTGCCAGGGTTGGCATGGAGTGAGCACCTGTGTTCTGGTGTTGATACTTTTATGGTCAGCATATTGGGTCCACCCTAATTGTGACACAATACACTTGTGATTCAGGATAAAGACTGTGTCTGGCTTCTGCAATGAATGATCGTCTGCTCCATGTTCTCACTGGGGGTTCTACTTCACTACACACAAGTAGTTGTCACACAGGAAGGAAGACGGCTGTGCTTTAGTAAAGAGCAGTGTGAGGCCTATCAATGCTCCCTTCACTTCCCCAGAATACATCCCTGATCAAGAACCCTCGCTGTCCATGGGACCTCACCCTGGCACTTGGCTCCCTCTACCCTGAAATCTGGCCTAGCCTATTGCTTCTCAACCTCCACAGCCACCCTTACCTCTCTTTCCTTACCCCTCCCCCACTGGAAGGCCCAGCTCAGCCCCTCGGCTTGGCTGAACTTCAAAGCGAAGTTCACATCCCACCTCTTCCAGCAGGCCTTTCCAGAGCACTCTGGGCCACAGTAACTTCCTTATCCAAACTCCATAACAGCACTGACTATGCCATTATTTGACAGTTAATCTGTACTACAAAATCGCGTTAATTATCTTCAGGTGGGTGAATCTAATCTTACTGCCCCAATAGACTGAGAACTTTTTCAGGTGGAAGAATGGGTTTATAAAAATGACAAGCATACAGGTCTTTAAATGGATCACCTCACCTAAGTCTATGAGTGACCAGTGAGATGGGTGCTCGTATTGTCCCTGATAAAGGTTGAGGGAATAGCTTCGTCCATGCCCAAGGTCATGCTGGAGGCAGGGCTGAGATTCAAACCCATGTCCATATCAAACCCAGCTTGCTCTCTTCTGCCCATCCACTTCCCTGTTGCCTACCAATGGTGCCAGGCACACAGTAAGCAGACTGGTGGGTGAGTGAAAGTTCACCCAGGTGAGGAAGGGAGCCAACATTTATTGAGGGCTCTGCATGCAATGGTGGGAAAAACATTGGTTTGGGCTCCATCTTGACAGACCCAGATTCAAATCCTGACGACTCCACTAGCTGTGTGACCCTATACACATCATTTACCTCTTTGGGCTTCAGTATCTTCATTTATAAAGTGGGTTTGCTAACACTCACCTGATAGTCTGTTGTGAAGATTAAATTAAATAATGAATATAGAGTACTGAGCTCTACATTAGGCACACAATAGGTGCTCTATAAATGATGTTTCCTTAGCTCACAGGGGAAGACCTAAGCTTTGAACCTGGGTCAGTCTGACTCCATAGCTTCAGTGACCTTCTCCTATCACCCTGCACCCTCTGGACCTGCAATTACCCTCCATTTGCTGCTTGTCCTCAGAGAAGGGTCTCATACCTACTGTTTCATGTGGGATCACAGACAATTTCTATTGACCCTGCCTAATTTTTCACTCTTTTCTCCTAAAACAGGTTTTCCTTCTTCTGTTTATTTAGCCATTGGGGGAGAGGGGAAGAGTGTGGTGGTGGTGGTGGGGAGGACTTGGTTGTATGACTGCCAGGAACTACTTTGGAACTTTCACCCCAATCGATCAAATAGGTCCTAGTATGTGATAGGCATCACACACTTGTTCACTGACTGAATTAACCAATAGGGAATCCATTCTCGGCATCTACCATGTGACTCACCCTAAGGACAAAGAAATGTGTAATAGTCCCTGATGTGCAATGATGCTCACTCAGCATATATAAGGAGGAAGAAAGAAGGAAGAAAAAAGGAAGAGAGGAGGGAGAAGAAAAGGATGCAGCTAGCTTTTGGCCATTGTTCATGTCTCCTTTCCCCTGGAATCCTCTTTTCCCTCTGCCTTTGGGTAATTAATAACCACGGAGACCTCATGGCCAGCTTGGACGTCAAGCTGGGGCCAAGTTTATCCCAGGCACAGGGATGTTTTGTAACTGCCTGTTTACTTATCTATCTACACTCTAGCCTCTAAACTTGTTTAGAGTGGATATCTACAGTCCTAGACATGGTACACAGGACACGCTTAATAAATATTAGCCTCTCGGGGTAAGAAATCTTGCCAGGCCCACAAGCATGGCAGTCATGAGACAATGAGAGGCAAACGCAGGGCAATTTGATGCTGCTGCCTGAGGAGCCATGGGGAGTTAAGAGAAGGCTGAGAAGTATGAGAGTGGGAGGGGACAGTGAAGGCTTCCTGGAAGAGAGAGACAGCAGGGTGGGGGTAGGGGAAGGAACAGGGGACGAGGAAGCGAGAACTGGAAGAATGCCAACTGTTGCCAGTCACCCGCCGGTGAACACAGTAGAGGACCGGTGAGAAGGGGAGAGGCAGAGAGGCAGGTCTGAGGGAACCATTCTTTGGGGTGAGTGAGCGAGACTTAAGTCTCCTCCAGCCAATTCTAACATTTTCCAAATACCAATATAGGATTTGAGCTGGGCCTTCAACCATGAGCAAAATTTCTGGGGGAAAGGCATCCAGGCAGAAGGAGGGAGGTAGAGGTGGGGTGGGGGGCCCATTCGCACTGGGGGAGGGAGGTAGTAGATAAAGATTTTTCTGGGCAGATTCTGGCAGGTTTCACACCTTTTAACCTTCCTAACAAAATGATGTCCCATAGAGAAAAAAAAAATATGAATAAAATGTTTTCTTTAGCCTTTTCAATGACATTGAACAACCAAATATCTTAGGCATCCAACAGTCGTAGAACAGTTTATGATGTCATGGGATATTTACTTAATGGGATCTAAAAATCATCTTTTGGTAAAATGGGTGGAAAAACTATATGATGAGTTGTTAAGTGAAAAAGGCAAAATACTGAATTCTACCACATTGTGGCCAAACAAGGCACAAACTATGGTTTCCTGTGTACAGGGTCAGAGGGCAACACGTAGACAGTTTAGGAAGGCTCTTCTTTTGCTTTGAAATAGCTGTTGTTATAACATTGTCTGGGCAATTTTCAGAAACTGGTGTAGGTGCTATGGGTGATAGAGAGTTACTGGAGAGTTCTGAGGGGGAGAGTCACACAATGACGGCCGCAGTTAAGGAAGCTGAGTGTGGCAGTGGTAGACAAGCAGCCTGGGCAGGGAGCATGGCAGGATGAACGGCTGTGCCATCATCTGAGTGTGAGGCGGGGCACACGTGGATGAAGGTGCTGGAAAGGCTCTGTAATGCTACAATCCTCATTCACTTGAACACAAATCTAGGTGTTGTTATGAGGGTGTTCTATAGACGTGATTAAAGTCCCTAATCAGTTGACTTTCAGCAAGGGAGATTATCCTGGATGATCTGGGTGGGCCTGATTCAATCGGTTGAAATGCCTTGCGAGCAGAACCGAGGTTTCCCTAATGGAGAACTTCTGCGTCTGGGCAGCTCTGTCAGCTCTTGCTGGAGAGTTCCAGCCTGCCCTACAGATTTCAAACTTGTCCTGCTTGCCCCCACAATCATCACTTCCACACACTGAATCTCCTTCTTAATGTATATCTCCTGCTGGTTGTGCTGCTGCAGGTGAATGCTGACTGACACAGGTGGCAACAGGGGTGGGGTGGAAGTGGGGATCCAGCATGTACTCTAGAGGAAGACAGCGCCCCTTCCCCTCCCGCCCCCAGTCAATTCTGACTGCCCTGGAATGACTTAACCAACAGCCTCCATGCTGACAGCAAGCAGGTGCCTCTGTACCATGGCAGCCCCCTCCTTGGCCATCTGGGCCGCATTCTGCCCTTTCTGCCCAGCTCATGTCATCTCTCCCTGCTCTCCCAAATACCTATTTGGGCCTTTGCTCCTCACTGCTCCTACCACATCTGTCAGACCTGGCCCACACATCACATCGCCCCTGCCCAGGGCATCCTGGACATGCTGACTCCTTGCCCTTCTCTCCCTCCAGCATGCTCTGGCTGCCAGTCCCCTCAACCCCCATCTCAATCATACTCTCACTAGTGACACCAGCACAGTCCCCACTTGTCACTGCACTTCTCATGATAACCTTGACAGAAGGGGCAACTGAGGCCCAGAGAGAGGAAGTGACGTAAACAACCTGAGAGGTCATGATGTCCTGCCCTAAATCACACAGCTAGCAACGCTGGCTCATGCCGTTCTTCCTCACTGCTTTCTCCGTCATCTTCTTCGCACAATCCTTAAGGGCAGGATCCACAGCTAACAAGGCTTTTAACCTTTCCCGCTAGTGCCTAGCGCAGTGCTAATATTCAGTAGATGCAAATTAAATACCTCGCTCATCTCTGGCTTAGTTTTCCAACAGCACTGCACTAGGTCTCATGTTAACACAAAGCCACTTGGACTCTTCGGTGCCTGCCACAGGGGAGGGTAGGTTCCCGTGTCCCAGGGAGACCGAGGCACGTGGGAGGGGGGGACTCCACACAGTGCCAGGTGCCTGAGGTGTTCAGTAAGAGTTAACAGCGCCTCCCTTCACTAGGGCCCCGCTCAGTGCCACTCCAGGCTTTCTCAGGAGGTGGCCAGCTCTGCAGAACCCGCCCTACCCAGCAACCACTTAGACTTTGGGGGGCCTTTGTGCTTTAATAAAGACGGTATTACTGAGTCGCAAAGCTTCCCTCCTTTCCAACCTTCGTCGCTGCCAAGGTTCCCGCTAAAGGTGAAGCACTGCCATTCAAGGCCAAAGAAAGAGCTGAATCAAGATGCTAAACTCTTTTGACTTAATGTGACAATCTACAGCTCTCCCTGAACCACAGTTGTGTGAGAAGTGCACCCAACTCAGCACAAAGGCCCCTGAGCGGCTGCAGTTTGGGGTGTCTTCGGGTTCTGGGGATCTCTCCCCAGCAGCCTGAGCTCTCTGCATGCGTCTCATGAACGCTCTAGTTTCCTCTCTGAATGCAGACATCAGCCGGCTGGGAGAGCCCCGCCACCAACGCCGCTGCCTGCCTGCTTCAGGCTGTAACAAAGGCCACTTGAGGGCCGAGAGACAGCACTGCCCAGTTCCTTTCCTGGGCCTGTTCTCTTCCCTTTCACACATCTTTCCCTTTTATTCCCCCTGCCCCCTTTACTCCTGCTTTATGCCTCATTGAATCCATTAGCCACTTTATAGGGTGCTCCTGAAGAATAAATTTTCTGTGTGGGGCTCCTGATGGTTTCCTGCTGGCAGCTCCAACACGCCTTGGTGGCAGTGGGAGAAGTGAGGAAAAGGCACACTCGTGAGGGTGGAGCCTCCAATGGCCCCTCCAGGCTGCATCTCCATCTGGCAGCTCTAGGGCAGGCTGGCTGGGACAGGCTCCCTCACCTGCCAGGGGGCCCCACCCCCACCCTGCCCCTCCCTGACCCCCATGATCTTACAGAAAGCAGCTTAAGCCCTGTAAACCTTTGTCTCCTCGTCAATGAAATGGGGATAATATCCGTACCCTTCTCATAGGGTTCTTATGAAGACCCAAGGGCTTTAGAAAAGGGCCTGGGTCAAACTAAGCGCCACTCAAGCATCTGCTTTACTATTATCGTCATGCAGATGACATGGCTATTTAAGAGCCTTTGTGCCACCTCCAATTCCTCTACTTCTGATAAAGGAAGGAAGGGAGAGAAAAAAATGAATTCAAGGCCATTTGCAGCTGTTTGTGTATGAGTGCATCTGTGAGTGTGAGTGTGAGTGTGAGTGAGTGTGTGTGTGTGTGTGTGTTTTCTTTTTTTCCTGCCTTGGTGCCCTAGTGCTCTGAAAGGAATAAAAACAGAGCTCTGACACGGTGAAAAGGCAGGGTTCTTCTTAAAACACAGCTAATCCTGCAGCTTCCTTTAAAGTGGCAACAGGAGGAGGCGGGGAAGGGACCAGAATTGTTTTCATAGCACCTTCCCCTTCCAATCACTGCTCCTGGAGACCAGGAAACTAGGAGGAAAAAATTCATAAATCAGCCACCGAGAGGACAGAAGAAGGAACCAAGCAGGGAGAGAGCAAAGCAGAGGAGCCCGCTGGGGAGGGACTGCGGGCAGTGTGAGGGGACATCTTGACTATCAGGTAGGCAGAGGTGGCTGCCTGCAGAAGGCAGAGTATTCAGGCCACAGGCTGACAGAGCCGCCCACTTCAAAAGTCAAAGGACGGCGAGGCCTCCCGGGCAGCAGCAGGCCCTGCAGAACAAGGATGCCACACCGAAAGTTATCTTTCATCTGACTACGTCTCTCTGTTCCGCTTCCACCTCCGCTCTGCTCACCCGCTAATAGAGCTCCTACGGCCTCCCTGTCTCCCACCCATCCATTCACAACGAGCAACCAGAGCCAACTTTTAAGGATGAAAATCAGATCGTGCTACTCCTGCTTTTCACTGGTTCTCCACTGCATTTAGAATAAAGTCCCTGACCTTTCACTGTAGCCTGCATGGTCTGGCCCCTGCTGATTTCTCCTGCCTCATCACATGCCACCGGCAAGTCCATCCGAGCCCCAGTGTGCTTTCCCTCTAAGATTCACTAGGTCCTTCCCGCTTGAGAATTTCATATGTGCTGCTCACTCAGGCAATCCCTTCCCATTGCAGATGAAGACCCCTCCTCAGGAAACCCTACTCTGATCCCTCTAAGGAATTCCCCTACCTTCATTCTTCTTTCTCGCAGCTTTCCTTCTCCCGTCCACAGCATTTCTATGCCTTGTGCATTTCCCCACTTAGGCCGTAGCTCCATGATCTGGTTTACTCATCACTGAAAAGAGCCCCCTGGCCCAGTGTCTGACACACAGTAGGTACACAATTAACACTGGATGAAATAATTAATGAATGAATGAGCAACATCCATAGCAAGAGAGCTTTTGGATATAGGCAATAGCATATTTGGGGGCTGAAAAGGCTTAGGTGAGATTTTAAGAATCCTTCAGAAAAGCTCTCCCTGGCAAACCATCACTGCAGCTTTTCAGTGTTTGAGATGGTGCATGCTTTTCTGTGAAGGATCAAACATGGGATATTTTAGGATCTGTAGGTCACACGGTCTTTGTTCCAACTGCTCAACTCTGCTGCTGTAGTAGCACAAAAAGCAGCCACAGACTGTGCATAAAGGAATGGCTGTGGCTGTATTCTAATAAAACTTTATTTACAAAAACAGGCTGTGGGCCAGATTTGGCCCTCAGATCACAGTTGGCCAATTCCTGGATTAGACTAAGGCCTAGCAAAGCCGCATGAAGACACGGTAATAACCAGTTTTTTCAGTCTTCAACAAATATGCATGGCAGGTACTAGGAATTTCACAAAATCATAACATTGCTTCATATACTGTCATATGATAAAGATAGGGACACCTTGAATTCATTTGAAATTGCTGTTTCATAGATACAAAGCATTCCGTTTGTATCATTCAGCATGTCACAAATATGTTTGTATTAATGGGAAATTCTAAGGGTAATTTTCACTCTGGAGGTACTGAGGAGCTACTGAGGGCTCAATATTTGTTGAGTGTGTGGTTGTGTGAGTGGGTGGATGGACAACAAAAATGGAGCAGACAGGATGTTTACCAGGGTGATTACAAAAGTAGATATGGTCAATAATTGGATGAGATATAAAGGGATAAGTTGTCAAAAATGACTTGGTTTCAGGCTCAGGAGATCAGGGGGAGGAGCTGGTGGCAGGAAAGGGCAAAATGAATTTGGTTTATAAATACGAAAACAAGGACAGAGCAAAGACAGTCTTTTCAATAAATGGGCATCCACAATCAAGAAAATTAATCTAGACACAGACCACACACCCTTCACAAAAGTAACTCAAAATGAATCATAGATTTAAACGTAAAACACAAAACTATAAAATTCCTAGAAGATAACGTGGGAGAAAGCCTAGGTGACTTTATGGCAATGACTTTTTAGATGTAACACCAAAAGCACAATCTAAGAAAGATACAGTTAATAGAATGCACTTCATTAAAATTAACAACTTCTTCTCTGTGAAAGACAATATCAAGAGAGTGAGAAGACAAGCCATAGACTGGGAGAAAATATTTGCAAAAGACCCATCTGATAAAGGACTATTATCCAAAATACACAAAGAACTTTTAAAACTCAACAATAAAAAGTTAAACAATCTGACTACAAAATGGGCCAAAGACCTTAACAGATAGATACCTCACCGAAGATAAAGAGATGGTAAATAAGTACATGAAAAGATGCTCCACGTTATATGTCATCAAGGAAACAAAAATTAAAACAACAATGAGATACCATAAAGCACCTATTAAAAAGACCAAAATCCGAAACACTGACAACATCAACTGCTGGTGAGGATGTGGTTCATCAAGAACTCCCAATCATTGCTGATGAGAATGCAAAATGGTACAGCCACTTTGGAGGACTGTTGGTGGTTTCTTACAAAAGAAAAAAACAAAAAACAAAAAACATACTCTTACCATACAATCCAGCAATCATGCTCCTTGGCATTTTTTTTTTTTCAAAAGAATTGAAAACATATCCACACAAAAGCCTGTGCACAAATGTTTATAGTTGCTTTATTCACAATTGCTAAAACTTGGAAGTACCCGAGATATCCCATCAATAAGGTGAATGGATAAACTGTGGTACAAACATACAATGAAATAGTACTCAATGATAAAAAGAAATGAGCTATAAAACAATGAAAAGACATGGAAGAACCTTAACTGTGTATTACTAATTAAGATAAGCTAATCTGAAAAGGCTACATACTGTATGATCCCAACTATATGACATTATGGAAAAGGCAAAACTATATAAACAGTAAAAATATGAGTGTGGTTGTCAAGGGTTGAGGAAGAGGGCAGGACGATTAGGCAGAGCACGGATGATTTTTAGGGCAGTGAAACCATTCTGTATGGTACTATAATGGTGGATACATGTCATTACACATTTGTCCAAACCTACAGGATGTACAACACCGAGAGTGAACCATAAATAAACTATGGACTCTGGGTGACTATGATGTGTCAGCGCAGGTCCACCAGTTATAACGAATGCACCACTCTGGTGTGGGAAGTTGACAGTAGGGGAGGCTAAGCCTGTGTGAGGGCAGGAGGTACAGGGGAAGTGTGTGTTTTCTGCTCAAATTTGCTGTAAATCTAAAAATGGTCTAAAAAATAAGGTCTTTAAAAACAAACAAACAAAAAATAAGGACACAGGGAAATCACAAAGATGTCTTTGTGTTCTGGTCACCTGATTTCAATTATTTGTTTTCCTATTATCCAGGGTGAGACTTGTCAAAAGATGACAAGTTATAAACAGTCTGAATGCTTCCTCCTGAAGAAAGCAAGTATTTCAGAATTCTCCATTTTATCAGGACTTAATATATAATTGAGAAAAGATTTTATTTATTTTTTGAATCTGGGAGTCTGGAATTTCCAGTAGGGTCTAAGGAGAGGAAGAATAACTGTGTTGAACTATAACTGAAGCCACTGCACTAGGGCAGGGAAATAAATGGCTTTCTGAGCATTTATTTTAATGCTAAGAACTACAATCAATGTGTTCACATTGAACCCGCACATGAATTTCCAGCTAGAGGTATTCAAACAGATGAAGGCCAGGCTTAGGGAAAGCAGAGAGGCCCAGATTTGAATCTCAGCTCTGCCCCTTCTAAGCAGGCTGGCTTTTGGCCTTGGACCAACTTTATAACCTCTCTGGGTCTCCACTTCCTTATTTGTAAAAGAGGATTTGGGCTTAAAAACCAAGAAGACTCCCAGCTCTGCCATGCTACATTCTAATATTCCAGAGTCAGTTCTTGGCCATTAGAATGCCCATGTTCCTAGGATCTGATTCTCTAACTGTTCTAGTGGTTCATGCTGGTACCCATACACTGAATTGCAATTGTTTATCTATCTGTGCCTGCCCTACTAAGCGGCATGCTGAGTGGGGACCAGACTACCAACTTCCTTTCCAGTGTATCCCAGCACCTTGCAGGGAGTCCCAGGCACAGGTGGAATTCATTCATTTCATATAAGTTTATTAAGCAACAGCAATGGGGCACCCTGCTACTTACCAAAGCTGGCACCTAGTCAGTATCTCTCCAGCTCAGAGCAGCTTCAGAGAGTAGCAGTTGCTAACGCTGACCCTGGGGATCCTGACTGCCAGTTTCCATGATATCAGAAGCTTGTAAAGCCCTGGAGGAGGGCACAGGAGAGGATGGAGCTGAAGGATCCCTGCAGTGGTTGTTCCTGGGGGGACGCTAATGCCAGTGCATCGCCCCTGGGGCCACTGGAGAGCATTGCCAGGCCTGCACCTGTGGCCATGTCACAGCCTCATTAGTGATCTACTTATCTGTGACCCAATCCCAAATTCCCACTTAGACAATCACTTGCCAAAAGGCTGAGCCTGCAACATTTGCCCCCAAGAGCAGGGATCATGCTCATTGAATTGGGTTAAAGTTGGGGTTATAATTTTTACTTTGAAGATAGGAAGGGGTTGGGAACTTTTTCTCAAATTAATAAAAGCTCAGAAATTTCTGCTGAGGTCTGAGTATGGGAAGTGGGCTGGAACTCAGTCATGACCTGGACAATAGTGGGAAGATAGGGTTCTCCTTCCTTGAATAGCTTCATGAAAGTAGCTCTGGCAAGGGTCCAGCAGGCAAGAGCCAGGGTGACCTCTGCCCACTTGGGAACACTCAGATGACCCCGTCTTTACTTTTCGCTGTTTTTGTACAGAACCCAAAAACCCTTTGGATGCCAGGCCCATGTCCAAGGTGAGGTGAGAAATAATCAGTGACAAAAGCATCAGACCCTCTCCTGATGAGACCACATGCCAATCCCAGGACCCCTGGTCTCCCAAAACTGTCAGATTTTTCCAATAGAACATCATCAGTTATAAATAGCTATGGTACTGGGCCACCAGGCCCTAGTTCCTGACCTGACACTTGACATTTACTTGCTTTGTAACCTCAGACAAGTCCCTTCCCCTCTCTGAGCCTCGGTTTCCTCATTCATATGGATAGAGGGTGGTCTAAATGATCTCTATGAAATCTCTCAGTGCCAGCAAACCACATCTCACTCTGGATGCTAACCCTGATTTGGGGCATGGAACATGGAAAGAGCCCTTGAACCAGCCTTCAGGAAAATGCTGACTTGGCTCATCTGATTTCAGCGTTTCCCTTAAAAGCGCATTTAGATCCAGCTGCGACCAACAACCATTGAGCACCTACTATATGCTAAGCTATCTCATTAACTGCCTCTTCAGAACCAGCCCATAAGAAAACTGTCATTGTCTTCATGTCATAGATGACAGTCACAAGAGTATATTCATCCAGAGCATGGGCTATGTGGTCACCAAGATCTGGGGTTAATCCTGGCCCTCTATTTCCTACCTGTGGGTCCTTGAGCAAGTTGCATGATCCCTCTAAGCCTCAGTTTCTCATCTGTTAAATGGAGATAATGCTAGACCCCTCTCATGGGGCTGTTTCAAGTTCTGACTAGAATGGGTATGTGAAGTACTCAGTCACTATTACCCATTACTTCTTATAAAGTACTATTACTACCACTATCATTACCATTTCTACTAGAGATGAGAAAAAGTAGGCTCAGAGAGGGTGCACGCAAGGACATCACTCAAAACACCACAATGTTCTATTTTAATCAAGTCCACGGACAGGCAAGGTGGGTCAGTATTGAAATACAAAGTTACCATGTAACTATGGCCAAGCTACTCAACCTTTCACTCTCAGGGTCTTCACCTATGAAACAGCAGCAATATCTCTCCATTTTGTGAGATTCTATGTGCTAATGTAAATGAAAAGCCACTGGCAGAGTGTGGAGAAAGCAGAAGGCTGTGGAAGAATGGTCCCTCCCTTCCCATATGCCTTTTCTGAAATCTCCAAGAACGTAGCCTGCTGGTCCTTCCTTGAAACCCTTTTCCTGCATTAGAATTCTCTGAAAAAAAAATTCTCTAACATACAGGTTCAGTGGCCCAGCCAATGGCAAATGGTCCCAATGTGGGACTGAGCATTCTCTTGAGGGCTGAGTGGAACCGAATTTTACAATGGCCCATGTCTTGAACCTGAGAGCTCAAGCTCACAAATGCACATGGACAACCCACACATGTGCATGCACCGAAACCTCGTCCGAGCAGCCCTGACTACAACCGCACACACCAACACCCAGCCAAGCCCCACTGGCCTCCACAGCAACTCCCAAGGATGCGGTAATCATTGCAGAATCGATATTAATACCAACCTTGACACCTCTTCCCTTCTCTTTATGGTTCATAGTGTACTTTCACTGTTAGCTGGGCAAGGTAAAGGTTGTGTTTTATTCATCTTTAGATACGTGCTGAATACTGCGAGGTACAGAGTAGATATTCAGAAACTATTTCTTAAATGAATACATTTTATCTTTATAACAAGATTTTCAAAAGTCACCATTACTCAGCACCTACTACTAGTTACACCCCGATAGGCACGGAACATGCATCCTTGCATTTATTTCCTCCTCACTACCACTCCACGAGGCAAGCTCGGTGACCAATCCCTGTTTTGCAGTAGGGGAAATAAGGTCAGAGAAGTTAAGTGATGTGCCCGAGAAGTCACAGCTAGCAAGTGACAGACCTTAGATGTGAAGATTCCAGACTCTGGTCCTTAACCCCTCCAGTCATTTTCCTCTTATGTAGCCAGAAGAGGCAGCGAGGAGGGGAGAGGAGCAATACGTATGCAGTCTGAAGAAGCAGATGAAGAATGAAATGATTTTTATATTTGGAAAACCAGAAAAATCCTATTGTCTTTATGACACAAACTAGAGAAAACAAAGATCAGCATGATCATCTTGGCTGAAGAGACATTTATGATCTCTCAGGCACGTTTATGATCACTTTCTAGTATATCCTCCGCTTTCTTATAAACCACAGCACATCTCCTCTGTGCTCTCCTATTTTCCCTCCTTTAGGTATCCCTCCTCCAACATTCTAGTAGTTTCTTCTTGATCCCACCTACCACTGTGGGACCTGAGGGGACCATTTTTTTTTTGTAAAAGGGCCTAGAGTTGTTAAGTTACTGTTTTCTTGGAGGTTTTGTTTCCAGCCCCTGTCCCAGACAGTAGCTTACAAGAAAGTTTATGACAACTGCCCCCCAGAAGCAGGTAGGCAAGGAGTGATATAGTCAGGGTGACCCAGATATAAGAAAAATTTCATCTTCCTCTTTTCCACAAGAAAAACTGAGTGGTATAAATGAGAAAATTAATAGCATTGACATTCAGCCACAGGATCAGGGACCACAGAGAATAGTGGGGACTGTGACCAACCAAGCACCCTTAGAGAGGGTGCTGCCGAGCTCGGCCATATTCTGCCATGTAGGTATGCGAGTCCAGTGTTGACAAATCTTTCACCTTTCTACCGGATGCCAGAATCCTGTTTCTTTTTTCCATGTGAAATTTCTTACTTTCTAAATGTTGGCAACTAATTCTTTCCCTTTTCTTTAAAAATAAAACACGAGTGGATTAGATGTGACCATGAGCTGCACATTTATAATCTCTGTTGAATCTGTGGCACAAATAGCTGTGCCTGCCAGATGTCGCTGTGCTTTCCTACATTTCCCAGCCTCCTTTGCAGTTAGGTGAGGCCATGCCATGCAGCCATGAGTGGAGGAGCCACGGTAACTCCCATTTCTCTTCCCCGACATGACGCCAACCCTGGAGGTCATGTAGTGCAGATGGCACAGCAAGGCAACAAGATGGATGTGTTGTGCCTTCCCTCCACAGACTCCAGGCAAGTGAAATCTTAGGGTCTGTCAGTAGAAGCAGCCAGCGTTACCTGCCCTAGCACTCACCTAGAATGCATGTCTAAATTACAAAAACCTACATGGTAGTAGTTTAACACTTCCTGGTCTCTAAAGCACTTTATTCCACCTTTCTTTGTGTGACTCTCAACTCAGTAAGAAGACAAGATAAAGCTTTGTTATTTCACAGATGAGCAAACTAAGGCTCAGAAGGTGGAAGTCACCCTGACCTGTGTAGCAAATAAGTGGTGGACTGGAATTCTAGCTCTGGGCCCCTGAGTGGACTCCCTGTCCAGTGTTCCTCCTAACTCCCAACTTAAGAGTTAGCCTTTATAACACAAACACCCTGGCACTCTGAGTCACCTGTGAGCTTGTCCAAGGACAACTCGTGCTCTGCCCTGTGCATGGCTGGTTGCTTGAAGATGTTCCCCTTACCTTTCCTGTGGACTTGGTCCCCTTCCAGATACAGAAGTAGCAGATGGTCCAGGCTGCCAGGAGACACAAAGCCAGCTCCCACCGGAGGTTCCCGATGTGCTCAATCCCATCTGAGATGGCCAGGACCCGGCGCCTACAGAAGGGAGAGCCGAGAGTCACAGGGGCTGGAGATGGCCCACCTCAACTGAACCTTGAACAAAGCTAGTGCTGCAATGGAGTAGGGACCCCCCCGCTCACTCATTCACCCACCCTTCTCCCCATTCATTCAGCATCTTCTCTGAGCCAAAACCAGGGCTGGGCATAGGAGCCTCAGAAAGGAATAAGAACCAGCCCCCTGCCTTCATGGAGTCATTCCATGGGGAAAAATAGGGCCCTGTCAGCATATGGTTTATGGCGTGGTATGGTAAGGGCTATGATGGAAAAAGCACAAGGCCTTTGGGAAGACCAAGAAACCCCTAGCTTTGGGAGAGGTCCTGGGATACTGAAGGATTATCCATAAACACTCCTGGTACCTCCCTTAGGCCTGCCGAACTCAAGAGTAGCCACTGGACTTGCTTTAGCCAATGGTACCTTTGTCACTTCAGACAGAAGCGTTCAGAGCCAGGTGGCGTGGTACACCATGTCCCCTTTTTTCTACTATTGATTGCTGTCATGACAGAGGCATGTGTCGAGATGGCACCTCTAGAATCTTGAGATCCTAGGTGACTACATAAGCCCTCCTGCCACCCTGTGTCAGAGATGGAGAGCAGGAAATAAACTTTGTTGCTTCAAGCTACTGAGATCTTTGGGGGTGTTTGTTACTGCAGCATAAACCAACCTATCCTAACTACTACAGTGGGCCAGGAAAATCTTCCTGGAAGAAGTGATAGTTAAATCAAACTGTGAAAGATGATGGAATTCAGCCAGGAGAGGGAGGGATTAAGATTGTTTTAGATCTAGGGAATAGCATGAGCAAAGGCCAGGATACTTGTGGAAAGCTGGAGCATAGGTATCAGAAGGGAAAGGCAGGAAAGGTAAACAGAGGCATCATTGAGAGTCTAGAGTAGCATGCTAAGGGGTAGAGGTGTCACAGAGGGCCCTGGCCGCAGGAGAGAGAAGACCCCTGGGTGCACCAAGCCAATGCCTCCAGCCACAGCCTTCCCTCAGAACCCATTAATTCTTCAGAGTTGACACAGGCCTGGCTCCCAGAGCCCATGCCTGGGGTTTGTGTTTCTTTAAAGTCAAACTTGCCACGCTCCATATTGTGCAGAACCATGGCACCAACACAAACCTACTCCAAACTTGCTCCACAGACCCCATCCACGCTGCCAAACCACCCCCACCAGACCACGCCAGTCTCCTCAGCACTCTGGGAACATCCTTTGAGAAAGCAGCTCCCATCCCACCAAGCATGAAAGCCTCCCTCAGTGTCTGTCTCCCTGGGAATCTGCTTGGGGCCTGATTCTGCATTAATTACTCAATGACACCAATTAGCACTGGCCTGCAGGCTCCCTCTAGCCCCAAGTCCCACGGGAGAAATCAGGCAGGCCCCCAAACAAAATCAGCCTCTGTGCAGCCATGGATTTACTCAAAAGGAAACCAGCTCTCTGACCTATCAGAGGGGGAATATGCACTTAAATATGCATTTATTGAGCACCTACTTGTGTCGGGCACTATATTAAAAATACTGCGGTACTTAGGATAAGAAAGTATGCATGGTATGGCTCTTGTATATGACTAAAATAAGTTGGACAAAAAAAGAAGTCCAAGTTATTTGAGACAGTCACATAGTTATAACAATCACTTTGCTTCTTATAATCTTAGCAGTCTCTGGCTTTAATTCATTTTAAAACTACAGGCCTTATTAAATTAAACTCTAAAGAGTACCTGTTATTATAATAGAGCATGGTCCTTGTGGGGGAGTTGCCAAGAAAAAAAAAGAAAAAAAACCCACAAAAATTTCTGTGCCCCATCCCAGACCCACTAAGGTCCAAATCTTTGCAGAATGGCCCCTGGAAAGCCGTATGTTGCCAAGTTTCTCCAAGGACTGCTCAAGCATGGTAAGGGTTGAGCACCACAGAAGTAGTTTCCCAGCAATGAATGACCTACCAAGTCCACCTGAATAGTTTTCAACCTTTATTTGTGGGGGTTTGGGGAGAGGACTTGTGGAAGGAGTCAGGGATCCTTTAAGTAGCTACCAAAGGGATGGGCTTTCTCCCCAGAGAGACAAACGTACTGATGCACTCACTCACTCACAGCATTGAGGAGGAACTTTAGGGTGTTCATCGACCCCCTTGTCTCCAGATTAAGAGCCTTGAAGATGGCACATAGCCGCCATCTTACAAACTGCCCCCAAAGAGCCCCGAAAGCCCATCAGCTGGTGAATGAGAAGGGACGACCCGGAGCAGAAAAGAAAGTGGGCCGCTGCAGGTGGGAATGCCCTGGGTGTGCTGTGTCCCAGTCCATTCCGGTCTCTGAATTTTTCACTAAAAAAACACTTACACAAGGCCTTCACACGCATGCCTTCTTGCTGATGTAGTTGTTTTCTGAACTGAGACTCTGAAAGTTGGAAATGACACAGGGGCAGAGGGAGAAAGAAGGGGACAGACCAGCCAGGAGTGAGTTGGCTCAGGTTCCCTCTCTTCCATATTTTGGATGCTGCAAACTTTTGAGTCATGCAGCCTGCCTCAGCACCCTCTCGCTTAATTGAACAATCTAATAACCAGAATGAGAAGCGGATTACTAAAAGCTACAGCAGGATGAATTGCTCTTTTGTTCTACCAGACACTATTTGAAAACATCTTCAAACTATTTTCTTTAGGTTTTGCTAGTGCTGACTCTAACTAGCCATGGACCTTGGACTTTTAAAGAAAGGGGGCCCAAGGGCCAGGTTCTCGCCTGCAGGGCTGTGAGGTTGTTTTGAAATCCACAAGGGCAGCCTTTGAGAGCATGGGGGCTGGGCACTCAGCTTGGACTTGGAGAAGGCACAACTCTTCCTGGGAAAGAGCTTTCTTAATGACCAGCCCCCATAAAGCGCTGGGACAGAGGAAAGGTCTGAATAAGGAAGAGTTTGCTGCCAACACCCTGGCAAAAATAGGACCCAGGACCAGACCTCCCAACACCGTTCAGGAGTGGGAAATGTTGAAGACCAGATAGGGCCCTTTGGAGGGATTCATTTACTCCAGTAATATTATGCACCTACTGTGAGCCAGGCACAAAAGCAGATTCTTCAAGAAACATCTTTTTCAGGCCATAAGAGTAGAATATATCTGGAGAATTCCACCCAGAGTCTGAAATTTCAGAGCTTGAAGGTATAATTCCTATGCTTCTCCCGCCCTTGGCACATACAGAGATGGGATGGGCTCAAATTCCAGCTCTGCTCCTTCCCAGCTACGTGACCTTGAGTAGGGAACATCACCTCTTTGAGTCTCAGCTTCCTCATTTGTAAAATGGGAGTGATGATACACCCCTTCTAGAGGTTTTCGATAATAAACTCATCTAACCCTCTCGACAATCCTTCAGGTAGGTACGATTATCATCATCATTTCAAGGATGGCAAAGTCGAGGTGCAGAGAGGTTAATAACTTGCCCAAAGTCAGACCACAAGAAAGTGACAGAGCTGGGAACTGAGCCCAGCGATCCTGGTTCTAGAGTCTACACTTTCAGCAGTAATGCTAGCTCCTAGAGTCCCTCATAACACTAAAACCACTGCCTTCCTCTCTTCTTCATAAACTAGAGATGTGGTACGTGCACACCTCGAAGCTACCTTACACGTCTTTGTGTGCTAAATAAAAGTAGTGTACAGTATGTGCTCTTTGTGCATTTATTAATTTACACAAGTAGTACTTATTAAAGTGTCTTCATGTGCCAGGTACTATATTACACCCAGGAGTCCCTAAAGAGCATGTGGTCTAATGAGCCAGGCAAATGAGTAAAAAGAGAAGGGTATGGAGAAGGTCATGACAGAGAAAAGCAGGGGATCTTCCCTGAGAATCTGGTTAGCATCAGGATGTAGCAGTGGAGGTGGGTCCTGAAGGGTAGGAGGAGTTAGCAAAGAAGAAAGAGGGAATTTAGGGGCAGACGGCCACAGAGAGCAGGGGCTGGAATGAAGGCTCAGTGAGGAGAGGGCCCAGCACAGCGTGTCAGGTCAGTGCAGCAGAAACCAGGGTGAGAGGTGGGGTTGAGGACACAGCTGGAGTAGTAAGCAAGGACCCGATTGTGAACCTTGCCGAGGAGCTGGGGCTTCAACCTGAGGGTGACGAAAGCCTACGAGAACCTTGAACAAGTGCAAGACCCCATCAGATGCATGCTTTAGAACAATCTGGCTGCAGTAGGAAGAACAGATGGTAAGTGTGGAATGGAGTAGGGTGCCCAGTGAAGAGAACTATCTTAAATTGGACAATAAATGGGGATGGTTTGGACTAAGGTAGGGGAATGGCCCTGGATGGGGGCAGGGGCGGGGCTGTTGAGAGCAGCAGAGGCATAAGGTGACCGCCTAGGGGTGGCAGGTAATAGTGAAGAGGGAGGTGTAGGCTGACACCCATGTTAGTACCTGGATGGATGGCAGGTCAACAGCTAAGAAGGAGTGAACTGTTCAGTGGGTTAGAGGAGGAGGTGAATAATCAATCTTTTAGACAAGATGATTTTGAGGTGCTTGTGGAACACTCAGGAAGCCACAATGCCCCCAAAGCAACTGTGTCTCTGGATGCAAAGCTCCAAAAGGAGATGCAGGGTGGAGATTCAGACTGGAACCCCTGGCCATCAGGATGTCCTGAGAGAACATGCGGCTGCCTGGCGAGAGCTGCAGAAGGGGAGGGAGCGGGCCTGCAGCACAGCACCCAGAACCCCAACATCTACAGAGCAGAGAGAGGAAGGGAGGAGCCCTTAAAGGAGGAGAGGAAGGGTGAGCAGAAAGGCAGGGGAGTGACGGAAGAACGTGGTGTCCCCTAATGCAGGGTGGCGTGGAGGGCGCTCCAGGAAGGGAAGCAGCGCATCTGCCAAGTGCTGCAGAGCAGCCTGGGGAGAGTGGCTGTGGGATTTTGTACCAGGAGGGGTGGGTGAGGCAAGGAGAGCTGCTGCCCTAGTGGAGCAGACTTCAAATGATGTAGGTGGGGGATGGTAAGTGAGCCCCTCGTGAAGTGGCTCTTTTGGGAAGTTTGGTTCTGACGGAGGCAGTGAGAGCTAAAGGAGCCACAGGGCACAAGAGCTATTTTACCTACATTTGTTTTGTTTCCAGGGTGGCAGGACTAGGATAGTTAATGGGAAAGACCCAAGAGGGAGGGAAAAGTTTCAATTACTGGAGGGAATGGGGGACAAGAGAAGAGAGAAGGGGGTAGAAGTTGCTGAGATGGTGGCAGGGGAAGAATCCATAGGTGGAGGCATCATTCTTATAGCCACAGGAAGGAAAGAGTTGGGACAACCACGGGGTGATATTAAAGGCAAACTGTCCTTATTAAGAGACTCTTAGAGGAAGGAACAAGGAGCTGGCATTGGAGGGGACTATGGCAGGTGCCATTTGGGAGCCCTCTCATCTCACTGCATTCATTTCTTATAGAGAAGGCATTATTGCACTGAGGCCCAGATAGGTAAAGCAACCTGTCCGGAATAGGGCCTTGGAACCAGGTTTTTCTGATGCTCACAGCACCCACTGACTCACCAAAAACTGACCCCGGAGACAGGATGCATGCTGCTCAAGCCTTCTCCTATGTCCCTCTTGGTCTGAGGGAAGTGGCTGGAACCCAAATCCATTCCTCATGTATCACCCTCACTTCCCTGTCTCTGTCTCTCACACATAGAGGGTCTGAGTCTAGAGGGGAGGAAACAGCCTTACACCTGGACCTTCCAGAGCCAGGGGTGGTCTGACCAGAAGAAGCCGAGATAGAGCACCCCTTTCTCTGCAGCTACCGCAGAGAGCCTGGAAGAGGCCACATAGGAAAAGCTCCCAGTCTGGCCCGGGGAGCCTTCATCTTAATGTCCAGCACGGAGCCGGCAAACATATCACCTTTCTTTAACCTGCCACAGAGTAAAGTGTTGCCAGGAACGCAGAGACCACCCTACAAGTTGGCACTGAGGAGCTGGGCTATAAATAGCCTTGCTTGGTCCTCCTTTCTAGTCTCCCAAAGCAACAAACAAACAAAAAGGAGACCATCACCAAAACAAATGTGCCTTCCTGCCCCTTCCAGAATCTTTCTGCCTTCAGGGTTCTGCTCACTTCTCTGAGAAGAAAGAAGAGTAGGCCCCCAACTCACCCTGCATATGGGGTCTGCTCCTGCAGTGCCCACAGCAGAAGCCCTAAACCTGGCTGAGACTCAAGGCAAGAAATTGAGACCTCTGCATCATTCATTCAGCAGATAGTTACAAGGTGCTAACTCCATGCTGAGTACCCTAAAGACTAGAGCTACAGTGATGGATAAAGCAGGTATGCTCTGCCCTCAGGGAGCTTACTATCTAAGAGTATAAAGATGATAACAAGGACAGTCATAACTTGCATTTCCTTCAGTTCCTTCATGCTTATTCGTGATGTGAGTGCAACAATTATTTTCACTTTGCAGATCAGAAAACTGTGACTCAGGGAAGTAACATGACCAGGAGGGCAGAGGCAGAACCTGAGCCACACCTGTTGTACTTCAGAGGCAGAGCTTGGGCCCACTGCCCTGTCTTGGGGAAGGAGAACCAGGTACATGTTATTCAGGGACTATCACTAGGGACCTTAGTTGACTTGAGGGGTCTGGAGCTACAGCTCCAATTACTTCTGTTACTGCAGATATCCTCTCCCTAGGCCACACAGAAGTCCCTACCAGTCCTCAAACACACCCTGTACTTCTCTACTTTCCAGGATTCATTCCTGTTGTTCTCTCCTTCTTAACTCTCCCAAGCTATCAAAATCCTACCTGTCCTTCGAGCACCAGCTCAAATAATGCAAAGCCTCACAAAGGTTTCCTGGATCCCTACCCATATCCTTAAGGCCAGTCCCTACTTCCATCTGAAGGTTAACTGAGGATCCACTGGGCACCAGGCACTAGGTCGGGGGTCAGCAAACTTCTTCTGTAAAGGGCCAGAGAGTAAATATTTTAGGCTTTGCAAAGCCTATGGTCTCTGTCCTAACTATTCAACTTTATTCTTCCAGTGTGAAAGCCTCCATAGACAATTTGTAAATGAATGAATGTGGCTGTCTTCCAATAAATCTTTATTTACAAAAACAGGCAGCAGATGGGATTTGGCCAGTTGTCTCCTGATCCATGTCCTAGGCTAAAGCTTCTCAAAAAAGACTAAGCCTTTAAGACACCCTGAGTTCCCAGGTCACACTGTGACCTCATTTGAGAAAATGCTGCACATGGTAACCTTCCTTAGAGAGTCTCAATGCTTGTTAGAATAGTAAAGTCTCTGAGAAGTCCTGCAATAAAGACATCTCTAAAACTTTGTATAACCTTATGTTTCACCATTAAATTTACTTAAAAGTATTCCCCATTAAAGCACAAATTAAAATCACAATGATATTGCTTTACAGCAAATAGGATGGCTATAATAAAAAAGAGACAATAATAAATGTCTTCAAGGATATGGAGAAATGGAATGCTCATATGCTGCTGGAAGGAATGTAAAACAGTTTAGCCACTTTGAAAAAAGAGTTTGGCAGTTTCTTAAAAAGTCAATCATAAGACACAGCAATTTCACTCCTAGGTTATTCAGAAAAGCTAAAAACTAAAAACCACCCTAATGTCCACCAAAGATAGACCAAAAATAGACAAACAAAATGTGGTCTATCTATACAATGGAATATTATTTACCCATGAAAAGGAATGAAGTAGTGATACATGCTATAACATTGGTGAATCTTGAAAATATTATGCTAAGTAAAAGAAGATGGTGACAAAGGACCACCTATTGCATGATTCCACTTACATGCAATGTCCAGAAAAGACAAATCCACAGAGACAGGAAGTAGATGACTGGTTGCCTAGAAGTAGGAGTGGAGATTAACTGCAAATATGCATAAGAGATCTGATTATGATGATGGAAATATTCTAAGCCTATACTGTAGTGATAGTTTCACACCTGCCAGATTTACTCACAATCATTGACTTGTGCAACTATAAGGGGAACAGTTTATGGTATGTAAATTATACCTCAAAGTTACTAAAAAGTTGTTAAGCAAAAAGTGCCCTTTCCTAAAATGATGCAGAACACACACTTGGAAGAGAGCACCAGGCACTCCTGTGCATGTTATGTGATTCCACTGCCATTGTTCTGAGGAAATTGAGGCTCCAAGTAATATGTACCCTGCCTTATCACAAACTGGTAAGTCACAGAATCTGGCCTTGCATCCCAGTCTCCTGACCCCAAGTTCAATGCCTGTTCCAGCCCTCCATGGCCAGAGGGTGAGACTGGGAAGAAGGAGTCAGTGAGAGAAGGAGGGAGGGTATGTCTAGAAGTGGGGACTGTTAGAGCTTCGGAACACAGAGAAAGGTCCTTAAACTTGTGCCTTGTGGAAAGATGTGAACAGAGTCCTGCACATCAGGAGACAATGTGCAGAAGGGGCAGGGTAAGGAACAGGCTGCCATTGCTTTGAAGACTCCAGCACAGGTTCATAATGCAACCCATTCTCATGTATGGAACGCTGATTCCCCACAACAGAAAGGGCCTCACTGCCCCATGGCTGGGGTCCCAGGGGATTCCTGACCCTTTCTCCCCCATAACAGGATTCAGCACAGCCCAAAAGTGCTGCCCAAGCCTGCCTAGTTCCATGGGCTCTCAAGGTGCAGAAGCTCTGCATTATGTGCCACCATAAGCTCCAATAAGGTCTGACCACCTTTGCTCCCCTTGGCCTTCCTGAGATGTCCTGGTTAAGGCTGGCAAAGAGGCACTGTCTCCCACAGAGGGACAGCGAGAGGGGAAGGCATGCATGCCATCAGGAAAAACCCTAGGTGAGGAGGTCCCGAGCGAGGAGTGGGGGGTCTACTGTCAGCTCTGATGTATCCCAGCAGGAGACCTCCATTCTTTGACTGTCTCCTCATCTATCAGCTATGGGGTGGGAGAGGGTAGGACGATCTGAGAATGAGAGCGATGCAGGAGTGAGAGGAGCTAACACTGACCTATTATTTCCCAACTATTACCATCACTGATTATACCTTGAAGGGTGGGAGAGGTACACCCACTTCACCCATAAGGAAACAGAGGCTGAGAATCACATGCAGGATCCCCACTAGTAAATGGGACAATCAGGCCCCACTAGCTCTGGGTGTCTTCCCCATCCTTGATGTCTTCAGGGAGAACGTGGAACAGAGGTAGGTGAGACTGTGAAAGTGTAAAAGTGTAAGACTGTGAGAGTGTATGAGTGTGTGTGTGTGCGTGTGTGTGTGTGTAAATCTGGAGTCTTATATACATTCTCATGATTATATTTTAAAAAATCTAGAATCGAGATAATGCACCAAAATTTGGAAACAGCCCTTTCTGAGTTATTCTGTGCATGAGCCTGAATTCGAGTCACTCATTAAACTCCTCCTGCCACCAGCCGCAGGACCATCTGCTACACACCGAGAGGCCAGCATCATTTTACGCATGTCAACCCAGCAGATCAGAGTCTGCAGGTCTCAACTCAAAACCTGGCTCAGCTGGAAAACACAGTATTCTTTTAAAAGCAAGGTTCAAGTCGTTTCCTAAAGGAACCTCTTGAAATCCAGAGAAAACATACCCAACAGCTGTTTTGTTTTGTTTTTGCAGGGCACTGGAGTCTTGCCGTCATTCATTCCTCATTAGTTTCTCCCTACCTCCCTCCTACCGGTTGTACTTCCCCATCTACTGAAACACTTCTTTCCAGAGCATAGGTCCCGGGGCTGCAGAGAGGAGGGACGAACCAGTTGGATTCTGCCTGCGATAAAACAGATAGCTGATGGCATTTCAGAGACAGGCAGGAGGAGCGTGGAAGAGCAAAGGGACGCAGGTTGGGATCAGAGAGGACTGCCCTCAGCCCAGGTCTGGCTCCTGTTCACTTAGAACAAATCCCCCAGACCTCTCCATGCCCCAGAATCACATTGCTGCCACTTATTAGCTTTGGGTTTGTTACTTAAATCTCTCTGCAACCCACTTTCTTTGTCTGCGAAATGGGAGTAGGAGTAGTAATAGCAGCAGCAGCAGCAGCAGCAGCAGCAGCAGCAGCAGCAGCAAGTAGTAGTAGTAGTAATTGGGTTTAGTAAGTGCTGAAGAGCTGTGATCTATTATTATTCATTCTTGATCATTAAAGACATTTATATGTAAAATTAGCACCCCCCCCCACCAAACAAATAGTAAATATCTTATACTAAACAATGGTAAGCAACAATTTACTGAATGAGAAAAGTTTCATCTGAGGTTCCTTTCATGTCCTGATGGATATAATAAGAGAAGGAATGTCATGCTTGTTACTAAGTACCCACTGTGTACTCTGGCCCCAAGCATGACCCTCTAGGCTCTATACTTCATTTATCCACTCACCTAGGGGATAAATGATGTGAAATCACTGTCGGGATGTAGGAAGAATAGTATTAAATGTACAGAAAAATGCTGGCAGAAAGAGACTCTCAATTGCTAATAGTTACCTCTTGGGGATGGACCTACGGGGTGGGGAATAGATTGTAACGGACTGAATGTATCCCCCCAAAATTCATATGTTTAAATCCTACCAACATAACAGTATGAGGAGATGGGGACTTTGGGAAGTGCTTCGGTCATGAGGGTAGAGCCCTCATTAATGGGATTAGTGCCTTTGTAAAAGGGACCCCCGGAGCTCCTTTGCCCCTTCTACCACATGAGGATACTGTGAGAAGACAGCCAACTATGAACCAAGAAATAAACCCTTACCAGACCTGAATCTGTCAGCACCTTGATCTTGGATTTCTAACCTCCAGGACTGTGAGAAAAAAATGTTTGTTGTTTAAGCCATACAGTCTATGGTATTTTGTTAGATCAGCCCAAACAAACTAAAACACATATTTATAAATGATATATAATCGTCTCTCCTTATTCACAGAGGATATGTTCCAAGACTCTCAGTGGCTGCCTAACAACCATCGAACAGTACCAAACTCTACGTATGCTATGTTTTTTCTATACATACATACCTTACAAATTATGATAAAGTTTAACTTACAAATTAGGCACAGTAAGGGACTAACACCAATAATTAATAAAGTAGAGCAATTATAACAATACACTAATAAAAGTTACATAAATGTTTTCCCTTCTCTCTCAATACCTTACTGTACTGAACTCATCCTTCTTCCTGTGATGATGTGAGATGCTACAATGCCTAAGTGATGAGATGAGGTCAGTGATGTAGGCATTGTGAGAGTTACTTGAACACAAGCACTGCAATACCGAGACAATCTGATAATCGAGACAGCTACTAAGTGACTAATGAAGGGGAGCATATGCAATGTGGATATGTTAGGCAAAGGGATAATTCATATCCCAGGCAGGACAGAGCAGGACAGCACAAAATTTTATCATGCTATGCAGAACAGCATGCAATTAAAAAAAAAACTTATAAATTATTTCTGAAAATTTTTAGTTAATATTTTAAGACGGAGGTTGACCGTGGGTAGCTGAAACCTCAGAAAGCAAAATAGCAAATAAGGGGTAAATACTGAATAACCTGACGTGTAAACATAGCGAATAAGGGGGAAATACTGAATAACTTGACGTGTAAACATATCATATGTAAATAGCTGTTGCGTTGTGTCAACATTCACAATTTTTGCAATCAGTTAAATATTAAACAATTAAAATAAAAAGGATACAACACCCTGCTCAGGCAATAAAGTGCTGATTCGGATTTGCTTTGTAGCATCTCCTGAGAGCTGGGAAGGGGTGCCCAGGCCTGCGCCCCTCTCAGTGAGTCTCTAGTGTGGCAGAACCATGTATATCCTCCACTAGACCTCCACTCTGTTCTCAGTAAACAAGGCCCCAGTGCTTCTCTGGTAGGGAGGACTGAGCAGGAAGAAACCTCTCTCTGATAGGTGAGCTCTTCTGTCCATCAAGGCAGAACACATGCAGGAAGAGGCAGCCCCAAAGAGCAGGGCCTTCTGGAGAAACCAGGGGCTGCCTGGGAGCACTGGGAACCAAGAGGTTGGCTTTGAGCTCTGAGTATATGAGGGGGGCAATTACTCAGCTTCTCCAAGATTATGTTTGGATAATGGGAAAATGGAGATCTTCTGTCCATCTTGAAAGGCTAATTTAAAAATTAAATAATGTCAATAAAAATGATTTATAAAATAAATGATTAGTAATGTAAAACCCGTAAGGGCTGTAAATGGGATTTGTTGCTCAGATTATAATCAATGGCAGCTTTTTATTAATATCAAATCATCATGTTCCTGGTTTTAATACTTTTTAAATTCAAATAGTATAAAAAAGTATAAAGCAAAAAGTAAAACTCTCTCTACCTCCTTGCTTGTCTCCCAACCCCCCTCAGGTGATCACCCTGGTTAACAGTTTATGTACCCTTCCAGAAACATTCTATGGGAATAAGGCATATGCATGTATTTTCACATTCATGGTATTATATACGACATTCTACATCTTGCCTTTTCTACTTAATTTTATCTTAGAGATCTTTTCCATATCAACACATTTTCTGCCTCATTCCTTTTTAGCAGTTATTGCAGGAATAGACCACAATTCATCTAATGGATATCATGTTTAAGAACACATTACACACATCCTTTCTTTTCTAAACGATCACAAACAGTGCTGCTGTTCACATGCTGTACGTAACTAGTGTGGTCGTGCCTGCAGCACAGTTTCAGAAGTGGAATTTTGGGGGCAAACCATATGTGCAGCCCAAGTGCTGTGGGTTACTGATAAGTTGGCTTTTGCTAACTGTCTAAAAGCTGTGACAGTTCAGGCACATCTGGACGGAGCCTCCCACCTGCCCCCTCAGGAAAAGCCCACGAGGGTGTGTGCAGGTAGAAGACATCTTAGTGCAAGTAGACAGCTGTGGAGGCATTAAGAGGACAGAAAGGCAGTTCTTTTCTCAGCCTGGTGCATGGCATGGCCAGGGAGAAATACCATCATCCTCTCAAGACTGATTCTGCCCATCTTCCCCAGCAGGTGAGGGCAGCACTCCCAACCCAGCCTCCCCTCTCTCCGAGCAGGGATCTCAGCTTCAGGTACCTGGACCAAGCGAGTACCCCACTGTCCCTGCCTCTTATTGGCAGCATGGAGGATCTAGAAAAGCACTGAGGTCCTTCACACCCAGCTCCAGCCTCACTGGCTGCATGCTAGTCCCCAAATATCCTCCCACTTCGGGGTCACTGGCCCTCCTGCTCCCTCAGCCTCAGAGCTTGTCTCCAACATCTGAATGGCTGGATCCCTTACTTTTCTCAGGTCCCTGCTTAAATGTTACCTCCCTGGAGAGGCACCCTACCCCCTGACCCTGTGACACTTTCTATTCCCTGCTTGCTTTTACTTCAGGAGACCAGTCTTGACTTAACCTAATTCTTTCTGCTCTTTTGGCTTGTCTGTGCTGTAAGCTCTACCTAAGTCATTCTTTTATTCATGTTGTATCCCAGAACCTATGACAATACCTGATATATAGTAGATATTCAATAAAGACTTGTGACTGACCAGATACTCTGGCTCCTGCCTACCTCCTCAGCAAAGTCCCCCACCATTCCCCAGGCTCCAGATGCAATGCATTGTAGGTAAAGTCTGTAAGCCTCAACATACAACTTCAGATCTCTGGGCTCTTGCTTATGCTATTTTCTCTACCTGGTATGCCATTCACTCATTCCACCATCAATCACATGAACTTATATTCATCCTGCAAAACCCAGCTAACCATTGCCCATTCCATGAAGACTTCCAAACCCCAGACATTTGGGTTTCCTCATCTTGGCTCCTTGCAAGTATCCTACAGATATCTGTTGTCTTGTATTTCAAAAACTCTCTTTTTATTTATTTTTTTACTTTCCACCTTTCCTCACCATTCTGTGTGCTTCTTCAGGGACAGACAGCATCCCCTTCATCTTTCTGGCAACTGATAAGGTGTCCAGAACCCAGCAAGTACTCAAAAAAATGCTGAAAGAACAATCAGGGGAAGAAAATATGCCAAGAGAGTTCTACAGGTCCACCGAGAGGGGCAAACAGATCTGGCTGAGGAGCCCCCTCTACGGAATGTTGTAAAGTACCCATGTAGACTTTCAAATACCTGAATAAAGTCTTCTTTGTAAAATTAGCTACCAAATATTAAGCACATGCCATGTGCAAAGCATATGGGCCTCCTTTGATGTTCTCGGCAACCCTGAGAGATAGGTCCTATGATCATCCCATTTTCAAAGGAGCAGACAGGGGCTCAGGGAGGCTGCCTAAGTTGCCCAGGGTTGTACACTGGACAGGTAGAGGCAGCATGACTTAAACGGGCCTCCAGAATTTGCTGGCTGAAGTTCACACTGTGGCTATGAATGGGGTGATATACTGGGAGCAGGGCAATCCAAATAGCAGAAGTAGTCAGTGCCACACAATGCTGGGTTTTACCTTTGGGAAAGGGACTCGGGGGCTCTTCGAATCCTGCAGTCGGCACAATGGCTGATTCTGCAGAAGACTCGGCTGTGAATCTGTACCAGCAGAGGCAGGGGCCAGGCAGGGCACCAAGCCTCAGTACCAGGAGCTAACTCAGGCACCCCACTTACAACCCATAAAAGCTCTTAGTACATGTTATCTCCTTTCATCCTCATAGCCATCAGGAGAGGTTGGCAAGGCAAGGAATGAGCTAATCCCCATCCCACAAATGGGAGAGTCAATCACAAACATTCTCCTTCTGCATTCAAACTTTCCCAAAGGGCCTAAGCTGTGCTGGGCTTGGTACTGGTAAGAACTTCTTTAATCCTCATCTCAGCCATGAAGGTGGGTGATATCATGTCCAATTTGTAGACAAGAATACTAAACTCCTAGCACTTAAGAAACATTCATTCATTTATTTATTCACTTTTCCACTCATCTATTTCAACTAATATTTATTGAGCACCTAGAATATATCGGCAAGACAACAGGGAAAAGTTCTTCCTGGCATGGGACTCATACTTTAATGGAGGGAGAGAGAAAGCAGACACATAAACAAAGACATAAGGATTCTGGCTAAATATTATGTAGACAATAAAAGAGTGATGGGGTCGAGAAGGACTGGGTGCTGATTTAGTTGCATGGTCAGGGAGGGATTCCCAAATGACATTTGATATAACTCAATGATAAGAAGGAGCCATACACATAAGAATCTGATAAGAAATCTTTTAAACAAAGGGAACAGTGGGAGCCTGAGACTGAGGCTGGGACAAGCCCAGTACAGACAAAGGACCGAAAGAAGGCCAGTGCAGAGAAGGGAGATGGGCAAGAAGGAAGAAAAGTCTGAGAGGAAGGCGAAGACAGGCCCTGGGCTCACAGAGAGAATTTGGGTTTCACTCCAGCTCCTTTGCCTCCCCAATTTGTGTGCAAAGAAAATCAATTCAAGTGGCCACGTGATTTAGAAATAAACAAATTTGATAAAACTTCTCCAGTGAAGATAAACCAGAAAAACAAGATTTTACCCTTTTGAATAAAGATATAGAACCAAATACCCCTTAAAGCTTAATTTGGGCCAAGCATATAATATGTGCTCAACAAAATTTGTTGAACAGACACCATACAAAAGCAATTTCAAGTGTTGTGTACATAACAAACATGAACTTGATTATAGAACACTGGACGAAAGGGACTCAAGGGTCTGAGACAGGGAAGTGACAACAGACCAAAGCCCATCTGATGCCACAATGCTGGTTATACATATAATAGCACTCAACCCCGCCATAGGACATAGGCTCAAAATTTAGAACTGCAAACATATTTATATAAATGCACAGATGCCAGATGCATAATGAGTTACTAAGAGAAATCTAGATGGCCTAATTTTTAAATTTGACACTAGGAAGAAAAAGCTATCCCTGCCCCATAGGCCCTCTTACCCAAATCAGAATCCAGGACTGACCCAGGGCCTTACTGGCCAAGCCAGTAATTTAAATCATACCCTGAGAAGAGAAATGAAACTTTAAGATGGGAGGTGGGTGGGACCAGGTGCCCAAGGTCAAGGTGAAGCCCTGGCCAGCTGTGGGCAGGGAAGCAGCACCTTGTAACTGATATTGTGGTAATCTGAGGGCTTGTCTCATCTCTGCTGCTAGAGGGTTAGACTTGTATCTTACATTCTTGCCTCCTCCAAAAATGCAGTGTTCTTCCTACATGTCCAGGAGCTTAGGCATTTGTCAAATGAGTGAACATTCAGCCAGCTGAGGCAGTCTACTCTGACCATGCAACATGGCCCTGAATGAGGTCCCTGGAGTCAGACGCAGTGAGGAAGGACAGCAAGAACACACTGGAGATGTCAACCAAGGTGAGGCACACAAGGAAACAGTGAAGAAAACTGGAGAAGAAACGTTTTTTTGAGGAAACCTGATCCAATACTTGAAGGACTGTCACATAGGAAAGGAATTAGGTCTGTTCTTGCCAAAGCTCCAGGAGTCAACTGTTCGCTGAATTTAAGAAGCAACTTCCTTAAATTTTCAGACTGTGTTTAGTGGAATGCTAACATTCAGAAAGTGAGGGTAGGGTGGCGGCAAGAGGGGAAAGATTTCAAACGAATTCATAGGAAAATGCATTTGGGAATTTGGGTTAATCAAAGATAACAGATGTTCTTACTGAAGGGCACAGCTTTCAGCCGTTCTCAAATTTATGTGGCTTCAAATAGTTTTTCATGGGATGCTATGTACATCTTACAGAGTTTCTACACTCCAAGCTCTCCTCTGGGGAAAAGATGAATTAGAGCTGTCTGAAAAAAAGCATCTTTTGAAGGGGTGAATGTCACGCCAGCATTTGAGTACTTTTAGGATGCAGAATTCAACACCGTATAGATGATACAGATGCAATCTTAATAGAAAACTAAAACTGTGGGTTCATTCTCCCATTAACTTTCATCTTGAATAACTAAGCAAGCAAAAAGGTCCAGTTACACCTGAGGACACAGACTAGCTGTCACCCCCTGAATCTTGGTGCCCAAATGAGTGGGAGGTATGGCTATTGCAAAGGGATCCTAAAATAAATCAATGCTGTTGCTGGGGAGCTGAGTGACAAGATGAGTTCTTGCCAGAGCTTACTTTGACTCTCCTTATATAGTATTTTCTAGAAAAACTGCTTGCCTGCCTTTCTCTCATGTATCTATCCATTTTGTAAACATTTACTGAGAGCTCTGTATAGACAAGCAGTGGTGAGTAAAGCCAGAAAAGATGCTGCTTTATAACTCCCTAAGGAGAATTCAAATAATAAACAAACGCATTGCATAAATGATTTAACTGAGGTTTTCCATATATGTTACAAAGTAAATGAATGGTACAAAACAACAGTAAGTTACACAAAGACCTTGTACAGTGTGGGATTTTAGGATGAGTTCTCTAAGGGAGCACAGGGACCATGTTTTGCAGACCCTCAAATGCGTATGTCTAAAAGAAGTCTCTGTGACATTCAACTGAAAAACCATGGCCCAATGGGGTGGGAAAAGGCCACACAGGCCCTCAGGATCCTCCTCTCTAGCACAATGTCATATCTTCTATTTCAGACTAAGACTCCTTAGGTCTGGAGAGGGGCGGAGAATTTGCATTGTTAAGCAGGTGATTGTAATGCTGCTACTCCAAAGGCCACATTTAATAGCACTACTCCATCAGGTATTTCAAAAGACCTAAATAAATGGAGAGCTAGCCTATGTTCATGGACAGAGGGGTTCAAGCATAAAGATGTCAGTTTTCCTCAGATTAACCTGTAAGTTCAAGTATGCTCCCAACAAAAATTCCCACAGTGTGGTTTTGTTCTTTATTGTTGTTTTTTTACTTGACAAGCTGATACTAAAATTCATTTGGAAGAGTAAAACAATTTTGGAGAAGAATAAAGTGAGGGACTTGCTTTATCAGCTCAAGGCTTGAGGCTAACAATAAAACTATAGGTGTAGTAGTGACACACAGTTAGCATAAGAACCAACAGAACAGAAGAGCAAGCCCTAAAACAGACCTGTGTTTTTAGAAAAACAATATACGTAAAATGGCATTAGAAATCAGTAGGAAAAAAAATGAATGATTCAGTAAATATTGCTGGAGAAACTGGTTATTTATATTTTAAAAAACTAGATTCCTACCTCATATCGCATGCAAAAATAAAATTCCAGGTAGATTATATTCATAAATGTGAGAAAACAAAACTTTAAAACTCCTAGAAGAAAATACAGAAAATGTTTACAACTGTAGAGTAAGGAAATATAACTTGACATCAACTGTGCAAACCAAAAATATTGACAAATTTGACTTCCATAAAACCCTACATGCAGTAAATAAGAAGGAAAAGCCTTATACTAGGAAAAGCTATTTGCAGCATAGATATTAATACCTGGAATGTATCAAGATTTCCTACGTATGAGAAAAGACAAACTATTCAAACAGAAAAGGATATGAGGAGGAAGTTCACAAATGAGGAAACTCAAATAAAGAGAAAAAAACATGAAAAGACGTTCAACCTCACAAGTAAATAGAAGAATGCAAATTTAAAAGAGTGGGATACCATTTCGTACTCATTGCACTAGTAAAACTTAAAAACTCTGACCCAACCAAGCATTGTCTAGTATGTGGAGCAGTAGAAATTCTCACACTCTTATTGGGAGAAAAAATTGGAATAGTCATTTTAGAAAGTATTTTGACACTATCTGATAAAACTGATAATGCATGTGCCCTACTACTGAACAATTCCACTCTTAGGTGTATGGCCTGGAAACCTTCACTCATGCACACGGGAAAGCCAGGGAAGCATGGACAAGACATTCACTCAGTGTGCTTAATAACAGTGGGAAATGGGAGACAGTCCAAATGCTCATCCAGAAGGGCTGGCTAAATACAATGCAGTCTATTTATACACTGAAATGCGATATAGCAGGAAAATAATGAATGAACCAAAGCTACATGTATCAATAGAGATACATCTCAAAATCAATATTGAGCAAAGAAACAAAGTTGTAAAAAATGTAAGTAATGGATACTATTAGTACAAAATTTTAAAACATACAAGAAAGACCTTGGTACTATTTGGAAGATTTACATATAGTATAAACATGAGAATGACCATCTAAATTCAGCATCATGACCCGTAGAGAGGGAAGGAGAAGGATGATACCTGGGAAAAGAATAAAAATCACTCATACAACTACTGCCCCTTCACACTACTATTAATCAGCATTAGGGTAGGGAAGGTTCCTCAACAAAAGCAGACTTTTTCATATTAAAAAGCCCCCAAAAGCATTTAGGCAGCCTTCAACCCACAGAGGAAACTACCTTATCAAGGGATCCTCCTACTTTTACTATAGATGCTCCTAAGTTAAGGCCCCTGAGTACAGTTATGCAGGTGGACACTGTACAATTCTGCAGCACACATTGCACAGTATTAACGATGCCCCCTGGGCTGTACAGGGAACAACTAATGACCGTATGTGGCAGCCCTGTAACTCCCAGGTCATAGTACCCCTTTGGATCACTGATGAAAAATGCCCATCCCTGGGAACATGCCCACCAACACAATTAAAGCCTGTAATGTCAGTGGGTTCAGACACCTTCCCAACAGCGATCAACAGCAGCTTTGTTCTGGTTAAACACTTCAGGGGAACAAGTGCTCACAAACTTCAGAAGTACTTGCAGACAATGCTGTGAGACTCTTTCGTTAAAAAATGAATTTTTAAACTGTTCATCATTTAACCAAGCACTTTTTGACCTAATAAGCAGCTAGGCATGCTGACATGCCATCAAAGAACAAGAAAGCATTTCTCTCATTTGCCCCTTTGGGAAACCTCTAAAGATCTCTACTCTGGCTCCCAATGCAGGCAAACACCCACAGAAGCCAGGAAGTGTGAGGGTGGAGGAAGGGTCAGGCTTTTTCCAGGGGCAATGTTAACTGAGCAGAACCACGATGGAGCCCCCAAAGGCCCAGGGAGACAAGTTGTGTTCCACTTACTCCCAAAACTCCATGACGGGAGAGGTGGCGTTCTGCAGGGACACATGGCTGTGGTTGCTCACATTCAGTTTCTGGAACTCCACACAGTTCTCTACAGTGGAAACAAGACAAGAAGCGTAAGATTAACTTTTGCGAAGGCTGGATCTTGGAAAACATTCAGAGCCGATGGTGCAACCCGGTGGTTTTATCTCGCCACTCCGTGTAAACATGCCTCAAAGAACACTGAGGGTGAAATCAATAACTTACAAACAGTTTAAGAGAGAGGCTTGGTCTGATTCAAACAAAAGGAAAAATTTGGGGGGCAGGGCATCTTCTCTCTCTCTCTCTCATTCTTACTCAATGTGCCCTATCACACTCTTTCTTCCTGCCTTGCTCCCAAATCTCCTTTCCTTTTTTCTACTTTCCTGTTGAAGGCCTGTCCATAGCATTTCCCTGTTTTGCTTGGTGGTCCCAGCAGGAATGGTCAGTCATGGTGTCCCTAGGGCAACAAAGCAGTTGAGACTCAGTTTTCCTTCATGTAAAAAGAGGCCCATCTCATGGCTGCCTGATAAATGTGATGATTGGGTAAGTGACATAAGCTTACATGTGCAAAAAATCCCTAGTTTCTTTATCATTCTCTCCCTCAATCACTCAAGAAAATATTTCTTGAATGTCT
The DNA here is from genome assembly GCF_014176215.1 of Rousettus aegyptiacus. Lineage (NCBI taxonomy): Eukaryota > Metazoa > Chordata > Mammalia > Chiroptera > Pteropodidae > Rousettus > Rousettus aegyptiacus. Next base: position 120,725,773 of record NW_023416307.1, on the reverse strand, counting down.
CTCCTCATTCCATGAAACTTGATGATCAAGGGAGATTTGAATCTCAAGTAAAAACATACAAGTGTTCATTCTTTAAAGCCCAGAACAACTCACATATCCCTCCTTACATATCCTTCTTTTATCTTCTGCTCCTGAATCCCAGAAAAGTGAGAATTGAAAGGACTTCCAAGAAATTAGCCTTTCTAACTCCCTTTATTTTAAAGAAGAAGAATCTAAGGTTCAGAAGTAATCAAGGGACCCATACCCATAACCCTCTCCCAGCTCTACAAATCACCAGCCAGTTAGAGGCAGAACTAGGAAACAGCTCCAACCAAGACTTTAACCTCTTTTCCATGGTCATTGCCTGGTTCTGTCTGCCACCATGGGACCATGCCCCTTTAGAGCAACACTGTTTAAGAACCATCTCAGCCACCAGATAGTGAGCTCCTCAAGGGAGGGCCTCCGGCACCCACTCACTTTGAAGCCCCTGTGCCCAGCACAGTGGCCAGCATGGAGCCAGCGTTAAGCCTCACTCTGGCATTTCTCACTTCTTATGTGTGTATGAACCCTCCAAATTACATCTGCAATCTCCAGGGGCAGGAAGCACTTCTGATGTGTTGTTTCACACATCCCCAGTGTTTACAAGCCTTTAAAGATAGGGGAGTGAGGAACAGAAATTTGAAGTTTGCTGGGGGAAATTCCCCCAATCACCTGCCTGCTTCTCACTCCACTTGGCAAGTGCCAACCATATTCTGAACAGAGGTGGTCAGTGGGGTCCACAGATGGTTGAGAGGAGTCTGGAAACCTATTATTGGCAAAACACCTAAATATGCCCTTGTGCCTTTTTCTGAAGAGAGAAGTCCTTGGCTTTGATCAGATTCTCTAAAACTTTCTCAAAATTTTTTTCTAGAGTAAAAAAATTTCTCAGACACCAAAGGTTGACAAGGTGTTTTTATTATATTTGATTATGTACAAATAAACAGTGAGTTATAAAGTCTTTGTGATGATAGTATTCATACAACAATAAGACCAGAATTAAATTTACAAAATACCAACTAAACTGCAGACCCAATACATTTCAAACTGATAGCATAAAATGGATGTCAGATAATGCTATGTTGTGAAATTAAACTTCCCAACAGAAAAATGGAACTGACAGCTAGGAGCCTGCCATTCCTCCACGGGTTATTTGAGACTCAACCCTACCACCATTTTTCTCTGTTCACACTTTGCAAAACCTTTACTCCTAAGGTTTGTTGTGTTCTCAACTGGATTTCACTTAATGCTAACACATTATTTATAAATTAAATCTCTCTGCTCTTCCCTTGGCTGCCATCATTTTATTTACCAAGATTATAGTTTAAATTGTGAACATGCACAAAGTCAGGCACTGAAATCTCCTGACTGTCCTCAGTTATACAATGACCATGCAGATGATCCAGAACATGCACATATTATTAGAGTATCAAAATAAATGCAATTAGATTATCATGGAGGACTCACAGGTCATCAAAAAGATGTCCTTCAATTTTAGTTTGATAAACATCTGTATGAGGTCCCTGGCCAAAGAAAAGTTAGGACCAGGGCCCCAAAGAGAGACAGTGATGGGCGGGAGAACAAGGCAAAGTTATGCAGGGCTAGAAGCTACTCCACAGTACTTCCTAGGCCTAATGTCTGCTGTTCCTTCTGCTGGTGACCGACATCCTACCCAGTCTTACTGAGCTCAGCCTTCAGGATGATAGGCCGCTTCCAGGGATAACCTACTCACACGGATAGTGAATAGCTTAAAGCATGTATGCCAATTTCAGTCAAAAGGCAGTGGTCGCCTGGAAAACTGCTGAGAAGGGTCCTGAGGCCATGACTAAAATCAAAAAGAAAGATTCTAGAATTGATTAGTGATACCTGCTCTAAGCACTACCACTGTAGATATGAGTTGGCATGTATCTACCTTCTCTGGATTATAAAATTCAATCATGATCGGAATACAAATTGAAAAACAAATAGTATATTAGAACCAAAAATAATCTAAAAAGTTACCTATTCGAAGGGGCGAGGTGGGGTTGGTGAATTCAAGTATCTGCTTGGTTGAACGGATCAAATGAGTGAGTAAAGTGGACTGGGTGGGGATTGTGGTCTCATCCAAAGGCAACAGCCACTTTTTAGCTGCAGCCATTGCTGCCAAGCAAGAATGTGGGGATTTGGGTCTGGTGTTGCCAGTTATTTTCAATTTTTCAAGACAAGCTGGAAATCTGGACTTTCATGCTAAGTCTTCAGATTTTCAATTTGGGCAACCAAATACATTTCTGCAATTTGCTGGTCACTGATTTAAATCTCAATTGCAACACTTGATCTAGTCAGGGCTGGAATTGAAGCCAGTATCCCTCACATCCCCCCACTCTGCCCCACAGGGCTCAGTTTCTATATTTGGCAAAGTGAGAAAAAAGCATCACCATCTTCTACCCAAGCCAATTCCTGGGCCAGGGCTCAGCTCGGGCTTCATGGCTACAACTCTCAGAATGGACTCAGACCTGGTACAGAATCAATCTCTTGGTTCAGTAGAATCTGGACTCATAGCAAAGAGTCAAAGGCCAGGATTGGTCTCCAGGACAAGGATACACCCCTAAAACCAGTTCCCTTAGCAGGACTAGCAGAGAGACCCTCCCTGGAGGCCATACCTGTGTTCCACTCATGCCCACAGGTGGCCCAGGGGAGCTCCGTGGTAAAGCAGTTGCTCAGGTAGAAAATGGCCCACGCCAAGATGATAATGTAGTACACATTTAGATGGGCCTCGATCACCTGTGTTGCATAGCCAATGCCTAAAAGAAGAAAGAAAAAGGAATGGTTTGAGTCTCTTTTTATCTTATTAAAACAGTCTCAGATACTTTTCACAGCCCAACATCACCCAGACAACATTTCATTTTCTGATTAACTCAATCCTTACCTTCAAATAAAGGGCAAACTTTTCTCCAACATGTAATTCCACCTTCACTTGTGAATTGTCCCAGAGCTGTTTCCAGGAAAAAAACAGGAATTCCACAGCAAATAAAAAATACCACATAGGGAATCAGGAACGCCCCTGCAAGAATGCAAAATAAGAGAGTGAGGTTAAAATCGCTCCCACTACTTCATGTTCAGCACAAATCTTTAATAAGCACCTACTACAGGCAAAACGTAATGTTCTCTACGCTTGAGTTCAGGTTGTCACTATGAGGACCAGCGTCAGAAAATGTAGGCCTGGGTTTGTGCCCTCTGCCACCTACTACTATAAGCAACCTATCTCACATTCACTCTGTCTCAACTTCTTCATCTGTAAAATGGGGCTTTACTATCTAATATCTGCACCACTTATCTCAGAGAATTATTGTAGAGCTAAGGTGATAACGTGAAAAGTTTTATTTGCTTGATTCTTTTATTTATACATTTCACCCTCCAGCACATGTCCAATTCATTCCCTCCCTGATGTTGCATCCTTCTTTTTTATTCTAAAGTAATCTCAAAAGGCTAGGTTAGGGACCCCTTCTTATTTACTTTGGAATTCACCTGAAAAACATCTTTTTCATATAGAAAAGTATTCTTAAGGAGATCTGCAATGAGCAATATCAGGCCCCTATACCCAAGACCCAGGTATAAAGCTGAGTTATAAAGAATTTGCATCAAGAATCAGTCCAGAAAGGCTGACTTTGGATCAATCCGAGAAAAGACCAGTGTAAGCCTTAGTGCTCTTATCTTGAAACACAATACCCACTGCTTCGGCCTTTCTGTGAAACAAATTAAATAACTGAGGTGAACATGAGCTATTATAACCAGAAAGGGATTTTTCCCCAAATCCCTCATCTCTCTCCTCTCTATTAACAAGGTATGAAAACACATGCCATTCTCCACCATCTGATCTCACAAATGAAGGCTGTAATTGAAATTGCTTTTTGCTAAATGAAGTCTCTTTAACCACAGGAGCAATAGCAACAATCTGGATCAGTCTTGATAGTAGGACCATATCTAACAAGTTTTGAAAGGCTCTTAGCTTTTCTGGGCAAGACACTATTTTTAAATTTCACAATGGGAAAGAAATAATTTAAACTGCTGTTGGAATCTATGAGTATAACTGTGTGGATTCTTTTTAAAAGGTAAACAGTTGGTAAGTGGACAATCCCAACTGTATTAGAAGGCAAAAGGCATGTGAAAGGGAATAAGAGGGTCTGTTTGCTGCATCTAAACCTAAGTGACTAAAAGAAGCTATACATTTCCTAATATGCTATAATTTACCTGTGAATCCTCTAGAACCTAACAGATGACACTTTTTGAAAGCCTTTTGGCTGATGTGTTCACAAATCTAGTAATCCTTATAATAACAAGTTCAATTAAACCAGGATATCTGTATACCCAATGGAAACTCTTGGTAAGTTAGTCAAAAAACAAACAAACAAACAAACAAAAAACTCATTTTTAAACTTTTCTCATTACAACCCTTTTTTTCAATTTGTAGCAGAATTTGTAATTAACCCAACTTACCCAGTTTTCTGCTCTTAGAAATGCTTTTAGTTTGGGCATAACAATTTCTTGTACAAAAAAAAAAACCAAAAAAACAAAAAAACAGCTAAAACAATTTTTGTCTGGGACTGTCCTAAAGGGTTTCCATAGGTTTCTAAGCAGATATGGCAGCTTATGAATCTGCAGAGAGAGGCGGGATTCACAGCTGAGGGCACAGGGCACATTCGGGGTCTCCAAGTCCACTCCCTCTGTGCTCCTTGCCAAGCCACCAACACCAGCGGCCACTTCATTACCAGTGCAGAGCAGGCCTAGAGCAGCCTGTGCCTTCATGATGAATGTCTCCAAAGAAAGGGCTCAGGGCAAGCAGTACCCTTCTCTCTCTCCCTGCAGCTGCTCCAACAGGAAGTCCTGCTCCACGCAGCCTAACAGTGTGGTCCCTGCCAGCCAACTCGGAGCTACCTTCATTGGTGTCTGGGGCAAAGCAAAGACAGGGAGGAATATATAGACACAGGCTTTTTCTTGCAGAAACTATATCATCCAACAAAGTTTTACAAAATCTCCTGCCTTAGCCTTGCTGGCTGTCCTGCTAATAATGACAGGTTGGGGCTCCTGAAGTCTGGAGCCCCTTCCTTGAGCTGAGAGATTTGAGGATTCATTCCTGTATCTCCACCAAACTTACTTGGATACATTGTCACTACATACCATTCTCTCATCATCTCCCCACTCTCAATCTCTAAGCATTTCTTAAACGTTAAAACAATGTTGTCGCTGTGTGTAGTGGATGACCGTGAGACCAGTTAAAGAAACTGCCTGGTGCCAATTCTTCCGCCAGAGGCCTGAAAAGAGGCCCTAGAAAGGCCTTAAGAGCAAATGAAAGACGGGACAGGAAATCATACAGCGGTGCTTAACCTAAAAGTTCTCCCTGTTGTCAGTCCCCTCCCAGTTTTAAAAACGGCCTGTGGTGTCAGAACGCCATCTTTATCACTCGTTGTTAGTGATTTCTCCGATCCCTAGTTTCCTCATCTGCAAAATAGGTATAGCACTGCCTACAGAGATGACTGTAAGGATGAAATTTGATAATGTAGGTAAAGCTTAGGATAGAGCGTAGCATTTGAGTATGCGCTCAAAACCCAAGCCTACTCAGATCATTATCAGCCTTCATGGCTGTCTCCAGTTGAGAAAGCTGAGGTTCAAAGGAACTGTCTCACACAGCAATGTCGGTCCCAAACGCAAGAGGTCCTGGTCTCGGTCTGCACCTCCAGGTGGGACGGAACGCACCTGGCAGACAAGTAACCGCGTGCTAGCAAGCTGCACATTTAGGTGCGAAGCGCACGTGCGCATGCGCCATTGGGACTATGCGCCTTGCCCGGGTAAGCTCTAGCGCCAGGTGGCCCAGGGCGCGCATTCTTCTGAGGGTCCCGCTACACGCAGGCGCGGGAGGGGTCTCGCGCTCACCCCTCGCTCCCCGCCCCCACGAGGTGGTTCCTCGCCCCCGCTCCCATCCACCCCCCAACCCCCCGCATTCTCCTCAGTGCCGCTGGCCACCTCACCTCCTCCGTTCTTGTAGCACAGGTAAGGGAAGCGCCACACGTTACCAAGCCCGATAATCTCCCCGGCCACGCTCAGCACGAACTCCACCTTGTTGTTCCAGTGGCCGCGCTCGTGGACCGCCTTGTCGCGCTTGTCGCGCGGGTCGCGCGCGGGCGCCGCGCCCCCGCCGCCGCCCGGCGCTTCGGACTCCTGCGCCTCCTCGGCAGCCTTCCCGTTACCCAGAGGCAGCGCCTTCTCCGCCGTCATGGCCGCGCTGGCTGCCTCGTGCGCCGGCCGGCTCTGCACCGCCGCCCGGGGCGGGCTGGCTTTTCAGGAGGCGCGAGCGGGCGGGAGGGGGAGGCAGGGGGTGGAGCTGAGGGGCCGGGCCGGCACCGACACGGAGACCGGGACGCGGCGCGGCGCGGCGGCCCGGCCCTCAGGGCGCCCACGCCGCCTCAGCCGGGCTCGGCCCGGGAGCCTGCGGGGACCTCGCGCGCGCCGAGTGCGTTGCGCGCGCCGAGCACCTTCGAGCGCCTGGTGCGCGCCAAGCACCTTGCGCGACCTTCCCGTTGGTTGTCCTACCCACTGGCCTCTTAGGACAAGGGTGGAAGCGCCCATTCAGGCCCAGGCTGGGTGCTGACACCGAGCCTCGAAAGTCCACCATCTCTGTAACCTCTAAACGGTTTCTCACCTCTAATAGAAGTGAGCTTTACACCAGGGTTCTCCAACTTTAGTGTGCACACCAAGCGCCTGCGGGTCTTGTTAAACTACAGATTCTGACCTAGTAGGTCTGGCTGGGCACGAGCTTTTGCGATTCTTACAAGCGCCCAGGTGCTGTGGCTGCTGCCGGTCTAGGGACCACACTTGGAGGAAGAGGGTAGTAAATAAACTCTTGGGTTTTTTCCCAGTGCCTAGGGACTGTGAGCTCCCCGAGGGTGGGGACATCTCCATATTTTACTCCACCTGGTGCCTGATGCTCTAAACACAGTGAGTCAGGACAGTGTGGCAGTTAAACAAGTGCTCCTGTCAGGAGACAGGTAAAAATCTAAGTTGAATCTCTTGCTCCACCTCTCTTAGTTGTGTGAAGTCATCTGACCATTCTGAGCCTCCGTTTCCTGATCTGCAAAAGGGACTACTAATACTGGCTTTCTTATGGGGTGTGTGTAGTTAATGAGAAATGCTAATAAAGTACTTAGTACATTGGAAATGCTCAATGAACATTAGCAATTATTAGTGTTATCATGCAATGTGTATGATACGTGTATGTGTATCACACATATGATACACATATACACATACTTTTGCATATTCTTGTTTAATGTCCATCTCTCCACTCAATTGTAAGGATGATATAAAGTCTTGTATGTTAGCCACAGAGCCTAGTACGAGACCTAGCACATAGGTGCTCAGTGAATATTTGTGAAAGAGAAAGAGGAAGGAAGGAAAGGAAGAGGAGCAGAAGGGAGGAAGAAGAAAAAGGAAAGAATGTCAGGTCTACAAGGAGCCACAAAGATAATCGGATCCACCTCCATCATTTCACAGCCCTGGAGAAGTCCAGCCACATGAGCTCTTGCTAAGCCACCCACTGTGCTCTCCACTCATCTCTTGGATTTCCTTCTGGGGAGAGCCTCCTCATCTTTAGCCTTCAGCCTCTCCCTTCATTCTGGCTTACAACTGCTCAAGTCTCTCTCCATCTCTATCCCCCCAGAAAACCCTTCCTGCCACCATCTTCCTTTCTCAGGCCTCCTTCATCCCCTCCCTCTCACTATCATATTTCTTGAAAGAGTAAGTTTACATGCTGCAGGCCCTGTCTTCACCTCCCACTCATTCTTCTGCCCACGGCAATCTGGCACCCACCCCCAACACTCCTCTGAAAATGCTGTTTGTGAAATCCCAGAAAATCTCTTGATTTGGCAAATCCTGCAGTTTCTTGTCCATCCCCACTCTGCTTGACCCCCTAGGTAACTTTCTGCAGTTATTCCCTTCTTAAAATTCACACTTGCGTGATTTTCTTGATACCGTCTGCCTCAGCTGCAATTTCTCTTCCTGCTTCTCAGGTCTTACTTTCTCTCCTCCTAAATTTGGTTTTTCTCATTTAGCCACATAACTAAATGTTGATGGCTCCCAAAACTCTGTCTCCATATGCTGTCCAGGGTATGTTCAAAAGCAAAGATCCTGTACAGTGTTAGGGTGAGAGTAAACTGAATTCAGGTAGATTTGGAATCAGATCCAGGCTCTACCCGTCATGAGTTGTTATCTCTTGCCTCAGGCCTCTCCTCTGCCAAGTGGGTTAATAGTCTGACCTCATGTGGTGGGTGTGAGGGCTAAAAGCCTTGAGCACAGTAGGTGCTCTGTGAACAGTAACTCTTATTTTTACTCCAATGATGATGACATCATTCCCTTGCTTAAAAGTTTTCATTGGCCCTTCTTTTCCTACAGGATAAAATCAAATTGCTGACCCTGGCTTTCATAATTACCCCAAGGCTGATTGTCCTGGCTTTCCTTCTATATTAATGCCATTTTTCTCCCATACTAAAACTCCACATTGGTACTTTCATTTCCTTTGGGCTGATCCTCTGTGCTGCAAATAGAATGAGCAACTAAGGAAGGAATTCAACTTTGACTTTAACAGCCCTTGCTGCACACAGTAGGCACATAGTACCTAGGAGTCTGTCTGTTAAATGAACAACTACATCAAAAGTTAGAGACACATTCCCAACTCTTATTATTACAATATTAGACTATCACTCCAGAATCTGTGTAAACCTCCTTTGAATCTAATTACATTTCACTTTGTACTGCTGCTCAGCATAATTAGCTCCAGGAATTGACTTCCTCTGAGCAGCTATGATTCTATGAAGCCTGCTTGGGAAGTAACATTAAACTAGCATGAGAGAGTGGAGGCTAGCCATCCTCTGGTGGGGACCTGGGCTCAGTTATGCCAATGGGTAATTCTGTGGCCTTGAATACATCCTGTAACTTCTGAGCTTAGGTGTGCTCAGTTCATTAAAGTTGTCCTGATGATTCTCATCTTCCGGGGTGGTCTTAGAGGTGAAGAGAAACCACATGCAGAGAACACTGTACATATACTAATATTCCAAACTCTTCTCTCAAGTTACAATGTTTCCTTTTATGAAAGTTGACCTGGCCAATTTCCAATTATTAGAATTTAGTAAATAAGTATTTAAAGTCCATCTCTCGAAAAGTTTAATATGTTTACTCTGCCCTTATCCAAAAGAGCCAACATCTCCATCATGTTGGAGCCTCTTCTCTAAACCCTTTCCATTTCATTATTTCTTCATTGAGGTGCAGTGACCTGCAGAGCACACACCCATGTCCACAGGGTGGAGCAAGGGGAATATTGGTCATTTCTCATTCTAGAGTTAATCCTGATATAGCACAGCTTACTGGTTAGGAATGTAGGCTCTGCTGTCATACTTCCTGGGTTCAGAACTCAGCTCCACCACCATGGCAAATTACTCCGAGCCTCGGTTTCCTTATTTGTAAAATTATAGTATTAATAGTATCTACCTTTTAATTGTTATGAGGGTTAAATGGAATATTTGTAAAGCACTTGGATTTATGCCCAGTATAGACATGTTTCTTAAGAAAATGTCTAAATAGTCCTCGGAGAACAGAAATGTCATGACTCCCTTATTCCTCTCTTGGGTAAGTATTCCAAGTCTTTCATCTTCTAGCAATTGCTGTCCTGAAGGCTCATTTAAACTTCAGCATTGCTCCTGGTGGGAGCAATTCATTCACCAAAACTTTATGGCCTTTTGGTTAGCCTCAAGATACTTTATTGATCATGAAGATGGAAAACCAGATATAAGGACTGCTCCAGTTGTGTGTTGGAGCCAGCTCATATTCTCATGAGAGCCAATTAAGTTGTCAGGGTTTTTGAAAACCACAGTTATTGGTAGCTTGAAATCTGCCATGGTTGTATTTACACCACAGGAATCTGCCAGTGCTACAAGTCACCCCCACCCCTAACCCCCCGGCACCCAGCCAGTATATTGGCTCACCATTACAGAATAGTGGAGGAGCCAGATGCTAGTCAAATAATCACAAAAATGAATGGAAGGTCGGAGATTCTGGTATATATCACAAAGGAAAGGTCTGTGGTGCTAGGAGAGCTTATAACTGAGAGATCTGACCTTGTCAAGGGGACCAGGGAGGGTTCCCTGAGCAAGTACAAATGAACTGAAGCCTGAAGGGACAGGTGCAATGACTGAATGAGGAGGGGTTTGGGGGTCCTGAAAGGTGATCACTGTGGCCGAGGCTGGAGTGTGGAACAAAATGTGCCTGAAGGAGAAACATTTTTAGCAATGGGTGACATGAGCGTATTTTCATTGTTGCATTACTGTGGCCACAGTGTGAAAAGTAGATTATGAGGCAGGGTTAGGGTAGTGGAGAAGCTAACTGCAGTGTCGCAGGCAAGAGATAATGGCAGTGGAGAGGGACAGAGAAAGGTAGAGTAGAATAACATGAGAACAGGGGGCCAGAGTCAAAACCTACGGAACTTGACCAGAGGCTGGATACAGAGGGCGAGGGAGGGAAGGTGTCTTCCTAGTTAGAGAAACTCTAGTGTCCCACTGCAGAGGCAGTGGTCCTGTTCCACTTTGTGCTGATGTGCCCATGCTGGCTCAGTCAGGGTGTGAGAAACCAGAACCACTGGTTCAGTGCACTCTCCTTAATTGTGTCAATGACCGCTGGACCAAAAACCTGTGTGCCAGAACCAAGGTCAAAGAGAGGAAGCAAAACGGTGTTAGGTACCAGAAAGAACTTTCTACAGGTCACCCATTCTGAATAATCTGCCCCAGGAAGTGGTGAACTCCTCAGTGCTGGAGCTGCAGAAGTGGAAGCTGGCCTGGATGGGGCAGGAAGACCACAAGGGGATTTATGGATGGGATTTTCCAATCACGAGAGTCTCTCAGAATACCTTTTTCTGCAAAAACTTTGCCTCATTACTACCACTCCACTTTTTTCTCATAGGTTTCCATTAATGATCCCAATTCTGCACCCTTTCCCGTACCCATGCCATCTGCCATGCAACTCTGCGGGACCTTCCCAACACCAGAGTTCAGGCGTATGACTTGCTTTGGCCACTAGACTGAGGAAAAAGTGATTATGTGCCAGTTCCAAGCCTCAGTTCTTGCCTTCTGCTTCTGCCATCACCGTCTAAATGTTTCAGGTTAGTCTGGTGGTCTAGGAAGAAAACAAGACACAGAGCAGAACTGCCCAAGCTGAAGTGCCCAGACAAACCCAGACTAAGGTAGAAGCCTACAGAGGTAGGCACAAACCCAGCCCACCCAGCTAATATCAGACTAGTCCACCTTCCACCTCCTGACTTAGGAGCTATAATAGTCAATGTCTGGTGGTTTGAGCCACTGAGAATCAGTGTTCAGGTCCTTCCCCTTCTGGAAAGATCCCCATTGTTCATCAGACACAGTTAATTCTCTTAAGCCCAGTTTAATGCTCACCTTCATCATAAATTCTAAAATTATTTCTCTACTCTCTAAATTTTTAGGACTCCTTGATGGCCATAGCTTCCAGATTGAAGCATCGTTTCACAACCTTTACACACCAGACTTAGGACCCGCTCTGGCTAGGTTACTATAGAAACCTTATTGCTTTAATGCCCTCAGTACTGGTTCAGGGAAAGATCTTTATTGATAGGGCCATAATTAAGATAGAAGGATAGGCAGCCATTTCTCGTAACACTTCTCTTTCCTTGTCCCTTAGCAGTCTCCCCAAATCTTTACTTCATCTGTTTCTTTATGCCACAATGCCTAGGATATCTTCTTTTGAAAGGAAATACTATAAGAACTACCTTGTTTTCCGCTGAAATGTTTGGGTGAATGACCACAAATGATAATTCTGTCTGTATACTGTAATATATTGAATGATTAGTCCCAACTTCATTCTCCCATAATTGTGTTCTCCATCCTCACTCATGCTGTGACCCAATGGTGGGAAGATTGTACTCTCCAGGCCTTGATTTTTGGCTTTGCTATGCAATTAGCCAAGTGGTGGTCTGAAATCTGCTTGCATAGTTGGCCTTGCTCTGTTACCTGCTGACATTACTATGAGAAAAAAATACCCTATGTAGCTGCTTCCTCTCAAACCTGGGCCCCATAAGGAGATAAGCAGCCAAACCTCAGACCCACAGCCTGGGGCAGAGCTGCCCAGCCAACCCATAGTCACAGGAATGAGAAATAGATGCTCACTGTAGAACAGTGACATTTCAAGGTTGTTATATAACAAAAGCTGTCTGATATACTTATCAGAAGCTGTTCTTAGGCCTTCCTGTACCCATCTCTGCTATGCTATACACCACTACTATGCACTAGGGATGGTACTATCTTTATTCTACAGATAATGAAACTGAAACTCAGAGAGGTTGAGCAACTTGTTCAGAATCACACAGTGGAGCCAGAATTCAAACCCAGTTTTCTGACTTATACTCTATAACCAGCCAGATGGAACTGCAGTTCTCTTTTAGCCAGTGGTTTCACCCATACAAACGTTGTCTCACCCTGTCTGATCTAGATGGAAAAAAGAAAGGACAAAAGAAGTTCACATCCTCTTCCTCATTAAGTGTAGGAACATTAGCTCAAAATTTAATCAAAACTTAATCGTTCTATTCTGGGTGCCACCCTGGGAAGAGCAGCCCCCATATGGGCCTTGTTCTGTGGGAGGATGCTGTCCAAGTTCCAAACACTGATTTCACACTTGGACTCTGAGCTGCAGTTCTAGAGTGGGCAGCATCTCCCTGTGTGAACACATGTGGTTACTCATGTTCTGGGTTTCCCCGTGTTAATATCTAGTCTCCCCAGATGTCTAAAGCCAGTGGCACATCACAGACATTCACATTTACCCATAGGTAGGGCTTCCAAGACCACTGCACCTCGCCACACAGCCTATGTGTTCAACTTCAGCAGCACCATTCACATGGTTACTCTAAACTTGTGCAGGTTGATGGCCCTGATTCTCTTATTACAGATGTCAGCACTGAGCCCAAGTTACCCAGCTGATAGAATGCCACACACACACTCACTAGACCCATATATACAGTACCTCATAGTTATATATCCAGGTTGCTCAAGTATTTCCTAGAGAGAATCATATGCTAAGACCTGAATGACTATTGTAGATACATATAGCCCATATCAGAGCTCTCTGGTTCAAAATTTCTTTGCTAACAGTGCTACACCAAGCAATGTTTTCTACCACTTTCTTTTTTGTGACCCACAACAACAGCAACAATTAATGGGAACTTTCGAAAAGATTTTCCTGATGCCCTAACATCCTCATCCCAGATAGAGACCCACAATCAACCCTAAAACCAACAACTGTGATAGAGGGTCTGCTCCGTGTGTGCCATGCAATGTGCTGAGTGCTGGTGATGGCTCAGAAGTGGTCTTGGTCTTTCAGTGAGATAACAGTAATTCAACAAGCTAAGCATTTGAACAGAGGAGAATAGAAGATCGTACAGAAACACAGAACCCTTGAAGTATGAGCTGAAATTAAAGTTGGGAAAGGAGAGGAGGCTGTGCCAGGCAGAGGGCACAGTATATAGGCAAAGGCGGGGCGTTGAAGTACCTCATGGTCTTGGGGGGTGCCAACTACCTAGAACTATAGAGCAGCCACCAGCCACGTGGTTTTACCAAGTGCTTTAAATGTGGCTGGGCTTAACCGAGTTGTGTAAAAAACATTTTGGATCTTGAAGACTTAGTATAAAAAAGAGTGTAAAATAGCTCATCATATTTTTTATATTGATTATATGTTGAGATGATAATATTTTGCATATATCGGGTGCAATATTGTGATTTATAAGAAATATATATTGGGTCATTCAGATGACCAAAATATATTTCATAAATATTTGTTCTATGTCCATGGTTCCTGGCTCACAATTACCAAAACGCTTGGGAAAAGGTTTCAATTAGCAATATCATGCCTCAGATAAACCTCATTAGCTATGATACTGCCAATGCGCAAAGCTACCAAAAACCTTGGAATTTCCAGAGTGAAAGAGTAATGGAAGCATCTTTTGCTATAATATTTGGTCTCTTGTCCTCAGTTCCTGAAATCTTTTGAGAGCCATAAAGGCGGAATAGGTAGGTTTCTTGTTATTCATAGCAAGCTCTTTTCCACCACAAACTGGGTTTATGTTAATGAGGTGACTTTTGGGGGGAAGGAGGGGGACTAAGGATGAGGGCTGGTTGCTAGGGAAACCAACCATTAGTAGAGAGTTGGAACTTTTAATTCCACCTCCTGGTTTCTGAGAGGGGAGGAGGACTGATGGTTGAATCGGTCACCAGTGGCCAATGATTTGATCAATCATACCTATGTAATGAAGCTTTCATAGAAAACTGAAAGGACAGGGTTCATAGAGCTTCTGAATTAGTGAACACGTGGGGATTTGGGGAGAGTGGTGTGCCTGGAGAGGGCAAGGTAACTCCACACCCTTCCCCATACCTGGCCCTATGCATCACTTCCATCTGTCTGTTCCTGAGTTATATGCTTTTATAATAAACTGGTAATCTAGTAAGCTCTTTCTCTGAGTTCTGTGAGCCACTCTAGCAAAGTAATTAAACCCAAGGAAGGGGTTATGGAAACCTCTGATTTAGAGCCTGTCGGTCAGAAGCGCAGATTACAACCTGGACCTGCGATTGGCATCTGAAGTGTAGGGGAAGGAGGGATCTTGAAGGGCTGAACCCTTAACCTGTGGAATCTGATGCTATCTCTGCGTAAATAGTATCAGAATTGACTTGAATGGTAGGACACCCGGATGATATCTGAGAATTGCTCGATGGTGGAGGAACCCACCCTGCATACACGCGTTTGAATTGGTGACCAGAATCATTTATTGGGTTAACTAAAACCTATTAAATATAATTTCAACTTTCTCTTTGTACTTTTTAAATATGGCTACTAGAAAAATTTAAATTTCTTATTTGATTTACATTGTATTTCTATTAGACAGTACTGATCTAGAAAATCTGGGAGCAATACAGGGCGATAAATTCAGATTTGAGCCTTGAGTTCACTTGTGGGCTGACAGGAGCCTGTAGACACACCCGAGTTACCACACTACTCACAGTACCAGCCACTTGCTGTTTTATCACACTCAGCCTTTTTATGCTCTTATGTTCTCTGCTTGGCCCCTGAAGCATCTGTGGTTTTGATCCTGCTAGGAGCACCTGTGTGGTTGCCACTTTGCCCAGAGTGGCATCTAGAGTGTTGAGTGTCCCAGCTTCTCTAGACCGGCACTGTCCAGTTCAGCTACAATGGAAAAAAGTCCAGACTCTCATTCCTGGGCTACCTGGGGAAAAATTGGTCCATACACTAAACTCAGTCTGAGTCCTAACCAAGTAAGTCCTCAGGGGGCTATTTGAGGTCTCAAATCAAAGCTATTGCTGCATCTAACTCAAATAGCATCCTGCCTGAGGCTGAGTATTCAGTCATGACTTAGAGATCAGGCACCCCCAGTGGGCCATTTGCTTTTCATCAAACCTGAGTTAAGATGTGCTGTGCCCTTTTCTGACTGCCCATCTGTTCTCCACTTTGGAGAGTAGAAAGGGGGCAGGTGTCTGCTGTTGCCCCAAGCAGACCTTTTACAACTGCCTTTTTGCAGATTCCTTCACTCAGTCCGCACCACAAATAGTGTGTGGTCTGTATCATCATTTCCAATTTACATTTGAGCAAACCAGGCTTAAAGAGTTTGAATGGCTCACATAGCTGGTAAGTGAGATTTCAAAGCCATCCTGGCTCCAAAGCCATCTTTCCATTACTCAATCAGGCTCAGCCTTACTGTGTTATCTGACTTCCCAAGCTCTAAACATGAAGCTCTGTGTTAGTTAAGAGATTGCCGATGGCTGGTACAGATAAACTGAAATCTCAGGGCTTTCACGTGTTTGAGATTTATTTTCACTTATGGAAAACCTTATGCAAATGTTTGACAGGTATCCTTCCATGCAGTGATGCAGGGACCCAGGTACCAACCATGTTGTGACTCTGTCATATTCAACATGGGGCTCCCCATGGCTGCCATGGCAAGACAGGATGCAGCTGACATGCTGTTGGAGGATGCAGGGGACAGACAATACATCAGCAGCAATAACATTCTATTTCTAGTACGGAGACCCCAGATGACAGTGTCTTAAAGAGAGGAGGCATGCCCCATCATCCATTCCTTTTTAACCCTGCTACCTAGGACACAGATGTGATGGTAAGCCATCTTGAGCTACATGGATGGGAGAAATGCTCTAAGGATGGCAGAGTACATCCTTAGAGTACTCCGAATGATGGTATAGAGCAGTCAGCATGCTAGCCCTGCACTGCCCACCTCCAGACTGTATGCGGGAAAAATTAATTTTTATCTAGTTTAAGCTACTGTTGTTTTAGGTCCCTGTTACATGCGACTGAACATCTATCCTAGGTACAGGGATCCCACATTTTCAGTCTACAACAGGATGCTATCCTACAAAATAGTGGCTAGAAAATAGCGCAAAGCAATGAAGCTTCACTTTAGGGGGTGGGACACAGCAGAGAGAGTAACTCCTTTTGGGAACATGATAACATTTTTAAATTGTGGTAAAATATAAATAATAAAATTTACCATTTTAACTATTGTTAACCGTACAGTTTAGTGTCATTAAGTATAATGTTGTGCAACCATCCATCTCCACCATCCATCTCCAGAAAATCTCCATCTTCTCAGACTGAAACCCTGTTCCCATTAAACACTAACTCCTTATTCCTCCTCTCTCCCAGCCCCTGGCAACCACCATTCTCCTTTCTGTTTCTATAACTTTGACGACTCTAAATACCTCATATAAGTGGAATCATCTAGTACTTGTCTTTGGGGTTCAGCTTATATCATGTAGCATAATGTCTGTATGTGTTGTAACATGTATCGGAAGTCCCCTCCTTTTGAGGCAGAGTAATATTCCATTGTATGTATATATTATGTTTTGTTTATTCATATTCATTTCGTGATTGACACTTGGGTTCTTTTCACTTTTTGGCTCTTGTGAATAATGCTGCTGTGAACATAGGTGTCCAAATATCTGTTTGGGGAAAAAAAAAAAAGATCTCTGTGGGGAGGGAAATAAAATGTAGCAAAAGCACTCCCATATCTGAACCACATGGGCCTGGAGTGGCACATAACTTTTCAGCTTACATTCTATTGGCAGGAACTAGTCACAGGGTATACTAATTATCTATTGCTGCATAAGAAATTACACTACAACTTAGTGGCTTAAGACAATAAACATTTACTACCTATGGTTTTTGTTGGTCAGAAAATAAGGAACACCTTTGCTAAGTAGCTCTGGCTGAGGGCCTCTCAAGAGGCTGCAGTCCAGATATGGACTGAGGCTAGAGGACCTACTTCCAAGATGGCATGCTCACACAGCTGTTGGCAAGAGGTCTCAGTTCCTTGCTGTGTAGGTCTCTCCACAGAGTTGCTTGAGTGTCGTCAGAACATGGCAGCTAGTTTTTCCCAAAGTAAGTGCTGTAAGAGAACAGGGTAGAAGCCACAATATCTTTTATGACCTAGTCTCATAAATTATATACCATTATTTCTGTGATATCCTATTGGTCACAATAAGATATTGGTCACATTATGATATCCTACAGGCCAATCCTACTGATGTGGGAAGAGACTACACAAGGGTATGGATAGCAGAAGGAGGGGTCATTGGGAGCCATCATGAAGTCTGGCTACCACTGTGCCACACCCAGATGCGAGGGCATCTGGGAAATGTAGTCCCTGGCTGGCAGTTATTTTTCTAGCAATAATTACATTTGGTGAACATCTTGTTTTTAAGTTTTATTAGTTTCAAGTATACAGCACATTGGTTAGACATTTATATAGTTTATAAAATGATCCCCCTAATTGCTCTTTCCATCCTCTGGTTTTCCACTTAGCCATTACATTAATGCTAACTGCATTCCATATGCCATGCTTCCCATCCCTGTGACCATTTATCAACTATTAATTTGTACTTCTTTAACCCTTCACCCCTTTCTTCCAGCCCCTCAACCTCCCTCTCCTCTGGCCATCACAAGATTGTTCTCTATATTCATGAGTCTTTTTGATTAGTTTGTTGTTTTCATTTCTTAGATTCTACATATAAGTGAAATTATATGGTATTTGTCTTTGGCATATTTTACTTAGCATAATAACATCTAGGTCCATCCATGTCATTGCAAATGGTAGGATTTCATTTTTTTAATGGCTGAATAATGTTCCATTATATATATGAACCATAAATTCTTTATCCAGTTGTCTGTTGATTCGGCATTTAGGTTGCTTCCATGTCTTGGCTGTTGTAAATTATGCTGCTGCGAACACAGGGGTGCATAGATCTTTCTGAATTATTGTCTTGATTTCTTTGGATAACTACCCAGAAGTGCAATTGCTGAGTCAAAAGGTATATCCATTTTTTAATTTTTTGGGAAACCTCCAGACTGTTTTCCACAATGGCTATACCAATTTGCAATCCCCATTTGGTGGGCATCTTGATCATCTTGGCCATAAACCTCTCTCTAGGGGTCTCAGTGACATCTCTGATTGCCTGTGTGACCTGTTCTTCAGTTTTCTCCTTTGTACAATGAACTTATTCTTTCCCGCTGCCTGGTAACTAGCATTGATATCTTCTGTCTTGGCAGCTAACCCAGGTGAAAGCTGTGATACTCATTGGTATAGGTTATACCCAAGTCTCAAAGAGGCAGACTTAGGGGATGGGTATCATCAGAAAAGTATGGATGGGATCTGAATTCAAGGGCTAAGGGCCCAGGAAGCATGTCAGATAAGAGCACTGGTTTTTGAGTCAGCAGCATGAGTTTAAAATTCACTTTAAACTTTTTGTCCTTGGATGAGCAATTTTTAACTCTTGGGGTCCTGTTTCCCATACAACAGGAAAAAAAACATTGACCACATATGGTTATTAGAAGGACTGCTTATCTAATCTCATGTTTCCTAAATTTGTGTTTGTCACATCTGTCTCCTTAATGCTTTTCCCATATTTGTATACCATCTGTATTATCTGATATTTTCTTTATATGTATATATTTATAACATCTTTATATGTGATTCACATAACTTACTCATTTAAAGTATACAGTTCAGTGGCTTTAATATATTCACAGAGTTGTACATCACCAAACATCACCAAAATCAATTTTTGAACACCCTAATTTTCATAACCCCCAAAAGAAACCCTGTATCATTTACCAGTCACTCCCCATTTTCCCCCAACCCATTCCTTCCTCAGCCCTAGGAAACTACTAATATACTTTCTGCCTTTGTGGATTTGGCCATTATGGACATTTCATATAAATGGAATAAAAATATGTGGCCTTTTGTGTCTGAATTTTTTCACTTAGCATAATGTTTTCATGATACATCTATGTGGTAGCATTTATCAGTACTTCCTTCCTTTTTATGACTGTATAATATTCTATTGTATGGATATATTACATTTTATTAATCTGTTTATCAGTTGATGGACATTAGGGCTTTTTTCAGTTTGGGGCTATTATGACTAATGTTATAAACATTCATGTACAAGTTTTTGCATGGACATGTGTTTTTGATTCTTGGATATATACTTAGCAGTAGAATTTCTGGGTTATATGGTAATTCTATATTTAACCTTTTGAGGAACTGTCAGACTTGTACAGTGCAGCTGTACTGTTTTACATTCTCATTAGCAGTGTTTGAAGGTTCCAGTGTCTCTATATCCTCATCAACACTTACCTGATTTATTATTATTATTATTATTATAGCCATTCTGGTTGATGTGAAGTATCTCTTTGTGGTTTTAATTTGCTTTTCCTGTATATTGACCTATTTTAGTTATATTCATATTTAAAAAAGACTTAACATTGCTACCCTAAGTGGAAAGATAGCATTATTTACTATGAATGAAGGTAACCTAATCCAGTATAACTGTTAGAATGAATGACACTTCTCTGGGTATCATGTGCCGTCACTGATGATTACTACATTTTGAGAAACACCAATATAATTGAGGTAGAAATGTTATTAATACCTCTGGCACAGAGCTGGTGCTTAATAAATGTTAGGGTGTCATTTTATTATTGTTTGTGAGGCATAGACAAAGGCATAAGTGAGTATTGTGTGTGTGTGTGTGTGTGTGTGTGTGTGTGTGTTTCAGGAAGAAGGTGGGGTTAGAGTCGGAAATCATAAGATTCTTATAAAAGATGGGAATCCAGCTAGTGGGAAAGAGCAGCCTAAGAAAACTGAAAGCAACCAGAATGTGGATGGCAAGAATGTATGAAGGAGGGTTAAGTATAACTTTTGCGATCAGTGTGCTGGCTGGCAGCTGTGAGAGTTCAGGGATTCTTTTCTGCCATGTATGTTGATCTTCACCATCCCTCACATCCTTTCAAGGCATGCTGATGTGTAAGTTCCTAGAACTTATCCAGGGCAGCAGTGGGGCCGATTCAGCCTTAGACATTCCCCACCATCCCCTGGCCCTCACTGTGGCAGCTCACATACCACGTGTCAAGGGCAGGGCAGTCTGTGGAATCCAGACCTGGCAATGAGGACTGAGGTTCAGAGGGGTGTAGAAACTTGACCAAGTTCACAAACTCGTAGGTAGGAGACCTGAGGCTAAAATCTAGGTCACCTGATCCTCCTTACATTTTTCTTACTTGGGAAGCCCTTCTTGGCTCTTTATTCCACCTCTTTGTATAACAAGATGCCCACAGATTTCTTGCCAATAATAGACAAAGATTGCTACTCAAAATGTGGGTCACCCCAGCATCAGCAGCATCAGCACCTGGGAGCCTGTTGGAAATGCAGATTCCCTGGTCCCACCTAGACCTTCTGAATCAGAATCTGCATTTTAACAAGATCCTGTAGATAATTCAGATGCACATTATTGCACTTTTACATTAGAAAATAGAATATCTAATTCTAAATTAACATTTCAGAAACCTGTACTAAGATATTACAATTGAGTTTACTCATCCAAAATTCTTATTTAAGCACCTGCTATTTGCCAGGCTCTGGTGAGTGCCAAGCAAGCAGAGATGATTAAGTCCTTATTCTGCTATCAAGGTCTCAGGCCAGTCAGAAAGATAAGTGAGAAACCAAAGATCACAGACCTCTCTCTCACTGACTCTTTTTTTTTGTGAAAAATCAGAAAAATTTTTTTCTGATTGAAAAATTATCTGTTTTATTGGTTTTTCTAAAAATGGAATGCTAAGAATTCCATAGTGGGTGCTGAGGGTGTTGTATGTATATGCGGCATGCTTTCCTTTTTGTCTTCTTCCAGATCCTTTGGGAAACTCCTCCCCTGCTCTTTTTCTTTTTTTTTCATTCAAAATATTTATTGAGCACTTTTATATGCCAAGTCCTGTTCTAGATACTGGGGATACAATGGTCAAGAAATCAGATGAGGCTTCTCTTTTCAAGGAGCTTCTTTATACCTAGTGAGGAAAGAGAAATATTATCTGAGTAATAAGTATTATGCAGAAAAATTAAAAGGGAGGCAGAGTCGGAGGGGCGGGGAATCTCTTTTTGGTAGTATGATTGAGGAAGGCTTCCAAAGACGTAACATTCTTGCCCAAGGCCTAAGAAGGAGCCTGTCCTATGGCATCTCAAGGAAGAGTGTTTCGTTGCTTTTGGTGGGGCTGTCACTCAGAGTGCTAGGTTTGCCCTCTGGCCACAATGATTGGAGCAAGGGTGAGCATGTGACCTAAAAGAGCCAATTAGAGTCTTTCCTGAGACCGATATATAGACATGGGGAGAAACCAGTTGCTAGTGATATCTTTGAGATCTTGAACAAGTCTCTTCCCTTCTCTGCGCCTCATTTTACATATCCATGAAATAGGTTAGATCACATGCCACCTTAGCCTCTCCTACCTCTGACTTATGATTCTGTCAGACCCAGATTTTCAAAACAAAGCATCATGACACTGGCTTCTTTGGGGGTAGAGGCCCTGTCCTTTCCTCTCCCTTCTCAGATATGCTTCAAATAACAGTATTAATAACTGAAGCTGATTCTTACTTGAAAATGTTCGTCAGCTTCTGCCAAACAGATTCTTCTTCCTTTTTTTTTTTTTAAGTTTGACGAGGTTCATCTGCTGCCCCTACATTTATTTCATAACTTGAGTATGAGAAGGAGGACCAGGATCAAATGCAAGTTCTGCCTCTTGCTAGTTGGGTGACCCTGAACAAGAATCTTAACTTCTCTGAGTCTCAGTTGCTTCATCCGAAAAGCGAGTATAATTGTATTCATCTCATAGGGTTCTTTTGAGAAGTAACTGAGCTGCCATATGCACTTCTGATTCCCAGAGCTTATGGTTTGTGGATCAGTGTCCACCTTCCCCACTAGACTGTAAACAGCATGGGAGCATGAACTGGGACTGATTTTACATGCAGTACAGTTAGCCATATCATCATCATCATCATCGTCATCATCATCATGAAAGTCATTGTTAATTTTTGTCTTTTTAAATAGCTATACCAATCTATTACCATGATTGTAGAAAGGCCTGTGCTAAGATAGGACCTTACAGGGGTCCCTGGTGAAAGTGTTAGTTTGGAATACATGGGAATAGCAAAAGGAAAAGAGAACAGACTTCTACTTAACACCTCCAGCATGCCAGTCAGTGTGCAAGGAGCCTCACATCCAATACCCACTGATCTCTCACCGCAATCCCATAACATAGGTGTTATCCTCATTGGACAGATAAAAAACTGAAAGCCTAGAGAAGTTAAGAAACCTGTCCAGGGTCACGCAGCTAACAGGTGACTTAGATGAAATTCAAACCAGCCTGGTTCCAGGGGCCAACTTCTCTCTCCCTCTTCAAGATGCAGTTCTCCAGAGGTGACAGGTAGAATCCATATTTGACCAGGAGTCAGGAAGGTGGGTATTCAGACAATTGAGGAGGGAAAGAGAGAACTTATATGTGAATTGAGGCAGGGTTTCTATGCTGAGAGGGTGATCTTGGGCCAAAAACAGGAGGCATCTACCTGCAGGGCCGAGGAGCTGGAGTCCCATAGTGACCAGAGTTCAAGTACCATTTGTTAAGTGCTACTGCATGTATGTTTCGTGTTTAGCTTTACAAGCATTCGCTCACAGTAGGGCCCGGCATAGGGATGTATAAGCCAGACCTTACAATTGGGGAGACTTAAGAGAGGTGAAGTCATTTAATGGAGATTACACAGCCAGTAAAGAGCAGAATCCAGATTTTAATGCTCAACTGCCTGATTTCAAAGTCCATGTGTTTTATAAAACAAAACAAAATGAAGTAAATGTGTGCCTTTTGTAAAGCAGGATCTTCAGGGGCAAAGCAACAGACAGAAGACAGTTGACAAAGAAAGGGATCCCCAGATCTACTGGGCATCATCCATGCAGTACCATTCCTCACACTGGAACACACTTCAACCTATCTTTCCCAGGTCCTTTCATTAACATGGGCAAATAGGTCCCATTTTGCCTGCCTGGCTTTCTTCAAGCTGCCTCCAGCTGTCAACTCCATTGCCTTCTGTGAAGGCAATGGGATTCCTTGGGTTATTTAAAATATTTTGAAAAGCTTAAAATTATACAGTTCCCTACATTAGGAAGATACAAGGACACTAACATAGCGATTGCTTTTGTTGAAGGTAGACTTTCTTCTACCCAGGATAGGAGGAAGTCCTATACCATGGTTAAACAGACTCATGTGACAATTGGCTTTTGACAAGCCACTTCACCTCTCCTAAGCCTCACTTCTCTCGATATAAAATGGGGAGAATAGCAGCATCTACTTCAGGGGCTGCTGTGGGGATTATCCATGCCAAGTGCTTAGCCCAGCGCTTGACACACAGTGAGCACACAATTAAGCATGTTTCCACATGTGTGCAAGAGTGTGACTCTGGTTAGCTCAAGCTGGTCAGAAGATCTGGCTGACCGTTATTTGTCTTTGATGAATAAAATGTTTTAGCACTCAGTAATCACTTTATAAGAGGTGGTGGGCTACAATGGAGAAAACATGGCTTTTAAAGCTAGGCAGACTAAATCCGAATACCAGCCCTGCCACTCCCTAGCTGTGTGACCCTGAGCAGTTCAGTTTAGTCTACCTCAAAGAGCCTTGCTCTCTCCCCTTCAAAGGGTCTTGCTGCCCAGCTGTGGGGAGTGTGATCAGCAAGCTGCCTCCAGCTGTCAACTCCTGCAGGGTCCGCTTCAGCTGGAAAGAACCCTGTTGCCAGGGTCATGTCCTTCCCAGGGTAGTCTGCATCTAGTGAAGAAACAAGAAGGGGATATAAAGGCCCAGAAATTTTGGCTGGTTCAGGACACTCTGATGGTCAGGATGGGGCCTGAACTAACCCCTATCAACCAAAGCTTCATCAAGCTTTCATCAGACCTTCACTTATCCCTCTGCCCGACCCTGCTTTCTCCTTCCTACACATGTAGTAATCCCTAATACACATCTTGCACCCCAGACCTCATCTGGGCATCTACTTTTGCAGCACTGAACCTCCAACATTTGGTGCCGGGATTGGTCTGAATAAGCAGGTTCTAAGATGTGCTTTTGGCCTGAATGGCAAGAGGGCACCATCACCACTAACTGAGCAGGGACAGTACAGTCATTAAAACTGCCTTGAGGGTAATTGGGAGAATGGACCTCTGGAAGGAAATGCACTTGCAGGCACAGCACCTCACTTATTTGATGTAGTGGGGGAACACAGTGGGATAAATGGGATTGATGGCTATAGTAAGCCCCATTGATGCTCTGTACTAAGGGTCCGCAACTTTCCCCTCAAAGGCCCAGATAGCAAATATTTTAGACTTTGCAGCCCATACAACACCTCAGCTCTGCTGTTGTATTGCAAAGCAGCTGTAGACAATGTGTAAACAAATAAAACTTTGCGTTAATAATAATTGTGGGCTAGAATTGAGCTGTTTGCTGATTCTTGCTCCGTATTAGAGAAAAATAATGAACAGCTAAGAGTAAGTAACAAGTGAAAGCCGGAGCTCCTTTTTGGTGCATTCAAAGAAGCTTTCTTTTTTTCTAGCAGGAGAGACAGGAAAATAGGACCAAAGTGAGGACCCCAGGGCACAATATCGTTAATTTTAAAGATAGTTAAAAGGCCAACCAAGGCAGTTTGTGATATGCTACGATCATCACCCTACAGCTAGTGGTTCCCAGGGGAAAAAGTCCTGATTTCTCATACTGTTGTCTATCCATGCTGTTTCTCCTGCCTAGGAAGCTCTTCCCCTCTGCTCCTCTCATAGTGGGCTCCTCTTCACTCTCTCTCAGCTAAATTCCCCTTCCTCCAAGGAGCCCTCCCTGACTGACCAAATTCTTTCTAGTGTTCTTTTCGTTGCTTTCCATCATAGCACTTTGCACACAGTAAATTCAACCTTTTTTTTCTGAAGTGTGACATACAAAAGAAAAGTGTCCAAGTGATAATTGTACAGCTGTGTGAATTTTCACAGTGTGGACCCGTCATAAGCAGCACAGATAAAATAACAAGATAAGCACCAGAAGCCCCCTCAAGCCCCCCCTCAGTCACTGCCACTCCTACAAGGACTGCCACCCTGACTTCTGACACTGTAGATGACTCTTCCCTGCTTGTGAACTTTACAAAAATGAAATCTTATTTAATGTACTTTTTTATGTCTGGCTAGCTCTTTTACTTAGTATTATCGGTGAGCTTCATCCATGTGGTTACAGTTCGTTCTCATGGTGTGTATATACTGCAACTTCTTTATTCTACAATTGATGGACATTTTAGTTTCCATTTGTGGCTGTTAGGAATAGTGCTATTGTGAGCATATGATGTCTTTTGATGAACATGTGTGTACATATTCCTAAGAAGTATATTCCTAAGAAATAAAAATGCTAGATCATAGAGTATATGTATGTTTGGATAGCACATTCTGCTATAGAGTTTTCAAAATGGTTACAGAATTAATACTTTTACCAGCAATGTATGAAAGTCTGTTTACTCTACATTTTTATCAACACTTAGTATTTTTTGCCTTTTAAATTTTAGCCATTCTGGTGGGTATGTAATGGTATTATATTGGGTTTTCGATTTACCTTTTTACATTTCTTCGATGATTAATGATGGATAGCACTTTTCACATATCTGTTGACCATTTAGATGGCCTCCTTTGTGAAATGCCTGTTCAGATGGTTTTCCTATTTCTCCCCTGGGTTTTCTGCCTATGTTATTTACTTGTAAGAGTTCCTATTAAATTCTGAATATCAGTCTTGTCAGATATATGTGTTGAAAATATCTTCTCCTACTACGTGGCTTTCTTTTTCAGTATCTTTAATGTTGTATGCTTTTGTTTTCAGTTTAAAAACTGTGTATTTAATGGCATATAGATATTTTCTTATGTTTTCTTCTAAAAATTATTATTTTTTTACCTTTCACATTTAGATCTGTGACCCATCTGGAATTTATTTCTGTGTATGACATGAGCTAGGAGGCAGGATTCTTTTTTTCATATAGTTATGTAATCGGTCTTGCAGCATTTATTATAAAGATCGTCCTTTCTCTGCTGAATTTCAGTGACATTGTTGTGTTACTATGTATGTGTGAGTCTTTCCTGGACCCTCTATTTTATTCCATGGATCTATTTGTCCTTGTGCCAATATTGTACTGTCTTAATTACTGTAGTTTGTACTAAGTCTTAAGATCTGATAACATAAGTCCCCTAATATTATCTAATTCTTTAAGATTTCCATGGCTATTCTAGATTATTTTCATTTCCATATATATGTTAAAAATAATTTACCAATTTCCATGAAAATAAAATTAGAGGTTTAGATGGAGATTATATTGAATCTATAGATCACACATAGGAAAATTAACATCTTAACAATATTAAGTCTTCCTGTTATGAACATGGAATAGCTCTCCATTTATGTAGATTGTCTTTGCTGTCTGTCAATCATGTATAATTTTCAGGGTAGAAGTTTTACACATCTTTCATTAAATTTATTCTTAGGTAATTTGGTGTTTTTAAAGTTCTTTCCTCATTGCTCGTTGCTAGTATATGAAAATACATTAGAGAACAATTTATTTTCCTACAGCTTTACTGAGGTGTGATTGTGGAACAATAAGCTGTACATGTTTAAAGTGTACCATTGATAAGTTTTGACATACATATATGCTGTGAAACTATCACCACAATCAAGATAATGGAGATAGCTATCACTCTCAAAACTTTCCTGATGCCCCTTTATAATCCATACCTGCTTACCCAGACTGTCACCATGTGGAAGCAATCTGCTTTTGTATTAGTTTGCATTTTCTATATTTTATATAAATGGGAATTCAAACAATATGTGCTTTTGGCGGGAGGGAGGGTTGTCTGAGTTCTTTCTCTAAGATAATTATGTTGAGATTTAGCGATGTTGCTGCATGTATCAATAGTTGGTTTCTTTTTTGTAACTTCGTATTATATGCATTTAAAACAGTTCATTTACCCATTCAAGGATATTTGAGCTATTTCTAGTTTTTTGCTATTACAAATAAAGCAGCCACAAAAATTCATGTACAAGCTTTTCTGTGGATATTTACTTTCTTATATTTTAGGTAAATATCTAGGAGTGAATTGTCTGCATCACATGGTAAAGGTACATGTAACATTTTAAGCAACTACAATCCGTTTTCTAAAGTGACTATATTACTTTATATTGTCCCCAGCAGAGTATGTCAGTTCCAATTGCTCCACATCCTCACTAATACTTGGAGTGATCTATCTTTTTAATTTTAGTCATTCTGGTGGTCGTGAAGTGGTATCTTGTGGTTTTAAATTGCATTTCCCTGACTATTGATGTTGAGCATCTTTACATATACTTGTTTGCGATTTTCTTTGGTGAAATGTCAGTTCAAATCTTTCAACCTTTTTTTATTGGCGTTACATTGAGTTTCATTTGCATATTCTAGATACAAGTCCTTTGTTGAATATATGTATTGTATATGTTTTCTTCCAGTCTGTGGCATATTTTTCATTTTTCTAACAGTATTTTTTGAAGAGTAAAAGCTTTAGTTTTGATAGAAACCAGTTAATTTTTTTATAGTTAGTGTTCTGTGTGTCATATTTGATAATTTTCCCCCAATCTAAGATTGCTAAAGTTTTTCTTATGATTTCTTCTAGAGGTTTTATAATTTAAGCTTTTGCATTTAGATCTATGTTCCATTAATAGTTAATGTTTATGCATGGAGTGATATGATATGATCTGTTCACTTTTTTTACTTTTAAATATTTAGTTGTTCCAGAACCATTTGTTGAAAAGATTATCCTGTCTCCATTGAACCCCTTGGCATCTTTGTTAAAAATTGATTGACCGTGAATATATGGGTCTGTTTCTAGATTTTCCATTCTGTTTCACTGATGTTGTGTCTTTACACAGATACCATACTACCTTGAATATAGTTACTTTCTAATCTTGAAATAAGTTGTTTAAGTCCTCTAAATTTTTTGTTCTTTTTAAAAATTATTTTGTGCATTCTAGGCCTCTTGCATTATCATATAAATTTTAAAATCAATTTATCAGTTTCTACAAAACCTTGCTGCGATTTTGATTGAGATCGATTGACTCTATAGATCAGTTTAGTGAGATTGCTACCTTAACAATATTGATTTTGCTAATTCATAAACATGGTATATTTCTCCATCTATTTAGGTTTCTTTCATTTCTGTCAGGAATATTTTATAGACTTTGACATACAAGTCTTCTGTATCTTTTATTCAAAGTTATTACTGAGCATTTCATGTTTTTGATGTTATTGTTAATATGTTTTTTTTTTAAAATAGAAATTCCCAATTCTTTTTTGCTGGTATATAGAAATACAATTAATTAATATATGTTAACTTTGTATCTGCAACCTTTCTAAGCCCACTTATCTAAGACTTTTTTTTGTATATTCTTTAGGATTGTCTAAAAAGGTTATAATGTTGCTTACAAATAAAGACAGTTGTATTTCTTCCTTTCTAAAATATATGTCTCTTATTCATTATTCTTGCCTATTGCGCTGGTTAGAACCTCCAGTAAAATATTATATAGAAGTGGTAAAAACAGACATCCTTGTCTCTCTCCTGATCTTTGGGAGAATGTATTCAGTCTTTCACCATTAAGCGTGAGGATATTAGCTGTAGGTTTTTATAGATCACCTTTCGTTGGGTTGAAGTAGTTCCTCTCTATTTCTAGTTTGTTTAGAGTATCTGTCATGAGTAGTTGTTGGATTCTGTGAATGCTGTTGCTTCTTTCCCCCTCCTTCACCATCTCCTCCTCTTTCTCCTCTGCTCCCACCTCCACCTCTTCCTCCACGACCTTCTCTTCATCCTCCACCACCTCCTTCTCTTCCTCCACCTCTTCTGACATCCTTCCTCCTCCTGGCATCTATTGAGATGATTATATGCTTTCTTCTTTTTCAGTCTGTAAGTATGGTGAATTACATTGATGGTAAATGTAAAATCAACCTTGCATTTCCAGGATAAACTCCACTTGGTCATGATCCTTTTATATATTGTTATGGTTTACTAAAGTTGTGTACCTCTGTATCTGTGTTTATGAAAGATATTGGTCTGTAGTTTTATTTTGCTTTTTTCTTATAATGTCTTTGGTTTAGCTATGAGGTTAATGTTGGCCTCATAGAATTAGTTGGGAAGTGATCTCTTTTGAATTTTCCAGTAGATTTTGTGTAGAATTGATATTATCTTTCTTAAATTTTTCATAGATTGCACCAATATAACCTGTGGTTTTCTTTGTGGGAAGGATTTTAACTGTAAAACAAGTTCCTTAGTAGATACAGGGCTATATAGGAGGTGTATTTATTCTTAAGTAAGCTTTGGTAATTTGTGTCTTTTAAAGAATTTGTCTGTTTAATTCAAATTGTTGAATTTATTAGATTTAGACATAATATTCCCTATTAATCTTTACTGTCTATAGTATCTTTAGTCATGTTTCCTCTCTCATTCCTGATAATAGAAATTTGTGTCATTTTTTTTTTCTGATTAGTTTAGCTAGTGATTTGTCAATTTTGGCATTTTTCTTCAATAACCAGATTTTGATTTTCTTCATTATTTTTCTGTTTCTACTTCATTGGTTTTAATTTCTTTCTTTATTTGTTTCCTGCTTATTTTAGGCATAAGTTGCTGTTCTTATTCTAGTTTGTTAGAATAAGTTTGAGTAGAATAAGTTAGAAACCTAAGTCATTGACTTGAAACTCTTCTTCTTTTCTAATATAAGCATGTATTACTATAAATTTCCCTCCAAGCACAGTTTTAGCTGCATCCCACAAAGTTTAATACTGTGTTTTTATTTTCATTACATTTAAAATATTTTGTAATTTCCCTTATAATTTATTCTTTGGTCCATAAGTTGATTAGGAGTGTGTTGTTTAGTTTCCTATATTTAGTGATTTCCAGACCTTTTTGTTACTGATTTCTAATTCTGTTGTAGTTCAGTAACATAATTTATGTTATATAAATCATTATAAGTGTATTAGTTCTTATGTTAATCCTATATCTAGTGACCTTGAAACTTCACTTATTAATATTAATTGCTTTGCCCTTGAGGTTGTGAGCAGGACAATCCTGATCTTGTTTACAACCACAGAAGTAAAGAGTGCAAAAACTATAATGTTAGCTGTGCATATCTTCTACATTCTCATTATTTATGTTAAAAAGCTCCTTAATAGTTCTAATGCTGAGAGATTTTTATCATGAATAGGTGCTGGTTTTATCAAATGTTTTTAATAAATCTTTGAGATAGGATTTTTCTGTTAATGTAATGAGATGTATTGATTGATATTTGAATATGGCATTTTTCAAGTAAACTGTACTCAGTCATGATAGATTATCCCTATAAAAATATATATCACTATATTTAATTATCTAGTATTTTGTGTAGGATTTTAACATCTCTGTTCATGGACAATATTGGTCTATAAAGTTATTTTTTAGTAATATCATTATTTGCTTTTGGTACCAGGGTTATCTTTGTCTCAAAATAAAATATTGAGAAATATTCCCTCTTTGTTTTAGGGAGATGATGATGTAAAATTGGTCATTTTTAATGTGTAGAAAGAGTTGTCTTTTTTTAAAAAAAAAAGAATATAAGACTATTCAGATTTACTATTTCTTGTTTTTGTTTCGGCAAGTTGTGTTTTTCAAAGAATGGTAACATGAACATTCCCCTTTTAGCATAGCATCATGGTTGTTAGTTCTGTGTAAAGGTTCCTGAAGCAGAGAGTGTTTGTTTTAGCATACTAGCACACCCACTGTGACCAATGGGCAAGACCAGGAAAGTCATCCCACAGTTTTGGAGAAAAATATATAGTAGTATGTGACAACACTTTACATGTTGTTAAGTGCATGTTTAAAGATTGTTGATTTTTAGCAACAATATGGGTACATATTTTGGAATGCCTAAGGCACTTTTTTGCTCAGTCTACCTGCTCTACTAAGATGGGATAAGAACTATAGGTTGCTAGGAGTTTCAAAGGGTCCAGGGAAAACTGTTGTACGTATTTACATTTCTGGATTCAGAGTAGTCAGGAGTTGAGCTCCTTCTGGGTGGTGAAGCTACCTCACTGTCCCCTCATTGGGAATCACTGTCAGAAATCAAGTGAGGGCCAGGTGGGGCTATGAGCTCCTGAACTAAAGTCACCTCTTAATTGAGGGTACTCTGGCTTTAGAACAGTATCCTGCCTGTCTCTCCCAGAGTCACCAATGAGCCACCATCACTGGTTGGAGTGGGGCAGATATTGCTGATCTTGGGCCACAACTGAGGTATCAGGTCCCTGGTGAGTTGTGGCCTGGGGGACACAAGCCTTCTCTCCCTGCCCTTTTCCTGTTTTATCCCCTTTTCTTCATAGCTTCATGTTTTCTCTCCCTTTTCATCATTCCTGCATTCTCTCCTCCTCTCTCCTTTCTTTCTTTTCTCCCCTCTCTCTACCTTCCCCTCCCTCATGTCCACCCTTATTTCCCTTCCACCTATAACATACATTTCTTGTCAGAAGAGAAGAACCTTGGAGGCGGTTGTTGGATACTAGCAGTGATAGAAAGGCAAACTAGGAGTTGTTTAGGCAGAAATTAGAATGGAACAAAAATTCAGATTAATAGATATCAAGCCACAGATCTTTCAGGTATAGCTAGCCTTTACGATCTGGGAAGGAAGGACCAACAGCTCTCTGGCTCTATAAGGGGACTTAATGCTAATGAGCATGATTCTCCCTTTGGGACAGAGAAGGTCACATAGCTGTGCTGTGTTCCTAGAAATGGGGAAAGAAGAAAGAAATCTGGAGTCATTATCCAGGATTAGGAAAAGGGGAAAAAAAAGGCAAATGTACTTCCAGAGCCAAAGTGGATGTCCCAGGAAAATGATAAGGATATCACAGTCCTATTAATTTGAACCTTTGGAACATTTGGTATTATGTCCCCAAGGCAACAATAGATCAGAAATCCTTGGAAAACCAAAGTTGCTACCCTTGCTAAGGAGGCAGTGACACAGGCCTGCAATTATGGCAATGCCCACTAGGGGAGGTAGCAATTACTGTGGGTTTTGGACAATAGACCCAGTGAGTGTAACAAAGATCATAGAGGGTGTGTGTGGGGGGCCGGGGAAGGGAGGTTGAAGGATGGGGGGGAGGTGGAATATAGCCCTTCATCAGAACTATAGCAAATATTCAACTACTATAAAATATAAGATCTTGATATTTGGTTTAGAATAAGATAGGGAAAGTTATAATATCTAGACCCGGGTTGCACCTTTTCTTGTATTACACTGCAGTTGGTTTCTAACATTGAGGCTGGTCCTTGGGGTAACATTAGGAAGATGCAGTGACTTTCTGGGCCTCCATGGTCCCCAGCTCAAC
Organism: Rousettus aegyptiacus; assembly: GCF_014176215.1. Taxonomy (NCBI): domain Eukaryota; kingdom Metazoa; phylum Chordata; class Mammalia; order Chiroptera; family Pteropodidae; genus Rousettus; species Rousettus aegyptiacus. The sequence goes on along the minus strand of NW_023416307.1, from coordinate 120,692,901 downwards.
TTCTTGCTTTTCTATGTGGGACTTCAAATGGATTATTTAAAAAGCCTTTAACTATTCATTTGCTCTTATCAGGTAGAATGAGTAATTTTCCCTTTCAAACAATTTCAACTTGAGAACTTCCTATGCTATTACTCCTGCTTCATTTTGTCAGACTTCATTATGACAAGTTTTCTTTCCACCTGAAGACAAAGCTGAAATCTTGTGTACTTTAATTCAAGACAGTTTTCTTAAAACCTTGAATTATATACTTGATTTCCTCACACCACATTCTTCACAGCTCTTTTCTTTTTGAATCAGGAGAGAGATCCCAGGTATACAAATCCTTACCTTCTCCTTTCTTCCTTCCCACTTTCCAAGTTCAGGCTCACTATCATAGAATACAAAAACAAATTGCTTGTTAAAACTCTGTTAGCAGGCTCCTGCCCTTGAGGCCTAACATTTTGCATTTTTCTTCCTCTGAATATAGAGAGCCAATTTTAAAAAAACATGTGAATAACTGAATTTTTAACCGAAGTTTGAACAATCAATCTTCTTACATGATTACAAATTCTTGGGAAAAGAATTGCTTAGAAGCCAATGGGCAGTGCAAAACGGCTTCTCTCCTGAGCCAGCTCATTTATTTGCCTGGGACAGTGAATGCCCTAATCACAACATATTTGGTTTCCTTTGTGATACTGGAATTTCTTAAGTGTCTTGGATACTTTCCAGCCCCTCAAATATTAGTCATGCCGCTTGACGTGCAAATAAATCCTGAAGATGACACTCTCAAGCACATCCTTTCCTATTTGCATGGAAATTAGATTTTTAAAACATCAAGATGAAAACAAGTTTCATAGCCCGTGTCCATAAAATGCCTCTCCATCCTTAAGTGGACTGTAAACTTTGCTTCCAAACAGTGGCTTTCAGTCCCATTAGTTTATGATGCTTGAGAAGCTAAGCAGGAATTGCAAGCTGGCTCACTTCATTGTCAAGGGGCTCTTTTCCCTTGACGCCAGCCTCACTGTGTTTGGCTTTGCTTAGGTCTGAATTGAACCACGTCAGGTCTTTTACCTTGGTGCTTTTTATTATACAGTAAACAGATTAAATCAACTTTTGATCTCAAATTTGGAAGATTTGCTTGATATTTAAAAATCAGAAGATAATAAAACCTTAAGCATCTTTGGCAATGAATAGAAAAACTCATTGCCTCCATTATGGGCACTAGGAATGATCATATCTCACAATTCTATCCTATCATTTTAATTAATCATTTGATAATTTACTGAGCACCTAATATGTACCAGATGCTTGGGATGTAGAGATAAATGTGATAAAGCCCATGCTGGTGGGGAGACAGAGACATGTGAAGAGGCTTAAATAGAAAGCAATTCATGAACAATAAAAGCAGAGAATAAGTTAGGCCTATGGGAAAGTGGATGCCTTTCCAGGGGAGTGAAAGAAGGCTTCCTAGAAGAAATGGCATTTAAGATGTGTCTTGGATAAGGAGCAGTGGCCTAGCTAGATGTTGAGCATAGGACACGTGGAAAGGAACTTTGGGTCAGATGTGCGAAGGTCTCCAAATGCCTGGCCAAGAAGCCTGGCCTCCTCACATGCATTTGGAAACATTTATTGATTCATTGGTTTATTCAGTTATCTGAGTGGTTGGTTCCTGGGTGCCAAGGATACAGTGGTGTGCTGGGATCTTTCATTGGCTACTTCAGGTCCACCGGGCACCATTATCTGCACTTCTGTGTGCTCCAGAAGGCTGACCTATGTAGACGGCATCAGTAAGGATCCATATCCTCTGGGTGCTGGTTAGAGGTGGCAAATTAGAGGCACTAGCAAGAGACCAGAGGGTGAATGGAGAGAGAGAGATCAAGGCATTTACTGCCTTGTTGCCTCCCTGTGGGGTTACAGTGCCAGAATCTCCCAGGCCACAGCTGCCATCAGTCTGCCTTCTCCAGATAGCTCTCTTGGAGTCAAGGAAACTGGTCTCTCTCCTTGGTCCTCAGGTCTCTGGCAGTGGCTCCCCGCTGATACTCACCTTTCTGATACTGCCTCACTGATACTGCCTGCACCTTTCTAAGTGTTCCTTTATTAAGCCATCTTCAATTACCCAGCTTGGGGTGTGTCTCCTCACAAGACCATGACTCATAAAAATGGCAAATGAGGTCCCAACTCCCATGCAACTCATCATTTGGTCCTCTTGAACTTATGTAAACAGGAGAATGATTGGATTGGATATTTATATTTTAGGAAAATCACCTGGATGGCAGTGAGGAGAAAGATGTCAATGAGGGGGAAGGTGTGCAGGACGGGGCTGTTACTATTGTCCTGGCAACAGATGCAGACAGTCCATATCTAGGAGGGAATGAGGGAGAGACAGGGAAAGGGAGAGGAAGGGGGATGAAAGAGCCATTTGGCAAACCATGAGGGTTTGGCAGGGCCCTGGGAATGAGAGGGATAGTCAAGGGTGGTGCTTATGTCCTGGCTGGGGTAACGGCGGATGTGTTGACTCTGAGCTGGGGAACCTGCGACAAAGAGTCAGTTGGCAAGGAGGTGAAACGAGGACTTAGGCACCGATCACGTTAAGTGTGTGTTGCTAGTGAGACATCCAAGTGGATGTGTCCAGCCAGCTCTCGGATATGTGAGTCTGAGTTTGTGGGAGAGGTCAGGGTGGCAAATACAGATCTGGGAGTCCTTGGAGTCTAGGTGAGCAGGAAGTAGAGGAAGGGTTAAGACAGCCAAGAGAGGATGTGTAGAGGGAGCACTGCAGAGGGCCCGTGAGAGAGAGCCCATGGAGCTATGATGTGTAAAGAGCAACTCAGCACTGATGCGAGGTGCTGCAGCTCCCCACTGTCAGTGATGGGACCCTTTATCTCAGCTCCAGGGTGGCAGCTGGGGGTACTTATACCATCTGCGTGTCTAGGGAATGCCACTGAATCTGTCTTTGGATGCCAAGCATCCCAGGCTCTTCGTTCTCCTGAGTGTGGAGATGGGTAAGGAAGAGGTAGGACATTTAATATGTCTGAATCAACCCCAGAGATATTCCAAAAAGTTAGATTTTAAAAAATTACTGGCATGTTCTGGTCATGTGGCTGAGATCACACCCTCTCTGGCAGGTAAGGCCAGGTAGAGAAAGGGCAGAGGGCATGTAGATAGAGGTGGCTGCTGCAGCAGCAGCAAAGAGGAGTGGCTTGGTCGAAAAATGGCAAGAGATGTGTCTGGAAAGGAAGTGTCGGCCCAAGGGGACAGGGCCTCCCATGCTACCCTAAATGAGTTTTTGTGCTCAGTCACCGAAGGCCACATGGGGCTAGTAATACAGCCTCCTTCATGCTTTAGAAAGATCCAGTCTGGTGTCGAGTGCCATCCCAGGCATGAGGTGTGGTCCTTCCCACCTACATGCTATGATCCTTTTCAGGCTTCACAGCAACATGTAATCCCCATTCTGAAAGCACAGAACCCCTGCTCATAGAGTGTGAGTAGGCTCCCTGAAGCGGGGGAGCTGTGACCCTAGTGCAGGCCTTGCATGTCTCAGCCCTGGTCTTCCCACCGCTTCCACCTCAGCTGGCAGGAGTAGTAAAGGCAGGTGCACTCTGGGATCCATGACAATACTCTTCCCCAGATGTGGTGAGAAGGTGGGAGAGGCTGATATTTGCAGAATCTCTGATTAGGGGCGTCCAGGGGTCTGTGGGCCAGGGAAGGCTTCACCCACAGTGTTTTCCTCACTCTTACCTCTCATTTTGATCTGAAGATGTCTGTTGTTCTTTGGGAAGCCCTGTGGATTGAGAAGTTAAAGGGGCCTAGCTAGGACCCAGGGGAGGGAAAGCAGAGCCTGTTCTGAATTTCGTCTGAGGGGAACTTTGCTGTCTGACAGATACTGTGACCCAACAAAGGTAGTACCTATGGTGGGAGCTCTCAGAATATAACCTTATTTGGAGATAAGATTTTTAAAGAGGTGATTCAGTTAAAATGAGGTCATTAGATTGGCGCCCTCATTCAATAGGACTGGTGTCCTTGTAAGAAGAGAAAGAGACACCAGGGGCACCCTCATAGAAAGGTGACCATGTAAAGAAGGCAGCCACGGAGGGGTCTAACCCTGCTGACACCTTGATCTTAGACTTCTGGTCTCCAGGACTGTGAGACATAAATTTCTGTTGTTCGAGCCACCTAGTCTGTGGCACTTTGCTATGGCAGCCCTAGCCGGCTAGCATAAAAGGCAAGGTGATAACACGAATTAGTGAGTTGTGGTATCTCTGAATCACACTGCTACGCCTACCACACCATTCGCTCCCTGCGTCTGCCTTGCACCCCAAAAGAACAGAAGCTGCTTAAAGGATGAGAACATCACCTATTCCTTCATGCCCTGACATTTTCAAATAAATAAATTATTCAAGAAAATCAATCAGTAAACATACACCGACTGATTAGGAAGAAGGCTGGACAGTGGACAGTTACCATGTGCAACCCAGGTGCTTAGAACCCTTAGAACAGCCCTTCACAGTGCACCTTATCAACCCCTAGGCTGCGGCAGGGTGGGTAACTTACCCCACATCACAGCCATAAGTACCAGAGGGAGTATTAAACCTAGGCCCAACCAAGTCTTTAGTCATGGTTATTTCCACTGTCCTCTTAGCTCCCTGGGGGATTAAAAAGAAAACAGGACCCTGTGCTTCCCTCCCCCAATCTTACAGTCTGGCTCGTAAGATGAGACATATATAAATGAAAAAGTGACAAGCAGTCCAAGGTGATATACATACTTGCCATGTGAATGACACTGTTGGAGTCTGCTCTTAAAAACGCTCATGTGACTGGTGGAACTGGGCTTCATAGGCCCATGGTGAGGACTTTGGCCCTGGGAGCTTTGCTACAGACATCACCCCAACACTTGCAGTTTTCTTGGTCCACGACACAGCAACTGGGTTTTGCCTTAGCAACTGATTTGCTGTGGCTGTGTGTCTGCCTCTTCAGCTCAGTGTTACTGGTTCCTTGGCCTTGGCCTCTGACCTCCCCATCTGTCCTGGCTGCAAACTGCACACTCTTTTCCACACCCCTTCTGACTGGTGCCTGCAATGATGCTGCAGCTGGCTTACAAGCCCTTGAATCTGATTCCAGGTGGTGATAAGAGGCAGAAATCATCCTGGGCAGGTAATGGCCAATTGTAAGAGGAGGAAGCATCCACAGGAAATGAGGCCAGAGTCACTGAATAAGAACTTTTTAGACATAAAGTGAAAAAACTTGCCACATCAAAGAATCTCAGTAATGGCTTTGGCATTTTGATTTGTGTGATTCTTTTCTCCTTTCTGAATATCCTTGTACATGCTCATTCTGACTCACTGGCTGGCCTGTAAGGAGGCATCAACATGCATGTCATCATTCAAAATGCACACAAAATGAAGAGCATAGAGGAATTTTTTACCCGGATACAACCCTGAGTGAAGAAATACAAAAGACAGGTGTGGAAAAGAGGGTGAGGGAGCAGAGACTGGCAGGGGAGGGCAGTGGCCTGGATGAAGCAAGACAATGACAGAAAGAATGCCAGTCCCTGCAAGGCAGAAGTTTCTGGCTCTTCCCACATTGTGTTGAAGTGGACATAGAGGAGGTGGAATCTGCTGGCTGGTTAATTAAGTGATGGGATCAAGAAAATGTAAAATGAACAATTTATGCTTGGAGGAGACCAGAGATCATGGGAGGCTCTGAGAAATGCCTCAGTATGCCGGGTGGAGCTTGGCTTTCCAGTTGGGAGGTTTCCAATATTGGCTCTGCATCCCCGATTCTTCCCAGGGGAAGCTCTTTGGGGCCAGACTCAAGTTCGTGCTCCTTGCCACAAATATCTACTCTAGAGACATAACTGCAGCAGGGTTTACTAGCTTGGTTTTAGGAAAGTGGAGGCTTTTGGAGAATATACTCCATCTGTTGCATTTTCCAAATGAGGAAACTGAGGAAGTCTTTGGGACAAGGGCTGTCAGTTGCCTCCCACCCCAGCCTTTGTCAGCTAAAGTCCTGGTGCTCTTGAACTTCCACGCTCAACCTTGCTGACTTCTTGAGCCAACACTGGCCCACAGGGATGTGTATGGTATGGTGGAAGGAGGCGTTAGCAGTCCTGTCCCCAGTGGCCTGTGGAACCTGCACTTCATCTAAGGCTGGGGTCTAAGAGCAGCACCCCAGTATCAGGTGAAGGACTCCTATTTCTTAGCGCACCCCTTCTCTGTGGGTTCATTTATGAGTACAAAGGCAGCAAATCGATTTTACTTCATTTGGCAACTCTTGTTGAGAAGGATTTGGAAACTTCCAGAGTTCCTTTCCGTGATGGATTAGTTAGGTCTGCCAGGGACACAGGCGGCAGAGCGGTGGCATCCCAATTATGCCACATTCATTGCTTGCTAGACTTCAAGTATCACTGCAACCCGGATTCTCCTGCCTCCCCCACAGTCAGCCCCACTCTGAAATAGATGCTAAAACCAGCCCAATGTGTAGTATGCCAACTGTCCCCTAATGATCATCCACCTGAACTTCTCTTATGGCTGGTTTAGTTCATCCAGTCTCCACTTGTACCTGATCCCAGCTTCCAGCTTGAGAGGAATTAACAAGTAAACGTATAGAGTATTTCAGTGTCAGCCCATAGTAGGTATGCCATAAGTTATAATTTTATTATATCACAACAGTTGGTCTTCCTTAATAAATGATAATTGAGTGCCTACTATGTATCAGGTGTTTTCTATAGCTTCTCCTACTTAATCTTCCTGACGTCCTGAGAAGGTAGGTACTGCTATCATACTTCCCATATGATAGATAAGAAAACTGAGGCTGAAGAGGTGAAATCACCTGGTCAAAGTCAGCTAACTTGTAAACAATGAACCAAGGGTTCAATCCCAGCCATGCCTGGTCAAAAGCTTAGTCTCTTTTCAATGTTTATTATGCAGCCTTCTCCAAGTTGATTCCCCCAAGCTCAGTCACAGCGTTTCTTTCCTTTTAGCCCATGATACACAGGCTAAGGCTTTTCGGTACTGACGATGCTGGGTGTCAGCCTGCACTTGTTGTGTAAAGAACAAGGAGGCACCTTCTGGGTATCTTTGTATAATTCTGGTAGGACAAAGTCATGGGCTTATGCCTAGCATCCCTTCCCTGAAACTTTCCAAAAACTCTGGCCACAAATCTAGGACCTCAAGAATTGGCTGGAAGATGCTGATAGGCCCCATAAGCTCCCAGCTGCCTGTGCATTTCCGTCAGGGAAATTACATTTAATTACCTTTTAATACATTTACTTGAGCATTCATTCTGACTGACATCTTCCAGGAAACCTTTTGAATAGGGGAGAAAAAGGCATTAGAGGTGCAATTTCAAGGGTGTTTTCCCTGGGGTTGAGCTAGCCACACTGGGGAACTGCTCCTCTCAGAGGCAGCCACATTGGCCTCCTGGCTGTCCCATTCACATGGGTGCCAGCATGCCTGCACAACTGTGCTGCAGATGTATTGCTGTGTGCTCCTGACTCCTCCTCTGCTCCCCTACCCCCAGTCGATGGATGTAAGTGAGGCATCCTGGACATAGACTTGGGAAGGGCAGGGGAGAAGAGGGAGAGTGGGAATGGATGAGTACTGTGGATCGTGAGCCATGGGGCAGTGGCTGGGATACCTCAGGCTTCCTCCATGTCTTTGTTCCCCATCTTGGATATTGTTATTTCCCTCCCTTCTCACACCATGGGGCCATACTTGGCCCTTTGCTGACCCCTGCCCAATATACAAATTCACTCCAATTTTTAAGCCAATCCTGGCCAAGGCAGGGAATAGACTAGTGGCCCTGGTGCCAACATCCAGTCCTGCCCCACAATTCTGAGCCCTAGAATAAAACCCAGCGAGTAGATGCTATTGAGTCTACAATGGGACACCATCTGTATGCTGACAGCACCTACTCTGGGGACCTGGTGGGTAAAACCCCAGTTGGGGTAGCTCTGAGTCGTGCTTGGCCCTGTCCCCCAGAGTGAGACCAGGCTCTAGCTGCCCACAGAGGTCATGTGCTTGGTGATAGCCATCCCCTCCTCTCCTGGTATTGTGTAGGATCACATTCCAAATAAATAACTTATGCTTGAACACTTGCTTCTAGTCTGCTTCTGGAAGAAGCAAACCAAGACACCCAGGGACACCATTCTAGCATCTCCTGGCTGCCCTCAGCTCAGGGATGAGCTCCCCAGAAGACCCATGGTCGTTCGGCCCAGCAGGATCCACTTTCCTCTCTCCCTACACTTTCTTTCTAACTTGTGCCCTTCCTCCCACCACCTTCAGGACAGAGGCCTGGCTCCCAGCTTGGGAGCCTTAAATGTTGACCATCATCCGGTTTTCCTCCATTCTGCTTTGTCAGTCCCAATGGCAAAAATCTCCACCATCTACTAAGATGCTTGAACTATGTGGCTGGTACAGCCGCAGTTTTAGAGACGGGTTCTCCCTGTTTCCTTTGCATGAGTTGAAAGACCTGGCTCAGACAGGAGGAGATACAATGCCCCAGGCAGAGACAAGACTGCTCAATGGAAAGACCTGAAGTTTAGGAGGCAGATGGACATGTGCTCAGATCTCAGCACTGACATGTGTAAGTTGCTTTGCCTCAAGTGAGTTCACCTAGAGATTCAGCATCTTTATCCTTAAATGATGAGTAGCAGAGATGGCTAACTGTCCTCCATGACTTGTGCTCTCTCTTCCATAGTACAGAGTTGGATAGTGACTACCCAGCCAGGGGCGGCATTTCTCACACCCCTCACACTTAGGTGACTAATTCCTGTCAGTGGAATGTGAGTGGAAGTTATGTGTGGCACTGGCAGGCCAGTGTGATTAAGAAGCAGATGTATGTTCATCATCTCTTTCTACTTTCTCTTAGATGCAGAGGACTCCAGAGTTCTAAAACTAGGTCCCTGTATCACCATGTGAAGGAAAGCTGCCTGCCAATCAAAAACACCAGCATTGGAGCATGTGAGCAAAAAATATTTGTTAAACTACTGAATTATGGGGCTTTATTTGTATTAGCAGCTAGCATGAGCCTAACCAATACATAATCATATTTTTATGTTGTCACAACCTTAAGAGATAAGACAGATAACCTCTATCGTAAGGAGTACTGACTGTGTGCCAGGCACTGTTCTTCATATGCATAGCCTTATTGAATCTTCAAAGCAGCTGCGTTATCCACATCCTGTAGCTGAGTAAACTCTAGCACAGAGAGATGAAATTATATGGCCAAGGTCACATAGCTAGGCAATGCTAGATCTGATGGTAAATCTGTGTTTGTAACCATTAGGCTAAACTGCTTCCCATACATACACAGCATTAACACATTGCCTGCCACAGAGAGAGTGCTTCTTAAATGGGCATCATCTTTGTTAATCAGGCTGAAAAGAAATTTGGCCAGGGCCTCCTGACACCTATTTGGAGACTTTGTCTAAATGAGGCAAATCCCAACCCCTCTGGAGAGATGAAATAGAGATGGACAGACACCTCCTCTGGTGGTAGCACAGGCTTAGGCTTTCAGCCTCACAAGAGCCCTTAACCAGGCACCTTGCTCAGGGCACAACCTGCACAGCCTAATGCTGACCTTTCCTGCTCTGCAGACATGCCCTTGAGAGACTCCTCAACGGTACGCCTGCTGGTGGAGAGCATGAAAGCAAACCCATTGTCCCAAATTTCCTGAGGTGAAGACATCCCCTTGGAGCCCTTCCCTGTAGCCAGCAGGCTCTAGGGGGACTGGGTAAGCAATGTCCCGGCTCCCCTCACAAAGACCTCCCTGAGGCCCCCTGGGATGTCTTCTTGTCCCTTGGCCTCAGCCCAGCCTCCAGCAGGGCTATTTCTGGCCAGGCAGGCAATAGATTCCTGTTTCCTTTTTGAGGGCCTTTTGTGTGCCCTCAAACCCAGAGCCAAATGCTCCCCATCCAAAAAAACAAAAACAAAAACAAAACATAAAACCCCCCCTGTGTTTCCAGCCCCTGCATGAGACTTATGGAGCTGGAAGACCTAGGGAAGAGCTGGCCCAAGGTTTAATTTATGTTCATTGCACACCCCTCTTCCTGGCCCCACTCTTCACAAAGCTTTCTTGTAGGACACCAGTGAAGCATCTAATGTGTAGTATATATTGAGGCAAAGGCGCCTGCCCTGCGTTTCCTGGCTTGTGATTTATGAGGTGGGGCTGGGCTTGCCTCCCTCTTTGCTTCCCACTCTTGCCTTGTCCAGGAGATACAGCCTAGAATTCTCTCTGATGGGAGTCCAGGATCAGGCATCTAGTGACGCCACTCCAGGAACCTCCTGTACCTCCACCTGCCTATCAAAGGCTGCATGAAGCCGTTATTTCTACTTTAAACACAGTTAAGTAGCTAGACATGGGTGCTAATTAAGGAAGCTTGGACCAACAGAAACTGTCTTCACTGGAATTCAGTGGTTTTCACACCAGCACTCATGGGACTCTTGTGGGGTGGTGGGGCTGGGTGTTTTGCTTCCAGGAAGGTTTGACAGATTCTCAGACACGAAAGCTGAGAGGGACTGAAATCCATATAGTCCAGACTTCCCACTTTCTAGATGAAAAGATTGAGGCCTGGAGGAAAATGGGGTCTTGGCCAAGGCTGGGTCTTTCTCAGAGAATGGATGAAGGGAAGGATTGTGGGGATCCTGGCTATCTGGAAGAGGTAAAAGGAAGAGCTTCATCAAGTTGAATGTGGATGGACTTGAATAGTTGGACCTCTGGGAGGCTAGTGCTGGCACCTGATCCCAGGCATTCTGTCCCCCGACCACTCAGTCTCAAAAAAACTCTTCCCTACTTTCTCCGGGCCTGACAAAGTCCTGCTTTCCAACTTTGTCAGGACTTGGTATCCATGGTTTTGTATTGAAGGCTGTATTAGGCCTGTGGGCAGGAGGTCTGTGCTATTCTGGAGCAGGAAGCCATGGCCACAACTTAGGCTTTGTGGACATGGCTTCAGTCTGCATTTCCCTATAACCAGCCCCCCCCCAACAGCCTGTGAGCCCCAGGAACACTCGGTCCCCAGGCCTGCATGCAGACTGCTTTGACAGTGGCTGCATGTATATTTGTGTGAATTAAACAGAAATAGATAGATGGAAGGAAAGCAATTTATAATTAATGAAAGATGGTGTTTGATATAGAATTTCCTTCCCTTTCAAGTTTCAGGACTTTTGGCTCAATGTGACCGGGCAGTTGTGACAGAGGAACACTAGACCCAGAGCCAGATGCCTGAGAGTTTATATCCCAATTTTGGCATGTGGACATGTGGCTTGTGAACGCCATCCACCCTCTCCTTATCTATAAGTGTGGGTCATCAACTTTCTTACACAATTTGTTGGGAGCATGACATGAAATATGTAGGTAAAAGTTTCTGGCATAACTTCAGGTGCTGTGTAAATGATTATTAAATGTGAGCCGCGAGCCCTCTCACCTGTCCATGCAAAGATGCTGCACACCAAGCACATTCTTTTCTGAGGGCATATGTTAGCAGATGTGGTTGTTCTTGCAGTGTTTCCAGAAGGAGCAAAAATATAACTGAGTCAATATTTTTATGCCCTCAGACATATGTGAGAATGGAGGGAATGAACACAAATATCTTCTTGATATTTTACTATAATATTACCGACATACAGAAAAATGCACAAATCACAAGGGGTTTGCCTTCCCCTGATCAGTAATGAGGTTGAGCCTCCTTATATACACTTCTGGCCACTTGGACATGCTCTTTGTAAAGTGCCTGTTCAAGTCTTTTATCCAGGTACCTGGTCGGCTAGCTTTCATCTTATTAATTTGTAGGTGCTCTTTATATATTCTGGATACTCTAGGGTCTTTTAGAAAGCTCCCCACCTCTCACTCAGATATTTCACTCTGAGTACTTTGGTTTCTCTGGGCTCAATGGAAACCTGTTGAGTACAAGCATTTGATAGACTTATTCTTCCCCAGCTCTCAATAACAGCTTAATGCTGCCATGTTCCCCTTCAGAGTGCTGGGCAGCTCCTCTGCACACAGAGAAGCTAGAGAACTTTGTCTCTGATCCCCTCCCACCTCTTTTTCACTTTCTGGCACGTACCACCTAAGTTCCATTCCCATGGGCCTTGCTCTCATCTGGCAAAAAACAAATCACTCTAACAGTATTTGTCGACCAGGAAGCTCCATTTTCTTTGGTTTCTGGATATGGGGGGAGAGTTTGACCTTAGAAAGTGGCTAGGGCTCTCCCACCACCTGTCAATATGCCTAGGATTCTACCATTAAAGCTTCAATCCAAAATGACAGCAGCTAGTTACAACATAATGGAATTATTTCAGTCTTTTAACAATGGATTTATGTGCCCCAGACATACCAGCTGGATACTGGCCATGCTCATTGTTGAGCCCTGACCAGGTCTGTGGTGCCAGGCTTATTCTTGTCTTAGCCTCATCTTTGCCTGGTTCCAGAAAGAACAGCTTCATGAGACTCCTCTGGCTCACTTCCACCCCATCACACTGCCCTTTAGCTCCTCAAACCTGATGCCATCACACATTTCTCTCATAAGTCAGCAGCTTCATGGAGTCCACTTTGCTAAGCTCCATAATAGAGAATTGTGGGAGATCAGTGAAATAAAGCTTTAATAGTGGAATTACAGACACCATGAGAGGTGATTGAAGAAGAGGTTTTCATAGGAGGGGTCAATCCAGCTAGCTTAAGGATGAGCTCCATGCCGTTCTTAGACATCTTTTCAGAGGATGGATATACATTACTTTGTGCCGCCTAATTGTCCCCAGAGCAGGAAACCAAAAGGTCTTGTGGAAGTTATTGCCTTGACATTTTGACTGAGCCATTTCCCCTCCAGGTGGGTGACCCAGAGCCTATGTGTGTTGGGCAGAGACCAAAAATAACATCCATGGTTTTAAAGCCATGTCCCCCAAAGCATTTCCTTCTGCACATCCAAGTTCTAAAAGGATATTTTTAAAAGGTTAGGCATCTCCTCTGGGAAAGGCATTTTATTGTCTTGCTTGAGCAAAGAATGCGCTTAAAGCTTTCTACTGACCCTGCCAGCCTAAGCAGAAGGAAAATTTTATCTGTGAGGATCAGTATGAGGATAAAACTTGAAACACTTTTAAACCAGTTATTTTTTTTTTATGAAATACATGCTTAAGAGCAAAAAAAAAAAAAAAAATCAAATAATGCGAAAAATTTAAATATTCAGCCTAACTTTTTATCATTTTATGGTAAGAACAAGCATGTTACCAGCACCATTTCCATGGGTACATCAATCAGCATAAGCTAAGTTATGCTGTCATAACAAGTAACCCCAAGATCTGAGTGGCTAATAACCACAAAAGTTTATTTCACACTTAAGTTACTTATCTCCTGGGGACTGGCTATGGTTCCATTTCATGTCTCTTTCACTCTAGGACCCAGACTGGCAGAACAGCCCCTATCTGAGATGTTGCTCTCTCAGTAAAAGGGAAACAGAACTCAATGGCACTAGGCAATGACTCTTAAAGTTTCTCCCCACAAGGAACACGTGTCACTTCATCTCATATCTCATTGGCCAGAACAAGTCACATGGCCAAGCCAGAGGTTAGTGTAGAAAGAACAAATATTTCTATCAGTTATATGGGCAAAGTTCGAGTGACCTTTTGCTTCTGTAGACCATTTATTACTACTACCCATGGACTCCTGCACCCTGTAGAATGCTCTGTCCCCAGAGTATCCTAAACTGCCTTCCTCACAATGCCATTTTCCCTGATGTCAGTAAATGTCGAGAGATGAAAGGGTTCCATGGTTAAATATGTTTGAGAAACATTAGGTTAAACAGGAGTCTTTTCTGCAGGGGCCTTCAAACCTTTAATAGAAGGTGTGTTGTTGCTTTTAAAGGAGATAGTCAAGTGGGCCCACCACCTGTTCCTTCTAGGTCAGTATTCATAACCTTGGCCGCACATTAGAATCAACTGGGGAAATTTTTATAGATAGTCTGATGCCTAGGCTATACCCTAGAGCAATGACCTAAGCATCTCTTGGATGTGGGTATTTCTTAAAGCTCCCTTGGCAATTCTGATGACAGCCAATATGGGAACAACTTCTAGGTAGATAATAAATCTGGAGAATTGGCCTTCTACAAGCGTCATCCAGCAGCTGGCACTTGGAAGGGAGTAGGGTTGATTTGTGTTGAGCACACTAGCCAGTAATGTTCAGGGCAGTCTAGATGGACCAGAGGAATGTAATGACCCCAAAGAACCTGACGACTCAAAGTTCTAGTGCTGGCAGAGGCCTCCTACCATATAAATGGTAGCACTGGTGACCTCATCTCTCTTTTTGACCTTAGCAGTACTAGAGGCCTGAGCCCCCACCACTGGGGCTCACATGGGACTATCACCAAATTGGCCTGTGAACTCCACACAAAACAGGTTCGTTTCGAAGGCCTTTGCACTTAAGGAAACATTAGACTCTTTAACAAGGTCAATGGTGTCTTTCTATCAATCTCCATCCATCCTCTTGGGACCCCTGCAACACTATGCATGTTCACAGACTTATTGGGTCATAAATCTTTTCCCGAATGGCATCTAGACACTGGTGTTCCACAGACTCCTTCACCCCATAGTATAAGCTTGTCCTGAGGTGTGTAAGAACTTACAAACTCAGTTAAGGAGACTCCATTCTGCTTCTTGAATCCTGTTCTTTCCTCACCTGCAAGAATGTCTACCCCCAAGCGGTCAATGTTAACTAAATGCCCCCCTTGTTGGAACGACCTTTTCACTGAGCCCTGCTGTCACCAGGACCTTCCTGTTGAATAGAAGAGTACTTAGTACTAAAAACACCTTAGCTCCCAACTGGGGTGCCTGCCCAGTGTGTGCAGAAACCCTGGACAGTCAGCAGAAAAACAGAAGATGCATTTCCAAAGCATTTTGCACTCAGATTCCTCTCACCACTTGTCTTTAGATGAATCTTAAAGGAGTGAGGAAGGGGCTAGTGTAGGAACTGCCACAGCCATATTCTGCATCAGGTTTTGCCTGAGCTCATCCATGGATGGGGCAAATGAGTGTGTAATTGCATCCCTCAGTAACTCACAGGGCCAGGACCCAAATATAGTCAGGGTCACACTCTGCACCTTAGACATACCCCATCAGTAGTCACACATGCTATATGGTAAGGAAGATACTTGCTGACCATCTATCTCCCCGGCCATCCTGAGGTTCCCCAAGTTGGGGCTGATGCTCAATCAATTCTGCATCCCCATGACCCAGCATAGTGTCTGGCACATAGTAGATACTCAATAAATGTTGTACAACAGAGTGCAGAAATGTCTCTCATCTTAAAGCACCCATCATGATCTCAAGGTTGAAGTTGCCTGTGTCTGTTTTACAGGATTGAGTTCAGATAACCCACAGGAGAGGAGGATGAGTATTTAGATTCCTTTGACGTCCACACTGAGGACTATCAGTGCAGGATTAGAGATTAACAGCTTTACTGTGGCTGCAGAGGAAATGGAAAATTAAGGCCTGTGTTTTGGGTTACGGAATGGAATTGGTTCCCTTTATGCCTCTCGATGGAAAAGAGAAACATTTCCATCATCTCAATTTATAAAAAGCAATTTTAAGGCCAAGAAGAGATAAGTGGAGTAATTTCAGAAACCCTCAATTTAGGCAGTTTCTTAAATCCTACAAGTCTGAAATTGCTGCACATGAACTTTTCTGCAAGCTTTGCATTTCCCAGGACCGGCTGCTCTTCGGAGAGCTAAATGAGCAGGTTGAGGGGGCTGTGGGCTGGGGACTAGGACAGGAACGGGAAGGGGATGGTGGGAGTTCATTGTGGTGGCGACCGTGAATGCCAAATTGAATCTGGGTTTTATCTATGAGGCCAAGATATTAGTGTATCTGAGGATTATGTGTGATGCTATTGAAAACACATCTGCCTGTACTTTTCTCCTGCTGCCCATAAGATTCTTGCTCAGTGTGTATGAGTAGGGTGCTACTCAGGCAAGAGAATATGAGCAGATGAGTGACATCATAGTGTAGGAAACCCAGCCACCTGGATTCCCGGACACAACAGCAGACCCTGTCACCTGTGTCCTTCTGTATCCTCTTGCCTTGACCCCTTTAGTGCACACCCATCTGACTTCACCTGCCAGACCCGTACCCCTTTCTTGAGAGCTCTCTCTGGTCCTGGAGCCACTGTGCCAGAAATGCCAGGGGGAGCAGCCTCCAACCAGTGCTGATGGGAAGAGAGGGTAAACACCTAGCTTTCTTGTCCATAGAGGAAGAGAGCATGGAGGTTCGTGTTCTAGGCTCTCACAGAGGTCCCCAGCAGGGCTGAACTCCAGCTACCCTCTGTCAGCTTCCTTCCTTCCCTGTCTCACCTCTGATGCCCCAGCTATTTCCAGAGATCACCTCCCAGTAACTTGCCCGCAAACTCTTGTCTCAGGCTCCGCTCCTAGGAGAACCCAAACCACGGCCGTCAGTGAGTTGTGTGACCTTGGACAAAGAGCTTAAACCCGGAGTGTCCAAGTTTTCTCATCTGTGAAGTGGGGATAATATTACGCAAGCCATAGGGCAGGTATCACAAACAAGAGGCCTGAGGACTAGACAGGGCCTGCAGGTTGGTTTTATCTGGTCTCTAGGTGTTTTAAAAGTAATTTATTGTAGAGTCCATGTATTGCATTCCAAAGAAAACGTATAACGTACATATAAGGCATAGAGAATCATGTAATAAACATCCACATACCTACCTCCCAGCTTATGAAACAGACCAGCCCCAAGACTGCTGAGCCTCGAGATGCGCCTGCCCAGTCTGTCTCCCCCATGCCCAAGAGGTTACCACTATGCTGAATTTTGTGTTTGTCATCCCCATGTGTTAGACGTAGTTGTACTTTAGATGTAAATGATATATTGTTTAGTTTTACATTTTTAGAAATTGAGAAATTTCCTATCAAAATCCAGATTTCCAACTGCCTTTAAAAACATTTAGAAGATCCGACCAGGCCGGACCCACATTCCCACATGGGAGTAACAGCTGGCTCTGAGTTACTAGGTGGAGCCAGGAGCCCCGCTTCCCCACAGCCACCACACCGTGCTGTCCCTCCCTGAGCTGTATCAATCCTTCGTGTTCCCTGCCTGTCGTTCCCTGCAGACACCTGAGCTGGCGAATTCTAATGGTGAGAATCTTTTCAGTGAGATAACCCACGGGAGCCCTTTGCAGAGATCCTGGCACAGAATTAGTGTTAAAGAAGTGACTCCTTATCAATGTCAATATCAGTGACATCCTAGGAGGCAGCCAACCTTGGCATCCTTGTCCTGAGGATGATGAGGTGACGTGATGAGGTTGAGGCCACCTGCGTGGACACAGGTGTAGTCAGGACTCCACCCAGTACCAGACATGGGCCAGAGCATCTTCAAATCCACTGGGCCTAGACTCCAAGGGGCGTGTGGGCCCGGCTGACCTTCCCTAGGCCTCACATGGACACCAGCTGGGTTCTGCCCAAGCTGCCCCGAGCCCAGACCCACCTGCCTCTTCTACAGCCCCAGCTTTGAAACCTGAGTCTGGGATAGGTGGGGAGACCTTTAGCCAAACAGTTGGATCTCAGCTTCCTGGATAAAAGGGAAAGGGATGCACCAGAGTTCCACCTCTCAGAGCAGATCCGCCATCTCGCCGGACATGGAGGTGGACATTGGGGCCTGTGAATTGTCGCCAACGGATAGAGCTTTGTTTGCCTCTCTGAGTCCCCAGACCAGGGGCCGGCCAGAGAGAGGGCTCTTTCCTGAGGGGCTGGACTTTCCCACAGGAACAAAGTGGGGCTTGTTAGCTGGGCATGAATCTTGGCGTGGGGCGGCCCGGGCTAGGCTCGGCGCTGCCAGGCGGCAGCTCAGCGATATCAGGCAAATTCCGCCTTCCCCACAGCTGGGGCTGACAGCAGGAAGCCCCAGGGAGGCTCCGAACAAAGGCAGAAAAATGGGCCACGTTTATTCATTCACTGACCAGCCCAGGCCTGGCTGGCCCATGGGGCCCTGTCTCCATGGCGACGGGCAGCCTTCAGAGGTCCTGGCTGGCTCCTCTGTGACCACTGCCCCTCCATTCCCGCACACCCTGACACACAGGCACACAGTATCCTGTGGCTGCCTCACTATAGCTTTGCTCATGGTGTCTGGGGGAACATAGGCTAAGCCAATGAATTTAAGTGCTTGTAAGCAATCAGGAGGGAGCCTGTGTTGAGTTCTGAAAGCCCGACATTGTCTAGGGCGAGTGGGATGAAGGCAATGGATGCAAGTCCATATCCTAGCTAAGCACCTGCTATGTGCTGGCCAGGGGATGCACACATCAAGCCAACTCAGCTTGTTCTCTCCAGTTTCATTCTAATACACCATGCAAAAATAGAGGTCTCTTCAAGCCCAGTGTGCAAGACACTGCTTCTGCCTGGGGCAAGAGTTGTCCAGGAGGCTTCTCAGAGGAACTGTCATTGACATTGGGTCTCGAAGGATGCATAGGAGTTTGCCAAGTGGGGAAATAAAGGGCATTTCAGGCAGAAGAACCACCTTGAGCAAAGGTCCTAAGGCCTGAAAGTAGGTGGCGTGATTAGAAAGTAATCGAAAGTTTCTATTAACTGGAGTGAAAGGGGATGTAGCTGGAATGAGGCAGTAATGGGAGTGGGACAGCCATGTGATATGACTCAGAAGCAGAGCCATCTGCTTCCATTCACTGCCTAGAATAGGCTCCTGGGACTTACTTTGAGTTGTGAATTTCTGAGGGGACACAAGTTCATGTCTATCCAGTACTTTGCAGTGTACAGAGCCGTTTCATGTATACACATTATCCTATTTAGTCCTATAGCCACCCTGCTGGAGGGAACTTACAGATGAGGAAACTAAGGCCCAGAGAGGTGCCAGGGGTCTCTGAGCCGGCAAGTGGCCCAGCCAAACTGCGATGCAGAGTCTGACATCCACGCTCTCCCCACTGCCCTCACCTTCCTTTACAGGGAGGTCATGAAGGCACGTGCCCCAGCAGAGGAATTGAGCCCAGTAGTGTTGATGCCACCTAAATCTCAGGTGGCCTATGGTCCTAGAAAAGGGCTTGGGCCCTGACAGATGGGTAAATGATCATGATCACCCCCTGGTTCATGCCGTGAAGTTCTAAAACAACTTCAAAGAAAAGAACCATAAGTTTCCTTCCCAGCACCATTCTCAGCTGGTGCCAGAAAGAGCTAGGAAGCCCTGGACAGGGATGGGCCTAAATCCTAGGTTGGCTTGGAATCTGGAACACTGGGGACATGCCAGGGCCTGGAAACAGGAACAAGAGAGACCATCGGTGATTGATAGGCCCACTCCATGTCTTCTTCAGTCCTGGGTCTCCTAGATTGAGCCACTGGGCTTGGCCTGCAGGGTTAACATGCTGGCAGGAGAAGGGGTGCTATGAGACACCGGAACACTGCCAGGTTGCCATGGCATCATTTAGTCTTTACAACAACCTCCGAGGTAGAATCGTGGTCTCCATTTTACAGGTGAGGACCCTGAGTCCTAGAGAGGCAGTGGCTTACCTGAGTCCCGCAGCCGTGGAGCAGCAGAGCTAACACCAGAGCCAGGGCTCTTCCCACACTCCCAGGCAGCCACCAGGACTAAGTGTCCTTGTGTTCTTTAGCCCCTCCTGACAAGATCTCTGGTGTCCCTGACCTCCACCTCTGTGGTTCCTGGCGATTATGCTCATGGGCTGTCTCAGTGTGCTTCCCTCAAAGCATCTGACTTTTGCCAGCTTGACCTTAGCTTCTAGTTGCTTCTGCTCTTTGGAGTTGGATATTATTGATCCTTAAATTTTTCCTGAGTCTATTTCACTTGGTATAATATCCAGGAAAAAAAAAAAAGGAGGAAGGAAGGAAATTAAAAAAGGGCACTTGAGATGAGCACCAAAAGCCTCTTGCATGTCAGCCTCTTCTCAGAGGGGTTTTGGCTTTGGGCTTAAGAAGAAACGACAATAATGATATCTTACAACTTGAGGACAAAAACAGTTAACATACAGCATGAGAGGGGCCCCCTCCAATCTTGTACCCGTAGTGGACATCGCTAAGCAATCATAGCACTCTCTCTGGCTCAGGGCAGCCTCAGCTTCAGAATCCTTCCCAACACAGTGATCAGGCAGCCAATACCTAGCAGAACTGGCACCCAAGAGAGCATGCATTTGTTACACCTTGTCACTCACTGTGCGCTCGCTGAGAAGCTTGCTCACATCTGAGCCTCATTTTGCCCCACAGTCAGGGCAGGTACAGATATCTTCACTTTACAGATGCGGAGACCGAAGCCCAGAGTGACTTCCTCTGCTGCACGAAGCAACTTTATAACAGAACTAAGGGTGAGAACTGAGGGATTTCGACTCCTACTCTATCCAGGACCTGTTTAGAAGTCCCAGTGCAATCAAGGTGGTGGCGTTTAAGTAGATTTCTCTTCTATTCCTTTATTTCTTGGAAACCCACCCAGTCCCATCTTCCACAGCTTTAGTCCAGGGAATGAGTCCCTTGATGTCTTTTAGAGATATGAAGCATCACTAAATCTCACCATCCCCCTGAAGCGCTCAGCCTCATGGACTTCCTGGAGCATGCATGAACACTGCTACCACAAATTTACTCTGACAGCCGCTGACAAGGAAAGGCAAGCGACGTTTGTACAGCTCTGCTGGGCCAGAGGGAGCTGCTGGGGGAAGCTCTCCAGGCTGGCAGGCCAGGGCACCTTGAGAACAAGGAGGGCAGCCTGAGGGGTGAGTTCGTGCCCCCCTAGCTCACTGATGATTCTGCAGTGCAGGCATGGATGACCCTGGGCCCCTGGCCTTGCATGTTAGTTTAGTTGCTGAACTGACTCATTCTTAGAGCCAAGCCCCTGCTGTGTATTTCACTGTCTCTTGTTCGTTGACACTCTCTGCACCTCCACACTCAGTGAATGCCAACTATCTACCACCTACCTGCCTGGGTTCCTGCCCATTGCCTATTCCCAGGTGGCTGTGTTTTTCTACTCACCTGCTGGGATACCCATTAGGCACCTTCTCCTTACTTTCTGCCTTGAAACTGGGTGGCAGTGTCTCACCTGCCCTCATTCCACCTGCTAGGCTCGTCTTCTTCTCCATCACCTGCAGATAGTTACTTTCCAGACACACTTGCTATGCTCCATGACATGGCAAGACCCTCAATCCCCTTCTCTCCTGGGTACCATGAGCTCTACAGACACAAATTCACCTAAGCCTTTTTTGACCTAGCTTTGTCTCAGAACTGCCACCTTTGCAGTACAAATACCTACCAGGTGAGCTACCAGGTGAAGTGACAAGTACTTGTGGACTCACCTGTCTTAATCACTGGAGGGTATCTTTTTTATTCTGTGTCAGGCTCCAGTGAGCAATGCTTGCAATTTCATAGACTTGGCTCACCTTCTCCTTCCTCCACCTTAGCAAGCAGACTGTTACTGATACAAGTCCTCATTTACTGAGCACCTGCTCTGTGACAGGCACTATGCTAGGGACTTTGTCTGCTTGGACTCATGGAATCTTTGTGATATTCTGCAAGAGAGGCAGTAAGCTCTCCTATTTTGCAGATAATGAAACTGAACTTCAAGATTGAGGTCACTTTGCCCCAGATCACCCAGCCTTTAAGTAGCAGAGCTATGTCTAGAAATCAGGATTGTCATACCCCGGAGACCATGCTCACCTAGGCACACTGCCTTTCCAGCCAGAGGAGTAGCTTAAGGATATCAGCCATTGAAAATTCTTAGAACTTTGTTGGAATACAAAAGAGAGTTATACATGTCCTGTCCTCAAAGAATTGATACTCTTATTTGGGGAAACAAAACAGCTCACGTTTCCATCCAATATTTTTTGAAATTTCCTATCAGGAAAAATGGCAGAGTTTCGTTTCACCTGCCAACGCCAATCATTCGGTGATGTCTGCTTGAGTATCGCGTGGGATAGGCATCTGAGGCAGCCATGCACAGTGTGGGGGGAAAGCTCGGCAGTCAGTTATTGTCCGTGTGGGGCACAGGAGTGGGAGTGGGTAGTGGAGGTACATGTGCCACAATGTAGTTCATTTCCCTGCTTCTACACAGTAAGAAAGATGGGAATTTCTATTAAGTTCCTAATTTCGTGTAAAGCAGATAATAGAGGAGAGAGAAAGAGACTGGTGTGATAAGGTTAGGCTGCCAGAAGGAGGTAAGAGATGAGCTGTTTAGGGTTGCTGCACCTCCTGGGGTCTGAGGTGTCCTCTGGGCCAGGTTAAATTTTCTCAGATGTGATAAAATCTGATTCTTCCCTATTCCTTGGTTTCCCTTCTTTAAAACAGTCAATTCTGTAACAATTGAGATTTGGAAGGCCCTCTCAGTCTTCAGTGTTCCTAAGTAATCCTGTCGCATGAGGGTGGAAGGCTTCACAGCTCTGAGCCTCCTGGCTTTCTGTGCATGAGCCCTTCCTTCAGGGAGATCAGCGGGAGCCCCATGCCTCATCATCACTGTGGCCAGAGCTGGGCCTTGTATGGGTGCGCGCTGCCCTCATGTGGCCAAAGTGAATATTACAGTAGTGTTGGACAGGCCTCTGCACCTCAAGCTGCCTTGGGTGGTGGTATTTAGGAGGGCTCATGCTGAAAATGGACAAAAGAGATGTGCTTCTGGGCCTGGGGCCGCTTGTTGGCATGCTCCCTGTCAGCTAACAGTTCTCCCAATGGGGGATGTGGATCTCTCATGACCTCACCGCTGTCCTGAGAGTTGGGAGAACTGACATGTATTGAGTATACACCTGCTAACACTCTTACCTGGTCTGTCTGATTTGATCACCCCACTGACCCTGCTGGGTGACTGGCATAATGGTTCAGAGAAATAAAAGCTACGTGGCATATTGGGGACAGGGAATCTGCCTCGAGAATTTCCAGAGTATGATAAAGAAGACTCTAGTCTTCCTCTAGTGGAGTTTAGAGGACTCTAGCTCTGGAAGGCTGCCAAGGAGTCAGGGGATTTTGAAAACGCCCCAATACATACTGTGAGCCCTTTAGCTGTCACTGAGACACCATGGGTGCCTGTTCACCCACCCCTTCCACACCCTGCCAGCCCCTGCTCTGTGACCCTGGGGAAAGTTACTTAATCTCTCTGAGCCCTGCCTCAATGTTTCAAATGGGGATAATAATGTCCTTATCTTTTAGGGTTGTCATATAAATAATGGACTAACTATAAGTAAAGCATGGTGTCAGGTAGACAGTGCATGTTCAGAATTACTCCCCTAGGACTTCAGCATCCACAAGGACAGGAATTGTATCTGTTGTGTTCACTCCTGTAACCCCAGCGTGTTCAGATGGGTCCGTTCTCAAAAAAGAACAGGGTCAGTTAGCAGTAGGGTCTTTGCACTTGGATACCTGAGTCCAAGTCACGGCACTGCCTCTTCAATTGCTGGTGTCCTTGACAAGATACCTAACCTAAGACTCAGTTTCCTCATTCATAGAATGGGGAAAACCATCTGCCATATGGGACAGTGTAGATAAATGGGCTAATGTGAACAGAGCACCCGGCATGTAGCAAATGTCCAAATAAATGCTAGCTAATAGATGACTCTAAGAAGGGAATTCAGCGTTAGCTGTTGGTCTACTGAGAAGGAAGAGTAATAGTCCATCAGTCATACTAGTTTCCCCTTCAAGGCTGCACCGGCTGTAGCTGTAACCTGACCTTGTCTGAATTCACGTGTTGGATGGAAGAATTGCAGTGATGGATGTGCCCTCCTGGTCCCCTAGAAACTACCACCAGCACAAGGTCACCCAGCCCTCAGTAATGATGTGCTCCCAGTAACGGGGAAGGCTGCGGACTTATACTCTCCCCAGGGCACTCTGCCTGACCTGGGATGGGGGGCTCAGGGCTCGGACACAACAAGGGCCTCTTCCCTCTTCTTAAGCTGCTTAGACTGGTCTTAGCACACATTAGTGCTGGAGTCAGAGCCTGCCTTAAAGGTAGGAAGAAAAAGTGACATAAGTGGTGAGCTCTAAGACAGCGTCAGATTCCACCGTGTGTAGGACTTACCTGGGGATCTTGCTGGAATGCAGATTCTGACTCAGTAGGTCTGGTGCAGGGAGGCTGAGGTTCTGCATTTCTAACAAGCTCCCAGGTCACTCTGATACTGTTGGTTCTAGGTGTAAGGAAAAGCAGGCTTACTCATTTTACAGGTATGCTGTGAGGGTGAATTGCAGCAGGCCTGGAACTGTCCTGAGCTGTTATACTGAAGTCAGAGCTGTAACTGCACAACACTGACCCCTGGTGAAGGCTTAAAGGTACAGATTTGTGACCATAGGACCACTGTGAGTTTCAGAAATTTTGAAATTTCAGCTTGTCAGCGTCGTTTATTGTTAATAATGAGACCAGTGATTTGCGTCTGGCCTCAGTGAACTCTTCGGAGAGCTCTGCTTGGGGCTTGGCTGGTCACATAGCGAGAATATGGCCACATGACCAGCAAGTTTTGAGCTCCGATCTACACTCCAGCTTGAGCTTCCTGGTTCTCATATCTCATGGGTATGCTTCAGTGGTTCGTGGTCTGAAAGAAAAAGCACATCCGATATGGCTGCACCACATCAGTGTGAGAACTGGGGCTTTCATAGGCCTCTTGAGTCCTTTGCTATGAGGCGACCTTTGGCTGTGATGTGTATCCTTATTGTCGTGCTGTTACTATCTTCTTTTTTTCCAGTTTATGATTGACAAACGAAAATTGTATATATTTAAGGTATAAATATGATGTTTGGATACACAAAACATTGCATGAAATGATTCCGAAATGTGAAATGATTACCACAGTCAAGCTAATTAACATATCCATGACCTCCCATAGTTATGTGTGGAGGTGGGGGAGGGGGAGGTAAGAACACTTGAGATCTATTCTCTTAGCAACTTTCAAGTATACAGTACGTTATTGTTAGCTGTCGTCATCATTAGGTGTGCATTAGGTCATGCTACTCTCTTGCATCTTTTTCCTGCAATAAACCTTAGATGGGTAAGCATTGCCAGTTAGGGTCCTGTGAGTTTTCGTTGCAATGGAACCCAGTCTGACTGTCACTATTAGTGCAACAGGCATGAACATACTGCCTCCTGTGGGCAGGGCATGTGCTCAGCTTGGTGGAGAGAGATGGGGTTAAAGCGCTACTCTCTGTTCTCCCAGGAGAGCTGCGGTTCCCAGCCTTGGCAATTCATTGGTATCACTATGGGAGCTTTAGAAGTACTGGGCCTAGGCCCTATCCCCAGAGATTCTGATGTAATGGTGGTCGAGGGTGTGGCCTTGGCATTGGGCTTTTTAAAAGCTCTGCACATGGCTCTAATATGCACCCTACTCACATAGATAATGCATGCAACGCAGCAATAATATTATTAGATGTGGAAAGTGGCCATTATCAATGTCAAGGTCATGAGATAAAGGGCCTTTTACAAAGGCCTGTCTCAGGGATGCAGTTAGTGTTAAACTTCCTACCTATGATGGTTAATATTATGTGTCAGATTCATTGGATCATGGGGCACCTGGATGAAACATTTTTTCTGGGTGCATCTGTGAAGCTGTTTCTGGAAGAGATCAGCATTTGAATCAGTGGACTCAGTAAATTAGATTGCCTTCCCCAATGTAGGGCATCATCCAGTCTGTCGAGGGCCTGCAGAGAACAGAAGGTGTGGGAAGGAGGAATTTGCCCCGCTTTTAAAATCATAGCTTGAGCTTGGACATCTCATTTAATCTCATTTTCTCCTGGGATTTACACCGTCAGATCCCCTGGCTCTCAGGCCTTTGGACTTGGACTGAATTATACCACCAGCTTCCCTGGTTCTCCAGCTTGTAGAAGGCAGATTGTGGAACTTCTCAGCCTCCATTATAGCATGATCCAATTTCTCATATAATCACTCCCTCTCGCTTGCTCTCACACTCGCTTGCATGCTCGCGCGCTCGCGCTCTCTCTCTCTCTCTCTCTCTCTCTCTCTCTCTCTCTCTCACACACACACACACACACACACACATTATCTCTGTCTCTGTCTCTATCTCCATCTCCATCTCCATATCTATCTATATCGATACTAGTTCTGTTTCTCTGGAGAATCGTGACTCATGTGCCACCCAAAGGAGAGACCAGTGGGAAGTCTCGCATTTTGAGGCATTCGTTGATTCTGAATCCAAAAGAGACTATCATCTGCAAGGGTGGAGTTTCTGACCTTGTTAATCCTGGATGAGGGAATACTTGGGGACAGGAAATCTTTTTTTATGCCTCTCATAACATACACCAGGGATAAAACCCACTGCGTCCACACATGCGCATATGCGCGCACGCGCGCGCACACACACGAATGTTCTGCAGGCCCCAGGAGATAAGTGATGATGAGACTTGGGTCTCTCTTCCAGGGTCTATAGCAGTTTAGTTTCTCTCTCCCTCTACACAGCTCCAGGTTACAGAAGCTGTGTATTTGCTATTGACTTTGAGTCAGGCCTTTTCTCTCCCCAAGCCGTATTGTGATTCTTGCTTCAGAGAGTTGGCATCAGGATCTCGTTATCTTGTATTGCTCTAGTTACCACTTTACAATTCCACCTGTATTCACAGCCAATTAGCTGCATGGTGGCAAGCCCCAGAAAAAAACTGGCTGTAGTCAGACCAGAACCAAACACCGTTTTGGACAGTGTGGGGTCTCATAACATCTCCAACCAGCAAGGAGTCCATAGCTCTCTGTCCAGTCACTATTTTACTCAGAAAGTAAGTTTCTCTCTCTGTCTCTCTCTGTCTCTCTCTCTCTCTCTCTCTGTCTCTCTCTCTCTTTCTCTCTCTCTCTCTCTCTCTCCCCCCCCCCTCTCTGTGTGTGTGTATGTGTGTGTGTGTGTGTTAGTAGCTCCTCCACCTTAGACTTTTTTTTTCTGTGTAAAGTGGAAAAGCAAGATAAAGTACAAAGAACTTCAGAGCCTAGAGTCTTGTGGATTGCTAGTCTGGAGCCATTAGATGGGGATATCTGTGGGAACCTCAACATATCCAGTACTTCCCTCTGAGGAAGAATCGTAGCTCAATAGGTCCCCCAACCTAATTTAGCACATCTGCTTCTCCTTCTGTAGGTGAGGCATCATCTCAGGATGACTTTGGGTATTCATTTTATTTCTCTGGGGGTAAGTTTTCTCACCCACAGTATAGGCAGAGCAGGGTACCAATGGTCTCTAGAATCGAATGAATCAAATATGTGGAGTTGGCAGTGAAGGGGGGTGATACAGTCAGACCTGAGGCTGGAATCTCAGGAGATCAGAGACAACTTCTTTTGACTTCGAGATGCCATGTTCCCATCTTTGCATCCCTGATTAGTGCAAGTCCTCATCCATCCAGGAGTGGAAGACACCAGCTACTCCTGTAATACTCAAAAAGGGGGCTGGGAGGAGAGTTCTCCCTACCTTTCTGGGTTTGCTCCATGCATCTAGGTCTCAGCCTCTCTCCCCTCGCCCTTGAGAGCAGGCGCTCTCCAAGGTCCTGACCTGACTTGGCTTTGGTTCTCTGTCCTGGACACTGGCTCCTCAACCACAGGTTCCCGATGGCAGAATCCAGGGACTCAGGTGCCACTTGCCACATCACACTGGAACACATTCAGAATTTTATTTTTAATCAGCTTTAAAACCAATTTTTTAAAATTGGTTTCACCTTTCCCTGCCAACCTTTTGAAATGACTTATCATAGAAACATTTTCAGCAGAGGTCTAGAAATTTTTTGCTTTTTATTTTTGATTGCATTTGTCCATCAAGTCACATATTCCCTTCTCTTATCTCTTTCTTCTCCCTCTCTCCTTTAATTTTTTCTCTTCTCTCTCTTTTTCTCCCCCTTCCCTCTTTCTTCTTAGACTATCTCTTTCTTCCAGGAGGAGAAGGAAACACATTATAATTATCTTTTTTAAAAATGATTGTAATTGACTTTACTTACAGTTCAGATTTGAACTTGAATAATTCTGAAGTTATTCAGACTACAAAATCTCTATTTTTCTGTAAGCTTCCATATCGCTAGATCATTTTCTTGTCCTTTGGGGCTGAAAGCTATGACATGGAAAGGCTTGACCCCCACTTCCTACACCAGACCCAAATCAAAGTGGAGGAACTTGGTTACAACATTCATTCATTCATTCAACAAGTATGCACTGAATCCCTGCTGCATTCCCAGCATTGCTCTAAGTGTAGCTTTGAACAAGAAAGGCACATATCCCTCCCCTCGGGGAGCTGACACAGCCATGGAGGAGATAATGTGACTACAGTGGTGGGGCGAAGCCTTCCCATTGCTGCAGGAAGCTGAGAAGTCATATGGTAAAACACATGTCCTTCTTCAGAACCAAGGATAAGATCATTCCAAACATCTAAAGTGGTCTCAAAGGGTGCTGGTCTTGGGCGCAGTTTCAGATTCCCTTCCTGGGAGGTGGGAGAGGCACCAGGGCCCTGGGCCTCTTTCTTAGAGGAAAGGGGGTGAAGTGACAGGTCCACAGGAGACAGAACAAGAGGAAGAAGTTTCTTTCTTCAAAATCCCTTACTTGTTCCAAGTGTCAGAAAACTGGGGGGAGGGAGGAGCCAAGATCTGGGTAAAGAGAGAGAAGGTTTGATGCCACTGGGGCTTTCAAGGGGGGAACCCTGAGCCAAATCACAGCTTTGCCTGAAGGTAGACCAGCTAGACCCCTTAAATTCACATGTAGATATTCCTACTGCCCATTCCAGAGCATGCTCCCGGCCACTGCATGTGGCTGTCAAATGGTACAAGCCTTTGACAGGGGTGGGGGCGAGACATTTGCCAATGAGGATTAGCTAGCTCCACATACTTCAATCCAGGAATACAAATTCTGGAAGTTTATCCTATGACATAACTCAGAAATAGAGAAAATGCTTTTGGGGGAAGAACACATTTGTAGCAGTGGGAATTAGAACTGCGAAAGACCAGAAACAATATAAACATTCTAGAGTGGTGGTTTAATTGATGAGGTATTAGATTTATCACTAAAATCATAAACATAAGGCCCCAACAGACTATAAATGTCAATAATGCTCCAGGTCATCTGTTTCCCTTAGAGGTGAGGAAACTGAGTTCAGAGAGCAGTAGTGACTCCTCTGAGATAGTATGTAAGGCTAGAACCAGGCAAGACCAGCCTCAGAGCTGCCTTGCAGTCTAGCTTCCTTTCCACCATTCTAGAATCTTCCAAATGGAGGTGTATGCCTGAGTATGAGTTTTGGGGGAACACAGGCAGGACATTGAGTGCCATGAATTTGGGGGCATTAAATGCCTTTGAGTGACACTGAGAATGTCCATGTGTCTACAAGGCCTTCCAGAGCTGATGACTCCACCTGAAGCCTTGGTGGGGAGCTCCTGTGTCTTTTATTTCCTCCTAGTTTTATTGAGGCATAATTAACAAATAAAAGTGTACATGTTTAAAGTGGGCAGTGCTTTGATTTGATATACATATACATTGTGAAATGATTTCAAGTTAATTGGCTTATTCATCACTTTGCATAGTTACCTTTTGTGATACGGTGTAGGATCGACTCTCAGCAAATTTCAGGTGAGCAGTACAGCATTATAAACTGTAGTCACCATCCTCCTATGTCTCTGATATCTCTCTGACACCTGCTGATCTCTTTTTTCACAAAGAGCAAAGAAGGTAGGGGAGGTTCCGACCCAGGTGACAGTCACTGTCTAAAATTTAATCACTTATTTTTGTTTTTATTTTATTTTTACAGTTGCGTTCTAATTATGTGGGGGAGGGGGGCCCACACTGATTTCCTATTTCTTCTTGGATTATAAGATTTCTTTTAAAATAACTTTAAGAAGATGAGTTATTTTAAAGAAAGATACTGAATCGAAGAGCTTAAAGCGGGTGTATGGATGTGGCAAATGTTGGGAAGTGGGCCAAGAATGGAGGGAACACAGGAAGCACTCCCCTGACCCCCCGTGCATCTAGAACATTCATCAGCGTGTATGGAGAACAGTTGAGTGAGAAAAAGGAAATCACAATTGAACCTGCACATTGATGTCAATTGTGTAAAAAAGAATTATGCAGCTGACTTCTGAAGAAAGGAAAAACAAAGATGATAAGCTAAATAGGCAAGGAAAGTTTTGTTTTGTTTCGTTTGTTTTAAAAATAGTTACTTGTACATGTTTGTGGACAGAGGGGAAAGATTCAGTAGAGGTGGACATTTATTCATGCATTCATTTATTCATTCCATAATATGCATTAAGCACCTACTTTGTGTCATGAACCGTACATGTTGCTGGAGATACAACAGTGAACAAAAACCAAAAAGCCTTTGCTTTTAGGGCTTTGCATTCTAATGGGGGAAGATAGCAACAAATAAATAAACAAATGTATGTTCAGTGATAGAAAATGTCATGAGAAAAAAGACAGGGAAATGGAAAGAGAAAGAGTGATGAGGAGGAGTGGGATGTTGTTCTTTCGTGGGTGGTCAGAGAAAGCCTTGCTGTTGAGGGATAAATCCCACAGGAAGAGGGAGTGTGAGCTGTGGGAGACCTGGAGGATGAGTGCTCTGTATGAAGGAAAGATGAAGTGCAAAGGACCTGAGATAGGTGCATGTTTGAGAAACAGCCGGTGTGGCTGGGATGGAGTGAGTGTGGGGTGAGTAGTAAGAGAAGAAACAGAGGTCATGTGGGCCCAGGTAGGATGGTGTCAGGAATTTGGCTTTTTCTCTCAGTAAGCTGAGATGCACTAGAGGGTGTACAGCAGAGAAATGTCAATATTTGACATATATTTTATATGGAGGACCTTGGAAATGACCTAAGGGGACAAGAGATATGGGTGAGGGGGCTATTGTAATAGCTCAGACAAGAGCTCTCAGTGGCTCCAACCAGGGTGGCAGTTGTCAGATATAAACATCAAATACACAGTAATGTGAGTGATAATTAATGTGATGGTTACTGGTGAGGCAAAGGGCTGCAGAGGCAGGAGGAAATGAGATCGAGAGAAGTGATGAATTAGCCTGGAAGGGAAGGTAGAATAGTCTTTCCCCTGGAGAATGAGGAGATGCAGACCATTGAGGAGCAGAGACATGTAGAGGAGAAGGTGAGGGAAAGTGAGGGGGTGTCAGGGGCAGAACCTGGGGTACTCCCAGGAAACAGGACTTAGAGTTTCCTGTAAATAATAGCAGGAGGGGAGAGATCTATAGGCAAAAGGATAGCAAAAACTTGTTCCCCATCTGTCATCCCTACTCCATTGTAAGTCCCACAAAGTCAAGTTCTTTCCTGCTAGGTTCACCACTGTCTACTGAACTCTCAGCAATAGGCCTGGTTTATTGGGCAGACACCCAGTTTTTAAGTGAATGAATGGATGAAATGGAGAATGAATAGAAGGAAGGTTGAATGGAAAGATGGATGGAAGGAAGAATGAGTGGAAGAATGGATGGAAAGGATAGGAAGGTGGAAGGATGGATAATGTGCTAGAATTGGTGTCAGAATTCCTAGTTCAAAGTTGCTTTAAAATGAAAGAATAGATAAAAGAGTAAAATTTTGAATAGTGCATTGGGGAATAACATATTTGAATCAGATTTGAATGGATGAAAACCAATTTATAGGTTACCGTATCCTTGGAGGACCAGAATTAGAGCAGGAGTTAGTCTTCTGAAGGGATGTTTTAATCGAACTTCCCAGCCTGACAAATGCAGTTTTTCATCCAGCATGGGGCTGGGAAAATCGAATGTTTTTAGAGTTAGGGAATCTGGGTACAAGTGAAGCAGTGGTTCCCTTTTGACAAGTACAGAGCTCAGTCCAACAGAGCTTATTCCCCTGGGGAGTTATGGTTTGGAGAGACAGGTTATCAGGCCCCCAGCCAAGCAGAGCTGCATTCCAAGCATAGGTAAAATCAAAGTTTTCAACACAAATTTAGTCATAGGACTTACAACCTTTCTCTCCACTACACTCAAACTTAATTCTTTTATTTCTCATTCCTTCAAGATGGACCTAGGAAACCAAACTAATCTGATGGGCTAATTCATGCTAAAGTTTTAGTGGCTATTTGGGATCAGCCATTCCACCAATTTATAGGCATTGAAACTGGGACCCAAAAGAGGGGAAGTGAGCTAATTAACCTGGAATAGACAACAGCGTCATAGAGAGCTGTTTAGAGATGACACTTGAGCTGAGTCTGGAAGGTACGGTAGGTGGTAGTAAATGTTGGAGAAGAGAATCCCGGAGGGAAGAGGATAAATGAAGACATGGAAATATAGAGCTCTTCAAGCTGTTCTAGATGCATAGGCAGATATGAGGCTTGGAGAAAGATGAGGCTGGAGAGGTGAAATGTACTTAATCACATATGACATTCTGTGCTGAGTTAAGGAATTTGAACTTGGTTTCATAAGCAATGGGAAGCTCTTGAAGAATTTGGAGCCAATCATATTAGAGACAGTAATTTACAGTGGTTAAGAGCATGAACTCTGGAGCCAGACTGGGTTCAAATCGTGCCTCTGGCACCCATTGGTTGTGTGACTTTGAGCAAGTTACTTCACCTCTCTGGGCCTCAGTTCCCCATCTATAAAACTACCATTGTGAAGACAGTAGGTGTTATATAAGTCCTAATTGCATACAGAGTACTCTGTTTCTATGCCAACAACTTCTTCTCCTTCTCCACCTCCTTCTCCTCCTCTTTCTCCTCTTTCTTTGTTTTTCTCCTCCTCCTCCTCTTCCTCCTCCTCTTCCTCCTCCTCTTTCTTCTGCTGTCATCATCATCATCATCTTTATCATCACTATTTGGTTTTAGAAAGATTATTTTAATAGCTAATGTTTTGGGGTGGATAGGAGGCTGATCAGACTGCAAATAGGAAGACAAGGTTCAGTAATCAGGTAGAATGGAGTAGACTATGGCCCAAAGGCCAAATCCATCTTGCTGCCTGTTTTGGTAAATAAAGTTTTATTTAAAGGAACACAGCCACACCCACTTATTGACACACTGGCTACTATCTCTTTCCCACTATAGCAGCAGAATTGAATAGTTGAGTTGCAACAGAGACTCTCTGGCCCTCAGAGCTGAAAATATTCACTGTCTTGCCCTTAGCAGAAAGAATTTTACTGACTCTTCAGGCCAGGAGGCAGTTCGGCTTTGGGTCAGGGGACATAATTTTGCACTCCTCAAGCCATCTTCTAAAGGGACTGGATACATCTGGCTCTGCATTTCCCAGCAGTCATCCTGGACAGATGGGTGAGATGCTTAGATTCTCCCAACTCAATTTCCTCTGATTAGTTTGTATGGCTTTATTGTTCTTTTGCAAATTAATTCTTGCATTTTCAATTCCGTAAAGCAAAGAAATATTGAGAGCAGCCCATGACCTTTCTGGCAGTTTTCAATTTTTTTCTTTTTCATTTTTAGCTTTCATTACCCCCAGGATAGCATCTAATTATTTTTTGAATAATCACGTCTCCTGGGCTCTGAGGAAATTTGAGAAGTTTGCTCCCTATTATGTCTTCCAAATTAGTTTCTCTTCAATTTTGGTGCACTTTCTTTTGTCTTTTCATCTTGGTTCAGCCAAAAATAGTTTCTCAAATTGAGTGCTAAATTCTTCGGGATTTCGTTCACTTCAATTAACTTTCCTTGGGACTCTCTTTGGTTTTATAAATGAGGTCTTTGCTCAATCTTGGTCCTCGGCCTCTAGGCTGTCTTTTCATGCTAGCCTCACCTCTTGCCTCTTGTCTTCATTCTTTATGAAGGATGGGGACTGGGCAGGGTATAGAAAGAGGCAGAGAATCTAGTGTGTCTAGACTCTGCTACTGAGGGATGTTAGGCAAGTTGACCTTAGTATTCCTCATCTATAAAATGGAGTAAGATACTTACTTCATGAAGAACATATTGCTGAGAGGTATTATTATTTTAGTGATGGATACTGAGGAGCTGGCATCAAGGGAATAACAGTCCTCCACTGTTTTGAAGCTTCTAGAAAAGTTACCCATAGTCAAGGCCACTCTCAAGATTCTCACAGTCCAATGACCAAGCCCTTTGCAATGGCTTCATGACAGGAAAAATTTGGAAAGCAATTGACAATACTTCATTAAAGTCATACTAATATTGTCTGGGTGGCAAAATGCTTTTCAGTTTATAGATTGCTTACACACCCATTATGTTATTTCATGGCCTCTGGAAACCCTGCGGGGTAGTCTAAGCAAAGGCATCAACCCATTTCACAGATGAGGAAACTGTAATCCAAAGAGATTAAGCAATTTGCCCAAGGTCACATAGCAAACCTGGGACAGAATTACTTACAACACCGAATCTCATTTTTTTTCTTGTCACATGCTCTCTCCTACTTTTTTTTTTAATGTCCAAGTGAAGATTCTTATCTCCTTAATGATCCTTTTGATGAGTCTGTAATATTCTAACAGTCCAAAAGCCAAAATTGGCCTAACCTGAACTAGGAGTCTGGGCACACAAATTCCACTGGATGTGAGGGTCCAATCCAGCCCAACTTGCTGGAGGCCAGGAGCTTGGTCTAGCACAAGTGAGCACCCTGAACTCCTAGCACATGCTGGGCTCACTCTAGGAGCTCAGAGAAAATGCAGTGAACTCCGCACTTGAAATCAAGGAGACTGGGTGTGAATCTTGGTTCTACCATTTTCTAGCTGGGTGGCTAGCAATTCTCGGCACCCCTCAGAGCCTCAGTCTCCTTATCTTTTAAATGGGGGTAATGCCAATTTCATAGGTTGGTGACAAGGTTCAAATAAGTGAATGTGAGAGCATATCTGGAACTGTGTGTCATTTATCAAGTGCTCAATAAATATCAGGTCTCCACCTCTCTCCCTTTGCCTCTTCTTTCTACCTTCCTTCCTTTCTCTAACCCTCCCTCCTCACGCCTGAAATTCCATCGAGCAGAACTTTTCACAAGAGCACAGCAAATTTTTAAAACTAAGAGAAGTGGCTGAGGATGGGGACAGGACCCCATGAAGAGAGAGAAAGGGGTAAGAACACATAGTGTAGAAGTTTCAGAAGACAGAATTTCCTCCACCAATTCACCATGAACACACCCTGTTATTGGTGGTGGTTTCCCTCTTTTTTCCCCCATTCTTTCTTTTTAAAATACAGAAGCACAGGCATACCTCATTTAATTGTGCTTCACTTTATTCTGCTTAAGAGGTGTTGTGCTTTTTTATCAGTGGAAGGCAAGACTGCACCAGCAAAAAGATTATGACTCACTTTAATGCAGTGGTCTTAAACCAAACCCACAATATCTCTGGAGTATGCCATTATTTATCAAGTACAATTAAAGGGGAAAAGTATGTATAAAACTGTTTTTTGGTAGAATTTTTTTAGACGATCTTTCTTAAGGAGTGTCTTTTCCACTAGGATTTGTAAGGCCTGAAGAAACCTTCGAGACCAAGAAGCCTCTGTGGCTGTGGCTTAGAAGCATAAGCCCTGGGCCAGGAAGCCTGAGTTCACATTCTGGCCCTGGCTTGTTCTTGCTCCATGATGCTGGACCAATAACTTAACTGCTCTGTGCCTCAGTTTCCTCATCTACAAAATGGGGGAAGTGATAGTTTCTAGGTCCCAGGGCCACGTGCGGATTAATGAGATAATGTGTGTCAAACTCCTAGGACAGTGATGGGCTCATAATAGTAAGTACAATAATATAAAACACATAATATATGATTCTATGTAATATAAAGATATAATGAAATATATGCTATATATTATATATAATAATAAAAATATAAAAGCAGAAGTGTATAATCTTCCCACCCATCCCAAATGCCTCTGAATGGTCCCTGATTGGTAAGGCCAAACCAAGCAGAGAGGTGTTTTCCAGCTGTTTTCATTTTTCAATACAGCATCATCACTTTCCCGCAGCCAACCCATCCTCACAGGTATCATTTTTAATGGGTGCCTGATATTCCATCAAGTCCCCTGCCTGCCAGCCACTCTGGGCGCTCAGCATTTGCTGCTGTAACTGACTCCAGCTGTACTTGACCTTCTTGGCACCTACAGAGTTTCCCACCTGGGGTCCCTAATCCCTCTGTTGACTTATGAGTCGATGACCAAAGAATTAGGTGTGAGGAAGACTTCTCAGGTAGGAAGGGAGAGTGGAGGCTTTGGGTCATCACAGAATCCTAAAAGCTATCAAGGTTCCCAAGAGCCAGGCTCAGAAAAGGAGACATTAAGTGTTAAGCCAGGAGAGGCAGCTGCTCTGCCTGTCTCCTGTGGTGGCGCCTAGCAGCACTGGGTGGCAGGCTTGTCCTGCTTTTAAGGATACCAGTGTCCCCACAGGGCACCTTGAAGCAAGCTTGGAGAGCCTGTGATGGAAGGAGCACTTTCCCTCCTCTTCTCATGCCTTTCTCCACTCCCCAAGTCCTCCCCAAGTAAGCACCTCTGTGCTTACCTGGGATGCTCACACCCTCTCACCTCCTAAGAAAGTCTTGGTACTGTAACAGCCCTCACCATGGAACAGGCATGGGGCTCCCTCAGCATTTCATATGTTTAATCTCATGTTATTCTACCCCTAGCCACAGATTCCAGGAGTATACCCATTTCAAAGCAGAAGAGACTGAGGCACAAGGAGGTCAGGGCACTTGCACACCTGAAGGGGAAACCCAAGCATGGTTCCAGAGCCTGTGCCCAGGTCTGCCAGAATTTCCCATATGGGTCACTCACCTTGTTCACTAGTCTTGGCTCAAAGTGACTGAAGGTTGTCAAGGATTAAATTTACTGCCAAAGAGCAGAGGTGTGCATTCTTGAACATATTCAGAGGGACTGGAATTTGGAGTCATCATTTATTCACCTGAATGCCCCTTTCCACCAAGCTGTGTGACCCGTGAGGCAGGAGTCATGTCAATTCACCTTTGGATATCAAGCACCCAGCATAGAGTACACCCAGATCTGGTGCTCTGTCAAAGCTGTAGGAGGTGACACTCAGCCCAGTTCTGCTGGTGCTTTTGCAAAGGGAGTTCTCAAAATGGTGTCACAGAGGCTTCTTAGAGGCAAGTGGGTACTTCAAAAGGTCAACTTGGAAGTCGTAGGTCCAGGACCGTAATGGGACTTTTCATAGGTCTGAGTTGCCTAGTGCACATGACACCGTTCGAGGCTGGAATCACTGTCCCATTTCACAGATGACGAAACTGAAGCAGATGTGTACATGTTCTGGGAGATGCAGAAAAAATGGGCAGCTTCCACCCCTGGCCAGGCTGCTATGTATGGGTCCTGTTACTTCTGCCCAGTTTCCTGTGCTTGCATCTGGTACAAATCCCAGCCCCAGTCAAATCATCCCGGGCTGTTTCATCGTTGTCTTAACTTCTCTGCCTCCCAGGAAGATGTCCAGGTTGTCATTCTGGCGGTCCCTGTGCTGTTTCCTCTTGGCTCTAATTTCTGTCCTCTCCATTGGAACACTTTGGCACCTCCTTTTAACCTCCAGCTGGATGCAGTTGTTCTGGTGTCAGTCGCCCCATGAAGCTTCTGACCCCATGGGCGGCTTGGAGTGGAACAATTTCAACCGCTCTCTCTTGCCAGCCTCTTGAGAGTAGTGCTGGGCCCTGAGCTGCCCTAACCATCAAGATGCCCGTGATTTTGCTCCTCATGCCAATCACTCCAGGATGCTCGTGAGCAGTGTCCTTCTCCCCTGAGAGTTGTACTAGCACCACTGCTGGCCTGGCCAGAAGCTAGTAGTAATACATCGGTGGGGTCTGTGACACCCAGCCCTGGTCTCTGATAACACCCCATCTCTTTACACCCTATCTCTTGCACCAGCCCTGCCCAAGTCCATCTCAGCAGGGCAGGACCATGTCAGCAGCCCAGCTCCATAAATCATGTGTGTGGGGCTTGAAAAGGTTCGGGGCCAGCCCACCCTGACGAGCCCTGACTTTCAGACAGTCTCTAAGACTCCTCCTTTCCACTGTGGCGGACTAGGGTTTTGCTCTGCCTAGGGCCCTCCTTTGGCCTTCAGTCTTCCTCTAGGGGTGCCCCCTATTATCTCATGTTCTGTCATCCCACTTGTACTCTGTCACCGTGGACCCAGCCCTTCCTGGGAGCCACCCTCGCCTGCATTGAATCCAACCTGTGCTGTCATCAGCTAACCACCAATTCATGGGCCTGGAGTCACACAGACTTGGGTTCCTGGCTCAGGTCCCCTTTACCACTGTGTGACCTTGAGTAAGTCAATCTCCTCTCCAGCTGAGCCATCATCATATTAAATAGAGGGCCAGTAATTCTCACTTTGCAGAATGGGTGGGAGGAGAAATGTAAAAATGTCCAGCTAGCACACATAGTTTCTTCCCATGGTGGTGGTAGTATCCATTCATTCATTCTTTCATTCGTTATTTATTTATCAAGCATCTCCTATGAACCTAGCACTAGGAACGCAATGGTGGGCAAAGGCCAAACCTGGTC
Source organism: Rousettus aegyptiacus (assembly GCF_014176215.1). NCBI lineage: Eukaryota > Metazoa > Chordata > Mammalia > Chiroptera > Pteropodidae > Rousettus > Rousettus aegyptiacus. The sequence continues at coordinate 120,654,637 of NW_023416307.1, read as the reverse complement.
CTTGCCATTGTGCTCTTTACACTTTAATGAGAGAGACATACAATACCTAGACACACAGCAAGTAGAGATTATGATGGTAATGACGAGCACTATGAAAAAACACAGCAGCGTGTGGAGAGAGGGGCAGGAGGTACTATCTTAGCTTGGGGGCATCTGAGAAGGTGACACTTGAGCAGAGACCTGAATCATGTGAAGAATCAGCCATGCAGCAACCTGGGTATGAGGGAACTGTTCTCCCAGGCCCTAAGACAGGACCACGCCTAAGGTGCAGCACGGAGGCCAGTGTGGCCGAGGTAGAGAACAGGGAGATAGGGTCAGCGAGGTTGGCTGGACTGAGAAGCGGTTTTTGTTCTCTAGGTGTGGTGTGCATCAGTGGAGTTGGAAAGTAGATTGTGATATGATCTGATTTATATTTTTCAAGGCCACATTTAATTCCTGTGACTTGCCTGTGCTGGGGCCAGCAACAGTTCCCCCCAGCCACTGAGATGGTGGGCCTCTGCCAGGTATACACCTGGAGGGGGAAGTTGCCAGGTGGGGAGGGAAACTGGACAAGCTCCCAGAGTCCTGGACTCTGTGACTGTCCTGGGAGGCCTGCCCTGCCACTGGGTCAAGAGCTGTCTGGCCCAGGCACACCCGCTCCTCCTATGGCCAGCCACTCTAGCTATGACCCTAATCATTCACCCTTCTAGCCACCTAGGGGTTCAATCCATCCTACAGAGTTGGATGACTTAACATCATTTCTTTAAATAGTGGTTCTTAAGGTGAGGTCAGCAGGCCCTCCCGCCAGCCAGACGGGGCAGGTTCCCCAGAGCAAGGAGGAAGGCAGAAGGCCCCAGTGCCTGTGGTGGACAATGGGTTGGATTTCAACCTCTGGCTTTGATCCTAGGGTAACTTGGTTTCAGTGAGGAAGTTGGTGAAAGGGGAGAAGAAGAGGAGGAGGGACGTGGAAGAGAATTGAGGAGGAGGAGAGAGAAGAAGAGATAAAGGAAAGGGGCGAGGTGGGGGGAAGAAGGATGGTGAGGAAGAGGGGAGTGTCAGCACATCTGCTTTACTGGAACAAAATTTCAAATTCTATGCTCCACTCACGCTTGGGGGAAACTATGTCAGAACCCTTCTGGACCCATCAGTATTAGATGCCCACAAGTTTTAGGAGTCAGAATCCAAGTAATTTTAGAAGAAAAAAAAAAACTGTCCTAGTTCTGTAATTGGCTCCCAAGGCTCTGCTCAACAATTATTAAAATACTGACATGAAATCTCCGAGAGAAACGGCTCCGGGCCCTATATTTATCATTTGCGTCAGTAAGACAAGCAGAGGCCTTTCCATGGAGTGTCAGCTATGGTATGTTTCAAGGTCAGATAATTAACTTTATTAAGGAAGAGTCATATTTGCAAAGGGAATAGGGACCAAGACTTGGGTGTCCCTCACTTAACGGAGACTTGCTAAACAGAGCTCCTGGCCTCTAGATGTTGTGGGTCTGACTTAACACCATTTCTTTAAATAGTGGTTCTTAAGGTGAGGTCCGCAGGCCCTCTCGCTTCACGAAGTTCACAGAGAGGCTCCTAAAACTTGAGACGCACTTGGGGACTGGAGCCCAGTCATCTGTTTTAGCAAGTCCTCCAGAGGAGTCCCATACTTGCTCAAGTTTGATGCTGGCCAAAGCTGTGCTGTATAGCAGGACAAAGTAGCTGAAAGTGGGGCCTTGGGAGTCACACTGACCTGAGTTCAAATCTTGGTGCTGCCATTTAGTAGCTGTGTGAGCTCGGGCAAGTCACTTAACCTCTCTAAGCTTCTGTTTCCCCCATCTATTAAATGAGATAATAAAAACCTTGGGATATTGTGGGAAGTTTTAATACAGCGATGATGACAGGTTCTGTCTTCACTAAATAAGAGTCCTAATGATAGATAATAATGTTTCTGAGGAGGAGAGTGGTGTGAACAGAAATGTGAATCAGGAAAACAACTCTGTAGGATGGCTTGAACCCCTAGGTGGCTACAAGGGTGAATGATTAGGGTCATAGCTAGAGTGGCAGCAGTCAGAAGTGTGGGGATGAGGGAATGAAAGGATCATTAGAAATCAAGTGAACAGGGCTTACAAATCATTTTATTCATTTAACAAATGTTTGTTGGATACCTACAATGTGCCAGGCCTTGTTCTGGACCCCGGGGGTACATATGGAAGAGTCCTTGCTCTCACAGAGCTCAAGTGCTTTGTAGAAAATAAAGTCAGTGAGCAACCAAAGGAATACCCAGGGATTTCAGAGCGTGGTCAGTGCCATGAAGAAGGCAGAACAGGGTGATAAGGCAGAGAGCAACATGGGGGAGGTAGGGTGGTCAGAGCAGGTGACATTGCATAGAGACCTGAATGATCAGTAGGAGCCGGCCAAGAAAAGATTCTGGGGAACAAGCCTGCAGGCAGAGAGGAGAGCCAGATACTGGAGGAGTGTGGCATGTGAGAGGGACAGAAAGAAGGGCATGGGACCAGAGAATGGACCTGAGGGTGTCTAGGGCACCATGAGTCTCACCTCTCTGAAACCGCAGTCCTTCTTAAAGGTCCATCGTGAGGACGTAATGAATATAACCAAGTCTGGCACATAGCGGGCCCTAGGAAAGTGTTCACCATTGCTCCTCAATGATTATCTCAGTCACCCCCATGGCCTTACATGAGGATTCTAGCCATATATCAAAACCAAAGTCAGCATGAGCATTGGAAATGAAAGTTCTGATGGCTTTAGACCAATATCATGTGTTAAAACTGGAGGCAATATCTTTCAAGCAACAGATGTTGATTGAGGATCCACTATGGATGATGAGCTCAGGGGATATAGAAAAATGCAAATGTCCTCATCCCTGGTACACTTTACCCCCTTGTAGTTTACTCCAGCTGCCTCTGTGAAGAGATGTGAGATGTCCAACAATGGCCTAGCATTTAAAATAGTTATCGAGTCAGGTCCCCTAGAACGAACATGAAAGGTGATGAGATCCAGAGCTGACACTTGGTAGGAGGGGACCTTCAGTGGATGGGGCAGCAGAGTGATGGGGAATATGGGTGCAGACCATGCGAAGCTGTAGACTCAGTAACCGGAAGGCGATTGCCGAGATTCCCTCCCTAACTTCACCGAGTCTTAGTTTCCTCATCTGTAAAATGGGTAGTTGTGAGGATTACATGATGTAATGTACAGTTCAGAGCACAGTGCCTGGAACAAACTAAGACTCACTAGTAGCTGCTATTATTTAGCATCAATTTCAATATCATTATCATTGTCATCAGTACTGTTCCCAGCAAAGGAAGTTGTGCCTCATGACTGCTTGGGGGAACTCACTGAGCTGTGATGCATCTGTAGACAGGTGTAGGACTCAGGAATGGTAGCCCTCTGTCAGCCAGGCTGAGACAGAACCAGAAGCCTCAGAAGCCTCAAAGGAAAGTGTAGTGAGCTTTGGCCAGCCTCGGGCTATTGGTAGCAGGGGCAGAAAGGAGCTGAATTATGGTCACCTCCTCAGTTATAGTCACCTCCTCCTGGAAGCCTTCCCAGATTACCTTTAGGGGCAGGGCACAGATCCTGCTATGGTATAATAGTCTGTCCCTCCATCAGACTGACAGCTCTTTGACGTTAAGGCCTAGGAATGATCCATTTTTGTATTCTCAGAGTCAAGCACAGTTACCTGGAGTGCAGTGGTTGCTTGAGTGAACAAACAAATGAGCAAGTAAAGAATGAATGCCTAAATGAATTGAAGTAAATGGGCTGGCTCTTTCAAGGAGGGGCAAATTTTGGGTGGAGTGGTGAGGAGAGATGCCTCTCCTCCTAAGGATCTTAGTGTGAGGAAGCTGCACCTCTTTTCTTGGACACAGGGGGGTGCTATCACTGCAAAACTCCATGAAGAGGCTGCAGGAATCAGAACACTTCCCGGCAAAAGTGACCTGATGCTTAAGTCAGAAGGGGCCCTGTCCTTCTAGGGTACAGATCAGCCTGCCTCAGACTTGAGTCATGGATTATAAGAGGAAGAACTTGCTAACAATGACAAGCAGCTTACAGCGAAAGGTGGTGAGCTCTGCATTGCTCCAGGTGTGCAAGCAGAGGCTGGCCTCAAGTCTAGGTCTCTGGAATCAGCCCCGGGCCTTTCCCTGAGACATCCAGGGGCCTCACTAACACCTGCCTGAGAGCAGGAAAGCAAAGCCTTTGATCTCCTCAGAGAGTTCTCTCCTCTCCTCCTTGTCACAGGCAAACACCTTCATTAGATAACACGATACTTTATCACTCCAAATATTTTGTATGTATTTCTTACAAACAAGGACATTCTCTACCTCACCACAAGTACCCTCATCAGAAAATTAATGTCAGTGCGTTATAACCATCCAATCCTCAGAACTCCATTCACGTTTCACTGGTTACCCCAATGATGTTCTTTGTAGAGAAGGACCTGGGACTGGATCATTTCTCTTTAGTTGTTAGTCTCCTTCATTCTAGAAGAGCACCTCAGTCTTCCCAAGGTTTAAAGGACCTTGACACTTCAAAATTTACAAGCCAGGTATGTTATAGAATGTCCCTCAACTTTGGTTTGGCTGCTATTTCTTCATTATTGAGTTCAGGTTGCCCATGCTCAATAGGAATATCACAGAAGGGATGTATCCTTCTCATTGCATACTGTTAGGTAGCACACAATTTCTATTTGTCCCATTACTGGTCATGTTATCTTTTATCAGTTGATAAGGTGGTGTCTGGCAGGTTTCTCTGCAGTAATGTTTCTTTTTCTTTCCTTTTGTCACCAAAAAGTATTTTGTGGAAGAGGTACTTTGGAATTACATGAATTTTCTGTTCTCCATCAAACTTTCACCTATCGATTTAACATTTATTCATGATTTTTGTTCGAATCAAGTATTACTAGGAGAGTTACCAAATGGTGATTTTCTTATTCCATCTTGTAAACTTATTTGGAATTGACAATCCAATTATAAGGAAAAGGTTTCTCCTCTCCCATGTATTCACTCATTTATGTGTAGACTCAGTATGGACTCATGGATTCCTGTTTTATTTAATGGGTTATAATCCATTATTGTGATTGTTTATTTATTTATTTTTTGGTACTCAAATTGTCCCTGGAGAGCACTGAGAGCTGGGGGAGCAAGCCACCCTGCTGCTGCTTCCAGGCACGTGGTGGCGGCTTTTCTGACGATACTCGATTTACGTCAGTATCCCCCAAGGAGGCACCACAAGGGAGAAGAAGGTCTCTAATGACCAAAAATCTTCATTGTGATAAAGTCTAACACGTACTTCAAGGTGGGAGTCAGAAAAACATGGCAGAGTGAGAGACGTCCTCAGATCTCTCCCCTTGAAACAACAAAAAGCTGAACATCTAAAACTCAACAAAAAACATCCAAACTGCACACCAGCACATCCGAGCATGGGATGTGCGCATAAGACCTACCACAAGTCAGAACCCCAGGTGTTTGGTGGTGGTGGACTGGGAGAAATAAAGAAGCTGCCTCTCATAGCTGTCAGAGCTCCCTGTAGGAGGGTGGGGAGGGGAGAAGGAGCAGCGAGTTCCCTGAACAGTCCTGCCTGGGAAAGCTGTGAGCTCCCCATGGCCGTCAGCAGGGCCCATTCATTAGGACAGAAGGCAGAGAAGTGGGACAGGACTGTATAGAAACAACAGTTGATTTTTACTGGCCCCGGTTGCAAAACCAAGGCTGAGCCGCAGCCCTCAGCCCCCAAACCAGCGGGCCCCTCCCCCGATACCCTCCAAAACCAAACGCCACAGAGACCCAGGGGAATCTGATCAAATGCTGCCAAGACTATCACTGACACTGACAGGGACTGAAACTGAGGGTAGCAAGCATGATTAAATATCTATCAGAAAATAAAAAAGCATTTTTTAAAGCTTTATCTAAAGCAGGAATCCAAGAGGCTTAGATACCACCTAGTGGAAATCAAAAGAAAAGTACCTTCTTTGCAGCAGGCTAAAGAGAGACCTTTTATAATAAATCTTCTTTCTGGAAAAACAGCAGAATATACTTCCATTAATGCCCAGGCAGAGAAATGGTCCATTAAACACCATGAACAACCAAGGTGACAAGGCATCTCAGAAAAAGAGAAAAACTTCCAGAAAATAAGCAATGAGTTCCAAAATGAGTCATATCAACAATTTCAGGAATTGAAAAAAAAAAACACAACGGGATGAGCAGAGTGAGGACATTGAAACCCTCAGAAGGAACCAAATAGACCTTCTGGAGATAAAAAAAACACACTGCAGGAGTTGAAAAAGGAAATAGCAAGGGTGAGAATTAGAGTTGACCAAATGGAGGAAAGGATCAGTGATATCGAAGACAGAAATCTGGAAATAAAAGAAAGAAGAGAGAAACTAAAGAATGAAAAATAATGAAAAAGGAATTCAAGAACTAGCTGATACCATCAGGAGAGGAGAAGAAACATAAGAATAATGGGCATTATCGAAGGCAAGGAAAAGGAACAGGGACTAGAAAGCATTTTCAGACAAATAATTGACAATAATTTCCCAAATCTAAGGAATGAGCTGGAGCTTGGAATTCAAGAAGTCAGTAGAACACCCAATTATCTCAATCCAAAAAGGCCTTCACCAAGACACATTGTGTTAAAGTTATCAAAAATCAATGACAAAGATATAATTCACAGGGCAGCCAGGGAGAAGAAAACGGTAACTTATAAAGGAAAACATTGAACTTCTCAGCACAAACCTTACAAGCCAGAAAGGAATGGAATCAAATATTTAAACTATTAAATGAAAGGAGCTACCAGCCTAGAATAATGTATCCAGCTAAGTTCTCCTTTAGGTATGAAGGGGAAATCAACACCTTTCCAGACATATAAAAATTGAGGGAATTCTCTACTATGAGGCCTGCACTGTAGGAAATATTGAAAGGAGTCAGCTCACCTAAAACAAAATGACAAAAAAACCAAACAAACAAACCATAATTAGAAGTAAAGTGATTATCAAGCAAATAGAAGCAGAGGAGTGCAATCCTTACTGAGAACAGGGCATTATAAGCTTAAATAATAAGAAGTGAATTGCTATAGCAAGATAGCAATGAATGTTCAGCATACAAAGGCCAAATTGAGATAATAATGACTGAAAAGTGGAGGATTCAAAGATCCAAATTTGCAACGGGGAATGGAGATAAGGCACACGCAGAAGAAAATGGATGAGTGTGTGTGTGTGTCCTTTTCATTGTCATAATGGTAACCATACACCAAAGATTCAGAACTGAAGTACATAACATAAAACAAGAAGAACCAAAGGGAAGACCCGCAAAAGCCAACAAAAATAAAGAAAACAGAAATACAAGGACAAGGAAGCAGTGGAAACACTGAGCTACCAGAAAGCAAAAGATAAAATGGCTATAAGAAGACCTCATATTTCAATAATCACCCTAAATGTAAATGGACTGAACTCACCAATAAAAAGGCACAGAGTTGCAGAATGGATGAAAAAACAAAACCCAACCATATGCTGCCTCCAAGAGACACATCTCAGCTCCAAAGACAAATATAGACTCAAAGTGGAAAGGGTGGAAAATGATATTTCAAGAAAATGGCATTCAGAGAAAAGCAGACTAGCATTACTAATATCAGACAAAATAGACTTCAAAATAAAAAAGGTAAAGAAAGATACTGAGGAACACTTCATAATGATAAAGGGAATCATGCACCAAGAAAACATAACACTTACTAATATCTATGCTTCCATTCGGGGAGCCCTGAAATACGTAAGCAATTACAAACAGAACCAAAGGGAGAAACAGACCAAAACACTATCATAGCAGGAGACCTAAATACTCCATTGTCGGATATGGACAGATCATCCAGCAGAAAATCAATAAGGTAATCACATCCTTAATGACACATTAGACCAACTGGACATAATTGACATATACAGGGCTTTCCATCCCCAAACAGCTGCTTATACATTTTTCTCTAGTGCACATGGAACATTCTCAAGTATCAACATAGAGATAGCCTCAACAAATATGAGAGTTGAAATCATACCAGCTATATTCTCTAATCATAATGCGTTGAAACTAGAGATCAACTGCAAAAAGAAATCAGGAAGAACCACAAATCCATGGAGATTAAACAACATGCCACTGAAGAATAACTGGGTCAGAGAAGAAATAAAAAGAGATCAAGAGATACATGAAATGAATGATAATGATAGTATAACATATCAAAACTTTTGGGACATGGCAAAAGCGACCATAAGGGGGGAAGTTCATATCATTACAAGCCTATCTCCAAAAAAGAGTAATGAGCCCAAATAAACAACCTAATGCTTCATCTTAAAAAATTAGAAAAAGAACAAAAGAAGCCTAAAGTCAACAGAATCAAAGAAATAAAAATTAGAGCAGAAATAAATGAAATTGAAAACAAACAAAAACAATAAAAAAAATAAATGCAACAACGAGCTGGTTCTTTGAGAAAGTTTATAAAATTGAGAACCCCCTGGCTAGACTCACGAAAGAAAAAAGAGAAAGGACTCAAATAAACAAAATCAAGGATGAAAGAGGGGAAATTATAACTGACATTGCAGAAATATAAAGTATCATGTAAAAATACTATGAAAAAGTATATAACACCAAATTTAATGCCCTAGAAGAAATGGATCAGTACTTAGAAAAATATAATCTTCCAAGACTGAATCAAGTAGATCTGGAAAATCTAAATCGACCAATCAGCATTATGGAAATTGAAACAATCATCAAAAACCTACCAAAAAGTAAAAGTCAAGAACCAGATGGCTTCACCAGTGAATTCTACCAAACATTCAAAGAAGAATTAATACCTTATCTCCTCAAACTCTTCCAAAAAACTGAAGAGAACACAATACCTCCCAACTCATTTTATGAGGCCAATATTACTCAAAACCTGGTAAAGTTAACACAAAAAAAGAAAACTACAGACCTATATCTCTCATGAACACAGATGCAAAAATCCTAAATAAGATATTAGCAAACCAAGTACAGCAACATATTAAAAAGATTATGCACTACGATCAAGTGGGCTTCATATCAGAGGCACAGGGATGGTTCAACATATGCAAATCGATTAATGTGATACACCATATAAACAAATTAAAAAATAAGAATCATATGGTCACATCAATAGATGCAGAAAAAGCCTTCGAGAAGATACAGCATCCATTTATGATCAAAACACAACAAAATCGGTGTAGAAGGGAAGTAACTTAACATAATAAAGTCCAACTATGACAAACCCTCAGCCAAAATCATACTTAATGGTAAAAAAAGAAACTAAAAACCTTCCCTCTAATATCAGGACCAAGGCAAGGCTGTCCTCTATCGCCACTTTTATTCCATATAACATTGGAGATCCTAGCAATCAGACAAGAGAAAGATATAAAAGGCATCCAAATAGGAAACGGAGAAAGAAGTCAAACTGTCACTATTTGCAGATGGCATGATTCTCTATATAGAAAATCCTAAAGACTTCACAAGAACACTACTAGAAACAATAAGCAAATACAGTAAAGTTTCTGGATACAAAATCATGTTAAAAAATCCTTAGCATTCCTATACTCTAATAAAGAAGTGTCAGTAAAAGAAGTGGAAAAAAATAATTCCTTTTGCAATTGCAACAAAAAGAATAAAATACTAGGAATAAACTTAACGAAATATGTGAAGGACTTATATAATGAAAACTATAAGACCCTATGAAAAGAAATTGAAGAAGATACAAAGAAATGTGAAGATATTCTGTATTCTTGGATTGGAAGAATCAACATAGTTAAAATGACCATATCACCTAAAGCATTATACAGATTTAATGCAATCCCCATCAATAACCCCTTGGCATTTTTTAAAGGAATATAACAAAAAAATCATCAGATTTTTATGGAAGCACAGAAGACCCCAAATTGCCAAAGCCATCCTGAGAAAAAAGGATGAGGCTGGAGGCATCACTCTGCCCAACTTCACATTATACTACGAAGTGACAGTAATCAAAACGGCATGGTACTTGGCAGCAAAACAGACACATGAACCATTGGAACAGAATTGAAAGTCCAGAAGTAAGCCCATATTTATATGGGCAAATAATTTTCAACAAAAAAATCCAAAAACATACAATTGAGAAAGGAAAGCCTCGTCGATAAATGGTGCTGGGAAAACTGGAAAGCCACCTGCAGAAGAATGAAACTAGACTGTTGTGTATCACCGCACACCAAAATTAACTCAGAATGGATTAAAGACCTGAATTTAAGACCTGAAACAATAAAATGCATAGAAGAAAATGTCAGAACTAAACTCAAGGACCTTGGACTTAAAGAGAAGTTTATGTATTTGACCTTAAAAGCAAGGGAAGTAAAAGCTAAAATAAATGAATGGGACTACATCAAACTAAAAAGCTTCTGGTCAGCAAAAGAAACCATCAACAAAGAGACAACCATCTCATTGGGAAAATATATTTGCAACAAATGCCCCTGATATGGGCCTATTATTCAAAATATACAAAGAACTCATAAGACTCAATAACAACAACAAAATTATCCAATCAAAAAATTGGCAGAGGACCTGAACAGACACTTCTCCCTAGAGGACATACAAATGGCCAACAAATATATGAAAAGATGTTCAACATCGCTAGCTATTAAGGAAATACAAATTAAAACTACAATAAAATACCGTTTCACACCTGTTAGAATAGCTATAAGCAACAGGACAAGTAATAAATATTAGAGAGGATGTGGAGAAAAAGGAGCCTTCATACACTGCTGGTAGGACTCCAAATTGGTACAGTCACTATGGAAAACAGTATGGTGGTTCCTCAAAAACTAAGAATTGATCTACCATATTATCCAGCAATCCCCCTACTGGGTATTTATTTACCTCAAAGACTTGAAAACTCATATCTGTAAAGATGTTTGCACACTGATATTCATAGCAGCATTATTTACAGTGGTCAGGACATGGAAGCAACCAAAGCATCCTGTCATAGATGATTGGTACATATATACAATGGAATATTACTCAGCCATAACAGGAGATGAAATACTGCCATTTGCAACAACATGGATGGACCTTGAAATAATCATACTGAGCGAAGTAAGTGGAACAGAAAAAGTTGAAAATCACATGATATCACTTATATGTAGGAGATAAACCTAAAAGCACCAAATGAACAGGACCTGGGAATCTACATTTTAACCAGTGTGCCAAAGGGAATCCTGCTTCACTGTAAGGTATTAACATAATCACCCCAGTTTCCTTTAGATTCATATATGCATGGTAAATCCTTTTCTATCCTTTCCCTTTAAACTGATTTGTATCTTTATATTCCAAGTGGGTTTGTTGTAGACAACATGTAGTTGGGTCTTACTTTTTAAAATCTAATCTGATATCTGCCTTTTAACTGGGGTGTTTTTGCCATTTAAATTTTATGTAATTATTTATGTAAGTTGGTTTAAATCTACCATCTTGTTACTTGCTTTCTATTTATTCTACCAATTCTTTATCTATTTTCCCTCTTTTTCTTTTTTTATTTTTTTTGACCACTCAAGTATTTTTTATGATTCTACTTGACCTCCTTGTTGGCTTATTATAAACCCATTTTTTAACAGTTGCCCTAGGGTTTACATACATATCTTTAACTTATCACACTACGTTCAAGCATGCCACTTCTCATGGAATATAAGAGCCCTACAACAGAACACTTCATTTTCCCTCTCTTGGCTTTTGGCCTATTCCTTTCATGCATTTCACTTCTACTTATAAACCCCACAATAAATTATTATTTTTGCTTTAAAAGTTAATTATCTTTTAAAGAGATTTAAAAAACAATATTTCTTGTTAATCCATCTGTTTCTCATTACCAGTACTCCTCACCCATAGTATAGATCCATATTTTCCATCTGATTATAATTTCCCTTCTGCCTAAAGGAGACTTTTCCACAGCAGCTGCACCATGTTGCAATCTCACCAGGAATGTATAAGGTTCCAGTTTTTCTATGTCCGAAAAAGTCTTTATCTCATTTTTTTTAAATAACAGCTCTATTGAGATATGATTTATATTTAAAGTTCACCTTTTTAAAAATCTACATTTCATCTGTCACTACTACTTTTAGAGCATTTTTATCACACCCAAAAGAAACCCCACACCCATTTGTACTCACTCACTCACTCTTCTCCTCCCCCCCAGCTTTAGGCAATCACTAATCTACTTTCTGTCTCTATAGATTTGTCTACTCTGAACATTTCCTATAGCTTGAACCATACAATATATGGCCATTTGTGTCTAATTTATTTCACTTAGCATGATTTTGAGGTTCGTCCAAGTTGCAGCAAGTATCAGTACTTCATTCCTTTTCATTACTGAATAATATTCCATTAAATGGGTAATCCACATTTTGTTTATTCGTTCCTCAGTTGATAAAGATTTGTGTTGTTTTTTCTCTTATGAATACTGCTGCTATGAACATTTCTGTACAAGTTTTTGAGTGGAAATTTGTTTTCAGTTCTCTTAGGTATATACCTAGAGTAGAATTGCTGGGTCCAATGGTAACTCTACAGTTACCCTTTGGAGAAACTTCCAGACTTTTCCACAGCAGCTGCACCATGTTGCAATCTCACCGGCAATGTGTAAGGTTCCAGTTTTCACCCATCTTCACCAGTCCTCCTGGTTCATTCTCATTCATTTTTGAAACTTTACTATGTGTAGGATTCTAAGTTGATACTTTTTCTTTCAGTATTTTGAAAACGTCCTTCCACCTTTTCTGGCTTTTATTGTTTCCAATGAAAAGTCTGCTGTTATTCTTTTTCTTTTCCTTTTCCTTGTTTCTCTGAACATAATGTGTGCTTACTCTCTGGCTGCTTTAAAGATTTTCTCTTTTTCACTGGTTTTAAGAAGTTTGATTATGGCACAGCTTTCTAATGTTTCCTGTGCTTTAACTTCTTGGGTCTGTGGATTAATATTTTTAGTTTTCATACAAATTTTTAAATGTTAGACCATTATTTCTTAGAATATTTTTTCATTTTCTTCTGCAACCTCTTTATCTCTTTTTGGGGGACTTATTTCACAGCTCACAGATGCTTTGTTCATTTTCTTATTTTTCTTTTTTTCCCTCTGTATTTCATTTTGGAGAGTTTCTATTGCTATTCATAAATTTCACAAATATTTTTTTCTGCTATAGACAACTCGTTATTAATCCCATGCATATCCCAGACATTCTACTTTTAATCCCTAAACATTTGTTTTGGGACTTTTTAATATTTTTTACGTCTCCCCTTCATAGCAATGCTTTTTGTTTATCTTCTTGTATATATAGTATATTTTTAAAGAAGCTATTTTAATGTCATTTTACTGATTCTATCATCTGTAGTATATCTGGATCTGTTTCAGTCAAATGAGTTTCTCCTTGTTATGGTCACATTCTTCTACTACTTTGAATGCCTCATAATTAAAAGAACATTTTATTGTGGATTTAATGTTGGGTAATGTATTTCTTTAGTTTTATTTAAATATTCTTTAACTTTGTTTTGAGATGCAGTTAAGTTACAAGCAAGCAGTTTGATATTTTTGAAGCTTGCTTTTAAGCTTTGTTATGGGGGAACAAAACATCCTTTGGTCTAGGCCTAATTAGGCCCCACTACTAGGGAAATTGCCTTCTAAGTACTCTGTTTGTTGCCCTGTGTGTTAGAAGGTCTTCCACTGTGGGTGTTATGAATACAAACTATTTCAGACCCTGTGTGAGTTGGGGTATTAGAAATTATTCTTTCCACTCCTTTTCAGTGGCTCATTCGCAAGCCTCAGGTAGTTTCCTTACATGTATTTGCTTATCAGTACTCAGCTTAATTTTTGAGAATAATCTTCAAAAGCTCTCCAGGGTCCTCTCTGTGCAGCATTCTATTCTCTGTACTCTACCCTGCAAATTCTAGTCTCCTTGAGCTCTATGAATTCTGTTTTGCCTCCTCAACTCAAGGAGACTACAGTCTCTCTGTGGATTCCTTCTCTCTTTTCTGTGGCCTGGAAACTCACCAAAAAAACTAAGCGGAGGCATCATAGGGCCCCCCCAATCTGGCTTCATTCTCTCCAGGATCACAGTACTGTGGTCCTGTCAGTACCTGAAAACCATTATTTCCTATAATCTTGTTTGTTTTTCATTTTAGTTTTTGAAGGTGGGATGTGTGTGTGTGTGTGTGTGTGTGTGTGTGTGTGTGTGTAAATCACTCCATCATGCCCAGAAGCAGAAGTCTCTATTATTTGTTATTGTCTTTGCCAAGTTAAACTGGTATATTGTTTAAAAATTTTAACTTGTTTCCTTACTATGAAGGTTAAGATTTGTTCAATATATACAAAGCCATTTGTAATGCCTCTTTAATCAGTTGTTCATATCTCCTTTGCTCATGTTTCTAGTGGAGAAATCTTGGTGTTTATTGATTTTTTTCTGCTCTTTATATTTAAAGCTATTACGCTTTACCAATTTGTTGCAGATTATATTTGAAGCTGTTTCTCTTTGTCAAATTGTCATTTACATTTTAAAATAAATTGTTACTCTATTGCAACATACATATAGCAAAGTACACAAATCATAAGTGCACTGCTTGATGAATAACCACAGTGAATACACTTCCGTGACTACCACCAAGATCCATACGTAGATCATTACCAGCATCCCAGAAGCCTCTTCTTGTTTGCAGCCCTGCTATTTATGACCCCCACCTTCTTCATGAAGAAGATAACTGGTATGCTAACATCTGACATATCAATTAGGTTTGCCTGTTAAGTTCTATATAAATAGTATCATATGGAATATATCCTTCTGTGTCTGACTTCTTTCATTCAGCATTATGATTGTGGGATCCATCCATGTTATCACAGGTAGTAATAATTTATTTCTGTTCAATATTGCATGAATATACCACAATTTATTTATCTGTCCTATTGATGGAATTTTAGGTTGCTTCTAGTTTGGGACTATTTTTGAATAACACTGCTTTGTTTTGTGTTTCACATTTAGATCTAAAGTCCAGCTGGAATTGATTTTTTTTTTCATATGGTGTAAGGTTGGGCTTATTTTTTTCTTCCACATGATCATTCAGTTGATCCAGCTCTATTTGTTGAGCTCTGTTCCATTCTGCTGGCCTATTTGTGTATCTATTTTTTAATACCACCTTGTCTCAATTACTACAGGTTTATAATATATCTTGACGTCTAATAATATATATGTTCTAATGTTGTTTTTTTCATTTGTTACTTTTTGTTATTACCCATGATTATATATTTGATCAGTTGAGATTAACATTGATTAATCTCAGCCCACCCTAACTAAAAGGATTATTGTGAAGATTAAATAAAATAACCTAAGGTGTTTTATATATGCAGTAATAGACAGATATCAACATCACCATCATCATCATTCTTATCATTGTTGTCCTATAACCCTCCCAGCCGGTTACCAGGAGAGCCTGGACCCCAAGTTGAGCATTTTGCAGTGTTTACACTGATCATGTGGCCCATTCTGAGAACTAGGCTTCCACCTTCTTCTTGGGCCAAGGTCTGTCTTACCTGTGACCCCTCTCTTGCCCCCTCCCCATACACCTTCAGTTACCCAGCCTTGGCCCCAGAGACTCAGTTCCTGTCTTTTCCTGTGTGCTGTTAAGCCCAACTCTGGACAACTTTTAAAGAATGGAGGCAAATGTCACCTCCATGAAGAGGCCTTGCCTGCCCATACCCCCATCTTGTGAATATCTGTCTCTCTTTCTCCTTTATTTTTCTTTGTAACACTTAGTTCCTTCCATTAAAGCATATATATATATATATATATATATATATATATATATATATGTATATATATTATTATTATTTATTGTCTGCGTTTGCTACTAGAATGTATCCTCAGCGGGAGCAGGAACTTTGTTTTGTCATCACTGTTTCCGGCATGTATAACAGTGGCTGGCACACTATACGTGCTCAGTAAATATTAGTTAATTGGATGAATCCTGTATCTGAATGCCCACTCCAAGGCTGAGGCCAGCTCTGCCCCTCTTTTGCCAACATTATTCATCCACTGATCCAGTAGATATTTTTGAGCACCTACTGTGGATCTGGCTCCTGGCGTCTGTTATGGGTTGAATCGTATCCCCCAAAAAGACATGTTGGAGTCTTAAACCCAGGACCTCAGAATGTGGCCTGATTTAGAAATAGGGTCATTGAAGACATGATTAGTTAAGATGAGGTCATACTGGAATAGGGTGGGACCTTAATCTAGTCGGGCAGGTGTCCTTATCAAAAGAGGGAAGAGACACAGGGACACAGATGCACCAGGGCAGAATGCTGTGCGGCTGTGAAGGCGGAGATTGACATGCTGCAGCTGCAGCAAGGATGCTGAGGGCTGAGGGCCACCACCGGAAGCCAAGAAGAAGCAGCGGAGGGTTTCCCCTTACAGATTTCAGAGAGGATAAATTTCCATTGCTTTAAGCCACCCAATTTATGGTGCTTTGTACTTAGGAAACTAATAAGGCGACCCTCTGCTCATTTGCCTGATAGGACACCAAATCCTCATACCTGCCTAGAGTTCCCACATTTAATTAAAATTCTTGATTTCCAGTGACAGACACCAGGAAAAGATTAAGCAGATAAGGACACCCAGAACTGTATGGAATCTCCTGGAAAGCTATAGAGGGCATCTTGGGAAACGAGCTGAGGTCAAGGAAGAAGGACAGTAGAAATAGCCCAGATCTAACCAGAGGACCCATTGGGTGTGTGGTAGGCAGATTCTACGATGATTCCCAGTGATCCTCATCTCTAGGTAGTCACACCTTTGTGTAATCCCCTTGAGTGTGTACTGGGTTTAGTGACTACTTCTAATGAATAGAATACTGTGAAAAGGATCAGGGGCATGTTAATTCTTATACTGAGTTACAAAAAGGCTCTGGCTCCCCCTCTGGCTCACCCTCTCTTGTTCTGTCACTTGCTCTCATGAAGGGCAACTTCCATGTCGAGAGCTGCCCTGTGGAGAGGCCCGCGTGGCAAAGAACTGAGGGAAGCTTCTGGCCAACAGCCAGTAAGGAACCAGGCCCTTGATCCAACATCCCATGAGGAGGAAAATCCTGCCAATAAGCATAAAAGTGATATTGGAAGCTGATCTTTTTTTGGTTGAACCTGAATCCCTGGCTGACACCTTGATTGCAGCCTCATGAGAGACCATGAGCCAGAGGACTCAGTTAAGCAGTGTCTGGATGCACAAAACTGTAAGATCATAAATGTTTGTTCTTTTAAGCTGCTCAGTTTTGTGATAATTTGTTACACAGCCATAGATAACTAATATAGGGTGCAAGCACTGTAGAAAACCCTGGTCACTGGACTGATGATTTTTACTTACCTTCGGGATGAAATCACCCATTGTCCCCACCCCTTTGGTTACTCACACTAGACAGAAAAACGCCTATGTGGAAGCATTTGATTGGTGGGATCTAGGTCATGTGCTGAAAAAAGGAACTACAGATGCTGTGTGGAAAAAAAAAAAAGATCAGTCTTTTTCAGGCTTCCTGTTTGTATGCTTATAGTAATACTGATTTCCTCTTAGAACTTATCTATGTTACTAAGTCATTAAAGTTTTGTCCACTAGACTGTAGTCTCCCAGAAGGCAAAAACTATGTCTCGTGCATTACTCATTCTTCTGCACCTAACACATGGCTTGACACATAGTAGGTGCTCATTAAATGCTTGATGAATAAAAGAAGGAAGGAAGGAAGGAAGGAAGGAAGGAAGGAAGGAAGGAAGGAAGGAAGGAAGGAAAGGAGGGAGGGAGGGGAGGGGATTGGGAGGGGAGGGGAAGTTCGTACGTGGACTGTATTGGGCATGGGAGGGAAGGAAGGAGAAACAAAGCAAGCAAGCATGGCACCACTTACTCTAATTTATGCGTGTTATCTTTCAACATGGAGTAATATTTCCCAACCTTTTCCTGTCATAAAAATCAGCTGGAATGCTTATTTAAAATCTAGAATTATGGGCTTCATCACATGTCTGGGATGTGGCCCAGGAAATTACATTTTAACAAGTGCTCCATGTTACTTAGGTAACCTAGAACTATAATGTCTGTCATTTGTCTCTAAGACCTTGTCCCCCTCAGGCCAGCCCACAACTAGCTGAAACCCATTTGGATATTTTGTAGTCTTTTTCTCTAAGACAAATGACCCTTGTTTCTTTGTTCTTTTTTTGAAAGACCTGCCGTTCTCCCCCCTCTAGTCATCTTTGCATCCTCTCTGCTTTCTCCATGATCTTCAAACATCAGTCCTATCATTGGACAATAAGAAACTCTTCTGCAGGACAGTGTATGGGGTATCTGAGCTTCTTTAGCACCCACAGGCAGCACTGAGTTATAGAACTCATCATTATTGTGGGGTTGTAGGAATGGCAAGGAAAGCCAGCCCCTGAATATGGGTATGGGTGAAAAAATTAACACAAAAAGATGAGTATAAAAGAGACCCACTTACTAAGTGCCATATGAACAATAGAAATGGTGAGTGCTATGGAAATTTATGTAGGGAGTGAGAACCAAAGAACCGAAGAACAGAAACATTCAGGGAGGTCTGCATGGAGGAGGGGTGACTCAAGCTGGGCTTCAGGGAAAGACAATTGAATCCAACGAAGAAGTAACCAAAAGCAAAAACAACAGAATGACTCTACTGGGCAGGAGGACTTGAATGAGAAAAACTGTAGAGGTGAAAATGGCCATGGCAAGTGTCCCCCCTTATCCATAGGTGATACATTCCAAGACTCCCAATGAATGCCTGAAACCATGGATAGCACTGAACTCTGTATATACAGTTTTTTCCTATACATACGTACTTATGAGAAAGTTTAATTTATAAATTAGGCACAGTAAGAGATTAACAATAATAGCTAACAATAAAATAGGACTGTTATAATATACCGAAATAAAAAGTTATGTGGATATTGTCTTTCAAGATAATCTTAATGTACTGTTCTCTCTTTTTCACTTAAAGGAAGTACTTTACAGCTCCTTTTTGGCATATCCAAATCACCAGCACCACTGATCTTGTATTTTGGGGCCAATATTAAGTAAAATAAGGGTTACTTGAACACAAGTACTGCGATATTGAGATGGTCAACCTGATAACCAAGTTGGCTACTAAGCGACTAATGGGCCAGAAGCACCTGCAGCGTGGCTAGGCTGGACAAAGGGGTGGCTTAAATCTGGGTGGGACAGAGTAAGACAGCTTGAGATTTCATCATGCTGCTCAGAACGGCATGCAATTTCAAGCTTATGAATTATTTATTTCTGTAATTTTTCCATTTCATATTTTTGGACCACAGTTGACTGTGGGTAACTGAAACCGCAAAAAGTGAAACAGCAGATAAGGGGGGACTTACAGTGTAATATAAATGTAATAAATCACCCCAAAATTTAGTGTCTTAAAATAACAACAATTTATTCTCTCTCGTGGTGTCTGTGGGTCAGGAAATCAGGAAAGGCTCAGTTAGATGGTTCTGCTTTTAAGTGTCTCATATGGTTACAGTGAGTCAGTGGCTGAGCTGAGATGGGGCTGCTAAAGCATTAAGAGCTGGCAGAGCCCCTCTCTTTCTCTCCCCCTCCTTCCCCATGTAGCCTCAGGCCCTCTCCTGTGCTCTCTCTGCATGGGCTAGCTTGGGCTTCCTCACAGTATGCCGTGTCAAGGTAGTCAGCTGGCTTACACAGTGGCTTAGGGCTCCAAACGTGAATATCTAAAGAGACTCAGGTGCAGACTGGATCACCTTTTACGACCAGACTCAAAGTCAAATAATGTCATTTTTGCTGAACTCTTTTGGTCAAAACAGTTATAAAAGCCCACCTAATTTGAAAGGGACATAAACCCCAGTTCTCAATGGGAGGAATGTCAAAGCCTTTTTATAAGAAGAGCGTGTGGGGTGGAAGATATTGTTGCATTCCTCTTTATGAAATAGCACCTATCTGCCACACCAAGTTTGAGGAATATGCAGGAGACTATCTTGGCTACCACTAGCTTTTCTGGGTCTCCAGCTTACAAATAGCAGATCATGGGACTTCTCAGCCTCCATAAGCATGTCAGCTAATTTCTATAATCTCATATGTACAAACATATCACTCATATATATCCTGTGTATATATTTATATATACAAATCTGTGTGTCTAATATACATATGTGTGTGTTGTATACACACACACATGTATGTGTGTGTGTACGTGTACACACACATCCTGTTGGTTCTGGAGAACCCTGACGAATACAGGATCCACATGGTAGTTTGAGGAATTAAGTTTATAGAGATTGGAAGGGTGAGCTTGTTGGGAGGGATGAATTTGAACTTGGTCTGAAGGCCGAGGGGAACTATGAAGGTCTGTTAAATAGGAGTGAGTTTTGTATGGCTTTAGGAAAATAAAATTTGGTGCTATTTGGGGAAAGGATAAAGGAAGGAGAGTCATTTAGGAATGGCAACACCACCATATTGTTGATTCAGCTTGTGAGCATCTGTGACCCCTGGGTCTTTCTATTCTGTGCCTGGGCTCATTGCTACAATGGCATTGCTTTTCCATCTCTATCAATGTCAAAGTCATTACTTTTGCATCTCTAAGAATTTTGTACAGTTCTTTTTTTGGTGGGATCATGATTTTCCGTTGGTCAGGAGTACTCTGAGGGTTTACTTCCTTTCTCTCAAAGTATTAGCAACTACTTCTAATGCACTGTCATCTGAAGTTTTGGTGAGCACACTTTAGGTTCCTCTGTCTGAGTCATGAATTGAGCTAGGTGGTTGCCCTGATCTCAGTAGACTTTGTTCTGATGCTAGACTCTAAGCAATCTCCTGCAGAAGGGGCTCCTGGCACTGGCCCTTCCTAGCTGCCTTACTTGGTAAAATTACTTAACCTTTCTCGGGCTCATTTTCTTTATCTGTAAATGGAGATTATAATAACACCTACCTCATAGAGTTGTCCTGAGGATTTAGCATTCATCTCAGAGCCCAAACTCTGGTGGCCTCTCAATGAGCATGAGTTGTTATTCCTAGGTCTGGAGAGTATCATCTGGACAGATCAAAAGCCCCATATGATGTGGTAGAAAGAGTACAAGCTCTGCAGGCAGAATGTGGTTCAAAGTCCAGTGGGGTCATTTGCTAGGAGTGTGACTTTGGGCTAATCACTCCATCCCATCCCATTCCATCCCACCCCACCTCATCCCACCCCATCCCACCCCGCCCTACCCCACCCCACCCCACCCCACCCCATCCCATCCCTCCATCCTTCCATCTTTCCATCCATCCTTCCATCCACCCAACCAAAAACTATTTCTTGAATATTATCTCTGCCTGGAAGTGAGTTCGGTGCTCAGGATTTATCAATGGATAAGTCAGTCCTAGCTCTTACCCTCATGGAGCTTATAGTCTCTTGAGAAAGACAGATGTTGAACCCCTAGTAGAACCTGTAGGCTGTGTGTTCATAATGGAGGATCAAGGTGCTAACCCAGTGGTTTTCAACCAGGGTTAATTTTGCTTTTCCTAGAGGACATTTGTTAATGTCTAGAGATATTTTGGTTGCACAACTTAGAGAGTGCGACTGGCATCTAATAGATAAAGGCCAGGGATGCTGCTAAACACTATCATGCAAGGCCAGCCTCCACAACTAAGAATTGTGCAGCCCAAAATGTCTAAAATGCCAAGGCTGAGAAAGACTATAGGAGCCCCTGGAAGAAGTGACATTGCATATCTCAAGGTCAAATAGCTAGGTAGTGTGTATGTGCGTGGAAGGGGAACTTGGGGAGTGGGAGAATATTCCTAGCAGAGGGAACAGCATTGCAAAGGCCTGGAGGTGAGAGAGAGGAAGCAAGTTAATCGTTCCTGGGATACAGACAGTGGTAGAAGCTGAGAGGGACTGACGAGATAGTATCTATTAAGCACATGCTATAGGAAAAGTGACCACTCCTAACATGCAGTGGCACAGGCCCTGACTTGAACACTTCACATGCATTATCTCATTGAATCCTTACCACAAACCTCTCAAATATGTGCTATTGTTTGCCCCTTTACAGTTGGTTTAGAGAAATGTCAAGTTTAAGGTCACAATGCTTTTGTTGCTATGGAGCCTGACACCAAACACATGTAAGTCCAGGCACCAAGGAGGGGTTCGAATCATGTTTGTTGGTTGAATAAATGAATAAACCAACCTAAAGTAGAGCTGGGCTCAACAGAGATGTCTGTCCCATGGGGCCTGCAAAATTAAGGCAGAGCCACATCTGTCATTTAGACAAGTTCAAAAGTGTCCTGGCACCCAAGTGTGAGTCACCTGTAGGGCCCTGAATGTCTTTCTCTTGTTCCTTCTTGCCCCCTGGATGGAGAGCATGTTTAAAAGGCTGCCTTCATCCTCAGCTCCCTGTCACCTTATCACGGAAGGATGTGGAACTGGCATGATCTGCTTTTCAAAGGCCACTTCATTGCTATGGGATCACCTGAGGATACATCTGATGACCTACATTGTGCCTTTTCACAGCATGGCCTTTGGGATTCACAGCAACCCAGAAGGAGTTTGCAAAAGCGTAGGTTCCCGGACCCCATCCCAGACTCTGAGGGTGGGATGCAGGAAGATTTAACAATCTGTAGGTTTTAGATTTTCACAGTCTCCTCAGATGACTTTTAGGCAGGCTGAAGTGTGAAAAAATGGTACCACGAATGAGCTAAACAGCTAGCATTTTGATGTGCAGCCTGCATCTCTCACAGCACATTGTAGTGATGGCTGCATTTGCAGGGGCCTGACTGTGTGCTGGGCTCCAGGCTAACCCCTTTGTTGCATGACTAGCTCAGGGATCTCTGTGATGTGCCAGTGCTATTCCCTCATTTTACAAGGAAGGAAACTGAGGCCCAGAGCATCGAAATGGCTTTTCTCTATCCAAGCAGCCCGATCTGTGGTTCAGAAAATATAACCTCATTAAATACAAATGCCGAAATCTGTTTGTGGCCTGGAGGAGTTTGGTCCAGCTCACCTTTCTGGGTTATAAAATAGCCCAGCTTTTTCTTATTTCTTTTTCTTTCTTTTTTTGTCCCCCTCTCCCTTTCTCCCCTTCTATCCCTCTCCTCTTCTTTCCCTCTCCCTCTCTCCCCTTCTCCTCTTTTCTTTGACTAAGTCATTTGCTCAAGGGAATGGCTCCCTAGAGGTTATTGGAATGAGCTGGAGTAAACACTGTGAATCCAGCTCCAAGGGAGGAATGAGAAGAAACAGAGAGCAAGGAGTCCGAAAAACCCAATGAGGAGCTAGTCAAAGCATGGACCTGGCAGGGCTGACATCCTGTGCAAGGGAATTGATTTTCTGAGACCTCCGGGCAAAGCCATCTTGCACCCAGCAAGCAGAGCGATGGCACTAAAGTTGTCTCTTAACATTGGATATTTGCTTAGCTGCAAAGAATGAGCCTCCTGGGTTGGGTCTAAGACCAGGAAATACCTCCAGAAATTTGTGTCTGGGTCTCATCTGATAATATATTGAGAAGTATGCCTTGTGGTAGCATTAAAAGCTTTGGGGTGGGAGTCCAAAGATCTGAGTGTGACTCTATAGTTTGGTCTCTTTGTTGTGTGAACTTGAGTTAAGGTTTATCCCTCTCTGAGCTTCAGTATTACATGTTTAATGTTTGGTTTGAACCAACTGTACTCTAAGGGTCTTCCAGATCTAAACTGTAAATTCTTGATCTCAGGGACTGACACAGAGTAGATGCTCAATAAATACACCTCGAGTAAATGAATTTGTTTTTATGCAAAGCTTCTCTTCTTCCTTTGCTGGAACTGAGGTTGGCAATGGTATTCAACTTCTCGCTCATTCCCCACAGATATAGATGCCAACTCTGGTCAAATGCTGTTCTCTAGCACCTATATGTAGCCTGTTTGACTCTCCATCCTCCAGGCCACACCACCTGGCTGAGTGCCCCAGCTTCTCACTGCCCCTCCTCCTGCCCACCACCTACGGTCTCATCCCTTTTAGTCAAGTCCCTACAGAGCAGCTAGAGCAGTCTTCCCATAACAGAACTGGCCCCAGCACATCCCTTTTCCCAAAACCCACTGACACCTCTCCCCTGGGCTCCTGTGTTTGGCCCCAAACCAGCTTTCCATCTGTCCCCACTATTGTCTCTAAAACCTGGCCCTGTGGAAGTTGGGAGGAGCAGGTTAGGATGAGGCCACTTCTCTATGGGCCATGTCCCCAGCAGTAGCTCACAACTTCACAGTATGGAGAAGCACAGATAGACTGGTCCCCCAAATACGTGTAATGTGCATCAACAGCCCCACCCTAGGTACAGGAAATGTCACAATGTCTAGCCGACCCATGGGTGAGGGCATTTGGGGCAGGTGCAGGAAGAACCTTTGTTGGGCCCTTATGTGGCCAATGCAAAGACAGCAGGAGTATAGATGTGCAGGAAGAGCAGCCAATGAGGGGCTAACCCCATTTGTCTCTGCTGCTCCACTCACCAGCTGTGTGGCTGCAGTGAGTCACGCAGCCTCTCTGAACCTCATTGTCCTCATATGCACATGGGACTGGTATGACTCACAACCCCCGCCCCCAGCCCTACACGGAGTATTACTGGGAGGATTACACAAGATAACGGATGTGAAGGTGTGTTCTGTACTTGGAGTGCTTTGCACATACTGGTTACTATTATCGGGCATGACCAAGGAGGGTTGGCCCCCATCCAGAATCCACAATCTTGGAATCCTTCCAGTTTCAGCTGCTCCCAATAATGGCCTGCCCAGTGAGGCTGGCTGTCTTTCTGATTTTGGCTCTGAAGTAAACATTGATCTGGGGTGGTTCTGCAAGGATGGATGAGTGGACACCCAGCCACTCTCCAAACTGGATCTCAGCTTTTAAATGATTAATGTATTCAGGCTGCAAATAGTACCTTCATCCCAGGATGCTTGGGGAAAAAAATACAGTTCCTTCAGCACTTTGGAACATGAGGCAAAGTGAAGATTTGGCCCTGTTTGCTAAATTTAGGGTTGGGTGCCCCATCTTATAAACAGGATGCTGCGGTGTTGGGAGCAGGGCTGGTCTCCTCTGTTCAGGTGGCATAAGGTTTTATTTCCTTCGTGGTTACCTGGAAAGAAGCCTGGGTTAGGAATAAGAAATGTGGGCTGGGGTCTCGACATTCTCTCTAACTGGTTGTGCGACTTCTCCAAGTGTTGGCTTCCCACTTGTAAAATGTGGACATCAGTCTCACCACAGAAAAGCATTTTGAGAACCAAGAAGCAAGCACCAGGAAGGCATGAAGCTTCTAAGTTTATAGACTCTGCCTTTAATGAAAATTGTATGGGGCCATCTATATGCTCTTAAGCTCACCAATGGGGCATAATAGGACATCGATTAGCTCTAAGCTCGTTCTTGTCTCTGATCCCAGGGCAGATGACTTTAGGCATCTGGGTCTCGGAGATGCTCCCTTTTATCTCTTTACCCCTTGGTTCCCAGGACAGGTATGGCACACAGTAGGCTTTCAGAAAAATGGTCATTGAATGGATGAGGGCACTGCTGTAGTGATGAAGACTGAATCGCTCGCCCAATCTCACAAAGAAAATGCACTGGATGGAAACATCATAAATAGACTGCATCTTGCCTGTAGGTGACCACTGCCTGTGATCACCCTGAGGACAGGGATGATGGCGTGGAATTGCATTTTATTAATTTAATTTAGATGCCAACTTTGAGTCTGCCTCCCCTGAGCTTCACCCTCAGAAACATCCATGACAGTGAGTGGCACCTGGAATGCCTTCATACGGGAACAATTGACCATGCAGACAAGCAAAGGCATATGATCTTGCACCGCCTCCAGGGCTGCCATTGTCACCTCGAAATCTTAAAACAACAAGACCCCTGTGTACATACTTCTTTTCATTTCTCCCTCTAGTCTGGCTCACTGGTTTGTATACCTTACTGGACCTAATAGTAACACACACAGAGTTCTGCTCCCTGAACCATCACAACAGATAGGATTTTCCAGGGAAAGGTTGACTCTGCCTCATACACTCACCTTAGACCCTGTCACAGTACACATGATTCTGCTATACATTCTTTGATCACTGCTGTATCCTGGGCACCTGGTGCAGTGCTTGGCCGATAGATAGATAGATAGATAGATAGATAGATAGATAGATAGATAGATAGATAGATAGAAAGACAAAGACAAAGACAAAGAAATGTATAATAGCTCAATAAATGGTTGTTGCGTGATTTACTTGATATTTATTGATGGAGGAGACAAACCTCTGAAATCTCATGGGCTTAGTATTTAAAAGGTGGTTGTCTTGCTCATGCAGAGTCTCTTCTCCATTTGGTGACTCAGGGACCTCCTGGTTCTGTCATCTCCACTTGTAGCCCTACAAGTATTCATGGCACAGAGGGAAGAGAGAGGTGCATCAGTTCTTATCTGTGTCCGCCTATAAATGCATGCATTCCTTGGCTCATAATCCATCAAGGAGAGCTAGTCGTGCAGCCCCAAGGCAATGGCAAGGGGCTTGGCAAATGCAAGGGAGCATCTGGACTCTTAGGAGCACCCTGACTGCTATTCTAAGAGCCAGGTTTTGACCAGGAAATAGCTCTTGATAATCCCACCCAGACTTACTGAGCAGCTGTGTGTGCTGGGAACAGCCCGAGGTACTTTTCCAGCTTTTCTTTCATGTCCTCCCTACAAACAATACAGGGAGGTAGATGTATGAACTCTGCTTAGCAGATAAGGAACTGAGGGTCATTGTGGTAAACCACTTGTCCAAGTTCACAGGGAATTGTAAAAGCAGCACGACCAGCACTCAAACACAAGCTTGTTTTTTAATTCAACCCCAGCGCCTTCTTCACAGTAGTCTAGGTGTCCTATGGGCACAAATGGCCAAGGGGCTTCAAGATAAAGAAGAGGTGGGACCTGAGAATATTCCAGAACATGGGTAGAGAGAGAAGGATGTAAAAGGTCAGACACAGTCTGACAGGGGCTAGAGGAATATGTGTGCCACCATCTTTGTGTGGTATTGTTCAGGACGAAAGTGCTAGACGTGGAGAAACAGCTACTTTCACCATGAGGTGAAGAAAGACAATGCCTTATAAATGTAACTCAAATTTATTGTCTGCCTTTCACTGAAGTCCCTTGGATACTCGAGAGAGTCATTTAGATTTTGCTTCATCTTTGAGAAATGAAGACTGTCTTTCCATTTCTTAGGAAGTGAACATTTTTTTCCATCCCACAGAGAACTCATTATTCAGAGGTTTTGTTTTTTTTTTTCCTGTCAACTTATTTTTTGATTTTGTTGAATCCCAGAGGGGATAATAAATGTACACCATAGGAAGCAAAACAAAACAAAAGGAAGAAGCATAGCTTCAGTTTTCAACAAACTACCTTTAACAGTTGGGTTCAGTGTTGTTAACAGGTCTTCATCTGCTCTTTGCAAACCTTTACGAGACTCTGTTCTTAATATAATGACCATAATTTGGAAAAGTGGAGTAATGGAGTCAGGAAAGGGATGATCCATTTTTGTCTAGGAGAGCCCTGTGGTTTTGATCAAATTTTCTGATGTGATGCTAGACCTAGCTGACAATTAGTTGGCCCAGGGCTGTTTGAAAACCTGCTTCATTAGGCAGCTCTTCTGAGTGACTCAAGAAAGACCATTTGGTCACTGGGCAGCTCTGACCATAAGAATGTTCACCTATTTATTGACTCCACATCTGCTTTCCTGGCCCTAGCACCTACATGTCCTACTTCTGCCCCATTCGTCTTTCCAGGGAAAAGCTATAGGGGTACTTGTTTTATCAAATTTCTCACTCAGGCATAAAAAATAGGTCACTGATTTGTTTCACAGAACCTGAAGCCTTGAACATCAAGACTTCAGGTTGTGTTATATCAGGTCGTAGGTGGCAGCCACTGCCAAGGAAGTGTGGAAACCTGGAGGCCAGAACTTTGATCCTGGGGCTACAAATGTGGCCTGTGCATTCATGAGTGTTGGTTGTAGGGAGGGGCATGGAGTTTCAGGAGCTCTTACCGAAATGCATCTCTGTCACTCTGATCATGTCACAGCTGCTTAAACCCACCCACGGCTCCCTGTAATTCCAGGATGGGATCCAACCACCCTCGTGTGGCTTCTGAGGACTATGGTTTTACGGCCTCTACCGAGGTCGAATGCTACTTCATCTCCTATTATACAGGCTTCCCACTTCATACTCCAGAATGCTGAGTTGCTTCTAGTCACCTCCATGTTCCATACTGCTTCCCTCACTGTCTCTGCTTCTGCTGTACCTGTCAAGCATGCCCTTCCGCACACTCTCATTCCCACCCACAACATGCACATACATACACACACATCTCGGGTAACTCCTACTTGTCACCTAAAATTGAACTCCAGCTTGCCTTTCCCAGAAGCCTCTCTAGCTGTGCCTGGACTCAAGTAAAGGTACCTTGTCAGACCTGCCTTATTTCTCTTTCACACGGGCCAGTGAGCTCTGTGTGGGGAGGAAAGAGTTTCATTTGTCTTTGTCTCTTTTTACCCAGCGTGGGACCGGTCGCATAAGGAGCTCAGCAAACAGGTGAATGATCCAGTGAAAGCCTGAAGAATCCAGGGGCTCTTTGTGTCTGTGGAAAAGGCTTCCAGTGTCCCCCATGTTAGCTCACATCTCAGATTTCATCATGCCAGTTAATAGAAACACAGCCTGGTCCTGGCAACTCTCACACTGAGGAGACTTTGCTGCATTCCACAGTCCACAGCAAAACACCTATATTGGGCAAAAAAAAGACAAGAAGCCGAAGAGGACAGAGGCCATCATAATTCATTCTCTTCTGATTTACTTTTCTTAGAAGGATATAACAGCATTCTAGGAAAAAAAAAAAAAAACAATGATAAAACACAAAATTGTGTTTATTCTCTATTTTTTCTTCTCCTTTTCCACATTTATACATAATTTTATGTAGTGGTAATCAGAGTATTATCAAACTCTGCATTTCACCTCCTAATGAGAAGATTTTCTCTCAGGGGCCCAATCTCAGGCTCAGTCCTGGGTGGACACAGGGGAGGGGGCCTCCATGTTTGTACTTGGGCTCTGGTCCCAATCCAGGCCCCACCCCAACTCCTTCCCTTGTCTCTTCCCCCCACCTCACAACCCCGATACTACCACCACTACCCTGCCTTAGGAATCTAAGGGGAGAAACTGTCTTGTATGGAGCATATTCAGCATTTTACAGAGAAAAGCCCATTTTGTGCTCAACAACAGCTCTTCAAGGTGAGCATGACCTTCCCTTTCCTACAGATGTGGAAACTGAGGCTCAGAAGGGAGGTAGCTTGCTCACCAGCCAGGCCTCCCAACTCTGAGACTTGAGATCTTGGCTACTTCTGATTCAGCCAATCCCACATTTCTGCTCCAGCCACCTGCCTGTCTGTACTCTGGTTCTCACCTAGGAAGCACAGGCCCAACCAGAAGGCTGAGGCACAGCCAGACTAGGATCCAGTTCTTTGGCTCAGGGGTAGAGACAGGCCGTACGTGTTTGACAGACATATTTCCTGAGAGTCAGGAGAAAGTCTTGGCTGAGAGCACAGATGGAATAGTTCTGCCGCTTACAGGCCGTGATCTTAGGCAAGTTTCTCAACCACTCCGTGTCTTAGTTTCCTCATCTGTGAAATGGTATTTACCCTATTGGTTGTTGTGAAGATTAAATGAGTCAATAAAAGCAAACCACTTAAAACTATGTGACACAGAACAAATACCATATAATTGCTATTATTATTATTGTTATTATCATCTCTGACTGTGACATGTCATTTCTAGGCAGTATATGCTCACTCCTCCTGCATTGGCTTTTCTACTACATTGTTTTTTTTATTTAGGCATTGAGGCCTCACAAGTCATGGGATTTCCTGAGAAGATAACATTTGCTGTAGTCCTACTATGTGTGAAGCCTTTTATATCCATTATCTTACTCCTAACAACTGCCTTGAGAAAAAGGAATGGTTACCATTAGTTTTCAGATGAGGAGACAGAGGTTCAGGATCCCATGGCTGGTCAGCAACACTGCCAGGTATCAAATCCAGGGCCATTTGGTGCCAGAGCCCTGGCTCTCTCTTTCACCCCCATTTTCACTGGAAGATGTGGGGGATCACATTGGTCTCTCTTCCCTGAGGGTTCCTTCTGATGGAGTTTGGTTCTTACTTTGATGGCATGCAATGCTCTTCAGCAAGGAACAGAGGCTTTGGGAAGATTGTGTGGACTAGATTTTCCAGATCATCACTACTGTTGGTCAGGAAAAGCTAGGAAGACTAGAACCCTGTACCCAGCTTGAGCCTGTTGTCGATATAGGTGTCAGTCACCGTGATGGCACAGCACACTTCCCGAGGTCTCTAGAAAATTCTCTTGGGGAAGCTGGATGTGAGAAGCTTCCTCCGTCCTTCCCTCCTTTTGTCTTTTTTATTCATCACCAAATATTTTTTGAGCCCTGCTATGTGCCAGGCCCTGTGATAAGTAGAGTGGCAAGTGCCAAAGACCCTGAGGTGGGAAGACGTTTAGTGTTCGGGGGACAGAGAGGAGACCAGCATGAGTGGAACTGGCTGAAGCTAGGGAAGTAGAAGACGAGCCTGGAGAGGTGGGCAGTGGCCAGACCTTGGCGGCCTCCTCTGCCTTCTGAGGAGTTGAGGTTATATTCTAAATGTAGATGCCCTGCTATTCTGAGGCTACGAGACACAGTGTGAGCTTGTTCGTGGCCCTACCCACGCCTGCTTCCCCCACCCCAGGAGCCTTCCATTCATGATGTCCCCACCCCCATAGCTACTCCAGCTAGAACTGCAGAGACGTCCTCAGTGCTTCCCTCGCTCTCACCTTATCCACAACCCCTTCCATAAGTTTCTCCAACACATCCCTTCCAGTGCAGCCCTGGGCCCCTGCTTTGGGCCAGGGTCCCCTCTTTTGGATTAGGATCAGCCCTCTTTGTATGACTTTGCTGTAGCCATTCTCCTCAAACTGTCTTCAACCTTCATTTGTTCCTCTGGGATCCATCTTTCACAAACTCCCTCCAACTAAAATTGGGCTGTGTCACTCCCCACCTGCAAAACCTTCCATGGCTCCCCAGGGTCTATGTTGTGCTGTCCAATACAGTAGGCATTAACCATAGGTGGCCACCATTTAGATCTAAGTTAATTAAAGTTAAATAAAATTTAAAATGATCTTTTCCATCACAAGAGTCACATCTGAAGTGCTCAGTAGCCACATGTGGCCACCATATTGGGCAGCTCAGATATAGATTATTTCCCTTATCACCAAAAGTTCTATTGGACAGTGCTAGACTTTATGAGATAAAATCCAAACTTGTTAGCATGGTATTTAAGGCCTTAAACAATCTGACCCAAACTAGACTGTCCCAGATCATTGCCTACCAACCCTTCCTGTGCACTCAGCTCCAGCCACATCACACAACTCTACGATTCCCAGTCATACTTGTGTTAGTGCATCTTGTGCGCCCTTCTAGAGTTGATGCAAACTCTCGCAAATATATATAGTGTGCGTGTGGACATGTCTGAGTGAGTATATATGTGTGTGTGTATATGTGCGTGTATCTATTTTCTTGCCTCCCCCCCTTTCTTATACAAAAGGTAGAAGACTAAGGCTTCTTTTAAGGACAATGAAAATATAGATTATGGTGATGGTTGCACAACACTGTAATATACTAAAAGCCATTGAATTGTCACTTTAAACAGATAAACCTATGGTAGGCAAATTTATCTCAAATCCATGTTTTGAAGAAGATAGAGTGATACATATCCTGATATAGACTGTTGTGCATCTTGCTTTTTTTCATTTTACAATATAGCCTGGAGCTCTTTCCTAATAATTATATATGGAACTTTCTCACTTTTTTATACAGCTGCAGAGTATTCCATTGTGTAAATGGTTAATGTGGGGGGAAATTGTCTGTTCATGTCCTTAGCCCATTTTTATTATGTTACTGTTTTTTTCCATCTCGATTTCTAAAAGTTCTTTAGTGTGGCTATTAACCTTTGTCTGAGATATAAGATACACATTTTTTTTCCCAGTTTGTCATTTGTCTCTTGTGATTTTGCTTGCTTTTGTTTTCTCACATAGAAATTTGAAATATTTTTAAAATTTTGATAAATTCAAATTCACTAATGTTATCTTTTCTGGCTTTTAGATTTTGAGTGATAGAAAGAACTTGCCCATTCCAAAATTTTAAAGGAATTTGCCCAAGCTTTATTTTGATAGGGATCATGGGATCATGTTTTTGCCATTAAATTTGAATTTTAGTCTATTTGATCAATTTGGTATATGGTGTAGTATATAGATCCAACTCATCCATTTTTCAAAAAGATAACTCATTCCTCTCAACACCTTTTGTTAGGAAGTGTATTTGTGCCCGCACTCCTTTGAAATATTACCTTTATCATGTACCAATCTCTTGTATGGATTTGAGCCTATTTCTGGACTTTCTACTCTGTTCCATTGATATGCCTGTCTCTTTATGTGCCAGTACCACATTGGTTTAATGATTGAGGTTTTATGGTATAAATCCGATTTAAATCTACCTCCTCCATGGTATGTTCCAAAATACTTTCAAACAAATAAAACCTCCCTCCCCCTCTGCTCTTAATGCACCATATGTCTCTGAACCCCAACAGACTGTGAGCTCCTTAAAAACAGGGCCTTGCCCTCAATGACTATGAACCTAAAGTGCTTGGGTGGAGCCTAGCATGGGGTAAGCCACCAACACCATATTCATCCTTCTTGTCCTGTTGGCAGCCTTCAAGCATACAGGGCTAGAGAATCCCAGATATCACCTTTTTCCTCATGTAAAAATAAAGATACAACTTCCATGTTCCTGGCCTTCTGATATGTCTCCCAGAGTACCCCCAGATATTTCAAGACCCAGCTGGTGGCTCTGCAATGAACTCGATTGTGTTTTCAAGACTGGTTCTCTGCTTTAGACCCTGGACACTCAAGAGCCCCTGGGAACTGGCCTCCCCTCTCTTCTCTTGGACTTCAAGCCCTTTGACCCTACCATTCCGTGCCCAGCAGGAGGTTCCCTCCCTTTGTGGAGAAAGTGGAGTTGGAGTCTCGTTATTCTTTCTTCTGTCAACATGACAATAAGGGCACTTTGCCCTGCTTTTGGTGTCAACTCCGCCCTGAAGACTCTGCAATGGAAACAGACTTTTTTTCTGTTGACCTTAGAGATATTTTTGCAAGTCTGGGCCAGTTCCTGGCTATCAGCTCTTTTTAAACATCAGGCCACTTTAAGGGCTGCCCAGCATTTAGCAAACATTTCTGGAGCCCATCTTCATATCAGACCCTGTGCCAGGTTCCAGGGGGCACCAAGATAGCTGCTATTTATCCTTAGAGAGCTTCGTTTTCAGTAGGGAGCCTGTGTGGACACAGAAAAAAACCCCAACAGTATGGCATTAAATATGGGGTGTGCATTGGGTGGTCTTTCTGGGTTTCTGATGCAAAGGGTAACACAATATGACATTTTTCAAGCTAAGGTGGACTTTGAGCCTGTCTAGTCTACCTCATTCTCTCATTTTACCCGTGACAACACTGAGCCTCAGAGAAATGACAACACTCCAGGCCCCTGAGAAGTTAGTCCCAGGGCTGAGAATTGGGACCCAGAGCATGGTTCTCTGGCCTTCTACCAACCTCACTCATTCCCATGGCTAGTCACTGCGAAACTCCCAAACATCTCTAATTCCCTATATTTCCCACCACCTCCACTGTTACCTGTGGGATCCAAGCCAGAGGCATCTCTCACCTGCATCATCCCAGTGCCTCCTCATTGCTTCCCTCTGGTCCTCAGGGAAGCCAATAGGATCTTTTCAAAATGCTGTTCTGAGCAGGTCACCTCTTGCTTAGTAACTCTCAATAGCCCCCTATTGCTTTTTTTCTAATTACTTAAGCTCTTTACTTAAAAATAATTGTAGATTTACATGCAATTGCAAGAAGTAGTAGAGAGGCCCTGGGTACCTTTTGAAACCCAGTTTCCTCTAACAGCAATATTTTGAATCACTGTTTCCTGTTGCTTTTAAGAAAGAGATTGCTATTCTAGTTTAGTACTGGCTTCACCACTGACCAAGTAACTTCAGCAAGTTATTTTGCCTCTCAGATTCTTTGAGTATTAAATATATGAGGTACTCATCTCAAAGAGTTGCTCAAGGCTTAACGTGATATACTTAGAAAGTGCTTAAAACAGATTGACATATTGATTGACACAGTAAATGGTAGAATGACCTCCCTCTTGTCCTGCTCCTCCCCACCCCAGGATCTTTGTACATGCTCTTTCCTCTCTCCTGAATGTTTTTCACCTCGGCATGTTGTTAATTCTACTTTAGTCTTCAGCCCAAGCACTCCATCACCTTCATCAAGAGAGGCTTTTGTGACTGCACAAACCTACCCACATTCCTTCCCTCATAGTGCTCATAATTTTCCCTTACAAGTGCTTATTTCAGGGTTTAAATATATAACAATATTTGTTGTTAGTTGTTATTCTTCCCTACCAGACTGTGAGTCCACAAAAGTCAAGATTTGTTGTTTTGCTCATTAATGTATCCCTAGCACCTAAAAGAGGGTCTTACATTGGGGAAGGATATATATATCCTCTACTGGTGTGTGCGTGTGTGTGGTGTGTGTGTGTGTATGTGTGTGTGTGTATTTGACAACTGACTCAACGAGCAAATATCGGGGCTGGGGAGGTGGGGAGAGAAGGTGATGATGAGGATGATGGTGAAGATTTTTTTAGCAAATATTTATTAAATGTTTATTGTGTGCCACACAATATGCTTAATACTTTGTGTGAATTATCTCCTTTAATTAGTAACATTTAAAATAGCCTCAGTCATTCTCTATCCAGCTTCATTTTTCCCTTGTTTTTTTTTTTTTTATCACCACCTAATATTATATTGTTTACTTAGTATCTGATTTTCTCACTAATGTAAACTGTACAAGCTCAGAAATGTAGTCTTTGTTCCCTTCTGTGTCCATAGAGCCTAAAACACTGCCTGGTACACAGTTGGTGCTTAATGATTATTTGTGGAATTAACAAATGATCACAAGAAATGTATGAGGTAGGTACAATTATTACCCCACCCTCATTTTAAACATGAGGCAACAGAGGCTTGGAGAAATTAATTTAAGTACCTGGGCCAGGTAAAGGCCAGAACTGGGACTTGAACTTGAGCCCTCTGTCTGCAAAATCCATATGTTTAACTGTGATGCTCTCCTGGATTGGGTTTTCCCCAAAATGGGTCCTGCTCAAGTAGTCCCTTTGGGAGTTGATTCCAGGAAATACCAGTAGAGGAGAGGGAAGTGTGGCAGGAAAGGGAAGGAGGCCTGCAGAAGTGTGTCATCAAGCAGCTTGCCACTATGGCAACCGGAGGTGACTCCCTCTCGTCATCTGGGAGCTGGTATAGACTAGCAGGCTCACAAAGATCTACTTCTTGATAGGTGAGGGGCTTGGAGAACTCACATGCCAACTCCCATCAGTGGCTTGTTGAGGGCTGCTTCCAGAGTATTAACACTCCAGCAGGTCTGACTTGCCCACATGTGGGCTGAGGCTCCCATAATCAGAGTTCTCCGGCAAAGAGTTGCATGTGTTTGCCAAGGGTATGTAGTGGGGCACTAGCCAGCACCTTTTTTAGATGCCATACAGAAAAAAAGGTTGCTGCATTTTTTCCCAAGATGACATTTAAAGACCACATATTTATAGGAGAAAAGCCCTTCCTTCTCCCTCCCCTGGGCTCTTCAGTTCTCCTCACCCACACTCTTTCTCTCACTTCTTGGGGTCCTAATATCCTTCAAGGTCTGGGCTGGAAGAAGGCCCAGAGATTACCTGGAGCACTTTCCGAGTCAGTGAAGGGGTTCAGCCTAGCTCTGCAGGAATGTCATCTCTGTCAGGGCTGCAGTCTTATCTCTGGGTAGTGCTATTCTACCCTCCCGAGACCCACAGAACACATCAGAGTCCATTCATGCAGCCTGAAAACCCTCCTCTCTCTTCCAGGCATTTCCTGCAGTTCCTGACATGACAGGGTTTCTTGCCTCTAACTGCATTAGCTTTTTCAGTAGCCACTCCTGGCATATATTAAACCCATATTCAATTTGAATCCCAAGCATTCTCCATCAAATACTTGGCTTCCAGGTCAAATGGAGATCCCCCATCTGAACTTGAGGGATTGGATCTGTAGAACTACAGTACAGAACAGACTCTTGGTCCGTGTTGAATTTCATCTTAACACAGTCCAAGGAGGACTCAGTCTCATTCCCCCCTTGCCATGCTGATCTACGTTCAGCCCAAGGGTCATTGTCGTTCATGGGAAGTGGAGTTGAATACATTCCCCTTATTTCTATCTTCCCTCTATCTCAAGGAGGGTCTCTGTGCCAACCTCCTCTCACTACAGAACCTGGCTAAAATCACCCACTTTTGCTTGCCTGAGCATTTGGGTCTAGTGCAAACCTGAGCTTGTGTGGACCTATTCCTGCCTGATCCCCTTCCCACACTACCAGCCCTTTTGGAGGAAAAGGATTTGTACACACTACACTCATTTTTGAATCCTGCATACCATGCAAAGGCCTGGCTCACCATAGGTACACACATGTTAAATAAATGAATGGATGAATCTTCAGCATGAGACCCAGGACCTCCTATAGTCTTTTTCTTTCCTGCCTCTCTCCTCATGTCTCACTTCACACACCTGCACTCCAGCCATGTCAAACCCCTAGCCTCTGTGTTCTCTTCCGATCTCTGACGTCTCTCCCTGACATGCTTTTGCTCCTGCTCCCCACCCCTCTTAGAGAAGTCCTTCCAAGGATGGAGAAAGAGGCAGCCAGCCTGGCTCTTCCTCTTTCTAAATAAGTGTCTCAGCTAATTCATGCCTTCATTTGATCAACTGCAAAATGGGGATAAGAAAATTAACTGAGACCTGGTCCCTAGAAGCAGAGCCTGAAACGGGCATTCTGGTGCATGAAATTTAGAGGTAGTTGACACCAGGTGGTTCCCATCAGCCAAAGACAATATCCTCAGAAGGGTGTGGGTGGGAGAAGCTACAGCCACAGAGCTAGGGGCTGAGTGCACCTGCTCAGCACAGGGCAGGGTAGAGCATAATAACATCTGCTAACAAATACTTTATAGAATTGTTAGGAGGATGAAATCAGCATATGTAAAATACTAAGAATAGTCATCAGCACTTAATAGAATTTAGCTTTTTCTGTCATTTGCACTCTTGCTTCAAAACCCAGCTAAAATTCCACCTCTGAAGTCTTTCTCACTTGCTGTCTAGAGAATTAATTGTCCCTCCCCCAGGCTGCCTTGGCACTTGGTGTTTTTCCTTCTCATTTAAGTTTAAAAACTGCACAAGTGAAACTTGGGAGCATTGTTATTGTAAAAGATTCTGACAGGAATTGAAATATGTAGGGTAGAGTGTTCTCTCTGCCTGTGTCCTCCCAAGGAAATTCCTGTCAAGTCTTCATTGGTGGCACTTTGTACCTCAAGTATGTTGGCCTGCTTGTATTGGGGGAGTTGGTTTCCCTGACTGCATTTAGTGTCCCTTAATCAGAGGCATCTGGCTTCTTTTTTTTCCCCTTTATACCCTGCTCTGCTCAGAGTCAACCCAACTTTCTAGATCATTAGTTGGGGGTGGGTGTCAAACACACATTCCCAACCTCCTCCTCTTGGAGATTCCAACCCTGGAGATGTGAGTCAGCCCCAGGAATCTCTTTAGCGATTCTGATCACAAGTTCTCCAGGTACATAAGGTAAAAATACAGCTTAGAGAATATTGTTTTCAGGGTGGCTTCTATCGAATAAATGTCTTGCTCATCAATTTATTTACATGTCTCCTCCTCTTTGCTTAGTAGGATGATCATTTTTGCATGTGTGTATTTCATGACTTTGACTAAAAGAGTAAGACATGGTCATTGTGAGGAAATGGAAAATAATCAGCTTTAAACCTATCCCCTCAAAACCACTTTTGAAGGACTTTCATGGGGCCCTGGGATCACACTGTCATTACCAGTTTTGCCGTTGGCCATTTTTGTCCCCTGCCTCTATAACAGGCCAGCAGAAACCCATGTTTCCTTCTCTTCTTCTTATGAACTCAGAGATGTCATACCGAGCGCTAGTCACTTTATCTCTTCTTCCTCATCTGGGAGAGGGAAGAGGCCATTTCCCTTATAATCTGCTGCCAGTTCCATCTTTTGGGAAGAGTCTGTCAAGGCCCCTTTTCTAGTGGATTGGGACTTCTCCTGGGTGTCCGGATTGTTAAAGCTCCCTCCCTACCAGATGTGCTTCCACATTGTCAGTGCAGCCTCTCGTTTCCTCACTTCCCACATGCTTGTCACTTCACATACACTTTGCCACATTGGAGTAATTCCTCCTCCTTCCCCTGTCCATTATCAGATGAGGAAACTGAGGCTCAGTGTGGAGAGGTGGCTTGTTTAAGTTCCCAAGTGCAGTAGTAGGCCATCTGCTCTAGTTCTAACCCCAGTGCCTCAGCTGATGCGCCCCCTACAACCTGTCAGCTACTTCCATTCCATTCCCATGACCCTTTGTGCCTATGAGGTAGACATAACCACATGCTGCCAGAGAGAGGAGAAGGGGGAGTGTGTGTCTGTGTGTAAATAGATAACATTGATCTTCCTCCTGCTAATCCAGAGGTCATAAGCTGCCAGCCTGCTGGCCAAAGACCTACCACAGCTATATTGTGTTCAGCCCTCTCAGGGTTTTAAATTTTTAAAAATTGGCTGACATTTAAAGATCAAGAGCATTCACATAACATTCCAGATGTCCGGCTTCTCTTGAAAACAGAAAATTACAGTCTCGGCTCGTATTCCTGCCTGGCCACAGTTGAGTAGAGCTGAGTAGTAGCTGTACCCATTTAACAGGGCAGATAGCACAGTCCTCACCACTCCTGTGACCTCCCACACTGAGCCAGTGTCAGCTGCTATTTGTCTCCTCACATACATTGTTGCTTTTCTTTATTAGTAGATCCCAGGGGAGAGAGCCATCAATCAGAACCAACCAACTTCATTCGGTATTGCCAGATTCTTGGAGGCGTTTGAGTTTGCAACTTCTGTTGGCCTTCTAATCTCTACTAAGTCATCCTTACAGATCCTAGAGCCTTAGGTGCTCTCGGTGCTCAAGAATAATTAGAGCTACCATTTGCTGAGTCCTTATCCTCAAGGAGGCTATAGAATTTACCACTCTTTTAACAGATGAACTGAAAGGCTCAGAGAGGTCGAGGGTATTCCCAAGGTCACACAGCTAATGAGTTTTATTATTAGGACTTTTGTGGTACCACTCACTTTTGCAGTGAGTTGCCTCACAGTTTGTAGCTTTTCATGACCATTCTTTCTGCCTTTTCAACTAACCTGCTGATTTCTAAAGTTTTCATAAAAGGTGTAGTAACTAAAGCTGAGCCTTGACACTACAACCCGGCAAAGACTGAGAGGGGGAGAAAGGCATTTTCATTCAAGGAACAGAAGGGAGACACAGACATGGTATAGTGCTGAATGTGTATTGAGGAGGGCATTGTGAACCAAGGTGGGAAAGATGTAGAAAGGGCACTTGGGGCCGGAGCATGAAATGCCTCGAATGGCAGCCCTAGGCTATAGAGCTTCTAAGAGCACTGAAGAGCTGTGAAAGGTTTTAGAGCAGGAGCGGACGTGATCTGTGTCTGGCTTCGTGAAGGCTAGTGCGGCAGCAGGATGGAGCAGAGAGGATGCCACTGTGAGAATCCAGAAGAGAGGTGTTCAGAGCCTGAAGGAGGAGCCCCTCGACAGAGGTCAGAGAACGGATTCCATGGGGCACTGCAGGGTCTCGATCAGCCAGGACTTGGTGATGGGAGTACCTGGAGCTGGCCATCTGGAGGCACTGCAGTGTCATCAGCTAGCTGGGCACAGTGGGAGGAAATATGGGTTGGTTGGGCACCCACACAGAGATGTCCCCTGGGCAACCCAGAGAGATGACAGTGCCCCAGCAAAAGTTGCCAAGCTGCCTGCCAAGCCAGGTGTGGAGCAGTGAGAATGGTGTGCTCTGAGCCAAGAAGAGCCCAGAGATACCTCTTCTCACACCTGCCGGATTTGCTTCTGACCTGCCAGGCTCCCCTCTTCCTATGATGCCTAAGTCCCCAAGAGTGAATATCCTCTACCTATCCCATGCTGCAGAGCACAGGCCATGATGAATTTTTGTCCCCATGAATGGTGGCAAGTTCCCAGCCATTCCCAGGGAGAAGCAGGAGTTCCAGACACCCAGAGCCCAGCATCTCCCTAGGCCCTAGCTTTTCATTTCTCAAACTAAGGCCTGGGGAGGGGAGTTACCATGGTCAGCCCCACTCTGCCTGCCACCCCTGTGGGGGCCCATCTTCTTCTCTCTTCCTGCCAGCAGAGCAGTGCATTTGGTTTTTTATAAAGCCAATAAATAAATAAGCAAGTGGGCATGATTAATTGATAGCATGGAGCAGACCAAGGCGCTGGGAGTCAGGTGGCCCAGCTTCCTGGTGGAGCAAGGCTTTTCAGCGACCTTTTCAAGTCCTGTGCCAAGGAGGGGAAGCCTGCTTTGGGGAGGTGCTTTCAATGTGTGCCTGGTTTTTTGCTTTTCTCCTCAGGCAGGGAGTCTCTCTTGGCCTCTTCTAGGCCCTTGGCCAGGCCTGTTTGAAGGCTGGGGGCCAACAGGTGCCTCTGCCCTACCCCC
The DNA here is from genome assembly GCF_014176215.1 of Rousettus aegyptiacus. Classification (NCBI taxonomy): domain Eukaryota; kingdom Metazoa; phylum Chordata; class Mammalia; order Chiroptera; family Pteropodidae; genus Rousettus; species Rousettus aegyptiacus. The sequence goes on along the minus strand of NW_023416307.1, from coordinate 120,613,958 downwards.
ATCCTTCTCAGAGTGAGTACCCCAAAGCTAGGTCTCCCCATATACGGGCGGCTTCACAGCTCAATTCACCTCGTATTATGTGACCCTAGCAACAGGCTCCAGTTGTGTTGAGGAGACGGAGGTCTTGGGGAACCCCGACCCAAGGGAAAGGGTGGGGAGGGGTGCCTCCAAGGACAGGGCTGATGGTGAGAGAAAAGTAGGGTAAGGGGCTGGTGTTGGTTGAGGTACCTGGAGAAGGTGTCTGGGAAAGGCCAGAGACCCCGCTCCGGGCCGCCCCACATGTACACGTGGAGGAGAACCCCGGCTGGACAGCGCGCTCCAGTCCCGCCAGGCGCTCTCGGTACGGAGTTTGGGGAGGGCTGAGGGGGGACGCTCGGGGGAGGAGGGAGCGGTGAAGGGAGGGAGGAAGGGAGGGAGGCGGGCAGAGCGCAGTGCAGCGGTGGCAGAGGCGGCGGCGGAGGGAGGGAGGCAGGCGGGCGGCGGCGGGGCTGTGGGGCGAGGCGAGCGCGGGGCAGCCGCGGCAGAGGAGCCGCAGCCGCAGCGGGGCCGGGCCGGGCCGGGCGCGCACCAGTGGCGGCGGCAGCGGCAGCGGCAGCGGCAGCATCTCGCTTGCAGAGCCGGCGCAGGTGAGGCAGTGGCGCCGGGCCCGGGGCTCTGGGCCTCCTCCCCTCTCCTTCGGTCTTTATCTCCCTCCCTGCCAGCTTTCCCTTCCGTAGGTGCCCGGCCTCGCGGATCCCTGCCGGGCCAAAACCCAAGCCGGAGCGCGTTCTGGGTCCCCTCGCTTGGTGCAGGCTGGCGCCTTGTCAGCAGTGACCTTGAGCGGGCACCAGCCGGCGGGCGGGGCGGGCCGGGGTGGGCGCCTACAGACCCGGAGCCTGAGGATGCAGGGAGGGGGTGCACAGCCTGCCTGGGGCGCGCAAACTTTCCGGGCTCGAAGCAGCCCCGGAACTGGGGGGGGCACCTAGGGTGCTAGAAACCTCCCCAGTTTTCTTCTTCCCAGTTGGCTCTGACTCCTTAGCCTGGTTTCCTCCCAGTATTGATCCCCCTCCTTTATCCAGGCCCAGATTCCTGCAAGCCAGGGACATGATCAGAACTGCGTGCAGTGACCCTGGGTTGAGGGCTTCTCCTCTCCCCAGAGGTAGTTTCCAAGGTTCTAAGAGCCCAAGCGAGCTGGAGGACCCTCCACCAGGTGCTCACCTTATCTCTGGCCTCACCTCTTCCTGGAGTCCTTCATCCTGCCCATAGCCTTTCTCCAAGCACGATGCGGGGATGGGGAGAGGTGGGTAACCCCACATTATGACTCAAGAGCTTTGAAGCCCCACACTCTATTAGACTCTCAGATCCACAGCTTGGTTGGTTTTTCAGCCCAGTAGCAAAAGCTCCTTCAGAAAGTGGGCCCAAGTCCCTATGGTGAATCAATATGTTCCTGGACACCTGGACTCACCGTGATGCCCTGTGGTCTCAGCAGGAAGGGATGTCCTGGCTTTGGGGTGTGTCCTGGCCTTCTAGAACATTAGCCTTAGAAAAGAAAAGAGAGGCCCAGAGAGGGTGAGCCAGCCTCAAGGTCACACAGCCAGCCCCAGAGGAGCAAGAATTGGACTTTCTTATAATGGATTAGGGAGGGATGGAGAGGCCTTCTGTTTAGTTCCTACACCTGGGATGTTTGGCTCTGGGACATTCTGTCTCTTACTAGCTGTATAACCTCAGGCCAGTCTTTTCCCCTCTCTGACTCACTTTCTTTATGTATAAAATGGGGGAAACTACTTCACAGGGCTGTTCTTAGTATGGCTGAGTTCTTAGTATCATGCCTAGTGCATGGTCTGTGTCCAGAAATTTTTTGGCTATGACAAACATTTCCTTTCTGAGCCTAGAAGGGAAAAAATCTTTCCCATCCTTTTCATTCTCCTTCTGGCGCCTAGATTTCAGTGGGTTCATCCCTGGAACTCTGAGCATATGTGCTCTATATGTATTGTCGGGTGGAGCCAAAGTTTCCAGCACACTCGAGAGCCTGCTGGATCCACTGACTGGGCTAGACTGTGGCTTTCTGCAGCTTCCATGCGGAAACCAATCCCTAACTTTTATCTGGGAAATGAAGACAGGGCTCTGCTGTAGCCCCAGGAAGAGACTCCATCTCCACACAGTGTACTGGAAAGGGCATCATCCTCACCTCCTCCATGTGACCCACTCTTCTCCCTACCTCTATGAGATGTTATTGCTTCCCCTATAAGTACTATTGACAACAAAGGAGATGGGGGAGGCTTATTCATTCATTCATTCACTCACTCACCAAGCCTTGATTCACGCCTTCTTTAAGCCAAGAGGTACTTGGAAATACAGAGATTGGCCATATCTGGCAGTTATGAAGCTTCTACCAGGTGCCAGTCACTTGCTAGGCACTGGAGACAGATTCATTCATTTGACAAATTTTTATTAAGTACCAAATATGTGCTAAACACTATTTTATGTGCCTGGGACACTGGTAAATTAAACAGACCTCCTTCCTACTGTCTAGGGTGACCATATACTTTGTTGTCCAAACAGACACTTTTGAGAATAAGAAAGAGCATTATTAATAATAACACCAGGACCACAGGCATGAAGCAGGACCGTTCAGCCAAACTGGGATGCGTGTCCATCCTGTGACTACATGTTTCTACACCAGTGTTCAAGGAGAACTGTTAGTATGTTTTGAGCTTGCTTTTTGCCAGGCTCTGTGCTAAACACTTTCAGGTTATCATCCAATTGAATTCTCACAGTTGTGAAGCTGATTTACCATCTGTGTATAGCTGATTACTAGTGAAGCCAGGGACACTTCGCTACTTAACTGTTGGGCTGCCCTGTCTCACCAGAGATGCGTGAGACCCTGGGCTCAAGGGCGCTCTCTTTCTCTCTGAAAGAGGCACACAGACTACTGTTAGGCAGGAGCACAAGTGCTGTAGTAGATGTGCCATGGGGGTAAGGAGGGGACAGGTACAGATTCTGCTTGAAAAAATTAGAGGCAGCTTTGGGAAGGAGGGGAACTTTGACCTGGAGCTCAAAATATGAGTTGGGATTTTGACAGACTATGCAGGTTAAAAGGAGGTCAGTCCAGGCCCAGGCTGCTAAGACTTGGAGGTATGTGGTAAGTGGACTGTCTGGATCCAGTTGTGACAGGACAGAGTTAGGTCTGAAACAGTAGGAGCAAGTGAAGATTAAGTGCAAGAGTGGTGTGCTATGACACCCGATGAGCTCTGAAGATGGGGCTCTTCTGTAGGCCAGGAGCAGAGAGAGAATTTGTTATATGGGATTTCCCTTTGACAAGGTTTTCTATAGCCTGATCTATACTATGGATTGCTTGCAAGGTCAGGGAAATCATTTTTTTTTTTTATATGGAATCACTGCAGAAGAATTTTACCAACATCTGTAGCAGCAAAAAGGTTTTACCAGGCAAAGTGATTGCTGACAAGAGAAATATTAACCTACTTAAGGGAGAGGTTTTTTAGTAGCATTATTTTCAAACAAAGAATATGCTCATTATAAGTTAAATCTTTTCTCTATGTTAAATCATATCCAAAAAAAGTCTAACTTCCTCCCCTTCCTCTCTATGTCACCTCTGTCACCATATAAATATGAGAGTAATAAAACTGTATTTCGTTAGTAATGCCTTATTTCTCAGACTTTTCATTAATTTTGACTGGCCTCTTTTTCTCTCTCCTCAATGAAGTGGAATTATTAAAGCTTTATGGTATCTAAAAATTTGAATCCATTTATAGAGAACTCAAAAAAGGGGGTCAAATATTGAGGCCTAGGGATTGGAAAATCAGGCTCCAAAGATTTGATAAGCAGAAGAGAAGTTGATGGAAGGTGAAGAAGGAGGAAAGAGCATGTAACCTATGCAGTGACACAGGGCCCTGTGTTGAGAAGGGCCCCACACTTGATTTAATGCTCTGTGGTTACCATAATGAAATTCTTAATAATTTTTGGGCAGTGGCCCCACATTTTCATTTTACACTGGGTCCCACAAATGTAGCCGATCCTGGGAGAGAGAGAGAGAGAGATGGGAGTAGGAAGAGGGAAAATATATGGATAAGGGAGAGGACAAAAGAAAATAACATATTTAAAGCTCCTGCCGTATGCCAGATGCTTTGTGAGGCTGTTGTCCCTGTTTACCTACTTTAATCTTCATGACAATGCTGTGAGGTAGGTAATATTGTCCCCATTTTAAAATGTAGGTTTTATTATGAGTCAAGAAATGCGAGGCCAACAGATCAGGAGACGACTGCCATTGAAAAGACAGTTTCTTACTCACAGTTTGCAGGAGGAGGGAGCATACCACACAATGGGGAGCCACCTGAGGGAGCACCATGGTTGGTCAAGAGGCAGAGAGGTGGGCGAGGAAGGGGGATGTGGTTTCTGCAGGAAGGAATGAAAGAGGCAGGTAAGCAGATTTAGGATTGGCTGGTTTGGAAAATTTCAGTGGCTCTGTGACGGGGGCTATCCCTAGTTGTCTGGTACCTGGCCCTGGGGTGATTAGGGCAGAAGAATAGTGTGGTCTGGTGTGCAAGAGCTCCGTAAAGGAGGTGGTGAGGAAGATTATGGAAGGTTGTCTTTCATTTCTCTGCCCCTTCCTGCCTGTCCGCATCCCAGCAGGTCATAAAACTTTAGAGCTAAGATACCCCTTGGGGAGTATCTGAGCCAATTCCTTGATTTCACAGAAAGTGAAAATATGGGCCCAGAGAGATAAAACAATTTCTCTAGGGTCACACAGCATTTTAAAGGGGCTCAGTTAGAACTTGAATTGTTGTCTTTTGCTACCCAAACCACTTCTTGGTTATTGTTTACTTTTTTTATAGAGCAAAGTTATAACTAAGCCAGATTCACCAGACTGTGAACATATTAAGGTATGAGTTCCTGTCTCATTTAAAGTCATATCCTCAATGTGTCTTGAACATAGGAGATGTTCAGTGTATGATTGCATTAGTTTCCTAGGGCTGCTATAACAAATTACCACAAACTGAGATGCCTAAAACAATAGAAATTTATTCTCTCATAATTATGGAAGTTAATAGTCCAAAATCAAGGTTATCTGCAGGGCCTCACTCTCTCCGAAACCTGTAGAAAAGAATTATTTTTACCTCTTCCTAGCTTCTAATGGTTGCCAGCAGTCTTTGATATTCCTTAGCTTGTAGCTACATGACTCCCATTTCCGATTCTGTCTTTGCATGGCTGTCTCCCCTCTGCATGTGTCTATATTTCCAAATCTCTCTCTCCTTATAAGGACACCAATCATACTGGAATAAGGCCCACCCTAATCAAGTATGGCTTTATCTTGATTTCATCTGCAAAGACCCTATTTCCAAATAAGGTCGCATTCCAAATAGGACTCCCACATATCTTTTGGGAGAACGCTGTTCAATACACAACAACAAAGAACCAAAGAGTGAGTGCATGTTTATGATTTAAAACAAGAACGAGCTCCCCTTTCCCCCAAAGTTAACATTAGTTCCAAAGAATCAAAATCCCTTAGAAGGAAAAAAACAACAGCAACAACTGTTCGATCAGGTGTAGAAAGAAAATAGTCTGAGTATACACAACAGCATCTCCCGTATGAGCCAACCTGCTTGGCTTACAGTCCTGGCACCATTACTTTCTCTTTTTTTAATTTTTATATATATTTTCTTTACTTATAGTTGGCATACGATATTATATTAATTTTAGATGTACAATGCTGTGATTAGATATTTATATAACTTATGAAGTGATCACTGCAATAAATCCAGTACCCATCTGACACCATACATAGTTATTATAATACTACTGACTAAATTCCCCCATGTTATACTCTACATCATCATGACTGTTTTGTAACTACCAATTTGTACCTCTCAATCCCCTTCCCCTTCAGCTATCCCCCCACTCCCCAATCTGACAACCATAAAAATGTTCTCTAGGTCTATGAGCTTGTTTCTTTTTATTTGTTTATCCTGTTCTCTAGATTCCACATATGCCATTTGTCTTTCTCTGTCTGACCTATTCCACTCAGCACAATACCCTCTAGATACATCCGTGTTGTAGCAGATGGCAAGATTTCATTCTTTTTCATGGCTGAGTAATATTTCATTGTATATATGTACTACTTCTTTATCCACTTTTCTATTGATGGATACCCAGGTGGCCTCCATATTTTGGCTATTGTAAATAACGTTGCAACGAACATATGGATGGATGCACATGCCCCTTCAAAGTAGTATTTTGGGTTTCTCCAAATAAATATCCGGAAACGAGATTACTAGGTCCTTCTTTATCCCTTGTTACAGCCTTTGTTTTAAAGTCTCTTTTGTCTGGTATAAGTATTACTATGCCAGCTTTGTTTGTTTCTTTATTTCCATTTTTATGAAATATTTTTCCGTCCCTTCACTTTTGTCTGTGTTTGTCTTTCAATCTAAAGTGAGTCTCTTATAGGCAGCATATGTAAGGGTTTTCTTATCCATTCAGCCACCTGCTGTTTTTAAAATTTTTGTTTTATTACTAGTTTCAACTTTATAGTACATTAGTTAGACAGTTACATAGTTTATAAACCAGTCCCCCTAATTGCTCTTTTATCGGGCTCTCCACCTAGCCATTAGATCAATGTTAACTTCGTTTCCTATACTGGGCTCCCCATCCTCATGACCATCTATCAACTACTAATTTGTACTTCTTTAACCCTTCACTCCTTTCTCTCAGCTCCCCAACTTTCCTCCACTCTGGCTGTCACCAGATTGTCCTCTATATTTATGAGTCTGTTTTTGTATAGTTTGTTCTTTTTGTTCCTTACATTCTGCAGCCACCCTAACTTTTGATTTGAGCATTTAATCCATTCACATTTTAATTGTTACTAGGTATGTAGTTACTGCCATTTTATTATTCACATTTTTAATCTTTTTTTTTTCTTTCTCTCTCCTTCTTAAAGAAGTCCCTCTAACACATTTCCTGTAATGCTGGCTTGGTGATGATGAACTCCTTTAGTTTTTTATTGTCTGGGAAGCTCTTTATCTGTCCTTCGATTCTAAATGATAACTTTGCTGGGAAGAGTAATCTTATTCATAGGTCCTTGCTTTTCATCAGTTTGAATATTTCCTGCCAATCACTTCTGGCCTGCAAAGTCTCTGTTGAGAAATCAGCTGACAGTCTTATGGGAGGTCCCTTGTAGGTAACTACTTTTCTCTTTCTGCTTTTAAGATTCTCTTTGTCTTTAACCTTTGGAATTTTAATTATGATATGTCTTGGTGTGGGACTCTTTGGGTTCATCTGTTTGGGATTCTTTGCTTCCTGGGCTTATGTGTCTATTTCCTTCATAGTTTTTATTTCTTGAAATAGGTTTTCACTTCTTTGCGTTGTCTCTTCTCTTTCTGGTATCCCCATGATGCGAATGTTGGTATTCTTGATGCTGTCCCAGAGTTCCCTTAAACTATCTAATTTTTTCTGATTCTTTTGTCCTGTTGCTATTCTGATTGGATATTTTCTGCTACCTTATCTTCTAAATCTCTGATTTGATCCTCCGCTTCATCTAATCTACTATTAATTCCTCCTAAGGTATTCTTTATTTCAGTTATTGTATTCTTCATTTCTGAATAGTTCTTTTTATGCTTTTTATCTCCATTTTTATGTATTCTATCTTTTTGTTAAAGTTCTTACTGCATTCTACTCTTCCTCTAAGTTCATTGAACATCCTTATGGCAAGTGTTTTGAACTCTGCCTCTGATAGATTGATTGTTTGTCTCCATTTTGTTTAGTTTTTTTTTTCCCCCCTGAAATTTTGTTCTATTCTTTCATTTGAGACATGTTTTTTTTGTCTTTCCGTTTTGGCTGCCTACTTGAATTTGTTTCTGTGTAGGGCTGCTATGTCTCCAGGTCTTAGTAGAGTGGCCTCATGTAGTAGTTGTGCTGGGGGCCCCAGTGGCACAGTCCTCCCTGGTCACCTGACCTAGGTGCTCCAGGTATGTCACTTATACGGGTTGTGTGTGCCCTCATGTTGTAATTGAACCTGGGTGGTTGTTTACTCATCAGTGGGAGGGATCGACCCTCAGGCTGATTAGTTGTGATACTGACTGTGACCAGTGGAGGAACTGTTGTGCAGGGCCTGACCCTATAGAGCAGGGTTCGCGTTAGCAGGGCTCTGGTGCCTCTCTTGTCTGCGCTTTGGTTGAGTTGTCCTCAGATGGTGCTCTGGCTCAGACTGAAGCTAGCCACCAGGTGCGCAGGCCAGAGCCTCCTGAGAGGGGCCCCACTAATGGCCAAGTTCAGCTGCAGCCTATGCCCTGCCTGGGGTCACCTGGCATGAGTCACCAAGCAATCTGCAGGTGGCTGCCACCTAAGCTGGGCTTGGAAACGCCTTGAGAGGCCAAGCTGCAAACAGTCTGGCTACTGCTAGTGCCAGGTTTGGGGCTGCTCAGCTTGAGGTGTATCACACACCGAGGCCAGATGCTGCTTGTTTAAGTTTTGTGAACTTTTGAGAGATTTTAGGAAAGTCCACAGCATAAGCCAAGACAGGTCATTTGTATGGAAAATTCCCTGGAAACGGCTTGGGTAGGCCCTCACGTTGGGAGGGGCAGGGTCTCAGAATCTCCAGGGTAGGGCAAATAGTGTTAGGTACGTTGCTGGAAACTCAGATATGGCTGCCGCCTGGATCTGCAAGCTGAGCGGAAAAGGGCTCAACATAAGAACAATGGCCCCCTGCCAACACTTCTGTCTGGGAGAAAGCTGCCCCTCTAACCCTCACCCTGAAGCCAGACATCTCAGTTCTTCCCCATATGTCCCTGGCACCTTTTGAGCTGCTACCCTAGCACTGGAGCTAAGAGTGAGTCAGTCAGCAAGTAAGTCTGCACACTGGCCCTTTAAGAGGTATGTCCACTACTCCAGAGGCCCTTTGTCTCATTCAGTCACAATCTCTCCTGGTTTTCACAGCCAGAAGTTGTGGAGACTTCTCTCCTCGGCACTAGAACCTGGGGCGAGGAACCCTCACTCCTCAGTGAAACTTCTGCAGCTGAGATATTTCTCCTTATTTCAACCACCATATGCAGGTGTGGGACCAGCCCCTTTCTTGTCTCTGTCTCTCTTACCAGTCTTGAGGAGGCCTCTTCTTTGTGTCCCTACACAGTAGGACTTCCATTCAGCTAGACTTCAGGCAACTCCCAGTAATGCCTTTTCTGTAGTTTAGTTGTAATTTTGATGCAGTTGTGAGAGGAGGTAAGTACAGCATTTGTCTTCTCTGCCATCTTGGCCGGAACATTGTCATCACTTTTTAATGTTGTCCATATGATCAAAAGTAAGTGGCTTCAGCTCTCTCTCTCTGTTTCCTCATATGTATAACAAGATACTAATAGTGCCCACCTCATGGGAACTTTTTTGGGGAATGACAGAAATTAAGAGAGGTGAAGTTCTTAGAACAGTGCCTGGCACATAGTAGGCACTTTCTAAATGTCAGCTGTTATAACCATCTTGTAACTTACAGAGCACCTTTTACATATCTGTATCTTTCAGTCTTCAAGCAAGCCTATGATGTACTTCTATAAATAGCAGCTTCCAGCCCACAGGTGTAAAGATGTTGCTATCGGATACTGTCTGGTTTCATGGATCTGGGAGGTTGTAGAGCAGTGATGTGTTAGGCTCTGGTAGGGGAGGAGATGACGGAAAATAAGCAGTACCCAAAAAGGGGAAATGGCTTCTGCATCTGTTGCCCAATTGTCCCTATGCTTCCTGGAAGGTAGGAATGATTAGGTCTTTTTTAATTTTGCATCCTCAGGCCCTGGTACATAGTAGGTGGTTAATAAATGTATGTTGGCTGAATGGATAAAACACAGATAGTCGCTGCTCCCACCCCTAACAATAAGACCCCAGAATGAGGCTACCTTGCTTAAGCAGTGATCGCTGTTCACCACAACTTATGGGTGGCTGTCAACATGCAATTAACTTGAAAAACCCCTTTTTTGATGCTATTTGAGGAAACAAACTGTGGAGGTGAACATCCAGTGGTCATATTATAAAACTAGGTGCGTTGTGAGGGGTAGAGATGTAAATAGGGTCCAACACGTAGGTGGGATGTAAGAGGCACCATGTGTGATAAACTGGCATTGGACAGATAGACCACATTGAACAGAAGCCCCCAAATGTTACCATCAGGGGTGAATAAGAACATGAGACTAAGGAAGTTTTTCGTCAGCAAATCACTGTAAAGGACAACCAGCTGAATTCTGAAATAACTAAATTTTTTGTTAGCCGTAATTCAGTGTTGACTGTTCAGTAATATAATGATGGTTAAGAGTGCTTAGGAACAAATTCTGGATAGGCCCCTTACTAGCTGTGCCACTTTGGGCAAATGGTTTAACTTCTGTGTGCTTCCATTTCCTCAGCAGTAAAAGAAGAAAATGAAAGTAGTGCCCAGAATTGTTTTAAGACTTAAGATGTGTGAAGTGTTTAGCATAGAGCCTGAATCATAAACACCATCTCTCTCCCTTGCCCTCTTCTTTACCCTCGTCTCGTCCTTCTCCTTCCCTTTTTAATGTAGTGATTTGGTTAGTCATTAGTGATACAGAATTATTTTTAGTTTATTCCTTTTAGGCACATTTTAAACTGAACTTCCTCACCAATTTTGTCATTAGTTGCAGCCATGTGTCTTGTTTTTGCCAGTGAACTTTGAGAAGTGGCATGTGTCATTTCTGGGTGGAAGCTCTGAGAACCAGTACACTGTTTAACACTTTCCCCTTTTCCTCCCTTGGCAACTGGGGCAGCATGGTTATAGAGCCTCCCTTAGTCTGATTCCTGGGTGAGAATGATGCAGAATTCCCAGCCAATCCATAATGGACATGTAGCATCAGTGAGATGTAAGCCTTTGCTTTAAGCCACTGGCACTTCGAGCTTATTTGTTACTGTAGCATAACCTGGCCCATCCTGACTGATACATGTAGGGAGTGAGCTGAAATAATCAACAACTTGTTTAGAGATATTTGTGAATCTTTTAATTGCTTCAAGTGTGATACCAAAATTTTAGTGTTTGAAGGTGTTATGAACACAAAATAGGTGAAAACCCCTGTCCTATGAGATGAAGGCCAATCTCCCTAGCATGGCATATGTGGACCTCTCCAGTTTTTCCCTGGCTTCCTCTGCTTTTGTCCTCACATGTGCTCCATGCTCTGCCTACAAGTCCATAGCATCCTTGACATATGCCATGTGGTTGTACATCTCCAGACCTTTTCTCATGCTCTGTCTAGAATGGGGCATCTTGTCCCATGATGAGTGGCTGGGATGGAGGGGGAAAAGTACGTGTGCTTGTTCTGTGAGGCACAGAAAGAGTAATTAAGTCTGAGAGTGAATTCCTGTTCAAGGTGAGTTTTCTAGCCTTTAGAGCTTGCCTAGCAGTAGTAGTGAGCTCTCCACAGTAGGTTTCCAAGCAGAGGTAGGTGTCATGGAGTGGGTTCCAGGTTAGAAGAACTAGTACAAAGTCTCCAATCCTGTCACATCTGAGTTTAAGTGAGACTGCCCAAAGAAGGTAGATCTTAGTGGCAATTCTCTATTTTTCTCTTTTCAGAATAAAAGTTCTTTTACACCCTGACTTTAGACACATTACATAATGATTATAGAAAATTCAAATGGCATTGAAAGTATGAAGAAGAAAGCAAAACTTAAATAAAATGACATAAAATGGCTAACCTCCATTAACATATTGTCAAGTATCCTTCCAAACATTTCTTTATGACTGATAGGTAAATAGATAATGGGATTTTTTTATACCTTTCTTTCATTCAATAATAGAGCATGGACATATTAAATATCAATAAGTATACCTCTAGTTCATCTTTTATAAGTGGCTCTGCCATAACTGATTTAATGGATCCCTTCCTGATAGGCACTTAGGTTGTATCCAGAATTTTGCTATTATAGACAACACTGTGATGAATATTCTTGTATGTGGACCCTTGGGAATGTGTCCAGGCATCTCCTGAGGATGAATTCCTAGAAGTCGAGTCTCTGAATCATGCAAAGCTGCCTGAGAAGAAAATAGAAGAAAGTTATGGTATGATCAGGTAGAGAAATCATTTCTGGCTTAAGGGAAACCTGCAAAGCATCTGAAAGGAAGAGAGAGAAGAAAGGGAAATTGAAGCTGGGCCGGAAGGTGGGAAGGAATGGAAGAGAGGAGGTAGGACATGGAGGGAGCTGGTTTTAGAGGACCCCAATGCCTGGGTTTCGATGAGTCATCTCCTAGGCAAAGGCAAAATGTAGATGGCAGTTATGATTTATGCAAACCTGGGAAAGTACAAGTACTTTAGTGTGCACAGTCCCATTCGAGCCTCACCACCACCTTGCAAGGAAGGCCTCTGTCCCCATATTACAGAGAAGCAAAGTGAGACCTGAAGATGATGTAGTGAAAGTAGCAGTTGTCTTCATTTTCAGTATGTGGGCTTTTCCACATACTGTAAGACCTTTTCTTTGCACACACCCTGGGCTAGCTCATATCTCCAGTCCTTGCAGATGCCATCTTGTCTGACAGGCCAGCACTTCCTCTCTCCTGGAAGGGACAAGCTGGTCACATGTGACTTCTTTGTAAAACATTTTATCATGACCCCCCACCACTGCACCCATCCCCCAAAGCAAGGCAGCTGGTCAGGGCTCCGAAAGGGTGTTCTCCAGGTCATCATGAGAGCACCAACTATTGTATTGAACCAGGGAGTCTGCTTTTGGATTCAGTGAATTGGTTTCCCTGACTCAACTGACAAATAATAACACCCTTTCTTATCTCACATTAATCAAACTCTGCAGGTAGGTAATTCAGCAGCTTATCCATGCCATCAAAACCCACAGTCTTTCTGTCCTTCTCCTCTGCCATCATCAGCCAAAAGTATTTCCCATATACCGAGCATTCCCTATGGATGTCACAGTGCCTAGGGTTGGGGTCAGGGGGAAAGGCAGAGGGTATCTCTGTGTCTCTTTTATCAGTGAAGACTTCTTTCCTAGAAGCCCCAACCAACTTCCACTTGTGTCTCATTGGCTGCAGTTGGGTAACATGGCCATGCCTTAACCAATCATAGACAAGACAGTAGGCCCAAGGCTTAAAATGACCAAGATGTATCTCTGAGTCAGTTAGGGGCACAGTTAGGACTCTGTCAATCAGGAAGGATAAGGGAATAGCCCTGGTGTCCACTCAACTGTGTGCTAACTCTCTTGCCCCCTCCACTAGCCTGGAAACTGAAAGGACAAGGGGTTGAGGCTTATTTCTCCCCCTGACTTTTTCAGGTTAGCACAGGCTGTGCACGTGGCAGATATTGAGGAAAATAGTGGTTGAGGGAGTGAAATGGATCAGTAAATGTTTCTAGAGACTCCATCAGACCCTGAACTTTTAGGATTTTCTGTGCACCAGTAGTGCCAATGCTGTTTCAGTTTGTGGGGTGGTTTTTTAAAAAGGTATTTTAGAGAGTATAAAAATGGCTTTGCCCTCTAAGATGTTGCAATTTAGTTGTAGGAAAGACACTAGAACCTAAAAACTATGTGGAATTGGGACCTGGACTCTGGCACAGACTGGACCTGCTATGGGAAGTAATGTGTGTGTACGTGCCCAGAGAAGCAGGATGAGCTCTATTACGGACCAGGTACCATGAAGGGCGGAGGTGGGTGGTGAAGAAATATACTTGTGTACTCAGAGAATGGATGTCAGTGTGATGGATTTGAAGCAGTGAACACACTGACTAGGCCTGAGGCAGGCTCATTACCGATGGCCTACTCTGTGCTGAGCATTGTACTTATATTTATGTTGTCTCATTTTTCCTGTGTCTCTATGAAGTGGATCATTCTATCCTTGTTTTGTAGATTGGGAAGCCAAAGCTCGGAGAGTGGAGTTGCTTGTTTAATGCCACAGAACCAGGAAGTGGGTTGTCTGAGAAAGCAGCTCTTTTCTGAAAATACAGGCTTCCTTCTACAAAGGGGTTGTGGTGGCCACAGAGGGCCCACCAAGACCAGTGGGTGGCGGAGTGAATGGGAAAGGGGAGCCTGGAAACTGATAGGATGACCTAGAAAAGGCTAAGTGCAGTGAAAATGCAGGAGAAAAATCCAGTGAATGAGATGTTTATACCAGGGTTCAGGATGGGCTTGATGAGCCATGTTCTTTGGCATCAAAATTGACTTTTAATCCCTGGTCTGCCAATTAATAACTGTGACCTTGGAGAGGACCTCGGTTTCTCCATCTATAAAATGATGATGATAAATATGTGCTCAGTGCCTGGCATATAATAAGAATTTAATAAATGGAGCTATTATAATTATCAATATTGTTGCTGCTGTTGTTTTAGAGCTTGGTGGATAACCAGATCTAGAGATGACTCTCTTGGTTGGGGGTCCTGGGTTTCAGTTCTGCCTTAGTCACCACTTCCATATTTGACTTTGACTTCATCCCTCCCAGCCTGGCTCTCCAGGCTTCATCTGTAAACTAAGGGGGTTGTACTAGATAACTTCTCTCATGTTCTAAACCCTGCGCTTGTGTGAAGTGGAAGAAGGAGGCTGCAGTGACAAAAGGGATCAGAAGACGTGAGGGGGATGCTTTTGTTTCAGGAAAGCAAAGCAATAGAAGGGCAGAGTATGGAAGGAAAATCAAGGGGAGCCATAGGAGGCCAAGTAGCCAGTGAGGACCAGGCAGGTGTGCAAATGCCTGGCTGGGAAATTTGGAGGTGGACACAGAGGTGAATCACTGAAATCAAATGAGGCAGAAGCATGTTGAGAACAGCTGCATCTGACACCTGCCCTCATTGTGGGAGAACCAAAGAGAGAGGAATCAATCACAGCTCTTCCTGACGCTTAATACCTGGGGGTAGGGCTTTGAAGAGTGTGTGTTCAAAGACTGAAATTGAATTTCTCCAAAGTTTGCAAGAACACTGCAATTATGCCTGAGAACATGTCTATGAAATCCCCTTGAAATCTATTTTTGGGCACAAGGTTTTATAACCAGAGTCAGAAATTGAGTGGAAGTGTGTGGGAGGCTGACCCTGGACAGTTTCCATGTTTGAGAGGAGGGGAAAGAGTATTTTTAACTGCAAACACCATGTCTCATAGGGTGAGACTGGGGAGGAGGCAGTCTCACCACTTTGGGTTTCTCACCCACTGTCATGTTAAGACGGGAACTGTCTTTGACAGAAGTTGTTAAAATTCCTTACTCAGAGTGGGTGGCTGGGGGCCGAGGATTGAATGGGGAACTTGTCTGGGGCTTTGCATATAGAAACAGATATCTGAAACTTAATTTGCCAGAGAGTCCTGCAGATCCATCTTGTGCAATTGTCACAGTGCCCAGGGAGCTTTTTCTGGCCAGAGACTTTTCTCTTGCACTGCTGTATCAGTTAGCTACTGCTATGTAACAAACTGCCTAAAACTTGGTGTCTTAAAGCAATAAGTTTGTATTATTGCTGAAAAATCTACAGGACAACTGGATGGTTCTTCTGATCCTGGCTGTGTTCCCTCATGTCTGTGGTCTGCTCTTGGCCAGGTAGACATCTCTGCTGATCCTGTGGTCTGCTCTTGGCCAGGTAGACATCTCTGCTGATCCTGCTCTCTCACGTATTTGGGGGTTGGCTGGTTCTGGGGCTGGCCTGTGATGATCTTAGTTGGAACGGCTCCTCTGCTCCATGCAATGTCTCGTCCTTCAGTGGCTCACCTAGGTTTGTTCAAGTGGCAGTGACAAGGCTACGAGAGACAGAGAGCAGAAGCACACAAGGACTTTTGAGACCCAGGCTCAGCATCAGCACAGTGTCACATCCAGTGCATGCTGTTGTTGGTCAAAGCAAGTCAAGCAGTCACCCCAAATTCAAGGATGAGGAAATAGAATGGCACCTCTTGATGGCAGAGTCACACTGCAATGGGCTTAGATCCAGGCAGGCCTTTAACTGGGACTGTAGACGCCTTCCATCTGATTAACTGCCAGCATCAGTGTTGGCCTCTAGGGCTGCCACTGTCACAGTGGGTAGCCATCCTTCCTTAAAGTCTTCCTAAAGCCCAGGATTTTCTTGCTGTGCAAAGAGTTTTCCACAAGAGTCTTAATCTGTAAAATCAGAAAAATGTATGCCCCCAAGCCACGAGAAATCAATTTTCACTAATGAGACTAGCAGAAATTAAAAAGTGTGATGTTCTCAGGTATTGGTGAGAACGTGGAGGAAATAGGTACTGTGTACACTGCTGGTCAGAGTTTTCATGTCACAGTCCATTTGGGGGAGGGGCAGTTCTGCAGCATCTATTAGAATTGAGAATACATGTAAGCATTTAACCCACTGTAGTATGACCATTTTATGGAATAAAAGGGAATGAACCGATTGATATTCGCAGCCACCTGGATAAACTTCAAGTAGTGAAAAAGACCAATCCTCACAGCTAACATACTGCATAATACCACTTAGGCAACATTAGTGAAATGACGTAATTACAGACCTAGAGAATACTGTGCTAAATCTGAGCCTGGGTCTCAAAAGTCCTTGTGTGCTTCTGCAAGGTGAGTGGTGGTCAGGAATTAGGGATGGGTAGAGGGGTATGCAACCATAAACAGGAGGTGGGATGTGGGAGGCCGTGTGGGGTTGGTACAGTTGAGTATTTTGGTGGTGATGGTGTGTACACAAAAGTACACTTATGATAAAATTGCCTAGAGCTACACATATGCATGTGTGCACACACACACACACACATACACACACACATACACAAGTGCCTGTACAACTGGTGTAATCTGAAAAAGCTTTGTGGATCGTACCAGTGTCCTTTCTGAATTTTGATATTGTACTCTTTTTATACAAGATCCCAACTTTGGGAGAGGCTGCGGGAAAAGTGTGTGGGTCTTCCCTGTATATTTTCTTGAAACCTCCCGTGACTCTATAATTATTTCCAAATAAAAAACTTAAAAATAAATACGCAGGCTCTCTGGCCTGGTAAGTCCACATTATTGTTAGTGTCTACCACAAAGACATGATCCTGTGCCCTGGGAGGCTTGTGCAGACAGTCATTGGACACTGTTTGATATCAAAGCACTGGAAAAAAACCTAGAAACAACCCAAATTGTTCTTTCACCTAATAATTATTTATTAAGCACCTACTATGTGTCAGACATTATGCCAGGCTCTGGGGATATAGCCATGAATAAAATAGTCCAAGTCTTGGCCCATATGGGGTTCAAGTTTCAGTGATTGTCCTATAACAGGTTTAAATAAACCACAGAGTAACTGCACCGAGGAATTGCATGTAACAGAAACAAAGAAATGAGATAGATCCTTGTCACTGTGTGTTAATATGGTTCCATTCCCAGAACATATCACTGTGAGGAAAGAGCAAGAAGCAGAATAAGCATTTATTATGCCATTTATTTTTAAAAGAACAATGAACCTTAATAGCTATATACAGAATACTCCATAAAAACAGCAGAATACACATTATTTTCAAGTGTACATGGAACATTCTCCAGGATAGACCACACGTTAGGCCACAAAACAAGATTCAATAAACTTAAGGGGATTGGAATCATATTAAGCATCTTTCCTGACCACAATGATATGAAACTAGAAATCAATTACAAAAAGAAAAGAGGAAAGAAACAAAAGAACAAAAAACCAGTCAAATAAATGTTGGCATGCACTTTGCTGGTCAATAAACCAGCCCACTTCACTAGAATGTAGGGCTTATGAGGGCAAGCAGTTGGGGCTGTTTTGTTCCTTACAGTACCCCTGTACCCCCATTCCATAGCAATCTTGGCATATAGGGGGTACTCAAATATCTGCTGAAGAAACGAGATATTGTACTCATTTTATAGGTTGGCCAATGGAATAGGAAGTCCTTATTGATGATATACTGGCTTTATCCCCAAGGGAACTGTGAAGTGTTGATTGAATACCCATGATCTTGAGACTACCACATACCTTTCTTTACACTTTATCATCATGAGCACATTTCCAACACCAACCCCAAGAAGCTGCAGTTGTCAAGTCTTAGGTCTTGTCCACACTGGCTATAGGTTGTGAAATGGTTTCATACTTTCCTGGTTTGTGATACAATGTGTCAGTCACTCCTGCCTGCATAATCTTGTTGAATCCTTCTATTAATCCTGTTTGTGGTAAAATAGATGTTCATATGTTTTCTTTCTGATCTCAAGCCCCCAACCCTTCATGTAATTTCTTATGCACACAGATATAGATGGGTGGGAGCAGAAGGGTCTATTATAGGACACATTCTCTTTTCTCTCCACTCCACACTTGGCCCATTAGAGAATCCACCATGTCCTAGAGTCCATAGCGAAGGCTTCTCGCTCTCAGATTGGGGAGCTTCTGCAACCCACTGTATCTCTTCATCTCTGTAACTCCTATGCATGGCTTAGAACAGAACATGGAGCAAGTGATATACTGGCTTTATCCCCAAGGAAACTGTGAAGTGTTGATTGAATACCCATGATCTTGAGACTACCACATACCTTTCTTTACACTTTATCATCATGAGCACATTTCCAACACCAACCCCAAGAAGCTGCAGTTGTCAAGTCTTAGGTCTTGTCCACACTGGCTATAGGTTGTGAAATGGTTGTGAAATGTTGAAGGATTCAACAAGATTATGCAGGCAGGAGTGACTGAAACACTTGAGAACTGTTTGCTGAGTTGTTATGAGTTGAGGTTTTTTCAAAGCAAGTGCTGAATTTTCAATCACAAGTAACACTTGTACAGCACTTAGTTTTTAAGGTAAGAGAAAAGAGTGTGTTCATTTCCTTTAAACCACCTGAGAGTTTATGTGGTAGGGTAACTTAACCAGTAAGGACATGAAGACTCAAAGCAGTTCACTCATTCATTCATTCACTAAATATGACTCGAGGACCTCATTTGAGCCCATGACTGGTCCTGGAAGTGTGGCTTTGACCTAATGCCATCCTCAGGACAAGGAAGCAGGGATGCAGGGTGCCTGGTGTTGCCAGGAACCTGCAACATGGAGGTCCACAGCACACAAGTTGCTGCCCTGCCCATCTGTCCTCATCAAAGGACCACAAAACATCTTTCCTAGTGTTGGCCAAGATACTGAAATATGAAGATGCTCTTGGGGTCACTGAGAGAATCATTTCAGACCCAGGGATCCCCTGGAACGTGGGCTTCAAGTATCTGTAATATGACCTCAGTGTGTCCCCTCATCTGTTTCCCTGCCAGGTCCTTGCGAGTTATTTATCACTGTGCTGTAGAAAAAGCCTGCAAGGCCAGACGGCTTGTCTGCAGCCGGTGAGTCTCAGAGCCCACAAAGCAGAAATTAATGAATGACGGTTGGGAAAGAGGCAGGGAATAGGACAGCAGCTATTTTAGGCTCCTCTGGCAAAGCAGATTCTAATGCCTGCATCTGTGTGTTAACTCTGTCCGCCCTTTGAAGAGAAATCAAAATCACGCTGACTTGAGTTTTATTTGCTCACCAACTCCAAGTTCCTCAAGTTTGTACATCTTATAAAAATATGAAGAATTTTGAGTTAATAAAAAAGAAAACAGAACTACTGCGAAGATGGATTCTCATTTTCTCTTTTTCTTACTTAATGATTCATCAAAATCTTCTCGGAGCCAGCCAGTAAAAAAGACTAAGGTCAGAATGACCTGAGTTTCCATCTTTAGTTTTTCACATTCTAAGTGTCACTCAACCTCCCTGGGGTTGTTTTCAGAAGGTAGCATTGTTGGTGGATTAAAGGAGATGCTGTATGAGAAAGTTCTCAACACCTGTGATCTCTTCGTTGATGTTAGACACCTTATCTATAAAGAAAACCATCGGCCCCATTCTTCTGAGGAGAATGTAGTCTAGAGGTGTCAAGGTTTGGGTATGAGCTGCTGTGTGATCCTAGGGAATTTGACATTTCTGGGTTTATCCTCTCGAGACAGGGGGAGATGAAAAATCTCCATCTTTTTGCCATAGGGTTCAGGTCTGGGACAAAGACATGAACATATAACATTCATTGATTTTTGCCGAGCGCCTCCTAAGTACAGTCACATGGTGACCATGGTGACTTCCTGGGGACTTCTGGTGCTAGCCTTTGGTGCTGGGCACACCTATCAAGGAAATGGATCTGCGTTCAGTGTGGTTCTCTGAAGAGCAGCAGTTCATTTTCTTGAGTAAACCTGAGTACATCCCTTCCTGGTGTTTGACTGTATCAAGCTCAAGTAGAAAACTGGCATGGAGGACCAGGAAAAAAAATGTGAGCAGAGTGCTAACAGCACAGACTGTTAGGGTGAAGCCCGAGGACCCTACACAGGTACTGCCTTGGCAGTGGGTCCTGAAAACCACAGCTGGAGCAGCCAGGAGCCCAGGCCCTCTCCTGGGCAGATGGGGCTGCTAGTCTAGCCACAGGGGCTAGGGCATGTGGGGCCTGGAAACCAGTGAGGGGAGAATGGCTTAGCATGGTAGCGCTGGGGCCCCACCTCACGGTACTCGTGATTTGGAATGCTTTCCCCTGTGGCATGATCTGTTGTATGGTTATTTCTGAAGGTTGCTCTATGAATAGTCCTGTAATGGAGAGATATCTCTATCCCCATATTACAAATGAGAGACCTGAGGGTCCAAGAAGCTAAGGAACCTTCCAGAAATCATACAACTAGCAAGTGGAATTTGACCAGAATTCATCCCGCCACCCCCCAAGGCCTGTGCTGTTTCCATTCTTATTTTAAAAGAAATAAATTCCATTTTAACCTAAAAGTATCTGCTTATGAAGAACTGTGGACCCTGAGTAGGCCTTCTGAAAATGTCTTTCATGTGGGTAGACAATTCAGTAAAGACTCTGCAGATACTAGTCGAGCACAGACTACATGTCAGACACTGTATTGGGTTTTGGGATTCACCAGTGAAAAATGAGGTGCTCAATAGGCGACTGGATTGAGCTTTAAAATTTGATTTAAAAGCTTTTCTAAAATGGGTTTAGGCATCCATTAATTCATAACCAGGTGAGAATTACAGAGCCATGACCTTTCCCATAATCAAGTGAATGATTTTCCTCTAGGAGTCAATTTTGCTGCTGCTCTTTCTCTGTGTACAGCACTGCTGTATGCAAGTGGACCCTGTGCCTCATCAAAGCCATTCCTCTGTCTCTGGGAGTGGCTCTGAGGAAAGTTTTATGCATCTGCCTCACACCTTTTAGTCATCAAAAGGGAAAGCGTTTAAAATCATTTAACAGCTTGAGTGAATGACTAGAGCAAGTGACTTAAACTTTAGAAGCCTCAGGGTCCACATCTGTAATATGGAGAGGACAGTACCTTTTGTAAGGAGAGACTGAGGTATGGATATATGTATATATATTTATATAATTTATATCCCGTATCAAATATATATAATTTATATCATATATATAAAATATGTATAATTTATATCATATATATAAAAAAAATGTGAGTGCTCTGTAAGTGCTCATGTGAATGCTCTGTAAATCTCGACTGTTAAGAAGATGACAGTCCAGGGTTCCACAGTAACAACAGCTTGCCTGTGGATTGGCTGTTGAGCCTTCTGTTGCTTTAAAGAGACATTGTTCAAGAATCAGGGGTCTATCCTCTTCTGTGTCAGTCCTAGATGGTGAATGAAGTCATAGCTGGGACTTACTGCCTCCCAGTCCCTTTTCTGCTTTGCTTTTTCAAAATAAAGACTTGTCGTTTTTTTGTTTTTTTTTTTACTTGAATATTATCGTTGCAGTTTGTTCCCAGAGCTTTTGTGTCTGCTCTGCAATGTGAGGACAGAATCTTCTGTATATGGGGGGACTGTGGGGGTAGATTTGTGTGTATTTGTGCCCCCTCCCTTCAATTTTAATCTCTGTGACTGGCCTTCTGCTGTCTCAGTGATGTTCTTCCTTCTCCCATTCACCCCACCCTCACTGAGCACCCACTCTGTCCAGTACCTGGGTCCTGCTCATGCAAAGCCCGCTGCTGGGTGGAGGATATGTAACAAATACCTTAACAGCATGGCAAAGTGTGACAAATAAGGCAAGGCACTAATATCCACCAGGCTTCCTCCTTGTGCAAAGTACATCATCCTAAATGGTTTCCCAGCAACCATATGAGGGCCAGTGCTAGTGCACGGCAGGGTTTTCTGGTCTAAGGAGTTGAGGGACTATGGGGAGCTTTCTATAAAGCTAAGAGAAAAGGAGGCCCTTTTGTCCCGAGATTACCACCTACACTTTCTGTGTTAAAATGGCCTTTTTTCTATGATGCTGATGCCAGAAGGAAGTCTTTAGTTTTTTGTTTGTATTTGGCAACACTAAATTGATTTGTCTAATTTTTGTTTGGTTGGTTGGTTGTTATTTGTTTTGTTTTGTTTTGTTTTTTTATTTTTTTTTAAATTTTATTGGATCAACACATCCCTAAATCTGGGAAACACTGAGTTATCTTTTTCTGGGAGGGGTTTATCTTAGTTAATATTATTAACAATTCTGTGAAATAGACATTATTGTTCCCATTGCGAGGTGAGAAAATTGAGGTACAGAGAGGTGGCTTTTCCTGAGTTCATAGTAGCAAAGGCAAATCTCAAACCCAGTTCTGACTCACACCAAAGCTCTTACTTGCTCCCCCACCAGCCCAGAGCTACTCCTAGAGAGGCTCAGGATGGTCAAGGTGATGGACCTGTTAGAATATATTGAGATCTGTACCAAATAACTCAAGGGTTGATTCACTTTTAGATACACAGGAAGGCCCAAGGAACCCCTTTAGCTGAATGGTGCTAACAAATGGGTAGGTGGTCTTGAACCTTCAAATATGATGTTCACACATGCCCCAAAGTGGATCCCCTCCATTGGTCATGGGCCTGCCCTCTTCCTAGCCCCTCACACCAGGTAATTTCAGCATGATCATTGGCTCCGGTGGTTTTTATATCAGTATAGTGATGGGGAAGACTCTCATGATCCCTTTGCTTTGCCTTTATAAACCAAGGGCCACACTAATACCTTACGGGGCGTTCTCCCCTACTCACATCACTACAGTTCCATCCTCAGTCGAGCCAAGGCTTACATCTTCCCTATGAAAAATTAATGGCCTGCATTCTGGTGAGTAAGCACTTGATGGGTTTTGTAAAATGACTTCGCTGCTTTGGCTGCTTCTGTCGGTCATAAGCAAGGGATAAATCATTATGACATAGAAGTCTGTTTTCCTTAATTTTGTCCCACTCTGAAAGCAAATTTTCTTTCTCTGGTGGCTCTCTTGGAGGACTCGGGTCATTTGGCACAAACTGAGGGAGACGATCTCTAACTAAAATGGACTTGGACTAATTTCTAAATAAAATGTTTTCCTTCTGATCTTGAACAGTAAGAATTTGAGGCAAAGGGCATATAGTAGAGTGTTGAAAAGTAAGCCATGCTTGTTATTCTAGGTTTGTACTCTCAAGAGTCAACATGCTACTGATGACAGGTTCCATAGGGGCAGGTGATACACCTTAGAATAGAGGTGTCCTTCCTACAGTCAGCTACTGGGGCTCTCTGTGGTTGGAGGTCCTCAGAGAATGGCTGACATCTGGTAGCAGGGACCAGCCTTGGTTTTCTAGGACTTCGTGTCAGAACCAACTTCATGTATCTTGTCTTCTGGGTATTCTCAATAACCTCTCAAGGTGGGCCAGTGTGCACTGGCCTCTCTTGCCGTTAGAGAAACCTAGGCCGGGAAAACTAAATAGCAAAAACACGTAATACCATCTTCACAGGGGTCATGGTAGGAACCTATTGAGTATACGATATGAATAATGATAATTACTACATATGTGTGTATATATATAAGTATGTATACATAAAATCAGAACAAATACTTGGCACATAGAGAGTAATCAATAAATATTGATATTGACCATTATTAATATCATTTCTAAGTCCACACAACTAATAACGCAAATGTCTTGAATCCAAATAATCCTTTTTATTTCTATCATTTCATCACCTAATTCTTTGTTATTGAGACTGAAAAGTCTGATTAGAGAAAATTTCCTTGAGAGTTGTTGTCAGAAGATTCTAAACTGAAGAAAATAGTATTGGCCCGAAATGCCATTGGAAAGGCGTCTTATACTTGATTCATTTTGGAACAGAATCATTAAGAGCATTCTTTAGCCCAGCAAGATAATACAAGTAGACAGTACTTGAGTACTTGATATATACCATGTACCATACTAAGCATTTTACATGGTTTATCTCACTTAACCCTCACAGCAATACTTTGAGGAGGGTATTTGTGTTGTTACCATTTTATATATGAGGAGACTGGGGTGCAGATGGATTAATTATCAACCCAAGGCCACCAGTAGGAGTCAGAACTGAGTCCCCAACCCATGCTCTTTATTTCCTAAGGCATATGCGTATTAGGAGGTCTTTCTTGTAGAAATAGCTTCTCCATACCACTCCTTTGGGTCATGAATAATGTGTAAGCCACCGCCCTATGTTCTTAGTACCCTACATGCTTTCAGAAGACAAGGTTCTAGCCCTCAGTTGTGCCTCTTTAACATCCCAGGCTCCCCTTCAGGCCTCGATCTCCCCATTTGTAACATGAGTATGTTAGGTGGCATCAGTACCACACACCACCTACACCCCTCTGTTCCAGAATGAGAAGCTTCCATGAATGGAGCTTAACTACTTTTGTTCTTAGTTTTCTGGCAAGGGCATAGAAACTACTGTTTAGAACATGTTCTCAGTCTACTTATCTGTGAAATAGGGTTGCGCCTGTTTACTGGCAATGCAACAAGCACCTAGCACAGTGCCTGGAACATAATGAGTACTTAATAACTGCCCACTTTAAAAACAAAGTGGTTCTATACTACTGAGACACTTGTCAAAAATACTCATGGGAATCCCAAGACATAGCCCCTGTCTTCCCTCAGCCTAACATGGGTTTGAGGAAACCACATAGTTTGACTGGTCTCTCAGTGCTTTTCTGTAGAGAATAGTACATGCCAGACTGCCTTTTATCAGAGGCATTGACCACTTTCTGCTTGAACAAATTGAAGTTCCCATCCCACATGACTCAAATGGGGGCATCCACAAGGTTCTAGATCATTGAGAATCAAAACGGAAGGGGAGGAAGATGAGGGACACAAGAAGAAAGAAGAGATGGAATGAAAATTTTATAAGTTAGCAATGAGAGGAGAATGAGTGGCTCATTAAAACAAAGTCACCCTGGTTCCAGATGGATCCATTTGATTGAAGGTTGTCCTTTGGTGTCTTTAGCTAAAAGGTCCACATGACATATAAAGAAATTTAGTTTTAGAAATGGAAAGCCTTTGAGTTGAGGCTTAAAGGACAAATCAGTGAAGAATGGAACTAGTGCTGGTTGCCAGAGATTCGTCTATCATAAAGGTCACATGTAGGTCCCTGCTGCTCTCATGCATGTACGCGCTCATGTGTATATTTGTGTATGCACACACCCCTCTGAACAGAAGCTGCCCCAGGTTACATGGGTTGGCAAGCAGCCAGTGGGCTAGATATGAACCCGAATTGCCTTCTTAGCCAGGTGCATGGAGCCCCACACAGAGGTGTGTGCATGTGAGTGTATATGTGGCCACACACATACACATATTCTCTCTCAGGCAGGAGAGGAAACCTTTATCTGAGATCTGGTAATCTCACTGTGAAGTGGAGACACCTCAGCTAGAGTCTCAACAGAATGTGTGGCGATACTTACTTTCCAAGAGTCATTTGTACAAAACCCACAGCTTCACTCTGCTTGCTCAGCTGTCTGCTTGAAGATAATGTTGTTGTTTTTTTTTCCTGTACCTCTTCCCAATTCATCTGGTCCCAGCAAGCACACTTATTGGTTTGACTCCAGAGTACAGGTTTTATTCCTTCAACTGGGTACCTGTTTTGAGCCCTATTTACAGAGTGCCCTGTTTGATTCCTGCAGCAGCCCTGAGAATTAGACAGTTGAGAATTAATGCACCCATTTTACAGAAGAGGAAATGGGCTGTAAGAGAGGAACCTCAGAGAAACAATATCATGGTTGATCTGGACTTAAAGTCTGTCGCTTGGTCTTGAGTGAATCTACAACTCAATTTATTGCTTCTGGTAAATTCCCTTGAAAGTGTAAACCACAATCTTTCAGACTTAGCTTCCCTTACTCTGTCCCCTCTGACCTGAACCCCAATCCTGACCAACTGTCTTCCATGATGAACTCACAGCAGCAGGAACTCAACTGTTGTCTTGATTTTGTCATCCCAAGTAAAACAGCGATCCAGTTGACAATGATTGCTATTGGAACTTGTTGCCAAACACTCAATTAGCCTTTGTTGCTAGTGTGATCCCTGCTGTGGTTACTGCTGTGGTCATTATTGCTGCAAACCTGCTCCTAAGAGCTGGGCCTAGACCCAGGCATGTTGAACACTTCTCTTTAGAAATTGCCTTCAGTGCCTGGGTCCTATTGCTCCAAATATCCTAAGATGATAAATCTTTATTCTAATTTCCATTTAGGCAGATAGCATATCAGTGCCAGGCCCAGAGTGAGTACTAAATAGATCATTGATGAATGAGGCAATTAATTGATGAATCCTTTGAGGGTGGTATTTAATAGAAATCTTTCAGTTGCCAGTGGCCGAATCACAATATAACTAAGTTTAAGGAAAAAAAAAAAAAAAGAATGTATTGGCTCACACAGCTGCAGAGTACAGGGGCGAAGGGGCATCAGGCACAACTAAATCCCAAGGCTTAAATTATATTATGAGGGCTTGGTTTTCTTCTTTTTCTCTCAGCTACTCTCCCAGTGTTTCCTTTATTCTCAGATTTTTTTCTTCTTCTTGGTAGATCAGATGGTTACTAGTAGTTCTGGCCTGACCTGGTTCTTACAGTCAGTTCACAAGCTTAAGCAAAGAACAATCTTTTCCCTTCTCTGTCTACAAGGCAAATCTCATGTATGGATGGGGATTGGCCCAGCTTGGGGCACGTGCCTTCCCCTTAGATCAGTCACTGTGGGAGAGGGATGGACTATGGGGTTGACCAAGGGAGGCACAATGATTGGCAGCTTCACCTAAACCCCATGGGATGGGGAAGAGACCTTTCTCTAAGGGAGATTGGGGTTCTGCAAATAGTATGTGCTCACTGCAAGGGCAGATGAAGTTTCTGAAAAGGGAAAAATGTCAGTAGGACAGTCTAATGAAGATTATAAATCAAGTGATAAGACTTTGCGTCAAAATGAGAAATAAAGAAATATTTTCTTGGATGATTCACCACCAACTGTAAAAGGGGTATTGGCAGCGATATTCTAAGTAGTAGCAGCCAGAGAGAACAAATCCGATGCTTCTCGTGGAGACTGCTTTGATGGGCAGAGAATTTTGAGGCTGGAGTTCATATTAGCTTATCACCATTTCCCCTCACCCTCATTCCACGTGAAGAAATGGGCAGAGCCATAAAGTCAGTAAAACTCATCTTTAACCAATTTAGATGCCCATCCCCGACTTCCCAGCTCATGAGGAAGTTTTCCACTATCATAATTTAGTAACGATATCTTCCCTCACGTTTCCCCTGCTGCATCTCTTTCTCTGATTTATCCTAGGGATTTCAGAGCATGATTAAGAGCATAGGCCGTATAGCCAACTGAACCTGAATTATAATCCCAGGGCTGTCCCTTAGTGGTTCAACCTCTCCAAACCTCAGTTTTCTCATCTATAAAGTGGACTGAATAACAGTACCTATCGGGCAGGGGCCTTGTGAAGAGCACAGAGCAAAGACTCCATAGGCATATGCATGATCATTATTAGTAACCACCTTCATTTCATGCCCCCATCTTTTAGTATATCAGATTCCAAAGAAAGCACTAACATATATGCACAGAATTTAACGGTCTACAGTTGAAGAATTACGCACACACTAAGAACAAATCTGTCTCCCATTCCAATCCTCACTACAGTTGCAAAGCTGCTTCCTGACAGGTACCCTCCAGTTGTCCTGTCAAAAGCCAGTGGGATCATGAACTAACCCGTGAGGCCTTTCATCATCATTTCTTCTTTAACCAGGCCCAGACTAGGTATGTGGAGGATTTTGGAATTTCTTGGGTTTCTCTTGGATTTATTCACCTAAAACCCCCACCTGGCCCTGCTTCTGCGCTCGTTGGAAGTCCTCATACTCAAGAGTCTATGGGGACCCCTTGCCCAGGTCTGTCCTCTTCATGGACCTTCATGCAGCTGTTCTGTCTTCCCAGAGAGCTCCCAAGGTATAGAATATTAAATTAATTTTATTTAAAATATTAATTTAAAAGATAAGCTATGCTTACTAAGCATTTCCTGTGTCTTTTTGTAAATACTTAACTTCTACTGAGCTATTTAATCACCACAAAGTCCTACAAGGTAGGGACTGTTGAGGAGTTAAATAACTTACCCAAGGTCACACAGCCAATTAACAGGGAAGTTAAGGTTTGAATCCAAGTCTTTCTGTTCCAAGCCTATGTTCTTGGCCAGCATCTGATGCTGCACCTCTCTGATTCATGCTTCCTGTCTCAGGTTTTAATCTTGGAGCCTTCCCCACCTTCCGAGGTAATAGATGTATTTAAATGGGACTCAGTGCTCCAAATTTGCTGTCAGATACAAGGCAAAGAGGGATTCATTTCTGGTGGTGCAGGCAGATGGAAAGTCTTTAATCACAGACCTTAGTAAGGCATGGATGGGAGCCCTCTACCCCTAAGGTCCCTTCTAGCAGTCCTCGATTGGAAGGAAGAGAATCTGGATGTGGAGTCCTGGTGAATTCCTATTCATCTCTCATGACCCAGCTCCAATGCCTCCTCCTCTGGGAAACCTTCCCCAGCTGCCTCAGGCATCTGTGATCCCCCTATACTGCCAATCATCCATTCATTTAACAAGTACGTTCGAGCACCTGCTGTGTGCCTGGAGATCATAAATTCTCTGTACTAAACTGCAGACTCTCAAAGGTAGGGACCAGCTTAGCAGAATAGTTACCTTTGCAGGTTTTGAAGCTAGACTGTGTGTTTGAATCCTGGTTCCCCCATTTACTAACTGTATGACTATGGGCAAATTCCTTAACCTTGGTCAGCTTCAGTTTCCCCTTCTGTTAAATGAGCCTAAAAATAGTACCTGCTCCTCAGTGTGTGGTTATAAAGATTAATTAATATGTCTGAATATGGTAAGTACCTAATAATTCTTGCCAGGTAGCAGGTGCTTTATCAGTGTTAATAGTTGTTATTGAGGCTGTTTCTATATTTGTATACTGAGGACCAAGCTCAGTACCTGCACCCAGTAGGTGCCCCCTGGATGTTTGTGTGAACAGGAAAGGGAGGGAGAGAGAGACGTGCACCTGCGTCCCCAGCTTGTTGTAAGCATTTGTAGGGGTGTACGGGGTATGACAGAACCTTGGAAACAGGGAGGTGCCTGGCACACAGTGGAGAGATTGTGATCATTTTGGCAGTAGAGACAAATGACCTGGGGTCGGGCCTCCAGGACCTCAGCATGGGACCCAACCTGGAAATGTGGTCACTCGGGGAGGAATCTGCTGACCGGAACATCTCACCTGCAGGGGGTCAGCCTCAGTGAGTCCTGAGAGCACTCTCTGCTCTTCAGGAAACTTGTACATTCCAAGGAGCTCAGTTGAAGAATATGTGAAAACCAGTTTCTGCTTATCAATGAGAGAGGATTTGCATACTCACCATAGTTCTTGAATTTAGGGGACACAAAGTGAGACCTAAAGGGCTGTCACACTGTTCATGGCCAGTTCCTTCAAGCCTTTTGAGGGGTCGGTCCCAAGCTTGGGTGATGAGTTTAATGGAAGAGCAGTGATACCACCCTAGAAATGCCCTGGGCCCCTGACATGTAGAAGAAGGGAAAGGACATCAAATAGCTGAGAATAGATGTGTGTGTGTGTGTGTGTGTGTGTGTGTGTGTGTGTGTGTGAGAGAGAGAGAGAGAGAGAGAGAGAGAAAGAGAGAGAGAGAGAGAGAGAGAGAGAGAGAGAAACAGCATGTGATTTATCTTATAAACTTTCCTGTCATAGTGTATTGGTTTCCTATTGCTGCACAACAAATTATCACAAATTTAATGGCTTAAAACAACACACATTTATTATCTCACAATTTCCAGAGCAGAAGTGCAGACAAGGCTTAGCTAGGTCCTCTGTTGAGGGTCTCACCCAGCTTCAGTCCAGGCTGGGGAAGGGGGTCTCCTCTGTGGCTCAGGGACCTCCACAAAGCTCATGTGCTGGTTGGCAGCACTCATTTCCTTGCAGCTGTAGAACTCATTCATTCTCTGAGGCCTGCAGGAGACTCCAGATCCTCTTTTAAAGGACTGCCTGATTGGGTCAGACCCAACCAGGATAATATCCATTTGGCTTAACTTAAAACCAACTGATGAGGAATCTAACTTATACCTGCAAATCCCTTCACCTTTGCTGTATAACCTAACATGACCACAGAGTGATATCCCGTCATATCTGCAGGCCCTGCCCACACTCACGGGGAGGGAATTATTCAGGGGATATATACCAGGAGGTGAGAATCTTGGAGGCTACTTAAAATTTTGCCTACCACAGGTTGGTGCTATTGTTTCACTGTTTTAACTCAGTAAAGTGAATTGGTTAGCCTAGGTCACACATTAAGCAGGTGGGTGGAGCTGAGATTCAAATTATAGCCTACCTTGGGAGCATAATTTCTCTCCCTGCCTCCAGGAGACCGCAATGCTTTTCTGAGAGGGGAGTAGGGACTACTCCCCGCCCCAGGCCTCATAGACATGTGCTGTCTTGAATATCACTCCTTCCAGGCCCCTTCTAGGAGGAGAAAGGCCATCTCCTCAGTTAGACCTGGATTCCTAGAAGCCAGGGCCAGCCCCTTAACCACCAAAGTAGTCCCAGCACACAGTAGGTGCTCAGCAGATATTTGCTGGCTATGGGCAGCTTATATCTCCTTCCCTTTTCTGTTCCAAGATGGCCACCTCTGGGGACTGCTGAGCACATTGCTCATTCTCCAGGAGACACAGAATTTATGCTACAGAATTTCAGAGGTAGTTGGGTGAGGACATGATGCTCCAGTTAATTTACGGATGCTCACCCAGACTTTGTTAAACACTTTCATGGTTTCTATTCTTATTATAAAAGCAATACATATTTATTTTAGTACAGAAAATACAATGAGCAAAGTAATAATAAAAAACAATTTTTTCAGCCTTCAGAACCCCAGCACGTTGCAAGACAACTGTTAGCCCTTTCTCTCAGCAGGCAGCATGGCCTAGTGGCCTAGTGGTCAGGAGCGCAGATGCTAGGGCCACTCGGCCGCATCTGTAATTCTGGCTTCCTCATTACCAGCGGCGTGGCCTTTGAGACAAGCTAGTTAACCTCATTTTCCTCACGTGTAAAATGGGCATGTCACTAGCACCTGCCTCATAGGGCTGTGGGAGGAGTAAATGGGATCGGAACATACATGGGAGATGCTGGGCCTGGCACATAGTAAGTTTTATGTAATTGGCAATCATTAATATTGTTTGGATAAAAAATAAGATCATATTTGATATACTGTCTTATAACCTTTATTCGCATCACATGTCTTCCCTTGCCAAGAAATACTCACCCATGACATAATTTAAAATGGATAGATCACCATCTGTCTCACGTATTGAAGCAATCCTTTGTTTTGGACCTAGATCTATTTGCATTTTTTTTAACTGTTATAAGTAACATTGTATGGAACTGCCCTCCGGCCAGGTCATTGTGTCATTCTAACCTTTCTCTCCTATAGAATGGCTTTCTCAAAGTGGGATCTGTGGGCCTAAGGCCATTCAGTTCCCAGGGAAAATCTCCATGGCCCTCCTACTGAGTGTCAGGAATATAGAGTCAAATTGACCTCTTAAGACACTTTGCCATCAGTTTACTCACTGGTATCTGTACATGGTTCTGCCCCTCTACCCAACCCCACAACACAGGGAATCAGTTTTTAAACTCACTGCCTGAAGGTAGATGAGGGGCTGCTTCCTGCTGGGAGGGCAGTGTGTTCCTGTGGGTGTGATGGCTCCTCACATCAGCCATCTGCCACGTTCTTACCCATGGAGGATCTGAGGCTAGACCACTGAGGGTAGCCAAGGGCTCTCCAATGTTACGTGGCACCCCATCCCTAGCAGCAGAAATGGCTGGGACCCATGAAGAGGAGCTTGCTGAGGTCCAGGGTAAAACCAAGATCCAGAGATCAAGGCCTGCATCCCTTCTTCTCTCCCTCTCTCTGTCACCTCTCTCCTTCCTTTCTTTCTTATTAATTGAACTTAGAAAGTGCCAGATCTGGTGCTAAGTGTTCAGTGGGCCATAAAACATACATAATCTTTGCCCTCAAGGAACTAGTGGAGAGATGGATAGAAAATAGATAATTTCACAAATACAGCATAGCAAATTGTGATCAGGGTTATGAAGAAGCCTGCACTGCTTTGGGAGAATACTCAGAAACCAGTGTTCACTGTGGCCATCAGGGAAGACCTCTGTATATGAAGGAAGTGGCATATGAGCCAAGGCCCAGTAGATGTTCACAGGGAAGAAGCGTGAAGGAAAGGCATTCCAGGCAGCGAGCTCAGCATGTGCAAAGGCCCCGAGGTGGGAACTGAAAGACCACTGTGGCTGGAGTGCCCCAGGTGATATGCTAATGAATGAAGAGGGAAGCAGGGCAGATCACCAGGGCCTTATAGTTCTGAATAGCAAATCTAGAGGCTGATGGGATGGGTGGCCCAGCTTGTGGTCAAGGCCAAGAAATGAGTCAAGTAAAGTTTGTGTGAATGAGAATAGGCCAGGATCAGCTCATCAGGCATTCAGTGCTGTGTCAGGACCCCTGACGGTATTTGTTGTTCGTCCTATGAGCAGGGAGATGTCCCAGTGAGTGGCAAGGCAGGCCGGCTTAGAGGGACAGGACAGTACCAGACACTCCAATTTGTTCTTCTGACTGGAAACACTGAGGCCTGATTCACTTCTTATCCCTATGAAAATAATAAATCAATAATCCTAAATGCTGTGAAGCACAGATATATGTAGCGACACACCTGAATCTCACAAAGACGGTGTTGAGTGAAAGAAGGCAAACCCCAGAGGGAAGCTGCTGACTGATCCCATTCATGTGAAGGTCAGGAACAGGTAGAATTAATCTATGATGACAGAACTTACAGGGGGACTGGGAGGGGCATGAAGGGGGCTTCTAGGAGGCTGGACATTTCTGTGTTTTGACCCAGGGGCCGGACACATAGGTGAGTTCAGTTTGTGAAAATGCAGTACCTTGTCACTTTTCTGTATGTCAATGAGACTTAATAAAATTTTTACTATGGTTAAATTCTATTGCCCTTAATATCACCTATGTAGTATTCTTGTTTAGAATGTTTAATATGAATCTAACTGTGAGAAATAGTCAGAATCCAAGTAAGGGACTTCTCCCAAGTATCTACACTCCCCCAAATACCTGTGAGAGAGACAAAGTCCGGAGAACTGTGCTAACTTAAAGGAGACTAAAACGACATGACAATGAAACATAATGAATGATCCTGGATAAAAAAAGTAATTATAAAGATGTTGGACAGCTGGGGAAATTTGAACAGGACTGTAGACTGGATGATACACTGTGTCAATGTTGAACTTCCTGGGATGGAAATGGGATAGTGGAGTTGTGGTTATGTGGGAAGGTATCTTTGTTCTTAAGAGATTCATGCTCAAGTAGTTAGAAATGAAATGGACTGATGTCTGTCTCAGTAAAGAAAAAAAGGAAGGGAGTTAGAGAGGGAAACAGAGGGCATAAATGGGGTTAAATGTTAACAATTGGTAAATGTAGGTGAAGAGTAGGTGAACATACATTAAAATATCCTGGCAATCTTCTGGAGGATTGAAGTTTCTAAGTAAAAATTTGGGAGATAAAACTGAAAAAATACTATTTTCTATATTTTTAGTATGTATATTTGTATGTATGTATGTATGTATGTATTTTACTTCTTTAATGTGATCACATATTTGACCCCTTTTACCCCATCTACCTCCCTCCTCTCCCCTCCCCACCCAACTCTCTGATAACCACTAGTCTGTTGTCCATGTCCATGAGTCTCTGTTTGTCCTATTCGTTTGTTGCTTTTAGATTTATATACTATTTCCTATTTTTTAAAAAAGAAAAATATCTTCCACTCATCAAGTTATGACACTGTGTCCCTCGCCTGTTAAGCATTTAATATGTATTATGTACAATATCATGAGTCCTTTAGGTCTTAATAAGTAATACAAATCCAACCAAATAACTGCAATGGGTACTTATTGGTCTGAACAATCCAAAGGTATCTAGCTTCAGTTCAGGTTTGATCCAGGACCTAAAAGGTATGACCCATTTTCTGTTTCTCTGCTCTGCTTCTTCTAGTTTGGCCTAATTTTCAGACACCTTCTTCTCTCCTGAGCATTAGCAGCCTACCAGGACCAATTCAGTAGAGGGTAAATTCCCCAAAGGGAGAAGGATGAAAATGCTGAAAAAGGCCCTCCCCCCCACCCTCCCAAATGGCTTGCACACTTGTGTGTAATCTGTGAGGCAGATGGTCTTACCCCCTTGTGTATGTTGGAACTCACAACACAAAGAAGTTGTCCAAGATCTCACCACAAGGAAAGGAAAGCTAGGCTTTGAACCTGAGTCTGCCTGCCCCTGAAACTTATGCTCTCCTCTTTTTTATAAAACCACCTCTCATTACGAACTCTGAGAAAATGGCAGGAACAAGATCACCTGAATGCCACCCTGATACCATCACTTTTGTATTTTCTTTCCAGTCTTTTTCCCATCTCCAAAGGTTTTTGTTTGTTTTAAGAAAAGCACAGTGAAATTAAGAGTTTATATGAGAATACCTAAAGATCCCTGAGCTACCTGGACACGCTCCATTTGGGAGCATCTAGGATCAGGTGTTCCAGCCTGAATTTGAAGATTCGAGATCTGCCTTTATCATTTGGTAAAACCCAGTCTCTTCAGGCTCATACTTGGGAAATAAAAGGAATGAATGGGAAATGCCGCATGTTCACACTGGTTCCTAGGGGCAATCACAACCTATCTTAACCCTCACAACTCTGAGAATACACATTATGACCCCTATATTTTAGAGGAGGAAACTGAGGCTCTGGAAGGAGCAATGACTGGCCTGGGTCATCATCCTTTGTGTGTGGCAGAGGCAAGAACCAAACCACGCCCTGTGATAGCTCTACAAATCATGGCCTTGAACTTCCACCAGGCCTTCTTTGAATAATCCTGGGACTGTGTGCTCCTCTCTGCCCCTCATGGGTTATAAGAACTTGAATCAAAGGCCCCTCTGTTGTTGAAGAAGCCCTCTGGCTTTGCTTCAGCCCAGGCACTTTCTGTCAAGGGGTAGAATCTATGCTAATAAAAACAAGTGTCATTTTACAGTGCTTTCTATAAATCTGTTAGTGACCTTTAATAAAAATTTATGACCCTGATAATCCTGTTCTGCACACCCTGGTCAGGTCATCGCTCACTGGCCAGTAATCTGTAAACCTTTAAAATTTAGTTCCTGGGCCTGGGCCCGGGCCTGGGCCTGCGCCAGGGGTCCTGCTCCAAGTGATGGGAAGGGCATGAGTAATGGTGAATCTAAATAGCCTGGGGCCAAATGCAAAGCTATTTTCTCCAGGCAGGCCTTTTGGCCTGGGAATCCTAGAAAGAGCAGGAACTGCAAGATACCTGGGCTTCCCAGAGAGCCCATTAAACCAGCACTTAACCAAACTTAGTCCTGCTTGCCTGACCTTTTCCCTGGCACTTTTCTCTTCCCCCAGGTCTCAGAGCAAGGAGCCGAAAATAAAGTGTACCCCATACTACCCAGCTGTTGTGGGCAAAATCCAAGGGCCTCTCCTGAACCCACAAGTGTGTCTGCTCTGCTTACAGGGTTGGAAACCAGAGTACCGCCAGGAGGTTGAGAAAGTGGGGTCGACCTGAGTTTTTAGTGCTTGTTTGTTCATGGTTCTCTCAGCAGAAACCCAAGCTGATTTAACTAGTAGGAGCTTACAATCTGGAAGAATTGCCAAAAGGTTGCAGGCCCATAACACTTTATCAAATGTTTGCTTGGCTGTCGTGTTGCATAAAATCATACTGCTTTTGCTCTGAGGCTCTGTAACAGGCAAATACAGATTCTGGGGTCCCCCACCCACAGGGTCCCAACAGCTTCGGCTTTCTCTGGTGCTTTGGCTTTCTCCTTTACTCAAGATTTGGGAGAATGACACACCATGGGGGGACTTGAGGGGGATGTGCTTTCCTGCGGTAAGAGGCTTCTCTGAAGCCACTAGCATCTTTGGTTCTCTTGTGAGCTAAGCAGGCAAGTGTGTTCGCCGCCTCACCTCTGCTAGACAGCTTCAGAGCTTTACCATCAGTTTCCTAGTTTGAAGAGGGGGTATTTGCAAGTCACTCAAGCGCTTCCTTTTCTTTGTGGGGGAGGGAGCAGGGATTCTGGAATCCCGACTGTCCAAACAAAACAGGAGACTGCTAGGCCTTGCTGCTCAAACTGCGCCTCCTCTACCACCATCAGCAGCATCAGAGTCACCTGGGAACATTCCATAAATGCAGAATCTCAGACAGGGCTCAAACAGAATGAGTACCAGACCTACTGAGTCGGAATCTGCCTTTCAACAAGAGCCACAGTGATCTGTGTGCAAGTGGAAGTTGGAGACATGTTGGCCTAGCCCACACTTCCCTATTCTATATTTTGGAAACTGAGGCACAGAGAGGGTCCCAAACCACACAGCAAGTTGGTAGCTGAACTGAAGCCAGCGCTCGGGATTCTCAGCTTCCTGCTTCTCTCTCCCGCCCACACCATCTTCTTTACCAGGAGTCTGTGTTCCAACTATGCTTTCTGCCATACTTGTGGCCCGCTGGGAGAACAGGAGGAATCCTGACTTTTGGGGGGTATCATTAGGGCAGTATGCTTCAGACAGTCCTGCTGGTCACACCTGCTGTCCAGGGAGTAAATCTGTTCAGATGAGAAATGACCACATTTGAACCTAAAATACCCTGGGTTCTCAGAGTCAAAGGAACCTTAGAGGTCATCCGATACACCTTGCCACCCAATGGAGAAAAGCCTTTTATGGCTTCTCTGCATCAAGCAAGGCCACCCAGCTCTGCTTAGATGCCTGTAGTGACAGGGAAGTCACTACCTCAGAGGGCACCAACGCTTTGGTTAGAAAACACTAATGGTTTTTATATTCATTTCCAACATTAGATTTAATTCCTTTAAGTATTTTAAAATTTACCTTCTCGAAATTAAACTTTTCTGTCTTATTATGTTTCCTTTGTTCTTTGCGTAAATGATTTTTAGACGCCTCTCCCTCCTGGCAACCCCAAACTGACATCTCAGCCATTATCTTCAGAGTGATAGCTGCCTGTGGTATCCTCCTTCAGGGGAGTTGAATGTCACACTCCAGCTCAGGTTGGCCTAGTCCAAAGAGAGGCACCATCACCTCCCTTGATTAGATAATCTCCTTCTTTTAGTGCAGCCTAATTTGGGCTTGGCTTTTTTATTGAAGCAACCATATCACACTGTTAACTCCTATGAACCCTGTCAAATATGCCTCTCAAATCTTTTTCATATGAACCGCTACCAGGCGAATTCTCCCACTGATTGTACGTACTTAATCGTCCGAGTCCAGATGCCTGACTTTCTCTCTCCTTGAATATCATTCTCTCTCCATCTGTTCCAGGGTTTCTGCCTTTGCGGGAAAATTTGGCTTCTGAGCCTTGTAACTTGTGAATTAGTCATCTCTCCGAGCAGTGCTGACCTCAGCCAACCCCCAAGATTTTATTGAGCACCTACTGAGCATTCAGGGTCAGAGTGAAAGGATAAAAGTAGAACATGTGTCCCTATCTTTTAGGAGTTTACAGTCTGTTTGTGAAATGAGGACTCATCCCCAGGGCACAGAGTGGAGTACAAACCAAGGCCAAGGTTAGGAGGCACAGTCTCTGAGGGAGCTCTTGTTCTTGTTTGGGGAGGTCTGTGGAAGACCTGTATTACAGCTCTCTGGGAGCTTGTCACAAACACCTGGGTCCACTCAGCTCGGGGACTCAGAGTCTGGGGCAGGACCTAGCCTTTTATTTATAACTCCCCAAATGAATCTGACACAAGCCAAAATTAGAATAGACAGTTTAAAGGGCTGAAAGAGGTGAGCCCAGGACACGGGGATCAGAAAGGAACGAGGCAGGAGGAGAGAAGAAAGGAGGGAGCAGGGCTGGGCAGGGCCCTCTAGATGCAGAGTAAGAATGGTCACAGGCCAGACTGAGCTGGGTGGGACAGAGCAGGTCAGCCTGTAGGCTGTACCCTAGCCCTGCCCTGCTTAGGAAAATCCTGCAGCATCTCCTGGCTATAACCCCAAAGATGTGGCCCTGGGTTTAGAATAGTATCAGTGTCTTTGCCTGGGGTCCCAAACTGAGTCCTCTTTTAGACAAGAAGAGAAATGCATTTGATAAACAGCGCCACATCCTAGTCTCCTGAGGACTGAGAACTGTGGCTTCCCACAGATTCTTTGCCCCCACATCCCAAAAGGGGTCCTCACACCGACTCCCATTATGTTCTTAGTATCTCAGTTGTTGGATCTTTGCTTCCCTCAGCTGAATTTAGCATTTGCAAGCAGTGTGACTTGGTTCAGGTTCTCTAATATCGCCATTTATAAATGGGAGATAAAACAGCACCTCTGTCCTTAGGTAGCTGTGAGCAAACATGATGCAACGTGATCCACTGAATGTCTACTTTATGTTGCCTACTGTGTGCTGTGTTCTGTGCTTCGGGCTGAGGATACAGCAGGAAGCAAGCAGATATGTGGCCTGTCCTGAGCAAGGGTAAATTCTAATGGAGACAGAACAAACAAAATACACCAAGTGTTTTAGATGATGAGAAGTAGTACCATTGATACAAAAATAAAACAGGACAGGAGGATCAGTAATTTGGGGTGGAGAAGAAGGGATGCAGTTTTAAGTAGGTGGCAATGAACATGACATTTGAGCAAAGATTTTGCAGGAGCTGAGGAGGGAGTCTCAAGGATAACTGGGAAGAGCCTACCAGGAATGGGAATAGCCAGTGCAAAGGCCCTGGGGCAGGGGCATGCCTGGAGGCACGAGGGTCAGTTTAAGGTGATCTGGCACATAGTATGTGAATTAATTGCTCAATACTATCATATCCTTATTAGTGTTGATAATCTTGGTAGGGCCATCAAGTTTTACTTCTGAAGCATGTGGCAGTTAGGGCATGAATCAGGAACTAGATCAGTCTGGATTTAAATCTCAGCTCGACGGTTCTCAAACTTTGTGATCATGGCCACGTCACTTACC
This sequence comes from Rousettus aegyptiacus, assembly GCF_014176215.1. Classification (NCBI taxonomy): domain Eukaryota; kingdom Metazoa; phylum Chordata; class Mammalia; order Chiroptera; family Pteropodidae; genus Rousettus; species Rousettus aegyptiacus. The sequence continues at coordinate 120,574,749 of NW_023416307.1, read as the reverse complement.
CTCTCTGAACTTCAACCCAATGGTAGTAACAATATGACCTATACTTCAAGTTTGTCATGGGGATAAAATGCACAGAAGCTTGGAGTGGACCCTAAAGCGTAGGGCACTGGTGAGCTGCTATGAGCCCCCAGCATCTCTCTTCCCACCTTATATATTGAGAAACCACTCCCCCATGCTGCCACACAAGGTCACAAGGCTCCAAGAGGACCTGCGAGTTCTCCTGCCCCTCCCAGCCCCCACACTTTTATCCTAGTTCAGCTATTTCTTTTTAAAAAGAAAACACAGTCCTTAGTTTTGAAAATAGTTCACTCAGAGTTCTCTTCCCTCTAATTAGGTTGTGTCAGTTATTTATTTTGCATAATAAGGAAGAGAGCTTTGGAATTTACCCTGAGGACCGAAGAGAGACCTAAGTCGATAGAGTTTTTCGGCCACCAATTATGTCTGCCTGTCTCTCCATCTCATTCTTTCTGAATGTAGCTCCTGTTGAGAGCATATTGGATCTAGGGTCAAAGGATTTGAGTTTGCATATTGTAGCACATGTTAACTTAGCAAGGGCCACCCTCTCTGGACCTCATGGGGCCATCAGTGAAGGTGCCCTGCTGAACTCAGAGGCCCTTCGTGAAGATCAGAGGACAGAGGACATGCAAAAGTCCTTGGTCAGTGTTGACCTGGCTGAGCATTCAGATGGTGTGGCACCTTAGTGAGACTTCTGATGTGGAATGCAGCCCAGGTTGGCATGCTAAGAGCAGGGATCCCTAAAAGGCCATGTTCTAAACCACCTTTCCCCCACTGCCTTGTTTCTGGGGGGTTTATACTAAGAAAGATCGGCTTCAGGAGCCCACCTGGGCCTCTCAACCCCCAGAGATGTCTCAGAACCACCCAAAGGCATCCTGTCGTGGTGTTTGGGAGCGTGGACAGCTATGAAATAGAGAGGCCCAGACTGAACTTCCCCTCACTTTTGACCAGCTGGGTGACCTTGAGCTGGTGACTTAACCTCTATGCCTCAGTTTCCTCATCTATAAAGTAGGGAGAATATTTAAGTCCTGTAGCCATGACAAGGACTTCTGGAGAATGCCCAGCAAAGAGTAGGTGTTGGTAGGGACCACCCGTGAGATGGTCCCTTCATTTTCCAAGTGGGGAAACTAAGACCCAAGAGGGGAAAGAGTCTGCTCAGTGACACAGCCAGGCAGAGGCCAAGCTGAGTCTCCTGGGTCTCCAGGGCTGTGTCTTGTAGGAGACCCAGTGAGAGTGGAAGCCCGCCTGGATTCTCATAGGAGTCTAATGGGAGGGGAAGAAATTGTCCCTGTTGCCTGGTAACCCCATTAAAGTGGGAAGCCTGGAAAACATCGGGTGGTGGAATTTTAAAGCTCAGAGAGTCCTTTGAGCAGAACTCTGTGTTCCTGAAGGGGAAGGGACCTTTGCCTCCGGGCCAACAATATCCACTGGGCTCTAGGCTCCAGAGAAAAGTGGGCCTGGAGGTAGATGTCTATGCCCCTAGGCCACATGCGGGCTGACCCCCAGGTCAAGAGATTAAATGCATGGGTTGGGGAGGAGGGATGGGCAATGAGCCAGGATGGGAGTGGGAGAACGATGTCCGGGAATTCACCAGGGATCTGAGCCTCGTTCTTCCATCCATTCACTCTTCCTCTGGGCCTCCACCAGGGCATATCAAAGGGTTCTGAATAGATGGGAGACCATGTGATCTGCCCGGAGTTCCTCTTCAGCGGGAACAAATGTCGCATGGAAATTCCTAGTGAACAAGAGGCGACAGGGACTGTGAGCCATTGACAGCAGGGCATCACTAGCAGTGGCCTGGGGGGCTGCCTGCAAGAGGTAGGCATTGGAGAACTTGGTAGGACTCGGCGAGTAGGAGGGACAGGCACTGGTTACTGGCCGGCAGCTGTGCAGATCAGCACCAGGGTTTCAGGAAGGAAGGGGGCAGCATCATAGGAGATGGGCTGTGGGTTCAGAGGAGAAGGTCGTATGTCTATGGTCGGGCACAAGGCCACAGTGTTTATGTTTTTATCCCCAATTAGAAAAATTACTTCTCTTCCTTCCACCCTCTGGTGTTCTCTCTCAGTCACTGCCAAGTCTCTGCTTTTAGAAGCAGAATGAGGCAGGGGAGTCCCTGACCAGCCAAACTCCTCAGGCACTTCCAAGTGTCTTTGGGGACCAGGCAGAGCAGCCAGGGGCTCCGCGTGCAGCAGGAAAGCTCTAAGCTGTGAACTGGATTCCATCCTTGCTCCGCTACAGGCTTCTTCAAACCAATAGCAAATCCTTACCTGTGTCTGGCTTTTGCTTGCTTCCTCTATGAAATAGATAGTGGGAGCCGTTCAGAAAGCTGTCTCAGAAGTTTCTCCATCCTGAAGAATCCCTCACAGGATTTGCCTGACCATGAGTTCAGATGCAGAGCCCTTCCCCAGGTGTGTTCCGGGTGGCAGCCCTCTGTCTGTTTTTCCTTCTGTGATTGATCTCTTTCTGCCACCAGCTCTGACACCGGCCTATCCCAGCACTGGGTGGGTCGGAACCCCAAAGCAAGAGATGACACCATGTCTGTCGTTCCTTCAGGAGCTTAAGATGTCAGGAGGGAATGTGGACCCTAAATTTTAGGAAGAAATTAATTTTTGGCATGGCCTCTGTACAAGCACCAAAGTGGTTTTAGCTACAAGTTCCCACACATCTTTGCTTTCATTTGCTCATCCAAGCAGCATTTATTGAGGGTCTACTATGTGCCAGGCACTGTGGATATGCTGGCGATACAATGATGAGCCAACAGATGAGGTCTCTTCCTCATCCCACTGGGCAACAGACCCTAATCAAGGAATTATACAGCTGTGTGTGAAGTTGTATCTGTAATAAAAGATGCACACATCTCATGCATGGAGCCGTGGGAGGAACATGGAAGTGCAGCACGGACAGCGTGCTCAGGGGACGCTTCCCTAAAGAAGTAATATTGAGTCAAGGCCTACAGGATGGGGAAGAGTTACCCAGGCAGGGGAGGGAATGAAGACACAAATGGCCTGTGGCTTGGACTCTGAGAGCAAGGAGGGAGTGGCGCAGGCTGCGATGGGTGAGGCTGGACCTGAGCCTGGCCAGCCCCACGTGGAATGTGTTCTTCCCCAATGCAAAGGGGTGTTTGAAACAGGGGAGGTGGGGATCAGGTTATGAGGTGACACAGATCAATTTTCATTCCCAAAAGCTCAGGTGGTAGTGGCTGGGGTAGATGGGGAAGCCTGGGGAGGAGCCACCACAGTCGTCTGGGTGAGAGGCCCAGAGGAGGGCAGAGGCAGTGACAAGAATGGAGAGGAGAGACTGGATTTGAGAGCAACTTGGAGGTAGAATGACAGGACTTGGTGATGGAGTGAATGGGGGGAGGGGGTTTCCGGATGACTCTGGGTTTCTGATTTAGGCATCTGGGCAATTGTTCATGCTTTTTCCTAAGATGAGGGAGACTGGGAGATAATTAAAATTTGTGAGGGAAAGATGAACTTTTTCTTTTTCCCCAAATTAGGCAAAGGGTGCCTTCTCCATTTCCTTTCCTTTTCAAGGCACCCAGAAGATAAAATACCTTTGCTCTTGTGTTTCCCAGTGATCTTTTATCATCTCTTACCACTGAGAAAAAGCAAATTAAAAATATGCCCCACAGACCCAGGTCTGAGGCTCACAAAAGAGTTTTGGTGAAATAGGATTAGTCCTTAAGACCTAGCAAAGCTGTGGGGTCACGCTGGGCAGAGGGGGAGGTCTAACCTGCAGAGAAGCTGAATCTCATGACTAGGGAGCCTTTCAGAGGTGCCCTTGGTGACGCTAGCTTGTCCCTGGACACAAACCTTTCAGAAAAGGAGCTCCGGCCTTTGTGAGTAAGTAGCTGCACTGCCTTGGAGTTGGGGGCCAGGCATGAGGGGCTTTGCTTTGGGGGAAAGGGACATATGGGGCTTGGGTCTCCTTGGGGACCCTAGAAGCTGCTCTGTTGTTAAGAATAAATCTTGTCCTCACAGCCACAGGTAACTAGTGAATTTTCAAGAAGTGTGGTCTTGCCCTAAGAAATCTGCCAGGGAGGTGACAGGTACACAGGATGGAAGGACTCAGAGCTGGCCCTTGAGTGAAACATTCAGGCTTCATATCCCCCTGGACTACTCTCTGGCTAAGGGACCTCTAGCTCAACCTCTCAGGGCCTCAGTTTCCTCATCCGTAACATGGAGGTGATGCTATTCCTGATCTTGGGGGATGTTTGTGAGCAATCAACAAAATCCCTTATAAAATACTCACTCTCTCTTGCCTGGTACACAGGCACTAGGATGGGTTGGTATCTTTGTAAATAATTTCATTGACCACAAGGCTTTTCCTCACCAAACAATGTCCTTCCATGGTGAAAGATGGATAGGACCCATTCCTGTCCTCAGAAAGCCCACATTTTCCTATATGAGACGATTCTATCTTAGCCTCCACTCCCCAGGGTTGGGAGGTGATCCTTACCATGTCCAGACCTGGTGGGTGGTGTAGTGGGCACAGTGCAGGTCTTGTCACACCCCTGCTGTGTCCGCACTTCCCTCCACCAGCTGGAGTGAGCTCGTGCTTCAAACGCCTGCACTTGTGACTCTAATTCTTTAGCAACCTACCCTTCAGTTCCTAGAACTGCCTTCTGAGCATTTGCAGGGAGCCACAATTGCCCGGGAGTTTCTATCCCCTCTGGTGTGGGGGCTGCAAGCCAGGGTCCAGTGGGTGGGGAGGGCAAAAGCCTCTGAGTGTGACTTACCCCCAGGGCTCCCAGCAGCATCAGGCTGGAGCGGCCCTGGAGCGTTCCCCTAAAGTTACAGCCTTGCTTGCTCTCTTCCTGTCTCTGGCCTGCTTCTCTGTCTCCCTTACTGGTCTCCCCTGGGGTGCTTTCTTTATACATCACTTGCACAGGAATTCTTATCGTAGTGTCGGCAGGAAGTGTAACTTTTCTCATTCTCCAAATGAGGAAACTGAGGCTCAAGACATTTCAGCCACTTCCTCAGGTGTCCCACAGCCAGGGGTGGCTGAGCTGGGCCTTGGACCAATTGTGGTCTGACTTTAGGTTTTTTCCACACTGCAACATGCGATAAGGGCCAAAGCAGAAAGCAAGATCCATTTTCAAATGAAATGGCCAGAGGAAGAGGCAGCGAATTGTCATGTTTGGGTATGAAGGTAGATGGTATGTTGCTGACTCTGGAGGCACAGGTCGGGTTTTTCAGATGGAGATGGTGGAAATGCTGTTGTAGGAAGAGGGCACGTGCAAAGGCACAGGGGTGTGAAAGACACTGCTAGCTGGGAAACACGTGCCCCGCTTTTCCGTTCTCATCATTTCTTACCTCTGGACTGCCTCGCTGCTTCCACCCAAACCCCTCTAATCTGTTCTCCAAACAAGCAGCCAGCAAAGAGGCTTTTTAAAATGTAAAATATAGAAATGTATTTTAAAAATGTAAATCTGATCATGCCTCACTAAGCCTCCTCCAAAAAAAAAAAAAAAAAAAAAAAGCCTTCAGTGACTTCCTCTTCCACTTGGAAAAAAATCTAAACATCTTTGCATGTCCAGCTAGCCCTGGTGGTCTGGCCCAACCAGCCTCTGCCCTCATCTCCTGTTCTGCTCCCCTGGCCGACTGCATTCTCTGAACACTGTAAGCTTGTTCCTGTCCTACGGCCTTGTCTGCATTCTCTTCCAGGGGAAGAAACTTTCTTCTTACAGATCTTCACAGGGCTGGCTTCTTCTCACCCTCAAGATCTCTATTTATGCCATGCCTTAGAGAAGTCACACCTCAGCACATTGTACTGTTGGATTCACTCGTAATACTTATAATAACTCTAGTCCTCAGGCTTGTTTGATTGTTTCCTTGTCTGTCTCACCTCTTTCCACTGGGATGTGAGCTATCTGAATTCAGGGACCTTGTCTCTTCCAAGTGCCTCTAGCAATGCCTGGCACTTCGTAGGTACTCAATAATTGTTGCACGTGGCTGGTGTATGTGGAAGGATCAGAGGCCAGGGAGAGGCCAGGACTGGGCAGTAAAAGGCCTTGAATGTCAAGGTAAGATGTTTAAACACTATCATTTGAGTAATAAGGAGTTACCAATTTAAGGCTGCAAATTCACCCACAGCCAATGAAAACTGAGCACTTTTAAGTCTTGAAAATAATGTCCTTAGGATTGCTTGATGGACAAGAGCAGTGTGATAAGAGTCACTGTGCAGCCCTCTGGCCTTCTACTCTAACTGTTTCGGGGAACACTTATTGAGCTGAAGTCGGCGATAGCCTATCAGCACCTGCACAGGAACTGTCAGCCTGCTGCTCTGAGTGCTTGCCTTAGAAATACTCAGTAGAGGACACTGGTCTTATTTATTTATTTGCTTGCTTGCTTATTTATTTATTTATTTATTGATTGATTGATTGATTGATTGATTTTTGCTTTGTTTTTTTTTTTGTATTGTGGTAAATTTTATATAGCATAAAATTTACTATTTTAACCATTCTTATGTAGAGAGTTCAGTTGCACTAAATACATTCACACTGTAGTATAATCATCACCTCCATCTATCTCCAGAACTTTTTCATCTTCTTAAACTGAAACTCTGTGCTCATTGAACATTAACTCCCATTTCCCCTCCCCGCAGTCCCTGGCAACCACCATCCTACTTCCTGTCTCTATGAGTCTGACTACTCTAGGGACCTCATATAAGTGGAATCATACAGTATTTGTCCTTTTGTTGCTGGCTTATTTCGTTTAGCATAATATCTTCAACATTCATCCATGTTGTAACATGAGTCAGAACTCCCTTTTTAAGGCTGAATAATATTCTATTGTATACATATACCACATTTTATCTGTTCATATCTGTTCATTCATCTGTCAGTGGACACTTGGGTTGTTTCTACCTTTTGGTCCTTATGGATAATGTTGCTATGAACCTGGGTATACAAGTATCTGTTCAAGTCCCTGCTTTCAGTCCTTTTGTGTATATACCCAGGAGTGGAATTGCTGGAACACATTGTATTCTACTTTTAATTTTATGAAGAACCCTCATACATACTGTATTCCACAGCGGCTATACCAAAGGTACTGCCTTTTGCTGCATTCCTCCGAGTACTTATGCAGCCAAGACTTCCTTGGGTTCCGGTCACTCTGCAATATCAGTGTGTGGTGTTATAACAACGCTTGAGTGACTAAGTTAAAGTTAAAGTCTAGTTTGTTGAAGTGAGCATAACCAGAAATGGGACAGGTCTGCTTTGTGAGTTTAAAAGACTTCTAAGGGGGATAGCCCATCCTTTATTTCCACTGATATAATTATGCATGGGTGATGGATTTCATCTGGAAATGATGGAAACTTTCTTCTTGGGGATGGCCCAGAGCATCTGCTCCTCAAGGTAGTGTGTGGGTTCACCAGCCTTTAGAGGCAGTTCATATCAGCCAGGCCACATGGGCTGGAGTGGATACAAGAGGGCCCATTTATTCATTTATGATGAAAAATAGCCTCATTATCTGGACCAGAATAGTCTCTCCTTGAAGCCCCAGACTCCACAAGAAATCAAGTCAGAAGAGAAGGCCATTGAATTGATTTACTATAGAACCACCATTACCTTGACCGGAAACCTGGAGCTGGCATGATCAATACATTCTCTCCTGGTATACAAGGTTACATGGGCATCAGAAGATAGCCCTAAATTGAAGTAGGAGAGTAAGAGAGAAAGAGTGTGGGATGGCATCAAACTAAAGGACTCTATCACTCAGTGGGCAAGGACTGGACAGATTACAATCTTTGATGCTAGTACAATCTACTACCTTCATCTCCCCATTTACTCACCCAGTGATCCAACCATCTGTTGGTCTATCAGTCCATCCAACCATCTGTCCCTGGCTGAGGTCTAATAAGTCTAATAAGACTGAAGCTGAGGGACCAGCATGTGCAAAGGGTTTGTGGTGGGAGGGAATTTGTTGGTCAGTAGAGCTAGATCAGAGAGCTTAGCAGGAGGGTGGCCCAAAATGAGGCTGGAGGGGTGAACAGGGACTTGACCATGTGGACTTGTGGGAGACCATAGGGAGTTCTGAATATACTAATAGCATCAATAGAACTTTCTGTGATGATGGAAATGTTCTATATCTGTGGGTCCAATACTATAGCCACCAGCCACTTATTACTACTGAGCACTTGAAATGTGGCTAGCATGACTGAGGAACTGAACTTTTGTTTTTATTTCATTTTAATTAATTTGAATTTAAATAGCCATACGTGGCTTATGCGTGCTGCATTGGACTGTGCAGGTCTGTGCTTAAAAATAGTGGGAGGCCATGTGAAGGGTTTTAGCAAGGGGTGAATCAATATGATCACAGTTGTCTCTGGCTACTTGATAAAGAATGAATTGGGAAGAGAGAGAATGCTTCTGCAGTGGTCCAGAGAAGAGGACTGGCTGCCTGGGCTGGGTGTAGGGTGAGATGGAGGTAGAGAGTAGTGAAGAGATTTGGTAAAGACCAGGGATGGGAAATAACAGGACTTGGTGATGAGGGAGATGGTGATTTGGAAACAAAGGTATCAGGATAACCCCTTGGTCTCTGGCCAGCACAGCAGCATGGAGAAGGGTGCTTTCTCTGAGACAGGGAACTCTCGAGGAGGCACAGATGGGGGGAGTTTGGTGGTCTCCAGTTCTGCTTGGGTCACACTGAGCATGAGTGGTTCTGAGTTGTGTAAGAGGAAATGTCAATTTAGAGCTGCAGCTCTGAGGAGAAGTGTGGGTTGGAAATAGAAAGATGTGAGTCATTTGTGAGTGGGTAGAAATTGAGACCATAGGTATGGTTGGGTGAGGAGAGGGCATGGACCCAAGTTTTGAGGGCCTCTAACTCTGATGCTGGGTGGAAGAAGGTGCATCTGCAGAGATGTTGGAGAGGGCATGGTCAGAGATGTCAGATGAAACCCTGGATAGTGTTAGTAATGGAGGCCAAAGGAAGCCATCGTTTCCAGATAGAGGGGTTGAGAGCTAACAAGAGGTCAAGTAGGCTGAGGACAGAGCCAGGTCCACCCAATGGGTGGGTGTGACCTAAGTCAGTGGTGACCTAGCTCATGGGCAGTCAGCAAGGGACAGCTAGCATCTGCCTCTGTGCCCTCCTACTTCTGCACACCCATGTCTGCCCAACACTTCACTTCTTTGACTGTTAAAAACTTCCACCGAGTTACGGTCAAACCTTGCAGACTTGGGAATCAGTTTAAGGTGCCTTGGTGTTGATTTTTACAGTAAGGCTCTCAGCCAGAATCTTGTTCCCTCTCTTCCATATTCTAGGGGGCATCATACAATAACCCTGAAGTTCAGGAAACAGTATTGACAGTGACTATCACAAAGAAGATAGGTCCCCCAAGAATGGTTAGTTATAAACACATCTGATTCTACCCTGTTGAGTCCCTAATTTAAGCTTAACTAATCTGTGTTTTCACCATCCTCATTCCCACCCAGAGCCTGAAGGACTGAGCTTTCCTTCAAACTCCACTTCTGATCCCCTGGGTCTTCTGCTCCTGCATAGATGTCATTTACCTCACTTTTCCTAATCATTTTTATACGCATTAGGACAACTTTTGTTGGTAGAGATAGAGTCCAGTTTGGGTTGTCATATCCCAAAATGGGGGCATTGGCATGCTACAGTGCCCCCATTTATTCACTCATTCATTCATTCACTCATTCATTCAGTATACTAGCTATGCGCCAGGTACTGTTCTGGATACAGGGGTGACAGTCAGTAAACAAACAAGTAAAGCGTATTGTATGTTATATGATGGCGAGTGCTGTGGAGACATACATCGAGAAAGGATTTGGGGAGCGATAAGGGAGAGTGTTGCAGTTTTCACACAGGGCAATCAGGAAAAGCCTCACTGAGAAGGTGACATTTGAACAAAGCCTGGGTAGGAGTGAAGGAGAGAGCCACGAGGCAGGAGTGGGCCTGGGTGTCCGGAGACCAGTGTGGCTGAAGCGGGGGGAGTGGTGGGGAGAAGACGGCAGTGGGTAAGAACAGGATGGCAACAGGGTTGCAAGGTTGAAACGTGCCAGGGCATTGCAAGGACTTTTTCTTGCATTCCGAAAGCAAAGGGGAGCCACATAATGTGACTTGGGTTGAACAGGACCAGCCCCATTAGGATGAGGCCTATGGCAGAAGCAGAGAGACCAGTGATGCCATAATCCAGGACAAAGATGATGGTGATGGAAAGAGACAGTAGGTGGCAGTGGAGATGGTCAGATTCTGGATTACTTCCCAAAGGTGGACTGGGTGTGGGAGATGAGTCATGGGCGATGCTAAGGTTTTGAGCTTGACCACTGGAAGGATGGAGTTGTCATTGACAGAGGTGTTGAAGAGGATCAGAAAAAGCAGGGTGGGGAGCCATATCAAGAGTTTGGCTTTGACTGTATTAAACTTGAGATGCCCATTAGAAATCTAACCAGGTGGGTACAATGGTCCAGGCTGGAGATAAATATTCGGGAGTCATCAGCACAGAAGTTTTAAGATAGGATGCGATCATTTAGGCAGTGAATGTAGATAAAGAAGAGGACTGAGAATCTTGGACAGTTCTCTGACTGGCTGTGCCTAGACTGTTCCTTTCTCTTTCAGTCTGTCAGCTTTTGTTCTTACCATCAGCTGCCCTCTATTGTCCCTCAGTCCACCATCAACAACTCCTGAGTTTACCAGTCCCTAGTTTGGGCCACAAGAAGAGAGAAACTAACTTCTCTTCCTCAATTCAAGTTCTGAAATCCGAGGGACGGGATCTGCTCTAGTTGGGTCAGGTGCCTATGCCTAAACCAATCAGCTTTGCCAGGGCACGAGGTCACGCTATGTGTGGCAGCTCCATCAGTAACCGTGTAGGTAGAGCGAAGTGAGGCACAGTTCCCCGAAATGGCTAGGAATCCTGGGCAAGCACAAAACCAAAAGGGTTTTTAAACATGGATTTAAGGGCACACAAGTGACTCTTCCCTGAGGAAAGACTGCAGCAAGACATGGACTTTGAAATGCCTGTGGAGCGAGCGCCTCCTGTCTGTTACCCATCACCATCCCTTTTTTCGGTTCCTCGATTGGTCCAGGTGCGCTGGGGAAAGTCACTGCTGAAAGCTGAGTTATGACCGACTACTACTTCAGTTACTAATATCATCCCATCAGCACCTCTCACCGCCTCAGTCAGACCAGCAGCCCTGTAGGTTTCTCCGCTGATTTGCTGAGACTGTTTTCAACCTTCTCCTCCCAACTTAGACTCCCAAGTGCTCCCATCTCTGCAACCCAGTACACTGTCTGCTCGACTGTCAGCCCTCCACTTTCCCATGACATGCCATCCCTTCGGAAATAACATCGTGGAGGAAAGCAGAGAACAGCCTGGTGTTGGGCAATGAGGACCATCGTATGTGAACGTCATCAGTTTCCCTTTACACCTTGTCCACCGTCCCTTTGCTTTGTGAACGCATGTGGCTCCTTTTGTGCTCTTCCCTGGACTTTACCCCTGACTTTTATTTCCCAACCTGCCTGCTTTTTATTGATCACCATCAACTTCTTTTCCTCTGTTCTCAGACTAGCTCGGGCTTCCTCTACTGAGAAAAAAATATTTCTTCCTTTGATGGTTTCACTGTCCATGGACCATCTTTGAACCTCTCCTTCCTTCTCTAGCTTGAGTTTCCAGAAGAGAGCTCTACATCTGCTTCCCACCTTCCTATCCCCCATCCTCTGACACCCTATCTAGCAGAAAACGCATCCCCTCATGGATAAACCCAAGGGACCCTTTTCATGTCCATCCTCCCTGCTTCCCCACAGCAGCTGTGGTGATGTGGTGGGAACAGTTCCACTCATCCTTTTCTTCTTGGAACTGTGCTCCTCAGCTTCTGTGATGGCAAGTTTTGGACCTAGATGCCTGAGGGGGGAGAGAGAAGAAAAATAGAATAAAACAAAGTGAAGCCGAGAGGTGAGGCCTATTCAGATTTCACAGTCAGATGTGAGGGCACTTTTCTATTCACTGCAGCCTGCCAAACTCCCTCCACTCACCTTCCTCTTTCTCAGACTTAACCTATCGGAGGCCCCTGAGCATACCTCCTTGCCTGTTTTCACTTTTATAGGCCCATCTTCTCTCTCAGTAATGCCTCTGCCCAGTCTCCTGTGCGGAAATTCCCTCTGTGGGCCGACACAACTCAAATTCCTCTTTCTCCACAATCCCACCTCTACCCAAACCTTCGCCCTGTGGAAAGGGCAGCGCACTTGCTCTCACTCCCATGTACCGAAGCCCTACTGCTTTGCAGAATCACAGCATCATACAGTGTTCCTTTGTAGTCTGTCATTCACCTGGCAATTAATCTCATCCTGCTGTGCCCCATCTCTGATGCTGTTGATTTGCAGGGTGCTTCATGCCTTGTATTATTATGTAACTCCCCACGTGTTGTCTCTTCAACCTGAATTGAGTTCCGGTGAGGGTGGGGGGAGTAGGCCAGAGTGACTTATCTATCTTTGAATCCTTCAAAGCTCTTAGCAGAGCGGCTCGCACAGGAGATGCTCAATAAATACGTGATGATTGATGGGCTTGTTGTTGATTTTTCTCCAGCCCATCCTTTATGCTGCTGTCAGAAAAATCTTTCTCAAGGATCTTTCTCATTACGTAACTAATCTGGCTCCCTCGATTCAGTCCACAAGCACTATTGAGTGTTTGCTGGGTGGGTGGTAATGGGCAAGGACTTTGACAGTGAAGAAGGGGAGAATGAAGAAGAAGCTGATGGAGGCCCCCACGGGTCCGACACACCGGAAGTGATCACAAATGGAGGCATATATGGAATTAAGCAATGAATGGAGGAACCATGAAGGCCATGGGAAGTCAGAGCAGTGGGGGTGTCTTAATGAGCTCCAGTCATCGAGGCTGACTTTGGAAGGTGGAAGGGCTTGAGCTGGGTCTCTTGGAAGGGGAGATTTGGGACAGGAAGAGAGGAAAGAATTCTTGGCAAGGGGAATTTGAGGAACTAAGCGATGCAGCTGCCAGGACTATCATTGCGGCATCTGTGTGCTCTCAGGCATCCCCAGGACAATGTGAGAAGGTCAGAAACCAGTGGGATTTTCAGAAACCTTGGAGTCTTTATAGTTTTCAGAAGAGTCATCGATGCCCCCCAAATAGGCGGTTTCGCCTACCTCATCAATACAAACTCAATGATATCAGCCAGAACCCTCTCTACACCCCACTTGCTGTCCTGTTTCCTGCCAGTTCAGCTCCCTTCCAATCATGTGGCAGTCCTCGGCCCCTGATCAGCCATGGCATCTGAATCCATAGAGGCAAAAAGTGGGCCTTGAGTGCTTATCTCTAGGGAAGATGGTCCGCTGGCCCCTTTGGCGGCCAAGCAGCCCTGAGCAAGGCTCCCTGCGTCAGTGTTTTTGCAACAGGGATCCTGCTGGGGTCAGGTGGTCCCTCCCAGGTTCAGTGGAGCCACATCAAAGATCCTGTGAGTGCCACAATGCCGCGGGCCTTATGTCGCAAACACAGGAGGTTGAAGCCTCCCAGTCTTCCCTTTAACCCTATTCTAGTCACATAAGGAGACTCTGAAGTATTCTAGGATGAAAGGAGATCCAGACTATCATCCCAGCAGGAACTAGCCTCTGATGGAGTAGAATTGGGGACTGCAGAGGCATGTATGGACCAAACTTCCAGGCTTCGTCCAGGGAAGTGTTAGAAGTAAAGACAAACCCAATTCGCAGACCTTGCTTCTCACACCTGTCTCCACTATGGCCTCTTTTTTTTTTCTTTTGGAAACTTTTTTGGGGGTGTAATTTCAAGTTGCAAGAATAATAAGGATAACTCTTAGTTATCAAAATCTTGAAACTTAACATGAATCCAATGCTATTGCTCAGTCCACTATCCATATTCACATATCATCAATTTCCCCAATAATGTCCTTTAAAGCTCTTTCCCTGGCTCATTTTGAACATACACACACCCATTTTTTATTTTTAACTTTTTAATTGGAAGTGATTTTGTAATCACAGAATAGTCACAAGAATACTACAGAGAACCTTCATAGATTGTACCTAGAGTCACCTATTATTGACATTTTACTCTATTTGCTTTACTATTTACACAGATTCTTTCTTTCCCTTCCTTCCTTCTTAACTTCCTAACTTCCTTTCTTCCTTCCATCTACATACATAGCATTTTTCCTAAACCATTTGAGAGTAACTTGCATTCGGTATGTCCCTTTACCCCTAAATACTTCAGTGTGTATTTCCTAAGAAGGGGGACATTCTTTTACATGGCCATAATACAGTGATATACTCCATAAAATTAATAGTGATATAATACTTTTTTATTGAGGTGAAATTCACATAACATAAAATTAACCATTTTGAAAGGAACAACCCAGTGGCGTTTAGTACATCACAGTGTCATACCACCACCACCACCACCACCACGTCTGTTTAGTTCCAAAACATTTCATCACTCCAATAGTAGGCCTTGTACCCATTAAGCAATTTCTCTGCATTTCTCCCTCCAGCCCTTGGTCACCATCAATCTGTGTTCTGTCTCTACAGATTTGTCTACCCTAGATATTTCATACCAATGAAATTATACAATATGTGACCTTTCGTGTCTAGCTTCTTTCGCTTAGCATAGTTTTCAGGGTTCTTTCACATCCTTTTGTATGGCTAAATAATATTGTCGTATCAATGTACCACAATTTGTTTATCTCTTCATCCACTGATGGATATTTCAGTTATTTTCACCTTTTGGCTATTGTGAATAGTGCTGCTATGAATATTTGAATACCTATTTTTAATTCTTTGGGGCACATATCTAGCAGAATTTCTGGGTCAAATGAAAATTCTACGTTTAACTTTTTTGAGGATCACCCATACTTTTTCCACGACAGCAGTACCATTTCACAGTTCCACCAACAATATACAAAGGTTCTAATTTCTCCACATCCTTGCCAACATGTTATTTTCCACTTCTTGTTTGTTTATTAGAGCCACTCTAGTAAATATGAAGTACGTTTTTCATTTGCATTTTCCTGATGGTTAATAATGTTGAGTGTCATTTCATGTGCTTATGAAACATTTGTACATCTTTTTTAGAGAAATGTCTATTCAAGTCTTTTGCCCATTTTCGAACTGGGTTGTTTGTCTTTTGTTGTTAGTTGTAACAGCTCTTTATATATTCCGGATACTAGACTCTCATCATATATATGATATATATATGCAAATATTTTCTCCCATACTGTAAGGTTTTGTCTCCTCACTTTCTTGATAATGTCCTTTGATGCACAAAAGTTTTATTGTTATGAAGTTCAATTTATCTACTTTTCTTTTGTTGCTTGTGCTTTTGGTGTGTGATATAATTCTTTAATTGAATTTGTTGCCCTTATTTCAGTTTTATGAGTTGATCCATCTTTTCCCATCCAGCACACGATCCAGTCTAAGGTCAGATATGGCATTTGGTTGTCATATCTCCTCAGCCTCCTTTAATTTGGAACATTTACCCAGCCTTTCTTTGTCTTTTATGGCACTGGAATTTTTCAAAGAATACAGTCTCTTCACTTTTTTATAGAATGTTTTTTTATTTTGGGTTTGTCTGATATTTCCTCACGACTAGATTCTAGTTATGGCTTTTCAGCCAGAATATCACTTACATAATGCTATCCTTCCCAGGGCATCAAGCTCAGAGGCACATGGTACCCACGTGCCCCACTTTGGAGACATTGATTCTGATTACCTGTCAGGGTGTCATTTAATTTCTCCACTATGTCCTTACTATTTTATCTCCAACCTGTGGAGAGACACTCATATCTTACTTCTCCACAAAGTCTCCCCTAGACTTAGCATCCATTGATAATTCTCACCTGATCCATTCTTTACTATGATGGTTGCAAGATGCTGATTTTGATTTTGCAGCTTCAGCACTCCTGGCATTTATTAGGCAGATCGTGGCACTCTACTCCAAGCGAGGGCTCTGCCCTTTCCCCTACTGGTTCATTGATTTATACATTTTTTTCCTATGTGAATTTGTGAATTCCCGTTTTTCCTCCAATGGCTTATAATTCATTACTGTATTATTTTAGTGCTCAAATCATCTTAGGATTGGCCAGTAGGAGCCCCAGCAAGCTGGTGTTTGCATCCTTATAACATGCCTTCATCTTATTTTTATTTTTATTTTGTGTGTGCAATTATGTGTGTGTGTGTAAGTACCTCCTTAACTTTCTAGTGTAACAGAATGTTCCTTCTGCCTCATCTTGAACCTTTCCTGCTACAGCCATGCAGTCAGCCATTTCTCCAAGGATCTGTGGTTCCTGTTAAAGGAAAATGGTATTAGAGAGCAAGCTCTGGGCAGCAGGTGAGCACACACCTTTGCCAGGCCTCACCCATGAATAAATGTTTGGGTTGTTGGCAAGGGTGGGCAGAGCTGCTTCCTTACCTGACCCTGGAGCTGTAGGGAACCTCTGAAACACCTAGCCCACCATGGCAGGTACTCAATACAGATTGACCTCAGGCATTATTCCATGCTACATCTTTTAGCTAAATCTCTTGGCATACCTGTGATTATTTCCAGAGCCGTGGGCCTACTGAGTCATCGAAAATCATATGTTCTTTAAACATAGAAACAGATTATTTTGATGATATGTGAGCATAGGGCTTTGCTGGATTTTACACGCGCCAGATACTGTGGTCCCTACCCATACCTCCTCAACTCATCATTTACTTGATTCTTGGAGGGCTTGAATTTGCTATCCCAGATCATGACACTGCCTCCCTAGTCAACTGGTCCAAGATGAGATTCACTTTCTTGGCTGTAGCATTCTGCCTTTGCCTCTGTTAAGCCAACAGTTGTCTACAAAAGTGATATTGCCTATCTTTCACCTGCACACCTGCTGTAGTGGATTCTACTCTGTTTATGTGTATTTCCTTCCATCCAGTTGTGGTCCCAAGGTTTTTAGTTGCCCCGAGTTCAGTTGAGACTCTGAGGTTGCTTCTCGCCTTAGGGGTTCCCCAATCCTCCCTGCCTTGGGTCTTACCCCCCACCCCCACCGTTGGTCAGGAAGCCATTAATATTCTCATCCAGCTCACCAGTCAACATGTGGAAGGGGCAGAAAAGAGCCATGTACTATCAAAGATGCCCCTCTGGTTGATAATTCCAAATTCATTTGGTTATCCAAACACTGTGAATTCCTCTGTCATACCCTCTCTCCAACATTTCCCCCAAAGCGTCAGGAAACACCAAGCCCCTGCACTGCTCTTGTTTCCCTGCCCAGAGAGTCCTGAGAGAGAGAGCAGGAGGCAGGTTGTTCCAGGCAGGAAGTGGAGGGAAGGCTGAGGAAAGCCGAGCCTAACCCCCTATTTCTTGGTTACAAGCTGCCCTCCTCCTCCATTGCTGAGCCTTCCAGGAATCCCCAGAAAGGTCACTGCTTTCTCCCTGCAGCCTCTGGCCTGTCCTGCCTTCTGGCCCTCCCTCAATTCCTCAGATCCCAGACAGCCACTGGGAGATCATGTCACAGGGCTCTCACCTCCCCAGCATGCCCCCTAGAGAAATCAAGTGTTCCCAGGCCAGCACCACACCTTTGCCAACTCTCATGCTCCCTCTACAGAGTTTGCAGCCTGAGGATGATTCTCCTTGAAGAGAAGACAGAAGCCAATGTAGAGAGGAGCTGCTGCACTGTCTTCTCTGGCATAATACCTGAATTATTCCCCACCTTAAGGGCAAGTCCTGTAGGGTGAAAGCACACCTTAGATGGAGGTGATATCAAATCCTGCTGCTTTGCCGCATGGATAGGATAGATGACTCAGTCTCCACATCTGTACAAGGGAGATGAGAACATTGCCCGTGTGCTGGCTCCTCTCCATTTGCCACTCCATCAGAGTGATTCACTACTCCAGTTTCCCTGAGACTAAAGGTTTCCTGGCATGCAAGATTTTCAGTGCTAAGACAGGACAGTCCCCAGGAAGACCAGGATGGTTGGTCATCCTCTAACTCTACCCAGATTCACTTTCCACTCTGCTCTGTGACCTGGGAGACTGACTCCAGGGACTGTACCCCTGAGCCCCTCTGCCCTCCAGCTTTAGTTTGGGTTCTGCCAATGAGAGGCACCAGCAGGAGATGGGAGGGTGGGAAGCCAGAAAGACTGGAGTTTTCCTTCCTCACTCCTTCTCTGTTTTAGGCCTCCATGGCGCCAGTTGCCACTGGGCTCTAGTGACACTTTCTCCTTGTACCTTCAGATCTAGGCAAGGTACCCCCAACTCAACTGCTAGCCTCTGGGTACCTTAACATCCTTTTCAGGTCCCCATCCACACCTTGTAAACATGCCCCATATTAAAGTCTCTAATTTGAGCCATTTGGGATGAATTCTGTTGGGTGCGTGATAAGGTTTAAATAATATACTGTGTCTGAAGGAC
Organism: Rousettus aegyptiacus; assembly: GCF_014176215.1. Lineage (NCBI taxonomy): Eukaryota > Metazoa > Chordata > Mammalia > Chiroptera > Pteropodidae > Rousettus > Rousettus aegyptiacus. The sequence goes on along the minus strand of NW_023416307.1, from coordinate 120,556,375 downwards.
CCAGCTCACCAGCCGTCCCAAGATGAGTGCTCAATAATCTTTTTACTCTTTATTCATATCGTCATGCTAATTTCTAGCTGTCACGTTTTTATCTGGGTGTGTTAGAAAGTATACTGGACTTGTAGATCCTGAACAAATCTCTTCATCTCTCTGAGCTTCAGGTTTCTCATCCATAAAATGTAAAATGGGGTTAGTAACAGTAACCCCTGCTGTGGCTGTTGCTTGGTGGGTGTTTTGAATCTATGCCTCGTGTCCAAAGAGGTGTTCGGTGGTACAGGACCCACCCCATGGCCTTCATTGCCCTGTGAGCAAGATGAGGACCCCTCTTTGCCCTTAAAGACATACATCTGGATGATGCAATGCTGCTTCTCTGTCGTTTGTTTCAAAATAAGGATCAGTGACAAATACAACAGTCGGGGGTTTTCAGAAGTTTCTATCTTGGCCTCTGGCCCCACAGCAGCCCCTTCACTTATCCTTTCCATCTGGCAGGTCGAGAGGAGGATGCGAAGTGTGGGTTTCTGCCAGCTCCCCAGCCAGTGCAGCTTCTCATCTGTGACGCGGGGATGGCGCAGCACCTCCCGGGCACTCCCTGTGTGTGAGCGGAAGCTGAATCAGAGCAGCCATCTTTGAGCACTGCCGGTGTGTCTTCCCAGAGAGGTAGGGAGAGAAGGGGTTACAAGATTTAACACTGGTTTAGAAAACGCCCTTCTTGAGGCAGCCACACCCCGGATGTGGCGGTCAGGTGTGAGGATTAGCATAGTGCACACTTAGAAGCCTAAGATCCCTTCTAGCGCTGAGATTCTGAGGTTCTTGTGTCTCCTGTTATAATAATACTCGATGGCCAGTTGCATTAGTTTCTGTTAGTAGTACCCTGACTTGTATCATTATTCGATCATTTTGGTTGCAAGGCCCAACACTGTAAAAAATTTTTAAAGAAATATAAAAGTTCTCATAAGTAAAATTGTGCAGTCTCAGGAAAGGCAGGATCCAGAGACATCAACTCCGTTGTGACCAATTTGTCTGCCTCCACCTGTCAGCTCCGATTTCTTCTGCATCTCCCCATGATGTTTAAAGGTGGCCCCCAGCAGCCTCAAGCTTATGTCTCACCAGCTCAGAGACCCCAGAAGAAAGCAAGGATCCTTCGTTTAGTAGCTTTTGCAGAAGTCCTGAAATTAGGCTCTTTCGAGCCTGACCAACCAGCCTCAGGTCATGTGACCACTCCTAACCAATTACCATGGCCAAGGGGATGTGACGATCTGATTAGCTGGGCCTGGTGCCCAACATGGCATGATAGGGGAACAGGTCCCCCTCGCACCATAGGGCATATTGAGGAGTTGGATTTGCTGACTACAAAACCATCCTGAGGTCTAACGTTTGAAGCTTCTGTGAATCGTATTTGTTCACTTCATAGGCAGCACACAGCTGTCGTCCAGAGTGAGACCAACTGGTGCAGGTGTGGGCCGCACCACTCTCTGGCTGTGTGAATGAACTTAAGGGAGTTACTCAGCCTTCCTGTACTGCAGTGTTCTCATCTGGAAAATGAGAATAGTAATTGTTTCTACCTTGTAGGCATGCTGTGAAGATTAAATGGGTTAATCTTTGCTTTATGCTGGATACAGGGCCTGGCATATAGCAGGTTCTCTATGTGTAGGCTTGGTGCTGGAGATTCCAAGATAATCCAACCAGACTTACTCTCTGGCCTTACAGAGCGCATCGTCTGGAGGTGGGCTGGGTTCTTTTAATAAGCACATATCAGTTGAGAACCTATTCTGAGAGATCAGTTAACCGAGTGATTATAATACAGATTGATAAGTACAAGAGCCCAGAGGGGTTTCATTATGGGGACTTCCCAGAACTGAAGGATTATCTGGGTGAATTTGGAAATGGGAAGGTGTACCCGGCAGAGGGAACAGCAAATACAAAATCCTGGAGACAAGACTGAATATGCTGCCTTGGGGAAGTAGAAATTGAACATGGCTAGAGGCTGGCATTTGAGTTTGGACGGGGAGGCAGGGGAGGCCAGGGTGCGAGGGGCATGGAGAGCAGCCATGGTAAGGCTGGAGAGGGCCATAGTGACAAATTGCTCTCCCAGGGTCTTTTAAACTCTTATAGGAATCTGAGCTTCCGCTTACAGGCTGTGCAGAACCCCCGAAAAAATGTTTGTTTTGTTTAAGTTGCGTCACGTGTGTATACCAGTGAAACTCACCAGTATCAATAATGAACGTATCCATCAACCCCAAAGGTTTTCTCATGTCTCTTTGTAGCCCCCTTCCTCCTGCTACTCCCACCTATCCATCCCCAGTGAACTTCTAATCCGCTTTCTGTCGCTAAAAATTAATTTGCATTTTCTAGAAGTTTATATAAATGAAATCACACAATTTGTATTCTTCTTTTATATGGGAGCCTGGCTTTCTTTATTCACTCGACACAAGTATTTTTAATATTCAACCATGTTGTAGCATGTATTAATACTTCCTTTCTTTTTTATTCCAGTGTAATTTAAAAATATAGTGCAGTGTATCTGTTCACCTATAGATGGGCAATTGGGTAGCTTCCACCTTGAGAGTATTACAAATAATACTGCTATGAATATTCATATACAAATCTCTGTGCAGACATATATTTTCACTTCTCCTGGATAGATACTTAAGAGTGGAATGTCTAGACGTATAACAAACTTTTAAGAAGCTGCTAAACTGTTTCCTGAAGTAGTGTTAGCATTGTACATTCTCACTCACGGTTTATGAGAGTTCCAGTTGTGTGACATCCTCACCAAACTTGGTGTTGTCAGTCTTTTTCACTTTAGTTATTCTAATACTCAGTCGTAGTATCTGTGTGGCTTTAATTTGCATTTCCCTCATGACTAATAACATTGAACATCTCTCCAAATATTTATTTGCCATCTGTATATCTTCTTTGGTGAAGTATCTGTTCAAATCTTTACCCCATTTTTATTGAATTGTTTTCTTATTATTTAGTTTTGAGAGTAGTTTATGTCTTCTGGATGCATGTCCTTGACCAGGTATATAGTTTGCAGATATTTTCTCTGAGTCTGACTTTTCATTTTGATGGCGATATCTTTCAAAGAGTAGAAGTTTTAAGTTTTGATGGGATCTAATTTATCAGTTGTTTCTTTTATGAATAGTACTTTGGCAATGTATCTAAGGAATATTTGCCTCAATCTTTGCCTAAGGTTGTAAATTTTTTCTCATGTATCTGTCCCTTGTTCTATCAGTTATTGAGAGAGAAATATGGAAATCTCTGACTACGATTGTGAACACATGTATCTCCTTGCATTTCCATCAGTTTTTGCTTCATATAGTTTTTGCTTCATTTCTTGATGAAATGACACCTTTGTCATTGTGAAATGACCTTCTCTTTCCCTAATAATTTTTGCTCTGAAATCTACTTTGTCTGATATTTTTGGTTAGTGTTAGCATGATGTATCTTTTTCCATCTTTTTGTTTTTAACATATTTGTCTTTATGTCGAAGTGTGTATCGTGTAGCAAAAGAGTTGGGTCTTGCTTTTGAAACCAATCTGACAACCTCTGCCTTTTCTTTGGAGTGGCTTAGACCACTTACATTTATTGAGATCATAGAAATGGTCAGCTTTAAATCTCTCATCTTGCTATTGTCCCATTGGCTCTTTTTTTCCTCTCTTTTTCTGCTCTTTTGGATTTATTGAATACCTTTAAAATTCTATTTTATTTCCTTTGTTAGTTTATTAGCTCTGTTTCTTTGCTTTGTTCCTTTAGTGATGTCTTTAGGACTTATAGAATAGATCTTTAACTTATCACAGTCTACCTTCAAGTGATATTACATTACATACGGTACATCTTATAATAGTATACTTCCATTTCCCCCACACCCCACCCCAGAATCTTATACTACTATTGTCATATATTTTACTTTCGTCTATGTTATAAATATCACGCTACTTTTAAAAATGATTTTTTAAATAGTCACTATTTTTTAAGTTTTAAATATATTTTTTTTAATCTTATATATTTGCCTGTGTAGTTAAACATTTCCAATACTCTCCATTCCTTATGAGGATCTATATTCCCATTTGGTATAATTTTCCTTTAGCCTTAAAGACTTCCTTTAACATTTCTTATAGTATGACTGCTAGTGATATGCATATTGCAGATTTCATATGTCTGAAATGGCTTTATTTTGCCTTTGTTTTTGAAAGATATGTTTGCTGATAGGTTTAAACTTTTCTTTTTGTGTTTTAAAGATGTTCCCCACTGTCTTCTCGTTTGCATTGTTTCCAGTGAGAAATCTAACATTATCTTTATTTCTCTATAATGTATCTTTTTTTCGGGCTGCTTTTAATATTTTCTCTTTATCACTTGTTCTGAGCAATTTTATTTTGATGAATCTTGGTATAGTTTTCTTTATGTTTCTTGTGCTTGTGACTTTTTGGGCTTCCTTAGTATGTGTGTTTATAGTTTTCATCAAGTGTTGGAAATTTTTCACCATTATTTCTTCAAATATTCTTTTTCTGCACTCTCTGCGCATTCTTCTCTCCTGAGAGAACTATAATTGAACACACATTAACGTTGTCCCACAGATCAGTAATGCTCTGTTCAGTTTTTTATTCTTTCTTCTCATCATGTTTAACTTTAATTTCTATTACTATATTCGAGTTCACTAATCTTTCCTTCCATACTGTCTAATCTGCTGTTGATCTTATCCAGTGTTTTTTTTTTTCATTTCAAATATTGTAGTACTTATCTCTAGAAGTTCAATCTGTGTCTTTTTTATATCTTCCTTGTCTTTACTTAACTTTTGGAACATATGGAATCCAGTTATAATAACTGTTATTGTGTCCTTATCTGCTCACTATAACATCTGGATCAGTTCTGGGTTAGTTTTGATTGATTAAGCTTCTCATTATAATGGTTAATTTCCTTCTTTGCATGCCTGTTAATTTTTTTATTGGATTCCAGACACTGCCTTTCACCTCGTTGGGTGCTAGACATTTTTGTATCTCCATTAATATCCTTAAGCATTGTCTGAGATGCAGTTAAGCTACTTAGAAGCCGTTTGATCCTTTTGAGTCTGGCTTTGAATATTTGTGAGATGCGACCTGAGCAGTTCTCAGTGTAGGGTTCGTTATTTCCCACTGCTCAGGCAAGACCCTGTGAGTACTTGACTCAATGTCCCATGAATCCCAAGGTTTGCCAGTCTGGCTGGTGGCCACAGGCACTACTCTCAGCCCCGCCTGAGCGCCAGGCTTTGTTGCCTTTAATCCTTTCAGGTGGTTCTTTCCTTGGCCTTAAGTAGTTTCCTCACACACAGGCCAGATCAGTACTCAGCGGAATTCCAGAGGAGGACTCTCTGCCAGTCTCCAGAGATCTCTTTCTGTACTTGCTCTCATCTCACCACTTCTCTGTGCTAGACTCTTGGCTCCCTCTCCTCAACTCCAGGAGTCCACACTAGGTTCCACCTGGGTTACCCTCCTGAGCAGCAGCCTGGAAACCTCTCAAGGCAGTAAGCTGAGGTAGTACTGAGCTTACCTCTTTATTTCCCATCTCTCAGTTATCACTAACCACCATTGTCTGATGTCCAGTTGCAAACAAATTATCGTTTTACATATTTTTCCTATTCCTAGTTGTTTGCAGGCATGAGGGTAAATTGGTCTCTTACTCCATCTTGGATAGAAGTGGAAGCCCCATTAGTGGTTGAAATCAGAGAAGCAATGAACAAACATTGTTTTTTAGAACAATTTTTGTTTCTAGAAGTTCTTTCTGATCTTCCTAAGATCTTATGCATCTGGGCCTCTCTGTTTGAGTGAGCTCATTTTTCCAGCCTCCTTCAGCCCAGAAAAGTGGTATGGGCATGAAGCCAGCCCTTTAAGACAAGCCCTGTGCATTTCCTAGGAAGTGACCCAGCCTCCCCTGATGTCACCTCACATTTTTGTCTGCAGGTCCCTGGCACTCAGCAGGAAGCGTTTGGGTGAGCAAAGCAACTCGTCACTGTGTTGGCAAGAAAGAGGTGGTTGATGCAAGCAGAGCCCTCATGGGCCATGGGAAGAGGAATTCGACTTTACATTGGAATAGCACTTCTGCATCAGGCTCATCCACATCCCAACCCCCATAGGGTCAGGAGGCAGAGGACTTTTATCCTCTTCTTAGAGGCTGGAGTTGTGAGAGGTCACCCGGCTGCTAAGTGGCATGGTTTATATCTCTGAGCACTTGTGCAGGTTTTAGGGCCCAGGGCATTGATTTGTGTGGCTCTGAGGGGTCCTCCACTCCTTCCCATGTCCCCAGGATGCCATCAAGAAGAACTGGGAGTGACTTGGAGAGCCACTGCCACAGGCTCTCTTGCCAGCATGAATCTGTTTGAGCTGAGGCTGGGAGCACTCAATGAAACACCCCAAAGGACCATTTGCATCAGCTGGCCTTGCCTGGTCAGTGCAAAGCTGGCAAGGATTGATGAAGATGACCAAGAGGGTGCCATCCTTGTCAGGGAAGAGCAGGGCTTTATGGAAGGATGCCTGTGGATGTTGTGTTGTCACTGCATGCAAATGCTACGTAGGAAGAGCCAGTGGAATTTTCCACCAAGGCCAAATCATGGCACACTGCCTTAGACAGCAGCCTTCAGTTCGTGTCTGTCCCAGCAATGTCGAGTACTCATAACACTGGAGAGGGCGGGGTGGAGGGGAAGCATAGGTAGGCTTTAAAGTCATCTTACCTGGTGTCCTCAGATGTCATTGGTGGAAGAAACAAAACTGCATGTGACTTCTAGAGCTGCTTCCTGATTACTTGACCTGCAACACTCCTAACCAGTGAAACTCTAAACCAGACCCTCCAAACCGAGGGTCTTCCAGCTCACCCTGTAACCGTGTGTTTATTTTTGTGTATACTACATTATCCCACGTGCTGTTTTAAGCCGGAATTAGTTACCCGAATCCCCAAATTGGGAGATGACATAGGAAAACCTGGATTTCCGACTTCTCTTGAAAATTTAGAAGCTAAGGCAACCCTAGGCTGAGCAGTGGCCACTCTTCAAGCCCCCACGATCCCCACCACTCCCAGTTTCTTCCTGCATACCAGGACCAGTGAGCACTTACTGAGTCTTATGGACATTCATCTTGTGATTCTGTGAGTGCTGGAAAGCCCTGTCCTGTCATGTAGGACCTATCCTCCTCCACTTTGCACGCAAGGGGTTTCTAAAACCACATAGAAGGGTCATCTCCCTTTTCTTTATGACAGCCTCAAGCTGAGTAACACGCTGCTGTATGTCCTTGACACACTCAACTCAAACCTCCCAGCCTTTGGACTAAAAGCTCTGGCTCCACATTTAACAGGGCTTCCCCACCAAACCTGCCCCTTGAAGCTCATTCCTAGGGAAGTGGAGACATTTGTTTTGGCAGGGGACGAAAGCCTTGCACCACAGGCATGACCTGCTCATGTGGAATTCTGGGTGCTGGGAGGCTCATAAGGGAGGTACTTGGGGGGCAAGTTTCTTCTGAGTGACCTGGCTGGCCTGACATGGGGTCAGGGTACAGAAGACAATTGTGTACTCTTCTTCTGTGGAGAGGACAGGCCATCCCAGTGAAGGCAGGGGAATGAACCAAATGGCCTGTGCTAGGCTTTCTCAGCCCTCAAAACCTATGATTGGAGGCTCCCAAAGGGATACACTTTATATTTTCTTTATGTCACAGTGACCTCAAGGGACACGTTTTCTCAAGGCTATAGAAAGAAGGTCCTACGATTCTTTTTAGTACTGAAGAGATTGTTCATTTGGTTGGGGTTGAACACTGGCCTTGTTCTGTAAGACACCATGGAAGGTGCACTTCTTGAGGGGAGGAGTGGCTTGGACCACCCTGGAGATATTTCCCAGGCTGAGTTGAACAGGGCTCCAGCTTGTCACCTTGGGATACAGCTCTGTGACAGATTTTGAAACCGTGAAAACCAGGGTCTTCAGCCACCACCAACAACGAATAGTGAGTTGGCTGTAAGCAAGTCACATGACTTCGGTTGCCTTTTGCATCAGGAATGGACATGTTGCCTGCACATAACAGAATATATAGCTAAAAGTACTAACGTAATAAGTACCTAGTAGTGGAAAGTCCCAGGTTGATTCAGTAAGGATCCGGGTGCCATCCCATTGTGTCAGCCTCATGGCTGCAAAATGGCTGCCACTTTTTTTAAGACTCACTTCCTCACAGGGAAGCAGCCAATGATAGGAAGAAAGTAGGGGAGGAAGAAGGGTTCTTGTGTCTCTCTCTCTTTCAACTGGGGAGGAAAATCTTCATGGTATCCCTCTAGCAGAAGTTTCAAAGAATGAATCAGAGGGCACTCTTAGGTGGGAGAGAGTCTAGGAGAGTGAGTGTCAGATATTTCCTGCCTCTGCTATGTCTTGGCAGCATGGAGAAAGGGGACAAAAATAACTATTGTATAGAAAACAACCAAGGCTGCCCTGTCTCAATTGTAGAATGGAGGCCAGACTAAGGATCTCCTGGGGCTCCTGTCAGATGCCCAAGAATACATATTTGTCTAAGCTTTGTTGTTCAGGGTTATTATTTGAAAATATACTAGAATATTAAAGATTAAGTTAGTCCATCCCCCGGCCGGTTTCCAGTTTTTCTCTCCCACCCAGTGGTCCCAGTGAAGGATCAATGCTTCAATATTGTTTCCTCTTTTCATCAAAATTTCCATCTCTCTATCTTACTATCAGGGAAGAAGACATTTGACTTGAACAAATTCACCCTAAAGTGTTAGCAACTGATAGGCCCCAGTGTTGGTTCATGTCCATTAACAAATGAGGGCTTGTTTACCTCAAAGAATGAATCATTGATATTAGGTTTATAGCAGGTGGAATTTGAGAAAGAAAAATATATTGTTTCTTGGGAGGGGGCACAAATCTGGAATGGAGGGAATCATATTCCCTGTTATTCCATCTTTGGATAGCAGAAACTTTTAGAAAGTAGGGATATGGTAGGAGAATTAGCATTTATGAAGCACAGAAGTGTGTTAACTCATTTAATTCTCAAAATGACATCGTAAGATAGTGATTAGGATTCCTGTTTTATAGTTTAGGCAAGAGAAGCTCAGGGAGGTTAAGTCACTTGTTCAAGGACACACAGCTGGGAAGTGATAGAGAGGATTCTAACCCTGGACCTATATTGCCTAGGCTACTGATCCTACTTGGCTCCTGCATATCCTTCCCTTTTATCATCTTCATTTCAAGGAAGCTCTGACTCAGCTGGGGTCTCTGAGGGCCCAATCAGAAGTCGCATACCTGCAGCTCCCAGTAAAGTCAGGCCTCATGCAGTGCTGTGCCCTCCATCCAGCCAGCATGGAGAAGGGAGAAGCAGGAGAGCTAGCCAGGAGAGCAGAGGTGAGCAGCAGGTCTGCTGGACCTCACTTTCCTGGGGCTGTATAGCACAGGGACCTGGTGACATTGGGAGATGAGGCCAGGATCTCAATGTCCTAACTGTAGCAGGATCTTGTTACCCAACCCACCTGTAGGGGGCCTGGCAGAATTGCCCCATTCTCTTTAGAGGCCCAGGAGAAGGGACTTATCCATGCCCAGTGTCCCTATGAAGCAGGGCCAGAGTTCAAAGCCAGGTCCTCCTGACTCATTCAGTGCTCATTCCAGCTTACCACAGATAACTGTCTAAGAGGATTTCATCAGAAATTTGTGAAGTACCTGCCATGTGGCAGGCCCTGGGGTAACCAGGGTAAGCAAGGCAAGGTCCCTGTTCCACTAGGCCTCAGAACAATGACAGCTAACGTGGAAGGACATTCTTGAAACCAGTAAACATTAGTGCTTAAAGGACCCATAGGGGATATTGACCTACCCCAAGGCGGGCAAACTCAAATGTCCCCAGTGCCAGGCTGATGGCATGCTGTGTGAAGGTGGAGTAGGCAATGGGGAATGATGGGGACTGTAGCCCTTCTAAGGGTATAGTCATACTCTATACCATTTGCAAGTTCACATTGTGGAAGTATGGGGTCCAGGAACCAGCTATTCCCATTTTTAAGGAAATCCAGAAATCTCTATTTTTATATGTAATTTTCCCAATTTTAAAAACACTCTCCAAGACAATAACAAAAAATTATCTGCAGGCTGGATTCAGCCCAGGGCTGCTGCGCACCGCTCATGAGGCACAGAGAGAGATAGAACTTTTCTGAGGTCACACAGAAAGATAGTGGCTGAGCCCAAGTGCCCCGATCCAAGAAGGGGACCTCATGGACCCACTTCACATTAATTTCAAGGTCCATTCTCTCTTCTGAGTGTGGGACAACATTTTAACTTTGGGTGCAAACCACTTAGGGTGAGAAGTATAGCCCTCCAGAAACAACTTCTATAAGAAACAAATTGGGAAGTTGACAGCAAGTCATGTTAAATCTTCTGGCACCTTCTGCAGAGTGGCCTGCAGTTTTAATCCTGAAGCTGTGTCAGACATGGAGCCATGCTTGCTCCTTTCTCAGAATGCAGGGGACCCTATGCCTCCCCTTAAGGGAGGCAGAGCCCATTCATTGTTCGTGGCCCCGGGTTCTCTTCTGAGCTGCCGGGCCCTGTGCAGGGCCAGCCTGTGGTGGGAGTGGGATCCACTCTGCATGGTCTGTCACACTGTGTCCACAGGGCAAAGACCCTTGGCAAAGACCTTCCCTCCCAAAGCCTGCACCTAAAGTTCCTGGAGATAGGAAAGAGGGATTTGTTACTTGGCTAGTAACAGTAATGTGGATTACAACAGATCAATATGTAGTACACTGAATTAAAAAATGGAAAATTGGGCATAACAACAAATTTGGAAAATGCTTTCCCCTTCTGATTTATGCCTAGGTTAATTTTTTAAAACTATAACAAATATTTATGCAGTATTTACTAAGAGACAAACTCGGTGCTAAGCACTTTGCAAATATTGACTCATTTAATCCTTGTACCCACTCTCCGAGGCAGATACTAATTTACAGATTTACAGATGAGGAAACTGAGACACACAGAGAGTAATTTACTTGCTGCAGAATAAGCAGTTGACAGGTGGTAGGTCTGGGTTGTAAAATCAATCCATGTGGCTTAGGGGCTGTGTGCATAACCATTACTTCCTCTTTTGCTGCTTTATTATTCTGAAACACATTTTCCAATTTGGAATTGATTAACTCAAAGGGAGAAACCATTCTTTTTCAACCTGAGGAAGTAGTTGAAAGACTGTGCCATTGGGAGACAAAAGTCATGGGATCAAATCCGAGCTCTGCCTCCTACCTGGCTGTGTGACACAAGACAAGTAATTCCCCCTCCTCTGAGCCTTGCTTTTCTCATCTTTAAACAAAGCTAGTAGCCCTACCTACCTCCCAATTGGAAGGAAGTGGAGTCAGCAGGCCGTGGATGTGAAAGTGCTTTATAAAGTCTTAAATGCAGTCTTTGGGGCTCAGGGAAGTTAAATAGTCAGGGCCATTCAGCTGGTTTTCACTAAAAAGTGTCCAGCATTTAAGAGTCGCCTTCCGTTGTGTATGAGGATCTGGAGATTCACAATGAAACCAGAAGGCAAAGAGCAGCCTCCACCCCTGCCATGGCAAGTGGTCATTCTGCCCCACAGCTTGTTCCTCGGGCTTGTTCTACTGGCCCTGCCTAGAATCTCTGCTCCAGAATTTGAGGGTATTTACAATCAGCCATTAAGAGGCTCAGCCCCCCTCAACGCACAGCATCGAAGCCCATGTGGGTTGTAAGAGGATTTCTGCCTTTGCGTTGCTTGGCAATATTTTGTTTAAATGAATTTATGCCATGGATTAATATAGTTTGTGAGCCGAACTGCTTACTTGGCAAGAAGGAGGAATGAACAGGATTTTAAGAAATCTGGTGTGAAATCAGTTTTTAGAATGAGGACATGCAGATGAAGCCTAGAGGTGTGGAACTGGACTCCGGAAGAAGCATCCCTGCTTTTCATCCCTGCTGGGCCACTTCCCAACTGTGGGACGCTCCACCTACAACCAAAGCTCTCCATCTCCTCTGGAAAATAACACTCCCGCAGGGTGGTGGAGCAAGATGGTGCACGTGGCAAGGCTGCTTGGTGTCTGGCATGTAGAACGTGCTCAGAGAATGAAGTTATCAGCCCCATGAGAGCAGCCTCTGCACCCCCAACACCCAAAGGGCACGTGGCATATGGGAGGCCCTCAATGGAGATGTGTCAGATCAACAAATGAATGGTGAATGCAGTCGGTTCTCCTTCTTTACAGATTCCCTGTGACTTATTAAATTCGCCTACTTGCTGAATTTTATTTGTAACCCCAAAATCCATACTCACAGTGCTTTCGCAGTCATTTGCAGATATGTGCACAGCAGTGAAAATTTTGGGTCACCCAATGCATAAGTTCCCAGCCAAGGTCGGACAAGGTGTCATGTTGCCTTCTTGTCTTAGCTCTCATATGCAAACAAGTGTGCTGTTTTGCAATCTACTTGGTGCCAGTTTTTTCGCGTATTTGCACTTTTTGTTGGTAATATTGCTGTTTAAAATGTCCCCCAAGCACAGTGCTACCTAGTGCATCTAAGCCAAGAAGGCTGTGGTGTGTCTTATGTAGAAAATAAGTATATTTGATGAGCTTCGTTCAGATGACAGTTATAGAGTTGTTGGCCATCAGTTGTGTTAATGAGTCAATAATAGATATTAAATAAGGTGTCTTTATACAGAAACACATAAAACAAAATTATGTATTGATCAATTGATTAAAAAGTGAAGAGGTTCACAAAAACCTAACCCTGGATTTCTCCTAAGAGCAGTGGTTCAGTGTTCACTAATCCAGTGTTCATGGAGATTTTGTAAAACAAACTACTGCTAATAACAAAAATCAACTATACAGCAATAGTTACTATGATTATTATGGTTTTTATTCTTCAAAAAGGAGTCAGGAAAGAGGTTGGGGTTTGGTATTCTCCTCTCTCGATAGTGGCTATGATAAAGGCTGTGAAAGGTGGTTGTAAACTGTGAAGTCTGTGATAGGCATTGTAAATGACATCACCTTAGCTACTGCATAAATCTCTTACTCCAGGGAAGTTGTCCTGTACCGAGGCCTCTAGGAGGACCTGCCTAGATCCATGGGACTGAGATTGAGCTTTAAGGTCTTAAAAGAGCACCTCGAAAGGAGACACTTCCCTGCACATCAGTCAGTTGCCAAAGCTTGGGTAAGGGCTGTTCGTGTCTGCTGTTCACCCCATGGCCACCACTCAGTCTGGGCTACCACTGTCTCTTGCCTGAACAGTGGCATGGCCGCCTCACTGCTCTCAGTTACCACTCCGAGTTCTCTGCATCCATTCTCCACCCGCAGTGACTGGACCCTCAGCCTTCCACTTTATCGCCCTTAATGGCTTGCTATTTTTCCCAGGAAAAACCCCAAAGCCCTGCCTGTGTCCCATGAGACTGGACAGCCAGGCCCTGCCCATGTCTCCAGCTTCGCTGCCTCCACATTGCCCCTTGCTCTCTGCTGCAGCCACATCGGCTTCCACTCAGGTTCTTGAACTCACCGTGCCCCTCCTGCCATGGGGGCCTTCACACTTACTAAACCTCCCTCCCTGTCCCCATGACCCACTCCCCAATTCCAACACCTTTACCTGCTCACAGCCTGCACATTCTTTAGTTCTCAGCTCAAGTCACTTCCCCGAAGACAAAGCGGGCCCTGTTACTCAGCCCCGACTCCACCACACATTCCCCTTTATCGAACCTGACACTTTACATTCATTTGAGTGACTATTTAGCAAATGACTGTCTTCCCACCCCCTCTCCAAAACTTTAAACTCCATGAGGTCAGATACTGGAGCTTTCTTAGCTTACCACTGAGCCCACAGAGGAGAGGAGCATGCCTGGCACATTGTTGGTCCCCAGTAAACACTTAGCAGGTGAGCAAACATCCATCCCCATGCTGCCCGCTGGGGAAAATCCTACTGGACAAGATCCAGGCTCCCTGTTTGCAGTTCACAAACTGGAAGAACAACGAGCTAACATCTGTGGAATCCAACCATGTACATAGATTATCTTCGATTCTCTCAATAATCCAATGAATTAGAGAGCTCATATGTCCCCCATATTGGAAGAAAATGATGATGGGTCTCAGAGAGACGAGAATGGGCCCAAGTTCCCACTAAGAAAGGAGCAAGGGCAAGATGTGTACCCAGGCCTGGGTGACCCAGGAGCCGGAGCTCTGAGTCTCTCCCTCCACCCCAGCCCTTGTCTTCCCACCTTTGGTTTGTCCACACTCTGCACATGACAGTTTTATATGTGAAAGGATGCATCATTTAGGGGACCAAGAACTTGACCTCATGTCACCAGCCATTCTGATGCTTTCTCTTTTGTATGCACTGTTTCCAAAGTCAGAGCAAGATGGTTCCTGTCGTGGATTCTGTTCTTAGGGGAAACTTAACCGGTTGCCTTCAGCACATCACTTTGCAGAAGCCAAATTGAACTGACAGATTCAGTGCCTGCTGTCAGCATTGGGGCTGCTTGGGGAGGCTTTGGCCTCTGGAAAGCATTGGAGGGGCCATAGGATGGTGAAATAGTGGGACTCATTTAACTCACCCCTTTTTTACACATGGGATACTGAGGCTCAGGAGAGGGGGAGAATTTACCCAGGGTCAGAGAGTAAGTTTCAAAAGCAAAATGAGCCGAAGTCTGGGCTCCCTGGACAGTGTTGCTCACCTTTGCCTCGAGGTCTTGCTGGTGAAATGGAGACAGGCAAAGGTTCTTCATCTCTACCAGTCTATTGTGGTATCTGAAATTTCACCACCGATTCTTATGTCTTAGAGAGATTTCTGCTAGTTCTCTAATGAAATGAAAACACCCTTGAATGGGTAAAGTGGAGAGGGAGACTCTAAGTCATCAGCCAGATAATTTATTCATTTACAACTTTACCCATTCCTTTCTCTTCCCACCAGCATCTTCATCTATCCACTCACCTGTCTTTCCAACCATCCTTATACCCACTCATCTAGCTACCTACCCAGCCACCCACCCACCCATCCATCCATCCATCCATCCATCCATCAACCCACCTACCCATCCATTCATCTATCTACCCACCCACCCATTTATGTATTCATTCATTCATCCACCCACCCATCCATCCATCCTTTTTACGAAACTCTCACTGAACACCAATTCTATGACTGGTTGTATAGGATAAAGAGATGAAAAAAGCTCAGTTCCGGCTTTAGCAGAGACCCCAATACCCTGGAGGCAGTAGATCTGTGAGGCCACATTTCCCTTCCACTGCAAGTACCACACTAAGGGGGGTGGTCACAGTTGGGCTTCACAAGCAGAAGGAATCTAAAGACCCTGATCTCGAGGTCCATCCCAGCTCTTGCTATTAATGGGCTATGTGTGCTCAAATAAGGCCCCTCCTCTCTGGACTCAATGTATGCATCTGTGATGTGGGCAGGTTGGACTAGATGAGTATTGTCCAGACTCCAGTCATTTGTACAGCTCCCTCTACTCCTGTAGAAAGATCACCTGCCCTAAAAAGAACTTAATGTCCTTATTCAAATGAGCTCACTTTTTCTACCAAAATAAATTTTAGAATGAAACTTATTGCTATCATAAATAAGAAAATATGATAACAATTGTCATAAATAGAAAGTAATTGTGAAAGTAATTTTTAAAAAAGGCAAACTGCTGGTGTTGTTAAATTCTAGGTGGATATTGCTTCCCACCAATGGAAGCCTGTTCTCCTTGGCTAGGAGAGAACTCAGCAGGTGAGGGTTAAAGGTAACTTAGGCCTCTCCCCTCGGAGTGGTGTCTCAACATCACTGCATGATGGTGGGGATGGGGTCACCCCTGAAGGGTCCCCGAATATGAACGCCACTACTGCCCAGAAGGGGAAACTTTGCCCTGGAGGAAGCTTCAGGTCAGTGCTGTCCTGGCCACTCCCTTCTGAGCCCTCTGAGTGAGCCCTGGGCCTGGCCCCTCCCGAGAACTCACACCTCCCCTTGCAAACCTCCTAGAAGGGTCAGGAAGCTGTGAGCTGGATTCTGTAATTCAAACCTGGTGGTATCTGCTTCAAATCCTGACCGAGGAGGGAAACCAATATGGAAATCTGAAGCCAATCCATCCAGGAGCTTAGCAGGTGCTCCCATCACTCAGAGGAGGCCCTGACCCCTTCTAATCTTACTTTCAGCCATGAGACGACTCCATCCTGTCTCCACCACCTTTCACCCTTGACCCAGGGTCTCCAAAGCCCATGATTGTATAGGGTCCTCAGGGCATGGCCTTTCTGAATTTCCCTGTAGCATTATCAGGTATGATCAGGGGGGGAAAAGGTCTCTTAGATATGTTAGTGCCTGAAGTGTCTCACTAGCTCTTCAAGCCCCTGGAATGCAGGTGGTCTGGTGGATGGAGCCAGAAGACCTGGGTTTGGGTTACTTTGTGCTCTGATGGCTCCCTGCATGTCTTTGCCTCTGGGTTTCTGGGGCCTGCTGAGCCTGCTACAGCCACATTAACATCAAGGGGTATTATTTACCTGAAAAAATGTCCCATTTTGGATTCAGATTTCAGAAAGATATTTGAAATGCTAAAGCTGCTGCCCGCTCTGTTAAGGACAGAGAAAAGCCCACTTTCTTGTTGGCTTTGGCTCTAGCCAGGGCTCAGAGAGAGAAAGGTCATCTTTGCTGCCCCAGCCCCCATGCCCACATCTAAGCAGCCAAGCCAGAAAAACCCAGAGTGGGGAAAGGTTAAAAACACCATGCTGGTCTTTGCCTTAGAAAGTGCTTTTCTTCTCTAGGTAATAGTTATATTCTCTCAAGCAGTCCTTGCAATTCATTTATTCACTCACTCACTTATTTGTTAGTTCATTCATTTCTCCAGGCTGGTGTTTGACTGACGAGCATGGTCAGGAGAGCTTCTAGGTTTTTTATAGCTGGTGTTCCTCTTGGTACATGCCAAGGCTGTACTACTTGTCAAATATTTTAAACCTCATTCCTGTATTCAAAAAAATTTATTGAGCACACACTGTGTGTTTCAGGCACTGAGCTTGTCAGGCTCTGGAATCTACCAGTGTTTAGATGTGGTCCCTCCCTCAGATGGTCCACTGCAGGAGGAAACACCCACAACAAAGATCCAGACATCGCTATGATGTCTTGGGCAGAAATAAAGCAAAGACATTTTGGGAAGGTTGCCCAGAGGGTGAAATTCCATCCCCAAGACTTTTATTAAATCCCCTTACAGACAGAGGAAGGTACCTGAGAGATCTTTGAGGTTAGCATTCCCAAAGTGGCTTCTGAGGAGTGCTAGTTTTGTAGTGTTAATAGACATTACTCCAAAAGGGTTGCAAGGTTAAGGAAGTTTATGAAATGCTGGGTCAAGCAAAACTAAGCCAGTTTCTGTGTTGTAGGACCATAGCTTATCATAGCTTGATGTATTCATTGCTTTGTGCAACTTACAAAGGTGGCAGGGGCTCCGGCATGAAAATTGGTGCTGTGTTTTAGGGAGCCTCTCAAAAGACTAGAGCTCTTCAGTGCTCACTTCAGGGAGACTCTAATCTAGTACAACGCCCTTGTTCACAGATAAGGAAACTGAGTTCCAGAGAGTGACAGAGACTTGTCCCATGTCTTACAGGGAGCAGGGGGCCAAGCTAGGACTAAAACCCAGGGCTCCTCCCCTGCAAGCAGGTTCTTTAGGGTATGTGGTTTGGGGTTTGAGTGCTAGTGGCACGTGAGAAGAGTGGGATCCATGTGGGCTGAAGGGATCCTGGGAGATTCTTGGAGGAGGTAAAAGGTGAGCTGTAAAGTCTGGGGCCCCTGGGAGCCAACGACTCATGACTTTACTAACTAATCAGTAGTATCACCAAGAATCAGATACACATATTGATGCCCAATATGCCTGGAGAAGACTTCACGCAAGAGAAGGCTTCCCACCAGAGATTAGTCCCTGAACTCAGCAAAGATGCAAGCAGCAGGAGGAATATTTTTTAGGTGTCTTCTTCCAGGAAGCCTCCCATGATGCTGACCCCAGGTCAAAATGATCCCTCCGCTGGTTTCGTTTTGTAATGTCATTTTACACTTCTCCAGTCTTCCTTGTGAGTTTTGTTTTTAGCCATTTTGAGAGCCTGACTAGCATATAGGTGACTGGAGAGCAGAACTAGTGGTTTATTCTTCCTCGTTACAGTTCATGTTTATCAGGAACTGGCTGCGTGCTGGACACAGCACTCCGTGCTTTCCCTGAATCTTCTCATGTCACCTTCGCCACCGCCCTACATAGTAGTTGTTTCTATCCCCATTTCATGGAGGAGAAAACTGAGGCTTGGGAGGTTGAGGTGCCTTTCTCGAGATCATGGACTAGGAAATGATGCAGAGACTCGAACCCAGGCCTTCATTTCTCTTTAAGTGGCGGGCTCGCGAAATGGGACAGAATTGAGTGGTGGATAATCCCACAGGAATCCTGCTCTTCTGGGGCGGTCACTTAAAGCCTGGTCTCTCCTATCTCTACAAGGCTGGGGTTGGGGCCCCTGCCTAGTGACCATGCTCCAAGCTCAGCCCTGTCTCAGCTTGTTGACTGTAAGAGGATCCAGGGTGCGATGTGCGGTCAGCTGCAATTTAGAAGGGCAAGAATTGTAGACTGACAGCTGGCATGGCCCCCAACCTCTCATACCCACTGCCCCTGTGCTTGGACTTGCCGTAGACCTTCAGGAGTCCTGGCCTCTACTCACCCTCATGTCACTCCAGAACTTTCCGTGCTTGGGGTCTGGCAGTTTTTCCACCAATTGCTCCCCACCCCAGCCCTTCACTTTTATTTATGGACAGAAAAACTTGCACTCAGGTTCATAGCTGTTGTCGGTGTGGATGAAATTTTAACAGTGGTGATACCCAAGAAGCCTCCTGACTGCAGTTCTTGGTTTGGACCAGGGGCCGGGGTCTCCTTTCTTCCGTAATTAAAAATTCACCAGTGAAGACAGATTGCTCATCAATCTTTCATCTCAACAGTTTCCGCTGGGGAAGAAAGGGGCACCAGCCTGGCTGCCCACAGCCCAGGACTGTACTACCATGTGCATGAGTTCAGGGCCTTGGGTTGGGAGCAAGCATGCCCAGCCAAGACTGGAGAGGCCCTGTGAATATCACGGGAAGGGTACTGGATGTGGCAGGTGGCTAGTTCTGAGCTTTCTGCCTCATATGACCCAAGATGTTAGGGAGAGGCTCACAAAGGGTCAGAAAATGAGTGTGTGGAGCAAAATGATCAGGAGGGGTCTGAATAATGACATAATGAGTGTGTGGAGCAAAATGATCAGGAGGGGTCTGAATAATGACATGGCTTATCCAATTAAAACTACAGGGAGATATAAAGTTGCTAAGAGAGTAGATCTTAAATATTTTCACCACAAAAAAAGAAATGGTAATTATGTAATACAATGGAGGTAGTACACTTTAAACTTACACAATGTTATATACCAGTTATATCAATAAAACTGAAAAAAATATATATATATATATACACACATATATATCTTCCATGTTTTGGCCAATTTTAAAATTTTTATAGGAACTCTCCAGTAAAACAAACAATGAAATGAGGTGTTTGAGGACCTGAGCACAGGGTCAGCCTGGAGAAGGCACGCTAGTTGACAATGCGTTATTATTATTGCCATCGCTGTTATTGCCTTAGCTCTAGAACTCACCGACCATGCTGGTCTGAGGTGTGTTAGATAATTTCTCCAGGAGCTACTTGCTCATCTGTAACATGAAGGACATAACAGTGCCTGCCTCGTGGAGTTAGGGTGAGGAGTGAATGAACTGGGGATCTCTCGATGTGATAAAATTGAGCAAACCTAGTCTCCTGATGCCTCCTGGCCCTCATGTGTCCTGGTGGACAAACAAAGCACTGGCACTGGCTCTGTCATTTCCTGGCTGTGTGGCCTGTACAAGCCCCACCCATCTCCTGGCCTCAGTTTCCCCATCTGTAAAAATCAGGTGCCAGAGCAGATGATCTCCTGGGTCACTTCCAACTCGGTTCCATGGAACCCTGCATGTTGCCTCTTGTCAGGGTAGTGTTTTTCCCAGAAGAGATATGGGGAGGGGAGGGCTCGGCTGGCCACTTTGTGCGTCCTATGACTATTATGTCAGTCTCATGCCTGTGGCCTCCCTACAGCTCTGCTCCCGGATCTCTGGGAACTCTGGGCTGGGCTATCTTTCTGGGAAGGGGGTGGCCTGTCTCCATAGTGAGAGAAATTGGAAGAGTGTCCAGTGGAAGAGAACAGGTGAGAGTGGTGAGGGGAGCTCAGGACCTGGGCTGGTCTCCAGGTGCTAGAAGCAGGGGCAGAAAACTCAGGTTCAGGCCAGGTGAGCAGAGAGACTTGGGAGGGGTCAGCACCAACTAATAGTCATTGGGGTAGAACCGAGCTCCTGATGCTTGGAGAGGACCTGATTAGCCTCACCTTGGGGTCTGAGGGCTGCGGATCCTGTGGGTGAATGGGGCACAGGAGCAGAACCACAGTGCTGGACATCTACCATTTATCTCTTGAGGCCCACTCTCCCCATTCTTCACCCAGACCTGTACCCCAGTAGGTGACCTGTAGCATCAAAGACCTCTCTGCCACTCTGGCTTCCTGCTGGCTTTGGCCAATGGATACAGAGTGAGGGGGAAGAGGTATTAGAGTATTTAGTCTCCCAGCTCTCTCTCCCTCAGAGTCACCTTGAGCTAGTTGCATACCTGGACCACAGGTGACAACTCCTATCAGAGGTCTTCTCCATGCAGCCCTCACCGTGCCTGGGTTTGGAAACCATTTCCTCCTCCTACCCCCTTCTAGACTAGAGGTGATAAGAAAGGAATCCTCACTTCTGCTTTCCTCCTGCCAACACCTTTGTCAAGACAATTTTTATTAAACCCTCAGGACCCTGCCTGATTCAGCTCCCAGCCACAGAGCAGGGATGTTGGAAACAGATGGGAGACGAGGCAACAGGGCCCCCCACCCAAACTTTGTCTGGAGTCTGACTCAATCTTTTCACCCTTGATTTCTCCAAGGGATGGGCCTGGAGTTCTCTCTCCTGACTTCTCAATTAATAGGTCTAGACCGGGAGAAGGAAGGAGAGGGTTGGGAGCCCAGGCAGGCATGAAAGGGGAGCGTGCCCAGCTGTGCAGGTCCTGGGCAGACACCAGAGTAGGAGCTGCACACTTGAATCCCCGTGGGGACCAGACAGGTTGGGATAGTGGAGCATTTGTGGCCCTAGGGCAGTGGCCCACATGGCTCCAGCCCATCAGTATCCTACCGGCACATGGCCCAGAGGTGCAGCTCACCCCAAAGGAGTAAAAAGCTAGACTTTTGCATGAAATCTCTTGGTTTATAAATACTCGAATCAGTTCAAATATTGAATTTTAAACAAATATGAAATTTGAAACAGCTAGATCCAGATCCCTGGCCATCAGTTTGTGACCTAGAAAATATGAGCCCCTCTAATGGGCCTTTCTGATCTTCACTCATAGGTTTCCCACACCCGGAGCCAGACTGAGAGCAGCCCAGGAGACAGGTAAGTGTGAGAGCAAGACCCTTAGTTCACTTGAGGGGTCTCAGCATCCCCGACCGCACCTGCGCACACACGGTCCCCAATTTGGAAATACTGGTTTGCAAACCTGTCTGTTCAGTACCCACCACTGCTCTTCCCACCCCTAATGCTGAAACCTACCCACCCTCTCTAACCCCCTTGGAGCTCTCAGAGCCACTCCCAAAAATCCTGTGGACCTAGGGGGAGTAGAGGAAGAAGAGGGAAGCCCCAAGCAGATCCCAAGCTGTAGTTTGGGCATATTTCCTACATGTGTGACTTTCCCCCTTTCCAGTCCCCCACAGAGACTTTACCTTGGTGTGATAGTCTATCAAAATAGAGATGCACTTGGATTAGTAAATGTCCTTTTGAGATAAAGAGCAATATTCCTGTGTGGGTTGCATGGCTTTTATATCAGTCATTCATACTTTAGTATCTTTTAACGCCATCAAATTATTTTTTAATTACTATTTCCCTGAGGTCCACACTACTTTGTTTGTTTGTTTGTTTGTTTGTTTTGACTTGGGGAGTTGAGAAGGTGGAGCACTGTGGAGAGGGCTCCTAGGAGCCTGCAGAGGACTGTCCTGAGAGCTTAATGGTCCATCCATTTGCAAACATTGAAGACACAGCTCCCTGGCTTGAGGGACTGCCTGGGAGGGCTGCCTATAGCCCTGGGGCTGCTCCTTCCCTAGCAACCTCTGAAAAGTTAGAGAAATTGTCCTTTATGGAGTGGGTGGGCCTGCAGAGCTGGCTTCTTTCCTAGGTGAAATAAGCAATTGCTCCAGAGTTTGATAGGAGAGAGGTTTCCCCCACCCAACACCCCCCTCTCTACTAACCTTTCATAGCGACCAAATTGCCACCATCTGTGTCACTCCTTTGGAGAGGATGAGGAAGCTTTGAAAGCTTCAGTCAAAATGTCATCTGTAGGTTAGTAGTGGTTATTTCTAAGTTATGAGTATGAGAAATTTGGGTTTTCTGTTTTCCAAGTTTTATGTAATAAATGTGTTACTTTTTTTTTTTTTTTTTTTTTTTTCAAAATGCTATCTGGAGTGGTCTACAAACCCATGGGCATACATGCCCATTATAGAAATTATCTGACCAGATTAGCCCCAGCAGATAGGAAAGTTTGGGGAAACTGGACATGAGGCAGGCAAGTTTTGATGGAGAGGTAAAAGGTGATACTAGGGAAGGATTAAAGACTCATCAAAAGTGAATATGGCCTCCGTCTCTGATTTTGCTGTGGTCATGAGCTAGAGAGTCAAATCATTTTCTGAAAATAATGTGGACTTGGTTTGTTCCCTTTTTTTAAAGCACTTATCACCTCAGGATATAATTGTCTTTCCCTCTCCACCCTCAGCTTCTGCCAGAGTAGGGCCCTGTCTGCTTCCCTCTGCATTTCCAGGACTCAGCAAGGTGTTAATTTGTGTGGGAACAAGCAAAGAGCTAAGGATGTGATATGAATCTCTTACTTTGGCTCATCCTGAGAACAAGACAGAATGCTTATCTCCATTCTGCAGGTGAGAAGACTGATGCTCAAGTGAAGTGACTTGCCCAGAGTCACACAACTGAGGATAGGCAGAATGGGAACCCAGGTCTATCTGACTTTCAATGACCTTGTTTTTCCCACCACATAGCTGTGAAAGCAGCATCACTTTTTTTAAAAGGTGGGAAAAAACAGATAACGATCAATGCACAGGCTTTCCTCCTCCCTGCTTTCATCTATATATGTTCACTCTGACGCTCGTGCTGCCGCGTTCTTCTCTAGGCTGTCACACCACAGTGGCTGTTCTAATACAGTCGGTGCATCAGCGAGAACTTGGGATCCAGATGAGCAAATGGCCAGTGGCCATGTGCACCATCACCTGTTGGGGTCAGGTGGGCCTCACTGGCTCATGCACCCCAGGGCCACACTCCAGTTATGCCCACCCTGAGCCTCATGCTGCCCCTGAGATCAGAAGGCAGAACAAGATTCCAGGGCTTGGTCTGGGAGCCGTCCTGGAGCTGTCCTGTCCAGCCGCTTATGTCAGTGTTACGGTTAGCCCCCGCCCCCTCCCAGACCCTGCCCCAGGGCAGTGTGGTGGAATGGTTAAGCCTTTGGTCTTTGGAGTCAGGCACCCCATAAAGGACAATTTCTCTAATTTTTCAGAGGTTGCTAGGGATGAAACTAAATCTCGTTCCTGACTGCTCTCTTCCCAGACTGTGTGTAGGTTTGGGCAAGTGAGTGACTATACCTCTCTGTGCCTCAGTTTCCTAATCTGTAAAATGCATACCCACTCTGTAGAGTGTTTTAAGTACAGCCAGACCACCTCCTTCCCTTCCCTTTCGAAGTAACCAGGCTCAACTTGAAAGGCGTCTTTGTTGTAGCTGGGGGTGGATGTCATTTTCTGACATTGACTATAGCCAGATAATCTAGGTTTTCTTTGTCCTTTTTTTTTCTTTTGTGAAAGATGTCTAAAATTACCTCAGAGACTCTGGGGAGCTTTTAATATGTGTGGTCAGAAGTTGTTACACCCCCAAAAGTGACATTACCTTCTAGAACATTTTAAGAATTTTGTTTAATTTTCTCATTCAAAATGGGACTAACCAGTAATTCCACTTCTAGTGAATTTGCCCTGAGGAAATAGTACAAGCTGTGTACCTGAGATTTATCCATAGGGATATTTATCACAACATTGTTTCTATTAGTTAAAAAATAGTAGACAATGTGAATATCCAATAGCAGGGAATTGGGGAAGCCCTTCATGACATGTGCAAATAGTGGAAGATTCTGGGCAGCTATTGAATATTATGGTTGAGATGGATTTTTAATAACTTAGTGGGAATGTTCATATTTCAGTGCTAAGTGAAATGGCAATTTGCCAAAATTAATCCTAACTACATTTTTTAAAAATAGGTAGAAAGGAGTATAAGTAAGCAAAATATAAAAAAGAGCGAGAGAATGGCGGGGAGCAGGGAGAGAAATGAGAGAAACAGATATCTCAGTGTGGGAGCATAACAGGTAACTTATTTTTTTTTTCTTTGTGCTTTTCTATATTTTCTGAATTTCCCACAGTGGAATGTTCACTGTTTATATTATCACAAAAAGTAGTTACAGTTAAGAAAAAATTCTCTGCCCCCACACAATGTGTGTGTGTGTGCAGTTTGCCAGTTAGCTATATAAGAAGAATTGTTATATTGGCACTTTTCATTCTAAAGTGTTCTTTTTCTCAAAACTTGTTTTTAACCCAAAGGCAATGTCAATGCCATGTGGTCTTCCTTCAATCCCTGGAACTCCAGTTCTAAGAGAACTTTCTTTGAAGACTATAGTTTGCTACGGCTGCCGTAATAAAATACCACAGACTGGGGGACAGGCAACAAAAATTTATTTTCTCATAGTTCTGGAGGCCAGAAGTCTGAGATCAAGGTGTTGGCAGGTTTGGGTTTTTTTTTCTGAGGCTCTTTTCCTTGGCTTGTAGATAGCCACCTTCTCCCTGTGTCCTCACATGCTCTTCCCTACGTCTGTGTTGTCTGTGCCTTAATCTTTCCTTCTCAGAAGGACATCAGTCATATTGGCTTAGGCCCACCCTAATGACCTCTTTTTATATTAATCATCTCTTTAGAGACCCTATCCCCAAATAAAGTCACATTCTGAGGTACTGGAGTTAGGACTTCAACATAGGAATCTTAGGGTCTCAACTCGGCCCATAACAGGGGTGGCCTGTTCCTGGCGACTGTGGCCATTTATTTTACAAAGTGCTGAACTTGAAGTTGGAGTGGAAGCAATATAGATGGAGAAGACATTATCCCTGTCTTTAAGAGGTCCCCAGGGAGGTGTGATACAGACACCTAATGCAAGCACTGCACCTTCCCTTTCCAGCAGAACCCATAAGCAAAAGTGCGGCCATTCCTAGCTGAGCCCATTTACCACTAATTGACTGCTCAAGGTCAGAGCCAAAGAGTTCAGCCCACAAAAATTAATTTTACTAAGAGACTCTCATGTACTTCTACTGTGCTAAATGAGTTAGCTACAAACAATTAAATCATTCAAATGGGCTTCAGGATGTGAATACTCAAATTTTAAAAATGATTTTTCTTAGCATCAACTCAAGTGATTTTGATTTATAGCATCAGTGGCGGAAAGGAGGAATAGGATGAGCAAGTCGGGTATGGAAAGTTGTGGTTGTTGAGTTAGTGGAACCAATGCTAATTATATCAGTGAATAATAACATAGAAATCACTGAGAGTGAGAGTTGGAGAGAGGGTGAGGCAGGCATCAGTGGCAAGCAGGCACCTTAGATTTACGGTGAAAGGTAGTAGAGTGCCATAGCAGATTCTTGAGCAAAGGTTGAACAGAATGAGACAGAGGTAAGAGAGACTACAGCAGAAAAATCTAGTTAGGAGGCTTTATAGAAATACTGGAATGAGCATCTAGAGATAAATTCTGGAAGTGGAACTCCAGAGGAAGCTTTGGGGATATGTTGTTAATGCTCTTTTATTTCTCTGGGCCTTTGTCCATGCCTTTCCCTCTATTTCACCCCCAACCTGGCAAACTCCTAAGCATGCTTCAAGGCCCCATTCATGGAACCTTTCTGACCTGAAGATTTTCTTGACCCACCCCCCGCCCCCAGGAAATCACTCCTTCTGTTGGGCTTACCCACCCACCCCCCATTAGAGCACTGGTATGCCATATCATGGTCTGTCTACATACCTGCCTGTTTTCCACTGGGCTGGGAAGTGGGTGCTCAGCAAGTGTCCATGGGGCAAGATCGATGATGTAAGGGAAATCAGTGATCAGATGTAAGCCGCAGAGATAGGTAGAGCATAAGAGATTCAAATATGATTCCAGGGTCATCTATAAAATTTTATAAACTATCAACTTCCTCTTATGAGTATGATACTGGTAAGAGAGGAATGAACAAGGCAGACATGGTCCCTACCTTCATGGAGCTTACAGCCTAATGGAAGAAACAAATAATAAAATAATAATTATATCATGATGAATGACGTAAAACCAGTCTGTTCTGCGCCTAATGAGAGGTGGGTAGAATCAAGGAAGGCTTCCCTGAGTGAAAATTGAAAGATGTGTGAGAATGCATCTACTTGAGCAGGTCGTAGGTGTTAGGTGGTGGACCAAGATGAAGGCGAAGAAAAGGGAAGTCCAAATAAGGAGAAAAGATATTCTTGCAAAGGGCACAGTGAGTGAGAAGCATTGGAAACACAGAAACTGAGCCTCACTAGGACACAGAAAGCAAGCAGGGAGGCTGGCGAGATAAAAGGTCAGAAGTGGAGGCCAGAGGACAGCATCGTAAGGCCGCTCTTGTCAGGAGGGTTTAGGCTTTAGCTTAGGAACGTCTGGAAGCTACTGGAGGGTTTTAGTCATGGTTATAGATGGGAACAGATCTGTGTTTTTAAAAGACTGCTCTGGCTGCCGCTATAAAGTAAATAGATGGCTGAAAGCAGGAAGAGGGTCAGTTGGGAGGCTGACACAGTTATCCAGGCAAGAAATGGTAATGGCCTGGACTCGATGGTGGTGGTAGGTGGTGAGAAGTGGACAGAAAGGGATGATGGTAAAGACATGGGCAGAAAAGGAGAGAGTCAGGGATGACTCCAGTTTTGGATTTAGGCAAGGGCAGAAAGGAGGACATTCACAGAAACTTTGCTAAACTCACCCGACGCTGAGTTCCAACGGTGCTGCTGCCAGCCTCTCAGAGGAGTCTGACTCGCAGCAACCCCAGCAGTTTGGCTGACAGGGATGGCGGGAAATTTCAGCTTGACACAGGGTCCCAGGAAGTGAAGAGGCCCAGTGTCAGGGCCCAGGCTGGGTCCCAGGACTGTGCCCAGGATCTCAGAGTTGTGGATAGACTATTGAGATTACTTGGCCCCACAACACACAAGAGCTTGGTTTTAGCATTTTCCTCCGATTCAGCAAAATCTCTTCTCTCAGCCCCTTTCCTGGGAGACGGACCATTATTCCTAGATATCTGCTTGGTACTGACCCTTTCTTTCTTGCCCAAATGTTCTGGGACTTCCTGCCCTGGTAGAAGTTCACACAGGAGTAAACTAAATCACATCCAATTGGTCTGCCCCATCCACTTCTCAGGGGACCCTCAAAGTGACTCTGGGACACAGGCCAGGAGGTATTAGCATTCTCCCATTCTGCAGAAACAAAACAGAGACTCACAGAGAGGATGCCACTTGTGCAAAGTCGTATAACTCAGAAATGGGAGAAACAAGACTGAAACCCAAGTTAGGATATTCCGTGTTCAATACGTTTTTCTCAATTGTGTTTTTGTATTTATTCTCTCAGTAACTTTTGAAGTAAATGATCTGGCACATTTTACTTTCAGAGCATCTGTTTGTTACCTGCTAACAAAGCTTGCTTTTCCTTTCTCAAACTTTAAACTGCACGGCCCTATTGTGATTCCTTCCACATCTATGTAAATACGACTAGCTGCGAAGCAAGAAATTCCATGAGACACAAAATCATTTATATGATACCTTTCCCTGCACCTGGCCGTATTCCTTGGTGGCCGTATTTACTCATTCATTTGACAAATATTTATTGAGCCAAGTACTGGGAATAGAGCAGCAAATCAAGGAGCCGTGGTCCCTGCCTTCAGGGAACTGCAGTTCTACTAAGGGAGATGGACAATAATCAATTAAACAAGTTCATGTATGATGTGCCATAAAGGCTCTTCAGCATAAATCGGAAGAGAGGACACAGAGAAAGAAGGGGGAGTGGCTAGGGGGTGGGGCTATTTTACATAAGGTGGGCCTGGAAGACCTCTCCAAGGAGATGATGACCTTTCTGAATGGAATGAGAGGAATGAGAACAGAGAACATTCCAAGCAAAGGGGAAAGCAAAGCCCTGAGGCGGGCCTAGGCTTGGGCTGTCTGGGGATCATGGAGGAGTCAGGATGGTGAGGTCCAGAGTAGGTAGCAAGTGATAGGAAGTGAGGTCAGGCAGGGAGGTGAGGCGCCAGGTCATGAGGATTTTGCCTTCATTTCAGGCGGGATGGGGGCATGTGAGGTTTTGATCAGGGGAGTGATACGGGCTGACTTTCTTGTTAAAAGAAGCTTGCAGGGGACACAGGTGGAAGCATGGAGACCAGGGAGGAGGCTCCTGCAGTAACTCAGGTGAGAGGGGATGGGGGCCAAAGCAGGACAGCAGCCACAGAGGTGGAGGAAGGGCCACTCTTGGACCACTCTTACAATGCATGTGGGGGAAGAGGGAAGGAGAATAATGGGTGATGCTTGGGGTATATTCTGAACCAACGGGGGTACTGAAATCCAAATCTGGCGCCGACCACCTAGAGTTAGCATGGACCCCACAAGTTAAAGGACACAGTTCCCCAGGAGACTCCTTCCACTTCAGGTGCCAGCCACAGGTCGGGTCTTCAAGCTACCTCACTTCTGATGGGCCAGCTACAAATCCATGGGTTCTCACATCTTCTCTGGTTTGATAACTCACTAGAATGACTCACAGAACTGAGAAAGCGCTGTACTTACGATTACAGTTTTATTGTAATGGATATAGATCAGGACCAGCCAAATGAAGAGTGGTAGAGGATGGCATCTGTCAGGAACACGTCCATTCTCCCAGAACATTAATTGTTCACCAACCAGGAAGCACTGCTGAGCTCCTGAGATTTTATTGGGTTTCATTGTGTAGACATGAATGATAAAACTCACTCTCCATCCTCCCTCCTCTCCCCCACTGGACTTAGGGTTGGCTCAAAGCCCTACCAGCTAACCCCATCGTTGGTCTTCCTGGTAACTGGTCCCCATCCTGACTTAGCTGGTTAGTATAAACTCATGCATGGTCCCAGGGGCTCATGAACAATTAGCAAATCTAAATCAAGTGGGAAATTCTGAGGATTTAGAATCTGCCTCCCAGGAACCAGGGACAAACATCAGTTAATTTCTTTGTTATACAACAGGGTGGATGCTGGTGCCATTTACTAACTAGCAGAAAACTAGGGGCCAGGGATGGGGGTTAGGAGTAGTAGGTTTGGTAGGGGGAAATGATGGAACTGTTTTGGCCATGTTGACTTTAAGATGTTCCTTAGAGATTAAAGTGGAGATGTGGAGTAGGCAGTCAGATCTATGAGCCTGGAGCTCAGGGAGAGACCAGTATATGGGTCATATTTTAAGCCACAGGATTGGATGAGATAACTCAGGAAGTAATTGTAATTAGGGAGGGGAAAAGAGCCGAGGGTTGTGCTGAGAGGTGTCCAACATTAGTGGCTGCAGAGAGAAGGAGCTGACAGAGGAAGAGTGGCCTGAGAGGCAGGAGGAGAACCAGGGAGAACAGGGGTCCCCAAACAAGTGTTTCACAAGAAGGGGTGAGTGTCCGTACTAAATGCTGCTGCGGATCAAGAAAGAGGAGGACCAAGAAATGGCAACTGGACTTGGCAAGATAGGGCTGAGTGGCTCCAGGGGAGGGGAGGAGAGGTGATGGAAGCCAACTGGATGAGACCAAGGTGGGAAGCAGAGATGGGGCAGAGACCCCAGAGCGGTTGTGGGGCCTGAGGAGCCATTAAGATGGGAGCTATCCCAGCTATCCCTCTACAGGCAGCCAGAGGGAAGGGTCCAGCATTCACTCTCTGCCCAGTTCTGGGCCAGGAGTGGTGGGCATCTTCTGGAAGCACAGAGGAATGGGAAAGGAGTTGTGGGAGTCACTATCCTCGCTGTAGAACAGAGTGTGAAAAATGGAATGTGGGGTGACAGAAACATGGAGCCAGGAGAAATCACTTCTGATCGGGAGCGACAGGGGCAGGCCTAAGACAACTACAGGTATTTTTACTGAATGCCTGCCTTCTCTGTGCCTGGGAACACACCGGGCCCTTAAAATGCATTCTCTTATTTAAAGCCCTCGGAACTGGGATTGTCCCCACTTTACAAGTGAGGAACCTGAGGCTAGAGGGGTTGAGTCACCTATCCAAGATCACACTCTTAGGATTTGCCAGAGATAAAAGTTAACGCAGATTGAAAAGAATTTTTGCAAGCAAAGGTAAGTAGGGAGAGGGGACAGGCTGAAAGGAGAACGCGGAGACAGAAAAGCCTGTGTGAGTTTGGGGGGCCTTTGGCAGATTTATTTGGAACAGGAGTGAATCATGTCCTCAATTCCATCTGAATCACTCAGGAGAGGGACCTAGCCTCCCTCTAGAACACAACTCTGCTCTGGTCACCTGTGGTGTGGCCTTCAGGCTGCCTCCAACAGTTAAGGGGAGGGTAACGCCACCCCACTTGGGGCAGGGCACAGATGCAAGGGAAGGGAAACCCCAAGAGGAGAGTGGGGTGGGGGCTGGATGAGCCTGATGTATGAGGATGCTTTCCTGGGTGGCAGCTGTGGGCCAGAGAGGCAGGCATGGATCCCACACACCCCTGCCTGCCCCCCTCAGGCACTACCCCCACCACCATACACACAGCCAGGGCAGGGGCACACCTCTGCTGGCAGCCTCATCATTCCTTGTTTGTAAAACAGGAGCAGTGGGCTCTACATACTGCTGCCAAGGTGCACAGTCATGACTTAAAATAACATTGGGGAGAAAGCACTTAGCAGAAATACACAGTGGAAACCAGGGGTCAGGAGTGGACGGAAACCACTAGTTCTAATAGACAGGTGGGTAAAATCAGGAGAATGCCTTCCTGCCGAGGTGGGATTTGGCAACTGTTTGATTCTGAAATGTCTCAGGTCTACGGAGGTGCGCCCGGGAGCCCCTGGGGCCTGGTTTCCCACTTGTGAAATGGGAACATCCTGGCTAGGAAGGACTGCATGCCACCTGTTGAGAGGGCCCGAGCAAGGGCCAGCCAAGTGGGGTGAGCTTTTTGTGATCACCGAGGGAGTTCTTCCTCTGATCTCTCCAGCTGCATGTGTGGTTCTGCCGGCCTTAACAGACACAGATGGCAAGTCTAAGCTGGAAGGGCCCTGCCCCCACACCTCCCATGTTACAGAAGAGTAGACGGGCTCAGAGAGGTTGGGCCAAGGTTCCTTCTACTGGTGCCGATATTTCCTCCCTAAATCTTTTTATACACCATGAAAGAGGAGAGATGGAGGAAGGGAGGGAGGGAGGGAGGGAAAGAGAAAAAAAGGAAATGGGTGAGGGATGAGACCCAGGGTGATATGTGTATTTGGAAGGATGGAAGCTCGCCTTTATTTTCAAGCAGAAGGATATTAGGAATTCTGGCCTACAACATTCTCAGTTTGGAACCCGTCAAGCCAGTCACTTTACCTGGAAGTTCATGACCCCACTATTTCATTCTCCTCCTGAATATTGGTGATTCAATCACAGATTGTATGGAGAGAAGCATCCAGGAGAAAAGCAGTTACTGATATGGGCTACAGGGTATTGATGTCCAGCCGTAGCCATATACATTTCATTGTGAAAGGGGCTCGAAACATGGGCTAGGGGCAGGGATTTGAAAATGCCTGGGATCTAGAGGCAGGTGGTGAATGAGTCTGAGGGATGCCTGGCCCCCTTCCACTCCCGCCCATCTGCACAAAGCAGCCTTAGGGCCAGTTCTTGAAAAGCCAGTACGTGGCCAGTTCCTGGCTGCGATTATATTTCACAGCTTCTGGAACTTCCCTACCTGGTTCTCAGTGTCTTCCATGAGTCCCTTGGGAGATCTTGAGGAGGGACAGTTAGGAGGGAGGAAATCATGTCTGAAGTGGCCGCAATGTACGAGTGCTGTGCCCAGAGCTTTGTGGGTGCTACTCGAGACTTGCACCACTTCTGAAAAGGGTGGGCACTGCTCTCTCCATTTCACATACAGGCAAACTGAGGCTCAGAGAGGCTAAGGAGCTTGCTCCGGACGACCCAGCTAATTAGCAGGGAGCATAAGATGGGAAGAGGTGTCTGTGGGACTCCAAGCCTGCGTCTGGAGACTGCCTGCTGCCGCCCCAAGTGCGTGTCCTTGGGCTGGGTCTCTGAGGCTGGTGCTGACACTGATACTGAGCCTATGTCTCAGCTAGCTTGGCTGTTCCTTTCTCCTTCCCCTCCATCAGCTTTGCAAGCCCCAGAGGCCTTCTCTCCTCAAATGCATTTCACATTGGACCGCACTTTGGGACTCCCTTGGTCAAATCCAGGAAGAGCCCCAGGTCCTGGAAATGCCCTAAATAAGGCCACTCAAAAAATAAGCAAAGGGAATGAGAAACTTTAGGAGTTCAGAGGACAGAACCGATCAGACAGTGCTGGAAGGCTTGGGCCAGAGCCTAGAATAGCCTAGGATAGTGGAATCTTTTTCTAAGGATAGAAGGATAGATGGAGGGATAGATACATACATAGATATACAGATAGATGCATAGGTGAGAGAGACAAAAGGAGAGAAAAGGGGGACAGAGAGAAACAAAGGAACCAGGAATGGTCAGAAAGGGTAAACTGAGTCACAGCTTTTTCCAGGATTGTGATGAGTCCCATCAAGAATGTGAGGTGGCATCAGAAGCAGCACAGTGTGGTGGGGTTGGGAGGGAGCGAGCTCAGTTGGTTGAGAAGTGACCCAGCTGCATGGGGTCATTCATTGTCTGGCCGAGTAGCCCACTCACCCATGGACAGACCAAAGGCACTGCAGTGTCCCAGTGATATTCACCTCATCAACTCTGAGTCATCAGAAGATACTGAAATTAAAAGTGAGTTCTGCTACACATTATGTCGTGAATTTTATACCCATTCCCATTAAACTAAAATAAAAAACCTGGTAGGCAAAGGAGTTAGTTCTTACAGGGTTTACCTTCAGTTACCAGGAACTCCATCCGCAGCCCTTCCCCTTGCATGGATGATCAGAGGGCCTTCTTCCACCCTGTCCAGTGGCATTTTTATGTTGCCAGATGGTTTACTGTCCACTCCCACCCATGACCTTTTATTATATGTTTTCCTTTAATTTTCTACTTCTTTTTACGCATACTCACAAAGCACCCAGCTTTAACCAGGCACGCCAAGGAGGCTTGTAGTAACAGGACTGATCAATGCCAGGAGGCTCCTTGTGACTGCCAGAGCCGCAGTCCTGGGTGGGGGTGGCTCTGGGCTATGCAGCAGTGGCTCTGTCTGCCTCTGCCATTGGCAGCCAGAGCTCTGGACAACTGCTCACCCTGCAGACCCCTCCGGCGTGGAGCCCAGACCGACCACGGGAGAGGCCCACCCCTTTGGAAGAGCTAGCCAGGAACACACTTGGGAGGGTACGTGAGGAGCTACAGATGCCATGGACCACAGAGGCTGGGAAGGAGCTACGGGCTCCAGTACTTCTAGAAAAACAAAGCTGATAAAGCTGTTGCTGCTGAGGTTAAAGAAGGAAACAGCTTGAGAGCTGTTCCTGGTGATTCTGTGAAGCAGCAGCAGAACTTGGCTCTGTCTGCACTCAAGGTGGCCTAGAATTCTGGGGAAGGAAAGTTGCTATTGGCTCGCACCCAAAGCAAGGCGTTTACAGGACTTCGCCAAAGGACCTTAGCTCCTTCCTTAATTCTTTGCCAGATTTTTACTGAGGCTATAAACATGCTAGGCTCCCTACTAGACACCAGGGGATTCAAGGAGGACTAGATTGAGGCCTCTACACAGAAATGCACCTAGCCTTGCTAGGAGAAAGGTTGCTCAGATAACTGTATTGTCATGTGATATGTGATTGGAGAGAGTCTGCCCGGGACAGGAAGAGGCCAGCTGGCCTTCAGAGTGCTTGAGAAGATTTTATAGAGGATGGACCATTT
The DNA here is from genome assembly GCF_014176215.1 of Rousettus aegyptiacus. Classification (NCBI taxonomy): domain Eukaryota; kingdom Metazoa; phylum Chordata; class Mammalia; order Chiroptera; family Pteropodidae; genus Rousettus; species Rousettus aegyptiacus. Next base: position 120,522,230 of record NW_023416307.1, on the reverse strand, counting down.
GGCTTGGGTCTTGAAGGATGAGTAGGAGTTCTTCGAAAGGCAGCTAAGATGTTATGAGTGACTGCAAAGAGGATTGGATATACAAAAATGTAATAGCATATGGTGACAGATTCAGCAGGTCTGCAGAAAGTGAGCAGAAAAGACTGAAGGGGCCACATCACAAAAGGCCTCGAATGCTGGGTAAAGGAGTTTGGAGTCAGTCCTACAGGCAGGTGACAAGCCCTGAAGATTTTAAAACAGTGGTGTGACATGGTCAGTTTTGCATCTTCGAAAACTCAGTCTGGCTGCAGTGTAAACAGGGTGAGGGGGGACACAGGGAGATCCTGAGGAGAAATCTGTGACCTCAAAGTCATGGAGGCCAATGCTTTAGACCAAGGCAGTGGGACCAGGAGGTGGGGAGCAGGGGGCAGCACTGCTTGTCTCTGAGACTGAGCAGCAAGGCTCGGTGGAGGATCAACCGTGAGAGAAAAGGAGGAGTCTGGGTGATTTTAAAGTGGACAGCGGGGACTGGGTGGGCGATGGCACTTCTCAGTGAGAGAGGGGATAAGGGAGGAGAGGTAATGGGCTCGAATGTGGCCATACCAAACTGGAGACTCCAGAGGGACATCACTTCAAGATGGGGTCACCCACAGGCATCCTCAATTCCTTATCCCATCAGGCTCCATGGGAAAACCTCTTGAAATGTCTAATTAAAGCAATCCCTAGTACTCCACATGTGAACACTGAACTTGTGATACCAGCCATCAGACAGACAGTAAGGTCTTACCCTGCACCTGTGTGCTTAGCCTGATGATCTCCACTGCTTCGGAGTAAATAATACTGACTCCAAGTATGAAAAAGGGGTGTCACATCCCCACCACAGGCAGATTTTCTAGATTTCGAATGGGAATGCTACTGTGCAGGTTGCTGCAGAGCCTAAGTTTGAAATTGGATATTCAGAATGACCTTGTGTCCTGGCTAGGTTCCAGGAAGCCCTGGACAGGGTAGCAGGGGGGTGACTAGAGGCTAGCTAATTGAACATAGGCCCAACTCCTAGGAGTCCAGGGATTCTGCTTGGCTTTGGAAAAGACTTTGGGGTTAGGAGAAATAGAAATGTTGGTTAGAGAATGTTTCTAAAGTCCCAGGGCTGGAGGTCTGACTGTGCCCAGCTTTGTGCAGGGTCCCTAAGTCAAAGTCACCAGGACAGACAACTCCCAGTTGTATTGGGCTCTGTGCCAGGCTTCCCCCTGCTCAGACATCTCACACAAGGAGATCAGAGAGGTGAAGCAACTAGCCAGTGTCACACAGCCAGTACTTTGTAGAACTGGGTTCCCGCCCAAGACTGCCCATCTTGGGTGCAGGGCTTCTTCTCTCCTTTCATTGACCACCATACCAGTGATGCATCTTGGTCTCTGGGTGAAATTGAGAAAGAATTTAAAAACAGTATGAGAATCATCTCAGAATTACCAAAGTAAGAGGGTTTTTTTTTTTTTTAACAGATTGGTAACAGCAGAGGTATGTGTGTGTGTATCTCTGTATGTATATAGACTCCTCCATCACACTTACATTTATTGAACACCTAGTATGTGCCGGGCCTTGGAGATAGAGCAGAGACAAAGCAAGCATTGTCCAGGCCCTTGAGAAGTCATGGGTGGGCATATGGGGAAAGGTCTCATATATACACAGGTATGTACAAACACACGTAGGAATGCATTAATGTTCCAAACAATGTTGTAAGGATAGACACATTCGTGTCTCTCAGACACACAGATACATGCCCCTGATGCTCACGCTCACACATATGCAAAGCCCTGTGCACACATGTTCACCCACAGGAATTAGCTAAGTAGTGGGACCTGGACCTACAGCCCCATATGGTAGCAGGAGGATTTGAAGTACAACCTGTCCTATTTCACCATAAGGGCCAACACAGGGCCTTAATACAGGCTCGTATCTCTACCCTGCCTCCGTTCACGGGCTGAGCTCCCGGAGTTGGATGGTGCAGATTGCAGCTTTGCCTAGGGCCTCTGCTGAGAGCCATCACCATCATCTATTAAACACAGGCCTGGGTGCTTGGCATGTATCGTCTTCTTTTGCACTTATTTCACCTCTGGAGATGGGTACAGTCGTTACTTCCATTTCACAGGTGAGGAAACCAAGGCTTGGAGACGTGGGGCACCTTGCCTAGGGCCTCATTCAGCTCGTGAGTGTCAGAGCCCAGACTTGAACTCTAAACTCCTCAGCTGGAAACAGCAGCCTTGTGCTGGTGCTGCTCAGGATGGCCCAGATGCCCTGGGCCACCTTGGATGGTGGAGTCTTCAGGTCTCTCCTGTCATTTCCTGATAAGCTGAGACTTTCTGGGACATGGGCACTTCTTTCCTGATGCCCCAGGTTCCCTGTTCCTGCGTTCGTTGTCCAGTTTCCCCCCAGCCTGGCCCTTCTGGGCAGTGATTTGTCAGGCAGAAAAAAAGGTCTTTGAGCCTAACAAAGGGACAAGAGGTTCCAGCTCAGGGGTGGTGATCAGGCTTTGCAGTCAGAACCCCCACCCACTCCTGCCTCGGTCTCTCATCTGTTCAATGTGGATAATAATTGTATCCCAATGTTGGGTTCTTTTGAGCATTAAATGAGATCGCACATTTGAAATGCTTAGCCTAGAGCCTGCCCACAGGCCAGCACTGTTGTTTTGTTACTATTAGCCTCTGTCCATCCACCCAACAGTGGTTTTCTATGGGCCTGACTGGTGGGAAAGTCAGTATGTTACGCCATAGAGAAATGGAGCAGGCTCATATTCTTGTGAGGGAGACAGAAATATGAAAAACAAGGGTGCTTTGATGCAATGGAGGGGGTTCCCCTCAGACAAGATGAGAAAGGGGATTCCAGGAGGAGGAATAAGCAGAGGCAAAAGGTCAGAGCAAAAATAGTCAGATGCACTAGAGAAACTGGACGTGGAACAAGAGGAGCAGGTTCTAATATCCACAGGACCCAGGCACGTGAGCTAAGCGAGAGAACTAGGCTGGATTTAAGGCACTGTAAAGTGGTAGGGACTATAGCCAACTGGAACTCAGATCTGGGCAGTTGTTGCCATGAAGGAAAGCTGGGCCAGTGTTGGCAGATCTTCCAGGTTTTCAAGAGATACTAGGACCTTAGGTTTCTATGTGAAATCTCTTGACTTTGAAACGTGAGGCCAACACTAGGAAAGAAAAGCAAAATATACCTGGGGGCTGCAGTTTGCAGCCTCTAGTGTAGACCCTAGCAGTGGGCTGGAGGGTGGGGGTGGCACAAGAGGAAGCGTGGCTGTGGATTCCAGACTCCGCTTTGTGCTGGCAGGCTGTGTGCGACAGCTGGGGCCAGAACCTGGCCCATAGCAGGTGCCTGATCAGCACTCACTCTGCAGGGAAGTTAGGGAATGTTGACTTTATTTGGAAGGTCAGGAGAGACTCAGGTTTGAGGCAGAAGAGTGAAGTGATGGGAGGTTTGTCTTACAGCCATCACTCCACCTGACGCATGGAGGTGGGGCAGGAGGCTTAACAGGGCTCCAGGCAGAAGGTCATGGTGGCTGGGACCAAGAAGACTATGGGGCAAGAGGAGAAGAATCAAAATCTTTCCAGAGATCAGCTTGAAGAATACTGTAGGGAGACCAAGGTGCCCAACCAGCTACTTGATCTACTTGGTGACTCAATGGTACTTCTCACCAAGGTGAGGAATTGAGGACAGGAAGTGTGCAGGGGCAGCGAGAGGAGGGGCGATGAGTCTGTGTCTGTTAAGTTTAGATGCCCATGGGACACCCAAGGGATGATGTGCCCCCGGCCAAACATGCAGCTCTTAGGAGAGGGAAGGCTAAAGACTCAGCTCTCACTCTTTCCAGAGACCCCTGAGATCTATATTCTTTTTGTGGTTGCTCTGTAGTCTAAGAGCTGAGAAGTTTATTTCTTGGGTTTTGGTTGGTGTTTTGTTCCTAGAAAGGCCGAAGAAGGAGAAGGTAGATTGATTCTTAATGCCAGAACAAAGATCTGTGAACACATCAGCTCTGATCGAGTCTCCCCACCCCAACCCCATGATGTGGGCAACTGAGGAAGGGAAGCAGAGAACACATGGGTTACCCAGGCCCCACAGTTAATACATAATAAAATCTCATTTCCAGGAACCAGTCTCTCAGCTTGGCTATCCCGAACTCTTGCAACAGGATTTACCTGCACTTGAGAGAAGAAAAGGATTTGCTAAGCAGATTGATAGTTTAACAAGCCTACTTAGGAGAGCAGGCTTTTAGCAGCATCATTTGCATTCTAACAATGAGTGTACAAATTATAAATGACTTCTTATCTATTTTTAAAGCGGTTTTAAGACTTCTCATCTACTGTCAAGAGTGTCACTGAGAATACCAAGGACATTCACAGCACCACTGCATCCCCTTTGAAAAGAAACCATTCTATTAGAGAACTAACATTTATTGAGCATCTGCCAAATACACTAGGCACTGTGCTAGGTATTTTAGTAGTGTTTGCTCTTTTAAGCCTCACCACAGTCCCTAGAGGGATGGCAATGTTATCATTTGTTACAGAGGAAAGGAGTCCAGGCCCAGAGAAGGTGAGCTGCTGGTGCAGACTCTCTCAGCTTGCAAGGGCCAGATCACCCAGGGCTGGCTACCGGGCCTGAGTTCTTTCTAAATATACCTCACAGTGGTTTCTCACTAATTCAAGTTTTTTTCCCTTAACCAGAGCAAGAATGGTCTGAAATGGAGCTTCACAGGGTTTGGAGAGCAGGGAGAAGGGGAAAAGGTGGGAGAGGGAGCCAAAAGTGAGAAAGAGGACTTGTCCATCCACCCATTGGTTCGGAGGCAAGAGAAATAAAACAGCCCCAAAAATAGAGAAGGAGGGAGGCTCTGAAGAACAGTCCAGGATGTGGCTGAGCTCAAATCTCAGCTTTGCCACAAGCTCCCTTTGGGCAAGTCCTTACTCTCTCTGGGTCTCAGGTACGCATCTGCAAAGGGCGTCGTTTGCCCTCCATATCGGCTTTCCCCAAATGCAGTCATTTGTGTTCTACCTCACAATTTTCACCATATCTGAAAATCACCTTGCTTTTATCTGTTAACCTTTTTACTTGATTACCTTATTTTAAAGATTAAACATTATTATGTAACTTAAATAGAATAGAAATCACTTGTCACACACACAAGTTAACCATCAAAATAAATGCAAAGAAACTTTTAAAAAGTCTTTATGTTACTAATTCTTCCCAGCTATTGTGGCCTGAGGTCTGCCAGCTCTCTCTCTAGTTCTCTCTCTCTCTCTCTCTCTCTCTCTCTCTCTCTCTCTCTCTCTCTCTGTCTCTGTTAGAAGGGAGGGGGGTCAGCAAGTACCAGCAGGTGGGTGGTAAGAAAAACGCATTGGCTTTGAGGTGAGTCATCTTTCCTGGAAAGAACCAGCAGGAATGAAAGGGAACTGGAACCTTTTCCTACACCATGCAGCAGCATCGTTTGGTGCCTCCTAAAAATCACCTCTCCAGTTGTCTCCGGGGTCTAAGGTCATGCTCTACAGAAAGCCAGGCCAGATGTCGTGTTATAACCCTTCCAGCACCGGCAGAGCCTGGGAAAGTCTGGGCTTGAGAAGCCCACAGAGGGGTGCGAAAGATGACAAGGAGTTAGTAGGATTCCAGGACAGCCCCCCTTTCTATGACCAGAAGTGAGCACGCTTTCCATGCTTCCTCCCTTTTAGTGAGGTTGAGGAAGGCAGAGGGGTTCCAAGAGTCTTCAGCCCAGCACTCCCTCTACCTTCTGGGATGAGCTGCTCCAGCCTCAGTTTCTTCCTCTGCCTGGTGGAGAGGACATCTTGAGACCTCACAAGTTTGCCCTGGGTCACATTTAGGGTGGTATAGCATATAATCCCTATAATTATATCCTATAATTATCCCATATTAATGAATTTATGTGCCCAGGAGCAGTCTTAGTGGGGGAAAATGAAGAAAACTAAGCGTTGTTCCTCTCCCTCCCTGGGAGGCTATAGGGGAACCAGGGACTGCTCCTAATGGGGTCGGCTGTGCTAAATCCCCCATCAACTCTGAGCTTCAGTCAGCCTCCACTGTGCTCTGCCCAAGTTCTAAGGTTGTAGGGTCCCTGCCATGGCCTTCCCTGCTGTCGCGTGCAAGCTTATATGGTATAGGTGCATACTCATAAGCATCCTCTCCTTGTCTCTCAGGGGCCTTTCCTGTTTGGCTTTGCTCGGCTACTGGCCTTAATGAGGAGGAGGGGACAGGGGACAGGAGGGAGAGATTTATTCTGAATAACCAAGAGCAGACAGAATGTTAGATTGAAAGAATCTTAGAGACCCACTAGTGTGTTTTTTCTCCACAAACAGGATTTCAAATTATCACCTCCATTTTACAGATGACGAAACCAAGGCCCAGAGAGGGGAAGGTCTGAGAGCCTGTCTGGGGTAGAGCCAAGCCAGACCCTAGGCTTTGCGACTCCCAACCCAGGCCTCTCTTCCTGCATTATTCCTCCTCTTGGGGAGGCTGATGCTTAATATGCTGTGTGTCGCTTTAAATCATGCCCCAGGGACCTACCAAGTGGATGTCCCCATTATATGGACTTTGGACTCAGGGTTTGACCTTATACTGACAATTCTAAGCATTCTAGGAGTATCTTTGCTCACAGTCACCTTCAGTCTTGTCCTCTGTGGACACCTTCCCCTTTTCTGCCTGGAGATTATGGCCACTTCCCCTGCCTTTTGCCAAGCTTGACACACAGTCTCCTCCATCTTCAGAGATTCTGAAATGATCTCACCTGGGCAAGCCATCAAATATCCCAGCACACATGAGGGGACTGCCTCCAAGCATATCCTGCCCTCCCTGTGTGTACTTGGACCCTCTCTTTTAGAGAAGCTGGCTTGTGCAGGCTCAGAATGTTCCAGGTCTTGGAATCTGGGGGTCTTGCTTGATTGTAGGATGGAGGCCCTAACCACTGGACAATGAGCCACGACTACAGACCCAGCCTCTCCTGGACTTCTCAGTCTTGCCCTGCCTCTAACACTTCGTCTAGTCTTCTATCCAACCTCCATCTGTTTTCCATGGTCACCCTGCTCATCCTAGCTCATCCTCCCAAGGCCCTCCCCCACTTCGCAGGAAGGAGAATGTTGGCTTTCAGGTGAGCAAGGCAAGCGGTCCTCAGGTGTCCCTACGACAGTTGCAGGCAAGTCCTCAGTGTCCCTTCGTCCAAGCTGGAGCCAGCAGAGTTGTCATGGGTTGGGCAGGGGCAAGGAGAGGGCTATAGATCCTGCTGATAGAGAACCAAAGCAACAACCTGTCTGGAGTCTGAAACCAGAGGCTCGTGAGTAAAGCCATAGCCGACGCCACAGATGCCACGGAGCCAGTTCCTATGAAAGGGCCTTTTGTTTTATCCCCTGGTTCCTGGGTGAGCAGTGATTCCATTTTAATTAAATACTCAGCGACTGGGGTTGAACAGGCTGCCAGAGCCCTCTGCCCCAGGGCCGGGGAGGCGGGGGGAGGAATGGAGGAGAGGCGCCTCCCCAGCTGGAATGGTGAGCAGGTGATAGGTGGAGAGCCCTGGGCAGGGGCAGGTCATTCATGCTGTTCAGCAGCTGGTTAATGTTCAGTGCAGAGGTATTCATCTTGCCGGATGCCAGCCTTCCTTGGGTATCCCATTAATGGCACCTTCAGGGACACACTAGAGAAAGTAAACCAAGGAGCAGGAGGAAGAGTTTTTATTTTACATAGGCCTGGCAGGGGCTCAAAGAGAACCTAATGGAGGGATATGCTGGGGTGGCAACCTATCCACCCCCACTGGCCCCAGCCCCTCTGTTCTCTGATACCATCTTCTCTGCTTGCCTCATGCTGGTTTCTTGCCCGGAGGCAGTCCACTGTACAGCAAGACAGCACAGACAAGACTCTAAATCGAGAAGCCTGAGGGAAAAACCAGCCAAATTATCCATCTTGCCTCCACCTCAATCCATGTGATTGAGGTTCAGATATCTCCTCCCTAGAGAAGCTCTCCAGAATCTGAGTTACCTCCTACCACCCCACACTCTATGTTACCCCATCACTCTAAAGTCATCTTGTCTGCTTATTTGAATTCTTGCATACTGGCTGTCTCCCCCCTGCAGAACAAAAGCTTTATGAAGACAGTGGCTTGGTCTATTTTATTCTCAGTGCCTGGCAGGGATCACATATTCAGTAATGGTTGAATAAATACACTTAGTTAAAGTATACTTTGCCTGGGGGCAAAGACTCCACCTAAAAATATGACATAATTTAATAGTGTAAAAGTACATTGTGACCACCCTGATTCTGGGGCTTGTCCTGTGAGAGGAGATTCCCTGAGCCCCTGTGCCAGTACCTGTGCTGGGCGTTGCTGGGATGCGCAGTACAGAGATGAAAACCAGCACCATGCTCACCTTCAAGGAGCTCTAAGTCCAGGAGAAGACAGACACAAAATCACATTCAGTGGGATAAGGCTGTGATGGAAGGCCAGAGAGAGTCTAGGCAGGGAAAGAGTAAGCCTACTGATTCTTTCTAGAGGGGGGAATCAAGGAAAATGAGTGAGAGACCACCTGGGAGAGAAGACCCCACAGTCAGAGGTGGAGTGCCCAGGAGGGTGAGGCCAGTTCTGGGAACCAATGGCGAAGCCTGGATTTGAAGGGTAAATGAAGACCTTGTGTCTAAGGGGCTTCAAATGCCACACTTAGACTCCAGACTTTGCCCTGAGGGCACTTGGGAGCCATCGAAGGTTATTCAGCAAAAGCAGTGTACCAGCAGAGCTCTGTATTGGGAAGATTACTCCAGCAGCTGCTTGGAGTATGGACTGAGACCCCAGAGGATTCAGGGCCTACCTTTGCTCCCACTGGGGAATGGAATACGATCCTGGGCACTGAGCCCCTCTCTGAGGACAGTTGCTAGTCCAGGCCTCTGCAGAGGGCCTGGAGGTAATTCAGGGGCAGGGTGATCACTTACCTGTTAAAAGATATGCTTTCCTCTGAAGGAGATAAATGTCTTCCTAGATTAGAGGCCAAGAGGGCAGGTACCACCACACCAGTGTTCCCTAGGTATGTTCTCCAGGCCTGAGACTGCAGGTCATCATCCCTTGTTTGTTTGTTCTAGGACTGTGAAGCCACCTTGGAAATGCCATTCTCTCGGTTAAATGCATGTTTACAGTCAATCAACAAACACTTATTTAGTGCAGACCAGGTTTTTGTTTGTTCATTTACTTGCTTTTTTACTTTATTCAACCACAGATCCTCCTAGTGGATGGGGGTAGGGAGTAGCAGTCTGCATGAGCAAAGGCTCAGAGGTAAGAATAAGTTTGCAATAAATTGAAGAGAAGGCCAAGGATCTTTTATTTTAAATCTCTATAGCCTTGGGGTCGAGTTCTCTTTTTCTCAGAAGAGTGAACATTTGGGAGGGTGTAGAAACCACATTTCCTTGTGTTCACCCCACATTTTTGTAATTTAAGAACATTAAGTTTGTGGCATTAGGCTACATGGTTAACATAAGCTATCTCTTAATCGTTATAACAACCTAAGAAAGTAAGAACTATAATTACCTTCATTTCACAGTTGAGTAAGTGACTTACCCTCTCTGCTTTCACAGAAGCAGAGAGGGTAAATCACTTGCTCAAGGTCACACAGTTTGGAAGCAAAGTAACCGGGTTTTGAACCCAGGCACTTTGTACCCACAAACCTTGTTTTAACCACTACAGCAGTACTCTATCCTTCACATACCTCTGCAGCTAGCTTAATTAACCCCAAATTGTGCTCAATTCACCTCTTTATGATGCCTTTCTAGAATACACATCCCAGAGGACCTTGTTCTTACCCCGAATTCCAGGAAAGCCTGTGCATTCTAAGGAGTCTCCTTTGCTGGTGGGCTTATCGCTTATCTTCCCCTGATATCTGCCTTTCCAAGCAGCCTACTCCGGAGTCTAATCCTTCCCCTCTTAATTATGTGACTTTCACTGTTTGCAAGTCCTTTTCCCACTTAATCCTTGCCACATCTTCTGAGGGTCGGTAGTTTAAGGGCCATTTGACAGAGGAAGTGACCAGGGCTCAAAGACTTGAGGACAATGGCAATAATAAAAATTGCAGCGGCTAAAATGTATGCTGGGCCTACTTATAGGCAATAGTAACTTTTGTTGCTCCCTTTTAGCATATAGGGAAACTGAGGCAGCAAGCTCTAGAGCAATGCATCCAAAGTCACAACTAGTGAGAGGTAGAACCAGGATTCAAACCCAGGAAGTCTGTCTCCAGACCCCGTACTCTGAACTACTTCACTCGGCTGCCACACAGCTGCCTTGTGGGGAGTTGAGGTAGAAGCAAGAGACAAATATTTGGGAATGACTTAATTGCTCATTACTGACACCTCCTTTATATTGGCGGCTGCCCCCTTTCTTTCCTTCTCAACTTATGGTTTTGGCCACAATGAAATCTCACAGGCTGCATGCTGCATGGGCTAGTTTTAAGTGGTGTTAGTCCCGAGAGGATGTGTGTGTGCGTGTGCATGTGTGTGTGCATGTGTGTGATGTGGTATGCCACATGCCAGTTTGCTGAGATTCCTTGTAGAGTGTGCCTGGGGGAAGCCGAGCACGTCAGAGCTCTCTGACTCCCCGCAGCCTCCTTCGTTTGGGGAGGAAGGCTTTCTTGACTGTGTGTTTGTCTCATCCCTGGGCTGCTGCTGGCAGCTGACTGTGGAGTTTTCTTCTTAAGAGACAGAGAGAAGTGGCCTTTCAAAATAATTTGAACCTTCTTTGGGAAATTTCGGTTGCTTTTGAAACTAAGCCACAGAGGAACAGCAGCCAAGGAATTTGCAATCATTCCTGGGACTGTTTTTTCTTCTTTGAAGAAATATGGGCTCTTTTAACTACTAGAGTGACTCTTAAGCATTCTGAAGTGACAGCCTCTCACTCTACAACTGTGATATGGGCCTTCTCATTTAAAAAAAAAAATTTAAGAACTTGTTTTCAAAGCCTTGGCATCTCTTTCGAGGTAATCTGAGACACCTTGGAGACGTGCAAAATCTAAATCTGTGGTAACTGCATGAGATAAATGATGAACATTATTTATTCAGGAGACATTTCTTGGTTGTCTGCACTGTGCATGATGCTGGATTTACAGTGATGTTCAGACCCACGTAGTCCCTGCCCTCATGGAACTTAGGTTCTATACAAGAGAGAAGGACAGTGCACTAAAAAATCAAGTGTAACATTTCAGATAGTGGTGAGTGCCAGTAAGCATATGGCACAAGGTGATATGATAGAGCGACAAAAGGCTACTTAGCTCAGGTAATCAGGGAGGCCCTCTCTGAAGAGGAGGCCTTTGAGCTAAGTATGGAGGGACAAGCAGGCAGCTTTGCAATCTGAAGGGAGAGCATCCTGGGCAGAGAGTATGCAAAAAGTATCAAGTTGGGAATGAGCTTGGTGAATTCAAGGAGCAGCAAGGAAGAGGACAGCAGTAAGAGATGAGATTGGAGAGCTAGGGAGAGGCCAGTTTACACAGAGTTTTACAGGCTACTCAAACAGCTTGAATTTTATTCTATTAAGTAGACTACAGTTCTCTTGATAAACAGATGATGTTTGAATCCAAGGAAGGTGCTAGATTATGGTGATGTTTATTGTTTTGCTCTTGAAACAAAAATTTCAAGCATCAGGTAAACATAATAATTATAATGAAGGTATAATATCTTTAATGGAAGGTGACAAGATCTCTTTAAATGAGTCATTGGCAACTCATGTAATGATCACAGGGTTCAAGTTTCGGCTCTGAGATTTTCTAGCTGTGTGACCTTGGCCAGGTCACCTACCATTTCTGAAACTCTGTTTCCTTATCTTCACTGTAGGGTAATATTTGACTCACAGGGTTGTTGTGAAAATGGAAAGTTATAATGCCACTAAAAAAAAATGCATTTTATAAAGTACCAGGTGGTATGCAACTGGAAACATGTGTTTTTCCATTGAGAGCTTTCCACTAAAGCACTCCTAACTAACTAGGACCTTAGATTGCACCTAGAGGAGGAGACACCCACTATACAAGTGAAAAAGGGTCTTGGATGACCTCAAACATGAGTGGGAGGGTGAGAGAGGAGTGGGGTATATCTAAAAATATCTAACGCTCTGCCTCGTGCCCTGAAGACTTCCACCACCCCTCCTGCCTCCAAAGGCCCTCAGACACCTCACACTGCCCTGTAACTAAAGGTCTACTTACAGCAGAAGATGCCAACCCTTCAGTGGCCTCCCGGTTTGGGTGGGAGGGACCTATCCAGGTGGGCCTATGAGAGCCTTGGATTTCACTGAGGTCATCATCCTGGAGCCAATCAACATGGAAGTACTTGGAGCTCTCCGGGGTCCTGACCAGCGGGGGATTGCACTGTCTTAGAAATGGATTGTGGTTACCACTTCTGGACCAAGAACAACTATCTGGAAAAAGAACCACATTTGGGATCAGACAGACCTGAATTAAAAATCTCTAACTAGCTGATGACCTTAACCACTTAAACCTTTATTTCCTCATCTATAAAATGGAGTGGTGATGCCTGTTTCTTACTCGCTCTGTGAGTTAATGAACTAAAGCATTGAAAGAACTTCATCTAATGCCAGAAAAACATAGATGCTTATTAAATAGATGTTTCTCTGCCCAGGCAGTGAACTCTCAGAGAAGCCTATTCTAGGCCAGAGTATTTGTTATGAGAATATGGACTCTGGAGTCCCTCAGACCTAATACAAATTCCAGCTCTGTTTCCTCCTGGCTGTGTAACTGAGCCTCTCTAAGTCTCAGCTTCCTCACCTGTAAAATGGGCTAATCCTGTATACTTAATAGAGTCTAATACCTTGAATTTATTAAGTACTCAACAAAGACTTGTGGATTTGGATTGAATTTTTAGATGACCTTTCTTTTCTTCTCTTTTTAAAATAGAAGTGAATTTAGAATCTACCTCTTATCTAAAAGAAGGTCTATTTAAGAGAGGCAGACCATAAATAGAAGCAAACAGTCGTGTTCCAGCGTGACAGTGTGAAATGAAATGGAACCTGACTTGCGTTTGAGTTGAGTAGATATTACCACTACGGGAATATCATCAGTCTTAGGTGGAGTCTAAGCACATGACTATCAGTATTTCATGGACATGACCCCAGGAAAAAGATCTGTTCTCAGAAGGGATATGGCCCTTGCAGTGTGAGAACAAAAATATCTGTGAAATTTGTTACTAAAGTTTCCACATTCACAGAGGAAGAAAAATGAAGTCGTGGCCCATTTTCCAACAGAGAAGCACAAAACTGAGGTGAGCAGAGTCCCTGTGGAGCAAAGAAGGAATCACATGAGTGTAGGAGCCACCAGGCTTGACTTCCAATGTCTGCTGCACCACTTAGCAGGGTGGCCTCGTTTATGTTTAGTTTTTAATGGTGGAGAATTTTAAACATATCAAAAATAGAATAGTGTGGTAAAGCCTGTATACTCATTACTCAGCTTCAGTAATTATCAACCATCAGTAAATCTTGTTTCATCTCTCCTCATCTGCTTCCCTTCCTCTTGTATTGTAGTGAGGCAAATCAGTCAGGTACATTAACTGTTCACCTCTGTGAGCCCTGATTCCTAAGCTGTCAATCATGGGTGACAGTGACAACATGAGGTGTATGGGAAGATAAAGGAAGAGCACAATGAATTTCCGACAGTGGTTGTCCTCAGTATCTGTGAGTGCCCTCATCTTCCCAATCTCCTGAGGCCTTAGATCAATGCAGACCTTAGCCTCAGACCTCTTTCTTTATCTTGGGGTTCTCTAATCTGCCTTCTATTCACGTTTGACCTCTGCGCATAGACCCACCTTCTGGAACTAGGCTCCTATTATTCTATTTGCCCTTCACCTTTGGTAATTGAGGTTGCCCCTCAGTCCTCTGGTCTGCCCTGATCCAGGGTTGATCAGGGTGCTGTGGAATTGAAAGTCAGGAAATATGGGTATCTGTCAAACTAGTTAAATGGCCTTCACATGCAAACCTCAGTTCTTCATCTGGAATAGTACCAACTTCATCTTATAAAGCACTTTGCAAAATTTAAGCTATGTGGACTGTTGCAATGCCTGATATTCACTATTCATCCCCTTTGAAGAAAACAGTGTAGAAAAGGATTGTAGCCATTGAGGAAAACAGAGAAATGGAGAAAGAAGAGATGCCTGAGATCAAGAGAAGGTGTGTTTTTAAGATGGGAGGGAGCACAGCATGCTTGGAAGCTGATGAGAATGATCCAGTAGAGAGGGAATAAGAGGAATGATTCAGGAGGGGAGCCAGGGAACCAACTGGGGTGAGCTCTTGTCTGAGGCTTCACTGCCAGCAGGCCCCCAGTCACAGAGCCCATAGGGGTCAGCTGGTGTGTGAATTTAATCCTGAAATCAATGAAGAGCTTTGAGCAGGAGCGGTGACACAGTCATGCCTGCTGGGTGAAGGACAGATTGGTGAGGGTAAGACAGCTTGAGGAGACCTATCAAGGGGATTTGAGGAGACTGTATCTGCTCCTCACTTAATCCCTAGTGGCTGGCACAACCTTGAGATTCAGTTAAATATTCACATAAGGAGCATCTGCAATGCTTCTGGGACATCTACTGAGGAAGTTCATGCATGGTGGGAAGAGCAGGTGTTCTTTTAAGAAGGATGTGTGGACTTGGTGGGTCACCAGCACTGTGGCTACTTCAGCTGTGGAAGGGCTCAGATAAAGTATAGGTAGACCAGGAGCTGTAAACACATCCTATAGGAACCGAGCTTGTTGTGTAAATATAGACATTGTAATGCAACAGGGAGTGGTAGAGACTGTGGCAAAGTGGTACATGTGCCCCCACTGAAGAGCTCAGCAGCTCCTCAGCCTCAGCTCACGCTGCCCTGAAAACCCAATGTTGCCAGAATTTTCAAGAGGATCTAGAAGTCTAGATTTTTATGTGAATTCACCCATTCTTTAAACCAGAGTGATCTAATAGCAATGTAATTCAAGTCACAAGGGTAATTTTAAATTTTCTAGTAGACACACTAAGAGAAGTAAAATAAAATAGGTGAAATTGATTTTAATGGTCTATTTTATTTAACCAAATATATCCGAAGTATTATTTCAACATGTAATTGATATGACCAAAAAAGGGGGGGGGGATTTTTTATACCCCCTCCCCCCCTTTTTTTTTCTTTTTGATCATACTAAGCCTTTGAGATCTGGTATGGTTTTTAACTTAAAGCACACCTCAGGTAGAACTAGTCGCATTTCAGGTGCTCAGTACCACATGGGCTCTCAGCTATGGTCTTGGACAGCATAACTTTAACCATTGGCTCTAATTGTTTTAAAGCATGGTGAGGGTCAATCAGAAGAGAGCTCTAGGCTTCGGTGTCTGGCTTGCTGGTGCCAGAGTGGAGTAGCTTGCCCAGAGCCCAGTCAGGCCTTCTGCTCTGGCATTCCTGCACTCAGGCTTGGCTGGTGCCCGTCCCATTTCCCCTCTCCATGCTGAGCTGTCTGCCTAAGGAAAGACACCAGGGATAACAAAGTGCTTTTGAGCCTTCAGCAGGAAACCCTACTTGCCTGGTGCCACCATTCCACAGCTTGTGGAGTGTGGGGACCAGGAGGGCGGGAGTCCAGGAGCCCAACCTTCTTGTCAGCAGACATGGCCAGCTGGTCTTTGAAACTTGGTCCCCAGTCCTTGAGCCTAGAGTTGTGAGCACAGCTGCCCTCCTCTCAGCTTCAGGGACTTCACCTGGGGAGGAGCATAAGGTGGTTCTACACTCACAGGCCTATCAAGGGGGTTTGGGGACATAGCCCTGAGTGGCTGCTGAGGGAAGTGAATGCTAATGGCAGGACAGAGTGGGTCTAAGAGCTCTACCTCCCTCCCCATCTTGGGGTAGAAAAGGTTGGGCTGCCAAGCAGTAGGAGGGGAGAACCCACCAGCCCTGGGCAGTTCAGAGAAGGAAGGATTGGTCCAGGAGGTGGTCCTAAAGCCTTCGGCAGGCCACAGACACTTTGGAAGGCTTTTTTTCCCCTATTTTTTTTTTATTAAGGTATAATTTTCATACAATACACTTCACTTCTTTTAATGCACAATTTCTGTCAGTTTTCACAAATACACACAGTTGTGTAACCAACACTCTGATTGAGGCATAGAGCAGTTCTGTCACCTCCCAAAATTACTTCCTGTGATTTCCCTCCCCCACCACCTTGGCAAGCACTGATCTATAGATTTGCCTTTTCTATAACACCATATTGAGGGAATCATACACTATGCAACCTTTGAGTCTGGCTTCTTTCATTCACTATAGTGCATTTGAGATACTATGTATCAGTGATTCATCCCTTTTCATTGCTTAGTAGTATTCCATTATAAGGATGCACCATGTTTATCTAGTCATTTGGTTATCCATTGAGAGGCATTAGAGTTGTTTTCAGTTTTTAGTAATTATTAATAAAGCTACTTTATTTTTTGTATGAACATAAGTTTTTATTTCTCCTGGATAAATACTTAGGAGAGGGATTACTTGATTGTATGATAGGCTTATGTTTAATTTTATATGGAACTGCCCAACTCTTTTTCAGAGTGGGCACCCCATTTTGCATTCTTGCCAGCAATGGATGAGAGCCCCTCATCCAGTTACTCTACCTGCTCACTAACATTTAGTAGTGTCATCATTCGTTTTTTTTTTTTTTTTTTTTTTTTTTTTTTGCCATTCCGATAAGTGTTGGAGGGCATTACTAAGCACCTCCTAAGTGTTAGGCACTGAACAAGGTGTTATATTATCTTGAGTGCTGGGTCTGCGATATCATGTTTCAGCTTCAGAAACTGAGGCCCAGAGTAGTCTCCGAGGTCCCTCAGGACAAGGGCTGGCCCGGAGTGTAGAATCACAACTGTCCGATCTGAAGCTGAGCCTTTACCACTGAGCTATCCTGAGAGATTCTGTCCCAATATAAGGATGGTGTCAACACTTGCTCACAACACAGGAAAACCGGGGTCAGCACAAGCTTCCCTTTCCCTCTACTCTAGCATCTCTCTCATGACAGTTACTTCTTGCCCGTCTGCTTCCTTTGATGGTCTGTCAGCCCTTTCAGGGGCTGTGTGCTAGTCATCTATCTCTATACCTGTGTAGACCTGGGTCAGACCCAAAAAAAGAGCCAGCCAGCAAGTGTATGAGCTCTTGCTGCAAAGCTGACTCCCATGCTAGCCTTCGAGGAGCCTCTGTCCTTCCCTGCCTTCCAATGGCCATTCTGAGCCACTCCTCTCATCCCCTAGAGAGGAAGCTACTAGGGAGATGGGGCCAGAGGTCAGTTGGACCAAGCCAGGCATGGACAGCTCTGTCAGCCCTGACCCATCCCAGTCCCGCAGGCCCTCCTGAAAAGACTGGCCTGTCAGAGCCAAGTACACAACCGTCCGCCAGTCTATGGGCCTTGTTCCCTCCTTGCTGCCTCAGCTCATGCCCATAAGAGAAATCAGGATCTAGGAAACTTGCTACTCTCTCCCAGCTCCCCCTAGTATCTAATACATAGGCTCATGAGGCATTGCTGGCTATGTACAACTCTGGGAATCCAGCGGGACTTGAAATCTAAAAGGGGAGGTTATTTCCAGTTGTGTCTAGGTCTAGTTCTTTTCTTTCGAGCGTTAACTTCCAGTCACTTAACCTCTCAGAGCCTTACTTTGTTTATCTGTAAAAATGAGCATATAAAGCATCTCTACTTCTTAAGATTGTGATTGAAATTCAGTGAAATAATCACTCAACAGGGGAGCCCCAACTGAGTGCTCAGGGAGTGCTGGGTGAGAGCAATTATCATGAAGCGCTTTTCTCCCTTGGAGCTTCCATCTTATTTGGGTCTCACCATGGTCCTTCAAGGAATGGTGCCAAAATCCCCTTAGGACATTCATGTCTTGTGCTTGCCAAACTCACCTTCTCCCAGCCATAGTTACCACATCTATAGAATGAGGATGTCGAACAGGATGGTCTCCACACCAGCCCCCTTTGCCTTAAAAATCTTTCCCTTCCAGATCCCATTTGCTCTTCTCTTCTAGTAGCTCAGGGTGTAAGCAGATGTGGTGGGGAAGCTGAGGAATAGGATTTGGGAAGTTGGTACCTCGTGCAGCTAAAAGATATGTGGCCCAAGATTTTTGCTCTAGAAATCCATGGTGATACTAGTGGCAGTTAGGCTGAGCAAGGCTGGCCAGAGTTAGACAGAGGGGACTCGCTGCAATTCTTGGGTCTGCCTTGGAATCAGAGTCAGGTACACAATCTAATATAAATTTTGGGACAGGCAGCCATCAGAAATGTCAAGGAATATGGAAGCGGGTTCACAGATATTGGTTAGTGGCTACTTCTGGGTACCCAAGGCAAGTACAGTATGATCCTCTTTAAACATCTGTCTCTTCCTCTAGACCAGCAGGTCTCAATTGGGTGACTTTTACCCACCTTTACTCTGGGACATTTGGCAATGTCTAGGGACATTTTTAATTGTCATGACTAGGAAAGAGCTACTGACATCCAGTTGTAGAGGCCAGCGCACGTAGCAACCCCCATAACAAAGAATTATTCAGCCCAAAATGTCAATGGTGCCACGGTTGGGAATCTTGTCCTAGTCCAGAGTTCATAAGAACCCAGTTCTACCTCAGCACCTGGAATATAGTGAACATGCAATACGTCATTTGTGAATAAACAAGCTTGTGAAAAGACACATCTGTACTATGGATAAGTAAAATCTGGCAGAAAATACTCTTAAATGTACCAGTGGCATGGTGGGATTACTGAAGATTCTTATTTTCTTCTTTGCATATCCATATTTTTTTTAAAAAATCTCCCAGTATGATTTTGCATTGCTTATGTAATAAAAACTTTATTTAAGGAGGGAAAAACAGAATGATGTCAGGAAGGCATAAAATGTGTATGAATATATATAGTAATTATTATCACCTATTCACTTATTTAACCAACATTTATTGATGCCCTGCTATGTACCAGGTATGATTCTAGGCAGCAGTAGAAAAAAAAAAAAACAGACAAAGTTGTCATTTTAGAGCTTATATTCTGGCAGAAAGAGACAACAAAGGACTAAACAAATAAATATGTGTTATTTATAATATAATGGAATTGCTAGTGGTGACAAGTGCCATGAAAAAACTAAAAGGGGGTTAGGGAAAGAGTGTGATGAAGAGCTGATAGGAGGAGACCTCTGTGAGGAGGTAACTTTTGAGTAGGAATCAAAGCAGTACCAGGGAGCAGGACATGACATGATGAATGGACAAATGTAGATGTGTGTGTTTAAAGTAGAGATATGCATCACCCTCCTCTGGAAGGTCTCTCACCACCAAGCTTTGAGAAATGGCAGGAATTCTTATTTTGGAAATGCAATCTATCAAGATGCTCCCTCTGACACCTCTGAGAAGAGGCTGGTGGTGTGTTTTAAGCAATGTCTTCCTTTGAGAAGGACAGGAAGGATGCACAGGCATTTAAGGTATGGATTTTCAAGGATGGGGAAAAGATTCTCTCAAGAAAGGCAAGGTAGAGTTCACTTGCCATCACTTGCCAGCTGTGTGACCTTGGGCAGGTTGCTTAAACTCGCTGAGCCTCAGCTTTCTCATCTGCAAAATGGCAATAATAACACCTACCCCCACTGGGGTGATGGAGACTCAGATGAGATGATATAATGCAGCAGGTGTTTCTGTGTGTTTGCTGAATTAAAAAAAGATGCAGGCTCTCTCTCCGAGGACTCCCAGTCCAGAGGGGAGCAAACAGACTGATGGTTGTCACCTTGAGGGATTAATTGATGACCTGCAAAGTCTCTTCCCAACTCAGCCACAGATGCCCATGGCAGCTGCTGCAGCAACTCTGGCCAATACCCTTTCCTCCTCAAAGTTTGGGGTCCCAAAGAAAACAATGACCCCAAAACTAAGGATTTCTCCCTGGACCTGGTTGCCACACAATGCTGCTTTGGAATGGAGAAGGTATTTTTAAATGTTCTTGCAAGTGCCAAAGTGTGTCTTGTTAAAAATAAGGTTTGTGTTCATTGAAATGCCGTTCAGGTTCGCCACTCTGCAGCAGTGTTTAAATTAACCACATTGTGCACCAAGCAAATTCCAAACAGCATGTGAATCATTTGGGGCAAAAAAGTTGGGAGCTGATATTTGCTAAAGTTGGATCTTATTTGTGTTCTCTATTTACCTAACAAATCGTTCTATAGCACTTACTCTGTACCAGGCACTGTTCGATGTGCTTTGCAAATATCAACGCATTTAATTCTCACACAAGCCCTTGGCGTTCCCCATTTTACAGTTGAGGATATCAAGGCAAGGAATTAAATTGCTTGCCCAGGTTCATACAGCTAGTGCCCTTGAGGGAGTTTTTACCAACATTTTGGCCACACCGAATACCTTGCTTATAACCTGCCCTGCCAAAAGCCATTCAACTTTCGCTTGTATCCTTTTTTTAGGGAATTAGGAATTCCTTGCAATGCCTAGGTAAGGAATTTCCTGCAGCATTGCCTCCTTCTCCTGCCTGTGGACTTGGCAGCTTTTTGGAGCTCTGCAGACAAATTGCCTATATGCATTATTTTAAGAATGTCCTCCTGTGGTTCACCATCACCCCAACTTTGGGCTAGCCTTCCCCAGCTGGCTCATGCCCCTGCTTTGTCCCAGTTTCTGGCCCACCCTTCCAGATTTTCTTCATGTGCTCTTCCAGATCTCTCACCTCCCTCCATCCAGCTAAATCTCTCCCTGAATGACTCAGCTCAGCTTCCGTCTCTTCTAAGAGCCTTCTGGGCTCCACTGGCCCCATTTACCCTCATCTAAAGAACTTCTCTTGTGCGTGTAGAACCTACTTGCAGCATGCAAGCTAGTCCTGTTGTGTTTGTCTGGTGTTTACAATGAGAGTTTGTTCCTGGAATATAGGGCATTGGTGGATTCAAATCCTAACTATGCTGCCTACTTGTTGTGTGACCTTGGGCAAGTCGCTTTAACTCTGAGCCTCAGTTTTCATATCTATAAAATGGAATAAAAGTAGTTCCCAAGCTCCTCTAGGGTTATAAAAATGTAAAACAAACAAACAAACAAAAACAAAAAACAAACAAAAAACAATATGTTTAAATCTCATACTCTGTACTTAACCTATGACAGAGATCAGCAAACTTTTTCTGTAAAGGGCCAGATAATAGATATTTTAGTCTTTGCAGATTGGACAATTTCTGCCACAACTTTTCAACTCTGTTATAATGTATAAGTGGTCGTAGACAATACATAAATGATCATGTTCAAATAAAACTTTATTTATAAAAGCAGGTGGCAGCCAGATTTGGCACACAGGCTGTAATTTGCTGACACCTGGACTA
The DNA here is from genome assembly GCF_014176215.1 of Rousettus aegyptiacus. Lineage (NCBI taxonomy): Eukaryota > Metazoa > Chordata > Mammalia > Chiroptera > Pteropodidae > Rousettus > Rousettus aegyptiacus. Next base: position 120,500,940 of record NW_023416307.1, on the reverse strand, counting down.
TGGAGCAGCCTTTATTATGATTATCTTTGAAATGCTGTGGAAGATCAGAAAAGAGAAAGCTCCCACTCTTCTCAGGCTTGCCAGTTTCTATGAAGAGCAAGGCATGGAAGCAGGCAGACAGGGAGTATGGAGGCATAGAGTAGGTGAGAACTGGGATAAGACCCAAAGATAAGGAAGCAGAGGGTTGGACAGGGGCTCAGTATAGAGCATGTGTGCAAGGATATCATGGGACAGGGGCCTGGAATGTCAGTTCAGTCCGGGTCGGGCTGATTGTGAATGCTACACTTATACACAGAATCACCAATTTCCTCATGTAACAAGTATTTACTGAGCATCTATTATGAGGCATGCACTGTGCTGTGTGCTGAGGCCACAAGGAGAGCAAGACACAGAAAACCTGCCCTCTTAAAGCCTTAGGTTTCCTCAGAGGAGGGAAACTGAGGCACAGAAAAGACTAAATGACTCTCCTGGGGTTATGTAACTGGTAAACGTCCTTTGGTTTCAGTGAATTCCAAGGTTGCTGTTGCTGCAGTGAGACCAATACAGGCTTTGAGGTCACCTGGACTGAACTGTCGCTGCCCCACAGTCCATTGGTTTGTGAACCTCGGTTTCCCTGTCTGCAACGTTAGGCCTGTGATCCACGCTCCCCCGCTGCTGCAGGATGGATGGGACCTCTGCCCATCCTTGCTGTTAGAGCACCTGGATCACAGCTTCATGAGTCCCCTGGAGCCTCTCTGTGACCAGGGCACCCAGAACTCCCACGTGGGGTGACTCATGCTATGATTAAAGAAGGGCATGAGGAGGGGCTAGCATTCTGGATCTCCTTCTGGGACTGTCCCAGAGAGAAGGGCAGCTGCACAGACCCTCCCCACCTTGGCCACCTGGGCGGCAGACTCCATTCTGGGCACCTTCGAGATATTACCCCCATAAGCTATGAGCTCCTCTATTCCCATTTACAGAGCAAGAAATGGAGGCCCGAGAGAATGAGAGATACTCCCTCATTAGACGGCAACTTAACTGTAGCAGCCACTGATTGAGAGTCCACTAGGAACTGGATACTTTCTCTTCTGTAATATTATTCTCAGAGCACCCCTGTGAGTAGGGATGACCCTTCCCATCTCTGTCACATGCACTCACTCTCTTTCTGCCACTGAGTAAGATTCCACAGTAACATGAAAAAATCTCACATGTCCAACTGGATGGTTTTTACTTCTGTTTATACCTGTGTGGTGACCACCACCCAGATCCAGTGATAGCACATTACCAGCTGCTCGCAGAGCTCCCTCGTGTCCCTTCCCCATTGATCCCTCCTCAGGTGCCCAGACACCCCTCACGCACCCAGACACAACCACTGCTTTGGCTTTATTACCACAGATTGTTTCTGCCTCCTCTTGAACCTCATATCAATAGAATCATGCGGTATGATCTCTCTTGAGTCTAGATTCTTTTGCTCAACGTGTCTGTGAGATTCATCTATGTTATAGGCATCCACAGTGCTTTATTTTTCAGTGCCATGTAGTATTCCTTTGTATGAATCCATTACAAGTCATTCATTTGTTCTCTTGTGCGCTGGTATTTGTGATGTTTCCAAGTTTAAGCTATTATGAATTAAGTCTCTATAATATTAAATCGAAGTCTTTGTGTGGACATATATTTTCATTTCTCTTATTCAAAATGGGATTGTTCAGTCATAGAGTAGATGTAGGTTTAGCTATCCTAGAAACTGCCAAACTTTTTTCCAAAATGGCCGTTCCATTTCACACTCCCACCAGCAACGTATGAGAGTTCCTGTTTTACCACAACCTCATCAACACTTGATAAAATCAGTCATTTTCCTTTTGGCCACTTCAGTAGGGGTATAATCATACCCATTTCATGGAAACAGAAGGTGAGGCTTAGAGATGCTGGGCCACTTGCCCCAGACCACATAGCAACTCATGTCAGAGCAGAGATTCAGGTTCTAAGAGATACTGAACTCTGGGACTATGTCATAGCCAGAATTTAAGGCATAGACCTCAGGACAGAATCAGAATGGAAGAGGGGCTTGTAAATGTTTTTCTGAACATGAAGCAGATGGTTAAAAACCAGAATGCTCATCAGTGGCAGTGACAAGCCAGACCAGTGCTCATCCCCCCATGGCACGGTGCCTTGGGTCCCCTCCAACATCCCCAGGGAGAGCCTGGGCTCCCTGGTAACCCTGCTCTCCCCAGCCACAGTGCTGGGAACACATCCCCATGGGCTTGCCAGGAAACTGTTCTTTTGAGAGCTGGCAAGACGGTCTACATTCTACAGCCCAGGGCCCTCTCAGAGTCTCTATCCCAGGGACTCTGCTTTCCCCAAAGGCACTGATTGTTCCTCTAAGGAAAACAACCTGGTAAATCAATAGGATGCTGGGGCTGCTGGACACTCCTGCTTGGCTCTGGCCCAGCCTTGGGTTTCTAGAGCCCTGTATTCCCCTAGTGGTGCCTTGGGGATTGAAGCTGGGGCCTGAGACATCACGAGCCCAAGATCCTAGACCACCTCTGCTACTATCTTGCTCAGTGACCTTGAGAAAGTCACCTTCTGAGCTCCTATCACTGCATAAAATGGAGAGGCTGGCTAAGAAGTCAGAGAGGCTGGGGCTTAGAAGTCTCTCAGGATTCCCTGTGGCAACTTGGTTTTGCCACAGTTCTCCCCAAGTTCTAACATGCATGTGCTTCTCCTGGGGATCTTGTTAAATTCAAATTCTGACTCAGTGAGTTTGGGGTAGGGTCTGAGATCCTAGATTTATATCAAACTCCCAGGTGACATTGATGCTGCTGGTCTGAAGACCACACTTGGGATAGCCAGAGCCTAGGTACTCACCCCTCTACACAGTCCATATTTTTTTTAAAAACACCTTTTTTAAAACTAGATTTATCCTAACCAGTAATGTAGATTAATCACTGGTTTAAAGTATCAGGCATATTTTTTTTTGCCAAACACACGGTGAAATGAACACATTAAGATGAGCTCCCAAATTACACCACGCTCATCTCAGTGCCCAGGCTTTAAAATGGACTGTGGCCCTTTAAGTAATCATACTGGTTGAACTCAGCCTGGGTAATAAGGTAAAACCCAGCCGGGAGCATCCATGCCCGTGTGGAGGATGTTCTGCCAAGAGTTCCTCAGGCCTCGCCTTTTCTCCAGTTCTAGGTCCATCCACTCAAGGAAGTTAGCACAGGATCTTGGGCATCTCTGAAGGCTGGATATAGTCAGGAGACCCAGGTTTGAGACTTTGGTCTGCTAGCAACTAACTGTACATCCTAAGAAAAGCCTCAGCTTTCTCATCTGTGAAATGAGCACATCAGCATCGCTCACAGAACCATCCATTGTGCAGAGAAAATTAGACAATCCAGACGAAGGTCTTGTTAAGTTGGAATGTGTGCCTTGTGAAAGGGATGATTTTAAATTTTCCTACCTTGTTTGGAACTAAACACATGCAGCCTATGGGGCCCAGACTTTGGGCTATTTCCAGAAGTCAGATTCTCACTCAAGTAATCAGCTCTCCTCTAGGTTATCCTAGAAGGCTATAGATTTGGGCAAAACTCCCACACATAGTCCTGTCAGAAAGCCAGAGTCTCCCTCCCATCCAGCTCCCTGAGAGAAATCAAGAGCATCAGAGTCCAGACAGCCGAGGGGCAATTCTCTTCCTCTAGTACTAGAGCTAAAAACAAGGAACTCTTGTACATCATTCCCGCCGTTCCTACCCCAGATCCTATCTGGCCTGCGCTGGCTGCCAGCCAAATCTGAGTTGGTGTCCACATATCACTCCCTTGCTCAAGAACCGTCCATAACTCCCCAACACCTCTGTAATTCTATGCAGACCCCTTACCATAGACACAAAGCTCCAGCATAACTTTTCAGCCTTACTGCTGCCTCCATACACCCCCATGTCCTGGTATGAGAAACATGCTGTCCCCAGAACATTTCCTGAGCTTGCCCATCTCCAGGTTTCTGCTCCTTTTGGCCCCTCCTTTCTCCATTGGGAATGTGCCCTTTATTCCTTCTCTCAATTTCTACCAAGGCCTTCCTCTATCATGCCCAGCCCTCTGCCTCCACCTCCTCCATAGCTCCCTATGTGTTATATCTCTGATTTTTATACGTGCATATATGCACCCATCTTCAGTTCAGATCTACACTCACCACTTGTGTGTGGTGTGTGTAGAGAGTGGTTTCAGCTCCTGCCAGCTGTAAAGCTAGTCCTAGCTGGTACTGGATCCACACTCAGTGCGCTCTCCAGTGACCTGTTACGGTTATTATTTCATTCGAGTCCCATTTGCCTCAGTTTTCTCATCTGCGAAATAGGCGTAATAGCAGGACCCACAGACAGCCCTCTCCCACCTTCCCCGTAGTATACCCCCTGCCCAGCAATTCTGGATTGTGGTTCAGATGGCTTCTTCTGGTGATAGAACCTGTGTCCTGGGAGGTTTGAGGAACCTCGCCTGACTCCATGCCTTCCCCTCAGGAACTGCCCAGAAAGGATAGGCTATACTGTGACTCCAGGCACTGAGCAGTCTAGAGGGGGTGGCTTCATCAAGGATTCAGAAATGCTGTTGTTCAGTCAGGGGCCTGTGGACATGAGGAGCCTGACCGTGTCCCACCCAGCTGGGCAGGCCCTGAGGGGCAGGCCCAGGAGGCAAGTGAGTTGGCAATGGGAGCTGTTTCCACTGATACCCTAAAAGGAACAAACAAGCTAAGTCTCCCTCCCCTCAAATCCACCCCCTGAAGTTCTCCCACCCCACACATCCTCCCGTGGCCCCTCAAGTTTCCCACCCCTGAGTGATCCACCCTCCCCTTTCCCATCCTGTCAAGACCTGTTTAATCTTTAAAATTAATACTGTAAGCTTTGCTGGGTTCCTTATACTCGTGACCTAATTAAATCTTAAAAACATCAGGCAAAGTAGACAGTATTTTAAAATATCTTTTCTCTGTGTTATGCAAGTAATATAGGTATAGTGACACTGAAAGAACAGTTAGAAAACTGAGGTAAGGAAAAATAAATAATACAGTAGTCACCCGAAATATTGCACTCGTTTCGCAGGCAGGAAACTGAAGCACATACACCTGAAATGACTCAATGAATTTCACCTGCTTAGCAAGTATCGACCTAGGGTGTGTATTTGGTCTGTCTGGTTATTTTCTGTGATCCCACACTGCCTCAATTTCAAACGCTTTTCTAAAAGATTTAAAAAGTAATAAATCAATGTTATAGAACATTTTTTAAAATAAAAGTATGACCACTTTCACTTTTTGTATTCCCTCTACATTCTATTATTATACTGATATAATTATGAAGTATAATCAGTTTCATATTATATTTTTAATTGATTCATTTCTCAATATTCTCATCTAGAAAATGGAGACGATAGTGCTGCCTACCTTGTGGGGGTTGGTATGAGGAAGGGATGGCATCCAACATGCAAAGCACAGGCCTAGCACCTAGTAAGTGTGCAACAAAAAAAACAACACTATGTTGCTATAGACATTATAATCATGATTTTAAATGGCCACACCCTAGAACATCAAGTCAATGTACCACGATTTACTGAATTGTTTCCACGTTGCTGGACAATGAAGGGGCTTGTAATTTGTGTTAAAAATAACACGGTGATGAGCTGGATTGTGGCCTCACATCTACTTTATGCAGCTGCTTCCAGCATCCAGTGGAATGGCCAAGATTTCCCCCTCAAGTACACAGTTGAGGACCTTATACATCTACATTGAGAAAGAGAGGGATAAACATTTATTGATCACCAATGGTGTACTTAGTATTAGACCAGATACATTTACAAGTGTCTCCCTTAATTCTTACAAGTCTGTGAGAATTAATATTCTCATTTTACAGATGACGAAAACTGAGGCTCGGGCAGAAAAAAAGAGAAGTAACCTGCTCTCTATTAGCTAAGACTCTTGATTAATTATAGCATCATTTTTCTTAATATGGCACTTTCAAAAGAAAGCAAACAAAGACTTCTTTAAAGCTTTCAAAAGAAAGTAAACCACATGTGCTCCGACATCTGTTCGAGGATATATAGGAGCTTACCCCTTAACTTTTTTCTCCCCTCACCCTGACTAGTGAGGACTTGGAGGGCTGGGAGGAGGCTTCATTATAAAAGTCCGAAGAGTCCAAGAAAGACAGAATTGGCCCCAAAACAAGGAGATAGCCTATGTGTGTGGGGTGCAGTAGGGAGCAGCAGGGACATGAGGAGGCCGGCGTGGGCGTGGAACTGATATTTGGGAACCCTGGCTATCCTCTCACCTCTGCACCCCTCGCTGTGTGAACAAGCCCATTTGACTCTCTGGGCCTTGATTACCCCACCTGCTCAGTGACCCACAAAGGGACTTTCAGCTCTGACATTTAGTGAATGAGTTGAAACAAAGTATTCATTAGTTTTCCCTAAAGTTCTCAATCAGAAAATGGAAGAGAGAGTGGAATGAGAAGATAGGAAGTTTTCACCTATTTCTCATATATTTGTGTATTGTGGGATATGTATCTGCACCAAACAGGAAAAAAATTTCATTGCAAGGAAAGAAAGGAGTCTGGCCCCTGCTCAGTGCTTCTGAGGTTCTTTCTGAGGCCACCATGATCTTGGAGACTCCTTTATCCCTAGAGATGAAAATAGCAAGACCCCTTAACCCTGGTCCCACCTGGGCTATGTCCACCACCCTCCCACACCACAAAACCTCCTTTTATGCTTAGGGCCCAATTTAAATCAAGAGCATGCTTAAGTCAGAAATGTAATAACAGCCAGCAAGAAGATCTAGCAGTAACCAAGCACATGCCCTGTGCCAGGCGCTGTGCTAAGTGTTCCACACGTTCTCTCCTTTCATTCTCAGTGAGGTAGTGATGCTTTCATGCCTCCTTCACAGGGCAGAGACTAGGTTCAGAGCTGCCAGTACTTGCCAGGCCCCAGTAGATCCTGAATTTGGGCAGTCTTGCTCCAGAGCCCATGCCCATGGCCACCTCACTTGGTGCGTGAGACTCAGAGGAGGGACTGCAGTGCTTGGCGAGAGAGGGACCGCCCAGACATGGGATGTGCAAGCTGGGTCTTTAGGGGGCATCTACCAGGGCTTGGAGGGAGAAAGAGCTAGTGCCAAGTTGGCTGGAAATAGACAGTCTCAGGGAGAAGGTGTGGTCCGATCCACTGGCTAGAAAGTACATTGTAGGCACAGCTGAGGATAGAGACAGTGTTAGAGGCCATGTTAAAAGGATGGAATAGAGAGAAAGTCAACAGAAGAAAAGATCAATATAGGGAAAGCCCCTTGCCTAGTTTGCTCTGAGAATGCCTACAGCCAGGCAGATCCACCAGGCAGAGGACTGGATGATTCTTCTCTAGGGAAACACACCAGCTCCAAAAGAAACACTAATGGGCACTACCATGTTGGGGTCTCCTAGTGCACAATCCAGCTCAGTCATATGACATTGCCCCCAGTCAGCTGTTTAGAGCTTCTCCCCTAAATGGAAATAGACATCCAGGCTCAGCAAGCATCTGAAAGAAGCAGGGATCAAAACAGAGGAAACAGAGATGATACAGGAAACAGAAGATAACTTCCCCAAATCATTGTAATTAACATCTCAGAGAGATAAGATACTGCTTCCCTGAAAAACAGAGAGGCAATAAAGGGACCATTGGGAGAACAAAAAGAACTCTTAGAAATAGTATTGAACTCTCAAAAAAAATATTTCGATAGGATTTGTAGTGGATGGGGGAAACAGGAAGGATCCGACTGCTGAATGGATGTTTGGGAAAGGGCTGGTGAGAGTGTAGGAGAGGCTTCTGGGTTTGAGCAAGTAGAACTGAGAGGAGCCCATATTTGCTGAGCTGGCAGCTCATGGAAGAAAAGCAGGTCGTAGGAGGCCAAGAATGGATTTATTTTAGATGAGTCGGGCTGGAAGGAAATCCACTAGCAAAGAAGCAGAGAGTCGAAACCCAGTAAGAGGAAGCCATCATTCTCAGAGTTTGTAGCCTTGTGCCTCATAGGGCACCTCTACCTCAGTGAGTTCTTTTCAAAAGGAAACCAGCCTCACCCAGCCTCTGAGGCACCAGTCAACAACACAAGTTCCCAAGCCTGCCAGATCAAAACCTGGGGGTTGGGGACGGGGATATGCATTTCAACAAGCTGTCTTTGGGAGTCAGATAAAGACCAAAGTTTGAAATCCACTAGTCTCGGGAGCAGGTGGTAGACAGGGATCCAGGGGGAAGAAATAGAGAAGTCAGGATGGAAGTAGCAAACTGAAAGTAGAGGTAGCTTTAAACCTAGGACATTCATGTGGTGCACTCTGCCATCTCGGTGCTGTGAAATTATTACAAATTTCAAAATAGCAACAACTCTTCAGTATTCAGTAGCAAAATCACTGATTCAGGAAGCAATTAACACAGACATTCAATCAATGCATTACTAATGTGTAGCAGTAATCAAATTGGCCTTTTAATATGTATTTTTTCTTTTAATTAACCCTGTCCAAAATTGGAGTAAAGATCCCATGCAGAAATGTATTCAGCTTAATTACAAAAAGGGGAAAAGAAAAAAAAATATCTTCTTATCATCCTGTCAAAGGAACCCGCAGGCAGGAATTGCTTTATGCATTGGTTGATGTCATACTCACAGGGTTTGAGATGCACCAGGAATTCCCAAATCTCATCCGTAGGAGCCTGAGATTCCACCATTAGTGATTAGGTGTAGCCTGATTGTGTCCCTGTCTGTGGCAGAATAGAAAGAGCACTGGACTAGGGGTCAAGAGACCCAGCTTCCAATTTTGTATCTGCCACCAATGTACTGAGTGACTTTGGTTGCCTCTCTGAGCCTCAGTTTCTCCCACTGAGGGGATTAGACACTGCTAAAAAGTCTTCTAGCTCTGACATTCTCCTTACCATGTTACCACTGCAAATGCCTCTTCGGCCTATTGATATGAATGAGTTTATGTTCCTTCCATTAGGAACTAAGCAGAGGGGACAGGCGCAGTCACTCCAAAGCCATTCACCTGGGCGACTTAACTGATCACCGCCCATTGTAGTGTAGTTGGAGTGTGTCATTTCACCACGTCTCCTCCCATCTTCTAATAATTGCTAATATTTGTCAAGCACTCCCTATGTGCCAGACACTAGGTATTTTTTTAACTGTGGTAAAATATAAATAACATCAAATTTACCATTTTAACCATGTTCGAGTGTATAGTTCAGTGGCATTAGTATTTTCACATTGTTGTACAAACATCACCACCATTCATTTCCAGAAAACTTTCATCTTCCCAAACTGAAACTGTCTAAGAGTTTTGTGTAGATTATTTTTATTGATTCCTCAGTACAACTCTGTGAGATAGTCTGTTGTTATCCCTATGTATCAGTTAACCATGGCCATAGTAATGCTATGTAAAAAACACCCACAATACCTCAACCAGATACAATCGTAAGTACTTCTTTAGTTCAGGAGTCTGCACGTGGGCCGGGGGTGAGCTGATCCAAGCAGGTTTGGTTCACGTCTGAGCTTCTGCCTGCAGCTAGCAAACTCATTGAGAGGAATGATTTTATGGTGATGGCAGAGGCACACGAGGGCAAATGGAAACCTGCAATACCTCTTAAGGTCTGCATTCCAACTGGTATACCTCATTCTATTGGCCAAAGCAAGTCACATGGCCAACCACAAAGTCAAGGGCAGGGAAATTAACTGTGTTCCTTGAATGGGAGCAACTGCAAAATCACTTAGCAAAAGGCATGAATCCAGGACAAGCTCAAGAATGAGGACCAATCATGTATATGATCTTGCGCGGCTCCATTGTAGGGATTACTAGTTCCTACCTCACAGCATCATTTAAAGGAGTAGCCAGGATGCCATAGGAAGTCATGCAGGACCCTGCCTGGTGCAGAGGAGCCCAGCAGTGCTCATTTCCTTTAGGTGAAGATTCATCCCGAGTGAACTTAATTAAGGGCAACCACCACCACAGTGATTTCAGCTTTCTTCAACAGTTTACAACTCCATCCAAAGCTTTTAGCTTCACATTCGATGCCTCTGGGAGCTGAGCTTGAACAAACCAGCCAAGCTTACCTGGTTCCCCACTTCTTCCAGGCCCCCAGTACTTGCCAGATTGTTCACTGCACATTCATGTTCGTTCCTTTGCTCATTAGGACTTCTTTGTGGAAACCCCTTTTCTAGGCTATCTGCCACTAGAAACCCCAGGCAGAGAGCTGACTACCTGGCCTTGTATGGTACAGCAGGCTCTCACAGCCCAGGGGGCCCAAGGCCACAGGTTACCTGCCCCATCCACCAGTCCCTGCTGGCGGCTCTGTCCCAGGAGCCCCTGGGTAGTCCTCCCGCCCCCAGACATAGGGCCTTCTCCAGCTTCCGTCCATCTCAGGAGAGCTGGAGAAACCAGGGTGATGGCATTGGCCCTATGGGCACCAAGTCAGTCTTGGGAATGTTCTCCTCCACCTCACTTGGGGTAACCACAGCATAAGGAACCTCCAGAACACCTCCCCCTCCTCAAACCCTGGAGTTTCAGAATGGGTTCATGGAGCAACTGGAACATGGAGAAATTTCTCTCATTTCATTTGGGGCCCAAGATAGATGAAAAGAATGAAGTAGGCCAGCTCACTGACCCAGAATTTTATATTTAAACACAACTTTCCATATGTACTTCAGTAATGACAGTGAGAATTTATCTTCATTAAGGACCCGTGGGCAGGGTATGCTCAGGTGGACAAAGTGGGCCTCTCTGGGCCTGGCAGAGGGAGGGGGCTTTTAGCCCTGGGCTAAGATGGCAGGATGTTGAGGAGAAAAGCTGTCTGTCCTTGGAAGGGGCAGAAAGCCCTTCAATCTCTGCCAGTCAAGCAGTGGACTGGGCTCCAGCAGGGGACACCCTGAGTCAGTTCATTGCTCCACACACCAGGGGGTTTCCATGTAACTCTGCCAAGAAGCCAACCTTTGTGTTCACATAATTTTTGCCAGAGAAAAGTGAGAATGTCACAGAGTTAACTTTTACCTTTGCCTTAATTATGGGTGAAAATCAGTTGGGATAGTTGACAACTATCTCCTTATTTCAGGTACAACTAGGACCTGTTACAGCTCCATCATAGCCTGCTTGGAAGACATTGATTTCTTAAAAATCACAAACAATGAACCAAGCTGACCTCATGGTCACTAAGCGGAGTGGGTGGTAACCTTAGCGATGTGACATGAGGGTTGCCAGGAAGCTCCCCTGCTGAAAAATCACTCCCAGTCAACAAATTGCTGCTGCCTGCAATTCCACCATTAACATCAAATCACAAAACATCGGGTTGTAATAAGCCTTGCAACATGTCTTGTTCAATGTCCTGGCTCAAAGTACTATTGGAGAATACCTGGACAGGCCCCTTATTTTAGAGTTAATTCACCGCAGAGCTGGGATTACAGTCCAGGGGGTGAGAGTCTCAATATAACACGAAATTCCCAACACCGGTGTGTCTCAAATTTTGCTGTGCACCTCAGTCTCCTAGAGATTTTGTTTAAAATGCAAATTCTGGGTCAGTAGGTCTGGGGCATGGCCTAAAAGTCTACATTTCTGAAAGCTTTCTCATTCAATCTTCATGACAATCCTAGGAGCAATGTTATTATCCCCATTTTATAATGAGAAAAATTGAGGCTGAGAGAAGTAGGTGATGTGGCATGCAAAATAATAGCCCCCCAAAGATGTTAGTTTTCTAATTTTTGGAACCACTGAAAATGTGACCTTGCCTAGCCTAAGAGACTTTACAGATGTGATTAAGGTTAAAGAACTTGAAGTAGGGAGATTATCCTGGATTATCCAGGTGAGCCCAATCTAACCACAGGCATTCTTAAAAGTAGAGAAGCTTTCCCAGCTGTGGTCAGAGAGATTTGACGATTGAAAGAAGGTCAGAGAGATATGACATTTGCTGGCTTGGAAGATGGAGTAAGGAGTATGAGCCAAGGAATGCAGACTGCCTCTAGAAGCTGGAAAACACAAGAAAATAAGTTCTCCCCTAAGGCCTCCAGAGAGGAATGCAGTCCTGTCCACACTTTAATTTTAGAGTGAGACCTGTATTAGGATTCCAACCTACAGAACTGTGAGATGACACATCTGTTTTTGAAGCCACTAAGTTTGTGGTAATTTGTTATGACAACAGAAAACAAATGCAAATTTTGATCCCCAGAGTGGATTGTTGCTATTACAAATTTCCAAAAACATAGAGTAGCTTTGTAACTGGACAGTGGGCAGAGGTTAGAAAAATTTTAAGAAGTATGATAGAAAAAAACCCTAGATTGCCTTGAATATGCTATTTGTAGAAATATGGTTATTAACAACTTGGTTAGTGATGACTCAGAAGGAAATGAGCATCATGAAGAAACAGTTTGTAGCAATATGGACATTAAAGATGTTGCCAGTGAGGTCTCAGGAGGAAATGAAGATCGTATCCTTGGAAACTGGAAGAAAGGGGATCCTTGTTGTATAGGGTCAGAAATCTTAGCAGGATTATGTCCTTTGGTTATGTAGAAAGCAGAACTTGTAATAATGAACTTGGATTTCCAAGCAAAGAGTTAAGGGCGTGTCCTGGTTACTTTTGCTACTATTGGAAAAAATGTGAGAGGAAAAAGATAAATTTTAAGGGAGTACTGTTAAACAGAAAGAAGCAGGACCTGATTGGGGAGTTCTCTGCCTATTTCACTGGGAAAAGATGCTTAAATTAAGAGGCTCGCTGTCAGGAAATCATGTTCTAGAGAAATGGCTGAGTATATAGCTATACAACTTTCTGCTGATACCTTAGAGCAAAAGTTCAAAGTATTCAGTCATACAAAAGGCTCTTTGAAGAGAGTAAGGGTGTGAGTCACAGATCCCCTCTATCAAACCAGTATCTCAGGTGCTTAAGGTCATGATTCCTCAGCCATCTCAGAAAATGCCAAAAATAAAGAAGGGATTATCTAGGAAAGACATGCAGATGAGCCTCTTGTCTAATGAAGTGAACCCCCATGACATATACAGGCAACCCACAGATTTCTTGAGAATGTTCTACTAGTAGAAACACTGCTATCTTGGGTTGAAACAGAATATGAAATGAAATAGGCTGACAAGACCTCCAAAATTCTACTGGCAGAACAGAGGCTGGTAAAAGAACTTCTACATGCTACCTTTCATGAAAAAGGAAGGATGACTTAGAGGGTGAATTGTCAGGCCCAGAGGACAAAGGTTTATTCGAGACCACAGACGTTTATTCCCAGGCTTTGAGACCTAATGGAATTTACCTGGCTGGATTTCAGAATTTCTTGGGACCAGTGACTTTTTTTCTTTCTCTTTTATCCTGTTTTGAATAGGAATGTCTGTAACTGTTATCATATATCTGCCCCGTCATCATATTTTAGGAACAGATAACTTGTGTCTTAAGAGGAATTGGCCCCACGATGGATCATACCCAGAGCCCCACCCGTTCCAGTTTATATGATTTAGCTAATGACATTTGAGACTTTGGAGCTAAAGAAATTCAGATGAGATTTTGAACTTCAAGTTCATACTATAAGGGAATGAGAATTTGGGGGACCTTAAGATGGAGTGAATGCATTTTACATGTGTAATGAAAATGAATAGTAGTGGGCCAGAGGGCAGTCTTATGTAGACAGAATAATGACCCCAAATCCAAACCCTAACCCCTAGAACCTATGAATATGTTACCTTACATGGCAAAAGGGACTTTGCAGATGTGATTAAGGTTATGGAATTTGAGGTGGGGAGATTATCCTGGATTATTCAAATGGGCCCAATCAAATCACAGGAGTCCTTAAAAATAGAGAGGCTTGCCCAGCTGTGATCACAGAGAGATGTGAGGATGGAAAGAGGGTCAGAGAAATTTATGTTTGCTGGCCTTGAAGATGGAGAAAGGGGTATGAGCCAAGGGATGCAGACCACCTCTAGAAGCTGGAAAAGACAAAGAAACAGACCCCCCACCAGAACCTGCAGAGAACACACCCCTGCCGACACCTTGATTTTAGCCTAGTGAGACCCAGGCTGGAATTCTGATTTGCAGAACTGTGAGATGATACACTTGCATTGTTTAAGCCACTAACTTTGAGGTAGTTTATAACAGCAACAGAAAACTAATACAAACAATTTACCCAAAGTGGTACAGCTCTCATAGAGATGTAGTGGAACATAGATCCCTTTGATTCCTATGTTTCTGTTCTTTCCCCTGTAATGAACTTTTTCCTGGTAGAGGTTAAGCATTGACCTCTTATTTTAATTGTAAGTGCCCCTGGGCAAATAAGCCGTGAAGTGCTGGATCTGCCTGGATTTTAGATTGCAAAAGCAGAGATTGATCCTAGATGTTTTGGGCAGGAAAGGAATTTATTAAAAACACATGAGGCCTTGTAGGCACTCTCAGTGTGGACTGGTAACTGGGCTCGGGGCTGTTTGACCAGGCGCAAGGCCTCAGGGTCTGCAGCAGAACCAGGCTGGGGAAGACTGCACTTCCAAGGTCACTGCATCTGCTCTCACTAGCTCCCAATGCCAAGTCTGGGGCAGCTGCTTCTGGAACAAGTCACCTTACCTCTCCACGCTTCAGTCTCCTCACCTGCAAAATAGGCTGACTTCTTCCAAGTAGGATGTGAGTGAAGAATGGAGCTGATTAAAATATATCACCTGTATAACCAATGCAGTGCCTTGCACATAGTAGGTCCTCAATAAAGGACAGCTGTTGCTTTCAAGATTGTTGCCTTAGCCACTATTACTCTTGGGTGGAGTGAGTGCTTTTGGAGCCACATAAAGATTTGATGTTTGGCTCTTATGCTCCTGGAGTGTGAGCTCGGGTAATTCATGTCACTTCTCTGAGCCTGACTTTCTTCATCTGGAAAAAGAGGACAGCAATGCCACGTCACAGAGTTAACCGGAGGCTCAGTTGAGACGGAAGGGCTCTGCAAATAGCGGCTGTGGTTATATTTGGCCTGATTGTTTTTCCTGTTGATGACAAAGCTCGATCCTTTCTTTTTTTTCTTCCACGGACACTGGTCAGTCGGTAGGCTTTTAGTTTGCTTGTCTGTTGTTCAAACAAAAACAAGGCAGGGAAAATGGAAAACCGAGGCTATGTGTCTGCATTCTAAATAGCGGGAACCGCGTAAATGGAAAGAGATCATTTTAGGATTGGAATGAATGGCCAAGGCTGGGAACGTGTTACCAGAGTCATTTGAGTAGCTGTTAAGAGATGTTGCCTGATCTTATCGAGGAAGTCACCTGTGATTCTCAAACTGAATGGGAGGCAATGGCTCCCTGAGGCCCCTCTTCCAAAAGGACATTTCTGAAGCAGTAGGGGAGCCAAAAATAGCTGGTAGTAAACTGATTGTCAATAATCAGAATGGAGGTATGGGAGAAAGTCATTCCCTGAGTTCCAGCCACCTCAACCTGTGGCTCTTCAGATCCCAGAATATTCCGGCTTTCTCTGGGCCTTATATTCAGGAGGTTTTCTTTCTGTGAATGTCATGTGTATGGATTTTCACACAATAGGTCGCCCCAACCCGTGATTCTCCCAAAGGCCTAAAAGTCAGCCTGCCTTGACTATCACCTCCTGGACACATGTGCCTTTGGAGTGTGGGTGGTGGAATGGTGGGAGCAGGCTGGCTTAGCTTCACTATCAGGATCCCCCACTGCTCTCCCCGGTGACCCCTTTGTGGGCTGACAAAGGCCAGAGGGCCGCCTTTTATTCAGCAGCAGCTCTGTATCTAATGCCAGTATGGCTTGAGTCTTGGCCTCCACCCCTAGAAAGGACCGGGCACACCCTCCCTGGTTCTCTTTGACCCGCCTGAAGGACAGAACCTGGCCCCAGTAACAGAGGCTCTCTGCATCTTGCCTTCTGCTCACCAGGTGAGCAGGGATCATTTTTGGAGTTGGCCAAACAAGAGATACTATCTTAGCCTTACTCAGAAGACTATAAGTGCTCCTTCCTTCACACAGTTTACTTTGTCTTCATTGACCCTCTGGGTACAGTAGAACAATTCATTGATCCTCACCATGAACTCAATAACCATTCATTTATTCCCTGAGCACCTACTAGGCGTTGTGGATGAAATACATTCCTGGCTGGCATAGAGTTCCCAGTCAGGTCATTGTTTTCTATCAGCACATCCCATTCCCCAAGCCCAGCACATATTCCTCATGTGCATAATGATAATAACTATAAATGATCACAGTTATCTAACTATCATTTATGGGGGTCTTGTTCTGGCTGAAGCACCTCTGCAAGCACTTTGCTTGAATTTTTTTCATGAAAATCTCACAAGTGTCTTGTGAAGCAGCCCCTGTTATCATCTCCATTTTACGGATGAAACAAACTCAGAAGTCATGCATCTTGCCCAAGGCCACATAGCTGATAAGTGGACCCTTTGGATTGCAAAGCCAGGATGGCAGGTTCTGGGCCTTCTCCCACTATACTTCTCCTGTCAGTATGGACAGAATCAAGATTAGCTAGTGCAGATTTGATCTGGCCTCCTCCTAACACAGATGTTATTATTCCAATTTTGGTGGTTCCAAAAACTAAAGCTCAGAGGCCAACAAAGTTCCCCGAAGTCACCCAGCTGAGACTTTGGGTTTTGGACTTCTAGTTGCAAATCCACTTGCTGCACCATGTGGTCCCTAAATTCCAAAAGGGCATTTTATCCCTCAGTGGGCTTTAATTAATTAACTGGCACTAAGATGAAATCTTATAGGTTGCAAAATATGCCTTGGGCCCATAGTCCCTGTCAGACTCTGGTGGAGAGGAGGGACTCGCACCAGGAGAATCAGCTATGGAAAGAGGAGGCCCAGTCTGGCTGTTGGTGGGGAGAGTGGGGAGTATTCTGGGTTGTCACAATGACTGAAGGCTGCTGGCTTTTGTGAGCAAGGAACAGAGGTGTTATAGGCCATACCATGCACATGCAAGACTAGTCCTGAGTCTAGCAAGATG
The DNA here is from genome assembly GCF_014176215.1 of Rousettus aegyptiacus. NCBI lineage: Eukaryota > Metazoa > Chordata > Mammalia > Chiroptera > Pteropodidae > Rousettus > Rousettus aegyptiacus. The sequence continues at coordinate 120,484,006 of NW_023416307.1, read as the reverse complement.
TTGAATGTTTCATTGGATTGTTGATGTCATTGAAAATCTTGTTTGTATCTATGCCCAGAACCTAACTCTGTGTTACATATTAATACATTAATATGTCCTGGAATTTCCAGGAATATAATTATCAAGTAAATTGAGGGGAAACTGTACTTCATTTTGTTCAAAACTTCACCAAGAACTGTTGCCGTTTTAAAACTCAGGACCAGCAGCATCATCCATGGTATTTGAGACTCTGACACAACAGCACTGTCCGTGTTAGTGGCTCTCACATTTCTAGTGATTCAGCGTATATCTGTGAATATATTTTTTTAGCCCTCACTTCAAAATGTCAAATATAAAGAAAAGAGTTGACAATACTTAGTTGAATATTGTCTTCTCTTTCTTCCCATCCTGTTCCTTCCAAGGAGGATCCGTCACCTGACTGTCTACTTATGTCTTCTTGTGTCATTATGCCCAGGCATTAAGTTGAAATGTGTATTGTATTGTTATAGATGGCTTTCCTTTAATTCTCCTCTATATGACAGTTGAGGCATTATATATGCCTTTTTTAAATTGTGTGTGTTGGTAGGTTATATTATCTATAGATTTGTTTTCAAGACAGTAAAAGGGGTATCAGATTAGACAGGGCCAAGGCCACTGGCAAAGTGGACAAAAATGGGGTAATGGATGTTACCCTGCCCCTAATTGCTAGGACTTTGGACATAAGCATGAGGATTAGCTCTTACCTTAGGCCTTCACTTGGTTTCCTCACTAGACTAGTAGGTGAACAGTTGGTGTTGACAGAAGATGGACAATGGCCATTTGGACAGGTAAATGAATGGAAGGAAGGAAGGAAGGAAGGAAGGAAGGAAGGAAGGAAGGAAGGAAGGAAGGAAGGAAGGAAAGAAGGAAGGAAGGATGGTTGGATGGATGGATGGATGGATGGGCAGGTGGGTGCAAGACAGAGAAGCAAGTAGATGGAGGGTGCGATAGATGAAGAGACAGATGAGTAGGTGGGTGAGTAGGTGGACACGTGAGTGGTTGGATGGGTAGGTGAGTAGGTGCACAGACAGGTGGTGAACAGATGGACTGATGGGTGGACAGATATAGTGCATGGACAGACACAGATGGGTGGGTGGATGAGCAAATGGGAAGATAGGTCAGTGGATGGACAGGTGAGTGAATGGTTAGATGGAAGAATGGATGGGTGAAATGAGGGAACATGGAAGGTGAGGCACAGAGGTTTACTCACTTGCCCATGATCACACAACTAATTGGTAGGATTGGAACTCTGGCAATCTGATTCAGGAGTCCATTCTTTTAACCACTACGTTACATTTTATAAAGTAACTTGCCCAAGTCATCAGCCAGAAATAGGTGAAGCTAAGATTCGAACCTGGGTCTATCCCGACCTTTTACTACCCCCACTGACTGAAGACTGGAGAAGAACATCGGGGTCAATGTAAATGCCACAGAAGCTTGGACTTCAGCCTCAGGCAACCAGGGAACTGGAAAGGGGTTTTGTTTAAGTCTGGCTATCACACCATCATTTCTCAGTTTAGAAAGACAAGTCATCTAGCAATGTAGTGACCAGGGGTTAGGGAAGCTATCCATCGTGAGGCAGTCGTTAGTAACAGTCAGTGAGGAGTTGAGCCAGAAATATGGCAAATATGGCTAAGAGGGGAGAGAAGCAAGAATGGATTCAAGAGGCTTCCAGAATTTGAGTTGTCAGATCTTGGTGACTGAGCCTATGTCAGAGATAAGAAACAGCAGAAATCATAGAGGTCTGTGTGACCTTGAACACAGTCACTTCCCCTTCCTGAGCCTCACCTGCTTCATTGAACGTATTAGGGCAATAAAGTCTGGGCTGCTGTAACAAAGAGACCGTCAAATGCTGTGACTTAACCGAGGCAGAATCATTTTTCTAGGATAGCGGTTGGCAGCTCTAGCCTGATAGGCTCTCTGCTTTATTAGCTCCCTCACTGACTCAGGCTCCCTCTATTTCACTGCTCTGCCACCATTTAGGGTGTTGCTCTCATCTACATGGCGGAAGCTGGGTCCTAGGCACATCACATTCCGGCTCACAGGGAGGGGTCCAGAAGGAGGACACACATCCAGATATGTTAAGTCAAGGTCTAGAAGTGACACACATTTGTTCCACTCATACGCTGCTAATGAGGATTTTGGTCACATGGCTACACCTAGCTGCAGGCGCCGTGTGCCCAGCCAAATCTCAGTTACTGGGAGAAGAGGGAAATGACTTTGGAAGGACGGCTAGAAATCAGTTATATCTGGGAATTGTTGGGATACAGAGTTATCATTGCGACAAGACAAGATAATGTTCATGAAGCACCTGGCACATGCCTGGCATGAGGTGGGTGTCGTCATCATTTTTCTTAATGGATATGTAAAGGGCACATAAAGGATCAGTAAGGCACTTCAGGATTATGAGGGTCTGGCCACAAAATCAGTGTGTGATAAAAGAGGTCAGAGTCATCTAGAGGCAGTGTAAAATGAAAAGTCTTTTACCCCAGAATCTGAGCAGGGTAGGGTTAGGGGAGGGAATATTTTAGGAGGAGAGGGAGGCAAGATCAACCTGGAGTCAGGGTCGAGCAGAAGGCAGAAGGATTTTGACAAGGCACATGCACCCCATTAGGGAGGGTGGGAAGAAGGGCTACTGGTCTAACAGCCCACCTGTGAAGCCAGCTTAGCTCAGGTGTAGACATGGAGGTGCAAAATGCCAACTGGGACAATAGAAACCGCTCCAGATGCATCAGACAGAGGGAATTTAATGCAGATAATTGTTATTATGGTAATAGAAGGACAAGAAGACCCAGGGATTAGCAACAGCAGAACGTTGCTGCTACACCATGGGTGTTATAAATCAATCCCCAAGAGTTTAGTTAGCATGAGTCTGTTTCCAATGGACAGATCTACCTGGCCCTAGCTGCTTGCATCATATTTCTAAGACTCAGAGCTGAGGCTTGACCCAGAATGGAGATTTGGCTGTATCCTTGACACGTCCCTCTCACCAGGGTTTGGGGGAAGTTTCTGGAGTGGCAGTCCTATGGCAACACACTCCATGTAGTGCTTATGTGTGTTTGGACACTACCTGGTGTCATTTCCCAGAGCTGCTGCTCATCCCCTCCTATACATTCTTGCCTCTCTGCCTGTCCCACATCACCATATCTCCCATGTCCAGGAGATAGAAGGGACCAGCCTCCAAATATCTGAAGGGCCACCTTGGTCAGAAATGTAGGCTTGTTTGCTATGGCTCCCATAGGTGGAACTGGGCTTCACAAGTAAAAGTGAAAGTATAAGCAGACTTGGTTCCAAACGTGGCTCCACTACTTATGAGCTCTATGTCTTTGAACAAGTTGTTTAGCCTCTCTGAGATTCAGTTTACTCTTCTGCAAAATGAAGATGCTACCACTGCCCTTGGAGAACTGTTTACAGCAGGGGTCCCCACCCCCTGGGCCAGGACAAGTACTGGTCCATGGCCTGTTAAGAATGGGGTGACACAGCAGGAGGATGAGTGGCAGACAAGCACGCAAAGCCTCATCTGTATTTGCAGACACTCCCCAGCTCTAGCATCACTGCCTCAGCTCCACCTCAGATCATTAGGCATTAGATTCTCATAGGAGCACTGGTCCCTGGGGCCAAAAAGATTGGGGACCTCTGGTTTACAGGAATTAAATAAAATAGTCATAGCAAGGTGGCTAACACAGTGGCCTGTTTTTTCTTGTTTGCTGTTGTTATTAATGATATCTGGTTACAGTAAGACAAATCTCACTGTAAGGAAAAGATTTTCCAACAGTCTGAGCCAACCAATGTGGAGAGGCTACCTTGGTCAATGGTGAGCTCCCTTTTACAAAAGATATGTAAGTAGAAACCTGACAATCACTTCTCAGGATGCAGAAACCCTCTGGAGACAGAGAATGATTGTCCAGGATGCCATCTGAGGTCCTGCCAGGACTGAAAAGCAGTGATTGGTGTATTTCCTACACCCTTTCAGAGGTAATCTGGGAGCCACCCAGATTCAAGGAGGTTCTGATTTTCAGACTACACAAATTTAACACCAAACCAGCAATGGCTGGTTATCTCACCTATGAGAGTAGAAAAGGAAAACCATATAAGATCTTGGCCACCCAAATGGTGAGGGTTAGAGTGGTCTCATGGTGACTTGATTGGATAATTGATTTGTTAGGAGATAGTGTGTGATAATGGTTAAGACTCCAGGTCCTGGGGTAAGGCAAAACTGAGCAGCTGACCTTCCAAAAATTGCTTTACATCTGGCTTCAGTGTCCCCATCTGTAAAGTGGTGATGAGAGTACCTTCCTCATGAGCTGGTGTAAGAATTGGATGAAGTAACGTGTACAGAGTTCTTGGCTCAGTTATTAAGCCATGCCAACATTCAATATAAGGTGCTTATATCACTGTGACTCTATCAATTAAAAAAAGAAAGAAAGAAAGAATTTTTGTCAGTGCAATAAGATTGGGGAAAAATCAGCTAGAGAATCAAAAACAATGGTAGAAAAATAAGATAGAACCATGGGAAGGTTAGCTCACAGCATGTGTATCTTATATTTGTTTTTGAGTTTTCTAGAAGCTAAAGAGGGATACCATATTTATTATGTATACATATATAATTATGACCATACCTAATGTAAAAACAATTATATTCATTATAGAATATATGGCTATGTATTCCATAACTGTTTAATTATTCTCCTATGATGGGCATTTAGGTCGTTCCCAATTTTTTACTACCATAAACAATGAATATCCTAGTACCCATATATTTGACTGATTCTTGGAGATTTATCTAACACTGCTATCATCAGCGACCAAGTTGAGGCTCAGACCTTCTAAATCTTCCTCAAGATAAAAAAAGAGAGAGAGAGATTGGTGGGATGAGGATCCTGAGAAGATGAAGGACTAGAGATTGAAAAGAGCTGGTTGGGAAAGTGGGCAAGGCGAGAAGTGATTCAAGGAATCAGACATGTAGGTGTTGCCTACTGAGTCTTCTCTACTTCCCCAAGGCCCAACAGTAGAGATCCTAGGGACTGGGAAGGGAAAATGAGGCAAATCCCCACCACAGCAGGGGCAGCTCGTCATGAGTTCATACCAGATATGAGAGTGAAAATAGCAACTCACTTACTCCACCCACACGCAGGCTCACGCCTCACTCTTCAGCCACACCGCCCTATTCACTGTTCCCCATCACACCACTATGCCTCTACTACTGCTGCTGTCTCTCCAACCTGGAGTGCCCTCTTAGTGGTCCTGGCTCCTGCTAAGTGTCTCAAGATGCAGTTCCAATCATCTCTTTTCTGTAAAGGCATTCGTCCCCACCCTACAGCACTCAAGAATAGTAGTCCCCTCCTACGATGTAGCGTCACAACTGTTTATACATTGGTGAACTTCACCCACCCCTCAGATTCTGAGTTCCCTAAGAACAGGATGTCATCTAGTTGAGTCCCTCATGGAAACATGTTCTAGAAATGAACAAATGATGCAGCTTTTGTGTGAGATGTTCTTGGAGATTCAAGGTAGCCTAGCAGTTAAACGCAGCAACGTTAGAGTCAGAAAGGGTTCAAATCATGGCTCTGCCTCTTACTAGCTATGTGACCTTGGACAAACCACTTCACCTCTCTGAGCCTCAGCTTCCTCATCTGTAAAATGGGGATAATAATAATACTAGCTAACATGTTCCGACCCATGTGCCACGCATTGTAGATATTTGCTTATTTAAATGTCAGGAGACTCCTGAGGAGCTAATCACTATCGTAAAATACAGCACTTAGCACGTGTGGCATGAAAGGCAGCTGCCACACCTCACTCAGGCATCCATAGATCAGCTGACTTTTCCCCATCTTTCATTCGGAGTATCAATTGAGCACCAACTGAGTGCTGGGTACAGTGTTAGGCTCTGAGATTATAACTGTGCACAGGGCAAATACTCTCTGCTCCCAGGAGCTCTTAGGCTAGTAGAGGAGACAAGTACCAAACAACTCATCACACAGATAACTGCATAATTTGCATCACATTTAAGTGCTATGAGAGACATGTGCAGAATGCTATGTGAGCCCAACGGGAATGACTTCTGAATAGAGAGAGGGTCAGGGAAGAACATTCTGCAGCAGTGACCTGCCTAAAAGGATCTGCCAGCAAGAAAGCAGGGCACGAGTGGTCCAGACAAAAGGAAATAGTACATGCAAAGGCCCTGAGGTGGGAAGGGGTCTTGTGCTCTGGGGACACTAAAGGAAGGCCAGAGTGATTTCTAGAATCTAGAACACAGGAGATAGTGCCAAGAGGAGGGTGGGTAGGGAGCTGCAGGATGTGTGTGGTATTTGGACTTCGTCTTGACTGCAGGAGAGCCATCAAAGGACTGAAGCTTCATTTGATAGGATTCAGCTTCCAGAGGACCTTTTTGTGGGAGAGTGAATTATAGGGGACAAGAGTAGGGTCCAGGAGTCCAGGTGGAATGCCCTGCATTCACTCAGGCAAGGAATGATGGTGGGCTGATGAGTTTGGTGACCATGAAGAGCAGGGGTCCCCAACCTCCATGGCCTTTTAGGAACTGGGCTGCACAGCAGGATGTGAGCGGCTGGCAAGTGAGCAAAGCTTCATCTGAATTTGAAGCTGTTCCCCAGCACTAGCATCACCGCCTCAGCTCTACCTCAGATCATTAGGCATTAGATTCCTATAGGAGCACCAGTCCCTGGTGCCAAAAAAGTTGGGGACCACTGGCGTAGAGGACAGGGTGTAAGAGGTACTGACTGGGTAAGGAATCTATCAGATTGGGCAGTGGGCTGGGCATGAGTGGGTGATGGATGGCAGGCAGGCAGCTAGTTGACTGGCTGTGGGAGTCATATCGTGAGATGTGAAGATTGGAGGAGTTGCAGGCTAGAGAGAAGGATTAGGGCCATTTGAGGTGCTTTTCAGCTATAAAGTTCTGGCACACAGAAGAGGGGCCAGCCCTGAGGAGGTTCCTTAGCATTTCCTAATGCATCGGAGAGAGAGCCTCAGTGAGACACCACAGGTTGTCAGCTCCTCTTTTAAACATGACTGAGCTGCATTCCTTCTAGGAGGGCAGGTCTTAGCTGTGCATGGCCATCTTCAGAAGCTTGGAGGTTCCCACTGTAGAGCTCCCCCCTCTAGGCTTCCCCATTCTGGCCTGCCTATGACACCTTGTTATAAAGGGCATCCACGACACAGTGGTATTCCCTGGGTTGTTCAGAAGCCCAGCTGCTGCCTTTGAGTTGCTCCCATCTCATTATCCCCGGAGTTTCTACTTCTTTTTGCAAAATTTAATTGCCTGCTAGATTTGAAAGGGCCTGGACCAGCTGTTCAACTTTGGGAAGTCAGAGTTAAATGCACCATGTTCAAAGGCTGCAGAGAGGCCAGCAGCGTCCATGTCAGCAGCTCCTTAAAATCAGAGCAGCTTTACTCCTCTCAAAATGGAAAGCAAATCGCTCAGCTCCGACCCTTGAAAGGAGGAGTGTTAGGCAATTCCAAGCCTTTGCAGGACCTGCTGCATCTTTAAATCATTGTGCTTCGGAAATGGGATACCCAGGCCTCATCCTGAGCTCCCCATTAGAGAACATGCGTCAGAGATATCATTTGTGGGCCCTGTGCCTCCTTGAAGTTTCTTTCAAATCAAGCCCAAGATGAATCTTGAGAAGCCAGTGACCTCTGTAGATTATCTTCAAGCTTCCACCCGGCCCACCCCCAGATCTTCTTAGCAGGATGAGAAGTCAGGGGACTGGGACACAAACCCCAGTTTCAAAGGTGAAGCAACCTTGACTAGAGATATCTGTGTCCTGGTTCTGCTCATCTGTAAGATGGGCTGGTAACTTTCCTGTCTACCTCACTGGGTTTTTGACAGGCCTCGATAAGATGCAAAGTGTGAGAATGCTTTGTAAACAAAAGCATCACACCTATCAGTGGTTACTATTATTCAGCTTCTTACCCTCCCAGTGACACTTACATTTCAAAAAATAAGGAACTTCTAGAAGCAGGCAGTGTTTCTTAGGGAAGAAAAGCATTTCTAAAATGTTGGAAAACAAATTAGTATTTGAAGGGCAGGGATAACAGGTGTGAAGTTACCTTGAGAGCCACGAGGTGTAAAAATAGCAGAGTAGGTGACAGGAGCAGCTGGCCTCCCTCTCGGAGGCTGCAGGGCCACCTTCTGTTCCTCTCCTCTCTTATTCTCTCCTCTCCTCTTTCCTCTCTTCCCCTTGCCTCTCTTGCCTTCCTGTCCTCCTCTTCTGTTCTTCTCCTGTCTCCCCTCACCCATCTTTTCATTCTTGAACCACTTTTTTAAATTTGCCATCTTAACCATTTTCAAGTGTGCAGTTCATTACTGTTAAGTATATTCACATTGTTGTGCAACAGATCTATAGGACTTTTTCACCTTGCAAAACTGAAACTGTATACCCATTAAACACTAATTCTCCTCCCCACACTCATCTTTCTCCTTTTTTTCTTCTGAGTTTCGTTGTCCCTTTTTTTTTTTCCCCAAGAAAGTTAAGAGCTATGTAAGTTAAGAATCTTTCTGCTGAAAGTGACTCAAACTGGCTTAAGCCCCAAAAGAAATTTATTGACAAGTAACTGAAAAGTCCCAGGGTAACAGACTTCAGGTATAGCTGGATCCAGGGGCTAAAACTATCATCAGAACTTATTCTCTCCTCTCTCTGTCCCTTGATTCTGCCACTCCCTGTGTTGGCTTCACCCTTGGGCATCCTTTCATTATTAAGATCCTGTCTCTTCTTCCCAGTATTACATATGGGGGAAATGTCCCCAATATTGCTCACTTACCACAGTGCCTTCATAATACCATCTTCAGCCAGGATGCAGTTCTGCCCCATCCTCAGCTTTGGGACATACCTGGCCCTGCCACTGGACTTGCTGGTCCCACCCACCTCCTGCCAACCTCCTTGGCTCTGCCACCATGATGACCCACCTTCCAGTTCACAGAAGCTGCATGGGCCTCAAACTCACATAGATATGAATTAGAATCCCTGCTCTGCCACTTACTGAGATAAATGATAATAGAGAAAGAATGAAAACAGAATAATGGTATAAAATGTTACCCTTGGTACAATGCCCATTCTAGCCTCTCTTGACTGCCCTCCTTGCCCTGAACACAGCCCTAGGTGATTGTGCCCTTACAATCAGTTTCTCTTTCTTCCCTATGAGGCCAGCTCCAGTGCCCTGTTCTCTGGGAACCTTGTCCCCTCCACCCCTGGCCCCTGCACCTCGCTGCAGCCTGCTCTTTCCTGGAGCCCTGCCTTACATCACTCTGCCATTTCCTTCCATTACTCTCCTAATGGAAGGCTCTCCTGGCTCCTTCCATTGCCCCGCCAAGGCATGACTGCCCTGGGAATCCAGCCTCATCTGGGCAGCCCAGATGCTGCAAAGGCGATGAGAGACCTGAGCTGACCTGGCAAAGCATTTGACTGATATGAATTTCATAAGTCCTTAAAGTTTCATACTTCTCAAGCATCTGCCTGCCCTCCAGCATCTTCATTTGCCTCCTCAGCTAGCAACATTCCTGGGCCCCTGGAACTGGAACTGCCTTCCAGAGCCCACAGTAGCCACCCCAGCACCTACACGGCATTCTCACCTTTGTGTCTCAGAACAGAGACCCAGGCTTGGAGGCCAGAGATACTAGTTATAAATACCCGGCCAAGAAAGGAAAGAAGGAAGGAGAGAAGTCACCCCCAGAGCCGGGAGTGACTCATGGTGGGAGAGCAGGAATCAGGGAGCATGAATACCGCTCCAGCCTAGTCCTAAGAGAAAAAGCAAGAATCGAAATATCACACAGTCCTGGTTTCAAATCCCGACTTAGCCACCTAACTGTTATGTGACCTTGGGCAAAGCATTGCACCTCTATGAGCCTCTGAGTTTTATGCATCTGCAAATGGGAACAATCATGCTCACTCCAGAGGATGAATGTGAGCTTTCAACGACACACTGCATGGAAGAGGCTCAGTAAATATGAGTTTCCTATTAATAAAACAGGAAAGAATAAAATAGGCATAACTAAATATTTTTTTATAAAACAGTATAAATAATGTAATAACATTCTGGTTTTCCATGTTTTCTGAGCATAAACTACATGGCCGCCTTGCTGTTCCTCAGAGACACCAGGCACGCTTCCCTCTTCTGGGATTTTGCCCTTTCTGTTCCTTCTGCAGGAATGCTTTTCCCCACACGTTTGCACGGCTCACTCCAATCCCTTATTCCAGTGAGGACTTAAATACCACCTCCTCAGAGAGGCCTCCTCTGGACCCATATGCAAAATAGAGGCCCTCCCCTGACTCCCTGTACCTTGCCCTGCCTTTTTGTGATTCATCGCAGCGATCCCTTCCGAATACATTCTGTTTTTATTTGTGTCCATTTTTCAATGTCTGTCCCCCCTGCCACTAGAAAGTGAGCTCTTGGGGGACAAAGATCTTGTTCCCTTCTGTCTTCTTAATGCTAGAGGAAAGCCTGGCACATAGTAGGTGCTCAGTAAAGATCTGAGGTCTGTCAAAGAGATGAGTCAGACACGACCCTGCTCTGGGACCTTGGTTTTGCACTAGGAGGGATCTAAGATGATAACAAACATTCTAACAGAAACAAGTGCCGCTTGCTGCATGCCCACTCTGCGCCATCACTGCACTAAACCCTCCCCATGCAACATCTCGTGTGCTCCTTTCACAACCCACAATGGAGGTGCCGTCACTATTCCCACTGAACAGAGGAGACAAAGCTTGGAGAGGAGGTGGAACTGGCCCAGAATCACACAGGCAGGGCCAGAATTGGAGCCTAGGTATGTCTGCCACCATGGCCTGAGGCCTAAACACTAAACCAGGGTACCACAGGGAAGCCAGAAGCCTAGAAGAAAGAGGAGAGTATGACCTTGCACCTTGGGATCCCGGTAGGCTGCCTGGAGAAGGAGGCATTTGAGCTGGAACTTGATGGATACCTAGGAGCCTTTTAAGCAAAGAGGAAGGAAAGGAGCATTCAGATGTTGACCCTGTGGTTCATTCCACAAGCATTTATTTAGTGCTTCTATGTGCCAGGCAGAGAAGATGCCCTTCTGGGAGTGAGGCTCTGCAATTCCAAAGGAAGCTGAGGTGTCAGAGCCAGTAGCCTTGAGAGACCCAAGGCAGGGCCTGTGCCTGGCTGGGCCTGACTGAGAGAAAGGGAAGAGCAGGCATTGAGCAGCCACCGTGAACCAGGCATGGTGCCATGGGCTTCCCCTTTGTCCTCTCACATTGCATTCTCATCATTTGATGCAGCGGGTGCTATGCTCATTTTTAAATGAGGAAACTGAGGCTCTAAAGCCATCTGCTGTGGGTTCTGGCTCTAGGTCACCAGTGTGTGGTGGTAGGACATAGGAGGAAAGCACCTCCTGTCTGTCATAAAACAGACCGCTGGCCTGCCTCTGGCAAAGAGAGACTGAGGGGATGGGGCTTGGGGCCCAGGGTCCTGATCAGGCCAGTTGGTGAAAATCTCCAGAGAAGTGGCCTGGAGGATGCAGCCTTTCCGCAGCCAGCCTCAGCAGCCTTGAGGAGTCTGACTCACACCTGGAGGTCTCTGTTACTGTCTGTGTCCCTTGCTTTGCGACCCTGAGCAAATCACTCTATTTCTCCGGGCCTCCCGTTTTCTTAACTCCAAGGAGCTAAATGATCTCCAAGGCCCTCCTTCTGGTTCAGACCATACAGATTTCTAACCCTGATGGGCTTCCTATCACCGCTATAACAAATTACCACAAACCGAGTCACTTAAAATTTATCAGCTAACATTTCTCTATATCAGAAGTCTGGTATAAGTCTACTGGGCTAACATCAAGGCAGAGCTGCGATCCTCATCGTCGCTCTCACTTAGAATGACTCCCTGCCTTTTCCATCTTCTGGAGGCGGCCATGTTCCTCACGGGCCCTTCCTCCACCTTCAAAACAGCCCTGGTTTTCTCACGTTGCGCGATGACTGTTTTGCCTCCCTCTTCCACTTTTAAGGATCCTTGTGATTACACTGAGCCCACCCAGACCATCCAGTGTCATCTCCCATCTCGAGATCAGCTCGTGAACAACCTTATTTCCATTCGCAACCTTCGTCCCCCTTTATAATCCAACATAGTCACAGGCTCCAGGGACTAGAACACGGATGTCTTTGGGTGGCCATTGTTCTGCGCATCACATCTGGAAAACAAGACTTTCGGGGGAGGCTTTGAGCAAGCTGTTTCTTCTCTTTGGGACCCAGATTCCTATACTTTGAAATGAGGGGTGATCATTATAACCCCCACCCCATATGGCTGCTTTGTAAATGAAATAAGATGACAGTGTGTTCAGGTGGATTATGGTAGGTTAGGCACTCTACATGGAATTAATTCTTTATTTCTGAGGTGTTTCTGTTGCTAGTAGTATCAGCTGACGGCTCTCATTGGGTACTAAAGTCTTCCTATGCTTCGCTTTGAAATGCTACAGCGCCCCCCTCCCCCAAAAAAAGCTCTACCCTGAAAAAACAAACGTGGGTCTGTCAACTACTCCTGCTCCTTATAATCTGCCTTCTTTTCACAGAACCCCAGGGGCCCCTGGGATTTGGGAGTTGGGGAATGTCACTCAAGGATGCCTATTGAGCACTGAACAATAGCCCCTCATGAGGTCATACGGCCGCTTAGCAACCACTCAGGCCCTTAGTAACCAGCCCAGAAGTGTTGCTATTTACCCAACAGAAACTTTGGGTTATATGGATAACGCCCAGTTCCTTCCAGAGAACTGCAGGCCCTCAAAAGCAAGCTCCACCCATTGGTCGCTGCTGTTCTGGCTCTTCTAAGAGCAGGAGGGAGCAGGGAGCCCTGGTTCCGTCCCAGCTCTATGCCTCTCCTGAGAATCAGTTCTCCCACAATGTGGGTATCGACTAAATGATCAACAAATAGAATGTCCATATGTCCTGGTTGTCCCAGAACAGTCCTGGCTTATCATGATTATTAAAAGTGTCCTTTTCATTTTCAAAAGTGTCCCCAAATTGGAAGATCAATTTTCTGATAACCCTAAGGCTATTTTCAGCCTTGATTCTATTTTTCTTCCCCTCCACACTCTTCCCCTGACCTGAACTAATCCTGAATAGTTGTGCCAAGATTTTTCAGGGACTCTCTCTGTGCCATGCCTGAAGCTGGGAGCTGAGGAAACTGAGGCAAAGCATGCATGATCCCTGCTCTTGGGAGCCTCTAGTCCGTGGAAGAATGCCACTTAAGCACCCTGCAGAAATCTAGGATTGAATCCAGAACCTTGTAATTCTCAGCCTCATTTGCACTCTCCCCACTAAGCTATTTTAGTAAATAATAATACTCCTTAGTATTCGGGTAGCATTTTGCAGTTTCTAAAGCATTCCCCTTCTATTACCTCATTTAACCCTGATACCAACTGAGGGTTTGATTTTCATATATCCCCATTGCAGAGATGAGGAGCTGGAGGCCAGGGGTCATAGAGAGCATTGGTTAAGACAGCACATAAGGGAAGCAATTCAATTTCCACCTCCTCACCTGTGAAATGGAAATATTATCACCTGCTTCATAGAACTATTGTGAAAAGTAAAGGAGACAACACATAGTCTTTTAAAAAATGGCATCTGCCAAAAATGAGCACCTCTACCCCTGAGCTGTCGTGGCCCCAGCAATTGCATTTCTGGAATGTCCCCTGCTTCTCCTGTGCCCTCAGACACCAGTTTGGGCATCTCCTGACACATTTCAGAACACCTGAAACAGATCTTGTTGGAATCCCGGCTCTGCCTCCAGGAGCTGTGTGACCTGCTTCTAGCCTCAGTTTCTTTATCTGTACAATGGGCATAAGAACAGGTAGTTCTGAGGATGGAATGAAGCAAAACATGTAAAGGGCTTGGTAGAAGGGCCAACACAGAAGTGGTGCTCAAAGTGGGAGGGTCTGTATTGCTTTTCTGGTGTTCAGTGTTTGAGGTATCTTTGAACCTGGGGAAGGGGAGAGGGAGCCGATGAGGGGATTTACCCCCAACCCCAGGAGCCTGTGCCAGCACACACTTTAGGATCTCTTCTTCCAGCCACCTTGGCAGTGAGGGAGTTCAGCTAATGAAAGCTGTTCCCTCTGCGCCCCACTCACCTTGGGGAGAAGAAAGGGGCCCCTTCCCCCTTTCTTTAGAGCACAGCTCCACGGGGGCAAATCTGTCAGGTTCCATGGTGATGTCTAAGTGGTTTCCCGCCCACACCCCTTGCCAGAGCTGTGAGTCACCACCACCCGGCACCAAGGTGGCGGCCTCGGGAAGGGTGTTCCCTCTCCGGCTGCAGAAATGCTGCTGCAGGATTGCTCCAGAAAGCTAAAATCAGGCCCCATGATAAGCTCGGCTGCCCTTCTTATGCAACGTTTGACATTGTTCAAAAGCAATGTTAATGTTCTTAACTTCCCTTTGCCTAGGGCCCTAGAGAGCTGGCCCAGCCCAAACCTTGTGTTCTGTTTCTAGCAGCCCAGGCAAAGACTAGTGTCCATATTTGACAGGTGGGGAAACTGAGATGTGCCTGAGGCCACACGACTAGGACACTCACAGCCTGGCTTTTTGCACCAGCCCTCAAAACTCCCTACACTGGCCATCCTAGTTAGTCTTGGAGCCAGAGACAGAGCGAAACAGGTAACTATAATACATTTTATTTTTTTTCCGAATGAAACGTAATTTTTAGCAACTATGTCCCCATTGCCGGGCTGGTAGTTTAAACTCTGATTTCTGATAAAAAGAAAGGAAAATCTATTTCTGTCCTATGAGCTAATTAAGAATCAGAGCTGAGCTCCAGGAGGTTGGGGGGAGAAGGGGAGCAGAAAATATTTGCATAGTCATTCGGGTGATTTTGCATGTCGGCTGCCTTTGGCTGGAGTCCTCTTAATGAAACACTTCTGCTCTCTTGCCCAAGCCAGAGAGAAATAGCCATAAACCTAAGTGATCTGGGCATTCTTACCCACCTCAGTCCTCTCTGAGCCTTAAACTTACTTTATTCAAGTCAAGAAAAGTCAGACTGCACCTTTCAGCCAAATAACTAGCAGGCTGTTTGCATCCTGCCAGCAGCCTGGCCTGGTTGGGGTTTACGCCTGGGCCCTTATGCACAACAGCTCCCTTCTCTCCCAGAGCAACTATGAATGTTTCCCTTTCGTCTGCATCATGACCTCACCCAGCATAAATTTCCTACTATTTAAAACTCTTCCACAATGAATTCCGTAGACTTCAGGGTGGCATTGATCCTCACCATAATCAGAAGAGTCTGTGATGTTGGTGTCCGGGCGGTCGGGGTTCTTAGAAGGGTTACATTAAGTCTTGACAAGGTTCCTATAAAATGAATTTTTGTGTATCAGAACCTGTATCCTAGTTGACTTTCATTGGAGCTTTTCATTGGGACTGTCCTTCTGGAAAGGATAAGAGATATATACCTCAGATTGTACTAGATCTTTGAAAGAAAAAAAAAAAAGAATCACATAGAGAAAAGTATGATTCTGAAAAACAAACAAAAATTTGAACTACAGAATTAGAATCCAGTTTATTTCTATGTTAAATAGAAAAAAAACACAAAGGAAAAAAAAATAAAGATATTGATATGTAGTTAAATTAATATTGAGGTGACTTAAAGGAGAAGCAGCCTGCAGCAAGGTAAAATACTCTTAATTTAAACACAGTCCTTATTCTTCAGGAAAGTGTCTTGTCCCATTTCTGCTATTTGCTCAGGTTCTAAGCCTCATAAAAAGTTAATATGTCTTTTCAGCTTCCCTTTGAAATAAATATTTATGGCTTTCATGTTGTTTGCAACTCTTCAGTTGCTCTTTCTAATGAGATTTCAGAGGCTCTGTTCTCTGTGGCTAGTCAGCAACAAAAGACTACTTGGGCTGAGTCCCTAAGAAATGCCTTACAATAAAAATCATTGTTATTATGGATTCCTTTTGGCTCCTAACAGAATTGTGACCACATAGCAAAATATTAGAAATCATATGAGATTTGGAGTCAGACCAACCATTTACTTGTTATGTGGCTTTGAGCAGGTTACTTAACCTCTCTGAGCCATGTGCCTCCCTCCCTCAATTCCAGAATTACCAGGCAAAGTCACATTCCCATCTTCATGCTCCCCTACCCTTGTACTAGCTTTTGTTCACCACACTGAGCTGTACTGTTCCACTATCTATCTCCTGATCTCCCACAGGCCCCAAGAGTTCCCTGAGAGCAGAGTTTTGTCATCTTCATGTCACAGTGCCCAGCACAGGGTCTGGCAAGGAGCAGAGGGCAGGGATTTGGGTGGGTAGGAAGAAGGATGGAAGAAAGGACGGAGGGAGGAAGGAAAAGTAGGGAGAAATGCAAACTTAAAACTCCAGTGCAACTCACAGTTATTTATTATAACCATGGACTGGCCTAAGTGATAAGACATGCTAAAATGATAATATTGCTGCCACATATCACTTCCCAGTTTTCAGCACTGGCATCACCATCATCTTATAGCTAACACAGACTGAGCACTAATTTATAAGTGTAAGCCTGTTTACTCTCCTAATGGCCTATGAGGTAAGACACCACCATGGTCCTCCATTTGACAGACGACAAAGCAGAGGTAAGGAGAGGTTGAATCACTAGCCCATGTGACACAGCTGGTTCATAGTTGGAGCCTGGATTTGAGTAATGGTCCCCAAAATTTGAGAGCAAATCTATTAACCAGTTCAAGGCTTGACAAGTAGTTGATTTTAATAGTCTTAGAATGAATGAATGAATGAATGAGTAAATTAATATTTCTCCATGGATGTTTTCTCATTAGACTCTGAATCATACTCTTATCTCTTTCTTCTTGGCACATGTGATTATTAAAACAAAACATCTAAGCTTATATGGGCACACAGATGTGGACTTTCCATGTCACCCTGGGAAAGTCAGTTTTTTCTGAGCATCAGCTTCATTCCCATCAAAATAGGAATACTATTAGTGCCTTCATTCTTCAGACTGCATTGTCCCAGAAGCAAGCGGACTACAAGACAATGATTCAGGTGCAAGTAATTTACGTGGGAGGCACGGGGATGCTGGTAGGGGAGTGGGGAAGTAAGACAAGAAAGAGAAGGGGCTGTTTTCAAGCAAGTTAATTACCACTGTGGGAAACCAGGGCTCAATCATGCTGGGACTTTGGAAGCTGGTGTAGAGCCCGCAGCTCATGGTGTTCCCACCTGAGGAGCAAAGAAGCTGGAGTATTGATACACCAGCTCCTAGCTCCCATTAGTCATTGGCTGAGGGCTATTGAGGGGTGAGTGGTGTTACTTCTCTAGAACTTGCCCACTAGAGAAGGCCCTCAGACAAAGAAGTACAGATGCTGTGGAGGAAATAGCACCACAGTGGTCAGTGAGATCTGTGGGTGGGGAAATAGCAGCCTCTCTCTACTCTTAGCATCACTACGAGGATTAAGTGGATTCCTTAATCCAGTTAGAGAACAAACTCCAGCACATATCAATGAGTGGCAGCCTCGAGGGGCCTTCTGTGTGATACAAAACAGATGATCTCAAGATTTGCTACTTAGAACTCTGTTACCAATCTACGAGCAGTGATCTGGTCCTACTGAGCACCAGGGGTTGGGGTACAGCAGTGAGCATAGCCAGCATGGTCTTGGCCATCCAGCTTTCATGACACCTTCTGGCTGACAGAAGATGAATGAGAGAGGCACACACCTGATAATAACTGGGGCCATGCCAGAAACAATGAGGACCCTAAGAGCTGCCTTGTCCAACTCTCTCACTTTACAGAGAGGGACTCATCCCAGGGCACACAGCTTCAGGGGAGGGGGGGCAGGCAGTGCTGGACCCTTCCAGTGCTCCTCCCAGCTGCCTTCGAAGTTAGTGTCGCACATGTGAAAAGCATTAGGCAGCTCTCCAGCTGGGATGCCCAGTGATTATTATTGTAGCACAGGAAACATGTTCAGCAAATGCCTAAACTAAGAAATTCCCTGTATGGGGATTCCCTCCCACCTTTGGTGCAAGATCATTTTGCTTACAAGGGATTTCGGCTTCCCTGGCCAAGCATCGGGAAAGTTCATGCTGGCAGCTTCCTGGGAAGTGAAAATTTAGTAGTTTCGTGAAACAAATGCATACGAACAAGGATCTGAGCTCCCTGCCATGGGCCAGCTGTGTGGCCTTGGGCTACTTTCTCTCCCTCTCTGATCATGTTTCCTTGTCTGTACAATGGGGACTGTGGATGAAATGATGGGCATGAGAGTGCTTTGGGAGAGGTAAGGCATCTGCTTCTGGGATCATGCATAGGAGTGTTATTACCATTGTCGATGTCACCATTGTTAGGAATGGTATAATCTTGGGCCAGACTATGCCTCTCTCTAAGAATCCTCTTTTCTGCCTGTCGGCTTTTGTTATCCCAAAAGGATCAGGAATGTGAAGACAGTCCCCTAAGACCTGCAGCCATAGTATATGACCTTGTCAGACTTGAAAAGAACCATATGTTCCAAACCCTCGTAGTGGGGGAACCGAGGCCTGGAGAGGGGAGAGGACTTGCCCAAGGCCACCCAGCCTCCGATAGCAGTCAGTTTAGTCCACATACTCACCACCCACAGCTCCCCCCACATCTGCTGAAAGCTGTACCCACCTTGCCCCTTGCCCCGCACCCTACCCTGAGCACCTCTTTCCTCCCCACGCACGTATAGTTGACCAGTTCCCAGCCAGGGAAGCCTGGGAGGTGCAGGCCTCTTGTTGCTCAGTTCCAGGCTGCTGGCGTGTTCCCTTCTGCATCAAGTCAACATTTCTGCCTCTGAGTTGGCGTATGGCAGATGGCTCAGCAGAACTGAGCCTCGATTTATTTTTGGCTCAAAGTGGCCATTGCACAAGTACATAGTACTTGCTGATGGGGCAGCAGGTCTGGGTATGGAGCAGCAGAACCTACTGGCTGTGAGAGCCACAGCCCCTGGCTTGACCATCTTTAGCTATGTATCCTCAGATATGTGGTCTTACCTCTAAGAGCTTCAGTCTCCTCATTCATAAAATGGTCAATAAGGTCAATAGGCCATCCCTTATCAATCTGATAGGCAGGTGGCTTCATAGTGGGAGAGGATGCAGACATGGGGGGTGGGGGGCTTTGGGGTTGATTTCTATCTCTGGAAAGGGTAAACGATGGGAAAGTGGGGACCTCAGGAGAGAGGAGTCCCTGGAAGGCTCCAAGTCAGGGCCTGGTGTGGAGCTGTCCAAGGTGCTGTCCCTCCATGCCCCCAGGTAAGAGGTAAGTGGCCCCAGTTGTATGAAGAGGCTGGTGGCTGAGCAAAGCCAGGCAAAGCCTGGGAACCTGGTTCCTTCTTCCATTCTCAGTAGATTGCCCTGGACAGAGGGGCTGGGTAGAGTGGACCTAGGGAGGGAAGGGTCAGGCTGAGTGGAGCTTCAGTCTGAAGAGTGAAGGCTGGAAAGAAGGGGGTGTGCTGAGGGCTGTTTGATGCCTCCTTCCCTCCCTCTCTTACCCCTGGTGGAGTCAGGCTGATGAGAACTTATCAGACACTAAATTCTAGCCTCAGGGGCAGTTGGATAATCATTTGAGAAAAGGAGGCTGTGACGGTGCCGGGAGATGGACAAGCTGGTTTTCCTGTAGCAACATGCCATTTGCTAGTGCGTTTTCCTACATACATGTTTACTACAGAAAATGGAGAAACATATAGAAACATTTTATGGAAGAACCAAAAACCATAACCCCACCAATACTGACATTTGGGGAATACTATATTTTTCAATATTATATCTTTCAACATTATATATTTTTTCTATACTATAAAGATAAATTTATTGTTAGGGTCAGAAAAATTGAAATCCTATTTTACTTTTACTCTCTACTCTGCATTTTTCATGTGAGATTATTAAGTAATTTTCTTGGGTCATTCAAAATTATGTGAAAACATGATTTTTGATAGATACATGATATTCTGTTCAATGGCTGCTCCGTAATTTACTTAACTAATCCCCCAGGATTGGACATTTAGATTGTGTCCAAATTATTGCTGTGATTTAAAAGGAAAAACACTATGATGAACATCTTTATGGCTGAAATGTCATTTGCATTTCTAATTATTTCCATTAGAACAGGTTCTTAAGAAGCAAAATTACTGGCTCAGAGACTTCACATTTTTTAATTATGTTTTTAATATTATATTTGATACATAGAAAATAAATTATGTAGCATATATGCTAGTTCAATAATACAATGCATATCACCACCCAACCCAAGAACTGGAATGCCGCCAATCATTTGCCTCTTCCTTTGTGAGCGTCCCCATCCCAACCCACTGCCTCTCCCAGAGGAAACAACCATCCTGTATTTATCATTGCCTTGTTTTTTTCCTATAGACTGTGTTTTAGAGCAGTTTTAGATTCATAGCAAAATTGAGCAGAAAGTACAGAGAATTCCCATGTGCCTTTTTTTCTTAAACATTTTTATATCGTGTGTGTATGCCTACACCACCTATTGTTTAGTTTTGCTTTTGTTTTAGTTCTTTTGTTTAGTTCTTTTAAATAGCATCACACAGTCTGCAGCCTTCTGAGACTTGCTTTTCTCAGGCAAAATTATGTTTCTCAGACTCATCCATATGATGGCTGCAGCTAGAGCTGATCCATTCTTATTGCTATATAATATTCCCCGGCATGAAGATAATGCAGTCTGTTGATTCATTCGCCTACTGGTGGACATGTGGGTTGTTTCCAGGATTTAGCTCTTGCAAACAATGTTGCTGGGAACATTCTTGACCATGGTGCTATCACCTAGAAAAGGAACATGGAGGGGCACAGAATAAAGAGTGATGTCTTGAGTTGAGGTTTCTGCACACCATGAACTGATTTGATTTCTAAACAGAGCTGCAACAAGCAACATCTCATGGGTTTGCCTGAGCTAGAGTGCACCATTTCTCAAGCTTAGCTGCCAATGCCAGTGATCTTGGGCATGTGAGCGTGAGGAGCCCCTCTGCCATGCCCACCTTCAAAGAGACAGAAACAGGCTTTGTGAAGGGAACAGCTCTCCCACCTTTTGGCCCAGGTGCCTTTAGATTTGAGAGTCCCTAAGTGTGGGGTGTGTGCCTCTGATGGTACCTTAGGAGGATATTAGATGGTATGCAATAATAGCCCATTACCTGATGGGAAAACTAGTCCATTTTTGGTTCTCCTTCAGTCTTCCAGATCACATGAAGGCAAAAGATTCTGTATGGACCTAGTATATCTTTTATTGCAGCCTTGATACCCCTAAACATTGGCTAAACTTTGAGCAGAGAGCAAGCAGACCTTGGGCTCAGGGCCTTAGGAGGGCAATCAGATCCACTAACTGGGAGGACATCCTGTTGTATTTCTTTATTGTAGTCATCTCTTATTTGTGGTGAGTGGCACTGATTTTCCATTAATGGTAGTGACAAAGTTTCCTTTTAAAATTAATGTGTATAAGTTTTAATCAAGCAAATTATTAAGAAGAAAACATGAACTAAATTAAAGGACAGACACTCACCATCTTGTCCATCATATTTGATTGACCCAGGTGTGAGGATTGCTGACCTCAACCAGCCATTCTCATACTTTCTGTCTCAGGACCCTTTACACTCTTAAAACGGGCTGAGAACCCCAAAGAGTTTTGCTTATGTGAATACTATCTCTCCATAGTTACCATGTTAGAAATTAAAGCTGAGATTTTCATATTTATTAATTCATTTAAAAATAACAATAACAAACCCATTATGGTAGCATATTCAACATATTTTATGAAAGATAACTATATTTTCCAATTAGTGAGAAGAGCAATATTTTATCTTTTTGCAAATCTCTTTAATGACTTAATTAAAGACAGCTGCATTCTCATCTGCTTCTGCATTCAATCTGTTACCATATGATGTTTTGGTTAATGTATGTAAAGAAAGTCCAGCCTCACAGAGATATGTGGTTGGAAAAGAGAGAAGTATTTTAATAATTTTTTCAGATAATTGTAGATATTCTTCTTTGATACTACACCCAAAATCAACAAGTGATAGTATATTAGTTTGCTAGGGCTGCCATAACAAAATACTGCACAGTAGGTGGCTTAAACAACAGAAATGTATTTTCTCACAGTTCTGGTGGCTTGATGTCTGAGATCAAGGCGTCAGCGGAGTTTATTTTTTCCAAGGCCTCTCTCCTTGGTTTGCAGGTGGCTGTCTTCTCACTATGTCCTCACATGATCTTTCCTCTGTGCACCTGCATCCCTGGTGTCTCTGTGTGTCCAAATTTCCTCTACTCACAAGGACATCATTCATTTTACCTTATCCACCTCTTTAAAGTCATTATCTCCAAATACAGTTATATTCTAAGGTGCTTGGGGTTAGGACTACATCATATAAATTTTAGAGGGGACACAATTCAGCTTATAATAGATGAGATCTTAAAAATCAGTTGCAATGAAGAATCTGAAGCCATGCCAATGAATTTTCCCTAATGTACATTAAAATCCATTTTTCTATGTCTTTACTTTGATAAATCTTTTACCCATGCATGCTTTTGTAACATTGTGCATTAGTCATTTAGAAAATATTGGCTTATTGAATTATACAGGTCTTTCCAATTTTTGGACATTTTGTTATACAGAATTTTTTAAGATCACGTTTGTTTTGTTACTGTTGACCTCATCAGAAATGTTATGCATTGGGAAACCATTAAGCTCACGATCGCACATACACATATTCAAAATTCTGATTTTCACTTTGGAAACTCAAATTTTATCATTGGCAACAAACACTGTCAGTTGTTTTCCTTGAAGCAATAGACTTAGTTTGTTCGTTTTTTTTTTTTTTTTGAGAAAATGTCTTCCAAATACACAAATCCGAATAACCACCATTTATCAGTCATTCTTTTGTGTAAAAATGGTATTTCATGAAAATAGGCTAATTGGGCTCGTAACTCAAACAATGGCGCAGAGCTTTTCCTTTAACATCCACCATACTTCAGTCTTCAGCAGAAGTGCTCTATGTATACTTCCCATTTCATGTTCTCAAGGGTCCAGATTTAATAAAATTAATCATCTTTACTGCTTTTCTCAGGACATTTTTAAGTGAAGCTAGCATTTTTTACTGCAACTATGTGCCGATCTAGAATATGGCTACTAGTACTATTTGGTGCCACTCCCTTGATTCATGCTAGTGCACCAGCAGGTTCACTCAACATTGCTTTTGCACCAGCAGTGCAAATATCAACACAGTGAAGATGGCAAATAACATCATAGTGTTATTAAGAAAATAACTTTGACCTCTCAGACCCCCTACAAGAGACTTAGGAACCCTCAGGTACATGTGGATAACACTTTAAGGACCATTGACCTAGATAAAAATACAAGGAAGATTTGGGGCCAGTGTACAGCCTCAAAAATTACATCGGTGCCAGAGTCATAAGATCTTGGTGTGATCGGGGTCTGCCAATGTGGAATTAAGTGGCCTTGGACAAATCACTGCCCTCTGGAAGCCAGATACTTCACACCAAAACAATAGTGGTTGGTTCCTGCCTCCCAGAGTTGAGGAGGGGAGGAGATGAGACCCAGACTTGAGAGCATATTATAAATGGTAATGTACAGCCCAGTGTGAGGAACCAGCAGCAGTGGGGAATGAAGCAGAGTTATGAACTTTCATGTCTGGCTTAAGCCATTTATGATTAAAAACACTGCTCAGATCCCTATATCATCCTGAAGAGACCTGAAAGAACTAGTCCTGGAGACCCTGAAAAAGAGGCTAAACTGATTTTCTGATTTTAACAAATTCATATCTTTGAGGCTCTGCTCCAAGTCACCAATTACTACATCAATAGCTTTGAAAGGTAAAGACCTCCTAAAATCCCAAGTTTCCTCTTGCTTCCTGCTGAACAGGTAGGCATTCACCTACATCAGGTAGAAATCTGAAAGCCAAATGTCAGTGATAAGAATTTCAGAAAATCTAATTTGATTAGCAGTGTCAAGAAGACAGAGGTGATTCCAGAAAACTCCAGGGAGCTAGGAAGCACTTGTTTAAAAGGTCTTAGTTGGGATTCTGTTTCCAGGAAAATGGAGTAGACGTACTTCTCCTTATTTCTCTCACTAAGTACAACTAAAACTCTTGGACATATATATAAAACAAACATTAGAAAATTCTGAAAGCTAAAGAGAAGACAGACCTGCTAGGGACTTGAAGACTCAAGAAGCAACATAGCAGTGAATTCCTAGGTTTTCTTTTCACCTCATATATACTGGAATTGGAGCTGAAGAAGCCAGAAATGAAGAAATGCCAATTGGTAAGCAAAAAGAAAACAAAAAACACCAACAAAAACCTGCTTTTTCTCTAGTTAAAGAACAAAGAAAGGGACAGCTCAGCAAAACAGATACTTTTAGACAAAAACTGCTTTACACTAGCCAAACACCATAAAAAAACACCGCAGCCTCACCCCCATCAGCCAAGATCCCATGGAGAAACTAGACTTCCACCTTTATCAGACTATAATAAAGCACCCGAAGTCTCCCATCGCTGGGGTGATGTCAGAGAAGACCAAGTAAGGAGCCAGGACTTTCATTCCCCACTGGGTGGTAATAAGACCTCACCACCAAAACCCATGGCATCAGCG
Organism: Rousettus aegyptiacus; assembly: GCF_014176215.1. NCBI lineage: Eukaryota > Metazoa > Chordata > Mammalia > Chiroptera > Pteropodidae > Rousettus > Rousettus aegyptiacus. The sequence goes on along the minus strand of NW_023416307.1, from coordinate 120,459,429 downwards.
AAGACCACAATGGGAGTTGTAGTAGGACACCCCTCTGCCACCCTGCCAGGCATCAGTGGAGGCCTAATGGGGAGCTGGATTTCCCACCACCCCTTTCCTCTACTGGAATGATGTCGGAGGAAGCCAGCTGAAATAGAAAAGTTAAATAGAATCCAAAGGCTTATAAAATAATACCCCAAATGCCCAGATTTCAATTGAAATTCACTTATACCAAGAACTAAGAAAACCTCAAACTGAATGAAAAAAGATAATCAACATTGAGAAGACAGATATTGGAATTATCTGACAAAGATTTTAAAGCAGCCATCGTAAAAAATGCTTCAAGGAACAGTTAGGAACACACTTGAAACAAATAAAAAAATTAAAAGTCTCAGTAAAGAAATAAAAGAAGAGCCAAATGGAAAATTTTAAACTGAAAAATATAACTGAAATTTTAAAAAAAATAATAACAAAAAAACTCAGTGGATGTGCTTAACAGCAGACTGGAGGGGACAGAGGAAATAGGACAACAGAACTGGAAATAGGACAACAGAAATGATCTAATCTGAATAATAGAAAGAAAATAGACTTTAAAATGAACAGATCCTCAGGGATTTGGAGGATCATAACACAAGATCTAATGTGTATGTCATTAAACTCCTAGAAAGATGTAAAAGAGAGTGGAGCTGAAAGAGCGCTTGAAGAAATAATGGCTGAAAACTCCCCAAATTAGGACAAAAACATAAACCTAGAGATTCATGAAGCTGAGTAAATCCGAAGAGGATAAATCCACAGAAATCCACGCCCAGATTCAAAATAGTTAAACTTCTGAAAAAAACAAAAACAAAAATGAAACAAAAATCTTGAAAGCAGTGAGAGAAATGACCTTTCACCCTATAGGGGGAAACATTTTGAATGACAGTGGATTTCTCATCTGAAACCATCGAGGCCAGAAGGAAGGGGCACAACATTTTTTCAAATGCTGAAAGAAAAAAACACTGTCAAGAAAGGACCCTGTATCCAGCAGAAAATATCCTTCAGTAATTAAGACATTTTTAGATGAAAGAAAACTAAGAGAATCTGTTGCCAGGAAATCTGCCCTAAAAGAATGCTAAAAAGAAGTTTTACAAACAGAAAGAAAACCATTTTTAAGAAAGGAACCGTGGAATATCAGGAAGGGAAAAAGAATCTGGTAAAGCCAAAATATGGGTATATGCAATCGACTCTTTCTGTACTTGAGCTTTCTAAATTAAGTTTGATGGTTAAAGCAAAAATTTTAATACTTTCAGATGTGGTTATGTGTAGAAAGAATAAGCAGAACACAAAAAATAAAGTTGTAGGTTTAAACTTTAATATATTACATTAAATCTTCAGACCAGATAGTTTCACTGGAGAATTTTGCCAAATATTTTAAAAAATTAACACCAATTCTACACAATATCTTTCAGTAAATGGAAGAGAAGGAAACACTTTTCAGTTCAATTCATGCAGCTAGCATTACCCTGATATCAAAACCAGACAAAGACAGTACAAAAAATTTTAAAAACTACAGACCTACATCCTTCATAAATATAGATGTGAAAATCTTTAATAAAACATTAGCAAATAGGATTCAGCAATGTATTAAAACAGTTATGTCTCATGACCAAGTAGGGTTTATTCTAGGAATGCAAAGTTGGATCAACATTTAAAAATCAATTAATATAATCCACCATGTTAATAGGCAAAAAGAGAAAGTTCATGATTATATCCATCAATGCAGGAAAAGCATTTGATAAAATTCATCACCCATTTATGATATAATGCCCAGAAAAATAGGAATAAAAGGAAACTTCCTCAACTTGATAAAGAACATCTACAAAAAACTACATCTAACATGATACTTAATGGTCAAAGACTAAAGGCTTTCTCCTAAAATTAAGAACAGGCAGGGATGTCAGTTCTCATCACTTATATTCAAGTAGTGCTGGGAATACTAGTGCAATAAGTCAAGACAAAACAAGGCATACAGATTGGAAAGAAAGAAAGAAAACTGTCCCTGTTTGCAGATAACTTCATTCTCTACATAAAATATCCCAGAGAATCTCAAAAAAAAAAAATTGAAAAACTTTCTGGAGCTAAAGAGTTCAGGAAGGTCACAGGATACAAGACAGATGTAGAAAAATCTGTTGTATTTCTGTATACTAGCAAAGGATATGCGGATACCAAAATTAAAAATACAATCCCATTTGCAATCACTCAAGAAAATGAAATACACAGGTGTTAGTTAAACAAAATGTACAAGATTTGTATGAAAACTCCAAAACACTGATGAAAGAAATCAAAGAATATCTAAATGATGTGACATAGTATATTCATGGATTGGAAGACTCAGCATAGTAAAGATGTTCATTCTCTGCAATTGCTACCAAAATCTCAGCAATTTTTTGTAATATAGAAAATATTATCCTAAAATTTATATAGGAAAGCAAAGGAGCTAGAATAGCTGAAACTGTTTTGAAAAAGAAGAACAAATTGAAAATATATCAGGCTACCTGATTTCTCAAGACTTATTACATAGAAATCAAAGCTGTGTGGTATTGATAGAGATGACATATAGCTCAAAATGGAATAGAGAATCCAGAAATAGATCCATACAAATAAGCCCAACCAATTTTTAACAAAGATATAAAAACAGTTCACTGGAGGAAAGATGATACTTAAGCAATTAAACATATATTGGTTAAAAAAAAAAAGTTTAACGAATTAAAAAAAAGGGCCTTCTACCTAAATCTCAAACCTTATATGAAAATTAACTCAAAATGAACCATGAAGTTAAATGTAAAATGTAAAACTATAAAACTTTAGAAAAAAATGTAAGAGATAATTCTTCAGTATCTAGGGCTGGGCAAAGAGTTTTTAGACTTGACACCAAAAGCATGATTCATAAAAGAAAAAATATGATAAATTGGACTTCACTAAAATTAAAAGCTATACTCTGCAAAAGACTTTTGTTAAGAGGATGAAAAGACAACCTACAGACTGGGGGAAAATATTTGCAAACCACAAAATCTGACAAAGTACTTGTATCTGACATGTATTAAAAAAAAAACTCTCAAAACAACAGTAAAAAAAGAAATATCAAATAATCCAATTAGAAAAGGGGCAAAAGTCATGAAGAGTCATTTCTCCAAAGAGCATATACAGTTGGCAAATAAGCACAAAAAAAATGTTTAACATCGTTAGCCATTAGAGACATTCAATTAAAACCACTGTGCGATATTATACCTTATCAGAATGGCTAAAATAAAAAAAAAAAAACACACCAAATGCTGATGAGGATGCTAAAAACTAGATGACTCATACATTACTGATGAGAATGTAAAATGGTACACCCACTCCAGAAAACAGTTTGAAAGTTTCTTTAAAAAAAAAAAAATGACAAAACCTATAACTACCATGCATCCCAACAATTGCACTTTGAGTGTTTATCCCAAATAAATGAAAATGTATGTTCACACAAAATACCTGTACACAAATGTTTATAGCAGCTTTACTCATAATAGCCCCAAACTGGAAAAAACCCAAATGTTCTTTAATTGATGAATGGTTAGACAAACTGTAGTAAATCTATATCATAGAATAGTATTCAACAACAAAAAGGAATTAACTATTGATACACAGAAGAATGTAATGGATCTCCAGAGAATTATACTGAGTGAGAAAAGCTAATTCTAAAAGGTTACATATAGCATGATCCTATTTATAGAACATCATTGAAAGAACAGTATAGAGATGAAGAACAGATTCCAGGTTGCCAGGGCTTAGGGATACAGTGGGGAGGGAATGGGTATGACCATACAGGGGTGGCCTGAGGAAGCTTGTGGTAATAAAACAGTTCTGTCTTGATTGTGGTAGTGGTTACATAAAACTACAGATGTGATAAAACTGCACAGGCCTACACACACATTCAAGTGCTTGTAAAAGTAGGTATCATTATGTCTACCCTACAGATGGGGAAATAGAGGTGCAGAAAGTTTAAGCCACTTGACCCAGGGCTTCTGTTTCTTCAAAGCACACACCCATGACCACTTTGCCGCATTCCCTCTACCCTCATAGGCCACACCACCCAGCAGACAGAGAACAGAGAAATCCTATCTTGACACCTCTGCCAGTGGTGGATTGCTCTTCTAAGATAGGGCCTGGGAGGGGTGAAGGCCAACTGGCAGGTTTTGATGGGGAAGGCAGAGCTGGGTACCCATATCGCCAGATCAGCTCCTAGGGGGAATGTGGGGAGGAAGGGCACCCCTGCTTCTTTTCTATTTCCATCCCCACCTGACCAGCCCTAGCCCAGTACCAGCACATAGGGGACATTCCATACCATTCTTCCCTTCCTACTCCTTTCTGGCTGTGTACCTATCAAGTCACCCACCCCTAATCAATACCATCTCCCTTTTTTCAGAGCTGAACTTTGTCGCCCAGTCCCCAGAGCCAGCAAGACATGGGTCCCATTTGCCAAAACCGGACGCCTTTCATTTAACTGGAACACGTGGAGGGGTGAGTTGGAGACTGGGGCTTTGCTGCGGTTGGGGGAGGAGTAAATCTGGGAAGAGAGCACTGTTGGGAGGCTGCTAATGGAGGGTCAGCCATGCAGGAAAGCAGGTTTGACAGCAGCTCCCTTTCCCCTGCCACCCTGGCAGGGACACATGAACTATTTATGCACTGTTGTGCTTGTTTGGGAAAGTCCTCCCACAACCCTTTTGGATTTGCATGGGAAGCATGGCATAGAACACAGAGAAGGAGAACAGCATCACTTCGCATGGTGAACTGAGTCTCGGTTCTCTCATCTGTAAGATGGGGAGAGCATAATATCTTATTCTGATGCAGGTCAAGCAAAGATGATCCATGTAAAGTGCTTAGCAGAGTAGTTGGATCACAGCGGGTGCTCAATAAATGCTGATTGAATGAATAAACATTCTAGGTGCCTAATGCATGTTGTTTAAATGGGGCAGCCCTCTCTCTGAGGTCAAAATGCCACTCAGCCTTCCAGACCGGGCCCATATGGCAGCTCGGTGGAATTTCTATGGCTTCTAGCTGGGATTAAGCACATCTTTCCCTATACTCCCGAAGCCCTCACTTTGGGCCTGTTATTGCCTTGTTCAGGCTCTCTTGCATAACACACACACACACACGCACGCACGCACGCATGTAGGTATGTGTGTGTATATATATGTATATATATGTATGTATGTATGTAGGTAGGTATGTTTGTGCGTATATATGTATGTAGGTATGTATATGTATACATACCTACATACATACATACATATACATATATACACACATATGCCTACATATGTGTGTATGTGAGTGTATGTGTATATACACCTCAAAGTCCATGCCTCGCTCCCATTTTCACCAGAAATCACACTGCCCATCTTTCAGTATCAGACCCAACTTACCTTTTGTAAGAACATCCTCTGAGCCAGAGCTCAGAGTCATCTCATCTGACCTTGCCAGGCGGTGTTGTTAACCCTTTCACAGATGAGCAGACTGAGACCCAGAAATAAGTCACTGGAGGTAGGAGAGCCAGCATGCAACTCCAAGATCCTGAGCTTACTTCCTACTACCTCATTCTGCGGGGCCAGGAAGATAAGTAACTCCAGACCGAGTCAGGGAGGGAGCACACAGGCAGACTGGCCGTGCGCCCCTGTTTCCTACCCTCAGAGATCACCCAGACCTCTTGCTTTGCTGAAGCTTTGTTTATAGCCCAAGCGCTTTGGAACTAACCAGATTGTTTCCAAACACATTACATAATTGCTCACATGTTTATTTAATGCCATCTCTTGAATATTAAACAATCAATAATATGGAACAGAAACTTGAGCTTTTAAACCCAGCAGCTTTTGACAGGCATGGGTAAGGAAAGAGGCTGAGAACCATCTATGAACCATCCACTGAAGGAGAAGGTCGTATCAGGTCTCTTCTTCTCCTAAGATGGGTGAAAGGCTTCCCAGGCCCATGGCTGGCAACCATGTACTGAAATTTTCACTGTGTGGTTCAAACTCTTTCATTATATAAGAACAAAGATGCATTATCTCTTCCCTAAAGGATGCTTGGAGCCAGGGTTTATTTGTTTACAAGAGTTTATTGAGCACCCTCTATGTGTAGTCACTGTTATGCTTTTATTCATCCCTGGGGTGCCCTCAGAATGAAACAAATGAGACCCTGTCCTCATGATGCTGACACTCCAGTAGCCGGGTAATCAATAAAGAAGATGGCTTCAGGGTATGACAAGCACTGCAAAGAAAACAAAATTGGGTGGCAGGGTAGGGAGTGGTGGGTGGTCACTGAGGAGGGGGTGTTTGACCAGAGGTCTCACCGATAGAAGCAGCCAGCCATGCAGAGGTCTGGAGCTGGAGAGTGTTCCGGGCAGATGGGAGGCCTCCAGAAGCAAGGGGCCTTGTGGGGTTGAGAAAGAGCGAGGACGGCAGTGACCTGGGGAAGGATGAGCAAGAGCCCTACCTAGCTGGGAATGCCTGCCTAGGGCCAATCTGACAGGGCCTAGAGGGACTCCGTGCAGAGTTAAATTATAGTCTACATGCAGTGGCAAAGCTATTGGAGAGTCTTACCTATTTGCTGAATGTTTGGAAAACATCCCTGTGCAGCTGCGAGAGGACCAGGGGTGACAGGCATGGCAGGAAGGGCTGTGTCAAAATTCTGGTTCTGGAATGCTGGGGTGGGGGTGGTCGAGGAGAATCTAGGGAAGGCACAGGAGGGCTGCTCAGGCCCCAAATGCTAGTAGATTTGTCCAGGTGATCATGAGTTTCTCCAGGGCAGCTATGGAGGGCCTGGCCTTAACCTCGGAATCATAACACCGATGAGATTGATGATAATAACAGTACCTAAAATAGCTAAGCACTTACCATGAGCCAGGCATCGAAATATGTCCCTTTTCCTCACCACCAATCTGCAACGTATGTAGTTTCATTATCCCCATTTCACAGAAGCAGGAACCAAGGCACAGAGTGGTTGAGTAAAGATTAGCTCAGCAAGCAAAGCTGATCCATCTCGACTGCACATACATGGCTCTCAATCCATGTTGGCTGAGTAAATTAAGAACGACAATAGCAATAATAATAGCAATCACTTAATACAGTGCTGGATATGTGTCAGGCCCTATTCTAAGTGCTTTTAAAAATATTAATCATTTTGTCTTCGCAACAGCCCCATGAGGTCAGCACAGTCACTGTCCCCATCTTACAAAAGGAGAAACTGAAGCACAGAGTGTTATCACTTACCCTAGGTGGGATTCAAACCCAGGGGGTCTAGCTCCAGAGCCCAGGTTTTTAGTAAAATGCAGTGGAAGTGGAGGAAAAGAAAGTGAGGTCTGCATGTTCAAGCCTGGGGTCTTGGCCACTTGCTAACAAGCACTCAGCAGCACCACTTCTGGGCTGGGCCCAGTGATACAGTGAGTGAGGTGAGGGCAGGCCCTCCAGGAGCCATGGGAGACCGTGAGTGACTAAACTGCACCCCTCCCCCCGCTATCCCCGCCCCCCCCCCCCCAGCCTCTAGTGGCCAAAGCAGAAGGGCCTCCCGGAGCCTGACCCACCCACAACTGCTGAAATGAGCCATCATAGCCTGAGTAGAGAAGGGGAAACCCCTTCAGAAGATCCAGAGAGAAAATGAACTGAGAGAGATTAATGGAGTCTAAGAACATTTATGGGAAATGTTTTACTCCCAAGTCTGTGCTACAGCAAAAACACCCGAAACATCCTCAGTGGAAATCCATTTTAAAATTTACAGGCATCTTTCCTTATAAATAAATTCGATGGGCCGAACTTCCATGTTGGAGCAATGTTTTAGGCTGTCATAACTAACACCAGTTTGCAAAGCAACTCATACCCCTCATATGTGGACAGTAATCCCCATCTGAGAGACAGCGCTGGCGGCCAAGGACAATACGTGAGAAGGTGCTCTGTGAAAAGTGAAAGCTTGCACAAACAAGGGCTTTAAAAGTCCTCAAGGCTTCTTAAATACCTTATCCTTTAGGGAGGTGGAACATTTCCTTCCTTCCTGTTTTCTCCAGTGAGAGAATGGAGAAACCCGTATGCCCTCCTCCTGGCCACAGTCTGAAATAATGGGACAAAGTGGTTGGGTCAGTGCACCGTGAATCTCTGATACCAACCTGTTAACTCTAGGAAGCTTCTCTGCACAGGTGCCGTCTGGGGAGGCAGTGTGGCACAGCGTCGACAGTCTGGCCACACGGCCCACAGGTCCTAGCTGTGCAATCCTCAGCAGCTGTTTAAATGCTCTCTCATCTCAGTTTTATCTTCGTTAAAATGGGAATAAGAAGCTCTTCTTCTTAAAGGCATTGGAAGGATTGAGTGGGAGAGAAAATCTGGTATATCCAGCACGGGGCCTGGGGTATCAACGGCTGCTCAGTAGGTCTCTGTTCTCCTGGTGTCCCCAGTGGGAACAATTGCCTCCAACTGTGAGGACTGCAGGCCCCTTTGTGCTGGGACCAAGTCAGTCTCTCTCAACTGCACAAGCACTGGGAATTGACAGTTTGCCATCCATATTATTTGCTGGGGCTGCTGTAACAAAGCACAACAGACTGAGTGGCTTAAAGTAACAGAAGTGTTGCCCACCAGTTCTGGAAGCTGGATGTCCAACTCAAGGTGTCGACAGGCTTGATTCCTTCTACGCACCATGAGGGAGACTCTGCCTCAGGCCTCTCCCCTAGCTTCTGGGGGTTTGGTGGAGATCTCTGGTGCCCCTTGGCTTCTGAATGTATTACTCTCATCTCCCCCTTCACATCTTTTTCCCTCTGAGTGTGTCTGTCTCTGTGCCCAAATTGCCCCTTTTATAAGGATGCCAGTTATATTGGATCAGAGCCCACCCCAACGACTTCATCTTAACTTGCTTGCCTCTGTAAAGACCCCATTTCCAAATAAAGTCACATCCACAGGTACTAGGAATGAAGAGCTCCACCATACCTTTGAGAGAAGAAGGGATACAGTTCAACCCATATCACCATCATAATTGTTTGAAGTTGATTCTGAATGGCCTGCCAGTTCATTCGTGACACTTCTCAAATAGACTAAAAGGATTTTTTACATCATTTCCCAAGAGAGCAACATGCTTCTCAAAATCACAGACTCCTTAGCTTTCAGAAGATTCCCTATTGACTCTTGGCCTTAACAAAGTCCAGTCTGGGTCTCTGGCCATTATGTTACGTGAAGAGCAAGTGGGTTTGAACCCGCATTCTTTGTCAGCCCAGCTGCATGCTGGACTTCAGGAATGCAGGAAGTCAAGGTCCCAGCCTTCGAGGCAGCCACAGGGGAAGGTCACAGGACAGGAGGACATGCAGCTGGCTGTTATTGGGCAGATGGGTGCTGGGGCCACCAGGGCCCTTCCCAGCAATGATCTTTAAGGATGAGGAGAAAAGGCTTCCTTCCTGGGCCACTTCCCGTCTGTCACCTTGAAGGGGGAAATGTCCTTCCTGAGTCCTCTAAGGACCATGGAAGAACCCTAGTCACTCTTTGTGTGGTCAGATAACTGATCAATCACTCAGCTTTCATTCTGGGATGAGGCCCACTCCTGACTTCCTGCCTACACAGGAAGTCTGGAAGTGCAGAGGAACCCCAAGCCCATCACCCCCATGGCATCCCCAGCTTAGCCGGGAGAGATAAGAGGTCTGTGGTAGACCCCCACTCTTCCTGCCAGATCCTCATTCTTAAAATGAGATTCCCACATTGCTTGAACTGAGAGCCAACAACCTATATTCCCAATGCCACAATGACTACTGAGGACAATGAGCTGTGATCTGGTTGGAATGCACCAGACTAAGCACAAACATGCCTGAGTGCTCAGTTCGAATCCCAACACTGCCATTCTGAGCTCCGTGATGCTCAGTGAATCTTGCCACGTTATCAGTCTCAGTTTCCCCATGTGCAAAGTAGGGATGGTTTTTACCTCACAGATGAGGGAAGTCTATAAAGGACCTTGTGTGTTACCGGCTACCCAGCAGGCACTCTCCCTTTTTTCTCTCTGGGCTTCAGTTTTCCCTCCTGCAAACAAGGGATTTGGACTGTGTAGGTTCTGGCCAGCTCTGTAGGGCTGTTGTGAGTGACCTCCAGGAAGTCCAGCATTTGATGGGGCAGAGAAAACTCTCGATGCCCATAAGCCTGCTCTGCCAGGAGCTTCTATGTGACCTGGGGCAACTGCTACCTGCTCTACACAGGCCTGGTGGCTCAGGATGACTGTCAGCCTGGAGTTGAGGGCTCTGCTCCCCAAGTCAATGGGAGAAATAAAAAGGGACCTATCTTCTCTTCTTAGGCCGAGAGTAATAAAACTTGTGGGATCTTACTGTTTGAAGAACTCCTTAACAATCCCACCCAATGCTGTAAGCTTTATCCAGAATCCTTGAAGTAACTTTTTAATTTCTTCCTGGCTACCTCCAAGGATAGGGCCCTCACTACCTGTTATGTGGCAAAGTGTAGAGATGGCACACAGTTCAAGCACTTGATGCTCAGACGTTGTATGCATAAATAACCCAGCGCTTCTCACTCAAAGCATTTTGACTCTAACTTTAGACGCAGGTTTAACAACATGAGTTACCTAATTTCTTAAGCTAGAGAATAGAAGAACCTACTCGGGTTTTACCTCCTCTGGAAGCATCCCCAGTGTAACTTCCACCCATGTGAAAATCAATCCTCTCTGTCCTGCAGCTCTTCAGATATGCCTCTGTTGTAGAATGTATCATATCGTGCTTTATTTGGTTGTTTAGTTATAGCTCTCCCACTAAACCCTAAACTTCCCAGGAGGAGTAGGGTGGTGGAAAGAGTTTGCTTGGGGTTTCAACTCAAATAGGTCTGACTTTCATGCCCTATTTCCTCCTAGCTGTGTGACCCAGAAGTGATCTAACCTCTCTGAGCACATGGATCAACAATCAGTGTCTTCATGATCTTCTCCCTCCCTCCCCGCCCCCCACCCCTGCCTTACCCCAGAGTCTAAGAATTGTTTATCTCTGTTTCCCCAGTTCCTTACTGACACACATTAGGTGTTCAGCACTTGTTGAGTAAAGGAAGTGCAAGGAGGCCACTGGGTGGGGTACATTATGAAGTCACAGAGGAGGGAGTTTGCTATCGGAGGCAAACATACCGTAGTTTTGGAGAGCTTGCAGAGTTGAAGCCAAGAGCAGAGATACAATGGTCAAGAAAATATGATACACAGGCTTAAAACATGCAGCAATCTGGGGCATTTAATGAGGGGCAACAAAGGTAAACATGCTCGGGAGAGCCTCATGTAACCACCCAGGAGTCACTGCATAGGAATCGCCAGCATATGGTCCCTGCACTGGCCTTGTTCAACAAGGAAGTATTCATTTAGTGCTTGTGTGACTTAAACTGTGTTTTAAAAAGCAAGAGAGTCTGGGAAGCGAAGGATGTCTCTTGGTTGACTAAATAATATGTTTGCAGCATAGATGTTCAACTATTTGTCAAATAGAAGTTGTGATTAACAAAATATAAATTCACTTAAAGATAAAAAAAGATAGGGGCGCGTTCCTCATACCTGAAATGTTTAAAATAAAACAAACAGCACACGACGGGGAAGATACAGGAGCTGGGAAACCACTCATGTGGAAATGCTCCTTCTTCAGTGATAGAGAAGGGACGTGGGCTCTGCTTCATGGAAAACAAGAAATGTTTTCTTCCTGTTCTCTGAAACCCAGAGAAGAGGATCAGCCAGCTTAAGAGGAAACAAGCAAGGGACATGGGACCAAGAGACAGGGTGGGTGGGAGGCTCTGTCATCTTTTTTCCCTGTAGCCTAGGGAGGCTTCCTGGAGGAAGTGAGATCCCAGCTTTTTGGCCCAGGCCCTCCACACCTCTCCTCAGCTGGCCTCGCCTCAGCATTCACACTCATGTGGCCTGTTTCCTTGGAAGCCTCCTTTCATGGGTCCAGCCAGATGCACACATGGCGGCCACCCTTTCTTCATGTTCCCTGGGCCACTCTACACCAGCTAGTCGTACAGGGAGTCCTCAGAACAAAAGCACTTCCAGGTAACCAGGACTGGAGCCAGGGCACTACTGATAGGATCAGAAACGTCAAATGAACAGTGGCCCAAGAGGAAGCCAGAGACAGAGAAATGCCTGCTACCCAGACTGCTTTTGGCAGAAGCTTCTGTTTCGCCAAGCACGCAGCCTAGTGGAGACCAGCCCGTGCAGGCCGGCCCGTGGCCCCTGGTGGCCAGCCATGCTCCCCTACTCCTCCCCACTCAGGCCTCCCCGCTCGCCGATTCCAAGGCCAGAAAGGGAGGCAGCCCTCCTGGCAACTGGATAGGACCAGGCACCGTGACCATCATTCAGGGTCTAGCCGCAGGCTGAAGACTCCCACAGTGGCCGTTGGTGTTGAAGACGAAAGGTCAGAATAGGGGTTTGTGTCTGTGGCCTGGAACCCAGCGGAGACACCAGGGGATTCTCCACCATCTTCAGCCCAGGTATGGGAAGGTGGGTTCACCGGGCACTGCCCATGGTTCCAGACTGGCTGGGTCTCCAGGGCAGGCATTGCTGAGATGAAAACAACTTAGTGTAGGGGAGGAACCTGCAAGCCTTTGAGTCCTGGGCTAAGAGGAAGGCTGCATGGTCGAGGCCTGGTCCATAGGAGCCATTTGGAATTAAAGCGGATACCCTCTGGGGGACATTCCCTGGCTCACACAGCTCTGTAGGTGCCCTTCCTCCAAAGGACTGCTATAATCGGGTAAGAGAACAAGCTCTGGAGCCAGACTATCCAGATTCAAATCCCGGTGCCTATGCGCAACTTTGTTCATTTACTTCAGTCTCTCTGTGCCTCAGTTTCCCACCCTATTAAATGGAGGTGGTGATAATGGTACCTATTTCATTCTTCTGCTGTGAGGATCAGATGAGATGGTAGATGCAGCCCCTTAGCGCAGGTAAGTCCTCTGTAGCTCTAAGAATCATCACCGTTCCCTGTTACTCCCTAAACATAGGACTAGCCTTCAGCGACAAGGTCAGCTCCAGTAGAAAAGTTAAGAGACCCTTTAGGCTACCTGCTCATTTCAAGGTGCAGCTACAAAAGAGACAACCTAAATTATGGCCTCAGACTCTGAGTCAGACAGACCAGGGTTCAAAACCCGTGTGTGCAAACTTTTCAGCTGGGAAGCCTTAGACAAGTTCTTGATCCTCTGACTCCCATTTTTTTCATGTGTGAAGTGGAGATAATTATGGGACCTACTTCACAGGATACTTGTAAGAATGAAATGCTGCATACATAAAGGGTTTATCACCACCACCACCATCCTCATTACCATCATCACTGTTAATATTTATTAATGTTGTTGTTATTGCTTTTATTTCATTAATATTAGGAAAGGGAGACTCAGGGAAAAGGACCGCCTGTCGGTCATACGTCATGTCAGAGGGCAGGACAGGCTCCAGCCTGGCGCCCTAACATCCATCCCTATTTTTTCTGCTCCCCTCATCTCATTGGCTCTTATTGGTCTTTGTTACCTCTTAGCAGACCCTGCCTAGAGCTTGGCTTCTTTTTGAAAGAGATCCCCCTAAAGTATCTGAAACCCCTAAAGCACTAACCACATTGCTTTCAGGCATAGGTCTGGGGTGTCACACAGAGGAAATTGGCATTCCCCAAGAGGCTGGGCCAGCAGAGAGCAGGGTGGGAAGTTATCTTCTTCCATGGTTTCCACAACCCCTCTCCAAAAGGTCTCTAGTGTCCCCACTATCCCCAGAGATCTTTGGCCAGGGGGAAGTCCAAAGGCAGAAAGGATGCAGCTTTTGAGGGCAGATATCTGAGAACTGCAAAACTCCTTGCACTCCAAGAGGTTCCTTAAGAAGAAAAGGATTAGGACTCCAACTTCCAACAAAGTTTCTTTGGACGTAGGGCCCAGGTCTGGGAGTCATCCTCGGGGTTCTTCTGTTTCTGTTAGCAGATATGGGCCATCTCTGCAGGCTTGATTATGTCTCCTCCACCTTCTGGTCATGAGTTTGGGCCTTCCCTGGCAGGAAGAGACAGAGATGCAAGAAGAAGCAGAGAAGGGGGAGGATTGGGTTCACTTTAAGGAGAAAGAAGAGTATGTACCTGTTTTAGTAATATAAATATTACATAAGCAACAATAATAAATGTTCCCATTTATTGAACATTTACTACATACCAAGCACTGTGCGACGAGCTTATATATGTTATCTCAGTTAATCTTCTATACAGCCTTATCAGGTAGAAAATGTCAGTATACTCAGTTTACTCAGTCCCTTCTCCATGAATGAACTAGAAAGGGTTTACTTATATACCATGTGGTGATTACAGATGCTAAGCAGATGATACCAAAGAATGATAGACTTGGAGTAGAATATAATAGGGAGTGCTGGGGACTGTGGGGAAAGAGACATTCAATTGTTCTTTTATTGAGGCATGATATACATACATTAAAGTAAGTAAAGTGCACTAATTTTAAGTGTATCACTTAATGATTTTTACATATAGTAATATATCTAACCACCACCCAGATAAAAAAAAAATAGAATATTTCTTGTACCCTGAAACACTCCTTCTGAGGCATTCTAAATTTTTTTTTATTCTGCAACACTATCACAGCCAAGAGGAGCCTAAGGAGACATGATGACTAAATATAATGTGGTATTTTGATGGGATCTTAGAATACAAAAGAGGACTTTATGTAAAAACTAAAGAAATCAAGTATGGACTTTAATTAATATTAACAAATCAATATTGATTCACTAACTGTGAAAAATATACCATACTAATGTAAGCTATTAATAATAAGGGAAACTGGGTAGACGTGGGGTAGATGGGAATTCTCCGTACTTAGCAATTGTTTGTAAATCTAAAACTTCTAAAACAAACGGGTTTTTTTGTTTGTTTGTTTGTTTTGTTTTGTTTTTTTTTGTTTTAAATGGAAGCGTTTTACAGATTCTCAAGTAAAATATGTCCATGGACTGGATCTGGCCTTTGAGCAGCCAGTGGTCTAATGCCCTCATTTTACAGATGGGGAAACTGAGGCCCAGAAAGAGAAATCCCCTTGTGAAGGGCCCCACACGAGGTCAGTGGCAGATCCAGGACTAAAAGGCTAGTCAGTGCTCCAGCTGACTAGTAAAGAGTGGGATCCAAGGTTTGGGCAAGGGGCTGCTCCCTGACTCCCTAAGTGCCTTGCTGAGGGCTTGCCCTACAGGAAGCTGCCAGAGGCCGCTCAACTTCCCTCTGCTGCTTCCTTCTGAGCTCCCTTGGGCTGACAGTTGGAAACCAGTCCTCCTGCTGGCTTCAGTGGAGTGGTCATAAGCAATTCCTGTTCTGAGAGCAGGATGTCACCTTCCTGTTCCAGCCAGCCTCGATACACCTTACAGGTGTTTCCCATGCCCAGCACAGGGTCTGAGTTGAGTGTTAGATGGATAGGTGAGTGAAGAAATGAAAGAGGGAAGAATAAATGGCAAGGGTGGGCAGGCGAGGGTATACAGGGGGAGATAAAGCATGTCAGGAGCACAGACTCCACAGTCAGAGGGCCGGCATCAACCACTGGCTCCGAATGACCTTGGACAAGTCACTTAGCCTCTCTGTGCCTCAAT
Source organism: Rousettus aegyptiacus (assembly GCF_014176215.1). Classification (NCBI taxonomy): domain Eukaryota; kingdom Metazoa; phylum Chordata; class Mammalia; order Chiroptera; family Pteropodidae; genus Rousettus; species Rousettus aegyptiacus. The sequence goes on along the minus strand of NW_023416307.1, from coordinate 120,443,853 downwards.
TTCTTCAATTTCTTAAAATGGGGATAATAATAGTACCTATGACTTATAGGATCGTTGAGAGGATTAAGGAGTTGATTGACATATGAGAGAACGAAGTAATAAATTAGAGGAAGGAAGGAGAAATGGGGGAGGGGTGACATTTAGTTTTCATATTGGGACATGGAAACTTAAACAAAGTCACAAGTCTGGCCACTAACTCAGGAAAAGGGGTGGGTAGCATGATACAGTGATTAGCACAAAAATTCAAGAGCCAGGTTGCCAAAGTTCAAGTCCCAAGGCCACCACTTACTAGCATGTAGCCCTGAGCTAGTGGGTTAACCTCTCTGGGCTTTAGTGTCCTCATCTGTAAAGAGTGTGTGATAACAGTGGTACTCACCTCAAGAGGTTATCACAAGCATTAAGTAATTGATTGATATGCGATTAGCAATTAGGACTATGTGTGGTATGCTTAAAACAACACTTGGCATATAACAATTGTTTGTTAAGTAAATGGGCAAGGTTGTATGCCAGAAGCGCACTCTCTTTCCTGAGGGGCCCTGACTTTCCTGGCAATGTAAACTCACATTCTGAATCCAGGTGAGAACCCACCCTTAACAAAGTCAATTGAGAAGGCTGAGCTGGTGACCAGCTTCCCATCTCTATGGCCTCACCTGCCTCCAGCCAACTCAAATGGGCAGCACTTCCAATATTTGAGAAACCAGAAATCTATATTCTTATGCACGATCTCCCAATTTTTAAACATTGGCACTTAGTTCAATTTTATTTTAAGCTCTGAGCAAAACAAACAAATTTATTTAAAGCTGGCTGCTCTCCCAAGTGGCTGGTTTACAGCTTCTACCCCAGTCTAGCCCTGCTTTCTTTTATTTTTCTCCTGCATTTTAGAGAAAGGGAAACTGAGGCTTAAAGAGAAATGCTTAGACTCGTTGTGTCTTACCACCTAGTGGGGCCAAAAAGCAGCCTCCTAGTTCCCCAGTCCTGGCGGCAAGTAACGCAGGGCACCCTGGGTAATCAAACAGACTTTGGGCAACGTAAGGGAGAACAACTCGGGAATTTCCCCCTCTGCCTAGGGTTCTCCCAGTAGCGTATATGAAATATGATGGCATCAGCACTATGCATTAGGGGTGCAGCTGAGTATAAAGCAAGGGCCTCCCCCACTTCCAAAGCCATAGCTAAGATTCACAGTGTTCAGAACCCCAGCTTCACTCCTGGCCCTGGTCCAGCAGGTGGGGTAGTGGGGCAGGATTCCAAGGGGCTCTTGAATCTCAGGCTAAGGGAAGGAGCTAGCAGAGAACTCTATGGTTTAGGAAGTCTCTAAGTGAGAGGTAAAGGGGTTGAGGAAAGAAGGGAGGCATGTTCTGGAGAGAAATTTTAGAGGGGCACTTTCTGGGAAGAGGTTCATTTACAGGCTTGTGATACTCTGAACTTGAGTTGTTGTTTTTCTTCCTATGGAAAAACTGTTCTTTGGTTCCCCCTTAACCTGGCTGAACCTTTATTTCGTCATCTGTCCAATGGGGATCAAAATTGCACTTACCTCCTGCAGTTCGTGATGAGGGTGAAATGAGATGACACCCCAGAGGATTAAACAGTATGAATCAGCCATTGTTATCACTGTCAGCGCAGCCAACATGCCTGCTGCACAAGTGGTAGCTCGAGAACCTTTCACTCTTGGCTTCTCTTTACCCTGACTCTCTGCATGTTTGTGGTCTTTGCTTTGCCTAGAGAGTTGAGTGCATCTACCAGCCATGGAGCACCTCTTGAGGGCAGGTTCTGTGCTAGCCCATTCCACCATTTTCTCTTCCTTGACCCTTAGAGCAGCCCTGCAAAGCTAACATCATCACCATCTTTTCACATGAAGAACCTGAGGCTCTGGGACGGAACTTGACTTATCCCAGGTCACCCCTAGGTGGGAACATGACCTAGAGTAAGCCACGTTATCTTCCTGAGCCTCCAGTTTCCTCATCTGTAAAAGGAGGTACAGGATACCCACTCCCAGGCTGCTGTGAGGCTCTATGAGGCAATGAGTTAAAAAGTGCACGGTCAGCTGTAAATCCCAACCAAACGGACAGCATCAATGTGAGTCCTGCTCCCGTTAAGGGTTCAGTGCATTTTGGCAGCAAGAGCTATGGAGAAAAGTTATTTCAAGTGTCTTTTTCTTGGGTGGTTTCCAAAATGCATCACCTTCTAGCTAACAAGTGCAAAGCTAGCTTCCGCAGGGGCTATGTTCAAAGCAAGTAACTTCCAGTAAAATGACCTAGGAGGTGGAAAGGAGATGGACATGATGCTCCCAGGGAGACAGGATCATGGAGAAGGCCTCAGGCTATAGTCAGACAGATGTGGGATCAAATCCTGGCTTTTCTACTTTGCTAGCTGTGTGACCTTGAGCTAGCTAGTTAACCTCCTGAGCCTCACATGGAGGATTGTTGTGATTAAAGGGATGAGCACAGCAACTGAGAAGAAGCAAAGCATGGGAGTCCACAGACATCTGATGATAACCGTACCAAGTCCAAGGCTGGGGCTGCAGACCTTGCATGGAGTGAGAACAGGGTAGAAGCCATTCAAGGGGCCCAGAGAAGAGTCAGCTGCTGAACCCGGAAGGGAAGACTGGTGAAGTAGGAATTATTTAGTACACATACCCTGAACCATAAGCAGCTGGAGGGCAGGCACTGTGTACTTTTCATTTGGTGCCCTGGCTCACAACAGGTGCACAGCATATATTTTAAAAACCAAATCTAACATTTACTTTCATTTCGGCTTCGTATCTACCCACTTAATCCTCCTGTCTTTCAGTCTCCAACCCCACTGCCCTACCTCTGTGAAGTATAGAAGGACACTTACCATCTCTAGTATATGACAGACTTGGGTTCAAATCCTCATTGGTACCCTTTGAACCCATGTTGATACGTTACCTGCAGAAGTCTTTATCTTGGTCCAATACACATCAAAATACAAAGGCACCATCTCCAAACTCACTCTCGGCCCCTCTAGCCCTCATCTCTTTCTCTGCATTTATTTAGGATTTTTTTCCACCCACTTCCATGGACAACAAGGGGTTTATCCAACCTCTATTACCTGGCAAGACTAGGAATCTGAGCTTAAAACCACCCATCCCCACCCCTTACTGCCTGCTCAGTGCTGGCTTCCACCCCGGCCTCTCCCTCTGGGCCCTTAAGCTAATTACAGGCTTCCCTAAATCATTCTAAACTAAAGCTAATTAAATCAGGGTCAGCCATCAATTTTCTGGCTCAGGACAGACAGTCCAACACCTCTCTTCCACTCCAGAATCCTGAAGCCACACCTTTCCAGCTTCGTTTGAGTTTGAGAACAAGGTTTTATCACTTAGGGCTGATTTGAGGAAGAGCAGCAAGATGGGATGTTTTCCCAACTGCTCCTTTATACCATGTCAGGCTGACCATGTGGGATCAGGTCGCGGGCCTGAAAGAGTGGGGCACAGCCAGATGTATGCTGCTAGGGGAAGGTGTGTGCAGAGACAGAGTAGGTGACAGCTTCTCCTTGGCAACTCCCCACAGTGCTGATGCCCCCGCATTCTCATCAGCAATCGTGTGTCATGAACAAAGAGCTCTGCCTTCACTCCGAGTCCCGCCATTTGCTAGGTGAATGTCCTTGGGCAGGAGGCTGGAGGCTTCACCTCTCTGTGCCTCTGTTTCCTCATCTGGTGATGGTAATGCCTACCTCACAGAGTTAATGAGAATTAAGTGAGATAACATCTGAAGCACCACTGTGGAGCAAGTGCTGAGCGAATGTTCGTTGAACGAACAAGTGACAACAAAGTGCCTGGTATAGGGCTGCATGCAGAGTACACACCAAATTACATTGGTTCTCTTAGCCCTCTTGGAATCCCCATTTGTAACTATGAATATTCCTGGGGAAAGGTGGCTGATTTCCTAAAACCTTTTTCTGAATAAATTTATTGCACGTTTTCTCCCTTCGAGATGCCAGGGTGAGAAAAATCAGAGCGGGGAAGGGGCCACAGGGATGAGAACTGGGGCCTCCACTCCTACAGCCTGCTCTTCCTTTTCCTGGGCTTCAGTGTCCTCCTCTGTGAAGAGAAGAGACTTGCTCACTGTCACCTTAATGCCAGTCCCATCTGTGATTCTCAGCCCCTTCCTGCTCTATTCCCTAATTAGCCATGTCCTCTCTAACTTCCCAGAAGGAGCCAATGTCCAAGTCCACCACATACATGGCCTTCACTGTTTGCCACCCCACCCCTAGCCTCTTGACTACCCACAGTGAGTAACAATTAATTAATGAGACCCCAAAGCAGGGGACACATAGGGGCAGGTCCACTATATGGCTGAGGACCCACAATGTGTGCCAAGACCAGCGTGTAGTGCTCAGGATACAGACTCTGGAGTCTGGTTTGAATCTCAGCTAGCTGTGTGGCCTTGGGCAATGACTTTCCTGTGCTTTAGTTTCTTTCTCTGCAAAATGGGCATGATAATAGTATATCCCTTGTGGGGCGGGGATAACTTAGTTTATGTTGTAAGAACTAAATGAATTCATATGTACCAAGTGCTTAGAACAGGACCTCGTATATAGCTGGTCCTCCCCTCCCTGAACATTAGTCATTACCCATATTTCAGGATCTCTTTGAATCCTCACCACAGCCAGCCCAGCCTGGTAGTCTGATGGCTCCCATCTTACAGATGAGGTTCAGAGAGGAGACGCCGCTTACCCTGGTCACCCAGAATGAAACCCTTGCTGCACTCATCTCTCTCAAAGAGGAGAATCTGACAGTGCCTGTCAGGACAAGCAGGGCTAGGGCAGCACAGGGGTGACCAAGAAGGGCCAGGACTCCCTCAGAGGCGAGAGCAGAGTCGGGAGGTGGCTATAAATATGAGAGGCGAGGGGCTTTCTAACTAGGCCAGGAATGTGTGTTAGTCATTGAGGTCAGAACGGGACACAGCGGCTCTTGGCTGGGAAAAGAGTGTATCCAGGAGTGAGCTCTCCCAGGCTCAGGTGAAACTGGAGAGCTGAGCTGAGGACGAGAGTGACAGGCAGTACTCAGTCAGGTGGCACACTGGCACCAATGACCTTTGTCATAGAGGTGGGGGCCGACCCCCAGGAATGCCTCTCCTGCCCCTTCTAATCACAGAGAAATCCTCTGTAACCCAGATCCGATCCACCACCTAAACCCAGCTGCGGGCCCAGGCCCCATCTGCGGTTCCCAAAAAGCAGAGCTAGGCTGCCATTCTGAGTAAGCACGTCCTTTCTATTTTAATAGCTGTGCACTTATTTTAATGTGTTAGGAGAAAAATACAACTGGCAAAGCAAATCTATGATCTCGTGGCTATGAATGCTTAAGATAATACTAAGTAGGTGTATATTTTTTAAAAAAGGGAGTTGATTTAAAGAAAAATGTGAAGTCTGTGCTAGTACATGTGGAACTGACAAACAATATTACTGAGATGTGAGGGGTTCTGGCCCACAGACAAAATGCTGACCTCCTTGCCGCACGTGTCCAGTGGCCTTCTGTGACTTCCACCCACACCCAGCCTCGCCCTTCCCCAAACATCCCCAGGCACTTGCATGCACTTCACCCCACCTCCGCTCTCACAGTGCGCAGTGCCCACCACCTGGAATGCCTCTCCCATCCACATTTCAGCTAGCGAGGACCAGGGGAAACGAGCTCCTCACTGAAACTTCCATGGGGCCAAACGAAAGTATTCCCCATCCACTGCCACTTCCTGCACTGTGTGAGGGTCTCCCACAGATGGGACTGTCATTCCCTTGGCGATGCGGAAACCAAGATCTGGGTGTGTCTGCTCTTCTACCTGCTGTACCCAGCTCAGTGCCTGGCACTGGGCTCAGGCCCAGGAAGCAGACACCTGGTCAGATTCTGGAGCCGTCACTGCCTGGTGCCAGACCATGCACGTGCAACCTCACCTTTAGGACTAGGTCCCCCCCGCCCCGATCTGTCAGATGGGGACAGGTTTCCTTCCGGGGATGAGGAGATGGTGCGTGGAGTCAGTGAGTTTACTCCACCCAAAGGCACCTGGAGGCATGTACCTGGCATGTTGCCACAAATCCTGGCCTTTATTATTTTCATGACCAAGACTGTTGTCATTATCGGGGGCTGGTGGTTATTCATTAAGTGAGTCCACAGTGGTGCAGGGTTGAGGGGAGAGACATAAGACTAGAACATCTTTGCATTTAGGATTCAGAGAAAGTTCTCAGCACCTATTTATCCCGTCCATTTTGAATACGGAGAAACTGAGCCTCACACCCCACCCTGGAACCAGAGCCCAGGACTTCTGCCCTTCCATCTATGGTTGTTCCCCCACCACCTCCCACCCCAGGCTGCAGGAAGAGGTGATCAAGGCCAGGACTCACCTATACAGCAACACGCTGTAGCCCACCCCTGCCCCCACCTCCACCAGTTCCCAGTGAGGAATTCCAGGGGCTGTGGCTGGTAGAAGAGTTCTCACTTCACTGAGGCAGTGAATCAAAAGCCTTATTCTTTGTAGATTCCTCTGATAGGTAGGAGCAGACCTGACCTTTGTCATTTGTTATTTTTAGCTGAGCAGGCCAAGGAATGATAAAAACCTGTATGGGAGCTGACTATAAATATCATGCCTGTGGCGCTTTTTTTTTTTTTTTTTAACACATCTAAAAATCTAAACAAGCATTGCCCTTCAAAGCAGAATAACAGCGTTAGCAGGGCGCTTTACAATCAGCCAGCCAATTTCACAAAAGCTATTGCAGGGGATCACCACCCGGTTCCCTAGGGGAGACATTTTTATCGTCCCCATTCTGCAGATGAGGAAATAAGAATGAGATCTACCGGTAAAGCTGTTGGCACAGTGCCTGACCCCAGAAGAGGACCCCAGTATATATCACTGTCCTTATTGTGGCGTCTTCAAGAGGTCAGGTAGCTTGTCCAGGACTATAGGGAGAAGGGAGTGGGACCAGGACCTCCATGGGGCACCTATGTCCAAAAGCCATAGGCCACTGCCTTACAGGGCAGGGTCGTAGGGAGAAGAGGTAGTTGTAGAAAGATCAGAGGAGCGGGCACTGGGCATTGTGGAACCTTCAGCATGAGAGTTTAAGTGAAAAGGTGATGGCTGCAGTGCTGGAGGCTGAGCCGAAAAGGGTTCAGCGGTGAGAGAGGCAAAGGGGCAGGGGAGAGAGAAGACCATAGGCCAACAGTTTTCTAGGGCAGCGCCACACCAGAGTCACCTAGGGTGACACTGAAATCCCTTTGGGCAGAGAGATGATCCATGGCATGCTCCATGGTGGGAGAATAAGAGAGACCTCCCAAGAGCAGGTTCCCAGGGCTGGGTGGGTAAGGGCAGCAGGCCTGGAGAATCTGGTCAAGGGAAAGCAGAGCAGAAAGGGGTCCTGGGACACCAAGAGCAGAGTGGACTCCAGGCAGCAGCGTTGAACTCCTGCACAGGGCTCGGTGGTGTGTGGTGAACACGTAGTGACCAGCTCTCAGGGCCTGCTTTGTAGTATTTGCCAGTTTCTCTGGGGTAGATGCTCCCACCCTAGCAGATTGCAAACTACCAACATGAGATCACTGATATCCACAATCAGATCATATGAGCCAGTACGATCAACTCCAGCACACCACTGGGCAAGACTGCCACCACACCGAGCCACCAGGATAGGATACTTAGGTCCTGTTTACTTTAAGGGAAGTGGGGCAGGCTTGTTGATCCTTTTAAGCTGCCACTAATTGTGCCTGTAACACATGACAGGCAAAGTATTTTACATGCAGTATCTCAGTTAATTCCCAACACAATCCTCTGAGATAGACATTATATCTGTCTTACTGATAGAGAAACTGAGGCTCAGAGAGGTCACAGAGCCAGTGAGTGGTAGAACCTGGATTTGAACTCAGGTGTGTGTGAGTTCACAGCCTACACCAGAGCCGTATACCACTCAACCTCTAGCCAGGGTAGTTCTGGAAACTGTGTTGGGGCTGCGTTTTTAGACAGAGGTTCGTAGGTGGTTTCTTCTATGGGGCTGGCAGCAAAGACCCCTGACCAAGTCCCAGAGGAGATGGTTACCACCCTCGGTGGAAACCCTGAGATATTTGAGACACCCCCCACATGGGAAGAGCACGAACACTACCTTTCCCTCATCCCAGGACAGAGCCATCACTTAGCACCTCACAGGGCTCCCTAAGCCCTCCCTCCCGCCTTCTCTTCCTTGCTACTGAGTGTTCTCCTACAAATCCCTGCTCCAGGAGGCAGTCCCCACACCACCAGGTATGTAGTCAGTTCTCAATTAATCCCAAATAAATGAAGAAAAGAAACAATGATATCTTCACATTCTCTGTCATTTTGATTGAAATCGAAAACCAGATTTCCTACAACTTAAAAGTGTTGTCACCTTTGCAAAACAGAGACGGAGAAACAAGCCAGACTTTGCTGGGCTTGTCACATGTTCTCACTTGAGCCTCACAGCACTCATAATTGCAGGTATTATTCCCATTTCACAGGTGTGGAAACTGAGGCTCAAATTAGCCAGGTGATTAGCTCAAAGCCACCCAGTAGTATGTGGTATAACAGGGGTTCAATCCTGTATCTCTTTGATCTCCAAGCCCTTGCTCTACTGTGCTGTGTCCCCCATAAAGAAATAGTATCTTATATCTGAGAAGCTGCTTTCAGTTTGCCAAGTCCCATCCATGTCCTTCTTTTATTTCATTATTGCAGGTTAGCCTGTGGGATTAGTAGGACAGAGAGACTGGAGGAGAGAAGGGTGGGCTCAGGAGAGCAGGACACCCTGCTCTGGCTCAAGGCAGTTAGTCCCATCCCAGCTGCCTCCTGGTCCAGTGCTCAACCTTCACCCTTCAGGGCAGCCTATCAGTAAGAGCAGTAGTGAGTGAGTTGGCCCAGGCCTGAGGGCAGTCCCAGCTCCAGAAGGCCTACAGAGGGGGCCACCCAGGCCTAGAATGTCCCCCATGATACAGGATTTCCTTGGAGGGTAGCCCTAGCCCTTGTATAGATGGTCTTTGGGGCCATATCTGATGAAGATGGGTTCTGAGCAAGGCAGCCTCACATGGCGACAGGGCTTTTCTTATAGGGTTGAAGGGGTGCCCTGGAGCCAGCACTCACTCCCTCCCATCCCGGGCTTTTCTGCGGTGGGTCCAAAGCAGGTGGCTGCCCCTGTCTGGACTTCAGGCTCCCCATCTGTAAAACTGAAGGGTAGGGCTGACAGAGGGACACAGTAGCACCTCCTGGCCCTAGTGGGCCACAGTTCCACGTAAACCAGCTCCACAGGCAGATCTCAAAGGAAATTCCCTCTGGGGAGAACGTGGGATGATGCTTCTTTGGAGGCCATTGAGGCTCTGTCGGCATTGCTCACCTCCCTCAGCCCCAGCTTTGGCTCCATACCCTTCTTCTATACCTCGCTCCCTTCTGTCACTTTCTAGACACCCTGGCAGGGTCCAAGTGTTCCCCAGACCTATAGCAGAGTAGTGAAGATGTCTGAGTTCAGATCTCAGTGTACTTACCAGCTAGACAACCTTGGCCAAATTACACGACTTCTCTGTTCCTCAATGTCATCATCTGTAAAATGGGGATGATAATCAGACGACCTTAAAGAGTGGGAATTAAAGGAGCCAAGATATGAAAAGTTCTCGGAACGAACATTCCCTGGAATGTAGTATTTGTTCACTCAGTGCCACCTCTCAGTACTATTTGTGATTCGCAGTAATACCATCTCTTCTGCCCAGCAACTCTCAGGCAGGGCTACCATTGGGGGCAGTCTGGGGGACTGGAGGGAACCTGGATTGAGAGTACTGAGCCCACAGGTCTTATCTCAATCACCCATAACCCTGGGGGTTGAGGGAACCCTTCACTTCTCCTGGCCTCAGTTTCTCCTTCTGTCAGGCAGCTCCCCTCAGCTCCCAGCACACTGGGAACTCCACGGATGTCTGCTGGATGTTTTCATCCACCTGCCTGTGACTCTGTGCAAGCAGGACCCCTTTCCTGCTTGCTAATGTGTCCCTGGCTCAGAGTCTCCCCCAGTCACTGTTGGTTGAATGAATGTGTGGTCTGTGGAAGGTGTGATGTTACTGGGGTGTCGCTTTGTGACATGGCGTGGAATTCTGTAATGTGGCAGGCTCCTCACCAAGGGCTTACGTTTCTAATCCTGTTTAACCATTAAAACCCTAAGGTCCCTCCCCTTCCCGGGATAAGGACCCACAAAGCCCCCACCTTCTCTCCAGCCCCTTGCCCACACTATTTTCATCATTTGGGCCTCCTTTTACTTCCCTGAGAATCAAGCTCTTTCTAGCCTCGGAGCCTTCGTGCATGCCCTTCTCTTTGCCAGAAACACCACCTCCTCCTTTTATCTGGAGAGCTCCTGCTCAGCCTGCAGACCCCAGCCGGGTCACCACCACTGCCTTCTTCAATTCCCCAGTCCACTCCCACCAGAGATGGCAGGGTCCTCCTGCTGACTGTGCCCACAGCCTCTGTCCCATCATCTCATACCCCTGTGAAAATTGACATTGGTTTGTCTGTTAATTTCATTTCACATGTCTCTAAACCCTCTTGAGAGTAGACACCATGGGCTGTTCTGCTTACTGCTGTACCCTCAGCACCTAGCACAGAACCCAGCAAGTAGTGAGTATCTATGGATAACTGTTGAAAAAAATAAGTGGGCAGAGAGGCAGGAAGCATGCCTATCTTACAGATGAGCAGCCTGAGGCCAGAGAGATTAAGAGACTTTCCCAGAATCTCACAGTCCATCATTGGGGGGTGGGAGTGGGGCTGGAGCTAGTTCATCGGGCTCCAGCTCCAAGTACTTAGCACCCACCCCCACTCCCTTGCCACCTTTGGGTGCAATGGAGGATTGAAGCAGGTGAGCCCCTTCGCATCCCAAAGAGAAGGGGCCGGAGTGGCAGAGCAAGGACTTCTCATCCTCTGAGAACCCTGGCTGCTTGGAAACCTTGTACAGGGTGAGCCCACACCCTGCTGCACCTCCGTGAGCATTCCAAGAAAGATCTGAGTTCTAACACTGGCTCCGGCTATGTGATCCTGGGCTGGCCACCTCCACTCGCCAGACCCCAGTTTCTTCATTAGTAAAATGGAAGTGATTCATATAACAGGTTAAACGTGTATGCACAGAAATGTAGACAGGAAAGTGCTCAGCAGAGAGGGACGACGTTGTCCCTGTGGCCTTCATCCCATCCTGATAACATGGTGATGGCTGGGATGGCCACATTTCATTCTAACTTCTTATTGGTTACAGTCCCAGCAGTGTCTGACCATCCAGTCAGTCAGCCAGTGGGTCGCTCAGCTTGCAGTATTCTCAATTGTCACCTTCTCTGCTCCTGTCCTCTCAGAAACCTCTTTCCCTACAGGATCCCCACAGCCTCCTCAGCAGGAGCACATCCAGACACATTGAAGGCTGAGGGGCACACAGTGCTTTTAATACCCAGTCCTGTGCCACATGGCTGTGCACCCCTGAGCAAGCCACTCACCCTCTCTGGGCTTGTAAGTTGAGGACTGATATCACCAAATTCTCCTGGAGCAGTGGTGAGGAGTAAACACTAGTTCATGTGTTAAGTGCCTTGCACATAGTAGGCAATCGGCAAATGACAGGTTCCTTTCCCTCTTCTCCTGACACTCCTGATTTCATTGTCCCCACTTCCTGTTGTTTCCTTCTTCTTCCTCCTCTTTTTCCTCTAGGGAGTTAGCCTTCCAGCAGGAGTGAAAACACATACAAATGTTAACTAAGGACCTCAGCACAGTACCTCATATTCAGGAGCACTGAATAAATATTGCTGACTAAATAATCCAAAGAAATGCATTACTAATGGTGAAACGTCAGGCTGGGAGGGAGCATTTAGGGACAGGGGCTCCTCCTTGGGTGTTCAATTCATCTTGAGTCCAACGATGGGCTCAGGCCTCCTGGTCTCAGCTGAGACATCTCTGGAAAGGGATATCTGAGTGAAGTTGAGGTCTTCCTTTCTCATCGCCAAGCTGGGCATGCAGAAGGAGCCCATTCATTGATAAACTCAAGAAATAGCAACTATTAAACCAGGACCTTCAAGCTAGTGCAAAGAATATTTCCAGCACCACAAAAAAAATTACAAATATCAGTTCAAAACCACCAAGGGAATTGCTTTTTCATTCAACAAACCTGTACTCCATAGTTCCATCAGTATTTATTGAGGCTCTTTGCCCAGTACTGGGGATACAGCAGAAAATGAGAACCATTTCCTATCCCCAGGTAGTCCCCCATCTTGATGAATAAGACAGACAGGCATAAAAAGGTTAATTGCAAGAATTCTTTTTGGGGGGTGATGACGATAGAGGAGAAATTAGGGAAGTCTTCATGGAGGAAGGGTTACTGGATCTGATCTTGAAGGATATGTAGGAATTCTCCAGGCAAAGAAGTGGGGTGGGAAGGCAGCACTAGCAGAGTGGATGGTATATGCAAAGACACAGAGGTCTGGAAATGCAAAGGTGTATTTGAGGAGCAAGGGAGACTTGGTGTAGGGAAAAAAGAATAATGGAAGGGGTCTAGAATGGGAAGAGTCTGGGCTTCATGAGCCATGGTAAGGAGTTTGGGTTTCAACGATGAGGGCACAGGAGGGCCAAAGAAGAGTCTAGAGGAATCAAAAAAGCTCTCTAAAGTACAGGGGGTATGTAAATGGGAGGACGATGGTTGGGAGTAGGTTCTGTGTGTGCGTGCGCATGTGTGTGTGTATGCATGTGAACAAGGTGGCATTAACCCAAAGGGTTAATGAATGAGATGGTGTTTTCTAGGCCTGGAAAAGGGAGCCTCCTCCAAGGAGTCCTCCAAGAGTAGCTGTTGACTCCCTAGGCCCCATGTTCTCCCAGGAGGGAAAGTGCCAGCTCCCTAATTGACACCTTTCCTCGGCCAACCCCTGGCCTTGAAGAGGGGAGGCAAGATTAACCATCACCACACACATGCCCTACCCAGCTGGAAGGCTAAGGTAGGCCCACCAGGCTGAGTTTTTCTGACCTGTACACCTGAAAAGACTTGCCCACAGCTGTGGGAAATTCAGGCCCAACATGGTTCTCTGGGCCCAGATTGACACCACTTCCCATAGGATCCCTGGGCTAGGGGTGGGGCAGTCCTGGTTTCATACCCCAGTTCCCCTACTCACTCTATGACCTTAGGTAACATCATTTCACCTCTCTATGCCTCAGTTTCCTCATCTATAAAATGGGGATAAAAATAGAACCTATCTCCCAGGATTTTGCATAGCTTACACCACATGAGACACACAGAAAGATGTCAATGTCAATGGAAGCTGGAGTTAGCCCGCAGCCAGGCATCTCCCCTCCTTACTGAGGGAGCAGGAACCAGAGGGAGGTGCTGAGAATTGGCGTCCTAGGTTCTAGTCTCAGCAAAGCAGCCTAGGCCCTAGACACCAGCCCTGCACAGCCCCCACAGTGGGATATGAGAACCATACTAGCCCAGAGGGATGAGAGGCTGGAAGAGACCCATTCCTTCATATTTCCTAGGAAACTTCTGGAGACTCTATACTCCCCTTCCCCACTGTGTTTCTTCTATTAACAATAGCTGCCCTTATCCTCTAGTTTTCGGCCCTGTCAAATAGGTATTTTTGTCCCTATTTGCAGATGAGGAAACGGGGATTCAGGGAGGTTGAGTCATTTGCCCAGTGTCGCAGCTGGTAAATGGAGGCAGGGTTCGAACCCAAATCTGTCTGGCCACAAAGTCCCGGCACTAAGATCAGGTTGGGTGAGGAAGTTTGGATCTAGGTGGAAGTAAAGATGGGTCCTCAAATAGTAGGGAGGAGACTTGGGACAAGCCAGATTATCTGGTCCCCTGGATGCACATTTCATGGCCCCTCAAAGTCATGGGCCTAGGAGAGCCTGACCCATGTGCCTCATACTTGGGTAACTTCAAGCAGGGGCAGGGAGAAGGATCTAGAGCTTGAGTGGGACATATTTGGGTTCGAATCTTGGCTCTCACTCTCATTGGCTCTGTAACTCCTAAGCAAATCATTTGAGGTACCCAGGCCTCAATTTTCTTTTCTGTAAAATGGAAAGAAGCCCAGTCTCTCCTAGGGTGACTTGTAGAGTTCAGATAAGGCAGGAATGTGAGTAGAATCTTATCCCTGAGGAGCCCAGCCAGCAGCTCTTTGTGACAGCAGCTGATCCAAGGACTGCCCCAGGCCCCTCGTCCAGGTGTGAGAAGACCCTGAGCTGGACAAGGTGAGGACAAGTATAGCCTTCATTCCTGCTTCATCTCAACGAGGGGTGGGGGAGGGGGGCGGAACGATAAAGAGCCCATAGCTCACAGAGAGGACACAGCGGGCCTCTGAGTGCATCTGATTCTGCCTCCTTCAGACCTGTGTGGACCTACCTCATCTGTTGCCCTTGTGCATATTTCCTCCATCAGACTAGACCAGGCTGACCACTCATCCCTAGGCAGACTGACCCTCTCCACTCCCTATACTACTGACCCTCGGACCTGTCCCAAGGGACAGAACATGGTCTAGACAACTAAATACCATTTGAAAATCAGACTGGGCTGTCTCTCCTCTCATCCCCAGGCCCCTTGCCTTCCCCCAACCCTGACCCTCGCTCCATGTCCACCACAAGCCAAATCATGCTGGAGGCAGAAGCTATCAGCAATCCTCCTAGCCAGCCTCCTGCCAATCTCTCCCTCTTCCCTGTGGATGACCCTGACCTGTCGCTTCCAACTTTCCCGGAGTTGCAACACTAGTGTCATTGTTTGTCTGATTTCACAACACCTCTGCCTATCCAGTCCTTCCTACCTCCCAACGTATCCTGGAAGGACAGGCCAGATGCCCCAGGTATGTCTGCTTCAGGAAAGGGAGGCACAGAGGGTGGCCAGACTCCACCCTCAAGGATGACCTTGGACAAGCCATCCTTTTCTTGAGGCCTCAGGTTACTCAACTGTAAAATGGGAGAATTTTGAACAGGAGGCCTTGAAGTTCCTTCTAGTTCTGTCATTTGATGAATCAAAATCACACCGCAGCAGATTCATTCAAGGTTTTACTATGGCATCTACCATATGCTGGGAGCTGGGACTCTGGTGTGGTCAGAGGTGAAACAGAGGCATGAACTAATTCTTTTAGTGGAATCAGGAAGAATTGTTTGAGGAAGAGGCATTTGAGTTGGACTTTGAAGGTTGAATAGGACTTTCCTAGCACAAGGAAAAACTTCCAAACTATACTGCTCAACACTTGGGCTGCGTCAGAAGTTGGGTTTATCCCATAAATGAGGTGTGGCTGCAGAAGTACACAAGGCCTGGAACACCAAGCAAATGGGAGCTTAGCCAGGTACCAGTTCTAGTCTTAAATTCTGAGAACCAAAATCCTGAGAGTTTGATATTTGTTGGTAAAGCCCCAGCCCACCCCAAACAGGCTAGTGAGTAGGCAAGACTCAGGAATTCTAAATGGATGAGTGTGGGGGCTCCCAGCCAGCCCATACCATGCCGACCTTCACAGGTAGAGAGCCCCGGCTTGGAGTCTCAGCCTTGGATCAAGGTTTGGCTTATCTCTTACTGGCTGAGGGACCTTGTCCTGACCACCACCCATCTCTGAAACATGTACATCTCCTTCATCTGTAACTTGGGTACTCACAGCAGCCACTCCAGCAGTAATTGTGAGGATCAAGCATTTTACTCTTTTGCACGTGCTGAGAGGGATTATTATTGTTGCTATGGTGGTTCCTAACCAGCCCCTTGTGGTGGGCTGTATGTTTTGTATACAGGAAAAGGGATTTGCCCCCCAATGATGTTACAGTAATAGGGATGGGATTCCTGGCACAAATTCATTTGCTTGGACCACATGTGAGCTGCAATGGGCCTTTTACCCTCTGCCTTTCTTTGCCCATCCTCACCCCAGCCTTCTTAGAACACTTTTACTTGTCCCCATGTTGGGGGAAGGGTGGGCAGAGGCTGCCTCTAGGTCCTGGAAGAAAGGGGACTCCTAACCTGGCCCAGCCCTGGGTTAGGGGCTGACTTAGAAGTCTGTATAGAAGAGGGTCAGTGGAGTCCCCCCATCTGTACCCCTAAGAAGGGGGACAATGTGGGAGCTCCCTGTCCCAGGCTGTTGGGGAAGAACAAAAGCTTTTCTGGGAGGTGTCCTGGGCTGATCTATCACAAGTCCAGCCAGGTACCTACCTTGCCTGCCTCAGTGGAGCCCAGAGCCACCCAATGTTGAGCATCCTTAGTTTCTCAGCATTAAGGCCACTCTGCCTGGCCCAGGGGTAGAATAGGACCCTTTGATGGGGCTGGGAGGGTGAAGAGTAAGGGGGTATCAGCGTGGTCCTGCTGACAGAGGACCCACGGCTGGTGCTCCCAGATCTCCGCTTTCTGCGGCCCCTCTGCCCGACCAGATTCTGATTTTGGTGCAGTGCAGACTTTCAGCTTAACGAGACAAATTGATATTCTGTGCCAGCCCAGGGATGGAGCAGCAGCTTGGGACACTCTGGCGGGCAGCTCAGAAGTGGGCAGAGGGTGGAGGCCGGGGAAGAAGGCAGCTTCCATCTGGAGCTGCCTCCTGGGGCAGCTCCCACCACTGCCCTCCATGCACCCACTCCACGCTGACAGGTGCCCTGATACACCGGTCCTGAAGGTCCTTCCATCTTCAGTGTCCTCCTCCCAAGCAGGGCACCCCCTCCTGGGGTGGGCAGGGCAGTGAAGAGGGAGGCTTCAAAATCCAAAAGAAGCCCCTTCGCCCATTGCGACCTCCTAATCTTGCTGCTAAGGCTCTCCTCCCACCAGTCTGCATTTAAAGGGGCAGCAGGTCTGCCAGAGATGAGGCGGGAAGAAGAGGGCAAATGGCTGGGGGTGCGGGGTGGGGATGGGGGAGTCCATTCCTTCAGGACTCCTTGTTGAGGGTCCTTGGGATCCTCTGGACACCATCAGTCCGCCAATGAGGTCAGACCCCAAATAATTGCAGATGGCACCACAGATTATGTGGATGCACAAGACATGCAGACACTCCCACCGTTGGGCACCTGTCAGCAGAGAAATCACCCTTTGAGAGAGTCTTCTGCCAGACCTGCAGCCTCCAGGAAGTTGGGGGTGCACAGAGGCAAGCCGCTAGGTTGCAGGGGTAGCATTTAGATGGCAGGCAGCTGGGAGCTCACTGCAGGCTCCACTCTACCGGCCCTGCAACACAGATGTGTTTAGTCTGTGTTAAGTCCACTCCTCCCCCCATGTGACCTTTGCCCCTTAGGTATGGGACTGTCCTGACCAAAAAGAGGGGGGGATTGGATCCCCTGCCCAGCCATAGGAGTCCCTCAGAAAGTAAGGGAGGACTTAGGACCATTTGAGCAAAATCCTCCCCTCTCTGCTGTCACTACCCCACCCCCTCCACCACTGGAGAGACCTCTCCCCTTCTGCTTAGCCCCAACCCTACCCTCACCATGCCCTTGACATTCCTTCCTACTTCGAGGGAGCAGGCAGATTCCTGGGACTCTGCCAGCTTTAGTTCCTCATGATCCCACGGGAGGAATTAAACCGCAAACAACATCGTGGTGGTTCAGTCCACGCACCCCCATCCCCTACTCTCCTCCCTTTACCCCGAGCAGAACAAACCCTCCCCCGTCCTCCCCCTCCTGTCCCCTCCCCCAGCGTCGGGCGGCTCAGAGGCAGGGGCGGCTTCTGTCTCCCCCGAGATCGCATTTTGCCGCGCGCGATGCTCTCCTAGAAGCCGGCGCCGCGCCTCCGCCCCCCGCCCCCCCACCTGCTCGGGCAGGATGGTACAGTCTGCAGAGGGACCGGGCACGCTGGCTGGGCTCAGCCGCGGCACCAGCTGCCGCACCGCGATTCCGGGGCTGCCCGCCTGGAAACCGTGCCGGATTTGTGGTGATTTTCGTGGCCAAGTAAGTACCGGCATCCCCCAGCATGAGAAAATAAAAAATAAAAAGCGCCCCACTCGGATCTCCCCTTCCTCCCTCACCCATTTTATTTTGTTTCATTTTATTTGCTTTTTCTCAGTGCTGATGGTGGTGGCGGTGGCAGCGTGGAGGGGGGGTGCAAGCTGGGCTTGTTTATCTGGAAGCAGCTGAGGCTGCATTGGGAGCTGCCGCTGAGGGAGACACTAGTGTAAGGGTCTGTGTATTGGGGGGAAGACTGGGGTGCTGGGGACACAGGCAGGGGGGCCTCGGACAGGCGGATGCCTGGGGTCTCAGGTAGATTCCGGCAGCCTCTGGACAGCCAATGCTCCCAATGGATGTTATGCAAGGGCCGGCAAGCTGGTGGCCAGGAGGGGGTGGGGGGGGGACAAGGTTCTCTTACCTCTGAGCCGCTGGACCTGGAAGTCAGGCAGAGGATCAAAGGGTGCCCTCTGCCTACCCCAGACAGGGTCCCAGAAAAGAGGCGGCGGAAAGTGCCCACGGAGGGTCCCCTTGGTGGGGTCAGCTGCTGTGTGCCAGGACCCACCAGGTCAAGCCAGCCTTCCAGGATGTGTGGTAGCAGAAATGGGGTCCTGGAGATGGCCAGGAGGCAGGAGTGGGATAGCCAGGCCATTTTGCAGCAGTCATGCTGGGTGGTGGAGTTGGCACTTTCTTCCCTGAAGCCCAGTTCGTAGTCCAGCCTGGGTGGCCTCTGAGCACTCAGGCACCTGGGGTTCCTCCCTGCAGGGTCAGAATTGGGAAAGCCAGCAGGAGGCCTCTAGACTCCCCAAGAGTGAGCTACTGTGGGTAGCCACCACTCGTTAGTCAAGTGGTCGTTCCATGCCACTGCTGTCCTCGGCTCACCCACGTTGTGTGGGGAGGGGTCTCTGCGACTTGCCTGCCCCAGTCAGGCAAAGGTCCTAGGGGTCTCAGGGTCCCCATGCAGAGACCCTGCCAGGCTCGACCTTCAGAAGGGTAAGTGAGCAAGTCAGCTCAGCCAGCAGAGGGTCTTGATGTGACGCTGCACACCCCTAGCCCAGTGCAGAAGGGGCTCCCCTCCTTGCCTGTATTGCTCTCTAAATTGCAGGGAGGAGACATAGCTGACGTTTAGGGCATTTCCAAGAGTGGCAGGCACCATCCAGAGAAATTCTCCTTTGACGTGTACAGTAGGAGGGGTCTTGGAGTACAGACTGCAGGGGCCTGTTAACTTCCTTGAAGGGGCAGTGGCAGGCATGGGGCTGCAGCTCTGGGAGAACCATGCAGGAGGGGTCCAGGGAAGATGCTGATGGCCCATATTATTTAGCCACCTTCATACGCCCATCAGGGCCTATACACATCCACAGATTTGCACAGATGCACATATACAAATACAGCACACCTTGTAGTACATCACATATGTTCCAATCATATACACACATACGGAGTGCACATGCCCTCAGATATACCCCAGCACATGGGAATACAGCTCACATCCCTGAATACCACCTGCTCACCTGCAAAATACAACATGTACACAAATGTAACATGCATACACATATGTGTGAATGCAGCATGGCCACACATGCATGTAGCACTAATACAGGAATGCAGTGGACTGCATGTGGGCAAATCAGCCTGCATGTTGTGCCCTGAAGCAGCCACAAATATGTGAGGGCTAGCCCCAATGTAAAGGTGACAAGCATACATATGTGGAGTCCCAAATGTCCATATATTAACAGGCACATGGCATACTGGAATGGGCCCACAGGTGAATGTAGGTTGCACACATATGAAGACAGCCCAGACACACTGATGTAGCACCTCTGCAGACGCTGCATGCACACTCCCACACCCCGGCCTCCAGGTATCCCTGTGGGAGTGAAGGTGCCTCTGGGCACTGGGGAGAGGCTTTTCCCTCAGGGGACTGACTGCCTTTGAGGACAGAAGGACCCTGGCCCCTGAGTAGCAACCACATCGCACACAGGCTGAAGGGGGGTGCCAGCTCACATTCCCAGGGATCAGTAATTAGGTTCAGCAAGGCCATCTTGGGTTATTGATGTTCTGCAGGGAAGCTTTTCCAGTGTTGAAAGAGAGACAGAGGAGGGGGTGGGCGTGGCTGCTGTCCATGACCCAGACCACCAAGACCCCATGAACCCCCTTCTCTGGAACCGGAAAAGTGACACACTGGTATGGGGTCACAGAGTTAGGGTCCTGGATGCCTCCAGCAGCCCCCAGAGTCCTCTCTAGACAGGTCAGAAAAACTGCCTGTAGCTTACACTGTAGAGACACTGAAATGCTGGGCCCCTCCCTCTGTTCTCCCACTGCCCCCTCTCCCTTTCTCTCTACCTAGAACAAGTTTGGGTTGGGGGACTGGGTAAATAATAACCCAGTAATCATTCACTGAGCAAATTGCTCTGCATGCATCGCTTACGGAGGGGCCTTGCATAGCCTTGTTATTCCCATGCCAGAAATGAGGAAGCAGCGCAGAGAAATGAAGACACTTACCCAAGGTCACACAGATGAAATATGGCAGAGATGGGGCTGAAGCCAGGCCATTGGGCTCCCTGCCTGTCCTCTTAGACTCTCTCCTCCTCTCCTGTGTGAGTCCAGTTCCAATTTGGGGTGCCAATGTCTTGGGAACCAACAGGCCAATAACTTGGGGTGTGGGGGCAAGGATCTAAGAAAGGGTCCAGAAGGGTCTCCCGTGGGTAAAGGCAGAGTCCTCACCAGGCAGGTATGGCCCTGTCCTAGGCAGCCAGACAGTTCTGCCAGCCCTTTCCTTCATGGAATTTATGGCACCTAGAAAGCAAAGCAGATGTGTGCACTCTGATGTTACCTGACCTAGGCCCATTTGTGAGAGGGAAACTGAGGTCCGGCCAGGGGAAGATACTTGTCCAAGGTCACAGTGTGCTCTCTGGAGAATGGGGAATCTTGCCAACCTCCCTCAGGTCCCAGGCAAGAAGCAGCAGGAGCCTGTTTGGCCCCTGGTTTTCATCAGATGCTTGACTCAAAGTTTAAAGGATGAGCGTACCAGCCTCTACTCCTAACCGGCTGTGTGACCTTGGGCAAGTCACTTTGTCTCTCTGTACCTCAGTCTTTTCATCTGTGACCAGGGCATTTCTGTTCTGCCCTGCCTCCGCCCACAGCTGTCTGAGAGCTTTTGGGCACTGTAGAGGGCTGTGCACCTTGTTGCTGAGATTGGCCAATATGAGGGGAAGCAAGGAAGGGAAATCTCTAAGCTGGTAGGTCTCAAACATTAATGGACCTAAAGAATCACCTGGTAGGGGGCATATTCAGGAAGTCTTGGGGACTGCATTATCACAGGTGCCCCAGGGTTCGAATCTACACACTTCTGTACTCCAGGGAACCAAAGCAATTGAGAATGGGCTTGGGGAAGCTCATAGGCTCTCAGAGCTTTGGGTAACCTAGTCATCATGTTCTTCCTCTATTCCTGCCTATCTGGGAAAACAGGTCACCTGGCAAGTTGGCAGCAGTGAAACTAAAACTCAGGTCCCCAGCCCTCCAGTCCCCTGTCCTGCTACTAGGCCCTGGCATCACCCTGCACAGCTAAATCCGGCCTTTCTGGTGGTGGGTCAACCTTCAAATCAAAAGTGAGTCTATCTTCTCAGCAGCGTGGCTGGGAGGGGTGCTCCAAAGAGACTCACCGGGCCTTATGGTCAAGTCCTGGTGAAGCCTCTCCCAGCCATATGAGAGTGGGAGAATGGCTCCTCTTCTGTAAACTTTAATCTTCCCTTTTCTAGAAGGGGGATAGATTTAAAGCAGGGCTTTTGGGAAGATTTAAAATAATGTGTGTGAAGCAGCAAGGTACAGGGTCAACTTAGGGGTTCTGGAGGACCCTGAGGTGCAGGATGTGGCTCCCGTCAGCCTCCCTTAGCCCCCAAAGTGCTGCAGCAGAGCTGTCTGGGTTGCAGGTGCTGGGTGCCACATGTACAAACATTGTGAGGGCTGGACAGGCTCCTTCCCTTTTCCCCGCCTGGAATATACAGTGCAGGGTGGGAAGTGTGGCTGGGTTTTCTGCCTGGAATGCGGGTACCCCAGCCCACCCTTGCCTCTCCAAAGCCAGATTGGTAAATCTGCAGTAATTCATTTCTCCCTCCCAGTTGGAGCCTCAAACAAGAAAATAGTTAGGGAGAATATACCCCTGGATAGAGTCAATCCGATGTGTGTAAGAGCTGGTAGTAGATGGAAAAGATGGCAAAGGCCTGGTGTCCACAGTGGTAGAGTGGAGCCTCAGTTCACCCATCTATAGTGTCTACCTCCCAGGCTGTTTTGAGAGGCAAGTGGGGGAAGTAATGGGCATAAAGTGCTGAGCTCAGGGTATGGCCCATACTTATGGCTCAGTGAATGAAAATTGTCAAGATTAAGAATCAGAAGGTGTGAGTGAGTTCAGTACCTCTCTTCCACTTAAGGGTGCCCGTAGTCAGTGGCTTTGCCTCTTTAAGCCTTGGTTTTTGATCTGTAAAATGGGAGTATGCCACCCAGGCTGCCCACTTCATAGGGTTGCTCTACAACAACAATAAATAGGTGACACTTTCAGCAACAACTTCTGAGAAACTACTGGATGCTAGACTGTATGCTGAGGACTTTACCATGGTCTCTGGTTGGGAGCCTTACAGTAGATGGAGGGAGTGTTGTTAAGACCTTAGAAGCATCATACATAATCTAGGAAACCTCTGAAGGGTCAGAGTGGAGGGCAGCATGACTGGACCTGATGGAAGTGGACATTGGAGCCAGGGCTGGTGTCCCTGAGGCTACAGAGGCCCCCAGGTATGAGGAGAAGGCCTTGCTTTAAGGCCCAGGAGAGCTGGTTCTGGGCCCAGCTCAGTTACTGGTGGGTGACCTTGGGCGAGTCATGTCTGCCCCCTGGTTTCATGATTTCCCCTTGGAAGAGGAGGCAGGGATCCTGCCTGCTTCCTGTCTTCAGTGAGGGCAGATTCTCCTGCCAGCTGGCCCTCAGGGTGAAAGGTCTGAGACCCTGCAAGTCTGCAATAGCAGTTACAGCCACTGTGTTTGTTTCCTGTGGTCACCATAATAAATTACCACAAACTGGGTGGCTTAAAACAACAGAAGTTGACTCTCTCATAGCTCTGGAGCTTGGAAGTCTGAAACCAAGCTGTCAGCAAGGCTGGTTCCTTCTGGAGGCTCTGAAGGAGAGTCCAGACCTGCCTCTCCCAGCTTCTGGTGGCGGCCAGCAATCCTTGGTGTTCCTTGGCTTGTAGCTGCACCACTCCAGTCTTTGCTTCCATCTTGACATCACCTTCTCTGTGTGTCTCTGTCCTCTCCTTTTTTTATAAGGACACCAGTCATTGGATATAGGGCCCACCCTAAATCTGGGATGATTTCGTCGAAAGATCTTTAAGTAAACACATCTGCAAAGACCCTATTTCCAAATAAGGGCACATTCTGAGGTTCCAGATGGGCATGAATTTGGGTGGAAATGCTATTTGACTCACTACAGTTATTCGTGTTTATTGAGTGTTTACTGCTAGTAAGTTCTTGGCATAGCGTCTCACTTCTTCCTCACTATCGCCCATTTTACAGATAAAGAAACCAAGGCCCAGGGAGATTAAGAGCATGCCCAAGTGAGAGGCAAGTGAGAGGCAAAACTAGAATTTGAATCCAGGTCTCTGGTGCTCTTTCTCCTTTCCACCCTGTCGGTGCGGGCTAGGGGCTGCCCACAGCCAGGAACCCATGGGGCGGGTCCTCCAGCCAGCCCTGTGCTGACCCAGAGAGGGGAGCTAGAGTTGGGCAGGGGACCTTGGAGGAGAGAGGGGGGCCTTGCTGGCCCCAGGAGACCTGAACAGCAGAAGATTGAGAGCCCACAGCTTTTTAAATCTGTCACTTATTGTCCGTGAGCCTCATCTAGAAAATGGGGACAGCAACACCAAACTTGTGGAGTAATTGCCAAGTTCTAACATGCTAATCATAATAGTCATTACTAAAAACCAAAAAGTATCCTCAAGTACTTTGCAAACATTTAACATGTAGGAAGGTAATTGCTTTCCTCAGGCCACATCCTGGTAACTCTGCCATTAAAGAGCTGCATGTAGTTAAACTAGTGACTAGCTGCAGTTTATTTCTCAAAAAAATAGGGTAACATTAGTACCCATCTTCATAGTTGTTGTGAGAGGCAAATGAGATTCAGGTAAAATACCTAGCCTGGGGTTATGGTAGTTAAAGTTTCAGAGAATGTTTCCTCATTTGTAAAATTGGGGTATTAATAGTGTTATTATTATTATACTATCATTTATTGTGCAAGGATTTGGTGAAGTAATGCAGAGGAAGCACTTGGCTCAGGGCTTTTCCAGAGATGGGTATTAAACTGCCCTCCTCTCGTGCCATCAGAAATTTAATCGAATTTAAATCCTAATGCCAGTGTTTACTGCTGCATGACCTTAAGCCAGTAGCTTTGTCTCTCTGAGCTTGACTTCCTGACATGTAGAGTGGGGTTGAGGAAACCTGCCTCACAGGGCAGTGTGTGTGGTGTGATGTAATGGATAGAAACCTGTCACAAATGGAACCCCAATCATACCAGACATTCAAAATACATTGAGCTCTGTCCAGCTTCTGGGGAAAGGCTCCAAGAGGACTTCTTTAAATATGTCCTCTGAACGGGCAATCCTCATCCACTATGGGTAGATTCAGTTTTTGCAAAGATCCTGAGAAGTCGTGCTGTAGTCGAACGAGGGTTTGAAAGATATCCTCTGGGAGGAACCTGTAAATGGATGAGTCCGTTTTGGGTCCAAGAGCCACATAGCTTTGGAGGAAAGAAGCAGGTGTCTCTGGGGCTCCCATGCTACCCCAAGAGCAGTTTTCTATGAAGTTGCAGTGCTCTTCGTGCTGGCTTGGGCGGCTCCACTGCACCACGGGGGTCACTCTGCAGGAGCCATGGGGAGTATCATCCAGAGGAGCTCTTCCAGCCTGGGTCCTTCAAACCCCTGCCTCATTCGGCTGGCGCAGACATGGCACAAGGAGTTTAGCTGTCACAGTTTATTGTGAGGCTACAGAAGGGCGGGGAATCCTTGAGAAGCCATTCGGGGGTGTCTCCCAGCCTGCCTGAGGCCTCTGTGCTGGATGAGGGCTACAAGCTTGTCTGGAGCAAGGGGTGCTGGGCTCCAGCTGACTGAGTCTTCCGATTTGAGCATTCTAATCTGTGCCCATGGGCAGGGAACATGAACCACATGGACTGACTTAACAGTGATATAGCATGGCGGTTCAGGACCAAGTCTGGGCCCAGTCTGCCCAGTGTCAAACCTGAGCCTGGGTGCTGACCAGCTGTGCTTCCTTCATTCCCAAGCCTCGGTTCTCTCAGCTGCTAAATGGGGACAATAATAGCACCCGCCCTGTAGGGTTCTTGTGACTGAAGATGAATTGTGTGGATTCCCAGATGCATATTTGATGTCTTTGAAACAGGGGTGCCTATTATAACTGGTGTCACGTCACAGTAGAACTAGCAATGCCTTTGTCTTTAAGTCTACATAAAGTAGTGATGCATCTTAACAATGGTTGCATCTTAGAATCAGGGAAATATGGTAAATAAGATCAAATCTATAAAGGATTTAGAATAGGACTGGTGAGAACAAGCTAGTCTCCTACCTGCCACCCCGGCTCAGTCAATGGTGGAACGTTGTATATTTCTGCGCACCTCACAGGAGGCTTTGCGTCCAGCAAGTTTATGTGTGAATCGTATTCTCAGCAGAATGCCCATGTGCAGAAGGTGCTTAATAATTGGCAGCTCAAAACAAACAAAGATGGTAATATAGGGAGGAGTTTAAAGTAGACTCTCTGAGATTTCAATTTCTGCTCCTCTACTTCCTTGCTGTGTGACCTTATGCAAGTTTTTTAACTTCTCTGTGATTTGGTCCCACTATCTGTAAAACAGGCATAACAAAAGTATCCAATTCATAGGATTGCTGTGGGAACTAAATAAAATTAAAGTGCTTAGGGCAGTGCTTGGCAAGAGCATAGGCAATTATTATTTGATGATCTTCTAATGTGTCTCTTCTAGTTCAATAAATGGTAGCTAAAATAGACACTGGGCTCAATAAAATATAATAATACAGACCACACTCATTTTACAGATGGGGCAGCTAAGGACCAAGACACATGTTGGTTTGCCCAAGGTTGAACAGCTGGATCTCCCCAGTGCTAAAACCAGACTCTAGGGTTCAGGTATCAGCCTGATGTTGCCTCCTTGCCCATGTTGGTCCTAGACTCTGTGATTCTCATAGAGAAGGAGGTTATTGCCAGGGAAGAAATGAGTGCGAGAAGCTGCAGCCAGAGGCAGCATCCGCCAGGTCAGGGCTCTCATCAGAAGTGGTTTCTTTCTTCCTCTATGTCAGCCTGTTCACCACAGTGCTAGGGAAAGGGCTGGGCTGGGCTATGCCTAAGATTAGCAGGGCCTGCCAACAACCCTGTAAGCCTACCGGCCAGGACTTCCTAGCCTCCAAATGTCTTCTCAGTGGCTGCTGCAGAGTTGACACAGCAAAACTCCCTCTTGGAGAGAGCAAAAGCCCTGGCTAGCCAGCTGGTCTGGCCACCAGGCAGTGCCAGGGCCACAAAATAGATTTGGGCAGGATCTGGATAGAAGAGCCCTGGGTGCACCCCGGCCTTGACAAACACTCCGAGTGACCTTGGATTTATCATAGTCCCTCTCTGGGCACCTTGAAACAAGGACTTCGGGGCCAGATGGGCCTCTTGGGACTTTAAATGTCCAAAATTCAAAATTAGCCAAGAATTACTGATACTCAAGGTCACGGGGAAGGGACAAGGTTAGAGGGAAGGAGCTCATGGTTCTGTGTTTGCACACATCTGTGTGGATCTTAGGTGGGGGTCCCTAGGAGCAAACCTGACCCAGCAGCAGCTCCTGTTCATCCCAGGGGGGTTCTGCAGAGAAGACAGATGGAAAGTATATAGCCTAGCCAGCAGCTAGGGTACAGTTGCTGAAGGCTGGCAAGGGGAACCCAGGCAGAGTAGAACAGTATCCATGCTCTCGTGTATTTGTGATCCAAAGGTTACTAGAACCAGTCTTTTCCTATCTGAAGGCAGGAGATTAAGAGCTCTTCAGGCCACTTCTAAATTTATCAACTTACATGACTCACTTCAGATTAAAATGAAGCCCTTCTCCCCATCCCATCCCCAGCCAATTTTGGGTTTCCAAACTCAGAGGATCTTGAAGAGGGGAGAGAATGTAAATCAATAAAACCAATATTGGCTGAGTGCTTGGTGTGTGCCAGCCGTGTGCTGGATTCCTTGCCGACCCAGAGATGAATCAGCTCCAGAAACAGCTCTCACTGGGTTGCTGAGGCAGCCCCAGAAGAAGGTGGCAGCTGATGGCAGACACCCAGCCAGAGGCTGGACCATGAGTAGCTTCCATGCCCAGGACTTGACCTAACTAACAACAGTCTTTGGATCCCACAGGGTCTCAGTTTCCTCATCTATAAAATGGGGCCAGTGTAGGGAGGAGTCTGTAGCATTAGTCACCCCTTTGCTCAGGAGAGGGTAATAGAATTAAGTGTGGCTGGGTATTGAGGTCCAGGGATGTTTTGGGGTCTTTCTCTGCCCTCTCAGATTCCAGAAGCTTCCCTTGCCCTGGGACCTCCCTTCTCTAGGGAGTCTCTCTGAACTCCAGAGTCAAGCTTCTCCAGCAGCCAAACATGAATGCAAACGCTAGTGTTGGAAAAGGGGCCAAAAAGCCTTCACACCTCAGTCTCCCCTGAGCCTCACTACAGCCTCCAAGGTAACTGGAATAATTACGGCTGTCATTAACCAAGCACTTTCCATGCTAGGCTCTTCATGCACACCCACTCCTTCACCCCTTTCGCAATCCACAAATGGATCCATTTACAAAGGAGGAGACTGGTCTCTGACAAGAGCTGGACTCATGGGAGACTGAGGCCCAGAGTAGAGTTGCCCAAGGTTGCTGAGGGAGAATCCAGAAACCAAGGATTCTGACCATGATATTAACTGTTGCCTCCCAACCCCCGGTGCTCCCATACCACCCCAACCCTCCAGGAGAAAGGGGCCGGACTTCAAGCCAGGAACAAGGCCATTCATAACCAGCCTGTGTCCCCAACACAACTACCCATGGGGGCATGGAGCAGGTTCAGGATACCCTTGAGGCTGGCCCCTCAGCAACTATAGGCCCAGATCCAGGAATATACCATATCCTTGCTCTCCATCCACAATCCCTAAAAGAGACCCAGCTAACCTTCATCAAGTTGGAGGTACACTGAGTTCACATTTTGAGGAGAGGGGACTTAACATTTTTTAAGCACCTACCAGGCACTATTGACAGAATTATAGTTCAAGTCCCACCTTTGCCGTGGAAACGTTGCGTCCCTTTGGATAAGTTATTGTTCCTTTCTGAGCCTCAGTTTCTTCACGTCTGTAGTGGGGAAATGACTGTAGCCATGTGAAGATTATGCAAGATGTAAATGAAGGCTCTGTGAAGCCCCTGCCCTAATACCTGGTTGCTACTGTGATTATCACCCTGTCTAGCAGCATGCACATCTCATGTCTGTCCTGTGAAGAAGGCATTCTTATCCTCACTTTACAGATTGGGACACAGGTCTCTCAGAGAGGTCCAGGAACTTGCCCCTGGCCCCACAGGTTAGCAGTAGTGCCAAAAGTGGGAGCTGGTCAGATCATGTTCTTTGACTCCTATTCTTGGGGTCTTAGAGAGCAGCCAGGGACACACTGTCCAGAGAGGTTTTCTCTGCCAAGGAGACACAATCCCAGAATGCGGAACTATGGGATCGTAGGTGTAGTTGACAGCACAGGGTAGTGGTTAGGAGCAAACCCTGGAACCTGAGAACCTGGGCTTGATTCCCAGCCCAGCACTCCTAGCTGTGTGACCTTGAATAAGTGACTTAACCTCTCTGTGCCTCAATCTCCTCACCTGCAGAAAGGGCATAAATAATAATGATATAAATGTGGGTTAAATAATTTAACAAGTATAGACAACTTAGAACAGTGCCTGACACATAGAAAGCTCAATGAAGTATCTGCTATTTGTTATTATTAATCATGTAATCAGAATGAAAGAGGGGTTAGGCTCTACCCTTCTCCCTCTCTCCCTGAACCTTGCCCCAGCCTCCTTCATGGCTCCCCATGGCCACCATGGGGCCCTTCTCAGAATGTCATCTGGTTTGCCACTCTGGTCAAGGTCTGTAGTGCTTCCAGTTGCCAAGTAGATAAGGCCCAGACCCCTCAGCCTGCATTCAGTGATTGTGTGATTTAGCCCCCACCTACCTTTCCAGCATCTTCCTCCATGATGCGCCTTCATACCATTTCTCCTTCCTTGGCTAATTATTTCATCCACTAAGTCGGTCAGGAATTTAGAAATTCAATATGAATAGAGTACAGCTCTGGTTGACATTGACCCTTTTCCCAGGGTCGAGCCTTTGAACAAGCTGTGCCCAGAATACCCTTCAGCCATCCTTCAAAGCCCCCTTTAAATACCTCCTTCTTCAGGAAGCTTTCCTGCTTCTCCCTTTATTGTAAGCTCCCAGGCTGCAGACCCTGGACCTCTGGAGTCATGCCCTTGCTGATGAGGTTGGTTTGTTTTCATTTTTGTGTTTTTCTGAGATTTCATTAGAAAATTTTTGAATAAACACAATGAATAAATGAAAAGATGAACTTCCTCATTAGTCCTTCATATCCTCTCTTGCCCCCGCCCCCCGCACCCCAATTATGTGTTCTCCCTAAGGAGCCAGATAGATCCTTTCAAACAATATAAATCAGATTGTGGTGCCCCCTGCTTAAAACTCTGCTGTCTTGTCCATGATGCGCAGGATAAAACCCAGACTCCTTTCCATAGCCTATAAGCCCTTCAGGGTCTGGCCCCTCATCCCGCCCCTCTCTCCTCACTCACTCCTCTGGCTCACTGGCCTCTTTTCCATTCCTCAAAGCCATCACCCTCTTTCCTGCCTCTGGGCCTTTGCACATGCTGTTTCCTCACCTAGAACACTTTCTCTCCTTCCCCTTACATGATAGATTCCTTCTCATCAGGCTAAATGATATTCCCTCACTAATGCCACCCACCCCCCATCTAGTTAAATGAGCTTCTTCTATCACAGCACTTGATTTTCTAATAGTATTATCACAATTAACATTCTCTTCAGTATTTATTCCTTTGTTTGTCATCTGTCTTCCCTCCAGACAGTCAGCTCCATGAGGACAAGAAGCTTATCTGTCTCATTTACTATTGTATATAAAAAGGCCTAGGATGGGGGGAGGGGATCTCTTTTGTGCAGCTGTGAAGGAGAAAGTCATGTCCTCCCTCAACATCACACTTGACCCATTATCTGCAAGAAGGAGGAGAATTGATTATGGGAGATTGCCCAGGAATCCCACACTCACCCACCTGCTTTAGTGAGTCTCCCTGTGCCTCTCTTAGGGGGAGGGAGTGGGAAGAGGGAGAGAGGGAGAGAATAGGATAGGGGCACGGCCACAAATCAGACAAATGGAATTTCTAGTCTTTCGCCATTTACAGTCTCACTGGGGAGAAGGCAGCAAAGAGACAGCTGGGTCTGTAAATCATCTAACACCAGGGAACAACATGGATGGTACAAGGCAGAAGAAAGCAGAGGAAGGTACAGAAGGAAGAGCTCTCTAACGTCCTGTTTTGTGAAATTGGCTTTGTCACAATGTTTATAGCTCCACTGTGTACTTTCGAGCTTGAAG
Source organism: Rousettus aegyptiacus (assembly GCF_014176215.1). Classification (NCBI taxonomy): domain Eukaryota; kingdom Metazoa; phylum Chordata; class Mammalia; order Chiroptera; family Pteropodidae; genus Rousettus; species Rousettus aegyptiacus. The sequence continues at coordinate 120,413,323 of NW_023416307.1, read as the reverse complement.
ACACCTTAATGATGGGTTTGGGGGCCAGGCCTTAATAAAGGGAAATTTCTGCTGATTAGACCCACATGGGCCTGGCTCTGGAGAGAGTGCACCTGACACTTACCTGCCCCCCCCCCCCCAAACAAGTCCCCAGCCTTCTTCCACAGCAGGGCACCCCAGAGCTGCCTATTACTGTGTCCCCAACCCATGAAGTGGCCTGAAAAGCAACCAAGCAGCAACCATTTGGAAAACCCTATTTTCCTTTTTAAAACTGCAAATTTTTGTGATTTGAATTACAAAAATAACGCCACGCTTGTTGAAACAAATGGAATGATACAGAAAGGCCTATAGTAAAATGACTAAGTTTCTTCTTCCCGCATCCCACATTTACCTGATGTAACCGCTGTTCATATCCTGTTCTGTCAATTCAGGAATGTACATTTTCCCACATTTTCAGATCTCGGACATCAGGATATAGGTAGGAGTTGATGGTGCATTGTAGTTTTATTGAAAGTGCTTTTTCTTTCTTAGCGGTATGAAAAATCATGGTGCAACTTAGGATTCAACCTATATTCAACAAAATCTGGCAATTTTCACTTTCTTTCCCTGGCTTGTTCTTTCACTCGCTGGTAGATATAAACTCAGGGGGTTGTGTTTCTTTTCTGTGGGATCATTTAATTCATACTCGTGACTTTATTCTGTCCCTTGGTGTGCTGTGGCCATCCTTGCGGCTTGGCAGACTTTTAATGAGAGGCAGCAGAGGCTAGTGCAGATGACAGGGGCTTGGGAGCTGCCATCTCTGCCATTCTGCATCTGAAGGGTGCCCTCTCTGTTCCCACATTAAGGCAACGGCACATGTGCAGTGCCCAGCACAGGCTGCCACCAAGTGTACACCTGGGGCTGGCACTTCTCTCCTTCCCCCAAGATGTAGTTTGCATGGCATAGCGAGACACATCATTGCCCGCTCCCCGACTAGGTAACCCTAAGACCCACAGCAGGGGCAGGGAGTCTGGGCTCAAATAAAAAGGTTGAATGCAAAAAGTCAGCTTTAAAAAGCCATGTGCAAACAAGGGCCAAAGGTAAAGTCAGAAAATAGGCTCAAAGGTCTGAAGAGGGAACAGAAGGGCAGAAAACATGAACCTGAAAAGACACTTCCCTTACCCCAATGCAAATAAGACGTATTTTAAAATATCAACTGAAGCAAATAGAGGCTTCTTAGTAAGGAGAAAGGCACAGTAAGTCCAAGGTGATCTGCTGGCCCTGCTGGCTCAGCCCCTACCAGGTGCATGTTCAGCACGCACCAGAAAACCCAGGCAACCAGGTGCACCTACTGGCCACAGACCCCTGAGCTTCTTCCCAGTACCAGTTTCTAAATCAAAATGCTGCTGACTGATGGCAAAAAGCCATTGACTTAGGCACTGTTCTAAGTGGGACTTATTTAATACAACATCCCTCCGGCACTTATTATCCCCATTTTACAGATGAGGAAATTGAGGCTCTGTGACATACAGTTACCTGCCCAGCCAGGCTGACTCCCAGCCAGCCAGCAGGCTGACTCCAGAGCACCCAGCTTAACCATGAGCACTCAATCTGGCAGGGATACCAGTAATGGCAAACCAACATGAGTACCAAGCTAGGGGAAAGCCCTGGCAGGCCCTTTGTGGGACTGTCAGGGAACAATCCAGAGAGGGCCTCACACAGAAACCAGCCGATTGGAAGGATAAGTAAGAGCTGGGCTAGCTGGAAGGCAGATAGGAAGTGGGAAGTCTGCCCCAAACAAAGGTATAGACTTGAGCGATGTGCAGGCCACCAGCAGCAGCCTAGAGTCTCACAGAGGAGGTGGTGAGTGCTCAGCTGGAGAGGTGGCCAGGCCAAGCCAGGGGTAGTGGGCTAAACATTTTTAAGCTGGGGAGTGACATGACTAGATTTCCATTTGGAAGGTTCTGTGGCCCGAGTAAGGATACTGGGTTGGATGAAGAAGGCTGGAGGCCCACAAGGAGGAGGCCACACAGACATCTGGTGAACAAGGGCAGAATGGAGGGCAGGTTCCCAAAGGGGGTGGTGCAGGCCAGCTGACAGTGCTTTAAGACTGCTCAGGGACAGCGAGGGGGAAGGCACAGTGAGTCCCACATGATGTTGGTGTTGTTGGGGCCACTTAGAAAGGGATAGAGATGGTGAGAGGGGGAGCAGTTTGGGAAGAATCCATGAATCCGTTAAATGAGGCCAGAGAGATGATTATGAACTGACTCACTTGAGAACCACTGACAGGGAATATGGAAGTCCTTCATAAAATGAGAATAACCACCCATACCTAAGGGCAGTGGAGGGGTGCCAAAGGAAGCAATCATTCATTCTACAAATGTCAGTGGAGGGCCTACTATGTGCCAGGCACAGTGATACCACACTGAGTACAAGAGGCCAGTTCACTGCCTTGTGGCTTTCATTCAAGGGGATGGAGATAGACAATAAACAAAGATGTGAGTAGGTAGCATGTCAAGGAGGTATACAGAGAAAAATAAGGCAGAGGAAAGAAGATTAAGAGGATTGTATCAAATAGGGGGTTAGGAAAGGCCTCCCAGAGAAGGTGGCATTTGAGCAGAAACCTGAGGGAGCCAGGTGGCTACCTGGGGAAGAGAGTTCCGGGCAGAAGGGGCAGCCAGTGCAAAGGCCCTGAGGTGGGTGCATGCTCAGCGGCATGAAGGGGGGTGAGCGAGGGGGAGGGTAGCAGATGAGTTCAGAGAGATATATAGATGAGGGGTGCTGATCATTCAGGGTATCAAGGTCTATTGTGGGAACTTTGGTTTTTACTTGTTCTGGGTTATGAGCAGAAAAGGGATTTGATTTGCCTCTAGCTGTGTGTAGAGAACAGACTGGGGGCAGGGGGAGGGGAAATGAGAAGCAGAGGCACCAAGGAGGAAGCTGTTATAGTGAACATGGTGAGAGAAGATGATGGCTGGACCAGGGTAGAGACTGTGGGAAGTGGTCACATTTTGGATATGTTTAGAAGGTAGAGCAGACAAGATTTGCAGATAGATATTAGTAAGGTAATTATATTATGGAATCGAAGAACTTGGTTGACCCCAGCACCTACCACATTGTCTAGAACTTGGCAAGCACTCAGTAGATATTGGATGAAAAGTTGGATGGATGGGTGGGGGGGGAGGGTAACAGTGGAATGGAAGACGGAGGGATGGATGGGCAGGCAGATGGATAGGTGGGTGCGTAGAGGGTAGAGATGAGTGGATGGAAGCAGTGAAAGAGGAAAGCAGCCAGGCCTTGAATATCAGACTAAGAAATCCAATCTTTCTCAGAGGCAGTGGCAACCACTGCTGGTTCTTGAGCAGGGGCATGGCGGGATGTGAGTACCGTTAGGGGTACTCTGAGATGGTGGCATCGGGCATTGCCTGGCACCGTGTCCCAAGCTAGTAACTTTCATGGACACAGATAGTAAATCCTTTCTGTTTCCTGCTGTCCAGTCCGCCACCCTCATTCATTTATTCATTAACAAGTGTTCAGTGAGCACTTCTTCTGGGCTGAGGGCACTAGAGACATGATGTGAGTGAATCAGACCAGTCTCCGCCCGTAGAACACATTTTCCCCCTTCACAGGGCCACAGAACCAGAGACAAGATGTAGGTTACTCCTGGGGCTCGATGGCCCACCAGCTTCATGCTGAGAGTGACGGATTGCCCTCTGCCCTTTGCAGCAACCTTGACTTCCTGCAGCCTCAGTGAGGATCCTCGGGTAAACCAGCCAAGACTTTACAACTGGCCTTGGAACCCTAGTGACCACTAGCATCCCACTCCTAGCTCAGGGTTTTCTTGTTTGGGGTTTTTGTTCTTTAGTTTCATGTGTGAATTTATTTTGGTCACTTGTGCATGTGTGTACACTCTTTGAGAGGAAAGGCTGTTCTGGAAACAGATAAAGGAAAAGGAATCAGCACTGTGTTTCAGATTCATTCCATATTTATTTGTTCATATAACAAATATTTCATGAACTCTCATTACTGCCAGACACTGGGGAAATAGATATACAATTGACTCTTAAATTACAACACAAGGGTTAGGGGCACCAACCCCCCTTCCTGTGCAGTCAAAAATCCAAATATAACTTTTGACTCCCCAGTAACTTAGCTACTAATAGCCTACTGTTGATCAAAGCCTTACCAATAACTTAAACAGTTAATTAATACATATTTTGTATATTATATATATTATATACTATATTCTTATAATAAAGAAAGCTAGAGAAAAGAAAATATTAAGACAGTCATAAAGAAGAGCAAATACATGTACAGTACTATAGGTATTTATTGAAAAAATCCATGTGTATGTGGACCTGTGTAGTTCAAACCCATGTTGTTCAAGGGTCAGCTGTAGTGGCGAGCAAGACAGAGGTGTCTGCTAATAAATAAATAAATAAATAAATAAATAAATAAATAGATAAATAAATAAATAAATAATTCTAGGCAGTGCTGTGTGCTACAAAGAAAATTAACAGGGAACTAGAAAGGGCTGCCTGGGACAACTTGAGTAGGATAGTCGAGGAGGATCTCAGTTAAGAGGTGACATTTGAAATGATGTCACCACGTGAGGCAAGAGCAATTTTAGCGAAGGAGCCAGCATATGCCAGGGCCCTTAGGTGTAACTAGCAAGGTATATTAAAAGATCAGAGGCTATGTGGCTGGAGTGAAGTACGCAAAGGGGTGAGGCAGAAGTAGTGAGAGGCCACATCATGTGCAACTTTGTAGGTCACAGTATGGAGTTTGGATTTGATCTTGACATTGAAGGGTCTTAAGCTGAGTGAGACATATTTACAGCCCCGTCTGCTGCTCTGTTGTGGCCCTGTGAATAAGGAATTGTCAAATTGTCATCTCATTCAATCCTTGCAACAATTCTGGGCAATTAGTGATGAAATTCCCATTTTACAGGTAAAGAAACTGAGCTGTGTAGCTAATAGTGGCAGAGCAAGATCTGAACCCACATCTATGTGACCACATCCTGCACTTGATCAGTGGGCATCCATGGAAGGTTCCTGGACTGGGAAATGGCATGGTACAAAGATGTTGACCAGGAGAAGGTGCCTCCAGTTTGGCTCCTGAACCTGTGCCTCTCTTCCTCTAGGGCAGACTATCTCCTATGAACTGAGTCCTGGCTAAGGGATCAGCCTGGGGAAGCAGGTCTTTGGGCCAGCTAGGGAAGCCCTGTTCTCAAGCCACATAGCAGGCCAGGTCAGCTGGTGCTCAGGCCATCTTTGTGATTCTCTATGGAATGAGCAGGGAGAAAATTTGGAGACAGAGTATATTTGGTTTCTTGGCTGTGATTCACAAAGGCCTGCTTTATAAAGCCATCATGAGGAGTCAAGCAAGAGGCAATGGGAGCAGAACCATGGGGCTGGAGGTAGGAGAGGAGCCTGTCACAGGTCTGCCAGGCCAGGGGAGGCTGTACCAAGTATGACCTCAGCTTGCCCTGAGCAAGCACTCATGGGAGGGGGCACTAGACCATCTCCTGCCTCCTCTTCTAATCCCTTTGGTCACCACACTATTCCCCTTCTGTGTTCTCGCCCAGTACAGAGCTCAGGGATAAAGGCACTGCCATGTCCTTCACCAATCAGTGACCTTACCACTCTGAATCTCAATTTCAATAGCTATAAAGTGAGATGATAAACCTTCCTGGGCAGGACTTCAAGGAGAAAGCCACACAAGTCCTTCACTCAGTGCCTGGGACATAGTAAGCACTCAGTTTAAAAAGCAAATACCACCTCTGTGATGGTAAGGATGACAATGGCTACCCAGCCTCCTAAAATCTCCTGGCTTCTTACCCACTGCCTCTACTTCCCTCTTCTCACACCACCTCTCCCCATCTGAGACCACACAGGACTCAAGCTGAGCCCTCACCCATCAGATGGGGCCCCACTGAGTCAGCTCTGCTCAGGCTCTGTGCCCAGACTTTCTATCTCATTCTTGTCTTATCCTCATGACAAGTGTGAAGGACATGGCCATGTCATGGCTGAGGAAACTGAGGCTCAGAGCCATGAAGAAGTCTGTACAGAAAGTGAGGAGCTGGGCTCAAATCCAAGTCTACACAGGAAATCGCCTCTTAACCCCACTTGCCCGGGTTTCTTCTTGGGCTGTCAGTGGAAGCTGTATTCTATTGAGGGCCTCCGAAGTGAAAGGGGATTTCCCTGCATTTGGAGAAGAGATTTTAAGTGAAGGGAGAGGTGAGACATTGGGTTATTGCCCCAATTCTGCCATAGCTGGGGAGTTAGGGCTGTGGGGGCCCTACAGGGGATTCAGAAGGACAGAGTCAGAGCTAAGATAAGCAAAGACCAGCCTGGCTAGTAAATGAAGACAGAGCCCGGAATGGGACAGACAGGTGGTGAGGAATTAACCAAGGCAGGAGTGGACGTTGGCTGCAGCAGGTGGGTCTGGAGAGCTCAGAATGCCACAGAGACCCCCCCAGAGCCAACAGCAGTGAAATGGCTCTGGGGATGAAGGCAGGAAAGACACTGAGGGCAGCCCCGGGATCCTCACCATTGTGTAAACCCCCATTGTGGTCCCTTCTTCTCATGGAAAGTCAGTTGGGGGAGCTGTGTGCCCATGGGAGAGGCACATGGTGGTCAGGCAGTGAGGAGGGTGCCTGCTCACCCGCCAGCTTGTACCCTCCAGGACCTCCAGAGTGTTCAGGTCTTTTTCTCCCTCCCAGGAAGACTCTGATCCCCCTTTAGATGCCCTTAGAGTTTCTCTGAACCCTTCCTGGCCTCAGTCTGCAGAACTCAGGAGACCCAAAGTAATTAACCAAGGTGGAAGGGGGTATTGGCTGCACAGAGCCAGTACATGTCACTAATGCTTCAGACCTTAAAGAGAATCCCCCAACTACCTCCTTTCACAGGGAGGAGCCGGGCTCAGAGAGGTCTAGTAGCTGCTCTAGGTCACACAGAGAACAGGTGGCAAAGAAAATCAGCTCTGAGCTTGTGACTTGCTTCTGGGTGAGGGTGGGGACACCTTCGTTGTTTCTGTCCAGGAGAAAAAGATGTCCCCATTTTCCTTAATCCCTGGGCCTCCAGGTGCCCAGCTCTGTGGTGCGGCTGGTGGTGATGTGCTGGCCCCCAAGCCCTTACATGGGCAGCTCCAGCATCTGTGCAGGCTACAGTGGGCCAGTCCAGCAGTTTCTTTTTGGAAAGTTTTTCAGAGAGGTGTTTGGAGGCCAGCCAGTAGGTCTTTTCCACCACCATGGAAATTTCCAACAATGAAATTATTAAAACCTCCTGTGGCCCTTCTCCCACCCCACTTAGTTATGAAAGACAGCTCCTTGGTGGCCAGGCAGGGGACAGAGCAGCTGAGATTCCAGAATGAAACCTGCAGAGAATTCTCCAAGGAGAGACTCCCTAATAGATGGCTAATCGGACCCAGGGGATCCCCTTTTGGAATCCAGGCAGCCTCTCAGGAAGGGATTTCCAGCTGCTCTGGGCCAGGAGCCAGGCGCCTCCTGAGCCCAGGAATTCCTCCTGCTGTCAGTGTTTGGGTGGCGTTGGCAGGGTACACAGGGCCTTGCACATCTTTGATGCTCAATAAATGTTGGCTGTTAAATAGTTACATAGGTGAGTTGATAAGGAAAGACAAAGGGTAGGAGGATAAGGTAAGTTCCATTAGGAATCATTTGTGCCGTGAGACCTTAGTCAATCACTTTACTCCTGTGCTGTCCAACCTCCTGTAAAATGGAGACAATTATACAGGTCATTCAAAGTGGGTTGAAATGAGAAATAATGCATGTGAAGTGCCTGTCTCAATAAACGGCAGTGACTTTGATCATCTCCATCATCACCCTCAAAACAAGGTAGAATAGATAACACATGAGCTTGGGAGACAGCACTGAATCTATCTCTGAGAATCCCTCTTGTTAGCTGCGTCACCTTTGGCAAGCAACTTCACCTCTCTGGGCCTCAGTTTCCTGATCCATTAAATGGAGATAAAAAAGAGTACCTGTTGCAGGGTTGATTATAGGAATCGAATAAGAGTCGATTGGCCTAGGAGTAATTGGGGCAGGCCTCTCCAAGGAGGTGACATTTGATCAGGGATCTCAAGAGGTTAAGGAGTGAGACATGTAGACATCTGGGAAAGGGCACTCCGGCCAGAGGGAACAATATGTGCAAAAGTCCTGAGCTGGGAATGTGTTGGCATGTCGGGAGAACAAAAAGGGGATGGGTGGGCTGAGGAAGGGTTGGCCAGTTCAGTTAATTGGGGCTTAATTGGCAAGTAATGTAAATGCCAACTCAAGTTAGCCTAAGAAAAAATTATGCATTGGCTAACCTAACAGGAAAAGAAAAAGCAGAGGTGTTGGCTTCAGGTATGGCTGTATCCTGGAACTCAAATGAGGTCTTTTCATGACTCAGCTCTGCTTGCATCTATGTTATCTTCATTTTCAGGGAGGTGCCGCCAGCTGCAGGCTAACCTCCTTCCCGTCTACAGTTGCAACAAAAAGAGAAGGCATGGCACTTGGAAGCAGACTGAGGTCTAGTGTGGCTGGAGCAGAAAGTTGAGAGGAGACAGAGGGACAAGCAAGGCTGAACACCTAGGTCCAGCCTTGTAGATCCTAGTAAGGAGTTTGGACTTAGTTCTGAGTGTGCTAGAAGCCATTGGAAGTTTTTAAGCAGGGAAGTGGCATGATCCAATTTATGTTTTAGGGATATCAATCTGGTTGCTGCATGGAGAATGGATTGCAGGAACAAGGGGCAGCAGGGAGATTAACGAGGAGCCTAGTGGGATCACCTAGGTAGGCATTGATGGTGGAAGCAGAGATGAAGAGAAAGGGATGGACTTGAGAGAGACTTAGGAGAAAGCCTGGACCAAGCTTGAGGTCTAAGTGAGCGTAGGGACACTAGCAAGAACTTGGCAGGGTCTCAGCCCCAGAGCAACAAGGGTGTTGGATGGAGCTCTTTTCCAGGCACAAAGCAAGAGCCAGTCCCTAGAATTGGGGCCTTTTTGCCCAGATGACACAAGCTCCCTGAGCCAGAAGACTAGGCTTTGAATCCCCTCCTAGTTAGGGGTCAGCTGGGCCCAGAACCCGGAACTTGCAGGTGGAATCCAAGTGGACCAACTATGAGAAATGAAGGGTAGGGAGGGCAGGAAGCCTACTCAGCAGACCATGGGAGGCCAGAATCGAGGCAGCCCCCTACTTTAGCCATGGTCATCCCCTATTCCTTTAGTCCTAGGTCCAGTCCAGGCCAGGACCCCCTGAGAGGAATATCAGGGTCCAGCCTGGGTCCCAGAGCTTCTAAGGACCTTTCCTGGTCATCATTGTGTACCTAAGGATGGCTTAGGAGTCTCCCCTGACCACTAGGGAGACTGCCTTGAGTCACATGAAAGGGAAGAATTGCCCAGATACTAGGCTTGTAGGAGACAATGGGCCCACATTGGGGTCACCTGCCTCTTGACCCACCAGACTGGACTAAATCTTGGGCCACTTCTGGCGTGGGTCTGCTTTTGGATGTCCAGGTAGCCATGAACATTTTTCTAAGGTTCCCGTTTGGCCAGGTTGAAGTATGGTCGGATCCAATTACAGCTGAGTTAAACCTCCCAGGTCATGTACCTGGGGTCAATTCTCAAAGACTGTGTGGTTCAGAAGGGAATCAGTTCTCCATATACCATTCTAGGGATATATCCACGCTCAGATTTTGTAGCAAACGAAGAGAAGACTGAGGCACAGAGAACCTAGGAGAGCACTGGGGAGCATAGCTGGGCTCAAGGCCATCCATGGAGCACCTCTTTAAGGATCAGCACTTTTGCACACATCGTTTCTTCTGATACAATTCAGATGAGGAAACTAAAGCTGAGAAAGGGCCCACATGGCATTTGTCACGTAATAAGTTCCTAGAAAATTTAAAACTGACAGAAAGTCAGTATCATCTTCTGCTCCCTAGAGATCACTCACTGAACGTCATGGCTTCCCACTTTGTAAAGAACATTCATAGCAAAAGAAATCAGTCTTTTTATTTCATGCATCCATCCTCCTCCCTTCCTCCCTTTCTTTCTTCCTTTTTTCTTTCCTTCCTCCCCAAACTATTTATAGATGATCTGCTACATGCTGGACACTCTGCTAAGCCCTTGGATACAATAGTTATTAAAAAAACACAGGCCCCACTCTCAGTGGTCTAATGTGGAGCATTAACCTAACAGTCACACAAATACATGTAAAATATAGTACAGTAGGTGAATCAGGAAAGGCCTCTCTGAGAAGGTAGGCTTAAGCCCAGAGTAGAAGGATGAGTAGGAGTTTACCAGGTGATGATGGGGAGGGAACAACATTAGCATTCCAGGCAGAGGGAACAGAACAGACAAAGGCCTGGTGGGGAGAATGAGTAGTGTAGCTGGAGCAGAGGGAATCAGGAAAATGGGGTATTGGGTGTGGTTAGAGGAGCCAGGGCAGGCCACCCAAGGCTTCGAAGATCACATTAAAAAGTTTTGTCTTTATCCTTAGAGCCACATGGGTAGGGATGAGATTGTGATGTGATCAAAATTGCTTTTCCAAGTGTCAACAAGGAAGCCAGTTAAGAGGCTACCGTAGTCATCCAGGCAAGAGATGAGAAAAACTTGAACAGAGGCAGGGGCTACAGAGAAGCAGGGAAATGAGTGGTTTAAAGGAAATGTAGGAAGGAACAGAATCATCAGAACTTGGATGATTGATGAAGAGGAAAGTGACAGGCATGATTCTTGTTTTTTGACACACTGACAGTGAACCCCAGGGGAGAATGAGGTAGGGGTAGGAAGCTTAAGGGTTGGATTTCAGAAGTGTTATGTTTGAACCCCTCCCTCACACCATGCATCAAGGGACTCTATCAACTGAGTAAAAAGACAACCCATGGAATAGGAAAACATAACTTGCAAATCGTATGTCTGATAAGGGATTAATATCCAGAACATATAAAGAACTCCTATAATTCAACAAGTAAAAGGCGAGCAACCCAATTAAATAATGGGCAACAGATTGAATAGACATTTCTCCAAAGAAGGTACGCCAATAGCCAATAAACACAGGAAAAGGTGCTCAACATCACTAATCATTAGGGAAACACAAATTAAAACAACAGTGAGATTCCACTTCACATTATTAGGATGGCAATTATAAACACAAAACAAAACAAAATAACAAGTATTGGTGAGGATGTGGTGAAATTGGGACCTTGTATGCTATTGGTGAAACTGTAAAATGGTGCAGATGCTGTGGGAAATTGTACAGTGGTTCTTCAAAAAAAAATAGAATTACCATAGGATCCAGCAATTCCATTTCCGGGTGTATACCCAAAAGAATTGAAAGCAAGGACTCAACCAGATATTTGTACACCCCATTTCATAGCAGCATTATTCACAATAGCCAAGATGGGGAAGCAACTCAACGATCCATTGACAGAGGAATAGATAAGCAAAATATGGTCTATACACATAAGGGAATATTATTCGACCTTAAAAAGGGAGGAACTTCTGACATATGGATGAACCTACAACATGGATGAACCTCGAAGACATTGTATTAAATGTCATAAAAGGACAAATGTATGATTCCACTTATATGAGTTCCCTAGAGTAGTCAAAATCATAGAGACAGAAAGTGAGATGGTGGTTGCCAGGGAATGGGGAGAGGGGACAATAGGGAGTTAATGTTCAACAGGTAAAGAGTTTCAGTTTGGGAAGATGAAAAAGTTCTGGAGATGGATAGTGGTGATGGTTGCCCAACAATGTGAATGCACTTAATGCTGCTGAATTATACTCTTAAAATGGTTAAAACAGTAAATTTGATTATGTAGATTTAACCACAATAAAAAGTAGATGACAAAAATTAAATTGGGATAACTCATAGACCTAAACACAAAAGCTACAACTATAAAGCTTCTAGAATAAAACAAAGGAGAACATCTTCACCTTCTAGGAATAAGAAACAATTTTTCAGAGAAGACATGAAAATATTCATCATTAAAGAAAAACCTAACAAGTTGGACTTAAGATCTATTGAGCATGAGCTATGGGGACATCCAAGTAGGAAGCTAGTGCCTGTTGCTTGAGATGAGGCCTAGACTGGAGGAACCCCACATGAGGCTCCTAGAGCTGATATTTCAAAATACAATCTGCCTTTTGGGCCTACAATGGGGTCACCTACCTTATGAGCCACCAAACTAGACTAAGTGACTTTGGGCCACTTTCGGAATGGATCTCATTGTGGATGTTGAAGCAGATGAGACCCTGAGCATTTTTCCAAGGTACCTACTCTGAGCTGCATCTCACTGGGGTGCAGTTTAGACCATCCATCTACTTCTCTGGCTAAAATCGGGGTGCGTCTATGATAACAGCTCTCTGACCAGCTCTATTGCCTTCATTTCTGTCCCCAGGGCTAATGAGGGAGTCAGATGAAATCTAATTTCCTCTAAACTAGAGGCTGATCAATTACGATTACAGGAACTTGCTGTCTGGAAGAATTAGCTTTGTATTTTGCTTGGAAAAGAACAGCATCAGAATTCTTTCTCTTCCTCCATTTCAGCATGGAGGGGAGCTGGTTATTACAGGATCCCAAGCCATGGGACCATGGGAAAGCTGTGGATCAAGAGGTGATTTTCAAACGGCCTTGTCTTGCTAAGGGCCTCCAAGCATGGGGTCCCAGCCTCAAACCTTTCTCGAACCATCTCCAGGCCCCTGGGTTTTCTGGTATCACCATCTTGGTACTTCTACCTGGCATTCCTTGGAAAGCAGGAAATTGACTTGGTGCCAGTAGACCATAATTCTGGGGCTATGTGGGACAAATGGGCCAGGGTCTCCTTTGAGAAGCTAATGAAAGCCACAGGCTTCCTACTTTGAAAAAATGTAAATCTACACAAACCTTTACAGGGGAACTTACATGGGCCTCAGCTAAAGACAACCTGATCTGGGGACCCCTGAAATGGTGCCAAATCTACCCAAAGTGCTTGCCTGCTTTGCTCTATGATTATCTTCTGGGGGAGGTATGATTATGCAGATTTTGCAAATGAAAAAAACTAAGGCTCAGAGTGGGTAACCTAGGCTGCCTGCCTAGCCCCAAAAGGAATAACAGGTCCTATAAGCAGAGGATTCCCAAATTCACTTTCTCCTTGTGTACAGTCTGGAGGCCCGACTCCACACCCCTGCCATCCCCACCCCACCTGCTCCAACTAAGAGGAGGTAATATAAAGTGTCCGGGAGCGGGAAGGGGGGGTTGGCTAACCCCTGGAGGGAAGGGATTTGATCTGAATCAACTTTGAGTACTCAGTGTCCAACTCAAGGCCCCAGAATCAACCAAGGAAGTAACGAGGGACTTTGTGCGGCAGGCAGACAGAAGGGCCTATTATTTGGAGACGGAAATGCTCTTAGACATCAGCTCTGTCCATCCCAGCTTGTGACCTGGGCTTCGCTGAGCATCAGTTTCCCTCTACAAAAAAAAAAAAAAAACCACCGGGTACATCAACACTCTTCTAACAAGGTTGTTAGGAAGATGAAAGGAGACAGCTGTGTGCCAGGCATTGTGCTCAGTGTTTCACAGGCATTGTCACACATCACCTCCCCCAAACCCTAGGCAGGAGTGTATAAATAGCCCCATCTCATTGATAAAGAAACTAAGGCCCAGAGCAAGGCCCCGGCCAAGACCAGGTAGCAAGTAGCAGAGCTGGAATTAGAGCCCAGGCGCACCTAACCCATCTGTGCCCTTGACCAAATGCATGGTGCCTGGCACCAAACAGGTTCTCAATAAATAGGCAAGTTACCCTTCCCTGCTCCCGACATCCGCCTCCCCACGCCAGGAAGCTTTCAGCAGGAGCCTCTGGCTGGTAATGGTAAACACAAGACAAAATAAAAGTGACCGGGGGAGGGGGTGGGAGTGCAGGAGCTTTGCATAATCCCTCCAGGCCAAGTCCCCAATGCTCTCTTTGATTTCTTTCACAGTAAAGTCTATTGTCCTGAGCTTGGGGCAGTAGTGAGGGAAGATGAACTTCACTGCTTATTTTTTCCCTGCTTTTGTCTTTCGTTTTACCCCCTGCAGGTGGGAGGCCCAGCAAATGCTTGGTGTGGCCACCCCTCATTCTCACACTAGCTTGCCTCCCCCCTCTGTTATGTTCAGAGCAGCAGCCCAGGCTCAAACTAGAAGTGATGAAGTCTGCATGCTCGGCTCACTCTAAGTGTGATGGTACTGATGCAGGACAGGGCAAATTTCCCCCAGACCAAGCCCTGCACTGATAGAAGAAGAGAGTCCTTTGACGGAGAGTGTGGAAAAAATTCAACACACACCAAAGTAGAGTCAACGGGAAAGTTTATTAGGAAAGGGATAACACTCCCAGACAGTGTGGTCTCCTTTCAGAGGCAGAGAGAGGGACTATGAGAGGGACAGTGACAATAGAGACAGGACAGTGAGAGAGACAGAGTAAAGGCACTGAGAGGGACCCTGAGTGTCCAGGGAATTCAGTTTACATATTTTTCTTTAAATCCTTTAAGATATAGTTTAAAAGACTTGGTTAACCCATTTCCTCTGATATAGACATACAGTAAGGAAGGGGAAGAGTATGAAGCTTGAAGAGGTAAGCATATGTAGAGTGAAAGGCCTGCTGGCAGTTCCCAGCCTTTAATCCATAGGTTCCCCATGGTTATAGCCCACCCCTTCATAGGTGTGGGGAATGGGCTGTTAGCAATCCCAGCAGAAACCTTCCTTTGTTCTGTCCTGCTGGCCGGGCTTCAGGGCTGATCAGCATATTGCAGTCTGAATGTAGCTTTATTAACATTTTAATTCTCTTGCCTCCTCCCTCCTTAGTCCATCTCAGACTTATGGGTGACATGGGGACAGCTACTGAGGGCACAAAGGCTTACCATGAGCCACTGGCATGCTGGGTCCAGAATGCATATAGAGGTGAACCAGCTGCCTCCCCCAAGGAGGTCCCAGAAAGACAATAGTGTAGTATGTCCAGAAGACCGTTGAAACACAAAGGCAGGTGTTGCAAAGTCTGCCCTGAAGGTTAGAGAAAGCTTCACAAGGGCAAAAATTAGAATTAACCTTTGCCCACAGGAGAGCACTTCAGGCAGGGACAACTGCGTGGGCAAAAGCCTGGAGGTGTGGAACCTTACAAGGTGTTTATTATGATTGGAAGGAAAAATACGAAGAAGGGGCCAAAGGACATGAGACTGGAGAAGCGGTCAGGGTGTGTGTGTGTCGAGCTAAGGATTTTGAACCAGTTCTGATGGCAGTAGGAAGCTACCGAAGGCTGTTGAGCAGGGAAGTCACCTAATCAGGTCTGCCAGTGTGGCTATGTGGCTGCTGGGGGCTCAACTCTGAGCCTCTTCCCTTCTCTCTCTCTCCTCTGATGATCTCACCCTGTCCCATGGCTTTAAATACATCTGCTGATTCCCATATTTATATCTTCAGTCGGAGCCTCTCTTCTGCACTCCCAACTCATCATCCAACTGGCCACTTGGCATCTCTCCTTGGACATCTCACAAGCATCTCAAAGTTAACAAGTCCAAAACAGGATTCTCGATCATGCCCACCCACCCCTCAAAACCAGCTCCTTCCCCAACTTCCCATCCCAGTAAATGGCACTACCATCCACCCTCTTGCTGACGTCAGAGCTTTTATCAGCCGTGCTCCTCCAGCCCCACTCTCCCAGCTCATCCTCTTGCTTCCACATCCTAACTCCCACCTGCCCACATCTCTCCAACACCATTTGCCTCAGTCGGCACCCTGTCCCCATTTGCCTGGATGATGCAGTGGCTGCCTCTTTCTCCCTGCTCTCCCTCTTACCCTGTGATAGTCCATTCTCCAATGAATGATAGACCTTTAAAAAATAATAATAAATAAAGCAAAAATTTTGTGCAAATCTGCCACCTAAAATTCTTTAGAGGCGCTCCTCTGCACCTGGAATAAAACCCAACTCCTCACCATGGATTCGAAGCTTTGCACAATCTGTCTCCTGCCCTTCTCTGAGCTCATCTCATCTCGCTCTCCCTCAGTCACAAGCCCCAGTCATGCTGGCCTCCTCTGGGTTATTAAAGGCATGCCCTGCCCTTTCCCACCTCGAGGCCCTTGCCTGCGCTGTTCCCTCTGCAGGGAATACTTCAGCCCTAGCTCTTTGCACATCCACCCAGCAAAATAGGTCCCCTGGCAGTCAGTTGTAATGCCTTATTCTGTTCAGAACACTTTTTACCATCTCTCTTCTCTGGGAGCAAGCACAATGTGCCCGGCACACAGTAGGTGCACATTAAACAACTGTTGTGTGAATAAATCAGAAAATAGCAGGAGGCCTAGAAGCAGGAGTTTAGGGGAGAGAGAATGAGAGTTGAAAGGACAATGGAAGGGCAAGCAGAGGAAAGGAACTAGCACCAGATGGGATGTTTGGATTTGATCCTAGAGGCACTGGGGAGCCGTAGAAGGTTCTTTAGCATAGTCATGGAAGTGGAAGTGATAGTAGAGCAAGGGAAGCTGTATGTTTGGTGGTCATGTGATTGGGTTCTAAATTCGGACTGCCTTAGGTCAGATGTTGTTTCAACAACTTTCCATCTGTGAGACCCTGGGAAGAGCACTTAGCCTCTCTGAGACTCGGTTTCCTCCTTTGTAAAACGGGGCCTGCTAATGAAGCCTCCACATGTGGCTACTGAGCGTTTAAACGAGATGGTGCATGTTAAGTTCTTGGGATGTCGTAAGTGCACACTAAACACTGGCCAGTGCTGCTACTGTAGGGTTGTCGGTGCTGCTTTTTAAGGCTGTGCATGTCAGACATTGTGCTTGGTGCTGGGAATGAGCCCTGACCATTGTGGAGCTCACAGTCTGATGGGGAAGACGAGCAGATAAAGTTCTGCCTGGGGTTGCCCCGGACGAGCACTGTACTGAAGACACAAGCCAGGCCCTGTGAGAGCAGAGAATTAAATCTGGGAGAGTCAGGGAGCCCTCCTAGAAGTGACATTGGATTTCTGGTGTGACAGTTTCCTTGAGAGAATATTTTGAGTCAGCAGCCACTGGCCCGTGAGCAAGGGAGGAGGGAGATGTGTTCTGGCTGCACAGCTCCCAAAATAACCCGGATCCAAGGGCGGACAGCCAGGCAAGCCCCGGGAACTGCTACCATGTCTTTCCTGGCTGGGTTCCGGTGACCTTGGAGCAGTCCTTACCCTGCCCTGTGCCCCCAGGTGGCAAGATGGCCTGGAGGAGGGATGCCCAGGCCAGAGATCCCACCCAGGCCGAGGGGGCTGGGCTGTCAGTGTAGGCCCTCTCTCCCGCATACACAGACTATTGTGCTGTGAGCTACCCTCATGAGACCTGAGTCATGTTTCCATTTCAGCTTCTGGACCACTAGCTTGACCACCAGGGCCAAAGAAGACGTGCTCTGGAGCTCCGGCCCTGCCCTCTCCCTCTGCCTCTGTGTCTCTCGATTCCCATTCTCTCTGTTTCTATCTCTGCATCTTTGCTTCAGTTCCTCTGGCTCTTTGTCTCTCTCTCCATCTTCCTCTGCTTCTCCCACTCCTTTTCCCTTCTCCTTCTTTCTCTCCCTCTCTCCATCCCTCTTCTCTTCTCTCTTTCTACCTTCCTTCCTCTCTTCGCTCTTTCCCTCTGCCTCCCTCTCCCTCCTTCTCTGCGTCTCCCTTTATCTCTTTTGAAGTCTGTCTCTGGTTCTCTCTCTCTCCCTCTCCCTCCCACCTTTAGCCTCTCAAGTTGCTCTCCGCCTTACAGCTTTTCTTTCTCCCCTTGCTTTACCCTCCACCCCTATTCCCTCCTCTCCCTACAGTGGAAAGCATCCTAGAACACACACGCATGCGTGCATACACACAGACACACACAGGCAGGCACATGCTCTCTGAGCCCACTTGAGACCAGAGCCCAAGCTCTAGCGCTGCTGCCCCCGTCTCCCAACCTCCAAGCCTGGCTCAGAACACCGGGATGAAGGCAGGATTGGGCAAAGCGGTAGATGATGAGACTAATGGAGGTATCGGAGGGAAGGGGTTCTGCCTTCCACCTGGCCTTCCCTCACCCCTGCGCTTAGAGCTGGGGACCAGGAGGAGGTTCCTGAGCTGTGTCCTCCCCTCCATGCAGCTACTGGGCTTCCTAGCACCGACTACAGGTCATGTCATTGGGCTCATTCAGCAGAATTATAAATAGCAGCTTGTGCCCGATCTGGCCCACAGAGCAACCTCAGCTGCCACAGGGTCCCCAGGGCCCTTGTCCTCTACCCCTCTGACCATCCCTCTGAGGCAAGTCCTGCCCCTTCCCTGTGCTGCCAGCGGGTCCTCAGGTCAGTATCCGATGTGCTGTCACCATAGCAACCTGCATGTCCAGCCTGGGCTCAGATTGCAGGGAGGTGAAGGTGTGGGCAACTGAGGGAGAGAGGTGTTCAGTAGCCTGGAACCAAAGGTCATGGCTTTGTACTGGGGCTTTCCAGCTCCCTCAGGGGCTGGGGAGTGAGGTCCTGTCCCAAAGAAATCTCACCCTGCTGGTGGACAATCGGGCAGAGATGTCTGGTACTGGGAGGCCTGGGAGAGGGGTGCTACTCCAAGCCTCTCCCAGTGAACTGGGGCAG
Organism: Rousettus aegyptiacus; assembly: GCF_014176215.1. Taxonomy (NCBI): domain Eukaryota; kingdom Metazoa; phylum Chordata; class Mammalia; order Chiroptera; family Pteropodidae; genus Rousettus; species Rousettus aegyptiacus. Next base: position 120,394,802 of record NW_023416307.1, on the reverse strand, counting down.
TGGGTCAGCCCAGGACTTGAAGCCAAAGTATCGTGTGTTCAAATCCTACATCCCTACCTACTACTTAGGTCACCTTGGGACCACCACTTACCCCTCTGAGCTCAGCATCCTCAGATTGAGAGAGGAAGAGTAATACTCCTCCACCCCACTTCCAGGGGTGGCTGTAGAGATCAAAGATACCAGCTGTGAGACAGATCCCTCTATCATCCTACTTCTGAGCCCCTGGGGGCAGTGCAGGTAAAACTTCCAGACATTAGAGTCACACTGACCTGGGTTCCAGTTTGGCCATTGCCATTCACCAGCTGGATGATCTCAAGTAGGTTGCACAATCTCTTCGAGCCTCTATAGTTTCCCTAACTATAAAATAGTCCTGACAACAACATCTACACCTCACTGTGTTTTGAGGATGAGCTGGGCCACAGTGGGAGAAACTGTTGGTATAGCGCTCTACACATGGCAGCTATACTTGCTATCAGCTTCTGAACTATTATTTCTATTCCAATCTTCCTGGTAGAGATGTTTCTGACTGTATCACTAACTCACTGGTCACTTCAGACCACTCCCTTTCCTTCCCAGATCTCAGTCTCCCCATCTGCAAAATGACCACAGGACTACTCATGCCCTGCCCAGGTCTGAGATTTGTGTGTATCAAGCAGCCCCACTAAGCTGGGCCGTATCTAATATTGTATACTGACATCCTCACTGGCCCTGTCTTTGGCTCCTGAAACCTAAGCTGAGTGGTTGCCTGGCAACTAAGGCGTGAGCTCAGGAGGCTTGGGTGTCAAAGTGTCCAGCTTCAGCCCCCTCCCTGCATCCAGAGGCCCAGCATGGGGGCTCAGGCCAGGGACCCTGGCTCGGACCAGCCCAGGAGTAGTCTGCTGATCCTCTCATACCTGTGCAGGTCCAGTCTACCTGAGAGCCCACATTCTCAGGACAAAAGGGGCCATTGGCCTGGGATACTTTTATAGGTAGGACACGTGGTCAGGCTCAGAGAGAGAAACTGGAGCCTCCTCTCACTGCTAACTGATACAGTAGCTGTCACCATCACCATCTTCCTGGAAGCCTGCAGGCCAAGTTTGCCCAAAAGCATGGAGAATTCCCTGACTCTCTCTTAGCACTGTCCTTGGGAGGCCTGACGTCACCTCCTGGAGCTCCCAGGGCACTTTGCATGGCCACATTTAATAAATCATATCACCCTTATGTTTATCTGGCCTCTCCATGTGACCTCTCTGACATTTTCAGTTCATTTATGCAACAAATATTTTACTGAACATCCATCCCCACTCTGTTGTGTTCTGCCTGAGTGACCTTGAGCAAATTATTTTACCTCTCTTTGCCTTAGTTTTCTTTTCTGCAAAAGGGAGATAATAAGAATATCTGCCTCATGGAGTTGTGACTTGGATCAAATGAGATGATAGGTATAAAGTACTTGGCACATAGAAAATGCTCCATAAATATTAGTATATCATAATTATCTTTAAACGTCCTTTACAATTCTGGGTACAGGTTGCATCGTTCACAAAATTACCAAAGTGGATTCGAAATCTCATTGTAGTCTTTCCATCTTTGCCTGTGTTTGGAGTGGGGGTGGGACAAGGAGGCCTACCGGTGCTTGGGGTGGACGTAAATAGCAGGGCAGACAGCTTGCGTGGGGAGGGGATCTGGCATTTACAGGAACCTGGAAGGGAGTGCCTCCTTGCATTTTACACCATAGGTGCCTGCTCGCCTCATTCTAGTCCCAGCACTATGTCTGAGTGACCTGTGTCAAGCAAGTCACTTGTCCTCTTTGAGCTTCAGTCTCCTCATCTTTAAAATAGGCACCCTGCTTCCTCTGCCCCAGGGTCACAGGTGAGACAAAGGAAGTTGTACTAGGAAGAACCCCTTCCAGTAATAGCTTTTATTAATAAGAAGATAATGATGCTATCCATGGAAGAGGGCTGGGCTGGTGGCCATGTCTCCCCAGAGCCTGCCATTCGTCAGCAAGGCCACATTGGGTGGCCGCCAGCCCTCTGGCCCGGGGGCCGTTTCTAACAGCAGGTGATGAGGCCAGGCTGACGGCTTCAAGATTTCACCCTTGACTTCTTCCAAACACAGGAAGGGGCTGCCATCTGCTTCCTGCCCCTCATACCCAGGCTGCCAGGTCAGCCAAAGCCCCCGCCTCACACCTGTCAGCAGTACAAGGAAGAGAACTCCACTGGGTGTTCTCTAGTGGATGCTAAAGCCAGCAATATCCTGGGAGCCTCCTCCCGGCCCCAGGCCACTTGGGCACCAGGCATTGTTTCTCTACCTGGCTTTCTCTCTCTCCTCTAAATACCACCTTTCTCTCCACCGGTGTCCCCACCATGGAGCAACTCCATTGTGCTGGTTCTGGGTCCAGGAACCTGTTAAAAGCCAAAGTCAAGAGCACAGCCATGGGACTCAGACCCTAATGCAGACCCTAATGTGACCTTGGCTAGCCGCACCACCATGTGAAACTCAGCTTCCTCATCTGTAAAATGAAGAAAAGTATCTACCTCAGAGGCAGTTGTGGGTATGAGCGAGATCATGTCTGGAAAAAGCTGAATACAAGGAGTAGCACTTGATTGTAATAAAACTTAGCCTTTCTTACGATTATTTTTGTTACTATTATAATTCTGGTGTCATTATGACTGTGGCCGCCTTCTTGCCAGAAATGTTATCTCATTTCCTCTGGTTGAGCCACAACTTAGATCATTCCTGCAGGCCAGTGTTGGGTACCCAGTAGGTGCTCACTGCATGCTCTCTGCCTTTGTATGTAACTGCAAGTGTTTGTTGACGTGGATGAATCCATGACCCAGGCAATCTTGTCCTCTCTTAGTTTCTGAGGTCAAGCTACAAATTCCTGCAGCCACTCAGCAGACTTCTGTTAGGTACGAGCTGTGTCAGACGCACTGGGGACCTAGAGATGGATGTACACAGTCTCCTGCCCTCGAGGGCATGAGCGGTCAAGCTCCATGGAGGGATCAATTAACTATGCCTGGAGAGGGGTCAGCATAGGGTTCACTGAGGAGGGGGCCTCTGAGCTAGGCCCTGCTGGGTAAATAGGAGTCCACCAGGTAGAAAAGCAGAAGGGAGAGAACAGTTTCTGCTACGGCATGGAAGGTGGCCCACAAGGCAGCTACGAGTTGATTTCTTATTATTAGATAAGAAATTCCCCCTTCCCATAGATGTCTCAGTGTCCAGAAGATAACTGGCTGATCTGAGAGCACCCACATGCTCAGCAGAGTAGGTGGTGCTTGGAGCCTGAAGAGGCCCCCTTTCCTGGCCTGATTCAGTGTCTAAGACTTATCACAAGTCAGCATGTGAGGGCCTTTTAGAAGCCATCTAATCCAAGTTTATCATTTTACAGATGGAGAAACTGAGGCCCAGAGAGAGAAGACAGTGGAGCAGGGACAGTTAATGGCAGACCTCCTAGCCAGGCTTGCTCCAGACCTATCCACCCATGGTTGGGGGTGACCAGCTCTAAAGTTGCATGTTCTGTGCAAGATCTTGAGCCAAATCACTTCCTGAACATGTCATTCTCTGTGGGACTTGCCACAGGCCCCTGAATCTCTCTGGCCTTAATTTCCTACTTGTGAAATGGAAATAATCAGTGGCTTCTTTGTGGACTTCAAACTGAAAACATTTTATGAACATTCTTATAAAATGCCATTTTGTCACCACTGTCATTTTGTTCAGGATGAACACCAATGGTGGAGTTCCTTGAGAGCTAAAATCATCCGATGGCATGGTTTGGCATTCAAAGGTTCAAAGCCACCCTTAGACAATGACAAGGTGACAGGAAGGCTATATATACCCTGTACACAACCACACGTGTTCTCTGCTCTGCCCTGACACACACAGACATACATCTGTACATGCACGCCTGGTTGCACAACCACACATACATTCCGACCTACCCTGGCACATACACATATCTATACACTCATGGTCATGAGCTTCCAATGGGAAAGAAGGAGCAGGGATATTCTACCTGAGTTAGAAAATTCCCATTAACAATAAAACAGTAAAAATGGTAAGAAAATTTCAGCTCAACCTAAAGAAATCTATAACCACCAGCATTGTCATAGATTATCGTGGAAGGAGGGAGTGGACTCCCTATCAAGAGAGGCATGCAAGCACAAGCAGGACTTCACACGAGTACTGTGAAGGAGCTTGGGCATCACAGAGATGTTCACCTCTGAGATCCCTTCTGGTCTCTGGGGACAAGTGAGCTTGGGGAATCAGGGCATCTTCTGGCTTTTCTGTCAAGCTTTACAAATATTAGTGCCCCTTTGGTGTCCCCTGCATAGACTCACATTATCGTCCCAACAATCCTATGAGGTAGGGACGATTACTGTCCCCATTTTAGAGATGTGAGAACTGAAGCCAGAGAGCTTCCTTGATTTCTCCCAAGGTCATTCAGTGATGGCAGAGCAAGGGTTCTAACCCAGATCTCTCTGACTCTAAGCTTCAGACAAAGGGATCTTGATGCTACTAAGTTGTAAGTCAAATGAGAAGTGGCTTAAGAATCCATAGAGGTGTAAAAGGGATCAAATATGTATGTGGTGATAGAAAGAAATCTAACTATGGGTGGTGAACATACAATGCAATATATGTGTGTGTGTGTGTGTGTGTGTGTGTGTACAATTCAACAGAAAGGCATATATATAAATTGTACACCTGAAACTTACTGGGTTTTGTTAACCAATGTTACCATAATAAAAATGAATGAATGAATGAATGAATTTTAAAAAAGAATCTGTAGAAGGAAGAAGTTTCTGGGGTGGGAGGAAATTTCCAAGAGAAGATGGCGTTGGGGATGGTAGATCTCGTTGCCCAGACATGAGGGGGAATGTGACAGGCAAAGAAGAGAGGGCACTCAGGCAGAGATCCCAGCCATGCAGCGTGTGGAGGGAGGGCTGCTGTGGTGGCCACAGTGATGAGGTCAGAGGGGAGCCAGGCTGTACACGCCCTCCATGGCCTCACTCACTTTCATGTCAGGGCTCAGAGCCTCAGCAGCATGCTGTGGCTCCGCATAGCTTCAGCAAGGCTGGGGTCCCCTGGGCCTGCATCCCCCGGGAGGCTGCACTCGCATCTGTCCCTGTGCAGATGGCTGGTGAGCACAGCTAACGGCCCCCACCCCCACCCGCACCCCCTTCTGTCGCCGGGACTCGGGCTGTGCCGGGGAGTGTGGTGCAGCGTTATTTTTAGAAGTAGCACCATCTGTTCAAGGTGCCGGGCGGTTTCTGTTCGTCTCCGCAGTAGCCAGGACGGCCATGCCAAGTCAGGGGAAGACTGCAGAGCTCGCCGGCGGGGCGGTCACTAATTGGCATGCAAGTCTCCTGGATGCAGGAGCCAAAGAGATTTTGCAAGCTCTTGGGACATGGAAATTTGGGATCTGGGGTCTGGGGCTGCCAGTGGGGTGGCTCTGGGGCCAGGGGAGCCAACACAGAGAACAGGCTTGGTGTGAGGGGCGCACCAGCCTGGCCCCTGGGCCTAAGCCAGGGCCTGCTTCCTGGCAGATTCTGAATGTCTTGCCATGACTTTATCCCTGACCTCCAGCTTTGGGTGGAGAATGGAAAAGAGGCAAGAGAAGAAAAGAACAATGGCCATCCCACAAGGATCCTCCATTGGACCTAACAGTGTGTGTGGCAGAAGACTTGAGCCTGAGCAGTGTGGCCTAGAGGGGCTGGCACATCTCCACTAGACTCCAAATGTCTCAGTGTGTCCCGCTGCCTGAGCCACCACCACGTTGGGCTTCTGAGTCATCAAGGGAAGGACTTAGGCTGGTGTTTTTGAACCGGGGCTCTGATAGCAGATTGCCTGGGTTCAGCTCTAACAGCTATGTGACCCCAGGCAACTTTCTTAACCTGGCAGAGTCTCTCTTTGCTCGTCTGTAAAATGGGATGCCTGCTGCAGCTACTTCATAGGGTCCACGTGCAGATTTGCAGATGTGGTGCCTATCAGGCTATGGCACGCACCTGGGTGCAGTCGGCATCAGCTTCTACCATCCACTAACCAGTTTCCACTTTTCACTTGCAGACTGCACCCTAAGATTTGTTGTCCTCAGTGTCCTTCCATGGTCAGACTCCTTTCTCAGTCATGGAAGCAGCATTAATGGAGACCTGTGCTTTGCTAGGGTCTAGTGAAGCCTCATTCTCAGGGAGATCATGGTCTTGTGGTGGAGACAATCTGGCAAGACCCACCCCAAGACTGAGGGTGGAGAGTGTGAAGTCGAGGAATGAGCCACACATGATGGATTGGCAGTGGGAAGAGATTGGAATTTAGAGTAGGGGAATTGGAGAAGTTGGTGTGCTGGGCCTTGGAGAGGAAAGTTTTGATTAATGGGAAAGCAGGTGTAGACAGTTTTGGACCGAGGGAACAGTATGTGCAAAGGATGGGAGGCAGGAGCATGTATTACTTGTTCAGGAAATGTAAGGAGTTCTGTTAGAACAGAGCCCGGAAGAGCTGGCTCCAAGCCAATTAGGCAGGATCCTGTATGGCACCAGAGAGCCAGTGATGGTTTAATCCAGAGAGTGTCATGCTCAGTCTGAGAGGCAGCACAATGTGGTGGCTTTAGAGACAGGTCCCAGGTCTGCTCCTGGCTTTGCCACTTATTAGCTGTGTGCCCCTGGTCATGATGTTATTTCACCTCTCTCAGTCCCGATTTCTTCATCGTAATAATGCCTACCTCATGGGCTTATTGTGGGATGAGGCGTGTTCAGAGTCTGACACAGCTTCTAACATATGGAAGCCACTCAGTGAATGGCAGTCACTGTCAGCATCACTCTAGGGACAGTGAAAGGAAGATTGAGGAGCTAGTCAGCAGGCCATGGATGAGGAGCCTGAACTAAGGCCAGGAGCCTAGGGAGGGGAGAGAGGAGGGATCCTGTCCCTTATCGAGCTGATTGGATGCGGGCATCTGATTAGATATGAAGGAAGTAACAGAATCAAGGGTGATCCTAATAAACCAACTCTGGGGACCTAGGAGGGTGCGTTTGATGCCATAAGTAACATAGGGGTCACAGAAGAATAAGGACATTTGGGGGAGTCGGAGAGCCTGAGGACCCTCAGAGGGGCCATTTGGCAGTCATGGGAAAGTTGGTTCTAGAGCTTGGGAGAAAAGGTGGGTTAGAAAGGGTAGTTGGGAACCACCCTTGTTAGGGTGAAAGTGTATGCCAAGTGAGTGGCATTACCCAGAGAGAGAAAAGGCAGTAAGAATGTCAAGGACAGGACCAGAGGAAAGCTTACCATTGGCCCCAAGCAAAGTAGCCATGAAGACCCTTGTGTAGGTGCTGTCACAGAAGCCATAGGAGAGTGGGAGAAGGGGTGGGGTGTTGTCAGCCATGGTTAATGGCATGAACAGAGCCCTGGAGTTGGCTGGCACAATTTGTCCCCAGGAGCCATCCAAGGGCCTGGCCTAGCAGGAAGTGGCAATTGGATGGGCAGGAACAGGGACAGGGAGCCAGAAGTGATTTTGAGCCAGAAAGTGGTCCACAAGAGCAGGTTAGGATTCTAGAACCCAGAACCAGGGGAGTGTTGGCTGTAAGAAGAAGAGCAGAAATAGGAGCTGGAATGGGAGCCTCATAGCTCTAGGGCAGTGGTTCTGCTTGTTTAAAATTCCCAGCCCCACCACCAGATCCTGACTTATCTCTGCCAGCTTGAGACTGAGGACCTGAGTCTCCACCGGCCCCCAAGTGAATACCAGCACAGGTGGCCCTCTGGGAACTGCACTTTGAGTGGCCCTGCTCTGGGGTCCCAAACCCCACCCAGAGAAGTCTTTATCAGGAGAGGGTAGAAAACCTCAGCCCCGAGAAGGCAGCTCCTGCTCTCTCGGCTGCTCCTCTGGCTTCCTGGCCTTTTAATTCACCTTCTTCAGGTCTGAGGCCAAGTCTGTAGCCTGGCAGAGATCTCTGGCTTTCCACAAGAGAGATTCTGGGGAAGATAACCTAGGCTCGAGCATGGAAGGCCATGAGTGCACAGTCACCAAACCAGGGCATCTTAGCTTTAGCCAAGAAGACTGACCATAGTAGTGAGAAATAGAATCTAAGACACACACCCCTGTGTGAATATACTCACACACATACAACAATCCTGCCAGCACCTGCATCATTCTGACTCCCCTCCTCCTTTGAATTCATGAGTCCTGCTCTTCTACATTTTCCCCCTCTCCATCTAGTTCTATTTCCTGGCACCTGCAATCTCAGGCCACACAGAATGACTTTCCCCCACACCTTAGCTTTCTGCTTCTCTGGTCTGGACTCCAAAGGAACTCATTATCATTCAAAAGTAACCTCCCCGTTTAGATCCATTATCTGACATGCAAGTGGGTGAATACTCCTACCCCAACCTATGGAGGAAAAATTTAATAAATTCAGTCAGATTGAGATGCCACCACTTAAATATGGTCTCAGCAGGAACCAGAGGAAAAGGACCATGCACAGTGCAAAAGGATGGATCACTAATGATGGGATTTCTGGACTTGGTGACAGATAGCATTGATCGGCCAAAGTGGGTCCTCTGTGCATGCATTTGAGTGGCCCCGAATAGCCTTTTGCATACTGTCATTTTGTTGTCTTGCGTCTCACAGGTGTTCATTAGGACACCCCATTGCCTGAGAAACCAGCTTTAAGGGTCAGCACCAAATATCTGGGGTCAGCTCCCCATGCCTATTCACAGAGTTCATGGCTAAGGCCCTATGCCCTACCCAGTGAACCCACGTCCAGCACCTCAGGTTTTCCAACCCTACACTCCATTTTTCAGCGCCGCTATCCTAGAAAGCTCCTAGGGGCACTTATCACCCATTGCTCTATGTCAGCACCACAACATGTGGACAGCTACTTGCACGTGGTCCTTAAAGCCCACCCTATTCTCAGTCAGCACTATGGCCTTAGGGACAGCTCCCAGTGGAGACAGTTCCCAGTACCTACTTCTTTGTCCTCCCTTGGGGGCTGTCAGTCAGCACTAGGACCACGTGGACAGTGCTCAAACCAGCCTCTGTTGGTCAGTCAGCCTGCAGGGAGTGGGGGCCTGCAGTTATCAGGTTCCCTGACCTCAGCCACCCAATCCCTCCCTAACAGCAACCTCCATCCATCCATCAGCACTTCATCCCCTGAGACAGCTTCCTGGCCCCAGCCCTTCACGGTCAGAGGTGAAGCCTGAGGACTCACCAACCAGCCTGTCGTGTGTGACCAGAGCACTGACACCGCAGAACCCTGTGCTTCGCTACAGTGACCAGAGGCAAGAGCAGGAGCCTGGCCTGTTGGAGCGAGGGATGCGAGTGAGCCTAGGGGGCCCCTAAGGGTATCTTTGTGTGTGTTTGAGATCTGTTACCCTCTAACCAAGGACCCCATGCCAGTTACTGCACTCTCTTTTTGTTTTTTCTCCTCTGTCAGACAGGGTGCCGGCTGTTGCTGTGTCATAGGGTTGTTGTGAAGGATTAAATGTAAAATGTAGTGTGTAGAACAGTGCTTGGCACATAGTAAGTATAATCTAAGCATTGCTTTTATCATTTTTTGTCCTTCCTTCAGACCTCTGCTTGTAAACCATGGGAGAGAAAGAGGCAGATGAAGGCAAGATGGGATTGGGTCACTACAGCCAGTTAGGACCCAGAGGCTGGGCGCAGCCAAGGCTTCAGAGGGGGCCTCAGGGAGGTCAATATGGATGTAGGGAGAGTTGGGCGTGCAAGAACTGAGGCTGGGGAGCAGGCCAAGGCTTTTGGCTGAAACCAGAGAGCAATTCCAGAGCAGCTGGTCCATCCCAGGCAGAGCCGCAGTCTTGAACCTTCTCAGTACATGTCCACTTTCTTTCAGGCAAAGTAAAGTCTCCCCAACACTTCTTTCCCTCAGCTAGGCTTTCTTGCATCCAACTTTAGTGTTTTAGCTTCATCAGAAAACTTTAAGGGAATATTTCTAAACAAGAAACATATAAAGAGTACAAATCTGGGAAAGCAGATGCTGCCATGCAGAGGCCCAAAGGAGGGCCGTGGGTGTCAGAGGTAGCAGGTGAATTTTGATCAGCTTATGACTCCTGGGCTCTAGGGCATTTCCCCTTCCTTCAGCCTCCTCCAGCAAAGCAGGACTTGGCCTACAGTGGGGATGGCTGCTCCTGTTGGGAACAACATGGCAGCAAGGAGGACCAGGGCAGTATGTGTTCACCAAGGATTAAAGTATCAGATAATGGGAGAATCCTTGAGGAGGGTTCTAAAATGGCCTTTTGAAACTGAGTATCTTGTCCAACATCCCCCCCCCACACCCCACCCCCTACCCCCCATCACTTCACAGAAAATGAAGCAGGCATAGGGGAGAAGGTTCTGGCCATATTGCAAATTGACAAAGGGTAACAAGACACAGAAGAAATATGCATGGAGGCTTTGGACTGGAGCAAGTCCTATCCGTATGGCTTTGGCCACCTGTAATCTCTCTGAGCCCCAGTTTCCTCACCTGTAAGGCAAGGACAGTGATGCCACACAGCCCACGGAAGAATGTGCTAAGCAAGTCACATTAATAGTAGTGGTCAAGCCAAGATCGGGACCCAGTGAATCTGGTTCCCAAGCAAGTGCTGTTTGGGTTACATGCTCTCAAAATTTGAAGCAAAAGTTGTGCAGGAATCACTCAACTCAGCCTACAGATCATGACTGTAGGGTTATCATAGGGGCCTCTTTATGCAGAGTGATCAGACCTTAAACAGTAAGATATGAGCACCTCTCTTGCTCCTCTCAGAATCCCAGTGCCTGAGGCAGGGCCTGAGATGCACCTCCTTACGTTTACTGGATGGGTGGAAGGATGGAGAGACAGACAAATGGACGGATGGATAGATAGCTGATGGTGGGTGGATGGATGGACGGGTGGCTAGATAGGTAGGTGGATGAATAGATATGTGAGACACCTGGAGGACCAAAAATAGGGCTTTTTTCTTTCATCTAAAATTAGCAACTCCTCTGGAGAAGAGGAGTCTGTTGAGGGAGATGAGCCTGGTGGGCAACTAAGGCTGGACCTACCCACCCTCAAGATAGCATGAGAGCAAGAAAATACGCAAGAAACCCTAGGTCGCTAACAGCCTACCCCCGACCCTGCTTCTGCCATCTGTGCCTTCAGGCTGATGCATGGCTGGTTCTGTGAGACTTTTTTTTTTAGATTTTCCTTTTCTGGTTAACGGGATAGGAGTTTTCTAAAAATAGCTCTCAATTTGTTTCCAAGGTATTCATTTTCAATTCCCTTCCTCTTTCCCCGTTCTCGCTCTTCAACTGTGAGAATTCAAAGCTGAGATTTTCATTGTCAGCTTTGATGCATGTGCATGCTCGCACGCGCGCGCGCGCACACACACACACACACACACAGTGGGGCCTGTACACTCAGAGACAGGTATGGACACAGATACCTCTGGCTCACTCAAACTCACAAATACACACTCATGCTGACATAGTCTAATAGAAAAGTACACAGAAGCCTTGTCCTTCAAGGTTACCCACACTAAGCACACATCTGCTGACACACCACAGGGACCCTCTGACACACACACACACACACACACACACACACACACAGGCCTAATGCAACGCTAACATTTCACACTTGACCCAGGTGTGCCCCCAGACTATGGACTGGTCATGCTGAATATCCACCATAACACATTCACATTGATTTCGCTCACCCGCACTGACCTCACACACTCACACTAACATGCATACCCTCACTTTCACATACTCCAGATCCATCAAGTTCTCTCCTCACACACATATGCACAGACAGGGTGGTCATTCCCCCATAGAGGGGCATGCAAAGCAATGGCTACAGCTCTCAGGGTGAGGCCGAGGAAGGAGCAGTTGTCCTTTTGTCTCTAGCTGCTGGCTGAATTCACCCATTTCCCTGGGTCAGCACTGAAGTGGAAAGGTTCCCATTGCTGGGGCCAGAGACCCTACAGAAAGGCCAGAATTTACACAGGAAAGGAAAGAAATTATCCTACCTGAAGAGAACTAGTGAGGACCAGAGTAGAGGGGAGACTCTCCTTGTATGCTGTGCCAACAAGCTAGGACCCTCCCCAGCCTTCAGAGCAGTGCCAGGGGCCTTGTGAGTATGGCCCAGTCAGTCTGAACTCTGTGTTAAGTACAGCAGTGTGAGGGACATTCTGGTTAGGCAGAGGATAGAGGCAGTGAGTGAGTTATCATCATAAGAATAGTCACCATTTAACAAGTTCTTCCTCTGTACCAGGAACTGGGCTAAGCTCCATCTCAATTAGTCCTCACAAAACCCTATGACGTAGGCCGTGCAGTTGGCTCTGTTGGGGAGGAGGAAACCGAGGCACAGGAAGGGGTTAAGAGCCTTGCCCAAGTCACAAAACTGTCCAGTGGCAGCACCAGGCCTCATCACCCAGGGGACAAATGTGTCCCCTACATTTGTCATGGCTGCCACAGGTGATTCAAAGAAGAAGTGAATTAAAAATATATATTAAGGTGGCATTTAAATTCAGCACTTCTTAAAACAGAAGGATTCAGCATTCAAAAGTTATTTTTAGCACATAACTCATTTGCAATCGTCCCAGCTACCATCCTTCTGTAGGACTTAAAAAGCTGTTAGTTTGGGGTTTTGTTTTCTTTTTTAATCTTTCCTTCGAAAGTAGATTCCTTCTTTGTTAAATTAACTCAAAAAAAAAAAAAAAAAAACCATTGCTCCTTCCTCTGCCAGTGTCCCTCCTGACAAAGACATTTTATTAAGGCGCCTCTAACCTAATCTTGAGTCATTGAAATGTAACAATACAGTCATTTAAATGCTAATAAGATGAAACCAAAATGTATAAATCCAATATTGTCAGAACATTCTCCTAGATTCTCAAGGTCCTACATGACAGAGCCTGAAAGGACCCTATAGAGCACTAGTTTAATCCCTTCACTTTCCAGATGGGGAAACTGAGGCCCAGGGAAGAAAGGGGTTTTGTTAAGGTAACGTTTCAGGAACTTGGAGAATGGAGGGAGGTGGTTTAATGGGTTCTGACCTCAGTTGGCTGTGTGAGCCCTAGTATGTTGCTCACCCTCTCTGGGCCCAGGATTGCCATATGCTGTGCCTAGACCTGTGTCTCAGTCCGCTTGGCTGCTATAACAAAATACAATAGACCGGTCGCTTAAACAACAGAATTTTATTTCTCACAGTTCTGGTGCTGGAAGTCCAGATCAAGGTGCCAGCAGATTGGGTTCCTGGTGAGGGCCCTCTTCCTGGCTTGCAGACAGCCATCTTCTTGCTCTGTCCTCACATAGCCAAGAAAGACCATGTCTCCTGTCTCTTTTTTGTAAGAACACCAATCCCATTGATAAGGACTTCACTCTCATGATCCAATTACCTCCCAAAGGCCCTACCTCCAAATATCATAACATCGAGGATTAGGGCTTCAACATATTAATTTGAGAGGGACACATTTAGTCCATAGCAGCCTGTGTGCCCATTTTTTTAGGGCAGGAGTCACTGTGATGTTGAAAACTGGCTACAAATAAACTTTATCACAGATGATGAGGTGCACTTGCTAATGTGGTGGGAGGGGAGCCAGGGGAGGCACAGAAGCAAGCATTGTAAAGTGTCCACTCAGGGCCAGGAGCTGCCAGGAGACCCATATACAGAGGTCTCAATGGGTTCTCACAGCAGCCTGTAAGAAAGATACGTCAACTCCACTTCGCAGATGAGACTCACCCACTGAGATTAGACGACTTCTCCAAGGTCACACTGCTCATTAAACACCTCAGCCGTAGAAGGTTAGCTCAAGTGGCATGTAGGTGGAAAAACAAGGATGTCAGAGTCTGATGGACTGTGGCTGAGGGGCAGCTGCCTGTCCCTTCCGCACACCCCTGCTTCATCATGGTGAAGGGAAACTGAGGAGTGGAGGGCAGGACTACTGATCGTGATATCTTTCCTGATCCCCAACAAACCTTTAAGATAAGTAGGGTAGGAATCACCAGCCCAGTTTACAGATAAGGAAACCGAGGTCAGGTCCAAGGACCTCCCATGGATAGATGACCCAAGGACTAATCCAGATATTCATTCATTCATCAAATATTTATTGAGTCTCTTCTGGGTGCCAGGCATTATAATAGGTATAAAATTGATATGACTTTTACCCACTCAGAGCTCTGAGACTGTCTCAGGGAGACAGCTAAGCAGGCCTAAGGAATAAAGTGTGAAGTGTGGTATATTGGAGGCATCCAGGAATCAGGAGCATTTACACAGCCCTAGGTGGTCGAGGAAGGCTTCCAAGGAAAGTACACTGTGCTGAGCGGAACAGGCCATAGTCAAGGTAGTGAAGACTGGAGGAGTGGAAAGTACTCTGGTATGGAGGATTCAGGCAGCTGATGGATTCTACATTAACTAGCAGGTCCTCAGCTCTGTCCTTCTGTCAGAATATCATTTGAGTGGCATCACACAAGTGCTTCTGTGCCAATGGACTTCACCCTGTCAAATCAAAGAAATCTCACAGTTAGATCAAGTACCAAAGTGAACTCTGCAACTTGGAAGGAAAAACCAAGATGCCCAGAACAGGGTTGGTCTTGTGTGTGTACCGATGAGATGCAGGAGCAGGGGCTAACAGGGGCAGGGGTCAAGCCACATTAGAAGAGGTAACTGCAGTGGGAAATCTCAAAGAAGAAGAAAGTTTCAGATGAATCACCTTATGTGGCAAAGTTCTGGTTTTTAACTGATTTTGCTATCCCAGCACTCTATCCCTCTACATGATCACACAGGTCCTTCCTACATCTTTTGCTATGTCCCTCCTAACCTTTTACTAACTGACAATTGTATATTTCAGTTTCTTCATGTCCACCTTTTGGCTTAAGGCCTGTTTAACCTGCAGGGATAAAATATATCCTACTCATTTTCTCTAATACCCTTCATCCGATCAGATCTTCCTGCTCTGCATGTCCACAGCACCTGAGACTCCCCATCATGGCAAATCCATCGTATTTTATAGAAATCAGTCATTTAATTGTCTCTTCTGCATTGTCAGCTCCTGGAAGGCAAGAACAATGTCTGTATTTTCAGTGTCTAGCATGGAGTTGATGCCCAAAACACAATTATTGGATGGATAGATGGATGAATGGATGGATGGATAGATGGATAGATGGATGGATGGATAGATGGGTGGATGGATGGTTGAAGATCATTGTTCATCTTAACACAATAGTCATTAAAATCGCCAGTAGGCCATTAACTTATGCCTACTATTGTCATCACAATTGTAATTACTAACGATCCTCATAGCTCGTGCTGTCATATTTATAATTATCAGTGACTGTAAGCCACGCCACAGGTAGCAGGCGGATAGATAGAAAACAGTGCCTCAAGTTTAGAAAGTCCGTTGTGGCTTGCAAAGCACTTTCGTTCACATATGGCACTTCATTTAAGCATCCTTAGAACCCCATGAGGAAGACTCACCAGGGGAGGCAGCAAAGCATCCTGATTAAGAGAGTGTCTCTGGATCCAGAGTGCCTAAGTTCGGATCCCAACTCCACCACCCACTAGCTGTATGACCTTGGGCGGGCTATGTCACTTCTCTTGGCCTCAGTTTCCTCATATGTTCTACATGGATAATAAGACTATCTCAGAAAGTGGTTATATGGGATTGGTAATAATCACAATAATTACTGAGTGCATACTCAGTAATTACTGGGCTCAGCTCTAAACATTTTACATGAAATAACTAATTTAAGCCTTATAATACCTATGAGGGAGATATTATTATTCCCCCTCCCTTTTTTAAGATAATAAAGCTAAAGTTAATTTGCTGCCCATTCTGCTGGGAGGTGGAGGAGCCAGAATTCGACCAGAAACTGGCTTCTAGAGCCTACCATTAACCACTGCAGCATCTCTACATGCAGGCATCCTTGGTTTCTGCCTCACCTGTTGGTCCCAGTGTAACAATAAGGCTTCCTACTGCAGCCTTGGTAAAAGTGCCCTCCTGGGAGACATAAGAGCTTTCTCCTGCAGATCCAGCACCCCAAACCCATGGCCAAGAAGCCCCATACCCCAGATGGAAACACACCAGATTTGAACATGGATTATTATTAGCTCTCAGTGAATTCGGAGGTAGCAAGGGGGCATAGGAGGATGACTATCATCTTGCAGATTAGGAAACAGCACTAGCAAAGTGATGGGATTTGCCCCAGGTTCCACAGCTAGGATGGGCGAACTCAGAACCCAGATTGCTCTGATTCCAGATCCTGTGTTCTTCGCTGTAATCAGGCACAGTCCACCCACCAGATCTTCAGAGAGAAAGGAGAGAGCGCCCCCTAGGGGAAGGGGAAAGAGCATCAGGCTGGGAGTCGGGAAACCAGCCACCTCTGAGCCCCTTTGCTCATGCTTTTCTGGCTCTGAACAAGTCTCTTTTTCTCTCTGAGCTTCAGGTTCCTCACTGGGAAAATAAGGATAACTCTAAAGTGCCTCTAGCTCTAAAATTCTATGCAAGAAGAAAGGTTTGTGAAGGAGAAAGATAGAGCAAGGGAGAGGGAATAAGAGGGAGAAGTTGGGGGTGGGGGAGGGGCTCAGTCCCGTCTTCCTTACCTCCTCCTTCCTCCTCACTGCCCTGGACCTAGGGTGCCCAGCTGTCTGAGGCTGCTGGGCGGAGCCGATCCTTGTGCCAGGCCCAGCTGAGCTCAGCAGGGGCCCTTTGTCACCCAACGCTTGCCGGGGCCTCGGCCACTGGTGTTGGGTGTCCAGGCAGATTGGATTCTCTCCTGGCAGCCCTGCAGATGCCGCACTCCTGCAGGGGTGGCCTGGCGGGCAGAGAAAAGCCAGCGCTCCCTCCTCCTCCTGGGCTCCCAGAGGGACGCGGATGTCGCTGTCCGTGGTGCTGGACTGTGGCGGCCCCCAGGTGAGGGTGGTGTGGACCCCAGCTCTTGCTGGGGGCCAAGCTCTGGGTTTGTGATGACCTGGTGAATATGCATGAGCTGGCCCCTCTGGCCTGACCAAGGACCTTAATTAATGCGGTTGGGGGCTGCAGGGGGAGGTGGATGGCTTTCTCCAATCCCCATGCCTGTGAGACCCAAGTGGAGAGAACAGTGTATATCAGCAGGTGTGGGTGCCATGGACATGGGGAGCATCTATATTTGGGGGGGAGGTGCATGCCCCAAATTGAGATGTGTGTGAACACGGAGAGAAATAGTGGCCTATGTGTGCACAGAGGGACTGGAAGGAGGGAAAGAAGGGCCAGGGGGAAGGAAATGGGGATGTTAGATGTATGCCTAGAAGTGTGACTGCGTGTGACACTGTGCATGGCGGGGGGCGGTGTCCATTAGGACGTGTGTGAAGTGGGACTTGTGTATTGCTGTGTTTATATACAATGGGGTGAACCCTAAAATAGGCAGGATGGCTATGGTAGGGCACCCTGAACTGTGTGTGTGCGTGTGAGGGTGTGTGTGCACCAGAGCACATGTTGTGAAGTCAGCATGTTACATTGCACAGTGGACAATTAGGGGTGTGGGATGTGTTATGAAGGTGCATCGGGCCATGCCTTGGGGGTGATATATTATAGGGTGTCCAGGTGAGTGCCGGGATGTTTGGATATACAGTGTGTGCTGGTATGTTATGTAGTGGTGTGCAAAACACCTGTGTTAGGTTATGTGGATGTTATTTATTCATGCAGATGTATACAGGGCCTCCCATGAGGCCTCCAGAGCCTGACCCTTGTCACCACTCTGTGCTTGTTCCCACAGGAGCCACCACCCCTGACCATGTAGATGCCAGCTCCAGGGAGCAGCATGGGCCCCGCTGAATGGAGACTACTGGGTCTACAGCCCTGAGCCCCTCCAGCCCCTGGACCTCGCCTTGTGCCTGGGCACATCCCTTGGAGTTCACCACCGCTGTCATCAGCCCACCTCAGCCGCCCCCTCCCCTTGGGACCCGGAGTCAGCCACCAGGAGCTACAGCCGTCCAGTGAGGCTGTGCTGAGGACAGCCACATAGAGCCATCACCCAGCAGCCCCTTGTCCAGCACTGACCCTTGGGCCCACCCCAAGCAGGGACTGTGGCCAGCATGGGTGACATGACCAACAGCGACTTTTACTCCAAAAACCAAAGAAATGAGTCGAGCCATGGGGGCGAGTTTGGGTGCACGATGGAGGAGCTCCGCTCCCTCATGGAGCTGCGGGGCACCGAGGCTGTGGTCAAGATCAAGGAGACTTATGGGGACACTGAAGCCATCTGTCGGCGCCTCAAAACCTCACCTGTCGAAGGTAAGTGTGGGAAACTCGAACCCAGGGCAGCAGCCCCAGCAACTGCCATCTGAGTTGGCTCCAGAGACAATATTTCTATTTAACCGCTAGGATGTCTGAAACATGAGCTGAAATACCAGTATGGACATTCTAGTGTATTTTAGCTGAAGGTCAGCCCCTTTGGATAAGCCAGAGGACAGGTCTTCCATTTTCTCCCCATCACGTGTTGGGGTGCGACCTAAGCAACCTGCATAGAGAACCACAGGAACAGAGCTGGGACAAGGCTGTGTCCTAGAAACCAGATGCCAAAATCAACTGAAGGAGTGGGTTCATCATTCTGGAAGTCTGGGAGGCACCCAATCTCCAGGGCTGGGCCTGGAGGGAGGCCAGAAGAGGAACCGCATTTTGCTTGCCTGCATCCAGGTTCAGGCAGGGCTCCTGCTTCCCACACTCCATCTATAGTGATTGGATTTGGGACTCCAGCCACCCAGCCCCTGGCCTTTCTTCCCCAGCTCCCAGAAGTCCCCTCGCCTAAGTTCGTGCATGGAACCACACGGCATTGCCACCATGCAACCAACTCCAGCTTCCCAACCTCTGCCACTAGGCTAGGTCATGTCCCACTGTCCCAAATCCACGCTCTGACTGGAGACCTCTAGGTCTCTGGGGCAGCCATAGACCCTGGAGTTGCTGGGCAGACAGGGCAGGCAGATGGACAGTTACAGAAAGAGTGACAGATGTCCATGTGTCTCTTGCCCTAGATATGGGTGTGGGACTTTCTTGCAACCACCATAATAAGTAGGCCTGAGATCTCCAGAGAGAGAGAGTTTCAGCCTCCTGGGGGCTCCTCTGGAGGAAACCAAAGCCCTGTCATCTGCCACAAAACACAGAGGAGAGAAACCGGCCCAGCTTGGGCACCAGAGCTCAGTTTGGGTCCCCATCTCCATAGTTGCCTTTTCCTTACCATGAAGGAAAAGAGTTCCCTACATGAACCCCAAAGACATGGGTTTGAGGCTCTGCCCCGGCACTCCTCAATCCTGTAACTTTGTACAAAGAGGCTGCACCAAGCCTCGAGTTCTTCCTCTGGAAAATAGAGCCAATACCTACCTCATAGTGAGTAGTGGAGGCCTAAGCATGCAGTAGGCAGTCGATAAGTGACAGACATAGTATTCTAAGGGGAGGATAACAATTCCTCCCCCAGGTATAGACCACAACCTGGGAGGCAGGCAGCATCTGAACCCTTATACCCATTCGACACAGGATAAGTCTGAGGCCAGAGGTACCTTACACCCCATCTCCTAACTCCATTCCCCATGCCCTGGGCATGGCTGGGCATTAACCCTGAATTCATTTCCTGTAGAAGGTGTTCGTAGAGGGTGTTTGCTGAGCAGGAGTTTGCCTGTGCATCTGGTGGTTGCCTGTGCCTGCTCCCTGCTGCATCTGTGTCCCTCTTTACCTGGGGCCCTCCTACCTTAAGTCAAGAGGAAGAGCTAAGCCTGGTCCTTCTTCCCAAATTGGCTGCTGTCTCTGACATTTTGCCCATGTGCTGAGCTGGGGCAGAAGTTTAGAAACGCCTTTTTTTCCTTGGTGTTGTTTGGTTGTGTTTTGGCAGGTAGAGTGGAAATAGAGAAAACATCCTTTCTTCACAGTGAGATTCTAGCTCAGGGCTTGAGAATGGCCACTTGTGGCCCTGAGATGGGGGTGGTCTCTGCCCAGTGGCTCCTGGGTCCCAGCCTCATGCGTACTTGAGTTTAGGTTAGAAAGACCCACGCTCACCTCCGCCATCATGCTGGCACAGCTAAGAGGCAGGGTTGCCCCATTGGTCTTTGCCTTGTGAATGGGACCAGGAAATTCTCTTGAGTCAGGAATTCTTAAGTGTCCCTGGGCCCCCAGACTCTATGGGTAACCTGATGAAAGCTGTAAGACTCCCCAGAAAAACAGCCAACTGCATTCAATAAATGTGGCTCACACCATCAGTGCACATTCACAGAGCCCCTTAAAGCCAGTCCATGGACCCCAATTTAAGAAACTCTCCCCTCCCACCTGACAAGCTCTCGGACACTGGGGAAATTGAGCAGCCCATGGCCAAGCTCCAGCACATTTCAGGGCCGTTACCGGTCAGCTCACTGTACCTGCTCCAGGTAAAGCATTGTTATGGCTGAGGGCAGGAATTCTGTCCTACTCCTTTCTGTACATCCAGCACCCAGCCTGGTGCCTTGCACAGCAGAGGGGTGCTAAGTGCCCATAAAACCCTGAGAAATGACCACTGAGTCCCCGGCCCACAGGGAGCAGCTCCGAAGTCTGAGCAAACAAAACAGCAGATAATCCAGACCAAGCAGAGCAAGAGCCCCAGAACTCGGAGGAGAGGTGAAGTGGATGAGCAGCGAAGGTCAGAGAGGGTTTCCTAGAGGAGGAGGTGTTCGAACTTGGCTATGGAGGAAAGAGAAGGGAAAGCATGTAGCATGGCGTAGAGCAACGTTCCTTAGAATTCCGCAGGATAACGGTGTGCTGCAAGAAGTTAGGCACTATGTGAAAGGTAAAGGGGACTCGGTTTTCTCATTTGTAAAATGGAAAGAACAGTGACAGCTCTGTCTAGTGCTTTGCCACCTGTAGCTGTGGGTATGCCTTTGGGTCTTTGGTCTGACCTCTCTAGGTCTTGGTTTCCTGATTTTTCTGAGGACCAAAGGAGATCTCTGATGGGAAGATCTCTGAGAAGAAAAGCCTGTAGTAGGATTTACAAGAGCCCCTGCTACTCCGGTCCCTAGAAGGACCTCCCAGGGTGCAGGTGAAACTGGAAGAGGTGGGGGGAGAGCAGAAGAACATAATGCCACAGACCCCAGACTTTGGGAAACCTAGGTTCAAATCCTAGCCCTGCCATTTACCAGCTGTGAGACTCTGGGTGAGTGAATCTCTCTGTGCCTCAGTTTCCTCATCTGTAAAATGGGGATGGTAGTGGCCACCTCATAGGGCTGCGGTGGGGACAAATGAAGTAGCTTAGAATAGTGCCAGGCAGATGGGCAGTGCAGTGTGTTAGGATTCAGCCTCAGAGACTAAACACCTCCATTTCCCTATCAGTAAAATGGGTTGTAAATGTTGAATGAGATCAGGCCAGGTGTCCACTGTCTAAATGCTTAATGTCAACTCTGTTGTTGTTCCACTATTCTGGAAGCAGCCACATTCTCTGGAAAGGTTGGAATCTGACTCTTCTGGCCAATGTCCGCACATGGTGCAACACTTTTCCTTAGGCTGTTCTGCATTCTTGTTACACTAGTGCCTGGAAGCAGGTGCTATTATCCCATTTTGTAGATGGGGAGCATGAGGGCTCAAGGTCACCACTACAGTTCGCATCAAAGCAGACTTTGAACACAGCTCTGCTGGCCACCACACCGAGGTGTGCCCTCAGCCCTGAGCCAAGTGTGTACACACCTGGGCACAGTCCTCTAAAGATGGCCTGATGAGAGTGGGGCCACCAGGGAACTTTTCTTTATTTTCTCTCCTGTTCAGCATTTGTCCTGCCCCTATTTGGCCCTCTTTTGATTTAAAGAAATGCTTAGTCTCCAGCCTCAGCCCACAACTAAGAGCCACATGGTCTGGGGCTGTGCCAGTTCCAGACAGAGATGCAGGTTGGCCATTCCTGACAACCCCACCCCTAATCTGCTGACGTGAGCAAGGAGCCAGCCTCTGAGTCACAGTACAGGAAACTGCTCTGGGCCACACATGAATTTGCCTTCCCTTTCACATCCAGCTAATTTTAGGGGGAAAGATCTCTGCAAGTGATAGTGGGGGTTTGAACCCATAGAAAGCTATTCCCACCTGGGGCACCACCTGCTGCCAGCACAGGCCATGGCCCAGCTCCACAGCCTGGCAGTGTTGGATTTTCCACCTAAAGCACAGCTCTGGAGACAATCGTTAGGTAAACCTGGCCCCTGTGAGGCCAGGAGTGGCCTCTGCCCCTAATCTGAGCTCCATTCCTTTCTTCTTCCACTGTTGGTTCTGGTAATGCCCTTCCCTACTGCCCTCCACTGCTCCCTTTTCTTCCACACCCTTCCAGCCTAGGACAGTAAGGCTTCTGAGACCCTGGTTCAAATCCTGACTGGCTTACTCTTTAAGGGATGCTGGGAAAACTCAACATAATTTCTCTAAGCCTCAGTTGCCTTATCTGTGATGAGATAACACTATCTACCTCGTGGGATGTTGTGAGTTTTAAATCAGATAATTCATATGAAGGACTTAATGCAGTATATGGAAGATGCTAGACACTTAAAAACATGATGTTATCACTGTTATTATTATAGCCAAATATTTCTTTTAGAAAACAACATGCATGGGCCTCATCCCCATGAAAGAATTAGGCATTTAAATAAGACAGTGCCCAGCAAAGGGTTAATGTGCTATCAGAGGAGGCTTCCCAGAGAAGGCTGCTTCATGGTGGATCTGGAAAGATGGATAGTTGATGTTAAGGTGGCCTGTGAGGCCCTGGAGGCAGGAGCTGTTTGTCATTCTCCGCCATGTCCCCAGCACCTGGTATAATGCCTAGAGTTCAAAAATATTCACAGAAAGAAGGAAGGGAGGGAGGAAGAGGAGGTGGGGCTGCCCTGGTGCCCCTCCCTGTGTGAGATAGAAGGCAGCAACCTGGGGACAGGACACAGGACACCCTCCATCACCCATGGAACAATTAGCTTTCGTTCCACAAGCCCAGAGAGGCACTGCTCTGAGCCACTCGGCACACAACAGCCTTCATCCTTCATTCCCTCCCAGACGCCTACACCTCAGGCTGTCAGAAGGGGCAGCTCCACCCGGTCCTACTGGGAACTCCCTGCACTGGGTGTTTCATGGTGGAGAAGAAAGGGGAAAAAAGAAGATGCGGCAGCAGCAGGTGGGGTGGGAACAAGATACTTCAGAGTGTTGTGAAACGGAACCTCCAGTTAATTTTGTATGAATCCTACAGCCTACCCAAGTGGAGGAGAGAGAGGGCTGAGGGAGGACAGCAGGACATATCACGGGGGATTATGCCTCGTGTTGCATAATATGATGTTAGCCAAGAACACCCCTCCCGGGGGGAAGGCGGGCATGTCAGGCACAGGGCCACCACAAGCTGGGCATCAGGGAGAGCGTGGAGGCAGCAGGAGGGGGTCTTCTGATTGTCATTGTGATTTCATTGTTAATTTCCCCGAGGATCACTGGAGCCCTGACCGGTCAACAGTGAGACCAAAGTAGCCACAGAACCAGCTGTGTTCCAGGCAGGGTAAAGCTGGGGACTGCTCCAGTACAGGGTTCACGTGAGGAGTTCACTACCTGGCCAGGGATGAGTGAGAACATCGCCCCCGACCCGGGTTCTTCATGTGAGTGGCCCATGCTTCATTTGAAGGCCTAGGACTCTGTCAGGTGCAAGGCCTGGAGGAGAAAAACTTGTCAAAGTATTTAAGAGGCTGAGGAAACTAGCCACCTTCTCAAATACACGCAGAGGTGGAGGAGGGGAAAACATGAAGACCGGGGCGGAGGGTAGCGCGTTCCAGCTTCGCCTGTCACACGGGCAAGATACTTAGACTCTCATATCTTCACTTTTCTGTAAAATAGGGGTTATGCTGCTTCAGCCTCTGCCATTTGGGGATGGAGAATTGAAAGTGCTTTGAAAGTTTTCCACAAAAGGATCATCTGCCAGTATTTACTGAATTTGTCTGTTAGGATTCAGTGTATAGAAACCCATCTCAAACTGACTTATGCAAAAAAAAAAAAAAAAAATTAGATTTTCTGGTTTGTGCAACTGAAAAGTCCAGAGACTGTTCTGGCCTCAGGCATGGCTGAATCCAGGGCCTCCAAGGCTGCCAAAGGGCTATGTTCATCCCTCTCCTACTATCCTTCACCTCCACTGTCCTCTGTGTTGGCTTCATTTGCAGATAGGCCCTCTCCCCATGAGGGCCCCAGCAGCTTCAGGTTAACTCCCTCCCGTCCCAGCCACCCCAGTGCCAACGGCACCTCTTTCTCAGGTTCTCCCCTTAAGTACCAGAACAAACTCTCACCGGGCCACCGGGGGCCATGTAGCCTTCCTGAACCATTTCCTATTGCCATAGACTGATAGGACAGATCTGAGTCACACGCTCACTGCAGAGCTGGGAGAGTCAGTACACCCAGACCACATGAAGGCTGGGGAAAAGGAGGGAAATGGAGGCACAAATCACACATGCTTGTGGGCTTACTGTGTGGAAGGCCCCTACTGTGTGCTGGGAAGGGTATAGAGGAAGAACAGGCATGCTTCATTCCCTTAAGGAGTAATCAGCTCGATTACTCCATCAGACTGCAGCTGAGGAGTGAAGGCAGGATTCAGGAGCACCAAATATGGAGTGATCATAGCCAAACCACAGCGCTGTTAATAACTACATGAGGGTTATAGTCATAAGCCAGATCTCTCCGGCAAAGAAGGTCTACAACTAGTGTTCCAGCAGTGAGTGGCCAACTCATGTCATAGTCAAATTCCGGCTCCACTCTCTATCCTTCTGTGGAACATTGGGCCAGTACCCAAACCTCTCTGTGCCTCAGTTGCCTCATCTGTGACATGGAATAATGACAGTGCCTCTTTCATAGGGTTGCTGTGAAGATCAAAGTAAGATGTGTAAAGTACGTAGTGCCTGGCACAAAGCAGGTGCTACATCAGTGTCAGCTATTTTATTATTCTATACCAGGAACTCTGTGTGACTTTAAAGGACAAGTTGGTTTTAAATTAGTGGAGGCAGCTTCTCTGGGCAGATCAAAGGTTTTGAACATCACACGTGAATTTATGGTTTAAAAAAATCTCAGCATCATGTTTGATTTGCAATATTCATGCACCCCCTACCCCTGGGGGAAAATTCCTTTAAAAGCACAGCAGCTTTCTGTGAAAATCTGATGAGTCACATGTAGATGCTTTGCAGAATACCACCCATACATCTTTCTGAATCATCGATAAAGTAAACCCACATGTTGACTGATACATACTATTCATTTTCTCAGGCTGAGACAGGCAAGTGTGTGCTAGTCAAACAGTTCTGCAGGCATGGAGGGGGTGCCTGGGAGAGTGCAGAACGGTTAGAAAAAGGGCTTAACCTGCCACTGACCAAGGCCTTCTGGGTGGATGCCAGCAAGACTAGAGGGACTTTATGTCACACAAATGATGCTGCTTGGCCTGGTGGGTGCTTTGCAGTCAGGCATCCAGAGGGGCAGTAGAAGACATGGGCAGTGGGGGGACCCTTTACAGGGGGTCCTCTCACTAGACAGACCCACCGTGTGAAAAGCCTGAATCCCAAAGCCACCCAAGTGACTGCAGTGTACTGTGTGCAAACTTTTTGGGGCCAGGCCCTTCCATTAGATTGTCTCATGTGGTCCTAACAGCAGCCCTTTGAGCAGGAAACAAAGACTTAGAGAGGAAGCCATCTCCATGAAGGCATCTTTGCTTTGCAGATGATCATTGACTAGGAGCATTGACTAGGAGTCCCAGTTTCACCATTGGGACCCTTGAGCAAGTCACTCCATCCCTCTGAGACTCAGTTTTCCCACCTGTGAATGGCAAGATAATAATACCCACTTTTCAGAACCAAAGGTTACAGGTGCTCAGTAAATGTTTCTTTGTTTCCCCTGCTTCCATCATGCCAAGTGAAGACATAAGCTGGCACATAATCATTTGTTGAACAGATATGTGTTGTGCACCTACTCTGTGTAGGCTTGGGCCGCATTGCCCTTTTGGGAAAAGATGTTCCATATGTTCCTCGGGAACAGTGTTTGTGTGATATGGCTCTACATGGGACAAGTAGGGAGGCCAGGACAGGGACAGTCTTCTCAGACATTCTCTCTGGGTCCAAGGAGTGGGAGTAGGTGTCAGACAGGAGACAATTCCAGGGGCACAGAGGCAGGCAGGATCAAGTAAGAAAAGCAGCCAGGGACTGAGTCCATGGCCTTGGTCCAGTCAAAAGGGAGGAGGAAGGAACCTCCTCCTGACTCCCTTCCCCTCTGGAGCTCCCTAAAGATTCCCAAGAAATGAGGGCGCAGAGCTGGGTCATAAACCACCCCTGCCTTGAAGACTCTCCCAGTCCACCTGCGATACTGGCTACCAGGTGTGATAATTAGTTATGGTTATGGCACCAGAGACTCATCATCTCATTGAATCTTCACAAACCCCTGTGAAACAGAAGTCGTTCATATCCCCAACTTATAGATGAGAAAACTGAGATTCAAGGTACCGCCACCAACAAGCGGCCCAGCCAGGATTGGTATCCAAACAGGCTAGCTACCAAACATGCACACATGACTTTTTCTTAAAATTCCCATTTAGATTAGTTTTAAAATCTATTGCTCAACTATTTCACAATTTATACACACACACACACACACACATACATACATACATACATATATGTGCATGTGTATATATGTATGTATGTATATGTATTTCTTACAGTCTACATGACCTTCTTAATTTACTGCCTCTTGTTGACAAAATAATTCTACAGCAAGTGGAAGTATGCTAAAGATCAAAGGAGGGGACAGCCCCTGCCTAATTGGAGGCAAAATCAGGAGAGGCTTCCTCTGAACTTGGTGTCCAAGGGCAGGGAGGAGCTGGGAAGATGGGGAGGAGAGCACATTCTCAGTGAGGAAATTGACTTGAACAAAGGCCCTGAGGTGAGAACTGGGATGTACATGGGGAGACAAGGGGAATTCATTGTGCCTGGAGCATGATCTAGCCTAAGGGCAGAAGCCTCCAGCCCACAGACTATCGATTGACTTTTGTAGACTCTGGGTTTTTGTTGGTTTATTCATGCAGTGTGTGCAGATTGTCAGCATGGGTGATAGATTGTGTTTATGTCTGTGCTGTCCACATGAGCATGAAATGGGCTATGAGCTCCAGGACAGTAAGGCCATGAGTAAAGCTCAGGTGAACAGCCAGGTGAACCAAATAACTCACGGAATGTAGGGAAACTGAAGGTTTGGGGAGCTGGTTCTCATACTGAGTTCTCTGGGGTCCCACAGTAGGGCCCCAGGGGACAGGGAGATACTGAATGGGTGGGGCTCTGGCCTTTCTGCCCCACCATGTACCAGAGCACCTCCTTTTTGATCTGTTTGCATGCGAAGCATCTGGTAAAAAAATTGTTTTTAAGTAACAGATTTTTTTAAAAAAAGAACTTGAAAACCTCTGACACAAAAGAAAGGGGCTAAACTAGAGTGTCTAAAAGCCTAGGGGAGGGTGCCGGTTATTTAAGTTCTCAGTGTCTCAATTTTCACATCTGCGAAATGGCGTGGGTAATATCCAGCTCCCAGGGTCCATACTGGTGTGTGGGTTCAGTGAGAAAATGTGCACAGAGTGCCTGGCCTCCAGTGGAGCCTCGGTGGAGGTTCATCTGGCAGCCTCCTCACCCAGCCATGGTCTGACCACCCACCTGTATCAAAAGACTCAGTGGACTGGGAAGACTCAAGAAGAGATGGCCCTAAATTTGGCCCTTATTTACTGAGATCCTCTCTAAGCCCTCTGCCAGTAAAAGGGTGGATCTGGTAGTTTCTGAGGCTCCCCTAGGTTCAGACATTCTAGAATTATGAGGCTCACTGCCTCAGTGCCCCCCAGCAGTTTAGACATCAGACCGGCTAAAGGGTGGCTCACTCATAGCCAGACCCCAGATCCCTCTTCCCTTGAAAAACTGTGACTTCGAATCCTTAGGTCATGTCTGAGGCCCCACCACAGCCCAGCCAGGGGCAGTGCTCTTGGCTTCTCACCCCAAACCCAAGCCCAGAAAATCTTTCCTCCCAGGTAGCCTTGGAGCCTTACCCACACTGGCTCACAAAGTCTTGTAGGTATACCCTGGCAATAGGCCTCTGGCTCTGAGAAGCCCAGGACCCTGAACACCAGTTTCTATTTACTTTGCCCCACTGAGTGTTGGTTTCCTCATCTGTCAAGTGGGCTGAAGGGTGAGAGATGTTGCTCAGTAATGCAGGCTGGGCTGTCTCTAGTATCAGGCAACCTCAGCTGTCCATCCAGCCTGAGTCCCACAAAGGATGAGAAAGCTGAAGCAGCCTCTCCCTCCAGGCCTGCCTGTCACATGAGAGGCCCTGACAGGGCAGGTAAGTTATTTATGCAGGCCTCCCTCACCCCACAACGATTATCTTACTCCTTCTGGCGCAATCCAGGCCCCTGCTGTGGTTTCAGACCTGGAGTTATTTATAGTCGATGGAAATTAGCACCTCTGCAGATGGCTCCCTTGTGCCCACCTGCCAGTGTCAGCCTCCACCCCAAAGGGAGGCTCCCTGGAAATTTCCGTGGTCCCAGCAAATGATCCCAGGTACCATTTCTGAACAGAGAAGACTCTGTAGATCTTTCTGTGGAATAGCTTTGAACAAGATGCCGTGAAGTTAAGAGGTAGAAGCAAGATCTTCCAGCTGGAGGATCTGGGAGGGCTGCATGGAGGAGGTGGTATTGCACAAGATGTTGAATGATAGGCAGGGTTTCCAGTGGGAAAGAAAACTCCAGGTAGAAGGAAAAGTATGGACAAAGGCACAGAAGTAAAGGAGAGGGAATGTAACAATCATCTTGTTTGGCAGAAGGGAACAACCAAAAGTAGTGATGATAATTAAAAGTAACTAAGCATTATAGATGTTCTAGACACTCATCTAAGGGCTTCACATATATCTTATCACAATTAATCCTCCCATCAACCTTATGAGATAGGCATTAGTAGTATACCCATTTTCACAAATAAAGAAACTGAGGCACAGAGAAGTTAAATCACTTGCCTATGGTCACACAGCTCATGAGTGGAAGAACTGGGATCCAAACCCAGACAGACAACTCCAGAGTCCACACTAGGACTCTTAATGTTAAGCCAAGAAGTTTGGGCTTAAAGTAAGAAGTAGGCTGGAGCTCTGAAGCTTCTTGAGCAGAGGAGCAGTGTGACTAAGACAGTTGGTTTGGCATCCATGAGTTTGGTTTGGAATGAAGAGATAAAGCCAGGGGGGAAGAAGGACAGGCATCCAAAAGAGGGATAACAGGGCCAGACCTGGCCAGGGAGGCAGTGATGGAGAAGAGCGAGCGAGCTTCAACCATCAGACTTAGCCTGTGATAGGTGATCGAGAGAAAGAGGTCTTAGTGCAGACTCAGTTTTCAAGACAGCAGCTAGCCACTTGTGATGGAGATGGGCCAACAAGGAGAGGAGCAAGGTCTGGATGAGGTGAAAGATTTGTGCAGGGCACTGTGCATTCTCAGGGCCTGGAGCTAGGGTAGCAGGCCTGGAACCCTAAAGAGAGGCTGGGTCTGAAGGTAGAACATCCAGATGACAGAGATGTCTATAGAGAAGTCTTGTCTTTGCTAACAAGTTCCTGCTTGGGGGCAAGTCGACTATGGCAGGACCCAATGGGAGGGCAGAGATTTTGGCCTGTGTTGTTCACTGCTGTATCCTGACATCAGGAACAGTGCCCACCACAGAGTACTCTTGATAAATGTGCAGGAATAAATTCACCTGGGGTGCTCATCAAGCATAGGTCTCTAAAGAGTGTCAGCTACTAAGGGAACAGGCAGCAGGAAAAGTAGAAGTCAAAAAGTAGAAAGAGAGTGTCACCTGCAGGTAGGATGTGATCAGGGTGTCTGACACTGGATAGACAGTTAGTTAGACATGGGGCTGCAGGAGGGTTCAAGGAGGACAGTAAAAGAGTAATAGCCTCAAGGGCAGGCTATCGGATGAGGTCTTGGGAAACATCTGGACAAAATAGCAGAATAGAGCATTCCCCTGGGTCTGCCCCGCTACACACCTCAGCCCAGTCAGGTCAGGACAAATAGGACAAGGTCTGAGGAGACTCATGGACCCATGGAACAATAGGTCTGAAATGGCTCTCAGGGACCATCTCATCCAGCAATCTCAGGGTGCACATGGGCCAGGAGGAAAGGGACCTGCCCAAGCACACGGTGGTTGAAGACCCCACCTGGGGCTGGAACCCCCATGTCATCCCTATGCGTGGCGAAGGGGGCTCAGATGTTGCACCCCCCTGCCTGCATTGCAGCCTCCCCACCCTCCCCTAGACCCTCGGCTCTCTCATCCATTCCCTCCCTGCAGCTGTGTATGTTTCCAGGGGCTGCCATTACACAGGACCACAAACTGAGTGGCTTAAACAACAGAATGTATTGTCTCACTGTTCCCGAGGTTGACAGTGTGAGATCAAAGTGTTTGGGGGGTTGGTTTTTTCTGAAGGTTTAAGGGAAGGATTGTTCCAGGTCTCTCTCCTTGCCTTATAGATGGCCATCTTCACCCTGTATCTTTACATCATTGTCCCCCTGTGTATGTCTGTCTCTGTGTCCAAATTTCCTCTGTATAAGGACACCAGTCATATATTAGGGTCCACCCCAAAGACCTCATCTTAACTTAGTAGCTGTTCACCTCTGCAATGACCCCATCTCCAAATATGGTCACATTCTGAGGTACTGGGGCTTAGGACTTCAACATATGGGTGGGGAGGGGGATAGTTTAACTCAGAACATTCTCACTGCGCTTGGTGCCACAATTTCTCTCCTGTAAAGTGGGGATATAAATGGGAACGAATGAGGACTGCGGTGAGGGCAGATGAGCTGACTTCTGTATGGACAGGTGTCCCCAAGAGCCCATCACACACAGTGGGCATTAGAGGTAGCAGTGCAGCAGCCTAAGCATTAAGCAGCAGACATCCTGGGTCTGAATCCAAGCTGTGTTGTGCCAAGCAAACAACTTCACCTCTCAGAACCTGTTTACTCATCTGTGAAATGGTACTGATGCCTAGGCCATATTAAGGAGCTGGCGTGAGTAAGAATACACAGCACAGTGCGCGAGGCTTCCAGGGAATAGAAACTGCCACTGCTATTATTACTATTATCATTATCATCATCATTATCATAAAAGTATTACAAATATAAGAAACTGAGGCCCAGAAAGGGTGAGATATCGTGTCCAAGCTCACACAGCCATCTGGCACAAAACCGAATGAGAACTCAGGATCTCCTGACCCAAAGCCCCTGCTTTTCTAACCATATCCCTGTTTGATATCAGCAGAGCAGTTAAGCTGCTTTCAGCTGCTCCATGTGCCTGATGGAGCATTACAGAAAATGGTGTTACAGACAACGGAAGTAACGTGGATGAGGCTCACGAAAGAATGTGATTTGAAAAAAGTGGAGTTTAGCATGGTACATGGCAACAACTCCATAAAAACAGACCCAAGGATAAAAAGGCTAAACAGAAACATCTAGAATGTGCCAGTGTTGAGGATGTGGGTGATATTAGGGGCGATGGATTTTCAGCTTCTCTTTCTGCCCTGGCGGCAGTGGTATACCGAGGTGGGTCAGCTACGGCACACTGGTTGTAAGCAAAAGATGCTATCTGGGCAGCATGATGAAGATCCATGGCCAGAATGGGACTGGTCTCCCCAAGTTGGAGCAAAAGCTGGAAAACCTAGTTTGGTTTTCCGGAGTATAATTGGGGCATGCAGGGATCAGTGGCAGGACTGAGGGTACCGACACCCCCTTGGGGAATGTGTGTGTGGCGAGGGGAATTCCACTCCTGCTGATTGGGGTTCTGTATCACTCAGGACGCCAAGCAGTGATGTGCTGGTAAATGAGTAACATTCATCTCTCTGGGTTGACAAGGCGTTATCGTTTGTAGTGTGCCGATTTCTGTGGTGTAAATGCTCCCTCCATGTCACCAGTGTGATAGCATTCAACCTGGAGTTGGGTCTATGGCCATGCCACCCTGAACAAGCCTGACCCCATCTGATCTCAGAAGCTGAGCAGGGTTGGGCCTGGTTAGTACTTGGATGGGAGACCACCTAGGAAGACCAGGTACTGTAGGTGTAAAAAATTTAAAACAAAAATAATAAGGGCTTGTAAGCTGACAAGGTCCTTGCAATCTGTGAGGTCAACCAAAGATTGCCTCACCTAAAAAAAAAAAAAAAACCTGGAGTTAAGAAGAGATGTGCAGTAACGCACTATTATATACACTATTATGTAGTATTTCTACCATCCAGATTCAAGAGCATAGAACCTAGTGACATGTAGTAAAATAATTAGGAAGAGATGAATGTGGGACATTATTTTACCTTTTAAAATAATTTTTATAAATGTTAAGTTCGTATCATTTAATTTTAATAATGGCTGTTTCTAACAACCAACTCCCCAAAGTACCTGAAAATGTAACAGTGAACTAAGCACATCTCCAACTCCAAGTTGGAGGAGAGAGCATGTGAGTAGCCTGGCTTGGTCACATGCCCACCCTTGAGCCAGAAAGTGGGGCGGGGGGGGGGGGACATCTTGATTGACAGCTACCAATTAAGCTGTGAGAGGACCTAACTTCCCAAAAAGGTAGAAGAATGCCATTGAACAGCCAAAACCCAATACTAGCTTTTGTTTCTTTTTGATAATTTTTTTAAGTTGCATTTTTTTTTTATGATACCTTGTTCTCTTTCCTTTTTTTAATCATCGTTGCTTAGAATCCCAGAGTTTTTAAAAAGAATCCAAGGCTTAATCATCGTGTCAGAAAAAAAAGCCCCCTGGTCTGTCAGAAGATGGTGTCGTCAACTGGTAGAAAACTAAGTCCCAAGAGGCCTTTGGGTCTTCAGTGAGAGAAAGGGGTCACCAAACTGTGGCCTAATCCCAGAGAAAGAGGTATGTAGGAAAAGTCCTGGACAAGCCCCATTGTAGAAAAAAAAATCCTTGCTAAGACAAACTATAGAGCAGTGAGAGTAACTTTGTAAATTACCACGCTTTGGCTCAACTCCTTAAAGGGCTAAAACATTTTCCTTCCAGCTGAGAAAGACAGCTGTAGCATATCTTGTGGGTAGGCAGACACTGTCCTAGACTTTTGGATTTTATGTTGTCTGAGGGCAAGGGCAGTTGTCCTTCAAGGGCAATTACTTCTGAAATCCCAGCACCTACCAAGGATTCTAAGTAAATGAGAACATGAGTGATGAGTGCACACGTATGTGTGGGCTAGACATCCCAGTCCACCTCCCCCAACCAGAACCCACAGCCCAGTTCAGCTTGGGGACCATGGAGATATCAGAGACTCTAACCCTGGCCCAAGTTGCCAGCAGAGTCTCCACCGCTTCCCTGTACACATTCCTGCCCAGCTTCCCTGCATTCCCTCTGTCTCCCATGTGGATAGTTGTGCCCCTTTTAGCCCCACCTAGAGGTTGGGTCCTGGGGAGGATATCAGCCTGGGAGGGGCTGTGATCTGACTAGCAGAGATGCACCTCCTGCTGTCCTCTTGCTAGACTCAAGGACATCTGAGTTGGCACAAAGCCACCAGCATCCTCTTGAAGTCCTGGGAGATCTAATTACCCAGAAAGGAGAAAGAGTTGAGCAAGTGAGCCCCAGGATTTGGAATAATCAGTTTTTTAACTGCTACAGTTAATGTGAAGCCAGGCTACAAAACTGTCTGATGTCCTGACGATGAGCTCCCTTTATGGCTAACTGTTTGATCTAGAACTGCCTGCCAACTTTTCTGTCGCCCCACGAAGGCTTTCCTAAATTGACCTAACAGTTACCATCTCGGGGAGCCAGCCATGCTTCGGGCTTCAGCACAGTAACGAAAAAAGTGCAGCCATAAGGAGGGAGACTGATGGAGACCTCCCTTGGGGCTGGGGTGGGTTGGGGGAACTTGCATTTCATTTCAGTATTATCACCACTTTACAGATGAGGGAATTGAGGCACAATGTACTCAAAGTCCTTGCCAACAGGTTGCAGAGGCAACATTCAAACCCAGGCCTACTTGACCCAAGCCCCTATTCTTTCAATATGTTGCAGACAACCTCAGATCTTAGCTAATTTTCCTTCTCCCTATTTCATGTATTTAAATTTCAGAGCTTCTTGGGACATGTCATGCCAGCTCTGTCCTGAAGTTTTGTCCCTGAAAAGTGCCAGGGATGATGATTTTCTGCTAACATGTTTCTCAGTTAATGGGTATTTCTACCTTTTGCTATAAATAACCAAAAAGAATTGTGTGGGAAGAAAAGCCCCCTAGTCTGTCAGAAGCTGGTGTCGTCAGCTGGGAGAGAACTAAGTCCCAAGAGGCTTTTGGGTCTTCAGTGAGAGAAAGGGGTCACCAAATTGTAGCCCAATCCCAGAGATGTAAGTATGGCCCCAGCAGACTAAATAGTATGGAGTTAAGGGTGTCTGCCCACCCCACTTTGCAGAAAAGCCTAAAATGAAATGAGAGGCTCATGAGCACTACTAAGCACCAGGCATTGGGAAAGCTTCTTCATTTGTTTATTCACTCCTTCAGTAGATTTTTCTTGAGCACTTCCATGTGCTAGACATAGTTCTAGGCCCTGGGGATAGATACAGCAGTGGACACAATCAATGTCACTACCATTGTGGGGCTTCCATTCAAGTGTGGGTGGCAAGCAAAACAAAACGAAAAACAAAAGTAAATGGAAAAAACACCTGAAATTGCCCATCATAGTAAGAACTCTGGAGGAAATAAGAGCCTGAGCACAGAAATAACAGAGAAGATGCTCTGAGATCCTGGGATCAGGCGACAGAGGCCTAAAGAATGAAAGGGAAATGCCACATAGAATGAGGGGGGAGTGTAGGCAAAGGCTCAGAGGTGGCCCCTGAGGGGACATCTGGCAAGAGGTGAAGCCTGGGTAATGAGCAGGGGCTGGATGACTGCAGGAGGAGTGTGGCTTTTTCCTCTAATGCAGGGGTCCCCAAACCTCAGCCCATGGACCAGTACTGGTCCGTGGCCTGTTAGGAACTGGGCCACACGGCTGGCAAGAGAGAAGCTTTGTCTGTATTTGCAGTCACTCTCCAGCGCTAGCATTACTGCCTCAGCTCCACCTTAGATCATGAGGCATTAGATTCTCACAGGAGCACCAGTCTCTGGTGCCAAAAAAGTTGGCGACCATGGCTCTAAAGTGAAGCAGCTGTTGGAGAGCTGAGAACAGGGAAATTATCTTGTTTATTTTCCCCAAGGCCCTGAAAAGCAGGTACTGAATTCTCAATCCAGCAGGTAAGCAGTGATGGAGGCTGACGTAAGAGATGGCTCAGCCAGTGAGGAGGTGACAAAGCCGCTTGTTGAACTCAGACCTGGCTGACGGTCTCTGCATCACCCAGCCAGCTAGAGGCGGGCAAAGCCAGAACTTAGCCCCACTCTCCTAGCACAGTGCCCTGCCCCCGCGTGTCTTGGTGCTTTGTTCTGTTCCTTTTGGTTTTGTTGCTGGGACTTAGGCCAAACAGAGCTCAATGGGATGTGATTTGAGGGTTCATTGGGAACATTTTGTTTCCCCATAAAATTGCAAGCAGCAGCAAAGATGTACATTCCTGGTTGCTAGGCAACCAGGTATGACCAGGGAGCAGTGGGGGTGACGATTCTTCCCTCCCGCAACCACTGAATACCCAGACCCTCCCAGCAAGTCTGGAGAACCCCAAGAACTCACAATGAGGGAGACAAAATATGGAGTAGACCAAATCAGAAGAGGGTAACAATTCCAACAGACATTAAATGGTCTCAGGCCCAAAGGAAAAATAAAGAGAAGGACCTATCCCAATATGTAGGGAAAGTCCTTAATGATCACAATAGTGGCCCACACTTATACCATGTGCTGAACACTGTTTTAAGCGCATTTACATATATTAACTCACTGTATTTTCATAACAACCTTTTCGGGTTGGTACTATCATAATCTCCATTTTAAAGATGGGAAAACTGAGGCACCTGGAGTTTAACATGCCCAACCTGTAAATGACAGGGCCAGGCAGTCTGGCCCTAAGCCCAGCACCAAAGCAAATGGATAAATGGCCCATCTGAGAAATCCGATTAGGAGTCAGCAAGGAGAACTAGAACACCAAAAAGATTTACTCAAAAACTGCAATTCAACTCTTCTTGGAGTCCTACTGTGTGCTGGACAATTTACCTTCCACAGAAATGAGGTAAAGAGCTCAAGCTGGTAGAGTAGAGGCAGATAGACCATCATAATATTTACCAGTGTGTGGTAGGTACTAAGGGAAGAAAAAGATGCTGGGAGAGGATGGCACTGAGACCAATCTCAAAGGAGAGGTGACAGACCCAGACATGGAAAAGGAACCCAAGCTAGAAGGAGGAGCATTTCAGGTGGCATTTTATCACCTTGTATGGGAATTAATTTTTTAGGTGTCTGTCTCTACTCTGCTATCACTACCCCAGACTGTGAGCAACTCAAAGCAGGGGTCATGTGTAATTTATCTCTGTGTCCTTAGGAGACAATGTATATCTGACATTTTGGATGCAACAGCCACAAAATGTTTGTTAAAAAAATATGTGAACAAAGAAGAAAGGCAAGTGGAATGAATGAATGAATGAGATTGGTCTTAACTGTCAAACAGGGGATGTTAGACGCTATCTGCTGAGCATTTAGAGACATTGCAAGTTCTAGAGTGGAGAAGTGAAAATCCACAATGGACCCTAAGGGAAATCAGATCAGCCTGTGCTGTGGGACGGAAGGTGGTAGAACTGAGGGGGAGACTCCCTAAGGAGCCATTGCAGGAATAACCAAATGAGAGGTGCTGGGAGCCCAGATACAGATAATAATCTCAAGAGTGAAAAAGAAAGGTCAAATCCAAGAACTACCAAGGAGGCTGGTCAGTCTATTTTGAAAGAAGAATAGATTTGAGGAAAACCAAGAAGTTGTTCTTAGACTTGCTGAGTTGGAGATGTGGAAAAAACAATCAAGTGGGGCTGCTTGGTGAGCCCCAGGAATTCCTGGCCCAGAGACAGAAGAAAGAGAGAACACAAGATAAGAGATACAGCAAATACCTGTAAGTCAAGTCCCCACCTCCTGAACCCACATCTGTGGCAGACATCACTAATTAATCCCAGCACTCAGACTCCCCGCTTAACTCCAGGTAGCACCTATTATTCAATCACAGTTGACCAGCAAGATGAAATGTATGTGTTGCTCCTGTCCTAGGGGCAGCAGGGGGAGCCTTCAGACTGGGCCACTCTCTGAAAGCTAGTTTAATAATAAAGTAATAATAATAATAAAAGAGGGAAAGGGACAATGAAGAAGCAGAGGGGGAGCATTGGGTCCTCAAAGTTATTATTGTAAACCACCTGATGTCCAGATGTCAGAACCATGAACTTTGCCCTCTGTGAGCCTTTAAACTCTTTTTTAAGAAAGACTTTAAAGGCTTGCAGCATTTAAATGCTTAAACTCTTTTAAGAGTTAAAAAAAAAAAAAAAAAAAAAAACCTTTTTTATCCAAAATCACCCAGCTATTGTTATTCATTCTTTCCAATTAGTGAAAAAGCTTTCATTCTTATGAATAATAATATTCTGGGTACATAGTTAGGCTTATCCTGATAAGCCTAACTATTCTCAACTGATTTCTGTTTTATTATTTGTTGAAGACTTCAAGGACCATGTTTTTCTCCTCTCGTGGGATCTGTAGCCTGCCAACCACTCATTCCACACCTGTTTATTAAGCACTTACTCTGTGCTGGGCTCTGTTCTAGGTAATATCTCCACCAACCTCCTCATGGAGCTTACAGTCTGGCAACAGCCGACCTCAGAGCCATGTGTGGCCAGGCCTGGTGACCTTTCCTCCTCCACAGACAACTTAACTACTAGAGAACCAGAAAGAATTTTCTTAGTCTCCTTCAGTTATCCAGGAAGCGTCAGAGCCAGCCTCTGAGTGTCCTTACTTTCAACCTGGCAAGAGCAGGGACATAGATGGTTAGCAGAGTAGCTGTCCCTTCTCTCCCAGAGAAGGCAGACTCACTTCCCAGTACGAAAGGCACCCAGAGATTGACCAGGGACTTGTGGGCCCTCAGGTGTCGTAGGAACTAGATTTCTAAAACCAGACACAAATAATTTCTGTAGTGTTTAGAATTAGCAAAACTTCAGAAACAGTTTGCTTAAAGGAAGTGCATGTTCTCCCAAAACAATGCACTTCTAAATAGCACTTAAGAGAATCTGTCAGGTTTCCAGATAGAGACTTCAATGGGTTTTGCCACAAACCAGCAGATCAATGTGGTGATGACAGTGGCTGCTCCAATTGGATTCCCTGAGTATGTTTTCCCAGTGGTCACCGTGGTTCTCATGCGAGCCTTATTAGCGTGAACCTTAGTCAGTCCAGCACCTTTATCAAGCCCCAGTGCTGCGCTCCCCAGCACCCCAAAACCCCTGAGGGAAGGGAGTAGCAGGCTTTCTGACAGACAGGAAGTGCCTGGCACATGAAATGAAGAAAATGCTAACCCTTCTCCATTGTAGTAGCAGCAACAGGAGTGGTCTTTGTCAAATTTTTAGAGAAACACACAAAACATTTAAGTTACAAAACACCCAACAGTATGCGATTAAACATCAACATGATGGTAGATACGGGATGCAATTACTTAGTCATTCCCAAAAGAAATACCCAAGCATGCCAGTGTCATGGGGCAACAAGAGCATAGGGTCTTGGTACCGCAAGACCTCGGTTCTCATCCTGGTTTTGCCACTAATAGCTACATGAGCTCGAACAAGTCACTTCACCTCCCTGAGCCTTGGTGTCCTCCTCCATAGAGTGTGGATAAGGCTATTGGCCTTAATGTGCTAAAGCGCTTTAACAGGTAAATTTAGGGAATTATTATCAGTGCCCGCTCTGTAGCAAGCTCTGTGTGCCATGCATTGCCTCACATAACCCTCTCATCAGTCCTCTGCGATCTGCAGGATCTCCCCATTTTATAGCCCAGAAGGCCCAGAGAAGGTGAGTGACTGGCCTCAGGTCACACAGCTGGGAAGTGCTACAGCTGGAACCACTGTTAATCATCGGATGCTGTGACCACACAGTTTAAAGCGTTTGGTAACAGCATGACAAAGCTAAGCCCACAAGTGGGTATAGAAAATCCATGGGGGGTGGGAAAACTGACATTTCTGCCCACCAGTGTATGACCGATGCTTGGTGGGATGCTGGTTAGGGGACGTCACAGTCACAATTTATTGAATGAATGAATGAATGAATGAATGAGGCTAAACACATAGTAGTTCAGAACTGGTCTCAAGTAAGTTTGTTTCCCTAGATTCAACTCCAGCTCTACAACTTACTAGTCATGCATAAAAGGAAATGCTAATAGTTCCTCCCCCAAGGAGTAACTTCGAGGATTAAATGAGTTTATACATGTAAGGGCAGGTGGTGTAGAAGCGGGCACAGTGTAGACAGAAGTGTCATCTATGATGATCATGAGGATGAGGGATTTAACCAGAGAGTTTCATATGGATGTTGTGACTGAGCATTATAGCTGTTACCCCAAATGTTGTCACGGCCAGGATCCTCAGTCCCTCCCCCTTCTCCCATCTCTCCTTATCTCTCTTCCCTTTCCCCCTCGCTCCCTATCTCCCTACCCCTTCCTTCCTCCCTCACTTCTCTCTCCCTCAGCCTTCCTCCTGCACAGGCATATAGTAAGGATTTACTGTGTGCCAGCCATAATCAAAGACACAAAGTGAAATAGCACAGGCCTTACCCTTCAGGAGCTCAAAATTAAGTAATCAGATGAGGCAGTTAAAATGCCACTTAATAACTTGTATGGGGGACAAGGCAGTAGAGAGTGACCATTAGATCAGAGTGGGTGATCAGGGGTGGCTTCTTGAAAAATGTTCTGTGAGCCGTCTCAGAAGGATGAGGACCAGAAGGGCAGCTGGTCAGGCGAGCAGCCAGGCAGAGACAAGTAGACGCCCTGGAGGCAGCATAAGAGATAAAAGGTGTGTCACCAAAGTGACGTGGTCAGTGGGGTGCCCTGCACCCTGTGTGCCCCACATGCAGCACTCAGTGGGCATCACCCTCTGCTGGGTGCAGGCCACAGTGCCAACCCAGCAGCCTTAATGGCTTCGTGAATGAGTGATATGGTTACAAAAGAAGTATGCAGGAGGATCTCAGAATTTTCAAGTTCCAAAGTTCCTTAGAGCTAATGGAAGCCCCTCAGCTGAGAAGAAGCAGAGGCCCAGCAAGGCCGCATGGCCAGTGATTCTAGGAAAGTCAACATGGGAGCCAGACCCCAGGCCTTTCTCACAAAATTCTTCACCTACTGACCTGTCCCCACTCGGTTTTCCCCCAAAGCAGTGTGAGTTGAAGGTGGTGTGCAGGTGGTATATTTGAGAATGGTCTCAGAAGTAAAAGAGTGAGAAGAGGAAAGCAGAGAAGAGATAAATACCCATATAAGGTATGCTATTAATCAGTTAGTTACTGCTGTGGGCCACAGGGACCTTTGCAGGGTGTGTGTGGGCTGTGCCTCAGAAAGGCCTGGAGCGTTTGTCCTGACTCCCAGCTCCTGCTGGGTATGGTCTGGCAACTCTTGGCACTTCTGGGCCCCCTCTTGGGGGCACCTAGTGAACTCTCAGCTGCAGGAAAAGCCCTGAAACAGAGCACAGATTCAGTGGGCACTTGAGAGGTGTGGACAGCATGCTCAGGAACTACCCACCACAGCTGCAGCTCAGAGTCACAGATGACCAAGGGGCTGTGGCCCTGGACACAAAAATGAATGTCACAGCTCCTTAGGAGATAATAATAGTACCAATAATGGCTTCTATTAGTCAAGGTATTTTCCTGTACCAAGTTCCATGCTGAATGCATTACAGGTATCACCTTATGTCTTAAGAGGCAGCTACCAGTGACCCCCGTTTTGTAGATGAGGAACTGAGGCCCAGAGCTCTTTATGTTACTTGTTTATGATCACAAGCTAGAAAATGACAAAGCCAAGATTCAAACTCAGGTCTGTCTGACTCCACAGACCTCCTTAAGCCTCCAATCGTGTAGCATCCCAAGTGATCAAAACCTTGTAGGCGGCAAGGAACATGTCAGGGTTCGAGACTGAAACGTTGCTCTTCAAAGGAGCCAGTGCACAGTTCAGAGTGTGGACCCAGGCACCCTTAATAATTAGCTCTGAGGAAAGGCACTTTCTCCCCTCTCTGGGCCTCAGTTTCCTCACCCATAAAATGGGGCTACTGTGATGCCTTCAAGAGGATCACCCTTGTGGGAAGAGCTTGTACAAGTTTCCTACAGTGAGGTTCACATTCTGGGGTTCATGATGCAGTAGTTAAGACTTAGACTCTAGATTCAGACAGGCTGGAGTTGAAACCCAGAGAGTAGGTTTCTTTACATCCTCATGCCTCAATTTCCCCATATGTAAAATAGGGGTAACAAAATGAAATCACAGGGAAACTATGAGATGTAAATGAAACACTGCCCATATATGGCCTAGCACAGAGTAAGTGCCCGCAGGTGCTGTGGGTATCATCATTGCTTTGATCTTTATGGGTGTGACCTCTGGGAACCAAGGTTTTCTCATCTGCAACACGGATCCCTTAATACACACTTTGTAGAGTGGCAAGGCCCAAACCTGGTAATAGAGGTGGACACAGTTCCTGAAACAACTTTCACGAGGGAGTTCCTCTCAGCTTTCTAGGGTCTTTATGAGTTTTCTGACTCGCTTCATAACTATCACACCACCACCTTCCTCCCCACCCACTTCCCCAGTCTCCTGTCCCTCCCAGAATTCTTTCATCCTGAGGGAGAATCTAATTCTAAGAGACACCTCCTGGACCTCAGAAAAGCTGCCTTTTTTAAGAG
The DNA here is from genome assembly GCF_014176215.1 of Rousettus aegyptiacus. NCBI lineage: Eukaryota > Metazoa > Chordata > Mammalia > Chiroptera > Pteropodidae > Rousettus > Rousettus aegyptiacus. The sequence continues at coordinate 120,353,075 of NW_023416307.1, read as the reverse complement.
TGAGAAACGCTAGTATAACAGAAATGAAAGACTCTGCTTCCCGACCTTTATACAGATCTCACCGACAATTGCCCTCCCAGTAGTGACTTCAGGCATCGAAGTAGAGAGTGTGAAGGATACCTCAGGGCAGAGCTGAGCCTGGACACATGTGTTCCCCAAGTCCTTTGTGGGGGTCTGGATAGAGGCTCCTCCATCTCCTCTGTCAACAACAAGGACAGAAGAATCCACTGAGGCCATTGGACATAGAGGAGAGTAACTCAAGAAGACCCCAAGTATCTCCCCTGCCTCCAGTCCTCAGTCTGAAAATACATTAGAGCATTAGGGTTAACCATTGCCAACCCCTTAACTCTCCTCTTCCTATGCAAGTGTGTCTAGGAGAGGCCACATGTTGATTGAAAATTTATGTATCAGACCAAGACAGATGCAGTCCCTGCCCTTGGGGAGCTCGGAGTCAGCAGGGGAGTCAAATATTAAGAAAAACCAATTTCATTATTAATTATTAAAATAATGATAAAACAAAAGCGATTGTCAGGGAGCTATGAGAATCTTCAAAAAGGGGCCCAACTAGTAGTGGGTGCAGGTTCAGCCAAAGGAAATAATGAGGTAGGTGTAAAGGGGCAAGAGCATTCCAGGCAGAGGGAAACAGCACATGCAAAGTCCTTGAGACTGGAAAGCACTTGGGTTGAAGCCACAGAAAATAGGCTTGTGTTGGTGGAGCACAGTGGTAGGGAAGAGATGAGACATCAGGAGAAAGCAGGGACCACACTGTACAGGGCCTTCCAAATCTTGGCACAGAGAGTGGATTTTCTCTGTGTGCCCTGGAAGCCACTGTAGCATTTTAAGCAAGAGCCTGACATTAACACAGTGTGCCTTATACTTTAAAGCATCCCTCTGACTGCTGAGTGTAGAATGCATTGAGGGTAGGAACAGAGAGACCTGTGAGATAGCTACAGAAGCCATCCTGGACTAATTTTCAGGTGGTGAAGCAGAGTGGTCAGATCTGAGATAAGTGTTTCTTTGGGCAGATGTACACACAGGCAGTAAGTGATGAAGCCAAAATTTTAACCCAAGAATGTTTGTCCCCAAGTTCACTCCATTCAAAGTTTATATGGGAACAAACCTGTTTTTTCTTACAGTATTTTAGTTGATTTTCCTACTTTAAATTAAACTTTGAATTATTCAAATTAAACATTCTCTGGTCAAAATTCAAATATTTTAGTCAAAATTAAAGTCCCCTTGACCACGGCAATTAATTGTAGTAACCCTTTCCCCTCATCAGAGGTCCCACCTTTATGTATTTGGAGCAGATCCTTACAGACGTTTTGCTACACATCGACATATATATATATATGTATATATATATACATATATATATATCCATAGAAAATATAAACTATTGTTTTATTGAGTTTCCTGTTTTACATAAATGGAAGCAAACTATGCACATTGCTTTGCAACTTGCTTTTTTCACTCAACAATTTGTCTTGGAAAGCCTTCTGTGTTAGTACATATAAATGGATCTCATTTTTAAAACTATTTAAAAGTCCATAGTATTTTATGGACTGGATGTACCACAGTTTATTTAGCCCACTCACTTTCCAAAGACAGAAATGCGGTTTTCTATAAATGTCGAAGCTTTTGAAGGGCTGGTAAATTTTTTTCTATCAAAATGTGACTTTTATTTATGCCAATGGAGGAACCCACACCACAGTGACAACACAAATATTTAGCAACACCCAGCCTGGTGACTAAGTTTTCCCATTTCCCTTCAGGTGCTTGGCATCCCTGGGAGCTAGCTCTTGTCCATTGCCAAGTCTCTGTTTATAGCAAAAGGCTGTCTCAAGAGCAACAAAGAGAATGGTGGAGTTGTTGGCTTTGATTTCATTACTGGGTCCTGAAGCAGGCAGCTAGGCATGGTATAGAGAGAGTATAGCTGCGGAGCCTCAAAGACCTGAGTTCAAATCCTAGCTTTATTTGTGTAACCTCGAGCAAGTCACTTTTCTTCTCTGAACCTCAGTTTGTCCATCCATAAAATGGAATTTATAATCCCAGTCTTATAGAAAAGCCGGGAGGATTAAATGCAAGTCACACATGTAAAGCAATGGTCAGGTAAGAGCACATACATGTGCATGTGCATTTAGCAAACACACACACACCCATCTGCAGCCCCAGTGTAGTGGAGGGGTCACTCAGGGTCACAGAATAATGAGAAGACAAGAATACTCTGCCATTGCTAGTGATGGGTGATGCAGTATGGTGGTGGCATTTAAGTTCAAAGGGAGAAAGGGGACTTTCTGCCCAGATTCCAGACACCAGCTGTGTGCTAGGCACTTCCATATTACACCTCCTTTCATCTTCACCCCAGTGGGAAGAGTTAGGTTATCCCTCTGCTCCAATTTGAGGATGAGGAAACTGAGGCTCAGAGAGGAGACCCAACTTGCCCAAGGTCTCAGTAAGTAGTAGAGTCAAGACTGGCACTCTGCCCGCTCTGCTTCTGCAGCAGTCCTTGGAGGCTGATAGCTTAGCTCTGCAGAGCGCCCCCTCCTGGAACAACAGAGAAGCTCTTGTTGTGATGACATCTGGCCTCCATTTTTTTCAAGGGGATGAAATAAAGGCTTCTCAGAGGTCACCTCAGGACAGTCTGAATCAAATCTCTTAAATGACAGAGAGAATATGAAATAGCCAGTGTGTGCAGTAATGCTCAGTTTTTTAAAGTTCATTTGAGCAAGGCGAGTGCCCCCTCCCTTGATGAGAAAGGCCTGGACCAGGAGTCAGGAGCCCACCCCCAGCTCTACAGCTGGATCACTCTGTATCTGGCCCAGGTCATTTCCCCATCTCTCGTTTTCCCACCTGTCAAATAGGAAGTTGAGACTGGCTGGCCATGGAACTTGTTTTGCTCTTACAGAGAGAGAACCAAGCGGAGGTGACTAGGGGAGCTTTAGGGGAAGGGTTGTCAGATTTACCAAAAATACAGGACATCCAGTTAAATTTGAATATCAGATAAACAAAAAATTACTAATATTTTTATTATTAGTATGTCCCCAATATTATATAGGATACAACTTACACTAAAAAATATTTGCTGTTTATCTAAAATTCAAATTTAACTGGACATTCTATATTTTATCTGGCAATCCTATTCAGGGCCCCCAGCTCCACTGGTACAGATAATTCTTTGGTACAGGTAATTGATATTTTCACAATTTCAAGATGAGCCCCTGGGCACCCACCTTCCAACCAAATCCCCATCACCTGCTCCCACTCTTCTCCCGTGCCCACTTCCCTGCCCATGTAAAAGTTCTAAAACCATGAGCCAAGAGGTTTTGTGGGTCTAAGAATTCCTACAGTGGAGACAGGGATGGAATTCAGCCTGACTTGGGGAAAAGACAAGTGGTGGATTTAAATCAGTGGATAAATTCCTGTCCACAATGTGTCAAGATGGTTAAAGGGACACAGTGTCTGAGGTGCTCACGAACAACTGGTCCCCTTCTGTGCCCAGTCCACGTGTATGCACCTAAACTAGTGGACACTGCATCCACATGTTTACAGTGAAACCAGCCAGTGCTGAGACCATGCACATTCATGCCCGCAGCCAAATGCTGCAGCCGCAGCTGTGTGCCATATCTGGGTGCACCTGTGCATGGCTGGATACGAAGTCTGTGAGTGGGCGTCTGAACTGGTAAACACTACCTCCATGTCATCACCTATAATTATTAGAGACCCCGAATCCATAGAAAAGCCCCCCTGGGGCCCTGATGTAGCGGAGAGACAGTCCTCACCCTGCACCCTGCCCATCAGGAATTATCAACACCATGATGTGATTGTAAAGTCCAGGCACTGTGCACATGCCCACCATGCCCGCTGGTCGATAGCCATCAGATCTGTTCTGAACTTAGAACAACTGCCTAAACAGACACAGACCACAGAAATGCCTGTACTGTGCTCTTTTCCCACAGAGGAGTTGTGGAGCCCAGGTTTGTTAAGTGGCTCTTACAGGTGGCGCACTATTGTGCAGGTGCCCCTGGGTGGCCTCAGCATTCACGTCTCCATGTCAGGTCTCCAGTGAGGTAGGAGAGGAAAGGAGGGAGGTCTCCTGAGGGAAAGAAAGAGGTTTCCTGAGGGCCTACTGTGTGCTGGCACGAACAGCCTCCTCTAGGGGATGGTGGAATCAGCATCCAGAAGATAGTGGCAGCAAAGGGTGGGTCTCAGCCGGCGTTTGACCTCCACGGCCAAAACTTGGCATAAGAGAAATACCCAATAAATGTGTTAGTTAATGAATGACCCAAGTGACAAATGCTACCAGGGAAGAACAGGAAGGATGGGTTGTTCTTACTGGGCAACTGGAGGAAGGCTCTCGGGTGGTGGTAAACTTTCATCTGGGTCTCAGAAGATTAAATATCTCAAAAGAGGAGAAAGGTGGGTGCCCTGGGTTGGGAGCCAGATGAACCAAGACATAGACAGACAGATGCCAGGCATGTCAGAGGGCTTGTCACTTGACAGGAAAGTGGGATAAATACAGCAGGACTGAGAGTGAGGTGAGAAGAGTCCTTTGAGGCAATCTCAGAGAGGCTGCTGTGAGCCCAGAAACTGGATGCAGCTGCGAATGGGGAACCATGAAAGATTATAGAGCAGGGCAGGGATGCTCTCAAAGCAACCTTGAACATGAGCTCCTGGCCCCACACACCTAAACTCTTCTGATCTCCTTTCTCTCCTCATCCTCTTTCTAATTTCTCCTTCTCCAGACTTTGTCAGCCACCAGCAGAAGATTGAGGGTCTGCGTGTGGTTCCCTCATTCCTTTTGGTCTCAAGTCCATGTTTGTCAGCTTTTCAAACCACGACATTATTCCCTCCTCTGTGACCTCAGGGCAGGTTGTGAGCCTGACTGTGGACAGCTTTCAGGGAGGGAAACTGGCCCTTTGGGAGCTGGCAGCCCCTCCAGAAGAAAGTGAAAGGTACACTCGGGCTAGGCCCAGGTTCTCTTCCTCTCCTGCTGTGGGACCTGGACAAGATGCTACACTCTCAGAGCCTTGACAGTAACCCCCACGTGCCAGGGTTATTGGTATGGCTCAAAGCACCTGGCAGGTTAGTTCCCCTCTCTCTCCCCCGCAGGAAAGTGGCTCTTCATCCAGAGCCTGCAACCAGAGCCTGTATTCCCGTCCCCAGGGGAGGGCTGTCATAACACACATGCTTGGGCCCCACCCCCAGAGGATCTGAGGTAGTACATCTTGGAATGTGCATTTCCAACATATGTCCAAGTGATGCTAAAGCTGCTGGTCTCAGAACCATGGTCGTGTGTCCCTGGGGAGCTCATAAGCTTTTCAAGGCCCCAAGCCACACCCTCACCCAATTCCATCATAATCTCTTGGTCTGAGGCCCGGACATTAATATTTTTTAAAGCTCCCTGGTAATTCTAATGTACAATCAAGCCAGAAGCTAGTGCCTAGGGGCAGAGTTGTGGGGGAAAGGGGGTGGGGGTGGGGAGTAGCTCAGTAGTAGCAGCTGATACTATGGTGCTGGTCCATGCACGTTAGATATGCTCTCTCCTCGCACTGACTCTATGAGGTAGGTGCTATCATTATTCCCAAGCTGCATATGAAGAAGCTAAGGCCCAGACTGGCAATGTCATCTGCCCAAGGTCACAGAGCAGGGAAGTACCAAGACTCCAAATTAGGTCTCTTCTCCCATTCATTGTTTTATCTTGAACATCGCGAATTCCCCCAAACATCCCAACCATGATGCCTTTGTAAACTGCCCACTCTCCCTGGCCCCTGACAGGGTACATGCACGTGGACTCCCCCTCCCACATGCAGCCCTATGCCACACACCTGCCTGTGTCCACCCCCGCTCACGGATGCACTGCCAAACCCCTGAGTATATGCGCATACCTGCACAGATAGCATCTCCCACTTAGTCACACGACTGCCTTCTGGGGGGCCTCGTGGGCATTGCCTGTTTTGAATCTTGTTTCTGTTTTTTAAATGCATGTAGCAGGGCCACGAAGCCACCTTTGGCTTACCTGAGAAAGCACTCACAATCCATTTCATCTGAAATGTCCTAAGCACCCCAGAGTTGACAGGATCAGGCTGGTGTGAATTGATGACGCATGTCGGCTTAATCAGGGAGGGTCACTGTAGGACATTTGACCCAAGCAGACACAGCTCACTCTGGACTAGATCAGTCTGGAGGAGGGCGGGGTGCGCGCTGAGCTCTGTGGCAAGAACCCTGTGCCTCAGTGTACACACTTGCATCATAGGGTGATCCCAACAGAAGACGGCTTTACAGTTCACAGAGCACTGTCAGAGCCTTGATTCTCTGTGATCCTCAAATGAAACATCCTAAAGTCCTCCAAGAGAGGGTGAGTGATCTACTCAAGGTCACACAGCAAGTAAAGAAGTAAAGATGCATCCAAACCGGGTGTTGGGACCAGGGTAGGGGTGTGTTGTGCCTGTGGTGGTAAGTTCTGACACATCCGAGGCAGTGGCAATGCTGACAGAACTATCGGGGAGGCACATTCCAAGCCCGGAGTAACAGGAGTGGTGATGTGGTAGGTAGTAGTGGCGGTAGTAACACAGTTAGTAGTAACGACTGTGTCTGTCATTGATGAGGGCCAGTATGTGCCAGGCACTATTTATACGCATTATAATCCTGATTTGCTCTCACCCTTGCTGGACACTTGCACTTTCACCCCATTGTACGGAGGTGGAAACTGAGGGAAATGATTTGGCCGAGGCACCAGTTCGAACCAAAGAGCAGCTGGGACTTGAACCCAGATCTGAGGTCACTGGACACAGGTGCTCCCACCTACCCCACCTCTGGAAGCAGCCTGCCCTCCGCTCACTTCGACCTCCCCTCTTACCACTGCCCCTGTGGCCTTGGGCCTCCTCCCCCCAGAATCTAAGAGAGCAGTTGGTTTTTGCAGTAGCACTGAGCAGCAGATGGAGAGTCTAAGGGATATGACTGTTGTGCTTGCTTTTTACTTGAAATCATTTACTCAGACCGTGGGCAAAGTTTACTCTGGCTACCACTAGGGGTTAAAAAAATTCTCGGGAGTCCCTCTGCTGGAATCAAGGATGCTCAGCTTCAGGGGAAGGTCTCAGAGCAGGGGATAAGAGGTCAGAGGTCATCTGGATGGCCTGGAACCCGTTCACCCTGAGCCCCTCCCTAAGGCCAGAGGCCCCTACTTTTGATAGAGCCCAGCCTGTCGACACCAGGTGCTTTGTTTCAGTGCCCCATACACTGGAAGAATAAAGCCCCGTCCTCAATTACCAGGGCAGAAAGTAAGTCCTATTTTGTGCATCCCCATCCTCTAATCCAGCCCCTGTGCCTTTACTCACCTCAGTAGCCCCTTTTTATCCTAACTAATCATGCATGTTCTAACTCCAAAGCAGCTTATAAAAGTTTGTCTAATTCAGAAAGGTTTAAATGATTTAAGTGAGGTAACTCAGACAACGGAAAGAAAGGAGAAATAAGATGATGCATAGGCACAGGACAAGCTACTCCAGTGCAGCTCCTAGAGGGGAACTTTAAAGTCAATGCTGAGCTACCAAGCAGGCAAGGGGAAGAGGGCAACAAGTTGAGTTCCATGAGCCAAAGTCTCCATTAGATCACCCCCTCACCCTCACCCCAAGGCCTACTTAATGATAACCCTGTGTGGCACATAATAGATGTGTCCTCTACTGTGAGGACCACCTGCCCTCTCTCCATGAGGGGCAAACCAGGGATGCTGCAGCCATATTGGCTTTTTCCAAGTCCCCTGGTGTTTCTTATTCCTTTGCAGATCCGCTCTCCCCTTAGCTGATTAACGCCTACTTTTTTGTCCAAGATCACCCAGTTACACTTCCTCCAGGAAACCCTTCCTGGCAGTCCAGTCATCCTCATTGCAGCATTCCCAACATATAGAACAATGTTTGGCTCATAGTAGGTGCTCGGTAGGTATTTGTTAATTGGTTAAATAAGCAAGTGGATGATTAGATGTATACCATCTAATACAACCCTAACTACTTTCTTCTACCTTGAGAGGGGCTGAATAGGGGAGGGAGAACTCAAGCTTCTTTAAATAAAAGGCTCCTGCTTCCCTGGGGGCCTGGCATCTGGTTACAGGATACCCAGGGTGGGTCAGCCAGGCTCTGTATGTACTCTCCTTTCCCTTCCTCCCTATGTCATCCATCCACCTCCAGCTCATCTGTGAGGAAGTCCTCCCCTCTGTCCACAAAAGCTGGCGCTCACTGTCCCCCTGAGCTTTCCTTAACAGGAAACATGACCCCAGGGCCAAGGTGGGACCAATGTTCAGGTCGGAGGGCTTTCAGTCATAAGTTGCAGCTCCCTGAGGTCCATGCACATGCCCTCGCTGAGCCAGGCTCTGCCCTCTGCCTCTTGTATAAAAGGAAACTCACATTTGGAAACCCATAGCCCCACACAACATTCGACATTAATTCCTAGGCATTTGTTTTTCTAAATTTTCAATGCCTGGCTGGCCTTGTCTAGCAGTATTTGACACAGTGTATTAATTTTTAATATGCTAAATGGCAAGATGCTCTTTAATCCAAATTGAATCCCCAACACATTCATCTCTCACTCTAGCCCCAGTTTTTTCTGCTCCCCAAACTAAGCATGTTAATTTTCAGCCAGAAGGCAAGGAGACTACATGATTCTGCTTCTGGGAAGAGAGTGACAGGTGAGCTAGACCAGGTGGGCTGTCCCACCTGTAGGTCCTCAAAACACTGTCTTTGGATGTAAGATATCAGAGCCACAAGCTAAGCCAATCTTTCGTGTCATGCGTGGAGAAACTGAGACCCAAAGAGAAGTGGCTGGTCTGCAATCACATAGCCCTTCTGCTGTGCCTAACCTCACCTTGACTGCCCTCCTCCCATCTTATTGAAATCTCACCTGTTCAGTCCTCCTCCTCTAGGAGGTCATGATGAATTACCCATTCCTCCTAGTACAATATCTTCACCCGATGCCAGGAACAGCATTCTGCACCTTACACAAGACATCCTGCTGAAACCTCAGCCCACCCCTGTGAAGCCCTCTGTTGCCCACATTTTACAGATGGAGAAACCGAAGCATTAAGAGGTGAAATCACTTAGACAAAGTCACTCAGAGCTGAGACATCTGAGTCCAGACCCCACCCAAGTACTTGGGTCTTGGTATCCCCAACTCCAGCTCAGCCCACCCTGAGAGAAGGAGGGCAAGCAAGACATCATGGTCACTATCTGCCATCTTAGCCACCCCACATGAGCCTCAACACTCAAGGCTCCCAACTTGAATTTATATACTGAGGTGTTTGTTGTGGAAACCATAGAAACAGCCCTAGCAGAACACACATATATTTTCATTCCATGAGCTGTTGTGTCTGAAGAACAGAGGGGCTCTCAGAAGCCTGTAGGGAGCAGGGCCTGGTGCTGGGGAGGGAGCAACCAGGAGAGAGAAGGAAGTGACAGAGAGGCTGTTCTGCTCTTCCAGGATCCTCCCCCGCTTCTCATTCTACAGCCTTTGAGGTCTCAAACTAGCAACCCAGGGGCCAAATCCAGCTACGGATATGTTTTTTACTGGAGAGATTTTACATCAAATTCCAAGTGTACAGTTTTTCTTAGAACACTGGAATATCTGCCACTCTGGGCCCAAATTCCCCCCACAGGAACAGAGAAATAGCTGCCCGTTTAGAAGGCCTGAGATTCTTTACTTTGCCACAGTCCCCACCACTCTATGTTGCCTCCCACCCATTGACTTCACTCATTCACAAAACCTTCTTGGCCCTCACAACTATTCAGATTTGAAACCCTTGCCCTCTGCTCTGTCCCAGGACTCAGGATCTCAATGACAAGCTTGTGAATCCCCAGCATGATAGAACCCCTAAGCCATGGCCAGACTCCCAGAACTAGAAAACAACCACATTTTCAACTGGTCACACTGTAGACTCCAGAATGTTTTAACCACAGACTCTCAGAAGATTCAGAGACCCACCTCTCTCTGACCAGTCAGGAGGGGCCCTGGAGATAATCTGGCCCTACTCCCACCAAGCTGCTTCTTAGTGAAGCTCTTTATTTACACCAAACCTAATGAGGAGCCCCAAAATGTGAACAGACATCAGCAGGATCACTTCAGAGCCTACAGACCTTAGAACCCTAGATTCTTAGGGCCTACCCACCCTATGGAACTCCCCTATTATCAAGATGGAGAAAGTGAGTCTCAGAGAAAGTAACTGGGTGGCCAAAGGCCCAGCAAACTGGACAGGCAGAGACTTCTCAGTCTGTGCTCAGCAGGGCAAGTGAATGCAAACCAGGAGCAAGGGTGCAGGTGCCAGGTGGGCATGATGGTGTGTATTCACTTCCTGTGGCTGCTATAACTAATGAGCACAAACTAGGTTGCTTTGAACAAAAGGTATTTATTCTCTCACAATCCTTCAGGCCAGAGGTCTAAAATCAAGATGTCAGCAGGGCCATGCTCCCTCCAACAATTGTAGGTAACATTGCATTCCTTGCCTCTTCCAGCTTCTGTTGGCTCTGAGCATTCACTGGCTCATGGTTGTATCATTCCAATCTCTACCTCGGTCTCCACGTGGCCGTCTTCCCTCTGTGTCTGTGTCTTCTTGCATTCTGTCTCTTACAAAAACACTTGTCATTGAGTTTAGGGCTTGTCCGATAATCAGGGTGATCTCAAGATTCTTAATTACATCTGCAAAGACCATTTTCCCAAATAAGATCACATTTACAGGTTCCGGGAGTTAGGACGTGGATACATCATTTTGGGAGACCACTATTTACACCACTGCTGGTATCTCTGGCATTTCCCAGGTGCCCATTCTGGGCTCCTGGCTGGTGCCTGCAAGTTCCCTGCTCTGTTTCTTCCCTCTCTCTGCTCTTTGCCATGTGGCCAGCCCCACTTGAGACAATTCTAGGAACGAGGACCCTCCAGGCCAACCTCTCTGCACTCTGTCCACAGGTTTGCCAGGCACCGCTCCAGACCTTGAAAAGAGAAAACAGATTTTTGGGCAAAACTTCATACCTCCAAAGAAGCCAAAAACCTTCCTGCAACTCGTGTGGGAAGCGCTGCAAGATGTGACTCTGATCATCCTGGAAATTGCGGCCATCATCTCCCTGGGACTCTCCTTCTACCACCCGCCTGGCGAGAGCAATGAAGGTAAGACGGGAGGCCTCAGACCCCCACACCCCTCCCTGCAATGTGCGTGCCCAGCCACAGCGTGGGGTGCTCAGCATTCATGGCCACTGCTCCTTCTAGATAAGGCTGAGGCTCAAGGGGCAGGGCCTCACCCACAGCCAGTGAGTGGCCAAGGCAGACCCCACTCAGAGCCCCAACCCCAGGGTTCCCATGTGTGAAATGAAATGCAAGGGCTGGACAAACAATACTAATAATTATAATGAGCACTTACAATATGGCGAGCTCTGGGCTGAGATGTCATCCTCCTAACAACCCCATGAGGTAGGGGCCGTGATTATGCCCATTTTAAAGACAAAGAAACTAAGACACAGAGAAGTGCGTTAACTTTCTCAAGGTCACCTAGCTTATAAAGAGCCTTCAGGTTTTCCAATGGAGCTTGTTAAAAACTCTGCTGCCTAGGATCCTCCCTGAGAGAGTCTGGTTCTGTTGGACAAAATCCAGGTGAGGGTGACTCCACACACCTGTCCAGGCTGCTCTCTGAGGGCTCCCCTCTCTCACATCCAAGGACAAAGCCCCCAAATTGCTTACCCAGTGGGCTGCATTCACACTCATTAACAGGGATCCCCCTCGGGTTCCTGCCCTCTGAGTGCTCCAGCCTCTGAGGGACTCTCCTTAAACTAAAAAGCTGGGCCTCTCCTTAGTACCCCCAAGTCACTCGCTCCTTGTGTCGTGCAAGGAGCTCATGATGACATCAGAGCTCTTTGCACCAGATATTCTAAAACAGAGATTGCAAACTATGGCCCACCAGCCCAATTGGGCTAACTTTCTTGTTTTTGTATGGCCCATGAGCTAAAGTTGGTTTTCACATTTGTCAATGGTTGAGAAAAATCAAAATAATATTATTTTGCAATGTGCAACTTTTACACGAAATTCGTATTTCATTGTGTAAAAATAAAGTTTTATTGGAACACGCCCATCTCTTTCTCATATTGTCTATGGCTGCTTTTCCACTGCAATAGCAGAGTTGATTAACTGCGACAGAGACTGTATGGCTCACAAGGCCTAAACTATTTACTCTTTGGCCTTTACAGAGAAAGTTTGCCAACCTCTGTCCTAGAAGATCAGAATGGGAAGTTTTGCCTCAAGAAAACCATTCTCCTTCTTACCAGCCCCCTCCCCTCTGAGTGTGGAAGGGAAATAAAATAGTCGAAAACAGTTTCCAAAGTCAAGACCCCTGTCTCCATCGCTTCCCAGATATGTGACTTTGAGCTTCCTGGCAGCCAATGCAGAAAGGGAATTAGGATTTCATAGCTCAATTTATCAACGGGAGGAAAAACGGTTCTTTAGGAACATAGCATGTTCCCTGACAATGAATTCTGGGACGAACTTTCACATAGAACATTATGAGATGCATAATGGGAAGCATTCTTTGTAAAAGTTTTATAAAAAATGTAGAAGATTGTACATGGCTACTTGAATAAATCTTGAACAGAGCTATGGATGCAACACAAAAGCATAATAATAGTGATAATTGTTCTGACTATTTTTATAGCCACCACTAGTTGTGAGCTTTTACGGTAGAAGTTCGCTTGATCCTCACAACAAGCCAGTGGATAGATGCTATTTTTAACTGAGGCTCTAAGATAGGAAATGACTTGCTCAGTCACACTCTAGGATGTGCAGAACCATGACTCAGACTGAGGCGTTCTGGCTTCTGAGTCCTTCTTCCTATCCCTCAGCTGCATTTCCTCAGAAAGGGACAAGGTTGAGGCAGTGCCAGTCGGGTAAATGACCTCATGCGACCCAATTTAGTGGACGATTAGGACTCAGAGAACGGGTGGTGGAGGGGGTGTGGTAGGAGCACGTGCTGAGCTCCCAGCGTGTGCCGGGGGAGCCTCCCCACAACCTTCCAAACGAGTGGCTGCAATCACCTCCATCTTCGAGAAGTGGAAACCGAGGCTCAGAGGGGAGGACTTACCTATGGCCATACAGCTTATAGGCAATAAGGCCAGATTTGAAACCCAAGCCTTCTGGTTCTTTCCACTGTCCCTCCCTGCCTCTAACTGAGACTCTAGCTCAGACCACACTCTGGGTCGATAAGGACAGCTGCGCACTCTCCAGCCTCAGAGTGAAGTCCCTGCACGTTGTGACTATACTAATTTCTCCCCCAACATCCAGGCCCGGTCTGAGCTCTGAGCTCTGAGCTCTGGATTATCCATTTTGCCAGGACCACACCCCTGCCAAGTCAGACATGGGCTTCATCAGTTATGTATAAAATGATTCTGGTGATGGACTAACGGGCTGTAGAGTGCCTTGCAGCACCCACAGCCTTTCCCTGTTTGCTTTCATGGCTCAGAGACCTCCAGACATTTGTCAAAAGTCACATAGCACATTTGAGGAAGGGCTTGGTCTGGCACATCGAGTCCTCCCAACTCCCTGTCCATGATAGCTCTCCTAGTGCCAGAGTGCTAGCAGAGTGACAGGCATATAGGAGGTGCTTAGAAAACATTTGTGGCTTGACCAGTTTTGAGGGCCCTTATTCAATGGTAGGCCCTGGCAACCACCTAAGAGGTAGCTTGCCATTTTACTGGTAAACAAGCACAGGGAGGCTCAGAGAAGTCACACAGACTTTCCCAAGGTCACACAGATAGTGAGAGGCCATGCCCTAGAAAACCCCAGGTCCAGGGAAAACAGCTACAGGTTCCCCAGACCCTGTGGTCACGTCTCTAGATCCTGTCCCTGCTCCAGTCCAAGAAGGGCCCAGAGGAGAGTTCAGCAAAGCCTGCCCACTTCCCTCTTTTTCCTCCTTCCTGGTCTCTTCTGCCTAATTGCACTAGGGATGGCAGGAGTTGTTCCCAGGGTTCAGCAGCTCACAGTGTCTAAAGACCTAACCCAGAGTTCCACATGCCCACTTTCTGGCCATCCCAAGGTACCATGTCCCTATCAGAGAGTTCTAAGAAGGAGATAAAAGCTAACGGGCTTTTGCTAGCGGAGAATGCTCTCAAGGGCCCAGAGTGTTCCTTGGTATCAAATAAGCAAAGGCAGCAGTCAGGGCTGGGAGTCAAAGGAACAAATTCCACTTAACCACCATGCCTTGGTTTCCAGAAGCCAGTGCAAGGAGAGCAGCTCATGAAAAGAGAGAGAAGACCGATGTTCATCATGTATTGAGATGATGATGTGTCAGGCCCTTACTAGGTCCAGGGCTTACAAAGTTCCTGGGGTTATCCAATTTTACACGAATTTTACATCCAAACAGGCTCAGAAAGGCTAGGTCACTTACCCATGGTCACATAGCAGAGCCTGGATATGAAGCCAGGTCTTCCTAGTTCTAGAACCTGAAGGTTTTCCGTTACCCTGGGCTATTTCTAAGTGTCCTAAATGCTGCAGTAACTAATGGGAGGCCCGTTGATGAAGCACACAACAGGGAAAGAGTGGCCTTTCCATGTACAGAGTATGTAGCAGGGGCAGAGGATAAGAGAAGTCCTATAAAGTGAAGCCCTGGGCTCTGTATTTCAAATCACTCCCCCGAAATCCAAGAGGATGCATCTCCATTTAATAGGTTTCCATTTAGCAAGGTTCACCTGTGTTTCCCAGTTTGGGGGTTTTTATTGGTGTCATTCGTGGTGGCAGAAGGGCACTCTACTTCCCCGCCTCCTGTCATCACCTGCTCTCCAGCTGTATCCCTTCTGTAACGCGGGGCTTGAGGCTCCATTCAGTCTGGCTGTGGGGACTCGAATGCAATGATGCACGCCAGACGACGGGCTACAGGGAACAGCAGCTTTAAATGAGCATGTACTGTGTGCTCACTGCAGTCATGCTTTACATAAAGGCTCTTCTTCCCAACTGCCTAGGAGGGAGTACCTGTCATTACCCCCATTCTGCAGATGAGAAAACTGAGGCACTGTGGTTCAGTAGCTAGCTCATGGGTTCACAGCTGTTAAGTTAGCATAGCTACACTTTGAACTCAGGGCTGGTCTGCTGTCAGTTACCATTAGCACAATTATGAGTATCATTACAACCAAAGGCTGGTCCAGTTAACAGTTTAAAATTGTTGGAAAAGTCTGAAATTCCCAAAGGGAAAAACAAAAGTGACCTTGAGAACCCCATGCAATGATATGGTTGTTAACTAGCCTTCGGGGAACAGCTGGTTCCATGAAAGATGTTGAATTTTTCAGTGGCACATGCTGCTGGACTGCAGTCATTCTATACCCTCCCAAGCCTGGACTCTCTGAGGAACTGGGAGCCAAAAAACATTTCTGGGTACTACTTGGCCATCTTGTGTTGCTTCTGACCCTTCGCTTACCGGACGCTTTGCCGGGGTTTCTTAATACTGCTGTTCTCTCTTCCTTGGGATTGAATTGGACTTCTAGACAGTCACCCATAGGTCTACTTTCTACTTTACTTTCCCACATGAGACCAGCACAAGACAAGGGGCACTGGGCTCAGGACAGTGGGCAGGCCAGGTCCAGTGTCAGATTCCAGGCCCAGGTCTAGATTCAAACTCCAGATCTGCTGTGTAACCCCAAGTGAGTCTCTGCCCCTCTCTGAACTGTTTCCCTTTTTCCAGTAAGCTTGAGGATTAAAGGGAATGTTTGGCATAGAACAGGCATTACAAATAGCCCAGTCCACTGCGTGGCACCTGTGGAAAGAGACTACTCTGAGTTCTTCAGGAGAGGATGGTCGGACACTGCTCATGGTCGCTTTCCATGGAGAGGGCCATTCTCCACTCCCCAGTGGAAAAAAGAACCGGGGCTAGTCCCAGCTGCACTACCCACGTTGGCTGTGTTACCTCACCTCTCTGGGCCTCAGTTTCCTCATATGTTAATAGGAATAGTACTGAACATTCCTTGGATCCTTATGGAAAAGCAGGAGAAAGGTGTGTGGAAGGGCTCTGAAAGGCCCTAGCCCTTGACACTGTGTGGGCAGGACTTGCCTTTGAGTCTGAGGCCTTTATAATCAAATGTGTAGGGTGTGTTTTTTTTCTTTTTCATATGGTGGGCCTGGCAGGCCTCAAGCAATTTGAAGGCCCAGACTGGAAGATTCAGTTGGATGAGGGTGTGGGATGCAGGATCAGAGTAGGTCAGGCAAGCAGCTCAGGTAAAGTGTATGTGTCCTAACGGTGAAGTCAAGGCGCTGACCCAACAAAGGAGAAGAAAGAACCTCCTGTGGCTACACACTGGCCAGAGCTTTCACCTTCTTCTCCTTGACCCCAAAGGTGGTCCAAGCGACCCCCACTTTGCAGATGAGGATGCTACAGCTCATAGAGGGCAGTGACTTACCCAGGGCCATGCAAGGACAGCAGTGGGACTAGGACCGACTCATTGGAGGTCCAGTCCAGGGTTGTGGTTCCTGCCCCCCGGCCTAGAGATCTGCCTCATCATTACTGGAAGAATAGAAGGAAAAGACATCAACGAAACTTCATTTAAGACCCAAAGGCAGGTGCACTATTGATTGACCTCATTCAGTTTCAGCCTCACTTTCTTTCTTTTCTCATGAACCAGGCCTCTCTGCTGACCGGGTCTGTGCTAGAGATGCCATGGGCCTCGCTTCATTAAATTTCAACCCTCACAATAGGTCCCCAGAACAAAGAAGATTCTTCTCATTTTATACATGAGAAAACTGAGGTTCAGAGAGGTGAATTCATTTACCCAAGAACTCACAGCCAAAACAAAGGCAGAAAATCGAGGTAGCTAATAGGCTCTGAAGCCAGACATCCTAGCTCTCACTTGCCCTCCTTAGCTTAGGCAAGTCACTAGGGCTCTCTAAAAAGCTTATTTCCATATCTGAAACGGGCAGAGTGAGCGCTCCAAGAGGATGTGTGTGAAGCACTTTGCACAGGGTTTGGCACCCAGACACACTGAATAAAATGATTGCAGTCATCCAATTATTGACATTTTTTACTTGACAGAGCTGGGATTTAAATCCAGACTCATGAGGCCCCTTCTGCCTAGCTAACCCACCCCACCTACTTCCTTCTGCTCTCTGCAGGATGTGCAACGGCCCAGGGCGGGGCAGAGGATGAAGGGGAGGCTGAGGCGGGCTGGATTGAGGGGGCGGCCATCCTCCTCTCAGTCATCTGTGTGGTCCTGGTCACTGCTTTCAATGACTGGAGCAAAGAGAAGCAGTTCCGGGGCCTGCAGAGCCGCATCGAGCAGGAACAGAAGTTCACCGTGGTCCGGGCTAGCCAGGTGGTCCAGATCCCTGTGGCTGAGATTGTGGTTGGAGATATCGCCCAAATTAAATATGGTAAGTGTCCTAGTTACAGAGCCAGGTGTTAGAGCTGGAGTCTAGGCAGAGGAGGGACAGGCCAAGCAGACACAGGGAGGCTGGCTCAGGGAAGAGGGTGGGTCCCTGAAAGCTGATCCCAAGCCAAGATGTCTTCTGGGATCTTTTGGAAATTGAAGGCTATTTCCTGGAGGGGATAAGATTCCAGAATTCATTTATATCAGAAATAGCGATCTAAAGCCATGCTACCCTGAACAATCCCAATCCTGTCTGATCTCAGAAGCTAAGCAGGGTCAAGCCTGGTTAGTAGTCAGATGGGAGACCACCTAGGAAGGCCAGGTGCTATAGGTGTAAAAAATTTAAAAATAAAGGATTGTAAACTGACAAGGTCCTCGCAATCTGTGAGGTCAACCAAGGGTTGCCTCACCTTAAAAAAATACATGGCACATGTGCCACCACTCTCAAAACCTCCACCCATAATAGACACTACTAATCAATCACAGCTCAGAACCTAGATACAGCCTCAGAAGGCTTCTCAACGCAACACTCCAAGGACCACTAACACTCAGAATGGTTTTATGAGCTGAAATCCATTTCCCATCCCTGATTTGGCTGTTGATGGATGGTTGTTGGGCTAGAGAAGGTGTTACGGGAAGTGGACATGGATGAAAGAATGTTCTGAGCCTGTGATACTGTCATGAAGAGAGTAGCCAGGCTGGTGCTAAAGGGATGAGATATGTCCTGGATGATCAAAGGCAGAAGATAGGAGAGAGATTGGAGTGTCCCTCCTCACTCAGCTCTCAGGAGCTTGCGTTCCTCTGACAATGTACCAGTCAGAGAGTCTCCTCCACCTAGCCAAGATGGACTAGTCTCTTCCAAAATAATTCCCCAATTATAGTTGAGACCAGAGAATGAATCATTGAGAAAATTAAGCCCCAAATCCATTCTAGGCCAAGAGAAGCACTTAATAAACTAAAGAACATGCCCATTTGAGCTAAGATCATTGTTGGGCCCAACCTCAGCCCTCCAGGCCTTGTACCATTCACCTTGGCTCCAGTCTTCAGCTGCCTGTTGGCCTGTGACGGGCACCATCTTGGTTCCTGCACCCTGGGAGCTCTAGACAGCCAGTCCCCATTGGTGAGCCTTCCCTTGTAATCACATCTTTAAGGAAATATTTTAGCCTCTCCAGCCACCTGAGACCTTGCCGACTCCCTTGCTCTTCCTCCCACCAGGTGACCTCCTCCCTGCTGATGGTCTCTTCATCCAGGGCAATGACCTCAAGATTGATGAAAGCTCCTTGACAGGGGAGTCTGACCAGGTGCGCAAGTCTGTGGACAAGGACCCCATGCTGCTGTCAGGTGAGCTGCAGCCCGCCAGTGGGCTCACTCCCATTGCCTATTCCCGCTCCCATGTGGAAGGGGGTGCCTATGTCTCCTTCGTGAGGCTGGAGGGCCTCAGAGACTTTGGTCTTTGGCTTCAGGTCTCTGGCCGGCTCAGCCCCAAGTGAGAACTTCTTCCCCTTTCCCCAGTGAACATGCATTGAGCCTACCGTGCACTCAGTGCTGCTCTAGGCTCTGGGAGTAACAGTGAATAAAATCAGTGAAGAATCCCTGCCCTCATGGAACTTACCTTCTAACGACTTGGCTTTCTGAATACTAAGGTTTGTTCTCATCAGGGATAAGAAAGAGTCAGTCAGGTGACAGTCATTTTGAACACCTCCTGTGTGCCAGGCACTAGACTGGCTCCTGGGGAAGAATGAGGCAGATGAGGCTCCAGCCCCGAGGAGCTTGTGGTATAGTGAGGAGAGAGAAGCAATGGGAAAATTCCAGGAGATGATAAGTATGTGACGAAAATAAAGCAGGGCAATGAGAAGCAAGTGGCCGGGAGGTCAGAGGAAGCTATGTGTGAGCTCAGGTATGAATGATGAGCAGGAGCTGGGCTTGTGACTGTCCAGGGAAAAGTATACCAAGCAGAAGGAACAGCAGCTGCAAAGGCCCAAAGGCAGAAACCGTCTTTGAAGATTGTGAACAAGATGGAGAGGAGGAGAGGCAGAGAGGCCAGAGGTCAGGCCGTGTAGGCTGTGGTCAGGAGTTCGGAAATTTTCTGAGTTGATGAGGATTCTCTGGAATGGTTTTAAGCAATGAGCTGATCACCTTCACAGTTTTTAAATCTCACTATAGCTGCTGCAAGGGGCAAGAGAGCAGGTGGGGAGACCCTGCAGAGGTGAGGCACCAGCCAGGTGATACTCCCCACGATGGGAACACTCAAAAGGCCTTATTGTACAGCAGTGCGCAGCAAACATCCTCCAAGCAGCTACTCTGGGCCTGGCCCCGAGATGAGCACCAGGACCCCCTCTAGCCTCAGGAACCCCCAATCCAGATAGGCTGGAGTGAGCAGAACTGCAAACTGCTAATTTCACAGTAGAAAAGTGAGGAAGGTGTGAGAAAGCCAAGAAGGGAACGGAAAGGGGGGTTGGAATTAAGCTGAGCTTTAAAGGTAGGTAGGAGCCCAACAAACAGTTGTAGAAAGAGGGCCTTCCCAGCTGAGGCAAACATGGGAAAGGCACAGAGGTCTGAAGGAGTGTGAGGACATCCTAGAAATACAAAGAGGAAGATCAGCAGGTCTGCTGAGGAGGATGGGAGAAAAGAACGAGAGTCAAATCTGGGGCATTTAGTTATCCAGAATTTATTCAACCAGAATTTGTTAAGCATCTACTGTGTGCCCATAATTAATTGAACAAACAAGATCCCTGCCCTCCTAGAGCTTAGAATCCAAGAGACAGACAATAAAGAAACAAGTAAGCAAATATGTAAGGTAATTTCAGATAGTGATAAATCAAATGAAGACAATCCACCATCGTAGTGACATAGAGACCCAGGCGAAAGGGATAGGAATCTTAGTTGGTTAAGGAAGATGTCTGAGGAGATTACGTTTGAGCCAAAACCAGTAAAATGACAAGACCATTCTAGGCAGTGGCACAGTCTAGGCAAGTGCAAAGGCCTTTGTCTGACCGAGCCATCATGCAAAGCCTCAAATGCCTTCTTGGAACTTAGGGCTACATGAGAGCTTAGGGTCATGGCCCTATGGCCCTGGTTCCAACCTCTGGACTCAGGTGGTTAGCAGAGAAGCAAGCCTCCTTGGGAGAAGTGGCCAGGTGGGTCATCTGGATCCATGGAAGTCAAGGGGAGGCGATGGGCCTAAGTCAGTAGGTGTGTCCCTTCCTCTACTCAAGGAGAAGCCTCATAACTGGGGAGGGGTGGTGGGATATATCCAGGAGGACTGGCTGTCCCAAGAGACCAGGGTATTCTGAGAGAGAGCTGAGGCATAGTTGGCACAATAGAAAGCAATCTAACTGGGAAGAGAAGAATTCTGTAACAGACAGAATCATTACAGGACAAAAGAGGATGCCTGACAGGTAATGAGTTCCCCATCGCTGATTGCATGTGAGCCAGGCCTGGACAGGTTGTGGGCGTGAGTGCTGTACAGTAGCCCCAAGCACTGAATGGACACTGCATTCAGTAACACCCCCCCGCCAGCTGTGAAAGTCATAGATTCACCACACCCTCCTCACCCTGTACCTCTGCCACAGCCCCACCTTGTTCAGTTCCCTCTGCTCTGCCTCTGTTTAGGCCGCTCTCTCCTCTCAAATGGCCCTCTTTCTTCCACATTGTTCGTTTCACTCCTGCCCACCTGCTCAGGACCCATCTCCTTCACGAAGCCTTCTCTGACCACCGCCATCCTTGGGCAGTCACCCCTGTGGGCCCTTCCTCCTGCCTACCCCACAGGGCTGTTGTGGAGACCACATGCACGGATGGATGTGACTGTCCTTTGCAAATGGTGTGGTGTGAAGTGCTGTGTGGTGTGAAGTGCCGTGTGGTGTGAAACAAGCGCAGTGTTTGGAGACAGAGCACTCAGGTTTCCACCCTTCATCAGCTCACCTCTGACTCACAGGATTTCAGTCTCTCCATCTGACGAATGGGGGCAGACCAGCTTTCAGAAAGACTCACATGTCCCCAGCACTCAGAACAAAGAAAAACCTAAAGGCCTGGAGCTCCATCCCCAGGACAGCCAGGCAGGCCGGGGCCTGTGTCAGGTTCTTCAGATTTGGCAGAGTAGAAACTTTCAGGAATTGCAGGCTCGCACATCTTCGGGGCCGGGCAGGGAGAGTGTAGGCCCCAAACAAAGAACTCAGCTGCCTTCTGCTACTGCCTACAAATGTGCTACCGGCGGAGCTGCAGTATGCCCTTTGCAAGGGGAGCCAACGATCCAGATTTTCATGTACAGCCTCCCAATGTTTAAGTGTTGACAAGAAATCCCTATTCTTTCAAAGCCTGTGTGGGTCAAGCAACAGATGGGTAGGCCCTGGAGTACAAACTCTGACCTGTGCTCATTTCTTTAGTTTTAGCTTTGTATCTTAAGATAATTCCATACTTTTGGAGAAGTCGCAAGAATAGTACAAAGAACTCCTGCATGCCCTTCTCTCTGATTCAGCTGTTGTTGCCATTTTGCCCCATCTGCTCTCGCAGGAGCCTCTCTCTTTCTCGTCATGCACACGTGATGGCCCTGGACCCCTTCATACTTCAGGCGTATTCCCTAAGAAAAGGATATTCTCATGTAAGCACAGCACAGCTATCAATTCAGGAAACTCAACAGTGACACAGTACTGTCACCTAACATACTGCCCATATTCACATTTGCTAGATGTTTCCACAGCATTCTCCAGGTGGCACCCAATTCAGGACACTCTGTGGAATTTAGATGTCCTGCCCCTTCAGCCTCCTTGAACACAGTGTAGCTCCTCAGCCTTCCTTTACTTTCCATGGAAGGCTAGTGGTTTTGAAACCTCCTAGGTCATGAATCTGCATGGGAGTCCCATAGAAGCAGTCATCCCTCTTGTGAGAAATAAATGCCAAGACTTGTGGTTTTTAAGCTTTTCAGAAGATCAGCAGATCCTTAGAGAGTCTGGTCTTGTCACGATTTAAAGCTGGGGAAACTGCTCACCACTATGTGACCCTTGGCCATCACTCAACCACTCTGAGCCTGAAAGGCCACGGGTGGGCAGAGGAGCTTGGGGTTGTACTTATACCAAAAACTATCTCACAGGGCTGTTGCGAGGGGGACGGGTTTGTGGACGCTGATATTCTTCGTCAACTGTCTAGTGCTCTGAAAGTGCGTGTTGCTGCTGTTATTAACTGCAGTGATAACAATAATGATGAAAGGACCGCATCGGGGCTAGGAATTGTATGACTGTGCTTGGTGCTTATGCCTGGAGGCAGATAACGATTCCCAGAAATGGCCTCCATCGCTTCTTCACATTTCTATCCCCAGAAAGAGACCTTTTAGAAGGCACGACTTCACCCCTCTCCCTGTCTAAAAGGAGGCCTGGGAAGTCAAAACCAGGAGAGCAAGGAGCACTGTGTCTCATGTGCTGTGCAGCCTCAATCAGCCATTTGCCCTTTCTGGGCTCAGAAGCCTCAATTTAGAAAACTAGGCCCCTCTAGCTCTGCCACTGAGGGCTCAGTGCACCCCATTTGCCACTGTATGAGCCTTTGGCCCCAAGACAACCAATAGCTGGACCAGACCAGGTGTGGGCCATTTCCTGCTGCTCAGAGCAAGTCTGAGGCAGAGATGAGCTTCAAGCCTGCAGTCGGAAAGACTATCGCCCACCTCTGCTGCCAGGTCAAAGGCAAGGCTCAGTTGGGACAGGACAGTCCATCCAGTTGACAGGAATCACAGTGTTCCCTGGGCCTGAGCTCCTGAACTCATAGATGGACAGGAGCTGGATGGCTGACACAGAGCCCCCACCACTCTCCTGCCTCCGTCTCACTTCCTGCCTTCTGACTCTGCCCATAGGCCTTCCTGGCAAGGTGGAAATAGCAGAGACTAGAGCCTCACCCTCGCTCTGCCCCAGCGCTCCCCTCACAGGCTGAAGGCGGAGGTGGCCTCTCAGGGCTGCTTCCCTGTCTATGAAATGCCCGAGGTGGTGGTGGTGATTACCTCACAGAGTATCTGTGACAGCCAGGTGTAGAAAGCAGCTCAGACAGTACTTGACACATAGTGAATGCTCAATAAATATTGTCTCCTTCTCCTTCCCCTAAAAAAAATTCTTTCGGTGGCTCCCCATTGAGTACCAGGCAAAGACCCAGCTCCACAACCCTCCGTGCAGGCTGCTCCACGATCCAGCTTCTCTCCCGCTGCTCCTGCCATGAGCCCTGAGCTTCAACCCAGCTGATCCACTGCCGTCACCCTGTCTCATCTACCCGCCTTTGCCTGGGTCGTGCTCCCTGCTAGTCCACTGGGCCCTGGGGACCCTGTTGTCTTGTGCTGTTGTTAATCTGTGTGTCTGTCTGCTCCCCTGAACCCCAACTCCACTGTGAGCTCCTGGAAGGCAGGGACCACAGGGGGCCTTCCCTTCACGTCCCAGAGCCCAGCACAGAGTTGGCACTCCACCATATCTGTCCAACAAACGAAAGAGTGTGACCCAGGCAGGAGGCTCCACATTTGGTCAGTTTGTCCATGAAAACCTTTCTGCTGGTCCCATCCAAAATTTCAAGGTCCAGCCTTTTCATGGAAGCTACCCTACCAAACCCAGGGGTGGCCCTTGTCTCCAGGGGACCTACACTTCATCATTAGTGATAAGACCTAAGCCAGACATCCCCATTTTACAGAGGACAAAACTAAAGTCCAGAGAGAAGGGTGGCCTCAGGTCACACAGCAAATCAGAAGCAGACTCCACCCTGGTTCCCAAGTCCCCTCCTCCTCAGCCCAGAACCCTCTCTATCTGCCCCCAACTGTGCTTGTATATTCTGATGGGCTCATGGGAGCTTAGAGGAGTTGGGGGCTATAGGATGATGCCCAAGAGACCATAGACAGTGAGGTCCAGGTGCTAGGCCCTGCCGGGGATCCCTACACCCAAAAGGTTCTCACTTCTACCCCCAGCCCAAAGACCCTGAAGTTTTCCTTCGAAATATTTAGCTATCCAGTCTATGACTTGTATGCCTATGGTTCTACCATTAGAGCCACAGCCCTTAGGATTAAGCATTGCCCTCTGTAGGTAATCATGGGACTGGGATGTGACAGCCTAGGGGGATGACCTGGTCCACTCAATTCTTCCTTGGACAGGAAGGACAGCCAAGCCCTGAGGTCCTGGTAGGGAAGAGTGAGGGATGGCTCTCTAAAAATTAGGGAGGAAGGCAAGGCGGGGATGAATTTGACCTTTGTAAAGCCATCAAGATAGCTTCTTGGGGATGTGGGGTTCTCCTTGATAAATATAATACATGCCCACCATGGAAAACACAAACAAGGAATTTGAGCTATAAGCCAGGCTTTGCTGTGGGAGGCCAAGAGGAGACTCACATTCAGAGTCTGCCCTCAAGGGGTTCACAGTCTGGTGGGGAGCAGGCCTGGAAGCACCCCCAATGGAAACCACAGGGGTCGGTTCAGAGGAAAGAGGTAAAGTCTCTTTGTAGGGGTCAGGAAGGTCACCTAAGAGGAGGGGCATTTGTCCTGAGCCTCGAGGAGGAGGTTTTGGACAAGAGGTAGAAGGGCATTCAGGCAGTGGTAACTACGTAAGCAAAGGGGATCGGTGGGGGCTGGACACAAAGGCCCAGTGAGCTGTACACACTCCCAAGACAGACACCACAGGACAGAAATCAGTGGTCACGAGCCAGAAGACTGGGGTCTGACCCAAGAGGTGCTGACCGACGGTGTCTGAGCTGAGAAACAGTGGTCATAGCTGAGGCTGGGGCACAGAAGGAAACAGAGCCACAGATCCTCTGGTCCACATACTGCTGGGGCCTGGAGGACCAGCGAAGGCTCAGTGAAGCCCGGACAGGAGGTACGCTGTGCCTTCGCCTGGTGTCCCCTGAGTTGTGGCCAAAGGCCACCTCCCTGACTTCTTCCTCCTTCCTCCCTCCTTCCCAGTGCAGAGCTACCAGCTCCCTGCTGTGATGGGAGTGATTAGATTAGAAGGTGATTTTTGGGGTCTGATTATCTTGGGTGGAAATTGGCCCCGTGTCTTTTTCCATCCTGCTTAGAGCCAGAGAGGTGGGGAGCATGCCACCCAGGCAGAGCCGTCTTTTCACAAATGTGTTTGAGACCAGGATGTGAGGGCCTTGTTTCCTATAGGGGAAGGTGGTGTCTGACAAAGAGGGTGGCTCTTCACCAGCTGACTCTGGGTGAGCCACTTCTCCCTGAGCCTCAGTTTCCTCCTCCGTAAACCGAGGGCCAGTGTGAAGACTCAGTGATGACTGGGGTGAAGGGCTTAGCACACTGCCTGGCACAGAGCAGGTGTCCTACAGAAGGTAATGCAGGCCACCGTCACTGCTGTCTGCACCCCGTAAATGCAGCGAAGTGTGCCTCCCTCTCCTTTAAAGATCTGCAGTAACCCTGCCCTCCATACCCATGTGACCTCTCTGGGCCTCAGTTTCCTCCTCTGTCTAATATTGCTGATATTTTTTTGTATTAGTTTCAAGTATACAGTACATCGATTAGACATTTATGTAGTTCACAAAAATGGTCCCCCTCATTACTCTGTCTTCCCTCTGTCTCTGCACATAGCCATTACATTACTGCTGACTGCATTCCCTATGCTGTGCTCCCCATCCCTATGGCCCTCCATCAACTACTAATTGGTCCTTCTTTAACCCTTCACCCCTTTATCTCAGTGCCCCCTTCCCCTCCCCTCTGGCTGTCACTCGATTATCCTCTATATTTGTGAGTCTGTTTTTGATTAGTTTGTTCTTTTTGTTCCTTAAATTCTGCATATAAGTAAATCATATGGTATTTATCTTTCTCTGTCTGACTTATTTCACTCAGCATAATAATCTCTGGGTTCATCCATATCATTGCAAATGATAGGATTTCATTTTTTTATGGCTTAATAATAATATTCCATTGTATATATGAACTATAACTTCTTTATCCAATCGTCTGTGGATGGGCATTTAGGTTGCTTGGCTATTGTATATATCTTGGCTATTGTATATAGTGCTGCCATGAACATAGGGATGTAAAGATCTTTACAAATTGTTGTTTTGGTTTTCTTTGGATAAATACTCAGAAGTACAATTTCTGGTTCAAAAGGTAGACCCATTTTTAATTTTGTGAGAAACCTCCATACTGTTTTCCATAGCAGCTGTACCAATTTGCAATCCCACCAACAACGTGTGAGGGTTCCCTTTTCTCCACATCCTTGCCAGTTCTGGTTGTTCCTCAATTTATTGATGATAGCCATTCTGACAAGTGTAAGGTGATATCTCATTGTGGTTTTAATTTGCAATTCTCTGATGATTAGTGACCTTGAGTTTTTTTCATATGTCTCTTGACCATCTGTATGTCCTCTTTGGGAGAAGTAATATTGCTGCTATTTAGCGACCCCTCTTTTCAGCACCCACCCAAGCTGAGCCAGTTCACAAGAAAGCACTTTGTCAGCATGTTATTATAATCACCAAGGTCCCATTACTGGGCCCTAGTTCTCCCAGTTTGTGCCCCTTGGGAGATATGTGGGCTCCAGGGTCTGCCAGTGATGGGAAGACACCAGGCCTGGGCTGCTTGGCCTGGAGTCAGTGTCCAAGCTCACACACACACGCACACACAGAGGCCTGCCCAAGGACAAAAGAGCACTGTCCTTCTGTCCTGGGAATGAGGAAGGAGCTAACAAAAGAGCTAGCCATCTGTCTGGGTTCTGTTACAGCTCACAGGCTTCATGGCCCCTTTGGGAGCCTTCATGACTTGGTTTACTCATCCATGGATAGACAGACTGACCTTTACCTGCCTTAAAAGAACTTACTGGAGAGTGTGTGTCTGTCTGTTTGTAAAGAACTTTAAGACCCTGAGATCCTGGGGGCCAAGATGCTAGAACACCACACATACACAGTCACATGCGCGCGCGCGCGCACACACACACACATGCGCACACACACACACACACAAAGGCATGTACACACACACATACACATAATCTCAAGATATCGCTCATATCCTAGAACAAAAGGGAAGGAGTGGGTGAAACCTCTTGAAACATGAAAATAGATTCCTTGCTTAAAGGAAAGTGCTTCAAGTCCTAACCCAGAACCTCTTGACACTTATTTTAGATACAATTCTAATGAGTTTGTTTCCATAAAATTCAAGTCTAAAACAAATTAGAAAACAAAGAGAAGGCTGTTAGAGATAAGTTTCCCTGAAAACAGGGAGAAGTGGCAATCAATCTTGAGGAGAAAGAAGGAAAAACTAAAAAGAGTTCGAGAAGCAAGTCATCAAGGCTGTTTAGCATCTGAGGTCAGTGTCCATGGCCATCAGGCCCTTCAAAGCCTGTATAGTAATCCCGGTATAATTACTACCATGCAGCTTAAGGATGGCCTGAGACGCTGCTCCAGGCAAGGACCTGATTCTCTCCAGGTGTGCTCTAAGCCTTCTGCAGGTGACAGCACTCAGACCCAGTCAGCCATATGTGCCAACTCTCTTTTTGTGAGTGACCCATCTGTTCTGTGAAATCCTCTAGGCAGGACACAGTGGCCATGCATCTCCAACACTAGCCTGTAGGTAAAGTGCCATTGGTCATTTGCTGTCAGAACTGGGCCGTCATAGCTGCTGTCTATTTCCTGCACTGGGTCCCAACTACCCTCCCTGGGGTCATCAGTGAGGCCACAGCTTCAGCAGGTTTCTCTTTTTTTTTTTTTTTTTCTTTTTTCATATTATTTTTCCAATTATTTTTATCATGGTAAAATATACATAATAAAAAATTGACCATTTTAACCATTTTTAAGTGTACAGTTCCATGACAGTAAGCACATTCATACTGTTGTGCAAACATCACCACCATTCGCCTCTAGAACTTTTTTCATCTTGTAAAACTGAAGCTCTACCCATTTAACACTAACTTCCCGTTTACTCCTCCCTCTAGCCTCTGGCAAGCAGCATCCTACTTTCATCTCTGAATCTGACTGTGCTAGGGACCTCATGTAAACAGAATCAAACAGTATTTGTCTTTTTTGCGACTGGCTTATTTCACTTAGAGTCCTCTAGGCTTATGCATGTGGCAGTATGTGTCAGAACTCCCTTTTATTTTAAGGCTGAATAATATTCCATTGTAGGGATATACCACAAAATGCTTAGTTGGCATTTCTGTGGGTTTACCTTTGCATTTTATTCTCCCTCTGCCACAAACTCCCTGAGTGGTCTTAGACAAGTTGTTCCCCGACCTGTACAGTGGAGGGAACTTCCCTGCAGTAGCAAAAAGACCCTCTAGTCAAACAAAAGCTGACACAGAAACTCCAAAGATAAATAAAAGTTGAGGCACTGTAACTAAAGGCCTCTCTCGCTCCCACAGCTGTTCCTGCTGCCCCCTAAAAAATTCCAGAGTCCTTTAGAACCCAGTTTGAAAAATCTGAAATTCTGGGAAAGGGGTTCTTAACTTTTCCTGTACCATGGACTCTTAAGTAAGTCCGGTATCATCATGTGCCACCCCTGTTTGGAATAACACTTTAAGATGCATAAAATAAAATACATTGGATCACAAAGGAAACCAAAGAGATTCAAATAGTCAAAGTAATAAAAAATGAATGTGTGGTATAGTAACGTATGTGCTTTTTTATTAACACACTGAATAACAAGATCGGTAGTCAGTTTAATAACTGCCTTAGTTGTAAAATAAGAGTGTCATGATATCTACCTACAACAGCTGTCAAGTGATATGAAAAAAAAAAAAATCCTGTGATTCTAGTAACGTGTAATGGCATCAGGGCACCACTAACACTCCTGGGGTTTGTTGCCTATGTTCACAATGAGGAGAAATGCTAAATTTCTATTAGATGTTTGTGAAAATAAAGATATCACTGTTCTCTCACCCAAGTTCACAGAACCCTGGATTCTTTCCCTAGATCTTTGGGAGAGGGCGGACCCCATTTTAAGCAGTCTTGTAAAGAGCTTAGTTAGCATTTCTTTGCCTGGTTATAGAATTAAGCAAAATGAGATCTGATTCTAGACTGATCAATAAGAAAAAGAGAGGGTGGGGAAGGAGAAGGGAAAGAGAGAAAGAAGCCTGTCTCCAGGAGAGGGTCTTACGTGGCAGGCCCGAGCTGTCTGGGGGCCTGAGAACTGAGTATTTGAGCTTCAGGCGCATCACAGTGCTGCCCAGAGGTGACATCATTCTAAAAGGTTCATAGTTTAAACCTTAAACATAAGCGGTGCCCTAGGACCTCAGCAGACAAACATCCAGAAGCTGACTGGGACTGAGTTCCTTCCACTCCTTTGGGGAAAGGGCTTGGGTCTTGCAATGGTAACTTGGCTTCTGTCCCCTTCCCTAGGAACCCATGTGATGGAGGGCTCTGGACGGATGGTGGTGACGGCTGTGGGTGTGAACTCTCAGACTGGCATTATCTTTACCCTGCTGGGGGCCGGTGGCGAAGAGGAAGAGAAGAAAGACAAGAAAGGTAAGCCCGATCCCTTCACGGATGAGGAGAGGAGCTCTTAAGGCCACTTTTTTTGTTGTTGAATTATTCACTCAACAAAATAGTTATTGAGTGCCTTTTATGTTCACACCCTGTGCCAAAAGCCACCTCCTGCATCCTCAAGGTGTTGCTCAGGCCTGAAGGACTCTGTCTGTTTCATCCCCAGGGTCTTGTCCCAGTCTCTGTCTTGTCCAGTCATGTCACAGAGGCCCCTCCTTCCCCCTGGGCCAGGCCAAGGGTGCTGAGCATTTGTTGAGTCTCCAGCCTCAAGCATGACCTAGTCCCATCATCTCCCCTGATATCAAGTAGATATCTCCATCCAGGCATTTTCCTTCGCTGTTCTCAACTCCACTGAGAGCAGCAAACCTGCCCATCATAGATTCTCCCCAGATGTGGGCAGAGGACACTCCGGGGAAGGTGGCTCCAAGCCAACTGCTGTGAACTAGTCTCCAGTGCCACCTCACCTGGGTTCTGGCTCCTTCTCCCCCCTGTAAATAAGACTCCTTATTCCCTGGCCCCTCTCAGTGCAGTAGGCTGGCAGCCTGGGCTATATGTGCCTCTCAGAGCAGAGGAGGGGTGCTCAAAAAACACAAGAGGCCAAGACCACTGGCCGCTACATCGCTGGCTTCTTATCCAACACTCACACTTGGTCTCAGGACAGCCTGCTCTCATATCTTCAGCCTTTGTCTTGCCTCCTTTCCCAAGCTCCAGACCTCTGGAGTCCAGGGAAAGGAGATGAGATGGAAGACGGCCCCTCCTTGAGTTTTAGGGGCATCTCTGCTCCTTCCAGCTCTCAGAGGTCAACCAGGCACAGAGCCTGCATCACAATCAAAGGTTACTCGTTCCTGAGGGTGAAACCCATTTCCTAGTAGGGTTCCCCTAAGATTATGACTGCCACACCATCAGGAACAATGGAGCTGAGGTGTGATGTCCAAATCTGGAGAGCAAGGGGAGAGCTGAGGTTGAAACTGAGGACAAAGTCCTGGCCAAGAGGCCCAGAGCATGTCAGGACAGTGTTCACACAATAGAAGCTGTGGCCAGCTGTGGCCCCAGGGTGCAGGCAGTTGGGCAGATATGGGCAGTTAGGCAGGTTGTGGCAGTCTTTGCCCATTTTCTTGACCTCGCTGTGACCCAGATGAGCAGAAGCTCCCATAGTTCAGACCTGTATTGTTGAAAATGCCAATAGGAAGACAGGCTTTACCTGCCCTGAAGCACAGATCAGGGGTCTCTCACCTAATAGTTACCTGCATCCCAACAAGAAAAGAGCATCGGTGTAGAGAGAAGAGGTGGGATGTGGAGGTGACGTGGCAGAGGAAGATGGGGGACAGCCCTGCCTATTAGGCCCCTGTGAGCAGCGCAGCCAGAGTTCCATCCCATCTCCTCCATCAGGGATATTGCTTAAAGCTGCCAACTGTGGGTCCCCCTTTCAGGATGACCCCGGGCTGGCCAGATGTGTGTGTATGTGTGTGCGTGTGTGCGCGTGCGTGTGCACAGATGAGACTGTGTGTGCTTCTCCTTCATTAATATATCTCAAAAATCATCACACAGGTGTGAAGAAGGGGGATGGCCTTCAGCTACCAGGTACAGTAAGACACCCCTCAGGAGCTTTTAGAAATAGCAGCAGCCTTAAACCACTGAACCTGAGCCCTAGATGCCAGCACACAGCTGGGGGAGTCTCCCTGACAGCAGGGGCTCTGCCCCACCAGCTCCTCAGCTGTGCCCTGGGTAATGCTAGCCCCACAGGACAAGCCACACCCCACTCTGCCTACTTGCCCTTTCAGTGCGTCACCCTGTCCCCAACGCCAGTGGCACCAACACCATCTCCACACAGCGCCCAACCCCACCACACACGTGCATGCAGGGGCTGTTACCGTGGGACCCCACAGCCCTGCGCCCCCTCGCGCCCCTCACGGAGCCTGGCTGGCTTCCACCTCGCCCAGCAGCGTCTCTTCCCTCTCCTCCCCACAGAACTCATACCCCTACCCCAGATAGGGCAAGGGTGAATTTGACCATCTCGTATTATTTTTAAGTTCTAAATTAAGGAAAACTCACTAATACCTTTTCTGTCTTATGCACAGAATGTGACATGCTTAATGTCACCTTTTAAATGATGAGGCATCTCACATGAGAATTAACAAGGCATTTTGAGTGCCGGTCAGGGAAGAGTAGGTGGCCATGGGCAGTGGCCTGAGTCGAGGGCATGAATCTCACTAAGTCACCGCCTACACCATGGCGGTCACAGCAACACTCATTCGGAATAGCTGGTGCCACACTGGAGAGGTTCATCGTTGAATATTTTGAATTGACTCCTGGCCATGGGCCTCTCTGGCCCCGATGGGCAGTCAGACTCTCTCTCCTCATAGAACCCTCTCAGACAGGTCCCCACCTGATTGGTTGGGGCAACAGGGTACATCAGTCCAGACCTCACCACAGAACAGTGCCATCCCGCCTAAGCACCTTGCTCATCCTCCATGTTTTATTTCAAAGACCCTCCATGTCTGAGTTTTCTCCCCCGACCTCTGTGGCATCTCTATGAGAACATTTCACCCCCACCCTCAAATTTGAGTTTCTCAATTTCCGGTGGAGATTTTCTTTTAAGAATATAGTCATGTTATTTGCCACAGGTTGGTTCATGTCTTTATTGTTGTTGCTGTTCTGCATTGTTGCTTTTCTCCATTGTGACACACTGCATTTTCATCCCTCCCACCCCCGCAGCGGCCGATGGTGCGGCAGGTTCAAATGCTGCAGATAGTGCAAATGCCAGCCTAGTCAATGGTACGTCTCCCACGGTGAGCTCTCGGTCTCCGGTGGATGGGCATCTCCCCCACCCCCAACTTCGGGCTGGCCTCTCTCTGTTCTGGACCGCACAGATCTTGGATGTGCACGGGCAGCTCTGCAACAGTCGTCCTCTCTCATGGGGCAGGTGCTTAAGAGAGAAGCCACTGCCGGGAATCAGCTCCACGCCCACTTGCAGTGCCAAAATGGGGCCTTTGACCCCCAGTGGAGCTCCGAAGAGGGACATGACCTTGGCTTCAAATTTGGCCCCGAGAAGCAGCGTCCCACCTGTGTGGCCCTCTCCTAAGCACATTCCTGGCTCCGGCTTTGGGAAGAAGGTCTGGGGTCAGGACCTGGGCTGAAGCTGGCCTCTGGATTCCCAGTGAAGGCTCCAGTCTCCAACTCTAAAATTGCCTCATGGCAGAAGGACCCAGGCTGGGTTCAGCTCTTTGGCCCCACCCCATAGCATGGCTGACCCACTGTTAAACATTTCTTCCTCTTCTTTTTCACGGAGCAAGTGGGCAGGGGATTCGCTTGGGCTTGGGCCTTGTTCTGTCCCTCAGATGTGGACTGGTGTTTCTTGCTGTTGCCTGTGCTGGAGCATTTGTCCTGGGTCTCTGCATTCTGATTGGCCCCCCGGGGGGGGTGGGGACTGCCACCGTACCTGGGGTCTGCATCTTACCTCCTCACACACAGGCAGGAAGAAGTTCCATTCACTTGCCTCTAAGCTTTTAAAAGATTTCTTATTTCTATACCCTCCCATCTTCAGAGCAACAAGGCTTCTATTACTCAGCTATGTCCCCTGTCCCCAAATTAAGTAACATGATAGTCACCCAGGCTGCTTCTGAACTGCCAAGAGCTGATAGGGCTCGGTCATGAAGCCATTGCCCCAAAGTCACTGCATACCAGGCACTGGGCTATGGGTTTCTCATCCGTTATATCCTTTACCCGTCACTACTCATGGAAAATGTGGAGATCTTGTCCCACCTCATCCTCTCCTCCCCTGCCCCAGACCTCTGGCTGAGCCACCTGGATTCAAAGTGACCAAAGATGGAAGCACCTTGTAGATGTCAGAGGCTGGGCAAGACACTTCTGCAAGCAGCGCCTTGCTAAGAAGGGCTAATTTGGGTGTGGATCTATTTCAGGCACAGGAGGAGAAAGGGAGACAGCTTGGGGTGTGGGAGGTGTCATGCGTCAGGGATGGGTGGCAAAGGATGACAGAAACGATATAGGCAAACCCACAGCCCGGGGGAGAAGGAAACAGGATGTGGCATTCTGTTAACCCCAGGGCAGTGAGCCTGCATCTGGGTTGGCAGTCCCCCAAAAAAAGGCACCTTCACTTCCAAATTATAGCAGAAAACTCCAAGTATCCCAAGAAGAACTGCAGGAAAGGTGCGGAACCATCGTTACTTGACTACCTAGAAATTTTGCAAGCATTCATGCTTGCCATCTCATTTAATCCTCATGACAACCCTATTATACAGAATTTATTATCCCCACTTTCAAGATGAGGAAACTGAGGCTCAGGGAGATCAAGACACTAGCCCAAGGTCACAGAGCTAGAAAGTAGAAGAGCTGAGATTTGAACCTGGCCCTGGCTGGCTCTAAAGTGCATGTTCCTCTTCCTGATCCAGAATTTCCCAATGGAGTGTGTCTTGTAAACTTCACAAGGATATTAAGAGGTCTTCCCCCTAAGAAAAAGATCCTGTGATCAAAGATGTTTAAGAACCACTGGATAGAAATGGTTTCTTCCTCGTTGCAGGACTTCTCAGAGCCTTGAATATGCTGGTGTGTAGTGGAGAGTTAGAGTTATGTAGGACTTCCCTGGCTGATTTGGCTACAGGACCTTTCCTGAATAAATCTTGTGGGATTGGTATGCCCCCATAATATACTTTAGGAAATGGTGCTCTAAGCCATTGCCCAAATTATGATCAGAGGACCAGAAACCTGGGCATCTCCTAGGAGCTTGTTCAAAATGCAAGTTCTGAGGCCCCACCCCAGACCTACTGAATGAAAATCTGCCTTCTGACAAGGTCTCCAGGCTTCAGGCACAGTGCATTAAAGGTTGAGAGACGCTGGTCTAAAGCGTGGCAAGTGAGAGAGTTAACTGTTCCTTTCCCCCTTCTTCCTCTGAGCCAAGTCGGGATGACTTGAAGATAGAAAACAAACTAAGTGACAGTATTCCTCCTGCCTTTACTCCCCCAAGGCCTGTCCCAATTGAAAGGGGGGGGGGGTTCTATTAATCTTAGAGGCCTTAAAATTGCCATTGTTATTTTATTATTTCTTTCAGTTATTAATATATCACTATTTAATATATCGCTTATAATCAAATTAATAATATATACCTCTTAACTCTAGAAATTTACAGGGCACTTTGTAGTGCTTTTCATAAGCATCGCTTTGGTTGAAATTGTTACATTTCATGGAGGAAGAAATGGAGAAGCAGGGAAGACAAGTGACATCTCCCGGTCCCGTTAGTTAGTGGTCTTTCTCCTCCGAGCTCATTTATCAGGTCACCTCTCCGTGAATCCTCCACATCCATGCTTTTCACACTCATGTCCCTGGCAGGGCATAAAGTGAACAGACCCATTGAGCAAAGCTACATCTGGTGTCTGATGCAGAGGGGCCTCTGAATCTCTACCCCTGTTCCGCATCTTAGGTCCCATCCTCCATCCTAGCTGCCCTGAAACATAGCCCATCCTCCAGATCCCACTTGGGGCCAGAGCTGGCTGACCCACCATAGTTCCAGGGCCGGGCAAGCAGCAGTTTAACTGAGGAGAGCCCCTCAAAAATCTCTCGCTTCTGAAAAATCAGGCCATCTGCACCGGAGCACCCCAGAACACCACTCCCTTCCTCAAACATGCGCATTCGTGATTATTTTTCTGGCTGCGAGTTCACTATGGAAATAAAAGAGGAAATTGCTAGCTTGGTTATTGGGAACACACAGGGGCTATTGCCTCTGATAATATGCAATGCAAATAAAAGCCCCTTTATGCCATCTAAAAGCAACTATTCAAATGGAGTCCTCTGGTGCCATTTAGCCCAGTTAGTAAAATTATTTTTAAAAATAAAAATAATCGTAATCCATTCCTGTTTGCTCTAAAAGGCCTCTTTCTATTTTGTTTCTTAATCCAATAGAGAGAATTTTACAGTAAAGCAACAGGGGCCTTTCTCTTTAAACCCCAGGTGGGTCACTGAGCCTCTGCCGGGAGAGGAAGTGGGAAGAGCACAGCATTTTCCTTTCCTTGGAGAGAGGGTGTGGGGTTGGGATCCAGGAAAGCCACTGCCTCGCTCGCTCGAAGTCACCTGTAACATGGGCGTGGCGACGATGACGACAGTGTTTATAGAACTAATAATGTAGCCACAGTGTTAATGTCAGGGTGCTCCATGTGAGGGCGCCTCCGAACCTTCCTTGGCCCCAGTTTCCTCACCTGTAAAAAGAGTGAGAGAAGCCCTCCCACCCATCTTGCAGAGTGTCGGGAAGACCGATGGGAGGTGACACTTGCAAAAGGCTAAATGGGCAAGTGGTTACTACTTAGGCAAATTTTAGGTGTTCTGGGAGGTGAGCATTGCATCCCCATTCTGTAGAGGTGGGAGCTGAGGCTGGGAGAGGTAACACCACACAGCTAGTTGATGTCAACATAGGGGCTTCAGGAGCTCAGTCCCCCAAGTGCCACCTCAACGCCCCTCCCGTGGGCTCAGAGGGGTTGAGCAGAAACATTCATGCAATTTGGGGCCAGCTTTTCAGTTACTCACTGAGACCCAGGCAGACTGTCTCCTTCTCCCAGCCTCAATTTCTCATCTGTAAATGGATTTAATACAGGAGTGCCCTTGCAGGTATGTGTTAAGGACTAGATGATGTCAAGGAGATCTTGTATGTGCCTGGCACATAGTGGGTTCTTCTGGAACGTGAGCAGTGAGAGAATCCCCTTTGCAGCAAATGTCCAGGTGTGGCCGACTTCCTCTGACTCCTCCAGAAGGGGAAAGGCCCATGGGCAGGGTTCTGGGTGAGCTCAGTGGACAGCCTAAGAGGATAGAAGGGTGTCCCTTTCCACAGTGCCAACAGGTGAAGGCAGATGTCTCAGCCACCAGGTAGAAGCCGCCAGTCCCTCCCACCCTGCCGACACAGCCCACAAACCTCTGGCTGTGAAGAGGGTCTCCCAGGCAGCCCTGATTAAGGGGTGGGGAGCCCCAGACTGAGCCCTTTCTCCAGCAGGAGGCAACACAAGGCCCTGGTATGCAGAGCCAGGAGAGGGGGCACCCATGGGAGCCTACCGACCCAACCTTTCCTGTCTACTATGGCCTGCGCTGGTCAACTGCAGAATGAAGAGCACACACGCAGATGGAGGGGAGATTGCCTGCTTTCCCTGGCACCCAGGGCACTCCTACCAAGCCCCCTGGATACAATCGGAGTACCTCAGAGCCCACCACTGGGAAGGCCCTGCCCACCCTTTGCATGGGTCACTCTCAGTGGGGCTGGGCAGAGAGTTGTCCATGCTACGACTTCACACTCTTTCAGAGGGAAAAGAAGAAAGTAGTAGTGTTTCTCTTGGAGCCAGAAACTAAGAAACACATTTACCAAACTTCTCCCCCCCTAGAATTCTCTCTCTCTCTCTCTCTCTCTCTCTCTCTCTCTCTCTCTCTCTCTCTTTCCTTTTGCCTCTTCTCAGCCCACAAAATACACCAACAAAATTACTCATTGGAGACCTGAGAACTCCCAGTCCTCTGCCCTCTGCCTGCTAACTCTGGTTCCTTTTACCCTCAAAGGCTGTTGTTTAATCTGTAAGATGCTCAGGGACAAAATAATTCCCACAGAAACACACTCTCTAAACCCCCAGAGAATCAAGAGAGACCCTGCAGCCAACGT
Source organism: Rousettus aegyptiacus (assembly GCF_014176215.1). Classification (NCBI taxonomy): domain Eukaryota; kingdom Metazoa; phylum Chordata; class Mammalia; order Chiroptera; family Pteropodidae; genus Rousettus; species Rousettus aegyptiacus. The sequence goes on along the minus strand of NW_023416307.1, from coordinate 120,315,641 downwards.
GGGGGCCAGGTTTACTCTTGTCTCTGGGGTATCCCCAGCATCCCCATATGGAGGAGGGATGGAGTCAGCTTGGCCCTTCCTCCGTCTGTGACATGAATGTCCGTGGCCCTGTTGTGTCTTTGTGATGACCGATGTTTGTTGTCTGTTCTCTGTTGTCTGTTAAAATTCTTTGTCGTGTAGGTAAAATGCAGGATGGCACTGTGGACGCCAGCCAGAGCAAAGGTAACCCCTTTGTATTAACCGGCTCCTATGGTCCCTGCAGCCCTTCCCCACCGGTTCTGAGGGCCATGCCAGAGGCAGACGCAGCCACACCTATGGGTGCCTGACGTCTTTGGGGGATGTAGCTATGATTCAGGCGGTACCAGGCCAAATGGAGACATCACCTGATGAGAATGACTTGCAAGCCAGCTTCTCCCCAGCCTTTGAGCTATGCTGCCCTTTAACTGAAGACTTGAAGCTGGTTCTTTGACATCCTTGGGAAATAAGGGGTAGGGCACCAGGTCCATCTGTTAGTCCTGCTCTGAAGGAGGAAGGGGCTTGGTACCCATGAATGAGGACACTCTCTTTTACCTTATAAGCCCCCTTTTTGTCCTTACTGTCTGGTGACTACTTAATATCTCAACAACATGGCCCAAAGACCAACGGGTAAAGCCCGAGCCTATGTGTCCTGTCTGAATGTGGGAAAAGTCAAGGGGGCCATTTGGGGAAGGCCCAGAGTGGACCCCGGCCCACTCCTGCTGGGAATCCACACTGGAGCCATGTCACTTCCTGCTGTATCCTGGATTCCAGGCCCAAGACGGCCAGTGGCCTTGGAACCAGGGTCTCCAGCTGGAAGAGGCAAACCGCCCCTTCTATCATGGGCCTTCTGTGCTGGCCATGTGGAGGCCCAGGCAGGGGATTGGGGCCTCAACATACTCCCTGGGCAGGCAGGGTGGGTGCCAACATCCCCACCCTGTAGGCTGACCTGTGTGTGTGCGTTTCTGCGTGTGTGTCTGTATGTGTGTGCACATGGATGCTCTGCCACCTGCAGCGAAACAGCAGGATGGGGCAGCCGCTATGGAGATGCAGCCCCTCAAGAGTGCCGAGGGCGGTGACGCTGATGACAAGAAGAAGGCCAACATGCACAAGAAAGAGAAGTCGGTGCTCCAGGGCAAGCTCACCAAGCTGGCTGTGCAAATTGGCAAGGCAGGTGAGTGTGCAGTCACCGCAGATGGTGCAAGTGGGGACATACAGTAGGACCCCAGAGAGGGCCCTGCCCCTAACTAGATCTCAGTTGCCTCATCTGTAAAATGGGGGCTTGCATGAAATGGTCCCTGAGACCCATCTTTCTCAACCACAGCAACCAGTTTGAGTCTTTATACAGTAGGTACTCAGCACTTAGAAGCAGAAGAGTAAACCTGGATTGTGGGGGACACACTGCCTGCTTTCTTGTCCAGCTACGGCCGTGAGAACTTGGGCAGGTAACTTCACCTAGTACTGAGTCTTCACCTACTGATCTGTGAAATCGGGTTACCCAGTCGCCCCTTCTTCACAGGTTGCTATGAGGATTAAAAGAGATTATGCATATAGAGTACTTAGCCCTTGGTGGGCAGGACTTGAGTCTGCAGCAAAAGCTTTATCCTGAGAACAGTGGGAACCATGTAAGAGGTTTGAGGAGGGGAGGACAGAGAAGCCCTTGGGCTCTCAGCTGCAGTGCAGAGGAAAGATTGAAGAGGTTGAGGACAGCGCTAAGATCCTCAACACAACAAGCTGGGCTTCCCAACTGAGTTGGTGGCTACAGGTGAAGGCTGGTGACAGCCCCTCTGGCCCAGGAAGCTGAGCCCAGCTGCAAAGTGAGCCTTGCGTGTCTGACGTGGCCTTGGCCTCCCCTCCTGGGTAAGGACGTGGCAAATGCCAAGGCCTCCCCACCTGGCTTCTTGCTCCTCCATGGCTGTCTCCCGGCTCTAATTATAGGCACCGCACTGTGGAGAGGGGAGGCAAATTACAGGCTTGACTGTCTATATTTAAACTCGGGGTCCTGGTGACGGTTCCCGGCTGCTGGGAGCTTGGCTTCCCGCCCCTGCTACTGTCAGACAGGGAGAGAGCAGACTCTGAGGCTCCACAGCTGGAGGTGGGGGGTGGGGAGCGATGGGCACAGGGATTTCCTCCAGGAAACATGGCACTGAGGGGCACAGAACGAGGCAAGGAGAACAGCCCATGGTTTTCAAAGTCCTCACTCATCATCCTCCACTTCCTTGGCCCTGCCAAGCAGAGTTCAGAGTCAAGCACTTCTGGGTTCACATCCCACTTCTACTTCTCTCTGGGGCTGGATTCCCTGAAAGCAGAACTGGAAATGGGTGAAGGTGGGGTTTGGGGATGGGTTCTTCTCAGGTGAGACCTGTAAAGGGTAAGGGACACAACAGGGTGGAAGAAGCCGGATACAGCTGAGGTTTTGAGAGAAATCGCAGTCTCCACCTGCTCCACGGGGCGCTCTGGAGCAGAGAACTTCTGCAGGGTCTGTCCCACCTTATAGCGGGGGAGCTGGGCTTTTGGACCCTTGCATCAACCATTGGATATTGGCCATCCAGTTGGGGTCGGGTGCACTCCTAGGCACTTCCTGACAAGGAGACTCCAGTCACCCAAGTTCAGTCTTCCTCTGGCAGAGAATACAGGTGTGCACAGTCTCAGAGGCACCTGGCACATGAGGGTGGGCACATGGAACAGGCAAGAGAAATCCCAGGGGAACCCCAGCAGGTAGCCACCTGTTTTTGCTAACTCTGCAGTTCCTCCCTGGCCTGTAGCCTTGGGCAACTCACATTTCCTCACTGAGACTCAGTTTCCTCATTCAAAAAATGGTCCCTTGCCAGGAACTCTCTTCCCACAGGTCATCACCTGGCTGCTCCTTCTCACCGTTCCTTTGTCTGCTCATATACCTCTTCCAGGAAGTCTTCCTTGGCTACCCTAGCTTCAGTAGCCTCTCCCTACCTGCACATTCTGCTTTTTCCTTTTATTTTATTTTAGCTTTATTGAGATATATGCAAAAATAAAATAAAATAAAGTTGCACACATTTAATGTGTACCACTTGATGAGTTTTAATATATACATAAACCCATGACACCATCACCACGACCAAGATACTAAACATATCCATCACTTCCAAAAATTTCCTGTGTTCTTTTGGTTTTTATTTTTTGGGTAAAAACACTTAACAGGAGATACATCCTCTTAATCAATTCTGAAGTGTACAATACCATATTTTTTCTTGTAGGCACCATGTTGTACAGCAGATCTCTAGTTATTCATTTTGCATAACTAAAACTAGAAAACAACTCCTTCCTTCACTCCCCAAAGCCCCTGGCAATCACCCTTCTATTCTCTGCTTCTATGAATTTGCCTATTTTAGATTCCTCATATAAGTTTTTCTCTGTGTGCCTTATTTCGCTTAGCATAACGTCCTCTAAGTCCATCTGTGTTGTCACAAATGGCAGGATTTCTTTCTTCTTCAAGGTTAAATAATATTCCATTGTATGTGTATACCACATTCCCTTTAACCGCTCATCTGTCAATGGACATTTAGGTTTGTTTCTTATCTTCAACTCATGTCCCTTTGTAGCACGTCATCTGGAGTTTTTCTTCACAGCGTTATCCACATCCAAATTATCTTGTTGGTGTTTGTTTCCCATCTGCCTCCATCTCTAGAATCTCAGCTTTCCAAGGGCAGGGTCGCTGCCCTCTTTACTGCTCGGTCTCTACTGCCTGAATGAATGAATAAGTAGATGGTACCAACTGCACAACATTATTGTGTGAGAGCACTATGTAAGCAGCTCTTATTTATTCACACGATCACCCAGCACACATTTTTTGAGCACTTGTGTGCCAGGCACTGTGCTAGGCACTTTACATTCAATAATTGCATTCGATCCTCACAAAACCATGTGAAATAAATATGTATCCCCTCCACAGAGGAGGAACTGAGGCTCTGAGGATCAAGGACTTGCCCCAAGCCACAAAGCTAGGAAGTGGCAGAGTTGGGATGTGAGCTAGGGTCACCTGACCCCAGAGCCCTTTTGGCCAAGGGTTTGGTCCACATCTCACTTCCCAGGTCCCTCCGCCCTCAGAAAGCCCCTGAGCAAGTCTCCTCCCACCCCGTGTTGCAGGCCTGGTGATGTCAGCCATCACAGTGATCATCCTGGTGCTCTACTTCACCGTGGACACCTTCGTGGTCAACAAGAAGCCATGGCTACCTGAGTGCACGCCCGTCTACGTGCAGTACTTTGTCAAGTTCTTCATCATTGGCGTGACAGTGCTGGTGGTTGCTGTGCCCGAGGGGCTCCCCCTGGCTGTCACCATCTCGCTGGCCTACTCAGTGAAGGTGAGAAGGGGAGAACCAGACCAGCCAGCTGATGCAGCTGAGACAGGCTGCCTCCTGGGAGGTCTGTGGAGTGGCCAGTGGGGCCGGGGCTGGCATTGGGAGAAGAGTTAAGAAGGGAATCGTACTCTTGAAACTTACTGGATTTCATTAACCAAAGTCACCATAAAAAAAAAAAAGTAAATATTAAAAAAAAAAAAAAGAAGAAGAAGAAAAAGAAAGGAGTGGACACATTGGAAGCCAGAGAGAAGATGTATGCAGGAACCCAAAACTCACATGCCTTCAGGGAGTCCAGCGGGTTATGGGAAAATTGGAGAGCCACACCCTACCTAGAGGGACAGACATTGTTCAGCCCAGCCAAGTGTCACCTTGCAGGGATACAGGCCCAGTGTTGCCCTACCTTTACATTTTTCGGGAGAAGTCAGAAATCTTGACTTAAATAAACTCCTGATGTTTAAACATCGACAATCAACTCAACTTTTAAAAAAATGAAATGCAGACATCACTGTGCAAGTCCAAACCTATCGTTTCCCATTAAATGTGGACAGAAGTCTGGCCATCATCGGCGCAGGCCTCATAGTAGCCATAGTACTTGTACGACTACTAATCTCAGAGGTTGTTTTCTAAAGTTTAAAAGAAAGAAACCTATAACAAAAAAAAAAAAAAGACATCCAATTTTATGAAAGTCCACTCCTCTCAGGAGTTGGGCTGAGAGAATATGAAGTTTTAAAAAAAGTTCACTGAAGGTCAAATGGGCCCATGCATGCCAACTGTGGAAGCTTGGGTCTGGGGAGCCTTCTTAAATACTGTGCTGATGGTAGAGCCCCCCCCCCCCCCACCTCCCAGGCCCGTGGCCCTCTACAAAGCCCTAAGGCTGGGCCGAATGGGCTGGTATCCCTGTAGGTACTGCACATTGGCCCTCTTGGGGCCACTTCAAGCCTGGCTCACCCCCAGGTCCTCACACACTGGGTCATTCTCTTCCCTTGGCCCTGTGGTTTTCACACTTCAGAGGGAGGGCTGCACTTCTGTTTCCCAGGGTCCTGGTGCCAGGATGTGCTTGCGAGGGTGGAGGCCTGGGCATGTTTATAAATAAGGCATTCGCTCTGAGACATTGGCAGAGCCACCGGAGGGCGCGTCGAGCATCAGTTTCCAAGCTGGAATTTGGGCTGGGCTCACTGATGTAATTTCATACAGAAAAGAGATCTCTAGGCAGGTGCCAGAAAGTGGCAGCTCTGTGTAAAGAATACGGCCCTTATCGTCTCCTTGGTTTTTAGGGTTCTTGAAGAAACTCCATCCCACAAACCAAAGCCCAAACAAGTCACAACACGAGCTACTTGGGGGCTGGGGGCCTGGACATAGAGACTGTCACACAGCCGTAAGTCAGGACCCTCTCAGCCACTCACCTGAGCTTGGAATCCCTTTGGAAGTTGTACAGAGTTGGTTTGGGGGAATCACATATAGATGATTTTAGGCCTCCACACCTTCTACAGTTTATATCTCTGGCACCTGGTGCCTTTGGCCTTCTTCGATAGTGTTACTTATACAGTTACTTGATAAACTTAGTACAGCACCCCATCCCAGAAGAGGCACACTCTCCCCTCTCTGAGCCTGGACCTACCCCCGAAAGTCACCATCAGAAGAACAGAGATGACCACTTAGAGCAGAGCTGTCTGATAGAGCTATAACATGAGCTGCGTGCATGATTTTAAATTTCCTAGTAACCACATTAAAAAAAAAGAAGAAGAAACAGGCAAAAGCAATCCTAATATAATTTACTTAACCCAATATGTCCAAATTATTATCCAGCCAACATGTAATCAATTTAAAAATTACTAGTGAGAGATTTTACATTTTTTTCATAAGTCTTCAATATCCCATGTGTCTTTTACATTTACAGCACGTTTCACATCAGCCCAACCACATTGCCAGTACTCAGTGGTCAAAGTGACTACCGTATTGGACAGCACAAGCCTAGGCCTTCTTAAGCCCAATAAATGAACCTTTGTCAGAGAGTATAAATGGGCAGAGGCCTGCTGGAATGATCCAAGCGGTGAGGTTAAACAGAGCTGACTTCAAATCCCACTCTAACCCTCGCTAGGTATGTGTGCCTGGTCAAGTCACTTTACTTTGGTGTCTTCAGTTGCCAAAATGCATTACGAGAATCCTCCCAGGCTTCACAGGATTCTTATAACATCAGACAAAATAAAAAATAAGAGCTGAACCTTCTTATAACACATTGTGTTATAAAGTGATTGCAAATTCAAATAGCTGTTGATCATCCATTCAATGTACATTGTTACTATTATCACAGGTTACAATAAGAGAAACTACAATAGCACATAATCCTACGGATACTCCATTTTTAGTAACATGAACTGCTATTAAAAGTATTCTAATGGCACTCATTTTTTACCCTTCTTAAAAAGAGTTGTAATGAAGAACAAGGATAAAAGAAAATCAAATTCCCAAGTGCAGACTAGAACTACATCGGGTTCAGCAACTTTAGCAATTTTGCTTGTCCCTTCTTGCCATAGAGGGTCACTGTGACAGGAGGGCCCGTGTGAAGAGTGGTAGTTCCTAGAGAATTCCTTTATTTGCATTACTTGCTTGAGAACCTGGAAGAAGCTGGAAGTATAAAGCTGGGAAGGGAGAAAGGGAGGTGTATACATTAGAAAATTAATAATAATTTGTATAGTAGGATTCCATTTTTGTTATTAATTTAAAAGAAAGGGCGTTGATGTGTAAGATGTATCAGTTCTGAGTGGCAGCATTAAAGCTGCTTTGTTTTTCTTTTTTTGTATGCCTACATCTCAAAGAAATTTGTGATTTTTATCATGCAAGTTATAATATGTATCGTAGAAAAAACAGAATCTATAGATTTTTTTTAAAAGAAAACAATTAAAGTCTCCTAAAATTCTACCACCTAAAGATAATGATACTAATATATTTATATTTTTCTAGATATTATTTTATGTCTATAAACATATGCATCTCCTAAGTGTATTACTTTTGGTGAAACCAAAGTGACAGTGAAAATCAGGCACCTGTGAATGATGGTACATTTGAGAAAATTCATAATCAAATAAGGAATAGTTATTTATGTTAGGGTATAACAAAAAATACTTGAAGTAATCAGGGAAGACTCAACCTTATCCTTTTCCCTCTTTTATCCATACAAAATTTAGATTACTTCTGTAATCCAAATTAACAGAGTCAATTAGTCAAATCTTTTAAATTATCCAACTAATAAAAGAGAAGGAGGTCTGCATACACAAAGGGAGCCCAGATGTCAGAGGCTGTAGTGACCACGATCCTTTGCCTGTGCAGAAGCAAAGAGGTGGACTGTGACAACCCTGCCCCATTTATGTTGTGTTCACCCAGTGCCCTGGGCACCCCGACCCCTCAGCTTCCTCTCCTCACAGTCACCTTCTCACCTGCCCTTCCTCCCAGAAAATGATGAAGGACAACAACCTGGTACGCCATCTGGATGCCTGTGAGACCATGGGCAATGCCACAGCCATCTGCTCAGACAAGACGGGCACACTGACCACCAATCGTATGACTGTGGTACAGGCCTACGTTGGTGATGTCCACTACAAGGAGATCCCTGACCCAAGCTCCATCAATGTCAAGACCATGGAGCTGCTGGTCAATGCCATCGCCATCAACAGCGCCTACACCACCAAGATTCTGGTAAGTGGTGCAGGCTGCGCTAGAGAGAGCGACATCTGTGGGTGGATGCAGAAGCACGGAGCAGGCGGAGCAACGTAGTTATCATTTTTAAATCCTGCTCATGTATTTTGGGGTGGCCAGATAGTGGCTTGTTTCTCTTTGACTTAGCTATGATATTTGTATGACCCCCCCAAAAAAATTTATTATTAATCGCGTTTTTAAATCCTGTCATTGCTCACCCCCTACCAAAAAAAAAAAAAACAAACAAACTTTTTATTATCAGTTAGCTTTTGCTACATAACAAACTACTCCAAAACTTAGTGGCTAAAAACAAAAGTGTACTTAGCTCAGACTTTTATGAGTCAGCATTGAGGCTGGTCTCAGTGGTGCTCTGTTGATCTTGGCAGTACTGTAGGTCGATTAGAACGGCCTCTGCTGGGATGGCACACCTCTGCTCTGTGTGGTCCCAGCCCCTTCAGGCTTGTCTGGTATTAAATAACACATTCTGCTCAGTAAAATTTAAAGATCTTTGGTTTTATTGAATGATTTATGAATTAGGCAGCATCCCATCTTAGCAAGTAGGAAGGAACTCCAAAGAGCTGTACAAAATGGAAGGCTTTTTAGGCAGAAGGGGAGAAAAGTGGATTGTTTCAGGCTTAGGTAACTACCTGTGGAGGATGGAAGGGGACCGTCGGATGGATTCTCTCACAAGTGCTGACCAGGAAATTCCAGATTGACTGGGTAAGGCTGAAACTACAGTTAGATTAGGTATTAAGTCTTCGTTTGGTGATGTGGGCTTAGTACAAGTGACTCCATTTTGGGCCTGTTATCTCTTTTCTAACAATTTCCCCTTTTATCAGACTCTCAGCTTACCTGAGAGATGTGATCAAACAGTAAAACATTGGCACCACGCTCAGCGACCTCTCTGTATTTCTCACAGCTTTTACTGATCCTGTGTGTGACTCAGAGGGCATGACTTTTTTTCTGAATCTCTGTGATAGTCTCAGGCCACAGCTTCAGGTTCACAATTTTGAAATTAGTCATTCTTTTCACTCCTTCTCTGTTGTTCCACTCTTAGGGAGATTATTTGCTTGGTAGTTAGTGGCTGCAAACATACACTTAAAGCTTTTGAGAGAATACAGTGTGCCAGGGAGATTACTATGACTTTTATATACAGGATAATTCCCAACATCTAGCTTGCACTTCAGAGCCATGGTCCCCAAGACCCAAACCAGTCAGAATCGGATAACTCAAAGGAAGACCCTACCAAAGCCATCACCTTTTTAAGCCAAGTGGCTTGCTCAGTGATCTTATGTAACTGAATTTCAACTTCCCCAAAAGTGTTAATTAAGGTACAATAAGTGGTGTTGGCCACAGCATAGACACCTTCCTGTTCAGCTAAAAGATCACCAAGAATACTATTATCAGGAACAACTTTGGCAAGAGAGTCTAAGGATTTTTCATGGGCAGCTATTATCTTGGCAGTGAATTCTGCAAAGTCTTTAAGAGTTAAGGAGAGGTTTTTCAATCATAGCCTCATTTACAGTTACTCCTAACCAGGGAAGTAGAGCCCATCCAAAGGAAGTAAATCCTCAGCCATGAACACCTCCTGGTAGGTCCTTCCTAACTCAACAATATAAATTCAGGGGAATTGACCAATGAGATGTCTCAGTTTTGTTTGTAAACAGTTGGGGCTCAGTTAGTAACCAAAGAGGCATTGCCCAGCTGTGCACCAGCCATCTAGGTATCATAGGCCCAAGGAAAGTCATAACCATCACAGACAGATAAATCCTGTCGGGGCACAAACCACTTTCACTGAGGCGGCATTGTTAATGGATTCATTCACGTACTCGTTCAAGCCAGGAGTCAGTTAGGTTTTTGGCACATTCTGGAAGTAAATCTCCTTCCCTGGAATAAAAAGTTGTTCTAAATATTAGAGGTTATCCCCCTTAGCAGTGGTCTTGGAGATAATGGACTATGACATTATCTTTCCAGGTCAATGCCAAAATAAAGGAAAGAGAAGAAGAGAGGGCTTCATACTTAGTTAAAATAGGAAGTCTTGATCCGACATCTAGGGAAGAACCAGTCTGCTTTGACGTCAACTACTTCTCTTCCTAGTCCACTTGATTTGGAAGTCTCTAGCATTTGTACAGGGCCAGATGCCAGGTGGAGCCTTTAGCTGTGAGACACGTACCCAAGGCTCGAGTCCCTGAAGTTCGGCTGCCATCTGTGTGGTATAGTTCCTTCCAAGGAGATTTAAGAGAGCAGTCTTTGTTCTCAGTGATTCCAAGTCAAAAGGGTGGGAGAAAATTGGAAACATTAGTTTGGACACTTGTAGACAAATTATTTAGAAAACTAGAAGAATTTAGGATCTAGTCCTGCTTACAAGTATTTAACAAAACCTCAAAGACAACTAACAAGATTAGAATATAATACAAAGATGAAAATATAAATTTTTTCTCTCTAGAATTATTCTCATTTCTTTTTCCTAAGGCTAATCACAGTAAAACTGACTAATTTGCATTAGACTTGACCTGATTATTTATATAAGTGTAGCAAGAATAGTGATTGTTTTGCTGGAACCTTATAAGCATGGTACCAGGTCAGTTTTTCCAAGGGGCTTTATTGGCCTTAAAACCATCTAGTGACATCCGAGTCTGTGTACATCTTTCACAAATATGACATTCTAGTCAAAGCCTTGGTACTATAACCAATATTTCCAATTGTGTCCTGTTACAAGGAGAACAGATTCTCATTGAATTTATGCAAATAACTAATAATATTGTCATGAAAAGAATACTCAGGTGTTTTCAAATTCCAGAGAGATCAGATAAGGAGAAAAAGTAAATGTTTCATCTTTATTCACAAAGGTATATCTTACCAAATTGTTGATGGCTTAAAAGGAAAAGTTTCCTTAAATCTGATAAAGTAAAACATTAGAGAACCAGCAATGCTTCAAACAAGAAGTCATAAAAATTATAATCCTCCTCAGTTCATTCAGGCCCATGTTATTGATTCTTATTCTGCTTGAATCCAGTTTTTCCACTCACTCCAGAAATTCTTACCCAGTTCATTTTAAATTCTTAAATTTGCCATAAAACTATACTTGTCAGAGGTCTGTCCATGAATCTCCTTGAAGATGAAGCACTTTTGCAGGAACTCTTTTGTAAAAGCGTTAAAGTAAGACAATAAATCTCCATAAGTAACAAAAGACTTTTAAAATGCCCATTATTAAAGATCTAATAAGAATTCATTATAATGGAATTGACAAGGAAATTTGGTTATTTCTGTAAATTGTTAAATTGCTGGTGTTTAACAAAACCTCAAAGACAACTAACAAGATTAAAATCTAATACAGATTAGAATCAAATTTAACAATTTGAGATAATAATGAATTATTAACTGATAATAATGAATTATGACTGATAACACCAGGACATCAGATTTCCAAGAATTTTATACAGTTTCAGGAACACTTATAACATATCCCTATACAGATATAACATAAGGAAGGCTTAATATCACTTCTTATTTGACAATGCTTCTCATATGATTTAACATATAAAATAAGCCTACTTAGTTTGTCTCTCTTTTTTTAAATTTATTTATTTAAATTAGTTTCAAGTATACAGTACATTGGTTAGACATCTATACAGTTCATAAAATGATCCCCCCAATTGCTCCCTCCCTCACCTAACCCTCCACCTAGCCAAAGTATTAATGCTGACTGCATTCCCTATGCCGTGCTCCTCATCCCCATGACCATCTATTAACTACTAATTTGTACTGCTTTAACCCTTCACCCCATTCTCCCAGCCCTCCAACTCCCCTCCCCTCTTTCTCTCACCAAATTGTTCACTATATCTGTGAGTTTGTTTTCGATTAGTTTGTTCTTTTTGCTCCTTAGATTCCTCATATAAGTGAAATCATATGGTATTTATCTTTCTCTGACTTATTTCACTCAGCATAATAACCTCTACGTCCATCCATGTCATTTCAAATGGTAAGATTTCACCTTTTTTTAATGGCTGAGTAATATTCCATTGTATATATGAACTATAATTTCTTTATCCAATCATCCGTTGATGGGCATTTAGGTTGCTTTCATATCTTGCCTATTTTATATAGTGATGCCATGAACATAGGGATGCATAGATCTTTACAAATTGTTGTTTTGATTTATTTGGATAAATACTCAGAAGTGCAATTGCTGGGTCAAAAGGTAGATCCATTTTTAATTTTTTGAGGAACCTCCAGACTGTTTTCTATAGTGGCTGTACCAATTTGCAAACCCGCCACCAATGTATGAGAGTTCCCTTTTCTCTGCATCCTCGCCAACACTTGTCATTTTTTGATTTATTGATGATAGCCATTCTGACAGGTGTGAGGTGATATTTCATTGTGGTTTAATTTGTGTTTCTCTGATGGTTAGCAACCTTGAACATCTTTTCATATGTCTATTAGCCATCTGTATTTCCTCTTTGGAGAAGTATCTATTCAGGTCTTCTGCCCATTTTTTAATTGGATTGTTTGGTTTTTGTTGTTGTTGAGTTTTATAAGTTATTTATATATTTTGGATATTAACCCCTTATCAGATGTATCATTAGCAAATATCTTCTCCCAAACAGTTGGTTGTCTTTTTGTTTTGTTAATGGTTTTCTTTGCTGCACAAAAACTTTTTAGTTTGATACAGTCCCATTTTTTTTTATTTTTTCTTTTGTTTCCCTTGCCCAAGGAGATATGTCTGAAAAGAAATTCCTGTTAGTAATATCGGAGAGTTTACTGTCTGTGTTTTCTTCTAGTTTTATGGTTTGGGGTCTTACATTTAAGTCTTTAATCCACTTCAAGTCTATTTTTGTATGTGGCGTAAAAGGGTGGTCCAGCTTCTTCTTCTTCTTCTTTTTTTTTTTTTTTTTTGCATGTATCTGTCCAATTTTCCTAGCACCATTTGTTGAAGAGACTATCTTTACCCCATTGTATATTCTTACGTCCTTTGTCATATATTAAGTAAGGGTATAGGTGTAGATTTATTTCTGGGCTCTCTATTCTGTTCTATTGATCAATGTATCTATTTTTATGCCAGTACCATACTGTTTTGATTACTGTAGCCTTGTAGTATAGTTTGGTATCAGGTAGTGTGATACCTCCAACTTTGTTCTTCTTTCACAAGATTGCCGTAGCTATTCACGGTTTTTTATGGCTCCATGTAAAAGTTTGTCTCTTTTTTATAAGGAGAGAAAACAAGTCTTTTGAGATGTTCCAGGGACCTCCCTGAAAAATTACAAAGTTAGGTCAAGGTCAAACAAACTTCATTTAGGATTTAATTTTTGGGAAGTTTGTCAAAAATACCAAAAAGATTTTAAAACACTTGGTTCAATAGGATCACAGTTCACTGTGAAACAATACTTATTTATTTAACCAAAGTGATAATTAAAGCTTTCATAGGCAAATATAGAAGGTTACATAGTTCTGAGCAAAACTTAGCTCTTTTAATATTGAGAAGACTAGATTAGGAGATTTTCTTAAGTAATCAAAGACCGAATAATGACAGCGTGGAACATCAGTGATTATTTTGACAAGACACAAGGTCTTTGTTTATTTTCTAGGCAGATTACTTAAAAGGAGCAGATCAATAGTCCAAGAAAACTTTTGGCAGATGAAAGAAAATTGTTTTAGTTTGACATAAATACACTATTGATATTAAAGATTATTTTTAAAACCCTTATAACAAACTTAATTTTTAGCCAACTTGAAAATACAAAGTAAAATCCTCTCTCTCTTTTTCTCTAATCTTGGCTTTCTTTTTAATTTGTTCTTGATCTTTCCCCTTCTTATTTCGAAATAACCTGTTTTACTTTCGGATAAATTACTTTCTCTTTCCTTAACAAAATGCATTCCCATTCCTTATGTCTCCTTTCACTGAAAACACACATTTTATTTTCCTTGCATACAGAAATGTTTCCTTTATTATTTCTAATAGTTTTAGGTACATATATTAGAATTCTTATCCCTTAAAAATCTTAACTTCTAGTGAAAATAAAGTAAATAATTGTGCACTGTCTTTAACATTCTGTGGCTTGGAAAATTTATACTCTTTATAATTTCTAGAAACATATTTTTTCATAGCACATTTTTCAGTGTGGTACAAGACCTGTTTACTAACAGACTCTAATTTCTTTGGTTCTTCTGTAAAAGGAAGCCAAAAATGGACAAACCTATTAATGTCCAGCAATTAATGTTTCAGTATTTTATCTTATTTGGAAATAATCTGAATATTCAGGGAATTTAACTTAACTCATTATTTAACTTAAAACTTTAAGGTTTAAGATTACCAAAAAGATTTGGAGAAACTATTTTAAAAGTTCACCTTAAGCTTTTTATCCTACTTATATCTACTTAATTTACTTGTTCTCAACAATTATGTTTAGGATAGCCACAAAGCTTTATGAGATAAAGTCAACCATCATTCCTAGCTAATTTTTCTTGCTGACAAATTTTTTAAGAAATAACACAAATTCATTTGACTAATAAACCCAGGTGAAACGAGTTGTATGTCTCCATTACAGTCAATGCTAATAACTCTAAAAACATGTCTATTTTAATTAAATCAACAAACTTAAACTAGCTTTAATACCAAATATTTCCCCAGATCACATGAACCTGAAAAGCATTTGGGTTAGTTTCTATTATATTTTTGAGAACTTTTATGAGTACTAAATTTAAATTTATATAAAGCAGAGTGTTTTTGTTTCTTTAAACCAATTAAATAGAGCTCTTTTACAAATTAATTTTAGTAATAGCATCTAGAGGTAGAAAATGCCACACATCTACAACATACATATATAGACACACATAACATAGACAGACACAGAGATGTATAGTTTTAAAATTTTAGCCAAGAGAAGTATTATGATATAAAACTTACTAATTATAACATAACAGTTGGAATCAGGTAAGTTTAACTGCTCAGATGGCTAAAGCTTTTTCTACTAGTATGTGTGAAGGTGCATGACTTTTATTTTGCCTAAGTTTCAAATTACCTTTCCCCCTTTTATTTTCCTTCTGATAAGGGTAATCTCTGAAGTTTTATAGAACTTTTACATCTCAAAGGCACAGGGAAGGAATGCAAGTCCCTCCTAGGACTTTGGTTTCCGAAGGCCAATATTTCCAAGTCTTTTGATATAAATAGGGGAGATTTGGGGTTTGGTGAAAGGAATAGGTGAATTTTGAACTAACTACCTCTAGGGCTACATTTCTAGTTTTGCGAAGATTTGTAAGACAGAGGACTGTCGTCTCAATTCCTCAGGGAACTTGTTTGCTCCTGAAATGACATCATAGATTGATCTACCCAAAAATCCTTTTACAAGGGCTTTAGAAGGTTTTCTTTTCCCCTTTGGGTACATAGTCTCTTATTTTAGCTTAGGGGAGAAGGCCTTAAAATTTTTCTAGCTCGCTCTGTCATTTGGCCAATTTGTGACCACAGAGTTACTTTGTAGTTTTTAGACAGAATGAACAATAAATATTTTTAGCAGTATTGAACAACCATTTGGACTTAAGAAGCATCCCCAAAGAAGATCCAAAAGATAATCTATTTTCCCCTCTCTACTGGTTACTCCAGGCAAAGATCTAGGAGTGCTGAATCTAGTAAGAATTATCACCCTTAGCCAGCTTCCTTCAGTTTTCCCAGGATCCTATCTTCTGGTGTTGAATGAGATTTAAAGTAGAGAGTACAGCTCCAATATTTACCAGTATTTGGCTCGGTTTTTTAAATTAATTTTAATTTTAGTTTCCCCTTAGCTGTTTTAGGGACTAATTTAGCAGTTTACCAGAGAATTCCTCCAAGACTTGTCAACTCTGGGACAGGTCCACATGGGGACCCTCCTTCGAAGGTAGATATGAGGGTGTCTGTAAGGCTATTAACTTGGCAGAGTTTTGTTGACAGTCTTGTAGTCTCTTCAGAGGGGAAAGACAATTGAAACAGAGGATTACCAGAATAAATACTCAAATAAAGGAAGATAGGGGAGCAGTAGAGTTAGATTCGTCTTATTTTGTTCTAGGTACTACTTGTGCCTTTAAATTTTTTCATTAGCTTTTTACAATGAAACTTTCAATGAAGCCATTTTAGAAATTTGTAGCCTTTGGGGAGTTTCTGCATACCAGTTATAGTAGATATCCCATTCTGTTTGTTTAATTTGGGAACACATACTTACAGGAGCACTTCTTAAATGATCTTATCATTGAAACATTCCCCCTAATGGCCATTGTAATTCTTCTGAGGGCTCACAGCACTTCGGTAGACCTTAGCCATAAAGAGAGTGCAACCCACATTTCTGTCTGACTGTATTTTGGAGCCCCCAACCTGACAGTTACCAAGCCAAGTTCTCAGGACACAAAACAAGCTTAGTAAGATTTTGCCATTTTTGTAGCTTCTGGGACCATAGTTCTTAGTTGTAAAATAAGCAGGTGAGCTGGAAAGGGGTGCACTTAAATCTTTAGATTTTAAGGATTCCATCTATTTTCAGCTGAGTCTTTGGGTCTCTCAAAGCCAAAATAATACCTAAAAGGGACATACTGCTGGGTTGGAGATTGTGCAGTGTTTTATAGTGTACCTCATTGCACAGAAATTTTCTTGAGGCTGGTAGGTTGAACTAGTGTCAATATAACCAGTTCCGAGACCAATTAATACTAACATGGGATTCTTTGAGTTAGGTTTTAAGCGCTCTAACAGCACTTAAATGTTCAACCAGTGCCCACCAACTTTTGTGGCTTTTTTACTTCTGAGATTCTCATTAGCAACAACCTTTACTTTCTGGACCCAGTCCAGCTCAAGTCAGACCCAGTCAAATCCCAGACCCAGTCCAGTTTTTTAAGTTGGACCCAATCCAACTCCGGTCAGTAATCACCAACAGTTTCCTACGTGGAATCTGGGGATTGGAAAAAGGATTGAACCAGCAGACTTCGAGAAATGGGGACTATGGGCTTGGGGGCTCCATATAAATGGGGAACTGTGAAGTGCCACTGCAATTCTCACGTGGATCTTGGGACAGAATCAAGGGCTGAAGTTTCCAATTAAACAGGGAACTGTGGAAAGCCAATTACATCAGGAGCTCAACACAAAGAAAGCAGAGCTCAAAACCCAGAGGAACCAACCACAGCCCTTGGAAAAGGCAAGAAAGATAATGAACTCAAAGGGTTAGTGGAGTACCACACTTGTATTTCTCATTGTCCCTGGGGCCATCGGAAGTTCACTTTAGATCCCATTTCTGCCACCAAATATGCTAAGTAACAAAAATTCAACTGACCAAAACTTGAAGATCTTACTGGTTTTATTGAATGATTTGTGAATCGGACAGCATCCCATCTAGTAAGTAGGAAGGAACTCCAAGGGCCGTACAAAATGGAAGGCTTTTTAGGCAGAAGGGGAGAAAAGAGGATTGTTTCAGGCTTAGGTAAACTACCTATGGAGGATGGAAGTGGGGTGTCAGGTGCATTTCCTCACTAGTGCTGACCAGGAAATTCCAGATTGACTGGGTAAGGTTACATTTCTGGGGGAGGCTGAAACTGCAGTTAGATTAGGTATTAAGACTTCGTTTGGTGATGTGGGCTTAGCCCAAGTGACTCTTATTTTGAGCCTGTTGTCTTTTAACCCTGGGCTTGTTCTCGGTATCACTTTGCCACATTCTATTGGCTAACACAAGTCAGATTCAAAGAGTGGGGAAATAGATTGCATCTCTTAATGAGAGGAACTGCAAAGTCACATTGCAAAGGGCATGGATTTAGAGGGGAGAACTATTCATGGCCATTTTCACAATCTACCACCAAGGACATCGTTGTCATTAATAATAGTTGTATCACTAGTTTCGATAAGAAAAACTCTCATATTTCTGTCTCAGCTAAGCCACTGAGATTCATCATATTGTAATCCTTATTTGGTTTAGAAGCACTGGTTGCCTTTTTTGTAGTTAAGCAGCATTTGGACGAGGAGAAATGCAGAACTGTCCATCCAGAAGTTAGTGACACCCTGATGTAGGGCATTTCTGCAGTGCGAGTATCTGAGTGAGCAGCTGAGCTTTTTTGCTAACCTTCCAAATGTACCCTGGCCCTGACCTCTCCCTTCTGCCCATGATCAAGTCGGGTTGTGGGAGCTACTCACAGGTTTATCGAAATGGGGAGGAGAATGTAAGTCAGCAGTGAGGGGCAGAGGGCTGTCAGGGGAAGCAGGAAGAGGCGGCTCCTGCCTCCAGACCCTGAGGCTGCAAGAACTATACCCTTCGCTGCAGCCGAGCAGCCGCCCACATCACCCCAGAGCTGCAGGTTGAGAGAGGCAGAACTGACAAAAGGAGAAAGTAGGTCGGGATAATGCATGCGGACGGCGATAGAGAACCCTGGGGTTGATGCCAGAAATGGCCATGTTTTTTGTTTTTCCCTTCACTCCCATCACTAGCGCCAATTTAGGATTCAAGGTAGATCAATGAGGCTTTATTCTGTTCCCTAGGCCTTTTTAAAATAACTGACATGCTGTTAATGATCTTATCCTTCAGATGTGGCAGAGAGGGGAGCAGGGTGATTCCCAGAGCAGACTTCAGGCGTAGGGGCAACTGCGTGGGCTAAGCCCTGCGAGGTGGACTTGGATTGAGATGTGTGTTGTGCAGTTACAATGAAAAGGAGGAGTCCTGGGATCTGCCAGGAGGGCCACGGCAACACCGCCGCGGTGTTAAGTCTTAGGCAGTGTTTCATAGCACTGGAGACAAAGCTTAAATCTAATTCCCAGATGTCGGTTGACTGAGGCTGCGTCCAGGTGGCTGAAAAGACAGGAGTCAGGCCGTTAACTACATCTGTGGAGAAAGTGTAACTGCTGAGACAGGAAGAGGGGTTGGAGACCTGGGAACTGGGATCCTTGGTTTATAATCAGGTCAAGTCACTTGCCTCTCAGGCACCAGTGTCCCCTTCTGTGCCATAAACCCTAGCATCCTGAGACTTCTCTTTTTTGGTCATTCCTAAAAGAACCCTGGCCACATGGTTCTCCTTGGTGGAAGCTGATGGCCCTCGGTGTAGAAGGGACAGCAGAGCCCACTGGTATGACTGGGTGGTGGTTAAAGCTCATCCTCTGGAGCTAGATGGCCTGGGTTCAAATCCCTTACTAGCTGTGTAAATGTAAACAAGTTACTTACACTCTCTGTGCCTCAGTTTCCTGGGGGAAACTATTGTGAAGATGAAGTGAGTTAGTAAGTGGAAGTGCTTAGCACAGTGCCGGGCACACATTCAGCACACAGAATGATTAGTGGTGCCGTTCTTTAGCAGTAAAGTCTCCCATTGAAGGGGATTCCATTTGTAGCAGTGCAGAGGCTAACCAGTAGACAGACAGCAGGGGCATCAGAGCTGCAGAGGGAAAGGGTCTTGCCCAAAGTCACACAGCCAGTTAGTGGCAAAGCCAATTTACAGGTACCCTAAAGCCAGCTGTTGAGTAGGGTATCTAGACCAAGTTCTTGGTCATTGAATCCAGTCCTGTGGCATCATTAGTCCATGGTGGTCCTGACAAGGAAGGCCCGGGGTCCAGGAAATCAGACTCACAGCTAGAACCTGCCAACCATTTGGGGCAAAGGAAGTCTTTAGGGACTGCCCTTCTAGGGCCAGAGGAAGCCTGAGCAGAGGCAGGGACTGTTCAGTCCAGAGTGGAAGTCCAGCCATCTCCAAACCAGGCTGAGGAATTGTGACTGCAGGACATCACAAACCACGCAAGAGGAGACAGAGCAGGAAAGGCAAGCCTTCCCCACACTGCCCCTCAGCTTTGATTAGTAAATGAGCCTGGCCTAGGAAAGTAAGACCCTGGGTAGAGCTGTATTTCCTTCTCCATGAGGACACTGATTCTTCTGTGTCTTACTGTCTGATTTGGGCTGTGGGCTCTATGAGAGTGAGAAACACAACGGAGTCATCTCAGTCGCCCTGGCTGAGGCTCTTAGGAAGTGCTGGTTGGTTGGGTGAGGTAAGTGAATTGATTGGTGAATAAGTGTGTGTGTGCGTGTGTGTGTGTGTGTGTGTGTGTGTGTGTGGTCAATGAGATGAAGAGTAGCTAGGGAGAGGATGAACAGATGAATAAGGGGTGGGGGACAGATGAATGGTGGGATGGGTAGATGTGAGTGGGTGGGATGAATGGTGGATGAATGGACGAGTGGCTAAAGGGTGGTGGACGGATGAATATGAACTGATAGAAAGCTCAGGACAGGACTGATATTCCTCCTCCTGCTTTCCTGTCCTCATTACAGGAAAGAGGTAGGAGTCGGTCCCAGTCCCAGTCTCTAGCATTCTATTGGCACCTCCGGCCTACTGAGCTGATTTCCTCCGCAACTCCCTTAGCTCTCTATTCTGCATTGATGTACAGATCTCCCAATGAGCTAGTGCCTTTTATTCTTCACACACACACACGCACAGTAGATGAGTATTTGCAAGAATAGCTTGTGTGAGTGTCATCTACATGCATTCACAGACCTTAGAGACCACCTGTCCAGCCCCCTCTCTTTACTCTGAAACGAGAAGGAACTTGTGCCGTGTCACTGCATGGGTTAGCGGAGGTAGAATCCAGATATCACAGAAGCGATGGTTAAAGACTTTGCCTCTGGAGTCCATTAGACCAGGATTTGAACTCTAGGCTTCAGCACTCACCACTTGAGTGCGACCCTGAGCAAGTTACTTAACCTTGCCAAGCCTCTGTTTTCCAGTCTGTAAAATGAGCATATAATTAATCATAATTGCTAACATTCACTTAGCCAGGCTCAATGCTGCATACTTACCCCCATGTTGCCTTGTACCTGACCCCATGAAGTGAGGACATCACATCTTTAATTCATAGATAAGGACACTGAAGCTGTGAGAAGTAAAAGAATGTGCCCATAGTCCCAGAGCAGATAAGAGGCTGAGCCAGGTCTGGAATCAGGTCTGTAAGATCCAGGGCCTGTGCAGCCCACCACGCTCCATGCCCAACTCATTTGGCGGCACCTTTTTCTTGAGGCAGTTCCAGGGCTGCTGTGAAAATCAAATGAGAAATGTCAGGTGGAACGCCCAGCGCAGTGCTTAACAAGTAGCAAGCACACGACCCACAACATTTATTACTCTTATTGCCTGTATGATTGTTTCTGAGCCTTACCCTCTGCAGTTTTCTTTGCCAGTCTTTGTCTTGCTTGACCCTCCACATCCCTTCCAGGTGATCAAGACAAATATGATCATTCCCATCTTGCAGTTAAGAAAACGGAACTGCGGAAACATCAAGTAACATGCCTAGGGCAGCTCCTGACCACCAAGTGACAGAGTTGGGCCTAGAGAATTCTGGAGGAGTTTATCAGGCAGGCAAGGGGGCATGGGCATTCCAGGCAGGGCATAGCCCTGCGAAAGGCCCAGGGACCTGAAGAATCATGGCCCATTCAGTAAATGTGGCAGTCTGTGGCCTGTGCATGTCTACAGGCTAGAATAATGAGAAGTGAGGCTGGGAGGTCTCGGGGGAGCTGGGTGGCAGCAGATAAATCCTTAACAGGCTTTCTCCTCCCAGTGCTCAGGCCGCATCAGACACAGGTGGTGCCAGGGCCAAGTCTGCCAGCAGGGAGGCCAGGAAAAGCAGCCCTGGATGACCCTCCAGAAGGCCAGCCTCAACCCCATGCCCCATCCCTTCTGAGGATGACAGAAGCTTTTTCTTTCCACTCTTATTCCTAACCATTAGGAACTAAACCTGCCCTCTGAGGGAAGCTATGTGAATCAACTTTTAGTCAGAAATCGCTTTCCTGCCTCAGAAATCCTGGCACAACCTCAGATTTCCTTTGCCACCTCTGACTCTTTGAACGTCATGTCTTCTACTAGCTTCTCTTCATCCTCCTGCTTCTCAGAGCCATGGCTGAGCTTTAAATGGAAATAGCTCCTTCCTCAGACTTTTGAGGTACTGTGCTTTCTTGGGAAAACATTCGCCTTCTCCACCTGCATTTATTCTGTTCTGAAACGACCCAAGCGACCTTTAATTTTATGTTTTATGAGACCTCTTTTAAGATATGTTGACACTATGGTTAACATTTGAATTATTTAGCTGAGATGAGTGCTTGTGGAGCTGTTGTTAGAAAGTTACGGCGTATTTCTGAAAATAAAAACTATTAAGAGAAAAACAAACTTCCCTGGAACACTTGAAGCGGTTCTGAAGGAAGGAGCAAAAAGGACTTTCCTGACAGGATGGTTTTCCTGAATAAATGAACCAAACTAAACCTACTTAGAAACCCCAAGTCTTCAGCATACCTTATTCCTAAACTCAGATGGCTACAGCGAGAACCCCAGTAGTCCCCAAAAGACAGAAAGGATCTGTTTCATTGTGTTCTCTGTAATCTTAGAACCGGGGCACCAAGGAGAAGTGGGGAAGGAAGTAGTGACTTTGGGAAACAGAGACAAACCTTGAACTCAGCTCTCTTGGCTCCATGCTCTGAGACTAGCTCTGGCCAAGCCAGGGGTGCCAGAGGCATGGAAGACACTGGAAATGACTTTGCAGGGCATTAAGGTGGGAAGGTTGAGTAGGAGATGGAGTTCTGGTAGGTGA
Source organism: Rousettus aegyptiacus (assembly GCF_014176215.1). Lineage (NCBI taxonomy): Eukaryota > Metazoa > Chordata > Mammalia > Chiroptera > Pteropodidae > Rousettus > Rousettus aegyptiacus. The sequence goes on along the minus strand of NW_023416307.1, from coordinate 120,293,057 downwards.
AATAGCAGGGCCTTCTGTTGAATTCAACAACTCATTTTTGTTTTGTTTTTTGGGGTTTTGTTGTTGTTGTTTTGTTTTTTTGCAAACACCCTTTCCAGAAGAGTTTAAAGCAAATAACCCCCATCTGGGAATTCTGACTGTTCACAGAGCTATTAATACCTACATCCCACCCCCTCACCCTGCACACACCACACAAACACACAATCCACTCCACACCGCATACATCACACACGTGCACATATACACCACACCCCACACCACACACACATGTACACAAAGCACTGGTGAGCTTGGGAAGGTCCTCAAGGAGTTTCCTTTCCAGGAGTGTCTCCCTGGGGATTTCAGCCTCTCAGTCTGTTGTCCTGAACACCCACACGGACTTCTGCCTTTCTCCCCTCCAGGGAAATTCTCGTGGCCCTGCCACCTGCTCCTCAGGAGGCCTGGCACCTGAGGAGCTCCTGAGGAGGCAGGCCTTCAGATGACAATCCTGGAGGCTGAAATTCTGACAAAATTCCATCCCACCTGGCCTCCCAGTGGCAGCACTCCACACACAAACACAAAAGTATTCACTTATTCATGGGTTACCCCCACGGTGGGAGGCAAAGATAAACAAGAAAGACACAGCCTCCCCCGTCAAGGACTCTAAACAATCACCAACCGCTTAACTAGTTAATGAGCAATCTCAGATGCTAGTGGTGAGAGGCAGGGCTGCTGGGAGAGCATGTGCTGTAGGCTCAGAGTTGGGAACACCTGGGGTCAAATCCTAGCTCAGCCACTGACTAGCAGGGTGACCCCGCCGCCTTTGTGAGCCTGTGTGTACACAACTGTAAAGTGGGAATAATAGCAACCTACCTCCCAAGGGGCTGTGAAGATACAACTAGATAATGCACGTGGAGCGCTTAATAAAGTGGTGAGCAGAGTCGACGTTCAAAAAATGGGAAAAATGGTCCCTGCTTCTGCTGTGGAAGCTGGCGGGCGGCTCATACAGGCATCTGGGAAGGCTTTACCGCCAGTGCCTGTCCTTGAGAGGTGAGGAGGCGAGGCCACCAGAGACAGCCAATGAGCAGAAAGTCGTTTTTCTAACATTGTCATGTTGCAATTGCTGCAGTCCACCATGCTATGTTTGTTGGGTTGTTTGGGAGATCTTTTAAAAGATTTTTTTTAATTGTGGTAAAATACACTTAACGTAAAATGTATCATCTTTTTTTTAACCATTGATAAGTATACAGTTCACTGGCATTAAGCACATTCACACTGTCGTGCAAACATCACCACCATCCAACCCAGAATTTCTCATCTTCCCCAACTGAAACTTTGTGCCCATCAAACACTAACTTCCCCCAGCCCCTGGAAACCACCATCCTACTTTCTATTTCTATGAACTTGGATATTCTAGGTACATCATATAAGTGGAATTATACAGTATCTGTCCTGTGTGATGGGCTTATTTCACTTAACATAATGTCTTCCGGTTTATCAATGTTGTAGCATGTGACAGAACTCTCTTCCTTTTTAAAGCTGAATAATATTCTCTTGTGTGTATAGACCACACTTTGTTTATCCATCTGTCTGTCTATGGACACTTGAGTTGCTTCCTTTTGGCTTTTGTGAATAATGCTGCCATGAACAAGGGTGTGCAAATATCTTTTCAAGTCCATGCTTTCAATTCTTTGGGGTTTGCTGGATGATATGGTAATTCAGTGTTTAATTTTGGGGAACCATCAGATGGTTTTTCACAGCAGCTGCACCATTTTACATTCCCAGTAGTATACGCAGGGTTGCAGTTTCTCCACATCCTCACTAACGCTCATTTTCTGTTTTGTGTTTTGTAATAGCCATCCTAATGGGTGTGAGGTGTTACACGCTAGCTACATTGTTTAATCTCATTTTTGCAGATGTTATTTATAACTTGTAGTTCTTCAAGTCATCATTTCTTGATCTTGGCTGTTTTCCCTCTCTATCATCCCAAAACAGGAGCATGAATTTTCCCCCAAAGCTATGCCCGTGGCTGCATGCAGCACTCCCAAAGGGCTTAATGCCCACACCGAGAATTGTGCTGGGTGGAGTCTGGAGGCTTGGTGAAAGCTGCAAGCCCACCCCTCCGCAGGTCCGTTGCTTCCTGTCCATCAAAACCAGAACAATACCTATGCCTTAACTCCCTTTCAGAATTAGAGCCCTGGAGGTAAAAAGGCTCTTGGAAATTCTACAGCAATAGCAAAACCTCTGGGTTTGTCAAAAAAAAAAAAAAAAAAAAAATTTAAAAAAGGGCAAAAAAGAAGAGGGGCAGGCCCCCATTTGTTAATAATGCACGTAGGCGATTTCAGAGCTCAAGTTCATGGAAACAAATTGAATTACGGAGGAGGCAGCTCTGCCATTTGCAACCATGGATTGTTTGAAATCCTTTTAGAGGAAAATTAAAATATTTCACAGAGGGTAATAAAATGCCGGGTGTTTTGCAACCATAACTGCTCAGCTCTCTTGGGCAAATAAGTAATTAGGCATTTTTATTTAAGTCCTTCGTGTCGTCATTTTCTTTCATTAGTGGAGGTGGGGGGGGGGACTACTGTGGAAAATACATAAAACTCTGGAAATCATCCGAAGGCCAATTATAAAATTGTAATAAATATATATGTGTGTATATATGCATATCTATACATACACACACAGACACACACACACACACACACACACACACACACATACACAAATATATAAATTTTAAAGCAGAGCCTAACAGCATACTGCAGAGACAAAGGAGAGTGCTTAGAATTTATTTTCCCAAACATCAGAAATGGGATGCTTTCCTATCATATCTCACTGAAGAGCTTGGGACTGGGGAACCTTCCAAGGCTCCTGATGCTGGAGATCTAGTTTGAAATGGCATGAGATAGGGAGGGTGTTCGGAGCCTCGTTCCCATACCTTGCTCTGCCTTGCTCTGCCATTCCTCACCACGATCTGCTTGAAGGAAAAGGTTGATGAGGGTCGACTTTTCCCTCAGCTAGAGATCATCTGCTCAGATCTTTCTGTTTTACAGACACTGAGGACAAGGGTTTAAGGCCTAAGGTTCTGTCCTTCCTGTGAGTCCCCAGGCCTCAGGGTGGCCGTGTTATCAATGCTCATGACCTTAAAGTGCTGAAGTCGGCTCCCTAACTGCAGAAGGGGGAGTAAGCAAGATGTGTCCAATCGCAGTTCTGTCCCCTGCATAGCCAGTCCGTGCTGGCGTCTAGACGCCACCTTCTTCCTCCTGTCTGGACTGCTCTTTTGAACAACATGAAGGAGGGCGAGGGTGAGGATACAGAGGATTCCTGTGCAAGGCTGGTCTGAGACCCATGAAGAACCACTGATGGCAGTGCAGGCACTCAGACATGTTCATAGGTAATTACTCCTCTTCAAACCTCTCCAGGGTCTGTGTTTATCTGTGATGGCTTTTACCACTCCCAAAGCCGCCTCCACCTGAGTGGCTACATGTTAATTTTGTGCAAATGATGTGAGTAGATGTGGGAAGGTGAGTTTACCTGTAAGTACGAACTTCTCACAGCCTCCTGCTAATCCCACAATGAGCATCCATGAGGAGGCATCTTGTCCTTACCTGTTAACCACCAGACTGATCCGCATCGAGCCATCCAGCAAACAGGAAGTCCTACTGTGTGCTGGGCTCTGTGCTGGTTCTGAGAACCCAGAGAGGGAAAAAATACAACTCCTTCACTTGGGGGCAAGGCAGACCCACGAAGCAATTTTCAAAGAGCAGGAGATATTTGAACTGGTCCTTAAAGGGCAAGGAGACATCTGCCTGCCAGGGAAGGGGGAAGAAACAGCAGAGGCACAGGTACAGAGGTACGAAGCAGATCTAGTTCAGGCAGCTGCCCAAGAATGTGATGTGGTCAGTGATACACTGAGAGTCTTGGGTCAGGTGATTGTGGTGGTCATGCAGCCAGCATTTAGTGGGGGGCCAGTGCTTAAGAGTATGTGCCAAATGAATGACTGAAGGAAAAGAGGAGGAAGCAGAAGAATGGAGAAGTGAATTATGGCTTATTCACAGAATGGAATCCAAACAGCATTTAAAACTCAGATGACTCTCAATAATATAATGGTACATGAGCAAAGCAAGTTATAGAAGACCGTGTACAGTCTTCTTATATGAACCTTTCAACGCACAAAACAGCACTGCATGTACACGCATACAGATATGCATTAGATTAAACTACATGAAATTGCCAGTTGCCAATGTGTGACCATTTTGACATACGAAAATAGCAATTTCATTTGGTTGAAACTAAATTGAAATCACAAGGGATGGTCCTACTCAGCAATGGAAATGCTACTCAGCAATGAAAAGGAATAAGCTATTGACATGCATCGACTTGCCTGAATGTCAAGGAGGTTATGTTGAGTAAAAAGAAGCTAGTCTTCAAAGGTTACGTACTATATGATTTCATTTTTATAACATGCTTGAAATGACAAAAGTATAAAGATGGAGAACAGGTTAGTGGTTGCCAGGGCCAGGAAGTGGGGAGGGAAGGGTGGTGACAATGGTTATAAAAAAGAGTGGCAAAGTGATCCTTGTCATGAGCTGTCTGGTATCTTTACAGTGGTGGTCATAGAAATATCCACATGTAATGTCACTGCCTAGATCTAAACACACACACACACACACACACACACACACACAGTGCATACAAAACTGGTGAAATCTGAATCAGGTCAGTTTGATTATATCAGTGTCAATATCTTGGTTTTGACGATGTTCTCAATCATACCAGAGGTAAGCGCTACACAAAACTGGATGAAGGAATATGACATCCCTCTGTAATATTTCTTTTTTTTTTATTTTTTAAAGTTAGACATGTATACAATCCACGAAGTGATCCCCTTCCCCCACCCCGATAACTCTAGCACTCTCTGTATTATTTCTTACCGCATGTGAATCTAGAACTATCACAAAATAAAAAGTTAAGACATGCACAGTAACGATCTATGCTAAGTTTAAGATAGAGGTTCTTCCTGGAACAAGGAGTGGATTGTGCAGATGGAGAGAGATACACAGGGGAATTCAACTTTATCATGTTTTCCTTCTTAAAAAAGAAAAATCTAAAGCGAATATAGAGTAAGCAAGGTATGTGTCCAGCTGCAGTCCTGTCCCCTGCGTACTTGTAATGCTTTTATGTTTGAAATAGCTCATAATTTTTTGAAAGCTGATCATGCATAACTCCTTGCATCAGGATCCAGGACTGTGTCTGGGTTGCAGAGGGCTAAGAGTGCATAGAGAAGGCTAAAGGCTGACTGAGAGGAGAGGGGGCAGCCAGAGCCTGGTCCCCACCTCTCAGACCACAAGGCAGCAGCCCCAGGGCCTCTCCAAGGCAAACCCCTGTGAGCCACTCGCCTCTCTCTCTGCAGCCCCCAGAGAAGGAGGGCGCCCTGCCTCGGCAAGTGGGTAATAAGACAGAGTGTGGCCTGCTGGGCTTCGTGCTGGACCTGAAGCAGGACTATGAGCCCGTGCGCAGCCAGATGCCAGAGGAGAAGCTGTACAAAGTATACACCTTCAACTCCGTGCGCAAGTCCATGAGCACCGTCATCAAGCTGCCGGATGAGAGTTTCCGCATGTACAGCAAGGGTGCATCTGAGATCGTGCTCAAGAAGTAAGAGGCCCATTGAGCGGGCAGGGGCACAAGGATTTGGGGACCGCAGGGTGGCGCAGCACAGACAGCCCTACAGGCTGGGTCAGAGGGGCCGTCTGGCACCCAGAGGCACAGAGGGGGCCCTGCCCAACGTCCCACAGCAAAACCACCTCCAAGACCCTTGCTCAGTGCTTCTTCTACTATTTTCTCTTTAAAATTTCTTTAGAGAGTCCTCTTCCTCCCTTATTTGCTGTTAGGAAGTTCTACCCATTATCACTGTTAGATCTCTCTTATTTCACTTCCCTTAGCATAGAGTTGGTGGATGATAGTGCTTTTCACTGTTAGCCAATCTCCTCTGACTCCAGGTGTCAGAAATAAGCCTGGAGAACTAAGCAAGTCACTCCCTCTCTCTGAGCCTCAGTTTCCCCACTTGTACCTTGAAGGGATTGGTCTAGCCCAGTGGTTCTCAATCCTAGCTACAAATTGGAATCACCCCAGGGAGGGTTTAAGAAACCATTGATTTCTGGTCTCACCTCAGACAAACTGAATTGGAACCTCTGGGACAAGGCCCACACATGCGTATTTATTTATTCAAGGTCCTCCAATGCCATTCTAATGTGCAAGCAGGATCAAGAACCACTAGCCTAGGTTTAATGCCCTCTGAAAGCCATTTTGGCTATGGCGCTATTTTTTTCAGATAAAATCTTGTGAATATGAAACAGATCAAAGGAGACCTGCTCTTGCTGAACCTACTGGGACAGATATTGCAAAAATGCTGCCCGATTTCTCTTTGGCTGATCCCGATTTCATCCATGCCTCAGCCCTAAGGGCCTGGACCATCCCTGAAGCATTATGGGATATGGACTGGACAGGCACTGGATTACTGACCACAGCCAGCTGGGCAACACCAGGGAGGGGAAAGTGAGCTCGAGCCAGTCAGAAAGAAGATCCTGGGGCCCTTGGACCTTATCCATCTCCATTCCCAGGTGCTGCAAAATCCTCAATGGGTCAGGGGAGCCCCGAGTCTTCCGGCCCCGCGACCGGGATGAGATGGTGAAGAAGGTGATCGAGCCCATGGCCTGCGATGGGCTTCGCACCATCTGCGTGGCCTACCGTGACTTCCCCAGCAGCCCTGAGCCCGACTGGGACAATGAGAACGACATCCTGAACGACCTCACCTGCATCTGCGTGGTGGGCATCGAGGACCCTGTGCGGCCCGAGGTAGGCCCCCCAACAGCAGGTCTGAGTAGGGGGTCAAGCTGGGAGTCCAGCCTGCTGGCATAGTCACCTCGTCTCTCTCTGGGTCTTTCTACTTACCTGCTCCTAAATACTAAGACTAGCACTGGCCATGCTTGACTTTGGTCTGCTTAGGGCAAAACCCACAGCCTGCCAGCAGTCCTGGAGTCATCCACCCAAACACCCAGAAACCTTCCCTCTGGTCCCTCAAGCAACAGGTGTGGGGGCTGCCCTGCCTTAGAAACCTCTTCCCCCACAGGAGCCAGGATCTATTGTAACAAGTCCAAGGTCCCTTTAAAAGAGATGACCAGTAACAAAGGTCACCACATTCAGGAAAACCCCAAGTGTGGGATCCCCACCAGAATTTAGAGTTCCCCCCCTTCAAGATCCAGGGTACCGGTCAGTTTATATTCCCATACTTGCTTGCTGAGTACAAAGTGACAGTCTACCTTTATCCAGTTTCCAGGGGAACAGAGCTAGAAAGTTAACCAGAGGTCAAACTCTCAAGAAGGGAAGGGGAGGTGATGGACTAAGTGCATCTAATGCTCAGCTTAGAGTAGGTCTTCAGTCTCCTTTAATGGAATCTGAGCCGAGAATTCAGTGCTAGAGATCTGCAGCATCGGGAGGATAGGCCCTGCGTGGACAATCAGGCTGCCCAGGCCAGAGAGGCTGTGGGAAGAGGAGACAGATGCCTCGAGTGTCCAAAACACTGCTGTGGTAGGCAAAATAAGTCAGCTTACCTTATGGGGCCCAGAGGTCTGAGCCCACAAGGCAAAGGCATAGGAAGGGCTGGCCTTCCCCTCCTCCGAGGACTGTCACAGCTGCTGGACCCAGACCTGACTCCCCAGCCAGGTCCAGATTGGCCATGGCTGTGGGATTTGGTGACAGTGCCATCAAGGCCACCTTCCTCCACCAAGAGCGACGTCATTCTTCCCCACTTGCCCTGACACCATTCTCTGGAGACCTCTGGCCATTCCCTGCACATCTTGAAGGCTCTGTTTCCCCTTCTTTCAAGTGAAAAGGGGTAGACAAGATGCTTATCAACTTCCCAGGCCCTATGTTGCTTTCAGAGACCAAGAGAAACCAGAATGTCACTGACGTGGACATTCACATTCAGTCAGCTGGGAGAGGGGTCTGGGGCCAGGCATCAGACCTGGGACCCTGAGTCCCAGCATTACTGGCTACGACCTTGGACCAGTTATATAACCTCTCTAAACCTCCATTTCCTCATCTGTGAACTGGGGATAATAATATCACATACATACATACATACAAGCAACAGGCAAGGTATCTGGCACAAGATAGGTGGCCCATAAATGTCGGTCCCCTTCCTGTCTGCCCCTCCCCAGTAGATTCATTACTGTGGATCCAGTGACACATAACAGCCCCTCACACAGAACCTGGCATACAGAAGGTGCTCAAATAAGTGCTGGTGGAATAAATGAATGAGAATGAATGGGACTTGAACCCCCATCTTCCAACACCGTGTCTAGTTCTCACCCCCTCACTCACACCCAGAGCCTGCAACAGCAAAGGCGCTTAATGCCCTGGTGCTTGGCCCACATGCATATTCCTGCAGGCTGGGTCTCTCCCTGGACAGAGAGGCTGCAAACCCTCTGTGGGACGCCGGCTCCTTACCAGCTGCTAATGGTTTCAGGCTTTGCCATGATGTATCTCCTGAAGACCATGGAGACTTGTCCCTGCACAGCACACAAGGATAGGCCATGGCTTCCCTGTCCTTCCCATCCCCAGATTCTCCCTCTAGTCCCACACCCAGAGCTCCTGGCTCATCACCCTGCCTTGGAAATGCCCCTGAGGTAGGATGGAAAGTGGCATTAGACACACACTTGTTTGGCCATGACCACAGTAATAATAAATGTATTTTATGTCATGATTCAATAAACACACATTCTTAACCAAAATAAGAACCTCACACGGTAATGTGATGCACTTAAGTACTTTCTATTCTCTTGTATTTCTTTTCTTTCTTTTCATAAATGCTGGTCACTCCTCACCCACTACTAAACCGATTTCACAATCAACTAAAGGGGCATGATTCAAGGTTTGCTTCTCTCCCAGACACTCTCAATCACCCCCAATTTGCAGATGAAAACACTGAGGTTCAAACAGGGACAGTGATGTTCCCAAAGTCTCACTGTTTCATAGCTAAACGAATCCAGATTAGAACAGGTTTTCTGCCTTTCTCTCCCAGGGCCTTCTCCTGGGAGCCACAGAAATGAAAGGGCAAGTGGCTCTAAGTCAGGAGGGTGAGGAGAGGAGAGGGAGGGCCTGAGAAGGGCTGAGCTGAGTCCCAGGCATTTTCTGTTGACAGCACTATCATCCAGAGATTCTGGCTTTAGGTGCAAACTGTGGGAGGAGGATGCAGAGCTGGATATGCTTTCATCCTAGAGGACCCTGCAGTGGAGAAAGGGGGCCGGGATCCAAGCCCCATCCTGCCACTGACAAACCACCTCCCCTCTCTGTTACTCAGTCTCCTCTCGCCTGTAGAATAAGAGGTTGGCCTAGGCGCCCCTCAGGCCCCTTCCAAGCGCTGACATTCCGAGCCAGCTGACTAGGAGGCTTACACTCACACCTTCCTTCACTTCCTTCAGTCAGCGCATCCCTGTTGGTGACCATCCATCCCTCTCACCTTGGCTCACCCCTGCATGTAGATTTAGAAGTGGTAAGCTGTGTTGGAGAGCAGTGACTTACTGGAATGACACAGCAGTTAAGAGACATGCATTCTAATACTGCCCCTGCTACCCCTTCACTGAAGACCTCAGGTGCATCTCTCCCCCTGGGCCTTAGTTCCCCATCTGAACAATGAGGAAGTTGGATGTTCACAAGTGAGGGACACAGCAGGGTTACTGGTGATACTCCTGGAAGGTATAAAAGCTCTGATCTGTTGAGTCACCCTCTCTCAGAGGGGCAGGAGTGGACGCAGGGCCTAAAGAGACCAGCAGGTATAATATATATATATATATATACATATATATATATATATATATATATATATATATATGCGTCCACTCCTGCCCCTCTGTGTCCCTCACTTGCATAAATGCATAAATCACCTAAAAATATATATTAGGTGATTTATGCATGTGGAGCTAAATTCAAAAGGTTCAATGGCATAGACAGGGTGAAGTAGCCCCCATGCCACCCCTTGCCCCCTGGTTTTCACCTCAGAGGCAGCCAAGGTCACCAGTTTCTTGGGTGACCTTGGGGAGTGTCTATGCCTATGGTGTGTTTGTTTGGAGTTCTCCTGGGCAACCTTGAGGCGGGCCAGAGCAAAAATCTCAGCCTAGACCATCACCTGGGTCCTACAGGCATATTCAGATTTGTTTTGCAGGTGCCACAGGGCAAAGAAAAACTGGCTCCTTAGTTTCTCCATCCGTCAAGGGGGCAAATCTCAGACTGCCTTCCTTCCTCAAGAAGACAAAGGACAGAACAGATAAAAAAAAACAGGCTTGCCGAAAACCCCCACCATAAGGTGCTACCTTGGGTACATTTTCTGAGCCTGATTGAAGCCAGTGTGGATAAAGCCATCAGGGGAACAGAGGTCTGGGATTTGCCGGGTTATTTGAGGGTGTTGGAGCCCTTGGAGTCACAGACAACGGCTGTCACCAGAAACAACAGATGTTTAAAGCCTTTATTTAATGAAAACAGGAAGCTCCCATTTCCTGACTGTTTTTCCTCAGTGAGAAATATTTAGGATAATTTTAGCAAAAGAAGGAATTTTTTTACAGCGATTTTCTCTATATAGAAAGCATATTTCAACCAGATCAATGCCTCTGGGCCTTGAATCTTAATCATCTCTGGGTCCTCAGTGCCCAGAATAGTTAGATGCTCAATAGTAGTTTGTCAGATAAATGAATGAGCAATAAAAGGAAGTACTGAGAGCAGTTGAAGAAAGCATCCCCTTGGGTCAGAGGAATCAAGGATGACTTCTTGAGAGGAGAATTCCCATGAAAGATGGCACTTTCCAGGCAGGGGGAATAGCACAGGAAAAGGCAAGGAGGTGGGAAGGGATGCTGAGTGTTGGCAACAGGTGAATAACCCAGATGGATTTATGAGAAAAAATACCAAAAAGGGAGCTTGGAGCTAAATTGCGAAGGGCTTCCTTCATGTCCCTGTCCTAATTCATTCACCCGCGTGTATAAAATCACATGTCTCGGGCCAGGCTTCCAAGGACTTAAGCACAGAGATGGTTTGCAATGCCCCGCATTTACAGAACATTACTCTGTGCCAGACCTCCGCAAGGGTTCTGAGCAATCAGCAGCTCCCACCCTCCAGAGCCCACAGCCTAAAGAAATGTCTGGTGAAAGAGAAAACATACGCGTAGCACACGAGAGCATAAAGCACAACAGGACTGAAGCACAATAAAGACGTCCAGTTACAGGGGCCACTGACCAGAAAGGAAATGGAGTACCTCGAGATGACTAGGGGAGGCTCCTCTGGTGTTGCCAAGTCTGACTCAAATCTTCCTAAGGTCCCTGACCCAGAAGTCATGGAAGGATGCCTACCGATGCCACCACCCCAAACACCTGCTCCTCCAGATGCCCGCTGCACCCACACACAGTGCATCTGCATGCACACACCCCCTCTGCATCCCTCCACCCCTCCTGGAGCAGAAAGAACAAGCAAGGAAGACTGGGGTCAGGGGTCTTGCCGGACTCCTTTGCCCCTCATCACCAGCATCTGCTGGCCCTATGCTTGGTGCTGTTTGCTCCTTGACGCAGAACTCTCCAGCCTCACTGAAGGATGGAGACTGTCATCCCCATTTTATAGATGAGGAATCCATGACTCGGGTAGGACCCCAAGGTGAAGCCCAGCCCAGCTTTTTGGTCCCCGAGCCCTCTATTCTGAGGCAGGAAAGCTTCCACTGCACAGAGAAAAGTGTGGGAGCCACACTCTTCTTCTTTTTTCTCTCAAGCTGGCTTTTGGGGGGAGGTCCAGAGGGTAGGGATTCCAGGCAGGCAGAGTTTAGCTCCCTGAGATAGTCTCAAAAGCAGAAGTCTTTCTAAAACATGGCACTGATCTCCTCCTTTCTAGTTCAGAATTTCCAGTGACTCCCGGGCCTGAAGGAGCAAGTCCCTGGTTCCAACACCTTCGGACCTCTCCGGCTCCATGGCCAGTGGCCCCTCCCTCAGCCTCAGACCCTCCAGATCACCCAAAACAGTCCATCTGCAACATCCTTCCCACCTTCCCTGCCTGTACACCTCGTGGGACAATTCTCTGCAGCCAGGACCACAATGAAGTGGTCATCTGTATAACCCCAGCCAGAGCAGACTGCCAGACACCAGAGACTCAATTAGTGTTGGCTGAACAGAGCAACTCAAACATCCTCTCCTCCAGGAAGCTCTCACAGATTTCTCTTTCTCACCCACTTCCTTCTAAAGTAACAGCACCCACCTCTGTGTTCCCAGAGCCCTTTGTACAGATCTTTACCAAAGACAAAGACCCTGCTTCCATACAAGAGTGCATGTCTGACCCAGAATAATCTCTCTTATCTGAAAAAAGAACAATTATGTGAAAGGATACCCATAGACTCATCCCCCCAGGGAGCAATCAGCCTCTGAGGGAGTGAGCACCCTGTCATCAGAGGTGTCCAAGCAGAGGCACCTCTGTTGGGGACACCTGGAAGGAGATCTAAGCAATGAGCAGGGGGTCAGAGTCATGACCTAAAGCTCCTTCCAACTTCAAGACCTCAAGCAACTCTGAAACAAACATAAACTCAATTATTCCTTTCAGGGCGGGAGCCAGATAAGGTATATACTCCCAAAAGCAACAGTGGCTCCTTCCTGTCCTCAGGGACAGGAGACAGCAGGGGGCTGCAGCCCGAGTTACAGCCATTGTGAGACCATGATTAATTATGTAAAAGGGATCTTGGACATTCCACATCCCCGATCCCTCCAGCTCTATAAAAAGAGGTCACGTTTGTTTTTGTGAGCAGCTGCTAGAGCACGAGGCAGGGGCCTTGCTCACGTAGCTCCCAAGCCCTGAGTGGGCCCTAGAAGGCTCCACCTTGGACCCTGGAAATATGCCCAGAAGAAGGTCATGGTCAGCTCACCTGTGCTAGTCCTGCATTACCTGACACCACAGAGCTGTGTCTTAGGGAACTCTGGGTGTGGGAGAGGCTTCCTGACCCGGATGTGGACTCTGCCGCTCCACAGCAGTCATTCCTTATCCCACCACTAGGAAGCCATGTTCAGGCGCCTGGATTTTCTCTACGAGCAGTCGAACAGTCGAGTGGAGCCCCTGAAGGAGGGTGACGCCACAGGCTGAACGTCAGGCAGGTCACTGGTGGTCAGGGTATGGGGAAAGAAGGAAGAGGGGCACAGCCAAAGGCAGGGGTTGGGCAGTGACCTCAGCTTGAGATCATGGTGCTCTGGGCTAAAGAAACAGCAGGCTGTGTGGATGCGAGTGGACAGAGGCCAGAGATTTTCAAGGTTGATCCTAGTTCTTAAAATCCTGAGGGTAGAAAGAAGACCAATGGCAGGACTTGTCAACAGTCAGGTTTTAGACCAACGTTGTAACTCTTTGTATTTGCTAGGGCTGCTGTAATAAAGTACGGCAAACCGGGTGGCTCAAACAACAGAACTGTATCACGTCAGTTCTGGAGGGTGGGAGTCTGAGATCAAGGTGCCGGCAGGGTTGGTTCCTTCTGAGGGCTGTGAGGGGAGGGTCCGTTCCCCTAGCTTTTAGTGTTTGCTGGATATCTACAGCATTCCTTGGCATGTAGCAGCATCACCGTGATCTCTGCCTTCTCCCTGTGTGTGTGTGTCCAGATCTCCCCTTCTTTATCAGAACACCAGTTGTACCAGATGAGTGCCCGCCCTTAGTGACCGCAGCTTAACTTGATTACCTCTACAGAGATCCTATCTCCAGGTCCTAGGGGGTGAGGATTTCAATGTATCATTTGAGGGATGGGCCACATTTCAGCCCACAACAGTCTTCAAATTCTCTCAGCAGTGGCTTTGCAGATTTAGCTCCTGAGACACTTCCAGGGTGGAAGTGAGCTCCCAGGCACTTAGACGTGCAGGAGTGGGGAGTGGGCCTCAGCCCCTCCAGGCCTGAGATTCTAAAGTGCTTTGGTCTTTAAGTGTAACAGGATTTTCTGTGCATGACATGTCCTCGCCCACTCAAAAATGTTTTGCAGCAAATATCACCTTCTTATATTATTTGTCACTGCCTATGGGTACGAATGTTGTTCAGTTGATCTATGTCGTGTGTAAAGGGCCATGGCAGCTCCAGGATGGCTTTTTCATCCTAATATCTGGGCAAATCCACAGTTCTGCATAGAGGTGTAGGCAGGAAGGGGGTGGGTTGCAGGGGCGGAGCCTTGCCAGTTTCTGGTTGGCTGGGTCTGCTCTGGCCTACTTGGCCTAGAGGTCAGTCTGTCATGACAGAGAGGGCAGGAGGCAGTCCTTACCCTCACAGAGAAATGTCATATTTTATATGAAGCATAATCGTTTGCATTTATTCTAAGCCAATGTCACATTCTGTTAATAAAATGCCCCCAAATGCAATATCCCCTTCAAAAACAAACCTGAAAATATAGGAATATATTTGTCATTGACTTTGCAGGAAATGTGCATGTGGATAAAGCAGGGACAAGTTCCTGTGCAGTAGTAGAGTATTCTGTATTCTACTCACCCATCTCCCCTGGGGCCAGATCTGAGAGGCATTTATTGGGATCTTCCTCAAAGTCTTTGTCCAGGTCAGAATAGCCCTCAGTTTCATCCTAGAATGGACTATCACAGTTGATAGTTGGCAGCTGCGTGGGACTCTGCAGAGGAAAATTCTGAGACCTCATCAGGGTTTAATCAGAGGCTGCTGTGATCGATTAACAATGCCTGCCATGGGCACAGGAAGGAAGGAGATGGTCCATGTGCCATCGGTATCTCCTGGTCATCTAGATCCTTTCAGTCCTATGAGCAGGACTCACTCTGGAATCCATGAGGGCAGGGAGAGCCTACCCAAGGTGGTGCCCAGCCCCATGGCTCCTGCCCTCCTGCCAGGTCCCAGAAGCCATCCGAAAGTGCCAGCGGGCAGGCATCACGGTCCGCATGGTCACCGGTGACAATATCAACACAGCCCGGGCCATCGCCATAAAGTGTGGCATCATCCATCCTGGGGAGGACTTCCTGTGCCTTGAAGGCAAGGAGTTCAACCGGAGGATCCGCAACGAGAAGGGGGAGGTACGTAGCCCAGCACAAAGGGTCTTCGGAGGGATGAGCTCGGGTGGAGGGCTGGGAGGCATTGGTGCTGCATATTGCACAGAAGGCAACCAGTGTGCCAAAAGGCCAGTGACTCTAGGTGCGTCTTCTCCTTTCTCTGGGCCTCAGTTTCTCTCCCAACCCCACCCACATCCCTCTCCAGATTGAGCAGGAGCGAATCGACAAGATCTGGCCAAAGCTGCGGGTGCTGGCTCGCTCCTCCCCCACGGACAAGCATACCCTGGTCAAAGGTAAGACTTAGGTGGGCACGGGCAATTCTGAGACCCCAGTGCCAGGTCTTCATCTTCTGATGCCTGCAGCTCCCTTCCAGGATAATAAGGGCTTTTTCCTGGGACTACCCACACCTGGGGACACCCTTATCTCACGCCGTTTGTAGCCCTGAAGCCCTACTAAAGGCCACAGTGAAATGAGATTGTCAATCTTCTCTCTGGGATTCACCTCCTATAGGAAGCAATGGGGCTGCCTATCTAGGAGCCAAAACTTATATGGCCTGAGGAGTAAATGGGACTCACAGACGTGTTTTATTTGGGTGGTATACCTTTTTTTATGTTGAATTTGAATAACTTTATACAGACCTTGCTCTCTCTTGTTTGACACCATCTTCACCACTGCTCATTGTCTGACATTCAGCCCATTTCATTTATTTATGTTCTGTGCGGCCCCAGAGCTTGGGAGTTTGAGACCTTCGGGCCGCTTGGTCTCGAGGCCCCTAACCCATACCTGTAATGAGGACCTCAAGGATACTTATCCTAGGAATAGCAACCTGAGAGATGAGGCCAACAACCAGCATACTTCTCCTTCCAGAAAAGGGAACATGCCCCTTTGTGTGCCTATCCATGTGGCCAGATACTGGGTACTGTCACAGTCATGCAGCCCTGGGTTCAAGTCCCGGCTCTGCCCCTGACTTGTTCTATGGCCTAGAGCAGGTCCTTGCCACTCTGGGACTCAATTTTCCCATCTGTAAGATGGCCATACAGGGACAGTTTCTGGCTGAGGTCTTCTCTAGGGCATCTTGAATTCATCTCCCAAAGGTGTTGCCCAAGAACATCGATGGAGGCATATCCAGTCTGGGGACAAAAACACAGAACCCTAGAACCACAGATACCTGAGCAGAAGGACCCTGATCCATCCCCATTTCGTATTCAGTCACTTGTTCGTTCATTCACTCATTGTCCTGATAAATGTTTATCGAGTATGTGCTCTGTGCCAGGTCCTACTCTTGGCAGACATGGCCTTTCCTTCTTCAAATTCATCATCCAGGTTCCATCCAATAGATATTAAATAGCTAATTTCCCTACATCAAGCTAAAGGCTGCACTGGTGGAAGAGAAGGGTGATCTGGGACCCTCTGCTGGTGTCAGATCACAGGTCATGGAAGGTGGGATGCGGTCCAGGAGAAAGGGTGTTTCAGGCAGGGCAGGGAACTAACTACACTGTGAAAGCCCAGAGGCAAGGAATTCCAGGCACCTTCAAGGAGTGGAAAGAAGTTCAGTTGGCTGAGCCAGGACCTCAAGAAAGAGAGGGAGGCTAGAGAAGGAGGTGCCATCTTTCGGTCATGCAGGGCCTTGAACACCAGGCCAGTGACCTATACTGTCAAGGTAGGGAGTGTGGGAGGGCCTTAAAGGGAGAAGTGCTCTTTGAGAAAGCTCACTCCCTGCTGTGTAGAGAGTAGACTGGAAGAAGGGAGACCACTGGGATTGTCCAGTTGAGGGGTGACGCTTGGGCCGGAGTGGCGATGGTCCAGGTAGACTGGAAGTCAGCAGGTCTGAGAACCAGTTGGGTGGTAGAAGGGCCTGGGCCCAGTGATTGTTTGGCTGTGGTAGAGAGATGAGGGAGATGTGTGGTCCAGGATTCCATCAGTCTACACCTGTTTGAGAGCCTGCTGCATTCCAGCACGCCACATGGTTTTTGAGCAGGCATCTGGGTGCTAAGAGTTATGAGAGAAAGGACACGTTTGAGGGGAAACTGACACACTCGACGCATGGCTGGCTGAGCTGGAGGCCCTCTAACATCCAAGTGGAGGTGTCCAGAAAACATCCACGGAGTCAGGGCTCAGGCGAGAGAGCAGGCCAAAGATAAAGACATAGGTGGGCTATGCTGAGCTGGGAGAGCAGAGGAGCCGGCTAAACCCAGGACTCTCCTACCTGAGTGATGGGCAGAGCCTGAGATTTGTCAGCAAAGACAAAGGAGTAGAAGCCAGAGGGACGGGAGGACATTTGCCTGCCTAGGAAAACAAAGAAGCCTGGTGAGGAGGAAGGGGTGGCCCACAGCATGAACAGCTGCTAAGAGGTCCAGAGAAACAGGACAGAGATGTGCCCATGAGCGGGGACTGCAGGAAGACCCCTGGTAGTCATGGCAGGGCCATGTCAGCAGAGTGGTAGGGCCATGCCAGCGCTGGAGGTGGCAGACAAGGGTCTGGTGGAAGGTGTTCTCCCAACTCTTCCCTCTACTAGAGTTAATAGGAGGGCTGTAGAAAGGCTGGTGCCAGCCTGGGAAGCCCCAGAGAAAAAAAAATTGGCTCTCTTCCTGCCTTGGAGCAGCACCCAGGCAGGCCAAGGGAACCAGTGGGGACAAAGGCCTTAAATGCCAAGTGGACAGAGGCTAGATAGTCCTGGGCAGTGGAATAGCTTGGAGGAGCAGCTAGGCTGAGATGACTCCCAGAGCACACATCTGGAAGCTGGGCCTTGAAGGGGTAGAACTCTGACAGCTGCAAAGAGCTGGAGGATTGAGGAGGCAAGTCCAGCGCCCGAAGTCAGGAAACTCGTTCCCTCATTTCACAGGCTGCTGCTGTTTGCCAGGTGCAGGACAGGGAGACATACGGACGGATGGGACTTGCAGTGATCTGATTAGGGCAGGCGGGGGTCCTCAAGGGGTCACAAAGGCTCCCCAGGGAAAGTGGCCTTCTAAGCCGAGACAACAGATGAGTGACAGGGCCGGCTGTCTGAGGGAACAGCCTGTGCAAAGATAGGGTCAAACAGAGCTGGCTCTGAGCGACCAAGAGCCATTCCTATAGTTAAATCACAGATTGGGGGTGGCCAGGAGGTTGCACGGGGTAAGAAAAGAAAACATCAGAGAATGGGAGAGTTCTGACTCCGCAGGACTCCATGAGCGGAGCTGAGAATGCAGGTGTCATGCTGAAGCCGCCAGTGAGAGAATGACTCTCAGCTAGTGCTGGTGGGACAGATTCAGACTCGTTAGAGAGAGAGGCCTTAGGGCAGCTGTGCACATTGGAGGAAGAGCCTGGGATTAGTGAGGGGGCCGTGGAAATGATGGGGACAGAGAGAAGTGGAAGGATTCCAGTGAAATGTTGGAGCCAGGATCCCCAGGCTTTGACGATGCATTTGATGTGCGGAACAAGAGAGGGACATGTCAAGGTTGACCCTCAAATTTCTGTCCTTCCCATGCTCGGGGGCCAACACACTCCACACGTGCCCATTGATGACATCTTTCACCCACCCTTTTCCAGTGGCCCCAGCTCAGTGACAGGGCTCACATGCCACCTGTTCATTCTGTTATTTGTTGAGGATTTTCTCGAGGATGAATGTCTGGAGAGAGGTCAAGGCCAGAACAGTAGGTCAGGGGTGATTGGCAAATGGCACAGCCCAAGCCTCCTCAGCTGTGACTGGACCTCCCAGAGAGAAGATGGTGGGTGAGCACATGGTAGGCCCCTGGCAAAACCCGGCAGTCCCTGGAGGACAGAGGGGCCCCTGGAGCACACACAGAGGGAGGCAATTCCGGCCAGAACGGCTGCTGGTGTGGCCATGCGCTGCAGAGAGAAGCGAGGCTGCTGGAGAGGGGAGCAGCCCAGACCATGGAGGTCTGCAAACTGGCACTGAGCTAAGGTACCTGACATCCCCTGAAGGTGCTGGGAGCTTAGGGCAAGCCCGGAGCTGAGAAGAACCACGAAGGGGAGGGGTGGCAGGGCAGGGGCCAGAGAAGTGGCTGTGCCCAGCCCAGGGTCCTCCTGAAGATCAGGGCTGGCCGTGCTGCCCCTGCCCCAGGGAGCATCCCAGGGCCCTGAGCACACTCCCACCCCACCCCACAGGCATCATCGACAGCACACACACAGAGCAGCGGCAGGTGGTGGCCGTGACGGGGGATGGCACCAACGATGGTCCCGCACTCAAGAAGGCAGACGTGGGCTTCGCCATGGTAGGAGCAGCTTGCAGGGGGCCTAGGGCAGCGTCCAGCAGGAGCTTGTGGGCAGGGAATTAGGGGGACATAAATGACACAGCCTGGAGCTGGTGGTGCAAGACCCCCAATTCACACTCAGCCTACCCACTGCCCACCTTGCGTGCCCAGTACTCTTGAGGCTCAGCCTAGCCCCCAGGGCCCCTCTGTAAGGGCTGCTCTCTCCCTGCACTGCTGGGTCTGGGGCGGGAGAGGGAAGGAGGGGCCAGGGAGAGGTTTCCGAAGGCAGAGGGCTAGACTGAGGGGGCTGGGTCTATCAGGAGTAGATGTGTGTGTGCATCTGTGTGCGTGCATATGTATCTGTGCACACATGTGCGCATGTCCTGTGTGGTCTGGCTGTGCAGGCAGTTGGGTGTGTATATGTACAGGGTTGTGTAGGACTTAGGACATGTAGGGGGTGAAGACAGTGTTGCTAGAGCTGCTTGCCTCCCCAGTCACCCCACCCAGGCTCCTGTCCCTGTCCCCACAGGGCATTGCAGGTACAGATGTGGCCAAGGAGGCCTCGGACATCATCCTAACGGACGACAATTTCAGCAGCATTGTCAAGGCAGTGATGTGGGGCCGCAACGTCTATGACAGCATCTCCAAGTTCCTGCAGTTCCAGCTGACAGTCAACGTTGTGGCCGTGATCGTGGCCTTCACAGGAGCCTGCATCACGCAGGTGGGCCCTCTGAGGGGCAGGCAGGGCAAGGAATTCCAAAGCCTGGGGAGAACAGACACCCACGTGGGCATCCCAAGTTGTCGTACCCATAAATGGAGTTCCTGCTGAGGTCCAGGAACTGCATCACAGACCTCAGGGGCAGGCGCCAGCCCCATGAAGCAGGAGAAATGAGGCTCTAAGATGTGGCAGGGTTTACCCAAGGTCACCCAGCAAGTGGGGGATGTCAGGCCTCAGTTCCACATCTGCCTGATCCAGGCACAGGTCTGGCCCTTCCTCCAGGAGGCAGGAGAGGTAATCCTCAAGGGAAGGCAGGGCTCCTGGCCATATAAAAGGCCAAAGGGAGGTAGGAGCAAGGCAGAACCCAAGAGGATCAGGCGGCCAGAGGGAACAAGGAGCTAATGGTTGGGGCCCGAGGGGCCTTAGTTCTGACAAGGAGTGTGTCTGGAAGGGCCTTTTTGCCTGGGTTCCTAAGGCCAGGTGGGAGCAGCAGGATGGAGTCAGGGGCTCTGTGTCACTGCGAAAGGCAGTTGTCTGTCCAGATCTCATTCTGGGTTTTGAGCAGCCCTGTGTCCTGAACCCAAGGGAAGCCAACTTCAGGCCTGGACATCTGAAGTCACGCTGCTTCCTCACCCAGCTTCATGCAGCAGAAAGGTGATGATCCCAATTTTACAGAGGCAGAAACTGAGACTCAGAGTGTCGATAGGCCAGGCACCTGCCATTGCTCCCACAGCCTCCTGCCTCAACCCCCCACCCCAGGGGCCGACCAGCCTGCATGGAGAAGAGAGAGTATTCTGAGGCCTGGTCCCTCCTAGCAGCCACATGGGCAGACAAGTTCCTGCCTGTGGGAGCCCACAGAGGCCCGGAGGCCACCACTGCCCCGAATTGCTGTGTGGCCCTGGGAATGCTGTCACCTCTTTTTTGTTCTGAGTCCTTGGGGTTACACATGACAGTACGCAATACCCCAGCCCTGAGAATCAGAGCCCAAGAAAGTGGTGGAAGAGGGTCCCCTTTGCTCTCAAGGGCCTTCTCTCGTAGACTGGATAAAAAGCTCCCTCTAGTGGTGGCTTGGGGAACACTCCCACTGCACCGCAACTCATATAAGGCTTCTAGGAGACCAACTGATGCCAGATAGGGAAACTGAGGTTCCAAGAGGACTATCGGTTTGCCTGGGATCTTAGATTGAGTTGGTGGTGGGGCCATGGAGGCCTTGGTGAAGAGATGGGGGTGCCAACCCCAAAGCACATGTAATCAGAGAAGGCTGAGGGGCGTGGGGAGCGTGACTGAGCCAGGGCAGAGGTGGAAGAAGTGGCCAGGAGGAATGATCAGTAAATAGGTGAGTGAGTGTATGCGGTGCAGGCAGAGGGGCCTGGGGAGGTACATGGAGAGGACAGAGGGGCGAGGAACAGCTCAGTCTGGGCTGTTGGGCTTACGAGATCTGTGTGCTTCCTGGAGGCAGTGTTCCACTGGTTGATGGGGCTAAAGCCACAGGGAGAAGTCTGGGCTGGAGGGAGGACAATGTGGTGGAGACAGGTGGAGCCAGGGGACAGGTGCGGAAAGAGGGCAGGGCCAAGGAAGGGGCCACGGAGAGCACAGATTTAAGAAGCAAGCAAAGAGGAACTCCTAAGGAGATAGAGAAGGGAAAGGAACATTCAGAGAGGAGGGGGAGACCAGGAGAGTAGGGTCCGGGACACAAGAGGGAGGTAGTGGCCAAACTTAACAGCGACATCACTGAGGTGGGGATGCAAAATGTATCTCTTGAACATGACAAGTAAGGTGCTGGTGACCTTGGAAAAAGACATTTTGGAGGCATGGAGAGGCCAGAGCCTGGCTGCCAAGGACAAGGTACATGGGGGTGTGAGGAAGGGGGTGACAAATAGATTCAACAGCTTCAGGTGGTGTAGACCATGTGGTGTGATTGTGCGCAGAACAGGATGAACATGTGACCCCAGTCGCAGGCAGGGAGCAGTGGGGAAGGCGCCGCACCAGACTGTGGACAGTGGGAACTTACGAGCAGTACAATCATTGATGAGTTTTAGCTTCTGCTGTTTCTTACTTGCCCAAATTTTCTGCCATGAAAATATGTTATTTTTAGAATCACATGTGCATGCCATAATAGCTTACGTTCAAGTGGGATAAGAGGTAAAAAGAAATTGAGTCGTAGTAAAAAGGGGACAGGGTCGTGGGCATTGTAGGGTGAGATAGGAGAGATTCAAGGTTGAGAATTGAGGAGAAAGAGGCAGCGGGGAGGGGGAAGAGGGAGATGTAAGAGATGGGGGTTGGGGTTTCTGGGCTGGGATGGCTGGGGAAGTCTTGGCTTTAGCCTAGAGGCGAGACTCGAGACTGGTGAAGGGGAAGAGGGAAGGTATCAGGGATGTGGCTAAATTTATCAGAGGGTGGAGAGCTGGTGGCCATCAGGCGTGGGGGACTCAATTTCCTCCTGCGGGAGAGGAAGGCTGAGGTGGGCAGGTCTGAGTTGTTCTGCAGGGAGAGCTTCAGCAAACCTGCGCTGTGCCTGCTCAGGAACCCAGGGGACAGGCCAGCTGAGGGCAGACCCACTGGGCAGAGCAGCCTCAAGACTTCAGCAGGAAGAGGCTGAGACCCCAACGATGAGTCTCACACTGGGTACTCCGTAGCAGCAGGTGGGGCTGGCCTCCCCTGTGACAGCCCTCTCCCGGTCGCTGTCTCCAGGACTCCCCTCTGAAAGCCGTGCAGATGCTCTGGGTGAACCTCATCATGGACACATTCGCCTCACTGGCGCTGGCCACTGAGCCACCAACTGAGACCCTGCTTCTGAGGAAGCCATATGGCCGCAACAAGCCCCTCATCTCACGGACCATGATGAAGAACATCCTGGGCCATGCTGTCTACCAGCTCACCCTCATCTTCACACTGCTCTTCGTTGGTGAGTCCCCCACGCTACCCACCAGGGGGGTGATGCGTTGGCAGTCTTGTTGTAAAGATCACCATGAAAAGCCTTGGAGGAGGCCACAGAAAGGCAAAACTAGGAAAAACGGAAGCAGAAAGCTGTCGAGGGGTGGTGGCGGGGAGAGAGAGAGGAAGGTAGGTGTCTGGCTTACTTGCTGGCTTCCCCCCTTACATACCTACCCTCGGTGGTCTTGGATTCACCTACACACCTCACACTCAAAAACCCTACAAGCCCTGCTGGCACCAGCTTAGATAAGCATGCCATCAGTGGGTGTCTACACTGCAGCTGGTGGACTCCTCTGCCCTCCACCACGTGACAGCTCAGGTGTAAAATAAGGCCACATGGGTAGGTCCAGAGCCAGCCTGGCCTAGAAGCCCCAACCTCCATATGGGAATTGATACCTTCATAATAGCCCCATGAGCTTCCAGAGGGCTCAGCAAGGACATGCTCAGTTACAAGAAGTAGCACTTTCAGGGGAGCACAGAGCTATGGCCCTCCACCAGGTATTCCTAGTTCACACTTCATCCTCCCAGTCCAGATGAGTTTGCCAATTGGGGGTCACTTTTTATAAGCAGTATCGCCTGATAACACAGCCAGCATTCGACCTTTCTCAGATTTCCTTAGAAAAAGTGGAAGTTCGCCCAAGGTCTTTCCCCTCTAGAAGAGAAAGTGGTTTGTTACCCCTTCACTGGCACTCATGACCACCCAGTGGCATAGGCCCACCCACCGCCCGGTGTCCAGAGCACGCCTTCGTGCCCGTGCAGCCCACCCTGCTGCTCAGAAGAGGCCCCTACGCAGGACCCAGTGTCTTCCCCCACCACAGCCTCTCGCCCAGCTCCCACACTCTGCTCTCCGCTTGGCAGGCGAGAAGATGTTCCAGATCGACAGCGGGAGGAACGCGCCCCTGCACTCGCCGCCCTCGGAGCACTACACCATCATCTTCAACACCTTCGTCATGATGCAGCTCTTCAACGAGATCAATGCCCGCAAGATCCACGGCGAGCGCAATGTCTTTGATGGCATCTTCCGGAACCCCATCTTCTGCACCATCGTGCTGGGCACTTTTGCCATCCAGGTAGCCACTCTAATCTGTGCCGGGGCAGGCAGTGGGCAGCCGGAGCCCTGCCACAGTGTCCTGAGAGCCCAGGCTCACCAGCTGGCCCCTGATGGCCCATCTCTCTGTCTCTCTCTCTCTACCCCCTTTGACCTCCAGATAGTAATTGTGCAGTTTGGGGGGAAGCCATTCAGCTGCTCTCCACTGCAGCTGGACCAGTGGATGTGGTGCATATTCATCGGGTTGGGAGAGCTCGTCTGGGGCCAGGTAAGTTTGGAATGGATTGCAGAAGCTGCTTCTTAGTGGGGGAAAGGGAAGAGCACTGGCTGGGGAATCCACAGCCCTAGGACTAGGTTCCAGTTCTGCCAGGGACTTGCTATCTGTCCCCACCCAAGCCCCTCCCCATCTCTGGGCCTCTGAGCAATGGGAGTTGGCCCTGGTTTCAAATGCTGGTCATTTAGGTGCCCTAACTGTGATTTTTGCTTATATCTAACTACTAGTGATTCTGTAACTTAAGTAATATTTTCTTCCTATTCATAAGTTTTTTAAACTGAAATTTATTTCAGAAGACAACTTTATATTATTACCATGCATGGAAAATCAATATCACTTGTCATAAGTAGAAAGTAATTAAACTCTAACTAGATGCCATGGCCTGCCAAGGCTCAGACCCTGAAGCTGCCTAGTTGTTAAAAAGGGAGATTAATATGTGGTGTGACCGATTATGTTGACAGGAGATTAGTGAGTGGAGAGACACCAAGCAGAGGCTCCTTCAGAGGGCTCCAAGGGAACATAAGAAGGCTGACCTCTGCCACATCGCAGAGCTATTCAGTGCTGTGTCTGTGGCCATCTGAGATCCTTCTGACTTTGGGGACCCCTGGGCTAGATGCTCTGTGGGGGCCCTTCCAGCTATGACTCCAGAACATTCTCCCACTGGTCTCTTTCCTACCATTGCCTAAGTCTCAGGAGCGCATGTGCACATGCATGTGTGTGCACACACACACACACGCACACACACACCCCATCACAGTGCTCTCAACTTGTAGCTCAAAGACACCTGACCAGGATGTGGTGTTTGTGAGACGTGCCCCAAGCCAGATCCTGGGTCAAGGGGCTTTGTGCCAGGATGTTCCATCATCTAGGCGGTAAGGTCCCCGAGGGCCTGAGACAATGTCCTTGCCTCCAAGCTGTTTCCAGGCTTGAGTAGGATGTTCCAGTGGCAGAAATTAACCAGAAGATAAAGAAACTAAAAGAAACTTCTTTAAACTTTGGGGCTTTTTTGGAGAGCTGATAAACGAGATGTGACTTAGCAACCCTAACCCTGGGCCCCTTCGGGCCAGGCCATCCTTATATCTCAGGGCTTATACCCTTAGGGAGCTCCCAGTGTCTGGGCAAGCAGAATTCTAAAGCCTAAGGATGATGCCAGCAGGCAAAGCCCACCTTAAACTTTCAGGGAACCCCTGGGGCTAAGTGTCCAGGCTAGGCTCTGTCTCTCCCTACAGATGTAAGGGGCCTCTGACCTCTGCTACCTCAGCTTCCCCATAGGGCCTGCCTCTCAGGCCTCGGCCCTTGGACAATCCTTCAGAGGAAGAGTAAGAATGAAGGCACATCCCCTACCCATGCTGGTTTCCCTTGCTGGAAGGGCAACCACTCCCAGAGTCCCTGGATTGGCTGCCCTCAGGGCACTCAGCCCCTGAGCCCTTGTTGCTTGCCTTGGGTACCCAGGACCCAGTGACCTCAAGAGGAATGGGCCCAGAGGCCTGAGGGCCAGCCACAGGCCAGGCTCGTGTGCAGCAACTTAGACACACACACACACACCATCTGGCTTAACTCTCCAGCCCTGAGAATTCCCCTCAGCTCTATGGGTGGAAAGACCAGAGCTCAGAGGTTAAATGTTGTGCCTAAGGTCACATGACCAGTAAGGTCTGGGGTATTCAAAGTAACATCCATCCAACTCCTAAAGGCCAAAAACTTTTCACTATGTTCCCCTGACTCAGGATGAATGAATAAATTAAAAAGCAAATTAATAAACGATTTAAAGATTAACTTGAGAAGTAGGTGAAATGAATTCAGGAGTGACTTGATCATTTAACTAGGTAAGTGGGTCAGAGGAGAGAGAGTGAGCAAGGTGGGTGTGGCAGAGAGGGAAAGAGGCCGACTGAGGGGCAGCCGCCATTGCCCTGATGTTGTCTGGGTCCCCTGCAGGTCATTGCCACCATCCCGACCAGCAGGCTCAAGTTCCTCAAGGAAGCTGGCAGACTCACGCAGAAGGAGGAGATCCCCGAGGAGGAGCTCAACGAGGACGTGGAAGAGATAGACCACGCCGAGCGGGAGCTGAGGCGGGGCCAGATCCTGTGGTTCCGAGGCCTAAATCGGATCCAGACCCAGGTACAGGAGGCTCCCAGGGCTGGCCCCAGGGCTGGCCCCACGCCCGGCCAGGCAGCCGGTGCTGGAGGTGTGTGCACTCCATGCCCCCTCCCAGGGCCAGGGTCCAGACCTGCGCTCACTGTCACCAGCCTGTTGTGCAGCCACGTTCCTCACACGCACTCTCCCAGCAGCCTTCTCAGGAATGTTCCACCTCACCCTCTTGGCCAGCAAGGGATCAGACTGGGACGTCCAGGGATTTGCTCCTGAGGGCAGGGGAGGGGGTGACCCTGAAGGCTGAGGTGAGGGAGGGGCACTAGCCAGGGTTGCTGGGGGGACTGGGCTCAAGGCTGCAGGGTAGCTACTGCGTGGCTGAAGACTGGTCCGTGTGAGGTCAGGATGGCAGCTTTGGGCCAAGGTCGGCCCAGGATTCTCTCAGGCCCTGGGATCAGCCCATGACATCTGGTCACTTCTACACAGGCACACACATCCTCTTCCTCCACAGGAGACTTCACCAGGGTTTGGAGGCAGCTCTGGGGAGCAAGGTTCAGTTTTCCCCATGCACACAGGTACACACATGCACACACATGCACACACATGCACTGCAGAGCACTCAAGCAAAATGCACGTCCAGCTAGAAGCAGGTTTCCTCCCCAAAACAGAAACTCTGTGGCTGCCCCATGCCACATACTGTGACCATGCAGTCCCCCGCACAAGCCACAGGCTCTCACAGGAGCCAGCCCCTCTGCCCGGTTTGGCATTACAGGTCATAGCATGCCTTCATAGTCCTGTGAGATGAGGAACAGAGGGGACTATGAAACTAAGCAAGGGTCAGTCTCTTAACCCACACCACCTGGGAGAACTGCATCTGGTAAATTCATAGCCACCCCACCCCACCCCTCACATTCTGTTAAGTGTTGCAGAGACACCCCCCACCACCGCCACCACCACCTTCATCCTACCTAGGGGCCTAGCACTTCATTTAACTATAAGAAACAGTAGATCACCTGGGCTGCCTCACACCCCTAGTACACTGTCCCAAACACCATCTCATTGGCTCTCACAGCCCCCCGAAAGGTAGGTATGCGACCTCCAATGTTTGGGAGACAGCGCTTTCTGAGCACTGGGGTGGGGGAGACAAGTAGATTTCAGACCCAACCACCTGATTCAGCCTGAGCTCTCCTCCCCAACAGGAACCCCAGAACCCAGCCCTCTGAGGGCACCTCTCAGTGCGCAAAGCCCTGGTGCCGTCACCAACCTGGCCACAAACCCTATCCGGGGTCTCCAGGTTGCAGGAGAACACCAGGACTGTAGTTTCTTGAGTGGGCACAGTGCCTATCCAGCCTGGCTCTTACAGAACACGCACGGCGTGCCAGATGGTTTGCCACTCACAGGTAACCCTGCCAAATAGGTGGCATCGCGCCTTCTGAAGGACAAGAAACTGTACTCAGAGAGGTGACATGCCCAAGGCCACCTAGCTTAAAAGTGGCATTGACAGGATTTGGGCTAAAGTCTGTCTACCCCGGAGCCATACCACTGTGGCTCCACACCTGGCCCCAAAAGGGACCAAGCACCCCTTCTTGCCTCCAAACACCATGTTTAACCACCCTGAGCCCCCGGCCCAGCCCCTTGACCCCTAAGCCACTAGAGCAGGACAAAGGCCAGACCCCTGTGTCCTCTCTGGGACCCAGAGCTGCGCAGACATCTTTCAGAGCCTTGGAGTGTGTCTGGTATTTTTCGTTTTGATTTCAGTAACGTTGTCATCGTTGCCGTGGCTGCGGCTGTTCTCGTGGCGTTGCGCCTGTCAGTCGTGTAGCTGTTGTGTTCGTTCTTCTCGCAACTTGTCTCGTTCTCTCCTCCGTTGCAGATTGAAGTAGTCAATACTTTCAAGAGCGGGGCCTCCTTTCAGGGGGCCCTGCGGAGACAGTCCTCCGTCACCAGCCAGAGCCAGGACGTAGCCAATCTCTCTAGCCCTAGTCGCGTGTCGTTGTCCAATGCTCTTTCCTCTCCGACCAGCCTTCCTCCTGCTGCAGCTGGGCGTGAGTGTGAATCCTACTGCCTCGGGCACCACCGACGCCAGCGCCGGGTGGGCAGGCGGGCAGGGGCCGGGGCACCAAGGACATGGGGGGCAGCCAGTTATGATTAGGGTCTGAGGGACCACAGTTGGTCAGGAGATCATAGCCTGTCATGGGGTGGCAGTCACTCGGTGGGCCAGGGTCGGCTGGGGTCAGGGTCAAGTGTTACCACCAGTCAGTCAGGGGGTCATGAGGATCACAAGTGGTCAAAAAGTCTGAGTCGGTCAAAGGATCATCATCAGTCAGGGAGGTTTCAGTGATCAAATATCTCAGTCCACTATAGGGTCACAGCAGCCAAGGGGAACAGTTGGCCAGGAGGCACAGGGTGTCCCAGTCTAGAATTATACTCAGCGAGCAAAAGCCTGGTCCATGAAGGCAGGCAAGGGTCAGAGTTGGCCAGGAGGTCACAGTCTGCAGTCAAAGTCAGGCAAAGGGTTACCATGGTCAAAGCCCTCAGTAGTCACAGTCAGAGCGGGGCCGAGCCAAGAGAGAGTTCAGTGTAGGTCAGAGATCATAGTCAGGCAGGGGTCCTAGGCCACCACAGAGATCATGGCCTGGAGGCCCCATACCCAGTGGTTCAGAACCATTTGCCCTCCCCCCTTGCACACCTAATAACATCAGCTGCCTACTCACGCTTTCCCCTGCATGCTGAAGGTCTAACCCCGTCCTGGAAGGGACGAGGCCCCTGAGCCATTCAGCTTGACCTCAGGTAGAAAACAGTGGGCCAAGCCTCACATTTGGCTGGGCGCCAGAAGGCCCTAAAGGATCTGGTCTAACCCTTGGTTTCTTGCCTTCTTTACATGAGAGGTAGCCTGGGACTCTGACCCCCTCCATCTTCACCCTCCTGCCAGCTCATCTCCTTACACCACCACCGTGACTGGGCCTCTCATCTCTGGCCTTGTCTAGATCTTTCTGAACTCCCGTGGCTTCAGGACCTGGAGGAAATAAGAAGTCTCTATTTACCAGCTGCCTCCCTTACCTTGTCTCTAGTTGGCCCCCTCCTAACTTCAAGGGAGCCCTAGTCTGGTCTTCTCAGATCTCCACAATGTGTTTGTTCACTTAGCCAGCCCTTGGACTTCTATGACAGGTAGACTCCAAGCCACATCTCTTGATACTTTATAAGGTGCCTTTACCCCTATCCAAACACAGAACACCCACAACACACATCCCAGCCACTGAGCTGGAGAGGACCTGTGTGCTGGGTGGGAACCATGTCATCTGAACCCTCTGACAGGAAGTGCAAGCCACAGAATGCCTGTTGATGGCATATGCTCATATCCCATGACCTTTCAGTAGATAGAGTCCTGCCAGGTATGCAAGATGATACCTGCATATCATCTTGTGCAGAAAAGGTGGTGGAGGAGTCTCTCCTTATTTATTCATTAGCACAGAAACACAGAGATGGTGAGGCCAGACTAGCCAAGGTGAAGTGGAGACACAGTTAAGCACTGGTGTCCGAGTCTCATTTCCAGAGGAACTGCCACTAGGAAATCACTACCAACCTTTCTCAGAGCAGGAAACACTTTGATTCCATCCTCTGCCCCTTCACACCAGAGAGCCCTCACCTTAGTGGGGGGGCCTCACTCATCTAGCCTACTTCTGCAATGCCTTAGCTTTTGCCTTGCTCAGTGCCACCACCTGTCTTGGAATGCAGTGACCAAAAGTGTTCTGGCCTGGAGAGCCGCTTGGGGAAAAAAATCCATTTCTTCAAGTTCCTGCCACCACTCCCAGTGACGCCTGCCTCCCTCTGGCTGGGTCTGACTGCCAGAAGTCTGGCTTCTGGGCGCATATCCGTTCTTTGTCTGATCTTGGTTCAGCCTCCTCCTTGAAGCAAGGCACTTTACACTGGCTGCAAAAGAGCCCGTGTGGCATTCCTGCCTCATAGCCTTTGAAAGTCTTTCCTTGGTTTAGCCCCTCATCTTGCTTTCACAGTCTAGAAGCAAGAGTTCAGTCACCTTGAACCTCGGAAATTTAATTCTCATCTTTTCTTCTATCATTTATAAAACAATTCAATAAGGCCCGGTCCTGTGACAATCAGTTCTTAGCACTTCTTCAGAGAAATGCCCATTTCTGCCGACCCTTTGCTTTTTATCTCTAAGCCAATTTCCTTCCAGGCCAGATTGATCCCCTTTATTCAATGGCAACCCCAACTTTGAAACAGCATTCGAAAAAAAGCCTATAGGCCTTGCCCATGACCCTTTATTCTCTCAGATGACCCAAAGGGACTGGTCAGGCACAGCTCCCTCACTCAACTACCACCTTGCCTCTCCCCCAGGAATCATGCCTCCTGAAGAATCTTGCATTCCTACCCTCTACTGTAGAATCCAGCCCATTATTCTAGGTCCCTTCATGGACACTTTTTTGGGTATATGGTCTCAAAAAGAGCCTTATTGTCCCCCTGTCTAAGGGTACTGGTTCCAAAAGGGATCACAGCCTCTAGTTTCAACACACACATTTTGACCAACACCATCACAATGCCAACTCTAAGTAAATGTCCCCTACTTCTTTCTCTGCTTAAATAGTCTCTGTAACAATGTCCCCTCTTCTGGTCTCCAAGGAACCTCAGGCCCTCCAGATCCCAGGCAGGCTCCCTTCAGAAGCCAACAGACTTTCTTCCTGGAAGGAGGTGCGAAGCAGGTGGCCAGGAAATAAGAGAAGAGGTTCCTGACTAGGCTAGATGAAGCAGTAGGCTACCTCCTACCCTCTCCGAGCAGGGTCTTTTCCTGGGGATTCTCTAGCAGAGAAGGGGAGCCATGTGCATGCTGAGTCGAAAATACCTGGGGTCTATGTGCCCTGAAAAGAGTCAAATCACTATCCCCTGGGCTATTAAGAGTTGGCCACAAAGACTGGAGGCAGAGCAGTATGTGCCTGGCTGACTTCTGACTCATGATATTGGGGCAAGGAACCCCCCACCATGTCACACACCCCTCGCTGGCACCACTGTGAGATGGAGGGCCCCCAGCAGACAGGGGTATCCAGGGACAGGACAGTCTGGTCAGACTGGCGTCTGGAATATTTAGGAGGAAACTGATCTATTCTCTGGATTTCTTCTTCTGACTTACTCAGAAATGAGTTTGGTTTTTTTTTTTCCCTCCAGAAACTTATTAAAACACCCCTAATGCCTTATACTTAAGCCTCACTCAACGTCTTGCCAAACAGTTCCCCGCATCCTTCACTTCCCATATGCCTCACAACTGAAATAAAAGAGGGAGGATCTGCCAATACATCCATTTAACTGAGAAGGACAGTGAGGCTCAGAGAAGTGGACTGACTTGGCCGAGATCACACAGCAAGTGAGGGGCAAGGGGTCTGACTGCAAAGTCCCTCATTTTTCCCACCACCCCACACTGCTTCCCACACAAGCCCACAGACCTGAAACCCACAGAGGTTGGATTTCCATTCTGAAACCAGTGCCCACATCCACAGCTTCATCCAGTGAAAAAGAGCCAGTCCTTCTGGGGTCCAGAGGCCAGAAGCTGTTTCTCCAAGTAAAACTCCACCAGCCTGGCAGGGACGGGGAGAAGGGCGCCTTCCACGGGTGATCAAGGACAAAATCGGCATTCAGCTCTTTGATCCAAGGCCTACCTGCCTCATTCCACAGTCCCTCTTCCTTATTCCCCTCAAATTCCTAACCCATCTCAAGCCACTTTTGTATTTAGCAAGTTTGTAGCAGGCCCTGTGTTCATCAGTGAAGATCCTGCTCCTTTAAACCAACCAGGCCACAAGCATCAGGTGCCTATCCCAGGACCGACCATTTGCTGGATGCCACATCTGCTAGATAGGGCCTCTCCTACTCCCATTTGCCCTTCAGACTCCTAGTTCTGAGGACTGCTAGGGCAAGGAGTGTGCATCTCTTAGGGGGAGGAACAAAGAGAAGGGAAAAAAGCTGGACCTCTCATTAGCGTTTTGGTAACTAGTTTAGTGCAGCCTTGGGTTGGCAAGAAAATGGCTTGCTTCTGTTGGTGGGGGGGGACCCTAGACCTCTCTGCTTTCTGAATATTCCATGTGTTTGTTTCCCTAGAGGGCTAGAGAACCCTGGACACAGAGTTCAGCAAGAGAGAGTGAAATTAAAAGAGGTTGTGAGTCTTTAACCTTGAGCCTGAAATGAATGTGAATCAATCCCAGACTCTTGGCTTCCTTGAAGCCGGGTAAACATTCGAGTATGTCAAACCATCCCAGACTGGGCCTCTGCATTTCCTCGAGCTTTCCCATGATAAGCACAAGCATCCTGCTCCCTTTGTGCTGATGAAACTAAAACACTTAAAGCCCCACAGGCAGGCCTTTCCGCTCTTTCCCCTCACCTCCATGCCCTAATGTGGTGCAAACCACAAAATCCCATCTTCAGGGTAGGCAGGAAGGGGAGATGGAAGAGCTTTTTTTTCTTCCCATATTTTTTTCCATTTCAGCCGCGGAGAGAACCGAAGTGGAGACTTGAGATGGCCGTGGCGAGGTGTCCCGAAAAGTCTTGTCCCCAAAGTCTTGTCCAGAGCAGTTCATTCTTTCTGTTGTCTCCATGCCAGGGGGGAGGGCAAGGGGCCTGCATCTCATTGTGTGTCATCCCCTCTGCGTTGTCAGTCACACGACAGGGACCTGCCACCATCCCTCCTCCTCCACCAGGCGCTCCGGCTGGCATCTTATTGCAGTTCAGCCTCAGAACATGCTGGGCATTAGACTGGGCAGTTACAATGATGATTAGTATTCCTAGTTTACAGATAAGAAAACTGAGGCCTGCAACACCTTTTTTATTGTCGTTTTTACTTAATTGAGGGTGCAATGGCCCACTTACCAGGAGATCAGAATATTGAATAATCTCTACAGAGCAACAAATAGGGAATCCAGGGAGAAAGAACTCTCAGGGCAACCAAAAGGCCGTCATGGAGTGCCAGCACTAATGCATAGTCCTGCTTGCTCTCACTCGGCTCCTGATGCCTCTTAGTTAAAGCATGATTCCACCAGGCAGAGTTTCCTAGAGTCCCCAGCCCCACAATACATAAGAAGGAAAGGGACAGAGGTGACAAGGAAAAGTCAGAACTAGTAAGTAACGGCTGACAGCAACAGAGAGCTTTGAAAAAATCATCAAAACTGTGGGATCTTATACAAGCTAAGAAGGATTCTGGACAAAGTTTGGTTCTTCTCTGTGTACTCTAAATTAAAAGGCAGAAGAGCGTTATGATGTGCTTTAGAAAGACTCCCCTCAGAAACAGTGAAAAAAACCATGAGCTATTCCACTTAAAACCATCGGCCACAGTCATCAAGAAAATTCATTTCCATGGACAGGGCTTTCCTCGCCAGCACCCCACCCACAAGCTGCCCCTCCATTTACTGAGAGATCCACAAATCCCGAGACTGCAAGGGTGTCATCCTGTCCTCTGCTCTTCACAGACCTGTGAGGTGGGGGCAGCCACCATTCTGCAGGGAAGACTATGCAGGGTGTCCTCGGCACCGCCTCCGCTGAGGTTCTGCCCCTTGGAGGCGCCAATGCCGCCTTATTCTCCCCTCGCCACTGGCTCTGCCCTGAGTTGGGGCTAGGTAGAGAGGAAGAGGCATCTTTGTCCAGAGTCCCCTCATCCCCTTGAGATGACGGTCACAGCTCCCTCTCCCAGAAGTCCAGAGAGACCCCTCTCTTCAAAATGGGGGCCCTCTTCCTCTGCATCCTGTGAGGCAGGACCGAGAGAGTGCACCTTACCCACTGTCAAGGTGCCTGAAATGGCAGAGCCAGGACTCGGAGTTGGATCTTCCTGACTCCAAGTCCAGTGCTCTTTCCACTACCTGGAGGGACACATTGTCCCACCCTTCTGTTCTTCTGAGAACCACAGGTTCTAACTGAGACACAGAAAATGAAAGAACTTGCTGTTTTGAGCTCCACACCCGCTTAGGACCCCACCTAGGGCTGGGTTTGGCCATCCGGTTCTGGCCTCATTTTTTGGTTTTGTGTTTTCAAAACACAAATAAATCAAATACCCCAGAAAATAAGGGACCCCAAAGCCAACTCTAATGACTGGCCAGGGCCTTGAGTCAATACTCGAGTGTTTACCTCCCAAATGCATGAAGGAAAGGAACGTTGGGTACAAACGACCTCCGTTCACATTGTCCAGGCTTCCAAGTGTAGCGTGTGTCTGTCTGTGTGTGCCGTGTGGTTCCTGACCCCCGCTGTGGCATGCCCCCCTCCCGAATGTCATCAGTCTGCCGGCTCCTTCGTGCTTTCTGGCTGCCTCTGCTCTGCACCCCAGAAAGCCCTGAGTTGGCTTTGGTTTGCTTTGCTGCCTTTGGTTTGATGTTCCTGTTCTCTGTGTGGCCCTCGTGTGTCTTCTCTCATCCTGGTTCATCCATCTGTCTCTCCTTTCTGTTCCTTTTCTGTTTATGACACGTTATCTGTTCCATGTGGTATGGTTTCTTAACTGCGTGTGTTTTTTTTAAGATTAATTTTTAAAAATAGCCTCTCCTCCTTCCTACTCTGTTCCCACCTGGCCCCACTCCCTTTCTGCATGGTAGAACCTGCTTTAAAGTTAACAAGGCTCAGTCTCTCCCTAGATCTGGGTGCCTGCTGAAGTGGACTATGCTTCCTCTGACCAGTTTCCCATCATCTCTTTGATGGGGCTTGATTCCTCCTGTCCTAATACTGTAGTTCTGACCAAAACTAAAGCAATGTTAAAAAAAAAAAAACCTCATGGATGCATATAACCTGAGCCCCCTCTTCCATTCTTCCCCCTCTTGTTCATGCTCATAACACCCAGCGACTGTGGATTCCAGCCACCTGCTGTGCCCTAACCCTTCTCCCACCTGCCCCTCCTCCGAGCCCCCCAGAGCTTGGCTCACTTGCGCGTGCGTGTGCGCGCACGCGCGCGCGCACACACACACACACACACACACCTGGGCTCTGCTTCTCACCCCTGCACTTCCCTTGCAGATCCGCGTCGTGAAGGCGTTCCGTAGCTCTCTCTATGAAGGTCTAGAAAAGCCTGAGTCTCGAACCTCCATCCATAATTTCATGGCTCATCCTGAATTCCGGATCGAAGATTCACAGCCCCACATCCCCCTCATTGACGACACCGACCTGGAAGAAGATGCGGCTCTCAAGCAGAACTCGAGCCCGCCGTCATCGCTCAACAAGAACAACAGCGCCATCGACAGCGGGATCAACCTGACGACCGACACAAGCAAATCAGCTACCTCTTCAAGTCCAGGGAGCCCCATCCACAGCCTGGAGACGTCGCTTTAGCTGAGGACCCCACCACCACCTCCCTCCTGGGCACCCACCCATCCAAGCACCCAACTCATCCAAGCAGCAACGAGCAACAGGAAACCAAATACTGGCGAGAAAAACCAACATTTCTACCCAACAGACCCTTTTTCTGGCTGCGATGCTGTTTGAACTCTTTTTCACTTTGAAGCAAGGGGCGGGATCTCCTCCAGGGGCTTAAGGGAGTGAGGGGTTTTCCCAGAACAAGCCCTTCCTGGCTCCCGCCCAAACATGGACCAGCCATGCACCTGCCCGGTCACCATGTCCCCTGCATGAATGTACTGTACACTTCCAGTCCTCCCCTTGTTTGGTTTTGGGGGATTGGGGAGGGGTTTTTTGTTTGTTTGTTTGTTTTCTTAGGCGGGAACTGCAAACAGACTCTTTTCTGAGACTATTTATCCAATCCACTGGTCTGTGAGTTTTTGAAATGCTTGCACAGCATGGTCTCAGTTGTATAGGTTAATTTAACAACTTTTTGAAATTGCAGAGCTTAACTCGCCTAGTAGATTTGCACCAATGGAACCGAAGAACTTCATAGACACAGGTTATATCCATTTCTTTATATCTATATCAACGTATACTTATCCAAGACTGTATACGTCCATATAGATAGGTAGATATATATATATATATATAAATATATATACATGGATATATAAAGTTTCTTTGCCGGCATGTTGCCTTGTTTCCGCTTAAATTGCTCTATTTTAACTTATTTATGTCCTAAAAGAAGAATGTAATTTGTTTACAAACCTGTAGATAATGTCTTTGGCTATTTGTATGGTTTAAGAACACTGGTGGCTGAGATGCTATAAAAACACTCAGCCCAACAGACACTTCCCTGGATTGCATCCTTAATGTTTTATGATAGCCATGCTCTGATTTTTGCCTGCTATTTCCGTTCAATAATGTTGCTACCACGGTAGGCCCAGGCAGAAGCCAAATGCTACCAAGTATCCATCCTGAGGGCTTTAACACCATGCTCTGTAGACAAAGGGAGAGGAGAGAGAAGGCTTCTTGGGCTTGGAGCGCTAACAGCCATTCTTGCCCAGGGAGGATGGGATCTGCAAAGCATTTGTTGAAAGATTTTTCTCTCAATGAAACTCGCTTGGGTTTACTAAGAGCATTTCAAAAAGAGGTTCTCTTTGGCACTGCCTGTATAGAGATTGAGGTAGTGTTGCAATATTATAAATGCGATTGTGTTGATTTTTTTTTAGTTAGTAATTTAGAGGTTTATTTCCTTATAAATTGCAGCATATGAGCTGTTGGTGTATTGGATGAGGATCATTATGGCTTGCTGCTTTTATTTTTATTTTTGAAGAAGAATAGCCTTTTTCTCTGCACTATTTAGATCCGAACGAACCTTATGATGTGTATATTGAGATGTATTCAGTGTGATTTTTAAACCAAATTGTCTTCCTGTAGTCGCAATATATACTGTAGCCTTTTAACAGTAAGTCTTGCTTTCCCAGACAGAAAGCCATTCTGAAACCCTACAGTATCACAGGTGAGAAAAGGAGGTTATTTTTCCCTCAAGACAATTACAGCACTAGTAATCCCACTTAATAAGAGCTTATTTAATTGTATGTCAGCCTCTTAACTGCTAAGCACTTTGTGGGTATCAGCTTTTTTCATAAAAGAACTTTTGTATTTAATACAAAGTTTGCTTTGAGACTTTTCAGCATACGATCTTTTTCCATAAACTTGTACAGTGCAAAAGACATTTTGAATACCATGATCGATGACGTCCCATGCTTCGAAGAAAACCAAACACTTTCTGCCTCGCTTGCGAAATCCATTCCTCATACTGACCATTCCCAAAGTTGCTCTGTGTCAGCCCAGCCTCTCCCTTCTCCAGGCCCAGAGAATTCTTCCACACAAGATGAGAGCCACTCGGGAAAAGAGCCATAGTCAGATGGGAGGGCCTACGTCTAGATGGCTGTGGAAAAACCTGAGGGTTTGGGATCCCAAGTCAGCCCATCCCACCTGGCAAAACCTTCCTGGAAGGAAGACTTTCTTTGCAAGAGTATCAACTGAATGCCATGAAGAAATATCTCTGAATATACCCAGCAGAAGAAACTGCATCCCCAAAGGGGTGACCAGCTCTCAGATATGCTTACTGGATTCCAATACACCGCCACCAAAAGCCAGCCCACTGCTCTCCTGCCTACTGAGAAAGGAAAGACCTGCACGTGTAAAACATGGGGCAGCCTTGGAACATAGTGTTTTTTGTAGTTTCCTTTCTCAAGGTTTTCCATCTCCCCACTTCCTTCTTTGTTCCAGTCTTATGTCCCTGACCTCATTCCATGACACCAGGAAAGCTCGCTTGCACACTACGCTCCCTGTTCATTTGGAGCCAGAATGCAAGGAAAGCAGGAAGGGTTTCCCTGAGTGGAGCCTAGCTCAGGGAGCAGGGAGCAATGGATGCTACTAAGAATACCCCCACATTAGTGTTGGCCTTTTCTTGTCAGGAATGATGGATGCTCACACACACACACAGACACCTTCACTCTCACACTTGCACACACATCTACACACACAGGAAATGATTGGTTTGTCAAAACTCACTGTAGTACATAAAGCTTGCACTCTGTGTCCTATATCTAGCAGCATGGGGTACGTTTGGCAGTTCACCCCATTAGGGGGTAAATAATTTATGACCATTCATCTGTTTTTATGAATTTTTTTATCTAGACAATAATTGTAAATAAAGAACTCACCATCTCTGTTCATTTAATACTATGCAATGGTTATGCTTTCAGTTGCTGAGTCTTACTCCTGCAGTGTGGTTCTGAAATGTCAGTGGCATTTTTTTAAAGGCAAAAAACAAAAGCTAATGGAATATAGTAAATATATATTCTGTAATGTATACTTTTTCTAGTTTGGGACAGCACCATCCACTTAGCTTCTTGTCTATCCCTTGGACAAGGGCTCCAGGAGAAGGTAGATTCATTCCTGAGGTCTAAGCTCACTGACTTGTTTCCCCCAACAGATGAAGGAGGAGCACGGGGCATATTAAATGGCCCCTGGGGCTGTAGAGTTGCCTCCAAAAGATGGGTCGGTAGGAAACTAAGGAGTTTCCTTTTTGCAACTCAGGCAGCGCTTTCCCTAACTCAGAAGCAGCCTTGATTGCTCCCACTAACCCCCTTGCCACCAGACATAGAGTTGACAAGAGAGAAAGTACCCTGCTTCTGAGATCAGACCAGTGACAATGACTGTACTGAGGCAAGGACTCAGGACCTGTCTCATCCTGAGTGTCCCAGTTCGTGAAAACCACTCTTTCCCCCACCATGTTGAAATGTCAACTTTACCATACACTGACAGCTGAGATAGACTTGGGTCTTCTCTGGAATTTCTCTTCTGTTCCCTTATCTGGGTGTCTCATCTGTCACCAGCCACACAATTTTCATTATTGTTGCTTTATGTAATGTTTCATTATGTGGTGGGATAAGTACCCTTCAGTCTTTTAAAAAAAAAAAAAATTTCCTGGTTATTCTCTCACATCAATTCTCCAAGTAAACTAAAATTTTGCCAAGTCCTCCACTCCCTGCACTCCTACCACTCTGTCATTCTTTGTGTAAATATCTTTCCACCATTTGAAGTACTGTCAAATCAGGGTCACTAAATAGAGTGTCCTGTAAGGAGAAACAAAAAGGGCATCCTGAATCTTAAGGGAAACCCAACATTCATCCCATCCTCTCACTTGTTCCCTAAGCCAAGGTGTAATCGAGAGGCCACTAACAAATCCTCTGCTCAATCGCAGTTTGGGACTCAGAGTCACCCATCTTGTTTGTGCTGGGGTGAACCCTTCATCTGCCCAGTCCAGATGAGAAAAGTGGTCTCTCTCAGACTGGAGCTACCAGAATGTGTAGCCCAGTTGTCTATATTTCTAATTCTCCTCATGGAGAAATGTTTATTCCTGTCTCCCTTTTCTGAACTGCTTTTTTGCTCTATATTCAAAGTTTTCAATGGTTATGTGATAGGTCCTTTGGGATGCAGCAATTTCTTGCCTGGACCTTCTCACCACCCTGGCTCCCCCTACCTGTTCTTGCTTGATTTACAGGAGGCTGTCAACCAGGTGCACTGTGACATGCCTCTCACCCAAAACTCTTTCCATAGTGTTCAATACCTCACCACTAGAAAATGGAGGGGTGCATTTCTTAAAGGCTTTTTAGTATTCCAGAGCCAAGGCCTAAATCTGACAACAGCAGAAAATCCCAAGGTCCTTTCCAAGTTCCAAAGCAAGCTCTCCTGATTCTGATGTAGAGACCCTATCTGCCCAAGTTGGGGAAGGGGGATCCCAGGCCCTGGGCATCAGCCATCACCCCCTTCACCAAAAAGATATTTGAGGCTGCTTTGGGATCGCCCTTCTCAGCCCCCAAAGTCTGTTTTGTAATACCTGTGGTGCTCTCCCTCTGGGCCTTTCCTCTCAGGGGGGGGCGCCACAATTTGGTAACTCTTGTGTGCACATATTTTATAACAGAGTAGTGAGGAAATGGTGCCGCCTCCAGCTTCCACAAGCTGCCCAGGATCTGGGGGCTCTGGGACAATCGGGGCTGGGAAGTGACTGTGCTCTTATTGTACACTCTTTATTTCTCTGTATCTCTGGCTTGTGCTTTTTTGTAATTAATGGGATTTGTCTGCCTTTTCAACCCTATACTGAGCAATAACAATAAATGCACACGTGGAAACGCAGACACGGTACACATCGCTAGGCCTTTTTCCACAGGAGAGCTGGGTCCCCACCCTCTGTGGATCAGAACTCAGGGGGAAATTGAGTCCCTTGCATGCAAAAGGCACTTTGTCCAAGGTTGCACAACTCAGTGGCTGGTCTGTCTTCTTCTAACAAGTCACACCTTTTGAACATCCACCGTTTTAGGAAGACAAGCTTAACCTGCTTTGAGTCATCAATCTCCCTTGAGGAACAGTTGACAGTCCCAGAGAGCAAGACTTTGGGAGAAAAGGCCTAAGGAGGAGGAGAAGGAATAGATTCAGGGACCAGAGGATCTAAAAGGTAGGGGCACAAATTGGGAAAAGCTAAGAATGGCCTGATTTTGGATCTGGTATTAATCAGAGGGAGGTGATGAAAGATAAGAACAAAGAATGTAGGTGGCATCTCCTACCGGGAAGGGGGCAGACAAAGGGGGAAGCCTGGCACTCTAAATCCCAATGTTGGTCTCAAGTTTGAGGGTTACTCATGCACACCATACAGGCGCGTGCACCCGCGCGTGCGTGCACACACACACAAAATTCCAGCACTTCTCAGGGAGAACTTATCCCCAGAGACCCAGCCAACTTCCAAACACAGTTTCACATCCAAGAGTCCATTTAATCCCAACATCGACTGTCAGAGTCAATATCATTGTAATTCCCACTTAACAGAAGAGGAGACAGCAGCTCAGAGAGGTGAAAAGTATGCCCACCTAGTAAACAGAAGATAGAGTACCAATGCCTAGCAGTCTTGATTTCAGAATTGGCACTCAAAACCTCCATTACAATGCCTTTCAGTCCCAACAGCAAATACCTTAATGAATAATATGGAGTTTCATTGCTTGTCCCAAATCCCCAGTCTCTCCAACTTCAATGCCTACACCAACAAATTCCTTTTTATAACAACTATGCCCCAAGCATTATATTGGTATTATATCTAATACACCGTTGTCCGCATTTTCCACTTGAAAGCAAGGTGCGAAGAGAAGGATGTGACCTTACGACCCAGAGGATCTGTGGTATAGGTGCAGATTCAAGGCCAGGGCCTGTCCCTTAAAGATCAGGAGACCCAAGAGCCCTGCCCCCTTTGTTCCCTGCTCTACCCTAAGCACCACCCCCTCATACCCTTGCAATATATCTCCATTTGAGGGAAATAAGGAATCTTTAAAGCTGGGGGGTAGGATGGGTTGCTGCCCAGAGGCATTCTGTAAGACCTCATTCCCCTCTCCACAGCTCTTTGATGGTCTAGGTCTATCACACTCTCTGAGCCTTAATTAACATCTCTCCAGTAGTGATCACCTCCAGCTAGGATTTTTCCCTCCAGTTTCAGGAGAAGAAACTGAGGGATTATGATTTACCCAAGGGGAGCCTAGATTCTACCCTACCTCACTCGACTTCTTAAATCCATGAAGGGCACAGGGCTGCCAGAACATGTGTGGCTGAGGGGAGACCCCAGACTCCGTCCAGCAGCACGGCATTCTCATTGTGCTTGTGAGAAGCCAGGAACCTAGGGGCTGGGTCTTGGGCTCTAACTGCAGGAGCATGGCTGAAATTTTTCCTTGCCCGAGGGATTTACCTGACAGTCCAGACACACAGGATCCCAGAACTGTGGGGGAAGGGCAATTTGGAGTCATGGGTCACATGACTTGGAGAGGCAGGGTGAAAGGGCTCAGTCTCTGCCCCTGGTCCCAACCTTGGGTCCTGAAGAGGGACCAACAACAACGAAGCACTAGGACACTCTACCAATACGCAAAAAATTGATTGTCCTTCAGTATTCATCGTAAGGCCAGACACACCCAGAACCGCAGGGAAACGGGTGAAAGTGTAGTTATGAATCTTTCACTAAGTGTAGTTATAAATCTTTCGGGAGTAGGGGTGAGGAGAAGGAGAAGGAGGGGTCAGGAAGGAAGATCCGCTGTAGCTTCATTCAGATACCGAAAGCTTGTGTGTCAAGGTCGCCATGGAAACGAGAGCCCACTGTGGGTCTCGCGAGTTCCTCACGGACATGGACGGGACCGCAGGAGGGCGTGGCGCAGCCGCTGAAAGGCGCGGAACCTTATTGCGAGCACAGCACGTTGCTGCCCGGAGGCTCCTGCACCACAACCCGACGGGGCAGGCGCCGGAAGTGAGCTGCCGAAGCGCCGCCAAGAGCTGCCACGTCCGAGCTTGAGAGCTGCTGCCACCGTCGCCGCAGCAGCCATGGTGAGTATCTGGGCCGGGGACGCCTACCGGGATTCCGGCCATGGTCGCGGACGTCACGGGCCCCTCGACCACGCTGAGGTTCAAGCCCCGGGCTGGAGCCGTACAGCTCCCTTCCACGGCTTCGAGGTTTGGGGGACTCCAGTCCTGGCTCTCAGGACCTTTCTCTGGGGGAGGCCGTGGAA
Source organism: Rousettus aegyptiacus (assembly GCF_014176215.1). NCBI lineage: Eukaryota > Metazoa > Chordata > Mammalia > Chiroptera > Pteropodidae > Rousettus > Rousettus aegyptiacus. The sequence goes on along the minus strand of NW_023416307.1, from coordinate 120,250,358 downwards.
CCTCCCGGAACTCTGCGGGGCCGCGGTGCTGCCGCGCCTCCTGCACCTTTCCTTCTCTTCTCCCAACAGTTGAAAACAGAATCAAGAACATTATAAGAGCTGCTGTATCCTGAGTCCTTAACAAACATTGTTTATAATCTCATCCTGCTAACAGCCCTGTAACGTAGGTGCTGTTATCAACACTATATTTGAGGAAGCCTCTTGCCCAGCTGGTAAGTGGCAGAACTGAGATTCGAACTCTCGTAACCATTACTTTCTACCCGCCTACCACGTCTCCCAGCAGAGATGGGTGGAACTGTGGCTCGGGATAGCACCTCGAAGTATGATGGGCACTTGAGGAAAGTGAAAGAAAGTTGAGCTGAATGAGTCTTTGAGGGCAGAGGCCCAGTTTTTTAAATTTCTGTAGAAGCAACAGTATACATTTACTCCATACTTACGCATCGAGTGAATGACTGACTGGCCGAATGGGAACTAGTGGATAAAAAGCATTTGGTCTGAGCCTGGCACAGAGTGGGGGTTCAGTAAACCAGTGCTCTCAGGAATATGCATGAATATGGAGTTTTGAGGAAACGGATGAACCCAGACAGAGTTTGGTTCTTGCATTACGTGAAGGCTCTGTTTTAAATAACTCATTTCTTGGTCCGATTCTCACCTGCTGGGTAGAATTGGCATCTTTTATGCTCCGACAGCTGTCTAAGTGAATTGTTAACTCATTAACTGATTCTAAAGAGCTGAATTCTTTTGAGGGCTGCCACTTACTGCTTAACAAGGATCAGACGACTTGAGGTGCTTGGGAGGAAGGACATTTTTTAAAGAGGTTTAAATTTTTTTTAAAAAAGGCACTTGTTAGAAACATGGTTTGTCAATCCTGGCTGGCAGGTGAGAGTTGTTAAAAAAGAAATGCTTGCTATCGCTAAGGTCCTTTGACGACCTTGTACGAAACTACCAGAAAGCTCTTCCTGACTTTATTTGGCCCTCAGCCATTGATTTAGTGAATTCCGTGGAACAACTACTTTATATTCTAAATAGGCAACCTGGTGAAGTAGGAAGCTTTGTGAGCTGGGAGTTAGTAGGTGAAACTCTTTTCCCAGCTTCACCTTTAACTAGCTCTGTAACTTTAGCAAGTGCTTTATCTCCTCTGGGCTTCTTCGGTTCCTTAGTTTATTACACAGCTCTGCCCTTCATTCATCCCAGTGCACACGTAAAAACACTTTGTAACCTGAACAACTTGGCCTGCATTGGAGAATTTTTCTTCCTTGCTTTTATAGACCTTAGTGTCCTATTTTTTAGAGAGTCTAGAATTTGATGAGAGAACCTGTGCTTACTTGATGTGTACCTTTTAAACTGCTTAACAGCCATCCTCTTCCAATGTCTGCCTTTCTGAAAAGTCAAGTTAAACTTTATACCTGCAGGGCTTGTACTGGAAAAAGATGAAATGGGAGAGATGGTAAGAAATACCAGTTCCAAACTCAAAACTTTTCAGTCCCTTTTCTATCCCACAAATTTTAAGAGAATAGTGGTTGAGCAAAGTCAAACTGTTTGTTTTTGTTCATTTGCTTCTTCATTCAGCAAATAGTTACTGAGTTCCTTATGGTTGCAAAGCACAATGCTGGGTGATTTGAGAGGATTCAAAACTGCAGCTGACACAGACCCTAGGTCCAGGGAGCACACCTTCTAGTTAGAAGAAACTGCGTTAATTGTTCTAGACGTTTAAGTACTGAAGATATTCAAAGGAGTATAGCCAGTTGTGGGATCTGGGAATCTTCAACAAAGGGGACATAATTTGAGCTGGACCTCAAAGAATGGGTAGCAAGTGATGGCAGCTGTGTTATAGTCCTACAAGCTGCTCACCCCTGGATCCTAGTAGATGATAGTCTAGGATCTGTCACAGATTGTGGACCAAGAAGCAACCTCAAGAGAAACTTGAGTCAATTCTCCGAGTCTTCAGTATTAACCCCATTACACAAAAAACTTCCTGAAACACCTGAGGCTCTGTCATCCAGTCATAACTCTCTCAAGGTCCTCTTCACCCTTAAAGGTAGCCAGGACTGCTTGTCATCTCTCCTCTTTGCTTATGTCATGCCCTCTGCTTGGATGGTACTTTTTTTCCCTGTGCCACCTGGCAAATTCCTCATCATCTAAGCCCCACTTCACATCCAGCACCAACAGCCCTGCAGGCTACTGTAGCACATGTAAACCACCATTAAAGTATTTCTGTTGTGGACAAGCTTACCAAGGGCAAGAAGTACTTATTTGTGGTACAGTGCTTAACAAAAAGAAGATAACTATGAGTGGATAAATGAACAAATGTAGTCAAGAACTTTAGAAATGATCAGTGAATTTAACAAGATGATTGCATTCTAACTTCCATCAGTTCATTTACCAATGATATCTTTGGTTCTAGGTGTCAGTAATTAACACTGTGGACACTTCACACGAGGACATGATTGTAAGTATTCCTTTAGCCCTCCCTTATGGGCTGTGGACATGGGCATTTCTGTGGGAGGGAAACATTTCTCTTTATTATTTATGAATCCAGTGTGGCTTTGCAGCCTTTGCCACTCAGACTATAGCCTCAGGGTTATGGTCAGTCTTCCAGCAATACCCTCTCAGTTAGCAGGGCTATAGCAGTCTGATCACTCTAGTGGGAGGAACCTGGAAATGGTTTATAGCTCAAGGCTCTCAGTCTTCTGACCAACAAAATAACCTGCTCTGGGCTGGAGCCTGAGTAGATACCAAGGTTTGACAACAGTCTTCCCACCTGTCTTCCTCTTGCTGCCACTTCTTAGCCTCATTGGAAAGGGGGTTAAATGAAGAGAGACTAGGAAGATGACTCAGAATGAAGGCAGACTTAGCAAAAGCTTAAGGCAGAGCCAGGTGGAACTACCACAAAGGCCCAGACAAGGCTCTTTGAACCCGAAGTCATTAACTCAGGCTATTTCCTGAGAAGTAAACACAGGACTCAGTATAAGAGGACAGGGCTGTGGGAGAAGGTCCAGAAGTTAAAGTCTCCCACAGCAAAGATACAGACTGCTTCATACAGGACCTAGCAATCTAAGCAGCCTTTGAGCAGGATGCAGGTCAGTCAGCTTTCAGCATGTCGTCTCAGGTTCCTGCCCACCATTGGTTGCTTTGGGGCTTCTGAGAGGTTGTCTGGTCTTGGAGTTGTATATGTTACTGTGATTGCAGCCATGTGTCATCACTTCCTTGGAGATAGTATGGCACCATGGATAAGAAGATCCAGTCTGAGACTCCCTATCCTGTCTCCAAACTCTTCTGAGCCAGCCTTGATTTCCTCACAGTTAAAATAGAAAAAAATAATGGATGTGCTACCTACATATATAGGTTCAATTTTAGGAACAGATAAGGCAAAATACTAATGACTAACGTCTGCATGCTAAGTATCAGATCCCCTGCTAAATAAATTCTTTCAGTGTCTCATTTAACCTGCATTACAACCCTTGAAGCAGATGAGCCACATTTAAAGATAAAGAAACTGAGATTCAGAGAGACTAGGCAATTTTTCCATGGTTGCACAACACATAAGCTGAGGAGATAGGACTTAAATCTATTAGGTGCTGTGCCCTGCCTCCTCCCAAAGTGTGTGAAAGCACTCTGCAGGAGAAGTGCTTCAGAAATACATTTTCAGAGAAGATCTGTCTTAACACCTGCACTGCCTTCCAGGAAGCCAAAACCTGGAATAGTGGGGAGGGTTGACTTCCAAAGAAGAATCAGGATGTTTTCCTTAGGGAGAGAGGCAAGGAAAGAATGTTAAGGCAGAGGGAATGATTGCTTCCATTGAAAGGGTGTAATTGCCTCTGATGACCACAAGAGTGATGGCTAATAGTTATTAAAACCCCCAAAGTGGGATAGCTGAAGAAAGTGCCATTTGTTGGAATAGGCAGGGCCAGCAAACAGGAGAGACCAGTATGTTCTGCGTTCAGCGGGGCAGCAGTCATAGTGGCTCAGATGAGCCATAGCCCCCGATGGGACAAGGAGCTCTGGGCAGGGGCCAGCCCTAGGTGTGGATGGCCAGTCAGCATTGAGGAAGTTGACTCAGTGGTGGGACCAGTTACATTTAAGGCATGGATGGAAAGTCTGGAGTGCTGGACACTACTAGGAAAAAGGTTAAGTAGAAACCAAGGAACAAAAGTTCACAAAAGATCCAGGGCAAGGGGTGAAGGGAGGAGCCCAATGTCTGAATGGAACCCTGTGTCTAGGCCAGATGTGCAACATGGAGGACCTGATTCATGCCTTTATTATCCCAGGTTCTAGGGCTGAGCTAAACCTAGGTATCTTCCCCAGTAGCCCACAGAGCCTCAGAACACAGTGGGGCCTGAGGAAGAGGAGGAAGGCTAAGCCAGCTTTTCTTATATCTACCCTGCAGAACGGAGTGGGAAATGACTTCCCCATGTATATAAAGAGTCTAAAAGTAGCTGGGTATGCTTTGTCTTGTCTCTTTCAAGCGATATTACCCATCAGAGAAGTGAGAATGTTGACATGCTAGTTTCCTGCCTGATAGTGATGATTCTTTGAGGTTAGATTAATTTTAGGGAGATTCTGATCCAAACTAGATTCTGTGTTCTGGTGACTCTGCTCGTCCCACCCCCCTCCCAGCCTGCAGACTTCCCGAGCTATTGTTCTCCCTTTGCAGCACGATGCCCAGATGGACTACTATGGCACCCGCCTGGCAACCTGCTCATCAGACAGATCTGTCAAAATCTTTGATGTACGCAACGGCGGGCAGATCCTCATTGCAGACCTCAGAGGGTAAGTGCAGCAATCCCTGGGCGAGGTCTCAGAGAATGGTTGGGCTTTTCAGGCATGGCAGGAAAGCCTGAGAGCCAGATCAGAGCAGCCCCACAATGCAGTTAGCAATGAGGACACCCTGGTGCCAGCCAACCTGCTGCCCTCAGCAGGTATCCTGGGCTAATGGACCCAGGGGTAACTTCCAGCTCTGCCCCCAGATACCCACTAGAAGACTTTGGACAAGAGAGTCATTTTATCTCTGGGAGCTTTCACCTGCTCACCCTCAAAACGGGCTGGTGCTGCCTGCTCCCAGGTAGAGCCTGCTCCCAACAAGCCTTAGAATAATGTTAATGTAAGAATATAATGGTAATTATATAAATACCATAACTCTGCCTGTTTTCCCATTGCAGGTATTTATGAGTGTTTGATTTATCCTCCCTCCCTACTGAGATTCTTGAGATCATAGCTATCATTTTTATGGTCACATCTCTATTGCTTTTCCTTAGTTCACTGCCTTTCAAATAAATGGGAGTTCTTAACCTGGTTCCATGAATCTCCAAGAGTTCTGTGGATAGAATTCAAGGATTGGTGAACTGGGGCAATAGAGAAAAGTCATATCTTTATTTTCAGTGACTGATACTTAGCATTTCCTTCAATTATGGTTATAGGGCTGGGGCCACAGTAGTATCTTAACTTTATATATTTTATCCATTATTCTAAGAAGGGACCATAACCTCTGCCAGGCTATACAGGGAGATTAAGACCCACCGACAAGTAGGTGCTCAATACATGTTAGTTAACTGAATTAAAGAAGACAACTAAGTCAGTAGCCATTTGGGGAGACAGGCCTATAAGTTCCCCTTTTCCTAAGTGTCAAGAATCCAATGACAGAACAGCCAAATAGCACTTTCCTTGTGTAATAGCCTCTGACTGCGCAGAGAGCTGCTAGGGTGAGACCTGGCTGCAGCACTGGCAGAGGCACTCACATCACCTGGCACTCAATCCTTTCTGCTCTGTGTTTTATGATTGAGAGACATAAAAAATTGAAGCGATAGAGGAGAGTAAAAAAAAAATTAGCATAGATAATAGAGGCTTTGTTTACCCCTCTCCCTACCAAAGCAAAGTTGCGGCAGAAACACAGAACAAACAGCAAGAAATATCGCCTAGGATCTAGATGAATAAGCCCTACAACTAGGGAGAGAAATAAATACACCCTGCAATGGGAGGAGGTAGGACTGGTGGGGACACGAGGCTGCCCAGTCCCAAGTAGCTGAATGGGACAGATACTAAGGGAGCTGGCAGCTGCAAACACTTCTTAAAGGTACAGTACCCACAAGTGGACTTTCGCAGTGAAAGACTTGCTTGCTCTGAGCACCAGTGCCAGGTCAGCTGTGTAAGAGGCACCAGGGACTTACAAGGGAACACTGAGTTGTGGGAGTGAGGGCCAGAGGTGAGACTCTCTCCCAGCTGTAGTGCCAGCAGTATCCATTGTTCCTCTGTTGAGCCCTCCCCACTTCCAATGTGCAGACACAGCTCCACCATAGCTGAGATGTCATCAAACTAGATGACAAAGATCACTCTGCCCAGAGGATTCCCTAAAACTCCTTCTGTCCCAGTTCACGGCCCCACCCAAACCATATCTAGTTATGTCCTCGAGGCTGAGCCTAGTGCTCCTTGCTGAGCAGTGCCAAGACTCACACTGGTGGCTGCTGGCCTCGGTTTCTGGCATGGCCTCTTGAGGTAACTGTAAGCACAGAATCTGTGGATTGCTTGCTGAATCTTAACAGGTGGCCCCGGCTGGGGCTAAACTTGGCCTGTAGCTGGACCCCTCTCAGGACTGTGCCACCGGACACATACTACACAAAGTCACACTAGTAAGACCAAGAGACTTAGGAGCTTTGTTTATACATGGAAACAGATGTCAAAGGCAGCCAAAATGGGAAGACAAAAAGCAGAAACCATATGAGAGAACAGAACAGAGATCCAGGAATAATGGAGTCAAGCAATCTAACAGATACACAGTTCAAAACACTGGTTGTAAAGATGCTCATTGAACTTAAGGAAAGCGTAGTTGAATTCACTAATAACTGAAAGAGAAAAAACATGAAAATGGAAATGGAAATTATAAAAGGGAACCAGTCGGAAATGAAGAATATACTATCTGAAAAGAAGAGTATACTAGATGGAATAAACAGAGTGGGTAAAGAAGAGGATCGAACCACCAGTATAGAGGATGGGGGAAGCCAAGGACACTCAGTCAGAATGACAAAAAAGCCAAGACTATAATAATTTAAGGAGCTTATGGGACACTTTAAAAATATCTGTGTCATAGGGGTACCTGAAGGAAAGACATCGAAGCGCTATTTAAAGAAATAATGATGGGAAATTTCCCTCACCTGCTGAAGGAAATCGACATACAACCCCAGGTAGTTCAGAGAGTCCCAAGAAAAAGGAATCCACAGAGGCCCACACCAAGGCACATCATAATTAAAATGCCAAAGGTTAAATACAAAGAGAGAATCTTAAAAGCAGCAAGAGAAAAGCAGTTACCTACCAGGGAGCACTCATAAAACTGGCAGCTGAATGCTTAAGAACCTATGCAGGACTGAACAGCGTGGCACAAAATATTTGACGTGATGAAAACCCAGGATCTACCACGAAAAATACTTTATCCAGCAAAGTTGCTATTTAGAGTCAAAGGACAGAGAGCTTCCCAGACAAAAAGAAGCTAAAGGAATTTATCAACACCAAGTCAATATTCCAGGAAATGTTGGAGGGACCTCTTTAAGAAGAAAAAACTTGTATCAAAAACAATAAAGAATGGTAATAACTACATTCCTATCAACAAGTACCTCAAATGGAAAAGAATTAAATGTTCCAACCAAAAGATAAGGTGGCTGAATGGATAAGAAAACAAGACCCCTACATATGCTGCCTACAAGAGATTCGCTTCAGATTAAAAGATAGCCTAAAAGGAAAAAGATATTGGAATGGAAAAAGAGATGGAAAAAGATATTGCCTTGATGGGCATAGAGAGGATTGCGCTGAATGAAATGGGTTGGATAGAGAAAGACAAGTATTGCACGATTTCATGTACATGTGGAATCTAGAGAACAAAATAACAAAAGCAGAAGTAACTCATAGATAAGAGAATATATTGAGGGCTACTTAAGGGTGGGGGAGATGTGGAGGATAGCAAAAATAAGGCCAAGAGATTAAAAGGTACAAATGGATAGCTGCAGAATAGACATGGAGATGTAGAATGTAGCTTGGGGTAGATGGTTAATATGTAAGGGAAGAGGGGTACTAGATTCAGCGGGGTGATCACTTTGCAAGTTATGTGGATCTCTGATCACGAGGCTATACAACTGAAACTGGTATATTATTGTATGCCAACTATAATCGAAAAAAAAATTCGAATTGTACAATGTAAATACAGCAACTGATGGTTATATTTCAATAAAGCCAGGAAAAAAATTGAAGGGATAAATTCACATCCCTATTCTTGTTTGTCTTGGTTAAATCTGTGCTAGGTGTAGGACATTTGAGTCTACTGAGAGTTTCATTAGCAGCTCCTTTGTTGGGCCTGGGAATGTCCTGCTGTCCCAGCCAGAAGGAGGAAGAGACTCTGAGTGCTGCAGCCTGGTACCAAGCACTGTTCTAAGCTCTGCATGAGTTATCACAAATATTTTCCCTCTTGACCACCTTATGAAAGAAACCTTGATGGTATCTCCATAAAGAGACAAAGCCATAAGGAATATGGTCCTTGCTTCAAGTAAAGCAGCTGGAGAATGGGGGGTGGGTGTGAAAGAATCTCTAAGCTGAGCTACCGCTCATATGCTGGGTGCCCATCCTTCCCTGAACTGAGAGACAGCCCCAGTATCACGCCCAGTACAGGGTTCATGCCCAGACAATACTTAGCATGTATGAATGGATAAAGATCAGAAGAGAAGAGCGAGAGATATCTTTTGAACAAATTAAAAGAGTAGTGGAAAATATCAAAATGAAATAGATACTGCCTTCTCAAGGAGTTTACCATCTGGAAGGATAAATACCAATTCACTCTACCGATACCAAGCACTTGTGGGTGCAAATCCTAGATGGATGGGTGACTGCTGATGACGGTAGATATAGGTGGTGCTGGCTGCAATATGGGGCATGTAAGGGTTCTACCAGTTTGGGATAGAGGCTAACTTAGCATCTTGACTTGCAAAGCCTCTCTGACCTCTTGGCCTCAAGGTCCTTACTATCCAATTAAGTCCCTTTTAGCAGTGACAGTCTGGCTGTCCATTTTGAAATTCTTAGGCAGTTCTGCCCTGAGACGTTGTCTCTGCCTACCAAGGAAGCCATTCAGTTCTCTCCAAAGTAATGGCCGGCAGAGCACTGAGGGTTCCTCTAGCCCATCTGAGCAGCCTCTGACCCTCGCCTTTTGCAGTCATGAGGGTCCTGTGTGGCAAGTGGCCTGGGCCCACCCAATGTATGGCAATATCCTGGCATCCTGCTCCTATGACCGGAAAGTCATTATCTGGAAAGAGGAAAACGGCACCTGGGAGAAGACTCATGAGCACACGGGACACGACTCCTCAGGTACATGAGTGTGGCAGGAGAAAGTGGGTAGGGGGGCCCTTGGGTGAGAATGACCTCTGTCTTGGCTAATGCTCTGGTTCTTTTCCCCTTGTGAAGCTTCTTGTTTGTCCCTTGGGCTTTGGTTGGCTTTTTTGCTAGTCTGTCCACAGAGGAGTTAAGGCCCTAAGACCTAAAGCCAGTCCAAAGCAAAATGAGAAAAAGGGAAACAATACAATTTTGTTTTTTTAAGATTTATTCATTTTAAGTACTGGCCTTCATTCTCAGATTGTTGTCTAGCCTACTTTTTCTTAAGATAGATATTTATGAAATAATGTTAGTAGGTGATTGGTTTTTTGAATCTCTTTAATTGACAAAGTTACAACTTCTACCTAGTGATCCCTGCATTTTTTTTTTCAAGAAATGTATTAAAATGGTAAATCTGGAAAAACAGTCTGTTCACTGTGCCTTCCTCCTCCTGCAGTAAACTCTGTGTGCTGGGCCCCCCATGACTATGGTCTGATCCTGGCCTGTGGGAGCTCGGATGGTGCCATCTCCCTGCTGACCTACACCGGGGAGGGCCAGTGGGAAGTAAAGAAGATCAACAATGCTCACACTGTAAGTCCAGACCCTGCCTGCATGTAGAGGGTAGCTCTGCCGACTTGCCAGGTCTCTCCTATAGATTCCCTAGAGTGGGACAGGAGTAGTGTTGCTGCTGTGCAGTGGACCAGGGGAGGGGCTGCTGACCAGACATGCATGGTAGAGCAGCTTTGAGCATCTTTGCTCTGATACCAGATAGAGGCCGCATCCAGGGAGGCCAGGCTGCACCAATCTCGTTCAGCCCTGGGCAGGGGTTAACACTGGTTCCTCTTCATAAGCTGCTAAGTTGAGGAGGACCAGGGCATTGGCAGGGTGGCAGCAGTAGCCTGCCTACCTACCTGCCACCTTTGCTATGAATGCCTCAATTGACATTGCTTTGTGGTGATCATTGTGACCCCGTAGAAGTAAATATGATTTTAAGAAGCATCATAGGAATTTAGTTTCTTGTTCTTCTCTCATCGGACATTAAAGTTGAAACAGTTCAGAAAGCACTGGAGGCAGTGGAGGAAAAACTCATTTCTTCAGCTCCTACTGTGTGTCGTGTAATCCTCACAAATGCTTGTGAAGGCTAAAAAAAATTAACAAATTTACATATTTGCAAGGTAAGCAGTCCTAGTCCCATTTTTTTTGAGGCAAATGAGGCTCAGGAAAAGTACGTGATTTAGAGAAGGCACTGTGCCAGAGTTAGAATCCTAGAATCTGTGTGTCTTCTCTCTACACAGCAGTTCTGGCTTTGATGGCCTCAAATACTTCTGAAATCTACCCAGATGGAAACTCAAAGTCAGTCTCCCCCAATTCAGGGGATCCACAGTCTGCCCAGCCCTCAAGGCCCCAGGTGCCTGTCTTAGTGTCTTGTTACTTGGGACCTTGTCATCCTCTTCTTCTGACCAAATTGTAAAAATGAATAGTCTGAGAGGCTTCTAGCAAGATGGTGGGGAGTAGCATCATAATTTTTCATTCTTTCCACATCTGTGCATAAAACCAGCAGAACAACTAGGTAGCAAAAACATAATAACCTCATAAACAACTCTTAGAACAAAACTGGATAACAAGGTATTTCCACAGACCCCTAAAATACAGGTGGAGAGGACTGAACCACCAACAGCCCCAAGACTGCATGATATTGGTATCTGAGCAGGAGGCAGAAGGAAGGAGTGGGGTGCCTTCTAACAAACCTAAGAAGAGGAGTACCCCCAAAATCGCCAGCAAGTATTCACTACAAAGCATAGCTAGCCAGTTTGAGAATAGCAACTGAAACTGGAAGTTGTTTTGTTTTTGTTTTTAAGTTTTCTTTAAAGTAAGATGGAATTCACAGACCATAAAATTCACCTTTTTTAAAGTATGCAGTCCTATAGATTTTAGTATATAGTAAGTCTTCACTTAACATTGTTGATAGGTTCTTGGAAACCATCTTTAAGCAAAACTTCATATAACGAAACCAATTTTACCTTAGGCTAATTGATACAAACAAGAATTAAGTTCCTACAGCATAACGCTGGTCACAAAAATATCAGCAAACTTCTAAACAAAGACCTAAAGCACTGCTAATATTAAACATTGAAATGTGAATGAAACATACATTTAAGAAATATCAATAAAAACAAGATAATTATTTTCTAACCGCTCATTCTAGTTCAGGGTCACAGGTGGCTAGAGCCTATCCCAGCAGCCAAGTGTGCAAGGCAGGAGCCCACACTGTACAGGTCGCACTTCCCATTGCAGGCCACGCTGAAATGCATACCCACCCTCACTCATGCTAGGACAGTTTAGACCTACCAATTAACGTGCATATCTTTGGGATGTGGGTAGAAACCCACACAGACTTGTGGAGAACGTGCATATTCCACACAGACAGTGGCCCTAGACAGGAACTGATTTTTCTCATCAACATTATAACAAGGCAATGTTGAATGAAATGACATTATGCAAGGACCTGCTTTTTTCATAAGTTTCCCAGTTATTACCACTATCTAATTTCCAGAACTTTTTTGTCATCCCCAAAATAAACACTATTAGTTACTCTTCATCCCACCCTACTCCCAGCCCTAGGCAACCAGTAATCTACCTTCTTTCTCTATGAGTTTGCTGCTTCTGGACATTTCTGATGAATGGAATCATACAGTATATGGTCTTATGTGACTGGCTTCTTTCACTTAGCATGTTTTCAAGGTTCATCCCTATCATCGTGTGTATCAGTACTTCCTTCCTTTTTATGGCTGAATAGTATTCCATTGTAACTCATTTTGTGTGGCCATTCATTCATCAGTTGATGGACATTTTCAGCTATTAGGAATAATTCTATGAACATATGTGTATAAGTTGTCATATGAAGGTATGTTCTCAGTATTCTTGGGTATATACCTAGGAGTGGAATTGCTAAGTCAAATGAAAACTATGGTTAACTTTTTGAAGTACTGCTAAACTTTTCCAAGTTAACTGTACCATTTTACATTCCTGCCGGCAGTGTATGAGGGTTGCCATTTCTCTATATCCTTGTTAAAACTTGTCATTTTTATTATAGCTATCCAAGTGGGTGCAAAGTGTTACCTCATTGTCGTTATGATTTGCATTTCTCTAATGACTAATGTTTTGGGGCATCTTTTCATATGCTTATTGGCCATTCGTATATTGCCTTTGGAGAACTGACTGGGAGGGGTTTTGCACTATATCATACCAAGGGCCCATCATAAGGAAGACGAAAGGGACTTAGAGAAATCTGACCAGGGCTTGCTTTCATGACAGGGCCCCTTGTGAGGAGAAACTGCTGGGAGTGAAATCAAAATTGAGCCAGATGGGGACACAAAGGAAAGAGGATAGAGACCAAAGTAGGGGAGGAGAACAAGCCAGGAAATTCTGAAAGCAAGCCATCACATTTGTTAACACTTCACAAAACAGACTTCTCAAGTCAGGCTTTTCTGAACCTCATTTCATCAGGAAAACTAATTTCTCATAAAAATAGTACTTAAGGTGAAATTGCATACAAAGTTTTCCTTATTAGAAAAAAATATATACAAAATAACATCCCTACAGTCAGTGAAAGAAAAACATGCCCACAAAATGGAATCAAACTGTCACCTACTATTTTAAAATGAGACATTTTTTAAATTATATAAGTCATGAAAATACAGCATAAATCAAAATGAGAAAAAGAGATGAAGTTACGGAACTCAGGAAGGAATAAAAAATAATTTATTTTAGAACTAAAGATTAAAATAGAAGGAATACAAGAGCAAATAAACATAATATAGAATTCCTTAAGAGAAATAGAGTGTGAAAAGGGGAAATTTTTTAAAGAGAGAGAAAAAGATTTTGAGAAAAGGTAGAGAAGCAATGATCAAACATAATAACTACTAGAAGTCCCCGAAGAAGAAAACAGAACAAATACTAGAAAGTAATTCGAGAAAACTCTTTAAGAACAAAGATTTGAAACTACTACATGTTGAGAGAGCATGCCTTACACTTAAGAATATCAACCCAAAACCATCAACAAAAAGATACAATTTTCTAGTAAAATTATTGGCCTTTAAAGAAAATCATTTGGACATCTAGAGGAAAAGACCCATATGACTTATAAGCGAAACAAAATTAGATTATCATCGGACTTGTCAACAGCAATGATCTATGCATAAGAAAAATTATGAACACATAAGAAAAAGGAGAACACATATGCAATGAAAGAACATGTGAACTAAGGATTTATAACCTTATTGACTTTCAAGTTCACACATACACCTGTACACAAAAGTTCATAGCTGCTTTAATAGCCAAAACTAGAAATAATGTACATGTACATCAGCAGGTGTTGTATCAACAAATTGTGGTACATCCAAACTATAGAAATGCTACTCAGCAAATAAAAAGAAACTATCGATACTAATGAATGAATTTTAAAATCATTATGCTGAGTGGGGGGAAAAAAACAGATAAAAAGGTACATACTATGATTCCACTGATCTAAAATTGTAGAAAAAGCAAACATTTATAGTGGCAGCAGGTCAGTAGTTGCCAAGTTTATGGGGCAGGAGATGTAGGGAGTGAGTTGAGGAAAGATGGATTACAAAGGAAACTGAGGGAACTTTTGAGAGTAATATGTTCCTTATCTTTTTTTCAATAAAATATTTTTTTACTTTTATATTGAGGTATTATTGCCATACAACATATTAGTTTCAGGTATATGACACAATAATTCAATATTTACATACATTGCAAAACAATTACCACAATAAGTCTAGTTAAATCCATCACCCTACAGTTACCAAAAAATACATGTTTTTGTGTGATGAGTACTTTTAAGATCTACTCTCTTAGCAACTTTCAAATACAGTTTTATTAACTGTATTCACCATTTTGTACATTACATCCCCTAACAGTTACTTACACCTGCATATATCTCACCCACCCCATACCTCCTCTATGAGCTTGAAAGTTTTTTGTTAGGGGTTTTTTATACAGTCCACATAAGAAACCATACAGTATTTGTCTTTCTGATTTCTTCCACTTAACATAATTCCCTCAAGGTCCATCCATGTCACAAGTGGCAAGATTTCATTCTTTAAGGTGTCTGAATAGTGTGCCATTGTATAGATACACATATCTTCTTTATCCATTCATCCATCCATCGGTGAACACTGAAGTTGTTTTTATACCTTGGCTGTTGCATTGAACATGGAGTACATGTATCTTTTTGAATTAATGTTTTTGTTTCCTTAAGATAAATACCCAAAAGTTGAATCGATAGGTCATGTGGTAGTTCTATTTTTAATTTTTGGGTGAACCTCCAAATTGTTTTCCATAGTGGCTGCACCGGTTTACATTCCCATCACTAGCATACAAGGGTTCTCTTTTCTCCACATCCTCAACAACGCTTGTTACGTCTGGCCTTTTGATGATAGCTCCTCTAACAGGTGTGAGGTGATACCTTATTGTGTTGATTTGCATTTCCTCGATGATTACTGACGTTGACTATTTTCATGTACTTGTTGGCTATCTTTATATCTTTGGAAACTGTCTACTCAGATTCTCTGCTCACTTTTAAATTAGATTGTTTCTTTGCTGGAGTTGCATTCTTTTGTATTTTTGGATATTAACCCCTTATCAGATTAATTATTTTCAAATATTATCTCCCATTCTGTAGGTCGCCTTGTCATTTTATTGATTTCCGTTGTGAAGAAGCGTTTCAGTTGATATAGTCCTACTTTTTGCTTTCGTTGCCTTTGCTTTTGGAGTCAGCTATAGAAACTTGTGGCTGCGACCAATATCAGGAGGTTACCTCCTGTTTCTTCTAGGAGTTTTATGGTTTCAGGTCTTATATTCAAGTCTCTAATCCATTTTGAGTTAATTTTTGTGTATGCTGTAAAATAGTGGTCAAGTTTCATTCTTTTGCATGTGGCTGCCCAGTTTTCTCTACACCATTGAAGAGACTGTTCTTTCCCCCACTACATATTCTTGGCTCCTTTTCTGTAAACTAATTGACTATATAGGTATTTCTGGGCTCTGTATTCTGTGCCATTGATCTATGTGTTTGCTTTTATGCCAATACCATACTGTTTTAATCACTATAGCTTTGTAATGTAGTTTGAAATCAGGGAGTTTGATGCCGCTAGCATTGTTCTTCTTTCTCAAGATTGTTTGGTTATTCGGTGTCTTCTGTAGTTCCATACAAATTTTAGGGTTGTTTTTTTTCTAGTTCTTTGAAAAATGCCATTGGAATTTTTATAAGGATTGCACTGAATCTGTAGATTGCTTTGGGTAGTATGGACATTTTAACAATATTCTTCCAATCCATGAACAGGGACATCTTTCCATTTATTTGTGTCTTTTTAATTTCTTTTATCATTATCTGATAGTTTTCATGTACATGTCTTTCACTTCCTTGGTTAATTTACTTCTAGATATTTAATTATTATTGATGCAGTTGTAAATGGGATCGTTTTCTCAATTTCTCTTTCTGATAGTTCTTAGTGTATAAAAATGCAAAAGATTTTCATATACATATACATATATTTAATATACTGAGGAACGTGTATGAGAGAGAGCTTGTGAGACGGCAGAGTTGGAGAAACAGATGCCTACAAAGAATCACAGCGAAATTGAAAGCAGTACAAAGAAGAGAAATTGATTACTGTTGAAAACACAGTAATGAACTTGCACGACAGCATTGAAGGAAAAAGTGAAAGAAGAGAGTAAACAAAGAATTCAACTGTTAAAAACTAAAAGAGATAAAAGTTGATGTTCATCACCCTCCAGTTGTTTGTGAGGGTGTTTTCCTATACAAATATTGTTTCATGTTTATATAGGAATATTTTTGTATATTTTGCATCGTGCAACTTTACTGAATTTGTTAATTCTGAAAGTTTTTTGGTGGAGTCTTTAGGGTTTTCTATATATGTTGTCGTGTCATCTTCAAATCACGACAGTTTTACTTCTTCCTTTCCACTTTGGATGCCTGTTACTTCTTTTTCTTGTGTAATTGCTCTGTTTGGGGCTTCTAATACTGTGTTGAATGAAAGTGGTGAGAGTTGGCATTCTTGTCTTATTTCTGATTGAGACAAGCTTTCAGCTTTTCACTGTTGAATATGTTAACTGTGGGCTTGTATATATGGCAGGGGTCCCCAACCTGCGGGCTGTGGACCGGTACCAGTTCACGGCCTGTTAGGAACCGGGCTGCACAGCAGGAGATGAGTAGCAGGAGAGCAAGCGAAGGTTCATCTGTATTTGCAGCATCTCCCCAGCACTAGTATCACCACCTTGGCCTCCACCTCAGATCATCAGGCATTAGATCTTATAGAAGCACCAGTCTCTGGTGCCACAAGGTTGGGGACCACTGAATATGGTTGTTAGTATATTGAGGTACATTCCCCGTATACCAGCTTTGTTGTAAATCTTTATCGTAAATGTCAAATTTTAGCAGATGCTTTTTCTGTACCTACTGAGATGATCATATGATTTTTATCCTTCATTTTGTTAATGTGATATATCACTTTGATTAATTTGTAGATGTTAAACCATCCTCGCATCCCTGGAATAAATCTCACCTGATCAAAGTACAATCCTTTTAATGTATTGTTGAATTCAGTTTAATAGTATTTCGTTGAGGATTTATGCATCTGTGTTCATTCAGGATATTGGCCTGTAATTTTCTTGTGATATCCTCGTCTGATTTTGGTATCAGGATTATGCTTATAATTAATATGAGTTTGGAAGCATTCCCTTTCAAAGAAAAGTTTTTAGACATATTGGTATTAATTCTTCTTTGAATGTTGGTATTCACCAGTGAAGCTATCTGGCCCCGGACTTCCATTTATTAGACTTTTGATTACTGATTTAATCTCCTTACTAGTAATTGGTCTATTCAGGTTTTCTACTAATTCATGATTCAGTCTTGGAAGGTTGTATGTTTTGAGGAATTTATTCATTTCTTCTAGGTTGTCCAATTTGTTGGTGTATAATTTTTCATAATGGTTTCTTTGGATCTTTTGTATTTCTCTGGTATTAGTTGTAATATGTCCTCTTTTCATATCTGATTTTGTTTATTTGGGCAATCTCTTTCTAGATGAGTCTAAAGGTTTGTTAATTTTGTTTATCTTTTCAAAGAATCAACTTTTAGTTTCATTGATTTTTTCTATTGTCTTTTATTCTCTATTTCATAAACTTCCTTTCTGACCTTTGTTATTTCCTTCCTCCCAGTAACTTTGGAATTCATTTGTTTCAGGGACTTTTTCCAGTCCTTGAAGGTGTAAAGTGATGTTGTTTGAGATTTCTCTGTGTGTGTGTGTGTGTGTGTGTGTGTGTGTGTGTGTGTGTCTTGAGTTAGGCAATTATCACTATGATCTTCCCTCTTAGAACAACTTTTGCTTCTTCCCATAAATTGTGGTATGCTGTATTTCTGTTTGCATTTGTCTTAAGATACTTTTTATTTCTCATTTGATTTCTTCATCGACCCTTTGGTTGTTCAGTAGTATGTTGTTTAATATCCATATTTGTGAATTTTCCAGGGTTTTTTTTTTTTTTTTGTAATTGTTTCCTAGTTTATACCATTGTGGTCAGAAAAGATGCTTGATAGGATTTCAGTTTTCTTAAATTTATTAAGACTTGTTTTGTTGCCTGACATATGATCTATCCTGGAGAATTTTTCATGTGCACTTGAGAAGAATATTCAGTATTTAGATGAAATGTTCTGTATGTATCTGTTAAGTCTGTTGTTCAAACATGTTGTTTAAGGTTGATATTTTCTTATTGACTTTCTCTGGATGATCAGTTCATTTATGTATATCGGTCGTTAAAGTCTCCTAATCTTACTATATCGCTGTCTGTTTCTCCCTTTGAATCTGTTAATATCCAAAGGTGCTGTTGTTTTGGGTACATAAACATTTATGTTATATCCTCATGTTGGATTGACCCCTTTATTATTATGTGATGTCTTTCTTTGTCTCTTATTACAGTCTTTGTTTTAAAGTCTATTCTGTCTGATATAAGTATAGGTACCCCAGCTTTCTTTTGTTTTCCATTTGCTGGGAATATCTTTTTCCATCTCTACTTTCAGTCTGTGTATGTCCTTATATCTGAAGTTATTAGTCTCTTGTAGGCAGCCTATAGATGGTTCTTGGGTTTTTTTACTCATTTACCACTCTATGATGTGTTTCGGAGAATTTAGTCCGTTTATATTTAAAGAAATTATTGATACATATGTGCTTATTGCTGTTTTGTTAATTGTTTTCTGACTTTGTAGTTCCTCTCTTCTGCTCTTGCTCTATTCTTGTGATTTGATGACCTTATTTAGTGGTACGCTTAGCCGTATGCTTAGATTCCTTTCTCATTATTTTTTGTGTATCCCCTATAGGTTTTTGCTTTGTTTTGTCTTTTTTTCTTTGTTATCTTGATTTACAGGGTCAGAGTTCATCAGATTTTATGCCTTATGTGCAGTTAATGTCAATTACACCTCAAAACTTTTTAAATTTTGATTTGGATGTTAAAAGCTCAAGGACTATTGTTTTCCTGTACCCTTCTTAAGGTATCTTCTAGAGAATAAGTTTCAGACAATAAAAATGACTAAAAAGACAGTTACACAGGTGTACCTTATTTTATTGCACTATACTTTTTCTTTTTTATTTCTTTTTTTTCTTTTTTTTCAAATTGAAGGCAGACCCTCCACCAGCAAAAATATTACAACTTGTTTTATTGAGAAACTCACTTTATAATGGTGTTCTGGAACCAGACCTGCAATATCTTCAAGGGATCCCTATATAAATATATTGTAGGGAACTAAGACTAAATGAGGGTTAAAAGGTAGAATATAGGATGTAATGGCCATATGCTCTCCTAGGGTGCAACTGTTAAAGGCAGTGTGGCACACAAACAGCTAGAGATCTAGATTTTTTAATGTTGGCACCATTTACACACAAACACTTCCTCCCCAGCCCACCCCACCCCCCAAAAAACTGTGAGGGAGAGTGGAAAGAGCATTGCAAACACTTTATTAAATGACTTTAGTAGTCACATTGGCAATATTATTCTGAGACTATTCTGCGAAATAAGATAAATAATAATGTGGCAGTAAACATTACTAAAGGAAACCAGAGGTCTTGAGGAAATGGCTTATTCCAGGTCTGAGTCAGGAAATGTACAAGATGAGCTGGAACATCATGTCATGCCAGATAGAAAAATTATCAGAAACATACTTTGATATACTAGGGTTATGTCAAAAGAACCAGCTTGAACTGGCTCACTGCAAAAGATGGGCAGTTTGAATAAGAATCATTGCAATGAACTGAAACCCATCAAATATGCTTAAATCCATGAGTTCATAATGATATTTAAAAGAATCAGTCATCTTTGGAGAATGACAGGGAACCAGTTCAGAAAGAATCAAGTATATCTTGCCTTTCCTATCTAATCCGTACCCCTGGGGAACCAAATATTAATGAGAGGAATTGCCCCCTATCTAGAGTATTCAATATAATAAATGACAGAGAAATTAATAGAATTACAGTATCACCATTTTGTAATGCCTAGTAAATTAAGAGAGGCATAAATTCTTAACAGGTGCTAATAACGGAGACAATCTGACATGTGCCTCCTAATGAAAACATACCTAGTCTTGGCAAAGGGATCTTTGATCTAGCTGAAAATTTTTAGGAATTGAGAGGAACATGTTGAACTGAGTATGTAACAGCAGAAACCAGCCTGAGAGACTACAGGTCAAATGACTGATTCTTCATCAGAAAAATTGTAAGGAAAATGGGGATCAGAAGAGAAATCTATAAATTAGGATATATAAAAGAATCTCCAAAAAGTGTTTAAATGGTAAGACTATCATGTCCAGGGGTGCACATTTGGATGACAAAACTAAAAAAGAAGTCAGGATAATGGTTACGTACAGTGGGTGAGGGTCTGTGATTCAGGTAGGACGTAATGATAGGGCTTCCTAAGTAAATGGCAGTTTTTATTTCTTGACCTGGTAGCAATTACAAGAGTGCTTTAGAGCAATTCATTAAGCTATATATTTACTATGGGTGTTTCTGAATCTGTGCCCTCCTTTCATGATTTAAAAAATATTAAATTCCCGAGAGTTTCTAATTCTTATTTTAAATGTATATTGCTGAAAAAATACATCCACTATTAGGAATCCTTGAAGGAGAATTAAGAGTCGCTAATCTTTAGTTCATCAAAACAGCTGTCCTATATAATTCAGTCCTGAGTATTGGAGAGGAAATGAGCAGCAGCCTTGGGTCTGCCAAAGCAGTGTCCAATGGCAAGGCAAAAGGACAGAGTCACCACAAGTCCCTCTCCTTACAGATTGGCTGCAATGCCGTCAGCTGGGCCCCTGCCGTTGTACCTGGAAGCCTCATAGACCATCCATCAGGGCAGAAGCCCAACTACATCAAGAAGTTTGCCTCTGGTGGCTGTGACAACCTCATCAAGCTGTGGAAGTAAGTGGGGTTGTTGAACTTCTCAAGGGGATACTTCTTATTTACTACCCTACCTACCATGACTCAGCCACAGTTCACAAGAAACAGGATCACCTTTCTTTTTCCCACCTGCCCACAGGATACTATTTTCAATCTGTCAGAGGACATCCATTAAAAAAAAAGATAACATGCCTTTTTCTCAAGCACTTTTACTCTTTGCCTAATTCCTAACTGCTAGAGCCGACTCGGCTATAAAGGAACAGAGCATTATAGCTAGTGAACTGTATAAAATTCTATAGACTCAACAAATGAAATCAGAAAGATGGAATAGCTTCTCAGCCTCTATGAAGCCAATGGGATTGGGAAGGTATGGAGGTGTGGGAAAGTCACCTGGGCTGCTATCTGCTGGATTCTCTCTCTGATCTCCCCTATTAGGGAGGAGGAAGATGGCCAGTGGAAGGAGGAACAGAAGCTGGAAGCACACAGTGACTGGGTTCGAGATGTGGCTTGGGCCCCTTCCATTGGCCTGCCTACCAGCACCATCGCCAGCTGCTCCCAGGTCAGCTCAGACCCATGAGAGTGTCCCGTGTTATTTAATTTCTGAGTAAGTTCCATCAGTCCTTGCAGTCCCATTTGGGGAAACTCCTTCAAAGGTAAGGGCAAGGCAACAGGCACCTCTGGACCAGTGTAGATAGGGGAGCTTATGGAGCCAGGTAATCACACTATAAACTCTTGATCAGAAGCCACAAGTGGCTTACCTCCACTGAGCCAAGAGCAGGGCCAAATTCAGGATCAGTTTCCCCTCTTGACCTTTGTGTAATTAGGAGTGGAGGTACCTAGATGCAGTTCTAAGAGTCTGTTTCCAAGCAAGGATCAGGGCAATGGAAAATTCTAAAACCTTATGGAGTACCATCCACTCTTCCTAGGCAGATCACAAAAGTAACACCAAGAACAAGCCTTTAATTATATGATACCAACACTCTAGGCAAGGGTTAAACCAGGCCTTTTACATCATTTGAGCCTGTTTCATTTGGTCTTAAATTTCAGAGGGGTTTTTTTTTTTTTTTTTTTAACCTCCTCATTCTCTGAGCTTGGTTTTTAGCCATATGTATTCAGTTGAGAAAGTATAAATAGAGCCAGAGGGCGCTGAAACAAACAAATGACTGGGCAGGCATGAGGAAAAACCCCAGAGAAAATTTGAGTTAGCAATGCAGACAAAGATATACCTGAAACCAGTATGAGGAAAGGAACTTTCGAGACTCTTGATCTATGTGAAGTATATTCCTGGAGCGAAGGATAAAAGCATGGGTGCTAGACTGGAAATTGACCATCAAAATTGTGGACACCATGCTTTGCACTGAATCCACCATCCTACAAAGGTCCAGTATGGCTCCAGATTGGGAAGATATCGATGCAGGATTCCTGCCCCCATCTGCTGACTCTCCTGTCTTTTCCCAGGATGGTCGGGTATTCATTTGGACCTGCGATGATGCCTCAAGCAACATGTGGTCTCCCAAACTACTGCACAAGTTCAATGATGTTGTGTGGCATGTGAGCTGGTCCATCACGGCTAACATCCTAGCTGTCTCAGGCGGAGATAATAAGGTACACCCATTTTCTGTGACTGGTGGACAGGGTGCCATTTATCTTTGCCTACTGGAGAGCACAGTTGAATTTTCTATCTAATGGCAGAATCGGGGAGGGGGAGCACTTAATGGGGACTGCGTTTTGAGAATACGTCTTAATTACATCCTTAAGTCTTACTCCCCACCAAGAGGTAATATGTCCTCTATTACAATAAGAAGAAGCTGACGAGATTTGACCCGCATATGGGTCACAGATCTATTAGGTGGCGGAGCAAGTACTCAGGCCCAAGTTAAATCCAAAGCCACCACCCTACTAGTTCATCACTCCATCTCTTTAACTCATTTTCATGATGACAGTCAATTAACTTTGCCCAAAAAGTAAGTAAATTAGGAGAAGAACTCATAAACCAAAGGGAAGAGTATGGGGGTGGGGTGGTGGTTCAGAATAACCAGGAGACATTTTTAGAAATCAGTACAATTAATGAGTACTTATTTACCCACTGTATACGTTTTCCTGGTATGCTATCAGTCATACAAAGGTAGGGTCATGGAGCCAAAGTGACTACTGAGAAACTTAGTAAAACAAAGACCAGCACAAGGCAGGAGAACAGCAGAGCAAATAATCTTGAAAAATGACCACTGCATTTGAATTTATCTTATAAAGTTAGAGACCCTCTGCCTTAGAGAAGTCAGCTGGGCAGAGAGCAGCGGCTTCTTTCTTCTTTCTGCAGGCAGCTTTCTTGATTTTTTTTAATTAGTAATTTTTGTTTTTCAGTTATTGGCATATAGTACTATATTAATTTCAGGTGTACAGCATAGTGATTAGACATCTGTATAAATCACAAAGTGATGCCCCCAATAAATCTAGTGCCCCTCTGACACCATGCATAGTTATTACAATATTATTGAGTATATTCCATATGCTATACTTTCTATCTCTGTAACTATTTTGTAACCACCAATTTGTACTACTTACTCCCTTTCCCCTTTTTCACCCACCCCCTCAAATCGCCCTCCCATCTGGTAACCCTCAAAATGTTCTCTATCTATGAGTTTGTTTCTGTTTTTTTGTTTGTTTGTTTTGTCCTTTAGATTCCACATATATGTACAATCTTATGGCATTTGTCTTCCTCTATCTGACTTATTCCACTCAGCACATTGCTCTCTAGATAGATCCATCATGAAAAACCTTTTTCCATCCCATTACTTTTAGTCTCTGTGTGTCTTAATCTGAAGTGAATCTTGTAGACAGCATATATGAGGACCTTGTTTTCTTATCCATTCAGCCACCCCATCTTTGATCGGAGCATTAAATTCTTTTTCATTTGAAATACTTGATAGATATGTAGTTATTCCATTCTTTATTTAGACTTTTGATACATATTTTTCTCTTAAAGAAGTCCCTCCAACATTTCCTATAATACTGGCTTGGTGATGATGAACTCCTTTAGATTTTTCTTGTCTTGGAAACTCTTTTTCTGTCTTTCAATTCTAAAAGATAACTTTGCTGGGTAAAGTAATCTTGATTGTAGGTCCTGGGTTTTTATCACTTTGAATATTTTGTGCCAAGCCCTTCTGGCCTGCAATGTTTCTGTTGAGAAATTGGCTGACAGTCTTAAGAGTATTCCCTTATGTATAACTAATTCCTTTTCTCTTGCTGCTTTTAAGATCTCTCTCTTTGAATTTAATCTTTGGCATTTTAATTATGATATGTCTTGGTATGGGCCTCTTTGGAGTCTTCTTGTTTGAGATTCTCTCAACTTTTTGGGGTTATATCTCTCTCTCACCAGTTTGGAGAAGTTTTCCACCGTTATTTCTTCAAATAGGTTTTCAGTTCGTTGCTCTCTTCTCTTTCTGGTACCCCCTCCAATGCAAATGTTGTTATACTTGATGTTGTCCCAGAGGTTTCTTAAACTGTCTTCATTTTTTTGGATATTTTTTCTTGTTGCTGTTCTGATTGAGTGTCCTCTGCTAGTCCATCCTCTATGTCACTATTCAATCTTCTATTTCATCCCCTCTGTTGATTCTTTCTTACATACTCTTCATCTCAGATATTGTATTCATCATTTCTGACTGGCTCCCTATTATGTTTTCCATCTCCATTTTTATGTTTTTTATCTGTTAAAGTTCTCACTGAGTTCATCTGCTCTTCCCCTAAGTTCCTTTAGCATCCTTATAACCAGTGTTTTGAACTCTGCATCTGGTTTATTGCTTGTTTCCATTTTGGTGAATTCTATTTCTAGAGCTTTGTTCTGTTCTTTCATGTGGAACGTATTTCTTTGTTTTCCTATTTTGGCTGCCTCTTATGTTTGTTTCTATTTATTATATTTGTTTCTATTTATTAGGTAGGGCTCCTAAGTCTCCCATTCTGGGCTTATAGGTGCCTCGAGGGGCAAAGTCAGAAACTGAGGCCAGCTGCCACTGGCACAGGGCTTGGGGCTGCTCAGCAGAGGTACAGGGCACACTGAGGCCAGATGCTGCTGCTTTGGGTATTGTGAGCCTTGAGAGATTTTATGAAAGTTTGCAGCAGAAGTCAGGACAGCTCGTTTGTGTGGAATAAATCACTAGAAGCGGCTTGGGTGGACCCACAAGTTGGAAGAGGCAGAGTCTCAAGGAATCCCCTGGGTGGAGCAACCTGTCTTATCCAGGTTGATACAGCAGAGAGTGCTCAACAAAGGAACAGTGGCTTCTGCCTACACCTCTGTCCAGGAGCAGGCCGCCCCTTCCTCCCTCACCCTGAAGCCCAATAGCCCAGCACCTCCCCGTATGTCCGTGGCGCCCCTGGAGCAGCTGCCCTGGAGCTGGAGCTCAGAACAAGCGAGTTGGTCAGCAAGTAAGCCTAGGCATGGGGCCTTCAATAGAACGGTCTCTGCTTTCCGTAGCCCTCTGTCTCACTTAGCCGCAACCTCCACTCGTTTTCACAGCCCTAGTTTGTGGGGACTTATATTCCCGAAACTGGCACCTTAGGCTGGGGAGCCCAGTGTGCAGCCAGGACCCCTGTGGGGGAGGTGGCTCTACAGCTAAGATAGCCCTCCCAATTCTTGTTCACCACACGCAGTTGTGGAAACAGGCCATTTCGCGTCTCTTCCGCTCCTACTGTTTGGGGTGACCTATTATTTGGGGTGACCTAGTGGTAGGGCTCTTGTTTAGCCAGACCTCGGCAGTTCTGTGTACTGGTTGCTCTGTAGTTTTGTTATAATTTTGGTGTGGTCGCTAGAGGAGGCGTGCATAGCCTCTACCTCTACACCATCTTGAATCCTCCCGGCTTTCTTGATTTTTTTTCTTCGCCCACTATCTTAATTTTTTAATATAGAATTTACCATCTTAACCATTTTTAAGTGTACATTCAGAAGCATCAAGTACATTCTCATTTTTGTGCAGTTATCACCACTATCCATCTCCAGACTATTCATTTTTCCAAATGGAAACTCTGTTCCCAAGAACTCCCATAAGCCTTCCCCAGCCCTTGGCAACCACCATTTTACTTTCTGTCTGTAGGTCATCTATGTTGTAGCATGTTTCATAGCTTCCGTCCTTTGTAAGGCTAAATTATTTTTCATTATAACACATTCTGTTTATCCACTCATCTGCTTTTTTAAATTACAGTTGACATATAATACTGTATTATTGTCAGGTGTACAAACTAATTAGGCATTTATATAACTTACAAAGTGATCATTCCAATAAATCTAGTACCCACCTGACAGCATACATAGTTATTACAATATTATTGACTGTGTTCCCTGTGCTGTACTTCACATCTCTGTGACCGTGTTTATTACTGGCAATTTGTACTTCTTTATCCCTTCATCTTTTTCACTCAGATATCTCTGAATCTATGAGTTTGTTTCTGTTTTGTTGTTCATTTATTTTGTTTTTTAGATTCCACATATAAGTGAGGTCATACGGTATTTGTTTTTCTCTGACTTATTTCACTTAGCATAATCCCCTCTAGGTCCATCCTTGTTGTTGTGAATGGCGAGATGTCCTCCTTTTTTGAGGCTGAGTAATATTCCATTGAATATGTACCAGTATTCTTTATCTGTTCATCTGTCAATGGACTCTTAAGTTGCTTCCTTATCTTAGCTATTGTAAATAATGCTGCAGTGAATGAAGGGGTGCATATATCTTTTCAAATTAGTGTTTTGGATTTCTTTGGATAAATACCCGGAAAAGGGATTGCTGGGTCATATGATATGATTTCTGTCTGAATAATCTAGTAGTTGATATCAATGGGTGATAAAGTCCCCTACTATTATTATATTACTATTACTCTCTCCCTTTATGTCTGTCAATATTTGCTTTATATATGTGTGAGCACTTTTATGTAGGATGTGTAAATGTTTACAAGAGTTGTATCCTTTTGTTAGATTGATTATCATTATGAAATTCCCTTTGTCTCTTCTGTTTTAAAGTCCATTTTGTCTGATATAAGTATTGCTACCCCAGCTTTTTTTTATTATTATTTCCATTTGCATGAAATGTCTTTTTTCATCCCTTTAAGTCTGTGTCTTTCCATTTGAATTGGGTCCCTTGTAGCCAGCATATGCATGAGTCTTGTTTTTTAATCCTTTCAGGCACCATTTTCAGTTGGAGCATTTAGTAGTCCACTTACTGTTAAAGTGATTATTGATAGATGTGTGGTTATTGTCATTTTGTTGATTGCTTTCTGATTGTTTTTGTTTAGTTTTCTGTTCCTGTCTTATTTTTTTGTTTTGCTTTCTTATATGTTGATGACTTTCTGTAGTATTGAGTTTGGATTCTTTTCTATTTCCTATATATCTCCTATAGATTTTTGGTTTGTGGTTTACCGTGTGCTTCATACATATGAAGCTCTGTTTATAGCAATCTGTTTTAAGTTGATGGTCGCTTAAGTTCAAACTTTCTAAAATCAGTACTATTTTTACTCCTGCATTTATCTTTGTCATTATTTTTTTCATGTTGTGTGTATCCCTTAATTTATTATTGTAATTACACATAATCTATCCACTTTTTGCCTTCTAAACTTTGTATTAGTTTTATAGCTAGTTGTTCACTGCTTTTACTAAGTGTTTGCTTTTATCAGTGAGAATTTTTCCCTTTACTTTCTTAATCATATTTTCGATCTTTTTAAAGAAGTTATTTTAACATTTCTTATAATAGTGGTTTAGAGGTGATGAACTTCTTTAGTTATCTGTTGTTTTTGTTTTGGAGTTTTTTGTTTTGTTTTGTTTTTTGGTCTAGGAAACTCTTCATTTGTCCTTTGATTTTTTTTTTCTAGGTAAAGTAATCTTTGCCTATCATCACTTTGAATTTTTTGTGCCAATCCCTTCTGGCCTGGGAAAATTTCTTTTGAGAAATCAGCTTATTTTCTTATGGAACCTCCTTTGTATGTAACTAGTTTTCTCTTGCTCCTTTTAATATTCTCTCTTGGTCTTTAACCTTTGGCATTTTAATTATGTGTCTTGGTGTGGGCCTCTTTAGGTTTATCTTGTTTGGGACTCTACATTTCCTGGGCTTATATGTCTATTTCCTTCACCAAGTTAGAGAAGTTTTCAGTAATCATTTCTTCAGATAGGTTTTCAGTTCCTTGCTTTCTCCTCCTCCTGGTACCTCTATGATAGAAATGTTGGTATGGTTAATGTTATTCAGGAAGACTCTATCCTCATTTTTTTTAAGTTTTTTCTTTTGCGGTTCAAATTGTATGTTTTTCAATGCCGTGTCTTCCTGATCCCTGATTCTCTCTAATGTAGTCTTCGATTCTCTCTAATGTAGTCTTCATTTTATTGTATTCTTCATTTCTGACTGGTTCTTTTTTTCTTTCTCTTTGTTATATCACCGAGTTCATCTATTCTTCCCATAAGTTCGTCAAGCACCCTTATAACCAGTGTTTTGAACTTTGTAGCTGGTAGATTACTTGCCTCCATATTTCTGGAGTTTTATCCTGTTCTTTCATGTGGGACATGTTTCTTTGTCTCTTCGTTTTGGCTGCCTCCCTATGTTTGTTACTGTGTTTTAAGTAGATCTGCTACACCTCCCAGTATTATATAGTAGGTATCCTGTGGAGCCTAGTGACACAGTCTCCCTGCTCACCTGAGCCAGGTGCTCCAAATATGTCCCTTGTGTGGGTTGCATGTGCCCTCCTGTTGTAGTTGAGCCTTGATTGCTGTTTGCACATCAGTAGAGGGATTGACCTCAGGCTGATTGGTTGTGAGGACTGGCTATGACTATAGCTGATGAGCTGTTGTGCGGGGGCTGACCCTACGGAACAGGAGTCAATTTCACAGAGCTCTGGTACCAGCTGCATCTACCCTTTTGATGTGTAGTTTATGGAGCTGGTTGGGTGGTACTATGATGTGGTCTGAAGCCAGCTATCTGTTACGTTGGTTCTAGACCTCTTGGGAGGGTCTCAAGTGTGGCTCAAGGTCAGCTGCTGCTTGTGCCTGGTTTGGGGCCCCTTGGTAGGAGCTACAAAGTGAACTGTGATTGGTTGTCACTTCTGCTGGGTTGGAGGCACTTGGGAGAGGCTGTAGTATGAACCAAAGCCAGCTATCACTACGACCATGCTACCCTGAACACACCTGATCTCATCAGCTAAGCAGGGTTGGACCTGGTTAGTACTTGGATAGGAGACCACCTAGGAAGACAGGGTGCTGTAGGTGGGGAGTGGGGGGGACAAATAAAGCCAGCTGCCATTTGTACTGGGCTTGGGATCCTTTGGTAGGCACCACAATGTGAGCGGAGGCCCACTAACATATGTACCAGTCTGTGGCCACTTACTTGAAGCTGTATTTCAAGTCAGGACCAGCCACCACTTGTACCAGGCTTAGAGCTGCTTAGCAGAGGTACAAGGGACTCTGAGGCCATCGCTGCTTGTTTGGGGTTTGTGGGCCAGACACTCAAGTTGGATGAGGCAGGGAGAACAACATTAGTCAGATTAATGGAGAGCTCAGATTTGGCACCTGCCTTTGCCTGTCAGCTGAGTAAAATGAAAGCTCAACAAAGGAACAATGGCCCCTGCCAGCACTTCTGTCCCCAGAGAGAGCTGCCCTGACCCCTGCCTCTCTAACCCTCACCCTAAAGCTAGTCATTTTTGCTCTTCCCCATATGTCCCTGGTGCATTTCGAGTTGCTACCCCAGCACTGGCTCCCATAGCAAGTAAGTTTGTGAGCAAGCTATTCCATGTGCAGTCTTCTCAAGAGAATACCTAGGTCTCCAGCAGACCTTCATAGGGACTCTTTTCAGCGCTGGTTTCTGTGCCTGGGGAACCGGTGTGGGATTTGGACCCTTTCTCCTCAAGTGGATCCTCTCAAGCTGAGATACTCCTCCTTTTTTTTTTTTTTTTGCTTAAATAATCAACATTTATTTCTCATGGTCTGGAGGCTAGATATTTGAGATCAGGGTGCTAGCATGGTTGGTTTTCGGCAACAGCCCTCCTCCTGGTTCAAAGGTGACTACCTTCTCACAATACTCAGAGATGAGAGAGAAATGGAAAAAGGGAGTGTGTAGGGGGAGGGGGTAGAGAGAGAGGAAGGGAAGGAGAAGGGAGAGAGGGAGAGGGGAGAGAGAGAGAGAACACAAGCGCGCAGTCCCCTCCTGATTCATAATCACACCACAGGTGTGGATTCTGCCCATTCCCTGTCTCTGCCCTTCCTACCAGTCTCAATGTGGCTCCTTCTCTATATCCTTAGAGGAATTCCTTAGTTATAGGAATTCTGTTCAGCCACTCTTCAGGTGGTTATCAATGATGGTTGTAATTTTCATGTGGTTGGAGAAGGTGAGTACAGCATTTACTTGCTCCACTATCTTGACCAGAAGTCCTGTACATTTATCTTTAGATGGACACTTGGGTCCTACTTGTGGCTTTTGTGAATAACGCTGCTCTGCACATGAGTGTACAAATAATCTCTCTCTTAGACCCTCTCCAGGCAGCTTTTATATACCCTAGGGTCACTTTCATGTACAGTGTTCCCTGAAAGATCTACCAGGCCCTGACTCAAAACTGTAGAAATTTAGAACTGGAATGACCCCCAAAAGACAACTGATCTAACCCTCTTTATTTTTAATGAGTGGCAGAGTCAGGACAAGAACCCACATTTGGTGGCACCGAAGGACAAGCCAGGGAACCTGACTTACTTCAGGCAGCCCTCCTCCTTGTAATGTTTACAAGGCAGTAAGCAAGTACTTGGTTGCACATTCCATGTTTTGGGGTCTGCTGTCACTATGCATTCATGCTTCTTACTTTTCTTTATAAGCTGTTTCCTACAAAGAGCTCACCTCTATTGCTGTCTCCATAATTTCCTTCATTAAAGGACTTAGTATGTTTTCAGTCCAGAGCTTCCTGCACAGCGCATGTTTAGTGAATAAAGTCTGTTCCTAAAGTGGGAGTTCTTAAAATCATTTTTCTTTTTTTACATATGTGCATCAGAAAAATCATTTTTTTAATCAAATTAATGTGTGCATAGCTTTAGATAGTTGTTATTATGTTATAATTTTATAATGCAATGTCCTAATTTTTACTCTCCAAGACAAACCTTTTCAGCTCTCAGCAGTTTCTTTCACTGTTACTTCAGTGTAGAAATAACATAACTTAATTGATCTATCTTCCTCTACCAGTTATCAAATGTTAACACTTGCTAAACTTCTTAAAACAGATTGCCAACTCTACCCGAGAGCTTCTGAATCATTGGGTCTGAGCTGGAACCCAAGAATTTGATTTTAAACAGTATCCTCTGGTCTAGGGACCATACTTTGAGAATCATTGATCTCTACCACCTCATCCTATCACCGAAGCTATATCAACTTGATTAAAACAGCATTCATGTTTTTGTCATTATTATTACTAGTATTTGTTCTAATGCTGTAACAGATGATGTAATAAGCATTTTATAATAATGATGTAGTATTGTTCACAGCATTGCCATCACAACTGGTTATTTATACCCCTTTTTTAGTATTTTTCCACTTTTATTGAAATATAATTCACATATAATCACTGTATACATTTAAAATGTACAGCATAATGATTCGACTTTTGCATATTGTGAAATGATTACTGTATAGGTTTAGTTAACACCTATCATCTCATAAATACAAAGAAAAAATACATAATTTTTTCCTGTGATAAGAATTCAGAATTTACTCTCTCAATTTTCATATATATCATACAGTAGTATTAACTGTAGTGATCAAGGTGTACATTATATCCTTAGTACTTATCTTTTAACAGAGTCAGGACAAGAACAGGTGGTTAAGAGGTACAAATTTCCATACTGTTTTCCACAGTGGCTACACTAATTTACTTTCCCGTCAACAGTGCATAAAAGTTCCCTTTTTCCATATCCTCGCCAGCATTTATAATCTCTTTTCTGGTCATTCTAACAGATGTAAGGCAATACCTCATCGTGGTTTTGATTTACATTTCCCTAATGATGAGCATCTTTTCATATACCCATTGCCTTTTTATATATCTTCTTTGGAGACATGTCTATTCAGGTCTTTTGCCCAGTTCTAATTGGATTATTTGTTTTTTTTGCTGTTGTATGAGTTATTTATATATTTTTCTATGAATCCCTTATCAGATACATGGTTTGCAAATATTCTTTCCCATTTCACTTTGTTAATAGTTTCTTTTGCTATGCAGAAGCTTTTTAATTTGATGTAGTCCCACGTGTTTATTTTGGATTTTGTTGCTTATGCTTTAAGTGTCATGTCTAAAAAATCATTGCCAAAACCAATGTCAAGGAACTTTTTTCCTAAATATTCTTCTAGGGGAGTGTTATGGTTTCAGGTCTTATGTTTAAGTCTTTAATCCATTTTAAGTTACTTTTTGTAAGTGGTGTAAGATAGGGGTCTCGGGTTTTTTATTTGTGAATACTCAATTTTCCTGGTACCATTTATTAAAGAGTCTGCCCTCCATTAAGTATTCTTGACTCCTTTCTCAAATGTTAGTTGGCCATATGTACTTGGGTTTAGTTCTGGGCTTTTGATTCTGTTCCATTGATCTATTTTCTTTTTTCATGCCAGTACCATATTGTCTTGATTACAAGGCTTATAGTATAGCTCAAATCAGGATGTGTGATATCACCCGCTGTGCTCTTTCTCGTGATTACCTTGGCCATTCAGAGTTTTTTGTGATTCCATATGGTTTTAGGATTTTTCGTTTCTACTTCTTTAAAATAAATCCCATTGGAATCTTGATGGAGATTGCATTGAATCTATAGATGGCTTTTGGTAGCATGGACATTTTAATAATATTCTTCCAACCTAGGAACACGAGCTACCTTTCCATTTATTCATGTCATCTTCTGTTCCTTTCATCAGTATCTCATAGTTTTCAGAGTAGAGATCCTTCACCTCCCTGGGTAAGTTTATTGGTTAAGTTCCTAAGTATTTTATTGTTTTTGATGCTGTTGTAAATGGTATGTTTTTTCTTTTCAGTTTGTTGCTAGTGCGTAGAAATGAAACTGATTTGTATGTTAATTTTGTAGCCTGCAACTTTACTGGATTTGTGTGTTAATTTTGTAGCCTGCAACTTTACTGGATTCTGTAATTAGATGTTTTTTTGGAAGGATCTTGAGGATATTCTGTATATAAAGTCATATCTCTGCAAATAGAGACAATTCTACTTCTTATTTTCCAATTCTGATTGTCACTCACCCCTTTTCTGTTTCTTGCCTGATTGCTCTGACAAGGACTTTCAGTAATGTGTTGAGTAAAAGTGGTAAGAGTGGGCACCCATGTCTGGTTCTGATCTTAATGAAAAGCTTTTAACCTTTAACTAGTGAGTATGCTGTTAGCGATAGGCTTGTCATATATAGCGTTTATTGTGTTGAGATACATTTCTTATATACCTAAGAGTTTTTATCATGAGTGAATGTTGAATTTTTGTCAAATGTTTTTTCTGCATCTGTTGAGATGATCATATGATTTTTATTAATGTGATGTATCATATTGGTTTGTGTATGTTGAACCATCCTTGCTTCCCAAATACAAATCCTACTTGATCATGGTGAATGATCCTTATCATGTGCTGCTGAAATTAGCTTGCTAGTATTCTATTGAGAATTTTTGCATCCTTACTAGCAGTTGGTTTATTCAGACTTTCTATTTCTTATTGTCCTGGTAGTTTATGTTTCTAAGAATTTACATTTCTTCAAGGTCATCCAGTTTATTGATGTGTAGTTGTTAATACTGGCCTCTTATGGTTCTTTGTATTTATGTGGTATAAGTGTTAATGTCTTTTTTCACTTATAATTTTGTTGATTTGAATCCTCTTTTTTTTCCTTGGTTTGTCTAGAGAAAGGTTTGTCAGTTTTGTTTTATCTTTTCAAAGAACCAAACTAGTTTCATTATTTTTTTCTGTTTCATCTATTTCTGCTTTGATCCTTAATATTTCCTTCCTTCTGCTAACTTGGGGGTGTTTGTTATTTTTCTTGTTCCTTAAGGTATATGTAGAGTTATGTTGTTTATTTGGGATCTTTCTTTTTAATGTATTTATTGCTGTGAACGTCCTTCATAAACAGCTGTTGCTATATCCCATAACTTTTGATGTGTTGTGTTTTCCTTTTTATTCGTCTCAAGGTACTTTATTTCTTCTTTTATTTTTCTTTTGAGCCATTGGTCATTTAAGAGAGTGTTGTTTAATTTCTATGTATTTGTGAATTTTTCAGTTTTCTTGTTACTGACTTCTAGTTTAATACCATTATAGTCCGAGAAGATAGTTCATGTAATTTCAATTTTAATTTTTTGAATTTGCTAAGACTTGTTTTGTTGCCTAACATATGGTCTATCCTAAAAAAGAAAAAAAAAAAAAAAAAGTTCCATGCGTACTTGAGAAGAATGTGTATTCTGGTGTTGTCAGAATGCTTTGTATATGTCTTTTTGGTCCATTTGATCTAGAATGTTGTTCAGGTCTGTTGTTTCCTTATTGTCTGTCTGTCTGCATGATCTGTCCATTGTTGAGTGTAGTAGTAAAGTGCCCAACTATTATTGTATTGCTGTTTTTCCTTTTAGCTGTTTTTTGTTTTACGTATTCAGGTGTTCCAGTATAGGATGTATAAATATGTACAATTATTATATCTTCTTGATGTATTGACCCCTTTATCATTATATAATTACTTTCTCTCATTTTTAATTTAAAATCTGTTTATCTGTTGTAAGTATAACTATTCCTGTCTTTTTTTTTTTCCTTTTTTGGTTACCATTGCTTGAAGTATCTTTTTCATCCCTTCACTCTCAGTCTATGTGTATCTTTCAGGCTAAAGTGAGTCTCTTGTAGGCAGCACATCATTGGATCTTGTTTTTTTCTGCATTCAGCCATTTTATGTCTTTTGTTGGAGATTTTAATCCATTTATACTTATAGTAATTATTGATAAGTAAGGACTTACGATTACCATTTTTTTTATTTTCTGGTAGTTTGGTAGATCCATTATTCCTTGTTTTTGCTATCTTTGTGTTTTTATCACAAGGCTTACATAAACATCTTAAAATTATAACATGCTGGTTTAAACTAATAACAATTTCAAAAGCTTTATACTTCTCACGTTTTAGGTTATTAATGTTACTTAGAGTTAACATTTTTAACATTGTGTAACTGATGATAGTTACCTATTTCACTTTTTTTAACCTTTTAAACTAGTGTTGTAATTATGCCATATTACATAACCAATTTATACTATATATTTACCATTACCAGTAAGTTTTACACTGTCTTCTTATGTTTATGATGTTAATTGGTGTCCTTTTATTTCTACTTATGGAACTCCTATTAGCATTTCTTGCAAGGCCCATCTAGTGGTGATAAATTCCCCTTTGGTTTTGGTTGTGGATTAAGTCTGTCCTTCCTTCATTTCTAGAGGATAGCTTCACCAGTTAAAGTATTCTTAACATTTGTTTTTTCTTTCAATATTTTGAATAAGTCATCCCATTCTCTTCTGGCCCGAAAAGTGTCTATTGAGAAATCTGCCAGTAGTCTCACAGGGATTCCCTTGTATGAAACTTCTGTCTTTTCTCTTTCTGCTTTCAAAATTTTTTGTCTTTAACTTTCAACAATTATAATGTGTCTCAGTATAACCCTATTAACGTTCAACCATTTGTGATCTTTTGGGCCACTGACCTGGATGTCTACTGGGTTTAGAAAGTGTTCAGCAGTTTTTGCTTTAAATATACTTCATGTCCTTTTCTCATCTCTTTCTGGAATTCTCATAACACTAATACAGTAGTTTCTCCTTACCCATTGTTCCTGTTTCCATGGTTTGTTACCTGTGGTTAGCTCATTCCAAAAATGTGAAAAATTCCAGAAATAAACATTTCATAAGTCTAAAATTGCACAGTCTATGTAAGGTAATGAAATCTCACTCTATCCTGCGTAATATATGACTTATCTATCCCTTTGTCCAGCGTATCCACACTGTATATGCTACTTACCTTTTCGTCATTTAGTAGCCATCTCGTTTATCAGAGCAACTGTTGTTGAACAGTGTTTGTGTTTAATTAACCCTTATTGTACTTAATGGCCCCAAAGCGCAAAGTAGTGATGCTACAATTTAGATATCCCAAAGAAAAGCCATAACGCACTTCCTTTAAGTGAAAAATTGAGTACAATACAGTAAGATATTTTGAGAGACTGTATTTACATAACTTTTATTACAGTATATTTTTATAATTGTTTTATTTTATTAGTTATTGTTAATTTCATACCATGCTCATTTATAAACTAAACTTTATCATAGGTATGTATGTATAGGACAAAAAATAGTATATATAGGGTTCAGCACTGTCATGGTTTCAATCATCCCCTGGGGGTCTTGGAACTTATCCCACAATTTTCATAGTCTTTCTGTACTCTTGTTTAATTCTCTTTTCTTGTTCCTCTAACTAGATAATTTCAAATGTCCTATCTTCCAGGCCACTGATTCTTCTACATTATTATATCTGCTTTCGAATTCTTAAGCTCAGTGTATTTTCGAGCTCTAAGATTTGAGTTTACTTTTTGATGGTGTCTATTACTTTGTCAAACTTCTTGTTTTGTTCATGTATTGTTTTTCTAATTTCATTTAGTTGTATGTTGTATATCACCAAATTTTAAGAGGATTATTTTGAACTCTTTATCTGATAATTCATAGATCTCCATCTCTTTAGAATCAATTACTAAAGCTTTACTAGTTCCCTTTGGTGGTCTCATTTACCTGGATTTTCATGATCCCTGCTATCTTATGTTGGTATCTACACACTGGAGGAAATGGTCTCTTCTTCCAGACTTTACAGATTCACTTTGGCAGAGACAGTTCTTTACCAGCCAGTTCAGTTTAGGTTTCTGTTTGTGTCTGCTGGTGATGTCCTTGGGCAGGTGGGGCTTGGTGAGGCACTTGTTTGAGCTCAGAGAAGGTGGGGTGCTACTGGCTGAGAAGAGCTGGATAGGACTGCTGTCTTGTTTCCCTCCACAAGTGGGTCTGTAGGATGGCCTTCATTTCACGATTACCTGAATTCTTTGATCAGGCCTACTAGATAGTTGAGACTGGACCCTCTACTCCAGCAGTCCCCAATTTTTTTGGCACCAGGGACCAGTGCTCCTATGAGACTCCTGTGCCTGATGATCTAAGGCAGTGATGCTAGCACTGGAGAGCGGCTACACATACAGATGAAGCTTTGCTCACTTGCCCGCTGCTCACCTCCTACTGTGCGGCCCAATTCCTAAAGGCCACAGACTGGTACCAGTCTATGGCCTGGAGACTGGCGACTCCTACTCTACTCAGCAGACTCAGCAGTAGGTGGGGCTATAAGTTAGCTTCCCTGCCCTGGTGAGGCAATGGGACAACAACCTAGAGCTCATTCGGGGACTCCAATCAGGCAAGAATGTGTACTAAATATCTTGGTCAGGTGAAACCACTGGTTTTGCACTATAGACAGGAAAGCCATGGTCTGTGCTTTCTGTTCCAGTGCCACTATAAGCAGGGCTGTTGGACAGGATATGCATCTTCGTGTGTGTTCTGGTAAGGTTCTGTGGTCAGGTGGTCTGAAGGCTGTATTCAGCAATATGTGAGGTTACAAATTTGTTGTCCTGGGCTCAGCAGGAAAAGCAGCTCTAAGGCCACAAATGCTCTTGTTTGTGGTTTTGACACAAGATCATTTGTGCCCCAAGTTCCCTGGCCAGACAGGGCCTACTGCCTTTGCCCCAGAGGCAATCAGCTCTGCCCACCCACCTTCCTCTCAGCTATAGAGTTGGTAGAACATGCAGGTTCCAGTTCTTGCAAGCCCTTCCTGCAGGGGCCACACTGCAGCAGAAGAGGATATAAATCAGCTTTTATGACCCATGCACCTGGGTGAACAAAATTCCTCATTTGGGGACCTGAATTAGATCTGTGCCCTTGACTTAATTCTACAGATGAGCAAAGCCACTGGTTAGAACTACTAGTTGGACTCCACAGGTAAGAACTAGGTCTGCTAAGTGCTGGTTTTTAGAAGCCCCTCCCCCTTTTCTGTCACAGATTCCCAGTGGTTGAGCCCCACAGGTTCACCTGGTATCCCCATGTGGCAAAACCAGACTAGGGGCTCCTATAAAATGATGACCTACAATTCTAGGGGTTCTAGATGTCACCCCTGGGCTCTTTTTTTTCCCTCCAGAGTAACTGTAAGTTCAGCATGGTACTGTACTAGCGCACTAGCCTAGGGCAAGAGTGGTGAAGTTAGCCATTCCTCTTATCCTTTTAATGCAGTCTGTCCTGGTCTCTGGCACAGGGGATACTTTAGCCTCACTCCTGTGTTCTAGGTTTCTCTCACTGGTGTCTTATCCATGAATAGTTTTTCTTTTTAGTAAGAGTAAAATTAGGTACTACCCATGTCACCATCTTGGTGATGTCACTTTCCTTTTTTAACTATGTCAATTTTCTTCTGTTTTGATGGGATTTTGGTCAGGGAATCAAGATAAGAGCTCGGTTTACCCACAACAATATGAGCCATGGGTCTTGATGGGGATTCTGGCCCTCATTAGGAGACCCACTGAGATGAGAGCAGAGGGAAGGGGTGCTGACCTGTAATAGGCTGTGTGTGTGCTGGCTTGCAGGTAACCCTGTGGAAGGAGTCAGTCGACGGGCAGTGGGTGTGCATCAGTGATGTCAACAAGGGCCAGGGTTCCGTGTCCACTTCAGTCACAGAGGGCCAGCAGAATGAGCAGTGACAAGACAGGTGGGACCCGGCTCCCCATCTGCAGACTCCAGGACTGCCCCTTCCTGGACCAACTGACCAAACAGCTGGTAGGAAGAGTTCTCAACTCCAAGATAACTTTCCCAGGAGTAGTTAAAACTGCAACCAGATTGATCATCTGCCTTCACATGATTTGATATGGTTTCTAATTCACTGTCTGGCTGAAAGCACCAAAGGAAAAAACCTACAAATGATCTTCAAATCTATTATTTTAAAATATTTTTGGCCATTTTTATGTACTTTTTGGGTTCAGGCATTATTGGGGGGGGGTTATTTCCAAAGTAATTAAACATTGTTTATAATTCTCCCTAATTAATTAGCCTCCCTACAAAGCTGGTCTGTCATTGTGCATCCTTGTGATAGTTTATACAGAAGGTACTGTACAAAAACACTGTAAAAGGAGTGTTAGACCTGGTCTTCAGTTACAAGGACTGTAACCCTGCTCTGCTGCTATCTGAGTACACATCCTCTTCTGTAGAAAGACTAATAAAGTCTGGCTACAGAATGGTTACAAGACTCAAATGAGCTAATGCACGTGGGTGACCAATCAAGTGCAGTGTGGTATTAACCAAACAGCAATACTAGAGACTGGCCAGAAAAAAGGACATGATTCATTTTGTTTACTGACCCTCTCAATGATCAGAGGGGCCTGTGATGGAAGGGTCCTAAAAGACCCTGAATCAAGTATCACCTCTCAGCAGAGGTCCTGAGACCCTCACCTAAATCAGCAGTCACAATAGTAACTACCATTTACTAGAACCTGCTGTGAGCTGGCACTACACACATTAAGCAGCACAACAAACCTGTAGGTATATATGTCCCCAGTTTACTGAAGAACTGGCACAGAAAGTGAAGAGACCTGCCCAAGGTTGTCCACTGTCGGATGAGATAAGCCGGTATGTGAGTCTTGGTCCATCTCAACTCCAAAGTGAGAACTCTCAGCGTAGAATCAGGGAGTGCAGAGGCTCCTCGACTGTAATCTAGGGATAATGATCACACCAGACTTTTATATGAATATACTTAAAAGATCAAGCCACTCACCCTCAGGAGACTATGTACAAAGTGTGGACTCCTATTCCCCCTGCTCCTCATCCTTTGTTTCTGAGCCGCAAAACCCATTTTGAAATCTTAGAATTATTTTGGTTGAAGGGAAGACAGGCCAAGCCCCAGCCCACTCAGCCTCCCCAAGTTATTCTGCAAAATCCAAGCCCTTGGAGAATATGAAAACTGCTGTTTTCTTCTGCTGTTCAAAAAAGAAAGGCCCAACAAGCACTTGTGCTTACATTTCTCAGTGGATGTAGACCATACTGAATTCTAGTTAGCTCTGCATATATGTCTGCCTTCCCTAATTAGCTCTGTGCACCCCAACGCAGTCCTGGTCTTCCCAATGGTATCTGCTACTGTCAAATGAATGAGAAGGGACTGAGTCCTGTGTCATACACTGGGTTGGTAATAGGTCAATGAGCTCCTGACCATATGCTCGATTTGTAGCTTATGTCACCAAGGATCAGTTAAGATAATCTGGAGTTAAATAAAATTACCACCAGAACAGTTTATGCTTAGAGTGGTAGTAACATATTAGCCATTCCTGAGGCCAGGAAAATCCCCAAAATTTGTTATTACAAAATAGGCTAAGTGGAAATACTATGTCAATATTATAGGGCAGTTGCCCCCCCAAGATGAGATGACTAAAATGGTAATTTAAAAGATATAGAAAGTTCTGGTTAGGGCAGGATGGCAGTAGCTACCACAATAATTTTTGTTCTTTTCACAAAAACAAAGCAACTAGCATAGCAAAAGAAACCCCCAGATAACATTAAGGTGGTCCCTCCAACCACTGAACATAAAGTAGTAGGGCCACACGATTCAGAGCCATAACTAGTTTGGGACAGGCATAGGGAAAAAAGAGGGGTCATTTGTATGATCTTTTGAACAAGATAACCAAAGAATTACCATCGAATACTCAGTTCTAAAAAAACTCGGCAAGCCAATGAGAACAGCTGTCAAAACTAGAAGTTTTACAGGCTTTCATTTATATATGAGTTCAGAAAGGCTACAGGGGAGATTTCCACTTATGCACATGAAGGATTAATAACTACAAGTTTACCTCATACTGTAAATAACTAGAAAACCACACAAAATACATGAAACAGCAGCTTTCAGACATAGGACAACAGGTAGAATTTGGAAGAAGGGAATAAGTGAGGGGAGTATCACAGTTGCCCCTGCTTACTGCCTAGAGGCAGTTTCCAAGCCAAAGGGCAGGGAGACAATGCAGTAGTCTCACTGAGTTGCAGAGACAGATTAGAGCTCAGGAAGGCTAAACTAGAACTTCGGGGTAGAGTACTAGAGAAGAGGGAGCTGCTCAGAGAGAGATCTGCAAAAAGGTCTCAAAGTCTCTGACCAAGTACTAACCTGCATATATAGAGGGTGAAACTCTTCATGACCACAGAGCAATAGACCAAACAATTCCTGGAAATTCACAGAGGAGTGGGAATAGTTCATTTTCCCAGAAACTAGAGTACAACAACTTCCATCAACGGTATCGAGTCCCAAGAAAGATCATGCCTTAATCTTAAATTAAGTCTAGAGAAAAGGCTGCCCCAGATCTTAAAAGGATCTAACCAAATCAAAGCCCAACACTCTAAAGGAATAACAAAATTTACTTGACAACTTAAAATTCACAGTATTGAAGCCAATCCAAAATCATTGGCATGCAAAGAAGCAGGAAAATATTACCGATACCCAGGAGAGAACATTAATAGACACAGACCCAGAAATGAGACCATGGAATTAGCAGATAAGGACCTTAAAAAATCTCTGTTATAAAAATGTTCAAGAATATAAAATGAACATGAGAAAAATGGGAGATAAAAGTTGCAAATGGAATTTCTAGAAATGAAAATTTCAATATCTGAAATGAAAAATAACACTGGATGGGAGTAAAAACAAATCAGACACTACAGTGAGCAAGAAGATCATTAAGTCTAAGGACAGCAAAATAAACTACACAAACAGACATAGAAGGGGACTAAAAAAAAAAAAAACCAAACAAGCAATTGCGACCTGTGGGACAATATTAAATAACCTAAGATATATATATAAATTGGAGTCCCCAGGAGGAATAAAAGAGGGTAGGGAGACAAAAAATATTTGATGAAACAACAGCCAAAATTTTTCCAAATTGGATTAAAACTGTTGCAGAAGAAACACTTAAACACACACACACCAATAATAAAATTGCTGAAAATTTTTAAATCATATAAGCAGCCAAAAAAAGACATATTACATACAGAGGAACAAATACAGTCGACCTTCCAGATCCATGGCTTTTGCATCTGTGGATTCGACCAATTGCAGATCAAAATATTAAGGAAAAATGTTCCAGAAAGTTCCAAAAGGCAAAACTTGAATCTGCCACCCACTGAACAGTATGCTGAATCCACACAAATGAAGTGATGTGTAGGCATATCCTCCTGGAACCTATATGCTAATATAGGTTATATATAAATACTACACTATGTTATCTAAGGGGCTTGGCCATTTGCAGATTTTGATTATCCACAGGGTGTCCTGGTACCAGTCCCCCACAGATACTGAGAGACAACTGTATAACAGTGACAGTGTCGGTCAAATCAGAAATTATGCGAACCATAAGAAAATTAACGTATTTGAAGTGCTGAAAGGAAAAACCATCAGCCTATAATTATATACCTAATAAAAATATATTCTTAAAATAAAGGTTAAGAGTGACAGCAGCAGCAGCAGGGCAGAATGAGACAACCCCTTTGTATCTCCTTGTAAATTTACATTTAGTCAAACTTCTGTAACCTAACAAAGGTTCCACTGCTCAACACACTAGGATTCCTGAGAGATACATACATCAGTGAATCTGAAGGTTGGGTTTATTGGAACATGCAGGGGAAGCAGAAGAGGAAAAATAGGGACAGTGCCTGCAGATGTAGCTCCCCAGCTGCCACGGCTGAGTGCTCAGCCCCAGTGAATAGTGTAGCGATGGGAGAGTTGGGGCGTGGCCCCCACAGCTGGTAGAGAGGCACCCCAGAATCCGGCTCCCTCCCTCAAATGTGGCCAGCATCTGGTGGCAGCAGCATAGATACATCTACGGCCTCCTGCAACACCAGCAGCCATAGGGAACCAGATAGCAGCACAGCAGGCTTATGAACCCACCTCCCCCCACCTTCCACATTCCCCCACTATGGTGGTGGTGCTTGAGACCCAGGAAACCTGGATCCAGTGAGGGAACCTACTCTGGAAGGTGATGCCCATGACAACAGCAACATCCCCCAACCGCAACCCCAGAGGTACAAGTAATGCAGTAAGGCAGAAAGTTGTACTATAGTCATTGACTGGAAAACAAAAGAAAGACCTCTAAATATCAACCTGAATTGTTAAAATGACACCTAAATAAGAAAGGTGTTTACTTCAAATGTGCCAGCAAAGGAACAATCCATCAAATACCATGAACAACCAATGTAACATGGGAACACAGAAAATGACAATTCTCCAGAATTCAAAGTCATGAAAGATTGTGACCTAAATGATAAAGAATTCAAAATAGTAGTCATGAAAATACTCAACAAGGTACTACAAAACTCAGAAAGGCAGTTCAGTGAGTTCACAACTTTACCAAAAAGACTAAACCTGTAGGAAAGAACCAAACATATTCTAGAGCTGAAGAACTCAATAAATGAGATGAAAAATGCAATAGAAACCATTGGAAATAGAGCAGACTATGGGGAAGAGAGAATTAGCAAGCTCATAGATAGAAATCTAGAAATCGATCAGGTGGAAGAGATAACAGAACTAAGATTTTGAGAAACGAAAGAACTACGAGAACTATCTGGCACTATTAGAAAGGGCAACATAAGGATAATGGGTATCCAGTGAGAGAAGAGAGGGAGAAGAGGATAGAGAGTCTATTTAAAGAAATAATTGATGAAAATTTCCCAAACCTAGGGAAGGAACTGGACTTTTAAGTTACAAGAAGCTAACTTAATTATCTCAATGCAAAATGACATTCTCCAAGACACATTAAAACTGTCAAAAGTTAATGATAAAGAATTCTCAAGGAAGCCAGGGAGAAAAGATAACCTATAAAGGAAACCTCATCAAGTTTTCAGACTTCTCAGCCAGGAGAGAGTGGAATGATACAGTCAAAATATTTAGATAGATGGAAACCAGCAGCCAAGAATATATCCAGCAAAGTTACCTTT
The DNA here is from genome assembly GCF_014176215.1 of Rousettus aegyptiacus. Lineage (NCBI taxonomy): Eukaryota > Metazoa > Chordata > Mammalia > Chiroptera > Pteropodidae > Rousettus > Rousettus aegyptiacus. The sequence continues at coordinate 120,206,536 of NW_023416307.1, read as the reverse complement.
CAGATATGAAGAAAGAAAGGCTTTCCCAAACACACAAAAGCTGAGGGAATTTACCACCACAGACCTGCATTACAAAAAATGTTGAAAGGAGTACTTCTATCTGATTAACACAAAGTACACAAAATTTTGAGTAAGGTGACACACACAAGTAGAAAATTGCAACTCTATTTCAGAATAGGGTATTAAATGGTCAAATATAAAAGTTAAGGGGGGGGAGTATTATAAATAGCTATACCTACTTCAATTTGGTAATGAACACAACATAAAAAGGTCTATTTTATCTATGAGACAGTTAATACAGACCTCGTGGTAATCGCACACACAAAAAGATGAGACACAAAGCAACAAAAAAAGGAAATAGAAAAAACCATCAGAGAAAACTAGCAAAAAAGAAAAAGAAAAATCAGCGAATGCAGGGAAGAGAAATGATGGAGATAGAGAACGATCAGAAAACTAAAGATAAAATGGCAGTAGTAAATCTCATATTTCAATAATCACCCTAAATATAAATACGCTGAATTGATCAACCAAAGGCACAGAGTAACTGGATGGATTAAAAAAACAGATCCAACCAAATGCTGCTTTCAGAAGACCCAGCTCAATTCCAAAGACAAACAAAGGCTCAAAGTGAAGGGGTGAAAGATGATACTCAAAGCAAATAGTATCAAGAGAAATACATGGGCAGCCATACTTCAGCAGACAAAGCAGACTTCGAGGCAAAAAAAAAAAAAAAAGTAGTGAGACAAAACAATTCTCAATAAATTTAAGAAAACTGAAGTCACATCAAACATCTTAAATGAAACAGTATGAAACTGAAAATCAAATCAACTACAAGAATAAAGCTGAACAAATCACAGATATGTGGAGATTAAACATGCTAATTAACATTGGGTCAATGAATAAATAAATTAAAAGATACAGAGACAAATGAAAATATGACATACCAAAATCTTTGGTATGCAGTAAAAGCCATACTAAGAAGGAACATTGCAATACAATCCTACCTAAGAAAAAAGAAAAATCTCAAACAATCTAACATTATACCTTAAGGAACTAGAAAAAAAAAAAAAAAAGCCCAAAGTCAGGAGAAATTATAAAAGTTATAAGGAAATTTCAAAAATCAGAGCAGAAATAATGGAATAGAGAATAAAAAAACATTAGGTTAATAAAAGCTAGTTCTTTGAAAAGATAAAATTGACAAACCATTAGCTAGACTCATAAAGAGGGAAGACTCAATCAGAAGTGAAAGAAGTTATGATGTGTACCATAGAAATACAAAGATTATAAAATATTATGAAAGGCTATCAATCACCAATTAGACAACCTAGAAGAAATGGACATTTTGTAGCCTCATATACCCTTCCTAGACTGTATCACAAAGAATTAGAAAATCTGAATATACTGATCACTAATAAGGTAATGGAAACATTAATTGAAAACCTCCCCAAAAACAAAAGTCAAAGACCAGATTGCTTCTCTAGAGAATCCTACCAAACATTCAAAGAAGACTTAACATCTATTCTTTTCAAACTCTTCCAAAAATTGAAGAGGATGGAATACCTCCTAACTCATTTTAAGATGCCAACAATTCCCTGATAGGGTAGGACAACACACACACAAAAAAGAGAAAATTATAAGCCTGATGAATATAGCTGCATAAATCGTCGACAAAATACTAGCAAATCAAATACAACAATTTATGAAAAAAATCATGCACCACAATAAGCGAGATTCATTCCAGGGATGCAAGGGATGGTTCAACACACGCAAATCAATCGAGGCAATAATACCACATTAACAAAATGAAGGATAAAAATCACATGATCATATCAGTAGATGTAGAAAAAGTATTTGACAAGGTAACAACTTCCATTTATGACAAAGACTCAATGAAATACATTTAGAAAGAAAGTACCCCAACGGGCCATATATTACAAACCTATGTACACAATGAAGAAAATGTGAAAATGTGAAAATGTGAAAGCTTTTTTTCTAAGATCAGGAACAAGAAAAGAATGCCCATTCTTTCCACTCTTTTCAACATAGTACTGGAAATCCTAGCCAGAGCAATTAGGCAAGAAAAAGAAATAAAAAGCATCCAAATTGGAAAAGAAGAAATAAAACCGTCACTATTTATGGATGATATGGTTTTATATAGAGAGAACCCTAAAGACTCTACCAAAAAAAAAAAAAATAGAATAAATGAATCCAGTAAAGTTGTAGGATACAAAATCAATATACAAAAATCTGTTGTATTTCTGTATATTAACAATGAACTATCAGAAAGAGAAATAAAACAATCCAAATTACAATCACAATAAAAAGAATAAATTACCTAGGAATAAACTTAAAGAATGTGAAAGACCTATACACTGAAAACTATAAGACTTTGTTGAAAGAAAATGAAGATAACACAAAGAAATGAAAAGATATTCAGTGTTCCTGTATTGGAAGAATTAATGTTGCTAAAATGTCCATTATTACCTAAAGCAATATAATCCCTATCAGAATCTCAATGGCATTTTTCACAGAAATAACACCAAAAAATCCTAAAAATTGTAATGAACTATTATACCACAGAAGACCTTAAATAGCCAAAACAAGCCTGAGAAAAAAGAACAAAGAGGTATCACACGCCTCAATTTCAAACTACACTACAATGCTATAGTAATTAAAACAGTATGGTACTGGCAGAAAAACAGACACACAAACCAATGGACAGAATTGAGAACTTGGAAATAAACCCACACGTGTATGGGCAACTAATGTACAACATTACTTGTACAACAAAGGAACCCGGATAATACAATGGGAAAAGTCTCAATAAATGGCATTGGGACAACTGGACAGCCACATGCAAAAGAATAAGTCTAGACTGCTGTCTTACGCCATGCGCAAAAATTAAGTCAAAATGGATTAAAGACTTGAATGCAAGATCTAAAACAATAAAATACATAAAACACAGGCATTAAGCCTCTGAATATCAGTCTCAATGGTGTTTTTGTGAATTTTACTGCAAAAGGGAAACAAAAACAAAAATAAATAGGACTATGCCAAACTAAAAAGCTTCTGCACAGCAAAGGAAACCACCAACAAAACAAAAAGACAACCAATCAAATAGGGTAAAATATTTGTATATGATACTTTTGAATAAAGTTAATATCCAAAATATATAAAGAACTCATACAATAAGAACAAAAAAATGATTAATACATGAATAGAGGATCTGAATATTTTTCTAAGGAAGATTATACAGATGGTCAACAGGCATATGAAAATATGTTCAACATCACTAATTATTAGGAAAATGTACATCAAAACCACAATGAGATATCACGTCGCACCTCTTAGAATGGCTATTATCAAAAGATAAGTGTTGTCAAAGATGTGGAGAAAAAGGAACCTTCATACACTGTTGATGGGGATGTAAATCGGTGCAGCCACTATGGAAAACAGTATGGAGGTTCCTCAAAATATTAAGACTAGAACTACCATATGATTCAGCAATTCTATCTCTAGGTATTTATCCAAGGAATATAAAAACACTAATTCAAAAAGGTATATGTACCACTGTGTTCATTGCAGCATTATTTACAGTGGTCAAGATAGGAAAACAACCTAGTGTCCATCGATAGATGAATGAATAAAGATGTGGTATGGTCTATATGATGAAATACTGCTCAGTCATAAAAAAGATAAAATATTGCCATTTGCAACAAGGATGGATCTTGAGGGTATTATGCTAAGTGAAATAAGTCAGATGAAGAAGTACAAAAAACACAATTTCACTCACATGGAATATAAAACAAAAAAGTTACAAACTAACAAAACAAAAACATATTCATAGATACAGATAACAGAATGGTGGTTATCAGAAGGGTCAGGGTTGGAGGGAGGGAAAGATGGGTAAAGGAGGTCAAATATATGCTAATGGATAGAAATTAGACTTTTGGTGGTGAGCATGCAATAAAGTATACAAATCTCAAATTATAATGTACACCTAAGGTTTATATAATGTTATTAAGCAATGTTACCTCCAAAAAAAAATAATTGATATACTTTAATAAATAATAAATTTTAAAGATAAATGAAATTAAAGGTGAATATAGGATTTTTCAAATAAAAGCTAAAAGAATAAATTAACCAGCAGAGCTGAATTACAAGAAATGTCAAAGGAAGTTCTTCAGACAGAAAGAAAATGATACCAGGTGAAAATTTGAATCTACACCCACCAAGAAATAAGGAGCACCAGAAACAGTAAATATCTGAGTCAATATAAGAGTTCTTTTCATTTCTTTAATCTCTCTAAAAATATTATTTATTTAAAGTATATTGTGGGCTTATAGCTTATTTAGAATAAAATGTGTTGCAACGATAGCACACAATGGAAGTGGGGAAATAAAAGTATTCTGTTTTAAGGATCTTACAGTATATATGAAAAGGTATCATTTCTTAAAGGTATACTGTATATATTGAAGTTGTATTTGTAAATCATAAGGTAACCACTATAATAATAAAACACTGAGTGTAGCTAATAAGCTGATAGTGAAGATAACGTGAATATCCTAAAAAATACTCAATCCAGAAGTGGGCATGAAAAGAGGGGTAGGGAGAGGAACAAGAACAGATGGGACAATAAATAGCCAAATAGATTTAAATCAAAGTATTTAGAGGTCATTATAATATAAATGGTCTAAACACTCCGAATAAAGGCCCCTGATAAGAGTTATCAGAATAGATTTTTTAAAAGACCCAACTATATGCTGTTTATATGAAAATCTTTAAACATAAACACACAGATAAACAATGGGAGTGATATGGAAAGGTTTAAACACTACTCAGAAGAAAGCTGAAGTGTCTACACAAGTTTCCCCTGCTATACAAAAGTAGAGCATTTTTATGAAACTATGTAAACTAAAATGGCATAAAGCAAAGAAGCAATCACCAGTAATTCAAATTTGAGTATTCCTAGATCCAAAAATAGCCTACCAAATCATACCAAATAACATTAAAAAAAACTAAACACTAACGTATAGTAAAAGCAGGAATGATATATACACACACTTTGAACACCCATCAATCCACTCAAAGTATTAATAGGTTTTCCATTTTATCCATTACTGGATGCCAACTAAAAGAGACCCCTTTGAAAAAGTTGATGGTATCACTTATATGTGGGATATAAATCTAAAAGCAATAAATGAACAGGACAAACAGAGACTCATGGTCATGCACAATAGACTTACTGGTTACCAGAGGGTAGAGGGAAAGGGGGAAGGGGAGAAGGGGAGGAGGGGGGAAGGAGGAGGGAGACAGGGTAAAGGGAGTCAAATATGTGGTGACAGAAAGAAATCTAACTGTGGGAGGTGAACACAACACAGTGTAAATATATATATATATATCCCTTACTGTTAAAGTGTACAGCTGAAACATTGGATTTCATTAACCAATGTCACCATAAAAAAATAAAATAAAAAGTCTTAAAAAATAAAGAGATTCCTTTGCTACTACTAGCAGAACCAACATTAACAGCTTTCAAGATTCTCTGTATACACAGTACAAATGGTAGACACACAAGTTCAACACACGCGCAACGTCTTTATGTCAGTCACCACAATCAAAAAACTTAAATTATATCCAGTTTTACACTAAGTATAACACCCATATGAGCTCTTTAAGGCTTTCCTAATACCTTTGGACAGATCTTGCTAATAGATACACAAAACGAATTGAGATAAAACAGAGATGCTCACAGACAGTTTGAAGCTCTGGCAGCCTGATGCTGAGTGTGGTTCCCAGGGAAGGAGGTTGGTGGTGCCACTCTTGCAGTTCAGAGTGCATGCTGACCCGCATGGCTCCCTGCAAAAGAAATGATGAACACTAATTTTGCTTTTTGTCTTTTTTGTAAAGGGAAAATCCTCCACATTTCTTTCGGTTGGTGAAAACAGGTACTAACGTAGGTTTTTCATCAAAGCAAAATGGTATAATGTGAACCGTCAAAGAGCAGAGATACCTGTATTAATATCAGATAACATAGACTTCAGAATAAGAATCTTATCAGGGATAAAGAGAGACAGAAGAAAAGGGTCAATTCATCAAGATGACATAATAACTCTAAATGTGTATGTACCTAAAATAGAGCTTCAGAATATAGGGGAAACTGGCAGAACTGAAGAGAAGTAATCTGCAGTTTACAGTTGGAGATCTCAACACTCCTCTTTCAGAGACAAGTAGGCCCCCAGAATTGGTAAGGTTAAAGAATATACAAACAAACCTATCACTTATTTGGACCTAACTGGCATTTATAGAACATTCTGCCCAACAACGCTTAAATGCATTCACACATATCTGGAACACTCATCAAGACAGGCCAATTTATAGAACATTCTTCCCAACAACGCTTAAATGCATTCATGTGTATCTGGAACACTCATCAAGACAGACCAATTTCTAGACCCTAAAACAAACTTTAACAAATCTAAAAGAACTGAAATCATATAGAACATATTATTTGATTATAATGGAAGTAGAAATTAATAGTAGATATTTAGAAAATCCTCAAATATTTGGAAATATAAGCAATACATAATGAAATAATTTATAGGTCAAAGAAAAAAATCACGATAAAGATAGTTACCTGTAGGAGAAAAGGAGAAACAGAGTGGAGGAGACAGGAATGGAAGATATAGTCCTGCATGTACCTTGCCTGATACCATTGATTTTGGAAACACATAATGCTTAATAATTTAAATAAATAAATAAATAAAAACTAAAATCTTAAAAATAAGGTAATTTTAGTTATAAAGTCATAGCATAATCGCACAAAAAATAAATATTTTAATTACTTGAAAAGTGTTTTGACTGTACAATTAGGAGTTTTGTGGTTAGTAGTAACTATAATAGTCTAATTTTGAAAGTATAAAGGTTATTTTGTTGATGCAATTAGAAACCAAGATTATTAGGATAAAGAAATGGATGCATAAAACTCTAGAAGTGAAAACACACCTTAAATTTTATTTGGAAATAACAGTAAAAAATGGTTGATTTGAGGCCAGAGGCAGGAAGGACATGTCCAAGATGAGCCCAGGATTTCTTATTGGGACAGAAAAAAAGGAAGCTATTAAAAACCATGGGGCCGAGTCAAAAAAATACACAGGAATCAACTCATCATGGAAGCATTGAAAGTAAGATTATAATTGACTAAAACACTTATGTAAAAAAATCAATGAGTTTATGATAAGAATAAAACTTCGGAGGTTGCTAGAACACCAACCTTATTTTGAAAATTAGCAAGCAGGAAAAAAAATGTGTATCTAGCCTTTCCAATACAAACTGTATATTAAGACAATAAAATAATTGCTGAAAGAAAAATGCTAATAAACATAGAAATAAAAGAATTTTAAAATCACCATCTGTAATCCCAAATAATAGATGTAGACAACAATTATAAATGGTAGATAAGTCCGTTAGGTGAAAAGTTGATGGGGAACTTTAAAATGAACAGGATCATGTAACAACATGTAAACCCACAGATAAATCTTATTCTTAAAATTTCATTCAGTAAAACTAGAACCACCAGACATTGTAGGCCTTGTAATGTGATTCAATAGTAAGTACGCAACACCAACAAGGAAGTATTCTTGCCTAATTCTAACGAAACTACATCTCTAGTTGTAATAACTACCAGTTTACAGAATGCAGGGAGAAAGGAACAAGGGAACAAGTTAAACAACAGCACAAGGAAGTGATCAGCAAAGTCCATAAGGTGAGAAATCATACAGGACAAAGCCTGTTTTTTTGTTTGCTTGTTTGTTTTTAATAAATAGAATGAAAGAAAGGATGAGCAAGTAAAGGAGGCTATTCTAGAATAAAAGAGACTTAAGAGATACATCAACCAAAGGTGGGCTTTATTTGGATCCTGATTCAAACAAACCTACTATGTATTTTATCTATTAAAGATACATAGAGAAATTTTTAAGGCTGAAATTACATGATTGCTGAGATTTGCTTTTACATTATTCCACAAAAAGAAAAAAAAACTGTGTGGGGGATAAATAGTTGAAGTATGATGTTAGTAAATGTTGAAGTTGATGGCAGATACTTGGAGACTCATTATATTACTTTTTTTGTTTGAAATATTCCAAAATAAGAGGTTAAAATATATGAAGAGTTTATCTGCCATATAGCCAAATTTTCTGCTGGAAGCAAGCATTATTTTATAATCAGAAAGTAACTGCCAGAGATGCTTGTTAAAATACAAATTCTGGGGCTTCACTCCAGACCTACTGCATCAGAATTAGAGGATAAGGCATAAAATGATCTGCATCCTTACAAGCTTCCCCCATGAATCCAGTGCAGCTCAACATAGGTCTGCACCCAGTAGTTGAGATTATATGGTCATAAAAGCCTCCCCTTGAGATCTTATTGGCTCTTAATGGTGCCTAGGCTAAGGCCTTGCTACTAGCAACATTCTGAGAACAGTTTCAGCACAGTGGTGGAGATGGGTGTCAAGATATCAGGTTTTGAGGGATTAGTACACAGTATGGCATAGAATACAGGGAAAGAGAAAGTATGCCTGGAGATGGTAGCATGAGGAGAAGGGAGAACTGGTGTAAAATTAACTTTTCTGGAATTAGAGACCTGGGCATATTTTAAGGCTCAGGGGAGATGTTGGAAAGATTGAAGATAGGAAAGACAAATTGTTGGGGCTCCAGCCCCACAATGCCAGGAGAATAGTGAAAGCCCGGTGGGAGAGGCTTGTTTCGGTCAGCAAGAGAGATGAAGAACAGAGCATCGCTAAGATTATGGAAGTTTTAAGAATGACACCCATGATTATCTGATTGAACTGTGTTGTCCAGCGCAGTAGCCATGAGCCACACGTAGCTACTGAGCACTTGAAATGTGGCTAGTCTGAACTGGTATGTGCTGTACAAATAAGACACACTGGACTTTGAAGATTTAGTAAAAAGAAAACCAGTGTTAAACATTTCATTAATCATTTTTATATTGATTACATGTTGAACTGATGTTAGATGTATTAAAGTGTATTATTAAAATTTATTTCACCTGTTTCTTTTTATATTTTTAATGTGACTTCTAAGAAATTTAAAATTACATATGAGGCTCTTATTTGAGGCTGACATGATATGTCTATTGAACAATGCTGATCTAGAAGTTATGGAAGCCAGACCTATGAGAAAAAAGAAACCCCACCAAGAAGTCCTGTCTCAAAAAATAAAATTTTCTACAACCCCCAAATCTGCCTCATTCAGACCAAGGTTTAGCCAAATAGGGGGAAAAAATGCTTGCTAAGCCAACTAATTATCAGTACAAATGAAATTATAGTGGAAAGTATATAAAGACAATTTGTTCTCAGACACTATTTACATATAGCAATTAATTAATGAGTGCTTCTCATCCATTCATTAAGGTAGACCCTCAAGACTCTGCAATGGGAAAGAAATCACCAACCAGCAACAATCCAGAGACAGCATGCATATTGAAACACCTAAGTTCTGAGGAGGCTACAGAACAGGGAGGTGCCAAACTGGCCTTGGTAGTACCCACACTTGAAAGGAATGAAGAAAGTGAATCAGGGAACATTGGTCCTTTCCCCAAGTCACACGGTGTTCCTCCACACTCCTCCTGGTCCAGCTTTGCAGGCATTTCCCACCCCAGGTTTGGCCCCATTCCACAACAGTGAAGTACTTTCTGGGTGCCACCTCCCTCCTCCGTCAGTGGTTCTGCCATCTGTCAGATCTCCCTTCCTCCCCTAACCAGCCTCGACTCTGTGCTATGTGGCCAGCATAGTTTCCATCACACAGGCCACCTCTCTATTCTCTAATGACCACAGAGGACTGTGAATGTTTGCTTGCTGGTGATGTTATCAAAGATCAACACTGGCGGCTTTTGCGTCCAGATCAACACTGGAGGCCTCCCGGGTTAGGGTTAAGCAGAGGCTTCATGTCTCAGAGGGTGCCTGGTTACTATAGCTTGTGTTTGGGGGTCTTTTTGGAAGAGGGTGCCTCTAAAAAAAACTTAAAATCTTTGAGGGTTCAGATTTATCCCAATCCTTCACCTTCAGCTCTTTTGGCCCCAGAGATCCCAGAGATAAGAGATATAAGGTCCTGACAGGGTGAAGGGCTCCTGATAACATGCTTACACTCCTGGGACTAAAGGAGGGACTCCACACTCACCTCTGCCTCACAGCTGGTGATGAAATGTTTTTCAGCAGGAGGTACTTAGTCTTTCACATTCTACTGAGGGGCTATCCAGCCCCTTCTGTGTCTCACTGTCCCTAGCATCTCTCTACAAGGGTCCAGTGCCTTCTGAAGTTGAACTTCGAATCAGGTGGTCATTTGACAATTAGTAGTTCTATTGCCTCAAGATCCTCCTGTTTCTCCACTCCAGTCCCATCCTGCTTAGAGCACAGTGACTTTCCTGGATACCACGTTTGCTGTGGAAGCAGTATGGTATATCAGACAGAACACTGGACTAGGAGTTAGGAACCTAGGTGAGAGTCCCAGCATTGCCACTGATTGATAGCTGTATGGCTTTGGGGAAAGTGTGGCCCATTTGGCATTCTTTTTCTTCCAGTGAAATAAAAGTTTCAGCATCCTAGGACCTTAAGGTCTTTCCAGCTCTTTCATTGTCCTGTGTTCTGTCACTCCTCTGCTTAACAACTTTCAGTGGCTTCCCTCCTACAGATAAAGCCTGAACTCTTTGTGCTAGCACCTTTCAAGGCAGTGTATAACCAGACCCAGACCGCCTTCTAGGCCTTTCCTTATGACCCCCTCACACAATCGCCACCATCCTCCGAGCCACCTAATCTTCTCACTGCTGCCCCATTCTCTATCCACGCCTTCTGTTTGTTCACTTCACTCATGCCACTCTGCTTACAGCAATGCCCTCCCTTCAAAGCTCTGCTCCATTTTTGCTGTCTGCCTCTTGCATGGAGCCCCAGCCTGAAGCGAGTTCCTCCTCTGAAATGTGAGAACTTCTCTGTAGACAACTCATTTAGCCCTTAGGAATCACTGCCCAGACATCCAATCAGATGAAGCATTCCAGACAGTGAAGGAATCCCCCATGTTATTTAACTCTTCATCTGAGAACATAGAACTGCGTCATATGCTTGCAAGCCATATGGTCCTGATATAAAAATACCTGTCATCTGCATGATACTTTACAAGTTATAAAGGATTTTTCATCCATCACCTCATTCAGTCCTCAAAGCCACTTGGAGAAGCAGCCCTGACACAAGGGGGATTATTACTGAGTTGCCTAAAACCAATCAACTTATGAGTAGTTACCTGTGCCAGTACTAGGTCACAGCTCTTCTGCCTCCAAATCTAATCTGTTCCCTCGCAGAACCTGGCTGAGGGGAGAGGAAGCAAGTCCACATGTTAAGGAACACCAAGCCTAGCATAGTCATCATGCATCACCCAGAGGGACTGACTCAAGTTTAGCCACTGATTGAAATGATCCCAATGCCTGCTCCCTAGAATACAGTTAGGAGCTTGTGCTGCTGCCCATCCCAGCAGTTTCCTCATCTGTAAAATGAAACTTCCCTCACTGGGGAGGTATGAGAATGATATGAATTGGACTCCAGAGGTTGGTGGGAGCAAGAGCAGCATTAGTCACAGAACAGCAAGCGTGGGATCTGAAAAGCTCTTGGAGATCCAGTGATGATATAAACTCATTCTATCCAGGGAGGGAGGGGGTCACAGAAAGGGGAGTAAGCCAAAGTCACAGAGCAGCAAAGCTGGCCCGGACCCCCCAGCTGCTCCCCTCCCCTCGACCTAAACCAGGGCTGGGCCCACTTGGGGACAGCTGGAACAGATGGGCCACCCCAAGCCAACCTAGCAATCTCTTAGGACATTTGACCCCCATTGTTGATTTCTACCCAGAGGACATGAGCATTTTTAGTTCCCAAGGAATGTAAATTAGTCCCTGGAAGCTAGGCTGCCCTGAGATGAGGTTGCTGGTTTAAAACAAACACAGGGCTTCCTATATAAAGACCAGACAGCCATCAGGCACCACCTCTGCCAGGAATCCCAGGTAGGCACCCTCTCTGTGTGTGGGTCTGCTTTGACTGCTGGCCATTCGCAGGCCCATTTGAACAAAGGGGAGGTTGCACAGCCTGGGCTTAGGAGCCACCCCAATCCCCCTATATCTCCTGGGAACCTTGCTGGTTCAGCTTCATCATTCCCATTAAAGAACTTGACTCAAGTTCTTCGGAGGCTGGGACAAACCACATGGGGCCTCCCACTGACAAGGGTTTTGCCCTGAAGGAGCCATCTTAGAAAAGAGCACACACATTCTTCCATTTGTTCCTACCTTGGTGAGGGGGGCAGAGGGAGCCCCTCTGGAAGGGATGAGAAGAGCTCTATTCAGCAGCTGCCATCCCAGGTCAAAGTCCCTCACCCTGACTCTTAGGCTCCTACCTAGAGTTCAGAGGCATGGGGAGAAGAGGAGAGGGGAGGAGAGGGGAGGGCAGGGGAGGGGAGGGTATGCTACCTGGAAACTCTGTCTCCTCCAGACCCTTCTGTCCCCACCCAGCTGAAACCATGCCCTCCCTGGGAGCTCTCTGCAGCCTGCTGCTCCTCAGTGTGCTCTGGGTAGACTTGGCCATGGCAGGCTCCAGCTTCCTGAGTCCCGAACACCAGAAAGTACAGGTGAGATATCTCCCCACAGAGCCCTACATTCTGACTAGTGTAACTCTTTCCAGCCCTGCCACACAGCAGTCGGCTTTTATGACCTGGGCAGTGGCTCAACATCTATGGACTTCAGCTTTCTCCTAGAACACAAAAGAGGACTCTGGGTCTGACCATAGGCCCACACCTCTCTCTGCTTCTAGAAAGATATGGATGCTTAGGGCCCTAAAGAGAATACTTTCTCTCTCCAGCAGAGAAAGGGGTCCAAGAAGCCACCAGTCAAACTACAACCTCGAGAGCTCAAAGGCTGGCTCCACCCAGAAGATGGAAGTCAGGCAGAAGGGGCAGAGGATGAGCTGAAAATCCGGGTTGGTTCTTCTGTGGTTTTATGCTTTCATGGCAGTGGAGGGGATGAGGGAAGGGGAGGGCAGGTAGAGATGGCTATGAGCAGCAGCCCACTTACCAGCTGCTCAAGAAATGTAAAATAGCATGAAAATAGTTGACTCTGCACTGGTCTACAACATCTTTTCCCATCAAGAGGCAAATGTCTAAGAGAAGTAACATTGCTACAACAGAATGGGAATGTACAAGGAGTCACAGGCAGAGGAGAGAGGTGGGTGGTAGCAGATGCCAGGTGATTTCGAAGGGTACAGCAAATAGGGTACCCAGAGACAGACCCAGGAAGACATAGCTGGTCACAGACTGAAGTGTTTCCCTGTAGAAAACATTTTGGTTGGCTCAGGGGCCCCTCAGACCTTACCTGGGTCTGGAGTGCACTGAGACCACACCCTGGACCTGCCAGTTACTGCTAGCCAGGCTCTGGTGGCCAGCACTCACTGAAGTTTATTTGAAATGAGGACAGGCCAGTCAGGCTTCTTTTGGCTCTGACAAATCTTGCATGGGACAAGAAAATAGTTTAGAGATAAATGGAGGACTAGGAGAGAGAGGGAGTAAAGGGTTTTTATAGGGTTATTTAGGTAACCTTCCTAAAAGGCTGTGTTTCAGGGGACAGTTCTGACAAGCATTTAGCCAATAGACACCTCCATGCAGAGAAAACCGAATTCTCCCTGGGTGATACTTAATACTGGCAATTATTGTACTGCTGTGCCTGTGTCCTATGATCTTGTTTACAAACTTTTACTTATATATCATATAATCGCTATAACAACTGGTCAGGTAAGTAAAGCTGATATTATTGCCCTCATTTCATAGATGAAGAACAGAATTTAGACAATGAACTCACTTGCCTAATGTGCCACAACCAGTGTGTGACAGAGGTGGGACTTGGGGTCAGAGCTAACTTCACTCCCCCAGCCTTCTCTTCCTTCTTTCTCGTCTGGCAGAGTGGACAGTGCCCTACAAGTGCCTCTTGTTCATCTCTTCTGGCCTGAAAAAAGAAGCTGAAGTGTGTCCTGCTTTGGCATCCCTCTAATTACCCACTAACTTCTCCTGCCAAGGATGAAGTCCCCATCCCATACTCTCTCTGATCCTCACCGAAATCTATATGTTCTCAGGCAATTTCTCCACACCATGTGTTGAGACTTCCAACCTACCACAATCCCACTTGGTGGCCTGCATAGCCTTAAACTAAAATCAGGGAATTTTCTTGACGAGATTGCCAGCTCTAGCCAGCTGGTACTCACCCCAGCCAGATTAGCTCTTCTGAAGAGGCTTTGGTGGCTGATGACTCAAGGCAGGGCTGGGACAACTATAAGTTTCCAGTTTCCATGAAGGCTAGCCTTAGAAGAAATGGCCCACACTGCCTCAACTAGAACCGGAAGCCTGAAATGCCAGAGGCAGAGTGGGGTGGAAGGCCTGCAACACTGGCAGCAGAGCTCTGGACGTGCTCCCCAAACCCCCCCTGTCCTAGGGTTCCACCTCTCATGGTAAGACTTCCCTCTTCCCCAAAATGTTTTCCTCTGAAAATCGAGTTCAGAGCTGGAAGGCTTTTGAAACCAAGTCCTATCCACTCCCCCATCCATCCCACCCACGTGCAACTGAACAGATGAGACACTGAGGCCAAAGGGCCTTTTTCAGGTCAGCTAAGGCTGATTTCCCAACCAGCAGTTGCCATGTTGCCTCACAGTTGCTGCTGCTGCCCAGTTTCCACCAACAGGTCCCTGGATTGGGTTCCTAAGAAGTCTGTTCAGGTGATTTGACCACCCCACGTTAGCCACAGGGTGAAAGAAAAATGAATCTTTACTGAAGGGAAAGAACGGGAAGGCCCAAGTTGCTTAAAAAATGCATCAGGTTATTTCCCACTCACTCCAGCCTCACAGTGGTGACTAGGAGGGGAAAGTAAGTTTTTAAAAAAGAGCAACAGCTATTGTTTTAAAACTTCTCTGGGCATGTTTGCTCATCTGTAAAACAGAAATAATAGTGGTGTCTGCCTGGTGAGGAGGAACCAAGGGCTCAATACAAGAAGGTGGTCAGCCTGAGCTAGCATAGGGCAGGGCTCCACACTGGGCACTACTACAGCCCAGAGACTAGAAGAGGTTCCAGAGCTGTTGGATTTAAGAATCCTGCAGTCTAGTCTGTGGCCACCAACCCATCTCAGGTCTTAGACAAGTCATTTAACCTCTCTAGATCTCTGCTGCTTTATCTGAAAATGGGGATAATACCTCTTATCTCGAGGACAGGAAGGAGGACCAATGACTGAGGGTCCATTCCAGCACCAAGATTCCTCCATTGACTCATTCAGATATCTCAGTGACCAACATGGCTGGGTACTGAGGCAGCTACTGGATGAACAGAGCTAAAGATACAATCTCTGCTCTCAAGGAAGATGATGATGATGTGGTTGCAAAAAGAGCTCTTTCTCATTTTCCAAAGCTTTTAGCTAGAACAAATCATCTCACAGAATGCCAAGAAAGTAGGGAGAATGGGGTGCTCTCCCTGAGGAAGAAATGGAGGCAAAGAAGAAAGGACTTGACTCAGGGTATCCTCTTAGAATAAGGTCAGCTTCTTGACTTTCCACAGAATGAGGAAAGGCCTGTGCATATAAGAGGAAGAATGCCTGGGAAGAAGGGGAAAAGAGGTGGCAGCAATAGAGGGGGCAGAGACCATCACCCAAGCTAGTGCTATGTACACCAGGTGAACCCACTACCCCCCAGCCCACCCCACCCCCCAGTCTCCGGAGCCACCAGGACCTGAAATCCCACCACTGGTGATTCCATTGGTGATTCAACCTTATGTCTTCCAAAATTGCAAGGAATGGAGTACTTAATCTAGGGGCCCCAAGGCTTTTATCAGCAACCTCTTTCAAGGTAAAGGAAGAATGCAGGGTAAGTCTCTTGAAGATGAACGGAAGCAGTAAGAATGGACCTAAGAGGGAAGAGTACCCTGGCCGAGCTGTCCCTCAGTGATGTTTGTTTTGCTGGGTCGGCAGGCCCTTCCTCCCTCCCCATGATGAGACTCTGAGAGCCAGGGACTTCCTTTGGGTTGGGGGTAGGTTTGGGGCATGAGTGGGAGGGTATGACCTCTAACATTTCCTGGGTTCTCCCTGCCCCTCCTCCTAGTTCAACACCCCCTTTGATGTTGGAATCAAGCTGTCAGGGGCTCAGGACCGCCGTCCTGGTCAGGTCCTGGAGAAGTTTCTTCAGGACGTCCTTTGGGAAGAGGCCAGTGGTAAGTCCTTGCCCAAGTCAAATCAATTCAGTTTCCTTGAAGTCCCAAATATCAGCCTACATACACTATGAGTGACACAAGAGAAGTTTTCTTCTCCCACCCCTGCCTCTTAAAAAGAGCATCTAATTCCTAATTCTCAAATATCAGCAGGGGAGTGACTCAGAGCAGGTTAAGCAGTCTTTGTATTTGAAGAGTGTACTATGTTCTAAGAACAAGCACATAAACTAGCTGTGGGGCCCCAGTGAACCCCAATTTCCTTAACCATAAAGTGGAGCTAATGACCATTCTGAGTATAAAATTATTTGGCTTAAAGCACCTTTATTGTATATTTAATAAACAAAAGAAATTAGTGTGAAATCATGTTCAGAACATGCTCATTCAGAATAGGTTCTGCAGCTAGTTGTTTTTTTGGTTTTGTTTTGAATCCCTTCTTGGCTTGTATAAAGATACCACCCAACTTTTCCTGATTGAGGAGGCAAACACCTGCCTTTGGAAGCACACTGTAATATGCAAAGCACTTCCTGCACAAACATGGCATCACCCCCACCACACCTACCACATGACATAGGCGGAGATTAGTGCTCGGCCTATGGTGCAGATAAGGAGACCAAGACTCAGAGAGTCTGCTCAAGTCACACAGTACACACTCCAAGTCAGTGCTTCCTTTTCATTACAACATACCCCCTGCAATGTCGCCATTGTGGAAGAAAAGCCATTTTGAATGACACTGGCCAGAGAGCAGACTCAGAATTTTGACTTGGCCTCTTGCTTTTCAGAGGCCCTGGCAGACAAGTGATCTTCTACAAGACCAGATCACCTTTGGTTTCCTCCTATCCTTAGAAGAGCTCACCTGGCTTTTAGATTGCTTCTACAACTCTCAGCTCTGAGTGATACGAGCTTAGGAGCTGAATAAATGTTCAAACTGTGTGCCAAATGTTCATATTAGAATTATTTCACCAAAGAGGGAAATTTCACATTTCACTGGGGGTTGGGGGGAACCTTGGTCTATGGGAAGAGAAAAAAAAAGATGTGTAGTAAAGCAGCTGCGAATGCTTAGAAAACCCAACTAGACCGACTCATACATGCTGATAGGTTATTGGGGATGTGCTGCAAGAGGAGGAAGAGAGAAGAAGGAGCAGCGGAGGAGAGGGAGGAGAGGGGGAGAGGGAGGAGAGGGGGAGAGGGAGGAGAGGGGAAAGGAGAAGTAAGAAGACACTGTTCCTTTAAATATCAGAAATTCCTGGGTGCATCAAAGTTGCATTGAGAGTTTATCGACAAGGACTGTGTAGGCAAAGAAACTGCAGGTGACAGTGTCAGACCTAACATCCACTGAATTAACATTCAAGATCAGAACGGGATGCTGGGAATGCCAAAGCATGAGTTTGAAGTCGTAAGTAGAGTGCTTACAATTGGCTACTTGCAACTGCTGGGCAGGGGTGAAATAACTACTTGTCCACTACTGAAGAGACCTGGCAAAGCAGATGCTGTCTCATGTGGGCGAGGCTGGCCATTGCCTTTGTTACTTCGTTGATACCAGGTAGGTTCCCAAGACATTTCCAAATCCAGTTCAGCTGAAATGAGCCTTGATCCTTAAATTCCACAATTTAATTCCAGCAAAGAACCCACTTTTCTTGGGAGGAATATCATGTATCAGTCATTTACACTTTAGTGTGAATATGTGAACTGATTTCTGAGAGCTTATGATGATGGACTGGCGAATCACTAAGGGAAGGAAAAGGCAAACAAGGAAACTCCAAAGAGAAGCAGTCAACCTGCCCGGTCAGACATATGAATGCTTATTAGAAATATATAGGACACTCCTCTGCAGAGTTGGTGATATCCACAGTCTGGAAAAAACTATCACAGAGGATTCAATGATCCGAGCATCTTCTCAAGTAAAATTCTGGCCACCTGGCACTCAAGGTACAGCCCTACAAGCACTAACCACTGATCAGCCTTAACAGGCACACCAAAACCTAACAGCCAACCCTCAAGGAACTGCATGTGGTCGGTGGAATGTCACCATCAACTGGGAACCTCTTAGAAATGCAGAATCTTGGAGCCCACTCTATCAGGATCTACATTTTAGCAAATCCCCAGGCTATTAAATGGCTGATAAAAAGGGGCTTGGAGGCATCTGGGTGCTACTCTGGCAGCTCAGCACAACGCAAAGCCAGATTGCCCCACCTGGCATAGAACAGTTATAGACTTTCATAAAACTTACAAAATTCAGACCTGGCCAGATAGGGCCCTCAACAAAACTGCAAACACATGAAAAAGTTGTCCTATTTCTTCTCTCACTTACCTTCTTCCCATCACTCTAGTCCCAGCAGTCGAGTCCATGTCCATCTGTTGGGCAGACAGCACACGCAACTTCCATTTTGAAGATTACTACAGACACCTGACTTAGTTCTCCGAGTCCTTGCTTCTGATAGCATCTGTCTCTAAGCCTCAGTAATGATCGTAGATTGAATCGTATTATCACCATTAAGGAATTTAAGATATTGGAGAGCAGGTGAAAACCACGTTGGGGAAGTGGGAGAAAGTAGAAGCAGAGGGAAATGACCTTCTTCAGCCCCCAGATAGCCAGTCCTCTAGCGCTGAGGCCTCAACTGACACCGTCCTGGAACTTAACCACAGGCCAGCTCTACTGTTTCGTAGGGCCACAACCCTGGTTACCACTAACCATGCCAACAGCCCTCTACTAAAAAGCTAGAGAGGAGGATCCAAGGCTCAAGCATGACTAAAGTTCCCAAGAAACCAGTCACTGACCTGGTGAAGCAGCAGCCATGGATTGGGCTCAGGGGATGATGAGTGCCAGGCCTCAGCAGAAATGTCAGTCATCTGATGCTTCCCCCCAACAAAGACAGAGACAAAGACTCCTCTTTCAAAGAACACAAACATTCTCTCTTACTTGCCTAGGTCATTCGCTGAAGAAATAGCTGTTGAACACCCACTCAGACCAGGCACTCTCACTTGGGGCTGGCAGCATAGTGTGGTGGAAAGCTTCAGACTCAGATCCAAACTGATTACCAGCTGTATGATCCAGACCAAAACACTGAATTTCTCAGGTTCCTCAAATGTAAAACACCTACCTCCCTGGGTTACTACTGAAACTGGACACATCATGTCTCTCAAAGACACCTGACACGTAGTAGGTATTCAATTATTCTAACAGCCTTCAGCTACTGCATTCCTGCTGTGCACCAGTCATTGTTCCAAATACTTACATGTAATTAATGTAATTTCAGTTAATTTTCAAAACAAGCCACTTAAGAGGAGAAAAGTGAAATCAAGAGAAATAAAGTAACTTTCTCAGGTCACATAGCAAATACATTGCCCACTCATATCCAAAGCTATAGAGCTCAAGTTCATGCTTTTCATATTCTACTGCCTATCAATGTTATTTCTCTTGCCTTACTACTTAGGATCCACGGGATTCCTTTGTTTTTCATTTCCCTTCATAATACATTGAGTCAACTTGGAGTGGAATGAAGACAATTTCAAAAATTGGCAGAAATAATATTAGCAAAGGAAAACAGAGGACGCATTTGAGAAAACATAGCATTTCAACACGGTCCTATGTCAACCTTATTAAAACGACTCCTCCATGTATCATTAAATGATACCACTAAAGTTTCTCTGAATGAGGTGTATTTATTTACCCCTGAGGGAAGCAAGATATTTGTGGGAGAAAAAAATTCTCATTATAAAAAGATTTTTGTGTTTTATGATATACCTAGTATATCAGTATAGTAGCGCATGCATTTAACTCATCATACTCTTACAGGTGTGTGCTCAGAAATTCTTAGGGTGACAGGAAAATGGAGACTCAAGCTTAGCCGCCCTCCTTAATTTGAATCCACTGCCAAACATCAGTGACAAATGAGTGTTCATGGGAATCACAGGGCTGGCAATTGATCAACAGTTCTGCTGCTGCCATCTCTGACGGATTTTTGTTTAATCACTTAATATTTCAGTGACCATTTGCCCTTATTTTATAAAAACGAGTGACACAAAAATGAAAGTGTTGGCAGCAAATAATTAGTATTGGTCTCAAACTTAATACAAAAAAAAAAAGTAAATGCCAGAAAGGCCAAGAGCAGAATTTCAGCCACAGACACAGCCAACTGTGAGTTCAACTAGGAAGGAACAGAGCCAAAGTGAAGGAATATGCTAAAAATGCAAAGTCAGTGGCTGTATCTCAAATATTAGGCAGCAAGAGATTTCAAATTTGTTTAGCCTTCATTTTGACAGGTTACTTTTGACTTGTGCACATATGTTCAAGAATACATTAGTACAAAATTAAAGGACTAGCTGCAAGTAATGAAACAATTTTCTCCAAAGTTAACCCAGAGGAATCAGTTCACACAGTCCAATGCCCACAGTAGAATAGATGCATCAACACCACACCCGTGTACTTGATTTTTCTTCCTCCTACTGCACTGCTCTGGGGCGGGGGACGGGGGGTAGGGGTGGAAAAAAGGGTTATCTGTGTACTTTTCAAAGGAAGCCATAGCAGTACATCTGAGTTCTCAGGCAGTAAAATGAAAGTTAATGCTCAAAGGTAGCAGAACTTCTAAAAATGTACCACATCTTCTTTCAGCATAATTTTGCAAAGAGACAAATGACTACTAGTGAGAATGTCTCGAGACCTTTGGGATTCCCAGGTTACAAAGCCGGCCAACAACTGAACCACTGTTTTCACTCTGAGAATTCTAAACAAACGTGGAGAGCACGTAGTTGGCTGAGAGTCCATCCTTTATTTTCAGAAGCTGATGGCCAGAGGTGGGGGTAGTACAGAAGCATTCCAGCAGCACAGCATAAACAACCAAGTCAGCAATCCAAAATCAAAAACATTGCCAACCAGCTTTCATGCCCCCAATGCAGAAATGATAATCCTAAATCCTAGAAATAAAAGTATATAGCACCTTGTGCTTTACCTTGGCAGAAAGGCTGCATAGGCTTGGAGACATCCATTTAGCCACCACTTTTAATCCCTTAATGCAGGACTAGTTGGTTTCCCATGTAGGCAGTATTGACTTTTAGGGCTTGTTGTGAAAGAGATGGATATGCTGCAGTACATTTGGGTGACAATTAGGTACTCTGAAATACTTAGCAGTCCCCCAAATCTTCCAAGCAGGAGAACAAGCCCAATTCCTTACACTGCCAAATTTGAGGCACAGACAACGCACAGCTAATCCACAGAACGTCAACAGTGAATTAAGACCTACATCCCAGCCCAGAACGTGTACAAAGGCAAGACAGAAATATCATGTACAAAAAATGTTAAGTCCATTCCCTTTTAACTTACAAGGCTCAAATGTGCCTTCCAAAACGACCTTAAGAAACTCCGCTCAGTGATGAATTTTACAATTTAAGCTACTGGCCTCCAAGAAACACACAAGGGACTCAGGGTGGCGTGTCTCACTGCAAGAGACTGGAGTAAAGGATCCTTTTGGACAAAGTGTAGAGTGTCTTCACACTTAATCCTTGACCATTATAACCTTCCAGGGCTTGTAATGAATATACCTTTACAAGGCACCAGCATGGAGCAGAACACACAGCTCAAAACTTGAGATGACCCAGCTGCTCAAAGTCAAAGAGCCTCTAAATTCGAACATGGAGAAAGAACACAGAGGAGGCAAAGCCAAAGGAGATGCCCCCAGGATTGGGACTGAGAGACTTACAGACACCGGGCCTGCTTGTTCTGAATTGGAAATAGAACATAGCTGACTGGCCCCATCAGAGCTTTGGAGAATTAAACTGGTTTACCTCCCAACCTGGGTGGGGCACAAGAGGGGCTATCACATGTGATGAAATAGAGTATTTCTGGTCCAGTGTTCCAGGAAATGGGGGCAAATATAAAACAAAGGGCAGCTGGAACCCCGACAGAAGACAAGCAGGTAACTTCTGCTGCAAACCAGACCCTTATCAGTATAACACTCTGCAGCCCTGGGGGCATCAATAATTGGTAATATCTTCTTCGGGGTCCTCTTCCTCAAGGAGTCCTCTTCCTTGAGTCCCCCAATCTGTCAGGGTTTCCATCAGCCAGGATTTTCCCTGGACAATGAGGGCCCCCTGAAATGATGACAGTGGAACCAGCGAGACCAGCAGCTGAGGTCCTTCCACCTGTGCCAATGCAGAGTTGCCACAGTAAGAGCCAAAATGAAGAGTTATCTGGAGAAGGACGGGGATGACATCACTGGTAGCAGGAAAATAAACCTCTAAGACAGGTCTCCAGCAAAGGTCCTCCACAAGAGATTCCCCTTGGGAGTTCATTTTCAGAACTAAGAACCAGGAACCAAATTACACATTGATATGTGCTTAGACAAGTAGGAGGGTAACTTTATTCACAGACTGCTCAAAAACACAGGCTGCAGAGAAGAGGAATTTGGATTGGCAAACTTGTTGCACCCTTCTACCAGCCTCTTTCTTCTTCCCTGACTGCCCTGGAGCGTTGTGGCTGGGAGGCAAACCACCACCCTTCACCTTGCTCTACTGCACCCCATCCACCCACCCACCCACCAGCCAGAAGCAGAAAGAAGCCTTATGACGAGGTTTCAAGGAAAACATCCTATCTCTGGTCCTGGTTTTCTCCACTCCAATGGGCTCTCCAAACACACCCTTGTCCTGGGACTCAGCCAGAGGCGAAACCCAGTCTATGTTCTGTCAGGCCACTGGTCATCCTGGAGGGTAGAGAAAAGGAAAAAGGTTCCAAACCAAGTTCACTTAAGACAAAACAGACTTAATGGTCACCCTATGTTTATACTCTCTATATTAAGAAAATACAGCAAAAGACATTTTTGTCCTGATTTTTAAAAAGCAAAAACATGAGTTTTACAACCTTCTGTGGGAGACTCCTGACTGCACCCTCTCTACTTAAAGATTGTAGAGGCGACTGGTGTTCTCACGCAGAGTAGCCAAGGTGCGGGAGAGCGGCTGATCTTTGACCCTGGCAATCTCTCGAACTGTATGCAAGGCCAGGCCTGGGTGGGCATACTGGCAAAGGCTTTTGGGAACCTGGAAGACATCAAGCATTCAGAACATCGCTGTGCCTTCTGTGTACAGTCATTAAACAGAACTCCCTCCCCGGCCCTTCCCCAGTAAGGACCTCTTTGGGGCTACCCTGTAGAGACCCCTTTACCTGCAGGTGCAGGGAGAGTCCTAGTCATGGGGGGCTCTGGGTGAGCAGGGTCCCACGCTTCCTTGGACTACCCTCTACAGGGTAGGGCTTTGCACTGCCTGGAAGAGAGTGGTTACCCTTCAGCTTCTCAGCCCCCTAGACTTTTGGTTCTGCAGATCAACAACAAGGAGACATCTACATAGCCAAGGGTGGGACCTGAAAGTCACTGGGGCTCTGACCCTGCCAACCTTGTAAGGGTGACCACCCACCTACCCACCCTCTCTCCTCAGTGCCTCAGCTCGGCCTGAAGACACTCCTACCTGTCGAGGCAGGAAGTAGGGGGCATCAGTTTCTACGATGATTCTCTCCAGCGGGATCTGTTTCAGAGCTTCCCGGGCCTCCCAGGCAGAGGAATAAGTCAGGACAGCAGTGAAGCCCACAGACATGTTAGGAAAGTGCTTCAGCAGGGGCTCGATGACTGGGTAGCTGCCGGTGAAGCAATGCCTGGAAAGAGAATTCCAGATCAGCACTCTCTCAAAATTCCCTCTGCAGCAGCCCCCCAATTCCCACTAGATATATTACCCCTTTCAAATTATTTTCTGTGGATAAATTTCCAGAAATGGAAAGACTGCATCCAAGGGAAGGACTCCACAGTAAACACAGATAAGAGCTGGCTCCAACACAGTGAGACCCAAGATGTCTCTTGGTTAGTGATGCTCACCAATCAACCCAATACACTGCATAATACTATAGAGCCACTTGAAGTAATCACCACAAAAAATACAGTAACGGTACAGGGACAGGATATGCTTATAATATGGAAAGAGAAGACTTAAAAGCTGTGGTCCTTCTAAGATTAAAACTACAGTAGATAAAAATTACATCCATGTAGTCAAATGAACTCAAAGGAAAAAATAAAAATATCGGGAAGTGGGACTACGGGCGAATTTTATTCGAATTCAATGGCTGTTCATGCTCTTAGAGCAATATATATATATATTGTTAACCAATTTGAAAATCCAGGGCTTCCTCCAGCCACAAGCCCTCCCTGCACCATCTTAGCCCCCATCTATGTACCACCCATTAGAATTCTTTTGAAGGCTGCCCAAAATAAAGCAATGAAAAACCAACCAACTAACTCACCCACCCACCCAAAAGGGCCAAGTGACTGTGCTTCATCTGTGGTGTATGCTATTAACAGTCACAGGCTTCACTCTACTTGGGTACCCAAAAGACAGTGGCCTAGAGGACTGACAGCCCCATCCCCCTTCTGCCACCTGTCAAGACCTGTTTGGGGTTCCAGATTCCATTTTCTCAGTTAACACATCTTACCCATCTTGAAAGAGCCAGCCCAGGGATCACCTCCTGACCCCTTTCTAGTCAGGCTTAGCTAATAACCCCTCCTCTGGCTCTCACAGCACCTTATGCCCACCTCGGCCCCCATTCTCTCAATGGAAGTCACCAGATGACTCATTTGTCTCCCACAGCTCCTCCAGGTTGCCCTCGAGCTAAGCCCAGGACAGGCAAATGGCAAGAAATCAGAGAGTTTACCAAACTGAACTGAACTCCTAGATACCTTTCAATAAAACACACCCTGGACTTTAATGAGCTTTCAAATTCAAAAAATTTCTTTTCGGGTGCCCTGGGATGTTCTCTAAGTGCTAAGTCATTGGACCCCAGAGCAGCCTCTCTCTCCTAAGATCAACAGTCCTCATTTCTGAGAATAGAGATTCTATTTTACCCTGCCACCCAGGACAGGGGACTTGAAATCCTACTTCTTGCTCATTGGTGATTTAAAGTATTAACTCAAACCATATGAAGTTGCCATTTTATAAGTAAAAAATGGTCAAATATCAGAAATTTCATATGGTTCAACCTACTAATCTTTAGAAAAATACTACATAAATACGTAATATTATCCATGCTCTACTACTAAGTTTTGTTTTTCCAAATAACATCTTAGACAGAGGGAAGCATTCATTTCATTTCGCCGCCGAAGCTCCAGTCTCCTAACCTATGGATCTTGTAGTCTGAGGGCACAAATTTTTTCATGATGCTTAGCAGATCTTCATCAGCTTCTCGGCAGTGAATCACCAAGGGCTTCTTTAGAGACACGGCCAGCTTCAGCTGTCTCTCAAATACCTGGGAGAAAACAAAGTAACAACACCTGCAGGTTAGGGCCACTTCAGAAGTCTGTTCCCCCAAAACAGCCAATATAATGGGTAACCCCACTGCCTCCCATTTTGTATTTTTAAACTATACTGTGTAATGGTACAATAATAGCTAAGGCTTACTGCGTCTTACTACAAAGCCAGGTAATGTTCAAAGTACTTTAGGTGAATTATAACTTGTAATCCTCACAAGTACCTGAGATAGATACTGATCTTAGCTCACTATGCAGCTGAAGAAACTGAGCCTCCAACCGAGGTAAGTAACTTGCAGCTGGGAGGCTTTAGTGTCACCATTCACATCTGAACCCAGGTAGTCCACAAAGTAACCACTACGCCATGCTTGTTTGGGGTTGCAGGAACGGGGCAGAGCAGGGCTCAGGAACATAAAGTACGAGTTAAACGTTCCTCTCCTCATCGTTCCCACCTCTACTCCCAAGAGGTAACTACCTTCCATATCTTTTCCTATGCAAAAACACTAGACATATTTTCTTTACTCAACCAAAATGAGATATTCGTCTAGGTGAATACCTAAAGATATACTACATTTTTTAACCACTAGCCATTTTTAAATCTTCATTAGTAAAATACACATATTTCTAATTATTTAAATTAAAAAACAGCTAGAATTTATTTTTTCCTCTAACAAGTTCAGGTACAGAACACAGAACAAAAACATTAATTCATTATAAACACATTACTTCATCTTATACTTAATGTTTCCATGAGTAGTAAGTAGTTTCAATTGTGGAATATAATTCATTTTTTTTTTATTTTCACAACATGTAAGATGCTTTTAGTAATTTGAGTCAGGTGATATTCACCCGAGAAAGACGTTTTCAAGTCTATAACACTTGTGCTACCTCTTCTCAAAATAGTAGCACTGAGCCAGTACCAATTCTGATATAACTCTTATTTAACCTGTGTTTTCAACTAAGGAAAATTACCTTAAGAACCAAAATCACAGAATGCATGGCAGGGGCTTTACAGACAGGCTAATTCTGATATCCACAGCTGGCTCAATACCCTCCCCAATACATCTGCCCTTCTTGGACCCCTACGGAGATAGAAAGTTGTAAGAGATTCTAATTCCCTTTAATCCCTGCTTCCAAAAAATTATTCCTCAAGATAGTTAAACTACTACAGCCTTGGGGTGGAATATTACACAGCTGTTAAAAAACGTATTTTTTCAAAATACATTTAACTGAAACAGGAACATTTCCACAAGTGGAAAAATGAATCAAAATTATTTTTTTAATTTCCTAATTTCTTTTATAAAAAGCATGTAGATACAAAACACATTTCCTTGATTCTCTGACAGGTGCTGGCAAGACTTGCCACCAATTGTCCCTTGCAATTCTCCAAGGGGACAATAACACTAAAAATATGTCTTGTAAAACACATCTGGATCTCAAAAATGTTAAGATGTTAGAACTGTTAGCAGGCAGAAACTTGTGGCGGATTGGACTATCTAGAGCATTTGTACTCACCAGGAAAAAGAACAGGAGTGAATGAAGTGCAGATAAATTATTTACCCAGTGTAATTGCTCTCTTCTGCCAGCATAAGCTCGGGTTCCCCACTGATCCATTATTTTCAGGGATGCCAGAGTTAATCAGTCTCCTAGGGATGGCCCCAGGCAACTCTTGCATACTTATTACCTCAATAATTAATTCCAGTGAAATACAAATAGACAGAAGCAGCCTGGTTCAACCAGCCCAGGTGAGGAAGGATAGACTATTCATCCTGGCTTTGGAACTCCAGAAACCAAGAGATTCTGATAATCATACCGGAAGTATGAAACACAAACTGTCCCTCTTAGGAATTAAATAGGAAGGTAAATAGTTAAATCTCAGAACACACAGATAAGGAAAAGTTAACAGTGGTGTGCTCTGAGTAGCAGGATTGATTCCTTCCCCCGCCCATTTCTTTGCTTTTCTCTATTTTTCAATCCTTCCAGAAAATATTAGGTAACAAAGACCAAGCTCCCTCTTATAACAAGCTAGGGCTGACACCCTCTCACTTGGCCAGATATGGTCCTTCCAAATGCTTTTCTTCTTCCCCTCACAGATAAAATATTCAGCAGGGCACCTAAAGAACCTGCTAACTACTCTGCTTTTAGGCAAATACAACTCAATGCAGACATTCAGCAAGGGCAGTTGCTAGTCATCACTTCTCATTTTGATGCCCAAGTTTAGATTTACATCAACACCATGGCATCTACTTCCTCTGTCCAGCCTAGAAGTCTCCAGTGTTCTACAGAAATATTTCCTCTTCTCTACATGCAGCTCTGCCCCCCCTGCCAGCAGTTTATTTCCTCTGAATCACCATGTTCTACTCTTGAATCCCACTCCACTGAGCTAAATGATACCCACGAGATTCTGTTTATCACCCTATGCTATAACTTCAAGCTCAATCGGTTATGTGGAATGTCCTAGGTACCTTTATATGCAGATATGATACCATGATGATTTAATAAAAGGAAAAGTTACTGTGAAATACTTAACATTTCCTGGCACACAGTAGGCATTCACTAAACATGAGCAATACAATTAAATGTAATACTCCTCTCCTACTCCTACCTTCTAACCACCTTAGTGTACACATTTCTGAACTGTTCCTCTTCCCATACCACCCTTTCCCTGAGCCATAGAAACCAGTTGGGAAAGCAGAATATTAAATATTTGTCTTTCGAAAAATCATTGTTTTTCTTTCTTCAGATTTAGCTATTTTTCTATTTAAATCTGGCTAATAAATTACCACCTCATCAGAAATTGTAAGCTTCCTAATGTTGGTAATGAAAAGGAACTCTGGATAGGCAAGAGGTTGTCTGAATGTACAAGACACACCTAATTCTGAATAGAAATACTATTTATACTAGAAACTCATTAAAGTCAAAAACTGAAAACATTCATACGAATAAAATCTCACCCATCTGATGTAGATCTTCAAGTCAAAATCATCCTGTTCTTAATTTAGTAACATTAACAGGTCCTAGCAAACATCTAAAAGAAGATTCTTTGGAAACATCTGAACATCTGACGTTGTTTCTTATGGAAATGCTGGCATGCCAAATTGTGCCCCGCTGAAATCCACAGACATGCTCACCAAAGTCTGAAGCATACTGAGCATTCAGACCCAGACCTAACAGGTATCAAAAGGAACACAGCATACAACAAATTCAACCTGGCAATGTGAATAGTGATGGAGTAGGAGGGTCTTTCTCTTTGTCCTATTCCTCCCTGAATCAGAAACTTCCATTAAAATGCTACAACTACTCCTACTCTTCCAAATCTCCATACCCAAAAGATATTGGGAGGAAAAATATTAAGATGGTAATAGTTGTTCTCTGTGATGAAATGAGGAATTATCTGCTTTATACCTTTCTGTATCTTCCAAATATTCTGCAATGGGCATATTTGACTTTAAAATCAGAATAAATATACATTATTAAACTAACACAAAGTTTTTTGCTTCCAAAGAAAGAAGGAAATGTTTTGAGACATCATTAGCCATAAGAAGTCACAAAGTGCTTATCCCTCATCTCTTACATAATAAAGCTGAAACAGTTTGCGAAGAATTTGAAAAAATGACATCTAGACAGTCTGGATAAGAGCAATTAAATTTTTAGGGATTCTAAATTCTTTAGTTTCAAAAGTAGAGAAACCCTCATTGTTAGATTTCAACAAGAGGAATTAAAACTAAGCAAGCTAAAGAGAACCTCATTACCTTGTGCTGTTCTGGGACTGGTGTGGTGCACTTATAAGAGTAATCCAGGCCCATTTCCCCAAATGCCACAGCCTTGGGGTGTCTTAAGGCTTGTAAAAGATTTCTTTCTTGACTCTCACTGTAATAACGTGCAAAATGAGGATGACAGCCAAAGGCCCCCCATACCAGATCTTCTTTCAATAGCTCCTCCCATAGACAATCTGTCAGTGTCCTGGGATCACAGAAGTCAGAGATGCAGCCCTGAAATTCCTTAGGGAAGGAGCTGCTATAAATTTTTCTGAATTTGCTAAAGGTCCCTTTAAAAGACAACTTGGAATAGAGCATATCCAAGTGACAATGGGTATCAATGAAACCCTCCTCTAGGCTTGGCTCCCGATGGTTCCTTGGCAGGGAGCTAGATGCATGTCCTTCACAAGAACGAGGTGGCGTCTCCTCCTGGAATGTTCTTTTCTCCTTGACTTCTTCCAAGCTTCTGGAGAAACGAAATGAACGAGAATTTGGGGATGTTCCTTCCTCTGCTGCCTCCAGGTCTCTGGAGATGTCTTGGGAGCTCACTCTTGAACTGGAAGAATAATTACTCTGGAGGCCCCGGCTGCTCCTACTAGCCTGCAACGTGTCATTACTGCTGCTGCCCATGGAGGGGTAGCCTGAAGGCTTGGCATTGCTGGTCCAATAGCTAGCATAGTCACGCCAAGGGCTACTGTACAAATGAGCTGGGTACATGACATAGTCAGTGGGGAAGGCAGAAGGCTCTGGAACTGCTGAGAGTTTCAGCGAAACAGGCTCCTCCTGAGAGAATCTGACTGTGGAGACATCATCCACATCGGACCAGTCACTTCCCGAAGAGGTGTGCTCTATCACCACCTCCCTTTCTTTAGGCTGCAGAAGAAAAAAAAAGAAGGGTTAGCCTTCCTGTATAAGGACAGCTTCCCATACTCAGTCATCTGCAGAACTTAAGCTCTAGCTTGTGTTGTGGCTATGGTGAAGGTTTTGTACTGGCTCACTGGCTCTCTTTGTAACCTGCTTTCTTTATAATTTCCAAAAAGTGAGCCAGGTTACAACTATGAACAGTCAAATCAGGTTCAGGCAATAAACTCACGCCATCCCTAAAGAGGATGCTATACCTGCACTCCTTTTCTGAATGATCCCTCTTGAGAAACTGCTCTCTAGAACAACCCCTGGGCCACAGAAAGGGGCAGAAGAGTATGAGTCCATGACCTGTTAGGAACTGGGCCGCAAAACAGGAGGTAAGTGGCAGGCAAATAAGTAAAGCTTCATCTGTATTTGCGGCTGCTCCCTAGCACTAGCATCACTGCCTCAGCTCCACCTCAGATCATCAGGTATTAGATTCTCATAGGAGCACTGGTCCATAGTGCCAAAAATGTTGAGGACCACTACCTTAGAACACACTGTGTATTGGGGATTTTAGAGAAGAGTAGTGCCAGGCATCTTGTCTCTAAAACATTTGAAATGCAAAACCACACAGTTGTGGTAGTCTTAAGATAAGTCTGCAAATTCTCTGACACTGCTCCCCATTGAAAGGTAGGGTTTGTGACCCCTCCCCTTGAACCTGAGCCCACCTAGTAACTTACCTATAACCAAGAGAATACAGTAGTGATACTATACAACATCCAAGGCTAGATCAGAACAGCCTTGTAGCTTCCCCTGGTTCTCTGAGCTTGCTCCTCTGAAGGAAGCCAACCAACCACATATAAGAAGTCACCCAAGACCACATGCTAGAGAGGTCACATGTAGGTACCAGCATCAACTGCCTGGGGTATGAGTGAACAAACATCTTAAACATCCATCCTTGCTGAGCTTTCAGAATGCAGCCCCCCTGATATCTGAATAGAATTACATGAGAGTCCCCCAAAGCAAGACCTGCCCAGTTTAGACATTTCTGAATTCCTGACTCACAAAACTGAGACCAAAATAAAATGGTGATTTTACACTACTAGGTGCCCATAGTAACTGGAACAACTATACGTTGCATTAAATCAAGTTAGCACTGCTATAACATAAATTCCACAAGGTCAGAAATTTTTATTTTCTTCACTAATGTCTCCCAAACACCTAGAACAGTGTCTGGCACATAGTGAATGCTCATAAACACTTGAATTAATTTGTAGAATAAATAGCGCAATGGTTCCTGAACTCAGCTTCACATCAGAACCAGTACAGAACTTTTTAAAAACACAGCTTTTTTTAAGGTCCACTGAACCCTGAGATATTGTGATTCAGTAAGTCCAGAGCAAGGCCAAAGAATCTGTATTTTTGACCCTGTAATTTTGACCATGTCCAAGACACATGTGAAAGGTTTAATCAAATTAGCTAATGAAATGTGAGAGTGGGGAAAATGGCAGTGAGGGAAAAAGTGATTTTAAAAATGCATGTGTAGGTCTACCGCCATGCCACCCTGAACATACTGGATCTGTCTATTCTTGGAAGCTAAGCACGGTAGGGCCTGGTTAGTACTTATATGGGAGACCACATAGAAATACCAGGTGCTTTCGGCGTTAAAAAAAAACTACGCACATTTAAGTATAAATACATACAGCATAAACAGACTTATGATTATGTCATCTAAATCCTTGAAAGGCTTTATGTAGTCAAGTTGGCCAAGAAAAGGTTTCTGGATTTTCTTTCTGGGAAAATGGAGATTACCTATATGCTGCCTTAGGTTCAAGCCTATATAATAAAATTTAAAGTTACAGTTATTGAGGTCCCTATACACTAGGCACTGAGCCAAGTGTTTTCATGTGTTAATTCAGGGTTCAGTAAACTGTGGCTCACAAGCCAAATCCAATGCACTGACTGTTGGTATAAATAAAGTTTTATCTGAACAGTTGAGCAATTCATTTAAATAAAGTTTTCTGAACCCTGCCTTTTTACACAGAGGAATAAACTGGGGCTCAAAGAGGTTAAATGACTTTCTCATGATCATAGCTGAGGTGGCAGAACCAGGATTTGAACCCTATCTGTTTGATCCCAACTCTTAGCCCTACCATATCAGGCTGCCTCCAAATATATGCTTAACAGAGACAAAGTGTCTAGTCTGTCAAATTGAAGTTTTGGTATATAAGTGCGGAAAGGTCATCCATTACAATGGAATTCGAGGTAACCAAACAAGATGATGACCTACATTAAACAGAAACATAGACATTATAAATTTACTAAAGGGTAGTTCACAAATTCTGCTGTTCTTGGGATTTACAATTAAATAAAGCATATGTGGTTTGTCTTTCCTGCCAAAAAAACTCTTTGGAAATGGACCTGAAAAGGCATGAATCTACAAAGAGAAAGCATATGGAATAAACAGCAGAGCAAATTAAATAAAAATTAGATGCTAGAAAGCAGATAAACAGTTATTAGATAAGCAGATCACGGATGGCTAAAAACCTAAGACTACAGTGAGAAAAACCCAGAAACAGGCTGAATCACACTACAGGACCCCAGAAAGACTCAGGAATTGGAGGTACTAGCTCTCTCAAAATGAAGATGAAGGTGGAGATAACAATAATAAAATGAGTTGAAAGACTGTGAGTTTAGATCCCCAAGTTCCTGCTCCCATCCTGTGGGAGCCCTTTCCCCACTCAGCAAAAGACTTAAGGTTCATGCTTGGAAAAGTTAAACCAAGAAGCCTGTGGAACAATCAGAGACAATGGACACACAGTCAAGTGGAGAGGCGATCGAATGTTGGGACATTGAGAGCTTAGGCACCACCTTCAACCTGACTCCCAGACACCAGCAGCCAGCTATGTGCCTCCTAGGGGGAAGAGTGGAGGACTTCTCTCAGGGTACACTGAGGCAGCCTCTGAGGATCATGCTACAGATCCAATTGAGAGCCCAAAACGTTATCCAAAGTCATCACCCTATGTTGAAGTCAGCAGTTGATGAGCTTATCCATGTACTCTGAACTTTCAATTGGCTTTTTAATGCTTCATCTTCAAATAGGAACAGGGAGCCAAGAAATCTGAGGAAAGCCCTACCACAAAAGAAACCAAAATATTTAGAGAAAAAAATAAAAAGAGCCAGAAGGAAACTCAGAAAAAGTAGTGTACAAAGAAGAAAACTTCAAAACAAATCTATAATTAATATTCTCAGACAGATAAGAGAAGGTATTTTAACCTCAAAACAAGGGCAAGATGTTCTAAGAAAGGAATACTCAAAAAACTAAACCAGTGTTCTTAGAAATTAAGTATGTCAAAAATAAAAAAAAAAGTATGTATTATTAATACACTCACCCTATATAATCATAAAGAAAGCAGAGATGAAAAAAACATCAAGAAAAAGGAATCCTAAGGAAACAATTAAGGGAGGCACACCTCCAAGGAAAAAAATAGGACGAATTACTTATTTTGAATACTGAAAAGAATTTTATGGCACCAGCAGTTTGCAGATGAATTAGTGATAGGTACAGAGAAAACTAAAAGAAAAAACAAGGTACTGATGAACTCCAAGGAAAACAAATTTTTATAAGGAAACGTAACCAGAGTACATTATGTGACTCAGTTATGAACATGATGATAATAAATCTTAGATTTAGCCAAAAATTGCACTACAATAACTCAGGGAGCTGCAGGACGGAAGGAATATGTTCATAGTGCTGCTTAAGTGCAGGAAAACAAATTTTCATCTTCTTTAGTAGTCCATGTTTACTTAGAAATATGGACATAAGTACTAGAAGAGCTAAACAAGATGAAAGGGCTGCCTCTAAGGAGACATAGTAAAGGATGAACAGGGATGAGTAGAACAGAGGAATAGTTCCCCCCCTCCCACTCACCAATTATAAGCTTTGTTAAAAATTACTACTTTCCCTCCAATATCATTTTCTCCTTCTATAGCAAGCAATAGAAGTTTACCTGGGTATCTAAGTCTGCCCAGATGA
Organism: Rousettus aegyptiacus; assembly: GCF_014176215.1. Lineage (NCBI taxonomy): Eukaryota > Metazoa > Chordata > Mammalia > Chiroptera > Pteropodidae > Rousettus > Rousettus aegyptiacus. The sequence continues at coordinate 120,172,347 of NW_023416307.1, read as the reverse complement.
AAGTTAATTTTCCAGACTCTCTCACAGCTAGGTGTTGCCCCAGGGTTCTAGATTCTTGTTAATAGATATGAGCAGATACCATGTGGACAACTTCTAAACCGAGCTTTTAAAAGAGAGGAAGTGTACTTTCCCCTTCTCTTCTCCTCTTCCTACTGGCTAGACTATTAGTGCAGTGTAGTGACTCCTACCAGAGTAACCATCTCACACCAAAAGATGGAAACTGTTGAGGGGCAGCAGAGCACCAAGAGAGAAGGCACCAGGATCCCTGACACTGGAAAGCCATCTTCCTAAACCAAACTTTTATTTTCTGTAAGTCACTGTTACTTTGCCCTTTGTATGGCAAGCAAACTCATATCTTAACAAACATATAGATCTTAGAAAAAAGATAGCACTGATTGGAGGTTTCTTGATAACTCTGAAAAGTATGTTAGAAGAGAACCATCAATTTTTTCCTCGAGTCCTAGTTAAGTAAAGTACTGTTTTTAATGAGGAACACTTAGGATCAAACTAGAAAGGCCAAATACTACATTTAATCAAGAGAACTAAAAACCCCATGGTTTGCATGAGCTCAACTCACCTTTTGGCTTTCTAAAGGAGAGTCGGAGTCATCCAAAAATTCTAGGGGTGGAGAGCACTTGTCAATGACTGTCCTTCGGTCACCAAGTGGCTCCTCGCTGGGTTCCTCCTGAGGGTCTATCACCACTCTCCTGTTGCAGAAGTTACTCTTCTCCACCACAGCCTTTTCCTCCTTTGCTATGACCTCTGGGGCCGACTCTTTCTCTTTTGGAGGAGCAGACACAGTTATGCTCCTGGCTGGGCCTTCTCCATGGCTAGGACGCTCTCCTATGTTTGGTTTTGCCCTAGTGACAGCAGCTTCTCCCTTCCTTTTTGGCATTGACTTTCCCAAGATACCCTGGATAGCCTTCAAGTAGATCATTGTAGAGCCTTGATCTCGAAGTCTATCTCTCTTCCTTTTCTGAACCTTGTTTGGTTCTTCGATTGTATCATTTTGACCATCAGCTTCAGCTGCAAACTCAGAGTTCGTGGAATTATGAGAACTATCTTTGGAATCAACCTGGAAGAAAAACCAGAGATCACAAAGGGGCAACTTCACACATGAAGCACTTGGCAAATCAGAAATCAGTAGGGGCTCCACCAATAAAAGGCAGTGTGGTACTGGCTAAGACAAAGATTCTCTGGGTGATAGTTTACATCCCACTCACTGAGAGGTGCCACTGTAGGAGGGACTGAACTGCTGCCATTTCTTAATATTCACCTTCTCATGCTCATGAGATAATATCCTCATACTGCAGTGGGAAGGAATGAGCTGACAGATCAACAGTCTGCTAATATAAGTCTAAAGCTCCTTGAGGGCAAGGACTACCATGTACTTCAGAACACACACAGGCAAAATAGAAGCTCAACAATTTTAGTACTGGGAGGGTCCCTAGAAACCAGCTAACCCTATCCCATAGCTTAGAGTCAGGGAAACCCAAGGGCCTTGTGAGGAGACGCCAATCTCCTGACTCTTGAGGGCAGTGTGCTTCCTACTATACTTCGAGCCTCCTTGAAGTTTTCTGCTATCTCCTTTCCCCAAATCAAAATCTTAGTGTTTTAAGATATTTGTCTCCCAGAGACTGCACCAGGGTCAATTAAGAGATCCCTGGATCCCGAATCTCCTCAGAATTTTGGGTGAAGTTTCAACCCCTTTTTTCTTTTCCCCTCTGTACCCACTCATTCCAGGAGTCCACAGGGAATAAGCTAGACTATTTGCTTACAATAGTAATTTGCTGTGAAATTCAGATCCAGTCTAATCCCAGCCTGGTATAAGAATGCTCCATAAATCTTCCCCCAGATCCATCCCAAAAGCAGTGAACTCTAAATACCCCAGCTGGATTTACCATCACTCTAAGGGATTTTACAGCCCCTACAACTTGTACCTCAATACATCTTTATTAACTTCCTCTCAAATGTACATACAATTACAGAAGGGAACTAAGCTTGCTAATCCTTTCCTCTACTGAAGAAAAACACAATCTATTCTAAGAGATGTCCATCAATAAAGGACTGGTTAAACAAATATGATATAACTTTTAAAAAGAATGAGGGAGGTCTGATGTCAATGCAACACAGTAAGAGTAAAAAGTAAGTAGCTAAAGAGTACATTGTAATTTTCATGTTTGAAATGCCAAAAATGCCTTACATGTATATATTTTCAAACGAAGTCTGAAAAACAAACTATTTCTAATGGATATCTTTGGGGATCAGGGGGAAAAGGGGCTTAGGTTCTTATTTTATACATTTCTTGTATTATTTGAATTTTTTTCCAAAGATGCACATAATATCTCTGTATGTTAAAAAAAAATCATTAAGCTTTTCAAAAAATATAAATCTAGATAGTAGAATAGGTATAATTTTTTCTTCCTAGTACTCAAATTAGTTATCAACTATTAACACTGGAGACATGGACAGGAAAGGTGACTTTTACTTTGAATTTCTGAATTTTCTCACATGTTAGACTTTTTTTAAAAAAGTTGGCTTCTGGTCAAGATGGTAGAGTAGGCAAGTGCTGTGCTCGCTTCCTCTCACGACCACATAAAAATTATAACTACAAAACAACTATCATTAAGAATCACCTGAAGTCTAGAAATCCTATAACTAAGGATACACAGAGGAAGCCACATCAGGACTGGTAGGAGGGGTGGAGATGGGAAACAGGCTGGTCCCACACCATGTGTGGTAGTTAAAAATTGGGAGGGATATCTTAGCTGTGGAGGTCCCCCAGAGAAGCGAGGAGTTCTAGCCCCACACCAGGCTCCCTGTCCCACACCTATCTCTCCAGCCTAGGGTTCTATGCTGGGGAAAGAAGTCCCCGTAACTTTTGGCTGTAAAATCCAGTGGGGATTGTGGCTGAGATGGAGAGCAGCTGAAGTCCCAGGCATTCCTTTTAAAGGGCCCACACAGGGACTTGCTTGCTGATGAACTCACTAACTCAGAGCTTTAGCAGCACTAGGGAAGCAGCTTGAAAGGTGCCAAGGACCTACAGAGAGGAACTGAATTGTCCAGCTTCAGGGCAAGGGCTGGAGGTATACCTTTCTCCCAGACAGAAATGCTGACAGAAGCCATTGTTACTCTGTTGAGCCCTTCTGGTAATCGGCCTGCACAGGAAGGTGAGCGGCATAGCTGAGTCACCATTAACCTAGCTAACACCTGTCGCCCTGCCCTGGTGATTCCCTGAGATCCTGCCCCAACCAACTTTTAGGCCCACCCAAGTCACTTTCAGTGGTTTTTGCATACAAATGGCCTGTCTTGGTTGACTCATGCTGAGGACTTTCATAAAATCTCTCAAAGGTTCACAAACCCCAAACAAGCAGCATCTGGCCTCAGTGTGCCCCATACCTCTTGCTGAACCAGGCCCTAGCAGCAGCTGGCCTCAGTTCATAGCTTAGCTTCTCCCAGGCGCCTCCAAGCCTAGCACAAGTGGCAACCATCTGCAATCATTTTGCAGCTCATACCAAGTGGCCCCAGGCAGGGCACAAGCAGCAGCTGACCTTGGCCTGCGCCAGAGCTCCTGCTAAAGTGAATCTTGTTCTGTAGGGTCAGCCCCTACACAACACCTCCTCCACTGTGGTCATGGCCAGTCCTCACAATCAGCTTGACAATAAAGCCTTCCCGTTGACATAGCAACAGCAATAAAGGCTCAACTACAACAGGAGGCACAACCCACAGAAGGGATATGCCTGGAGCACCTGGCTCAGGTGACCAGCGAGTCTGTATCCCTAGGCTCCACAAGACACCTATTACATAATGCCACTCTACTAAGACTAGGAGACACAGCTGCCTTGCGTAATACATAGAAACAAACACAGCTATGTAAACTAAAAAACAAAATAAATGAACAAGCAAAACGCAAACAAACTCATAGATACAAAGAACATTTTGATGGTAGCCAGATGGGAGCGGGTGGAGGGATGGGTGAAAAAAGGGAATCAGTACAAATAGCGAGCTACAAAAGTCATAGGGATGTAAAGTACAGCCTAGGTAACATAGTCAATAACTATGATGTCATATGGGTACTAGATTTATTGGAGTGATCGCTTTATAAGTTACATAAATGGCTAATCACTATATTGTACATCTGAAACTAATACATGTCAACTGTAACTGAAAAATATATTTTAAAAATGTTTACAGAAATTATCCGGGAATGATCATGGACCATTTTTGTTTTTATACCTTTCTATATTTAAGAAAATCTAATAAATATTAAAAGTAAACCTGAAGACTCCCTAGGCCAACCTGACAGGACACAGCCACACTTCTCCACTACCCACTTCTGTGACTGTTATTAACCACCTGTCATCCTCGGCCCATCACACCCTCTTATACACTGCAATTGTACACTGTAATTGGCATATCTTATTTCCCCTGCTTCACTCTCATTTTATGCTTTAAAGCCCTACATCCCTTCTTTGAGTTCCCACCCTCTCCCTGTAGGAAAACATGTCCATCTCTTGCTCCCCCAAGTTAGGTATAAAACAACATAAGAAAGTATGGTCTACAGCAAACTGAGGAGCTCCTGTACCTTCTGACTGGCCACAGCTCCTCACCTCAAGCCACGTGCAGCCACTTGAGAGTAGAGACCCAGAGTTATAAATTCTGGGTTTTCAAGTAAAACAAGAACTCTCAAATTTAATGCATTTTTCATCCAGTCAGCAAGTATTTGTTGAGCCCATCTTATTGTATGCCAGCAGGCACTGTTCTAGATTTTGGAGTTTAGCATTCAATAAAACATACAAAAATGCCATGCCTCCTGGAATTCATATTTTAGTTGGTGAGAGACAGGAAAACCAGAGGAAATTCTGAAATGCCCGGTCTAGCTACGGTCTGAATGTGCCCCCCAAAAATTCATGTTGAAATCCGACCCTCATGGTGATGGTAGTAGGTGGAATCTTTGGGAAGTGATCAGCTCATAAAAGTGGAGCCATTATAAATGGGATGAGTCAAGAGAGCTCCTTTGACTCCTCTGCCATGTAAGAACACAGTGAAAAGCCCTCACCTGACCATGCTGGCACCAAGATCTCAGACTTCCAGCCTCCAGAACTGTGAGAAATAAATTTCTGTTGTTTATAAGCTACTCAGACTGTGGTAGTTATTACAGCAGTCAAAATGAAGACAAATCTCTTCCACCTGAATATTCTGACCTGGCACAGAAATCTCTGTGCTGAGGTGGGAGGGGTGACCACATACAAAGCCAGCTGTGTATCCCTCAAAGGTCACAGAACAAATGCAGAAGAGCAGGTGGGTAGGTAGGACAGTGGTGAGGGGACTTTGGAAGGACCTACAGGAGAACGTGTCATTTTTGTGAGTGCCCCTCAGCTATGCTTGCTGACAGGACTTAGGACTTACGAGATAAACAAGTTCACACATGACTGCAGAGAAAGCAAGGAAGAGGTACATACAGACTGAGGAGAAGGTAAGAGGCATTTTATAATTCATCAAAATGAGTTAAGTACTGTATACCTTATTTTCAAACTAATACACTCTAGGGAAACCTCTTAGCGGTGCTAAAGATGGACATTAGGATTGGTAATATCAACATTCTCATATTCTAACTTCATTCAACATGAGTTATCTTTTCAAAAATGCAAACCTGCCTCTCCTCTGTGAAGAGTCCTGTAAAAATTCTCTAATGGCTTAGAATAAAATCTAAATTTCTTTGGCAAATAAAACCCTGCAGCAATCTCCTCCCTATCTAGTCCTCTAGCCTCCATTCTGGGCTCTTTGCTCTACCATACCACATTATGAGACAGTATCATGATTTCTCCAACCCTTTCACCAGATTGTGCTCCTCAGAAGCCATCTCCTAACTCCAAAACTCAACAGAATGCTTGGCACACAATAACCCTCAAGTGTTCATTGACTGAAAGAAAACAATGCAATGGTGAACCCAAAGACTTCTGATACAGGCCTGGAATACTCATTGCTCTATGGTTAACCCTTAAATTGATTTTGGCAAAACAAGGCCCCTTAGAGCTAAATGAGGAAACGTGAGTCCATACTAGGATTAGACCCACATGACTTAGGGGCCACACCCTAAATCTTGAGTTCCAGGTCTGCAGGACAACCTGAGCCTGGGAAGCACCACACCAGAAAGACTAAGCCCTTCCTTTACCAAGCTTCACTCTAACTTCAATGGCAATTACAGATAAAGTTAATGAATTGACATTATTTTACACTGCACCCAAATCCACTGAACTTATATCAAGGATTAATGACAAGATTAAATTGCATGAGCAAAGCCCCATGTTTACCTGATTTACACCTGAGTCATATTTAGTATTTTTATACTAAAGAAAAAGCTTTTCAATTTACCATTATAGTAAAAAAATAAAAATCCAAATGCCCATACAAGGGTCCTTCGAGGTCTACAGTGAAATCACCTGGGGCATTCGCCCAAGAGTTCTCAAAAATAAACCCGCAAAAACAGCCTCATTTCTCAGTTCTACATAAGAAACAACTGAGCAAAGACTTAAGGACAAACCTACTTTCCCTGGGGCCTTGTTTTTATTTTTATAAAATAGCTTTTTTTCTAGGGACAGCCCATCTCCTCCAAATATACTTTTCTTCCACTCCTAGACATGCAGAACTCACCTTTTAAGACCAAGAGCTCCAAAACCTACAATGCAAACTCTTAAGAGGGTAGTGATCTTTGTTGTTATTGAAGAATCCCAAGCAACTAGAACACTGCCTGGCACAAACTAAGCCCTCAATAAATATTTGTTCAAAATCTGATTGAATGAGTGGATGAAGCTTACACAGTATGGCCAGTGACATTAGCTAGTGCTTGCTCTACTCTCTCTAATGGAAAATCAGCAAACTACAAGAGACTGACTGTATTTGCTTCTATTTCCACAGACGGATGCTCAATTTTCATACACACAAAGCTGTATTACTCCTTTTTTAAAAAAAGGTTAATTAAGATGAATGAGTGAATAAAATGTACCCCATCTGTGAAGCACTCCTCAGTTCACTTGCAAATACTGAGAAACCTCCTGTGTGTCCCACTGGGGGAATTAAATGTTTAACCTGTGAAACAATACTGCCCCAGCAACCAGAACTCCAACGTGCTGGAAACCCTAACTTTGGTGAAGTCACACCCAGAACTAAATTCTTATTCTCTGGTTCTGTGATTCAGAGTGGTTCAAAATACAACATAAATCCCTTAAATTTATAACTAAAATACATACATCTGTCTTGAGCATGCACTCTACCTTCTACTGCAGCGATTCTCCAATCTGGGTGCACATTACAGTTACCTGAGGAGCATTTTAAAATGTTGAAGCCCGGACCACACTCTGGCTCAGTTAAATCAGGGTGAGAGGCAGGCACAGTATTTTAAAGCTTTCCAAATAGTTGCAAAGTGCTGCCAGGCTTGCAAACTACCTCTAGGGTACTTTCGGCCATCCCTCCACCAACTACTTGATCTTCCATGTTTACACAAAGCAGATCCCAGAGACCTTACAGGACGTGATCTTTTTTTAAGTCTCCTTTCACCAAAATTTCCCATCCTCAACACCTCAAGTCACGTGTATTGGGCTTCACCGCTTGCAAGGCGTTCCAGCCGCCTACCTTAAGGCTGCAGGCTTCCTCTCGAGAAGCCATTTCTTCTAGAGACGAGTTGGCAGGGCGCAGAGGGGATCCCCCTGACGAAAGGAACTGCCCAGTGCTCCGAATCAGGCAGCCTTTGGAGGCAGCACTGTCCACACCTGGGCCTGAGGAATGGGAGGAAGAGGAGGAATTTCTGCGGCGGGATGAGTCCCAAGACAACCTCGGTGAACAGGCCACATCGTCCTCCTTCTGGACTTTCAGACGCTTGGGGCTGCTGGCCCCTCCAGAACGCGACGAAGAGCTATGAGCTGACCGTCTGGAGGGGGCCACATCACTGGGCTCCCGGAGGCAGCTGCGCTTGCGGGAACACCCTTCCGAAGTGCTGCTCCAATGGTGCTTGACCTTGCGCCGCTCCGACGCCATGGGCACCTGCAAGGTAAAGAAGAGGGCCTGATTCCAACACCATCACTCCTATATTCCCCTCCTCAGAATCCCGCCATCCCAGGAACCCCTGGACGAGGGCAAACCAGAAGGTCAGAGCCAGGGGCTGGCCTTACTGACCTTTCCCCTTTCTTTCCACTGCCCATCACAGTTCTCTAGGTTTCAGAGATGCCAAAGCGCTTCGGAAAAGTCAAAACGCTGTAAAATTTACTAAAGGCTTCGGTTCGGTTTCCAAGCCCACAACGTGCTTCCGCGATTACCAATCGCTTCGGTTTGCACAGCGCTACTTCGGAGATGTCAAAGCGCTTCCGGGACTACAAAGCGCTTCGATTTAGTTTGCAATACAAAGCCCTTCAGAGATGTCAAAGCGCTTCAAAAGGCTACAAGGCGTTTTAAGGTCCACACATGGCCGCCGTACCCACAGTCCTGGGGCGGGCCGCAGGGCCGCACCAGCGCGCAGCCCGCCCTGCTCCCGCGGCCCCGCCGACCAGCCCGGGCCGGAAAGGGCCCGAGCCGCCCCTCAGGAGCCGGCGGCGCCCGGGTCAGCCACCTGAGAACACCCCCCGGACGCCCTGCCGTCCCTGCGCCGCGGCCCAGAAGTCAGTCCCGCTGCCCCCAAGGCCTGGACGTCCCGCCCCGGCCGACCGCTCGCCACCCGCCCCAATCTTGTGGCCCCTGCCCGGATTCCGCCCGAGAGCCGACCACACTGGCCTCCGCAGCGCCCGCCTCCCGGAACGAGCCCTGCGGCCCGCAGCCCGACGTGCGGCGGGGGCGGGCTCTGCGCCGAACGGAGGATACCCATTGCTCCAATCGGTGAGGGGCGAGACTCCGAGCAAGACGGAGCTCACCCGTTGGTCAGGAGGCTGGGAGGCGGGACCTTACGCCTTATGAATCTCGTCAATTGGTCAGGAGCGATACGGAGCGGAGCCACTCACATGGGTCCCAAGAGCGCGAAGTTGAGGCAAGGCCACAGTTCTTCAGGCAGGCCATTTTTTGCGGGTAGGGGGCGTCCGTGGACCAGGGTGCTGGAGAACCGCTCCCTGCTGCTCAGCGTCGCCATCCTTAGTTGGACATTTCAGATCCAGATTCATTCATCGAACCCACACCAACATCGTCACCCCATATACAGAACAGAAAACGAGGTGCCACACCCAGAAAGTAGTAGTAGAATTGGAATTAGGAATTAGAAGCCAGACAAAAAAGACTACAAAAAATGTAAAATATCCTCCGGGCAAAAGGTGAAAATCAAAAGATAAGGTACAAACTTAGAAAAATATTTGCAACACATGACAAAGGGCTGATGACCTTACTATGTAAAAACTCTCCCAATAATTAAAATGGACAAAGGAAATGAACCAATGAACAGAAACAAAGTACAAAAGCTCTTTAACATATTAGAAAATGGCTCCACCTGTTATTTAAAAAACACAAATAAAATTGTTTTCACCCATTAGAGTGAAGGATTGAAAAAGCATAATATTCTTTGCAGCTGAAGATGTGGGTAAATGCATTCCTATATGTCACTGATGGACATTTTTTTAAGCTAGTTATATAAACTACAGAATGTACATCCATACAATGGGATATCAGGCAAAAAGAATGAAGTAATCCAAAAGTACTGTTGAGAAAGAATGGCCAAGTAAGGCATGAAAAAGCATAGGATCTAGAACAGTGTGAATTAAATGTATGTAGCAAAAATAATAAGTGGAGCCTAAAAGTATTTTTAAATGTCCAAGAATAACCATTGTGTATTTGTTTCTGAGAGTTTTAGTGAGATAATTTACATACCATAAAGTTCACTCCTGTATAGTTCAATTTTTTTTTAGTATACAAGTGGTTTTTAGTGTATAACTGTTTTTAGTATATTTAGGGTTGTGTAACCATTACGACAAACATAATCTAATATTAGAACATTTTCGTCATCCCCAAATCTTGTGACCATTACCACTCTCCTTCAACACACCTCCACACTCACATACACACACTCCTAATTTCTGCCTCTGTAGATTTGCCTGTTCTGAACATTTTGTGACGTAATCAAAATATATGTAATTGGCTTCTTTTACTTTGCAAAATTTTTCATGGTTCATCCATATTGTAGCATATATCAGTACTTCATTCCTTTTTATGGATAATTTTTAATTGAATAAAAATATATGAATAATATTCCAATGTAAGGATATACCACATTCTGTTTATTCATTCATCTGCTGATAGACATTTGGGTTTTTCTACTTTTTGGCTATTCTGAATATTTCTACTATGAACAGTGGTGCAAAACTGTATCATTAGAGACCAAAGCTAAGATCATCTATACCCTCAGGTTCCCAATTACTATGTATAGTAAGTTGGATGGTAAAGAAGGCTAACAGGAAAAAAAATGATTCATTTGAAATATGGTGTTGGAGGAGTGCACTACAGATATCTGGACCACCAGAAAGACAAACATGTGGGTCCCAAAGCAAATCGAGACTGAAATAACATTCATAACAAAGACGACAAAACTGAAGCTGTTTTACATGAAAAGGCAGGGTTCTTTGGATAACACAATAATGCTTGGGAAAATAGAGGGCAACAGGAAAAGAGGAAAACCAAATATGAGATGGATTGACTCCATAAAAGAAGTCACAGGCATGAGTCTACAAGAGCTGAGCAGGGATGTTGAGGACGGGACATTGTGGAACTCACTCATTCATAGTCGCCAGGAGTAAGAGCTGACTCAGCATGTTACTTACACAATGACAAAATTGAGCAACAAAACTTTTTATCATCTCTGGAAGAATACCCCAAATTTGTAACAGCAGTTGCCTTTGGGGAGAAGAAATGAGAGACTAAGTTCCAAGTGGTAATAGGCTTCTTTTCCACTATGTAATCATTTGTACTGTTGGATTTTTCAGTCACGTGCATCTATTAACTTAAAAAAAGTCAGGCCATCTGTCCCTCTGGGGATTCATGGAAAGGCACTGTGGTGTCCATGAACCCCTGGAATTCATATACGAAGTTGTATATATATGTATTTACAGCTTTCTGAGGGGAGGTGCATAGCTTCCATCAGATTCCCAATTAATCTCTCCAGAAACATAAGAAACCCTAGTCTGGAAACGCAAATATGCCAATACTGTATTAGCATCTGCCCTCTATTGCTCAAACAGCCCTGGAAACACACTACTCATAATTGTAAGGTGCTTACCACATTGCCAGGTTCCACTTGGGACACATGATACACTTTAGTTGAACCCTCGAAGCCACCAGAGTTGAAGACACAGGTGTCAGTATACTGTCCACCTGGGCTGGAGCCCACCTGGCTTTATTACATATCAGTACAAAGCTGACTTTGCTGGGGGTGGCTGTTGAATGCTTACAACAGGCAGGATCTGCCTCTTGCCATGACAACAAACCTATGAAACACGTACTTTTTGTTCTCCCCATTATATAGATAAAGAAACAGAGGCTCAGAGTAACTCCCTAACTTGGCCCAAGATCACGCAGCTATAAACTGCCAACATTTACAGCCAGCGCCCGACTTCTTAGCCACCCCATAATACCCCACTCATGGATGCAGAGCAACTTCTCCAAACAAATTCATCTGGACACAAAACTAATTAAAAGACATCTATTGACTTTATCAATGTATTTTATTTTACAAAAAAGGAAAAATCACTATAGTACAATTATTTAAAATAGGGCACAAAATTTAAAATAGCATGTTTCACAAAAAGATCTGCAATATGATTTTTCAGAGATATACCCACTGCATAAACATTAGGTACATAGCAGAAGTATATGTTCAACGTCCATTTAATTTATTAATTTATTTATTATAACAGGACAAGTGCACTTTCAAAATACAGTACTTCTGTAACCATGTCTCACCTGTTCTTCCCAACAGCCCAGAGAGGGAGAATGAACAGGTGTTACTTACAAGGAAACTGAGGCTCCAGAAATTAAATGACTGACTTACTTAGCAGCAGAATCAGACATGAAACCAGTTCTCCTGATTCTTCATCCAGCCATAAATAATACATATTTTCAAAATAAAAGCTCCATTAAAAATAATAGCATTAGTGGGATGGGAGGATAAAGGTATAAATAAATATCTGTGGGTTGCAAGATTTCCGATAGAGAAAACAGAAAACCTACAGTCTTTTTGCCAGTGTCTGGCATTTGTAAAACTTGAGACGTTGAGAAATGAGTCAAGAACTGCATTGGGACACAAGTTGAAAATCTTTCAGGTCATGGAAGCTTGCAGGCAGTTGGTGAATATGACCCAGAGATCTTAACTTTGACGTTCAGAATGCTGTCACTTGTAGAGGGGTGAGAACAGGGTAATGGCATCTGTTGGGGTGGTTAACGTCACTCATCCCGGAACCACGAAATTGCCCACATCCTGGGCCTGTGTACCAGGGTTTCTGCTTCAGTATTGTGATGCCGCCCAGCTATGACTAACAAATCCCAGAAAGGGAGAGAACTTCATGGATTTTGGTGTCTCTAAAAGCTGAGGTCTCTTCTCCCTTGACTTACTCTGGAATATATAAGTTTCTCTTCTCACCCCCTCAGGAAAGCTGATGATTGGCCTGAGTTTCCTGGGAGATCTTGGATTCTACCTCAGGCTTTTTTTTTTTTTTTTTTTTTTTTTGATTTGACAGTTGGCTTTCCAATTGAGGACAAGGGTCCTCAGCTGTGTTTTTGGTCATCAGGGGCCAAAAAGTTCAACGCTGTCTAGTTTCTCTTCTTTGTAGAGCAGGATGTTCTCCATCAGTCTCCTTTTGGCCTCATTAATTTCAATTTTCCATGAAGTCTCTGTAGTTGACATTCAATGTAAAATAATTTTTTTTAAAAAAGCCATTTGAACAAAAAGCATTTGGAAATAGGTACTATTATAATTCTTAGAAAGTCAGATTTGGTTAGAGTTTCTCACTTATATCAGGTTTCTGAATCAGGTGCTGAGTATAATGAGCATTTTCATCACCTTCTGCCTTTGCAGGGAAGCCCTGCCATCTGCCCCCACCTTTCAAAGAGGAGGGGGCTTCCATGCTCCTCCCCACGGATGCAGGGAATAGAGTGAACACTTAACACCCTCTTGCTCTTCTTCTTCTCTCTTCCATGGGAAGAGGAACTATATGAGTGGTCAGAGCCTGAGACAGTCATTGAATCACATTTGCTAAGGGACAAGGACGCTGGATTGAAAAGGCCTTCCAAATTTTTATTCCGGAAGGAAACCTGGTATATTTGAACCTGAGAGGCAGAGATAGAAGGTATCTTTAGAAGCAGGATGGCGTTTGTGTTGTGAAGTGAGGATGGAGAGGCAAGCAGAGACAAACCACACAGGGCCTTGCTGGTCCAGAGGAAGAATTTTGACTTGGTCCGTAAGTGTGATGGGGAGCCATGCATAAGCTTTAAGTGAGGGGTGACATGAGTTGTTTTTAAAAACCACTCTGGTTAGCCCCTGGAGAAAGGACTAATGAGAGGCCAGAGTGGATCAGGGAGGACAAAGGGAGGCTATGCAGTCATCCAGCAAAAGGACAGTAGCTTAGATGAAGTGGGGCGGTGAGGGCGATGGAGAGAAGCAGATAGAGCTGAAAGATATTTAGGTCAATAAATAGGGCTGAGTGATGGACTGGACACGGGGTGGGGCGGGGCAGAGGGAGGGAGCTGTCAAGGATGACTTCCCCAGGCTTTTCTTTGTGTAGTTGGCTGGTAGGTGAATGGCTGAATAACCAAATGAATGAGGGAGATGGAAGGAATAAATGATGGGCTGAGTTAGGAACACAAAAACAAGTCTGTATATGCATTCAGACCTCTACACACTTACCATCCTGGGCAGACTCTGGACTGGCACAGGCCTCAGAGGAGGAATCGGCCTGCATCCTGCCTTTATCCTCTGTGGGAGCAGGCGAAGCAGCAGCCCCACACCAGCGTGTTGCCCTCATGGAGGAGGGAGCATAGAGGCTGGAATTGTCCACATCATCCGTTTCTTCTGGGGTGTTGGAGGAAGAGCCTGTGCCCTCTGAAAGCCCACTGCAAGGGAGCGCCATCTCCTGACCTCTGAGCCGCTCTTCCACAATGGCCACAGAGCCACATACCTTGTGGATGAGAGAAACAAGAGCACTTACCAAGAATTCTTTCTGTAATCAAAAATCTAACAGGTCTCTCAAGCCTCCAGAGAGACAGACACAGAAGAATCAAATGCTTGTTGCTTTGTCTGGAAGAACAGCATCCTTCCTTTGAAAAGAACTAAACTTCCCCATCCACCTTAGCCACAAATGACAGCACATGACCAAATGAACCAATCATACTATCACATACCTCTGATCTTAATGTTTGGTTCAGGTTTGGGCACGTGACCCAAGCAGGCCAATAGAAATCCTTCTCTGGGATTTTTCTAAAGTTTATTGAAGAAATATTTTCCTTTCCTTTCTATTGGCAGAGCCAGAATCCCCACCACACACAGAAAACCAATTTACAGCTGGTAAAAATGAAGCTCCAACACAGAGTAAAGCAGAGGCAAGAGATGGACAGAGGGCTAGAGGCACCTTTGCTGGTTGAGAACTTGGGTCGAGCTGCTCTAGCAATGCCTGTCCTCTCTACTGTTTGGTTAAATGAGCCAATAAAGTCATTCATTCATTCATTCATTCATTCATCCACTCACTGATATTCTCCCCCATCCCTATCTCTCTCTCTCTCGTTCTCTCGCTCTCACTCTCGCTTGCTCTTGCGTTCGCTCTTGCACTCTCTCTCTGTATATGAGTCTGAGTTGAATTTCTATCACTTTCAACTAGAAATGCCCTAAGTAATATGGATATTGCCATTGAGGGCTTTTTATTCTGGTTAGGGAGGTTAGAGAAATTAGAGGAAGGCAGAGAAGGAATGTTTCTTCTTTACATACATGCCCACGTGTGCACACACACACACACACAAAATGGTACAATGGGTGTAATGCATACATACTATTAATAATAACAACAAATCTCATTTGCTTGGTGCCTTGCAATTTACAAAGCACATTGACACATGATCCACAATGAGTTCTTATAGATAAAAAAATTAAAAGATTGAAGAGGTTAAGTTCCCTGCCTAAGGCCACCCAGCTAGTGAATGGCAGAGCGGAGCACTGAACTCAGTCCTGCTTGTCTTAAAGTCCATGACTCAGTTGACCTCACATACCTAGCTTGGTTGTGAAATACTAAAGGTAAGGACCATTCCTCATTCCTCTCTATATACCTTAAATGTTCTATCCCCTTTCTCTACCTAGCAAATGCCTCCTCAACCTTCAAGGCCCAGTTCAAACGTCACCTCTTGAGATAAATCTTCACAGTATATGGCTGATAAACATTTGCCAAACTAAAAACAATATTCCCTTATAGCTATGTGGCCATGTAACTAGGTTCTGGTCTACAGGGTGTGAGAAAAATTGATGTGTGCATTTCCAGGTCACATCTTTAAAGGAAGGGGTGTGTTCTCCTCTTCCTTTTAACCTCCTTTCAGTAGCTGGCATGCAGAGGTAATGACCTGAGCTAGAACAGCCATCTTGGACTCTGAAATAGAAGCCACATGGTACAAGAGCCTGGTTCTCCAATACTGTGGCACTGCCACATAGGCTCTGGACTGCCTATATTCAAACTGTGAAGCTAAAGAAAATTATATTCTATTTTGTTTAAATCACAGTCTTTTGGAGTCTCTTCATTATAGCAGCTTCTTTGCGAGTAATTTAACTGATACACTGAATGAAAGAATGAAATGATTGAAGGGATGCATGCCTGAACAAATGGTTGAGGGAGAAAGTCTTTTCAGAACATAAATCTGATTATGTCCTGCCCCTGCTTAAAACCCCTAGAGACTTCCTCAAAATCCTGACTGTCCCACATGGTTTCTATTATTGGGCTCCTCCTTCCTCACAGCCTCATCATAAGCCACTTTGCCCCATGTACGTTGTGTTCCAGACACTCTGACCTTTTTCCAGGCCCTTGACCATGCCATGCTCTCTCAACTCATGCCATTTGCATAAGCTGTTCTTTCTGCTTGGACAGCTCTTTATTAGCTTACACATCACTTCCTTAGGAAAGTCCTCCTGAGGAGGGCCCTTGTCATACACTATCTCAGTGCTCACCACACAATTACTGCGCAATGTTTGTGAGCTCCAGGAAAGTGGAAGTGGCCTGCCTTGTTCACAGATTTTTCTCCTGGGCCCAGCACACGAATGCTGAATGAATGACTGAACCCTGTAGCACTTGGACATAAGAGAATAGTCTAGCCCTAGAAAAGTGACTCAAGTCTCTAGCTCCTGCCTGGTCATGATGCAAGATGGTAGGCATAGAGCTGAACTAAGAGTTCAGAGAGCTCTGACAAAACTCATTCTGTGGCTTCATCTTCTCCTCTCTGGACCTTTACGTCCCCATCTATAAAAAAGAGGCTTGAGCTACAGCAGTGGTATTTGAAGATTTTTTTTTTTCAGCTACCAAACCCTTTCCTCAAATAAAATAATGAGAACCCAATTTAATTATGAGACGTTAAAGTGGAAGTCATAAGTGGGGCCTATTGCTCCCCACAGCCCTCTTGCTACCAAAAGCAACTCCTGAGTTACTTTTAAGGAGCCCCTCTCTGCCAGATACTACTTGAAAATCACTTAGCTACATGATCTCTAAGAGTCTGAGTCCTCTCAGAAGTAATTTTGTTCTTAGAAAGACCTAGCAGTGGTCCCCAAACGTCTACCTGTTACCATGAAAACCACCTCTACATATCTGTCCATAGGAAAATGTTTTATTCCCTGTCGTGGCTTATTTCTGGTGTGTCTTCCTAGCCCTTGGGCTAAGGATGCTCCTTTTCTCTAGGACCTGGACCTTCTACCTTTGGGAGTTGAACCCTGTCAGGTTTATACACTGGACCCCACCTCACCCCCATCTTACCTGATTGGCCAACGGGTGGACATCTGACCCTAGCTAGGCCAGTCAGGTTCTCTCATTGAGATGTTGGAACTGGGACCTGGAGACTTGATCTCTCGGTGGGGGTAGAACTACAGCATATAAATAAATATGGCCACATCCCCTAACCAAGAATATGAAAGAAAAGAAAAAGGGGACCTACAGAGAGAAGGAGGAATAAGGCAGATTTGGAGAAAGCAGAGTTCTGTTAACATCTGAGGGTTTGCTCCTAGACCCCTGAGGCTAGCAGCACACTGTCTTCAAGCTCCTGAGATACCCTTATCCATATTTTGCTGTTTTGCTGATATAGGCTCCAACACATTCTGCTACGTGAAAACAAATACATCCTTGGTTTGTTTGAGATCACATCTCAGTGACAGGATTGATCCCAAGTCTTAAACCGGTCCCTGGTAAAGCAGACCCATGCAGCCCTTGGAATTGAGCCCCAGCTGACCCGGGAAAGGGCTCATTGCAGGGGAAAAGCTGACAGGCTCACCTCCACCAAGCTGGCGTTTCGCCTCCGCAGGCAGAGGCAGGAGGCCATGGCCAAGGCTTCGGCGCAGTCCTCCGGCAGCCTCCCAGCTCTCTTCTCCAGATATTTCTGGCAGATCTCCTTGGCCATCACTTTCTCCACCTCCATCTTCCCAGAGCAGAGTGAGGTGGTACTGCTTGGAATTTCACTGAGGAGTAAATCCTTCTGTGGGAAGAAGAATAGAAACGCTCCAGAGTGAGCTGCAGGGGTGTGGGATCCAACCCACCCACCTTGTAGGCCTTGCTTACTTCATCGGGAAAATGAGGATAATAGAACTACCAAAAAGATTAAATGACAATACATACAAAGCATAAAGTGTGATACTTGACACAGACTAAACATTCAATAGTCTATTAGTGATAATAATTAATAGTAATAATAGCTATCATTTATATAGTACTTACTATATGATGAGTGAACACTTAACTTACATTAATAATTCAATATTATTAACAATTACAGGGACAATGTTTTACAATATAAATAAACACTTTAGGATGTAGGCTTCTGACCCATATATATTTAACAGGAGAAATTAGATCAGGAGTTGCCAGGGGCTAGAAGTAGGGAAAGGGGACTGATATAAAGGAGCCCAAGGGAATTTTCTGGAGTGATGGAAATATTCCATATCTTGATTGTGGTGGTATTTACATAACTGTCTATATTTTTCAAAACTCATATTATTCTGTACACCTCAAAAGTATGAATTATACCTCAATAGATATGAATGCATATGTCCAGACTGGTACCCACACATAAAGGTACCCAGCAGCTTTACTTATAATGGTCAAAAACTGAAAACACCCCAAATGTTCATCAACAGGTGAATGGACAAACAGTGGCATATCCATGCAATAGAACACCACTAAACAAAGGAAATGAGCCACTGACATACATGAAGAGCATGGCTGTATCTCAGAATAATTACGCTAAGTGGAAAAAGCCAGACAACAAAAGAGCACACACTGTATGGCTTCATTTATATGAAACTCCAGAAAATGAAAACTTTTGTACAGTAACAGAAAGCAGATCAATGGCTCCAGGGGATGGCAGGGCAGGGAGGGGTGCGAGGGGAGGATTCAAAGGAGAGAGGTAACTTCTGATGTTGTGGGCATGTTCACCATCTTGATTGGGTGAAAATGTCACAGATATATACATATGTCAAAATTTATCATATTACATGCTTTATCCTCATTATTTATAAATATAAATTCATATTTATAAAGTTGTTTATAAATAACTTCATGGTGTTCCATAGTGTATACAATTATATTATAAATTCTTAATCACCTCCCAACTGATAAATATTTCACTTGTTTGTAGTGCTTCATTATCAATTAATCCTACAACAAACATCCTTGTCTATGTTTTTCCTCACTTGTTTGTGTATTTCTCTAGTTTACAAGTAAAACTGCTATATCGGAGGGTATACACATTTTAAATTTTGATGGAAACTACCCACTTCTCTCCAAAAACACCTTGGCCATAAACATTCCTCAGAGTGTACAAGAGAGGTTTGCTTCCTCCCACCCTGGACCACATCTCTGACTCGAATCTTGATTATATATGTACAACAGAAGTGCATGTACCACAACAGAAGACCGTGAGAGACCACCATATTTGGGTCTAGAAGAAGAGAAACTAGATTTTTAAAAAATTATATCTTTCGCATTTTTAGAAACTATTAGCAAAAAGAACCTTCTAGCAAATTTCACATAAGTGTCTTGAAAGCTTCCTTCTCCTCAGGCAGCCCCAGAGAGTTGTTGGGGAATACATCTCAAGAAAACTGTCAGAAGATGAGAAAATGCCCCAAACCACCCAAACCACATCCGAGCTGCCCAAACCAACCTCTTTGCAGTATCTGGAGCTCAATGCCCAAAGTGGGCGGAGCTCAAGGAGTTCAGTAGAGGGACAAGTTGCGACCTTCTGTGTGTAGCAGAGGCCTTCAGCTCTCCACCCCAAAGCTCAGGTTATGCTTTTGGGGCCCAGTCACAAAAAAAGCCAGCTGTTTCAATGCCTTCAACATCAAGTCAGATGACTTGGACCAGAGCTTGCACAGAATTTGGAATCCTTCAGGACACATCAGTTCAAATCTCAATTTGAGCACTGATCTCACTGAAGGAATGAGACAAACCTCTTCACTTTGGCCTTAGTTTTCTCATCTGTAAAATGGGGATGGTGATAACACTAAATTCATATGGTTGGACTTCCATGAGAATTAAACAGTCAGGAGATTGTCGAGGTTGAGAACTCAGGATCTGCAGTCTGGAAACCCTGACTCAGAATTCCAGCTCTGACAGCACAGCTGAGATCTCAGGCAAATCTCAGAGCCTGCTTTGAGGAAATATAATGCCTCTATCAGTCTCATGGAGATTTCGATATAACTTAGAAAGAAATTTATGGAAAGTGACAAACACAGAGTCTAGCTGTGTTGTTATTTTTTAAATGGCATTACATATATGATTGTTCTTTGAATCTACAAAAAATGGAAGTTATTGAACTTATTATAGAAAGCTACTTAAAAGAGTTGAAATTAACTTTTACCAATTTTAGAATGAACCCTATTTGATTGCCTTAGAGAAGAAATGAGTTTTCCCTAAACATTCTAAATTTTATTTAGAATGTTTAGAATTTAGGTGGGTGTAGGAGATTAAAACTACTTTGCACAGATGCACATCAAACCCTGGACTGAGGCCTCATTAGCATCTGTAAAATGGGTACAGTGGAGATCTCTGCCCTCCTGACATCTCATAGCTGTTGGCCCAAACGCACCACCCTGCCAGAAGTGACTGGTTCCCTTACCAGGTAAACTGGGCTTCGGTCATTATCCATTGCAGGGATGCCAGTGAGGATCTCAGCTAACACCTGGAGAGAACAAGGAGTTAGCACAGTTCAGATACTCATGCACAAAGTCAGGCAGGAGATTCTGGCCAAGATGGAATATTCTTAACAAAGCCTGAGCTCCAGACCTAGCTCTACCATTTTCCAGCACAGACACTTGCCCAAAATCTGTAACAGGAGACTATCACTGCACTTCCTCCAACTAAATATGCCACCCAGCTGCTAGTAGAAGGTTTGAATTAACTGATAGTAAGGCAGGGAGGATGGAAACCAAATGTACCTGTATTACCATCAGTTTTACATATATATATTACATATATATATAATACACATATACATTTATATATACATATAGTATATACATATATATGCATATACATATACATGCATATGTATATACGTATATTATATAATGTGTATATATACATTATATATGTATGCACATACATATATCTCTAGATATATATCTACATACACACACTATATTTTAAAGGTAATTTCATTTCAAAACCCATCAGAAATCATAAGCAAGCAATTCTATGTCAATCTTGGGAAAGAAGAATTCCATCTGCAGGTATCTATTCTATACAGAAAATCTCAGCAACATCTATAGCATGTTTCATTCATAGGTCTTTATTAACATCATTTGTTCATTACTTAATCCACTTACAAAAGGAGCACAGACTTGAGCCATTGTAAGCCACTAGAGAATTGACAAATTGTGATACGTGTCTTAATAAACAGGAAACCTGCTTTGAATAGGAATTCTCAGTAGAGATAACAGCATGGTAGTTAAGAGCTCTACAGTCAGACAGGCTTGAATTCAATTTCTGACTCTGCTCCTTATATGTGCAGGTGATCTTTGGAAAAGTAACTAAAATGTAAGCCTGTGTCCTCATCTGGTAAATGGGGATCTATTGGTTGTGAATATAAGGGATTAAGTACCCTGCCTTTAATGTGAAATCTCTCTCCCACAACCTCTCTAGAAGAAACTCATAGTAGGTTCATATCTACTGCCAAGAAATCAATCCTTTCCTCCAAAGGAAGGGCTCACACAGTTAATAACAAATTGGCAGTGGCCAGGAGAGGCAGCAGAGGGCACAGCTGCAGCAAGTGGACAGGAGCCAATTGAAAAGGGACTTCCCACCAGTTCCTGCCAGAAAGGAAGTGAAGAATAAGGGAAAATTAATAAACAAACATTTCCTCTGCCTCTTTCACAAGGCAGACTCTGCACTGGGCCTTTTACAGAGATCATTTAGTGCTCACCAAAAAAAAACATTGAGAAATGCTATGTTCCCAATAGGAGGAACCGAAGTTCAAAATCATATTGTCAGTCAGTGGCAGGGCTGAGAAAGACTGCAGGGAGCCAGTGGGCATTCAATGAATGAATGGATGGATGGAAGAATGAATGAATGAATGAATGAGGAATCGATTGTTACATCAAGAGCTGAGTTAAGAAGTCAAAAGTAAATAGAAATCAGGAGTGAGGGTATGAAAGTAGAAATAATAAAAATAACTACTATAATAATAATAATCTTGATATGTGCAAGGTACTATGCTAACTAGTTTATGTATATTAACTTACTAATCTCCATATATATATATATATCATTACCCCCATTTTACAGAGGACAAAACTGAGGCCCAGAGTTATAGGTGATATACCTTAGGCGACATGCCTAAAAGTAACTGAGCTGGGACTCAAACTCATAATCTTAATCTCTGCACTATAGTGTCTGGCAGTCTTGGGGTTCAATCTCACTAGGTCTTAAAGGAGCAAGAGCCTGGGCAATCCCTGCTGAGCTTCACTGAGCCACTCAGTGGGGCTGACGGGGGGAAGGAAACCAGAAGAGTTGATGGACTGGGAGAAAGAGGAAAGCGGAATCTGACATGTGGAGGTCCGGCTAAGGGCAGAAGGTGGCTCAGGGAGAGGGCACTATTGGGAGAGGTGGACAGAGAGGAGGCTGGTCAGAGACTGGAACAGAGTTTTGATGCCGGAGAGGGAGAGGACAAGGTCCAAGATATAGCTGTTGGCTCTTGGCAGAGGTCAACGAGAAATGTCACTTTCCTCAGCCAGCCTTTCCTAGACTGGGTTCCTTAGGACACTGATGCTAAGAGATACTGAGAAAACAAGGTTCCACGGTCAAATTAATTTAGAAAACACTGCATATTGTTTGCCCATCTGTGCTAAATTCACAATTATCAGACTAAAGGCTCATTATTATATTAAAGGCTCTAATTAATTTTGTGGTAAAGAAATCTGCTTCACTTCACTAAACCCAGATTTCTCAAACCCATTTGGCTAGAAAACCTTTAAACAGACCAAACCTATAGAGATCTCAAGGAATTGGTGTTCTGTAGAAATACATACTGGAGACTACTACCCTCAGACCATGAGCTCCCGGGGGAAAGATTGTGTTTTAGTTACAACTGCAGTCCACATATAGTAATGACAGATAGGGTGGAGGCAAGGAGGGAGTTGGATGAGTAGATGGATACTGAATGGATGGATAGCTATTGGATGGATGGATGGATGGATGGATGGATGGATGGATGGATGGATGTTGAATGGTTAGACTGATAATTGCAAAGATGGATGGACAAAATAACAGATGGACAAAATAAGTAAATGAACAAATAAGAACAAACATAATTAGATAGACAATTAGATGGATGGCTGGATGGGAAGGAATCAGGTAAATCAAGAGACGGTATCTGTAGCCTACTAGAATCTAGACACTCATAAGTGGCTTTACGTAGAGGGTTAGAAAACTTTTTCTGTAACAGGCTACAAAGTAAATATTTTAGGTTTAGGCTTTTTGGCCACAAAACAAGTCTCTGCAACATATTCTTTTTTGCTTTTCAATTATTATTATTTAATCTTTTATATACATGTAAAAACTATTCTTAATTCTAGTCCATGGGCCAGTTTTGTCCTGTGGGCCATAGTTTGATAATCCCTCTGTATTTTGACGGAACATATATTTGTGAGCCTCTATTATATATAGCCTGTGATTACAAATAACCCATAGGAAGGACAAATGAGTGGAGGCCAAAGTCCAAGCAGAGAAGGAAGCTCTTACTATTCCACAGCTGAAGATGTCCACTCGCTTTGTCAGCTGCCCCACCCTGATGAAATCTTCTGGCAGATATGCAGCTGAGGCCTGGAAAAGGTGGGTCTTCATCATGGTGTATTTTGACCTTCTGTTGATAGGACACAGGTGAGCCATTGGATGGGCCAGCATGGGGGTGAAGTTTTGGTCTAGCAAAACATTGGAGCTGTGGAAAAGAAAGCAGAGCTCTCATTTTGGGCTGGACAAGAAGAGGTTGCCATGGAGACCCTTTCTGAAAAACAACTTAGCAGTGAGCAGTGTTGGCCCCAGCAAGTTAGTCACTGAAGACCCTCAACATGGAGTCTCTGAGCCAGTCCTGAAAGGGGTGCCCACTCCAATCAACAAACATTGATGGAGCTAGGATTAATCCTGCTGCTTCAGAAATGGCATTTGGCGTGGCCAAAGAGTTGCAGCCACCCTGATCCCCACAGATGTCCACCCTGTCCAATCTCAGCTGGCCAACCCCCTCCCAAGCTGTTCCAACCCCAAGCTCTGGCTCAACTGACTCAAGTCTAAATGCCAACACCCTTTGTGACTGAACCTGCCAGGTTGTGGGGGAATAAACAATAAAAATATTCTTGGACTCAGTCAACCAAACCATGGGAGTGAACTCTCAGAAGTACCCCAAATGGGGGGGAGGGACAAAAAACCAAGTTACATGTATAAAAATATTCAATGAAGAACTAACTCCTAATAGTATCTTTTAAAGTAGACACCAATTCTAATGTCTACTATTAGGAGTGGGTAAGTAAATTATGGGCAATCCCCGAAATGGAAGACTACTAAGAAGTCACCAAAAATAATGGCATGCAATGTGGGGAAGTATTTACTGTGTTTAAATGAAGGGGGAAAAAAGAATATGAATTTATAATCAGGTAACCGTGCTACCTTAGAGCTAAGACTTCTGTGTGGGGGCTGAAAAAAGAAAGAGAAAAACAGAGGGCAGCTTATGAGTCAGGGCCGTGAGCCAAGATGACCTCTCATTCTTTCATTTCCTTTCTTGTTATTACAGTTGTTTGTGCAACCAAATAAGAATCAGTAGAAAGAAAAGAGGAAAGAGCTTCCCCTTGCCAAATAGAGAGAGGACTTTAGGGAAGTGTGAGTTCTATGTTTTCAAGCTTAGTTTTGCCAAATTCTCTGGTATCTTCTGGAATCTCTCCCCATGCTGCCAGTCCCCAGATGGGCATCTCTTGTACTTGGATATTTAGGAGCATGATACTGAGATAATGGGGTACACGCTAACTAGCAGGAAACCTTCCTGACTCAAGTTGCTTTCGCCAACAGGTACGAAAGCATGGGGGAGGGGTGTGAGGCAGGTCTCCAAGAAAACCCTGAGCACGGAGCTCAAAATCCTAGGGGTCTTGGTCAGACATGGTCCAAATTCAATGACCAGGTGCAGACAAGCTGGCTGGGTGCTTGTTGGGAAAATACCAACTGAGAAAGACAAACGTGATGACAGGTAGGCAGTTCATGCTGAGACAGCAGTCAGAGACACAACCCAGAAACACTGATTTTGAGGGTGTACAAAAGAAAGAGAGACCCAAGGGAGGCGAGGTGGGGAGAGAAAGGCAAAGAGAGACAGAGGGAGAGGAAGGGGACCCAGGAATGTCTACTGTCCCATCCCTGCAGCCTGAGCCTTCGTCAGGGTCCAGCCCATCTCTCACACCTCTTAATGTTGCTGTGGATGATCCCCAGGCCGTGAAGGTGCTCCACGGCACGAAGCAGTCCTGAGAAGATGCTGATGCGCTGGAGCCAGGGGAGTGAGTCTGAGCCACCCTAAGAGAGAGAAGAGGACTTTTTAAAATCCCAATGGCAGGGTGCTGGCTCCTGTCTCTCCTCCAGCTCTTCATATCCTCTGCAACAGGGCTTGCCCAGCATGGTTTACTGGCAGGAGATTTAGGAGCATGATACTGATAAACATATACAGTCATCACACAGCACAAGCTGCATGACTTTGGAAAAAGTGCTCAAAATCTCTGAGCCTTGGTTTCTTCAGATGTAAAATGGAAATGTTAATCTCTATGCTTTAGGGTTGTAAGGATTCAAAGGAGCATGTGGTATGCCCCTAGCATAGTACCTGCCATACAGCAGGTACTCAATAAATAGCAGCTATTTTTATCATGATTATTACAGCGGTGGCTCTAGAATTTTTCTCTAGGAGGGGCTGGTTGGGAGAGAAGCTAGGGAGCGTGTAGTGGCACACCAGGCACGTGGGCCTTACATACTTGGGGAGACTTCACAAGAGCTGATGGGGATTGTAGGGTGGGCTAAACTCACCCACCTCACCCCAGGTGCCTGCTACTGTTGCTCTAGGACTGAATCTCCAGGCTAAATCACCATTTATTTTTTAAGTCATGTCTTAGGTCCCGCATCCTCTAAAAACTGACCCTGCTAATAGATTTCTTCTCAAAAACTCTGGAATCTAGAGCCACATTAACCCAGTTTAAACCACTTGTCTGGTGTGTTCCTCATGGCAAGTCACTTTGCCTCTCTGTGTCAGAGACTCCTCTTTTGAAAAATGGAGAAAACCTCTTGGGTTGTGGCAAGGCCTGGAGGAGACATGTGTAAAGCCCTTATCATAGTGTCTTGCACATAATGAGAGCTCAGCAAAGCTAAATGAACAACTGCTTTGTCTAATCCCTGCCAAAGGAAGCAATAATTGCTGTGGAATAACTTTCTTCCCTCTGTTTGAGGATCTTATGGGAAGGAGGTTTGTTATAAAATTATAATTTTAATGTTATACTCACACGGTATAATATATAAAAGGTACAAAAGGATATGTAGTCAGTTTCCCTCCCATCCTATGCCACGGCTATTTAGTTTTCCTCCCCAGAAGCACCCAAGGCAGCAGTTTCTTATCTCTTTCCATAATATATATTCCATAAATACCCAAACGAATATGTATATGTAAGAATAGCATTTTAAAATAAAATTTTGCCTCTACTTTTTCATACTTTGTATCTCTTAATTCTTTTTCTTGTCATATTGCATTGGCCAGCACCTCTAGAATAATGTTCAGTAAATCAGTGCCCTGGGATACCTTTGGCTTGCTCTTGACTTAAATGATATGCCTCTTGTCAAACAAAATTTTTGTAGGTTTTCACCTGAAGATGTTTAGCCAGATCTTATCTATCTTGGCCCAATTTCTCTTTTTCTTTTTGAGCCACCAGTCTCAACATGGCTTCTTCTTTATATCCTTAGTTGTAAGCCTTCTGTTCATCTAGTCTTCACACAGTTCCCCAGGTTGATCATTTTATAATTTAGTTGAAATTTTAATGTGGTCATAGGAGGTAAGCACAGCATTTGCCTACTTTGCCATCTTCCCAGCCTCTCTTCTGGAAGAGTCTCTCTGGATAGCCCCTCTCCCCTCTGGACTAATATAAGTCCCTAACCCTTGATTCTCTAATTAGGTACTGCCTGGTCATGTTCTCTGACCATGGCGCAGCCCCTTACCTGATCCCAGAGTCTGTCCTGTAAAGAACCATTTGCCATAAAAGGATGGATCAAGCTGTAGAACTGTTTTCCAGAGCAGAAGCCCAGCAGAGGTAAGACGTTGGGGTGGCAGCATCTGAAAATAAGCATCAGTGCAGGGGTGAGGAGTCAGACAGATAGTGTAATCAAAGGCTGCTCCACTTCCTCACCTCCCACCCTTCTCTACCACCCTAAGGGCCCAGCACAATGGTAGCAAAATGAAAACTGCCTGAAAGTCAAGTTGCTTGAACTTATCCTACCTCACTGCTCTGCAGATACAACACCTTAACCACCCCATCTTCTGGAAACAGAAGCATAGAGATTAAGGAACTTACTTAAGGTTATAACTAGCAAGCCAGGATCAGATTGCAGGTCTTTTGACTCCCAGGACTGAAGTTCTTCTCCAAAATCCTCTTCCACTGGGTTCTAAGTCACTGGTCCCTCCTGACTCTCCTCCTACCTTTCTGACCACTCTTTCTTGGCCTTTTTTACCAAGACTCTCCTCCTTTGCCTCCCTCTGAAACCTGAGTCTCCCAGGCTAGGCTCATCATCTTGTCTTATTAGCTGCTCTTCCAGGTATTTCCCAAATCTCTCATCTCCAGCCCCAATGCTCTAAACAGCCTAGACTCAACAAGTCCCAAACCAGCTTCTGCACCCATAAGTTATTATCTCAGCAAAGGATACCACTGTTCACCAAATTTCTTAGCAACTTCCTTACATCTCCCATCTAATTAGTCACCATTCACTGTCATAAATAGCTTTCAAAAGGTTCCTTTTATCCCCCCACGGGCTGCCTTGGGTCAGACCCTGATGGACTTTCCCCAGGACTACTGTAAAGCTGCCTGCCTGAAGCTTCTGCCCTCCTCTACTCACCCCAGGCCATCTTACTTCACACTCTGTACATTCATTAGAGTTATTTACACTTCACTCTCCCCACTGGACTATAAACTTCCCCAAGTCAGAGCTGTGACTTCTTCACATTTTGTACTCCCTAGAGTCAGGTAATGCCTTGACAACTCACATTTGCCAAATCCATGAATGAAGGAGTGACTGCTGACCCCAGGAAAGCACTAAACCAAAGTGGAACAGACTTCCAGTTTCCATTAAATGTGTGTGTGTTCGTGTGTATATAAGTATGGGTGTGTAAATGTGTACATTCATATACATGTATGAATAAAGAAAGGATGAAAGAAAGTATATCAAAATGGTAATACAGTAGTAGTTTGTAGGTACTATGGAAAATAGGTGACTTCTATTCTTTTATTTATAATTTTCTTTATTTCTTACAATACTCCACAACTATCAAGTATTACTTGCCCAAGGAGGCACATTGACCAAGGAAACTCAGTAACTTGCCAAGGCTGAATGACAGCTGGTGTCAAGCACATAACAGGTGCCCAATATGCATTTGTTAAATTCATCAGTCAATGATGGCAGAGCCAGGACCAAATAGTCCTTCCTCTTTTTTCTTTCCCAGTCCCCACCTAGTTCTGTGACAGGGAGGCTAACTTCACTTCTTCAGCCTCAGTTACCCTATCAGTAAAATAAGGTTTGAGGATGACTTTTGAAGGCCTTTATTGCTCAAGACCAGAGGTCAGCAAAATTTCTCTCTAAAAAGCCAGATAGTAAATATTTTAGACTCTGTAGGCCAGATGGTCTCTGTTATAATTACTCAACTGCACACTAGCACACAAAAGCAGCCACTGATAATACAGAAATAAATGAGTATGGCTATGTTCCAATAAAACTTTATTATGGACACTAAAATTTGAATTTCTTATGTCATATGTCATGAAATATTCTTTATAGTTTTTTCAAACCATTCTTAGCTCTCAGGTCATACAAACACAGTCAGGGCCAAATTTAACCCATGGATCATCATTTGCCAGATACTGATCTAGAGCACTAGGATTTTAAGATGGATTTGCCCTTAGAGTTGGAATCTGTATGTCTCTGCCTATCTCAAAAAACAGGATAGAAAAAAAGAAATGGGATAGAAAGATTTCTTTTCCCCCAGGAGGAAGGAGTTGGGCCAAGTGAACCAATGTTCTTTTATAATTCTAATCTATGTATATAGTTGCTACATAGAAAAAGAATAGGCTGTGGAGCCAGACCAATCTAGGTTCAAATTCTGGCTCCATTACTTACTAGCCTTGTGATTTTGGATGAGACACTTAACCTCTCTGTGCCTCAATATGTCCATTAAAAAATGTGGTAATAGTAACTACATGATAAGGTTCTTGTGAGGATTAAATGAGTTTATACATACAGAGTTCTTAAAACATGCCTGCCATACAGGAAGCTCTAAATAAGGGTTAGTTGTCATCATTATTAAACAAAGTATTCTCCAAAGGGGAGGCTTACCTATGACAAATTTGTATCTCTGCCTGGAAGAATTTTTCGATTGATTTTGGACCTGAACAGGCCATCTGTGGGAAAAGACAGCGAAACATAAAAATCCAGCCTCACCTGTGCAGCCTCCATCCCCTACCAGAAACCAAGAAGTGCTCACCTCTCTGAGCTTTTTGATGATGATTGGTGTGCCCTGCCCTTGCCCTCTGTAGATGTCAGCAAAAGTCCCCTCACTGATTTTGTAGGTTTGGTTGAAGTTGTCAGTTGCCTGAATCACATCTGCCTCACTCCAGAAAAGGCTATCTCCAGCCAGGCTCAGTGGTGTTTCCTGCTTAGGAATGGAGGTGCTGAAATCCTGGGGGTTCAGAGAGAAGAGACAGACATTAATATTGAATTAATATGGAAAATGTTATTTTTCCTCAGGAAATCTTAGAACACCAGAGCTTAAGGGGTAGAGGGGATCATCTTTTCCAGTGAGGAAGAATGGTAAAAAAGACAGGAATAAGGGCAGCTTAACCCCCAGCTCCTCCCCAACTTGCTCTATGACCCTGGGCAAGTTACTTAACCTCTCTGAACCTTAATTTCCTCATCAGCAAAAATGAAGATAACAATTCCAACCTGGAGGGTAATTTTGAAGATTAACTAAAATGTGACTATTCCCAGCAGATGGCTGGTGTTTGCTTTTTTTTTTTTTTTTTTTTTTTTTTTTTTTTTTAGTTTACGAAGGTGAGTGCCAAGGGGGTCAAAGAGCTGAGGTGAGATCACACAGCTAGCTGCTCAATGGCCAAGTTGGTGCCCCTGGTCCCACGCATGGTGCACAAGCTGGGAAGCAAGTTATAGGGTCATATAACCAAATGCAATTCTGTAATCAGAGCTTTGGAGGCCGCTTGCATGTGTAAGCCTATGAAAATCAGCTTTGCTTCAATAACTTTTCTTCTTTAAATTTTTTTAAAAAGTTATGTATGCTTTTATAAACAGTTTTAGATAATTGGTGGGGACCCTTAATCTATTTATCCACTTAATAGCTATTAAAGTTTAGTGTGTTTCATGTCAACTAGATATGTAAATATTTATTTAACAAACTAAAACCATGACAAACACATAGTTTTGATATCTGGTATTTTCACTTAACTTACACCATGATCATTCTCCCAAATTATTAAATCATCTTTGAGAATGATTAACAGTCTTCTTCATGGAAGAGCTTTATTAATCAGACCTATGCAGAGCTGGCTTCTTCACCAGGCACCCTGCCACAACACTCTTAGGGACCTACAAAATCCTTTTAATTTCTTTTAAAATCAGAAGAACAAAAATGAATTTTTAGAGTCAAAGAAAACATTTTAATTTTTAATCTATCTTGAATTATATTCATCTTTATATCAAAGCAATTATCAAATATCAATTTTAATTTTTTTAACGAAAGAAAGGACCCATGAGGGCTCAAATAGCTAAGATTTGCAAAAGTCATATGTGGCCCTGTACTCAACTCATTGAAAATTCAGAATAACTCAGACATATTTGGGATTGAAAAGGTTGGAGGAGAGGCGATTTATAAGCAAATAACAACTGTAATCAATTTACTTTGGGAGGAGGAAGATGCCAATTATCAGCTCTCATTTAAACACAAACAGTGGAAAAGCTCATTAAAAACATGTATTCACTAAAGTGCACCAAACCCTGCAACCCCCACCCCCACCCCGTCCCACCAACACCCAGCCCCAGCTGTACTGATGGCCAGTACTTAACAGTCTTAGTGGCTCTGAGTAATTCAATGGGTCTCCTTTCTTCCCCTCATCCCAGCCCTAACTCCCAAACTGGTCTCAGGAATAAAATTGTGTTGCAGTTTTGAGAGAGTGCCATGAGTTGGGGATATTGAGCTGGGGATATCACTTGTGAGTGGAGGATTTACCTTTGAATCAGATGAAACAGGAAGGCTGGTTTTTAAAGAAGGAGGGGCATTTTCAGGAGGAGGCAGGAGGTTGGTTCTGGCTGGAACTGGCCCTGGAAAGAAGAGATGGTGGGTCAGTAAGTGGCCCACTGGAGGAAGACAGGAGGAGTCTCTGTTGGTCCCCAGACCAAGCCAGTCTCCAATTCACTATACAAACACTTGTCTGTAATGACAGCTGCCATTTCCTGACACCCCCAGGCACCAGCCTACACACTCTCATGCCTTTACCTAAATGAATCCTTATGACAGCCTCACTGGTTGGTCCTATAAATGAGTGACTTCCAACCTCTTTGGCACCAGGGACCAGTGCTCCTATGAGAATCTAATGCCTAATGATCTGAGGTAGAGCTGATGCGGTGACGCTGGCGCTGGGGAGCAGCTGCAAATACAGGTGAAGCTTCACTCGCTGGCTGCTTACCTCCTGCTGTGTGGCCCAGTTCCCAACAAGCCACAGACCAGGGGTTGGGGACCCCTGCTACAAATGATCCCCATTCAGCCAGTGGAGAAACGGAGGCACTGGAGGTGGCCACTTGCCCAGGGCCACACAGTAAGTGGCAGAGCCAGCTTCCAAAGGGAATGTCATCTGTGTAGCATCTAACCCCTATACTGCCCCACCTCCCTCACGAGGAGCAGAAAAGAACTCAAAGGAAAATAGCTCTGGACCCCTGCCTTCCAGAAACCTCCACCATGGTAGGAATGGCAGTAACCATCCTTGGAGGTCAGAAGCAGGAGAGGCCAGCCATAGTAGGTTGAGAGATCATGGAGGGTTTCACAGAGGAAAGAGCATTTGACCTGGCCTTGAAAGATGGGGAAATGTTTCTAATAAGTGGATATGAGGTAGGAGGATGCCAGACGGTAGAATGGGCCCAAGCAGAGGTATGACAGTGGGAAAACCCAGATGTGCATTAAATATTCCAAGCACATGTAACGAGCAAACATTGACATCATGCCAGGGACAGTTCTAAACACTTCACTGTGTTAAGTGATTTAACCCTCACAATAATCCTAGAAGATAGTACCATTATCATCTAATTGTTATAGATGGTAAAATTGAGGCCTCTGAGTAACTGAGGACTGGCCTTTCCAAGGGAACCTGGCCTTAACCCCAGGGTTGCTGGTCAAATTCACCTGGTTTATGACTTCAGGAAAGGAGTGATTAACCTGGAACTTTGGCCATCAAAACAATAATTCAGAAGAAGGAAAAAAGTACCAGGGTGAAACTAGAATAAGCCTTGCTAAACTATTAACCTAGGCAGCTGATGAAACAAAACTCACCTGATACAAAGCCTGAGGCTCTTCCATCTCCCACGGAGCCCAGCAGGAGGGCCACCCTAAGCCTCCCTCTCTCCCTGTGTCTGTCACAGCTTCTGAAGTTTTTGATTTTTCACATTTTCCAGCAATGGCTATATCTGAAAGAACTACACTTGAGAAGGTACTGTGTTTGCAAACCCACACTGCATCAGTGAACACCAGAATGGAGCACTAAAAATACACACACACACACACACACACACAGGTGCACACACACCCGCTCAGTCCATCAGTACAGTATAACTGTAAATCGAGTTTTGGGGTAAAAGCTAT
The DNA here is from genome assembly GCF_014176215.1 of Rousettus aegyptiacus. Taxonomy (NCBI): domain Eukaryota; kingdom Metazoa; phylum Chordata; class Mammalia; order Chiroptera; family Pteropodidae; genus Rousettus; species Rousettus aegyptiacus. The sequence goes on along the minus strand of NW_023416307.1, from coordinate 120,139,533 downwards.
AGCCCAGACACTGAAAGTAAACCTTTGGCAAACAAATAAATTATTTAAAAAATCCAGAATGAAAAATAAAATAAAACCAGCAATGCGCTGTAAACCAGCTGCTGGCAACATACCTGACAGAGAGAGCCCTACTGCTCACTCAGATCATCCCCACATCTGCACCTGGGCCACACCTCCCACAGGCTGCTCCCCCCGAGTGACTGAGTGCACAGGAGAGGCTAAGGGGAGACCCAGGCCTCTGATGGTGACTCTGGTCTCTCCAAGGACACCACCCCTGAGCCTGCCTTCAACAGCAGGAAGGCAGACAGGCAAGCAGGACACTTCCACCCAACCTTCCCATACCCTCTCCTTCCTTCCAGGTCCAAAAGCTCCCCCAGCCTTGCCAAGCTCCCTCCACACTCTCTCTCAGGCACTTGTCCTGTGAAAATTCTTGCATGTTAACCTTGGCTTTTACTTCTCAGGTGACCTGGAGTACAGGACCCCACTGGCCAGTGAATGCAGACACCCTGCTCTGAAGAAAGGCTCCCTGACACTGCTGCTCCTGCGATGAAGCCTTCTCTTGGCCTCATCCCCGTACCCTCGACCTGTGTCCCCCAAACCGCAGTCACACATTCATCCATCTCCAAGATGCTGGCCATGTCTCTGTGCTGCCTCACTATGAGTTACTTGATGTTTTCCTTTCGATCCACTTTAATTCACGTAGTCTGCATCTAGCCTTGAAATCCCTAGTTTTTTGTGCATGTGATATATATTTTTCTAATACCCATGTTCTCATGTACCACACTCTGAGAACTGCTCCAGACTAACTCCATCTTCCTCCTGCTTCTTCGTCGAGTGCTGCCCTATCCCTGACTTCAGAGCAGGGCTATGCACAAGGTCCCTTGTTCCCTCCCTTTGCCCAGTGACTCCAGGGTCACTAATGGTCTCGCAGAGCCAGGATTTTCTGATCTGGCTTGATGCCTGGGGTTCACTCTGGGGGCTATACCAAGTCCCTTGGGTTGGGAGGATCAGTGAGGTCTACTAGTTAAAGGAGTGGCTGAGTCTATCCCTGTGGTTTTGTAAAAAAAAATTAGATAAAATAGAAAGAAATGAAGTTTGGGCCACTATCAAAAGGCTGACACATCAGATAAGAACTAGCCCTTGTTTTGTGTGCTCATGGAAGGACTGGGTCAGGGAAACACTTGGTTATATCAATGTCATTTCCAAAACACTAAGTGTTAACCCTTCATGTGCCAAACTTTTTCTGAAAAAAAAAAAAAAAAAGAACATCTCCTTTAGAAATCTTTCTATAATGTCTGCATTCCCAAACAAAATCTCATCCTGCTGTGTTGCATTGTGGGCCTGAGTACAGAACACACAATGGTGGGTGCTATATCTCATTTGGGGTTTTCTGTACACTGCCTGGTGGCTGGCAGTGGGTCTGCCTCTGCAGCCTCCCAGTCTCCTTTCTGTTTATCAGACGTAACTGGGCTCAAGTCCTGGCTCCATTATTACTAAAGATTTGACCTTGGGTGAGTTGTGCTTCATTCTTTAGCATTCTCAAATGCAAAAAAGAACAATAGTCCATTCCTTATAGAGTTCTTGTCCAGATAAAAGAGATGACAGTTATAAAGCACAAAGATGCGCCCCTCTCTGGTACATATGGAATACCAAGGCTGGTAAATTCCATGTGTAATAAGAGGAAATAGATTCTTACTGACCACATAATGGCTTCTCCTATAGCTAAGGCTTTGTGATAGATAGTTATTTTTGCTGCTCAGAACCCTTTTTTCTGAATTCTAGCTTTGAGAATCTTTTTAAAGAGGTGCTCAGAACTTATCCATGGCTCACTTACTGACGTAATTCCTTCCTCTCCATCTCTCCCCTACTTCCTCCCCACCTACTGTGAGGGGGTCAGTATATACACAGGTTACTGTGTGGGCTCTGGGCAACCCACCTGAGTGGAATCCTGGCCTGACCACTCATTCTACAAGGAAGCTCTGGCAGGTCATGCATCTTTCCCCAGCTATCAAAGGGGACAAGAAGAACGCCTACCTCCCCAGTTGTCAGGGTGATTTGTGAGGTACTGGCCACAAACTCCTGGCTCAGTGTCTCCTGTCTGTGCCCTCCCCAGCCACCACTGCCTCTGCATTCTCCACTCCTACAAGATAATCAGCTTGAACTTTGGGGCGCAATGGAAGCTTGAGGTTTTCCTAAGAGAAGAAAGACTTTGGGTCATTTGATGAAATTAATGATTACTTTCTTATTTTCAGTTTGGGCAAAGACAACCAACTTCCTGTATCTATCTACAGATTGTATTTATTATCTCAACCCACCAGGCATATGTGCTTTCAAGGGCCATTCAAGAAAGTAAACAGTACAAAGGCTAGCAGAGACACATGATGCTTGTTTTTGCAGTCTCCTAAATAAGGAACATCAGAAGAAGTTGCTACACCTGTAACCTTCTCCATCCTGACCAGAATTTCCCTATTTTATTACTCTGTTTCCCGTTGACCATCAACTAGTATCATATTTGCTCTAGGACTGTTTCCCCTTATCTTTAATTGCTGATCAAAGTCCTCCACTTTTTTTTTCTTTAGTTGCAGGAAATAATTCAGATTCCTTGGCTAGAATTAATTTTCCAGACTCAACCTATCTGGGGTGTCTGGAGTATTACTCACATCAACTAACATTTAATGAGCACTTACATGGTGAGGTGTATGATTCCTTACCACAACATGATGACATAAGTTTTGTTATTATGCCCATTTTATAGATGCGGAAACTGAGGCACAGAAACAATAAGTAATTCTTTTAGAAAGTGGCAGAGTTGGGATTCAAATAAAGGTCTGTCTAAGGCAAAAGTCAGTACATGCTCCTCTCAGCCCATGCTGACCTTAGCTTCAGGATCCACACTAATGAACTGAGGTTGCATGGATTTGGGATCTTTGGCTCACTGCTCAGGAGGCCGCAGGCGAGTGAAAGGAAGGCTAGGCTCCAGGGGAAAGAAAGGTGGTGAGAACGGAGATGTGAACAAGTGGCAATTCCCCTCAGGGAAGTCATCCACTGGCTGAGTCCTTCCATAATTTGGCAAACTGTCCCCAAGCTCTGTCCTGGGCAAAAGGGGATTGGGACAAATCTAAAGTGATCTTTAAGGCTTTGGAATAGCGGTGAGTGCAAGGGATAAAGACATAACTGTCCAAATTACACTGCTCAGATGCTACTTCCTACTCATGTGATCTTGAGCAAAACACATTCCCATTTGGTGCTTCGGATGCCATAGAACAAAACAGCAAGTCTGTGACTGGAAAAGAGGAAGAAGATGGGGGGCAAGCAGCACCCCTCAGTACTCCACTGCATGGCTGAGGGTGAGGCCCTAGACAGGTCACCAGCCTGTGGAGAGCTGACAGAAAGGTCATCAGGCTCCCAGCCCACAGAAGGCATGTGTTGCCAGCCAGTAATGGGGGCTTGAGAAACCACAGGCAAAACACCTGGGCCCAGTGCATATGACCCTTTGCTTTAGTTTCCTCATCTGTGGAATGGGGATAATCACAATACCTAACTCAAACAGCTAACTGAGTATTAAATAAGTCAATATCTCTGAAGTGCTTAGAACAGTGTCTGGCACATAGAAAGCCTTCATTCACTCAGTTATTTCTTTCTACTAAAATGGTAAAAAATAAAACAAATATATGTTAAAATAGTACATATAAAATTGAGATGACTTAAAATGTAAACAAACATGCTTAACTCCAAGATTTATAATAAAAATGATGCTAAAAAATGAAATAAATAAATCTATAAAATAGCAACAAATAGTATATATTATTTTGTTATCTGACTTTTTTTACTTTTTAACTCAATATATTGTAAGTATGTTTCTATTATTGTTAACAGTATTCTTGTGTTAATAAGATGGATGTTAAAAGTATTATTACGTTATCAGTATTATTGTTATGACCTACTGGCATCAATTTTATCATCGCTATAATTGTTTTTTAATTTTTTACTATTACATGCTGAGCTGAATATCCTTAAAGTTAAATCATTTCCTTAAATAATTTCCTTTAAACAAAAAAAAATGAAATTTAATTTAAAATACCTGGGCCCAGAAAGGCAGCTGGCCTCACGGGCTGCCCCATTCTCTGCTCGTCGTTGGTGTTTCTTACAGAAGCTGGCTGCAAGGCATCTGGGAAGTCAGTGCTGGAAGACTTTATTTCAGGAATTGGTTTCCCTGAAACAGGTAGAAAGAAAGATGAAGTGGGGTAACTATCCAGAAGCTGGGGCTAGAAGTCGGAGACCTGGGTTCTAGTCCAGACTCTGCTTTGAATTTGCAGTGTGCCCCGCTTTGGGCTTCGGGCTTCCCATTTGAAAGATGTAGTGGTTGGGCATAATAATCTCCTGTGATCGGTCCAGCTCTGACATTCTGAGGCAGATACACCTGGCTTCTTCGCCTACTAGCCATGTGACCTTGGACAAGTCACTTTGCTTCTTGGCGCCTATTTCTGCACCTATAAAATAGAGCTGATGATAATGATAATATCTGCTTGCCTACCTAATAGGCTGTTGGGAGGGGGTATATGAGAATATAGACATGAAAGAGCTCTATAAACTATACATTTCCCTGAACACGTGAAGAAATTAAAAATATCCATCCTGTTAAGTCCCCAGCTGAGCCCCTAAATATAAAAGTTCTGGCAGTCCTGCAGCTTCCCCATCTACAAGCACTGGAAACAGAATCCCTGTTTTATAGATAGGAACTCTGAAAATAGCAGCTATGTCAAATGAGTGCCAACTGTGCCAGGCCCAGGCCAAGCTTTGCATCAAATCCTCACAAGAACTTTGCATTTCATCCCTGATAAGAAAACTGAGGTGTGAGCAGGTTAAGTGGCTTGCCCAAGATCACAGGCCTGAGCAGGCAGGACTGGCCAAAGGAGCCTGGGTGGAGGTTACCTGCCTTCATGAGTAATTGCTTCCCCTTTCCATAAATTTGGGAATGCCCAAAGATGCTGCAAGGGTGTGTCTACCTTGGTTTCCACCCAGCTTCTCAGAGCCTGCTCTTTGTGAAGGAGCTTCCTCCACCAAGGCCCTGGTCTCATCTCTCCCGGCTGGCTGCTGCCTCCAGCTCAAAGGGCCTCCAGGTCCCTCCCCAGGCCACATCTTAACTAAAATACAGACCAGGCCTCATGTTTCCCTGCTTAAAGCCTTTATGACTTCCCATTGTCTGGATACATAGCACATTCTTCACAGGACTCCTTATAGCTCCACATGGCCTCCCAGATCAAATCCAAATTCTACAGCCCTATATTCAAGGCCTTTCACCCTCTGGTGGTTTGGGGTGGACTTATATTGAGAACTGAAAAAATGGGGCCACTGAAATCCCAGGGAAAGCCTCCGACTTGCTAAGTCTCACATATGCATCAGGTGGGGGCTGGGGCAAACCATGTCCAGCCTTTGAGTCCCCAGTAGCATTCATTCCAACAGGTAAACTACATCTCTTTCTAAACAAAACTGATCATTACTTTGAGGCCAACCTCTTCAAACCCAAGCTTTGGATCTAGAACGATATTAATAATGCCTAAATGCATGGCGCCACACTTCTACAGCACCACATAGATTTATTTGATTTTCTCAACAATCTCTAGCAGTTAACAATTATCTGCACTTTATTTTTGAGCACATTGAGGCTCCCAGGGGCAAAATGATTTGTCCCTGAAACCAGGGGTTGTTTTCACTGCCCCCTCCCATCTGGCAGGACTACTCAAACACCACCATAATCACCACTCCCCCCGCCCCCCCCCCACCACCACCACCACAAACCTCACTTCCCTCTTCCAATGGCACTGCCTCTGGGCCCTGCCTGCAGAAAAGCAGGAAAACAGGGAGACAACATGTGAAGAAAGGCTAGAAGGAGTGGACAAAACTAACAAGAAGCCTGAATGGGAGATAACAGGTGACTTTCCTTTACTGTCACTGATAAATTATTCTTTTAAGTAAAACTATCTCATAAAAGAGGTAGCAGAGCTTAGCTGTTTAGAGTTCAGGCTCTGGAGTAGAAACCAGCACGATCACTTCCCAGCTGTGTTTACTCTGGACTACTTTCATGAGAACTGAGGGAAACAGCACAAATAAACTGCTTAGCTCAAACACAGGAACTTCATTATTGTTGCTCAGTTTTTAAAATGTTGGTTATGTCTTCAGAGCCCACATATTGAGTATAAAAAGAATATGGTGGGAGTCTTCATTTTCATTTAACATGACTGAATTGTTTACACTTTCTTTTTTAGTATTATTATATATATTTTTTAATTATAGTAAAATACACAACATAAAATTTACCATCTTAACCATTTTTAAGTGCACAGTTCAGTAGTAGTAAATACATTCACATCGTTGTACAACCATCACCACCACCCACGTCCAGAGGTTTTTTTCATGGTCCCAAATTGAAACTCTGTCCCCATTAAACAAGAACTAGCCATTTGCCCTCTCCCTGGCCCCTGGCAATCACCATCCTACCTTCTGTCTCTGAATTTGACTACTCATTTAAATTTTTTAACTTGTGTGCTTTTTTTTTACACTTTAATAATAACTAAAAAAATGTTATGTGTATATCCATTTACAAGAAAAAGTGTTAATATATAGTTGAGTGACAAAAAAGGATTTATATGTTACCAGTTTTTTATAAAATATGTATCAAAGTATAGAACACATCTATATATGAAGAGAAAAAGAGCCTGAAGGATTTGTTAATGGTGATTATTTCTGGGTGGTGTGATTATCATGTTTTTATATTGTGGGTTTGGGGGAGGTTGTTTTTCAGTTTATTCACATTGTAGAATTTTTCAACAGTGATCATGCATTCATTGCATAGTAAAATATGTTTCTTAAGAAAAAAATCAGTAAGCAAGCTAACTAAACTACTGACCAGAACTGAGTCTTCTCAACTAAAGTAAGGAGCCATTTGCCCTGGGAAATGCATCTAGCCTAGATTTATAAGCAAGTGATCACTAGATTCAGATCCAGCTTACTTCTGGTGTTAACCACCAACTAAGATGTGTAGTTGATATTCAGCAAGGAAGGAAACTGAGACTCAGGGAGGTGAGGAGACCTATCCAAGGGAGAAAGCGGAAGAAACGGGCATTGAGGCAGGAAGGTGGGGAGACAGGATTGTGGCAAGAATGCATGCCCTACAGCATGGTCGTAGCAGAATACACACTTCATTTCTCCCCACCTGGGGTCCTCAGGCACCTCAGAAGGCCAGCCCATGGACCACACCAGCCCGCCCCAACTCCCCACCAGGCCGAGGCCCTTCTGGCCAAAACTGGGAGCCTAAATGTCAGTTCTTCCCCAACAGCAGCCCTACAGGCAGGACTCATGGAATCACACATCTCTGACTTATGTAACACCACTACCTTCCATAGGCAGGGAGAGAGGACGCAGTCCCTTGTACAAAATGACAATTGAGAACCATCACTGGCAATGAATGCTGATCCATGAGCAGATCCAGAACAAAGCTGCCTGCTCCCAGGTTGTATACAGACATGAACACTGTGCCCCTGCCCCCCAGAGGCAGGGGCCACCCCATGCCACTCAGCATCCCCATCTTCCCTGTCCTCCTCCCTCTGACCCAGGAGATGGCCTCTTTCCTGGCACCCTTCCTCCACAAACTGCTAGGGTGAGATCCCACGTTCCTCAAAGGGCTACATCGGTGGCATCATCTTGACGTCTGTGTACGAGGCAAAAGGGCAAAGATGGCTCCTCTGTGTGAAGCCAGCACAGCTGCGGCCCCAGCTCACCTTGCACTGGGCCCGCCAGGTCTGCCAGTGAGGGGACCCCAAACTGCCATTTCCTGCAAAGTCAGGCCACAAAAGTATGAGCTGTTCCCAGATGCATTGGCTTCCTACAGATTCTACCTGCACCCCACACTGCCTGAAGCCCCAGAAGAAGAAGAAGTTTACCCCTGTCTGAGGCTCAGCTGAACCTCAGTTTCCTCATTAGTCGAACAGTGGTGGGTGATTATCCTGACCTGACCTAACTTCAGTGTCCTATTTCTGGTGACATTTTTTTTTTCCCCTTTCTACACAGATCTTTGTTTCTCTGTGGAGATATATATATTTTTTTAATTTAATTTATTTATTTACAGTGGAGATATATTTGGCCGGAACATTGAAGCTGCCAGCCCATTTGTGGCTGACCTCTATGGGGACTATAAAAGGCTTCATCTAAGGAAAGTCCAATTCTTTATTTTTCTTCTTTCTTAGTGACATGCAGTGGCCTACAGCTGGTGCCGTAGGTCATGTGCAAGCATGTGGGAGTGGGTGGGGAAAACTGTCACTGGCAGGGGTATAGCCTATGTTTGAGTCTGTCAGCACCTTTCGAGTTGACATCCACCCTCCTACCTACTCACACTTCAAGGGCCACACCCAGCCACAGAGCTCAGCTGATGGAGCCCCATGTCAGGCCCACAGTGACAATCCGATGAGAAGTTTCGGTTTCCTGTGAAACCCCCATCTTAGCATGCTGTGGGTTTTCAGACGTCTTTTAGATGCAGACAATAAAGAAGATGTCTAAACATGTTTGTTTCTACTCTTGAGTTGCTGATGCCAGATCTGCGTTGGAAGGCACAGAGCAGGCCTTTCCTTGCCTCTTTTCCTACCACCAAAACCAGAAGAGGAGAAACTGTGGCTTCTCAGCACTTCCTGCCTAGAAACTTGGTTTCTGATAGCTGAACAGATATAACAGCCACTCTATCAGGCTGATACATCAGAGTGGCATGGAAATAAAAATAGAACATTGAGGGCAGGACAGGACAAAGGAGGCCAAAGTGTCCATGAGAAAAGGTGGTGACAAGCTTCAAACCTCATTTGAATTTCCTGTCAATCAAGGTAGGGCAGGAAATATCATTATTATGACTGAAGCATAGAAGCAGTCTCCAGAACTATAACACCCTTTTTCCCCTGGGATTATAGTCTCAAAAAATTCTGCACTTAAAAGTATTCTGTAGTATCATGAAATCCAAAAATATAAATTGTGATCAAAGAATAGAACCGAGAATAAATTCCGTTTCCATATTCAGCCTCTAAAATTCCTAGCTGTGTCCAAGGGCAAATTTCCTTTCCCTCTGTGCATTATTTGTATCTTCTGTGGAGTCAGAATAATTATAAAATATAGGACTATTACAGGGGTCATTGGGACAAAATATGTAAAGTAGCTGGCTGAAGGCCAGGGCACAAATAGTACTAATAGTCATTCTCTGTCTTCAGCCCTCTCTCCCTACCCAAAAGGCACAGAATAAGAACCTTTGATCCCAACTTGGGGTCTCTGAAGGAAGCATTTGGGGTGGATGACTATTTTCAACACTTTAGACCCTCTAATAGAAACTGACTTTTGGTGGGCAGGGACGTGCTCTGAAAAGATACAGTGGCCATAGGGCAGCATAATACAGGAGACTGGCTTGAGTAGAGGTGGGACTTGCTTCTGGCTGCCTGTGCCAAAGTAGCCAGCCTTGTCACACACACAGGAAGACAGGCAGCCCAGGGTCCTTCTCCCTGCTGGGACACCCCAGGGAGGGGGAGGGGTGCCGGTGATCAAAGTTAACAGCTTTGGTGGCTGTGGGTGCTGACAGGTGGACATATAGGTTCTCAGACCAATGAAATCAGAGTCTAGATGTTTTTGAAAGTTCCTTAGGTAAGAACAAGAACTACTGGCTTAACCCAGAGTGAAGAGGGTTGAGTTTCAGGCACCAAGGGACAGAGATGGGGGAGTAGAAGCATTTCTCTGTACCCCGTCCGCAGTTCACTGCGGGTAAAAGGCCTGACTTCTTTTCCTCTCTGCTTTGTATTTTCAGGATGTCCCACCTCTCTAAGGAGCATGAGTCACTTATGCCATGCAGCCAAATGAATTCAACAGCATTCCAGCATGCTTCCAACCAGTTACACATGCCATAGTCAGGTTCACTGGCAAGGTAACCTTTCTAAGTCTCACCTGGCAAATGAGACGAGGGACTATACTCCCAGCCCAGAGAGTTATCATGAGGATGAAGTAAGGAAGAGCTCAATAGTTATAACTATTAGTATTATTTACTATTGTTATTATCATCATCCCTAACTCTAGGTCAGGCTTTGTCCTCAATACCTTCCCTTATGTGTGGCCTCTTTCATTCAGATAACAGCCCAAGAGAAAAGGTCCAATTGCTATCTCTGCTTTATACCTCAATAAAGTAGTACCTAGAAGGGTGATTTATATTTTATTTATGCCCCACTTCCTTCAATTGAAAGGCTTATGCATGCTGGGCCCTTGGCAGAGGGGCCTAGGATCTCCTCCCTGGCTGCCCGGGAACATTTAATTTAACACAGTGGCAAATCCAGAAGCCACACACTTGAGCAGAGGGAACTCTAGCTGCTAAAAAGTCTTTCTTCCATGAGCACACTCTGGGAATCCCCACATACCCACCCTTCACAGCCCTCAAGTTAAACAGTGATGTAATATTTATTTATTTGCTTTTATTCTGCGGCTGACTCGGGTGGCTGAAATGGATCCCTTCCAGAACAAATGAAAGTGATTCAGGCATAACTAAAAGAACCCTGGTGCTCAATGGCTATACCTAACTTTCTGGGCCCTCTCTTTTCCTTTCACTCCTAAACCTTGGGCTCAGTTCTCTTGGGCATCTGAAGTCCACCCCTCATCCTCCCCCGCCCACACACACACAGGCACACCCCACTCAAAATTCCCAATTCAAACTAGACATAAAATTAGATAAATCTGAGGACATGACCTGTTTTCCTAATCACTCTCTCTCTGGTTCTCCATTGGACTTGTACTCCAACAGCTGCTAAAATGACTCATCCTTCCTCATTCATTCATCCATTGTATTAGAGACCAAGGATCCCATCTATTATCAAAACTAACATGATCCTGACATTAAGCTAGCTAAATAAGAGATACCTAATTACAAACTTGGATGAGTTCTATACAGAAAACAAACTTGAAGAGAAGGCTTCTGAGAGTAGGTACCACTTAAGCAAAAACCCAAAAGATGAAAAGGATTAGTATGGGAAGAATGCCAGGGAGAAGGAGAACGACCAGCATTCTAAGGCGAGGAAACAGCATATGCAAAGGTCCTGAGGCAGAAAACAGTTTGGTGTATCTCTTCAAATGAAAGATGACCCTGGTGGCTAAGTTGAATGAATGAGGGGGAAAGTGGCAGAAATAAGGTGAAAGAGCTAGGCAGGGGTTAGACCTCATAGACCAGGGTTAGGTAGAACCTTATCACAAACTCACTTGGATTTTAGTAATGTATAGACAAAACAGCGCTTAGCTCCCTCTTGTACCCCAGCCTCCCTTGCACTTAGGCTGAAGCCGTGTGACTGGTTCCGGACAATGGACTTTAAGTGTAAATGCTATCACCACTTCTGGACAAAGCAATTAAGAGTTAGTGAGCCTCTTCCATCTTTCTCTTCCCCTCCCATAGTGACCTTGGAAACTACGTGTTCTAGATGACACAGCCAGCAACAAAAATGCAGGAGGCAGGCTGGACTTTGAGAAATCAATCTTTGTTGCATTGAACAGTGAGATTTCTAGCCTATCCTGATTAATGGATAATCTCAACATGCATCTAAAACTTGGAACCCAGAGAAGCCTAGTTACAACAGCTTAGCACAGTGCAGGAGTTCAATAAATAACAGCTCCTTTCCCTCCAGCTTTTACTATCCCTCTAAAAAACTGAGAACTGGTTTAGATGCACTGCACATACCCCTCCGTTCATTCTCACACTACTCCCAAGAAATAACTTAAAAAAAAAAAAAAAAAAAAACCTCACCATCTCTTATATTTTGAAGCTTTCCAGCTTACAAATAAAGTAGACAGGGAAATTATACCTATTTTTCAGAGGGCAGAAGTGAGACTTGATGCCATCTAGCGACCTACCCTAGTAGGTTAAGCGGATCTGAGATCCCATCCTGGCCCATTACTTACTAGTATGTAGCTTTGGCCTTTAAGTACATTGCTTAATCTCTGAGCCTCAGTCTCCTCATCTATAAAACGGTGATACAAGATTTATGAGATAAGATGCTTGTCTGGCACATATTTAGGTGCTAAATACAGGTTCCAAGTAGAACCCAAATACACTGATTCTTAACCTAGCAAATCTTGCCCCAACACAGTGCCACCTCCAGTGGCAAGTCCCCAGTGACCCTACAGTCTGATTTCTACCCATGTTTTGTTGTTCCTTGGTGGTTGGAAAGGGGAGGATGCTGGGAAACTTTCCAAGAGTGCAAACACATGAGCCCTGCGTGGCCCTTACAACAGTTCGGCCTTTTCAGGGGAGAAAGACTTCATTCTCTTCTGTTTCACTTAAGGCAGCAGCCAAAAATTCCCCACTCAATAAAAGCCCAGTTCCAGGAAGGAAATGACTTTGTATGAGATGCCAAACCAAAAGTTAGAAATTATCAAGATTGCATAACCAAGAAGAGACTACACAAAATTGAGAAAGTCAAGACTCCCAGAAGGATGGTAGTGGCAAATGGGAATATAAATTTTAGTCACCTCCCAAATCTCATCAAATTTCAGAAGCTTCTTGCTCTCCTAATCGGCTGATACCTGGAAATACCGAGGCTCTCCCATTCCACACAGCAGACAAAAGAGTAGTCTACTTCCCAGGTACAAACCCTCCAAAATCTTCCCTCCACTCCCAGTGAAAGTAAACTCTTGACCACATCCTGTGCAGCCTTGGGTGGCCTGGCCCTGCCCTCTTCCCAGTCTCAGCCCCTCACACTCCCACTGTCTTCTAGCTAAGGCCTCCATGGCCTCTCTTTGGGTCCTCAAACATTGCTCCTTCCCACCACCAGGCCTTTACACATGGTGTCCCCTCTGTCTAGAAATGCTTATGTGGTCCCTTACTTCAGTTGGCCCACTCATCCTTCTAATGGAGGTTCCAGTTTCACTTCCTTGGAGCAGCTTCCTTTGATGAGCTCAAATCTTCCTCTCTTACCCTCTCCTACCTATCTGCCCAACCTAACTACACTTCTCCTTTGAGCACTCATGCTGCAGTTGATTACGCATCTCTGTGTGTCATCATCCTGTTAATATTTGTCTCCCACACTAGACTTCAAGCTCCTTGAGGTCTGGGACTTTGTATTTTCATTGCTATGCCCCCAGTGCCTAACACATAGCAGGTATTTGATAAGTATTTCCTTAGGTCTTTATTGAGTCTCTTGTCCAGCTCTGTGTATCTAACTCCATATATGGAAAAAGAGGGAGAGTTCGTTCCCTCACAGGGAACGAACACCTTCATCTGAGTGGAGCATCAAGAAGCACTGCCTAGAGCTGATGGAAAAAGAACTAGAAATCTAAGGATATTTGTTAAAAGTTGTAAAAGCAATCTATAGAAGAACTGAAAATTGTGATATGAATGTATGGAAGGATGTGGAAGGGGAAGTGTATATAAGCCAAACTTCTACAAAGTTGGTGGATAATATTTAAATTAATGTGTAAACATAACAATATATGCACAGTATTTAGAGAAAGTTCTAATGTAGTAGATAGAGAATATATATTCCCTGTCTTCCTAAATTCTGGAAGTTTCAGCTAGACATATGGCTGCCTGACTAAAAACTACACTTCCTGGACTCCTTTGCAGCTAAGTATGTCCATGTGACTAAATTCTAGCAAACAGAATTTAGTGAAGTGATAAGTGCATCTTCCAGATTGTACCCTTAAAACGAAAGGAAAGTGGTCTCCCCTTCCTGCTGGCTGGAATGTGGAAATGGCCGTAGAAACAGGAGCAAGTATCTCAGACCACAAGAGGAAGCCTCGTACATGTTAAGAACAGCAGAGTAATAGAAAAAGCCTAAATCCCTGACACTGTGAATCCACCATATCAGCCTTGGACTGTCAACATGCACACTACTAATTGAAAGAAACCTTCTTTTAGATTAAGCTGTTGTTATTGGCCTTTCTTGTAGCAGCCAAATATAATAACCAATTATATTATTAAAGATAATAACCAATACAGAATTGGTACCCAAGAGTAGAGCTCCAGGAAGCAAGGATCCAGAGATCACAGGCCAGAAAGCGGATTACTCTTCATATACCAAAGCAAAAAAGTTGGTAAAACATCACCTGTGACACTTGGAAGGCAGACCATGTGCTGAAAGCGCTGATAACTAAGGGGAGAAGCCAACTATGTTCTAAACGTTGGTGCCTGTGGCTTCTTTTTCAGGAATCTCCAACAAAAGAGAGATGAGCTCCAGTGGAGTGAGACTGTGCACAAGCAGAGTTGAACAGGAAAACTCTCAATCTGTAGTTGCTAGTCCCAGTTGACCGAGGGGTTCTGAGGAAACGGCCTCAGCAGGAGATAACACTGTGGCCCTAACTTTCCTACTTACCATTCACTTTTCTCAGTTCCACCACTGAAACTCAGAAGGAATTCTAGATGGACACAGAGAGCCCAGAGGCAAAAGTCAAATTAAGAGTGCGTCCTGCCCATCAAGGGAATCATTTCAGGTGGCCTCAAGGGAGGCTCCAGGTAAGTATATTAAATTAGGAGAGGCAAAGCAGGTCTGAGCGCAAGGATGCAGGCCACTAAATGGAAAAGCAAACATTCCAGAGTTAAAAAAGGAACGACATTCCAGAGTTAAGAGCTAAGATATCTTTAGGCTGGATCAGAACTGATTAAGAGTCAAGAGACCAGAAACTTCTAGTTTTTTGACAGAATTGTATTGCCAAAAAACTAAGGTAGGGAGAGGCAAGAGAATTAAAACGTTAATTAAGCTGCTACATTCAGGGACTGCAATATGCTGATGAGCCCAGCAGCCAGGCCAAGAGAACAACCTGCAGAACAAAGGTAGATTTCTGTTGGGAAAGCTAATAACCTATTCCCCACACCTGCTTAACGGGAAACAGGAACAACAATCTTTAAGTGGTGCCCTACACCAATAAAATTATTCATTCCCTATGGCAAAAACTATGAAGAACCTATCTATGGCTTAAAGGCTGGGAACAGTAGCCAGCAGGACTTTCGGGCTACATACTCTTCTCCTTCCCCTTCCTCACTGTACATCCATATCAAAGGAAATGGGAACTAAAGAATAAATTCCCCAATGGGAACTAAAGAATAAATTCCCCGAACACTCAGGGTCCCTCTTGCTGTCCTTCCCACTGACCCTCTCACTCTTTGCCTCTGAGTGGAGACCACACTCTATTTGTGGAGGGTTATTCCTTTTCTAATAAACTTGCCTTTTGACTCTGACTTTAGTGTGTGCTGAATTCTTTCTTAACTCTTTGCCAAAGGACCCTCTTCTCAGTGTAGGGCTTGGTCTCCGTCCACTCAGGGGAATGTGCCCTGTCCTGCATCAAAACCACAGGCCAGGTGTGAGAAAAGATTATAATTATTTGATCCCTATAGCTCCCTTCAGGCCCCCAAACACACACCAGCAGGAAGTGGGCTGTGAAAGCCCTGTAGCCCTCCACAAGGGCAGACTCTCTCCAGTTCCCATTTCGGATGAGACCACAAAGAATGAAGAATAGGGGAGCTCCTTGCAATGCCCACGCCAAACCAACCCCCTCAAGACAGAGCTGGATGTTAGAGAACCAGGTGTTAGAGCCGTGGTTCTTAAACTTTCATCTGCATCAGAATCCTTTGGAATTGGGCCCCACCCCTGGAATTTCTGAATTGCAGATAAGGTAAGGCCCAAGAATTGTATTTCTAACAAGTTCCCAGGTAAACCTAGAAATTTGAAAACACACTTTGAGATTCACTGGTTTACTGAGAACAAAGGGATGTCAAAGAACCAAACAAAGGGCTTATTCCCCTAGCCAAGGGACATTTTACAATTCCTGTCAGCCACATTTGCCAACTGCTATAGACAAGTAACTACAGCATGTTACTGGTTTCAAATGGGAGTTTCGACTGTGGCTTCCTATTTGGATTCCACTATTGCCTTTTGGGGTGTAGGTGTGTTGGGAGAAGGGGAGGAGGTAACCTCTCTTTGGTTGAGAGGTACTGGATCAGAGGCTCATATTGAACAGGAAGCATCATTCACAGATCCTGGGCCTTAAGCTAAAGGAAGGAACTGATGAGGACTCCAGGCCTATCTCCCTCAGAAGAAGGATAAGCATGTTTTATGTGTGGGAAGAAAGGTGTATATGGATATTTGAGGAGAGGACTGTAGGCAGACTGCTGTCCCTCCAATATTTATTCCCTCCTCTTCTAGAGTAATAGAAACTTTACATGTGTACATAACATCCCATCTAAAGATTACATTTTCCAGCTTCCCTTGCAACTAGGTGTGATCTTGTGACTAGGTCCTGGCCAATGGCTTGGGCACGCCCTTCTTGCTGGCTGAAATGTGCATGTGGAGGCACAGGGTAGCCATCTCAGGAATGAGTCAGCAGCCAGGTGTCCAAGATGGCAGAGCAATGAAAAAGAAAGCACCTGGTCCTCAACACCCTGGGGATTGACTGTCACAGGAGAGAGAAATACACTGCAGTCTGCTCTTTGTAACAGCGGTGAACCTGGAATGCTAGCTAATACAGGAGATCTCCAAGGAATGTCTAAGAGAGTAAAACGGGGTTGACACTGGCTAGCAGATTTGCTGGATGAAGGAATGGGTAGCTGGGTAGTAAGCCATCTGTACTAATTTATTCTAATTCGCATAACATTAATATTTGAGAAACTGAGTAACAATGGTCTTGGCAATTAAGGCCAAGAAAATATCAAGGAACAGAGATTCACAGACCCAGCTCTTCACACAATCAGACCAGC
This sequence comes from Rousettus aegyptiacus, assembly GCF_014176215.1. Lineage (NCBI taxonomy): Eukaryota > Metazoa > Chordata > Mammalia > Chiroptera > Pteropodidae > Rousettus > Rousettus aegyptiacus. The sequence continues at coordinate 120,122,789 of NW_023416307.1, read as the reverse complement.
AGCCACCCGTAGTACATGATTTCAAGAGACTGGATGCACACGTGGTCCCCCAATGGCTCCCACACATCATCTTTCAGTTCAGGCCCAACTTTCAGGAGGCCTCTGTTAAATACAAATATTACCCAGAGACATAAGTCTCTGAGGAAGCCACTTTACAACTGGGACTTTCAGCGTGCATGGTTGACAAGCCCTGTTCTATTCAAATCTATTCTTAAAGTCCATTAAGTGGTGGGCAGACTTCGGGTTCTCAAAAACTGTGAGAAGCAGCTGAGCAAGGTCATAAACAATCTTCAACAAGTACATACAAAAAAAGGTTTAACTACTGTTACAATTAGGGAAGGGAAATTAGCTTTGACCAGTTGGAATACAGAAACTTAAAATGCTTCACATATGCCCTCTATGTTCACCTCAAAAAAGCAACAGAGATTTATAGCATATTTGTTTCCTTAATTTAAAAAAAAAAAAAAAAAGATACAGAAAGGGGAAGTGTCTTGCCTGAGGACTCAAAGCAATAGTAAAAACACAATCAGGCTCTCAAAATAGCCAGGGGATTTGTGGATGTGGAAAGGCTTTAATCTTTCCTCCTCCCAGCAATTTTAATCAGCCACGCTAAGGGGAAGAGAAAAAAGAGGTTTAGGGAACAAAGGTAGCCTCTCACAGGCAAAAAAGGTTAGAGGCAGTTGAAACTGTTGAAACGGGAAACCAGGGATCTGAGTAAAGTTCTAAGCAGAAGAGAGACTGACAGGCAAAAGTGTCAGTTTCCTGGAAGCCCAAAGGCTTCGTAGTTTTGGGACACTTTCTCGTGAGAATGCTAAGGAGGAAGGCTGTGGATCCAGATGGCCTGGGTGTGCTCTTCATCTCCGCCAGTGACCAGAGGTGCCTCCATTACTAATTTCTTAGATCGAGAGTAAACTCTCATTCGAATATATTTTTTAAGATTAAAAAAGGTGTTAAGGGCACAGTGCAGCTCCTGCTGAAACACAACATGGTCAGGGGCTGGCCACTAGGTGCCACCTTGGTTACTCACAATTCAGGATGATCTGGGCTGCGCGGTATAGCTCCAGGTGGCGCAGGAGGTCCAGCAGCTGCTGGACAGTGGCCTGCCGCATCCCCCACCACCACAGCAGCTCCCGGGTGATGCTCACGCCCTGCACCCGCTCCATCGACTTGATCTTCCGCAGCTGTGTCAGGTCTGTGATCACAAAGGAGGCTGAAAGGCGAGTAAGAGGCTCTGCTTAGGATTGGAAAGGTAGTCCCTCCACGAGAGGGTCACTGTGCTAGCCAGGCTTTGTCCATAACATTTTCCCCATCTGCCCCCTACCATACGTGAAATTCCACCATCAGCTGGAGTCCACAGGCAGCCCAAGTTAAAATGCCGATTCCCTTTAATATCCATGGGCCCAGCACAGTAACACTTGAAAGTAAATATCAACTTTGCTGCCACAGAAGACTTTGGAGAAAAACGAGTGGATGAGATCGTAGGGGGCCTTGAGCTTTAGCTGCTTATATGCTCTGAGCAACTCACTTCCCCAGTGGAGCCTGTTTTCTCAATTAACAATAGAGTAGCAACTTTGCCTGCCTCCCCTTCTAGAGGTCTTGTGTAGGCAGGTAATTTTATGTGTTCTGTTCACTGTTAGATATCCAAAACAGAGAACAGTGCCTGACATAGAGCTAGGGAAGGGCCAGGACCCAGGTGAGGCCAGGGAGGCACCAGGGGTGCAAAATTTAAGTAGGCACTCACGCTTAGGGCTGATTTTGTTCTTGTAGCATTTGCAGAGTAGGTGCCTACTTATATTTTGACCCAAACATCTCATTCTTTTCGCCCCTAAGTCCCAGTCCTGACAGGCTGAACTTGAATGAATGAATGAATGAATGAACGAACTCACCCACCATCCTCACAGAACTGTTATAAAGATCAAGAGAGCCTGTGGATCTAAAAGCACTTTGCCAACTCTGTAGCGCTGTACAAAATCTTTAGGGGAAAACCATTGGCAATACTAAAAATAATGCACTCCTTTCCATTTTTTATTATAAAGTTAATGGTTGTTCACTAAAGAAAACTTGGAAAATGCACGGGAAAAAACAAATAAAACAAGTTACACAGCATGCCACTAGGTACTCTCCCTTTCCAACCTCCTCCTCCACCCACACACACACACATAGGTGTGGTTCTAAATGCAGTTGTTGCCAGATTGTAAGACTTTACATCCTGCTCTTATCTACTAACATTATACCATAAGCACTTTCTGAGATGTTATAAGCTATTCATAAATGGCTTTTTGAATGGTCATATAATATTCCACTGAGATTACTGAAATGAGAAAAATATTTTTTAAAACTAGGAATAAAATAATCACACTCCAGTTCCATGATTTCAGAAATCACAGAGCAGGAATCGATGCGAACATCAAGTCATTCATTCATTCATTCATTCATTCATTTGACAAAATATGATTGAGCACTCCTGTGCTCCAGGTCTGTGACAAGTTCTAGAGACCCTGTGGTGAGTAAACTAGAAGCCCATGGAACTTTTCTGTTTGAAAAATACAAACATAATGAATTGAGTGAGGAAGGGTAGGCAAAAGATGAAGCCCAGGACAACATAACAAGGGGCCTCAAATGCTACTGGTCTAGGAGTTTGGGCTCGATTCTAAGAGTCACAGATACCATGTTAGACCTCGAGCCAGGAAGGACGTGATCAGGTTGCACAATCCCTTCTCCTCAAAAGGAGTGGGGAAGGTTGTGACAGCTTCCTACAGAAAGCCTCCAGAAGTGCCCTGCGAGGATGGAAAGTTCTTTGAGTTGCAACTTCAGTCACTGGAAACCCCAGGCCAGATTCCAGGTCAGTAGGAAATGATGTCATCAGGGTCAGGGGCTGCTTCTAGCAGCAGACAGAAAAGACAGAAAAGAACGGAGGGAAGTGTCATTCATGCCTCTCAGTCTTGGAGGTAGCATGATGTCGTGGGAAAACCAGAAGCACAGGGCTGCCCTTGGCGTTCCATGGCCACAGGAACTCGGCCGTAGCCCTTAGCCTCTGTGGGTTACACTTCCCCACAGATAGTACAGGAGAAATAGGAATTAAACTCTAAGTCACCTTGTAGTATGGACATCTTAGCTCCATGTAAGTGATGTATCTTAAGGTATTGATATAGCAGCATATTACCAGACCTTTAAAACAAGGCCAAAACAAAATATAGAGCCCTGCTATATCCGCAGCTCTTTTCTCTACACACATAGGTAATACCTGGTCATTACAGAACATTTGGAAAACAGGAACTAATCAAAGTCCCCATGACATTACACTCCGAAGACCCCAAGAAAAGCACTGGTTATACTTTTGTTTCTAATCTTCTACACTTTTCTATAGATATAAAAGTATATTCTTATGTCAACAAGATAGTACAATGATGGTCCAGGCCCAGACTTTGGATTCAAAGGCCTTGGTTCAAATCCTATCTCTACTACTTACTTGCCCTTCGCATCTCCCTGTGCCTCAGTTTTCTCATTTACAAACAAAATTCACAACAGCACCTGCCTCAGAGGTTGTTGTGAGGATCAGATTAGTTATAGGTATATTAGCACTTGGAATACTGCGTGGCACATAGTAAATGTGATATGAATGTTAGCTATTAATCCATTTACACTCTAAGAAACCCTGTCACTATCCCCACTGGTTAATACTACGTGGAAACCATCCCTCCAGGACTGAGTTCCTGAATCCTGCAGGAATTCACCTGATGCAGCAGAAAAGCTTGCCCGTCTTCAAAGCCCTCTGGAGCAGACCTGGCACAGCCTTCTGCAGTGACCTACCCAAGGGTCAAATGCCCCTTGTCTGAACTAACCAGACTCCTCCCTGGTTGAGAGAAGCAAAAAGTGCTAAAACCTTCCCCACCATCACGTCCCCTAAGCCTCTCAGCAGTCGTCCCTATTTTACAGATGAGGAAACTAAAGACTCAGAGAAGCAGTCACTTGCCTGGTCACATAGCTAGGGCGGGGACAAAACAGGACTGCGTTTTGAAAGCTGACATATGCATGAGTGAGCAAGATGGGGAGTGGTCCAACAAAAAAAGGAACCTCTGCCCCTGGGCCCCTCAAAATACATGAGATGGGTGAAGCTGCAAGAAGCCTATTTTTCTCCAGGGGCAAAAATGGATGCAGCTGCAATAACTGGGAAATAAACAGGAGGCAGCCACACTATCTTCCAAGAATTGTCAGATCCAAAGAGCATGTATATTTGTGGCTGTGTGATTTTCTAAGTCACTTTAAGGATCTTCCTATCCCCATTCCCTTGGATCACAGTCAGCTGTAATGGACTTTCTTTTCTAAAATGACACACAGAGGAAGGTCAATTGCAATTACTGGTTCTGCTGAAGAGGAAACCAAGAGAGTGCTGTGACATGGCAAGCTAACTGGGGGCACAGCTGGCTCCCAGTCCAGTGGCCCCCAACTCAACATAGAGAGCTGGCTGACCATGAGCTCAAAGCTATTTCTGTAGGGTGAGAAGTAGACACGCCCCATGTCCTCACTATTCCTACATCCTTCAGCTCATCATTCATTCACATGCTCCCTGATATCTGCCCATGGCCAGGTGCACTCCTAGGCTCTGGGAATACAGAAGTGAACTAGATGGGTGAATTCCCTGCCTTCATAGTGCTTACATTCTGTAAGGAGAGACAGCCGTAAACAAATAAGGTACAAGGTAATGTCAAAGCTTTTAAGTGGAATGAAAGAAAGAAAACAGTGATGGGATAGAGAATAACGAGGACAGGATAGGCCTCTCAAACAAGGTGACATATAAACTGAGCCCTGAAGAACTATGGTCCCTCCAAAGATGTCAGTGTCCTAAACCCCAAAACCTATGAATATGTGACCTCTTTGCAGACAGGATTAAGTTAAGGGTTTTGAGATGAGATTATCCTGGATTATCTGAGTACGCCCAATGTAATCACAAGGGTCCTTATAAGAGGGAGGCAGGAGTGTCAGATTCAGAAAAGATATAAGGACAGAAGCAGAAGTCACAAAGAGAGCTCTGAAGATGCTCTGCTGTTGGCCTTGAAGGAAGAGAATGGACCACCAGTCATGGGATACAGGCAACCTCTAGAAGCTAGCAAAGGCAAGAAAATGGATTCTCCCCTAGGCCCTCCAGAAGGAATGCAGCCCTGCTGACACCTTGATTTTAGGACTTCTGACCTCCAGAATTATAACATAATAAATCTGCTGTTTTTAAGTCATTAAATTTATAGTAATTTGTTACAGTAGGAAGAAGAAACAAATACAAACTAAAAAGCCAACCATGGGGATCATGGGAAAAATGTCTCAGGCACAGGCCCCGAGTCTGGACTAAAGAGGCCAATGTGGCTGGAGCAGAATAAGCAAAAGGATGTGGGGGTAGAGGAAGTCAAAATCAATGGGGTCAGATTGTGTCAGAGCAGGCAGGCTTGATGAAGAGTCTGGATTATATTCTAAATCACAATGGGAAGCCTCTGAGGACTTTGGGCCTAAAAGACAGAGGTATTCCCCCAAACAGGATGGACAAAGGCCAAGATACTCAACATCATTAGTCATTAGAGGAATGCAAATCAATTCCACAATGAGATACCAGGTCATACATGCTCCAATGGCTAGAATCAAAAAGATAGACAATAACAAGTGTTGATGAGGCTGTGGAAAAACTGGAACCCTCATACACTGCTGATGGGAATGTAAAATGGTTCGTTCAGCCACTCTGAAAAACAGTCTGGCAGTTCCGCAAAATGAGTAACCTATGACTCAGTAATTCCCCTCCTAGGTGTCGTCCCAAGGGAAATGAAAATGTATGTCCACACAAAAACCTGTACACAAATGTGCACCGGAGCATTATAATAGCCAAAAAGTGGAAAGAACCCAAATGTCCATCAACTGATGACTAGATAAATAAAATGCAGTACATCCATACTGTAGAACATTATTCAGTAATAAAAAGAAGTTAAGCACTGATCATGCTACATCATGGATGAACCTTAAAAATATGCTAAATGAAAGAAGTCAGTCACAAAGGACCACATATTGTATGATTCCATTTAAATGTCCAGATTAGGCAATGCCTAAAGCAGGGGGAAATGGGAGGTATGTGGGGAACCGTGGGGGTGATGGTTAAGGGGTATAGGATTTCTTTTGGGGGTAATTAAAATGTCCCAAGATTGTGGAGATGGATGTACAACTCTGTATATACTAAATGCCACTGAATTGTACAATTTAAGTGGGTGAATTGTATAGTATGTGAACATATCTCAATAAAGCTGTTTTTAAAAAAAGTCGTAAGTGCACTTTCTAAATTAATATCCTAGAGACAGAAGTTGTTCTGGCATTCATAATTGAGGCCGACATGTAAAAAACTAGAGAGTCTTACACAAAGTTTGTCCACTGCCCAGGAAACATTCAAAGTAGTTAAATCACAGATCATCAAAGCAAAGAAACACAGTACAGTCTAGAAAATCAAGTATCAATAGGTATTCTCAGAGGTGCCCTGACATGTTACCAGTGACTGCCTCTAGGGAGAGGAACAGGGAGGCTGAGGACCAGAGCAGGGAAAGATAGTTACCTTCCTCTATCATAGGTGTATTATTTACATCATTTAACCTAGTGTGTTTGTTACTTTTCCCCTTAAAAATAGTTAATAAAAAATACACTGAAAATAAATCAATCCATGTTGTTAAAGAATATTGCTTGGCAAGGACAAATAATTATGACATATTTCAAGTGGAAAAAGCAGGCTATTAGAATGTACAAAATGATATGATCGTTAAAATATGCATAATACACGTAAAATGTTTATTAAAAAAAGGCTAGAAGGCAGAAAGCACATAGCCCTCTGCTAGCTCGTAGTAAGGAGCCAATGTTAGCTACTATTGTTGTTTTATTATTATTGGCATCCAAATATTAAAAATGGTTATCCCTGAGTGGTGAAATTTGAGCTTTGTTCATTTATGGCCCACAGTACTTTGAAATACACATTTATTATTTGTGTTACTGGTTTAAAACAGCGTTTCTGAACCTCAACACTACTGACACTATGGGCTAGATAATCTATGGAGGGGGCTGTCCTATGCATTGTAGGATGTTTAGCAACATCCCTGGCCTCTACCCACTGCTTCCCCCAAGTTGTGACAACCAAAAATGTCTCCAGACATTGGCAAATGTTCCCTAAGGGGCAAAATCGCACCTAGTTGAGAACCCCTAAGTTAAAATATATATTATTTGTTCAAACTGGATGCACAACAGGTACGTGTTCATTTTATTGCTCTCTGAACTTTACATATATATATTATATACTCTTGTATAAGTGGGATATCTCATAATCTAAATTTTAAAGAAGATATTTTAAAAATAAAGTGGCGTGAGTTACACTGACTTAAGACATAAAACTAAAATGACCATGGTTACTTATTACTTCCTTATTACCTAAAAGATCTCTAACATTTAGGTGTCAGGCGCTTTTTGAATAATTTTCATTCCTCCCAACAAACTCCAGTTTACAGATTAAGAAGTTGAGGCTCAGAAAAGTTATGTAACCCACCCCAAATCACCATCGGGGTGGTAGTGGACCTGGAATGCAAACCTCTGCTTGGGAACAGGAGGACCACAGCGGCAGCCTACTCCTAGACGCCATGCGCTCTCAGCCAATCAGGTGCAAACAAACAAAACACACCCAGGAATTACAATGTTCTGGTAAAGCCAGGCACTGGGTTCAAATCTCACTCTGCCATTTAGCAAGGCCATGGCCTGAGCCAAGTGACTCCACCTCTCTAAATCCGGTTCCTCGTCTGTAAAATGGGGTTAATGGGGTTACTTTTTAGATTACGGGAACTAAATGAGTAATCCATGTCAAGTGCTTACATCAGGGCCCGGCACACAGCACACTGATAGCTTATTTTACCTGCTAATAGCTATTATTTTAACCTTTACTGTAAGCAGCAAAGTTGAGATGGTCATTACTTAACGACAGACTGACAGTAGACATCTTCAAAGATCACATAACGCCTCTCAGATAGCACTGGAGTCCAGAGATGGGGCAGTGGCCTATCCACGGTCACACAGCGAGGCCTGGGTCCACATGGCCACATGTAGGGCCCTTTGAATCACGACCTCACTCAGAGGCGAGGAGGGGGCTTGGAGGACCGCCTCAGGCGGGGTCGCTAGAGGGCCCACTCACCGAAATGCATCCAGTCCCACTCGCTGAGTGTGTCCATGTTGCGGCACAGGTCGTCCAGCACCCAGGAGGGTAGCTGGTAGATGTAGCAGGACATGGCTGGGCTGCCAGAGCAGGCGGAGAGGCGGTCGGGCGACTGAGCCAGACACGGCTGGACTTGTCTTCTCTACCCCGGGGGCGGGCCGGTCCTACTGCGCCCCGCCACCCAGAAAGTGGGCGGGCCGGCGCGGGGCACCACTGCCCCCCAGCGGCCACGAAGGGCGGGACGCAACCAGCGGGCTAGATCTGAGCCGGGGCGAAACCAAAAGGGTCAGAGCTGGGAAGGAAAACGGAGGCCTAGAATGGAGAGGCAACACGTTTAAGGCCACACGGAATTCTGTGGCAGTACCAGGATGCTTTCTGACCCCAGTTCCAGTGCTTTTGGAGCTCCGCTACTTATAATTTATTCAACAAATATTCTATTAATTACCTGCAATATGCCAGGCACTGTTCTAGGTATTGGGAGTTACGTACATGGAGAAAATCTTTTACAAGTCTTTACTTTCACGGGACTTACAATCTAGATGAGGGGGAACTAGCAATAACTAATAAAAATACTGAATACCTAAGTTACATTGTATGTTAAAAGGTAGTAAGTGCTCTTGCCAAAAGTGAAAAGGAGGGAGACTAGTCAAGATAGACTCTGTCATAATAATGGCTAATGTTTATTGAGCAGCTACTATGAGCCAGGCACCGTTCTAGGCACTGGGGACACCTCTGAACAAAATCCGAGGCCTCGAAGGAGGCAGACAAGGGGCAATAAAAATGCAAAATAAGTAAACAACTTAGCATTATAGAAGATGATAGGTAGTTTGAGAGAATTAAAGAGTATGATGAAAGGAAGTGGGGGTGGATAATTGCATATTTGTTACCTTAGAAGGTGATAAATACTATTGGGGAAAGCAGAACATGGTAAGAGAGACTGAATTATTAAATAGGGTAGGAGAACTTATATGAATAATGGCTAATATTTATTGAACAGACTTCACCTGGGTTATTTCACTATTCCCCACAATGACCCCATAAAGTAGGTGTGGTTATTACTCCCAGTCTACAAATGAGGAAACTAAGGCAAAGAGAGGTTAAACAACTTGCTTAAACTCATACAGGTACAAAGTAGCAGAGCTGAGATTTGAACCCTAGCAGTCTGACCACTGGCTACCAATTACCTCTTTATTACAATAGCTACCATTTATCTACACCTACAGGGGCATAAATCATTATATGTAACTTCCATAAGCCTATGCTGTAGATAATATCCCATTTTTACACAGAACTAAATAGGTTCCAAGAAGTTAGCCTCATTTGTTCTACAAATGAGGAAAGTGAGGCTCATCAAAGACAGATTAAAACAAAAAAACAAAAAAAAACCTAGCATGCCACTTTGCAGCTTGTAAACATCAGCTGTTGAGTATGCCTGCTGAAAAAGGAACCTGAAATGAAAGTGAGAAGTCCTGGGGCCAAGTCTTAGCTCTGCCAAAAACAAGTTTTTGTAACCGTGGACAACCCATTTCACTTCTCAAGCCTTGTTTTACACATTTCTGCTGCTTACAGTTGTGTAGGAGAGATGTGGATTAAAGCAATTTATACAGCCCACATAGGACACCTATTCCAGGGTCTTCCTTGCAGAGAATGTGTTTAAACAATGGTAGCATTTATATAATTGCAAAGTGCACAGGGAAGAATGCTCCACTACTTCTGAGGCACTGTACTCCCCCAATACATAGAGGGTTTTCCCTTGAGTAAAGGACATCAAACTCATTTTAAAAAGAAAGAGTACCCACTGGCCATGGACTCCTATCAGCTAGAGTCCAAGTTCAGCTCTTTTATCTGTCTGGCTCTTTATTCTTGAACAAGATAAAATTTGTATTAATTTTTTTGTAAATTGGGTATTCTGCCCCAACCATTTTTCAGGATTGCTATGAAGGTTAAATGGACCCCAAAATGCTTGGGATAAACTACAAAGTACTGAGCCCAGTAAAGGATTGCTTTTATGTGAGTCTACCTCCTTGATGATGGACATGGGGCATGTTTCAGTGTTCTGAGACTGCTTTTCAGAGGAAGTTCCATGTTGCAGCAGTGATTGGAATTTTTGGTGGAGAAGCTCCAGTGATGGTCTGACCAAGGCTGAGTGGGAAAGCACCTACATCCCAGGGCAAAGGAGAATAAGGGCCCTCTTCTTGTTCCCCTTTTCTCTATTTGCAAAACCCTCCACTTGCTTCTCCCTCTCTTCTGCAAGCACAGAGCATGTGGCTTTGTAGCACTCATCCCTTAGTGCCATGGGGCCTCTTGTGTTTGATGAGGCTTTAAGACCACAGGTTTGCATTCAGCCTTGGCCAGTCAGGGACAGCCGAGCACAAGCAGTTCCTCTCTCTGCTATCTCCTTGGGCTCTTAGCAGGTTTCCTTCTCGCCCCATCCTCAGGATTGGGGATCTGAGTCCTAAGGTTTTCTCCTCCAGAGAAGCTTGCCTGAGTAGTTCAGGAGCACATCTTGGGCCTCGTCCTTTAGGATAAGTTCTTCAAAGTAAAGTTTTTGCTATTACTGATGAATAGAGTTGTCACTCACTACCAAACACCAGGCATTTAGCATATATCATCTGGGATCATCACAACTACCCTATAAGGTAAGTTTATCCTTCCTGTTCTACAAATGAGGAAAGTGAGGCTCAAGGCAATTATAACTTGGTCAAACAAAATTGGCCAAAATGACAGTATTCAACTCAAGTCTGGCTCCAAAGGAAGAGCTCTTTCTGTTCTATTATGCTACCACAAAAATTTTCCTATGATCCTGCACAGTTCACTTCTTCCCCTAATTATCCATCTCCATGGCCAACACCCTCCCTATTAGGATCAGTTAGAAACAACTGAGACTGAATGTAATTACATAGTTATGTCATATGACCTGTTCACATTAAATTCCCTTGAAATGACAATCGGTAGTTTGCAATCCTTGCTGCACATCAGAATTATCTAGGGAGATTTTAAAAACTATACATGTCCAGCTCAGCCTCCACAGACCCAGACTTAATTGTTCTGGGATGGGGCTGGCATTTTTTTTAATTAAGTTTATTGGGGTAACATTGGTTAATACAATGATATAATTTTCAGATGTACATTGTAACTTGACATTTGTATATTCTATTGTGTGTTTACCACCTAAAGACCAGTTTCCTTCAGCTACCATATATTTGATCCCCTTTCCCACTTCACCATCCCCCTTTCCCCCTATATTGGGGCTGGCATTTTTTAAAAGCTTACAAGTAATTCTAATTATGTGCAGGCAGAGTTGAGAACCACCATTATATCAAGAAATTGGGGCATAAAGAAAGTAATAAAGAGCGAATGACGATAATAAAACTTCTCTATGGACCTTGCACATGTATTTATTTTTTAATAAAAATATCTTTATTGGAAAAAACCCACACTAGACTTTCCTCCTCCTTTGTAGGGAAAAACTCAGTTCTGCCTTCTGTGTATTTCTCCCATCTGCGACAGGGTAGGGGGGATTCCCACCCCTCTACCCTTCTTTACTTCTTATGGCTAAACAAGTAATAAAATAATTAATTTGACATAAAACTAGATTAACAGGAGAAAAAAACGATTTAATACATATACACAGGAAAATCACAATATGATTCTCAGTTCATAAAATAAGATTCAAAGAAATGATTGAACTGGGTACCTTTTATATTATTTTTAAAAAGAAAACAAAAAATGCTAATTAGAAATCTAAGCAAGGTTTGGGTATTCCTTAATGAGGAATTTAAACAAGGTAGGAAGTGGGAAAAAAGGCAATAGATTTGACTACACACTTTTTGGTTTTGACTTAATTCTAGTGATAAGAGGTATCTTCCAGGTACAGTGAGGACACCTTTCCCAGAGATTTATTTCCTGCATTCAAGGAGATAAGGGAGGGTCAAAGTGCCCTTTTGGCTGCTGATCAAGTAACTTTAATTCAAAGTAATCAATATGCCATTGTGAGATATTTTGGGATAGCCTGTCTTGGGCCCCGACATTACTTTACTTTTATACAGAACACTTCCAACACTTTTGGTCACCAAACATGTGGGGGTTTTTTCCCAAAAAACAAGTCATTTTCTGTGACAACTGCCGCATGTCCTATAATTTAACTCAGTTCTGACATTGTCCACCTGGAGATAAGATCAGATCCCACAGATTAGGAGATCCCCAAGAGACTGTTCCCACCCCAATTCAGATGCCAATCACAAGTAGCAGGTCCCCAGCTTACCACAACTCTGTCCCACTTTGCTACAAATTGGAAGTTCCCGTGACTCCCTCCTCAGTTTGCTAACTTGCTAGCGTGTCTCACAGAACTCAGAGGAACATGTTTACCAGTTTGTAAAAGAATATGATAAAGCAAGGGTCTTTGACCCTGGGGCCGCAGACCTTTACTGGGCTGTGACCTGCTAGGAGCTGAGCCACAGAGCATGAAGTGAGCAGCAGGCAAGCCAGCGAAGCTTCATCTGTATTTGCAGCCACTCCCCCATCACTAGCATTACCACTTCAGCTCCACTTCAGATCATCAGGCATTAGATTCTCATAAGAGCACTGGTCCCTGGTACCAAAAATGTCAGGGACCTCTAAGGATGGAAATGAACAGTTGGATGAAGAACTATAGAGAGCGAGGTTTGGGAGGGTACCCAGCACAGGATCTTCCAGAACTATGGAGTCGGGGTATGATACCCTCCCAGTGTGGATGGGAGTTGGGGTGTGTTACCCTCCTGGTGTGGATGTGTTCACCAACTTGGAAGCTCTCTGAATCCTGCACTACTGGAAATTTTATGAAGTTTTCCTTATGTAGGCATTATCAATTATTTAATAAAGAAAACCATCTATTTAGTGAGATTTACTATTTCCAACATTGAATTATTACTGATAACTCTCCTAAAACAAGCATCATCAATTATTAATCCATATCAGGCCCTCTCCCCTCTCTGGAGAAGTAGGGTGTGGGGCAAAGCTGAAAATTCCAAGCTTCTAATCATGGCTTGGTCTTTCTGATGACCAGCTCCAACCAGAAGCTCACCCAGAGTGTCACCTCACTAGAACAAAAGATGCTCCTAGTGCTCTTATCACTTAGGAATTTAGGAGCCTTGGGCCAGGAATCAGGGAAAGAGATCAGAACCATGAATTTTTTCTATTATCTCAGAGAGGAAAAGGGAGGGGGAAGGAAGAACAACAGCTTACCATAATCTCATCCTTGGGGGACCATTATTAATAATTTGGAGTACATAATTCCACATGTTTAGACCTCGATAAAATTTTTTAAACTTTTTTAAAAACACATTAAATTTTTTGTAAACTTTCTTCAATCAATACTAAATAGCTCTTAATGTCAATAAACATCTACCTTTCTTCTCAATGGCTTATTTAGAAACACCGTATTTTATTTGGCCAGTCTCCCATCAATGTACATTTCCAGTATTGGGTCTGTTCCAGAGGGATCTGCTTTCTCATCTATAAGAAGGGCAGAACAGTCCTAACATCTATTAATGAAAATTGTATACCAATATTTGGAAACCTACACTGACACATCACCCAAAGTCCATAGTTTACCTCAGGGTTCACTCTTAGTGTGTACATTCTATGGGTTTGGATAAATGTATATTATCATAAATTGTATAATATAGTACATCCCATATAGTATCATACAGAAGAGTTTCACTACCCTAAAAAACTCCCATGATCCGCCTTTCGTCCCTCTCTCCCCCCAAATCGTGGTAACCACTGATCACTTTACTCCATAATTTTGCCTTTTCTAGAATATTGTATAGTTGAAATTACACAGTATGTGATCTTTTAGATTGGCTTTTTTCACTTAATATGTATTTACATTTCCTCCATGTCTTTTCATGGTTACAGCTCATTTTTCTTTAGTGCTAAATAATATTCCATTGTCTGGATGTACCAGTTTATCTATCTATCTACCTACTGAAGGGCATTTTGGCAATTATGGATAAAGCTCCTATAAATATCCATATGAAAGGTTTTAGACATAAATTTTCAACTCCTTTAATACCAAGGAGTACAACTGGTGGATTTCATGGTAAGAATCTTTAGTTTTGTGAACAACCACCAAACTGCCTTTCAAAGTGGTTGTACCATTTTGCATTCCCACCAGCAGTGAAATGAGTTCCTGCTGCTCCACATCCTCACCGGCACTTGTCAATGTTACAGATTTTGGCTTTCTTAATAGGTTCCATGTGGTATCTCAGAGTTCTTTTAATTTTCATTTCTCTTACATGTGATGTGAAGCATCTTTTCATAAGCTTAGTAGCCTTCTCTGTACCTTTTTCAGTGAGATGTGTTAAGGTTGGTTCTGTTTTCACGAAAGGAAAAAAAAACTTAGTTCCCAGTGTGAATACTTTCTTCTTAATACTCTTCTGTAGTGCTTAAAATTTTTTTTACAGTGATATTTCATTTAGGAGAAAAGTAAAGCTAAAAGAAACACTTTTTTTTTTTAATCCAGGGTTAGAAAGAGACTGAGGATGAAGCTAGTTGCTTATATCTGCCACCTGGCTCCCCACCTTAAGCCTTTAAACAAACAGCTTTCACAACTCTCCAAGAGAGAAGAACATGGTTAAAATAACACCATGACACACCCTATTTCCTTTACTCAGCACCATTTAATGTATTAAAGAACAGGGTTTGTTTGTTTGTTTGTTTTTAACTCAAAATAGGAAACATCACAGTCGTTTAAGAGCAATACATTTAATACATTCATAAGACTTCAAATGAAAAACATATTACTCATGCTACAGGTTTTCAATCTTCCTTGGACAACAAAAAAATACAGTACTCAAACTACATGTTTTATTAAGAGGAACATAAAATTTCATTGACACAAAAGTTAAAAAGAAACCCAACTAATCCAACATCAGCAGACTTCCTTAAATCCCCATCCTATCCCACTCCTGAACTCCTTCAGCTGCCTTCTGTACCAGCACTTCTTCTCTATCCAATAATTCAACACGAAAAATTTAAATATTTATAAGTGTGTCACTGAGTGAGTACAACATGCTAAAAAAAAAAAAAGTCAACTTATTTATAGAATGTTAGAAGAGGAGGGGAATAAGATTGGGTGAAAATTCGAGTACAGTGGGAAAACTGGGACATTTGTTTCACTTCACTCTTTTCAGAGCACAAGAATTGTGCACAAAGGTTAGCATAAGGTAACCGAAGATACCAAGAAATATTCTAACATTATTTACAAAAGGAAGACCATACTAATGTCTATTAAGAGCTTATAATACCATGGAAAAATATTTAAATTACAAAGTTAAATGAGAAAGAATACAAAACTGTATGTATAATATGATTTAACTATGTAAAAACAAACCAACCGAAAGTTGCCTTAAAAAGGGTTGAAACTTCAACATGTTAAGTTAGTGGTTGTATTTAAGTAGTGTATCTACAGAGACCTTTTCCTTCCTTTTACTTTTCTGTCTTTCCAAAATTTTCTTTGCTGGATTTTTTTAAACTACTCCACTGTATGTGAAGAGTAACTTTCCAGAGGTTAGAGGGCTTTGGCCTCTCCCCGAGCCAGGTGCAAAGTGTCAACAGATCCTGCCTGATGAAAAATGCTGAACCAAACAGGAATGTCATGGATTTACCAAATAAAACAGAAATACCCATACTTGGCAAAAACCTTTTTACAGTACGGTAGTAGCTCCTTAATACTAGAATTAAATAAGAGGACTATTTTCTCCTACCTTCTGTGCAGATGCCAAGTTTCACAAAAGCTATCATCACAACTTTAGAAAGCTAATCCTCGATTAGAAACAAAAATAAAACAGCAGTATAACAATAATAAACAGAGAAAAGCACAAAATTTAGAAAATTATAAAAAGTGCCTTCTATAAAAATGATTCCCTTTAAAACATTTAATATCTGTACACACTTTAAGGTTCCCCTCCTATTCTCCACCCCCAAAAAAGAACAAATCCTCCAAACACTTTCTACCAAAGTATCCACTGGTTTGTTCATTCAACAAACACTGATAAAGGCTCAAAATGTGTGAGGCACTGGGGTCTCAAAGAGGAGACAGATTTGTCCCTGCTTCAAGGATATCTTAGTCTTCTCAAAGTGGGAGGCAGACACATCACCAACCACAATACATCAATTTAAAGCAGATATCACTGCTTTCTTACAATCAAACAATACGTTGCAATTCTCACTGAATTACTTACACCAAAGTCCTTACACAGAAACTTTCCTGACTTACTAAGAGGCGAAAATGAAACTACTTACCCTTGATAAATACTTCTAAAAAGGGCAGTCATTAAATTACATTTTGTGATCTTTACCCCTAAAAATCACAATACCTAGTGAAGTCAGTTAACTTCCTTTTAAGCAATGCAGCATTTTTTACTCCAAGAATGAGACACTTTGAAACTGCGAATAAGTGATCAGTCCTGTATCTAGATCAAGACTAGTCAGTTCCATCTAAAGCTGAGTCTCAGGAGAGCAAATTTCAATTAAAATCTTCAGTCTCCTCTTCCATTCGTTGATTTTCAATATGCTCCTGTGTCAGTCGCTCCAGGTCTTTCCTCACATTTGGGTGGTCTTCCAAATCTTCGTAGAGTGATCTTACGATGTCCAATCTCCTGTAATTTTCAGGCTTAACTAGGCTTCGGACAACCTGAAGGCATCGTTCTTTCAGGGTATACACTGTAAGGGCAGAAAACCGAATCTTCAGCAGCAGACTCAGGCAAACCTTGGGACAAGTAATGAGCAAGAGGCTTTTCCAGCCATGGCAATTACACTTACTTCTGATGGACCTCACTTTGGGCAAAATGGCGAGTACATGTGTCACGGCAGAGTGTAACATAAAGACCCCAAGGACATTTCATGGTATTCACGCCCTTATGTAATAACTTCCCCTTGCAAGTAGGCTGGGCCTATGATGTGCTTTAGTAACTGAATGTAGGAATTCTGGGCCTAAACCTTAAAAAAGCCTGGCAACTTCCACTTTTACCCTCTCAAAAGCCCTGAGCTACCCTGCAGGAAAGACCACACAAATAGGGACAAGCACTGAGCCTACATAGGAGAGCAGCCCAGCCCCCAGCCAATCTGCCAGAAAAAGGGGAGCCACACCAACGACCACCAATGAGCAGAATAACAACCCAGCTGAGCTCAACTCAGACTGCAGAATCATGAACAAATCAAATGGTTTTTAGTTTGGGGGCAGTTGTCACACAGCAATAGATAACTAAAGAGAGCATACTTAGATTTTGGGGGAACTTAAATCTAATTTTATACTCACTGGGAAACTTACTCTTTAAAGGTATCCCATGAGGCAAAATATACTCCATTTAACTTAGCAATGGTCATCTTTGTATATCCATTTCCTTAAAACAGGATCTATATATACATATTAGTTTGACCCTTATAAAGTTACACATTGTTTCTTTTTTAATCCACAAGAATATCAGTTTCTTAGAATTCAACCTAATAATATCACAAATGGTAAACTATTTGTTTAACAATTGAACATTTGTTAATGTTCAATTGGGTGATTTTTTTTAAGCCCCGATTGGTACTGTGAGCTTTACTAGGTTAAATAACATTAAAAGATATAATACTAGAAGTCATATAAATAAGCCATAATATATCATTCTCTACAACTTGTTCTTTCCCTGAGACTCCAGGGAATAATTCTGTTCTAAGGCCCAGGAAACAAAAAACATTCATCATTCTACAGAGTTTTAATTTAGTCCACTTCTGACAAGCCCAAAGGGCCTTTGGAAGACCATGACATCTTTGCTCAATACAGAGCCTACAAGTACATTACTTATTTATAGTGGAGAATAGGTCACAGAAAGGTTAAATACCTTGCTGAGCATCAAACAAAAATCAGTAAGGGCTTGGCTCTTGCATGTGGTCTATACTCTACACAGTATAGCAGCCTTCTCTTTTTAAAAAGATGGAACATCAGTACCTGGCAGTGTGATGTTGGCAAAAATAGGCTGTCCATCAACATTAAGAGATGGCACAAATAGTTCAGTTTGGTTAACCAGAAGCCCATCGTATGTCCCTGCATCTCGGAAGAGCCAAAGGTGACCTGTTAAGACAAGCAGAGGCTGTTGAGTAGCCACATATCTATTTCCTTCATCTTCCTGGACTAACACTGAAATACTTGCCATTCTGCTTAAAGATCTTACAAAGCCCATCCAATAATATCATCTTATTCAATACTCACAACAGATCCATTTACGGATGAGAAAATAGGTCTGAAAAAGCCAAGTCACTTGCTCAAGGCAACAGGGCCAGTAAGCAGAAGAGCATGTATTTCAAATCTCACCCCTTTCTATTACCATAGAGGAAAAGCAAAGTACATAAATTGCAAATTACACCAAATGCTGCAAACCGAAAGAGAGGTCACCAACTTCCCCAATAGATGCTTCTCAAAAATAAGAAAGTACAAGAGCATGCCAGACAGAACAGGTACATTCTGCAGGAATACACACAACTAATCTATGGTGTGAAAAATCAGAAGAGGTTGCCTCTGAGGAGGAGATTGAGTGGAAAGGGGCAGGAGGGAACTTTCTGGGGTGATGGCAATACTGTATATAAATTAAACCTGAATTTAAGAAACAAAACATTATATGTGAGGCAAACCCTCCGGGCATAAAATGCTGAAGGAGGGAGTAGGTGTCTCAGAATAAATACAGCGTGTGTTCCTGAGGCACAAACTTACTTGAAGATTTGGTGGAAAATTTAAGAATGTAAACTAATAATTTTTTTATTGTGGTAAAATATACCCAAAACAGACCATTTAAACCATTTTGTTAAACCAAGTGTACAGTTAGTGACATTAAGTACATTCACATGCTAAGGAATTTTTTTATATTAAATAAGGCACAGATAAATTTTGGAGAATACAAAATTGACACAATTTTCTATATAAAGTAGTAGACTGAAGAAATGTTGATCCCTGGGGAAGTTTGGTGTAAAAGTTTGAGAGGCATTACTGAGTGAGTATATCACCCTTAAGGGAAAAAAATTCCTCAGGCTCCTCCCAGGATAATTGTGAAAATTAAGCAAGACTAGGACTACTTCTCTTCTTGAAAGCCATGGGAAGATTACTGCCTCCTTAGGCAGTTAAGATCTAGTTATCCCCTCCCGGGTTATTAAAATAGTTCCCTAACTGGTTCCTCAACGGTATTCTTCTCCCTCTCCAAACCACTTTGCAACCTGAGTAAGCTTTTCAGAATGGAAACCTGGCAATGTCATTTCCGGCTAAAAAACTTTCAATGGTCCCCATTTCCTAGGGCTAAAATCACCTTTAGGGCTTCTTCTACCACCATTTCATATCCTCCCCTCTTTCCTCCAACGTTCCATGTGTATACACGTGTGTACACACACACAACCTTTTCCCTGAGCAGGTGCCGTCTCCAAGCTCCCAGTGGGTTCCGTCCTATTGCAGTAATTTTGACATTGACTTGTTCTCATCTATTTATGCATTCGTCTCTCTACGGGACTATGTTCTGCCTACACGGACCTGACCCACTAGGGACATCGCAGAATGAGAGATACTCTCATTCACTGACTGCACAAATGGGCAATAAGGATGGAGCACTTCTTTTAGGGGTGATATACATGGGTAGGGGTTGGGGGGAAGCCACCATCAATTGCAATCTATTCAGTCTTATAAAGAATGTTCTGCCACTTACTAGCAGCGTCAACTTGGATTTGTCACTACCTCTCTGGGGCCTCCCCTCAGTTCCTCAAGCGTAAATGGGGATTATGACAACAGCACCTGCCTGCCGGGATGGTGGAAGAGATTCGGTGAGTTCGTGTCACAGTTTCTGCTGCTATTAGGCCTAGAGCACTGGGCAGCGTACTGGGCTCAGCTCAGCACCGATGGCAGGCGCTCAAGCGCGCCAGAATAAAGCTGCCGGTGCGGCCCGCCTACCTCGGTAGCTGTGGATACGGCGGCCCGTGCCGGGCGGCAGCGTAGGGTAGGGCTGCGGCTCGCCGTCGAAGTTGAGCCACACGGGCAGCACGACGCGCGGGCTGCGGTTGCAGAAGATGACCTGGGACGGCTCCCGCGAGTTCACCGAGCGCAGCACAGGCCGCGGCCGTCCGGCCTCCATCTCCTCCTCTGCGCCCGGTTCCTCCGGGTCAGACTCTTCCGGGCCGGACTCCTCCGCGGCCGCCTCGTCGCGACCGTACTCCTCGGGGCCGTACTCCTCAGCACCCGCTTCCTCTGCTCCCACCTCGGCCTCCTCCACGTTCCCCGCTCTCCGGGGCATTACCTCAAGAAGCCTAGACCGCCAGGGCCTCGACAACGCGAGATTCGAGGGCCGCGCGCGGCGGGGCAAGGCGGGGCGTGCGTCTGTGCGTCCGTGCGTCCGTCCGTGCGTGCGCGCGCGCGTGTCCCGAGCAGGCGCATGCGCCGTCTTCGTGCGTTCTCGGTCAGGTATGGCGTACACGCTTGCGGAAGTAGCCGGCTTGAGACTCTGCTCCTGCGCAGATGCATCCTCTAGCTACAGGAGCCGAACCTCATTGAGGCGGTGGGTGGCGCCCTTTGTACCCGGGTTTGCCCCAGAATTTGGGGTTTTCCCCGACTGTTTTCGACGTAGCATTTCCGCGGCTTCATTCATTCTCTTAAGACCTTCCTGGTTTTTGCCCTATTTTTCCTACCATCTGCTCTGTTGTTTATTTAAATAGTTTTCTCATTAATCAAGTTTGTTTTGATTTATTTGGGGGTCATAAAATTCTAATTTTCTACAGAAGAGTGTAATAAACTAAAAATTTCATTC
Organism: Rousettus aegyptiacus; assembly: GCF_014176215.1. NCBI lineage: Eukaryota > Metazoa > Chordata > Mammalia > Chiroptera > Pteropodidae > Rousettus > Rousettus aegyptiacus. Next base: position 120,101,774 of record NW_023416307.1, on the reverse strand, counting down.
TCATCTCAGTTCCCCTAGCCACCCAGAGTCTCTGAAGGCAAATATTACCGGTTTTTTGTACTTCCTTTCAAAGATTTTGTATGTATATGCAAGAGAACAAATTCGAAAAGAAATTCGATATCACAATCTTAATGAAAATTCATTATCCTTTGCCATAGACAAGTACAGTGGAACTAAATTCAAAGAAAACAAAACAAGTTATTAAATTTTATCTATTGTCCGTTAAAGGTTCTGAGTTTGCTCTTGGTTCAAAAGGGTTAGCCAAGGGTTAGATGTCAGATGCCTATTAGTTGTGAACTCTCTTGGATATAATCAGAAAGATTAAAGGAAACTGAAAAGGGACTAACTTTTCACACTGCAGTCTGTGTGCCCTCTGAAATTCACTCCTACATGGGTGTGACTTTCATTCCAGATTTAGCTTCAGATATGTGTTGGGCAAAACTAAATTCTCTGAGCTTTTAATTTCTCATCTTTGAAACTGGTATTTTTAAGACATACCTATGAGTGTAGATTAAGTGAAAGAGTGTTCAGTCCCTAGCACATAGTAAGTAGATAGCAGTTATTATAAAGATGAATTAAATAGTCTCTGCCCTCAAAATGCTTATGGGCAAGCATACAAGACATATAATAGTAGTGTGATATTGATTGTAAATAAGCTAGTGGGAGGTAACTGGCTAGACTGGAAAAGAGTCAGTTAAGTCTTACCAGGAGGGGTTATATCTGAGATGGACTTTGAATAAAGACTAAGAGTTTCTCCTTCCTATCTCCCATCTTACAAATATCCAGCCTGGATGTCAAAATCAGGGCTCATGCCCCTCAGGAGACAGGGCAGACCCCACGGCAGACACTGATTCCTCAATCTAGTGTGCTTCTCATTGGTTTTATACCCACTGCCTCCAAACCCAGAACTCCTGCAGGCCTGCCACTTACTGGAAACCCACCTGGTGGCGGAGGCTAAAGGACAAATGTTTATGCCCACAGACTAGCACTACAGCCCTAACATTTAAAAGAAATGGCAGGGAGAAGGGAATAAGCTTTTTGTTCGTTTTTGACTACACTCCTGGTTCTCAATCGAATCTGCAAATGAAGAGATTTAAATTGATGATTTTCACCCATATGAGTAAACTCTTTGGTTTCTTCAATTACCTCACAAGAAAGATTGGTGCAAACTCTTCACAAATCATATTGGAAAATAGCAACCTCATTAAAAAGAGGGAAAACTTATTTAGGATATGGAAATGAAATAAAAGGGAGAAAGAGCAATCAAATTCTATGTGTAGTGTGATGACATTTATCTAAAATATTTGCAGTTATTCCCCTCTCTGCCACCATCATTTTTGGAATGTAGTTTTATTTCCTTTGTAATTAAAAACAACTAAATCAATGCTCCTCTCCCCCCACTTCTGAGATATAATTGACCTATATCAATTCTTGAAAGCCATATTTAGGGGTCCCCAACCCCCGGGCCATGGACAGGTACCGGTCTTTAGCCTGTTAGGAACTGGGCCTTACAGCAGGAGGTGAGTGGCAGGCGAGCAAGCAAAGTTTCATCTGCTGCCGCTCCCCAGTACTAGAATCACCGCCTCAACTCTACCTCAGATTATTAGGCATTAGGTTCTCATAGAAGCGCCAGTCCCTGGTGCCAAAAATATTGGAGACTACTGCTGCAGAAGACTAGTAAGGAGGGCAAAATAATCAAACCACACTATGTGCAGGGCATTATGGTGAAAATTTGGAAAATGAGACATTTATTTCTGGGAGAGTAAAACTACAAAGTATAACTACTCATTTCTTCATTGATTCTACAATATTTATTGAGGAGCTACTATGTGCCAGGTACTGTGCTAAGTGGTAAGAATATTACAGAGTACAGTTATGATCCCTGTCTTCATAGCACTTCAATAGTAGGGTCACACAATAAGCAATCACAGAAATAAAAACAAACTTGCAATTTTGACTAGTGCCACAGAGGAGAAACATGATGCTAAGGAAGCTTGGCGATTTGATAATCAAAGAAGATAGGACACAATTCTGTGTAATTAAATGTTCAGTGATGTGGAACAGACTCTAAGTGAACAATGAGCACAGAAATAGCAGGGTTCAGAGGGTTGCATTTTAAGTCAAAGATGAACTTTAAGGTGAAAAAAACTAGTGCGGGACACTGTACTAAGCAGTCCATGCGCATTAAATCTATATCATTAACTCCATTTACAGCGAAGAGAATAGAAGGGTATATAGGGTATGAAAAGGGTGGTCAGAAGAGTGCTGGATCAGAGAGGTTCATCATCTGGTACCTTGCAGGAAAATGGTATAAGTGAATCCAAGGAATTGGAGGAATCTACAAAGGAACCAACACTCTGAGCCTATTTTGCCCTGGGCTCTCCTTGGCAGTGTATTATATAGAGATGGCATATCTTTATGGCCTCCAGCAGTATTACATGGGCAGGAGTAATGCTGGACCTCCAGCTATGTTGAACATCAACAACATGAAAATATTTGTGGAGGAAAACCGTAAGGAAAGATAGGAATTCCTGTTATTCAAATAATAATGACTCATAGGCATCATAATTCACAGAATTCATGTAAACATACCTTCGTTTGTACTCCCAAGTTAGTGAGATGAATCATACCAGTTTAATATTACCAAATTGCCTACATCCCTAAAATGAGAGTTGTTTAAACACCATAAAATTGATATTGCATCATTGCAAATAATATGTGTAAAGATCATTTTAAAGCAAGGAAAACATGTTTAGGATATACTAAGTAAAACTACAGACTATATTGTCTTACAGTACACTTTCCACTGTGCAAAAACGGAGAGGAAAAGAAGAAAATGCACCCTGTTTCAAGACAACTGATTTTTTTCCTTTACTTTTTTATCTTTTCTAAATATTCTTTTAGAACAATATATTTTGCCTTGTTTATATTTTGACGAGTCAAAACTATGAAGTATAATAGTCAAGCAAACATCAATGATTTTACCATATAAAATTAACGTTATATTTATTTCTTTTTAAAAAATGATAAGGCAAAAATTCCCTTTAACTTCCACCCCTGCCCCATTTCCCTCCTTCTTCCCCAAAGGCAACAACTATCATGAGTTTGATGTGTTATCTATCCAGGCCATTTTTTTCTGAATTTATTTTACATTTCCATATAGCTGAATTCACTAGTCCTGTAATCTAATCACAATCCAAATACTGAATATTCTATCACCCCCAAAAATCTCTTTTGTGGTCACTCTACCCCCAGCCTTATTATACCTTGGCAACCATGGATCTGTCCTTTGTCCCTATAGTTTTGCATTGTCCAGAATGTCATATAATGGAATCACATAGTATGTAACATTTTGGGCCTGGTTTTTCACTTAGCATAATGCATTCAAAATTCATCTGTGTTGCAGTATCAACAGCTTATTCCTTTTCCTTGCTGAGTGGTATCCCATTATCAACTGACCAACTGAAGGACACAGAATTTTTTCCAGTTTTTAGCAATTATGAATAAAGCTGCTTTAAGCATTGCCATAGTTTTTTTTGTAAATATATTTTCATTTCTCTTAGGTGAAAATCATCGAGGAGTGAGATTGCTGAGTCATATGTTTTAAGTATACATAACCATGAGAAACTGCTAAACTGTAGAGTGGCTGTAGTGTGTTGCATTCCCACCAGTAATGTATGAGTGGTCCAGCTACTCCACATTCTTGCTTGTCCTTAGTAATACCAGATTTTTTTTCTTTTGTTCTTCAAAAAAAAAATGTATCCATTCTAATAGACCGTATAGTGGTATCTCATTTTAATTTGTATTTCTCAGTGACTAATAATGTGGAACATCTTTTTACTTTCTGTTTGCCATTCTTCTATCTTCTTAAAGTGTCAGTTCAGATATTTTGTCTATTTATTAGGTTGTTTTCTTATGGCTGAATTTTTATAGTTATTTATATATTATCCAGGCCATTTTTTAATGCTTTTCCAACACTAGACATATATACCCATAATCTATATGTAGTGATGTATTTTACAATAAAATAAACCATACATCAAAACAAAACACTTGTTAGCCACATACAATTTTGGCCTATATCTTTCCTATTTAGTAAAGTTGATACTGTATTGGTCCTGTATGTTCCCTTTTCTTTAGATTTTCTGCAAATGTCATTTTGGTGTCCTTTGGGTTGCTTGTGAAAATACATTAAATAATGACTACACTGTAAGCTACAAGAGTAGAAGCTATGTGTCTGTTTCTCAGCATTTTATCTCAGGGCCTCACACACAGTAAACATACAATGTATTTAATGCTAACAAACAACTTCTTGGACAAAAGTTTGTCAAAGCCAAACTTAATTACTTTTCATTAAATTGGAACATCTTACTCTTAAAAAATTATATTAATAAAATTTGTTTCACCTTATAATGCACTTGTTTTCCATCTTTACTCTTAAAGTTGCACCAAGATTGTCACATTGAATGAGTTCAAATTGAGGATAAATCTCAATTCAAAAAATGTTTTATGATGAACATATAGAAATTCTTTGTACTATTCTTGCAACTTTTCTACAAGTCTAAAATCCATTTTACAAAAAAAAAAAAATTTTTTTAAATGTTATGGTTGGGGAATATGGATCATACCAAAATGCAGATTAAGGCACAATACCAACCTCACACTTGGTAGTCTCAACAAGCCGAAAGGTGCCAAAAGAAACCCTACACTTGATTTTTTCAAATCCAATTGTTGATGTCAATAGACAGAACTTAGCTCAGAGTAACAGACAATTGCCCTTTTGCTTTCTCAAGTTGTCAGTGAGATCCAGGGAGGGGCTCATAAAGAACCAGCATGGCACAGAAAACACAAACTGACTTGGGAGATGCTGAATGGCTCTGGCTCTGCCCCAGGAATAAGGAGACCTAGATTTTAGTGTTGGCTTTGCCACCAAGTAACCGAATGGGCATGTCACACCACCTTTCTGGGCTTGTTTCATTTTTCAAAGGCAGGAGTGGACTATATTCTCTAAAAATTCTATCTCACCTTAAAGTTCTGTGAGTTTTAGTTTCAACTACTCCTAACCTTTGGACAACTTAGCGTACAGGCTTGCTTTTCTTTAGAATATAAATCTAAGAGCCCTAACCTAACCTGATTTTCTTATTTACAACCTATATGACAGCCACACAGTCTTCGGAAATCATATGTACTTTTGTAGTTACTAATGGCACCAACTGTCTGCAAACCGCAAGAGTAAGTTCCCTAACTCATTCTCCAGAGGTAAGTGGCAGCAAACTTTTTACAGGCAACAATATGAAACCCAGTACAAAGGCTGGGAAGGAGCCCAGAAGATGAGTAGGCTTTCTATGCACTTCGTGTGGCCTATAGTAACGGTTATGTTTACGAACATAGGTTTAGCTTCATGAAATAAAGGTGGAAAACTGAAAGTACTGAGTGACTTTGAACTTTTAAGTGAACTAAGTGTATCTTAAACAAGAGCAAGATGACAGAATTTGGTATATCTTTAACGTCAAAGTAAATCAGTCCCTTTTATTTTTTCCTGCTTCTGAAATCCAGTTTAAGCTGTTTTTAAAGAGATGCTTTATTATCAAGAGATTTGCAATCTATTTATCTACGTATGCCTAATACCTAGCTGGTTCAAACCCTTCTTTAGTTTTCTAATAAATTTGTGAATTAAATCACATTATAGGGTAGAAAACAATTCCAAGTGTAATGAAATAAAGAGGATCCCTTGAAGGCACTTATGGATAGCAGAGAGATTTCTCACTATTTTATTTTCCACCCGTTATAAAATAGGAAACTCCTTCATAGTTATTATTCTTCAGAAATCATTAAGATTTCATGAGGAAAGAAAGAAAAGCATAATGTAGATAATTTCCCTAAATGTCTAACATGGGAAGAAAAAGCATTCAGTCAAATTTTTCATTATGCTGAGGCAACTGAAAACAATTTAGATTCAGAAAATCTGGTATATTTAACCTCTCTGAAACCCAGTCTCCTTATAGTTAAAATCAAAACAACTGTTCAAAATCTTAGTTTTGTTATGATAAAACATTGTTTAAAAAATGAAAACACAATGATTTAGTAAACATAGGTTAAAATGTAAAATATAACTATCATCTTCACTGAGATGAAACGTTAATTCAGGCATAACTCAGAGATATTGCTGGTTCAGTTCCAGACCATCACAATAAAGCAAGTATCACAATAAAGCAAGTTGTAATCTTTTTGCTGGGGGGTCTGGTCTTCAATTTGTAAAAAAAATGCCATCTGTTGATGCACAACAAAACGAGGCATACCTGTAACCACAACTGTAATTGTGTAAATTGAACAAGTGACACATTGAGAACAAAATAAATAGTGATTTAGCATAATACTATTTATGGACTGCAATAACCTGTGAGCAGAGATTTGTATGACCTGAGAGTAAAATCCATTTCTGGAGCCTGACGAAATAAGTTCTTTCAGAAGTGGGGTATAGAAGTACCTCTAACCCAGAGGTAACTACAGGAAGTGCTGGAGTTAAATTTCTTAGGCAAGACCTCCAGAAAATACAGCATACTAGTAATAAACCTTCAGAGAAAGGAAGCTGGAAGAAGTGAAACTAGACAATGTAGACATCAGTGCAGCATTTGCCAGACATTAAAGTAGCTTTAAAAATATCTAATGTGAGTATAATTAAACAGCACTGGACTAGGGATGAGAAAAGTTTTAGAACTGGTTATATAACATTTAGAAAGAGAATGGTTACAGCAGTCTGAATCGGTTATAGACAGACTCAAATCCTATCACCTTCACTTATATCATCTGACTTTAATTTAAGCCTCTCAACTTACTCTAAACCTATTACATGGAAATAAGAATGCCTACTTCTTAGGGATTGAGGATTAATTGAAATAAAGTACATTAACTACTTAACACACATAGCACAATAAATTAGACAATACTAGCTATATGTCTTTGAGTGAGACAAGGCCTCATTTTATAAAGGGGTGATAACACAGGAAAGCACTCTGACACCTTAAAGTGCCAGGTAAGAAGGAGGATGAGTTCACTTGTCTCCAGTATCAAATGTTACCAGTTGCTCTCTTTACAATCACCAACTTATTTAGAAATTACTTTGATATTAACAGATTAATATCTACAAGACCATTAAAAATTTATCAAGCATTTTCACATATAATCTTACTGAAGAGCAGGCTTTTCCTGATTATATAGATTACTATCACTTTTTCCCTATTACAGTCCTTGCAGAGTAGGAACTCAGTATTTGTAGAGCACCAAATAACCTAAAATTTGAACTTCAGAAATACTTCTTTATCCTGGATAAGGGAGATATTATAAATAATGAACTCAAATGACTCTTAATAAAAACTCTACAATGAGCTCAATAAAGTTCAAAAAACAGCACTTACCAAAGTAAAGAATGCCAGTTTTGTCTCCATTGTAAAATCCCATTTTTTAAGTGATGGTACTATTTTAAATGGTCTTCAAATGGTCTATGCAGAAGTTCTCAAAGTATAAAGCAGCTTGAGCTTTACAAGTTAGTTCAATTGGTATTTATTGACTATCTGCCTTCTGCAAGGCACCCAGCTGCACAAGAAAAGGCACTCATACATATTTCAGGATGTAGATACTAAATAGGAGAACTCATAAACCCAGAAGTGAAGTGTAATGTTAGCATGGTAAGATAGGAGGGACTAAGAAAAGGGAGAGGGCAGTACTGTTTGAAAAAGTCCAGTGGAACTTTCTGGAGGTTTGGCATGAGCTACACTTTGGCAAATACAATTTGAATAGAATAGGGGGAAGTTAGTGTGTACAGAACACAGTGACTTCTGTGTGACCGTATAGGTCTTTAGAAGTAGGTTGGCACAAGTTTATAACAAGCTTTGGATGCTAGAATGAAGAGCGTTAGACTAATCCGTTCAAACCATTTGCTTTACAAAAGTAGTAGACATTTAGCTTGTACCTTACAAGACATAGATATAAAACCCTGGATTGCAGTTAAACAGTGTGAATGCTGGTATTTCAATAAACTGTAAGCATCATGCCTGATTCAATGCTGTATTTTTTATTGAAGCACAATGTATCTACATAGTAAGCACTTGGTAAATGTCTGCTGAATGACCAAATGACTTCCAGGATGAATTAGTCACCTCAAAGTCCAAATACGGGGGCTCCAGCTGGAAACCCACCTAGGCTTTGATCAAACAGCTACACCTGAAAGTTTTATGTTAGAGTAATAATCCCACACATCAGATTTCTGTAGAATAGGTGAGCCCCATCTCTAGCTCCTCTCCCCAGCACAATCACAGCAGTCAGATAAAGTTGAGGAGTTTATTAAGGAAATATGAAAGGCAAAGATGCCCCAAGTGACAGAAAAAAAATTCTGAAAATGTCCCTTCAAGCCAAGTGGGGGCCTGGCCTTGACCTCCCCAAAAGAACAGTAAACTGGTGAATTAGCAACATTCTCTGGCAGCCATCTTGCCAGGGCATGAGTGTCTCAGCCGGAACTGTCTCTCCTACTCCCAACAAAGGTGGAGAGGAGACAAAGACTGTTTACAGAATGAATGCAGAGGCAATGAGAGCTGTAAGGAAAGTCTAAGAGAGAAAGAGAGGGTTGGGGAGGACCTTTACAAAGAGTCCCAGGCTTTTGGCTCTGAGAGCCTCAAATACATTGACAAGTAGTTCTACAAAATGTTATTGAAAAGATGAAATGCCTAATGATTTCAAAATTTCCCCTGGACTTTTCCCCACATGCCACATCACACTGCCAGATGTACATGGCAGAGCCCAAAGGCCACATTTTTGAAGAAAGAAAAACAAGAATAAGCCACACTGCTCTTTAAAGAGAGAAGGAGCTGAAGGCTGCTGAGGCCTTTCCCACGTAAACCTCTGTAAAGCAACTTCCAGCAGCAGCCTGGCACAGTTCTAGGTGAGGGTCTCACCCTTTGTCACCTGTTGAAGGAAAATTGACAATTAGATAAATTCAAAAGGATTAGAGGGTCTAAAAAAATGTTATTCTAGATCTTAGGTAGTAGGGAGTGGTAGAAAAGACAGCTTTGAAGTCTCAGATACCTGGTTCAAATCCAGGAAAGGTATTAAACTTCTCTAAGCCTGTTTCTGCTTCCAGGTTTGTTTTAGTGGAAATGTGCATTCTCTCTTGCTCAGCCACTGTTTAGCCTCATAAGGAAGCATCTTGTCCACTATACTCACCCGTGCTTCAATGTACTCTATTCTCCGTTCAAGGGCTGTCAATTTCTCATTTAGTGTTGCGAGTCTTGAACGACAAGACATATCTGGTAAAAGGAGACTGATGTTCAGGATTAATGCCATTCCAGAAACAAACACACACACATACACACACACACACACACACACACACACACACACACACATGCACCCTGAGCTGAAGAAGAGTAATGATGTATCATGCATAAGACAAATAGAAGCGAGTGGGCGAAGCAGGGGAGTGAAGAGGGCAAGGTGAGAAGTATCTTAGCATAGCTGCTTAGAGTAGATCTGTTGAACTTCTTACCAAATGTGGTAGGCAGAGAATAGCAGCCCCCAAAGATGTCCACATCCTAATCCTTGGAACCTGGGAATATGTATCCTACATAACAAAAGGCACTTTGTAGATGTGATTAAGTTTAAGAATCTTAAGATCCTGGATTATCTAGATGGGCCCAACCTAATCAAAAGTTCATAAATGTAGATGAGAAAGGAAGAGGAAAGGCAGAAATAGAGATCTGAAGTATGAGAGGGACTCAACTTGCTACTGTTGGTTTTGAAGATGGAGGAAGAGGGCCATGAGCCAAAGGATGCAAGTGATCTTTAGAAGCTGGGAACGGCTCTCAGCCAACAGCCTACAAGGAAACAGAGATCCTAGTTCTTCAGCTACAAGAAACTAAAGTCTGTGAACAACCCAATGAGCAAGAAACAGATCCTCCCCAAGAGCCTCTAGAAAGGAAGGCACCCTGCTAACATCTTGAGTTCAGGCCAGTGAATTAGTGGTGGATTTCTGATCTATACAATAGTAAATTATGGGGTTTAAGCCACTACATTTGTGGTAATTTGTTATGGCAGCAACAAAAAATACACCAGAGCTGTAGTGATGCCCATTTGCTAATAACCAAACTTAAGAGTTTCAAGACAAGGAAAATGAAAAAAGGAAGAAAATAATCTCATAGGGAGGAAAAGCAGAGGCCAAAAGAAAGCAGCAGAGACCATGGGGAAGTGGGGAGGTGTCAGTGTTCCTGAGCTCATAGAAGCCATATCACTACTGTTAGTCTAGGAGGGCATTTAATGTTTCATCAATACCTGCACAAGCCTTTCAGAAAAAGAAAACTTGAACATCAAATACCTTGTAGAGCTTATATTCCATCTACAAAATTCATTTTCTTCCTCTATTTTTTCCAATCTTTTGCCACCTCACTCAAAATGAAATCTAGATTTCCCCTAAAATACCTTTCACTCTGCAAACTTCTTTAACAGAAACCACTTGACTATTCTTTCTCAAACTATTAATATATAGGAGAAAATGGTTTCTAGGCATGCTAACTTTTTCCTACTTCTTCCAACACTGTTGTTCAGTCATCTCTCAATAATCTTCACATTTTAAGTTTAAAATATCCACTCTCCAAGACACTGTCCTCCTCAATGATTTAACACTTAGCTCAAAACCTTCTTTTTCATCTCTTCCCTGGCTGTTATGCAAAAGTGCTTCAACATCCACTTTGAGACAAATCTTCCTATACCTTGATCTTGCCTCAATTTTTGTCATATCCAAATCTTACTCATCTTGCCTGTTTAAACATTCTCCTTCAAGGTTCAGTTCACATTGGACCTCTGAGAGATCTTTGCCAGATAGATACAATTTTCCCTGTGCTGTATTTACCTAAACATTTATGATTGACTTTCTAATCTGTAAATTACTTATGTACTTGGCCTTGGGTTATCATTTCCCTCTTTGGATAAAGAAAAGATTTAACAAACAAGAGTGTTCACCACTATTACTTGGAAATGCTTTGATAAAGTATTGCATATCTTTGAGAGACTATTAAAACAGCTACTAAAAAAACAGAAGTTCGAATATTATGACATGAAAAAATGTTCATGGGACAAAACTCAATCATATTTATGTATTGTAATTTATAAGTTATTTATCTATATGTCTGTTTCCCCAGTAGAATGAGTTAATCCAAGGTAGATACTGTCTCTTATTAATCTTTATAACCTTAGCATCTTGCCTTGGCGCATAGGTGTTTATTGAAAACCTGATGGATTCTGGTCTATTAGTGGAACAAAAGATTGACTCTAGTATGACTCTACTAATTTTACAAGTGGGGAAATGTAAGCTTAGATAAGTTGAGGGCCCATCATGGGTCACTGATAAAACAAAATAGCAGCAGAGTTGAGTTCAAAGCCTAGTTCTGTCATTACCCAGTATGATACTCCTTCCCACCACACTGTCTCACTGCACACTGCTACCATCCTTCTGAGTCTCTGGGGCTGTAATCTATTCCCCACATCTCTTAAAATTTGCTTACAATTCTATTCTTCCACTTTCTAGTCCTTTTTGTTGTTGTTGTTTCCATATTAGATCCTTTCTCACTCATCTATCTTCACTGCTATTCGTCAATATTCTTTTTTAAAATAGCTTTATTGATATATAATTATATACCATCAAGTTCACCTGCTTGAAATATATAATTCAATGGTTTATAGAATATTTAGAGCTGTGCAGCCATCACCGTAATCTAATTTTAGAACATTTTCATAATCCCTAAAAGAAACCTCTACCAATTGGTAACCATTCTCCATTCTGCCTCCCCTCAGCTCCTGGCAACCACTAATCTTTCTGTCTCTATGGATTTGCCTATTCTGGACACTCTTCATTCTTTTTAATGTTTTTTTTTTTTTAATCTAGTAGTACTGCTTCTTCTAATTCCCAGGTCTTGCTTGAGTAGAAGCACCTTAGCATCCTCCTTTTCCTGGATACACTGCTAAGACTGTCCAACAGGACCAAATCTCTTTCAGTCTGGTTTTTGGAAGCTCAAAGGCACATCATGTATGCTATTCAGTAGCAACATGAATGTTACCACTGACAACCTGTCATTTCCCATAAAAAGACAAAATTATCCAGAAGGGCGGGGTGCTAAAAGGGGCTCCTTCATGGATGGCTGTCCTGTTCTGGCTCCGTCAATCTGGTCATTAATCAGAATCTAAAAACATGATGCTACTGGCTCACATGGATAAAGCACTGTTGAGAAATATGAAATGTTGAACATCAGACACTTTGGTTATAATGGTTCAAACAAAACACTGGGAAAACATTCAGCAGCTGGACAAATCTAAAACCAGAGTGCATTTATGTGTACATTATCACCAGACTTTAACTGAAAATGCCAGTTGTTCTCATCAGGGTGCTTGACAGTGTGTACAGTAGTAGTCCCCCCCTTATCAGGAGGGGGTGAGTCCCAAGACTCGCCCCCTGTGAATGCTTGAAACCACAGATAGTACCGAACTTTATATACACTATGTTTTTTCCTATACATATATACCTATGGTAAAGTTGAATTTATAAATTAGGCATAGTAAGAGATCAACAATAAAATAATTATAATATACTGTAATGAAAGGTATGTGAATGTGGTCTCTCTCAATATACACTGTACTATACTCACCCTTCTTGTGATAATGTGAGATGATAAAACACCCATGTGATGAGATGAAGTGAGGTGAATGACATAGGCACTGTGATGTAGCATTAGGCTACTAGTGACCTTCTGACAATATGTTACAAGCACTTTAAGGCTTCTCTTTGGCATATTGGAATTGCCAGCATCACTACTCTTGTGCTTTGGGGCCATTATTAAGTAAAATAAGGATTATTTGAACACAAGCAATGCAACACTGCAGCAGTGGATCTGGTTACTAAGTGACTAACAGCACGTATTTTATAAAGTGTGGATATGCTGGAAAAGGAATGATTCATGTTCTGGGCGAGATGGAGTAGGATGGCAAGAGATTTCACCACACTGCTCAGAATGACACATAATTTAAAACATATAAACTGTTTATTTCTAGAATATTCCATTTAATATTTTCAAACCACAGTTGACCATGAGTAACTGAAACTGTAGAAAGCAAACTAGCAGACAAGGAGGGACAAATGTATACATTATCACTGCTGACAAAGGCCAGTTACCAGACATCCTTCTCTGAACTCTGAACTGCGTATAGTCTTAGCCTACAAAAATCAAAACTATCTTTCTCTTGAATTGTTTTTGCAGGAAAGTCTTATTTCTCCAACAAAATTCTAAATGTCTTACGAGTGGCTACTATGTCCATTTATTTTTATTTATTCCTTTCTCATAGCATCTGATACACAGCGAATCACAACAGGCATTCTGTATTTGTTGGCTAAGTATAAAAATGGAGATTTAAAAATCGTCACGTTCTCTATTTTTCATTATACTTCTCTGCACATATTAGCTGTAGGATCAGAAAAATGGTATAAAAATAGAAAAGCTATCATCTGTGACAAGCTTTTTATTAACTTTATCAATACTATTCTGTACTACACAAAGTACAGAATAGGCCTAGTATTAGGATTTATTACTGCATTATGATCTGTGGGTCTTCAGGCTCAGGTGGTCTTCCAACGTTTAAAGAGAAAACCACAAAGAGATCAAAACTCTACTCTCACCAGCTGGAATCAAAGGAAAAAGCTGATCAGAAAGTCATTAGATATCTTGGAAAAACAGTTCCCTCTCCAAAGCATATGGCCTACAGAGTCTCTGGGGTCAGGGTGAGAATTCTAGCATAACTGCCATTTTCAGAGAGCTCCAGATGCCTTCTCGAAGTAAACTCCCATCAATTTAGTGTTCAGAAATGAAGATATTACATTACCAAATCCAAACTTAGGGGGCCGAGATACTAGATTACTTTTAATAATAAAAAATAGCCCCAGTTTGACTTGTTATTTTAGATACTTTATTGATTGAACCGACATTCTTAATACTTTGCTTGGCTATTCTGTGTGTACATATCAGATATTAACTTCTACCAGATAAAGTCTATTAATTCTGCTTTATCAAGTTAAAACTCTCCATGTCAGTGATTTTTTTCCAACGATTTTCCACTGCCTCTCCAGAATAAGCCAAAACTGTGACCTTGTTACCACAGCATCTTTCCACTAGTGTGCAATATTTTGGTTCCTCTTATATAGCCCTTCCTCTGAGGGAATGTTATGAGTAAAGAATGTTGTGAGGAATCTCCAATAACAGTTCACCTTGCCAAGAAAGCAGGAGAAACCAATTGTGAGAACTAACATTGAAAGAGTTTGCGTAGAACTTTTTTTAAAAAGCCTCTGAGGAAATCCAGACTGAGTAGCAGGGTGAATAGGTCAGTATTTTGCAAATGTTTTCAGTTCATTAAAATCAATTAGTCTAGCCTCTTTGATTCTCAGTCTACTGTCTCCAAACTTGCTTATCTTTTTCACTAACCCATTATCCTTCACTCAGTCCTCAAAAAATTTCACGATACTTGAGATCTGAGTTCTTGATACCATTTTCTACTACAACCGTTATAGCAAGTTATGTGTGTGAATGTTTTATTGACATATATATTTATACTGTTCTCTTCTCTCAATACTACCTCCACCCTCCATTCCCTGGTGAGTAAAGGAAATCCACCATACTAAGACACATCAAGATTATAGTCCTATACATCTTGTATGTAAGTATATTAATACAAAAACAATGTTTTGCTTTGTTCTGAAGTTATTTTGTCTTCAAGACAGAAATTCTTCGAGTGCAGGAAATGGTTCTTATTGTGTCCCCCACCGTGCCTTAGAGAATTGTGCACTGAGATCTAGTTTCTCTTGCTGATGCTTTTTGACAGAATTCATGTTCCATCTTTAGAATTCATCAGTCCTCCAGTCAGAAAATAATACATTTAAAAAACCTTTTTACACATCATTTCCCCTACTTAATCTTAATTGCTTAATGTTGCTGAATTAGTGGAACAGTGGCACATGAGTTGAAAAAAGATGACTAGATGTTATCCTTACACCTTGTGATTACGTAAGAAAGTCTATCCAGTGCTCAGTTCTCCTAAAGAAACACTTGGAGAACATGAGGTGGGAGCCTCTGTTACAGGCTTGCTATCGAGAAAGATATCTGGGAACAATGCGGAAAGAATTTAAGACTGTCATGAGCAGGCCATGCCTAGGAAAGATTTTGGTAGAAGCAGACAGAACACCTACGGTCTGATGGATACGAACAATACTGAGATTTCCAAGATCTGGATCTTACCTCTGTCTGACCTTATCGCCTACTACTCTCATCATAGCAAAACGGAAGACAGGAAG
The DNA here is from genome assembly GCF_014176215.1 of Rousettus aegyptiacus. Taxonomy (NCBI): domain Eukaryota; kingdom Metazoa; phylum Chordata; class Mammalia; order Chiroptera; family Pteropodidae; genus Rousettus; species Rousettus aegyptiacus. The sequence continues at coordinate 120,086,398 of NW_023416307.1, read as the reverse complement.
GGATGAGCAGGAAAGCGGTGAAGGGGGGACTAAAAAGCATGGCGCTGTTGGGTTTCGACTCGATTCTGATGGAGATAGGGTCCACTCAAGAGTCTTTAAACAGGGCAGCAACACCGCCCAGTTTAAAGATGCGTCTGGAAGGCGAGCTCTGAATGCAAAGCAGGAAAACTGGAAGGGAAGCTGAGCACAAAGGAAGCAAGGAGAACATCGAAGAGATGCAAAACAACAGAGGGTGGACGGAGCTGCCTGACGTGTCTGGAAAAAAGAACTTGTTAATGGATCCGGGGTGATGGCAATGAGGCCGTAAAGCTCAGCCGGGAGCAGGACAACCTTACAAGGACTACCTAGTGCAGCCTGAGGGTCAAGGAAGGAGGAAGAAGGTGGGGCCTGAAGAGGAAACGAAAAGCGGCAGGAAACGAGGGCTCCCAGAGAGAGTCCCTCCGAAGTCTCTCGGCGCCCCCTCCAAGCTGCCTCAAAATCCTCCCTCCATCCCGCCTCCCCCTGCTCGCCCTCTGACCGAACGAGTTGAGAAAGTCCGCGATCTTCTTGATGCTACTGGTGATGACCTCAATGTACTCCCGGTTCGCCCAGTCCTGGTGAATCTCCCGCTGCACCGGGTCCTCTTGCCCAGCCATGGCTGCCGCCTAAGGAAAAGCGACTGCGCAGGCGCCCCGACTCCCCAGGCCGCCCGTGCGCCTGCGCCGCCAGTTCACGCCCATCTTTCGGCACCCACGAATCGACCGGCATACTGTTGCGCCGGCGCGACGTGTCAAGCCCGCTCCTGAGTTTTACTCTGCCTCCACGCCGCTGAAAACAGTTGTCTCAACTCTGGCGGGGAGGATAGAGTGTGCACGCACCAAGAGTCCGACCCATCACAAACCGGGTCACTGGCAGTTAGGGTCGTTAGGGAACGCTTGGGGCCTCATCATCCCTTCTCTTAGCTGCGCCTAACATAGGTTGCTGTCTGTGTCAGCAATAAGTTGGGCATAGCAGATTAAACCACATTAAATACTGGTCATTTAAAAAAATGTCTTTCAACAACACAGCGTGATGTTCCACTTTGCATTTACCAAATAAACAAAATGTTATTTTTTGAACGGTAATGCCCAGTGATGGAGAGACTGAAAGGAAATTAATAGGCTCACAAATAGCTGGTCACACTGTAAACCGGCATAAACCCTTCAGAAAGAAATTTGTAAATTCAAAGTAAGAGCTGTAAAAATTTTCAAACTTTTTGACCTGACCATTAAGAAAATAATTGAAAAAGAGAAAGGAAAAAAAAAAAAAAACACTAAGCACTAAGGTGCTCTTTGTTAGCATTATCTATTAAAAAAACAAAAACAACTAAATCTCCACAGTTGGGGAATGGGTAAACAGTGGTACAGGCACTTACTGGCAATGGAATGCAGTCATTTAAATACTAATTATAAAGACTATGGCAACATTACACACATGATAAATTGAAGGGAAAAACGAAATATAAATTTTTATTCAATTACAATTATGCAAAAATTATGACAGCTTAAGTACAAGAAGGATATACCAAAAATGTTAACATACGGTTTTTAAGGTAGTGGAATTATAATTTTATTTTGTTTAAGGAAATACTTACAATCTGACTTCAGCAGTAAATTAAAAAATGTGCTTGAACAGTCATTATTTCTAGCAGTAGTTGAGGAAAAACCATTACTAACAATCCTTTACTAAGATTTTACAAGCTATAAAACTGCTTTTAGAGGACTCTCATAAACACTGTGGGGGGAAGTCAGGAATTTTACCAATGAAAAAACTAAAGTTCAGTGTCACACGGTCAATTAAGTGGTGAACCCTCACCAGCTGATTCCAGACACCAGATATCTGAAAACAGATTAAAGTCTATCTGAGCTCTCCTATGTATTCATATAAATGGTTTCTAAAATAATAAATATAGACCCTAAGTATAGAATTCCAGACATGCAGAAGGCTTCTCTCTTCCATTGAGACCCTGCTTCTCAAGTGAAGTCTTCACTGTTGAAGTCAGCATTTTGCGTGCATGTCACAGAGAAGTCAGATGTGCAGGGCATCTCAGTTTTAAATCATAAATCTACCAGAGGAGACACTTCACCCTTGAACATTGGTTTCTGCATGAGTAATACAGGAATTACACCATGGATGAGTTAGGATTGTTGGGAGAGAGAATTATGTGAGAAAAGATAAATAAAACACTAAGCAGTGCCTGCCTCTTCGCAAAGCACGCACCCATGATCAGTTTACATTTCTTTTTATGCAGAAAGCAGAAAATTAAATACACATGTCAGTTAGAAAGTCAAGGGAAGACATGTATCTTTTTTCTTGCTCAATAGGTGTGCATTTATAAATTCTATCTCCTTGCACTGAGATCATTCCAATGAAGCAACAAAAGCCTTCAGAACTCTGGGTTACTAAGCCCGAATATCCACTGAGCAGGGTTTAATGAGGACTTTTAACACTAACTATAGGTCCCGGAACTTTTATGCGAGTTCTCTGGTACACAGACGTGGCAAGATGAGTAGGAGGCAGCGAGGAAGGGAGAGGACGAATTTGAACCCGCACTCCTGAACACTGAGTTCTGGACCTGGCGTTCCGGGGTGCTGAAGGGGTGGTGGTGGTTGGGGTGTGTGTGGGGGGGTGGGGTGGGGAGGAAGACCAGACCTGAAGCTCCCTGGCGGGGCGCCTCGAGCCTCCCACCTCCCGCCTGGGCTCGGTCTACCCCGCCCCCCCACTGTCTCCTTCCCGGTCCTGGGTCACAAAGGCGGTTGCCAGGCGCCGGTGGAGAAAAGATGCGGCCCAGGAACAGCAGCAGCCACTCTGGAGCGTGCGGCCGGCGGAGTTCAGCAGGTGAGCGCCCAGCCCGGATGGTAGGTCCGGGCCTGGGCTCCCACCGCCACCTCCGCCTGGGCTAGAGCCGTCTGAGCCCCAGCTCCTGGTTAGGGACCCTGAGGGGAAAGCGCCTTCTACCAGCTGGGGGCTGGGAGCGGAAGGTCCCCTCAATCCAGGCAGCTCCAGTCCCTCATCGCAGTTCACAGTTCACGAGGACCTCAGCTGACTTTGACGCTGCCTTCCCCTTTCCCAGGTGGGGACATGGCGGGGGAGGGACTCGGTTTCATGGAGCGGTATGAAAGAGAAGCCTTTTTGACCAGGAGAAAGCGTTCCCTGTCTAGGAGCTATTAGAGAAGCTTGAATAGACTTTTCTAGGTTCAGCCCCTCTTGGAGTGGATGATGGTGACCTCCCTGGTGGTGGGAGTGGGGGTGAACCATCTTTATGTAAATCTCTGTGTGTAAGTGGTGGAAAGACCTGGGATCAGAAGCCCTTCTCATATGTTATTGGTTCTGTAGAGCTTAGGCTGGACATCTGACAAAGTCTTTTTACCTCTGGTCCCATTTGCTCTTAGGAAGTGAGTTAGGAAAAGGATGCTAGAATGGAATACTTTTTTTGTCATACTCTCATCTTCCACCCCACCTTGCCATTGTGATGTACCAGAGCAGCCCTGCCCTTGGATTGATGCTCTTAGGATCATGATGTCAAACATCAGAAGACTTTCATAGGCTGTTTGGAATAGATAACTATCCCTTGAATGTCATTTTCTCATCCTAAGGTAGCCCAGATATTTGAACATAGTATGCAAAAGGGCCTGCATAGGTCGGGAGAAACACACTAGTTGAAGGAAATCAACAAATCTCCTTTATACTGATCATTATCAGGGGGCAGGTATTCTAGTTTGAAATGTCACCAACAATCCTTTTTAAATGTGAACTTTACTGTCTCATAAATTATGGTGGTGTCAACTTTTCACAGCATTATTGGGCAATTACTGGATGGGATGGCATCGGATCTGCTGTTACCTTTTGTGGGAGAAGAGGAGCAGAGAAATATATCTGGGTTGGAAAGAAAATGGTTCTGCTATGTCCCTTAAACAGGGGTTCCCCACCTCACCCCACCCCATCCCCACCCCACCATGGACCAGTACTGGTCCATGGCCTGTTAGGAACTGAGCTGCACAGCAGGAGGTGAGTGGCCGGCAAGCTAGCTCTCAAGTCAGCGAGTGAAGCTTCATCTGTATTTGCAGCTGCTCCCTAGCACTAGCATCACTGCCTCAGCTCCACCTCAGATCATCAGGCAGGAGATTGTCATAGGAGCACCAGTCCCTGGTGCCAAAAAGGTTGGGAACTGCTGCCTTAATAGGTACATGCTCAAAAAAATGTTAAATGTTAAAAATGTGAGCTTTGCCTGAATTGAGGAAAACCCTTTATATACTGGCAATTTGAAGGCAGAATGGTGAAAAATCTAAAAATTCTACTGGCATACATTTTGAGTTAGCAGACATCCTCCCAGCTCTTTCATCTTCAAAGGGGAAAAAAATCAAGTTCTTAACCAGTGTGTCTCCCATAGATTAAGACAAAACAAAAAACAGAGCTAGAAGAACCAGAAAAATCTTTAGAAATTTTTAGACTGGCCTTTGGAAATGTTTTTCCTTCCAGCCTGGTAAATTCCTCTGAGGTGGTACATACGTAGCTCAGGGCTCTGAGAGAGAGAGACAAACTTGCATCAGAAAATAGAGTTTTTAGGGCCAAGACGAGACCGTCTCCATAATTAAGAATTGTGAAAGCTGAAGTTCCTTAAAAGGAACAGCATAAAAAATTCTCAAACTGTAAGAATCCCCAGAGGCTTTGTTTAAACACAGATTGTAGGGCCTTACCCCCATTTCTGATTTTATAGGTCTGATATGGGGCCCAGGAATTTGCATTTCTCCCATATTATCAGATGATGCTGAAGGTATTAGTCCTGGGATCATACTTTGAGAACTACTGGTGGAAAGTATATGAGATTCGGAGTCTCAAATATTTCATAAAATGTGGACTTTCCGAGCTTCTAACCACAAATCACAAAGTGCCAGCAGCTTCTACAATCTCAGAGATGTAGATTGTCTTTAGCAGTTAGCAACATACCCTGGGTCCTAATGATAAATGGGGATACTTCATTTAGAACAAATCTATTTCCTCATTGTTAAATAGGTTAAAACCTATGTTCAGAGGCTTGTGACGAGGGTTAATAAAGTTTTAGTACACACAGCACTTGCCATATTCAGTATTTGTTACCATCTCCTACTGTTCTTTACTGAATTCTAGTGCTCTATAACCTCTATTGGAATTTGTTCATGGGAGCTATAGAGTTAAGTTAAAGTCAATAATAAGACAGATGTGAATTTGAATGGTGATACCCTCACCAAAACCATGCTAAGGAAATTCCATGTTCTGATTCCACTCTTTTAGGACTGTCAATGGCAGGATACCAGCTCTGGTCACCATGGACCCCACTGGATGAGAGCTTCCAATGGCTACGGCACACAACACGTACACCTTCTTCCAAGCACCCCTTTAGGGCTTCCCCCTGCTTTCCACACACCCCTTCTGACCTTGAAGTGCAGCTGTGCTTTCAAGAGGTCACTCTAGTTCTAGACAGCCCATTCTTGGAAACTGGGATGAGTCCCAAGTTACCCTGCCACACATCAGAGCTCCGAACCATGAACAACAAGAAAGGGCTGGTCAGGAAGCCCCAGCCTGTCCGCCTCAGTGGAGTGGATTCCGTCTTTGGCAGGGTCATCACAGCTCAGCCACCAAAGTGGACTGGGACCTTCAGAGTTTCAGATAAGTCAGCCTTTTGCAAAATCATCAGCCGGGAGCACCAGTGGCCCACTGGACTTAAGGAACCTCAGATTCAGATGACAGTGACCATGTGCAAGCAGATGCTGCGCTCTATCCTCTTGCTGTATGCAACATACAAAAAGTGTACCTTTGCCTTGCAACACTCCAAGTAAAGGGTCCCCATCTGTTTCCTGTTCTTCATACCATGCCCTTTGCTATGTGCCTGAAGCTTACAGAAAACTGTTGTAAAGGAAATTTGCTTTTCTGTGAAGCAGAGACAATTCAGGAGCCCCTTTCCTTCCTTCCCCTCCAAAAAGGGGTCAGTGACAGAGCAAGGGAGAACATTTCCATTGTACAATTGGACAACCACTTGAAAGAGAGTCAAACTAGCATTGACATGTACATGTGATAAAGAACCATTAAACAACCCATATAAATCAATGAGCCCAGTGTGAACTCAAACATCTAAGATCACAATGAACTGAGGAAACAAAGGCATGTCAAAGGAAATATGGATTTCTATATACAAGAGGTTGAAGGGATCTAACATCTATGTGTGGGTCAAGGATTAATTTTAAAAACAAAAAACAACCTCCCCCACCAAAACAACCACCAAAAAAAAAAAAGACAAGAACCTAACTAGCCACACCCTAATACACTAGAGAATACAAAAGTGGCAGAAATATTAACAACTTTTAAACTATATATATAACTTGGCAAGAAAGAACTTGGTAGTAGCACTGAAACTGGGCTTTCTGGCAGATGTGAGAGCTCCGCATTTAGCTGAAGTGTACTAATGTTCTATTTCTAATAAATTATTAGTAATTTTGTGGCATTGTTGTAATTAGGTTATAGTTATAACTCAGAAAAAGTGGAAATAAAATATATATACAAAGTCAATATGATTTTGATGGTGCCTCTTCCCACTTTGTCTTATGTCTACATGATGACCAAAAAAATTTTAAAAGCAGCCAAAATGTTCCCTTGATTTTCTTTGGGCACTGAAAAGAAATTTCATCACTACAAAAAGATCACAAAGATCTTCTCATCCCAAAGAAAGATGGTCCTTAGAATGGGAAACATGATTTTTGTTGGTAGAACTGATTTTTGGCACTAGTCTTCATTATTGCTCTGCTGAAAATCCAATTCAATTCCATCTAATCCTTGACAAATGAAGGACATCCAGAAAAGAAAGAAGCTGAGGCAGAACTTAAAACAGAGTTTATTTGTAAAACTGGTACAAACCTAAATTCTAAAATTAAAAAACTAGCATCTGAAGTCCTGAATCATGAATACTCTGCAGCACAGCACTGTCATGTTTGCTCAAATGGATAAGTAATGCTACATTGGAATCCTGAGCTAGGGTCCTTCATGATGTTAGACAATCTATGAAATTCACAATTAGGCTGATTCAGTAAAATCCCCACTTTGAGGACAAAATAGGATGCTTCCAGTGAGAAAGGCAGACAGCAGATTTCAAACCCCGAACACGAAATGGTTAGGCTGGCAGAGATGGGGAGGCAGCATCAGTCTTTCTGTGGTCTAATCAGAGTCATCATCGGTCTCATCGCTATCTTGCTCCTTTTCTCCATCACTTGCTTCATCTTCTTCACCATTCTACAGGGCAAAGGATACTTAATACTTTAAATCACCTAGAGGATCTCATGAATTACAAATCTACTCTCACAGGATTTGAAACTGTACTGTACTGTTAAAACAAATGATAGGTTTTAAACCACTTTGAAAAATGAGTCAGAAGGTCATTCTTGCATCTTGACCTCTAAGTCAAGACCTTGGTTGGAGGCCATTTTGATACCTAACCAAGTCTGCATAATTTTTAAATTAGCTATGGCCCTCCTGCTCTACTGTATGTATGTGACATAGGAACAAAGTGAACATTTACTACAGAATAAAATGTTTGTTAAATTAAAAATTCTGGTGTATCTCAGCAGAAATCCAGTGCAAAATTCACTCTGTCTACAACTCTAATCTTGGAGGTCTGTTTAGGAGAAGGTATCAAACTAATAGCATATTGTCTGGCTCAAATTTTTATGAGAACAAGGTACAGGTGTACTATACAAATAAAATGGAAGACCATGATGTAAAATAATTTTCATACTAAGTGATCTTTCTGCATTAGCCTCATATTACATTATAGAGAGGCTCCATAGGAGGGATTCTATAATCCACCTGAATTGCAATAAAATTTTACAAACACATACATTTTTCTTTAACTTGTTTTTAAGTTTCAAAAACATCTGTAGTAGCCTAGGAAAGAATAAGAATCCCTACTCTTATTTTAGTTCTCAGTGGTGGCAACTTTTGCTTCTGTGCTTTGGTTTTAACCAAATGTGTTCACATTTCTATTTTACATAGTCAAACCATCATGTTTAAATGGTTTAACTCATTCTTCTCAACACTCAGAGAACATTCTGGCCTATTTTCTCCCCTCTAATATGATTTCAAATGTGAATTCAGGGAAAATCAGAGGCTATAATTGAAGTTTTCAACTCTATAATGTATGCCACAACTTGAGATAGCTGACTGATTATAAGACTGTGGGGTTTTTTTCCTGGACTCCCAGAGAATTCATATAAGCACAGAAGCTTTTTTGGAAGGACTGGAGATGGGCATAGAAGTCTTTGTCTATAAACATCAACAGGGAAAATTCTTCACTTTTTACCAACTCAGAATAATTAAGAAAATGCAACGTCAATGCTACACTCTGGTGCCTTATGCAGAGATACCTCCACTGCTTTGCTCTTGGAGACCTGGGATGATGTGTCATCCTCACTCTCATTTGCTGTGCTTTCCTGGGAATTCTGGGATATAATCTCTTCACCCTAGATGTGGATGGGCCAAGACAAATGGTGGGTTATAATAATCACATTTAGAGTCTCAAGGAGAGAAAGGTTTAGTTTACAGGCAATGCAAAGGAAGATATTTTAGCCATTCAAACATGGGCACCAAAATGTTATCCAGCATCTAGAGAAGTGATAATCAACCCAAGGTTTCTGAGATACATGTCGCTCTAGTATAATATGTAGTTTTTTTTTTTTAAAGTCCATCTTTGTATTCTAATATACTAGATTTTACAAGGCCAGACTGTATTGATGACTCAGTTAATGTTGAATTCAGTTTTAAAATTTCCTAAATACTTTAAGATATATGACCATTAACACACAAAACATGAATGGCCATGTAGAAGCTGAAATGAATTAAGAAGAGTTGCTTTGGAGCAGGACTGAACTTCAAGTTTCTCACAGAAGCAACAGTGTCTACCTTATACGGTTGATGTCACAAAAGGGAGCTAATTTTCCGGAGGACTATTTTTTTCATATAACAGATTATAAAACTCAGGTATTATAAGTATGTATAAGAAGGGTTTGGATCCTAGTTTAAAAATGCAGTAACTCCAAAGCAATACTATAAGCAATATAAAATTTTTTAGCCAGTTAGTCAGACTACTGAATGACCTTTGAAATGCTCACTTGTTAAAATTAGCCAGAGAATAATTTCAGGAATCAGACAGACTGGTTTAGGAAAAAACCCAAAACAATTAAAATAAAGTTTGTCCATATACAAAAATGTTATGAGTCTACCCTCAGTAGGACTTAAAGGCATTCCTCTGGCTGAGGAGAGAGGTTTTATTGATCTGGCTCCCCTATCTCCTTGTTTGTATCAGTGGCACATTTTGGCAACTTTGCTGGCTGGGATGAGGGGTACAGCCCGTGACCAGGCCCCGAAGGCAATTTACCCTAATTTTAAGAGCTGAATGGCCCAAACTTGAGAGAAAAGAAGCCTTACTGAGAGGGCAGGGCTCAGGTGACCTCCCTTACATACCTAATGCTCTCAAAAAAATTAAAAAAGTAAGAGTAAGAGATTATCACTGGCAGGGTCCCAGGCTTACCTGTAAGTCCCGGTTTTTGAGATTTCCCAGCCAGAAAGCCTCCCTGCAATTGTTAAGGATGAGCATCGCTTTCACTCTGCAAACTAACAGCTCCAGGATCTTTTTGAGCAAAGGCACATGTTTGGTGAGCTTCGTATCCTGGTGAATCTGAATGGAAACAAATGCACCTAACTGGGTTTACCATCATGCTTCCACATTTCCTATACAGAAACTTTTGCATTCCTGACATCTTGAACACTGTATAAAAGCATAAGCCCTTCTAGAATAGGCGAGAGACATGTTCCATCAAAGAGCAGTAGTTTGGCAGAGAACTCAGAAGAGAATGGCAGCTGTCCTTCAAGCTGAGATTGTCTAGAAAACATACCACCAAGACTTCTAGGTTCTTCTTTATAACCTCTTATTGACTAATTATCAATCCATTTACTTAAAATACTCTTGAACATATATTACACCGATATTAAACAATAAAGAGTAGCCCTGTTTAGCTGAGAGTTCTTAAATTTTCACTGTTCAGCATATTCTAAATTTAGAACCAGGAGAGAAAGTGAGTAATAGGAACTGGATCTAAGAATCATTTGGTTTGCCAGTGACTGCAGAACTCTATGGTTCTGTGCTCTTTCAGACAAAAAGCGAAAATGGCTCAACTTTAGGCTTCAAGTGGAAAAATCCTTTAATGCTAAAATGTTCTCACAAGAGACAGATGTGTTCCTTGACAAGTAAGCAGTACAGCTAAAAAGTTAAAGCTACTTTTAGAACCACCTCTTGTCTCCAACAGAGTCATTACTTACATAATATTCCACCTACCCAGTGTACTTTGGTAGCAGTAACACATGCACCAACATTCCATATCTCTCTCCAAAGAAGAAAATGGGGCTATGGAGTTTGAGCCAAATTTCAGGTGCAGAAACTTCCCTCTAGATGACTGCCTGATCTTAACCAGAACCTAAGGATCTGACCACTTTGAATAAACTGCCTTTAGACAGAACAGTCCCAAAAATAAAGGCTCAAGAAGGATAAAAAAAAAAAAAAGAGAGAGAAGGAACTGAGGCCTGTATATCTCCTAATCTCAACTGTTGATTAAGCCAAAAGGTGGGATGGTGATATGATGACCTCCTTTCCCTCTTACCTTGGAATGCCCACACAGGTGATGAAGCAGCCTTGTGTCCAACTGGAAGGTTTCCAGTAAACTCAGAACATCTTCCTATAACAAATAAAATTCATAATTGCCATACAAATTACTCTCATTTCATTTTAGATGCAAGATATCCTTGCAACCAAGGGCTCCAAAGAGAATAAAACCTACAGATTCTGGCTGTACATCAATAATCATCTTAATTTGGCCCTCAAACAGCAGAAGTGATGGCTAGCTGTCCACCCCCTTCTTTTTATGGGTTATGAGGGATCAACCAAATATTGTGAGAATGTTGAGCAATGTTCAACTTGCTAAATATGTGTAAGGAATCATCTCTGTTTCTACCCTTATTTAACTACTTTAGCCCTGGAACCCAGTTGCCCCCTACCCCCCCCCCCAAAAAAAAAACACCACCTCTCAAGATAGTCCATTATAATAGCAAAGAGTTTAAGACAAAAATCAGTTCTTATTTTTTAATTATTCCTGAGAGTAGACCTAGAGAAGCACAAAAGAATAAGCAAACAACACATTAACATATGAGGTCCTGGGAGTGTAGCAACACAAGAAAATCAAACTAAAAGGAAAAACCACCCCCTAGATCTGAAATAGGAGTAGAAAGGTGGGTTTCATTCAGAGCGGGTCTGAGTTCAGCTCACTTTGGAATATTCAGTCCCAAATGGGTATCTCCAGTGATAGCTGAAGTGGACAAAAAATGCCCAAGTAGGACTGTGGCCTAGACGAGGCAAGAGGACTTGCCCCCACGCCTAGCCCAGGAGTCACCATAAACATATCTTCTGAATAACTATACAGAGCATGTCTTTGCTTTCTGCTCTCAGTTCTTACCCGGTGTTTTCTAAAACTGAAGTCTAGGAGCGGCATACACTGCTTCAGAAATGCTTCCACAAAGAGACGCCCATACTGAAGAAGAGAAGAGATATACTGGTGATGACCTCTGGCTGAGGTTTTTCACCTAAAAGGCAGCATAGCATCACTCAGCCCAGGGTTATATTTTCTTATTTTTGGACATAAAAGATAAATTAGGAGGGGTCCAAATGGTTAATTTGGATAAGGCGAAAACTAAATGGGCCTACTAACTGAACCTAGAATTAGGCAGATTTACCTATCCTATACACAGTCAATAGATAGGAGCCTTGCTCAGCTTAAGAGTGAGGGCATAGATGAACAGATGGGAACCATATTTTCCTAAGGACAACGTACTGTCAAGAGGAAAAAATTGGGTAGAGCTGAGAAAGCACATGCCGAATTATCAGATTTACCAACCACATAAATTACTCCTCCTACTCACCCATCTCCCACACTGGCACCAGGGTGGAGGGAGTACAAAGGAAGACAGAGGCCAGAAGAATGAGGTGACATCAACTCAGAAGGAACCATAAGAAGTGGGGAAGAAGCATTCTCCTCATAACATTCACTAGCTTTTAACCCATTAGGTATACCATCAAATCTAGGGCTAATCAGGGCTATTCCCATGGGAGGAGAGTTCAGCAGTTATGAGGATATCAGCTCCCACATTTATGAGGCCACCCCTGGGCCTTAAAAAAGAACCACACATTCCACATTTCTCCCTGTTACCTGAGAAGGAATGACAGGGAGTGACTACTGCTCCTGAAGTCAGTTGCCCTGAAGCCACTCCTCCTAGTTCTAAGACCAAAACCAAAAGTTTTTCATTCTTGGAAAATTGGCTTCTTTAGTTATCCAACTGTTATAGAAAAATGTATCCACTGTCTTTTCTAAACTACCACTTGTTAGCATAGATTCCAGACTCTGGCTTGTGGGCAAGGTATTAAACAATTCCTCCCCGCTGAGGCCCTCTCTAGAGACCCATGGGAAGAATAAATACTAAATAAGGCTCAGTTGATCTCTCACCTTCAAACATATATGTAGAACAGGACGACTATCAAAAACCTGGAGAGATGTAAGACAAAAAACCAAAGCTGAGGTATGCTCCCTTGAGCACCCAGCCTCTTTCCCATTGTACAAAGCACAGCTCTCGATGTAGAGAATTCTAAAATGAAGAATGCCTGTCAACAGTTAAATTAATTACAAAGCATAATTAAGAATTCATCATAATTAAAGTTCAAGAAAAGGAAGAGGGGAGCAGTAAGGAACAAGAAATTGATTCCAAATGGGGATGTTAAGAAGATAGCATTGTAAAGGTCTAAGATCTTGATCAAAGCTTTAAGAAAGAGTGGGTGAGAGGCGGAAAGAAGAGAAGAGAATGACCTTCTAAGCTGGGGAATAGCATAAGCAAAATCATGGAGTAGGTGAGAACACAGAGTATGCCTGAAGGATAAAGAAGGCATTCAGGGTTGGAAGAGGGAGATAGTGGGGCATGTGCCCAGATCACAGAGGACCTAAGGTGAGGTGAGGGAAGGTAGGGGAATGACAAATGGAAGGAGCCATTAAATAGTAAATACTGTGGCATGGATGAAAAGGAGAAAGAGAGAGAAGGAAAAAGAAATTACTTAGGAAGAGAAGGAGTAATCCAAGATGGGTAGGGCACAAGGGAAGAAAAGGAAAGCAGGTCCCCAAGAAAGGGTGGGGAGAGGAGCTGAGAGAGATCATTTTGGAAACCGCGACACCTGTTGGTTTCTACAGTTAGCCAGTGAGATGGGTCAAGGGGCCTCCATACTCACCTTTATCAGGTTGATGAGGATACTAAAGTCTCGAACAGCCATATTCCAGTAGAGAAGCTTCTCTTCATGAATCTGGGGACAGACAAATACACAAGCACTTCCGAATCACAGACAAATACATCTTTCACAGTACTCCTACTAATACCTAGTTCTTGAATAACACAGCAATTCAGAAATTTAAGCCACTTATCCTCCTAAAGAGATGTGGCAACTAGTGTACCCACAAGATAGTTCTGAGGCCTGTATATATATGAAAACATTAGGGTACCTTATGAAGACTTTCTAGTAAGATGGCTCCTCTTCAGTAATTTCCAAGTAGGAAAAAGCCTCTGCAACACACGTGTGGCTTCTTTGATCCTCTATGCTAGCTTATGCTCTTAGCAGTCTAGCTGAGTTCTGGTTAGCAATACCACCACATCTCAAACAGGCTTGCTCATCTCATGCCAGATCACAAGCATTACCCTACTGGGCATGTGAAGTTGCAACCAAGGACATTTTTTCCAGAGCTAGGGCTGTGTAGCAGGCCAAGCTTTTCCCTGGGGAATAGCCAGGGAAAACAGAGTCCAATCTTTCCTCCAATAGAAGAAAAGACAATTAAGCCAAGAGCTCTTTGAAAAAATCCTGGATCTCAGTAAATCAAAGGAAATAGCTTAGGAGAAATCCTAGACCCAAGGAATAGAAGAGTCAAAAGCTTCCAAGTACAGCAAGTCTTCAAATAACAACATTTCATTTAGTGTTGTTTTGTTATAATGAGCCAAAAAAATAAAAAATAAAAACTATTCACGGCCAGGGCCACTGTCTGTGTGGAGTTTGTATGTTCTCCCCATGTATGAGCAGGTTTTTTCCAGGTACTCCGGTTTCCCCCCACATCCCAAAGATGTGCATGTTAGGTTAATTGGAGTGTCTAATGTTGCAGTCTGAGTGAGTGAGAGAGAAAGAGAGAGAGAGAGAGAGAGAGAGAGTGTGTGTGTGTGTGTGTGTGTGCACGCGCGCACACCAGGAGATGGAATGGCGTCCTGCCCACGGTGGGTTCTGTATCCCGAGCTGCGGGGATAGGCTCTGGCCAACTGTGACCATGACCTAATATAAGTGGGTTAGCAAATAATCATCTTACTTGTTTTCATTAATCTTTCTTAAATATGTATATGGCTCACATTTCAATGTTTAATATTAAGAGTGTTTGGGGTTGTTATTTATAAGTTTAATGATGTTTTCATGACCAGAATTATGCCATAGGAACTTAACTCTTGTTTACATCAATTAGTCTATGGTAAATTGGTTTCATTATATACAAAGTTTCACTTAAAGTCAAAGTTTCACTTAAAGTCACTGTTTCCAAGAACCTGTGGACATCATTAAGTGAGGACTTACTGTAATCCAAAGTCTACTTCTTGGGGTGGGAGTATTTGACTCACCTGCTGCGAGTCTGCTGCTGTGCCAGCCTGAATAGTTTTCACTGTCTTCTCTAGTTCACCCATCATCACACGGAAAAAAATGACAAAGGTCTGCCTAGAAGAGGGGAAGAGCATGTACACCCATACAGTGATGCACTGGTTAGAAAGAACTTCTTAGAAGCCAAGGAACCAAAAGTCATTTTCTTGCCCATCACTCTGAATGTCCTTTCACTAAGATCCACTGTAAAAGGATGGGAGAGTGGGAAGGATTTAGAAATAAGCCCAAGATGGCATGTGAAACAATGGCATTAACTTTATAAAGGCATACAGTGTGCTGGAATGGAAAGAGCAGTGAAGTGGTGGTAAGATCTGACTTTAGGTTCCTAGCTCCACATTTACTTTACTGCCTGTAAAAGCTTGAGCAAGTTCCCTAACTTTCATTTGCCTCATCAGTAAAATAGGGTTATTAATACCTACTTCACATAATCCTCAAAAAGATCAAATGAGATAAAGAATGTAAAGGTGTTTTATAAACTGTAAATACCATACAAATGTAAGATGACCATTAATATTATGAGACACAAAACCCATTAAGTGAGATAAACGTGATTAGATACAATAATCACTTTATCCTTCTAAAGGTGGTTAAAATATTGAAAAAAATAATCTCACGTTTAAAGGATGAAAGTACTAATAGAAGTTTGGTGACTAAATATCATTGTCTTTGAAGACTAACTACTGAAAATTCATTCTTCAGTAAGGTCCTTTCACATGAGTTGGCTGAGAGCCCCTTGGAAAAAATGCATAGTAGACATTCTATGTGGTAAACAAATGATTATATCTACCATCTGTATCAGAATCAGATGAAGAGTGAGGTAGTTATTTTAGAAACTACACATATTGGACGGTGTGATTCTAACTTAGGGAAAGAACCAGAGGAGAGAACTTCCTCACCTGGTCAGAGTAGGGAATGTGGAAGATGCATCTTTAGAAGAGCTGATCAGTTCTGGGACACCAACACCAGCAATCTCCTCTATGGCCTTCAGAACACTGTCTGTGTGCTCCAGGTAGATGCTGCATTGAGAGCCACAGGAGTATGAACACATGTTATAGAATTCTTAAATCAAACTTTCTTTCTTGAGATATTACGAGGTACTAAGCTTTAAAATAACTACTGATATTTAAAAGAAAAATAAAGATTCCAGATACTTGGCAGGAGGTAAAAAAAAAAATGATGTCTCAATTGGAAATATAGTTAAGACACCTTGGAAGTGATGAATTTGTCTTGAATATGGTAGGTAATAAAGAAATATCTGACTCATGGGATAAAAAGATAGGATACAACTGCAGACTCCTTAACTTCCTCTATAATGATAAGAAACAGGCTGACAACAGAAAACAGAACTAGAGGATCTTACGATCCACGTATTCAAAATCCTGTTAATTTCAAACCTATTTCATTGCTTCCAAGTTCTCCTTAACCAAAGTAATTTCTCTTTGACCAGATGAAGAACCCAAACGCTGGCAAAGGCCCTTTGGCTCATAGAAAGGAACCGAGCACCTCACCCAAGCAAAGCATGCAGCTCGTCATTAGGGATGCTGCTCTTCTCTTTCTCCCCATTTGGCCACAACCGACAGAGGAACTGTCTGGCCAGGGAAGCTGTTGGAAAAACAAGACAAAGTCATCTCATGCGTGGAAAATAAAACTCACTCCTGTTTTTCAGGCTTTTGGGGATAATTATTGATCAAAAGAATTATTCTTTTATATTTACTATAAAGTTCCTGGTCTAACAGACAAATTGGTTCCTGCTCCAAGACCCAAGATGGCCCACCCTCTCACTCCACTTTGACACACACAGAGGAAAGGAATGCTGCTAGGCAGTGGGAAAGCCAATCTTGTTCCTCCTGGGCAGGCCAATAAGCAGTGGCCACCCCACAGATTCAGACATATGAACAAGAAAGGTTTGTTTTGTATTTTCTTCCTACTGTCTGTGCTGCCATTAGGTTGTATAAATCAGTGATCTGCACACCCATAGTTATGGGGGAGATTTACAGGTAAAACATACAAGGTCCTAGAAAGCCCCAAGTTTACAAGCTTGAGTTATTAATCCTATTTATGAAGGGAAAAAAAGAGACTCTGGGCCCATCACCAATTTTTTCTTTTTTCTGGGCAGGAGCTGTAGATTTCTCCAAAATGACCATCAAAAGTCTGAGGAGATAAAGAGCAGACTGGAAACTGGGAACGCTGCAATGAAAATTCTGCAGGTAATGGAAGCTCTGGCTGTAAGGAGACAAAAAAAAAGAAGCATCACAAGTAATACAGATATATCTAAATCCATGAATTGCTCAAGTCCACTTTATGGCCTAATTAGAATCCTTATTTTTAGGTGCTTTAGTAGCAATCTTCTTTCAAGACCTTAATAGAGAACTATAACTGTATGGAGAAAGCTAGAGCAGAACAGAGTCCAGTGGGTGAAATTCATGTCTTGAAGGGGTCGTGTATGCCAAGATCCCCAATTACTAGTCTAGGCCATGCTTAAATGTGCAACCCTAGATCAAGGCCTTAGGCAACACACTGAGAAAATGTTTAAATTCTGACTTCATAGAAACAAAATGAAAGGAAATTATAAGGCAGAGGAAGCAGAGCTTTTAATAAATGTACCATATAGTTCGTCAGCTTTTAATACACTGAAGTAATGGGAGATGGGAGTCAAAATTAATCCAAAATCATAGTTGAAATAAAACTAGAGTCAACTCCTGATTGACTGGTGGGAAGAAAGTCAAACCAATTTAAAAGTACTGTATTTAAAATGAAATAAGGTCCTGCCGTAAAGGTAGAGATAATAAGCATTGATTGCACACCCTGTGATAGCTGAGGCCATCAGAGGAGGTGAGAGAAAGACCAACTACTCTGGTTGAAGCTGGAGTAGGAGATTGGGAGCCAAGCCCTGTAGATCTCCTCAGCTCCCTCCTCCACTGCCTAGCCCTTGACCTAGGCTCCTCTTCTTCCAAGATTAGGAGAAAGATACAGGTAATCAGTGATAACCAGCTGCTACCTAATTACCCAACTCTACTGGGAGACAGAGTGGGTCCTTGGAAAATCCAGAGTTGACAATATAGATGTTCAGTGTTGTCATCATCATTACCTGAAAAGGCAAACTTTACAAGATGAAAGATGCATAAAGACTTAGTATTTGTTCAACAGTTTCTGATGCTTCAGGATTTATCTCAATTCATAGGTGAAAAAGCTCACATAACTAAGGAAAAGCAGCTGAAAACATTTTTCTCACAACTACTAAGAGACATTCAAGTTGTTTCTAAGAAATCTTGCCAATCTTATTACTAGGAGTTCCTCAGGATATGTAGTTAGACCTACCTGAGCAGTTCCTCCAAGGGCTGGTCAAGCTCTCTCTGCTTCAGTCGGTTAGTAAGGACCTCGAGGGCTAAGTATAGTAAATTATGATTTTCAGGTTGAAAAAATCCACTCCTAAGAGAAAGTCAAGGTAAGATGGTTTAGTTTAGTTTCAGGAAGATTGCTTGGAGAGCATTTGAGGGTCCTAGCCTCCAATCTGTCCCATCAATAAGTCAAGAGAGGAAAAAGGAGAACTGAAATACTGAAAGTACTCAAGTGCCAAGTTCGGTCACAGTTCTCAGTATTGGATTAGAAGCTGAAGTATACCCAAAACAGTCTTTCCTTAAACACCTAACAAACCGCCTAGATTTCATTTCAAGGGAAAAAAAATCTCTTTCATTCCCTATATTTTAGAGCTAAGTCACAGTCTTCTCCAAAAAAACAGGAATTATTTTGTCAAATTGCTAAATCAATGTCTAATCCATAGTAGGTGCTCAATAAAGAACTTATTCTTTTCTATATTAATAAGTCGAGTCTTGACAATTCCTTTTCAAGCCAAGGCCATCAGTCTAGGCCAGGCCCTGATCATCACATGTGTCGATCATGTCAACACCTTTTGACTGGTCTTTGCATTCCTTTCTAATTTCTCCTGCACACTGCTGCCAAAGGGGTTTTCCTAAAACACTGCTTTCATTACATTATGGCTGTGATCAAAAATTCCAAAATTGCTTCCCCAGACAACATTCAAATTCTTCTGCCTGACCTTCAAGGCCTAGCACAATCTGACCCCCTAGATCTACTCCTCTAGAAACATTTCCACATCACCACGAGTAGTCTTTCTTCCTTTCAACAAGCGTATTTCAAGGACCTATTGTGGATCGGGTTCTTTTCTTTGGACAGCTTTGAGGTAAAACTGATGTACAATAAACTGCATGTATTTAAAACGTTGAATTTGATCAGTTGACTTACATATAAACCCATGAAGCCACCATGATAATGAAATAATGAACATATCCATTACCACCAAGTTTCCTTGTATTTCTTTGTAATCCCTCCCTCCCTACATCCTCCTGCCGAACGCTAGGCAACCACTGATCTGTTTTGTGTAACTGCAAGATTACACGCTTTTTCTAGAATTTCATATAAATGAAATAAAATACTACATACTCTTGGGATCTCACTTTTTATTCAATATAATTCTTTTTTCATCCATGTTGTTGCATGTAGTATTCCACCATATGGACATACCACAATTTATCTGTTTGTTGGCTAATGGACATGGAGTTGTTGCCAGTCTGAGGTTATTACAAATAAAGATGCTATAAAGATTCATGCACAAGATTTTGTGTTAGACATATGTTTTCGTTTCTCTTAGGTAAGTACCTAGGAGTGGAATGGCTGGGTCATATGGTAAGTGTATGTCTAACTTTTGATGGAAATGCAAAAATATTTTAATAAGTGGGTGTACCATTTTATAGACCCACCAGCAGCATGTGAGAGTTCCAGTTGCTCTATGTCCTTGGCAACACTTGCCAAGTAAATCTTTTTAATTTAGCCATGCTATTATTTTTATTTTGCATTTCCTAAATAACTAATACTACTGAACATCTTTGCATGTATTTATCTGCCATCCATATATCTCCTTGATGAAGCATCTGTCCAAATCTTTTGTCAGGCACTGTTCTTAAGTACTGAGAATACAACCATGACTGGTATCAGCCCTTATAGAGCCCACAGTCCAGCAGGGAAGACAGATAAACAAGTAAGTACATATAATAACATGTAACAAGCCTTATTATAAGAGAATACCAGAGTATTAAGGAAGAAGTAAGTATCAAAGAGGCAGAAAGGGAGCTAATCTGCCCTAGGGATCAGAGAAGACACCTCTGAGGAAGTGAAGTTTAAATCCAGACTTCAAGACTGAGTTAGAAAAGACTGGGGAAAAAGAAGGATGGAGATTCTGGTAGGATGAGTATGTGTGATACGTTTCAAGTGAAAGCTATATAGGGTGCTGAATTAATTCAGTAGAGCTGGAGGGCAGAGTATAAGACAATGAGTGGGATAGCAGGAGTCAGATAATAAAAGGTCTTAGCAGCTAAGTAAAAGAGTTGAAACTCAAGAAAAAGCCAAGGGCAATCAGAAACCAAAGCTGGGATAGGAGAAGATGGAGTTTGCATTGGGAAGATCACTCTGACTGCTGTGTGAAGGACGGACCGAGGGAGGGCAACTGAGAGGCAGAGAGAACAACTGTAAAAATAATCTAGGCCAGGTGAGAAATGACAGGAATCTGGAAGCAGTAGGGAAGGAGGGGAACAGGTGGCTAGTTAGATCTCATAGGGGCCAGTGCTCCTATGAGAATCTAATGCCTAATGATCTGAGGTGGAGCTGAGGTGGTGATGCTAACGCTGGGGAGCAGCTGCAAATACAGATGAAGCTTTGCTCGCTTGCCCGCTGCTCACCTTCTGCTGTGCAACCTGGTTCCTAACAGGCCATGGACCAGTACCAGTCCATGGTCCGGGGGTTGGGGACCCCTGATCCAGAAGATAAAATCAACAGGATTTTGAGATCCGATGTGGGAGAGAAAAAAAGTAAAGTAGAGGAAGGAACAAAGAATAACTCCTGGTTTCTGGCTCAGAGAGTTGATGGTGCCATTTACCTAGCCAGGCAAAGCTGAAGAAGTGGTGGTAAGAATGATACACTCCATTTTAGATGTGATGAGTCTGAGGTGTAAATGACACATCTAAGAGGGTGTTTAGTAGGAAGCTAGATATAAATACCAGTAGTTCAGAAGACAAATTTTAGCACAAACTTAAGCTTGAGAGCAATTGCCCAGGAAACTCATATAATGAGAACAGAGGGGCCAGGGCTCAGCCCTGAGGAACAAAAGCATTTAAGGGACACACATCCTTCATTTCTACTTTTATCCTGTGTCTTTCCTGTTATGCCTTCCAGCCGCTTCCTTTACCTCCCAAAAGGCCATCTACTCTTCACGGGCCTGATGAAGTTCCATTGCTTCCCTGAAGGTGTCCCCAGATACTACAGCTCCAATTGTGCTAAACTCTGTAATTTATCCAGAGTTATTTACCATGTAATCTGTAATTTATCCAGAACTTGTTTAGTAACAACTTAAGTAACCTTCTCTCCCCTGTTATTACGGAAAGCTTGCCATGGCAAACTCCGCTAAGAATCAGATGGCCAGGTTTGTTAAACACTAGCCAAAAGCAGGTCATCTAATATTCAAATGAGTTAACAGCGACTCTTTAAGACACAGAGGGTGCAAAATCAAATGAAATGATGCAGACAAAAACTCTTCAAAAAGAATAAGCATGATATTTACATAAGGCTTTGGAGGCTTTTCCTCCTTTTCTATATACCTCAATGCCTGGTGATTGTCAAGTAAAAGCAAGTACATACTGGATTATCTCTACCTGCTGAACTTGTCACATACTCACCAAGCAAAAAGCCCATGAAAAATCTGCAGTAGCCTCTGATAGCAAGAAGACATTAGGTGGTACTCCCTATCTTGCATTCCCGGTCCATCAACCATACCATGATTCTCAGCAGCTAAGCACTAAATGGAAAAAATGCTTAAAGATAGTTTCTTCAGCAATTGCCTTCATTTTCTTTCAATATTTCTCAGCCAAAATTAAATATCTTGTTCACTTAGTGATTTCTAAGTGTCTATAATAATAAGATAGGCATCTGACCTGAAAATAGTTGTGAATATTCTCCAGATGGTTACACATTGGGGTCATCAGTTGAACAATACAACGGGCAATTTCTTGGGCAGATCTCTGATGGAGATGTGAGAATCCAATATTCTGGTTTCCTTTATTCTATAATAAATTCAGAGTTACTGGGGAAAAAACTGCTAGATAGCTTCTCTGAAACTAAGAGTTTATTATGGGGTTTAGTCAAACCTGTGCTACCAGGTAGGGGCGGATAAACAAATAAACTGCTTGCTTAACACTCTATTCTGACAGAGAGATCTTGCTCCATCACCAAATAACAAAGAGATTGGCTTCTGTAGACTATGACCAGAGTTTGAGAAGTATAGACCCATAATTACTAATGAGATAAAGCTCACAAATTTATCTCATTAGTAATCTCATATACAAATCATTTAGGTTGATAAGAATGTAAAACAAATAGTGAATGCAAAGAAGAATCAAGTAACTGGATATATTGCTTACATGTTTACACCTAAAATTTTTCACATTTTGTTGTTTGCATCATCCAACCACTTCAACAGATGCTATGGCATATTTGTACGCCATATACACATTCAAGGTTCTGGCCTTCTCTAGACAGACAACTACTACACTGAAGCTTGGGTACGGGCTTAGTTTGGGAAGCTTTTAAAATAAAAACCTGAAGACAGAATAGGACTCAAGAATGTTCAGGGCATTTAGAAATACATTTCCTGCTTGGGGTAGCTTTTTCATTTTCTGTTTCAGAATTCCTTTCTAAAGCAGTATGAATATGGTCTTGCAGTGAGGCTGCCACCATGTTACCCAGTGGCCTAAACACAATGCCGGAGAAGTGATAACTTATTCACTAATAAGACCTCCTTTTTCTAAATCCATTAAGGCCAGGGCATGTACTTCTGCCAATATTAACCTTGAGGAAGGGGACTCTCCTGGCAATAGAAGGTGTCAGCATATTCTCCACCTTGTTGGAGAGATCTTCCAGTAAGAAAAGCAGCTCGGGGGGCTGAAGTTGCACAATTTCTGTAGCCTGTTACAAAGAAGAAGAAAAGAATAATTTCAAGCATGTCCTAGCATCTATTTTAGGGAGCACAATTTCATGTTTTATCTTCCCCATGGGTGAAGAATCTGACCATTACCAAAAGGGGGAAATTTCCCCCACCTTGTAGCTGTTATACTCTGTCAACAAATCAAGAAGTTAAGCATTCCTAAAGTAAAACAAAATTTCAAATTATTAAAATAGAATTTTAATAGGCAGTATAGTTTTAGAAAACACACTTTTTCTCTAGAAATAAATGTCTCTATGAACACACAGTGTAACTATATATATATGCCCTACTGTTAAAGTATACAAATGAAACTCATTGGATTTCATTAACCAATGTCACCCTAAAAAATTAATTAAATAATAAATTTAAAAAGTCTCTGTGTATCTTTCCAGCTGTGGACCCAAGGTCCATTTCCTAAATACCCAGGATAAAAAAAAAAAATGACTAATTCAAGGGAATTTCACTTTTCTGTGTTCATTAAATAATCCTTTCATATTTTCTTTCTCCTAATGTTTTGCTACTGTTAACTCTTGGTGGGATCCTTATAAGTGTATTATACTAACAGAAAGAGAATGGAACAGTATTATTTCAAACTATTCACTTCAGTATACATTTATGGAGAATCTCCAAGTACAGGCTGATATAAAAAGACTGAAAAAAAAAATACCATCTATTCTGAAGGACCTTACATTCTTATAAAAAAATACAGTAAAAATTCATGCTATTTCTCAATTTTTTTTTTAAACAGGAGAAACTCTACTCTCTGATAAAATCCCATATCAAAAGTTATCTTTTCTGTGAAAATGTTCTCTATTTCTAACTTCCTTATAAATACCATTCTCTCTTCTGAGTTTCACTGGTACTTGGTTCAGACCCACCAACACAGCATGCACAGATAGTTATGTCTACTTCTTTTAATATATTATTAACTATTTAAAGGCAAGCATCATTCTGTATGTACTACTGAAATGTCAATGTCTAGATTAGTGATAAACACAATAAAGGTCTCAATAAGCATCTGATAGACGCTGAACACGTGCCACGAAAAAGTGAAAATTAATAGCACTGACCTCTATAATCTGGAACAGAGCTGCTCTATAAGAGTAATCTAAATAATTTATTGTTAGCAAATATGTGGTGACATTAAAGAATTTAAAAAAAAGAAAAAAAAGAAAAAAATAACTTATTGTTAGTAATGAAGGTGAGGACCATCTCATTAGCACAATCTTTTATAATGTCTAACACAATATAAAAAACTTAGACTTATAAATATTAAGATGATGAGGATGATTATTCATCATTATTTTCACACATGAAAGCTTTTGAAGCCAGAGCCCAACTTCTCTCAATATCATGGTATTCTTTTTGAAATAAAAATAGAGGTGAGGCACTTTCTCAAAGATTATGTTCTGGGATCTCATCTCTGTCACTTACTTTAGTGTGCATTTCAGAGTCTAAGATGAACTTGGTCACAAGCCCACAATGCAGAATAGAGAAGACCTCCATGTCCAGCTCTCGGAAAAAAGCATGATAATTCTGTAGCGACACTGTCTTTTCTTCTTTTTTTTTGAACTCCTGGGGAGATAGTGGCAGCAACCAACAAAATAAAAAAGAATTCTATTTGGTAAAATTTTTAATGAAGATTTCAAAGTGCAATTATGCATTCATCTTTTGCAAAAATTATATTTTCATCACATCACCAACTTTTACCAAAGAATCTAATTTAATATTGGGATACAGGTTACACATGAAGGTTCTTGGTTGTTTTCTCCTTAGGGATGAAATATTAGACAAATCAAGCCATTATGGTATGGTACAGAAAACTATGAGCTTAGGGGCCAGAAAGATTTGGCTTCTTCAAACTGATGGTCACCAGATGGGAGGGAAGAATTGTGGGAGGGTAGATAAAAAAGGTGAAAGGAAATAAAAAGTATAATCTCCCAGTTATAAAAATAGTCACAGGGATATAAAGTACAGCATAGGGAATATAGTCAGTAATGTTGTAATAACTATGTATGGTGTCAGATAAATACTAGATTTACTGGAGTGATCACTGCATAAGGTATATAAATGTCTAATTACTATTTTGAACACCTGACACTAATATAAAATTATAGGCCAACTGTAATTAGAAAATAAATTAATTAAAAAACAAGAAAGATTTGGCTCCAAGTCCTTGCTAAAGCACTTATTAACCACGTGACCTTGGCCAAGTCACTTACCCTCTCTGGGTCTCAGTTTCCTCATCTATTAAATGTGGATGACTACTAAACTTGGGTTTTTAGGAGGATTAAAAGAGCTATACATAATAAATACTCAGTGAACGTAGCTAAAAAACAGAAAAATTGGGATCCATGTGTTCAGGCAATATCACGAATATATGAAACCTACTCTGTGAGTGGTGCAGTTATTGTAAAAGAGAACTGTTTATTAAGTATCAAAAACTGTACAAAGCATTTTATGCTATCTCAATTCATCAAGAAATTAATAATCTGGGATCAGAAGGTTAAAGAGACTAAAAGAAGTATATCTACAACTATGTCAACTACGAAGACAGAATTTGATAATTCCAACAAGAGAGAATTCAAAGCACTGCTAGGGTACAAACAAAAAAAGAGTAAAATATTCAAGATAAATTAGAAAAAAGTATATAGTAGTGAGAAGGACATAGAGCCTAACCTGAACTCTGCTACTGAGAAGGTACTGCTAGGACTAAAAGAATTCATTTGCTTCTCCTTTCCCTAATTTCTCTCTCTGTAAAATGCAAGAGAATAAAGCTGGCCCTCTGTTAATTTCACCAGGCTGACACACTTTCATTTCAATACCTTTTCCAGGTGGCCTCTATCAGATGGTGTAGGGTCACATTCTGAACCATCCTCCTTTGAAAATGTGTCACAGGAAGATGTTTTGTTGCCACCTGCTTTACATTTCCTTCCTCCTTATGTTCCGAAAAGAGAAAAGTATTCAAGGAATCAATAATCATGTTTGCTAAATATCGCTGCCTTTAGGAAACAACCTGCTAAACACTACCCAGAGATAGAGGAGGTAATTTCATAATCCCAAATTACAGTTATTTATAATTATGCCAAAGAAAGGATTCGATTACATAAATCTCTCCAATTACTAATGCCTCAGTCTATGTAACCTCTTAGGTCAATTCAATATGGAGATACAGAGTAAGATTAAAACATATTTACCTATCGTTCCTTGTTTTCTGATTTTTGTTGAAACAGCAGTACTGGTTTGAGGTATTACATCGACAGTTTCCAAGTCAAAGGTTGCAAGGGGAGGAACATAGTCTGGGGTGACTGAAACAGATAGCAGGCAGAAGCTCTACATATAACGACCATATACCACCATTAGACTGGGAATGCTAATTACTCAGTTGACTAAAGAACTACCAAGCATGGCTGACTGCCTGAAAGAGGCATTCAAGTCATATGACATTAATTGTTTTGGCATAGGAAAATGGCCAGAGACAACTTATGAGAATATATTGATCAATTATGATGAACATAAATCCATTCTAAATAATGATATAAAATATCCAAGCAGATAAGGACTAAAAGTAAACTAAATTACATTTATAATCTAAAGATATTAACAATAGTTGGTCACATAATGGTTTGTTTTACACACAATTATTTAGATGAGGGCCGCAGGGATGTTCCATTTTTTCCCCAGAGAATCAAGCTAGCACTTTATTTATTTATTTTCTCGCTTTAATTCCGTCCCCCCCCTCCACCCCCTAAGAACTGGATCTCTGAAGTCGGGGCGTCTCTTCCCACATGCTTGCAGCGTGCACCTGGCACACCTGGGGCCTGGCGCACCTGAGGTATGGTCTGTGGCTCCACCTAGGGCATGAACCCAGGACCTACTGCGTGTAAAGCAGACATGCTAACCACTACACTATGGAGTCACCCCCAAGCTAACGCTTTAAAAAAGGAAAGTTTACTTAAAGGTCAGAAGGTATTAAGAGCTTTCAGCTTTACTACTGGTTCATAACTATGTTCAGGAAGGCAAAGGGCACTGGAATTTTGACCTCTAAAGAAGCAAAGTAACTTTATAAAAGCCTAACCAATGTTGTATATTTTCTTAAGCAGGAAGAGCTCTTGGGAGTAAAAGGGGGGGGGGGGAGGAAATGGATACACTCATTTAAAAAAATTTTGTTGAGCATTCATTTTCTTGTCACAGATCAGTAGGGGACAGCTATCACTGAGCCTGGCTAAGTTCTTTATCTCCTTAGTGCTGTCCAAGTAGGGCTATCAGGACACTTCCCTTACCTGCCAAATACTTTTCCAGAATTTTCTGAAGTTCTACGATGTGCTTTAACCGGGTGAGCACCTTCCCCTTAATCTCAGGTGACATTTGCCAGCAGAAGGCATTTACAACCTGCAAAAGTACAAAGTATATTCTTATACTTAGAAAAGTTCAGATTTAACATTATTTATCCAGAGCTAAAGATGCCATCAAGCAGCAGGAGCTGTCAGTTTAGTCTGTAATGTAAGAGTGTTCTCAGCAAGGTGCTGGAGAAGAAAAAGCCCCAGGCCAATACAGGAGATCTGACTTTTAATCTTAGTTTTATTTATTACAAGTTAAGTAACAGAGTGGAATAGTATAGTGGCTAGAGAGCACACACTTTGGTGAAACGAGTCTTATTCTACTACTTACTAGTTGTGTGGCCTTGGCCGAAACCTTTAACCTTTCTGAGCTTTTATTTCTTCAACTATAAAATGGGAACACAGTTATTATATGAATTAAATAGTGTAAATAAAGAAATTAGCCCAGCAATTGGCATAGTATTAATGATTCATAAATTTTAATGACTTTGAATTCTCTGTACATGCAATTCCAACATGGAACTAAAAAAAAGGATAATATCCATTCTTGTCTACATCATAACACAATTGTGAGGATAAGAGATAATTTAAGCAAATATATTCTCAGAAATAATATGCATGAAAAAGCAAAGTAACTTTATAAAAGTTACTTTCATTTCATTTTTCTTATATTTCATATTATTGTGCACAAATATGTTCTAAAGGAAAGGGAAAACTATCATTCAATTGATCTCACTGAATTGAAACATTAAGTGTGTAACTATGCAAGGAAGAACAGTATTTTCGCAGTGCAGAAGGTGAAGTTATTCTAGGCAGAAGTAAGTATACTGTAAGAAGGCTTGGAGGTAGTAAAGTATGACAACATGAAGTGAATTCTAGTATTCTGATTTGGCTATATCGGATGGTATATATTATTAGCGAGGGGTGGGACATAACAGTTGGAGAAACACACAGGGCTTAGTGCTTGGTGGGGAGTCCTGTGAGAACCAAAAAAATAGTTTCTTTTTGAGAAGAACTACAGAAAATAGGTGAAATGGTCCAGTAACTCTACTCACCTCTCGGAACCAGTTGAGAGTAAGATATATGAGTGAACACATGAATGAGCGCTCTTTAACAGACATGGACTCCAGCTTCTCTCCAGGCTCCAGGTCAGTAAGGAATATAGGACAATCTGAAAGAGAAGAACAAACATTTCTAACTCCCTTTAGCTCAAGTCAACAGAACCTGGATGCTACCCCTAGAGCTAGCTCTCCTACTATGTACTTTCCCTTTTAACTTGTACGTGATGGTCAAGTTTTGATAAGGCTCGAAAATACTTCCACATTATGCAGGGGTCAACAAATATAATTAAGAAGTCTTTGCAACAATTACAGGGACAATGACCAGAAAGCAACATGGAACTATGATAACTGATTTATTAACATGATAGGATTCTGCGTGTATTATTTCGTCTTTGGAACTCCATTATTACTGTTATACTACTCTGTGAAGTTAGAAAATCCCTGCCCCTTCTCTAAGTTTACAAAAAAAGGTTAGAAAAAGAATAAGATGTGATAACGTTGTCTTATACCTAATAAACCATCGATCTCCTCCAAGTTTCCATTATGTTGTCCCGCCACACAAAATCTCAGCAATCGGAAATAGGGAGGCAGGCACAACGGAGACACCAATCTGGGAAGGAAAAATCCATCTTTAGACCCACTTTAAAGGCATATTAGTCCACATTTATAGAAAGCCTAATCTTACAATTAAAGTAGTTTGCACAAAATAAATGTCTACATTTAGGAACATATGACAAGGAACTTAATGAATGCTCAGCAAATAAATAATGAGTTGAACTGAAGGAAGGCAGAGGTGAACAGAATGAATGCCCATGTGGTAGGAGAAGTGGAGGTAAAATGGAAGGAGGGAGTAAGAGTGGCAAAGATTGACAATTATGTCCATGGGAGGGGAAAAAGAACAGAAACAAAAATAGCCTCACAGAAACCTGCTGGCTGTCATGAAGCGATGCAAATCCCAACCCCAGGGTCCAAGAAAATATGCATCTGCCCAATCTCCCTAACCTATCCAAATACAACCTGTCTTGGGAGAAACGCTTTTCAATCAAATTCCTCACAGATTGCAAGAACTATGGAATTCCCTGTGAATATTCAAAACACCAGCAGATGTTTTAGAAAAGAGAAAGTATACTGACTTGTGGTCTGATTCCTGTGAAGTTGTTCTACCCCCATCAGTTGCAAAGTCCTGATAGAACAACAGTGGCAGGAGGTTGATGGCAATTCCATCAACACTACTGTATTCTTCTAGTCCATACAGAGCTTTCACAGGAAACGGATATTCACTGTGGAGAGAAACCAGAATCTGATGCTTCAACTCAATGGTATATAAGTCTATGGGGGAAACCACTAGAACGAATCAATCTTCCCTTCTATGAGGAGAAATGAGAAACAGGAGAAAGAACAGTGGGGACCTTTTAGCAATTCTGGAGCTGGGGGTGCTGAGGTTGAGGAAAGAAGCTGTGGGAATGGGCTAGACTTGGCTGAGGTAAAGGGCATTCTGATGTCTGTACCAGCTATTGACACAATTTCTTCACCAGCACAATTAAGTCAGTGGGTTAACAGTACTTACCCTTCTGGAACAACATGCAAGTCCACCACAAAAGCATCTTGGAAATCATTAAAGATGGTCTGCCCAACCCATTCCTTCAAAAAGCAAACAAATAAAAAAAGACTATGTAGCACCACATGTATTTGCTGTGGAGCCCTAGACAAACTATCAACCTTAAGTCTCAGTTTCTTCATTTCTAAAAAGGAAAGTAATAACATATACCTCTTATTATGAAGAAGAAAAGATATAATGCATGAAAAATGCTAACACAGTGCCTGGCACAGAGTAGATGTTGGCTTTCAACGGCATCATCAATGTTATCAGCACCTCATCATTACTACTATTATTACTACTGTTATTATGTGAAGGAGGCTTCAGTGGAGAGGCCAGGGCAGGGTAAGTCAGAACAGCCTTCCCAAATAGAATATGGAAGAGCTCATAGGATGATCTCCTTTTGTAGTGCAACAGAGAGAAGAAGGCCTTGAAGAATGTGTAGTAAAACAGCTCTCATGCTTCATTGCTTTAGGAAGATAAGGCCTTGAAGAATGTGTAGTAAAGCAGCTCTCATGCTTCATTGCTTTAGGAAGATACTTGGCTTTACCAGGGCTTTTGGAGCCAGCTTTCCTCCTTGGATCAGGTTGGCAAATTCATCATAATAAAGTGCAGAGGCCCTAGGAGACTGCTCACTGCAGGAATGAACCAACTGCAGCAAGGAGGTCACCTGGAGCAGCAAAGAGAAAAATAGTTCAGCCCTTGGGCTGCCAATGCTTCCTAAACACCATTCACCCCATTGCGTAACGGGTTCTTCTCTTTCTAATTTCACTGGCAAAGCTCTTACTACCTCTCACTTGAGGTTTTCCTGACCCTCCAGTCTCTCTTTCTAGTCTCATCTCTTTTCCAATCCACCAAACACAGGCACTCAAATTAATTTTTCTAAAGCAAAGCTTGGATTATGCCATTTATATGCTGAGAAATCTTTAAAGACTACCTATGCATAAAAAATTAAATCAAACGTCTCGATTCACATTCAAGACCCTCTGTTTTCTATCTCCAAACTAGCTTTATCTCCAACTCTCCAATTATACACTTACTTGTCCCTATGCTCTACTCAATTTGCTATTCTTCGAACATGGCTCACTTTTCTTGCTCTCTAGGAATTTACAGCATAATTAGGGAGATCAGACAGATACAGAAATAAATGCGACCCAAGCCAGTAGATTATAACTGCCATAAAAGTGGTACAAATCACAAAAGCTATGAATTCAGGAAAACATATTTTTAAAAAAGAAGCACACTTTCTGGTAAACTGACAGTAATCAGAATCAATTCCTCAATTACTCCTAAATGTATCCAACTACATTATAAGAACTCACCTGTGTGTACTGTTCATTGCTCAGGTCTGCTTTCCTCTGGGTCAAACTGGAAGATCTACTTCTAAAAACAAGGAATTTTAGTTTTACTTTTGTAATATTTTTAACAACTGGCAATAAGTTAAAGAATCCTGCCTTCCCTGGAATGGGAGTAGGGATAAAAGTACATAAAGGCAGAGAAGAGTATTTATTTAGGCCATTAAAATGTGGATTAAAGCAAACAATGGCCCTCTTAGATTTTTTTTTGAATGGTAAACTAAAATTAGTAACAATCATAAAAGCAAGCATGGGGCATTGCTCTAACCATTTAATGCTCAACAACCCCATAAAGTAAATATTATTATTATTTTCATTTTACAGATGTGAGAATACAAAGGCACAGAGAGGCAGAGTAACTTGCACACTATGCAACCACAATACTAATTCTACAGATGTCTCCTGGGGCCTCAGGAATTCCTGACGAATCATTTCCAATGTGCTTATACTGAATTCCAATGTCGCTCTGCAATACGATGTGTTATTAAGCCCCAAATCTGATGTTTCTTGAGATGCTACCATTATGGCATCAAAGTGCAAGGGGCAAAGAATCCATGGGAAGA
The DNA here is from genome assembly GCF_014176215.1 of Rousettus aegyptiacus. Classification (NCBI taxonomy): domain Eukaryota; kingdom Metazoa; phylum Chordata; class Mammalia; order Chiroptera; family Pteropodidae; genus Rousettus; species Rousettus aegyptiacus. The sequence goes on along the minus strand of NW_023416307.1, from coordinate 120,054,620 downwards.
CTTTATTTGTATCAAACATGATGTTGCAGACAGGAAGAACACCAAGAAAGCAACTTGATTAATTGACCTGGAGCCACAGAAGTCTGAATTTCCTTGCATACCTGTCTGCTGCCATGATACCAGCCATGGTGACAGCACCAATGATACCAATGAGTTTGTACTTGAATATGGTGCTGGAGAGCTGCTTCCGTACCACCAAGTGCATGTCATCCTGCAAGAAGACAAAGATAGAGAAAAATGAAGATGTTGGAATGACAAAAGAGCCTATAAATATTGGAGTAGCAAAACCTAGAATAGCAAGTTTCTATCATTTACTAACTGTGTCCTTTGGCAAATCATTTCATCTCTCTGAGTCTCATTATTTTTCATCTATAAAAATGCGGAAGGTTTTGAAAGGATCAGAGACAAATTATGAAAAATCCCAGAACAGTGCCTGGCACATGGTAGACATTCAATAACAACAGTTATTATTGTTACTATTGTGATAGCTGCTCAATAAGCATATATGAATTATCATGTGTTGGCTGCTCAGCTAAAATAATGAAATAGAAAAAAATACTTAGGATTTATTCTTAAGATAATGACACCACTCAAAGTGATATGCACATTCAATGTAATTCTTACTAAAATCCCAACAGCATTTTTTTCAGCAATAGAAAAATCCCACTAAAATTTATATGGAATTTCTAGGAATCCCAAATAGCCAAAATGATCTTGAAAAAGAACAAATATGGAGGGCTCACACTTCTAAATTTTGACATTACTATGAAGCTGTAATAATCAGAACAGTGTGATACTAACATAAGATTGATGGGCAGAATCCAGAAGTAAATCCACAGATAGCCAACTTATCTTCCACAAAGGGCCGGGACCATTCAATGGGGGAAGAACAATCTTTTCAACAAAAGATGCTGAAAACACCAGATACTCACACACTAAAAATAAAGTTGAACCTTACCTCATATATATACAAAAATTAACTCAAAGTGAATCCAAGATCTAAGTTTAAGAGCCAAAAATATAAAACTCCTGAGAGAAAACACAGGGGAAAATCTTCATAGCTTTGGATTTGGCAATGGTTTTTCTTAATTATGACACCAAAAACACAAGTGAAAACCAGATAGATTAGACTTCATCAAAACTGCATCAAAGGACACTATCAAGAGTGAAAAGATAATCCACAGAATGGAAGAAAATATTTGTAAACCATATATCTGATAAGGGATTAATATCCAAAATATGTCAAGAATTCTTACACATCAACAATAAAAAACGACCCACTTAAAAAATGAGCAAAGGACTTGAACAGATGCTTTTCCAAAGATATACAAATGACCAATAAGGTCTTGATAAGATACTCATCATTAGTCATTAGGGAAATGCAAATCAAAACCACAGTGAAATACCAGTTCATACCCAATAGGATGATTATAATTAAAAAATGAAAAATGAGTGTTGGTGAGGATGTGGAAAATAGTGTGGTGGTTCCTCAAAATGTTAAACACAGAATCACCATAAGACCCAGCAATTCCACTCCTAGGTATATACCCAAAAGAAATGAAAACAGGTACTCAATGAGATACTTGTACACTAATGTTCATAGCAGCTTTACAATAGCCAAAACGTGGAAAAAAGTCGGTATCCATAAATAGATGAATGAATAAACTAAGTAAGTATATACATATAATGGAATATTATTCAGCCATAAAAAGAAATGAAGTTCTAATATATCCTTCAACATGGATGAACCTTAAACACACTATGGTAAGTGAAATAAGCCAGACACAAAAGAACAAATATTGTATGATTCTATTTAAATGAGGTACCTAGATTAGGCAAATTCAGAAAGTAGATTAGAGGTTACCAGGGGCTGGGCGAAGAGAAATGGGGAGCTATTGCTTAAAAGATACAGAATTTTTGTTTGAGATGATGAAAAAATTCTGGATTCAGGTAATGATGACTGTTGTACGATATTGTGAGTGTACTTAATGCCGGTGAATTGTATATTTAAAAAGTTTTAAATAGCAAATTTTGTTATATATAACTTATCACAATTAAAAAATAAAATAATTGCACAGCACTATATTAATGATGTGAAGCAATCCTCAAAATACACTGCTAAGTGAAATTCAAGATGTAGAACAAGAGGGTAAAGAGTAGAATATAGGTAAATACAAATATATAAATGCTCAGAACATCTCAGGAAGCTGTGAACTAGTAACAGTGATTACTTTTAGAGAATCAAATGCCTAGAGAACTAAAAGGGAGACTTATTTTATTTTTTATCAATTTTCTATACCAATTTTTTTTTAACAGTACAAACAGCCTTTATTGGTCACAACGAGAAGTGGAAAAGGAGGGGATACTACAGCCCCAGCTCCTGGGGCAGTTTCACAGACCCCAGCAATGCCTCCAAAAACAAACAAACAAACAAAAAATCCTTTCTATACCTTTTAATTTTGTACCATGTGCATATTACCAAGTCAATTTTCTTTTAAATTAAAAAAGGGTGTTGGTTGCTCAAAGTCATAGTTTAGTATGGATTAATGCCATAGGGTGGCAACAAAGATATAAAGAGCTGGGTTATGATTCCAACCTAATTTCTTCTCTTATTATAGTCCTCTGTCTGACTTTTTTAATGAATGATGTCCACAAATGAACTCAAGCCCAGACGAAGTTCACATTAGATACAGATGTTCCTTAGAGAATAAGGGAATTCTCTGTACTCCCAAGGCATTAAGAACAGAACCTGAAAGGCTTTTCTTACTCAGTTTCATAGCTAATTACAGTTCCATTTCTACTCTCAAAGACTAAGCTCCTTGAAGGCAGGTCTAATATACCTAACACCTCAGGGCTTGCCATGCAGTAGGCACTTAATGTTTGTGGCAATAAAATAATAAAACAAATGCTTGGACTATGGTTACTCTGTTTCTACTACTACACAGGCTGGAGTGACTTTTTGCAGTAAATTTCAATTAAAGAGGAGTAAGATTCTTTTTCAATGCATTGCTTCTTACCTGGATATGACTGCTGCCTTCATGCTGATTGCTAAACGCCAGTGTGCTGAGAATATAGAAGAGTTTTCGTATTTGCCGAGGGGACATTTTATCCAGATAATCTAAAATGCCCTGTGAGAAAAAAATGCCAAAGATATGGTGAGCAACCAATATTTTTCCCTTTAAATTAAACAAATTAAATCCTTATAAGAGGTATACACATAGATAGCCAGGCATTTGATCCACAAAAGCTCAAGTTCTCTAAAGCTATGCTCAGAGCACAGAGGATTGACATTCTGCTTAGTCTTCCTAACATATCTACTAGTTCTCCCTATTCTTTTTCTCCCCCTTCCCCTTTTCTTGGTGAAAATATTCCACTAAAAGGTTTATCTCTGACCTTATTTCTTATCATATCATTCCCCCTCAGTTTCTACTCCATGAATTACTTATTCATTCTGAAGGAGTCACAAGGGAACTACTTACTTTTTGACCTTGGGCAAAGCCTCAGCTTTCTCATCCCTAATATGGGGATAACATGGCCTACAGTTATGTTTCGAAGCCCAGACTTGATTATGTCAACTCCCTGTTAAAAACATGGAATAGCTCCCTATTGTCTATAAAATAAAGTTGAAACTCTTTAGCATGGTATTTGAAACCCTTCATAATCATGGTATTTGAAACCCTTCGTAAGGCTGTATCTTCTTAGCCTTACCTCCTACCACCTCTCACCATGTATCTTATTTGCCAATCATGCTAGTGAACTTGTCATTCCTTGGACACAGCATGGACTTGGGTGCCAATGGGCTTCTGTTCAAACTGTCCTCTGCCTGGATATACTTCCCTTACTTTCTCTCATCGGATCATTGATGATATTTCATCTTTGAAGACCTCTCCAGTTTCCAAGGCCAAATTATTCCTGCTCTGGTACATCTATAGCACTTTATCTTTATTAGAGAATTCATCATGTTGAATTTAAAATGACTTGCTTATGTATCTTACTTTCTATCATCAAAAGCAAGGACTGACTTTTGTATCCATAACACCCAGAATAGAGGCTGGCACATAGTTAAGTATAAAGAAGTATTTGCTGAAGGAATTAACACAGATAGATGAGTTATTTCTTCTATTACTTGCCCATCACCTCACCTCCTTCTTACCCCTCCTACCAATAATAGTTCTCAATATTTAGAGTACAAGATAGCTGACAGCAGCTATCCCTCAGATATATGCTAGAAAGAAAAATGATTCCATATGTCAACGGAGGGACTAGATACCTTCACAAAGACAGCATTCATCCTCATAGCAGATAGGTTTAGAACTGCCAACTCTAGGAGAACATCCAATGCAATATCAACTTCAGCTTCATTCCCACTGCAGATATGGGTCACTAGGGCACCAATCACTTCCTATACGGAAAAGAGTCAAATGAAGAGTGTGAAGCAAAAATATGGTATGGTCCTCTTAAAGTTCATGCCTGAGGCCATTCCAATCTCAACTTGGTTAAAATCTTAACCTACCCTATCCCGTCATCTAATTTTATTATCTAGTTTTCATTAATACTGGATTCAGGAGGTTTAGGATTATGCCAGTCTAACTATGCTACCATTCAGTCACCCATAATTTATTTCTCATAATTAATCAGTGAGCACTATCTAAACCCTCCTGATTTTGCTCCTTGGCATCATCTTTCTCTTTCTTATATAGGTTAAATATTACCTTTTAAGTTGTGGTTGTACTTAATCTACTGAAATTTATTGAAAAGATGACACTTAAGAAGCTAAGGGTTTTGAAAGTTTTTATCAGTAAGACTTGGATGTTTCAAGCAAACATCCGTTATAATAGTTTTTTTTTTTAAGACATTAAGATGGTTCCAAAAAAATGGCTTAGATGCCATTCTCCTTTATACTACTGCTCCATAGTGAGTCATATATGGCTTTCTCATTTGCAATAGCTACTTCATGCCAGCTGAGTCTGTTGCCCTGCTTTAAATTTTTAATATTTTGTCTTCATTTTAAAAAGTTGCATTCAAATGTTTTAACATCATTAATAATAGGTATAACAAATGTAGAATAAGACACTTTGTTCTTTGTTTTCATAATCATTTTCCACAACTACAGCACATTTTTTATCCCTCATCTTCCTCCATGTGTGCTATTAGGTTTTGTGTCTCGTATTCATGGGAAGAGGGTTAGGCCCTCAGGCTTTCTCCACTTGTTTTCTGCTACATTTTTTCCTAGAAAACTCAAGAATCAAATGACAGTTGATTATTTGCAGCTAAATTTTAAAACTACAATCCCTATACTGTGAAAATTGCCTGACAACCCCAACCCTTTAAGCCATGGTTTATTTGAGGTACAGTGAATCCAGATCTTCATTTTAGACTCAGAGAATTTTAGAGTTCAAAACACAGAATTAGATTCTCCAGTCCAGTCTCTTCATTTTATTGAGACAAAGACTAGGACTAAGTTTTCGCAATTCCCAGTTCAGAGTTTCTTCTCCTTCAATATTGTCAACCAACAGGAAATAAACATGAGATCACAGGCAAGTAACTTGGAATTGCATTTCTTCCCTTTTCCCGGTTCTCTCCTTTCCAAAATAAATATTTCAACATACCTGCTGGCAGTAAGCGTCAAAAAACTTAAATGCATATTTGTATAGCAGACTGCCAAACAAAATTATACTCTGGTCTAGGGAGTGCAACAAATTCTGAGCCAGCGACAGAATGGATGGACAAAGATCCTTAAGAACCTTAAGGAGAGAAAAGAAAAGAGAAAAAAGCTATGGGAGAAACTTAGTTATTGCAGCACTAAGAGTTGCTTACCTTCTTGGAACGTGAGATTTCTCCTCGCCAGCTCTCATTTTAACTTAAGGAACCTCAAAAATCTTTGTTTTACTCAGAATAATCATTCACCACTCTGAGTCTTCTCTCAGAATTAATAGGAATCAACATATTAATAACAATTGACCCTGAAGCTCAAATAAGTTAAATTACAAGCATAATAGTACTGTCCCTATCTGCCCAATTTGGGACTAGAATCCAGATCTTCTAAATCCCAGTCTCCTCATTCAGTCATATCGCTCCCTTGAGGATATACTAGGCCTGCTTTGCGTTGGTTACAATGTGAAATCAGTCTATAAAGTTCAAAGCTAATTAAGCTGATTTCATTTAAAGAAGATCAAGAAGAAAACTGATACTGATAATGTTTTTAAGATGTTAAGATATCTTAATGGAGCCAGAGTAAAAAAAAAAAAGTTATTAAGTCCAGCTTCTTTACTGATATCATCACAATAAAATCTTAAATTAAGCATTAAATTGGTTATAATGTTTTACTTAGTAAAAATGAAGTAAAAAATTATATATGGTTACTGTCCTCTGGAAAATTACAGCGCAAAACACATATCATTGCCAGAAATAAGCACAGAAAGAACTGTAAGACATAACAGTTCAATCCACTGCTAAATATAAGACCCAACTACATATTTTCATTAATTCCTAAGCCAAGCCCCAAACCACGGGTCTACCAGTTTTCTAAGAAGGTATACACTGTTAAAATCTTAAATATTCACCTGCAAACACCATTCCTCGCTGACAAAATTCTAATTTGAATGGTTTCTATTTCAACAAGAATGATTACCTAAGGTCTCAGTCAGTACTGAATGACCAAATAGTTATGGTTCAGAGATGCATAATTATGTCTCTACTAGCATTCCTCTAGTCTTGCTGTGCTCAGAGTTTTTAAAAACTACTTAACAGACACAGAAGGCAAGTCTGTCAAAGTTGCACATCGTAAAGAGATAGACAATTAAAATGATTAATACAAACTTAAGATTTGAGTCTCAATGGGTTTCAATGAACTGAAATTAACAGGATGAAATTTTGCATGGGAGCTGTTAAACTTTCCATTTTAGGTTAAAAATCAAGTTACATAAGTATGTAATTAGAAGACTGAAATTAAAATACTTCCTATAAAAAAATTGGGAGTTTAAGTCTAATAAGCTTAACATAAACTAATTTTGTGACCCTTTTGTTAAAAAGATGAAAAACAACCTTAGGTTGGTTTTATCAACATCATAATGTCTCAAATGAGGTAAGTAAAAATCCTTCCATGTTTTGAAATACACTGAACTCCCTGTCAAAGATCAACAACCAGCAAAGGTGGTGGTGTCAAGATTCCCACACCAGGTAGGAAAGGTTAAAATAACCTCTGTACCTTTCACAGTAATGTTGTCCAATTCTCTGACACTTACAAAGTAATGAATATAGAATGTACTCTGAAGCAGCTCTTCTTGAAAGCAGCCTGATCGAATCTTATTTCTTAGCACCCTCTCAATGCACTTCTTTGTCTGAGTGTTGGTGCTATAGATGATGAGAAGCATCGTCAGGTCAAATATCTATTGTCAGTAAATATGCAACAACAGGAAAATAGTTTAATAAATCAGTACATTTACTATAATGAAATAACAGCTCTCAAGTTGTTCCCATTAAAACACAAAATGGATGATACTCATTTGCTCAACATACCACATGGAAGTACCTAAATTATCACAAAACAGAAATATTTTTCAGAGAAATAAAGTGCCACAACTATTAGTCACTGGTATCTTTTAAGAAAACACTAAAATAAAAGTGGAAGTCACATTATTATAGAAATAACTTTAATATCTTCATGTTAGAGAAAAAAGATTAAATCACTTGCCAACTTCAGTATATTTTCATTATTAGGAAAATTACTTTGTGAAACGTTGATTGTAAACGTCTGTGAATATAAACATGTGATAGTCACTTTCAGAATATTATATAGCCATTACAAAGAATGAGACTATATTTTTTGACAGAGACATTCATAACATATTGTGAGGTAAAAATAAAAAACTTGCAAGATGATAATAATAATATTTGTAAAAACAATGTACAAGTACATATATGTGTAACAGTGGGCATGCTTACACTCACATACACATATACCTGTGTGTGAATAGAAAAAAAATCTGGAGGAATGATTATCCTTGAAAAATGGGACAGGGAATGAAGGGAAACTATTTTTAACATTTTTAGATTCATTGTGAGGTTTTTCCCTCCCCACTTAGCTTATATTAACTGTTTTTGGGTTTTTTTTTTAAGGTTCAAAAGTCAAACAGGACAAAAAAGAAAAAAGAAATTACTTGTAACTCACATAACTTAAAGGCAAAAAACAAACAATCCAATTAAAAATGGGGAGAGAAGCTGAACAGACATTTTCCCAAAGACAAAGATATGGCCAACAGGTACATGAAAAATGCTCAACATCACTAGTCATCAGGGAAATGTAAATAAAAGTCACAAAGAGATGTCACCTCACAACTGTTAGAATGGCTATTATCAAAAAGACAAGAAATAATAAATGGAGAAAAGGGAACCCTGTGCACTGCTGGTGGGAATGTAAATTGGTGCAGCTACTATGAAAACAGCATGGAGGTTCCTCAAAAAATTAAAAATAGAACTACCTTATGATTCAGCAATGCCACTTCTGCGTATTTGAAGAAAACAAAAACACTAATTCGAAAAGATATGTGCACCCCCATGTTCATTGCAGCATTATTTACAATTGCCAAGACATGAGAACAGTCTAAACATCCACCAATGGATAAATGGATAAAGAAAATGTGGTATAATATATATTTCACCACTTGCAACAACATGGATGGACCTTGAGAGCATTATGCGAAATGAAGTAAATCAGATAGAGAAAGACAAATACCACAGGATCTCATATGTGGAACCTAAAAAAAACTCAAAAAACAAAATAACAAGCTGATAGATACAGAGAACAAATTGGTGTTTGCCAGAAGCAGGGGGTGTGGAATGGGTGAAATGGGCAAAGGAGGTCAAAAGGTTCAAACTTCTAGTAATAAAATAAATAAGTCATGGGGATGCAATGTGCAACATGGTGACTATAGTTAATAATATTGTATTATATATTTGAAAGTTAAGAAGGTATATCACAAGAAAATATATTTGCAATTGTGTGGTGATTGATATTAACTAGACATATTGTGGTGATCGTTTTGCAGTACATACAAATACTACACCATTATGTCATACAACTGAAACTAATATGTCAATTATATCTCAACTAAAAGAAGATATTTTAATAAAGGTTTAGATGTTCTAACTTAAAAAACAAAAACAAATTATTTAGGACATCCTTTCACTGAAGGTCCTATTCATTTAGACACCAAAACTGAGAATTATTATAACAGAACAGAACATAGCAATGAAAAATGACAATAAAGACAAATGTAGACGCATGCAAAATATTTATGACATAATATCAGGAGAAAAAAATCAGAATACAGAATTATATTTATAGTGATTAGAAATCTGTAAAAATAGGTATGCAGGTGTCTAGGCGTCATGCAAAAATAAAAATGGTTGTATTAGGGTATTTTGATTCCACCTCCCAAGAAAAATTATTGACTTTTTCATAGTTTTATTCAGTATCATAAAAGATTTTAAGATAATCATCAAAAATTAAATAATCCAACTAACAAAAACCCCACAAAACAGATTCCAATTAAAAAAAAAAAAAAACCCTTAAAGGGAATCAATCAGTACATAAGAAACTTAATAATTTGGCTTCTTGACAGAAGAAAATATTTCAGGAATTAAGACAGATTCAGTCCCATCACCCTGACAGTGGATGGATTCACTCTGATCAGGTCTACATGGGCAAAGAAATGTGGAACATCATTATGTTGACAATTCTATTTGGTGGGAGGAAGGGCAATCGGACAGATACAAGGAACTGACTCATGACATGGGGGACTCTAGTCTTCACCTCCTCATCAAAGACTGGGCTTCTTTGACTGTAACTCACTATGTTTGCTTGGAATGTTAATATTTCCCCTTATGAATATTTAACACTTATTTTATCGCCAGAATAAATGTGTAGGGAAGATCTTCTGGCAAATTACCCCCTCATATCATCTTTACCAGACAGGTAATGTTTATTAGAGCAACTACAGAAGGCACAGAAAGGATGACTTGAGGGAGCAAAAGAAAGCAAGCAGGAAAAAAACACTAGGCAATTTCACTAATTTTAAGTCTGCAATATTTAAAATTCACAGTACGTGGACATTACCTTGTGTTCAGACATTGGAGCAGTGCGTTCAATTGCCTGGGAAATCAAGGGTCACAAATATATTACAACACATTAGTAGAACACTTCTAGCCCTATTCAGCATACCCTATTCTCTTACTTGAGAACCAATCCGCCCATATGGCAACCCATCTATCAATTCTACTTGAATAACTTTTAAGACTTTCATTTCACCCTACTTATACATCTGTCACTGATTGCCACTCATTTCCTCTTTAATGTTTAAAGTTCCAAAGATCTCACTCACCTTAATCCAGGCTTCTGAAATGGTTTTCTCATATCTAACAGCTGACTTTATCACATCAAAGAGAAGAAAAACACAGTCCTGACCACTGTTTTCTTGATTTCCTGAAGAACTACAAGTAGCAGAAGAGGAAAAATATCATTCTTCCACTTAGCAGAGAGAAAGCTGTAAGAGTTAGGTTCCTATTTACTAGTCATGTGTCTCGGAACAAGTTCACAACTTCATGTGTAAAATGGCTAAGTTGTACTGCAGTCCATCTGGGACTGATGTGAATAGCCAAGAGAACAAAGACACAATATATGTATGTATGTATGTATGTATGTATGTATGTATGTATGTATGTACATACGCACACACATATGTACCCATATATGATTTGAAAAAGTGTACAGTATTACATAAGTGTAATATTACTACCATTATTTATAGTTGTGTTAGGATCTACTATCCTGGAGTCAAGAGAAATGTCAGAAAACTTTCTTTGCCTACATGAGAAACAGGGTGATAACTGTTGATAAGCTTATACCTTGTTTGTCCTTTATTTTTCATCTTGCTTTGGGAAGCATGTAACCGTGAAGGCAAAATACATTGCTGCAGATCCAACTTCTCCCGAAGTTCAGAAATTACCTGCGGAAATAAATATTAGCTACATGTTCTGTTTGTGCAAACTGAATAGGCATAGTCCACTCTCTCAATTTAGGAAAACCACAACAGTTTCCTAAAAGCCTGAAGAAATAGAATTATTAAATGTTAGATAAGGCATTTTGAAAAAGAGAGCTAGTGAAATAGCTAATGCAAGCCTAGTATGTCATGCCCTTCAAAATTCCAGAACTCCTTAAGATATTAACTGAAATAGCAAATATAACCTGTAGCAGTTTATACAGAACAATAAATCTGGCTAGTAGCTCTATTCTCTCCCCTGAATACCATCTGGATTAATCAGCATTATCAATTAGCTTGGAGACAGAAAATAGCAATTAGAACCCATTAATTTAAATAATTTATCTACATCTAGGTTAGTCTTTTTTTGATTGTTGAGTTTCACAAGGGTATCATTGCTTTATTCTGTGGATCTAACATCCTATTGGTATTTGTGGAGAAATAATAGGGTACCTCAAGTGCATCCGTGGTTGTTACAGAATGAAGAATGAACTTGATTATCACAGGTAAATCGTCCAGTCTGACAGATGACAACTTACTTATCATCAATTGGCGGATCTAAACATAAAAAACACAAAAAACTTAGATATTTTCATGTTAATACCTCAACCTAGTATTGACTTGGTAGGTAACATTAGAAGAATTACTTCTCTTACTCAGTTTCCTCACATGTAATTTAAGAAGAAAAACTCCTTCTTTTATTTTACTCTAAAATACTTGCTTTAATTTTTTTTAAAGTGTTATTACAGTTTAAATGGGTGTTATTATCTTACATTTTGAAACTGAATTTTCTATTAGCCCAGGAAGGCATAAAAAATTGTTACTCTTAAAGGAGCAGTTAATAAATATTCAGGCAATATAGAAGATTTCCATTAAAACTTACTGCTTAAAACAGAGCAGTGAATTTATCATAGTACGACATATAAAATTTACTGAAAAGAAAAAAGAGATCAAGTGTCATTCAATATTGTTTCGGAAGGAAATTTTTATTACGTACGATTACTCCAAGAAAATGAATGACTGGCACTGGTTGTAGGAAATGAGAAAGCTAGTTCTGCTTACAGAGAGCAAAGTCTTTCCTACCTTAGACAGGAGCTCTGGGTCAAGTCGGAGGCTGGAAAGGACATCCAGGATCGGAACAGTGAGTGGTGTGTTCTCTGTTAGAAGGTCACTGTGAATGGTAGAAGAGAAAAGTTGTGCAACTTTTAACAGAGCTGGGTAGATAATGATCTCAAAAAATCACTCAGAGTATGAGAAGAAATGATATACTTAGTTATTATTAAATGTCTGTTTATAGTATGTTTCATTCAAAAATTGTTTTGATTTTAAAAAATGCTCATTATAAAAAAATTCAAACAACAGAGTAAAAATAAGAAACCTTCCCTCATCAATCCCACTATTCAGAGGTAACACACTACTGAGTTTGTTTGGTACATATCCTTCCTGAGAAAAGGAAAAAGAAAACATAAAATTATAATGAATGGTGAGAAATATGATAGATGTACGTGCAGGACACTATAGGACCACAGGATAGAGAAGGACAGTGATAGATTCCAAGAGAAGGCTATACAAAAGGACAAACTGGAATTTAGCAGGCAAAAAAGATGGAACAGAGCTACACCCAGAGGGAGCATCCTGCCTAAAAGTTCAAAGGCAAGAACTCACTGAACATTTCTGGAAGTAGCTGTGCAGACGGCTATAGAAAAGGAAGTACTACAAACTAAAAAATGTTAAGCTACAACTTCTAGGATAAGCAAGAAGTTGCATTAAAACAGAAACACTATTATGCAGGGATACTGTTCTCCTCTCCTTAATTACTACCCTACCAATTACTATTTTTCATGTAAATGACAGTAAGCAGTAACTCATAGCAACAGATCTGATGCAGCAATGTGCATCAGAATGAATCATTTAGGGATCAAAGAATGTAGATATTTAATAAGCTCCACAAATGATTTGGATATGCAGTCATGACTGAGGACCCCTTGGAGAGCAGAAAAGCTAATGAAACAAAGAGATCGTGTTTAAGTCTTCATAAGGCCAAATTTATACACCTAATCCTAAGCCAGACTTCATATACACAACAAATATATACACCTTTAAAAGTAGGTAGACTGATCTACTCAAATATATACTCATTATTAGAAAAACAAGTCAAATCCAATACCCTACTCATGGAAGGGAGGCATTACCCTCTTTTACATAAAAAGGAACCCATTACTACTACTCTTTTCATACTGCAGTGATAAAGCTACCACAGTGGAGATTTGCTTAAGGATGAAAACAAGGTGCTTACTTACCTGAGTTCTTGCCCCACATCAGCATGTTGGGAATCCCCTAGGATCTCAGGTAGGCTAGTAATGAAGTCATGCTGAAGGTGCACTGGAGCAATACTGATCAGCTGCATAATCTTGGTGGTGAGATCCTGTGGTGAATGAGACTATTAGAATTGCAGTACATTACCCAGAATAGAGAAAGAGCTCCTACTCATGAAATGTAAAGCTAAAATTATTTTGTGTACAATATAATAAGTATACATATGCAAATACAAAACCTAAATTCAGAGGTAAGCGACCCAAAAAATTTCATATGTGAGATGGTATATAGGCAAAAAAGTAGTGTGGATGGTATATCATCTAATCAGTCTGTTATATATTTTATTTCATTTAATCTTCACAACTCTATGGAGTTTCAATTCCTGTTTTTAAAATGTGGGATATGTACTGTTGAGGACACACAAATAATAAATGGCAGACTCAAAGTTCCAGCCCCAATGAGACTCCAAAACTCTTGTTCTTCTAAGTAATTATTTAGCCTTGGAATATCTGACAAAAATTAGTAGAATAATTTTAAGAACGTTGAAAAGAAATAGGCCTTAAGCACTAGGCTCAAAACAGATTCTACTTCACCAAGGTGCTTGATAACAAGTAACACAGTTATAAAGACTTCCTGAAATATTCCTCAATATAGTAGTCCCCACTCATCTGAGGGGCATACATTCCCAGACAGCCAGTGAATGCCTGAAACCATGGATAGTATCAAACCCTACATATACTATAATTTTTCCAATATATACATACTTATGATAAAGTTTAATTTATAAATTAGGCCCAGTAAGAGATTAACAATAATTAATAATAAAATAGAACAATTACAATGATATGCTATAATAAAAGTTATGTGATTATGGTCTGTTTCAAAATATCTTATTGTATTGTACTCACCTTTTCTTATGATAATGTGAGATAATAAAATGCTTACATGATGAGATGTAGTGAGGTGAATGACACAGACTTTGTGATGTAATATTAGATTACTGTTGACCTTCTGAAAATATGTCAGAAGGAGGATCATCTGCTTCAGGTGATCCTAGACCATCAAGTCATGACAATGTTACTGGTTGGAAGTCGGGAGCAGAAAATGTTAATGATTGGGAATATTTAATAGCTTCTGACTGAAACTATGAAAAGCAAAACTGAAGAAAATGGGAGACTACTGTATATAATCAAATTAAAACATCTGCAGTAAAGAAGGGTAGCTTAGGATCTCATTGCTTGAGAAATAAAACAGTAATTTCTGTACTTTGAAGACTAAATCTTTCCAAATATTTAATTTATTTAATAAATAATATCTAGTTATCATAATTAGGTAAATTTCTTTTTTCTGGAGAAATTTAAATCTCAAAATTTTAAAGCTGAAAAGTTAATGAATGAATTTAAAAATGTGAATTTTTCTGTTTAGAAATGAAAAAACAAAACAAAACCCTTGCAAATTCCAAGTTTGGTTAAGTGTGGAAAACACAGTATAAATCTAAGTGAAAGAAAAAGTCCCAAAGTCTACCTTGCCATCCACAACTCTGTCAAGCCATTTCAGTTGACTGATGATGAGTCGAGGCATGCTTATTCCATTACTGTTCACTCTAAAATGTTAGGATGAGAAGACAGGGAACTTAGCCTTTCTGACTTATAAAACAAACAGAAAGCATTAATACTGAACAAAACTTTTCAGCCATTAAATTAACATTTACTGAATACTTACTATGCATTGTGCACTGTGAGAGATACATAGGTGGTTTTTTAAAAAAGTATGAGATATTATGTTTATATATGTTGAGAAAGATGATGTCTGGAAGAAGACACACTAAACTGTTAATTATGGCACATCTGGGGAATGTTTACACAGAGAGGAAGAAAGGTCTGGAGAGTACTTCTTAAAATAATGTAAGCAATTTAAAAAACATAAAAAAAATAAACTTTAAATAATTGAATAACATGAATATTTTAAAAGGGTAAAAAACAAATTCCATCAATGTGATAAGTACTGAAAAAGGTAAGCATCTACGGCTATGGAAACACAGCAGGTCAAATTAAATTATGTTTGTGAAAGTATTAAAAACCATTTATGGATAAAAAAAATGTTGGTTCAGTTATTATTATTTCCCCAAAATGACAGTCTCTGTCTTCCTCCCAACTTACTACATCTAAAGTTTTGGACCCCATACAGTTCCTTTTTGTGACAGTGTTCTCGGTCTTTGTTTACTACAGTCAAATTTTCTATTTATCTTATCTTGTCTGTCTGTCTATCTATCTATCTATCTATCTATCTATCTATCTATCTATCTATCTATCAAGTGTCTACAGCACCTGGTATTCCAAGGTCATCTCCCATTGAAGTACTAACCAGGCCCGACCCTGCTTAGCCTCCACTGCAGTCAAATTTAACTGCTGAAAAAGTCTTAGCCAGAACATAAAGCATCTAGTAAGCCATTCAGACAAAGCACAAAATTTTAAAGGTAAATCTTCAAGTTTATTATTATTGTATAATAGACCCTGAAAAGACATATGAAGGAGAAAATAAAAGTAATCTATAATCCTGTCATCCAGGATGTTCACTATTAATATACATATATATCTATGTGTATGTGTGTATGGATTTATCTTTTTTTAAAACAAAATACTAGGCTGTACTGTAAACGGTGATTTGTAACCTAACTTTTTTTTCCAATTAATGCTTGGTGTTAAATAGTTCTCTTTAAAATTTTTAATAAACACATGATATTCCAGTGTAGATGTACTTAATTTACTTAACCAATCTCCTATAGTTGAACATCTCAGTTCTCAACAATTTTTTGTTATTTTAAACAGCAATCTTATTCATTACTATTTTCATTCACAATTATTACCTTAGCACAGAATTAGGAGACATGGATGAGCATTAAAGGGTATGCGAAATCTAAAGTTTTGATATACGTAACTTACTACTCTTCAGAATGACTGATCCAATTTATATGTTCATTGGCAAGATGTAGACATGCCTGTTCATTACACTCAACACAGGACATTCTTTGAGAGTGGAAAAATATATTTATTGTTTTGAATTTGTCTTTGATTATTAATGAAATGGAGCATTTTTAAAAAATGTTTGATGCTCTTGTATTTCTTCTTTGTGAATTGTCTGTCCATTATCTTTATCTACTTTTCTATTAAACTGTTCATTTCTTGTCATTTTTTAAAGTAATTTTTTTAAAAAAGTGGTAAGTAAATTTTTAAAAAACGGTACAATATAAAATTGAAAAGGTAAACAACAATATTTAGAGAATATCTGACTCCAACCAATTGGTTCCCTTCCTTGGCGACAACTACTATTATCAGTTTATTGTGTATCTTTCTGGGAATATGTATTCATATAAATACATGAAATTTCAAAGAAAAACACTCCAATAAAATTTTAGTAGTCACTTAAGAATCTGGCATCATCATAAATATGACCTTCGGAGAAATCAATGATTCTTTAATCTTTTCAGAGAGAAACAAGTACACCAGGGTACTTTAAGCATTTCAGAGTAACTCCACATACCTTTCAAAAAGAAATTCTGGCAACTTTTCAAATAAGGTTTTGATAATAGCAGGCTGAAAAAGCAGATATAAGGAATTAGGAAATGGTCTCAAAATATACAACAGAAATGTATAATTAGCCATAATTCTCTCCAACAAGTACTCTTGGACGAAAAACCTTGCTATAATAGCAATCCTCTTATTATAAGAATGTCCATATGCTGCCTATACTTTGAATATAAGCTGTTAGAATACAAAGACTTATCAATAATTTGTCTCTGAAAAACTGCAAAATGTCTATCAAAGCAATATTAAAATAATCAGATAATCAAAAACATCATTAAACAAAAGATTTCTCTTCAGAGGAACAAGAGGGCTCTTAGAGTTAAGTTAACTAAATCATATTCAAGATTTCCAGAGGAAAAAAAGTGATAAATAGTATGGGAAGATTAACAGTGGGAAAAAAGAAAAGAGAAAAAATAGAGGACAGGGTATGAGACTTTTCACTGTATATTTGATTTTATAATTTGAGATGTTTAAAACATGTCAATGTAGTGTCTACTCAATAAATTAAAAGAGAAAGGAGAAGAAAAGGGCAAAATCAAGTTAATAAGTAAATAAAAAGCTAAACGGGAGATAACACAGATGTGAACATGGCGGAGATACACAAGGTACTAAGAACACAGAGGATAAAGCTTTTCAAAACAGGAATCAGAGGCTGAGGGAATAAAATGATATTTCAAGATGTAGTGGGCTAATCAGCTCAATCCAAAAACCCAGATATTGCCCTACCAGATACATTTCTGCAATAGGGCTACAGTAAACTGTTGCAAACCCAAACTTTCCTCTACCCTGTACTCCAGCCACTTATACTTGGGCATACACCACGAATCGCATCTAACAAATGTTTACAGAAAAAGTGGCAGTCTCACCTGTAATATGTCAATCCCCAGAAGCAATTTAATGAGGCTCTTAGAGTAAGGTGTGCCCATGCTGTAAAAAAACAAAAACAAAAACAAAGATTTGTTTTCTATTTTGTTTTCCTTGTTTTAATGTTTTTCTTATTCTATAAAATTGGTTAAATATATAATCTTTAAAAAGAAATTAACTGGTAGATAAGAAATACAGAACATGAGAAGATGGCTTGTAAGACAGGGAAAAGTAAATAATTGAAATTCTGTCAACACAGGTGAGACGCAATCTAGAAAACACTCTGGTTTCTAGTCTCATAACTATAAACTTAATAATTTACAGGTTAGGATAAAACTACAGGAAAGAGGGCTATAAATAAAAAGTGAAATTCCAAAAAAATTACATTCTGCCCTGCCCATCCACTCCTCCAGCCAACAGTTAGTATAAGAGACAAAATTTCATTAAGTCTCCATGCCTCCTCTCCACACCTGGCTTCTTCATCCTGCAGACGTTCACAAGACAAAAGGCAGTTCCTGAAACTGTCTTGGTCCTCAATGTACGACTCCAGGCCACTAACAAATTCTTCTATTATCTTAATGGCATTTAAAAAAAAAAAAAAAAAGGGTAAGAGTAAGATTTTTATTTTAACACACTGTGGGGTAGCTAAAAATCATTCTAGCTCATTTGACTTTTATGCCAGTATCTTAAAATCCCAATTCCAGAATACTGCTGGCAAAAGTAAAAGTACCAGGGAAAAATTACATACTCTGGGATAAGAAGGATGTTTCCTCAGAGTCTGAAAGAGCTTCTTTTGGAAAACAATTTGATCCACAGCTGTGAAGAAAGAATAGTTGGTCACCAGAGTCTTTAACATCTCCTATCATAGTTTTTATTCCTTAAAATGTAAGTTTCCTATCTGATGGAACAAATAAGGATATTTTCAATCTAATTCAGAGCTAAATCTTCTAACCACATGGTAAAACAGACTTAGTTTTGACAGAGGATAGCTACTAAGTGTTCTAAAAAAGACATGCCATAACTTTAGCAGGACAGAATAATCTATGTCCCAAAAGCAGGGCCTTCTTTATGTCTTAGATGGCTTTATAAATTTCCTTCTAAATTATTGTGACACAGACCTAACTACTCTCTGGGTATTTATTTTTTCACAAGAAAACAAAAAACAATACTAGTATATAAAATTAAAAAAAAAAAAAGGATTAGAAGTACTTTACTTAACATGCATTTATAGGACTGAAGACCATAATGATATTCTCTAAAAACCAATTTTCTTTTCATCCTTGTCTCAAGATGAAAGGGGCTCCCATTTCTAATCTTCATTACCTTTCTATTTAGAAACTCCATGATTCAGTTCTGAACGCTTTCACTACATCGAGAAAAGATTTAGATTAAATTATCACCTAGTTGATTCTGATTCTCTCCTGTTTTAAGAACAATTCCTGAGGTCTTAAGAAGCTGTATGAATACACTGTTGTTTTCATCAACTTCATTATGAATATGAGATTTCTTTGTCTTTTTGGAAAGTGGTGGCTTCCTGGCATCTGAAAATAGAGAAATTTTTCAGAAATGTGACAAATAGTAAAGCAAAGATAAAAATGTAAAACCTAGAATAATAACCCTAAGAAGAAAGCTGATAGGTTTCTAAAAAATTACTGGAGTTGATGCTACAATGAAATTTTATCTTTAACAATGGTCAGCAATAGTGGCTGCCAAACAAAACAATCAACAAATAGAATTATTTTCAGTTCTTGAGTTTTCATTTGAAAAATTCAAAATGTGCCACTTCTAATAAGAATAACCATGGAAATGTTTTCCACCCAAATTATAAAGCAGTCAGGGTCTCTCAAGCTGCTGTGTGCAAACCATTACACTAGAATCACTGGGAAGCTTATTAAAAGCATACTCTTAGGTCACATCCCAGAGCTATGAAATCAAAATTTCAGGGATATGGCCTGGGAATCTGAATTTTTAACAAGCTCTCCAGGTAATAATCTGATGCACACCAAAGTTTGAGAATCAATGATCTAGATGCAGGGAAAGAAAGAATAAGGCAGCTTCTCCTGCATCGTATCTTTGAGTACAAAGCCCTCATTGGTCTCATCCCATGGCTTTCAATCCATGAGAAGTAATGAAACATAATTAACAAACAAAAACAAACAAGATACTTGAAGTTAAATATTATCAACTTTTCTCTCTTAATGATGCAACAAGTTAGAATTGCCTTAACAGAGTAGATGAATGTAATAAATGAAAAAGACTATCAACCTCTTGTTGGAACTCTTAGGGCCTTTGTTAACCATATTCTCATATGGACAGATTCTGCACTGTTTCTTTGCCTCCGATGTGCTTGCTTTGATATGATGACTTTTCTTTATACATCACTATCATAGCATTTATCTAGACCATAATTTTTTTAAAGAAGGAAAGGGAACCATAAGGTTTTTTTTTTAAAAGAGTAGGGAGTGTGCTGTACCTTTGTGTTTCAGTATCCAGATGATGTACAATAGATAAGCTCTAAAACTAACTCCTCTTATGGATGTGGAGACTGACACTCAGAAACTATAGGCATGCCCAAAGTAATACATGGAATCAGAGGCAGAAACTCAACCCCAAATATCCTGATACAGATTCTGTGTGCTCTACCCATTTAGTCTTGATGACTACCAGCACCTGAAAGTAGGAACTTCATAACTCTTTAAGTGCCTCACCTATTTTTTGTTTTATTAAATTTATTGGGAGATTTACGGTTAAGATGATAGAGTAGGTAAATGCTGTGCTTGCATCCTTTCACAATGACATCAAAATTACAACTAAACTATGGAACAACCATCATTGAGAATCACCTGAAGTCTAGCTGAACAGAAGTCCTATAATTAAGTACATACAGAATAAGCCACATCAAGACAGGTAGGAGGGGTAGAGATGCAAATAGGCTGGTCCCACTCCTGCATGTGTCAGTTAAAAATCAGGAGAGGTATTTTGGCTGTGGAGGTCCACCCCAGAGAAGGGAGAGACACCATCCTCACACCGGGCTTCCCAGCCCAGGGTTCCAGTGCCGGAAGAGAAGTCTCCACAAACTCTGGCTGTGAAAACCAGCAGAGATTGTGGTTGAGTGAGATGGAGGGCAACTGGAGTCCCAGGCATTCCTCTTAAAGAGCCCACACAAGAACTTACTCACTGACGGACTCACTTCCTCTGAGCTCTGGATCTGGGGTAGGAGCTTGAAAGGCACCAGGGAAATATGGTGAAGAAATTGTATGGCCTCAGAGCAAAGGTTAGAAGGGCAGCTTTCTCCCAAACAGAAGTGCTGGAAGTATCTATTATTTCTTTGTTGAGCCCTCCCCACTCCTGGCATGCAGACACAGGCGCCACCCCATATCTTAGTCTTCACCAACCTGGCTAATTGGTTGCTCTATCCTAGTGATTCCCTGGGACCCCACCCTACCCAACTTGTAGGCTCACCCAAGCCATTTCCAGTGGCTTTTCCATACAAATGACCTGTCTAGGCCCACACTATGGACTTTGCTAAAATTTCTCAAAGGTTCACAAAACCCAAACAAGGAGCATCTGGCCTTGGTATGCTCAGAACCTCTTGTTGAGCAGCCCCAAGCCTGGCACTAGCGGTGGCCAGTCTTAGTTCATATCTTGGCCTCTCAAGGTACCTTCAAGCCCAGCGCAGTGGTGACCACCCATGGATTGTTTCATGGATCATGCCAGGTGGTCCCTGGCAGGGCACAGGCTGTGTTGAACTGGGCTGTGGCAGGGCCTCTCCCAGGAGACCCTGGGGTCAGCTTCTAATGAGCTGGAGCACCACCCCAGCCACATCCAAAAACGACTTACCCCAAAGGAAAACTGGGCAGGCATCAGAGCCTTGCTAAAGTGAATCCTGCTCCATAGGGTCAGCCCCTGCACAACAGCTCCCTTCCCCACCCACCCCCCAACACCACCCCCCCGCCCCCCATAGTCACCAGCCAGTCCTCACAACCAATCATCCCATGGGTCATTCTCTCCCACTGATGAGCAAACAGCAACCAAGGCTCAACTACAACAAGAGGGCACACACAACTCATACAAAGGAGAGCTGGGTGCTCAACAACTCAGGCAATCACGGAGACTGCACCGCTAGGCTCCACAGGATACCTGCTACAGAAAAACAAATAAAGGAGGCACCCATAATGGGGAGACAAAGAAACGTGTCCCAAATGAAAGAAGAGAACAAAGCTCCAGAAAAAGAACTAAACAAAATGGAGACAAGCAATGTACCAGATGCAGAATTCAAAACACTGGTTATAAGGATGCTCCGTGAACTTAGGGGAAGAGTAGATGAACTCAGGGAGAACTTTAACAAAGAGATAGGAAACATAAAAGTAGAGATAGAAAACAAAACAAAAGGAACCAGTCGGATATGAAGAATGCAATGACTGAAATGAAGAATACATTAGAGGAAAATAACAATAGATGAGATGAAGCAGAGGATCAAATCAGCAATTTAGAAGATAAGGTAGCAGAAAACACCAATCAGAACAGCAACAAGAAAAAAGAATACAAAAAATAAAAATAAAAAAAGGATAGTTTAAGGGGCCTCTGGGACAACATCAAGCATACCAATATTCGCATTATAGTGGTAACGGAAGGAAAGAGACAGGAAGGAATTGAAAACCCATTTGAAGAAATAATGGCTAAAAACTGCCCTACCCTGGTAAAGGAAATAGACATACAAGACCAGGAAACGCAGAGTCCCCAGCAAGATGAACCCGAAGAGGCCCACACCAAGACACATCATACTTAAAATGGCAAAGATTAAAGATAGAATCTTAAAAGCAGAAAGAGAAAAGAAGTTAGTTACCTACAAGGGAGTTCCCTTAAGACTATCAGCTGATTTCTCAACAGAAACTTTGCAGGCCAGAAAATATTCAAAGTGATGAAAAGCAAGGGCCTACAATCAGGCTTACTCTATCCAGTAGAGCTATCATTTAGAATCAAAGGACAGATAAAGAGTTTCTCAGAAAATAACCTAAAGGAGTTCATCAACACCAAACCAGTATTACAAAAAATGTTAGAGGGACTTCCTTAAGAAAAAAGGATCAAAACCATGAATAATAAAATAGCAATAACTACATGTCTAGCAACAATTACTTTAAATGCAAATGGATTAAACACTGCAATCAAAATACATAAGGTGGCTGAATAGATAAGGAAACAAGACATATGGTGCCTACAAGAGACTCACTTCAGATTTAAAGACACACACTGATTGAAAGTAAAGGGATGAAGAAAATACTTCATGAAAATGGAAATTTAAAATAAACAGCTGGGGTAGCAATACCTATACTAGACAAAACAGACTTTAAAAGTCTATAACAAGAGACAAATAAGGACCCAGTAAATCCACCTCTGGATATTATTCTGAAGAAACCCAAAACACTAGTTCAAAGGGATATGTGAATGCATATGTTCCCTGCAGCATTATTTACAATAGCCAAGATATAAAAGCAATCTAAGTATCCATCAACAGATGAATGAATAAAAAAACGATACATATATACAATGGAATATTACTCAGCCATAAAAAATGTAACTTTGCCATCTGCAACAACATGGATGGACCTAGATGGTATTGTGCTGAGTAGAGTAAGTCAGACAGAGAAAGACAAATGTCATATGATTTCACTTACATATGGAATAAAAGAACAAAATAAATAAACAAAACAGAAACTCATAGATACAGAGAACATTTTAATGGTTGCCAAATGGGAGGGGTGTTGGGGAGGGTGGGTGAAAAAAGAGGAAAAAGTAAAAATTAGTAGTTATGAAACAGTCATGGGGTTATAATATAGCATGAGGAATATGGTCAATACTGTAATAACAATGTATGGTCAGATGGGTACTAGATTTAATCAGGGTGATCACTTCATAAGTTATGTAAATGTCTAATCATTATGTTGTATACCTGAAACTAATATTGCCAATTTTAACTGAAAAAAATTGTTAATTTTTAAAAATAACAAATTTATTGGGGTGACATTGGTTAATATTACATAAGCTTCAAGTCTACAATTCTATAAAACACCTATATATCACATTGTGTTCTCACTACTCAAAGTCAAGTCTACTCTGGCACCATATATTTGAACCCCTTTACCCTCTTCAGCCTCCTCCTACCTGTTTCCCCTCTGGTATCTACCACACTGTTGTCTGCATCTAAGAGTTACATTTGTATGTTTTGTTTGTTCATTTTTGCTTTCTGTTTCACATCCCACATGAGTGAAATCACATGGTTCTTTTCCTTTTCCATCTGACTTATTTCACTTAGCATGATACTCTCAAGATCCATTCATGTTGTCAAAAATGTAGTATTTCATCCTTTCTTATGGCCGAGTAATATTCCATTATGACTGAATAAAGAAGATGTGGTACATATATATATATATATAATGGAATACTACTCAGCCATAAGAAAAGAAATACTGCCTCACACATTTGCTACAGGAAAAAAAGCAACACTTACTAGAGGCATCTTCTGTAGGGCTCTCTTTATCCTCGGATTTTGACAGTCTTCTTTTGGAAACCATTTTGACGAGTTGTCTGCAGTTAAATTACTTTCTACAGCAAAATCAGAGAACCAGTTACCCTCGAGAAGCTAAATTCTGAAATTCTGACAAGTTAAAGCTATAGCTCAAAGAAAACTACTCTAGCCAAAACCAGTGGTTCTAGCGTTTACACTACTACTATCTAAATCCAGGTGTGGAGAAAATTTCAAATCCTATAGCTGGGCAATGCTCCCATGCTTTCAAGACTTGTTTACCTATTTGTCTTTCTAGCCAGACCACTTCTCTCTTACTGAAGGATAAAGCCCACAGTTCTCTATCTGACATTCAAGATCCATCCTTCATCATCTAGTCTCAAACTATACCTCTCCTTTATTAATCCAATACTATATATTAGGGACTGTGCTAGGTGCTGGGGTTACAACTGTGAACCAGACGTGATGCTTGCCCTCAGGGGGTTTACAGTATAGTAATGAGTAGTCTTGATGTAGTTATTTAATCACAGTCATGCCCCACATAAGGATGTTTCAGATGATGGACCACATATACCACCACAGTGGACCCATAAGATTATAATGGAAAATTCTTATCACCTAATGACATAATAGCCATTCTAACATTGTAGCTCAACACATTATTCCTGTGTTTGTGGTGATACTAGTATAAATAAACCTACTGTGCTGCCAGTCATATAAAAGTATAGCCCATACAATTATGTACACTACATACCTGATGACAATAAATGACTACGTTACTGGTTTATGTATTTACTATATTATACTTTTTATCATTATTTAGAGTATATCACTTACAAAGTTTGCTGTAAAAGTCCTGTACACCAGCAGCCTCACACATCTCATGTTTACGGCAACTCCCGATTTCATCATTTTCTCTTGCACTTAATCTCATTTTGTTTTGCACAGTAAAATGCTGTACAGGCTCATAGCCTAGAAGCAATAGGCTATACCATATGGCCTAGGTGTGCAGTAGGCTATATCATCTAGGTTTGTATAAGTACACTCTATGATGTTCACACAATGATGAAATTACGTAAGGATGCATTTCTCAGAATGCATTCCTGTCGTTAACTGGCACATTACTATATAGTTGAGTGCCATAAAAGCACAGGGTGCTATAAGGGCTTACAAGGAAATTTAGCCTAGTTGGGGTGGGCATGATGAAAAAATGCAGGGACAATTTCTCACGGATAATCTCTTTAAGAAAGTGATTCTAAGCAGGGACCTGAAGATTAAAATAGGAGTTATAGTCAGTAGAAGAGCTATGAATAGCCCAGGCAGAGAAAAACTCAACACTGAAACAGAAAGCAGCTTATTGAGTTAGAAATAAAACTGCAGAGTTAGGGAAGGGCCTGAACCACAGGGCCTTCTTGTCTATCTTGTAAACCAGAATATTCCTGATCTCAGTGCTTCTGCATAAGGTGTTCTTTCCACCCAAAACACTGTTACATACCTGGAAACTACTACTCATCCTTAAAGACTCAGTCAAATGTCCTTTTCCTTGAAAAAAATGTTCCTCCTATCCCCAAGGGACTTTACTACTCCAGCTTCTCTGCTCCACTGGGTCTTTCTAGGAGCCCCTTACTACATCACACTACAGTGGAGGGGAGGAGGCTCCTTGAGAGCAGGGACCCAGTCTCATTTATCTCAGTATCCCTAGTGTCCAGCACAGTACCTGCAATAAAAAAAATAAAAATAAAAAGTTTCTGAAAGCAGCCATTGAAGAGCAGCAGCCATGGCTCTGTGTTACCTCATGGCAGCGGGCCTCAACAAGGGCCACAAAGTGACCGAGAAAGTGAGCAAGCCAAGGCATAGCTACCGCCGCGAGTGCCTCACCAAGCACACCAAGTTCATGCAAGACATGATCCAAGAGGTGTGCAGTTTTGCCCCACTATTAGTGGTGGGCCATGGTGCCTCTCAAGCTCTAAAAACAAGCACGCCCTAAAGTTCATCAAGAAAAGGGTGGGAACACACATTCCACCAAGGAGAGAAGGGTTGAGCAATATCCTTGCAACCATAAGGAAGGCAGCACCAAAGGACTGAGCCCCATGCCATCTGTAATGAAATATTAAAAAAAAAAAAAAAAATTCTGAGATTTGTTAAATGAGAATGGTAGGCAGGCAGGTAAATCCTGACAGCTAATAAGAAATATTTAAGTGCTTTATACTTAATACTTCAATTATTCCTCACAAAACTTTTTGAGGTAGGTACCATTACTATTCTCATAATCAGTGGCAGATCTGGGATTCTAACTCAGGAATCCTTGCTCCAGAATCTTCCCTCTTAACTACCACCATTATTATAACTCTTAATTATAATAATGGCTTCCAATAACAATTAACTTTTACTATGCAGCAGGCACCATGCTAAGCGTTTTCTTGGCCTGTTGCCCCGTTTAATAGTTATAGCCATTTTGCGGGCGGAAAAACTAAGGCAAGTTAGGGCCCACTGACTTCTGGGAACGCCCTTAACAGTGCTCTACCTTCCCGTTTACAGAGATGCCTACAGGTCAGGGAGATGGGGCCGGCTGCCTCAGCCAGGCCATTAGAGAAGTGATTGGGGATAAAAAACCCTTCTAATTTCATCACTTTAACGACGCAGGGAGGTACCTGGGGGGCTATCCCACCGTAGGCCAGATGAAGAAGCCGAGGTTAAGGGCACGGAGCTCTGGAGGTAAAGGCCGAGGTCCACCGCGCCAAGAGAGAGGACAACCGCGATCCAGTAACCCGCGGACAAGCCGTCGTCGCCCTTAGTTTTCGACTTTCCCGCGCGGCTTGACGCTACCTTGACGTCACCGAGGCGCGCCGCGCCGGGACTTCAAACTTCTGCGCCGGAAGTAGGCGGCCGGGCGGCCCTACTGGGGGCAGATCGCCAGGCCAGAGGCTGCGGAGGGTCCCGGCCAGCCAGGCTGAAGGCTTGAGAGAGCCGGGAGGCAAACTCGAAACGGAAGTCCTGCGCTCCGGGTAAGAGAAACCCAGGTACACCTCTCCGGGAGCCAGCGCGCTGTGAAGATGGCGGGACCAGAGCTGCTGCTCGATTCCAACATCCGCCTCTGGGTGGTCCTGCCCATCGTGATCATCACCTTCTTCGTGGGCATGATCCGCCACTACGTGTCCATCCTGCTGCAGAGCGACAAGAAGCTCACCCAGGAACAAGTCTCCGACAGGTCAGCGCCCTCCCGGATCCGGCAACTTCACTCCCCCGTGACCTTGGACGAGAAAGTGCAGCGGTTCTGTCAGTTTGCCCCGGTTCACATCGCGTCCCCACCGGCTGGGTGACCTGAGCTGAGTTACTTCTGTGTTCATTTTCGTCATCTGTAAAATAGGGGTGATAACAGAACATGCTTCATAGAGCAGGCATGAGGATTAAATTTTAGATAATGTCTGTAAAGCCTTTAGCACAAGGCTTGGGACGAATTAAGGGCTCATTAAAATGTTGCTGTTAATATTGTTAGGCTAGTCGACAACGCACGGTGGGCTTATCTATGAATTATATAGATAAGGTTGGTGTGATTGATTATACTGGTTTTACCAAACTACTATGGTGGGGAGCCGATATACCAAGTAACCAAGTGCTTGACAAATGTTAAACTGCCTTAGAGATGTGAGGGGTTGTAATTATAATTTCTCCTACTGGAGTGGAGGCAACCTCTTCCTCATGTGTTTCATTACAGTATTTATCTGTGGAGAGAGATAATTTGAGATAATTTTAGGTGGTATCTAGACATGTGCCCCCCTCTATATTAAAAAACACTTTCAGCTAATCGTTCTGATTATTTTCAGAGACTATCTCAGATAGATGTTATTATGTCTTTAACACTTCCCTATCTCTTATTAATCTCCCATTTTAACAAAGAGCAAGTCCCAGGCTCAGAACTTGCCACAAGCAACAGTATCTAGCTAAAATTTAATAATGTTTTTGTTTTATTTTATTTAATAGTTACTTTCTATCTGTGGAAAATAATACTGATGTTCCATTTGCTGGTAAAGATTTCTTTTAAAACCTGTATAAGTAGAAAAGTTGATTATATATATATGTAAGTTGATTATATATATTATATATAAAATAATATTAAGTTTTTAATAGTACAAGTGCTAAATGAATAAGATAAAAATCATAACCATGGAATGAGAATGACTTAAGGCTGGCAAGCACCACTTTGTCATTTTCAGTTGTGCTTCCCAATTATGCTGAGAATATTAATATACTTATTAAGCACTTATTCTATGCCAGGCATTACACTAAGCACTTACATTCATTAACTTATTTAAAATTCAGAGCTGTTTCATTTTATAGAATCTGAAGCTTAAGAGGTTCCATGGTCACACGTGGTGACATTCAAGACTTGAAACCAGGTCTTCTGGTTCCCAAGTCAGCCACTCAATTATTTTTCTGTGACATGAGTTTTAGAACTTATCCGAACCAACCTCCAGAAGATAATCTTAAGAAGTCAGTTCACCACAGAAAGGAAGGCTATAGAAAGATGCCAAGTGGAGAGAGTTCAGACAGTGTTCAATTATTTATTGATGCCAATAAATTGTTCTCATTTTATCCTCAAAATAACCCTGAAATAGATAATCATGAGTCCATTTTTACAGTTGAAGAAAAGAAAGCCTAGAAAAGTTGAGTAGCCATCCCAGAATAACCAAAATAGTAAATATCGTGCCTATAGTTGAACTCAGTTCAGTCCCACTCCGAAGTTAAATTCTCTTGACAATTCCTGCTCTCATAGATTCTCTGCCACAATTTTTTGCTCCTGCTTCACTGTGATTTCAGAGTGATGATTCTGAATGATATCAGACTCAAAGCTCCCTTTTCTAACCCTAAAGTAAATTCATAATCGATGCACTCTACATATAAGAACATTTTTTTAAAGTAACATAATGCTGTAATGTAACAATCAGGAGAAATGAGAAATAAAAGGAAAATAATTTAATTTCTATTTCATAAATAAATACTAGAAGGTATAATGAAGTCAGATGCAATCATGGCGGTAAAATTACCATAATTGGGACATATCCAATTTTAGACTGATAGAATATGTTAGCTACTTAGACCTCACTGAAGACAGTGCTGTCCTGGATGTGATTTTTCTAAATGGTGAACTACTCTTGTTAAAGTTCTAAACAAAACAGTGCAGTTGTCCCTATATTTACTCAATGGTTGCATATCTAGAAATTCAGTATATATAAAAATCACCTCCCCAATCCCCAAACTGCTACAGAAAAATGGAATTAGGTATGAAGCTCAGATAATTAAAAACAATTCCATGAGAGATCAAAAGTACTGTGAGACTGGGATAGTTCTTTGTATTTCACAACTGTCCCTGGCACTGGGGGATACTTAACATCCCTTACCCCTAACAAATAACAGTTTTGTACTCTTTCTTCTCCACCCCCATCATTTTGACACTCAAAAAAGTTCCACAGATTTCCATAAGGCCCCCTAGAGGGCAGTACAACTTCCATGAAGAACCACTGCTTTAGAGAAAACGCAACATCTCTCAGGTCATAATTGCTCCATTTCTTAAGTGAGGTGGTTTGATCATACCAGCTAGGACATAGTATGACTGTATCCCACCAGACATCATTTGAGCTTGGGTAGAATACTGAGCACATGATTCTGAACTGACCAAAGGTCAAGGCAAAGGATGTTTTTTAGTCACGAAACATCCCTCCAAGTACAGTATAAGTTTCCAGGACCTTGAATGATCACAAAACGGGTATTTTGGTTAAGCTTGTATTGCCTCAAATCTTACTAAAATTTTTCTAAAATAAACCCAAACTGAAAAATACATAAAATATATTAGACCATATTTGTGGATAATATGTATGTAAAAAATGGTTCTCAAGCTTGAAGAATACACTGACTCTGGAAAGGAAAAAAAAAAATGCATCTTTTAAGTATATAGAACTCCAGTTTGAGAAATACTGACTTTGAAAACTGAAGTTTTATTTTAAGTAATGTCTTCCAGTTGCAAAATACTGCTTGCAAAGAGAAGCTCTATCTTTAGAACCAGTACAAGGACTTATTTTTAGATATTAATGGAAACGAAATGCAAAATTAAAATTTTCTTACAGAATTTGCAGGCTTCAGAGTTCAGAATATACAGGATAATTTAAGCTTGCCTTAAATGCCTCAAGCTCATGATTCTCAATCCCAGTTCTACAAAATTGCTCAGCAGCATATAGGAGATCTAGCTGAATTTCCATTGATCACAGTGCCAGTAGAAGTCCTGAATTATCTATGGTGAACAAATTTTTATTGACTTAACCATGTGCCCTGCACTGTGCAGTGGGTACAAAATAAGACAAGGTCAAGACCCTCTCAGGAAGTTTCAGTTCAAGTGATAAAACATGCAAAAGGAAAATAATAGATACCATTATCTTGTGCCAAGTACAGTGGTAATCAGTTTAAATGAGATAATATATATGACGAATTCAGCTTAAAATACTTCACTATTTCCCATTTGCTCTTTTATTTTTTTTAATTTTGGTAAAATATACATAACATAAAATTTACCATTGTAAGTTTTTAAATGTATAATTCAGTGGCATTAAGTTCATTCACATTGTTGCGCAACTGTTACCACCATCCAATTCCACAATATTTTCATCATTCCAAACAGAAACTCTAAACCTGTTAATAATAACTCCTCATTCTCTCCTCCCCTCAGCCCCTAGTAACCACTATTCTACTCTCTGTCTCTATGAATTCAACTGTTCTAGCTATCTCATTTGAGTAGAATCACAATATTTGTCCTTTTGTGTCTTGCACATTTCACTTAGTATAACGTTTTCAGGGTTTATCCATGTTGTAGCATGTGTCATAATTTCAGCCCATTTTACAGCTAAATGAAGTATATAACATGACAATTTAACATGTGTACTTTGCAAATTGATTACCACAATCCAAGTAATTATATGTACATCACCTCACATATTTACCTTTTTTTTTTTGGTAGTGAGAACACTTGAGGCCTACTTTCTAAGCAAATTTCCAGTACACTACGCAGTTTTAACTATAGTCACCATGCTGAATGTTAAACCCCAGAGCTTATTCATCTTATAATTGAAGGCTTTTACCCTTTGACTAGCATCTCCTCATCTCCTGT
This sequence comes from Rousettus aegyptiacus, assembly GCF_014176215.1. Taxonomy (NCBI): domain Eukaryota; kingdom Metazoa; phylum Chordata; class Mammalia; order Chiroptera; family Pteropodidae; genus Rousettus; species Rousettus aegyptiacus. The sequence goes on along the minus strand of NW_023416307.1, from coordinate 120,023,138 downwards.
ATCCCCAGTAACCACCATTCTACTTTGTTTCTATGAGTTCAACTTTTTTTTTATTCTCCATATAAATGAGATTATACAGAATTTGTCTTTGGCTAATTTCATTTAGCATAATGTCCTCTAGGTTTATCCATGTCATTGCAAATGGCAGGATTTCTTTCTTTCACATGGCTGAATTATATTTCATTATATCTATATATATCTGTATCTCTTCAGCTATCTATATATATATAATATTTCATTATATACATACACACACCACATAATCCTTATCCATTCATCTTGGCTATTTGTGAATAATGATGCAGTGGACATGAGAGTGAAGACATCTTTTCGAGTTAGTGATTTTGTTTCCTGCAGATAAATACCCAGAAGTGGAATTGATGGGTCATATGGTAGTTCTATTTTTATTTTTTTGAGGAACCTCCATACTGCTTCTATAATGGCTGTACCAATTTACATTCCCACCAATGGGTTCCCATTTCTCCCCCTTTTGCTCTTAAGATAAAGATTAAAATACAGTGGGACCCTTAAAAAGGAAGGAAATCTTGTCACATGCTACAACATCAATGAACCTTAAGGACATTATACTAAGTGAAATAAACCAGGCACAAAAAGATAATAACTGTGATTTCACTTATGTGAACTATCTAAAGTAGTCAAATTCATAGAAACAGAAAGTAGAATAGTGGTTACTGGGGGCTAAGAGAGGGAGAAAAAAAGGAGTAATTGTTCAAGGTATAGAGTTTCAGGATTACAAGATGAAAAAGTTCCAGAGATCTATTTTACAACAATGAGAATATACTTAGCAATACTAAACTGTGCAGTTTAACATGATTAAGATGGTAAATTTTGTTATTTTTTTTTTTTGCCACAATTAAAAAGAAAATACAGTGGGAACCATATGGCCTTGTTTATCCTAGCTCTTGCCTACTTCTCGAGCCTTGTTTCATCACATTTTCCATAGTTTTCTTTTTTCCAATCATATGGACTCTTCTCAGGTCCTCAGAGATATAGTGCTTATTACTGCCACAGGACTTTTGCCCATGCTGTTCCCTCTAGCACTTTGCGTAGGTAATCTCTACTCATCCTTAAGATTCCAACTTAATCATACAAGCTCAGCAAAGCTTTCTCCAAGACCTTATCTTCTCAGATTCTGTCAAATACTCCTGTTGTACATTCTCATCATACCATTCATTTCTCCTTCATAGTACATAACAGGTGAATTTCACATTTATTCCTATAGTTATTCAATTAATGTCTTTCTCCCTCCCGACAAGACTTTAAACTTCATGAGATACTTGGTTTTTGGCACTAGAAGCTTAAGTATTTATTTAATGAAGATAAATCTGTTATTATACAGAATATGAATGGGGGCATAGGGAATTCAAATGATTCACCCAAGATCACATAGCTAATAAGTGACAGAGCCAGCCAAGATTTTAACCCATTTGTCCAACCACAGAGCTTAAATTTTTACCCATTACTCTAGACCCAATGCTGCTTAAACTGTTGGTGGTAAAGTACCAGTTTTTTTGTTTGTTTGTTTTTTAATTTCCAGTCTATCACAGGCTGATGCTTTCATAAAGTATTTTGATCATGTATTTGGATGTCGTGACAATGTCAAATTACTATAAAAGTTTCTAAACTCTTACCGTCAATGTCTGTACTTAATTCATCACAGATCAGTATTGGTACATAGGTCACATTTTGAATAGCTTTAGACAAGCTTCTAGAGAACAGAATATAAGTCTGTGTATGGAGCAGTCAATTGTACAGTATAACAAGGCCAGGAGGAAGATCAGAGAGCATTCCATGAAGGCACCAGGCATCGGGAAGATTTTCATGGAGAAGGTGGGGCTTGAAGAAGGTGGCTAAGTCATGATGGGATAGAATTGGTTAAGGAGAGGAACACTAGAGAATTCCCAGCATATGGAGAAGCTAGAATATACATAAGGTGACAAGGAGACCCTAAGGGTACTGACAGACTGCTTAGAGTGGGTGGTTTATACTGGAGTACAAAGAAAACCAAGCACAGTTTTTTGCGTGTTCATTTCTGTCTACAATCTTTTTCACTTTTTAAGAAGAATTTCCATTAACCTAAGGAGGCTTTTTTCCCCCATCATTAAAACAACTTTTGAAAACCTAGAAAAAATTAGTATTTTGATCACTGTTGTGGTATCTTAGCACCACCCGATTATGGTATTGCACTCTGTTATCTGTAATGATCAATTATGTTCAAATAGCACCAAATAATTTTATTTATTAATTCAATAATGTTTACTGAGAGCTTACTAACAGTATGAATCATGGGTGGGATTTCTATTTGTCTGACAGATAACCCTGTCAAGTCCTGTATTTACTTCTCTGTGAGGTTTGAAAAGTTCCTGCTTCAATCCTCACCCTTCCTGTCTCCTCCTACACCTAAATCTTCTGAGTAGCATCCAACTGCTGCTCTGTTCACTCAGAGAAAGTTCTTTCTTAGCTCATTCTAAAGTGAAAAGCTGTGTGTTTCAAATGTGCCTTCTTCAGAAATCTTTGTTTAGAAAACACCATCGCTTCCGAAAAATACTCTTTTGAAAGACCTGATTTTAGGGTTAAATACATTAGATTGGTTTTAAGGGTACTTGTAGTTTGAAAAGTTTCTGCACAGGACTGTTGCCAAATAGGCCCTTTCTTGTGTTTAAATAGGTCTTCTGCTTCATTCTCTCATTTTGTTCTAGTGTTTCACTTTTTAAAATCTCCTTGTCTTGGTTGTATTTTTCAGTCAAGTCCTAATTCGAAGCAGAGTCCTCAGGGAAAATGGAAAATACATTCCCAAACAGGTACTCATTTATCTTTTATTAAAAGCTTCACGATTCACTGTTGAGGGCAGTAGATATCTGAATGTTTTATAAGGAGACTCTTCGGGGAAAACTGAAGGCTGGCAAGTCAGGAATTAAGCTGTGGCCTGGTGGTGTTTGCTGTCATTGTGACCTCGCCCTTCTTAGGAAATTGTTTTTAAATGTGACTCAGCTAAAATGTCAGCTCAGCTGCCAAGTAGGCTGCCAGCTCAGTATAACAGCATATTCCAGGGGCCTTCTGACTAAATCTCTGGGGACTAATTTGACAATTTGCTGTCGCAGTTCTAAAACTTAAAAAGCTCTTTTTTCTACTAGTCTTTCTTGACACGAAAATATTACTTCAACAACCCGGAGGATGGATTTTTCAAAAAAACTAAAAGGAAGGTAGTGCCTCCTTCTCCTATGACTGGTATGTTCATTACCTTCTCTCATCTTTAAGAAAGATTTTTTAAATGAGTGGGAGTGAGGGAGGCAGGAAGGACGTCATTTGATTTAAATGTTAAATTGTAGAACATAGTAATCTAAGGGACCTTAAAGATCGTTTAGTACAGGGATCTACAGAGGTGGAGTTTTCTTTTTCAAATAAATCTTCTGGGAACTACAGTGTATAAAGTGGATTTTTAAAAAAGAGCTCTTGGCTGAGGGTTTGGGGAGGCTAGAGTCATTGTCCCCGGGTCTCTCCTCTTTACTGTTCCTCAGGACCCAGGGCTCTGTGGAACAGTAGGAAAAGCATTCCAGTCCCAGCTCCCACCCAGTGCCTGGCTCCTTATGCTGACAGATGGCCACCTAGCTTCTGCTGCATGACTTACTACTTCCCCAGACCAGCCATTTCTTTGTCAGATATGATTGCTTGGCCCACCTTACAATTTTTGTTCTACCGGATTTCTTACTTATACTGATCTCAGTCATGTGAAAAATACAGCATCATTAAAGTAAAACAAAATATGTATTATTCTTTGTTGAGTGCTCTCTCATTTTAGTACCCATTTCTCGAGGTAAGATAACCAGCAATTTTAAACCCGACAGAAGGCACTAGGATTGATTTTAAGAAGTCTTTTTGGAAGACCTACAAGAAACAAAACACCAGTAAATAAATGGAAAGATACTTGACCTCACTAAAATACATGGAATGCAAATTAAAACAAATATCTTTTTCTAGCCCATTAAAAAGCTTGACCAAAGCTGCTACTGTCAAGATCATGGGAAGTTAGGCCCTCTCACTGTTGTTGGAGGACAATCTAACAATATCCGTTATTTTAAGTGTTCAAATCCCTTGACTTAGAAATTTTAAGAGTTTCTCTTACAGAAACACATAATCATGAAGATTTACATACAGGGTAGTCATTGGCAGCATTGTTTATTGGGCCCCCCAAAAATTGTAAACAATCTATAGTTCTACATAATAGTGATGACTGACTATGACCACATTGTGGATTCCTATGCAGACATTGGAAATAGTGGAGATATTATACCAATGTTAAGATATCATTCACAATATATTAACATTTTAAATTAAGCAGAACAGTAAACATAGTATCCCTCTATTGTATATCTAGAGAGAAACTTGTGTGTGTGTAATGTGTGTCTTTGTGTGGGTGTATAAATAAAAAGATGGAAGGATATGCAAAAAATAGTAAAAATTGTTTAGAGAGTGGGCTCACAGAACTGTACATCCTGTTTGTATGTCCTTTGAATTTTTACAATGAACTTGTATTACTCTAATTGTCAAATAAATTAAATATTTATAGAAAATCAGGAGGAAATCCTCACCAACAGCAGTAAAATGTAGTGGTCTCTTGTGTTTTTGTCTTAGATCCCACTATGCTTACAGACATGATGAAAGGCAATGTAACAAATGTTCTCCCTATGATTCTTATTGGTGGATGGATCAACATGACATTTTCAGGCTTTGTCACAAGTAAGTTACAGACCTAGAAGACTTGAGATTTACTTCACCTTTCCCTTGTCCCTATTCAGAGAGATTCAAGTGCTGCTGAGACACTAACATTGTGGGTCCTATGTTCTCTACTGCAGTGGTCCCCAACCCCCAGGCTTTGGACTGGTACTGGTCTATGGCCTGTTAGGAACCAGGCCTCACAGCAGGAAGTGAGTGGTGAGCAAGTCAACAATTACATCTGTAATTACAGCCACTCCCCAGTGCTAGCATTATGTCTCAGCTCCACCTCAGAACCTCAGGTGTTAGATTCTCATAGGAGCACCAGTGACAAAAAGGTTGAAGACTACTGCTCTAGTGGAAATTGATAATAATCTTTGAACAAAAAAATTAATATGCTATGATTTTATGGCTCTTATTGCAAACTGATTATAAGTTAATGTGGATGCTTTTTTACTAATAGGGATTCAAATAAATGGCTTGCTAGTTTATATCTGAAACTAATTTAGTGTTCTACTGGAGTCAGATGAAGGGAAGCCCATTTCTATTTTGACTTCATTTTCTAGGTGTTTATTTGTTTATAAATTGTTTTGATTTGATTTAAATTAATTTAGTTTCTTAGTAATATAGATCTCTCCGTGTATATATTCCACTTCAGGTTGAATGGATTAGTGCAAGTTTCCTTTGAGAATTTAGGTCACAGCTCAGTTTAAGTCCCTGCTTCTTAAGCAATAGAGAAGTTGGCGTTGTTCAAGGTATTATAGCAGAGTGACATTTGACTGTTATTTCTTCAGAAAGTGACACAAATGCCCCCGTAGAAATCTTTTGCCAAACTCTGTATGGCAACAAGAGTTCCTACCTCAGGGAAAGAATATATACATTCACACTTAAACTATTCTAAATATAAGGAAGCTAGAAGTGATTATGAACTTTTTCTTTCTTCTCTACAGCCAAGGTCCCGTTTCCACTGACACTCCGTTTTAAGCCTATGCTACAGCAAGGAATTGAACTACTCACATTAGATGCGTCCTGGTAAGAACTTTCTTTTATTTAATAAAAACGCAACCCAAAATCTAGAACCGGTACGTCTTAAAGAACCAGATTTCCAGTTTGCATACTTCACTGGAATTAGGTTTTGGAGTTTTTCTCATTGAATCTCCACTCAGAATGCCACAGGTGGATTATGGCAACTTTTACATGAGTCTTGCAATAGGAAAGAATGTGTCAGCCTCTTTTCTCTAGGTGCTTCAGACTTAGGAGTACAATAATAGATGTGTCCACCCCAAAAAGTTAAAAGATAAAGCTAAGAACATTGGCCAGGCAAACCTTTCAGCAATACCCTGGAACTTATAGGAATGGATATTTGTATTTTTTTTCTCCAAAATACATTAGTGCTAATAACATTAATCATTTTCATTGGTACCAATCACTGTGATAGGTATTTTCCATATATTATTTTATTTTATCTTCGTAACAACCCTATGAATTAAGTATAGGAATTGAGATTTGACCACAAAGTCTGTCCAAACCTAGCATTCATGTCTTATTTACCACTCTATTTTTTATAGCAGAGTAATAAAACCCAAAATCTGAAAAGTTCTTATAGCATCTAGAACCTAGTAGTGCTTCTTCATGTGGTCTCTCCAGACTATTTTGTTTTATGGGGGCAAGGTGGGAAACCTAAGCTTTTGTGATAAAGTTCAAAACTTGGAATGGCTTTCCCAGTAGCTATAGTCTTCAATATTTCAAGTATTTTCTGAAAACCAACTCTAATCCTTTCTCGTAAGTATGAAACCCACCTACACTCGTAGTTTCCAATAAAGAATGGAATTCAGGACAGGAGGTCTCTTTTAATTTTTATTTTATGTACTTCTGTGTTTTTTGCATTTATTATATATAACAAGTGTGTGTTGTTTTTATAACTAAAAGTAATAAATAGTTTGAAAACCTGTTACGTAGAAAGGAAAATTAAATGAAACAAAGCTTAAATAGAAGTACACCAGTTGTGAGTTCAGTTTCTGCTACTGAAGGCAGAAGAATTTATTACACAGCTATAAGTAGCAGATTGCCTGCAGTGAGCTACAACTATTTGTAAGGTTGCCTTCACAACTTGTATTTCTTCTGTGGTTGTGCTTTGAATACATATAGCTTACTGCAGGTGATTCTTTACATATTCTGAACAACTTTGGGTGGTAGAGAAGTGTGCACTACCTTAATTCTGACTTAACTTTCTACGTTATTTTACTTTTGCTTTGCTAGGGTGAGTTCTGCATCCTGGTACTTCCTCAATGTCTTTGGGCTTCGGAGCATTTACTCTCTGATTCTGGGCCAAGATAATGGTAAGGAGCATGTCAGGTTTAAAAAGCAATACTTCAATAGATGAATCATCCATGCCAGGGTCAGAAAAATCATGTAGGCTATACTGTTAGTATAGTTAAATACAATACTTTATTTTTAAACTTGTTCTTACGTTTCTGAGATATTCTGAACAGTCTTAAAAATTTCAGGGTTAAACCGAGATCTGAATTCTCCCTGGCAGTCGGGGGGGAAATATGTAGCCTCCCAAAGTCTTATACCCTCATGTGAGGGATTCAGCATCAGGAATGTAATGCTTTAAACCTGAAGCTAAAAGAAGGCCTGGTCTGATCAGTTAGTTCATTGAGTGGAGTTATCGGCAGTATCAGTTCTACCTATCTTATTTAATGGCTGGGACCTTAAGCAAGTTACTTAACCACTCTAATCCTCTGTTTGTAAATTAGGGGCTTTAATAATTAACTTCGGGGTTTGTTGTTAGAAGTGGATGAGGTAGAATATGTAAAGCACTTAGTGTAAGACTTAACATATAGTAGTTTCTCAGTAACTGGTGGCTATTGTTATGGTTTAAATTCAAAATAAAGTTTAGTACTTCTTTTAGTTATCTTTCTTTTCCTGCTAATATCATCCCATTCCTCAGGAAAGGTAATGTGACTTTCCTGGGGTCGCATAGCCAGTGCAAGGCAGTGCATCTGTCATATGGTTCTCTAATTCACTATTGAGCATCTGTAAGTTTTGTGTCAGGACCATTTTTCCCCAAGGGTACTGGGTGCTTTTTGAGCCCTAGCACTCACGTAGGTGCGTCTTACTTTGCAGCCGCCGACCAGTCACGGATGATGCAGGAGCAGATGACTGGAGCGGCCATGGCCATGCCCGCAGACACCAACAAAGCTTTCAAGGTACACTCGCTTCTTCTAGCTTCACTGAAGCTCAGAAAGGCAATACTAGAGAGTTACTTTAAAGATGGGCTCCCTAATGTGAGTGTAGTATGTATGGTTCCATCATTTAAATTTAAATTTAGCAAAAATATTCTCTTATTCCTAAGAGAATATTCTGTTAGTAAATTGGAGATTCTTGGTACTTTTACTAGTTTTTAAAGGCTTACTCAAATTTAAGTACTGTAAACAAAGTTGTAAAAAGTGTGATCAGAGGCACGGAATATTTTTTAATATTCAGTGAGAGAAAGAATAGTCTTCCTGCTTATTGGGCACAGAGTTTTAGTTTCCAGAGAGAAAAAAATTTAGACATAGATAGTGGTGATAGTTGCACCTCATTGTGAATGTAATTAATGCCACAAAATTTTATACATACAGTCGTTAAAAGTGGCAAATTTTATGTGATATATAAAATTATGTATATATCTTACCATGACAAAAAGAATCTTCTTTAATAATAAAATTTTAAATGGGTCAAAGACCTTAATATAAGAACTAAACTATAAAACTCTTAGAAGGAAACTTAGGTGCAAATGTTTGTGACTTTGGGTTAGGCAATGACTTCTTATATATAACATTAAAAGTACAAGCAATGAAAGGAAAATTAGATAAGTGGGACTTCGTCAAAACAGAAACTTTTGTGCTTTAAAGGACACCATCAAGAAAGTGAAAAGACACCCTCAGAATCAGAAAATAAGTTTGCAGTCATGTATCTGATAAGGATCAAATATTCAGATAAAAGAACTCTTTGAACTCAACAATAAAAAGACAACCCAAGTAAAAAATGGACAAAGGTTTTGAATAAACATTTCTCTGAATAAGACAAATAAATATCCAATAAGCTCACAAAAAGGTGCAAGATGCTCAACACCATTAGGGAGACACAAATGAGAACCACAGTGAGATACTGTTTCACATCCACTCCTCATAGTTAAAATAAAAAAGGTAGACAATAACAAGTGTTGGAAAGGAAGTAGAGAAATTGGAATCCTCATAAACTAGAATCCTTCACTGATAATGGTGAAGCCATTTTGGAAAGCAGTATTTTGCCTTTCTTCAAAAAATTAAAAATAGTTACCATATGGCCAGCAATTCCACTTTTAAGTAAATAACCAAGAGAATTAAAAATGTATTTCCACACAAAAATTTACACAAGAATGTTCAGAGCACTGTAATAGTCAGAAAAGTACAAACAATCCAAATGTTTATCATTTTATAAACAGATAAACAAAATGGAACATTTTGGTATATATGTATAATGTATGGACAATGAAATATACACAACAGAATATTATTCAGCCATAAAAAGTGATGAGTACTGAATCATGCTACAATAGGGAGGAACCTTGAATACGTTCTAGTGAAAGAAACCAATAACAAAAGGTCACATTTATGTTCAAAATAGATAAATCCAAAGATACAGATAGTAAAATAGTAGTTGCCAGGGGCTGGAGGAGGAGGAAAATGGGGAGTGTCTGCTATTTGATGCGGAGTTTCTTTTTCTGGTGATCAAAATGTTCTAGAATTAGGTAGTGGTAATGGTTGTACATCTTTGTGAATATACTAAAAACCACTAAATTGCATATATTAAAAGTGAATTTTATGCCATTGATTATATTTAAAAAAATACCCATGAGCTAACATTAATATTACATGTTAAATTTCTTAAAGCACATTTCACAGCCCATTCATTAAAGGCAAGGTACTCAGCATTAATAGACTGTTTGAGAAATGTAATTAGTTACTTGCTCCAGTGACCTTGAACAACTATTTTACCTTTTCTTAGCTTTAGTCTCCTTGTCTGCATTTTACCTTTAATTTTTTGTTAGTATTTTTATAACTCTCTTTACATAGGTAATACATTTTCATTACTGAAAATTTAGGAACTAGAGTGAGCAAAGTAAAACTCCTTGTGGACAGGGTAAATAGCAGTACCTATCTCATAGGACTGAATGAGTTTATACATGTAAATAGCTTAACCCAACTTCTGGCCCAGAGTAGGTGCTCATGAAAGGTCAGCACTGCTCTTAGTAACAGCCCTTCTCTCCCCGCCCTGGTATTCTTTTCCTTTGCAGACAGAGTGGGAAGCATTGGAGCTGACAGATCACCAGTGGGCACTAGATGATGTTGAAGAGGAACTCATGGCCAAAGACCTCCACTTCGAAGGCATGTTCAAAAAGGAATTACAGACCTCTATTTTTTGAAGACCAAGCAGGGATAGCTGTGTCAGGAACTCAGAGTAGTGCTTAACCTTGTAACTTTCATTTGAGCAAAAAGCCTCTTGGAATAAAAAGGAGGATGCATGAGCTGGCGGGTGTACAGCAAGGATCATTCTTGTCTGAGCCGGTTCCCATTTATGTTTGAAACTAGAGGAAATACGAGGAATGTCTGCTGGGTAACTTACCCAGAAACAGCTATTTTTAAAATATTTAAAATTTTCCATCTGGTGAATAATAATGAAAGCCAGAGAAAGGGGGAAAACTCAAGCTAGTGATAATATATAAAACTTAGCAAAAATGCAGTCTTTGGAAAAGGCGTTGTCAGTTATACCTAATTATTTTGTGTAATCAGCCTGACTTCTAACCACAGTAGATTCCTGTTTTCTTGGTATCCAAACACCCTGCATTTTACCTTTAAATTTTTGTTAGTATTTTTATAACTCTCTTTACACAGGTAATACATTTTCATTACTGAAAATTTAGGAACTAGAGTGAGCAAAGTAAAGCTCCTGTGTTGTTCATTTGGAACCTACAGAATGACATAAAGAGCAAAAGTGTCAAAACCTATTCAAATAAACTCTTTTCAGAGTGAATACCCAGGGCCAGGACAGATTTAGCAAATCTTCTCTATCTTATAATACTGTCCAGCAAAAATACGTGACCTTGAGACACTGCCGGATTCTCAAGTGCCTTTGGGATCATCAGAGACAGGTTAAATAATGTGAGGTCTTGATCTGGAGTGTAGATATATCAAATCCATTGACAAATCAATGGTGCTGTACTGTAAATGGCTACTCAGTTGAACGAAAGACCTCATTTCACACTTATTCTACATAAGAGAGAGTTTACATATCATTGTAATAAGGGAGAGAGGGCAATTGCTGGCAGACACATAATTAAGGGTTGCCCAGGAATAATTCTGTCTGGATTAACTCCAAGGGAAGTGGCATGGTGCCATTTCTGTACTAAGAGATGAATGTAATTTGCATGTTGAACACTGTAATCAAGAACAAACGACTCTTGACTCTATAAATTAAACCATCCTGTTTTCTCTTCTTTGCCTGTAAAAGTGTTGCTTCTGTAGGTCACTAACAGTCTTTGACAACAGTTATGAGTGTCTGTATGGAACAGTGCTGGAGAGCTAAGGTGAAAATGATGTGATCCTTGCCTTCAATGTACTCATAAGAGAGGCATTTAAGAAACTGATGGTTCTTATTCTTTTCTTGGGCCACAAAATCTCTTTGAGAATCTAGAGGAAGCTCTGACCCTCTCCTCCAGAGTAGTATACATGGCCATAGACACACAGATGTGTCAGGTAACCTGAGAGGCATTGATAGATCTTCCAAAACCTATTCATAGTGACCCACGGACCCAAGGTAAGAAACACTAATATTTAAAATAGCTGCTTCAACAAAATATTAAAGGACTAAGGGTTCACAGGAGAGCTAACCTTAGAGCTGGGCCTTGAGAGAGTTCTCTAGTACAGAAGGGCATCCCAGACAGAGGGAACAGGATTAGCAAAAGCTAATCCTGCACTGCAGGAATGTGGGGAGTGGTGTGATATGTATAGACAGGTCCAGGTTAAACTGGAATGCAATAAGTAACTGGTGATTGAGTGATGTCACCCTAGTTCCTACAAGACATCCTCAGAGCATTTCATTCTGCCTTTCACCCACACAATTTGTCATTCCCTGTAGCAAAGTTGGGTAGGTAAAATGTGAGATTTTTCTAACCCATCACAATTGGTGGTGAATGCACATGTCCTTGGCACCAGCAAGTCAAAGGGAAAAGCCGTTTGTTTTCAGCAGGTTCTTCCCAGAACCACACAAATTCAGGGAACAGTGCTTAGCGTGGGTATTTTCTAGAGTTCAATTAGGGACATACTACCAAATGAGCATTTTACTTTTTCCATCAACCTGGACTTATCACCAAAAACCATTTAAGATAATCTGAAATGTACACTTAGTGATCATAATGTGGAAGGTACCTTACATAGAAGGCTAAATATTGACAGTTGATTGTACAACACAACTCAGAAAAGTAATGACCACAGATTTGAGGACAGTAGATAAACTTTTGCTTAGGGGTAAAAGTCAGTGTGGTTCCTCTGGTCTATAAGGAGTATTTTGAATATGCTTATTTGTGAAAGACACGGAAGATTATTAACTATGTGAGGAATATTGCAGTTCCAAGTGACAGAAACTAAACTCAATCTAGCTTAAGCAATTTCCTTAAAAAGAAATGTAAATTGATTCAATAACTAAAATGTCCAATGGTCTGTTGGCTTCAGGTACAGCTGGAGGCAGGGCCTCAGATGTCATTGGGATTCATTTTTCTCAAGTCTACTTTTTTTATTCTCAGGCAGTCTGTCTTCTCATGGACATACCAGCTTAATAATTCCAGTGAAAACACCCCTTTCTGAAAATTTTCAGTAAAAGTCAGGACAATTGATATGATTTGGTTTACGAGCAAATTCAGGAACTACTTAGCCCCACCTAGACTACAAGGACTAAAGGTGGGATAGGGGTAATTCCCTAAAGGAAAATGGGTGCAGTTGTCAAAAGAAAGTGGCTTAGGTAGCAGACAAGAAAAAACAATAATGTTTTACCCTTTAATCACCCAAACTGTTTGGAATGTTCCCAAAAGGAGGTACTGCCCCTGTCCCAGGAGGCAATGGAGTCTGCAAACATTTATTGGATTTCTACAATATGCCAAGTACCATGCTAGATATCTTCGGATTTTTCTATTCACTCAACAAATATTTATTGACTATCTGCCAGACACTGTACATGAACAAGTTACACTCCCAGACTTTAAAGGCTAAGACTGCTATGTCACATGCCATGACAGGTGTGATCTGAGGAAGGCTGTGGGAATGCCCTACAGGTCATCCAACCAGCCTGGGTGGTCAGAGAAGGCTTCCTAATAGAAGTATCATCTCAAGATATGAAGGATCACAGGGAAATATATACAGAGCCAAGGAAATACATAAGGAAAGAGTATTCCAAGCAGAGGTGACAGTGTGTGCAAGGCCCCAAAAGCAAAGGCAGTGGGGTTTTCATGAAACCGAAATAAGATATGAGTGACCCTGAAGTGCAGAGAATAAAAAAGATGTGATGAGCATTGAGTTGTACAATATAAGTGGATGAGTAGTTGGTATGTTGACTATATCTCAGAAAAGCTGCTTAAAAAGAAAAAGGAAAAGATACCATGAGCAAGGCTAGAGGGCAGAGACCTTGTAGATCATCCCTCAGAGGGGAACTTGATCCTGACATGGCAGTGAGGAGCCCTTGGGAGGTACTGATGTGAAGAGATTTGCTGCTGGGTGGGGAAAAGAATGAGGGGATAAAGTGGGCATGGGAGTGTTGGGGTGACAGATGATATTAAGGTCAGCAGAGTAGGGGTTGTGTTGAGATCATTAAGATGATTAGCTCCTGCTTTCTTGCACTAACTCAGTCTTCCCATTTGTGAAAAGGAGATCATATGACGCAGCCACTTTGGAAAACAGTCTAGCAGTTCTTCAAAAAGTTAAAACATAAAGTTTCCTTATGATCCAGTAATTCCACTCCTAGATAGATATACACCAAAAAAAATGAAAACATCTATCCACACAAAAACTTGTACACACATGTTCATTGAGCATTATTCATAATAGCCAAAGCAGAAATACTCCAAATGTCCATCAACTGATAAATGTCAAATAAGATATGGTACATCCATATAATGCAATATTATTCAGCAATGAAAAAGAATGAAATGCTGACACAACCTACAACATGGGTAAACCTAAGGAACACACTAAATGAAAACCAATCACAAAAATAGTATACAATCTTATTTTTTAGGAAATGTTCAGAATAGGCAAATCTGTAGAGGCAGAAACAATAGATTAGTGGTTGCCAGGGCTTAGGGGGAGGAGTGATTGCTCATGGGGTATACGTTTCTTTTTGGGGCAATGAAAATGTTCTAAAATTAAATGTGATAGTTGTACAACTTTGTGAATATACTAAAAATCACTGAATAGTACATCTTAAGGAGGTGACTTTTATGTATGTGAATTAAATCTCATTAAAGCTATTAAGGTTGGGGAGGATCATAAGTCCATGGCAGCTGACAACAAGCTCTCATGATCATGGGTATGAGAGGCTCTTGTAGGCTAGCCAGACTGAAGGTGGAGGGCATCAAGGAGACAGCTGGGTGCAGAGGGGCCTTAGGGGTCAGCCAGCCTCTTATGTGCTTTAACCCCCAGGCCCTGCCGCCCCTTATGCTAACCCTGTTTTCACCTTGGTCCCACCTCCCCACCTTCCTTTCAGATCTTTTGACTGCCTCACTGAAGACAACCTGGGAAAATCATAGTTCAGAAACCTGGGTTATATATCTGTGACCCTCCATGATAGGCTAGTACCCAATAAATAAAATGTCTTATTTCTGCAATCAGCTTACAAAATGCACAGCCAGCGCCGTGTAACATTTTTCTTTCTCCCATTTTTTTTGTGAATTTCTTTTTCCTTTTAAATTTTTTATTATGGAAATTTCAAACATACACAAGACTAGAGAGAATAATATGATGGTGTACCCATCACCCTGCTTTAATAATTATCAATATTTGCCAATCTTTCATGTATTTCCCAAATCCCTTTTTTTTCTGGAATGTTTTAAAAGTAAATTCCAGATACAATATCATTTCACATATAAATATTTTCATAAGTACCTCTAACAGATAAAGATTTTAAGAAACATAACCCACAATGCCATTATCTCACCTAATTAGACATTCCTTAGTATGTTCTAAGGCCCAATCCATGTTCAAATTTCCTACATTATCTAAAAATGGCTTCACAGTCTGTTTATTTGAATGACAACCTCAACCAAGGCCCCCACTGCTGTTTCTTAAGTCTCTTTTATAAGTTTCCCCGCTCCACCCCTTTTTTCAAGCTATTTATTTGTTGGAAAACAATGTGCTTGTTCTGTAGATTTCTATGAATCTTTGTTAAAGTATTCTTATCTGAATGGGAAATCAAATCTTCAGATTGTTTTTCACTTCAAAGAAAGATTAAAGATGAATTAATGATAGATGCATAGAAAATGAAGCAAATAATAAACACTAGTAGGAGGTTCAAGATGGCAGTGGCATAGGAGGACACTGAACTCAAAACCTCCTATGACCAAACTCAGGTATACAAGTCCGCACAGAAAAATTCCTCCTGCGAGACAACTGAGGTCTGAATGAACAGTTTTTGGACAACAAATGGGAGAGATTGCTAAGAGAAGGCTGGGAAGCCTTGGGAACCCTCCAGGAGCTGTGGGAACTCCTTTGGGCCAAGAGAAACTGGTGTCAGTATTTACATTTCCTTCCACTTTGATAGGGAGGTTGAAGCTCTATTTGGGTGCTTCAGATCACCCAAATAGATCACCTCAGAGAAGTGAGTGCCCAGCTACACTACCTGGAGCTTTCTGCCTCCAAACAAAGGGAGCAAGCAGGAAAAACAAGGTGTCACCACACACCCCTGGCATCCCTGCCAGGAGCTGTTTCAGCCCAGAAGGATAGTGCCCCAGGCTCCCTGAGCACCTGCCTGGCTCCAATTAGCTTCCCAAAACTACCAGGCACATACGGCCTACAGAGAGGTCCCTTGTATATAAAACCCTTTCTCTACAATAAACAAGAAAGAGACTATATAGAGAAAGCTGGGATGCTGCGGAAGCTCTCTGGTGGGTCCCCTTGTTTACCCCTCCATCTCCATAGGGTGGCTAGGAGCTCTATTCAGGGGTTCTGGCTTACCTGCAAGGTTACTGCAGCACATTCCCAGACACATCCATGGAGCCCTTTTGGCCCCAAACAAAGAGGGCAAGCAAGATCAACAGGGCATTACTACACGCACCTGGCCTCTGCACCCAGGGAGCTCCTCTGGCTCGGGAGCCCAGTGCCCTCGACACCACCTTGGCTCCTATTGGCCTGCCAAAAACACCCAGCAAGCCAGGCACACACAGCCTATGCAGAGACTGCTTCTACATAAGGCCACTTTTTCAAGTCTGGCAGAGATACCTATTTTGTCTAATTAATATAAACAAACCTAGAAAGTCAAACAAAATGAAAAGACAGAAGATCATCTCTCAAATGAATGAAGAAACAAGAAAATCTCCAGAAAACAAAACAAAACAAAAAATCCTAAGAAAACAGAAGTAATTTGCCCGATAATTCAAAGAAAAAATCATGAGGGATGCTCACCAAACTTGAGAGTGGAATAGAGGAACTCAGGGAAAACTTCAACAAAGAGAAAGTAAAGAACTAAGCAGACCCAAAGAATACAATAACTGAAATGAAAAATACATTAGAAGAAATCAACGGCAAATTAGCTAATACAGAAGAATAGATCAGTGACCTTGAAGGAGCCTAATGGAAATCAACCAGTTAGAATAGCAAAAAGAAAATAGAATTTAAAAAAAAAAAAAACAAGGATAGTTTAAGGGACCTCTAGAATAACATCAAGCGCTCAAACATTCGCGTTACAGGGATCTCAAAAGTGAGGCAAGACAGGTAGCTTAGGGATGTACCCTTCCCCTCCAAGATGTGGCTCTGGGCTCTTTTCAGCCCTTTCCCTTTTTTACTCCTGCAAGGGGAGACAAACCAAAACTGGTCCTAGCCAGTCTGGCTGCCATCTTTGACTGAGACCTGACCTTTGGCTAATTAGAGTATCATTATAATCTCATCTGCATTGCAATTTCCATGGCTCCCATCATGCACATGATACCATGACAGTTCCAGAAACACCAAAGAAGGAAGAAAAAGCTGGAAATCAAGCTCCCTGCCCACTGGGAGGAGACAACAGGGTTACATCAGTACCACATCTCTGGGGCCTGCCCCAAAGAAGAACAAAAGCCCATAATACAGACATCCTCAGAGCAGCTGGGTTGCCGAATTCACCCACACTTTCCTCTTAAGTGTGTACTTCTGCTTCAATAAACCTTGTGCTTTTCTACGTGATAGTCTCTTTGCCCAAAAGGGAAGAGAGAAGAAGGGAACAGAGGAGAACTATGAAAACAACCAAAAAAAAATTAGCAAAATGGCAATAAGTACATACTTATCAATAATCAGTTTAAATGTAAATGAATTAAATGTTCCAATAAAAAGACATAAGGTGGCAGAACGGATTTAAAAACATGACCCATCTATATGCTGCTTACAAGAGATTCACTTCAAATTGAAAGACACATACAGACTGAAAGTAAAGGGATGAAAAAAGATATTCCATGCAAATAAAAATGAAAGAGGAAGCTGGGGTGGCAATACTCAGACAAAATAGACTTTAAAAATAAATAAATAAATAAATAAATAAATAAATAAATAAATAAAGGCAAAGAAAGACATTACACGGTTGGTTATAAAGGGGGTCAATCCAAGAAGAGGTTATAACAAGGGTAAATATCTATGCACTCAACATAGGAGCACCTAAATATATAAAACAATTATGAATGAACACAGAGAAATCCACAGTAAAACAATAATAGGAGATTTTAATACAACACATCAATGGATAGATCATCAAGACAAAATTAATAACGGAATAATGGCCTTAAACGTCACATTAGACCAGACTGACTTGATAGACATTTATAGAAAATTTCATCTTGAAACTTCAGAATACACTTTTTTCAAGTGACCATGGAACAGTCTCCAGAATAGATCACATGTTAGTTAGGTCACAAAATAAGCCTCAATAAATTCAAGAAGATTGAAATTATATCAAGCATCTTTTCCGATCACAATGGCATGAAACTATATTAACTAAAAAAAGCTATAAAAATACAAATAAATAGAGACTAAATGACATACTATTAAACAACCAATGACTCAAAGAGGAAGTGAAATAGGAAATCAAAAACTAGCTTGAAACAAATGGAAATGAAAACACAGCTTTTCAAATTTATGGAATGCATCAAAAGCGATTCTAAGAGGGAAGTTCATAGGTATACAGGCCTACCTCAAGATACAAGAAAAATCTCAAATAAACAATCTAACCTTACACCTAAAGGAAGTAGCAAAAGACGAACATACAAAACCCAAGTAAACAGAAAGAGAAATAGTTAAGATCAGAGTGGAAATAAATGAAATAGAAACTTAAAAAAAACGATAGAGAAGATCAATAAAACTAAGAGCTAGTTCTTTGGAAAGATAAAATTGACAAACCTTCAGCCAAGCTCATCGAGATAAAGAGAGAGATCCCAAATTAAAAAAATCATAAATGAAAGAGAAGCGACAACCGATACCACAAAAATACAAAGAATCATTAAAGAATACTATGAACAATTATATGCCAACAAATTTGACAATCTAGAAGAAATTGTTAGACTTCTATAAGCTTGTAACTTCCCAAGATTGAATCAGAAAGAAATACAAAATCTAAACAGGCTAATTACTAGCAATGAAATTGAAGTAGTAATAATAATAAAAAAAAAACTCCCAACAAATAAAAGCTCAGGACCAGATGGCTTCACAGAATTCTACCAAATACTCAAATAAGAATTAATACTTATCCTTCTTTAACTACTTCAAAAAAATTGAAGAGGAAGAAATACTTCCAAACTCCTTTTACAAAGCCAGCATTACCCTGGTACCAAAACCAGACGAAGACATTACAAAAAAAAGAAAATTATAGGCCAATATCCTTGAACATTGATGCAAAAATTCTCAACAAAATATTAGCAAACCAAATTCAACAATACATTAAAAGGATTATACACCATGACAAGTAGATTTATCCCCAAGGATGCAAGGATACATCCATTAAGCAATCAACATGATACATCACGACAACAAAATGAGGAATAAAAAACCCTATGGTTATCTCAATAGATGTAGAAAAAATATTTGACAAAATTCATCATCTTTTTATGATAAAAACTCCCAACAAAGTGGGCATAGAAGGAACATATCTCAACCTAATAGAAGCTATATATGACAAACCCACAGCTAATATGCTCAAAAAAAAAAGCTGAAAGTTTTTCCTCTAAGAATATGAAACAGCTGATTTTTAAGTATTACCAGATTATGATATTTATTAACAAAAAATATCTTTTTTAAAAGATTAGGTTTGTTTAGCTGGCATCTGTGGTGGCTAAAATCCGTGAAAGAATGAGTTAAGACTCCAGGGACCCTTGAGTCTTAATTTGGCCAGTTTGGTGAAAAAATGTAACTCTCTATGCCTTCAGAGTTCAGGACAATGGGCACAACACAGAAAAGGTTCTCCGGGCTGCACCATCTCCTACCTGTTCTGTCTTTTGTTTCTTTGTTCACACCAGAGCAACCAGCCAGAATGAAAGTGTCAGCCAACTGTCCTGGGCATTGTCTAAGCCAGAGACTTTATCACTGCCAGCCACATCGCCTTTGCTTTTTTCTTTTCTCTCCCTTTCTTTGGGAGCTTCCAAGGTACTTTTGGGAGGGAGGTCCCAACAACTCCCAACACTGTTGAAGTCCCTTCAGCAGAGTTGCAAGTTGGAGGCCTATTTTTATAGACTCAAACTTCTAACAAAGCAGGGGCCACCTGGAGCCTGAGGTTTTCATCTCCCTTCTCCCTTCTCTGAGGTTCTTCCAGAGGGGCAGGATGATGTCATCGTTGTTAAGGGTACTGGCTCTGAAGTCAGACTTATAGCTTGGCCTCTTATTTCCTGTGTGATCTTGAACAAATTCCTTACCCTCTCTGAGCTTTGGCTTGTAAAAAGGAGAGAATAATAATATATAGGGTTGTTGTAAGGACTTAAAAAGAATAATGCATGTCAGGTGTGTAGCATAGCTCCTGGAAGACTGATTGGTAAAAAGAGCTATTGACCATTCCCTATATACTTGAAATCATCTCCCAGTCATCTCAGAGTCTCCAGGAAAATGCCGGGAGCTCCTTTTGCAGCCGGGATGCTTCCTGCCTATACCTGGCACTCTGTGTTTCTTACTAACATTCACCTTCGCTCCAGCCAGTTTCTTCTTTCCATGGGATCAGCTTTCATCTTGGCTTCTGGCCAAAGGGATCATAATCTCTCTTGCCTTTGTCTGGAATCTCAAAACCGCTATCAATTGATAGTTTAGGAACATAATAGGATTTGGGTTCTGGGCTCCAAAGAGGGCAGCCAGGGAACAATTGAATGATGCTGCTTGAACTGTAGGGTTGGGCACTGTCAAACCAATGAATCTTTGCGAGGGCATGAATGGGTGGTCCTAGTACACACATCTCACCCTCCTCAGGAGAAATGAAGGAAAACAACCAGGCCAGCTCTGAACTTGCTGAGGAAATCTCAACATCTCCAAAGAAGGCTCACCAAAGAGTTCACAAAAGGCACTGAGAGGAGGCATCTGTATCCATCAGCTTGTGTAGTGGGCCCCTAGAACTGCCATCCCATCAAGACTGTCCATGGGGGGGGAAGATGTAGTTCCCCCAGAGGAAATTAGGATACTGTTAGGAAGAGAAAGGATCTTGAACAATGGCCTAAAATGCCACTTATCTATTTGATATACAGAACCAGGAGCCAGATAACCCCACAAGCTCAAAACAACTGGATAGAGCTAACAAGATCAACAGCAAACAAATGTAGACTCTTACATTAGGGTTAAGAAACCGACTGCACACAAAGAGATGGAGAAGACCTAGAAGTTCAATTATCGGCTGCCAGAAACATTAATTCAGCATAAGGTCATATTAATGAAGGAGTAGAATCTAGGAAAGGTGAGGTGAAAGTTCAACTTTATTCTCAACTGGGTTCAGTTACAAGAGTCATAATTTAAAGGAGACATTGTTGATCTGGTAAGAAGAAAGAGAGATGTCACAATAGTGAGAGCCCAGAATCCTGTCGTTGGAAGAAAGGCTGAAAGAACAGGTAATGTTTGGCCTGCAGGAAGAAGATTTTAGGGAACTGAGAGATGTCTTTACAATTCCAAAGGAGTTTCCACAAGGAAAACAGTAGAGCTGGTCAGATGATATGATTAAGTGGGAAAAGCTGGAACTCTCTCCTAGAGTAAAAAACCTGGATTCAGAGTCTACCATTTACCAGCTATTAGAGACTGAATACTCTTCAAACTGCAACATGCCTGTCATACACAACTGAACGCTGAATATTGCTTTTCTGTGAGAATCAAAGGTAGGAAAACACTGGGAGAGAGATTCCAGCTCAACCTTAGTAAGAAGTTTCTTTTTTATTTTTAAGTGGTATTTATTCTTATCTCTGATCACAAAAGAAATACATGATTGTATAGAATATTGATACAAGGAAAAGCAAAGTTAGATAAAAATCACATCAACTCTTATTTAATTTCTAATATTTAGGGACAAGATACATTGATAGACAGATATTAACAAAATTGAGATCATACAAATAATTATCTGAGAGATTTAGAGTATCAGCATGTAAAGATGTATGTATCGGTATGTAAGAATCTTTAGTGCCGTATTGTTTCTAGTAGAAAAAAAACCTGTAAAACCTCCTGATTACCCATCAGTAGGGGAATATGGGGAATGTCTGAGTAAATGACAGTGTATCTACACAATGAAATACTGTGCAGCTCGTTTTTTAAAAAAGGTAGAACTAATATGTATTGCCTTCAAAATGTTTCCAACATGTATTACTTAAGGCAAAACAAAGTTATAGAATAGCAAGCATAGCATGATCCCATTTTTGTAAAAAGAGGCATGCACATATGTGTTTTTATAAACAAAGGAAACCCTGTGGTATTAACAGTAGGTACACAGAGTGGGGGCAGAGTTGGAGAGGCTAAGGGTGAGACAGTTAACATGTTCTCTGAACATTTCTGCATTGCTTGAATTGAGACAATTGGCATACATTATTTTTATAATTCAAATGACTGAAATTAAATAAATAATCAGCATTCTATCCTGGATGTTTCTCCATGCCATTAAAGCTTCTACATCATAGTTAATGTATTCCTTATGTGGATTTCTCTTGACGTGGTGAATGTAATGTTGGATGTCAGGAGCTGTCAGAAGAGGGACTGGAGCATTTCGATAGTGTCTGTCAGAAGCAGACCCATACAGATCTAACCATGCCTCAGGTAGGAAATTATCTGATAGATACACTAGTGCATATACACAAAAATGTCTATCTGAGAATTGGTCCCTGACTCGTTATTCCTGTTAGCAAAAGACTGGAAACAACCTGTATGTCCAACCTCAGGGACTGGATAAATAAAAATTACAGGCTGACTAATATGCTGCAGTTCTCAACAGCAGATATAAGAAATGTGATGGAGCTGTAGAAATTTACATGGAAAATGTGTCAGGATATATTGTAAAGTGAAGGGGAAAAAAAGGCAAGTTACAGAACGATATGAACAGTATGATCTCATTTCTATTTAAATTGTATATGTGATTGCATTGAAAAAAAACCTGAAGGATACACATCTAGCTGGAGATAGGATATACCTATAGGTATGTATATAACCCTAAAAGGATGTAAGAATAGAGATATAAAGGAAGTGAGCTCTCCATCTCCTGAGGTATGCAGAGATTGGCTGCCTCGTTTTGAGGGATGTTGTGGAAATGATTTCCACATCCCTCCGAGGTGACCTCTGTCCCCTCTTAGTCCTAAGAATCTCAGAGAATGGGGAGGTCAGGACTGGCAGAAGAATCCACCTCTAAAGAGAAAGGGTTAAGTGGAGATGGCGCTCCTGTGGGCGGGCTCGAGATCGGCAGCGCCGGGCTCTGTTAGCCAAGTCTGAGCATCTCGGAGGATGCGGCGCGGCGAGCGGCTGCTGGGACGCGCGCAAGGTGAACGCGGGGAATGCCGGTGCTGCGACCAGGTGAGGAGCTGGCCGAGGGAGGGGGCGATGGAGGGCCCCAGGCAGGGAGCATGGTCTGCAGCCCCCGTCTCGGGAACGAGCCAGAGGGCCTGCACCAGCGCCCACCCCAACCCAGGACACTGCGGGAAGGCGCGGAGCCAGGGGAGAGGAGACTGAGGAGAGGTAACCCGAGATGGAGCAGCTCCCGAAGGCTGCCCTGCGGCGGCCCGCGCTCTGCAGTCCGGCTGGCCTCTCCCCTGTCCCCGGGACTGGGAGATACCGCCCCCACCAAAAATTTCTCCAGCAGCTGGAACCCAGTGCTGGGCAGCCCCCTCCTTGTCCGCAGATGCCTACATCTCTTGGATTGGGGTGGTGAGCAGATGGCATATGCTTGTCATTGAAGGCCCAACTCAACTGTCTCCTCCTCTGCAAAGCTTTTCGGACCGCCTGTGCAAAATGTGCCACTGCGGGTTTCACAGCCCCTAGTATGGCTATTCATTGGCTGTGTGACCTTGGGTGAGTTGTCAACTTCTCTGAACCTCGGTTTCTTCTCTTCTGTAACACGTATACCCACACCTGCTTGTGTGGGAGGGAGATGGAGGACATGCAACTAAGCTTAGCATAGGAGCCTAACTGGGTAAGAGCTCAACACAGGAATACTGTTATTAACCTGTACCTGTGTTAGGGACCTTTCATATCACCCCACTCCTGACACTAGAACTGAGGCTTCTCTTTGGGTCCCCAGCACCTAACCTGGGCAGGAGCAGAGCATGGGGATTGGTGAATGTCTGAAAAATGAACCAGTAAGGCTTTAAGGCAGAGTCTAAACCCAGTTTAGAGGATGGGTTTAAGGGGTCTTGGAACCCCCTGAAATTGTGCAGTCTTTGGTGAGCCTGGGCATTTTCCTAGGGAGAGCACTGGGTGTCTGTGGGCCACCAAGGGTTAGGAGCCAGGGAGCTTTGGACACAGCTGCTTCCCAGAAAGGAAGGGAGCAGATCCTCTGTCCCTCAATACACCTAGGCCCGGACTCTCACAGCCACTGCCTTCCCTCACCTGGCCATGGGGGCCCTTCCTGCCTCCCTGGCTCAGCTAGGGACTCTCAGAAAGAGGAAACTTTAGGGAATATTCACCTGGGGTCAGTCGTATGCTGAAGGGCTAGAGACAAGAAATGGAAGGTGCAGACGCAGCCCTTGAGAAGCCCCAAGCCAGCGGGGGAGACAGGAGATTATTACACTATGTGACCAGGGTGACAGGAAGGAGTGGAGGGGGTGTCAGGGAAAGAAATGTCTGTGCTGAAACAAGCCAACATCTTATCTAGATTTCTGCACTGGTCTCTCTCTCAATCTCTCAGATTGTGTCACTCCCATGCTTAAAATCTCCATTGGCTTCCTGTGACACTTTGAATAAAATCCAGGTGCCTTATTGTGACTTCCCAGGCCCCTTGTGATCTAGCCTTGCGTTCCTGATTTCATCTCCCTCTGCCACTTTCTCCTTCATCTGCTGAGCTCCAGTCCCTCTAGCCTCATTTCTTGTACTCACCTAGCTCATTCTTGCATCAGGGCCTTTGTACTTTCTGTTCCCTCTGCCAAATGCTTTCCCCACCATATCTTCGAATGGCTGTCTCCTTCTTCTCATTCATCATTTAGCTTAAATGTCATCTCAGAGAGGCCTTCCTGGCACCCCCTGTGTAAAGTAGCCTCCCATCCCGCTATCTCTTAACTGTTTTCTTTTCTCCATAGCGTACCTTATTTAACATCATTCATTGTCTGTTCCTTACCTAGAATGCCAGCTCCACTGCTGAATGTCAGTCCTGTTCACTATTTTATATCCAGGGCCTGGCACATAGTATATGTTCCAATTATTTGTTGAAATAGTTAAGAGGGCTGGTGGGAAAGAAAGGGAAAAGTAAAAGGGCTCTAATGCTTTCTAAGTTCCTATCGTAGGCCTGACCCATTATGTGTTTTGTCTTATAAGTCTTACAAGAGTCCCTTAGAATTAGGTATTCTTGTTATATCCATTTTACAGATGGGAAAACCATGATGCAGAGAGGTAAAGTAAGTCACCCAGGAACTGGCAAAGCTGGGATTCAAACCTAGGTCCCTCCTCAAAGGTGGGGGCCTGTTCTCCCTTTCCACCTCTCTGATATTTGAACTAGGTCTTCAAGAATAAGATCTCAGCAAGTGAAGGAGAAGGGAGAGGGCATTCCAGGTAGAGGGAATGCAGAAGCAAAGGCATGGGGTGTCAGACAGTCCAGTGGACGTTGAAGGATAGGTGAGCAACCTGGTGTGGACTTGGAAGGCCAGGAGAGGAGCTTAATTCTCTTCTGAGGGCGATGGGGAGTCACTGAAGGTTTTGAAGCAGGGCAAATGGCATGACCAGAGATGCGGTTTTAAAAGGTCACTCTGGGCAGCATGAAGAGGTTGGCCAAGAAGGGACTGGGGGAAAAGGGGTCCTGCCTCATGTTGCTCTTCTCTCTTTCCCATCAGCCCCCTTGAAGCAGCCATGGGAGACCTCAACCTTCACATGTCATCCCCTCTCTCTTTTTAGGTTTATCCAGTGAAGATTGGAATTTGAGGCCTCTGGGCCCAGGCATCAGAGTGGACCATGGCCTCCAGTCCATGGGGCCATGTGTGTGGCCTCCTGCTGCTATTGCTGCTGCCATCTCTGGGAGCTGGCCCTGCCCTGGGCCAAGGCCATCTTGGGCCATATGAGGACTCGGAACCACACCTGATTCCAGGAGCCCACCCCAAGGGCCCTATTGGCACAGAGCCCCAAGACTTTGACTTCCTCTGGGAAAAACCCATAGATAAGAGCCCCTGGAACTCCAATATCCCTCAGGTCCCTGCCGAAGAGGTGCCTGAGAGGCTCACAGACTCTCCCTTTGGCCCAGCCCTGCTTGGACCTAAAGCAGCTCAGGATGCTCAGAGAGGACTCCTAGTAACTGATGACCTCCAGGTGGCTCGAGGGCCAAGTTCTCAGGGCTGGACAGGGTCTCCCGACTCTCTGGAGCCTCTGGAGCAAGAAGCACCAGTGCCCCACCCAGTGGGCCCTCCCCATCTCACTTTCATCACCACAACTCCAAAACTCCAACTCAGGGTAGCCACAGTTCCTCTCTCCCCAGGGGAGCCTGGGGACCAAGTGGGACAACAACCACTTAGAGATGAGGCTGTGGGGGCCAAAGCCAAGAACAGGGTCTCAGAGACATCCTCTTTAACCCACCAGGGTCATCCCCATACTCTTGCGCCCCACTTGGGCACTATCAGGAGGCAAGTGCTGGAAGAACAGGGTAGGGGTGAGGAGGACTTCCAGGAGACAGCTCAAAGCCCCCTTTTCACACAGCAGGATCCAGTAGCCCCTGAGGCTGGCTTGGTATCCCCAGTTGAGGTGGCATCCACTCAGGAGCCTGGGGCCCAGCCAGACCTGGCATTGGCCAGAAGCCTTCCTCCTACTGAGGAGCTGCCAGTTGAGCCCCCCAAGAAGGCTGGAGGTGAGGAGACCTGGGAAGACAGTTTTCCAAGTCCCTCACCCAAGCAGGTTGACCTCCCTAATGTTCAGGGCTCACCAGGACCCCAGCCCTCAGGTCCCCCAGCTTCAGAGACTCCTGATCAGCAGCCTAAGCCAGGTGGGTACCAAAGTGAGAGTGTTGAGCAGGGCAGGGAGGGCCAGTGTTCAATGGCAGCTGGCTGCCCCAGTTTCTGTGTGCCTTCTGATCCCCATGGGTCCCATTTTCCTCATTCTAGCAAATGAGGGTGATTGTGGCTCTCTCCTGGGGAATTAGACTTTGGGAACCACTGGAGGGTCGAGAAAAGTGATGACTGCTTTTGTCATTTCAGAGATAGCAGCAATGAATGAAACAGATCCCATCTCTCCCCAGCGGGTGAGAGGAGCAGTGGAGGCCCTGGGTACCCCCAAGTCCCTCATCCCTGGCCCCTTGGACACTGGCCCAGCTACAAACAGAACAGAGAGCCCTGTGAGGGCCCTACAGCCAGGTGAGGGCATGGCTTGGGTTTTGGGGAGAGTGGGTACTCTGTCTAATAACTAAGAACCTGTGTGAGGTCTATATGGGGCAGGGTGGGGAGTAAATGGAGACAATCACCTCCCTAAAGGAATTGTCTAGGACCTCCTTCAAACGACTTGGGATAATAAACTAATACCCACTGGGTACTTTGGGAGAAGTCATTTGCCCTTTTGGAGCTAGAATGTTCTTAAAAGTAACATGGGTACATTTAGTGCAGTGATTCTCTAACTCCAGCAAATCATCCAAGGAGCTTTTTAAAAATTCCAGTGCCAGGCCCCATCCTAATGAGTTCTGATTCATTTGGTCTCCAGGTAATTCTAATATGCAGCCCAGGTTGTGAAATCTTGGTATATTAGTAATAAAAACAATAGCTCACATCCATTTAATACTTATTGGCACTATGCTTAGCATTCAGTCCTCAACACAACCCAATGAGGTCAGTGAGGCTACTATCCCTATTTTACAGATGTGCTTGGAAAAGTTAAATAACTTGCCTACCACATTAGGGAATAATGGAAAATCAAAAGCAGTTTTCAAAGGGCTATTTTAATATTGTTATTATTGCAGATGAAACCAAGGAGTGGCCGGGGCGCCCCCAAAGCCATCCCCCAGCACCCCCAGTCCAGGCCCCCTCCACATCACGCCGGGGCCTCATTCGGGTCACCACGCAGCGTGCCCTGGGCCAGCCACCCCCTCCGGAGCCCTCAGCCAGCCTCATGGCATCAGCACCAGCCTCCAGTCCCCCGGCCAACACCACTGCACCCCCCCTGCGCTGGGGTCCACTGCGGAGGGTGCTGAGCTTTTCCTGGGAGCTGCACGTCTACGGAGTGGGTGTGCTCTTTCTGCTGCCTGCATTGCTGGCACTGGCCTCTCTGACAGCCGCCCCTGCGGGGCCCCGGCTGGCACTGGTGGCAGCGGTGCTGGTGCTCGTAGCATCAGGACTGCGATCTGCTTACATGCTCACTGATCCATATGGCTCTCAGGCGCGGCTGGGTTTACGCGCGGGCCTGGTGCTCTACAACCTACCTTTCCCCTTACTGCTCACTGCCCTGGCAGCCCTGACCCTGCTCGGCCTGGGTGCAGGGCTGCCACAGCAGCTGCAGAACCCACTTCTACTAGGAGCAGTGGCATTGGGGCACGGCGTGGGGTTACTCGCTACAGATCTGCTGTCGGCGAGGCCAGTGCTCAACCTCCTAGTTCAAGGCTTCTCCTGTGCTTGGGGCGCGACCGTGGCTCTGGGCACGCTCTGCCTGTGCCGTCGCCGCCTACTGGACGGGCCGCGGGGCTGGAATGTTAGCCCTGGACCGCGGTTGCTGGCAGTAGCAGGTGCGCTGGGACTGCTGGCCAGTGGCTTACAGCTGGCGGCCGCGCTCTGGCTGTACCCGGGCCCAGGCCACGTGGGCCGCTTCTCGTGGGCCTGGTGGGGAGTCCACTTCTGGCTGCGCCTGCTGGAGCTGACTTGGGCACTCACCCTGGCGCTGGCGGCTGTGGCCGCAGCACGGCCCAGGCCACCCACGGAGCATGCGTGCTGGGGTAAGCTGCTGCGCCTGGCCTGCCCCGCGCCCTCCGGCAAAAGCGAGGTGCCCGAGCGAGCCAACAATTGTTTTGGAGGGCCCAGTGGCATCGGCGCAGGCAGCCTGAACATCCGCAAGAGCCTTATTTGCAACCCCGCGGAGGTGGGGCCGCCTGTCACGCCCAGTTCAGGGGCCTGGGGCTCGGCTACGTCCTTGGGCCATGGTCCCCAGGGTGGCCCGGGGCTGTCCTGCAGCAGCGTGGGGCCAGCACCGTCGATGAGCGAGCTAGACCTGCGGCCGCCGTCGCCCATCAACTTGAGTCGCAGTATCGATGCCGCGCTCTTCCGGGAGCACTTGGTACGAGACAGCGTGTTTCGGCGCTGCGGCCTGCGCGGCCTCTCCTCCCCACCGCCTGAGGGCGCGCTGCGGCCTCGCCGGGGCAGCCACCCCGACGCGGATCTCGACGGCACCGGCTCTTCGCTCCTCCGTGGCCGCTGCCGGTCGCTTAGCGACGTGCGCGTGCGTCGGTCGGTCCCACCACATGTAGTGGACGAGCCTGACCCGGCGGTTTCTGGCAGCTCCGTGGACAGCTTCTCCCGAGGTTCCCTCAAGATCAGCTGGAACCCGTGGCGCCACGGGCTGTCGTCAGTGGACAGTCTACCCCTAGATGAGCTGCCTAGCACCGTGCAGCTACTGCCTGCCCCAGCCCCTGCTCCCGCTGGGCCCGGGCAACCGAGTGAGGTCCAGCCTCGCTGCAAGCCCGGGGACTCCCGCAGCGCCTCCAGTGACACCATCGAGCTCTGAGCCAGTCCTCCACTGCTACTGAACCAGGTCCTGCGCTTATGTCATGGCCTACTGGGACAGTCGAGTATTTGAAACACTAACATTCCCGGGCCTCAACCTGATGGCAGCTCCCAGAGACAGCTGGGAGTGAACCCACCCTCCCATTTTTTTTTTTTTTTTTATATCTAGTGTTTTTTTCCCCCAACGGGTAAATTGCACAGAGGCTGTGACTTATGCAAAATACAGGGTGGATATGCATGGATTTAGGTATGGGGAACGGAGTCGAGGTGCCTCCCCAAACACTCTTCCAGACTCCCCACTGTGGAGGGAAGAGGCTTGATTATCCAGATTGACTGTCCTCTTTGTGCCAAAGAAATAAACCCTTAGGACTTGGCTCATGCCTTCCTCTGGCTACCCCAGGATCCTGTTCAGAGGCTCCGCCCTCCCAGTCGTTCCAAGTCCTCTGTGTGTTGGGGATGGGAGGACTCCCAAAGGAAAGGGCACTGGACCCTTAGCAACCTTAGAAGTAATGGCTAATAATATTTTACTGAACATATACTATTGCTGTGCACTGTATTCAGCTCTTCTCATTTATCACCTTATTCTCATAATAAGCCTGAGTGGAAAGCTTTATCATGCCTATTTTATAGACGAGAAGAGTGAAGTTCAGAGATGAAAATCATTTGCCCAGGGACTTTGGCCCAAATGATAGCTGGTACTGAATCCAGAAAGTCCAGTCCTAAGGCTGGTTCCTCCATTCCCCTTCTAACACTGCTTCAGGGCCAAGCCTTTCCTCTCTCCTCCCTCTCTATTTCTTCAGCAGTGTAGCTCTCAATTTCTCAGGGTTTTAGAAAACTTTCCCAAGGATGGGGGGCTCTCAGTAGCTTAGGCCAACTCATGGAGGACAGGTAGTAAGACTGAAGCTTTTCCATTTTCCAAGACCTTTATTTCCTGAGATGAATAAATAAGTCAGTGGCTGAGGGGTGGGGTGGGGGTGGGGGGTGAATACAAAACAGGAGCTGGCAGCATGCAGCTGGCAGGCGGAGGCTGTGGTGGACCTTCCTGCAAAGATCCCCCCTTATCCTAGGCAGGAGTCAAAGCTCACCAACAGCCTCTACAAGGAGACACCTTTTCTTTAAAAGTCCACACACATTGTGAAGACTGCCCAGTACCCCCAAAGCCAAGATCTCAATGTATCCACCTTTAGGGCTACTTTCTCACTCCAGGGGCCTCACCTGCCCAGTCCTAGGTGCCTGGGCTGCTTCCCAGGTGGGTAGGGGGTGCTTACCCCACTCTCGAAAATAAAGCAAGCTACCTTGAGTGTCCAGGCAGGAAAGGCCTGACCTCTGGGGGCAGCCGGGGTGAGAGGAGATCCTACAGGTGTGGCAGAGATTATCTGCCTTTGATGAAGCCTTCCAGCACACGGTCACTGCGCTCTGACAACCAGTAGCCAGTCATGGCTGCCACAGCCCCAATGAATATGGCGGTGAAGACCAAGTCGCCCTTTGCTGCCAGTGTGGCCAGTGCACAGATGATGACACCAAAGAACATCTGCTGCAGCACCACCAGCTCGTCTTCCGTCATCTCCGAGAAGAAGCCTGCTGACTCTTCAAGGAGCCAGAGAAGCACCTGTCACTCCTACCCCATTCCTGGAGTCTCCCACACACCCGACAAGTGCTGCCACCTGCCTCTCTGGCATGCCAGCACACGTCATTTATTGCTGAGAACAACTCTGAAAGGGGCTGTTATTATCCCTGTCTCATTAAGTAGCAACCAGACTCAGAGAAGTGATGAGGTTTGCTCAAGGCCACATGGTGAGTAAGTTGTGACAGAGCATGTGTTACATGTACTAGCCCAGCTCCAGAGCCAGACTACCTGGTTTTGACTGTCGGCTCTGCAACCTGCTTACTATGTGGCCCTGGGCAAGGTGCTTCATCTCTCTACATCCTAGTTTTCACTATGAAAATGGGATGAGAAAGATACAGCACTGGATTTGTTTTAGGGGTGAAATAAGTTAATATATGCAACATTTTTAGAACAGAAGCTGACAAATGGTAAGAGGTGTGGAAGTGGTCACTATTGTCATCACTGTGATTGTCCATCTCACTACACTGTGGCCTATAACAGCTCTTGACAAGCCAGGGCTAGGACTGGACCCATTGGACCGATGAGGAAAGAGGCTTGCGAAGACAAAGTGATTTAATGCCAAGTCTGACTTTCTTTCTACACCGAGGAGGTATGAGGCCACCAAAAGCCACCCTGGAGATCAGATGTAGGCTTCTGGTCTCAATGCAGCCTCATGGGGGCTGGCATCTAAGAGGTGGGTGGGACAGGACCTATAATTTCCTAGAGAAAGGATTTGCTGACCCTCCCCCTGCAAGACCTCCCCTCCCCAGGTTTGCTCACCTGGGATCTGCTCCTTCACACAGATGCCCTCAATCTGTTTGTAGCCCTCAGCACAGACACAACGGTAACTGCCCTCGGTGTTCTTGCACTGCTCGTTCTCTCCTGGACACACCTCTGTCTCACACTCGTCCACATCTTGAGGGAGGGCAAAGAGGGATCAGAGCCCTGACTGCCAGGGCAGCACCCTACATGCAGTACCCCTGACTCAGTGTTGCTCAAATCATGACAACTCCCTTCTGCCCTTGCCCAGGTAACATTCCACCCTTCTTTCCCCTGCTCTGTCCATATTCTAACCCCTCTCAATTTGAGGTGGCAAGGCCCTCCAAGTGCCTGTATACCATTGGCAGGAGACTCACCGAGACACTTGGAGCCCACCTGCTGGTAGCCAGAGCTACACTTCTTACAGCGGCCTGGCCCTGCCCCCATGCAGCCCAAGCAGGCCTTGGCACAGTCTAGAGAAGGGAGAGGAAAGAAAAGGGTGAGAGTAAAGAAAAGAGGATCCTAGGCTCAGGAATTCCAATGCCTGAGAAGACAAGTTTAGGGGGAAGTAGCTCCTCCTATCCTTCCCGCATCCCGTCCTCTGCAGGAGTGGACACTCACCTCGGCACTCATAGGAGCCCTCTGTATTCACGCAGAATTGGTCAGCTCCACAACTGGCTTGCTCTGTGCCACACTCATCAATATCTACAGAGAGGCCAGCAGGGTTGGGATTTCAATCCCTAGTTAACTAACAGGGGAGCGGAGGCCAGGATAGGGGAATGGACTTCCCAGGCTCAAATGATGTGGCAGAGACTGCAGCTGCCCAGGTAGAAACTACGTTTTCTAACCTGCTCTGCAGCTCAGTATTATGGCCTTGTGAGTTGAGTTCTGGCCACCAGGATATAAACAGAAGTGATGTGCTCCACTTTTAGCTTGGCCTTAAAACAAGGTCAAGTGGGTTTGGACTCTTCCAACACTTCCTTCCCTTTCTTACTTCCTGAGTGCCAGGTCATAGAACAGAGGTGCCAGTAACCTGGCCTCAACCACAAAGACAACACCCAACGGGACACTGCACAGGAAGAAAGAATGAATCTGGGTCCTTGAATAATTATGACAAGCAGAGCTTCTCTGCCAGCCTGGACCACTTGCTTTGAGACTATGATATGAGATAAATATAACCCTCTATATTCTTTTAAGCTACAATTGTTGGAGATCTTTTTATTATAGCAGCTTAGCCTTTACTCTTATCTATATAAATCGCTAGGTTTGAGACCAAAGCAAATCTCAAACCCAGGTTTCCTGACCCAAGTTCAGTATCCTCATTCCTCTAGCTAACAATTCAATTTTCCAAATTTGGCCTAATTGATATCTCCTCTAAGAAGGCTTTGCTGATTCCCCATCACCACCAAGCTGGACCAGGGACATCTCTCATTGTACAAAGATCAATCTGTACTGTTAAGTGCCTGGTTACTTTTCTGCCTTCCCAACCATGCTGAGATCTCCATGAAGACATAGACTGTGGTGGTCTAGCCAAGATGGGGAACCAACCCCAGGCCCCTGCCCACCTCTCCAGAGCTAGGGCAGGGCCTCACTCACCTACACACTTGAGGTGATGCAGGGCCCAACCCTTCTTGCACTGTAAACAGTTTGATTCCTCAGGTCCCGAACAGCGGGCACAGGGGCCAAAACAAGCTGGGTAGAATGAGGGAAGTATGAGGATAAGCAGGCAGGCACCCCATCTGCCCCTGCCCAGTGCCCTGCCTTTTGGCTACCTACCCGAACATACCAGATGACTGGTGTTGCGTTCCGCCTCAAAGTAGCCGAGGCCACACTGGCCACAGGCCTCACCCCCATAGCCGGCTTGGCAGTCACAGTGCCCGCTGCCCCCTCGAGTCCCTTCCCCTTCACACTGCCCATAGCCACCGCAGGGCTTCTCTGTGCCCCCAGGACAGGCTGTGGGCAGACACCAAACCGGGTAAGATTGTAAATACAATTTTGTATACAGAAAATATTAACATTTTTGAAAAGAAAACAATTTTAATGGCAACATATATTTTGTCATAAAACTATGAGATTTACTTAACCACTACCCCACTGTAAAACAATTAGGTTATTTACGGATCTTTTCTTTCATTAAGACTGAATTCATCATCTTTGTCACTAACTCTTTATCTGCAGCTTCTGGAAAGATTTTTCTAAAAGGGGCTGTTAGTAAGTTCAGCTTCTGACTCAGGACTGTGTGTAGAAAAAGGTGGTGACAATGTAGGCTCCAGGACATCACCTCTCATCCCTAGAAAGGTCCCTTTAGTCCAAGGGCTAAGACCTGGTCTGATCCAGGCATGGGAAATGAGGGGTAGGGTGGGGGCATTTCTCATATACATGCATCTGATTTAGCGTAGCTGCTTTTTTCAGAGCCATTCCCCATTGATTTCCTCATCTCACCAGCCCTATGCAGCAGGTGAAAACTGAGGTCCAGAGAAGTTATCTGAGGAGCCTAAGCTTTCACAACCAGCTAGAGGCAGAGCCAGGACCAGATCTCTGGCCTCAGCAGTCCCCTCCCATCTCCCAAGAGGAATTTGAATAACTCACGAAGGCAGGAGGGCCCGAAGGTGCCTGAGGGGCAGCAGAGCTTCAGGGAATCTGAGCAGAGCCATTGGAAGAGGTCTGGGGCTTCCTGCTGCCTGAGGCAGGGAGGTGGTATGAAAGCAAGGGGGCCTGAGATAGTGTCAGAGGTGCTGTCCCCCGCACCCCCCGATTCTGTATCCCACAGAATCTGCGATACAACCCATCTTGGGCATAAGACCTGGCCAGTGCCCTTTCCCCATTTGGCAGAGGGATAAAGTAAAGCTCACAGTGAGAATTTGGGTACCCCAACAGGTCCTTAGCAGATCTGGGTTTGGAAGAAGTAGCCAAACCAGAACTTAGCCCCTAGCATGCAACCCCCATGCTTTACTACCAGGCCCTGCCTGTGGCCCCCTCCCTGGGAAGGCTCTAACACAACTCACTTGTGAAACCACCAACTCTCCACCAGCTCCTCACTCAGCTCCAGCAGGCGGTGGCACTCGTAGTCTGACTTGCTGCACACGCTCTCAAGCACCTCTACCAGGCGGGTTTCACTGGCCAAACAAGGTGGGGGGTGGTGGAATAAGTTCCATTCCACCCACCACCCTCCTTAAGGTCTCCTCTCCCACCACTCCTCATGCCATGACAGTGTCAAAGGAAAGGCCATAAGGCTTATTGGAAGAAGTATTTGTTTTTGGAATCAGAAAGACCTGGGTTTGAATCTAGTTGTGCGACCTTGGGCAAGTCATTTAACCTCTCACAAACCTGTTTTCTCATCTGTAAAATGGGGATAATTCCTCCCCTACAGATTTACTTCCTCTGCAGTTCCTGCATCTGCACAACAGAATATCTACTCTTGCTGGGTAGATGTAATTAAAAATATATCATGTAACAAGTATTGGTGAGGATGTGGAGATATTGGAACCCTTCTACATTGCAAGTGGGAATGAAAAATGGCGCAGCCACTGTGGAAAACAGTCTGGTAGTTCCTCGATAAGTTAAACGCAGAATCGCCATAAACTCAGTAATTGCACTCCTGGGTTTATACCCAAAGAAATGGAAAACAAGTATTCAAACAAACACTTGTAAACAAATGTTCACAGCAATACTCTACACAACAGTCAAAAGGTAGAAACAACCTAATATATATTGACTGATAAATGGATAAACAAAATGAGCTATATCCATACAACAGAATATTCAGCCGTAAAAAGGAATGATGTACAGATATGTGCTATGATATGGATGAGCTTTGATAACATTATGCTAAGTAAAAGAAGCCAGACATAAAAGGCCACATATTATCAGGATTCCAATAGAATTAGCAAACCTATAGAGAAAGAAACTAGATTAGTGGTTGTCAAGGGCTGGGGGAAGCGGAGAATGAGGAGTGACTGTTTACTGGATGTAACGTTTCTTTTTGGGATGATGAAAATGTTCTGGAACTAGATAGTGGTAATGGTCGCCCAACACTGTGAATGTACAAAATGTCTATCATGCTAAATTTTGTTTCATACATTCTACCTCAATACAAAAATTAAAACACTCACACACATACACACACACATACATATATAATGTATTATATTATGTATTTAAAGGATCTGACACAGTGCCTGGCATAAAAAGGGGGTAATTTAAAAAACAACACAAAAACAGGAACCATTATAGAGCTGGAAGTGCCCTTAGGGTTATCTTGCCCAGTCCTCTCATTTTCAAATAAGAAAACTGAGACCTATTGAGGGGAAAAAAAGTTGCTAATATTACACAATAAAACCTTTATTTCTAGTGGGCACGACAGTTTAATCTTTACCACAAACTTATGAAATAGGCAAAGCAGATATTACTATTTACAGATGAGGAAACTGAGGCTCAGAGGTTAAGAGACCTTCCCTTAGGGTACCACCAAAGGTCAGAACTGACAACCAGGTCTGTCCAACTCCCAGTCTTTGCTGATTCCTTCTTCTCAATTTGACTTTGAAAAGCTGGAGGGCCTATGGCTCAAGCCTTTCCTCTTAACATAATCACATATTGTCCCATGGCTTTACATACTTACTATATGCTGATGATTCACAACTTCATGTTTCCAACTCCCACTTCTTCCCAAACTCAGTACTCCTAAATCTAACTCAACTTGACTGTTTAATGGACGTCTCAGGCCAGCATGTTCAAAGAGGATACCTGATTGCACCCTGCCCCTAAATCTTCTCCTTCCCCAGTTATACCCATCTCAGAAAACAGCCCCACAATTAACCCAGTTGCTCAGGCCCAAAAGCTAGTAAGCATCTTTTATCCTTTTTCTCTCATACCCCATAATGAATCCATCATCGAATCCTATCAGTCTATATGCAAAATATACCCAGAATTTGACCCCTTCTCACATGTCTACCACTAAACACCATACTAGTTCATGCTGCCTTCATGCTTAGACTATGCATTAGCCTCCCAGCTGGTCTCCCTGCTTCCACTACCTGGCCCCCTATAGTCTGTTTGCTACACAGTTGTACGAGTGATCTTTTAAAATGAGACCACATCACTTCTCTGCCCTAAACATTCCAATGGCTTCCCTCTACACTCAGAATGAAATCTAAACTCCTTTCTGTGGCCTTTGAGGCTGGGCTTCTGCCTTCAACCTCTACCACTCTCCCTGCGGCTCACTCCATTTCAGCCACGTATCAAATACGTCAAGCTCAGTCCTACTCTGTTCACATCTTTTCCCTGTCACATAGCTTGCTTCTTCAACTCTCTGTTCAAATGCCACATCTTGAATACGCCTCTCACCATTCTGTAGTTTACTGTTCTCCATCTAATATGACATTATTTATTTCCTTATTTACCATCTGTCTCCCCTACAAGAATGTAAGCTCCTTAAAGATGAGATCTTACTTGCCTTGCTTACTGCTATACTATACATGTTCAGTGATATACGTTGAATGAATAAGCACTACCCAAGAGGCTCTAAGCCCTCTCCAGTAGTATAGCAGAGATTAGGTGGTAAGGTATACAAACCCACCTCTCCAGACCCTCACCTGTCTTTGTATTTGGACAACTTCTCTTCCTCCCAGGCAGTGTTTCCACCTCCAAAGTTGTCCCGGATAGTTCTCTCCAGGCCCTAGAAATGGAGAAAATTAGTAATGCCTAAGTATAGAAGTACAGAGCCTGGCACATTCTAACACTTCAGTATTTCACTGACCAAGAAACTGAGGCACAGAAAGGCAACCTGCCCAAGGCCATACACCTACTAAGTAACCAAGACAGAGTGCATACAGACTTGTTGTATCCCAAATCTCCCCACTTTCAACCACTGTTGCTATAATAGTTGGGCCCCTCCCACCAAGCTGCTGGTGCACCCACCTTGTTGAAGCTGTCGACCAGTCCCCGGCACGTATGACATGGATGGGGCTCAGTTGGGGGAGAAGGCTGGGGAATTGGAGAGGGCTGGAGCCTAACTGGGCCTGGGAGGCTGACGATGAAGCTCAGGCCCCAGAGCAGTGCTGGGACCAGGCCCCTTGGGGGTGGAGGGGCCATCTTTTCCCAGGCTGGGGACCTGTAGATAGAGGGTATGAAGAGGGTTCGCTAGAAGAACCAGGGAAGAAAAGGGTCGGCCTGGGAGCCCAGATCTGCGTTATTAAAAGAAAAGGAGGCTAGACTGGGGTAAGGTCATGGCAGGGGAGATGACGGGGAAATGAGCCTATTCTGCAATTCCAGGACGGAATAAGTTATCCTCGTTACAGTTGGGAAGGTAGCTTGGATCCTTGGCAAGGGGACAGGAGGAGTCAGTCCATTGTTTTAGAGTCTCAATATGAGTTATTAGGGGCCAGATCAGCAGAACTAGGGAGAATGGGTCAGATTCCAAGTATTGGGGGAGAAGAGGCCGAATGGGGGGTCTTGGGGGGAGGAGCCCGGATCCGGATATGAAGAGAAGGGGTCGTTCGCGAGCCGCACACGGCAAAGCCACTCCCCACCAGTGGGCAGGGGAGGATCAAGATCCGGAAAGATTGCGGAGGAGGAAGAGATGACCCACCCAGCCTGCGGGCGCTGACGCCTCTACCTCCCAGCGCCGTCTCTGCCGCCGCCTGCGTAAGACGTCCAACCTCCGCCAGCTCCGTAGCCTGGAGGCGGGGCCCCTGCTACAGCCAATGGTAGCGAGCCATGTGCCATTGCGTCATCCCGTGACAGCCAACCAGAAGCAGCACCAGGCTGCACCTGTCCGATTGTGAAAGGGTCGCGGGGACGTAGACAGCGAGCAGCGTGCCAGGCTTGCCATTCCGGCAGAGAGACACATTGGAGAGACGTGGATAGAAAAATGGCGTTTGCCTTTATTCAAGTCCCGTCCCCTGCTTCAGGTCCCATCTCGCGTCCTGTCTCTGGGGTTCCCAGGGGACGGACGCAGCAGTCCAGGGCGGGCTGAAGGGCCTGGGACACTTGCTCTGCCCTGTCCGCGAGACGACCTGGGTGGGGTACGCCGGGTCCTTGCAAAGCCCGCAGGAAGTCGGGCAGCTGGGAGGGCAGAGCGAGGACCGGCACGGCAAGGAACAGGGAGGGCACTGCGTCCCGGCGGAGCAGACTATCGAAGTAGGCTCCGACGTAGCGGCCGGGCGCCCGGCCCTGCATGAAGTCGGGCAGCACACAGTTGAGTGAGGCGGCGAAGGCGTCATGCGGACCGTGCGCCCGGGTCGCCGACGCACCGTCCTGCAGCCACTCGTGGCACAGCGCCACAGCCCCTGGCGAGAAGAGCAGGACCACCACTCCGCCCTCCTGCAGGGTCTGGCGCCGCTGTGCGTGGAACCAGGCCAGGGGCCCCTGCGCACTCAATTCACGACGGCTCCACAGGTCCACGGCCACGCGTAGAGGCAGCTGGCACAGCGCTGACGCCAGGGCACCCACCAGGAGCTCAAAGTCCGCGTCGTCGGCGGAGTAGAGGAGCAGAGCCGCGCGGCCTCTGGAGGCTGCTGCGGGAGAGAACGGAGGGAGAGGGAAGACGTGAGACTGCCAGAGGCCAGGCCCGCGGGGGGCGGCCCCCCGCCCAGCGCTTGCTCACACTCACCCCCCGCGCGGACATCCTCTTTCAAGAGCCTCAGCCACACTGTTAGGGAAGAGGGGTGTAGGCGGCGGGTAAGCACAGCCGTCGCCTCCTCTTGGCGAACTCCCAGACCCTCTCCAGTCCTGACCCTGGGGAATGGAGCTGGGAATCACTCACCTTTCACATGGTCCTTTTTGAGAAGGAGGAGAAGGAAAAGCACAGCAGCGAAGAGTAGGCAAGCCATCCACACCAAGGCCCAGCGCCGGTGGATATCTGGGAGGTCCAGGGGAAGAGATAGTCTGGTTAAAGACTATACACTTTTGCCCCACTTCACGAAGGAGAAAAACTGAAGCTCAGAGAAATGAAGTGATTTGCCTAAAGTTCACAGCACATAGCAGAGCCAGTATATACATGAACATAGATCCATCTACTGATAAGTGACTTAACTTTCTGCCTCGGTTTTCACCTCTGTAAAACTGGGAAAACAATAGTGCCTACTGGTAAGGACTGTTGTGAGAACTACATGTATTAATACACATAAAGCTGCAGTAAGTGCTCAAATGTCAGTAATATTAATGTCCCCTAAGCCTAGAGTGGCTGAGTCCTTGACTTCACTCTCCTGAATGATCGCAAAAGCCTTCTAACTGGTGTCCCTGATGTCTTTTTGCCTCCTATTCATTCACCAGGTGGAAGCCCCCAGAGATCTTTTAAAAATACAACTGTGATTATAGCCTTTCAGGAAGCTTCTGCTGCTCTTGATGTAAATTCAAAATTCCTTGGCTTCCAAGGCCCTATATGGCCCTTGTATCCTCATCTCATTCCAGCCACACTGACTACCTTGGAGTTCCTCAAAAAAACATCCCACCGTCTTCACAAAACTGCATATCTACCTCCTTCAGGCAGGTCAGCCTTCAGAGTTCAGCTGGAACCTTTTGCCTGAACTCACTCCACCTAAGTCAGGTCCCCATTATATGCATTCATGGCTTTGGACACTATAGAGAGTGGTTCTGCAACTCACACTAAATGTAAGTGATCTGTGGCTAATGTCTTCCTAGCCTCCTGTGGCAGGGGTAGAAGCCAGAGATTGTGTCTTATTGGTGACATCAGGATGCCCTGCAAGCTCTCATCATAGTTTCTGAATAAATGAAGGAATGAACATCTGACTTATCTGAGCCAGAGAAGGACAAGGACATTGCATGAGCTGCCTCCAGGAGTGGTCTCTGTCAAGATTCTAGATCCTGGAGAGCTGAGAAGAGGAAGGGCAGTTCTTGTAATACTCACACTTGTCCATGGGGCAGGCCCATAATGCTCCTAGGTCATCATTCCACAGCTGTAAGAGACAAAATCAAATCCAAAGCTGTCAGCTTGGTGTTCAGCAATCACCAAGTTCTAGCCAGCCTGAGCTACAAATTTTCAGTCTCAAGTATTCATATTCCCCCCCGACTCACAGCAGGATCCCACAAGCTGCTCTGCCTTTGTTTATGCTGTGCCTACTGTCTGCCCTGTGCCTTCCTCCATTGCCAGAATTAGTCCACCTAAAGAGACCCTTCCTTGAAGCCCTCCCTGAAAATCAATCCGTAGCATATGTGAATGTTGTTATCTGTTTACTGGTTTTTAGCCACCAGCGAGCAACTTGGGGATAAGAACTATACTTTAAGTCTTAGCTTTCCCAAGACTGGACACAAAATAAGCACAAATAGATAGTGGGTAGGTGCTAAGAGGACAGTGAGGAGGTCTCTGCCTAGGAAGAATGAGAGTTTGCATGATGACCTCTGCTAGACACAGAAAGAGGTAGAAGAAGCTGAAGACAGAGTGTTGGGGCTGTTGCCCTTGGGCATCGGGGCAGGGTCCTTCTGCCACCTACTCACCTGCAGACACTGGCCTGACTGCAGGTCTTGTAGTAACTGCTCTCCAAGACGAGCTGCCCTCTGTCAAGCCAAGAGGTAGGGATCTGTCACCTAGGGACACAGCACTTAGGAGACCACTAGGCTGCAGCTAGGCAGGATAGTGGTGGGGAGGGGGAGGCACCAGGAGTTGGGAGTTCTTCTAAGAGGCCACTGAGAACAGT
Organism: Rousettus aegyptiacus; assembly: GCF_014176215.1. Taxonomy (NCBI): domain Eukaryota; kingdom Metazoa; phylum Chordata; class Mammalia; order Chiroptera; family Pteropodidae; genus Rousettus; species Rousettus aegyptiacus. The sequence continues at coordinate 119,981,809 of NW_023416307.1, read as the reverse complement.
GCCCAGGTCTGAATCACCTCCATGTTCCCAGAGACCAGCACAAAGCTTGGCACACAGGAGGGGAAAATTGAATAGAGAGAAAGTTTGAGGACAAGTTTGAAATGAAGCTGGAGAGATACATGGAGTAGGGTTACCCAGTCCTCACCGTGGAGGCCCTGCTGAGCAGTGGGGTGCAGCCACTGGGTTCCAAGGCACAGAGTGATCGGTTGTCCTGGGGGCCTCGTGTCTCCATCAGCAGCATATCATCCTTGAGGGGCCCCAGAGAGTCTAAAAGGGGTGAGAGCCCACTCTGAATGAGACCCTACCTTTCTGGGGGCTGCCATGTGCCCCTCCATGCCTGACCTCCACTGTCAGGAGCTAGTACTTCCAGGGTTCGCCCCTATTGCAATAGCCCTGTCCCAGCTTCCTCCAGGCCCCACTCACCAGACCACAAGCATTCTTGCAGCTGAACCTTCTCCCAGCTGCTCACCTGCTTGGAAGGGGCCAGGGTTAAGGGCATGAAGAAAGGCAAGAGCCAAGGCCAGAAAGACCAGAAGAGAAAGGATAGGTAAAGGGAGGACTGTTGGGTGGGGAGGTCTGCACTCTGGACCTGACCTTAGGCATATCTGGGTTTCAGGCTAGGTGATCAGGAGTCATTCCACTTTTCTCAGCCTCAGCCTGGTGAGGTCATCTGTGCTAACAGGCCTTATGACTCTAAATTAGCTCTTTTCACATCTGACCAAACACATACATTCCCTTCTCATCTAACCACCTTCTCAAAGAGCCCTCGCCTGACCAGTCCACTCAAAATTGCAACCCCAATCCTCTCTTGCCCTTCCCCACCTTTCCCCATAATATTTGTATATAATTTTAACTTAGTATGAGAATTTTCTTGTTATATCTATTATCTGCCTTTCTCCAAACATAAGCTCTATAAGGGTGGGAACATTTATTTGTTTTATTCACTGATTTCTATCCCACATGCCTAAAACAGTATCTGGTACATAGCAGATGCTCAATAAATCTTGAATGAATATGTTTATAATCACCTTTTGAAGTTGTAGAGCAACCAATTATACAGGTAGGGAAATAGGATAATGATAGATATAATAAAAGCATCTAACATTTGTTGAGCATTTAATCTGTGCCAGTCCCTAAGTTGAAGCACTTCATAGCCACTCTATGAAGTAGTTACTATTATCATCCCCATTAAACAAATGAGACTGACCTTCAAAGAGGTTAAGTGACTTGCCCAGGGTCCCATGCACTACTAAAATAAATACTAGAACTCCTAAAGAGGAAGCCCATAACCACTTTGTTCCAAGAATAAAGTGGGTCCAGAAGACAGTGCCTTGTCTGTGGTTGGCGTGGGGTGTGCGGGGTCCTGCCCCCCAACACAGTGCTCCGGCGCCCCCTTCTTACCTGAACACAAAGGTTGGGGTGGCCTTTTAGCAAAGGGAAGTCATGGGCCTTCTGTGGAAAGAAGGGTGTGGGTGAGTCACGAAAGGTGGCTCCCTGGGCTCCGCTTTCTCTCCCAACTCTGGGCCCTGCCCAACACCTCTCTTACTTACGTTCACAGTGACATTCTCTCGGGGCAGCGGTGGAACCAGCGATTGGCAGGGGCCCCCGCCGAGTGCCTGCCAACACAGTGTGGCCTCAGCAGTCAGCGAGCACGGCGCTTCCAGCTGCCAGCCCAGCGGATGCAGCAGCTGTAGCCGGGTGGCACGCCAGAGGTTGCGATGTGCGCGGGGGTCTGTAGGGAGAGGGCGAGGTCACTGCTTACCCCGAACACTACCACCTGCACCGCTCCCACCCTGGTCCCTGTGTGTCTGCTCACCCTTCCTAAAGGGGCAGATGCTCGTCCTGACAGAGTCTAGCTCCAGAGGCCACACCTGGAAAGGAAACAGGGCTCCACAGGTTAGTTCAACCCACCCAACCAGGAGCATGTGCCAGGCCCTCAACTAGGTACCGCTTCATTCATTAGGGGACACATTCATTAGGCTGATATTTCACAATTACTCACTTGGTGTTTTCACCCTTTGAAGGCCCTAGAGATGCACACATTTACTCTTTCAATAAATCCTATGCCAACATCTGGCAACATCTTTATTTAACAAACTTTTAACGAGTACCTGCTATGTGTCTTAGCACCAGGGAAGGCACTAGAGATATTCAATAATTAAATCCACAATCATTTTGTGAGAACCTACTATATACCATGTACTGTCCTAGGCGTTAAGGGCACATTCATTTATTTTTTCAATAGACTTTTAAAATACACCTACTATGTACTTAGCCCTGTGCTAAGTACTAAAGATAACATGTTAATTTATTTAGCAAACATTTAATTAAGAGAAGCTACTAGGTTCCAGGCATTAGGTAAGTCTCTGGGGAGATTGCTAAATTTTAATTACATATTATTTCCTTGCTTTTAAGGAAATGACAAATTTACAGTTGCAGTAAGGATAAAACATGTATATAAATTAATAAATTGATAACTTATTGAACATCTGTTTATGTAAGAAGAAATGAGACAGGTGCCCAAATTAAAAATGGAGGTGCTAAATGGACAAGGAAGGAAAGAAGTGCAAGGAGATATGTAAATAAGAGAGGGCAGGAAGTTGGGGGAAAGCTTTTGGAAAAGAAATGAGGGCATTTCATGTTGTGGGAACTACCTAAGCAAAAGCACGGATGTGGGCATATCTTGATAAATAGCTCCATCTAGACTGAACAAAATCCCCGTGAAAGGGAATTATGGGAAACACACAGTGGAAAAGGTTTAGTCAGGGGTCAGAATATAGGGCCCAGAATGCCAGGGAAGCTCTGGGAAATGAGGTCGGGCGGGAACTTATTGAAACAGTCTAGAAGAGATGATAGAAGCCCAAACTAGGCTGTTATGGAGAGAGAGAAAAAGAATGAGAGACATTAATGTGATGGCAAATTAAATGTGTAATCAGAGGGAGAGGAAAGAGCCAATATTTAGGACTAGATGTGGCACACATCCTTATAACAGTCCTATGAAGGTGCTACTGTTATTCTTCCTATTTTACGGATAGGAAAGAGGCTCAAAGAGGTGAAGTGACTTGCCCAAGATCACACAAATAGTGAGATTCAGGTTTCAAACCAGTCTGAGTTCATAGCACATGCTCTACCCTCCAGGGGAGCACAAAGAAGGAATTGAAGAAGTAGAGGAAGGCTTCAAGGAGGTGTTGACATCTGAATGGCAATGAAGCATAAGTAGGAGTCCTGTGTATAGAGGATCAGGAAGAGCATTCGGAGCACACAACAGGCAGAAGGCATAAGACAGCCAAGGTCAGGAAGGGCCAGTCAAAGAGGACAGTAAAGGATGGTGAGACCAAGATAGTGAGGGCCACCCCTCTCACCAATTCCCCAGTCCCATTCCCCTGGCACCCAGCTGGACTCTGCTCCTACCTGAATACAGAGACAGGGAACCAGGTCTGTGTGGTTCAAGGTAATGGTCTGCGGCCCTGTCTGTGGGGTAAGCAAAAGGGAGAAGTTGTAGAAGATAAGGAAGAGGGGAAGGCTGGAAGCCAAAGTTGAGGAAACCAGGCAGGCAGCAGTTTCTCCACCAATGTTTCTTGCTTTGGGTGTGGGTCTCTGTGTCCTCTTCAAGAGTCCCCTTTGATAATACATTCATGTCCTTAGCATGGGCATTTGCCTAGAGTGGGAATAAATTTGGGGAGGGAGAGGCCTTACCAAGTTTCTGTGCCACCAGGGTTTCATAGGGCCCTGGACCTGGTTCCAGTACAAGGAGAGGCCAAAGTGCCGCTCTTCAGAGACTTCCAGCACCAGGCGCACATCATCACCATCTGCAGACACATTGGGCCAGGGCAGGGCTGTGGGGGAGCCAAAAAGAGAGACTTCCATTACCTCTTCAGTTCACCCAAGCCTGGTTCATGCCTACCAACTGACCTTTAGAGTTCCCTTCAAACTCCTAAGGCTGGAGGCTCCTGGACCAGGGCAGAGCCTATATCCCTATCTCAGACTAGAGCATAGGGTTCCAGCAGCTAGGGACCAAGCCCACGTAGGCCCCAGTATGTTGTCTGGAGACCACCCTTCTCCCCAATTCACTCTCTGCAGCCAGAAGGATACTGTAACCACTGTAAAATAAATAATTCTCCCCTGCTCAGAGCGCTCTGATCCTGCTGCCCCATATTACTCCTAGAATAGAAGATGGAGTCCATACAATTAATGGCTTGCAAGGCCCTGCCCAGTCTGGCTTCCTGACTATTCTAATCTTATCTGTCAGCACTAATTAATTTGCTGCAGACACACTAGCTTCATTACTAACACTGAAACACACCAGATCCACTCCTGCCTCAGCTCTTTGCACTGGCTGTTCTCAGTGAATGGAACCTTTTAGAATGAGGCCATTCCTAACAGCTGCAGCTCCCAACCTCCCTGTCCCCTTTCCCTGCATTTTCTCCCTAGCACCAATCACCACCTAATTCTTGCATATTTCACATCCCCATATGTTTATTGTGTCCTCTCTCACCCTTACCTTGACTCTGACTCTAACTTTCAGCTAGAATGTCAGTTCTTTAAGGGCACAGGTTTTTGTCAGTTTTGTTTATTGATGTATCTCCAGTACCTAGTGCTATGACTTGGGCAGAGTAATTATTCAATAAATATCTGTTGAATAAGTGAACCAATGTGTAACTGAATGGATAATGACATGGAATGCATGACGTGTATCTGTGTCCTCAAAGCTCTGGTGCTGAGTAGTCTTCAATGGATTACCAGAGGCAGGCAGGCCAAGTTTAAGATAAAGGAAACCAAAAAGAAAATGAAGTTGAAATAATTTAAGAGTTCAAAGCACAACACTGTCTTTATATCTTGATCTGTATGGTAGTTATGCAAGTGTATACAAATGTAGAAATTAATGGGACTGGACATCAAAACTAGTGCACTTTACACACTCTTCTGTATGTATGTTATACCACAATAAAAAAGAAAATACAAAACAAAAAAAATCTAAATAGTGCATGGGAAAACCCCTCAGAATCTTGACTTCCTTAGCTCTTATTTTTTGGTTTAATATTACTTTTATTTGATACATGGAGGGCGAACCATAATCTTGACAATGCTTTGGGACTCTATATGTATTTATTATAGGAAGTAAGAGATTCATCTTTACATTTCCGGTGCCTGGTACAAAGTAGGAGCTATTGCAGATCATATATGATGAATGAATGAATGAATGAATGAATGAATGAATGAATGAATGAAGTCTGTGAGCTTCTGTGAGCCCAGACCTGGAGCCAACTTCAAGGTTCCTCATATTCCAGACCCTGGCCCTCCCTCCTCCCAGCACCACTGGCCCTAGCCCCTACCCTGGCAGCTCTGGATGCTGTCCCGGACTTCAAGCCCCCTGCAGTCTGGGGAGAGATCACAGAAAAACCTCTGATGGAGCTGAGGACCAAGGAAAGAAAGGGGACAACCCAACTCACAGGGATCCCTTGAAAGGGCTCTCTGTCCTCTAAATACCACCCACATCTATCCAGTGCCCAAAACATTCTCCAGAGGCAGGAAAGTCATCACCTGGGGATAGGAGGCACAAGAGACTGACTCTGGAGAGAATGAGAGCCCACGCCACTGCCTGAGAATAGATAGGACTAGAAAGGGGATGAAAGCAGAAGAGGTGTGGCTGGAGGGAAGAGAGATTAGAGAGGCCAGGATTTGGGGCCCCTGAGACTCTGGGGCCACTTACCAGGCAGCTGCTGTGTGAAATTGAGTTCCTTCTGGTACCTGGGCTGAGTGTATGACCAGATTCGCACCTCAGCCCCCAGAGCAGCCTCGAAGCAGTCAAATACTACAGAGCCCTGTGAGGAGAGGGGTGGCAGAAGGCTGGTGGTATAGGGCTCAGAATCCAGGCAAAGGGCTGTGGGCTTCTCTGCATAGACTACTCACTTCCTCCTCTCTTGCCCAGCTGATGACTATATTCATTCTATATGGCCTGAAATTCTGCCATTGAAATTTCCCCACAAGGGCCCCCAATTCTAAAGCACACACCCTCCATAGGGTGTCAGCAGGACAGGGATAAGGGCGCAAGCTACCTGAGTCCTTGCCCCAACTCTGGCTGTCCTGGATCACACGTCCAAAGCTAAGCTGATCAGACACCCCTCCCCACAGAAGTGGTTTTCACAACCAGTGCTTCAGTGGACCTCACGATTGCCCTATGAGGTGGGCCAACAGATGTTATCTCACTCTACAATTTTTCAGATCAGAGGATATTGGCTGGGGGCTGGGGGAAGGAGGGGAAATCAAAGTAAAGATACACCTCCCAACCACGTGTGACCTCCTGAGGTAGCCCAGCACCCTGTACCACGGCATATACATCAGGCAGTCATGGTATGGCAGGAAGTCCAGAGGATCCAGCCCACAGATTCTCCCTCTCCAAGTCTCAGTTTCTCTATATGGAAAATGAGGATAATAATAATGCCTAGTTCGTGACATTATCACCTCATTTAATTCTCACAACATCCATACAATTTAGGACTATTTCTAGCCCTACTTTACAGATAGGAAAACTGAGGCATAAAGCACTAAAAGGACTTGCCTACAGCCCCGATCAGAGTTAGAACTTAAAGAAATAATGAATGTGAAAGCATTTTATAGATTTCATATTTAGAAGGTGATTGTTATTATTATTATTTTGCATACCACAGACTGACCAGGCTGCACAAGGGCAGCAGGCACTTGCACCTCCAGCAAGACACAGCGGGCTGTAGGGTAGGCCTGGAAGGAGAGCATGACTTGGGCCTGGAGAGAAGCTGTAAGCAACAGGGCAGAGGGTTGGTCAGACCCAGGGGCCACAGGCAAAGCTCTAGTGAGGGGCAGTTGGGCCAGCTGCGTTCTCCTCACCATTCCTAGGCTCCTCAAACTCTAGGTCAGCTGCTCTTTCAAATTGTTCCTCATCTTCAGGCTTTTCCCAGTGCCCTGGAAGTACCCAAGAATAAAGACCATGTCAGGCCCCTTGCTCTGGGCTTCCTTCCAGAAAGTGCAGTTTGGGGAAGCAGCGGCCAGGCCTGGGGCCTGTGGTGGGGAGACTCCCAATTATCATGCCCATCCCAGACACATTCACATGTACACATGGATGACATGCTCACCGTGCACAGTTAAGTGGATGACCACACGCACACAGAGTTCACAGTCAGTCTCCTGATGGCACCTCAGCACTAGCTCTGTCTGTAGGTGTGTGGGCACCAGCACAGGTTCTGGGGCAGACACGATACTCCCAGGGAGGCAGAGCACGTCACCATCTGTGCATGAAGGGCAGGGTGGAGCTGAAGCTGTTTTGAACCCAGAATTTGATTGCACCTGACACTCCCAAAGGGCCAAGGAACTTTAGGCTCTTCTTGGGCTGAGGGTGGACCGTGAAGGCATGGGACTGGGACAGCTCCTTTCCCTTCTACCAACCTGGGAAGTAGGGCTACTCACCCCAGAGGTGGCAGGAGAGGCCCTGGGAAGGAGGTAAAGAAGAGTCAGAGTTTATGCTCCCAAATCTAACCATCTTTCCCTGCCTGCAATCCCTGTCTACCTCCTTCCAGTGCTCTCTATTTCAAGACCCTCCCAGAAGGAGACAGACCCAGCTCTTACCCCCTCCCCATTCTTCCCTTACCCCATCAGTACCAGAAAGACCAGCCAGGGCAGTTCTGGTGGTAGTGGCAGTGACAGGAGCCAGACTAGGGCCCTAATGGGCCCCAGACTGAACCCTGAGCCTTCCTCGACCTCCCTGGGGCCCCAGACTCACCGGAGAGCAGCGAACAGTATCCTGAGGCCCCGCGAGTCTCTCCAGAGAGAGGACTACGGGGCTTCGACCAAGTGCCAAGGACAGCAGGAACCAGGGCACAGGCATCTTCCAGGTGGTAGACAGCACCCAGGCCCGAGGCCCAGTCCTGCCCCCCCAAATGGGGGGGCAGACACCTCACCTCTGCTCTCACTCAGCCCCTTGCCTTTGGGCAGGAGGGGTGAGAATCTCTCTCCAGCCTCCAGGGTCCCAGCTCTGGCTAGCTTGTGTACTCTCTCCCCTGGAAGTTCTGATTCCAGGCTCAGTCCTAGCCAGAGTGCTTTCGTTTTGGCTCTAGGCAGCCAGCCAGCTGTTCCCGCCCCACCCTGTCCCTCCCACCAGCGCCAGGCCTGGGAGCCTGCAGCCTTGGACTAGGGCGGTAGCCTCCCCTCCTTTTTTCCCCTCCTTTCCTCCTCCTCCACTGCTGACACCTGGCTGGGCGGGCCTCTGGAGAGGGCAGCAGCATACTCATGGCTGAGTAAGGAAGCTCTTACTCACCCCAGCAGTCCCTAAGGAGGGCTTGGGCAATCCTGGGACATTTTTGCTTCCCGCGTGATTCTGAGTTCCTAGTGCCACTGGGACCCCTTACTGGGCACCCCATGTCCCTTCACACATAGACTCCCTGGACCTCAGTGACCCTTTGTGGGTCAGGAGCTCTAAGGGCAGGGATAAAGGGTACCATGTAGTAGGCTTTTCACCACTTCCTGGCATGTGCTTAAGTGTGGTGGGAGTTGAGGAAGGAACCCAGGACCCAGCGCCAGGCAGACGAGAGTCCCATTTGTGCTTTTGCCATGGGCTGGCTATGTGCTTAAGGACAGACACAATTTTAACTTGTTTCTTCCCCTCTTCTCACTGAAGAATTGCAGTGAGGATCGAGATTTCCAGGTCCTCCTTTGGATGAAGGATCGGGTGTGGGTGTGGACATGGAGGACTTGGGTGATAAATTGATGGATAACAATCCCAGGCAGGGTCACGCAGACACTTCCCCCAACTCAGTATCCTGAACACACTAAAGACACACTTGTTTTTTAATTTATCCATCATGTTTGTCTTTATTCATCTTTGTCCATCTTGGTCTCTACTGTCCCACCTTTGTCCTGGCCACCCAGGGCCAAAGCCATTTTCTTTGAGTCCAGTGTCCTCCCTCCCTCCCCATCTGGGCAAGGCCTGGGTTTGGGAAAGGGGGTTCCCTGGCCTCCAAGGGAGTTTTCTCCCACTTCCCTGGAGTCACCCCCCTTCAAAACTGCCATAGCTCCTTCCTTCCTTCCCTACCCCTATCCCAAACTCTCCAGCCTGTGCAGACTACCCTCTGGAATTTTGGTGAGAGGAAGTCAGAAGATCCCTCTCCCCCTCCCCCCCATCAGGACTGGGGGCAGAGGAGCTCTCAGTAAAGAGATACTCTTCGTGGGGGTGCTGCGAGGCAGAGAAGCATCAGGAAGAAGCCAGATGGACACACATGTGGAGGGGCTGGGAGTGAGTCAAGTGTTCTGCTCCTTGCCAGGGAGGCAGGGACTGAGGCTTTTCAGGTAGTAGTCCTCAGGAGGCACCCCGAGGATTCCAGGCTAGAAGCCTCTTTCTGGCGTGCCAGCCAGTGCCCCTACACCTGCGGCTAAGACATCTGGATTGTGGAGGAGCTCTGCTCGGTCTTGATGGGCAAGTTTGGCTGCCTGGAGTTCCAGCCTGCGGCATAGCTCCAAACGACTGCGCAGGCACCGCCGACCGCTGAGGCGGCCCCAGCCGGTAGCTTTGGTGGAAGGCCTCGCGTCCAGAGCCCGCAGCAAGCGAGGCAGGTCGCGCAGCAGACGGTAGCGCGGCAGGGCGCGCAGCGGCGGAGGAATGTCGCCTTTGGCGCAGAGGTGACTGAAGTAAGCGAGCAGCAGAAGTGGCCGCGGGGCGGCGCGCAGCAGGGTACGCAGGGGCGCCGCGCAGGAGTCGCGGTCGCGGGCAGGGCTGGGGCCGGCACTGCTCCACAGCAGCAACACGGTGCCCTGCTCCCTAGCCACACGCGCTCGCGCCGCCCACAGCCAGGGCAGCGGGCCCACACGCGCCACGCGCGTCCCCTCCCACAGGTCTACGATCACGTCGCGCCCGCTGCCCAGCGCGGCCCGCAGCAGTTCAGCCAGTGCCCCCACCAGGCGCCGCTGCTCCTCGGAGTCTGCCGCATGCAGGAGGAGCACGGGTCGTGCTCCGCCAGGGCCTGGGGACGAGAGCAACAGATTAACAGGATCCCAGTTAAGGGACGACAGCTCGTCCCTCTCCTCCCCTGCCTCGGGGCGGTGGGGTGGGGAGCTACATCATAGGGTGTCCCCTCCCGGTTCCTTATTTGCACTGGGGGTGGGTACCTAAGGCAGCTTTAGTCTATGGGGTGTCTGTGGGCTAATTAGATAAAAGTGCCCCGGAAGGGGCAAGGCATAGGGCGCCAGGTTTAGCAGGTGCAGAGCAGGCTGGATTTACTCTTCACTTGCCTCTTGCCTAGAAACTTGGTATAGTGAACCACCTGGCACAGAGGGACCTTTGCCCTGCCTTAACCATTCCTGTCCTTTAGGGATCTGAGGCTCATCCCCTAGAGTAACAGTGAACTGGATGCCCTGACAGGGACATGGCTCTTGGGGAAGGGAGCCAGGACAGGGAAAGGGTAGGGACAACTAGCCTAGGAGCTGGGCAGGTCTAAATTCCCAGGTTACTTTTGAATGAGTTTACCTGGCAGTAGGCGCCGGCGGGTGAGGACCAGAATAACGCCCAACAAGGTAGTGAGGGCCAGCAGTGCCAGGATCAAGAGTCCCAGGTGTCTATGAGACACTGAGTCAAGTAGGATGAGGCCAAGATGAGCTCCTCAGTGCCCAACCTCCCTCCTACCCCTACCCAGAAGAACTCACCATCTGGACACAAGAGGTGCTTCCAGGCAAACTGGACATCTGACCTCCACACCTGAGGGCACAGAGTTCCCCCACCCCATGAGCCAAGGTAGTGCCTTCTCCAGGGGAAGCATGAGGATGGAGAAAGGGAGGCCCCCTAGATAGGGAATTCCTCCTGCACAGAATAGGTAAAGAGTTGCAAACCCAAAGAACTCAAAGTTGGCTAGGGTATCCTTAAGCCCTAGAGGGCACAGGCCCTGAAGTATTCAGGCACCAGCCAGTTGTCACCAGGCCTTAAAGTAGACACAGAGCATCAGGTTTTCTGACTTTTTCAAGATAAGCCAGAAATCAGCTTTTTAAAATACCACATCTCCCAATATTTAAATGGTGGCAACAAATTCCAATTTCAAATACCAAATGAAACATTTCTGCAGACTAGATTTGCCCAATGTGCCACCTGTGGAGTAGATGCTGGGGGAGTATATGCAAAGGGGAGAGGGACAGGATTCCTTACCAAGACACAGCCCCCTGGCCTCAGGAAGGGAATGATGAGGTCTAGTGTCACCGGGCTTGAGCCCTGAGTCTGTTGGAAAAAAGATCAAAATGGCTGTTCCCATAGAGGCAAATTTGGCTCTGTCCAGCCTCTCTGAGTCTTTGCCCATGCTGCTCCTCCTTTCTACCCCCCAGCCTCACCCAAATCCTCCCCAAAGCCACCCCTGAAAAGAAGCCTTCCTAGCTTCATTCCCAGATCCCACAATCATTCCCAGATCAGATCTGCTGCACAGATACACATTATTCAGGCATTGGGCACTCATCAATAGACATACTCTGGGTGCCAACTCCATGCCAAGCCCTGAGGAAAGAAGTCGGCCCCAGATGTTGTCTCTGTCTTCTAGCAGCTCACAAAACAGGGAGGCTAATAATATGCTGCCTGCCCCGCCCCCCGTCCTGCACACCTGAAAGAGCAGGCTGACCATTGGAAGGAACATAAATTGCGGATTCAGGAGACCATAATTATTAAAGTCAGGCTTAACTCTTGCCCTTGTGGTTCCTAGCTATGTGTTTTTTTGTGGGGAGATAGGTTACCTCCCTCCCTGAGCCTCAGTTTCTTCATTTGTCTGTGAAGGGTAATAATCCTTGTTTTACTGGGTTATTGAGAGTATCACAAGAGAATATTCATGTAAGCACTCTTTATAATATATAGAGCAGTGTTTATTCGTGGAGTAGTAGTGGCTATTATTATGTTGTAGACTCCTAGGGGCAGAGACTCTGTTATATACTTTTCTTGTATCTTCCAGGGCCTAAGACAGGGTAGGCACAGAGTAGGCACTCAATAACTGAATGTTGAATTGGACATAATTGATTGCCATCTGTCTACAGTTAGGATGTGGCTCTGCCCTATGCTCTGGGTTCTGGGTAGGGAGCTGATCAGAATCTCCACCCTTTGGGAACACTCTTTGCCTCCTACCCCACCTGATCCAGATCCCATTCTCCAGTCAGCTGTGAGCCAAGTACTGATGTGGTAGCTCTCAAATCATGGCTGAATTCAGTGAAGGCAGTCTTTTCCCAGATCACAGAAACAAATAAGTCTGTGGATTTAACTCTCAATTTTAGGTTTTCCCAAATGACTCTGTCTTAAATCCTTAGCATGGCTTGGTCTTAAATCTTGAGCATTTGCTACCATCTGTCTGCTTGGGAGCTCTCAGAGAATACAAAACAGACAAACAAGCTGCAAGTAAGCATTTAAGAAAGAACTGGGAGGAGCTTGTCATGGTTAGTCAGCTTGGGACTGTGGTTTTGCAGATATATTTGATTGCGGTTTTTATATCAGATACATAGAAGAGAGTCTGCTAGTCAAACTGTTCTTAGTTTACATAGTAAAGTTAAATCTGTCAGTAGTTTACAGTATTCTGCAAAGAGCACATCAGCTTCTGGGGGCTCTGTTTCCCTAGATTTTAGATTGGGAGATAGTGACAGAAATTCTGCTAGCTGCCTGTAGGAGGCAGGCAGGAGCATGGTGGTAGAAGACAGCTGGGTTCAACAGAGCATCAGTACAAAATGTGGCAGCAGTTTGAGTGGACCAGAAAACAGCTGGATATAGGAAAGCCAGTCTTGCCTCTGTTTATCTTTGTAAGTTCAGAAACTGAAAGGATTAGACACTGCTCCTTGGAAGACCCTACTGACCAGATGAACAAAGGCTGATCAAGTAGATAAATAACCAGATGACAAGTTAGAGATGTGCTTACTTCCTCCACCTGCTGTGCTCTGAGCCATGAACCTAGTGGGGGTCAAATCCTGGCTAGGCCATACCTGGCTAATGCTGTACACAGGGGGCACCAGGCCATCTTGGCCCAAGCCTGGGTGACTCCAGGCAGCACTGAATGTGGCATGCATCCTCGTGGAGAAGTGAAGAATCAGCTGTTGGGCCTGAGTGTCCATGCTCACGTGCCAGGATGGAGCTGCCAGGGAGTGGGAACAAAGGGTGTGATATGAGAGACCCAGTCTGCAGGAGGCAATAGGAGCTGGGCTGCAGTTGACAGAGAAGTCAGGGCAAGACTAGAGTTTGGCTTTGTCACAGTTAGGTGAGGGTGAAATGGTGGGAGGGGTTCCCAGTCAGAGTCACTTATTCGCTCACCAGTCCGGTGGGGACATTCAACGTGGCTGCTGTTTCCAAAAGAGAACTGAGAAATCCAAGAATGGCAGGTCAGCAAGCTCTAGGCATCATCCATATCCCTACCCATCCCCTCTCACCCACGCTTATACCTTGAAGCAAAGCTGGGGGTGCAAGTCCACTTTCTCCAAAACATACCACTGTGGTGGGAGAAGGGAGTTAGTCAGGGCCCTGGGCCCCAGTCCTGCCCACCCATGTCCTAGGGAGGCCCGACTCACCCCATCTGATTCTTGAGCCGTGGCGTTGGGGAAGTCTTCACAGATGGTGTGCCAGCCCTGCCTCTGGCAGAGGGAGGCCGCCAGCTTCAGTGGGCAGCGGAGTGTCAGGGCCATGACCATCTGACTGTGCTGGCTGTAGTCAGTAAAGTTCACTGACCTCCAGAAGTCAGAGCCATCTGGGCAAGCAGCAGGGGCAAAGAGTGAGGCCTAGGGAGACCCGAGCCCGCTTTAGCCTCATTTTGCCAACCCCGTCCCCAGGGCATCAGGAGACAGTTTGTGAATGTGCCCGGCACAGTTCCTGTCCTGTCTAGGAACCTAAAACATGAGCATGTCTCCTCCATCCCCCTTTTATTAGCTTTTCTATTTAGCTGTCTCCTCTCCTCCCTGTACCTCCATTCTAGCTAGCTCTTTGCTGCTCCCCAAACTCAAAATCTTTACATCTTAGCTTAGGTTCCTTTCAGAACTAGGAATGCCTTCCTCTCCCTTCTCTCCTAAATCCTGTTCATTTTCTCAGTAGGTCAGGTCAGGGGTCACTTCCTCTAAGAGACCTTTTCTTGCTAGTGACAGCCACTGGCTTTTCCCTTTCCTGAGTTCACGCCCCACAGCCTAGTCCTCACGTGCAACCCTGCCCTGGAATGTAGGATGCTTTGTGCTATTCATTTGTCATGTCTGAGTGTCCTGTCTGAGTGTCCTGTCTCTTCAGCTTGGAGACAACGATGTGCATATAGCACTTCCCACGTCACCAAACACCTTCGCTTATCATATTGGATTCAAGCCTTTTAAACAATTGGAAAGTACTGCAGGGCAAGTGTCATTATTTTGCAGATGAGGAACCTGAGGCACAGAGAAGAATAAGTGGCAGAGCTGGGATCTGAGTGAGCCCAGCTCTTCTGGTTCATCCTCAGGACACTACCTCCTGCGTCTCACATTTCTGAACCACCCACAGTATCTAGTACAATATTGGGTAATCTCATTTATTGCAGGCTGATCTGTAGCCATTGTAGCCCTTACCCCGCTCTGACTCTAGGGAAAGTGCCTGCATGCCTTCTGGTGGCTTCTTCCAACACAAGTGTGAAATGTGTGAGTGGGGTATGTGTGTATGTGTGGAAGACAGAGAGACTGTGCATGCACAAGAGTGCATTTAGCAGCACTCACAGGCTTCAGGCCAGTTCTGGAAGGGACATTTTTTGCGCCTCACAGTGTCCTCTTGCAGGTAGGATGCCTGGGGGAACAGGGGAAAGGCAGGGAAGGTCAGAGGAAGGACTTTTCCTATAGCAGCACTCAGACCTAAAATTCATTCTGACTTGACCTTGCCCTAGTACAAACTACCTGAGCTGGCAGGGCACTGAGGACAGGGAGCAGTGCAAGATGTCAGCAAGGGTAGGTGGTGCTGGACACTGGGGGAAGAACTCCGGAGTATGGGAGTGAAAACAGTTAGCGAGTGGATGAGTTCTTTTCTCCCTGGAGAGGAAAACCTATTGCCAGAAAGAGGCAGATTGTGGGCTCCACAATCCTCAACTTTTGGCTTCCTTGGATTCTACTCTCAGTGGTTCCCAAGGTGTCTTGTGCCTTGTGTAGGCTCCTCCCTCTGGGCTGCCCAAACTTTACTCAACAAGATTGTCCAACCTGGCAGGTGCTTGGTGCTCTAAGTCTCTGCTTACACGCTCCCTTTGGTTTCCTCCTGGGTGACAAGGCCCCCTGCCTTTTCTGTCTAGTCCAAAGGGGTCTTAGTGCTAGGCACTTCAGAATTATGAAGAGGAGGAGGAATGCAATGAAGGGTAAGTGGGGACAAGACTTTTGGGGCTATATGGAACCTTGCAATGGCCATGTGCTCCCATTGTTCCTGCTAAGAACACATAGTGACAGCAGCTGTCTATTCCTCCTCTGTGGGCCAAGGCTAGGTGTGGACCAAGGAAACCTGGATTTGGGTGGGGCTGAGGTTGGAATCACCCTCAAAGAATATCCCATGTTCAGCAAGACACTGCCACCTCTGACCTAGTGTGTAGCTCACAGTCAAGCTGGCACCAGTCTTCCCTAGCACCTATTAATACCTAGTCCTTTTAAAATGTAGATAGGTTACTGAAGATAAGTTTGACCAACTGCGCTACCTGGGGGCCTCAGAGCAGGGCCATGGACAACCCACACCTTTACCTCTGCTCACCTCTATGCACAGACAGGGCAGAAGGAATTCATAAAGCAGGTCTACAGTGTGGCCCCAAGACACAATTTTCTGTTGATAAAGCAACGAAGAGAGAGAAGAGATGCCTGAGAAAGAGCATAGACACCCTGGAAAAGCTGGGAACTTGGCCAACATCCCCTTTTTCTTATATGAGACTTAATTCTTCCACCAAAAAATTTCCTCCCAAGGGGTCTCTGTTCTGTACACTGACCATTTTCTCTAGGCATCTCAATACATAGAGTTGGGGGAGGAAGGAGGAGACGGGGAAAAGAATATACATTTAATGAGCCCCACTGTATGCCAGAAAGGTTGCTAGGCGCTAAAACAGTAACTTAATTAAATGCTAACATCACAGAGATCTTGGGAGGCATCATCACCATTTTATAAATGAAGAGAGCTGAGGGCCTGAGGGGTGTAACATCAGTCCCTGCAAATGATACTAGCTGTACACAAAGGCCTCCTTGAAAACCGGAGTTGAGGTGAGGTGTCAGGAGGCCTGGACTGGGAGAATAGGGGACATCTCATTCTCTGAGGGGTAGCAACAAAGGGAGGGAAATGGAAAGGTACTAGGACAGATGTGACCACTTTGTTATTTTCTTAAGGAAAACAACTTCTTGAAGAAACTGCAAAGACTTCTTAATGTAACCTGAATCTCATGGAGGGTCATCTCATTGGGAGTAAATACCATATTCATTTCTCTGCTAGTCATTCAAGGTTGCTCCATCCCTTTTCCTTTCCTCAGCTCTCAGGTGACAAGCCCCCTGCATTTTCTGTCTAGTCCAAAGAAGTCTTAATGCTAGGCACTTCAGACTTATGGGTCTTGGAGAATTATCTTCGCTCTCTGGGCCTCAGTCTTCCTGTATGTACAATGGGTAGGCCGTTATGTTGCAGCACTGTGTGGTCTGGCTTTTTACAGAGAAATGGCACTCCATACCTGAGCATCAAAGGGACTGCTCAGCTCTTCGCACTCTAATGCCCACTGGTGACAAAGACGCACGCTGACCTCAGGGCCTGGGGGAATGCTCACTCGAATAGCCCGTGCCTCAGGCAGCAAGTCAAAGGAGAACTCAGGCCCTGGGGAGAAGGGGATCTTGGTGGCCTTGTCTCTTGGCTTTAGCAAAGACACCACTGTTTGACTGGATCCATCTCTAGTCACACCCCATGGCTACCTTTATCCCTTTGTGAGCTCTGTCTCAGAAGGCCTTTCACTGTCACTGGATCCAAAGGTTGGGTTCTTTTGGAGCGTAGCCCCTTGTGGGAGATGTGTGGGGAGGGGATGGAGATGTGATGGTCCTTCTCAGACAAGCAACGGCTACTCAGCAGTTTCCTCTGTAAGTAGAGAGCAAGGTAGGACTGAGGTCAAGAATCATGATCCCTGGCTTCTATTTCTTCCTCTGGAACCTGGGGCACACAGGCAAATTGATCAACCATTAGGCCTCAGTTTCCCCAACTGTATAATGGGCAGAATAGTCTACTTTATCTTCATACCTCCTATCTCTCTCATGTGACTGGAGAACAAAATGAGAGGCCAGAAAGGAAAGGGCTGTGAGGCTTCGGGCAGAGCTGGAACTGACAGAGAGAGTACCTGAGCAGATGCTGGCATCTTGTGTCTCCTACAGAACTGGAACATGTAAGACTTTTTAGATTTCTGCACCAGGCAGCGGTACCAGCCCCATGGAAGGCCTGTGCAGGAAAAGACATGTTTCATATCCAGCCCTTCAGTGCCCCTCCTCTCCCTGGAGATGTGGCCCAATGTTGGATCCTAAGTCATTTTAGATCAAGGAAGGTAATGAAATCAAAACTTTGGTCATGAAAGTTATGATACAATCAAAAAAGAATTAAAATGTTCATGGTAGCATATTTATGACAGTGAAAAATTACAAACTGCAGATTCTTAAGCAAGGTATGGACATTTAGTATGTATCAGGTGCTGAGCTAGGCAATGAAAACAGAGTTGAATAAGAACAATCTTACTTTTGAAATGGAAGGTAATAACAATAAATAGAACTACAACATTTTAATTGCAAGAATTGGTACCAGCTGAAAGGAGAAACACCTTCACAAAATGATACAAACAAACTCACTAGTATCAGTCATGGTGTGCTGTTTTAGGATGACCTTAGTCTCTGTTGAGGGGGACAACAAGACAAACGTGATCTAGTATGTCTCATTTGCCT
Source organism: Rousettus aegyptiacus (assembly GCF_014176215.1). Lineage (NCBI taxonomy): Eukaryota > Metazoa > Chordata > Mammalia > Chiroptera > Pteropodidae > Rousettus > Rousettus aegyptiacus. The sequence continues at coordinate 119,963,920 of NW_023416307.1, read as the reverse complement.
CAACCTGCTCCCCCCTCCTCAACATGGCCCTAATTCACATACCCACTTAGAATGGCCCAAGGGCTGTTTCTCATACCTGAAGGAGCTGACACCAGGTGCAGGTACAAACAGTAGGGGCAGTGCCAGAGCGGAGCACACCAAGGTTTTGTGGAGGTGGGGAGGGCCAGCCGGCTATGGCAAAGAATATGAGCAGACCTTCCTGTGAAAGATGAACAGGAAATCAAGTGGTAGGGTCCAAGGAGATCCCTCCTGCCTCAGAGGAGTTGGACTTGAGGCTGAGCTCTGCCACTTAATCCTGGCCGCGTGACCTTGGGTAAGTTATGGACCTCTCTAAGACTCAACTTCTTCATTCATAAAGTGGAGCTATTATCATGATCAAGTAAGTAAGATAATGTGTGGGAAAATATGAAGATCATTGTATTACTGACAGTTAAGGGGAGTGCCTGGAGGTTTGCACATGTTTCTCATTTAATCCTCCCCACAGCTCAGGGACAACATTTTATAACCATTTCTACTACGCTGATATACCCCTCAGAAACTGAAGATCCGCAGGGGTTAAGTGCACTGCCTGCAGCCACAAGTGAAATGTGTGGCAGAATTGTAATGCAAATCCATGCTTGCCCTAATTGTAAACCCTGTGCTCTTTCCTTGATACTATGCTACTTTCCAGGCTGGGAACCAAAAATTAGAATGGAAGGCTTGCTGGGGATCTAGAACAAAAGGGATGTGGGGAAGAGGAGCAGGGCAGCAAATGAGACTTACCAGTGAAACTGTCATCCTGAAGAAGGCACAGGGCCCAATAGGGTAAAAAAAGGAGAGAAGTATAATTAGTAGGGATTCCCATAAGGAACACTCTCCCTGGGGTCTTTGCCTCAAATCATCTAATTCTGAGGCCCAGAAGCTAGGCCCTTGGCTACCACCCCTCCAAGACTGTATAGAGGGCACACTCAGGCTGCCACCAGAGCAGAGGGACTTGAAGAGATAGAAAAGTGCAGGCAGGAGAGTGGGGAGCTTTGCCAGCCTGTGCCAGCCACCTTACCATGTGGGAGGCCAGCAGACAGCGGGTGTTCCAGCGGGGCAGACAGGGGCAGCTAATCCCAGAGGAAGCAGAGAGGCCAATGAACAGCAGGCAGAGAGGCAGGAGCAAGGCTGCCAGTCTGAGGCTCCCCATGGGTTTCCGTGCGGTCAGGGCACCCAGAACATGGCTGCATGGCCCGAAGGCGGGCGGCAAGGTTTTGCTGTGCAGCAGCAGGGAGCACAATGCCAGCAGGAGCCCTCGTCTCAGCCTGCCCCTGCCCCTGCCCCGCCCCGCCCAGCCCCAAAGCTCCTCCTTAATCCTAACCAGCAGGCCAGACCACATTCCTTCTCCTCCAAGCAGAGGTACTGAGGGATGGTTGTCCCCCGGAAAACCTTACTGCCCCCAACTGGAGCACAAGGGGCTCCTGCTCTGGCAAAGAAATAACAGGAAAGAAGCCAGGACAGGGTTAGGGGGAGGCCGGCTGCACCCATTTTTAACCCCTCCTACTCCTGCAGCACCCTCTTGATCTGACCCGCCCACCCATTAACATTGCTATCTTGGACTTGGATCTCCCGTGGACACATGCATCGTTGACTCACTTAGAGAATTCATAGAGCTATTAGGCACTACTTGTATTAAGTGATAGAGACAGAGGTGACTGAGGCACCTAGAACAACAAGAAAGCACTATAAGAAGTAGATAAGCCTCACATGCCCCCATAAGCCTCCTGGCTCTCCACTGGCTAACCTGGCTAGCTCTCAGGACTACAGTCCAGCTTTCTCTCTCTACCCATTGGCCAGTTCCAGCTTTTCTGGGCAAAGGATTCCATGCCAAAAGGGCCTATTGGCTTCAAGGATCCATTAATCAGTACTGTCTGCTCAGAAAACCCCAGAGCTCATAGCAGAACGCTGGAGCTGAGGGACTGGGCCCCATGCACTGACCTGGTTTCCTGTGGTTTCCGATGATGCTGACGAGGCTCCAGTCTTTGTGGGGACCCTCCCCATCATCCCACAGCTTCCTCCTGCTCATGGAGCATCTGATCTGCTTCAGCCTTCACCTTGGTGACACATACAATGGAAAGAAATTTGGGGCACGCCTACTGAGTGAAAGTATCTTGAAATTGTTATTGTCCCTCTGCACCTTTCAGTAGCCTGACCGTGGCCTTCTTTTGTCAATTCTAGTTTCTAAGTCTTCAGGTCTTCTGTCTGAAGATCCCATCCTACCCATTATCCTAAAACTACCCTCTATCTTTTGAGTTCCTTACAAGATAATGACTCCTTCTTATTTTTTATGTTTCTCCCATGCCTAGGAGGGTATATCATGAAATAGGTGCTCTGTAATTGTATAAATGTCAATTACGATACATTTCATCCATGTATCAGTTTACCCGTTTCATATTTTCACAAAGTACTTTCATATTTGATCCTCATAACCACCTTGTAAGACTGGTGGGAATTATCGTTTTCATTTCATAAAGAGAAATAAGCAGAAGGAAGATGATTCGGTCAAAGTTAAAGCCTTCAGCTTAGGGAGCTCTACTTCTGCAAGCCTGTCACACTTCAATTCTCTCATGGTCTCTACTTCTACTGCCTTATCTCCCTCTTCTGGAACCCCAAAGGGTCTGCCTGACACAGTTCTATCTTTGGGCATTGGAGTCCACCACTGCAAACAAATCAGTAAATGTGAAGGAAGAAAAGGGTGGTCTGGTCCTACTGAGGATAGGTTAGGGAGTCTTCAGTGGTTTAAATCTATACTCATTTTCCTATGCTGGGAGCATGAAGTGAGAAACTTGATTCTGTTCTAGAATACTTCTTTCTTGATCCCTTATATCTTCTGATCTAATAGTAAAAATATTTGATTAATTTCTCCCAGACCCTGGCTAAGATATGGTAAGAGAAGCAAGAAAAAAAAAAAAAGAGACACATGTACATACACACCAAAGAAAAAAAAGAAAAATAGAAAAAGAGCACATAGAAAAGGAATAAAGATGAAAAAGGAAAGAAGAGAGAAAAGGAAGTCTGCGTTTTATTCATTGTCTTGCTGGTTTGCTTATTTATTGTGAAGCCTTTTTCAAAAAGGATTTAAGGTAAAAGGCACAGTGGATGAATTCCAGCACATCCTGAGGAAGGGGAGGGGATCAGATCGACATTTGCAAAACTCCTACTATCAGGCTCTGGGCCCCGTGTTTTCCCCACATTATCTCATTTTATTAGTACTACTACCCTTGAGGTCAGTCTTATTAAAACCATTTTAATAGACTAGGCAACACTAGGAAAATTAAGTAACTTGTCAAACCCAAAACGAAGAGCTGGGACTCACTACCATGTCTTTCAGGCTCTTTCAGCCAGAACACAGATCTTGGGGAGAACTGTGGGACGTGAGAGGGTTTGGGGGCCCTGTAATCCACAGAAGTATTAGATTTAGCAGTGTGATGTAGTTGGGTTAGCAATGTGGAGGAAATCGGAATAGTTGGAAAGAACAAAGTAGATCTTTATAATAGTTTGGTATCAGTGGTCAGACTTCTAGGGAAGTAGGAATTGTTTGGCTAGTGTCAACAAGGGAGGAGTAACTCTGTGACTGGAATAGGTAGCCAACTGGAGTAAAAGCAACAACAGTGTGTAGTAGGCCTGCAACACAGAGGTCTTGTCCTGGATGGAAGGTGGCTGAGGCCTGTCTCGCCTTAGGTTTGTGTCTGAATGAGCTGACTTAGGCTTCATATTCTAATAACCTGCTTTTAATAACCTTTACTTGGTGACTAAGCCATAAGTTCAGGTCGTCTTGGCAGGCCCCTGTGCATGTTTAGGTGTAGGGTACACTGTAGGGGGCCTTAGGCAGCCATTTTTCTTGACAGAGCTTTACCTATGCATGGACTCCGGTCAAACCATGCAGCAGCATCTTCAGGCACTTCCTGTAATGGCAGTTCCTAGCGTCTGGTGGGGCAACTGTGCCTACTGGATAGGAAGGTCCAATTAGACCAATGTACACCAAGAGTGGACAAAAGTCCCTTCCTCACTACTGCTCTTCCTGAAGAGATCAACCTCCAGAATTCTGAGGCAAGAAATCACGGTTAAAAGAAGAGGTAGGAACACCCATTCTGGCAAGGGGAAGCCAACATTGCTTATCAAGGGAAGAGATTGTGATATTTATTAAGCACCTACTATATATTAGACTATTCATATATATTATTATTATATTTCATATACGTATGTATGTATGTATGTATGTATGTATGTATGTATCGCACAACAATCCTGGGAGATAGCTACTATGATCCTCATATGTCAGATCAAAAACAGAGGCTCAATTATTTTGCTCAAGGCAAAAGGTAGTAAAATGCCTGGCTAGAATTCCAATTGATGTCAGTCTAATATCAGAAACTGTTCATTCCACTACACCAAACTGCCTTTCTCATGAACTTCATGCTTTCTAAGGGTCCCTCCAACACCTCCTCTTTAGTTCTGTAAATATCAGGGAATAATAACCAATTCTCACATTTATAGTGTCACACAGTTCACAAAGCACTTTCACAGTACTTCACCTATTTGATCTTCAAATTAATCCTGTGAAATAGGCAGGTTGATCTTAGCCGTATAATTACTAGGTGTGTTGGTCCTTGAAACCCAGTCTTCTCATCTAAATGCAGTGCTCTTCCCACTAAATCATGATTCCTTTCAAAGGGGATCTTATTTGCTTCTGGGAACACTACAACCCAGAGGCAGGAAGAATGGAAAATCCCAGAAAAGCAGAATCCTAACAACCCAACAAGCAGAAAACTAAAATAAAGCAAACGACTTTTTTTTAATTGGCAGACAATTTTCATAATAGGTCTCCAAAAGAACTCCAAAACTGTAAAGTGCCATTCTAATAACTAATGAAATTTCTTTCTTTTTTTTACTAATAATTATTTGCATTCCAATTTCAAAGTTAGCAATTTGTACCTGGTACACATAACCCTATTACCCAAATTTCCATCTGCTCCTCTCTGTTCTCCCAATTCTACCCTTGCTTTAGTCTAGTTCTTCCCTCTGTGAGATACATTCTGACTTTAGCCTATGGTAGAGCAAGTTACTTCATTCAATAATTTCAGAGTACACACTGTGTTAGGTACTGGAAAGGGGTCAGGAGAAGACATGTAAACTAATAATTTTGTCAGTAAAAGAGGTAAATAAAAATGCCATATGAATTCAAAAAAGAACTCTCACTCTTTGAATTGAAAGAACTAGAAGTACTCAGAATTACCATATAAACTGGGTCCTGAAGGATAAGTAATAAAATAGAAAAGTAGAAATGGGAAATTTTTTCTAGCATTTTTAGTTTCAAGTATACAGTACATTGGTTTGACATTTAGTTTATGAAGATACCACCCAATTACTCCAGCACCCCTTTGCCTCTACACATAGCAATTACATTACTGCTGACTGCATTCTCTATGCCATGCTCCCCATCCCTGTAACCATCTATCAACTACTAATTTGTACTTCTTTAACCCTTCTCCCCTTTCTCCCAGTCCCCCATCCCCCTTCCCGTCTGCCCATCACCAGATTGTCCTCTATATTTGTGTCTGTTTTCCATTAGTTGGTTCTTTTCGTTCCTTAGATTCTGCATATAAGTGAAATCATGTGGTATTTATCTTCCTCTGTCTGGCTTATTTCACTCAGTATAATACCCTCTAGGTCCATCCATATCATTGCAAATGGTAGGATTTCATTTTATATGGCTGAGTAATACTCCATTGTATATATGAACTATTACTTCAAAAGGGGAAATTTTTAAGCAAAGGAAACTGGGAAAACATGGAATCAACATGGGGATTTATTAGAGCTCTGAGGAGAGAGTATTGGGAGATAATACAGGACTACTGCATTGAGACCACACTTTGGGAATCTCTGAATGAGATTAGACTTTTTGGTTGTTCAAAAAATAATGGCACATAGTAGGGACTTAATGATGATCCAGAGCTAGGCTCTTGGTATACTCACTTGCACACAGGAATACAAAAAGAGCAATAAATATAAGGTAGAAGCCAGAGTTAAGTTTGGGACACACTAAGTTTGAGATAATCAGGACATCTAGAGGAAGAAGTTTTGCAGTTAGAAGTACTGCCAGTGCCTAATAGTGACTGCATACATACCTAATGTTTATAGAACAGAAGAATGACTATAACTCTGGAAGGCAGAGATCTGCAGTTAGACATCTGGGCATCATCCAGAGACAATAAAATCAAGTGGATAAAAGCAAAGGTACATACATCTTTTATACAATTTGCATGTCAGATTTCTGGATGTGAAAGGGTCTTTAGTTCACAGATCTCTTTCTCATGTCTATTTCTAACTTATCTGCTCCACACCATTAAATACTGTGTTCATTTGTTTCACATTTATATCATGTTTCACCTAGATTGCACATTCCTTGCATGCAGGGATACTTTTAAATTCTTTTGGATACCATAATACTATATCTGCAGTTTCATTTTCTGTGGTTTTAGTTACCCACAGACAACTATGGCACAAAAATATTAAATGAAAAATTCCAGAAGTAAACAATTCATAAGTAGAAATTGCATGTCATTCTGAGTAGTGTGATGAAATCTCACAGAGACCACATTCACGAAACTTTTATTACAGCATATTGTCATAAATTATTCCATTTTATTATTGTTGTTGTTAATCTCTTGCTGTGCATAATTTATTAACTAAACTTTATCATGGGTATGTATAGGAAAAAACATAGTATATATAGGGTTTGGCAGTATCCAGTTTCAGGCCTCCACTGGAGGTCTTGGAACATATCCCCCACAGATAAAGGGTACAACTATATCAGACACATAACTGACACTCTGTTAACACTTGAATGATAAACATGAATATCCAATTGAAAGAAGACTCCATAACCCAAGCTAGATAAATGAGAATGGACCATTTTACAAGTGGAGAGATTAAATGTATGGCTAATAGTCCCTGCCAATTAGCTACAGAATGGCAACTAAGACCTAAGTTGCTTACATCCAGTTCATTTCCTTATGGCCATTTCCAGGTTTCTCTGGGAGCTTGGACCTATCTTCTAGTGTCTAAGGCCACTCAAGAAATGCACCATTCACACTCTGTCAAAGCCCAAAACACAAGGCACAAGGTGGACAGGGCAGTTATAACTTTATTGAGGTTCTTTTTAATTAAAATGCTTCACAGTAGAGACCACAGCCTACAGGGTAAGCAGCCTCTGAAGTGTTTCCTGCCCAATAACCCATAGATCGAAGTAGAATATGGTTCATTCCGTATCTCCTTTAGTCTCAGTGTCTAAAGGGTAATGGATGGAAGGTGAGAGAATGACCAAGAAGAGGCGAGGAGTCTCTTAAAAGAAAAACCTGAAGGGCCTTAACCGCAACTAGCTGAAGTTTGTCTTACAACTATTCAACACCTAGTTCCAGCCAACCAGGAATAAATTAAATATAGTTCTCCCACCTCAGCTGATGACAACAGGAGGAACTTTCCAGAATTTGGGACTACTTTGCACTACTTGCCAACATCACAGCTGCCAAAATCACCAAAGGAGATTTTAGAACAGCTCCTCTACCCTCTCACTCCACTCAATGGGAGGCCCAGGCTTCACTCCAGAAATCAGTCCCTCAGGCAGTCTTCATTTACGCTTCTTCTCCTGTGTGCTGGTAAACCAGGAGTCCAGGAGCTTCTTGCTGTAGTATAATTGCCAGGCATGCACCTGGACCGCCAGCACCAACACCAGGTACATGACAGAGACAGCAGAAAAACCAAAAAGGAAGCGGTAGGTCTTGCCATGGCGGTAGAGCTGCTGGGCAGCAGGGAACATCTCCATACTTCCATAAATGAGGGGAGCAATGGAAAAGAGCCCCATGCTGATCATGGAGAGCACCAGGTAGCTAATGTTGTTGCGGGGGAAGGAGAGGAGGCCCAAGAGAGAGGGCACAATGCTCAGCAAATACGGGTACTCCCACTGATAGGGCATGGCCACCTGATCATGTGATAAGAGCCTTAGGTGTCCCACGGTCATCTTGGCAACCAGCAGCAGCCATAAGACCAGATGCACATAGATCAGCTTCTTGATTTCATACTTGAGGGTCACACTGTGGGGTAGAGCAGAGGGAGAAGTACCTTTCATTCAAAATTTTCCGACCAATTATATGTCAGGAAAGTATACTCCTAGACAATGGGATACAAATGTGAATAAAATATAGTTCCTGCCTAGAGGCTGAGATAAAAAAAAAAAAAAAGAAGAAGAAAAATAATTAGAAAACAAACTGAAAGAGCTCTAGTAAATACATGTTTCACAGGAAGCAGTAATCAATTCTGCTTGGGATAGGATGTCTGAGAAGGCTGTCTAGAGGAGGGTGATAATTGAGCTAGGCTCTGAGGGGTGGGTGGAGATGGGCATTCCAAGCAGAGTTAATTGCATGCAGGCAAAAAGGCATAGGCATTTGTGTTCCAGGAGAGCCAGTGGTTGGGTATGACAGGAATACATCATGGGGGGAGGGGAGGGCAGAACATGAAGTGGCAAAGACTATGAAGAGTCGATTTAAAGAAGAGTAACTCAGAGCTGTGCTTAGAAAGTTAACTGACTGCACTGACAGCCTAGAGGAAGGAAATACTGGCACCACGTAAACCAGCTCAAGATGCTCATATCTCCACCTAGAGTAAACTATTCATCTAAAGGAAGTACACATTTCTTATTCTTCTAACTCTCTTAGGCGCTCAGGGTATCCTCCTCAGATCCCAGCAGGCAGTTTCTGCTCTGGGCAGACAAGAAAACAACTTGCTTAGGTTGTGAGGTGTCCTTAGGCAGAGATCTTAATGATAAGGATAAAGTGAGGGTCCAAAGAGCTTGTCATTCTTTAAAACTCTGGAGAGAAGGATGCAAAAAAAACATTCTGGAAGAGTTCAATAGATTTAAGGAAAGAAAATCTTTAAAAAATTTTTTTATTTTTAAAATATTCATTATGGAAATTGTGGAAAGGTAGGGGGGGAAATCAGTCACCTCTAGACTTCAAGATTTATGAAGGCAGTGAGTAGTTTTGTGTTTTGTTAACAAGCTTTTTTATTGAAGGTATAATATGCATTCAAAGACCAGGTCTGCTTTTGGTCACTATTATATCCTCTATATATGCTGGGCATTTAGTGCCTAGCACAAACTGCATGATAGGTAGAATATCTGTTGAATGAATAAACTACTACTGTAGAAATACCCTTTACGTGAGTTTACAAAATTCATTTTAGGTAGGGAAAAGCTGGCTCTTACAGTCCACATTTCCCAAGAGGGCCTCAAATATTAACAGGTTACCGTGTATTGGGCAGACTCGTATTATGTGCTAGATCTTATGCTAAGTCCTTTATATGAATTATTAGCTCACTCATTCTTCACTCAGACCTAAAGGGGGGTGGTTACATTACTTTTTTCCATTTGCAGATGAGGAAACTGACGCTCAATTAGAAATTAGGTTCCCGAGGTCGCACAGCATAGCCAGGACTAGAGGCCAGACGCGTCTGGAACCCCTCAAACCACAGGGCGTAGCATGGGGTGGAGCTCGAGAGAGCGTCAAGGCTTCCCAGGATTGGGGTCAGGCCCAGGGCCTTCACGGGAGGAGGGGACTGGGCAGGTGAGTGGGAATTGGCTGAGGAGTACGAGCCTGAGGTTGGGGAGTGGGAGGGCCTCGATTCCCAGGCCCTGCAGAAGGCCTCCATGCTCCCGCCTCACTTCATACCTCATCTGGTAGTGCATGGCAACGCGCTCCCGATGCTGAAAGTCGCTGCCGTCGGTGCCAGCAGCTCGCGGGCCTGCGCGAGACGCCATTTGCCCTGCCCAGGACCCCGGAGGCCGCCGCGCCGACCCTCTGCCGCCCGCAAACCCGCCGGGTGCGGCACCAGCTCTGCCACCCCAATAGCCGCACAGTTCCGTGAGGACAACTTCCGGCCTCTCTGTCCCCGGAGGACCGACTCTGTGATCACCTTCCCAGCCCCGCCCCCGGCCCGCCCCGCGCACGGGCACGTTTACGCGCGCGCAGTTTCTCCCGGCACCGCCCGGACCGCCTGTGCTGTAGGGAACTGCACAGGAAGTTAACGCCCCGCTACCTCAGCCTTGATATCGCTTTCGCTTCCAGCCTCCGGAGCGCTTTCACGAATTTAAGACGACCGTGTCCCCACGTCACAGATGGGGAAACTAATGCTTGGAAGGGTTCTGTAACTTTCTCAAGAGTACATATCACAGTCTCAAAGTATCTCCCCATGGATTACGTAATCGTTGCAAAGAGAACCCGGTACTTTACAGAAGAAAAACCCCCTTAATCAAGTAATCAAGGTTAACTTGACTACTAATGACACCTCGTGTCCCCTATAGACTGAGGAGGACACATCAGTTCTGTGATATTCCGGCCAAAGACACTTAACCTGGTTCTAATCATGAGCTAATAGATAAATTCAAATTGTGGGACATTCTACAAGATAACTGGACTATTTTTCAAAAATGTCAAGGTCATGAAAAAAATTAATTGTGTAGAAGCAGCAAGTTGAATGGTGGTTACCAGGGGCTGGGGAGGAGGGAATGTGGAGTTGTTTAATAGGTACAGAAATGAAAAGGAAGGTGAAAAAAGTTCTGAAGATGAATGTGGTGATGGTTGCACAACAATGAAAGTACTTACTTAATGTTACTAAACTGTACACTTAAAAATGGTTAATTTTCTGTGTATGTACATTTTACCACAATAAAAAAATACATGAACATTTAAAATTGTTATTTGAAAGAAATTATCTTTATATGTTTAAGGGTCATTTGTATTTCATTTCTCTGAACTGTGTTTATATTCTTTGCCATTTTTCTACTATGTTATTGGTCTTTTAAATTTATATATAGATAGAAGAGGGAGAAGATGGAGAGAGAAGATTGGCTTCTTGTCTATAATATTAGTTGCGATATATTTTTCCTATTGTATGTCTTTTGACTTGTGGTATTACAAGTTTAACATACAGAATAATTTTTTAATGTAGTTTAATGTATAATCATTTCTTTTATGACTTCATGATTTGGAATAGTAGCTAGAGTCCTCCACTCCAAGGTATCTCAAATGATTTTCTGCACTTCAGAGTTTGAGAACCATGCTCAGACACCTGCCTTCCCAACTAGAATGAGATCTCCTCAAACACAAGGATAAGAACCAAATTATGTGTGTCCCTGGCAGCTCACTATAACTACTGGCATAGTGTAAAAGCTCAAGAAATGCTTGTTGAATAAACAGATTCAAACTAAACCAAGCTGTTCTCTTCTAAGCAATGTGAAGAATCCTCTGATTAGTAGAACCATTTTCCCTCAACCTTCATCCTCCTCCCCCACCCCACCCTCACTTTTCACTTATACGCCTCTGGGAGGTATTCTCTGGCTTTGGCTTGTGGTTATCTTTGTCTTTACTGTGTCCAAGTTTCATGATTTCCTAAGTGTTCATTGGGGCCAGACTGCTTCTGAGTCATCCATTTGCCTATCATGGAATACCAAGTGAACGCTGAACATTCAATAAATGTTTGAGGCGTGAACGTCCAAGAGGGGCCACAATTCTTTCCCCAGAACTTTCTCCTTGAAGTATTCGTTTATACTTTTCTTCTGACTCTTATTCTGCCTTAAAGTTTAGTGATTTGTGTTCCTGTCTCCTCATTATGCTCATTCTCTTCTAAATCCTTTGCGCTGATGTTTACTTTGTCTTGAGTGTTCCCCTCTAGGCCTTGAAAAGACCAGCTTTCAGGCTCAGGCAAAATGCTATAGGCTGAATGTTTGTGTCCCCCCCCCCCCACCCCCCAAAAAATCTCTTGTTTTGAAACTTAATTCCCAATGTGAAGGTATTTAGAGGTAGACTTTTAGGGAAGTGGGATTAGTGTCCTTAGAAAAGAGACTCCCTTGCCCCTCCACCATGGGAGGGCACAGAAAGAAGACCCCTGTCTATGAACTAGGAAGCAGGGCCTCACCAGACCCTAAATCTACTGGTGCCTTGATTTTGGACTTGTTAGCTCCAGAACTATGAAAAATAAATTTCTGTTGTTTATAAACCACCAGCTTTTGGTTTTCTATTATAGCAGCCTGAACAAGACACTCCAGAGCTTCACCAGTCAGGATTTAGCTGAATGTTCACCTCCCCTCAGATAGCCCCTAAACCCAAGGCCAATCTAGCTCTCTAGCCATTTTCTATTTCATCACTTATTTTCTTCCCAGAACATCATTATCTGAAATTATTTTGTTTATTTGCAATTTGTTCATGGTCAGAACTCCTCCCTCATCCAGGAATGTCAGCTCCTTGATGTATGGGGCAAACTTGTCTTTCTTTCCTGCTATATTCTGCACCCCTAGGAGGACTGGCACATAGTGACTAATACATATTTGCTGAATGAATGAGTGACGGTTGTTTGGAAGCTGCTCCAGGGAAGGATGTAGATCTAAATAATAATAATGGTAATAATAATAATAATAATAGCTATTTATTGAGCCTGAAGAAGGTACTAAGCCCTCTAGAAAGTACGTTCCAGGAGTATCTCATTTAATTTTCATGATGACCTATTTTTAATCCCCATTTGTCAGATATAGCTGAAGCTTAGAGGAGCTACATCACACAGGTAGTGCTAGACTGCTGTTTTTCAAAATGGAGTCCCTAAGGAGCTGCAGCTTCAGCATCACCTAGGAATCTGTTAATAATACACTTTCTTAGGCCCCACCCAGACATACTTAGTGAGGAACTTTGAGGTGCAGCCCAGCAATCTGAATTTTAACATGCTCTTTAAGTGATTACGATGCACTAGTGTGAAACACCTTGTGCTAAAAAAAATGAGCTTGGACCCTTTTTTTTTTTTAAAAAAAAAAGACACATTATTGAGACATAATTCACATACTATACAATTCTCCCACTTATGTGTATGATTCAATTGTTTTTAGAATATTTACATGGTTGTGCAACTATGGCCAAAATAAATGTGATTAGATTGGTCCCCCTAAAAGAAACCCTGTACCCATTAGTATTCACTCCCCTACCCCTCTCCCCAACTCCCCAGCCCTAAGCAACCACTAATTCATTTTCTGCCTTTATAGTTTTACCTATTCTGGACATTTCACACACGTGGAATTATAAAAATATATATATGTGATCTTTTATGACTGGCTTCTTTCACTCTGCATATGTTTTCAAAGTTCATCCATTTAGTGGCATGTATGCTTTTTATACAAATAATATTGCATTTATGGATATAGAACATTTTTTATCCATTCATCAATTGATGAAGATTTGCTGTTTCTATCTTTTGGCTATTACTATTAATGCTATGAACATTTGTGTATAAGTTTTTGTGTGGACATATGTTTTATGTCTATATGTATCAATATCTAGAAGCATCTATCTATCTATCTATCTATCTATCTATCTATCTATCTATCTATATTTATCATCTATCTATCTATTTACCTACCTACCTACCTAGAACTAGAATTGCTGGGTTGTAAATCTTACCCTCTTAACCACTACACATTTCAGCTAGTTTTAGTCTCTGCTATTATTAAATAATTATATTATCAATAAGACAAATGTTTATCTATCAATTAAGTGTCTCTGTCGCAAAGCCCTTTTATTATCATGAATCCTCCCCTCAATCCTTTAACACAGGCATTATTATCCCGGTGAGAGAAATTGGGGCTCAGGAGGTAAGGTAGCTTATCAAACAGCTGACATGGGTAGAGCTGGGGCCACAACTAACATCTGCCTGTTTTCTGTGCCCTCTGTGCCTGATATCATGTCCTGGGCCATGCCCTGGCCAAAGCTTTCAAAACATGCCTCACCCTCTCCTTTTGGTACTTTTCTGGAAGTTAGGCTAGCCTGAAATCCCAAGGGTAGGAGTTGCACACTCAGTCTCCCTGCTCTTTTCCCTAGCTGGAGCTGAAGGCCAGGGGAGGGGCTTTCTCTGGGCAGCTGACAATAAAATGGGGGGAAGGATGGGCTGAGCAAGGCAATATTGTAAGGAGGTTAGGCGGCTGTGAGGGGGAGGTAAGGACTCTTGTTTGGGGGTGTTCTGTTTTCTGACTCCTGGAGAGCAGGTGAGGTGGGGATCGTGGAGTTTTGCTATGGGTGGGGAGTGAGGAATGAGGCCAAAGGAAGCAGACTTGGGTAGTGCAAACTAGGGGAGAGGGCTTTCATAGACAGGGCTGGCCTGGGGAGGCCCCCCATACCATGTTGTTAGAAAGAAAGAGTGATTTTGCCTAAGAGGGGAGGGGTGTTTCCTTCCATGACCCCTCTTTGAATCCTTTGCTCTGTACCAGGCCCTCTCTGTGCTGGGGGCAGGGATTAGGGAGCAGATCTCAGGGCCAGGCATCCAGGGAATAGAGAACTAAGGCAGAAAGAGACATATGGCTAGGAAGTAGGAAAGGCAGGATGAAGGGGAAATTCTGTGAGCTGCATAAGGCAGCTTTCCAGGAAGCGGAAAGCAGTACAACTGGGGCTTCAAGGGTACAAACATTCAGTCCTGGGTCCGAAGAAGGCATTGCAGGTGCGGGGAACTGACTGCACAAAGGCTTGGAACATACAAGAGCTAGAGCATAGAAGTTCAGTAGAGAAAGTGGTGGCCGGTGATCCAACCTGGGATCCCAGGCCTACGAGGTAGAGCTGTGCTGTCCAGTATAGATGCCAACCATAAGTCACAGTGGCTATTTAAATTTTAATTAGTTAACATTAAATAACATTAAATATTGAGCCACATTTCAAGTGCTCAATAGCTACATTGGGCTAATAGCTCTGAACACGGAGGGAATAGATATAGAATGTCTCCACCATCTCAAAGATCCTTTGGTCAGTGGGAATCCTCAGAAGGGTTAGGGTTGCTCAAGGACCCATGGGAGAGAACAGGCTTAGACTGGGTTGCTTGGCCTGTGACGGCCTGACCTGTGAGGTCTCTGGACTACAGGTAAGAGAGTAAAGTCCCCAGGAGTGTGAGGTGATGTGACTCACTTCCTGCCAGCGGAAAGTGGACTCTGCCCTCAGGGGCAAGAATTAACCAAGCTGGGCCTCTTTAGCCCCAACCTAGGATCCCTGATCAGTGTGACCTGAGCTAGGGTCAGAGAAACATGGAGTGAGTAGCACTATGGAGAGCAGAGCAGCTGCTGAGTGCAACTGAACCTGAGCACTTAGGGGCTCTATAGCTTGGTCACAATTGGTGTGCATGGGGTTGGACAGGAGAAGGGCTGCGGAAGATGTGTGTGAGTTGAGAGGGAAGACCAGAGTGGAGGCTTGCCAGATGGGTGTGTGGTTGTACTATGTCAAATAAAGAGAGAGGGAACTCTCCCAGCCCACTGTAATGAGCTGTTTCTTCTTCCTTTCCAGGTCCAACACAGATCGGCTGACAAGGATGGAATATGCCATGAAGTCCCTCAGCCTTCTCTCCCCCAAGTCCCTCTCCAGGTAAGGAGAACTAAGGGTGGAAGGAAAGGGGAGATGCTGGTGAACTATAGGGCAAAGCTTCTCAAATTTCAGTGGGCACATAAGTTACCGGGGGCATCTCGATAAAATGCAGATTCTAATTCAGGACATCTGGAGTGGGACCCAAGATTTTGTACTTCTAACAAGCCTTCAGGTGGTGTTAATGCTGGTATGCACCCCACAACTACCACTACACATTGGGTAAGAAGAGGTAGACACTACTCCTGGTGCTTTCATTTTTGATCTCATTAAACTTCACGAAGACTTCGGGAAGTGGGGATTATTATACCAAATTAATAGATGGGGAAACTGAACCACAGGGTAGGTGCAAATGGGTTGTTGGACAAGGTAGAACTTGGGCTTGCCTGACTCTAAAACCCAAGTTCCCTCCACTTCTCCTTTGGTTCTGTATTATGTATGTCAGAATTCAAAATGCCTTGCACTTACCTCAGCTTCGCCACTTCACCTCACTTTACAGGTGAGAAGAGTGAAGCCAAGAAAGCAAAGTGGAATTGAGGGAATATGGGGTGGGTCTTTTATCACTTTGTTTCTCCTTATGGACTGAGAACCAGCAGTCAGTATCAATGAAAACTTGTTAAACATATAGAATTTCAGACCCCACCTAGAGCTATTGAATCGGAATCTGCATTTTATTAAGATCTCCAGAGGACTTATATGTCCATTAAAGTTTGAGATACTCTGATCTAGGAGGCTTTGAAGTAAGGCTATCTAGAGAAGGTTTGGTAGGTGGTAGGGGAGGAGGAATATGATGAGCTCAGCCTAGAGGGGTTGGGGAGTGAGTTACCCTGCTACGGGGTGAGAGCTGGGAAACAGCAGAATACTAATTTTGATGCCCCAAACTGCCCTCAGGTATGTGGCAGTGAGCACCTCAGTGGTGACACAGCAGCTGCTGTCGGAACCCAGCCCCGAGACCTTCCGGGCTCGGCCCTACAGAGTGAGCACTGCTGACCGGAGTGTGCGGAAGGGCATCATGGCGCACAGCCTCGAGGACCTCCTCTACAAGGTTTGGGGCGGGCCTGCCCTTAGCACAGCCCAACCACTGGGACCTTGGCTAAGAGTTGGCCCAGACAACTGTCTCTGTCCTCCACAACACGAGCTGGGAGTTCAGCAGTGATGAAGTTCATGGCTTAGATGGTGAAAATATTTCCTTTCTGATGCCAGCTCTAATGGGTTGGTAGAGTAGGCCTGGAGTGCTGTCCAACTGATTAGTTATGTCTGTCTAGTGATAGGGAAGGGTAGTATATTGTCATCCTATACCAACATTAGGTCAGTGGTATTTTCACAGCATATTTTTCTTTCTGGAAAAACCCTTAGGATGCCTTTTCTAGTAGTTCTTAAACTTACAGAAGTGCCTGAAAGTTTGGAAAACGGGAAAGACTTTAGACATTCCCTTCCCCATCTCCTCCCTTCAGCCAGGGCAATTCTCCTTCAGTCTGTCTCCTACATTGGCCTTGCATGTAAGGCATTATTAGTAGCTGTAGAAAACTTTCTTCAAACTACTGATAAGGTAAGCTTCCAGAGGAGGAAACCAAGGATACACAACTCTTGTGGATGGTAGTCACAGTGGACGAGAATGACGTCGTTCCCCATCTCCAGGCTCCCTCTCCACTTGCTTGGGAATGACTACTCCCACTGTCTGGTCTACAGACACTTCTAATCTGGTTTGGTATTAGTCATGTGCCTCATTGTCCTCCTAACTTATCAGCTCTAGTGGGTGGAACTCTGCTCATCTGCAAGCCAGGTTCCCTCACAGATCAAATGTTTGAGTTAAGCTTCCAATCACTAATCTGTTTAACATACAGGAATCATCTCTCTATTCTAACCCTATATTCTAGGTTCCCTCCCCCATTTCTCTGCATTAAGTCTGTTTTTCCTGGGAGCCAATTTCCCCTCCCTTGTGAGGCTTCTGGCTTTGCCAGGCTACATTTCTTATGCTTTGACTCAAAAGTGTTCTTTTGCACCCGAGTCTATACTCCGTACTATTTTTCGCCCTCAGGTCTTGGGACCACCTCCTGCATCAAAATAACCTTGTTAACACATGGCTTTCCAGACTTCACCACTGAGACTAGTTGGGTCACAAGTGAGGCCCAGGAATTGTTATTTTTAGCAGGTTCTTTGGGAATCAGTAGTCAGAGTCCTAAGTGCAGAGGTTGCAGGGAGGAAAAGCAGTGAGGGTTCAGTTTTCTAAGATAGACCACAGGTCAAATGTGAATCTTACCAGTAGAGCAGAGAGGAAGTCAGCCTATCTAGACTGCCTTTCCAAATTTGGCAATAGAAAGAAAGGAGCAGAGAGCATGAGAGAGAAGAGGGCAAGGTGATATGTTTGGCAGGGACCAGAGTCTGAAGTCCCTTATTAGCCATGACAGAAAACAGTTGGGTTTCATTTTAAAAGATAACAGTAAGCCATTGGAAAATTAAAAAAAAAAACAAAAACAAAAACAAAAACTAATTTTGAAACGGTTTCAAAGTAACAAAAGTTCCAAGAACAATACAAGACTTCACATTGAATCACTTGAGAGTAAATTGCCAACTTGATGCCTAGCATTCTCGGATCCTTTGGTGTGTGTTTTCTCCAAAGATAGTCTCCTATACAACCACAATACAACCATCACAATCAGGGAAAATACAATGTCACGTGACTACCATTTAATCCTGAAACTCCATTCAAGTGTTGCCAATCATCCCAATAATGTCCTTTGTAGTGGAAGGACCCAGGTCAGGATCCAGTGTTCTTAATCGTACATTTCTTTAATTTTCTTCAATCTGGAACAGTTCCTCAATTTTCCTGATTTTCATGGCCTTGACTGTTTTGAAGATTATAAACCAGTTTTTTTGTTGTTATTTACTGTTCTTCAGTTTAGAATTGTCTGAATGCATGCAATATTGATTTGTCACATTACTGTTTAACTTTGATTATTTTAATAAGAAGGTACAGTCAGGTTTCTCTATGTAAAGCTGTTATTTTTCTCTTTATATTAATTATTTTCTACGGAGGTACTTTGTACTAAGTAAACATTTCATTCTGCATCTAACTTTCAATTTATTCATTTACTTATATAAAAAAGGACTCAAGTATTTCTATTTAAATGGCATATAAGCATGGTAAACAGATTATTTATTGATACTCAAATTGTCCCAGACTGGCCAGTGAGACTCCCTTTAGCCCTACTTCCGTGTTGTGCTTTCTGACTTTCTGGCACAACAGGATATTGCAGGCTTGTCTTGTACTTCCCCTGCCCTAGTCTATTTTTCCTAAGGAGATCTGCTTTATTTTAGTGGAGAATGGTATTCAGAAACCAAGATCTGGGAGCTAGGTGTGTTCATTGCTATTGGTGTGTTGCTGATCTCAAACATTTATTAAAGGATTTTGTGTTTTCTAATGAATCCAAGTAAGAAAAGTAGAGTGAGAATTCTACTATTCCAAGGTAATTAATGGTATGGTGAATGTCCTATATAGTCTATCTTCATATATAACCTACTTAAATGGTATTATGTCCTATGGAGCCTGACTTTTCATTCTATGACATGTTATGGGTCTCTTTCTATTTAAATTAGTATAGTATAAAATTTAGTAAATAAATGCACATTATGGACCATGTACTCTACTAGGTGACTTACAGTATTTCTTGTAATCATAACCTTGAAGTAGTTACTACTATTCCTATTTTCATGAGGCAGAGGCCAATTTATTTACTGGGTTTTAAACCCAGGCTGTCATTTCATATACTTTTGCATTTAGTCATTGTGCGGACTCTAAGACTGTACTTGCCTCAACTTTTTAGATGATGAAACTAGTTCAGAGATATAAGATAACTTGATTAAGTTCAAACAATGAAATGGGGAAGTTAGAATTCAAACCTAAGTCTGTTTATCTCTAGAGTTGCACTATCCAATGTGGTAGCCGCTAGTTACATAAGGTTATTGGACTCTTGAAATGTGTCTAGTTGAAATTAAGATGTGCTTAAGTATGAAGTACATATAGGATTTTGAAGACTTAATATAAAAAATATAAAATCTTATATATTTTTATCTTTATTATATGCCGAAATTATATTTTAGATTGAATTAAATATATTACAAGTAATTTCACCTGTTTTCATTTTAATATGGCTATTAGAAATTTTTAAATTACATATGTGTGATAAAGAGCATCTATGAAAAACTGACAGCTAACATATTTAATGGAATTCTGATAGCTTTCCTTTGTAAGATCAGGAATAAGATAAGATGTCTGCTCTTGAAACTTCTATTCAACGTTGTACTGGAGGTTCTAGCCAGAGTACTTTGGCAAGAAAATAAAATAAAAAGCATCCTGATTAGAATGAAAGAAGTGAAACTATCTCTATTTGCAGATGACATGATCTCGTATATTGAAAAGCCTAAGGAATACACACTCACACACGCGCGCGCACACACACACACACACACAGCTAATAAATGAGTTCAGCAAGGTTGTAAGATGTAAGATCAACACATAAAAATCAGTTTTATTTCCATACATTGGCAATAAACAATCTGAAAATGAAATTAGGAAAACAATTCCATCTACAATGGCATCAATAAGAATAAAATATTTAAGAATAAATTTAATGTATAAGACTTACAGACTGAAAATTAACATTGTTGAAATAAATTAAATTGAACACCTAAAGAAGACCTAAATAATGGAAAGATAAATATACTCAGGATTGGAAGACTTGATATTGTTAAGATGGTAATATTCTCCAATTTGATCAGCAGATTCAGTGCAATTCCCATCAAAATCCCAGCTACTGTTTTTGTAGGTATTAACAAACTGATTCTAAAATGTATATAGAAATTCAATGGACCCAGAATAGCCAAAACAATCTTGTAAGCTGGAGCACTTACACTTCCTGATTTCAAAACTTACTACAAATCTATGGTTGGTAATCAAGACTTTATGGTATTGATGAAAGGATAGACACACTGTATTAATTGGCTAGGGCTGCCGTAACAAAATATAACAGAATCTCGAGGCTAGATCAAGGTGTTTTCAGTGTTATTTTCTTCTGAGGTTTCTCTCCTTGGCTTGGAGATGGCCGTCTTCATGTTTACATGATCTTTTCTCTATGTATATTTTTTGGTCCAAATCTCCCCTTTTTATAAGAATACCTTATTCTAGATTAGGGCTGACCCTAATGACCTAATTTTAACTTAATTACTGCCAAATACAGTCACATTCTGACATACCAGAGCTTAGGACTTCAACATACAAATTTCGGGGGAATAGAATTCAGCCCATAATACATACAAATCAATGGAATAGAATCGAAAGTCCAGAAATACACCCATGTTTCTATGGCCAATTGATTTTTGACAAGGTGCCAAGACTATTTGATGGAGAAAGAATAGCCTTTTCAACAAACGGCGCTAGGACAATGGGACAGCCACATGCAAAAGAATGAAATTGGATCCGTGCATCACAGTATATACAGAATTAAATTAAAATAGATTAAAGAGCTAAGTGTGGAGCTAAAACCATAAAATTCTTAGAAGAAACCACAGGCATAAGTTTCATGACTTGGTTTATTAGCTATGGCATCAAAACACAAACAACCAAAGGAAAAAACTGGACCTCATCCACATTGAAAACTTTTGTGCATCAATGGACACTCCCAAAATAAATGAAAAGATAACTCACAGAATGGGGGAAAATATTTGCAAATCACATGTCTAATAAGGGTCTAGTATCAAGAGTATATAAAGAACTCTTATAACTCAAAATAAAAAGACACCCAATTAAAAATAGGCAAAGGATTTGAGTGGACGTTTCTCTAAAGAAGATATACAAATGCATAAGAATACATGAACATATATTTAACATCATTAATCATTAGGGAAATGAAAATCAGAATCACTTTATACCAAGTAAACGAGCTAAAATAAAAGACAGACAATAATAAGTGTTGGGGAGATTGCAGAGAAATTGGAATCCTCATACATAGCTGGTGGGAATATAAAATGATATGGTTGTTTTGAAAAACGGTTTGGTAGTTTCGCAAAAAGTTAAACATGAGATTAATTGTATGATTCAGCAATGTCACTCCTAGGTATATACCTAGGAAAATTGAAAATATATGTTGACCCCAAAACTTGTACATGAATGTTCATAACAGTATTATTCATAATACTCAAAAAATGAAAACAACCAAATGTCTACCAAATGACGAATCAATTAAAAATGTGGTATACCTATATGGTAGAATATTTTTAAGCCATGAAAATGAGTGAATCATTCTACAATATAGATGAAAGTTGAAAACATATTAAGTAAAAGAAGTCCATCTAAAAGACTATATGATGTATGATTCTATTTATATAAAATGTCCATAATAGGCAAATCCGTAGAGACAAACAGTTGAGTAGAGGTTGCCATGGGTTGGGGAATGGAGAGTGACTACTAATGGGTATTAGATTTCCTTTGTGGTGATGAAATTAGATAGTGGTGGTTGTTGCAGAACTTTGGGAATATACTGAAAAAAACTGAAGTATATCCTCTGGAAGGGTGAATTTTATGACATATGAATTACAGCTCAATAGAAAATTATATACGTGACTCCCATTCCATTTTATTTTGTTTTAGAATATTAGCCATGATCCTAGGTACCAAGAAGTACCTTAATATAGAGTCTTTGGATGGTGAACCACAGCAAGAGCCCATCTCATAGACTCCTGCCCATATATGTTCTTCCCTGACAGCTGAGGTGATATGATATGGGTCTTCCCCATACCAGCTCTGTGATTGCATGGGGATTGCAGAGCCATCACTAACTTTATTCACCAGGTCCGGGACATCCTAATGCTGGCAGACAAGGCTTTCTTCCTGGTGCTGGAGGAAGATGGCACAACTGTAGAGACGGAAGAGTATTTCCAAACCCTGGCAGATGACACAGTGTTCATGGTCCTCCAGAAGGGGCAGAAATGGCAGTCCCTGTCAGAACAGGTGAGGTACAACCTGTGGAGGGAGAAGGGTGGAAGCCTGGGAGATGTCCGTGAGGGGTGTCAACCACATGCTTGTCTTGATGCAGGGCACTAGGTACCAACTCTCCCTCTCCCGTAAGCCTGCCAAGAAGATTGATGTGGCCCGTGTAACCTTTGACCTGTATAAGTTGAACCCACAGGACTTCATTGGCTGCCTGAATGTAAAGGCAACTCTCTACGGTGCATATTCCCTTTCCTACAATCTGGACTGCTATGGGGCCAAGCGTCTCATGAAGTAAGTGAGTTGAGATTAGCTGGGGACAGGGGGGTGCATATGCAGCAATGGGAGAGCCCCTATCTATCTGCGCACATGGACTTCAGCCCTCTAGGGACTGGGACTGGTATTGATGGTGACAAAGCATGATAGTTAGCATTTGTCTAGAACTTATGGCTGAACTAGTGCATTAGATTTCACTAGTGTATGCCAAAGGGGTACAC
This sequence comes from Rousettus aegyptiacus, assembly GCF_014176215.1. Classification (NCBI taxonomy): domain Eukaryota; kingdom Metazoa; phylum Chordata; class Mammalia; order Chiroptera; family Pteropodidae; genus Rousettus; species Rousettus aegyptiacus. Next base: position 119,940,986 of record NW_023416307.1, on the reverse strand, counting down.
ATACTCCTCCAGGCAGAACTGGTATATAGCTAGCTTTTCTAATTAACTTCCATTATAACATTTTTTTTCACTTAAAATAGTGTTTTCCTAAGTAGTCTTCTAGTCAGCTTTTTAAAAATGAACATGTGTCAAGGATTTTATTGAACTCATTAATTAATGAGAGAACCTTCAAGAAGTTACAATTAGTTCAAAGGAGAAATCAAAATCCCACCCATATACTGGTCTATCAAAAATGCTGAAATAAACTGCAAAAAGAAAAAAAAAATAGTGGAAAATAATGCTGAAATAAACGTATAAATACAAATTTGGATTTTTCCATGGGGATAGAAGGAATTAAATTATTATCCCTTTATAGGACAGAATTACTTTGCATGTCTATGGACAATAGTCATTTGTACTATCTAGTGAATTTGAAAACTTTTTACTTTACTTTTGAAAGTCTAATCAAGTACACAGGAAGCATGAGAATATGTTAAATCATAAGACAAGTACTGTTATTGTAGTATTTCCCAAATTCAGCTGCTCCAGAGGTGTTCTAAAGCATTCTTAGCTCCATTAGATAGACGTAGCCACTAAGGCAGAGGCCATCCAATTAGTCCAAGCCACAAAGCTAGGGAGTAGCAGAATATGGCCTGTTACAAGTTTCTTGCGACAGATTCTACTACTTTCCAATTGCTTCATTTAGTATTTACTGTGTGTCTGGCCCTATGCTATAAGCTGAGAACAAGATGTGAATACAAGCTCCATGAGGGCAAGAATTTCTGTTGCCTCCGGTACCTTGATGAATGCTGGCATATAGCAGTAATTCAAATAATTAAAGAATGAATGCAGACACATATGATCCTTGTTCTCAGGGTGCTTCTGAGAACTCTTGCTTAGGGTCCCCAGAATTCTGCCAGGACATGTGTAGCTAGAACATATCAAACCTTCTTGGCTTTCTGAATTTATTCTCTGCATACCAAATCTGCAGATGAGGAAACAGAAGATGCATGGTTTTGCTTGCCAGAGATGATACTCAATGGCAGGCTTGAGCCTGGTTCTATGGCTAGAAGTTCAATTTTTCTTTTATATCATACCATGCCTCCCCTTGTTCTGTGCTTGCTGAAAGTAGTTTGCACATTTCAAAACCTAAAGCAAGAAGTTTCGGTCTAGTTAGGGGAAGTGGGACTCTCAAACCTAAACATAGAAAACGTTTTGGTGTCAAAAAAAATTGTAAGCTGGAGTTTGTGTAGTGACTTAGTGGTTTTGGCTAGTTTTGTTTTTTTTTTAATTGTGCTAAAATATGCATCACACAAAATTTACCATTTTAACCACTTTTAGGTGTATAATTCGGTGACATTCACAGTGTGTGTAACCGTCACCACTATCTATTTCCAGAATTTTTTTATCATCCCAAACTGAAACTCTATACCCATTAAACATTAACTCTCCACTCCCCCTCCCCTCAGCTCCCAGTAACCTCTGTTCTACTTTTTGTCTCTGTTAATTTACCTATTCTAGGGACCTCACAGAAGTGAAATCATACAAGACTTGTCCCTCTGTGTCTGGCTTATTTCACTTAGCATAATGTTTTCAAGGTTCATCCATGTTGTAGCATGTGTCAGAATTTCATTCCTATTTATGGCAAGACAACTGATTTTAATCCTTAGTTCTCTAACTTGAGAAATGGGTATACTTCTCAGGTATAACCTTCACATTTTTAAAGAATTTTCATGTATAGATGTCTAATTTTCATGTATAGGTGCTCCCCTCCACCTCAACCATAATTTATTGAATGAAGATTAATAGAAGATAAGTTTTAATATCAACCAGGAAGTATTTACTTTCCTTTTGTTTTCCCCTCCCCAACCACCACTAGGACTAACTACCCCTAATGACTCTTACTTACTCCTTTTTTTTCTTTATTTTTTCTCTTTTCTTTTTTTATTGCCTACAGCACCTGGTATTCCTAGGTGGTTTCCTATCTAAGTACTAACCAGGCCCAACTCTGCTTAGCTTCTGAGATCAGATGAGATCGGGCGTGTTTAGGGTGGCATGGCCGTAGACTAAACAGATTTGGATAAGAGCTTGTTTAAAGTAGTCAAGCATTCAAACAACTACTCTTTACCCCATGTTTCCTCTACTTTTTACACAGCAGGCACTGCGTTAAGTGATTTATGTTATTTCAACCTCCTAACCCTGTTTGGGATCAAAATGGTATCTTCTTATCCAACACTCTGAAAATTTGGTCAAATGACTTGAAAAGGAATCAGAATCTAGAACAGACGTTGTGAAGGGAAGAGTTATGACCTTTTCATTTTATGATCTTCGAAGGCCTTGTTAAATGAGCTTGAATTTTGTATGAGAAAATAGAGAGGTTTTGGACATCTCAGTTAAAGTACGATTGCAAATAATACCTGTGGACCCTTTCCCACTTGCTAAGAAAAGGCAGCATCTGTTCCTGTTTGTACATCGCTCTAAAAGTCATGAAATTATGAAGGGAACATGGGGAAGGAGGTATTAAATGGATACATGCAGGGTTTTTCTTCGTGTTTTGACTCTACTACCTTCTCATTCTACCCAGGGAAGCTATTCGCTGGGCCCTCTACAGCATGCAGGCCACAGGGCATGTTCTGCTTGGCACCTCCTGTTACATGCAGCAGCTTCTGGATGCCACAGAGGAAGGGGAGCCCCCCAAGAGCAAGGCTCCATCCCTCATCCCAACCTGTCTGAAGATGCTGCAATGAAGGCTGAAGTCCTTAGAGGCCTTCCCCAGCCAAGGACTAGACCTATCTATGCTCAGCTGTTTGCCCCCACAAGCCTGGCAGTTAGAGAGCTTCTTACTTCCTCACACCTCCCTTACCTCCACAGGACCTTAAAGGGGAAAGGGCTTGAAACTTGGCCAAAGGAGAAATGAGTGTCCTTGTCTTGGTCCAGTTCCTTACTGCCTAAGGTAGTTTAGCTGACCAAGACTAGTCACTGCCAGGCTAGGCACGAAGTCTGCCCCTCAGACACCTGTCTTTACATGTCTTTACTTTCATCACATTCCCTACCTCCTGACCCCCATTCCTACTACTCCTGAGTAAATAATAAGGCTCACTAGTGTATGATATCGGAGAGTTTGCAATAAATGATTTATGCTGATGTACCTTCTTTGCCTGTGTTCTTTGGGAATGAAGGTGGAGTTCTATCTGGAAGGCCGGGAAGAGAGGACTCTATTGTTGAATCATTCTCCAAAATGTGGGGTTGCAGGAAACAGCACTTTTCCTGCCAAAAAAAATTATTTTTCAGTTGATTCTAGAAATAAATGTCTGCTTAATCAGAGACTTGAGCAAACCATATAATCCATGCAATAAATAAAAATTTCCAAATAAATTTGCCTATTAGAAGGGCTTTGATTGGTAGAGTGAGAAGAAGGCACATTTCTAATTTCTAATTGTTGTATTTTATTACAACCTTTTAAATGTTTAGGTGGGAAAGTACTAACCGAGCTGTAATTCAGCTCTCCATTGATGCCTTCCCTAGCTTGCCAGACAGTTCAGAACTTTCAACCTCAGGATTTCAAAATGAGCTGTTAGGTAGCCACAAAGAATGAATTTCTCAGCAGTGTAAGCTGGCATTTTACAATATAGGGCAGCTCAAATAAAAGCATGAAAGGCTAGGTTTATAGGTGACTATACTTTAGTCTGTAACTCTCAGATTCAAATGTGTCATTTCTGACCCTTACTATAAAGCCTTTATGGGTTTATTAAAAACAAAGGCAAAGACCTGTATTACCAAAGCTAGGGTTGGAGAGTTATTGCTGGCAGGAAACCTGTACCCTGCAGCCATGTGTGGGAGGAGCTGCCAGAGGTAGCAAAAGAACACTTTCCATTCTGAGCTTTCCTGTTCATGCAGTTATGGCTGGAGAGCTGGCTTAGTGCCATCCTGGCTCCATGGGGTGGTCCTTCTGACATTATGTTTACATCAGCACGGAGCTATTCCTGGTCATCCCTTGCTGAAGCTGTGGCCTTCCTGCTCCTCCTGTAAAGTTAGTCATATATTGAGTTGGGCTGGGGGTGGCAGAAGCTTGGAATTTATCCCTACTCCCCCTCCTCCTGAGATTTGGAGTTTCACAAGTGAATCTTGAGTGACTAACTCTTGGCACTGAGCCTTCCAAGATCAGGAAAAATTAGGTTCTTCCTTTTCGTCCAGGAACTTGGGGGCTAATGGAGTCATATCAGCTGTGGACAATGAGCAGGAGAGGGCAGCCTTTGATGGGGCTGGGGTGTGTAGAGAGAAAATTCCCAGAGCAAAGAAGCTCTAGCCTCAGCAGAGCCAGAGGCCAGTCCAAGTGAGGGGATAGCCCCTCCTGGGGCCAAGCACCACTAGTGGAGGAGAGGTCTGTTGCACTTAAGGCAGGCTGTGTCCCAAGCCCTCAACCTTAGTCTTTCCATCTTGCTCAAGCTGGGACTTACTTATGAATGCACAGAAGACCTTTCAGAAGAGGGATTGTAAAATACCGTGGTGCCTTATGACAAAACAAAATAATGTCTGAGCCCAAACCAAGACAAAATCACATTTCTTACCAGTCCCGTCTATATTTGCACATATCTATTTAAAAGTTGATTATTTAAATATTTGAATTTTTAAAAAGTTTCTTGAGGTATAACTTACATACAATAAAATTTACCCTTCTAAAGTTATATATTTAAACTAAATTTTGGCAAATAATCACCACCTCCAGCCTGCCAAAAACTCCTTATGCCCCTTTCTAGTCAATGCCCATCTCTCCACCCACCTCGAGGCCCTGGCAACCACTGACTGTTTTCTGCCAATATAGTTTGCGTTTTCTAAAATGTTATATACATAGAATCACAAAGGCTTTTTAAAAATTTGCTTCTACCTATTTTATTTTAAAATATTTTTATTATTTAAAAATTTTATGACTCTTACATTCTTTTATATCTGGCTTAGATTTTTAAACTAAGTGTGTGTGTGTGTATGTGTGTGTGTGTGTAACTATATGAATGATATAAAAAAACTTAAGCAGTTCCAAAGGGTAAACACAATTAGTTATTCATCTTCTCACTTGATTCCTTCTCCAGAAGCAACCACCATCTCATTTTTGTGTGTCCTGTTAGAAACACAGGAGTATAAGTATAATAAATATATATAAATCACATACATATATATAGTCATGCACCCCTTAATGACAGGGCAGTTCTAAGAAATGCATTATCAGGAGATTTTTGTTGTTGTGTGAGCATCCTAGTGTGAACTTACACAAACCTTGATGGTATAACCAACTACACACCTAGGCTATATGATATAGCCTATTGCTCTTAGGCTATAAGCCTGGATAGGATGTTAATGTACAAAACAACATGAGATTAAGTACAAGAGAAAATGATGCAATCAAGAGAGTTGGTAAGCACAAGATGTATGAGGCTGTTGACAATATAAAACATGACATACTATTTTACAGCAAATGTTTTTTATAAGTAGAAAGAAGACACTCTAAAGTAATGACAAAAAGTATAGTACAGTAAATACATAAACCAGTAACACAGTCTTTTATTATCATTATCAAATATTATGTACTATGCTTTTATATAACTGGCAGCACAGGTTTGTTTACACCAGCATCACCACAAACATGTGAGTAATGCATTGTGCTATGATGTTATGATGCAACGGTGTCACTAAGTAATAAGAATTTTTCAGCTCTATGATAATCACAAGGGACCACCATCACACATGTGGTCCATAGTTGACTGAAATGTCTATATGCATATATGACTATATATATATACAGTACATACATATTCTAGTCACATGGTCCTTCACTTTGCCTTTTCGACTTATATTCTAGGCATTGATTCATATCAGCACATATAGACCTACACATTCCTTAATGGCTGCATAGTATGGATGTGCTGCAATTGACTTAGCCATTCCTCTGTTAATGGACTTAGGTTAATTTGAAGTCTTTTGCTAATGTAAACAATGAATCGAAAGTTATAGTGCTATTTGTAAACAAATAAAACAACACCAGGTTGCATGTAACTTCTCTATAGTTGTAATTCTGTAGGACAGAATTCATTTTGTTCTTTGCTTTTTTTCCACTTAGCTCATTTCTCCTGTTGTTCCCTCCCTCTACCTCCTAGCGAATTTCTACTAGTTCTTTACAACCTTTCAATCACAACCCATGCTGAAACACGTTTTCTGATTTCATCTGGACTCTCTCTCTCTCTCTCTCTCTCTCTCTCTCTCTCTCTCTTTCTCTTTCTCTCTCTCTCTCCACCCCCCACCCCTCTCTCCCTCTCCCCTTCTCTCCCTCTCCCTCCCTCCCTCCCACCCTCCACAGGGTTTACCAATATGTGTTGTGATGCTGTGAACTAAACTACTGTCCAGTTGGTTGAACTTCTTGTAGGTAGTACCTGGGTCTTGTTGATCTATTTCCAGTTCACAGATACCAGGGCTTGGCATGAAGTTAGCACTGAAAAAGTGTTGGGTGGAGTCTTCAGCCACACCATCCTGAACATCCCTGATCTCGGAAGCTAAGCAGGGTCTGACACTGGTTAGTGCTTGGGTGGGAGACCACCTTCGAATAACAAGTGCTGTAGGGATTTTTAAAAAAAGATGTCTAATGGGTGATGTATTAGATCTTTTTTCCCTATAGAGCTAATCACAGGACAATTTGTTTCTAGTTCTGAGATTTGTTTTGTTTTTGTTTTGATAAATAATGCTGTAGTGAACCTATTTCTGCCTCTGGCCTTTTTCTCCCTTTGAATTATGTGCCAGGCTGTTCATGGAAACAGGTTTACTGGACCAAAGGGTGTGGATCCCCACCCCCCCCACCCCGATTTTCCTTAAGATATCGTGCCCAACAATGGTCTTTTGAAGTTAGAAAGCTCCTAAGAATTGAAATGGTAATCAGAAAAACCTTAATCTTTTGTCCCGGTTTTGTCCTGAGGCTAGTCCTCTGATCTTGAGAAATTCCTTCTCTAGTCTGTCTCTTAAATTCCCCAGAACGACAGGCGCAAACGCACATTTCCTCCCTGGCAAAGTCATAGCTCCGCCTTCTCACGGCTCTAAAGCCCCACCTTCTCGCTCTTCC